>NC_083714.1:115421398-120421398 GCF_033118175.1 Dama dama
TAATCATTCCCAGATCATAAGCATTTCATCACTACTGAGTTAGATGTCTTGAGGCCTAAATGATGCTACTCTGCCAAATTTAATCGCCAAAGAAGAAGCAGTGTGACCGCTACGGCTCAATAATCATGAGATAATTAGTTAACAAAATGAAAACGACTCTGTGTCTCAGTCTCTCCTCCCATAAAAACAAAATTTGCAAACTAATGGGTTCAGTGTTTTCTTCCATTTTGTTTATGGAAGAGTGAAGAAAATGTTCTCACCATATGATGGCAAATACCTCCATCTCTTCTTGAAACCACTTTAAGTCCACAGTTGCTAACTTCCACTAAGAATATGATGAGCTTTTCATGACAAGAGGGATCTTGTATACTGGATCACACTTCAGTCACTCAGCAAATATTAATTGAGCATCTACTATGTAAGCTGTATCACAGAACTCAATCCACTGTGCCCTGCTTATGTCTTTACAGGTTCCTGTTCCCCTGCAAGTCTCTGAGCTTTTGAGTGCACAGATCATCCTATTTTCACATAATACCCACTACACATGCTGACTTTGGCTTCCCAGGTGGCTCAGTGGTAAAGAACCTGCCTGCCAAGGCAGCAGACACAAGAGACTCAGGTTCCATCCCTGAGTCGGGAAGATCCCCTGGAGGAGGAAATGGCAACCCACTCCAGTATTCTTGCCTGGGGAATCCATGGACAGAGGAACCTGACCAGTTATAGTCCACGGGGCCACAAAGAGTCAGACACGACTCAGCACACTCTATGTACTAGCTTGGCACATGGATCCAGGGCTGAAGGAAACCTGGCCTCATTATCTTATGGAACTTACTGATACCTAAAGACTGCAAATCCTGAAAGCAATGGAATGATACGGATGTAAATTTCTATAGTGAGGTTTGCAAATCAACTGCCTAAATACATAAGGTGAAAACCAAGCTTGAGAGTGCTTCATCTGAAAAGATGTGAGCTACTACCCTTGTAGTCTAAAAGCCCAGTGAGATGTGCTCATAGATTTACGCAGCTGCCAAGGAAAATAATAAAAGTCAAACGTCTGACTGCTTTCATAGCCTCTATACATGACCCACTGTTATGGCCATGTGAGGATTGACAGTGATAAATCCATGGACTCCAACCTTCACCAAGTTCTCAAGCCTACACAGGAATCATGGCAATCAATCACATGTTCCCCGGTTAGTTCCTTTGCCCATTCCTACCGGTATCATGTTTTCACTTCCATCCCTCTCTTCAAACCCTGTTTTCCCTCATTTCTTATCTCATCATAGAAGATGCTGTCAGTGCCTTCAAATCCTCAACTCCCACTATTCTCATATGTCCCAGCTTCACCCTACTGCAGCTCTCAGGAGATGACAAATAGATGGCAGATGGAAGACAAAGGTTTCAGTTCTCTTGCCTCTAAAATGGGATAATCGTGATCTATGTTCTGCACTGTTCCGTAGCATTTCCCAGAAGGACTGAATCCCAGTTGTCCATGGGAGAAACCTATTCCATAACACACACTTTATCACCTGACTTCTCCTCTCTCTCTTGACTCCCTAACTATAACTAATGGTGATTCTTGGAATGAACTTCTAAATAAACTACCTGCACACAAACTCTGATTCAGAGCCCATCTCTGAAGGTACAAAAGTGAAAGTGTTAGTTGCTCAGTCGTGTCCAACTCTTTGTGACCCTATGGACTGTACCCACCAGGCTCCTCTGTCCATGGGATTCTGTAGGCAAAAATACTGGAGTGGGTTGCCATTCCCTTCTCAAGAAGGTACAAAAGCACTTCCTTTCAGCAAGAGTACTCACCTCCTACTCCCCAGAGAGAATATAGAGATGTCACCCAAGTCCCAGGCAGGGGTGGTCTTTGACACCAAAGCTCCAGTTATAAACTTAACGTATCAACTCAGTGCTCTGTGACAACCAAGAGGAGTGGGATGGAGTGGGAAGTGGGAGGGAAGTTCAAGAGGGAGGGGGACGTATGTACGTTGCTGTTTAGTTACTCAATTGTGTCCGACTCTTCTGTGACCCCATGGACTGTGGCCCGCCAGGCTCCTCTGTGCGTGGAATTTTCCAGGGAAGAATACTGGAGTCGGTTGCCATTTCCTTCTCCAGGGGGTAGTCCCAAGTCAGGGATCGAATTTGCGTCTCCTGCAATGGCAGGAGGATTCTTTACCATTGAGCCACCAGGGAAGACCAGACGTATGTATACTTATAGGTGATTCACTTTGTTGTATAGCAGAAACCAACACAACATTGTAAAGTAATTATCCTCCAATGAAATAAAAGTTAAAAAAAATAAACTTAACCTAACCCACACTCATACTTCCTTCCCACCTTTCAACTGTGGTGGAAGAGTTGTCGATTTTTCCCTTAAGATTAATCCCCTAATTTGTTATCTACATTCATTAGTCTTCAAACTTTAAAAAAAAATCATTTTACTTTTAATTAATTTCAGATTTCTAGAATATTTTTTAAAAATACAAAATTTCCATATACCTTTCAACCAGTTCTCCTCAATGTTAACATTTTACCATGCCTGCTTCATCATACTGTTGTGTTGTTTTGTTTTTTTTCCATAGTGGTTCTCAAACTGTGATGAAGGACCATTTAATAAAAACATCCAGTCTTCTGAGGATCAATTTTTTGTCTTATGTTTGTGTAAAACATAATAAAAGTGAATCATTGCAAAAGCAAAAATGACCAAAGAAGAATATACAGAGTATAAGCTCCTAGTTTTAACATACTGGAGTGGGTAGCCTATCCCTTCTCCAGTGGATCTTCCCAACCCAGGAATCGAACTGGGGTCTCCGGCATCGCAGGCGGTTCTTTACCAACTGGCCTATCAGGGAAGCCCTTATATTTACATTCAACAGGTATCAAATGACTGTCAAATAACAATTAGTATTCCTACATGTTTATTTTTCATTTCCATATTCATCGTGTCTCAGACCAGTAGCTCACAGTGCATGGACTGGCATGGGTCTGCTGACCACAATGAGCAGCATCAGTGTAGATAACAAAATCCATTGTCAAGGTTCTCACTCTCTAACCCTCACATTCCAACCTCCTCCTCCACCACAACAGCCTTTTCTTTCATAAGCATGCTCAAATATTTTCCTTCTTAAAACAACAATGTAGATAACCCACACTCCCATTTCCCATACCACCATATCTTTTTATCCTTATGAACAAAGAACTTCATATCTTATCACTACATCCTTATTTACTCCTCGTTGTCTTGTAATCTGTTTCCACCAGTTCAGAAAACTGTTTCTGTCATCAATACAGTAAACTGCTAGTTGTTAACTCCATGAAATATATAGAGATCTCCAGCCTATGAAATGCGGACCACACCTTCCCGTTCCTCATTCCTTTGTCTCCCTTGATTTTAGGGACATGACCTTCTCTGGGTTTCCTCTTCCATCCATCCATCATTTCTCAGTACTTCTCAGTTTCAAGGATTCTCTCCGCACAGATCACTATTTTCATTTTATAATCTCTCTTACTAAACAAACACTTCCATTCACATGCAACCATCTTTTACTGATGATTCCAAAATCTGTTATCTGGAGTCGAGATTTCTCTCTTTGAGCTACCACTATTTGTCCCACCACTTGGCCCAAACTAACCTCATTCTAACTCTACCACTTGGTAATGCACTTTATTTCTGTTACTTAAATTTATATCTGTAAAATGGGCATAATATCTGACAGGATTGTTGTACGTATTAAATGATATAATGTAGGTAGGAACATATAATAGTACCTGACCACAGTCCTCAACACACATTAGGTATTACTAGTATTATCTACTTCCTCCTGGATTTTCTTCTCACATTAGTCCCTTATCATATTGAATGTGGCTAATATCATATCAGATTGTTTTCCCTCCCTCCTTTCCTTTCATACTTTGACAAATATTCACTGAGTTTCTGCTACATGCCAAGCAGTATGTAAGGTGCTAGGAATAAAACAATGACTAAGAAAGACCGTTCAAGCAACCTTAATGTCCATCAACAGATGAATGGATAAAGAAGATGTGGTATAAGGATATCCCTGGTGGTCCACTGGTTAAGACTCCATGTTTCCACTGCAGGAGGCCTGGGTTCAATCCCTGGTCAGGAAACTAAGATCCTGCATGCCACACAGTATGGCCAAAAATAAAGATGTGTGGTGGGGGGAGGTGTATAAAATGGAATACTACTCAGCAAAAAAAAAAGAATAAAATTTTGCCATTTGCAGCAACATGGATGTACCTAGGTATTGTCATACTAAGGGAAATAAGCCAAGACAAATATGATACTGCTTATATGTGGAATCTAAAAAAAAATGATATAAATGAGCCTATTTATAAAACAGAAACAGACTCACACAGATAACAAACTCATGGTTACCAAAGGGGAAAAGCAGTGGGTGGGGGGGCACAAATTAGCAGTTTGGGATTAAAAGATCTATTGTATAGCACAAGGAACTATACTCAACATTTTATAATAATCTATAAGGGAAAACAATCTGAAAAAGAATACACACACACTACTGAATAACCATGCTATATACCTGAAAGTAACTCCATATTGTAAATTAACTATACTTCAATAAAAAAATAAATCTTTAAAAGATAATCCCCACCCCCATTAAGTTTATAGTCTAATGGTAATATACCTGATAACTAATTAATACAGTACAGAAAGTTGAGTGTCATATTTTTCTTCTTCTCCCCTTACCCTTGTTCTGTGTGTTTTGACTTTCATGAGTGATGAAACGCTTCCCACTTTTTCTCCTTATTTTCTCTGAAGTCTATTCCTTCCTTGAGCTCTGCGCTGAACCAGATGTAGACATTTACATTCAGATTCACATTAGTCAAAATTAAATACAATTTAGAAAGTCAATCCCCTAGTCCCACTGGTCACATAAGAACTTAGTAGAAACACGACTCATTGGAATAGAACTGACTCATTGGAAAAAGACCCTGATGCTGGGATAGATTGAAGGCAGGAGGAGAAGGGGACGACAGAGGATGAAATGGTTGGATGGTATCACCGACTCAATGGACATGAGTTTAAGCAAGCTCCGGGAGTTAAGTGATGGACAGGAAAACCTGGCGTGCTGCAGTCCATGGGGTCGCAAAGAGTTGGACACAAACAAGCGACTGAAATGAACTGAGAAACATGTAGCCAGTGGCTACTGCATCAGACAGAGCAGCTCTAGAACATCACCATCATACCAGACAGCTCTACTGGACTGCTCTAGCTTCAACGCCTTAAAGCAGAGTTCATCTCTTTCCAACAATACTGAAACAGCCTAGGTATTAGTTTTTCTGCCTTTGCCCTATCCCTCAATTTATGCTCCACTTGTTTCCCAGAAAGATTTCCAGAATGCAAATACAACAATGTTACTCCTCAGTTAGCAATTCTTTAATACTCCTCCATTGTTTGGGGAACAAAAGCTTTGTAACCTGACTAACAATATTCTGCATTATCTGGCCTCAGTCTAACTCTCAGCCCTAATCTTTTGCGAATACCTCTACAGTTCAAGTCACAGTGACCTAAAATAGTCAAACAGTTTTAAAAAGAAGAACAAGTTGGAGGACATACATTACCTGACTTTCAGTCTTACTATAAAGCTACAGGAATAAAGATGGTGTAGTACCGGTGAAACGACAGACACATATAACAGAATTAAAGGATCAGAAGTAGACCCAGAGTATATGGTCAGTTGATTTTCAAGAAATTCACCAAGAAAATTCAATGGAGAAAGGGTAATCTTTTCAGTGAATGGTGTTTGCATAATGGATATTCATATGAGAAAAAAATGAACCTCAGCCCTTGCCTATAATTAGCATCTTATCAGATTACAGTGTATATGTGCATATATGGCATATATGAGCTAAGCTAATATATACACACTAATATAATACATACATTAATTATAGCACTATAAATGTATATTTATTACAATGTTAATGTAAACTGTATAATAGTTTAAACCATATTAGGTATAATATATACACACATATTAGTTTAGATCATATTATACATGATACATATAATAATTTACTGTGATATATGTAACATATATAATACACATACAGTGTATAATAAATTAGAAATGGATCACAGACTGAAATGTAAAGCCAAAACTATAAAACTTTTAGAAGAAAACATAGGAAAAAAATTTTGTGATGTTGTATAGAGAAAGATTTCTTAGTAAGACACTAAAAGCATGAACCATCAAAAATAACAGTAAAAACTGGACTTCATCAAAATTAAAAGACACTATTAAGAAAATTAAAAAGGTAAGTCAAAGAACAGGAGAAAATACAACACAAAGAACTTGCATCTAAAATATACAAAAATTTATTATGCCTCAAAAATCAACCCAATTAAAAATGAGCAAAAGACTTTAACAAGAACTTCTTTTTTTTTTTTTTTTTTAATTTTTAACAAGAACTTCTTAAGACATATATAATTGACCAGTAAGCACATGAAAACCGTATTCAATATCTTTAAAATATATCTGGAATTTTAGGGAAATGCAAATTAAAAGACAATGAAATACCAGTATATGACCACTAGGATGACTACAACAAAAAGTCAACAGCAACAATATCATGCGTTTGAGAGGATGTGAAAACAATGGAACTATTACACATTACTGTTAGGAAAGTAAAATGGTAAAACCACTTTGAAAAACTTTTGTCTGCTTCTTTAAAAGTTAGACATTTAGCAAACTGCCCAACCATTCTACTCCTAGGCATTTTTGCTAGTAAAATGAAAATCTATGATCCCTCAAAAGATTTGTACATGAATGTTCATACAAGGTTTTATTCATCACTGCCCTAAACTAAAAACAATATGAATGTCCATCAACAAGTAAATGGATAAACAAAATGTGGAATATCCATACAATGAAATAATATTCAGTAATAAAAGTGAACAGATTACTTATAGACATAATATGAATAAATCTCAAAATCAGTGAAAGAAGGTAGGCAAAAAAATTGTACAGGCTGTATGATCCCATTTACATAAATTTCTAGAAATTGGAAACTAATCCATAGAGACAGAAAGGAAATCATTGTTGTCCTTAGACCAGGGGTGGAGGAAAGGATTGACTCCAAGGGGCCTTAGGAAACTGGAAGTATTCCGTAAATTCACTGTAGCAGTGTTTTCATGGGTGTATACATGGATCAAGGCTTATCAAATTTCTTTATGTTGAAGCCCTAGTCTCCAATACGATATTGTTTGGGGATGGGATCTTTTGAGAGGTAGTAAGAATTAGATTAGGCTTCCCTGGTGGCTCAGATAGTAAAGCATCTGCCTGCAATGCAGGAGACCCGGGTTCGTTCCCTGGGTTGGGAAGATCCCCTGGAGAAGGAAATGGCAACCCACTCCAGTACTCTTGCCTGGAAAATTCCATGGTCGGAGGAGCCTGGTAGGCTACAGTCCATAGGGTTGCAAAGAGTCGGACACGACTGAGTGACTTCACTAAGAATTAGATGAGGTCATGAGGGAGGGGCCCTCACAATGGGGTTAGTGCCCTTATAAAAAACATATACCAGAGACTTTGCTGAGTCTCTCTCTCCACCATGTGAGGACACAATGAGAAGACTGCCATCAGCAAGCCTTCACCAGAAACAACCATGCTTGTACCCTGATCTCAAACTTACAGCCTTCAGAACTTTAAGAAATACATTTTTATTGTTTAAGCCACTCCTGTGGGTGTGCTCAGTCGCTCAGTCATATCCATGGAGATTCTCCAGGCAAGAATAATGGAGTGGGTTGCCATGCCCTCCTCCAAGGGATCTTCCCAAACCAGGGATGGAACTCAGGTCTCCCACACTGCAGGCTGATTCTTTACAATCTGAGCCACCAGGGAAGCCACCCCAGTCTGTGGTAACTTGCTATGGAAATTCAACTTAATATGTTATTTATAATAAATAGAATGCAAATTAAAATGCCAATGAAGTACAATTTCATATTCACTAAATAAGTAAACATTTAAATGTTTTTATAAAGATAGTAATGAAAAAAAAAATAGTAATGAGGGTGTCCTTGGTGGCTCAGTGGTAAAGAACCTGCCAGCCAATGCAGGAGACATGGGTTCAATCCCTGATCTGGGAAGATTCCACATGTCATGGAGCAACGAAGCCCTGCACCACAACTAATGAGCTTGTGTCACAACTACTGAAGCCTGAGTGTGCTAGAGCCCGCACTCCCGAACAAGAGAAGCCACCTCAATGAGAAGCCTGCACACTGCAATGAAAAGTAGCTCCCACTTGCTGCAAATAGAGAACACCCACGCACAGCAACAAAGACCGAGTGCAGCCATAAATAAACAAATAATATTACTTTTTAAAAAGATAGCAATGAGACAAACTCCTAAAAAGCACTTTGCCAATATCTTTAAATTTTGATGATCCTCACCCCCATGACTGAGGAATTTTACTGTTATAAACTATGTAGAGAAATTCCTACACACAGGCACAAGAGCTAGGCATAAAATATGTTTCCTACTACACTGATGTGGCAAAATATTTGAAACACATTTTCTTGTGTGATTTAACAGTGGTATGTTTATACCATGAAATTTTATGTAGCAATGAAAATGAATAAACTCTTAAAACCCTTCCCCATAGTAGAGAACCATCTGCAAAGGCCAGTGGTGACCACTTTGATTTACTGCCCATTTCTTCATCTTTATCCTCAGTGCTATATATTTTTATCAAAGAATGTGGGAAAGACTTTCACACTCAGAATGAAAGGAATTTTATTTTAATATGACCTGCTATACCAACTAATTTCCTGGCCACAGGCAATATATTAAATTATTCTGATCCTTACAGTGACCACAGGGCTTCCCTTGTGGCTCAGTCGGGAACACATGTAAATCCATGGCTGATTCATGTCAATGTACGGCAAAAACCACTACAATATTGTAAAGTAATTAGTCTCCAACAAATAAAAATAAATGAAAAAAAAAAAAAAAGAATCCGTCTGTGATGTGGGAGACCTAGGTTCGACCCCTGGGTTGTAAAGATCCCCTAGAGAAGGGAAAGGCTGCCTACTCCAGTATTCTGACCTGGAGAATTCCATGGACGGTATGGGGACCCAAAGAGTCAGACACAACTGAGTGACTTTCACACACAGTGACCACAAGATTCACTGTTGTGTAAGTGATGAAAAAGAGTTGTGAAGCCTACTCAGATTTCATCCTGGACAAGGAAAAGAACTATTTCCATTGAGGTGAGTGGGACAGTGATAGAGAAAAGTTAATTGGCTTTAATGATTACAATATGAACTTCATTTGGATCAACATCTTCATTACCAACATATCTGCAATCCAAGTGTCATGAAAATATAAAGGGTAATGCTATATTATTTTTCTTGTCCTATGAAGGAGGTTGAGTATGTTTTTATTCAAGAGACTGTGTACCACAATGTGAACATACTTAACATTACCTAATTATACATATTAAATGGTTAAGATGGTAAATTTTATGTTTCATAGACCAATTTAAAACCTTATAAAAATGTATATTTTAAAAGGACGTGCTTTACTGTACATAAATTATATATATTGTTTGCATCTCAAAAAAGTTGGAAATTTTTAAAGAAGTCATACTGAATCCTTTCTTACTGCTTAAACATGCCATATTCTCTCTCACCTCAGTACCATAACATATAGTGTTCCTTCTCTTTTGGAGGTACCCTGTTCCTTACTCCCATTATTCAGCTTTGCCTGGCTAATTCTTCTTCTAACTTGTGAAATTAGTTCTGATGTCTGCCGACTATTTCAGAAAACCTTTTTGCACCAAATCTGGGCTACCTGACCTAACTGTTCCCACAGCATTCCATACTTAATTGAATCAGAGCATGGAAAAAGAATATCATAAAGATGTGCATGTTCCATGCAGCAAGGTCAGAGTGGTGAGTTTCCACCAGAGCCCCAGCTGCTTGCTTACTGAGAAATGTCCTAGAGTATGACTTATGACTCCAATAAAAAAAAAATACTGCAAGGATTTCACCCTCAGCCAAGGTTCAAAAACTTGACTCCTCTCACCACACTAACAGTGGATAGGGGTCTACTGACACTAAACAAGTTAACAAAACACAATGAGAAAGAAAACTACTACAGGAACCAGAATACTGCAAATTCAGATAACCAGATTTTCTTCCCCTGGAAACCAAGAATTCTCTTCAATTCACACTTGAGACATAGCCAAACAGCATTTGCTCCAACATAGAACTATGTAAATTCTAATGATGTAAATTACGCAAATTCTATGTTGCTTTAGGAACAGAACTAGGACCCATTAGTAGAAATCACAGGTATTAGATATTTGATTATTACTATGACAGTAGTTTACAAATATGATGGACTATCTCAAATATGACACTCATTTCCTGTCACTGGAACTGCTTGAAATAGCTGACTGGCTCTCAGTCATGAAATATTAATAGCAGATGATGTAAACCATCCTAATGTAAAAGGGGTCTTATGGTCATTAAAGTTCCAACATCCAGAGGCTAGGCATTTTCACATCTCACATAGCTATTCACAAGATGTTATATTCTATTCCATGGTACAAGATAGAATTCGTTCCTTCAATCTAAATTTCCACACTTTTTAAGCCCTAGCTGTTACTCCAATTTACTTTGTTGGTTTTTTGTTGGCTTTTTTTTCTCTCTCACATTTTTTTCCTTTTTTTAATTGGGACTTTTTCAGTGTTAAAAGCCAGGCTGGAATGATGGGGATTCATGAGCTTAGACACAACGAACAGGTATCTCTGACATGTCAGGTTGAGTTTCAGCCTCAACCTGTGTTCAATCTCAGCCCTGCCAACTCTGTAACTTTAAGCAAATTATTTAACTTTTCTAAATTCCCTGATCTGTAAAATTTGCAGATTTATCCGCTTCTTGACAAATTAGGGGTTTCCACATGGCTCACTGGTAAAGAATCTGCCTGCCAATGTAGGAGACCCAAAAGACATGGGTTTGATCCCTGGGTTTGGAAGATACCCTGGGGGAGGAAACAGCAACTCACTCCAGTATTCCTGCCTGGAAAATCCCATGGACAAAGCAGCCTGGTGAGCTACAGTCCATGGCATTGCAAACAGTTGGACACAACTGAGCACACAATGACAAATTGGGGAAGAATTAAATGAGATATGTACAAAGCCTGTTAAAATATTTAATAACTATTTACTCCCTTCATTCTCAGTTTACACAGGAAAGACAGCTGATGTAGTAGAATATCCAGGTATCAATTCCTACCTCTCTGGTTTCATACACCAAGAGACCAAGAGCCCTTTGAGGTTGGGTCAATGCTATTCATCTTTGAATACCTAATCCCATGCCCAATGCCAAGAATTTACTGGGTTCTCAACAGTGTCTGCTAAATAATTAAATGGCCCAGGAGATCTTGCTTGGGTGCCTTTCTCCCGAAGATTTGGATGTTTCTTCAACTCAACAAGCTCATTTCTTCCATTTGGTAGTTCAACAATAACCCCAGGAAAAACAAATAGTCAGGAGACCATTTTAGGAATCTGGGTAGTGAAAACACTTATACACTCAAGGTGGATCTTATCAAGGTCAAAGGAAGTAGGAAGAGGGAAAGGATGGATGAAATTCAGGAATCAACGGGCAAAGTCATTCTTCGTTATTGTAATCACCAAACAATCACACATCTGTGAAGCATTAGTCACCTATAAAAATAAAATGTGTACTGTGAGTCATATAATCCTTTATGACAGCTTTTTAAATGATAGCACTTGACTGAATTTTACTGGCTTGAAGTTCAACCTGACATATTTACACTAAAACCCCACATCACATTCTCTTTGGTTATTTTGACAACACCTGGAGTTTCTGTTTGATAGGAAAAACAATTACCAATGAAGAGAAAGGAGTACAGAAAGTCAGAAAGAAAGATCAAAAGAGGTTACCTGAAAGTGTTCCCCAAACTAGAAATGTTATTTAAAGCTAAAATGATACTCTTTATTAGCTGAGCCCATCAATGCATAAAATTGCAAGATGCAGATTTTTGTACTTGTTTCAGGTACTTGTTCAAGAAGTAGTAATGATGAAGAGCTAATATGACAGATGACATTGATAAGTGATTTTCCTTAATTATACGCCATTACAGCTCCATTTACAAAAGCTAAATACAATTTTTTTTAAACAGATGCTATCCTCTAACTGACATAAATGACATGAGAAGGATTTTTATAGAGATCCAATTGTAATTCACATTTAGACATATCTGATAAGGCAAAATATTTGTTGTTATTATTGTTCATGAGGTAGAACCTAAAAAGAACATCAGTTCTAATACGAAAATTAAAGATACATCAATTCATCAAGAAGCAAATTATGGAGCACCTATGATGGCTCTTCCACCCTGAGGTCTGTGAGAGGTTTAAACAATTATACACTGTAGAATTAACCTTCAAGTAGTTTATACGTAAAGCTCAGAATACTGTACTGCTTTCACTTTATCTTTCCTATCTTGAACTGAAAATAATCAGTGCACGTAAGTGCCAAATTGTACTATCAGGAAAGATTAGAAGAACTGAAAATATTTAGTCTAAAAATGTGAAAAATTCATTCTTGTCATTTAATAAAGTATAGTTCTTTGGGACTCAGCTGAAGTGTTCTGCATGCAGTCTAGAGGTTAAAAGCATGGCACTTAAACTAGGTTACCTAGGTTTGGTTCCCAATTATTATTAGATTAAAAGCTGTGTGATCTTAGCCTTATTATTTAAGTTCCTGGTACCTCAGTTACTTCACCTCTAAAATGGAAATGGCAGTACATTTCTACTGGAAAGGAGTACAACTTGTTCAGTTGTGATGAGTTAGTGTTTGTAAAACATTTACAGTAGTTCTGTTGCAGGAAGAGGGACCCCTTCCAGGGCCCAAAACCAGGCTCTTGTCTAACACTTGGAAATGAATTGTCCGAGGAGACACATGTGCTGACAAAGCAAGAGATTTTATTAGGGAAGGGCACCCGGGTGGAGAGCAGTGGGTAAGGGAACCCAGGAGAACTGTTCTGCGGCGTGGCTCCCAGTCTCAGGTTTTATGATGATGGGATTAGTTTCCGGGTGGTCTTTAGCCAATCATTCTGACTCAGAGTCCTTCCTAGTGGTGCACACCTTGCTCAGCCAAGATGGATGCCAGAGAGAAGGATTCTGGGAGGTGGTCGGACATGCGGTGTCTCCTTTTGATCTTTCCTGAACTCTTCCGGTTGGTGGTGGCTTATTAGTTCCCTTCCCTGTTCCTTACCAGGACCTCCTGTCATAAAACAACTCGTGCAAATGGTTACTATGGTGCCTGGCCAGGGTGGGCGGTTTCAGTGTGCCTCCCCTAACAGTTCTGCTACTTAATAAATAACACGAATGTGTTCATTAAGAAATAAAAGAGGAAAAAGAGCCTATGACTTTTGGACTCTGATTATCTTAATAAGAAGTTCAATGATTCTAGTGAAAGTCACTCAGTTGTGTCTGACTCTTTGCAACGCCATAGAGTCCATGGAATTCTCCAGACCAGAATACTAGAGTGGGTAGCCTTTCCCTTCTCCAGGGGATCTTCCCAACCCAGGGGTCGAACCCAGGTCTCCTGCATTGCAGGTGGATTCTTTACCAGCTGAGCCACAAGGGAAGCTCAAGAATACTGGAGTGGATAGCCTATCCCTTCTCCAGCGGATCTTCCCGACCTAGGAATCAAACCGGGGTCTCCCGCATTGCAGGCAGATTCTTTACCAACTGAGCTATCAGGGAAGCCCCCTCAATGATTCTAACCAAATAACAAAGTTATATTATATAGATAGATAGATAGATAGATAGATAGATAGATAGATATAGAGAGAGACAAAGTGGCAAATCGCATAGCTGAAGAGAATTTACTTTCCTAAGGGAATATAATTGTTATTGAACTTCTTACAATTAGTTACCTACATAGATGATAAACTATGTAATATGGCACAGTAAAGAATACTCAGACACTGCAGCAAGAAGGCTTCAGTTCAAATCCTAGTGCTACCACTTATCATCTAGGTAATCCTGTATAAATGCCTCCATTTCTTTCTCCACCTTCTCTGGGCTTTAGTTTATTCAAATAAGGAAAAGTATACACCATATTCCTAAAGGAGATCAGTCCTGGGTGTTCACTGGAAGGACTGATGCTGAAACTGAAACTCCAATACTTTGGCCACCTCATGCGAAGAGCTGACTCACTGGAAAAGACCCTGATGCTGGGAGGGATTGGGGGCAGGAGGAGAAGGGGACGACAGAGGATGAGATGGCTGGATGGCATCACCGACTTGATGGACATGGGTTTGAGTAAACTCCAGGGGTTGGTGACGGACAGGGAGGCCTGGTGTGCTGCGATTCATGGGGTCGCAAAGAGTCGAACATGACTGAGCGACTGAACTGAACTGAAACACCATATATCATAGAATTATTGTACATATTAAATGAGTTAATATATGTAAAGTACTTGGAACAATGCCTGGCATTTTTACTGTTATTACATTTTAAGATACAGGTTTTATAGCCAGATATTTGCTTTTTTGTGTGTTAGTCCATCAGTCGTGTCTAACTCTTTGTGACCCCATGGTCTGCAGCCTTCCAGGCTTTTCTGTCCATGGGTTTCTCCAGGCAAGAGTACTGTAGTGGGCAGCCATTCTCTGCTCCAGGGGATCTTCCCAGGTCAGGGATCGAACCCGGGTCAACTGCATTGCAGGCAGATTCTTTACCACCTGAGCCACCAGGGAAGCCCAGCCAGATATTTAGTAGGGTAGTATAAAGATTAGAAATTACATTGGCAAATATAAAAAAAAGTTCAATGTCAGAGATAATATTTTTACTATATCTACCCTATCAAATTGCTAAGCTAAACCAGTGGAGTGTTAAGGAATTACTGGAGTGATCACCCAACAAATATTTGTGGGACCCTAATGATATCAGCACGAGTCTCCTGGTTCAGCTGAAACTTCGTTGCTTTTCTAGTCCATAATCGTGGTGGATCTTCTTAAAAACATAAATCTGTTCAGTGACTCCCCATGTCACACTCCCCAACCTATCCCACATCAAAAAGCAAATTAAATACCTCTTACAATCATAAAGAGTAATCTCTCTCTTTCAGAGTGTTCTTTTAATTTTCTCTATTTTATTACCCATCCAGCGCTGTTTGGCCGACCTTAATATGATTTTGCAAATCAGTCTTTCTGAGCCTCAGGTCTGTTTGCCCTCCCTAGAATTCGTCTTCTCTTCCAAAGTTCCAGATTAGATTGCTGTTGTTTAGTCCCTAAATTGTTCCTGACTCTTTTGTGACACCATGGACTATAGCCTGCCTTCTGTTCATGGGATCTCCCAGGAAAGAATACTGGAGTGGGTTGCCATTTCTTTCCCCACCAGATTAGATTAGGTCTCTGTTAATACATAGCACCCCGTACTTCTCTCTTAATACTTATTCTACTTGCACTTAATAGTTTAGCATCTTTTTTCTCACTAGTATGTCACCTGGAGGAAGACAGGAATTGTCTGTTCAGTGTTGATTTCCTAGTTCCTAACATCATTCCAGGCATATTGGAAGCAATCAATAAGTGTTTGTGGACAGACAGAGGGGAGAATAGAAAAACCATCTATTAAGGCACTATCCATGTTTATCCTGACCTAATCTTATCTCCTTATAGATCCTACACCCTCAACACATGTTTTACCATTATCACTGAACTTGGAAAATCAGATCCTTTTTGTTGTCCCCTGGTGACCCGAACTCTGCTCCCTGTCATCTGTATCAATAGACAAGAACCACAAAGACCTGATTCTTGGTCTCCCTAACCGACTGTGTTAAAAAAAGGGAGAGATCCCTTCCTCCCCTGGACCTCAGGGTCCTCATCTATATACCATAAGGGAATGCGCTTAGTTGATATTTACACTCTGGCATTCAAACACTCATCTCTGCAGCACCCTATTCTATTGACAGTTCACCCCAGTGAGCACTACTGGTGTGCTATCGCTAGCATCTATGGACTCACAAGAGTCAAATGTGTACATCTCTGTTCAATATTACATTCAGTCACATATTGGTAGTGTGAAGTCAGCCATGGTGGGAGTATGTATACCACAGTCACCAACAAAAGCTATAAATGAGGGGGGTTTGCCCTTGGCGGGGAAAAGGGGTGGTTGTTAAACATCTACCAGGACACCACTGACTGTAAGCTCTGGCTGCTACCGTGGGACAGTGATCAGCCATGGATGATAAATGAGCCTTAGTGCCACTGGAACAAGAAGTACTGATGTGGACCAACTAAAAAAACTAAATCACAAATTTAAAGTGGTCTAAGTACAGGATGCCCTCAAAGGAGACTCTGAGACAAGGATTTGAGGCCGAATGGGCGGTGATCTCAGGGAATACCAGTAGTGAGTCAGAGAAGGGAAGAAACAAATCAGTGCTAGGTTTGTAAACCAAGTGGCTTCTGCTATGGGCAACTGAGGCTCAATTCCATTGGAAATAGCTAGGGGAATATATAGAACATGCTCAGAATTGTCTCAAATGAAAGTGAGAGAGCTGGGGTTAGTTACTAACAAACTCCTACCTATTACTGGTTGAGCTTTCTCCATAGGCTTTAAGATCCTGGAGTTGTTTTTTTTTTTTTTTTTTTTTCTGCCTACCTTTATATTCCAAAGCATATAATAAAGCCAGAAAAGGTTCCCAAGCAGAGTTGCACATGCTTACAATAAGAAACCTTCAGCCAGCAGAGAAATAATAAGTATTGAGGTGCTAAAGAGGGATAATAACATGACAAAGAAATCAACAGTACTGACTTAGCATTGGAGAAGACTTTATCAGTGGCTTTCCACCTCAAAAGCTGAGATGCACCATCATACTGGTCTACCATTCTAGTACAGTCGAGAGACTGAGATCATTCACCAGTAATCCACTTGAAGGGTAATGAGCTTCATTAAATCTAAACGCTAAATTTTCATACCATATACTAAGAACAATGTAGCTAGAATAATAAAATTAGAGTGGGAGAGAACTCTGGACTTCAAGTTTGAACTCTGAGTAATAACACTTAGAGAGAAGGAAAATCCTCTATGACCGAGAAAAAAATACCTTTATGCAGAAGCGGTACAGTGGAAGTTGGGGGTTCATGGTGGGCCGGAAGAGAGTTGGCTCACGGCCGAGGATCAAAAGATGCCATAGAATCCAGATGACTAAGAGAAGAAAATCCTAATATGGACCAAAGAGACATTTCACTTACACTTTATCAGTTTTACTCAGTTAGTACAGTATGATTGGAAGTTAAATTAGAAACCATACTCTATATTATTTTTGTTTTATCTAAGCCATGCTCAAATCACTTAGTACACAGTATTTGTCCCACAATGTTCCTCGGTTTCAAGTTAATCCTTTAATTATTACAATGAAGCCTCAAAGGAAATCCTTTGAGCATTAACGAAAAGTTATCTCAACCACTTGGATCAACTCAGCAACTGGGGTGTGGATTCCGGTGGCCAGAGAGAACGGATAAACAGCACCATTGTAAAACAGTTCTTGAACAAGGCCTGTCCTGTTAATACATTAACCTGCAATGGAGGAAGGAACCAGGACTGAATGTGGGATAAATAACAGTGAACTGGACAAGCTAACTGTTCATTTGCTTTCATTCACAAAATTCATTTAATTCATACAGAAATTAAATATACAAGTTCTATGGCATTGGTTCTCCAAATGTGATTCAAGAACCCGTAGGGATCCCTGAGACCTTTTCAGTGAGTCAGTGAGGTCAAAGCTATTTTCATACTAATATCAAGACTTTACTTTTTTACCCTCATTTTCTCAGGAGTGTATGATGGAACTTTTCAGAGGCTATATGACCTGCAAAGATGTCATCATTCTGACAGCTAAGGGAACATGTGCTTTTGTATTTTCATGTTTAAAAAAGGATTCCCTTAAAAAAAAATAAAAAAGGATTCCCTGGTAGTTCAGCTGGTAAAGAATCTGCTTGCAATGAGGGAGACCTGAGTTCAATTCCCAGGTTGGGAAGATACCCTGGAGAAGGGAATGGCTACCCACTCCAGTATTCTGGCCAGAATTCCATGGATTGTATAGTCCATGGGGTCATTAAGAGTTATATTTCTAATCTGGTAAACACGGTGGATAGAAATAACCCAGATAAACAAAAGCTCTTAAGGTCCTCAATCATTTTTAAAGGTTCAAAGCCACAAAGTTTGAGAACCACTGTTCTACGGTATTCTTTAGTACTAGTATTAATGTAAGGTATCTACTATAAATAAAGATTAGATTAATTATTATTATTTTTTGAGGGGAGTCATGCTGCACAGCTTGTGGGATTTTAGTTCCCTGACCAGAGACTGAACTCGGGCCCTTGGCAGAGAGAGCACAAAATCCTAACCACTGGACCGTCAGGGCATTCCCAGATAAATTTAGAAAACAGGAAAAAATACATTCAAACTCCAAGAATTTTAGATATAGAAGAGCCTTTAGTTGTTATCTAATCATCTTTTTAATAGATGAAGAAAGTGAGGCTCAGAGACATTTTTGTTCCAAGTTACACAGGTAGGTAGTGAAGGGGCAGGGTTACAACACAGGACTTGTGCGTTCTTAGCAGTTTTTTTGGTTTTTTGTTTGTTTTGAATCTCTGAAAGGCCTGAAGAGACCATCCACTTCATCCTTTAACCTTCAGGTGGAACCACACACAAATGTTTAGGAGATATGAGAGTATGTTCCAGACAGAACTTTCTAAATGAACTGATACATTCTAAATCAGACAGGTTAGAAATAAATCATACCCTTTCAATCCCCCCTATTATTTAATCAAGAAGCTGAGTATATTCATTTCAAAACAACACAGGGAAGTTACCCATTAAAGTAACAGCAAAGAAATTAATCTTGTCACTCATGCCAAGGTCATCTTATCAGAATCCTCTCCTTAGTCCTGAAGAAGACACTTCCTCAATTCCCTCAATGTCCTCCTAATATTACGGCTACAGTTGCAAATGTAACTTTGTAGGGAAAAACAAGGACAGCATACAAATCGTATCCAGATAGTGGATATGATAGTGCTTTATGAACAGGAATGAATGATACAAAATTTATGATGATTATAATACTATCTTCTGCTTGGCTCAAAAGCTGCTCTCAGGTCCATTTCTGAGACATTGTGGGGTTTCTGTGAGGCATGATAATGCAGTAACTAAGAGTACTCACTCCTCCAACATAAACATCCAACAACAGGTGAATGGATAAAGAAGCTGTATTTTAAAAAAACAGAAGCTATAATATATGTGTGTATGTATATATAATGGAATTCTACTCAGTCATAAAAAAGAATAAAATAGTGCCATTTGCAGCAACATGGACGGACCTAGAGGTTATCATACTAAATGAAGTCAGACAGAGAAACAAATATCATACAATATCACTTATATGTAGAATCTAAAAAAATGACACAAATGAACACATCTACAAAACAGAAACCAACTCACATAGAGAACAGACCTGTGGCTGTGAGGGGGAGGGAAGGTGAGGGAGGGATGGAGTAGAAGTGTGGGATTAGCAGATGCAACCTATTATATACAGAATGGATTAACAACAAGGTCCTACTGTATAGCACAGAGCACTGTGTTCAATCTCCTAAACATATGGAAAAGAATATAAAAAAGAATGTGTGTATATATATATGTGTGTGTGTGTGTATATATAAAACTGAACACTGCTATACAGCAGAAACGAACACCATATTATAAATCAACTATACTTCAATAAAGTAAGTTTAAAAAGAGTACCCGTTCCTCCATCAAAGCTGGATCCATGCCCTGTCTCTACCACTTCTGGACCATGTGACCTCACATTTCTCATGTATAAAATGAGGGTGATAATAGAACTTGCTTCATACAGTTGTCGTGAGGGTTAATGAAGATCAATGTAATATCAGGCAAACAGTCGATGGTAAATGCTATTTACAACATGCCTCTTATTACTGTCATGACTATTGGAATGAATGTATTACCACCAAGCCAGATTTCAGAGACCATTGTGGAAAAGAAGAAAAGGTGTTGGAAAAGATAATCGGTGGCATATTGAGAAAGGAAGCGACACACAAGAATTCTTCACTCATGGGATGGGGTACCCGGGAAGCACCATTCCTGGGATTAGAGAAAACTGGTTTGAAACTCATACCTATCAGAAAAATTGAAGTTGGGAATGGGTAGGATTTGGGCCCCTATTAAGAGTCGGAAAATACTGAGATGTAAACAGAATGCTTTTAGGCTTTCTTTGTTTGTAAGACCCATCTTTCCCAAGGTGCTCTGCTCTACCCTAGATTCACAGCCTGCATCCAGTACCTGTCAGTAAAGTTTAGTGTAAGTAATTAAATGAGGTATTAGCTGATTAGGAGGAGTTTCACCCCATGGCAATTTTATTTCAAACAAGGCTCAGAAGGACAAACAACTTTCACGTCCAAAGAAATGTTTCTGTAAAGGGGAAATGTCAGGCTAAATATCACATCACAACATTTTGTATACTATCTTGAGCACGATGTAGAAGACTTTTTTTTTTTTTTTTGGTGGGAGGTGCTGTACAATGTTGCATGCCAGATCTTAGTCCCCCAACCAGGAACAGAACCCTACTACAAGGACAGAATGCCCTCTACAGTTGGAAGTGCAATCTTAATCACTGGCTCTCCAGGGAAGGCCCTAAAAGACATTTAATGTTACTTACTGAGAAACATGAAATGAAATAATCAACTTTGCCTAAGAAAATGATTGCATGTATACTCAACGATGATAAATCCAGCAACTCTCTTTTTATGGAGGGTACGGTGCCATATTCCAAACCCTGATGACTCACACAACACTTAATTCAGGTTAAAGTTAACAACTTTCCTATATGAAGCCAGGCAATGACTATATATAGTGTTTCACTTAAGGGCTACCTGCATTCTCTCTGCCACTGATCATCTGTATGATCTTGGGCAAGTTACTTTCCTTCCAAGTTCTGTTCCCTTCTCTATAAAATAAGGATAATGATGGTATCTGCCTCATAGAGTTGTTGTAAACAGTAAATGAGATAATACCTGCTAGCATGTAGTCCAGTGACTGGCATATCCTAAGAGTTATAATCTGCTTTTGTTATCAAAGAACAGATTCCAGAAGAAAACCTTAACCAATTAGCCAAAATTAAATGATTCGTGTTGTCAGGGAAAAAGTTGACATTGGTGCTATGGATCAATACTAGACATTTTCTTACCAACATGGTAACATTATATAACATTATAAAAATAATACTATGTATAATCATATAAAATATTTGGTTACTATTTTAATCAAATTTCTATATTCTATTTATTGAAATTCAATAAATATGTATTGGATGCCTATTTATGTGCCTAATATTACCACATAAGAACATAGACCAGAATCCTTGCCCTCAAGCTCATATATTACTAGGAGAAACAAATAATTACAACTATATTATTATTATTATTATGAATAGTTACATTATATATTCAGTGACAGAAATATATGAGATACAGACTTAGCACGGAGAACAGAGTATATAATATGGTGGCAGTGGTGAAAATGGGTAACAAATTTTTCACAGCTCAGGAAGTACATGTATACCAGGGACCTAGAGAATCCAGAAATAGACTCAACACAAACACACGCATGCATGCACACACTCACTCTCTCGACTGATTTTCAATAAATGTGCCAAGGTAATTCAATGGGGAAAAGACAATCTCTAAAAACTGTTGCTAGAATAATTAGGTACTCCTATGGAAAAAAATTAATCTCACACTTTACATTATACTATGTACAAAAACTAACTTGAAGTGAGTAACAGACCTAAATATAAATGCTAAGGTTATAATACTTGTAGATGAACACATAGGAGAAAATCTTTGTGATCTTGGGTTAGACAAAGAGTTCTTAGGGCATAAAAAGCATGAACCACAAGAGAAATAAATTGATAAAATGTACCTCATCAAAACTAACAGTTCTAGTCTAGGGAAGATACTCTTAAGAAAATTAAATGGCAAGCCATACTGGAAGAAAATAATTTAAAAATTTATATCTGATAAAGAATTTTTATCCAGAGCATGTTAAAAGAATCTTACAACTCAATAATAACAAAACAAACAACTTTTATAAATGGACAAAGGTTTGAACAAATGCTTTACTAAAGCTATACGTATGGTCAATAAGTACATGACAACATATTTAACACCACTGTCCATTAGGGAAAGGCAAATTAAAACCATAATGTGATGCTAGTACAACACCTACAGGAATGGCTAATATTAAAAACCCTGACTATACCATATGCTAGCAACCAAATTTTCATACATTGCTGCTTCAAATGAAAAACACTGTTAGTGGGAATGCAAACTAGTACAGCCACTATGTAAAACAGTGTGGAGATGCCTTAAAAAAACTGGAAATAGAACTGCCATAGGACCCAGCAATCCCACTGCTGGGCATACACACTGAGGAAACCAGAATTGAAACCAGTACCCCAATGTTCATTGCAGCACTGTTTACAATAGCCAGGACATGGAAGCAACCTAGATATCCATCAGCAGACGAATGGATAAGAAAGCTATGGTACATATACACAAGGGAATATTACTCAGCCATTAAAAAGAATGCATTTGAATCAGTTCTAATGAGGTGGATGAAACTGGAGCCTATTATACAGAGTGAAGTAAGCCAGAATGGAAAACACCAATATAGTATACTAACGCATATATGTGGAATTTAGAAAGATGGTAATGATAACCCTATATGTGAGACAGCAAAAGAGACACAGATGTATAGAACAGTCTTTTGGACTCTTGTGGGAGAGGGCGAGGGTGAGATGATTTGGGAGAATGACATTGAAACATGTACATTATCATATGTGAAACAGATCGCCAGTCCAGGTTCGATGCATGAGACAGGGTGCTCAGGGCTGGTGCACTGGGATGACCCAGAGGGATGGGATGGGGAGGGAGGTGGGAGAAGGGTTCAAGATGGAGAACACATGTACACCCATGGCGGATTCATGTCAATGTATGCAAAAACCACTACAATATTGTAAAGTAATTAGCCTCCAATTAAAATAAATAAATTTATTTTAAAAAAAGAAAAATGGTAGAGCCACTTTGGGAAACAATTTGGTTGTTTCTCTTAATGTTAAACCTTACAGTTACCATAAGACACAGAATCCTACTCAAAGGTATTTTTCTAAGAGAAATGAAAATACATGTCCACAGCAATACCTGCATCCAAATAACTGTAACAGCTTTATTCACAGTTGCCCCAAACTGGAAACAATCCAAATGTCCATCAGCTGGTAAAGGGATAAACCAATTGTGATATACCTATTGGCTTCCCTGGTGATGCAGTGGTGAAGAATTTGTCTGCAGTGCAGGAGACACAGGTTCCATCTCTGATCTGGCAAGATCCCACAGGCCACGGAGCAACTAAGCCCGTGAGCCACAGCTACTAAGCCCATGCTCTAGAGCCTGCAAGCTGCAACTACTGAGCCCATGTGCTACAACTACTGCAGGCCACACCTTAGAGCCTGTGCTCTGCAACCAAGAGTAGCCCCCACTCACCGAAACTAGAGAAAAGCCTGAGCAGCAACAAAGACTCAGCATAACCAAATAAATAAATAAAATTATTTTAAAAATATATCACAAGCTTCTCCTGAACGATTGTCTGATTTTCCTTTAAAAAATGCAAATTTCACCTTTGTGAAGGTGAAAGTCACTCAGTCGTGTCCTATTCTTTGCGATCCCATGGACTGTAGCCCACCAGGCTCCTCTGTCTGTGGAATTCTCCAGGCAAGAACACTGGAGTGGGTTGACATTTCCTTCTATCAGGGATCAAACCTGGGTCTCCTGCATTGCAGGCGGATTCTTTACCGTCTGAGCCACCAGGGAAGCCCTGAACCTTTAAGAGGTTGCAGTTCTATAAAAAGAAGCAATCAAGATTACCATAATGCTGGCTGTGAATAAATTCATTATAAATTGCCTTCAGCATCGTCCTACACTGAGAATCTATAGTTAAAAAACAAGGAACTTATGAGCACCATTCCATTGTAACTTACAAAATGAACCATTCCTTAAATAAAAGGAACTCCTCTTAATACAAATAATGAAAATGATAGCAGACGTACCTTAAGTTAAAAATTACTTATCTAAATGAAAAAAAACCTTCATTTAAGAAAATCTGATATATTAACATTTGGGCATGCAAATTAAGTGATTATATACTTGATAAAAAAGCTTCACACTCAACTTACTTTAACAATAAACTTCTCTATGCCATTTAAAATTACTTGATTTAAGCACAGTTTTGCAGAAAAGTGCCTCCTATACCAACCATAAGCAAGAACCTACAACTCTAAACTTTCTAGCTACAATCATATAATTTCTTCTCCTGGGTTTCAAAATGAAATTATGTGTTAAATAACAAGCCTGACTTGGAACTGCAAGATTATTCCACACCATATTTCTCTCTCTCCCTCACATAGTTCAACCAGCAGGGTTGATTTAGGAGAATCAGTAAAATGTAATTGTGCTCATTTTTAACGTGATTCCTCATGGGAAACAGGCCACAAATAAATGACTAAATTCTGCATTTGTCCCCCATGCCTCTCATAATCACCCTACTGTGACACACGAGAAGCTCCAAAATACATGAATGTTCAGGTTGCAAATTTGGGATTCAGTGTAAGAAAGTGAAGGGGTCCTTATCAAAGCCTAACCTTGAACTCAAGTTCCCAGGTAGGAGATATGTGTTAAGCCAATTCATAGACTCCTTTGGGGAAAGGTAATCAAATTCACTTACTTATTAATAAAATCTAAGACCCTCCTTATGCCTATTGGTCATGAAATCATTGCTAAAGGTGAGTTCCAACTAAGAAGATGTGAGTAATTCCACTAGACTTGAAAAATTCAAGGCTGTCATCTCTTAACCCTACCAATAATGAATAACTAAAAGATAAGAAATAAAAGATAAAAAATAAAAAACGAAAAAAATAAATAAATAAATAAGAAACGAGTAAAAGATGTCAGCCTACATGTTTCCAGGATAGATACAGATGATGTTGACAGATAATTCTAGTCATTCACCTCACTAATTTTGCAAATACAATAAATGACTTGAATCCTTGTCCTTGTAGTCTTAACATCTGTTACATAAATTAAAAGCAAGAAGAATTCAGCTGTTTTTAAGTAAATTTTCATAGTGTATAACCAGTTTATACTATTCCTCCAGGTTCCCCAGAAAGAGACCAATGTGTAATCAACACATGCTGTGGGGCCAAATGAATATAAATGTGATATCAATAAAAACATGTTACTCAAAAAACATAATCTCATTTATTATTTTTAAAGATTTTTGTTACATTTCCTCTTTGATTTTTTTTATAACCACACTGTAAGGTATATGAGAAGAAATTGTAACTCCAATTTCACAGATTAGGGGGAGACTCATTTGCCCTGGATCTCAAATTGCATTTGTGATAAAGGAATTCTGTGTTCTTTATGACACAAAATATTTCTAGTTATTGATAAGACTTTCTTGCAATGACCTCTAAGACTTTTAGTATCACTAAATAAATGTTTATTCATTACATTTTTTAAAGTTTAAGTGCAGTTGATTTACAATGTTTCAGGTATATCACAAAATGGTTCAGATATATATTCTTTTTCAGAATCTTTTCTATCATAGGTTATTACAAGTTACTGTATATAGTTCCCTGTGCTATATAGTAGGACATTGTTGTTTATCTATCTTATATCTAGTAATTTGTATCTGATAATTCCAAACTTCTACTTTATCCCTCTCCGGCCCCTTTCCCTCTTGGCAACCACAAGTCTGTTCTCTATGCCTGTGAGTCTGTTTCTGTTTCATAGATAAGTTCTTTTGCATCGTATTTTAGATTCCACCTATAAGTGATACCATATGCCTGACTTCACCTAGTACGATAATCTCTAGGTTCATCCATGTTGCTGCAAATGGTATTATTTCATTCTTTTCTATGGTAAAGTAATATTCCATTGTATATATGTTTTTTATCCATTCATCTGTTGAGACATTTAGGTTGCTTCCAACGTTCCTCCTTTTTCAAATCTAGTTCCTTCATGTCTTCTTCCTCTACCTTATCCCTTCATCCCTCCTCCATCTCCTTGTTCCTGCAAACATGCTCTTCTTTATCTTGAAACTCCAATTTCACTTATTCCTAAAGCCTTAGCCTATAAACAAGTCTAAAATACATACACATGGTTGTCAATCTACTATACAGTCTGTACCTTCATCACATTTACTGAATTTATTGACATGCTTGGCTACACTTTGTGTCCAACCTACCCCCCAGTCACTTCTCAAATTGCTGTAATCTAACTCTTATCCCTCTGTTCTCCTGTAACCACTCTAGTGAATCCCAATTGTCTACTTCCAAAAGTTCTAAGGTTGGGAATTTGAATTTACTTTCACATCTTAACACACATTTAGTAAGACGACAGACAACTGGACCTCTTACTTAGATGCCACTTTTCTTGGGTATATATTCATGTTTCAAACTTTCAAATTTTTAATTAGTCATAAACCATTTTCTTTTTCATTTATGGATCCATGACTTATTTTTATGCTATGAAATTCTTTCTATCCTCTAAGATCAAATCAATCTATACCTACTCAATTTCTTCCATTGTTAGTATTCTCCTCAAGCTCTTTGCCTCAGAATCAATTTTGGTAATTACTAAAAAGTAAAATTAGTAGTACACACTGCATGGATAGTATCCATCATATGTACCACTATTCAAAAACTTCAATACACATGAAAAGCAACACATAAATCCAAGGTATGTTTGCAAATATCTTTACACTTTCATAGCCTAAAAAGATCTCAGGAAAAGTATTTATTTCATTTAGTCAAAAGTCAATATTTAGTACTTTAAATTACTAATTTTTGTAATAAAAGTTATTATTGAGTAAGCTATTCTATGACAACCAACTGAATACACATCACACATTAAAGGTGATTTCCATCATTTTTAGAGCCACCTAAAAAGCAACACATTGGTCTGAATTTCTTAAATAGAAAAGTATTACATGGTCATGGTGGTTTAGTTGCTAAGTCATGTCTGACTCTTTGCAGCCCCATGGACTGTAGCCCACCAGGCTCCTCTGTCCATGGAATTTCCCAGGCAAGAATAGTGGACTGGGTTGCCATTTCCTCCTCCAGGGTATCTTCCTGACCCAGGGAGAGAGCTTGCATCCTCTGCATTGCAGGCAAATTCTTTACCACTGAGCCGCCAGGGATTCCCAAGCATCACATACTTTCCAGTTGTACCTGTACCTGGAATTTCAAGCACAGCTTCTGATAACTGAACGCATATACAAAAACTTCAAAAAGGTAAAAGTTAATAAAGATCTTCTCTGCTTTACATGGTGAGTATTTCTGAAAATGTACTACAGTTGACCCTTGAATAACATGGAAGTTAATCTGCATATAGCTTGCCAGGCCTCCATAACCATGGTTCCTCTGCACTGTGGATTCATCCAACCATGGACTGTGCAGTTATCTAGAATTTACTATTGAGAAACATCTGCCTGTTAAATGGAGCTGGACAGTTCAATTTCACATTGTTCAAGGGTCAACTGTAATTCAAATATGTGTTATTAAACAATAAAGTCCTCCTACCTAAGAGAGCTCTTATAAAAATACTTTGAGCAAGTAATTATTCCTGTAAAATACATACACACAGTACAGGGGTATCTTTCGAATTTACATTTGTTAGCTTTGCTCTAAGTGACCGACAGCGTAGAAGAGGTGCTAACAGGAAGGGTCACATCCACACATGACTCACCTAAGAGCAAGAGGGCATTCAAAGGTGTGGTTGGTATTTCTTTATGTAGGGAGAAGGCTGAAAGGCAAGAGAAGGATACATGTAACTCAATCTATTGATAAACGTACATTTTTGAAATTCCAACCTGTCTATAATGGCATTCCCTGAGGATTTAAAACAAGCATTGAGTAAACACATCTTAAAAACTCAAAAATCTGAACCTAGAGATTGTCATACTGAGTAAAGTAAGTCAGACAGACAAAGATGAATACCATATGATATCGCCTATATGTAGAATCTAAAATATGATACAAAAGAATTTATTTAGAAAATAGACTCACAGACATAGAAAATACATTTACAGTTACCAAAGGGGAAAAAGAGGGGGTCAATTAGGAGGTTGGGTTTAACATACACACACTGCTGCTGCTGCTAAGTCACTTCAGTCGTATCCGACCCTGTGCGACCCCATAGACGGCAGCCCACCAGACTCCCCAATCCCTGGGATTCTCCAGGCAAGAATACTGGAGTGGGTAGCCATGCCCTTTCCCAGGAGATCGTCCCAACCCAGGGATTGAACCCAGGTCACCCACATTGCAGGCAGATCCTTTACCATCTGAGCCACCAGGGAAGCCCAAATCAACTATACTTCAACTAAAAAAAAAAAAAAAACCACTCAAAAACATTGAGATCATGAATAATTGATAGCCATGGTTCATGTGTAAGTACTGTATTACACAGCACAGAACAAATTACCAACTAAACACTACATTTCTCCTTAAATGTTGTACTGAGGATCACTCCAGGTGCAACTGCAGAGGCAAAATTTGTAGTCTGCATTCCCTTTTTCTTCTCTTTGTTGTTAAAGTAGTATTTCTTCCCTGGTGCTCAACAACCTTCCTCACTTTCTGTCTTTTTCATGTTCTACCTGCTAAGTACATTCAAAATGTACTCAGGCCCTACAAGGTTTGAGAAATTAAGCTGACTAAAGCTGAAATGCTAATGGTATGATAAATTACTCTTTCCAGATCTATCAATGAGGAGTGCTTTGGGCAGTAAGTAACAGTGATATCAGGAACAATGATGATTAAAAAAAAAAGCTACAGTGACATTAACTACTGGAGGAAGAGCAATGTCAGTTAGGTATGGTGGCTCACCCATGTGACCAAAGATCTAGGCTCTCTCTATTGTTAAGTTCTACCATACTTAGCATATGGGATATGGTCCCTTGGCTATTTGCTTCATGACTGGAAGATGACTTTCCTAGTTCCAAGCATCACAGTAACAAGAAAACAAAGGCAGGATGTGACAGAAATTAAACCGAAATCACTCTTTCCCCTGATGTACTTCATTCCTTTTATGAGAAAATACAAACTTTCCAAGAAGCCCCAGATGAATTTCCTTTATATCTCATTGACAAGGAAGAACAGGGAAGTAACTCTCAGGATTTTTTACCCTCCACAGTGGAGGCCAATGAGAAAAAGGATTAAAAATGTTTTCCAGGGAATGAACTAAATGTGCCTGCCATACCAGACAATGTGCTTGAGATTAAATAGAGATCTTTAGGCTTACGTAGGAAAAAAGAACAACAATAAATAAATGGAGGTTGTGACTGTTTGTAAATATCCCCCTCCTATCCACCTGTGAATCTGGAGTAGGTAGAAGCTGTCTTATTCATGTTTTTATTTCCACTTCAGAAATTTCATACATGTTCATAGAACAAATGATGGCAGAATATGAAAATCTCTTGGAATGAATTCCACAGGAATTCACTGTATGCTTCACAACTCCAACACATCTATTCCTCACAGGATATTTTTTAACTGAAAGGAAAAGTATCAAGACTCTGGTGTGAACTGGAGAAGATGACAGGTATTTTATAAAGTATTGCCAGAGTGAGAAGTAATAAACCTGGGGGATCAGCATTTGGTCAAAATGATACATTACACCAATGCAGTGAATCAATTCCAGTGATGCTTTTAGACTCTAAAATTCCATAAGAAGCCCTCCTACGTTGTTGGCGGGAATTTAAATTGGTGCAACCACTATGGAGAACAGTGCGGAGGCTCCTTAGAAAACTAAAAACAGTTATCATATGATCCAATGATCCCATTTCTGGGCATGTATTCAGAAAATGACTCTAATTTGAAAAGATATAATACATGTGGCCCAATGTTCACTGTAGCAATATTTACAACACCAGGACATGGAAGCCACCTAAATGTATATTGCCCGATGAATGGATAAAGAAGGTGTGGTATATATACAATGGAATATTACTCAGCCACAAAAAAGAATGAAATAATGCCATTTGCAACAACACCCATAGACCCACAGGTTATCATATAAGTGGTGAAGTCAGACAAAGACAAACATAATATGGTATCACTGGTAGAATCTTTAAAAAATGATACAAATAAACTTGTTTACAAAAGAGACTGTCAGATATAGAAAACAAATTTATGGTTACCAAAGGGGAAAGGGGAGGGAGGCACAAATTGCAAGAGTGGGATTAACAGATCTACATTACTTTACATAAAACAGATAAATAATAAGGTCCTACTGTATAGTGGAGAAGGAAATGGAAACCCACTCCAGTACTCTTGCCTGGAAAATCCCATGGACGGAGGAGCCTGGTAGGCTACAGTCCACAGGGCCACAAAGAGTCGGACATGACTGAGCGACTTCACTTCACTCACTTCATGCTTTATCACTGGAAAAGGAAACGGCAACCCACTCCAGTATTCTTGCCTGGAGAATCCCATGGACAGAGGAGCCTGGTGGGCCATGGTCCATGGGGTCACAGAGAGTTGGACATGACTGAAGTGACTAAGCATGCACTGTATAGTACAGGAAACTAAACTGGTATCTTATAATAACTTATAATGGAAAAGAATCTGAAAAAATATATATATAAATATATGTATATCTGAATCAGTTTGCTATACACCAAAAATTAATACAACACTGTAACTCAACTAGAGCTCAATTAAAATATATAAAATAAAAAAAAGTAAAATTTCAGAAGAGTAACTAATATTTCTACAAAACAAAAGCAGCTCCCATTATACCTCATGTTGTTGTTAATGTTTACTATTCTATTTGCTCCCCTATCAGTATTGTACCTTACACTGCTCAATAATAGAACAAAATGGGGAGAAATTATTCAGGATTTAATTGAAGTGTGAGAAAATAAGAGAAAAATCCCTACAACTTTGAAACTTCTTGGAGTAGGATTTGCCCACTTAAGAAATGTTCCCTCAGCTGAAAACAAACATGAATCTATGAAGAAGAAAACTTTGTGCACTTGGATTTGAATGGACTGGATCATTTGGTACCTTGACCTAGTTTGAAAGTCTATAAAAACATTAGAAAAATAAATGAGAAATGAAATAGGAACAAGAAGAAAATATAAAGTTTTCAGCTTACAGTGTTCACAAAAATTAAGTAGTTCATTTTATTTAATCTCACAACAAATTTGGAGGTGGCTATTATCCTCATTTACAGTAAGGAAACTGAATAAAGAACAAATAAATCACTTGATTAAGGTTACAAACTGGGAAGATCAGAATCTACACTAAAGTCTGTCTGCCAAATTGATGTAATTTTGACTTTTTCCACCAAACAAAGAGGAGCCATCACACATGCCCAGAATAGGTGTATTCTTCAGAAATGTTCTATTAAATGAAAAAGATGCAAAGCCCAGTTAAAACGACAACAGCTCCCTGAAGGAAATAGGAAATGTCCTTGGATGCACAGAACAATCACAAAACAAAGTTCTCAAAGCAATTGTGGGTGAAGCTAACTGACCAGAGATAACCAATAAAAGAATGAACCTTGTAATAGGAAGACAGCCAATTTAGACTCCAAAGAGGGAGGGAGAAGGGAGAGAAAAGTAAGTAAGGTGGGCAGTGAAAGAGAGGAGAGAGAGAAGGAAATGGGAGAGAAGAGGTACTAGGGCAATTAAGTGATGAAGGCGAAACTGGTTGGGCAGGAAAGTAGCCATTATCAAGAACATTCTATCACGCAAGATGTTCTTCTGGAAGAAGAGCTTCTGTCACAATGATTGAGATGGAACCATTTGAAGTAAAAGGAAAGATCAATTTTCTATGAGCCAAAGTGATTCTTCTCTCTTATATGTCTTCCGAGATCAACCTTAATGGTTCAAATATCACAGAGAATCCACAGATGTAAGGACTCTGGTTGAACTGATTATATCCCCCCATACCCAATTATTGAGTACAGCAGGTACTTACGTAACTTTTCTGAGCATAAACATTTCCCCTCTGGCCATTATCCTTCAAGGAAGTCCATGCTTCAAGCATTTTACAATTTAATTTTTTAATCCCTAATATCCTTGAATTTAAATTTTTTTTATTTGCAGTTCTCATCAGTAAAACCAACAGTGATTTTATTCTAGCCATGATGTTTTTTTGATGCTTCTGATTTTGTTATCTCCCTTATCTTTAGCTGACTTTCACTGACTCATGAGTAAATCATAGCTGATAAATCTCTAAAACTCAAATTGACTTATCTCAATAACAAGCTTGTTGATGTGAACTCAGGAGGTACAAATTAATTAACTGTTAGACTGTTAGAGCTAAGTAAACATGCCATAAGAGGATGCAGATGACATTTTTAAGACCCAAGGTTAAGGACACTCCAAGGTCAGTGAACCACCAGTGAGCTAACAGCTCAACCCAGCCTCTTCCCCTCAGGCCTACTGAAGTGTGCCAATACAGTATGATTCTCACCATCAACCAACACCACCCTGCTTTCCCAGTCAATATTAAAAGAGAATATGCAGGAGGGGAAGGGTTGCCAGTCTTTTAGGGGGTGTTCATGAAGACAAATTATTCTCTTGCCTCTCAATGGGGAGGAAATAATTATCTGAAATGAAATGGTCCTCTTCCAGGAATGCAAAGCAAGAGGAGAGTTAGAGAATCTGGCTAAGATATCCTTAAGGTAGTATCTGATCTATGGGAAAGGAATTTTGACACAGTTGGGGGACAATTCCCTAGTAAAAATAAAGCTGTATCACTTTTTTTCCCCCAGTGACTTAAAAATCCTCAACAATCTGGTCCTAGGACCTAAAATGATAAAATTTAGAATCATGTAATTCATGGCCACATCGATTTATAATTCTCTGAAAAATAAAATTGCCTACATCCTGCTTTTCTTCAGCTTGGGCCATTAAGAGCACAATATGACTTTTTTTTCATTTATTTTTATTAGTTGGAGGCTAATTACTTTACAATATTGTAGTGGTTTTGGCCATACATTGACATGAATCAGCCATGGATTTACATGTGTTCCCCATCCCGATCCCCCCTCCCACCTCCCTCCCCATCCCATCCCTCTGGGTCTTCCCAGTGCACCAGCCCTGAGCACTTGTCTCATGCATCCAACCTAGGCTGGTGATCTGTTTCACCCTTGATAGTATACTTGTTTCAACGCTGTTCTCTCAGAACATCCCACCCTCGCCTTCTCCCACAGAGTCCAAAAGTCTGTTCTGTACATCTGTGTCTCTTTTTCTGTTTTGCATAGAAGACCAATACAGTATTCTAACGCATATATATGGAATTTAAAAAGATGGTAACGATAACCCAACATGATTTGTTGAAACAAGAGAGCACATAGAAAAGTAAGTGGTCGCAGAGTTCAAAATAGACAGCACACTATCCATTTTTCTAACAGCACTGAAAGTTAGTAGCTTAATCTGTGAGGTTTTTTACTTTATTGAAATGAAGTTGATTTACAAAGTTATGTTAGTTTCAAGTATACAACACAATCATTCAGTTATACATATATATATATATCCTGTTTCAGATTCTTTTGCTTTATAGGTTATTACAAGATATTGCATAGAGCTCCCTGTGCTATACAGCAGGTCCTTGTTTCTTATCTATTTTAGTGTGTATATGTTAATCCCAAACTCCTAATTTATCCCTCTCCCTCCCTTTTGGTAACCATGTTTGTTTTCTATGTCTGTGAGTCCATTTCTGTCTTATAAATAAGTTCATCTGTATTTTTCTTTTTTACATTCCACATAAGTGATATCATTTCATGATTTAATATCATGTGATACTTGTCTTTCTCTGGCTTGTTTACTTCACTTGGTATGAGAATCTCCAGGTTCATCCACGTTGCTGCAAATGGCATTATTTTATTCTTTTCCATTGTTGTATATTACTCCATTGCATCAAGTTGTACTTGGGTCTCCCAACAGTAGGTCTTGAGACAAGGACTTGGGGGCAGATTAATTACTTGCAAGGTAACCCCAGGATTGTAAAAGTGAGAGAGAAGGGAAAGTGGGGCAAAGAAAGAAGGAAAGAAAATCAAAGTTTTATTATTGTTGTGAGCCAACGGGACTGAGTTCATGCAGACAGAATATGAGAAATTGCAAGGCACATGCCTCAAAAGGATACCACTGATGTTTGTGGGGGCGAGGACATTAATCTACCTACTCATACACATCACTAGCTGAGGCTCGTCCCATGGACCCTACTTTCACCTGTGCCTGCATCCATGGACTGACACCATTCTTGGCCCCATGTGCCCATTTGACATGGGTCTCTGGCAACTTCGGGAGACTCTCCTTCAGAGATAAGCATAAATCAAGTGCCTGAGGTGTCAGGTGGTATGTCACCAAACCCTGTTAAAGAGGTCTGAGTGATTGCTGTTGTCTTCATGGAATCAGAAACTAGTGAGATGGGTTTCTATATTATTGACTGCACAGGCATCCTAAGACAATACAGATATTCATCAATTATTGTCAAGTCCTGAAGGGCCAATTTCAATCAAAATGATCCCCATCTCTTTTTTAGAAGTGTTTTTCAACAGTGACATCTTTTCTAAAATAAGCAGACCTGCAAAGGACTTTTAAATATTGGAAATACATAAGGTAGCAAGAGAGATTTGATTACCTCTTAGCTCAAAGCCACAAGTAACTAATGACTGAATATCATTCAGTCAAACAGGCAGACGCTTTACCATCTGAGCCACAAGGGAACATCAGACAACATCTGACTGAACATCAGACAATACCAAAATTCCTCTGCTATGCCAGGTCATGGAGAGTTTCTCTCTCAATCATTTGGAATTGGTTGATTGACCAATGATTCAATGGAATCAATGATTCCAATCATTTGCCTTCATTCTAATTACGAGGAGCATTCACATTAAACTGTGAAACTCCAGTCAGAAATTCCAGAAAATCAGGGAACAATTGTGGATGAAAACCATCTAGATCATGACCTTCCCTGGTGGTCCAGTGGTTAAGAGTCTGCATTTCCAGTGAAGCGGGAATGGGTTTGATCCCTGCTTGGGGAACAAGGATCCCACATGACAAAGAGCCAAAAAAAAAAAAAATTTGGTCAGTGCTTTCAGAACTACACTGTGAGAAAGCTCAGGGGGCCACTAGGGAGGAAGAATTAAGAGGGTGAGTCAGGACTTCAATGGGAGTCACTCTGAAACGTTTTCGTTTCCTTTCTGTTTTTGCTTAAACTTGAAGAACACTAACCCAACTCTTTCCATTTATAAATGAAAACAGGACTTCCCTGGTGGTTTAGTAGTATGGACCCAGTGCTTTCACTGAGGAGAGCCCAGGTTCAATCCCTGGTAGAGGAACTAGGATCCTGCAAGCCACACAGTGTAGCCAAAAAATAAAAATAAAAAATGAAGAAACAAACTGGGAGCTGAAAAGTGGCTTGTTAATGACTGCACTGCCAAATAAAAACAAAGCTAAGACCAGGAATAGGAGTTCTAAGCCAGCAACACACTTCCTAATTCACCTCAGTAATTTTTTTGGTGGGGGAGAGGGTTGGGAGGAGGGTTTTGCGTCAACAACCTTGAGCCAGTCCTCTTAGCACCAAGCAGCCCTACTGTCTTTTCTTTAACAAATGTACCAGGAAGAAAATAAAATGGTACTTAATACTGACTGCAGCCACTTACTGCTCTCTAAGGAAATGATCCAAATCACCTCAGAGGTAGTTTGTTTAGAGAAATCCTTTCATGATGAAACTTGACTAGTTTTTTAATGGAGAAATGGGGAACATTTGGCCCCAAATTTAAATTTAAATGACAGCCAGAAAAGAGAGCTGAATTACTCTGTGAAACAGGGTAAGAGAGATTAAGGTGGCTGAGAGGGAGACCAGCAAGAAGGAAAGCAGGGATGAGAGCAGGGGAGTGAGAGGGGCCTGGGTGGAAGCAATATGGAGTCCTCCCGAGAGATTCAGTGTAAACATGGTGGTGTGATATTCGGTTGCAAGTTATTTGTGGGGCCAGGCAGGCCTTGGCTGTCACCATCTTCCCTTTCCTGTTACTACCAAGATTTAGAAGTCTGGCCACGCACAAAAGCCTTTTGTCAGTTTTATTTGAGTAAACAGATAAAATGAGGACTAGCAATGGGGAAGTAGACAGTGGAGGCCAGAGCTGAGAGAGAAGGCTGAGGGTGAGTGAATGATCTGGGCACTATGTGTTTTGACCATCTTCTTACCACCTCTTCACATCAAAGTAATTTCCTGCTTATTGTGCATGAAAGCGCTATGAGGAAAAGTGAAAAAGAATGTATGAAAATTACTTCAGTGTTCAGTTTCTTGTCAGGAGAACTGACATGTAAAACTTGGTGTGACTCATTTAGGTAGGAGGCAGCAGCAGGTAAAATTAACAGGAATTTGAAGGGATGCGTATTTGCTTTAAAGAAATATGATCACGAAGGGGGAAAATGCCATAAAATTTGCACATGTACTTTATTTTAAATGCTGACATATTATGAACATCAAGAACGTACTGATGAAAGAATTTATGCTTACATTTATGAAAGGCCTATTATTATAACAATTACTTTTAGAAAAAGCCCCACTCAACCCATTATGAATAATGCAATGGGATTTCTCTGAAATATTAGAAAATTTATACCACTAATGGAGCTTAATGGTAGCTTAGGCCTCCCAAAGCAGTTAACCTTAACAGCAAGAAAATCCAAAATCATAGTAAGGGAACAGCTAAGAAAATATAAATGAAAAAGTGTGTTTTATTTTTTTCCCCATAAGTTATTTCAAAGAGTTGAATTCCATGGGTAGGAGAAACAACTAAATACACAAGTTAGAAAGTTATTCTACCAAAAGAAAACAAGATGAAATTCTAAGATAGTTTAGTACTCAGTATGGTCATTAAGATACTAGTTCTCACAATGTGGTCCCAGGACCACCAGCATGGGTGTTACCTAGGAACTTGTTAGAAATGTAGATTCTAGGGACCTACAACAGACCTATGAAATCCACAGCTTTCAGGATGAGGCTCAGCAGTCAACACTGGAAAGAGCTCTCTAGGTGTTTCTAAAGCATGCTCAAGCTTGAGAATCACTGCTTGAGTAGCTTCAGATAAAATGGCTCTCAAAGATTATCAATGCATACAAAAGACATAGATCACATGATCTAAAGACGGTAATGGCTTGGAGCCTTCCAGTTTACTCAAGGGGTATCTATTATGTCAGTGGGAAAAAGCCCATCAGTTTAGCTGATACGTGGTTCTTGCACTTCAGTTCAATTCAGTCGTTCAGTCGTGTCTGACTCTTTGCGACCCCATGAACCACAGCACGCCAGGCTTCCCTGTCCATCACCAACTCCCGGAGTCTACCCAAACCCATGTCCATTGAGTTGGTGATGCCATCCAACCATCTCATCCTCTGTTGTCCCTTCTCCTCCCATCTTCAATCTTTCCCAGCATCAGGGTCTTTTCCAGTGAGTCAGTTTTTCACATCAGGTGGCCAAAGTATTGGAGTTTCAGCTTCAACATCAGTCCTTCCAATGAATATTCAGGACTAATTTCCCTTAGGATGGACTGGTTGGATCTCCTTGCAGTCCAAGGGACTCTCAAGAGTCTTCTCCAACACCACAGCTCAAAAGCATCAATTCTTCTGCGCTCAGGTTTCTTTACAGCCCCACTCTCACATCCATACATGACCACTGGAAAAACCATAGCCTTGACTAGACAGACCTTTGTTGGCAAAGTAATGTCTCTGCTTTTTAATATGCTATCTAGGTTGTTCATAACTATCCTTCCAACGAGTAAGTGTCTTTTAATTTCATGGCTGCAATCACCATCTGCAGTGATTTTGGAGCCCAGAAAAATAAAGTCAGCCACTGTTTCCACTGTTTCGCTATCTATTTGCCATGAAGTGATGGGACTGGATGCCATGATCTTAGTTTCCTGAATGCTGAGCTTTAAGCCAACTTTTTCACTCTCCTCCTTCACGTCCATCAACAGGCTCTTTAGTTCTTCTTCACTTTCTGACATTAGGGTGGTGTCATCTGCATATCTGAGGTTATTGATATTTCTCCTGGCAATCTTGATTCCAGCTTGTGCTTCCTCCAGCCCAGAGTTTCTCATTATATACTCTGCATATAAATTAAATAAGCAGGGTGACAATATACAGCCTTGACGTACTCCTTTTCCCATTTGGAACCAGTCTGTTGTTCCATGTCCAGTTCTAACTGTTGCTTCCTGACCTGCATACAGATTTCTCAAGAGGCAGGTCAGGTGGTCTGGTATTCCCATCTCTTTAAGAATTTTCCACAGTTTATTGTGATCCACACGGTCAAAGGCTTTGGCATAGTCAATAAAGCAGGAATAGATGTTTTTCTGGAACTCTCTTGCTTTTTCGATGATTTGTACACATAATCAGCTAAATGTCACAGGATAGAACTAGGAATGAGACAGGACCCAGAAGTGTATACATGTATATAAGATGATTACAGAACATTACAAAATAATACACTTGCCCATTATTTTTCTGCAGGTTATCTTTTTCTCTTATACATTCCATCCATGGTGATCTTCTCATATAAATCATGATTCCAAGCTTTGTTTTGACTGCTTCTATGATATTCTTTACTCTTGTCTGACCCTTTACAGCTCTACCTTCCTTTTGGGATTCTGCTCACTTTGTCCACCAGTTGCTCAAATTATTAATTTCAAGAACTATTACACATATATCAAATAAAATAAATGATGAATGAATGAATGCATTTTTCAACACCTTCTCAAACACTTACCATGTGCAAAATTTGAGACTCTCTTCCCTCTGAATATCTAACAATAACGATAAAGTTAACATTTATTGAGTGCTTGCCAGGTATCAGCTTAATTACTTTATGTGCATTTTCTCTTTTAATACTTATAAGAACTCTATAATATTTCATTGTATGTATATCCACCTCTGTGTTCATCACAGCGTATTCACAATAGCCAAGCCAGGGAAGCAACCTAAATGTCCATCAACAAATGAAGAAATAAAATAGATGTGGTATGTACATACAGTGGAATACTACCCAGTTGTAAAAAGGAATGACATAATGCCATTTGCAGCAACATGGATAGACCTAGAGATTGTCAAACTGAGTGAAGTTAAGTCATAAAGAGAAAGACAAATACCATGCAACATCACTTATATATGGAATCTAAAATATGACACAAATTAATCTATCTATGAAACAGAAACAGACTCAGACATAGGTACAGTCTGTAGTTGCCAAAAAGGATGGAAGTAGCAAGGGGTGGGCTGGGAGTGTGGGGTTAGCAAATGCAAACTAGTATATATAGGATGGATAAGGAACAAGGTCCTACTGTATAAGGGAACTATATTCAATATCCTGTGACAAACCATAATGGAAAATATGAAAAATAATATGTACACACATCCTGAATTCACAAGCTGAATCACTTTGTTGTACAGCAGAAATTAATACAACATTGTTAATTTGTATATAATATAGCATATTGTAGATATTGTGTTATATTACAATATCAACTATATATCAATTTTAACAAGTAAGTATTTCATCTTAAGGATGAGGAAACTGAGGTTTAGCAGATAAAGGAGCTGGGATTTGGACATAGGCAGCCTGAATCCAGTCATGTCACTCTTTTTATTTTTTTTTTTAAGTCATTTCACTCTTAACCATTATGTTTTACTATACTTTTAGACTATGACCCTACTACATTGTCATTCTACTCATCCATTCTTTGACAAATGCACATTTTTCCAAGGGAAAAAAAACGGATTCTTTAATGTTACCTGAACTGTGGGTCCTCAGACAAGAATAATGCAGGCTCTTGTTCATGACTGAAAATCAGCAGAAACAACACCAACATAAATAGAGCCACAGGGCTTCAGATAATGGAATTATCATATGCAAATTTTTGTTTTTATGAATTCTTGGACATTAAAACTGAAGAAACAGAAAAAAACTTAAATGGCAATATTCTATGGTTCTCTAATTAGTGCCCACAACCTGATTTATTGAATTCTCTTCTCTTTTATTTTAAAAGAGCAGTACTCTATCACTTCATGTCAAATAGATGGAGGGGAAAAAAATGGAAACAGTGGCAGGTTTTTTTTTCTTGGGCTCTAAAATCACTGCAGGCAGTGACTGCAGCCATAAAACTAAAAGATACTTGCCTCCTTGGAAGAAAAACTATGACAAACCTAGATAGGGTATTCAAAGCAGAGACATCACTTTGCCAACAAACGTCCATCTAGTTAAAGCTATGGTTTTTCCAGTAGTCATGTATGAATGTGAAATTTGGACCATAAAGAACGCTGAGTGGCGAAGAATTGATGCTTTTGAACTGTGGTGTTGGAGAAGACTCTTGAGAGTCCCTTGGACAGCAAGGAGATCAAACCAGTCAATCCTAAAGGAAATCAACCCTGAATATTCATTGCAAGGACTGATGATGAAATTCCAATACTTTGGCCACCTGATGCAAAGAGCACACTCATTAGAAAAGATCCTAATGATGGAAAAGATTGAGGGCAGGAAAAGAAGGGAGCAACAGAGGATGAGATGATTGGATGGCATCACCAACTCAATGGACATGAGTTTGAGCAAACTCTGGGAGATAGTGAAGGACAGGGAAGCCTGGCATGCTGTAGTCCACGGGGTCACAAAGAGTCTAGCACAATTTAGCAACTGAACAACAACTACTACTATTCTGAAATCCATGTTGACTTTGAAGAAGTCACAGAAATTTTTGCTTATTTGAATCAGCTCTGACCTCCCCCTGCCCCCCCAAAATAACACTGTTTGATTCTTCCCACAGTGTAATCAGCAAATGAGTTTAGATGGCATCTTCTGTCATCATCCTGATCATCTACCTAGATCCAAACAATGAGCACCAAGATCTTGCCAAAGTTATATCTTATTTTTATATCTTGTTTTTAAGAATTCTTTAAGGAGTTTACAAAAAAAATCCTCAAGCTTCATATTTAAAAGATTACTTCCTTTATCTTAAAAAAGAAGCAAATAGCCTTGAAATGTTCCCATTATTCTAACACAGAAACAATGCACATTGATAATCACTTCATCAAAATGTTTATCATTAGGGTTATTATCTATTTCACATTTGGAAGAACAGGAACTGTTAAGTAACACAGCATCCTTAATGTTACTTATCACTGTGAGAGTTTAATGTTATGATACTATGGCCCCATTTGCCCATGTTGCAAATATACCCTGGGACAGCACAGAATTTATCTTTCCAATATATTGGCTCGCTTGACATGTTTAAGTAATCTATGAATTCTAGCCTTATTAGATATTCACAGAGCTTTTATTGCACACTAAGTTTCACTTAAAACTCCTTCTTCCATTGTTCCTTTTCTTCCCCCAATGATGATTTAACTTGACTTCCTAAATAAATACTATTGTGTGTAACCCTGTTCCAACTATTAACTGTAAGGAAAAATGATGTCTACAGAAAAGCCCTGGAATTTTTAAGTTGGAACTAAAGTATAGGAAAATTCATTTTCCAAGTCAAGTAAAATGTTTTCTGCACAGGAGAACTGAATTCAAATGTAGAACCTAGAATAAGATGACTAGCTCTCTACAACAGATGTAGGTTGTAAATAGATCTAGAAACTTGTATTACTTTATCTTTTATTGAAGTATAATTGACACATAACATTGCTTTAGTTTCAGGTATATAACATAATAATTCAATATTTGTATATACTGCAAAATGATCACCATAGTAAGTCTAGTTAACAATAAATACAGATCTAAAAATAACTATGGTTACAATGTTTAAGGACATAAAAGTCAAGACTAAATTGTTTAGGAGAGAACTGGAAACTATAAGTGATATAGCATATTTGTTAAAGCAAGAGAATTTTTAAAATAGGAAAAAGTACAAGAGCCAAAATGAAGAATTCAACAGATGAGTGTTATCAGACATAATAGAAAAATAGAAGAGAACTGGTATTCAGGAACAGACCAGAGAAGAACTTCTTAAAAATATTTAGAAGGACAAAAGGATGAAAAAAAAAGATGACTGGAGATACAGAAAAAAAAAGTAAAATGGTCATACCTAACGATACTATATAAAGTTGAAACATACAAAACCAAACTGATTACAAGAATTAGCTAGCTAATCACAAGACTGGCCAAATACCTATTACACCAAATAGCATTCCACAAACTTACGGGATATGTGACACTATAAAACCTGAAATTCTTTGTCTAACTATATTAAAATCTACACGTGTGTGCATGCTCAGTTGTGTCCAACTCTTTGTGACCCCATGAACTGTAGCCTGCCAGGCTCCTCTGTCCATGGGATTCTCCAGGCAAGAATACTGAAGTGGGTAGTCATTTCCTCCTCCAAGGGATCTTCCCAACCCAGGGATTGAATCTGCATCTCCTGCATTACAGGGAGATTCTTCACTGATGAGCTGTTGGAGAAGACCCGAAAATTTACACTGCACACACTAAATGCAGAAAGATAAATTTCAGGTGTATCTTGCTGACTGACTTTTTCCTACACAGTAGCATAGGAATAAGTCTTGCGTATAGACTAAAGATTGTTTCCTATTCCACAAGAATAAAATTTGTTGCTATTGTTAAGTGGTATGAATTAGTTTTAGAAGGAGTAATAAACTAGAAATAAACAATAGGATTATAAATTCTCTTAAAGAGGATTATATATCCTCTTAAATTAGTCTGATTTCTCTATGTTAGTACTACTATATTAAGTGAGATATTATTTCTTGAGTGAAAGAAGGGATGTCTTTCAGCACTCTTGTATACCTTTTGACACCTAAGAGCACTAGAGATACACTAAAGGCAAAGCAAGTGTTTAGTGACAGATAAGAGGTATATATTGATGAAATATTTTATAAGTAGATGTATCTAGTGTGCTCAAAAATGGATGGAGTCATGTTATAAGAACACAGGAGTTCCCTGGAGGTGCTGGCACTGGTCAAATCAGAGATGATTGAGGATCAAAAAGGAATCATGAAAACAAAGGATTATAATCCAATAAATAAAATAGGAGACCATTAGTTCATGATGATTCCATAAAACAAGTAAACAAGACTATTGGGAAAGTTCTTCTTTACTATAAAAGGAAAATTAATAAATGTAGCTGGAATGATAGAGTTAGAAAATCGATACTCAGCAATTAATATAGTGATAATTCAGGCAAGAATCAAATAAATGGGATGAAAGTCTGTTGGAAAACAGGGTCAAAGTACCTCCCCACAGGTTACAGATTAATTCCAAAGTAAAAAGGCACCTTTACAGAGGAGAAATCAGGTAGACACTACCTTAACCTAGTGATCAAAGTTAAATCATCAACAAAAGGGACAAACGGATCAACATTACTCCTGTAATATTTCTACCAAAAAAAATGCACTATCTAAATGAGACCATGAGAAAACATCAGCTAAACCCAAAGTGAAAGACATTTTACAGGGGAACAAAACCCAGCATGTTCTCTTTTAAAATGGTAATATCATGAAAAACAAAGGCAAGACAAAGGAGCTGTGCCAACTTAAAGACGACTAAAGAAACAAGTTACTAAATGTAGTGTGGGGTCCTGAGTAGTAGCCTGGATTTAGGAGGGTGGGTTGGGTGGAGGGCGAAGGTGTAAAGCTGGCAGTATTTTGACCAAATCTGTTGAGAGCTTGTAAAAAATGAAAAATGAAAATACTCGAGCTCCACCCCAAACCTACTATTACCAGAATCTCCCGGGAATCTGTGTTTTAACCTGCCCATTAGATTGAGAAGCCTTCTCAAATGTTAAGAAGCATCAGGATTATCTAGCGGACAGGTTAAAACACAAAACACAAATCACAAAATTGGGACAATTGGTGAAATTTGAAAATGGATTTTAAGATAATATTGTGACAATAATAAACTTCTTGAATTTGATAAATTTACTGTGGTTTTTTTAAAAGAATGTCCTTATGCTTGAGAGGGCTTCCGGCAACCAACTCCAGTATTCCTGCCAGGAGAATCCCATGGACAGAGGAGCCTGGTAGGCTACAGTCCATGGGATTGCAAAGGGTCAGACATGACTGAGCAATTAACACTATGCATGAGATAAGCATAGGAGAAATTCAGTAAAATACCAAGTATTGGTGAATCTATGTCCAAGGTATATGAGCATTTACTGGACTGTTCTTACAACAATTCTCTAGGTTTGAGTTTTTCACACCAGAGTTATTAAATAGATACAGACACAGACATTCACCTGCCTTATTATACCAAACCATCATTGTGCATCTTTACAAGATCATGTCTATATCTATTAACTTTGTAGAAATTAACATTGGCTCTTCCAATTGGCCAACAACTCATACTCAGTGCTGCATTTCCACACTACACATCACTTATTTTTTTTAAAGCCACCACACGAGCACCCAGTGCAGTATTAAGCTAGCCATTGGTATGAGTCAGCAAGAGCAAACCATGCTCAATTAGATGGTTTATTCACTAAAAAAAAAACTAAATTAAAATATTATACAAGCCCTATTCTGTACTGGGGGTTGGAAAATTTCAAAAAGAACCAGACAGATAATATTTGGAACTTTGTGAGCTATATAACCTCTGTCACAACCATTCAACTTTGCTATTGTTGCACAAAAGCAGCCATCATTAGACAATCTATAAACAAATGAGTGTAGCTGTGTTGCAATATAACTTCATTTCCAAACCGGACATCAGGCTAGATGTGGCCAATGGGCTGTATTTCTCCAGACCCTGTTCTGTGCTAAGCACCTGTTCCACATTATACATTTTATTATATATTACTACATATATATTATACACATATAATTGTATATAATTATATGTGATTATAAGTAATTCTATACATATAAGTATATATATATATACCAAGGGAACATTTCATGCAAAGATGGACACAATTAAAGACAGAAATGGCATAGACCTAACAAAAGCAGAAGATATTAAGAAGAGGTGGCAAGAATACACAGAAGAACTGTACAAGAAAGATCTTCACAACCCAGATAACCACGATGGTGTGATCACTCACCTAGAGCCAGACATCCTGGAATGTGAAGTCAAGTGGGCCTTAGGAAGCATCACTACGGACAAAGTTAGTGGAGGTGATGGAATTCCACTTGAGCTATTTCCAAATCCTAAAAGATGATGCTGTGAAAGTGCTGCACTCAATATGCCAGCAAATTTGGAAATCTCAGCAGTGGCCACAGGACTGGAAAAGGTCAGTTTTCATTCCAATCTCAAAGGCAATGCCAAAGAATATTCAAACTACTGCACAACTGCACTAATCTCACACACTAGTAAAGTAATGCTCAAAATTCTCCAAGCCAAGCTTCAACAGTACGTGAACCATGAACTTCCAGATGTTCAAGCTGTATTTAGAAAAGGCAGAGGAATGGGAGATCAAATTGCCAACATCTGCTGGATCATCGAAAAAGCAAGAGAGTTCCAGAAAAGCATCTATTTCTGCTTTATTGACTATGTCAAAGCCTTTGACTGTGTGGATCACAACAAACTGGAAAATTCTTAAGAGATGGGAATACCAGACCACCTGACCTGCCTCCTAAGAAATCTGTATGCAGGTCAAGAAGCAACAGTGAGAACTGGACATAGAACAGGCTGCTTCCAAATAGGAAAAGGAGTACATCAAGGCTGTATATTGTCATCCTGCTTATTTAACTTATTTGCAGAGTACATCACGCAAACTACCAGGCTGGATGACGCACAAGCTGGAATCAAGATTGCCAGGAGAAATATCAATAACCTCAGATATGCAGAGGACACCACCTTAATGTCAGAAAGTGAAGAAGAAGAAGAACTAAAGAGCCTCTTGATGAAAGTGAAAGAGGAGAGTGAAAAAGTTGGCTTAAAACTCAACATTCAGAAAACTAAGATCATGGCATCCGGTCCCATCACTTCATGGCAAATAGATGGGGAAATAATGGAAACAGTGGTTGACTTTATTTTTTGGGGGGGTTCCAAAATCACTGCAGATGGTAACTGCAGTCACGAAATTAAAAGACGCCTGCTCCTTGGAAGAAAAGCTATGACCAACCAAGACAGCATATTAAAAAGCAGAGACATTACCTTGCCAACAAAGGTCCATCTAGTCAAAGCTATAGTTTTTCCAGTAGTCATGTATGGATGTGAGAGCTGGACTATAAAGAAAGCTGAGCACCAAAATTGATGCTTTTGAACTGTGGTGTTGGAGAAGACTCTTGAGAGTCCCTTGGACTGCAAGGAGATCCAACCAGTCCAACCTAAAGGAAATTAGTCCTGAATATTCATTGGAAGGACTGATGTTGAAGCTGAAACTCCAATACTTTGGCCACCTGATGTGAAAAACTGACTCACTGGAAAAGACCCTGATGCTGGGAAAGATTGAAGACGGGAGGAGAAGGGGACAACAGAGGATGAGATGGTTGGATGGCATCACCAACTCAATGGACATGAGTTTGAGTAAGCTCCAGGAGCTGGTGATGAACAGGGAAGCCTGGCGTGCTGTGGTTCATGGGGTCGCAAAGAGTCAGACATGACTGAGTGAACTGAACTGAATTATATATATATAATTATAATTATATATGTAATATTACATTATATTCATGTGCCCATCCTGGATGATGCAGACCTTAAAATAATAGCTCTCTCGCCATCAACTAGAAATTCTGTATCCCAGAGACCTCACTGAAAGTGTTCAACCATCAGCTATACCCTAAATTCATGTGCCACATTTTATCAACACCAAAAATTATAAAAGGTACAGGAAGTCTTCTCTAGATTTCATTTTATTTTAAAGTTACGAAGTGATCCTAAAATGCAAACTAATGTTCTTCCAAACTAGGTCAAAATGAATTTTGGAGCACTAGATCAGTGTTCCTGTCCTCGTTTAGGTGTCCCCAAAAGCAGATCCTGAGATGAGCATTTGAGTCCAAGAAGTTGTTTCAGGAAGTAATCACAGAGTAAAAACCCTAGTATGGAAGTAGGAAGAGAGGTGAGGAAGGAAAGAAAACCAATCAGGAGTCTGTTATCAAGCCAGTTTCCTACCACTGTGGGTAACTGGGTCTCAGTCCTTCTAGAGATCACCGGGAGACTGTGAGAACATGTCTTAGCGATACCTCAAGGAAGTAGCAAAGAACTTGGATTTTTGTTTGCTTGTTTTTTGCTGCATGGCACACGAGATCTTAGTTCCCTGACTAGGGATCAAACTCGTGCCTGCTCCACAGGAAGTGTAGTGGAATCTTAACCACTAGACCACCAGGGAAGTGCCAAACTTGGTGTGTTTTTAATCCAGCAACTCCCCACTTGTCATTGGTTGAAGGCTGACTCTGGGAACCTTGCCTATATAAGGTGAGCTTGCCCCATTGGCCACAGAACAAAGACCTCAGACAGAGATTAGCAAGTATTAGCAATAAGCAAGCCTTGGCATGTGAGATGAGCACAGAAGGGATATGGGCTGGGAACACATCACCTTGACTACAGTCCCCGAACTTTTTATGAGCGAGGTCTAGGTTTGATTACACAAATCATCATTCTTATGTCAATACGAATGATGGATTCCATGATCACAAAGGGTAAGGAATCTTGGGTGATAACGAGACAGAGAGAGACAGAGACAGAGACAGAGAGAGAGAGAGAGAGAGAGAGAGAGAGAGTTAGTCACTCAGTTGTGTCTGACTCTTTGAGACCCCATGGACTGTAGCCTGCCAGGCTCCTCTGTCCATGGAATCCTCCAGGCAAGAATACTGGAGTGGGTTGCCATGCACTTCTCCTGGGCATCTTTCCAACCCAGGGATCAAACCCGTGTCTCCTGCATTGGCAGGCAGGTTCTTTATCACTGAGCCACCAGGGAAGCCCAACTCATTACACTACCAAACACTAATTAGCCACTCTGCATTTCCCTGTGTCCCAGCACAAGCTGGGTGGAGTGGGGAGCTGGTCCCAATTACTGCTGTGCAATGAATACAGGAAACATGACTTTCTAGCAAGGAATCTTTCGAGTGGATGAGCTTTACTGGTCCCCCTGACACTGAAATTTAATAACCTAGTGATTCTGAAACTCTATTTAAATATTGTTTCAGAGCATGATATATTGTACGCCTGACTTAAAATGAAACTCCAATTTATTCAGGCAACAAATTCATCTAATTCTAACAGTGATTCATAGCAACCACATAAACTACCAGCAGGAACAGGAAAACTCCTTCTGCAGAAAGCCCTTGTTAGGCAGCATCCTTCTCTAAAGCTTTATTTCCAAAAATGGCCTTTTGAGGAATGGATACAGCAGTCTGAAGGAATAACTTCTTCCCCCTAGACTCTGTCATTTACCCTCTTGTGGGTTTTAATCAAATTTCCCAAGTAAGTCCCCTATGACTTTGCAATTCCAGCTTATCAAAACCCTTTCCATAGTCACCATACATCATATAGTAAAAGATAGGAAAACAAACACAGTGGTCATATGCATGTATCACTGACTTCATATAAATTTCCCAACCCTAGTTCAAGCAGCTAGGTAAATATTGATGTAAAAGATTACATCCTTGTACAAATTATATCACCTGTGATGTATCCAGTCTTCATTCAAAATACCTGTTTACTCAACATGCATGCCTTCTCCAAGAGAGAATGAATGAGGAAAACAAGATCACAAGGAACCCTTGGTTTTGTGTTTGTTTTCTGGCCACACAGCAAGGCATGCAGGGATGTCAGTTCCCTGAGACCAGGGATCAAACCTGTCTTCCCTACAGCAGAAGAATAAAGTCTTAACCACTGGACCACCAGGGAAGTCTCCAAGTAAACCTTGGTTTCGATCAAAGGTCACCAACTGATCCAGTGACTAAATCCAGCCTCCAGGAGTATTTTACTTAGTCTTAATTATTGTTTTAAATTTTTACAAAATAATGGCAAACATTTATTAATGGGGACATTTCACATAAAATAACCCACGTTTCTGCTTCCTCTTTGAAAAATCAGAGGATAGAGAAATGCTGGTGTCAAAATCTGCACGGCATCATTAGGAAGGGGTGGGTGGACGGCTGTCCCCTGATGACAGGCTACACACTTCTGGTTTACTACGGTGACCACTGTCTTCTACTGTCTATCTGTCTTGCCTCTAGTGGCATGCAGTTTGTAACCCAGATGAAACACAGTAAACAGAATTTTGAGCACCAAGCTTAGGAAATGTAGCACATTTCACCTTTTACACCAACAGATACCTCAGACGAAGGGAGTTTACATCTAGAATATGGCTTTCTTTGCCCTGATTGACTGTATTCATGGGTGTTATTGCCGGTACTCAGCCAGTGTACCTACGATGACAATGTATAGCCCATAAGATAATCTAAGAGAATCTATCCAGTTTCTGTTGGACTCTTAGCAAGACTCTCCTGATCCCATCGTGCAATAGGTCCTGCTTCTACCTTATTCAAACCTTCCCCTAGCTAATTTCTACATCAGAACCAGCAGAGCAGTGGAAGGCTGGAGGGATAAAGGTTATGCAGCTAAAACATGGAAAGAAGTTACACCTAAGGAATAAAAATGTATCTCAGAGAATAATCTGTTAGCAAGGCAACCTATTTCCTCATGGAATAGGTTAATTATCTTTCCAAGCAACCTCAAAAACCTCAGGCCAAAAAAAAGTTGGGGTACACGTAGATTCATTTGAAGAAGTGCATAACCTAGAAATAACAGGAATACAATGGTACTCAATCCACTGTGTCCATTTTCTATGGCTGTTTAACAAATTACCATAAACTGAGAAGCTCATAATAACCACCATTTATTACCTCACAGCTCTATAAGTCAAAGGTCCGGTGGACTCATCTGGATTCTCTGCTCTGGGTCTCATGAGACCAAAATCAAGGCACAAGCTGGGATGGGCTCTTATCCAGAAATTCTGGGGGAGAATCTGCTCCAAACTGAAGTTCATTTAGCTGGTTGGCAAAATTCATTACCCTGAAGTTGTAGGACTCAGGTTCCCATTTCCTTTCTAATTGTCAGCTGTCCTTTCTGACTCTCAGCTCCTGGAGGCCACCTGTATTTCTTATCAAGTGGTCCCTTCCATCTTCAAGGCTGTTAACAGTGTGCTAGATCTCATGTTCTTACTCATAAAACTAAAAATAGTTGCCGTATGATCCAGCAATTCCATTCCTGGGCATATATCCGAACAGAACTTTAATTCAAATAGATACATGCACCCCTATGTTCATAGCGGCACTATTCACAATAGCCAAGACATGGAAACAAACTCTCCATCAACAGATGAATGGGTAAAGAAGCTGTGGTACATACAATATATACAATAGAATACTACTTGGCCATGAAAAAGCATGAAATAATGCCATTTGCAGCAACATGGATGCAACTAGAGGTTATCAAACTAAGTGAAGTAGGTCAAAAAGAAAGTGACAAATGTCAGGATCCAGGAACACAACCTGGTTGGGTCCCAGGGATACTGGCTCCAGTAGAAGTTCTTAACTAGACTCATTCATGACCTGGCTTCTGGTCCCAGCTCTGTGTCTTTTTCACTGTGACTTTTGGTCCTTTGAGCATCAGTTTCCTCATCTGACACCTGGGCACAAGAGCAGGGCCGACTTATCAGGCAACAGGGTTTATGATATCACTTATAAGCAGAATCTAAATTATGACACAAATGAACTTATCTATGAAACAGACTCAGTGATATAGAGAACAGACTTGTCACTGCCAAGGAGGATGGCGGTGAGGGAGTAATGAGGAGCTCGGGATTAGCAGATGCAAGCTATTACATATATATAATGGATTAACAACAAGGTCCTACTGTAGAACACAGGGAATTATATTCAATTTCCTGTGATAAACCATACTGGGAAAGATTATGAACAATAATGTGTGTGTGTATATATATACACATATATGTAAAACTGAATCACTGTGCTATATGGCAGAATTAACACTGTAAATAACTATATTTCAATAAAATAAATTTCTAAAAATTCTTTTCTATGTTCTGACTCAGATATTCCCTTCTGCCCTCCTATTCTACCACCAGCTAAAGAAAGTTCTCTGCTTTTAAGAGCTCATGTGATTGGGTTAGGCCCACTCTGAAAATCTGTATTTTTAAGATCAACTGTGTCCTACAGCACAAAGAGAGACATCCATATATGTTTACAGGTCCTAGAGATTGAGACCTGGAATCCTGGGGGCCACTTCTAGAAAGTCTACCTACCTATCACATCTATCGATGTACATGTTGACACATACTGTCCCCTTGTAGGGACAATTCACTGGTACAACATAGACTACATCCACTGTTAGGTAAAGAACAGCATTCCAAATATCCAATGAAGGAAGCCTCAGCTTCCTGGGAGAGCATAAATACATGCCTCCCATAATTTAAAGGATAATCAGCCACAGCCCTAAATACCTAGTATCAATACATGATATCCAGGCCATTAGAGGGATGCAGACTGATGTACAAGAGATAACCAACCTAAACATAAAGATGCCTTCATTTTAAAGTCATATGAACTGTATACACTCTGCATTGCCTCAGCCTTTCCCTGTTAATTTGGGCTCAATAAACAATCTTGAGATTTGACAGGGTAATCAGCCCATTAATTTTTATAACATGTACCTAAACAAGAGTTATTGGAACAAGATGATGTGAATTCCAAAAGTTGTGTAATTTTCCCTGCTTTTAATATATGTGGATGTGGCAGATTATATTTTCTAAAGATAGCCAGGATACCCCTAATACATATGCTTTTCTGTTAACTTTTGCTTCATGTATCTCAGGGTTTTTTTGGTTAGATGCATACTCTGGTGGCTCAGAAGTAAAAAATGCAGGAGCTACGGAGATGCGTGTGTGGGGAAGATCCCCTGGAGTAGGAAATGGCAACCCCCTCCAGTAATCTTGCCTGGAAAATGCCATGGACAGAGGAGTCTGGCGGGCTACAGTCCACGGGGGTCGCAAAGAGTCCAAGAGAACATAGCAACCAAACAACAATTGTTATACCTTTTTGGTGGGTTGAGACATAGTATAAACTGTATTTCTTTGGCTGTAGCTACAATTTTGTCTTAAAGTCTATTTTGTCAGATATTAGAATAGTTGATTCAGCTCTCTTTTGATTACTGTTTGCGTGGTTTCTCCACCCTTTAACTTTCAATCTTTTGTGACTTTGAATCTAAAGCACTGGGTAGGCCAAAAAGTTCGTTCAGGTTCTTTCCGTAACACCTTACAAAACTTTTTGGCCAAGCCAATATGACTCTTATAGCCAGCATGTAATTGGTTCATTTTTTAAAAATGCATTCTGCCAATTAGTGTAATTGGAATGCTTAATCGATTTATGGGCTTCCCTGATAGCTCAGTTGGTAAAGAATCTGCCTGCAATGCAGGAGACCCCAGTTCGATCCCTGGGTCGGAAAGATCCACTGGAGAAGGGATAGGCTACTCACTCCAGTATTCTTGGGCTTCCCTTGTGGCTCAGCTGGTAAAGAATCTGCCTGCAGTGCGGGAGACCTGGGTTCAATCCCTGAGTTGGGAAGATCCCCTGGAGAAGGGAAAGGCTACCCACTCGACTCTTCTGGAGTATTCTGGCCTGGAGAATTCCATGGACTGTATAGTCCACAGGGTCACAAAGTCGGATACAACTGAGTGACTTTCAATCCATTTACATTTAAAGAGCTAACTCAAAAAAAAAATAAAAATAAAAAATAAAGAGCTTACTCATAATATACCCACCATTTCGCTATTTGTTTTCCTTATATCTTATGTCTTTTTTGTTCTTCTATTCCTCTACCACTGTCTTTTTTGTGTTAAAAGATGTCTTATAATGTACCATTTCATTCCCTTTTCATTTATTTTAATATATTTTAAGTTATTTTCTTAGTGATTGCCCTTGCAATGACAATTATCATCTTAACTTAAAACAATCTAGTTCAAATTAATACCAACTTAACTACAGTAGTATACAAAATCTGCTCCAACTTGTCTCCATTCCATTCTTTATCTTTGTTTTATTATTGTCACACAAATTATAGCTTTATACACTGTCTGCCCACCAACACAGAATTATAATGATTGCTTTATGTAATTGTCTTTTAAATTAGATATGGTAAAAGTTAAACAAAAAATACATTTATGCTGTCTTTCATATATTTACTAACATGTATATTTACTGGTACTCTTTATTTCTTCATGTGGATTTGGGTAACTTACTACTGTCCTTTCATTTCAGTCTGAAGGACTCCCTTTAATGTGTCTTGTTGGGTAGGTCTGGTACTAATAAATTCTCTCAGTTTTCCCTTTATGACTATGTTGTTATGCTTGGTGGTATCCCACAGGTCTCTTAGGCACTGTTCATTTCTCCGTTGTTTGTTTTTGCTCCTCAGATTGAGTAATCTCAACTGACCTATTTTCAATGCTTTTTAAGCATTTCAAACACGTAGCCTAAAAGTAAAAGCTTCATTCATTCAGTCAGTAAATTTTTTGAACACTTTCTTTATGCCAAATGATTTTAAGGTGTTCTGGATACAGCATCATTGAGGCAACACAAAATTATTACCTTTATGGTGAGTAATATTTTAGGGGTAAAACTAGTCATTTTTAAATATATAATATAATGCCACATAGTGATAAATGCACTAGAGGCAACAAGGTAAGTGGATATAGTCTTTTTTTTTTTTTTTAAATAGCCTGGTCAGGAAAAGCCTTTCAAAAGAGCTAAGAATAGCACTAAATGAAGTAGTTTCGTTAAGTATCAAATTTTAGAAAAATCTAAAAATTCAACTAAAAAATATAATGAACCTCAAGTTGTCTCAGACCTTCAATATTCTTCACTTAGTAAAGTTACTCTACACCTTTCAACTGTGAGTCAAAAGATTCAAATTAATGACAAAATCATACATGCAAAATTGGAATCACAATCTAAGTGAGTCACAATCTCTAACATGCCCAATTCACCTCAATATCGCAAATACATTAAATACCAAATATAGACAAACTATTAGTACTAAGCGTTATACTCAAGTTAGACTGATCTCACTACTGGTCCCAGTTCTTTACTCATTTCTGTATCCATGTCTTTTGCCAAGTGACTTTGCAGCTTCCCACAGCAAGAGACAGATTTCGGACTTTGCTGGTGGTTCAGTGGCTAAGACTAAGTGCTCCCAAAGCAGGGGACCTGGATTTGATCTCTGGTCAGGGAATTAGACCCCACATGCCCCAACTAAAGAACCCACATGCCCCAACTAAAGAACCCACATGCCCCAACTAAAGAACCCACATGCCTCAATAAAGATCGAAGATCCCCCGTGTGCCACAACTAAGACCCAGTGCACACAAATCAATACATGTTTTAAAAAAGAGAGAGAGAATATATTTCCATCCCCATGATTGAGTCCAGGTACATGCCTTGCTTTGGACAATGGAGTGTTAACAACCATGAGACAAGTAGAAGCTTGTTCTCTTACACGTCTACCACTGTCGTGAGACTATGCCTGGGCTAGCTTGCTGGAGGATGAGGGACACAGAGAAGAAAGTTGTGCTGTTCTGTGGCTATTATACAGCATTACAGTAGTGAAAGATAGCTGATACAACCCTTATTTTTATTCTATATATTCCCTGGTTTGGAAATGTACTTACCAGCAAAGAGAAAATATTTTCCTTTCAAGTGAATTGAGAGTACTTTCCTATACTTATCAGGACCAGGTTCACGTGCAGAAGCAGCTAAAAAAGTCAAAATGTCCTTATCCCTAATAAAAAAATCTAGAGAAAGGCAGTTGGGCTGGTCCAGCTGTTTCATGGTATCAGGGACCCAGGCTCCTTCTATCTTGTCACCCTATTGGCCACTTCCCTGTCTGCTATTCGTCACCTCATATCCAGCCATCATATCTATATCCCCCCACCAGGAATGAAAAAAGAAAACAAATACGGGTCCCCTCTCCTTTCAAAGATAGTTTCTGTATGGTGCACACCACTTCTTCTTATATGCATTCATGTGGTCAAACTTAACTAAAAAAATGGCTAGGAAATGTTATCTTGAGCAATCACATGCCTGGCTAAAAAGCAAGGATGCTATTAACTTAGAAAAGGGAAAAATATGAATATTTGGGGACATCCAAAGCTTAAACATATCCAGATTACTAATAAGTCAAACTCAGTTACCATCTCAGAGGACAGGCAGGTAGGCAAGACACAGGATCCAAGCTTTAGGATAAGTATCCTATGTGAGGCCCTAATAGATGCCTTTAAGCCCCTCTTATATTTACTATGAAATGTGAAACTCTCAATCAATACTTTTTTGAAGGGGATTTGTCTCTGCCTGTTTCGGGTTTTATCCTAATGTAATATCTGACTTGCCTAGAAGTCGACACTGAATTCCAATTATTTTTGCAGCTAACTTCCTTCAGTTAATTTGTGCAGCCTGATTGAATTCTGAACTCTTGTCACATGTTTCCTCTTTAGGTCAAAACCACATCAATTATGTTTTTCATATCTTTCTGCTAAACTTTCATAACTTTCTGCTAAAAACACTAAAGTGATGCTAAAACTATATGTGAAAGGACTTTATGTATACAAATATAGTTCTCCTGTTTTCTGAGATCCCTCTTTTGATTGATCCAAAGAAAATAGCCAGTTCCCTCCTCACATGCTTCTGAGGTTCCCCAAAGGTGGCTACTTGTCTAAGCTGGTGATATCAGCTTGTCAATCCTCCCCTGACCACCTCTGTCCACCTTATAAATGTTTTGTTCTCTTTTTCCTCTGCATGTTGCCCTCCTCACTTCCACTGAATGCAACAGTATTGATCCAAACCACTGACACAGCCCTGCCCATTTTTCAGCAAAGTGTGATCAACACCAGGCTACTATTTAACCAACTTTATTGCAGGCTTATGATAAACAGAGGGGAACGTTTACACAAATCTGAAAGCTTTAAAACCTTTCCTGAAACTTTTTTTTTCTAGAGCCCACAGGTCATACCCATTCTCCGGGGTCTCATATGGACCCCTCTTCCTCTTTAACAACTCAGCACACCCCTGCTGTTGGTGGGGAAAGCTCCTTTTGATCGCAGTGACTGGTCCTGAAGAGAGATCTTAGTTCCCTGCCCAGGAATTAAAGCTGGGTAACCTGGATGAAAATCAGGAGTCCTCGCCACTAGACCACCAGGGGCTAGAGGCTAGAAGCAAAATGGCCCTGGCTCTTGCTCCTGTTTGAAAAGAAGAGTATTTCAAGGAGGCAAAGATTGTACAAACAGGTACACGGTTTACTATTAGAGACACAGGACAATGTTTGGGAGAGCACACAGTAAAACAGTTTATCCAACTCAGAAGCTAGGCAGAGATACACACCCGGAAAGGAGTGCAGGCATCCTGAGTGAGAAGGAGCGCAATATGGAGGTAAGGTAAATCACTTATATAGGACAGTCCTTCCGGGTCTCTATTTACCCTTGACCAGTTGTCTTTTTTCTTTCTTTTTTTTTTTTAGTTCTACCAGTTTATTGCTACCAACCCATCTCCCTCCACCCTTATGCACACATGCTCAGTCATGTAATCCCATGAACTTCAGCCTGCCAGACTCCTCTGTCCATGGATTTTTCCAGGCAAGAATACTGAAGTGGGTTGCCATTTCCTTCTCCTGTCTTTTTTCTTTCTTCACACCTGACTGGTCCATGGATCCTCCCCAAGATGCATGCGCAACTTGCATTGTGGATCCCACCATAAAGGCCTACGGGTACATGTCCACACTTCTTATGGGGTGGGGCCTCCCTCCCTCTTCGACCCCCAAGAAACCTTCCTGCGCATGTGCAGACGGGGAAGTCTTCCTTGACCTCAGCAGTGGGCACCTTATCTCTTTGCTTTAGCAGAGCTCAGCTTTTGCCACTAGCTTTGTCCTTAGAGTGTCTGGGTGAGAAAAACGGCTCAGTTTTACTCCACTTGATAACCACCAGGTGTCTGGCCCAGAGGCCCACTGTCTCCTACCTCACTTTCTCCTCTCATTACAGACTTCCCTCTCCTGCTCTCTCCCACAAATTACTGGGCCCATAACTCACTCCCTTTAAAGAAAGTTAAAAAAAAAAAAAAGTATATTAACAACGTAATCATCTCTCAGAGACACAGCTGTGCTCCAAAGAAGACAGCATTTTCCATTTTTATGCATAATAGGATCTGGGCCTTGCCTCTGAATAACCAAGAGATGCATTAAAGTGGTATTTTCCCCCCATACACAATAGCTCAGGTGTCCCAATGATAAATTCTGTCCTCGCCCTGAAAGTTACAAGCACAAACTGCAGAAAGCTATTAAAGTAGCAATTTTGGTCTGACTTCATGTATTTTAAAGCATCATTTGACTGTTAGGCAGAATGACAATACTGTATCATGTTAACTTACTGCTTAAATTCTACCTTCCAAATAAGAAATGAGATGGCTTACCAAAAAAAAAAAAAAAAATCACTAGCTCTAAGTTAAGGTTTGAGCCAGACATATACCCTCAGAGGATTCAGGATGGAGAAAAACTGGATACAGACCCTAGATAGCTAACGTGCATATCAAAGCAGTAATTTCCATAAACCCAGATTCTCACATCTTCCCATACATAGAAGAGTGCTAAATTCACTAACTTGAGATGTCTGGTTTTCTTTAATTACAAGTAATCTTTTTATGTTCAACTACCTGGGTATTTTTGTTGTTGTTGCAAAAACTCTATGTATCCTGGCTCCTGTCTCACCTCTTCAGAACAGGCCCTCAGTTGTCCGAGAGGCTGTATCTTGGGCTGAAGTCCTTAATAATGCCCCCAATAAAACGTTATTCTCAACTTTTCGGTTGTGCACATTTTTCAGTGGATACTGTGAATTTTTTGCTAAGTAGCCCAACAGCATGGAAGAGCTCCTTGAACATTTGGGAGATGAAATGGGGTAACTGCTTTTGAGGCTGATTTAAATATGCCTTTTAAAGGCTTACAGTGTGTAGATGTATCCATTAAAAAGATTCTGTAAAGAATTTGTATTTATGTGAGGATAAATGGTATCAGAGAGTTTTGTTCAGAAATTTAACACCTCCACCCTATGTACATAGCCAAGACATGGAAACAAGCCAAATGTCCATCAACAGATACATGAATAAAGAAGATGTGGTATGTACGTACAATGGAATATTACTCAGCCATAAAAAAGAACGAAATAATGTCATTTGCAGCAACATGGATGCAACTAGAGATTATCATATTAACTGAAGTTAAGTCAGAAAGACAAATACCATATGATATCACTTACATGTGGAATCTAAACTATGACACAAATGAACCTACCTATGACATAGATATTGACTCAGACATAACAGTACAGACTTGGAGTTGCCAGGCAGAAGGGAATGGGAAGGAGGGAAGGATTGGGAGTTTAAGATTAGTAGATGCAAACTATTACATATAGAATGGATAAACAACAAGATCCTACTGTATAGCACAGGGAATGATATTCAGTGTCCTATGCTAAACCATAATGGAAAAGAATATATTTTTATATTACTGAATATATATATATAACTGAATCACTTTGCTTTACAGCAGTAATTAATACAACACTGTCAATCAACTACACTTCAATTTAAAAAGGCAATCTTTTAAATTTTATTTGATAAATATTATATGAAGAGACTTCCTAATATGGAATAATCTTTTAACCAGAATTTAAATCATTACATTAAATCTATCATTGTTATCACCCTCTAAATATTTATCCATTGAATTTTTACTTTCAAAACTTTAAAGAGAACATATGAAACCTCTCTTTGAGATTCTTCCTGTATCTGGTAGGATCAAGGGTAAGATTCTTAGGGAAACATTAATATTTTACAATGTTTGGATATATTACAGCTTTAACTTTTGTTTTACTGAAATATTCATCTTGAAAATGCATATTTTCCAGTTTTTAAGTCATCTAATTTAAGAAACCAAACTTTTTATCTTACCAAAAACTTTAAAATACTACCCTCACTTGTATATTATTTTTATTTTTGTACACCTTTTCCAAAATAGTTTTTGGCTACTATGTTGGCACCAACATGCAGGAAAATGAATTTTTTCTGAAACCATATAAATAAAGGCAGTAAGAACTATCTAAAAGAACAAGGATATAACACCTTCAATCATCTCATCTTTATTTTTTTTAATATATATCTTTTATTGAAGTATAGCTGACTTACATACAATGTTTCAGGTGCAGAACAAGGTGATTCAGTTGTACAGGTACACATTACTTTTGAAATTATTTTCCATTATAGGTTATTATAAGATATTGACTATAGTTCCCTGTTGCTTCTTGCATATCTACTTTTTAAAATTAGAAATCTAGCATTCTATTCATACTAAGTGGATGACACCTTTAAGCAGCTCTGAATGCAGAACTCCAAGGCACACCCACAGTCTCTCCTCATAATGCAGTGTGTGTGTGTGTTCAGTCCTGTCTGACATTTTGCAACTCCATGAACTGTAGCCCTCTGTTCATGAGATTCTCCAGGCAAGAATACTGGAGTGGGTTGCCATTTCCTTCTCCAGGGCATCTTTTATAGGTTAATAAGATTTCCACCTAGCCTTCTTCCGAGCAGAGAGAAGGTTTTGCTCTTTCTGAATTTTCCTCAAATGGGAACATTTTCCAGAAAAAGAATCCTCCATAAGTGGTAAATCTGTCTCTGCAAGTCATATCAGATACTGGCACCTACTGGTGGAAATGTGACAGAGTCACCATCACACAGAAACCACTGGAGAGAGAAAAGAAAGATCTAGAAATTACAAATACAAAGTCAGGGATACTCCTGGAAAGAAATAAATCAGCAGAGGTGAGAGAGATTGATAAGGTTCAAGGGTAGAGGGGGATTCTGGAGACAAGCAAGTAGCACACTGGAAAAAACTGAAAATAGCTAAGAGATGACCATTACTAACAGACATGATGGAATGCAAAACCTCAGGATCCAATGTACCAGTGACACTAACCCATTAGCCAAAAAGTTTGATGTTATCACAGAAACCAATGGAAAGAAAAAGAACCAGGGGCTTCCCTGGTGGCTCAATGGTAAGGAATCCTCCTACCAATGCAGGAGACATGGCTTTGATCCCTGGTCTGGGAAGATCCCACATGCCACAGAGCAACTTAGCCCATTCACCACAACTACTGAGTCTGTGCTCCAGAGCCCTGGAGCCACAATTACTGAGCCCATGTGCAACAACTACTAAAGCCCATGTGCCCTAGGGACCATGCTCTGCAACAAGAGAAGCCACTGTGATGAGAAGCCCATTCACTATAACTAGAGAGTAGCCTCTGCTCATCACAACTAGAGAGAAGCCCACACAGCAACAAAGATCCAGCACAGCCAAAATAAAGAAAGAAATTTAGAAAGAAAAAAACTAATTTACTTCAAAATTTGTTTTAATCCCTACATTCACTCATCTAATAAATATTTATTAAGTGTTAACTATATGCTAATCACTCTTCTAGGCTCCAGGGATACAGCAGTGAACTAAATGACAAAGCCTGTGCTCTTGGGGAACATACATTCTCCAAGGGGAAGGGTTGTGGGCAGCCAGGAAATAAGTAAATATGTAATATTTCAGATGAGTCATGCTAGGGAGAAAACAAAGTAGAAAAGAAGTTAGCAGTGTTGCTGCTGTTTGGCCATTAAGTCGTGTCCAACTCTTTGCAACCCCAGGGACTATAGCCCACCAGGCTCCACTGTCCATGGGATTCTCCAGGCAAGAATACTGGAGTGGGTTGCCATTCCCTCCTCCAGGGGATCTTGCTGACCCAGCGATCAAACTCGGGACTCCTGCATTGGCAGGTGGACTTTTTACCTCATAAACTATATACAACATAGTATGTATGTTTATACATACACACTATGTTGTTATTTTATACAGGGCCATCAGCAAAGGCCTTGTGATAAAGTAAAATTTAAATATGTCATGAAGTTTTTATACCCTTAGATTGGAAGCTGTGACTTCCTCCTTCTTCTTTGGATTATCCAGTACATTTTCACACATTAGGGCACTTACATCTATTCACCTATTCGGTTTGTTTATGGAGCAACGGGAGAGGAGACACCTGCTAGGTACCTACTATGTGCCAAGTACTTTCTATACCGTATGTGTCATTTCAGGTCATCCTCACGTCACCCTCTGAGGAATTATTGACCTCACTGTATAAATGGGGACACTGAATTTCACTGAATATAAAGGAACATTCTAAGGTCATACAGCTGTTCTGTGTCAGAGGTAGGATTTGAACCTCAGTCTATTGAGATTCAAAGACGTGCAAATCAAGTGGGATGCCCTAGGCAGTTGAAAGTGCTATCAGAGGAATCATACTGCTCTTGAATATTAAGTGCTGTAAATGAACTTTCTATCCAAATCTCTCCTGGGTCATCTTTGGTGTCTGGTGATCTGGCCCTCAGCAGGAACTTATTAAACATATGTCTAAAAACTGGACAGAAGGGAGTTCCCTGGTGACCTAGTTCTTAGGACCCTGAGCTTTCACCACATGGCCCTGGCCAGGGATCTGAGATCCTGCAAGTTGCATGGTGTGACCAAACAAATACTGGACTGAATGAAATAAATGGAAAAGCTTAGAATCAAGTCACTAAATATTAACTCTCTCCTCAGACAATAATAATGTTTTTCAAACAATACACTAAAAAACCCATATAGCAACTAAAACTGTCACTTGTTTCCATCATTTAATTAATAAAGAGCTAAACCAGAACTTTAAAAACAGTATTTGCATATGAAATTCACAGTATTGACTAAGTAGACTTTAAGTGTTCTTTGATGCAAAGTCTTAATTGGTGCTGCTGTTGCATTTGGTTTTGTTTTGGAACATGTGGAACCCCACCTACTGCTAGGCACATGAGTTTTGTGGACCTGTGGAATTAGGTCTCAAGTGTTTGTGAAAAGGTGCAATGGTTTGTTTTTATATTTTATGTTTATGTTTCTTCCAGATTTCACAGTCATATTCACCCTTTGTAAACCATAGACAAGGGGACAAAGAAAATACTATGTTTGACCCTGTAACCATACATAATCTTCAGAGAAAAACTCCAAACGTGTTTCTTTTTTTCTTGCAGTCACTGCATTGGAAATAGTTTGCAGCCAAGCAGGTTGAAATGTATGACACACACATGACTGGACTAGTGGGAGAAACCCAGGAGCTGATGATTCCAAGTGAGAGGCAATGGATTCTGTAGGATGATGGACAACAGTGTTTTTATGATCCCCAGGATCCATTCAGCAAAGATCGTAATGGTTGTGAAGGGCTTTCACTTCTCCTGACACAGAGGAGAAAGGATTGAAAATAGGAAAAGGATGACTCTTATGGAAGAGGCATAGGTGAGATCTGAAACACAGATGCAGGCCAAGAGGGAAGAAAAATGAAGGGGCAAGGCCAGTGGACTGAAAGCATAATATGGCTGATATCCAGTTGAAAATTTCCTTTCTGCATTGTACTCCCCCACTGTTATCTCCAAGCCTTAAACAACACAGTTTTCTATGAGCAGAGTTTTGATAAAGAGAACCTTGTCTACAGCCAGCCACTATGGAGAAAAGTGTGGAGGTTCCTTTAAAAAATTAAAAATAGAGCTACCATATGACCCTGCAATCCCACTCCTAGGCATATATCTGGAGAAAAACATGATCCAAAAAGATACATGCACCCCAATGTTCATTGCAGTACTGTTTACATGGAAGCAACCTAAATGTCTATCAACAGAAGAATGGATCAAGAACATGTGGTACATGTATACAACGGAATATTACTCAGCCATTAAAAAGAATGAAATAATGCCATTTGCAGCAACATGGATGGACCTACAGATTATCATACTAAGTGAAATGAGTCAGGCAGAGAAAGAAATCCATATGATATCCCTTCTGCATGAAATCTAAAAAGAAATGATACCAAAGAACTTACAAAACAGAAACTCACAGACTTAAGAGAACAAACTTATGGTTACCATAAGGGGAAAGACTAGGGGGAAGGGATAGTTAGGGAGTTTGGGATGGACATGTCCACACTGCTATAATTAAAATGGATAACCAACAAGGCCCTACTGTATAGCATAGAGAACTCTGCTCAATGTAATGTGGCAGCCTGGACAGGAGGGGAGTTTGGGGGAGAATGGATACATGTATGTGTATGGCTGAGTCCCTTTGCTATTCACCTGAAACTATCACAACATTGTTAATTGGCTATACTCCAATATAAAATAAAGTTTTATACAAAACTTTATAAAAAACAAGATACAAAAGGGTGATAAAAGATATAGGTATGAAGAGCTTTATGTAAGTAAATTTGGTGGTAATACAAATAGACAGAAAGGGAAAGGAAAAAAGAGGCTCTTGTCCACAGTGTGGGGATGGGTCAGAGAGAGGCAGCAGCATGGAGGTTCAGTTACTAGGCAGCAGACATCTGTGATGAGCTAAGTGAGGGGACAAGAGATAACCAGGACAAACTTGTGATACATGTAATGACACTCAGGGCTCCACAAGCATATCGGAAGAGGAAATTGACTCCCAGCGTGGCAAATAATCACATTCCTGGCTTATTAAAGGGAGAGGCAATGCCACGCCTCCCCAATCTCTGAAGACTGAAGAATTTAGACATACTTGAATTACATCATAGAAGAGGTGCCTTGATTTCCAGGCATAATAAAGGGCATTACCAGAAGGCACATGAGGTAGGAACAAATGTGTAGAGACAGAAAATGCATTCAGCAGTCCCAGGTAAGGCACAGCACAAAGTGGACAAAGTATTTGTATTTAAATACTCCATAAAGTACATCCAGTAGTCATGTATGGATGTGAGAGTTGGACCATAAAGAAGGATGAGTGCCAAAGAATTGATGCTTTCAAATTGTGGTCCTGGAGAAGACTCTTTGACAGTCCCTTGGGCAGCAACAAGATCAAACCAGTCAATCCTAAATGAAATCAATCCTGAATATTCATTGGAAGGACTGATGCTGAAGCTGAAGCTCCAATATTTTGGCCACCTAACAGGAAGAGCCGACTAATTTGAAAAGACCATGATGCTTGGGAAAGACTGAGGGCAGGAGGAGAAGGGGATGGCAGAGGATGAGATGGTTAGATAGCATCACTGACTCCATGGACAGGAGGCTGAGCAAACTCTGAGAGATAGTGAAGGACAGGGAAGCCTGGCATGCTGCAGTCCATGGGGTCACAAAGAGTCCGACATGAGTGAGCGACTGAACAACGAAGTATAGCCAAACTTTCCCTAGGCTATAGCTACTTCTGTTACTACTTCAAACTCTCCCTTTTAAAACGGATCGTCAACTGTTAAGTCCTTTATCATAAAGGCTCTCTACCCAACATCATTTTAAGAGAAGGAAAGTGACAACTGCCACAAGATCTTTCATATTCATCTTCTCTGTAATAAAATAATCCTATATTGAACCCTTCATAAGAAGTAATCCCAAAAGAGTAAGCACATGCCAACATTTTTGCACATCCAATACTTCTGAAAAAATTTGGACATTTGATTTTTGGTGTTGGAGATGACTGATGAGGTGGGGAGAAGAAAAGGTTTGACTAATATGTTTTGAAGTGAATGTCTCAGATACGAAACTCACAAAGCCAAAAACGACTATTGTTCCCCCAATGAATAAGAAATGAATAGCAACAGGAAACAAGCAACAGTCATAAAATAATAAGCTAAAATGAACCCTAAATTGATAGTTCATTGTCAGTGTGACTCATTCCTCTTCCTTCCAACTTGTCATTATGTTAACAAAGAAACAAAGTCACCTTGACCATGTAGACTTCTTGGGTATCCATTTTTTCATCATCACTGTTCCATCTCATATTTACTAACATGTTTATTTAATTCAATAAAGTATCAGGCAGCTTGCCGACTGACATAAAAGCTAGTTACACGTGCTTTGTCATAAGGAAAGATAGAGGGCTAAGGAAATATTGTGATATAGAAATGACAGCTAACACTGTTTTAGTGTTTACCAAGTGCCAGGTAAGAGAGGTAAAGTAACACACTCGTGTTCTAACTAATAAATGGCCAACAGCAGGCCTCAGTTTCCTCCCCTCCAAACAGGAATAATAATAGCACCAAACTCTTAAGGCTGCCAAGCCCACAGGCCAAAGGCAACAGTACTTTGGTCCCTTACACATAAAGCATCTACTTAAAGGCATTTGGGACAGAAGATCAGTGAGACAACACCTTCCTTCTCCATGACTGGAGTGTTAGTTGCTCAGCTGCGTCCAATTCTTTGCAACCCCATGGACTGCAACCTGCCAGGCTCCTCTGTCCATGGGATTTCCCAGGCAAGAATACTGGAGTGGGTTGCCATTTCCTCCTCCAGGGGACCTTCCTGACTCCGGAATCGAACCCAGGTCTCCTACCTTGCAGGTGGAGCCTGGTAGGCTATAGTCCATGGGGTCCCAAAGAGTCGGACATGACTGAGTGACTTTACTACTACTAGAAATTAACACAACACTGTAAATCAGCTATGCTTCAGTAAAATAAATTAAAAAAAGACTTAGGCCAGGGGAAAACCACGTCTATATATTGGCCCCTACCTATACCACTCACTGGCACCTTCCCTATGGAATCTTTCCCCCAGCCAACTGGGGAAGTCCCTCCATTACTGGAGAAAAGCACTAAAGGAATCACATGACTCTGGAAGAACTAAGACAAACAGAAGTCAGACAAGGCAATGAAGGAAGCCCTAGGGAAATGCAAAGCATTTTGCTACCCAAACTCCAGTTCTGTGCTAGAGGTTCCAGGTACCATATCTCATCAGTTGAGGACTGATTAGATCTGTACAGCCCTGAGGCAAGGCTGAGGAGACACAGAATTACCAGTCAGTCTATTTGTATCCTCTAGAGGCCAACATTGTGGCTGTGAGCAGACATCTTGGAGTCACAGAAGGCCTAGCTTAGATACCGAAAGTATAGACACATTAGAAGTTTGGTGGGGGATGGGGGGGTGGGGCGTGGATGAACTGAGAGATTGGGGATCATCATATATATATACACTATATATAAAATAAGTAACTAAGAAGAACTTACTATATAGCACAAGGAATTCTACTCAGTGCTCTGTGGTGAGCTAAATGGGAAGGAGATCCAAAAAAGAAGGAATCCATGTGAACGTATAGCTGATTTACTTTGCTGTATGTACAGTAGAAACTAACAACAGTATAAAGCAACCGTACTCCACTAAAAATTAATTTAAAAAGAAACAGTTCAGAGGAGAGGGCAGCGGGCAAGAGCTGAGCAAACCAGGAGAGTTCTGGATTTATAAGCTAAGCTCTACCTTGGTCTAGGCCAGGCCTTATATAATAGATTGCAGATGCACAGAGAGAATCAGCGAGGTCCTCAAGGCAGGTCAAAAGGTACAGGCAAAGGCAGAAATGACGACTAGTGACCAGTTATACCAGTTGGCTGGGGGAAAGATTCCATAGGGAAGGTGCCAGTGAGTGGTATAGGTAGGGGCCAATATATAGACGTAGTTTTCCCCTGGCCTAAGTCTTTTTTTAATTTATTTTACTGAAGCATAGCTGATTTACAGTGTTGTGTTAATTTCTAGTAGTAGTAAAGTCACTCAGTCATGTCCGACTCTTTGGGACCCCATGGACTATAGCCTACCAGGCTCCTCCATCCTTGGGGTTTTCCAGACAAGAGTACTGGAGTGGGGTGCCATATTTCTACTGTACAGCAAAGTGATTCAGTTATATATATATACACACACACACACTCTTTTTCATCTTCTTTTCCATTCTGGTTTATCACAGGATACTGAATATAGTTCCCTGTGCTATACAGTAGGGCCTTGTTGATCTGCTCTAAATGTCATAGTCTGCATTTGCTAACCCCAAACTCCCACTCCATCCCTCCTCCACCTCCCTCCCCCTTGGCAACTACGAAGTCTGTTGTCTGTGAATCTGTTTCATAGGTAAATTCATTTGTGTCATATTTTACATCCCATATATATCATTCCTAGCCTAAGTCTTGATTCAAGTCTGGCACCTTTGTGAACAGAAGTTTCAGACCCTGTCACAAATATTTTTGGTAACATATTACACAAGAAAATCTACCTCAAAAAATAATAATAATGAGTGCCTACCACAAACTCCCAGACAGCTGAGTGGGTTATTATTCCGTACTTAACATCCCTTGTGAACTATCTCCATCAAACCAAATGACTAAATGTACAAAGTTATATGGGCCAAGTAGCTTCTTGCCAATATCACAATATGTTTTGATCCTCCAAGTAAATGTCCTGGTCATGTTGCCATAGTTGGGAATGTTTATAGACTATATGCTTTTCTAAAGCATATATATCTATATATACACACACATATATAAACACATATATATAACATGTATGTGTATATATATTTCAATATATATTCATATATACATATTCCAACTCCTTTCATTAATATCCAGTCAAGGATCCAGATATTGGCTACATAGCTAAATATCAATACTTCATTTTTCATCCAGATGTACTAAAATCCCCCCCTGAAAATACTGCATAAATGCAGTAGTTTTTAGCATCTGTACTGTTAGCAGCGGTATGGTTTTACCTATTAAATTAAAACATAAAAAGGTCGCCAAAATGTTTCAGCAAATATTTAGCTGGAACAAGGTCTTCAGAGGGGGAGAAAAAAAGAACAAATAAAGGTTTCAAGTGGGCCAATCTCACAACTGGCACTTAACAAATATATACACCTACACTCAAAACCCTTTCATTTAATGGAAATGTCTTCGATCAATCAGTTAATGCCACATAACCCAGACCAGACACTTGATAAGGCCATTCTAGCTTGTGGTGGGAGTGACGCTGGAGGGCAAGAGTGAGCTTCAAATCCATTAGCCCACCACCATCACCCTTTAGGTATTTAGGATACCTAAGCCAAAGCAACTGGCATATAAATATAGGGTATAGACAGAGACAGGGATGTATTTCTTCCTTTACATCTTCTCCACAGGACAGCCTGAATATTCTTTTCTATAGGCCTTTGCTTATGACTTTTCACTTATTATGGGGAAAGTGCAATGGGGTCAAACTCCTTGTTTACAGTATCCAATGTAACTAAAGTGTTGCTTCACCTGGAATTATTCTCATGCTATTCACCCTGCCAGATGTCATGGGAGGAAATGGCAGGGAGTACCTTCAGTGAACAATATCAGAACCAAACTGCTTTCTTAGAGCTAAGAAGATCATATATAGCAAGTCTGGTGTAGAGTAAATGAAGGGTCCATGGTGCCTCCCCTCAGGATTTCAAGTCCTGGGAATGTCATCCTTGACTGTCCCTATGCGATGATGGCAGGCAATGAGGGGATCAGGGACTTCTCTCGTGGTTCAGTGGCTAAGACTCCACGCTCCCAATGCAGGGGTGTGCATGCATGCATGCTCAGTCATGTCCAACTCTGGGTGACCCTTGGACTGTAGCCCACCAGTCTCCTCTGTTCATGGGATTCTCCAGTCAAGGATACTGGAGTGGGTTGCCATTCCCTTCCCCTGAAGGGAGATCTTCTCGACCCAGGGATCAAACCTGAGTCTCCTGCATTGGCAAGTGGATTTTTTACCGAGTCATCTGGAAAGCCCTCAATGCAGGAGGCCCAGGTTCAATCCCTAGTCAGGGAACTAGAACCCATAGGCCACAACTAAAGATCCTGCGTGCTGCAACTAAGACCCAAACAAACAAACAAAAATTAAATATATATTTATATAAAAAGAAAAACTACAAAGTCACATGTCCAAAAGGCCTGGGTAGAGGTGGGGAGAAGTGGGGCCAGAAACACCATACCACCTAATACCTTCAAATAAATTCTTCTTCTTAAACTAGTAAGAGAGGATTTGATTGTCCTCTGCTAAGACACCAGACTGATACAGCTATACTGCTTGATAAGCAAAGGTTAAAATGCACAAATGCAGCAAAACTCTACCAGAAAAAAACCTTGGAAAAATGAATCAATTTCCAATATAGTGATTAAGAATTCTATGATTGACCTAACCACCTTTGGCCTACTTCTACCCTCTCCTTTCTTATTTCTCTGTCATTACCCTGCTATTCCTCTCCTAACCCTTTGCTCTGGAGTTTAAAATAGCTGAATGATATATGTTAATACATGCATTGAAAGATCTCTGGAAAAATACCAGTAACAGTTAATAAGAGATGTATCTGAAAAGGATAAAAGGATATGGGGTGGAAAGTAATCTTAATTTTCACTGTGTGCTCTTTGATGGTTGATTTTTTTTTTTAAACCACAGTAGTTAATTATTCTTTGGGTTAGAAATTAAAGCAAAACTCTGACCCTAAAAAAGGAAAGAGAGACAAACAGTAAAACAAAGTCCACGTGTAACCATTGGTTTTAATCTTTTTTGTGTGCTTAAAAACTATAGGGCTGGCCATAGTTTGGTATAGAAATTCATGCTATTGGCCATAAATAAGATTGGGATTATTTCATTACAAATTCGTTACCATGAGTGCATACTAATATAAATAAATGACTGAATAAGTAAATGGGACAGAGGAGACCATTTTCCCACACAGAAGAATTCTACCTAATTTATATAGATACTCCACCCTCAAGGAGATGGAACATAATTCCCCACAACTTGAGCATGGACTGCACAGAGTGGCTTCCTTTCTACCGTATGATTCAGCAATCCCACTCCTGGGCATATATCCAGCAAAAAACATAATTTGAAAAGTCACATGTACCCCAATGTTTATTATATACTTACAAGAGCTAAGACATGGAAACAACCTAAATGTCCATTAACAGATGAATAGATAAAGAAGATATGGTACACATATACAATGGAATACTGCTGCTACTGCTAAGTCACTTCAGTCGTGTCTGACTCTGTGCGACCCCATCCCTGGGATTCTCCAGGCAAGAACACTGGAGTAGGTTGCCATTTCCTTCTCCAATGCATAAAAGTGAAAAGTGAAAGTGAAGTCGCTCAGTCATGTCTGACTCTTCGCGACCCCATGGACTGCAGCCTACCAGGCTCCTCCATCCATGGGATTTTCCAGGCAAGAGTACTGGAGTGGGGTGCCATTGCCTTGTCTGACAATGGAATACTACTCAGCCATAAAAAAGAATGAACTAATGCCATTTGTAGCAACATGGATGGACCTAGAGATTATCATACTAAGTAAAGTTGAATCAGAAAGAGAAAGACAAATATCATATGATGTTGTTTATATGTGGAATCTTAAAGGATACAAATGAACTTACTTACAAAAGCCAGAAATAAACTCAGACAGAGAAAACAAGCTTATGATTACCAAAGAGGAAAAGTGGAGGGAGAGGGATAAATTAAGAAGTTGAGATTACATATAGACACTTCTATATATAAAATGGATCACCAACAAGGACCTACTGTATAGCACTAAGAACTCTACTCAGTATCTTGTAATAACCTATAAGAGAAGAGAATATAAACATATATATATACATATAACTGAATCACTGTGCTATATACCTGAAACTAACTCAACATTGTAAATCAACTGTATTTCAATTAAAAATTTTTTAAAAATAAAATAAAAAATTTTTTTAAAAGACTCAACTAAAAAAAAATAAAAAATAAAAGACTGAACTACCTCTGAGAGTGATTTTACTGGAGAGTTAGGAGGAGTGCTTGGCTCTGCTCAATATAACACACCACAGGGGAAAGGCCTTGAAGCAGAAGAGGTTCAGGGTGCCAAAGACCACTGTACACTGTTATGGGGCAGTCACTAGAGAACTATTTGAAGGTGGACAACCCTGAATGGGGAAAATAGAGTGGAGAAGGGAGATGGATGAAACCCATGGTAAGATCAAGTCCTCTGAGGAGGAGGCAGGACTTTCACCAAGAAGCATGGAGGTCTGTCTGCAGGGCAATGAACAGGAAGTTCCTCTCAAAGAGAAGGCCTGTGAGATTCGAAGGGAACTGGTATGTATTGCAATCCCTACCTCCTCCCATGAAGGGTTATGTGTGAGCGCTAAGTCGCTTCAGAAGTGACCAACTCTTTACAACCCCATGGACTGTAGCTTACCAGACTCCTCTGACCATGGGATTCTCCAGACAAGGATACTGGAGTGGGTTGCCATGTCCTCCTCCAGGGGATCTTCCTGACCCAGGGATCAAACTCAGGTCTCTTACATCTCTTGCATTGGCAGGTGGGTTCTTTACCACTGGCACCACCTGGGAAACCCCCTATGAAGGGTTGGAATTACTTAATAAATGCTTTCCTTGTGGACTATGGATTAGATAATATTGGGTATTCACTTTAAATCATTTCCTTCATCTGTTGTAATTTCCTTTGTTTTGCTTACAGCAAGGTTCTCAACTTAGGGTCCATGGTCCCCAACGGTGTGTGGATAGAATTTGGAAGGTCAATGAACTTGGATGGAAAAAAAAATTACATCCTTATATTCACTAATCTCAGAGACATTACTCTGTCAACAAAGGTCTGTTTAGTCAAGGCTATGGTTTTTCCAGTGGTCATGTATGGATGTGAGAGTTAGATTGTAAAGAAAGCTGAGCGCCAAAGAATTGATGCTTTTGAACTGTGGTGTTGGAGAAGACTCTTGAGAGTCCCTTGGACTGCAAGGAGATCCAACCAGTCCATCCTAAAGGAGGTCAGTCCTAGGTGTTCATTGGAAGGACTGATGTTGAAGCTGAAACTCCCATACTTTGACCACCTGATGCGAAGAGCTGACTCATCTGAAAAGACCCTGATGCTGGGAAAGATTGAGGGCAGGAGGAAAGGGGACAACAGAGGATGAGATGGTTGGATGGCATCACCGACTCAATGGACATGAGTTTGGGTGAACTCTGGGAGTTGGTGATGGACAGGGAGGCCTGGCGTGCTGTGGTTCATGGGGTTGCAAAGAGTCAGACACGACTGAGCGACTGAACTGAATTCACTAATCTCTAACCAAAATTTAGTATTTCCTTCAAATATGGATATAGGCAATAAACCACAATAGTTTCGGTATCTGTGTGGCTTTGTCACCAATAGAGATCACACATATTTCACACATTACATTACAGTTATTGCATATATTGTGAAATACATGGGCTCCAAAAATCACTTCAGGCGGTGACTGCAGCCATGAAAATAAAAGACGCTTGCTCCTTGAAAGGAAAGGTATGACAAACAAAGACAGTGTATTAAAAAGCAGAGACATCACTTTGCCAACAAAGGTCCACATAGTCAAACCTATGGTTTTTCCAGTAATCATGTATGGATGTGAGAGCTGGACCACAAAGAAAGCTTAGTGCCACAGAATTGATGGTTTCAAATTGTGGTGCTGGAGATGACTCTTTAAGAGTCTGTTGGACATCAAGGAGATCAAACCAGTCAATCCTAAATGAAATCAATCTTGAATATTCATCAAGTTCCAATACTGAAGTTCCAATACTTTGGCCACCTGATGCAAAGAGCCAGCTAATAGGAAAAGACTGTGATGCTGGGAAAGATTGAAGGCAAAACAAGAAAGGGGTGGCAGAGGATGAGATGGTTATATAGCATCACTGACTCAGCAAACTCTGGGAGACAGCAGAGGAAACAGGAGCCTGGTGTACTGCAGCTCATGGGGTCTCAAAGAGTCAGACGTGGCTTAACAACTGAACAACAGTATATTGTGAAATATCCCTTTTGCTCATTACCACTTTAAAATTTGGGCAGTCAGTAGGCCCACAATTAGACCTTGCTGTGTAGTAAGTTAATAAAGTAGTACATTGCAAATTTTTGTAATATTCTGATCATTGTATTTCAATATAATTTGTTTCCTTTGTAATCCAATCTGTTTGATTTTATGTATTTAAACCACTATTCTGATAAAGAGACCATCACCTTCGTCAAAGGGTCCATGACACAAAAATGGGGTAAAGGTTATTAACCGTATGATACAACAAGGAGTAGGTTTAAAAATCAAGAGAGAAATGTCCTGTTAATAGCCTCACCACTCCCCACCATTAAACTAGCGCCCAATACAAACGCACACCCCAAAGAGACAAGGGGACTGTAGCCCACAAATGCAGTGATCAGACTAGCAATAAAATGACAGTGGGCGTACAGCGAAAGCAGCAAGGAGCCTCAGGACACATAGGAACCACAGGCAAAGCAGATGACGAAACAGAGGATACAACAACTGTTCTTTTCTAAATATACTAAAGGACATAACCCTTAAGGGCCACGTGCTTAGTCACTCAGTCGTTTCTGATTCTTTGCAACCCTATGGACTACAGCCCTCCAGGCTCCTCTGTCCATGGGATTCTTCGGGCAAGAATACTGGAGGGGGTAGCCATTCCCTTCTCCAGGGGATCTTTCCAAGATTCTTTACCATCTGAGCCACCCAGGGAAGCCCCTAAGGGCCATAAGGAAACTGAATATTGTGCCCTGCCATTCTAACTGGTCACAATACACTGGAAACAAAAAGGGAGGAAATGTATCACACGATGAAGAACACCGACTCAAAGTCATTAGCTCAGAGCAAGGGCTGGAATAGGCTTTCACCAAGACCACTCTCTGTTAGCACAGCATCTTTGTTGGTGGTAGTTCCATTTTTTTAAAAAATTATTATATAATCTGATATATACAAAATCATCTACATCATTTATAAAGTATAAGGAATAATGATACATGAGTTTCAGTGAACCTATCACCGAATGCAAGACCTAGAACATTCTGAATGTTAGTGCATCTACTGTGTGTTCTTGCCTCTCCCATCCCTGTCTCCCCATCAGAGGAAAGCACTAGCCTGAACTGGGATTTACCTTACTTTACAGTTTATCATGTATGTGGGATTCCTCCCAAGGTATTGCTTAGTATTGTTTTTGAGCTTTATAAAAATTATGCCCAACTGCATGAAGTTTTTGGTAATGTAGTCTTTCATTCACTACTTTGTTTCTAATAGGCAGCTATGTTCTTGTATATAACAGTGGTGAATTCATTTTTATTCTATCGTAAAAATAACGAATAACAAAATTTTTAATTTATCTATTTTCCCATCAGTGAACAAATAATTTATTCCAGTACTTTTGTATTATCAGCTATGTTGCCAAGGACATGTCTAAGGAGATTTCCTGGTTCGCATGCAGAAGAATTTGAGAGGTTATATGGTCAAAGAATATATACATGTTCAACTTCACAAGATAATGCCAAGGGGACTTCCCTGGTGGTCCAGTGGCTAAGACTCCCTGCTCCCAATGCAGGGAACCTGTGTTCGATCCCTGGTCAGGGAACTAGATCCCACGTGCCGCAACTAAGTGTTCCGGTGCTGCAACTAAAGATCTTCATGCAACCAAATAACAAAATATTTTTTTTAAAGTGCCAATTTTATTTTCCAAAATGATTTTACCAAATGTGCACTCCCCTCAACAAGGTACATAGAAGGGTGGAAAGGGGTGAGGTAGGAGAAAGGTTCAAGAGGGAGGGGACATATGTATACCTATGGCTGATTCATGTTGATGGATGGCAGAAACCAACACAACGTTGTAAAGCAACTATCCTCCAATTAAAAATGAATTTTACAAATGTTTTTAAAAAACAAGGTATGTCAATTCCTATTGATCCATGTACATACCAATACTTGATGCTATCAGATTTCATAATGTATTGCCATCTTTGCACACTCAAGATAGTATACTGCTTCATCCTATTAGGGGCAGAGAAGTATCTGCAAGTGCCAAAAGTTTTATCAGTACAACTAATTCAAAGTTATACAAGGTCTTAACCTAAGTTCTCCCTGAAATGCAGAGCCTGAGACAAGGGTTTGCAGGCAACTAATTTATTTGGGGAATTGATTTCAGAAAATAGAATTAGGGAATTCAGGAAAGGGAAGCAGAAAAGAGCAAATCAATACAGGGGCATATTTTCAAGTTGGCCACAAACTGTAGGCAATGGGGACCTTTCTTAGACTCTATGTGAATGTCTTAGAAGCTAACAAAACTAAAATGCAGTTCCAAATTATCTAGTCAAGGATGGGAGAAAGAAGCCTTTATCTCTGGCTCCCAACCCATGTTAGTCAAGGATTGATTCACGGGCCTTAAATACCCTCACAGTCCATAATACCTATGTAAGTGCCAGGCAATTCCAACAGGCCTCTGTGTTGTAACATCAATGCAGTCCCAGGGTGGAAAGTGAACTATCCACTGTAAGGTTCAAGCAAAGTCCTATCTGGTTACACCCACATGAAATTGGTTGTAGGATCAATGGCTTGACCAAAAGGGAGACTGAAAGGATGCACAGTGAGACAAAGATGTGCTCAATATACGCAGCTACTAAGCGGCAGGGATGGAACGCAAACACATGTGTCTATCACAGTTCAAACAGTAGGCATTTGGCACAAAGTATGTCAACACTGTCCACTGCCTACCCAACAGCCTTCGCTACCTTTCTTCTCGGCTAGGACAACACTAATATGCTCAGGAAGCCAGCAAAGAGCTGTGAAATGGAGCTGGCACAGTAGCAGCAGGGCTCCATCATGAGCCCAGATTCCTTGACTTTTCCATTCTTACCACATCATTGCTAACATACATGCAACGCACCACTCCCGAGTCCAAGACGGCTCTAGCCTTCATGGCTGCATTCCAGGCTAGCAGCTGGAGGAAACAGGAAGTATGCAAAGGACCCTCCTACCAGCCAAGCCAGCTCTCTTTAGGCAGGCTTCCTTAGAAGTCCCCCCAACACACACACACAAAAAGAAGTCCCCACACAACACAACAGTTCTCTGTGGCACTGCTCAGTCATAGGATCACACCTTGGTACAAGAGATGCTGGGTCACAGAGACCGTCAGTAGATGCATTGGCACCAGGAAGAAAACTGCATTGTCACTAAGGGAGAAGGCAAGAAAGGATACTGAATGGCAACTAGAGGTCGCTGCCAAAGGAGCCGTTTGATGTGGGGCAAGCTCTTAAATCTATACTGCAGTCTTCCTCTTTGTACATTGGAAGTAAAAGTACTACTTCACAAAGTTATTACGAGGACCAAATGAGATCATGTAAATAAAATTGCACAGTTGCTGGGATGCAGAAAATGATGAATAAACGCTAGCAGTGCGAGCTCGGATAACTGATCTTATCAGTGTCTCTGCATTTCTCAGGCTTGAAGGTGCTGGATGCTGACTCACTCCCATAATGCTCATAAGTGTTTAAAGTCAGAGTGGCTGCTTAGTAATTTACAGTGAGAAATGTAACTTTCACACAGACCAGACAGCCTGACCAGGTTATTCGCTCCCTGAAGGCAACGGACATGGAGAATCATAAGGTTGACTGCCAAGCATGAAATCAGGAGAAAGAGAATTCATTATACAATTCAACTCTTTAACAACATTAGGCTTGGACACTCTCTTGCATCCATCTCTACAACTGAGTTTATCTAGCCTGGCAGGTCCGAAGATCAGGCTGGAAATATCACAGGTAACCTCTCCCCTGGACAGTGCCGGGAGGTTTACCAATTGTTGGCAAAACTCACCAAGAATGTGGAAACTGTGCGAAGACCCTGAGGGTAAACTCTAACACTTTTGGCATCAGCAAATTCATTCTGAATAGGAGGCCCTATAAACCTGGCATAATTTTGGAAAAGTCAGAAGTCAGGGAAAATGGGGCAGCATGAAACCTCTTTAGATTTATAGGATTAAAAGTTGAATCCATTTTTTTCTTTAAAATGGAAATACTTTACATGCTTCATACCAGAGATAAGAGAGAACATTAATAAAAATTAAAAACATAAATGCTACAAATTGAGCAAACTGAAAAATATAACAATATGTATATATATACATGCATGTGCCCAGAATCTCACTTGTGACAATTTTTTATCTTCTAGGCTGTACATATACCTTCTCTTGACACAGTTTTGCTCTAAATAGGGTACAATAAAAAGTAGGAGAGCAATGTGGCATAAAGGAAAGAGTGTTAAACTTTGGCATCAAAGTTGCTTTTCAGTCTTGGCTTTACCTCGTGTAAGTAATGGGATCTGAACAAGTTATTTAATGTCTCAAAACTTTTTCTCCTCTGTGATAGACTGCAAAAAAATAGCCCCTGTTCTTTATCCCTCTCTACATCCATTTCTTTGGTCATCACTTTGTAGGGCCCTCCCACTCTGACTCTGGGCCTAACCATTGGGCTTGCTTTGGCCAACAGGACAAGGTAAAGTGCGGGTATGCCAGTTATGCATCGAGGCCTCAAGAGACCTGTTTATTTCCATTTGTTCTTTCCTGCACCTCTGCCGGCTGCCCTGAGGACATGACCGGATAACCTGCCAGATCACAAACAAGTGAAGCTGAGCCCAGGCACCAGTTACTCCACTCAAGGTTAGTCTAGGAATATTACTCAGTGATTTAAGAAAAAAAAAAAGAATCAAATAATGCCATCTGCAGCAACATGGATGGACCTAGAGATTATCATACTAAGTGAAATAAGCCAGACAGAAAAAGACGAATATCATACGGCACCACTTATATGTAGGATCTAAAAAAAAAAAAATGATATAAATGAATTTATTCATAAAATAGAAAGACTCACAAAACACAAATGTATGGTCACCAAAGGAGAAAGGGGAGAGGGGAGGGATGAATTATGAGTTTGGGATTAAAATATACACACTACTATATATAAAATAGATAACCAACAAGGACCTACTGTACAGCACAAGGAACGATACCCAATATCTTGTAATAACCTATAATGGAAGAGAACATTAAAAAAAAGTGTGTGTGTGTGTGTGTGCATGTATATATCTGAAAAAACTGAAAGGGTTAGCCTACATCAGCCAATATCCAGATAAACCCAAGACATGTGAACAATCCCAGCCAAGATCAACAAAACAATCTAGTTAACCCCCAGCTGATCTAGACACACGAGCTTATAATATGCACACTGTCATATGCTACAGAGATTCTATGGTTGCTTGTTATGCAGCATTATTATGGCAGCAGATAACTGACACACACATATCTGATATATTAGAGGTTACAACAGCTAAATGAGATATCAAAGGTAGAGTGACCAATATACTAAAAATATATATATATATATATATATAGCTATTTTGGGGGACAAGTTTCTACTTTAAAAAAACTACAACCACATTCTTGAAATTATACCCAGGTCACTAACATAAGTTTTTGGATGTTTCTAAACCATTTAGTCTCACATTTGCAGACAGTCTCCTGTTTTACTCTCCCAATGAAGTAAAAACATCTGCAGACCGTGAATTCTACTAATTGAACTTCCAAAGAGCAGGCAAACTATTTTTCCACCTCCAATCATTTTGGAGAGGGGGGTATTGTTTGATGTAGCTCACCATTGGTCTCATGTAGAAATAAAAATGTAATTAAATTAGAATTTAAAATTAATGTGTTTTGAGAAATGTGCAATGCCTCCCTCCCCCTCGCCCCGGATTGTACAATCTCTAGAATAGTTAATCCTCCCAAGAAAAAAATCACATATAAGAAGCCAGCAACTCATCTCATAAAATCATCTTTGAGCTCGTATAAGGGCAAGCTACAATTTAGCTCTGTGATTAGAGAAGAAACATAAATAGAGATAAACGCGCTGATGTATAGACTCCCTATTCATTCACCTCTATTTGCATAAGAGATTAAGAGAGACCTCAGTGTAGCATTTTCTCTCATTTCCTTTGTCTTTTGAGCAGATAAAGTAATTAAGCCTGGCAAAACAAAAAATACAACACTATAAACTTCACAAACAATGATGTGTGTAATGAACTAGATTCACTCCATACCACAAAATCTCAAAATGTGAGAGAGACATGGTTCACAAAGCTCTTCTCAGTATCTGAACAATCCCCAAAATTAAAATGTGTATTTCCGCTAGGAGCCCCGGCTTCCTGTGTGTTTAATATAAAGTGTATACAGACGGATGGAACTTTAAATAACTGAAATTAAACATTTAAAAAATAAAAAAACAAGGGGTGGTCCCGAGACCAGCAGCACCATGAGTAGTAGTGGATACTGATGATTTAGGGTGATGGATTTTCTTTGGGAGCCTTCTCTGTTCCTTACTGTGGAACATGTACTACAAACAATGTTGGAGACGATCCTTAGTGCACACATGAAAGCTGAAATTGATGAAGGAAAAGAGAGCATATATCTCACTGCCAGCTTGGAGACTTGGGCTCTAACCCTAACCCTACAGAATCACAAATTCTGAAGCCAGGATCCAGCAATCTGTTTGTAAGAAGCTCTCCAGGTGATTGATTCCCATGCCTGCTCAAGCTTCAGAACTACCAATCTAGACAGCACGAAAGCTGCTTCCAGCATTATCTCGGGACTGGCAGCATTGGCATCACCTGGAGTTCGTGAGAACTTCAGACGCTCATGTCTCACCCAGAGTCAGTGAACTGGAATCTCAACTATAGAAAGATCTTCCGGTGAATTGTCTGCACAGTAACTTTTGTGTAGTGCCATACTAATACCTGTCCAGTGGTTCCTGTTCTGGGCTGAATTGTGCCCCCACACCCCCAACCCCACTCCAATTCACCAGTTGAAATCCTAAACCCCTAACACTTCAGAATCTGTGTGTGGAGACAGAGCTTTTTTTGAGACAGAGCTTTTATAAAGAGGTAATGAAATCAAAATGAGGGGTGGGCCCTAATCCAATATGACTGGTGTCCTTGTAAGAGGAGACTGGGACACAGATACATCAGAGGAAAGACATGCAAACAGTGAGAAGATGGCCATGTGCAAGGCAAGGAGAGAGACCTAAATCAGAAGATGCCAGCCCTGTCAACACCTTGATGAACATCTAGCTCTCAGAATTGTGAGAAAATAAATTTGGTTTTTAAGTCATCTACTCTGTGGTACTTCATTTTGCAAGCTGGAGCAACCGATAACAGTTCCCAAAGTTAGGTGCATACTGCAATCATCTAGGGGAGGTTTAAAAGTCCTGGCGCCTGTATCCCATTCCCAGAGGTTCCAATTTAGGAAGTCCAGGGATCAGCCATTAAATCTGGACTTTTAAAAGCTCCCTGGGTGATTTTTAAAGTGCAAAACAGTTTGAGAACCACTGTTAGTCTTCTTTATTCGTTTGACTGGTGAGAAAGCTAAGGCATAGGATTGATTGCTACATTTCAATCTCTTGGAACTTTCTTAGCTGAGCTCCCATGAGTAGGTCCCCTCTGCAAATACATCAGGACTCCTACTGGAAAAGTCAAGAATCCAAACTGGCAGTGAGATATATGCTCTCTTTTCCTTCATCAACTTCAGCTTTCATGTGTGCGCTAAGGATCATCTCAAACATTGTTTGTAGTACATGTTCCACAGTAAGGAACAGAGAAGGCTCCCAAAGAAAATCCATCGCCCTAAATCATCAGTATCTACTACTTCTCATGTTCTTCTTGCCCCTACCAGCTAAGTTGCTCTCCAGACTCCTCGGATGCAAATTCGAGACGCTGAGTTTGTGTAACCCAGAATTTCTGGGCATAGGTGCCAAACCAGTAATTAGGTTTTTAAATTGCTAAACCCCTTTCCATTTGTCCTTGCAAGGTTGTGATGCTCCCAAACTCACAGCACAACTATCTACTTACTGAAGGTTTACTCTCTTTCAGAAGCTGGAGGATCTGACCCACATTTATAACAATGAAAAACCATACATGCCATATATATATTATATATAGAAATTTATTTTTCTACCTGCAGTCTCTAAAAGTTACCACTCCACAAAAATGATTTAGCACCCTTAAAATACCATGCCCGAGAGAAAATAATCCTGTTCTGAATATGCTTTTGCTACATTGCTTAATATTTAATGTGGCAGTTGGACCAATCATTAATACCATCACTGGCTAAAACAGAACCACTTTCTTTCATGACAGTTCAACAGACTTGCCAGCTAGCTCCCAAAATCTCTCTCCAAAGCCCCTCTCCCCGGGCTCCTTCCCACAATACAAGCTAAAAAGCCAGATATTTCCTGGCCTCCCCATTCCACAGTCCAATCTCATGGATTGATAGGTGGCCCAACTCTGACCAATGAGATACAAGGGAGATTTTGTTGAGGAACTTTGGGGAAGTTATTTCTTCTCTGATAGGAGAAAGTTGCAGGAGGAAGTTATTCTACCGCTTTCTACCCCATTAACTGCATTTGAATGTGGGATGAGGATGTAAGCCTAGAGCTGTTACAGACATCTTGAAACCAGGAAAGTGAAAGTCGCTCAGTTGTGTCCAGCTCTTTGCAACCCCATGGACTATACAGTCCATGGAATTCTCCAGGCCAGAATACTGGAGGGGGTAGCCTTTACCTTCTCCAGGGGATCTTCCCAACCCAGGGATCGAACCCAGGTCTCCCACATTGCAGGCGGATTCTTTATTAGCTGAACCACAAGGGAAGCCCAGGAAACCAGGAGGGTAAGGTATCAGTCCAATCCCCTGACACTGTTGGGCCACTGAGCCTACTCCAGTGATCACCTGCTGTCAGCATTCTCTAATTTGTTAAAGCCTCTTTTAGTTGACTTTTCTGTTGCAGGGGGGAAAAAGGGGGTCATAACTAATATATAGATGTTTTCCATATATGTCAAACCCTTATTTAGAATAAGTATAGTCTGAGAATCCACATTGAGAATCATTGAATTAGAAGGCTTATCTTACAGGAGTGAAGAAAAAGCATGCCCAGGAGATGTTCAAGGGATGCCAAACCCAATTTAAACTGCCAAATTCATGTATTCATTCATTCATTCAGACCCCCACCTAATTTAATAGGCTCCAAGGATATACAGATGACTAAGACATTACCCTGCCTTTCAAGAAATTTTACTATCTTGAGAAATACTGGTGTGCAAACTAAGAGTCACAAGAGGCAGAGGAAAAGAGTCATGTTATCCAACAGGTAGAAAACCTGAGTCAGTTGCGGGGGACTCCCTGGGAAGAGCTTTGGAAAAAAAAAAAAAAAACAAGATCATCACAGTTTCCATTTAACTCTAAAAAGTTACCTCTGGGAACTGACTAAACATCTCAGGTTTTATTCATTTTCTGGGGGGAGGAGGGTAAAGGTTCATCTCTATAATCACAGATTATAAACCAAATGATGATTCAGGAAAGCACAATTAATGACAGGCGACCCAATCAACTGCCAGAAAAGCTGCCCCCACCATCTTTGTCTCTCCCACAAAGCAGGAGAAAGACATGGGTTTTTTTTTTGAGGGGGGAGTGAGGAGACTTTCCACTTTCCGCCCATATCAGCAGGGTTGTTCGTCTAGAACAAAACTGTGCTGTGAATTTAGACCACCTGTTAACACTGCATCAAACCAAACAGTACTGATGATAAAGCAATCAGTCGACAAGATGAGCCACAAACGCAGGGCATTCTAGGAGGTTCTTTCCTTTGCTACTTTTAAGCAAAAAAAAGAGCAGCAACAATTAGTACCCATTTAATAGTCAGGGAAACACTTGAGCTTAATGGTCGAGAAAGGGGCATGCACCCTCCCCGCGTCGATTTTTCTAAAAGCAGTTTGTGGGAGCACCTCCCCCCCCCCCACACAACCCCACACAGACTGGTAAAAGAAAAGTAAGAGGTAGCTTTGCATTGTTAAATCCTTCTAAGAGACAGTGTTCATTGATTTTCTTGCAAGAGAAATAATAGGTTTGGAAGCATCTCTGAAAATAGAGAAAATGAGACCCGCGGTAGCCTCCTAAAATTTTCCTGAAATACGATACATTCAAAATAAAATATTCAAGAGAGTCCTTCAGTGAATTGTTCCAACATGACCGTGGCATTCCCATTAATTGTGCCTCCGGAACATTTTGATTCAGTCAGCGGCGCCGAGATTGATATGCAGCAAACTGCAGTTACCTTACAGCTCCGGCAGGTCCTGGGCTGGCTCCAAGATCCCAACTCCGGCTACGGTAGAGCATCTGCCACCTCGCAGAGAAATGAGGAAACCGCCCTGGCAAGGGATTCCAGCCCAGCCTTCCAGCTTTCTCGTCACCCTTGTCCCCCAACCCCCCTCTCAAACGCGACCTCTGAGAATAACCCAGAAAGAAAGTGGGGGAGGAGGGACCCAAACGAAACAAATCGAACATTCCTAGCCCCATAAACGCCGCATCCGGACATTTGAAGATACCCGGGAAATTAAATAGGGCCCCAGAGTTTGGCTTGTTTGGGGTCTGAGCGTGCATTTGATCTTTTCTGTTGCGTTTTTTCAAAATCGAACTTTCTGTCTCCAACGGAGAGAACCAGAGGTGGAAGCAAAGGCAGACCGAGGCACAGACTGGAAGACCGCCCCCCTCCTCCCCGCGAGCCACCCAAGCATCCAAAGACCAGAAACTTACCTGGCCGTCACCTAGACGGAAGAACGCTGGTCCCCTCTCAGGAGGGGCAGGTATTCAGGGTTGAGTCGCCGAAGCTGGAGATGAAATTAGACCCCAGGCGGGAGGCGAAGTCCCGCTCCGAGCCCCGGGGAGCCGAGTGACTCACGCGCTCGGTGCCCGCCTCTCGCGCCGCGCGCCCCTCGCGCCGCCCGCCCCCGGCAGGTACCGGGTCGGGGCGCTGGGGGGCGTCTCCGGCCGCCCTCAAGCTCAGCGCCGTCTGCCGGACTCCCCTAGGCGGCGGCGCCAGAGCCCATCCAGCGGGGGCCGTGCCTGCCACAGCTCGCCCCTGAAGACGACCGTGCCGGACATGGGCTGCCGTCGTGGGTCTCCCCTCTCCGCCGCCACCCGGGGACCCGCTACCCCTGGTCTACCCATCTGAGCTCCACACACCTTCCACGCGCCATCTGGACACGCAACGCCAAGGCCCGCACCCCCTCCCCTCCGGGGAAGGCAGGACCAACCCGGCAAGACCCTCTTGCCCTGCCACCCTCGGTCTCCCCCTTGTGACCGGGGCACCAGAACTTATCCCTTCCAGAAGCGAGCACAGCTGGTTCCAAGATCCCAGGTGTATCCTTTCCTGTAGGTCTCTCCCGCCTTATTAAGGCTCGTTAGTAAGTCCCTTGCACAGTGAGGCAAAAAAAAAAAAAGAAAGGTCTGAGTTTGGATCAGAAAACCGTCCCTTGCAGGGCCATGCCAGGAGATGGGGTGGCTCCTGCCCTAAAAGCCCCAAACTCCCCCCAAGGGTTTTCACAAATCACTTTTTAAAAGTCAGGTGAGGGAAGGAGGTCGCAGGGTCTGTGATTAAATCCTGTGCAAGTCTCTGATTGGCAGCTGGTGAGGTAGCTGGGTAGTGTCAAAAGGGTTACCTTCATCAGTCCTGAGGCTCCAAGAGGCCTGGGGCTTTGTGCTCATTAAGTAGTTAACATCTTCCTTTTGCTGGGGGGTTTTCACATTTACAAAACAACTCAGGAAATTTACATCAAATACTATTACCTAGGCACCTCTTTCAGAGAGGAGCTAAAGCAGAGGATAGGAGAGAAGGCCTGTCTGGAGAAGGCCCCTTAGGGTCCTGATCAATTACTCCAGAGCAGCTCCTCCAACAACTCTTTCCACCTGTCAGCTGGATTTGGCAATGCCCAGACCCTCCCACAGGCTTCCCTGGTGGCTCAGAGGGTAAAGGTCTGCCTGCAGTGCAGGAGACCAGGGTTCCATCCCTGGGTCAGGAAGATCCCCGGGAGAAGGGCATGGCTACGCGCTCCAGTATTCTTGCCTGGAGAATTCCATGGACAGAGGAGCCTGGTGGGCTACAGTCCATAGGGTTGCAAAATAGTCGGACAAGACCTAGCAAGTAAACAACAAAAATCTTGCTCTGCTGGGTGGAGAAGGGTGATGAGACCACAGTCCTGCCTCCACCATATCAAAACTGGGATGAACAGCATGTTGAATAAAAATACTGCTAGTCTTGACAAGCTTGAGAGAATCCAGAGTTCAGAGAGAAAGAGACAAGAATGGGGGGAGAGTGGCACATTTTCCCAGCTTGAGGACAGCATTTCAACTGTGGAAGGTTGCTGCCCATTCAGAAAAGTGTGTAATCTCCCCTAACACACACCCTTCTCATCATCCCTTTTTTTTTTTATTTTAACCATCATGACAAACCTAGATCTCCCCTAGAGTGGACAGAGACTATGACATTCATTTCAGTATTCCAATATCCAGCCTGACACCAGAATTTTCCTTCCCACTCCTGCCTTCCACCAACACCTCTCTACTTTTCCTCCTTTCACATCTATTTCCTTTTACTTTTCTTCCTTATCTATACTTACTTCCCTTAATAATATCATCCCTCAGCCTCTCTCTCTCTCTCTCTCCTCTCCAAGTTTATAAGGCACTGTTTCTTTTCTAACTTTATTTTTTCTCTTCTTCCAAAGTGTCCAATACTCTGCATTCTTCCTTACTGTATTCTTTTCAAGGTTCATCTCAATGAACTGTATTGTTTTAAGCTTAAGTCACTCAGTTCAGTCATGTCCGACTCTTTGTGACCCCGTGGTCTGCAGTGTGCCAGGCTTCCCTGTCACATTACCAACTCCCAGAGCTTGCTCAAACTCATGTCCAAAGAGTGGATGATGCCATCCAACCATCTCTTCCTCTGTCATCCTCTTCTCCTGCCTTCAATCTTTCCCAGCATCAGGATCTTTTCTAAGGTGTCAGGTCTTTGCATCAGGTGACCAAAGTATCAGAGCTTCAGCTTTAGCATCATGGATCAAAATTATTTCCTGTCATAAATCCTATATTCCCCTAGAGTGTGTATGTGTCTGTGTGTGAGTGTAAGGCAATGTCTCTTTTCATGCAAGATGATCAACTATAAGTATTACTAGAATCATATCATCATCCATTCATTCAACTCACATTTAATATACACCTACCATGTGCTTGGCATTATGTTAGGTCCTGGGCTTATAAAGATGAATAAGGCAAAGTCACTAAGATCAAGAATGCCATACACCATACACCGAAGAGTGGGGGAAGGGGAAGAGCAGACAATAAACAAACTCAGGCAACAAAGCTGTAAGAGGGACGTGTACAATGTATTGTGGGATTGAGAAGGGAGTTTGCAGCCCTCGGTGGAGGAGGTGCAGTGGTCATGAATTATTTAATCAGAAGATAACAACTGAACTGAGACTTGAAGAAAGACTATGTATTTTCCAAGAAAATAATAATGGGAGAAATACACAGGAGTTGAACAATTTACTGTGGATTCTTAATTTGTGTCTTCCTCTTGCAACTGCATCATCATTTAGTCAGATAATGTCCAAGAGAGCTCCAGAGTTGAGAGAGTCCTAACTTCCTAAGAGTTCCAGCAAAGCTCCAGGGATTGGCTCTGCTTGAGTCATGTGTCTATCCCTGAGCCAATCACCATGGGCCAGGTAGGTGATGTGTTCTGATTGGCTATCCTGAGTCATGTGCCCATTCCTGTCCATCTGTTTTGGAGGGGAGTGTAATAGACAGATTAATAGCCTTACCTGATGAGGAAGGTACAGTTCCTAAAGAAAAAGATGCTAGGAAAGATGTGGACAAAAGTAACATGTCCACTACATGTATACAATCATTTCCCTGAAAAATCTCTCATTTTGCAAAAAACACACTAAAAGTAACAAGACTTCTGGAAAAAAAAGAGAGTTGGGGCAGATCACTCAAAACGTATGCAACCTTATTAGCAGAACATTAATAAAATAAAAAATGAATGTCTCAGACACAACAGTTTGATATGGCGAGAGGCTATCCCTAGAATATTAAATGTGCAATAAACCAACACAGCAGAAATTCTGACTTATTAGAGCTGAGACAGCACACAAGAAAGTGGAACTCAGACCTGAGCTTGTCATTAAGGTAAGCACAGGAGGAAGTGCAATCTACCTGGTGCAAGAACCATAAGTAAGGCTTCCTTGGGGAGGAAGCCCCTTGGTACAGACTCTCACTTTTCATTTTCTTAAAATAAAGCTAAGAAGGCTTCTGACTGTGCAGCAGCCAAATTGAGTCCTTTTTCCTTTCATGCTGAAGGTTATAATTATACTCCAATACAATTTCCACATTATATTGATTTCATTCCCCTATTTGCAACTGCATATAAACAATTCTTATAGAAAATGTGTTTGACCAGAAGAGATGGTATATATTTATGTTCTATCAAATAGTTATCAAGCACCTGTGATCTAATCTGGTCTTGTGATTTTAAATTCCAATTATTTGCTAATGACTTTCAGATTTCTATCTCCCGCCCGGAATTTCCTCTGAATTCCAGACACTAATCCAACAACCTGCTTAATATCCTCACTTCGATGGCTAAATGCGCTTCCTAGGTGGTGCAGTGGTAAAGAACCCGCCTACCAACACAGGAGATAGGAGAGACTCAGGTTCAATCCCTGGGTCTGGAAGATCCCCTGGAATAGGAAATGGTAACCCACTCCAGTATTCTTGACTGGAAAATCCCATGGACAGAAGAGCCTGGTGGGTCCATGGGGTCGCAAAAAGTCGGACACAATTAAGTGCACACGCATGGCATGACATGGATGGCTAAATAGGAATCTGCAACTTGCCTTGTATACAAAATCCAACCCTTGATATATTCATCAGATTTCTCCTTCTCAGGTCTTCCTCATCTTTTTGAATGGAAACTCCATCCATATTGACACTCAAGCTAAATATCCTTAGATCATTTTTATTTTTTCTCACACCTCACATCCAATTCATCAGCAAACCCTGCCTATTCAACCTTCAAGACACATCTAGAATCCAACCACTTCTTATTACCTCCACTGCTACCATCTAGTCCAGCCACCATTATTTCTGCTGTGTTATTACAAACAGCCCAGCTAGTCTCCTTGCTTCTGCCCATTGACCCCTCTAATCTATTCTCCCACAGTGGCTGGAATTATCCTTTAAGAATACAATTCTATGTTGACTGTATATAACCCTTGATAGTATATACAAGAGTATTGATAGTGTTTATATTATCAGTATGACATCACTGTAGATGTTGACCTTGGTCACCTGGCCAAGGAAGTATTTGGCAGGTTTCTCCACTTTAAAATTAATTTGGGGAGACTTCCCTGGAAGTCCAGTGGTTAAGACTCTGTGCTTCCACTGCAGGGGGCATAGGTTCAATCCCTGTCTTGGGAACTAAGATCCCATATACAACACAGCCAAAAACAAAACACAAAATGAAGTTACTGTTCTTCTTTCCCTTTTTATACCGTACATTTTGGAAAAAAAATCACAGCCCACCCTTTAAGAGGGTGGGAAGTTATCTTACATGTCCTTAAATGTAAGGTGTCTGCAGTTTTTCTGAACATGAAATTTGTCTAGTCTCTACAATTTATTATTAACTTAATCCTTGATTTATTTTAAAAATTATAATTCTAAACATGTCATTCATCTATTCAAAATCCCCCATTGCCTGTCTCCCTCAGAGTAAAAACCATATTCTTACAATGGTCACTAAGTCCCAACATATTCTAGAGTTCACCATCATTCTAAGCCTGTCGTCTCCCACTGTCTCCCTAGTTTCCTGCATTCTGTTCATACTGGCCTTCCTGCTCTTCCTTCCACATATAAAGCTGGTGCACTAACTGTTCCCTCTGCCCAGAACTCTCTTCCCCTAGATATCACCAGGGCTTGTCTCTTAACAACTTAAGGTTTCTCTTCAAAAGTCATCTATCCCTAGGACTTCCCTGGCAGTCCAGCAGGTGAGACTCTGCACTCCCAATGCAAAGAGCATGGGTTTGATCCCTGGTCAGGGAACTAAGATCCCACATGCCATATGCAGGCAGCCTTAAAAAAAAAAAAAAAGTCATCTATCCCTGAAGTCTTCCTTGACTACCAAATTTAAAATACTAACTCTTTCTCCTAACCCCAGTATCCCATCCCCCATTCCTGCTTTATTTCCCCCTATAGTTTTTACCCCATCTGACATACTAAATATGGTATTCACTTATTTCTTTATTTTCTGTCTCCCACTTGTACAATATAAACGCCATGAAAACATGCATTTCTGCTTTACTTAATGGATTATACCTAGTGCCTAGAACAGAATCTGGCAGGTAGTAGGCAGTCAAGAAATACTGGAGTGCATATTTACCTGCTATATGCCAGGAATTGTTCCAGGCATTAGGAATATGACAGTAAATTTAAAAAGTTAAAACAGATTAAGCCTCCCTATCATATGTGTGTGACTCCCTAAATACTACCTTCTGAAAAGCAAGACCCGTTTTAGCATCATTCAGCCCATTTGACATGAACAAGCAAAGTTGTTATGCTTAAGAGAACAAATAATGAATATTATGCAATAAGGATCCCCCTACAGGCTTACTAATACTTGTAAATTAGAAAAAGTCTGTTTGCTATGTTGCTTGATTTTTTCTTTAAATCTGAAAAGTCCAATTAATCATTAAGTCTGCTTCCACTGAACACTTTTTCACTGGTAGATGGTTCTATAACATCTTGGCATTAAACCATCACAAGCTGACTATAAATCTGTAAATCTGTTTTGTCATAGGAAGAATCCATTGTTATCAGTATCTGACATAAAATAAAGGGTCTGGAAAAAACAAATAAATAAAGGGTCTGAAGAGAAAAATTACAAGGAGGCCGTGCAATACTGAAATTAACATGATCAGAGTAACACACTAGTGTTACGGGGACAGCACATAATTAAATGACAAATGAGACAGAGAGAATAGGTTGTAAGCTCAGAGGAGGAGTAATAATTTGTGGGTAGAGAAGCTGGATCTAAGAGTTGGGTATATTTGCATTTCTAGTGCATTGACTACAGCACCCCTGGGGTTGGGAAGTGTCATGTTATGATAACTTATAGGATTTGCTCTTCTTGTACCTTCTTTTATCTTCTGGTTCATCTCTAGGCTTTTGACATCAAGGGTGGCCAGGAAGGCAGGGACAGTTGGGCTGTTTCAGATGGCTTTTCCCTCTAAGTATCAGGAAATGTTTTCTTATGAAACCAAACACTAAAGCACCGAGTGGGGAGGTATTGATTTTGCCCACTTGAGTTTCATTATTCCTCTTGAGGGTCTTTCAGTCTTCCACTTATTCCCACTACCACTGTGGCCCCCAGAGGCTCAATGTTCCCTCATTAAAACTTTGACACGTGCTGTACATCTGAAACCAACAAGCTCTTGTAAACCAACTATAATTCAATTGAAAATTACATGAGATTTTAAAACATAGAAAATAAATACATGACTTTTAAAATAAAAATTGAAGTGGGGTAGAACAGTTGTGACAATGTAAAATTTTAAGTGACATTTCTATAACACACAAAGAATAAAAAAAAGTAAAAAAAAGTGTTGTAGAATGAACCAATGATCTCCATTAATAAAAAAAAAAAGCATTAATCTAATATTTATTTATGAAGATTTTCACACTTATCTTGATATTGCTCTTAGTAGCCCTAAATGATAAGGTAGTTATCATTATGCCCATTTTACTGATGAGAAAACTGAGGCTCAGAACATTTAAATGCTTTGTCCATGGGCACATAGCCAACTGTAGTTTGAGCTAGAATTCAAACTAAGGCCTGCTCTTCCATAAGTTTGGTGCTTGTATCAATTGCTGCTGCTGCTAAGTCACTTCAGTCGTGGCCAACTCTGTGTGACCCCATAGACAGCAGCCCACCAGGCTCCCCCGTCCCTGGGATTCTCCAGGCAAGAACACTGGAGTGGGTTGCCATTTCCTTCTCCAATGCATGAAAGTGAAAAGTGAAAGTGAAGTTGCTCAGTCGTGTCCGACTCTTTGCAACCCCATGGACTGCAGCCCACCAGGCTCCTCCGTCCATGGGATTTTCCAGGCAAGAGTACTGGAGTGGGTGCCATTGCCTTCTCCAGCTTGTATCAATTAGCCCTAGCCATAAACTGATGCTTCAAAAACCAGTGGCTTAAAACCAGAATCGTTTACTCTCAAGTATCAATGAGTTAAATCAGAGTCAGCTAATTTAGGCTGAGCTTGGTTGGAGGTGACTCTGCTACATGGAGTCTGTTACCGTGTGGGACTAGAAGGCTGGTGCCTGCATACTCTTCCTATGGTAATAGTAAAAGGGCAGACACAAAAGGAAACTTGCAAAGTCTCTTGCTAGGCTCAGAACTGGTGCAGCATCATTGCCACCTCACTCTGTTGGCCAAATAAAATCCTTTGGCTGAACTGAAGGTCAAGGGACAGAAGTACACCGAACCCAAGAAGGCACTGCAAAATTACATGACAGTGGGCATCTATATAGGAAGGGATAAGAAACTGGAACTATCAATGTATTAAACACAGTGCTCCTCCCCAGGGTACCAGGCAACTTCTCTACACAGGTTTGTCATCTACATTCTAGCTACCTACAGCTGAGACAATGGATGTCTATTCTGTCTTCAAATTAGAACCAAAGGACATGTCCCTGCCTTGCCACCCATCGTGGCTCTCCCACTGCATTTCTGACAGTCTTGTCTGCGTTATTGATTCAAACTCTCATCTTACCCTTCCTGTGAGACCTACCTCCAAAACACAGGGGAATGGCCTCATCTAAGTTCACCCAGTGCACGTGTACAACACAGAAACCCCTACAACTCAGAAGAATCATAAAATTCATACTGGGATTCCCTGGTGGTCCAGTGGTTAAGACTCTGCCCTTCCGATGCAGTGGGCATGGGTTCCATCCCTGGTTAGGGAACTAAGATCCCACATGCCATGTAGTGGCACCAAAGGAAAAACAATTTTTAATAAATAAAATTCATATAGTAAGATTCATATGCATCCATCAGGAATGGATAATTCTATGTATTTAAACTCTCCTAGCTGGACCCTTATTCTCTGGTGCCTAATTCTCTTTACTCATTCATCCAATTCATTTGGCGATAGTTTAATGAGTACATACTATGAGTCAGACATTGTGGGAGGTAATGCAGAGATGAGCAGAGGAGCCGCAGGCCTTGCCTTCACAGAGCTTTGTTTGTTTGTTTGTTTTTTCCTGGTAAATTAATATGTACTGATGTATGTGAATGAATTCGTGTCATGTTATACTTAACTCACATTTGCATAACTTATTTGCATCTTAACAAGAATGCTGACCCAAAATGTGATCCATTTTTGTCCTGTCTGGTCCTGATGGGGTAAGGAACACTTTCTGAGAAGGCATGGTTTCCTGCTGTCTGTACATCGCAACCCCTAACTTATCACTGACAGTAAGTTCCTAGGATAAAACCTCTCTGCCCGTAGTAGAGGGGATGCTGGAGAAACCCTATCTGGATGGTGAAGGCCAGATGATCATCCCAGATGGTGATTTTGCACATACCTAGTACACTTCAATGAAAAAATACACAATTATCTTTAAGTACTTACTTGGTGCTGGGTCCTGAAAGAATGTGGGTGAGATTGTCTGGATTTGAATCCATCCTCCATTTGTTAGCCATGGCACCTCTCTGGCCTCTGTTTCCTCATCTGTAAAAATGGAGATAATCAGAGTAGTTATTCATAGAATTATGACACTTAAATAAAATAATCTACATAAGCATTTAGCTCTGTGCTTGCCACATTATGGCACTGAATGAATATTTAGCTGTGATTATCTTGCCCTATGTGCACAGCTGTTTAGACAAAAGATTTGAAATAAGTTGAAGAAATTCTTCTTCTCTCTAAGAATCTAATAATCCCATTTCAGAAGAGAAGGCATACATTAAAAAACAAGAGAGAAATCACAAGATGATTACATTAGTTAAGGTTCTTTTATTTGCAAGCAATGAAAATTAACTTTAAGAAAAAAGATTGAGAGTGAGAATAAATTCATTGTAATGATTCAGGGGTGTTCCATGGCCTCAAAAGTCAGTTTAGGTCCAAAACCTTGACATGGACAAGAAGCCAGCCAGCTCTAGAAATTCAACAACTAGAACTGGGTGACTGGGTGTGGACCCTGGGTCTCTTGAGCTCAGCAAGTAAGGGGACTTCAACTCTTAACACCTTTTAATCTCTGGTTTCCTGGTTTCCAAGTTTTAATTTCCTTGAGGAAGAAGCTGGTTAGCCAGTTTGTCTCAGTGTTCTACCTCTGGATTGATTCATTAGGGTGGTCTCCTATCAGTCAGGGCAAGGTACAGGGGTATCCCATTGTATACATTGGAAGGCTTTTTTTTCCAGATGTTAACAAGGAACTCAGGGAATAAATAGATGGCTTCCTGTTACCCCTTTGCCCTCATCTCCTACAGTACTCCAGACACTCTGACCTTGATTTCCCTCAAAATAGCCAGACACACTGCCTCAGAAACTTGCTATTTGCTATTCCCTTTGCCAGGCATGCCCTTCTGTTAAATAACCCCATGAATCACTTCCTTATCTCTTTCATATATTGAGTCAAATGTTATCTGCTCAGCAAAGCCTTCCCTGACACAGTTATTTATTTATTTTTAAACTTAAAAAAAAATTTTTTTTAGGCCATGCCATGCACCTTGTGGGATCTTAGTTCCCCGATCAGGGATTAAACTAGGCCCTCAGTGGTGAAAGTAGGGAGTCCTAACTACTGGATCCCCGGGAATTGCCAACAAAGTTATTTAAAACGGCAACATATCCCCCCCAGACATCCACATACACACCTCAAATCACACTTTCTCTGCTCTCGTTCTAAAATATTTATAACCTGCAGTACCAGTTAGCCGGGGCTTCCCAGGTGGCGCTACTGGTAAAGAACCTGCCTACCAATGCAGGAGACATAAGAGACACGTTGGATCCCTAGGTTGGGAAATTTTCATCCCCTAGAGGAGAACATGGCAACCCACTCCAGTATTCTTGCCTGGAGAATCCCATGGACAGAGGAGCCTGGCGGGCTATAGTCCATAGGGTGGCAAAGACTCAGACACAACTGCAAAGAGTCGGACAGGACTGAAGCAACTTAGCATGCACGCACCAGTTAGCTACTTCTGTAACAAAACAGTGCAAATTTAGCAGCTTTAAACAACTGCCATTTTATCTCGCTTGTCGACAGTGGGTTGGTTGTGCAGTTCTTCTGGCCTGGACTGACTCAGTTGACCTCCCCTGGGTTTGCTCATGGATCTATGGTCAGCTGGCAGGCCAGCTGATGGTTGCACAATCCAGAATGGCCTCATTCACATTTCTAGTGGTTGTTCTCTTCCATGTAGTTTTTTTATCTTCCAGCAGTTTTCCTTGGAATCATTCATATAGTGGTTGAGTGGTATAGAGGTCTGATGGCTCAGACGGTAAAGAATCTGCCTAAAATGCCGGAGACCCAGGTTCAATCCCTGGGTTGGGAAGATCCCCTGGAGAAGGGAATGGCAACCCACTTCAGTATTCTTGCCTGGAGAATTCCATGAACAGAGTAGCCTGACAGGCTATAGTCCATAGGGTGGCAAAGACTCAGACACAACTTATTGACTAACACACTTTCTTTGAGGATTCCAGGAATAATAAGGGAGTAAGCCCCGGTGAGCTAGCACTTTTCGAACCTTGCTTGTATTTGTATTTTATTTGCTAATGTCCTTTTGGCCAAAGTAAGTCTTGTGAACAGCCTAGATCTAATGGGTTGAGAAATAGACTCCAATGCTTAGTGAGAAGAGCTGCAAAGTAAAACAGTAGAAGGGTGTACAAACAGGGATGAAAAGAACTCATGGCTATATTTGCAATCTATCACATCTTTAATATATCATGTAGTTTACTTATTATTTTGCTTACTGTAAAAATAACTCTCCATTCATTCATGAATCCCTGCCACAAGAATAACACTGGATGTGGAGAAATTTGTGTGGAGTGATTAGTTTCTGTTTCTCTGCCCGCACTGAAGAAATGGAGTCTATTTATGCGAGAGGCTTTCCTTTGAGTTGGGCCCATCTAATGCCACATTTGTGTCTTATAAATTCTGAGTACTCTTTAACTGCTTTAATAGCACAATGTATTAACCACTCTCATAATTGCATAGATAAAATCCACGTTTCACATGAACATTTAAATGAATGCAAATCAACCTAATGGCCTCTCCTAGAGGGAGGATTATTATGCAATGAACATTTGCTCTAACTGATATTATATATGCAAATGAGATTTTAATTTTGATATACTTTCACATGGACATATTTTCAGTTCAATGCAAATCTACTTATAGTGTATCATTAAGGCTGAATCAGTCTCTTTTCTAGTATACGTATGTGTGTGGTTAATGTTGATACAGACGATGAAGCTTAATTTTCAGAATATCAGATGCTCTATTCTGCTCACCACTACCCCCCCACCCCCAATGTCAGCATTATTATGGAGAACTTTATTTTTTAGATGGGTGCATGATGTAGGGTACATGATGTCTTACCCACCTACATTTTTATCCTTTTCTCTTTTTCAGCCACCCTCTCCCACTTTCTCCAATGTCACCCTATACTTTTGTGTTTGTTAAAATTATTATAAAGGCACAATGTTGTCATCAGATCAACTCACTTGACTTCTCAAAGAAGATGGCTTGATGGTCACAGCATCTTCATTGATATGGCAGGCAACATTTTTCATTCAAAAAATGTTCCCATATAATTCTCTCTCACAGTGGCAAGACCAATATACATATAGGTCTGGGGATATCAGGCATCAGTATAACACAAAGATAAAATAACACAGAAAAATAGCTAAATGCAGTATGTACATAAGTGCTAAGTCACTTCTGCTGTGTCCAATTCTTTGGGATCCCATGGACTGTAGCCCCACCAGGCTCCTCTATCCATGGGATTCTCCAGGCAGGAATACTGGAGTGGATTGCCATGCCCTCCCCTCCAGGGGATCTTCCTGACCTAAGGATCTATAAGTGTGATATATTTTTATCACATATATTTTATGTGATATATTTTGGAAAACAAATTAAATCCAGTCTTGCAAGACTGCACATTCACCTCAGTATTAGCGGCACTCCATTTATTTGATTTTCTTTCAGCTAAAAACCAAGGAACTGTTAAATTGCCAACAGGCGTTCATTTTGTCAGAGTTGAGAGGAAAGCACTCAAGAGAAGTTAAAGCAATTCTTTTCTACTGGGTAGGCTATTATTAGGCAAATTGCACTTTGCTTTTAAAATGTTTCTAAAAAAGACTGTATGCTCATCCCCCAAACACCTTCCCATATCCAGGAGTTTTTGGCTTCATATGACCTTATTATGGAAACATTAAAACCTATGTGTCATCCAAAACTATCTCTAGGATTAACATATCTGTAGTAGAAGAGACAATTTAACTTTTCTAATATGAACTTCCAAGAAAAAGAAAAAAAAAAAAAAACCTAGATAGTTGTCTACATTAGACTACTCCGTGGAGAGCTCTGACCACAGAACACAGGTGAAGTATGGATGGTAACTTCAGGCTGAGCACAAGATTCCTGGAGCACCACCCTGTTACCTCACCACCAACCAATCAGGAAAGTCATACACCCTGCAGCCTTCACCCCAAATTTTGCGTGTAAAACTTCTCCCCCAAAACAATCAGAGTGTGGGTTTTTTTGTTTGTTTGTTTTTAGCACAAGCTACTGTTCTCCTTTCCTGGCTTTGCAATAAACCTTTCTCTGATCCAAGCTCTGATATTTTGGTTTGTTTCGCCTCACTATGCATCAGGCACACACAATCGCGTTTGGTAAGGAGTATTCTCCAGGTCATGTACAGTTCCTATTACTGACTCTGCAAAAACACTCCCAGTACCAGCACGGTCTGCTTACCACTCTTTGTTGCTGTGATTAATTCAGTATTCTCCGCAGCCTAATATCTTTTCTTTAACATCTAGGCCACCTAGGTTTCCCTTAATGCCACATTGACAAAGAAATCAGCAAATATCCTCTCCCATTCTGCTCGTAACTCCAGCTCTTTTAGTGGAACCACAATCCTTTCAATAAAGTGTCTGATTAGAGATTTTCATTTCCCAAAGCTTTTCTACTTACGATATAATTGCTTCTTAAAACTAAAAAAAAAAATAAATTCACTCTGGAATAAGTGAGTAAGGAGAGTAAACCTCTCCTTTTTCTTTCTAATACTTCAGAATTGAAGAGTGTCAGCTAAGAGAGTCAGAACCAACTTCAAGCCCTAGATCTTTCCATTACTGGCTGAGATGCTGTAGGCAGGTTTACTTGATAGGTTCTAGGATTCAAGCTTCAGAATCTAAATAAGCAGAGAGGGAACTGTAAATGAATATTAAAATCTCAGAGATTTAACTTTGAAGGAGTCAGAGGAATAATCTCTATGCTGAACTTCTTGGTAACATGCTGAGAAATGGAATATTTCCTGCCATGGCAGTAAACAAGGATGCCACAGCCATCAGTGATTGCAGCCCACCAATGTGAGCCAATGAGCCCTGAGGAAACTTGGGAAAGAAAAGAATACCTGCCATCCAGCACCCATTCCCTGCAGTATGTCCTAAGGAAACCCAGGATGTGAAAAGAGGAAACTGGCCCCAGATAGCTGAGGGGGATGCATATGAAAGGAGTGATTTCAGTGAGCCCAGACTCTTACATCTTCCCAAACATAGAAAATCACTGATTTCCTTAACTTGGACTATCTGGTTTACTTTAATTTACAATAATCTTTTTATGTTCAGAATACCTGTCTTTTGTTACAAAACTTCTATATAACCTAGCTCCCTCCACCCTCGCCTCCTTGGAGCAGTTCTCTCAGGGTTACTTGAGTTGCTGTCTCCTAGACTCGAAGTCCTAAAAATTTCCACTGAATAAAACATAACTCTCAAATTTTAGGTTGTGAATATTTTTTAAGTCAACAATTCCCAGGGCACATGGCAGAACTGCCCTCTTCCGCCACCTAGGCTAGCCAAACAGCTGCCCCAACAACCTGATTTTCTATCTTCTGTCTTGACATTTACAGTAGGCAGTGTTTATCATTGTGCAACATAGTTTGAATTACAAAGCACACCTTTATTAGGCATGTCTGATTCTTTCTGACCCCATGGACTGTAGCCCACCAGGCTCCTCTGTCCATGGGATTTCCCAGGCAAGAATATTGGAGTGGGTTGCCATGTCCTTCTCCAGGGGATCTTCTCGACCCAGGGGTTGAACCCGAGTCTCCTGCATTGCAAACAGATTCTTTATCGTGTGCAAACAGATTCTTTATCGTGTGACCTACCCTTTACTTGACAACATACACACACAAAAATACCTAACAGAGAGCCTGCCACATCTCCTGTCTATAATAGCCTTTGGAGATGGACATGTAGAATTGATTGGGGGCACAGTGGAATAAATATTAGATGAGTCTCCAGGAAATCCAAATTTTATATCCAGATTTGCCAACTTATTTACTATGTGAGCTGAAGTAACACACAGGACCTCTCTGACCTCAACAGCCTCAACCCCCAAATGAAACAATCAGCCCAAATGGTTACTAAAGCTAGTTCTTAAATCCAGTAATCCTAGCAGATTCAGTTAACTCTCTGAAAATTATAAAAGTAGATCTCTTATTCATATTTAATTTTTAATGAAATAGTTTTATCATGATTTTTAAAATTATACATTCTCACTTTTAAAAGGTAGAAAACTATAAATTAAAAAAAAATTAAACCTACTTGTAATACCCACTATCTTATATTTTATCTTTCTGGGCTTCTTTCTTGATTTCCAATTCTTGTTCCCATCCATTATAACATTAATTTATTTTAGAAGGTCCAAGGTGAGGTATTATTTTTAAATTGCATTTCTAGTATAAAATTCTTGGATTTTATAATGTCCAGGATATGCACTATTTTATTTTTTGGCCACATTATGTAACATGTGGAACTCTCCCAACCAGGGATCAAACCTGAGCCTCCTGCAGTGGAAGTGAGAAATCTTAACCACTGGACCAAATCTAACAGAAAAAAATTAAATTATTTGTGCTACTTGTTTTTGTAATGGAACTGGACCTTCTGAGGCCCTCCAGGGCATGAAACTCTTTCCATGTCCCCCTCTCTTATTTGTAGGAATAAAATCTTTAGCCTCCTAGAGCTCCCTGATTTCCAAAGAGCAGTTTCAAACAGTTGCTAATTAGGGAAGTGAGGGAATGCAGAAACAAAGGAGGGAAAAAAATCAAGAGAGTACAGTGTAGGATCCTGGTTCCTCCCCAAGGAATATGAATATATATATATACACACACACACACACATATATATATATATATGTAAAACAATACAAGAACTAAGGTGCCCACCAAGGTAGAGGATGGTAACTTCAGGCTGAGCACAAGATTCCTAGAGCACCGCCCTGTTACCTCACCACCAACCAATCAGAACAAAGTCACACACCCTGCAAACTCATCCCAAATTTTGCCTCTAAAAACTTTTCCCCAAAACCACTGGGGAGTTTGGTTTTTCTTTTCTTTTCTTTTTTTCTTTTTGAGCACAAGCCAACATTCTCCTTGCATGGCCCTGCAATAACCTTTCTCTACTCCAAATTCCAACATCTCAGTTTGATTGGCCTCACTATGTATTAGGTACGCAAACGTCCATCATTAACATTTTCGTCTAGATTTGAAATTCTGTTTCAATTACAGTAAATACTTCAGTATAAGGCTGCAAAGGCACAATTTAAGAACCCAATGTCAATTTTCTTTTCTGTTTATTTTGTTGCTTTTTTTTTTTTTTTTTGCCACACTGTGTGGCTTATGGGATTGTAGTTCCTTGACCAACGATCATACCCAGGCCTTTGGTAGTGACAGCATGGAGTCCTAACAACTGGACCACCAGGGGATTCTCTCAATTTTTTTTATACTTAGATAGTAATGCTCTGAAAAGTCCAATTGCGAAAGTTTGTCCATTTATCACCTAAGGCTAAAAATGGGACTGGAGAAGTGATGAGGGGAGAATCACTGATCAAGCAGGAAATCGGTATTATTCTTTAAAGCAAAATTAAATCTGAAATGGAAAGCTTAAACATTGGAGTAATATGCTATGCTTAGTTTTGTCCTCAAGTAAGAAAGGCAGTTACCTCTGTGATATGTTTGAAAAAGAGCTCTCCTTTCCACCACCCGAGCAGTGTGTTTCTGTGCTGAAATCTTACCATTCCTTTGGGCTTCAAAGCATATTTAATCTTTAAAAGTCCTCTATGCAAAGAAGGAAGTACCTGTTGGAAGGAAGACCAGGGGTGTACCAACTTATGTTAGAGAATACCAATACAGTGTCTACTGAAGAAAAATTATACAACCTACAAGTTGAGAATTATGTTTTATTCAGTGGACATACTGAGGACTTAGGCATAGGAGACAAGCTCTCAGGTAGCTCTAAGGGACTATTCTGAAGAGATAAGGGAGGAGCCAGGATATACAGTTTTGCAAAAAAAACCAAGTAGTAGGAACATCAAAAGGTTAGTGTTAACAAAAGGAAACCAGATATCTCAAGTTACTGAATTTAGGGTTATTCTATGTATGGGAAGATACAAGAGTCTGGGCTCAGGGAAATCATTCCTTTGATATGCATCTTAGCTCTCTAGGGCCAGTATCCTATTCTTTTCCATCCTGAGGCCCCTCAGGGTACATCATTGGGGGTGGCAGAATTTTTCCTGTTTATTCTCAATTAACATGATTATTCTCACCCCTTGCTTAAGGCCCATATGGTAGAGGCTGTGCTATGCTCAGATGCTCAGTCAGGTCCAACTCTTTGTGACCCCATGGACTGTAGCCTGCCAGGCTCCTCTGTCCATGGGATTCTCTAGGCAAGAATACTGGAGTGGGTTGCCATTCCCTTCTCCAGGGGATCTTCCCAATCCAGGGATCAAACCTGTGTCTCCTGCATCTCCTGCACTGGCAGTTGGATTCTTTATTACTGTGCCACCTGGGAAGCCCTTAGTGACACCCAAAACAAGCAAATAACAAAACACGGGCAAAACTCCCACAAGTCTGATTCTAAAAAGCCTTGTAAAGCCAGGAAAGCATGTCCTGAAGTCTCTTCAGGAATCAGTAAAGTAGAACTATACCTCACCAGGGAATAAGACTTCTCCAAAGTCCTTTTTTCCTCCATGTTTAAAACATTCTATTAGATTTTAACAAAAACTTTTCTAGTAAATGAATATTCTAGCCAGTCAAGCGGCACAGAGATAGAAAGAAAAGAAATAATACTTCTTCCCTTCTTCCAGGTTCTCCACTGGGGTTTCCTTTCAATACCTCCTGCTTTCTAAAGCAGCAAATTGGCCCTGCCCCTGGAACTGTGTGACCTTGGGCAGCCAAGGTCCTGGTTGGATGTTTTTTAAAAATGTTATTGGTGTATAGCTGCTTTAAAATGTTGTGTTAGTTTCTGCTGTACAGAAAAGTGAACCAGCTATATGTTATACATATATACCCTCTTTTTTGGATTTCCTTCCCATTTAGGTCACTGCAGAGCAGTAAGTAGAGGTCCCCATGCTACACAATAGGTTCTCATTAGTTATCTATGCTATACGCAGTATCAATAGCGTATATATGTCAATCCCAAAGTCCTTTTTCAAGGCATCATTCTGCTAGTTCCTTTGTGGTTGCTTTCCTTATTCCCTCTCTTCTCATGAATCTCCCAGGTGCCTTTTTCTCCACAGATCGCCAGCCTTTCCAGACTATTCTCATCTTCTGGGAGTAGCTCTGTACCTTTTCATATATAAATAAGTGTTTTCACTTTCTCAAATTCTTCTCTCCACTTCATACTCCAGCACTGATGCTTCAAAAACCCAGGATTCTCAAAAGGAGAAATAAGGGGAAAAGACTGGAAAAACACATACATAACTAAAATTGCTTCCTATCAGAGTTAAAAGCAACATTGCGAAGTTTTTTTTTGTGGAAAATTGTCAGTTCAGTCCTGTCTTTTCTCCCTCCTATGCTAATTCAGCCCATTTAGGGGGAAAACAGGCTTATTAGAAAGGATTTATCTCCCTCTAAACTAGGACATGTAGGCTGTGCTCTGTGAATACTGAAGAAATAGCAGAATGCTAGCTCTCTTGCCTAGTATTACAAATCTCCTAACTTAGGAATTCCCACCTTGTTGAGAATGACAGCACCTGTTTTAAATGTGGGACAGTCCATATGTACTTGCTATCAATACTTTTACAAAAAAAATGAGCTGAAATGTCTCTCTTACATTCCCCTCTAGATTGCAAGCTCCTTGTGTTTACTTTAGGGCTTAGTGGCATTTTGCATATAGTAGGTTCTCAATTAATAGTATTAGACATATGTGTCCAATGATCAAAAAATTACAAATACAATAATACAAATGAACTTATGCACAAAACAGAAACAGACTTACAGTCTTAGAGAATGAATTTATGGTTGGGGAAGGGGAAAAGGATAGACTGGGAATTAGGGATTGACATGTACACTGTTATACATAAAACAACCAATAAGGACATACTGTTAAAAAAATTTTTAAACAATATTTACTCCTTAAAAAAAGAGAAAAAATAAATCACTTGAATATGTTTGTAATTTTACATTTCTTCCTTCCAGAATCCAAATGTCCAATATCCTAAAGTACTGTTTATCTGTACAGCCTTTTCCAGCTCTGTTAAACCCATAGACACGTTAGTCATTTTTATCATCAAATACCAAGAATTCATCCATAACCCTCTAATGGCTTTCCTGATCTCCGGTGGAAAATGCTGCTAGAAACAGACACCTACCACTTTAATTTTTTGTGAGGAAGAAGAAAACAGTTTAGCATCCATCATTCTGGGAATAGTTTTACTTCTGACTCTGTGTGTGTGTGTGTGTGTGTGTGTGTGTGTGTGTGTGTGTGCGCGCGCGCGCACACACACACGCTTTGGTTCTAACATGATTTTAAAGAAAAATGTTTGGATAGAATCATTTAATATAAGTCATATATGCATGAGACAAGTCTCTGACGATATTACCTAGTCCAAATATCCTCATTATACTATAATATAGAAAGAGCAAACAGTTTGCATGAATGTTTACTCTGCAGGCAAATACCCAAGATAAGCATTGCGTTCAGTCACTGGTCATATCTTTTCTGGCCTTAGGAGTCTCTGTTGGGTACTAAATTGTAGAGCTTGGTGTATCAGCTGAAAAAAAGTACTCACAGACTTAAAACTTTACAACAAAATTTGCCCTTCATAAGAACACATTGAGAAAGGAAGAGGCAGGGGCTCAATACCTCCATATCCCAATTCCTTACCAAATCAAAAGTATGGACTTTCTTTTATTCCAGAGTATACTCAATGTTCTAATTTGGATTTCCCTGAAACTAGTTCTCTGTGAGTGGTTTCCAGTTTTTACAGTACCCACATCGCTCAGGTATATTTTGGGTTTTAGGTACATACTTAAATCCTATTAATACATCATCTTTCTGCCTCTCAGTGATTCCTCAGAGTTTCTGGAGGTACAAAGGGTTCACGTTCTTATTTTCTGGCACATTTATACATTTTAAAAAATATTTTAATATATGTTTTGCATTTTCTGGCAACTGGACACAGGACAGAGGAGGCTTGTCTTATGTGCTCCGTCCACTATTCTAAACTGAAATCACTCATTTTCACTGACCCTGGAGTGGTGGACTACTCAAGCACTAAAATCTCTATTTTGAGTTTATTACCATCTCTACAAAGAACTACTGATAGAGTGCGTCTCAGTTCTGGAAACCTGACCAGAGCTTCCTCTTCTACTTCAAAACATGTGAGTGCTCATGGTCTTCCAAAAAGCATTCTCCATTTCTCCCTTATAATAGAATCACTCAATTATAGGTAGGTACATGGTCACCCAGCTAAAGACTACATATCCCAGCTTCCCTTGTAAGTAAGTGTGGCTGTGTGAGTAAATTTTGGCCAAAGAGATATGATGGAAGTGATTGTGTATTGGTAAATGTTTAACCACCAGCTCTCAGGTGTAGGGAACTTCCCAGGTGGTATACTAGTGGTAAAGAACCTGCCTACCAATGCAAGAGACATAAGAGATACAGGCTTGATCCCTGGGTTGGGAAGATCCACTGGAGGAGGGAATGGCAACCCACTCCTGTATTCTTGCCTAGAGAATCCCATGGACAGAGGAGCCTGGCAGGCTACAGTCAATAGGGCCATGAAGAGTCCGAGCACATGTGGGTGTAGAGGAGGAGGAGCCCAGATTTGTAGCATTTTCTAATTTCTATGGTGTAAATACTCCAACCACATCTGATTTCAATCTACAATGTCATTGAATGGCAGAGTTGGAAATGATTTGCAACATTATATTGTATTCCGACCATGTGGATAGACAGACACAAATAACATCAGTAGCATAGATAATAGTAAAGTGTAGTAAAATAATTGAGGGAAAATACACTTTAATTATTTGCTCTTCAAATACAATTTGTTTAATGGTAAATTTATATATTTAATTTTTAGCAATGGCTATCTTTTGCAACCAACTCACAAAATTCTCAACAATTTAACAATTGCCTCTTGTGAGCTTGTGCAACCTGGTGTGAGGAAGTTCTGATACACCATTAAGTGGAAGTATAGTTGACCCTTGAACAACATAGGGGTTAGGGATGCTGATCCTTCTTCACAGTTGAAAATGTGAGTATTATGTACAGTTGACTCTCCATATCCACAGTTCCCTGATAGCTCAGTTGGTAAAGAATCCACCTGCAATGCAGGAGACCTGGGTTCAGTTCTTGGATCAGGAAGGTCCTCTGGAGAAGGGATAGGCTCCTACTCCAGTATTCTTGGGCTTCCCTTGTGGCTCAGCTGATAAAGAATCTGCCTGCAATACAAGTGACATGGGTTTAATCCCTGGGTTGGGAAGATCCCCTGGAGAAAGGAAAGGATACCCACTCCAGTATCCTGGCCTGGAGAATTGTATGGACTGTATAGTCCATAGGGTTGTAAAGAGTCAGACACAACTGAGCAACTTTCACTTTCACTTTCATCCATGGTTCCACATTCAAAGACTCTACTAACTGCAGGATGTGTAGTATTTACTATTGAAAAAATATCCACGTATAAGTGGATCTACACAGTTCGAAGTGTGTTTTTCAAGGCTCAACTGTACTGTGTGACATCTCAGGCACATTCATAAAAGAAAACATCTTCCCTTCCCCTTCCCCTCTTCCTGTTTCTGTAGTCCAGAGCACAAAGAAAGCAGTGGTGACCAGGGTCACTTTTACATGGAATTGATTGAAAGCAAATAAACTATTAGTTTTCTAATTTTTTTGGTGGACTTACAATGCTCAAACCTATTTAAACCCTGAAACAACCCCTAATCCCTCCAATCTGTACCAGTAGGAATTAGGCAATAAAAAACTATGCAACGCCCAGGAAGGGTATGCGTTCCAACACATTCCAAGTGTGGCCTTCCAGAATAAGATACATGAGTTACTTCAGAGTAGAACCCAGTGGCACTTCACTGCCAGGAAGGAAGCTTTCACAACTGCTGTGCAACAGAATCCGATAAATGCCAGGTACAATAATTATCATGTGTTTCCAATTCTTCCTTTTTCCAAAATGGGAGCTTAAAGTGTGGTTATCCTAGCCCTCCTCATCACAGCATATTAGATGATGAGAAGGCTGATCATTTGTCAAGTTCACAGGTCACCAGACCATGAGAAGTCACATCAAAAGTCAGACTATGCATCACAAAGGGATGCTGGGTTCTCAGATAAAGTGATTGCATGGCTCTCTGGATTGTCTCCCTAGGCGAAGTGGTATTCATGGACCTTTGGGTGACCAGAGATTTGACTGCTAAATGTCCCCAGTATTTATTCTTTCTTCTCCTTTTTAAGACTAGAAACCTCTACGTTTAAACTGGGTAGCTAGCCATCCAGATAAGGACTACATTTCCCAGACTCCCTGCAGCTAGATATGGCTACCAGGTCTTGGTGTGCAACTCTTGGTTGTTGTTGTTTGGTCACTAAGTCATGTCTGACTCTGCAACCCCATGGACTGCAGCACACCAGGCTCCTCTGTCCTCCACTCTCTCCCAGAGTTTGCTCAGATTCATGTCCATTGAGTTGGTGATGTTATCGAATCATCTCATCCTCTGTCACCCCCTTCTCCTGCCCTCAATCTTTCCCAGCATCAGGGTCTTTTCCAATGAGTCAGCTCTTCGCATCAGGTGGCCAAAGTATTGGAACTTCAGCTTCAGCACCAGTCCTTCCAATGAATATTCAGGGTTGACTTCCTTTAGGATTGACTGGTTTGATCTCCTTGCAGTCCAAGGGACTCTCAAAAGTCTTCTCCAGCACCACAATTTGAAAGTGACGATTCTTTTTTAATTTGGATCTGATCAAAATAATGCTTCACTCCAATAGCAGGTACTTGGGATCTTCTGGCAAGCTGTTCATATAATCTGGATGATAGGGTATAAAATCTTAAAATCACACTACATAGGTGTGAACCCTCTGGGTCAAAGGACAGAGTTGACACTACAAAATCACCCAACACTGAATTTGAATTTTACCTTAGGCTAAGTGAGTGAATTTCTAGTGATATCAGGGTGGACTTGTGGTCTTTTGGAAATTTGAGGACATTGGGATGGGGTAAAGACAAAAAACTGAATCGGCATCTGGAGTTTAGGGCCATAAAAATCACTTTAGTCAAGGAAGGTGTACTCTGAAAACTACCCAGACACCATGAAACACACTAGCCAAGACATCCAAGGAGTGAGTAATGTTTGCCTTAGGATACTATGTCTACCAGCACAACTTAGAACTCAGCAATGTGTGTTAGTTTTCTGAATTAGGAAAAAAAAAAATTCTCAGTCCCCATAGGATCCAACATGTTCCATTTTTCTCAGAATAAGCAGCCTATGTTAATACCTCAACCCACTGTTGACTTGTATGACTTCACTGCCCTGGACTCATTCGTACAATATTCCCATCTCAGCCATACGCCCATTAGCACTGTTGGCTTCTCTTTCTGTGTCTAGCAAATGATCGAAATCTGTTTCCACCCACCTGCTCTCTTGTGCTCTAAGTGGGGATATTTGCGCTAAAGAGAACCTGTCAGTGCTAATTAGGGAGGAAAACCTGTGTGGCAATGTGTAGGTTTAAAAGACAAGAAAATCCCCCGCGGAGATTCTATGGAACACTTTGGATACACTGACAAGTTAATAAAAAGCTTGATTCAGTGACATTTTCAACACACTGGTATGGAAAGTACCCCTGGAAATAAAGGAGCTTTCAAGGGACAGATTGTTTCATTGAACTGTGTGGAAAACTGTGCTTGCCCTTAGATCTCATCTGTTTCACGGCTCCTGAAGTGATGCATCAAAGAACAACTGGTAAGGGAGCTGTGGCTTCAGGTTCCACAACCTGACAACAGTTTCTTTGTGGCACTGGGGAGCGTCATGGTTAGAGAAACTCACTCATCCAGAGAAGGCAGGCTGAGTGTTCTGCTGTTACTCTTTTCCAAACCTGTATTCTATGGACAGAGGAGCCTGGTGGGCTATCGTCCATGGGGTTGCAAAGAGTTGGACACGACTGAGCATGCATGCATGCACACAAACCTGTATTCATGTGGAGCGACCTTGGAGAGGGGGAAGGAGAAGAGAAGGACCCGTGTTGACACAGATGGATCTGTGTGTGCTCTGGATGAGGGCAAACGCAGTTGGGGGACCATTTGTGGTCACAGCTTTCAGCACCCCAGGCTTGGGCTTGTTTGTTTCAGATGTGCCAAGGATCACTGGATTTACAAAAAGTTCTCTTCCTTCTCTCATGAAAATGCATGCATACGTCCTTAGTAGTGTCTGACTCTGCAACAGCACAGACTGTAGCCCACCAGGCTCCTCTGTCCATAAAATTTCCCATGCAAGAAAACTGGAGTGAGTGGTCATTTCCACTCCCAGGGGTTATGAAAATAGTAGAAAGATATTAGTGTCTGCCTCAGTTTCACCCGTATAACAAGTTGCTTAATAAATCCGGCATATGGGGGACTTCCCTGGCAGTCCAGTGGTTAAGACTCCATGCTTCCAGTGCAGGGGACATGGGTTTGATCCCTGGTTGGGGAACTAAGATCCCACATGCCTTATGACGCAGCCAAAAAATTAAAAAGCAAGCACGTGATAGCTGAGCAATTCAGTGATGAGTCCATATGTTTCTACATGGCTGGCGAGAAGAGGGTAAAGTCATAATTAAAGGGTCAAAAGTCCTCACCATGCATAGTAACTACTAGGGTTAGTGATTCAAGCTGAAATAAAAGAATCACTCAAACTTCTAAGTGGCTATATCCATTCATATTTATGACTACCAACTACTGACACTTCAACAAATCATCTCATCTAAGTAATCTAAGAGGAACCACTTAGTCAAGCTGTAAGCATTTATGCTTGCTTGTTTTTATGAAGTAGATGTAATCAGACTTACCATACCATGGTCTTAAATTTCAATAAGTGACTCAAAAAAAATGAACCATGTGGTCAGTTGATAACAGAAATAGCTCCAATTCTTCCCTTCCAGTATCTGTACCCATCACACTACGAAATTTCAGCTCCTCCCACCAAGAGGTGGAGTCCTATCTCCCACCTTTTGAATGTGGGTCAACCTGTGCCTTGGGCTTGCCTGGTGGCTTAGTCAGTAAAGAATCCGCCTGCAATGCAGGAGACCTAGGTTCGATCCCCGGGTTGGGAAGATCCCCCAGTGGAGGGCATGGCAACCCACTCCAGTATTCACACCTGGGAAATCCCATGGACAGAGGAGCCTGGTGGGCTACAGTCTATGAGGTGGCAAAGAGTCAGACACGACTGAGTGACTAAGCACAACACAGCACAACTTGTGCCTTACTTTGGCCAACACAGTGCAGGAGAAATAATGATGTTCCAGTTCTGAGTCTGGGTGGCAAGAAACCTTGCAGTCTTATGCTTTTTCCCTTGAACTTTTTCCTTTGTATGAAAATAAGTCCAGGCTAGACTGATGGAAGATGAGAGGCCATGATTAACAGGGCCTAGTCATCCCAGCTGAGACCATCCTAGACTAGTCAGCCACCAGCTGACTTGCCATCCAAACAGAGATATATGAATGAGAGAGGTTGAAAAAAGCTGTGAGTGTGCATAATCAATCGCTCAGACATGTCTGACTCTTGGCAACCTCAAGGTCTGTAGCCCACCAGGCTCCTCTGTCCATGGAATTTTCCAGGCAAGCATACTGGAGTGGGTTGCCACTTCCTATTCCAGTGGATCTTCTCGACCCAGGGATTGAACCTGTGCCTCCTGTGTCTCCTGCATTAGCAGGTGGATTCTTTACCACTGTACCACCTGGGAAGCCTGAAATAAGTTGAGCCCTGAAATTAGCTGCTGCTGCTGCTGCTAAGTCGCTTCAGTCGTGTCCGACTCTGTGCGACCCCATAGACGGCAGTCCACCAGGCTCCCCTGTCCCGGGGATTCTCCAGGCAAGAACACTGGAGTGGGTTGCCATTTCCTTCTCCAATGCATGAAAGTGAAAAGTGAAAGTGAAGTCGCTCAGTCGTGTCCGACTCTTCGTGACCCCATGGACTATAGCCTACCAGGCTCCTCCATCCATGGGATTTTCCAGGCAAGAGTACTGGAGTGGGATACCATTACCTTCTCTGGAAATTAGCTCAACCCAGCTCAGATCAACAAAACCCAGAGCACCTAGTCAATCAATAGACTTCTGAAAAATTATAGATGGTTATTGTTTTAAGGTACTACTTTTAGCAACAGCTAATTGAACAGTCAATGAATATTAAGTTTCTTTTGGCCCTGCTGTCTGATTTTCTTTGAAGTTATCCTATTGGTTTGGTCAGAAGGTTCAATTCAGAGAAAAACTCAAAGGAACTTTTTGGCCAACCCAGTCATTGCTTCTTTCAGGTTTCAAACATGGGCAACAATTGTCTTCATTACTGATGTAATACACAGAAAAGGATGCTATTTTATTAGCAATACTAACTTTTTACTTTGCTGAAATCCCAAACCCCTCCATCATTCTGAGAAATGTCAATATCCATGTAGAAGGGTCTCTCTAGCCTGATGTTTTGTTTTGTTTTACCTTTTCAAGTCCAAGAACCTTTACCCTCGTGGCTCTTCAACAATCATCTCTCACTATCTGAACTGCTTCACCCCAGAATTTTTAACCTCCAATATCCTTTAGCTTCCTCCCATTTCTCACCACATCTGATTTATTGGAAATTTCTATCTCTGGTTCCTCTGTTTTCTTGCAATATGCCAGCTCTCTTGATCTCACTACTATTGCAGACACTATACATTGGCTCACTTAACCCCAATATCAGACCTTTCTTCCTGCAAACACCTGTGTAAATAAAGGCTGGAAGATGAAAATCTTGAAATTTTGGTCTCCTTTGCAACAAGGGGTGTAGTGTGACACAATTGTGTCCAAAGAGGTTAGGGGAAGTCCCAATGGAAGGATTTCCTTCCCAAAGAGAATCTCATTAAGAGAAAGCCCCTGACTACATCTTCTGCCTTCTTGCCTGGAACTCAGATGTGCCCATGTGCTTGTTTGGCAGCCATATGACAACCACAAAGATCAAAGCTATATGGCAAGGATGAAGAAGATGATACACTGATGTTACAATGATGATACTACAGAATTACAACACAGACCTAGTCCCTTCTTCAGGATTCTCATTGTATGAGAAAAGTAATTTATTACTTATTTAAGCTATTCTGTACAGTAAGGTTTTCTGTAGCTCATGGCTGTTTAGTACAGTTGGACTGTTACAACTCGCTTCCCTATTTGGTCCTAATGTATTTAATACATCTCTTCTATCACACTAGCCTGCAACATTTCATGCAAGAATCCCTCCAACTGTCTGCCTATTCCTAGACCTGAATTACAAAGCCTGTCTAGAAAAATCATACAAGTCATACCACTGCAGGGTTAGTTGGTAAAGCATCCTGAGCTTTACTCGGTATTGGAGTAAGTCTCCCCTCTCTTCATGTACTAGCCATAATTAATGTTTATCACTTTATTGCTCTTTCCTGTGTGACTTTGTGATGTTTCCTGACTAATATCCTTTTGCACTTTATATAGAGGTCATAATATTGGGACTCCCTGTTTCACTTTTCTTTCTCCTCTCACTTCTTTTCTGGAAATGTATCTTTTTTCCATCCTACTTCTTTTTAAAAAAATTTTTTTTCTGCCTTCATAGGGTCTTAGTTGCAGCATGTGGGATCTAATTCCCCAACCAGGGATCTAACCCAGGCTTCCTGCATTGGGAGCATAGAGTCTTAACCACTGGACCACGAGGGAAGTCCCCCAATCCTAATTTCTATCTTTCTAGCTCAGTGGAGAAGTATCCCTTCTTCTAACCAACATGATTTTCTCTTCCTTTGCTCTAGGTAGTCATCTCCTTCCACTTGCTCAAGGATCACTCTGCATAAGTCCTTTCTTCTGTATTTTCGACTCCTGCCTCTTTGCTGGTTCTGTCTCCTAAGCATAGAAAAGATCTCTACAATTTTCACGCAGCACCTTTCCCTTCACCAATATCAGCTAGTTATTGCCGTCTATCTCCCCACACTACATTCCCAGTCTGTTTCCATTACATGGTAGGCTGAATATATCCTTACACTCTTTAAATTCTCTGCAGTTGTGGGTCTGAACCCATCACTTCATTGAAGCTGCTCTGATTAAGGTAAACAGAATTCTCCTAATTGCATAATTCAGTGTACTATGTTCGATCCTTATTTTCTTTCTCTGACATTCAATGCCAGTGCTCACTCTTTCTTTGAAACTTTATGCATTAGTCAGCTGTTGCTGCATAACACTCTACCCCCAAACTCAGTGACTTAAAGACCATTGGTGGAACTTCCATGGTGGTTCAGGGGGCCTGGATTCAGTTCCTGTTCGGGAAACTAGATCCCACATGCCACAGCTAAAGACAACAAAAGATCCTGCATGCTGTAACACAGATCAAAGATCCTGTGTGCCACAGCTAAGATCTGGCACAGTCAAATAAATAATAAATATTAAATAATCATTGGTCATTTTAACACAAGTCTGTGAGTCAGTTGGGGGCTGTTTGATCTAAGCTGGTCTATCCTTCTGCTATGACCAGTGAGATATACAGACTAGTCCTTCTCATGGCAGAGGTACAAGAGTATAGGCTAACTTGTATAAGCTTCATTTCAAATCTCTGTGTCACATCTGTTGACATTCCACTGGCTAAAACATGTCATGTGACCGAGCTTAGAGTCAGAGAAGGAAAACACTGAAAATGTACATAATAACAGGAGTAGACACCAGGAGGGGCAAAAAAATTAGTCATTGGTGCAATTTATTTACTCTTCTACTTTGGATTTGTGTGTGTGCGTGTGCGATTTCACTTCTTTCATAATTATTCTTTCTGTCTTCTGGGGCACACTTCTGCTGCCCATCCCTTGGATGTAAGTGTTTTCTAGTATTTCAACCTCTATGCCCCTTTTTTCCTCCTCACTCTGCATATTCCCCCTGGGTGATCTAACCACTCTTTATATATTAAGGACTTTGATTTTTTTTTTTTTAGGACTTTGATTTTTATATCTCAACGTGTATCCTGTTTCTATTCAAATGGAAACATTTATAGTTTCCCACATGCATTGTAATCTTTCACGCTTCCATGCTTTTGAACATTCTGTTTCTTCTTCCTGGCATTTTTACCTTTCTTAACCCAGTTAATATCTGCCTTTCTTCTAAGACTGAGCTCAGCTAATGTGTCACATTCCCTTCCTCCCATGAGCCTCAAAACTCCAGACTACTATTAGACTGTAACAGGCCATCAACAAACATTTGGTGAAATATTGTTTAAAATAAAAATCTGCATTTAATTTTATTACAAAGATTTTAAAAAAGTCAGTCTACTGGGGAAAGACATAACACGAAAATTTGTTTCGGGCTACTTAGATAAAAGGTGACAAAGAGACAGATTTTATACTGCTTTTTCCTTTCACTGCTCTTCAAGAGAGAATCACAGTGTAATATGTGATAGCTAGGAGTGAATCATTCATTTTATTTGAACCTCACATATAACCTTTAAGGGATAGGCCTTAAATTGCAATTTTTTTTTTTTTAGTTCTACCACTTTATTGCTACCAACCCATCTCCCTCCACCCTTGTGCATACATGCTCAGTCATGTAATCCCATGGACTTCAGCCCGCCAGGCTCCTCTGTCCATGGACTTTTCCAGGCAAGAATACTGGAATGGGTTGCTATTTCCTTCTCCATAAATTGCATTTTTTAAAAAGAGATGACATTCTCTGTTTTGAAGTTGACATTTTGTATCTTCATTTTCTATGTAAATGGCTGAATGCTTTTCTTTTGAGGAAAGCGTGCTTTGTTCAACCATGTCACTGATATCTAAGATACTATGCAATGCTCCAATAAATTGAATAAATATAATTTTATCAAAACAGTTTCTTATGCAGCTCCCTCATTTCACATTGAGTTTTACTACTTAACTTTCTGATAAATAACTCACTGGGAAATTCACACATTGGTAGCATAGTACAGTATAAATGTCATAAACTTGACAACTAGTTAGAGTCAGAGACTGTGTTGATGTAAAAGTAAACAATCAACTATAGATAAGTATTTCAATAGCACTACTGCTTTGCTGATGGAAGACTGCCTATCAGTAGGAGATTTCATAAGTAACAGAATTATTGAAATTGAATGATAAAACACTCTGGGTTCCATAATACTACTCTCCATAATACTACTGATCTTGGCTCTAGAAATACAGTGGCAAATGGTTCCTTGCCCTTGTCAACTGAAAAAAAAAATACGCAACATAAATTTGAGAATTATGTTTTATTTGGGGCATTACAATAAATCCCCTACATATGAATTTTCAAGTTGGAAACTTTCAAAGATATAAATGTGTGTTTGCAAGTCCAATCACGTAAGTTGTAATTTCACCCATCTGGCATACATTGTCACATGCGTCATTTTTCTTTTAGAGGGTAGATAGAATTGAATCCAGCAAGAAACCAGAACCTGTGCCATCAATGTCAGGCATGAGTGAAACTGCAGTTTGCCCTCCATCTCCTGGGCTTCCCTTGTGGCTCAGTTGGTAAAGAATCCTCCTGCAATATAGGAGACCTGAGTTCAATCCCTGGGTTGGAAAGATCCCCTGGAGAAGGGAAAGGCTACCCACTCCAATATTCTGGCCTGGAGAATCCCATGGACTACAGTCCATAGGATTGCAAAGAGTCAGACACGACTGAGCAACTTTCACGTTCACTCCATCTCCTATTGATGATTCTTCAGCTCTACCATCTCCCACCTCCTCTCCCTCCTCCAGTCAGTAAGTGTTCTCTCACCTGTTCACTCAATGCCAGCCCCTGTATGCCAGCTATTGTAATCTACTACTGTACTTTTCAAGGTATTGTCTTGGAAATGTCTTCTTTTTGTGTTTGTTTTTTATATGTTATCTGTGTGAGAAGTATTATAAAATTCTCACACAAATAACAACTGATTATATTAGTTGGGACTTAGGCTAACTTTGTCGGACTTAGGAACACATTGGACTTCCGAACATGCTCTTGGAACAAACTCACTTGGATGTAGAGGACTTATTGTACTGAGAACTTCAGCTTGGGATACAGCCTCTCAGGGAGGCTGTTCTGAGGGACTGTTCTTAAGAGATAAGGGAGAAGCCACGATATATAGGAGTTTTTGAAAAGAAACAAAAGCCAAAAATCAAACACCAAAAAATTACTGCTAATTAAAAATCAGACATGTCAAGCTGATGAATTTGGTGTTTTTCTATGTATGGGAAGATGCAAGAGTTTGGGCTTAACGAAATGATTCCTTTGATATGTACCTTAGCTATCCCAGAGCCAGTACCCTCTTTTTCTTCATCCTGAATCCCCTCAGAGTACACCATTGGGGGTTGCTTGCAGTGACTAAAGGCTTGAAGGCTTCAACGCTTCAGCATCCTTTGTTTACTGATATGACATGGCAACATTGTCTACAGTGCCTCCTCTTCCTCATAAATTTAACCAACATTTGGGAGGCATTTCATGACCGACTTTATCCCATGGCACTAGTAAGTATCCTTCCTAGATTACACAAAGATTTTGTTGATAGGCCACTCAATGTGCTAATTTTTGGATCAGGTCCTATTGATAATCTAAAATTATCTGAAATGCCTCTCTAACCGGTCTGTTATGATCTAGGAAGTGTCTTCCCTTGTTTCTTCTTCTCACATAAAGAGTTGCATTATTACAATTATTCTATGTAGAATATGCATACTCTGCATGCTTAGTTGCTCAGCTGTGTCCAACTCTTTGCAACCCTTTGGAATGTAGCCTACCAGGCTCCTCTGTCCATGGGATTTTTCAGGCAAGAATACTGGAGTGAGTTGCCATTTCCTCCTCCAGAGGAATGGATACACACACACACACACACACACACACACACACACATATATGTATAAAATTGATTGCCTCAAGATGTTTAACCATCATTAATTTTGTTGGAGACCCTGGCTACACATTTGGTTAAAAAAAAGAGACAACCATCTTATAAAACAGCCAAGATTGCAAGTACTAGATATACAAGGAATACATCTAGTAATGTTAATAAAATCATAGTAGAGAGAGGCATCAAGCATAAATGATTTGAAAATGACAGGAGAGAACAAATTAGAACTAAGATTAGTATAACTAGCTGTAGTCTAGTTACAATAAGCCATCAAGTCCATAGGGGAGCCAGTTGGAGAAGCCAAGTTCTGGACGGATCAGGAAGACAGAAAAAAATTAATGTTTTGTCTTTGTTTACAAAAGCTGTGCTTTATCAACTTATTGTAGGTCATAGTTAGCATAAGACAATAGGTTTTCTGTAAAACAGAGATTAAAAGCCAGTATATTTCAGAAAAAAGTCATAAAGTTATAAATATCACATTAGATTCCCAGGAATTCCATATAAATTTTGGAATATCTATATTATTTTCCCATATAAAATATAACCTAAGAAGGTTTATCTCCAATTACCTGACAATGCTTCTCTAGTATTAACATACCAAATAAGCCTAATTAGTTTAACATTCCTCTCAGAGATGCCTCAAGATTTCTTTGAGGTGTCAAAAGAATTTCAGTTAAAATTTTATATTTGGGAAGTCTGTCAAAAATATCAAAAAGAAGGGACTTCCCCAGTCATCCAGTGGCTAAGACTCTGAGCCCCCAATGCAGTGGGCCGGGGTTCATATCCCTGATTGGGGAACTAGATCCCACATGTGGCAACTAAAGACTAGATGCAGTCAAATAAATAAATAACTTTTTAAAATATCAAAAAGATTCAAAGCTGTCAGGAAGCATTTAACAGGAGGCTTCCTATGTGCAGTTTTGGATCTGTCATGAATCCTCTGTTCCTTCTTAATTCCTGAATAGGAGAGGCAAGCTTCTCCAGGGCTGAGGAATCCAGGCATTTCTTTCGTTAGTTTTTCAATACGGTGATAAGTACCCTCTTCCTTCTTATGAACCATACGGTAAAAGTGATTGTTTACAACACTCTCTCTTTGATAGGGATCGCCTCATGTTTTGTAAGTCTGGAATTTTAATCTTTATCTTTGCTGAGAATAACTACCTTGTAAGACAGTATATATGCCCACACCATGTTGATTAAAACACCTTTGCTCCATCAGAGCTTGGGTCCCTGTGTCTCTCTCTCTCTCTCTCTCTCTCTCTTTCTCCATCTCTATTTCTGGCTGATTCCCTGGAACGCTAAAACCGTCTGCGTAACCCAGGGAATATTAGCCTCTTTCCTTCTTTCACTTTCTCATTGTCGACTCTAGACCACCAGGTTCCGGTCCATTAAAGGACCAACACAAAGCACTTGGTCAAATAGAATCACAGATTCTATTGTGAAACAGTACTCATTCAACTTAACTAAAGTGACAAAAGATTTCAAAAGCAAATACAAATCACTTAAAGGCATAGAAAGTCACACAACCTGTTACCAAAAGCAGTATTCCAAGAAAATTTTGTTATTTTGAGAGAGGAACCAAATTCTGTCATGCATCAGCCTACTCTTAATAACAAAATCCATTTAACTAGTTAAATTTAATCAAATCTCAGCCTAACCATTCATGAAACTGCCTTTCTAAATACTTTCCACAGCCTTCTATATTCCTATTTGTCCCTTATTCTGCCATCCAGAAACAGCAAGCTCTAGAGCAAAATCACTCTTTCCCCTTAACATAATATATTTTATTTTATTTATTTTTTCCCTTAACAGAATATATTTTAATTCCTCATACCTTCTTTTGCTGAAAACACACATTCTATTTTCCATGAATACTGAAATATTTCCCTTATTTAGTAGATTTAATTACATATTATAATTTTAATCCTTAAAAATCTTAATCTCTAGTAAAAACCAAAAGTAGCAAGTAGTTGTAAACTGTTTGTAATACTAACTTGTTTATCATACTATACTTGTTTCCTGATTGCATTATCCTATAACCTTTAGAAACATAACTCTTCTCATAGCATAATTTCTTTCCTCAACATGGTTTAAGACATATGTCTAACAAACCCAAGCATCTTTAGCTTCCTTCTCATAAGGAGACAAAAGTAATTCATTTTAGACATGTTTAGCAATTAATGTTCTAATATTTTATCTTATTTGAAATGACCTGGGAATTCCCTTGTGGTCCAGTGGCTAAGACTCTGTGCTCCTGATACAGGGGGGCTGGCTTTGATCCCTGGTTAGGGAAATAGATCCCACATGCCACAACGAAGACTCTATGCAGCCAAATAAATAAAAATAAATGTTTTAAAAAAAAAGAAATGACCTAGATATTCAATAAACTCCCATTATTTAACTTAATAAAAAATAAAGCTGCAGGCTACCAAAAATCTAGAGAAATTAAACATACTTCTTCCTGAAAACTCTTACATCATTTACCTTTATTTTATAACTTATGAAAATATCATCATACCAAATTAATTTTGCTTGCTGACACTCTGCAAAAGAAATAACATGAACTTACTGACCTTAAGTAAACCTAGGTACAATAAAAACAAGAGATATCTGTACTGGTCAATCCAACAAGCTTAAGTTAGCTCTAATACCTGATATTAGCTAATACTGAATATTTCCTAGATCACATGAACTTGAAACTCATCTTGGATAGTTTCTTGTATATCTAGAAATACTTAATCTATAAGTGTTTACTTTTAAGTCAAACAGAGCACATTTATAAATTTAATTTTGATAATATTTTCTAGAGGTAGAGAAATCTCACATATATAACGTACACACAGACATATATAGACAAATCTAGAGATCTCAAAGCTTCACTTTATGGTTTAGTTATGAATCAGGTACTACAATAAAAACTTTCGTGCATGTTCAGTCGCTTCATTCCAGTCTGACTCTTTGTGACCCTATGGGCTGTATAGCCCACCAGGCTCCTCTGTCCATGGGATTCTCCAGGCAAGAGTACTGGAATGGGTTGCTACGCCCTCCTCCAGGGGATCTTCCCAACCCAGGGATCAAACATTGCAGGTGGATTCTTAACGACTGAGCCACCCAGCTTACTAGTTTATAAATAACAATTGGAATAAGTTACAGTTGTTTTCTCACATGACTAAATCTTTACTATTTGTGGAAAGGACTTTTAAGATTCATATTTGTCCTTTTTTTTTTTTATTATTATTTTTTTTCCAGTGGGTTTTGTCATACATTGATATGAATCAGCCATGGATTTACATGTATTCCCATCCCGATCCCCCCTCCCACCTCCCTCTCCACCCGATTCCTCTGGGTCTTCCCAGTGCACCAGGCCGGAGCACTTGTCTCGTGCATCCCACCTGGGCTGGTGATCTATTTCACCATAGATAGTATACATGCTGTTCTTTTGAAATATCCCACCCTCACATTCTCCCACAAAGTTCAAAAGTCTGTTCTGTATTTCTGTGTCTCTTTTTCTGTTCTGCATATAGGGTTATCGTTATCACCTTTCTAAATTCCATATACATGTGTCAGTATGCTGTAATGTTCTTTATCTTTCTGGCTTACTTCACTCTGTATAAGGGGCTCCAGCTTCATCCATCTCATTAGGACTGGTTCAAATGAATTCTTTTTAATGGCTGAGTAATATTCCATGGTGTATATGTACCACAGCTTCCTTATCCATTCATCTGCTGATGGGCATCTAGGTTGCTCATATTTGTCCTTAATAAATATTTAAGAAGTTGTGGATTAGATTTTAGCTGAGCGAGCCTTTCCAGTGGTTTGAGTTTTAAAAGTCTCTTTTTCCTCTTTGGTTTCAGGTTCTACTGATCTAATTAGACTCAGGCTTAGGTCTGTATTTACATTTTACATGTGGGCTGTGTTTATATTGGGCTTCCCTGGTAGTTCTGATGGTAAAGAATCCACCTGCAATGCAGGAAACCTACGTTTGATCCCTGGGTTGGGAAGCTCCCCTGGAGAAGGGAATGGATATATTTCTGATTTGTAGGGATCTGCAAGACAAAGACAGTTGCTTTTAATTGCCCAAAGATTCAGTCTGCTGCCTAAATGATATTAAAAGATTGATTGGTCCAACTATATTTTCTCTAATTTGTTTTCATATCAGCAAGAAGATTTCCAACTAAACTGCAAGTCAAGAGTTCTATGTTCTAGATTCAATATATCATGTATATATCATATATCATCTAAGATTCAATATATCATGTCTTCAAAAGTTTGTATAAGGCATTCAGCAGAGGCCCTCTGAGTGCACAGGTTAAACCTGAAGCAAAAAAAAAATTATTAGCCCCTGAATATTAACTCTCAGTTTTTATTTTATATTGTGTGGGCTCAGGTAACCCTGCTGATCACCTTTAGTATGTTTAATTAATATTTCCTGATGGGCAGATTTATGATTTCAAGCAGGGGAAGCATTCCCCAGTGAAACACGTTTACCCTGCAATATAATTAGGCAAAAGAGATGTAACTATCTTATATAAATCTTATTTAAATATAGCAATTTATATTAGCTTTCATCTCAATTCTATCAACTTTCATACATTTTAAGTTTTGTTTCTATTAGAATCCCATCAACAGTCCTTGTTCTTACAAGGAGTCCACAAATCTTTCTTGTTATCCTGACCACTGAATCTATTTTTATATAAAAGACCTTGGGATCCTCAATGTGAGTTGAGCCAAGGGACACAGGACTTTTGTTCATTTTCTTAAAAACTTGATTAATTGGCCTGTTGGCCCAAGCAATTGCTGGCCAGGTATCTAGGTGTAATTTTCTTGTAGTCTTTTAAATATATATACATATATATATATATATGTATAATTTTTTTTTTAAACTGGGGTATTGAAAGGTTGTTGCTGAACGATAAGACGCCGGGATTCTTGGCCTCTGGAGGAGACGAATTCAATCCGGAGCCAGAGACGAGGCTGGATCGCTCAGAGCTTTTGTGTAATAAAGTTTTATTAAAGTATAAAGTAGATAGAGAAAGCTTCTGACATAGGCATCAGAAGTGGGCAGAAACAGTACCCCCCTGCTAGTATTCAGCTGGATGTTATATAGTCACTGGCAGTCTGTTAATGAAAAGAAAGGAATGTCTTAAAACTCAGAATGGCACCAGGCCCCTCATCCATAAATTGCATTTTGTGATAATCTTGGCACCAGATAATTCATCCCAGGCCATAAAACGATTGACTTGAATCTTGTAGAAGGGCAGATTACCATACAAATAGTTTCGTTTACATAAATTAGGGGAACAATATCTGAGTGTAACATACTGGTCAGTCAAGTAGTTTCTGAGCCATTTGGCGGAACTTAAGGAGTCTGGGGTAAATGCATAGCACATTAACATAGCTTAAGACAGACATTTCCATAAGAAGAAATGTATGGGTTAACTCAAGGTTTGAGAATAGTTAGCTTCAGGTGAAACCAGGTGTCATGGCAACACAGCATTTTAAGAGAAACCTCCTTTTAAATTTGTATAGAGAAGGAAAAAAATATCACCAGTTTGTTTCCTCCTGCCGCTTAAGAGAGAGAAAAATGTCTGACACTTGCAGCCTATTCCTCCGTTTGGAGACCCCTGGCCTTCCTGCCTGTTACCCTCTCAGTATAAATAGATCAGACTTGCTTGAGGCCCTTTAATGTTGAGAATGAATAAGGGGTCCTTTGGGGAGATCTAAACTTAGGCAGTATTGTATCAAAATTTTTTGTTTTTATCTCTTTAACGTCTGTTTTACTTATTCTATTATAAATAAGCATATAAAGATTTCTTTATCCTCTTGGTATGATTCCCTTTAAAATTTCTACCTTGTTGGGAAGAAGTCTCTAGACTTTCCTTCAGTTTTTTTTTTTCTTATTTCCCTGTTAATCAACCTAATTAACATTAACTATCCTAATGTTTTTATTAGTATCTCTAGACTCATCAAGGGAAAGCACAGACCTCAAATAAGGCTTCCTAAACCAGTTGTTTTGTTTTGGTTGTTTATTTATTTTTTTGTTTTGTTTTGTTTTGGTTGTTTAAAACTAAGGGAGTTCTTAGGTTAACCATTATGTATATTTCTTTCGACTTTCTAATTTCTGTTTTTCATTGGTGCCAATAAAACAGCTATTTATAACAAGTTCCTCCAGTTTAAAGGATCCATCGTCTTGCCATTAATGATATATTTGTTAACAGTGACTCAAAGTGTTAGGCGAAGCACACTGACTGAAATTGCCCACCCTGGCCAGGCACCATAGTAACTATTTGCATGAGTTTTTTACAACAGGAGGTCCTGATAAGGACCCTGGAACTAATAAGCCACCACCAACCAGAAGAGTTCAGGAAAGTTTGAAAGGCAACACCACATGTCCGACCACCTCCCAGAATCCTTCTTGCTGGCATCCATCTTGGTTGAACGAGGCGTGCACCAGCAGGAAGGACTCTGGGTCAAAATGATTGGCTAAAGACAACCCAGAAACTAATCCCATCACTTTAAAACCTGAGACCAAGTGGCAGAGAAGTTCTCCTGGGTCCCATTACCCTACTGCTCTCCACCTGGGCACTCTTTCCCAATAAAATCTCTTGCTTTGTCAGCACATGTGTCTCCTCGGACAAATCATTTCTGAGTGTTAGACAAGAGCCCAGTTACGGGCCCTGGAAGGGGCCCCTCTTCCTGCAACAAAAGCAGTAAGATGTAACAGTTGTTGTAGTCACTTTTGTAACCCTATGAACTGTAGTCCACCAGGCTCCTCTGTCCATGGAATTCTCCAGGCAGGAATATTGGAGTGGTTGGTCACTTCCTCCTCTGGGAGATCTTCTTGACCCAGGGATCAAATCTGTGTCTCCTGCATTGGCAAGCAAATTCTTTACCACTGAGCCACCAGGAATGTCATAAGATGTAAGAGGCATCCCCGCACAAGTGTGAAGAATGCCATCTATACATCTAGAAAATTTTCTCCTGAAAATAGTCTAAATAAAGGCTGACACAATGAAAGTTAAGATGGCAAAAGTCCCTGAGAGTTGGCACAGTCAGACTAGTCTGCTCAGAATCCCAGTCTATTTGATTGGCTACCAACTGTACATCATATGTGTACCTTCCAGATGGCAGGAACCAAGCTCTCAAAACACATACACAGAGGTACACACATCAGAGAACTGCCTAAGAAGGTCAGGTAGACTATTTACACCTCAAAGACACAGGGAGAAAAATGCAAATTCCCCCCAGAAGGACTTCTATTTCTTTAAGGTCAGAATTCTAAAGTGATGTTTAATCAAGCCTACTTTCTCTAACTTAACTGCATACTCAATAAATGAGCCCCATTTTGGCCATTTTCAAGGCGAGATTTCCTTTAATTCCCAATTAAGTTCTTATATGTTTTTTAAGTACATAAACCTAGCTGGGGTGTAAGTATAAGATTCGGTAAGTACATAAGCCAAGCTGACCGTCTGACGCACCTTGTTTAGGAAAGGTGTTAGACCAGCCTCTTACCTAATTAGCTAGTCCAGACAGTTGGGTGTTTCTCAACTGAGCAACTCCCAATGTCTTTCAACTGGGCTCTTCCAGTATTTTTTCAACTGGGGGATGTTGTGGCGGGGTGCGCACCTGTTAGACATCACCAAATACAACTCAGGATCATCAACCAATAATCAGAAGATTCAAAAACCAGGAAAGGCTCACCCAAATTCCCCAGGACTTTCCAAGGAGGTGGACAGGCACAAGAGGCCTCTGCTGGTCCAAGGCTCAGGGTTCTCATAGTGTTCAGGGGAAGGTGAAAAATCTGCTCTGGCTCCCTTGGTTGTCCATCAAAACTGCTGACAACTAGGGGGAACACAACCTAAAAGTTATGGGTTGTATTTTATTTGGAGAATTCTTGTTGCAGTGAAAAGAAAAAACAAGGAATGAGTTTTTCTCTTTCCCTTTCCTGAGAACAAAGAAGATAGGCCTGAACATTCCTAGTTTTTATAGTTTAACTGCTCTCAACTCTGCGTGTCTGTGACTAAGTTTGCTTTTCTGCTCCCTAACTCTGCAGGAGCTACAGTTCACATTCTTTCCTTTGACTCTATGCTTAAATACATCCCGTATCTGGTGTTTACCTTTACAACACGCTTCCCCTTGTAGTTACTTATCAGAAAGAAGGCCAAAGAGTCACTGAACTGCCAGACTCAATTACTGGGTTACTGACACCAGTCTATGACTGTCTTTGAAACAATGCAAGAGGAAAAAAATCAAGATACTATCACCTTTGTTCCTCATCACTGACTCCTGACTGCAAGCCCTCATCTTATATAAGCCCCTAGACTCCTCATGGAGCGGGGGTGGGGCACAGTTCTTGAGACAGGAGCCTACTGTGTTCCCCTCTCTGCCGCTGAGACTTAAAGCCACCTTTTTATTTCCTCCAAACTCTGTCTCCATATTTTTGTTTTTTAATTCAGCTTTGGTGGGTAGAGAAGGCCAAGATTTTGGCCAGCAACATGTGGAGGACTGAAGCCTGGGATACAATCTTTTGGATAACTGAGGGACTATTCCAAAGAGATAAGAGAGATGCCAGGATATACAGGAGTTTTTGGAAAACAAAAGCAAATCAGGTATTTGAACATCAAAAGATTACTGTTAATTAAAGAAAAATCGTATGTCTCAAGTTAATGAATTTACTGCTTTTCTATGTGTGGGAAGATGAAAGAGTTTGCATCTTTTTTTTTTTTTTTTGGAAACAACATAATGTATTTAACTATTTTGCTCTTGTAGATAATTTCTATTAATTCCATTTTTATTATTTGTAACCCTAGATGGAATATTTCACCTGATCTCTAATCTACTTCCTTTGGATAGTGTCCTTTAAGTGAAATTACTGGACCAATATTACATATGGCCAAATTAGTACATATTACACATCTATAATGAGAAAAAATCTAAAAACTAAAATACAAAATGGAATCATATTTGCCATAACTTCACAGGTTAATGTAAACATCAGATTATGTAATTTAATAAAAGTTTTGATAAAAATAAGTCATTATATAAATGCAAGATATTATTTTGATATTAACAAAAATAATAAACACTGAAACTGCCTTATGTCAACAATCTATCTTAGGGATTAGTTTATAGTTTTTATCATACACATTGTCAACTGCTTACAACTCTCAACATTCCACGACCTGTCAATGTGATAGAGGCAACTTTTATTTTAGTTTTAAAGCATTTACATTGATGGGACATTAATAATCTATTAAGTAACTGAAAACTTACTAAACTCATAGCTATGTTCTATGAAGACTAGGAAATTAGGAATACTCTGGTATTTATGAGAAGTGAAGTTGCTCAGTCATGTTTGACTCTTTGCGACCCCATGGACTGCAGCCTACCAGGCTCCTCTGTCCATGGGATTTTCCAGGCAAGAGTACTGTAGTGGGTTGCTATTTCCTTCTCCAAGGAGTCTGCATCTTAATGAAATGACTCCTTTGCTATGCACCTTAACTCTCCAGGGCCAATATCCTCTTTTTCTCTATTCTAAAACCCCTCAGGGTGTACAGTCGGGTGTGGCGGCAGTGACTGATGGACTGGTGGCCGCAACATCCTTTGTTTACTTATATGGCAGGCAACCTTCTTTGTCCATACTGTCCATGTCCTGCCCGCAAGGCCACAGGTGCAAGACTTTGCACCAAGGCCACAAAAGAGGAGCTCAGATCCAAGAACACCTCCAAAACTGACTGAATCCCTTTGTAACTTTGCCAAAAGCCACTTGATCATCACTAACAAGCTTCCTGACTCCCAATTAAGCAAAGATGCCCTTTCCTATAGCGCCCAAACAATCAACTAATGCAAACTATGCAGCAGGAATTTTCTTTGTCTTGAGGCTATAAAAATCGACTATTAAAAAAAAAAAAATCGGCTATTATCCTACAGAAATTGTCCACTCTCCCTGGCCTGTCAGGAATTGTCGGCCTGCTGCTCTCAAAGTGTTCACTTTATCTCTGCTCTTTGTTCTTAATAAACTCACTCCCTTCGGAAATACTGCATCTGGAAATTCTTTTCCAACCTGAGCTCGGACTGCCTCAACACATGCCCTCATAGGGTTTACACTTACATGAAAGATGCGTGCAGTTTTGCAGTTACAATAAACCCTAAATGGAGGGGGATTAAAAACAAAGGGGGAATTCAAAACAGTGTCTTCTCATAGTCTATGAGTGAGAAAGAAAGTGAAAGTCGCTCAGTCAGTGTCAGACTATTTGAGACCCCATGGACTATGCAGTCAGTCCATGGAATTCTCCAGGCCAGAATATTAGAGTGTGTAGATTTTCCCTCCTCTAGGGGATCTTCCCGACCCAGAAATCGAACTGAGGTCTCCTGCATTGCAGGCGGATTCTTTACCAACTGAACTATCAGGGAAGCCCCAAGTAAGAAAGAAAGAAACATCAAAGAACTGATGGAGAGATTACTACTTCTGTTATAAGAGAAGCAAAGAATAGCTAGGCTTGCAAGTGTGTTCTTACATTATGTGGCGAGAGGTTAAAAGAAGCCTCATATGATGGATACCGTTTCTTAGTGAAGTGGGAAGCAATATTCTGACAATTCTGACAGGAATGTTCTGGAGTCAGAGGGTCAGAGAGTGGGGTGAATGTTTATAATAGCCATGGTGAAGAACGAGAGCTGAGCAGAAAGTGAAAGTGAAAGTCTCTCATAGCTCAGTTGGTAAAGAATCTGCCTGCAACGCAGGAGACCCTGGTTTGATTCCTGGGTTGGGAAGATCCCCTGGAGAAGGGAAAGGCCACCCACTCCAGCATTATTGGGCTTCCCTTGTGGCTCAGCTGCTAAAGAATCTGCCTGCAATGCAGGAGACCTGGGTTTAATCCCTGGGTTGGGAAGATCCCCTGGAGAACATGCTAGCAAAGTAATGCTCAAAATTCTCCAAACCAGGCTTCAAAAGTATGTGAACCATGAACTTCCAGATGTTTCAAGCTGGATTTAGAAAAGGCAGAGGAACCAGAGATCAAATTGCCAACATCTGCTGTATCACTGAAAAAGCAAGAGAGTTCCAGAAAAATATCTATTTCTGCTTTATTGACTATGCCAAAGCCTTTGACTGTGTGGATCACAACAAACTGGAAAATTCTAAAAGAGATGAGAATACCAGACCACCTGACCTGCCTCCTCCTGAGAAATCTGTATGCAGGTCAGGAAGCAAGAGTTAGAACTGGACGCGGAGCAACAGACTGGTTCCAAGTCAGGAAAGGAGAACATCAAGGCTGTATATTGTCACCCTGCTTATTTAACTTATTTGCAGAGTACATCATGCAAACTGCCAGGCTGGATGATGCACAAGCTGGAATCAAGATTGCCGGGAGAAATATCAATAACCTCAGAGATGCAGATGACACCACCCTTATGGCAGAAAGTGAAGAAGAACTAAAGACCCTCTTGATGAAGGTGAAAGAAGAAAATGAAAAAGTTGGCTTAAAATTCAACATTCAGCAAACTAAGATCATGGCATCCGGTCTCATCACTTCATGGCAAATAGATGGGGAAACAGTGGAAACAGTGGCTGACTTTATTTTGGGGGGCTCCAAAATCACTGTAGATGGTGACTGCAGCCGTGAAACTAAAAGATGCTTGCTCCTTGGAAGAAAAGCTATGACCAACCCAGACAGCATATTTAAAAGCAGAAATATTACTTTGCCAGAAAAGGTCTGTCTAGTCAAAGCTATGGTTTTTCCAGTAGTCATGTATGGATGTGAGAGTTAGGCTATAAAGAAAACTGAGTGCCAAAAAATTGATGCTTTTGAACTGTGGTGTTGGAGAAGACTCTTGAGAGTCCCTTGGACTGCAAGGAGATCCAGCCAGTCCACCCTAAAGGAAATTAGTCCTGAATATTCATTGGAAGGACTGACGCTGAAGCTGAAACTCCAATACTTTGGCCACCTGATGCAAAGAACTGACTCATTTGAAAAGACCCTGATCCTGGGAAAAATTGAAGGCGAGAGGGAGAAGGGGATGAGAGAGGATGAGATGGTTGGATGGCTTCACCAACTAGATGGACATGAGTTTGAGCAAGGTCCGGGAGTTGGTGATGGACAGGGAAGCCTGGTGTGCTGCAGTCCACTCTGGGGTCGCAGAGTCGGACACGGCTGAGCAACTGAACTGACCCTCTCCAGTATTCTGGCCTGGAGAATTCCATGGACTGTGGAGACCAGAGAATAATCCAGAACCCACTGTTCTGAAAACCCCACTGTAGATGGAGACCCCAGAATTAGAGGCCCCACTCTGTTCCCTGAAGGACTTACCCACCAGCCTGGCTTAGGTAGAGAAAAGGCAGATGAGTTGGATCAACTGAAGTGTTCAGCTGTGTTAAGCTGTTAGTCAACAAAGAGTCAAAGAAAACCATAGTTTTCTTTACTTTGTGATGATTTCTAAAACAAGTAGCCAAAAGCTAAATTTCAAAATGACCTCAGAAAGACACCTCTAGTAAAATTCCCCCCAGTGAGGGCCTTCTTCACATCTGAACAAATTCCTGCCACACTGGCCTGATGTCCTCACCATCATGGCTGTCTATCTCCAGGCTCTGAATCTCACATTCTATCAAACATTAAACAGGGGAGAGTTAAGGTTGCATGCAAGCGTGTGTGCATGCCTGGGTGCTTGGTGGCTCAGTCATGTCTGACTCTTTTGCAACCCCATGGACTGTAGCTCACCAGGCTCCTCTGTCCATGGGATTTTTCCAGACAAGAATACCGGAGTGAACTGCCATGCCCTCCTCCAGGGGATCTTCCCAACCCAAGGATCAAACCTAAGTCTTCTGTGTCTCCTGCATTGGCAAGTGGGTTCTTTACCGCTGACCAGGGTGGGCAGAAAACTCTTTATAAACAACTTTCATTGTTCTCTATGCACTTGTCTGTGTCTGGAAGGAGACGGTTGAAATTTGAACATTTCAATTGGTGCTGATTCCTAAACTTTTATACCTGGGAATAAAGGAATGAGAAATGTGTTTAATCATATTGCTTCAAAGCACTGTTCAATATCTGTGTCATCCATGTATTTACCTAAGGAGAGTGCAATAGAATGATGATTGCTATGAGAAATCTATCCACAGCAACATGGATGGACTGAGGAGTTATCATACTAAATGAAGTCAGAAAGAGAAAGACAAATACCATATGATATCTTTATATGTGGAATCTAAAATGCAACACAAATAAACTTATCTATGAAACAGACTCACAGACACAGAGAACAGAATTGTGGTTGCCAAGCGGGAGAGAGGATTGGGAGTTTAGGATTAGCAGATACAAACTATTATATATAGAATGGATAAACAACAAGGTCCTACTGTATAGCACAGGGAACTAGAGTCAATATCTTGTGATAAACCATAATGAAAAAGAATATATATATACATATGTATAACTGAATTAGTTTGCTATGCAGCAGAAATTAACACAACATTGTAAATCTACTATACTTCAATAAAATAAAATTTAAAAATCTATCCATAATCCCTTAATATCGACTAAGATCAAACTATATAAGTTTCTATTTGATTATGCCTTTGAAAACCAGGGCTGTATGACATGTTGAATAAACATGTGTGATTAGTACTTGTGCTTAGCAAATGCTTTATTATGTGGAAACCATGACACAAATGCTCATCTTGTTCATATTCAGTGTTATTTTCACCCTATACAAAAGTTGTTTTAAAATTAACCACTTTAAAGGTTCTCATCTGGCCTGTGAATAAATATTTATAATGTGCTTTGCCTATGAAGAGGGTTATTAGCATGCAAGCTTTGACAATGAATGATTTCCTGAAGATTTTTGATGAGCAAAATGACTAAACTTAATGAAGGCATTTTATGCTTGTAAATACCTTACTCCAGGCCTTCAAAATCATCAAGTAATGTCCTTCGTGAGACATGGTTTAGAAGAATCACAGAAATGAAGAGCTTGGTGAGACTTAATTGGTCTCTTTGCACCTGTATTTTCCCTAAGTAAGTATAGAGCAGATTCATGAAGTACATTTATTTATTTATTTATTTTGAAGTACATTTCTTTTTTAACCAGATTATAGTTCCCATCAGTACAATAAGGCACTATAATAGACAACAGGGTCAGATTACATACCCTGAATCAAAAGGTCAGCATTTCTTTCCATCATAAGATAGACAATAAATAAGAAATAGATTTTTCTCCTCTGTGAAGGAAGAAAATATTCTGAGTCATTTCAAGTTTGCAATTTGTGGATGAGATAGGAAATGGATCACCCAAAACATGCATAGAATTTTTAAAACCATATGGTTCAAAAATTACTGCCTTTGCTAGAAATAGCAGGAGTAGGAGGGATCAAATATGCACAAATAAATAAATCCTCCAAACCTTAGCCTGAAACACTCTTATTGTTGTTATGCAACTGTGTGGACAAGCAGAGCATATCAGAGTCAGAAATGTAATTTCACCTTCACTGCATGAACAAATACTAAATCATACTAAAAATTCACTCAGAGAAAAGGACAGAAAAAAAGAGATAGATGTCTCATATAGAATTTACATGTTTGGGAGGAAGGATCAGCTTGCATGGAAAAGTTCTTTTTCTTCCCTCGTGCCTGAGTCACGACACTGGGCTTTGTTCTCAGTGACCTCTTTCTTTTTAAATATATACATATTTATTTATTTTTGACGTGTGTCGGGTCTTAGTTGCAGCATGTGGACCTGGCTGCCCCTTCAGCAGTTGGAATCTTAGTTACCCCACCACGGATCGAGCTCTCCTCCCCTGCATTGGAAGGTGGATTCTTCACCACTGGACCTCCAGGGAAGTCCTTCAGCTACCTCTCTTCACTTATACCCCAGAACACCCCATATACCAACCAGCCAGGGAAAGACATCAAGTCCGAATCATAGAATCTGATACAAGCACTGGCCCCCAGGTGTGACCCTAATACAAAGCTCCTGTACTCCTAGGAGCCCCCTGTCCCCTGGCTTCACTGCCCACAGTGGGCTACAAAGGGGGTGCCAAGTAGGAGAGGCTCCTCCTTGCTCTGCAGATGTTGGCCTCAAAAAGTTTTATTTTCAATCATCTGACTTTCTGACCCTTTCTTTCTTCCCATCTCACTTCTTCTAAAACCCTCACCACGGTAACTCTGTAATCCGACTTAAAGCAAAGACCCTATTACTTTTGTACTGTCCACCATTACTCACCCAGCTTAAAATCCATGACCTATCCGCACATTCTCTCCCCTGCAAATGCCTTCAAGCCCCAAGCACTGCTCTTCCTCGATTAGAATCACCTGGGAAAAGCCCACGGCTGGTTGACCCTACTCTTCTGCAAGTGCTTCCAAGAGCTGAACGTGGCTAGACCTCGTGACTGGAATAATTGTTTTTACTTTGAAATAAGGATCGAAAAGCCCAACTGAGCAGCCTTAAGTCTTATCATATTTTCCTAATTAGTTCTCTCCCTTGCTCTCTGAGAAAATACATTGTCCTCTCTCAGTAACTGCCGATTTCTAGTCTAAATTCTACTCTATGGAGAAGGAAATGGCAACCCACTCCAGTATTCTTGCCTGGAAAAGTCCATGGACAGAGGAGCCTGGCGGGCTGAAGTCCATGGGATTACATGACTGAGCATGTGTGCACGAGGGTGGAGGGAGATGGGTTGGTAGCAATAAAGTGGTAGAACTAAAAATAAATAAATAAATAAATTCTAGTCTAACTCCCAAGTTCTCATGTAGCTTCTTGATATTCCAGTGATGGCTTAAAATTCTTTTTCTCAAAGGAACCTTCCTTCATCACCTCATGTAAAAGAGCCTCTCTCCAATCACACTTTAGTCCCTTACTTTGCTGAAAATCTCTGTAACAGTTAAAACAAACTACTTGATGTCATACACATACATATGAATACACAAATATATATAGTATTTGCTTATTGGCTGGCTTCTTCCACTAGACCATAAGATCCAGAGAGACAGAGACTTTCTCCCGTTTACCCACATCCAATATAGGATTTCTCAACTTGAGCACTATTAGTGTTTTGTGCAAAATAATTTTTTTTTGTGGGGAACTATCCTGTGCATTGTGGAATGTTTAGCAGCATCAGTGACCAGTACTCATTACGTGCAGTACTATCCAACCTAGTCATAACAATCAAAAATATCTTCAGATGTTTTCAAGTATCCCTCGGGTCCAAAAGGGGGCAAAAATCGCCCCTGATTGAGAACTACTGCTTTAACATGATGCCTGGCACATAGTGGGTGCTAAGCAAACATTTTATGAATGAATGAATCACCACACCATGGGTCACCAAAAAAAACCAAGAATATAATTTATTGTCCTAACTTCCAGCAGAACTCTATTTAAGCCTTACCAGCAAAAGTGAATTGACCTTGTTTTACTGACATTCAGAGACAGGTAAAATGGATTTTGTACCAAGGGTTCTCATCTTGGACATCATGTTATAATCACCTAGGTAAAGCTTTGGAAAAACTGATGCCAGAACAGTTAAATGAGAATCTCGGGTTGCGGGGGGTGGGGGCGGGCGGTCTAGGATGTTGTTGTTTAGTCCTTCAGTTGTATCCAACTCTTTGCAACCCCATGGACTGTAGCCCACCAGGCTCCTCTGTCCATGGGATTTCCCAGGTAAGAATACTGGAATGGGTTGCCGTTTCCTTCTCCAGTGGATCTTCCTGACCCAGAGATGGAACCTGCGTCTCCTGCATTAACAGGCTGATTCTTTACCGCTGAGCCACTAGGAAAGCCCGGGGATCTAGGATAGTTTTACAAAGCTCCTCCCATGATTCTGATTTGTAGCCTGGGTTCAAATCCTGTTCTTTTCAGTCCTCCAAAGACTAATTTCACAGCATTGCAATCCTCATAAATAGGACATTTTCCCTCATACATCTGCATTATTGATGAGTGTTTTTGGAATGGGAGAAAGTGTATGTCAGCATAGTAACTGCATTTGTAGCTTCTATTCCCTGCCTCATTTTTTTTTTGACCACACCCTATGTGGGATCTTAGTTCTCTGACCAGGAAACAAACCTGGGCCCCCTGCATTGGAAGTGCGGAGTCTTAACCACCAGGAAGTCTGGAGCCAGCCCCATTGTTGATCCATGTTCATCCTAAGTGAGGCAATTTAAAATTAGTGTTGTAGCATCGAAACATGTATATTTTTCACACGTATTTCACATGTATAGGGTGAAACAGATCACCAGCCCAGGCTGGATGCATGAGACAAGTGCTTGGGCCTGGTGCACTGGGAAGACCCAGAGGAATCTGGTGGAGAGGGAGGTGGGAGGGGGGATCGGGATGGGGAATACATGTAAATCCATGACTGATTCATGTCAATATATGACAAAAACCACTACAATATTGTAAAGTAATTAGCCTCCAACTAATAAAAGTAAATGGAAAAAAATAAAATAAAATTAGTGTTCTATTTGGTGGCTCAGATGGTAAAGAATCTGCTTGCAATGCTTGAGACCTGGGTTCAGTCCCTGGGTTGGAAAGATCCCCTGGAGAAGGAAATGGCAACCTACTCTAGCATTCTTGCCTGGAGAATCCCATGGACAGAGGAGCCTGGTGGTCTACAGCCCATGGGGTCACAAAGAGTCAGACACGACTGAGCGACTGACACACAATACACACTGGTAATGAGAAAAAATGTATTACCTTGTAATTTTCTTTTTTGCTAATGGCTTATGCCATGGAAGAAAATGTATTCTGTCATATTGGACCCAGATGTCACAAAGGCTTTAAAAAGTATGATGTGGAAGTCTTATAGTAGCTTACCTGCTGGAAACAAAAGGATTGTAGAAGCAGATACCTAAAACAGAACCTATTGGGAAGCAGGGTTAGCATTAAAAATTGCAGAGTTTCATCAGTAAGTTACATATGATGCCCTACCAGTGAGAACATTGATAACTATGATATTGTGTCTTATCAAGTAGACAGTTTTTCATTCCCAAAGTGGTAACGTGTAGCTTGAAAAATGAACTCTGGTGTCAAAGATGAATAATTCTGAAGTAAAATTACTATTTTCTAATTCTAGAAAAGATCTCTTATGAGAGTATGTGTTACTCCCATTTGAAACTGAAGGACTGTCAGCTACAAAACAAATAGGCATAATATCTATCATCATATTGCAATCATTGTTCATAAAAATAATGCTGATTAAATTCCCCATGCAATATAATCTAGTTCATATAAAGTGGTTTGTATTTCAAAAGAATAAGTATTTTGTGGTTGCTGCATTGTTTTCTACACATGTCAATTGGAAAAAAATATGTTCATCTTGTTTAAGTCTCCCATATACTTCTTGATGTATGTTTTTGCCAACTTGTTGTCACCTACTGAGGGAGTGGTATTAAAATCTCCCATATGATTATGAATTTACCTATTTCATCTTTTTATTCTATTAATTTTTATTTCTTATGTTAGGAGGCTATTAAGTGCATACAAATGTAGGACAGTTATGTCTACTTAATGAATTGAAAGAGATGGGAATACCAGACCACTTGACCTACCTCTTGAGAAACCTGTATGCAGGTCAGGAAGCAACAGTTGGAACTGGACATGGAACAACAGACTGGTTCCAAATAGGAAAAGGAGTATGTCAAGGCTGTATGTTGTCACCCTGCTTGTTCAACTTATATGCAGAGTACATCATGAGAAATGCTGGGCTGGAAGAAGCACAAGCTGGAATCAAGATTGCGGGGAGAAATATCAATAACCTCAGATATGCAGATGACACCACCCTTATGGCAGAATGTGAAGAGGAACTAAAAAGCCTCTTGATGAAAGTGAAAGAGGAGAGTGAAGAAGTTGGCTTAAAGCTCAACATTCAGAAAACTAAGATCATGGCATCTGGTCCCATCATTTCTTGGGAAATAGATGGGGAAACAGTGGAGACTGTCAGATTTTATTTTTTTGGGCTCCAAAATCACTGCAGATGGTGATTGCAGCCATGAAATTAAAAGACACTTACTCCTTGGAGGCAGTGGCTCAGATAGTAAAGCGTCTGCCCGCAATGCGGGAGACCCGGGTTCGATCCCTGGGTTGGGAAGATCTCCTGGAGAAGGAAATGGCAACCCACTCCAGTATTCTTGCCTGGAGAATCCCACGGATGGAGGAGCCTGGTAGGCTACAGGCTCATGGGGTCGCAAAGAGTCGGACATGACTGAGCGACTGAATTGAACTGAACTGAATGAATTGACTCTTTTATCACTGTGAAATGTCTGTCTTCTCCTCAAGTGATGCTTTGTGCCTGAGAGCCTACTTTATCTGATGTTAATGTATGTATGCTATATATCTGATATTAACATATATGTATATGTACATACATATGTATTATTAATAAATAATATATATATGATCATGTTGCATGGCATTTCCTTCCTGTCATTTTGCTTTCAACTTTTTACGCTTCCCTAATAATTTTTATGTGTCTCTGGTAAACAGCATATAGGTGGGTTAAGTTTTGTTTTGCCTTTGGTCTTTTAAGTGAAACATATGATCTAGTTATATTTATCATAATTATGATACATTGAGGTTTATATACATTATCTTAGTGGTCCCCAACCTTTTTGGCACCAGGGGTCTGTTTCATGGAGGACAATTTTTCCATGGATCTGGGGGTAGGGCATGGTTTTTGGATGATTCAAACACACTACCTTTATTGTGCACTTTAATTCTATCATTATTACATCAGCTCCACCTCAGATCATCAGGCATTAGATCTCAGAGGTTGGGGACACCTGTATTATCTTATTACTTGGTACATATTTGTCCCACCTTCATTATGCTATTTTTTCCTCTCCCTTTATGCTTTCTTTTGAGTATTTTTATTATTCCATTTCTTCATTCTATTGGCTTGGTAGTTATACTTTTTTAAAACCTTTCCTTTATTGCTTACCGTATATAAAATGTATCTTTGACTTGTCAAAATACAACTTGATACTTTTACCCATGTCATTGACAATGTAAGGGCCTTTGAACACTTTAATTCTATTTTCCTCTCAATTTATATTCTTATCCTGTATTTTAATTTGACATTATCTATTCAACTCAATAACCTCAGATATGCATATGACATCACCCTAATGATAGAAAGTGAAAAGGAAGTAAAGAGCCTCTTGATGAAGATGAAAGAGGAGAGTGAAAAAGCTGGCTTAAAACTCAACATTCATAAAACTAAAATCATGACATCCAGTCCCATCACTTCATGGCAATTAGACGGGGAAACAATGGAATCAATGACAGACTAAATTTTCTTGGGTTCCAAAATCACTGCAGATGGTGACTGCAGCCATGAAATTAAAAGACAGTTGCTACTTGGAAGAAAAGCTATGACAAAAGAAAAGCTAGACAGCATATTAAAAAGCAGAGACATGACTTTGCCAGCAAAGGTCCGTCTAGTCAAAGCTATGGTTTTTCCAGTAGTCATGTATGGATGTGAGGGATGGACCATAAAGAAGGCTGAACGCCAAAGAATTGATGCCTTTGAACTGTGGTGGGGGAGAAGATTCTTGAGATTCCCTTGGACTGCAAGGAGATCAAATCAGTCAATCCTAAAGGAAATCAGTCCTGAATATCCATTGGAGGACTGATGCTGAAGCTGAAACTCCAATACTTTGGCCACCTAATGCAAAGAGCCGACTCATTAGAAAAGACCCTGATGCTGGGAAAGATTGAAGGTGGGAGGAGAAGGGGACGACTGAGGGCGAGATGGTTGGATGGCATCACTGACTCTATGGATGTGAGTTTGAGCATGTTCCGGGAATTGGTGAAGGACAAGGAAGCCTGGCATGCTGCAGTCCACGGGGTTGCAAAGAGTCGGACACGACTGAGCGACCGAATAGCAACAGTTCAATTCCATGAGACATCATTATTGTTTTGTAGAGTTGATAGTCATTAAATTATCAAAAAATTTACTTCTTTAATTACTCATTTCTTCCTAATTTGCCCTAATTTCTTCCCAGGATTATTCGCTTTTGCCAAACTAATAAATTTTTGTATTCCTTGATGTGGAATTTTGAATTCCTTGACTTCTGTTGCTGACTAATTTTCTCAGCTATTTGCCTAAATTTTTTATTACTTCATCTTTATTTTTGGAGGTTATTTTGCTAGGGACACATCCTAAGTTCATGGAACTTTTCTTCAGTATTCTGAAGGTGTCAAAATACATTGTCACTGAAGGCAAATGTATTGTCTGTCTTTGGTTTTCTATTGTTTCTGTGAGCAGTTAGATGTCAGTCTTCTTGTTTGACTTTTGTAGGTAATTTGTCTTCTGTGTTGGAAGGGGATGCTACTTTGTAATTTTTCAGTTTCCTTTGGTTTTCAATCATTTTAGTGCAATGTGCCAAAATACAAGTTTTATTTTATTCACTCTGCGTGGGAAATCTTAGGGATTCTCGGATCTGTGGCTTGCAATCTCTGCTACATATCCTGTTTGCCTCTCTACATCCATTCTCTGCCTTGGGAAGCCGACGTATATTGATTACTAATACAATAGCTCCCGTGCCTTCTGATTTCCAGTTGATTGCAGCCAGTGAGGAGCATTAGTAGGAGATCAGAAGGAGAATGAAGAGATTAGGAAAATGACTCCTCTGGCTTCCTTTTTTGAACGTACCCTGGGTTTGCTGTATCCTTTGACAAAAGGATTTGTTCCTCTCAAAGTGGCTTTCTTTACATAATTGTTTAAGCCTCTCTTTCCCCTTAAACTTATGGGGAAAGGACTGACAGTTCCACAGTTTCTCAGCCCAGGTTATTGCAATCTCACTTGTTATTCACCTGCCCACACCCATGTAATTAGTCCCTTTGTAAATAAGCCCCCCTCAATTTATGCTAATTTGAGTATGCCACTTTCATCTTGGCAACCTGACTATACAGTAACTAGGATGAGAAGTAGTCTCTGATGGTTAGTTTAACTGTATTCTTATTGTGATGGTTAATTTTATACATCACATTTTCTGAGCCACAGTTCCCAGATATTTAGTCAAACATTATTTTGAATATTTCAGTGGGGGTATTTTTGAATGAGGTATACATTTAAGTCAGTGGACTCTGAGTAAAGCAGATCGCCTTCTATAATGTGGGTGGGTCTCATCTAATCAGTTGAAGGACTGACTAAAACAAAAGGCTGACCTCCCTTAAGTAAAAGAGAATTCTCTAGCAGACTGCCTTCTGACTTCATCTGCAACATAGGTTCTCCTGGTTCTACAGAAGGCTGCCTTTGGACTTGAAATGAATTTCTTTCCTGAATCTTCAGGGGGTGGCTTCCCCATCAGATTCTGGGTTCACCAAGCCTATCCAGTTGTGTGAGCCAATTCCTTAAGATAAATTCCTCCTCTATATACATACATCCTGTTGGTTCTGTTTCTCGGGAGAACCCTGACTAACACAAGATATTAGGAGTTAGATCCTTATGAAATAAATCCTTAAGTATTCATATTCTAAAGCAGCTCATGGATGATCTTCCTACTGAGAATCATGCACATGAGTAATTCATGGCATGAGGTGACATCATAATTACATTATCAGCAGAGGGTGAAATGCATGTGGAGGGCAAGGTACTGGGGGTCAAGGGGCTAGAGGGTAGTCTCAATGGTAACAAGAGCACTAAAAAAGACTGTAGAGTCACCTGGAATCTTACTGTAACTTTGGAAAACACAGATAGAAATTAAGAGTTATGAGCACAAAATTTAAAACCTGCACTAAAACATTAGAAGGCCTCCAGGGCAAGTTTGAAGGAGTCCGTCATTTCCCACAATTGTACAACATCACATTGATCCATCACAGAGGTGACTTTACAATGGTAATCACAAGCTCCATATAAATGTAATAAATGTGCAGTTTAAGATATGTTGCTTGACACACAGAGGTGACCCATCAACTACAGTATCATTCTGATGTGAAAACAAGTTGATCATGCAACCACCTGAAACCAAAAAAAAAAAATTAGCTATAATTTGTGTCTTACATGAAATGGTGGCGTTACTAAGGGGAGAGGCTCAAGTAACATAAAATAGTTGTGAAAGTCTCTGCCTCTGTAGCTGGTCAAGAGGCTGAATGTTGAGGGCAAAATTTGTAGACTGTATCAGGTTCCTGAACTATTCATTATGGATTGCCCATACCTACTTCCCCAACACACATCATTGTTTTTTTTTTTTCTTTTTTTCTTTATTAGTTGGAGGCTAATTACTTCACAACATTTCAGTGGGTTTTGTCATACATTGACATGAATCAGCCATGGAGTTACATGTATTCCCCATCCCGATCCCCTCTCCCACCTCCCTCTCCACCCAATTCCTCTGGGTCTTCCCAGTGCACCAGGCCTGAGCACTTGTCTCATGCATCCCACCTGGGCTGGTGATCTGTTTCACTATAGATAATATACATGCTGTTCTTTTGAAACATCCCACCCTCGCCTTCTCCCACAGAGTTTTTGTCTCATGCATCCCACCTGGGCTGGTGATCTGTTTCACTATAGATAATATACATGCTGTTCTTTTGAAACATCCCACCCTCGCCTTCTCCCACAGAGTTCAAAAGTCTGTTCTGTACTTCTGTGTCTCTTTTTCTGTTTTGCATATAGGGTTATCATTACCATCTTTCTAAATTCCATATATATGTGTTAGTATGCTGTACTGTTCTTTATCTTTCTGGCTTACTTCACTCTGTATAATGGGCTCCAGTTTCGTCCATCTCATTAGAACTGATTCAAATGAATTCTTTTTAACGGCTGAGTAATATTCCATGGTGTATATGTACCACAGCTTCCTTATCCATTAGTCTGCTGATGGGCATCTAGGTTGCTTCCATGTCCTGGCTATTATAAACAGTGCTGCGATGAACATTGGGGTGCACGTGTCTCTTTCAGATCTGGTTTCCTCAGTGCAACACACATCATTGTTAATAAATCCTTATTGAATTATTATACTTTGAGTGTTCATCTGCTTCCTGTAGAAGACCTGATTAATATGGTCCTTCAATCATTTTTGTTAGATAGTCAGCTATTATTTCATCAGATATTGCTTCTGTTCATTCCCTCTCATCTTTTGGAACTACATTTATGTGTGTTAAACATTCTCATTGTGTTCTTTTTAGTTCTATGATTTCTTGCATATTTTACATTCATTTATTTCCCATTCTGAATATTTTCTTGCAACCTATCTTTAAAATTACACTAATTAAATCTTCAGCTTTGTCTAAACTACTATAGAACCAATCCTTTAAAATTTTAATCTTGGTTATTGTGTTTCCCACTTCTGGAAATTCCATTTGGATATTTTTGATAGTTTCTAGTTTTTTTAAAAAAAAATTTTATTTATTTATGCCTGTGCTGGGTCTTTGTTGCTGTACAGGGGCTTTCTCTAGTTACAGCCATGAGGGGCTACTCTCTAGTTATGGTGTTTTGGCTTCTCATTGCAATGATTTCTCTTGTTGTGGAGCATGGGTTCTATGAGGAACATGGGTTCTATGAGAGCAGGCTTCAGTAGTTGCAGTAAGTGGGCTTAGTTGCCCTGTGACATGTGAAATCTTCCCAGACCAGGGATCGAACCCATGTTCCCTGTTTTGGCAGGCAGATTCCCAACCACATCACCAGGGAAGTCCTAGTTTCCAGTTCTTTGAGGAAATTCTCAATATTATCTCAAATACATTAATACATTTTTTTAATATATATATATATTTTATTTGTTGTACCCGGTCTTAGTTGCAGAATGTGGGATCTAGTTCCCCTACCAAGGATTGAACCGAGGTCCCCTGCATTGGAAGTGCAGAGTCCTAACCACTGGACCACTAGGGAAGTCCCAAAGCATAGTTATTTTAAAATCTACTGTATTCTGATAATGCCACCTAGATCCCTGGTTGAGTTGTTCCCATTGTCTGTTGATTTATGATAATATTTTGTCTGTTTATGTGACTAGTTATATTTTATTCTGCATCTGATGATATATGTGAACAATTAAGGATCTAACTTGAGATCTAGGATGATGTTTTCTTCCTCCAGAAAGAATGTACATTTGCTTCTAGAAGTTGGCTAGAGGCATTAGCAATGCCAGGTCATGTTAATTTGATTTCAAGACTTGGAGTGATTTAAAACTGAGTTTTGGGCTTCCCTGGTGGCTCAGTGGTAAAGAATCTGCCTTCCAATGCAGGAGAAGCGGGTGCAATCTCTGGGTTGGGCAGATCCCCTAGAGAAGGAAATAGCAATCTACTCCAGCATTCTTGCCTGGGAAATCCCATGGACAGAGGAGCCTGGCGGGCTACAGTCCTTGGGGTCACAAAAGAGTCAATGCCAGCAAAAACTGAGCTTCAATGCCTGTAAGATCAAATTTTATTGTTTTACACTATTTTTCTAGGGTGTAATCCTTGGATTCTCAACCCAAAATATGATTGTTATCAGAGATCTCCTCCTTGGCAGGGCACAAATCTGATTTTACCTCCTGGCTTATGAGCAAAAAGCTTTGCATCTTCTCTCCCCTCAGGGGGAAAATTTGTCCCAAATGCCCTGCTCATGCTTCAAAGTTTCATTCTTCTCCAGGTCTTAGATCCATGATTCTTCCTCATGTTGTTGAAGCTCCAATTCCTTTGAGCAAATGATTATATTTTTGCACAGCCGTCCTAATTGGCAGTGAAAGGGTTAGTCCTAATTACTTAGACTACTATTACAGAAGCTTTTAAATATAAATTGAATGGTTTATAAAATGGGTCTAAATGTTTTATCAGTCACTTCTATGAAGAACACATCTCAACAACAGAATTTATTTAAATTTGGAGGATAAATAATTATTAAAATCTCTCAAACAGAAATTGCATATAGCCATTTTAAGCATAAATCCAGATATAAAATATTATCCATGAAAGCAAAATTGAGGGTCTCATTAAAACATTTGAATGATTTCACTTGCAAGTTTTTACAAATTCAATGTTTAAAAATCTATGTATTTAATTTTTTCCTTACAATTACATAACTTAAAGAAAAAATATATTTTTTAACTAAACACCATAAAAATGCCCCCAAAGCCTCTGTAGTTTACCCCATAGTGGTGAGTACCCACATTTGTCATGCAGGAGACCAGACTTTGATTCCCTGATGGGGAGGCATGGAAATCTTTTTGGGGCTTCCCTGCTGGCTCAGATGGTAAAGAATCTGCCTGCAATACAGGAGACACAGGTTTGATCCCTGGGTCAGGAAGGTCCCTGGGAGAAGGGTTTGGCTACTCCCTCCAATATTCTTGCCTGGATAATCCCATGGACAGAGGAGCCTGGTGTGCTACAGTCTGTGGGGTCACAAGGAGTTTCACATGACTGAGCAACTAACACTTTCACTTTACCATGCAAATATTTCCACTGCATGAAAATAGTTGGTAAGGACTTTCCTACCAACACTTATTTCACATCCCCTTTTCCCTTCTAATAACGCTCACTTTTCATCATAGAAGATGAAAATACAAGACTTTTTTTTCACATAGGTTTTGTTAAGGGATAAATGTGAGAGTTGGACTGTGAAGAAAGCTAAGCGCTGAAAAACTGATGTTTTTGAACTGTGGTGTTGGAGAAGACTCTTGAGAGTCCCTTGGACTGCAAGGAGATCCAACCAGTCCATCCTAAAGGAGATCAGTCCTGGGTGTTCATTGGAAGGACTGATGTTGAAGCTGAAACTCCAATACTTTGGCCACCTCATGCGAAGAGCTGACTCATTGGAGAAGACCCTGATGCTGGGAGGGATTGGGGCAGGAGGAGAAGGGGACGACAGAGGATGAGATGGCTGGATGGCATCACCGACTCGATGGACATGAGTTTGAGTAAACTCCGGGAGTTGGTGATGGACAGGGAGGCCTGGCATGCTGCGATTCATGGGGTTGCAAAGAGTTGGACATGACTGAGTGACTGAACTGAACTAAAATCTACATGACTAAATGTTGGTGATTGGGAGGGACCTGAAGAGAAGACTCCCAGGAACTTGAAGGAAAGATTTGCCTTTCTAAGAAAAATCGATAAACCCAAGTCAATGTCCACTTTCTTCATTGGATATGATACCTTCATTCCTTGTAATACCAGAACTGCTGCAGCTATGTATGACCATGACCAAATATTGCTGATATGCTGAGGATAATAGAACAGAAAGCTGGAAAGCACAAAGGCTCCAAAAACTTGTTGAGCTATTGAACCAACCCGGAACGTGTCTACTGTTGTATTTCTGACTATACCAGAAAACAAAGGTCCTTAGTATTTCAGTTCATCTTATTTGAATGTTCTGTTTCTTGCAACCTGGATGCTAATAGCGCTATAGTGGTTTCAAAGCATGGTCCCCAAAGGATTTGACATGTATTGAATGTCAACTACTATAGAAAGGTAGGCAGCTTCTAGAAGTTGGAAAGGCAAGGAAATGGATTCTCCCTTGAGCCTCCAAAGGGAATGTAGTTCTACAGGCTCATTTTAGATTTCTGAATTTTGTGCTGCCTTAAGCCACAAAATTTATGATAATTAGTACAGCAACAAGAGTAAACTAATACAGTGATTAAGAACTTGGGTGCTGCTATCAGCCTCCTAAGTTTAAATCCTTCTACTGCTCACTGGATATGAGACCTTGGGCAAATTAAACTCTCTACCCTGCAGTTCCATCTCGAAAAATGGGATGATGGTAACAGAACCAAACCTGTTGGGTTGTCATGGATTTAAATGAGAAACTACTTAGGAATATCTGAAGCTTCACAATTTAAAAATAAATGTAACCATTGTTCTGCTAGTATTTATAATTTAGTATATTTGTACCTTCTCTCCTATAAATCAAAGTTGTTGTTGTTGTTTTTTTTTACATAGTCATGGAGGAGGAAGGGTGTGAGAGCCTCTACCTACAGCATCTTATTTGATGCCACAAGCAGTCATAAAATAAGTATAATTTTGTTATCATAAGGGAAAACTGAGGCTATGGGAGGTTAATTTTTTCAAGTGACATAGCTAGTAAGAAGACAAATCAAAGCAGCTTATTCACCATTGCATTCACTACATTTATTTGCTGGATGATGCACAAATATGTGCAAATAACCACTGCAGTGGGCACTCCTAAATAATGAGGATTCTAGACAGACTGACACTAGGTCACCCTATCTTGACCCTCATTGGCACAGATGCTAGCTCTTTAAGAGCAAACTGTGGTTTCCAGAAAGGCAGGAGGCAACGGAGAGAGACACCCAGTCGCAGGAGCCCTGCAGGAAAGTGGTGATGGCGGGGCTGGGATGAGGGGAAAGGAAGGTGGTGCCACTGAGAGGACGCAAAGGCGGGGCCTGCGTGGGGAACGCCCCGGGCCATGAACGGGGGCGGGGCCTCCCCCGAGGCCAGTGCGCGGCCGCGGAGCTTGACCCGCCCATAGCTCCGCCCCCCGGGAGACTCGGCGCCACCATGGAGGAGTACCATCGCCCCTGCGACGAGGTACCGCCCCTCCGCCGCCCCGAGCGACCCCCGCCCCCGCCCGTTTCGGCGCTTTGTCTTGGCAGGGTGGTCTCCTGGCACCCGGCAGCCAGGAGAGTTGGGGTGCAGCGTCCTCCGTGCCCGGGTCCTCTCCACAGGGCCTGGGATACGCCCCACCCTTCCCCGGCCCTCGACCCCCCGACCCCGAGGCCTTGAGGGTGTGCTGAGACTCGGGATGGCAGGGGCGACTGGGAGCGCTGGGGGGCTGGCAGTGGGGTCGGGGCCGAAGGTTGGAAGCCTTGACTTGGGGTGCGTGGGGTGGCGGGAGCCGCCCGTCTACAGGGCGGGCCTTGGGAACCGGTCTTCCTGGCTGCTTCCTCCGCCCCTTGGTGTCCCCAAAGCAGGTGCCACATCCCTGCCAAGCGAGGCCTTGGTGGCAGAGCCGCTCGCCCTCCCGGGCACTCTCGCTGGGGTGGTTTGGAAGGAGGTACTTTATGGATTAGGAGCCCTTGCTTATTGACTCAGGCTTCCCAAAACCTCACCAGAAGCCCGTGATGTCAATTGTCATCTTCCTGTTACCCACGGGGGGACTGTGACTTTCATGGCGCCTAAGGCAAAGTTAGAACTGCCAGAAATGACAGCCGCTCCACTTGAACCCAGACCTCTGACTACACAGCTACAACTCTGGCTTCACTTTAACCAGGAGGAGGATGAGGCCTCTTGGATCCCAGCATAACCTGTGACAGGGCAGAACAAAGACATTTTCTGTCCAGTGGTAGCCACAGGTGAATGGTGCCGTGAAATAAAACTAGGCAGGTGGAGGTGCAGCATAAAATGGTGTATTATTAGACCCCTGGAAGGGCCTTCTGGACCTTTCATCTTTAGGATGTGGGCTTTTGCAGAAGCTAAGATCACATTTAAACTCATTACTTCTATGATGCAGGTTGCATACAGCTTCAAGGTTAGTGGTTTTCTTATTTTAGAAATTGAAGCATAAGCAATTTCATCCTCAAGGCATATCCCATGAAAGCACCAGTCTCCTGACTCCTGAGAGGGTTCTGTACTGCGGTACCCCCTAAATGCCTGTATTTTAAAAGAAATAAAATTACCTGTGTTACCATGGCCATCCAGTACAACCTGATTCCCTGGTGACCTTCCAAGTTGAATGGAAATGGACATCATTTAGTTTGTAGACCACTTTTGAAAATAGATAACGACCTTATTTGAAGGTAAAATTATTTTAATAGGGGCAATTGTGACACCTGTTTTCATGATTATTCTGATGATTTAGGATGTTGTTGGGGAATTATCTGGTATAATTTAAATAAGTTGAAAATATTTTAAATCTGTACTTAACAAAATACTTATTTTCAGAATTTACTTGGTCTTTGAACTATTTTGTTGTATAGTGGGATTTACAAACATGCTGATGTTATAAAGCACCTAAAAAATGTCTCCATGGAAACAAGTCATGTACTACCTGAAATGTTTTGGTTTAGATTGTGATTTTATCACATAACCTAGTTCTTAACTTTAGGACATTTATTAGTCATTAATAGTTGCTTTTAACTCAAGATTGTATCAGGCCACTCCCCAAGAAAGAAGTTGCCAGACCTGTTGTATTATGGGCATAGATTAAAGGTCTAAATATTATTTATATGTTATAAAGTGACAGTAATTTGGAATGATCAAGTATTTTCATAAACTTTAACTCAGGAAAGCCACATAAATTGCGAATATAAGTTAAGAACAAAATTCAAACTTACCAGCATTCATTTTTCATGGCCCCCCTCATTATTATTTAGTCACAACTATTTCCTGTGTACTGATAACACATCATATGTCTATCTCCTGTTTCCTGAGCTTTACAACACAATGATCTGCAGTCTGGGTGTTCATCAGAATCACCAGGAAAGCACTTTTTTTTTCTTGTGCTGCCCATATCTTTGTAAAAAAATTTATTTTATATTGGAGTACAAGTTGATTTACAGTGTTGTGTTAGTTTCAGGTGGTACAACAAAATGATTTAGTTAGACATATATGTATTCTGTTTTTTGTTTCCATATATGTATCCTTTTTCAGATTCTTGTCCCATATAGGTTATTATAGAATATTAAGTTGAGTTCTCTGTGCTATATAAATAGGTCCTTGTTGATTATCTATTTTATATATAGTAGTGTGTATATGTGTGCTCACGTGCTCAGTCATGTCTGACACTTTTGTGACCCTATGGGCTATAGCTCACCAGACTCCTCTGCCCATGGAATTTTCCAGGCAAGAATACTGGAGTGGGATGCCATTTCCTCCTCCAGGGGATCTTCCCAATCCAGGGATGGAACCCTCATCTCTTGCGTCTGCTGTGTTGGCAGGCGGATTCTTTACCACTAGCACCACCTGGGAAGCCCCATATGAGTAAAGTGCTTTAAAAAAAATGTTGCCTAGGCTCTGCCTGAGATCTAGTAAGTAAAAAATCTCCAGGGAGGTAGGTGGCATGGCATTTTGCGATTTTAAAGATCAAGGTGGGATTAGTAGCCTCAGTAGTCTTAATGCTCCTTTTCGCTGTGGTCCCGTCACTAATACCTGTATAGGCCAGCCTAGGGTATTCTGTATAGCGTCGTAGCTCCCAGGAGAAGGAAGTCTGTGTTGCAAGCAACTCTCTCTTTTGTTTTCCATCTTTAGGTTGGCTTCAATGCTGATGAAGCCCACAATATCGTTAAAGAGGTGAGTTACATATCTTGTTTATCTTGAAGATTGATGCATTGGTTGAAATTTTTTAAAACTGTGTTTTCACTTTCAGTACAGTTAAAAGCCTGAGTATTAAAACAAGATTTTTAATGTTCATTCACTAATTCTTTATAGGGGTGCTTCTGTGTTTGTTATGTTGCATGCTGTCAGTCATATTGTACGCTGTCAGGCATCTTAGGGCTTACCCTGAAAGGGATATTTAAGTGTTGATCTATAATATTGGCTTGCTGTCTTCTAAAGCTGATTCTCTATCTTTTGAATAAAATAACTTTTATTCCAGTGGGGCCAAATATTATTCTAAATGTTTAATAGTTCAGAATCACATATTAGAACTTTGTAGCCAGGAATATTTCATTATTAAAACAAAATGCAGGGACTTGCCTAGCAGTCCAGTGGTTAAGATTTTGCCTTCCAGTGCAGGGGGCATGGGTTTGATTCTCTCTCAAAAAAATAGAAGTAATATTGTAACAAATACAATATAGAGTTAAAAATACTAAACCACCTTAAAATTAATTTTTTAAAATGAAATCATGATTTAAAAAATGCAAAGTTTTCCATCCTTTGACAATGCAGAAGCACAAATGAGGGCATTGGGGAGATGGAAGATAGCATGGATCATGGGAGGGCAGGAGTGATAGGAGCCTCATTTTTCAAAGTGCAAAGTCAAGAGAGACTGTCCTTGCTGGATGGAACATGAAGCAAAGGATGCTGAGGTATTGGAGGAGTCTTTTCAGTGGTACCTGCTTCTTTACACACATTATGAACCACATGAAAAGACTAAAGAGTGACTAGAAGGAGAATCAAATACCACCTTTGTTATTGGTTAAAAACTAGATTAAAGATTGGGGCTTCCCTGGTGGCTCTGTGGTCAAGAATCCACCTGCCAATTCAGGAGATGTGGGTGTGATCCCTGGGTTGGGAAGATCCCCTGGAGGAGGAAATGGCAACCCACTCCAGTATTCTTGCCTGGGAAATTCCATGGACAGAAGAGCCTGGTGGGCTACAGTCCACGGGGTTGCAAAAGAGGCACGGCTGAGGGACTGAACAACAACAAGAAGATTAGAGATGGGAGCTTGTTTTTCAAACTGCGTACCGGTTCAGTTCAGACCTCTGAAGAGGCATCCAGGGAAAAGTTAGAGTCAGCAGAAACACTTAACCAGGTTGGTGCCTTTCGTTGGTTTGGGTGAAGAGGGAAGGAGAAACCCAATACTCAAGTCCAAGGCATTTGGAGACTGGCTGTCCCAGATGAGAAGGGTGGAGCACCAGCAGGTAACTCGCTCCCCCTCCATGGGGTGATCAGGAAAAATCCTCTGTGTGGAAGGAAACATCCAGAGTAGGAAAGAAACATGCTCCTAATGGTGTAAATATACTGAAGTAAAAATAGTGAATTCACTATATTGAGGGGACATGGTTGGGGGGCAGGAGGTGGCAGGTGGTCACAGGGAACTAAATTTTCATGTCATAACAATAAAAACATTATCTGGAGATATGTAAGGGACCCTTAAGAGATTAAAAAAACCAGTTGTACCCTAAAAGTGTTTGCTCTGCAGAAGGGGGCTAAGGATTGGGGGGAAGTAGGGAGGAAAGGATTTTTACTTTTCATTGTAAACTCTTCTGTTGGATTTTCAACCCACCCGTGCATGGGTTACTTAAATAGTTTATTCAGGTAAAAGAACCGTGCTTCTTAAAATGTGATACACATACTTAGTGGTGGCCAGGTGGTTCTAGAAGCAGCCACAAGTGTGTTTTAGGGCATAAGTTTTACTTCTATACTTGCAAGAGGGAGTTAAGTAATATAAATAACCATTTTCAAATAGGGATAACAAACGGATACAATGGATACAAATGGATACACTACCGAGTCAAAAACAAGCTTCATTTGAAATTTTCATATGAAATAGGAGACTTGAAAAACATCTCATGGAGAGAGGTGTGGGAGGGAGGGAAGGTGGATAGAGAGTGGGGTGGGGAGAGAGAATGCTACTGAAAACATTTCAGCACTTCCCAGATGACTATAATTTCAGTAGGCATTTTTGTTTTTCTTATCTTTTGCCACTCTCATTATTTTCTTAGAGTCCTTGCTCTGAGCTCCTCTGCTAATATATTTTTCCTGCTAAAGTCTTAGAGTCACTCACTCATCAGTGATACACATATATTTTATTCATTGTCAGTAACAGAATTTGCCACAAACACATTTTGGTAGAAAAAGTGGGTTACAAATGGAATTAACTTGGAGCTTAATCTAAAGTACATTTGATTCAGGATGTCCAGAGAGTATATCAACACCAATATTACTTCAACAGCAATCATGCATGGAGTGCCTGCTAGAGCCCAACTTCTGAGTTTGGCCCTGTGAATACAGAGCAGGTTAAGGACCTCATTATCTAGTAGGTCTCCTGGTTAATGGCAATGAAGAGGCTAAATGTTAATTAATAGTAATTAGCAGGGTTATTTACAATGGCAGCCACAGGCCCTGGATGTTTCTGTTGTTTCGAACAGAACCTGAAGTGGTTCTATTAGATCATGTGAAAGGGAACAAGGGCTTTTGTTTCTCATTAAGGTATGGCGGTCTAGGGAGAGGCAGAGGCTTCCCAAAGACTGTCAGCTTGGGAATGGTAAAGCCAAAATGAAATTGCTGGCCCACTGACCCTTGGGCCACTGACTCTCCTAACTCTTCATGTTATTGAACATCCTGGGAGAATAATTTGAGCCATTTTACTTTCTTCAGTCCTTCTACATTTCTTTTTTTTTTTAATCCCTCTAAATTTCATTTCTCTTTTTACATTTCATGATTAGTGAAGATATACTATCCAGCTTAGGATTCCATATTAATTAATGCCTCTTGCAGGCATGCTCTTCACTGAGCCACCAGGGAAGCCCATTAATGTCTCTGCATGCATGCTCAGTCGTGTCCAGCTCTTTGTTACCCCTTGGACCATAGCCTGCCAGGCTCCTCTGTCCATGGGATTTTCCAGGCAAGAATACTGGAGTGGGTTGCCATCTCCTCCTCCAGAGGATCTTCCTGACCCAGGGATTGAACCCGCATCTCCTGCATTGGCAGGCGGATTCTTTACCACTGAGCCACCTGGGAAGCTATTAATGCCTGTACTATAGTCCAGTTGTAGTTAATGAAAGCTCTGCACCTGTGTGTCTGTCTTATTAAGCTGATTCTATGAATGAACTGAATAAATGCTTTACTCTCCTGACTCTGTCACTTGAATTAAAAATAGTAGCAGCCAAATAAGTCAAGAGAAAGACAAATACTATATGATCTCACTTATATGTGGAATCTGAAAAACCCCAAACTCATAGAAGCAGTAGAATGATAATTGTCACGGGGTGGGGAAAATGTCAGTCAGAGGGTACAAACTTCTAGTTATAAGATGAATAAGGGACTTCCCTGGTGGTCCAGTGGTGGGAATCTGCCTGCCAATGCAGGGGACACGGGTTTGATCCCTGGTCTGGGGAGATTCCATATGCCATGGGGCAACTAAGCCCTGGTGCCACAACTCCTGAGCCTGCACTCGAGCCTGTGCTCCCCAATAAGAGAAGCCACCGCAACAAGAAACCCTCACATCGCAGCTAGAGAGCATCCCCCACTCAGCGCAACCAGAGAAAGCCCAGGGGCAGCAACGAAGACCAAAAACACCGAGAAAATAATAATTAATTTTAAAAAATGCATATGTTCTGAGGATCTAATATACACTATGGTGCCTATAGTTAACAGTGCTAAAGGTTGCTAAAGTAGATCTTCAGTGTTCTCAACATACACACACACAAACTACGTGAGGAAGTGAATGTGTTAACTAACCTTATTGTGGCAGTTGTTTCATAATATAACATGTCAGATCATCACATGGTATACCTTAAACTTATACAATGTTGTGTGCCAATTATATCTCAATAAAACTGGAAAAATAACAGCAATAATGCTATGACAATAATAATGTCTGTCATTACTTAGGTGTTTACTCTGTGGCAGTCACTGTGTCTGGGCACATGGCTTTCCTTCCCTCACTACATCAAAAACAACTTGCTGAGATGAGGCTGTTATCCCTACTTTAAGGATTAGGAAAATAGGGGTTTCAAGAGATTAAGTCACTTGCAAAAGGTCACACAAGGGTGGGAGAGGTGACCTTAAAACCTAAGACTGTGATGCTACACCAGTATCATCAAGTATCAGAAGTGGATGCTAGTAAACACTGTGGGAAAATATTTAACTGTCTGTTTCTAGAGCACCTGAAAAGTAGTGTTAGTTGATGATTCACTTTTAGTGGTAGGTGTGCTTGCTTTTTGATAGCTAAGCAGTTACCTAATATGGATGAAAATATTATTGTACATGAGAAATATATTTTTTCATTGGTCTCCTTTGTTTCTAGCATCCGAAACCTAGGTCAAATCCCAGCTGTTGCAAAGCCGTTCTTTAACTAATTGATATCACCCTTTTAAAATCACCCCTCTCATAATCATTTTACAACATAACTTATCACCCTTGATTGGTCTTCCTTGTGTGATAGAGTTCTTTTATTAGCTTCTCTGCTAGGCTGTTGAGTTCTTTACAGTAGAGGCCATGTCACATTTATCTTTATATGGCCCGTAATATCTCAGAGTGAGATAATGCATGCAGAAATGCTTTGAAAATTCTCCAACAGTTAGAGATAATGCATAATAAATATTTACCAGATGCATATTTTCTAAAATGTTTTATTGGGTTATAAGTATATTTTATATTTTGAATAAATTTTTTTCTGTGATATGTGTATAATTGTCCTCTGCCCTTTTAGTGTATAGATGGGGTCTTGGGAGGTGAAGACTATAATCAGAACAATATCAACCAATGGACTGCAAGCATAGTGGAACAATCCTTAGCACATCTGGTTAAGTTGGGAAAAGCTTATAAGTATATTGGTAAGTATTGGTGTCCTTCCTCATTAGTTTACTCACTTTCATCTCTGTGGTTTTCTCTGAATTTAGAGAATGTAAATGAATGCTAGACCCTCAAGTTGGATACTAATAGGGTGTGAAGGGTTTTTGACTTATTCACCCCCAAATAAGCTGTGATAATACCTGAAAGATGGAGATCTCTTGCTACTCAAAAGCAGTTTGGGCTCCTGCCAACCATCTACTTGTCTTGGTAGCATCACCTTTTACATTTGCACTGGTTCTTTTCACTGAAACCATCTCAGCCCTACTGTCTTTTCAGTGGTGCCTTGCTTCCTTACCTGTGGGATTGTGAGGTGACACATAATATTGATTTTCTTTGTTTCTGTGTCTGAATTATGCCTATGGGACAAGGCACATGATTTGGCCCACATTTTTCCTGTGGTACAATTACCATTGGTTATGGCACTGGGCAACAAACAGACTGGATCCAGTGGGGTCTCAATTGTGGTAGTAAATCAGCAAAATGAGAGACTTATGTTTTTCAATCGATTCACTGAATGCTTTGTTTTCTGTTATTTATTTATATAGCATTTACTGCTGTGAACTCAAACACTTACTTTTCCTTTTAAGTGTTCTCACCCTGCATCTTTATTTTTAGTGACCTGCGCAGTGGTCCAGAGGAGTCCATATGGCTTTCACACAGCCAGCTCATGTTTTTGGGACACCACATCTGATGGTAAGAGACTTTGTATGTGCGTGCTAAGTCACTTCAGTTGTGTCCGACTGTTTGTGACCCCATGGACTGTAGCCCACCAGGTTCCTTTGTCTATGGGATTTCCCAGGCAAGAATACTAGAGTGGGTTGCCATTTCCTAGTCCAGGGGATCTTCCTGCCCCAGGGATCAAACCCACATCTCTTATGTCTCTTGCACTGGCAGGCAGGTTCTTTACCACTAGCACCACCTGGGAAGCCCTAAGAGACTTTAAGCTGACTCAAACAAAATCCAACTTCTAGCAAAGTTAAATAGTGGTCCTTGTTATGAAATCTTTATTTATCTCTACTTAAATTCCCACAAGACTTGATCAACAGAATTGCTTTATACCTAGTGGCAAGTCTGCTATCAGACAAATAGGAAATGGGAAGAGCTAATGGGTTACAGGAAATATGATATTAAAACCTATGAAAAATGTATATATATTCCTGGTAATTTTGATGTTTTGATGTTTCTGAGTCCTTTTGTTGTGTATTTTCAGGAACCTGCACTGTAAGATGGGAGAACCGAACCATGAACTGTATCGTCAACGTTTTTGCCATTGCTATTGTCCTGTAGCTGGCTAAAAATACTCGGCCAAAGCCATTAACCTAAGAATTTGTCAGTGTATCCTTTCTAAAAAGAGTAACAGTTACTTATTCATATGCTAGATGACAAGTGTGCAATATGCTTCAAAACTATCAACAAAAACTGAATAGTGCAAGCAAGCAGTCTCGTAGGAAGTTGGCAGATTTTCTTATCTTCCATACAGAATCATTTAAATAGGGAAAACTTAATGTTAGCAAAAAACAAATATAGAACTATGGCATGACATGAAACTACACTCTTAAATTTACACCAGCTTTTCACTAACAATATGTACGTAAGGAGATGGGGAAATCGATGCAGATAATTAAATTTTCTTTCAGCTAGAAAAGTTAAAAGGGATAGATATATGAACAGAAATGCTGCAAGGATAAATGTGGAGAAAATGATAAAAATCAGTTAATGCTTAGTTTTTTATTTCTCCTTCTCAGTTGTATGTATGATTTAGTGGAAAGTAATCCCATCCTTACTTTTTTTTTTTTCATCAACTAGTAGCAACTGTTATTATTGTTTACCTTTTCTGAGAATAGTTAAATCGTTTCTTAAAATTTAAAATTCTTAGATTTACATCTGAGGGCGAATTGAATTGGGTAACCTGAATTCCCTAGGTAAACAAAATTAGTTACAGCATATGATGAAAGTATAAGACTCTAACAGCTGCCTTACAATTCATTCATTCCAGATGGAAGAAGCATTTATTGAATGTCTATTATGAGCTATTTCTCTGCTAATCATAGTTATCAATATGCTGTTCAAACTTTCTTTTGGTACCTAGTCAGTTGGACAACATTTATGTCTAGGAAAGAGAAAAAAAATTGTTTTACGAGAGGAAAAAAGTGAGTCTGGTTATCCAAGTAGGAATAAGCAAACGAAAAACACTTATTACTGACAGAAAATTATTGATGTAGTTTTAAGAATGGCTCCTAGCAAGCAAAAAACTGCATAAAATATGCGACTCTTAGTTAAAGGCCTTATTATCAGTCTACACATAAGTAGTAAATTTCATCATTGCTTTAGTTACAATCATCTGTAAATAATTTTAAGTACTTATGAGGGGTTCAAATTGAGTAAAGTGTAAATTAAAAGTATACAATCATTAGCAGGTTATTGAATATCTCAGGGCTTATGAAATGTAGTTAAATTTGTGGAAAAAATAACTGATAAAAAATTAGGGTACACAGCTGGCCACCAAATGCAAAGTCAATCTGCTATTTAACCTTGAAAACAAAATCAGTTTTGCATATTACCACTAATACATGTAGGGAGTGGAACCATGAGTCATTGAATTCCAGGGGTAAAAGAAGGCTTAGTGTTGACAGTGTTGAGAGAGTATTCTTGTAGGCATGCTATGTGCATGTTTGATATTTTGCTGAGTAACAATTATTGTTCTGTGTTGAAGAAGATGATTAAGAAAATACAAGGATAGAGTTTAATGCAGTGATCTACACTTTGGCACATTAAATTTTTCAGTCATTACTTTTATGTTAGTTTACGCTGCTGGCTTTGGTGCCCTTGAAGATTATAATAGTGACCAAAATATATCTGTGCAGTTAAGGCTCGCTTTTGACTATTGTTATTGAAGCCTGATTTTAAGAGAATAATAATCAAAAATACCTCGTGAACTTGCTATCTGTTCTGTTTCTAGTTAAAATGTAATAAAGATTATCTTCCTGCACTGTACGTTTGCTTCTGGATGATCTTTGAATAAGAAATGACATCGTCTTTAAGAAATTCTAAATAATAAGAATGGGGACGTGAAATGAATGTTGGACCACAGAGATACACTGTACAGAATAAATGCCGTTAAAATAGCAGCCCAAACACTGGTGTTCACCAGTGTTAACATAAATAACAGCTCCTATTTTATGCCTTCTATTATTTTTTAACAAAAAATTATTTTAAAAAGCAATGTAACTATTTATTAGCTTTTAATAACTATTTGTGGCAAGGAATTTTGTCCTATTTGTTAACTTGCAATTGAGTTGTTGCTGTTTTGTGTTTTTTTAATTAAGGACTTTAAGTATGTAAAATTAGGGTATTCAGCTGTAAGTACTAACTTGGATTTTGGTAAAGCTATAATTTTATGTTTGTAAAGTACCAGTATATAGCCCTAAATGATGGCAACATCTCATTACGTTTTCTCTGATAAGAAGTACTTTTTTGCTCTTCTTTCCAAGTTGGGTGTTATCTAATTATGAGTCACCAAAAGCATTTTCATCACCTACAGTCGTCATCACATTTTAAAGGTAATCTTACGATGCTGCAGATTGTATTTTTAAAGTTTGAGTAAAAAACTATGTCTATCCTTGATAACAGGTTTTTAAAAGTGGGATAAAAATCTGTGATTTTTTTTTTGTGGTAAAGGAATTAGGTCTTTTTTTTTTTTTTTTATAACAGACACCAAAGAAAAGTTTGAGAGATGAATTGAAAATTTCACCCCATGCACTAGAATCTGCCCAAGGGGAACTTGTTTCACATTCAGAGGTAGAGTTATATTTGTGGCTAAAGAGGTTTATAGTTTCAGTGTCTAATAATTCAATAAAATTGACCTTTGCATATTTACTAAATTCCCTATAAAAGTATCTTAAGCATTCAGCCTTTCCAAGATTTAGATAGCCACCATCAACATACATCAACCTCAGGAGTCCAGGAGTTTCTAGCCTACCTTGTCTCATTGCAAATTCGTATTTCTCATGGTGGTGTCACTCCATGTCATTCTTGAATATGTAGGAAATACTGACAATCCAGGCCTAATTAGAAATGGCCCCTAATTACTTCATGAAGAGCATCTCTTCCCAAAATGGTTTCTAAGGATCTCAGAGATGAAGCTGGAACTTTGTATAAACACTTGTAGGCACCACTGGGACAGTACGTATCTTCCCTAGAGGACATAAAATGTGGGCAGCTACCCTCCCTCTGGGATGCTTTAAAGGTGAAGACTGTATGGGGAAGTGTCTTTGCAGTTCTGTGTAACCAGGTCAGGGAATTTGATGCCTGGACTTAGCCAATAATGCAAATTCAACTTGCTTCATGCCAAAATAAGCTTTTTTATTTTATTGAATGCTTTGTCTTTTTAGATGTTTTTCTGTATGCCAGCTTCTAACTTAAGATATCTCCATTTAGGCTTCTCAGCACAGAATTTTACATGAGGCAGCATTATTAATGACAGTTCTGTTGTTTTCAATCCCTATAATACCTTGTAGAGAAAATCTCCATGAAAATTAATATTATATCATGTACTGACTTTTCCTTAATTTTTAATTTTGTATGCTAGGAATTTGGAGTAAGCTGCATGTGATAACATAGGCTTCTACAGATAATGCTCATGGAGAATACCACTCAAAATGATCAGGACTAGAGTAGTGGTCTCTTAATAATTAAAGCAGATTCATTCTTATAGGGCCAAGTAATAAATATCTGAGACTTTATAGGCCTTTGCAGCTATTCAAATATGCTATTGTAGTGTGAAACAGCCCAAGATAGTATGTAAATGAATGGGCATGACCATGTTCCAATAGAACTTTATTTACAAAAATAGGTCGCAGGCTGGCCAGAGTTTACCAACCCCTGTTTAAGAGTAAGAGGTGTTTCCTAGCCACTTAAAAAATTATACCTTAATTTGAGGACTTTTTTCTTTTTACTGTTCTCAGTTATAAACAATGGAATACAAGGTACTTTCATATATTATGTTTTTATTATCTTGGACTCAGAGGCCTTACCAATAAACCAAACCTGTACTCTCCTTATTAAAAGAAAGAAGTCAACTTTTCCAAAACTGAAGTATTCATTTTTTTTTCTAACATGTGGGATCTTAGTTCCCCAACCAGGGATCAAACCCATGGCCTCTGCATTGAAAGGGCAGAGTCTTAATCACTGGACCACCAGGGAAGTTCCAAAGTATTCATTTTTTGATGTATATCACCTCACTTTTTACTGGTGTACAGATAATTTTATATTGTCTTGGAGTTCATTTTAACAGCCTTATTTGAAAGAACGTTATTATAAAAAGGTTACCGTTTTATTTACTGATTTTTGCTTTTTTTTTTTAATAGCTAAGATGGACATCTCTTCTACCAAGAGAGTCATCCATGCATACTGAACATGGTAGTAACCCATTCAGTGCCTCCTGCTAGAAATCATACCACACACACACAAACACGAAATTGCACAGGCTGAAGATAAAATGACTCTGCCCCATGAAAATTTAGGGGAAGTAGATGTTCTTTACCCAGGAATGGCTACATGTTATACCAGGCATGAGCACCTGACCCAATGATAGTTTATCCGTAAATTTATTTTTAATCCATGAGATGGCTGGGACACATTTGGTCAGGCAAAGTAAGTCTCTCTGAATTTTGGTTTGTAAAATAAGGAGAGTATTATTCGACAGGAGGAAAAGGGCAGATGAAAAGCAGAAATCTTGTCAAGGACTCATCCAAGTTTTCTTATTAGCAGAAATATCACAGCTGCCTGCTCCTCTCTCTACCACCTTCCAACCCAGGGAAGACATACCACACTTCGAATACCAGCAACACCAGCAGCAGTTTTGAGAATGGTGTCAGCAGCAAATGTGGCAGAGGGAGTGGTGTATTAGGCAGGGAGCAGGTTGATGGCAATGGTCTGGTGGTCAGTTTAGAATCACCAGCATAGGGTGATTACAGAACAAAACCTGTACATAAATGTTCATAGCAGCATTATTAGTAACAGCAAAACCTAGAAACCACTTTGTCCGTCAACAGGTGAATAGTTTAACAAACTGGTACATACATGGGCTGTTACTCAGAAAACACACACAAGAACTTGTATGAATCTCCTGAGAACTATGCTGAGTGAAAAAGCCAACCCAAAAAGAAGACTGTTATGATTCCATTTATATATCATTTTGAAACAAAAGTTTAAAAAATGGCAAACAGTGACTACCCTGGTGGTCCAGTGGTTAAGAATCCACCTTCCAATGCAGTGGTTAAAAGTGAAAATGAAAGTGTTAGTCACTTTAGTCGTTTCTGACTCTGCGACCCCATGGACTGTAGCCCACCAGGTTCCTCTGTCCATGGAATTCTCCAAGCAAGAATACTGGAGTAGGTCGCCATGCCCTCTCTCCAGGGGCTCTTCCTAACTCAGGGATTGAACCCTGGTCTCTTGCATTGCAGGCAGATTCTTTACCGTCTGAGCCACCAGGAAAGCCCCCCATTGCAGGGGACTCAGGTTCAATCCCTGGTTGGGCAACTAAGCCCAAGAATCCCAACTACTGATTATACTCACTCCAGAGCCCATTCTCCACAGCTACAAAAAGTCTGTGCCACAATGAAGACCCAAATGTAGCCAAAATTTAAAAAATAATAAAAATAAAAAATGTCAAACAGATTAGTGGGTGCCAGAGGTTAGACATAGTGGAGGGGAAAGAGGAAATGGGCAGAAGGAAGGTGGGTGTGGTTATAAAGGGCCAACATGAGGAATTCTTGTGGTATTGGAACTGTTCAGTATCTTGGGCTGGGGTGGTGGATACACAAATGTACACATTATAAAATTGTGTAGAACTAAATACAAATGAGTACGAGTAAAGTTGGGGAAATATGAATAAAGTGAGTGAAAAGAAATACTTTCAAGTCAGAAAGACAAATACCATATGCTATCACATGTGGAATCTAAAATACGACACAAATGAACTTGTCTGCAAAACAAACAGAACAGACATAAAGAAGAGACTTCTGTCTGCCAAGGGGGAAGGAGATGGGGGAGGGCTGGATTGGGAGTTTGGGGATACAAACTATTATACGTAGAATGGCTCAACAACAAGGTCCTACTCTACAGCACAGGGAACTATATTCAATATCCTGTGATAAGTCATAATGGAAAAGAATATAAAAGAGAATGTATATAAATACATAACTGGGTCACTTTGCTGTATGCCAGAAATTAACACAACATTGTAAATCAACTGTACTTCAATTAAAGAAAGAAAGACTTTCTTGTTAATGTTTCTATTAGTTTTCTATTGCTGCTTAAACTCGGTGGTCTGAAAACAACCTGAATTGACTCTGTTACAGTAAGTTTTAGAGGTCAGAAGTCCACAATGGTCTTACTGGGCTGTGTGCATGCATGCTGAGTTGCTCAGTTGTGTCTGACTCTTTGCGACCCCATGGATTGTAGCCCACCAGTCTCCTCTGTCCATGGGATTTTCCGGCAAGAATATTGAGTGGGTTGCCATTCCTTCCTCCAGACGATCTTCCTGACCCAGGGATCAAACCCATGTCTCCTGCACTGCAGGCACATGCTTTACCACTGAGCTACCAGGGAAGCCCCTTACTGGGTTAATGTCAAAGTTTAAACAGGCCTGCATTCCTTCTGCAGGTGAGCATCCATTTTTTTTTTTTGCCTTGTCTAGCTTCTAGAGGCTATGTACATTTCTTGGTTAGTGGTTCCATCTTCAAAACCGGAAGTGTAGCAATTTCAAATCTCTTCTCTTTTCTGACCTCTGCTTCTGTCATCTCCTCTTTTGACTCTGAGGCTCCTGCCTCTATCTTTCCCTTATTAGGACCCTTGTGATTACACTGGGTCCACCCAGGACAACCTCCCCATCCCAAGAGCTTTAATCACATCTGCAAAGTCCTTTTGCCATGTAACATTTACATGTTCTGAGGATTGAGAAGTGGATACCTTTGGGCATCATTTTATGTAGTGCAACTCCATTATCACATGATGCTGCATCTCAATGATTTAAAAAATATCAGAAAATGACTCAGTATCAGAAAAGAAATAGGGAATATTGAGGACTGTGAGGTGTTTGATAGCACATGCCCCTTCAGAGGGAGACTACACCTCAGCTCCAGTCATTAAGGTTTTGGGGTTCCCTAATCTGCCAGCTTTGCAAGAAATTCAGAAATACGTGTGAAGTCTCTCAATTTCAAAGCCTCAATATTTTTCAACATTGGTATTTGGACCTAGTGGCGGCAGGGGATGGGGGGGCAGGTGGGTCTCCTCCCTTCCTGAGTTCTGAACAAATTAAGAGACAGGGAGAAAGATTAAAACCGAAGTATCCCCTTTCTGAGAAAGACAAATATTACATGATATCAGTTACATGTGGAATCTAAAATACACAAATAAATTTATTTACAAGACAGAAACAAACTTAAAGACACAGAAAACAAATTTATGTTTACCAAAGGGGAAAGAGGGTGAGGGGGAGATAAATTAGGAGTTTGGGATTAGCAGATATAAACTACTATATATAAAATAGATAAACAACAACTTGTCCTACTATATAGCACAGGGAACTCTACTCAATGTCTTGTAACAAACCATAATGGAAAAGAATATGAAAATAATATATAATACATGGATCTGCATAACTGAATCACTTTGTTGTATAATACACCAGAAATTAACACAATATTGTAAAACAACTATACTTCAGTTAAAAAAGTTTAAAAAATTATAAAAATTTTAAAAATGACCTTTTTGTTGGAGAATGGGACTGAGGGGAACTGGTCTTATTAATATTTTAATAGTTTGGCTTCCTTCATGGCTCAGACGGTAGCCATGTCTGCAACCCAGGAGACCCAGGTTTGATCCCTGGGTGGGAAAGATCCCCTGGAGAAGGGAATGGTTACCGACTCCAGTATTCTTGCCTGGAGAATCGCAAGGACAGAGGAGCGTGGAAGGTTAGAGTCCATTGGGTCGCAAAGAGCCAGACATGACTGAGTGGTTGACACTTTCACACTTGCCAGGGGCTTCGCTGGTGGCATGGTGGATAAGAATCTGCAGGTCAATGCAGGGGACTCAGGTTTGATCTCTGGTCTGGGAAGATCACACATGATGCAGAGCAACTAAGTCCATGCACCACAATTTTTGAGCCTGTGCTCTAGAGCCTGGGAACCGCAACTAATGAACCCATGAGCCACAACTACTGAAGCCTGCATGCCCAGAGCCTGTGCTCTGCAACAAGCGAGCCACTGCAATGAGAAGCCTGTGCACCACAGTGAAGAGTAGCCCCTGCTCACTGTAACCAGAGGAAAACTGGCATGCAGCAATGATGGCCCAGCACAGCCAAAGATTAATAAATACATAAAATATACTGACCCCCAGAATGAGAGTTACCATCCAGTCGTAAGCATAAATACTCGCTGTCTGATGAATCAACATAGAGGAAAGGAAGAAGAAGCACTCTACTTACCAGGTCAGGAATGAGTGAGAGTAAAGAAAGATCAGGAATGTTAAGGAAATTGATGATTCTCCACATGGAGAACCATATGGAAGAGAACATGAGTGGGGATTAAGTACTGCTCCCTTGACACTTGGCACTGATTTTGATATATATATATATAGTTTTTAAGCACTGTGTAGCCTAATATTGTACAGGCCAAAGAAAACATGTTTTTGGGTTAATGTGGCCCATGGGTCATTAATTTGTGTCAGTTTCATGGTCTACCAGCCTCTACCTTCCCCTCCCACCCTATCCCAGTCTCCTCCACCATTAGGCTGCTGTGGCGGGCTCTGTGATTGTTCCATCAGTGGTCAACAGGCAAGGGGAAGGACATTAAGTCAGCTATTGTCTGGCCTTAAGGCCAACGCAGTATGTCTGGAAGCAGCTATTACTGTTGCAATCATGATAATATGATCTAGAGAGTTACCACAGAACTACTGTTCTATGAATTATTGGTATGCTCTTTTTGGAGGGTATTTTGGCAGCATCTATCAATTTTTTAAGTGTTATGTCCCATGATCACAATTCTTAAGATCTATATCACAGAAATAATAACATAAATGGATAAAAACAAAAGTTTTCCTTGCAATACTGTTTGTAAAAGCTAATTTAAAAAAGAAGACGAAAACAACTGAAATGCCCACCAATAGGGGAAGAGAGAAATTACAGGGAAGAAAAGGGAAGTATCACATGTCACTTTATGTATTATGTGGTTAGAAACAATCATACATTACTTTGAAAAACTTACTTTAAATTACACAGTACGTGAATGCACTGTTTTACACCAAGCTTTTCCACATAACAAAAGCTTAAAAGCCCCTTGTTCTCCATCTTATCCTCTTTTGATCTCCTATCCTGCCATCCACTCCCAAGGATAATAGGAGCTAATAATTATTGCTATTTTGATGTATATGATTCTGTTTCTTTTCACATTTATATACATATACGCTTGTATTATTGTATATAATGTATATTCTTCTGCAGATTGCTCCTTTTAGGCAACAGTATGCCTTAGGGATTTTTTTTTTATGTCAACATATACAGAGTCACCTTGTTGAGTTTAGCTGCTATGTTGTATCACATAGTATGGACAGGCCATAGTTTATTCCATTTCCTATTGGTGGATATTTACATAAGTTTCCAGTGTTCCACTCTTACAGACAATGCTGATATGAATACCTTTGCTCAAACCTCCTTGTGTCCATGTGTGAATGCTTCTCAAACACTTTAAAAGTGGAATTATTGGATTATAAGAAGAGTACCTTTTAAATCTTAATAAATTTTATTTCTTTTGTCATTTGTCTTCAGAAGAGAGAACAGAGTTAAGACTCTGGAAACCAGCAAGCACATATATCTGTACATGGGAGAGAATTCCCTCTGCCATGTATAAATATACAACATATACACATATAGCTAAAGAGATGCCGTGCCAGCCCTTAAAAAGATCCATTCTAAAATGGAATTCATTGTGAATCGCAGTATAGCTCCCCCAACAAGCACAAAAATCATACACACTAGGCCTGCTCTTTTTGTCATGTTCAGGGTATCAAACCTGCCCAGCTCTTTATTTATGACTGTGTGTATTTGTGTGTGTGTGCCACAGAGAACTTGCAGTAGGCTTTCTTCTGGATGACTATCTTGAACAATAGCAAGTGCTGTGGAAGTAGGAATGAAATGTGTAAATGTTAGAAATATAGTGGAGCTTGAATTATCTGGAACTCATGACTGGTAGGTCTAGGGAGCCAAGAAGAAAGAAAATCTAAGGATGCCATGGGATTTGGTTTCTCACTGGTTGAGCTGAATAAGGTTTGTTAAAGTATCTAAAATCATGCAGAGTGAATTTCCCTGGTATTTCAGTGGTTAAGAATCTGCCTGCCAATGCAAGGGGCATGGGTTTGATCCTTAATTCAGGAAGATCCCAGATGCTGCAGGGCAACTAAGCCCATGCACCAGAACTACTGAGGCTGTGCTCTAGAGTCTGTGAGCCGCAACTACTGAAGCCCATGTGGCCTAGAGACTGTGCTTCACAACAAGAGAAGCCACTGCAATGAGAGCCCATGCACCCCAACGAAGAGTAGCCCCTACTTGCTGCAACTAGAAAAAAGACTGTGCAGCAATGAAGACCGAGCACAGCCAAAAATGAAATAAAATGAGTTACAATTAACATTAAAAAAAAAAAAAAAACACACACACAGCACCATTCACTGGGATCAGCTTCATTAAGGCCTGTAGCTTTGCCTCTCTCGAGTCAACAATGGCACTTGAGTGGGAGTAAGAAGCCTCCACTTTAGTTCTGGCTCTAACTCCAGTTGCCTATGTGATCTTGAAGTAATCACTGCATCTTTCTAAACTGTACTTTATTCATCTATAAAATGAAGAGGGCAGGTTAGGGCCTTTAGTATCACAGAATAAAAAATCCAAAGCAACAGTCTATTCATCTAATATATATTTGATGCTAAATCCACCTTTTGCATCTGTCCAGAAGCCTCTCCCCTTCATAATATGTTATAGGACTTTACAGAATTAAGATGGGATAAATAGAAAATCCAGCCAAGACTGGCACCAAGCAAGGGAGCGGGTTCAAGCAGGAAGTTTGGCTTAAAGCTGGCCATGATCCAGAAGCCAGAAAGACAGGAAAGTGATCAGTGGCTGAGGCCAGTAGCCTTGGCAACACTGGATCATATTCTTCTCTAAGTCAGCCTACAGGACGTATCTTCTGAGAAAATCCAATTCTACGTACGATATTTACAAACTGCTTGACGCTTTCCTTTTAATGGTTCAGGGCAGTGTCAGAGGAGGGGCCTTAGAACTCTGTTCTCTTGTTACCATTTTTTCCAGTATTTCCCAAAGGTTGTCCATAGACCACCTACAGTGGGAAGACCGGAAGTGCCAGCTAAAAGGACAATACCCAGGCTCCTTGCTTGATGTGCTGAATCAGAGGTGGAGAGTGACATGGGGAAGAATTGAAATTCTCCAATTCTAACATTCTCCTCTGGCGATCCATATGCATGTTAGAGAGAACCATTAGCTTTGGGAGTCCACTACATTCATGACACAGTTTAAAGATAAGATCTCTAGTTACACAAAACCAAGAATAAGAAATGTGTTGCTTCGGGACTTCCCTGACAGTCCAGTGGTTAAGACTCTGCTTCCACCACAGGGGGCGTGGGTTTGATTCCTGGTTGGGGAACTAGGATCCCAAATGCCACATGGTGTGGCCAAAAAATTTAAAAAAATTTTAAAAAGGTGCATATTGCTAGAAGTAAGATGCAAGCAGTGACGATTTCAAGGGGAATGGAGATGCCTCCAGCAAGTGAGAGTCTGAAGCAGGAAACTTAGGGCTGGCTAGAATCCCACTCCGGTCAAGGGAATGGAGTGACAAGGGCTCACTGTGAAGTCATTGAAGCCTAGAGCTGGAGGGGACTTTGAGGTTGCCTTTGTCAACCTCCCAGCCACAGAGAAGTCCTTTCTATAAACACGTTTGGCAGATGGTTATGAGAAGAGGTTGTCCAGGGCCTGGATTAAGGGGTGTGTATATCTAAACCTAGCTATCGGGATAATGTATTTCATGAAAACTGGTCCCCTGGGATGCTGGAGTCACGTGAGTAAGGAAGCATGATCAGATTTCAGAAAGGAAAAACACTTAGAGATCTTTCTCCCAGGCAAACACACCCGTGTACACATACCTCTGGTGGGTACAGGCTTTGAGAGCTAGAACCTTGCTTGACATTTTTGTTTTGCCTTTTCTTTTTCTTGAAGGCATCTGTCTCCCTGTGCAGTTTTGCTGTGCTGCCACCAGGGGACAGAAGGATGCCATTGACTGTGTCCTGAAGTCTAAGCTCCAGAGTCTGTTCTCCCTGAGATGAAAAACCATGGCTCGCTGCTGCCTTTGATCACTCATCCAAGATGGATAGTCAGAGATTTCCAGCTTTTCCCATAAAACATATCTAATTTTTCAGATGGTTAAAATAAGTCAAACTCTAAACCTATCACCCTGGAACTCGCGCTTCCCAGGCCTCTGAGTATAAGTAGCAGAGACAGGGCAGTGACTGATCTGCTCCGTTCACCATCTCTCAGCTGGGTCTCCTCAGTGGCCCTTCCAGGCCACCTCTTGCCAAACTCCCAAGACCTACTTTCCTTATCTAGTCTCTTCCCTACACAGAACAATGTAAGGTCAGTAATTTATGCAGTTAGCAGTTACTTAAGTTTTCATCATGTGCCAGACACCCCATTCTGGGCTTTTGGGAAAGAAATGAACAAAACTCTCCCCTCCTGGAGCTTACATTCTAGTGGAGAGGCAGACACAACAGTCAGAGCAGACCTCTCTCGTAAAGGTGACATTCCATCTGAGGTCGGAAGGAGATGAGGGAGTGAGTCACATAGAATTGTGACAGAAGGTGCCTTCCAGGCAGAAGGAATCCTAAGTGTGACGATCCTGAGGTGAAACCAGACTTGGTATGTTTGAGGGACAAAGTGGCCAGTGTGAGGGACTTCCGTGGAGGTCCAGTGGTTAAGACTCCACCCTCCCACTGTAGGGAGCCTGGGTTCGATCCCAGGTCAGGGAATAGATGCCACACGCCGCAACTAAAGATCCTGCATGCTGCAACTAAGACCTGGCACAGCCAAAGAAAGAAAGAAATATTAACACAAGAAAAGGGCCAGTGTGGCTGGAGCTGAGTGAGAAAAGGAAGGAGGTAATGGGAAATAAAACCAAATCAGTGCCAGGGGACTTGATCATATGGGACCATATCTGCATGAGATGCTGCTGCTCTGATGTTTCTGAGCAGAGGAGGGAGTGATCCCCATAGCTCCTGTGTTGAGAGTCAACAGTAGGCGGGTGGGGACACAAGCCAAGAGCCCCGTCAGCAGGGCTACTGTGATATGCAGGTGACAGATGATGGCAGCCCAGACTAGGATAGTCAAGGCAGAGGTGATGAGCAGCCATGGAGGTCAGATGCTGGACACGTTCTGAAGGTAGGGTGGACAGGACTTGAAAATGAGATGCCTGTTGTGTGAGAGAGAGAAAAGTCAGCGGCAGGTAACTGGGTAAGCGGAGGTTCTGGGTAAGCAAACGGAGTCATGCACTGGAGATGGAAGGCTTGGGGGATGGACAGCAGAGTCAGAGGAAAACTACAGCAGTGTCAGAAGAGGGTGTGGTCCTGGAAAGTCCAGTGAGGAGAGTTTCGCAAGGAGAAGGCTGTGATCAACTCAGTCATGCACTGAGGAGGTGGATGGCAACCCTTTTGGCTGCAGCTATGGTGACAGTCACTGCTTACCTCACAGTCTCACTGATATCAGTGGACTGTTAGAGACAATTTTCCTTCTTTTTAAAAAAAATGATTTCTTCATTTATTTTTGGGTTGGCTTCCCTGATAGCTCAGTTGGTAATGAAACTGCCTGCAATGCAGGAGATGCCGGTTTGATTCCTGGTTCAGGAAGATCCAATGGAGAAGGGATAGGCTCCTACTTCAGTATTCTTGGGCTTCCCTTATGGCTCAGCTGGTAAAGAATCTGCCTGCAATGCGGGAGACCTGGGTTCAATCCCTGGGTTGGGAAGATCCCCTGGAGAAGGGAAAGGCTACCCACTCCAGTATTCTGACCTAGAGAATTCCATGAACTGTATGGTTCATGGGGTAGCAAAGAGTCGGACACAACTGAGTGACTTTCACTTCACTTCATGCCACGTAGCTTGTGGGATCTTAGTTCCCCAACCAGGGATTGAACCTGCGCCCCTGCAGTGGAAGTGCAGAGTCTTAACTGCTGGATTGCCACAAAAGTCCAGAGATAATTTTCATGCTGCTGCTGCTGCTGCGTCACTTCAGTCGTGTCCGACTCTGTGCGACCCCACAGACGTCAGCCCACCAGGCTCCCCCGTCCCTGGGATTCTCCAGGCAAGAACACTGGAGTGGGTTGCCATTTCCTTCTCCAATGCATGAAAGTGAAAAGTGAGAGTGAAGTCGCTCAGTCGTGTCCGACTCTTAGCGACCCCATGGACTGCAGCCCACCAGGCTCCTCTGTCCATGGGATTTTCCAGGCAAGAGGACTGGAGTGGGGTGCCACTGCCTTCTCCGGATAATTTTCATATCCAGCCTCAAAACATGACTGTTCTCTACGTCTGTTCTCAGTTTCCCACTTCTAAGAGTTCTACTAGACAGTAAACAGCTGAATTCTCAATCCCACAGTGGGAGACGAGCAAACACATCACAAGTCTTTAAGAGGAACACAGACTTCTCCATTTAGGGTGTTTCTTTTCCACCCAGAATGCTGCTTCAGTTCGGTTGACCATCCACAGAGCTCCTAGGGCTTCAAGCAACACCAACGCTTTCCACAGTCATTCACCACTCACATCAAATCTCCCCAGATAATCACAGGTACTCCAGGACTCACAGTGGCCCTAGATCTGGAAACCATACCACACTGTATTCCAGGATTATATCTTAAGTGTCTTGTCAAAATAAATGAAATTACTAAAATAAATGCACTTTAATCTCACTCGATTGTTAACTGTTTAACATCATAACCCAATTTTGCTCTTAGATATCATCACTAATTAAACTTCTGGGTTTGAAAGCAGAATTCTCTTCCAAGGACTTCTCTGGGGGTCCAGTGGTTAAGAACCCACCGGCCATTGCAGAGACATAAGTTCAATGCTGTAGAGCAACTAAGCCTGCATGCCACAACTACTGAAGCTGATGTGCTCCATAAGAAGAGAAGCCACTGCAATGAGAAGCCTGCACATGGCAAACAAGAGTAGCCTCTGCTTGCTGCAACTAGAGAAAGCCTGTGTGTAGCAATGAAGACCCAGAATAGTCGAAATATATAAATAAACAAATTAAAGAAAGAATTCTTCCAAGATCATCTTTTGAGTTTAAACTGCCCCCCTTCATCCCAGTGAACTTCAGTATCTTCATCCATTTACCTTGATCCTTCATCATTATTCTATGAAGAAACAGCATGAAGGGTAGTAGTTAAGTTTGGTGGGAGACAAACCAATCAGATTCAAATCCTAACTGCTTTGTTTCCTAGGAAAGAAAATTTCCTGGGAAAATTGCTTAATATCTCTATGTCTCAATTTCCTCCTCTGAAAAGCAGGAAAAATAATTGTGAGGATTCAATGAAATGAAGCATATAGCACCCTTGGCACATAGAAGCAAGAAGATGGAGCCTGCCCCAGCCTGGGTCCATATAGGATAATGTTGAACAGAGTCTCCTCTCACCCCCAGCCAACAGGCAATGATCATGTAGTATAGCAAGAAGTAAACTTTTATTGCTTTAAGCTGTTGAGATATGGGTGTTATTTGTTATTGCAGCAGAGTCTAATACTGACTTACTGACATAGAAATTGAGACAGAAAGTAGGGCATAGCATAAGAAACCTAAAATAAATGACTTTGACATAGCGATCAGTTGGTGGGTAGCAAAGCAGCAGATACTGAAGACTGAAAAGAGTGAAGATCTCTGTGAGGCAACAGGCAAGGTGTTAAAATGTTGCTTGTAGTCCCTTGGGAAGAAAATCCTGTATCTATTAAATCTGTAGATCTAGGAGGGAAAGTTGGAAAACTTAATGCTGGCAATGAGCTCCTGGCTGTTAACTGAGAATTGACTGGCTTGCAGGTAGAAATGACAGTAACTCCTGGGTATCAACCAACATTCCTGGACTTTGAGCTTAATACTGAGACAGGAAGGAAGAACCCTGGGGTTGTCAACCTTAGGCAAAGGTTGAGTGTATTTTGAACACAAAAAGGATCATGAACTAGTGGTGTTCTTCACAAGTACCCAGTATGAGGCATATGGCAGGATGGCACTTTTCAGCCCACCCAATATTAGGTATAATGTTGTTTGTTGTGTTGTTTAGTTGCTCAGTGGTGTCTGGCTCTTTGCCACCCTGTGGACTGTATCCCCCCAGGCTCCTCTGTCCATGGAATTCTCCAGGTAAGAATACTGGAGTGGGCTACCATTCCCTTCTCCAGGCCATCTTCGTGACCCAGGGATCAAACCTGGGTCTCCTGCACTGGCAGGTGGATTCTTTACCATCTGAGTCACAAGGGAAGCCCTCATAATATCAATACTACTAGGTACAAAATCAAGAAGTAAAGAAGTGAAGCCAAAAAGTAAACACCGTCTCTTTTAAGTCATGTTACAAAGTCAGGGCTCTAAAGCCTTGGAAAGTATTCAAAAGAGGAAAGAAGTAAGATGGGCTGGCCAGAATTACATTTCCCACCAAAACTTAGAATAGGCTGTTTTATAAACAAAATCTAAGCATGAATCTGATCATGTGAAATCTGATCAAAATATCCAAAAAATAACACAACATAGCACAACACAACAGGAAGCAAAAGTGAGAACAGCCTTTCACCAACCCCAAACCCCTCTTACTTCCTCAGATTAACATATCAATATTTTGGTGCATATCTTTTCAAACCTTTGTATACATGCCTAATTCTTCTGTGATTTGTCTACAAGCATACCTCAGAGATCTTTCAGTTCCAGACCACCACAATAAAGTGAATATCTCGATAAAGCGAGTCACACACATTTTGGGGTTTTTCCAGTGGATATAGGAGTTTTCTTTACATTATATGATAGCCTATTACATGTGCAAATAGCATTATGTCTAAGGAAACAATGTACATACCTTCATTAAAAATAATGCTGTTAAAAAAAAATAATGCTGTTGGAAAAAGGATGCCAATAGACTTGCTCCATGCAGGGTTGCCACAAACCTTCAATATGTAAAAAATACAGTATCTGCAAAGCACAATAAAAGAAAATGCAATAAAATGATGTATGCTTATAATAATTCTGAAATCAGAAAACCAATAAAGATTTACATTATAATGACATTATGATATTATGATAATATAGATCATTCAGTTAAGTTCAGTCACTCAGTCATGTCTGACTTTTTGTGACCCCATGGACTGAAGCAAGCCATGCTTCCATGTCCATCACCAACTCCTTGGAGCTTACTCAAATTCATGTCCATTGAGTTGGAGATGCCATCCAACCATCTTATCCTCTGTCATCCCCTTCTCCTCCCTCCTTCAATCTTTCCCAGTATCAGGGTCTTTTCAAATGAGTCAGTTCTTCATATCAGGTGGCCAAAATATTGGAGTTTCAGCTTCAACATCAGTTCTTCCAATGAATATGCAGGACTAATTTCCTTTAGGATGGACTGGTTGGATCTCCTTGCTGTCCAAGGGACTCTCAAGAGTCTTCTCCAAAACCACAGTTCAAAAGCATCAGTTCTTCTGCGCTCAGCTTTCTTTATAGTCCAACTCTCATATCCATACATGACTACCGGAAAAATCAAAACTTTGACTAGATGGACCTTTGTTGGCAAAGTAATGTCTCTGCTTTTTAATATGCTGTCTAGGTTGGTCATAAGCAAGCATCTTTTAATTTCATGGCTGCAGTCACCATCTGCAGTGATTTTGGAGCCCCCAGAAATAAACTCTCTCACTGTTTCCATTGTTTCCTCATCTATTTGCCATGAAGTGATGTGACCAGATGCCATGATCTTAGTTTGCTGAATGTTGAGTTTTAAGTCAACTTCTTCACTCTCCTCTTTCACCTTCATCAAGAGGCTCTTTAGTTCTTCTTTGCTTTCTGCCATAAGGGTGGTGTCATCTGCATATCTGAGGTTATCCAGATTTCTCCTGGCAATCTTGATTCCAGCTTGTGCTTCATCCAGTCCAGCATTTCTCATGATGTACCCTGCATATAAGTTAAATAAGCAGGGTGACAATATACAGCCCTAACGTACTCCTTTCCCTATTTGGAACCAGTCTGTTGTTCCATGTCCAGTTCTAACTGCTGCTTCTTGATCTGCATACAGATTTCTCAAGAGGCAGGTCAGATGGTCTGGTATTCCCATCTCTTTATGAATTTTCCATAGTGTGTTGTGATCCACACAGTCAAAGGTTTTGGTGTAGTCCATAAAGCAGAAGTAGATGTTTTTCAGGAACTCTCTTGCTTTTTCGATGATCCAACGGATGTTGGCAATTTGATCTCTGGTTCCTTAGCCTTTTCTAAATCCAACTTGAACATCTGGAAATTCATAGTTCACGTACTATTGAAGCCTGGCTTGGAGAATTTTGAGCATTACTTTGCTAGTGTGTGAGATGAGTGCAATTGTGTGGTAGTTTGAGCATTCTTTGGCATTGCCTTTCTTTGGGATTGGAATGAAAACTGACCTTTTCCAGTCCTGTGGCCACTGCTGAGTTTTCCAAATTTGCTGACATATTGAGTGCAGCACTTTCATAGCATCATCATTTAGGATTTGAAATAGCTCAACTGGAATTCCATCACCTCCACTAGCTTTGTTCATAGTGATGCTTCCTAAGGCCCACTTGACTTTGCATTCCAGGACGTCTGGTTCTAGGTGAGTGATCACACCATTGTGGTTATCTGGGTCATGAAGATCTTTTTTTATACTTCTGTGTATTTTTGCCACCTCTTCTTAATATCTTCTGCTTCTGTTAGGTCCATACCATTTCTGTCCTATAATGTGCCCATCTTTGCATGAAATGTTCCCTTGGTGTCTCTAATTTTCTTGAAGAGATCTCTAGTCTTTACCATTCTATTGTTTTCCTCTATTTCTTTGCACTGATCACTGAGGAAGGCTTTCTTATCTCTCCTTGCTCTTCTTTGGAACTCTGCATTCAAATGGGAATATCTTTCATTTTCTCCTTTGCCTTTCGCTTCTCTTCTTTTCATAGCTATTTGTAAGGCCTCCTCAGACAACCATTTTGCCTTTCTTTTTCTTAAGAATGGTCTTGATCACTGCCTCCTGTACAATGTCACGAACCTCCATGCATAGTTCTTCAGGCACTCTATCAGACCTAATCCCTTGAAGCTATTTGTCACTTCTATTGTATAATCATAAGGAATTTAATTTAGGTCGTACCTGAATGGTCTAGTGGTTTTCCCTACTTTCTTCAATTTAAGTCTCAGTGTGGCAATAAGGAGTTCACGACCTGAGCCAGTCAACTCCCGGTCTTGTTTTTGCTGACTGTATAGAGCTTTTCCATCTTTGGCTGCAAAGAATATAATCAATCTGATTTTTGTATTGACCATCTGGTGACGTCCATGTGTAGAGTTTTCTCTTGTGTTGTTGGAAGAGGGTGTTTGCTATGACCAGTGCGTTCTCTTGGCAAAACTCTATTAGCTGTTGCCCTGCTTCATTCTGTACTCCAAGGCCAAATTTACCTGTTACTCCAGGTATTTCTTGATTTTCTACTTTTGCATTCCAGTCCCCTATAATGAAAAGGATGTCTTTTTTGGGTATTAGTTCTAGAAGGTCTTGTAAGTCTTCATAGAACCGTTCAGCTTCAGCTTCTTCAGCATTACTGATCGAGGCATAGACTTGGATTACTGTGATAATGAATGGTTTGCCTTGGAAACAAACAGAGATCATTCTATTGTTTTTGAGATTGCATCCAAGTACCGCATTTTGGACTCTCTTGTAGACTATGATGGCTACTCCATTTCTTCAAAGGGATTCTTGCCCATAGTAGTAGATATAAAAGATATAATGGTTATCTGAGTTAAATTCACCCATTCCAGTCCATTTTAGTTCGCTGATTCCTAAAATGTAGATGTTCACTCTTGCAATCTCCTGTTTGACCACTTCCAATTTGCCTTGATCAATGGACGTAATATTCCACATTCATTATTTATTATTATTAATTTTGAGCTGAGTTGTGCTAGTATATTTTTCCTTCTCTATGGCTCTAATGTCATGTCTATGCTACTAAAAAGAAGATATTCCTAGAGTGATGTCTGAATTGATACTTTTTTTTCCCAAGCTCCCATCAAATGTTTTTCCCATATGCTCAAGAAACCCAACTCCCCATCAGTTTATGTATTCCATCCCATTCATTTATTTCCTGCAGCTTCAATCAAAATATCTGCTCAGCCTGAAATATTCCACAGTCATAATCCTGGGATATTCTTTCTCTGCTCTCCTGGGTTAGAACCACTGCTTTCTAGATCCTACTTCCTCATTTGTTTTAGATTACTTCCTCATTTTTCAAAAAATACAGCCTTAAGTGACTTCTCAAGAAAGAGTAATGGGAGGTTAATTTTAGTGTACTTAAAAATATGAAAATGTCTTAGAGTCCCAATTACCCCACGTCTCCATTAACACCAAAAGTTCAAAATTTTAGCTGTATTGGTCCATATGAGGTAGTATTGCCCTGTGATCTTAATTTGTGTCTTCCTGATGACTAATGAAGTTGAGAATTTTTCATTGCTATTGACTATGTAGATACATTTTGTTGAGAAGTGACTGTTGAAGTGTTTTGTCCATTTTGAATATCTTTGTCTCTATTATAGATCTGTACAAGTTCTTTATATACTTGAAAAATGAGTCCTTTATGGATATATGTATTTCAATTATCTTCTCCCCATCTGTGACTTTTCACTTTCTTAATATTTTTCAATGAACAAAATTTCCTAATTTTATAAAGTCTGATTTTTAATTTTTTTCTTTTATGGTTAGTGCTCATTATATGCTGTTTATTAAACCTTTGCCTACCCCTATATCATAAAGGTAATCTACATTTTATTCTACAAGTTTTGTTAGTAACATTTTGCATTTAGGTCACTTAAGTCTATACTAATCTCTAATTTTATGGTAAGATAGAAGTCAAGGTTTATATTATTTCATATGGAAATATAATTGCTTTAGCATCATTTATAGAAAAGACCAACCTTTCCCTTAAGTGAAATAGTACATTTGGTTTACATGAATATAGATTAACTTGATTTATATATATTTATGATTTATATACATTTATGTTAAACTTGACTATATAAACTTGAAAAATATATAGGCTATTTTATATCTTATACCACACTGTCTTAATTATTATACATTCATAGTATGCTAGTAGGACTATATATTTTCTATTTCTTTTTTTTGGCCACACCTCGTGGCATGTGAGCTCTTAGTTCCTTGACCAGGGATCGAATCTGTGTCCACTGCAGTGGAAGCATGGAGTCTTAGCCAACTGGATTGCTAGGAAAGTCCAGGACTATAAACTATGAATTGGGACAACCACTTTGGAAAAGTCTGGAAGTGTCTATTAAATCTAAACATACACCACTCAGGGGCTTCCTTGGCAGTCCAGTGGTTAAGACTGTGCTCGTTTCCACTGCAGGGGGCTCGGGTTGGTTCCCTGGTTGAGGAACAAGATCCCACATGCCATGAGCCAGGGTCAAAAATAAAAATAAATAAATAAAAATCTGTTAAAACAAAACAAAACACCATACACTACTCTATGATCTAGGAATCTGACTCCTACATATATGCATATGTTTACCAAAAGATATACAAAAATATTTAGAGCAGCTTTACTCACAATAGCTGAAAATTGGAAACAAACCTGAAACAAACCAGATGTTTATTAATGGAAGAATGGGTAAATGAATTTCAGTGGCATCATACAACTGAAAGTAACACCACCATAAAAAAGGACAAACTTCTACTGCACACAACATGAATGAGTCACAGGAAGACTTTTGAACAAAAGGCACAAAACTGCATATACTACAGGATTCTATGAATATGAAATTCAGAGCTTACAAAAAACAAGTATATATTAGCAGTCAGAACAGTGATGATCTCTAAGGGTCAGGGTATTGACTGTCGAGGGGCAAGAGGGAAATCAGGTTTCTACAAATGTTCTGGATCTCAATCTGTGTGGTGTTACATGGTGCCTACATATGTAAAAAATGGCTCGAGTTGCACACTCCAGATTAGTGTCCATTATACACTTAGCTTTACATACATTATATAATCAACAAACGATTTGAAAAGGAAAAAAAATGGGAGTCACAAAATACCTTTATTCTGCCTTACAATTGAGTGTTGAGCTGGGTTATAGAGAGATCAAACCTGTCAATCTTAAAGGAAATCAACCCTGAATACTCACTGGAAGGACTGATGCTGAAGCTGAAGTTCCACTATTTTGGTCGTCTGATGCGAACAGTCGACTCATTGGAAAAGTCCCTGATGCTGGAAAAGATTGAGGGCAGAAGGAGAAGAGGGCATCAGAGGATGAGATGGCTGGACAGTATCACCGATGCAATGGATAGGAACCTGGACAAACTCTGGGAGATGGTGAGGGACAGGGAGGCCTGCAGTCCACGGGATCGCAAAGAGTTGGACACAACTGGGCACCTGAACAACAACCAGCTTTTAGGACATGAACTGTGTGCTTCCTCCTTGATTCTCTCAAATGTCTCCTTTCTTTCCCTCATGTCAGAGTCCCATCTGTGTGGGGTGGCTCCTTCCTTCCCAGACTTCAATGAAATGTCCCAACGCAAAACATGACATCTTGTTTCTCTCATGTCACTGAGGCTGGACCATACAGTGCAAAAATGTGGGTTAGAAGCTGGGGGGATGGGAGGAGGGTGATGAAAAGGAAAATCTCTCTCCTCTCAACACTATTTCACTTCTGGTTGCCAAATGTATGGATGGATTTTGCCCTACACTGACCAATTCTCTAACACCAGCTAGGTGTCCTGCAACTCAATTCAGTTTTGACACCCTCTATTAATATCTGGAGTTATCAACAGAGTTCACAAATTAAAGGCCCAGTCCCATCTGAAATAAATGAAAAGCATACTCCTTAAATTTGACCCAGCTTCCCTGGTGGCTCAGATGGCGGAGCACACCTCTTGCACTTTAATCTTTGCTTTAAACTCTGCTTTCAAGGGAACCTAGTCTGAGACCAAATAGAACTCAAAGTTGAATATAACTTGTAGCAAAACTATGAGGAGCTATGGAAGTTCACAGTCTTCAAGTCTGCAGTGTTGGTAGAAACTGTTTGATTCTTTCTACATTATGGGTTAGCTTTGTTTTCATTTGTTTGATTGTGCTTTGTGTAGGCTCTTTCCATCTTGCTTTAACCTGATATTCTGAAACTTTGTAACACTGTATCTAGATGTGGGGATTCACTTTCAATGTACTGGTTATTCAGTGGAATCCTATCAGTATGATAACTTATGTTATTTGGCTCAGAGAAATTATCTTCTCTCTGATGCTTTTCTCCCACCTGCTATCTCTGCATTCTTTCTGGAATTTTCATTAGTTGGATGATGTTCTACTCTTTTTAGTCACAGGTGTCACTATTCTCTTCCTTTATATCTGGTATTTCCATGTCCCTAAACCCTCCGGCAGTCCTGAATATTCATTGGAAGGACTGATGCTGAAGCTCCAATGCTTTGGCCACCTGATGTGAAGAACTGACTCATTGGAAAAGACCCTGATGCTGGGAAAGATTGAAGGCAGGAGGAGAAGGGGACGACAGAGGATGAGATGGTTGGATGGCATCACTGACTCAATGGACCTGAGCTTGAGTAAGCTCCGGGAATTGGTGATGGACAGGGAGGCCTGGAGTGCTGCAGTCCCTGGTGTCGCAAAGAGTTGGACACAACTGAGTGACTGAACAGAACTGAAACCCTCTGGCATTCTTCAGGACAGCTAGGCATCTTCTTGAGCTTTAGCCTCCTCTTCACATAATTCTGGTTTTGGTTTTCATTATCCCAGTTCATGAATTACCACTCCCTTGCCAATTACCCAGCTTCTAGGAATATACTGAAATCTTTTATCCCTTGATGGCCCTCTTTTATTCTTTTTGCATGGGTTATACTATTATTATTTTTAAATGTGCTTTATAAGTCTTGGGAAAAAGAGGAAGAAAATTGTTTAGGGTCAGTTCATCTCGAACTGGAAGTGTCTAAATTTTTATTATGTAGTTGAATCTGTCTTTTCCATGGTGACTGGTGGGTTTCGTGTTTTTTTCCCTAAGTGCTAGGCACACTTTGGGTTCATTTTCCCAGTTTAATCTTCACTTAGAGAAGAGCTTACCATTCTCTGCCATCTGAAAGCAATCAACACCACCTGCAGCAGAACTTTATCCAGCAGGTCAAAACTTCCTCATTTCTGAAAATAACTAATCTTGTTTTTAAATACCAGTAAAAGAAAATGAAAAGTAAAAAAAATAGTGTTAGTGTATTCTGTACTTTTCCATTTTCAGCAGAAGATTTGAGGCTTTATTTTCAGAAGAAGAAAACTATATTTCTTCTTTTAATGTCTTACATATCATGTAACTTTTTTTCCCCTCCCCACTTTGAAAGCAATCTAATTCTGTATTTTTATCTTTAATTATAAACAAAGTTTACTTTTTAAAAAAATATTTGTTTATTTATTTGCACCAGGTCTTTACTTGTGGCATACAAACTCTTTAATTGTGGCATGTGGGATCTAGTTCCCTGACCAGGGATTGAACCCGGGTCCCCTGCACTGGGAGCATGGAGTCTTAGCCACTGGACCACCAGGGAAGCCCCCAAAGTTTACTTTTTAAAGGAAAATCTACACAAGTTCTCCTTGTCTTTCTCCAAGAAATGTGGCCATTCCTATACTGGACAGGGATACACTAACTATACAAAACCCACATTAGACATAACTTGGACATACTAATAATGCAAAACTTAAGCCATCTAGGAACACCCTGAGCCATTTTCAATGTCTGAACTTTCCAGATAACTGAAAATTTACCCTTTAAACAGAGACAAAAATCTTAACCATTGTGCATGAATACCTAGCTGACTAACATGATTTAACTCTTTTTTATCTTTTTTTGAATGGAGCAGGGCTTCCTTGATGGCTCAGATAGTAAAGAATCTGCCTGCAATGTGGGAGACCTGGGTTCGATCCCTGGGTTAGGAAGATCCCCTGGCAAAGGGAATGGCAGCCCACTCCAGTATTCTTGCCTGCAGAATCCCATGGACAGAGGAGCCTGGCGGGCTACAGTCCATGGGGTCGCAAAGAGTCAGACATGCTGCTGCTGCTCTCGTCAGTCGTGTCTGACTCTGTGCGACCCCATAGACGGCAGCCCACCAGGCTCCGCCGTCCCTGGGATTTTCCAGCCAAGAGTACTGGAGTGGGTTGCCATTGCCTTCTCCAGCCATCACACAGGATATTATGTCAAATTGTAGGTTCTAATTAATATTCTCCACCCTTTAGGTTCTGGCCAGTACAATGACCAGAGAAAAAGCTCAGTGTATATTGCATTTGTTGAATATGAATGAATGAATGAAGAAATACAGTACAAAAAAAGGAAATACAATACAATGATGTCTTTGTCTGGTTGAGGTATATGGACCTCTTTTCCTTTACACTAAATGACTCCAGATCGCTAAGCTTCTGAGTTTTTGAGTCTGCTGTAGCATGTCTTTCTTTGCCCTACCTTTAGGTTCTCAGATGTCACTTGATACCACTCTGTCCTGTTGTTTTTTTGTCATTAAGTCATGTTCGACTGTTTGCAACCCCATGAACTGCAGCACGCCAGGCTCCTCTGTCCTTCACTATCTCCTGGAGTTTATTCAAATTCTTGTCCACTTGGTCAGTGATGCTATCTAACCATCTCATCCTCTGCCACCCTCTGCTTCTTCTTACTTGCCACTTCTCATCAACTATGGATTTGGGACCAAGATCACTGAGCTTGTTATGGCAAGTATGAAAATGCTCTGAGTGAATTTCAGATTGGCTTGGGCAGAGTTATAAGTGCTGCTTGTGGATTTTAGTTCTATTTTGGCGGCTCATACACTTCCTTCTGCCCTCATCCCCAGCTTTTAGTTCTGTTTCAGATAGACTGTCTGATAGCTTATTGCTGCATAGACAGGACAAGATGCTATCCATTGGGTTAGAACTGTCTAAAATAAACTACTTGTATTTTCTACATGGCAACACCTTTGGGATCCATGATCCCAGGGATTTTCAAAGCAAGTATAACACCACATCAGTCATGATAATTCAGAGGATATAGTGTTTTTACTCAAAGTAAAGCCAACGTGTTCTTTATGGTAATCCCCAGAAAAATTTCTCATGCAGTGTCAACAAGTATATTATCACCTTCAACCCTCATCCTAGATCTGTCCAGTCAGCAGCTTTGTCATGTAACAAATTATTCTAGAGGCTTAAAACAAGAACTTTTTACTATTTTCTATGCATCTAGAGGTCATTTGGGTGATTCTGTTGATTTAAGCTGGGCTCTCTTATACATCCACAGTCAGTAGTGGGTTGCCTAAGAAGTTCTGTTAGTCTTGGGCTCTTGTGTGTCTGGTATCTCGGCTGGCACTTCTAGGCTGGATCTGCTCTGTTCTCCACACTTGACCTCTGAGCAAGCTAGCCTGGGCATACTGCCATGGAAAAGGCAGAAGGGCAAAAGAGAACAGAGAAGCAGGCCAGGTTTCTTGAGGCCTAGACTCTGGAACTCACACACCAATTTCACTGCATTCCACTGGTCAGTGCCAAGTTATAAGGATAGCCGAGGTTTAAGACTCCTGCTCTTGCTGAAAGAAACTGTGAAGTCACGTTGCAGAGGACATGGATATAGAGAGTAGTGGAAACTCAGGGCCAAATGGCCATCAATGGAAACATTTACTTTTTTTTTTTAAAGCAAGGAAAAAGACTCACTCCATTTTATTGTAATATTCCCTATTTTGTTTCACTCCTTCTAATTAATGCTGGTATCATCTAGTGATGTTGCATTTTTCCCCCCTATTTCCATCTCCACATTCTTTGATATACAATATCTTAAAGAGGAAGACTTATCAAAATGCATTTTTCTACCGAGCACATGGAAAGTAAAATTTGTTGAATGGTTTCTACAAAGGAAAAAAGTGCAAAAACTCATATTCTTAAAAGGAGGTTGACAGTGTAATTCCATTGTGAGTTGGATGTGGTCAAACCCGCTGTTGCCTTTGATCTCTTAAGTAACAGGCACAGTGGCCCTAGAAGAATGGAACACCAAGTAATAAATGCACCAGGAAGCTGACAACGGAGATAACTTGACTTTAATATTTTAGCCATGGGTGGGTGCTGCTGAGCCCCCAACTGAAAAACAGGATCATCAGAGAGGTCTGCTGAACTTCATTAGCTACATATGGAATAATTACTATGTGAATTGCATGCTCTGGTGATTTTCAGCCAATACAGGCACATTAACTATTCCTGGGAGATGTTTAGAAGCATGATTCTTTCTTCTTATCAACAAATGCAAGGAGATCTGAAATTTCCTCTGGAATCTCAGGAAAGACAAAGGTGGTTCATTCCTTCTGCCCTGAATTTCCCTCCATCTGATGTGAAAGAGGGATGTTTCGCTTTTTCTATGTGAGTGGGAGGGCTAGTGATTTTTATTGTTACTTAACTGGGAATTGCATGACTGGAAAGAGGAAGCAGTGTTTAGCAAGCAAGTGATCTAATATAATGGTAAACTTGGTGATTACTTAATATTCTCATGTCATTCTAAAACTTAAGATTTTTGAACCTCATTTTTTTTAATATAAATCAGATTTTACTGTATTTGGAGTAGTCTTCTCTGACAGATGAAGTTTCAGAATATAGTATTTTGGACTGTTTCCCAAAGTCAGACAGCTAATAGTTCTCAGAGTAAGATCAAGAAAATAAACTCAGAGGGGCCATTATTCATGTCCACAAAGTAGTATATATCAGGACTGAGTTTCCTCTTATACTTTATAAAGTATTGCAATTCCTTGAAGATTGCAAATCTGTTGGTATTAATTATTATTAACTGGAATATCTAATTCCTGAGGCTATTTCCCAACCATCACCACAGGATAATAAAGACTACAGTTTTTAAAGAATCTCAGGCTACCTGATTGATCTTTTGTCCAGTATTTAGAAAACTCTAGGGGTCATATTTTTGCCAAGAGAACGTACTGGTCATAGCAAACAGCCTCACAAGAGATGACTCTACACATGGACATCACCAGATGGTCAACACTGAAATCAGATTGATTCTATTCTTTGCAGCCAAAGATGGAGAAGCTCCATACAGCAAAAACAAGACCAGGAGCTGACTGTGGCTCAGCTCATGAACCAAATTCAGACTTAAATTGAAGAAAGTAGGGAAAATCACCAGACCATTCAGGTATGACCTAAATCAAATCCCTTACGATTATACAGTAGAAGTGACAAATAGATTCAAGGGATCAGATCTGATAGAGTGCCTGAAGAACTATGGACGGAGGTTCGTAACACTGTACAGGAGGCAGTGATCAAAACAGTCCTCAAGAAAAAGAAATGCAAAAAGGCAAAATGGTTGTCTGAGGAGGCCTTATAATAGCTGTGAAAAGAGGAGAAGCTAAAGACAAAGGAGAAAAGGAAAGATATACCAATCTGAATGCAGAGTTCCAAAGAATAGCAAGGAGAGATAAGGAAGTCTTTCTCAGTGATCAATGCAAAGAAATAGAGGAAAACAATAGAATGGGAAAGACTAGAGATCTCTTCAAGAAAATTGGAGATACCAAGGGAACATTTCATGCAAAGATGGGCTCAATAAAGGACAGAAATAATATGGACCTAACAGAAGCAGAAGATATTAGGAAGAGGTGGAAACATTATGCCAGGTGAAAGAAGTTAATCACCAATGACTACATATTGAATGATTCCATTTATAAGAAATGCCCCAGAATAAGCAAATTCAATCCATAGAGACAGAAAGTAAATTAATGGTTGTCTAAGACTGGGGAGATTAGGGGGAAATGGGGAGTGACTGTTAATGGTACAGAGCTCCTTTAAAGGGTGATGAAATGTTTTAAAATTGATTATGGTGACAGTTCCACAACTCAGTGAATAGACTAAAAACCACTACAGTCTACACTTTAAATGGGTTAATTGTATGGTCTGTGAGTTACAGCTCAATAGAGCTGTTATTAAGATAAATAGACCAGGAGAAACTGTAACATACTGATCTTGTCCTTTAGAGTTTTGATAATCAGGATTCTTTTGCATGATTATTATTTTAAAAAAATATTGCACTGATACTAAAAAAATATAAAAAAAAGAAGTGGTGGCAAGAATATACAGAAGAACTATACAAAAAAGAGCCTAATGACCTGCATAAACATGATGGTGTGATCACTCACCAAGAGCCAGACATCCTGGAGTGTGAAGTCAAGTAGGCCTGAGGAAGCATCAAGTAGGCCTGAACAAAGCTAGTGGAGGTGATGGAATTCCAGCTGAGCTATTTCAAATGCTAAAGGATGATGCTGTTAAAGTGCTGCACTCATTATCCCAGCAAATTTGGAAAACTCAGCAGTGGCCACAGGACTGGAAAAGGTCAGTTTTCATTCCAATCCCAAAGAAAGGCAATGCCAAAGGATGTTCAAACTACTGCACAATTGCACTCATTTCACATGCTAGCAAGGTCATGCTCAAAATTCTCCAAGCTAGGCTTCAATAATATGTGAACTGAGAACTTCCAGATGTACAAGCTGGATTTATAAAAGGCCGAGGAACCAGATATCAAATTGCCAACATCTGTTGGATTATAGAAAAAGCAAGAGAATTCCAGAGAAACATCTACTTCTGCCTCATTGACTATGCTAAAGCCTTTGACTGTGTGGCTCACAACAAACTGGAAAATTCTTAAAGAGATGGGAATACCAGACCACCCGACCTGCCTCCTGAAAAACCTGTATGCAGGTCAAGAAGCAACAGTTAGAACCTGGCATGTAACAACGGGCTGGTTCCAAACTGGGAAAGGAGAATGTCAAGGCTCTCACACTGCTTATTTAACTTATATTCAGAGTACTTAATGCAAAATGCCAGGCTGGATTGAAGCACAAGCTGGAATCAAGATTGCTGGGAGAAATATCAATAAGGCCAGATAGGCAGATGACACCACCCTTATGGCAGAAAGCAAAGAGGAACTAAAGAGCCTCTTGATGGTGAAAGAGGAGAGTGGAAAAGCTGGCTTAAAACTCAAAGTGGCTTCTTCCTCATGTAATTTTATTTCATAACACACACACAACAATATTGACAATAACTGGCCTTTTCTGTCAGATAGAAATCCTTTATGCATAAAATAAATATTAAAAACATGGATTTCATAAATATTATTGAATCACTTTGAAACCTTTTCTCCAAGCAAAATAATTCCATTTCTTAATAGGTCCATCCTAAAGCGAAAATTAAGTTATGGGATAAACAGTGACGTAGGAGGCTTCCCGGGTGTTGTTTGTTTGTTGTTTTAGTCGCTAAATCACGTTCCAATCTTTTCCACGCCATGGATTGTAGTCCACCGGGCTCCTTTGTCCATGGGATTTCCCAGGCCAGAATACTGGAGTAGGTTGCCATTTTCTTCTCCAGGGGATCTTCCCGATGCAAGGATCAAACCCGCCTCTCCCTGTCTCCTCGGTGGTAAAGAATCTGTTTATCCATGCAGGAGATGTGGGTTTGATCCCTGGTCAGGGAAGATCCCACATACTGCAGAGCAACTAAGCCCGTTTGCCACAACTACTGAAGCCCTAGCACCCTAGGGCCCTGCTCCACAACAAGAGAAGCCACCACAATAAGAAGCCCTAGAACTGGAAAGAAAAGTAACCCCTGCTTGCCACAACTAGAGAAAGTCCACACAATGCAAGGAAAACCCAACACAACCAAAAATTAATATATAGTGACATAGGAGAACCCAGCTTCCTAATCTCCCTACGAAGATTAATGACTGGACACTCTTCCTGAACACAAACAGCTCTGGGAGACATCTGGAGTCCACTTAGGAACTGTTAGCAACACTGTGGAACAACAACAACAAAAAAAACACCCGAGAATCATCACACAAAAAGAGAAGAAAAAACAAATTCATTTTGCGCACTTCATTCCCTGCCACCCTCCCCCTCTTCCCAAGCAGGCATTGATCAGGGCCAAGAAGGAACCTCCCAGTTAGAAAGAGCTGCCCTCACCAGGAACTCACCCCTTCCCTAAGAGTGGGGTGAATGACAGCTTCCTTGGGTTCTTGGGACACTGCAGGAAGGTTCTGCTTCAGTTTCACCCCCACCCCACCGGCCAAATTGAGAGGTTAATACAGCCGGCTACGAACCAGGAAGAAACGCAGAGACTAGCTGCTAACTATTAGCAGACACGCAGTGGGAGAGAGTGTGGTTCACGGAGACCCGCTCTGCAGAAAAACTCTGCAGGTTTCTCCACTGATGAAGGCAATGGCCAGCACACCTGCGTGGACGCCCAGCTGATGTCTCCAGCCTTTGCCCCACAGGTAGTCTGTTCAGTGATGCTTAACGCCTGAGTCTTGCCCCGCCCCCTACCCCGAGCACTGCCACCCAGCCCCCACCGGAAGCCGGTCACACCTGCAGGCACTGAGGTCCGGGCGGCTGGGCAAGTGTAAGATACCAGCTGCCCGAGTCCCTCCCCACCCCCACCAGCGCCCTGGAGTCAGGCTCACAGCCAGCCTAGCGCCCACCCCTCGGTGACCCCACTGCCGGGCCTGCCCTGGAAGCGAGCCCCGCAGCTGGGCACCTGCATACCACTGGCCTGCCGCCAGGCATTGGCCTCTGACTGCAGCCTGCAAGCTGGAGTGTGCATCCCTGGGTGAGTGCTCAGCCATGGGTGAGTGCGCCGACAACCAGGGCCCGACAGCAGCTTGTGAGCTGGGATCTGGCCACGTTCTGTCACTGGCCAGCACCACCCTGCCCACCTGTACCTAGCACCTCCAGCTTTGCTCCACGCCCCCAGCCTGAACCCATCACCAGCCTACACTGCCGTGTACACCCTGCGGGGGAGTGTCTGCAGCTGCAGGAGAACGTGTCAACAGCCTGGTCCCCAGCAGCTACTAGAGGGCACACGGTTAGCCTGGCCCTCGCTACCAGCCCTGGTTCCTATCACTACGAGTGTGTTTGCAAGGAGCCTCCGCCACTGCATGGGAACTGCAGCTGGCTGCCACAACCAAGTGTGTGTATGCCACCAGCTCTGGCCATCCCCACTGCCTACACTAACAGAACTGGAGGTACTGTTTAGCAGCCACTACGGAACCCCTCTCCCCCATGCAGTACTCACGAAGGAGCACAGTTTTCTGTACTGTAGAGTCCAATGGCCTGAGCTGCAGAGACATCGCGTTTTCCCAGACTGGGCGCTGCAACATACCCCCACGCTCGGGACCCTGGACCAGGTGACCCAGCGTCACAATATGATCCAGTATGCCTCTCCTGCAGGTAAAAGGCTTCCTTCCCTAAACTCTGTTCATGAAGTCTGGAAGAAGCGACTGCTTCTTCAAATATGCTGACACCTATTTGAGGCTACAGGAATGATGAAGAATCAGGAAACATGCTTCCACCAAAGGGATATAGTAAAATTTCAGTAATTGGCCTCAAAGAAATGGAGATCTAGGAACTGCCTGATAAAGAGTTCAAAATAATTACAGATGCTCAGAGGGCTACAAGAGAACACAGATAAACAACTTAATGATATCAGGAAAAAATACAAGAACATGAGAAGTTCAACAAAAAGAAAAAAAATGAAAAAAAAACAAACATAAATTTTGGGGCTGAAGAATACAATAATTGAAGAAGTCAGTATAGAACAGCAGAATTTAGCAAACAGAAGAGAGAATCTTTGAGCAAGAAGAGAGACCAAGTGAAATTATCCAATCAAGGAATAAGAAGAAAAAAGAATGGAAAAGGATGAAGAAAGCCTGGGGGATTATGGGACACGATAAAAAATAATGTATATACCATTAGAGTTTTAGAAGAAGAGAGTCAGAAAGGAGTAGAAAGCTTATTTAAAGAATAATGACTGAGAACTTCCCAAACATGGGAAGAGATTTAGACATCCAAGTTTATGAAGCTAATGTCACCTAAAAATTTCAATCCAAAACAATCTTCTCCAAGACATGTAATAACAAAACTGTCCAAAACTGAAGACAAAGAGAGAATTTTAAAACCGGCAAAAGAAAAAAAAAATCTTCCATGCAAAGGAACTTCCATAAGGTTATCAGTGGATTTCTCAGCAGAGACCTTGCAGGCCAGGAGAGAATGGGATGCTTTATAAAGGATGCTGAAAATTCAAGATACTGAAAGAAAGAAACTACCAGCCAAGAAAACTTTAGCCAGCAAAGGTGTATTTCAGAATTGAAAGCAAGGGCTTCCCTGGTGGTCCATTGGTTAAGAGTCTGCATGCTAATGTAGGGGACATGAGTTCGATCCCTGGTCCAGGAAGATCCCATATGCCACAGAGCAACTAAGCCTGTGAGCCCCAACTATTGAGCTTGCACTCTATAGCCTGGAGCCGCAACTCCTGAGCCTACAAACCCCAACTCCTGAAGTCCTTGGGTCTAGAGCCTGTAGTCTGCAACAACAAAAGCCACCGCAATGAGAAGCCTGCACACTGGAGCGAAGAGCTGCCTCTGCTCACTGTAACCAGAGAAAGCCCATGCCCAGCAATGAAGACCCAGCACAGCCATAAATAAAATAAATAAGTAAATCTTAAACAAAAAGAATTGAAGGCAAAATAAAAACTTTCCCTAGCAAACAAAAACTGAAGGAATTTCTCACCAGTAAATCTGCCCTAAGAGAAATGCTGAAAAGAGCTCTTCAAGCTTGAAACAAATGGATGCTAATTAGATGTGAAAAAAGACAACACATTGGTAAAGTAAGCATAAGGCTAGATTCAGAATACCTAAACACTGTAATATGGTGATGTGTTGACTACTTAACTCTAGTATAAAGGTTAAAGGACAAAAGTATTACAATTTGTTTAGTTACACAATATAAAAAGATGTAAATAGTGACATAAAGAATATAAAAGGGGGTAGTGAAAAGAGGTTTTGTATATAGTTGAAATTATCACTGTAAGGTAGACTGTTTTATATATATATATAATGTTTTATATAAATATATTATATATATATAGGATTCCCTGGTGGCTCAGACGGTAAAGAGTCTGCCTGCAATGTGGGAGCCCTGGGTCAGGAAGATCCCCTGGAGAAAGAAATGGCAACCCACTTCAGTATTCTTGCCTGGAAAATCCTATGGACAGAGAGAGGAGCCTGGCAGGCTACAGTCCATAGGGTCGCAAAGAGTCTATGTTGTCCACAAGAAACTCACTTCAGCATTAAGGACACACATAGACTCAAAGTGAAGGGATGGCAAAAGATATTCCATGCAAGTGGAAACCAAAAGAGAGCAAAAGTAGCTATACTTAGATCAGACAAAATAGATTCTAAGGCAAAAATGGTAAGGAGACAAAGACAGTCATTATATAATGATAAGGGGGGGAAATTAGTCAAGAAGATATAATAATCATAAATATATATACACCCAACATCAGAGCACCTAAATGCATTAAGCAAATACTAACAGATCTGAAGGGAGAAATAGACAAGTATCCAATAATCGTAGAGGACTTCAATACCCCACTTTCAACAATGGATAGGTTATTCAGACAGGAAATCAACAGGGAAATGAATCTGAAACATACTTCAGACCAATAGAACTAACAGACATATATAAAACATTTCATCAAACAACAAAGAATACACATTCTTCTCAAGCACACACAGAACATACTCTAGGATAGAGTAAATGATGGGTCTCACACAAGTTTTAGTAAATTTAAAAAGACTGAAATCATGAGTATCTTTTCTGACCACAATGGTATGAAGCCAGAAACCAGTAACAGGAGGAAACTGGAAAATTCACAAATATGTGGAAATTAAACATGTTCCTGAACAACCAATGGGTCAAAGAAGAAATCAAAGTAAATCAAGAAATGTCTCAAAACAAATGGAAATGAAAAGCGCAACATGTCAAAATGTCTGGAATACTGCAAAGAATATATCTTAAATATTCTTACCATGATAAAGCAATTGTAAGTATGTGACAGGATGGAAGTGTTAGCTAAGGTTATAGTGGTAATCATTTTGCAATATATAAATGTATTGAATCAACACGTTGTACATCTTAAACTTACACAATGTTCCATGTCAATTATATCTCAATAAATCTGAGGAGGGGAAAGAAATTGGTAGGTTACTGAGGTTTAAGATATTTATAAAATAGCTAGTTTTATTAAGAATCTAGATATTTTGTAACCATCATTACAAAAATCAATTCAATGTGATTTCATCAATGTATCCTAAAATGACTGGGTGAAAGACTATCAGAGAAAATGATATTGATGTCGTCAGAAGTATTCCCCAAATGTTAATTACAAAAGTAAAATAATACCTTTACATTCATAACAGAAAAATCTGGTGGTCAAACTTAATACCACTAATAACAGGACAAACTGATAATACCTGCCTCCCAATGCAATGCACTAAGGATACAATGTCACCTTTAAATATCTTACAATTTTATTTGTCAACTATACCTCAACAAAGCCAAAAACATTAAAATAAAGTAAAAATTAGCATGAATCTGGTTAACCGATAATTCGAAATTAAGTTACCAAGATACTTAGATAGTATAAACCGAAGGTTTAGACACCACTCTTACCCAGCTATTCTTAGTGCATTATCTGTACCTAGCACAATAGCTTTAAAAAAAATCCTTGGTTACTTATACCTTGTCTAATCTGCTAGCATGGCATAAAGAACATGAAATTTTTAGCTAGAAATACACGGACTTAATTTTGATTACAGTTGCCCAGTAGTTGTTGGATAGTTTGAGCCTATCAGTTATCCTCTATCAACTTCAGTTTTTTTTTTTAATCAACAAAACTGAGATAAAATAGCTACCTTGCTAAGAGATGGCGGTTCAGCTCCTGGGTTGGGAAGATCCCCTGGAGGAGAGCATGGCAACTCACTCCAGTATTTTTGCCTGGAAAATCCCATGGACAGAGGAGCCTGGCAGGCTATAGTCCATAGGGTTGCAGAGTCAGACACAACTGAAGCGACTTATCACGTACGCACACAACTACCTTGCAAAATCCTGAGGGATTAAAACATTTGACATAGTAGAAAGTGTTTATTAAAGATTAGCTATTGATGTTGCTGATGTTTGTTTCAGTTAATGACCTTTCCCTCCATGGCAGCATTTGCTAACCCCCGCAGGAACATATGCCCACATCTCTATCGCTTTCCTAAATGGGGGGGATCATACTTGGTTGACTCATTTAGAACAATGACCGACGAAGAACCATGAGTGTATATCTATTCACAACCTGATTTGATGGAACCTAATTGCAAAGATAGAACCTAAAAGATGAGTAGAAATGAAAAAAAAAAAAAGGTTGCTATACTAGGGCTTCTTTGCCTTTGAAATTCTATCTACAATATCAGGTGATACTCTCTTGTCCATTTCCTCGTACCAGTGTTTTGAGTGTCACCCGGATATCAGTACAGAAGTCAGTACTTAGTTTTCCTTACTCAACCCAGAAATTGTGCCGGGTTTGGAATGGTAGGGACCTAACAGAAGCAGAAGATATTAAATACAGGTGGCAAGAATACACAGAAGAACTGTACAAAAAAGATCTTCATGACCCAGATAATCACGATGGTGTGATCACTCACCCAGAGCCAGACATCCTGGAATGTGAAGTCAAGTGGGCCTTAGGAAGCATCACTATGAACAAAGCTAGTGGAGGTGATGGAATTCCAGTTGAGCTATTTCAAATCCTGAAAGATGATGCTGTGAAAGTGCTGCACTCAATATGCTAGCAAATTTGGAAAACACAGCAGTGGCCACAGGACTGGAAAAGGTCAGTTTTCATTCCAATCCCAAAGAATGCTCAAACTACTGCACAATTGCACTCATCTCACAGGCTAGTAAGTAATGCTCAAAATTCTCCAAGCTGGGCTTCAGCAATACATGAACCATGAACTTCCAGATGTTCAAGCTGGTTTTAGAAAAGGCAGAGGAACCAGAGATCAAATTGCCAACATCTGCTGGATCATCGAAAAAGCAAGAGAGTTCCAGAAAAACATCTATTTCTGCTTTATTGACTATGCCAAAGCCTTTGGCTGTGTGGATCACAATAAACTGTGGAAAATTCTGAAAGAGATGGGAATACCAGACCATCTGACCTGCCTCTTGAGAAACCTGTATACAGGTCAGGAAGCAACAGTTAGAACTGGACATGGAACAACAGACTGGTTCCAAATAGGCAAAGGAGTATGTCAAAACTGTATATTGTCACCCTGCTTATTTAACTTATATGCAGAGTACATCATGAGAAACGCTGGGTTGGAGGAAGCACAGACTGGATCAAGATTGCTGGGAGAAATATCAATAACCTCAGATATGCAGATGACACCACCCTTATGGCAGAGAGTGAAGAACTAAAGAGCCTCTTGATGAAAGTGAAAGAGAAAAGTGAAAAAGTTGGCTTAAAGCTCAACATTCAGAAAACTAAGATCATGGCATCCAGTCCCATCACTTCATGGCAAATAGATGGGGAAACAGTGGAAACAGTGGCTGACTTTATTTTTCTGGGCTCCAAAATCACTGCAGATGGCGATTGCAGCCATGAAATTAAAAGACGCTTACTCCTTGGAAGGAAAGTTATGACCATCCTAGACAGCATATTAAAAAGCAGAGACATTACTTTGTCAGCAAAGGTCCGTCTAGTCAAGGCTATGATTTTTCCAGTGGTCATGTATGGATGTGAGAGTTGGACTATAAAGAAGAATTGATGCTTTAGAACTGTGGTTTTGGAGAAGACTCTTGAGAGTCCCTTGGACTGCAAGGAGATCCAACCAGTCCATCCTAAAGGAGATCAGTCCTGGGTGTTCATTGGAAGGACTGATGCTGAAGCTGAAACTCCAATACTTGGGCCACCTGATGCGAAGAACTGACTCACTGGAAAAGACCCTGATGCTGGGAAAGATTGAGGGCAGGAGGAGAAGAGGACGACAGAGGATGAGATGGTTGGATGGCATCACCGACTCAATGGACATGGGTTTGGGTGGACTCCAGGAGTTGGTGATGGACAGGGAGGCCTGGTGTGCTGAGGTTCATGGGGTTGCAAACAGTCGGACACGACTGAGCAACTGAACTGAACTGACATGTCATCTATGAAAACACAAAGTATCTCAATCCCACTGGGGCAGAGAAAATCTATGCCCTCTGAGTCCATCCTTGAATATGAAGATGAATAACACAGACACAGAGAGAGCTCATTCATTTTAATAATTGAGTGCAATTTTGATAGTTCTTCCCAAGAATTATCTCCCAGGGCCCCCCTCTCCCAAACTACTCACACACAACATCTACAAATATTCAAATTTAATAAACACAATGTTGCAAAAGCAAAAGAAATAAGAAACGCCTTCATAGCTTTGAGATTAAAAATAATGCTTAATCGTTCTCTCAGTAACTGTTACTAAATACTAAATGCTAAAAAGGCTGCATGGGCAGCCGGCGGCTGGGGAGCAGGAAGGAAGCTCTTATAATGACAAGCATATTTACACTCATTTTCCATCTTATAACCAGGATAACACAGGGCGTAACTCTCTGGGTGTCAAAAATAGAAAACCCTGGAGAAATATTTTCAGAGCAACAAATGAAGTTGGTTTTACTTATGCCACATAGGGAGCAAGGGCCCAGATTCTCAGACTCCCTGTAACCCTGGTCCCCCTTCTGGCTCGCACTTTGTCATAAAGAAATGAAACCACAAATATGGATCCTGAGTCATAGCAATAGCACAATACAAATTTGTTGAATGAATGAACTGATACCTCAGGTGCAGTGTGAATGGGGTGGACCTAAGTTTCTCTTTGAAGAAACAGTCCTGGACATCGTGGGGAAATGACCTTCCCAAAGCAAGCCTGACTTGATGCCCTCAGTGCCCTGGGCATCCTGGGGACCCAATGGAACAACTGAGTTCTTTCTAGTTCAGCTCGGTCCCCTGAATAGGCCCACTCAGCATCAAATTTGTGGCCAGAATTTCAGATTCAATACCTTATGTGATCAAAATAAAATGAATATGTGTATGGCTCCTGCAATTACATTCAATATATACAAGACTTTAAGAAATCTGGGGTAGAAAGTGACCCCCTTCCCCTACCCTTCCCTTTTCCCATTTTTTTTTTTTTTTGGCTTTCTCTCACTTTCCTTCTCTTCTCTCCCTCCTTCCCTCCCCTTTCCTCCTAACCTGGTCTTCTGCCCTTCCCCTCTGCTCCTTTCTCCTTCTTTCTCATTATTAAAGTTGACTACTTCTAAATATCTGTGGCCCCAGAGAATATAACAAATAAAGCTGTTTTTAGTTCCCAGAAATAGGAGCAGTTACATTAACCGTGATTTAGAGATTCTTGGACTCATGAATATCCAGAATATGCTATTGGATATGAATTCAAAAGCTACATAGTAAGCTAGGGATTTTAGTTTCTGGGATGTAAATTTTATCATGATCATGATGATAGAAGGATAAATCATTAGTTACACCAGCAAGATCAATTTTGCATGTGTATTTAAGTAAAACAAAGGGTGGATGCTATTTAAAGCAGATGTCAGATACATATTTGTCACAATTCTTATTTTCAAATTCACAAGTGCTGGCTGAGAGGACTGTTTTGGGCAATAAATTAGTTTGCATTTCTCTCATAGCATCAGGAGCAGGACTAAAGGAGCCAGCCAGAGTTATGAGAGGAGTTCATTTCTCTGCCTTCATCTCCCTTTGGTGCAATGCTTCAAATAAGAGTGTTTGGACAGGACAAACTATTGGTTACTAACCTTAGCCTGTTCTGTACCCTTAAGAGAATCAGGCTCGTTTGGTCAACTAGAGTATCGGAAGTGATTTCCTCAGATAATACTGTTTAAGGCTTTCAGTTGATTCTACCTTGGCACTGTATGGTTCTAAATGTTTTTTCATTCATTCATTCAGTTAACTTTCAATGAGTATCCACTCTTTGTCAAACACCAGTGTAAATGGTAGGTCATACATACATCCAGTCAGTGTAATATTCTTTTTTAGGAGAAATCTCTGACCCAGTTAGGCTGCTCTATTGGTAAACTGGAGGATGTTGTCACTATTAAGTGATGAATCACTCTCAGCATAAATTACCTCCTACTTGGAAAATTTCCTTCAATAGGACAGTAATGATAACAAAGATGACACAAAAGGGAATATGAATAATTATTCCCTGGTTTGCTTCTTCTTTGGGGGAGTATACCAACCAATTCCCAGGCAACCTGCTATTGCTGAAAGATCACCAAACCTAGAGTCAGATGGCCTAGAGCCAGTCTCAGCTTTAATCTTAGGGAGGTTACTTCACCATTTTGAACCTTTTTTTTTTTTCACCCTGAAAACTGAGTCTGAGAATCTTCGCCCTACCTTTCTCTGGCATTACTGTGAAGGGGAAAAAAAATGAAAAAAAAAAAGTTTATATAATTGCTCTGAAAACCACAAAGCTCAATACAAATGCAAATTTATCACCATTAAAAATCTTTGACATTCCTTTCAGGGAAAGTCATCACTTCATAGTTCCTTTTTCTTTTTTTTTTTTAAGGAAGGAACTTATATTATCCACTAGCATTACTTGGTTATTCAGTGGTACAACCCACACTTATTTCCTCATGGAAGGGACCAGTTAGAAGTTTTCCTTGTTGAAAATGAAATGCACTCCCCTGGGGCCAGAGTCGGAGTTGGAGATGCACTGCTTATTAAGGGTGTCAGCCAAGGCTTCCGGTCCGCAGAGGAAGACTCCTATTCTGGTACTTTTGGGGAGAAAAAGAGAAAGAAAAAGACAGTTTTAGGCTTTGGGATGGGATCAATTACAAAGCACATGGGGAGATTTCCTATTGATTTTAGGCCTCAGAGCAGAGCCTCCTCAGCTCCTTTGTCTTTCCACAAATGACAGAGTTCAGGTGACCCTCAGGAGGGTGGCTTGGTCCTGTTCACGGGGGCAGCTGGCTACTTCAAAAGGCAGCTGACTTTATTGAAAAAAAAATGACATTCAAGCAAGGTTTATGGAAACTTCTACCACAGAGAAAATGGTGGTGAAATTGTGAGTCTGTGGTCTACTTCCTTTCAGGGCTCTGTGTTCTCAAACGCTCCAGCATCATTTTAAAAAAAAAAATTATTTTGACCACACCATGGGACATGTGAGAGCTTAGTTCCATGACCCAGGATCGAACCACACCCTCCTGTACTTGAAGCGCGGACTTTTAACCATTGGACGACCAGGGAAGTCCCTCCAGTGTCTTAAAATCAGGAACAAACCCACCTTAGGAACGGCAACTCTGCTAAAAACTTGGTGCGGCTTCGTCCTTCAACTTTTTAGATTCTAAAGCCTTGTTCCTCTAGCTGTGGTTTCAGACCAGTAGCCCTGGTGTCAGCTTTTCAAGAATACATATTATTGAAGTAGGTCAGCTGTGTTTTTAAATTGTTATGACTTCACACTTTTTTCAAATCTGCCCTAAAATATCTATTTGGCTTAAATGTCAAAGCTGTGATGATTTGTTCTTTGATGTGACTGTATTTCCAATTCCTTGTTCATGTTAAGATTTCAAGAAAACTCAAAAAGCCATTCAAAGCCAAGAATGCAGATTCTTGGGCCCCACCCCACATATACTAAATCAGCGTTTTAAAAAGCTCCTCCAACTTACATGTTCATTAAAGTGTAAGAAGAAATGACATAGTGTATTTATGGTGATTTCTTGAGTTTGTCATGTGTTCTAACAAGATAAAAGATCTCCTCAAAGCTTCATAATGACTAAAGCTTTAGTTAGGGCAGGAAAGACCTGGGGTATCTGTCAACTTATGATCTAGGACCCAAAAGCTATACATGAAAATGGGGCCAGTGTCTCCTTAGTAAACAATATAAATCTTGTTGAATTAATAGAAGCAGATACATGAGTGAAATTTAGGAGATAAAAGCAAAGAATTGAGTTACGGGCCTACTTGGGGGCAGCAGGGTTCAGAAAGTCTGAGGTGGGGCCTGGGAATCTTTGTTTGGCTCACCAGTCAATTCTGGGTGTGATTTAAAGACTTCTTCTTAAAGTGAGAGATATTTAGAACCTTTTATGAGTGTGAATATAGTTATCTAGATATTTTAGTTTCCAGAATATATAAATCTAGCAGTGTTTGGGAGCTGCTCCTTTACATAGACGGTAAGCCTCAAGAACACTCTGTTGGGGGAACTCCTTACTTGGGGTGTTGACTTCCAATGGTCTTGAACTCGTTATCCCAGTTGGGTCGTCCATACAAGGTCTTTTGTTTCAGGCCTGTGATTACATCTTTCTCCTCGTCATGATGCACAGCAAAGTGACTGGCCTGCAGGAAAGGACATGAAATCAGAAAAAAAAGGCATGCTCTATAAACACACACAAACCAAGCTCTAACTACCCATTCTAAATGTACATATTTGAAGCAAGGCATTATGCCAGAAGCTAGAAGGTCAATAACACTGAATACACTGATTTCAAGCCATTTATAGTCTAGAAAGGGAGACCTTGAAGTAAAAAGGTGGGCAATCCTGTTTGTAGACTAAGGTACCATGAATGCCATAGAGGAGGCACAAATATCTCCATAACAAAGAAGGGAGGACAAGTGGAGGATATGAGAAGGTCTCAGGGTGGCAGCATTTGAGCCAGACTTTAAAGTGTGGGTACGATTTAAATTCTGTTTCACTGTTTTTCTCTCTGCAGTACATCTAGCAGTCTGTCCTAAATATACTCCCACTGTTTTGAGAGAATCACTAAAAATTAAGACAATCATAGATTAAAATGCACTCATATTTTGCTAATGTAATGAGACATCAAACCAAGCCTAAAGCTATTAATAGTCTGTGTGGGGGTGGGGTGGGGAGGGGTTGCTTTCTGTTACCATTCCAGGGAGCCTCAGTTTGAACCACAGGTATTTTTTAGTAAAAATGGTTAATTAAATTTAACAATTAAATCAGATTTTAAATTCACTGGACAGGAGATGGATAATGGGGATGGAAGAGGTTAAGAAGGGTGGTTTCTCTGGTTTAATAATCCTGTAGACACAAAGTTTTGCAAAGCAAAAGAATTATTTTTCAATGCAAAAAATTCCCCATTTAAAAAAAAAACAGAACTGCAGAGCAATTTATATATTATACATTTTTGCCCCTGGGTTTCATTTTTATCAAATTTTGTTGTTGTTATGTCTTTAAATTGCAGAAGTGACATCTTAAAACCACTTTTCTAGAGCAGCAATTTTCATGGTCATGTGGCCCGGGACCTATGTTTGTGGGACCTACGGGACCTACAAGACTTTCCGAAGACTTGGAGAATTTATGATAGGCAATATGCCAAAACCTGAATGAGAAGAAGTCAGTTTTCACAGGTACAAGGTACATGTGAAAAATGTCTCTGATGAGGAGCCAGTGTGTGGGTGTGGCCAGCTGAGCCAGTGACCAGAAAGTCTTGCCTTAGCTCCTCACTCAGGAGGACAGTTAGGCTGCTTCTGGGCCACGTCATTAACGTTTGCTTATTTAGAAACATGTTACCTGCTAGGAGTCATTAACTTGTTTCTAAGTTTCTCAGTCTCATCACTTTAGACATTTGATAGTTCTAAGGCCAGATAGTTCTTCCTGGCAGAGAAGGAAATGGCAACCCACTCCAGTACTCTTGCCTGGAGAATCCCAGGGATGGGGGAGCCTGGTAGGCTGCAGTCCATGGGTTCGCTAGGAGTCGGACAGGACTGAACGACTTCACTTTCACTTTTCACTTTCACACGTTGGAGAAGGAAATGGCAACCCACTCCAGTGTTCTTGCCTGGAGAATCCCAGGGATGGGGGAGCCTGGTGGGCTGTCGTCTTTGGGGTTACACAGAGTCGGACACGACTGAAGCGACTTAGCAGCAGCAGCAGTTTTTTGTGGTGGGGGGTTGTCTCGTGAATTGTTATCTTATCAATACTTGTAGCTGTAATTGTTTTATCCATTGAAAATTCACAAGTTCATTGCTAAATGTCTCAGGAGGGAGTATATATACATATGTATACTACACACATGTATACATATATACACACATATATCACCTTCATTAGATATATATTGATTTATTTACAAACGATTATCATGAACTACTGGAAGTGGCAGGTCCTGGCATATTTATTACTTGGATGCCCTTGGACAAATGACCTAAGCTGTTCTGGGCCTTGGCTTCCCTATCTGTAAAATATGGATAAGGATAATAGCTACTTATAAGGTTGTTGTGAGGATTTAATTAGACAATCTATATAAACACTAAGAGGAATACTTGGCACAAGCATATGCTTAAGAACTATTACCAGTTATTATGACTCCTTATTAAATGTATTATGTATATTATAAAACATACATAATACAAATTAAAGGAATATATACCCATATCTATGCATGTGTATACATATTTATGGGCTTCCCAGGGGGCTCAGTGGTAAAGAATCTGCCTGCCAATGCAGGAGACATGGGTTTGATCCCTGGGTCTGGAAGATCCCCTGGAGTAGGAAATAGCAACCCCACTCCAGTATTCTTGCCTGGGAAATCCGAGGGACAGAGGAACCTGGCGGGTTACAGTCCACGGGGTCACAAAAGAGTTGGACACAACTTAGTGACTAAACAACAGCAACATACATGTGCATGTATATATATGTATATACACACACAGAAGGAGAGTACAGAAGGAGAGTGAGATAAAGCTAATGTTTTCTTTTCTTCCCATAACCCAGTGGATCATCTTATCTACCTGTTTCATTACCCCTGGTGGAGCATTGCTCTAACAAGGTCACAGTCATGGCTCTGACTTCTTTGCAGGCTCCCTAGCTTTGACCTGTCCCACAGATACCAACTTTGAATTTAGTCTCAACAGTCTGAACATATGGGCATACTGAGTCAGAGTGAATGCGGTGGATCACCTGAACCCACTGACTAGTCTTAAAACAAGACACTCCAATAGCCAAGGGGAAGTCGGTAAGCCCTGGGTGCTATGGGAGAGAACTTAGATTGGGGATCTTGTCCTTACCTGAGACTCATCCCAGCCAGTGAGGTAGATGTTGTAGCTGAGGAAGCCCGAGTTGTTCTTCTCCTGCATCTGGGTTTCTAGCAGCTGCAGCAGGTCTGCAAACCACTCAAAGGCATGTGTGTCCCGGCACAGCCAGTAGAAGTAGATCTGAGGTGGGGGACAGACCGTGAAGCAGATTATTTGCTGTTCAGTCATTCGGTCATGTCCAACTCTTTGCAACCCCATGGGCTATAGCATGCCAGGCATCACAGTCCTTCACCATCTTCCGGATTTTGCTCAGACTCATGTGCATTAAGCTGATGATGCCATCCAACCATTATATATATATTTTATTTTTAAATTGAAGTATAGTTGATGTATAGTATTATATAAATTACAAGTGTATAATAGAGTGATCAATAATTTCAAAGGTTATATCCCCTTTATAATTATTATAAATCATTGGCTATATTCCCCATGCTGTATATCCTTGTAGCTTATTTTATTTCTAATAGTTTGTATCTCTTGATCCTCTCCCCCTATGTTGCCCTTCCCTGTCCCTTCTCCCCACCGGTAACCACTAGTTCTCTATATCTGTGAATTGAGTAGATTATATTTAAATAGAGACCTATCAGCATTGACATATGGATTTCTACCCTCCCACCTTCCACTTTTCCCTGTTGCTCAGAATGTCTAGAAACATAGGTTTTCAGAAAACTCTAGATATTTGACAAACTAGCTCGCATGAACCTGCTCTGGCCTTTACATGGCAGGATAGTAAATAATCAGCTTGTTCTCAGAAATCTGTAGCTTAAGAAGAAAACATGAGCCCACCACTTGCCCCCTGGGACTGCTCTTGCCTCCCAGAATTCCTCACTTCCTTGGATTCTCCTTTCAGAAAGATCAGTAGGATGTAGATGAGCCATGGTTGCCACCATGCAACTTCCCTGCCTGCTACACCAGACACCTTTGAGCTCTAGGGGAAAAAGTAGTTATACCCATACCTCCTCAACATCGAAAAGAGGGGAAGGGAGAATGAAAGTCAAAGTAAGCTCCATGTGCCTATTAGAGGTTATCTCTCAGGAAGATCCCCTGGAGAAAGAAATGGCAACCCGCTCCAGTATTCTTGCCTGGGAAATCCCATGGACAGAGGAGCCTGCTGGGCTACAGTCTATGGGGTCGCAAAGACTTGGACATGACTTAGTGACTAAATAACAACAGTTATTAGAGTGACTCAAGCTTTATTAAAGATGTCGTTTCTCAGGCAATGAAACCCAATTTACACGGGACCAAAAATTCCCCTGGGATTTTACTCTGAGGAGACAGCCACAGAAAGTAAACAAATAAAAGTGTCATGAAAGGACATGTGGGGGAGGGGTGACTGGAAATGGAATCTACCTCAATATCTAATAGAAGATGATAGAAAAATTATTCTATATCCTCTCAATGGAACAGGAAGGACTCATCAAAAATGATTATTAGCAAGCTTGTGACAACACTGAAAAACACTATATGTTTTCAAAAGAGTGGGACATGAAATTGTACATACTCAATATATGCAGCTTTCTGAAAATGTATAAACAAGTGGAAAAATGTTGGAAGAGAATTTACCAAAAGGAGAATTACTGGATTGGGATTGTGAAAACTTTAGCTCTCTCTTCTGAATTTCTAGTAATACTATGCAAATACGGTATATTACTTTCAATAATAGGCCTGATTCTATAGAACCACATTTATTTGTTTGTTTCTTTGGTGGTGCTGCGAGGCTTGAGGGATCTTAGCTCCCTGACCAGGCATCGAACCCAAAACCCTTGGCAGTGCAAGTGCTGAGTCCTAACCACTGGAACACCAGGTAAGTCCCAGAGACACCTTTAATTTATCAAATAGCCCTCTTGGGAGAAGCCTGCCTCTCTGAAACCACCCAGAACTTGTCTTCACTTCGCCTGATCTCTGCCAGCCACTGCCCTGATGGCTCTTTGAGGCTTCACTTGGCAGAGTGTGATGACCAGTCCAAGCTCTTTGAGAAAAAGAAAGAACCTACCTTTTGGAGCCTCAGATTTGGGGCTTTATTGCAATATTTGTACCAGACCGACTTGAGGATGGATGCAAAGGGCGTGACCCCAATCCCTGCTCCCACTAACATCACCACCTCGTAACTGAACACGTCCTCACTTGCGGTGCCAAAGGGCCCATCAACAGCTATCCTGGAGGGAAGCATGGGGGGAGATGGTTACACAGATGTCTTGCTCTTCAGAGGTGGAGGGGGCACACATTATCACTGGGGGTGTGCAATACGTCACTTCAAACCGGGACAATGTATTGATGATGTGGCACTTTCTTCTGTGAGATGGCTTTCAAGTAACCAACTCAGTGTGGACATTGGGATTGGAAGTAAGAAGAGGAAGTTTTAGCTAACTGAAAACATGCGGTAACTCTCAGGGTTATTTTTTCCTGTACCTCCCTTCACACATCAAACACACACACACACACACACACACACACACACACTCACATACACACTCACACACACATGTCTGTGTTTTGCCAGGGCAGCCCGCACTTGAAATTCTTGCACATTAAAGTGAGAATTTTCCATACTATAATATCTAATAAATTTATTATCTGCACTTTCCATTTGTCTAGTCATTGAGTTACTTGACCAACTTTTCTTCAGCATCTACTAAGTACCTGACACCATGTTAGGCATGTGGGAAGAAGGAGGCCCACTGAGTAATATCTGGCATGCATGCATGCTAAGTCACTTCAGTCGTGTCTGACTCTTTGCAACCCTATGGACTGTGGCCCGCCAGGCTCACCTGTCCATGGGATTCTCCAGGCAAGAATACTGGAGTGGGTTGGTATGTCCTCCTCCAGGGAATCTTCCCGACCCAGGGATCGAACCAGAGTGTCTTATGTCTCCTGCATTGGCAGGTGGGTTCTTTACCACTAGCGCCACCTGGCATTTCCCCTCAAATAATGTACAGCAATTAAATTTTAAGTATAGCTTTGATTGAAAGTTAATATACCTTGACCTTGACCCTTATAAATGTAAAGGCATTGGGGAATATCCCTGATTAACATATGATTCAAATATTTTATATTTTACATAAGATTTATACAGATATGCATAAACAGCTTCCCTGGTGGCTCAGATGGTAAAGAATCCGCCTGCAATGCAGAAGACACAGGAGACCTGAGTTCGATCCCTGGGTCGGGAAGATCCCCTGGAGAAGGAAATGGCAACCCACTCCAGTATTCTTGCCTGAAGAATTCCATGGACAGAGGAGCCTGGTGCGCTACAGTGCATGGGGTCTCAAAGAGTCGGACACGACTGAAAGACTAACACTTCACCACATGTAAGATGGGGAACACAGAGATCGTTACTTCTGTTTGTAGAATCCGAGTATTTTGTCAAGACTCAGGGGCTACTGGAGTAAGAGACGTGAGAAGCAAAGCTATTTAGTGACATTTTTCCTGAACTCATGCACCTTTGTAACAGGCACTCTGTACTCACTTTGGTAGTTTCCAGGCATCTTGAAACTCCTGCTTATCACAGCCACAAGCTTTGAAGAGTCCCTCTGTCCAGTCCCCCACGATGCGGATATGGATGCTAAAGAAGTCTTCCTCAGGGGCAGAGGTCAGGGTGAAAGGGTGCCACTCCAGCTTGGACACCACGGGACACTTGACGAAAATGTATTGGCCCACCTCCATCTTGAATCCCTTCTTCTTCATCTGGAGCTCAATGGTTTTGAAAGGGTGAGTGACCACCTAAGGAAATAAAACATGTCTCTGGAAATGCCCCTTTTTCCCAGTACTTGTCCTGTCAGTGTCTGTATGGATAAGAGGCTGAGCTAAGAGGCCTCACCCATGTCCCTTCTTCAGGGCCAACAGAGTAGTTCTTCCAGCAAATTAATCTCTTACTGGGAAGAGCCCTCGGCTGTAGCCAGTGGCCCACAATGAGCTCTGATGCAGGGACCCAAAGGCCTGGCCATTGTCCTCACTTTGGGACAACTCCCGGGGGCCATCCCAGCTCCAACACTTCCTGTAGGATCCGCTGAGGCTGCAGTTGCAACCACTTTGACAGCCACCCATTTCCTTCCCTCAGTCCTGCCTTTTTTCTTTTACAAGTTCATCTCCTGAGAACCCGCCTCAATAAGTCTTCTGCATGCAGTTCTCTGTCCCTGAGTCTTGGCTGGGGAATTCACCCTAAGACTCCAGCTTATTGTGATTTTTTTCTTTTCCTCTAAGAAATCAAGGCAGTGGCTAGAAACAGGAAGAAGAGATGGTTTTCTATTCAGCCTTCCTGTTTCCCCAGGGGATGATCAAGAGCCTCAGCAGCCGGACAGAGGCAGAAGGCGACCCTATTGACTAGTTGTATAGCTACGTCCCCCAAACCAAGCCTAAGGTGCTGGTCTGTCTTTGTCCCAAGTCCCACCTTGAGCCTGCCTGATTTCATGCATTGTTTGTTTCTCTCTATTTGGGGAGTACACGGTCCATCTCTCCCAAAGCCAAGCCCCACCCACCCGTTGTTCTTTCTCCATGTACCTGAATGTTCATAATAGCTTTGTTTACAATAGCAAAAAAATTTGGAAACAGTCCAAATGCCCATCAACTGGTGAGTCGGTAAATAAAAATAAAAACAGAACACAACAAAATGCTTTCACTGTAATATGCTGTTTCTGTGATGATTCCTGAGATCTTAGAAGGACTTTATATGTACAACAGAAAACAAACCAAGGGACATCAAAGGAAAGGAAAATCAATAGAAACAAAATAGCACTCTCCTAATGTTGACTGAGGGGCTTCTCTGGTAGCTCGGTGGTAAGGAATCCACCCGCGATGCAAGAGACATAGGAGACACTGGTTCAATCCCTTGGTTGGAAAGATCCCCTGGAGGAAGGCATGGCAACCCACTCCAGTATTCTTGCCTGGAAAATCCCATGGATAGAGGGGTCTGACAGGCTACAGTCCATGGGGCTGCAAAGAGTCAGACATGACTAAAGGGACTGAGCACAATGTTAACTGATACTGCTGAGCTTTTCTTTTCATGAGTGAGGAGTAGGAGAATGGGAAATCCTTTGAAGAAAAATTGTCAAATGTTTCCAAAATTTGTGATCCAAATGTAACTTAAATGACAAGGCTGCAACCCATGTCCCTTCATCATTGAATTAAGGAGGTGTAAAGCTTCATTTTGAAAACAGAAAATAAAGTTTGATGAAAATGATTTTGCAAATTACGCTGCTCACATTGCAATTTTGTGTGGTGAACATGATCTTTACCATATTGCAATGTTGCCACCGCAGGCAACACTGGGACAGGAGGGAGTAAAATGTCCTAGTGGACAATACAGTCACAAAATACTTTTGGATAGTACTTCGTTCCTTACATGTGTTGACATGAGAAGAAAATGGATATTCATTTTATTCACAGGAAAACAAGTTTGCCTTAGAAATAGGCCAAGCAGAAATACTTGTCTGGTTAGTTCATTTTAGTCGAGTAAGGGAAATTTTGTGGTGGCTCTTTTTGCTGATCTGTGGGCTTTTTCTCATACAATATAAATATCATAAAAGGAGAACTGTTGTGGCTTCCTATATTTCAAGATCTCTATTGCTAGCTGGACTACGTTCCTATGACCTTCCATAGAGGTCCAGAAAGAAGAGGTAGGTGGACAGGAAGGTTTTGTGTGTTTTGCAAAAGCAACCCATGGTAAACTTTGGTAACTACTTTCTGAACTGAATTGAATTCAACTTTATTTGATAAAAATAGTCTTGTCTGATGTTTCCTGAAACTATAATAAGGTGATTTTATTTCTATTTATTTATTTAGTGATAAGAAGTGGCATTGACATGAGGGGAATAAACTGCTATATATTTGAAGTTACCAGACTCAACTCTCAATGAAGTTTAGTTAGCTTACTGAAGACTTTGAAGACATTACCTCTGATATTCTGTTACCACATACAAAGCACAGAGAAGGAGGCAAAGAGGACCTGGGGAATGATCTCTCTCTCAGTAAGACCTGCCCTGGTTCCTGGATTCTTTCGGCAACTGAACATTTTAAGGCTCAATAAATGACCTTTGTGACTTTTTGAACTCATCTCTTTTGCTTCTTTACTCTTAACTAATTACATCATCCCTCATGCCTCTCCCCTTAACACACACACACACACACACACACACACACACACACACACAACACAAATTCATTTACATGAAACATTTGTGTTCATTTTTCAACAGAAAATGTTAAATTCTAGTTTCCCCAATGAAAAGATCCAATCATTTGATTATCAGGCTAGGGGCATTGAAACAAACCATAGGTCATCTCTCTGCCCTAAGTTTAATCAAAAGAAACCAAGTAAAAGACAGCTCTGACAGTGTTGTAGAGAACTTGGGTAGACTTGTCCATGATATAGTTAGACAGTCATTCCTAAGTCAGTGCCTACCTTGGTGATGACCACCTTCTGTTGAGATCGCCAAAACCGTACCAACCTCTCACAGAGATACAGGAACATGGGACCCACTATCCATTTCCAAGTCTGTAATCAGAACAAACAACGAAAAAAAGCGTGTGTTAAGGGGTGGTAGTTAATAAAAGATTCACAGGGACAAAACATTTCAGAAATGCAATTAACATTTGTGGGCTTGTTTAAATATTTGATATTATATTAGTAAATTTCTTCTATAAGAGAATGCATGAAAATACCTAAAGTTAAAATAAATTTCTGAGCCAGTAAAAATAAACATTTTCTTTGGTCACATTGGGGAACTATATCTACAGTATGAAACTCTCCCAAGAGGAACTGCCCACAAGAATGGGATTTCCTCCTATTGTTGCAATAGTAGTTGCAATAATCCTACAGCAGAGTAAAGTTGGTTTCGGAATTAACATTTCTCTAAAGGATAGCATTTCAACAACATCATATTTTTAATGTAACATTGCAATTACTTTCTCTCAGTCATGTAGTCAAAGCTTAATTCGTCACAAGATGAGAAATTTCATGTAAGAATTTAGCTGTTTCTCCAATATTCTGGCAAGTTCTCAGAGCTAAGCAATGCACTTGCTGAATAGGGACAGATCCAGAGATTTTCAGCTTTTTCTAAAGTCCCCTCTTGTCAGAATCTGCAATGTTTCAGACCACTGGAATTACTCTGTGGCATTGTTGGCTGTCCAAAAATATTTAGACCAAACAGATCCATCCTGGGATTCAGTCAGTTAGGTTCCTAGTTGAATATCTGAAGTAGCAAAGAATTTTAGAAGGTGATACCATCTAAAATATGACATTCCAGAAGGGATTCCAAGAGGGGAAGAAACCCCAGAGGACTTTCCGGACTCTCACTTATGAGCTTTCTATGAAAATTTTTAAGAAACTTATTTTTGGAAGTTGAGAGCACCCAAATAGACCTATCTCCAGTCAAAGTTGAAAAATATCTGCCCGGAGGTCATAAATTCTCTGCTACTGGCCTTCATTTTCATGGGACGGGTTTTTCAAACCATCCAACTTTATCCATCTATTTCCTGGGGGCCACCTGGGGCCACATTGAATGGAGCCAGGTGTTGGACATCGCCTCTAATCTTCCCAGAAACCCAGGAGCATTTCTGAGGTGTCTGTTAAGGTAGTAGCATTCTGACTCCAGCTGTCTTCAAGGAAATGTGCCTTCCCCAACTCATAAGAGGACCTGCAATACAGTTCCCTTTTAATCCTTTCTCTTGATGTCTCTGGACTTCCCTGGTGGCTCAGTGGTAAAGAATCCACCTGCCATGCAGGAGATGTGGGTTCAGTCCCTGGGTTGGGAAGATCCCCGGGAGACGGAAATGGCAACCCACTCCAGTATTCTTGCCTGGAGAATCCCATGGAGAGAGGAGCCTGGTGGGCTACAGTCCATGGCGCTGCGAAGAGTTGGATGAGATTGGGTGACTAAAACAACAACATCAACAACAACAACAACTGATGTCTCTATGTAGTGAGGGTAGTTCAGTGACGTGTCTGGTTACTTTCATTAATGAGTAAGGATGCTGAAAGATGTTAAGTCCTCAGACAGCATGCTGTTTCTAGAGGAAGAGTACCCCTATATTAGGAGAGTAGGGAAAAAGGAAGGAGAAATGGGATGGGAAATTTGCCTTTATATTATACTGTGTTTAAGGACACAATTAATGATCCTTTTCAGAAGACCTGTACAAACGTTGATTTTTGCTTAGTTTTATACCAATAGCTAAGATAATAACTGATAACGTGTATTGCTTGCCAATGGGGGAAAAGGTATGAAAATCACGGGGTTCACTTCTCACTCTATGAAACAGAGATATTGAGAATAAACCAAATGGAGTTCTTGAGAGTTCCCAACAAAAGGGAAATATTTTAGCATCCTTTCCCTTGGTCACCCTTGCCACACTCCTGTTCTACCATGAAGTGCCATTGGGTATTGGCATGAACCTAGCTCTCCAGTCTCCTTTATTCACAGACAGGACCTCCTGATACCTAATGGCAGCCCTATGTACCATCTTACAAATTTCCACCCAGCTCTAAAAGCTGGATAGAAAATCTTATTTCCTGGTATCTGAAGAGTCCCTGGCTCCTTATATTATAAATCATTATCTGAGCTTCCCAATTCAGCTCAGGATGGAATCCCTCTGAAAATCATTAACTGATATTATCGTGGCCATCTTATCCAGAAGAGATAGAAGTTCTTGAATCCAAATGCACTTTAAAAAAACAATACTTTTCCAAGTTTTATGTCAGGATGCTCCTAACAGACTAATGTAAAAAGTAACCTTTAGGTTACTTTTCAAGAACTAATTCTAGACAATCAGCATAGCAGAAAAACACTGGATACTTATCCTAGCAGTTCTATGACATTCATAATGGACAACTCTATGACATTTGTATGTATTTCTTAGACGCAGTTTGAAGATTGTAGGTAATGAAACTATAATAGCAACAATGGGTTGTACGTACCATAGGAGGGTTCCCAGAGAACTCCGGGATTGGGCAGTTCTTTATTTTTCCCCACTGTGAGATGTTTTGATAACAGTTTCTTGGTTGGTGTTTCAACAAACTCTCGTTAGTCTGCCCACGTACAATCCGCCTGAGGAGGAAATGTAAGTCCTGATCATTTAGAAATGAGACATTAAGTTCTTAATTTTTTGAGATTCTGAACATGTTTTTAGTATTCTAATATGGGTCTTATACTTTTCATTTAAAAGCAATATCTCATTGCCCCCTCCAAGTAGATTAGAGGAAGGGGAAAAATGCATGATCTTTAGCAATAGAAAAAAAATTATATGGGGACTTCCCTGGAAATCCAGTGGTTGAGATTCCAAACTTCCATTGCAGGGGATGTGGGTTTGATCCCTGGTCTGGGAACTAAGATCTCACATCCCACATCCCACATGCTGTGCAGCATAGCCAAAAAAAGAGGAAAAGAATAAAAAGGAAAACCATGTATGGTGGCAAAAAGGATATTTATATGTAACATTACATCTACAGGGTAAGTTTTGGATCATCCATACATATTTTTGAAAAACAAAACAAAACAAAACAAATGGTAACTATTAGAGTTCTTAGTGCTCAAGATCACATGGGGAGTGATAGAAAAAAAAAATCTGACTTTCTTCTCTTCTCAGTGCCACGACCGGAAGTCAGAAAACTTGCATTTTAATCCCAGTTCAGCTGCTACCTAGCTATGAGACTAAGTAATCAGTCAACCAGTGTAAGTGGCAGATTCTCCTCAGATGGAGAACAGGGAACATATCTGTCCTCTGCCTGCTCCACAGTAAGATACATATCTAGGAGGGACTTCCTTGGCAGTCCAGTGATTAAGTCTCTGCACTTCAAATGTAGGGGGCACAGTTTCAATCCCTGGCTGGGAACTAGGATACCACATGATCCGTGGCCAAAAAAAAAAAAAAAGATACAAATTTATGAATCTATACAAATGTAAAGTGGTGAAATTACTCAGCTAGAGGGGGGAAGAGATTAATTTTTTTTCTCTAGGATTCTCTGAAACAACTGGATGATGACTGAGTCCCATTTAAAGATACTCATTGGTTTAAGAGGGTTTTCCAGTAGTCATGTATGGATGTGAGAGTTGGACTATAAAGAAGGCTGAGCGTCAACGAATTGATGCCTTTGAACTGTGGCATTGGAGAAGACTCTTGAGAGTCCCTTGGACTGCAAGGAGATCCAACTAGTCCATCCTAAAGGAAATCAGTCCTGAATATTCACTGGAAGGACTGATGCTGAAGCTGAAACTCCAATAGTTTGGCCACCTGATACGAAGAAGAGCTGACTCATTTGAAAAGACCCTGATGCTGGGAAAGATTGAAGGCAGGAGGAGAAGGGGACAACAGAGGATGAGATGGTTGGATGGCATCATCAACTCTATGGACATGAGTGTGAGTAAGCTCTGGGAGTTGGTGATGGATACGGAAGCCTGGCATCCTGCAATCCATGGGGTTACAAAGAGCAGGACACGACTGAGTGACTGAACTGAACTGAAAGAGGCTTTGTCTATACAGATATTTCAGTGCTTAGAAAGGGATGACCAGGGGTCAGGGTCTGCAAGTTGATCAAGAATGCACACGAGGAGAGGGAACTATATTCAATATTTGGTAATAAACCATAATGGAAAAGAAGCTGAAAAAGAATGTGTGAGTTATTTTGATGTACACCTGAAACTAACATGACATGGTACCTCAACTGTATTTCAATAAAACATTTTTTAAAAAGAATCCACATGAGGAGTTGCCACAGGCTTCTTTCCCCCACTCTTCCCCTTTTCATACTCAAGTCTCAGCCCCTTCTAGGCTGACTTGACTCAGAGCAGAGTCATTGAGCCTTGAGCACCTACTTCCTCTACTCTTAGTTATCTGCAGCCCCGTACCCACTGGGGAACTTCCCAGGCCTGCTTTTGCGTGCAGGTGGGAGAATCAGCTAGTGTGAAACAGTAGAAAAAGGAAGCCTGGTATGAAACAGGGGTCCCAATAAGGCAAACTCTCTCAACCGCACATCCAGGCACTGAGTGTCTCTAGGACAGATTCACCGCTGCCTGCCTTAGCCCCTCTGAGCTCCAATCCCATCTAAACCACTGATAAACTGGTGGTGGCTTGGCTACATACTGGGTTGGCCAAAAAGTTCATTTGGGTTTGTACATAGGATGGTACAGAAAAAGCCAAATTAACTTTCTGGCCAACCCTGTACTTACCTTTTTAAAGTCTGTTTCCTTGTCTATCATTTCCCCAGGAAATGAGGACAGTAAGAGCATGTCTTCCTTTTACAGGTTAAAAGAAACATGTCTGTCACAGATGCTCAATAGAAGCTTAGGTCTTCCCTTTATTATGTTAGTATGCTTGAAGGCAATAACCATGTGTTTGTCGTTCTAGTATTCCCAACTATGTCTGAGATTGGCCCTCATACACAGTAGGTAATCAGTGAATGATTGGCTTGAATCAAAACTCATTGAACTACAGCAGACCCTTTCACCTGATGAATCATTACCCTCCCTTGTTTGGGAATTTGTCTAATTTATGAGGGATTAAGCCATGGGAAACATCATTGCGGACATCCAAGACTCTACCAGCACTCTCAGAATGCTTCATTTATGCTTGCAAAGATATTCAAAACTTTGGTGTATTTTTCAAGCTTGTTATAAATAACTGCACTATGAATAGTTATGAGTTGCGCACCAGAAACTAAAGTGGTACTGAGTGGTTTTTATCAAAGTGACTTCTGTTTTCACCTCTTATTCTCTCAACAGACAGGCTGATCACACCAAGACAGGGTCACTGTGCCTCTTAACAGAGCACCAGGTCTGGGAACTGAGGGGCATAAAGTACTTGGCCTTGGAGTTTAAATACTCACTCAGCTCCATGGATGGCGAGACCAATGAAGAAGATCACAAAGAGATGGTGTGTGTACCAAAACACTTCAAAATAAGACCTCCGGATGGTTTTGGTGGAGGATGTGATAATTAATATCAGGCACAGTGTAATGACGACTCCGGTGATGCCTGCCAACCGAGTCACCGCCACATATAGGCCTCCTTCAGGATTCTGTAAAATACACAGACACAGACACAAACACACACACATTACTTGTATGCTCTCAGATGCAGGACTCCCCATCTATAGAGAGTCCAATGAATAGGGCAATAGGTATGTTCTTTCCCTCTTTAGATAATCCTAAGCATCCCTCAACAGGGTGGTACAGACTTTGAATTGTTGTTGTTTAGTCTCTCAGTTGTGACTGACTCTCTTGCAACTCCATGGACTGTAGCCCACTAGGCTCCTCTGTCCATGGACTTCTCCAGACAAGAGTACTGGAGTGGGTTGCCATTTCCTTCTCCAGGGGATCTTCCTGACCCAGGGATAGAACCCACGTCTCCTGTACTGGCAGGCGGATTCTTTACCACTGAGCCATCAGGGAAGCCCATGTAGACTTAGAATGGATGGTTCCAAATTAAAAGTCTTACATGGTTGAGGTGTCATCAGAAATATCAATTGATATACAGAAGTAGTTCTCAGTATCAGAAAAAAGGACATTTGTCAACTCCATGTCCTAAAAGGGTCAGAAGCTCTTTTCTCGCTTTGATTTGCAAAGTGTTATAATGCTTAGCTTGTAAAAGTATTCTGGGCACACCACATCTTAGGCTATGTTCCTCCTGACCAGATCCTGAGATGAGGATTCATGGGTAAGTGATTTTGAAAGAATGTGCTCCTGAAGAAACTGGTAAGAGAACAGGAAAGAGGAACATGTCAAGTCAAATAAGAGGGTGTTGTTCAGTGGCTTAGTTGTGTTCCATGGACTGCAGACCACCAGGCTCCTCTGTCCTCCACTAGCTCCCAGAGTTTGCTCAGATTCATGTCCATTGAGTCGGTGATGCTATCTAACCATTTCATCCTCTGCTGCCCCCTTTTCTTTTGTCTTCAATCTTTCCCTGCATCAGGGTCCTTTCCGAGAGGGTGATCTTAGGCCAAATCTTCAGCCTGATGCTGCAGGGAAACTGCTGAGGGTCAAACACACCTCAGGGTTTATCCTGACTAGAGGCAAAGAAGCTGGGTTTTTACGGCCCGAACCCATCAGTTATTGGTTAAGACCAGCTCAGAGAGATAGTTACCTAGGCCCTTTCAGATCTTGGAGCTTGTGGGCAAAGGGCCTCCAGTAGCCCCAGGGCAATCCTCTGAGGAAGAAACACAAATACAGGCAATTGAAAATGAAAGCACACAGAAGGGCGGGGGAACAGAGATCAGAAGAGTGACCTGAGCCCAGCACTGCAGAGTCAGCTCACTTGATATGTTCGCAGTGTCGCCTCTATGTATCATTGTATAAATAAAAGAAAAGTCATCCAAGACATCATAGAAAAAGAATTCCTATTTTATTTGATGCTGTTCAATTCTGTCCCTAAATAGATCACATTTTTTAATATCAGCCTGAGGATAATGATTTCTGCAAAATTAAAGGACTTTTTTGGTAATCTAAACGGACAAGAAAATGTGTTTAGAATTCAGTGTATAGTGAGTGATTTGATTCAACTATCCTACCCAACCGTTGACTGGGCACATGAAGATGATTTCGACCTTCTCCCTCTGAGCATAGAAGGCTGTAGCAACTACTGGAAGGGAAGAAGTCCTTGCCTGTGGATTGCCTATATGGCTGCTGCTGGAGCAATTAGCAGACAGAGGCCACCTATCAGATGTTATAAGCAAGAAAGAGGAAAAGCATTGCTGATGGGTGTCAGCTGGTGGCTGACCTGGTATTAACACCTCAGCCAGAAGCTTCCCTATTTCACATAAACAGTTTCATAGAACACCAACATCAGACAAGGTCATTCTGTGACCTTGTCATTCAAGAGCAGTCAAGACAAACACACGTATGACTGCTGCTTCTTAGCCTATTACAGACTTAGCCCCATTCTTCTGCCTCCTAGAAAAAAAGAATTATTAAGATACCTAATGCTGGAACTATCCCAATTCCGGACTGAATCTGACCCAGAGCAAATGCTTGTTTTCTGAAACCCCTCCCAAATCATCTGACACAAATCCCACAACAAGCCTTTCTCAACATCCTCCTGAGAAACCCCAGATTTCCTCAGAGTGTGAGGTTTCTTTGCTGCAGTAAGTAATAAACCCAAGTTTGTTTGACTAGACGATGTTCCTGGCTTTCTTTGACTGCTGGGCCTTGTCAAGGATAAGCCTGAGTTGCTCCAGGCTTCATGTATACTCGCTCTTACAGGCGAGTTTAAGAAACTGGAAAACATCTCGTGACCTTCCACATTTAGCATCAGGAGTATGGGAAGCATTTTCTATGTGGCCACATTCTTAGAACCTACAGACCTGGCCCTCTGATATAGTTAGTCTACTTTTGTCCTTGTTGCTGTTCTGACCAAGTAAAATTGTTCACTCACTGAAATCTAATCCTCAGTTTTAACAGTCTAGAGAACATCTGAATTAGGAAGTTAGAGGCTTACCTTGATTCTCTGTCGAACAAAATTGAGGTAAGTTTCACCGGGCTTATCTCCAATGTCAGAGAGTGCTATTGAATAAGGATCAGAATTGTTGACTCGGGCATTCACACACCACTCCACATTAAATAGATGTGCAATGGTGTGAATTGCTAAAGAGGGCAGAGAAGAGAAACAAAGAGGGTGAGTGGTGTACATAATTTTATTTGGAGCCGAGTTTCTGGCTACAGTCCCTGTGTGTATGTGTGTCTGTGTGGTGCTCTGTCGCTCAGTCATGTCTGAGTCATTGTGATCCCATGGACTGTGGCCTGCCAGCCTTCTCTGTCCATGGAATTTTCCAGGAAGAATACTGGAGTGGGTTGCCATTTCCTGACTCTATGATAAAGTAGTGAAGATTTGATAAGGATCCCTTCTTATACCAACACCACTTTCTTAATAATTATAGTAATAAAACAAAATATTTAACACATATAAATACATGAATACTATTATATATACATATAAAAAACAATAATAAAAATAAAATCTTTAGCTCATAATGTCTATCTTTGATTCTCAATTTATGGGCTATGGTCCTTGTAGGGTTACTGCAAGAAATCCATGGATCTATATGTGCAACCAAGTATTTTTTTTTAATGAAAGCACTATTTTAATAACTAGGCAGCTGTTATGACAAATATTCATCAATAAAAGAATAAATAAATAAATCATAGTATGTTCAAACAGTGCTCAATGAATCAACAATGAGAATGAATGAACTACATGGACAGGTCTCAGAAGCTGATAGTGAATGGAGGAAACCTCTGTCTAATCATATACAGCATAATTTGATTTATATAAAGCTGAAAGTAAGAGTAGCTATTCAAGGGAGTTAGTCATCAGGATGGTGATTCTTTGTGATGGGGGTGACTTAGGAGCCCAGAGAATGAGCTGCAGCCTGATAATGTTCCATTTCTTGATCTAGACTGTTATTGCTTCAGTTCAGTCGCTCAATTGTGTCAACCAAGTATTTTTTTAAAAATGAATGAACAAAAGTTCTTACATGTGAACTAACAATTTTCACATTAAAAAGTGTGGAAAAGGGGGAGTGCACTGGGATTTTATCAGAAGAGCCTTAGGGAATAACATTTTAAGACCTGAAGGAATAAATCCTAATGTTGGGATGGCAGAAAGAGTGTTGAATATTTTTCTAACAGAACTCGTTCAAAAAAATATCTCAACCTACCTGCAAAGGCTGATCTCTTATTTTGAAAGTATCTTAGAGGGAATACTCTGGTTTCGAGTTTTCTTTGCAATCTCAAATATCTGAATGAACTTACCAGTGTGAAGTGCAATCATCCATGCCACCATTTTATGAAAGGTGAGGTTCCTGTCCAGTTGTCTCCGAATTCTTGTTGAGCAGCACTTTGGATTAAAGGGAAAAATAGTAACTGTTAACAAGAAAGTTTTCTCTGTGTCAGATATCAGACACATATTTTCACATTTAATTATTACAACCAATTCTCTAAAAAAAAAACAAAGCTATATCATCCTACCCATTTGACAGATAAGAAAACTGAGGCTCAGATTGGTCAAACAGCCAATGAGTAGCATGGTTGGCTTAAGCAATGTTTTAGGTTCTCATACTATTAACATAAAAAGCCTCGCATGGAATTCATTGCTTAATGGTATAAAATATGAATTTGGACAGAAAGCATCAAACTATGTAGCTTCTAGTTCAGATTAATTTACTCAATAAAGAGAGGATATAGAAATTTTATAAGGACAGGGGTGCCCTCAAAGATCCAAAGGTCCAGTGGGGACACAGACAAATGAACAGTTCTACAACAAGTGAATAGTTTTAGAATAGCACCCTTCTAGGAAATACACACTATGAGAGGTAGAAAAGTGTCCACCTGCACATGTTGATAGAGACAACAAAACAAGGGAAATCATTAAAACAATCACAGCAAAAATAATAATAGCCAAGGGTATTCACAAAGAGCTTGTGCAGAAGTGTTTTACATGCATTGACTCATTTCATTCTTACATTAATTCTATGTGGGAGGTACCATTGTTATCACCACATGACAGGCATAGAGAGGTTACCTTCCCCTAGGTTTCATAGTTAATAAGTGACAGAATTGGCTGGGGTCTAAACCCCAGTTCCCTGATGCTAGAGATATCAACAATCTGATATTTCATACCTTTTATGATTACCTTGGCATTACTATGGAATTATGGCCAGTTGGTTAGTGTAATTTTCTTACGAACATATGTTAGAGGCTGTGGGTTTCAATGCTTCAATCTGGATTCAGGACATCGCCCAAAATAGAGAAAAAACCCTGCTTTTTGGTTGAATCGGAACCTTGTTTTCCTGAAAAGGAGTCAAGTGCTTGCTCTGGCTGCTTTGTTTCCAAGGGTAGATGTACTGGCATAAAGATTCAGAAAACTTTTAAGGAGACCAAAGTGAAAAAACCCCAAAACAAAACAAAAAACTTAGGTATTATAAATAACTGGTTCTAAACATATTTAATTTCAATACAAGGGCATTAAATATTTGACTTACTTAATTTTAATAAAATATTGTGGTTTTATAGAAAAAATAGAATTACATGGAAAACTGCTTACTCCACTATCTTGGAGTTAGTTACATTTAGGGAGGGTAGGCCAAACGGACCATGAAAGCAGATTGCTGAAACTGCAGAAATACTAGTAACGAAGACACATGATTCCAAAAAAAGGGAAAAAAACAATTAGGCTTTGCTGAGTGCCTTCTATGAGCCAGGCAGCTTATCCATAATCACTACACCATTTAATATAACCAGATAAATATTACTATTTTCATTTTACAGATAACAAAACTGAAGCTTCCCAGATGGCTCAGTGGTAAAAAATCTGCCTGCCAAGCAGGAGACCCGGGCTCGATCCCTGGGTAGGAAAGATGCCCTGGAGAAGGGAATGGCAACCCACTCCAGTATTCTTGCTTGCCTGGACAACCCACATGGACAGAGGAGCCTGGTGGGCTACAGTCCATGGGGTTGTAAGAGTCAGACATGACTTAGTGACTAAACCACCACCATATATATACATTTTATTAAAAGGAAAAACAGAGACTTGTAGTCACTAATGAGTTAGTAGAATGGGGTCCTACTAGGGCACCAATCCCTCATTTTTTTCCTAGTCACCCTCTATAATGTGGTCAGGAATGGCAAACACATCCAAAGAGAAGCCATACATCATGATTATACCAGGCTTCCAGATAGAATTTCCTCATCGTTTCCTGACAAGGGGTGGGGGGGGGGGGTGGCGGTGAGATGGTTGGTTGGGAAGGGAGGGCTTTGCTGCCTGTGATTGCCCAGGGCTTTATTCTTCCTCACTACCATGCAGATACAATTTTTATGCTTTTGAGTCACTTGTGAATTACCACCAGCCACCTACTAATGACCCAAGCTGCCATCATGTACCATAGCTTCTTCACTGAATGACCAGTGACTTCTTTTTTTTTAGAAAAATATTTATCTATTTGGCTGTGCTGGGTCTTAGTTGTGGCATGAGGGATCCTCAGTAGAGGTATGCAGGATCTAGTTCCCCAATCAGGGATTGAACCCTGGGCCTCTGTATTGGGAGCATGGAGCCTTAGCCACAGGACCATCAGGGAACTTCCACTCCCTTGACTTATAATGGGGAGGTCCTCTGTTACTGTCAGTTAGAGCCTTGCTCAATCTCAATAAGCTAACATTCAAGTGCAAGGGAGATTACTCAGTCACCTTGGCAGATTTCTATGCTTGATTCAAACTGCAAGAGTAAAAAAATTTAAAAAAATCGAGAAACAGAACTACAAACTACAGAACTACATATTTAATGGAGCATAACATTAGCTTCTGTAACATGAGTGTTACGGAAACTTTAAAGTTCTATTTTATGTACACCTGGTCTCACCACAAATGCCATAAATGAATCTGAATTAGATATTTATATGCAATTTGAGAGAAATTGCAAAGCCAGCCTTGACTCTACAGAACTCAGGCAAAGAAGCTGACAGAAACCTGGAAGCATTAGAATATGCGATAAATATGAAGATCACCACTGGATTCGTGTAGCACTGTCTATAATTTTAAAATTCCATGTTTATCTTCTATCTCTTCCATAAAACTCTAAGCTCTCTGAGCTCTTGGCTCATCCATGTCTTACCCTATACTCACTACGTGTCCCTGTGCTTAGCACATAGTTGGCACTCAACAAATATTTGTTCACTGACAACTCACTAGTTGACAGACTTAGTCAATTAATACACTTTTAGAATGTCATTCATATCTGTTCTTACATTCGCATTATTTCATTTGTTTTTAAGCTAAAAACAACAACAAAGAGAAGAAGAAAAAAACAGCTACAAGACAGGAAGTCTAAGAGCCTTGCCCTGGACCACATGTTAGATAGAGGGCTACATTGAGAGCCTCTGACTCACAGGCTATATAAGGTTATAGAAAAGAGCTCACTCTCTCACGTTTCTGTTTCTTTCTGATCTTCAGACTAGAACTTCCATCCAAGCTGAGGTTGTTAAGGTTTCTTTAGGGACTTCTGTCTGCTGAGTCCCACCATTCCCCATTTCCCTCAACAGAGCAGGCTCAGTGTTTACCCCTATCTTCCCTGGGAAAGGCCAACCCTGGGGCTTTTTTTCTCCAGCTAACCAGGATTATAAAGCCAGTTCTAAAGGATTAAGACCATTAGACACTGAAGTTCTGTGACTGTTTAGTTTTCATAAAGGCCAACTAATAAATCCTTGAATCTACAACATCCTTGCCACTTCTAGGTTAGTTTATTCAGCCTGCCCAAACATTGATATATTTGATGGACTTCCTAAGACCACAAGAGTTTTGAGTTTAGGTGGCAAGTGGGAAAGTGGACAGGCTGTGGGGGCACAAATGCCTGGGTTGGAACTTCAACACTCTCATTGAATTTCATCCCCACCTCACTGGCCTGACATGCAGATTTCATGGAGGTAAGGTTTATGAAGACTCAGTAAGTTGCAGCTGTTACCATTTCCAATGAGTCACAGTATGTCCACTCATTTTAATCCCAACCAGAAAAGAAGGTTCTTTGCCAAGTTCACATTTCAGGTTGGGAAATCTGCAAGGAAGGACACACCCCATCTATAAAAGAATGTTACTTGCTCCTCCTTTTTAAAAAACGCATTCTTTGATGTTCAGGTCTCTCTAGCTAGAGAGCTGAACTTCTCTGCAATTTGAAGAATAGCCTCATTTCACCCTTGTCTTTAGAGACCCTCATGAGAATCTTCACTCCCTTTAGGTCACAGGAAGCCTAAAAGCGGCCATTACAACATGTGCTGATAATAGCCATGAAATGGCAGTGCAATTTGAGCCTGTGGAGTAACAAGGATTTCTTAACAAGCTGTCCTGGTGAAAACACTGCCTGTTTCTTAGGGTTTACTTCCTCTAAATAGAAACTATTTGAACAGGAGATATTGGGGGAGAATAAAACAGCTACAGTCCCTGAATTTCATTTAGAAAATGTCCAGATGTTGTACTTTACAGGTCGCCCTTCAAGAAAACTTTTCAATTGCCATATGATCCAGCAATTCCACTCCTTGGCATATATCCAGACAAAACTATATATGCACCCCTATGTTCATAGCAGCACTGTTTACAGTAGTTGAGACATGGAAACAACGTAAATAAATGCTCATCAGCAGATGAATGCATAAAGAAGATGTGGTACACATATACAATGAAATATTACTCAGCCATAAAAAAAAAACCAAAATAATGCCATTTACAGCAACATAGATGCACCTAGAGATCATCATCCTAAGTGAAAAAAGTCAGAAAGAGAAAGAAAAATCCCATATGATATTTATATGTGGAATCTAAAATATGACACAAATGAACCTATCTACAAAACAGAAATGGAATCACAGAAATAGAGAACAGACATGCGGTTGCCAAAAGGGAGGAGTGTGGTGGAGGGATGGAGTTTGGTATTAGCAGATATAAATTATTACATTTAGAATGGATGAACAACAAGGTCCTACTGTATAGAGCAGGGAACTATATTCAATGTCCTGTGATAAACTATAATGGAAGAGAATATAAAGGAGAATGTATGTATATATATAACTTAGTCACTTTGGTATACAGCATAGATTAACACTGTAAATCAATTATACTTCAATAAAAAAGAAAACTTTTCCATCAAATGGAGTTCTACCTCTGTGGTTTCTTAGGTTAAGATTATTTTGGAAATCCTTGTGATCAATGTGTTAGTTATGGCTTGTTAACCCTATATTTGTAAATCAAGTGTTGTATAGTCTTAAAGAAAAAAAAAATCTCCTTAGGATCAATGTGAATTTAGTAAGACTAGGGAAAAGTGAAGTAGAGTTCAAGGCAAGTTCTAATTGTTATTGACAGTTTAGATCACTTTCCGTCCCTCAAGTAGTCATTGATTACCAATTAAGATTAACACCTAAGCTATACATTTCAGGTCCAAGTTTACTAGCAAAGCTCCAACTTGACCTCAGGTATCTACCATTTAAAATCCTTACACTCTCATCAAAGTAGATTGCTTGCTTCTCTCCACTATAAATGACTTCTATTTAATAGGTCATTTTTTAAAAAGCTAGTTAATATAAAAGGAGCATTTTATTAAAAGGAAAAACAGAGGCTGCATGCATGCTAAGTCATGTCCAACTCTTTGCAACCCCATGAACTGTAGCTCACCAGGTTCCTCTGTCCGTGGGATTTTCCAGGCAAGAATACTGGAGTGGGTTGTCATTTCCTAATCCAGGGAATCTTCCTGACTCAGGGATTGAACCTGGGTCTCCTGCATTGCAGGCAGGTTCTTTACCACTGAGCCGGCAGGGAAGCCCCCAAACAGAGGCAACTAGTCACTAATGAGCAGTGGAATGGGTCCCCCCAGGCATCAGTCCCTAAGTCTGGAAGAGCTACCCTCTGTGGTGTGGTCAGGAATGGCCAACACAGCCAAAGAGAAGCCACAAGTTATGATCACACAGGACTTTCAAGAATATGATTTCTTCACCATTTCCTGTGCTTATATCTCCTACAGGTTTATTTTTATCCTTTATGCCCATACCTGATGCTACCTTCTCTAAGAATTCTTTTTTCATCCCCTGCACCACCTGATACAATTTCCTTTGCCTTTGCTTGATTCCCTGTAGCTCCTTCTTTGTAACATTTTGTGGGACCCATCACATTTTGCTTTGTATCATATTTGAGTATGTATGTAGATTCCAAGTTCCTTGCTTCTCATCTTTGTATAACAATAAGAAATTCGTATACCATTTTACAGGTTACAAAAGTTCTTCCTACATAATCTTTTTTTCTTCCAGCATAGTATATTAGGGGTTCAGTAGACTGTTGAAGTGAGGGTGAAAGAGCCTGGGGCATTTAGAAAGCTCTGAACTCCTCAATTCCATGGACCAAACACCTGTCACATTCATTGCATAGTGACTCATGGCTCATTGTTCCAATCTTCTTGGGATATTACCCACCAAAGAGAGTTTCTCTGACTTAAACATTTTGAAAAACATGACACTATGAGATTAATCCCCAAATTTCACATCAGTCTCATAAATTTCTATATGTATGTATATATATACAGATATGTCATATTATGTATATCTGTCTGTGTGTGTGTGTACATGTACTTTATTGCTATTGTGGAGGTATAGGTAGATTGGTTGTTTTGCTTTTTGGGGGGTTTTGTTTTGTTTTCAAAGTCTGTTCCAGGTTAAAAGGTTGTCTCAGGGAGCTCCATTGACAGATAATATAAAAATAGAGAATCAAGCATGGCTTGATTGTATAATGAATATTGTACAGTGGTTGGAATTCTTATAAACCCTTGGTTTGCTTTTCCTATAAAAGGGCGTTGAGCTTGATGGCCTTCGAAATTTTGAGGAACTCAAACTTTGTAAACGTTGGTTCTTACCGCACTGGAACCCCTGAGGAAGGAGAGCAGATTTCGACAGACAGGCAGCAGAATCAGCATGCAGTTGAAATTCAGGCAGGCTGCAGGGGCTCTGGCCAGGGCCAGCGCTGACTGAAAAGGGCAGGATGAAAAGCAGGTGACTCTTGTGAGCCCAGAACACTCCCCCATCTCACTCCGGCCCCCCAACCTCCAGGCTTCCCAGCAAGCATGAGGACCATACTCCAGAGACATCAAGTTATCTGGGAACGAAGGTTCTTCAGAGCCAAGGATTTATTTTTAAGGCCTTGCTCCCCACCCCAACATTTTTATTATGAACATTTTCAAACACAAAGAGAATCTGAAATAATTTCACAATGAATACCTGTTTATTCATCTCCCAGATTCTACCTTTTACATTTTATGAAGCTTGCTTTAGCAAATGTCTATTAATCTATCCATTCATCTGCCTACCTCTGTATCCATCCATCCATCAATGCATCTTATTTTTGATGCGTTTCCAAGTTGCAGACATTAGTTCACTTCCTCCTAAATACCTCAATATGCATATCATTAATTAGAGTTCAGTATAGAAACTGGGGCTTTGTAAAGAAGATTTTCTTAGCACTTAGACTAACCTCAACAGTAACTAAGTTGGTATGGTGTAATGCTTTGGCATTAAAACTGTTCCTTGTAATGCCTAAAAAAACTGCATATATGCAATTAAATATGGGGGGAGGAAAATGCAAAAGGAAATCATCCTTTTCAGCATCAACCTGAATAAATTAACAACAATTATAATAACATAGTATAATTATATGCTATAAGTATTTATGCATATGATGCATAATACATATTATAATTACCATCATTAAGTAATCAATTTGTGGTTTCAGCATGATGTAACAAATGACATCCTCTGAGGCAGCCCTAATTGTAATTATTTCATTTATGATGAAGAAGAACTCTGGCAGTTCAAGGAAACTGAGAATGCTAATAGACCCAAGGAAAGGCAGGGGCCTTTGCTCTGCCAGTCTAGTCAACAGATGTGACCTTTGGGCAAGTTCCTCAAAGGCTCCATACGTAGGGAGAGGCTTATTTCCTGAAGACTATTTCATAACATGTCACTAGGGCTTTTCATGCAAAAAAGTAGTAGGAATTGATGATTTAGAGAATACAGACAGTCCCACTTGTGCTACCTGTATCACCCTGGATGGATCTCTTCAAGCTGGCCATCCATTCCAGAGTCAGTATTAGATTTCTCCTTTAAGCTAAACAGGTACACAGTAGTTCTTGGGAGGGGAAGGTTGCTGCTGGGACCTTCTGCCAGCCTTCTGTTTGCCCCACACTGGAGGACCGAAAGACTCTTGCTCAGGGGGTTGCAATGGAAGGACTGAGGCCAATGGTGCTGTTGGGTTGGTCAGAATATTTCTTTAAAATGTTAAGAGGAATAGGGACAAGAATCTCTGATGAGACATGGGAGCCAGCCAATACCATGGGAAATGGAACTTATACTTACCCCAAGAAGTTTTCGAGTGTAAAAGAACTTATCTGGAATATCATAAACCCGGTAGTACCAGACAAAGAGGAAGACGTTCATCCCCAGCCATATCAGCTGCACAAATAGAAATGGTTGCATGAAGTTTTCAAGTTTCAACAAGCAAATTTCACACCAAGTTGGAGTCAGACCAGGGTCAGGGCTTCCCCCATGGACAGGCCTCAGTATAGGTGGTTACAAAGCTGGGTGGAACCAGCTTCGAACCAGCTCTTTCCTACCAAGGTGTCTCTGCACTTTGGTAGTAACCTTTCCACTCTGTCTTGTCCCCTGTGACTGTTCTACTACTTGGCCACTATGCTGTTATTATCTGTCTATCTCTTCTTGTTTCTTTCTCCTCCTCTTAGGTTGATAGATGATAGCAAGTGACTCAAAGGGAAAGGAATCTGTTACTATGCTGTTTCTCACACCAGGAGGACTCTGGGTTCGATTCTCAATTCTCACAGGTGGAAGATCTCCCTTGTTCACACAGCATCTTGCCCCAGTTAGTGGGACTCTCCTCAGTCTTTAATTCTACTTGATGAATTTTGCTTCAAGTGAGCATCAATGAGGGGATGACTGCATGCTAAGCTGCTTCAGTCGTGTCCGGCTCTTTGTGACCCTATGGACTGTAGCCCGCCAGGCTCTTCTGTCCATGGGATTCTCCAGGCAAGAGTACTGGAGTGGGTTGCTATGCCCTCGTCCAGGGGATCTTCCCAGCCCTGGGAATGAACCTGCATCTCTTGTGTCTCCTTCATTGGCAGGCAGGTTCTTTACCAATAGAGCCACCTGGGAAGCCCAAGGGGATGAGAGGCATGGGATTTATTATTATTATTATTAAAAGGAGATCCTTCTAGACTGTGAGTGTCCATTTCATCTCAAGCACTGACTGCATTCAACAGTGACTCTGCCTGGTGCTCTACCTTCAGGTCCCTGGTTGCTATCTTAACTGTGCTTTCAGCTTATTTAATGTCCTTCAATGCTGGAGAACAGTCTCTCCTTACAAAAAAGAAGGTGCTAAAACCACTTCTCCATTTTCTGACTTTGTCATGTTTATTCTTGATTTCTAAGCTGTGTCTTCACTTTCAAGTATATGAATGCATAATTTAGATAGAGGTCATTTCCCTGGGAAAACTGTGGTAAGGGCTAAAAGTATAATTTGAACTTAGTTTCTATAGGAGTCATCTGTTCTTAAAACAGAAATGAGCAATCAACTTAAGAACTTTGAGTCCTCAGAACAATTCTGTATTTCATTACTGTTAATTTGGCTTGATTTTTTTAAATGAAAAAGATATTGTGGCTTTTATTTTACTTGTGCCACTTGTTTCTACCTCTCCAGTTAAAATAGTCATATTTACTTCATGACAAATTCTTTTAAAAATTTCATTCATAGGTGTCCTTTTTAAAAATCTGAATACTGCTTTTACTGACTACTGGAAAAGCTACTTATAAATCATATTTCTATCATCCCAACCATCTGTGATTGCTTTGCTGAGACCACCACCTTAAAATAATAGTTGATATTTGTTATGTCAAAAACTAAAGAAATCAACATGTCTATTAGAAAAATCACCATAACTTTACTTAAAAGTTGTTTCTCATGACACATTATATTAATTTACATGTAACTATGTGTAATATATATCATACAAACATTATACACATATATCTAGTTTACTTCAATTCCTTTTCCTTGACTTTTTAAAAAAAACTTCACAAATAACTAAAGTTTACTTCAGAAGAAAGAAGATACTTCTTTAAAAGAGAAAATTGAGAAATTCAATTATTTTTGGTGTAATTACTGAACATACAGGCCAATTTCCCGTACATCTGCCAATCTTGTGTTTATTATTTGGAAAACTGTATAAAGTTTCAATTGCTCATTTTTAGGTGGTATAAGTACATAAAAAATAGAAAAAATTTGCTTCTGAGTTAACATTGTAACCAATTCATATTCAGGGATTGTTATCATGAAATATCTTCTACTCCCACTGTGAAATGCTGGCTAATTTAGTACTTTTAAAAAATTCCAGAAATAAACTAGGCGAAGTGAGCCCCTAGATGCATTCCTTCCATGAGTAAATTTGGAAGAATGGACTCATTCTGTATCCATCAGATGGATGCATGCTCACATAAATAAGTTTCAACACAATTTCTCAAATGAATGAAATAAAGCTTTGCTCTATTTTCATTTTCAAGAGAACATAGACAAGTTAGAGAACTTGTAATTTCTTTCTTATTGGTACTTACAATGACAAAGATGGAGATGCCCTCATTCACAGCCCAGTTCCCCATGGTAGCAGAGGTTCAATGCCTTGAGTTTGCCTTTCTTCTCTGCTATGCTTCTTCTTCCCATGAGGAAATGAAAACAGCAGCCTTGGGGCAATCTGTTTCCTTTTCTATTATCAGAAATTAGCTAATCATTGGTCAACTGAAAAGCTTGTTTCCATAACAAATTTAAATCTTCAAACCACAAAAAAAAAAGACAGAAAAAAAAGTCTACAATGATCCAATCACGATTAAACATAATGAGAAATGAAACTAATTTCTACAATGGAGAGACAAATAACAGTGTAATTCATGGTGAATTACACAGTGATTTAATTTCTGGACTGACTGGTTAGCAAATGGCAATTTTTAAAAAGTCACCCAACTAGCCATGACTTCGTGTTAGGTAAAAAAAAAATAATTAGATAGATGTGATCTTTTTTGATAGGCTGGAGCAGCATTTATAATCCTACTGAGAAAAATAACAATAGTGATGGCTGATATTTATACCATGCTTACATTATGCCAATTTTCTAAGATACATATGTGTGTACATACACACATGTACATACACACACACATATACATATATAAAAGTTGATACACATCTATGTGTGTGTCTACACACAAAGGCACCCATATACACACATATATAAATTCAGTATGTAAATAAATTAATTTGATTCTAATATTCCACCTTATAAAGTAGTTTCTATTATTATGATTACATTTACAGATGAGGAAACTGAGACCCAGAGCAGTTAAGTTACTTGGCCAAGGTCATGCAATTAGGAAACTGTGGAGTTGGGATTTGAAACCTAAATAATTTGGCCATACTTTTACCATGATACCAAAATAAAAAAGCCTGACAGTGGCAACCCCGTCCCAAATCACTTCCAAAACAACTATGGGAAAAGAAAACAACAAACAGGCCAAAATGTTTGGATGGCTGTAGTAGTCCCAGGTTGACAGGCCGTTTTTCTAGGCAGGATAGGTAAACAGGGTCAGAACAAAGGTATGTTCTAGGTGGTGGATGTCAAAAGTCTGATTTAGCATTTTTTTCCCCCCTGACTCCCACCCAGTCTTCAGGAAATGAAAGAGACAGAATGATAGGGTGGTAACGCCACTCTGAGTTCAAAGTTGACTAATTGCATCAAGGTACAACATCAAAGTTGACTAATTGCATCAAGGTACAACAGCTAGAGCAGAGAGAGAGATAAAAGAAGAAACTGGAGGAGCAAACGGGAAAAATAGAAGAAAAAAGAGAAAGAGAGGCCTGAACTATTTGGGTTGGTGTCTGCTGAGGCACTTGAGACAACCTGCAGAATTGTGACCATGAGTAAAGTAATTCTTTTTCACCTTTTAATATTTAAGGAAAGGTACTCAACTGTGACTTTCTGCATGGCTCTTGAATCATGCGTAACCCACATCAAGGACAGTCAGCTTCATGGTTCAGTTACACACAGAGATAATCAAAGAAACACAGACAATCAAGTTATGTGTCAGTAATTTGCCTCTCTGCTCTGGGACCTATTCCTCACCCTTTCTTTGTTCTGTTCTGTTTTAGAGAGAGTTGTATTTGCCAGGCTCCTTGGCCCTCTGGCTTCTGGGATGGTCAGTCAAACTGGAGGATGAGGAGCAGGCGAGGAGTCACAGTGCTTCTTCCCCTGGCTTGCAGCTTCAAGAGGTGTCTCAGAAGTGCTTGCTTTTAACCAGAAACCCCAGCTCCCACCAGTCAGCCTTTCTCCCTGTGGCCTGAGCTCCTGTTGGCCATCACCACTATAGGTCCAGCCCCTATCAGATGGCCCTCGCTTCTGGGCTTGAGTTACACCAACTCCTCCCAGGTTCCCTCCAATCCAGAGGGCAGTCACCACTTCCTGTAGCCGGTAATCTTTTTGCTGCCTCTGCACCCACATTGGGATTCTCCACTTTCACGTCATCCATGTAACAAATCCCTGGTATGAAATTCCCTCTGTTGAAACAGGGTGGTTTCTGTTTTTCTGACTGGACTTTGCCTGATACAGAAAGTAATTCAGACCTGTACTCATTTTCTCATGGAATTAAATAAGTGAGGCATGTATGCCTAAAGAGGAATAAAACACATTAAAATCTGCTCTCTCTCTTCCTGCCACTCTCAAACTCTTCCACAGGGATGATTCCTGCTCCATCAGGGTCTTTGAAACTTACCCAAGTAGTCCATCGACAGATGAAAGGATGAAGAAGATGTGCTACAAAAATACAATGGAATATTGTGCTATGCTTAGTTGCTCAGCTGTGTCCGAATCTTTGTGACCCTATGGACTGTAGCCCACCAGGCTGTACAGTCCATGGGATTCTCCAGGCAAGAATACTGGAGTGGATTGCCATGCTCTACTCCAGGGGGTCTTCCCAACCCAGGGATCAAAGCCAGGTTTCCTCCACTGCAGGCAGATTCTTTACCATCTGAGCCACCAGGGAAGCATATTACTCAGCCATAAAAAAGGAAAGAAATGGGGTCATTTATAGAGACGTGGATGGACCTAGAGCCTGTCGTATAAACTGAAGTAAGTCAGAAAGAGAAAAACAAATATCATGTATTAACACATATATGTGGAATCTAGAAAAATGGTTCAGATGAATCTATTTGCAGGGCAGGAATAGAGATGCAGATGTAGAGATCGGACGAGTGGACATGGTGGGGGGATGGGATGAATTGGGAGATTAGGACTGACATATATACATTACCATGTGTAAAACAGACAGCTAGTGGGAACCTGCCATATAGCACAGGGAGCTCAGCTTGGTGGTCCGTGGTGACCTAGAGGGGTGGGGTGGGGGTGTGTGTGTGAGGGAGGTCCGAGAGAGAGAGGAGATATATATATATATATAAACATAAAGCTGATTCACTTCATTGTACAGCAGAAACCTACACTACATTGTATAGCAACTATACCCCAATTAAAAACAAAAACAAAACAAAACTTGCCAAAGTCTTCCCCTCTCCACCCCTCCCCGCTTCTCTCTTTCCTAACCTACTGGCTGATCGTCCCTTTGCCCTACCTATCTTAAACTTCAAGTCTCTCCCACATTTTGTCATCTACCTCCCAAGGACCGTGCTCTGCTGGGGCAGCAATTACAAGGGGACCATAGTTACTCATATACTAGGAAAGAATGCTCCTTGAACATTTCCTAACTCCTTTCCCCTCCCTCCACAGTTTGAGAAGAAAATTCAAAAAAGAATATTTTTATGGGTGATCAACCATTCCTTCCTATGGCTTCTTTTTTCTCCTTTATAAAAGTAATCACAGGGCTGTGAGTAGAGATGTCTTGAGAGACTTAACCTCCATCAGTTTCACAGCTGGAGGAAGAGAGCTCAGTTGCAATGAAGAGTAAAATCTTTCTTTTATAGCAAGTAACTTCCCTTTTGAGAACACTGTTCAAGTTAATTTCAATGTGCTCTGCTCTTGAAAAGACAAGCAGAAAGTTTGATAAAGGAGCAACAGGTATTGGTTGACTGGTATTGACTGGACATGGAGAATGAAGAAAATTGAACCTCTATGCATCAGCTAACAGTTTATCTTCTTCCGGTCACTTGGGCTTCCATTGCCTCCTAAGCTGTTAGTGTCAAGTTAGACTGTGATGAATGCAAGAAAGTGTTCAACCCTTCCAGCAGGCAGTAATGACAATGACCAACACCATCAGCTTGTGATTGAAATCCTAGACCCCTCTTGCAGAGGGAAAAAAGAGAGAAGCAGACCCATGTCTCCAGGAGATCCCTAGATTTTGCAATCTGAGTATAATTCTTTCCCAATTTGTCAAAATAAAAAAGTATGTGAAAGTGAAAGTTGCTCAGTCATGTTTGACTCCTTGCAATCCCATGGACTGTAGCTCATCAGGCTCCTCTGTCCATGGAATTCTCCAGACAAGAATACTGAAGTGGGTAGCCATTCTCTTCTCCAGGGCATCTTTCTGACCCACGGATCGAACTTGGGTCTCCTGCACTGCAGGCAGATTCTTTGCCGAATGAGCCACCAGGGAAGCTTTGTCAAATTAAAAAAAAAAAAAAAGTATACTAAAGTTATTTCCAGAAAGATGTATGGAATGGTGAAGAAAGGCAGGTATGTTACTGTACCAAGATTCCTGAGAAATTTCATTCCTGGTAATGATGAAAAATGGATTTCTATTCCTATTATCTCTACTGTGCAAGCTATTCTTTTCAGAACTACCATGTTCCCACTCTCTATGCATCCATGAGTTACATGGCCCCACTTCCCTTGCTTAAGGATGATTAATGAGAGGACTTTATCCTCCTGGAAATAGTAACTCATGGATGGGTATTTGACCCAAATTAGGCCAATGAGAGTTCTTTTTGCACAAGGAGGGAGTTTTTAGGGTCTATGGAGGCGAGAGAGTGAAGCTTTTTTCTTTGTTCTTTGTGAATATGCATGAATGCGGCTGCCACTGACCATCTCTACTACTTCGTGCCAAGAAGCTGCATAAGAATCATGCCAACACAAAATCAGATCAGTAGTTGGGGAAGCAGCGAGAGGTCTGGAGACAAATATAACAGCATTTGCTTTCTGGGTCTGATCTACCTGAGACACTGGGATATCTCAGTTATTCTTACAGATTGAGTTCCCTGGAAGTACATTCCAAGTTGGAGATGAGTGCTCAGGAGTTTGATCTGAGAGTGTCTTTGGAGGCACACGCCCGCATAAAGGAAGGAAACATAAGAAAACAGCAGTGGGCAGAAGGAGAAGCTGAATTATCATGTGGTCATAAGAAGGCCTCAGCAACCCTGTGGGGAGATGTGAAGCTGGGATGAATGCATGATCTTGGGCAAGACGGTGCTCTTCACTAAGACACTCCCTGGAGGTGTCGACAGCAGGGGAGTAAGTCTTTCACTTTTGAAGTTGCCACATTATAGTATAATACCCAGTTACACAAGCCATAAATTCCTATTTTTAAGGGGAAGAAAAAACAGTTTGAGTTGGCTTTCTACCACTTATACCTAGAAGGGTTCCTACTAAAGCATGTTGCAATGGAAACCACTTTTTATTCCATAACCACAGTCTCAAAGGTTTAGTGAAAGTTGAATAAGGCTGCTGGAATGGGATCCAGATATTCTATTTCTTGTTTGAAGGAGAAAATAGAGTAAAAGAAGAGACAGTCAGGGAGGAAGGGGTAATTTACTGATGTAGGCATTAAGAACATGGTTTTACCTGATATTTTATTTATCAGAAAGTGAAAATGTCTGGTGATGAGGATTTAAAATTTAACTCTTTAGATTGTGATTTGCATACATTTATTCACAAGAATAAGGAAGAAAATGAGGAAAGCTTACCTATTTTTTCTCACTAATCATTGATTTGAATTTAAAACTTTTGAGGATACTTCCTGTGTAAATAATTTGTTTTTTCTTGAAAAAAAAAATATTTTTACAGGCTTTAGCTAGGTCCTAACAATAGCTAACATTTGTAAAGCATTTTACACATGCCAGGTGCCTGACATGCTTTATCTCATTCACTTTTCACAGTCACATTACGAAGTGTGCAAACTTATCATATCCATTTGAAGTAGGATGAATATTGTGTGTTAGTCACTCAGTTGCATCCGACTCTATGCGACCCCATGGACTGTAGCCCTCCAGGCTCCTCTGTCCATGGAACTCTCCAGGCAAGTATACTGGAGTGGGTTGCCATTTCCTTCTCCAGGGCATCTTCCCGACCCAGGATCAAACTGAGGTCTCCTGCATTGCAGGCGAGTTCTTTACAATCTGAGCCATCAGGGAAGGTATTGCACCCCCACCCACCGCCTCAGCCAAAATGTCTAGGTACTGATTCCCAGAACCTATGAATATGTCACTTTACATGGTTAAAGTAACTTTAACTTTACTTTGAAGACATGATTGAGTTAACAATTTTGAGATGGAGAGATTATCAGGGATTATTCTGAGTAGGCCAATGTAATCCCAAGGGCCCTTATTTGAAGGAGGCAGGAGGTTCAGATGCACTGAGAGAGGATGTGAGGGATGAAGCAGAATTCAGAGAGCAGAGAAGATGCTATGTGGCTGACTTCAAAGATGGAGGAAGAAGCCCCGAACAAAGGAATGGAAGGAACACAGCTCTAGGATCTCTAAGAGGCAAGGAAACAGATTTTCTTCTGGAGCCTCCAGAAGGAATGCAGGCCTGCTGACACCTTGATTTTAACCCCATGAAATGGATTCCAGACCTCTGACCTCCAGAACTGCAAGAAAGTAAGTTTGTGTGGATTTAAGCCAGTCGTTTGTGGAAATTTGTTACAGAAGCAATAGAAGACTCATATCCCTCTTTAAAGACCAGAGATAAGAGCTGTGAGGAGATAAAGTAGCTTGCCCAGAATCACACGGCTGCTTGATGTTGGAGCTGAGATTTGAATGCTGCGGGCAGTCTGATGCATCACTGCTTATTCGTGCCGCCAGAATCATTTCGTAAAGCTAGGACTTCCTTGTCAATAATAAAGTCATTTATTTTGGAGCATCAGCCTCTGTCCCAAGATCCCTGGATCAGCCTCTGTTCCAAGATCCCTGGATTGAACTCTGCTATCCTGCTGTTAGTTTGCAACACATAGCTCTCCCACCTAGGACTGACCAGAATTGCCCTTGATTTCCAGCCTCCCTCTGACAGTCTAGATGTTGCTGATGGTTTCCTGCAGTAACCATTGGCATGCAGGACTGGCTCCACCCAAGAAGCCTGAAGGAGTCTGTTGAGCCACAAGGGTGACTCCGTACAACCAGTTTCTGCGTATTTCACCTTGACCCGAAGCAGGAAAACTCTCTCTGTGTTTCCACTATCACTTTTCCTTGCCCTAGGAGGTATCTGAGCTCTCATAGCCCCACTTGCAGCAGTTAGCAAGGGTTCATTCTGGAGGAGATGTTAATCAGTCACTTCAGTGTTAGCCGGGCTTCCCAGGTGGCTCAGAGTGTAGAGAACCTGCCTGCCAATGCAGGAGATGCGGGTTCAATCTCTGGGTCAGGAAGATCCTTGCCTGGAGAATCCCATGGACAGAGGAGCCTGGAGGGCTATAGTCCATAGGGTCGCAAAGAGTTAGGCACGACTGAGCAACTAAACATCATCATTGTCATCACAAGTGTCAGCCACATGGGAGAGGCAAGTGTCAGTTCTTGTAGGACCACTGGAATTGAAATAGGATTCTCTCCAAGAGAAAAGGCATCTTCATTTCACGTGAGCCTGAGGTCTAGTTCCCTTGACAGTTTCACCAAATAATGTCTAGCCTAACAAAACTATTAATAATAGGGTCTGACTGCTTGCTAAGGAGAAACTGAAGATATTTCACGTCAATACTTGTAGCCACATGCAAACATCTGTTAAGATATATAATCACAGTACAGTTGTCAAAATTAGGAGATACAACACAAATACAATATTATTGTGTAATCTACAGTTCATGGAGTTTACCAACTGCCCTTTTTGTGATTTGTTGTTGTGCTCTGGAATCTAGTCTAAGATCATGTATGGAATACAGTTGTCATGTACCTCTGGGGCTCCTTTAATCTGGACCAGTTCCTGAGCTTTGATTGATTGATTTTTCCTGATTGTGGCATTTTTGAAGAATATAGGCTGGTTATTGCATAGAATGTCCCTCCTTTGATGTACTGCATTTGTTTATGACTAGACTCAACTTACGCCTTTTGGGCGGGAATATGCTAGAAATGGCAAGTGTCCTTGTCAGAGCATCACATCAGAGAGGCACATGATGTCAGTCTGTCACATTGCTGATGATGACCTTTCTCTTAGGTAACACACAGAGAAATCTTTAAGAGTAAATGTAGGCCATTTATTTTCAAATGGTTCACAAACAATAACCATGATCGTGGAAATCTGACAAAATGGTAATAGCTGATAAATCTGGGTCAACAGCACACTGGGTTTCTTTGTCCTGTTCTGATAACTCTACTGCAGGCTTGACATCATTTTTAAATAAAGCAGCTTAAAAATCTGACACATTAGAAGCTGTCTTCAGTATGTACAGATTGCTCTGGCATTGCGGGGGCAGCATTGGTTTGGGGGGATGCTGCTTTTTGTGAGGGAAGGCACTTCAACGGGCTTGTTGGTGATTCAAAGGCATTGCTTGGTCAAGGGGTTAGAGGTAGAGTCAGAGAAAAAAAAGCTAAGCTGCTTAGCATAATACAACGAAAGGATGATGTCCTTGAATGGAGAAACTTATAGTGTTACCTTGATATGAGGCTTGCACTGGAGACGGTGAAATAGAGTGTCCTGGAGGACAGAAGTGTTTCTCACAGAGATGAGTAACAGGCCCAAGAACAGAACAGAGTATCTGGCCCAAGAGAGGACACAGGCAGGTAGCCCTAGTGGTTAGGACTTCATGCTTCCAACGTAGGAGGCGCCAGTTTGATACCTCGTCAGGGAACTAAGATCCTATATGCCTTGTGGCATGGCCGGTGGGGGTGGGGGGTGGGGAAGTCATCTAATTTTAAAAAAAGAAAAAGAGAACATGGGCAATAAGGGACTTTCCTGTTCACGGTAATAATCTGCAGGAATGGGGCCATGTGATAATGATTGTTGGTTTTCCCTTTTCTATAGTGTCATTCCTTTATGTTGTTCCTCTGTCTTCACTACAGCTGATAAACCAGCAAGCCATAGCATCAGCCTTGAATTAATGGTCATCTTGAGGGATAAAGTGGAAGTTGGCCATGTGGTGAAATTGACTAGGAGGGCCTGAGGCAGCAAGGAGGAAAAAAAATGATGAGATGATCAGACGTGAAAGGAAGAGCAGGAGACAATCAGGAGGATACCAACAGTCTGAAAAATTCCTGGAAATATTTGGGAAAAGACACTGGACTTCCAGGCATACTCTGGTGTTTGAATTGCAGCGATTTGACTGTTAAGGAGAAGAAGATTGCAGAACTCCAGAGAACGTAAGCATATATAGGAAAGTAGAGTTCACTGGCCACATGTGGGTCATGTACAATAAATGGTTAAAAAAAATATAGCTGAGTGGTTTATTCAAGTCCAAAGGAAGAGTTGGTGTGCCTACCTTCTACTACAACAAGCATCAGGAGAATAATGATTTTGTTATGCAAAGTCATCCCTTGCATATGAGGTGGATCAAGAATGAGAATATTCCTCTGTGTGGACTTTCAAGCTTTGCTAATTTAGGGACCATGTATAAAAATAAGAAGACAGGTAATGACTATTTATTTGATTTTAGCACAGTGAGATTATTAATTTGTGGTTACTTGTGAGATTTACTGCACTGCTTTCTTGACACTGAGATCTCAGGAATTTAAAAAGTCTAAGAAGCTCTACAACAAGAGTTCAAATGAACCAAGAGGTTTTATTTTCTCACTGATGTGAGAAGACATCTGCACACACTAAACTTGAAACTACAGACTAAAAATGTGAAATACTGTTGTCAGTTCAAGGAAGTGAAGATATTCAGACACAACTCAGACTGTTATATAATTCAGAGATCACATCTATTTCCCTTATTAAACTTCCCTGGACTCAATGGATTCAAGATTTTGAACAAAGGCAAACATTTTTGTGGAAATGAAACCACAATTTAAAAAAATGATTTGATGACTCTGGATGATATTTAACATCTATTCAGTTGCCTTAGAAATTTAAATGTCTATATCTATACACATATAATTGGATAAATATCAGTCCTGAGAGTGTGATTCAGTTTTAAAAGCACTGATTGGGCTTAAAAATAACACATGCCCATCAAAGCTGATACTGTCCATGGAAATATGTGGCTCTAGATGCTAAAACTCTCATAAAATATCTAGCAATATGGCGCAATGATGAACAATGTTTGAGTCTTAAGTGACTGTATAAAATTGCAATTATTAATGAAATGAAGTGAAAGTGTTAGTCGCTCAGTCATGTCCAATTCTTTGTGACCCCATGGACTATAGCCTGCCAGGCTTCCCTGTCCATGGAATTCTCCAGGCAAGAATACTGGAATGGATAGCCGTTCTCTTCTCCAGGCGATCTTCCCAGCCCAGGGATTTGAACCCAGGTCTCCTGCATTGCAGGCAATAATGAAATAGCTGAAATCAAAGAGGCACCATGAGCAATGCAAGCTCAGAGTCAAAATGAGGTACTCTCTAACTCAATCCATTTCCCCAGGATGGGTTAGCCTGTTAAATACCAGCACAGCACGCACTGTTTTCATTACTCTCAAGATTTTCTTAACTCCCTTCTCCTCCACTGCCTCCCAATATAGAGAATGAAAACAAGAACAGAAATAAAAACAAATACAACGTCTCTGGAAGCTCCCAAACTTCCTCCCAAGTAGACTGTAAAATACAAGCTTCCAGGACTTCCTTAGTGGTCTAGTGGTTAGGAATTCATATGCTAAAGCAAGGGACAGGGGTTCAATCCCTGGTCCAGGAAGAGTCCACCTGCCTGTGCAGTAACTAAGCCTGTGTGCCACAACTACTGAGCCCATGTACCTAGAGCCTGTGCTCCTCAGCAAGAGAAGCCACCGCAATGAGAAGCCCACACACCGCAATGAAGAGTAGCCCTGCTGACTGCAACTGGAGAAAAGCTAGTGCACAGCGATAAAACAGCATGGCCAAAAAACAAAAATATCTTCCAGGAGCATGGAAGATAATACATTACAGGAAAAAAATTTCCTTTTATTTGAAAAAACTGTAATAATAATGAAGTCAAGGATGATGTCAGTGACAATGGTGGTTTTATGGACTGAATTGGGTCCCTCTAAAATCTGTGGGGGGGGTGGGGTGGGAGGGAGGCTTAAGAAGGAGGGAATTGTTATACAAACAGCTGATTCATGGTGTTATACAGCAGAAATTAACACAACATTGTAAGGCACCATAACCCAATAATAAAATTTTTAAAAATAAATAAAAAATAAAGCTTATCTGTTATATCCCTAACCCCTATTGTGACTGTATTTGGACTCAGGGACTTTAGGAGGTAATTAAGGTTACATGAGACCACAGGATGGGGCCCTAATCTGATTGGACTGGTATCCTCATAAGAAGACTGACACCAGAGAGCTCTTTCTTCTCCTCTGTGTGCAAGAGAAGAGTCCATGCAGGATACAGGGAGGAAGCAGCAAGAGAAGCATCACCAGAAACCAACCCTGATGGCACCTTAAGACTTCTAGCCCCTGAACTGTGCAAAAAAAATTTCACTTATTGAAGCCACACAGTCTGTGGTATTTTCTTTTAGCAGCCTGAGTAGATTAATACAGGCAGAAGAAGGAAATCCAGGAGGTTGTCCATGCCCAGAATCATTGAAAAACCTGGGGAAAAACTGTCAGCAGAAACCTCATCAGAACACTGGACGATAATGAAATGTTTACAGCAACAAGTGAATACTTAACTAAGAGAAAGGCCATGAGAACACAGTAGGAGAGCTTTGTGGCATTTTAATTTACCTTAGTCCCTTCCCCCTCTGCAGGATGGCAGTGACTTTGAAGACAGCAGCCTGCATTCCCATTGTGGGTACCTGGTTGTAGAGGGACCAGGGCAGACCTTAATCCCAAGGAACAGCATTTGTCTGTTTTGATTGGTCTAGGGGTTCCATGAAAGACTGGCATAAGTGCTTGATTTTGTTTCCTCTAAATCAGAACTCTCTCGGAGTGGAGGAGGGGCCATGCAAAGATCCTCCCTCAAAAGCATTGAAATGAAAGCCTCTGTTGACTAGCTGACCACTGAGCTGATGGAACAGAGACCTCATATAGCATTCATTGTAAAGAATACAGTCTTCACGAAAGTAGTTTAGAGAAGTCAGTAAACAAACAACTAAAACCCAAGGCAAGCAACAACAAATCCTGGAAGTGAGGCAAATAATCTAAATTAGTACAGGATAAGATTCAAAATGTCCAGTTTTCAACAAAATATTACAGGCATGCAAAGAAACAAGAAAGTATGACTCAGATGAATGGATAAAGAAGATGTGAGCTATATGTATTGAGGTAGGAGATAGATGGGCCCCAGGCTGAATACTTTCTCCTCTGTGCACAGAAATTCCATAACAGCAGAAACTCCTTAAAAGCAGGATGATGGAGGATTCTGGACTCTGCCAAGATAAGAGATAAAAGACAACATATTTCTCATTCTTGAAGTCAAGGAGACCTCCCTGACTACATATACACAGAAAGGCTCCTTGGAGGTCAAAAGGGAGAGGGTGTTGTCACCTCAAAGTAAATGAATCAACTACCCATAAGCCTCTTTGCTGGAATCCATCTTGGCTGAGAGATGTGGGCACACACGCGCACGCACACACACACACACACACACACACACACACACACGGGAGGACCCTGAGACAAACCAAATACAGACTCAGGACCAGACAAAGCAAGATGATTGGTCAAAGGAAACCTGGAAGAAATGCCCATAAAAGAGATTCAAACTGCCACAAGGGTGCGACTCAGTGACTCTCTCTGAGCCTGCCTGTGTGTTTAATCACACGCACTGTACTCTATTCCCACCCCACCCCCCCATAAATACTTCACTTGTTTCCCTACTTTCCATCTTTGTGGGAATTCTTTTCTGCACAACCGAAGGGCCAGGGCCTTATCACTGACCACTGGTCTAGTAGCTAGGATTCGGGGCTCTCAGGACCACAACCCAACCTCAATCTGTGGTTGAAAACCCAAGACCTGCTTCAAGCTGCTGCAAGATGATGCCACCTTAGATCAGTATGAGTTGGTGGTCAAAGGGTACAAATGCCCAGTTATATGAATCAGTTCTGAGGATCTAATGTACAGTATGGAGACTATAACTAGCAACACTGTATCATATACTGGAAAGTTGTTAAGAGTAGATCTCCAACATTCTCATTACAATAATTAAATGTTAATTATGTGTGGTGACAGAGGTGATAACTAACCTTATTGAAGATAACTAATCTTAAACTTATACATCATTGTCAATTATATCCCAATAAACATGGGGGAATAAAAAGATATGATCATCCTGGGGTAGAATAGGTCCTCAATTCAATACAACTAGTGTCTTTGTAAGAAAAGGATGTGGGACTTCCCTGGTGGTCCAATGGCTAAGACTCCACACTCCCAATGCAGGGAGCCCGGGTTCAAACTCTGGTCAGGGAACTAGATCCCACATGCTGTAACTAAGCACGTGTGTCATAACTAGAGAAGACCATACACAGTAATGAAGACCCAGGACTTCATTATTCATAAACAATAAAAATTTTTAAAAAAGAAAAGGAGGTAAAGACACAAGGGAAGAAAATTATGTGATGACGGAGGCAGAAATTGAATTGCAGCCACTGCCAGCCTAGGGATGCCAAGAATGGCTGGCAACTACCAAGGACTAAGAAGGGGTGAGGAAGGAGTCTCCCCTCCTGGTTTCAGAGGGCACATGAATCTGATGGTAACTTGATTCTCACTTCCAGAACCAGAAGACAATAAATTTTCGCGGTTTTAAGCCACTCACTTCGTGGTACTTTGTTCAGGCAGTCCTAGGAAATTCACACATGCTCCCTGTAGAGAAAACAACATGTTCCAACGCCTGGAGGCAAGAGAGAATGACTTGGTCAGGCACCTGCGAAGAGTTCAGTGTATTTAAAGTTCAGAGAGAGAGGCGGGTCATGCCAAGAAATGAGGCTGGCTAGATAAACAAGTAGGGGCCAGATTATTCAGGAGTTTGTAATTTATCCTAAAGGTAGAGAAAAGATTCATTGAATGGTTAAAGAAGATGGGTAAGATGAGCAGATTTATGTGTTATAAGAGTACTATGACCTTAGGAGGAAATGGACTGGAAGGGACCACTGTAGGCAGGAATAAAAGTGAGGAGGCCACAGAATTTGTCTAGATGAATATAATAAATTGGCTACTACTGTTTAATAAAACGCCCCAAACCCAGTGGCTTAAAATAACATGCAACATTATTTCAGTGAATTTGTGGATCAGTTGGAGAAGACTCTTGAGAGTCCCTTGGACTGCAGGGACATCCAACCAGTCCATCCTAAAGGAAATCAGTACTGAATATTCATTGGAAGGACTGATGTTGAAGCTGAAACTCCAATAGTTTGGCCACCTGATGCAAAGAACTGACTCATTTGAAAAGACCCTGATGCTGGGAAAGATTGAAGGCAGGAGGAGAAGGGGACAACAGAGGATGAGATAGTTGGATGGCATCACCAACTCAATGGACATGAGTTTGGGTAGGTTCCGGGAGTTGGTGATGGACAGGGAGGCCTGGCGTGCTGCAGTTCATGGGGTTGCAAAATGTCGGACATGACTGAGCGACTGAACTGAACTGAACTGAACTGATAGATGACTAATCTAGGCTGGGCAAGTTAGGAGTCAGCTGATCTAGAATGGGCTTGGCTGGCCATGATGGTTCCACACCCTGTGTTTTTCATCCTCCTCCTAGGAACAGTGGGCAAACCTGGACACATCCTTCTTATATGGATGGAAGTGGTGCAGGAGAGCAAGCCCAAACAGATAGGCTCTGTTTCAAGCCTCTGCTAACATCCCATGGAGCAAAGCACAGCACATGGCTGAGCTCAATTTCAAAGGGGAGGAAATACATGTCATCCCTTGATGGGGGGAGCTGAAAAGTTACATGACAAAGGCTGTGCATATAGGGAGGGGTGAAGAGTTAAGGCCATTAAAGCGTCTTCCCTGTCACGTACGATTCTATCCATCATGATGTCAGGGTGGCCTCCAAGTACACCACCAGGCAAGTTATATAAGAAGGCACAGCAAAGAAAGACCTGCTGACCATATGAAAAAGCTTGAATCACAGAGTTCATCAGTAAACTTTAGAACACACAGCAAATAGCAAGTGAAAAGAGATGAGGACACTGAATACAGGGGGAAAACAAGCAGAAGTACTGTGCTTCCTGAATCCTGGGACACACAGTAGGCACACATCTGGTCTCTCTCTGTCCCTGCTGCATCAGCCTTCCCTGACAGTGGTGCGCTTACAAGCACCAGCGTTGAGCTTGGAGCCAGGGGTCCACAGACATAAGGGGCCTGGGACCAAGGACACATACCTTCTCTGAGAAATGCAGAGACAAGCACACCTGGCCACAGCTGTCACCTGTCAATAAGTCTGCTGGACAGCTAAAGGGTTTATTCATATTTCTTAGGGAGGGGCCAGGATCAGTGTCACCAATGGGTGACTGAATTAAGATTCTGTGTGTATTGTTGCATAATCCTGATATAAAAATAGTCTGACTCAACTAAGATCATGGCATCTGGTCCCATCACTTCATGGGAAATAGATGGGGAAACAGTGAAAACAGTGTCAGACTTTATTTTTTGGGGCTCCAAAATCACTGCAGATTGTGATTGCAGCCATGAAATTAAAAGACGCTTACTCCTTGAAGGAAAGTTATGACCAACCTAGATAGCATATATATTTTTTTTAGTTCTACCAGTTTATTGCTACCAACCCACCTTCCTCCACCCTCGTGCACACATGCTCAGTCATGTAACCCCATGGACTGCAGCCTGCCAGGCTCCTCTGTCCATGGACTTTTCCAGGCAAGAATACTGGAGTGGGTTGCCATTTCCTTCTCCTAGATAGCATATTTAAAAGCAGAGACAATTACTTTGTCAACAAAGGTCCGTCTAGTCAAGGCTATGGTTTTTCCAGTGGTCATGTATGGATGTGAGTTGGATGGTGAAGAAAGCTGAGCGCCAAAGAATTGATGCTTTTGAACTGTGGTGCTGGAGAAGACTCTTGAGAGTCCCTTGGACTGCAAGGAGATCCAACCAGTCCATCCTAAAGATCAGTCCTGGGTGTTCATTGGAAGGACTGATGTTGAAGCTGAAACTCCAATACTTTGGCCACCTCATGTGAAGAGTTGACTCATTGGAAAAGACCCTAATGCTGGGAGGGATTGGGGGCAGAAAGAGAAGGGGACGACAGAGGATGAGATGGTTGGATGGCATCACCGACTCGATGGACATGGGTTTGGGTAGACTCCGGGAGTTGGTGATGGACAGGGAGGCCTGACATGCTGCGATTCATGGGGTCGCAAAGAGTCGGACACAACTGAGCAACTGAACTGAACATGGACCTTATGTTTATCTATCTTATAAACCCAGAGTAATAGTGTTTCCTTCCTCCTTCTATCCTTTTTGTTGTGCGTGCATGTCTGCATGTGTGTATTTGGCAGGTTTATTTATTTTTATTATTTTGTTGGAGTATAGTTGCTTTATAATGCTGTTAGTTTCTGCTGTACAGCAGAGTGAATCAGTTATATGTATACATATATCCCTTCTTTTCTGGATTTCCTTCCCATTTCCTTCCACCACAGAGCATGGAGTAGAGTTCCCTGTGTTATACAGCAGGTTCTCATTAGTTATCTATTTTATACATAGTAGTGTGTATTTGTCCTTCCATCCTGTTTTATCTATATTTACACAAATATGCACTACTCACTTTACTTATTTCATGTTTTTCAGGTTAATAATTTACTGCTATGGAGTGAATTACATCCCCTCCCTCCTCATTCATATGCTGAAGCTCTAACTCCCAATGGGAGCATATGAGGAGACAGGGCTTTTAGGAGAAAATGAAGGTTAAATAAGATCATAAAGGTGGGGTGTCTAGTCTGATAGGACTGGTCTCGTTATAAGAAGAGTGAGAGAGAGAGAGAGAGAGAGATCTGTCTTTCTCGATACAAACACACAGAGGAAAGGCCAGGTGAGGACACAGCAGAAAGATGGCTGTCTACAAACCAGAAGACAGGCCTGACAAGAACTCGGCCGCCCTGGCATGGCCAGTCTGCAGAGCTATGAAAAAACCCATTTCTGCCGACTAAACCCCTGGCCTATGGTATGTGGTTAATGCAGCCTGAGCTGCTGAGACACTTATCTACACCTAACTGGTGGCGTTTTCTTGTCTTTCACGCAGAATTGAATCTTCTCCATCAGTATAGCAGCCAGACATCACTTCACCACTGTGAGAGGTGGGGTGATGTGAGTGAGACCGGATTAGACAGGACAGCATGGACGAGCAGCAGGAGGACTTGGAAGTCATAATGCCAGGATTTGCCACCTGCGGGGTGAACTGTAGGAGACTGAGGGACAGGAAGGAGCAGAGGCTGACCCCGGGTGCCGCCATCCCCTGGAGAAAAGCAGGAGGAAGAACAGTTCTCCACTCACGGAGAAGGTAAGGAATCCGGTTTCCCATAGGACTGAGCGAAAGTGCGGGGGAGGAGAGACGAGATCTCGGAGTGGGGCGCTGGCTGCTCAGTCAGATGAGCAAGTGTGGAGCTCAGGACCGCTGTCTGCCGGGAGACACAGGGGTGGGCGTTGTCAGCGGAAGGTAGGGCAGGAAGCTACGAAAGGTCACAGGAGAGGGCAGCAGTGAGAGAGAAGGAGGGGGTCCCATGACGTGGGCTCCTTGGAGACCTGGGTTCGGAGAAGAGCAGAAGAGGAGGAGACTGAGATGCAGACGAAGAAAGGCAGGCAGAGAGGAGAGGCCGAGGCCGCCCCTGCAACAGGGGTCTAGCAAACACCGAGTCCCAGGTACCTGGCATCTGATGCGAGGGTATAAGTGCGATGCAGACTGACAAGGGACCCAGATTCAGCAGTGAGGATGCCGTGAGTGACCTCAGACGTGGTCTCAGTGGACAGCAAGGAGGGCCCTAGATATTAACAGGTTGGGGTGCGGAGTGGCACCACCTCAAAATACCGCCTGTGAGGGGAAGAGAGCTGTGGCTGGAATGGAGAAGACATGTGGACACCACGTGGATCTGGTTCCATTTTGCTTTCAAATAGGAGCCTGTACACACGGTGGAGAAGGAGCCAGGCAGGACACAGGGAGGAGCCACATGGAGGCTCTTTGATGGTGCCAGGTTTCTGGGCACAGCTCAGGATGGAGATGGGAGCAGCTTTGGTCGGGAGTGGCCTTCTTTGTAGGAGGAGGGACAGGAGCGCACAGGCAGGAGCGTCTGCAGGGCTGGGGGCAGGAGGCCCAGGACTTCCTCTTCGTGGTTTCCATTTTCTTTTGTGAAAGAGCAGAGAAGGTCTTCTGTTGAAAATGCAGTGGTAAATGGATGTTTCAGGACGATGATGAAAATTTTCAGGTTCCGTGTCTGCTGTTCCAAAGTGGGGCTTGACTGCAGATGCCAAAATGATTGCAGAGACCTAAGAGCCCAGTGAGGTTGGAGATCATAAGCCGATAGTGGTCTGAACAGTGGGTAATGGTCCTGGCTCTCCTTACCAATCCATGTGCACGTGTAGTGGAAGCAGGCAGTGCAGGCGACTGGGCCTGGGTTGTGCTGGCAGAGGGCACAGGAGGACAGTGTGAGGGGACTCAGGACACGTGCAAGAGAACACGCAGGTGACAGATGGTGGCATCTAAGACAGGCATAGCACCAGGATGGGAACACTAGAGTGAAACAGAGCCAAAGAGTTGGGAAGAAACCAAAGGTCCGGATGAGGCTGAAGGACCGTTGTCTGGGAGCGAATGAATGAGGGACAGAGAGGAGATGTTGTTCTGAGGGGCCATGTCTGCAATGGAGATTTTAAACATGATGCACTTCTGAGAGGTGATGGGCTCCAGATTGGGTCCTAGGGGCGTGGGTGGCTGAAATGGAGGGGGCAAGGTTTCTGGATGAGAAGGCAAAGGAAGAGTGAGGCAAGGTTCTGGATCCAGGGGAGTTACCGGAAGGAAGGTCCTCTGCTCATTACAAGGGGGTTTATTGAAATTACATAGAATTTGTTTAAATTCTGACCTTCCTATTACCAGATATATGATTTTTGGCAATCCACTTAGCCTCTCTTAGTCTCAGTTTCCTTATCTGTATAATGGAAGAGAGGTATTAATACCTAGCTCATTGGGTTGATGGGAAGATGAAGGTACATGATGCATATAGCACAGTGCTCGACATGTGGTGACTGCATGATGTGTGAGTTACCTCCCTTTCAAAATGTGGTCCAAAGAAGAGGAAAATGTTCTAGGTGCGGTCAGACTGGTCAAGAGGGAAGGGGGATCCTGACTTCCACTGTTTTGGAGATATAGTATATCTATGGTGTAATCCTAAACCGAATATGCTACCCTTTCAAAGACTTGCCTCACATTATTGGCTCACACAGAAGTGTGCAATCAACTTTGACTCAGAGCACATCTTAATGTAAACTACAGCAACTGAGTTGATGTAGCTGATAAAAAATATCTGGCTGGTGTGATGCAATTCCATTCCTGGCCATATACCCAGACAAAGTTCTAATTCCAAAAGATACATGCAGCCCTACCCTCACAGCAGCACTGTTTACAATAGCCAAGACATGGAAACAACCTAACGTCCACTGATGAATGGATAAAGAAGATGTGGTACATATATACAATTGAATATCACTCAACCATTAAAAAGAATAAAACAATGCCATTTGCAGTAACATGGATGGACCTAGAGATTACACATACTAAGAGAAGTCAGAAAGAGAAAGACAAATATATACTATCACTTATATATGGAATCTAAAATATGACACAAATGAACTTATCTGCAAAACAGAAACAGACTCCCAGACAGAGAATAGACTTGTGGTTGCCAAAGGGGAAAGGGCATGAGGGATGGATAAATTAGAACTTGGGATTAGCAGATACACACTATTATGTATAAAACAGAGGAACAACAAGGTCCTACTATACAGCACAGGAAACTATTGGTATATTCAATATCCTGTAGTAAAACATAATGGAAGATAGCATGAAAAAGAATATATTTGTTTATATTATATATTTATATGGGCTTCCCTGGTGGGTCAGCACTAAAGAATCCACCTGCCAGTGCAGAAGATGCAGGAGACACGGGTTCAATCCCTGGGCCGGGAAGATCCCCTGGAGAAGGAAATGGCAACTCACTCCAGTATGCTTGCCTGGAAAATCCCATGGACAGAGGAGACTGGTGGGCTATAGTCCATGGGGTTGCAAAAGAGTCAGACATGACTTAGCGACTAAACAACAACATATACAACTAAATAACTTTGTTATACACAAGAAACTAACACAACATTGTAAATCAACTATGTTTGTGTATGAGCTCAGTCGCTCCCTGGTGGTCCAGTGGTTAGGACTCCACACTTTCACTGCCAAGGGCCCAGTTTCCATCCCTGGTCAGGGACTAACAATCTGCAAGTGATGGTGCTGCTGCCTTGTAGATAGATCCCTGGAACTGATGATAGAAATGCGGTGTAGACAGCACTAAGTCATCTGAATTGACTCATCCAGGCCTTACTTGAAGATCACTTGATTTTAAGATGGCCACACAGGTATGGGAAGGAAATCAACATTTCTTGACATCAACCCCTGGCAGGGTCTGTGATAGGTGGTCTGCATTCATGAATTTAATACAGTCCTCATATCAAGATTAAGATGTGTTTCTTTTTATCCCCATTCTACAGATGAGTGTTGTAAGGATTAGAAAAACCAAGTATTCCACCTAAATTCTTACGGTGGTAGGAACAGAGGTAGGATTCAAATTTAGGTTGATCTGAAAAGCATTATTACATTTGATTACACCAAGCAAGTGGGTCTGGACTAGTATTGTACAATATAGTAGCTACTAGTCACATGTAGCTTTTTAGATTTCATTATTTAAATTTAAATACAATTTGAAATTTCTCAGTTACACTAGCCTTGTCTCAAGTGCTCAACAGCCACATGTGCTAGTAGATTCGGCGCTGGATAGCATAGAAGCACAGCACTCTCATCATCACTGAAATGTCTATTGTCCAGTGCTGGTCTAGAATGAACAGGCCCCAGCATACTTTACTTCATAATTACTTCCTTTCACTGTCAAGATGTTATCCAGAAAGTCATAAAACTAGAAACTAATAAACATGTAGATTGAAAGGTAAAATTTCATCGCTATACTTTTACGATCTTCTTTTAAACTATGAAAGATGAGTACCTAGAAATGCATATAACATAAACATAGAATTTAATGAATAATGTTAAAGTGGATTCCAAGGTAAGCACCAGCAGGGTTAAGAAACAACACAGTCAGACCTCTGGTTTCCCTGCCTGGTGTCCCTTCCCGATCATCATCAAACCCCTTTGTCTCTGGGGTAACCATTTGCCTGATGTTATGTAATGATTACCTCTCTTTTTAATTTTACCACCTATAGATGTAACTGTAAACCATAGAGTTTAGTTTTGCCTTTTAAAATTTTTATATAAGCTGAATCATAAATTATGTCTTCCTTTTCATCTTGCTTATGTTCAACATGATGTTAATATGTTTCATCCATGTTACTATTTATAGCTATAGTTCATTCACTTTCTCTGCCATATACATAATATTCCTATTGCATAATTATGCCACAACTGATTTATATCTTCTATCTTTGAGAACCATTTGGGTTGTGTCCCATTTTTGACTACTGGAAATGTTTTTCTCCTCTGAAAAAAAATGCAAGCTTTTCCCTTCTGTCAAGATGAGACTCAGGTTAGCAACAGTTTATAAGCATTTTGGACCACAGCTACGACAAGAATCTATTTTATACTGTGACTCACTGCCCTCATAAACATATAGAACTGAAACAAAAATGCCCCCAGAGGATAACTGATTTGATATATTCTAGGCACTCTGATATTTTCCCTTGTATTCAACTCTAGCCTATTTTGTTTTTTAAACAAAATTCTGGTTGTGACACATGAAACTGATTTGGGGATCCATTAGTGGTTTATAGCTACAGGTGGAAGAATTGTGGAAACTGCCTTATATGAGACACGGGTGGAAACATGAGGCTAGCAGGTTTCCAGAGCAAGCCCTCCATGGTTTCCATGATGACCCATTTTTCAGGCCATACAATCTACCGTGTAGTGAACCAACATTGTCACGGCCACCTACTCCTTCCTCTCTGCAGTAGCATGGGGCTGGGAATGCGCTCCAGAGAGACTCCAGGCCTGGCTCCGTAGGAAGCCTCGTGGCCTAGGAATGGTTTATCTGTGCATCCTGCCCTGGCTAGAGATGCGCTGAGCCCTTCCCTCATGTAGGAGAAGTTCTCCGTGCAGGAGTTGCCCCTCTGAAGGGTGTGGGTGATGACCCAGAGAAGCTGCACCTCAGCTCTGAATCAGAGGACAGGGGTCCCCGTAGGTCAACCTTTGTGTTCCCGTCCTTCCTAAGTTCACCCTTTCTCCTTCCCAAGTTCAGGGGCTTTCTTCAGCCCTGCAGATGGTGAGTGTCAGCTCCCTCTCCACGTGCCCAACTACCGTTGCCACAAGGCCGCCCTGCCCGTCTGGGTATCACAGGGCGCCTTCCTAGCTCACTGGAGCCGGGGCCCCAGAGGGAAAGACCACAGACCACAGCCTTTCCAGAGTGGCAGGTTGAGTTGCCAGATCTGATTCTTCTGCAGAGTTGTGAGCTGTGGGTAGGGAGGGGGAGGGACAGCTGGGAATTGTGGGTGTGGGGTGGGTGTGAGGGTGGCGGTCTTGTTCCACTTTCAGCTGCTGAAGCAAGAACATGTGATGTCCTGGGGGACCTCCAGGGAGTGGGAGGGTAAGAGGGAGGGTTTTCAAGTCAGTGACCTGGACTCAACCCCAGCTCTTCCATTTTGGGGCTGCATGACTTTGACTGATTGTTTAACCTCAGCCATGGTGTCCACAAGTGTCACCGCCACAGTTCAGCCCTTTTCTGAAGGTGAAATAAGATAATGCCTGTAAATCACTGAGCGCACGTGATGGGCTCACTGGAGGCGGCAGCTGTTACTAAACGCCTGGCTATTGTCGTCATATTGGGGAGGAGGAAATGGTGCAGGGGCCTAGGCGGTGGTTCTGGGAAGCAGCTGAATGCAGGTGTGGGGCTTGGGAACTGCACATACACTGCACCTGAACCCACAAGCTTGCTTTATCTGGCAAACACGGGTTTGGCTTGCTGGCCTGTTCGTTACCGGAAGCTTCAAGGAAAGTCGTCCTGGGAAGGACTCGGAAGCCATGGAGAGTGTCCAGGTGGCCACTGAATGTCAGGATTGGTCCCCGTGGCCCAGCTGTGGGCTTGGAGTGCAGAGGAGGGGAGAGATTGGCATGGAGAGACCAGCGGGGCATTTGCCTTTTCTGCCCTGTTAGTGATTTACTGCAGGTATTTAGTGATTAAACCTTTAATTTCCAGGATGTTCAAGGTGGCTCTTTTACAAAAACATTATATCCACCCAGTATTGTTGCCTGGATAATCCCATGGACAGAGGAGCCTGGTGGGCTATAGTCCATGAGATCACAAAGAGTTGGACATGGCTGAGCGACTAACACTTTCGCTTTTTTCATTTCTGGTCAACACCTTGCTGGATGGTATGGAAACCTCAATCAGATTTCTATGAGGCCACAGTTAACACAGTGCATATTTGAGGAGGTGGTTAGATATGTAATGGAGGTGGGTCATTTGAGGAGGTGGTGAGAAGTGTAATGGAGGTGAGTCAAACAGTAGACGGGAAAAGAAGCAGAAGGGAAAAACAGCCAGTCACAGGACAAGGAAAGTAACTTGTGCCACTTCTGAAACAGCATTGGAAGTCCAGGCCAAGCCCTAGTGTAAGGCAACTGCTAATATACTGTACCCGACTGAACAACACCGCCACCTGGTGGCCAGGATCATGTGACCGTTGAAGTACCTGTGAAGTTGCTTCAGTTGTGGCCAACTCTTTGTGACCCCATGGACTGCAGCCTGTCAGGCGCCTCTGTCCATGGAATTCTCCAGGCAAGAATACTGGAGTGGGTTGCCATGCCTTCCTCCAGGGGATCTTCCCAGCCCAGGGATCGAACCTGGGTGTCTTATGTCTCCTGCAGTGGCAGGAGGTTTTTTTTGTTTTTTTTATTGCTAGTGCCATCTGGAAAGCCCGACCATCAAGGGGTTTCTTGGAAAATTACATAACAAACAGTGTTTGTAAAATGTGAGGAAATGGGTGGATGGATAGAAAATTTTAAACATTTTAAATATTATGTTTTGTCATGTGCATGTACATGTGTGCTTGGGGTATTCAAGGTAGAGGGTAGAACTGGGATTATAAGGTAAATGTGCATCCATTTTTTTATAGCTGGAATTTATTGAATGCTTACAACATGCCAAGCACTAGTCTAAATCTTCAGTGTGTATTATCTCATTTCTACTCCTCACACCAACCTTATGAGATGACACAATGATATCCCCATTTTACATTTGTGGAAACTGAGGCACAGAGGGTGAATGCACCAAGCCCAAAGCCAGGAACTGGCAGTACTAAAGTTTCAACCTACACAGTTTAGCACAGAGCCCAGTGTATATATTTGACAAATAAAGGAAGCCAGAGATTGAATTTAAGTTTCAAAGATTTGAAAAGTAAGCAAATAGAGATCATTTATTTTTTTTCCCAAGGGAATCAATCCACAAATACTGGCTGAGCCCATCCTCTGTGTGCCCTACTGTGCTAACACTGTGGGGGCTGTGAGTCTGCTACAGGATAGTCTCTGCCCTCCAGGAGTTCACAGTCAGTTTGGGGAAATAAAATACACATGGAGGACACAATCAGAAAACAATATATAGGACTTCCCTGGTGGTACAGTGGATAAGACTCTGCCTGCCAATGCAGGGGACATGGGTTCGATCCCTGGTCTGAAAAGATTCCACACACTGTGGATCAACTAAGCCCGTGGGCCACAACTACTGAAGCCTATGTGCCTAGAGCTTGTGCTCTGTAACAAGAGAAGCCACTGCAAAGAGAAGCCCGTGCATCCCAACGAAGAGTAGCTCCTGCTCACTGCAACTAGACAAAGCCCACGCAGCAACAAAGATCCAGTACAACTAAAAATATAGATCAACAAAAAACAGAGTGACTAAGTAATTAGCCTCCAACTAATAAAAATAAATGAAAAAAAAAAAAAAACCAGAGTGAATCCTGAGTCCTCATCTCAAGACAAAAATGTGTGTATGTTTTTAAAAGGAAACAATATATAATCTCACTAGGCCATGTTGTACATTGTGTAGGTATAGGTAGTGGACAGGAGGAATTAAAAGGCAGTAGTGAGTGAGGCTAAGGAGTGAGGGTAGAAGCATTTCACAATAAATCAAACTAGGTTAATGAAAGTGTTTAGAATTCAAAAGAGCTTGAAGCAAGGACTTGGGCTCCACAGAGACAGGTTAAATTCTCTTGGGAGTAGGAGACTTAATGATTGATAGTTAACCCGACTGAATCGTCTTCTGGCACATACATTTACTTTTAAAATATTGTACTCCAGCTCTTTCTGAAAAGTCTTTTGGTCATGAGACATCCTGGGCCTCCCATGTTGAAAGAATATTTTCTTAGAACTCTTTGTCTTTATAGCTCTCAAGAAGAGAAGTGGGGAGCGTGCAGAGGGGAAGGGTCCTCATGGAGGGAGAGAAGAGGTTAAGAAGATGAACTCTGTCATACAGAGTGAAGTAAGTCAGAAAGAGAACAACAAATATTGTATATGAGCACATATATGTGAAATCTAGAAAAACTGTACAGATGATCCTAGTTGCAGGGGAGGAATAGAGATGCAGACGTAGAGAATGGACATGTGGACACAGGGGGAGGAGGGGAGGGTGGGGCAAACTGAAAGAGGAGCACTGATATATATATACACTACCATGTGTAAAACAGCCAGTGGGAAGCTGCTATATAGCACAGGGAGCTGAGTTCAGTGGTCTGTGATGACCTAGAGGGGTGGGATGTGGGTGAGGGTGAGTCTGAGGAGGAGGAGGAGTCTCCCTGAGGAGGGAGACTCAAGAGGGAGGTGACATATGTATACTTAAAGCTGATCCATGTTGTTGTACAGCAGAAACTAACACAATATTGTAAAGCAATTGTCCTCCAATTAAAAATTTAAAAAAATAAATAAAGAAAATAGACTCTGGAGCCCGGTCTAGATTCAAATCCCTAGCTGACCTTGACAGATGTGTGACTTTCGGCAAGTTACTTAACTTCTCTGTGCCTGTTTTCTCGTGAGGTTGTGATCAGGATTAAGATGACTTAATTCATGTAAAGCATATAGAACAGGACCTGGTCCTCAATAAACTGCTCCTATGTAATTATACTAAGAGTAATAATCATATCTGAAAATGCACATTAGTGGACTTTTCTCTGTTGCGTTTCCACGTGGCTGACCCTGTCCCTAGTCACCCTGAGGCAACATCGGCCTGAGATGGCAGAATGGAGGGATGTGACTGAGGCTAGCATCTAAGAGAGGAGGGTAGTGTTTCCATTTGCGGTTGGAGAAATGATTTTTTTGAGTTGAAGCCATGAACTCGAGAGCTAAGATTTGCTGTGAGGACCATTTTCTAAGTTTTTTGGTTCTCACTGAGCACATAGAAAGCAAATCCGAGAGACTTCCCTGGTGGTCCAGTGGCTAAGACTCTGCCCTCTCAAGACAGTGGATCTGGGTTCGATCCCTGGTCAGGGAACTAGATCCCACGTGCCACAACTAAAGATCCTGTGTGCCGCAACTAAGGATCTGGTGCAGCCAAATAAATAAAAAAAAGTCTTAAAAAAACAAACAAATAAAAAACAAAAACACAAAATCACATCCTAAAGGGCTGAGGCCACATTGCTCTGGCAGAATAGAGAAGATACTATTTCAGCCTGGGTCATGTAGAACAGACTTTCTGCCCCACAGAAAGGCAGGTCATGTGAGTGAAGAAGTGGGCAGTGGGCCCTTGGGGTGGGGATTGAGGGAAGAGGGAGCCCCCTGCATGTTGAAGGCCCTCCCCTGACCTCAGCCTGGGAAGGGACATATGGAATCAGTTGAGAGATTCGGGGCCGGTGCTTCTCTTCCCATTGTTGACTCTATGAGTGACACTTGTTCAAGGCCCAACCTAATCATGCGTAACCAAGGAGGAGTTGAGGTCACACAGAGAGAGGGCAGAGGTGAGCCCTCCAGTGTGGCCATAGGGATCTAGAAGCCCAGCCTTGCTGGGGAGGTGGGATGTGAGGCTGAGGCTAAAAGCGTCACTGTGCCCTCTGGGGAGCAGCCAGGTTGCAGGCCCCAAAAGAGGGAATGGGGTGGGCTTCAGGGTTGGCAACTCACAGTGAGAAGAGGAATGCCGAGGAAGGCAGCAGAGGATTGGCCCTATCCACGGCAGACCTGGGCAGCAGAACCCAGCAGAAGACGTAGGGCCCAGGTGTGAGCTAACACTGGCCCAACCCGGCCCCAGGACCAGCCTCAGGCCAGAGGGTTTGGCTGTCCCTCTGCCATGAGGTCAGTGCACACAGTGTCTCTCCCATATAGTGTCTTTCCTTGACTCCATCTTAGTAAAGGAGGAGGGCAGGGATGATGTTCTGAAAAGAAGTGGGACAAACTCCCAATCTATTCTTGCATCCCACTTTTCCCCCTGGCAACCAGAAGCTCATTTTCTAAGTCTGTGAATCTGTTTCTGTTTTGTAAATTAAGTTCATTTGTATCTTTTTAGAAAAACACCAGAGATCAAATTGTCAACATCCATTGGAAAAAGCAAGAGAGGTCCAGAAAAACATCTATTTCTGCTTTATTGACTATGCCAAAGCCTTTGAATGTGTCAATCACAACAAACTGTGGAAAATTCTGAAAGAGATGGGAATACCAGACCATCTGACCTGCCTCCTGAGAAATGTGTATGCAGGTCAGGAAGCAACAGTTAGAACTGGACATGGAGCAACAAACTGGTTCCAAATAGGAAAAGGAGTATGTTAAGGCTGTATATTGTCACCCTGCTTATTTAACTTATATGCAGAGTACATCATAAGAAACACTCGGTTGAAGGAAGCACAAGCGGGAATCAAGATTGCCAGGAGAAATATCAATAACCTCAGATATGCAGATGATACCACCCTCATGGCAGAAAGCAAAGAAGAACTAAAGAGCCTCTTGATGAAAATGAAAGAGAAGAGTGGAAAAAGTTGGCTTAAAGCTCAACATTCAGAAAACTAAGATCATGGCATCGGGTCCCATCACTTCGTGACAAATAGATGGAGAAACAGTGGAAACAGTGGCAGACTTTATTTTTTTGGGGCTCCAAAATCACTGCAGATGGTGAGTTCAGCCATGAAATTAAAAGACACTTACTCCTTGAAAGAAAAGTTATGACCAACCTAGACAGCATATTAAAAAGCAGAGACATTACTTTGCCAACGAAGGTCTGTCTAGTCAACTATGGTTTTTCCAGTAGTCATGTATGGATGTGAGAGTTGGACTATAAAGAAAGCTGAGCACTGAAGAATGGATGCTTTTGAACTCTGGTGTTGGAGAAGACACTTGAGAGTCCCTTGGACTGCAAGGAGATCCATCCAGTACATCCTAAAGGAAATCAGTCCTGATTATTCATTGGAAGGACTGATGTTGCATCCGAAACGCCAATACTTTGGCCACCTGATGCAAAGAACTGACTCATTTGAAAAGACCCTGATGCTGGGAAAGATTGAAGGCGGGAGGAGAAGGGGACGACAGAGGATGAGATGGTTGGATGGCAACACCGACTCAATGGACATGAGTTTGAGTAAACTCCAGGAGTTGGTGATGGACAGGGAGGCCTGGCGTGCTGCAGTCCATGGGGTTGCAACGATTCGGACATGACTAAGCGACTGAACTGAGAAAAACACAGATTTTCCATATTTGAGTTTTCTGTACAAATTATAAGGAAAAATCAAAATTTGTAAATTTATTACATATGTATGAAAATTAAAACATAAAAAAGATGAGGTGTATATATATATACACACACACTATATATATATAAGGAAAAATCAAAATTAAGGGGGGTTCAGAATGGAGAACACATGTAAATCCATGGCTGATTCATGACAATGTATGGCAAAAACCACTACAATATTATAAAGTAATTAGCCTCCAACTAATAAAAATAACTGGGAAAAAAAATAAACATGAGAATACAGGTTAAAAAAAAAAGAAAATTAAAACATAAAAAAGATGTGGTATATATATATACACACACTATATATACATATATATATACACACACTACTATATACACACATATATATATGGCCACGAAAAATAATTGGAATAACGACATTTGCAGCAATGTGGATTGACCTAGAGATTGTCATACTAGGTGAAGTAAGTCAGAAAGAGAAAGACAAGTATCATATGATATCACCTATATGGAATCTAAAATATAACACAAATGAACTTATCTATGAAATAGAAAGAGACTCACAGGCATAGAGAATATACTTGTGGTTGCCAAGGAGGAGGAGACTGATGAAGAGGGATAGACTGGGAGTTTGGGGTTAGTAGATGTGAACTGTTATATATAGGATGGATTAGCAACAAGATCCTACTGTATAGCACAGGGAACTATATTCAGTAACCTGTGATAAACCATAATGGAAAAGAATATGAAAATATATATGTATATATGGATAACTGGAGTCACTTTGCAGTACAGCACAAATTACCACAACATTGTAAAACAGCTATACTTCAATAAAATAAATTTAAGGAAAAAAATTTAAATGAAATACAAAGCATTTTAAGTCTAAGATGTCCAGCTAGTGCAAAGAGACTATTCAATTTAGCATAGATGGAGACACCAGATTTAGCAAAGTTTTGTTTTGTTTGGGTTTATTTGTGTGTTTGGGTTTGTGTGTGTGTGTGTGTGTGTGTGTGCGTGCCAAATGGGGAAGGGGAGTCAGGAGGAAGTTCAGATCCATTCTAGAATACAAAGAAGCTACATTTTATTTGGCTATCTAAGCTCAGTGTGAGGAAATCAGTGATTCTGTTACCTTTTGACACTTAATATCTGATGAAATATTCACCTGCTGTTAAGTCCCAGACACCTGCCTTTCTTATACAGCAAGATTTCTGAATTGCTGGACAGCCCAGCTGCAGTGCAATCGCCTGGGGAAACTTTAGGAAAACCCTGATGCCTGAGTCTTACTCCCACACATTGCCACTTAAGTAGTCTGGGTTGTAACCTGACCTCAGAATTTTCTAAAGCCCCCAGGTGGTTCTAATGCACAGCCAAGGTTAAGAACCACTATACAGGAAAACATCAGCCCCATTGCCCGGGACATGCTGTGTTCACCCTCTCTTTGAACACAGAAATAATAGAGTAAGGACGACTCCTTCTTACTGCAAATACAATTTTTCTGACACGATGGGTGGAAAATGATATCCAGGAATGAGACCAGGCTGACTTTTCTGTGGTGCGTTTAGTACTCTTCATAGAAAAGCAGGCCTTCAAGGTATCTAGCTATTCAAATGTCTAGAGCAGCACTGTCCAATATGACACAAACCACAGAAGCCAGTCACATAAAATACTTTACATTTCCTAATAGCCACACTGGTGACTCAGATTGTAAAGAATCTGCCTGCAATGCAGAAAACCTGGGTTTGATCCCTGGGCCAGGAAGATCCCCTGGAGAAGTGAATGTCTACCCACTCCAGTATTCTTGCCTGGGAAACCTCATGGACAGAGGAGCCTGGCGGGCTACAGTCCATGGGGTTGCAAAGAGTTGGACACGACTTAGCGACTAACACTTCCACTGCATAGCACAGGGAACTCTACTCAATGACCTATCTGGAAAAAGAATCTTAAAAAGACTGGAGATTATATTTATACACACACACACACACACAATTGATTCACTTTGTTGTATACCTGAAACTAACAAAACATTGTAAATCAACTCTATGCCAGTAAATTTTTTTACAAAAAATTTTAAAAGTAGGGGCTTCCTTGGTGGCTAAGTGGTAAAGGATCTGCCTGCCAATGCAGGTGATGTGAGACCAGGAAGATCCCACATGCTGAGGAGCAAGTAAGCCCATTCGCCACAACTATTGAGTCTGCACTTTTGAGCTTGGGAGCCACAACTACTGAAGCCCGTGCACCCCTGGGCCCATGCTCTGCAACAACAGAAGTCACTCAATGAGAAGCCTGTGCACCATAACTAGAGAAAAGTCCATGCAGCAATGAAGATGCAGCACAGCCAAAAATAAATATTTATTTTTAAAAAGTTGAAAAAGTAACTAGATGGGGTGAAATTCATTTTAATAAATTCTGTATTTAGTCCAATATATCCAAGATGTTATCATTGCAATGTAATCAAACATAAAAATTATTAATATATATATATATATATTTGGTACTAAGTCTTGGAAATCTGATGTGTGCTTTACATTTACAACACATCTCAACTCAGACTAGGAACATTTCAAGTGCTTAGTAATCACACATGGCTAATACCTGCCATAATGGACAGTGCTGGCTTAGACATCACAGCATTCACAAGTATTAGGATTGGCAGTCACACAAAATCAATGGCATAGGTCTTGCAGTTTGCTGTTAAACATATGTTACTTCAACCTTCCTAATGGGGGGATAAGGATTTTTCTAGACATGTCACACCAGCCAACTAGAGTTCTCCATCAGGATTGGGGGAGATAATAAAAGGTCTTGCTTCTTTCTCAGGAAACACCATCCTTGGCCACTGTGAAGAAAGAAGTGGATGGTCTGGGTAGGGACTGAAGTCTTCCTTGGATCCTGGCCTGACACCATCACCTGTCCCGTAACTATGACCACTTAACCAAATTCTCCCTCTACAATGTAAGCACTTAATAGTGTCCCTCCTGAAAATCAGTTTGAAGAAAATATTTTTTTTCTCATTTATCTACTTAAGCAGTGTTAACTTCTTTGGTTCCAAAGAATAAGACTTGATCAACTGGGTTCTAGGTTCGCCTGTGCTGAACTACACCTGTTGGCCTTGAGAAGTTCTATCAGTTTTTCTAGAAAAAGAGGACAGTGGCCCTGAGCAGATATATTGTAGAAGAACAGGACTTCAACCCAGAGTTCTTTCCCCTGGGACCCTCCTGGTTTCAGCCCAGTGTCCCCCTTATGGCTTCAGAGCAGGGCTCCAGTGCTGGGAGCTGTGGGGGGTGCCCTGCCTCAGCCCCCAGCCTGGGGTCTCAGCAGAAATGATCCCTCCCTACTGAGTAAGAGCTGCCTTCTATGCACTCTGCCCCTTCATTCCAGGCTACCCTGGGAAGTGTCACCAGGCTTGCTTCTTCCCTTGGTCTCCGACATTTGCCAAACTTAACCACATCTGCAATTTGAGCAAAGTTTAGGGGTCAGGAGAGCCTAGTGATTAAATGCTTGAGCTTTGGCATCAGACAATATTGAGCTGGAATACTAACTCTACTACTTACTGTGCAAGCACAGGAAAACCCCTTTAGTTCACTACTCTCAGCTTTATTTTCTGTAAAATGGAAATAATTGCAGCAATGGCTGCATAGAATTGTTACAAGGAATAAAAGTGATCTCGTGGACACTGGTGTTTAGCAGAGGACCTGGCTTGTGTCAACACTATCATTTTTTCTCCCCCTCACGATGTGGCCAGTGATCCAACCTCACCTTTCTCCCATGCTCCAGCAACAAGACCTATAAGCTGTTCTCTGTTTATAAATTTCCTTTTTATTAATTCAGGCTTTTGCACATGGTGCTTTAGAATACCATGAAAATTCTTTCCACTGCCTCCGCCAGGTAAACACCTACTCATGCTTCAGATCACAAGCAGGGGCAGATCTAAGTTTAATGGGGTCTGAAACCTAGACAATTTGGTCTGGGGAGAAGCTTTGAAAAAAAAGATAAAAAATATGAATTCAAAATTAGGTACAAAATGAAAGAATGAAAATCAGAACAAAGTACTGGCTCCTTAGAGATTCTGATCCTGTCCTTCTGTGATCTCTTTGGACAGTGTGGCAGAAATGCTTAGTAAATGTCCTTTTGAATTGTATCCAATTTCTCCTTGCTGCCTAGAAAGTGCTACACTCCTGACATTCATTGTGGGGCCTAAAGCTTAAGCGCTATAAACTTCAGGGTAAATTCATCTCTGGTCTGGGATTTTATGTTACTTTCTCTTTGAATCTCTCTGGACTTCCAAGACCAGATCTGAACTCCTTCTGTCTGTCCCTCGGACCTCCTGGCTTATAGTCCCATCATAGCTCTTACCTCAGTGCATTGATTTCACCAGGTTGGGTGTCTGACTCCTTCAAAGGGACTGTGAGTTCTGGAAAGGAGGGTTGGTGTCTTAGTCACCACTACCCTCAGTGCCTAGTCCAGCACCTGGCACAAGGGGGCGCACTTCAAATAGCTGTTGAACTAATGAATGACTATCCAACCTCTAGGATTCCTAATCCTCCAGAGCTGAGAATTCTCTTCCCTGCTTCTCTTCAGTTCAGTTCAGTCGCTCAGTCGTGTCTGACTCTCTGCGACCCCACAAATTGCAGCACGCCAGGCCTCCCTGTCCATCACCAACTCCCTGCTTCTCTTAGATGCCTGCAGACCCACAATTTCACTCCAAGGACACAAACACAATCCCACTAATGGTATTCTCAGAAGATAATTGGATGTAATTGTTCCTATTTTTTCAACATATGACTTCTTCCTGAGAGTTTCTTAACCAGAGACATATAATGCAAAAGGAGATAAGTATAGGATTTTGTTTTTGGAGTGGGGAGACAGAGAGCTTTCATATTCTTCATATTCTTCCCAAATTCATCACCTTAGCTGATTTTTTTTTTTTTTTGGCTGTGCCACCTTAAGATTAATGTGGAATCTTAATTCCCCAATCAGGGATCAAACTTGTGCCCCCTGCATTAGAAGTGTGGAGTCATAAACACTGGACCACTAGGGAAGTCCTTGAATCTTTATTTTTTAAAAATGACAGGGCTTCCCTGCTGGCTCAGCAATAAAGAATTCACCTGCCAATGCAGGAGACATGGGTTCGATCCTTGATCCAGAAAGATCCCACATGCCGTGGAGCAGCTAAGCCTGTGCACCTCAACTACTGAAGACCACACACCCTAGAACCCATGCTCCACAAGAGAAGCCACCACAATGAGAAGCCTGAGCACTGCAACTCAAGAGGAATACCTGCTCACCATGACTAGAGAAAAGCCCGCACAAAAACGAAGCCCCAGCACAGCCAAAGATAAATAAATAAATAAATTTTAAGATATGAGTGCAAAATGTCAGATTGCCCAGCAAATGGCCATTCCCCCCACTTGTTGCTGTTTGCAGAACCCTATGTTTGTGGATGTTCTTCCTTCCATAAGCTAAAGGATAGTGGCCCCTTTGCCAGCCCCAAGGAATGACTGCTGGGTGGTCAAAGGAAACCATAACAACATCATTCTGCTTGCCAGAGACAGCTTTAGAGGTAGGGATATGACAACTCTAGCCAATAAGAAACTTGGGGAATTCTGCTGAAGTGGATAGGTGGCTTCTAGGAAAGATTTCCTCTTGAAAGAAGGAAAATACTTTTTCTAATTTTGGTTCAGTTGTGTAATTGTGACGCCTGGAGCCCAGGCTGTCAGGTTGCAATCATAAGGAGGAAAATGTGAAGATGAAGCAACAAAACTTCTTAGGTCAGATAACAAAATATCATTCTTTAAGTTACTTCTAATCAGGTGTTCTTCAATTTAGAAGACAAATTGAAGAAAGTGGGGAAAACCACTAGACCATTCAGGTATGACCTAAATCAAATCCCTTATGATTATACAGTGGAAGTGAGAAATAGATTTAAGGGACTAGATCTGATAGACAGACTGCCTGATGAACTATGGACAGAGGTTTATGACATTGTACAGGAGACAGGAATCAAGACCATCCCCAAGAAAAAGAAATGCAAAAAAGCAAAATGGCTGTCTGAGGAGGCCTTACAAATAGCTGTGAAAAGAAGAGAAGTGAAAAGCAACGGAGAAAAGGAAAGATATACCCATTTGAATGCAGAATTCCAAGGAATAGCAAGGAGAGATAAGAAAGCCTTCCTCAGCGATCAATGCAAAGAAATCGAGGAAAACGATACAATGGGAAAGGCTAGAGATCTCTTCATGAAAATTACAGATACCAAGGGAACATTTCATGCAAAAATGGGCTCAATAAAGGACAGAAATGGTAGGGACCTAACATAAGCAGAAGATATTAAGAAGAGGTGGCAAGAATACACAGAAGAACTGTACAAAAAAGATCTTCACGACCCAGATAATCATGATGGTGTGATCACTCACCTAGAGCCAGACATCCTGGAATGTGAAGTTAAGTGGGCCTTAGGAATCATCACTATGAACAAAGCTAGTGGAGGTGATGGAATTCCAGTTGAGCTATTTCAAATCCTAAAAGATGATGCTGTGAAAGTGCTGCACTCAATATGACAGCAAATTTGGGAAACTCAGCAGTGGCCACAGGACTGGAAAAGGTCAGTTTTCATTCCAATCCCAAAGAAAGGCAATGCCAAAGAATGCTCAAACTACCACACCATTGTACTCATCTCACACGCTAGGAAAGTAATGCTCAAAGTTCTCCAAGCCAGGCTTCAACAGTACGTGAACCATGAACTTCCAGATGTTCAAGCTGGTTTTAGAAAAGGCAGAGGAACTAGAGACCAAATTGCCAACATCCGCTGGATCATCAAAAAAGCAAGAGAGTTCCAGAAAAACATCTATTTCTGCTTTATTGACTATGCCAAAGCCTTTGAATGTGTCGATCACAATAAACTGTGGAAAATTCTGAAGGAGATGGGAATACCAGACCACCTGACCTGCCTCTTGAGAAATCTGTATGCAGGTCAGGAAGCAACAGTTAGAACTGGACATGGAACAACAGACTGGTTACATCAAGGCTGTATATTGTCACTCTGCTTATTTAACTTATATGTAGAGTACATCATGAGAAATACTGGGCTGGAGGAAGCACAAGCTGGAATCAAGATTGCCAGAGAAATATCAACAATCTCAGATATGCAGATGACACCACCTTTATGGCAGAAAGTGAAGAACTAAAGAGCCTCTTGATGAAAGTGAAAGAGGAGAGTGGAAAAGTTGACTTAAAGCTCAACATTCAGAAAACTAAGATCATGGCATCCAGTCCCATCACTTCATGGCAAATAGATGGGGAAACAGTGGAAACAGTGGCAGGCTTTATTTTTCTGGGCTCCAAAATCACTGCAGATGGTGAGTGCAGCCATGAAATTAAAAGACGCTTACTCCTTGGAAGGAAAGTTATGACCAACCTAGACAGCATATTAAAAAGCAGAGACATTACTTTGCCAACAAAGGTCCGTCTAGTCAAGGCTATGGTTTTTCCAGTGGTCATGTATGGATGTGAGAGTTGGACTATAAAGAAAGCTGAGTGCTGAAGAATTGATGCTTTTGAACTGTGGTGTTGGAGAAGAGTCCCTTGGACTGCAAGGAGATCCAACCAGTCCATCCTAAAGATCGGTCCTGGGTGTTCATTGGAAGGACTGATGTTGAAGCTGAAACTCCAATACTTTGGCCACCTGATGCAAAGAGCTGCCTCATTTGAAAAGACCCTGATGCTGGGAAAGATTGAGGGCAGGAGGAGAAGGGAGTGACAGAGGATGAGATGGTTGGATGGCATCACCGACTCAATGGACATGGCTTTGGGTAGATTCCGACAGTTGGTGATGGACAGGGAGGCCTGGCATGCTGCAGTTCATGGGGTTGCAGAGTTGGACACGACTGAGCGACTGAACTGAACTGAATCAAGTGTTCTACGAATTGTAGCTGAAAGCACCCTGATAGAGTTTCTCATGAATCCAAGGAGGTGAACTGAAGAATGTGTAGAAATCCCTTCATTATTTTGATGGTTATCATGATAAATAATACACATCTTTTTAGTACTAAATTTAATACTAATTTTTTTAGTACTTTGAAATTGTAAAAGCATTTCACCTTGATGACACACTTTGTATAAAGGTAGATAATTTACTTCTTGAAGGTAGAATACTTACAAAGTCACATTACATTTTTAAAATAAATAAATACTTTCTCATCTCTTGAATCAAGCTGGAAATGAGAGAAGCCAAGTGATTTGTGTGTGAACAACTCTCATTTCAAAAGGAAAAAAGCAGACTGTATGTACACATGAGAAGATATTCCATCAGTGAAAAAACTGTCTAGAGTAGTAATTCTCAACAGGGTGGGATAAACTGGGAGAATGGGACCGACATACAGACACGACTAAATATAAAATAGATAACTAATAAGGACCTACTGTATAGCACAGTGAGTTATACTCCATACTCTGTAATGGCCTAAATGGGGAAAGAAACCGAAAAAGAGTGCATACATGTATATACAATATAAAAGATTCACTTTGTTGTTCACCTGAAACTAATACAACATTGTAAGTCAATTATATACCTCCAATAAAAATTAAAGAAAAAATAATACTTCCCCTCACTCTCAATTACAAAGGAGGTCTTTTAAGGTCACCTCACACATGATGGCGGTTGAATTTTTAACACTTGTTCAAGGTAGGGACTGGGGGGGGGGTAATGACAAAGTTACTTTAAATACAGTGACACTTTTAATAAGTCTTGTTCTATTACTCACAACAGCATCCTCAAAGGTGTGAAAAACAATTGTACAAATGTGTGCCAGACATCTCTGAATAGTGTCAAACATCCCTTGTCAGTGGAGAGGAGCGCAATACTTCTGCAATTGGTGGAGGTCTGCAGCTCTCCAGCTGAGCACTGTTGTGCTAAAAAATTCTGCCGCTCTACTTCAGAAGGTCACCTTGTCGGGAGAAGGCCAGAAACACCAGGGCAGCAGTTTCCTCTGCAGCGGACAGGGCGGAGGGGTGAGGCGGGAGGCGGAGGGGGTGGTGATGGTGGTGGGGTGAGGATAGTCCTGTAGCCCCACTCCAAAATAGAATTTCTAAATCCTATTTTGTTTCTTCAGTACCATTGCTCCTGAGAACCCGATTCATTAACTGTCAAATTTAGGTAATTAAAATAGGAAGCTGAGTGATAAGAAATGAAACCAGTATGCATAATGCAGATGTCTATGGAGGAAGATATTCCCAGGGCTCGAGCAAGCAGGCTAATCAGGAACTTCAATCAGGAACTCATCATTTGGAGACAGACAACTAATTCAGGACAGGAGGCAGGGAGGGAGCAGAAGCACAGGCAGAATCTCAAAATCTCTCTGGATGAATCTCTTGTTGGGAGGAGGCAGATGCTGAAACCTCACACAGGGGAGTCTGGGTGAGAAGTTTTTTGAAAAAACCCACTGCAAAGAGATGCTGCTGCATCCTGCTGTATACTCCTCAGGGATGCTCTGGATACAAAACCCAGCTTAAAACAGCACTGTTTTAGATCTCCTTGGTCTAGATCTCCAGAGCATTTCTAGAGAAATGACCACACAGAGAGGATGACAGGGAGACATAAGGCATCCCCTTAGGTAGGCTTCTGCAGTGGACACACACATTCTTAGCAGGTTAGAGGTCTAGTCTGATGGGGTTTCTTGTGCCCCAGGCAAGAAGGGATTGGGAATATTTCTGAATTCCCAGCTCTTTTCATATCATATGCTGATATGAAGTGCCTTTTTTGAAAAAAGAAAAAAGGCTCAAAACATCACGCATTATAGTGTTTAGAGTTGGTATTTCTGAGCTCTTTCCCAGTTGGGAAGTTGTTCACAGAGAATACAGTCTCCTGGAATGGGGCACCTGGAAAAATGTGGTCATGGAGGAATAATATATACCGTACTTCCCTCACCTGCTTCCAAATCTTCAGAAACTTGGGCCTAAAAACTGTAAAATGAACTATCACAGTGGGATGGGAGCAGGGTATGAACTACATGTTCATATATTAAGCAGCCAACCCTTGATGGTTAAGATGGGGATCCATGAAAAAGCATCACCCATAGTTTGCATATTAAAAAGCAGAGACATTACTTTGCCGACAAAAGTTCCTATAGTCAAACCTGTGGTTTTTCCAATAGTCATGTATGGATGTAACAGACCATAAAGAAGGCTGAGTGCTGAAGAACTGATGCTTTCCAACTGTGGTGCTGGAGAAGACTCTTGAGAGTTCCTTGGACTTCAATGTGATCAAGCCTAAAGAAATCAACCCTGAATATTCATTGGAAGGACTGATGCTGAAACTGAAGCTCCAATACTTTGGCCATCTGATGTGAAGAGATGGTTTATTAGAAAAGACCCTGATGCTGGGAAAGATTGAAGGCAAGAGAAGGGAGAAGCAGAGGATGAGATGGTTAGAAAGCATCACCAACTCAATGGACTTGAATTTGAGCAAATTCTGGGAGACAGTGGAGGACCGAGGAGCCTGGTGAGATGCAGTACACGGGGTCACAAAGAGTCAGATGTAACTTACCAACTGAACAACACAGTTTGCCAGTAAACATCCCAAATTTATGCTGTTAAGCTATTAGTACTGATAAAATGCATGTTTTCTTCAAATAGATTTTCAAAGTCTGCTCCAGTTTTCCCAGCTTTCATAGGGAAGTTAAAATTTCATCATAACTTTAAACAAAGAGAACTCATAGAAGAGAACTGAGTAGATTCACATTATTAAGGAAGGTTTCTGGAAACAAATGAATTGATTTAATTGTTAAATGGAATATGAACTCTAGATTAGATACCAGTATCATAATCACATTGAATTTCCAGAATTTGATCACTGTTCTATGGCTAGGTAAGAAAATGACTTTGTTCAGTGTGTAAGAGAATACACAGTGAAGTGTTTAGGAATAAAAGGGAAAAAGAGTGAAAGTAAGAATTATAAAGTAAACATGACAAAATATTAATACCTGAAACTGAGTGAAGGATAAAGGAATTCCTTGCACTATTCCTAAGGCTCTTCTATTAGCTTGAAATTATTTCAAAATAAAACATTTACAAATACGATATGAAATAATTTTAGAATGACCTACTTAAACACTACTCTTGTTGACCTTCTGTTTTCTCAAGGGGTTGACTTAACACCAAGAGATCTCTTCCAAAAGACTTGTCCTATAGCTAAGTCTTTCCAAATTGCAAGGCCACCTTCAGAGGCAAAGAAATGATTGCAACAATCCTTGTCTAGTTCATGCTCCAAAAATGACCCCTTTAATAACTGACTGTTTTGGTTTTTAGATTCCACATATAAGTAAAATAATACAGTATTTATCTTTCTTAAAATAAACAAAAAAAACCCCTCATAGATATAGAGGGCTTCCCTGGTGGCTCTAGGAGTTGGTGATGGACAGGGAGGCCTGGAGTCCTGTGGTTCATGGGGTCGCAAAGAGTTGGACACGACTGAGCGACTGAACTGAACTGAACTGGTGGCTCAGATGGTAAAAGCGTCTGCCCGCAATGTGGGAGACCTGGGTTCGAGCCCTGGGTCAGGAAGAACCCCTGGAGAATGAATGGCAACCCACTCCAGTGCTCTTGCTTGGAAAATTTCATGGATGGAAGAGCCTGGTGGGCTATGGTCCATGGGGTCGCAAAGAGTCGGACACGACTGAGCAACTTCACATAGATATAGATAATAGATTAGTGGTTACCAGTTGGGGGTGGGTGGGTAAAATCCATAGAGGGGATCAAGAGGCACAAATTTCTAGTCCTAAATAAGTCACAGGATACAATAAACAGCATGATGACCAGAGTCAACAATACTGTACTGCATATTTCAAAGTTGCTAAGAGAGTAAATCTTAAAAACTCATCACAAGAAAAAAGTTTTGTAATTTTGTATGGTGACAGATGATAAGTAGAATTATTGGTTATCATTTTGCAATGTATACAAATACTGAATCATTATACTTGTACATCTGAACCTAATATGTCAAGTATACCTCAATAAAAAAAATAATGCATTTTGACATGTAGAAAAAACCTGATTTTTTTTCCAATCACAGATCATCATTTACAATTTGACTATTTGCTTATGTAACTATTAAGTCACTCATTTGATATCTGATATTTCTGGATCAGTATACCACTTATGTTTGAGCAGAGTTTTAGGATTTAGCAGTGTAGCTTTAAAAAATGGGATAAAGGTTTATAAAACAATCAGAGGAATTTTATGGGCTGTTGGTGTCTTGCCAGGCAGAGCACTAACACTCTCAAATTTCTCATCCTACAAACAAAATTTCCAGATGAGATTACAAAATCATAATTAATCACAAAAAAACCAGTTTCAATTTTGTTTCTAAAATAGTCCCTGAAGTAAAAAAGTCATGCAAGGACTCTAAGGAATGAAAAGCAAGGAGAAATTGAAAAATTAATTTATTATATGAAGAAACATAAACAATATTTATTAGAGTGAATGGCTGCTGAGAAGCAGCCTGCAAAAGCTCTCATCCACAATGTACAGGCTGAGAAGTACTGATACATACACTCATAACCATAGCACTAATGTTCTAAGGAGGCTTCCAAGGAAATGTTGCATTTGACAATCAATTTTAAAGTTTATTTTTCCCATTTACAAGGCTGAAAAGATTATATCCACATTCAATTAAAGTCTAGCAGGATCAGGCATTCAAATTGTAAAGCAAAATTAACAAAAGATGCTGTTATATCCTTTATAAAACATGACAGATACAAAAATGATAAGCTCATCTTCTATCAAAAGCAATTTCTCAAATTTCAGTGGGTCTTTTTCCTCCAAGTACTATATGCTTGAGTGCTAATTTTTTAAGTAACTGATGGTAAGGGAAAGAACAACTGCTGAGTTCTCTCCAAGAGTAAAGACCATTTACACTTGTCCTTCCATAAGGTCAAAGGCCGACATATTCCCTGAAGACACTCATGTGAATGATGTTACTTGTTTCTTTTCTAACAGTAAAACAAAAACAATAACCTGTTTCGGGATTTGAGTAACTATAAAAACAACTTCTTTAAACATGCATGGCACTTTAAAAACATTTTCAAAGCATTTTCACAGCTATTATTTAAATTTGTTCTGCTGACAACCTTGTGAGGTAGGCGGGGCAAGAATATCACGCAAATCTGATGGGTGAGGAAACTGAGGCAGAGAGCAAGTAAGTAATTTGCTGGGTTATCAAGTTGATGCCAACCTCTATACTGCACTGTCTCCAGGAATGAAGAAAGTCTAAACATGTTTCATGACCTTGTTTCAATATATTCGGAGGAAATACTTCACTTCCATCCAGTCAAATGATAGTGACTCAGTTGGTGCATCTCTTATGACAAGTTAAGGCATGTAATTAATTAGACAAAGCACTGAGAGTTTTAAAAATTGGAATTATAACTGAAAAAGACGTTTTAACTCTCAAGATAGGAGGAGATTTGCTGGTCTGTTTGTCTTTAGGGTAACCTAGTTCTGTATAATTTTGCTTTTGCAGAGGTATAATATAAATTATTAAAAAAAATTTCTCAGTTCACTAGGATTTAAATTTTTGCCATGAAAAAAACAGCGGTTTCTTTCCCCAAAGTGACTACATGTATATGGTCCCAAAGTGGGGGTATCTGCATATGAAGAGTTAAAGATAACAAAATGTCCAATTTAGTTACCAAACCTTATAAATATCCTTATAAATGTGGCTTAAAATTGGGCTTTGGGAGTGTGACAGACCATCACTGTTAGTTTGATTTGGGGTCACTCAATATGCTTACCTACATGCTACATTAAAATGATTTTAAATGTATTTGAAGGCCCAGATTTTGTAATGGTTCTTGAGACAGGCTTCCAAATGAAGGCTGGGGAAGTACCAGTCTCTCCATCCTGGTCTAATTCTGACCACAACTCCTGCACAAACTCACCATTTTAACCTGTTCCCTGACAAACTAGCTATTAGAAACTGGATGGTTCAGAAAGTTCAGCCATTAGGGTCCTGAGACTGTCAACCCTGACTGACCTGCAATGTCCAGCTTTGCCAGTAACAGGTCACCTGCTCCCAGATATTTCATTATCAAGGTTTTTATGGTAGAAATCATGGCACTAGATCCAGGCATTTTCCCTGGACAACTGAGGAGATTCTACAGATCCTTTTACGAAAGCAACAGGGTTCCAAATTAAAGGAGAAATTATACTGAAGATAGGAGAGTGTAAGAGGATAAAATTGAAGTTCTTATTCAAATTAACTCATAATCGTACCAAATGAAGGTACATTCAGTTAAAGATAAAAATCTTCTGGTCATGCCATCTCTTTGTAAAATTTAAGTTTCTGAAGTCTGTATCTAACTGAAGGGGGGAACTCTGCTCCTTCAAATAATGAAAATTAAAATGCCCTATATACCTGTGCTAGGTGAGAAATCTCTATGGAGTTTTCTAGAAGAACTTAAGTTAACCAAGGTAACTCTTGTCTGAAACTTTCCTAACAGGCAAGGAAGAGGTGGAATAAAGACTTGAGTTTTATTTTCTTCTTTCTTAAGACAAATCCTAGCCAATTCTACTAGGAATTTCCAAAACTGTAGGATGGGACTGAATCTTGAAGAGGTTAAGCCTACCTTCTAGCAGATTCACATCTTCAACCATCACAAGAAGGTAAGAATTCTGCTTATAAAAGCCAAAATCATTTTGATATTTTAACAACCCCTTTGATCCAGAGTTTCTCCAACATATTGAAGGAACACAACTTTCCTAAAACTCTACAGCTTCCGTAACCAAACTGAGAATTTAATTTTGCATCCATGGATTCTTAAGAATACAGTATGCAAATCCAGACTTTTGAGTCAATGAGAAATAGGAGGCCAAGGTTGCTATTGTTGGTTATGTACAAAGAGCCCTAATGAGATGAAAATGGAACATTTGTCTATTCAAAAATCAAACTTGAATAGCCTTCTCTGAGAACTCTGACAGGAATGATGTGGCTGATGGCAAAAAACCCCAGTGACCATTTCTGGTCAACAGACAGCTCTTAGGTGAGAACTCTTCTCAGGGATAATAAAACACTAGGCTAACTAAACCAGCAGTCCAGAAAACTAGAATGCAAGAAATCCCCTGTCCTCATTCTATGTGACGGCTCTCAATAGCCAACTCAGATATCATGGGTACTTTGTCAATGACAAGGCCAGTGACGTATGGGAGAACATGGTCAACTGTGAATGGTGGTGCTTTAGGCTGCTGCTGCAACACTCACGGGTTCCCCTGACTTCTCTCCATGGTTCCCACTCATCTGCCCAAGAGCTCTCTAAAGGGAGCAACTCACAAGGAGCTGAGAGCTAAATTCCTGCTTTGTTAATTGTGCAGGGCCCATCACTTGCATGAAGAACAGGGATCAACCCAGCAAACACTACATCTGGGCCTCAAGAGACTCAGGTCCCATTAGGCAGAAGAGAGCTCATCAGTATTCAAGATCTGGCTGGGCATGGAACTTATTTTACTGCTAGAAGGGGTCTCCTCTCTGTCTGCAGGTGACCTTAGGTCTGTCTTTTCTGCAGACTCACAGGATTCCCGCCGCCTGCGGTGACAGCAGGCACACTTTAACCACTCCTGAAAGCTTTCAGAAGCACTGGAGGAAAAGAGCTTTTTGCAAGGGTGGAAGAACTGATAGAACACAACCATGAACAGAACGGCTGTGCAGTACCCAATGAGCAACTGCAACATCAGCAGGGGTGCGCACACATACATATAGATGTCAGTCTTGTAAAGATACCACATGAGGAGGAGGAAGGCGTTCTCGATGAACCTCACCATGTAGTACACCAGGAGCCGGTACCAGTTCTGAGACTTGCTGATGAGGTCGGGGTTGTTGATTTTCAGCTGCACCGCCGACCAGCAGAACATGTTGATCCCGGCGTAGAGGAGGGTGAGGAAGCACAGCACAATGGTGGTGCCCAGCCGACTGAAGGCCTTCTCAAAGTTCTCAGGGAAGGGGGAGCCACTGCACCAGAAGAGGATCCAGGGGTAGAAGAGGAAGCCGAGGAAGTTGATGAGTATGTCTATGACCACCCAGGCCTTCAGGACAGAGGTAAAGAGGACCAGGACAATGACTCGGGTGACAATCTCAAAGCTCCTCCAGAGGAAGATACAGACATAGGCCAGGGGCTTCACCTTGACATCATATTCATCATATTTGATCTTGATGGCTAGGATGTTACAGCGCAAGGCTCCGTACACAATGGACAATAGGGAGAGGACCATGAATACACCTGAGGAGAGAAGAGAAAGAGTGCTCTCAAGTCTCACCTCCACCAAGAATCCTACTGTGGCAGCCATGGTCACTCCCCTACCCACATTCCTTGGACCCTTCTGTTTTATGTGCACAGGTAGACTTCTGGCTGTCAGTGTCATTTACTGTGCCTGAGGGCTTTTTTTCAGGGTTGCAGAAGTCTGCTGTGCCCAGGTGCCAGGCGGACAGAAGTGCCCCGGAATTAATACCCCTGGGAGAACCCTTCAATACCCCAACCCTAGCCCTGAGAAGAGCTGGAATATAACAAACCAAATTTCCCTACCCCTTGGGTAGAATAACTCGGAGGTGTGTGTTCTGTACTCTTGGGGTTGTCCAAAAAGTTCCTTTGTGTTTTTCCATAGCATTTTAAGGAAACACCAAGTGAACTTTTTGGCTAACTCAGTATTTATCAGTGTTTCCTCACAGGATTATTTTCTAGTCACCCACAGAAACTGTTGTCTAATAATGCTCCCTTTATTGGCCACTTTCTCTTCCCTGCCTCACTACCCTTCTCCCATGGTTCTTACACCTTCCTCTAGAAAGACCTGAGCTCAGATTCCTTGTCTTGGTCTACTTCACGGTCAACTGAAACTAAAACACCTTTGGACCCCATCTTGCTCTGTCTGAATATGGAGAGTCCTTTACACGATCCCCAAGAAAAAGAAATACAAAAAGGCAAAACGGTTGTCTGAGGAGGCCTTACAATAGCTGAGAAAAGAAGAGAAGTGAAAGGCAAAGGAGAAAAGGAAAGATATACCCATTTGAATGCAGAGTTCCAAAGAATAGCAAGGAGAGATAAGAAAGCCTTCCTCAGTGATCAATGCAAAGAAATAGAGGAAAACAATAGAATGGGAAAGACTAGAGATCTGTTCAAGAAAATTAGAGATACCAAGAGAACATTTCATTCAAAGATGGGCACAATAAAGGACAGAAACAGTATGGACCTAACAGAAGCAGAAGATATTAAGAAGAGGTGGCAAAAATACACAGAGTTAGTTCAGTCGCTCAGTCATGTCCGACTCTTTGCGACCCCATGAATTGCAGCATGCCAGGCCTACCTGTCCATCACCAACTCCCGGAGTAGACTCAAACTAATGTCCATCGAGTCGGTGTTGCCATCCAGCCATGTCATCCTCTGTCGTCCTCCCTCCCAGCATCAGGGTCTTTTCCAATGAGTCAACTCTTCGCATGAGGTGGCCAAAGTATTGGAGTTTCAGCTTCAGCATCAGTCCTTCCAATGAACATCCAGGACTGATCTCCTTTAGGATGGACTCGTTGGATCTCCTTGCAGTCCAAGGGACTCTCAAGAGTCTTCTCCAACACCACAGTTCAAAAGCATCAATTCTTCTGCACTCAGCTTTCTTTATAGTTCAACTCTCACATCCATACATGACCACTGGAAAAACCATAGCCTTGACTAGATGGACCTTTGTTGACAAAGTAATGTCTCTGCTTTCTAATATGCTATCTAGGTTGGTCATAACTTTCCTTCCAAGGAGTAAGCGTCTTTTAATTTCGTGGCTGCAATTACCATCTGCAGTGATTTTGAAGCCCAAAAAGATAAAGTCTGACACTGCTTCCACCGTCAGTGGAAGAACTATACAAAAAAGATCTTCATGACCCAGATCACCATGATGGTGTGATCACTCACCTAGAGCTAGACATCCTGGAGTGTGAAGTCAAGTGGGTGTTAGGAAGCATCACTACAAACAAAGCTAGTGGAGGTGATGGAATTCCAGTTAAGCTATTTCAAATCCTAAAAGATGATGCTGTGAAAGTTCTGCACTCAATATGCCAGCAAATTTGGAAAACCCAACAGTGGCCACAGGACTGGAAAAGGTCAGTTTTCATTCCAATCCCAAAGAAAGGCAATACCAAGGAATGTTCAAACTACCACACAACTGCACTCATCTCACATACTAGCAAAGTAATGTTCAAAATTCTCCAAGCTAAGCTTCAATAGTATGTGAACTGAGAAGTTCCAGATGTTCAAGTTGGATTTAGAAAAGGCAAAGGAACCAGAGATCAAATTGTCAACATCCATTGGATCATCGAAAAAGCAAGAGAGTTCCTGAAAAACATCTACTACTGCTTCACTGACTACACTAAAGCCTTTGAGTGTGTGGATCACAACAAACTCTGGAAAATTCTTCAGGAGATGGGAATACCAGACCACCTGAACTGCCTCCTGAGAAATCTGTATGCAGGTCAAGAAGCAACAGTTAGAACCAGACAGGGAACAACAGACTGGTTCAAACTGGGAAAGGAGTACGTCAAGGCTGTATATTGTCACCCTGCTTATCTTACTTATATGCAGAATACATCATGCGAAATGCTGGCAAGGATGAAGCACAAGCTGGAATCAAGACTGCAGGGAGAAATGTATGCAGATGACACCACCCTTATGGCAGATAGTGAAGAGAAACTAAAGAGCCTCTTGATGAAAGTGAAAGAGGAAAAAAAAAGAAAAAGAAAGTGAAAGAGGAGAGTGAAAAAGCTTGCTTAAAACTTAATATTAAAAAAACCAAAGATCCTCCTCCACGTTCATTCTTTAGTTACTAATCCTCAATCTTAGGTTACTTTCAACATTTCTAATGGCATATCATACATTGAACATATTTAAACTGCACAATTTGTTCAGTTTTGACAAATGTATACACCTCAAAAAAAGAAAAAAAAAAAAAAAAAAAAAAAAAAAACCCAAAGATCATGGCATCTGGTCCCATCACTTCATGGCAAATAGATGGGGAAACAATGGAAACAGTGAGAGACTTTATTTTCTTGGGCTCCAAAATCACTGGAGATGGTAACTGCAGCCATGAAATTAAGAGATGCTTGCTCCTTGAAAGAAAAGCTATGACCAACATAGAGAGCATACTAAAAAACAGAGACATTACTTTGCTGACAAAGGTCCATCTAGTCAAAGCTAGGGTTTTTGCAGTAGTCAGGTATGGATGTGAGAGTTGGACCATAAAGAAAGCTGAGCACTGAAGAATGGATGCTTTTGAACTGTGGTGTTGGAGAAGACTCTTGAGAGTCCCTTGGACTGCAAGGAGATCCAACCAGTCCATCCTAAAGGAGATCAGTCCTGAATATTCATTGGAAGGACTGATGCTGAGGCTGAAGCACCAACACTTTGGCCACCTGATGCGAAGAGCTGACTCATTTGAAAAGACCTTGATGCTGCGAAAGATTGAAGGCAGGAGAAGGGGATGACAGAGGATGAGATGGTTTGATGGCATCACTGACCCGATGGACATGAGTTTGAGCAAGCTCCGGGAGTTGGTGATGGACAGGGAAGCCTGGTGTGCTGCGTGCAGTCCATGGGGTCGCGGAGATGGACACGACCGAGCAACTGAACTGAAATTTACATGGTGTGTTTTGTTTCCTGGATCAACTCATAAGCTCCTGAGGAGTCAAGAGCGACCCGGTTAGCTATTTCTTCTTGAGAACCTCAACATATACCAGTGTAGAAACCAAAACAGAGAACATGCCATAATATACTGCTCATAAGTTCCTCTCTATCTGTAAGATCTTTCACATATATATACTGACTATAGATTGCTCACTTTTCTTTGGTCTTCAGTTATTTTCTTAAATTCTGTACATTGCTAAAGAAGTGAGGACCTCACTGTTGCCGAGAATCTGTCTGTCTTATGCTAAAAGGCCTTAATATTTCAAGAAATCTCAACCCTACTTATTTATTTCTTAAAATGACTTATGGCTAATGGGTTTACCCAGTTTATATAGAGCAGGGGTATGTTGGGGGCGGGGTCAAGGTTTGGCTCATTGAATGGACCATGGTACTATGTTTGAGAGCACCACACTGCTGGCTGTGAGTTCTATTATCTTAAAAATGTAGCGCTAACCCATGAGCACTACATGATGTTGAAGTTGAAACTCCGATGCTTGGCCACCTGATGCGAACAGCTCATTTCAAAAGACCCTGATGCTGGGAAAGATTGAGGGCAGGAGGAGAAGGGGATGACAGAGGATGAGATGATTGGATGGCATCACCGACTCAATGGACATGGGTTTGGGTGAACTCCGGGAGTTGGTGATGGACAGGGAGGCCTGGCGTGCTGCAGGTCATGGGGTCACAAAGGATCGGACATGACTAAGCGACGAAACTGAACTGAACCCATGACTGTGCGGTCAAAACTGGAATACAGCCACTAACTGTAGGCTGCCACCACCTCCAAATATTGGAGAAGGGAGGGACAGGGGGTGGGGTTTGGAGTTAGGAACCGAGAGTCTCGCTCTGATTTCACTCTGGTCTCTCCACGCCTCACTGGGGAAATGGTAATCTCCTTGGGTTTTGTTTTCTTGCCCACAAAATTGCACTGCTGCTCTGTGTAAACTGGAGCCTCTTAAAATGCAATGTTCCTATAACAAAATTGTCTTTACTTATAATTTAAAATGTGTGGAAATAAAGGGTTCTTTCCCTTAAGTTCTGAATCAATGGTGCTTTGGTAGTTAAATTTCCTGGAAGAAGCTCAGTTTTACTTGAAGCATCAGTTTCTCTCACAGTCTTGTTGCACAGATTTAAATCACTGATATCATTCTCTGGAAAGACTGTCATCTACTGATCAAATTTAAAAGACAGAAATACTACCACAGGAGTATACTGGGAAGTAATTATACTGAGTTATTTTTCCTGAGAGGTTAGTTCAATGGAGCATTATAAAGCAGTGTATACTGCTGATACACTTTTTGTTTTTATTGAAGTAGAGTTGATTTACAATGTTTATTAATCTCTGCTGTACAGCAAAGTGACTCAGTTGTACATATACATACATTCTTATATTCTTTTCATCATGGTTTATCCCAGGTGATATACTCTTATATGTGCTTGTGCTCAGTCACTAAGTTGTGTCCAACTTTTTGCGATCCCATGGACTGTAGCCCACCAGGTTCCTTTGTCCATGGGATTTCCCAGACAAGAATACTGGAGTGGGTTGCCATTTCCTCCTCCATGGGATCTTCCCAACCCAGGGATGGAACTGCATCTCCTGCATTGGCCGGCTGATTCTTTACCACTGTGCCACCTGGGAAGTCCATACTTTTATATGTGTGGTTACAAATTTCTACAGATCTTAAGAATCTAGTATTGGATCCATTTCTTTTAGTCCTTATGTTTTTTCCACTATAACATATGTAGAAGATGAGCTATGCATAAATTATCATGTTAATTATATATTCATATGCATATAGTATTTACATTGTTATATTTATGGTTACTTACTATTACTTAAAATTACTTACTATTTTTAACAATGCAATGACCCAAACAAATTTTTTAAGCATATATCCATTTTTCTCTGGTTAGGTCAATTATTTCCAAATGACATCTTTTTCTCTATCAAGAGAGTTAGCCAATTATCACCCAATTGGTGATTTGTAGCATTTAACCACTGAAGCCTTCTGAGAATGCAAGAAAATTACCTTGAAAGCACTGCCTTCAACCATCATTCCTACTGTTGGGTGCTCCCTTCAAAATGTCACTGATAGAAAGGTGCTCAGGAAGAGAGGTATACTTGGGAGACAAGGACCCTGTACAAAATGAGTGGAATGTACATTTCTATCTCTAGAATTAAGTGGTTATCTAATGAATGGCTAGGATGATATTCATGCAAATACCTACTTATTCAGACTTAAATGGGGAAACATTCCTGACATCACTTCCCAACCTTCTCTTCCCAGAGTCAACACAAAACGGGGTCAGTTAGAGGTCCCGCTCATTTATGTGGCACTTCATAGAAGCCTAATATCCCCTAATAATCTTACTCTCATTTCCGATGAGTGTGGGGAGGGGTCAGGGGGGCATTCTACTGTTTCTATTTTTTATTAGAAGGCAAGACATCACTTGAGGTAAAGCTAAAAGGGAGGTTGTGGCAATATTCCAAATAGTTGCCACACTTACAAAGCTTCTTCCCACTCAATTCCGGCCAAATGAACTCCTCCAAATAAAGTCTTCCTATTTCACAGAGAAATTCATTGTTATTAGGAATGAATTTTCTCATTTCCTGACTTGACACCAAAACCTTAATCTCTCTGTTAAGTGATGGAGAACATTTTATTCCTCAGGATTCCTCTTAGGAGGGGAATTCTATTTGTAGGACAAGGTCAGCAGTTTCTGTGTGGCTTTGGAGAGAGAACCGAGGCTGTTCCCAAGATGGAGACCCACTGGGAAGTGGGTGTTCTCTGTAAAGTGACTACTCTCCACTGGATCTTCAGTAAAATGACCGAATTCACAAAATGCTTGGGTGGAATAGATTTTTCAAAAAATAGCTAATGACTTCAAGGCAGGAAGTGAAACAATCCGAAGGGGTACAGTACACAGTGGCAGAGGGAAATTGGAGGACTTAGAACAAGAAGCTTCTGGAAATGGAAATCTCAACCAGATTCTGAGAGGCTGTGACTTTTGCCTCTTTTGCTCTTCCCTCAGTAGATAATGTGTCTTTCTTACTATTCAGAGCCAGGATCTCCACCTGTACTGTACTCCATCACTTGCCTTCTCCAAAATCTTACTCAATTATGATCTTTCTCTTCTAAATTTTCAACTGCTCATAGACATCATGGATACCTTTATGTCATCACTTGGTACCTTGGGTTTAGTGCAAGCTCTTAGAGGAAGCCACTGTTTCATACAGATTTTTACTACCAGCACCTAGCATAGTGACTGGCACACAGTGGTAACTGATACATGTATGTTGAATAAATGAATGAATTGAAAATTGTATAATCCATGCTGCTGCTGCTGCTAAGTTGCTTCAGTTGTGTCCGGCTCTGTATGACCTCATAGACGGCAGCCCACCAGGCTCCCCCGTCCCTGGGATTCTCCAGGCAAGAACACTAAAAAAGAAAAAAGAAAAAAAAAAAAAAAAAAAAAAAAAAAAAACCCTGAACAAGGAATTGAAGCTCTAAACCTCTCACAGATGCAATTTAAGTGAGAACTCCTAAAGCCCCTTCCCAGAGGGTGACTTCTGGGGTTATAGGCTTCCTATGCAAATATATCTGCTTTATGTGCCTTTCTCAATCGTGAAGTTGCACCTGTTTCCAACACTTCCAGAAAAATAGGATCCAAATCAGAAAAAGTCTTTGAGATCTAAGTTGAGACTCTAAAGAATCTCTTTTAGGTACATGAGAGACTTGCAAAACAAGGTTAGGAACAGAGCGATTTCTGATCCCAGGAAGAACTAAGGAAGCTAAGTACTGCTTCAGGATGTGGGGCCCAACCAGGATTAAGACAAGTCTGGATTATCTCAGCAGTGGTATCACGCTGGTCAGTTATACAGATCACTGTTCTTGCTGGAACCCATGGCCTACTCTTCCTGGAGTTATTTTTGACCACTTATAGGACCCTGTGTTCTGCTTTAACTCCACCCCAGACCCTGACAACTACAAATTGTTAATGAAAAGATTGAAAATGAGCGAGATCATCATCACTTTGAGCTCACACCTATATCTGCCACTTTCCCTCTCCAGCTGCTATCACAAATATTGCTTTGGTCCTTTATCGGAACAGCTTCATTGAGACATAATTTACATACCATACGATTCACAATTTAAACTGTATAATTCACTGCTTCTTTAAAAGTAGATTCACAGATATGTGCACCTGTCATCAGAGTCACTTTTAGTATGTTTTCATCACTTCAAAAAGAAATCCTGTACCCTTTAACTCTCATTCCTCTATCCCTTCCACCACCCAGTCATGAACAACCACTAACTACTTTCTGTCTCTATAGATTTCCCCATTCTGGACTTCCATATGAATAAAATCATGTAATGTGTGGTCTTTTGTGACTGGTTTCTTTCACTTAACATAACATTTTCAACATCCATCTATATTGTAACATGCCTCAGTCCTTCATTCATTTCATGGTCAAATAATATTCCATTGTATGGATATACTACATTTTGTTTATCCATTCATCAGTTGATAAAAATTTGGGTTGTTTCCACCTTCTGGCTATTGTGAAGAGTGCTGCTCCAAACATTTGCATATGAACATGTTTTTACTTGGGTCTATAGGAGTAGAACTGCCCAGTCATATGGTAACTTTATGTTTAATTATTTGAGGAATGGCCAGACTGTATTCTAAAGTGATTGAACCATTTTACATTCCCACCAGCAGTGTATGAAGGTTATAATTCCTCCATACACTCACTAATGTTTGCTATTATTACTAACTTAAATTTTTATTATTAACTTTTTGATTTTAGTCATGCCAGTGGGTGTGAAGTGGTAACCTTTTCTGATTTCAGTTTCCATTTTCCTAATGACTAATGATATAGAGTATCTTTTCATGATACCATAAGAATTGATGCTTTTGAATTGTGGTGCTGGAGAAGACTCTTGAGAATCCCTAGGACAGCAAGGAGATCAAACCAGTCAATCTTAAAGGAAATCAACCCTGAATATTCATTGGAAGGACTGATACTGAGGCTGAAGCTCCAATACTTTGGCCACCTGATATGAAGAGCTGACTCATTTGAAAAGACCCTGATGCTGGGAAAGACTGAGGGCAGGAGAACGGGGTGACAGAGGAAGAGATGGTTGGAAGACATCATAGACTCAATGGACATGAGTTTGAGCAAACTCTGGGAGATAGAGAAAGACAGGGAAGCCTGGCATGTTGCAGTCCAAGGGGTTGCAAAGGCTCAGACATAACTTTGCGACTGAACAACAGTCTTTTCATGTGCTTATTGGCATTTGCATATCTTCCTTACTTGCTTTGGTTCTTAGCTATAGCACAAACTCATAATAATTTCACACTGTCTCATATGTATCCCCAAAACTCTGCCAGAATTCAAAGGCCAGTTTTGCACAGACTGACTTAAGAACAATATATTAGCTTTATCAACAGCTGTCAATGAGCATTTAAAATGAAAAAAAAAGTATAATTTGATCTTATCATGTTTTTAAAATTCCCTTTAAAATTCATTAAAAAGCAAAAAAGAGAATTTCCATGCTGGCAATGGCAGATTAGTTTGTTCTGGTCCAATATTTCTGCCAAGAACAACTGTACAAATACCTGTTCAAAGGCATCAGAGATCTACCAAAGCCCTCAGTACTTTGGAGCTAAGATCTTAAAGATAAGTCCTAAGAGAAAATTCTGAAGCTGCTTTTCCCCTTGAGACATTTGCCTGTATGATAGTAGTGGTTATACTATTACAGAATCTGAACACAGCTTTCAGCAGTCTCTCAAATCTGGTGAGTGTGGGAGAAACTATTGACATTCTGGCTCTACAGTGGTCCTGGATACAGCCAAAGCTTTCTGGTGGGAACCCCAAAGACTAGACACTAGGAGTAAGGGTGACCCAGAAATAGATAATCCCTCCTAACAGCTGAAGTACAATTTTAACCAACTCAAGTTATGACTGAATCAGTTCAACCTGTATCTAATCCAATATTTGCAACAAACAAAAGTAAAATCTTCCTGGAGAGGGACAACTCATCCAGAGCTTCAAATTATCTCTATTTTTTACTACAGATATCTGACATTTAGTTAAAAGTACCGCGGCATGCCAACAACAAAAACAAAAGAAATGATCAAAATCCAAGAATTGAAATATACCCATAAGAAATAGAGATTCTGTAATTATCTGACATGGACTTAAAATATTCATAATTAATGTATGCTCAGGAAATTATGACAAGATAGAGAATTTATCAGAGACTGGAAACTATTCTAAAAACTAGAATAGTTGATATGAAATGAAACAAAAATTCTAGAACTGAAAAATAAAATAAGTGCAATTAAGGAATCAACCGTGGCTCTGATATATTAGAAACAGCTATAAAGATAAATAGTACTAAGTAGAAGGCAAATCAGAAGAAAATGGAGAAACAAAAAGCATGAGAGACCTACAGAAAAGTAAAAATGTTGGCGAGAGAGAGACAGAAAAGAGAAGAAAAAGAATCGCTCAGAAGCCATACTTAAAGTGATAAATTCTAAGAATTTTCCCAAACTGCTAAAATATCAAACTAAACTCCAAGTAGGATAAATATGAAGAAAACCTCAATAAGCATACATATCCTGTTAAAATTGCTGAACATCAAAGTCTAAATGAAAACCTTAAAAAGCAGTTAGAAACAAACAAAAGTGAGACAAACTTCAAAGGAGCAACAATAATAACAGCCGGCATCTCAACAGAAATAATGGAAGCAAGAAGACAAAAGAATGGTAACATGAAAGTGGGAAGAAAACAACCACTAACTTAGTTTCCCATATACAGAAGTCAAGGGAAAAGAAAGGTATTTTATGACAAAACAAAAATGAGGGTATTTGTCACTAGACCTGCTCTGAAGAAAATATTAAAGGTAGCATTTCAGACCAAGTGAAAATGATCCCACATGGAAGCATGGAGAGACATGAAGGTCTGAACAGGGACGGAAAGGATAAATGTGGCTGTTGTTTAGTTTCTCAGTTGTGTCCGACTCTTTGTGACCCTACAGACTGTAGCCCCCCAGGCTCCTCTGTCCATAGGATTTCCCAGGCAAGAATACTGGAGTGGGCTGCCGTTTCCTCCTCCAGGGGATCTTCCTGACCCAAGGATCAAAGCCACATCTTCTGCATAGACAGGCAGATTCTTTTTTGCTGAACCATCAGAGAAGCCCCAATAATACAACTCAATTTCTATAATGACTTGAACAACCACTTCACACATACACACACCCCACGAAATGGTCACTAAAGACATCAAAAGGAAGTTAAGCTCATTAGTCATCAGAAAATGCAAATTCAAACTAAAACGAGACACTACTACACATCCATTGTATTACTGAAAGTAAAAGCAAGTGTTTGTAAGACGTGGGGCAACTGCAATTCTTACACACGGCTTGTGGGAGTGTAAAGTGGTATAACCACTTTTGTAGTTTCGATAGGAGCTAAACACAGGTGTTTCCTGTGGCCAGCAATTCTACCCAAGTACAGATGTAACAGAACTGCATATATATGTATACAAAAAGGCATGTATGAGGATATTTTAGTAGCATTTTTTTTAATAATCCCAATCTGAAAATAATCTATTAAGAGAGGAATGTATCATGTGGTATATTCATATAATGGGATACTACACAGCAATGCTAAAAAACAAACTTCTGCTACAAGCCACAACATGGGTAAATCTCATAAATATTATGTTGAATCAAAGATGCTAGACCTGATTCCACTTACATAAAATTTTTACAAAACAGTATAAATGAATCTGTGATGTTAGAAGTCAGCTTTCTTTTTTTTTTTTTTTTACTTTATATTGGAGAATAGTTGATCTATAATGTTGTGTTAGTTTCAGGTATATGGAAAAATGGTTCACTTATAGATATATATACACATCTATTCTTTTTGAGATTCTTTTCCCATATAGGTAATTACAGAGTACTGAGTATAATTCTTTGTACTATACAGTAGGTCCTCAGTGATTATCTATTTCATACATAGCAGTGTGCATAACCCCAACCTCCTAATTTATCCCTCCCTGCCTACCTTTCCCCTTTGGTAACCATAAGTTTGTCTTCTTTTTTTCCCATTTATTTTTATTAGTTGGAGGCTAATTACTTTACAATATTGTAGTGGTTTTGGCCATACATTGACATGAATCAGCCATTGATTTACATGTGTTCCCCATCCCAATCCCCCCCTCCCCTCTCCCGCCTCCCTCTCCATCCCATCCCTCTGGGTCTTCCCAGTGCACCAGCCCTGAGCACTTGTCTCATGCATCCAACCTGGGCTGGTGATCTGTTTCACCCTTGATAGTATACTTGTTTTAGTGCTGTTCTCTCAGAACATCCCACCCTCACCTTCTCCCACAGAATCTAAAAGTCTGTTCTGTACATCTGTGTCTCTTTTTCTGTTTTGCATATCATAAGTTTGTTTTCTAACTCTGTGAGTCTGTTCCTCTTTTGTAAATAAATTCACCTGTATCATTTTTTAAGATTCCACATATAAGTGATTCCATATGATACTTGTCTTTCTCTGACTTACTTCACTTAGCATGACAATCTCTAGGTCCATCCATGTTGTGCAAATGGTATTATTTCATTCTTTTTTAATGGCTGAATAATATTCCATTGTATTTATGTACTACATATTTATCCATTCATCTGTCAATAGATATTTAGGTTGCTTTCACATCTTGGCTATTGTAAATGGTGTTGCATTGAACAGTGGGGTACATGTATCTTTTCAAATTAGAGTTTTCTCCAGATATATGCAAAGGAGTGGGATTGTGGGGTCATATGGTGGCTCTATTTTTTAGTCATTTAAGGAACCACCATACTGTTCTCCACAGTGGCTGCACCAATTTACATTCCCACCAACCATGAGGGTTCCCTTTTTTCCACACCTATTGCAGAATTTATTGTTTGTAGACTTTTTGATGATGACCATTTTGATTGGTGTGAGGTGAAACCTCCAATAGTTTTGATTAGGATTTCTCTAATAATTAGTGCTGTTGAGCACCTTCTCATGTGCCTGTAGGCCATCTGTATGTCTTCTTTGGAGAAATTTTTATTTAGGTCTTCCGCCCATTTTTTGATTGGGTTGGTTGCTTTTTTGATATAGAGCTGGAAGAGGTGTTTACATATTTGAGAGATTAATCCCTTCTTGGCTGCTTCATTTGCAAATATCTTCTCTCATTCTGTGGGTTGTCTTTTTGTTTTATTTATGGTTTCCTTTGCTATGCAAAAGCTTTTCAGTTTAATTAGGTACCATTTGTTTATTTTTATTACTCTAGGAGGTGGGTCCAAAAAGATATTGCTGCAATTTATGTCAAAGAGTGTTCTGCCTATGTCTTCCTGAGTTTTTTTTTTTCCTTTGAGTTTTATACTAGCCATTCTAACACTGACGTCTTTAATCCATTTTGAGTTTACTTTTGTGTATGGTGTTAGAGAATGTTCTAATTTCATTCTTTCACATGTAGTTATCCAGTTTTCCCAGCACCACACATTGAAGAGGGTACCTTTTCTCCATTGTACTTTCATGCATCCTCTGTCATAGATTAATTGACCATAGTCCCCTGGGTTTATTTCTGGGTAGAAGTCAGCTTTTTGCCTAGTGGTCACCCTTTGGGAAGAAGGGCTGAAAAGTGACTGAGAAGAGGCAAAGGCAGGCTTCTAGGAGTGCAGATACTCTTGTTTCTTGACCTGCCGAGAGGGGTCATATGTTAGGGGAAGCACACTGACTGAAACCACCCACCCTGGCCAGGCTCTCTAGTAACCATTTGCATGAGCTGTTTTACGACAGGAGGTCCTGGTAAGGAACATGGAACTAATAAGCCACCACCAACTGGAAGAGTTCAGGAAAGGTCAAAAGGAAACACCGTGTGTCTGTCCACCTCCCAGAATCCCTCTCACTAGCATCCATCTTGGTTGAGTGATGCCTGCACCACTAGGAAGGACTCTGAGTCAGAATGATTGACCAAAGACAACCCAGAAACTAATCCAATCAACATAAAATCCGAGATTGCGAGCCCTGTAGCAGAGCAGTTCCGGATTCCCTTACCCAGCTGCCTTCTTCCAATAGTCTCTTGCTTTGTCAGCAAGTGTCTCCTTGGACAATTCTTTTCCGGGTGTTAGACGAGAGCCCGCTCTTGGGGCCCTGGAGGGGGCCCCACTTCCTACAACAATTGACAACCATGAAGGGACCCCCATTTTTACTGGGGCTGACATCCGGACCGCTCGGGGTACTCCAAGACCAGCTCGCCTGCCAATGGATCTGACCCAGTGGCCGCAACTGGGACCCGTTTGTCCCTGGTCTCCTTGTGATGCAGACAACTGGCCAGAGTGCCCCAACTGGGTAAGGAACAAGAGATTTTGTTGACCCCTTTTAGCTCACCCCTCTTTTCAACCTATCCTATCCTATCCCATTTTTTCCTGTCCCCCGGTTCCTGGATACAGGAATCTGGTTGAAGGGCCTCAGCCTAAGCTGAGGATTGGAGACTGATCACCTCCTCTTGGCAGAGAATTTGAATTTTGGTTCTGGTAGGGCCGAGTTCCAGTCCTCCCTTCTCTGGAGGACCAGGGAAAAGTCCCATAATGCCTGGGTATCTGCAGGTGGCAGGAGACATCTGTAAGGCCACCTCTTTTCTTCTTTTTCTCTCCCCCGCTCTTAGACCTCTTGTATCTTCCCACTCCTCTCTCAACCTGGCCTCTTTTCCTCTCTTTGAAGACCCAAGGTATTTCTGTTTGCTCTGTCGATACTTGCACCTGAAGTTCTGGGTCTTTGTAAGAGATTTTCTGAAAGGCTACGCTCTCTGCTCCTCATCAATTGGCTTTCTTTTCTTGGAGAGAGAATCAGGTGTTAGAAGCCCTCCATCTGGTGCCCTGTTTCTATAAATTCAGCCATCTAACTGAGCATTTGGCTGAATGCTTCCATATGGAAGTGATTGACGGGGTTCAGTATAGTTGCACCTGGTCTTGGGTGAAAAGTAACACCCTAGACATATGTTTAGGGGTTAATTCACCTTTTGGGACCAGTCCTACAGCCCCGTTGATTGTGCTTACTACTGAACATTTCCTTTGGCGCATATACAATCAGGCAATTTGGGACCAGGAGAGAGCTTACAATTTCTCTAGAGTCAGATATAGGGGTCGGAGAAGGCAATGGCACCCCACTCCAGTACTCTTGCCTGGAAAATCCCATGGACGGAGGAGCCTGGTGGGCTGCAGTCCATGGGGTCGCAAAGAGTCAGACACGACTGAGCGACTTCACTTTCACTTTTCACTTTCATGCACTGGAGAAGGAAATAGCAACCCACTCCAGTGTTCTTGCCTGGAGAATCCCAGGGACGGGGGAGCCTGGTGGGCTGCCAACTATGGGGTTGCACAGAGTCGGACACGACTGAAGTGATGCAGCAGCAGCAGCAGATATACGGGTATCACCCCAGTACTGGTCCCCTGGGAACGAGATATAAACTATACTGCTGTTAAAATGGGAAATAAGCCTAGCTTCCCTTTAGACACCCCACTGGGTTGTCTTTTGGCCCACTGGGAGGGATACCAACTGGAAGGGATAAAAAAGAAAAAACTTATCAGATACTGTACTTGATATTGGCCTACTTACTCCCTGGGAGGAGGGGAAAAATGGCCCCAGTAAGGATCACTTGGATTCAACACCATTTTACAGCTCAGTCTATACTGCAAATGCAAAGGTAAATACAAGAGGTTCCCTATGTCTAGGCCTTTATGGCCCTCTACCAGGATTCTGAAAAAAAGAGAAAATATAAGCTTGAAGACTTTGATAAATGCTCTTTCAAAGTCTTTTGGCAAGGTCTGAAACAGAAGATCTCCTTGACCTTCTCTTGACCCCTTCAGCTCCAGCAGAGAGGTCATGGGGAAAGGAAGTTCAGACACACCAGAAGTCACGAGGCTAGGCCCAGAAGTTATGGGATCTGAAGGGAAGTCACTTAGGGTCTCCTTGGCTCCTCCTCCATATGCCCCGTCCCCCATGGGATTACAATCAGGAAGTAACCTTTGCACTCCACAGAAGGAAAGGTCATCCTCAGACAGAATCTGCCCCCTAAGAGAGGTACCAGATGGGGAGAGGGGAACTATGCACGTTCATGTTCCTTTATCTATGCAAGACATTACCCAATGTAGGGAGCAATTGGGTTCATATTCTGAGAAACCCCCAAAATTTAGGGATTTGAGCATCTTAACCTTAACTTCTCCCTCACCTGGAGGGACATAATGGTCATCCTCACCCAGTGTTATAATGATGAGGAAAAAGCTAGAATCCTAGATCAGGCTAGAAAAGTGGTTGATGAAAGACAGCGTGTGGATATCAATCTGGCCCCTGTGGAAGAGGCAATCCCCTCTACAGAGCCAGATTGGGATCCCAATACAAGGGCAGGAAAGGAATCCTTAAGACACCTCACTACTTGCTTACTACAGGGAATGACCCGGGGTGTCTGAAAGGTCATTAATTATAACAAGATAAAAGAGATTACACAGGGAGAGAATGAAAATCCAGCTCTTTTTTAGGGAAGACTCACAGAAGCCTTTAAAAACTTTACCCAGGCAGATCTAAAAAGTATGGAAGGAAGAGTCCTGTTGGCCCATTCCTTCATAACCCAGGCAGCCCCAGACATAAGGAGAAAATTACAAAAACTAGGAAAAGGACCAGAGATCCAATCTCCAATTTGGTGGAGGAGGCAAATATGGTGTTTTTGAATGGGGACAGGGAGGAGGAAGCAAGAAGGGAGCAAACGAAAGCCCAAAAGGATAGGAGAATAGAGAGGCAGACCCAGGCCGTGGCCCAACAACAGGCTAAAATCCTGGCCTTGATTCAGCCTGCCACTATGCGAGAGTCACGGGAAGAGCAAGGAAGAAAAAAGGATCTTAAAAATCCACCGCAGCTGAGACACACCCAGTGTGCCTACTGCAGAGAGGATGGGCATTGGAAAGGGGAGTGTCTATATCGCCCTTAAGGGAAGGCAACATGGAGACCCCTACACCTGCTTCCTCTGTCCCCCAGTCCCTCCTGGGCGACCGGGACTGATGATGCCCAGTGGCTCAAGAAACCCCCTCGAATGGTGAGATCCAGATCACTCCTCTCGACCCTTGGGTGACTCTACAAATAGAAGGTAAGGATGTGAACTTTCTTTTAGACATGGGGGCTACCTTCTCTGTTCTTCCTTTCCGATTAGGACCTTTAGACTCCCTGACTAAAATGGTGATGGGGGTAGATGGAAAACCCCAAAGCCGAAATTTTACTAAGCCCCTTCATTGTAAGGTGGGCAATTGGCAAGGATCCTACCCCTTCTTAAACATCCCTGGTTGCCCTGCTCCCCTACTGGGGAGAGACCTTCTTTGCTGCCTCCAGACCAGAGTGACTTGGGGAAAGCTAGAAGCTGATAGTTTCCTTTGCCTAGTGTCTGAACATTTGCAGTCAGATGTAGAAAAGGAGGAGTCTGTCCCTTTCTTAGATGAGGTCAATCCCCAGGTGTGGGATGTCTGCAGCCCTGGCCTCACCATAAATGTTCCACCAGTAAAGATTTTCCTGAGGCCAAATGCTCCCTACCCCTGGAAGAGACAATATCTCTTAAAACTAGAAGCTCTTGAGGGTCTTAGACCATTAGTTAACAAATACCGAGATATTGGAATTCTAATCAACTGTGAATCTACCTGCAATACTCCAATCTTGTCTGCTAAAAAAACAGATGGATCTTATCAGTTCGTTCAGGATCTAAGAGCAGTTAATGAAGCTGTGGTTCCCATCCACCCCATAGTCCCAAACCTGTATACCCTCCTGTCCAAGTCTCAGGAAATGCTAAGTATTTCTCAGTTTTGGACGTTAAGGATGCTTTCTTTTGCATTCCTTTCCATCCTGAATCCCAAAAACTCTTTGCCTTTGAGTGGCTGAACCTGGGAACAAGGGAAGTCATACAACTTTGCTGGACTTGACTACCACAAGGATTTACGGGCAGCCCTCATATTTTCGGGACTTCTTGGGGAAAGAACTAAGGGAATTAACTTTAACAAACAGTAATCTAATACAGTATGTGCATGACTTGCTCATAGCTAGTCCAGATTTTACCAGCTCTCAAATGGATACTATTAAAACTTTAAATTTCCTGTATGAAAAGGGTTATTGAGTATCCCCCAGAAAAGCTCAGATTAGCTTAACCCAAGTAAAATAACTTGGATTTATAATTATGGAAGGAAAAAGAATACTCGATGCCCAGAGGAAATCCCTCATCTTAAATACCCCATGCCCCCAAATGAAAAAACAGCTTAGGGGATTTTTAGGAATGACTGGGTTTTGCAGGATCTGGATTTCTGGTTATGGCAATCTGGCCCAAACCCTAGATGAAAAGTTAAGAGGGAAAGAGGAAGAGCTACTTGACTGGGATGAGATCTGCAAGGTTGCTTTTAATGCCCTAAAAGAGTCTATCACTACAGCCCCAGCTTTAGGTCTCCTGAACCTGGAAAAGCCTTTCAGGCTGTATGTTTCTGAAAGGATAGGAACTGCTCTTGGGATGTTAGGGCAAATGATGGGGCCTGTATGACAACTTGTGGCTTACCCCTCAAAACAACTAGATGAGGTGGCCAGTGAATGGCCCACTTGCCTTCCGGCAGTAGTGGCCACTGCTCTTATGGTTCAAGAGGCATCTAAGCTGACCCTGGATCAGCCCACCATGGTGTATATGCCTCACCAGGTGCAAGCAGTCTTGGAAACTAAAGGAGATAGATGGATGACAGGGGGAAGGATAACCCAATACCAAGCCCTCCTCCTTGACACTCCAGAAATAAAGTTGAGGGTCTGTCAGACTTTAAATCCAGCCACCTTACTGCCAGATCCCCCTACTTCCCCTTTGGATCACCAATGCATGCAAATCATAGATGAGTTATACTCTTCTCACCTGGACCTATCAGAGACACCTTTAACCAACCCAGAAGAAGAATGGTACACAGATGGCTGTAGTTTTGTAGAAAAAGGAGAGAGGAAAGCAGGATATGCTATGGTGAGCCTAGAAGAAACTAGGGAAAGTGGGTCTCTTCCCCAGACACCTCAGCCCAGAAAGCTGAACTTTTTGCCCTGACAAGAACTCTGGAATTAGGGGAAAGAAAAATGATTAATGTGTATAGGGACTCTAAGTATGCTTTCCTCATCCTGCATGCCCATGCAGCAATTTGGAAGGAAAGAGAGCTGCTCAGTGCCCGAAGCTCTCCTATTAAACACAAAGAGCTCATTCTCAGGCTTCTGGAGGCAGTCAAACTTCCTGCTAAATTAGCTGTCATCCACTGCAATAGTCAGCAAAAAGGGCAAGAAAAGGAGGCCCAGGGAAATAGGAAAGCTGATCAAGAGGCAAGACGAGCTACTAGGGAAGCTACCCCTGCCACTGCTATCTGCCCCCTCTTCCCCAAGGAAACCCTGACTCCAGATTATACCCCAGAGGAACATTCCCGATATGCTGAGCGGGGCTGGGAGATTGGGTCACATGGGTGGTTTCAGACTGGTCAGGCCCAAATAATGCTCCCTGACTCAGGTTTGGAAAATTACTAACTCCTTACATCAAAGTATCCATTTTGGAAGAGATAATATGGAAACCTTGCTCAAGCCTATTCTCTACCATCCCCCCATTAGCTAAGGTTGTTAGGTCACACAGAATTGTGATACCTAAGAAATAATCAAAAAAACAGACCCTTGCCACCTCCTCTAATTAAACCTGTCCAACATTGAGGATCATGCCCAGGAGAGGACTGGCAGGTAGATTCCACAGCCATGCCAAAGACCCAAGGGTTCTCTTATTTACTAGTCTTTATTGACACGTTCACAGGATGGATTGAAACAGTCCCTACTAGGACAGAGAGAGCTACAGAAGTCTGTAAAGCTCTGCTGAAGGAGACAGTGCCTAGGTTTGGGCTGCCTCGGTCACTTCAGAGCAACAACGGGCCCTCATTTACAGCCACAATGTCCCAGAACCTGGCTGCATGCTTAAGAATCAAATACCGCCTCCACTCATTCTGGCAGCCTCAAGCCAGGAAAGGTAGAGAGAGCCAGCCAGACTCTTAAAAGGGCTCTGGCCAAACTATGTCAAGAAACACATAATAAATGGATCCATATGCCACCCATAGCCCTGATGAGGGTACGGGCAGCCCCCAAGCAGCCACTATTATTAAGCCCTTATGAAATGATGTATGGACTTCTGATTTGTTTTTTGAGAAGGATGCCAATACACTCCTAAAACATATAATTGACCTGGGAAAGTTTCAACAAGAACTACAAAGATATGGAGAACAGATCCTCCCTAGGCCACAGAAAGACTTGAAAAGTCCCCAAGTAGAGCCAGGGGACCAAGTATTAGTAAAGACCTGGCAAGAAAAAGGGAGTCTAAGCTAGCTGTCTGAGAAATAGACAGGGCCATATCAGGTTGGCCTAGTAACCTTAATTGCTGTAAAAGTGAAGGGTCTATCTGCCTGGGTCCACAATTCTAGGATAAAACCCTATGGCCTTCAGGAGGGGGAGATGGGGACTGAGACTCCAAAACCAGAGGACAACTATTCCTGTGAAGCTGCTGAAGACCTCTGACTCTTGTTCAGGCGGAACCCCATCAAATCTCCCTCAGATAAGTAGAATGCATCCTATGATCTTCCTCCTCTTCCTGACCATGTCTCCCTGTATGGCTATTAATCTCTCCCTAAATGATGCATATACGCTTGCAAACCACACTGCTTCTCAACCTAACCTAACCAGCCCTTGCTGGATCTGCATTAATGGCAGAAGTTGGGGATATGTCCAACCTATCCCAGGGTATCAGTGGCCCACCCTTGCAGCCCAGCTACATGCTGTCACCCAGCACACCCCATCTGGTCATGGTATGGCCTTTTGGGAAAAAGGGGAGAAAAATTTCATGCCTTGGGATCAGCAACAGCTATCTATATTTACTCCCACAATAACATCTGCAATCCCACCCGAGCCCTTATTTTCTCTCTTGACTAACATTCCCCAAGTGACCTTCCCTATCTGTCTAAAAAGCAACTCCCTAACAGGGGTGTCAGTGGGAAATCTGGACAACTCACGATGTGGGGTAACCTTCACTGTTGGAACTGATGGAGAAAACTGGGATCTAGAAATTTCCCTAGAGTATTACGATTTAGCCCAAAGTCTGGAAACTAGAGGCTCTGGCAGAACTGACATGCTATACCTATCCCTGAGCATGAGGCTCTCCTCGGAAGCTGTTAACCAGTTTCGAAAATCCATGCTCTGTTCTGGACGACCAAAAAACCACACCCATGCATTCTGGTTTCTAAATCGGGCAGGCAACTCTGACCCCTGTTATTCCCTTGTAGGGGTACCCACCCCTGAAAACCTAACCCTATGGTGGGAGCCTAAAAGAGATACTCTCTACCTTGAGGACAAAACCCAGGATGCCTCACAACACTTGAATCCCTTCCTTAAATGCCCTCACTGCTGCCAGTTTTGCAGCAAGTGGAGTGACGGACTCCTCCCGGTTACTAAAAGACTGCCCCTGTTCCATTATGCCATGATCCAGTTCTAAGGCGGATGGAAATCCTGTTCCTCTTTGGCAAACCTGTTGTGCTGCATACCATTTATGGGTCTAGTGATAACTATCTTACTAGGCCTCCTATCTGGTCCCTGTATACTCCAACTCCTTACAAAGTTTATTTCCAGCAGTTCCAAGCCAAACTGATGTTACTACAAGGGTGGAAGCTGGTTTCAGATGTGGAACACCTCAACTTAAACCCAGTCATGGAGTCTATTTCATATGTGGGGATAAAGCTTATTTATCCCTACCACCTTTTTGGTCCGGAACTTGCTCCCTAGGGTATATCACGCCCCACATAGATCTGGCCTGGAATAAAACCTCCTTGCCTTTACCAGTATATACCAACCAGAGGATACGTCGTGCGGTAATACTTACCCCTATTTTCCTGGCATTAGGACTGACTGCTGGTTTGACAGGAGCTGCCATGGGGGGAACTTTTTTACATAAATTTCGGCAGCTTTCTATCGACACTGCTGTATCCATAGAAAATTTGGCAAGGACCCTCCAATGCCTACAATACCAGTTAGACTCCCTAGCTGCACTGGTGCTACAAAATCATCAGGCCCTAGATTTACTGACTGCAGGACAACGGGGAACTTGCCTCTATCTAAAGGAAGAATGCTGTTTTTATTATAACCAGTCTGGGCAGGTCCAAGAAGATATCAAGGGGCTTTTGAAACAGGCCACAAAGATCTGGGATTTGAGTTCAATGGGTGTATGGAGTTCTCCTTCTTTCCCTTCTTGGCTCCTACCATTTATGGGTCTAGTGATAACTATCTTACTAGGCCTCCTATCTGGTCCCTGTATACTCCAACTCCTTACAAAGTTTATTTCCAGCAGTTCCAAGCCAAACTGATGTTACTACAAGGGTGGAAGCTGGTTTCAGATGTGGAACACCTCAACTTAGATCAGGCAGAGAGAGACTCCTGCTCTGCTAGGCGGGACTATACCCATGCAAAGCAGGAAGAAGTTACAGAAGAAAGAGACCCTCATCTCAATTCCCAAGAAGTATCTTGAGTATGAAGTCTTTTGGGGGGAGTTGTTAGGGGAAGCACACTGACTGAAACTGCCCACCCTGGCCAGGGACTCTAGTAACCATTTGCATGAGTTGTTTTATGACAGGAGGTCCTGCTAAGGAACACGGAACTAATAAGCCACTACCAACTGGAAGAGTTCGGGAAGGGTCAAAGGGAGACACTGCGTGTCTGTCCACCTCCCAGAATCCCTCTCGCTAGCAACCATCTTGGCTGGGCCATCCATGTGCCACCAGGAAGGACTGAGTCAGAATGATTGGCCAAAGACAACCCAGAAACTAATCCAATCAACATAAAACCCAAGACTGCAAGCCACATGGCAAAGAAGTTCTCCTGGGTTCCCTTACCCTGCTGCTCTCCGCCTGGGTGCCCTCTTCCAATAAAATCTCTTGCTTTGTCAGCATGTGTCTCCTCGGACAATTCTTTTCTGAGTGTTAGACAAGAGCCTGCTCTTGGGGCCCTGGAGGGGGCCCCCCTTCCTACAACACATAGCTATGTTTACTTTTTGATAACTCATCAGATTTCACCCATATAAGTATAATTTTCTATATACATTTTATACCCCAATAACATTTTTTTATTTAAAAATATTTAGGTGTATTAATACTATTCCTTAGGTGGTGCTGGTGGTAAAGAACCCACCTGCCAATGCAAGAGATGTAAGAAATGCAGGTTAAATCCCTGGGTCAGGAAGATTCCCTCAAGGAGGGCATGGCAACCCACTCCAGTATTCTTGCCTGGAGAATCCCATGGACAGAGGAGCCTGGTAGGCTACAGTCCATAGGGTCACAAAGAGCTGGACATGACTGAGCAACTTAGCACACAGCACAACTAGGCAAGTCAATAAATGTTTATTAAGTAGATTTTTTTTAAAGGCAAAAGACTACTCTTTCATTACTGTAATGAAATTATTTCATGAATAGTTTCCTCCCTTACCCTGGCAAAATGCCAAGTAGAAAACAAACATAAACCCCTACCTGAATCACTATAGCAAAACCTGTTCTACAGATGTAACCAGAACAACATCCTAATACCATAAAACACATTTTAAAGTTCTAGTGACTAAGACCTTACTGTTACCAAGATGCTTCTTGAACATCTGCCAGTTTACCAGCTGTTTAGTCAGAACTTGAGAATTTTCCTTTTATTACATATTTGCATCTTGTTTAATATTCAGAATTGTCAGAACAAATATTATGGCATGTCAATCACAGCACATATGATGTGAATGCTTTTGCTATTTTTCTCCCAGATATATTTCAATTTCTTACCTAAGGAAACTGGATGATAAGATCTGTTCCAGCTCATCTGTCTTATGTTCAAAAAAACTACTGTACTCAACTCATGTCAGGGACTATTGTAAACACTTTACAGGTACTAATCACTTAATATTAACAACAATTCTATAAAGTAGACACTGTTGCTATCCTCATTACACAGATGGCAAAACAGGAACTTAAAAGTGCTAAACAACTTTCCAGAAAAAACTCAGCTAGCAGAGCTGGAATTCATACCTAAGCAGTCTTGCTCTTGAGTCTTGGTCTTAACCAACGGGAAATTCTGCCTAAATAAATATTAAATATAACGAGGTCTAGCAGTGGTCTTAGCTCTACTTTTTATCTTCTTTATCAATGGGTGGCAAGAAGCAGGAGTCTGCTAACCTTAAAACTGTCCAGGGCCTCAAAAAGTCTGGAGAATCCCCTCTTGCCTACAGTATTGTGGAGAACTGTCCAATTCTTTTTTTCCCACTGAGCCCAAATTCTATACCTATTTCCTATTGTATGAGTATTCTATACATAAAAGCTTCTGGAAATCATGCTATCTAGGCACCTAGGCGCTGGTAAGCCTCACTGCAGGAACTTTGTTTCTGGGAATCACCTCCCAAGGCAAAACCAATGGTCAGAAACAAGAGGGACAGGCTCCTCTATCTGCCTACCAACTTTCTTATCAACCTGCCTCAGGCAGAGAGAAGAGGCATCAGTGTGTTGAAATAGAGAAAAAACACTCTTGCTCTCCATAGCCACACAAAGGAAGTCAGTACCTGACCCAGATGCAAGGCCCTCTATCAGATTTTCTAACAGCAAAACAGTCAGCAGGTCCACTTAGAACCCTGCATTCTGCTGCGGATTCTCACCTCGGGCAAGGCACAGCAAAGCTTCTTAAAACACAGTTACTCATGTTTAGTGAGCTTTGTAAACAATCAGGCACAGCCACTCAACCCTCCAAAACGGAAATAAGCTTTTGCATTTTCTGCCTTCGACACCACTGGAACCAAAGGTGCTCACAAACATTTGCACACACATCCTTACCTGCACTAGTCATTTCTAGTATATTTTGATTTTTCCTTCTGTCTTTTCAAATGCTTTATTCTATTCTCTTATTTAATGGTCTTGTTTTATATGTGCTTATGGCTATAAACCTTTTAGAAATATATAAGAAATAAAAAAAATTTTAAATGGATATATAGGGGCTTCCCTGGTAGCTTAAAGGTAAAGAATCCGCCTGTCAATACAAGAGACACTGGTTCCATCCCTGATCTGTGAAGATCCCACATGCCAAGGAGCAACTAAGGCCGTGCACCACAACTACTGGGCCTGTGCTCTAGAGCCCGGAAGCCACAACTATTGAGCCCATGGGCTGTAACTACTGAAGCCTGTGCTCCACAACGAGAAGCCACCACAATGAGAAGCCTGCACACCGCACTGAAGAGTAGCTCCTGCTTGCCACGGCTAGAGAAAAGCCAGTGCAGCAGCAAAGACCCAGCACAGTCAAAATAAATAAATAAATACAATTATTTTTAAAAAAGCCTTTGCCTTGCCAAGGTTAAAAAAATGGATAAACAAATGGCTTGGACCTTGCAAAGAAAACATCAGTTCTCCTGTATATGACTGTACCTGTTCAACACTCCTGATTCTAAGCTACACCACCAGGCCTATCAATACTTACTTTACAGAGACATGAGTGAGGAATCAGAAGGTCCTATGCTAGATTCTTTAAACATAGGCTCTTGAAGGAAAACTGAGAGGCTACATAAGCAACATTGCCAGGCTCCAGTGAACTCAAATACAGCCTTGACATGAGGGGTGGGGAGGAGTGTGTATCTCCCCATCAAGTAGCATTAAGTAACTTCCACTGGCTTGCGGCCACAGACTCCAGAAAAGAAAATCAGAATCCATACCCAGGCAAAAGCCAAGCCTGAATGAAAAGTCTTGGTGGTACATAGAAGCACTTTTCCTCCAGTGCATTTGGGGTGAGTTTAATTTTGGAGGAATGGATATGAACTCACCCTCAACTCCTGCGCACTTCGTATTGTCTTACACATCGACATTCACTATTACACAATCATTTGGACCATTGTTTAGACTGCTATAGCAGTTATATATACTATACTGAGTATAGCTGAAAATGCTCTTTGGTGTAGAAAAATATAAATAAATAGTTAATACCCATGTATGTGTTAGTCGCTCAGTCGTGTCCAACTCTTTGCAACCCCATGGACTCCTATGTCCATGGAATTCTCTACTGGAGTGGGTTGCCATTTCCTTTTCCAGTTAATACCTCTCTCTCACTTATTGGATTTGCAATAGTCAAATTCATCTGGTGTAGGTAGTTGAGAGTAATGTGGGATCCAAATCACAGACGTCTAACATGAAGTATTAATAGAAGTCTGAGAAACTTTCATACTGGAGCAGTCAATACAATACAGCTCAATCAACCTTAGGGTAAGAAGAAAACAAACTAGAGTAAATGTTTTACTGCTTTACTGATGAATAATTTATATATAAATAACTGCACATATTTAATGGGTATAGTTTGATGACTTTTGACACATGCATGTAAAATTTTCAGAAACTAAAATTAAAAATAACCACAAACTTCAATTTGCCCATATTTAACCAAATTTCCAATTAACCAATGGTCTATTTTTAGGTGAAAGAAAAATATTCATATAGAATAGAATATAAGCTCAATAAAAACAGAGATTTTTGTCTTATTCACTGCTGTCTGGGATGGAGTATAGTGCCTGGCACACAGTGGGCCTTTAATGGTTATTTGTTGAATAAGTTAATTGATAACAAGGATTTATTATCAAATTTTTTAAAAGAAACACTGTATCTGAGCCAGTGCTACATAGCTTTTTCTTTACCAAACCATATGCTATTATTTTTTTAAGTTAACAATTATTCTTTTTTTTTTCCATTTATTTTTATTAGTTGGAGGCTAATTACTTTACAATATTGTAGTGGTTTTTGTCATACATTGACATGAATCAGCCATGGATTTACATGTATTCCCCATCCCGATCCCCCCTCCCATCTCCCTCTCTACCCAATTCCTCTGGGTCTTCCCAGTGCACCAGGCCCGAGCACTTGTCTCATGCATCCAACCTGGGCTGGTGATCTATTTCACCCTAGATAATATACCTGTTTCGATGCTGTTCTCTCGAAACATCCCACCCTCGCCTTCTCCCACAGAGTCCAAAATTCTGTTCTGTACATCTGTGTCTCTTTTTCTGTTTTTCATATAGGGTTATCGTTACCATTTTTCTAAATTCCATATATATGTGTTAGTATACTGTATTGGTCTTTATCTTTCTGGCTTACTTCACTCTGTATGATGGGCTCCAGTTTCATCCATCTCATTAGAACTGATTCAAATGAATTCTTTTTAATGGCTGAGTAATATTCCATGGTGTATATGTACCACAGCTTCCTTATCCATTCGTCTGCTGATGGGCATCTAGGTTGCTTCCATGTCCTGGTTATTATAAACAGTGCTGCAATGAACATTGGGGTGCATGTGTCTCTTTCAGATCTGGTTTCCTCAGTGTGTATGCCCAGAAGTAGGATTGCTGGGTCATATGGCAGTTCTAATTCCAGTTTTTTAAGAAATCTCCACACTGTTCTCCATAGCGGCTGTACTAGTTTGCATTCCCACCAACAGTGTAAGAGGGTTCCCTTTTCTCCACACCCTCTCCAGCATTTATTGCTTGTAGACGTTTGGATAGCAGCCATCCTGACTGGCGTGTAATGGTACCTCATTGTGGTTTTGATTTGCATTTCTCTGATAATGAGTGATGTTGAGCATCTTTTCATGTGTTTGTTAGCCATCTGTATGTCTTCTTTGGAGAAATGTCTGTTTAGTTCTTTGGCCCATTTTTTGATTGGGTCATTTATTTTTCTGGAATTGAGCTGCAGGAGTTGCTTGTATATTTTTGAGATTAATCCTTAGTTGCTTCATTTGCTATTATTTTCTCCCAATCTGAGGGCTGTCTTTTCACCTTGCTTATAGTTTCCTTTGCTGTGCAAAAGCTTTCAAGTTTAATTAGGTCCCATTTGTTTATTTTTGCTTTTATTTCCAATATTCTGGGAGGTGGGTCACAGAGGATCCTGCTGTGATTTATGTCGGAGAGTGTTTTGCCTATGTTCTCCTCTAGGAGTTTTATAGTCTCTGGTCTTACATTTAGATCTTTAATCCATTTTGAGTTTATTTAATCCAAACATGTTCCAAATGGTGCACCTCAATCCTTGAAGAACATTTCTAAAATGTATAGGATCTTCTCCAAAGAAAGGTATAAAGATAACAGATATAAGGCTGAAAAACACACAAGCAAAATATTTTTCTGGGTGGCCCATATTTACCAGAAAGTCAGATGTCCAGAAATCACATTCCCTTTGGATTGTTTAACTGAGTTTCATGGCACATTTGACACATCTGTTCTGCCAGGCACTCTTACTTCGAAAGAGAAGAAACTGGATAACCAACTCTCTGCTCAACATATTATCATTCTTTTTACTAAGCATTGACTAAAACAATTCAAATGTGCTTCTAAAAGGTTTAAAAATGAATAAAAAAACTTTGAAATCAAAGTTTCCTAGATTCTTTCTAGGTATTCATCACTTTACACACACATACACACACACACACTTCCTTTAATTAACCTTGACATTTGGATCCTGGTCCACACATGAAAGAAGAACTCAGAAAATGTTACAGAAGCAAATGATAACAACTGCTTTGTCCATAAGTAGCTAATTCTCAGCAAGTCTACAGTCATGAATTTTATTGTCTTACTTTTTCCTGAACATAGTGGACATATGCCATTGTAATAACCTTGTTACAAGATGCTTTGCATTCATGTTTAATATTATCTTCCCTAGAGAAAATTCAATTTCATTCTATCCACTGAGCCCAAATTACTTTTTGGTCTCTTGAGGCATAATCAGAAATACCAGAAATAGTTTTCAACTTGAAGTAAGCATTAAAAACTACTTATCTCTGGAAATATAAAGACTGGCTATCTCAATCTTCTTCCTCAGGCTCCTACATGTGGAAAAACTGCAGAATCAGCCTTAATAAGGAAAGGCCAGCAACACCAATGACTATTACCCATATAATCATACAGCTGTGAGAGCTGGTCTGACCCTTTCTATATGTTCCTCTTGCCCATGTTTAAATCTCCAGCCCTCAGCCAATCTAAGAGTAAGGTGATCTTTAACTGCAGAGGATGTGGAAGGATTGAGTATGTCATATCTGAGAAATAAAAATGTGAATTCAGTTCAACTTTTTAAAAAATTCTTTAGTACATCCACATCACCAGGCTAGGTACTATTAACTATGTGTTTAAGGCATTTAAAAAAGGTGTTTGTAGTAACAGATGAGGGACACTATTATTTATGCATATTTTTCTCAAATTAAAGTTCCCATTTTGGGATAGTTTTTAAAGTAGACATACAAAAGTTGGTTCTTTGAAAAGATCAACAAAATTGATAAACTCCTAGATGGACTGATTAAGAAACAAAAGAAACAAAATGAATTATGAATATTAGAAATGAGGGAATAGCATTACAGTCCTACAAACATTACATTGTATAAGAGAATATTACTAACAACAGTTGCCAATAAATTCAGCAACGTAGGTGCAATGGACAAATTGGTAGAAAAATACAATATACCAAAAGTGACACATGATGAAGTTAAAAATCTCAATAGTTATCTGGCCATTAAAGAAATTAAATTACTAATAAACTTTTCCCACAAAGAAAAATTAATTCATCATTGTTTTGCATCAAGACCAGAGAAGGTGCTGAAATACCTAATCCAAGCTCACCGTACTTATTTTTTGAAAAGTTACAAATTTTATTAAAATCCATTAAAGTTACCAGTGCTTTACGAAAAAAGAGAAAAGTAGGCACATGCCCTTTGTGGACCTGCTGTCTAGTGCAGTGGTCCTAAAGAGGGACCCTCTCTAAGTAAATAATATTGTAATTAACCTCCATAGGTAAAATATAGCAAATTAACCTCTAATAAGCATTTCACCAAGGGCCTGCACCACATACTAACATTTTAAGCTTATCTCGTTTAATTTTCACAATAATCTTGTGAAACCTGTGTTGACAGATGCAGTTGACAGATGAAGAGCCAAAAGGTCTGTGAGGTGAGACTGGTCACACAGCATTCGGTGGCAGAAAAGGCCATCAGCCCAGACCTTAGACCAAGCACATTTAAACAAAATAACAGCTGTGTTCTGCTAAAAGGCTGCCTAGAATGAGCGTGCCTCCTGAATTTCCCAGCCACTGATGTCCCAGAGCTGCAGAGAAACCACCAGCAAGAACGTAACATTATACACTTTGGGCTCAGGTCTTCCCAATCCCCCACTGCCCAACAGTGTCTACCTATGCGTCTCAGTCATCTACATTTCTCAATGAGCTCCCATATTTCTTCATAGAATATGAAGAAGCAAAAAGGAAGGAGAGAGGGAAAAAAGAAAAAAGGAAGTGAGAAGAGAGAGAAGGTATAAAAAAGCATTAAAAAAAAAAAAAAAAAAAAACACTTCAGGGACTTTCCTGATGGTCCAGCGGTTAGGACTCTGCACCTCTACTGCAGGGGGCATGGGTTTGATCTCTGGTTGGGGAATTAAGATACTACATGCTGTGCAGTGCGGGTTTCCAAGCACTTTCATATCTCCTGCCTTATCTTCCTACTCTCTTGAGGAGGTAGGCAAGGCAGTCATTCTGTTTTATAAAAAGGGAATGTATGACATAGGAAGCCATGTAAATCAAAAGGAGGATGAAGAAACAGTATGAGTCAGACAGAACAGGAGAACAGAGGTTGGCAATCTAAACCCTATTTTTGTACAGTATAAGAGTTAATAGTGCTTTGCACACTGTTAAAGGGTTATAAAAACAGACAAAAACCAAGAAGACTATGTGACACTGACCATTTATTGTTTAGTTGCTCAGTCACGTCTGACTCTTGAGACCCCATGGACTATAGCCCGCCAGGCTCCCCTGTTCAAGGGATTTCTCAGGTAAGAACACTGGAGTGGGTTGCCATTTCCTTTTCCAGGGGATCTTCCTGACCCAGGGATCGAACCTGCGCCTCCTGCATTGGCAGGTGGATTCTATACTGCTAATCGAAAACATTTATTATCTATCTCTTAGAAAATTGTTTCCTGCAATAGAATACTTAGCCACAAGAAAGAAAGAACTAGTACTACATTCATAAGCACATATAGTTCTTTTTTTTTTTGGCACGTATAGTTCTTGAAATATTATGTTGAGCAAAAAATGCAAGTTACATAATGATATCTACAGTATGATAAAGTTTAAAGACCTACAAAACCAATATGTAATAGTCATAGAGACAGTGTAAATGCAGTTAAGTTATGAATCACGCATGAGAATGATAAACTCTGAAGTTATGACAAGGAAGCATGATGGGGTGCCCCAATTGTACTAGTAATGTTTTATTTCTTAAACAGAAAAAAAAATTCTGAAGCAAACATGTCATATGAATATTCAATAAAGCAGACAAGTAGGTACATGGGTGCTTCTTATAATATTCTTTATTCCTGTCTACATGCTTTAATATTTCATTAATGTACAAAGAAAAGATATCTGCAGCTAATAAGTGGGTGTATATTATAGATATTGTGTATGGTTTTCAGTAAGGCCTCCAGAAAAAGCCCCATAAAACAGAAAAAGTCCTCTCATGACATCCTTGTGGACAAGTTAGAGAAAATGCATATGCTAATATGAGTGCAGTGCAGATGGACTTGCAATCAGATATGCAATCTGTACTCGTATGCTTCACTACTTCCTTCCAGGCCAAAGGGCAACTGTCAAGGAGTGCACAGGGCTGTAGCTTTGGGGCTGTCCTAGTCTCACTGTCTTGTCAACTGCTGCATGAAGACATAAACTTATAGCCAGGACAAAACTGGGAAGACAAGAGAAGCATGATTCACAATTATCTGAACAGACTGATATCCTGGGCTTGAATCCAAGAAAAGGAAATAGAACAAGAAAAAAAAATATCAAACCCTACCTTTATATATGTAAAATTATATTGAGCAAGTATAAGATGGGTAAATCTTGATTTAGCTGCTCTCAGTATGGAAAAAGAACTGGGACAATTTATCAGATCATCTATCAGTATAAACCAACTGTGTGATTGAGCTCTCCCAAAAGCTACATTTGAGCACAGCAATAAAATCGCAGAGTTCAGATTAAAGCAAAAATAACACAGTTTCACTACTATTAGCTCATCATATATGCCTACAATGTCACATTCAGTTATGAATGCCTTGTGTTAAGAGTGACAAGTCAAATGAACCAGACTATATTTCAGGTACAGTGATCTTGATGGCTACCAAGCATGCCATTAGAGAAATGACTGGAGGGTTTGGAGAACGGAAAAGAAAAGGAAGACAGGACACTTGTGAAAATGTGAATACCTGCTATGTCGTAAGGGAAGCAGTTGTTAGTGCTTTGACAGAAAAGACCACCTCCATTCAGATGACAGCACTAATGGCAGAGCCTGAGACAAGCTTCTGGATGCAGGCAGTTCACTGGGAGGGGAGCCTAGGAAACAGAGTCGGGGAGGGAAGGAAGCAAGGCTCATAAAGACTACATAACACTGTCAAGCTGGTTACCACTGTGGCCAATGGACATCATTTCCACTGGGGATCCACCATATATACTGGATCCCGAATTATTCATCTTAAGAACAGAGGCTGAAGCTTTATTCATTCACAACCATCTTCCTTAGTTTGCAGGTAGCCCAACAAGCGCTACCTTGCCCACACTTTCCAACACTAACTGAGCTGTGTTCCCTGGCATAGGAGAAAACCCTAAGACAGAAAAGAAGAAAAACACCTTTCATGGTGTCCTGGGACACAGGCTGGACGGGGGATGTTAGCAATATCCATGGAACTTTACACCACAGCTATGCTAAAATCAAAAGGGCCAAGGACAAGTGGCTTGGAGTACAGAAGAGCCTGTTACAGGCCCTACATTCAGCTCTCCAGGCTATGAGTCCATTCATTTCTCCTGACTAAACCCATCAACTTCATGAGCTATCTCCTTTCAGATATCCCACAGACACTTTCAACTCACAATGATAGAAACTGAGAGGAGTCTAGAGCACACCCATGGATCCAAACTCTTCAGTTACATTTGCTGATAGCAGCAGCATGGGCTCCCTCCACTGTGAGTGGGTTAGCCAGTGGATGAGACTCTGAAGGCCCCCGCCAGGCTCTGGAAGCAATTCTTCCTGAACTGGGACATGAATTAGAGAGATGGTCACATCCATAAAGAAGAGGTGGAGCTCAGGATTGGGCACTGCCCTTTCCACATGTTGGAGGCAATGCACCTCCTGTGGTGGTCGTGGGCCTGTCGCTTGCTGGCTCCAAGATCCAGGCTGTCAGGTCACAGATACATGACAAAATGCATTGTCCAGCAGAGGTTCAACTGTCATCCCCCCCACAATGCAATAAAACTAGTCCTGCTTTCAATTACATACTTCTCCAATTATACACTTCTTTCAATATTCCTGCTCAATATTTCTTTGTTCTCTTTTGAATTCGTTTTAACATCTGTAAATCCCCTCATGAGTAATAAAATCTTTTAATGTGTCCATATCTATATGAGTGACAAGATTTCATCCTTTTTGAAAAATATCTTTTAACCGCTTTGGAGCTCACAGTGAGATGCCCAATAGATTCACCTGTCAGAGCCAGGTAAACATTGTTCATGGAGAAGTGTGCCTTCTGTGTGGTGAAAGCCCAGGTGTGTCTTTTCTTAGCTCTCCAGGGTGAAGCCAGAATGCCAACAAAACTGTGTGGACTCTGTGTTCTTCTAATTTAAACATGCCTCTCTACTAATGTTTTATTTCGGTTTATTTATGGCTATCAAGTTATTCCCTGTCATTGGCAGAAATGGATGGGGATTTGGTACGAGGGTCTGACTATTCAGAGCTCTCTCTAAATGGGTTCATGGTTTATAGATATTCAGGTCTATATGATTCAGGTCCCTGCCTGCAAAAGAGAATCTGGTTTGTCAGCCTTTTTATTTGTTAGCCCATTTTTTTTTTTTATCTCAAATCAATTCAAAATGTCATGCCCTTTGGGAAGAAAACAGCTATTTGAAATCTGGACTAGGGAGATTTTCTGCTTGTGTTTACACTTAACCCATGACTGAAATTGTAGAACTGAAGCTATGTCTCTGTGGCTATATATACATGTGTCTGTGATTCAGAAATTCCTTCATTTCTGATTGTGTGAGGATGTAATGTTTTCCCACCTTTGGATACATGTCAGTGTTCATCGCAGTACTGTTTACAATAGCCAACAGATGGAAGCAACCTAAATATCCATTGACAGAGGAATGGATAAAGAAGATGTGGCATATATACACAATGGAATATTACTAAGCCATTAAAAAGAATGAAATAATGCTATTTGCAGCAATATGGACAGACCTACAGAGTGTCATACTGTAAGTCAGACAGAGAAGGAGAAATATCGTATGACATCCCTTATATGTGGAATCTAAAAAGAAATGATACAAATGAATTTACTTATGAAACAGAAAGACTCACAGACTTAGAAAATGAACTTATGGTTGCCAGCGGTGGGGGGGAAGTGATACACAGTTCGGGAAGGTCATGTGCACACTGCCATATTCAACATGGATAACCAACAAGGACCTATGGTATAGCACATGTAACTCTACTCGATGTTTGGTGCCAGCCTGGATGGGAGGGAGGTTTGGGGGAAAATGGATAAATGTATATGTATGGCTGAGTCCCTTCACTGTTGACCTAAAACTACCATAACATTGTTAATCAGCTATATCCCAATACAAATTAAAAAGTTTTAAATTTGAAAAAAAAATACAGGACCTCTATTCTGATTGGCATATCTAAATGAATAATTGCTTATATAGACTGAATATAACTAAAATTTCCTAAAATATAAAAATGAACTACTAATACTTGAAAAGTGCTAGATTTTAAAATATTTTAAAAGTTCAAATTGACATAATTCATGTAAATCTTTGACTCTGATGACTAGTATAATATTTGGGGTTTAATGACAACTAGGTCTTCTCTGATTCATCAGTGTTAATTATAATACAAGGACACATTTTTAAGCCTCTTGGGTATATTTTTCCTAAATATGTACAGGTTTATGATCAAAAGAACTAGAATTACTCCTACTGAAGGTCTAAGATTACAGGGAAAAAAAACAATTTATATTTAAGCAAATAGAGTGAGTCAGTGCTCTGATAAACCTGTATTTTCCACCGTAATGAGATTTTGGAGTATGTTCTGTTGAAGAGCATTTCTAAAATGTTTAGATAACTGAAGGCTCTGCAGTGATATTATGAGATAATTAATAGAAATTCAATGGATGCCTAGAAAATGTCTAAGAAAGAATACTAAAACATTGATTACTAAGCATGATTTGCGTTGATATACTTTTGATTCATATATATATATGCTATAGAGGCTCTATCTTTGGATTTGTAAATGAGTATGTTCATTTCTGCCATGATGTAAAACTATAGGAAAGGAATTGCATGGCTGAATAAAGCTGGCTTGAATGTACTCACAAGCTCTGCTAAAATGACAATTTTAGCAGAAATTTACAATGATCCACCCCCTGGTTTTCTCCATGAAATACCTGTGACTGCTTAAAAGTTATAATTTATGTAAATGAGGCTCTATAAGAATGAGTCTCTACTATGAGCCTGAAGATAATGAGACATTTTAAAAATTAAGGGCAGAAAAAGTGTTTTTGGGCTGAAGTAAAATGACTTGTTCCAGAATGGGAAAGAGGAAGAATGGTGAAGGAAAAAAAAACTGAATGAATATAGAAAGCAGTAAGTTTGTGGAAGAATCTGAAAAGTAACAAAAATCTGTGTTAAACTGCCAAATCTGGCTCGGTTTATGGGTTTACTTTTAAGTCTGTAAAAAAGAGATTGTGGGTCCTTTAGAATCAAATATTACATTGAAGCAAATCTAGAATTTACTTGCTTTCTGAAGATGAGAGAGTTTTCTTGGAGTATTGGTCTGCTCTAATAAGAGATTGTAAAAGGTTACTCTGCACCTGTTATTAGTTTCCTATGGCTCCTGTAAGAAATTATCACAAACATGGTGGCCTAAAACAACACACCTTTATTCTCTTACAGCTTTGGGGGCCAGAAGTCTCAAATTAGTTTCTCTGGGTTAAAATCAAGGTGCCAATAGGGCCACAGTCCCTCCAGAGGCCCTAGAGAAGAATCCATTTCCTTGACTTTCCAGCTTGCATTCCTTGCCTAGTGGCCCCATCCTCCATCTTCAAAGCAAGCATACAGCATCTTGCTCCAGTCCTCACATTATCATCTCACTCTGTAATCAAATCTCTTCCTGACTCTCTCTTATAAAGACATTTGTCAAATGTGAGCTGTGTATCAGTCATGAATTATAGGACCTCCTATCAGTTCATAAGGAATTAGAACAAGAAGAACAGATAATACTGGCTGTACACTGAAGACAGAGAGAAGCCCTGTACTATAATACATCATTAAATGAGGAAATGGATCCTTATGAATACTGTGAACTTAGAATTAATTTGTGGTGTGAGTAACAAGTTCAAGTCTCTATAGTGTCGAGACTATAGTGGCCACTATGAGTAAAGTGGGTGAGACATGAAATCCAAAAGAGAGAAGTGGCGAACCAGAGGCCAACCTTAATGGGATAGTTTCTTGTATCTGCAGCTGACTGCAACCACATGGACACCCAGACATTTTAATTTCACGAGAGAAGTCAGAAATCCAGATACTTAGGTTAAAAGTTCGTGATTCTAAGTGTCAGCACTTATGAATTTTCTTTTAAGATGTCTGCGGAGGACTAACAAACACCATCCAGACTAGGTTTGTGAGCTGCCACTTTGCAATTTATGCTGTAGGAAAGAATGTATTACAGGTTACTAGATGGTCCCTCATTTAGAGGTTCTATTTTGGGGACCTAGAGACCTGTTCTAAAGAGTGACAGCTACATGACTGAAGGACCTGTCAGATTCAGGGACCAGGGGAGCCTGGGCCCCCCAAACACCTCTTCTCAGAGGCTGTCTTCAGAGGGAGGCCAGCTTTATTCCCAGGCCTTGTGTTCACGCCAACAGCAAGCTGACATTACTCTCCAAGGTCTTTCCAGGCTGGACTTTTGGGCTCATGTCATCTCACACGAGATGTTTTCACCTGTGCTGACCTGTGTCTGATGTCTGACCCTGGCCTGCCCTGACACTGCTTTTGGTCACAGACCTGGTTTGGCAGGCCCACCCTCCCTAGCCCTTGTTCCCACTCATACTGGTTTTAGTTTTCTCACTCCCAACAGGGCACTGGTCGTCACTGGTTTCTGCAGGGCTCAAGTCAGAACAAATCCTCCCTCACCAGTCCCCTTCCGTCTTTTCAAAATGCACAAAAGGCCTAATCTTGGGTGACTCATGCTTTCCCAAGGGCTGTGGTTCTCAGCCTCTGCCTGTCTTTCTCTCCTGGTGGACGACTCCTGGTCCCAGGGAGGAGGGGGTGTGGCAGGGTGCCTCAGTTAGACAGAGGGGGGCCCTTCGGCATCTGATGAACAGGAGAAAATGTCAGACACTGAATCAACTAATAGGAGAGTAATTAGTTTCCTTCTTCACTTGATGTGACAACTGTTTTTTCAACCTAACACAGCATGTAGAGTGTTTATAAGAACTGTGTATACATCTGAGTCTATCACTTGGGACAGAATTTATATACTTGTACATTTTAAAACATGTATTCAGCCACTGATAACTTTGTTCCTCTCTCAAATAAATGGTGTTAGACAGGTTAGGTATTTCATGTGAGAATGAGATTTATAATTGTGTTTACAATGGGACACATTCATAAATAAGTTCAGTAATCTTTAGTAATCACATGAACTGCTTGAATTGCATGTTTTAGTCCAGGTGATAAGTTTATATAATATTACCATTTAATTTACCAGTTTCCACAAGAGCAGACAGAAGGGTATATTCCACAGAGAGTATCACAGCACTAACTAATAAGCCCTGTCACCAAGTCCATTTTTGGAATGAGTCAGGGTATAAATCAACAATATATGTCAGGAACTTGGGAACTATGTCTGACACCTGCCTTTGTCCCACCTTCCCATTCAATCAGTCATCATCTTGTTCAACTTCTACATCAGTAATATTGCTCCAATAACCCATTTCTACTATTACAGCCTAAGCCATAATTGTTCTCAACTTGACAACTGTAGCAGCCCACTTCTGGGCTTCCTTGTTTCTCCCCTCACTCCCTTCCAATCCATTTTCCAGAGTAATCAGCTTCTAAAACAAAATCTGATCATGACACTGTGACGTTTAAAACTCATCAGTGACTTCCTAGTGCCTCTGGGATAAAGTCTGAAATCCTGGGATGCCCTTTCCTTCTTTTACTTCACTTGATTCATCTACCAGATTTTGGTTTACACTTATGTTCCCCTGGGAAATTTTCCCTTATCGCCCAGACTTGGTTAGAGTCCCCCTACAGACTTTTACTTTGCAGGATTTACCTGAAATAAAATAAATATATGACTAATTATTTGTTTCCTATTTGCCTATCCTGTTCCAGAAGGATACAGCCCTGTCCACCTTATTCACCACTTTATCCTTGGAGCCCAACACAAGGTCAGGAACACAGAACATATTCAATACATATTCATTGACTTCAATAAGTGAATTCACATAAATCTAACCCTATGTCCTGCCTCCTCTGCTAGACTAGGAGTACAATTTTCATCCTTAAGAAGATGGAAGTAATCAGATCTACCTCACAGGGATGCTGTGAACGTGAAACAAAATCATGCCAATCACAGTGCCAGGCACAAAGCAAGGATCTGAGAAGCAGTCATCACTACTGCCAACACTGCCACCTTGACTGGAAGAGAGAAGGGCACTTGGAGATCCAGGCAGGCCAAGTGGCAGGCTGCAGAGGCCTTCACAGAACACAGTAACCTTGGTGTACTCACCTGGGCCTCAGACCAACCTATCCTCCAAGGTCCAGAGACTTAATCAAGTCCCCTGAGAGCTGACTGGTCTCACTCAAAGGCTGAAGGTCATAGACAGTGTCCATTATTCATTGACTATGGGGGAAGGAACTCTCCAAAAGTATATCATTTATATGAAGTATGCACAATAGACAAATTCATAGAGACAGAAAGTAGATTAGTGATTGCCAAGGTCTGGAGAGGGGAAATGAGGAGTGACTGCTACTAAGTATGGGATTTCTTTTCGATGTATCGAGAATATTCTAAAATTAGATAGTGATGATGATGACACAACATAGTGAATATCCTAAAATCCACTAAATTGTACATTTAAAATGGTTAACTTATTGTTGTATAAATTGTACTGCAATTAACAAAAACCTCTCCAGTGGACCATGTGGCTGGCTCCACCTCACCTCCAAGCTCTGCCAAGGTCAAATTCATCAGTATTTGCTATGTGAGCACAGGATAAGAGAGAAAAGAAAGCTATACAGAGTTTGAATGTTGAATGGGATCAGGTTTGGATGGACTTCATGTCCTCTCCTGTCAAGAATGGATATTTTTATTGGTCTCAACACATGGTACGGTAGACAGTGTCCTCCTCCTATATTTTAAGAAAACATAATTTTGTGGTGGGTGGCAATGGGCCCAGCCCTAGGCAGGCTGTGACTTATCTAGTCCAGTGTTCCCAAACTTTGCTAAACATAAAAATTACCAGGAGCACTTGTTTAAAAAACAAAAGAGAAAAAAGATCAAAAGACCTATCTTAGGCTACCATCCCACACCTAGCAAATCACAATTTCCGAGAATGAAGCCTGGTTTTCTTTAGATTTTTAACAAGCTCCCTGGCTCTCACCTTCGGTGACATCATCATCAGGGAAGTTGAAGGAATGCTGTTCAAAGCCACTGGTTGTAACTGTTCCTACGCCCAGCTTCTCTAGCATTTCTTGAACCAAGGTGACCATGTGACCAGTCCTGGTCAATGAGATCTAAATGAGGTTTATTAGCGAGGTTTCTGGGAAAGCTTTTACTTACTAATAATCGGGAACGGAGTAAATCAAGGCTGTATATTGTCACCCTGCTTATTTAACTTATATGCAGAGTACATCATGAGAAACGCTGGGCTGGATGAAGCACAAGCTGGAATCAAGATTGCTGGGAGAAATATCAACAACCTCAGACATGTAGATGACACCACACTTATGGCAGAAAATGAAGAAGAACTAAAGAGCCTCTTGATGAAAGTGAAAGAGAAAAGTGAAAAAGCTGGCTTAAAACTCTACATTCAGAAAACTAAGATCATGGCATCTGGTCCCATCACTTTGTGGCAAATAGATGGGGAAGTGATGGAAACTGTCACAGAATTTACTTTTTTGGGCTCCAAAATCACTGCAGATGGTGACTACAGCCATGAAATTAAAAGATGTTTGCTCCTTGGAAAAAAAGTTATGACCAACCTAGACAGCATACTAAAAAGCAGAGACATTACGTTGCCAACAAAGGTCTGTCTAGTCAAAGCTATGGTTTTTCCAGTAGTCATGAATGGATATGAGAGTTGGCCTATAAAGAAAGCTGAGTACTGAAGAACTGATGCTTTTGAACTGTGGTGTTGTAGAAGACTCTTGAGAGTCCCTTGAACTACAAGGAGATACAACCAGTCCATCCTAAAGGAAATCAGTCCTGAATATTCATTGGAAGGACTGATGCTGAAGCTGAAACTCTTAATACTTTGGCCACCTGATGTGAAGAACTGACTCATTTGAAAAGACCCTGATGCTGGGAAAGATTGAAGGCGGGAGGAGAAGGGGACGATAGAGGATGAGATGGTTGGATGGCATCATCAACTCTATGGACATGAGTGTGAGTACATTCTGGGAGCTGGTGATGGACAGGAAGGCCTGGTGTGCTGCAGTCCATGGGGTTGCAAAGAGTTGGACACAACTGAGCGACTGAACTAACTAAAGGAAGAAAGACATTCCCCCTTCTGCTTCATGCTTTTCTTCTTACCTTGAATGAAGCCATCATGGATTCTATGCAGTAGCAACCCAAAAGAAAGGCCAATGGAATTGTAGGGACATCAACTTTATCAGTGTGAGCAGCTGATATAATGCCAGCAAAGGCCTAACTCCAGTTTCTTCTTAAATGAGCAAAATAATGGGTTGTCTAACCTTGTAGTCAAGTGTTCTGTTTCTTGCACCAAATGCATTCCTAATCATATGATAGTTACTGCCCATGTTGGCCTCCATGACACACCCCAGCCTGTGCTCTAATTATAACTACCCTTCCCCTTCCGGCTGAGAGATTCCTTCCTCAGATATGCTAAGGCAGTGATTACGGTTAGTCAAAACCTATAAAAATGGCAGTTATCTATATTTTTAAGAGGACCATGCCCACTTACTTTCTCTATACATATTTGATTTATTGTTTAATTCTCAGGGGACTTATATTATTCCAAGTTCTCGAGGGGCATGTTACAGATATTCTTTGTGACACTGACATTTTATGAGATAGGTTTCATCTTCCCGAATAGAATTCCATCTGAAAAACTGTAACGAGGGTTGGCAAACTTTCTGTAAGGAGTCCGAGAATAAATACTTTATGCTCTGTGGACCACTTATTTTCTGCTACAGCTATGCAACTACTCAATTCTGCTCAAAGGAAAAAAAAGGCAGACACAGACAGCAGGTAAATCAAAGGGCATGGCTGCGTTCCAATAAAATTTTATTTACGAAAACAAGCACCCCCTGATTACATCCATGGGCTGCTGTTTGCCAACCTCTGAGCTAAAAGACAACTTCATTTTCAGTAACTTGAGAAAAAAAATAGAACCGACATGTAAAAATCAAATTGGCTATCACCACATCTGGTCTCTTGCTGTGTTCCTGCCACATAGAAAAATAATGAACTGGGTAAAGGGTATGTTGGCATGCAGAGGACTCACCTTGGTCAATGCCCATTCTAGTTGTAAGTCCCTAGAAAACAAGGATGTTGCTGCATTTATTGAGCATCTACTGTTTACCTGGGGCTGTGGAAGGTGTTTTCACAAGTGTTAATCCACCAAGGTCCGAGACCTCAACTTAAAGTTCTGATATATCTTAAGAATCATAGTCACTCTTATGTAACCTGGATAAGGGAGACAGTTGTGATATACAAATATCCTGTGACTCAGCCATAAATTAAAGACATTTTACCATCCAGCCTGGATTAAAGAAAGAAAGAAGACTGAGGGAAGTTAAATTAATAAGGGTGATTTATTTTTAAATATTCCAATTTCAGTGTTATCTTAAATATGTATTTTTAAACTTAAGGCTTTTAACTCATTTTTGCTTATCTGTATAGTAAAACTTGCCAGAATACCTGGTTTTCATTTACTTACAATATTAATATTTGCAAAGGATTATTTCCTCTTTTCATATGAAGGTTTTCACTTGTGTCCAATGCATGTGCAGTTTTTTTTTTTTTTAATCTGGCTTAACCAAAACCTGCCCTCAATTTGATGATGTGAGACTAGTCCAAAGGTTAGAGAAGTGTGTTTATTTTAAAGAGGAGATATCTATTAGAACTTCAAGAAGACAGGAAGGAACTCCTGATGCCCTCATTCACCACAAAGAAGCTGTTACAACTGTCTCAGCTGCTTTACAACTATCACTGAGTGACGGAGGCACAATCTGAAGAGGCCCAGCCCCTGGCAGCCATCCTTTCAGCCTATGTACAGCAAGTTGGATTGCCTGGAACCTCTAGACTGTGGCCATTCCCCAACAAAAGTCAGAGTTTCCTTTCTTCCCTTTGGCTTGAACCTCGACAGGGTTCCTGGCTGTATCAACAAAGAAAATGGCAGCAGAAGTAATGTTGCATGACTTCAAAACCGGATCACAAAAGGGATACCCTTCCACCTGGCCCTTTCTCCCTCTCAGGATACTCGCTCCTGAAAGCAGCCACCATGCTGTGATGAGGCTCAAACTAGCCCACGTAGAGAGACCAAGTGGGGAAGATCTGAGGCCCCAGCAACAGCCAGCACTGACGTTAAGAACTGTGAGCGGATGAGCCCTCAGTGGACTCCAACTCCCCATCTTTGAGCCACCCCAGTTAACCACAGTGCAGCCGAAGTGAGCGCTTTTCAGAGCTGCCTAAACTGCAGATTCATAAGCAAAAGAAACGCAATTATTTTAACTCACTACGTTTTGAGCTTAGTAACTGTAACAGACTTCAGATGGAAGGCGCATAGAAATGAATTTCACCTGAAACAAAAGAGACCTTACGTTTTGCTCTCCACGCTTCCCAAATGCAAACAGAAATAAAAAATACACATACCTCTTCCGATACTGACATCTTGCCGCAAGACACTTATATACAGCTGCAGGGTCAGCTGGGGGGCTGAGCCCAGGAAAGCCTGGATCACCGATGCCCGGCTGAACGCAGATCGGTGGGTGAATAGCTTGCCCTCTGCCTGGCCCACTTCCTTCTCAATTTCCTCTGAGTGGCCATTTTTTGGCATTTGCCGCTTCTTGGTGATGCTGACATAAGGTTCTTCAATGTGGTTTGACTGACAATAGATGCAGAAGACTTCAAAACACCTGGAAACAAACCAGCAAGTCATGATCATCAGAGGCAGACGGGATCCTGTCTTTTCTCAGTTACCCCACTTTCACTTAGCCTGATTCTCAAAGCCTTGACTTGGTTACTCTGGACTGCAACTCCACCCCTACCCCACCACTAAAATCATCCTCTCTAAGGACCAGTTGTGAGCACACAGTCTTCTTGAGGCCCTCCTGTAGGCCTCAAGAAACTGACCATTGTCTTTATTCTCAAGTACGTAATGAATGTGGATGCACTTTGCTAAGTGCTTTGGGGAATGCAAAGATAGTTGCATACCACTGTCTCATTCAGACATGTACATAATCTAAACCAAAAAATGGGACCTAATTAATATAAGTAATATTGATATAACACTTTCAGCATGAACCACGTTGAGAGGTGACGCCAAAGGCCACTAAGGCAAGGAAACCAAGTAAAGAATGGCATGGGAAGTGGTTCAGGCTCCAGAGCTCCAGAAAAACATTCCATTTCCCTTCCTGACATTTATTAGCTGTGCAGCCTTGGACATGTCTTTTAACCCAAGTTCTGTCCCTGAATTACAAAGCAAAGATAAGACCTACTTTGCCACACTGTCATGGAGATAATGCAGTATATGGGGGTGTGCGTGTGTGCGTGTGCATGTATATACAACACCCACCCCCACACACATATTATATATATATATGCACATATACTTTTTCCTAGAGCCAACAGATGCCCCAAATCACTTCAGTTTAAAACAGCAGCTGTGGTTGGGAGATCCCCCAGCACAGAGCAGCCTCCCACCTAGAAATTCCCCTGGAAGACCACATTACCTATTTCTGCTCTCTTAAACCTTTTCAGAACAGGACTAAAGTCAATCATGCCTGGAAGCCTGCCAACTGTCTTATCTATGGCGTTTCAAGCTTGCTCGAGGATGGAGCCTGAACCAGTCACCTTTCTAAACTGATAGAGCAGCTGGCTTTTAAAACTGGATTTTCTTCTATAGATAATAATATGAATAGCGAAGAGAGGAAGAGTACTGATATATACAATTTACACACACACACACACACACTTACAAGTGGATTGAGGGATTGATAGAGGGATGGACAGACATGTGAAATAAAACGTTAACTGTAGAATCTAGGTGGCAAGTACTTGGTTGTTCCTTGTACAATTCTTTCAAGTTGTCTTCTGTATGTTCAAAAATTTTCATAACAAGATATTGGGGAAAATGTTTTTTTCCTAGTAATAAAAAATGTTCATGGCTTTAGGTTTCAAAATTGTTAAAGGACATTTTTCCCAAATGTGCATTTTTATAACAACCTTATAATGCTGCCAGAAGATTTTATGGCTTCATTTATTTTATTGAGTGTTATTAACTTTGTACTCTCACCTGGAGGCAACCAAGGAAATGAGAATACATGCATAATTCGAAATACTAAAGTAAAACCTGATATAAGAAAGGAAATGCAGGAACTTCTTTCTTTAGTGAGTACAAAATGGATATATTTTGTGATTATCTTTGTTCATTTGTTCCTGGGAGAAAAAGAGGTACACAGTAGTGTGTTTGCGCAAGGGGGTGGGAAGGGGTGGGGAGGGAGAGGCAACTGTCTGCTACATTTTGTCCACTGGGGTCACGGATACTTTAATATAGTAGTTGTGTCTGACACTTTGCAACCCATGGACTGCTTAGTCCATGGGATTCTCCAGGCCAGAATACTGGAGTGGGTAGCCTTTTCCCTTCTCCAGGGGATCTTCCCAACCCAGGGATCGAACCCAGACCTCCCACATTGCAGGCACATTCTTTACCAGCTGAGCCACAAGGGAAGCCCAAGAATACTGGAGTGGGTAGCCTATCCCTTCTCCAGCGGATCTTTCCGATCCAGGAATCAAACTGGGGTCTCCTGCATTGCAGGCAGATTCTTAGCAACTGAGCTATAAGGAAAGCCCCAATATATTACATGAAAACATGTAAAACAATGTGGATCAACTTGTTTAGCTGAAAACAATGAAGTTCAAGGTTTTGAGCTAAGTCTAGCTGATCCAACTGATTCTTCTCTGAGGAAAAACTCAGATCTATGACTGTATAAGGCCTTGTAACTTGACACAGTTGGACCACTGACCACAAGCACCAGAAGACAGAATAAACTGACCATTGTCTTTATTCTCAAGTACGTAATGAATGTGGATGCACTTTGCTAAGTGCTTTGGGGAATGCAAAGATAGTTGCATACCACTGTCTCATTCAGACATGTACATAATCGAAACCAAAAAATGGGACCTAATTAATATAAGTAATATTGATATAACACTTTCAGTTTGTAAGATATTTCTCATAGATTAACTCACTTAGAAAGAAAGGCTACTACAAAAATTTGAATCATACCATTATTTTTAATGGCAAAGTTCTGGGAAAACTCTAAAGGTCCCTAAACAAAACAATGATTAAATAAATCCTAATATGTATATTCAATGAAATATTATCCAGTCCTTAAAACTGACAGTATACACATATATATACTGACATACAAAAATTTTTTATCATATTTGGTAAGCAAAAGGAGTAATGTATTACAATGGAAAATACATAGAAAATTCCATTTTTAATAAAAAGAAAATTACATATATATATGGATACACACACATATACACATAAACAGTGGAGTGCTTCAGCTGGCTCATACTGACTCATGAGACAGTTAAATGGTTAGGAATTTTGTGAGGCAGTTTTCAAACAACTCAGTAGCTTGAAATAGGCCACAATGGAAATCTTTAAATCACAGAAATCAGCAAAGACTGCAAATCAGGGTCTTCCTTCCCACATCCCCTCCGTCCCCCTAGATGGTTCATGGTTTACCAGCTTAATGACTGTAAAAATATTAGTGAGGATATAAAACAAAATATTAAGAATTGTTCTCTTTAGTCAAATTAGAGCTTTTAAATTTTTTAAATTGTGCTTATCTGTTTTCTGCCCTTCTGTCGTTCCAACAACAAATATGTTTTACCTGAATAGTAAAATCAAGCTCAGAATTTTTAATGACAAACAAGAAATGAAACAACAGCACATATTAAGAGCTGAATGAATAAAATGAAGGTCCAGTGGAAAAAGCAAGTCTCTGGATGCTGAGAAGGCTGTGTTTAATGGAAAGTATTTGCAGAATTATAGACAAATGAGACTTCTTTGTTTACAGTGGAAATGAAGGAAGGTCCCAGAATAAACTAATCACAGAAGTGGCCCTGAAACCCAGGTGTGTGTGTGAGTGGCTCAGTCATGTCTGACTCTTTGCAACCCCATGGACTGCAGGTCACCAGGCTCCTCTGTCCATGGAATTCTCCAGGCAAGAATACTGGAGTGGGTTGCCACTTCCTTCTCTGGGAAACCCAGGTGTGCCCCCCTGCAATTCACTGTTTTTCTCAACAAATAAAAATCTTAGCACAGAAGTTTACATGTAGTAGGTATTGAATGAATTTGTGAAAGGCCCTAAGACTTCTACTATTTGCCACTACTGGTTAAGAAAACTGATAAGAAACACTCTACTATTCTTTCTGGGATTCTGCAAGACTCATCCAATTACTCCAAATGTTTTTGTTTTGTTTTACTTGAGAAGTTGCCTAAATGTAGCCATAAATTAAGTATTTTCATCACAATCATTCAAGGTAGTTTTTCAGTTTGACCAAGGGTTGGCAAACATTTTGTGTATTTACAAAGAGTAAATATTTCAGGCTTTGCAGGTCATGGTCTCTATTGCAACTACTCAACTCTGCCACTGTAATGCAAAAGCAGCCACAGACAACACAAAAGTGAACGGGCATGCCTGTGTTCCAATAAAACTTTACAAACACAGGCAGTAAGGGGATTTCAATGTGGGGCATGGTTTGCTGATCCCTAATGTAGGTAATCAGGAGGTTGATCCTTTTTTATTTTCATTTTATCCCATTTTCAAACATCATAATGGAAGCACTTTATTAATTAGCTGAAACCATGCATGTTGGCGTCTGCATAAATAATCTGTGGTACCAGAGACCCTCTGAGGTAGTTACTAAAAACACATTTTCAAAAGAAATACTGATTATGATTTCCTCTATGCCACGTTATCTTCCTATGACATACATGCTCTGTGAAGCTACGCAAGAACCAAACTGGTTAAATAGAAAGCTCCCTGTGACTTCTGAAAAGCCACTTGCGTAATCTCACTGAGCCTCAATTCTCAACTGTAAAAAAAGATAATGACAGTTAGCTCACAATATTTTACAGTGCATGGAATTATATACTGTATGTGAAAGCACTTTGCAAGCAACAACAAAAAAGCTATTCATATTTAGGCTATCATTATTTTTTAAAGTCTTCTCAAAGTTTACAAAAGAAAGAAATACTATGGTATTTTGCAATGTTTTTCATTGCAATGAATCATTTTGCAATGGTCTGTCAAAAATACTAGACTCACAGATCCAGAGAACACACTAGTGGTTACCAATAGAGAGCAGGAAGGGAGAAAGGCAATACAGGGGTAGGAGATTAAGAGGTACAAACTCAGGTATAAAATAAGCTACAAGAATATACTGTACAACATGGGGAATATAGCCAATATTTTATAATAATAACTATAAATGGGGCATTACCTTTAAAATTGTGAGTCACCATATTGTACAACTGTAACATATAACAATGTACATCAACTATACTTAAATTAAAAAAATTACTAGAACTTCTTAGCTTTTATTTTATAAACCTAGATTTTTAGGTACCATTTCCCCTTCATTATACCACTAAATTCCTTCATTATACCACTAAATAAGAATGGGGGCAAATTCCTTGAACCTGTAACTCATTTATATTTATTCCTTCTCACAATTAATTTATAAAATGAACATAATTGTAAAAGAATGAGAAACAAATTTTGTTTGTTGTTAAGAGGTGCTTTCCCCCCCACTCTGGTTTTCCAGAATGTCTATTATCATTCACAATAAGATTGCCCTTATAACAGAAAAACAGAAATTCAAGACATTATTTAATGTTCCTATCATTCCAACCTAGCCTTCATGAGGAAACAATTCTTCAAACTGCAACCACAGTTTTAAATATGAGGCTGATATAAATGAAACATGGTGCTCTCCCAAAGCCTCCCTACATGAAAGGAGGAGCAAGGCCTAGTCTGTAGTGTTTAGTCCACCATCATCACAATGTAATGAAATGCGACTGAACTGAGTGAATCCAAAACCAACACCTCACCTAAAAAGAACAGAAGTTTGGCTAGTTAGCACCAATCCCAAATTAAAGAGAGCTAAACTTTCCCCAAACAGTTTTAAAATATTACTAAGTCCAATCGATAAGAAGGGCAGAGAGACTCTCCTGTGCTTGGGGAAAATAATTTTGATCTTTATGTAAAGCTGACATCTTAGAGTTAGAATAAAATCAAACAGCAGGAAGAACTTTCAATAAGATATTAAGTCATGCTAACACACAACATCAAATTGCTTTTCTTTTCATCTGGAAGATAAGAGGCTTGGAACCACATTTTGTGTATCTCAGCATGGTTCCAGCATCTTCTTAAAGAAAGCTGCGCTAGAATGAGTGCCCTTGTTGAAGGAAGTAGATTGTTTGTTCCTTTTTTTATGTGTTATTCTGTTTTTTCCCCCAAAGCACAATGACCTATTCAGAATTTTCTGGAAATACGTCTCTTTACAGTGTTGAAACTTTATATGTATATATCAGTTGAGAAGTTATCGCTCCAAAGCACCAAACTTTTTCTTTTTTTAAATAAAGTTAAAATATTTTTACTGTAAAAACCGAAAAATGTAGACAAATATAAGAGTAAATGATGTACTTTTCTATATTTTTCAGAAAAAAATGAAAACTGCCCATCATCCTGAAATTACCACTCTTAACAACTTGGTACATTTCTCTGAGCTTAGGTCTATGTGTGCCAACCTGTTTTTATACATACTATTATGTCATTAGCTTTGTCTTGGGTCACTCAGTACTTAGTAACATTTTAAATGCTAGTACTGATAGGGTATTCTCATTTACCAAGATGGCAATTGAGGTTGTGTTTTTTCAATTTTGCCAAGATGACCAAACTTTCTTAAGATGGAACTATAGATAAAACACACTCCACACTCCTCAGACTTCTTTCACATAATTAAGCCAATTCCACTTGTTAGAAGCCTTGTGAATGTAGTGTGGGGTCTCATTTTCCTCATCTGTAAAATGGGAACAGTTATATCTACTTCATGGTGAGGAGTCAATGAACTGAGAGATATAAACACCTACCTACATTTAGCACAAGAAGCATTTAAGAACTGCCAGTTGGAGAAGGAAATGGCAACCCACTCCAGTATTCTTGCCTGGAGAATCTCATGGACGGAGGAGCCTGGTGGGCTACAGTCCATGGGGTCGCAAAGAGTCGGATATGACTGAGCGACTTCACTTTCACTTTCACTTTCACCCCTCAGCTGAGAAGACTTTCAGCTCTTGTGTTTGCTATTGATTGTTTTCTTGAGTTCTCAAAGACCTGTGACCATATTTTTTTTAAGTTGCCTGTTTTCTAATTGCATCACTTTACACACTGTTGTCTAATAATATGTGGTATTTAGAATGCCTTCTTAATTATTTTGAGCAGCCATTGCCTGTATTTTCGAGAGCACCTCCTTGGTTTTCTTACATGAACTCATCTGACAGGGAAATGCAGCTTTTTTGTTTGCCCTCTCCGCATACTGGACCGTCTGAGTCAGTGTTCTAACTAATCCCTGATGGTCTCTGAGCTACTGTTCTACCAGACTCAGTAGTTATGTGCTTCAGGAATTTTTCAGTAGAATTGGTCCTATTAGGAGACTCTTGGTGTCACCTTTGTTATCTTAAAAGCTGGTCCCTTTGCTGAGGCTCTTAATTTTTTGAAAACTTGACTCTATTTCAGCTGAAAATTGGCAAGGCTATTTAAAAAATTCAGGGAAGCCATTTAAGAAATTGAAAAGTAATCGCAAACAACATTGGGTAGTTGTGACTTTCAGTTCTGTATCAGTTGAATTTTTGTGCTCTTTTCCCTGTGTACGTGGTGGTTCTATTTTTCTCCAATAAAACTTTTTATTTAAAAAAAAAAGAACTGCCAGTTTCCCTATCTCTGTCACTTTACTTACATAGCATGGGCAATGAACTTTCTTTTCACAAGATGGAGCTAAGAAATGATGAGTGCCTTGTCCAAGTAGAGCACATTGATCCTACTGAGTGGGCAAACAATCAGGTCGCTGCGGCCTACTTGGCCAAGGAGGACTCGCTCCTTCTATGGCCCCAGGTTGCAGGGCTTTTAAAATTCCCCTCACTTTCTTTCTCTCTCTCTGTTCTCCCCCCACCCCCAACTCTTCCCTTGCTCTCATGAGGTTGGTAGCAACTTCTTACTCCCGCCAGAGCACCTGTTTCTCTTCCTCTGTAGGAGTCTGTGGCTTTCCAGGCTGGGAAACTTGTTCACCAGGTTTATTCTGATACTATGTAAACTACAAGTCAGTATTCTGAGTGTCAGCTGGGATGACTGTCTCTAATATGAAATGCAAAGTTTTATAATAGGGCCCTGTAAAATCTATTTTACTACTCGACTGTGTGTGTATATAGGGCTCTGTAAAATCTATTTTGCTACTCGAATGTGTGTGTGTGGTATGTTGGTGGGGGAGATATTTTGCTGTGTGTGTGTGTGTGATGTGTTGGTTGGGGAGATATTTCCTGGTAGGAAAGATTCCCAGCTGGCTGAATTTTCTGGCAGCTGAGTGTCTGGCCTTTCTACCTCTTCCCTTTTCTCTCCCACCTATATCTAAACTTCATTATTATAAATTTGTTTCTAATCCAGAGAGAAACCCTTCGTTTCGCTTTTCCTACAGAGATGAGAGGTTTCAAAACAACGCATTTTAAACTCTCTTTATGGTCCTCGGATAAACCAAACTCTACTTCATTGCCAGAAAATTTTTAACTTGCTTTGTGTTCCTAAATTTCCAGAAATGTCACTAATAGTTTTTTCTTTTTCTCTCTCTCTCTTTACGCACAGCAAGAGTTGGGGTCTCCGTGGCACTTGTGTTCCAGCTTCATCGGCTAAGTTTACAAGTTAGGCAGGGCCCTGAAGACGTTTCCACTCCGCTCCCCACCCCCCGCCCTCCCCCTCCATGTTTCCACATCGGACAGAAAAGACGGATGCGTGGATTTGTAGGGTCGTGTATAAGAATTACATAAGTTAATATTTGTGACCGAGCTCAGAACAGCGCCGAGTACAGTCCACTCCACGTGTTTGTTCAATTTCAATTCAATTCAATCAACTGTGCCCACTTCGATTCTAACGGCCATTCAGAACCCCCTTCCTAAGGCCCCGTCGCGACCCGAGCTCATCCTGCCGGAGCCCACCAGGTCGCGGGGAGGGTGGAGGGGCCCGAACTGGCCCTTTCCCGTTGGTCAGATTCAGTCGACTGTCGGCAATTTCCAACGCTAGCCCCTAACAGGAAGGCGGTACGCCCCGGCTCCATTCCCACGCTCCCAGGTTCCTGTCGCATTCCTGTGACAGGGACGGTGGCGGAGCGGAGGAGCCGGGCGGGCCGGCCTGGGCCCCCGTCCCCGACCCCGGCCGCCGGCCCCCTCCCCCGGGAGGCCCGGCCCCCGCCGCCGGGGGTCCCGCACGCACCTGAAGAGGGGCCCGAGCTGCAGCAGGTGCAGCAGCAGCACGAGCGGCCGGTCGCGGGTGAAGTCGCGGTGCACGAAGAGCAGCGTGAGCTGCACCAGGGCGCAGGGCAGCAGCGAGAAAAGCAGCGTCAGCGCCTGCCACATGCCGTCCCCGCCCGAGCGGTAGGTGCTGCTCAGGTACAGCGCCGCCGACGTCTCGGCCACGAACAGGAACACGGACGCCAGCACCGAGCCCGGGAATTTCATCTCCGCGCGTCAGCGGCGCGCACCGGCGGCGGACGCGGTGGCGGTGGCGGTGGCGGTGGCGGTGGCGGCGGCGGCTGCCCCGGGGGCTCCCGGCATGCCCGGCCCCAACTGCTCCCGCGCTCTGCGCTGCCCGCCGAGGGCGCGGGGCCCGGGCGCTGGAGCTGGGCCTGGGGGCGAGCGACCCGGCGGGGCTGGGGCGGGGCGCGCGGCCGGGGCGGGACACGCCCACGCGCACCGAGCGCCGCCCGCGCGCCTCAGCGCCCGTCGCGTCTCTGCGGCGACGAGCCGCGGGCGGGCCGCGAACCCGCGCCCGGCGACCACCCGCGCCGAGCCGCACCGGAGGCGGCGGGCCCCGCCGGCCCCGCGCGCAGCCGCTGGGTCCTAAAGCCCCTTGGTCGACGCTTCTGTGGGAAACCTTCACATCCCTTCAAAACCCTGCAGCCCCGCGGGACCCGGAATTGGGATCAGGATGCCTTTCCAGCCCGGGCTCTGTTTTCTGGACCTCAATAACGCCGAATCCCTCAAAGGATCAGCGTTTCCGGTCACTTAAAAAAAATAAGCAGAGCCCGCAGATGCTTTTCAAAGTGCAAGTATATCGTGACGCACCCGGAATGTACCTTTTCACCCGACCAAGTCTGAAGCATTGCTTCCAAGTGAAAGAGCATCATGGTAATCCCTAAGAGCTAACGCTTTCCTTCCCAGAAAACCTGCTTTCGAAAATATTGATATATTCCTCCATAACTGACCAATTCAGCCCGCTGAAGACCAAGACCTAATAAGGAAACGATTTTCTAGGCCACGCCATACCTCCCTCTGCTTGCTGCTGTGTGCCAGCCCCAAGACTAACACAATGGCCTTTCACTCACTGGATCGGTGACAGCCTTCTGGACATTAGGATGGGCTCAGCCCCCCCTCCCTCTGTCGCTCAAGAGCTTGAGCCTTCATTAAATCTCTACAACTCTGTTCCACAAGAGATTGGACTTGAATAATTCTGAGATCCCTTTCCCCACTGAAATTAGGTGATTTCATCCATCTTCAGGCATTTCTGGCATTTTTCTATTTAGGAATATGATGGCAACACAAATAGAATGTGAAGATTCAAGAGGAATCAAGACAAAATATGTAGAGAGAGAACATGAAGGACTGTTTTTCTTCAAAATTCCCATTTCTTCAAAATGCCTCTTCTGTGGCATGGGAAAATCTATTTATAAGTGTTAAGGGGAGGTAGTCAGCCCATAGCTGAGAAGTGCCAGACCCATTCTCTAAAAGGATTACTAATATCTATTTATAGCACCCAGCGGGTCATCATGTTCTGGATCAAGATACACACAGGGTCACAAGTACAGAATAGGCAGCCACACTCCATAAAGTATTCATTTGATATTTTATTTGACACCATCTTAACTTTTAAAGGAAAAATTAACTTGTAGCTTAAAATTATGTTAGAGCACACTCAATATTTAGCATTAGATTTTATTTTTAAGGCAAAGGATTATCACAGGTTTTATATTAAGTAGACTGTACATAAACAGGCAGGGGGTGATAAGCCAATAAATAACATTGCTTTCAACACTATAGAGTCCAGTTTATGGCCTATTATTTTCTAACAGTACAAAACTAATACAGAAAATACATTTGGAAAGATCACAGTGTTTAGAACATTGTATAACAGCAGTTTTAAAGACAGTAAGGTGCATCTCTAAGCTTCTGACTCAACCCTGCTTCCAGAGAATTCATTATACCATGCACTGGCTTGTAAGCAAATCCCCCACGCGAAGGGGAGGCGACATCAACTGACCTGTAGCACTTCCCCCGCCAGGAACAACCAATAACAAAAGCTAAAATCCGATGAGCATTGATTGGCAAGTTGATCCTGTTCCGCCAGGCACCAGCTAACTTGCCCCAGTGACCGTGTCTTTGTGTATTAAGTGTTTGCCATTTTGTCCTTGAGAATAATGTATGCATTCGAGCTTGTGATTGCTAGTTTCTCTGTCAAATACCTAAATGGATTGTGACTAAAGATCAATTGAATGTCATGTATTGCATTATACTTTCTTGCTCTGACTGAAATACCCATTATTTTCTTGAAATATTAAGTACACAATAACAGACTTCTAGAAAGTGGTTTTTTTTGGCATAATAATATGTAATATACCAGAATACTTGAGAATTTGGTTTTACTATAAAATACAGTACTACAACATTTTGTGATATAGCAAAATATCTGACACAATGTTCTGCTCTAAATTTAGATGTAACTGCTACAAATATGTCTTTGAAAGCGCCTCAAAGTACCCCTAAAGGAATATAATAATTAGCAATAGGTTGTAGAACCTGTTTTTGGCAAAAAGAAAAAAAGGCATTTTTGAATAAGTCTCTCATTTTGTGTGCAATGCTTTCAAAATTTTAGTTATATACAACATATAACTGGTGTTGGATTTAATGCTATTAGAAATTAGGCTTTTAAAGTCATAATAACCTGTGTTATTTGGTGTATTTTAAAATAAATTTATGTTTTTGACTCTGCATGTGTGCTGAGGCAAATGCATTGTAAAAAGAGTACAATTTTATTAATACTACTAATTTATTGAGCAGTTCTTCAAAATCCAGTAATATCTTAAATCATGCATGCATGTGAAATCACTTCAGTCATGTCTGACTCTTTGCAACCCCATGGACTGTAGCCCACCAGGCTCCTCTTTCCATGGGATTCTCCAGGCAAAAATACTGGAATGGGTTGCCATGCTCCCCTCCAGGGGATCTTCCCCACCCAGGGATTGAACCCAAGTCTCTTGAATTATAGTATGTATTCATTCCTAAATACAGTTAGGAGTAAGCAGTTCTATTCTATTGACAGATTATTCTTTTGTATCCCCCCAAATAATCAAGGAATTACACTAGTTTACTAGTGAATGTGAAATGTAGCATTTAGAGAGGTGAGCTTTTTTCTCCAATGATACAATCATATTTCTGTAAGTATCATGAATTGTGTAAAATCTTTTTGGTGAAGTAACTTCTATTCACTTTGGAAATGCACATTCCAAAACTAGCACATGGTGTTTGACTATTCTCTAGTACATGGCTTTGCAACCAAGTGACTTCCTCTAATAATTGGATTCTACTACAAAATCCATTTGAAAAATGTTAATTTAGCGCCATTAAATCCATGAAACTAATTCAGACTTCCCTTCCAAGTAGAGCTCCCCCAGATGTTCAAAATTGGGAAGGCTGTTACCTTTTTAGAAAATGGACTGCTCTTCCGAAATCACAGATTCTAAAACCAAACTTTTGCACTTAGAATGTTCCCCTTCTACATCTGGAAAGTCTACATAAAACCTCATGGGATATAATCTTCATTTTCAAGAGCAAAGGGATTATACTGCTACTAGAGTCTTCAGAAGACATCTCTAATATTGAAATACTAAAGTCTTAAAAAAAAGGAGGCAAAATGAATCATTTAATCTTATTTAAATACATCCACATAGAAGAGTTACTACAGTCAACTTGGGCCAAATTCAGCGGCAGAAGTTATTTAATTGGTAATTGCCACTTAAGCACAGATCGTAAAACAAAACTTATAGGGGCAGCATCAGACTTCCCACTTAAACAAAGGCAAAAAGATCACTTGCTGAAGGTTGACAGTTGTCAAGTATAGTGTATATCTTCTTCAAGCTGATCGCTAAGTCACAACTACTTCACACACTTTACAGTAACAGTACACATTAAAGCAAGTAGAGGAACAGCACACACAAAATATTTTTAAAGAAAGTATTAGCAGAAACAGTACTACTCTACTTATGAAACTGTATTCTATGTTTACACATATACACGTTCTGATGTTTCTCCCCTCATCTTGGTAGAGCTCATCATTTCTGAAAGAATGAAAGGAAGGTATGTATTGGGGTACTTTCTGAAGATCTGTGTCCACGTGTGAGACATTATAGCCATCTGCTGGTTTCAACTTAGTAGGTGGTTCTAGAACAAGAAGACATATCTTAGCTCTTGGGTGATTCTGAATACAAAGAATAAGTAGAGATAGGCTCCAAAGAGAATTGAGAAGGAAGGGAAGACACAAAGTTCTTCTCATGCAGAGACCTTGTGGCAATTTCCAGAATTCTTTTTCCCAGAAGTGTACTAAAGAATGACCTTACATCTTTGTGAGGGCAAGATACTTAGTAGGGATTAATAGTCAGGGATATTGTTCTGGTATCTTTAATGTGATGTGGGGAGGGGGAGGGTGTTAAAACACCTCTGCAGAAAAATAAATATTATAAGCATACCATAAACATATGATGCCAGACTAACCATGTTTTTACAGCGGTAGCTGGGTTAACAGCCACCATCCGGAGGTGGAACCTTATAAACACAGAACTCAACAGCTGCACACTGGTTTCTTTACCCAGAAGAGTTTTTTCGGAGTCTATGACATGTTAGCATACCATGTAAATCTCCAAAAAGGGGATAAAAGAATAGAACTTCCCTAGTAAACTCCGGGAGTTGGTGATGGACAGGGAGGCCTGGCGTGCTGCGATTCATGGGGTCGCAAAGAGTCGGACACGACTGAGTGACTGAACTGAACTGAACTGATTTCATCACCGAATCTATTTTTTCACAGGGCAGCTCTTGGTCCTAGTGTCCTGCACATGGAGAAACACTGCAGTACTCAAGTAACATGCAGTGTTTGGTTTCCGTTTTCTCTTATAACAACAAAAGCACACATGCACTCTAGAAGGATCTTCTCAGTCCTGAGGGACAGCAGTGCGATGCTAGCCCTACTGTCCAATGCAACAGCCAATCCACATGTGGCTCTTGAGCACTTGAAATGTGGCCAGTCTGATTGGAGGTGTACAATAAGTGTCCAACACACACCAGGTTTTTAAAAGTTAATACCCCAAAATGTTAAATATCTCATTAATAACTATATTGATTACATGTTGAAATGATAGTATTTTGGGGAGGCTGAGTTGAATCAACTGCACCATTAAAATTAATTTCACCCTTTCTTTTGCGTTTTTAATGGAGCTACTAGAAAATGTTAAAACTACATATGTGGCTCACACTTGCGGCTCTGTTTGTGAAACTCACATCCGTTCTCATCTACGAGATGGCTACTAACGCCTTTAACCCGGCAGCAGAAGTTTTATGAAAGTGATTGCTTAAGATAGACACTTGAATATAACTAGGGCCCTCATTAATTTTATGCTAATTGATTAGAGAGCAGTTAACACACCATGAAGAGCCACTCATTAATCAGTTTATGCTTGCATATATCTGTTCACTCAGATACATCTAAGAGCTAAATGTTGGGTTTTATTTCATATGTGATTTTCATTGTAATCAGTCTCACTCTCTTACATACACACATGCAACACAGACAGACACGCACACAAACTATTTTCTATACAGACTAAGAAAAGCCAAACAAGAAACAGGAAGTCCTTGCAAACTGTGTTTTCAGAGAGTGTGACAGTCAAGCCTCGTGTATCTTTTCTCCCTTTCTCTCTCTCCTTCCTGAATATTCTACATGGAGAAAAAAGGCAAGAAAACAAAGGACCATCTGCTTTTTAAACCATGCTATTCACCACCACCACCCCTCCCCACAAAGAATAAAAACATGGATGATTTGGTTTTCATTTCAAAGGATTTTTTCAAATTCAGTTCAGAGGGGTAATGGGTTCACAAAGGCCAAAGAAGGTGCAGGAAGTTCTGCAGATAAGAGACTTTGACATTTATGGAGAAGTCCATGTGCAAATGACAAGGTTCAGGACTTTAAAGAAAATAAAAACAAATATATTTTTCACCCCAAAGGCATCATCCATCAGGCCTCAGTTCATTAGCACTTGCAATTAAAGAAACAAGGAGAGAGAGGGCACCCCTAGTATGAGATTTATGATCATGTGGGAGGTCCAGATATTTAATGTAGCATGAACTTTGTTGTTGTTGTTTTTCAAGAGCAGTACAAATAAATTGACCAGGTTTCTTTATGGAGGAGAGGCAGGATAAACGCAGTCACCCTCCTCCTCTCGTGAACAGGTGTACCCGGGGTGGGCTATCTCAGACTGCAGAATGGGCCAGACTCCTGCTGCTGCTGACCTGAGGTCAGCCCTTCCATCTGGAGGGGACTCCAGCCTTCCTGGGCCTGGAGCTCTTAGCTACCAACTGACATGGATGGAAGAGATAAGGAGAAAGCTGCCTTCTCAGGCAAAAGGTCACATGATTAAGCAGACACAGTAAAAAAAAAAAAAAAAACCCACAACAACAACAAATCAGAATGTACTATTTAAAGAGAAGGAGGACAAGAAGTTGCTGGATCAGGGGTGGTATGGGACTAGAGGTCCCAGGAAGCAATAAAACCCATGAGTAAGAGGACTGGTTTTTAGCAGCACTAAACGTGCCTCCACAACTCACACTGAGATACTAAGCTTTCTCCCACCCAATCTTTGCCTGCCTTCTCATTGGCTTTCCTTGCCAAGCTTATGCCATAATCACCCAGCCTTGGTGAATATAAGGCTTAGTCATTTTGCTCTTGATTTAGGATAGTGCTGAATAAATAACCCAGGCCCCCAAAGGAAGGCCTTCTATGCCATGAGAGTATATTTCTACCACTCTATGTCATGCAATACTGAGGCCTGAATTAAAGTGCAAACCAGACTCAACTCCAAATTACCTTATCCCTCAGTTCATGCTTGCTCTGCAGACCTAACCGGTAGCTCCTTTTCTTGAGTTACTGGCACTGTAATCCTTTGTTTCCAGAGAGCAAAATAAATATTTGCCTTAAAAGGAGTTCCCTCTGAGCCAGCCTATTCCTACATGCTCAGCCCAGTGAATCAGAACTTTTTGAGGCACAAATGCTATTGACAGGACTGGTTCTAGAATATAAAAAACATACTTTGTTTTTACCCAGCAAGTGATCCAGATTCTGAGCACTGCATCATAAGGAGATTCCATTTGGCTGAAATGCTCACTTGAAGTCATAATTGAGCATGATTTTCTATGCTCTTAGTAGGTACTTAAAATATAGCTTCCCTTTTATACATATAAAGGACCTGCCTATTATAAAACTCCCTTGCATGCATGTTCAGTCGCTTCAGTCATGTCTGACTCTTTCTGACCCTGTGAACTGTAGACCACCAGGTTCCTTGGTCTATGGGATTCTCCTGGCAAGAATGCTAGAGAGGGTTGCAGTGTCCTCCTTCAGGGGATCTTTTCAACCCAGGGATCAAATCTGCATCTTCTGCATTGCAGGCAAATTCTTTACTGCTGAGCCACCGGGGAAGCCCATAAAATTCTCTTATATCCATTTTATCATTGACCACCCTGTGAGGTGGAGCACAGGATGGTGATGATTATAGTGGCCCATGGAGCAAGGGTTTAAAATTTCCAAAATAGGGCTCTTTGCATTACTGATTTTTTTTTCCTTTAAATCATTGTTCCCTTAAATGGTAATAAATCACAAACATATTTATTGCACTAAAATTTTTGAGATTTGCTCTCTACAGAAGTTGAACAATTTGAGCACAATCTTGATTAAAATCTTAAATGTGTCAAAGAAAGTTAAAGATCCAAATTGCCACGGAAAAGTTCAAATTTAGGATGTGCCAAGAAAATGACTGTTTCTCGAGTTATCAGAGAGTAAATACTATTATCTTAATAGAATAGTCAATTACCTAAAGAAGCACAGTGGAATATGCTGTCAAACCTCTGTTCTCCATTACCAATTTACAAATGGAAAAAATGTGATTAGGTAAAATAACAATACATTGGGGAGGTGTGAAAGAGAAGGTACATAATTGTGTTAATGAAACAAAACACATAGAGTTGAAATATTTTCTGATGCCTCCTGTTTGCCAAGTATTGGGTTGGCCAAAAAGTTCAAAAACCCACGTGAACTTTTTGGCCAACCCAGTATTAACGCAGTCTCTCCCATTGTTGAGAGGTTCTTTCAATCTATCCTCAAATATTTCCACAGTTACCTTCAAAATTTATAATTATTCATGCCCACATACAGTAAATAATATTAAAGTAATGCTAGTGGTGGTGAAAATACCCTTGTAGCCTTCAAGAGGTGACACCCTTTAGCATTATTCAAAAAAGACGGTTATTACATAGACGGGAACACATTGGTTAGTTAAATAAGAAGTGACATGCCATACTTTTCTCCAGCAACACTCAAGTGTCTCTTTCCCCCTTCTTGGGAAAACAAGATAGAAGAGGACCTTCCCAAACCCATAATTCTACTTTCTCAGGAAAATGAAAACTTTCCACAGGTTTAAGTGCTAAATAAGTTTATCTTTGTCTTTAATTTACTGAGGCGTCAATTCATAAAGACACAAACATGGCCTCTTCTTGGATTTGACACACAAAAAGGTTGTCTTTTGACAACGACAACACAGTTACCCTACTGGACCTCCAAAGGGTGGGTGAGCAGAAATGTGTCCAGTTTTTCTGAAGTTCCTAGAAATGAAACCGGCATGTCGAGCTAGATTACCACTTTTTAGACCTCAGGTTTAGGTCTTAAGGATGAAGGGTGGAAGGATCAGCAAACAGAAACAGAAGCTAACTTCTAGGGTATTTTGTTCATTGTTGTATCCCCAGGTTCTAGTCTAGAATATGGAATAAATACATATGGGAAGTGAAACCCTGAATCCAAATCCTTATTCTGCTCCTTTCTAACTATGAGACTTTGAATCAGTTACGTAAATCACCTTGAAGGGTTGCTGGATGATGAAAAAAAGCATGCGTTCCTAAAGCCCTGTATATTGAATGCTTATTATTGTCAGCCTATAGGGGTCAAATGAAATGAATTTACATCCAAATGGTGAAAAGCAGGTACCACTATCACTTCAAAAGGAGACTACTGTGTAGAAGGCATTTTGTCTTAAGGCTTTCTGAGAGGTCCTTGACCATTCAATTCTTGAAAGAACATCTAGAACCCAACTTTGGCAGTCACCTGCAAGCGACTATTTATGTGGTACTGCCCCAATCTGAGTATCTTCAAAGATGAACTGAGGCCAATTTTATATACTTACATCTGAGGATGGGAAAAGGAAACAATGAGCTGAAAAGGTACATGCTTTTCAAAACCACTTTGTCTTAGCTTGCTCTGATGAATGCACACATAAACAAAGTCATAAAATATATGAAGACAGTTCTTACCGTTCTTCAGTCCCAGATTCTTTGAGAATCTTGTAAGTGCTAGAGATCTTCTTTCCAGAAAAAAGTGTGCATGCACACGTGCGCACGCGCGCGTGCACACACACACACACACACACATTTTTAGGCAACAGAGTATTCCCCAACTCCTCCTAAAGTTCATCTATAAATTAAGAAGTGGGAAGTACTGAACGAAGTAACTGCTTACATTTACATGAGGACAGATGTATTGTCGTTGTTCAGTCGCTCAATCATGTCCAACTCTTTGCGACCCTATAGACTGTAGCCCGCCAGGCTCCTCTGTCCACGGAATTTCCCAGGCAAGAATACTGGAGTGGGTTGCCATTTCCTTCTCTGGATGTATATATACATCTATCCCCATGTAAACCAAAGTGCCTATTGATACATATATATTCTACATCTATCATATATATCCAAATACTTAATGACTATTTAAATAACTGTTAAATCTTACAATGCATTCAATTTCCTCCTCATTCTGATATATGAAATTGCCAGTGACCAAACTCTAGGAAACGGATAGACTCGTGTTCTGAGTATTGAAGTGACAGATGCTCCCAGTGTTCTGGAAACCACTATTTACTTGAAATAGTTTTACAGCTTCTGATAGTTTTACAGCTTCTATGTGTTTACAGCAGGGCCGAATTTAATGACAGCTTGGCTCAATGGATATTGTAGACAAATTCTAGTGGAGCCTGTGTCTTGGAGGATATGATGATCAGCTGGGGAGTTCACGCATATCTTAATCTAATAGTATAAAATTAAGCAATGTTCTTTTCATAATCACTGGTCCCTTTCTAGGCCAATGTGTGTCCCAGGGGACACAGTATTCCACCCAAGGCAGAAACAACCCACCTCCTTGGTGTTTACCCTCATCTTTGAGATGAGTGATTTTCGCCACAAGTATATTTTATAGTTCAGCTAATAGCTTCATTGAGATTACATAGGCATTTAAAAAATTCCTAACAATAGACAGTTCATAGCTTATGCTTCAAATTGAGAAAAACACTTGACAGCAACACCTGCTATGGTATTTGCTAGCCTGTGAAATTTGCTATTCTAACTGAGCTTTTGGAAAGAAGAAGGAACCAGGAAAAGATACTCTCTAAGGCCTAAGGGAACTTGGACTTTGGGGCTTGAAACTAAGTTATGGTATGCTTTCTTTAAAGTGCCCAGGGTAATGATAAAAATAGAGATTCATAGGCAAATTTCCCCATTCATTAAAAATCATGAATTTCAGTAAGTAAAGGCAAAGGACAACCAAGAGTTTCCCTTTTTGTCCTTTGGCAACCTGACCCATCCCTCCTAGCAGTTTTCAGCTGGGCAATGACTTTAGTTTGCTGATGGTCTTTATTTCTGAATTTAGGGGTGGAGGGCACCCATAAGTGGTCAAATTCTCTCTCCAACTGCAAAGCTATTTTTGGCATTTCATTGCCATAATCCACATCTCAGTGTTGGTTTAAGTGAGATAGGTGATTTTTCTTTCCCTTTTTCCTCGGATCTCTGGTGTCACATCCATTCCCTGAACTATTCCATCTCTAGGGGTTTTAGAATAGTTGTAGTGTCTTTATGTTTGCAGGTTCTCACACTGTTCTCCCTTCAACCTGGAATCATGTTGCCTTCTTCACCTGCCTGCTCCCTTCCTTCCTTCTGGCGGCAATGTTAAGGCTCATGGTTGTGATACCATTGAATGTGGCTTATGTGGAAAATGCCTCAGGTAGTAGGCTCAGGAAATCTCGGGAACCTTCTGCAGGGCCATGATGGGACATGGAGCCTTCTAAACAAAGACGCTGAAGAGAGGGAACTCAGCCTGGTTGGGCTGCAGCAGATCGATCAGAAAGCACACGGTCCCGGAGAAGCCTTCATACAAGCTGTATATACTTTCAAGGACCCGGGAACCAGCCTTGAATTCCTCCGTAAATAAAAATTCAGCAAACCTAAGAGAAGAAGAAGAAGATATGAACAGTTTTCATATGTCTCCATATTATTGACCCTGGGTTGCTTCATCCTCCTCTCTGATAAGTTCAAGTTTTAGCAGCATTCTCTTTCCAGATGTATATAAGATTTTAAGAAGACTTTCTTCTCTGTTAAGAAATGGAGACACATTATGCCATTGTGTATGTTCATAGCCTAGGTTGGCAAGCAAATTTGACTATTTTTGGCATTTGCAAAGCAAAGCACTTTCTGAGGATTTCATTCCTTCTGCCATCCAATAATTGAAAGCAAAAAAGACAGATAAGTAGCCATACTTTTATTTATCTTGAATAGAAGCAAGCTGATATATGCCTGTGCCTTTAAAAAAAAGTAAATATGCTGTGTGTCTGCAGGCATATTATTTCCAACCTAGGTTTCATTTATATGTGACAGAGAGCAGAGACTATGAAAATAAATGGGCAAGATATTATACAATCTCTGCTTTGGGCAAACAAAAGAATAAGATGAATGGGAAAAGGCAAGCAACACTTTATAATCATGACATCAAACAGCAAACTTAGCTACAAGATAGATTATTTTTAGGACATCTGCCTTAAAAACAAACCACTGATCTCTAACTTCTCAATGAGAGATCTTTTTTTCTTTTACCTGTATTTGTCACAAAGCCTATTCAAATCATTTCTAACGAGTACCATTTTTAGTAGTTTACAGGTTTTACAGTGCTGTTACCTCTTTACAGACTTGCTCTACTGATTCCCATCAACAACAAAAATAATTACTTGTTCAGAGGCTAGAGCTCATAGGTCGAAAAGGCCTGACAGCTGATTCTGCCCTAAATTTAGATTATTGCTACTACATAGGGGGTCCTATGAAGAGTAATTACTTCTTTGATCTTTTTCAGGCTCTTGGAATTATTGACAGTAGCTTAAAATAAATGAGCAGGAAACATATTGCAATTTTGTTTCGGCTAATTTTTCTCTCAACTGTTTTCCTGAATATGCAACAATTTTTAATAGAAGTCAAAATTTTAAACAGTAGAATAATGATTCATCTTAAGAGTTAATTCAAAATGTGTAATTACACACCAAAACTTCCTGGTATAGCTACCTTTTTAGTGTTCTGTATCATTTGGCAATCTCATTATCAGAAAAAAAAAGTCTCCATATACATAAAGTAAAATACACAGGATTTCCAAGGAAATTAATTATATTAAAGTACAGTTAGCAAAATTTTTTAAACCAAATTTGTGATACAATGATAAATGGATTCTTAATTAGCACATTAAATAACAAGATCCAGTAGTGGATCTAATAACTGCTGACATTTCTAACTAGTGGTTGGAGCAAAATACATTTCACAGTATCTGGAACAAGAGGAATAACATGAGAATATCTATGACTTCTACTGGTGACAGAGTCATGGCTATTGCAGACTCAGAATTGAAGGAATGCTATCTTTCAGTGTAAAATGTAATACTTTTCTCAAGTAAATTCACAAGTCCTAGATTACAAAGTCCTGGGGCTTCCCTGGTGGCTCAGATTGTAAAGAATCTGCCTGCAATGTGGGAGACCTGGGTTCGAACCCTGGGTTGGGAAGATCTCCTGGAGAAAGGAATGGCAACTCACTCTAGTACTCTTGCCTGGAGAATTCCATGGACAGAGGAGCCTGGCAAGCTACAATACACGGGGTCACAAAGAGTCAGACATGACTGAGTGACTAACACACACACATAGACACACACACACACACAAAGCCCTGGTATCGTAGAAAGAGGAAGGGCTTTGGGGTTGCAATACCTAACTCTGATAATTTCAAGTTAGATGACCTTTAGCAAATTTCTTAATCTGACTTTAAAATGATGAAGTTGCAGAATTGCATAAGATTATCTGTAAAGATTAAAGATACCATATATTAGGGCTCTGGGCAAAGAGCAAGCATTCAATACATGGTAAATATGCATTTTTTCAAAAAACATAGTATAGCAGAATATTTGTAAGATAGATAACCATTCCACCATATTTTAAGAGAAATGCACAGTTAATTTTGCTTCCTCATCTGACCTTTCCCCGCCAGGGTTTGATTTATTTATTATACTACTGAAGTCATACTTTGTATAATATTTAATATCCTATATTTTTAACCTAAAAATAACATGATAAATATTTTTGTGCTTTTCAAAATAACTTCTAAATGATATACAGCAATTTACAAAAGCATCAGCAATGCATGAGAGTTGCAGTTTCATTGCACTCTGACCTATACTGCATGTTATCATATTAAAGTAAAAATGATTGTTTCCAAAATATACCCAATGGTGCAAAATTCAAACTAACCAATTCATTTTTCTAAGAAATTCTGTGAAAATAGAAGTCAGAATGGTAATTATGGAACTAAAAAGAATTATAGATACATGACATTACATATCAAAACCTATTATGACTAAAACAGAACTCAGAGGAAAAGTCATTGATCTGAGTTGTTGTTGTTATAAAGATGGAAGGTATTCTAATTAAGCACTTTTTAAAAACTGTAGAGAATAACAAAGTAAAGGGAATGAACACTAGAAAATAAAAAATAAAGGCAGAAAAAAAATAAAGGCAGAAAACAATTAATTAGGAAGCAAAAGAGAAAAAAAGAATTAATAAAACCAAAAGCCAGTTTCTTTAAAGGATAAACCACATAGACAAAATGCTGGTGCGTCTGGGGAAAAACAGGGCTTCCCTCGTAGCTCAGTTGGTCAAGAATCTGCCTGCAATGAAGAAGACCACTGGTTGGGATTCCTGGGTTGGGAAGATCCCCTGGAGAAGGGAAGGGCAACCCACTCCAGTATTCTTGCCTGGAGAATCCGCATGGACAGTGGAGCCAGGCAGGCTACAGTCCATGGGTTTGCAAGAGTCAGACAGGACTTAGAGACTAAACCACCACTGGGGAAAAACAAAAGCATTAGGAATGTGAAAGGGCATATAATCACTGACATGGGAAATTTTAAATACCATGGAACTGTACTTTCAGATCTTTACATCAAAGATTCAAAAAAAAATCCATATGAACTAGATGCTTTTATAGGAGTTTGTGTGTGTTAGTCGCTCAGTCATGTCCAACTCTTTCCAACTCCATGGACTATAGCCCGCCAGGCTCCTCTGTCCATGGAATTCTCCAGGCAAGAATACTGGGGTGGGTTGCCACTCCCTTCTCCAGGGTATCTTCCCAACCCAGGGATCAAACCCAGGTCTCCTGCACTGTAGGCAGACTCTTTACATTTGATCTATTACCAAAAATAATTCAAAAACAGGTAGAAAACCTGAATAATTAAATAATCATAGAGGAAACTGAAAAGGTTGTCAAATATCTTTCTGGAACCATAAATTCTAACTCTGTATTAAGAGAGTAATAGGAAATTACCAAACAATGTTTATTCCAGGAAGGTACATATTGTTTGAATTTACTGTTTTAGGAACTGCCAAAGGAAGTTTCTCTAATTAGGGCCATGTCACATTTGAGTTATGACGAAGTAGAAATTTCAGTTCACTAAACAATTAAATGCAATATCCAAACAATATTCAGATATTACCTGCACATTTTCAGTTTTTACTTGTGAGAAATTTGTCTGAAGGACTCTGCCATCCCAGGCTTTATAACTAAAACTGTAATCTAGGACTGGCCTGCCAGAAAAATAGAGGGGTTGTTCAGATCCTTTTTAATAGGCTTTCTAGAGCATGACAACCTCTGATGAAATTTATTCCAATGGTGATATCACATTAGCCTAAATAATCTCCCAAATGACTTTTTTCCTCTATGTGCTGTACTTAGTCACTCAGTCGTGTCCAACTCCTGGTGACCCCAGGGACTGCACCCTGCCAGGCTCCTCTGGATTCTCTAGGCCAGAATACTGAAGTGGGTAGCCTTTCCTTCCTCCAGGGGATCTTCCCAACCCAGGGATCGAACCCAGGTCTCCCGCATTGCAGGTGGATTCTTCACCATCTAAGCCACCAGGGAAGCCTATGTTTGGGAAATAAAGCCTATACTTGGAAAATAAAGGGTCAGGTTGCAAACCTAAACAGATTAGGGAGTCATGAGTCAAAATACATTAACAGAATTCCTAAACAATGCAGCTACAAATAGGAGACTCATATGCTAGTATTTTTCCTTCTGTGCATACATGCAAATATAAAGGGTAGTTTACAGTTTAAGAGTGAATATTAGATAAATTGCCTTGAAAAGGCCTCTCTGAGAAAATGATTTTTGAATGATGGTCCAAATGAAGTGAGAGAGCTGGGAGATATATGTAGGAAGTGAACATCACAGGTATGGAGAAACCCAAAATTTGAAGGGCCTTGAAGTAGATTGTACCTGGAATCTTAACAGAATCACTGTGGTGCAAGAAACCAGAAGGAAGACAAGTAGGGCATGATATCAGAGACATAATGGGAGGCAAGATTATGGAGGACCTTTTGTTTAGTGAAGAGACTTAGTCTTTTACTGAGTCATGTAGAAAGCCATCAGATTATTTTGAACAGAAGAGTGTCATAATCTGATATGATACACATTATAAGAAGCAAATTTAAAAGATCGTGGTGAAACACACTCATTCCTAATGAAATCAGCATGAAGGCAAAGATGTTTACTATCCTTAGTATTGAACGTTGCTATGGAGGTTCTGACTCATGCAATAGGAAATTAAAAAAAAAAAGAGCATACAGTTGAGTAGCGAGTAACCAAATTATAATTATTTGCAGATAATATGAGTGCCTACTTAGAAAACCCAATGGAATCTAATGAAAATCTAATAGAAATATTAATGGAGTTCACTAAGGTGGCCAGATATATCATCTTGATATTTATCAAAATTAAGATGTTTGTAAGATACAATGTAGATTCATATGAGAGAAGGGCATCTTAGATAATATGTATGCTTTTAACTACAATAATATGTATACTTTTTAAAGCTCTCATAAATGCCAGTAAATGACCTGAAAATATAATTGAGGAAAAGATTCCATTCACAATTCTGGAAACGTAAAATACATAGTAATAAAATTAACAAGAAACATACAAATCCTTTTTCATTAGACCAAAAAGTTCACCAAATGACATTTTTATAAACTTAAATAAAGGGAAAACATATGATGTTCTTAGATGGAAAAACTCAATATTCTAAAAATGTCACTAAGCAACATATAAATTCATTGAAATCCCAATCAAATGTCCATAGGCTTTTTTAACTTTTGAAAAACTGATTCTAAAATACAATTGGAAGAATAAAAGAGAGAGTACAGCTAAGAAAAACTAGAAATGAATGAATAATGAAATAAAGTCCTGAAACAAACCCATACATTTACATAAATTCAGTCTGTGATAAATTTGGAATTTCAAATTATTGGAGTCAACAGACATTATAGGGAAGTTTTTTTTTTTTTTTTAATTGAAAAACACACAAAAAAAGATTTTAAAAAACCCACGAAGATAGACACCCATCTGACACTATTTTAAAAGTAAGCTCTAAGCTAATCAAAGATTTAAAAGTTAAAGTAACTTTTAAATTGGTGGGAGAAATGTGCAAAGGGGTATAAATTTATTTTAAAAATTAAAATAAAAAAATAAAATAAAAATTAAAATAAAATAATAAAAGTACTAAAAGCTCAGTCATGTCTAACTCTTTGCAACCCCATGGACTGTAGCCTGCCAGGCTTCTCTGTCCATGGAATTCTCCAGGCAAGAATACTGGAGTGGGTTGCCATTCCCTTCTCCAGGGGATCTTCCCAACCCAGGAATTACACCCAGATCTCCTATATTGCAGGCAGCTTTCTTTACCATCTGAGCCACCAGGGAAGCCCCAAAGTACTAAAGTTTCATGTAAACTAATATTAGTTTTTAATCTTAGAGTGGGAAAGGTTTCTTTAAGTATAACACAAAACCCAGAAATTTAAAAAATTTGACAACTTTTTCAGGAGAGATACGTAAAAATTTTGGTCTAACAAAAGACTATGAACTAAGCTGAAAGAAAAATGGCAAAGTAGAAAAATATTTATAGCATACACTGACAAAGAGTTATAGTACTCAAAATAAGCATCATAACAGAAAAAAAATGGGCAAAAGATAAAGACAGTTAAAAAATACCTCTGGATTTAATGACTTCAATTTTAAAATTTTTCTGACAAGTGTACCAAAAGATATGTATTGGATATTTGGGACAATTTTGTTTGTTTTAGTAAAGACTGCACATACACTAAGTGTCCATTACTTAAAGATTGGTTAAATTAATCATGGTACAATTATAATAAATAACTATACAGTCATTAAAACAATGAGCTAGATCTACACAAACTGAAATAAAGGGTGTCCCTTAACAATTGTTTATTTAAAAGTATAAACTGCAAACAGTATGTATAGTACAGTTACACATACATATTGTAGGTTTTTATTAAAATATATATACATAGATATAAGAACATACATTTATGCATAGAGAAATGTCTGGAATGATATAACTCAAATTTTTAGTGATGATAACATTGAATACATACACTGCAGATACTCTGTCAGGCACTGTTCTAAATGATAAATGAGGACATTATGCTAAGTGAAATAAGCCAGGCACAAAAAGACAAATACTCCATGATAACACATGAGAAATCTACAACAGTTAAACTCATAGAAGCAGGGAATAGAATGAAGGTTGCCAAGGGTTGGGGTGGAGGAGGGGAAATGGGGAGTTTTTGCTCAATGGGTAGAAAGTTTCTGTTATTGAAGTTGAGTAAGTTTCAGAGATCTGTTGTATAATACTGTGCCTGTAGCTAACAATATGGTACATTAAAAAATATGCGAGGAGAATAGAGTTCATATTAAATGTTCTTACCACAATAAAAAAAAATCACAAATAGACATACCCCTTGGCCCAGTAATTCCACTTCTAGGGATTTACCTTACAGATATGGTGGCTAGGATGGTAAAGAATTTGCCTGCAATGTAGGAGACCCAGGTTTGATCCCTGGGTCGGGAAGATCCCCTCAAGAAGGGAATGGCAACTCACTCCAGTATTCTTCCACAGACAGAGGAGCCTGGAAGGCTGTAGTCCATGGGGCTGCAAAGAGTCAGACACGACTGAACAACTGACTAACACACTTTCACACCCATAGGTGAACAACATGAGATATATCTATCTATTTATCTATCTATATATATATATACACACACACACACACACACAATGCAAAACACTGGAAAGAATCCAAACTGCCCTCCATATGGCTCATTCATAAGATGTAATACTACGCAACAACAAAGATGAAAAGTCCTTTATTTACTGATTGAGGGTGATCACTATGATAGCAAAGTGCTACCATTTGTATCAAAAAAGAGGGACAAAATTTTACATATACACTTATCTGCTCATATATATATACACACACACAGACATGTATAGCTCTGAGAAGGTAACTAAGATATTGGTAACTGTCTCCTGGGAAGTGAATTAAATTGCTAAAATGCACCACGCAAGTATTTGTGTTTACACTTCTAAAACTATGTGACTATTACTTGTTCTGAACATTAACTGGTTTAACATTTGGAAAAACAAAAAATCATGCAAAGAAAGGCTGACCTTTGGGCTCGGTAGATGTACTTAGAGTTTCCGGTGAGCCGGTAGAGCAGCAGGAAGACATAGGCACTGCCAGCCACCCCATGGCAGATCCCTGGGCCCTTCTTTAGCAAGCCCTTCTGCCACGTGAGTTCCCCACACCGGATACATGTGTCCAGGTACTGTGGTTTCTTGGAAACCAGATAAGCTTTGGCAAACAGATAGGCAATTCCTGTAAAAACATCATAGATATTAGAGGTGATTTTCAAGGCTTAATACTATAGAGTAGAACTTCTCAAACTGGAAGAGGCCCACACATCATCAGGGTATTGGTAAAACATCCATTCTAATCAAGTAGGTCTAAGGTGGGGCCAGGGGTACTACATTTCTAACAATGACCCTTCCAGGGACCATATTTTGAGTAGCAAGGCTATAGAATCTTCTCCAAGGGAGTCTTATTGTACCTGTGAGATTTAAATTGTTTGAATTGTATGGTGATTATCAGTACCAAAAGAAACAGCAACAGGCACCTAGTCAGATAAAATCCATAATTTGCAAATGGGTTAATATTTAATGACAAACACCCTGGTAAGCATTATGCATATCTTGTTATTTTGGAAAGGCTAAATGTTTATACAGTTTGCCCATCCCCCCATGGACATTCAGAATTTGTCATGTTAAAAGTATTTAAAACTATACACCTTTTCTTAAGAGACCAACTGGGAGTCCTTCCAAAAACAACAATGATTCCAAGTGACTTGGCCAAGACTCCGGCTTTAGCTGTGAAGTGAGGCCCTGCCATCTTGACTGTTCCAAAGAAAGATCGTTCCTTCAACACAGCTCAACCAAGGCAATCTCCGTTACACAGGCAGGAAGGGAAACAAGAGAAGTGATAGCTATTAATAGAAACCGTTTCCTCCACGTTCCAGGTGCTCATATTCGGAGAGATTAGTAGCCCAAGATAACTCTCTCCTGCCTCGCCTACCTTCTACAGAAAGTGGGACAGACTGGAATTTATTTGGACTAGCTCATCCATCAGGGTTATCTCTGCCTTTGTCTGTGACTGGCCTATTTTACAACTGTGTAGAGACAGAAATTACCTTGTAGAAAACTGACAATAATGTAAATAATCCCTGTCTCTAGAAACTTCACATTCTGTCCAATAGATGTTGCGTTGACTTCCCTCAGTCTTTGTGGAAGCAGCTAGTTTTTGCATCTATTAAGCAAACTCATGTCAGCCTTCTTCATGGCCTAGAGATACGTCTGCTCTTTGGAGATTCCTTTGAGTCAGTTATAACACTTTTCTGGTTCCCTTATTAATTTATGAGTTAAAAAAAATTGTTGACATGCTTATTTTATATTTGTCTGAGAGTGATGATTTTATTCTCTTTTAAATATGTATCTCTGGGGACTTCCCCGGCAGACCAGTGATTAAGACTCCACGCTTCCAATGCAGGGGGCATGGGTTCGATCCTTGGTTGGGGAACCAACATCCCACATGCCTCACCATGTGGCAAAAAAGGAAAAAAAAAGGTATTCTTTAACACTGTCTATGATGAACACCTAACAACAGGCTCTCCTCAGCCAGTGCTTTCCAGAGAACCACCGACAATGGTCACCTATGGTACTATCCTCCTCAGTTCTAGGAAGAAAGTGTCATTTCCACAAAGAATGATTTTTAAAAGAATTTCACTTATTTAATTATGCATTCATTCATTCACTGTATCCATTCATTTGAAAGTGTTCATTGATGATCTGCTGTATTCACAGCCCTAGGCAGGGCCAGCTTCAGGGGCGGGTGACCTGTACGGCCTCATAAAGGACCTTCAGAAGGGCCCCACCCTGTACTGAAGGCTCTGTTGTTGCCATCTTGAATTTCTTAATCCTTTTTCAAAAAGAGGTCTGCGTGTTTATTTTGTACTGGGTCCCCCAAATTATGTAGCCAGTTCCAGCCCTGGGTGATATAAATGAAAACTCAACACAATGCCTGTCCTTCAGGAAGGCATTATCTAGAAACAGAGAAAATAATATGTACTTGTGACAGATACATAACAAGACATGCAGTTTACGATGATGTTGGGACATAAAATGAATGGCGCTGAAAATCATACTAGAGGGATCAGAAAAGTCGAAGTTCCCTGAGGGAGACTGTCAAGGGAAGCTTTGCTAGAAGCCAGGCTTTCTCCAGAACTGTGTAGGATACATAGGAAACTGCAGGCCAGAGGGGAGGGGGAGAGCATTCCAGGCATCAAATCAGCAAGGGCAAAGATTCTAAGACACAATAAACAAGTCACAGGAAGACCAGTGGGGCAGAGTGTTCTAAGCAACAGGACAATGGAAGGGTAGATTGCGTTCACATTTGGGATGATTTTACAAGTCCAATTGGGCACCTTGGACTGTATTTGTGGGTGGTAGGGAACCAGTGGGAGTATTTTGTTGTGAATATTTTGGTTTATCTTTTTAATGATGATTACTGTTATAGACAAAATGCCCCACTGTGCAGTCAACCAAGACCTGAAGAAGGGCAGTAGGGGAGCTATGAGCTGATGGTGTCGGCAGAAAGATGACAAAGAGGCTAATCAAAGAGACAGCTCACAGATTTGGTGGCTGCTTAGATATTAATTAAGTATCTATTATATACCAGGACAGTAGGAGGTGCTAAGATTTTTAAAAGCCCCTCCTTTCATAGTCTTTACAACCTAACAGGGGGCATTCATTAGGCCATGTGAGGGAAAAGCAAGGCACTGCGGAAACACAGAGGAAGGCTCCTAACCCACATGTGGAGGGAGGAAAGACCCATGAAGAATGTGACACCATCTAACCCGGGTACTGAAGGTGAACCAGAAGCCCCTGGCGCTCTGTCAGATCCTTTTTCTTTACCAGCAGGTGCCCCATCTCCCAGCTGCTGTGAGTTGGCTGCTGACAAAACTCACAGCTTTCCTCTTCTCGGGGGATAAGCCCTCAGCCAAATGGGAGGCTATGCAATGCACCCCCACCCTCAAGCAATTTTGGCCAATGACTAACAGACATATAGGTCAGCTCCCTCTGCTTCAAGGCGGACCAACTCTGCAGTGTAATTTGTGGTTCTTAGCTCTCCCCCTCCAGAATCCAGGTGAAGCTCCTGTCTAGGTGAGACAGAGAGCCCTTGGCCACCCAGCTCCTACTCTGTCCCCTGGCTACTCCTCCCCCTCTCCCTCTGTGGAGCTTTTCACTTCAGTAAAACCAAACCACCCCCATGGTTCCCTTCCTTCACCATGTTGGCTCCATGCCTCTGACTTTTCTTTGAATAAACTTCTCACCTTTCTTAGTCTGGCCAACTTATCTCAGGCATCACCTCCTCCAGGAAGCCTTCCTGGAACCTGGAGAAGGACCAGAGATGCCTCCTCTGAGCTCCCATCACTCCTACAAATCTGAGCACTTATACAGTTATCATATTAAAATTACTTGTTTTTAAATATAACAACTTATTTTTAAATTGAATTATAGTTGATTTGTAATATTATATTCATTTTGGGTGTACAGGATAGAGATTCAGTATTTTTACAGACTCAACTCCATTAAAAGTTATTACAAGAAAACTGTAATTCCCTGTGCTATTCAACATATGGGCTCTCCTGGTGGCTCAGATGGTAAAGACTCTGCCTGCAATGCAGGAGACCCGGTTGGATCCCTGAGTCGCGAAGATCCCCTGGAGAAGGGAATAGCAACGCACTCCAGTATTCTTGCCTAGAGAATCCCATGGACAGAGGAGCCTGGCAGGTGACAGTCCATGGGGTGGCAAAGAGTAAGACACAACTTAGCAACTAAACAACATATCGTTGTTGCTTAGCAATTTTATACATAGTAGTTTGTATCTCTTAATCCCCACCCCTATCTTGCCCCTCCTCCCTTCTGCCTACCCTCTGGTACCCATTGAGCTCAGGTTCAGTTGCTCAGTTGTGTTCAACTCTTTGCAACCCCATGGACTGTAGTCCGCCAGGCTCCTCTGTCCATGGGATTTCCCAGGCAAGAATACTGGGGTGGGTTGCCATTTCCTCCTCCAGGGGATCTTCCCAACCCAGGGATCAAACCCATGTTTCCTCCATTGGCAGGCAGATTCTTTACCACTGAGCCACCAGGGAAGCCCTCTGGTACCCCATTGGTACCCACTACTTTGTTTTCTGTATCGGTAAATCTGTTAAAATTACTTGGTTTCATGTCTGCCACCCCTCATATTGTGCCAGTTAACTAAGGGCAGGTACTCTGTCATGTTCATTTTTGCTCTCCAATCTGTGTCTTGGTATTTGACACATGTCAAGGCCTCCACAAATGCCTGCTGACCCTATAACATCTCATTTCTCACCCCGGTGCAGGCAGATGCTGAAGTAGAGATGAGATATGCGGAAGGAAGATGGGCTGAGATGGTCCCATTGCTAAACCAGGCCACTAGCCCCAGGCAGCTTAATGGGTATTGATCCTGCAGTTCTGGCCAGAGAGAAAGGGCCTCTTCCTGCATCCCAGATCAAAGAATGGTACATGGAAGGGACCTTGAAAAACTCCTAAACCTATTGTCTTCTTACCTAACCTAGAGAAGTCCACAATCAGGTGGCTTAATCTAAAAGGAAAGGATGTTGGCTTTCTTTGCTTTTGCTGGGAACACTGTCATGTCATCATGGAAACAGTGATTATTGTCCACTGACACGAAACTCCCAGGCAGCAATGATATATGTCTTTGCCAAATATTAATACAACTGGGAAAAGGAATTATTACTTAAGAAATATGGTTTGGGAGACTGAATCTTTGAAAACATGTCATCTAATAGAGCCTCATAACAGTCAGACTTGGTACATATTATTTCAACATCCTGCAGAATCAGCACATAGGTCCATTCTGGGATCTGTAACTGCAGGCACTGTCCAGTGTATACTACAAAGCTCAGTGGCCAAAGACATCCGCACTGTACAAATCTCTGCTGTTATCTATTCAAAGTCACCCTTTGTAATTCACTATACTCCAATAAAAAAAAAACAACAAAGAAAAAAGTCACCTATCCAGGAGCCCTCAAGAAATGATTAAAAAAAAAAAAAAAGCTACACCTGTGTTTCACCCAGAGTAAAGGAAATGAACTGTCAGTGTGACCACAGTAATGATGTAACATAATGCCATCCAGACTTTATTTTAGCCACAGCATTGTTTTAATGATTTTGTAAATAGTTTTCATCTTGTATTTCAGAATCACTAAGGCTAGGAAGGGGTCAGGTGAATCTGCCTGCATCTAGTGAGAAAAACTCGATATTTCACTAGGTATTTATAAATGTTGAGTGTCTGCAAATCACTGGGGCCATATCCCTCAGGAATGGCAAGGGACCACAGGATAAAAGGTTTCTGTAGTGACTAAAAAAAAAAAAAAGACAGTTTCCCTACTCCATCTCCACATACTCCTTTCACAGATGAAGAAACAAAAAAGCACAAAAGAAATAAAGTGGTTTTCTCAAGGTTACTTAACTGGTTAGCATTGGAGCTACAATTAGAATCCAGAGTTATTAACTTAAGAGTCCAGAAGTATATTCACACTGCATAAATGATAACTAAGGCTGTCACCTGTAGAGGTGGGTTGAAGGAAATTCAACAGGAAACAATTGTAGCAGGAGATAAGATATCACTGATGAAATTCCACATTGTGGACTATTTCTGGCAGGTTTTTAATCACAGAATCAGCCTGCTGCCCCAAACCATCTGTACTGTTCATAAATCTACTCTCAAAAAAAAAAAATGTTTTCCTCACACAAGTGAGAATTATTTTTCTAGGTCATCTCCTGCTTTAGAATTTCTGGAGAGCTTACTGTTGCCAACTTCAGAGGAATCTTGATGATTTTTAACCTGCACTTATCAGATTTGTAATCCCTCTTGGTGCTATTTTTAGCACATCTCTTAAAAGGAAGACCGATACCCTTGAGATGGAAGTGGTAGTTGGCAGACATAATGGGCTCCATTTGGTTGTTTATTCATTTGTGAACTGGCTTATTTTTGGCAGTCTGGTGAATACATGGGTTGAATGCTTTTGCTTTGCAACCTACATTTAATCTTACCAAGATACTGAACATGAATGATATATGAGAATAAAGTCCTCAGGGTAATGAGTCCTATGCTTACTGTTATGGTCCATGATTTACAAAGACAGATGGGATGTGAAGTACATTACAGAAAGAATGGAGTAACTGTCCTTCAAGAACCCCACATCAATTAAGTGACCCAGCCACTTATTTTAGTAGACAATCTGGCCACTCTTTACAGGGCTATACATTGGATCCTTTTAAAATAGGCTGTATTTAATTTGGGACATTTCCAAAACTCAAGGATCCTGGGGTGCTTGAAGGATATCCAATGGCCATCACTGCTAATGATTAAAGGGAATAGGAAATGAGAGTGTTGAGGGTAACATGAAGAGATATCATTTCCAGAATGGTAAATAACTGCTGTTTTTCTTCAAGAAAAAGTTCAAAGCCAGAAAAAAAAATGGACTCAAATGATCACTGGTGGGAATTAACCTGGACATAATGTACAATGCCCTGGCGCTGGTACAAGTGCACATGGGAGCCTTTGAAGTCCTCCCTTAAGCAAAAGTGGCAGGCAGAGAAAATCTAGCCAATGGACTAAGACTTCTATTATTTGTCATCTCAGACTGTACTGAAGTAAAAATGAAATTCCACTTGGATTAAAGAACATTACATAGGTAAGGAGGGGAAAGGAAGTAATAAAAATCAGGTAACAAACTAAAGACAAATTAAATATATTTTAAAGCTGTACTCACTCATGGCATTGAAGCATAGCCTTGAAAATTAAATACACTCCTAATCAAAATGTGTGTTATTTCGGTATTTTAAGTCTCTCCCCTGGCCAATCGACCAAAATGAATTGTTTTCTCTGAATTTGATTTATTTTGAATTGCATCTTCTCTAAGGCCTAATTAGTGGTATAATGGGGTTAAAAAGAAAGAAAGAAAGTGAAAAGATGGGGTCTGATAAGTTTCTAGGCTCAATTCCAGAGAGTTCAGGACAAATGGCTTCTCATTTCTCTAGACTTTTCATTAGGTGATAATGGAAACTGTCATTTGAAGACAAATTACAGAACAGTCCATCTTAAACCTTAATGTGCATACAAATCGACTAGGGACCTTGTTGAAATGCGGACTGGGATTCACTGGGGCTGGGGTGGAGCCTGAGATTCTCGATGTCCAACAAGCATCCAGGTGCCCCATGCCACTGGTCCAGGGACCACGTTTTGAACTGTGAGGTTCCAGACCTGCACTGTCCCATGAAGCCCCTGAGTGCCTGCAACATGGCTAGTCTGAATCAGGATGGAATGTAAGTCTAACATATACACAGGATTTCAAAGACAATATTTCAAAACTGAAATCCTACTAGATTTTTAAATTGGCTGCATGTTGAAATAACATTTGGGGTGTACTGAAAGTGTTAGTCACTCAGTCATGTCCAACTCTTTGTGACCCCATGGACCATAGCCCGCCAGGCTTCTCTGGCCATGGAATTTCCCAGGCAAGAAATACAGGAATGGGTTGTCATTTCCTACTCCAGGGGATCTTCCTGACCCACAGATCAAACTCTGGTCTCTTGCAATGCAGGCAGATTCTTTACTGTCTGAGCTCCCAGGGAAGCCCCTTGGGGAATATTGGGGTAGATCTATTATGAAAATTAATTTCACCTGTTTCTGTGGTTTCACTAGGGCTACTAAACAGTTAATTTTATTTGTGGCTCATATTATATTTTATTGGAGAACACTAGTTTAATTTGTATGCAAACAGACACTGATCATTTATATTTTAAACACAGGATCATTTCTGGAAATCTTTAACTGATGGAGACTTTTCTGGCTTTGAAAAGTTTCCTCTTGACCTTTTCACCTCCTGTGGTAATGGTATAAGGTGAGAAATACCCTCACTTCTCAGAAAAGGCATGTGTCTTTGGCTAAGCCTGCTGAAAGGCAATGTTTTCAGATAAGAATGGGAATGAGACCTGGGGCGCCATGGCACCAGTGCACCAGCTCATTCTCCCTCTCGATGGCCTCGCCGAGCTCAGGGGGCCAGTTGCAGTTCTGTTCCTGCTCCATAAGGAAGTCCACGCTCTGCCACACCAGCTCCTGGTCCGAGGGCTTGAGGTGCTCATGGTAAGAAAGAAGCATCTGGAGGATGGACGATAGGCCATGAGCTGCTCCTATACAGACAAGAGAAGCATCGTTAATTCAATTGGGAGGAGGACCAGTTGGAAGTCTGGGCCCAAGTATGACAAACGGATGAAGGGGATGGGGAAAGCCAGACATTCCAGGCAAAAGGAACAGGCACAAAGGTTTGTTTGCTGGAGACTATGCTGGGCAGAACCAAGGAAGCTAAAGAAAAAGCTGGAGTTTGGAGAGGGAGGCAGGCGATCTACAATGGGCCCTGCAAGTCATGCTGGCAAGGGGCAATGGGGAGACTATGAAATCAAGGGGGGAGTAACCAACTTTCATTCACAAGCCTCGTATCTCAAAAGCAGCCATTGTGATTTGGTATCCTGTTATTGTGTGCGTGTGTGCATGCGCACACGTGCGCACACTCAGTCGTGTCCGACTCTTTGCGACCCCATGGACTGTAGCCCGCCAGGTTCCTCTGTCCATGGGATTTCCCAGGCAAGAATACTGGAGTGGGTTGTCATTTCCTTCTCCAGGGGATCTTCCCTACCCAGAGATCAAACCCATGTCTCCTGCACTGGCAGGCGGATTCTTTACTACTGAGTCACCAGGGAATTAATCCATTAATATTAAAAACTTGACGATGTCAGTGGCTGAATCCTGTTTCCCTGTGCAAAGGTACTACTGGCAGTGATTGTATAAGCTGTTCAACTTTCAGCAAAAATAGGCCAATGAATTCACAATCAAGAATAAGGTATTTTTGTCTTTAGTCAAAGTCCCTGGTGGATCAGTGGTAAAGAATCCGCCTGCCAATTCAGGAGACCTGGGTTTGATCCCTGGGTCAGGAAGATCCCCTGGAGAAGGGAAGGGCTACCCACTCTAGTATTCTTGCCTGGGAAATCCCATGGACAGAGGAGTCTGGCGGGCTACAGTCCATGGGGTCACATAGAGTCAGACATGACGGACTGACTCACACACACACAGTGTTAAAACAGTTACCTTTCTGACAGGTAGACTCTGAAAATAAATATGAATTTGTGCTTTCAAGTATCCATCAATATTTATTTTCAAATGGCTTTTTAAAAGGTTCCCAGTGATAGTGATGACCTATGTAAAAGCGGCTATTAGAGACTGCCTTCCTCCTCCAGGCCTTGGCCAACACCTTCACTCACCCAAGTATTCGGTTCCATAGTAAGAATACATCAGCGGGAATGGCTTCCTCTTTTTCATGGCATACTGTTTCCCAGAGTCCAGGATGGCCTGGCAAATTGATTTGATCTGGGCTGGGGTCAGCACCTGAGTAGGGAAATCAAGAAGCAGAAGTCAAGGCAGGATCTTCATTATTCCTCTGACACCAGATTTTCTTGCTTAAATAGTCTATCAGCATAAATCCCCCACACTCCTCTTCTCTGTAAATAAGCTCAGCCCACCACACCTTTTTTTTTTTTTTTTAAAACCACTGATTCTCTCTCTGCTGTCAAGTTTATCTCCCCTCTTCAGAAAATTTGCTGTTCTGATGGCAAACACAAATCTTTACTGCTATAGGCTTTTGTAAAAGGCAGAGACCACCTTGCAGCTGTTATGTCATTAATCCTTGTCACAAGAACAAGCAGTTGCTCAGAAAAGAACAAAGACTGGTCCTAAGTGACCATACTTAACAAAGCTGTTACTCCTGATATACGCCATGGGTCTGGCTCAGACAATGGGCCTTCAGTTTGTGTCATTTTGACTGTGCTTATAAAGCCACAATTCTATGACAAGCTGCTACACGACAGACTCGCTAGAGCCTACTTTTGCAGTCTCTGAAGGGCTTCCGAGGTGCTTGCCAAGGCAGGAGACACAAGAGACGTGGGTTCTATCCCCAGGTGGGGAAGATCTCCTGGAGGAGGAAATGGCAACTCGTTCAAGTATTCTTGCTTGGAGAATCCCATGGACAGAGGAGCCTGGTGGGCTACAGTCCATGGGGTTGCAAACAGTGAGACTTGACTAGCACAGCACAGCACAGCACAGCAGAAGGAAACCAAAGTCCAAAAGAACTTTCACTATCAAAATGACTCTGGGCACTTTCCTTTGGTCCAGTGATTAAGATTCCCTGCTTCCACTGCAAGGGGCACAGGTTCCAGCCCCGGTTGGGGAACGAAGATCCCACATCAAAGACAAAATGACTGAATAGAGAATGGCCAAAAGGCAATGCGTGACATGCCGGCTCCCATATTTTATTCAATTTCCCCACTGTAAGTTTGAGGGCTACAGAGATTAAAATGTTCTCAAGCCTACAAAGCATCACTGCAATTATTAGGGTTCCGGCTCAGGTATGCAATATTCTCTGCCACCCACTCAGCCTCAGGGCTCCCTCTGGCACCCTCTCATGTCCCCATTACTCTTGGCACAGCACCCACCGTGTTCTCTCTTTCTCTCTAGTGGATGATCAGATGCAAAGACCGTGACGTCTCATCATTTTGGTATCCTTGGTTCCTAATGCTGAGCCTGAGGGGGCCTTTGGTAACTGATGAGTGAGTAAGAGCTAGGTGTACTGGCATGAAAAGCAGAGTCCTCCATCTCCTCTTTCCTTTACTCCACCTCCCCCCTTCCCCTTCCTTCCAAAATTATTTCTTAAGCCCTTACTATCACATGGCAGGAAAGCCTGTCCCAGGTGCTGGAGACATAACAGTGAACAGGATGATAAGACCTTTACTCTCATGAAGCCAACCTTCCAAAAAGGCAAACCTATGTAAGAAAAGTACTAGTCAGAGTAACCAAAAAAAGAAAAATCACCTACAGTTCAGCCTTGGCCTGACTGAATGAATCTGGGATCAAGTCTATTGGATTTTGTTTTTTTCTCTAAAGACTCACACATCAAATTTTCTTATGTGGTATCTGCTATCTGACTCACCCAATCCTTTAGAAATAACCAATGATTTCTTAAATCATGACTTGCTCTTCTGATTTACCCAACATTAGAAGGGGCTTCCCAGGTGGCGCTAGTGGTAAAGAACCCACCTGCCAATGCAGGAGACTAAGAGACACAGGTTAGATTCCAGGGTTGGGGAGATCCCTGGAGAAGGAAATGGCAACCCACTCCAGAATTCTTGCCTGGAGAATCCCCACTGACAGAGGAGCCTGGTGGTCTATGGTCCATAGGGTTCCAAAGAGTCAGACATGACTAAAGCAACTTAGCATGCACACATGCATGCACAGAAGGGCAAACTATAATCCAGGTTTTGGCCTCTTCAAATCTAGCATTTAATTTGAAAAAATAATTACATAAAAAAGAAGTTGTTCATTAATTTGCCAATTAACATTACTGAGCTACTAGTCTGGTGAGGCCCTCTATTAGGTATTGTGGGGGAACTCTAGAAAGCCTGGGAAACATTTTTTAGACAAAAGTCTACAATAGAGCAATTAAAATTCACAAGTCCACCTCACACTGGTCAGAATGACCATCATCAAAAAGTCTGCAAATAATAAATGCTGGAGAGGGTGTGGAGAAAAGGGAACCAACCCTCTTAGACAGTTGGTGGGAATGTAAATTGGTGTAGCCACTATGGAGAACAGCATGGAGGTTCCTTCAAAAACTCAAAATAGAAATACCATATATGTCTGAAGAAAACTCTAATTTGAAAAGATACATGCACCCCAATGTTCACAGCAGCACTATTTACAATAGCCAAGACAAGGAAGCAACCTAAATGTTTATCGACAGAGGAATATATAAAGAAGATGTGGTTTATATGTACAATGAAATATTTCCCAGCCATAAAAAAAATGAAGCAATGTCATTTGCAGCAACATGGATGGACCTAGAGACTATCATACTAAGTGAAGAAAGTCAGACAGAGAAGAACAAATATCATATGATATAATTTATATGTGCAATCTAAAAAATGACATAAATGAACTTATTTACAAAACAGAACTAGATTCACTGACAGAGTAAACAAACTTATGGTTACCAAAGGGGAAAGCGGGGGATGAATTAGATGAATTAGGAATTTGGGATTAACAGATGTATATTACTATATATAAAATAGATAACCAACAAGGATCTACTGTATAGCACAAGGAACTATATTCAGTATCTTGTAATAACCTATAAGGGAAAATAATCTGAAAAAAGGAATATATATATAAAATCTATAACTGAATCACTTTGCTGTACATCTGAAACATTGTAAAGCAACTTAAATTTTTTTCTTTAATTAAAAAAGAAAAGTTCATGAGCCCAGGCAGGCGTGGAAAGAAACTGTAGTGCAGAGCATGTAACACATCAGCTTCACTAGGACTTTGGGTTCTTGTTTTCCATTTGGTTGCTCAGAAACAATTACAGGTATGCCATGAATTTCAACTTAAATTTCTCTTTTGTTAGGTACCTATCTTTGCCTCTTGCATTTACTCCTTCCTGTCTAACATTCCCAAAGACCCATCTTCCAACACCTTCCCACCATCATTTCAAGGCTTAGCCCCAGATCTTTCCTTAGCTGAAAGGCCCATTTCTCTTATATTTTCCACTCTGCATCTATCAAATTGCTACCAAAATTTCAATTTGCCACTAAAAACATCTTTCTCTGTGCCTTTATTGGCATCAACTCATCTCACATTTGGTCTGACTCTACCTAATATCTTGCATTATCAGTCTCATATCAACCCTGCCATCCTGGCTCACTCTCAGAAACTTGCCAAGAGCCTCAAAAGGCATGAACTTAAAAGGAGTCTATCCTGGTACCATCCATAATTCCCTGGGGATATATTTGGCTCTTCACCTGAACTGAGGTTCTGTCTGCCTCTACTGGTCTTGAATCCATACAAGAGAGGCAGTTTTTGTGACAGGAAAAGGCCACTGGAGTTTCAGAGTATGTACTCATTTGAATGACTAAAGTTCTCCCTATTTGACTTCCATGCCGGTAATTGAAAACCGGATTACTTTTTCCTCCGTTGAACATATATTCATGTCTCCTTTTCCTCCACCTGCTTATTTTTCTTTTTTTTCCTCTATTTTTGACCACACAGTGCCTCATAGGAGATAGTTCTCTGACCAGGGATTGAACCTTTGCACCTGCAGTGAAAGCGTGGTGTCCTAACCACACTGGACCACCAAGGGAAGTCCCATCCACCTGCTTGTTTTTAACCCAGAAAAAAAAAATCAACTTTGGTTCTGTGGTGCCCTCTCTTTTTCTTTCCACCCCTAATCCACAGCTCCGAATAGAGAATGAGTTTATAAAATATTGCAAAACCTCCCCGGTCATGCATCATGTCTGGGCGGTTTCCTCTTATCTCTCAGAAACACTGTGAAAAACAAAGAGAAACGGCGCTTGTTGGGCTGGATAAAGACCAGTTATGCGTGCAGTTCTTTATCGCTGGGAACAGGCAAGACCTACCCTTGGCTTTATTGATCAGCAAATAAAAAGTGAAGAGTGCTCGTGAAAAGTGTGTGGAGGAGACCATCGAAGAAGAGGGTCCTGGTCTCACTGTCCTTCCCCCCAACACACAGTACATTAGGAAGGAAGGAGATGACATGGTGGGAGGGGTGGGGGTGGACAGTGGCTGCTTCATGTTCTCTCATAGTCCTGCTCTCTCCAATATCCCTCCGGGTCACACTCCCAGTGCAGAGTAACACATGAGCACACATACCTCGAGGAAGATGGCCTTCCAGCTTCTGAAACCTGCTGAAACCTCAGGAATGAGGAAACAGCACTTCCACTGGGGGGAATGGAGTGACTGGAGGTGGCAGAGAGGGGCTCCCTGCCCATTAGGCCTTTATCAAAACACACCCAGATTCCTTCTCCTGTATTTGTAGCACATAAGGTTATTTGCGTACTGATGTCTTGGATGGATTTGGTTCTCTTTTCTAATTATTATTTTATTTTTTTTACTATAGTTGATTTCCAGTGTTGTGTTAATTTCTGCTGTATAGCAAAGGGACTCAGTTATATACATATATATGTTCTTTTTATATTCCTTTCCATTACAGTAATCACAGGATATTGAACATAGTTCCCTGTGCTACCACAGTAGGACTTTGTTGATTATCCATTCTGTATGTGATCGTTTGCATCTGCTAATCCCACACTCCCAATCCACCCTGCCCCCAACCCACTCCTGCCTTGGCAACCACAAGTCTGTTCTCTCTGTCTGTAAGTCTTTCTCTGTTTCAAAGACAGGTTCATTTGTGACATATTTTAGATTCTACATATAAGTGACAGCATATGCTATTTGGATTTGGTTCTTTGAAAAAATTTTCTACACTGAATTGAAATAAATTAAGATATGTCAAACATGCAAAGCAAGTCTCTGGTGGTTTGGTGTAAACAGTTTCATTAGTTTAGCTGATTGCCTTCGCTGGTCTTTGAACAGAGGTGTCTGTTGTGAAAGAGTCCTGTGGGGCTGGGCTGTGAGCATGAAGAGATGAGAGCGCAGTAAAGCTCATGCTATGTGGCTTGGCCCCAACCTAAAGGTCGAGCTCTGATGCAACCACCTCCCTACTGATGATACATGATCTTTGTTAAGGAAATAAATGAAATGGGCTAAGCCACAGAAAGCCTGCCTCACCACAGACCCCTTTTCAGAGTGAACTGTCCCGCCCATGGGCCCTCTGAAGTGGCAGTCTTTGCTAGCTTGCTATCAACCATGGCCAGCATGAGCAAGCAACAGTCCAAAATGCCCCAAGTAGGTGACTGCCCAGCCAGATGAAATGCAAAAGGTCACTCCAATATCATGCCAAACACACATGTAACAGAGCAAGAATCTAATGCAGTTAATGTCAGGTTAGCTGACATGAGGTGATTTCCTCCAGCAATGTATTTCACCCACTCCTTTGCCCCACCATTCCGGTGGTAGCACAAGTTTCTGCTTCGAGAAAGAAAAAAGCCATTTGACGATCAATGAACACCAAAATGACTGTTTTTTAGGTTTTTAAAAAAATTTATTGGAGTAGAGTTGATTTACAATGTCATGTTAGCTTCAAGTATACAGCAAAGTGATTTGATTATACACATACATATATTCATTCTTTGTTTTAATGGTTTTTTTTTTTTGGCTGCACTGCACGGCATGTGGCATCTTAGTTCTCCGATGAGGGATTGAACCCACATCCCCTGCACTGAAGTGTGGAGTCTTAACTACTGGACCACCAGGGAAGTCCCCCTCTTCCTTCTTTTCATGATACCCATGGAGATAATAGCTCTGAGGAAAAAAGGCTTTTGAGTTATTAAGATCCTGGGTATTTTAGTACTTAAAGCTGATATGATAAACAACAGACTTGAAAGCTATATAGAGTCAGGATGGAACCAAAGCTGTTCAAGGCGGGCAGAGGTGACATGGGACAGAAACCAGGAAGTTGAAAGTCAGTGTGGAGTTCCCGCTGTCCTAGCTCCACTCCCTTGCAACAGGCATTAGGAAAGATCCTATAATCTCCTGAAAAGGTTTGGAAAATTATAGGTAGTTAGGATGTGTGCCCCGCCTCTCCCACCTGGAATTTGGGGAGATGGCAGACTCAGAGATGTGGCTCTTGTCTCAGGGTCTGGGGCCAGTAACAGAGATACTGCTACATAGCATGTCCACAAGAGAGACAGAAGCAATCCCAAGTTTCCTGTGGGTACCATGGTGGAGCAGAAAAACATCCCATATCCAAAAGTAAATTTTTCTAACAAAATTCCCTGTCCAAATTTAGAAGTTACGGAAATTTTTTTGGTACAAAGTCAAAATACAAACAAATGGTCAGAGGCCTCTTTGGGGCTTTGATTCAGTTGAAAGCCACTAGGTTACAGATAAGAGCCAGGCCTTCAGGAAATCTCTGGAGTGGGTGGAGATGTATGTAAGGTGTTGAGAAGACAAAAACTTATAGGAGTTGCTTTGACGCAGAAGCTTAAAGAGATAAGGTACAACTAAGGGAAGCAGGCTTCCCTGGTGGTGCAGTGGTAAAGAATCTGCCTGCAAATGCAGGAGATGTGGGTTTGACCCCTGGGTCAGGAAGACCCCCTGGAGAAGGAAATGGCAACCCACTCGTGTTCTTGCCTGGAGAATTCCATGGACAGAGGAGCTTGATGGCCACAGTCTATGGGGTCGCAAAGAGTTGGACATGACTCAGCTACTGAGCATGCTAAGGGAAGGCTTTCACACAGGAAACAGATATTGATGAACCAGACAATTTACATTATGTGCTTGGCCTGTGCTGGGCACTTTGAGAGAAGATATATTTTTCTTTCTTTCTTTTTTTTTCTTTCTTTCTTTTTTGATGTGGACCATTGTTTAAAGTCTTTATTGAACTAGTTGCAGTATTACTTCTGTTTTATGTTTCGGTTTTTTGGTTGTGAGGCATGTGAGATCTTGGCTCCTTGATTAGGGATTGAGCCAGCACCCCTTGCAATGGAAGCCGAAGTCTTAACCACTGGCCCATCAGGGAAGTCCCAAGAGAAGATATAATCTGAACAAACAGACTTAACATCTGAATCATTTAAATAATGAAATATTTTGCGTTTAAATTCTCAAAGTCATGATCTATAGGGGTAAGGTGGAGAGAGGGAATATTGAGGGCTTCACAGAGGGAGAGGGACATGAGCTAAGCTTTGAAGGACAGTTAGGAAGGGAGTAAATCAAAGGAGATGGGGGAGGGAGAGAAGGTATTTTAAGTGGTGGGATGGAGAAAACCCTGTGTATTACGGCCAGGCTTTTCAAATTGTAATGTGCACACAGAGGACCTAGTACTCTTGTTAAAATGCAGATTTTGATTCCGTGAGTCCAGGACAGGACTCTATAGTTCTAATGAGCTCCCAGGCGAGGTTGCTGACCTGACCTAGACCACACCTGAAGCAGGAAGGGGTTATGGGAGCAGGGAGGCTGGCTGCAGGAGAGGATTTCTCTTGAAAAGGGTAAGAACTTAGATGGAAGGAACTGTAGGAAGTTGCCAAAGAACATTCGAGGAAGCAAGAGCGTGCCCCAGAGGCAAGAACACTACAGCTGTGATTTCAAAGACCAGAACCCAGGAAAGAGAAGCGATGACAATGTGAAATTCTCTTTCATTTTGCCATGTGGAGGAAAAGTCCCTCCAAAATCTGCAAACTCCACTGGGGAGCTCTCTTAGCCAATGTGGTCAGGTTTGTTATTTTCTTAATTAGTCTCCAAATACAGTGCGTGTGCTGGTGCAGAAGGAGCAAGTCCCTTGCATCTAGTTTTCTTGATGCTCTATGACCATTATTATGCTGGGCGATGAGGAACAGGAGGCAGGTTACTCTAGTTAATGATTATCTTCCAATCATCAAAGGGATTCAGCAGGGAATTGCACTTACAAACATTTGGTCCTAGACACCATTTCAAACTTGTTTCTTTTCCCTTCTCATGTTGAGACATCCAAGCCAGGAAAACACTGGGAACCAGGAAAGCAAAACAGGTTTTACCCCATTCCTGCAGACTGACTGCTGGCTTGAAAGATTTATGACAAGTACCTGGTAACCCAGTCTGCAGCAAGTGTCACTAGATGATTTTGTTCTGTTTCCTTCAAGATATGAAATGTCTCAGAGCCTGAGCTGCCTTTTCTACAAAAATAGGCTCACAATGATTTGCCCCATCTACCCCTTCAGGTGACAGTAAGACCTATTTTAAAAAAGCAGTTCCCATTTGGGGTTAGCAGAAGCAAACTGGTATATACAGAATGGATAAATAACAAGAATCTACTGTATATCACAGAGAACTGTAGTCAATATCCTGTGATAAACCAGAATGGAAAAGAATTTGAAAAAGAATGTGTGTGTGTGTGTGTGTGTGTGTGTGTGTGTGTGTGTGTGTGTGTATATAAGTGAGTCACTTTTCTGTACAGCAGAAATTAACACAACATTGTAAATCAACTATATTTTTTTAAAAGAGCAAAAAATAAGCAGTTCCAATTAGCAAATTCCAATTTTATTAAGCTGACAATTGTATATAGCTCTAGGTCATAGTGAACATCAGCCTTAGTCAATCGTGTCAGTTGTCTCTACTGTCCCTTGCGAGATATCCAGTTCTCAGCAGTCCGTGAAGCTAGAGCTGGCTATGTGACCTCATTTTGATCAATGGGGAAATCTGCTGAGGTGGGAGCTTCCTGGAAAGCTCTTGATTTCAGCATAAATGGAAGTAAAATGGACACACTTGGCTTTTCCTGCCTTTCCTCTTTTTGGTGCCTTGAATGTGTATGTGAGGCCTGGAGCTATAGCAGCCATTTTGCATCCTGAGGCAATAAGCTTGTGGATGACATGTCAACATTCAAAGAACAATAGACGAGAAAGATCCTGGGGGTTTTGGACATCATTGGGCATCTGTAACGCAACCAGGACCACCTATCTCCAGTCTTTTGTTATGAGAGAAAAAGTATCTCCTTTTTTAAAGTCACTGTTCATTGGATTGCTTACAAACTCACATCAACTGGGCAGCCATAAAGTGCCAACCTAACAGCACTGCTAACATTCATTTCCCTGTAAAGCAATTTTTGCCCACATACTCCTCTGTTTCCATGGAAACCTCTAGCTCTGGAGCCCTTTACAGTGAAACTAACTGCCTGAGTGGACAAATTCAAATGCAGTTTTTAGTGCTGGCAGTACTCACCAGGTTGTGATTGCCTTTTCTTGTTAAGTGCTATCCTAGAGCCCAAAGACAAAGCCTAGCAAACACACTGTCACCTTGCTGCCACGGCCCTGTGTGACCTCCCTACTCCTTGCACTTGTCCTGCTCCAGGTCAGGGACAGGGGACACTCTCCAAGCTGCCCCAGGACAGTAGATCCTCAAATCCTCAAAGTTGATGTGGGGGGACAGCGAGGAGACTTGTGGGAGCCTCAGCAACAGGTTCTGTGAAGCAATCGCCTTCTATACCAGGGACCACTGTCACCGCAACTTAAGTAACTGTATTATACCACCTGCCCTGTCACTTGAGAGAGAGCTATCCATGGAAATGGTCCTAGAAGAACAGTATCTGAACCGTTTGTGACATTTTAAGGCTTAATAACTCTTTTGCCTAGATATCTTGGACAGAATAAGCTGAAAGGGTTTCTTTGCCATGGGCCTGTGGGAATGACCGATGCCTTGAAGGTCAGAAGTGGGGGAGAGAAGGCAGAGATGCTTTAAAACAGCTTAAATCTTTTAGTCTTTTTTTCCCCCAATACCTTAAAATACATTTTAAATAAATGTGTTCCTGGGGTCTAAAGGAAGCTAAGGCCATAAATGGTACCTTCTTTGTATGCAAAATAAAACCTAAAGGTATTGGGGTGGTGGGGTGGATTGGATGACCATGGTGGGGAAATTCGGAATTTTTGGTTTTGTGATTATATGGCCTTGAGTGAGTGATGTAACCTCTCTGCTTGCACAGTCTTCACTGGTAAAATGAGGTAGCTGGGGCTGCCCTGGTGGCTCAGAGATTAAGAGTCCATTTGCTAGTTCAGGAGACACGGGTTCGATTCCTGCTCCAGAGACTCCACCTGCCATGGAGCAGGTAAACCGGCATGCTCTAGAGCCCGGGGTCTACAACTACTGAAGCCCGAGTGCCTAGAGTTTGTGCTCCACAACAAGAGAAGCCACGCACTGCAACTAGAGAGTACCCCTGGCTCGCCACAACTAGAGAAAAGCTTGCACAGCAATGAAGACCCAGCACAGCCAAAAAAAAAAAAAAAAAAAAAATTTAAAATTTAAAAAATGAGGTAGCTGACCAAATAAGTTCCTGGAGCTTTTCTGGTTCATGACAGTTTATAAACATGCATCTAACTTTCCTTCTTCCCCATGTATCATTGAGGCACTGGAAGAAATTCTCTGCATGATCGTGTTCGAAGTGGTTCCATCATGGTGACACTGTGCTTTCAGGTACTTTGAAGGGAAAATGATTCTGGTTTCTTGTTTTCTGGTATCTTTTCAGAAACAGTTTTAGCCAGGGATCTTTAGGAAAGCTATATCCTAAGATTCCAAAAGAATCCCTTTCTATATAAACAACACATTAAAAAAGGAGATTTGGGTGAGATGTATGGAGAGAGTAACATGGAAACTTACATTACCACAGGTAAAATAGATAGTCAATGGGAATTTGCCATATGACTCAGGGAACTCAACCTGGGGGTCTGTAACAACCTAGAGGGGTGGGATGGGGAGGAAGGTGGGAGGGAGAGGGAGGGGACATGGGTGTACCTATGGCTGATTTGTGTTGATGTTTGGCAGAGGCCAACTGGGATGGGGAGGAAGGTGGGAGGGAGAGGGAGGGGACATGGGTGTACCTATGGCTGATTTGTGTTGATGTTTGGCAGAGGCCAACACAATACTGTAAAGAAGTTATTCTTCAATTAAAAAAAAAAACATTTTTTAAAAAGGAGATTTGGGGTGACATGGGCATCCAAGTATGCTGGGGGGAGCTGCCAGCCCTCCCACCCCTTTAGGGGCCAGGCAGCCAGGATGAACACAAGTATCTCTGTGGCTGCTTTCAATTTTCATTTTAGGGCCAGGGGAAGGAGGAGGAGGAAGAATGGATCTCAGGAGGGGCTGGCTCTGAGGCTGAAGAGGAGAGGAGAGTCAAGTATTAGATCGACACCTTTACTCTGTTAAGTACACTCCCCAAAGCCGCCTCCTTAGATTTCAGCATCTGCAAATTCCACGTGGTTGCTGTGCAATGAACACAGCTAGGGTCTCCATCCTGGTCCTTACAAAGGCTTGGGGATAGTGAACCACCAGGATGTATAACCAGTACTGAGCAAAGCAGGATTTATAACCTTGTAAGTTAGTAAGGTCTTTGTCATACAAAACCTTTATCCTGTAAATATTTATGGAGCCCTACACTTGGAGAACATCTGTCAACAAAAGAGAAAAATCCCCGCCATTGTGGAGATGACATTCCACTTTGAATACATGCATGCTATGCTCCTATGCTCCATATTTTATTACCCCCAATATGTCTCATGCAGCTACTCTCCATCATTTGTTATTATTTTAATGGGGCTGTCTTCCGAAAGAAATCAATGTTAAGTAAATTGTGTGCCTCATCTCAGGTTACCTGGGGAACATTTTAACAGATGAAATCCATTCATAGGTTCCAATGTTCAATGGAGGGTAATCACCAGAAGTGTAAGGATGGACACAGGAGAGAAATGGCCAGCTGGCCAGTTGCTGTAGCAGATAATTCCCAGGAAGTGTTTAAAAAACAGAGGCCCTGCTGTATACTAAGACTTTATAGGAGGTAGAACTGAACACTTATCTTTCTTTTTTCTTTTTTAAAAAAAGGTCCACTCAGAATGCTGGGGCATAGACACTGCTTTACAGGGCTTTGCATTGCAAATCCAGCATGATTTAGTATTGCAAATAGCACAGGTGGTTAGAACAAGGAACTCAGCTTAATCTTATCTGGTTCACATAAGCTAGGCTGTTTTTATTCCTGGTCACAGAGTAGACTCTTAATTATAAGTTTAATGCCAGGCATGTCTCTGTAACTATGCTTCATTGGTTGTAACACAAAATATTACTGACCATTTACCAATTATTCTGCCAACGCAGGAGAAGCAAGAGACGTGGGTTCGATTCCTGGGTCGGGAAGATCCCCTGGAGAAGGAAATGGCAACCCACTCTGGTATTCTTGCCTGAAAAATCTTATGTACAGAGGAGTCTGGTGGGCTACAGTCTATGGGGTCGCAAAGAGTTGGACACAACTAAGTATGCACACACACACACACACACACACACACAAGCATGCATCTCCACGATACTGAAAGAGCAGCTCAATGTTTAATATGTGAAGCATGAAGATATATTAAATATAGAATTACTAGGCTGGTGAAAATTTAATTGCAGTTTTGGATAGTGAATTTTAAATCATTGTAACTAGGCTCAAACAAATCTCTATTAATCAAAATACGAACCATTACAATCAACACATTTTTGCCAATGAAAAATAAGTTTGTTTATTCCCGAAGCATAAAAATCCATGCTTCAGGATTCAACAAACTTTTGGAAAGCATTTTCTGTGTCCTGCTGGTTGTGGAAGCGTTTTCCCTGCAGAAAGTTGTCAAGATGCTTGAAGAAGTGATAGTTAGTTGGTGAGAGGTCAGGTGAATATTGTGGATGAGGCAAAACCTCATTGGTTGTACGACATGCAGTTGCGTGATGTTGTGGAGAAGAACTGGACCCATTATGTTGATCAATTCCGACTGCAGGCATTGAAGTTTTTGGTGCATCTCATCGATTTGCTGAACCTACTTCTCAGATGTAATGGTTTCACCAGGATTCAGAAAACTGTAGTGGATCAGACTGACAGCAGACCACCAAACAGTGACCATGACTTTTTGGGGGGCAAGTTTGGCTTTGGGAAGTGCTTTGGAGCTTATTCTCAGTCCAAGCACTGAGCTGGTCATCGCTGGTTTTCATATAAAATCCACTTTTTGTTGCACGTCACAATCCGATCAAGAAATAGTTTGTTATTGTTGCACAGAATAAGAGAAGATGGCACTTCAAAACAATGATTTTCTTGATTTGCGGTCAGCTCATGAGGCACCCCCTTATCGAGAGCCTTTTCACCTTTCCAATTTGCTTCAAAGGCCCAATGACTGTAGAATGGTTCATGTTGAGTTCTTCAGCATCTTCTCATGTAGTTGTAAGAGGATCAGCTTAGATGATTGCTATCAGTTGGTCATTGTCACTTTCCGATGGCTGGTCATTGCACTCCTCATCTTCAAGGCTCTCTTCTCCTTTACAAAACTCCTTGAACCACCACTGCACTGTACATTGGTTAGCAGTTCCTGGGTCAAATGCATTGTTGATGCTGCAAGTTGTCTCCATTGCTTTATGACCCATTTTGAACTTGAATAAGAAAATTGTTTGAATTTGCTTTTTGTCTAACATCAATTCTATAGTCTAAGTGTAAAATAAATAGCAAATAATAAGTCATTAGCAAAAAAACATAAAGCAAGAAATGCACATTAAAGTGATGGATAACATAACCACATTTATTTAAGAATGTATTCTAATATTGAAAGGTTGTTGCTGAACAATAAGACGCTGGGATTCTTGGCCTCCGGAGGAGATGAATTCAATCCAGGGCCAGAGACGAGGCTGGATCACTCAGAGCTTTTGTGTAATAAAGTTTTATTAAAGTATAAGGGAGATAGAGAAAGCTTCTGACATAGGCATCAGAAGGGGGCAGAAAGAGTACCCCCCTGCTAGTCTTTAGCTGTATGTTATATAGTCACTCACAGTTTGTTAATGAAAAGAAAGGAATGTCTTAGAATTTAGAATGGCACCAGATAATTCATCCCCAGTCATAAAACGATTGACTTGAATCTTGTAGAAGGGCAGATTACCAAACAAATAGTTTCGTTTACATAGATTAGGGGAACAATATCTGAGTAAGTAGGTTAGGCCATTTGGCGGAACCGATTTGAAGACAGAGTCTGGGGTACATTAACATAGCTTAAGACAAACATTTCCATAAGAAAAAGAAATGTATTGGTTAACTCTAGGTTTGAGAATAGTTAGCTTCAGGTGAAACCAGGTGTCAGGGCAACACAGCATTTTAAGTGAAACCTCCTTTTAAATTTGTATAGAGAAGGGGAAAAAAATATCTCTAGTTTGTTTCTTCCTGCCGCTTAAGAGAGATAAAAATGTCTGGCACTTGCAGCCTATTTCCTCTGTTTGGAGACCCCTGGCCTTCCTGCCTGTTACCCTCTCAATATCAAAGGCAAATTTCAACAATGCAAAAACTACAGTTACTTTTGCACCAACCTAAAATAGTAATGAAGAGGCACTTACAAAATAAAGTATCCCAAGTACACGATGAAAGAACTCCAGACAAAACTGATCCAGGTGATAGATGCATGTGAGATACACAGATTTACTGTGAGAGATGGAGAATTTGGACTTCTACTATAGTACATCAGTGTCCAAGGGAAAGAAGTACCTAGGGCCACTAGTTAGGATGTCCACAGCACCTTAATTCCTATTCATAAGCTTTATTCATAAGGCCTGGAAATATCTTAATTGTCCATTGATAGAATGAATAAATTTGAAACACTTGCACAATGGAATACTACTCAATAATAAAGATAACAAATTACTGATACCTACAACAGGGATGGAGCTCACAAACATACCAAACTAAAGGAGCCAGGCACAAAAGAGTACACTAGATGATTCCATTTATTTGAAGTTCAGGAAGAGGCAAAATCAAACTATGGTGATAGAGGTCAAAAGAGTGGTTACCTCTAGCATCTTTTGTGTGTGTGTGTCCGGGGTGGGGCAAGGCAAGTGGTACTAACTGGGATAAAGGAACTTTTTGGGATGACAGAAACATTCTTTTCCTTAAACTGGGTAATGTATATACGACAGTGAAATCACCGAACTATGCACTTAAGATTTATACATTTTTCTATATGTAAACTATACTTCAACTTTTACAAAGCAAAATAAATCAAGGTATTGAACAGCTTACTTATCGAATGATAGAACTAACAGTCTAGCTGTTCGTTAACACATTTTGTCTGAGCATCAAGGTCCTTTGGATGGAAGATACCAATAGCGCTAGGTTGGTAAAGAAGGGCATGAATAAGGGCCTTTCTTAGTCTTGTGTGAAATTTAAGGAAAAAAAGAAAAGCAGGCTCCCTTCTGGGCAGACGAATTGCATAAAGTGGCGCATTACCTGGGCTGATGTAGTGCCAGGCCAAGGCTTTGTGACCAAAACACAGAGGCTGGGTTTAACGTCCCTTGCCCTTCTGACCAGGTGCCCTTGTGTAGGCAACCTTGACAATCAAAGGGCTGCCCAGTTCTCTGGAAGGAAACTAGAGATCTGGGAGCAGCCAAGCATGAAAAAGGACTCACACTTGAACCCAGAAAGCTGCCAGACCCCGGGCAGTGTTGTCTCTTTTGGTGACACCGGTCTCTGCCTCTGTCACCTTCTACAGACCCATTATCTCGACTTCTCTATGGTTGAAGGTCACCTCCATCACACCATAATACACAACAGCTTCCAAGGTTTATAATGTCCCTCAGTTTCAGTCGTACTTCAGGATCACCCAGAACCACTGAAACCTAATGTTGAATTCCTGAGAGAGAATCTGATTGGCTCAGCCTTGGTCAGGTGCATTTACCCTGAATGCATCAATATGGGTGCAAAAACCCACCCAGGTAGAGAGTGGGATAGTGTTTCATAAAGAACTAGGGTTATTTCGAGCTAAGCAGACTTCTCCCAAAGTCTACTACACTCACTGTTAGAACACTTGACATCCCAGTGGCTTAATCCAATAAAAGGTTATTTTTACACATTAAAAAAAATAGTCTAGAAGTAGCTGATGGCTGGCTGATAGTTTACTTGTGATGTCTGAGCCAGGATGTCACAATTCTCTCTTCCTTCCCTCACGTTGGCCCATGGGCACAAAATGGCTGCTGTAGCTCCAGGTGTCATGTTTATATTCAAGGCAGGAAGAAACAGGGAAGGGCAGCACCAGTCATGCCCGTTTTTCTCAGGAAAGCAAAACGCTTCCCCAAACTCCAAGCAGACTTCTACTGACATGTCATTAGCTAGTACGCTTTGATATAGCCACCCTGACAGAGAGGTTGGAAAACCAAATAATTATCTGAGAGCATCACTATGCCAAACAAGATTAGGCTTCTGTTAGTAAAGACAATGTGGAAAATCAGTATTTGGGAGGTAGCAGACAGTGTTTGCCACCAGACAGAACTACAGGAATCCACCTTCTCTGAAAAATTTGTTAGTCATTCACGACCATGTCCGAACACAGGTGATGGAAAGCACTCTTAATTCCTTTTTTAAAAAAATTCATTGCTTCTCGTCACACACTAAGCCACTCAATTCTGCACTGCACCACCTAGGATCCTTCGGCTAGGGTTTGCAATCTCTCTCAAAAGCTGTCAGAGAGGAAATTGGTCAGGGCAGGTTTATCAGTTCCCAGTCTAATGGTCCAAGTGCTATACAAATGCCTTTTTGGCACCAAAAGACAATACAGGATTTTAGGAAGCATGATCAAAAGAGCTCTGCTTTCTCTAATTATACTGCTATTTCAGAAGTGATCTCAAAGGGTATTTCAATATATGCAAATAGATCCTATTCCCTTTTAAAATCTGTTTCTTAGTAGAAGCAGGTGTAGGAGTTGAGGGGAGAGGGAATAGCCAACCACAGGCAGGCTCACTTTCAAAGGCATGGGTGGGACTAGATGGCTCCCAGGCATCCCTACAAGCATGGTATTGATATTGCGTTTTCTAAATAGTTGGGAATCAGTCTCTTCAAATCATGGGGGACATTTCCAAGAAACAAATGTAGATTAGCTTTACCTTTTAACTGAGAGATGATGTATTCTATGAGGTGAGAAAAAGGCCATGGAAAAGGACAGAGTGTACCTACCCATGTGGTAAGCCATGGTAAGTGGAGAAATTCTAATTTTCTAGCTGATTTTAACATACAAATAAAATCATGTTCAAAGACAATGGCACTGCTTTTTACATTTAAATATGTAGTTATCATACATACATTTTTAAAATATGTAGTTATCATATATACATTTAATGACAAAAGTGGGTGAGAACTATGTTAACGGGGGGAGATCTTGTTTAGATAGTTGTTCATAAAACCTAGGTTCTTGTTATTTTTAAATACTTACATGTTAGTCTTGTTCTTACTTCAACTCATATCCTAACTTCAAAGTGTAAGGAAAAGAACAAATGTTGGGGATCCATTTATAAACCAATATGAGGAAGAATCCTAAAAGTCTACAGATGGAAACTTAAATAATTATCTGTGATTCCCTCGGCAAATTACTCTTGCTGTGTGGATCTCAGTTTTTTTCACCCATGTAATGGAGATATTAAAGAACCTTAAAAGCCCTTTCTTGCTCTAAATTCTATCACTCTGTTAAAGAAGTTTACTGAGGTCAGAGTTTGCTCTGGTGGTTTCAAGTCTTCATTTCATGTTCCCAAGATCCCCAGACTACCCTGAGTCTGACATTTCTTCACTTAATTCTGTAAAGTTCCCGAGTATTCTGTTAATGTAACCGACTTTCAATTTTTTATTTTTGCAAATGATTAGTATAGAATTCCAAAGGACTTTAAGAGTGGTACAAAATTTCCCATATACCATTTACCCATAGTCATCTTTTGTTAACATTTTGTTAACATTTGCTTTACCACTGCTTATTTTTGAAGGGAGAATTTTAGAGTAAGTTGCAGATATGATGCTCCTTTACCCAAAAATTGTTGTTCAGTTGCTAATTCATGTCTGACTCTTCCTTACCCAGGGATCGAACCCATGTTTCCTGAATTGGCAGGTAGATTCTTTACCCCTGAGCCACCAGGGAAGCCCTTACCCTAAAATACTTCAGTGTATATTTCTTATAAACAAGGACATTCTCTTACCTAACTATAGTGTAACTATAAAAATCAGGAATTTTAATATTGATGCAGTATTATTATATAATCTATAGTCTATGTTTATAATTTCCCAATAATCCCAATAATGCCCCTGAAAGATATATCTATATATCTCTGTCTATCTATCTTTCTATCTGGACTTCGCTGGAGGCTTAGCAGTAAAGAATCTGCCTGCCAATGCAGGAGATGCGGTTTGATCTCTGAGTGGGGAAGATCTCCTGGAGAAGGAAATGGCAACCCACTCCAGTATTATTACCTGGAAAATTCCATGGACAGAGGAGCCTGGCAGGCTACAGTCCATGGGGTTGCAAAAAGAGGTGGATACGACTGAATAACTAAACAACAACTACATGTATATATACATATTCACACACACACACATATACATACATAAATACATATATGTGTGTTTTCTGTTACAGGATCCAATTCAGAATCACACTTTGGACTTAGTTGTCATGCCCTTTAGACTTCATTAATCTGTAACAGATTATTAGTTGTCATGCCCTTTAGACTTCATTAATCTGTAACAGATTATTAGTCTTTGACATTTTGGAAAAATATGGACAATTTATTTCATAGGATGCCCCTCCATTTGGATATGTACAATGTTCCTCACGATCAGATTCGAGTTATGCATTTGGGCAGAAAACTCCCAGAAGTGATGCCATATTTGATCCATACAGGTGCTCACCTTCCCCCTTTTAAAGTTAAGCTACTTCAACTTGAATTTCTATCATCCAGACTTTTTAAAGTTATGACTAATTTACAGCTTGAGTTGCTGAAGATCCCCCAGGTTCTTTTAACACCATCTCCACAGTAAGGTGTCATCACTGAAGGCCTGGCTATATCCCAGCTGGAAAGCACCAGAACTTAGGAGTTTGGGCCAAAGCAGACCAGCTATTAAATAGACTCCAGGAGTCAAAGAGTGAGCTAAGTGGGTGGAGAGCAGACAGGTAGGTCCCGGAAGTCACACTGAGGTCAAAGCGCCAGTCAACAAGGATCGTAAATACTGACTGCAGGGCAGGGTTACAGGTTCACTGCCTGGCTTTATAAAGCTGATGGGTGGAGCCGGCCCACCAGCTCTGGGGGTGTTAGTCACAAACCTCAGAGGAGGGCAGGAGGAAGGTGTTTCTGGCTTTGGCAGCTCCTGAGGTGCCCGTATTCTCTCACATGCCTCAGGTGTGGCATTACACTGAGACTTCCCATTACCCCAGACCGGTGCTTCTCACATTTTAATATCGGATGCCCTGTGGATCTTGTGGATGTGCAGAGTCTGGAGTGAGGACTGAAGTTTTGCATTTCTAACGAATCCACAGGTGATGCCAGTGGTGCTGGTTCTAACAGCACTTGGTGTTCTAGAACTGTCAGAGAATACGGTTTTGGGCTGTGGCAGAAATGGAGGTGCTGACACTTCCACACGTACCTTGGAGTTGCCATTACTGTGACATTCCCCTCTCCTCTAAATACCATTGCCCAGGAGCTCCTACGAGCCTACTGATTCAGAATTCGCTGAATACTCTCCTAAGTCATTTAAATCCCAAAAGTGACTCCTAAAAGATAGGTGAAAAAGAAAAAGATGACATATCTGGCACATTGCAAAGCCAGAAATAAAGTGGAACTCCATAAATGGGAAGTAGTGAACAATGGTACTTCCTGGGTGGCTTAGTGGTAAAAATCTGCCTGCCAAAGTGGGAGATGCTGGTTCGATCCCTGGGTCAGGAAGATCCCCTGAAGAAGGAAAGGGCAAGCAAATACCCACTCCAGTATTCTTGCCTGGAGAATCCCATGGACAGAGGAACCCGCAGGCTACAGTCCATAGGGTCGTTAAGAATTGGACACAATTTGGCAAACTAAACAACATCAACACAAGACTTCACATGAATTCAATTCATTGTTCACTTGTGCTGATGGTCCTGAAAAACTGTGTGTCCTGAAAAAGGGTGGCTCCTCCTGGCAGGGGAAGTGTTGACTTTACAGCAATCCTCACTTTTTCTACACACAATTATAGTCTACCTTCATAACATAACAATAATATGAGGGCTTGCCTCATAGCTCAGTTGGTAAAGAATCTGCCTGCAAGGTTCAATTCCTGGGTCAGGAAGATCCCCTGGAGAAGGAAATGGCAACCCACTCCAGTATTCTTGCCAGGAGAATCCTATGGACAGAAGAGCCTGGCAGGCCACAGTCCTTGGGGTCGCAAGAGTCAGACGCGACTTAGGGACTATACCACCACATCCATAACATAACAGACCTGGTGACTCAGGCTAATTTCCTTTCAGCAAGCACCTCTAAATAGGCTTGTCACAGTCTTCCCATAATACTCCCAGATGTTCTCAAACTGAGAAGGTTAGAATGGAAGTAGCAAGGGCATTACCCACAGGAAACAAGAGCCTGCTTATTATTAACAATTCACAAGTCTGGCAAATTCTTTCAAGTCAGTCTCTTTTGCAAGGCTCTGTTTTGAAAAGGCAAGAATGTCAGTTGGGTATTACAGCTCTGTGGAAGGTAAATTGAGGACGTGGCAGGAGAAACACTATGTGAAAAGCCAGTCTAGCCATGGAGCAAATTGTTGATTATATTTGCTTTCAATTAAAGGGAAAGGATGTTCCAATCTTGAGGACCAAACAGGACATTTTACTCCAGCAGAGGGAGCCTATGAAACAGCCAAAAAGCAACCCTAAAATACCAGTGTTCCTTCGATCTTGTCAGAGTGAATTAAGGATCATTTGCCAAAAAGAGAAAAAAACAGTGACAGTTTATTGAAGCATGAAAGCATGACAATGACCTTGAAATGGTCAGGTGCTCAAGAAATGTGTGCTTAGTGAATAGTGCCTCCTCCCTTAGGGAAGCCTCCCTGTAAGCCGCTCATCAACCTCAGGGGGAAGCCAACGTTAAATCATCAGCCATACCTGACTTCAGGGAGGAACTCACTTAGTAAACAATCAGAATTTGGTTGTGGGGGTGGAGGGCTAACTTTCTTTAAGGGCCACCTATGCTTCATGGTTTATGTTTAACCTTCAAATGCATCCAGAGAAAAGAGCTCAGTGCTATCTTGAAAATGAAGAAACTAAGGTTTTAAGAAGCTAGTGATTTGTTAATGCTCACACATCTAGGAAGTGCAAGAGGTTGGGTTCTTATTCTAAATCTTCATTCTACTCATAGAGGATTATACATCCACACCTTTGCCATGTAACTGCAGTACTTCCGATCGTGGGCAGAGCATATTTTGCTGCCTTATTTATTGATGGTCTTGGCCATGTGAACTAGTTTGGTCAAAGAAGCTTTAAATATGCTTGCATAGTTTGTCATGTTCTAAAACACATGAAGTGGGGCTAAATCCTACCCGTGGCCTGAAGCAGAGCCACCCTACCCGCTCCAGAAAACCTGCAGATCATTAGCAAGAAAAATCAATATATGTTATTTATTGTAAGTTACCGAGATGGGGGATTGTCTCTCACAAAGTAAATCTGACTAATATAACAACTCTGTGAAATATATTTAGCCCCGACTAGAAGATGGGAATACCAGGGAGATGAGGAATTAAGTGGATGATTCAAACAGGAAAATAAATTCCCAGGGGCATCCAGCAGGGTTCTCCTGATGTCTGACTGGCCAAAACTGTGTAACATGGCTACCTATAGCTGCAAGAGAGGCTAGAAAAGTATCTGGCATGATAAGTCCCTATTATGGGAACTAGTGTCCATCAGCCAGAGAAGGCAATGGCAACCCACTCCAGTACTCTTGCCTGGAAAATCCCAGGGATGGCAGAGCCTGGTGGGCTGCCGTCTATGGGGTTGCACAGAGTCGGACATGACTGAAGGGACTTAGCAGCAGCAGCAGTGTCCATCAGCATAGAAGGAAGAGGAGATAAATGTTTTTGAGCAGACATTCAACAGTGTCTGCTGTCCCAGTATTGTCAGGATCCAATGTCCATTATCTTTACCAATTCCCTATATTGTGTTCTATCAGAGGTGGGCAGAAGCTACTTGGAAGTCCCTTCAACTTGACCACAGTGAGTTCAATATGGTAACATGATTTGGCCCATTCTTTGGCACTTGCCATGAGAAGAATACCCTCCAGGTAAATGATGGCCCAAGGAGAATGAGAACACACATGGAGCCAACCTGAACCCACACAGAGCTTCCCCAGGAGTGAGGGAACATAAATATTTGTTGCCGTAAGCCACTGAGATTTAGGGGCGTTTATAAGAAATTTTAAAATGGTAACAGTGTTTTGAAGCTCACTCAGCTCCATCTGGCTATCAGTTTTAGATGTGTAACCACTCAGGGGTGTCTTCACATGACACTGCATGTAGCTACCTTAGTCAAAGAGCATTCCAAAGAATCTTCTAGAACACCCCCTTTCCCCACTGCCCTCAGTTTGACTGGTATACAGTTCTATGGGTTTTCTTCCACTCAGAGGCAGTTGAAAGATGACCAAAACTCACACGGGAGCTTTGGGAAGGTTCTGAATGTGGGATGATGCACTTTTGAGGGCTACCCAAGGCCCATCATGAGGAGGAAGCAATGGAGGCCAGGGTGGAGGTTGATTCCTTACATCACCATCACGTCCACTACTACTGCCCAACTGCTGATATTTCAGTAAAATATGTAGTGTGGTATGGCTTATCCCTCCCAAAATTCAGGTCAGAGAATCTTTTGAGAGAAAGTTGTTTAAAAGAGCAAAGAAAATGCCAGAAATGTGCTACCCATTATATTCTGGCCACAATTGGTACAAAAAAAATGTGTCAGATATTAGGTATGCAACAACTAATTAAAAACTTGGCCTCTATTCCCATGGAACTTAAATTTATTTAGCATAATAAAATAATTTTCCAGTGGATAAAATATTTAAACAATATTTTAAAAGTAATCATAAAAGTTGTAGAAGAAAACATGTTAGAAGTGATGTTACATATGTTGGTAAGATGTGATGGATGATATTAACATTTAAAATTTCACAAAACAATCAGAGAAACAATTTAGAGGAAAAAAGAAAAGGACATGAGCAAGGAATCTGCATATAATGAGATGCAAAAAATTATGCAAAGATCATCGTCACATATAATTAGAGAGAAGCAATTTAAAATTAGATACCATGTTTAATCTAGCAGAGGGGCAGAAATGGGTAAGTAAAATATGTAGCACACAAAACTTTTGTGGAAAAAAGCTCATATACTATTAAGCGGGGAGGTAAAAAGCTGCTGTCTCTTGGAAAGGAGTTTTCCAACACTGATCAAAAATTGTCTTATCAATTTCAACAAACATTTTTTCCCAAGTGTACAAAGATATACATATATATATGCACTACTGCATTATATACAGTGGCAAAAGACTAGAAGCAATGGCTGTTATGAGAGTACTAGTTAAATGAAGTGTGGTACCACCCACGCAATGAAATACTCAGTAATGAAAGGTATAAAGTAGATCTATATGAGCTGATATGGATAATTCTCCAACATGTCTGGTTGTATTTAAAAAAAAATAGTGTATAACAGTGTTTGTAGCATGTTCCACTGACAAACACATGTGTGTGGCGGAGATGTAAAAATATCCCCGGTAAGATATACAAGGAACAGGTAAGATTGTTCACCTATGGGGATAGCTGGCGATTGGGAATCTAAGATGAGAGGAAGACTTACTTCTTGTTTTATGTAGCTGTCCCTCAGTATCTGCAGGGAATTAGTTCCAGGACCCTCTCAGACACCAAAATCCTTGGATGCTCAAGACCCTTATATAAGAGAGTGTAGTAAAATAAATACAGTCAGCCATCTGTAACTGTGGGTTTCCCATCCCCTGATTCAACCAATGGGCTTCCCAGGTGGTGCAGTGGTAAGGAATCCACCTGCCAGTGTAGGAGACACAGGAGACAGAGGTTTGATCCCTGGGTAGGGAAGATCCTAGGAGAAGGAAATGGCAACCCACTCCAGTACTCTTGCCTGGAGAATCCCATGGACAGAGGAGCCTGGCAGGCTACAGTCCATAGGGTTGCAAAAGAATCAGACATGACTTAGTGACTGAGCACAGCGTGTGTGTATGCGCACACACACACACACACACACACACAATTCAACTAACAGATGTGCAAAGCTGTGGATTCGAAATCTGTGGATACAGAGGGCCCAACGTATACACTTTGTACACTTGGATGTGTGTGTGTGTGTTTACCATGCACATGCCATACTTTTAAAAATGAAAATCCAGTTAATAAAAACAAAAACTGAACAGCCCCTAAAGGTGTAAAGGAAAAACAAAAACAAAACCTAACTGCCTTTCTATTACTACAGAAAAAAATCAGTGCATTTAAAATGATAACCTTTGGTTTTTTTTAAAACAATGATCTAGTGATTAAACTGCAGAAGGTTGAATTTCCAAGGACTATTGAATTTCATTCAGTAGACACAGAGTGACCTGAAAAAGCAAACTAATGACAGTTTTTCCGTCAGTAAGGAAGGTAGGGTTATTTACGTAACTCTGAGGACACAGGAAAGATAATGTCTGCATTATCTTCACGGCTCATCTTCTACTGCAGAGAGGAGGAAGGGCCAGCACCCATAAGTCGCCACAATGGCACGACTGGTCCAGGAGAATCAAAGTGTTTCTTAGGCACTGAGCCATTATGAAACTTCTAAGCCATCACTTCTGTTAAATTGGGGGGGGGGGGGACCCCATAACAGTCATTCTCTCCTTCCTTAAAATAAAGGTACAAATAAGTGTGCTGGACTTTCATGGGGGTAAAGGCAGGGTAGCTATGTTCTCAGGAAGAATGAACTCTACATGGTTAAGGAAACCACACTCAATGCCCCCAAAAGTGAAGATCAAAAGGTGCCACTTCTATGGTATCTGGCTACCCATCAGTAAATGAAGAGGTGGTAAGTGCATTTTTTTTTTCATATTCTCAAAAGAAGCAAAGGAGAAACAGCGCAGTTGGACATGTTATGGTCATGCCTAATGAGAATGTACAGGTTTGTGGTAGGGTCAGAATCAGGCCTTAACTGGTGTAGGACCGGAGACAAAGTACATTAGCAAAAGTGTGTTGGCAGTTGGAGAAGCTGGAGAAGGCTTCACAGAGGATTTGGAACATAGGTTGTGCCTAAGGGTAAGGATATTCAGGTAGGTAAAAGCCATGAACAAAGGCCTAGAGGTGGATTACCAGCAAATGGTGAAAATGGCCCCCGGTGGCATAGATGTCCTGTTGTGAAGATGAGACAGAATGTTCAGGCTGATAAGCGAAGCTCAGTCAAGTTTGCAGCAGGCTTGGAAACCATGTGGAAATCTGCAACTCATGTTACCCTAGTGTTTGCAAAATTCAGATGATCTATTGGGGGGGAGAGGCACAGTCCTGGTCCTTGTGGTTAAATATTTGAGAAGTGTTAAGTTTAAAAAAAGTGGGTTTTATTCCCCCAATGTAGAATTCCTCAGTGTAGTATGAATCTCCAGGAGTGGGTTAGAGTTTGCGAAGGAAATATTTGACAAAGCTTTTTACACTACCTGCAATTATATCATATTGGAGAAGGAAATGGCAACCCACTCCAGTATTCTTGCCTGGAGAATCCCAGGGATGGAGGAGCCTGGTGGGCTACCATCTATGGGGTCACACAGAGTTGGACATGACTGAAGCGACTTAGCAGCAGCAGCAATAATATCATGACTCTGGGGAATACGAGGGAGGCAATGGGGAAACCCATTCTGGAGAAGGGAAGAGATCTAAGGACAGACAAGGTCTATAAACTATGGCTTGTATTAGGTTGGCCAAAAAATTCTTTTGTGCTTTTCCGTAACATTGTACTGAAAAATCCAAAAGAACCTTTTGGCCCACCCAATAAAATGGTTAAAGTATGGACTTGGAAACACTGGAATCTCTCTGTGATGAGTACACAGGTTTCTCCAACTTGAGTTTCCCTCTCATGTACATACAATTCTGACATCTTTTCACCACCCTAAGAACTGGTGAGATGCCATGTGAGAGGTCTAGCCTGTGTGGGGGAGGTGGTCTTAGAATAAAGAAGGAGCTGAGAATTAGGAGGTAAAATAGGGGCTCTTGCAATGATGTCCTCAGAAAGACAAAGGAAGAGGAGATCAACCTAGACCTCAGAACCAGAAACTCGCACTGGAGAGACATGTGTGTGAGAGAAGCTGATGGCAGGTGCTCTGCCTTGGGCTGTGGAGGTGGGGCCGAGGGGATTCCTGGTAGTGAAGGGGAGTTCAGGCAGGAGCTGAGCCACCCCAACATGGCTTACTCCATCTCAAGCTTCCAAGTGCCTCCACAACCCTAGGATACAGAGGTTTCCCAAGGTGGACCACTTGAAGTTCAAGGTCAACCATTTCGGAGTCCTAAAATCAGAAGGACTGAAATGCTGGACGTAGGATGAGACACAGGCCAAAAGTGGCTTTTCATACATGAATATTTTCTGCAACAAAGCACATAATTTTATTACAATTGGAGAGAGCAAAATTCTCACGCAAGCTGAGGAAAATAGGGGAAAAATCACCAAATGTTAATTAAAGGTGGTAAGATGTTATTGGTATTCTATTTACAATGCTGCTTTTAACGCAAAAATATCTGTAATGGGTTGCTGTTGATCCACCAACCTTACTTCTTCTGTAAGGATGACCTTGAACTAGGATTTCCTTTAACCTCTGGGTTTTCTGGAACTTAAGGCCTACAGTTAGAGAAAGACAACATAATTCATCTTCAGAATCAACCAAACATCTTGTTTACCACATGTTTGGTAAATGCTGTGTCAAGCTCCACGTAGAGTCTGAGAAACTAATCAAGGACAGTGTGTGACCTCGAAGTATGTATAACTGGACAAAAGGGGCAGGGTTACACAAATACTGTAGTACCCGCTGGAGTTGCAGACACTGCCTCAGGAGCAAAATAATGGGCTGAAAAGGAGAAAGGTGTTTGTTACTGAAATATCCAAAGGCAGACTGATCCAATATAGAAACAGTGAAATCCTGTATTAAGATTTTCTTTGTTTGGGTTTTTTTTTAAAGAACAAGTGAAACACATTAATTTATTTATTTTAAATGTATGTATTTATTTTTGGCTGTGCTGGGTCTTCATTGCTGCTTGGGCTTTTCTCTAGTTTGGGCGAGCAGGGGCTTCTCTTATTGCAGAGCACAGGCTCTAGGGCGCAAGGGCTTCAGTAATTACGGCACCCTGGCTCTAGAGGACAGGCTCCACATTGGTGGTGCATGGGCCTAGTTGTTCCACGGCATGTGGGATCTTCCAGGGTCAGGGATTGAACCCGTGTCTCTTGCACCATTAGGCAGATTCCTTACCACTGAGCCACCAGGGAAGCCCCCTTGTTTGGATTTAAATGAGACTGGGGAGCTATTGATGTGACAGAAACTACAATGTGGTCTGTGGGGATCAGTGTTGAGAAGTTGTAAGGTAAGTATCGGTGCCACTTCACCAGCCCTTTAGGTCATTCCAGGAGTGCACTAGAAGAATTCATGTGATGGCGCAAACACTCCTTTAAGCCCTACATGTGGGATTCAATGTTAAAGAACCGCCAAGGATCCAAATGATTGTACTGGAGACAAGATCTCATTTGTCAATTTTCAACAGTTGCTATTAAGGCTCCAAAGGTCTTGAGGAATATAGCTGAACCCCTCAGTCTTGGCCCTGGTCTCATGGTTAGTTCTACAGTCTTGGCCCCATTTGCAAGTGCCCTGTGGTACTGGGGTGCAAAATGGCCATAGGAATGCTGGGATCTCTTTTGGATGTGGGGCCAACCGAGATTAAGAACTGCATGCACTGGGAAGAGTTTGTGTTCAGGTGGTACCCAAATCAGGCTACACTGGACTTAAGTCCCTGGAATTTCTCTGCAACTGGCCCCAGCTTCTGTAAGACCAGACTCTGGAGCTGGTCCCTGTTTCCCCAGACCTGAGAGAAACTGGGTAGATGAAATTCACCGAATCCATGACAGGTCTGAATATTGTTTCCTTTCCATTCTTTAGGAGGGGTTTCATCCTTTAGCAGGCCAAGTGGTACCCAGACCTCCAAGCGTACCCTGTTGGTTGTAGTGGTCTTCCTTGTCTGAGACCTCAAGAGTCAAGTGTTATTTCACCATGGGCCTTCTTTCTCTGGAGACTCCCACACTCTACATTTCATCCTAGAAGTTAACTGGGTCTTAGAAAAGTAGAGTACCAGAAAACCCCATCTGAGGCATGGACAACTAGGTGGGGGCTACAGGGAGAGATGAGGAAGCCAAGCTGTATCACCTCAGGATTCCCCATTTTATGCTCTCCTGGATGTGCTCCACAACTCTCTCCTTGACTAAGTATCCAAGGAATAAAGGAAATATTTTGCCATAAAGTTCAGAGGGAAAAGCGTTTTTGGTAGACATGACAGTGTAAGCTTGGTGTTGGGCTTCTCATACTCTGAAGAAGAGAAATGAATGGAGCCTGTTGATGAACCAGGATAACGGAGAAAGAAGACGTGATGACACAAATAAGAATCTCTGCATACAGGGAGGGTTGAATGGAGGTTCTGTGCAGCTGTTTTACATTTCCAGGGAAAATGGGGTAAGAGGAAATATCCACTACATAAGAGGAAACAATCTTAACATCTGACAACATGGCTGAATGTAAGAAAGTTGAGAGACCACAGCCAGAGTTGTAACTTCACCTTTTTGCTTCCTTGATCAAGGGCAGATTTTGTCACTGGTAACTAGTGTTTCATGAGCAAGTTTCCAACTTTAAAAAGAAAGCACATCGCCAAATTAGAACCATATAATCTAAAAAGAATTGGCTCAACCAAATTTTGACCCCACCTTTGTCAGTGGCCTGACCAAAAAAAGAGAGAGATTTTTCTATAAATTCCATTTTATATTTCTTCAGTGTCTCATTTATTATCTCTCTCCATCTTCCCTTACTTGGGTTTCAGCTCAGTGTGGCATGAACTCTGCTAAATTTAGGAAGATCCGGTTACATCTTTAAATACAGGGTTTTCTGCAGACAATCCTGCCAGAAAACATCCTCAAGGAGAATTTATTATGAGGTTAAAGGGGATGGGAACAAAGGATCTTCATTACTGGCAAAAAAAAAAAAAATGACTGTGCTTCCAGATGAGGCTCTGTGTGAAAATGTTATATAAATGATAATAGTGGTAAAATTATAATAATTATTATCCAGTCTTTTGATTCCATTCTTTTCTATTCAAACTTGGGATCCCATGCACAAGATTCAACATAGGTATATAATTTAGTCCAGAGTTTCTTCTCACATTCTACACAATTATCCCTTCAAGCAGAAGAGTGAGGGTAAAATATTCCTTGAAGTCACCCATCTTCCTCTGCTAAATTCCACTGGTATAAGAGTTAGGTGACTAGACTGGCCACTGGGATCAAGAGTGGGAGGAGTAGGCCCCAGAGAAAGGGAAGTGGAGGTTTGCAATGTGGGATGTGTTATGGACTAAGTGACACTGCTCCAAAGAAGAGAGGTTGAGGTCCTAACCTCCAGTATCTATGGATGTTACCTTATTTAGAAATTGATGATTAAACTGAGGTCATTATGGTGGGCCTGAATCTCATTTGACTGTGTTTTTATAAAAAGTGGAAACTTGTCACTGCAGCACTAGTCACAAAAGCCAAGACATGGAAACAATCTACATGTCCACTGAAAGGTGAATGGATAAAGAAGATGTGGTACATATATACAATGGAATACTACTCAGCCATAAAAAGAATGAAATAATGCCATTTGCAGCAACATAGACATACCTAGAGATGACAGTAATAAACAAAGTAAGTCAAAGACAAATATCATATGACATCATTCATATATGGAATCTGTTTTAAAAAATGATATAAATAAACTTATTTACAAAACTGAAACAGACTCACAGAGTTAGAAAACAGATTTATGGTTACCAAAGGGGGAATGGGGGGGGGGCGGTAAATTAGAAGTTGGGAATTAACATACACACACTACTATATATAAAATAGATAACCAACAAGGACCTACTGTATAGCACAGGGAACTGTACTCAGTATTCTGTAATAACCTATATGGGAAAAGAATCTGAAAACGATGAATATATGTATATGTATAAATGAATTACTATGTTGCACGCAGGAAACTAATACAACACTGTAAATAAACTATGCTCTGATAAGTTTTTTTTCTTTAAAAAGTGGAAATTTGCACACAGATGGACATGCACACAGGGAAGACAATGTGAAGGCATAGAAGGAACACACCACATGAAGAGGAAGGCAGAGATCTAACAAGCCAAGGGACGCCAACGACTGCCAGTGAAGCACCAAACGCTAAAGCAGAGGCCTGGGACAGACTCTACTTCTCACCCTCAGAAGGAACCAATCTGGCCCCCACTTTGGTCTTGGATATCTGACCTCCAGAATGGGGAGGCAATACATTTCAGTTGTTTAAGTCATCAAGTTCATGGTATTTTGTGACAACAGTGCTGGGCATCTAGTACAGGGTGGTGAGGGCAGGATGTGAGGATGCAGACCACTTCTCACGAGGCTCTCCTCCACTCCTGTTTTAGTGATTCAGGGTCAGGAATAGGATTAAGAGGTGCGGGGCCCCATGTGGCATTTTCAAAGCCCGCTGCCACGAAAACAGCACACGGACCCAGGCTGGATCATTATATTGGGTTGGCCAAAAATTTCACTTGGAGTTTTCATAAGATGCTATGGAAAACCCCCCAAAAACCCAATCTCTTTGCCCTATATACCTGTGAAGTTCCTGTTTGAGGCCAGATGGGGGACGTTGCTAATTGTGTCTCACAGCCTCCAGCAAGGAGAGGGCCCCAGGGAACCTTGGGTGTGGCAGGGGTCAAAGGAACAGGGCCTGGGGCATTGTTTTTCAGTCTGGTCTTGAAGAAACCCTTTTGTTAGAGCGTGGTGACTACAGTTAGCACTACTGTATGGTATATCTGAAAGCTTCTAAGGGAGGTGAATCCCCAAATTCCTCATGACAAGGAAACAAAAATTTTTTGTAACTATTTGAGGGGATGGATGTTAGTAACTACACATATGGTGGTAATCATTTCACAATACATGTAAGTCAAATCATCATGCTGTTGCTGTTTAGTCACTAAGTCGTGTCTGACTCTTTGCAACCCCATGGACTGTATGTAGCCCGCCAGGCTCCTCTGTTCATGGGATTTCTCAGGCAAGAATACTGAAGTGGGCTGTTATTTCCTTCTCCAGGGTATCTTCCTGACCCAGGGATAGAATCTAGGTCTTGTGCATTGGCAGGTGAGTTCTTTACCACTGAACCACTGGGGAGCCCTGAAATCATTATGCTGGACACCTTAAACACTGCTGTGTGTCAGTTATATCCTAACAAAACTGGGGAAAAATCACAGAAGCAGCAGACCTCTTTCAGCTGGGGTAAGGCAGAGGCCAAGGAGGCCGGCTCCAGGCCTCCCATCCTACTTCTGACCAAAGCAGTGATGTTGTCCTCTCTTCTGTGAATTGAGTTTCCACAGAGTAAAGATAAATGTCTGGAAATCCTTTTGTAAGACCCTATGCCAGTAGTCAGGAGATAAGTCCTGGGTGTTCATTGGAAGGACTGATGCTGAAGCTGAAACTCCAATACTTTGGCCACCTGATGCAAAGAGTTGACTCATTGGAAAAGACCCTGATGCTGGGAGGGATTGAGGGCAGGAGGAGAAGGGGACGACAAAGGATGAGATGGCTGGATGGCATCACCGACTCGATGGACATGGGTTTGGGTAAACTCCGGGAGTTGGTGATGGACAGGGAGGCCTGGTGTGCTGCGATTCATGGGGTCGCAAAGAGTCGGACACGACTGAACGACTGAACTGAACTGAACTGAATGCCAGTAGTCTTACCTGGAAAATCCCATGGACGGAGAAGCCTTGTAGGCTACAGTACATGGGGTCGCCAAGAGTCGGACACGACTGAGCGACTTCACACACACACACACACACACGCTTCAGTCAAACTTATAGGGGGTAACCATTCTTTACACACCCTCTACCACCCACCCCCACTGCGCTCCCTCCCCTCCGCCCCCCCCCCCCCCCCCCCCCGCTTTTGTTAACACCTCTCCCTCTCCTGGGAATGCCCTTATTCCTGACTCCACCCACTGAAGTCCTCCTGAGCCCTACAGTGTTGGTGGAGTACTCCAAAGTGCTGCCACTTAAAAATAGTTACTCCCTAGGGACTGCCCTGGTGGTCCGGTGGTTAAGCTTTCTGCTTTCCACTGCAGGGGGCATGGGTTCGATCCCTGGTTAGGGAGCCAAAATCCCACCTGCTTCCTGGCCAAGAAACCAAAATATAAAACAGAAGCAATACTGTAAAAAGTCAATAAAGACTTTAAAAATGGTCCATGTAAAATAAAAAAAAAAAAAACCCAAAACATATTCTCTGCTTATAAGAATCCCAGTTCTACTTAAATATTAGGCTAGGCTTCCTAGAAGCCATGGAAAGTAGAGCAACTTCCGGTGGTCATATGCCCCAGGCCCAGTTCAAGGGGTGAGGGGGTAGTTTGTTAGGAGGTCTCTAGGAAATAGCTGCCTCCTTGATAAGAAAGCAGGAGAATTCTTTGTCCCCTACCCCTCAGCATCTTGCATTTGAATACAGTCAGCAGAGGATGCCATTCTCAGAGCTACCACAGCCAACTTGTGATTGTGAGGGGAGAAAGAAGAGGGCTGACATGCTCAGATAACTGAATCAGCGCTGGAGGCCATCTACCGCCAGGCTACCTCTTGTGTAAGAAAGAACCAGTCCTCTTCCTTAAACCACTCTGAAGGAAAGTTACATGGCTCAAAATAGCCTGGAGTTAAAACTCACCTCCTGGTCCTCCCCACCATTCTATGCAAAACAAAGAACTCTCTCACCCGAAGGAAAAAAAAAAAAATGGACATTAAGGTTGATTACGCTCAGCTCCCAGCCAGTCCAGCCTCTGGCCCATCTCCAGAATTCCTTGCCCCAGCCATTTAAGAGATAACTACTCCCAACAACCTTGGAGAAGAACAGGCCCCCTTAAGACAGTAGATTTCCACATATATACTTACTCTTTTCTTGAGTTAGGGCAGCAGCTCACTAATCTGACTGCTGTCCCTTCTCGCCTCATTAAAGGTGATCTGTTCCTGTAAAGTGCCGGTCTCGTTCTTTTTTCAGAACCTCACCTTCTCTAACTCCCTTACCCTACAATTTTTGGTGCCGAAACCCGGGAGGGTTGAGGTTCCTTCTCGTTCTCCACCACCAGCTCTTTGGAGCGTGGAAGTCTGCCAAGCTCACTTTCCCACCTGGGCTTTCAAGACTTCCTCGAGAGGACGCCCTGTGCCTTCGTGAGCGGTACAAGTCCTGTGTAAGGGCTTTATTGGTTCTCCTCGTAACCCAAGGAATATTGGTCTCTCTCTCTCTCTCTTCCTTTTTTCTCTACATTTTCTTTTCCGCGAGACCGACCAACTCCAGGACAGAGGCCTTTTGCCATCTGACCCCCCTCCAACCACCACGAATTCTCGCCTGACCCAGTAGCCCAGGTAAGCTTGGATGGTATTCTAGGGTGCCAAAGACTATTGTCCTTTCCAGGTTCCTGGGGAACCCTCCGGTCAAAAGGCCCTCTGGGGAGGTACTTGGGGGATGCCCCTCCCTCCTTCAGAGTTTCTATCTTTGCCCTGTCAAAAGATTAGGTGACGACCTTTTCTCTTGACCAGACAGTCACTAGCCATTTGCTATGGGGTCAAGCCAATCTGTCCCATGGGACTCTCCCTTGGCCTATGTAAAATGAAACCTCAAACCTCTATTCCTGACTGATCTCAAGGTTCATAAATTCAAGTCACTTTGCACTAAAATTTGGCCTCAATACAAACTGGATAACCAAAACTGCTGGCCTGAGTTCGGCACTTTCAATTTCAATATTTTATCAGATCTCACTAACTTCCTCAAACGAAATGGCAAATGGTCGGAGATCCCCTATGCCCAAGCCTTTTGGGCCCTTCAGAGCAGGCCCTCCCTATGCCAGGCCTGCTCCACCCACGAGGTCCTTCTATGCACCTTGCCTCCCAAGCAAAAGGGCTCTTCTTCTTCAACTAACTGTCAGTCATGACCTTCTGCACCCCGGGAGTTCAACCCTGCAGACGAGCCCCCTCCCTATCTGCCACCCCGCCAACCCTCTCCTTCCCCTTCATCCAACTCACCTACTGACCCCGAAACCTATCCTGACTCCCCCTCAACCCCGCTACCCCATTTCCCCGACTCCCCCTCCCCCCTTCCCTCCCCTCCTGCCCAACACATGTTTCCCCTGAGAGAGGTGGCAGGACCAGAGGGCCCCACCCGAGTCCATGTGCCATTTTCATTGTCAGACATGAGCCAGATAGAAGAAAAGTTAGGATCATTTTCTGAAAATCCTACCAGATACAGAAAAGAATTCCTGAGACTCTCCCAGGCCTATAACCTCACATGGAGTGACGTATATTATATCCTAAATGCCACTCTCACCCCAGGTGAAAAAGATTGTATCTGGCAAGCGGCAAAAGCCCATGCCGATCACTTACATAACCAAGACCAGGATAGCCCAGTTGCTGATGAGGTTGTGCCTCAATTAGATCCCCACTGGACTTACCAGCCTGGTGACCCAGGTATCAGGAGACTCAATCATATGATTACCTGCCTTCTAGAAGGAATGCAGAAAAATACTCATATCCATGTCAATTATGATAAAGTCAGGGAAATCACCCAAGGGGCAGATGAAAATCCAGCCTTATTCTTGACACGCCTAACAGAGGCAGTCCAGAAGTATAGCAACCTAGATATCACCACCCCTGCTGGGTTACTCTACCTTCGTGTACAATTCATCAGCCAGTCCACCCCTGACATTAGATGCAAGCTTCAACAACTAGAGAAGGGCACTGAGATGCCCAAAAGAGACCTTCTAGAAGTGGCCTTCAAGGTGTTCAATAACAGAGAGGAGGAGGCTAAGAGGGAAAAAGACTGTGAGAGAAAAGCTAAATATGCCTTTTTGGTGGCAGCAATTAAGGGAAGAGATCAGCCTGGCCCAAGTCATCCCAGACTGGGACTTAAGACCCCCACCCCCTGACCCTGCTTCCAATGCAACCAGTCAGGACACTGGACAAAGGCATGCCCGAACCCGCGGCCCCCAACAAAAGCATGCCCAACCTGTGGTCAGTGGGGACACTGGAAGGTGGATTGTCCCCAGGGATGCCCTGACACCCCTGGGGAGGTCCCCACCTCCCAGACCTGGAGAATGAAATGTCCACAGGGACGCCCTGGTGTCCCTGGGACACCTGATCCCCACTTCTCCCCACAACCTCAGCCCAACCTTATGAGAGTTGTTACAGTGATGGAGCCTGGGTTCCAGCCCCCTGGTTCGTGTCCCAGACACGAGCTCAGAACTTAGGGTAGACAGGGTAACGGCCGGGAAAAAGACCTCCTTTATATAGCAGACACTGGAGCTGCTTTCTCTCTCTTAACTTCCTACTCTGGCCCAACTTAAGACTCAGAACTCACAATCAAGGGGGTCTCTGGAGTTCCCCTAAGGCCAAAACTCAGCCCTCCATTACTCTGTCAATTTGAAAAACTGACCCTCACACACTCATTCCTCATAATGCCTAAGTGCCCAATGGCACTCCTAGGGAGAGATCTGTTATCCAAACTGGGGGTCTTTTACCATACCCCCCTCAATATAGTCTCTATATTCTGCATGCAGATGGCACCTGGACCGTCCCTCTCCCTCACCCCCTGACCTTCCCTTGGATCTACTGGCCTTAGACCCCCAAGTCTGGGACACTGATCACCCGTCCATAGCCAAACATCATCCCCCAGTCCACATTACCCTAAAAGACCCCTAGACTATAATAACCCAACAACAGTACTCTCTCACCCTAGAGGCCCACAAGGGACTTAAGCCTATCATGGACCGTCTTCTTTAAGCCTCTATCTTAATTCCTACCCATTCACCACACAACACCCCTATTCTGGCAGTAAGAAAGGGACCAAACTCTTGGAGACTGGTCCAGGATCTGAGAAAAATCAATGAGGCTATCATGCTGATGTTCCCAGTAGTCCCTAACCCTTACACCCTTCTGTCTGCCATACCCCTGACTGCAACCCACTTCACAGTATTAGATCTCAAAGATGCCCTTTTCACCATCCCGCTTCAACCCCTCTCCCAACTCCTTTTCACCTTCACCTGGCAAGACCCCAAGACTCATGTTTCCCAACAACTAACATGGACAGTTCTACCCCAGGGGTTCAGAGACAGCCCCCACTTTTTTGGACAGGCTTTACAAAAGGACCTACAGACACTCGACCTAGCCCCAAATCATCTCCTCAATACGTAGATGACCTCCTCCTTTGTAGCCCAACCCAAAAACTCTGCCTCCAACATACTGCCAAACTCCTTGGGGCCCTGGGATCCTGGGGTTATCGGGTGTCCTGATCCAAGGCCCAAGCAGTACAGACAAATGTCACCTACCTGGGGCTCTCCATATCCCACCAACAAAGAACTATTCCCCCAGATAGAATCCAGGCCTTAATTAACTGTCCACCTCCAAAAACAAAAAGGGAACTCCTGTCTATCCTCGGCCTCCTAAACTTTTTCCGTATCTGGATCCCTAACTTCTCCCTCATTGCAAAGCTGCTCTATGAGGCAACCAAAGGATGAGCCCCTCTTTAACCCCTCCTCATTGGCCAATCCTATTCGCCAGCTCACCAGAGCCTCCTCTGAGTGCCAACTCTCCACCTGCCAGATCACACCAGACCATTCTTTCTCTTTGCACATTCCAACCAAGGACAGGCCCTGGGACTTCTATGTCAGCGGGCCAGAGACACCTGGGCTCCCGAAGCCTATCTGTCAAAACAGCTTGACATGGTGACCAAGGGGTGGCCTCCCTGCAGACAGGCCATGGCTGCTATCACTGCCCTCGTACCCGAAGCAAATAAACTCTCTAGACATGCCCCTTTAACAGTCTGTTCTCCACACACCTTCTGAGACTTACTATCACATCGGGCTTTCCTCTCCCTTCCCCCTTCCAAGGTACAGGTCCTACATGCCTTTCTCCTCGACCCTCAGCTCTCATTCTCCCCCTGCTCTCCCCTTAACCCCGCCAGCTTATTACCCACATCCTCTACAACATACCCTCTCCTACACAGCTGCAGCCTGACAGTAGATCTTACCCAAAACCCCTTTCAACATTTAACAGATCAGTCCATCTGAGACCCAGACACCCCACACTGGTTTGTTGATGGCAGCTCTCAAAAATCCCCACCCTTCGCGGCAGGATGTGCCATCATCCAGGGGGCACCTTTGCTACAATCACGGGACCCAGACAACTGAAGCTTCACCTCTGCCACTTCACACCACCTCCCAATAGGCAGAACTGATAGCCCTCACCAAAGCTTTAACTCTGGTTAAAAATCTAAGGGTTAACATCCACACAGACTCCAAATATGCCTATAACATACTTCATTCAAACATCCTAATATGGAGAGAAAGAGGTTTCCTAACCCAAAAGGGATCCCCAATTATTAATTCAGACCTGATCTACAAACATCTAGAGGCAGCACTCTTACCAAACAAAGCCGCTGTCCTCCACTGTAGGGGACATCAAAAGGGAAGTCTCATATCAGCCTACAACAATGCTGCAGACCAGAAGGCAAAAGAGATAGCCCTGTCCCATACCTCCCTCCAGTCCCCTGTCATCTTAGCTCTGACTCCATCCAACCCTCACACCACCAGAGAAATCCTCTCTTATCTACACTCACTCTTTCATCCCTTGCCAAGACACTCCAATAGTTCCTCTGTAACCACTTCCCCACATCCAATGCTGACCAACAATATTTAGATAACCTTACCGGCTCCTGTCAAACATGTCAGCGTACTAATCCCAATTCCAACCTTAAACCTACCTCCTTTCCAACCCATCAAGTGCGAGGCAGCTTCCCAGCACAGGATTGGCAGATAGACTTTACTCATATGCCCCTAGTTCGGAGAGTCAGATACCTCCTGGTCCTTCTGGACACCTTTTCGGGATGGGTAGAAGCATTTCCCACTACAAACAAAAGAGCCCACACCGTGGCCCAAATCCTCCTCACAGAAATTATCCCCAGGTTTGGCCTGCCTTCATCCCTACAGTCTGATAACGGCTCGGAATTTATGTCTAAGGTCACCAAACAACTTGTGCAATTCTTACAGATACCCTGGAAATTTCACATTCCATATTGTCCCCAGTCCTTAGGAAAGGTAGAAAGGATCAATAGAATAATCAAAGAAACCCTTACCAAACTAACCCTCAAGGTGCATCTGGATTGGACTAAACTTTTGCCAATTGTTCTCCTCAGAATATGGGCTTTGCCCAGAAAGCCCCTGGGGCTGAGCCCCTTTGAGGTGATATACGGAAGGCCCATGCTCCCTCCTGGACTCCCCCATGAACCTCCTCCCATACCAAGCTTCCTACACTCCCCTCTGCTGGCGGAACTCTGCCATGCCCTCTGGAAACACATCAACCACAACTTGTCTGCCCCTGACCCCCAAGCCCCCTTGACCCCTTTACAAACTGGGGACATGGTCTATCTGTCTGATAGTCCCCAGGGTGACCTAACCCCAAAGTGGCAGGGACCATTCAAAATTATTCTCCTTACCCTGACTGCAGCTAAACTCGAGAAGGTCACCTCCTGGGTACATCTCTCTCACCTAAAATGGGTCACCTCCGATCCTGCACTGCCCTCCTTAACTGACCCCTATCAGGTCTCCCTCACAGGACCCGTCTCCTTAAAAATCACCTGGCGACAACATCTGTCGACCATCCAAGAAGACACTGAATGACCTGGACACTATTCAACCTACAACTGTTCCTGACCCAACTACTACAAGACCTCTGGACCAGCGCCCCGACAGGAACCTCCTTCGAAGACCTGACCAAGCTGGTGTCTCAACTGTGGCTTCAGGGAACCTTCTACAACCTGACTCCAGATGGAATTGATTTCTTTACTTTCATTCTCTATGTCATTCTTCATCGTAATGAACACTGTTCCTCCTCAGATTCAAACAACCACCAACCTGGGGCCTTCCGCCCCTCGCCCTGACTGGCCTCTCCCTGTCTCTCTAACTATAACTGCACTCTTCATCTTAGTCCTTGCTATAGGCCTAGTAACTGTCTCCCTTCAGGACTGGCCGCCTATCCTTCGTCTTTTTGTCAGAATCGCCTATGTTGCTGGCTGTGTTCTACTCCTAGGGTGCTATTTCCTCTGCACTGCCTAACTAACAGCCCATGACTCCCCTGTTCCTTACCCTTGCTGCACTCCCCAGCCTTCTGGCTAGTACCTGTCCCTGTTCAGACATTTATTCTTATGTTCATTCCTCATGTTATAATATGGCTCCAAGACCGTGCACCATGAACCTCAGGGCGGCGGGGGTAGAGGGAGTCCAAATCCCTACTCACTGTTAAAGTACAAAAGAGAGGGAGTTTCGTGAGTACCTGCCATAGCCAAATGGAAGAAACATGTTTCTATCTCATTACCCACTGGGGGTACTCAGATGGGGGCAGGGTACTAGATCAAAATTGGGAAAAGAAACAAGAACAAGTTATAAAGAACATAATTTCCTGGTTACAGGCGACCCCTGAGCCTTACAAATGCCTAGACCTCCTTTCCCAATTACGGCCTCTCCTAAAACCTCCCTCTGGCAACCGACACCTTACCCGCCTTCTCAACTCTTCCTTCCAATTCTTCCAGTACACACAACACACATCCCAGTGCTGGATATGCATGTCACTGTCTCCCTCACCACACATAGCAATTCCCTTACCCTCAACCTGGCTGTCACAGGCCAACTATACCTCCCCTTCCCAACAGAAAACTACACCACTCATTGGGCCAGTCTCTGACAAGGTCCTACTCTCAGCCTCTTCAAACCTAACCTGTATCAACCACTTTAGTCCCAACTACACTGGTCTTACAAATTCCCCTCCCTCCTGTTCCACTTGGGTTCTCTGGAACAGCACAAATAACCGCACCAACCTGGAAATCTTCATTCCCTGTGCTACTGCTACTGCTAAGTCACTTCAGTCGTGTCCGACTCTGTGCGACCCCATCCCTGGGATTCTCCAGGCAAGAACACTGGAGTGGGTTGCCATTTCCTTCTCCAATGCATACTCTGTGGGATCTATGCATATTCATGTCTCCCCCTTGACCCCCCTGGACCTTGCATCTTGGTCTTCCTGACCCCGCGTCTAACATTCCTCAAAGAAGAAGAGGTAGAAGAAATAGTCTACCCCCAAGGGGAACTTTCCCACAGGAAAAGACGAGCTGTCATAGCCTCCCTCCTGATTGGGACCGGCATAGCAGCAGCCCTAGGCACCAGCATTGCGGGCATCTCGACCTCAGTCCATTTCTACTACAAGCTGTCCTAAGAACTTAATGAGGACATGGAGCAGGTAGTGGAGTCCTTCGTTTCAATCCAAAGACAAATTAACTCATTAGCTTCTGTGGCCCTATAAAATAGGTGAGCCCTGGACCCTCTCACCGCAAAAGAGGGAGGGACCTGCCTTTTCCTAAGGCAGGACTGCTGCTACCTTGTTAATGAAATGGGCATAGTCCAGGGCAGAGTCAAAGAACTTAGAGACAAAATTGAATGCTGCAGAAAAGAGTTAAAAAACCTTTACACTCCCCAAAACCTGTTCCAATAGGCCCTCCCTTGGTTTCTTGGGACCATTGGTGCTTATCATTTTATTCCTCTTATTTGGATCCTGTCTCTTCAATCTCTTTCAAAGGTTTCTCCAAGAACGGATTTGGGCCATCTCTTGAGACCAAGTCAAGACTGTTCTTTTGCTTGAAACCCTGATGGCTAGAATAAAAAATCAACACTACGGGCCTTAGGCTTCCTTCCTCCCAGACCACAAACCTCTGACCCTCATTTATCAGCATGAAGAAGCCATGAACATTAATGGCACCCACCTCTCTCTTTTTGTATATATTCCTTAGGGTCTGGAATGAAAGAAAGTTACATGGCTCAAAATAGCCTAGAGTTAAAATTCCCCTCCTGGTCGTCCCCACCATTCTATGCAAAACAAAGAACTCTCTCACTTGAAGAAAAGAAAAAAAAGGACACTAAGGTTGATTACGCCCAGCTCCCAGCCAGTCCAGCCTCTGGCTGATCTCCAGAATTCCTTGCCTCAGTTGTTTAAGAGATAACTACTCCCAACAACCTTGGAGAAGAACAGGCCCCCTTAAGACAGTAGATTTCCACATATATGCCTATATATACTTACTCTTTTCTTGGGTTAGGGCAGCAGCTAACTAATCTGACTGCTGTCCCTTCTCGCCTCATTGAAAGTGATCTGTTGCTGTAAAGTGCTGGTCTTGTTCTTTTTCAGAACCTCGCCTTCTCTAACTCCCTTACCCTACGCACTCTCCATCAGGTTTTGTTACTCATAGCCATGGGCCTGCCTAACTGATACATTTTCTATCCTCCAAGGCCCTCTCCAGCTTCCCTGGTGGCTCAGTCAGTAAAAAATCAGCCTGCAATGTGGGAGACCTGGGTTCAATCCCTGGGTTGGGAAGATTCCCTGGAGGAGGGCATGGCAACCCACTCCAGTATTCTTGCCTGGAGAATCTCCATGGACAGAGGAGCCTGACGGGCTGCAGTCCATGGGGTCGCAGAGTTGGACACAACTGAGTGACTCAGCACACAAGACCCTCTCCAGGAAACAGAGATTTCCCTCCCTGCCACACCCCTCCCAGCAAGCTCTGCACCTCCCCTCCTTCTTTGCTCCCACAGTCACATATGTTCATGTTCTTTATCCCACTTGATTGTTCATATTCAAATCTCATCTTTTCTTTCACATCACCAGCCCTAGAGGACAAGACCTTAGTGTGTTCTTCCTCTGATACAAGTGATCTTTTAAAACAGTGCTTCTAAAACTTTAATGTGCTTACAAATCACCTTAGGATCTTGTTTAAAATGCAGATCCCTGGGCCCCAACCACAGAGCTTCTGATTCAGTGGGCCTGGGGGTGAGGGCACGAATCTGCATCTCAAATAAGCTCCCAGATGACGCTGAAGCACAATCCAGGTCTGCTTTTTGAGGAAATACTGCTCTGTGGCACTGTGTACCTTTTGTATTATCCTTGTCACACATCAGCTCTTATTGTTAACTTTGTTCCTTTTCACATTGCATCCTCAGTAGTTTTGTGAACCCCTTGAGGGCAGGCACCATGTTTTAAGCTCCACGAGACCTCCAGAGCACCCAACACAGTGGCACTCCACAACTTTTATTGATAATGGAATGAATGAGTGATGGAGTGAAGTGAATACAGCTCTTCACCTTCAGGTTTGGTTTCTCATTCCCAGCAGTGATAAATATGAGACAAGCTAGTACCTCAATTGACATTTCTGCAGAGAGAATCACAGCCTCAGAATTCTAATCAATAAAATACAGTTAACAGTGTTTTCTTTAACACTGGACCCCATGACAATGTGGAGGTGCCAGGATTTCACCCCTGATTTCTGTTGCATGAAGTCATATATTTTTATGAGTCACATATTTTCTATTACACAGTCTGACCCCTTCAGTTCTCTGAGGCAAGAAGTACCTCTTAAAATAATCTAATAAGTAAATAAATTTTCTTCCAAGCAAAGCTTCTCTGTCACACATACAGATATATCCCTTGATATTCATGGGGAATCGATTCTAGGACCTCCCACAGCTACCAAAATCCAAGGATGATCAAGTCCCTTACTGTCAGCCCTCCTTATCAGCAGACACAGAGGCCGTGGATATACAGGGCTCACTGGATGCACTGTCTAGCTGGAAAACATTGTCCAGAGGGGTGGCAGTGCTTAGAGATTTCTTCTTGGAACCTATAATTGATGAATTGTTGCAAAGTACATGAAATTTCATTCTGATTTTGTTCTCATAGCCTTGTTCTCAGGAAGGCCCTCAGGGAGTAAATCTCTGGTATCAGGACAGAGTGGGCAGATGAGAGCTTGAATCTCATTCATCACACAACTGCACTGAGCCTGGGGCGGGGGCAGGGAGTGGGGGCGGTCAAGGCGATTCGTGGAAATATTTTCTTTCCTCCAAAAAGTAGAAAACAATCTCTTTGCTGACGTCAAAAGCTTAACTAGTGGCATTATTTCTGAATAAGCATTGCTTCTGCATCTCCTGATGCTGCTGTCAGTTTAAGAACCAACATTCATGTCAGGGGGATTCCAGGTCTGTGTCGTTTCTTCCAAAGCAAAGGTGACGGTAAACAGACACATGGCAAGGTATCCCCCATGAACACTCATTGAGCTGCTTCCTTTATGATTCATCAACAGCAACGGTGGAAGGACCTGTCTAGGCCATGAGAAGAAAATATGAAGATAAAAACTGATACTGGATTCATTTCCTAGCTGTAGAAAGCACCGATGAAAGACACGTGATTACCTAGCTTCTATTCACCACATTCCAACCTCCGGCTACACAATGGTGACCTGTCAGACCCAGCACTTGGTGGTGGTTTACTCAGGCACTCAACAGCCATACACCGAGCACCCAAGCATAGTGATTAAACCATCGCCTTTGAGACCCTCATTGCAGGAATTCTAATTATAGCTTCACTGTATATTTTCTGCAAGAAGCTGGTGAAACTGGTCTCCTCTCTGAATCTCGGAATTGTTTGTTGTTATCTAGTCGCTCAGTCGTGTCCAACTCTTTGCGACCCCATGGACTGTAGCCCTCCAGGCTCCTCTGTCCATGGGATTCTCCAGGCAAGAATACTGGGGTGGGTTGCCATTTCCATCTCCAGGGGATCTTCCCGACCCAGGGATTGAACTCTCGTCCCCTGCATTGATAGGTGGATTCTTTACCACTGAGCCCCTCAGGAAGCCCCAAGCCTCAGGATGCTCACCTAAAAATGGGGACAGGAATAGAAATAATCTCACAGGGCACGTCCTTGCTACTCAAAATGCAGACCATGAACCTATCACATCGACACCACCTGAGAGCTTGTTAGAAATGCAGAATCTTGGGCCTTACCCCAGATCTAGTGAGCCAGAACCTGCATTTTTAATAAGATTCCGAGGTGATTCCTATGCACGTTAAAATTTGAGAAGCACTGGGAAGATGATAAAGAAACAGTCTCTGAACCCAAAGTGCTTGAATCCTAACTCTATTGGTTATCAGCTGTGAGCCCTTGGTATGGAACTGAACCAGTCTGTGCCTCAGTTTCTCATCCATAAAATGGAGATGATAATAACAACTCCACTCCTAGGGCTGTTGAGAAGAGTAGATGAATGAATGGATGTAAAGAGCTTAGAAAAGGGGACAGTGCTTAAGTGTTCAGTAAGACTGTTGTGATAGCTGATGATTAATTAAGTTTTAAACACTGAGTGCAATAAATAACAATTGTTAGCTGCAGTGGACAAAATACTGTTGGCTACTGGCAGGAAACAGATGATTAAAAAATTGACCCTGACCTCATGACACTTCTGAAGTGGTGGTACTAATTCTATTTATACGTAGTTCCCACTTAAACATAATCACAAGTAACAGTCTTTCAGACAAATACCGTATGATATTACTTACACATGGAAATCTAAGATATGACACAAATGAACTTACCTACAAAGCAGAAACAGACTCACAGACATAGACTTGTGGTTGCCAAGGGGGAAGGGATGGGGAAGGAAAGGATTGGGAATTTGGGGTTAGTAGACGCAAACTACTATATATACAATGGATAAACAACAAGGTCCTACTATATAGCACAGGGAACTATATTCAATATCCTGTGATAAACCAAAATGGAAAAGAATATGAGTGAGAATGAATGTCTATGTATAACTGAATCACTTCACTGTAGAGCAGAAATTAACACAATATTTTAAATCAACTATACTTCAATAAAGTAAATTAAAAAAGTAACAGTCTTTCAGCAGTACCCATCCAATGGTAGTCAAGGCATCTCTGTTCTCTGCTACAGCCTGGAGTTTAAATGATGGATCTCGATTGTAATACGTGAGTCAAACTTGAATAAATACTGCTCCAGACACCATGGAGTGACTAATATGGTGGAAGAAAAAGCCACATTCCTTGACTTCCTCATTTTAAGCCGTTCTCATAAAAATTTCTCCCTGCAATTTATAAAGCTGACAGCATGTGGAAGAGCCCTAACTGGTAAGTCCTATGGGAACAAGTTGATTCTGCCTGATGTGGCGAAAGGGGCTGAGCTGATTCTACACATCTGCACCATTTCCTAGGATGTGTCCTGTGTGTGTGTGTGCTCAGTTGCTCAGTCGTGTCGGACTCTTTGCAACCCCATGAACTGTAGTCTTCCAGGCTCCTCTGTCCATGGGATTTCCCAGGCAAGAATACTGGAGTGGGTTGCCATTTCCTCCTCCAGGGGATCTTCTCAAGCCAGGGATTGAACCCATATCTCCTGCATTGGCAGGTGGATTCTGTATCACTGAGCTACCTCGGAAGCCCCAAGATGTGTCCTGTAATGGTTCTCAAACTTAGCTGTCTCTTAGAATCATCTGAAAAGCATTTGCAAAGCACTGATACCCAGACACCACCCCGGAGAATCTGATTTAATTGCTCTGGAGTGTAGCTCAGACATGATGCTATTTAACGTTCCCCAAGTGATCGTAATGTGCAGCAGTGGTTGATAACACCTATTATGACACACACGCAGCCCGAAGGTGTCCTCTGTCAGTGGAGGGAATTAGCAGAAAGTGAACAAGAACCAAGGACGACAGAGGAAGAGAAGGGATGGTCACTATGAGGGAACAGCTAATAGCATTTTGCTTCTGCGTCTCGGGAAATGAACCACCAGGAATGTGGCTTTGCTCCAGCAGGCCAACTAGGGGTTTTGTAAATTTGACCGAGTCCCAGGCAGACCACACAAGTCCAGGCATAAACCAGAACCCTGAAGGAGTATGAAAAGGGGGAGGGTTTCAGAAATGGAGGACTAAGAAAATGGGTAACAAGTAACCGTCCAACAAAGTTGCCATGACATTCATGCCCTTTAACTCAAAGGGCCTTGCATGACCATTCTCAAAACTCATTTTCCCTATCAGCCAGACCTGGAAACAATCCACATGTGAGTAAAAGTGGTGAAATTTATTACAGTAAATTCAACCTGAACATTACAAGCAATGAAATAAAGCATGAAGTGCCATTCCACTCAACAGCATGGCTGAACCTCCTAGGCATAGTGTTGAGAAGGCTGATACAGAAGAAAAAACACTACATGATTACACTTATGAAATTCAAGAATGAGCAGAACTAATCAATGGTGGTAGAAGTCAGAATAGTGAGTACCTTCTGGAGGAGGTATGGGCTGGGAAGGGTCTGAGGGACCTGTTGGGTGGCTGCCAGCAAGGCTCTGTATCCTGCTCTAGGTGGAGTTACAATGTGTGCACACATGTGCACCTGTTGGTTAAGCTGAACACATAAGATGGGTGCATTAAAAAAAAAGATGGGTGCATTTTACTGAGTGCAAGTTATTTATTGTTGTTTAATTGCGGGTTATAGCCCACTAGGCTCCTCTGTCCATGGAATTCACCAGGCGAGAATACTAGAGTGGGTTACCATTCCCTTCTCCAGGGGATCTTCCTGACCCAGGGATCAAACCTATGTCTCCTGTGTTGGGCAGACAGATTTTTTTACTGCTGAGCCACCAAGTGCAAGTAAAATGTCGACAAAAAAAGAAAATGAAATTTATCTATTACTATTATTCACTCACTCAATATTTGGGCTTCACAGGTAGAGCAGTGGTAAAGAACCTGCCAGCCAATGCAAGAGACCTTGGTTCGATCCCTGGATTGGGAAGATCCCCTGGAGAAGGGCATGGCAACCCACTCCTGTATTGTTGCCTGGATAATCCCATGGACAGAAGAGTCTGGTGGGCTACAGTTCATGGGGTTGCAAAGAGTTGGACATGACTGAGCATGCACACACTCAGTATTTATTAAAAACCTATTCTGAGCCAGGTCAGGTACCAGGTACTGGACACAGAGGTGGACTAAGTGTCCTCTTGGCACTTATAACCTAGAGAAGAAGGCAGACCATCAGATAGAAATGCAGACAGGTAACATCAGGAGGTGAGAAATGCTATGGGGGAAAGTCAAGCTGGGTAAGAGGGTGCAGACCATGTGTGGGGGCAGGGAGGGTGGTGGGAGTGTAGCGCTATTTTCGATGGCAAGGTCAGAGAAGGCCTTTCTGAGAGGGCAGCGTTCCAGCAAGTTCAGGGTATCCAGTTTCCAGCCCACAGCAGATTAGAAGCAGTGCCTTTGATGAGGACAGGAATGTCATTTGAAGGCAGACAAATTGACAGGAGTGTCAACTGACAGCCAGGCAGGATGCAGCAGCCATCAAGCCAGCAGCCCAAGCACCCAGAGGGCCCAGCATGAGGGCCACCCCCCCCACTTCTGTAGCCCTTAGGACATGTCTGTGACAAAGCTCAAAACAGCCTTCTGTTCTGTCACCTCTCTTACTGCATCAGTGCCATCTCCTGGCCTTTCCTTCACTAGACGGTAAGCCTCTTGCAGGCAGGGTTTGGGTCCTGTTCGTGGTTGTATCCTCCGTGCCCACCACAATAAGGGGACACAGCAAGGGTGTCTATAAATATTTACCATCTGTGACTGTCTTGATGACACTGAGTCACCTTCCCAAATACTGCTAATACCACCACTATTTTCTAGAATTCTCTGTGCAAGCATAGAATAGACTTTAGACTTTAAAATGAATAATCGATCAAGTTTTAACTTTGATGACTGGCTGTTTAAAACAAGAGAAGAGTGTCAGCCATCTGGAGAACTAACTTACAGGAAAATCCTCATTTCCCCCAAATTTCCCCCAAATTGCAGATTTTGAGCAAAATAAAAGACTGTTATTTTGAACTACTGAGTTTTGAGGCCGTTTATAATGCAGTGATGCATGCATGCACTAGAGAAGGAAATGGCAACCCACTCCAGTATTCTTGCCTGGAGAATCCCAGAGACAGAGGAGCTTGGTGGGCTGCCGTCTATGGGGTCACACAGAGTCGGACACAACTGAGCGACTTAGCAGCAGCAGCAGAATGCAGTGATGGGTAACTGATAGACTCAATTTCTCCAGAACGGAAAAAGGTGACTCAGAGTTTTTATCAGAATCTTTTTTTTTCTTAAAGCCACAGTATATTTTTCCCTTTTGGGGGCCTACCATCTCAAGTTCTCCACTGTATCTCCATCTCTTCTAGCACTTTCACTGGAGCAGTAGGGAATGCTCCCCTTCTCACCAACAGCAAGAGCCTTCATGTGATTGTATTTGTTAATTGACAGGAAGGCATAATCTTCCTCTTATCCCATCCAAGCTGGTTTCCTTAGAAACCTAATTTTCCATGGATTCCCTTGATTCCCTCTTGCAAACAAATGTTATTAGAGCAGAGATTGAATTGTAGGCACTTTGAGTAAACTTAATAAATCCAAGGACCCATGTGGTGCAATCTTGGAGCACTATCTCTTTTAGGAGTTATAGACCATCAAAAAAGCAGCTCTTTTCGACGTTCAAGACAATGTAATAGAAATCCCTTCATAACCCACGTCACACTTCCTCAGCCCCTTCCCCAGTCTCCAATTCCTTTGTCCCTCACAGCTGCTTTGGAAACTTTTACACACAAAAGATTTTTCAAGTCCTGGAATCCATCTGGGCTTCCCTGGAGGCTGTGCCTGCCATGAAGGAGACACAGGAGATGTGGGTTTGATCCCTGGGTCAGGAAGATCCTCTGGAGGAGGAAATGGCAACCCACTCCAGTATTCTTGCCTGGAGAATCCCATGAACAGAAGAGTCTGGTGGGCTACAATCTATGGGGTTGAAAAGAGTCAGACACGACTGAAGCGACTGGGCAAAGAATCCATGTTGATCCTTTTCCTCCACTCTCTCTTTTCTCTCCCCTTCTCTCCAAACCATGATTTAGTTTCTAGGCCAGCAAGGAATAACTTTTTCCTACTCTAGGAAGGTGAAAGGAACAATTTAGAGGGATTCTGAGCAGGTAAACATGGGTTTCTTTCTGAAAAGAGGGGGGAAGGAAGTTTGTGACCACCGATTGTGATTTTGTCTTAATATATTACATGGCATCCATTTCAATTTAGTTAATGATTACTGACAGAAAGTAAAAAGAAGAAATAAACTTCATGTTAATGAAAAGACTCTTTGATTTTTACATATCATCTTTATATCAGGGAGTGTTCCCATGCTGTGGCACCATGGAAAACATAAGGCACATTTCTGGCAACCAGTTTGTTAACTAGTCCAGAAAAAACAGTATTTGGAGGGATACAATTCCTGCTTTTAGTTCAATTCTCTTTGTCAATTCAAATAACCAACTTTTCTGTCTGTCTGCAGTCACCGTTTCTGGCTCTTTTTTTCCCCCTACTTTAATGGAAATGTTCAAAATGAATAAAGGCAATCTGATGACTTCCTGGTAATGATTTTGATTCTGAAGAGGTTTTACAATCAGCCATTGTTACGTATTTTAAAAATACCTCTTAGGGATTTTTTTTCCTTGGCACTGATTTGTTGTGGTCCCCTTTACCCATTATCCAGGCCCCCAATGGGTCACAATTCTGACTCAGGAAGGAAATTTACCAGGTACTGGGGCTAATAGTAGAAAACTTATTCGACAATAGTTATAAGTACAAGAGGAAAAGTACAATTACTAACGTATCTTCTATTATCTGAGTACAAAGATACTCAGGAACAGCTAAAATCAGTCAATTATTTCCTTTTCCCCTGCAGAAAAGTGCAAATTTATTCTTAGCTTCCTATCTCCTCCAACCCTTAGCTCAGGGGTTCTCCAAGTGTGGTCCCTAGACCAGGATCAAGAGCATCACCTGAGAACTTGAGAGAAATGCAAATTCCCTGTCCCAACCCCACACCTATAGAAACAATCTCTGAAGTAGGGTCCAGAAAGCTGTGTATAAACAAGCTCTACAGGCAATTCTGAGCCTCCCAGATTTTGAGAACCACTGCCTTAGACAAGTGGTCCCTAACCTTTTTTGGCACCAGGGACTGATTTTGCGGAAGACAAGTTTTCCACAGACCAGGGGAGAGGGGATGGTTTTGGGATAATTCAAGTGCATTACATTTATTGTGCACTTTCTCTTCTATAAAGTGGAGGATAATTGCTTTACAATGTTGTTGTAGTCTCTGCTGTACATCAACTCAAATCAGTCATAATTTTATATATATATATATATATACACACACATATATATATATATATATATATATATGTATATACACACACCCTCCCTCTTGACCCTCCCTCTTTCCCAATTCCACCCCAGTAGGTCATCAAAGAGCACCAGGCTGGGCTCCCTATGTTATGTAACAGCTTCCCATGTCTATTTTACACATGATAGTGGATATATGTCAATGCTACTTTCTCAATTTATCCCAGCCTCTCCTCCCCCTGCCAGGTCCACAAGTCCGCTCTCTACGTCTTCAAATCTATTTCTTCTCTGTAAATAGGTTCATCGGTATTATTTTTCTAGATTCCTATATATGCGCTAATACATGATATTTGTTTCTCTCTTTCTGACTTCACTCTGTATAGCTGGCTCTAGTGTGCACTTTATTTCTAACCTAATGCTGCTGCTGATCTGATGGGAGGTAGCAGTCCACAGCCTAGAGGTTGGGGACCCCTGCCTCCAGTCATATCATTAATTGGATGAGAAAGGCACAGCAGCCTGAAAGTGGAAGAACCTGAGTTCTATTCTGTGCACTGCTTCAGTTGACTGCGTGGCCTTCATCAAGTTGCTGCACCTCTCTGAACCTCAGTTTTCTCATCCATACAATGAAGAACAAAAGTCAGAAATTCTTCTAGGTTCCTACAAGCTCCAGAAAGTAAAAAGCCACTGCCCTCAATAACACTAGCCGAGGACTCTAATATCCTGTCAGGTGATTCTCTTTTTTCTAACATATCAGTTTTCTTTCTTTTTTAAAGTTAGGAAAGGCAAACCCACTCTTGTCAAGATGACTAAATACTTTAAACACCTAGAAGCTGTATTTAAAACCTTTCTGTCAAGATCAAGTCATTTATTAAAGTTGCTGGTGAATGCTTCCTGACAGTTTTCTCCATCAGAATTTATCATTTCTCAGCCAGAAATATTAATTCATCTCATCAGTCTGGGAATCTTGATGGGCAATTATTTTTTATTTGCCCTAAGAATAGATTCATAATTCTTTTCATTCAGAAGAATATTCTCCCTGTACAAAAGTGACTCAGCATTAGTTAGAATTAATATTAATATGCCAACTTAGCATATTCTATGGGTAGAAATGATGGATCAACATATTCTTGAAATAATATTAAAACTTAATTTTGATGACAAATGTTACATAAGATTTATATTCTCAGATGGTACTATGATATGCATTTTTAAAACCTTTCTTTTTTTTCCCCTGAGTATTCAACTGAGTATTTTTGAGCTGAGACCAATCTTAAGCCAAGACAGAGAATATGGGGCTGGGCACTCTTTGTTGAATTTCAACCAATGATTCATTGCATCCATTTGTCAAAATTCAGAATGTGACAAGCAAGCCTTTGATGAAATAGATAGACTTTCCAGATGGAATGAAATCCTGACACAAGTAGTTTTGAAATTAGCTTAATCTTTCTATTACTGAAGGAACAGGGAATGAAAAAATGAGGCTTTTACCCTGAAGAGTAACTGATCACAGGTAAAGAGCTTACACAGTCACAGCGAAAAATGGTTTTGGATCTGGAAACAGAGGAGGAAATGTATACTATGTAAGGCGAAAGTCCTTTCACATGGTCTTTTTGCCTTTAAAAATAAACATTAGAAGAAGAAACAAACACATTGCTGGTATAAAGATCACAATCAGATGCAGGTCAAATCAAATGGTCCACACCTAGGCCAGGATTCAGTTCAACCCCAAGCACTGAGGGAAGGTGAAAAACAAACAGGCTGAAGAGGAAAACCAGGATCAAGAGATGTGGACGCTCTAGCTAAAAAAATATATTAAAAAAAAAAAAGAAAAGTCAGTGATTCCTGCATGTAACATTACAGTATACTTTATTGTATTAAAAAAAAAAAGAGAGAGTGGCCTGCAGACTCACCAAGCAACTAACTAGGTTACTCTGGACACACTGCTTCTGGACAAATGGCCTTGAAAGGGTGTGGAGGCTGGGCTTGTTTCAGGTCCCCTGGACAAGGGGCTGCCTGGATGGGAGTCGTATATAGGCCTGCTGCTTCAGGGAAAGTCTAGGTGGGGGAAATCAAAGAGACTGTCCTTCCTTTGGGTGTTATTTCTGCCTTAGGGAGAAGTCCACCCAAGGGCCGGTGTTCCCTCTCTTCATTCAATAAATATTTGCTGGGCACTTGTGTGCCACACACTGTTCTAGGGGGCGCATCACAACACAAAGATCTTGGTCCTCAAGGAGCTTAGATTCTTGCGTGGTGTGGAGAATAAAGGTAGCATAACAGGCCAGGGACTGCCATCCTTAGAGAGGCCTGTTGGCAAGGCTGGCCTTGGCTGGCATTTGAGAACTTGGATTTCCGGACAACCAAGCCCAGGACTAGAAAGGGCGTGTCTCAACTGTTTGTGTGAACAATATAGTTGATTCTGAACACTGGCTTTCCTCCTGGGAGTCTGGAATTTTGATATGTGCTGGGCAGAGGGAGCCTACGTGACTAGGGTAGGGTAAATACACAAAAATATGTGCCTCATGGACCTTCATGCTGGTATGAGGGGGAAGATCTGAGGTGTTCAGTAACTGTATTTCAATCTTAAGGCAAAATCTATGGCAAAAGTAACCATATTGGATTGACCCTTGGACAACATGGGTTTGGATTGTGCAGGTCTGCTTATATGCAGATATCGTTTTCCAATAAAGACTTGCTTTAGTACTACATAATCCGAGTTTGTTTGACCCCATGAATGTGGAACTGTGGATATTGAGGGCTGACTGTAAAGTTCTATGCAGAGTTTTGGCTGCACAGAGGCTCACTGTCCTCAACCTCCCAGTTGTCCAAGGATCAACTGTAATCACTTAATAATTTAGTTAAATAAACACTATTCATTTTTGACTTTTCATGTGAATAGCAAACAGCAAAAGCACATTATTGGATGCCACCACACCGTTCTGGCCTCATTCTGTAGTTACCCACATTTAATACCTAGCATTGGCTTTATTAGGGCTTCCCAGGTGGCTCAGTGGTAAAGGATCTGCCTGCCAGTGCAGGAGATGCAAGAGACCCAGGTTCGACCCCTGGGTTGGGAAGATCCCCTGGAGGAGGGCATGGCAACCCACTCCAGTATTCTTGCCTAGAGAATCCCATGCAAAGAGGAGACTGGTGGGTTACAGTCCCTGGGGTCACAGAGAGTCAGACATGATTGAGGGACTGAGCAAACATGTCGGCTTTATTGGAAGGGCAGGAAGATAAAGGATCTATGATACCCGTGAGGTGAAGGAAGCTCTTGCGGCCTATTTACGGCAGACCTAACGAGAGATGCTAAAGGCCAAAGGGATGTATAAAGCCCCTCAGCATCTGCCCTACCCCCTTTCCAACACACCCATCCCCCCAAATCTCCCCAAAGCCTAGAACCCTGAGAATATACATCCACACCCCACACACAACTTCACGCTGCCCCTGACATCACAGTCTGCCATGGACTGCAAGGCCGGCCACAAAGTCTTTCCCCCTCTGCATCCAGGCCCTTTCAGTTTTACTTTATAGTTCCTCTCATCAAGAAATGAAGTCCATTCAATTAAACATTGTTATATAAGGGAACTGGTAATATATAAATATGATGTTTATCACATAATTTTTTCAGTACATTCTGCTATGTAACATATAGGCATAAACAAAATTGGCATGGTAGATTTAAGTAGTTTCTAGTTGTAAAAACATGAAAAAACATAAATAAAATAAAAGTATATTAAAAAAAAAAAAGAAAGAAATGAAGTCCAGCCAGCTACCCTTTGACACTGGAGCCTCCGCATGACTTTGCTTCAGTCAACATGTGTGAAAGTGGTGATGCAGTGATTCCAAATCGAAGCCTCCAGAGGCCTTGTGTGCCTCTGTCCCCAGTCTTGGAGTTCAGTCACCCCGATGGCCTCAAGCCGACAGCTGGCCAATGGAAAGATATACGAGCAAGGCCACCCAGACCAGCCAGTTCCAGCCAACCTTCCCTCTCGGTGCCAGCCATGATCGGCCAAGACTGGCCCTGAGCAGCCGAGCCACTAGATGGAGTCGGGAGCGATAATCACAACCCAAACAGAAGCCAGGAGGGTTTAATGTTGTTTGGCAGCCAGAGGTGACCGAGACGCGTGCCCAAGCTTGAGTGTCTCAGCTGAACCTGTACAGGTGCCTCCTGACAGGGGCTCCAAAGTTGAAATCACTGCAGTGTCTCTCAGGGGCTCTCTCAGGACAAACGCGGGGCTGACGACCACTTCAAAGCCAGAAGGACTCGGAGGGAGACCGCTCACTTCAAAGATGGGATAGCTTCAGAAAACCCTTACATTTTGGCTTGAGAGTCAAACAATTGTCGCACAGCTTCTCCCTCTCCCTCCCTCTCCCTGGCTCCCCAGGAGAAGAGCAATTGAAACGTTGGAAACAATCTTCCCTCAAGTACAACAAAGGGCAGATTCTCTCAGCTCAGGGAGGCTGGCCTTTGGCGGAAGGGGAACAGCGGGAAGGGCACAGATACCAGGGCAGCTGAGAAAGAACTCCGGGCCTGGGTGAGATGCAGGCAGGCTGCCCAGTGGGGAGACTGGCAGCATTTCAACATCGCCACAGCCTCATTTTGTAGAGCTGAGAGAATAGTCTCATCTCCCAAGAATGACAGAGCTGCCCATTTTATTGTATGCTTCTTAGGCAGCGACATGGTGAGTTATTTGAAAACCTGAATGTATCCATGCCCATCAACCTCCATGCTTTTTTCACTCTCCTCGACTCCCCACTTTTTTTGTTTTTTGGCTTTACAGCTACACCAGGTATCCCCTGTAATCACTGTGTCCTGAAAAGAAAAAGTCAAGATATTTCAAGTGCCTTTTAAAGCCATACCAAGAACTCTCTAGACACCAGTCAAAGTAGTATAGTGAAAGCAGACCTAATGTCCCCATGAAAATGGGGATCATGAAATGAGAGACAAACTCACATCGAAACACTGCAGTGAGCTGCTTCAATCCTGCATCCATTTACTTGGTACCATGTACTGTGAGGAGCAAGACAGAACACACTCCTTGGCCTCTGGAGTCTGAGGTTTTAGTCTGCCCTCAGAGAGCTATCAGGGGAGTTCCCTGGGGGTCCAGTGGTTAAAACTTTCCCTCCAATGCAGGGTGTGTGGGTTCGTGTGGGTTCAATCCCTGGTCAGGGAGCTAGGATCCCACATGCCTCAGGGCCAAAAATCCAAAACAGAAAACAGAAGCAATGTTGTAACAAATTCAATAAAGACTTAAAAAATGGTCCACATAAAAAAAAAGAAAATCTTAAAAAAAAAAAACAAACACAAAACTTCTCAGCCCTGTCAGAGCTCAGGACACAAAGCGCTATCATGCTATGATGAAAGCAGGTTCCAAAATCTAGGCCAACACAAAAGAGAGTCATGTTTACAAGTCATGTAAATAAAGTTTGTCAATAAAGTTAGAGGCACCCATGTGAAGTGAGTGCCCAGCGTTTACTTCTCCCAGGGTGAGTGAGTTCAAGCCATCTACCAGGAGGTTCTCATGAAAAACCCTAAAACTCTACTTTGTCTCATCTCTGCCACACAATCCCACCAGGACCCCAACTGGCCTTTAGACCCTGACACAAGCTATTCTGTATTCATTTTGGAAAGGGGGGAAGGAAAAGTCTCTGGAAGAACTAATCTCCTGTTTTAAGACACAGCAAAAGAAGCCCATCCATCTCTCTTCCCAATCTCCATCTTCTGCCAGACTTTCTATGGGAATCCATGAAACACTTCTATATTCTTTACATAGATGAAACAAAATGCAAAGTTGTCTTTTATCACACTTTTCCCCTCCAAATTCTGAAATCTGCACAACACAGAAATCATCATTCCCTTTCATCCAGTGACCAGGGTACAGATAAAAATGTACGAGCTAATTCAGAGGCACAAAGGAGAGTCAGAGGATTAAACAAAGCAATCACCTTAAAAAAAAATCACCTTCAAAAAAAGCCAAGCTGAAAATCCCGATCTTGACCATACACACAGTTTTTAATCAAGAAAGAGAAATACATCATTCCGTCGCCTACCAAACTGTATTTTCCTTCCTCTTTAAAAGAAGAGTGGAACTCCTAGCAACTAAATTATTTTAATAAGGTTAAATGAAGAAGCAGCAGCAAAATGCAGTTACCCAGTGGGCAAAATCCTAATCTAATGCAGGTCTAATTAACTCTAATTGATGCAAAAGGTCATCTAAAAATCAACAGGAAGTGTATAGTAACAGCATTGGAAAGACCCTCATTATTTAAGAATCAATGTCCAAAGGGCATTTTTAAAAGGAATGTAACACCCCCAAGATGTTCACATTCCATGCTGCTTCATTCTTTACCAAAAGACCTTATCAACTGCTCCTTATCAAGAATCTGGAAGTGTCCGGAGAGGCAGACTAATGATAATTAATAGTACAAGGTCTTCTTTCAAAATCATTAGGGATTCACTAAGCTGACAACACAAGCTGTTTAACACTTGAACTGTCTAATGACATTGCAGGATAAGGGGTACCACCATATTTATGACTTCGGAAATTCTGCTGTTGAATTTCCAAACTACTCTGTGGGCACAGTGTGATGTCCGTTTACCTTGCCTTTTGATTTTAGGTGCAATTTGTGCCTTCAAAACCCAATCTGTATACTTATCTCACTGGGGATAATGGAATTTGGATGTTGAAAGGCTGACCTTTGCTTCTTCCCTCTGCCAAACCCATTCCCTACCTGCAGCTCTATTTCCTAGTACTGAATATTGGATTCTGTTGGGGGGGGGGGATGGGGGGGGCGGAAAGAGCAAAGTTGAATAATAGAGGCGGGGGAAATTTAGTTTAGTTAGTTGCCTACCCAATATCCATTTCTCCCTTCAGAACTCCGGCAGTTTTCAAGGTGGCCCAGATAAAGGCAAGCTTTCCTAGTCTCCCGTGTGTGGCCATGCAATAGTCCTGGTCAACAGATGCAAGGAGAAATTTGGAAATGTCTTGGACAGCTTTTGCTTCCCTGATCAGTGGAGACATACTCAGCATAGCCTTCCCTCTGCTCCCTATCTTGAATGCAAACATGGTATCTGGACCTTCCCCCATGGATTCTGTAACCATGACCTAGGAAAGTCCCTGACATCACCAACTCATTGTACCAACACCAACAGTCATCTGATGGCAGACCTCTTTATATGTTAGAATACAGTGTATTAAAAAGCACAGACAAAAAAAAAAAAAGCACAGACATCACTTTGCCAACAAAGGTCTGTATAGTCAAATCTACGGTTTTTCTAGTCGTCATGTACAGATGTGAGAGTTGGACCATAAAGAAGGCTGAGCACCGAAGAATTGATGCTTTCAAATTGTGGTGCTGGAGAAGACTCCTGAGAGTCCCTTGGACTGCAAGGAGATCCAACCAGTCCATCCTAAAGGAAATCAACCCTGAATATTCACTGGAAGGACTGATGCTGGGCTGCCTGATGGAAAAGACTTTTCACTGGAAAAGACTCTGATGCTGGGAAAGATTGAAGGCAGGAAGAAAAGCGGGTGACAGAGGATGCGATGGCTGGATGCCATCACCAACTCAATGGACATGAGTTTGAGCAAGCTCTGGGAGATGGTGAAGGACAGGGAAGTCTGGCGTGCTGCAGTCTACGGTGTCACAAAGAGTTGGACGTGACTGAATGACAGAACAACAAGAACAATCTGTTGAAACACCACAGTTAGGTTTTCAATCAGCTACAGCTAACAGCACTGGTAACAGATATGTTCAGCCAGGAAAGGAATCCGCTTCCACCCTCAGATCTGAGCAGGTTTCATTGTTTAAAATAATCCCTGTTAGGTTACGGTAATTTGTCTGTTCCTTGGGAATAGAACCATTTGAGCAATGGCTGCATACAGGCTCTAACAGTATCTTTCATCACTCCTGTTTCGTCCAAGACCAAAGTCAGCAATGAAACCATTTTATTAAAGCTGTACTTGGTGTCATGCACCAGTGATCACTGGTCACAAGCTGAAGTTTACAAAGGAAAGCAATGGTCTTCTGAGAACATCATTAAATGGCATAGCACAGAGTTTGCATCGTAAGTCTCTCCTTGGAATTTGGGCTTTGCCTCTCTCATACAATCCTATGCAGCTTCCCTGGTGGCTCAGTGGTAAAGAATCTGCCTGAAATGCAAGAGACCTGAGTTTGATCCCTGGGTCGGGAACATCCCCTGGAGAAGGCAATGGCAACCCACTCCAGTACTCTTGCCTGGGAAATCCCATGGAGAGAGGAGCCTGGTGGGCTACAGTCCATGGGGTTGCCGCAAAAGAGCTGGACACAACTTAGCAACTAAACAACATGGTTTTATGGAATTATCTTCAATAGGATATTCATGACAACTCTTCCCCCAACAGCAATTTTTTTTTTTTGGCAGCGCTGTGAGGCTTGCAGGATCTTAATTCCTTGACCAGAGATGAAATCTGTGCTCCTAACCACTGGACCATCAAGGAATTCCCCCAACATCATTTTCTGATGAAAATGAAGTTGACCTTTCTAACAACCAAGGTAAAAATGTTCTTAAAGGACACAGACATAAAAGCAATAGTTGCCAATATGAATCCTGTCCACAGAGTAAGCAGAAATGTTTTTACTAAAAGAACGTCAAGAAGAGGGCAATGCTGACCAGGCTGAGCTTCTGGGTGAAGAGCTACACCAGTACCAGACTTGCTAGGCTATAAGAAGGGGTGCTCTATGAAGCAGGTGGTTCAAAAGTGTTGAGCAAAGGACCACTCGGTGGAACACTGGCACCACCTACAACTTCTAATAAATGCAGAATCTTAGGTCTCATCCCACATCTTTTTTTTTTTTTTGGTTGTGCTGGGTCTTCATTGCTGCATGCAGGCTTTCTCTAGTGGCAGCGAGTGTGGGCTGATCTTCGCTGTGGATGCACAGGCTTCTCATGTTGTGGAGCATGGGCTTAGTGGGATCTTTCCCGACCAGGGTTCGAACCAAGTCCCCTGCACTGGCAGGTGGATTCTCTTTTTTTTTTTGGCAAGTGGATTCTTAACTGCAGGACCACCAGGGAAAGCCCCAGGTCTTCAATAGGTTCTCCAGGTGGTTCAGGTACATTCAAACTTGAGAAGCACTGGTTTCAAGAATTTTCCTAACATGTTAGAACACCTGAAGTCAAGAGATGTTACTTACTCCCACTCCAGTGAATGGCAGGCATTGCTCAGTATTTAGAAGGCCATAAATGTTGCCTGTGGACCTCGCAAGGATTTACAGTATTTGCCACAGCCACAAGAAGGAAATTTACTCTGTCCATGGCACCAATGATTAATATTTGACTTGCCTAAAGATATTAATTTCCCCCTAAAGGGTCATTTATCAAGGTCTCTGAGGTTAATATATATTCTTCAAGATGACAGTGATAACGAGAGTTGTTGCTGTGACTACACAATGGATATACGATAGCGATTTTTCATAAAGATGCTTCCCTCTGTCACCTCAACAAGGCACAATAAATAACTCAGAAGTCTGGTGTGTGGTCTGGTTTATACCACTGGAAAGGGTTATCCTGGGCATTGGTGCTATTTGATCAGACCCAAGAATGCTGTTAATGGATTGTCAATGGCATTATCCAAAGAACTGGGAGCTTATTTACACCTAATCGTGGCACCAATTCACTTAAAAAAGAAAACGCCCATTTGCTCTTCTAAGGAGAGGGTGACTATCAAACATGATTACATATATCAGTATCTTACCGCCTACACTGAATACGACAGCCCTGAAAGCCAGTGATGTTCTGAACAGTGCACCATGGAATGGAGATTAAACAAATGAAGCTTAGAGAAGTTATACAGAATTCATTTAAAACAAAAGTGGGACTTCCCTGGCAGACCAGTGGTGAAGAATTCACCTTTCAATGCAGTGGGTGCAGGTTTGATCCCTGGTTGGGGAGTTAAGATCCCACATACCTCAGGGCCAATATGAAAGAGCAGAAGCAATATTGTAACTAATTCAATAAAGGCTTCAAAAATGGTCCCCGCCAAAAAAAAAAAAAAAAAAGAGAAAAACAAGCTTTCAGGCAATGATGACCTCCCCATGAGAATGTGCCTCTCCCAAATGATCTCCTTTATCCCTCTCTAAAAGAGAACAGGAAACATAAGAAGAGCCTGTTGCAGAGCCCCAGTTCCTATTTCATGGATGTGAAATGCCCAGGATGCTATAACATCACCACCATCTTTAGCTATGCACAAACAGCAGTTTTGTGTGTTGGCTGCTCTGCTGTCCTCTGCCAGCCTACAGGAGGAAAAGCAAGGCTTACAAAGGATACTCCTTCAGAAAGAAGCAGCACTAAAAGTACTCTGTATCAAGAAGAATGGGAAACTATCCCAATCAACACGTTTTGGATACAAAGAGAGAGAGAGACAGAGAGACAGAGAGACAGAGAGACAGAGAGAGACAGAGAGACAGAGAGAGAGAGACAGAGAGAGAAATCTTAAAAGTCATCACTGGAAGCAGGAACTTTTCAAAAGAGCATCAGGATTTTTCATCCTACCAACCAAGCTGGAAATCCTTGGCAATAAGTTTTCTGCTTCCAGCAATATGGTGGTCTAGTGCAGTGGTTCTGGAACTGTGGTCCCTAGAACGGCAGCATCAGCATCATCGGGGAACTTGTTAGAAGTGCAAATTCTCTCACTCTACCCCAGACCCACGTACAGCAGAATGACCTGTGTTTTAATAAGGTCTCCAAGGTGATTCTGCCAGAAGCTAAATTTCAGTTCAGTTCAATCACTCAGTTGTGTCTGACTCTGCAACCCCATAGACTGCAGCACGCCAAGCCTCCCTGTCCATCACCAACTCCTGGAGTTTACTCAAACTCATGTCCATTGAGTCGGTGATGCCATCCAACCATCTCATCCTCTGTTGTCCCCTTCTCCTCCCGTCTTCAATCTTTCTCAGCATCAGGGTCTTTGCCAATGAGTCAGTTCTTCACATCAGGTGGCCAAAGTACTGGAGTTTCAGCATCAGTCCTTCCAATGAATATTCAGGACTGATTTCCTTTAGGATGGACTGGTTGGATCTCCTTGCAGTCCAAGGGACTCTCAAGAGTCTTCTCCAATACCACAGTTCAAAAGCATCAATTCTTTGGCACTCAGCTTTCTTTATATTCCAACTCTCACATCCATACATTACTACTGGAAAAACCATAGCCTTGACTAGACAGACCTCTGTTGGCAAAGTAATGTCTCTGCTTTTTAATATGCTGTCTAGGTTGGTCATAACTTTTCTTCCAAGGAGTAGGTGTCTTTTAATTTCTGCAGTCACCATCTGCAGTGATTTTGGAGCCCTGCAAAATAAAGTCTAACACTGTTTCCATTATTTCCCCATCTATTTGCCATGAGGTGATGGGACCAGATGCCGTCATCTTAGTTTTCTGAATATGAAGCTTTAAGCCAAATTTTTCACTCTCCTCTTTCACTTTCATCAAGAAGCTGTTTAGTTCTTCGTTGCTTTCTGCCATAAGGGTGGTGTCATCTGCATATATGAGGTAATTGATATTTCTCCCGGCAATCTTGATTCCAGCTTGTGCTTCATCCAGCCCAGCGTTTCTCATGATGCACTCTGCATATAAGTTAAATAAGAAGGGTGACAATATACAGCCATGATGTACTCCTTTCCCTATCTGGAACCAGTCTGTTGTTCCATGTCCACTTCTAACTGTTGCTTCCTGACCTGCACACAGATTTCTCAAGAGCCAGGTCAGGTGGTCTGGCCTTAACACCTCTTGAAGAATTTTCCAGTTTGTGGTGATCCACACATTCAAAGGCTTTGGCATAGTCAATAAAGCAGAAATAGACGTTTTTCAGGAACTCTCTTCCTTTCCCGATAATCTAATGGATGTTGGCAATTTGGTCTCTGGTTCCTCTGCCTTTTCTAAAACCAGCTTGAACATCTGGAAGTTCATGGTTCACGTACTGTTGAAGCCTGGCTTGGAGAACTTTGAGCATTACTTTCCTAGCGTGTGAGATGAGTGCAATGGTGTGGTAGTTTGAGCATTCTTTGGCATTGCCTTTCTTTGGACTGGAATGAAAGCTGACCTTTTCCAGTCCTGTGGCCACTGCTGAGTTTTCCAAATTAGCTGGCATATTGAGTGCAGCACTTTCATAGCATCGTCTTTTAGGATTTGAAATAGCTCAACTGGAATTCCATCACATCCACTAGCTTTGTTTGTAGTGATGATTCCTAAGGCCCACGTGACTTCGCATTCCAGGATTTCTGGCTCTAGGTGAGTGATCATACCATCATGATTATCTGGGTCGTGAAGATCTTTTTTGTACAGCTCTTCTGTGTATTCTTGCCACCTGTATTTAATATCTTCTGCTTCTGTTAGGTGCATACCATTTCTGTCCTTTATCAAACCCATCTTTGCATGAAATGTTCCCTTGGTATCTCTAATTTTCATGAAGAGATCTCTAGTCTTTCCCATTTTATTGTTTTCCTCTATTTCTTTGCATTGATCACTGAAGAAGGCTTTCTTATCTCTCCTTGCTATTCTTTGGAACTCTGCATTCAAATGGGTATATCTTTCCTTTTCTCCTTTGCTTTTCGCTTCTCTTCTTTTCACAGCTATTTGTCAGGCCTCCTCAGACAGCCATTTTGCTTTTTTGCATTTCTTTTTCTTGGGGATGGTCTTGATCCCTGCCTCCTGTACAATGTCACGAATCTCCATCCATAGTTCATCAGGCACTCTGTCTATCAGATCTAGTCCCTTGAAGCCATTTGTCACTTCCACTGTATAATTGTAAGGGATTTGATTAAGGTCATACCTGAATGGGGTTTTCCCTACTTTCTTCAACTTAAGTCTGAATTTGGCAATAAGGAGTTCATGATCTGAGCCACAGTCAGCTCCTGGTCTTGTTTTTGCTGACTGTATACAGCTTCGCCATCTTTGTCTGCAAAGAATATAATCAGTCTGATTTCAGTGTTGACCATCTGGTGATGTCCATGTGTATAGTCTTCTCTTGTGTTGTTGGAAGAGGGTGTTTGCTATGACCAGTGCATTCTCTGCAAAACTCTGTTAGCCTTTGCCCTGCTTCATTCCGTACTCCAAGGCCAAATTTGCCTGTTACTCCAGGTGTTTCTTGACGTCCTACTTTTGCATTCCAGTCCCCTATAATGAAAAGGACATCTTTTTTTGGGTGTTAGTTCTAAGTCTTGTAGGTCTTCATAGAACCATTCAACTTCAGCTTCTTCAGCATTACTGGTCGGGGCATAGATTTGGATTACCGTGATATTGAATGGTTTGCAGAACACAGCTTGCCTGATGAAAAAAAAAAAAATGACTCAAGCTTGAAAGGTAAATGTCAAAAGCTATTTACACAGTAGTTTTAGTTAGAATCCTTAAAGTTACCTGCACCAAGAACTGGGGGCTTTCCTCTGACTGCTAAAAAAACGGATAGAGTTAGTTACATGTTGGTCAATATTCAATAGTATGAGTCAAACAGCTGTCCCATACAGTGTACCACCTAATTAAAAGCTCATGCTATCTAAAATGAAAAGAAATATTAAATCATTGTATGTTGTAGACAAATTCTGAGGGTACATCTTCCTTCTAATTTCTGATTTAATTATCTCTTCAGGTATCTGTTTATTCACTTTAGGGAGGACGTGATGAGGTACTCATTTAGGTACTCATTTCTTAGCTGTAGTAAAAGTATACTTACTGTAAACTGGCTTTGCTTCTTCTACTCCTCTACATATTTTTATTCATAAATATTTACTTTAACAGTTGTTTGAGGAACAGTATTTTAACATGTAATTAAAGGGGCAGTTTTCTACATTAGGTTCTTGTTTGTAGGACAGCATAATTCCTTCTAGACAAACAAAAAAGGAATTCTTAACAACTGATTATCTACATCTGTCAGTGGTTAAATTTATCAAAAGTGAATATGAGTTTTCAACAGACGGAGATAAAGATTGAGAAACATACACAAGACTTTGTCACCTACATGAATATAAAAGTAACAGATTATTTTAAAAACAAAAACCATTTCAGATGTCTGATACTATATAAGTCCAAACATAGAGTTTCCTAAAGGGTCTCTTAAATGTTAACAATGAGAGAGTTCTGTGTGTCAGCACAGAAATGCACAAGCGGATCATTTTGACCTGTCATCAGCTGGGCACATTTTTCACTTTGTAATGTCAAAGTGGTAGAATTTTACCATCCACTGGCTGTCATGAGGCTGACGGTGAATGAAAATGTGACAGAATTCATGACCAACCAAGTAACCTGTCGACCAAATATTTCATCCCAAGATACTAAGTAGCTCTGCTGTCAGACCCATAAAAGCTAAAACACATTTTGATAGAAGCTCCTTTTAAAATGTGGGCTGTCCCTTCTTGAGACTCCAATAAAGGGGATTATTTAGGTTTGTGAAATTAAAAACAGTTCATGGGCATCTCTTCCTCTCTTCTGTGAATATGTCTTCTATTTGCCAGGTCTGCCTATTATTCAGATCAGTATTAGTGAAAAGGGAGTGGAGATGAAGAGCTCAGAGCTGCTGCAGTCTTGCTGCAAGCAAGGCTCTCTGGGAAATGTGTAGGATGGAAACAAACATGAAATGTGCAGTGAACAGTACACCCAAAAGGGCAGTCAGAAGTGCCTAGGGATCCATTGAGAAAAAAGGCTTGTGAGAAAAGTAACAAAAGAAACTCAGGGAACAAACGTGGTGTTAGGCACTTCCTGCTAAGGATTCTTCCTCTCACAGTCGGCCATCCACTTCCATCCTCACACTTAATTGTCCATGCTTGTCTCCAATTCTTTCTTCTATCATGTTCTATTTGGGAACTTGTAACCTGTGTCTGAATGCCTTCCAGACATTTCCTCTCTTTGAGTTTTCAGGCTACTGAGTGGCATCTTGGGTGAGAGTCAGCAACGGATTCGGTCCTGAAACTCCAGAATGGATATGCAGACACTGTACCCACTGCCTCAAAGGGTTCTCTCAATGAACAGAAACAACTATTTGCCATTCATCAGTTAACATTTATTGGCATATTTAGGGAATGGGGAATTTCATTTAACATGAAGGGTACCACCCTTGTACAGCAAAGAGATCAAAGCCAGTCAATCCTAAAGGATTGAACATTCATTGGAAGGACTGATGCTGAAGCTGAAGCTCCAATACTTTGGCTGTAAAAAATTTTCCTGCCATGCAGGAGACCTGGGTTCAATCCCTCAGTTGGGAAGATCCCCTGGAGAAGGAAATGGCAACCCACTCCAGAGTTCTTGCCTGGAGAATTTCAAGGACAGAGAAGCCTGGCAGGCTATAGTCCATGGGGTCACAAAGAGTCAGACATGACTGAGCACCTAATACTTACTTCACTTTTCACTTTCACCTGATGCAAAGAGCTGACTCATTGAAAAGACCCTAATGCTGCAAAAGATTGAGGGCAGGGGGAGAAAGGGGTGAAAAAGGATGAGATGGTTGGATGGCATCACTGACTCTATGGACATGAGTTTGAGCAAGCTCCAGGAGATGGTGAAGGACAGGGAAGCCTGGTGTGCCACAGTCCATGGGGTCACAGAGTCAGACACAACTGAGCAACTGAACAACAAAGGGTACCACCAGCCCAAGGCAGCAGAAAGAGCACAAGTTTGCAGAAGAACCTGAATTCTAGACTAGATTCAATCCCTTATCAATTGGGGATCATAAATCCCACAGGTAAGTCTTGGTTTCTCTCTCTTAGAATCTTAACTGGCTGGTTCCTACCAAAAGTATCCTGCTTGGGCAATAAATGTTATGATTATCCTACTTCTCAACCCTACATCCTTGGGGAAGTTACTCAACCTTTCTGCAATGTTTTCTATTTTCTGTTCTGAAAATGTAGCAGTAATAATATCTAACTTGAAGAGAGATTGTGAGAATTAAATGAGACAGCTTATGTAACAAGTAGTTAGTCGACTTAATGTGCTATATAATTATTAGTTACCATTGGTTGCAATGACTTGGAAGCATTATAGAATCTTGGAGCATCTTAGAGCCACTGCCATGAAAAAAAAAAACTATATTCTTATTCTGCTTTATATACCTGATTCCACCAATCTTCACTGTATTCTAATCTTTGATCTTTTTACTTTTAATTATTTTAACTGGAATCTGCCCTCCTTTCTGGGTAGAAGTTTAATAAATATAGCTCTGATCCTCATTATTTTACTCAATCTTTTAAAAGGCACAACTATTTAAATTAAACCATATGAAGATTTTAAATGACACAGAGCTGTTCGGCCAAACTAATAAAATGCCATTAAATCCTAATTTAGTATTACTTATTAGAATATAAGGAATGTATCAAGCCATGTTTTTGATGAGGAAATATGCTGACAAAATTTATCTATAAATGACATTATTTCTATCATTAGGTAATATTCCATAGATATTCTCTAAGAACATTCGTTAATCACTAAGCAGGAATAAGACTATGAAGAAGAGAATATGGTGAAATCACACCTAAAAAGCACAGGTGAGATTAAGAAAAATAGCTCTTATGTTCTTGGTATTTATATTTCTCAAAGATATACTGGGTTGATAAAAAAGTTTGTTCAGGCATTTCCATAACATATTATGGGAAAACCCAAATGAGCTTTCTGGTCAACCCAATACATGTATATAACTTAAAAAGTGACGCGTTCCTTAAAATAACATCAAGCTCCTGTCCCTCCCCTCCTCATCCACAGCAAAAGCTGAAAATATTTTTTTTGCCTTTTTTTTAAGCTATTCATCTTCATATTAGATGACATGCTTATACAGCTATTTCTTATCTTTTCCATTAAAGGTGTTATCTATTCATCTCCTAACATAGAAGATGAAGACTTAGCTCTCTTATAATCTCTTCACACGTTTCCTTTCCCAAACACCCAAGATAATTGTATCATTTTTTTTTACCAAAACAGTATCAGGTTAAATCAATATTCATTAAGCAAAACCATGTTCAATGATTACTATTTCCTTTCTTCCTCTACTTCCCCCTGCAAGATAACTTCCTTTTCTTTCTATATTGTTTGGTTTTCTACTTTGTCTATACCAAATTCGCACCTTAACTTTCTGACAAATTTGCATAACTCCTCTAGGTACAGCCAAGCATATCAGGTAATTCACCTATTTTATTATTTTTCTCTTAGCATCATCCTGGCTGTAGCTTTGCTTCAGTACTTAGGCTTCCTTCAAAACTTGATACCCAGCTGCCATCCTGGGCTGTCCTTTACCATCACTCTTGAAGTTTTCTGATCTCATCTGCACTGGAGCTCCAGGTTTTGAAATGTCATACTTCCCTATTTCTCGGTTCATTCCACCAACACCATGGACCTCCCTCAAAAATGTTTTACCAGCTCCTGCAGTGTTCCAGACAGTGGTTGGTTCATTTGGGATGTCTGGTCTCTTAAGTTTTTTAAACACATCTGTGAAGCAAAATTACCTATGCCTTACATTTTTGAAAGAAAAAAAAATGCGGTTTTTTTTTTTTGAGAACTTGCAAAGATTTTTTTTTTCTCCTCTCACAGTTGATTCATACTTTTGGCTGCTACAGAATTCTAGTTGATAATTTTCTCTGTGAACTTAGGAGGCCTCGCTCCACTGTCCAGTAACTTAAGTTGCTACTGAAAGTCCAGATCAAATCCTTTTAAGGAAGCAGTTTTATTTTTCTTCTTAGAAGCCTTTAGAATCTTTTCTTTCTTCTTTTTCTATCCAACATTCCTGGGGAGGGGAATCCCTTAAATCTAGCAAGTTCTGTTTTGCACATTTGCCCCACAGTTCCAGAAGCCTAGAAGTACTGGGAAGATTACACCTCCATCTATTAGTGAAATACTGGTTGGAGTGTGTGACTCAAGTCAGGACAAACTATGAGATGCTATCTGCCCTTCGGGGTTCTTTAAAGAATGAGATGGAAGCTCTAACTCAGCCTAAAAATCACACTTTTGCTTGGCTTCCCACCCTTCACTGTTTGCCCTACTCCTATACTGGTTTCTCTGCGAGTCCTTTCTGAATGAAGTATATCCACACCTCAGAGGCAACTTCTGGAGAGCCAAGCCTAAGAGTATCACCTAGTTGCTCAGATTTGTGAAAGGACCTACAAAGTTGCAACTGACAAAGCTGAAGCTGGGACTAACTGGCTTCTGGAACTTCAGAATCCATACAGAGCACTCTCCTGTACCACCATTTTTATTCACTCTTAAGTTAAACTTCAAAAACACCTTGAAGTTCAGAGAGTCGAGTTCAAACTATCATTCCAGGTGTCTTGGGGTACAACTCGCTCTCCTCTCAGCCATGAATACTTCAGTAGAAAAACATGCATAAGTCTTATCTGACTTAAATCTCTAGAAGCAGCTCTGTAATCAGGAAGATGTGGGTTCAATTACTTGCCCAGCTGTGTGATGTCAGGCAAGTTCCTGAACCTAAGTCCCAGTATTCTCCCCTGAAATGGATATAATATGTTCATCACAGTACCTGTCATAGAGTCAGTCCTATCTTTCAAGTTATTTTCTGGTGGTGGTAGTGGTAAGTTTGTGGTACTACCACCATATAGCCTTCACCCAGTTCCCACATTTCAGAAATGTCTGGCCAAGGTTAGGGGTATAATATAAGGCAGTGGTTCTAAAAATGTAGTCTCCAGACAAGCAGCAGCATCAATGGAAACTTGTTCACAGTGCAAAGTCTCGGGTCTGACTCCAGAACCATTGAATCAGAAACTCTGGGGCTGGAACAAGTCCTCCAAGGGATTCTCATACACGTTTAAGTGTGAGAAACACTGACCTAAGGCCACAGATCTGGGAAAGATATTATGGACCTCCATGGAGACGAAGGCCACAGACCTAGAGACAGCTGCTGGGGTATTGGAGATTTTAGGTAGAACTAATGGATATACTTTATTTCCTTGGGTTCCAAAATCACTGCAGATGGTGACTACAGCCATGAAATTAAAAGATGCTTGCTCCTTGGAAGAAAAGTTATGACCAACCTAGACAGCGTATTAAAAAACAGAGACATTACTTTACTGACAAAGGTCTGTCTAATCAAAGCTATGGTTTTTCCAGTGGTCATGTATGGATGTGAGAGTTAGACTATAAAGAAAGCTGAGGCCGAAGAATTGATGCTTTTGAACTGTGGTGTTGGAGAAGACTCTTGAGAGTCCCCTGGGCTGCAAGGAGAACAAACGAGTCCATCCTAAAGGAAATCAGTCCTGAATATTCATTGGAAGGACTGATGCTGAAGCTGAAACTCCAATACTTTGGCCACCTGATGCGATGAACTGACTCATTGGCAAAGACTCTGATGTTGGGAAAGATTGAAGGCAGAAGAAGGGGATGACAGAGGATAAGATGGTTGGATGGCATCACCAAATCAATGGACATGAGTTTGAGCAAGCTCCAGGAGTCGGTGATAGACAGGGAAGCCTGGCATGCTGCAGTCCATGGGGTCACAGAGTCAGACATGACTGAGCGACTGAAATGACTGAATGGATATACATGACAACTCAATTATTAGGGATAAGAAGAAGTCATAATGATGCCTTTACTATTAGAGTATGTGCTCAGTTACTCAGGCATACCTGACTCTTTGTGACTCCATGGACTGTAGCCTGTCAGGCTTCTCTGTTCATGGGGTTGTCCAGGCAAGAATACTGGAGTGGGCTGCCATTTGCTACTCCATTACTATTAGAGTAGTGTTTTTATAAATGTCAAGATCATGTCATAAATGAGTATGAATAGGAGCTAAAGAGTAGATTTAAGTTTGTAAAACTGACAGTGAGTCTATATGTATGACACAGCCTTGAAATGCAAATAGAAAAGTTCACTAATGCAAGAAAAACATAATTTCTGGGCCCAGAAGCTGAAGAAACACTTGGAAGAATCCTTAATTGTATTAATCCTTTTCTGAGACAGGCTACTGACTGTACATGATCTGGAACATTTGCTGAGGAAAACTCATTTGAAACTGTCACTTCACCAGAGAGGCAACTACTGAAATTCGCCTGAAATTCTGAATTAGTGCCATACAAGCAAATGACCTTTAGAAGCAAAGATGAGGATTTAAGAGCAGGAAAGAGCTCCTTGAATCTCCCCCCTCAGATTCTGGGGGGAAGAGAGCAAAAAAACAAACATCCCAACATCACCTGCATAGCAAATCACTGCTGATAAATTCAATTAGGTGATTTACTCTGAGAAGCATAAATCAGACACAGGAAAACCAATTCCTAGATTAAGTCTTAAAAAAGCCTGAACTTAGCAAAAAGAGAAAAGAACACCCTTTTCCTGGAGGAATCAAAGTGCAGAGGGTAACTTGAACAGGTTCGGGTTCCAGGGGTGATGACCAGCCACTCAATTTACTTTGACACATAATCTCTCTGAGCAGCTCAGCTTAATCTCCTGTGTGGCAGAGAAAAGAATATTTCCATCCAGCACTTTATGGCCTCTGTTTGAAGATCTCAAAGCTTTGCTGTTGTGATCAGGGGGATAGCAGCTCTGAATACCACCACAGGAAATATTAGATGGGCTAAACTTCCCCCTAAAACACACCTGTATCATTTAGTCCACAGAGGGTCTCAGTTCACATTAATGACAATATTCAGAATACTAATAAAACAAGGACCGACTTATACAGAGTCTTTACTATGTGCCTAGCAGACCCCTCTGCTAAGCATGTTACACACACATTCTCAGTGGATCTTCCTACCACACCTAAAAAGGGGGTGCTCGCCTTACCTTTTGCAGGTGAGGAAATCAAACTTTAAAGATGCTAAAGTAACCTGGCTAAGGTCAACCAGGATGGAGCCACGATTCAACACCAAGGCTATGGGACTCTGAAAGCCCTGTTCTTAACCATCATCTTTTAATGCCTTCATTGAGATGCTAACCTATTTCAACAGCTGCAATGGGTGATAACTCATGCAATTCTCTTTGCCTCACAAGGAAAGAAGAAACATTTTAAATAGCAAAATTATGTTACTGAAATGTGCATGAGAACAATACTTCCTTTCTGGTGGATCACTGGAACTCTTCAGCCTTAGAGAGCTGTAAAGTCTGTTAGGGATGTGGCTCCCTTCTAAAGTCATTGTAGGAGTGGAGATTCAGCTGGTCCCCACAGTGCTCGCTTTGGATTGGTGATGCTTCGGTTGCCATGGACACCAGATTTCAATACACCACTGAGCATGAGGAATCCATTCCATGCAAAGCAATGGAGCCAGCGGATGGGCACAGTAACAGCTAGCTGCACATAATGCTATGACCAATATTTGTTTTGCCACCTCTCATTTAGATGATGTTCTCAGCCATGAAGCTTGTATGACTGCCTCTCACCTGAGAACCAGCTTCTTTATGGCCCAGGTAGCAATGCTCACACTTCAATGTGTCAAAGGCGTTCATTTGTCTGGGTTGTTGAATGGGTAAAGCTGTTCAGAAAAGGAAATGTGACCTTACACAAAACACTTCTTTGTTCAACTTGCTAAAAGAAAGAATGGATCAAATGACTTCTTGAAAATTCCATTTGTTCAAGTGGCTAGCACCCCAGGAATAATGAGGTTGTTAACTTGGTAGGTTTCCTTAGTAACTAAATCCATAAAGAAAATAACTAGGAAAAGATAAGAGGTACTTAGATATATGTAAATAATGCATGAGAACAACATGTTTTTCTTTGACTCAAACCAACATCCAAGGCACTGTACTTAATTAGTGAATGTAGAGAGTAATCAGTAAAAGTGAATCTTGAAGAGAAACACTTATTTGGACACATCATGGACTGCTGGCCAGTTTACCAAGAGACCATCTCCACATGGGGATATTAAAGGATGCTCTACCTCCGCTACACAGAGGAAATCTACTGTGCCTTGTGTAGGAGCCAGTCAAGAGACAAACATCTTTCATTAACCAGAGAAAAGAAAATTAGCCAAATTAATAAGAAATTAATACAATCTGTCATTTTCACATTCAGAAGTCATAAATACAGCGCAGTTCCATTAAAACCACCTTCCTATGGAACACTGGGAGGTCAGGTTACTGGCAAAACAAATAATTCAGAACATTTAAAAGAATTTTTATTATGCACATTTTCCCGATTTATTTATTCAGTAATAAGAAAATTATGAACCATGCTCTCCAAATAATTACAAGTAATAAGTTTAGTTTTTAGTGGAATGTATATTAGTGGACTAATTAAAAGGGATAAGTTATCTCTAAGGATATCAAGTTTATTCTGAGTGTTAAATCATTGTATCAGAAAAAAACCAAAATGTCTAAGCATCTTCCATTTAATTTAGAGTTGGGGCAACACTCCTTTACGTCAGATTGGTAAATTTAACTGAATGATTCTAAAACAGGAGTGGTTCCATTCATGCCCTGAAAAGTGATCAGAGCATCATGTTTTCAATCTGGTGTGGGAATGATAGTGTCTCTTATTATGAAATCATTTAAAACTGCTGGAACATGGTCTATTTGGGCCTTTAAAGGAATTCTAAAAAAGAAAACATCTTTGTATATAGAGGGTAAAATTACATTTATCAGAAGAAAAGGAAATCCACACATTCACTCATAGATGTTAACAGAGTCCTTAAACCTGCAAAAAGTCCTTCAGCAGCACCTACGAATTGGAGAGCTGATATTCTGGCATTTGTGGAAGAAGTTATTTTCAGTAAAAAGGCCAACTGATGAACATCATGAAGTGGCGGGCAGCGGGGGGGTGGGGGTTAGGGATCAGTGAAATCTGTTGACAGGCAATCCCATAAAATTGACAAAAAATTAATGATTTCAAGGTTTTTACTCAAATCTGTTCAATGAATCAGCAGCAGCAGCATCTGGGAGCTTGTTGAGATACAGTATCTTGGGCCTCACCCCAGATCTGCTGAATCAAAACCTGATTTTTAACAGGATCGTCAGGAGATCTGAGTGCACATTGAAGTATGAAGAGTGCTCATTGAAAGCACAGATTTGGTGACTCGCCTGTGTTGGCTGGAATGCCACCTCTGCCACTGCCTAGCTGTGGAACCTGGAACAAGTCCCACAGCCTCTCTGTGCCTCAGTTCCCTCATTGGGGAGGAGGAAGATAACACTGGTGCCTAGTCATAAGTATTGGTACTAAACGACATAATATATGGAAAGGGCTCATGACAGGGTGGACACTAAGTGATCCAGTAGTGCTAGTTCTTATGTCCTTTTAGCCATCACAGGGTTCTGGATCAAGAGTAACAAAGGATCCAAGCTACAGCCCACGGAAGTGCCCCATTGCCTGATACGTCTATAATCGAGCAATTATGAACAGGACTCAGCTTACAAAAATCCAGCTTCCCCAACCTGCTGTCATTTCAAGCCAAACTGCCGGGTTTACTTGTGCAATGCACAACACACCTCTGCTTACAAACCAGGGACCACTCAAGAGTCAGACTGGGTGAAATCCTGTATATGCATTTTGTTCAGTGAGTACTGAATGAAAAGATAAGGGGACACATTTTCTATCCGAGAAATCTCCATCTTCATTTTTTTTTTTTTTTACCCATCAGTCTGTCGTATATTAAAAAGTCTGATGAAACCGAGTATTGACAATAATGTGGGAATGCAGGCACCCCCGAATGCTTGTGGAGGGAATGGAAATTGATGTAACCTTTCTGGATAGCAGCTTGATAATCTCCATTGAAGAAAAAACAGCTATAAACTTTGACTCAGCAATTGGGTTTTAAAAATTTATCCTACATATATACTTGTAACAGAAGGCAAAGATACATATACAGACACATATATGTATATATTACATGTAAATGTCATATATATGTACAGTATATGTATTACTACATATACTTTACAGCATTAATTCTGATAGCAAAAAAGGAAAAAAAAATTGAATCAACTTAATGTCTGTAATGGTTAAATTGTGGTGTAGCCATTAGATCAAACCAGCATAAAGAATGAGACCTGTCTATGCTGTGCTGTGCTGAGTCGCTCCGTCATGTCCGACTTTTTGAGACCCCATGTACTAGAGCCCCCCAGGCTCCTCTGTCCATAGGGCTTCTCCAAGCAAGAATACTGGAGTGGGTTGCCATGCCCTCCTCCAGGGGATCTTCCCAACCCAGGGATCGAACCCAGGTCTCCTGCACTGCAGGAGGATTCTTTGCTGTCTGAGCCACCAGGGGAACCCAACAATACTGGAGTGGGGAGCCTGGCCCTTCTCCAGGGGAACTTCCCGACCCAGGAATTGAACCGGGGTCTCATGCATTGCAGGCAGATTCTTTACCAGCTACCAGGGAAGGCACATATGAAAACAAGGTATGTCACATATATATGCACACACACATACACACACACACACACAATATCACATAAATGGGCAAAAATACAGGTAGTTTACATAACCAGAATATTCCTTAAAAAGAAAATGTTTTATGTTCAAAGAGGACTTTTTAAAACAAGCATACCTTGTTTTATGCTCTCTGCTTTATTGTGCTTTGTAGACATTCCATTTTTATTTATTATTTTACCAATTGAAGGTTTGCGGCAACACTGTGTCGAGCAAATCAGAGTCATTTTTCCAACAGCATTTGTTCACTCTGTCTCTGAGTCACATTTTGGTAATTCTCCCAACATTTCAGACTTTTTCATTATTATTTGTTATGATGGTCTGTGATCAGTGATCTTTGATGTTAGTACCACGACTCACTAATGGAAGGCTTGAGAGGGTTAGCATTTTTTAGAAATAAAGTATTTTTTAATTAAGGTGTGCACTTTGTTTTTTTAGACATAATGATTACACACTTAACAGACTAAAGTATAAGTGTAAATGTAACTTATCTGCACTGGGAAATCAAAATATTCATGTGAGTTGCTTTATTGAGATATTCACTTTATTCCAGTGGTTTGGAACTGAATCCACAGTATCTTTGAAATATGCCTGTATATCTTCCTGGATCCTCTCACTGTTTGTGTTTACCCTGTATGACAGTAATAATTTTAAAGAAAAACTTGGGGGGAAAAACTCTCAATCTAACATTTATACCTTCAGGAACTGGGGGGGGGGGTGGGTGGGGGGCAGGCTGGGAACCTAGGCCTAAAGTTGGCAGAAAAAAGGAAATTATAAACAAACATTAGGGCCAAAGTAAATGAAATGGAGAACAGGAATACAGGAGAAAAGAATCAGTGAAATTAAGAATTGGTTCTCTGAAATGACAAAATTGACCAACTTTAGCTAGACTAAGACTAAAAGAAAACTCAAAATCAGAAACTAAAAAGGGGACATTAAAAATGATACCATAGAAATACAAAATATCTTAAGAGACTACTATGAACAATTAATTATATGCCAATAAGTTGGACAACCTAGAAGAAATTGATAAATTCCTAAAAACATGCAACTTACCAAGACTGAATCATGATGAAACAGAAATCTAAACAAACCAATAATGAGTAAGGATACTGAATCACTAATAAAACATCTCCCAACAAAGGAAAGTCCAGGACCAGATGGTTTCACTAGAGAATACTACCAAACATTGAAAGAAAAATTAGTGTCAGTCCTTCCCAAACTCTTCCAAAAGAAGAGGAGGGGCCACTTCCAACTTCATTTTATGAGGCCAGAACTACTCTCATACTAAAGTCAGAAAAGGACATTACAAGAAAAGAATACTATAGGCCAATATTCCTGATGAACATAAATGTAAAATTTTAACAAAATACTAGCAAACTGAATTCAAGAGCACATTAATGGGATCATACCCAAGGACTTAATCCTTGAGATATAAGGATGGTTCAACTTATGCAAATATGTGAGGTGATGGATGTGTTAATTAATTATATGGTGAGAATTCTTTTACAAAGTATACATACATCAAACCACCACAATGCACACTTTAAATATCTTACAATTTTGTCAATTATATCTCAGTACAGTTGAAAAAATGAAAATAAAAATGTATACATAGTACAAAGGACACTGTATGCCACAAAGTCTGTTCAATAAGTGATGGAAGGAGTAAAAAAAAAAGTTTTCCTTTAAAAATGTGATACATCACATTAATATGGAAGTGGAAGTGTTAGTTGGTCAATCTTCTCCGACTCTTTGAGACCCCATGGACTATAGCCTGCTAGGTTCTTCTGTCCAGGGAATTCTCCAGCAAGAATACTAGAGTGAGTTGTTATTCCCTTCTCCAGGGGATCTTTCTGACCCAGGGTTTGAACCCGGGTCTCCTTCACTGCAGGAAGATTCTTTACCATCTGAGTCACCAGGGACTCCCTCACATTAATATAATGAAAGATAAAAATCATGACTGTCTCAATAGATGCAGATAAAGAATTTGACAAAATTCAACATCCTTTCATGATAAAAAGTGAACAAATTGGGTATAAAAGGGATATACCTCAACATAATAAATGCCATATGTGACAAGCCCACAGCTAACATCATACTCAGTGGTAAAAGGTTGAAAACTTTTACTCTAAGATCAGGAACAAGACAAGGCTGCCCACTCTCACTCTTATTCAACATACTACTGAAGTTTTAGCCAAAGCAGTCAGGCAATAAAAAGAAATAAAAGATGTCCAGATCAGAAAGGAAGAAGTAAAACTTTGTTTGCAGATGATATAATCTTACATACAGAAAATTCTCAAGACTCTACCAAAAAATTGATGGAACTAGTAATTCAGTAAAGTTGCAATTACAGCATCAACATACAAAAATCAGTTGTGATTCTATATGCTGAGAAAAGAACAAACTATCTGAAAAATAAAGAAATCCCACTATAATAGCATCAAAAATAAAATACTTAAGAGTAAGTTTAACAAAGGAGGTGAAAAATTTGTACACTGAAAACTGTAAGACTTTGATGAAAGAAATTAAAGATAAATAAATGGAAAGACATTCTGTGTTCATGGATCAGAAGGACTGATATTATTAAGATGTTCATACTACTAAGGGCTTCCTTAGTGGCTTAGATGGTAGAGAAAAGTGAAGTCGCTCAGTCATGCCCAACTCTTTACAGCCCCATGAACGGTAGCCTACCAGGCTGCATGGTCCATGGGATTTTCCAGGCAAGAGTACTGGAGTGGGTTGCCATTTCCTTCTCCAGAGGATCTTCCCATGAACGGTAGCCTACCAGGCTGCATGGTCCATGGGATTTTCCAGGCAAGAGTACTGGAGTGGGTTGCCATTTCCTTCTCCAGAGGATCTTCCCATGAACGGTAGCCTACCAGGCTCCATGGTCCATGGGATTTTCCAGGCAAGAGTACTGGAGTGGGTTGCCATTTCCTTCCCCAGAGGATCTTCCCAACCCAGGGATTGAACCCAGGTCTCCTGCATTGCAGACAGACGCTTTACCGTCTGAGCCACAGAATCTGCCTGCAATGTAGGAGACCCGGATTTGATTCCTGGGTTGGGAAGATCCCTTGAAGGAAGGAACGTCCATCCACTCCAGTATTCTTGCCTGGAGAATCCCATGGACAGAGGAGCCTGGCGGGCTACAGTCCATGGGGTGGCAAGAGTTGGACACGACTTAGTGACTAACCACCACCACGACTCAAAGCTATCTATAGATTCAATGCAATTGCTATCAAAACTTTAATGTCATTTTTCACAGAAAGAAAAACAGAGGCCTAAAATTCATACAGAACCAAAAGAGGCCCCAAAGAACCAAATAAATCTTGAGAAAGAGATCAGAGCTAGAGGCACCATACTTCCTGATTTCAAACTGTATTACAAAGTTATACTATCAAAACAGTATGGTACTGACATAAGGAAGCTGTGGTACATATACACCATGGAATATTACTCAGCCATTAAAAAGAATTCATTTGAATCAGTTCTAATGAGATGGATGAAACTGGAGCCCATTATACAGAGTGAAGTAAGCCAGAAAGATAAAGACCATTACAGCATACTAACACATATATATGGAATTTAGAAAGATGGTAATGATAACCCTATATGCAAAACAGAAAAAGAGACACAGATGTACAGAACAGACTTTTAGACTCTGTGGGAGAAGGTAAGGGTGGGATGTTCAGAGAGAACAGCATTGAAACAAGTATACTATCAAGGGTGAAACAGATCACCAGCCCAGGTTGGATGCATGAGACAAGTGCTCAGGGCTGGTACACTGGGAAGACCCAGAGGGATGGGATGGAGAGTGAGGCGGAAGGGGGGATCGGGATGGGGAACACATGTAAATCCATGGCTGATTCATGTCAATGTATGGCAAAAACCACTACAATATTGTAAAGTAATTAGCCACCAACTAATAAAAATAAATGGAAAAAAAAAAACAGATCAATGGAACAGAATCAAGAGCCCATAAATATAAGCCCCACATAGATGGTCAACTAACATCTGATATGAAAGCCAATAATACTTAATGGGGAAAGAATATTCTCATAATAGGCAGTATTGAGAAAACTGGATAACTACATGCAGAAAAATGAAACTGGACCCCTATCTTACACAATTCACAAAAATTAGCTTGAAATGGATTAAAGACTTAAACACAAGATCTGAAAATGTAAAACTCCTAGAAGAAAGCATAGGGAGAAAGCTCCTTGACATTGGTCTTGGCAATGATTTTCTAGATATAACACCAACAGCACAAGCAACAAAAGCAAAAAATAAGTGGAACTACACCAAACTAAAAATCTTCTGCACAGCCAAAAGAAACAATTAACAAAAAGAACAAGCAACCTACACTGTAGGAGAAAATACCTGTAAACCACATTTTGGTAAGAGGTTAAAATTCAAAATATATAAAGAACTCCTACAAAATACAAATCAAACAGCTCATTTTTAAAAATGGGCAGAGGAACTGCATAGACATCTCTCTAAAGAGAAATACAAACAGCCAGCAGTTGGATGAAAAGATATTCTGTATCACTAACCATCAGGGAAATGCAACTCAAAACCACAATGAGGTATATTCTCACATCTCTCAGAATGGCTATCATCAAAAAGTGCTAGTGAGGATGCAGAGAGAGGAGAACCCTGTACACTGTTGGTAGTAACGTGAATTGGTACAACTACTGACAGCAGTGTACGTGTTCCTCAAAAAAGTAAAAAGAGAACTAGCATAAGATCCAGCATTCCCACTTCTGGGTATTTATCCAAACAAAATCAAAACAGGATCTGGAGGAGGTCTCTTTATCCCCACGTTCACTGTAATATTGTTGACAAGAGTCAAGGAAGTGGGAAGTCATGAGACAGACCTTGGTAAGTGAGCCAAAAGGCAGACACTTTGGTAACCACCCAACAGCCATTTCCTCCTCCTTTCTTGAAAGAATCTGCATCCACTGATAAGAGGCTGGAAATAAAGAATACTAGCCTTTCTGGCCTCCCCAGAAACCAGGAGTGGTCAGTGCTGCGTTGCTGACCAAGTGCTGGGCCATGAGGCAGAATGGAAATTCTTTAAGGACAGACTGTTCCATATAATAAGAAAAAAATTCAAGGAAAAAAAAAAAAAAAACAACCCAGCCTCAGTTATATGAGAACACAATGTTTGGAAAAGCAGTAGCCATCTTGCAATCCTGAAGAGTGCTACAGTTCACCAAGGCTTCCCTGGTGGCTCAGTGGTACAGAATTCGCCTGCAATGCAGGAGGTGCAGAAGCCACCAGTTCAATCCCTGGGTCACGAAGATCCCCTGGAGGAGGGCATGGCCACCCACCCCAGTATTCTTGCTTGGAGAATCCCATGGACAGAGGAGCCTGTCCTTAGGGTCGCAGAGAGTTGGACATGACTGAAGCAGCGTAGCATGCCCAGCTCACACACCCAGAATAGCAGAGAAAAAGGTTGGAGATGGCTTGGGTTCTGATGATTTTTCTGAATTGCTTAACCAATCCTGGAATGACCTAGCTCTACACTCCTTGTCAAGTGAGGTCATAAGTGTTCCCGTTATTTAAATCACTTCTATCAGACATTCTATTATATCCAGCTAAGGGCATCCCCATTTAGCTGCCAACCACATGCTTAGGAATGAGCTAAGGACCCAATGAACAATCTAGCAAAAGGCTTTTTCCTTTAATCATGGCAGGAAGATAGATTCCTTGGGCATAATTGTCTATGTGATGCTCAATCACTTTCGATTTTTTGTTAGTAGGGGCATAACATGGATTTCATTAAGCAGCTACTCTGTGCCAAGCACTACGCTAGGCACTTTATCTTGGGTGAGTCATCGCAGTCACCTCCAGACCAGTCCCCTTTGGCCAAGAAAAGAAAATCACATCTCTATTTTCTCCAACCTTATTTAAACAGCTTGGCATTTCCTTTTATTACAAATGCAGACCACGAACCACCAGGAGTACTCGTGACTTTGCCACCTATAGAAATCACAGATACGGTCATGTCACACTGCAGTTGTTGAAGACATCTCGAAATATCACTGCCCCTCATCACTCCTTAGGCCCCACTGCAAAACTGCATTGAATGTGTTAATCAAGCAGTACATATGCTAGTGCATCACACGTTTTGAAAATGTTTTGGTAACTGAATGTTAAGATAATTGGCTTCCTTTGTAATCCTGTGTTTTATTTTCTGCATCTAAAAACGTTCTCAAAAGAGGTACTGGAGGTTTTACCAGATTTACAAAGGAGTCCTTGGCACGAAACACGTTTTTAGATTCCCTCTAAAAAGTCCTCCTGCGACCTTTCTTAATACTGCTCAATCTGCTGTCTATACAGAAAACCAATCTGTATCATTGTTTTTTAAGGTGAATCAGATGAAGACAGGGCCCTATTTCCAACTGAAACAAATGCCCAACTCATAACTTTCCCAGCCAGACCTGCCTTTCCCCTGCTCACAGCTACCCCCCGGCCTCTAACCCTCTAGCCTTTGCTCACTCTTCTCCAGCCGGGCCACCGCTTTCCTTTTCTTGGACATCTCCAAGCAGTTTCCTGCCTCGGGGGCTTTGTCCTTGCCATCCCCTCAGCCTGGAATGCCTGCTTTTAAGGCAGCTGCTTCATTCTCATGCTTCAGTGATGAGCCAGGACGTCACCTCCACCGAGAATCCTTCCCCGCTAATGTATGCCAGGCAGCACCCTGCCCGCTCCCACCCCGCCCGCACTTACTTCCTGTTTACTTCCTTCCGAGCACTTCTGACAACGCTACTATATTGATTTTTGTTCACTGCTCAACCCTGGCATCTAGCAAGGTTCCGGGCATACGGAGAAACCTGACATTCACTGAGAGTGAATGACAGAATAAGCGAAGGAGGAAGCTATCATTTGTCCATTTTCCAAGTGAGGAAATTCAGGCTCCAAGATGTTACAATTATTTGTCCAAGGTCACCCAGGAGCAAAAGTTATTATTTTAACTGTGGTTCCCCAGGCCTCCCCCTTAACCCCACCACCATTCTCATTTACATTTCCACCAATCTAGAAAACAGAACAGACCAATGCTAGTTTTTACAGTGTGATTTCTTAAGACTTCAGTGCTCCATTTCTTAAGGATGTCTGCCTAACAAACCCTCTAAGGCAGCAGTCCCCAACCTTTTTGACACGAGGGACCAGTTTCCTGGAAGACAATGTTCCCATGGATGGGGGGCGGGGATGGCTTCAGGATGATTCAAGCACATTACATTTACTGTGCACTTTATTTTTATTATTACCACATCAGCTCCACCTCAGATCATCAGGCATTAGATCCTGGAGGTTGGGGACCCCTGCTCTAAGCTATTTCCCTGGAGTATTTCCAGGAAGGCCAAATTAATAAAAAATATATTACTTGGAGAGAATGGTTCTATCTGTATGTCTGTCTACATACACACACTTTTTTCCATCTCTGAATCTTCTAAACAAATACAAACAATAAAATCAGATGTAAGTAAGAAAGTTCAGAAAAGGGTAAATGAAGGAAGAAAAAAAATAACAGATAAACCAAATGTAAATTTTAGTTTATAAGAAAATAGGTGATACGGTATTGTACACAAGCTATGTGGACCACATTTCTGACCATATGCTTCCTAGGAGCCAACATAAAGTGAGCAACATGATCAGTTATACAACTCATCCTGGAGATTTAAAAAGAGTCAATTCATTTCCAGGAGGAGCACAACTCTTCCTGTTTCAAAGCCCTGACAGAAATTCCTCTTGTGGGTTGTTAAAACGAAAGTATGGTAGGATATAGGAATTGGTATTCTAAACTACAACTTTATAAATAAATATACAAGCTTCACAAAACAACATCTTAATAGACGGGGCTGGTATAACGCCAAAATCCATGCAGTATTGTATTACTGCCTTGCTATTCAGAGTGTGATCCCTGGACAGTCAGCAGCACCTTGACAGAAATGCAGAATCTCAGGCCCAATACCAGGTCTGCTGAAACAGAATCTGTATTTTATTACCATGATCTGCAGGTGATGCCTATAATGTTAAAGTTTAACAAACACTGGTCTAGTGGTTAAGCTTGCTTTGAGGCCAAATTTGTAAGAAAGTAGTGTACATTTATTCACACATTCAACAAATACTTACGGATACCTTGGCAGTAGGAAAGGATTTTTTAAGCTCTTACGGAAACAGGAAAGCATTATTTTAAACATAACATCAAAGGCACCACCATAAAGGAAAATACTGGTAAATGGGATGCTATTAGAACTGAGTGATGAAGCAAAGCATTGAAAATATTTCCACCACAACCAAAACAAGGAAAGTGAGAACCCACATATGTACCAGGTACAATCTTAATGCTTAAGTCCATCAATGAAATGGAAACCCTCTGCTCTTATGGAGCTACATTCTAATTGAAGAAGACGTCAAGAAAATAAGTTAACTGAAGCAAGAAAAGGGCCTAAGTCAGGGGACAGGTGGCAGTCTCAAATAGGGTGGATAGGGAAGGACTCACTGAGGAGATAACCCAGACAAGGTCAGGGAGCTAACTATAAAAAGAGATAGGGGGAGAGTATTCCAAGCAGAGGGAACAGTGAGTACAAACACCCTGAGACAATAAATGCCTGAAACAGCAAGAAGGCCCATGTGGTTGAAGCAGAGTGAGCAAAAAGTAGAGTAGGTAAGCTGGGGTCAGATCACATGGCGCTTTGTCAGCCATTTTAAGGATCTTGGCTTTAACTGCAAGATGAGCAGCCACTGGAGAAAGGGAAATAGGGAGCCATTGTAGGACGTTGAGCAGGGTAGTGACATAATGAAAAGTGTTTATAAGAAGCCTGGTTTCTCAGAGGTACATGGAATGGCTGGAGTGAGAGAAGCTAGCTGAGAGTACTAATCCCAGTACAGGGTGATTCACTCATTCAGCTATTTATTAGGTGGCAGAGACGTGTCAAGTAGGGTGGGGAGGAGCTAGACCAGGGTGATAACCGAGGGCACTGCCAGAGGAAAGTGAATACAAATGACATTGGAGGGAAAGAAACCCAGGGCAGAATGACAGATTATTCATAGAGAAATGACAGAAGTTCGCAATTCAATTTAATCAAGGTTTATGGATCATCTACAGAGGGCAAAGCCATCTGCAGGCTAGGACATGGGGGTGGGGATGGTGCAGAAGACTTGTATTTTCCCCTCAAAGGGCTTCAAGCCTGGCATGCTTAGCCTCTGTCCTTTCATGCCTGAACTTTTTGGATGACCACAGCTGAGGCTGCCACTGAGACTAGCTGATTTGCTCAGGTTAAGAGCTTTTTTTTTTTTTTTTTTTGCTTAAAAAAAAAAACAAAAACAGCCTTAGAGCTTGTTCTGTCTCCTGGGAGCAGGCGCTAGAGCACCTCAACTTGATTAGTATAAAAAGATAGATCCAGTTTGACAGCAGGGCACAAGAGAGGTCTTAAGAAATGTCTTTGTGGATCAGCACTGCAGACTGGCCCTGGGCCACCAGTCTTCAGGCAAGGAGTCCTTCTGCTCGGTTGCCACTTGCGCATGACCTCATGGTTCTCCCACTCTGCCATTCCATTCTGGAGAAAAGCATAGAATGGGAAAGCAGCATGTGTAAGGAAAACAACTCGGGGGAGAAATCCCCACAAATTTGAAAACTGCCTGTCACCAGACTGCAAGGTCTGAGGAGCAGATGCAACTATAATGCAAATGATATGTAAATAGCCTGATGGCCTTCTCAGAGGTTTTCTACAACTGGAAAGGCCCTTGGGAAACTGCTAGCTGGTAACAGTGACTCTGAAGCAGAGTGAACTATTTCAAGACAACTTTGTCACACAACCCTTTGCTTCCCTGCTAGGACACTGCACAGTCTTTGGTAATCTTTCTCACTTGAATTAACCTCATCTGCTATAAATTTAAAAAAAAATCAAGACTACCTCTGTAGAGGTTATCTAAGTTAATTACACTTTCAAAACACTGTGTACCTTTAATTTGTCTTCAAACGCTTCTCTCACCCAAATGGAGCCAAGTTAAATGTGTCACTTCCTCCCTAAACAGTATTTGGCTCCAGCGGGTTATGAATGAAGTGCCTCTCTTTCAGTTCTAGTTACTAAGATCCTTTGGAGGACTTTTTTTCCCCCCTACACCACAGACACTGGCACTCTCTCTTCTAATATCCACGCGCTGTGTTCAAAGTGAATCCAGAAAAACACACACACACACACACACAGATAGTTGTGAAATCCAAGTCACTTCAAGGAGCCCGTGGAAAGCTATTCATTAAGAAAAACTGCCCCGACAATCCTAACGATTCATTTTAAAATGGGGGGGGGGGGCGGGGGCAGCACTTTAGATTACAACAGGGTAGAATTCTGTCTACACTTATGTATTTAAAAGAGGACACTCCCCTCAGAGATACATTTTATAAGACCCGTGCAATTTACTGAATAGAAAGCCAACACAGGAAGCACTTACAGACCTGGGGGTCGCAGAAACAACTCACCTTCACCTTAATGATGGAAACAATACTAGCACAGACCAGCCTACTCCCCAACTTCTATGACTTTCTAGTACTCTGACATGCGAGGGTACTTCAGCTTTTGACAGGAGGGTTTAAAGGAAGGGAAATCTCTTTCATTTAGGATATTAAAAAATCTCACTTGCAAGGACCTCCAGACAACACCTGGGCAAAGAGGCATTTGGGGAGATGCCATGTCTCAGTAAAACACGAACAAAGAGCAAAGGTGCTTAATCCCTATTGAGACTGCAAGCGGTGGGGGGAGGGCGCGGCGGGGCGGGGGGGAGGCGGACAAAAGCAAGGGATAAACCTCCAGAGCCTCAAGAAACCACAGAGTCAGAAGAGTAACAAAGACGGAGAACAGCCGGGGCGCCGCTCCCGTAGCCGGGAGCCGGGTGGTAGGGCGGCGCGCGCCCCCTTGCGGCCGGGGTGGCCTCTTACCTCCTGGGCGAGTTTCTGCTTGAGCACGAGCGCGGCGCACAGGTAGCCCGCGCGGCCCACGAAGAGCTCGTCGGAGCCGCACTCGAGGAAGGAGACGGGCGCGCAGACGGCGCACAGAGCCCGGAACTTGCCCAACGGCTGCACGTAGTCGGGCCGGCCCAGGGCGTGGTACACGAGCGTGGCCACGGCGTACACGCCCGCGCCCCCGAGCAGGAAGGCGGCGCGGGTGTCGGCGTCCGGCTCGCCCCACTCCTCAGCGCGGGCGCACGCGTCGATGAGGCGCTTGGCCGAGCGCAAGTAGCGCTCCCGGGCCCCGGCGAAGAGCGGGCTCTGAGAGACGTGGTAGAGCATGTAGGCCACCCCGGCCACGCCGCCGTACAGTCCCCACTGGCAGCTGCTGGCCGCAGCCGCCGCCCCCCGGCCCTCCGGGCCGCCCCCGAGCGGGGGCAGCTCCTGGAGGATGCGCTCGATGGTGGCGGTGACCAAGGGCGCCACCGCCTCCTCGCACTGGCCCGCCAGCAGGCTGCCCTGGTAGTCATCGAAGCGATTGGCAAAGCAGCGCTTGGTGTCCATGCTGCCGCCCGTGCCCCCACCAAGGCCGAGCCGGGGTCCGTTGGAGGGCGCGCCCTGCGGTCCCGCGCACCACCTCTCGCTCTTTGAGGCACTCGGATGGCGGTGGATGCAGCCGGGATGGAGCGAGGAGGCTGAGACGGGAGGTGACAAGAGGAGGCGGGCGCGAGGAAGCAGCGCGGAGCGGATTGCCAAGTGGGGCACCGGACTGCCGCGAGGCTCCCTAGTGGCCCCGGCGAGCGCGGGGGATGCGCGTCGCGCGCCCCCCTCGCCGAGGCCGCGCCCCCGCCGCACCCGCCCCCTCCTGCGCCGCCGCAGCTTGGCTTCCTCGCCAAGGGGCCGAGGTGATCTCCAGCAGGACCCACGCGGGGGCCGCGCCACTCCTCCCGCTCCGCCCCCGACTCCTCCCCTCTCGGCGGAAGGCCAGGGACGCGCGGGACCGCGAGCCGGAAAGCCCGGGCTGGGCGCCCGCACACCTGGCCGGGAGGTGACGACCCCGAGTCCCTCGTGTACGCCGAGGGTCAGCGGAGCGGCGGCACCTGGAGCGTGCTGAAAAATGCGGAGGCTCCGACTTCGCCCCCGACCTAGTGAATCACAGTCAGCGTATTTAGCAAGAGCCCCAGGTGATTCGCATGCACAGGAAAGGTGGAGAAGCCGCGGAACTAGTAGAGGCTTCTGGGAAAAAAAGCTAAGCGCCCTCCTGAAAGTTGTGTTTTCTGGGTCACTTTGGCGTTCTCAGTCTCAGTGTTGCATCCCAAAGGCTGAGGGATTTGAATGCAGTCAAACGGTGAAGTGCCCTGTAGGGAAACTTGTCCTCAGCCTTGGCTGTCGGGTTTTTGTTTTTTTTTTTTTTTTTCGGAATCCCCAGGAGTAGAAGTTCAGAGAACCACACCAGGATAAGGTAAGGAATGGAGATTCCGTCTTCTAGAGACCACCCCCCCCCCAGACCTATTCAGGCACCGTGTGCACCCCATAAATGCCCTGAGGTCATTAACCAGTGAAGTTAAGGGTAAATGCTGCTGAGAATTTTAATTTGGCATTTTGAACCATTTTCTGTGTGTCCTTAGTTATTTCTTTCACTCTTTTCCTTCCTTCCCATGTTTTTTTCCTTCCGTCCCCCTACCCCTGGCCTGTCCCACCTCAGGCGTATTTGAAGAGGAAAAGTTAAAATTTTACATAACCTCCTGCTCCTTCTGTCTCTGTAACTCAGCTTGCTCCTTGCAAAGTCTGGATCACGTAGGTCACGTAGTCTCAGGAAGTGGGGACTTAAAATACTAGGAACTGGAGTGTATCTCACTCACCCTTGTCCTCCTCTTTCCAGTTGCCCAGCCCCTAGAAACCTGCTTAATCATGCCTGTCCGTGTAAAGGTCAGGCACTCCCCTCCCCATCTTGACCACTGTTCTGGTGCTGGGAAACCCTTTAGTTTAAGCCAACCTATTAGCAGCTAGTGTTGCCCACTATAGTAGGTCTATAAAAACTAATCCCTTTGCTCGGAGCTTGGAGTGCAAACTCCCCTGGGCCCACCGGCGGAATAAACCTGAGTTCTCCAACTCTCCTAGTGTGGTGCTTGGTTTCTCGAGTACTGGTTTCTACAACATTCTGAGTGTCTCCTGTGGGTCTTGAACCCTGAAAATAGATGGATAAAACAGACATGGTCCTAGATGTCGGGGAGGTTACATTCCAGTGACAAACACAGAAAGTGAACAATGACACAAATGAATTGCCTTTCTTTTGCTCAGCTGTTTTGAAATGATTCTTCCTTTCCCAAAGTATTGGCCGGTGAAGGCCAAAGAGGTCATCTTTCCCAGGGGTATTTGCATTTTGATAGGGACCGAGCAAGTCACGAAAGAATAAGTGACTCATGGAAAAGTTTCTGACACTCTGTGGGGAGAGCAACTGCTCCACTGACTTGAAAGTCCAGTTTTGCTTGGAGGTAATTTTTTTTTCCTCAAAAGTGTTAATTGTCACAGTGATTTTGGAAGCAGAGATTAAATAGCCTGCTGTTCTGTCCTTGCTTGATATTTTCTGGAGAGGGAGTTCGGTTGGCCAAGATGATTGCCAGGACCGACACATCCAAAGAATGGCTGGTATGGCCTCCATTCTCCTGTGAGTGCCGGAACAGGTTCATTTTTAATTATAATAATAAAAAGCTAAGTCCACTTGTAGGCAGGGAGTTCAGTGTTGGGCTAAGGCTGTCAAAGGAGCAATTGGAATGTTTGACTTCTCCTGGCTTCTTCCTCCTCCCTCAGCTGTAATAGGCCTTAGGAGTGATTTCTACCCCTTTAGGCATGGAGACATTGTTGCAGGGAGGAAGCCAGTTCTGACTCCATGTTGGAACTGTTCCTTTGACTTGCTTTTCGTTGCTTTTGTTATTATAATCATACAGAATGGTTTGCCTTAGAGGATCCTGCCCCTCTGCCTGACTGTTAAAAGTGTCTTTGTTCAGAACCCTGTCCACCTGTGGATGGCAGGAAGAAAGAAATTAACACATCCCCTGCCTGAAACTTGCCATTCTAGGAGATGTTTGCAAGATTAATGGCCTTTTTACTTTGCTTCCTCACTTTCCCTCATCTCTGACCTATAAAAGAACCTGACATCCAGACCCCATAAGATGGTTATTTTGAGGCACTTGCCTGCCATCTTCTCTGGCTGCCAGCTCCCCAATTAAAGTCTCTTCCTCACCCCAACACCTCATCTCTTGGACTCATTGGCATATCATGTGACAAGCAGAGCAAGCTTGGACTCGGTAACAACATCGAATGCAAACCTTCACAGGCAGAAAGGAAGCCATATTCCACTTTATCCCCCCCCCCACCCTTGTCATGAATCTCCAGGCAACTCTGCTAATTCTGACTGATTATCCTTCCACACTGCCCAGCACCAAGGTAGCGCCAAGAACAATGACAGGGACGTGGACTGATTGCTTTAAAAATAATACTGGAAGCAGGTAGCCAAGAGGAGGAGCTCTGCTTTTTTTTTTTTTTTTTGACCAGTTGTGTCCCCCTGCCACCCTTGTGCCCTGCCTTGCCCTCAAATGCTATGTTACAAGCAACCACAAAATCTTGTGCCATGGCACAATAAGTGGATTGCTCATGGGTCTGGGATCACGGCGAGGCTCCGGGAGGGGGAGTGGGCTGGCTATTGGCTTGGGGAGACTGGGTCGACTAGGCTCTGGTCCATGTCTCGCATCCTCAGTGCTTCAGCCCCGGCATGCCTGCCTAGTGATGGCAGAGGAACAAGAGCCGAGGGGGAACAGGCAAGACTTCTGTAGGGCTGGTCTCAGAGCTGACACACTGCTGTCTGCCTAATTCAGCTGGAAAATCACACCAGGAAATACATGGTGTCTTTGCAGAACTCCACAGCCACATGACAAAGGGCGTGTGTACAGGGTAGGGTGAAGTATTAGGGTTCCCAGGAGTTTCTTTTGGACAGTGATGCCCCCAAGTAGAACAAAGGTCATCAGATGGTTGAGAAACAGTCTGGTTTTGATGCAGGAAGGGGGAATCCCTTCCAGGGCCCAAAAGTGGGCTCTTGTCTTACACTTGGAAATGAATTGTCTGAGGAGACACGTGTGCTGACAAAGCAAGAGACTATTGGAAAGAGTCGCCCGGGCGGAGAGCAGGAGGGTAAGGGAACCAAGGAGAACTGCTCTGGCACGTGGCTCCCAGTCTCAGCTTTCATGGTGATGGGATTAGTTTCCGGGTTGTCTTTAGCCAATCATTCTGACTCAGAGTCCTTCTTGGTGGTGCACGCCTTGTTCAGCCAAGATGGATGCCAGCGAGAAGGATTCTGGGAGGGGGTTGGACACGTGGTGTCACTTTTTGACCTTTCCTGAACTCTCCCGGTTGGTGGTAGCTTATTAGTTGCATGTTCCTTACTAGGACCTCCTGTCATAAAACAACTCATGCAAATGGTTACTATGTTGCCTGGCCAGGGTGGGCAGTTTCAGTCAGTGTGCTTCCCCTAACAGTTTGGGAGAAGCAAGAGATGAGTGGTATCCAGTAGCCCTCTTAAACTCACAGGACAGATGAACCCTTTTACCTGTAAACCTCTTTCCCAAAGACCTCACCACTTGTGGCTGTTGGTCAATTACCTGGCAAAACTTAGCCTAGAATATTCTTTAGGGCAGAGTTAGCTAGTTAGACCATGTACGACTTTGCCTCTAATGGTGATTTACTTAATTTGCCAACAGTGTTGTTTATTTTTTATTAATATCAATCCACTAGAATACACCATCCACAAGGGTAGGGCTTGTTACTATATTTGCTTACTGATCTGTGTGAAGAACCTGGACTAGTCCCTGGCACGTGTAGTAGGCACTCACTAAAAATTTGTGAAAGGATGAATGAATTGCCATAAGAGCACCACTGCCAAAGTCAGCTGGGGTGTAGCATGCAGAGTGAAGCCTTTATTTAATCTTGACTTGATTAAACTCCCACTGTTTTCCTGGATCCTTCTGCTCTTGTGAATGTGAGAATGTAAACATTTTGCAGTTTCTGCCTCCTTACTTTGTTTCTCTACCAAGTCTGGTGACCTCTATATTTTACCTTAAATTCAGTGACTTCACACATTCTATTTTTAATAACTAACCCTGTGTAGCAGGTTATATTTTCCAAATACGGCCCCAGCAATATCTGCTCTGCCACATGCTCCCCTGCAACATGACCTTGACACTCCTCTCATAGGAGGTAAGGAATGTACCCCTCCTCTTGAATCTGAGTGGGCTTATGGTTTACTTGTAACCAATGGAATGTGATCAAAATGACACAGCATGCCATGCAAGGCTAGGTAATAAAAATGATTCAGCTTCCATGTTACATGCTGGCACGCTCCTATTTGGAGCATTGAGCTGCCTTTTAAGAATCTAAGTGAAGCTGCCATTTTGTAAGTAAGTGCAAGACAAAATGGAGAGGCCATTTGTAGGTGCTTGAGTCAACAGCCAAACTGAGAGCATCAACTGACAGTTATGTGAATGAACCACCTTGCATATACAGCCTAGTTGAGCCTTCAGATGACCACAGCTCCATCAGAATCCTTGGCACTCAGAAAATACAGTATTCCAAAATAATTATTCTACTTGAACTCTTTAGAAGTAGCAATGACCCTGCAAGAAATATGCAGCCTATACAAAACTGGCCAAAGCCATTTATTTCACCCTTACCTGCAAGATTTTTCCTGATACTTACAGAATCTCTAGTAGCATTTGCTGACAGGCAGCTCCCTACACGTGGTTTCTGTGATCTTGCTGAATTGCTCAGTTCTGAGCTCTTCCGCAGTATTTTCTTAGTAGGCAGATTATGCAAAACTATGGTCAGAAAATAGTTTTAGTGGGTTTATCAAGGAACTCACATAAAAATTATGCAAAGCTATCAGGAAAAATGTTAAAGGGTTCTTCTAATACAAATCCTTGCTTTCTAAGGGTAACTATGAAAACAAAAACAGTCATTGTATAACTGTCAAACCTCAACACATAAGGTTTAGTACATATTATGGGATAAACCATCTGAAGAATACTATCAGAGTTTTCCAAAGTTTTGCTCAAAGTGTACATCCTGGAAATGATTTTGATAATTGAATCAGTGCAATGTCCAGTTCCCTTTTTTTTTTTTTTTTTTTTGCAACGTCCAGTTCTTATAGCACATTCTCTTTGGGGATGCATCTCTGATTTTTTTAAAAAAATTTGCACTGTATTTGAATATGATTTACAATGTATTGGTTTCAGATGTACAGCAAAGTGACTCAGATACACATATATATAGAGAGAGAGATAGATATATGCTTGCTAAGTTGCTTCAGTATGTTCAACTCTTTGAGACCCCATGGACTGTAGCTCACCAGGCTCATCTATGGGCAAGAATACTGGAGTGGGTTGCCATGCCCTTCTCCAGGGGATCTTCCCAACCCAGGGATCAAACCCATGTCTCTTATGACTCCCACATTGACAGGTGGATTCTTTACTACTAGCGCCACCTGGGAAGCCATATATGGTAATCTCCAGGTCCATCCATGTTGCTGCAAATGGCATTATTTCATTCATTTTTATGGCTGAGTAATATTCTATGGCAAATACATACAACATCTTCTTTATCCATTCATCTGTCAGTGGACATTTAGATTGCTTTTATGTGTTGGCTATTATAAACCACACTATAGTTAACATAGGGGTGACTGTATCCTTTCAAATAATGTTTTTTTCTGGATATATGCCCAGGAGTGAGATTGCTGGATCATATGGTAGCTCTGCTTATAGTTTGTTAAGGAACCTCCGTGCTCTTCTTCTTAGTGGCTGAACCAATTTACATTCCTGCCAACAGTGTAGGAGGATCCCCTTTTCTCCACATCCTCTCCAGAATTTGTTCGTAGACTTTTTGATGATGGCCGTTCTGATTGGTGTGAGGTAATATCTCACTATAGTTTTGATTTGCATTTCTCTGATAATCAGTGATGTTGAGCATCTTTTCATGTGCTTTTTGGCTATCTGTATGTCTTTGGAGAAATGTCTATTTAGGTCTTCTGCCCATTTTTTGATTGGGTTTTTTGTGTGTATTTTTTTTTTTTTTTATGTTGAGCTGCATGAGCTGTTTGTAAATTTTTAACATGAATCCCCTGTCAGTCACATCATTTGCAAATGTTTTTTCTCATTCTGTGGGTTGTCTTTTTGTTGTGTTTACAGTTTCCTTTGTTGTGCAAAAGCTTTTGAGTTTAATTAGATGCCATTTGTTTTTTGTTTTGTTTTAATTTATGTTGCTCTAGGAGATTGAAAAATGTTGATGCAATTTATGTCAGTGTTCTGCCTATGTTTTCCTCAGTTTTATAGTATCTGGTCTTACATTTAGGTCTTTAATCCATTTTGAGTTTATTTTTGAATATGTTATGAGAAAATGTTCTAATTTCATTTTTTACATGTAACTGTACCATTTTCCTAACACCATTTATTGAAGAGATTGTCTTTTCTCCATTGTATAGCCTTGCCTCTTTTGTCATAGATTAACTGACCAACGTTGCATGGCTTTATTTCTGGGCTTTCTATTCTGTTCTGTTGTTCTATATTTCTGTTTTTCTGCCAGTACCATACTATTTTGATGAGTGTAGCTTTGTAGTATAGACAGAAGTCATAGAGCCTGATTTCTCCAGCTCCGTTTTTCTTTCTCAAGATTGCTTTGGCTATTGGGGGTCTTTTGTGTTTCCATACAGATGGTAAAATTTTTGTTCCAGTTCTGTGAAAAATGCCATTGGTAATTTGATAAAGATTGCATTGACTCTGTAGATTGCCTTATGAGTATATTTATTTTGACAAGACTGATTCTTCCAGTCCAAGAATGTGGTATATCTTTTCATCTGTTTGTGTCATCTTCAATTTCTTTCATCAGCATCTTATTTTCAGAGTAGAGGTCTTTTGCCTCCGTGGTTAGGTTTACTCCTAGGTATTTTATTCTATTTGATGCAATGGTAAATGAGACTGTTGCTTTAATTTCTCCTCCTGATCTCTCCTTAGTATATAGAAATACAGCAGCTTTCTGTGTATTAACTTTGTATCCTTCAACTTTACTGAATTCATTGATGAGCTCTAGTAGTTTTCTAGTAGCATCTTTAGGATTTTCAATGTATAGTATCCTTGTCATCTACAAACAGTGACAGTTTTACTTATTTTACATTTTGGATTCCCCTTATTTCTTCTCTGATTGCCATGGCTAGGACTTCCAAAACTATGTTGAATGGAAGTGGCAAGAGTGGACATCCTTGGCCTGCTCGTGATTTTAGAAGAACTGTTTTCAGATTTTCACTGTTGAGTATGATGTTAGCTGTAGGCCTTTATTATGTTGAGGTGTGTTCCCTCTCTGCCAATTTTCTGGAGAGTTTTTATCATAAATGAGTGTTGAATTTTGTCAAAAGCTCTTTCTGCATCTATTTAGATGATCATATGGTTTTTATTCTTCAGTTTGTTAATGTGGTATATCACTGATTGATTTGTATATATTGAAAAATCCTTGCATCTCTAGGATAAATCCCACTTGTTCATGGTGTATGATCCTTTATTTATTTTTGATTTCCATTGTTTTATTAGTTTTAGCTGTACAGGAACTTAATTTGATTTTACATAGAAGTGAATCTATTCTTTTTCCATTTTTTCCCTCATATAGATTATTACAGTCTCTTTAGTAGAGTTCCCTGTTCTTTTTTTTTTTTTTCATTTATTTTTATTTGTTGGAGGCTAATTACTTCACAACATTTCAGTGGGTTTTGTCATACATTGACATGAATCAGCCATGGAGTTACACGTATTCCCCATCCCGATCCCCCCTCCCACCTCCCTCTCCACCCGATTCCTCTGGGACTTCCCAGTGCACCATGTATGATCCTTTTAATGTATTGTTGGATTCAGCTCGCTAGTCTTTTTTTTTTTTTTCCTTTTGTTTTTAAGTTTTATTTGTTTTTGGCTGTACTGGGTCTTAGTTGCTGCCTGAAGGCTTTCTCTAGTTGCAGTGAGCAGGGGCTACTGTTCATTGTGTACGTGGGCTTCTCATTGCAGTGGCTTCTCTTGTCACAGAGCACAGGCTCTAGGGCACATGCAGGCTCAGTAACTGTGGTGTGCAGGCTCCGGTAGTTGTGGCCCATGAGCTTAGTTGCCCCCTAGCATGTGGAATCTTCCCATAGCAGGGATCAAACTTGTGTCCTCTGCACTGGCAGGCGAATTCTTAACCACTGGACCATCAGGGAAGTCTAGTTTGCTAGTCTGTTGAGGATTTTTGAGTCTATGTTCATCAGCCTGTACTTTTTTTAGTTGTATATTTGTCTGGTTTTGATATCAGGGTGATGGTGGCCTTATAGAATGAGCTTGGGAGTGTTTCTTCCTCTTCAATTTTTGGGAATAGTTGCAGAAGGATATGTATTTCCTCTTCTCTAAATGTTTGATAGAATTTGCCTGTGAAGTCATCTGGTCTTGGACTTTGGTTCATTGGAAGTTTTTATTTATTTTTTAGTTCTACCACTTTATTGCTACCAACCCATCTCCCTCTACCCTCGTGCACACATGATCAGTCATGTAATCCCATGGACTTCAGCCCGCCAGGCTCCTCTGTCCATGGACTTTTCCAGGCAAGAATACTGGAGTGGGTTGCCATTTCCTTCTCCACCACTGAAAGTTTTTAAACCATAGTTTTAATTTCAGTACTTGTGGTAGGTGTGTTCATATTTTCTATATCTTCTTGGTTCAGTCTTGGGAGATAGTACCTTTCTAAGAATTTGTTCATTTCTTCTAGGTTGTCCATTTTATTGGCATATGGTTGCTTGTAGCATCTTATGATCCTTTGTATATCTCTGGTATCCATTGTAACTTCTCCATTCTCATTTCTAAATTTATTGATTTGAGCCCTTTTCCTTTTTTCCCTTGATGAATCTGGCTAAGGTTTATCCATTTTGTTTATCTTTTCAAAGATACAGAAAAGGCTTTCAGTTTCACTGAGCTTTTCTATTTTCTTTGTCTCTCTTTCATGTATTTCTGCTCTAATCTTTATGATCTCTTCTACTAACTTTGGGTTTTGTTTGTTCTTTTTCTAGTTGCCTTAAGTGTAAGGTTAGGTTGTTTATTTGATATTTTTCTTATTTCCTGAGGTATGATTGTATTGCTATAAACTTGCCTCTTAGAAGTGCTTTTGCTGCATCCCTTAGTATTTGGATTGTCATGCTTTCATTTTCATTTATCTCTAGGTGTTTTTTGATTTCTTCAGTGATCCATTGGTGGTTTCTTAGCATATTATTTAGCCTCCACATGATTTTATCACAGCTGCACCCCCTCCTACCTTCTCATTGTGGCTTCTTCTTTGTCTTTGGAGGATGTCTTTTTTTGGTAGCTTTCAGCATTTCTTTTTAATTGATGGTTGTTCAGCAGTTAGTAGTGATTTTGATGATGTTTTCATGAGACAGACTGAGCTCACATCCTTCTACTCTGCGATCTTGTCTCCACCATCAGGTCAAGTGGTTTGTTCAGATCTGCATCTTCTGGCCTCCAAGAGCCAAGCAGCATGATGCGGCTGCCTTACTGGTTCTCCATTCTCCTATAATGCACCAACAGTAGCCACCTAGGACAGCTCAGCTGGGGCTTCAAGGCTGCCTCCACAAGTCCAAACCAGATACCACATCTCTGATTTCTTTTTTCTTTTTTAGCTCAGTAACCTGATTGGAGGTTTCTCCTGCTTCTACTCTTTCTGTCCTCTATAGGCTGTTCTCAAAATAGCAGCTAGAATAATGTAGGCCATATCATCTAACTGATGATGTCAGTGTTTCACAGGGTCCTTGAAAGTAAAATCTGGTGTGCATTGGACAGCCTAAAGGCTCACAGCTATCTCACCCTCATCACTTCCCTGACTTCTCCTCTTTTTCTTCTTCTTGCTCCTTCAGTTCCAGCTACACTGGCTGCCTTGATGTTCCTCACACATATTAGTTATAGCCTTAACTTAGTTTCCTTTGAAGTTTCCCCTTCCTGGAATACTGTTCAAATGAAATGCTCATGGATTTGCCCCTTCACATCTTCTCTCAGTGAATAAGTCTCTCCCTGACTTATTTTAAGTTACAACCTTCCACCAACCATTAATGTCTAAAAACTATATATTTTTACTACTTTGTTTTTTTTTTTCCTTTTCTGTCTGCCTACACTAGAATGTAATCCCCATGAGGACAGGAATTTTTGTCTCTCTTTTTCCCTGTTTTATCCCCAGCCTCTGGATCAATGGCGTGACACACATTTGCTTAACAGATATTTATTGATGTCTGTGATACCCTTCAGAATATTGAAAACTTCCACCAGTCCCCAACTGATGGCTGAGCTTTGCTGTCTGCTTTGATGACCGCTTTCCTGATCGTGCTCCTCTGCACAGGCAGCCATAAAAATGTGCATTTTTGACATAGGATTTGATTCTTGTTTCTCTTTCTATACCTCCAGTATTAATCTCTACTTCCAGTATTATCAAGATGAAGCTTTTTTTAGCCATTACAAGCCAAACAGAATCATGTATTATAATGGCAGAATCAGTCACTGGGTGCAGTAAGTAAATGAACTGGTGCCCATCACTCCATCTGAAGGAGGGGCAGCCCAGTTTGATCAGTCACATTGACCAAGAGCAGATAATAATGCACACACCCTACTGTATTGGATGTGAGAAAGATATATTTACTGTTTTTCTATGGGTACTATAATGTGTGTGTATGGATATAAGATTTGAATGTACTGTAGTAAATCATTGTATGACAGTGCTAAAACCGATATGCCTCTATTTTGTTTACTTTTATTTTATATGGGAGTATAATTGATTGACAGTGTTGTGTTGGTCCCAGGTGTACCGCAAATATTTGCCTCTATTTTAAATTGATGAATCTGTGTCATTACCTTAAATCAACAAGTGTAGATGGAAGTGTTCATTTGGTTAGAGTAAATTCTTTAGCTTGAACATTGTAACAGTTTCCTACATGTAGTCATTACTAAGGTTTTCTCCAGTATTCAGGATATTAAAAGAAAAGGAGTGATTAAGGATCTCTATGGTGCTATAGTTCAACAGATGTCAAATAATAATGTAGTAATGAATAATGCACTAATACTCCTGCTTTTCATCTTATGGTAAAGCAATATTTCTACATCTGTAGTTCTCATTGTTGGAAGAAGTTCCAATATCAGTAATACAGAGTTTATTCTCTGATACAGTCAGTCTCTAGATATTTGCATGGATGTAAGACATAGTTAAAGGATCAGATATGTCTCAAATAATTGATAATTGATTATGACTCTGAAATGCCAATGCTCACTCTTTTCCAACTGTTCTCAGTGTGAGATTACTTCTGAAGATAGCTTGACCCTGTGTTCCTATAAGGTACAATAAGGAGTGATACCCAGAAAGAACCTGGATCTTAGCCCATAATCCACAAGGCAGAAAAACCCATTACCAGATGGCCAAGGAAAGATAACGGCTTTAGGTTAGCAAAGATGAAAAGAATTATGGTGCTGGAAGGATCCAAGAGATAATTAATTTAATCCTTTGCTTTCACAATGAGGAAACTGAGACCTCTGGCAGTCATACAGCAGGGAGTTACTGAATAGTTTTAAAGAGGAGAGAGATGGAATCGTGTTTGTGATTTAGAAAGCTTATTTTTCTGTAAAACTGGACAATACGTTTGAAAGGAGTAAGATGTATTGGGATGATAAGTAAAATAATCAAGAAATGAGGAAATCGGAGCTAGGTCTGTAGCAGGAAAGAAGGATAGACTTAGAAGGACTCTGGATATTAAGCAGATGGGATTTATAGGGTTTGATGAAGACTAGATATGGGAGTAATAAAGGATTAGAGTCAAAGATGATGGCTGTTTTCTGCTTTGGACAATTGGGCCAATGGGGATGCTGTACACCAAGCCAAAGGATATAGGTAGTAGAATAGGTATGGAGTAGGAGGCAAAGGAGAGCGGCTAATACAGTTTTGAAGCTGCCAAGTATGACTTTATAGTCATTATGGGAGTGTGTGTGTATATAAAATTTCAGCACTGAAGTCCTGAAGATGCACTCAAATTTCAGGAAGACTGACTAAAGGAGGCTGATGGAGGTCAGCTTTGAAAATGCGATCAGGTAGTGATACAGAAAGAGGCGTGTGGCTCAACTTCAGAATGAGGTCAGTTGTGCTTGCTAACCCAGCTTCCATTACATCCTATCAATAATACCTTGAGTTTCCTTTAAAAGACAACCATCCCCCATTCCCATAACATGTGATTTGAGAGGAGCTAGACCATTTCCATGTTCCCAAGGGGAAGCATATATCCCAGGCCTGCCCTAGGAGAAGTAATTCTGAGCTTTCTTGGCTAGAAACATTGGGAAAGCTGGGGTTGCTAAGGTGAAAGGATTAAACATACAGTTTCTGGTGGCCATCCTATGATGGCAAGGAGAAGGCAAGCTGAGGATCAGGCCACACAGTGGAAAGCAGAACTGAGTAACAGATGAAAAGTGTGACCTGATGACATTGTTGGCATGCCTGCATATGGCCTTTGCTGAAGAACTGTTCAGTTATAAGGCCCAGTACTTTGCTGCTTTTGCTCAAGGGGGTGACTGTCATTTGCAAAAGAAAAAGTCCGGACTGATTTGGGGTTTTGATCATTTGAAGTACTTCGCCATGATTGTTTAGAAAAGCTGGGTATATAGGGAGAGGAGCGAGGAAGATGTTTGAAACAGTTGTGGAGCCATGTTTGAGGGAATCATTGAGAACAAGAACTGACTGAGAACAGGTCTTGAGCAACGATTTAGTGGAAGTGTTTGATTGAGACCTAATGTCAAATTCTTCACTAGATCTAACTGTGTGACCTTGGGGAAGTTATCTAACCTCTCTGAACCTCAATCCTCTCATCTGTAAGTTGGTAATGAGAACAGAATCTTTCTCACAGAATGTTTAGGGTGATACTTATAAAGGGTATAACTTGTTGTCCAACACTGAATAAATGTTAGCCTTTGTCTAAAATCATCATCATTCTGCGTGTAGTTGTTTCAAGCAATGAATTTGCATTGCCTGCTTACCACCTGCCCTTTCTCTTTTCTAAACTTAGAAAAGAGTCATGGAGGGGGCAGGGGAGAGGGTTTGCTTATTCTCTCTCAATGATTCCTAAATCAAATGTGTTCCATTTACAAGCCTAAATAATTTTCTTTTTTAGTGTGACAAATTCAACTTCTAAGGTGAAAAGAGAAATCATGCTGTGTTTTTCAGCTTTAATGTGATCACCGATGATAAAGATTCAAGTTGACAAATTTTGTTGTTAATGCATGATACAGAATAAAATCAATCTTTTTCTAGGTTTTTCTGGTTCTACAGTGGTAAGAGTGGGCAGGAAAGTAAAAGCATGTGACATAAAGCCATACAGGTGAGCATGTCTGCAAAGACAGCATAGGCATGTACTATACGAGGTGGATATTTGACTCTGGTTTTCAGTCTCTTAAACACAATGGAAGCTTTCCATAATTTCTCTATCCTTTATCACTGTCTCACAGTTTTGAAGAGAAAACCTGCAAGATATCTTTGGGTGTGTTGGTTATTTGAGCTGCTTCTGGAAAGATTGATAGAGAAATCTAGTTTTATTAATGGCTGGAAGTTGTACAAGACAAACTGAAGAAATCCTTTAGTTTTATTTTCTTTTTTCTATAAGTTTATTTATATTTTCTATAAATTTATTTTTATTATATTAAATTTATTTATACATTTTATTTATGTAAATTATAAATTAAATTTATTTATATAAATTTTCTACAAATTTATTTATTTTCACTGGATGTTGTTCTGTGTGCGGTTTCTCTAGTTGCGGCAAGCAGGGGCTACTATCTCGTTGCCATGCACAGGCTTCTCATTGCAGTGGCTTCTCTTGTTGTGGAGCATGGGTTATAGTGTGTGCAAGCTTCCATAGTTGCTGCTCTTGGGCACTAGATCACATTCTCAATAGTTGTGGCTCACAGGCCTAGCTGCTCTGCGGCCTGTGGGATCTTCCTGGATCAGGGATCAAACCTGTGTCTCCTGCATTGGCAGGTCGATTCTTTACCACTCAGCCACCAGGGAAGCCCTGTTTTCTTTTTCAGTTAAGATGTCTATAAAATCATCAATGCTATCTTTCTATTGAACGTGCGGGGAAGTAGCTCACATGTGGTCACTTGAAATTCACAGTTAGAACCTCCACATAACTGAATCTTCAGTAAAGTTGGTTTTTATTCAGATGGGGACATTAAGCCTTTTTTCCTGAGAAGAACTTTGTGCATTTGGACTTTGAGTTTCATATTAGACATACAAAAATAGAATTCAGATATAGAATACTAGTGAATGCAAAAAAGATAAATAGGTAAGTATGTATAAATGATGAGTATAAAAGCATCTGAAAGATGGGCCTTCTATAAAAGGGAGCCTGGCAATAAGTCAATGGAATAGAACATCATGACAGTCTAATACGTTCCTGCTGCCAGATAAATGTCATGGAAAAGCAGAGATATTTATCTCATCCTAACATTTATTTTAAAATCTGAGGTCTATTATCTCTCCTAATGGCTTTATTTCATTTACCAAATGGTTAAATATAAATAAAATAAGACCATTTATTTAATACAAGCTGACGTGGGTTTCTGATGCAGACTTCATATCCAGACCAAAGAAAGATGTGTAAAAGAGACTAGCTAAGGGATTAACATCTGGATGTCTGTTCTGTTCTTTCTAATTAACCAAAACAGCGTGAAAGCCATTGTTTTTCTATGGGTAATAACATAAATAAAAGAGGAGGAATTGCTTTACTGGGAACTATAATTTTATGCATTTTTATCATTTCTTAATTTATTTTTTATTGCACTATGGTTGAATTACAATGTTGCATTAATTACTGTTGCACAGCAAAATGATGCAGTTATATATATATATACACACACACACATTCTTTTTCATATTCATTTCCCTTATGGTTTATCACAGGATATTGAATATAGTTCCCTTTGCTATATAGTAAGACCTTGTTATTTATCCATTCTATATAAACCAGTTTGCATCTGCTAATCCCAAACTCCCAACCCAACCCTCTCCCACCCCCTCCCTCTTTGCAACCAGCAGCCTATTATCTGTGTCCCTGATTCTGTTTCATAGTTTCATTTGTGTCATATTTTAGATTCCACATATAAGTCATTTATGGTGTTTGTCTTTCTCTTTCTGACTTATTTCACTTAGTATGATAATCTCTAGTTATATACATGTTGCTGCAAATAGCATCATTCCTTGTTTGTGGCTGAGTAGTATTCCATTGTATATATGGATGGACATTTAGATTGTTTCCATGTCTTGGCTATTGTGAAGGCCACTGCTGTGAACATAGGGGTGCATGTATCTTTTTGAATTACAGTTTTGTCTGGATATATGCCCAAGAGTAGGATTGCTGGATCATATGGTAATTCCATTTTAGTTTCCTGAGAAACATTCATACTGTTTTCCACAGTAACCACACCAACTTACATTGCCATCAACAGTGTGGGAGTGTTCCCTTTTCTCCACACCCTCTCCAACATTTGTTATTTGTAGACTGCTTAATGATGGCCCTTCTGATTGGTGTGAGGTGAAATCTCATTGTAGTTTTGATTGGCATTTCTCAAATAATTAACAATGTTGAGCATCTTTTCATGGACCTCTTGGCCATCTGTATTTCTTTTTTGGAGAAATATCTATTTAAGTCTTCTGCCCATTTTTTGATTAGATTTATCAAGTTGTAAGAGCTATTTGTATATTTTGGAAATTAAGCCCTTGTTGGTCACATCATTTGTAAATATCTTCTCCCATTCTGTAGGTTGTCTTTTCATTTTGTTGATGGTCATCTTTGCTGTGCAAAAGCTTGTGAGTTTTATTAGGTCCCATTTGTTTATTTTCATTTTTATTTCTTTTGCTTGGGGATCAGTTCACTTCAGTTGCTCAGTTGTGTCCAACTCTTTATGACCTCATGGATTGCAGCTTGCCAGGCTTCCCTGTCCTTCACCATCTCCCAGAGCTTGCTCAGACTCATGTCCATTGAGTTGGTGATGGCATCCAGCCATTGCATCCTCTGTCACCTGCTTTTCTTCCTGCCTTCAATCTTTCCCAGGATCAGGGTCTTTTCCAGTGAGTCAGTTACTCACATCAGGTGGCCAAAGTATTGAAGTTTCAGCTTCACCATCATCCTTCCAATGAATATTCAGGACTGATTTCCTTTAGGATTGACTGGTTGGATCTCCTTGCTGTCCAAGGGACTCTCAAGAGTCGTCTCCAACACCACAGTTCGAAAGCATCAATTCTCTGGTGCTCAGCTTTCTTTATGGTCCAACACTCACATCCATACATGACTACTGGAAAAACCACAGCTTTGACTAGATGGACCTTTGTTGGCAAAGTAATGTCTCTATTTTTTAATAACACTGTCTAGGTTGGTCATAGCTTTTCTTCCAAGGAGCAAGCATCTTTTAATTGCATGGCTGCAGTCACCATCTGCAGTGATTTTGGAGCTCAAGAAAATAAAGTCTGTCACTGTTTCCATTGTTTCCCCCATCTATTTGCCATGAAGTGATAGGACAGAATGCCATGATCTTTGTTTTTTTGAATGCTGAGTTTTAAGCCAGATTTTTCACTCTCCTCTTTCACTTTCATCAAGAGGCTCTTTAGTTCTTCTCTAATTTCTGCCATAAGGGTGGTGTCATCTGAATATCTGAGGTTATTGATATTTCTCCCGGCAGTCTTGATTCCAGCTTGTGCTTCATCCAGCATGATATTTCACATGAGGTACTCCACATATAAGTTAAATAAACAGGGTGACAGTATACAGCCTTGATGTACTCCTTTCCCAATTTGGAACCAGTCTGTTGTTCCATGTCCGGTTCTAACTGTTGCTTCTTGACTTGCATACAAATTTCTCAGGAGGCAGGTGAGGTGGTCTTATTCCCATCTCTTCCAGAATTTTCCACAGTTTGTTGTGATCCACACAGTCAAAGGCTTTGGCATAGTCAATAAAGCAGAAATAGATGTTTTTCTGGACCTCTCTTGCTTTTTCTATGATGCAACAGATGTTGCCAATTTGATCTCTGGTTCTTCTGCCTTTTCTAAATCCAGCTTGAACATCTGGAAGTTCTCAGTTCACGTACTGTTGAAACCTAGCTTGGAGAATCTTGAGCATTACTTTGCTAGCATGTGAGGTAAGGGCAATTGTGTGGTTGTTTGAACATTCTTTGGCATTGCCTTTCTTTGGGATTGGAATGAAAGCTGACCTTTTCCAGTCCTGTGGCCACTGCTGAGTTTTACAAATTTGCTGACATATTGAGTGTAGCACTTTCAAAGCATCATCTTTTAGGATTTGAAATAGCTCAACTGGAATTCTATCACCTCCACTAGCTTTGTTCATAGTGATGCTTCCTAAGGTCCCCTTGACTTTGCACTCCAGGATGTCTGGCTCTAGGTGAGTGATCACACCATCGTGATTATCTGGGTCATTAAGATCTCTCTTGTATGGTTCTGTGTATTCTTGCCATCTTTTCTTGATATCTTCTGCTTCTGTTAGGTCCACACCATTTCATTTCTGTCCTTTATTGTGCCCATCTTGGCATGAAATATTCCCTTGGTTATCTCTGATTTTCTTGAAGAGATCTCTAGTCTTTCCCATTCTATTGTTTTCCTCTATTTCTTTGCATTGATCACTGAGGAAGGCTTTCTTGTCTCTCCTTGCTGTTCTTTGGAACTCTGCATTCAGATGGGAATATCCTTTTCTCCTTTGCCTTTAGCTTCTCTTACATTGGTATAATTTACAGTGGAACGTGTTTTGCTGTTCTAGGAGTTTTATGTTGTTTTGTCCTATGTTTAAGTCTTTAAGCTATTTTGAGTTTATCTTTCTGTACGGTAAGAGAACATGTTCTAACTTCATTGATTTACATGTGGCTGTCCAACTTTCCCAACATCACTTGCTGAAGAAACTTTTTCCTATTGTATATTCTTGCCTCCTTTGTCAAAGATTGATTGTAGGTGTGTGGTTTTATTTCTGGCCTCTCTATTCTGTCCCATTGCTCCATATGTCTCTGTGCTAATACCATGCTGCTTTGATTACTATTGCTTTGTAGTATTATCTGAAGTCTGGGATGGTTCTTGGGCTTCCCAGGTGCACAGTGGTAAAGAATCTACCTGCCAGTGCAGGAGACACAAGAGATGTGGGTTTGATCCCTGGGTCAGGAAGATCCCCTAGATTAGGAAATGACAACCCACTCCAATATTCTTGCCTAGAAAATTCCATAGACAGAGGAGCCTGGAGGGCTAAAGTCAATGGGGTCACAAAGAGTTGGACACACCTCTTGCTTTGTTCTTTTTCTTCAGGATTGCTTTGGTAAATCTGGGTTTTTCATGGTTTTATATAAATTTAAGGATTATTTATTCTAGTTCTTTGAAAAAGGTCACAGGCAATTTGATAGTGATTGTATTAAATCCATAGACTCCTTTGGGTAGTATGACCATTTTAACGTATTGATTCTTCCAGTCCAAAAGCATGGGGTATTTTTCCATTTCTTTGAATCATCTTCAGTTTCATTTAGTAATGTTTTATAGTTTTCTGTGTATAATTCTTTCACCTCATTTGTGAGGTTTATTTCTAACTAACTATTTTATTTTTGGGGTTGTGATTTTAAAAGTTTTTTTTTTTTTTACATTACCTTTCTGACGTTTCATTATTGGTGTAAAGAAATGCAACCGATTTTTGTAAATCTTGTAACCTGCTACCTTGCTGAATTCCTTTATCAGTTCTAGTAGTTTTTGTGTGTAGTCTTTAGGGTTTTCTATACACCGACTTGATGGACATGAGTTTGAGTAAACTCCTGGAGTTGGTGATGGACAGGGAGGCCTGGCATGCTGGGATTCATGGGGTCGCAGAGTCGGACACGACTGAGGGACTGGACTGAACTGAACTGATGCATAGTATCTTAGCTGCATATAATGACAATTGTACCTCTTCCCTTCCAATTTGGATACCTTTTGTTTCTTTTTCTTGTCTGACTGCTATGGCTAGGATTTCAAATACTTTGTTGAAGAGCAGTGATGAGAGTGGGCATCATTGTCTTACTCCAGATTTTAGTGGGAAGGCTTTCAACTTTTCACAATTGAGTGTTATATTGACTGTGGGTTCGTCATAAATAACTTTTACTGTTTTGAGAGATGTTTCCTCTGTACCCATTTTGGTAAGAATTTTTATCATGAATGGACGTTGAATTTTTGCAAATGCTTTTTCTGCATCTATTGAGATGATCATGTGGTTTTTGTCTTTTCTTTTGTTTCTGTGGTGTATCACATTGATTTGTCTATATTGAACCATCCTTGTGAACTTGGGAAGAACCCCACTTGGTTGTGGTGTATGATCTTTTTAATATGTTGTTGGATCCTGTTTGCTAATATTTTTTTTGAGAATTTTTGCATCTATGTTCATCAAATATATCGGCCTGTAATTTTCTTTTTCGGTGGTGTCTTTGTCTGGTTTTGGTATTAGGGTGATGGTGGCTTCATAGAATGTTCTTGGGAGTGTTCCCTCATCTTCAGTTTTTTGGAAGAGTTTGAGAAGGATTGGTATAAGTTCTTTGTGTGTTTGGTAGAATTCACCTGGGAAACCATCTGGTCCTTCCTACTTTTTTTAGTAGGGAGTTGCTAAATTGCAGATAGTTTCAGTTCTGGTGATCAGTCTGTTCAAATGATCTATTTTTTCTTGATTCACTTTTGGTCGGCTGTATGTTTCTAGAATCTTCACTATTTCTTGTCCATAGGTTGTGAAATTTCTTGACATGTATTTGTTCATATTATTCCCTTATTTTTTTTTTTTTTTTGGTATTTCTGTGGTATCAGTAGTTATGTCTCCTTTTACATTTCTATGTTGTTTATTTGGATTCTCTTTCATTTCTTCTTAGTGAGCCTGACCATAGGCTAGTCAATCTTATTTATTCTTTCAAAAGAAACAGATCTTGGTTTTACTGACTTCTATTTTTCTAATCTCTTTTATTTCCTTCCTTCTGCTGACTCTTGGTTTTGCTTGTTCTCATTTTCACCATTTCTTAAAACTTCCTCTTTTTTCATAAAATATTTGGGAGAAGAAAATTTGAATCTTAGATTTGTATCATCGTAGGTTTGTAAAGTTTTAAGACTTCACCTAGTATTACCTACCATCAAAAGTAACTGTTTACCTGCATCCACTCATATTATATTTAGCTGCTTATAAAGAGAAAATATATTAAAAAAAAATTCTAAGTACAATAGAAGTTTGTTTCTCTCTCCTATTTTTTTTTTAAAAGTTAAAGGTATAGAGAGTAATGCCAGAAAGATGGCAGAATAGTAGCCCTAGACCTTTTTCCCTCCCAAGGAAATACTGATACAAGTATGCAACCAGTCACTCTGACATCCGTAGGAAAATTTGTGACTATCTCTTGCTATAGTCTCTTTCCCTGCTACAGTGCTCTGTGATCTGGAGCAAACTCCTAGCTCCTGGCTTTTCCATGGGGAATGAAATAAAACACTGGACATTACCTTCAATGTTCTGACTTTTAGGGGTCTGCCCAAGGGACTGGTTTCTGTTTCACCTATCTTAGAACACTTGTGTGAACCAGCACAGAAGAGATGCCTGGAGGTTATTGAACTAAATGGCATGCTAGAGCTCCATACCTTATGAGGCATGCAGGCTGCTTGCTAAGTCACATCAGTCATGTCTGACTCTTTGCAACCCTGTAGGTTACAGCCCTCCAGGCTCCTCTGTCCATGGGATTCTCCAGGCAAGAATACTGGAGTGGGTTTCCAAGCTCTCCTCCAGGGGATCTTCCCAACCCAGGGATAGAACCCACATCTCTTAACATCTCCTTCACTGGCAGGTGGGTTCTTTACCACTAGCACTATCTGGGAAGCACACTAGAGCTCCAGGGAAACCACAATACAAAGGCTGATGCAGCTTGGTGGCCTTTCCCTCAAGGGAAAAGCAGTGGAGTGTGCGTCCAACATTCTGAGTTTTGAGAGGGCTATGCAAGGGACTAGTCTCTGTCTCACCTGTCTCAGCATAAATAGGAACTGGCATTTTCTAATGTTTGGGGGCCCACTGAGAATGAAAAAGCTGTCTAGCATGCTGCTGCTTCAGAGGGCCTGTAGTACAGTAGACAGACAACAGAGGGAGCAAGAGATTACACACCACTGGGGAAAAAAACCAGCAAGTCCCTCTAATTAGCAATTTACATGCACGAGTTCAGAGAAGACACATCCACAGAAAAGGTTTGAGAGGCCCCCAGAATCTTTAATGGGGTTGATTGGTAAAGGTATTTCCCTGTATGAAGTCGGTCCATAAAGACTGGAAGAGTTGACTGCTTTTGCAACTGTACAGATACCAACACAAAGTTACAAGGAACACAAAGAAGCAAGGAAGAATGGCCCAGTCAAAGCAATAAAATAAATTTCAAGAAACTGACATTAAGGAAACAGGAGTATGTGAATTACCTGGCAAAGAATTCAAAATAACTATCATAAAGATGCTCAAGGATTTCAAGAAAAGTATTCATGAACATACAGGTGGTTGACAGGCACAAGAAAAGATGCCCAAGATCATTAATTAGAGATATGCAAATAAAAACCACAATCATGTATCACCTCATACCTATCAGAATGGCTATCATAAAAAAGTCTACAAATAACAAATATTAGTTTGCCTGCACACAGTAAAGCCAATATACTGACACCAGGTTATGGTAAAGAAAAGCACAGCATTTACTGTAGGGCACCAAGCAAGGAGTAAGGGCAAGTAATGCTTAAAAGACTTGAACTCCCTAAAGTATTTCAGGGAAAGGTTTTAAAAGACAGAGAGGGAAGGTTGCAGTGTGTGATCAGTTTGTGGACAGTCTTTTGATTGTTTGATGATGAGGTAATAAGGAGTCAACATTATAAGCCTTCTGGTTCCAGCTGGTCTGAAGTCTCTGTGCTTATGCTCCTCCTTCCACCTCTTGGGGATTTCAGTAACTTCAAAACAGCTCAAAGGATTTGGCTCAGAATATTGCCTGAGCTCTTGAGGAGGAGCTAAAGGTCCTTGACTTTGTTTAATGGCTAAAATATTATTTTCTCTTGTTTTCCTGTGTTACTGTATTTTCTTACATCTCTGATTAAATTTGTTGGCATTTGGGGAAGACTTAGGGGGCTAAAGTTCTTCTACAAACAGGCAGGCAGAGAACATGGTCAGGGGGTGTTCTTTCCCAGGAAGGCCTCATGCAGTCCTCAGTTACAAAATTAAATGCAAAAAGAACAAAAGGAAGGAAATTATAAAGACCAAAGCAAAAATAAATGGAATGGTGAACAGGAACAAAAAAACACAAAAGTAAGATTTGGTTTTTTGAAGAGAACAACAAAATTAACAAAACTTTAGCTAGACTAAGAAACAGAGGACTTGAAATCGGAAACTAAAGAGGAGACATTACTACCAATGCCACAGAAATATAATGGTTTATGAGCCTAACAGCAAGTATACACTAAGAAATCGGATAACCTGGAAGCAATGGATGAATTCCTAGAAATATAATTTACCAAAAGCTGAATTATGAAGAAATAAAAAATCTGAAAAAGTTTAGTACAACCAGTAAGAATATTAAATTAATAATCAAAAACTTCCCAATAAAGAAAAGCCCAGGAACAGATGGCTTCATGAATGAATTCTGCCAAACAATTTAAAGAATAAATAATGCCAATCCTTCTCAACTCTTCCAAAAAAATTGAACCAGAGGGAAGACTTCCAAACTCTCTTTATGAGACCAGTATTAACCTGATAACAAAGCTAGAAGAAAATACCTCAGGAAAACTACAGATCAATATCCCTGATAAACATAGATTTAAAAAAATCTCAACAAAGTACTAGCAAACCGAATTCAACAGCACATTAAAAGGATCGTACACTATGATCAGGTGGAATTTAATCCCTGGGATGGAAGGATGGATCAACATACCCAAATTCATAAATGTGATACAGCACATTAACAGAGTTAAGGATATCTCAATATATGCACAATTACTATCTCAATATATGCACAAAAAGCATTTTACAAAATACAATGCCCTTTCATGGTGAAAACTCTGAAAAAGCTACATATAGAAAGGATGTTAACACAATAAGTACATATGAAAAAATTGAGCTCACACTTTGTAAGTTTTAGTGAGAAGCAGAGTCTACCTCCTCTTATAGAATAGGGAAATACCACACTGATTTTTCCCAGCCTCCCTTGTAGCTAGGATGTAAGTACATAACATTGTTGTGCTCAGATACACTCGTCATTCCATCCAGACTTTGGGTTGGAGCCAACTTTGCATAAAATCCATAGCTGTGGTGATTCATCTTGGGTGGAAAGTATGGTTGTGTCAAGATAGAGTTCCCAGGGCAGCAGAGACAGAATTTTAGTGGCGGTCTATAATGTCTGACACTGCAGTAGCTATGGCACAAACTATAGTATCCACTGCCCAGAGATGGTGGTAGCCAATTTCTCAATAGGCTGTTCTGCTGGGTCATTTAGGTCCCTGTCCCTGCTTTTATAATCTCTGAGCTTAGCTTTCCACTCCTCCCAGAGTTGCTATGAGCTACCCAATTTCCTGTAACTAAATCACCTTTGTGTTCAAATCAGCCAAAGTTGTTTTCAGACTGACATAACCTCCAATCTCTGTAAGTGTTCCTGGGTTCTGTTTTCTCCTGATCTTCCTTGTTCCGACACTTTCAATTTGAAAATAATTTTCCTCAGTGGAAAAGCAATAGAAACAGAAGTGGAATCATTTTGACTTTGCTTCTATCCTCTGTTATGACCCAACAGATACTCCTATAGTTTCCTATATCTTCTTGCTGAGAAAATAGTTTTTTAAAGAAGATTGTATCTTATTTTTGCACACTTAATGACTTAAACTCTGTGTCTTCTTAATGCCTCCTTTAGATTTTCATGCTCCTCCTCCTTCATATTTGGTTAGTTGCACTATCTTGCTTTGTCTTTCTGAAATCTTTGTTGCTCAGCAAATACCCTATGCAACTACATTAGATCCTTTAGATGCCTTACTAGGCAGAATTCAACTCAATCTCTCTACCTGGGTTTTGCCAAAAGGAAACTTACAGGCTCATAGCCAAAATATCCTGCCTTGGCTGGAATCAAGTGTTAAAATAATGATGTTAATATTATCTCCCTTCTTTCTCTCCCTCCCTCCCCATCCCTCTCCCTTAGATCTGGTGTAACCAAATAACTAAATATATTTTTTAAAACAAGGGAGAGCCTTTACGATCCTGGTTATACTTATTAGAATACTTTTGGTTGCAAGTGACAGAAACCCAAATCAAACAAATTTGGACAATAAATTCAGCAGTTTATTGGTTCACAAAACAGGGAGATAGTTAAACCTCTCTTCTTCTCTCCCTGTCTCTACTCCCTATGTTGGATTCCTTGTTAATTCCTTCCTCTTTTCTTATACTGACAAAACAGCCAGCATCAGACAATGGAGACAGCCTTAAGTGCTAAAAGTTAACACCCTAATGGGCTTCCCTGGTGGCTCTGGATGGTTAAGAATCTGCCTGCAGGAATTAAATGACCAAGTTATTTAATTTTTAAAGTAAAAATATTCTTCTTAAATATTTGCTATTTAGACTAGATCGTCTAAATAGTCAAATATGGAAAGAAAAAAAAAGAATCTGCCTGCAATGCAGGAGACCTGGGTTCAGTCCCTGGGTTGGGAAGATCCACTCCAGTATTCTTGCCTGGAAAATCCCATGGACAGAGGAGCCTGGCGGGCTACAGTTCATGGGGTTGCAAAGAGTCAGACACGACTGAGCAACTAACACTTTTACTTTTCTTTAATAGTAGTGCTTCTCTCAAAGTTTTGGCTATCTTTGGCCTGATTTGGGTCACATGCCTATTCTAGAACAAATCTTATTGTCCAGACTTTGGTCATATGTATGACCAAGTTATTTATACACATTCATATTTATTTATGTATAAAATAGGGTGTTGCTGCCAAAGCAAAGGATGAGAGATGCAGGGCAAACAAAACATCCCAAACTGTCCTTAGTCTTTCACCCCCACACTTATAACACAACTGTCAAAGGGTTTATTCCTGATTTTCTTCTATGAAAAATTTGAAATCTCTGCTTATCAAATATCTATACAGACATATCCAGGATCATCTAATTCAGACAGTTTCTAAGACAATGAGGTAATATTCTTCAGATTCTTAACACTTCTGCATCACCACCATCACCACCAAATTCTTCCTTGTGATTAGAATTAAATAAAAAACAACTGTTCCCTTTTTACCCTAACTCTCCATTGACAGATGAAATGTTTACTGAGGCTAAACAAGAATTTATCAGATATTCTATCTTTAGTAGAATGAGATTTCTGAAAGTACCTGGTGGCCAAAGCTCTCCCTCCTCATTGAACCAGTTATGCTATAATAAGCTAATTGGAAAGCATTAAAGGTAAAAGCAATTTCAAGGCTGTCCATCTCTCCCAAGTTTTATCTGTCCTTTTCCACCAGCAAGGGAAGCATCAATACACATTTTAGTCCTGGTTTTGCCACACACTAGCATATGACCTTAGGCAAGTCTTCTCAACCTCTTTATATCTCAAATGTTGCTGTCTATTTCAGAGGCTGATTTAGACTACAGTGTAGTAAAATATCATAAAATAATTTATAGATAAGAGACTCTGAGGGACTTCCTTGGTGATCCAGTGGCTAAGACTCTGTGCTGCCAATGTAGGGGACCCTGGATCTGGTCAAAGAACTAGATTCCACATGCCATAATTAAGAGTTTCCTTGCCGAAACTAAAAGATCCTGCATTCTGAAACTTAAAGATCCCACATGAGACAACTAAGATCTGTGCAGTCAAATAGATAAACAAAGTTTTGTGTGTTTTTTTTTAATTTTTTTTAAAGGGAGAGATGCTAAGATGCTGGCTATACTTACTAGAATACATTTGGTCGCAAGTGACAGAAACCCACATCAAGCAAGGTGGGACAATAAATTCAAGTAGTATATTGGCTTACAAAGCAGGGAGATAGACCTCAGGGACAACTGAAATTAGGGGCTTGAGTATTTCTAGGACAATCTCGTTCTGTCTCTGTCCTTTTTCTAAACTTGGGGGTATATGGCACCCTCAAAGTTGCCAATGTTCACCATCCAAGGGAAACTGAGACTTACTCTTAATTCAATGTAATAAGCTCCTACTATGTTATCAACACTGTTTGAAGTGCTAGGGATACATCAGAGAACAAAACAAAGTTTCTGCTCCTCATGGAACTTACAGTCCAGGAGCCCCAAATTTAAAATTCTAAGGAAGAGCTCTGATTGGCTCTGTTTGAGTGATAGGCTCACTCCTGGGCCAATCATTGATGGTCAAGTGGAACTTGATAAAAGGGTGGGCCTCCTTTCTAGAAGTTGGGGTTCAAAAGGTGGATCCTGGGAATTTGCTTTTAAATAAGCCCCACCAATGGATTATGATTTAGGTGGTGGTTCTTTTAAAATTTCTTTATTGAAGTTTTACAGTGTGCTAATTTCTGCTGCCCAGTACAGTGACTCAGTTATATACATACATACATTGTTTTTAGTATTTTTTCCATTATGGTTTATCCCAGGATATTGAATATAGTTCCTTGTGCTATACATTAGGACCTTGTTGTTTATCCACTTTATATGTAACAGTTTGCATTTACTAACCTGAAATTCCCAGTCCATCCTTCCCCAACCCCCTCTCCCCCTTGGTAACCACAAGTCTGTTCTTCATGTCTGTGAGTCTGTTTTGTAGACAGGTTCATTTGTGCCATATTTTAGATTCTGCCCACATATAAGTGATATGGTACATTTGTCTTTCTGTCTAACTGACTTCGCTTGGTATGATATCTCTATTTGCATCCATACCACTGAAAATGGCATTATTCCATTCTTTTTTATGACTGAGTAGAATTCCACTATATATGTGTATCACATCTTCTTTATCTGTTGATGGACATTTAGGTTGTTTCTATGTCTTAGCTATTGTGAAGAGTGCTGCTGTGAACATAGGGGTGCATGTACCTTTTTGAATTCTAGTTTTGCCCAGATTGATGCCCAAGAGTGGGATTGCTAGATCATATGATAATTCTATTTTTAGATTTATCAGGGACCTCCATACTATTTTCCACAGTGGCTACATCAACTTACATTCCCATCAGAGTGTAGGAGGGTTCCCTTAACTCCACATCCTCTTCAGCATTTGTTATTTATAGACTTCTTAATGGTGACCATTCTGACTGCTGTGAGGTGGTATCTTATTATAGTTTTGATTTGCATTTCTTGAATAATTTGCTGTGTTAGCATCTTTTCATGTGCGTATTGGCCATCTGTATTTCTTCTTTGGAGAAATGTCTGTTTAGGTCTTCTGCCCATTTTTTTATTGAGTTGTTTGTTTTGTTGTTGTTGTTGAGTTGTAAAAGCTGTTTATGTATTTTGGAAATTAAGCACTATTGGTCGCATTGTTTGCAAATATTTTCTCCCATTCCATAGGTTGTCTTTTCATGTTTTTTTGTTTGTTTGTTTGTTTTTGGTTTCCTTTGCTGTGCAAAAGCTTGTAAGTTTGATTAGGCCCCATTTGTTTATTTCCATTTTTATTTCTGTTGACCTAAGAAAACATTGGTACAATTTATGCCAGAGAATGTTTTGCCTATGTTCTCTTCTAGGAATTTTATGCTGTCATATTTAGGTGTTTAAGCCATTTTGAGTTTATTTTTGTTCATAGTGTGAGGGTGTGTTCCACCTTCATTGATTTACATGCAGTTGTCCAACTTGCCCAGCACCACTTGGTGAAGAGACTGTCTTTTTTTCCCCATGTTCTATTCTTGCCTCCTTTGTTGAAGATTAGTTGACCACAGATGTGTGGTTTTATTTCTGGGCTCTCTATTCTGTTCCATTGATCTGCATGTCTATTTTCGTGCCAATACCACCCTGTTTTGATTACTGTAGCTTTGTAGTAGTACCTAAAGTCTGAAAGGGTTATGCCTCCTACTTTGTTCTGTTTCCTCAGGATTGCATTGGCAATTCTGAGTCTTTTGTGTTTCCATATAAATTTGAGGATTATTTGTTCTAGTTCTGTGGAAAAGGTTATGGGTAATTTGATAGGGATCACATCAAATCTGTAGATTTCTTTGGGTAGTATGGCCACTCTGACAATGTTCTTCCATTCCAAGAGCGTGGAATATCCTTGAAAGGTATTGAGAAACACTTTTGTCTGCACAGAAGCACCATTATTTTTGGCCTTGGCTTAGAATTTCACATCTCTATCCACATGCCCCAGTGCTAGGAAATATTCTCTGGCAAAACTTTCTGGTACTTTGGCAATAAGGGCCAACCATGACAATGAATGAAGAACTACAGAATTAAAATAACAACAGCTACATTGCAATAATTGTGGACTTTTGTAAAAAGCTGGCATGAGGCAGCAACTCAATCATGGGGAAGCCCATGGAAAAATGACTTTTCTTTATTACATATGACAAGTCATGGAAAATACTTCAGTCTATGGAATTTCTGCAGCAGCTTGTATTTTCAGGCTATATGTTTAGCCAAGCTTAATTTGCATGGAAATTGGTTGAAGGTGGACATCAATTTTCTCTCTAATAAGATGACTTCTGAAATTTAATGTACAAGTGCTCGATCAAAAGACCATTCCAAGGCATTTTAGGTAACTGAGTTAATGGCAACAGACTTAGGAAGGGCCACTTCGCTTGTTTTGGGAGATGACAGGAAGGGCAGCCAGGTTGCCAAGCTCATTTGTCTGCTGGGAGACATATGTGTGTCCCAAATGGGCTTAGCTGAAGGGTGTTAGGGAAAAGGCATTGGGTAGGACTGGATTGGATGGCAAAATAGATTTGGTGAAAACTTTCATCTCCTCTTTCATTTCTAATGATGGATTTTTGAATTATTTGTGTGAGACCATAAGTAATTTTAGTAGGCATTAATGATGTGTGCATGCATACTCAGTCGGTCAGTTGTGTCCAGCTCTTTGCAACAGCATTGCCTGTAGCCCAGCAGGTTCCTCTGTCCTTGGAATTCTCCAGGCAAGAATACTGGAGTGGGTTGTCCATTCCCTTCTCCAGGGAATCTTCCTGACTCAGGAATTGAACCCAAGTCTCCTATGACTCCTGCATTGGCAGGTGGGTTCTTTACCACTGAGCCACCTGACTGAAAAGACATTATGTAGTGGTGTAATTATTATATTTTCACCATTCCTTACTTAAAAAAAAACCCTTTTGATGAATTTATTTTAAGGAAAACTTCACTTGGTTATTTACATATTTATTTATTTTTGGCCGTGCTGGGTCCTTGTTGCTGTGCATGGGCTTTCTCTAGTTGTGGTGAGCGGGGACTACTCTTAGTTGTGGTGCGTGGGCTTCTCATTGTGGTGGCTTTTCTTGTTGTGGAGCATGGGCTCTAGGTGTGTGGCTCAGTAGTTGCAGCTCCTAGGCTCTAGAGCACAGGCTCAGTAGTTGCTCCAGGGCATGTGGGATCTTCCTGGACCAGGGATCAAACCCATGTTCCCTGCATTGGCAGGTAGATTCTTATCCACTGGGCCACCAGGGAAAGTCCCTCACTTGGCTATTTTCAAGTCATAAGACTTTGAAAAATATGTTCTGCCTGCCTAGAAACATGGTTTTTTAATAACGTATGGTTTAAGTTCTTTGACTCTTTTTAATTAAGGTACATGTCTATAAAATGTATGTGTATCCTATCAGGTTTGAAAAAACACAACATTATTGAGCACATATTCTGTATGGGTGGTCTGTGGGGTGTTGCGAGCGGTAAGGAGGGAAGAGATAAGGGGACACAGAGGGAATAAAGCATTTCACATTCTCAAGAACCCAGAGAGAGTTTGTTGTTGTTCAGTTGCTAGGTCGTGTCAGATTCTGCGAACCCTTGGACTGCAGCACACCAGGCTCCTTTGTCCTCTACTATCTCTCAGAGTTTGCTCAAACTCATGTCCATTGAGTCAGTATGCTATCTAACCATCTTATTCCCTGCCGCCCCTTCTCCTTTTGCCTTCAATCTTTCCTAGCCTTAGGGTGTTTTCCAGTGAGTTGGGTCTCCGCATCAGGTGGTCAAAGTATTAGAACTTCAGCAACAGTCCTTCCAATGAATATTCAGGGTTGATTTCCTTTAGGACAGAGAGAAGTACAGATATATAAATAATATAAATGACTAATTGATAAAGGCAGAATAAAATATATGCTAAAGAGTGCTGGCTAAAGCTCTGTGTGTGTGTTTATATAGAAATACAGTGTTAAAAATTGCCATAGGTCATGAATCTCAGATGCAGACCCTGAGAGGAGGCTTTGCATGCAAGTGATTTATTAAGGATACATTCCCAATATAGAGTGGTGGATGAAGTAGGGGAGCTGGGGGAAGGCTCTAATAATGGGAGTGGAAGGAGCAGAAAGAGAAAAGAGAGAAAGCCAAGTTCCATTTTAGGCCACATTTCATGGAGTGCAGCTTTAATGTATTTTCATGAGGGAACTCTGGAGTGTAAGTTACACTTCAGTCATCCTTACCTGCTGTGTTTCATACTTCCATATCCACAGTGAGTACCAAGCAGTACCAGTAGCCTCAGGGAAGTCTCCTTCCAGAAGAAGAGCTGCAGGTGTTGGCCTGGCTGTTGAAAGCCCACCAGAGTTGAGGCAGGGGCACACACAAACCCATAAAAAGGGATCATTATGCCTTCTATAGCAAGTGTGGCCTGTTTTGCCTGATAGTAAACTATACATCATCTCTGATCATAAGACTTATGATATGATGATACTATTTCTACTTAATCCTGCTAAGGGGTGATACATTCATATTGTTGCACCCTTCTCAGTTCAGTTCAGTTGCTCAGTTGTGTCTGACTCTTTGAGACCCCACGGAGTGCAGCATGCCAGACTTCCCTGTCCATCACTAACTCCCAGAGCTTACTCAAACTCATGTCCGTCGAGTCGGTGATGTCATCCAACCATCTCTTCCTCTGCACCCTTCTGTAGGCAGTTAAAATATATAATGCCTTGGAGTAGATATTTAAAATGACTTCCTGTTGAATCAATGAGGGAATGAATTAATTAATGGACAAGCAGATAAAATCCAATGTTCATAATGTAAAATTTTCCTTGGAAACCCTGTACATGAAATAAGAGACTATAGTTCAAGACTTAAGGAATGCAATATTAATTTTTTCCCCTTAAACAATAAATACCTCATGAAAAAGACATCTCATAACCCTATCATTTTCAAAACCGGATGCTTTCTAGTGGTTTTCTTTCCTGCCTGAGTAGAACCTCACCAGGCACTTGGCAAATCTCCCTGAGGAGAATGGTTCTTTCTTTTAATTATTGATTCATTATATGCATATTTTTGGAGGGCCTGGGAGCCTTAGGAGTTCAAGGACACCTGCTCCCTCCCCTGAAGGAGCTCACGGAGTAGCCGGAGCTACAGCCTCACTGCAGATGAAGGCTAATCACAGGCCGCACACAGGAGGGTCTCTCTATTTAAGGTGTTAGGGAGATGCTACACAGAAAATGTGTTGGTGTTTGTATGCTAAGTTTGCATATGCCAGGTGAGGAGGGAGGGGATGGGGATTCTAGTCAGGGTTATTGCTCACATGAAGGCAAGAATAACAATGTTGTTCTGTTTAGTCACTCAGTTGTGTCTGACTCTTTGCAATCCTGTGGACTGTAGCCCTCCAGGCTCCTCTGTCCATGGGATTCTCCAGGCAAGAATACTGGAGTGGGTTGCCATTTCCTTCTCCAGGGGATCTTCCTGACCTAAGGATCAAACCCCCGTCTCCTGCATTGGAAGATGGATTCTTTACCACTGAGCCACCTGGGAAGCCCCAGGAATAATAGTAATATCTAGCTAACATTTATTGAGGGCTGCTTCTGTGTGCAGCACTGTTGTTGTTGTTGTTCAGTCACTAAGTCATGTCCGACTCTTTGTGACCCCATGGACTGAAGCACACCAGGCTTCCCTGTGCTTCGTTATCTCCTGGAGTTTGCTCAAATTCATGTGAGTACCAAGTCCAATTTACCTTGATTCATGGATATAACTTTCCAGATTCCTATGAAACATTGTTCTTGACAGCATCAAACTGTACTTTCACCACCAGACACACCCACAACTGAGCATCATTTCTGCTTTTGCTCAGGCACTTCATTCTTTCTGGAGCTATTAGTAATTGCCCTCTGCTCTTCCCTAGTAGCATAGTAGACACCTTCCGACCTGGGGGGCTCCTCTTCCAGTGTCATATCTTTTTGTACTGTTCATGGGGTTCTCGAGGCAAGAATACTGGAGTGGTTTGCCATTTTCTCCTCCAGTGGGCCACGTTTTGTCAGAATTCTTCACTACAACCCCTCCTGTGAATCAACATACTGAACGACTTTGGGGTCCAGCAGGAGTGTAACTGAGGAGGTAGAATGTGATTGTGAAAACTCTTGTGTGATGAGGTTCATAAATGTTGTCAGAGTAATTAAATCATTAACTGATTTTCGGGTGTCACCAAACAAATCCGTGCACTGGGATGTGTGTGAAGCCCAACAAATGGAAACATTGGAGTTTGGAGCAGAGGAAGGTTTATTGCAGGGCCCCTCAAAGAGACCGGTGACTTGTGCTCAAAAACCTTGAACTCCCTGATAATTTGTAGAAGATTTTATAGGCAAATTTTGGGGTGAGGGCTGCAGGTATGACTTTCTTCTGGTTGGTGGTGAGGTAACAAGCGGTGCTCCATGAATCTTGTGCTCAGCCTGAAGTTGTTATACCATCCTCCACCTGGGTGGGGGTCTTAGTTTGGGCAGAAGAACTCAAAGATATTGTTATGTATCTTCTTTGAGCAGGAACCAGGACCCTGCTTTAATCGTTTCACTTTTGTCTCTTGATTGTTCTTCTTTTGTCTCTGCATTTCCTTACTTCCCTGATTAGCAACTGTTTGAATTTACCCTTTGGAACTCAGGGAAGGTCTAGGAGGCTGATGACTTTTTCCTACAAACTAGAAACAGGGACAAGATAATCGTTTGTACTTGGAGAGGGCTCCACAGTGTCCTGCTTGGTTTCACTGGCTTACTAAAGAACTTTGAACAAGGAACAGAATATCCTTTACTCTGGGAGGTCATTACAATCATACATGTATCCGTGGATACAAAAGACTATCCACGTGCAGGACCTTAACATCACGAAAATATTAAACATGAATGCTAGGGATTACCTGTCTCAAACATAGCCTAACTGAAACAGGAGGGAAGGGAACAGGGCACAACCTTTGAAAGAATGACACAGACCAAGGGCACAACATAAACTGGTTAGAAGACAATGGGTCCAAGATAGCAGACTAGTCAACTTGACTAGACCTTTATCCTCAGTATACGCTCATTGAAACATCAGCAAGCTAAATGACACACCCAGAGGCACCATGACAGCTCCAAGGTTGACCATCAAAGACCAAAAAGTGGGCTGTGATCCAACCCCTGGAAATCCCCACCCTTTCCCCAAAATAGTTGGAATAAACCTCCCACTCATTCAGTTCAGTTCAGTCGCTCCGTCATGTCCAACTCTTTGCAACCCCATGGACTGCAACACGTCAGGCCTCCCTGTTCATCAACAACTCCCGAAGCTTGCTCAAACTTATGTCCATTGAGTTGGTGATGCCATGGCAAACCATCTCATTCTCTGTCATCCCTTTATCTTCCTGCCTTCAGTCTTTCATCAGGGTCTTTTCCAATGAGTCAGTTCTTCACATCAGGTGGCCAAAGTATTGGAGTTTCAGCTTCAGCATCAGTTCTCCCAATGAATATTCTGGAATGATTTCCTTTAGGATGGACTGGTTGAATCTCCTTGCTGTCCAAGGGACTCTTAAGAGTCTTCTCCAACACTGCAGTTCCCACTCATTAGCCTATGAAATTACCCAGGCCATAAAAGCTAATCACACCACATTTTGAGGCTGCACTCACCCTCTGTGAAGGCCCGCAATCCATGAGTCCGTGAGGTGTTTCTCTCTGAATAAATCCACTTCTCACCCATCACTTTGTTTCTCACTGAATCCTTTCTGAGATGAGACATCAAAAACCTGAGCATCATTATGTTCTGAAACTGAAGGAGGAAACAGAACAGGCTCTATTTTGAAAGCAGGACTCCATCTTGGGCCAGACTGTGGATTTTGAGCTATATGCCCAGTATCTATGGAAACAACACACCAACTGGAAAACCAGGCCCCCGGAAGGAAGAGCCCCAGGGCTCATACCTAGACTCTCCATCGCCTAAAAGAATACCCTAATTATCTGTGTAACTGAATAGAATCATACATTCTATTATGCTTATTTGGATATGACCACAGGCCTGTTGATAATTGTCCACTGTTAACTACCTAGGCTTAAGGCATATGAATCATGTGTTAACTTTGATTGTATCTTTATTTTCCTTTGTTCAGACTAGTTTCAGGGAATTTGGGGAGGTGGGTTTGGGCACATACACTTAGGGTATATAAGGTTTTCACAAAACCTGGTTGGGGGTCCTTGGCTAAGATGAGACTCTGCTTTGGGCCTGCTCGTGTAATAAACTGCACTCCACTATATGCATTGTCCTTCTGAGTGAGATTGTTTCCCAGAACGCATGGCTACAACAAAACCAGGTCTGTGATCTCAGTTGGAAGACTGTGAATTTGGGCTGGGTTCAAGTTGCAGCCATGTGGGTTAAGTCTCAAACTGAGTTTTTGCTGAGTTTGAGTTCTGACACATGGGTTCAAGTCCCAATCTGATGTATTCAAAACTACTGACTAGAACATGGGTCACACTCATAACCTTAATCTTATCTCAGTCACTTGTTTGAGGACTCTGGAACAGCCCTTTCAACCTTTAACATACATATGAATAGTCTAAGGATCATATCTAAATGCAGATTCTAATTTAGTAGGTTTGGGGTGGAGCCAAAGATTCTATACTTCTAATAAATTCTTAAGTAATGCCAATGCTTCTGGTCCTTGCACCACACTTCAAGTAACAAGACTAGTTCACTGCTTCTCAGCAATGGCTGTACACTGCAATCACTTGGGAAACTCTTGAAACTTCTAGTACCTGGATTACACCCACATAAATTCTGACTTAATGTGTCAGGGGTGTGGCCTGAGTGTTAGAAGCTTTTAGAATTCCCAAGGTGATTCCAATAAACAGCACAAACTGAGAGCCCATCCCAGTTAGATATAAATTCACACGCAAATGACCAAGGGTTATTTGTGACATGTAGGCAAAGTACCATTTAGAGGAAGAAAAAAAAATGTTGAAGAGATGATTTTGGAAAGTGGAAGAACTATTGCTTCTGGTTGGAATAGAACACTTAATGTTTTGTTCTAATGAACAAAAATTGCCAAGACATGCAAATGAAGTTTTATACTGCAGTAGTCAACCATTTAGGCTTTCTATTAATAACTCAGCAATTAGGATTGAAAATGTGTCCTTTAAACACTTACCTACATTATAATGCTGAATTCTCAGTAAAAAAAATTTTTTTTTCCATTTAGAAAAACAATATGTGCTCATGATAGGAATTTTGAAAAATAAAACCCAACATCTAAGGAGATATAACATTTTTCATATATTCCTTCCATAATTTTATGCATTTACACAGGTGTCTTGCTTTTTTAACTGTAAAAGTGCTGTATTTTCTATTAAAAGTACCATAAAATAGTTTTTAAAAAAAATAGTGGCCCCTTAAAAAAAATCTTTATTATAGTATAGTTGGTTTACAATGTTGTATTAGTTTCAAGTGCACAGCAAAGTGAACCAGTTATACATATACACATATCCACTCTTTCTTAGATTCTTTTCCCATATAGGTCATTACAGAGTATTGAATAGAGTTCCCTGTGCTATACAGAGAGACTTCCCTGGAAGCTCAGGCAGTAAAGCGTCTGTTTACAATGAGGGAGACCCAGGTTCGATCCCTGAATGGGGAAGATCCCCTGGAGAAGGAAATGGCAACCCACTTCAGTATTCTTGCCCGGAAAATCCCATGGACGGAGGAGCCTGGTGGACTACAGTCCACAGGGTCACAAAGAGTCGGACATGACTGAGCGTAGGTCCTTATTTGATATCTATAACGGCTACACTCATAGACTGTTGTTTATCTAGTATTTAATTACTTTTTATAAATCAGTATGGAACATAATATCCTTACCCTTCTTTGACAGAGTGGTTCATCATAGTATATGTCACAGCAGAACTTAAATGCTGTTGTTTAGTTCCTCAGTCATATCTGACTGTTTGTGACCCCATGGACTGTAGCCCACCAGGCTCCTCTGTCCATGGGATTTCCCAGGCAAGAATACTGGAGTGAGTTGCCATTTCCTTCTCCAGAGGATCTTGCTGACCCAGAGATGGAACCCGAGTCTCCTGTATTGGCAGGCAGATTCTTTACCACTGACCTACCTGTGAAGCCCTGAACTTAAATAATTAAATAAAATAATTAAATAACTTTTACTTGACTGGCACACTCTCATTTTTATTTTTTCATACTCATTTCTAAAAGCAAAGACCTATAGTGAAGTCTCATATTAAAATTACGTAACTATAAATGACAGCACAACTAAATTATGTTACAGGGATATTTCTATTAATGAGTTGGAGCCTACCTTCCCTTTGAACAAATGAGGCTTAGCTTAAAAGCATACAGAAATTTCTTATCTTGCTTGGTTATTCATACCTCTAGTTGCTAATTTGGATGTTGGGACTTCTGCCAAAGAGATATATAGAAATTGCTCAAGACCTGACAGATACTTAAAATAGCTCAAGCCAACCAATGGAAACAGCCTTTGGCAGAGAAGGTGCAATCAGCTTTGTTCTGAGTTGTCTGAAGGAGGAATAGTCATCTTTCTTATTATAGCAATGACTGAACAGTAACTTTCATTATTCAGTTTCATAGAGTGCTAGTGATGGCTTTTTATGATTTACTCAGGGGCTTCCCAGATGGCACTAGTGCTAAAGAACCCAGCTGCCAATAAGAGACTCGGGTTCGATCTCTACATCAGGAAGGTTCCCTCGAGGAGGGCATGGCAACCGATTCCAGTATTTTTGCCTAAAGAATCCCATGGACAGAGGAGTCTGACAGGGTTGCAAAGAATCAGACACTACTGAAGTGACTTAGCACTCACACATGCAGCTAGCACTTAGTGACTTTATTACTTAATTAAAGTTCCCTGAATACTTCATGTACATAAAGTAAGCAGTGGTGAGACTTTGAAAATGGTATATAATCATTCTCTCATTATTTTTTAATTGGATGATATTAAAACTGTATCCATATTGGACACTATGTATCATCCCACTCTGGAGGTTACCACAATCCTAAATTAGCTATTTATTTTTATTCATATCTTTATAGTTTAATGCCCTAATATATATATAATTTATATATGTATATATTGTTCAGTCTCTAAGTCGCTTCTGACTGTTTACAGTCCCATGGACTGCAGCACACCAGGCTTCCCTGTCCTTCACTGTCTCCCAGAGTTTGCTCAGATTCATGTCCATTGAGTCAGTGAGGCTATATAATCATCTCATCCTCTGTTGTCCCCTTCTCCTCCTGCCCTCAATTTTTTCCAGTATCAGGGTCTTTTCCAATGAGTCAGTTCTTCGCATCAGCTGGCCAAAGTATTGGAGCTTCAGCTCCAGCACAGTCCTTCCAATGAATATTCAGGACTGATTTCCTTTAGGAGTGATTTGATCTCCTTGCAGTCCAAGGGACTCTTAAGAGTCTTCTCCAGCACCACTGTTCGAAATTCTTTGGTGCTTAGCCTTATTTATGGCCCAACTCTAATATCCATATGTGAGTACTGGCAAAATCATAGCTTTGACTATATAGATCTTTGTCAGAGAAGTGATGTCTCTGCTTTTTAATGCATGTATATATATATGTGTGTGTTTGTATATATATATAATATGTACATATATTAATAATATGTATGTATACATGTTGATAAGCTATATGCAAACGGTATATTGTGCATACCTTTTTACCTTACTTTTTTGATCAGCATAGGGTTTTGAGTTCTATCTCTATTGATGCATGTGGTTTTAGTTCATTAATTTTCTTTGTTGTATGGTATTTCATTATATGACTATGGTATGCCATAATATACTTACCCATTTTACATTGATGGATATTAGAGCTATTTTACTCTTTTTCCTACCAAAATAATGCTGTAGACATCTAATCATTTTATGTATGAGAGTTTCTTTACAGAGTATACCTAGGATATGAATTACTGGGTCATAAGATATACATGTCATATATTTTATTACCTATTACTTATTACCATACCTATTTGTACTAGGTAATGCCAAATTAAAAAAAAATGATTGAGGCAACTTATCCTTACAAGCAGTAACTGAGAGGTTGCAATGATTTACATTCTCATCAACCCATGATATTATCAAAACTTTTTAATTTTTGTCAATATAATTAATGTGAAATAGTATCTCATGATTGCCTTAATATTCATCTCCCACATTGCATCATTGCTCTGTTCATTGGTTAGTGAGTCTTTCTGGTCTGTGGATTGATTATTCCTATCTTTTGCCCACTTTTGATTGGGTTGTCTTTCTTATATTTATTTACAGTAGCTTTTATTATATTCTGATTAATTCTGTCAGTTATATGTGTTCTAAAATTTTCACAGTCTGTGTCTTGTCATTGTTTTGTGGTATCTTTTGATGAATAGACATTTTTTATTTTAATATAAACATGTCCAACTTCTCAATCTTTTCCATTATGGTTGATACTTTTAATGTCTGTTTAAGAACCCCTTCCCAAGGACTTCCCAGGCAGTCCAGTGGTTAAGACTTCATGCTTCCACTGCACAGGGTGCAGGTTTGACCCCTGGTTGGGGAACTAAGATCACATATGCCATGTGGCCAAAAAAAAAAAAAAAGGAAGAAAAAGAACCCCATCTCTACCTCAAATCATAGGTAAAAATTTGTTTTATTAACTTCTAATTTCCTTCTCAAAATTTTAAAGTTTTAATTATCACAATCTATCCAAATTGTTTTTTGTGTATGCCATGAAGTATTGATTCAATTTTTTACCTATTGTTAACCAATTACCCCACCCCACTTATTAAGCCATTTATCCTTTCTGAATTGCAATACCACTTCTATCACCTGTAAGGTTTCTATATATACACAGGTCTGTTTTCTGAATTTTCTAGTCAGTTCAATTTTTCTATTTATCTCTGCATCAATATTACTGTGTATTAGATACTATAACTTTCTAATGAATCTTGATATCTGACAAAGCAATGCCTTCTCTCTAGCTCTTTTCAAAACAATTCCAGCTATTCTTGGTCCTTTGTTCTTCCATATTCATTTTAAAATCAGCTTCTAAAGTCCCATGAAAATGTGATTGAAATTCTCATTGAAATTGCATAGAATGTATTGATTAATATGTGGAGTGGACATCTTTAAAATATTGAGTGTTCTTATCCATTGATATGATTTATCTCTACATTTGTTTAGACCTTTATCATCTTTGAATAGTTTAAAATTTTTTGGCATAGAAGTTTTCGTGAACTTTTGTTAGACTTATCCCTTCCATATATATAAAGATATATTTTTATTGGTAATGTTGATCATCATCCATCTTGGAAATTACCTTTTCTAACTATTTATTGCTGGTGTATAAGACTGCACTTGATTTTTGGATATTGCCCATACATCCAGAAACATTGCTAAAATCTTTTTTATTCATTCTAATAATATATCAAATTAGCATTTTAAGGTGTGAATAAATTTTAGTAATTTTTCTGAATACTAAGTATAACATATGGTCATTCTTTAAAAAATCAGAAAGCCCCTAAAGAAAATCCTTGTAAACGGTTTGTCTTTTTTTTAATTTATTTCATGTTGGTTATCTTCTTACCTTTCTTTCTTCCTTCCTTTAAAAAAAAAAAAAAACTTTCACTATAGAAAATTACCAACATATCTTCCAGTATCCACAAGTACCAACTCATGGTTTATCTTTACAGTGCATTCCCTAACTTTACAGTGCATTCCCACTCTTTGCTCTGCTTCCCAAATTATTTTGAAACAAATCTCAAATATCATATAATTACGTCTGTAAATATTTCACTATGTATCTCTGAAACAGTGGTTCTCAGTTTGTGGTCCCCATTTCAGCAGATTCAGCATCATCTGGGAACTTGTCTTAAATGCAAATTCTTCAATTCGGTTTAGTTGCTCAGTTTTGTGCGACTCTTTGCAACCCTGTGGACTGCAGCACACCAGGCCTCCCTGTCCATCACCAACTCCCGGAGTTTACTCAAACTCATGTCCATCGAGTCAGTGATGCCATCCAACCATCTCATCCTCTGTCATCTCCTCCTCCTGCCTTCAATCTTTCCCAGCATCAGGGTCTTTTCCAGTGAGTCAGTTCTTCGCATCAGGTGGCCAAAGTATTGGAGTTTCAGCTTCAGCATCAGTCCTTCCAATGAATATTCAGGACTGATTTCCTTTAGGTTAGACTGGTTGGATCTCCTTGCAGTCCAAGGGACTCTCAAGAATCTTCTCCAACCCCACAGATCCACTGAATCAAAAGTTCCAGGGGTGGGGTCTCAGCAGTGTTTTGTTTTGTTTTTTTAAATTAACTTATCTTATTTGGAGACTAATTACTTTACAATATTGTGGTGGTTTTTGCCATACATTGACATGAATCAGCCATGGGTGTACATGTGTCCCCCTGTCCCAAACCCCCCTCCTAACTCTCTCCCCATCCCATCCCTCTGGGTCATCCCAGTGCACTGGCTTTGAGTGCCCTGTTTCATGCATGGAACTTGGTCTGGTCATCTGTTTCACGTATGGTAATATACATGTTTCAGTGCTGTTCTCTCAAAGAGAACAGCTTCACCTTCTCCCAAAGAGTTCAAAAGTCTGTTCTTTATATCTATGTCTCTTTTTCTGTCTTGCACATAGGGTTGTCGTTACCATCTTTCTGAATTCCACATATATGTGTTAATATACTGTATTGGTGTTTTTCTTTTTGACTTACTTCACTCTGTATAATAGGCTCCAGTTTCATCCACCTCATTAGAACTGACTCAGATGCATTCTTTCTAATTGCAATGTTTTTTAAATTAACCTCCAGTTTTTTTTTATTAATCTTGCTGATGTACATTCAAGTTTGAGAACCCCTCTAATAAAACATAAGAACACTTAGGGAAAATAATCTTAATATCAATGAAATGATTAAATAACAATTCCTTTAAATCATCAGTCAGTGTTCAAATTTCTCTAAAGGTTTGTTTTGCTTAATTTGAATTTTTGGCAATACATCATATTTGGGTTGTGTACTTCCATCATCAGGCTCATAATGTTTTCATGCTTTTTTGTGTAATTAGCAGACACTGATAATCATGTTCCAGATTCATTATTTTACTAGGGTCACAAAATGGTAATATTCTAACTCTATCGTTTTGTCTTCATTTATTGCTGGAGTACTTCTAAAACAGAAGACAGCTTTCAGAACAATGATTTGTTTTCCTTACATAATTTTAGACATATTTGATGTGCTTTCATTATTTTTAGTCTTATTGATATCCTCTTTCTTATAATTGAGTTTTTATTTATAGCGAAGCACTGCTGCTGCTGCTGCTAAGTCGCTTCCATCGTGTCAGACTCTGTGCGACCCCATAGTTGGCAGCCCACCAGGCTCCCCGTCCCTGGGATTCTCCAGGCAAGAACACTGGAGTGGGTTGCCATTTCCTTCTCCAGTGCATGAAAGTGAAAAGTGAAAGTGAAGTCGCTCAGTCGTGCCTGACTCTTAGTGACCTCATGGACTGCAGCCTACCAGGCTCCTCCGTCCATGGGATTTTCCAGGCAAGAGTACTGGAGTGGGGTGCCATTGCCTTCTCCGAGCAAAGCTCTGCACAGAGTATAAAAATTCAAGCCAGTTCCACATTTCCCCTTCCAATGGCAATAATTGTCAGTGATTTTTACCTAATTAGTTTGATATCTTTAAATAATTTGCTTATCACTTTCTTTGTTTTCAGTTTTCAGCCTTATCTATTGACTTCTCATTACTAACAATTTAGCTCCCTTTCATCCTTCCAGCTCCCACCATGCACTTGCACTCATCATCCACCATCTTTATATAGTTACAGCATAATTATGGTGAGTTCAGTTGACTATGTAAATTCTAGTCACAACTGAACTCCATACAATCCTGTGGTTATGTTTTCTATTTTTGCACAACTATCTATTTAACTGGAGTGAATGATCACCAATCTTTGTTCACTTGTTTAATTTTCTACATTCGTATTTCCAGTTCAACCCCCGACTCTATCTATTGTCTAAATCTCTTCTTAACAATTTTGATCCATCAGGTGTTCTCTCCATTTCAAGATCTTAAATAATGAAGCTAAAGTCTGCCGACCACCTCCAACCTGGACTGCTGGGTCTCTCTACTCCTGGTACACAGGTGCCCTTCTCTGAACCTCCCACCCACTTCAGCCTGTGAATTTCTGTGGCTTCTTTACTTGCATCCACTGTTGCCTGGTTCCTTACCTCCCTTTTCATTGATTTATTTGTTCCTTTTGATGAAGCTCATCCTCTAGGAGTTTCCTGGGAAAGGACTTAAAATAAGCAAACTTGGGAGGACTTAACTTGTACAAAAATATTTTCATTGCACTCTGAAACTTCATTGGAATTAAATAGAAGTCTAGCCTGAGAGTCATTTTCCTTCAGAATCTTGAAGGCATTTCCCCATTACCTTGGTACTGTGCTGTTGTTTAGAGGCCTGGAGTCATTCTAATATGTGGCCTTTTGAATAGAAACAGTTTATTCTGCTCTCTGGAAGCATATAGGATCATCTCTTTTTTTTTCCCTTGAGTTCTGAAAACTAGTTATGATATGTCTTGTTGTAGGTCTATTTTTATGAATTTTGCTGGGCACTTAATAGGTCCTTTAAACTAAAAACTCGTGTCCTTCAGTTGTGGGGCATTTTATTGCTAGTTCTTTAAGAATTTCTTCCTCTCCATTTTCTTCTGCTTTTCTTCAATTCTTGTTAATTGGCTGTTGGACTATCTGGATTGGGCTTTGAGTTTTCTTATCTTTTCCATACAGTCTGTCTTTTGTCTCTGCTTTATGGAAGATTTCTTCAACTTAATATGCCACACATTTTATTTCTCTATTACAGTTTTCATCTCTATAATACCAGTTTTTTTTTGGGGGGGGTAGTTCTCTGAATATCCCTTTTCCTAGCGCCCTCTTCTCATTTCATGGATGCAGTATTCTCTTTTCTCTTTAAGGACATTAATGGAATGCTCTGAAGTTTTCTTCTCCTTGCAAATTTCAGTTCCTCCCCGACATACTTCTTTTTCTGTTGGCATGTATGTTTTGTTCTGTTCGACTTCAGTCTTTTCAGGTTAGAGGTGTTCCTGAGAAGGTCTCTCTCTTCAGTTCATACTTGAGAATGAAGTATTTAAAAGCTGACTGGAAGTAGGTTGGTCTTGTTGAATATGGGTGACATGGTAAGGTAGTGACATGACTGACATATTCCCATGGGGAACGTTTGATGTCTACATCCACAGAGAAGGATTATCCAATGACCTGCCTGGAAGGCACAAGTCTGGCTGTCATTGCAATAGGATCTGAGTGGAAGAGGGCTAAGAGAAGTAGCATATCAAATTTAGTATATACTTGTTAACTTCAGCCCCTGTTTTTTATACAGTACTCCTGACTTCAACTGTACCTGGTATTCTCCAGGCCAGAAGTCTCCTCTCCTATTCTCTCCAAAGACCAACACCCCACTTGCTGCCAGAGTAATAGATAGTGTGGTCAAATGCTGCACATAGAGATGTAGGGTGTCTGGAATCTAGTCTTCATGAAAATAATTTGACCTGATCATCCTACTTTCAGGCCCACCCTCATCCCCAGTTTCCACAATTAGTTGTTATTACCAATTTATAAGCTTTTCAAAGTGCTCTGGGTAGATCAGATTTGTTCTCAGCTTACCCTGATGCCAGTTTAGGTTTCAGATTCCCCAGGTTTTCTAAATCATTTACTGCTTTCCAGTTTCCAGATTTTGTTTGGAAACTTGTCAAATTGATGCCGAAAGCTCAGCTTCTGTGCACAATGGTGCTGAATTGATTCTTGGAGACAGAGTTTTGGGTGAAGTAAAAGATTAGCTTTATCACTTTGCCAGGTAAAGGGGGCCACTGCAGGCCCTCGAAACCGTGTGTCCTACTTGGGGCAGATACTGAGAAGTTTTATAGTAATGATTCAAAGAGGGTGTGATCAGTTCGTGGACATTCTTCTGATGGGTTAGTGCTGAGGTAAGTAGGAGTCAGTATCATCAACCTTCAGGTCCAAGTGGTCTGGGGTCTACATGCTTGTGAGCAGCATACCATTATTAATCATTAACTTCTCCCACCCGGTGGGGTGGGGGGTTCAGTATCTGCAAAATAGTTCAAAGATACTCTTGCGTATATCCATGGATGGGGAAACAGGACATTACCCCAAGGCTGTTCTTGCTGTTGCTCCCTGGTCTCCTATCTTCTCCCTTCCCTAATTAACTGCTCGAATCTACCCACTGGAACTCAGGGAAGGTCATGGAGGCTGAATGAAGGTGGTTTCCTAAAATCAAGGAAATGGAGGACACAAAGACCTTGTGCCCAGGAGACCCACAGGGCCCAGCAGTATCATTATCTTAATACTTATCCTTTCAGGTTTCTCCCTTTAGAAAATTTCCGTTCTATTGTTTCGATGGAGCTTTGGGAGGAAACAAAGGAAAGTCCTAGATTTCCGGCTTCAAAATTCCTTCCAAAGTAAGACCTCTTAGTTCTCTTAAGGAGATGGTTAGTCGCTGATCTTCAAGACATAAAATGATATCCCCATTTTACAGTTAGAATATTTTGGGGACAGAGAAGTCAAGTCATTTTTCCAAGATGACAGCATTCGCAGGGAGGCAGTGGCTCAGTGCATTCATGTTGAAGGAAAAAACAGTGCTGTGACACTAGGCAGTTGTCACTTTCCTGACATGTTACTCTGTCCTGCCTGCTCAGTGCTTTGCAGTTGACCTCTAGCAATGTCACCACCACCAATAAAAGCCAGCGTTAGTTGCTGAATACAAAATGACCAGGCTAAACAGCCGCACATTACTCTCTTCTGCAAAAAATGGAACTAACGTGACCTAGTATTTTTCGTGATAATGACTGTAATTAACTAACCAAGCTGAACGAGCCTTGGAATTCATCTGGAAAAAAGCCCACCATTGCCAATTTTCTGAAACTGAAGGCCTGATAGATTTGTGAGTTGGGTCTTTTAGAGACAGGAAAAAAAAAAAGCTGAGGCCATCTAAAATTGAATTTAGTACCTGAAAGTAGGTCTCAAAATGAAAATGATGCTTTACCCTTTACAGGCAGAGGTTTCTGGATCTTTATGCCTCCCAAAGTGATTTACTGCATGGATTTCTGTTAGGTCAGCAGGATGGTTACCCCAGGTTTAAGCCAAGAACATTTTGTAATCAATTTTTGCTCAGATTCATTACTCATATAACTGACTGTCAGGCTTATATTGTATCAGTAAGCATCAGACTAATATTTCCAGCAGATAATGTCATAATCTGTTGATGAGACTATTCATTTTTTGTGTCATTGCTTTATTTACTTGAGATGCCAACTGTATCTTCCCTGTTAAAATGTGTCCGATGAGCTGACTTTTATATAACTCAATTATGTTCTCTTGACTCTATGGATGAAGTGAACCTATACCAAAAACCCAGGGTTACTCTAAAAGAATGCCTGTGAGTTAATTATACTCCCTGTGAGTGCACCTCTTTTTAAAAATGCATTAAATTGCATTTGCAGGCCATTTATATTGAAACTGGTTACTGTTGCCGGTTTGTGGCTTTGCTTTCAGGAAGAAGGCTGCTATATTTAAGGAATCAATAAAGAATAAATATACTCAAGTTTATGACGTGGTATTGTTAGAGGGAAGATGTGGAGAGAGGAGTCTTGTGAAGTGTGAGAACAAGAACTCACCCTGTAGATTATCTCGAGCAGCTCTTTCATTTTATAGAAAACTGAGTCATGAAGGGATTTAGTGACTTTCTCCCAAAATGCTCAGTTATTTATTGATAGAACTCTGAGTAATGGGTACTCAGGGTGCCCCGGCCCATTCTCTTTCCACTTTACTGTGGCATCAGGGTATTTAATTTTTTTCCCTCTGTGTTATTTATTTTTAATAAAAGAATCATAAAGTGGGCCTTTAAAAATTTATATTGAGAAAATCTTACAACTTACAGAAGAATTGCATATATCATACGCATACCTCCCTAACTTTAATTTTGTTTATTAAGTTTTGGCTGTCCTGGGTTTTCATTGCCGCACAGGCTTTTCTCTAGCTGCAGCTAGTGGAGGCTATTCTTTAGTGACAGTGCACGGGCTCAGGGTATGCAGGCTTCAGTAGTTGTGGCTCCCAGGCTCTAGAGCGCAGGCTCAGTAGTTGTGGCACATGGGTTTAGTTGCTCCTTGGCCTGTGGAATCTTCCTGGATCAGGGATTGAACCCATGTCTCCTGCATTGGCAGGCAGATTCTTTACCACTGAGCCACCAAGGAATCCCCCTAACTTTACCTTTTATCTAGATATGTCAATTGTTAACATTTTATCATGTTGTATATGTCCATATATATACATATATATGTCCACATATACATGCTTATTTATTTTGAGTTGAAGAGGCAGATGGCTGCAGCTAACACCACTTCATTTCGCTTAAGAACAAACAATTCTCTTAGAAAACTAGGGACTTCCCTGGTGGTACAGCAGTTGACTCTGTGCTTCCAATGCAGAGGGCATGAGTTTGATCCCTGGTTGGGGAAATAGGATCCCACATGCTGCAGGGCCCCCCAAAAATAAATAAATGAAATTAAAAACAAAATTATAGTGTAAGTATTCAAATTTCAACTGAGCGACTATGCACCACACACAGTACATATTATATAGTATAGTCTGCATTCGGTTTTCACCAAGTGAAAGTTGCTCAGCTGTGTCTGACTCTTTGTGACCCCATGGACTAGTCCATGGAATTCTCCAGGTCAGAGTACTAGAGTGGGTAGCCTTTCCCTTCTCCTGGGGATCTTCCCAACCCACGGATTGAACCCAGGTCTCCTGCATTGCAGGCAGATTCTTTACCAGCTGAGCCACAAGGGAAGCTCAAGAAAACTGGAGTGGGTAGCCTATCCCTTCTCCAGGGGATCTTCCTGACCCAGGAATCGAACTGGGGTATCCTGCATTGCAGGCAGATTCTTCACCAACTGAGCTATCAGGGAAGCCCATAATATAGTCTGCGTTCAATCTTCACCAATTGTCGCAACAATGTCGTCCTGGCAATTTTTCCTCCCTAGATCTAATCCTGGTATATGTGTTTTGTGTTTAACTACCATGTCTCTCTAGCCTCCTTTTTTTTTTTTTTCCTTTGGCCCCGCTGCATGGCATGAGGGATCTTAGTTCCTCAGCCAGGGTTCGAATCCATGTCCTCTGCATTGGAAGGCGAAGTCTTAACCCCTGGACCACCAGGGAAGTCCCTAACCTCCTTTGACATAGATCAGCTCTTAGCCTCTCTTTGACATTCATGACACAGATGTTCTGAGAGATTACACACTAGCTGTTGTGGAGGAGTCTCTCAGTTTGAGTTTGTCTGATGTTTCCTCATGATTAGATTTGGTTTATGTGCTCTTCTGGCAGAAACACTACATAAATGAGTTTGTGTCCTTACAGCATCACGTCAGGAAGCATATGATGTTAGTTTATCTGCTGTTGGTAATAATATCTTTGACATTTGGTTAAGTGGGGATCTTTGAGTTTTGTTAGCAGGGTATCTTCAGCACAGCATGATAAGGAAGTTGTGGTACATATACACAATGGAATATTACTCAGCTATAAAAAGGAACACATTCGAGTCAGTTCTAATGAGGTAGATGAACCTGGCACCTATTATACAGAGTGAAGTAAGTCAGAAAGAGAAAGGCAAATACTGTATATTAATGCATATATTTGGAGTTTAGAAAAATGGTACCAATAATACTACATGCAGGGCGGCAAAGGAGACACAGGCTTAAAGAACAGACTTTTGGGCTCAGTGGGAGAAGGCGAGGGTGGGATGATTTGAGAGAATAGCTTAGAAGCGTGTACATTACCATATGTAAAACAGATGACCTGTGCGAGTTCAATGCATGATGCAGGGCACCCAGAGCTGGTGCCCCGGGACAACCTAGAGGGATGAGTTGGGTAGGGAGGTAGGAAAGAAAGTCTGCACAGCAGGAGGTACCTAAAATCCCTCTGTGACCTGGACTAGATACAAACTCGGCAAGAGTTAGAGTTAAGTATGGTTCCTTGTAGTGCTGGCTAGTGTGGTTTAGTTCTGCAGCTGAGGGACCTCACCAAAGATCCCAGCTTACATAGTTTCTCCAGACCTCCTGCCAAACCCTACCATCTGCGATACTAACACGGTAACCGCTGAGGGGGCCTGCTGAGTCTCTTTCCTAGGAAGGCACACTATGTAGATAGCTCTTTAGAGGAAGGGAACTCATAAGGCATTCTCTCAAAATCCAAAACTACGCTAGCTGAAAGCATGGTTCAGAACCTGAGTCCTGTATTGACTGGTTGCAGAGAGGTTTGGTTTAATAAGCCTGGCTTTATCTATTTGGACTTACTTCTGCAATAGGCAGTGATAAGGACCCCAGGGAATGTATTTCTCAAAGCTGACTGTAGTTGCAGGGACCTTCTTTTCCCACTCAATCCCTAACTGCAGAATGATTTAATAATGAGCTGCCATTGGGCCTGGAGCTTCTACAGGATCTTTTAGAATGTGATGGTTTAAAAGGACTCTTGTTTATGATGAACATGCTGGTGACCTCAGCTTCTGCATTGCACATGAGAATAACCTGATCCGAAGAGACATATTGGGAGCAAGCTTGAAGTTACTTGGCCTTCTGGTTGAGGCAAGGCTGTTTAACCTGCAAGGAACAGAAACAGACTTAGACGGGCAGCAGGTGACCTCATGGACGTGGGACCGAGCCTCACAGGAGCTGAAACCCGAGAGGGCTTCTGTAATCTATGGTTGAGGCCTTTCCGGAAACCATCACTGCAGGAATTCCTGGTCCTTCACATGGAAGCTCCACAGTTCCTGTGATTTTTCCTGGAGAAAGTCTGATAGGCTCTAGAGGGTGTCTGAGTTGGCGTCTTCCCCCAGAGTATATACTAAGAAAAGGGTTGAGTGCAAGCAGTGTAGTTCTGGAGTGAAAACAAGAAGCACAGAGAGAGAAAAGCGAGAGAAAGGGCACAAGTTCAGTAAAAGAGGACGTAAGTTACTGCTGTGGAGCTTGACTCTCCGAGGGACCCTCTGAGAGAACGGGGATCATGCTGCAGAACAGTCCCTCCAAGAGGGTGAGGAAATTGGGGATGTACCCAGTTCCACCTGTCACCCTGCTAAATATTCATCACCTTTTAAGATCATGCCTTTGAATTTTTAAAATATTTGTTTATTTGACTCTGCTGGGCCTTAGTTGCAGTATGTGGAATCTAGTTCCCTGACCAGGGCTCGAACCTGGGGCCCCAGTGTTGGGAGTGCAGAGTCTTAGCCACTGAACCACCAGGGAAGTCCCTGATGAACATTTTTTGGGGGCTTGTCTGAGAATTTCTTAATTTCTCCTTACATTTTATTTTTTTCTTTTCCTGATGAACTTTTTAAAAATGAACTCATTACAAAAGAGTAGAAGAAATGCCCTATATGGCCTCCAGGAAATCATTCAAATATTCCAATTACATGTAAGAGTTTTTTTTTTTTTTTTCCCTATTCATGCTGGAGTTGAAAATAAATCATCTCTGTTTCCCTCCTTGAGCCCAAAACCAATTGAGACATGAGACATAAGAATCAAATGGATGAGATAAAAATACCAGCTCTGTCACTCTTAAGATTGAATTATCGAATGAAACTGAATGTATGGCCATAAGGAGTCCCCCAGAGCCTCCCTTCCTGACCGTGCATGAGAAAATGTAGCTTCTCACTTGGGGGGGAACTCTTTCCTGATAAACTTACCACATGGAGTTTGTGAAGGGGTGGAGGGAGACACATACAGAGAGAGACAGAGACACACACACAGAAACACAGAGAGAGACACAGAGAAACAGAGAGACACAGAAACAGAGGAGGGAAGGAGGGATGGGGAAGGGGTAAAGCTGGGTCTTCTGAGAGGCAGACTCTCAGACCCAGGAGTGCAAAAATTTTATTCTAAGCTTAAGTTTTGAAAGATAAAAATGGAAGAAAGTACAATAGGGCAGGAGAGCCTGGGATCTCAATGCACATTTGACAAAACCCCTGCCAACCCATGGGGACCTCCAAAGCAAACCTTGTCTCTTAAAGGGGTACCACCTTAGGCAGAAATGGCCAGACCTTGGCACTCCCACTGTGTTTAGTCATGGGTTGGGGCGGCCCAAGGAGAAGAACATGGTTTTTAAAATCTAGAGGCTGTCAACTAACTTGACTTGTTGCAACTCACTGGCAAGTTCTTTCTTGAAGGCGGATGTGAGTGGCACCCCTCCAGGGCTGCCCATAGACCTACTGTGTTTGTTTTCCTAGTGTCTTTGTTTAGAAAAGTTACTCCTTCACCCTTGAAGAGAAGTGGACCAGGGAGCAGAGAGAAGCAGGAAATGCTGCTCCCATGTGCTTCTTTCTCAAGGAATGAAGTGGAAACTCAGAAAGAAATACCAATGAAGGAGAAGTCCTTGAGACATAAATAATTCCCTCTGCTTCTTGCAACGAATACCATATAACCCCACTTGCCTTCTCAGAAGGTCCTGTTACCTGGTGAAGTTTTGATGTTGCTGAGCTGGAGATCTGGAGGGGCTCAGTGGTGTAGCAAGATAGAAGAGAAAATAAATAGGGATAAGGTTGACAAGAATGGAGTCAGTGATGCTGGACACTATGGAGGAAGGACAGAGAGAAGATCATTATATCAGGGAAGGCTAAGAAGGGATTTGGGAGATGATAAATGTCAGAGATACTAACGTTGATTACTTTGGGTGGCATGATACAGAGTCCTTCTTGATTTCTACTGTGGAATCTTAAGTCTACATTGGCCTCAAATGCTATTGTGAGAATGCATTCTTCACAGGGTCCTTGATGAGTTATGGACATGTATGTCTGGATGAATATACCATGCAGCAGCACTGAGTAGCTGAGACATGGTCAATATCAGGTCCGCATGATGCCAAAACCTACACTCTCAACTGCTAGGCTTACTGACTTTAGTTGACTTCCAAACAGGGTGGCAGTGGTTCACAAAGTCAGTGAAACAGCCTGCAAATTGTTTTGTCCCAAATATGCCAGAATTGTGGAAGTCCTTCTTTCATGGGCTTCCCTAGTAGGTCAGCTGGTAAAGAATATGCTTGCAATGCAGGAGACCCTGGTTTGATTCCTGGGTCAGGAAGATCCCCTGGAGAAGGGATAGGCTACCCATTCCAGTATTCTCAGGCTTCGCTGGTGGCTCAGCTGGTAAAGAATCTGCCTGCAGTGTGGGAGACCTGGGTTTGATTCCTGGGTTGGGAAGATCCCCTGGAGAAGGGAAAGGCTACCCACTCCAGTATTCTGGCCTGGAGAATTCCATGGACTGTGTAGTCCACGGGGTCGCAAAGAGTTGGATGCGACTGAGCAACTTTCACTTTCACTTTCTTTTATGGACTTGTCTTCCAAAACCCGGGGTGTGGACCCAGAAAGTATAGACACACTCTTGTTCTCCATAGTTGCTCCAGAGTAACTACCTGGCTAGTCAACCCCTGAGGGTTCACATGACCTGACAAAGAAGATAGCTGTGATCGTCCATATCCTTGCATTCAGGTATTACTACTATTGTATTGACCCTGGATCCCCTGGAATAGGCTACAGGTGATCAGAAGCAGTGGCTCTGGGTGGAACTACAAGCCCAAACAGCCAAACCAGAAGAAAATGCAGTCTCTGATGAAGAGCAATGGAGAGAAGTGAAAAGCACAAACGCTGGGTACATAAGATGAATACTCTCAAACCCTCCCGTCACTACCACTATTACTACTAGTAACAGATTGATCTTAGGAGTCAGAAGAGGTCTGTTTCTATCTCTTCCTTTCCCCCTAGGCTGCAGTGATTATTGCTCACCCTACATCTGTCTAAACCCCACTACTTCTGGTTTTCTCTGGTCCTCATCCTCTGGCCTCGTTGCCCACTTTTCTTTTTCCACTGCTAGTCCACTTTCTGCTCTTCCACAGACCAGCCTTTGGTCTCCTCTTATAATAACCATGGCAGTACAGGGCACGTAGTGTCCTGAACCACTGTAGACAGAAGCTAAATAAGAATGGGACAAGTGTTGACCTCACCTCAGGTTAGCAAGCCCCATGTTTCCTTTTTTCATTATATATATATTTATAAATATATATAAATTCTTATATATACATATATATTATTGATTTACAGTGTTTTGATTTCTCCTGTGCATACATACATACATTTTAAACATATTCTTTTCCATTATGATTTATTATAAAATATTGAATATAGTTCCCTGTGCTATACAGTAGGACCTTGTTATCCATTCTATGTATAAAAGTTTACATCTGCTAACCTTAACCTTCCACTCCACTCCTTCCCCACCCCTTCCTCTTGGCAACCAGCAGTCTGTTGTCTATGTCCCTGATTCTGTTTCTATTTCATAAATAGGTTCCTTTGTATCATATTTTAGATTCCACATTTAAATGATATCATATGATATTTGTCTTTCTCTGTCTGACTTACTTCACTCAGTATGACAATCTCTAGGTCCATTCATGTTGCTGCAAATGGCATTATTTCGTTCTTTTTTATGGCTGTGTCATACTCCATGGTATATGTATCTTCTTTACCCACTCATCTGTCAATCAGTGGACATTTATGTTGCTTCCATGCCTTTACTATTGTGAATAGTGCTGCAGTGAACATTGGGGTGCATGTATCTTTCTGGATTATAATTCTAGGTGTGTTCTATCAAAAAGTTGCTCTTAGTGATCCCTCTCATCTATGCAGATTTTACTGGCTTCCTTCCCTTCCCTGCTTTACTTTTGTGCTTCCTTATTGGTAGTTACAGGGATTATCTGCCAAGTAAACACTTGGATTTAAACCATTTTCTCAGGATCACTTCTGGAAGAACAAAACCCGAGAAAACAGTTTAACTTGCCTGACTCACTGCTTACTAAGCAGTCTTTTGATTTGTATTTAGTTACATTAATGGCTAATTTCTGGTAGGATGTTCTTTGCAGATAATCTGTCTTGGTTATATGTGAGTCTTATCTGGCTGATTAGTGACTCTTTGAAATCCTGTTGGTATAAGTCAGTCTTCTAGAACAGGGATTGGCAAACGACAACCTGTGTGTTGAATGTGACCAGACACTTGTTCTTTATAAAGTTTTATTGGGACTACAGCCACACTTCTTCATTTACATATTCTCTGTGGCTGCTTTCACATTGCAGTAAGAGTTGAGGAACTGTGACAAAAGACCATAGGTCTGTAAATTCTAAAATATATATGCCTTACAGAAAAAGTTTGCTGACCCCTCACAGAAACTGTTCATCTTTCTCAGTGGGTTCACTGAGAAAAAGAAAGCCGTGAATTATATTTGTGAGTATGAGGGCCTGAACTTGGACCAATGATATTTCACCAAGCAGCAACATCCTAGACTAAAAGCCAGACTGATCAAGCACCCACTCAATTTGTCCCAGTGTTTGGTTATATCATGTCCAGAATCATGTCTTGAGAATTCACGAGTAAACATGAGGAGGAGGGCATGGGTTAGAAGGGAATGTTGAGAAAGTGTCTTAAAATGAGGTTTATAAGTGCACTTAAACATTTCTCAGATGTTCTTTCCTGAGTGACCTGAGCTTGCTTATCATCCCATTGCACTGCACCCTCTTGATTTTTATAGGCTCAGCATTAATTATTAATCAGTTTGAAAATGGTTGATACAGGTCCTCTGTATGTGATCCTACTTCATGGATGCCATGATTCTAGCTAACTTGAGCTCCTTCCACGTGGAGATACTTTTTATTCTTTGTTGTCAATGGTCTACCTCCCAACAATTGATGAAATATATATAATAAATGCTCAGTAAACATTATCTCATATCCATCACACACAGACTCCTACCCTTGAACCAAGATGGTAATAAAACTGGAATCATTTGCCAAATTCAAAATAATTATGCATAATAGGTGAGTGATAAGGAACATAGGCTTCAAAAATGCAAACACAGGGGGTGAAATCCTTCATTCTGGCCATCCAGAATGGCCATCCATTCTGGCCATTCTTATTTTCAGGCATTCGAATGGAATAGATTGCCAAGCCACAAAATTTTAAACTTGAACCCCTCCTGAGTAGGTAATGATGAATCTAGCAAAGAAAGAAAGAATACATCTTACGCAGTTGGGAAATTAACCAGATTGCATAAACTTTGTTTTGTTATGAAATCCTTTTGATCAGAGACTAATTACTAAAAACTTGTTTTTGCTCTATCATCCACAGTCTAGTAGGAGGATAAAAATAGGTAAGCCAATAGTGACATTTAGACATTAGACAGAATAGCCTATCTTTATTGTCCCCACTATCTCATTTCTATTCATTTTTAAATTCACTGTGATCTGGCCTTTATTATTCAGTTTATTTAGTTTATTTCAGTTTATTTTAAGTTAAGCTTACTATTTTTTAAGGTTTCTATTACATGTATGCCAGGGTTTAAGGAGAGGAGGAAAAAACATGTAATCCTTGCACTCAAGGATTCTATAGTCTATTAAGAAATATAGGCATGTGAAGAAAAAAACTGTCATAAGAGTGGTAAATGTCATTAAAAGAAGTAGGAGTTGTGTTGTCTAAGGGTGGATTTTTAGGTTGAGTTTCCTGTAAACAGCTGGAGACAGGGATTTATTGAAGGAGGACACTCAGAGGAAAACTGTACAGAAGGAAGGAAGGCCGAATAGAGAAGGAGAAAGAATCAAGGATGTGATCTCAGGCTAAGTCTAACATGACAGATTCTGGAGCAAATCTCACTGCAGAGATGGGGCAAAATGGTCCAGACTTTTGTGTACCTGTCATTGGCTGTTCCAGTTAGCCAAGGGCAATGCTGAGAACATCACAGACATAAGCTGTCAGCTGCAGTGCTCACAAGCAACTGGGGCTTTAGCTGTCCTGGCTGGTCAAGTTGATATGGGCAGAGCACCAATAGCATCTGCTAAAAGTGGGTTAGAAAAAGCTAGATGATACGTTTATCACTTTGGGCAGCCCAACATCTGAGTACCCTTCCTGTTGAGGGAGAAATGTCAAGACAGATGAAAGACAGGGCTCCACTCCTTATGATGCTTCACATTTTCTCAGCAAAGTTCTCTATCCTTCCCCAGAGGCCACTAGACATCCTTCTAAAAATGCCTTTTCTGTTTTGATTAGCCAGAGTCTGACATTATGTTTTATCACCAAGAACCCTGACAGGTTCAGGGATGATGGAAATTGTTAAGTCCTAGATGATTGAAGCCTGAAAAAGATGGGGGTATCTGGTAAGAGAAGAGCCCAAGGAGAGGAGAGACGTTCAGACTGAGTAAGAGCCAGAAGTCTAGGGATGACTCTGAATTTTTTTACTTGCAAGACTATGAGAAGGCGTGGCACAACTAGAAGGAGTTCGGAGAAGGGACAGTGAGTTCATTTGGGGACTTGTTGAGTCTGAGTTTTCTGGGGGCAGTCAGAAGGAGACGTTTCACAGATGACTGTGCAAATTTCATGGTCAAGAGGAGTGTCTGGGAGGAAAAAGAGACAGACAGACAAAGATCAGCTCATGGATGTGTCTGAATTGGAGGGGAAATATGTATAGAACAAGAGTTGAGGCCAACAGCAGAATCCAGGGGATGGTTAGGTCTATATACTTCTCTATAAACAAACCTTACATAAACCATGAAAAGACAAGGGAGGTAAGGAAAGAAGGACACTATTAAGAACTACAGAATGATCAAGCAGGACAGGTGCTGAAGAGAGACCCTTGGTAATATGAAGTAGAAAGTCAGTGGTTACCTTTGAGAGAAGAGTTTTGGTAGAGTTCCTTTAAGGGAAAAACTCCCCCATCTCCTGTGTCATGTAAATCCTTCACCTCCCCTCTCTTCTCTGGATCTTCTTTTGTTAACTGTATCCCAGACCACTCCTGAATTTGTAACCTTTCCCTTTCTTTTGAATCTTCTGTAGCAAATAAACATCATTAAAATATCCTTCTCTCTCTTTTCTACTTGTAGGGCTCCAGTTCCTTTTTGAAGACCCAATGTCACCTCTATAGTGGATGTATCCTACGAGCCAGGTAAGATTCAGACCTTTTTCCTCTCATACATTCACTTTGTACCTTGTAAGCCTCCTCTTTTATTTATTTATTTTTTAATATTTTTTTTCTATTGATTTGGCTGCACCGGGTTGTAGTTGCAGCATGTGGAATCTTTAGTTGTGACATATGAACCCTTAGTTGCGGCATGTAAGATCTAATTCCCTGACCAGGGATTGAACCTGGGCCCACTGCATTGGGAGCGTGAAGTCTTAGCCACTGGACCACCAGGGACGTCCCAAGCCTCTTTTAGATCCTACTCAGATAGACTTGAGGTATCTACCTACATGTCCATCTTTCCCACCTCACTTGGGAGCAGTAACTGTACCCTAGCCATCGGATATTCTTAGTGCCAAGCATAGCGAAGAATACTTCACAGAATCCAGGATTATTTGTTGAAAGAACTGGCTACTTGGTTACAAATTTCCCAAGCTGCATGAATGCTCCTTCCTAGAATGCTTTATTTTAGCTTTATTTCTTGAATTATGATTCTGAAAATATTTTAAGTTGCAACTTTTACTTCTCCATGAACTTTATGGGAAAACTAAACTTTGGGGAGAAAAAAATCATGCCCAGGGAATTATTCCACAGGAAAAAAAATAAATCTCTTTCTTGCACATAGAATAGTTAATATCAGACATAATGCATTGCAAACCAGAAGAAATGTGACCAAAAAATAAACGTTAAAATACACATTAAAGGGGAGAAGTCTATTCTTCCTCAGGCAGAGCAGTAGCTTTGCATATTAATGAAATTTAAATGTCTCACAGTAAGAAAAATGATTGGAATAGATTGCAATAACTTAAAAATGAGTGCACTTTAAACAGCATCTGTGATGAATGTGTGATTACAGAGAATCAGTCAAAAAGGCTAGTCCCACTCTAATGCTCCCAGAAGAGAGATGACTGATGGCCCTCCATTAACAAAGCTACATTATGGGCCTAGGGAAACGGAAGACACAGAGAAAGTCAACAGGTTGACTTGCTGAAATACACAAAGATGTCAGTCTGGAAGGTGGCCATGACAGTTCTGGGCAGTGTGAGGGTTAGGGATGTGTAAAAAATATTATAAACAGCTAAGCCATTCTAGTATAGTCATTGAAAGTGAGGAAAAATGAAACAGGAAAAGCCAAAGAGCTGCACAAAGACTGGTAAAAAGTTTAAGATATGTGACAGCTCGAGATGACTTCAGGGCTTGTGGCCAATTACTGTAAAACATGGGTTGGCAGAGATTTCCTGTAAATGTTCTAGGCTTTGCAGGCCATACAGTCTTTGTTGCAGTGACTAACTGCTGTTGTAGGTGAATGCAGCCTCAGACAATAGGTAATTGAATGGGTGTGGCTGTGTTCCAGTAAAACTTTGTTTCAAAACCAGCTGGGGCCAGACTTGGCTTGCAGACTGTAGTTTGCCAACCCATACTCGAAAAACACCATTTGGAGACAAAACAGCAGATTGTGCAAAAGCCACTATGTTAAATATATGTGTGTGATCAATAATTGTTGGTTCACTTGTTGTTGTTGGAGTTTTTATTGTGCTTGGTATGTTTTTATTGTTCTTGGTCCAGTACTTACATGAGAGTATGACTGAGTGAGTTGGTTAAATTGAACCATTGGTATTATTTTCCAGCGCCCCAGGGGATTCCAAGGTGCCGCCATGTTTGACAAATAGGATGCTAAAAACTGCTACTCAACATTGAAACATATATATTATCACATGTAAAATAGAATTTGCTGTGTGAGGTGGGGAACTTAAATCCGGTGTTCTGTGACAACCTAGAAGAGTGGGATGGGGTGGGAGGTGGAGGGAGGTTCAAGAGGGAGGGGACAAATGTATACTTATGGCTGATTCATGTTGATGTATGGCAGAAACCAACACAATACTGTAAAGCAATTATCCTCGAATTAAAAATAAATAAGTTTATTAAAAGAATGCTACTCAAAATTCAGTGTGCATATGTATCACCTAGGATCTTGTTAAAATGCAGATTCTGATTCAGTAGGTCTGAGGTTGAGCTTGGGATTTGGCATTTCTAACCAGCTGTCAGATGGCACTGACCTGTTGGTCCATGGACCACATTTTGCGTAGCAAGATGCTTTCACTGGTTTTCAATGCCTGGGATGTCTAGGGCCTGCCCCCAACACTGATGTAATTGGTCTGGGAGGTGGCCTGGGCACTGAGAACAATAAAAGCTCCATAGGTGATGCTGAGGTGCAGCGCAGCTTGAGAACCTCTGTGCTAGGTCACGTGTGTGGTGACTCTCAGTTTCACTTACTGTGTTATCAGGAGTCCTTTTGCCCATCTCCCCTTTCACTCCATCCATTCCTCTCCTTTTCAGACCCAAACATCCAGAAAACAGTGGGTTCAGGCTTAACTCGTCATTCTTTCCTTCTTCCCCACCTCTGAGGAGTGGAATGTAGTTCAGGAAGGAAAGAGGAGGCTCGGGGAACCTGAGTTGGGGAAGGAGAAGCAAAAAATTGTTCTAGGGGCTGATTTAAAGGGGAAGCTGATTGAGACAAGTGGGGCATTACCAGAGAGAGTTGTCACAGCAAAACTCACCTCCAGGCTTGGGCCCGAGTTTGGGGCACTGGAAATAGCAATCTACTCTCCTGAAGTCTGACAGCAATTGACACCCAAACAGTTAGGGAGGCTTTCTCCTTCTTGATACACAGAGTGACACAGTTGGTAGAAATGCAAGAGAGACCCCCAGTGGCAAAGTAGAGATGTGAAATCCTTTCATAAACAAATCATAAACACCTCAGAGGGACTTAGAAATTAAGTGAATGATGATGATGATAATGATGATAAATGATGGTTTACAAGTGATATATGTACTGTATGTGCCAGGCACTGTTGTGAGCATTTAAAAATACTAACTCATTTATTCTTCTTGGCAACCCAGTGGGGTTGACGCTTCTTTTAAATTGAAGTATAGTTGATTTACAATGTGTTAGTTTCTGGTACCCAGCAAAGCAATTCATTTATAAGTAAATGTGTTCTTTTTCATGCTTTTTTTTCTTATTATTTATTACAAGATATTAAATATAGCTGTACCATACAGCACAATGTTGTTTATCTCTTCTCTTTCTAGTGGTATGTATCCACCGAGCCCAAACTCCTAATCTGTTCCCTTCCTCACTTCCCTTTACCTTTGGTAACCATAAATTTGTTTTCTCTTTGAGCCTTTTTCTGTTTTGTAAATAAGTTCATTTGTGTCATATTTTAGATTCCACATATGATATCATATGATGTTTATTTTTCTCTGATTCACTTCACTTAGTATGATAATCTCTAGATCCATCCATGTGGCTACAAATGGCATTCTTTCACTCTTTTTATGACTAATAGTCCACTTTGTGTGTATGTGTATCCCCCATATTCTTTATCCATTCATCTATGGATGAATGGAACGGATGCTTAGGTTGCTTCTGTGTCTTGGCTTTTGTAAACAGTGTTGCTGTGAGCATTGAGGTGCATGTATCTTTTTGAATTTTAGTTTTGTTTGGATATATACCAGGGAGTGGGATGGCTAGATCATGTGGTAGTTCTGTTTTTAGTGTTTTAAGGAACCTCCCATACTGTTCTCCATAGTGGCTATACCAATTTACATTCCCACTAACAGTGTAGGAGGGTTCCCTGTTTTCTGCACCCTCTCTAGCACTTATTATTTGTAGATTTTTTGATGATGGCCATTCTGATCAATGTGAGGTGATACCTCATTGTAGTTTTGATTTGCATTTCTCTAATTAGTGATCTTGAGCATCTTATACTTTTTGGCCACCTGTATGTCTTCTTTGGAGAAATGTCTATTTAGGTCTTCTGCCCATTTTTTGATTGGGTTTTGTTGTTGTTGTTGTTATTCATGCATATAAACTGTGTATTTTGGAAATTAAGCCCTTATTGTTTGCGTCATTTACAAATATTTTCTCCGGTGGGACTGATGCTTTTATTATCCCTATTTAACACTCAAGGCTCAGAGAAATAAAATAACTTTCCCAAGCTCCCCCAATTTTGTAAGTGGTTTAACTGGGATTTGAACTCAGGGCATCTGTGTTGAACAATCTATGACACTAAACTGCTTCTCCAAAATAAGAGAAGAAGGATTTTTATTATAGTTACAGGCAAACAGCTGCTTATCCTGTGCTTCTTCATATCTAGAGGAGAGCATGAATATATATAGGCTTCCCAGATGACTCGTGGTAAAGAATTTGCCTGCCAGTGCAGGAGACCTGGGTTCAACCCCTGGGCCTGGAAGATCCCCTGGAGGAGGAATTGGCAACCCACTCCAGTATTCTTGCCTGGAGAATCCTATGGACAGAGGAGCCTGGCGAGCTACAGTCCATGGAGTTGAAAATAGTTGGACATGACTTAGTGACTAAACAACAGCTATATATATGTGTGTGTGTGTGTATATATATTAGTCTCAAATATATGTATGTATATATATATGTTTGACTAAACATATTTGTTTGAACAAGTTTGACTGAAAAGAGTAAAAGGACAATACCATTCACTACCATTTTCTGGAAACTAAACTCAAAGGGCTATAATCTTCATTTTTATTAAAGCACAATTATGAGGAAATATAGAAAGAAATTACTGTTTAGTTAAACTTGTTCATATTTTAGTGAATGTTAAAAGCAATCTATTATCTCAAAAATGGCTCAAGATATCTATGTGTCTTTGAAAATAGGATACAAAGTCTGCAAATTTCTAACTTTGATCTTTGTACACCATACATGACACAGAAGAAATAATACTGTATGTTCTGAATATTTTTTCTCAGACACAGACAGCCTTAGGGTTTACATGGGACCAGATTTTATCTGGTAAATAAAGAACAAATTGAAAGAAAGGAAGAGTTTTAAAAGGAGAACAGAAAAAAAGAAAAGCAGGTCTATTGTTTCCTTGGGAAACCGTTTTGCTGGGAAATAATGTCTACCCATCATCAAGAAGATAAGGTAATAGGGTCATGCCTCTCCACATCTACAGAGGAAGAGCCAGAGGCCAAACTGAGGAAGAAGCTGATTTTGAGATCAACTGAGTAGACATAGGTGGCCACAGTCTGGAATGAGGTAACCGTCCAGGTGGGCCCAGCAGCCCTCTAGGTGTTCAGCACCTCATCCCATCCTCTGAAGGTTGGCTGCCCTGGGTTTGGGGCTGCCTATGCCATAATCTCCCTACTTCCTTTCTGGTCAGCTTAATCTACTCCATGACCTCAACCCATCTATGTATATGCTAATATATCCCATATGTGTATTTCCAAACCTGATCTCCCACCTGAAGCTTCAGATTCATTTTTCTGGCTACCTGCATGACAGTTCCACTTGGGTATCTAATAGGCATCTCAGATTTCACATGACATGTTTTCCCAGCTCCTTGAGTCCCCCTGCAGACACCCCCAGCTTCATAAATAGCATGACCATCAGCCAGGGTGTTCAAATCCAAACTGGATCCTAGGTTATTTTCACCATTTCCCATCCGTCACCTCTGGTCCATAAAGTAAACATTATAGAGTCATGCAATTCATCTGAAATTTGTCTACATCTCTTCCTCTGCCAATGCCACAGTTCAAGCCACCATTGTTACCCTAGGTCTGCTACAGAGTCTCTAAATTGGTCTTGCATGTCTCCTCACTCTCTGCATTCTTCAAAGCAGCCAGAGTCAGAGTCAGAATCTTAACATTCAGAGAGACTTATGCTGCTTGATATTCGATACTACAAATTGCCCTTCAATCTTGGCCTTATGTTCTTCAGTCCTTCTATTGAGGTAATTTGGGGCTTGGGGTGCCATGTAACCTTAATGGAAGGAAGTGCACAATAAAAATACTTTTGTATGTTTTGTAAGGACAACATGTGTGTCCAGCATGGTGACCTAGGGAGTCACCCCTTTGTCTGTGGACAGTCCAGCCTAAGGCTCAGTTACCTTTGTCACCATCGCCCAGGGTGAACTTGTCAGAGGGACTCCACCAGTCTGGCTTCTGTGATCTCCATCCTGCTTCCCAGAATCAACAAACAGTAATGTTTACATATTTTAGTAAACTCAGAGTTTTCACGTAAAATTTAGGAACCCTTTATTTTAATCCATGTCCCATCCCATTCCCTTCATTCTTCCTCCAGAGGCACCATTATTGTGATTTTCATACTTCTACTATTCACAGGCACCCACATTCACCAGAGCCTCTCCTCACCCCCCCCCCACCCCATATACCACATTGCTTATTAGGGGAGAATGGATTTTGTATTTTCCAGGGTGCCAGGGAACCCCTTCTCCCTCCCTCTGTGGAAATCCCCACCTGCCTGTGGCCAGGGCATTGGTAGCTGGAGAGACTCCTGGATGCCTGATTTAAAACTGGAAAAGTTAGGAGTTTGCACACACACATCAACCAGAGACCTTTATTTCTTTAGGAACCAATAACTTTATTGCAAGGAATGGCAAAATTGAAAGAAGAAAAACTCGAGTGAACTTTTTGCAAGGGCAATACTGGGGACTGCATAGCAGTGGGCAATCACCCCTGCCTCTGGGAAAAGTCCACTTTTGGATTTAGAGCCCAGGTATCAGTCTTTCTTGTCACCATCACCCAGGGTAAGCTTGTCAAAGAGGTACTCTGCCAGGCCACCTTCCGGGGGCCCCATCTTACTCAGGGTGCTGACATGGCCCGCCAGCTCCTTGATGAACTCCACCTGCTGGTTCAGGAAGCCGGTCTCCAGGATGTGGCACAGGTGGGGGTCGCGCTTTTCGGTGGCCAGCTGGTGCAGGTCGAGGAGGCTCTGGTTGATGTGCTCCTCCACGTGCAGAGCATTCTGCATGGCTTTGAGCCCACTCTCCCACTCTTGGGTCTCCGCCTTCCTGATGTTCTGGAGGGAGACGCGGCCCCCACGCCGGTTCTGCAGGAACATCAGGCTCTCAGCTCTCCTGTCGTGCTCATGGGAGCGGAGCAGGAAGAAGCGGTGGAAGTGCTTCAGGGCCACATCATCACGGTCGAGGTAGAAGGCCACGGCCAGGCACTGGAAGGAGGCGTGGAGCTCCAGGGCGGCGTGGCTGTTGACCGCGGCTTCACACTCTGGGTGGTAGTTCTGGCGCACCTGCGAGGGCGGTGCTGGCAGTCTCACTGGCACCGCACGTGTGGCAGGTGAGAAGGCCACAGTGACGGAGAAGCGGCGGGGCCGGTACGCGTAGCCTGGGAGAGTACCCAGGGTGGACTATGAAGGCCGCCTGAGACAGGCGGCTCAGATCAGGGCGGCAGCTCTGGGATGGACTGGAAGAGGATTCCGTTACCAGGTTGACGAGCGGGAAGGAGGTTCCATTTCTGTTAGGGAGGGAGCGTGCTGGTGCGCGGGGCTCGAGCCCCACGTTCCAGGTTCCATCAGAGCCTGGGTGGGGCAGAGACAGAGCTGAGCGACTGGCATCTATTAACATTTTAAATTTTGCTGTAAGATTTTGTTTTTCAAGGACTTTCTCTTGTTCTCTAATTGCTCACTTTGACAGCACCCTATTCTCATTTTATAAACCCACTGGCTTCCTTAGACGATATGAATTTGCATTTTTTTTTGGTGATGTTCTCTTCTTTTCCTGTATTATATTTGTTTTTTTCCTCCAGAAATAGTTCTGTTTGTTCATCATGATCCTCTCTTTCGTTTCCCTCAAATATCTGGCAGGCATTTATCCATTCACATTTGGGAGTAAAGGATTCATTTGATTAGCCTCAGAAATTAGCATGGATCTGATGTACAGTTATGACGTCCATTTCATCAACATGCCCCTCCTTTGTATGGTAGGGTGGAGTGTGTCAGTTAGGGGGTAGTCTTCTCCTTTGGGTGTATGTGGCATAACACTTTTAAGGGAGTATAGGGACCCTTCCAAATGCTGAAAGCATGGCATTTCTCTGACATCAGGAAACTTAAGTGGATCTCTCTTCAGATAGATGTGTCCTGTTTTGCAGGTCTGTGTTGCCTCATGTCTGTTCTAATTTGGGTTCCTTTCCTGGTCAAGTAATTCACTGTCTTTGGAGGGTAGTTTTGGGAGATTAAGCTGATCAAATGCCACTTTGGCTTTGTTCAATGAAAGGAAGATTGGGGTAGGGTCAGAGCTCGGGTGTGGCAAACAGAACTGTTGTTCAGAGAGGAGCTCTTCGACCTTCTGCGCTGCTTGGATTTCATCAACTCTGTTCTTGAACTCTCTCTGAATGTGCTTGGCTTTCTACTACAGGTATATTATTTTCTTTCTCTTTTTTTTTAAGTGAAGTATGGTTGATTTATATTATGTTAGTTTCAGGTGTACAACTTATTCTTTCAATATTTCTATAGACTATACTCTGTTCAAAGTTACTATAAAAATAACTGGTTCTATTCCCTGTGCTATATAACATATCCTTGTAGCTTATTTTATACAGAGTAGTTTGTACCTCTTAATCCCCTACTCCTGTCTTGTACCTCTTCCTTTCTTTCTCCTTCTCCCTTCTCCCTGTCTCCCCTTCCCTGCTAGTGTAACCTGTTAACCACTAGTTTATTATCTAAATCTGTAAATCTATTTCTGTTTTGTTACATTCATTTGCTTCATTTTTTAGATTCTAAATATAAGTGATAACATACAGTATATGTCTTTCTCTGTCTGACTTATTTCGTGAAGCATAATATCGTCCAGGTCCATTCATGTTGTGGCAAGTGACAGACTTTTGTCTTTTTATGACTGAATAGTATTCCACTATAGTATTCTGTACACCACATCTTTATCCATTCATCGGTTGATGGATACTTAGGCTATTGTAAATAATGTTGCTATGAACATTGAGTTACATGCATCTTTTCAAATTGTGTTTTTATTTGCTTTGGATATATGCCCAGGAGTGGAATTGCTGGGTCATATGGTAGTCCTATTTTTCATTTTTTGAGAATTCTCCATACTGTTTTCTACAGTAGCTGCGCCAATTTACATTCCCACCAACAGAGTACTAAGGTTCTCTTTTCTTCATATCCTTGCCAACACTTGCTATTTGTGCTTTTCTTGATGATAGCCATTCTGACAGGTATGAGGAGATTTCTTAAGTGTTTTTGATTTGCATATCTCTAATCAGTGATGTTGAATATCTTTTCATGTGCCTGTTGGCCATCTGTATGTTGTCCTCCCTGGAAAAATGTCCACTCATGTGTTCTGCCCATTTTTCAGTTGGGTTGTTTGGGTTTTTTTTTTTTTTTTTTGAGTTGTATGAGCTGGTTACATATTTTTCATATTAACCCCTTATCATTCATATCATTTGAAAATATTTTCTCCCATTCAGTTGGTTGTCTTTTTGTTTCATTGATGGCTTCCTTTGATGTGCAAAAGTTTTAAATTCAGTTATGTCCCATTTGTTTATTTTTTCTTTTATTTCCTTTGCTTAGGAGACAGGTCCAAAACACTGCTACCTTTTATGTCAAATAATGTTTTTTCTTCTAGGAGTTCTATGGTTTCTGGTCTAACATGTAGGTCTTTAATCCAGTTTTAGTTTGTTTTTGTATAAGGTGTGAGGAAATGTTCTAATCTCATTCCTTTACATGTAGCTGTCCAGTTTTCCTAGCACCACTTATTGAAGAGACTGTCTTTTGTCTATTGTATATTATTGCTTTCCCTTATGGTAGATTAGTTGACCATAATGTACATGGCTTTATTTCTGGGCACTCTATTCTGTTCCACTGATCTATGCATCTGTTTTGTGCCTTTTTAAGCTACTGTTTTGATACTGTAGCTTTGTAGCATAGTCTGAAATCAGGGTGCATGATAGCTCCAGCTTTGTTCTTTTTTTCTTAAGATTGCTTTGTTTTTGTGGTTCCATATGAATTTTAGGATTATTTGTTCTAAGTTTTGTGGAAAATGTCATGGGTATTTTGAGAGGGATTGCATTAAATCTGTAGATTGCTTTGGACAATATGGACATTTTAACAGTATTCTTTTCATCCATGAAGGTGCCATAGCTTTCCCCTTCTTTGTATCATCTTCAGTTTCCTGCATCAGTGTCTTATAGTTTTCAGAGTATAAGTCTTTCACCTCCTTGGTTAAGTTTATTCCTATATATTTTTTGATGTGATTTTAAATGAGGTTGTTTTCTTGCTTTCCCTTTCTGATAGTTCATTTATTACTTCAGTTGAACTTTACTGCTAGTAAACAGTCTGTTCAGATTTTTTGTTTCTTCCAGATTCAGTCTTGGAAATTTTTGTATTGATCGAAATTTATCCATTTTTTCTAGGTTGTCCAATTTGTTGGCATATAACTATTTGTAATATTCTTTTATGATTTTTGTACCTTTGTCATATTAATTATAATTTCTCCTCTTTCATTTCTTATTTGGTTTACTTTGGTCCTCTCTCTTTTTTTCTTTAGGCTTTTGGTTTTGTTTATCTTAAAATTTTTTTCTTGTAATTTTTAGTTGGATGATAATTGCAATATTGTGATAGTTTCTGCCATACATTAACATGAATCAGCCATAGGTATACATATGTCCCCTCCCTCTCAAACCTCCCATCCCACCCCCTAGGTTGTCACAGAGCACTGGCTTTGGGTTCCCTGCATCATACAGCAAATTCCCATTGGATATCTATTTTACATGTGGTAATGTATATGTTTCAATACTACTTTCTCAAGTCATCTCACCCTCTCCCTCCCCCACTGTGACCCTAAGTCTGTTCTTTATGTCTGTATCTCCTTTGCTGCCCTGCAAATAGGATCATCAGTACCATCTTTCTAGATTCTATATATATGTGTTAATATACAATATTTGTCTTCTCTTTTTAATTTAGCTTCACCTTGTGTAATAGGCTCTAGGTTCATCTACCTCATTAGGACTGATTCAGTTGCGTTCCTTTTTTTTTTTTTTTTTAAATTGTGTTCCTTTTTATGGCTGAGTGATATTCCATTGCTTACATATACCACAATTTCTTTATCCATTCATCTTCCCATAGACATCTATGTTGCTTCCATGTCCTAGCTATTGTACATAGTGTTGCAATGAACACTGGGGTATGTGTGTCTTTTTCAATTATGCTTTCCTCAGGATATATGCCCAGTGGTGAAATTGCTGGGTCATATGGTAGTCTTAATCCTATTCTTTTTTTAAGGACTCTCCATACTGTTCTCCATAGTGGCTTTATCAATTTGCATTCCTACCAAAAGTGCAGGAGGCTTCCCTTTTCTCCACACCTTCTCTAGCATTTATTGTTTGTAGACTTTTTGACAATGGTGATTCTGACCAGTGTAAGGTAATGCCTCATTGTAGTTCTTATTTGCATGTCTCTAATAATGGGTGAAGTGATGTTCAACATCTTTTCTTGTGTTTATTAGCCATCTGTATGTCTTCTTTGTAGAAATGTCTGTTTAGGTCTGCCTACTTTTTGATTGGGTTGTTTGTTTTTCTGGTATTGAGCTGAATGAGCTGCTTGTATATTTTGGAGATTAATCCTTTGTCAGTTGTTTCATTTGCTATTATTTTCTCTCCCATTCTGAGAGTTGTCTTTTCATCTTACTTCTAGTTTCCTTCATTGTGCAAAAGCTTTTAAGTTTAATTAGGTTCCACTTGTTTATTTTTGTTTTTATTTTCTTTAGGAGATAGGTTATAGAAGATCTTGCTGTGATTTATGTCAAAGAGTGTTCTGCCTATGTTTTCCTCTTAGAGTTTTATAGTTTCTGGTCTTACATTTAGGTCTTTAATCCATTTTAAGTTTTTTTGTGTGTGTTTATGGTGTTAGGAAATGTCCTAATTCCATTATTTTACATGTAGGTGCCCAAATTGAAGAGACCATCTTTTCTCTGGTGTATGTTTTTGCCTCTTTTGTTGAGGATAAGGTGCCCATAGGTGCATGGATTTATCTCTGGGCTTTCTATCTATAGAAATGTAGACCAATGGAACACATTGGTTCATATTGCTGTTTTTGTGCCAGTACCATAGTGTCTTTTTTTTTTGTTGTTGTTCCTACATTTTTTATTCTATTAAACTCATTAACAACTGAGACCTGTTCTGCACAACAAAGCATTGTGGCCAAGCTTAGATCACATGATAAGAAAGCTGTACCTGGATCTTTTCCTCTCAGAAACCCTCTATCTAATCTGCCTACAGTTGGAGAAATATCCTCTAAGAAGCCTTTGTCTATTCAGGCTAGGTTCTGCTCCTAAATAAATTTAGGTCAGGAGAGTTTTGCTGGTAAGAAGGTAAAACCAATCTCAACCAATCAATCAACAAAGAAATCTAAATTTTCAGAACAAGTTGGATTTCAGAATTGTGGATAAAATGTTGAGAACCTGCACCATATAAAAGGGAATATGCAGAGTGGCAGGAGAACCTCTTTAAGACAAAAAAAAAAAAAAGAAAAAAAACAGAAAAAATAGACCAAGCAAACAAACAAAAATAAACAAGGCATGTGTTGAATGAAGAATGAATGAATAAATGATTGTCACCTGCATAAGAGAATGAAGTGCAGCAATGCAGAGAGGTGGGAACATTAGTGGGGATATTTCACACACACCAAGGGCATGAATACCTGAGTAATGCAAGAAGGATACAGATGCAGGTGTACCTGAGACCAAGAAGCAGCCAATAGGGTGCAAAAGTTCTGGAGGAAAAGGTAGGGGAGATGGGGCAGTAGGGCAGGAGGAGGTTTAAGCCTGGAGACAAGGGCGGCAACTGGAGCCAAGGGGAAGCTGGTCCAGGAATCTTCCTACCACTTCAACAACCAAGACCAAGGAAACTTGAGTCTCAGTGATGTTGAGGTGCTATGATCCCCATGTCTGTGTCCCCTCAAACTCAAATGTTGAAACCTAGCCCCCAAAGTGATGGTATTATGAGGTAGGTCACTCAGAGGTGACGAGGTTATGAGTGTGGAGCCCTCATGAATAAAATCAGTGATCTTATAAAAGCCACCAGTGGACTTCCCTGTTGGTCCAGCATTTTGACTTCTAGCATCCACTGCAGGGGCATGAGTTTGATCCCTGGTTGGCGAAGTTCTGCATGTTGCACTGTATGATCAAAAATTTAAAAATAAGACTTGAAAAAAGAGCCACCAGTGAAAGCTCTTTTACCTTTTCCACAATGTGAAAACACAGAAAAGTTGGCCACCAAGGAAGAAGTAGGTTCTTACCAGACACTGAATCTTCCAGGATGTTGATTTTGGACTTCCCAGCCTCCTGAACTGTGAGAAATAAGATTCTGCTTTTCCTAAGCCACACAGCCTCTGGTACTGTGTTATAGCAGCCCAAATCCATAGTGTCTTAATGCCTGTAACTTTATATGATCTGAAGTCAGGGAAGTTGATTCCTCCAACTCCATTCTTCTTAAGATTGCTTTGACTGTTTGGGGGCTTTTGTGTTTCCATACAAATTTTGAAGTTATTTGTTCTAGTTCTGTGAAGAATACCATTAGTAGTTTGATAGGGATTGCATTGAATCTATAGATTGCTTTGAGTAATATGGTCATTTAAGACAAAGTCCTATCCATAGCAATCAGAGAAGAAAAAGAAATAAAAGGAATCCAGATTGGAAAAGAAGTAGTAAAACTCTCCCTGTTGGCAGGTAACATGATTCTTTCATAGAAAACCCTAAAGATGACACCAGAAAATTACTAGCCCTAATCATTGAGTATAGCAGAGTGGCAGAGTATAAAATTAATACATGGAAATCCTTTGCACCCTATACACTAACAAAGAAAAGTCAGAAAGTGAAATTAAGAAAACAATCCCATTCACCATTGCAACAAAAATAATAAAATACTTAGGAATAAGTTTACATAAAGAGACAAAAGACCTGTATGCAAAAAACTATAAGACACTGATGAAATAAATTAAAGACGACACAAACAGATGGAGAGGTATACCATATTCTTGGACTGGAAGAATCAATATTGTGGTTTTATCTTTTCAAAAAAAAGCTCTTGGTTTCATTGATCTTTTCTATTGGTTTTTGAGTCTCTTATTTTCTCTTTGCTGTTTATCATTTCCTTCTTTCTACTAACTTTGTTCTTATTTTTCTAATTCCCATAGATAGTAGGTTAGGTTGTTTATTTGAGATTTTTGTTTCTTGAAGTATGCTTGTATCACTATAATGTTCCCTCTTAGAACTGCTATTGTTGCAACCCATAGATTTTGGGTTTATTCTGTGGGTGTTTCTTTTTTTTTTTTTTTTTGGTGGTGGTGGTGGTGGTGGTGGTGGTTTGGAGAGGGGACCATACCATACAGCATGTGAGATCTTATTAATAGTTCCCCAACCAGATTTGATCCCACACCTCCTGCATTGGAAGTGCAGAGTCTTAGCCACTGAACTTCCATAGAAGTTCCCTTATCTCATAGATTTTGGAAAGTTGTGTTTCCATTGTCATTTGTCTTGAGGTATTTTCTAATATCCTCTTTGATTTCTTCATTGACCTACTGGTTTTTTAGTGTTTTCCCATTTTTCTTCCTGTAATTAATTTCTGGTTTTATACCATTGTGGTCTGAGAAAACACTTGATACACTTTCTATCCTCTTAACTTTGTTGAGATTGGTTTTTTGGCCTTAGTATGTGATCCAACCTGGAGAATATTCCATGTACACTTGAATATGTATCCTGCTGTTTTGGGCTAGAATGTCTTATAGATATCTATGAAGTCCAACTTGGTGTATTATGTCATTTAAGACTACTGTTCCCTTATTTGATTTTCTGTCTGGATGATCTGTCCATTGATATAAGTGAGGTGTTAATGTTCCCTACTATTATTGTATTATTGTCTGTTTCTCCCATTATGTCTGATAATATTTGCTTTATATATTTAGATGTTCCCATAATAGATGCATATATGTTAACAAATGTTATATCCTCTTCTGGTATTGATCCCTTTATCATTATATGATTCCCTTCTTTGTCTTTTGTTATAGACTTTGTTTTAAGGTCTATTTTGTCTAATACGAGTATTGCCACCTCTGCTTTTTTGTCATTTCCATTTGCATGAGAAATCTTTTTCCATCCTTTCACTTTAAGCCTATGCTAGTCTTTAGCTCTTAAGTAAGTCTCTTGTAGGTGGCATATAGATGGTCTTGTTTTTTTTTTTTTTCTCTATCCAGTCATCCACCCTTTTTCTTTAGATTGGATCATTAAATCCATTGACCTTTAAAGTGGTTATTGATGTGTATGTACTTATTACCAGTTTGTTATTTGTTTTCTGGTTGTTTTTGTAGTGACCCTCTGTTCTTTTCTTTTAATTTCTTCCCTGATGATTGGATGATTTTCTTTAGTGGCATAGTTGTGTTCCCTTCTCTGTAGTTTTTGTCAATTTGTTGTAGGTTTTTGATTTGTGGTTACCTTGGGATTCAGATATGGTGACTTAAAACTATAATTGTTTTAAACTGGTAGTCATTTAAATTCAAACATATTGTAAAAGGTCTTCATTATTTTAGCTCCCCTCCTTCACATTTTGTGTTTTTGATGTCATATTTTACATTTTCATATTTATGCCTTAACTGTTATTGTATTTATAGTTGATTTTTCATTTTTTTGTCTTTTTTAATTTTTTTGTCTTTTAATATCTATACTAGCTTATTTAAGTGGTTACTCCATAGCTTTTACTATACATTTGCCTTTACTAGAGAGGTTTTTCCTTTTCTGTAGATTCTTAGTTCTTGTAGTCTTTGATTTTCTATGCAGAGGAGATTCTTTAACATTTTCTTTAGGATTGATTTAGTATTGATGGACTCTTAGTTTTTGCTTCTCTGTAGAGTTCCTTATCTCTTTTTCAATTCTGAATGATAATTTTTCTGGGTAGGGTATCTTAGGTTATAGGTTTTTCCCTTTAATCACTTTAAAAATGCCATGCCTCTCTGTTGTGGTTTGCAAAGTTTCTGCTGTCAGTCAGCTGATAGTATTATGGGTGTTCCCTTGTATATGATTCTATTTTTCTCCTGTTGCTTTTAGAATTCTGTTTAATTTTTGCCATTTTAATTATGATACGTTCTGGTGTAGGTCTTTTTGCTTTCATTTTATTTTGGACTTTCTGTGCTTCCTATGCCTGGATAACAATTTCCTTCAGGTTTGGGGATTTTTCATCCATAAATCTATCCAATTTATTTTTGACCTCTTTTTTTTTTAACTATACTCCTTAATGACTTCTATAATACAAATGTTAGTATTATTTGATGTTGTCCTAGATGTCCCTTCAGCTTTTCTCATTTTTTTGAACTTGATTTTTTTTTGCTGTTCTGATTGAATGGTTTTCATTATTTTATCTTTCAGATCACTTATGCATGCTTCTGTATCACTTAGTCTGCTGTTAATCCCTCGTGGTGTTTTTTTTTTTTTTTCCCCATTTAACTTATTGTATTCTTCAGCTCTGACTGGTTCTTTTTTATATTTTCTTATTCTTTGTTAAAATTCTTGCTATATTCATCTATTCTTTCCCCTAGTTCACTTAGCGTTCTTATTACTAATTATTTGAGCTCTTTATCTGGTAAATTACTTATCTGTTTCAGTATTTTTCAGAGTTTTTTCTCATGTGTGTGTGTGAAATAAATTCCTTCATCTTCTCATTTTGTTTAACTTTGTCTGTCTCTATGAAATTAGGTAAAACAGTTAGCAATCCCATTCTTGAAGGGGTGTCCTTTTGTGGGAGCATCCCGATACAATTTGTGTGTGCCCAGTAGCTTTGGTGGTAGAGCTGAATCTGAAGTGAGCATGAATCATATCTTCCCCAAGGATTTCCTGGCAACTATCACCTTGGTGGGCAGTAGGGCTGGAGATGGAGGAGCTAGAGTCAGAGCCCGGTATGAGATGGGGCTTCTCCTATGCTGAGTGGCAAGTGCCATTCTATCAGGGGTGGAATTGGGTCCCAAAGTGCTGGAGCAGAAGCCAAGAGGGTTGGGTCTAAGCTGGTTATGTTTCCTGTAAATGTATGTTCTCCCTTCTCCCAAGGGAGCAGCGTTGGAGCAAGAGGGGCCAGAGTGGGTTGCTCGTGTGGGTCTGGGCTTGTGCTTGGTTGGTCCCAGCACCCAGTCTGAGTTCCAGATATTCCTGATCTGCTGCCTCCCTAGAGTGCCAGCATTGGCTGCCCTTGCCCCATTTAGATGTAGTGCTGGGTCTGAGCCAGCTCCATACCCCACAACTGTGCACTCTCTTCCGCAATGGCAGACTTTGCCTTAGTGGGGAGCTGTGTCATGGAGCAAGATGGGCCAGAGCATGCACTTGGAGTGGACTGGGGTATGCACTCGGGGTTGTGGCAAACTGGCTAGAGCCCCAGTCAGCCTCGATCTGCTTCCTCTGCCTTGTTTTAACAGCCAGCAGGTGTGTACATGAGTGGTGTCTAGGTTTCTCACAGCTCCCTTGCCAGTGCTATTGGTCTTCAAACCAGCCAAGGGGACTCATCTTCCTCGGATCAGATCCCAGGTCTGGGGTGCCCAGTATGTGGTTTGAACCACTCACTCCCCAGGGAAGATCCCAAGGACATGTGATCTCCCTCGTCTGTGTTCCCTGCTAGGAGCACAGGTCCCAATCCTATTGCTTCTCCACCCTTCCTTCCTTCCTATGTGTATCTTTATTCCAGTCTTCACTGTAGAATAGAAGAGCCTTTCTGTCAGTCTCCATTTTGTTTTCAGTGATAAATTACTCCACGTGTAGATGTATTTTTGATCTGTTCATGAGGGGAGGTAAGCTCAGCGTCCTCCTACTTTGCTGTCTTGATCTCCCAGTAGTCTGCTGCAGTTACTTTCAATTCTCTGGTTTTATAATTGTAAAAGCATATCATGGTTTTATCTTTCAGGCATGCCTCAAAATCTCTGGTTTGCTAACTATATCCTTTCTCATTTAGATAATTGTTTTTGTTTCTAGTCTGCCAGTATGAGTCAATTATCACTTTTTACTATTTGAAAATGCTTGTTTTTTTAAAAAAAGTTAATACATTTGCATGGCTTAAAAACCACTTAGTTTTCTCTCTGTAGTCAATCAATGGAGTATTACTTATTAAAATAAGAAGAAAGAGGAAGAAAAAGAAATAATACTCATATGAAGAAAAATCATAGACACATAAGAGAGGAATCTTTAGAAACTTATTCTTTAGAATGTCATTTTTGAGTATACATGGAGCATTTACCAATACAAACTAAATACTGGGCCACACAACAGGTCTCTGTAAATTTTAACAGATTTAAGTCATGCAAGATATGTTCTCTGACCACAGTGGGATTAAACTAGAAGTCATTAACAGAAAGATATTTGATAAATCCCCAAATATTTGAAAGCTAATAATACAATATACTTCTAAACAATCCAAAAGTCGAAGAATAAGGAGTGTATTAAAATTATTTGGAATGGACCCATGGGCAGAGGAGCCTGGAGGGCTACAGTCCATAGGGTCACAAAGAGTCAGACACGACTGGAGTGACTTGGCAGGTAGTAAGTAAAATACAGCATATCAACTTTTGTGAGATGTGGCTAAATCAGTGCTTAGATGGAAATGTATAAGAACCAAATACCTATATTAAAAAACAAGAAAAGTCTCAAATTATTGAACTTCCCACCTTAAGAAATGGAAAGAATGAGGAACAAAAGAAATCTAAATCAACCAGAGGGAAGAGTTTGTTGCAAGCCAAGCAGTATCTTATAACCTGGGACAAAGCTAAGATGTTGAGGAGCATGTCTACTATTGTTGGGGACTGGCCCCAGGGAGAGACCAGTGGGTCAACTTTAGGGTCTGTGGTTGAACTGGCCATTTGGAATAGAAGTCTAAATAACTCTTTCTACTGTGTGATGATGAAAGATACTGAAACAAAGACCTGGGATAGACTGAGAGTTCCTTTTAGGCTCTGGGCCAAGGCAAATTGAGGTGACCACCCAAGGCTTGGTCCTTTGAATGACCTGTGTGCCTGGAAGCAAGTGACAGGACAAAAAGAGCCAATTCAGAATCATGTATCCTTCTTGTCAGTTATCTAACTTCCTGCCCCTAGGGAAAAAGATGGAAATCCAACCTTCATGCTAAGATTGCTCTTAAAGACTGATACATCTCCTTTCTAGATTTTCCTTGATACGTTTTAAAATTTTTATTTTAATCTATATCAAAAGGCTGTATGTGGCATGGTTCCATTTATGTGAAATGTCTAGAATGGACAAACCTATAGAGAAAAAAATGTAGATTAGTATTTGCCAGGGGCTGGAGGGAAGGGGAATGGGGAGTGACTGCTAATGGGTATGAATGGGTACATGGCTTCTTTGGGGGATAATGAAAATGCCTTGAAATGATGTAGTCGTGTGATTGTTGCATTACTCTTTGAAGGTACTAAAAAACATTGAGTGATAATTTGGAATCATATGGTATGCAATGATATCTTTCTTTTTTTTCAATCATATCTTGATAAGGCTGTTATTTTTTTAAAAAAGGAACAGTGTGTCAGCCAAAGATCAGGCTGTACAATGGAGATGAAATTCAGAGTAGGCTGTGCAGCTCATTTGTCATGAAATGTTACTACTTTCATCATTTGGCAATATTGAAGAAGCAAATTTTCATGTTAATGATGGCTTTTTTTCTACCACCCAGCAGTATAATAAGATGAATAAAACATTCAGAATAAAAGGATTTAATACTCCTTATGGGAAAAGGAAACTGGTAAAACTGAATCCATCAGTGAAGTGAAGTGAAGTGAAGTCGCTCAGTCATGTCTGACTCTTTGCGACCCCATGGACTGTAGCCTACCAGGTTCCTGCACCTGTGGGATTTTCCAGGCAAGAGTACTGGAGTGGGCTGCCGTTTCCCTTCTCCAGGGGATCTTCCCAACCCAGGGATCGAACCCAGGTCTCCCACATTGTAGACAGATGCTTTACTATCTGAGCCACCAGGGAATCCATGTACCCATTCATACGCATTAGCAGTCACTTGCCAATCCCCTTCCCTCCAGCCCCTGGCAAATACTAAGCCCTATTATTGAATCCATCAATAATTACTTGTTAATTTCTGAGTGTGAAACTCTGTTCTAGGTATACTACAGAAGAAAGAAATCCTTGAGAAACAAGTTCCTGGCCTATAAATACCCTGTCTTTTAACACACATTGAATTTGACTTTTCAGCCTCACCCGTACTAAATGTATAGGGCATTTTTGTTTGTTTTCGCTTTTGTTCTGCCTTTAACATGGTTTATTCAGCATCCATCTTGAGCAGATGCTCTTAGTGGCCACTAGATGGAAGCCTAACAACATCTACATTTTCAAATGCTTGTTTTTTTGCGATCACTTGATTTATTCAAACTAGATTTGTGGCATGAACAAAAGCTGTCACCAGATTTTTTTTTTTAAGCTGTCATTGGTTTTTCAAGTCTGAATTGTCATCCGTGTTTATTGCATAATTTCCCAGTCTGAGTAATTTATTGATGTTGCTGTCAGTCATTACAATCATCCAAACCATAAGCCAATCTAGTCCTGCCACCTGTTTGGAGATCCAAGATGGACTGAGATTGGACTCTTACCATTCACCTTCTCCCTGCCACTCCAAGAATTCCCTTTTCTTGTGGTAGATTGCATTATTTCCTCACAATTCTTTCTTCCCTCCCTGTCCTAATCATGGCTTCATTGATGGTGGTAAATACTCCTCTCTTCTCTGAGTTAGGGTGTTCCAAGTCAATTGTTTTAGTCAGTGATACATGAAAAAACCTAAGGTTTGTCAAGTTTGACCAAAAGATGTAAATGTGCTTGCATGGTTGGGCATGGCCTCTTATGTTTCTTCCATCCACCATTTGAAGAACATGTCCTAGGCAGGTTGCAGAAAAATGAGACATGTAGAACAGAAGGGAATCTCCTCAACCAAACTCAACCCATAGCCAAACCTAGCAGGTAGAAGCTGACTCCTGCAAATGTCATTCTGCAGACCTGAGAATGTGATTTTGAGGTTGCTTGTTAGACAGCTTTACTGCAGCAAAATTGCCTAAGGCAACTCCCTATGCAAGAGTTTCATACCTAGGTATTTTACTAATGTGGTTCCCCTATATGGAATGATAGCAGCCAGAATTTGGTTACTGTTAGTTATAAATATAGTGGCTGTTAGCCATTGCAAATTGGTACCCGTTAAAATCACCTTTCATGTCCTAATTCACTTCAGCAAGTGCTTGGATACAAATCTGTTGAAGAGGAAAAGTTTACCTTTATGTAGTGTCTTAAGACTCAGTTACCATGAAAACCAGTAAGCTCAAGGAGCAGCATGACCCTGTATTCTACATGCAAAGAAAAAAGTATTTCCTAGGTGCCAGTTATTTGGCTTTGGTTCTTTACAGAGTAGGTATGATAAGTTTCTTTTATAAAGTAGCATATGGTGGAGATGGCTGACAAGTACATAAAAAGATGCTCAACATCATTAATCATCAGGGAGATGCAGATCAAAACCACAATGAGACATCACCTCACCCCTGACATCAAAAAGAACACAAATAATAAATGTTGGAGAGGATGTGGAGGAAAGAAGACCCTTTTTTACACTGTTGGTTGGAATGGAAATTGGTGAAGCCACTATGGAAAACAGTATGGAGGTTTCTCAGAAAACTAAAAATAGAGCTACCATATGGCCTAGCAATTCCACTTTTAAGTGTCTATCAGGGAAAAAAAACCAAAAACGCCACTTTGAAGAGATATATGTACCCCATTGTTCATAGCAGCATTATTTATGATAGCCAAGATATCAAAGCAACTCAAGTGCCCATCAACAGATGAATGGATAAAGAAGATGTAGTGTATGAGTGCAGCAGTGCAGGGGACCTTTTGAAGGAGGTTGCCATTATCTTCATTACCTCCACCATAGTTTGGTCTCAGGTCAAACAACAGGGAGGGAACACAGCCCCGCCCATCAACAGAAAATTCGATTAAAGATTTACTGAGCATGGCCCTGCCCATCAGAACAAGACCCAGTTTCCCTGCCAGTCAGTCTCTCCCATCAGGAAGCTTCCATAAGCCTCTTATCCTTATCCATCAGAGGGCAGACAGACAGAAAACCACAGTCACAGAAAACTAATCAAACTGATCACATGTACCACAGCCTTGTCTAACTCAGTGAAACTATGAGCCATGCCATGTAGGGCCACCTAAGACAGACGGGTCATGGCGGAGAGTTCTAACAAAATGTGGTCCCCTGGAGAAGGGAATGGCAAACCACTTCAGTATTTTTGCCTTGAGAACCCCATGAAAGGTATGAAAAGCCAAAAAGATAGGACACTGAAAGATGAACTCCCAAGGTCAGTAGGTGCCCAATATGCTACTGGAGAACAGTGGAGAAATAACTCCAGAAAGAATGAAGGGATGGAGTCAAAGCAAAAGCAACACCCAGTTGTGGATGTGACTGGTGATGGAGGTAAAGTCTGATGCTATAAAGCACAATATTGCATAGGAACCTGGAATGTTAGGTCCATGAATCAAGGCAAATTGGAAGTGGTCAAACAGGAGATGGCAAGAGTGAACATCAACATTTTAGGAGTCAGCAAACTAAAATGGACTGGAATGGGTGAATTTAACTCAGATGACCATTATAGCTACTACTGTGGGCAAGAATCCCTTAGAAGAAATGGAGTAGCCATCATAGTCAACAAAAGAGTCTGAAATGCAGTACTTGGATGCAATCTCAAAAATGACAGAATGATCTCTGTTTGTTTCCAAGGCAAACCATTCAATATCACAGTAATCCAAGTCTGTGCCACAACCAGTAATGGTGAAGTAGCTGAAGTTGAATAGTTCTATGAAGACCTACAAGACCTTCTAGAATGAACACCCAAAAAAAGATGTCCTCTTCACTATAGGGGACTGGAATGCAAAAGTAGGAAGTCAAGAGCTACTTGGAGTAACAGGCAAATTTGGCCTTGGAGTACAAATGAAGCAGGGCAAAGGCTAATAGAGTTTTGCCAAGAGAACACACTGGTCATAGCAAACACCCTCTTCCAACAACACGAAAGAAGAACTACACATGGACGTCACCAGATGGTCAATAGTGAAATCAGATTGATTATATTCTTTGCACCCAAAGATGGAAAAGCTCTATACAGTCAGCAAAAACAAGACCAGGAGCTGACTGTGGCTCAGATCATGACTCCTTACTGCAAAATTCAGACTTAAGTTGAAAAAAGGAGGGAAAGCCACTAGACCATCCAGGTATGACCTAAGTCAAATCCCTTACGATTATACAATAGAAGTGAGAAATAGATTCAAGGGATTATATCTGACAGAGTGCCTGAAGAACTATGGACGGAGGTTCATGACATTGTACAGGAGGTAGTGATCAAGACCATCCCCAAGAAAAAGAAATGCAAAAACACAAAATGGCTGTCTGAGGACGTCTTACAAATAGCTGACAAAAGAAGAGAAGCTAAAGGCAAAGGAGAAAAGGAAAGATATACCCATCTGAATGCAGAGTTCCAAAGAAGAGGAAGGAGAGATAAGAAAGCCTTCCTCAGTGATCAGTGCAAAGAAATAGAGGAAAACAATAGAATGGGAAAGACTAGAGCTCTCTTCAAGAAAATTAGAGATACCAAGGAAACAGTTCATGCAAAGATGGGCACAATAAGGGACAGTATGCAAAGAATGAGATAATTAAGGGCTTGTGTGAAAGTAGCTGTAAATCTGTGGGCCCATGTGCTGGAAGTGAGCCACACTAGTGGATCACATACCAAAGCCTTGGTGTTAACTGCCCCCGCTCTCTTCAGTCATCACCATCAAACTATGCTGTAGAATCCAAACTTCTGGTCTGGGATTATGTGAGAAAATGTCACATGAGTGCGTCTGCTGGGGGAGAGGAAGGGATGGAGGAGATGGTAGCGGTGGTGGTTGAGGGCCCTGAGTAATACTGTCTCTGAGGAGAGAAGAGATACTTACGTGGGAGGAAAACTGTTTAGGGTCTGAAGTCATGATTCACATTTTATTATTTGGATCCCTTAATCATGTTTACAGTTTAGAAACAACACATTTTGTAGACTCCATGTTAGGAAACAAGTTTCAAATCATATTTCAATGTTTCCAAAATCAGTGCTAATCCTTTTAATCAGTGGTGCTGAATAAAATTGTTGCTTTGTCAAACTGGGAAATAGTTTAAGTGGCCATGACCTACACATTAGATTAGTTGTTCAATGTAATAACTTGTAAAGCTGCATTTTGTAAGTGGGACATGAAATCTTTGCCTTTCATCTGCTTTTGAAATTTTAATTGCCAAAGGGAATTTTTTTTGAGTAAAGTTAATTTTGGAAGTTAAATATAAATAATTTTTCATATTTTCAATCAACAATTTCAAAAACATAACCATGTGTTTCTTATATGTAAAAACAAAACTACACATTCTCCTATTTTCTTCATATCTCTTTGCGTGCAGTGAAAGATTTATGCATTGGTTTTGTGAGGAATGAAAAATATTTTCTCAAGGTTAAGTTATCCAAGAATATTGGTATATAAATACTAAAAATTGTTACCATGAAAGATTCTAGAATATATTATAAAAATGGAATAAATACCAGAAACTCATCTCTTATGAGATATATGAATGTGAAGGAGAACTAACTAGATTTTATTCTCAAGTTATTTTGGTTATTATTATAAACAAGATTTACCTTAAAACAGTGCTGTAAATTTCACATTAAACCATTAAAATTACTGTTTTTGCAATACTTTGTAACAAAACTATCCTGGTGTGCTTTGGAAGGTATGAGTTATCTCTAGATTGTAGTCAGCTTCAAATGTATACAAAAGTAGACAATATTACAATAAATATAATACAATACAATTATTAATTAATAATACAATATTCTCATTGTTACCAAACCAAACTTGGGTCCACTTGCCCTCATGCAGTAAAGCCAATCAATTGACTCTGAGTTTTGGTGCAAAGAAATGCAGCATTTACTGCAGGGAACCAAGCAAGGAATTCAGGATAGCTAATGCCCAAAACAACCAAACTCCCTGATGGGTTTCAAGAGCATTTTGAAAGGCAAGTTGAGGAAGGGGCATCTCAGGGTATGTGATCAGTTTGTGCATAGTTGATTGATTGATGGTAAGGTACCAGGATGGTGTCAACATTATCAGTCCTTAGGCACCAGTAAGTCTGGAGGGAGGTACATGCTCAGATCATCAAGTAGTTAAATTTCTTCCATTTGGTGGTGTTTAATTTAAAAAAACATTATTTTGACTGTGCCACGTGGCTTGAGGGATCTTAGTTCTCTGACCAGGTGACCAGGGCTTGAACCTGGGCCCTTGGCAATAAAAGCCCCAAGTCCTAACCACTGGACTGCCAGAGAATTCTCTGGTGATGGTTTTAACATCTGTAAAACAACTCATGAAATGTACATAAAGGTATTATTATTATTTAGGTACTTCAGAGAGGAGCCAAGGCAGAGGATGTGGGGGAGGGGTCTCTCCTAGAAAGGACCCACAGTGTCCTTATCAGTTATACCATCCCCCACCTTCAACAGTTACTGACTCCTGGCAATATTACCTCACCTATTATTATTTTGAAAAAATGCTAAGATATTTTATGCATAAATATTTCAGTATGCATTTATATAACAGAACTCTTTGTTAAATAATACCACACTACCTTTAAATGTGCCTTGAAAAGTTTCGTATTTATAACTGGAAAGGCAAAACAGTTTCAAAGATGAGAACTTTGCTCTCAGAGTGTCTTGCATTGTAGGAGTGAATGTTGCCAAGGGAACATTTCATGTAAATTGGCAGTTATGTGAGCTATAGCTCTGAAGAACAGTGCACTCCAGTCAAAAAAAGGTCATATGCTTTCTCCATCTGACTGGAGAAATAAAGCTGGAGAATTACATACCAGCAAATATGGGGGTACTGAAGTGCTTTCTCAAGTCTTATGTTTACTGCGTTAGAAGAAAAAATAAAGCAACTTGTTGGTCTCCTTTGTATTATTAAGAAGTCATATTGCATTCCTGCTCCAGTCATGAATATAACATGGGAAGACTGGTTTTAAAAGTTTCATATTTCCAGCCCAGGTGCACTAGAGGTATATGAGTGATTCTTAACAGTTTGTGGTTTGTGAAAAATGTACTGTGAAGAAGTCAGTTCTTTATTTTTCTTGAGATGATCATGCATAAAGTATGATGATCTGCTATGCTATCAAAATTATCCTTAGGTATCTGACATACTCTATGTAATGTATATGAATATGTTGAGAAAGGACTGTTTCCTGCCATATCAATAAACCTGATATTTTTAATACCATATTTTTCAGCCCTTCTATTGAAGTAAATTTTGAGTTGAATGATGCTACTTTATTGCAGGGTGGTACAATTCAAGTAAAAAATGACACGTGGATGTTTTGTAAGGGTAGCATCCATGCTCGACAGTGGTGACCACAGGAAATGTGTCTCTTGGAAAGCCAGCCCTGCTACCCTTAGATTGTCACTGTAGCCCAGGGTGAGCTTGTCAGCGAGGGACTCTGCCGTGCCAGCATCCCGGACACCCATCTTCCTACCCAGAATTCTGCTTCAAACAAAATGAAGACCCCTTTATTTCATTCCCTCCCCAATCACTTTCGCTTCATAGGTTCTGGAGATCAACCCCAATCATGATTTTCAGGCCATATTTTTATAGCTCATCTATTCACAGGCACCCACATTCACCAGGGCCTCACCTCACACACACCCACCCCATATACCACACTGTTTATTAGGGGAAGGTACATTTTGTATTGTTCAGGGTCCCATGGAACCCCTTCTTCCCTCCCTCTGTGGAGATGCTGAGCTTCCTGTGGACAGGGCATTGGTAGCTCAAGAGACTCCCGGATACCTGTTTTAAAACTTGAAAGGTTAAGGATTTGCACGCATGAATCAACAACAGACCTTTATTTCTTTAGGAAGCAATTAGTTTACTGGAAGAACTGGCAACACTGAAAGAAGGAAAACTTAAGTGAACTTATTCTGCAAAGGGCAATACTGCGGTCTGCACAGCAGGCAGGGTGACCTTGGGCAGTCACCCCAGTCTCGGGGGAAAGTTCAGTCCAGACTCAGTCCTTCTTGTTGCTGACACCCAGGGTGAGCTTGTCAGAGAAGTACTCTACCAGGGCCCCTTCCGGGTACCCCGCGTTGCTCAGGTGGCTGACGAGGTCCTCCAGATCCTTGATGAACTTGACCTGCTGGTCCAGGTAGCCGGTCCCCACGAAGAGGTACAAGTCAGTGTCGCTGCTCTCGGTGGCCAGCTGGTGCAGGTCGAGCAGGCTCTGGTTGACGCACTTCTCCAGGTGCAGGGTGTCTTGCATGGCCTGGAGTCCGCTCTCCCACTTTTGGGTCTCAGGCTTTCTGATGTCGAGGAAGCAGAGGCGGCCCCCACGCCGGTTCTGCAGGAACATCAGGCTCACAGCTGTGTTGCTGTGCTCGTGGCAGCGGAGCAGGAAGAAGCGGGAGAAATGCTTCAGGGCCACGTCATCATGGTCGAGGTAGAAGGCCACGGCCAGGCACTGGAAGGAGGCGTGGAACACCAGGGCGGCGTGGCTGTTGACTGCGGCCTCACACTCAGGGCCGTAGGTCTGACGCACCTGTGAGGGCGATGTGGGCAGCACGGAGGGCCACTCCAAGAACCAGGGAATGGCGGCTCGGATGAAGCGTCTGCAGGGCTGGAATCGGCGGGTACGCGGGCGCCAGCAGACTCGTCGGAACCTTCCCATGGTGGACGGTGTGGGCGGCCAGCGGCGACCTCCGGGCCAGAGGGCAGGTGGCTGCGTTCCGGCTCTGGGGTGGAGGGGTAATGGCGTCCGTTGGGCGGGGTCAGTGCCTGGGCTTGAGATTGGTTAAGGAAGAGGTCACGTGAGGGGGTGGGATCTGTGGGCGGGTTGTGTGGGCGGGGCGAGACCACTGTCTATCAAAGGCAGGGTGAGGCAGCGCCGCTTTAAGCTGAGTACTTCGCATCTAGGAAGTTTTCCATTTGCCTAATACTTTTTTCCAAGGACTTTCTCTTATTTTCTAATTGCTCCCTTTTATAGCAACATGTTCCCATTGAATAAACCCACTGTCATCTTTACAGTTCTGAGAATATGAATTTGGAATTTTTGGAAATGTCCCCTTCTGTTTCCTGTAGTATATTTGTTTTTCTTTTTTCCTCCAGAAATAGTTCTTTGTATTGATCATGGCCTCTTTCACTTCTGTCAAATATCTGGTAAACATGTGTCCATCCATATTTGGGAGTAAAGGACCCAGGTTCGATCCGTGCATCTGGAAGATCCTCTGGAGAAGGGAATGGCTACCTACTCTGGCACGCTGGCCTGGAAAATCCCATGGACAGAGGAGCCTGGTGGGCTATAGTCAATGGGGTTGCACAGATTCCGACACGACTGAACGAATAACACTTGTACTCTTTTAATTGTGATTTCACCGCCCCCCCTCCCCCAGCGGTGTGGTTCTTATTATGATTGCAAGAGGTGCCTCAGGAACAACCCTTAGGGAACTTTGCAAAGAAAACATGGCTCATTACTCACAGGTCCTGGAGGATGCATGGCATGCGGCAGGCTGCCCAGCAAGGTCAGGGTTAGAAAGTGAGGAAACGTGCAGCCTGGGGTGCTTCTACTGGGGGCTAGGATGGGATGCCTAGTGTGTTACAGATTGAGTCTTTCTTGGTGAATTTAAAACATGAGCGTGAATTAAAATGTCAAACAGGAAAAACAAGTGGTCAGATGGTCAGTTATCCTAGTCAACCAGTGATGTCTAAAACAAAGGAAACTTCTGTGATGGGGAAGCCTGGCTTTCATCTAGTCTGGTCGCTGGCACTGTTTATTTTAGACAGCTGTCTGTGATGTGGCTGCCGTGGCAATCAGCAGCTTAAGATCAGGCACTTAGTTTACAATAAAAATCAAACAAACAAACAAAAGACAACTCAGGGGACTTCCCTGGTATTCCAGTGGCTACAACTCCAAACTCCCAGTGCGGGGGGCCTGGGTTCAGTCCCTGGTTGGGGAACCAGATCCCACATACCACAGCTAAGACCCAGTGCAGGCAAACAAAACAAAACAACTCAGGCGCTGAAGAGTACAGCCCAGCCTGTGATGCTGAGACAGCAGATCTAGGAGGTGAGGACCTGAACGGCCTTCAGGTGCTGTAGGCAGGGCCGCTGTCTGTTTCTGGGTGGTCCTTTTGGCCTGAGAACGGACTGACAGTCTGAAGGGCCTCTTGGTCTAGGGTTGGGTCACCCAGGCAACATCCAGCAAGTTCCGCCAGGTAACATCATAGTGGCTCGTCCTCCGGTGCCAGCGGGCAGTGCACTTAGTCCATTGTTTCAGGAACGTCTCAGTCCCCGTTGCAGTGTTCCACAATGTGAACTGGGGAGCAAGCCATCTGGGTGAGCAGCTACATCTCCAACATGGTACCATGGCTCTGGGATGTCATCTCCAGTGGACGAGGCATAGGTGTCTCCAGTGGTGAGCTCCTGGCCTGGGATATGGCCCCCGGGAGTGGTATCATCTCCAGCGATGAGTCTGTCTCACTCACGAGTGAGGTCCTCTGGAGTGGAGGCCACCCAGGGGTGGGAACCCATGTGGATATGCAGTATTGGTCATCGGCTGGGCATAGGCTGGCCTGATATAACGTAGAGGCTTCCTTGAGGGCTGAAGGGTATATCTGATGCCTGCTGCTTGTGGAACAAACTGTTGAGAGCTCTGTGGGGTCATCAGGGGCATCTTTAGCAGTGGAATGAGTGACTGTCCTTTCCTTCCTGGAAGAGCTCATCCAAAGCACATGGACATTCTGGGCACATTTACATCCCAGGCCTGAGGCGATCTATTGATGCTACTTCGGCACAGCCATGAGGGCAGTCCCTGCACAGATCCTGGGAGCACATTCCCCATATCCAGATGGGTTTTATGTAGGAGCGATCATGGGGCAACTGGACTTGTAGCCCTATTTGATGTTGATACTGGAGGGCAAGTATCGTTTGGCTGTTGCTTCCAGAGAGCCCATTGCCTTTAAAGGGCTTCCCTGGTGCTTCAGAGGCCAAAGAACTTGCCTGCAAGGTGGGCGACATGGGTTTGATCCCTGGGTCGGCAGGATCCCCTGGAGAAGAGAATGGCTACCCAATGCAGTATTCTTGTCTGGAGAATCCCATGGACAGAGCAGCCTAGTGGGCTACAGTCCATAAGGTTGCAAAGAATCTTACACGACTGAGTGACTAGCAGTACACTACTAACTTTGGATTACTTGGCATTTAATAAAGGTGGTTGTCAGAGGCTTTATACTTCACGTGCCTCTTTAAAGGCTATTGCTTTTTGAGTTCTGATACTTGGCACCGAGCTGGCGTTTTCCTACTACTACGTCAGTGGTCTTGGCTCTTGCTGGCCTCCCCGCAACTCTTACCTTTGGTAGAATTTCTCCAGGGACTTCTGGTTGAAGTTTGTCTCTCCATTGTCATAGCACAGTTTGGAGGGTGGAGGCTTGACCTAGGAGTACTTTAGTGTCTCCTTTCTCTGGTGACAATGTCACTTGGGCATTTAACTTTGTTAAATGTTCCCCCAGGAAGGGAATAGTCCATTCAGGCAGATACAGAAAGCTGCGTCCTATATATGCTTTTTTTTTCTCCCCCAATTGCATACATCTGAGGTGGAAAATGGAGAGTGTGTCCATGTAGGAATGCCCTGGGTTGACCTTGGTCATCTAGCGCTTTGGGAACTTGTTTTGTTGGATAATGCCCTGCCTGAGGGCAATTTAAGAGATACTAATTTTAAATATGTTTAAATTTAAATTAAACATTTACAATATAAGAAACCATCTACTCTTTTACTGCTGCTGCTAAGGCACTTCAGTCGTGTCCAAGTCTGTGCGACCCCATAGACAGCAGCCCACCAGGCTCCCCTGTCCTGGGATGTTCCAGTCAAGAACACTGGAGAGAGTTGCGATTTCCTTCTCTAATGCACGAAAGTGAAAAGTGAAAGGGAAGTTCCTCAGTCGCGTCCGACTCTTAGCGACCCCATGGACTGCCGCCTAGCAGGCTTCTCTGTCCATGGGCTTTTCCAGGCAAGAGTACTGGAGTGGGGTGTCATTGCCTTCTCTATCTACTCTTTTAAGCAATAGTTTTTCGATCCCTATTTTACACATGAGAAAACAGAGGCATGGGGAATACGTGTAACTCTATGGCTGATTCATATCAATGTATGACAAAACCCACTGAAATGTTGTGAAGTAATTAGCCTCCAACTAATTAAAAAAAAAAAAAAAAGAAATTAACATTCCCCCATGCCCTCAATTTAGTAAGTGGCTAGAATGGGATTTGAACCCAGGCCATCTATGTGGTAGAATCCACGACAGCAAACTGTTTCTCTAAAACAGGGGAGTAAGAAGGACCTTTAGGCTTCCCTGGTGGCTCGGTGGGAAAGACTCCGCCTGCCAAAGCAGGAGACCTGGGTTTGATCTCTGACCTGGGAAGATCCCACATTTTGCAGAGCACCTCAGCCTCCGCATCACAACTACTGAACCGGTGCTCTAGAGCTGGGGAACCACAGCTGCTGAGCCCATGTGCACCAACTACTGAAGTCCAAGCGCCTCGAGCCTCAAGGTAAGCACACCTTGCCTTGGTGTGCAAGAGGCGAAGCCACCGCCGTAAGAAACCCACATACCGCAACTAGAGAAAAGCCTGCGCAGTAACGAAGCCCTAGCACAACCGAAAAGTCAATTTCTAGTGATAAAGATCAACAGCTTCTCACCTGGTGCTTGCTGCTATCTAGAAGAGAACAGTGAATTGACATATGACATATGTAGGATCTGAGACACTGTCAGAGAGAGGAAAACGAAAGTGGTAGTCACTCAGTCGCGTCCCACCCTTTGCAACCCCATCGACTGTAGTGGCTAGGCTACTCTGTTCATGGAATTCTCCAGGCAAGAAGCCTGGAATGGGTGGACATTCCCTTCTCCCAGGGATCTCCCTGACCCAGGGACTAAAGCCGGGTCTCCTGCATTGCAGGCAGATTCTTTACCGTCTGAGCCACCAGGGAATGCCCATCAAAGAAAGAGGAGTGATCCTCAATGTGAGCAGAGAATGAAACAGAGTGAAAAGACCCCGGTTGTCTAAGAACAAAGGAACAAGCACATTTTCTGGAAATTTAAGTGAGGAGACTTAATCCTCATTTAAAAAAAATCTTCAAGTGCAGTCATGGTGAAATGGGAAAGTTAATTCCTTGGTAGCCAAGCTTGTTTATATATTTGTAAGAATTCAAAATAAGAGTTATTCGATCCATCGTGTCCGACTCTCTGCGATCCCATGGACTGTAGCTAACCAGGCTCCTCTGTCCATGGTTTTCTCCAGGAAGAATACTGAAGTGGGTTGCCATTCCTTTCTCCAGGGGATTTTTCTGACCCAGGGATCAGACACAGGTCTCCCACATTGCGGGCAGATTGTTTACTGTCTGAGCTACAGGGAGGAATATTTGTAAATATTCAAAGCAGTTTGCAAACTTTAGGGAGTCTCAAATTGACCTTGTGTCAATCTGAAGACCCTGTCTTATCAAGGACCACGTGCCTGTCCTTGATAAGACAGGCAAGGTCTGTAAAAATATTAACTTTTGCCTTATTAACCACACCTAGTCATGGAAGAAACATATTTTGAGTGTTTTTAGTAGGCAAAAGCAATATTAGGGTTTACATGTGTAGAGACTTCATCTGATCAAATAGAGTTGACTTAGAGGCTGAATTTTTAAAGGGGAAGAGGAAAAAATTAAAGATTATTTTTTTTTTTTTTTTGGCTGTGCTGGGTCTTTGCTGCTGTACATGGCCTTAGTTCTCCTGAGGCATGTGGGATCATAATCCCCAGACCAGAGATCGAAGCCATATCCCCTGTGTTGGATGGCAGCTTCTTAACCACTGGACCACCAGGGAAGTCCCTATCATTTTCGTAAGAGATCATTTTTTTCTTTAAATTGGAAAATTTCTTTCTGCACAGTCAGAAAAGGATAAAAAGTACAGTCTTCTCCCCATTCTGAAAGGCGACCCCAGGAGGCCACACTGAGGTCCCGAACAGGCTGATTTGGGGCCACGGGGTGTGGGCACAGGTGGGCAGAGTCTGCAGTGAGCTAAAGGTCAAGGTGAGGTCAGCACCCCTCTGGGTGTTTCATCACCTCAGCCCTGCTTCTACATGTTAGTTACCCTGGGCTTGGGCTCTGCCATCCTCCCAGTCTGCTCTCCACTGAGGTTTTCCACTCCCTTGACCACAACACAACCTATATAGGCATCATGATGTCTCCCATAGGTCTGTTTCTAAAGCTGACATCCACTCTGAACTCCAGATTCATTTTTCTGGCTACCTGCATGACAGTTCCACTTGGATGTCTAATATGCATCTCAGATTTTGACATGACATGCCTTCTCCAAACTTCTATCTCTGCTGTGTCCCTGGCAAAAGACCCCAAATTGATCAAATGGCACCACCATCAACCCAGGCGAAATGAGATTATTTTCTTCATATCTCCCTCTTCCTCTCTGCTCCATGAAGAAACCTTGCTCATGTATCCAAATCTATCTGCAGTGTGTCTACATCTCTTCATTTCTTGAACCTCCACTCCAGTCCAGCCACCATTATCTTTCACCTGGACCAGCTGTGATACCTATTAACTGGTCTCCCAGCTTCAACTCTTCCCCCTCTACATAGTTCAATGCAGCCAGTACCACTGACTTCCTATACAGGGGCATTCAGTTTACTTGATATTCACTATCACAAATTGACCTTCCTTCATCAGCTTATATTTTTGATCCTAGAAAGGCTATAGAGAATCATCCTGAATAGACTTGAGGTAAATTTTGAGTGGTACCAGTCTACTTTATCACAGGGTGGTACAGTTCAAGTAAAGAATCACACGTGGAAGTTTTGTAAGGGCAACATCCATGCTCAACAGTGGTGACCGCAGGAAATGTGTCTCTAGGAAAGCCAGCCCTGCTACCCTTAGATTGTCACTGTAGCCCAGGGTGAGCTTGTCAGCGAGGGACTCTGCTGTGCCAGCATCCCGGACACCCATCTTCCTACCCAGAATTCTGCTTCAAACAAAATGAAGACCCCTTTATTTCATTCCCTCCCCAATCCCGTTTGCTTCATTATTTCTGGAGATCAACCCCAATCATGATTTTCAGGCCATATTTTTATAGCTCATCTATTCACAGGCACCCACATTCACCAGGGCCTCACCTCACCCACACCCACCGCATATACCACACTGTTTATTAGGGGAAGGTACATTTTGTATTGTTCAGGGTCCCATGCATCCCCTTCTTCCCTCCCTCTGTGGAGATGCTGAGCTTCCTGTGGACAGGGCATTGGTAACTCAAGAGACTCCCAGATACCTGTTTGAAAACTTGAAAGGTGAAGGGTTTGCACGCGTGAATCAACAAGGGACCTTTATTTCTTTAGGAAGCAATTAGTTTACTGGAAGAACTGGCAACACTGAAAGAAGGAAAACTTAAGTGAACTTATTCTGCAGGGGCAATACTGCAGACTTCATGGCAGGCAGGGTGACCGTGGGCACTCACCCAGGACTCAGGGGAAAGTCCAGTCCAGCCTCAGTCCTCCTTGTCGCCATCTCCCAGGGTGAGCTTGTCAGAGAAGTACTCTGCCAGGGCACCTTCCGGGGACCCCGCGTTGCTCAGGCTGCTGACATGGTCCTCCAGCTCCTTGATGAACTTGACCTGCTGGTCCGGGTAGCCGGTCCCCAGGCAGTGGCACAGGTCGGCGTCGCAGCTCTCAATGGCCAGCTGGTGCAGGTCGAGGAGGCTCTGGTTGACGCACTTCTCCAGGTGCAGGGTGTCTTGCATGGCCTGGCGTCCGCTCTCCCACTTTTGGGTCTCGGGCTGTCTGATGTCGAGGAAGCAGACGCGGCCCCCACGCTGGTTCTGCAGCAACGCCAGGCTCTCGGCTGTCCTGCTGTGCTGGTGGGAGCGGAGCAGAAGGAAGCGGGAGAAATTCTTCAGGGCCACATCATCACAGTCGAGGTAGAAGGCCACGGCCCGGCACTGGAAGGAGGCGTGTGACTCCAGGGCGGCGTGCTTGTGGACCGCGGCCTCACACTCAGGGCGGTAGTTGCAACGCACCTGTGAGGGCGGTGTGGGCAGCACGGCGGGCCACTCCAAGAACCAGGAAATGGCGGCTCGGATGAGGTGTCTGCCGGGCTGGAATCGGCCGGGATGCGGGCGCGGGCGCGGGCGCCGGCGCCAGCGGACTCGTCGAACCGTTCCCATGGTGGACGGTGTGGGCGGCCGGAGGCGAGCTCAGAGCTAGAGGGCAGGTGGCTGGGTGCGGGCTCTGGGCTGGAGGGGTAATGGCGGCCGCTGGGCGGGGTCAGTGCCTAGGCTTGAGATTGGCTAAGGAAGAGGTCCCGTGAGTGGGCGGGGTCCGTGGGCGGGATCTGTGGGCGGGGCTAGACCACTGTCTATGAAAGACAAGGTGAGGCAGAGCCGCTTTGAGCTGAGTGCTTCGCATCTACAAAGTTTTCCATTTGCCGTAATACTTTTTTCCCAAGGACTTTCTCTTATTATCTAATTGCTCCCTTTTATAGCACCCTGTTCCCATTTTATAAGCCCACTGTCATCTTTACAGTTCTGAGAATATGAATTTGGAATTTTTGGTAATGTTCTCTTCTGTTTCCTGTCGTATCGTTGTTTTTTCTGTTGTTGTTGTTTTTTCTCCAGAAATAGTTCTGTTTATTCATCATGGCCTCTTTCACTTCTGTCAAATATCTGGTAAACATGTGTCCATACATATTTGTGAGTAAAGGACCCAGGTTCGATCCCGTGCATCTGGAAGTTCCTCTGGAGAAGGGAATGGCTACTTACTCCGGTACGCTGGCCTGGAGAATCCCTTGGACAGAGGAGCCTGGCGGGCTAAAGTCAGTGGGGTCGCACAGAGTCTCACACGACTGAACGACTAACACTTGCACTTTTTTCGTTGTGATTTCACCGCCCCCCTCCCACCCCGCCTTGTGGTTCTTATTATGATTGCAAGAGGTGCCTCAGGAACAACCCTTAGGGAACTTTGCAAAGAAAACATGGCTCATTACTCACAGGTCCTGGAGGATGCATGGCATGCGTCAGGCTGCCCAACCAGGTCATGGGTAGAAAGGGAGGACACGTGCAGCCTGGGCTACTTTTACTGGGGGCTAGGATGGGATGCCTAGTGTGTTACAGATGGAGTCTTTCTTGGTGAATTGAAAACATGAGCGTGAATTAAAATGTCAGACGGGAAAAACAAGTGGTCAGATGGTCAGCTGTCCTAGTCAACCAGTGGTGTCTAAAACAAAGGAAACTTCTGTGATGGGGAAGCCTGGCTTTCATCTAGTCTGGTCGCTGGCACTGTTTATTTTAGACAGCTGTCTGTGATGTGGCTGCCGTGGCAATCAGCAGCTTAAGATCAGGCACTTAGTTTACAATAAAAATCAAACAAACAAACAAAAGACAACTCAGGGGACTTCCCTGGTATTCCAGTGGCTACAACTCCAAACTCCCAGTGCGGGGGGCCTGGGTTCAGTCCCTGGTTGGGGAACCAGATCCCACATACCACAGCTAAGACCCAGTGCAGGCAAACAAAACAAAACAACTCAGGCGCTGAAGAGTACAGCCCAGCCTGTGATGCTGAGACAGCAGATCTAGGAGGTGAGGACCTGAACGGCCTTCAGGTGCTGTAGGCAGGGCCGCTGTCTGTTTCTGGGTGGTCCTTTTGGCCTGAGAACGGACTGACAGTCTGAAGGGCCTCTTGGTCTAGGGTTGGGTCACCCAGGCAACATCCAGCAAGTTCCGCCAGGTAACATCATAGTGGCTCGTCCTCCGGTGCCAGCGGGCAGTGCACTTAGTCCATTGTTTCAGGAACGTCTCAGTCCCCGTTGCAGTGTTCCACAATGTGAACTGGGGAGCAAGCCATCTGGGTGAGCAGCTACATCTCCAACATGGTACCATGGCTCTGGGATGTCATCTCCAGTGGACGAGGCATAGGTGTCTCCAGTGGTGAGCTCCTGGCCTGGGATATGGCCCCCGGGAGTGGTATCATCTCCAGCGATGAGTCTGTCTCACTCACGAGTGAGGTCCTCTGGAGTGGAGGCCACCCAGCGGTGGGAACCCATGTGGATATGCAGTATTGGTCATCGGCTGGGCATAGGCTGGCCTGATATAACGTAGAGGCTTCCTTGAGGGCTGAAGGGTATATCTGATGCCTGCTGCTTGTGGAACAAACTGTTGAGAGCTCTGTGGGGTCATCAGGGGCATCTTTAGCAGTGGAATGAGTGACTGTCCTTTCCTTCCTGGAAGAGCTCATCCAAAGCACATGGACATTCTGGGCACATTTACATCCCAGGCCTGAGGCGATCTATTGATGCTACTTCGGCACAGCCATGAGGGCAGTCCCTGCACAGATCCTGGGAGCACATTCCCCATATCCAGATGGGTTTTATGTAGGAGCGATCATGGGGCAACTGGACTTGTAGCCCTATTTGATGTTGATACTGGAGGGCAAGTATCGTTTGGCTGTTGCTTCCAGAGAGCCCATTGCCTTTAAAGGGCTTCCCTGGTGCTTCAGAGGCCAAAGAACTTGCCTGCAAGGTGGGCGACATGGGTTTGATCCCTGGGTCGGCAGGATCCCCTGGAGAAGAGAATGGCTACCCAATGCAGTATTCTTGTCTGGAGAATCCCATGGACAGAGCAGCCTAGTGGGCTACAGTCCATAAGGTTGCAAAGAATCTTACACGACTGAGTGACTAGCAGTACACTACTAACTTTGGATTACTTGGCATTTAATAAAGGTGGTTGTCAGAGGCTTTATACTTCACGTGCCTCTTTAAAGGCTATTGCTTTTTGAGTTCTGATACTTGGCACCGAGCTGGCGTTTTCCTACTACTACGTCAGTGGTCTTGGCTCTTGCTGGCCTCCCCGCAACTCTTACCTTTGGTAGAATTTCTCCAGGGACTTCTGGTTGAAGTTTGTCTCTCCATTGTCATAGCACAGTTTGGAGGGTGGAGGCTTGACCTAGGAGTACTTTAGTGTCTCCTTTCTCTGGTGACAATGTCACTTGGGCATTTAACTTTGTTAAATGTTCCCCCAGGAAGGGAATAGTCCATTCAGGCAGATACAGAAAGCTGCGTCCTATATATGCTTTTTTTTTTCTCCCCCAATTGCATACATCTGAGGTGGAAAATGGAGAGTGTGTCCATGTAGGAATGCCCTGGGTTGACCTTGGTCATCTAGCGCTTTGGGAACTTGTTTTGTTGGATAATGCCCTGCCTGAGGGCAATTTAAGAGATACTAATTTTAAATATGTTTAAATTTAAATTAAACATTTACAATATAAGAAACCATCTACTCTTTTACTGCTGCTGCTAAGGCACTTCAGTCGTGTCCAAGTCTGTGCGACCCCATAGACAGCAGCCCACCAGGCTCCCCTGTCCTGGGATGTTCCAGTCAAGAACACTGGAGAGAGTTGCGATTTCCTTCTCTAATGCACGAAAGTGAAAAGTGAAAGGGAAGTTCCTCAGTCGCGTCCGACTCTTAGCGACCCCATGGACTGCCGCCTAGCAGGCTTCTCTGTCCATGGGCTTTTCCAGGCAAGAGTACTGGAGTGGGGTGTCATTGCCTTCTCTATCTACTCTTTTAAGCAATAGTTTTTCGATCCCTATTTTACACATGAGAAAACAGAGGCATGGGGAATACGTGTAACTCTATGGCTGATTCATATCAATGTATGACAAAACCCACTGAAATGTTGTGAAGTAATTAGCCTCCAACTAATTAAAAAAAAAAAAAAAAGAAATTAACATTCCCCCATGCCCTCAATTTAGTAAGTGGCTAGAATGGGATTTGAACCCAGGCCATCTATGTGGTAGAATCCACGACAGCAAACTGTTTCTCTAAAACAGGGGAGTAAGAAGGACCTTTAGGCTTCCCTGGTGGCTCGGTGGGAAAGACTCCGCCTGCCAAAGCAGGAGACCTGGGTTTGATCTCTGACCTGGGAAGATCCCACATTTTGCAGAGCACCTCAGCCTCCGCATCACAACTACTGAACCGGTGCTCTAGAGCTGGGGAACCACAGCTGCTGAGCCCATGTGCACCAACTACTGAAGTCCAAGCGCCTCGAGCCTCAAGGTAAGCACACCTTGCCTTGGTGTGCAAGAGGCGAAGCCACCGCCGTAAGAAACCCACATACCGCAACTAGAGAAAAGCCTGCGCAGTAACGAAGCCCTAGCACAACCGAAAAGTCAATTTCTAGTGATAAAGATCAACAGCTTCTCACCTGGTGCTTGCTGCTATCTAGAAGAGAACAGTGAATTGACATATGACATATGTAGGATCTGAGACACTGTCAGAGAGAGGAAAACGAAAGTGGTAGTCACTCAGTCGCGTCCCACCCTTTGCAACCCCATCGACTGTAGTGGCTAGGCTACTCTGTTCATGGAATTCTCCAGGCAAGAAGCCTGGAATGGGTGGACATTCCCTTCTCCCAGGGATCTCCCTGACCCAGGGACTAAAGCCGGGTCTCCTGCATTGCAGGCAGATTCTTTACCGTCTGAGCCACCAGGGAATGCCCATCAAAGAAAGAGGAGTGATCCTCAATGTGAGCAGAGAATGAAACAGAGTGAAAAGACCCCGGTTGTCTAAGAACAAAGGAACAAGCACATTTTCTGGAAATTTAAGTGAGGAGACTTAATCCTCATTTAAAAAAAATCTTCAAGTGCAGTCATGGTGAAATGGGAAAGTTAATTCCTTGGTAGCCAAGCTTGTTTATATATTTGTAAGAATTCAAAATAAGAGTTATTCGATCCATCGTGTCCGACTCTCTGCGATCCCATGGACTGTAGCTAACCAGGCTCCTCTGTCCATGGTTTTCTCCAGGAAGAATACTGAAGTGGGTTGCCATTCCTTTCTCCAGGGGATTTTTCTGACCCAGGGATCAGACACAGGTCTCCCACATTGCGGGCAGATTGTTTACTGTCTGAGCTACAGGGAGGAATATTTGTAAATATTCAAAGCAGTTTGCAAACTTTAGGGAGTCTCAAATTGACCTTGTGTCAATCTGAAGACCCTGTCTTATCAAGGACCACCTGCCTGTCCTTGATAAGACAGGCAAGGTCTGTAAAAATATTAACTTTTGCCTTATTAACCACACCTAGTCATGGAAGAAACATATTTTGAGTGTTTTTAGTAGGCAAAAGCAATATTAGGGTTTACATGTGTAGAGACTTCATCTGATCAAATAGAGTTGACCAAGAGGCTGAATTTTTAAAGGGGAAGAGGAAAAAATTAAAGATTTTTTTTTTTTTTTTTGGCTGTGCTGGGTCTTTGCTGCTGTACATGGCCTTAGTTCTCCTGAGGCATGTGGGATCATAATCCCCAGACCAGAGATCGAAGCCATATCCCCTGTGTTGGATGGCAGCTTCTTAACCACTGGACCACCAGGGAAGTCCCTATCATTTTCGTAAGAGATCATTTTTTTCTTTAAATTGGAAAATTTCTTTCTGCACAGTCAGAAAAGGATAAAAAGTACAGTCTTCTCCCCATTCTGAAAGGCGACCCCAGGAGGCCACACTGAGGTCCTGAATAGGCTGATTTGGGGCCACGGGGTGTGGGCACAGGTGGGCAGAGTCTGCAGTGAGCTAAAGGTCAAGGTGAGGTCAGCACCCCTCTGGGTGTTTCATCACCTCAGCCCTGCTTCTACATGTTAGTTACCCTGGGCTTGGGCTCTGCCATCCTCCCAGTCCGCTTTCCACTGAGGTTTTCCACTCCCTTGACTACAACACAACCTATATAGGCATCATGATGTCTCCCATAGGTCTGTTTCTAAAGCTGACATCCACTCTGAACTCCAGATTCATTTTTCTGGCTACCTGCATGACAGTTCCACTTGGATGTCTAATATGCATCTCAGATTTTGACATGACATGCCTTCTCCAAACTTCTATCTCTGCTGTGTCCCTGGCAAAAGACCCCAAATTGATCAAATGGCACCACCATCAACCCAGGCGAAATGAGATTATTTTCTTCATATCTCCCTCTTCCTCTCTGCTCCATGAAGAAACCTTGCTCATGTATCCAAATCTATCTGCAGTGTGTCTATATCTCTTCATTTCTTGAACCTCCACTCCAGTCCAGCCACCATTATCTTTCACCTGGACCAGCTGTGATACCTATTAACTGGTCTCCCAGCTTCAACTCTTCCCCCTCTACATAGTTCAATGCAGCCAGTACCACTGACTTCCTATACAGGGGGATTCAGTTTACTTGATATTCACTATCACAAATTGACCTTCCTTCATCAGCTTATATTTTTGATCCTAGAAAGGCTATAGAGAATCATCCTGAATAGACTTGAGGTAAATTTTGAGTGGTACCAGTCTACTTTATCACAGGGTGGTACAGTTCAAGTAAAGAATCACACGTGGAAGTTTTGTAAGGGCAACATCCATGCTCAACAGTGGTGACCGCAGGAAATGTGTCTCTAGGAAAGCCAGCCCTGCTACCCTTAGATTGTCACTGTAGCCCAGGGTGAGCTTGTCAGCGAGGGACTCTGCTGTGCCAGCATCCCGGACACCCATCTTCCTACCCAGAATTCTGCTTCAAACAAAATGAAGACCCCTTTATTTCATTCCCTCCCCAATCCCGTTTGCTTCATTATTTCTGGAGATCAACCCCAATCATGATTTTCAGGCCATATTTTTATAGCTCATCTATTCACAGGCACCCACATTCACCAGGGCCTCACCTCACCCACACCCACCGCATATACCACACTGTTTATTAGGGGAAGGTACATTTTGTATTGTTCAGGGTCCCATGCATCCCCTTCTTCTCTCCCTCTGTGGAGATGCTGAGCTTCCTGTGGACAGGGCATTGGTAACTCAAGAGACTCCCAGATACCTGTTTGAAAACTTGAAAGGTGAAGGGTTTGCACGCGTGAATCAACAAGGGACCTTTATTTCTTTAGGAAGCAATTAGTTTACTGGAAGAACTGGCAACACTGAAAGAAGGAAAACTTAAGTGAACTTATTCTGCAGGGGCAATACTGCAGACTTCATGGCAGGCAGGGTGACCGTGGGCACTCACCCAGGACTCAGGGGAAAGTCCAGTCCAGCCTCAGTCCTCCTTGTCGCCATCACCCAGGGTGAGCTTGTCAGAGAAGTACTCTGCCAGGGCACCTTCCGGGGACCCCGCGTTGCTCAGGCTGCTGACATGGTCCTCCAGCTCCTTGATGAACTTGACCTGCTGGTCCGGGTAGCCGGTCCCCAGGCAGTGGCACAGGTCGGCGTCGCAGCTCTCAATGGCCAGCTGGTGCAGGTCGAGGAGGCTCTGGTTGACGCACTTCTCCAGGTGCAGGGTGTCTTGCATGGCCTGGCGTCCGCTCTCCCACTTTTGGGTCTCGGGCTGTCTGATGTCGAGGAAGCAGACGCGGCCCCCACGCTGGTTCTGCAGCAACGCCAGGCTCTCGGCTGTCCTGCTGTGCTGGTGGGAGCGGAGCAGAAGGAAGCGGGAGAAATTCTTCAGGGCCACATCATCACAGTCGAGGTAGAAGGCCACGGCCCGGCACTGGAAGGAGGCGTGTGACTCCAGGGCGGCGTGCTTGTGGACCGCGGCCTCACACTCAGGGCGGTAGTTGCAACGCACCTGTGAGGGCGGTGTGGGCAGCACGGCGGGCCACTCCAAGAACCAGGAAATGGCGGCTCGGATGAGGTGTCTGCCGGGCTGGAATCGGCCGGGATGCGGGCGCGGGCGCGGGCGCGGGCGCCGGCGCCAGCGGACTCGTCGAACCGTTCCCATGGTGGACGGTGTGGGCGGCCGGAGGCGAGCTCAGAGCTAGAGGGCAGGTGGCTGGGTGCGGGCTCTGGGCTGGAGGGGTAATGGCGGCCGCTGGGCGGGGTCAGTGCCTAGGCTTGAGATTGGCTAAGGAAGAGGTCCCGTGAGTGGGCGGGGTCCGTGGGCGGGATCTGTGGGCGGGGCTAGACCACTGTCTATGAAAGACAAGGTGAGGCAGAGCCGCTTTGAGCTGAGTGCTTCGCATCTACAAAGTTTTCCATTTGCCGTAATACTTTTTTCCCAAGGACTTTCTCTTATTATCTAATTGCTCCCTTTTATAGCACCCTGTTCCCATTTTATAAGCCCACTGTCATCTTTACAGTTCTGAGAATATGAATTTGGAATTTTTGGTAATGTTCTCTTCTGTTTCCTGTCGTATCGTTGTTTTTTCTGTTGTTGTTGTTTTTTCTCCAGAAATAGTTCTGTTTATTCATCATGGCCTCTTTCACTTCTGTCAAATATCTGGTAAACATGTGTCCATACATATTTGTGAGTAAAGGACCCAGGTTCGATCCCGTGCATCTGGAAGTTCCTCTGGAGAAGGGAATGGCTACTTACTCCGGTACGCTGGCCTGGAGAATCCCTTGGACAGAGGAGCCTGGCGGGCTAAAGTCAGTGGGGTCGCACAGAGTCTCACACGACTGAACGACTAACACTTGCACTTTTTTCGTTGTGATTTCACCGCCCCCCTCCCACCCCGCCTTGTGGTTCTTATTATGATTGCAAGAGGTGCCTCAGGAACAACCCTTAGGGAACTTTGCAAAGAAAACATGGCTCATTACTCACAGGTCCTGGAGGATGCATGGCATGCGTCAGGCTGCCCAACCAGGTCATGGGTAGAAAGGGAGGACACGTGCAGCCTGGGCTACTTTTACTGGGGGCTAGGATGGGATGCCTAGTGTGTTACAGATGGAGTCTTTCTTGGTGAATTGAAAACATGAGCGTGAATTAAAATGTCAGACGGGAAAAACAAGTGGTCAGATGGTCAGCTGTCCTAGTCAACCAGTGGTGTCTAAAACAAAGGAAACTTCTGTGATGGGGAAGCCTGGCTTTCATCTAGTCTGGTCGCTGGCACTGTTTATTTTAGACAGCTGTCTGTGATGTGGCTGCCGTGGCAATCAGCAGCTTAAGATCAGGCACTTAGTTTACAATAAAAATCAAACAAACAAACAAAAGACAACTCAGGGGACTTCCCTGGTATTCCAGTGGCTACAACTCCAAACTCCCAGTGCGGGGGGCCTGGGTTCAGTCCCTGGTTGGGGAACCAGATCCCACATACCACAGCTAAGACCCAGTGCAGGCAAACAAAACAAAACAACTCAGGCGCTGAAGAGTACAGCCCAGCCTGTGATGCTGAGACAGCAGATCTAGGAGGTGAGGACCTGAACGGCCTTCAGGTGCTGTAGGCAGGGCCGCTGTCTGTTTCTGGGTGGTCCTTTTGGCCTGAGAACGGACTGACAGTCTGAAGGGCCTCTTGGTCTAGGGTTGGGTCACCCAGGCAACATCCAGCAAGTTCCGCCAGGTAACATCATAGTGGCTCGTCCTCCGGTGCCAGCGGGCAGTGCACTTAGTCCATTGTTTCAGGAACGTCTCAGTCCCCGTTGCAGTGTTCCACAATGTGAACTGGGGAGCAAGCCATCTGGGTGAGCAGCTACATCTCCAACATGGTACCATGGCTCTGGGATGTCATCTCCAGTGGACGAGGCATAGGTGTCTCCAGTGGTGAGCTCCTGGCCTGGGATATGGCCCCCGGGAGTGGTATCATCTCCAGCGATGAGTCTGTCTCACTCACGAGTGAGGTCCTCTGGAGTGGAGGCCACCCAGCGGTGGGAACCCATGTGGATATGCAGTATTGGTCATCGGCTGGGCACAGGCTGGCCTGATATAACGTAGAGGCTTCCTTGAGGGCTGAAGGGTATATCTGATGCCTGCTGCTTGTGGAACAAACTGTTGAGAGCTCTGTGGGGTCATCAGGGGCATCTTTAGCAGTGGAATGAGTGACTGTCCTTTCCTTCCTGGAAGAGCTCATCCAAAGCACATGGACATTCTGGGCACATTTACATCCCAGGCCTGAGGCGATCTATTGATGCTACTTCGGCACAGCCATGAGGGCAGTCCCTGCACAGATCCTGGGAGCACATTCCCCATATCCAGATGGGTTTTATGTAGGAGCGATCATGGGGCAACTGGACTTGTAGCCCTATTTGATGTTGATACTGGAGGGCAAGTATCGTTTGGCTGTTGCTTCCAGAGAGCCCATTGCCTTTAAAGGGCTTCCCTGGTGCTTCAGAGGCCAAAGAACTTGCCTGCAAGGTGGGCGACATGGGTTTGATCCCTGGGTCGGCAGGATCCCCTGGAGAAGAGAATGGCTACCCAATGCAGTATTCTTGTCTGGAGAATCCCATGGACAGAGCAGCCTAGTGGGCTACAGTCCATAAGGTTGCAAAGAATCTTACACGACTGAGTGACTAGCAGTACACTACTAACTTTGGATTACTTGGCATTTAATAAAGGTGGTTGTCAGAGGCTTTATACTTCACGTGCCTCTTTAAAGGCTATTGCTTTTTGAGTTCTGATACTTGGCACCGAGCTGGCGTTTTCCTACTACTACGTCAGTGGTCTTGGCTCTTGCTGGCCTCCCCGCAACTCTTACCTTTGGTAGAATTTCTCCAGGGACTTCTGGTTGAAGTTTGTCTCTCCATTGTCATAGCACAGTTTGGAGGGTGGAGGCTTGACCTAGGTGTACTTTAGTGTCTCCTTTCTCTGGTGACAATGTCACTTGGGCATTTAAGTTTGTTAAATGTTCCCCCAGGAAGGGAATAGTCCATTCAGGCAGATACAGAAAGCTGCGTCCTATATATGCTTTTTTTTTCTCCCCCAATTGCATACATCTGAGGTGGAAAATGGAGAGTGTGTCCATGTAGGAATGCCCTGGGTTGACCTTGGTCATCTAGCGCTTTGGGAACTTGTTTTGTTGGATAATGCCCTGCCTGAGGGCAATTTAAGAGATACTAATTTTAAATATGTTTAAATTTAAATTAAACATTTACAATATAAGAAACCATCTACTCTTTTACTGCTGCTGCTAAGGCACTTCAGTCGTGTCCAAGTCTGTGCGACCCCATAGACAGCAGCCCACCAGGCTCCCCTGTCCTGGGATGTTCCAGTCAAGAACACTGGAGAGAGTTGCGATTTCCTTCTCTAATGCACGAAAGTGAAAAGTGAAAGGGAAGTTCCTCAGTCGCGTCCGACTCTTAGCGACCCCATGGACTGCCGCCTAGCAGGCTTCTCTGTCCATGGGCTTTTCCAGGCAAGAGTACTGGAGTGGGGTGTCATTGCCTTCTCTATCTACTCTTTTAAGCAATAGTTTTTCGATCCCTATTTTACACATGAGAAAACAGAGGCATGGGGAATACGTGTAACTCTATGGCTGATTCATATCAATGTATGACAAAACCCACTGAAATGTTGTGAAGTAATTAGCCTCCAACTAATTAAAAAAAAAAAAAAAAGAAATTAACATTCCCCCATGCCCTCAATTTAGTAAGTGGCTAGAATGGGATTTGAACCCAGGCCATCTATGTGGTAGAATCCACGACAGCAAACTGTTTCTCTAAAACAGGGGAGTAAGAAGGACCTTTAGGCTTCCCTGGTGGCTCGGTGGGAAAGACTCCGCCTGCCAAAGCAGGAGACCTGGGTTTGATCTCTGACCTGGGAAGATCCCACATTTTGCAGAGCACCTCAGCCTCCGCATCACAACTACTGAACCGGTGCTCTAGAGCTGGGGAACCACAGCTGCTGAGCCCATGTGCACCAACTACTGAAGTCCAAGCGCCTCGAGCCTCAAGGTAAGCACACCTTGCCTTGGTGTGCAAGAGGCGAAGCCACCGCCGTAAGAAACCCACATACCGCAACTAGAGAAAAGCCTGCGCAGTAACGAAGCCCTAGCACAACCGAAAAGTCAATTTCTAGTGATAAAGATCAACAGCTTCTCACCTGGTGCTTGCTGCTATCTAGAAGAGAACAGTGAATTGACATATGACATATGTAGGATCTGAGACACTGTCAGAGAGAGGAAAACGAAAGTGGTAGTCACTCAGTCGCGTCCCACCCTTTGCAACCCCATCGACTGTAGTGGCTAGGCTACTCTGTTCATGGAATTCTCCAGGCAAGAAGCCTGGAATGGGTGGACATTCCCTTCTCCCAGGGATCTCCCTGACCCAGGGACTAAAGCCGGGTCTCCTGCATTGCAGGCAGATTCTTTACCGTCTGAGCCACCAGGGAATGCCCATCAAAGAAAGAGGAGTGATCCTCAATGTGAGCAGAGAATGAAACAGAGTGAAAAGACCCCGGTTGTCTAAGAACAAAGGAACAAGCACATTTTCTGGAAATTTAAGTGAGGAGACTTAATCCTCATTTAAAAAAAATCTTCAAGTGCAGTCATGGTGAAATGGGAAAGTTAATTCCTTGGTAGCCAAGCTTGTTTATATATTTGTAAGAATTCAAAATAAGAGTTATTCGATCCATCGTGTCCGACTCTCTGCGATCCCATGGACTGTAGCTAACCAGGCTCCTCTGTCCATGGTTTTCTCCAGGAAGAATACTGAAGTGGGTTGCCATTCCTTTCTCCAGGGGATTTTTCTGACCCAGGGATCAGACACAGGTCTCCCACATTGCGGGCAGATTGTTTACTGTCTGAGCTACAGGGAGGAATATTTGTAAATATTCAAAGCAGTTTGCAAACTTTAGGGAGTCTCAAATTGACCTTGTGTCAATCTGAAGACCCTGTCTTATCAAGGACCACCTGCCTGTCCTTGATAAGACAGGCAAGGTCTGTAAAAATATTAACTTTTGCCTTATTAACCACACCTAGTCATGGAAGAAACATATTTTGAGTGTTTTTAGTAGGCAAAAGCAATATTAGGGTTTACATGTGTAGAGACTTCATCTGATCAAATAGAGTTGACCAAGAGGCTGAATTTTTAAAGGGGAAGAGGAAAAAATTAAAGATTTTTTTTTTTTTTTTTGGCTGTGCTGGGTCTTTGCTGCTGTACATGGCCTTAGTTCTCCTGAGGCATGTGGGATCATAATTCCCAGACCAGAGATCGAAGCCATATCCCCTGTGTTGGATGGCAGCTTCTTAACCACTGGACCACCAGGGAAGTCCCTATCATTTTCGTAAGAGATCATTTTTTTCTTTAAATTGGAAAATTTCTTTCTGCACAGTCAGAAAAGGATAAAAAGTACAGTCTTCCCCCCATTCTGAAAGGCGACCCCAGGAGGCCACACTGAGGTCCCGAACAGGCTGATTTGGGGCCACGGGGTGTGGGCACAGGTGGGCAAAGTCTGCAGTGAGCTAAAGGTCAAGGTGAGGTCAGCACCCCTCTGGGTGTTTCATCACCTCAGCCCTGCTTCTACATGTTAGTTACCCTGGGCTTGGGCTCTGCCATCCTCCCAGTCTGCTCTCCACTGAGGTTTTCCACTCCCTTGACCACAACACAACCTATATAGGCATCATGATGTCTCCCATAGGTCTGTTTCTAAAGCTGACATCCACTCTGAACTCCAGATTCATTTTTCTGGCTACCTGCATGACAGTTCCACTTGGATGTCTAATATGCATCTCAGAATTTGACATGACATGCCTTCTCCAAACTTCCATCTCTGCTGTGTCCCTGGCAAAAGACCCCAAGTTGATCAAATGGCACCACCATCAACCCAGGCGAAATGAGATTATTTTCTTCATATCTCCCTGTTCCTCTCTGCTCCATGAAGAAACCTTGCTCATGTATCCAAATCTATCTGCAGTGTGTCTACATCTCTTCATTTCTTGAACCTCCACTCCAGTCCAGCCACCATTATCTTTCACCTGGACCAGCTGTGATACCTATTAACTGGTCTCCCAGCTTCAACTCTTCCCCCTCTACATAGGTCAGTGCAGCCAGTACCACTGACTTCCTATACAGGGGGATTCAGTTTACTTGATATTCACTATCACAAATTGACCTTCCTTCATCAGCTTATATTTTTGATCCTAGAAATGCTATAGAGAATCATCCTGAATAGACTTGAGGTAAATTTTGAGTGGTACCAGTCTACTTTATCACAGGGTGGTACAGTTCAAGTAAAGAATCACACGTGGAAGTTTTGTAAGGGCAACATCCATGCTCAACAGTGGTGACCGCAGGAAATGTGTCTCTAGGAAAGCCAGCCCTGCTACCCTTAGATTGTCACTGTAGCCCAGGGTGAGCTTGTCAGCGAGGGACTCTGCTGTGCCAGCATCCCGGACACCCATCTTCCTACCCAGAATTCTGCTTCAAACAAAATGAAGACCCCTTTATTTCATTCCCTCCCCAATCCCGTTTGCTTCATTATTTCTGGAGATCAACCCCAATCATGATTTTCAGGCCATATTTTTATAGCTCATCTATTCACAGGCACCCACATTCACCAGGGCCTCACCTCACCCACACCCACCGCATATACCACACTGTTTATTAGGGGAAGGTACATTTTGTATTGTTCAGGGTCCCATGCATCCCCTTCTTCTCTCCCTCTGTGGAGATGCTGAGCTTCCTGTGGACAGGGCATTGGTAACTCAAGAGACTCCCAGATACCTGTTTGAAAACTTGAAAGGTGAAGGGTTTGCACGCGTGAATCAACAAGGGACCTTTATTTCTTTAGGAAGCAATTAGTTTACTGGAAGAACTGGCAACACTGAAAGAAGGAAAACTTAAGTGAACTTATTCTGCAGGGGCAATACTGCAGACTTCATGGCAGGCAGGGTGACCGTGGGCACTCACCCAGGACTCAGGGGAAAGTCCAGTCCAGCCTCAGTCCTCCTTGTCGCCATCACCCAGGGTGAGCTTGTCAGAGAAGTACTCTGCCAGGGCACCTTCCGGGGACCCCGCGTTGCTCAGGCTGCTGACATGGTCCTCCAGCTCCTTGATGAACTTGACCTGCTGGTCCGGGTAGCCGGTCCCCAGGCAGTGGCACAGGTCGGCGTCGCAGCTCTCAATGGCCAGCTGGTGCAGGTCGAGGAGGCTCTGGTTGACGCACTTCTCCAGGTGCAGGGTGTCTTGCATGGCCTGGCGTCCGCTCTCCCACTTTTGGGTCTCGGGCTGTCTGATGTCGAGGAAGCAGACGCGGCCCCCACGCTGGTTCTGCAGCAACGCCAGGCTCTCGGCTGTCCTGCTGTGCTGGTGGGAGCGGAGCAGAAGGAAGCGGGAGAAATTCTTCAGGGCCACATCATCACAGTCGAGGTAGAAGGCCACGGCCCGGCACTGGAAGGAGGCGTGTGACTCCAGGGCGGCGTGCTTGTGGACCGCGGCCTCACACTCAGGGCGGTAGTTGCAACGCACCTGTGAGGGCGGTGTGGGCAGCACGGCGGGCCACTCCAAGAACCAGGAAATGGCGGCTCGGATGAGGTGTCTGCCGGGCTGGAATCGGCCGGGATGCGGGCGCGGGCGCGGGCGCGGGCGCCGGCGCCAGCGGACTCGTCGAACCGTTCCCATGGTGGACGGTGTGGGCGGCCGGAGGCGAGCTCAGAGCTAGAGGGCAGGTGGCTGGGTGCGGGCTCTGGGCTGGAGGGGTAATGGCGGCCGCTGGGCGGGGTCAGTGCCTAGGCTTGAGATTGGCTAAGGAAGAGGTCCCGTGAGTGGGCGGGGTCCGTGGGCGGGATCTGTGGGCGGGGCTAGACCACTGTCTATGAAAGACAAGGTGAGGCAGAGCCGCTTTGAGCTGAGTGCTTCGCATCTACAAAGTTTTCCATTTGCCGTAATACTTTTTTCCCAAGGACTTTCTCTTATTATCTAATTGCTCCCTTTTATAGCACCCTGTTCCCATTTTATAAGCCCACTGTCATCTTTACAGTTCTGAGAATATGAATTTGGAATTTTTGGTAATGTTCTCTTCTGTTTCCTGTCGTATCGTTGTTTTTTCTGTTGTTGTTGTTTTTTCTCCAGAAATAGTTCTGTTTATTCATCATGGCCTCTTTCACTTCTGTCAAATATCTGGTAAACATGTGTCCATACATATTTGTGAGTAAAGGACCCAGGTTCGATCCCGTGCATCTGGAAGTTCCTCTGGAGAAGGGAATGGCTACTTACTCCGGTACGCTGGCCTGGAGAATCCCTTGGACAGAGGAGCCTGGCGGGCTAAAGTCAGTGGGGTCGCACAGAGTCTCACACGACTGAACGACTAACACTTGCACTTTTTTCGTTGTGATTTCACCGCCCCCCTCCCACCCCGCCTTGTGGTTCTTATTATGATTGCAAGAGGTGCCTCAGGAACAACCCTTAGGGAACTTTGCAAAGAAAACATGGCTCATTACTCACAGGTCCTGGAGGATGCATGGCATGCGTCAGGCTGCCCAACCAGGTCATGGGTAGAAAGGGAGGACACGTGCAGCCTGGGCTACTTTTACTGGGGGCTAGGATGGGATGCCTAGTGTGTTACAGATGGAGTCTTTCTTGGTGAATTGAAAACATGAGCGTGAATTAAAATGTCAGACGGGAAAAACAAGTGGTCAGATGGTCAGCTGTCCTAGTCAACCAGTGGTGTCTAAAACAAAGGAAACTTCTGTGATGGGGAAGCCTGGCTTTCATCTAGTCTGGTCGCTGGCACTGTTTATTTTAGACAGCTGTCTGTGATGTGGCTGCCGTGGCAATCAGCAGCTTAAGATCAGGCACTTAGTTTACAATAAAAATCAAACAAACAAACAAAAGACAACTCAGGGGACTTCCCTGGTATTCCAGTGGCTACAACTCCAAACTCCCAGTGCGGGGGGCCTGGGTTCAGTCCCTGGTTGGGGAACCAGATCCCACATACCACAGCTAAGACCCAGTGCAGGCAAACAAAACAAAACAACTCAGGCGCTGAAGAGTACAGCCCAGCCTGTGATGCTGAGACAGCAGATCTAGGAGGTGAGGACCTGAACGGCCTTCAGGTGCTGTAGGCAGGGCCGCTGTCTGTTTCTGGGTGGTCCTTTTGGCCTGAGAACGGACTGACAGTCTGAAGGGCCTCTTGGTCTAGGGTTGGGTCACCCAGGCAACATCCAGCAAGTTCCGCCAGGTAACATCATAGTGGCTCGTCCTCCGGTGCCAGCGGGCAGTGCACTTAGTCCATTGTTTCAGGAACGTCTCAGTCCCCGTTGCAGTGTTCCACAATGTGAACTGGGGAGCAAGCCATCTGGGTGAGCAGCTACATCTCCAACATGGTACCATGGCTCTGGGATGTCATCTCCAGTGGACGAGGCATAGGTGTCTCCAGTGGTGAGCTCCTGGCCTGGGATATGGCCCCCGGGAGTGGTATCATCTCCAGCGATGAGTCTGTCTCACTCACGAGTGAGGTCCTCTGGAGTGGAGGCCACCCAGCGGTGGGAACCCATGTGGATATGCAGTATTGGTCATCGGCTGGGCACAGGCTGGCCTGATATAACGTAGAGGCTTCCTTGAGGGCTGAAGGGTATATCTGATGCCTGCTGCTTGTGGAACAAACTGTTGAGAGCTCTGTGGGGTCATCAGGGGCATCTTTAGCAGTGGAATGAGTGACTGTCCTTTCCTTCCTGGAAGAGCTCATCCAAAGCACATGGACATTCTGGGCACATTTACATCCCAGGCCTGAGGCGATCTATTGATGCTACTTCGGCACAGCCATGAGGGCAGTCCCTGCACAGATCCTGGGAGCACATTCCCCATATCCAGATGGGTTTTATGTAGGAGCGATCATGGGGCAACTGGACTTGTAGCCCTATTTGATGTTGATACTGGAGGGCAAGTATCGTTTGGCTGTTGCTTCCAGAGAGCCCATTGCCTTTAAAGGGCTTCCCTGGTGCTTCAGAGGCCAAAGAACTTGCCTGCAAGGTGGGCGACATGGGTTTGATCCCTGGGTCGGCAGGATCCCCTGGAGAAGAGAATGGCTACCCAATGCAGTATTCTTGTCTGGAGAATCCCATGGACAGAGCAGCCTAGTGGGCTACAGTCCATAAGGTTGCAAAGAATCTTACACGACTGAGTGACTAGCAGTACACTACTAACTTTGGATTACTTGGCATTTAATAAAGGTGGTTGTCAGAGGCTTTATACTTCACGTGCCTCTTTAAAGGCTATTGCTTTTTGAGTTCTGATACTTGGCACCGAGCTGGCGTTTTCCTACTACTACGTCAGTGGTCTTGGCTCTTGCTGGCCTCCCCGCAACTCTTACCTTTGGTAGAATTTCTCCAGGGACTTCTGGTTGAAGTTTGTCTCTCCATTGTCATAGCACAGTTTGGAGGGTGGAGGCTTGACCTAGGTGTACTTTAGTGTCTCCTTTCTCTGGTGACAATGTCACTTGGGCATTTAAGTTTGTTAAATGTTCCCCCAGGAAGGGAATAGTCCATTCAGGCAGATACAGAAAGCTGCGTCCTATATATGCTTTTTTTTTCTCCCCCAATTGCATACATCTGAGGTGGAAAATGGAGAGTGTGTCCATGTAGGAATGCCCTGGGTTGACCTTGGTCATCTAGCGCTTTGGGAACTTGTTTTGTTGGATAATGCCCTGCCTGAGGGCAATTTAAGAGATACTAATTTTAAATATGTTTAAATTTAAATTAAACATTTACAATATAAGAAACCATCTACTCTTTTACTGCTGCTGCTAAGGCACTTCAGTCGTGTCCAAGTCTGTGCGACCCCATAGACAGCAGCCCACCAGGCTCCCCTGTCCTGGGATGTTCCAGTCAAGAACACTGGAGAGAGTTGCGATTTCCTTCTCTAATGCACGAAAGTGAAAAGTGAAAGGGAAGTTCCTCAGTCGCGTCCGACTCTTAGCGACCCCATGGACTGCCGCCTAGCAGGCTTCTCTGTCCATGGGCTTTTCCAGGCAAGAGTACTGGAGTGGGGTGTCATTGCCTTCTCTATCTACTCTTTTAAGCAATAGTTTTTCGATCCCTATTTTACACATGAGAAAACAGAGGCATGGGGAATACGTGTAACTCTATGGCTGATTCATATCAATGTATGACAAAACCCACTGAAATGTTGTGAAGTAATTAGCCTCCAACTAATTAAAAAAAAAAAAAAAAGAAATTAACATTCCCCCATGCCCTCAATTTAGTAAGTGGCTAGAATGGGATTTGAACCCAGGCCATCTATGTGGTAGAATCCACGACAGCAAACTGTTTCTCTAAAACAGGGGAGTAAGAAGGACCTTTAGGCTTCCCTGGTGGCTCGGTGGGAAAGACTCCGCCTGCCAAAGCAGGAGACCTGGGTTTGATCTCTGACCTGGGAAGATCCCACATTTTGCAGAGCACCTCAGCCTCCGCATCACAACTACTGAACCGGTGCTCTAGAGCTGGGGAACCACAGCTGCTGAGCCCATGTGCACCAACTACTGAAGTCCAAGCGCCTCGAGCCTCAAGGTAAGCACACCTTGCCTTGGTGTGCAAGAGGCGAAGCCACCGCCGTAAGAAACCCACATACCGCAACTAGAGAAAAGCCTGCGCAGTAACGAAGCCCTAGCACAACCGAAAAGTCAATTTCTAGTGATAAAGATCAACAGCTTCTCACCTGGTGCTTGCTGCTATCTAGAAGAGAACAGTGAATTGACATATGACATATGTAGGATCTGAGACACTGTCAGAGAGAGGAAAACGAAAGTGGTAGTCACTCAGTCGCGTCCCACCCTTTGCAACCCCATCGACTGTAGTGGCTAGGCTACTCTGTTCATGGAATTCTCCAGGCAAGAAGCCTGGAATGGGTGGACATTCCCTTCTCCCAGGGATCTCCCTGACCCAGGGACTAAAGCCGGGTCTCCTGCATTGCAGGCAGATTCTTTACCGTCTGAGCCACCAGGGAATGCCCATCAAAGAAAGAGGAGTGATCCTCAATGTGAGCAGAGAATGAAACAGAGTGAAAAGACCCCGGTTGTCTAAGAACAAAGGAACAAGCACATTTTCTGGAAATTTAAGTGAGGAGACTTAATCCTCATTTAAAAAAAATCTTCAAGTGCAGTCATGGTGAAATGGGAAAGTTAATTCCTTGGTAGCCAAGCTTGTTTATATATTTGTAAGAATTCAAAATAAGAGTTATTCGATCCATCGTGTCCGACTCTCTGCGATCCCATGGACTGTAGCTAACCAGGCTCCTCTGTCCATGGTTTTCTCCAGGAAGAATACTGAAGTGGGTTGCCATTCCTTTCTCCAGGGGATTTTTCTGACCCAGGGATCAGACACAGGTCTCCCACATTGCGGGCAGATTGTTTACTGTCTGAGCTACAGGGAGGAATATTTGTAAATATTCAAAGCAGTTTGCAAACTTTAGGGAGTCTCAAATTGACCTTGTGTCAATCTGAAGACCCTGTCTTATCAAGGACCACCTGCCTGTCCTTGATAAGACAGGCAAGGTCTGTAAAAATATTAACTTTTGCCTTATTAACCACACCTAGTCATGGAAGAAACATATTTTGAGTGTTTTTAGTAGGCAAAAGCAATATTAGGGTTTACATGTGTAGAGACTTCATCTGATCAAATAGAGTTGACCAAGAGGCTGAATTTTTAAAGGGGAAGAGGAAAAAATTAAAGATTTTTTTTTTTTTTTTTGGCTGTGCTGGGTCTTTGCTGCTGTACATGGCCTTAGTTCTCCTGAGGCATGTGGGATCATAATTCCCAGACCAGAGATCGAAGCCATATCCCCTGTGTTGGATGGCAGCTTCTTAACCACTGGACCACCAGGGAAGTCCCTATCATTTTCGTAAGAGATCATTTTTTTCTTTAAATTGGAAAATTTCTTTCTGCACAGTCAGAAAAGGATAAAAAGTACAGTCTTCCCCCCATTCTGAAAGGCGACCCCAGGAGGCCACACTGAGGTCCCGAACAGGCTGATTTGGGGCCACGGGGTGTGGGCACAGGTGGGCAAAGTCTGCAGTGAGCTAAAGGTCAAGGTGAGGTCAGCACCCCTCTGGGTGTTTCATCACCTCAGCCCTGCTTCTACATGTTAGTTACCCTGGGCTTGGGCTCTGCCATCCTCCCAGTCTGCTCTCCACTGAGGTTTTCCACTCCCTTGACCACAACACAACCTATATAGGCATCATGATGTCTCCCATAGGTCTGTTTCTAAAGCTGACATCCACTCTGAACTCCAGATTCATTTTTCTGGCTACCTGCATGACAGTTCCACTTGGATGTCTAATATGCATCTCAGAATTTGACATGACATGCCTTCTCCAAACTTCCATCTCTGCTGTGTCCCTGGCAAAAGACCCCAAGTTGATCAAATGGCACCACCATCAACCCAGGCGAAATGAGATTATTTTCTTCATATCTCCCTGTTCCTCTCTGCTCCATGAAGAAACCTTGCTCATGTATCCAAATCTATCTGCAGTGTGTCTACATCTCTTCATTTCTTGAACCTCCACTCCAGTCCAGCCACCATTATCTTTCACCTGGACCAGCTGTGATACCTATTAACTGGTCTCCCAGCTTCAACTCTTCCCCCTCTACATAGGTCAGTGCAGCCAGTACCACTGACTTCCTATACAGGGGGATTCAGTTTACTTGATATTCACTATCACAAATTGACCTTCCTTCATCAGCTTATATTTTTGATCCTAGAAATGCTATAGAGAATCATCCTGAATAGACTTGAGGTAAATTTTGAGTGGTACCAGTCTACTTTATCACAGGGTGGTACAGTTCAAGTAAAGAATCATACCTGGAAATTTGTAAGGGCAACATCCATGCTCAACAGTGGTGACCGCAGGAAATGTGTCTCTAGGAAAGCCAGCCCTGCTACCCTTAGATTGTCACTGTAGCCCAGGGTGAGCTTGTCAGCGAGGGACTCTGCCGTGCCAGCATCCCGGACACCCATCTTCCTACCCAGAATTCTGCTTCAAACAAAATGAAGACCCCTTTATTTCATTCCCTCCCCAATCCCTTTCGCTTCATAGGTTCTGGAGATCAACCCCAATCATGATTTTCAGGCCATATTTTTATAGCTCATCTATTCACAGGCACCCACATTCACCAGGGCCTCACCTCACACACACCCACCCCATATACCACACTGTTTATTAGGGGAAGGTACATTTTGTATTGTTCAGGGTCCCATGGAACCCCTACTTCTTTCCCTCTGTGGAGATGCTGAGCTTCCTGTGGACAGGGCATTGGTAGCTCAAGAGACTCCTGGATACCTGTTTTAAAACTTGAAAGGTTAAGGATTTGCACGCATGAATCAACAAGGGACCTTTATTTCTTTAGGACGCAATTAGTTTACTGGAAGAACTGGCAACACTGAAAGAAGGAAAACTTAAGTGAACTTATTCTGCAAAGGGCAATACTGCGGTCTGCACAGCAGGCAGGGTGACCTTGGGCAGTCACCCCAGACTCGGGGGAAAGTTCAGTCCAGACTCAGTCCTTCTTGTTGCTGACACCCAGGGTGAGCTTGTCAGAGAAGTACTCTACCAGGGCCCCTTCCGGGTACCCCGCATTGCTCAGGTGGCGGACGAGGTCCTCCAGATCCTTGATGAACTTGACCTGCTGGTCCAGGTAGCCGGTCCCCACGAAGAGGTACAAGTCAGTGTCGCTGCTCTCGGTGGCCAGCTGGTGCAGGTCGAGCAGGCTCTGGTTGAGGCACTTCTCCAGGTGCAGCGTGTCTTGCATGGCCTGGAGTCCGCTCTCCCACTTTTGGGTCTCGGGCTTTCTGATGTCGAGGAAGCAGAGGCGGCCCCCACGCCGGTTCTGCAGGAACATCAGGCTCGCAGCTGTGTTGCTGTGCTCGTGGCAGCGGAGCAGGAAGAAGCGGGAGAAATGCTTCAGGGCCACGTCATCATGGTCAAGGTAGAAGGCCACGGCCAGGCACTGGAAGGAGGCGTGGAACACCAGGGCGGCGTGGCTGTTGACTGCGGCCTCACACTCAGGGCCGTAGGTCTGACGCACCTGTGAGGGCGATGTGGGCAGCACGGAGGGCCACTCCAAGAACCAGGGAATGGCGGCTCGGATGAAGCGTCTGCAGGGCTGGAATCGGCGGGTACGCGGGCGCCAGCAGACTCGTCGGAACCTTCCCATGGTGGACGGTGTGGGCGGCCAGCGGCGACCTCCGGGCCAGAGGGCAGGTGGCTGCGTTCCGGCTCTGGGGTGGAGGGGTAATGGCGTCCGTTGGGCGGGGTCAGTGCCTGGGCTTGAGATTGGTTAAGGAAGAGGTCACGTGAGGGGGTGGGATCTGTGGGCGGGTTGTGTGGGCGGGGCGAGACCACTGTCTATCAAAGGCAGGGTGAGGCAGCGCCGCTTTAAGCTGAGTACTTCGCATCTAGGAAGTTTTCCATTTGCCTAATACTTTTTTCCAAGGACTTTCTCTTATTTTCTAATTGCTCCCTTTTATAGCAACATGTTCCCATTGAATAAACCCACTGTCATCTTTACAGTTCTGAGAATATGAATTTGGAATTTTTGGAAATGTCCCCTTCTGTTTCCTGTAGTATATTTGTTTTTCTTTTTTCCTCCAGAAATAGTTCTTTGTATTGATCATGGCCTCTTTCACTTCTGTCAAATATCTGGTAAACATGTGTCCATCCATATTTGGGAGTAAAGGACCCAGGTTCGATCCGTGCATCTGGAAGATCCTCTGGAGAAGGGAATGGCTACCTACTCTGGCACGCTGGCCTGGAAAATCCCATGGACAGAGGAGCCTGGTGGGCTATAGTCAATGGGGTTGCACAGATTCCGACACGACTGAACGAATAACACTTGTACTCTTTTAATTGTGATTTCACCGCCCCCCCTCCCCCAGCGGTGTGGTTCTTATTATGATTGCAAGAGGTGCCTCAGGAACAACCCTTAGGGAACTTTGCAAAGAAAACATGGCTCATTACTCACAGGTCCTGGAGGATGCATGGCATGCGGCAGGCTGCCCAGCAAGGTCAGGGTTAGAAAGTGAGGAAACGTGCAGCCTGGGGTGCTTCTACTGGGGGCTAGGATGGGATGCCTAGTGTGTTACAGATTGAGTCTTTCTTGGTGAATTTAAAACATGAGCGTGAATTAAAATGTCAAACAGGAAAAACAAGTGGTCAGATGGTCAGTTATCCTAGTCAACCAGTGATGTCTAAAACAAAGGAAACTTCTGTGATGGGGAAGCCTGGCTTTCATCTAGTCTGGTCGCTGGCACTGTTTATTTTAGACAGCTGTCTGTGATGTGGCTGCCGTGGGAATCAGCAGCTTAAGATCAGGCACTTAGTTTACAACAAAACAAATTTAAAAAAACAACATCTCAGGGGACTTCCCTGATATTCCAGTGGCTACAACTCCAAGCTCCCAGTGCAGGGGGCCTGGGTTCAATCCCTGGTTGGGGAACTAGACCTCACATACTACAGCTAAGACCCAGTGCAGGCAAACAAAACAAAACAACTCAGGCGCTTAGAGTACAGCCCAGCCTGTGATGCTGAGACAGCAGATCTAGGAGGTGAGGACCTGAACGGCCTTCAGGTGCTGTAGGCAGGGCCGCTGTCTGTTTCTGGGTGGTCCTTTTGGGCTGAGAACGGACTGACAGTCTGAGGGGCCTCTTGGTCTAGGGTTGGGTCAGTCAGCAAGCACCCAGCAAGTTCCGCCAGGTAACATCATAGCGGCTCATCCTCCGGTTCATTGGGCAGTGCACTTAGTCCGTTGTTTCAGGAACGTCTCAGTCCCCGTTGCAGTGTTCCACAATGTGAACTGGGGAGCAAGCCATCTGGGTGAGCAGCTGCATCTCCAACATGGTACCATGGCCCTGGGGTGTCATCTCCAGTGGACGAGGCATAGGTGTTTCCAGTGGTGAACTCCTGGCCTGGGATGATGTCACCTGCGATGGTATCATCTCCAGCGGTGAGTCTGTCTCGCGAGTGAGGTCCTCTGGAGTGGAGGCCACCCAGGGGTGGGAACCCATGTGGATATGCAGTATTGGTCATCGGCTGGGCATAGGCTGGCCTGATATAACGTAGAGGCTTCCTTGAGGGCTGAAGGGTATATCTGATGCCTGCTGCTTGTGGAACAAACTGTTGAGAGCTCTGTGGGGTCATCAGGAGCATCTTTAGCAGTGGAATAAGTGACTGTCCTTTCCTTCCTGGAAGAGCTCATCCAAAGCACTTGGATATTCAGGGCACATTTATATCCCAGGCCTGAGGCGATCTTATGGATGCTAATTAGGCACAAGCATGAGGGCAATCCCTGCACAGATCGTGGGAGCGCATTCCCCATATCCAGATGGGTTTTATGTAGGAGCGATCATAGGGCCAGTTGGCCTGTAGCCCTATTCGATGTTGATACTGGAGGGCAAGTATCATTTGGCTGTTGCTTCCAGAGGGCCCATTGCCTTTAAAGGGTTTCCCTGTTGATTCAGAGGCTAAAGAACCTGCCTGCAAGGTGCAAGACATGGGTTTGATCCCTGGGTCAGCAGGATCCCCTGGAGAAGGGAATGGCTACCTACTCTGGTATTCTTGTCTGGAGAATCCCATGGACAGAGCAGCCTGGCGGGCTATAGTCCATAAGGTCGCACAGAGTCTTAAACGACTGAGTGACTAACAGTACACTACTAACTTTGGATTACTTGGCATTTAATAGAGGTGGTTGTCAGAGGCTTTATACTTCACATGCCTCTTTAAAGGCTATTGCTTTTTGAGTTCCGATCCTTGGCACCGAGCTGGCGTTTTCCTACAACTGGGTCAGTGGTCTCGGCTCTTCCTGGCTTCCCCTAAACTCAAGCATCTGCTCTTACCTTTTGTAGAGTTTCTCCAGGGACTTCTGGTTGAAGATTGTCTCTCCATTTTCATAGCAGAGCTTGGAGGGTGCAGGTTTGACCTAGAAGTACTTTAGTGTCTCCTTTTTCTGGTAAGAATGTCACTTGGGCATTTAACTTTGTTAAATCTTCCCTCTGTAAGGGAATAGGGCATTTGGGCATATACAGAAAGCTGTGTCCTTCATATCCATTTCTTTCTCCACCAATTATATAAGATGTGAGGTGGAAACTGGAGAATGTACATGTACAAATGCCCTGGGTTGACCTTGGTCATCTAGCACTTTGGGAACTTGTTTCGTTTGATACTGCCCTGTCTGAGGCGAATTTAAAAGATCTGACTCGATGGGCATCAGTTTGAGTAAACTCTGGGAGTTTGTGATGGACAGGTTCGCCTGGCGTGGTGCGATTCATAAGGGCGCAAAGAGTCGGAGACGACTGTGCGACTGAACTGAATTTTAAATATGTTTAAAGTTAAAGTAAACCTTTACAATATAATAAACCATCTACTCTTTTGCTTCTGCTGCTAAGTTGCTTCAGTTGTGTCCAAGTCTGTGAGACCCAATAGACAGCAGCCCACCAGGCTCCCCCGTCTTGGGATTTTCCAGAAAGAACACTGGAGAGAGTTGCAATTTCCTTCTCTAATGCATGAAAGTGAAAAGTGAAAGTGAAGTTGCTCAGTCGTGTCCAACTCTTAGCGACCCCATGGACTGCCGCCTACCAGCTTCTGCGTCCATGTGGTTTTCCAGGCAAGAGTACTGGAGTGGGGTGCAACTGCCTTCTCGGTCTACTCTTTTAAGCAATAGTTTTTTGATCCCTATTCTACATATGAGAAAACAGAGGCACAGTGAAGGTAATTAATATTCCCCCATGCCCTCAATTTAGTAAGTGGCTAGAATGGGATTTGAACCCAGGCCATCTATGTGGTAGAATCCATGACACCAAACTGTTTCTCCAAAACGGGAGAGTAAGAAAGACCATCAGACTTCCTTGGTGGTTCAGTAGTAAAGACTCCTTCTGCCAAAGCAGGAGACCTGGGTTTGATCTCTGATCTGGGAAGATTCCACATTTCGCAGAGCACCTCAGCCTGTGCATCACAACTACTGAACCAGTGCTCTAGAGCTGGGGAACCACAGCTGCTGAGCCCATGTGCACCAATGACTGAAGTCCAAGCACCTGAAGCCCATGGTGTGCAAGAGGCGAAGCCACCACTGTAAGAAACCCACGTATCACAACTAGAGAAAAGCCTGTGCAGTAATGAAGCCCTAGCACAACTGAAAAGTCAATTTCTAGTGATAAAGATATACAGCTACTCACATGATGCTTGCTGCTATCTGGAGGAGAACAGTGAATTGATGTATAACATGTGTAGGATCTGAGACATTGTCAGATAGAGGAAAATGAAAGTGTTAGTCACTGAGTCGCGTCCTACCCTTTGCGACCTCATACACTGTAGCTGCTAGGCTACTCTGTTCATGGAATTCTCCAGGCAAGAAGCCTGGAATGGGTGGACATTCCCTTCTCCCAGGGATCTCCCTGACCCAGGGACTAAACCTGGGTCTCCTGCATTACTGACAGATTATTTACCCTCTGAGCCACCAGGGAATGCCCATCAAAGAAAGAGGAGTGATCCTCAATGTGAGCAGAGAATGAAACAGAGTGAAAAGACCCCGGTTGTCTAAGAACAAAGTAACAAGCACATTTTCTAGAAATTTAAGTGAAGAGACTTAATCCTCATTTAAAGTAAATATTCAAATTCAGTCATGGTGAAATGAGAAAGATAATTCCTTCCTAGCCAAGCTTATTTATATATTTGTAGACATCCAAAGTAAGAGTTACTCGATCTGTCATGTACAACTCTGTGATTCCCATGGACTGTAGCCAACCAGGCTCCTCTGTCCATGGAATTCTCCAGGCAAGAATACTCCTGTGGGTTGCCATTCCTTTCTCCAGGGGATTTTTCTGACGCAGGGATCAAAACCAGGTCTCCCACATTGCAGGCAGATTGTTTACGGTCTGAGCTACAGGGAGGAATATTTGTAAATATTCAAAGGAGTTTGCAAACTAGGGAGACTCAGATTGACCATGTGTCAATCTGAGGACCCTGTCTTATCAAGGACCATCTTTTACAGGCAAGATCTGTAAAATTTTAACTTTTGCCTTATTAACTACACCGAGGCACAAAGAAGCACATTTTGAGTTTTTTTTTGTTTTTTTTAATTTTGAGCGTTTTTGTTAGGCAAACGCAATATTAGGGTTACTTGTGTAGAGACTTCATCTGATCAAATAGAGTTGACTTAGAGGCTGAATTTTTAAAGGGGAAGAGGTAAAAATTAAAGATTTTTTTATTTTTTTTGGCTGTGCTGGGTCTTTGCGGCTTCATATGGCCTTAGTTCTCCTGAGGCATGTGGGATCATAATTCCCAGACCAGAGATCGAAGCCATATCCCCTGTGTTGGATGGCAGCTTCTTAACCACTGGACCACCAGGGAAGTCCCTATCATTTTCGTAAGAGATCATTTTTTTCTTTAAATTGGAAAATTTCTTTCTGCACAGTCAGAAAAGGATAAAAAGTACAGTCTTCTCCCCATTCTGAAAGGCGACCCCAGGAGGCCACACTGAGGTCCCGAACAGGCTGATTTGGGGCCACGGGGTGTGGGCACAGGTGGGCAGAGTCTGCAGTGAGCTAAAGGTCAAGGTGAGGTCAGCACCCCTCTGGGTGTTTCATCACCTCAGCCCTGCTTCTACATGTTAGTTACCCTGGGCTTGGGCTCTGCCATCCTCCCAGTCCGCTTTCCACTGAGGTTTTCCACTCCCTTGACTACAACACAACCTATATAGGCATCATGATGTCTCCCATAGGTCTGTTTCTAAAGCTGACATCCACTCTGAACTCCAGATTCATTTTTCTGGCTACCTGCATGACAGTTCCACTTGGATGTCTAATATGCATCTCAGATTTTGACATGACATGCCTTCTCCAAACTTCCATCTCTGCTGTGTCCCTGGCAAAAGACCCCAAATTGATCAAATGGCACCACCATCAACCCAGGCGAAATGAGATTATTTTCTTCATATCTCCCTGTTCCTCTCTGCTCCATGAAGAAACCTTGCTCATGTATCCAAATCTATCTGCAGTGTGTCTACATCTCTTCATTTCTTGAACCTCCACTCCAGTCCAGCCACCATTATCTTTCACCTGGACCAGCTGTGATACCTATTAACTGGTCTCCCAGCTTCAACTCTTCCCCCTCTACATAGTTCAATGCAGCCAGTACCACTGACTTCCTATACAGGGGCATTCAGTTTACTTGATATTCACTATCACAAATTGACCTTCCTTCATCAGCTTATATTTTTGATCCTAGAAAGGCTATAGAGAATCATCCTGAATAGACTTGAGGTAAATTTTGAGTGGTACCAGTCTACTTTATCACAGGGTGGTACAGTTCAAGTAAAGAATCACACGTGGAAGTTTTGTAAGGGCAACATCCATGCTCAACAGTGGTGACCGCAGGAAATGTGTCTCTAGGAAAGCCAGCCCTGCTACCCTTAGATTGTCACTGTAGCCCAGGGTGAGCTTGTCAGCGAGGGACTCTGCTGTGCCAGCATCCCGGACACCCATCTTCCTACCCAGAATTCTGCTTCAAACAAAATGAAGACCCCTTTATTTCATTCCCTCCCCAATCCCGTTTGCTTCATTATTTCTGGAGATCAACCCCAATCATGATTTTCAGGCCATATTTTTATAGCTCATCTATTCACAGGCACCCACATTCACCAGGGCCTCACCTCACCCACACCCACCGCATATACCACACTGTTTATTAGGGGAAGGTACATTTTGTATTGTTCAGGGTCCCATGCATCCCCTTCTTCCCTCCCTCTGTGGAGATGCTGAGCTTCCTGTGGACAGGGCATTGGTAACTCAAGAGACTCCCAGATACCTGTTTGAAAACTTGAAAGGTGAAGGGTTTGCACGCGTGAATCAACAAGGGACCTTTATTTCTTTAGGAAGCAATTAGTTTACTGGAAGAACTGGCAACACTGAAAGAAGGAAAACTTAAGTGAACTTATTCTGCAGGGGCAATACTGCAGACTTCATGGCAGGCAGGGTGACCGTGGGCACTCACCCAGGACTCAGGGGAAAGTCCAGTCCAGCCTCAGTCCTCCTTGTCGCCATCTCCCAGGGTGAGCTTGTCAGAGAAGTACTCTGCCAGGGCACCTTCCGGGGACCCCGCGTTGCTCAGGCTGCTGACATGGTCCTCCAGCTCCTTGATGAACTTGACCTGCTGGTCCGGGTAGCCGGTCCCCAGGCAGTGGCACAGGTCGGCGTCGCAGCTCTCAATGGCCAGCTGGTGCAGGTCGAGGAGGCTCTGGTTGACGCACTTCTCCAGGTGCAGGGTGTCTTGCATGGCCTGGCGTCCGCTCTCCCACTTTTGGGTCTCGGGCTGTCTGATGTCGAGGAAGCAGACGCGGCCCCCACGCTGGTTCTGCAGCAACGCCAGGCTCTCGGCTGTCCTGCTGTGCTGGTGGGAGCGGAGCAGAAGGAAGCGGGAGAAATTCTTCAGGGCCACATCATCACAGTCGAGGTAGAAGGCCACGGCCCGGCACTGGAAGGAGGCGTGTGACTCCAGGGCGGCGTGCTTGTGGACCGCGGCCTCACACTCAGGGCGGTAGTTGCAACGCACCTGTGAGGGCGGTGTGGGCAGCACGGCGGGCCACTCCAAGAACCAGGAAATGGCGGCTCGGATGAGGTGTCTGCCGGGCTGGAATCGGCCGGGATGCGGGCGCGGGCGCGGGCGCCGGCGCCAGCGGACTCGTCGAACCGTTCCCATGGTGGACGGTGTGGGCGGCCGGAGGCGAGCTCAGAGCTAGAGGGCAGGTGGCTGGGTGCGGGCTCTGGGCTGGAGGGGTAATGGCGGCCGCTGGGCGGGGTCAGTGCCTAGGCTTGAGATTGGCTAAGGAAGAGGTCCCGTGAGTGGGCGGGGTCCGTGGGCGGGATCTGTGGGCGGGGCTAGACCACTGTCTATGAAAGACAAGGTGAGGCAGAGCCGCTTTGAGCTGAGTGCTTCGCATCTACAAAGTTTTCCATTTGCCGTAATACTTTTTTCCCAAGGACTTTCTCTTATTATCTAATTGCTCCCTTTTATAGCACCCTGTTCCCATTTTATAAGCCCACTGTCATCTTTACAGTTCTGAGAATATGAATTTGGAATTTTTGGTAATGTTCTCTTCTGTTTCCTGTCGTATCGTTGTTTTTTCTGTTGTTGTTGTTTTTTCTCCAGAAATAGTTCTGTTTATTCATCATGGCCTCTTTCACTTCTGTCAAATATCTGGTAAACATGTGTCCATACATATTTGTGAGTAAAGGACCCAGGTTCGATCCCGTGCATCTGGAAGTTCCTCTGGAGAAGGGAATGGCTACTTACTCCGGTACGCTGGCCTGGAGAATCCCTTGGACAGAGGAGCCTGGCGGGCTAAAGTCAGTGGGGTCGCACAGAGTCTCACACGACTGAACGACTAACACTTGCACTTTTTTCGTTGTGATTTCACCGCCCCCCTCCCACCCCGCCTTGTGGTTCTTATTATGATTGCAAGAGGTGCCTCAGGAACAACCCTTAGGGAACTTTGCAAAGAAAACATGGCTCATTACTCACAGGTCCTGGAGGATGCATGGCATGCGTCAGGCTGCCCAACCAGGTCATGGGTAGAAAGGGAGGACACGTGCAGCCTGGGCTACTTTTACTGGGGGCTAGGATGGGATGCCTAGTGTGTTACAGATGGAGTCTTTCTTGGTGAATTGAAAACATGAGCGTGAATTAAAATGTCAGACGGGAAAAACAAGTGGTCAGATGGTCAGCTGTCCTAGTCAACCAGTGGTGTCTAAAACAAAGGAAACTTCTGTGATGGGGAAGCCTGGCTTTCATCTAGTCTGGTCGCTGGCACTGTTTATTTTAGACAGCTGTCTGTGATGTGGCTGCCGTGGCAATCAGCAGCTTAAGATCAGGCACTTAGTTTACAATAAAAATCAAACAAACAAACAAAAGACAACTCAGGGGACTTCCCTGGTATTCCAGTGGCTACAACTCCAAACTCCCAGTGCGGGGGGCCTGGGTTCAGTCCCTGGTTGGGGAACCAGATCCCACATACCACAGCTAAGACCCAGTGCAGGCAAACAAAACAAAACAACTCAGGCGCTGAAGAGTACAGCCCAGCCTGTGATGCTGAGACAGCAGATCTAGGAGGTGAGGACCTGAACGGCCTTCAGGTGCTGTAGGCAGGGCCGCTGTCTGTTTCTGGGTGGTCCTTTTGGCCTGAGAACGGACTGACAGTCTGAAGGGCCTCTTGGTCTAGGGTTGGGTCACCCAGGCAACATCCAGCAAGTTCCGCCAGGTAACATCATAGTGGCTCGTCCTCCGGTGCCAGCGGGCAGTGCACTTAGTCCATTGTTTCAGGAACGTCTCAGTCCCCGTTGCAGTGTTCCACAATGTGAACTGGGGAGCAAGCCATCTGGGTGAGCAGCTACATCTCCAACATGGTACCATGGCTCTGGGATGTCATCTCCAGTGGACGAGGCATAGGTGTCTCCAGTGGTGAGCTCCTGGCCTGGGATATGGCCCCCGGGAGTGGTATCATCTCCAGCGATGAGTCTGTCTCACTCACGAGTGAGGTCCTCTGGAGTGGAGGCCACCCAGCGGTGGGAACCCATGTGGATATGCAGTATTGGTCATCGGCTGGGCACAGGCTGGCCTGATATAACGTAGAGGCTTCCTTGAGGGCTGAAGGGTATATCTGATGCCTGCTGCTTGTGGAACAAACTGTTGAGAGCTCTGTGGGGTCATCAGGGGCATCTTTAGCAGTGGAATGAGTGACTGTCCTTTCCTTCCTGGAAGAGCTCATCCAAAGCACATGGACATTCTGGGCACATTTACATCCCAGGCCTGAGGCGATCTATTGATGCTACTTCGGCACAGCCATGAGGGCAGTCCCTGCACAGATCCTGGGAGCACATTCCCCATATCCAGATGGGTTTTATGTAGGAGCGATCATGGGGCAACTGGACTTGTAGCCCTATTTGATGTTGATACTGGAGGGCAAGTATCGTTTGGCTGTTGCTTCCAGAGAGCCCATTGCCTTTAAAGGGCTTCCCTGGTGCTTCAGAGGCCAAAGAACTTGCCTGCAAGGTGGGCGACATGGGTTTGATCCCTGGGTCGGCAGGATCCCCTGGAGAAGAGAATGGCTACCCAATGCAGTATTCTTGTCTGGAGAATCCCATGGACAGAGCAGCCTAGTGGGCTACAGTCCATAAGGTTGCAAAGAATCTTACACGACTGAGTGACTAGCAGTACACTACTAACTTTGGATTACTTGGCATTTAATAAAGGTGGTTGTCAGAGGCTTTATACTTCACGTGCCTCTTTAAAGGCTATTGCTTTTTGAGTTCTGATACTTGGCACCGAGCTGGCGTTTTCCTACTACTACGTCAGTGGTCTTGGCTCTTGCTGGCCTCCCCGCAACTCTTACCTTTGGTAGAATTTCTCCAGGGACTTCTGGTTGAAGTTTGTCTCTCCATTGTCATAGCACAGTTTGGAGGGTGGAGGCTTGACCTAGGAGTACTTTAGTGTCTCCTTTCTCTGGTGACAATGTCACTTGGGCATTTAACTTTGTTAAATGTTCCCCCAGGAAGGGAATAGTCCATTCAGGCAGATACAGAAAGCTGCGTCCTATATATGCTTTTTTTTTTCTCCCCCAATTGCATACATCTGAGGTGGAAAATGGAGAGTGTGTCCATGTAGGAATGCCCTGGGTTGACCTTGGTCATCTAGCGCTTTGGGAACTTGTTTTGTTGGATAATGCCCTGCCTGAGGGCAATTTAAGAGATACTAATTTTAAATATGTTTAAATTTAAATTAAACATTTACAATATAAGAAACCATCTACTCTTTTACTGCTGCTGCTAAGGCACTTCAGTCGTGTCCAAGTCTGTGCGACCCCATAGACAGCAGCCCACCAGGCTCCCCTGTCCTGGGATGTTCCAGTCAAGAACACTGGAGAGAGTTGCGATTTCCTTCTCTAATGCACGAAAGTGAAAAGTGAAAGGGAAGTTCCTCAGTCGCGTCCGACTCTTAGCGACCCCATGGACTGCCGCCTAGCAGGCTTCTCTGTCCATGGGCTTTTCCAGGCAAGAGTACTGGAGTGGGGTGTCATTGCCTTCTCTATCTACTCTTTTAAGCAATAGTTTTTCGATCCCTATTTTACACATGAGAAAACAGAGGCATGGGGAATACGTGTAACTCTATGGCTGATTCATATCAATGTATGACAAAACCCACTGAAATGTTGTGAAGTAATTAGCCTCCAACTAATTAAAAAAAAAAAAAAAAGAAATTAACATTCCCCCATGCCCTCAATTTAGTAAGTGGCTAGAATGGGATTTGAACCCAGGCCATCTATGTGGTAGAATCCACGACAGCAAACTGTTTCTCAAAACAGGGGAGTAAGAAGGACCTTTAGGCTTCCCTGGTGGCTCGGTGGGAAAGACTCCGCCTGCCAAAGCAGGAGACCTGGGTTTGATCTCTGACCTGGGAAGATCCCACATTTTGCAGAGCACCTCAGCCTCCGCATCACAACTACTGAACCGGTGCTCTAGAGCTGGGGAACCACAGCTGCTGAGCCCATGTGCACCAACTACTGAAGTCCAAGCGCCTCGAGCCTCAAGGTAAGCACACCTTGCCTTGGTGTGCAAGAGGCGAAGCCACCGCCGTAAGAAACCCACATACCGCAACTAGAGAAAAGCCTGCGCAGTAACGAAGCCCTAGCACAACCGAAAAGTCAATTTCTAGTGATAAAGATCAACAGCTTCTCACCTGGTGCTTGCTGCTATCTAGAAGAGAACAGTGAATTGACATATGACATATGTAGGATCTGAGACACTGTCAGAGAGAGGAAAACGAAAGTGGTAGTCACTCAGTCGCGTCCCACCCTTTGCAACCCCATCGACTGTAGTGGCTAGGCTACTCTGTTCATGGAATTCTCCAGGCAAGAAGCCTGGAATGGGTGGACATTCCCTTCTCCCAGGGATCTCCCTGACCCAGGGACTAAAGCCGGGTCTCCTGCATTGCAGGCAGATTCTTTACCGTCTGAGCCACCAGGGAATGCCCATCAAAGAAAGAGGAGTGATCCTCAATGTGAGCAGAGAATGAAACAGAGTGAAAAGACCCCGGTTGTCTAAGAACAAAGGAACAAGCACATTTTCTGGAAATTTAAGTGAGGAGACTTAATCCTCATTTAAAAAAAATCTTCAAGTGCAGTCATGGTGAAATGGGAAAGTTAATTCCTTGGTAGCCAAGCTTGTTTATATATTTGTAAGAATTCAAAATAAGAGTTATTCGATCCATCGTGTCCGACTCTCTGCGATCCCATGGACTGTAGCTAACCAGGCTCCTCTGTCCATGGTTTTCTCCAGGAAGAATACTGAAGTGGGTTGCCATTCCTTTCTCCAGGGGATTTTTCTGACCCAGGGATCAGACACAGGTCTCCCACATTGCGGGCAGATTGTTTACTGTCTGAGCTACAGGGAGGAATATTTGTAAATATTCAAAGCAGTTTGCAAACTTTAGGGAGTCTCAAATTGACCTTGTGTCAATCTGAAGACCCTGTCTTATCAAGGACCACCTGCCTGTCCTTGATAAGACAGGCAAGGTCTGTAAAAATATTAACTTTTGCCTTATTAACCACACCTAGTCATGGAAGAAACATATTTTGAGTGTTTTTAGTAGGCAAAAGCAATATTAGGGTTTACATGTGTAGAGACTTCATCTGATCAAATAGAGTTGACCAAGAGGCTGAATTTTTAAAGGGGAAGAGGAAAAAATTAAAGATTTTTTTTTTTTTTTTTTTTTGGCTGTGCTGGGTCTTTGCTGCTGTACATGGCCTTAGTTCTCCTGAGGCATGTGGGATCATAATTCCCAGACCAGAGATCGAAGCCATATCCCCTGTGTTGGATGGCAGCTTCTTAACCACTGGACCACCAGGGAAGTCCCTATCATTTTCGTAAGAGATCATTTTTTTCTTTAAATTGGAAAATTTCTTTCTGCACAGTCAGAAAAGGATAAAAAGTACAGTCTTCTCCCCATTCTGAAAGGCGACCCCAGGAGGCCACACTGAGGTCCCGAACAGGCTGATTTGGGGCCACGGGGTGTGGGCACAGGTGGGCAGAGTCTGCAGTGAGCTAAAGGTCAAGGTGAGGTCGGCACCCCTCTGGGTGTTTCATCACCTCAGCCCTGCTTCTACATGTTAGTTACCCTGGGCTTGGGCTCTGCCATCCTCCCAGTCTGCTCTCCACTGAGGTTTTCCACTCCCTTGACTACAACACAACCTATATAGGCATCATGATGTCTCCCATAGGTCTGTTTCTAAAGCTGACATCCACTCTGAACTCCAGATTCATTTTTCTGGCTACCTGCATGACAGTTCCACTTGGATGTCTAATATGCATCTCAGAATTTGACATGACATGCCTTCTCCAAACTTCCATCTCTGCTGTGTCCCTGGCAAAAGACCCCAAGTTGATCAAATGGCACCACCATCAACCCAGGCGAAATGAGATTATTTTCTTCATATCTCCCTGTTCCTCTCTGCTCCATGAAGAAACCTTGCTCATGTATCCAAATCTATCTGCAGTGTGTCTACATCTCTTCATTTCTTGAACCTCCACTCCAGTCCAGCCACCATTATCTTTCACCTGGACCAGCTGTGATACCTATTAACTGGTCTCCCAGCTTCAACTCTTCCCCCTCTACATAGGTCAGTGCAGCCAGTACCACTGACTTCCTATACAGGGGGATTCAGTTTACTTGATATTCACTATCACAAATTGACCTTCCTTCATCAGCTTATATTTTTGATCCTAGAAATGCTATAGAGAATCATCCTGAATAGACTTGAGGTAAATTTTGAGTGGTACCAGTCTACTTTATCACAGGGTGGTACAGTTCAAGTAAAGAATCATACCTGGAAATTTGTAAGGGCAACATCCATGCTCAACAGTGGTGACCGCAGGAAATGTGTCTCTAGGAAAGCCAGCCCTGCTACCCTTAGATTGTCACTGTAGCCCAGGGTGAGCTTGTCAGCGAGGGACTCTGCCGTGCCAGCATCCCGGACACCCATCTTCCTACCCAGAATTCTGCTTCAAACAAAATGAAGACCCCTTTATTTCATTCCCTCCCCAATCCCTTTCGCTTCATAGGTTCTGGAGATCAACCCCAATCATGATTTTCAGGCCATATTTTTATAGCTCATCTATTCACAGGCACCCACATTCACCAGGGCCTCACCTCACACACACCCACCCCATATACCACACTGTTTATTAGGGGAAGGTACATTTTGTATTGTTCAGGGTCCCATGGAACCCCTACTTCTTTCCCTCTGTGGAGATGCTGAGCTTCCTGTGGACAGGGCATTGGTAGCTCAAGAGACTCCTGGATACCTGTTTTAAAACTTGAAAGGTTAAGGATTTGCACGCATGAATCAACAAGGGACCTTTATTTCTTTAGGACGCAATTAGTTTACTGGAAGAACTGGCAACACTGAAAGAAGGAAAACTTAAGTGAACTTATTCTGCAAAGGGCAATACTGCGGTCTGCACAGCAGGCAGGGTGACCTTGGGCAGTCACCCCAGACTCGGGGGAAAGTTCAGTCCAGACTCAGTCCTTCTTGTTGCTGACACCCAGGGTGAGCTTGTCAGAGAAGTACTCTACCAGGGCCCCTTCCGGGTACCCCGCATTGCTCAGGTGGCGGACGAGGTCCTCCAGATCCTTGATGAACTTGACCTGCTGGTCCAGGTAGCCGGTCCCCACGAAGAGGTACAAGTCAGTGTCGCTGCTCTCGGTGGCCAGCTGGTGCAGGTCGAGCAGGCTCTGGTTGAGGCACTTCTCCAGGTGCAGCGTGTCTTGCATGGCCTGGAGTCCGCTCTCCCACTTTTGGGTCTCGGGCTTTCTGATGTCGAGGAAGCAGAGGCGGCCCCCACGCCGGTTCTGCAGGAACATCAGGCTCGCAGCTGTGTTGCTGTGCTCGTGGCAGCGGAGCAGGAAGAAGCGGGAGAAATGCTTCAGGGCCACGTCATCATGGTCGAGGTAGAAGGCCACGGCCAGGCACTGGAAGGAGGCGTGGAACACCAGGGCGGCGTGGCTGTTGACTGCGGCCTCACACTCAGGGCCGTAGGTCTGACGCACCTGTGAGGGCGATGTGGGCAGCACGGAGGGCCACTCCAAGAACCAGGGAATGGCGGCTCGGATGAAGCGTCTGCAGGGCTGGAATCGGCGGGTACGCGGGCGCCAGCAGACTCGTCGGAACCTTCCCATGGTGGACGGTGTGGGCGGCCAGCGGCGACCTCCGGGCCAGAGGGCAGGTGGCTGCGTTCCGGCTCTGGGGTGGAGGGGTAATGGCGTCCGTTGGGCGGGGTCAGTGCCTGGGCTTGAGATTGGTTAAGGAAGAGGTCACGTGAGGGGGTGGGATCTGTGGGCGGGTTGTGTGGGCGGGGCGAGACCACTGTCTATCAAAGGCAGGGTGAGGCAGCGCCGCTTTAAGCTGAGTACTTCGCATCTAGGAAGTTTTCCATTTGCCTAATACTTTTTTCCAAGGACTTTCTCTTATTTTCTAATTGCTCCCTTTTATAGCAACATGTTCCCATTGAATAAACCCACTGTCATCTTTACAGTTCTGAGAATATGAATTTGGAATTTTTGGAAATGTCCCCTTCTGTTTCCTGTAGTATATTTGTTTTTCTTTTTTCCTCCAGAAATAGTTCTTTGTATTGATCATGGCCTCTTTCACTTCTGTCAAATATCTGGTAAACATGTGTCCATCCATATTTGGGAGTAAAGGACCCAGGTTCGATCCGTGCATCTGGAAGATCCTCTGGAGAAGGGAATGGCTACCTACTCTGGCACGCTGGCCTGGAAAATCCCATGGACAGAGGAGCCTGGTGGGCTATAGTCAATGGGGTTGCACAGATTCCGACACGACTGAACGAATAACACTTGTACTCTTTTAATTGTGATTTCACCGCCCCCCCTCCCCCAGCGGTGTGGTTCTTATTATGATTGCAAGAGGTGCCTCAGGAACAACCCTTAGGGAACTTTGCAAAGAAAACATGGCTCATTACTCACAGGTCCTGGAGGATGCATGGCATGCGGCAGGCTGCCCAGCAAGGTCAGGGTTAGAAAGTGAGGAAACGTGCAGCCTGGGGTGCTTCTACTGGGGGCTAGGATGGGATGCCTAGTGTGTTACAGATTGAGTCTTTCTTGGTGAATTTAAAACATGAGCATGAATTAAAATGTCAAACAGGAAAAACAAGTGGTCAGATGGTCAGTTATCCTAGTCAACCAGTGATGTCTAAAACAAAGGAAACTTCTGTGATGGGGAAGCCTGGCTTTCATCTAGTCTGGTCGCTGGCACTGTTTATTTTAGACAGCTGTCTGTGATGTGGCTGCCGTGGGAATCAGCAGCTTAAGATCAGGCACTTAGTTTACAACAAAACAAATTTAAAAAAACAACATCTCAGGGGACTTCCCTGATATTCCAGTGGCTACAACTCCAAGCTCCCAGTGCAGGGGGCCTGGGTTCAATCCCTGGTTGGGGAACTAGACCTCACATACTACAGCTAAGACCCAGTGCAGGCAAACAAAACAAAACAACTCAGGCGCTTAGAGTACAGCCCAGCCTGTGATGCTGAGACAGCAGATCTAGGAGGTGAGGACCTGAACGGCCTTCAGGTGCTGTAGGCAGGGCCGCTGTCTGTTTCTGGGTGGTCCTTTTGGGCTGAGAACGGACTGACAGTCTGAGGGGCCTCTTGGTCTAGGGTTGGGTCAGTCAGCAAGCACCCAGCAAGTTCCGCCAGGTAACATCATAGCGGCTCATCCTCCGGTTCATTGGGCAGTGCACTTAGTCCGTTGTTTCAGGAACGTCTCAGTCCCCGTTGCAGTGTTCCACAATGTGAACTGGGGAGCAAGCCATCTGGGTGAGCAGCTGCATCTCCAACATGGTACCATGGCCCTGGGGTGTCATCTCCAGTGGACGAGGCATAGGTGTTTCCAGTGGTGAACTCCTGGCCTGGGATGATGTCACCTGCGATGGTATCATCTCCAGCGGTGAGTCTGTCTCGCGAGTGAGGTCCTCTGGAGTGGAGGCCACCCAGGGGTGGGAACCCATGTGGATATGCAGTATTGGTCATCGGCTGGGCATAGGCTGGCCTGATATAACGTAGAGGCTTCCTTGAGGGCTGAAGGGTATATCTGATGCCTGCTGCTTGTGGAACAAACTGTTGAGAGCTCTGTGGGGTCATCAGGAGCATCTTTAGCAGTGGAATAAGTGACTGTCCTTTCCTTCCTGGAAGAGCTCATCCAAAGCACTTGGATATTCAGGGCACATTTATATCCCAGGCCTGAGGCGATCTTATGGATGCTAATTAGGCACAAGCATGAGGGCAATCCCTGCACAGATCGTGGGAGCGCATTCCCCATATCCAGATGGGTTTTATGTAGGAGCGATCATAGGGCCAGTTGGCCTGTAGCCCTATTCGATGTTGATACTGGAGGGCAAGTATCATTTGGCTGTTGCTTCCAGAGGGCCCATTGCCTTTAAAGGGTTTCCCTGTTGATTCAGAGGCTAAAGAACCTGCCTGCAAGGTGCAAGACATGGGTTTGATCCCTGGGTCAGCAGGATCCCCTGGAGAAGGGAATGGCTACCTACTCTGGTATTCTTGTCTGGAGAATCCCATGGACAGAGCAGCCTGGCGGGCTATAGTCCATAAGGTCGCACAGAGTCTTAAACGACTGAGTGACTAACAGTACACTACTAACTTTGGATTACTTGGCATTTAATAGAGGTGGTTGTCAGAGGCTTTATACTTCACATGCCTCTTTAAAGGCTATTGCTTTTTGAGTTCCGATCCTTGGCACCGAGCTGGCGTTTTCCTACAACTGGGTCAGTGGTCTCGGCTCTTCCTGGCTTCCCCTAAACTCAAGCATCTGCTCTTACCTTTTGTAGAGTTTCTCCAGGGACTTCTGGTTGAAGATTGTCTCTCCATTTTCATAGCAGAGCTTGGAGGGTGCAGGTTTGACCTAGAAGTACTTTAGTGTCTCCTTTTTCTGGTAAGAATGTCACTTGGGCATTTAACTTTGTTAAATCTTCCCTCTGTAAGGGAATAGGGCATTTGGGCATATACAGAAAGCTGTGTCCTTCATATCCATTTCTTTCTCCACCAATTATATAAGATGTGAGGTGGAAACTGGAGAATGTACATGTACAAATGCCCTGGGTTGACCTTGGTCATCTAGCACTTTGGGAACTTGTTTCGTTTGATACTGCCCTGTCTGAGGCGAATTTAAAAGATCTGACTCGATGGGCATCAGTTTGAGTAAACTCTGGGAGTTTGTGATGGACAGGTTCGCCTGGCGTGGTGCGATTCATAAGGGCGCAAAGAGTCGGAGACGACTGTGCGACTGAACTGAATTTTAAATATGTTTAAAGTTAAAGTAAACCTTTACAATATAATAAACCATCTACTCTTTTGCTTCTGCTGCTAAGTTGCTTCAGTTGTGTCCAAGTCTGTGAGACCCAATAGACAGCAGCCCACCAGGCTCCCCCGTCTTGGGATTTTCCAGAAAGAACACTGGAGAGAGTTGCAATTTCCTTCTCTAATGCATGAAAGTGAAAAGTGAAAGTGAAGTTGCTCAGTCGTGTCCAACTCTTAGCGACCCCATGGACTGCCGCCTACCAGCTTCTGCGTCCATGTGGTTTTCCAGGCAAGAGTACTGGAGTGGGGTGCAACTGCCTTCTCGGTCTACTCTTTTAAGCAATAGTTTTTTGATCCCTATTCTACATATGAGAAAACAGAGGCACAGTGAAGGTAATTAATATTCCCCCATGCCCTCAATTTAGTAAGTGGCTAGAATGGGATTTGAACCCAGGCCATCTATGTGGTAGAATCCATGACACCAAACTGTTTCTCCAAAACAGGAGAGTAAGAAAGACCATCAGACTTCCTTGGTGGTTCAGTAGTAAAGACTCCTTCTGCCAAAGCAGGAGACCTGGGTTTGATCTCTGATCTGGGAAGATTCCACATTTCGCAGAGCACCTCAGCCTGTGCATCACAACTACTGAACCAGTGCTCTAGAGCTGGGGAACCACAGCTGCTGAGCCCATGTGCACCAATGACTGAAGTCCAAGCACCTGAAGCCCATGGTGTGCAAGAGGCGAAGCCACCACTGTAAGAAACCCACGTATCACAACTAGAGAAAAGCCTGTGCAGTAATGAAGCCCTAGCACAACTGAAAAGTCAATTTCTAGTGATAAAGATATACAGCTACTCACATGATGCTTGCTGCTATCTGGAGGAGAACAGTGAATTGATGTATAACATGTGTAGGATCTGAGACATTGTCAGATAGAGGAAAATGAAAGTGTTAGTCACTGAGTCGCGTCCTACCCTTTGCGACCTCATACACTGTAGCTGCTAGGCTACTCTGTTCATGGAATTCTCCAGGCAAGAAGCCTGGAATGGGTGGACATTCCCTTCTCCCAGGGATCTCCCTGACCCAGGGACTAAACCTGGGTCTCCTGCATTACTGACAGATTATTTACCCTCTGAGCCACCAGGGAATGCCCATCAAAGAAAGAGGAGTGATCCTCAATGTGAGCAGAGAATGAAACAGAGTGAAAAGACCCCGGTTGTCTAAGAACAAAGTAACAAGCACATTTTCTAGAAATTTAAGTGAAGAGACTTAATCCTCATTTAAAGTAAATATTCAAATTCAGTCATGGTGAAATGAGAAAGATAATTCCTTCCTAGCCAAGCTTATTTATATATTTGTAGACATCCAAAGTAAGAGTTACTCGATCTGTCATGTACAACTCTGTGATTCCCATGGACTGTAGCCAACCAGGCTCCTCTGTCCATGGAATTCTCCAGGCAAGAATACTCCTGTGGGTTGCCATTCCTTTCTCCAGGGGATTTTTCTGACGCAGGGATCAAAACCAGGTCTCCCACATTGCAGGCAGATTGTTTACGGTCTGAGCTACAGGGAGGAATATTTGTAAATATTCAAAGGAGTTTGCAAACTAGGGAGACTCAGATTGACCATGTGTCAATCTGAGGACCCTGTCTTATCAAGGACCATCTTTTACAGGCAAGATCTGTAAAATTTTAACTTTTGCCTTATTAACTACACCGAGGCACAAAGAAGCACATTTTGAGTTTTTTTTTGTTTTTTTTAATTTTGAGCGTTTTTGTTAGGCAAACGCAATATTAGGGTTACTTGTGTAGAGACTTCATCTGATCAAATAGAGTTGACTTAGAGGCTGAATTTTTAAAGGGGAAGAGGTAAAAATTAAAGATTTTTTTATTTTTTTTGGCTGTGCTGGGTCTTTGCGGCTTCATATGGCCTTAGTTCTCCTGAGGCATGTGGGATCATAATTCCCAGACCAGAGATCGAAGCCATATCCCCTGTGTTGGATGGCAGCTTCTTAACCACTGGACCACCAGGGAAGTCCCTATCATTTTCGTAAGAGATCATTTTTTTCTTTAAATTGGAAAATTTCTTTCTGCACAGTCAGAAAAGGATAAAAAGTACAGTCTTCTCCCCATTCTGAAAGGCGACCCCAGGAGGCCACACTGAGGTCCCGAACAGGCTGATTTGGGGCCACGGGGTGTGGGCACAGGTGGGCAGAGTCTGCAGTGAGCTAAAGGTCAAGGTGAGGTCAGCACCCCTCTGGGTGTTTCATCACCTCAGCCCTGCTTCTACATGTTAGTTACCCTGGGCTTGGGCTCTGCCATCCTCCCAGTCCGCTTTCCACTGAGGTTTTCCACTCCCTTGACTACAACACAACCTATATAGGCATCATGATGTCTCCCATAGGTCTGTTTCTAAAGCTGACATCCACTCTGAACTCCAGATTCATTTTTCTGGCTACCTGCATGACAGTTCCACTTGGATGTCTAATATGCATCTCAGATTTTGACATGACATGCCTTCTCCAAACTTCCATCTCTGCTGTGTCCCTGGCAAAAGACCCCAAATTGATCAAATGGCACCACCATCAACCCAGGCGAAATGAGATTATTTTCTTCATATCTCCCTGTTCCTCTCTGCTCCATGAAGAAACCTTGCTCATGTATCCAAATCTATCTGCAGTGTGTCTACATCTCTTCATTTCTTGAACCTCCACTCCAGTCCAGCCACCATTATCTTTCACCTGGACCAGCTGTGATACCTATTAACTGGTCTCCCAGCTTCAACTCTTCCCCCTCTACATAGTTCAATGCAGCCAGTACCACTGACTTCCTATACAGGGGCATTCAGTTTACTTGATATTCACTATCACAAATTGACCTTCCTTCATCAGCTTATATTTTTGATCCTAGAAAGGCTATAGAGAATCATCCTGAATAGACTTGAGGTAAATTTTGAGTGGTACCAGTCTACTTTATCACAGGGTGGTACAGTTCAAGTAAAGAATCACACGTGGAAGTTTTGTAAGGGCAACATCCATGCTCAACAGTGGTGACCGCAGGAAATGTGTCTCTAGGAAAGCCAGCCCTGCTACCCTTAGATTGTCACTGTAGCCCAGGGTGAGCTTGTCAGCGAGGGACTCTGCTGTGCCAGCATCCCGGACACCCATCTTCCTACCCAGAATTCTGCTTCAAACAAAATGAAGACCCCTTTATTTCATTCCCTCCCCAATCCCGTTTGCTTCATTATTTCTGGAGATCAACCCCAATCATGATTTTCAGGCCATATTTTTATAGCTCATCTATTCACAGGCACCCACATTCACCAGGGCCTCACCTCACCCACACCCACCGCATATACCACACTGTTTATTAGGGGAAGGTACATTTTGTATTGTTCAGGGTCCCATGCATCCCCTTCTTCCCTCCCTCTGTGGAGATGCTGAGCTTCCTGTGGACAGGGCATTGGTAACTCAAGAGACTCCCAGATACCTGTTTGAAAACTTGAAAGGTGAAGGGTTTGCACGCGTGAATCAACAAGGGACCTTTATTTCTTTAGGAAGCAATTAGTTTACTGGAAGAACTGGCAACACTGAAAGAAGGAAAACTTAAGTGAACTTATTCTGCAGGGGCAATACTGCAGACTTCATGGCAGGCAGGGTGACCGTGGGCACTCACCCAGGACTCAGGGGAAAGTCCAGTCCAGCCTCAGTCCTCCTTGTCGCCATCTCCCAGGGTGAGCTTGTCAGAGAAGTACTCTGCCAGGGCACCTTCCGGGGACCCCGCGTTGCTCAGGCTGCTGACATGGTCCTCCAGCTCCTTGATGAACTTGACCTGCTGGTCCGGGTAGCCGGTCCCCAGGCAGTGGCACAGGTCGGCGTCGCAGCTCTCAATGGCCAGCTGGTGCAGGTCGAGGAGGCTCTGGTTGACGCACTTCTCCAGGTGCAGGGTGTCTTGCATGGCCTGGCGTCCGCTCTCCCACTTTTGGGTCTCGGGCTGTCTGATGTCGAGGAAGCAGACGCGGCCCCCACGCTGGTTCTGCAGCAACGCCAGGCTCTCGGCTGTCCTGCTGTGCTGGTGGGAGCGGAGCAGAAGGAAGCGGGAGAAATTCTTCAGGGCCACATCATCACAGTCGAGGTAGAAGGCCACGGCCCGGCACTGGAAGGAGGCGTGTGACTCCAGGGCGGCGTGCTTGTGGACCGCGGCCTCACACTCAGGGCGGTAGTTGCAACGCACCTGTGAGGGCGGTGTGGGCAGCACGGCGGGCCACTCCAAGAACCAGGAAATGGCGGCTCGGATGAGGTGTCTGCCGGGCTGGAATCGGCCGGGATGCGGGCGCGGGCGCGGGCGCGGGCGCCGGCGCCAGCGGACTCGTCGAACCGTTCCCATGGTGGACGGTGTGGGCGGCCGGAGGCGAGCTCAGAGCTAGAGGGCAGGTGGCTGGGTGCGGGCTCTGGGCTGGAGGGGTAATGGCGGCCGCTGGGCGGGGTCAGTGCCTAGGCTTGAGATTGGCTAAGGAAGAGGTCCCGTGAGTGGGCGGGGTCCGTGGGCGGGATCTGTGGGCGGGGCTAGACCACTGTCTATGAAAGACAAGGTGAGGCAGAGCCGCTTTGAGCTGAGTGCTTCGCATCTACAAAGTTTTCCATTTGCCGTAATACTTTTTTCCCAAGGACTTTCTCTTATTATCTAATTGCTCCCTTTTATAGCACCCTGTTCCCATTTTATAAGCCCACTGTCATCTTTACAGTTCTGAGAATATGAATTTGGAATTTTTGGTAATGTTCTCTTCTGTTTCCTGTCGTATCGTTGTTTTTTCTGTTGTTGTTGTTTTTTCTCCAGAAATAGTTCTGTTTATTCATCATGGCCTCTTTCACTTCTGTCAAATATCTGGTAAACATGTGTCCATACATATTTGTGAGTAAAGGACCCAGGTTCGATCCCGTGCATCTGGAAGTTCCTCTGGAGAAGGGAATGGCTACTTACTCCGGTACGCTGGCCTGGAGAATCCCTTGGACAGAGGAGCCTGGCGGGCTAAAGTCAGTGGGGTCGCACAGAGTCTCACACGACTGAACGACTAACACTTGCACTTTTTTCGTTGTGATTTCACCGCCCCCCTCCCACCCCGCCTTGTGGTTCTTATTATGATTGCAAGAGGTGCCTCAGGAACAACCCTTAGGGAACTTTGCAAAGAAAACATGGCTCATTACTCACAGGTCCTGGAGGATGCATGGCATGCGTCAGGCTGCCCAACCAGGTCATGGGTAGAAAGGGAGGACACGTGCAGCCTGGGCTACTTTTACTGGGGGCTAGGATGGGATGCCTAGTGTGTTACAGATGGAGTCTTTCTTGGTGAATTGAAAACATGAGCGTGAATTAAAATGTCAGACGGGAAAAACAAGTGGTCAGATGGTCAGCTGTCCTAGTCAACCAGTGGTGTCTAAAACAAAGGAAACTTCTGTGATGGGGAAGCCTGGCTTTCATCTAGTCTGGTCGCTGGCACTGTTTATTTTAGACAGCTGTCTGTGATGTGGCTGCCGTGGCAATCAGCAGCTTAAGATCAGGCACTTAGTTTACAATAAAAATCAAACAAACAAACAAAAGACAACTCAGGGGACTTCCCTGGTATTCCAGTGGCTACAACTCCAAACTCCCAGTGCGGGGGGCCTGGGTTCAGTCCCTGGTTGGGGAACCAGATCCCACATACCACAGCTAAGACCCAGTGCAGGCAAACAAAACAAAACAACTCAGGCGCTGAAGAGTACAGCCCAGCCTGTGATGCTGAGACAGCAGATCTAGGAGGTGAGGACCTGAACGGCCTTCAGGTGCTGTAGGCAGGGCCGCTGTCTGTTTCTGGGTGGTCCTTTTGGCCTGAGAACGGACTGACAGTCTGAAGGGCCTCTTGGTCTAGGGTTGGGTCACCCAGGCAACATCCAGCAAGTTCCGCCAGGTAACATCATAGTGGCTCGTCCTCCGGTGCCAGCGGGCAGTGCACTTAGTCCATTGTTTCAGGAACGTCTCAGTCCCCGTTGCAGTGTTCCACAATGTGAACTGGGGAGCAAGCCATCTGGGTGAGCAGCTACATCTCCAACATGGTACCATGGCTCTGGGATGTCATCTCCAGTGGACGAGGCATAGGTGTCTCCAGTGGTGAGCTCCTGGCCTGGGATATGGCCCCCGGGAGTGGTATCATCTCCAGCGATGAGTCTGTCTCACTCACGAGTGAGGTCCTCTGGAGTGGAGGCCACCCAGCGGTGGGAACCCATGTGGATATGCAGTATTGGTCATCGGCTGGGCACAGGCTGGCCTGATATAACGTAGAGGCTTCCTTGAGGGCTGAAGGGTATATCTGATGCCTGCTGCTTGTGGAACAAACTGTTGAGAGCTCTGTGGGGTCATCAGGGGCATCTTTAGCAGTGGAATGAGTGACTGTCCTTTCCTTCCTGGAAGAGCTCATCCAAAGCACATGGACATTCTGGGCACATTTACATCCCAGGCCTGAGGCGATCTATTGATGCTACTTCGGCACAGCCATGAGGGCAGTCCCTGCACAGATCCTGGGAGCACATTCCCCATATCCAGATGGGTTTTATGTAGGAGCGATCATGGGGCAACTGGACTTGTAGCCCTATTTGATGTTGATACTGGAGGGCAAGTATCGTTTGGCTGTTGCTTCCAGAGAGCCCATTGCCTTTAAAGGGCTTCCCTGGTGCTTCAGAGGCCAAAGAACTTGCCTGCAAGGTGGGCGACATGGGTTTGATCCCTGGGTCGGCAGGATCCCCTGGAGAAGAGAATGGCTACCCAATGCAGTATTCTTGTCTGGAGAATCCCATGGACAGAGCAGCCTAGTGGGCTACAGTCCATAAGGTTGCAAAGAATCTTACACGACTGAGTGACTAGCAGTACACTACTAACTTTGGATTACTTGGCATTTAATAAAGGTGGTTGTCAGAGGCTTTATACTTCACGTGCCTCTTTAAAGGCTATTGCTTTTTGAGTTCTGATACTTGGCACCGAGCTGGCGTTTTCCTACTACTACGTCAGTGGTCTTGGCTCTTGCTGGCCTCCCCGCAACTCTTACCTTTGGTAGAATTTCTCCAGGGACTTCTGGTTGAAGTTTGTCTCTCCATTGTCATAGCACAGTTTGGAGGGTGGAGGCTTGACCTAGGAGTACTTTAGTGTCTCCTTTCTCTGGTGACAATGTCACTTGGGCATTTAACTTTGTTAAATGTTCCCCCAGGAAGGGAATAGTCCATTCAGGCAGATACAGAAAGCTGCGTCCTATATATGCTTTTTTTTTTCTCCCCCAATTGCATACATCTGAGGTGGAAAATGGAGAGTGTGTCCATGTAGGAATGCCCTGGGTTGACCTTGGTCATCTAGCGCTTTGGGAACTTGTTTTGTTGGATAATGCCCTGCCTGAGGGCAATTTAAGAGATACTAATTTTAAATATGTTTAAATTTAAATTAAACATTTACAATATAAGAAACCATCTACTCTTTTACTGCTGCTGCTAAGGCACTTCAGTCGTGTCCAAGTCTGTGCGACCCCATAGACAGCAGCCCACCAGGCTCCCCTGTCCTGGGATGTTCCAGTCAAGAACACTGGAGAGAGTTGCGATTTCCTTCTCTAATGCACGAAAGTGAAAAGTGAAAGGGAAGTTCCTCAGTCGCGTCCGACTCTTAGCGACCCCATGGACTGCCGCCTAGCAGGCTTCTCTGTCCATGGGCTTTTCCAGGCAAGAGTACTGGAGTGGGGTGTCATTGCCTTCTCTATCTACTCTTTTAAGCAATAGTTTTTCGATCCCTATTTTACACATGAGAAAACAGAGGCATGGGGAATACGTGTAACTCTATGGCTGATTCATATCAATGTATGACAAAACCCACTGAAATGTTGTGAAGTAATTAGCCTCCAACTAATTAAAAAAAAAAAAAAAAGAAATTAACATTCCCCCATGCCCTCAATTTAGTAAGTGGCTAGAATGGGATTTGAACCCAGGCCATCTATGTGGTAGAATCCACGACAGCAAACTGTTTCTCTAAAACAGGGGAGTAAGAAGGACCTTTAGGCTTCCCTGGTGGCTCGGTGGGAAAGACTCCGCCTGCCAAAGCAGGAGACCTGGGTTTGATCTCTGACCTGGGAAGATCCCACATTTTGCAGAGCACCTCAGCCTCCGCATCACAACTACTGAACCGGTGCTCTAGAGCTGGGGAACCACAGCTGCTGAGCCCATGTGCACCAACTACTGAAGTCCAAGCGCCTCGAGCCTCAAGGTAAGCACACCTTGCCTTGGTGTGCAAGAGGCGAAGCCACCGCCGTAAGAAACCCACATACCGCAACTAGAGAAAAGCCTGCGCAGTAACGAAGCCCTAGCACAACCGAAAAGTCAATTTCTAGTGATAAAGATCAACAGCTTCTCACCTGGTGCTTGCTGCTATCTAGAAGAGAACAGTGAATTGACATATGACATATGTAGGATCTGAGACACTGTCAGAGAGAGGAAAACGAAAGTGGTAGTCACTCAGTCGCGTCCCACCCTTTGCAACCCCATCGACTGTAGTGGCTAGGCTACTCTGTTCATGGAATTCTCCAGGCAAGAAGCCTGGAATGGGTGGACATTCCCTTCTCCCAGGGATCTCCCTGACCCAGGGACTAAAGCCGGGTCTCCTGCATTGCAGGCAGATTCTTTACCGTCTGAGCCACCAGGGAATGCCCATCAAAGAAAGAGGAGTGATCCTCAATGTGAGCAGAGAATGAAACAGAGTGAAAAGACCCCGGTTGTCTAAGAACAAAGGAACAAGCACATTTTCTGGAAATTTAAGTGAGGAGACTTAATCCTCATTTAAAAAAAATCTTCAAGTGCAGTCATGGTGAAATGGGAAAGTTAATTCCTTGGTAGCCAAGCTTGTTTATATATTTGTAAGAATTCAAAATAAGAGTTATTCGATCCATCGTGTCCGACTCTCTGCGATCCCATGGACTGTAGCTAACCAGGCTCCTCTGTCCATGGTTTTCTCCAGGAAGAATACTGAAGTGGGTTGCCATTCCTTTCTCCAGGGGATTTTTCTGACCCAGGGATCAGACACAGGTCTCCCACATTGCGGGCAGATTGTTTACTGTCTGAGCTACAGGGAGGAATATTTGTAAATATTCAAAGCAGTTTGCAAACTTTAGGGAGTCTCAAATTGACCTTGTGTCAATCTGAAGACCCTGTCTTATCAAGGACCACCTGCCTGTCCTTGATAAGACAGGCAAGGTCTGTAAAAATATTAACTTTTGCCTTATTAACCACACCTAGTCATGGAAGAAACATATTTTGAGTGTTTTTAGTAGGCAAAAGCAATATTAGGGTTTACATGTGTAGAGACTTCATCTGATCAAATAGAGTTGACCAAGAGGCTGAATTTTTAAAGGGGAAGAGGAAAAAATTAAAGATTTTTTTTTTTTTTTTTTTTTGGCTGTGCTGGGTCTTTGCTGCTGTACATGGCCTTAGTTCTCCTGAGGCATGTGGGATCATAATTCCCAGACCAGAGATCGAAGCCATATCCCCTGTGTTGGATGGCAGCTTCTTAACCACTGGACCACCAGGGAAGTCCCTATCATTTTCGTAAGAGATCATTTTTTTCTTTAAATTGGAAAATTTCTTTCTGCACAGTCAGAAAAGGATAAAAAGTACAGTCTTCTCCCCATTCTGAAAGGCGACCCCAGGAGGCCACACTGAGGTCCCGAACAGGCTGATTTGGGGCCACGGGGTGTGGGCACAGGTGGGCAGAGTCTGCAGTGAGCTAAAGGTCAAGGTGAGGTCGGCACCCCTCTGGGTGTTTCATCACCTCAGCCCTGCTTCTACATGTTAGTTACCCTGGGCTTGGGCTCTGCCATCCTCCCAGTCTGCTCTCCACTGAGGTTTTCCACTCCCTTGACCACAACACAACCTATATAGGCATCATGATGTCTCCCATAGGTCTGTTTCTAAAGCTGACATCCACTCTGAACTCCAGATTCATTTTTCTGGCTACCTGCATGACAGTTCCACTTGGATGTCTAATATGCATCTCAGAATTTGACATGACATGCCTTCTCCAAACTTCCATCTCTGCTGTGTCCCTGGCAAAAGACCCCAAGTTGATCAAATGGCACCACCATCAACCCAGGCGAAATGAGATTATTTTCTTCATATCTCCCTGTTCCTCTCTGCTCCATGAAGAAACCTTGCTCATGTATCCAAATCTATCTGCAGTGTGTCTACATCTCTTCATTTCTTGAACCTCCACTCCAGTCCAGCCACCATTATCTTTCACCTGGACCAGCTGTGATACCTATTAACTGGTCTCCCAGCTTCAACTCTTCCCCCTCTACATAGGTCAGTGCAGCCAGTACCACTGACTTCCTATACAGGGGGATTCAGTTTACTTGATATTCACTATCACAAATTGACCTTCCTTCATCAGCTTATATTTTTGATCCTAGAAATGCTATAGAGAATCATCCTGAATAGACTTGAGGTAAATTTTGAGTGGTACCAGTCTACTTTATCACAGGGTGGTACAGTTCAAGTAAAGAATCATACCTGGAAATTTGTAAGGGCAACATCCATGCTCAACAGTGGTGACCGCAGGAAATGTGTCTCTAGGAAAGCCAGCCCTGCTACCCTTAGATTGTCACTGTAGCCCAGGGTGAGCTTGTCAGCGAGGGACTCTGCCGTGCCAGCATCCCGGACACCCATCTTCCTACCCAGAATTCTGCTTCAAACAAAATGAAGACCCCTTTATTTCATTCCCTCCCCAATCCCTTTCGCTTCATAGGTTCTGGAGATCAACCCCAATCATGATTTTCAGGCCATATTTTTATAGCTCATCTATTCACAGGCACCCACATTCACCAGGGCCTCACCTCACACACACCCACCCCATATACCACACTGTTTATTAGGGGAAGGTACATTTTGTATTGTTCAGGGTCCCATGGAACCCCTTCTTCCCTCCCTCTGTGGAGATGCTGAGCTTCCTGTGGACAGGGCATTGGTAGCTCAAGAGACTCCTGGATACCTGTTTTAAAACTTGAAAGGTTAAGGATTTGCACGCATGAATCAACAAGGGACCTTTATTTCTTTAGGACGCAATTAGTTTACTGGAAGAACTGGCAACACTGAAAGAAGGAAAACTTAAGTGAACTTATTCTGCAAAGGGCAATACTGCGGTCTGCACAGCAGGCAGGGTGACCTTGGGCAGTCACCCCAGACTCGGGGGAAAGTTCAGTCCAGACTCAGTCCTTCTTGTTGCTGACACCCAGGGTGAGCTTGTCAGAGAAGTACTCTACCAGGGCCCCTTCCGGGTACCCCGCATTGCTCAGGTGGCGGACGAGGTCCTCCAGATCCTTGATGAACTTGACCTGCTGGTCCAGGTAGCCGGTCCCCACGAAGAGGTACAAGTCAGTGTCGCTGCTCTCGGTGGCCAGCTGGTGCAGGTCGAGCAGGCTCTGGTTGAGGCACTTCTCCAGGTGCAGCGTGTCTTGCATGGCCTGGAGTCCGCTCTCCCACTTTTGGGTCTCGGGCTTTCTGATGTCGAGGAAGCAGAGGCGGCCCCCACGCCGGTTCTGCAGGAACATCAGGCTCGCAGCTGTGTTGCTGTGCTCGTGGCAGCGGAGCAGGAAGAAGCGGGAGAAATGCTTCAGGGCCACGTCATCATGGTCGAGGTAGAAGGCCACGGCCAGGCACTGGAAGGAGGCGTGGAACACCAGGGCGGCGTGGCTGTTGACTGCGGCCTCACACTCAGGGCCGTAGGTCTGACGCACCTGTGAGGGCGATGTGGGCAGCACGGAGGGCCACTCCAAGAACCAGGGAATGGCGGCTCGGATGAAGCGTCTGCAGGGCTGGAATCGGCGGGTACGCGGGCGCCAGCAGACTCGTCGGAACCTTCCCATGGTGGACGGTGTGGGCGGCCAGCGGCGACCTCCGGGCCAGAGGGCAGGTGGCTGCGTTCCGGCTCTGGGGTGGAGGGGTAATGGCGTCCGTTGGGCGGGGTCAGTGCCTGGGCTTGAGATTGGTTAAGGAAGAGGTCACGTGAGGGGGTGGGATCTGTGGGCGGGTTGTGTGGGCGGGGCGAGACCACTGTCTATCAAAGGCAGGGTGAGGCAGCGCCGCTTTAAGCTGAGTACTTCGCATCTAGGAAGTTTTCCATTTGCCTAATACTTTTTTCCAAGGACTTTCTCTTATTTTCTAATTGCTCCCTTTTATAGCAACATGTTCCCATTGAATAAACCCACTGTCATCTTTACAGTTCTGAGAATATGAATTTGGAATTTTTGGAAATGTCCCCTTCTGTTTCCTGTAGTATATTTGTTTTTCTTTTTTCCTCCAGAAATAGTTCTTTGTATTGATCATGGCCTCTTTCACTTCTGTCAAATATCTGGTAAACATGTGTCCATCCATATTTGGGAGTAAAGGACCCAGGTTCGATCCGTGCATCTGGAAGATCCTCTGGAGAAGGGAATGGCTACCTACTCTGGCACGCTGGCCTGGAAAATCCCATGGACAGAGGAGCCTGGTGGGCTATAGTCAATGGGGTTGCACAGATTCCGACACGACTGAACGAATAACACTTGTACTCTTTTAATTGTGATTTCACCGCCCCCCCTCCCCCAGCGGTGTGGTTCTTATTATGATTGCAAGAGGTGCCTCAGGAACAACCCTTAGGGAACTTTGCAAAGAAAACATGGCTCATTACTCACAGGTCCTGGAGGATGCATGGCATGCGGCAGGCTGCCCAGCAAGGTCAGGGTTAGAAAGTGAGGAAACGTGCAGCCTGGGGTGCTTCTACTGGGGGCTAGGATGGGATGCCTAGTGTGTTACAGATTGAGTCTTTCTTGGTGAATTTAAAACATGAGCATGAATTAAAATGTCAAACAGGAAAAACAAGTGGTCAGATGGTCAGTTATCCTAGTCAACCAGTGATGTCTAAAACAAAGGAAACTTCTGTGATGGGGAAGCCTGGCTTTCATCTAGTCTGGTCGCTGGCACTGTTTATTTTAGACAGCTGTCTGTGATGTGGCTGCCGTGGGAATCAGCAGCTTAAGATCAGGCACTTAGTTTACAACAAAACAAATTTAAAAAAACAACATCTCAGGGGACTTCCCTGATATTCCAGTGGCTACAACTCCAAGCTCCCAGTGCAGGGGGCCTGGGTTCAATCCCTGGTTGGGGAACTAGACCTCACATACTACAGCTAAGACCCAGTGCAGGCAAACAAAACAAAACAACTCAGGCGCTTAGAGTACAGCCCAGCCTGTGATGCTGAGACAGCAGATCTAGGAGGTGAGGACCTGAACGGCCTTCAGGTGCTGTAGGCAGGGCCGCTGTCTGTTTCTGGGTGGTCCTTTTGGGCTGAGAACGGACTGACAGTCTGAGGGGCCTCTTGGTCTAGGGTTGGGTCAGTCAGCAAGCACCCAGCAAGTTCCGCCAGGTAACATCATAGCGGCTCATCCTCCGGTTCATTGGGCAGTGCACTTAGTCCGTTGTTTCAGGAACGTCTCAGTCCCCGTTGCAGTGTTCCACAATGTGAACTGGGGAGCAAGCCATCTGGGTGAGCAGCTGCATCTCCAACATGGTACCATGGCCCTGGGGTGTCATCTCCAGTGGACGAGGCATAGGTGTTTCCAGTGGTGAACTCCTGGCCTGGGATGATGTCACCTGCGATGGTATCATCTCCAGCGGTGAGTCTGTCTCGCGAGTGAGGTCCTCTGGAGTGGAGGCCACCCAGGGGTGGGAACCCATGTGGATATGCAGTATTGGTCATCGGCTGGGCATAGGCTGGCCTGATATAACGTAGAGGCTTCCTTGAGGGCTGAAGGGTATATCTGATGCCTGCTGCTTGTGGAACAAACTGTTGAGAGCTCTGTGGGGTCATCAGGAGCATCTTTAGCAGTGGAATAAGTGACTGTCCTTTCCTTCCTGGAAGAGCTCATCCAAAGCACTTGGATATTCAGGGCACATTTATATCCCAGGCCTGAGGCGATCTTATGGATGCTAATTAGGCACAAGCATGAGGGCAATCCCTGCACAGATCGTGGGAGCGCATTCCCCATATCCAGATGGGTTTTATGTAGGAGCGATCATAGGGCCAGTTGGCCTGTAGCCCTATTCGATGTTGATACTGGAGGGCAAGTATCATTTGGCTGTTGCTTCCAGAGGGCCCATTGCCTTTAAAGGGTTTCCCTGTTGATTCAGAGGCTAAAGAACCTGCCTGCAAGGTGCAAGACATGGGTTTGATCCCTGGGTCAGCAGGATCCCCTGGAGAAGGGAATGGCTACCTACTCTGGTATTCTTGTCTGGAGAATCCCATGGACAGAGCAGCCTGGCGGGCTATAGTCCATAAGGTCGCACAGAGTCTTAAACGACTGAGTGACTAACAGTACACTACTAACTTTGGATTACTTGGCATTTAATAAAGGTGGTTGTCAGAGGCTTTATACTTCACATGCCTCTTTAAAGGCTATTGCTTTTTGAGTTCCGATCCTTGGCACCGAGCTGGCGTTTTCCTACAACTGGGTCAGTGGTCTCGGCTCTTCCTGGCTTCCCCTAAACTCAAGCATCTGCTCTTACCTTTTGTAGAGTTTCTCCAGGGACTTCTGGTTGAAGATTGTCTCTCCATTTTCATAGCAGAGCTTGGAGGGTGCAGGTTTGACCTAGAAGTACTTTAGTGTCTCCTTTTTCTGGTAAGAATGTCACTTGGGCATTTAACTTTGTTAAATCTTCCCTCTGTAAGGGAATAGGGCATTTGGGCATATACAGAAAGCTGTGTCCTTCATATCCATTTCTTTCTCCACCAATTATATAAGATGTGAGGTGGAAACTGGAGAATGTACATGTACAAATGCCCTGGGTTGACCTTGGTCATCTAGCACTTTGGGAACTTGTTTCGTTTGATACTGCCCTGTCTGAGGCGAATTTAAAAGATCTGACTCGATGGGCATCAGTTTGAGTAAACTCTGGGAGTTTGTGATGGACAGGTTCGCCTGGCGTGGTGCGATTCATAAGGGCGCAAAGAGTCGGAGACGACTGTGCGACTGAACTGAATTTTAAATATGTTTAAAGTTAAAGTAAACCTTTACAATATAATAAACCATCTACTCTTTTGCTTCTGCTGCTAAGTTGCTTCAGTTGTGTCCAAGTCTGTGAGACCCAATAGACAGCAGCCCACCAGGCTCCCCCGTCTTGGGATTTTCCAGAAAGAACACTGGAGAGAGTTGCAATTTCCTTCTCTAATGCATGAAAGTGAAAAGTGAAAGTGAAGTTGCTCAGTCGTGTCCAACTCTTAGCGACCCCATGGACTGCCGCCTACCAGCTTCTGCGTCCATGTGGTTTTCCAGGCAAGAGTACTGGAGTGGGGTGCAACTGCCTTCTCGGTCTACTCTTTTAAGCAATAGTTTTTTGATCCCTATTCTACATATGAGAAAACAGAGGCACAGTGAAGGTAATTAATATTCCCCCATGCCCTCAATTTAGTAAGTGGCTAGAATGGGATTTGAACCCAGGCCATCTATGTGGTAGAATCCATGACACCAAACTGTTTCTCCAAAACAGGAGAGTAAGAAAGACCATCAGACTTCCTTGGTGGTTCAGTAGTAAAGACTCCTTCTGCCAAAGCAGGAGACCTGGGTTTGATCTCTGATCTGGGAAGATTCCACATTTCGCAGAGCACCTCAGCCTGTGCATCACAACTACTGAACCAGTGCTCTAGAGCTGGGGAACCACAGCTGCTGAGCCCATGTGCACCAATGACTGAAGTCCAAGCACCTGAAGCCCATGGTGTGCAAGAGGCGAAGCCACCACTGTAAGAAACCCACGTATCACAACTAGAGAAAAGCCTGTGCAGTAATGAAGCCCTAGCACAACTGAAAAGTCAATTTCTAGTGATAAAGATATACAGCTACTCACATGATGCTTGCTGCTATCTGGAGGAGAACAGTGAATTGATGTATAACATGTGTAGGATCTGAGACATTGTCAGATAGAGGAAAATGAAAGTGTTAGTCACTGAGTCGCGTCCTACCCTTTGCGACCTCATACACTGTAGCTGCTAGGCTACTCTGTTCATGGAATTCTCCAGGCAAGAAGCCTGGAATGGGTGGACATTCCCTTCTCCCAGGGATCTCCCTGACCCAGGGACTAAACCTGGGTCTCCTGCATTACTGACAGATTATTTACCCTCTGAGCCACCAGGGAATGCCCATCAAAGAAAGAGGAGTGATCCTCAATGTGAGCAGAGAATGAAACAGAGTGAAAAGACCCCGGTTGTCTAAGAACAAAGTAACAAGCACATTTTCTAGAAATTTAAGTGAAGAGACTTAATCCTCATTTAAAGTAAATATTCAAATTCAGTCATGGTGAAATGAGAAAGATAATTCCTTCCTAGCCAAGCTTATTTATATATTTGTAGACATCCAAAGTAAGAGTTACTCGATCTGTCATGTACAACTCTGTGATTCCCATGGACTGTAGCCAACCAGGCTCCTCTGTCCATGGAATTCTCCAGGCAAGAATACTCCTGTGGGTTGCCATTCCTTTCTCCAGGGGATTTTTCTGACGCAGGGATCAAAACCAGGTCTCCCACATTGCAGGCAGATTGTTTACGGTCTGAGCTACAGGGAGGAATATTTGTAAATATTCAAAGGAGTTTGCAAACTAGGGAGACTCAGATTGACCATGTGTCAATCTGAGGACCCTGTCTTATCAAGGACCATCTTTTACAGGCAAGATCTGTAAAATTTTAACTTTTGCCTTATTAACTACACCGAGGCACAAAGAAGCACATTTTGAGTTTTTTTTTGTTTTTTTTAATTTTGAGCGTTTTTGTTAGGCAAACGCAATATTAGGGTTACTTGTGTAGAGACTTCATCTGATCAAATAGAGTTGACTTAGAGGCTGAATTTTTAAAGGGGAAGAGGTAAAAATTAAAGATTTTTTTATTTTTTTTGGCTGTGCTGGGTCTTTGTGGCTTCATATGGCCTTAGTTCTCCTGAGGCATGTGGGATCATAATTCCCAGACCAGAGATCGAAGCCATATCCCCTGTGTTGGATGGCAGCTTCTTAACCACTGGACCACCAGGGAAGTCCCTATCATTTTCGTAAGAGATCATTTTTTTCTTTAAATTGGAAAATTTCTTTCTGCACAGTCAGAAAAGGATAAAAAGTACAGTCTTCTCCCCATTCTGAAAGGCGACCCCAGGAGGCCACACTGAGGTCCCGAACAGGCTGATTTGGGGCCACGGGGTGTGGGCACAGGTGGGCAGAGTCTGCAGTGAGCTAAAGGTCAAGGTGAGGTCAGCACCCCTCTGGGTGTTTCATCACCTCAGCCCTGCTTCTACATGTTAGTTACCCTGGGCTTGGGCTCTGCCATCCTCCCAGTCCGCTTTCCACTGAGGTTTTCCACTCCCTTGACTACAACACAACCTATATAGGCATCATGATGTCTCCCATAGGTCTGTTTCTAAAGCTGACATCCACTCTGAACTCCAGATTCATTTTTCTGGCTACCTGCATGACAGTTCCACTTGGATGTCTAATATGCATCTCAGATTTTGACATGACATGCCTTCTCCAAACTTCCATCTCTGCTGTGTCCCTGGCAAAAGACCCCAAATTGATCAAATGGCACCACCATCAACCCAGGTGAAATGAGATTATTTTCTTCATATCTCCCTGTTCCTCTCTGCTCCATGAAGAAACCTTGCTCATGTATCCAAATCTATCTGCAGTGTGTCTACATCTCTTCATTTCTTGAACCTCCACTCCAGTCCAGCCACCATTATCTTTCACCTGGACCAGCTGTGATACCTATTAACTGGTCTCCCAGCTTCAACTCTTCCCCCTCTACATAGTTCAATGCAGCCAGTACCACTGACTTCCTATACAGGGGCATTCAGTTTACTTGATATTCACTATCACAAATTGACCTTCCTTCATCAGCTTATATTTTTGATCCTAGAAAGGCTATAGAGAATCATCCTGAATAGACTTGAGGTAAATTTTGAGTGGTACCAGTCTACTTTATCACAGGGTGGTACAGTTCAAGTAAAGAATCACACGTGGAAGTTTTGTAAGGGCAACATCCATGCTCAACAGTGGTGACCGCAGGAAATGTGTCTCTAGGAAAGCCAGCCCTGCTACCCTTAGATTGTCACTGTAGCCCAGGGTGAGCTTGTCAGCGAGGGACTCTGCTGTGCCAGCATCCCGGACACCCATCTTCCTACCCAGAATTCTGCTTCAAACAAAATGAAGACCCCTTTATTTCATTCCCTCCCCAATCCCGTTTGCTTCATTATTTCTGGAGATCAACCCCAATCATGATTTTCAGGCCATATTTTTATAGCTCATCTATTCACAGGCACCCACATTCACCAGGGCCCCACCTCACCCACACCCACCGCATATACCACACTGTTTATTAGGGGAAGGTACATTTTGTATTGTTCAGGGTCCCATGCATCCCCTTCTTCCCTCCCTCTGTGGAGATGCTGAGCTTCCTGTGGACAGGGCATTGGTAACTCAAGAGACTCCCAGATACCTGTTTGAAAACTTGAAAGGTGAAGGGTTTGCACGCGTGAATCAACAAGGGACCTTTATTTCTTTAGGAAGCAATTAGTTTACTGGAAGAACTGGCAACACTGAAAGAAGGAAAACTTAAGTGAACTTATTCTGCAGGGGCAATACTGCAGACTTCATGGCAGGCAGGGTGACCGTGGGCACTCACCCAGGACTCAGGGGAAAGTCCAGTCCAGCCTCAGTCCTCCTTGTCGCCATCACCCAGGGTGAGCTTGTCAGAGAAGTACTCTGCCAGGGCACCTTCCGGGGACCCCGCGTTGCTCAGGCTGCTGACATGGTCCTCCAGCTCCTTGATGAACTTGACCTGCTGGTCCGGGTAGCCGGTCCCCAGGCAGTGGCACAGGTCGGCGTCGCAGCTCTCAATGGCCAGCTGGTGCAGGTCGAGGAGGCTCTGGTTGACGCACTTCTCCAGGTGCAGGGTGTCTTGCATGGCCTGGCGTCCGCTCTCCCACTTTTGGGTCTCGGGCTGTCTGATGTCGAGGAAGCAGACGCGGCCCCCACGCTGGTTCTGCAGCAACGCCAGGCTCTCGGCTGTCCTGCTGTGCTGGTGGGAGCGGAGCAGAAGGAAGCGGGAGAAATTCTTCAGGGCCACATCATCACAGTCGAGGTAGAAGGCCACGGCCCGGCACTGGAAGGAGGCGTGTGACTCCAGGGCGGCGTGCTTGTGGACCGCGGCCTCACACTCAGGGCGGTAGTTGCAACGCACCTGTGAGGGCGGTGTGGGCAGCACGGCGGGCCACTCCAAGAACCAGGAAATGGCGGCTCGGATGAGGTGTCTGCCGGGCTGGAATCGGCCGGGATGCGGGCGCGGGCGCGGGCGCCGGCGCCAGCGGACTCGTCGAACCGTTCCCATGGTGGACGGTGTGGGCGGCCGGAGGCGAGCTCAGAGCTAGAGGGCAGGTGGCTGGGTGCGGGCTCTGGGCTGGAGGGGTAATGGCGGCCGCTGGGCGGGGTCAGTGCCTAGGCTTGAGATTGGCTAAGGAAGAGGTCCCGTGAGTGGGCGGGGTCCGTGGGCGGGATCTGTGGGCGGGGCTAGACCACTGTCTATGAAAGACAAGGTGAGGCAGAGCCGCTTTGAGCTGAGTGCTTCGCATCTACAAAGTTTTCCATTTGCCGTAATACTTTTTTCCCAAGGACTTTCTCTTATTATCTAATTGCTCCCTTTTATAGCACCCTGTTCCCATTTTATAAGCCCACTGTCATCTTTACAGTTCTGAGAATATGAATTTGGAATTTTTGGTAATGTTCTCTTCTGTTTCCTGTCGTATCGTTGTTTTTTCTGTTGTTGTTGTTTTTTCTCCAGAAATAGTTCTGTTTATTCATCATGGCCTCTTTCACTTCTGTCAAATATCTGGTAAACATGTGTCCATACATATTTGTGAGTAAAGGACCCAGGTTCGATCCCGTGCATCTGGAAGTTCCTCTGGAGAAGGGAATGGCTACTTACTCCGGTACGCTGGCCTGGAGAATCCCTTGGACAGAGGAGCCTGGCGGGCTAAAGTCAGTGGGGTCGCACAGAGTCTCACACGACTGAACGACTAACACTTGCACTTTTTTCGTTGTGATTTCACCGCCCCCCTCCCACCCCGCCTTGTGGTTCTTATTATGATTGCAAGAGGTGCCTCAGGAACAACCCTTAGGGAACTTTGCAAAGAAAACATGGCTCATTACTCACAGGTCCTGGAGGATGCATGGCATGCGTCAGGCTGCCCAACCAGGTCATGGGTAGAAAGGGAGGACACGTGCAGCCTGGGCTACTTTTACTGGGGGCTAGGATGGGATGCCTAGTGTGTTACAGATGGAGTCTTTCTTGGTGAATTGAAAACATGAGCGTGAATTAAAATGTCAGACGGGAAAAACAAGTGGTCAGATGGTCAGCTGTCCTAGTCAACCAGTGGTGTCTAAAACAAAGGAAACTTCTGTGATGGGGAAGCCTGGCTTTCATCTAGTCTGGTCGCTGGCACTGTTTATTTTAGACAGCTGTCTGTGATGTGGCTGCCGTGGCAATCAGCAGCTTAAGATCAGGCACTTAGTTTACAATAAAAATCAAACAAACAAACAAAAGACAACTCAGGGGACTTCCCTGGTATTCCAGTGGCTACAACTCCAAACTCCCAGTGCGGGGGGCCTGGGTTCAGTCCCTGGTTGGGGAACCAGATCCCACATACCACAGCTAAGACCCAGTGCAGGCAAACAAAACAAAACAACTCAGGCGCTGAAGAGTACAGCCCAGCCTGTGATGCTGAGACAGCAGATCTAGGAGGTGAGGACCTGAACGGCCTTCAGGTGCTGTAGGCAGGGCCGCTGTCTGTTTCTGGGTGGTCCTTTTGGCCTGAGAACGGACTGACAGTCTGAAGGGCCTCTTGGTCTAGGGTTGGGTCACCCAGGCAACATCCAGCAAGTTCCGCCAGGTAACATCATAGTGGCTCGTCCTCCGGTGCCAGCGGGCAGTGCACTTAGTCCATTGTTTCAGGAACGTCTCAGTCCCCGTTGCAGTGTTCCACAATGTGAACTGGGGAGCAAGCCATCTGGGTGAGCAGCTACATCTCCAACATGGTACCATGGCTCTGGGATGTCATCTCCAGTGGACGAGGCATAGGTGTCTCCAGTGGTGAGCTCCTGGCCTGGGATATGGCCCCCGGGAGTGGTATCATCTCCAGCGATGAGTCTGTCTCACTCACGAGTGAGGTCCTCTGGAGTGGAGGCCACCCAGCGGTGGGAACCCATGTGGATATGCAGTATTGGTCATCGGCTGGGCACAGGCTGGCCTGATATAACGTAGAGGCTTCCTTGAGGGCTGAAGGGTATATCTGATGCCTGCTGCTTGTGGAACAAACTGTTGAGAGCTCTGTGGGGTCATCAGGGGCATCTTTAGCAGTGGAATGAGTGACTGTCCTTTCCTTCCTGGAAGAGCTCATCCAAAGCACATGGACATTCTGGGCACATTTACATCCCAGGCCTGAGGCGATCTATTGATGCTACTTCGGCACAGCCATGAGGGCAGTCCCTGCACAGATCCTGGGAGCACATTCCCCATATCCAGATGGGTTTTATGTAGGAGCGATCATGGGGCAACTGGACTTGTAGCCCTATTTGATGTTGATACTGGAGGGCAAGTATCGTTTGGCTCTTGCTTCCAGAGAGCCCATTGCCTTTAAAGGGCTTCCCTGGTGCTTCAGAGGCCAAAGAACTTGCCTGCAAGGTGGGCGACATGGGTTTGATCCCTGGGTCGGCAGGATCCCCTGGAGAAGAGAATGGCTACCCAATGCAGTATTCTTGTCTGGAGAATCCCATGGACAGAGCAGCCTAGTGGGCTACAGTCCATAAGGTTGCAAAGAATCTTACACGACTGAGTGACTAGCAGTACACTACTAACTTTGGATTACTTGGCATTTAATAAAGGTGGTTGTCAGAGGCTTTATACTTCACGTGCCTCTTTAAAGGCTATTGCTTTTTGAGTTCTGATACTTGGCACCGAGCTGGCGTTTTCCTACTACTACGTCAGTGGTCTTGGCTCTTGCTGGCCTCCCCGCAACTCTTACCTTTGGTAGAATTTCTCCAGGGACTTCTGGTTGAAGTTTGTCTCTCCATTGTCATAGCACAGTTTGGAGGGTGGAGGCTTGACCTAGGAGTACTTTAGTGTCTCCTTTCTCTGGTGACAATGTCACTTGGGCATTTAACTTTGTTAAATGTTCCCCCAGGAAGGGAATAGTCCATTCAGGCAGATACAGAAAGCTGCGTCCTATATATGCTTTTTTTTTTCTCCCCCAATTGCATACATCTGAGGTGGAAAATGGAGAGTGTGTCCATGTAGGAATGCCCTGGGTTGACCTTGGTCATCTAGCGCTTTGGGAACTTGTTTTGTTGGATAATGCCCTGCCTGAGGGCAATTTAAGAGATACTAATTTTAAATATGTTTAAATTTAAATTAAACATTTACAATATAAGAAACCATCTACTCTTTTACTGCTGCTGCTAAGGCACTTCAGTCGTGTCCAAGTCTGTGCGACCCCATAGACAGCAGCCCACCAGGCTCCCCTGTCCTGGGATGTTCCAGTCAAGAACACTGGAGAGAGTTGCGATTTCCTTCTCTAATGCACGAAAGTGAAAAGTGAAAGGGAAGTTCCTCAGTCGCGTCCGACTCTTAGCGACCCCATGGACTGCCGCCTAGCAGGCTTCTCTGTCCATGGGCTTTTCCAGGCAAGAGTACTGGAGTGGGGTGTCATTGCCTTCTCTATCTACTCTTTTAAGCAATAGTTTTTCGATCCCTATTTTACACATGAGAAAACAGAGGCATGGGGAATACGTGTAACTCTATGGCTGATTCATATCAATGTATGACAAAACCCACTGAAATGTTGTGAAGTAATTAGCCTCCAACTAATTAAAAAAAAAAAAAAAAGAAATTAACATTCCCCCATGCCCTCAATTTAGTAAGTGGCTAGAATGGGATTTGAACCCAGGCCATCTATGTGGTAGAATCCACGACAGCAAACTGTTTCTCTAAAACAGGGGAGTAAGAAGGACCTTTAGGCTTCCCTGGTGGCTCGGTGGGAAAGACTCCGCCTGCCAAAGCAGGAGACCTGGGTTTGATCTCTGACCTGGGAAGATCCCACATTTTGCAGAGCACCTCAGCCTCCGCATCACAACTACTGAACCGGTGCTCTAGAGCTGGGGAACCACAGCTGCTGAGCCCATGTGCACCAACTACTGAAGTCCAAGCGCCTCGAGCCTCAAGGTAAGCACACCTTGCCTTGGTGTGCAAGAGGCGAAGCCACCGCCGTAAGAAACCCACATACCGCAACTAGAGAAAAGCCTGCGCAGTAACGAAGCCCTAGCACAACCGAAAAGTCAATTTCTAGTGATAAAGATCAACAGCTTCTCACCTGGTGCTTGCTGCTATCTAGAAGAGAACAGTGAATTGACATATGACATATGTAGGATCTGAGACACTGTCAGAGAGAGGAAAACGAAAGTGGTAGTCACTCAGTCGCGTCCCACCCTTTGCAACCCCATCGACTGTAGTGGCTAGGCTACTCTGTTCATGGAATTCTCCAGGCAAGAAGCCTGGAATGGGTGGACATTCCCTTCTCCCAGGGATCTCCCTGACCCAGGGACTAAAGCCGGGTCTCCTGCATTGCAGGCAGATTCTTTACCGTCTGAGCCACCAGGGAATGCCCATCAAAGAAAGAGGAGTGATCCTCAATGTGAGCAGAGAATGAAACAGAGTGAAAAGACCCCGGTTGTCTAAGAACAAAGGAACAAGCACATTTTCTGGAAATTTAAGTGAGGAGACTTAATCCTCATTTAAAAAAAATCTTCAAGTGCAGTCATGGTGAAATGGGAAAGTTAATTCCTTGGTAGCCAAGCTTGTTTATATATTTGTAAGAATTCAAAATAAGAGTTATTCGATCCATCGTGTCCGACTCTCTGCGATCCCATGGACTGTAGCTAACCAGGCTCCTCTGTCCATGGTTTTCTCCAGGAAGAATACTGAAGTGGGTTGCCATTCCTTTCTCCAGGGGATTTTTCTGACCCAGGGATCAGACACAGGTCTCCCACATTGCGGGCAGATTGTTTACTGTCTGAGCTACAGGGAGGAATATTTGTAAATATTCAAAGCAGTTTGCAAACTTTAGGGAGTCTCAAATTGACCTTGTGTCAATCTGAAGACCCTGTCTTATCAAGGACCACCTGCCTGTCCTTGATAAGACAGGCAAGGTCTGTAAAAATATTAACTTTTGCCTTATTAACCACACCTAGTCATGGAAGAAACATATTTTGAGTGTTTTTAGTAGGCAAAAGCAATATTAGGGTTTACATGTGTAGAGACTTCATCTGATCAAATAGAGTTGACCAAGAGGCTGAATTTTTAAAGGGGAAGAGGAAAAAATTAAAGATTTTTTTTTTTTTTTTTTTTTGGCTGTGCTGGGTCTTTGCTGCTGTACATGGCCTTAGTTCTCCTGAGGCATGTGGGATCATAATTCCCAGACCAGAGATCGAAGCCATATCCCCTGTGTTAGATGCCAGCTTCTTAACCACTGGACCACCAGGGAAGTCCCTATCATTTTCGTAAGAGATCATTTTTTTCTTTAAATTGGAAAATTTCTTTCTGCACAGTCAGAAAAGGATAAAAAGTACAGTCTTCTCCCCATTCTGAAAGGCGACCCCAGGAGGCCACACTGAGGTCCCGAACAGGCTGATTTGGGGCCACGGGGTGTGGGCACAGGTGGGCAGAGTCTGCAGTGAGCTAAAGGTCAAGGTGAGGTCAGCACCCCTCTGGGTGTTTCATCACCTCAGCCCTGCTTCTACATGTTAGTTACCCTGGGCTTGGGCTCTGCCATCCTCCCAGTCCGCTTTCCACTGAGGTTTTCCACTCCCTTGACTACAACACAACCTATATAGGCATCATGATGTCTCCCATAGGTCTGTTTCTAAAGCTGACATCCACTCTGAACTCCAGATTCATTTTTCTGGCTACCTGCATGACAGTTCCACTTGGATGTCTAATATGCATCTCAGATTTTGACATGACATGCCTTCTCCAAACTTCTATCTCTGCTGTGTCCCTGGCAAAAGACCCCAAATTGATCAAATGGCACCACCATCAACCCAGGCGAAATGAGATTATTTTCTTCATATCTCCCTCTTCCTCTCTGCTCCATGAAGAAACCTTGCTCATGTATCCAAATCTATCTGCAGTGTGTCTACATCTCTTCATTTCTTGAACCTCCACTCCAGTCCAGCCACCATTATCTTTCACCTGGACCAGCTGTGATACCTATTAACTGGTCTCCCAGCTTCAACTCTTCCCCCTCTACATAGTTCAATGCAGCCAGTACCACTGACTTCCTATACAGGGGCATTCAGTTTACTTGATATTCACTATCACAAATTGACCTTCCTTCATCAGCTTATATTTTTGATCCTAGAAAGGCTATAGAGAATCATCCTGAATAGACTTGAGGTAAATTTTGAGTGGTACCAGTCTACTTTATCACAGGGTGGTACAGTTCAAGTAAAGAATCACACGTGGAAGTTTTGTAAGGGCAACATCCATGCTCAACAGTGGTGACCGCAGGAAATGTGTCTCTAGGAAAGCCAGCCCTGCTACCCTTAGATTGTCACTGTAGCCCAGGGTGAGCTTGTCAGCGAGGGACTCTGCTGTGCCAGCATCCCGGACACCCATCTTCCTACCCAGAATTCTGCTTCAAACAAAATGAAGACCCCTTTATTTCATTCCCTCCCCAATCCCGTTTGCTTCATTATTTCTGGAGATCAACCCCAATCATGATTTTCAGGCCATATTTTTATAGCTCATCTATTCACAGGCACCCACATTCACCAGGGCCCCACCTCACCCACACCCACCGCATATACCACACTGTTTATTAGGGGAAGGTACATTTTGTATTGTTCAGGGTCCCATGCATCCCCTTCTTCCCTCCCTCTGTGGAGATGCTGAGCTTCCTGTGGACAGGGCATTGGTAACTCAAGAGACTCCCAGATACCTGTTTGAAAACTTGAAAGGTGAAGGGTTTGCACGCGTGAATCAACAAGGGACCTTTATTTCTTTAGGAAGCAATTAGTTTACTGGAAGAACTGGCAACACTGAAAGAAGGAAAACTTAAGTGAACTTATTCTGCAGGGGCAATACTGCAGACTTCATGGCAGGCAGGGTGACCGTGGGCACTCACCCAGGACTCAGGGGAAAGTCCAGTCCAGCCTCAGTCCTCCTTGTCGCCATCACCCAGGGTGAGCTTGTCAGAGAAGTACTCTGCCAGGGCACCTTCCGGGGACCCCGCGTTGCTCAGGCTGCTGACATGGTCCTCCAGCTCCTTGATGAACTTGACCTGCTGGTCCGGGTAGCCGGTCCCCAGGCAGTGGCACAGGTCGGCGTCGCAGCTCTCAATGGCCAGCTGGTGCAGGTCGAGGAGGCTCTGGTTGACGCACTTCTCCAGGTGCAGGGTGTCTTGCATGGCCTGGCGTCCGCTCTCCCACTTTTGGGTCTCGGGCTGTCTGATGTCGAGGAAGCAGACGCGGCCCCCACGCTGGTTCTGCAGCAACGCCAGGCTCTCGGCTGTCCTGCTGTGCTGGTGGGAGCGGAGCAGAAGGAAGCGGGAGAAATTCTTCAGGGCCACATCATCACAGTCGAGGTAGAAGGCCACGGCCCGGCACTGGAAGGAGGCGTGTGACTCCAGGGCGGCGTGCTTGTGGACCGCGGCCTCACACTCAGGGCGGTAGTTGCAACGCACCTGTGAGGGCGGTGTGGGCAGCACGGCGGGCCACTCCAAGAACCAGGAAATGGCGGCTCGGATGAGGTGTCTGCCGGGCTGGAATCGGCCGGGATGCGGGCGCGGGCGCGGGCGCCGGCGCCAGCGGACTCGTCGAACCGTTCCCATGGTGGACGGTGTGGGCGGCCGGAGGCGAGCTCAGAGCTAGAGGGCAGGTGGCTGGGTGCGGGCTCTGGGCTGGAGGGGTAATGGCGGCCGCTGGGCGGGGTCAGTGCCTAGGCTTGAGATTGGCTAAGGAAGAGGTCCCGTGAGTGGGCGGGGTCCGTGGGCGGGATCTGTGGGCGGGGCTAGACCACTGTCTATGAAAGACAAGGTGAGGCAGAGCCGCTTTGAGCTGAGTGCTTCGCATCTACAAAGTTTTCCATTTGCCGTAATACTTTTTTCCCAAGGACTTTCTCTTATTATCTAATTGCTCCCTTTTATAGCACCCTGTTCCCATTTTATAAGCCCACTGTCATCTTTACAGTTCTGAGAATATGAATTTGGAATTTTTGGTAATGTTGTGTTCTGTTTCTTGTAATGTATGTGTTTTTTTCTCCAGAAATAGTTCAGTTTATTCATCATGATCTCTTCCACTTCTTTCAAGTGTGTGGTAAGCGTTTGTCCATCCATATTTGGTTATAAAGGTCTCATTTGTTTAACCTTGAAGTTTACCATGCATCTGACCTACAGTTATGATACTCATTCCACTATTAGTCTCCTCCTCTGAATGGTAGTGCAGAGTGTATCAGTTAGGGAGTGGTCTTCTGTCTTTGGGTTACATGGTTTTTAGCTTGCAGGTAAGATAAGGACCATCCCCCGTGCCAAAAGCTTGATAGTTTCAAGATTGGAACACTTTCCTGTATCTCTTCTAGATTGATTATGTCTTTTTGTTTTGTTTCTTTCTCTTCTGCAGAGTGGGTCCACAGTTACCTCAAAACTTCTCATATGGTTTCTCTTCCTGAGTCTTTGAATGACATGTGGGGACTCTAGCCCCATCCTCTGCCCCACCAGTGTGCGCTGGGTCTCGGTAAGAACAGAAAGTGAAAATGTACTGTGTTAAGCTAATAAGACTCAGAATATTTGTTGTAGCAGTTCACCTACCCTGATTAGTTAGCCGGGACGGAAGTTCTGGATGACTACAGGTTATAAGTTCCTGTAAGCCCACAGCATTTCCTCTTGGTGGAAATGCAGATCCAGAAGATAAAAGTCTAGATAGAGCTGAATCATCATACTCCCAATTATTTGGCTACATTCATCAGTAATATATATCAATCCTCCTCCCCTTTCCCCTCATGGCGAGTGGAATGAAAAATCCCTCAAGGACACATGAAGCACAAGGAATAAGTTTTTCCATTTCCCTCAGTGGTGGGGAAGAAACCCAAGCTGGTCCTCAGGTGCTCAGCTTTCAACCAACAACAGGAGGCATAAAGGGTGGGAGTGAGACTGGCTGACCCCTGTGATGAAGGAGATGTGGGTCATATAGGAACAAAAGCACCCCCTGGAACCCAATCAGTGGAGGATGTGTTTGTGTGAGGCAGGTGCCCAGAAGAGGAGGATGCTTGTCCAGAGCTAAAGGGATGGTCCAAGGATGGTACCATTTTGTCTTCCAAACTGGATTGTGAAGTCTGTAAACTGGAGGGAACCCGAGGCCTCTGTGTCTCCTACAGCACACATCATGCCGGGTGCTTAACACCCCCTTCCCCAAGCATTTCTTCACCTTTATAAAACAGTATATAGAGAAAGGAGCAACAACAGTGGCTCAGAAAGGCCTGGAACACCCTGTTTGGAACATCTGTGTCCATGGAAAATGGCTTCACCTCCCAAATACAGACTTGAAAGGCCTCGGGGCAGGGTTTCCTGGCAGGGCTCTCCATGAATCCCAGTGTTTGGTAGCCTGGCCACAGTGAGCACTGGGCATCAAGGTGACCAGGAAGCCAGTCTCAGTGTAAGATCTGATGTGTCCTCACCAGACTAGCTGACCTCCTGCATTTTTGCTCATCCTCACAATTTCGTGAGATAGATAGGTTTGTTTATATCTTTGCCCACAGAAGGAAACTGAAAAGTCCTCAATACAAAGTTCTTTTCCAAGATGATGTGAAAAGTAGAGTTAAGTCAGATCTGACTCTGAGCTACACCCCTGTGACCTCAGTCACCTGTTCAGTACATAAAAGTGAAAAGTGTTCATCGCTCAGTCATTTCTGGCTGTTGTGACCCCATAGACTGTAGCCCGCCAGGCTCCTCTGTCCATGGGATTTTCCAGGCAAGAATAGTGGAGTGGGTTGCCATTCCCTTCTCCAGGGGATCTTCCCAACCCAGGAATTGAACCCAGGTCTCCTGCTTTGCAGGCAGAGTCTTTACCATCTGAGCCACCAGGGAGCCCAGGGAAACCCTCTGTTCAATAGAATGGGTGTGAATCAGACAGACTCATGCCGTTTCTCCAGGTCTCTCCTAGTTTTGAGAATAAAAAGGTGCAGACAAATAGCTGTTCTTGATTCTGTAGCAGCTGAGTAACCCCACCGCCCTGGGTCTTGGCACCGTTCTAACCTTCAGCCAGGCCAGGTCCCTACCCAACCACACAACAACAGTCTCTTCTTGCTCACTTTCTGCTAGGAAAGGAATTAAAGTAAATTTTCAAAATCACAGAGGCTTATAGTTGGAACAAAACCTTTTCTCAGAAGGCTGCCAAGCCCCTGACCATAGCCAGGATGAGGGGTTACGTGGTGTATCAGTCCTGTCATGTGCTGCCTTCCCTCCCCCAGCTGAGTTGTTCTTGATTTATATTCCATTGGTCTAATTTGTAGGTGACATTTTCTCAAGAGTTCATGATCTGTCATCCTCTATCATTGACAGTAGTCAATATTTCACCCTTGGGATTAAACGAGAGGCTTGGGTTTCCTTTCCACCTAGGACTAAAGTAAGTTTTCTAGGGAATTATTTAGCACCTCTCTCAGAAACTGCTGTCCCTTGGTCAATTCTCAAAATACCCATTGATATTTGTGTATGATTTTTCCCAGCAGGAGTATAGTTTGTGTGGTCTTAAGAAGATCACCACCCTTCTCCATCTCTCAGCAGTTTGATGCACAAAAGTCCGAAATACTTGCTTCGAGGTTATGTGTGCTTCTTTGGTGTAACTAAACCAAGACTTATCAAATATCAGCCATAATTCTCTTTTTTCTTTAGGCTGTACCAGGTGTCATGGGGAATCTTAGTTCCCTGCCTAGGGACTGAACTCATACCCCCTGGATTGGGAGGGCAGAATCTTAACCAAGAAAGGCCCTGGACTATAATTCTTCACACCCCATTTTTGAATCTGGAGAGGGGCTGATATGTCAAAAACCACCCATGTGCTGCATTTAATGGCCAGCAATGGACTCAGGCAGATGTCTTGTCGAAACTTAACACAGAGCCATGGGGATCATCACTGGACCTTCATCCTTTCCTGTCACTTATTTTATGATTGTAATTTTTGGAAAACTTAAAATTCATATTCAGGACACTTGAATGAAGCTAATCAAGTACAGAGTGATTGGTAGCTGTCTTGATGTAAGAGGCAGCAGGAAGAATCTCAAGTGCCAAAGTATCTCTAGTGACCAGTATGTAAAAGGGACTGTTCAAAATTAATCATGTCATATTGCAAAGGGGGAAATAAGTGAAGTACAGGATCCTATGTGTTATACTGCTGTTTAGATAAGGGTGCTATACATCTGTATATGCTTATATATACATTCTACAAGTGCTTGTGAGGATATGCAGAGAACTCTCAAGGAGGTTACATTTTAGAAAGTAGAGAACATTGGGAAACTGAGGAGCTATGTTTAGAAAAAGGCTACACCATAAATTGTTTTATACATTTTGGTTTCTGAGTGTATGGATGTAATCTCAGAACTTAAATCAACAGAATACATTCAGAGAGGTGAACATGTGTAGGTAGCCCTTTCTGGAAGCCTGGCTATGAATTAAAGTAGAGAGTAGCCAGTTTAAGATGGAGATGAGACCTAGAGGGATGGGATGGAGAGGGAGGTGGGAGGGGGGATGGGGATGGGGAACACATGTAAATCCATGGCTGATTCATGTCAATGTATGGCAAAAACCACTACAATATTGTAAAGTAATTAGCCTCCAATGAATAAAAATAAATGGAAAAAAATAGAAAAAAAAAAGGAGGTGAGCTTTAGGGACCTGTGCACTCTGTAAATATCAGAGGCAAAATAGGTCATTGAGGACTGGGTGCAATAGGGGAGGGCATGGACTCTGGGTAGGAACACCTGGAAGGGATATTCAAACTCTTCCCACAAGAGTATGTGCTAATTATTTGTAAAACTATAATGAGACCCATCTCACACGCCTGTTGCTTAAATGAAATCACCTATGTAGTGTGACATACATAGTCCATCACCTATGGAAAATCACATAGTCCCCCATAATGAGATGACAGAAGAGCAGAAAGCATACTAAGACATTATTATGTTCTTAGGAGTCAGACTCCCTCGCTTACTAGCTGTGTAATTTCAGAGCAGTAACATTACTCTGAAACTATTTTCTCACTTGTAAAATAAAGAAGATCCATACCTCACAGGACTATTGCAAGAGTGATACAGACACTGTCAGAAAACAGGCAGTACGTCACATATTGCATGCACTTGGCAAATACTGGGTACAAGTCCCCCACCACACTCCCGCCCTGGTTTTCTGAAAGTTTGTGTTCAGTTCAGTTCAATTGCTTAGTCATGTCTGACTCTTTGTGACCCCATGAACCACATCACGCCAGGCCTCCTTGTCCATCAGCAACCCATGTCCATTGAGTCGGTGATGCCATCCAACCATCTCATCCTGTTGTCCCCTTCTCCTCCAGCCCTCAATATTTCCCAGCATCAGGGTCTTTTCAAATGAGTCAGCTCTTTGTATCATGTGGCCAAAGTATTGGAGTTTCAGCTTCAGCATCAGTCCTTGCAATGAACACCCAGGAGTGATCTCCTTTAGGATGGACTGGTTGGATGTCCTTGCAGGAGTTAGCGTCTTTTAATTTCATGGCTGCAATCACCATCTGCAATGATTTTGGAGCCCAGAAAAAGAAAGTCAGCCACTGTTTCCCCATCTATTTGCCATGAAGTGATGGGACCCGATGCCATGATGTTAGTTTTCTCAATGTTGAGCTTTAAGCCAACTTTTTCACTCTCCTCTTTCACTTTCATCAAGAGGCTTTTTAGCTCCTCTTCACTTTCTGCCGTAAGGGTGGTGTCATCTGCATATCTGAGATTATTGATACTTCTCTCAGCAATATTGATTCCAGCTTGCACTTCATCCAGCCCGGCGTTTCTCATGATGGACTCTGCATATAAGTTAAATAAGCAGGGTGACAATATATAGACTTCACATACTCCTTTTCCTATTTGGAACCAGTCTGTTGTTCCATGTCCACTTCTGACTGTTGCTTCCTGACCTGCATACAGGTTTCTCAAAGAGGCAATTCAGGTGGTCTGGTATTCCCATCTCTTTCAGAATTTTCCACAGTTTATTGTGATCCACACATTCAAATGCTTTGGCATAGTCAATAAAGCAGAAATAGATGTTTTTCTTGAACTCACTTGCTTTTTTGATGATACAGCAGGTGTTGGCAATTTGATCTCTGGTTCCTCTGCCTTTTCTAAAACCAGCTTGAACATCTGGAAGTTCATGGTTCACATATTGCTGAAGCCTGCCTTGGAGTATTTTGAGCATTACTTTACTAGCGTGTGAGATGAGTGCAATGGTGTGGTAGTTGGAGTATTCTTTGGCATTGCCTTTCTTTGGGGTTGGAATGAAAACTCTGTCACTGCATTAGTACTGATTTTCATTAACAAAAGAAAAATCCAAAGAGGATTTTTGATTTTACAAAAAAAGAAAGCCATTGCCATATTAATATAGAAAGTAGAGCAAGTGTTAGTTGCTCAGTCACGTCCAACTCTTTGCAACCCCATGGGCTGTAGCCCACCAGGCTCATCTGTCAATGGGATTCTCCAGGCAAGAATACTGGAGTGGGTTGCCATGGCCTTCTCCAGGGGATCTTTCCAACCTAGGGATCTAACCTGGGTCTGCTGCGTTGCAGGCAGATTCTTTACTGTCTGAGCCATGAGGGAAGCCCTCTATTAATATAAAATGTAAAGTATTAGTCTCTCATTCATGTTAGTCCCTCAGTCATGTCTGACACTTTGCCATCCCATGAACTGTAGCCCGCCAGGCTCCTCTGTCAATGGGATTTCCCAGGCAAGAATACTGGAGTGGGTTACCACTCTCTTCTCCATGATACCTTCCTAACCCAGATATTGAACCCAGGTCTCCCAAGTTGCAGGCAGACTTTTTACTGCCTGAGCCACCAGGAAAGCGATATTTATATAGGTCTTTTGTAAAAGCAAAATGGCATAATAAAAACTTTTGGAAACCAGGGGATAATCTTGGCTTTACACTACTTTGGCTTATGAAAAGTTTCATAGGAATGCTCTACTTTTGGGTAGTGGGGAAACCTGTATTTAAACACAGCAGGGGTGGGGGTAAGATGGATTGAATTTTTAGTGAGATTGAAAAATGCCTTTTTGTAGTCTTCTTGTATTGGTTAGATGAATCATAACTAACAGAATGTACACAAAGGATCTTAAGCAGTAATGTTAATTTTATTTTCCAAGGATCTAGGGGATGACACAGGGAAGAAAATGTCATATTTTGTCTCTGGCTTAATTATAACAGAGCTCCACAAAGAGTTCTGCAGTGCTCTTGACATTATCTTCATAGTTACACAGTGACTGCCCTTGCACCAGGCATCACATCCTCATATAAGCATCATAGTCAGAATGATAAAGGGACAAAATGATTTCTTTTCGTACAGCTCATCACTTTTGTCAGGCAATTAAAATTTAATGAAAGGTCTAGGCTATTTCTATTTATATCTTCAGTCAAAACTCAGTCACATAGTCAACCAACCATGGCAACAGGAAAGACTGCAAAATGAAACATCTTGAAATAAGAAGAAAATTTTTATGATTATAATTTTATGCCAAGGAATTGGGCACACTGTCATTTCCAAACATTCAGTGTTCTCTTCATAAGTAAGAAGGGGGTGGAATGACTGTTGGATTAGTAATCAACAGTGTCTGCCATGCTGACTTTGTTGAGATGATGGATTAAATCATTAAAATCTTAGTTTAATATAATTCAAACAATGGCTTTCTTTTCTGCTAAAGTGTGGTGATGGTAGAGATGTTGATGGTAGAACCACAGTGAACATATTGGATATATAACTGACATGTTAAAAATATTTGACACTTTTATATGAATTTAGGGGCTATTGTTATAGACAAGGATTGGCAAACATTTCAGGAAAAAATAAGATAGTCAATATTTTAGGCCTTGTGGAATATATGGATACTGTCTTGCATACTTGCTGACTTTGTAGCATAAACCCAGCCACAGGCTACATGTAAATAAATGGTCATGGCTCAGTTCCAATAAAATTTTATTACAAAAGCAGATGGTGAAAATCACAGCAAGTTATTTTGTGGATATCACTAAAATTATTCTAAAATTGGTATGGAGAGGCAATAAAGAAAAAAAAAACCACCAGAAGAGTGAACGTGGTATTAAAGGAGAATTGGAAAATTGACATTACTCGACCTCATTATACTTATACATTATACTTATAAGACTTATTATAAAGCAACGGTAGTTGAGACAGTATGATATTGGTGAAAGAATAGTCAAATAGTTCAGTGAACAAACTAGGGAGTCAGTAGAGAATCTACCTGCAATGCAGGAGACACGAGTTGGATCCCTGTGTTGGGAAGATCCCCTGGAGAAGGGAATGGCAACCCATTCCAGAATTTTTGGCTGGAGAATTCCATGAACAGAAGAGCCTGGTAGACTACAGTCCATGGGGTTGCAAAGAGTCAGACACAACTGAGCATTCATGCTTTATATTCAAGTAGTGTTAGGACCCCCAAATGGATATACTAAGCCACCACCAGGGAGTTCAGAAATACAACCATATAAATACAATCAAGTAATGTTTAACAAAGAAAAAATGCAATACAATGGAGCAAAGATAGTATTTTCAAGAAATTATACTGTAACAACTGGACATCCACGTGCAAAGAAATGACACACAGTTTACATCCTTTCCAAAATTTAACTTCAAATGGATCATCGACCTAAATGTAAAATGTCAAGTTATAAAACTCCTAGAAAATAACATTGGAGAAACCTTAGATGACCTTTGGCATGTCAATGACTTTGCAGATACAACAAACAAAGACATCATCCATGGAAGAAACAATTGATAAACTGTATTTTGTTCAAATTAAAAACTTCTGCGCTGTGAAAGGCAATATTAAAAGAAGGAGAAGACAAGGCACAGACTGGGAGAAAATATTTGCAGAAAACACATATGATCAAGGACTGTTATCCAAAGTAGACAAATAACTCTTAAAACCTAACAATAAGAAAACAAACATGCATGAGACAAGTGCTCGGGTCTGGTGCCCTGGGAAGACCCAGAGGGATCGGGTGGAGAGGGAGGTGTGAGGGGGGATCGGGATGCAAATCCATGCAAATCCATGGCTGATTCATGTCAGTGTATGACAAAAACCACTACAATATTGTAAAGTAATTAGCCTCCAACTAATAAAAATAAATGGAAATAAAAAGAAAACAAACAATGTAGTTTTAAAATGGGAAAAAGACCTTAACAGCTCATCAAAGAAAGTATAAAGATGGCAAACAAGCATATGAAAAGATGGTCCATATCGTATGTCATCAGGGAAATGCCAACTTAAACAACAATAAGATATCACTTCACACCTATTAGAATGGCCAAAATGCAGAGCACGGACAACACTACATGCTGACTAGGATGAGAAGTGACAGGAGCGCTCACTTGTTACTGGTGGGAATGCAAAATGGTATAGCACTTTGGAAGACATTCTGGTGGTTTCTTACAAAAGTAAACCTATTCTTACCATATGATCCAGAAATCACACGCCTTGGTATTTACTGAGAGGAGCTGAAAACTTACATTAACACAAAAACCTGCGTGCAGATGTTTGTAGCAGTTTTATTAACAATGCCCAGGATGTCCTTCCATATGTGAATGGATAAATGAATTATGATACAACCAGACATTGTAATACTAATCAGCGCTAAAAAGAAATAAGCTATCAAGCCATAGAAAGACATGAAGAAGACATACATGCATCTTACTAAGTGAAAGAAGCCAATGTAAAAAAGCTATATACCATATGATTTCAAGTGTATGACATTCTAGAAAAGACAGAACTATGGAAAGAGTAACCAAATGAGTATGGTATTGGCATGAAAACAGACACACAGATCAATGAAGCAAAACAGCCTGGAAATAAACCCAAATTAATTAATTGATGACAATTTATGACAGAGGAGCCAAGAATATACAGTGGGGAAAAGACAGTTTCTGCAGTAAATGGTGTTGGGAAAACAGGATATCGACATGTAAAGGAAGGAAACTGGGCCACTATTTTATACAAATCAGCTCAAAATGTATTAAAGACTTGAACATAAGACTGAAACCATAAAATGTGTAGGAGAAAACAGAGGCATTAGTAAACTCCTTGATATTAGTCTTGTAGATGAGGTTTTGTATTTGACACCAAAGTGAAGGCAAGAAAAGCAAAAATAAACAGGTGGGACTACATCAAATGAAAAGACTTGTGCACAGCAAAGGAAACTATCAACAGAATCAAAAGGCAACCTATTGAATGGAAGAAAGTGAAAGTCACTCAGTCGTGTCTGACTCTTTGTGACCCCATGGACTATACAGTCCATGGAATTCTCTAGGCCAGAATACTGGAGTGGGTAGCCTTTCCTTTCACCTGGGGATCTTCCAAACCCAGGGATCGAATCCAGGCCTCCTGCATTGCAGGTGGATTCTCTACCAGTTGAACCACAAGGAAAGCAAAATATTTGTAAATGATAGAACTGATAAGGTAGCAGTCCGCAACCTTTTTGGCACCAGGAACCGATTTTGTGGAAGACAGTTTTTCATGGAATGGGGGTGAGGAGATGGTTTTGGGATGATTCAAGCACATTACATACTTTGTGCACTTTAATCTAATGCTGCCACTGATCTGATGGGAGGTACCAGTCCATGGCCTAGAGGATGGGGACTCCTGTCATACGAGGTTAATATCCAAAATATGTAAACAACTCATAGAACTCAATAGCAAAAAGAAATTGGACTACTCAAATGGACAGAAGATCTGAATAGATGGTTTTGTGAAGAAGACATACAGATGGCTAAGAAATACATGAAAAGGTATTCAGCATCACTTATCATCAGAGAAATGCAAATCAGAACCATCCCAGATATCACCTCACTCCTGTTAGAATGGCTGTTATCCAAAACACAAGAAATAACACGTATTGGTGAGACTGTGGAGTAAAGAAACTCTTGTGCACTGTTGATAGAATTGTAAATTGCTGCAGACACTATGGAAAACGGTATGGAAGTTCCTCAAAAAGTTAAAAATAGAACTATGATAAGACCCAGCAATTTCATTCTGGGTATTTATGCAAAGGAAATGAAAACAAGAACTCAGAAAGATGTATGTACTTCCATGTTCACTTCTGCGTTATTTACAATAGACTAGACATGGAAGCAACCTGAGTGTTCACTGATGAATGAATGAAGAAAGATGCGGTTTATATATACAATGGAACATTATTCAGGTATACAAAGAAGGAAATTGTGCATGTGCAACAATATGGATGAACTTGGAGGGCATTAGGCTAAGTGGAATAAGTCAGACCAAGAAAGACAAATACCATATGATCTCCTTTACATGTGAAATCTAAAACAGCAACAACAACTGAAAACCAAACTCGTAGAGGACAGGTTGGTAGTTGCCAGAGCAGAGGTGGAGGGCGTGAAGGTGAGCAAAATGGGTTAAGGGAGTCAAAAGACACAATCTCCCAGCTATAAGTCATGGGTTATAATGTTATAGCATGGTGCCTGTAGTTAATAACACTATCGTCTATTTGGAAGTTGCTAGTAGAGTAAATTTAAAAAGTTCTTATCACAAGTAAAAAAATTGTAATGATTGTATGGTAACGGATGCCAACTACTTGGGATCATTTCACAACATATACAGATATCTAAGCATTATGTTATATTCCTGAAATCAGTGGTGTATGTCAATTATATGTCAATGTAAGAAATATGGAGACAGTAAAAAGATTAGTGGTTGAGAGGGGAGGAGGAAAGAATAGGTGAAGAGGATATTTTTTAGGGCACTGAAAACTCTGTACATGACTCTAATCAGGGTTGCATTTGTCCAAACCCATAGACGCTACACCACCAATAAGGAATCCTAATATAAACTATGGCGTTTGTGTGATTATGATGTATCATTGTAGGTTCATCAGTTCTAACAAATCAACCACTCTGCTGCTGGATGTTGATGGTGGAATACATTATGCATATGTGGGGCCAGGGAATATATGGCCTGGGAATATCTCAGTTTCTTTCTCTGAATTTTGCTATCAGCCTAAAACTGCTCTTAAAATTGTTGGTGTTTAGTCAGTAAGTCATGTCCAACTCTTTGTGACCCCCGTGGATTGTAGTATGTCAGGCTCCTCTTTCATCCACTGTCTCCCAGAGTTTGCTAACATTCATGACCGTTGAGTCAGTGATGCTATCTAACCATCTCATCCTCTGTCGTCCCCTTTTCATTTTGCCTTCCATCTTTCCCAGCATTTCCCAGTGTTTTCCAGTGAGTCAGTTCTTTGCATCCGGGGGCCAGAATATTGGAGCTTCAGAAATAGTCCTTACAATGAATATCCAGGGTTGATTTCCTTTAGAATTGACTGGTCTGATCTCCTTGCAGTCGAAGGGACTCTCAAAAAACACAGTGTTTAACAAATTTAAAAAGTAACACAATAGATGGTGGGCTGGATTTGGCTTGCAGGCCATAGTTTGACAACCCATGGTATAAAACAAAGCGATTTGTGATGAAACAAATAGGTAAATGAGTGTCTGTGTCACTTGATGTGTCTGGTTAACCATGTGTCCACTACCGACAAAGGCTCGCTGCCTGATGTGCATAGAACCCCGTACTATAGGATTGGCTTTTGAGAAAAGGAAGAGTTTTATCGTGAGGTCAGCTGGCAAGGAGACAGCAGGCAAGGCTGTCAAATCTGGTTCTTCACCCCAAGGCTGAAGGAGAAATTTAAGGGGTTCGAGGAATCAGCTGATTGGCCAGTCTCGAATCAGCCCATATGAACTACTCGTGCTGCTGGAAGCCATGGTTTCCTTTTCTCTTGGGAGGGCGGAGTATATTGCTTTACAATGTGGTGTTTGTTTCCGCCATAGAACAGAGTGGATGCGCTATATGTACACATATATCCCCTCCCTCTTCAGCCTCCCTCCCACCCCCACATCCCACCCCTCTAGGTCATCACAGAGCGCCGAGCTGAGCTCCCTGTGCTACATAGCCGCTTCCCACTAGCTAGCTATTTCACACCTGGCAGTGTATATATGTCATTGCCACTTTCGCAGCTGGCCCCCTCCCTCTACCCCCACATGTCCACATGGCCATTCTTTATGTCTGCATTTCTATTTCTGCCCTGCAAATTGGGTCATCAATACCATTTTCCTCAATTGCATATATATGCATTAATAGACCATGTTTGTTTTTTCTCTTTCAGACTCATTTCACTCTGCATGACAGACTCTAGGTACATCCACATCGCTACAAATGTCCTAATTTTATTTCTTTTTAGGACTGAGAAATACTCCATTGTATATATGTAGATCTTGTTTATCTGTTTTTGTGTCAGTGGACATTTAGGCTGCTTCCATGTCCTGGCTATTGTGAATAGTCCAGCTATGAACATTGGGGTCCCTGTCTCTTTTAGAATTATGGTTTTCTCAGGGTATATGCCCAGTAGTGGGGTTTCTGTGTCATATGGTAGTTGTAGTTTTAGTTTCTTAAGGAACCTCCATACGGTTCTCCATTGTGGCTGCACCAATTTACATTCCTACCAACAGTGCAAGAGGGTTCTCTTTTCACCACACCCTCTCCAGCATTTATTCTTTGTAGTTTTCTGATGATGGCCATTCTGACTGGTGTGAGGTGACACATCATTGTAGTTTCGATTTGCATTTTTCTAATTATTACCAACATGGAGCATGCTTTCATGAGCTTTTTGCCCGTCTGTATGTCTTCTTTGGAGAAATGTCTGTTTATTTGTCTATTTCGGCTGTGCTGGATCTTCCCTGCCGTGTGAGGGCTTTCTCTATTTGTGCTGCGTGGGAGCTGCTCTCCAGCTCTGGTGTGTGGGTTTCTCATTTTGGAGGCTTCTCTTGCTGCAGAGCATGGGCTCTAGGCTCGTGGGTTTAAGTCGCTGTGGCTCACGGGCATCGTTGCTCTGCGGCATCTGAGATCTTCCCAAACCAGGGATTGAACCAGTGTCCCCTGCATTGCAAGGCTTATTCTTAACTACTGGGTCACTAGGGAAGCCCTCATGGTAAGTTTCCTTTTGTACTGCCCTACTAATTAGTGATATTGAGCATACCATCCCCATCCATCTGCTCTCTAGGTCCATTACTGAATACTAAGGCTTCAACAGCAATAGGTCCACACATGGGATGAGTGCTAGGGCTTTAGGACCTGGGGTTTTTGTTCTGGCTGACTTTCTGTGGTGTAACAGGTCAAATTATTCTCCAGGTGACGCTAGTGGTAAAGAACCCGCCTGCCAGTTCACGAGACACAAAAGACGTGGGTTTGATCCCTGGGTTGGGAAGATCCCTGGAGGACGAAATGGCAGCCCACTCCAGTATCTTGCCTGGGAAATCCCATGGACAGAGGAGCCCAGCAGGCTATAGTCCCTGGGGTCACAGAGAGCTGGATACGACTGAGTGACTTAGCATGCATGCATGATGGGCCAAATTACTTCCATTAGTTATATAACTATCCACCTTTTGGTGGCCTGGGCAGTGAGCTATGGCTGGTTCTTCCAGCATTCTAACAGAGTCCAATAATGCCTGGATCTCCTCTGTGTCCTTCTTTCCTTCCTGATGTTCATAGACCTCTCTTTTCATATGGCCCCACATACCTGTACCACAGAGAAGGCGTACTTAGAATGAATATAAGGAGTTACCTTGTTCCTAGCTCCAAGGTGCAGGGATCTCATGCAGGTTATTAGCTCTGCCTTCTGGGCAGACATACCTGGAGGAGGATTTCTGCTTCTAGGACTTCCTGATGAGTTACTGTTGCATATCAAAGAGTCTCCAGTCCATGAAGCTTCTCCCATTTGTAAGCATATCCGTATCTGGATTCTCAGGTCAGGTCTGCTAGAATGGACTTGAGTGAATTGCACCAAAAGACCTTTTGGCACTCTGCAGTCTATCTTAGTGGCTCATTGTCCTTTCCTTTAAGAGCGTAATATAGGGGTTTACCATGATCCCAAACTTAGGAATCCAAATATAACAAAGCCCAGCCATTCTTAAGAATTCTCACGATTGCCTTCTGGTGGTTGATACAGTCACTCTAATGCCTACCTTCCATTTGGAATATGTTTCTTTGTCATAGATATTTTACAGTTGGTTGAGAAGTTTTCACTTTTCCCATGGAGACTTTATATCCCCAGTCTGCCAGAAAGTTGAAAGTAAGGATTGTATTTTGGCTTGAAGCTTCCTTTGTTTTACTAGCCATTAGGTATATTATTCATATATTGCAGTACAGCTCCCTCATTTAATTGGCTGTCCCTTAAGTCCTTGGCTAAGGCTTGCCGAGAAGATGGTGGGGCATTCTTCGATCCTTGTGGGAGCACCATCCAACAACAGGGTTGTTTCATATTAGTCTCTGGATCATCTCATTCAAAGGCAACAGCTCCTAGGCCTCAGGACTGAGTGGTATACAGTAAAAGGTATCTTTTAGGTCCAGAATTGTAAATCGGCAAAAGTCTCTGGATAAGATTGTAAGCAAAAGTATAAGGATTTGGTACTATGGGACATATGTCGTGTACAATTTGTGTCAATGGGTCTCAGATCCCATGCAAACAATAATCTCTGGCCCCTGGCTTTTATAGCAGCACTATTGGAGTATTTTATTGATACTGGTAAGTTTGATAAGGGGCTTCCCTGGTACCTCAGATGGTAGAGAATGTGCCTGCAATGCAGGAGACCCAGGTTCGATCCCTGGGTAAGGAAGATCTTCTGGAGAAGGGAACGTCTACCCACTCCAGTATCGTTGCATGGAGAATCCCATGGACAGAGGAGGCTGGTGGGCTACAGTCCCTTAGGTCGTAAAGAGTCCGACACGACTGAACGACTAATACTACACTACCGAGGTTGGATTAATTGGCATATAAGAAAGGTAGCTTTCAGAGGATTTATACTTCACCTGCCTCTTTAAAGGCTATTGCTTTTTCAGTTCCGATACTTGGCACCAGGCTGCAGTTTTCCTACTCCTGGGTCAGCGGTCTTGGCTCTTCCTGGCCTGTCCTCAACTCAAGCATCCTCTCTTTTGTAGAATTTCTTCAGGGACTTCTGGTTGAAGTTTGTCTCTCCATTGTCATAGCACCTCTTGGAGGGTGCAGGTTGACCTAGGAGTACTTTAGCATCTACTGTTTCTGCTGAGAAAGTCACTTATGCATTTAACTTTGTTAGATTTTCCCCCAGTAAAGGAATAGGGCATTCAGGCAGATACAGAAAGCTGTGCCCTACATATGCTTTTTTTCCCGCCCTATTATATAAGATCTGCGGTAGAAAATGGAGACTGTATATGTACGAATGCCCTGGGTTGACCTTGGTCATCTAGCACTTTGGGCACTTGTTTCATTTGATACTGCCCTGCCTGAGGGCAATTTAAAAGATACTAATTTTTAGTATGTTTAAAGTTAAACATTTACAATATAATAAACGAACTATCTTTTAAGCAGCAGTTTTTTTTCTCCTTATTTTACAAATGAGAAAACAGAGGCACAGAGAAGGCAATTAGCATTCCCCAATACCCTCAATTTAGTAAGTGGCTAGAATGGGATTTGAACACATGCCACCTATGTGGAAGAATCCATGACACCAAACTCTTTCTTCGAAACAGGAGAGTAAGAAGGACCTTCAGGCTTCCCTGGTGGTTCAGTAGTAAAGACTCCTTCTGCCAAAGCAGGAGACCTGTGTTTGATCCCTCATCTAGGAATATCCCACATTTTGCAGAACACCTCAGGCTGTGCATCACAACTACTTAACCTGTGCTCTAGAGCCAGGGAACCACAACTGCTGAGCCCAAGTGCCCCAACTACTGAAGTCCAAGCACCTCGATCCCATGGTGTCAAAAGGCGAAGCCACCACAGTAAGAAACCCATGTACGGCAACTAGTGAAAAGCCTGTGCAGTAACGAAGCCCTAGCACAACCAAAAAGTCAATTTCTAGTTATAAAAATGAACAGCTTCTCACTTGGTGCTTGCTGCTATCTAGAGGAGAACAGTGAATTGACATATGACATATGTAGGATCTGAGACACTGTCAAAGAGAGGAAAATAAAAGTGTTAGTTACTCTGTCGCATCCCACCCTTTGTGACCCCATGAATTGTAGCCCGCTAGGCTACTCTGTTCATGGAATTCTCCAGGCAAGAAGACTGGAGTGGGTGGACATTCCCTTCTCCCAGGGACCTCCCTGACCCAGGGACTAAACCTGGGTCTCCTGCATTGCAGGCAGATTCTTTTCCATCTGAGCCACCAGCGAATGCCCATCAAAGAAAGAGGAGAGATCCTCAATGTAAGCGGAGAAAGAAACAGTGAAAAGACCCCGGTTGTCTAAGCACAAAGCAACAAGCACATTTTCTGGAAATTTAACTCGAGAGACTTAATCCTCATTTAAAAAAAATCTTCAAGTGCAGTCATGGTGAAATGGGAAAGTTAATTCCTTTGTATCCAAGCTTGTTTATATATTTGTAAATATTCAAAGCAAGACTTAGTCGCTCAGTCATGTCCGACTCTCTGCGATCCCATGGATTGTAGCCCACCAGGCTCCTCTCTCCATGGATTTTCCAGGCAAGAATACTCGAGTGGGTTGCCATTCCTTTCTCCAGGGGATTTTTCTGACCCAGGGATCAGACCCAGGTCTCCCACACTGCGGGCAGATTGTTTACCGTCTGAGCTACAGGGAGGTATATTTTTAAATATTTGAATATTTGTAAATATTCAAAGCAGTTTGCAAACTTTAGGGAGACTCAGATTGACCATGTGTCAATCTGAGGACCCTGTCTTATCAAGGACCATAAGACAGGCAAGATCTGTAAAATTATAACTTTTGCTTTATTAACTATACTGAGGCACAGAAGAAACATATTTTGAGTGTTTTTGTTAGGTAATGGCAAGATTAGGGTTTACATAAATAGAGACTTCATCTGATCAAATAGAGTTGACCCAGAGGCTGAAGTTTTAAAGGGGAAGATGAAAAAAATATAGATTTTTTTCTTTGCCTGTGCTGGGTCTGTGTTGCTGCACATGGCCTTAATTCTCCTGAGACATGTGGGAACATAATTCCCGGACCAGAGAGGGAACCCATATCCCGAGTGTTGGAAGGCAGCTTCTTAACCACTAGACCACCAGGGAAGTCCCTATCATTTTTTCAAGAAATCTTTTTCTTTCTGAAACTGGAAATTTTCTTTCTGCATAGTCACAAAAGGATAAAAAGTTCAGTGTTCTCCCCATTCTGAAAGCAGACCCCAGGAGGCCACACAGGTCACGAACAGGCTGATTTCAGGCCACGGGGTGTGGGCACAGGTGGGCACAGTCTGCAGTGAGCTCAAGGTCAAGGTGAGGCCAGCACCCCTCTGGGTGTTTCATCACCTCAGCCCTGCTTCTACATGTTAGTTACCCTGGACTTGGGCTCTGCCATCCTCCCAGTCCACTCTCCACTGAGGTTTTCCACTCCCATGACCACAACACAAACTATATAAGGCATCATGATGTCTCCCATAGGTTTGTTTCTAAAGCTGACATCCACTCTCAACTCCAGATTCATTTTTCTGGCTACCTGCATGACAGTTCCACTTGCAGATTTGACATGACATGCCTTCTCCAACCTCCCATCCCAGCTGTGTCCCTGGCAAAAGACCCCAAATTGATCAAATGGCACCACCATCAACCCAGGCGAAATGAGATTATTTTCTCCATATCTCCCTCTTCCTCTCTGGTCCACGGAGAAACTTTGCTGATGTATCCAAATCCATCTGCAGTGTGTCTACATCTCTGCATCCTCCACTCCAGTTCAACCACCATTGTCTTTTACCTAGACCAGCTCCTAGCTGTGATACCTCCTAGCTGGTTTCCCAGCTTCAACCCTTCCCACTCTACATTCTTCAATGCAGCCAGTACCACTGACTTCATATTCAGGGGGATTCATTTTACTTTATATTCAATATCACAAATTTACCTTCATTCATGAGCTTGTATTTTTCACCCTCCAAGGGCTGTATAGAATCACTCTCAATAGAACTGAAGTAAATTTTGAGTGCTACCATGTTACTTTATCTCAGAGTGGTGCAGTTCAAGTAAAAAATCACACGTGGATATTTTGTAAGGGTAGTATCCATGCTAGACAGTGATGACCACAGGAAGTTATGTCTCTAGGAAACCCAGTCCTGCTACACTTTGATTGTCACTGTAGCCCAGGGTGAGCTTGTCAGAGAGGGACTCTGCTATGCCAGCATCCAGGACCCACATCTTGCTACACAGAAGTCTGCTTCAAACAAAATGAAGACCCCTTTATTTCACTCACTTCCCAATCCCATTCCCATCACTATTTCTGGAGATCAACCCCAGTCATGATTTTCAGGCCATATTTTTATAGCTCATCTATTCACAGGCACCCACATTCACCAGGGCCTCACCTCACCCACACCCACCCCATATACAACATTGTTTATTAGGGGAAGGTGCATTTTGTATTTTTCAGGGTCCCATGGAACCCCTTCTCCCTTCCTCTGTGCAGATCTTGAGCTGCCTGTGGACAGGGCATTGGTAGCTCAAGAGACTCCTGGATACTTTTTTACAACTAGAAACGTTAAGGGTTTGCACGCATGAATCAACAAGGGACCTTTATTTCTTTAGGAAGCAATTTATTGTAAGAACTGGCAACACTGAAAGAAGGAAAACTTAAGTGAACTTATTCTGCAAGGGCAACACTGCAGACTTCATGGCAGGCAGGGTGACCGTGGGCAGTGACCCAGGACTTGGGGGAAAGTCCAGTCCAGGCTCAGTCCTCCTTGTCGCTGTGGCCCAGGGTGAGCTTGTCAAGGACGTCGTCTGCCAGGCCGCCTTCCGCTGACCCCACGTTGCTCAGGTTGCTGACATGGTCCTCCAGGTCCTTGATGAACTTGACCTGCTGGTCCAGGTAGCCGGTCTCCAGGAAGTGGCACAGGTCGGCGTCGCAGCTCTCAGTGGCCAGCTGGTGCAGGTCGAGCAGGCTCTGGTTGACGCACTTCTCCAGGTGCAGGGTGTCTTGCATGGCCTGGAGCCCGCTCTCCCACTCTTGGCTCTCAGGCTTTCTGATGTCGAGGAAAGAGACATGGCCCCCACGCTCTTTCTGCAGGAACATCAGGCTCTCCGCTGTCTTGCTGTGCTCGTGGGAGCGGAGCAGGAAGAAGCGGGAGAAATGCTTCAAGGCCACGTCATCACGGTTGAGGTAGAAGGCCACAGCCAGGCACTGGAAGGAGGTGTGGAACTCCAGGGCGGCGTGGCTGTTGACCGCGGCCTCACACTCAGGGCGGTTGTTCTGACGCACCTCCGAAGTTGGTGTGGGCACCAAGTCGGGAGACTCCAATATCGAGGGAATGGCGGCTCGGACGAGGCGAGTGTGGGCCCAGCATCGGCGGGGGCGCGGGCGCCAGCGGCCTCCTCGGAACCTTCCCATGGTGGACGGTGTGGGCGGCCGGAAGCGAGCTCCAAGCCAGAGGGCAGGTGGCTGGGTGTGGGCTCTGGGATGGAGGGGTAATGGCGTCCGTTGGGCGGGGCCAGTGCCTGGGCTTGAGATTGGTTAAGGAAGAGGTCACGTGAGTGGGCGGGATCTGTGGGTGGGGCGAGACCACTGTCTATCAAAGCCAGGGTGAGGCCAAGCCGCTCTGAGCTGGGTACTTAGCATCTACAAAGTTTTCCATTTGCCGTAATACTTTTCTTCCAAGGACTTTCTCTTATTCTCTAATTGCTCCCTTTTATAGCACCCTGTTCCCATTTTATAAGCCCACTGTCATCTTTACAGTTCTGAGAATATGAATTTGGAATTTTTTGGTAATGGTTTCTTCTGTTTCCTGTAGTATATTTTTTTTTCTCCAAAAATAGTTTTGTTCATTCATCATGATCTCTTTCACTTCAGTCAAATATCTGGTAGACATTTGTCCATACATATTTGTGAGTAAAGGACCCAAGTTCGATCCGTGCATCTGGAAGATCCTCTGGAGAAGGGAATGGCTACCTACTCCAGTATTCTGGCCTGGAGAATCCCTTGGACGGAGGAGCCTGGCGGCTATAGTCAGTGGGGTCGCACAGAGTCCGACACGGCTGAATGACTAACACTTCCACTTTTTTCATTGTGATTTCACCCTCCCTCCCCTGCCTGGTGGTTCTTATTATGATTGCAAGAGGTGCCTCAGTAACAACCCTTAGGGAACTTTGAAATGAAAATATGGCTCATTACTCACAGGTCCTGGAGGATGGACGGCATGCATGGACTCCACAGCCGGGTCATGGGTAGCAAGTGAGTACACGTGTAGCCTGGGGCGCTTTTATTGGGGTCTAGGATGGGATGCCTAGCGTGTTACAGATTGAGTCTTTCTTGGTGAATTTAAAACATGAGCGTGAATTAAAATGTCAGCCGGGAAAAACAAGTAAGTGGTCAGATGGTCAGTTATCCTAGTCATCCAGTGATCTCTAAAACAAAAGAAACTGCTGCAAACAGTGAGAGTTTTACTACTTCTTTTCTAATCTGGATTCCTTTTATTTCTTTTTCTGCTCTGATTGCTGTGGCCAAAACTTCCAAAACTATATTGAGTAGTAGTGATGAGAGTGGGCACCCTTTTCTTTCTCCTGACTTTAGGGGAAATGGTTTCAGTTTTTCATCATTGAGGATAATGTTTGCTGAGGGTTTGTCATTTATAGCTTTTATTATGTTGAGGTACGTTCCTTCTATTCCTGCTTTCTGTAGGTTTTTTATCATAAATGAATGTTGAATTTTGTCAAATGCTTTCTCTGCATCTATTGAGATAATCATATGGTTTTTATTTTTCAATTTGTTAATGTGGTGTATTATATTGATTGCTGTGGATATTGAAGTATCCTTGCATCACTGGGGTAAAGCCCACTTGGTCATGATGTATGATCTTTTTAATATGTTGTTGGATTCTGTTTGCTAGAATTTTGTTAAGGATTTTTGCATCTATGTTCATCAGTGATATTGGCCTATAGTTGTCTTTTTTCGTGGCATCTTTGTCAGGTTTTGGTATTAAGGTGATGGTGGCCTCATAGAAAGAGTTTGGAAGTTTACCTTCCTCTGCAAATTTCTGAAAGAGTTTGAGTAGGATAGGTGTTAATTCTTCTCTAAATTTTTGGTAGAATTCAGCTGTGAAGCTGTCTGGTCCTGGGCTTTTGTTTGTTGGAAGATTTCTGATTACAGTTTCAATTTCCATGCTTGAGATGGGTCTGTTGAGATTTTCTATTTTTTCCTGGTTCAATTTTGGAAAGTTGTACTTTTCTAAGAATTTGACCATTGCTTCCAAGTGGTCTGTTTTATTTGCATATAGTTGCTGATAATAGTCTCTTATGATCGTTTGTATTTCTGTGTTATCTGTTGTGATCTCTTTATTTTCATTTCTTTTTGTTGATTTGATTTTTCTCCCTTTGTTTCTTGATGAGTCAGGCTAATGGTTTGTCAATTTTATTTACCTTCTCAAAGAACCAGCTTTTGGTTTTAATTTTTGCTATGGTCTCTTTTGCTTCTTTTGCATTTATTTCTGCCCTAATTTTTAAGATTCCTTTCCTTCTGCTAACCTTGGGGTTCATAATTTCTTCCTTTTCAAGTTGCTTTAGCTGTAGAGTTAGGTTATTTATTTGACTTGTTTTTTGTTTCTTGAGGTAAGCCTGTATTACTATGAACCTTCCCCTTAGCACTGCTTTTACAGTGTCCCATAGGTTTGGATTGTTATGTTTTAATTTTCATTCATTTCTATGGATATTTTGATTTCTTTTTTAAACTTCTGTGATGGGAAAACCTGGCTTTCATTTAGTCTGGTAGCTGGCACTGTGTTTATTTAAGACAGCTGTCTGTGATGTGGATGCCTTGGCAATCAACAGCTTAAGATCAGGCACTTATGTTACAATAAGAAAATTTAAAAGCAAACATACAGAAAAAAAAAAAAAACCTCAGGGTCATTGTTCCCTGGTAGTCCAGTGGCTACAACTCCAAACTCCCAGTGCAGGGGGCCTGGGTTCAGTCCCTGGTTGGGGAACCAGATCCCACATACCACAGCTAAGACCCAGTGCAGGCAAACAAAACAAAACAACTCAGGTGCTTAGAGTACAGCGCAGCCTGTGATGCTGAGACAACAGAGCTAGGAGGTGAGGACATGAACGGCCTTCAGGTGCTGTAGGCAGGGCCGCTGTCTGTTTCTGGGTGGTCCTTTTGGCCTGAGAACGGACTGACAGTCTGAAGGGCCTCTTGGTCTAGGGTTGGGTCACCCAAGCAACATCCAGCAAGTTCCGCCAGGTAACATCATAGTGGCTCGTCCTCCGGTGCCATCAGGCAGTGCACTTAGTCCATTGTTTCAGGAACATCTCAGTCCCCGTTGCAGTGTTCCACAATGTGAACTGGGGAGCAAGCCATCTGGGTGAGCAGCTACATCTCCAACATGGTACCATGGCTCTGGGATGTCATCTCCAGTGGACGAGGCATAGGTGTCTCCAGTGGTGAGCTCCTGGCCTGGGATATGGCCCCCGGGAGTGGTATCATCTCCAGTGATGAGTCTGTCTCACTCACGAATGAGGAGTGAGTGGAGGCCACCCAGGGGTGGGAACCCATGTGGATATGCAGTATTGGTCATCGGCTGGGCCTAGGCTGGCCTGATATAACGTAGAGGCTTCCTTGAGGGCTGAAGGGCATATCTGATGCCTGCTGCTTGTGGAACAAACTGTTGAGAGCTCTGTGGGGTCATCAGGGGCATCTTTAGCAGTGGAATGAGTGACTGTCCTTTCCTTCCTGGAAGAGCTCATCCAAAGTACATGGATATTCTGGGCACATTTATATCCCAGGCCTGAGGCGATCTATTGATGCTACTTCGGCACAGCCATGAGGGCAGTCCCTGCACAGATCCTGGGAGCACATTCCCCATATCCAGATGGGTTTTATGTAGGAGCGATCATGGGGCAACTGGACTTGTAGCCCTATTTGATGTTGATACTGCAGGGCAAGTATCGTTTGGCTGTTGCTTCCAGAGAGCCCATTGCCTTTAAAGGGCTTCCCTGGTGCTTCAGAGGCTAAAGAACTTGCCTGCAAGGTGGGCGACATGGGTTTGATCCCTGGGTCGGCAGGATCCCCTGGAGAAGAGAATGGCTACCCAATGCAGTATTCTTGTCTGGAGAATCCCATGGACAGAGCAGCCTAGTGGGCTACAGTCCATAAGGTCGCACAGAGTCTTACACGACTGAGTGACTAGCAGTACACTACTAACTTTGGATTACTTGGCATTTAATAAAGGTGGTTATCAGAGGCTTTATACTTCACATGCCTCTTGAAAGGCTATTGCTTTTTGAGTTCTGATACTTGGCACCGAGCTGGCGTTTTCCTACTACTGGGTCAGCAGTCTTGGCTCTTCCTCTCCTCCCTTCAACTCAAGCATCTGCTCTTACCTTTGGTAGAATTTCTCCAGGGACTTCTGGTTTAAGTTTGTCTCTCCATTTTCATAGCACAGCTTGGAGGGTGCAGGCTTGACCTAGGAGTACTTTAGCGTCTACGTTTTCTGGTAAGAAAGTCACTTGGGCGTTTAACTTTGTTAGATTTCCCCCCGTAAGGGAATAGGGCATTCAGGCAGATACAGAAAGCTGTGCCCTTTGTATGCTTCCCCCCCCCCTAATTATGTAAGATCTGAGGTAGAAAATGGAGAGTGTACATGTACGAATGCCCTGGATTGACCACTATCATCTCGCGCTTTGGGAACTTGTTTCATTGGTTATTGCCCTGCCTGAGGCTGTGTACCCCCTGTGCCAAATATAGTTCCTTGGTGGGTTCAAGGATGGGGAGACCAATCCCTTTGGCCTCTCTGGTGAGGCAGGGTACAGGGGTACCGGTGGAAATGTGGCCTTCGGAGAAGTTTTGATGGAAGCTCTGAACTTTGTGGAGGGGTTCTCACTTTTTATGGTGTGGAAGCATGGGATGCACTGAAGGCAGAGCCACATGGATTTAGTCAGGATCATCATTAGTCTCTAACCCAGTCGAGACAGGCTTTTTCTGAGGTTCAGTCTTCCCCCTGAACCATACTTTCCTTCTCTTCTGCAAATTCGTATTCTGCAGAATAACTTAAAAAAAAAAAAAAAAACAGTTGATGTCAGACATTGTGAACCTCCTCTTGATCTGAGGGGAGTTGATAACGTCAGTGCCAGGCAGAGCTAATGGGAGGACCATCAAGAGTTCTCTATCTTGGAGTATGTCCTCTGAAGAAAGACAGGCCCTTCTTGAAGCCAGAGCTCTGATGTTGGCGAATCAGTTTCCACCACTGTATGACTCAAGCTAGTTGACTTTTATGCCAGCAAAACCATGAAGGGCCCAGCACAAGCGCCAGTAGGAAATGCCTGCCGCCTCTTCCCAGCCTTCATGTATGGGGCTCAACCTGCAGTCTTCTGAGAAACGCGAGGTCTGGGTGATGTGGGACATTTGGCGGCACCTGGAAAAACATTGCCCTTCTGGGTGCTGAAGGGAAGCAGCAGGGTTTGCCAGTCTGGGCTCACAGTACACTTTGTTTCTTGGTAGGAAAAATCGAGGCACACGAGAGACTTGCCCCTCAACCACTCTCCACTTTCATGCTGGTTCTGAAGTTTAGCCAGCCCTTCTGAGAATGGATGTTTTGAGGAGAGAGAGAGATCAGACAACCTCTAAGTCAAAGGCTTAGTGAGTATCCCAGGTTTCAAACCCAAGAGCTGAGAACAGTCTATGGATTGTCCTGTCTTAAAAAATGACCTCCTCTCGTTCCCTGCCCCCACCCTAAACAGTCTAAGAGGGATAAGAAAGGAAGCCGGAGCCTAGTTTAATTTCTGGAGCAAAGGCGGCAGTGACTATCCACAGTTTGGCTGTAAGAATTTCCTGGAAAAGCCATGGAGGAGAATGGACCATCTCCAGGATGACCAGCTTGGGTTTGAGGGTTCACTTAAGGAATACCGAAAAAGACACCTTCCCTTAGAGATAGTTGGCAGAAATGGTAGCTTGACAGCCACCATGGCACCCAGCTGCCAAGGAAGCTGTCCCAGCAGTTCCCAGACTGGAGCCCATTTGGTCAGAGGCTCCTAATCGTTTTTCCCCTGGTGCTGAGTGGCAGGCTTGCCTATCACTGAGGGGCCTGTGAGTCCAGGCTCCATCTCACTTGCCACCTTGAAGAACTTACTCAGTGAGGAGGAGGGTGAAAGAGGTGATTGTATCACCTGGGAAAAAGTGAAGTGCAGAAGCTGTGATAAAACACAATGGGTAAAATGTGCGGGTGTCTGTTGGTGTGTCTGTGTCACCGTGTGTGAAACATGAAGTGCAAGAAGAGGTTTCCAAGGCCCTTTGCATAACTGCGTTTGAAGACACATTAAGTTTTTATTGTGTTTGCTTCAGTCCTAACAGGAGGGTATGCTGAGTTCATCTCGAGGCGTCAGCATTATTTTCTGGTGCTGCACGTGATTCCAAGATGGAGCCATGTTTGACAACTAGGATGCTAAAGAATGCTTCTCAAAATCCAGTGTGCGTATTCATCACCTGGGACCTTGTTAAAATGTTGATTCTGCTTCAGGAAGCCTGGGTGTCAGGAAGCATTGAACAGGAGACTTCCTGTGGGCTGTTTTGGATCTGTCAGGAAAACTTTGGCCCTTATTAATTCCTATTCAGGAATTAAGAGGAGAGGCTCGCCTTTCCCGGGACTGAGGAATCCAGGCATTTCCTTTGTTAGTTTCTCATTATGGTGATAAGTACCCTGTTCTCTCTTTAATAGGGATCGCCTTGTGTTTTGTAAGTCTGGAATTTTAATCTTTATCTTGGTGAGAATAACTACCTTGTAAGACAGTATATATGCACACACCATGTTGATTAAAACACCTTTGCTCCATCAGAGCTTTGGTCCCTGTGTCTTTCTTTCTTTCTTCTTTCTCTCTCTCTCTGTCTCTCTCTGTTTCTAGTTGATTCCCTGGAGCGCAGAAGCCGGCTGTGTAACCCAGGGAATATTAGCCTCTTTCCTTCTTTCACTCTCTCATCGTCGACTCCGAACCACCAGGTTCCGGTCCAATAAAGGACCAACACCTGGGGTAGTGCTTAAACTTTAGGACTACCGAGTATCTAACAGGCTGTCAGGCAAAGTGGCCACTGCTGGTTCCCACAGCATAGTTTGAGGAGCAAGGTGCTCGTGCTGGCTTTAATTGCCTGGGATGTCTGAATCCTGCCCCAGGGACTCATGTAATTGGTCTGGGATGTATCTGGGGCAGCCAGCATTTTAAAAGCTCTATAAACGATTCCACTGTACAGCAAAGCTTGTGACCCTCGATGGCAAAGTGCATGGTGATTTATCAAGTTTAATTATTTTATCAGCCCTAAGGTGGTCTTCTCTTCCAATTCCAGACACCCCAACTTACTCCTCTCCCACCGTCATAGATGGGATCGGGGTTACCTCTACATCCTTCCTATGTTTCCCACCTGTGAGGAGTGAACTTATAGCTCAGGATGGAAAGAGGAGGCTCAGGCAACCTGAGTTGCAGAAGAAGCAAAAAGGGTTCTGGGGGCCGATTTAAAGGAAAAGCTAGTTGAAATAGAATGTGGCAGAGGCATTGCCAAGAAAACTTGTCACCCAGAAACTTGCCTTCAGTCTTGGGCCTGATTCTGCAGCAGTGAAAAGAGCAATGTGTTCTCCTGATTCCTAGTAGCACTTGACAATCAAGCAGTTACAAACGATATTTCCCTTTTAATTAGAAGGGTGACAGGATTTGTCAAAATGCAAGAGACCCCCAGTAGCAAAGGAAAGATTAAAAAAATATTTTCTCCAAAGTATACATACCAAAAAGGAACTTAGAACTAGTGTATGTTGATGACGATGGTTATGATGAGAAAAGATGGTTACACAAAGTACTTATTATGTGCCAGCCACTATTCTAAGTATTTAAAATATAATAAATCATCTAATCTTTTAAGTAATAGTTTTATGATGCCTATTTTACATGTGAGAAAACTGAGGCACAGAAAAGGTAAATAACATGCCCCAATTCCCTCAATTTAGTAAGTGGCTAGACTGGGATTTGAACCCAGGCCATCTGTGGGGAAGAATCCATGACACCAAACTGTTTCTCCAAAACAGGAGAGTAAGAAGGACCTTCAGGCTTCCCTGGTGGCTTGGTGGTAAAGAATCCTACTGCCAAAGCAGGAGACCTAGGTTTGATCCCTGATCTGGGAAGATCCCACATTTCGCAGAGCACCTCAGCCTGTGCATTACAACTACTGAACCTGTGCTCTAGAGCCGGGGAACCACAACAGCTGAGCCCATGTGCCCCAACTACTGAAGTCCAAGCAGGCAGAAACATGTGTACAGATTTCATCAGATCAAATAGAGTTGACCAAGAGGCTGAATTTTTAAAGGGGAAGAGGAAAAGAAGAACTGATAATTTTGGGGGCTATGTGGAGCATTGTTGCTCCATGTGCCCTTAGTTCTCCTGAGGCATGTGGGATCATAGTTCCAACACCAGAGATCAAACCCATATCCCATGTGTTGGAAGGCAGCTTCTTAACCATTGGACCACCAGGGAAGTCGCTATCATTTTCTTAAGAAATCCTTTTTTTTTAAACTGGAAAATTTCTTTCTGCATAGTCACAAAAGGATAAAAAGTGCAGTCTTCTCTCCATTCTGAAAGCATACCCCAGGAGGCCACACGGAGGTCCCGAACAGGCTGATTTGGGGCCACAGGGTGTGGGCAGAGTCTGCAGTGAGCTAAAGGTCAAGGTGAGGTCAGCACCCCTCTGGGTGTTTCATCACCTCAGCCCTGCTTCTACATGTTAGTTACCCTGGGCTTGGGCTCTGCCATCCTCCCAGTCCGCTCTCCACTGAGGTTTTCCACTCCCATGACTACAACACAACCTATATAGGCATCATGGTGTCTCCCATAGGTCTGCTTCTAAAGCTGATATCCACTCTGAACTCCAGATTCATTTTTCTGGCTACCTGCATGACAGTTCCACTTGGATGTCTAATATGCATCTCAGATTTTGACATGACATGCCTTCTCCAAACTTCCATCTCTGCTGTGTCCCTGGCAAAAGACCCCAAATTGATCAAATGGCACCACCATCAACCCAGGCGAAATGAGATTATTTTCTTCATATCTCCCTGTTCCTCTCTGCTCCATGAAGAAACCTTGCTCATGTATCCAAATCTATCTGCAGTGTGTCTACATCTCTTCATTTCTTGAACCTCCACTCCAGTTCAGCCACCATCATCTTTCACCTGGACCAGCTGTGATACCTATTAACTGGTCTCCCAGCTTCAACTCTTCCCCCTCTACATAGTTCAGTGCAGCCAGTACCATTGACTTCCTATACAGGGGCATTCAGTTTACTTGATATTCACTATCACAAATTGACCTTCCTTCATCAGCTTATATTTTTGATCCTAGAAAGGCTATAGAGAATCATCCTGAATAGACTTGAGGTAAATTTTGAGTGGTACCAGTCTACTTTATCACAGGGTGGTACAGTTCAAGTAAAGAATCACACGTGGAAGTTTTGTAAGGGCAACATCCATGCTCAACAGTGGTGACCGCAGGAAATGTGTCTCTAGGAAAGCCAGCCCTGCTACCCTTAGATTGTCACTGTAGCCCAGGGTGAGCTTGTCAGCGAGGGACTCTGCCGTGCCAGCATCCCGGACACCCATCTTCCTACCCAGAATTCTGCTTCAAACAAAATGAAGACCCCTTTATTTCATTCCCTCCCCAATCCCTTTCGCTTCATAGGTTCTGGAGATCAACCCCAATCATGATTTTCAGGCCATATTTTTATAGCTCATCTATTCACAGGCACCCACATTCACCAGGGCCTCACCTCACCCACACCCACCCCATATACCACACTGTTTATTAGGGGAAGGTACATTTTGTATTGTTCAGGGTCCCATGGAACCCCTTCTTCCCTCCCTCTGTGGAGATGCTGAGCTTCCTGTGGACAGAGCATTGGTAGCTCAAGAGACTCCTGGATACCTGTTTTAAAACTTGAAAGGTTAAGGATTTGCACGCATGAATCAACAACAGACCTTTATTTCTTTAGGAAGCAATTAGTTTACTGGAAGAACTGGCAACACTGAAAGAAGGAAAACTTAAGTGAACTTATTCTGCAAGGGCAATACTGCAGACTTCATGGCAGGCAGGGTGACCTTGGGCAGTCACCCAGGTCTCGGGGGAAAGTCCAGTCCAGGCTAAGTCCCCCTTGTCACCGTGGCCCAGGGTGAGCTTCTCAAAGAGTACTCTACCAGGCCGCCTTCCAGTGACCCTTTGTTGCTCAGGTTGCTGACTTGGTCTCCCAGCTCCTTGATGAACTCGACCTGCTGGTCCAGGTAGCCGGTCCCCAGGAAGTGGCACCAGTGGGTGTCGCTGCTGTCGGTGGCCAGCTGGCGCAGGTCGAGCAGGCTCTGATTGACACTCTTCTCCAGGTGCAGGGCTTCCGACATGTCCTGGAGACCACTCTCCCAATCTTCGTTCTCGAGCTTTCTCATGTCCAGGAAGGAGAAGCTACCCCCACGCCAGTTCTGCAGCAACATCAGGCCCTCGGTCGTCTCACTATGCTCCTGGGAGAAGAGCAGGAAGATGCAGGAGAAGCGCTGCAAGGCCATGTTGTGGTGGTGCAGGGAGCAGGCCCTGGCCAGGCACTGGAAGGAGGCACGGAGCTCCAGGGCGGTGTGGCTGTTGCACTTATAGTGGTAGTGCTGGCGCACCTGCGAGGCAACTGCGGACGACATGGCGGGCAGTGGCAAGAGCATCTGGAAGGCGTCTCGGATGAGGGAGGCGCGGCAAGGGCAGCAGCAGGTGCGGAGATGCTGGCTGCTTCCTCAGAGCCTTCTCATGGTGACACATGATGGCCGACACAGGCGGGCTCTGGGCTGCAGGGCAGGTGGCTGGGTGCGGGCTCTGGGATGGACAGGAAATGGCAACCATTGTGCACGGTGAGTGCCCAAGCAGACTCTGTAGATCGGTGCTTCTCAAACTTTACCTGGCACATGAATCACTAGGGATTCCATTCAAGTACAGATTCTGACTCACTTGGTCTGGGGTCCAGCTAGGAATCTGCATTTCTAGCAAACTCCCAAATGAAGCCAGTATTCTTGGTGTCAGGGAGCTTACTTTGAGTAGCAAGAATTTAGAGCCCTTGGCATGGAATCCACTGGATGAGCAGGTGGAGAGATGAGGAAGGGATGGGACTCTGAGAAGAGAGGACAGGTGTGGATCCTGGTGAGACAAGCAAGATGTGGAAGACTTTCATCTCTATCAAGTAGCATCCCTTCCTCTCGACTTGGCAAGTTGTTGAGATTGGTGTTCAGTCGCTAAGGCATGTCCAACTCTTTGCAACCCCGTGGCCTGCAGCAGGCCAGGCTTCCCTGTCCTTCACTATCTCCCGGAATTTCCTCAAACTCATGTCCATTGAGTCAGTGCTGCCATCCAACCATCTCATCCCCTGTCGTCCCCTTCTCCTCCCGCCTTCAGTCTTTCCCAGCATCAGAGGCTTTTCCAATGAATTGGCTCTTCCCATCAGGTGACCGAAGTATTGGAGCTTCAGGATTAGTCCTTCCAGTGAATATTCAGGACTGATTTCCTTTAGGATTGACTGGTTTGATCTCTTTCCTGTCCAAGGGACTCTCAAGAGTCTTCTCTAACACAACAATTTGAAAGCATCAATTCATCAGTGCTCAGCCTTCTTTATGGTTCAACTCTCACATCCATACATGACCACTAGAAAGACCATAGCCTTGACTAGACGGACCTGTACACCAGAGCAGCCCATGCAGCCCGGCGTCATGTAAGCTGCTTCCTCTACACAGACAGTGGGGAGCACTTGGTAATCAGGTGAACTGGTTCAGTAGGCCTAGGTTTGTTACATGAGCTCATGATGCATTAGATACCATATAAACTACTTCAGAACCAAAGAAATCTAACTAGAAAGACTAGGTGGCCTGACCCTTGTGATCTTTCACTTAATCTTCCAGGACTCTGCTTATCTTCTTGTCCAATAGTTAGTTTATCCAGTCCTGTGAGTCCAGCAATCTCAAGAAGATGTTGGCTCCCCTATGTTTATTTTAAATACTGTTATCTCAGCTTGTTACTCAACCACCCTGGGATTCACTCCCCCAAAACACAGTGGACCCCATCTACTGGCACAGGTTGTATAAGGGAAAGTACAGCCTTTATTGCAGGCCAGCAAGGAGAACCGGCAGCTCATGCTGAGAAGACCCCAGCTCTCCAATTGCTTTCACCAGAAGGTTTTTACCAACAGTGTGAGGCAAAGGGTCTCGGGGTGCATGATCAGTTTTTGCTCAATTCTCTGATCCATTGATGGCGAGGTAACAGGGTGATGTTTTCAGGAATCTCAGTCATGAACCTTCTGGTTTCAGCAGGTCTGGGTTATACATTCTTGTGGCAGCATGTAGTTAACTCTTTCTACATGGTGGGATTTTAGTAACTGCAAGACAACTCAAGGACAGATCTCAGGATATTATATAAAGCCCTTGAGAAGAAACTGAAGGAGTTTTAATGGCTAAACCATTATTTGTTCTTGGCTGCGTGTTTTCATTTGTTTCTGTACACTCTCACTTCTCTGATTAAATTTGCTGTAAGCTTTTTTGGGAACAAGAGGTGGGAGGGGCACACGAGAGTTTCACCCCAGAAACGCCCTGCGCAGAGCAGTGCTTGATTTCCACATGAGCTTCAGATGCAGTTTTCTGGCTGCCTGCAAGGCATTTCCACTTCCAAATCTAATAGGCATCTGAGACTTACATGACATGCCTTCCCACATCCTTCTGGTCTCCCTGCTAACGTCCCCAGATTAATAAGTAGCAACACTTTAAACCCAGGTGATCAAGTGCAAAACCTGGAATGGAGATTATATTCCACCATTTCCCATTTTTCCCCTCTGTCCCATAAGCAAATCTTGTCTCAAAAATCCATCTGGAACATGCGAAGATCTCATTTCCTCAGCAACCACTCTATTTCCAGCTACCACTGTCTCTCTGCCCTGCTACTAGGTCTCCTAATTTGTCTCCCAGCCTCAACTCACCATCACTCACCTACTTTCTTTAAAGGAGCCGAAATCACTGGCTTAACATTAGGGGAGTTTTATTTTATTTTTTATTCAGAAACAAAAATTTGACCTTAACCTGACCACATATTTTTCAGCCCTTCTCCTGAGGTAGTTTGAGTTTTCTGGTATGATTATTTTAATGGAAGAAAGGGTACAATGGAAGGGGGAAAAATATGTGTGTGTGAGAGAGAGAGAAAGTTGGACCATAAAAATTGCTGAGTGCCAAAGAATTGATGCTTTTGAACTGTGGTGCTGGAGAAGACTCCTGATAGTCCCTTGGATTGCAAGATGATCAAACCAATCAATCCTAAAGGCAATCAACCCTTAAAATCCAATGGAAGGACTGAAGCTGAAGCTCTAATACTTTGATCACTTGATGTGAAGAGCTGACTCATTAGAAAAGATCCTGATGCTGGGAAAGATTGAAGGCAGGAGGAGAGGAGGGTGGCAGGTGATGAGATTGTTAGCATCACCAACTCAGTGGACATGAAGTTGAGCAAACTCTGGGAGATAGTGGAGGACAGGGAAACCTGATGTGCTGCAGTCCATGGTGTTGCAAAGCTGGACATGACTTACAGACTGAACAACATATATGATGGATGTTTTTGACGGCAATATGCATGACTAGCATGGTGAGCTAGGATGTCACTCCTGTGTCTATAGGGAAGTCAGCCTATAGCTTAGTTACCAGTATCAGTGTTGTCCAGGGAGATACTGTTAAAGACGGAGCCTGCCATACCTGTTAAGGACCGTACATGCTACTCAGAAGCAATAGACTTCAATATTTGCATAATCTATTGAGCTAAAGGTTTTCAGGTAAAGTTGAAGACTCCCTTATTTTACTCCCTGTCTAATCTCTTTCTTGACTTCTCACTAAGAGACAACCAGTATTTTGAATGTCATACTATGGTTTATATATATATATATATATATATATATATATATATATATATATATATATAAAATTTTACCATGTACAGGTACCCACATAGACTAGGGCCTCAAATGGCCCACCCCACCCTCTCCACCTACTTTGTTCATGGTGGTCCTGTGTTTTCCAGGATCTCAGGAACCCCTTCTCCATCCCTATGCAGAAATCCTCAGCTGTATATGGACCACACCTGGGTAGCTGAGAGAGACTCCTGGATACCTGTTTTAAAGTTCAAAAGATGAGAGAGTTGCACACAAGAATCCAACAGACAGACCTTTATTTATTTAGGAACCAAATAACTTTATGTGAAGAACTGGCAAAACTGGAAGAAAAAAAACTTAGGTGAACTTTTTCTGCAAGGGCAACACTCTGGTCTGCATGGCAGACAAGGTGACCTTGGGCAGTCACCCAGGAATCGGGGGAAAGTCCAGTCCAGGCTCAGTCCTTGTCACCAGCACCCAGGGTGAGCTTTTCAAAGGCGTACTCTGCCAGGCCGCCTTCCGGCGCCCCCATGTTGCACACGTTGGTGAGATGGTCCCCCAGCTTCTTCATGAACTCGAGCTGCTGGTCCAGGTGGCGCATCTCCAGGACGTGGCACATCTCCAGGACGTGGCGCAGGTCGGCGTCGCCGCTCTTGGTGGCCAGCTGGTGCAGGTCGAGCAGGCTCCGGCTGACGCGCTTCTCGAGGTGCAGGGCGTCCTGCGTGGCCTGGAGGCTGTGCTCCCACTCTTGGCTCTCGGGCATCCTGATGTCCAGGAAGGAGACGCGGCCCCCACGCTGGTTCTGCAGGAACATCAGGCTCTCGATCGTCTCGTGCTCCTGGGAGCGGAGCAGGAAGAAGCGGGAGAAGCGCTGCAAGGCTACGTCGTGGTGGTGGTGCTGGGAGCAGGGCCTGGCCAGGCACTGGAAGGAGGCCTGGAGCTCCAGGGCCGCGCGGCCGTTGACCGCGTCCTCGCACTCGGGGCGGTAGTGGTAGCGCACCCGCGAGGCCGCTGCGGGCAACATGGCGGGCAGCGGCCAGACCATCCAGAAGGCGTCTCGGATGAGGGAGGTGCGGCGGGGGCAGCAGCGGGGGGGGCAGCAGCGGGCGCGGGGTTGCTGGCCGCCTCCTCGGAGTCTTCTCACGGTGGCCCATGATGGCGGCCAGAGGCGGGCTCTGGGCCACGGGGGCAGGTGGCTGGGTGTGGGCTCTGGGATGGACCGGAAGTGGTGTCTGTGCAGGGTGAGCGCCTGCGCTTTGAGTCCCTTAAGGAAGAGGTCACCGGGTGGGCGGGGCTTGTGGGCGGGGCCAGAACACTGAGTCCAAGTTCCATCAAAGCCTGGGTGAGGCAGGAATGCTTTGACCTGAGCCCCTGACATCTATTTTGTATTAATAATAATTTGCAAGAACTTTTTCTTGTTCTCTAATTCAGCAGCCGCCAACAGTTTTGACACTTGGGACTGGTTTCCTGGAGGACAATTTTTCCGTTGGAGGGAGAGTATGTTTTCAGGATGATTATCCTAAGGAAAGCACAACCTCGATCCATCAGGGGCACAGTTCACAGTAGGGTCTGTTCTTTGAGAATCTAATGTCACTGCTGTGACAGGAGGTAGCACCCAGGTGGCAATATGAACGATCAGGAGCGAGTGTCAATGCAGGTGAAGCTTTATGTGCCCAACACTCACTTTCTGCCATGCGGAGCCGTTCGCAACAGGGTCTTGGGGAGACCTGCTCTGATTGTTTCCTTCTACAGTACGTTTCTGTATTTGAAGGTTTAATGATATTCTCTTCAGTTTTCTGTATTATATCTATGAGTTTTCCTCCAGAAACACTTTCCTTGGTGTTTGCCACTGCTGGGCTGATTGGAATTTGAACTCTTTAAATATTGAAAACTGTAAATCTTCATAGGCTTCCCTAGGGGCTTAGTGGTTTAAAAAAAAAAAAAAAAAACCTGCCTACCAATTCAGGAGACACAGGAAATGTGCAGGTTTGATCCCTGGGTTGGGACTATCCCCTGGGGAAGGAAGGAAATGGCCACCCGCTCCAGTATTCTTACCTGGGAAATCCCATGGACAGAGGAGCCTGGCGGGCTACAGTCCATGGGGTCACAAAGAGTTGGACATAACTTAGTGACTAAACAACAACACATCTTGATAAGTGATGATTTTTGCTTATTTGAATCTCTGGGAAAAGGAAGGCAACATGAAAGAGAAGCAATCTCCAGCTGGAGATACAATTTTAGAGTTTTTAAATACAGTTTTTTAATTTTTTAAAATTAATTTTATTGAAATATAGTTGATTTACAATGGTGTGTTAGTTCCAGGTGATGAGCAAAATGATTTATTTATACACATACATATATCCACTCTCTTTTAGATTATTTTCTCATATAGGTTATCACAGAATATTGAGTAGAGTTTCCTGTACTATACAGTAGAGCCTTATTGGTTATCTATCTCATATAGTATAGTGTGTGTATGTTCATCGCAAGCTCCTGACTTATCCCTCTCCCCCACGTTTCCCCTTTAGTAACCATAAGTTTGATATGTAAGTCTCTTTCTGTTTTGTGAATAAGTTCATTTGCACCTTTTAAATAAAAAATAAGACTCTGCCTATTAATGATAACATATGACATTTATCTTTCTCTGTCTGACTTTAGTATAATAATCTCCAAGTCCATCCTTGTTGCTGCAAATGGCATTATTTTGTTCTTTTTTTTCTGACCGAGTAATATTTCATTGTGGACTTCCCTGTTGACTCGGCCTTAAAGAATCAGCCTGCCAATGCAGGAGACACGGTTTTAATCCCTGGGTGGAGAAGATCCCCTGAACAAGGAAATGGCATCCCACTCCAGGATTCATGCCTGGGAAATCCCATGGATAGAGGGGCTTGGCAGGCTACAGTCCATGGGGTAGACTCATCTCGCAAAGAGTCTTATATTAGTTAGTGACTAAACAACAACAATATTTCATTGTATATATGTACCACATCTTCTTTATCCATTCTTCTGTCAATGGATATATGGTTGCTTCCATGTCCTGATTATTAGGTTGCTTCCATGTCCAGCTGCAATGAACAATGAGGTGCATGTGTCCTTTTGGATTATGGCTTTCTCCAATGCATGCCCATGAGTGGGATTGCTGGATCATATGGTAGTTCCTATCCTAAGTTTTTAAGGAACCTCCATGCTGTTCTCCATAGTGACTATACCAATTTTCATTCCCACCAACAGTGTAGGAGGTTTCTTCTCTCTATGTTCTCTCCAGCATTTATTGTTTGCATACTTTTTGTTGATGGCCATTCTGACCAGTATGAGGTGATACCTCATTGTATTTTTGATTTGCATTTATTGGATAATTAGTGATGTTGAGCATTTTTTCATGTGCTTTGCACTTTTTGGCCATCTATATGTCTTGTTTGAAGAAATGTCAGTTTAGATCTGCTCATTCTTTGATTGTTTGCTTTTTTGACATACAGCTGCATGAGCTGTTTGTACATTTTGGAGATTAGTATCTTGTTGCTCACCTCATCTGAAAATATTTTCCCCCTTTCTGTGGTCTGTCTTTTTGTTTCATTTTTTTTTTTTTTTGATGGTTTCCTTTGCCCTGCAGAAGCTGTTAAGTTTAATTAGGTCCTATTTGTTTATTTTTATTTTTATTATTCTGGGAAGTGTATCAAAAAGGACATTACTGTGATTTATGTTATAGAATGTTTTTCTCTAAGAGTTTTATAGTGCCCAATCTTACCTTTAGGTCTTTGGTCCATTTCAAGTTTATTTTTGTGTATGATGTTAGAGAATGTTTTAATGTATTTCTTTTATATGTAGCTGTGCAGTTTTCCCTGGAAGCACATATTGAAGACACTGTCTTTTCTACGTTGTATATTTTTGCCTCCTTTGTGGTAGATAAATTGACCATAGGTGTGTGAGTTTAAATGAAGTTTTCAGTTGTTCAGTTCAGTTCAGTTGCTCAGTCATGTCTGACTCTTTGCGACCCCATGAATCGCAGCACGCCAGGCCTCCCTGTCCATCAACAACTCCCAGAGTTTACCCAAATTCATCGAGTCCATCGAGTCGGGGATGCCATCCAGCCATCTCATCCTCTGTCATCCCCTTCTCCTCCTACCCCAATCCCTCCCAGCATCAGGGTCTTCTCCAATGAGTCAACTCTTCGCATGAGGTGGCCAAAGTATTGGAGTTTCAGCTTCAGCATCAGTCCTTCCAATGAACACCCAGGACTGATCTCCTTTAGGATGGACTGGTTGGATCTCCTTGCAGTCCAAGGAGAGTCCAAGACTCTCAAGAGTCTTCTCCAACACCACAGTTCAAAAGCATCAATTCTTCGGCGCTCAGCTTTCCTCATAGTCCAACTCTCACATCCATACATGACCACTGGAAAAACCATAGCCTTGACTAGACGGACCTTTGTTGGCAAAGTAATGTCTCTGCTTTTTAATATGCTATCTAGGTTGGTCATAACTTTCCTTCCAAGGAGTAAGCGTCTTTTAATTTCATGGCTGCAATCAACATCTGCAGTGATTTTGGAGCCCCCAGAAAATAAAGTCTGACACTGTTAGTGAGCTCTTATGAAATCAGATGTCTGATCCTTAGAAGGGTGATGATTTTTCTGCCTCACGTGTCTATTTTTCAGTGGGTCAGTTTCAACTGTAAGACTGATAAGGCAAGTGAACTTAGGCAAACTCTACCATTGTAGTGTATAAACAACCAGGTGCAAAATAACCCCAATGACAGGGTGTCATCAAATGAGCATGGCTGTGTTCCAATAAAATTGTATTTATTACTGTTGAAGCTTGAATTTTAGAAAAATTTTTACATGTCATCCATACTGTTCTTTTAACATTTTCCAATCATTTAAAAATAGAAAAGCCATTTTTAGCTTGTGTGCTGTACACAAATAGATGATGGGTCAGATTCAGCTTGTAAGCCATTGTTTGCTATCCTCTGTTTCAGATAACATGTATACTTTGAAAAACTGTAGAAATGAATTACTACAACCAAATAAAAATTTACAATTGAAACTGACTAATGAACCTAGTAAAAAATAACAGATGGGACATCATCATGCAACTTAATATACTGCACACAGTTCCAAATCCTTATCTGACTCTCAGTTTATATATAACTCTGTCAATACTGGTTGCTGGTGGAGAATTTGTTCTCAACTTGAAAAGTTATTCAACAAGATTTAAGGCCTACCAAATCACAAAAAATATAGTCTAACTCTGACCATTTCTATAGAATGAGACACAGTTACAGATAAATACTGAGATTGCTGTAATTTGTTGGCTAAGGCAGAAATTCGTAGTTGTGTTAAACAAATCATCCATGATCATTGGTTGACATTTGTAATTTATTGAGTTTATAGTTTTGAATTTTATATGATTGGATGTTCAATAGTTTCATTTGTGAATTTTATAGAGAATGACCTTATGTTTTTTGTATTTGTTATGACTGAGAAAGAAGTACTACAGTGACAAAAAATTAACTCAAAATGAATCAACAGGCCTAGTGGTAAAGTACAAAATTGGAGGTATTCTTACCTCTCCAGAATGGAAAAGGTGCTACAATTAGGGGACTCACGGTTACAAAAGCATGTGGAGAGAAAGTCAAGGCTGTCCCTGTGCAACAGAGAGAAGATGAACCAAAGGAATGTCACAAGGTTTCCAAATTCTACACAGGAAACAAGCTACAACTACTCAGATACAAAGCTACCCTTTAAGAAAAATGAAGAATAACTTTAAGAGAAGAACTCTGGGCTCAGAGAATGGAGCCTTGAGCACAGAGGGGGCAATCTTGACCCACAAGGAAGTCCTCCTAGGCCTGGCAACCTAATGAAATATCCGTACTGGGCTTTGAAATCACTTGGAATCAGTGACCTCTTTGTTCTGTTGTTTTTTTTTTTTTTTTCCATTTTGGAATAGGAATGGCTAAAGCTCTTAGACTTGATTTGTTCTACCATTGTTTATTGGAAAGTGGTAACTTATTTTCTGGGCTTCCCTGATTGCTCAATGGTAAAGAATCCACCTGCCAATATAGGAGACACAGGTTTGATCTCTGGTCTGGGAAGATCCCCTGGAGAAGGAAATGGCAACCCACTCCAGCATTCTTGCTGGGGAAATCCTATGGACAGAGGAGCCTGGTAGGCTACAGTCCTTGGGGTTGCAAAAGAGTCAGATACAACTAGACAACAACTTGTTTTCTAGGTTTACAGGTGTAGAGATGGACAAGTATGTTGTCCTAAGATGGATCATACACAGAGTCTCACTCTCTGATTTAGATAATGCTGATAATTAGGTTTTGGACTTTTAAACTCATTATATGAAATTTTGGACTTGAGTTTACACTGTAAAGGATTAAGAGTCAATGGGATGTTGGGATGGATGAATGTATTTAACATGTGACATAGATGTGAACCTTTGGGGGCCAGAGGGAAGACTATGATAAGCTGAAAATTACACTACCAAAAAATAATCTACATACGAATCTCTGAAACCCATGAATGTAATCTTATATGGCAAAACTAAGACTGTCTTTAGATGTGGTTACTTTTAAGATCTTGAGATGGGAATATTATGCTGGATTTTCTAGGTGGGCTCTAAATGCAGTCAGACACAACCACTTAAGAGGGAGATAGAGATTTCACATTCAGAGAGGAAAATGTAATGGACAGATAGAACAAAGATTTGAAGATGATGGCCTTAAAGACAGGAGGGATGCAGGCAGAAGCCAAGAAAAGCTAGCAGCACACAGAAAGTGGAAGAAGAAAGGAAGATTCTCCCCTGGATCCTCCGGAGGATATATATCGTAGCTGACACCTTGATTTGGGCCGAATGAACATATTTTGGTGCTTCTGGCCTCCAGACCTCTAAGAGAATAAGTATGAGGTTTTTGTTTTATGGTGGGGGTAGGGGACGCGGTCATCAGTTCGAGGCAATTTGTTACCACAGCCCTGGGAGATTATTTAAAGTGGAAGCAATCCAAATGCCCATCAAATGATGAATGGGTATAGAAAATGTGATATTACCATCTAACAGAATATTATTCATTAATGAAAAGAATAAAGTAATAATGTGTTCTGCAACATGAATGGACCTTGAAAACATGCTAAGTGAAAGAAGCCAAAAAGGAACACATATTGTACGGTTCCATTTATATGAAATGTACAGAATAGACAAATCTATAATACACAGAAAGCAAATTAGTAATTGCCTAGGATTGGGCAGGTAGGGATATTGGGAAATGCTACCTAAGTGGAGTGAAGTTTATTTGGGGGACAATGAAAATATCCTAAAATTTATGATGGATGTGTAACTATGAATATACTAAAATTTCTTGGATATAAATTCAGAGGGTGAACTATATGGTATATGAATAATACCATAGTAAATTCATTTTTCCAAAAGAAGCCTCTAAAGTGTGCTGAGAAAAAGGCATGAAATTATATTGAGAAAGACAAGTCCCATGATCTGCAGTGTCAAGCAAGGGGACCAAGGAGAGCTGATGGTATAGTTCCAATCTAAGAGTCAGCAGCCTCAATACCCAGTAGGAGCTAATGTTTCAGTTCAAGTCCAAAAGAAAGAAAAATCCCCCCTCATTTAAAGGAGGGTCAGCCTTTTTGTTCTAGTCAGACCTTCAATTGATTGGATGAGGCTCACCCCCATTAGGGAAGTCTGTCGGCTTTCTTTATTTATTCTACTGATTCAAAGGTTAATCTTATCCAGAAACACCCTCAGGGACACACTCATAATAATATTTGCTCAAATATCTGGGCATCTCTTGGTCCAGTCAAGTTGACAAATAAAATTAAACATTATGTAAGTTCTCTGTCATAGATAAATATTGTAATATTTTCCCATTTGCAATTTGTCTTTTAGTTTTTCATTTTAATCAAGTCCATTCGATCACCTTTTTTCTTTTCACTTGTATGTATTGGATCACTTGTATGATACATAATGGATCAGCATGTCCATTCCTGGAAAAATAAAGTAGTAGCCTTTTCCCAGTAGCCTTGGGAAATGCTAGCTAAGTGGAATGAGGTTTATTTGGGGGACAGTGAAAATATTCCAAAATTTATTATGATACATTTTTATTGGGATTTTGAGAGATTGCATTGAATCTGTGAACTATTTGGGGGATGGTTACCATATTTACAATATTAAATATTCCAATAAATAAACAAGAGATGTCTTTTCATTCATATTGACCTAGTTTAAATTATTTTAGCAGTGTTTGTAGTTTTCACAGTAAAAGTCTTGCAGCTCCTTGATTAAACTTATTCTTAAGTATTTTTTTCTTTCTGATGCTGTTAGTGGAGTTGTTAATTTCCTTTTCAGATTATTCACTGATCAGGTATACAGTACAATTTATTTTTGTGTGTTGAAACTGTGCTCTGCCATTTTCCTGAAAGTATTACCTATAATTTTTTGTTCTTTAGGATTCTCTTTATATAAGGTTGTGTCATCTGTGAATAGAGATAGTTTTACTCCTTCCATTTCAATTAGGATGTCTTTTTCTCCTTGCCTAAATGGTAAGGCTAGAATGTCTGGTTGAATGGAAATGGCAAAAGCAGGCATCCTTTTCTTTTTCCTGACCTTAGAGGGGAAGCTTTTGTTGTTTCACCATTGAATATGGTGTTAGCTTCTAGTTTTTAAGAGCTGCCCTTTATAATATTGAGGAAGTTCCCTTCTCTTTATAGCTTGTTGAGTGTTTTAATATTGAAATGGTATTCAATTTTGTCAAATATTTTTGTGTCCTTTGAAATGATTGCATGCTTTTTCTCCCAATCATTCTGTTAGTATGATTAGTTGATTTTTGTGTATTGAATCAACCTGGCATTCCTAGGGATATTGTTCTGTAGTTTTCTTTTGATGTCAGTATCTGACTTTGGTATCAGTTAATACTGGTCTTATAGAATAAGTTAAGTAGTGTTCCTTTTATTTTTTGGAAGAATTTAGAAAGAATTGGTATTCTTCTTAAATGTTCGGTAGGATTCATCCTGGACTTTTCTTTGAGTCAATAATAAATAGCCTCTCAACAGTCTCTTTACTGGCCCCTGTACAAGGATGACACGCAAATTCATGAAGCGTTCCATATTTTTTATAAAACTCCAGGAGGAGAACATAGGCAAAACACTCTCCGACATGAATCACAGCAGGATCCTCTATGACCCACCTCCCAGAATATTGGAAATAAAAGCAAAAATAAACAAATGGGACCTAATGAAACTTAAAAGCTTTTGCACAACAAAGGAAACTATAAGCAAGGTGAGAAGACAGCCTTCAGAATGGGAGAAAATAATAGCATACAAAGCAACAGACAAAGGATTAATCTCAAAAATATACAAGCAACACCTGCAGCTCAATTCCAGAAAAATAAATGACCCAATCAAAAAATGGGCCAAAGAACTAAACAGACATTTCTCCAAAGAAGACATACAGATGGCTAACAAACACATGAAAAGATGCTCAACATCACTCATTATCAGAGAAATGCAAATCAAAACCACAGTGAGGTAACACTTTACACCAGTCAGGATGGCTGCTATCCAAAAGTCTACAAGCAATAAATGCTGGAAAGGGTGTGGAGAAAAGGGAACCCTCTTACACTGTTGGTGGGAATGCAAACTAGTACAGCCGCTATGGAGAACAGTGTGGAGATTTCTTAAAAAACTGGAAATAGAACTGCCATATGACCCAGCAATCCCACTTCTGGGCATACACACTGAGGAAACCAGATCTGAAAGAGACACGTGCACCCCAATGTTCATCGCAGCACTGTTTATAATAGCCAGGACATGGAAGCAACCTAGATGCCCATCAGCAGACGAATGGATAAGGAAGCTGTGGTACATATACACCATGGAATATTACTCAGCCGTTAAAAAGAATTCATTTGAACCAGTTCTAATGAGATGGATGAAACTGGAGCCCATTATACAGAGTGAAGTAAGCCAGAAAGATAAAGAACATTACAGCATACTAACACATATATATATGGAATTTAGAAAGATGGTAACGACAACCCTTTATGCAAAACAGAAAAAGAGACACAGAAGTACAGAACAGACTTTTGAACTCTGTGGGAGAAGGTGAGGGTGGGATGTTGCGAAAGAACAGCATATATATTATCTATGGTGAAACAGGTCACCAGCCCAGGTGGGATGCATGAGACAAGTGCTCGGGCCTGGTGCACTGGGAAGACCCAGAGGAATCGGGTGAAGAGGGAGGTGGGAGGGGGGATCGGGATGGGGAATACGTGTAATTCTATTGTTGATTCATGTCAATGGATGACAAAACCCACTGAAAAAATAAAGTAATTAATTAATTAAAAAAATAATAAAGTAAATAGGGAGTTTTGTGTCTTTCCAAAACGTTACAGAAATTGGACCCTCACACATTGCTGATGGAAATGAGAGATTATGTGGACATTTTGGGAAACAGATTGGCAGTTTCTTTTTTTTAAATTAATTTATTTTTCAACTGAAAGATAATTGCTTTACAGAATTTTGTTTTTTTCTGTCAAATCTCAACATGAATCAGCAATAGGTATACCTATGTCTCCTCCCTCTCGTCTCCCTCCCCATCCCACCCCTCTAGGTTGACGCAGAGTCCCTATTTGAGTTCCCTGAGACATACAGCAAATTCCCGTTGCCTATCTATTTTACATATGGTAATGTAAGTTTCCATGTGACTCTCTTCATACATCTCACCCTCTCCTCCCCTCTCCCATGTCCATCAGTCTGTTCTCTATATGTTTCTCCATTGCTGCCTTGCAAAATAAATTCATCAATACCATCTTTCTAGACTCCATATATATGCGTTAGTATACAATATGTTTTCTTTCTCTTTCTGACTTACTTCACTCAGTATAATAGTCTCTAGGTTCATCCACTTCATTAGAACTGACTCAAATGTGTTCCTTTTTATGGCTGAATAATATTCCATTGTGTATATGTACCACAATGTCTTTATCCATTCATCTGTTGATGGACATCTAGGTTGCTTTCATGTCCTAGCTATTGTAAATAGTGCTACAGTGAACATTGGGGTACATGTGTCTTTTTCAATTTTGGTTTCCTCAGGGTATATGCCTAAGAATGGGATTGCTGTGTCATATGGTGGTGGTATGCCTAGTTTTTTAAGGAATCTCCATACGGTCTTCCATTGTGGCTGTATCAATTTACATTCCCACCAACAGTGCAAGAGGGGTCCCTTTTCTCCACAACCTCTCCAGCATTTATTGTTTGCAGACTTTTTGATGATGGCCATCCTGACCAGTGTGAGGTGATATCTCTTTGTAGTTTTGATTTGCATTTCTGTAATAATGAGCTATGTTGAGCATCTTTTCATGTGTTTTATCTGTATGTCTTCTTTGGAGAAATGTCTGTTTTGGTCTTTTTCCCACTTTTTGATTGTGTTGTTTGTTTTTCTGATGTTGAGTTGTATGAGCTGCTTGTATATTATGGAAGTTAATCCTTTGTAAGTTATTTCATTTGCTATTATTTTCTCCCATTCTGAGGGTTGTCTTCAACACCCATACTGATGACACTTCTGATAGGTTCTTATTTGGGTTCCTGGATCTCATTAACCCCAGTGATGTCCACTTTTCTGTTTCTGGTCAAGTTCATACTTGTCTGACAGTGGAGTGCCACCTCCAGAGTCTCAGTGAATCTTTTTTTTTTTTTCCATTTATTTTTATTAGTTGGAGGCTAATTACTTTACAATATTGTAGTGGGTTTTGTTATACATTGACATGAGTCAGCCATGGAGTTACATGTGTTCCCCATCCCGATCCCGCCTCCCTCAGTGAATCTTTGCTCCTCTGCAGCTTTCACTCTTTTTTGAACTTGATGTTTGCTCCCTTTGTTCTTGCTCATCTCCTAATCTTTCAGCACAGTCGTGGAAACCCAGCCCTTTCACCTGACTTAACAATTTCCTTCCTCTTGGATAAGTGCAAACTTCTCTTTTTTCTGTCAGAAAACAAAAGACTTAGATACATTCTTAGAGAAAGCACTTAACCATGTGGATATATTCATCCCTTCCAGCCTCATTTGTCCTCTCGCTGCCACTCAGCAAGCATTTTTTTAACCCCTTAATTATGTTGTTTGGAATGAGCCACAGTGGTAGGAAATATCAAATTATCTTTCATTCATTCAGTGCATATTTATTGAATATTTAGTATCCCTACAATTTTACTCCATAAAATCTTAATAATACTCTTGAATGGATATGTTTGTCCTAAAGGGTGATAATGGTGTTTCTCAGATATTTTATACCTTATCATTAATCCTAAGTAAGTAGGTAATAGTAAAATATATATTATAACTAAGGGAACCCTAAAACTTAACCGACTTTTCTAAGGAATAATCAACAAAGAAGCATGGACTGGGGCTCAAATTTCCAGGAAGGAAATATATGTGTGTGTGTGTGTGTGTGTGTGTGTAAACAAAACCATTTCATTCAGTTTTTCATTAATGAAGAATATAAAACTAAATACAAACACAGAATGAAAAAACTTCAGAGCAGAATGTATTTTTTAAAAAATATGATTATATTCCAGAGTCCAATTTCACTCTGGTTGCCACACAACAGGCCAGTGAATCCAAGAAATGGGGTGTTGAGGCAAGGAAAAGGACTTCAATCGGAGAGCTGGCAGACAGAGAAGATGGCAGGATAGTACCTCAAAATAATCATTGACTGGGGTCTGGATGCCAGGTTCTCTTATAGATCAGAGAGAGAGAAGCAATGAGGAACTAAATTAAAAAGGCAGAATAGAGAGAGAGAGAGGCATTGGGGAAGTAAAGTGAAAGGGTCTTCAGTCTTGCAAAACATCTCCAAGGGAATGGCCAGCCTTTGGAAGGGATGTGTTAATCTCTTCTATTCACAGGTGGGCAGGAACAAATTATCTCTCCAGGAGCTGAACCAAGGCACTTTAGTTTACCTTCAAGCAGAGGGGCAGGGTCCTCCAGGCAAGCCATTGAGTATGATTATAATAACAAGAGCAACAAAAAGCAAGTCAAAGAAACAGTTTCCGACCTGGAGTCAGAATTGGCTTCCTCCCTGCAACAATTATAGGACCATAAAATGAAATGTCTGTGGTCAGTATATGTATTGGTGTTCTCTAGAGAAACAGAACCAATAGGATTGATTGATTGATTTTAAGAATTGGCTCATGCAAATATCGAGGTGGGGCTTCCTGTGAAGCTCAGTTGGTGAAGAAGCTGCCTGCAATTCAGGAGACCTGGGTTCGATTCCTGGGTTGGGAAGATCTCCTAAAGAAGGAAATGGCAACCCACTCCAGTATTCTTGCCTGGAGAATCCCATGGACAGAGGAGCCTGGTGGGCTATGGTCCATGCGGTTGCAAGCGTTGGACACAACTTAGCTACTAAACCACCACATTATGGAGGCTGGCAAGACCTGAGATTGACAGTCAGCTGGAGGTACAGGAGAGCCTGGATAGGAGGAGAACCAAGAGGAGCTGATGTATCAGTTTAAGTTTGAAGGCAAGAAAATACTGATGTCCTAGGTTGAAGGCAGTCAGACAGGAGGAGTTCCCTCTTAATCAAAGGAGGGTCAGCCTTTTTGTTCTTTTGAGGCCTTCAACTGATTAGTTGAGGCTTAGTCACACTAAGGAGGGCAGTCTGCTTTACTGAGTCTACCAATTCAAGTTATTTTCAGGCAAATGTCTTTTTCAAGTTGTTGTTCAGTAGCTAAGTCATGTCGGACTCTTTGCGACCCCATGGACCGCAGCATACCAGGTCTCCTGTCTTTTTCAAGGTTTTTTTTTTTTTTTTTTTTTTTGAGATGTAATTGTCATATCACTTTGTATTAGTCCAAGTTGTATGATTTGATATATACTGCAAAATGATTACCACAATAAATTTGATTAATGTTCATCACCTCAGATAGTTACAGAATTTTTTCTCTAGTGATGAGAATTTTTAAGATCTATTCTATAAGCAGCTTTCAAATATACAATACAGTATTGTTACTAAATGGGACTTCCCAGGTGGCTCAGTGATAAAGAATCTGTCTGCTAACGCAGGAGTTGCAAGAGACATAGGAGACACAGGTTTGATCCTTGAATCCGGAAGATCCCCTGGAGAAGGAAATGGCAACCCACTCCAGTATTCTTGCCTGGAGAATCCCATGGACAGAGGAGCCTGGTGGGCTACAGTCCATGGGGTTGCAAAGAGTCAGATACAACTAAGCAACTAACACACACATACACAAAGTGATGTATCAATCTAAAATCTATACTGTCTGTCGCTGGGCTGTTCACTCTACCTTCTTTTATTACAGTTACTTTCTGAGTTTTCACTATTATTACCCATATTTTACAGATAAAGAAATTGTGGATTACAGAGTATATAACACGTTAAAGCACATAACTTGTAAATAATAGAGAGTGACACTGTGAACTGGATTCCTCTCTTGGTAATTTGGAAAGTTTGGCTGGACCATGAAGATTAGAACAAAGGCTGCATTTAACTTGTTTGATGCTAGATTTCACAAAATAGGGGCTCAAAAACATTATTTAAAGACTAAGTGGCCTTTTAAAGTTTTAGTTTCATCTGTCCAAATTAAAAAACAATGAGTGGAAGTGGATATTAAATTTGTATTTATTTTATTTTTATTTTATTTTTTTATTAGTTGGAGGCTAATTACTTCACAACATTTCAATTTAAACTGTTTCTTTTTTTAACTTTATTTATTTTAATTGGAGGCTAATTACAATATTGTAGTTTTGCCATACATTGACATGAATCAGCCATGGGTGTACAAAAGGAAAACCAACCAAAGAGACCCAATTGTGACAAATTATTCTTATAATTTTACTTTAATATGCACAAACATATAGCTAGGTATAAAGCTCTGTAGCTTTAAAATATGCTGTTAGAACTGTAAACCTAACAATTTGTGTGTGTGTGTGCGTGTGTGTATACATATCTCTTGGAAGAGAAGCTGAACACCAAGACAAAGCCTAGCATTCCTTTATGGACAGGAAGTTCAGATGTGTTGTGAAGTAACTGGTGAATTTAGGAAGGTGTGAGGCCAAAGGCAGCCTTTCAGAAAGGGAAGAGACTGTTGGAACTGGGAACTGAGGAGAAGAGAACTACTGACAGAGTTTTCAGGGATAACACACTTCCCTTTGTGTGTCTCTGTGGTAGAGTCTGTGGCCTGGAGTACAAGGAGAAAGATGTACTAGAGCAGCTTCTGGTGGCAGGAATATTATTTTCTTCTACATGCAGCTATGGAAACATTGCTTAATATTCCTCAGATCTTAACTGTCATGGACAAAAAAAAAAGTGATGATAATGGGAAATGTCAGCTCCAACTGCTTCCCTCTTTCATGAGTTCTCTTTCAATTATGCATGCTTTTATTCCCCCCTAAATCATCACTTTGTTCCTTAATCATATGTATTCCTCAATGATGCAGTAGAAAACTGCAGTCTTCTCTTTGTGGCCCTTTCCCCTTAATTCTTTTTTGATTTTTGCACCAACAATCCCTAATTTTTAGAAAAAAAGACAATAGCATGCAAATGAATCAAGGTGCAAAATTCCTTAAATTTTAAGAATCAATTCCTGGATCTTTATTGATTGCTAAATATATTGATCACATCAATTTAAGTATTTTAATCAGTTTGTGTACAGAGATTGCAGCTACAAAATAAAAAGCATTATTTGTTCATTCAGTGGTTACAAATGTAGGAAGGGGAAATGTAAATAGGATTAACAAGATTTTTATGCAGAACCAAGAGTCTACCTCCTTTTCTTTCCAAAGAGACTGTTCTATAAACTGTGGTACTGATTTTCCTAGCCATGCTATTAAGCATGTTTGGTTAGATTATGTTTTGAATCAAAACAGGTTATTGAAGTAAATGTCTATGCGGAATGTTTGTACATGCTCGGTTGCTAAGTCATGTCCAACTCTTTGTGACCCATGGACTGTAGCCCACCAGGCTCCTCTGTCCATGGAATTTTCCAGGAAAGAAAACCAGGGTGGGTTACCATTTTCTCCTCCAGAGGATCTTCCCGACCCAGGGATCAAGCCCACTTCTCCTGTGTCTCCTGCATTGACAGGTGGATCCTTTACCACTGGCCCACCTGGCAAGCCCTTCTCTCTGGGATACTTGTGTTTATATAACTATTTCATAGCTAGATGATGTGGAGCATCCCTCAGACTGTGTTCTTGCAAAGGAGTGCTTTTGAGTCAAATAAATAAGAGAAAGCAGGTAATAATATAATATTAGAACTCTTTTTGCAAAAATACGACATCTCAATTCACATTTTGTGATAGTCTGAATAACATGTTAGAAAACCACAGTGTGTCTATGTGTGTATGGAATACATGCATTTATATGATTTGTATGTGAATATTAGCCTTTGATTACTAAGAGTTATTTTCGCTAAAATTTAGACCTTATTGTGGATTGTGGTATGGATATATATTAGCCAGGTAAAGTAGACCTTAGTGGGAACATGCATTGTGCCTGACTGTGTATGTGTGCATTCTGTGAATTTTTAATTTTTTTAATTTATTTTACTCAATTTTTGGCTGTCCTGGGTCTTCATTGCTGCAAGTGGGCTTTTGTAGTTGCAGAGATCCAGGGCTGCTCTCTAATCGTGGCGTGCAGACTTCTCATTGCAATGGCCTCTCTTATTGCAGAGCACGGGCTCTAGGGCATGTGGGCTCAGGAGTTGTGACTCACAGGCCCCAGCGCACAGGCTTAGTAGTTGTGGCCCAGGGGCTTAATTGCCCCACGGCATGTGGAATCTCGCCAAACCAGAGATCGAACCCATGTCCCTTACATTGTAGGTGGATTCCCAACCACTGGATCACCAGGAAAGTCCTTATTGTTTTTCAAAAATACACATGTTGTACTAAATATCATGGATTGAGTCAGCACTAGTTGGAAACTGAGGTTATGAATTATTCTTCATTTTTCATATTCATTAATATGAAGGTGTTAGGGAAAGCACACTGACTGAAACCGCCCACCCTGGCCAGGCACCACAGAAACCATTTGCATGAGTCGTTTTATGACAGGAGGTCCTGGTAAGGAACACGGAACTAATAAGCCACCAACAAGCAAAAGAGTTCAGGAAAGGTCAAAAGGAGACACCACATGTCCGACCACCTCCCAGAATCCTTCTCTCTGGCATCCATCTTGGCTGAACAAGGTGTGCACCACCAGGAAGGACTCTGAGTCAGAATGACTGGCTAAAGACAACCCGGAAACTAACCCCATCACCATGAAACCCAAGACTTCGAGCCACATAGCAGAGCAGTTCTCCTGGGTTCACTTACCCTGCTGCTCTCCGCCCAGGTGCCCTCTCCCAATAAAATCTCTTGCTTTGTCAGCACATGCATCTCCTCAGACAATTCATTTCTGAGTGTTAGATAAGAGCCCAGTTTCGGGCCCTGGAAAGGGTCCCCTTCCTGCAACAAAGTGATTCAGGAAATTTTTTGCTAGCTACTAAAATGTAAACCTTTAAAATTTAATCTCTCAACAAGTTCTGTGTAATGTACACTTCAATCTTGAGAATTTAGATGATTCATGTTCTATATTAGCTTCCCAGGTGGCACTAGTGGTCAAGAGCTTGCCTGCCAGTGCAGGATATGTAAGAGATGCAGGTTCAATCCCTGATCGGGAAGATCCCCTGGAGGAAGGCTTGGTATTCTTGCCTGGAGAATCCCATGGACAGAGGAGCCTGGCGGGCTACAGGCCATGGGGTGGCAAAGAGTTGAACACGACTGAATGACTTAGCACACACACATGTTCTGTATTCTCAGTAGACTGCTGCGTTACTTAAGGTACATAGGTGTAGAATGAGTGCAGTATCCTTGCTTTACTCCCTTCTTAGGAGGCGGTGAAAGATGTGGGATTTCGTGTCAGATAGTCATCAGCTGAAAGCCTGACTCTATGCCTTCCAAGCTGTCTGAACTTGCCTATAGTGATTCACTCATCAGAAAAATGGTACTAATGATATGAGATGTTAAGAGGATTAAATTAAATGATGCATTTATGATTATGCTAATAGTAACAGCTGATTGATTACAGTCAATACACAGTAGCTTTTATTTTAGGAACTAGACTGACCCTGAGAAAGTAGTCTACTCACTATATAAAAAGTTCACCTTAATTTTTAAATTTTAGGCTCTTCTATTAAAATCCTGAAAATGTAATGCTTTTTCTCTTCCCTCATATTTTGTTCTTTCTCTTTTTTAGCTAGCCACCAAAATCTATCTTATGCTGTTTTTGGTGGAAAGGTTGGCAGATAATGCAGTTCCAAAATATACGAACAGCTTTTGGAACCAATAAATCCCAAAGATTAGTATGAGAAAGAGGAATTAATCTTCAAAACGTAGCTTATAAAAAGTATAGATTTATATAGCCTTTTGACATTTCTGATATTATTGTCCTGAGTTACTATTTAATTTCAAGTGTATCTGTCTTTGCACTCTAAGGAAATTGTAAAGTTCCTAAGGTCCGGGACATTAGATCATGTCTATTTATTTCTATTACAGAGCTTTCTCTACTTGGGGCTTAATAATAATAATGCAAAGAGTAGTAGATCTTATTTTAATCATATTCTTTTAAATTATTTTAGTGTGGTAGTCATGTAGTAGATATTATTTTAAATTATTTCAAGAGTATAGGTATTTAGTCTATTGAATACAGATCCATTAAACACTGGTATTCTGTACTGTGTTATGAAAAGCATGGTAGCTCATAAAGCTGAATGTTTTTATATGAGTATATTTAGGAAAGAATGCAAATATGCCATGTGTAGCAGATTTGAGTGATTTTTAGAACTTAGTTACTTTCCCCAGATGCTATAAAGAAAGTCTGATGAGGGGGCAGGTGGCAGTAGATGTGAAATTGGCAAGATGACAGAATCAGAGGCTCCTGGTTTTACTTTCCATTCATGAAAGACCAGCTAGCAACTATCCACAGACAAGAAGGCCTTTGGGGGGAGGGGGGGGGGAACCCAAAACCCGGAAGTGAGGCTGAAGCACCCTCCTCTGGATCACAAAGCAACTTCACTCTGACCACACAGCCCCTCCTGCAGGCCAGCACAGAGCCACACCAAATGATATCTCCAGCAGGGAAAAGAGATCCGTGTGTGAACTTCCAGGTTCCACAACATTCTGGGAAACTTCTCTTAAGATCCACTTCTTTCCATCTCACAGGGAACATTGGGAGAAAAGGGAGTGACTCCCTGGGGTTAGCTTGAAATAAAAGGGAGGTGGGGCAGGGTTTCCAGCATCCAGTGCATAGATTTTGATGGACTGTGTACCAGAGAGCACAGCGAGCAGCTCTGCCCACCTGTGGTGTGGAGCCAGTAATCTCATTTGGCCCAGGGGCACAAGAGCAGTTCTACCCACATGAGGTGCCCAGCCAGAAATCTGGCCCAGCCATTGGAATTCGTCCTATATCCCTGCTTAGGCAGGGTCGCAAGCCAACAGCCCCATTCAGATGCCTCATCCAGAGCACAGCCTCTAGGCTTGCCCAGCCAGGAAGCCCAAACAGTGACTCTGAGAAATCGTGGAACCCAGTGCACTGATCTGCCTGGCTTTGGAGCCCAGCATACAGCCCATTTGATGGCTGAGCAGATTTCCCATTATGTAAACTATGCAGGAGACCCAGGTTCAATCCCTGGGTCGGGGCGATCCCCTGGAGAAGGGGATGGCTACCCACTCCAGTGTTCTTGCCTGGAGAATTCCATGGACAGAGGAGCCTGATGGACTACAGTCCATGGGGTCACAGAGTCAGACCTGACTGAGCAACTAACACCTCTTCACTTCACTTCAAGCTATTGAAGTACAAAAGTAGCTATTTCATTTATCTTTCAGTCTTTCCATGTGCTATCAATTTTCTTCCTCACAATTCAAAGATTTGTTGGGTGTGCTAGAACTATTATGAACAATGCTGTAAATAGTTTCCTTATTTAAAGGCATAGTTTTTATTTTCACACTAAAGATTCCTTAGTTGCTCTAATGATAGACCTCAAAGAGAATAGTATCCTTATCTTCTGTTTAATTGTTAAGAGATCAGGAGAGCATGACATAGGTATCACTGGCCATGCTATACAGTTCTACTTGGTTTATGATGTTTGCATCCTCCCAGAGCTCCTGCCACACAACTGACAAAGCTGTGGTTGTTGTAACAGGCAAGATGGAAGAGCAGGGTACAGCTGGTTCCAGCAAATAAAAGTACATCTTTATGTTTCCCTTATTTGAGGTTCCAGTGTTATGTATGTTCTTCCTCCAGTTTCAGTGATTGCGGGTCCAAGGTTTCAAGGTAAATATTTCCTTGTCCGTGAGTGTCAGTGTAGAAATAATACAATTAGAGGACTTTGACTTCCCACTTGACCTTAGATAACTCACTTATTTGAAGTTTTCTCAGTTATAAGATGGAGATAATAATTCTTTGGGGTTTCTCTGTGTTTTCAACCTCAAAACAAACGAACGAAAAAAAAAACCCCACAAAGATTGTGAATGAGCGTTTCAAAAAAATTTTAAGTAGCTATAGTAACACAATTAAACATCAAGTTCTCCTGAATTTCCTCTCCTTCTAAAAAGACTTCTGTGGATTCGAAGTTGCACTGGTGTTGAGAAATCTAAATTCTGTTTGTGTCTGTATCTGTATGACAACTAATACCAATGTGGATAATTGCTGCAGTGAAGAAACCCATACAGTTTTACTGAAGAAACTTATTTTCACCAGTAAGTGATAAGTGGCCTTATTTGTGACTTATTTTGAAAATGCATTTTCATCTTAAGCAAAAGCTAGAATTGAGTGAGGTTTTACTTGAATGCTGTCACCCTGGATAAACACCATCAAAAAGTTTTTTTCCTCTTGGCTTTCCTATGTACCCTTTTCAAACGCTTCTTACTCCCTTCTCTTTCACAAATGTATGCTGGGTATCTCGTCTGTGATGTTGGTGGTATTAGGCACTTCTATAAAGTGATCCTTTAATTTTCAGCAAAATCTGAGTTTGATAATATGGTCTCCACCTTATAGATGAGGAGACATGCTTCTTGAAGTACAAGGTCACGTAACCAAAATATGGAAAAGAAGGTATTCTAAGTGTGCCTTCTGACTATAAATATGTTACTATTTCTGTGACATATTCCTTATATGCATATGCATATTCCTTAATGCACTTTTAAAATTGAGGAAACTTTAGGTAATTGATTCCAATTTTGGTTAAATGGAAGACTGAAATCTCCTTTCTTTTAAAACAAATTTAAAAAATGTATTTATTTAGTTTGGGCTGCTCTTGGTCTTCATTGCAGCACATGGGACTCTTGTTGCTGTATGCAGTCTTTCTCTGGTTGCAGCAAACGGAGGCTACACTCTAGTTGTGGTGTGCTGGCTTCTTGTGGTGGTGGCTTCTCTTGTTGCTGAGCATGGACTCTAGGGTTTGTGGGCTTCAGTAGTTGTGGTGTGCGGGCTTAGTTGCCCTGCAGCTTGTGGGGTCTTAATTCCTAGACCAGGGGTGGATCGATGGAGTCCTGGTCCCCTACATTGGTTGGTGGATTCTTAACCACCAGGGAAGCCCCTAAATCTCCTTTCTTACCTCCCTTGCACATGCTAGCTCTTCTAATGAACTACTGCCCATGGAGTCATTTCACACTACAGTTTGGTTTACCTGATTTATTTATGTCACAGAGAAATCCATTCAGTCCTGTAGTTGAACATTTGAGTGTCTGTTTTGTTTAAAAAACAGTGATTTGTGTTAAAATACAATGGGATGAAGCAGATATGGTGATTTGTGTTAAAATACAATGGGATGAAGCAGATAATTAGCACATTGAGCGATGCATATAGTACTAACCTTAAATACAAAGGAAATGACAAATAGCCTTTGTTTTGCATGTGACTGCAGTGGAAAGTATGAGAAAGGTATGTATTATGATGCTAGAAACTGTGATAAACTCTGGTCAGTAAAAAAAAAAGAAAAAGGAAAATGAAGGAGACCTTTTGGGGAGGAAGAGACCACTTTGGATACGGATCATTTCACATTTTGGTTAAAAAAGAAAAAGGAGATGAGGGTAGAACAGGTTTTGATTATTAAAATGTGAGGGAAATATTGTAGACTTTTAATAAATCCTATTATTTAAAAAAGCTTCTCCTATTTTCATCCATTCAACAAATAGTTATGGAGCATCTACTTTGTATCCTGAATTTTCTGTGTAGTGAGAACTTAGAGGCTTATTAAAAGTGTCCTTATTTCCACAGGGTGTTAAGCCTAGAGAAGAGAGGAAATAAACAAATATATATATATATTTATATATATATGTGTGTGTGGTGTATATATATATATTTATATATACATGTGTGTGATATATATATATATATATATATATATATATATATATATATATATATATATATATATATATATATATATACCACATCTCATAGAGATAAATGTTATGAAATTAAAGATGAAGCAGGGGAAGGTGGGGTGGTAGAGAGTGATCAATGGTGATAATTGGAGTATGGTAATCTGAGGGGGACTCTCCAAAGAGGTGACATTTGAACTATATCTGAATAAAATGAACTATATGAGCATCTAGGAAGAGAAGATTGCAGACAGAAGGAAGAGCAAATTCAAAAGCTCTGAGATGGGGGTATTTCTCACTCTCAATGGAGACTTGAGATTTTATCCCAAGTGTAATGGGAGACCTCTGAGCATTGTAGTTGGAGAGGAATATGACCTGAATTCGGTGTTTAAAAGATCACTCTGGTTTACTCTGTGGAAAATAATCTACAGTGTGAAAAGAACTGCAGTCAGAAGGTAAGGTGAGAAGCTTTTGCTATTGTGTGGCAAGATATGATGGCTCAGAGAAGAGTAGTAAGGGTGGAGATGGTAATAAGAGTAAAGGCTCTCCCTTTGGGAATATATCGTGAAGATATATCAAACTTCAGCATAGAATTGAAGAAGTCAAGGCTAGCCTGGCAACTCTGAGTGATGATGCTGTTTACCAAAATGGGGAACATGACAAGACGAGCAAATTTAGAAGTAGGAAATTATGAGAGTTATTATGATAATGCTCTTTCTTTTTATTGAAGTGTAGTTGATTTATAATGTTTTCGTTTCAGGAGTACAGCAACATGATTCTACCTATGTGCGTGTGTGCTCAGCCACTTCAGTTGTATCCGACTCCTTGTGACCCCATGACCTGTAGCCCACCAGGCTCCTCTGTGCATGGGATTCTCCAGGGAAGAATACTGGAGTGGGTTGTCATTTCCTCCTCCAGGGGATCTTCCCAGCCCAGGGAACGAACCTGCATCTCCTGCATTGCAGGCAGATTCTTTACCACTGAGCCACCAGGAGAGCCCTTATATGGTTATATGTACATAAATGTATTCTTTTTCAGATTTTTTCCATTAGAGACTATTATAAAGATATTGACTGTAGTTTGCTATGCTATACAGTGGGTCCTTGTTGTTTATTTTTTATATATAGCAGTGTGTATCTGTTAATACCTAACTCTTAATCCCTCCGTCTTTTCCCTTTGGTAACCATAAATTTGCTTTCTATGTCTGTGAGTCTATTTCTGTTTTGTAAATGAGTTCATTTGTATAATTTTTTTTAGATTCCACATAAAAACGATAAAGATGTACATACAAACAATGAAATATTACTCAGCTATAAAAAAGAATGAAATAGTGCCATTTTTAGCAACATGAATGAACCTAGAGATTATCATACCAAGTGAAGTAAGTCACATAGAGAAAGACAAATTTCATATGATATTGCTTGTATGTGGAAGATAATGCTTTATTTTAAATTCCTATTACACATGCTAGTAGAGGTGTCATGTGGGCAATTGACTATATTGCAATCTGGAGTTCACCACTAAAAATTGGGGAGTGTGTGTGTGTGTGAGTATATAAGTGTGTGTGTGTATGATAAAATCATGCTATTCAATTGAATTACCTCCAGAGTTAGTCCCAGGACTGATCTCTGGGTATATCCAGGTCAGAAATAGGAGAATTTCACATTTAAGTCTCAGACCGGAGAAGGACCAAAACACAGGAATTGTCATGTTAGAAGAACAAAAAAGGAGGGGATCCAAAAAGGAATGAGTTACTTATTAGGCCCAATGCTCTTAAATAAGATGAAAATATTAAATTTCGCCATGACACCTTATTGGTGACCTTGACAAGAACATGTCACTAGGAAATTAGAACAAAATTCTGATTGGAATGAATTCAAGAGACCCTAGGAGATGAAGATGTGGAAACAATGATTTATAAACAACTCTTTTTGGTAATTTTTCTACAAAGTGAAGCAGAAAATATAGAGTGGTAACTGGAAAGAAAAATTATATCAAGAGAATTATTATTTGGTTTGGTTATTTCACATAATGGGAGTTATAAGAGCCTTTTTGGTTTTGGTTTATTTGTTTTTTAATTACAGGAATTATTCCCCCCTGCAAGACAGACCAATAATGTAGGAAAATAAGGAGAAAAATACAGGACAAATATTTAATTGGGCAAAATGTTGACATCCAATGCACAAACGAAAGGCTTTGCCTTAGTAGAATAAAGAGTTCATCCTTTGTTACAGAGGATGGAGAATATGGGTATAGATGTCACTGGCCTGGCAGATATGGTGATGGGAGGAAAAGATGGTTCTCTTCTAAATATTTTTTTTTCCTCAGTGAAGTACAAAGCAGTGCTTTGAGGAGGAGGAATAGAAACAGGGATTTGGGCAACTGATTGCAGAAGTAAGATGATCATTAGAAAATGGGAAAATATATTGATGAGGGAAATAAATGGAACAGAATTTCAACTAGTGTTGAAGGCACATTTAAGATTCATGCCATATGTAACCAGTCCCTGTGGTATGTGATTTTCTCTAGCCATGTATAACCATTTGGGTGCAGGTACAAGAATGGCAGACATTAAGATTTAACCAGGATTGGGGTTTTATCAGAAGACTGTAAGAGTCCAGGGAGTTAAAAGTATACTCAAAGAAGGGATAATAGTAGTCAGTGGAACCTAAGCTGGGAAGGTAAGGAACTGAAGCAAGGCACAATTAATGCTTAAAAGCTGGTGAGGGTCATTGGATTGTTAACATGTTAGAGTAGAAGAATTGGAGGTTTGGGAATATTAAAAGGGCCTGATCCACAAGGTAAAAAGTAGGGATTGGAAGGTGGGATAACTGAAATTGAGATTTGGAATTGGTGTAAGTATTGCCAGAAACAAAGGCTAGAGTCTGACTGTAGGGATCATCTTACCTACTGTCTGTAGTGAGATGAGGACAAGATGAATGGAGGCAGTGAGATCCAGTGCCAGGATGTGAATGGATAGTCTTTGTGAATATTTGAATCAAGAACTTTGAGAGTAGTTAAAGGGAGCAAGTCAGTAATTCACACACTAAGTAACTTCAGTGAAGATGGAGGAGTGAAAAGGGAGTAGTTGATTGCAGTAAGGATATTGGTGAACACTACAACCTGATGGCTCTGTTCCCTTCTCACGAGGGTAAAGTATATGCACATACTTCCATTTACAGATGAACTCCTTCATTACCAGAAATAGAATTGCACTGCAGGCCTGTGCTACTAATCTTTCCCACTATCAATTTCCTATCTCAGACAATTTTACTTGTTATTTTGGAAATGTATAGAAGTTGCTTGACTTCTTCTTTTACATTCATGAGTGAGTTTTTAGTCACTATTCATGAAATGAAATGATTAATCTTACTTGAATAGATATGTGTGGATATTTGATGATGCTGTGTAGTTTTGCTCACTCAGACCTATTTTGTACACTAGATTTGCCAAGAACTTGAAGCTCCCTGTTATTCTGTACCTGTTATGCTATATGGAAGTACTTTTTCTTGGTGAATTTTTTATGAATATGGTTAAAATTTTTTAAGTATATTTAATTGAGAGGCATGACAAAACAGCATAATTAAAGTTTCACCTATAATTTTGATAGTTTTCCATCTGTTTTGGGAGCTTGATGCAATCCTAATAAGGGGGATAGCAATTTCATTATTAAATGGGGCTAACATTATTTTGGCTACCAATTGTACTTAAGAGTAATTGTCATAATTAACTCATTATGATTTTAATTATAATGCACAATTATTTTGAAATTGATCCCATTTTGTAGCTGACATAGCTAGATCATACTTATAAAAAGTAATTATTTTTTGTGGATTTATTTTTACAAATAATTGATACAACAATGTGGTATTCACGATGCTATAAAATGTGAGAAGGGTATATATGAATATTGATTTCATAGGCGATAAAACTGATAAAATATTGATAGACCCAAGCAGAAGGTCATTGAGAACTGTTTATAAGCATTAGGTATTAAATTTACAGATGTAGAATCAAAGTTGTACATACATGGTGGGATGGACACTCACCATGAATTCTGATGGATGTTACAATGAGAGAGAGAAAAAAAGCCAAGTTAAGTAGTAAATAGAAAAATGTCTAAGCATCTTCCCGTGCATCATCTTCTCCAATTAAGTTGATTTTTATCACTTTGTGTATAGGAGTCTTAACAGAATCATATTTCCATCCCTTCCTGGTGAACAACCTCTCAAGGATGTCTGGCATCCGGTAGCCCTTGCTTATAATGAAATCTTTAAATGCAATTGTTCCATAAAGATCTTCAAGAATGTCCTGTTCAGGAAACCTCTTTCCAAAAATCCCACCTCCGAGTAAGGCCTTGGGATCAATCAAAGGTTCGTCATTTATTAGCTTTTTCCACAACTTGGGCCGCAGGTACCATGCACCATACCTTATCTTCACCCAGTCAGGTTTATAAGGATTGTGTGGTTTCTGGAGTTTCCTCTCCCAGTTTTGTTCCTCCATGGAGTATTTTATTGCCTTCATTTTACCTATACTGATGCCAAACTTTACCTTTGAAGAAACCTGGGATACTTTCTTCATGTGGGCTTTGCCATGGGTTGCTGGGCAGTCGCAGCCCACCTCACACATTTTCATGATGAACTGTTCGTCAATGCCCAAGTCTCCAAAAGTAGAAACCCATTTGCAGAATTTCTGAATTCCCTTCGGTACATTGTTATCAGAAGACGATTCAGTGAGTGAATCCTTTCTGATTGACTCCTTGTCTTCAAAGTAGAAACTGGCTGGGTGTGACACGGGAGCCTCCTTGACAGGTTCCAGCTGGACCATTGCAGAGCGTTTTTTAGGAAGCTTTTTGGGGGACTTCTTTTTTCCCTTGGGACCCAGACAGTAAGCCCACAAGTCCTCCAGCTTTCTGTCAGGATCGAGCACTTCCAGCACCTCTAATAAGAGGTCTGCTGGTAGATCTTCCTCCAGCTTCGGGCAGAGCACCAAGGGATGCTGGGTTAGGTGGGCTTTGATTTCCTCCACGAATGCCTTCCGTGCTTGCTGGGCTGATGAAAGCGTGGAGAGCACCTCTGCTTCCACGGGCAGCTTTTTCTTTGGGGGGGCAGGCTGGGGGACTCTGTGAGCAATCACGGGGAGAAAGCCCTCATTAGGTCCTCGAGTGATCAGATCTTTACAAGGTGGGCAGCCCTTCCGGAAGTCGTCCAGCCCCTCTTTCACAAATACCCACCGCCGGCTGTCCAGGGATGTGGGGAACTTCAGGAGTGCCTTCTTGTGCTTTGCGAAACACTCGGAGGGTAACTTGTCTTTGTACCAGGGCTTGCAGTTCATGCCCAGGGGCATCGGTTCCAGTGGCCCCGGCCCTAGCAGCCACTTCTTTTCTGCCATGGTTCCCCTGGCCTCGAGGGGGACTCACTGCTTTAGTAGTTTGTTGTCTCGGCTTCTCCGGTTGCTAGGAGACCACGTAGCCAGGTGCCGCTAGATTCTTCCTGGAGGCGGGTCAGTGCAGGCGCCATGTGAAACCTGCATTCTCCCAGGATGTGCAGTGAAGGCACATTCCTTTTTGTTGTAGTTACTGTGTTGTTGTTACTATTCCGTTGTATGGACATAGCATCACTTATTTATGCACTCACCTTTTGATGGACATTTGGATTATTTGCAGTTCTGAGGCTATCACAAATAAAGCTCCTGCAAATATTTGTGTTTCTGTCTTTGTATATCCATATACTTTCATTTCTCTTGGGTATACTTTAACTCTGAGTGGAAAGCTGGGAGCAGATGAGCTTTTATGGTTTAGACCACTACCAAACTTTTCCCAACTGGTTGTACTGGTTAATATTTCTTCTAGTTGTGTATAGAGGCTTCCCAGGTGGCGCTAGTGATAAAGAATCTGCCTGCCAATGCAGGAAACTCAGGAGACATGGGTTTAATCCCTGGGTTGGGAAGATCCCCTAGAGTAGGAAGAGGTAACCCAATCCAGTATTCTTGCCTGGACAGTTCCATGGACAGAGAAGCCTGGTGAGCTATAGTCCACGGGGTCACAGAGAGTTGGACACAATTGAGCATGCACACACACACATATACACACACTAGTTGTATATGAAAATGGCACTCCCTCTACACTTTCCCCAACACTCAGTAAGGTTAGTCACTTTAATTTTGGCTGCTCTAATAGGTGTGTGGGCACCCCTGGTAGCTCACCTGGTAAACAGTCTGCCTGCAATGTAGGAGACTTGGGTTTGATCCCTGGGTTGGGAAGATCCCCTGGAGGAAAGCATGGCAGCCCACTCTAATATTGTTGCCTGGAAAATTCCCATGAACAGAGGAGCCTGGTGGGCTAGAGTCCACGGGGTCTCAAAGAATCGGACATGCTGGTGCTGCTGCTGCTAAGTCGCTTCAGTCATGTCCAACTCTGTGCGACCCCATAGACGGCAGCCCACCAGGTTCCTCTGTCTCTGGGATTCTCCAGGCAAGAATACTGGAGTGGGTTGCCATTTCCTTCTCCAATGCATGCCTGCATGCCAAGTTATTTCAGTTGTGTCCAACTCTGTGCCACCCTATGGACAACAGCCCACCAGGCTCCTCTGTCCACAGGATTCTCTAAGCAAGAATACTGGAGGGATCGGACAGGACTGAGTGACTACGCACAGTACCCACAGCACAATAGGTGTATAATGGTATCTCATTTTGGTTTTAATTTGTATTTCCCTAAGTAATACCGGTGTTGAACATCTGTTCAGGTGCTTATTTGCCATTCATATATCTCCTTTGGTGAAGAGTCTATTCAAATTTTTTGTACTTTTAAAAATTGTTTTGATTGACATCTCTTATTTTTAGAATTCTTTGTGTATTCTGGATGTAATATATGATTTGTAAGCATTTTCTTCTCCAACTATGATTTTTCTTTTCATTGTCTTAATACTGTCTTTTAAAGAACAGTTTTTACATTTGATGACGTCCAGTATATCAAGTATATATCCAGTATATGGCTTGTCTTTTTGTATTGTACCTAAGAAATCTTGCTTTGCCTATCCAGAGTTTGCCTATTCTGCTAAAATTTGTATAATCTTTAGGTTTTACGTTAAGATTTGTCATCTCTTTCAATTCTTTAGATGATGAAAGATAGGGATCAAAGTCGTTAATTTTTATTTATTTATGTTTGGCAGTACTGGGTCTTTGTTGCTGCGATCAGGCTTTCCCTAGTTGCAGTTAGCAGTGGCTACTCTCTAGTTGTGGTGTGTGGCTTTTTCATTGTGGTGGTTTCTCTTGTTGCAGGGGCACAGGCTCTAGAGCATGGGCTCAGTAGTTGTGGCATTCGGGGAGCAAATTAGTTGCTCCTCGGCATGTGGAATCTTCCCCTGCTACTGCTAAGTCACTTCAGTCGTGTCCAACTCTGTGCGACCCCATAGACGGCAGCCCTCCAGGCTCCCCCGTCCCTGGGATTCTCCAGGCAAGAACACTGGAGTGGGTTGCCATTGCCTTCTCCAATGCATGAAAGTGAAAAGTGAAAGTGAAGTCACTCAGTCATGTCCGACTCTTCGAGACCCCATGGACTGTAGCCTCCCAGGCTCCTCCGTCCATGGGATTTTCCAGGCAAGAGTACTGCAGTGGGGTGCCATTGCTCTTCCCCTACCAGGGATCAAACCTCTGTCCCATACATTGGCAGATGGATTCTTAATTCACTGCACCATGAGGAAAGTCCCAAAGTTTTTATTTTTATTCTTCCTGCAGATATCTAGTAGTTCCAGAATTTGTTATATTTTTTGAAAAGAGAAAAATTTCTCCACTCAATTACCTTTGTAACTTTGTAGGTATGAGTTGTCCCTATTTCTGTGGGTCCATGTCCAGACACACTTTTCTGTTTCATTGATTCCTCTGTCTCTACTCTGGTTCTGCTCTGTGTTGATTACTTTGTATTTTACAATAAGCCTTGAAATTAGGCTGCATTAGTTCTCCAACCTCTTTCTTCTTTTACAAAGTTGGTTTGACTCTTACAGGTCTTTTGAATATATATGAGAATTTGAGAATCAATTTGTCAATGTCTTTTAAAAGAAACCTGTTGGAATTTTGATTAGGATTTTTTGGAATCTACAAATCAATTTTGAGATATTTGACAGATTAACAATATCAAGTTTCCTGACCCATGACAAAGGTGCATGTTTTCATTTATGTATATATTCTTGCATTTATCTGAGCAGTATTTTGTAGCTGTCAGTGTGTACATCTTTCACATCTTTTTGTTGTTGTTGTTCATCTTCTCTGAACTTCTGTTTCATCTCCTCCCGTCTTTAGCTTCCACTATGGAAAGATACAAAGTTTGTTCTTGCTAAACTGTCAAGAAAGCTCTTATTTTACTACTTAAATAGTTAAATGAAAATAGTATGACAGTGCAAATTTATATTATTTTCAGACTTGCAAAATAAACCACAACCAGCATGATGCATTGTGTAAAGTATGTACAGCTTTAATAAAAGAAACAAATCAGCCACTATAACATCGGAAATGTTCTAGAATAATAATAAACCAAAACTTTTATTTTTTTTTAAACTTTTAGGAGTTTTAGAAGGTAAAGAATTAAACAGTTGAAACTCAGCTTTAAACTATCAGGAGAGGCGCAAATTATTTCCTGTAATAATGCAATATATTTGGTATAGGGAAGAATATCAAAGGATAAGCTACCATTCCTGATTTCATGGAGGAGAAACATTTCACACTGGTACCTTGGTATCTGCCTGGGGTTAGCTCCAGGACTCCTCTTAGATACCCAAATCTGTGGATGTTCAAATCCCTTATGTAAAATGGTGCAGTATTTGCGTATAATCTATGTACATGCCTGTATACTTTAAATCATCTCTAGATTACTTAGAATCCCTCTTGCAGTGTAAATGCTCTGTAAATAGTTGCACCACAAATTCATGTTTTGCTTTTTGGATTTTTCTTTTTCCAAACGTTTCCCATCTGTATTTAGCTGGGTTCATGGATGCAGAACCTAAAGATATGGACGGCCGACTCTACTGCACCATCTCATACAAGGGACTTGAAATCTGCAGACGTTGGTATCTGCAGGGGTCCTGAAACCAGTCTCCTTTGGCTGCTACCAGATGACTGTATTCTTCTTATGGCCTCTCTTTTATCTAGCCTGTCTCCTCTGCTCCACACTGATGTGGATTCTTCCTTTCTGAAATTACAGCTTTATTGAGGTAGAACTTGCATTTTAGCAATTCACTCTTTTAAAGTATGCAGTCTAACGGTTTTTAGTGTATTAATAGGATTGTGCAACTATCAAAGCAATCGGTTTTGACACATAGTCATTAATCTCAAAGGAACACCAAACCCATTGGCAGTCACCTCGTCGATCCCCCAGCCACCTCAGCCCTTGGCAGCCACTAATCTACTTTCTGTCTTTTTAAATTTGCATATTCTGGACATTTGATATAAATGCAATTATAGAATATATGGTCACTTTTGACTGGCTTCTCTCATTTATCATACCGTTTTTGAGTTTCATCCATGGTGTAGCACGTATATGTACTTCATTTCTTTGTATTGCCAAATACTAATCAGTTATGTAGATATACCATATTTAGTGTATCTGTTCATCTGTTGGTGAATATTTGGGTTTTTCCACTTTTTTGTTGTTATGAATAGTGTTGCTACAAACCTTCATGTACAAGAGACTTTTTTCTATTCAGTCTTTTGAAATTTATTATAATCTCTTTCCCCAGATTTCATGATATATAATTGATAGTTTAAAATTTCATATTTTTAAGGTATACAGCTTGATGACTTGATAAACATATACATAATGAAACAATCACCACAATCAAGCTAATCAACATACTCATCATCCCTCATACTGTCCATCTTACTTGGCTTAAGATCTACCCTCTTAGAAAATTTCAAATATACAATATCGTTAACTATATTCACAGTGTTCTACATTAGTTTTTCAGAATTTATTCATCCTAAGTGACTTAAAATTTGTACCTCTCGATTAACAACTTTCCCTGCCTACCAGTCTCTGACAACCAACTCTTGCTACTACTGTTCTCTGCTTCTAGGAGTTTGACTCTTTTAGATTCAACATATAAGTGAAATCACGCAGTATTTGATTTTCTGCATCTTGATTATTTCACTTAGCATGATGCCCCCCAGATTAACCCATGCTGCGAAAGGTAGGATTTCCTTCTCTTTGAAGGTTAAATAATATTCTTGTGTGTGTGTGTGTGTATCTCATATTTCCTTTGTTCTTCTCTGGATGGATATTTAATTTGTTTCCATATCTGGGCTATTGTGAATAATGCTACAGTGAACATGGGAGTGAATGTATCTCAGTATCCTGATTTCACTTTCTTTGGATGTATACCCAGAAGTGAGATTGCTGGATCATAAGGTGGTTCTGTTTGTGATATTTTGAGGAATCTCCATACTATTTTAAAGAACGGTGATAAAAATTTACATTCCCACCAACAATGCACAAGGGTTCCGTTTTCTCCCCTTCCTCAACATGTGTTATTTCTTGTCTTTTTGAAAATAGCTATTCTAAAGGGTGTGAGATGACATCTCATTGTGGTTTTGATTCACATTTCCTTGATGATTTGTGATGTCATATACTCTTTCATACCTTTTAGTCATTTGTGTATCTTCTTTGCAGAAATGTAGGTCTTCTGCACGTTTTTTTTTTTAATTGAGGCATTGTTTTCGGCCATTGAGTTGTATGACTTACTTACATATATTGGATATTAAGCCTTATGAGATACATGGTTTGAAAATATTTCCCCCATTCTGTGGCTTGCCTTTTCCCTCTGTTGGCTCTTCCTTTTGCTTTGCAGAAGCATTTTTATTTGATAAAATTTCTCTCATCCACTTTTGCTTTTGTTGCTTCTGCTTTTGCTGATATATCCAAAAAGTAATTGCCCAGACCACCATCAGGAAGCTTTTCCCCTATGTTATCTTCTAGTAGTGTTACAGTTTCAGTTTCATGTTTAAATCTTAATACGTTTTGAGTTTTTGTTTAAATATGAGATAATCTCATTCTTCTGCATGTAGATACCAAGGTTTCCCAGAAGCATTTACTGAGGAGAGTATCTTTTCCTCATTGGGTGTTCTTTTCTGCTGCTGTACTGTGCTCGGTTGCTTAGTTGTGTGTGGCTCTTTGCAACTCATGGACTGTAGCCCACCAGGCTCTTCTGCCCATGGATTTTTCCCTTAAAGAATATTGGAGTGTACGGCCATTTCCTTCTCCAGGGGATCTTCCCCACCGAGGGATCAAACCTCGGTTTCCTGCATTGCAGGCAGATTCTTTACCACTGCACCACCTGAGAAGCCCCATGGATTTATTTGGTATATATGTCTGATTTTAATGCCAGTATGATGCTATTTTAATTACTGTAGCTTCAAAATATATTTTGAAATCAGGAAGTATGGTTTTTATTTTTCAGGATTGCTTTGGCTATTTGGGGTCTTCAGTTTGTTAGAGTTACTTTGTGACCTAATATGTGTTCTATCCTGGAGCAGGTTCTGTGTGCACTTAAGGAGAATGTGAGTTGTTCTACACTTGGATAATAACTACTGTATATTTCTGTTATGTCATTTTAGTCTATTGTGTTCTCACGTCAGTTGCTTCCTTCTTGATTTTCTGTCTGGATGTTCTAGCCACTAAGTGAGTTATTAAAGTGTCTTACTATTATTGTACTGCTGTCACTTTCTGCCTTTAGAACTGTCCCACCTTTATTAATGTATGATTGACAAATAAAGAATTTGTATATATTTAAGACATATAATATGGAGATATATCAATATCTGCTTTATACATTTAGCTGTGTATTCATATAAATGTTATCTCATCTTGTTGAATTAACCCTTTTATCATTATGCATTTACCTTCTTTGACGCCAAAGACAGTTTTAGACACAATGTCTGTTTTGTGTGGTATAAGTGTAGTTACCCTTGCCAGGCTGGAGAGGGTGAGCCAAGCTGGACAGGGCTAACTTGAGAGCATCCCTTTGGGGGCCCACCCTGTGACCCCCACCTTTTAAAATTATGGTGCTGCTCCTCCAGGGTCAAGGATAGGAACTTGGTACTCTTCATGCTCCTACAATACTCCACCTGGCACCAGGATCACGTGAAAAAGAAAAGAGCTGATGTGTACAGAGAATTGACTCTTTTGTTCCCCTTCTATAGCAACCTAAACAATATATCCAATAAATACACATCAATATCAGCCAGCTCTTATGGGAGCAATAAGGTGACCTGAGTAAAAGGTAATACTTGAGTTTTGTGCTAAGGAGGCTTGAGAAGCTAATAGGATTTTATGGGGAGGGGGGGTTGTTTTTATTATTTTACTAATATGCTGACATCTACCTATGACTCCAGGCAACTGGTATATGCCACAGAATATAACAGCAGGAAGGATGTGCAATGCCAAAGAAGAATGGAGGTAGGGAAAATGAGACTGTCAGAGATATGAGTATGGACTTATCACAGTGTTTTGGGGTGAGAATCAGTGGATCAACTCAGAATTCAGTTCAAGGTTTGATACCTGGGTGTTGTCCTATGTTGACCTTGGTTACTTAGATATCAGGGCTTCTAGTGCTCCAAACACGCTCATGATCCAAAAGATTTCTGAAAATAGCTTGTATATACTAAAAAGAAATGCTTTATGTGCCCACTTTTTAAGCATATGCTTAATCGCTCAGTCGTGTCTGACTCTTTGAGATTCTTTGCAACCCCATGGACTATAGCCCACCAAGTCCTCTGTCCATGGGGTTTCCCAGGCCAGAATACTGGAGTGGATTGCCATTTCTTCCTCCAGGGGATCTTCCTGACTCAGGGATCGAACCTGTGTCTCTTACATCTCCTGCACTGACAGGCGGGTTCTTTACCGCTAGCACTATCTGGGAAGCCCTAAAGGTCCTTGACCTTTGGGGAACTTTTCTCATGTGTAAGAATGAAGTAGTTGAAGCAGATTTTCTGACCAAGATGATTTAAATCAGGAAGATTTTTTTTTATAAATATCTGAAAAATCTGTGAGGAGAATATTAAAGTATCATCTTAATGATCTCTAACCAGAAACAGAGAGTTCTATCTTTTCATGTGGAACAAAATGAAATTCTTCTACCTTGGAGATAAGCAGAGCCCAAGGCTCTTAATCTCAGCAACACAGTGTATCCAAGACCAGTGCACTCAAGGAGTGTGGCACCTAGAGATGAAAAAGCAAAGTGCCATTCATCTATTGCTTTCTGCATCACTGCGCACCTTCTAGGTCTTAATACCTCTGACCTATGGCCTGAGCTCCTTATCTGGTTGACTTCCCTTTAATCTCTTTCTCACCTCTCCAGTAAATCCTCCATACTGACACTGGTTGTGCGTCTTTCCAGAACAAAGATCCCTCATGACATTCTTCCTTCATTGGATTTCTGCATCAAGGGGGAAAAAAAAAAACAAAACTTGTCTGCTGGCCAGTCATTTAAAACCTTCCACAGTCTTCTCTTGACCTGTCTTTTCAAATTTGTCTCCTTTACTCCCTGTCTTCTGTACAACTCCACACTGTTGTAGCTATTGTTCTGAATGCATTCTGCTTTCATACTTTCTGAGTCAAGCTCAAGCTTGCTTCTCAACCTCACCACTAACCCCATCCCTCTACTGCCAATCTGACATTGGGGTCCTACCCCCCCCCTCCATGACCTTGTTCAAATAATTCCCTACAGAGCCCTCCTAGATTTCTGCAGTTGGAAGTGATCTATCTTTTGCTTTTATTCCCAGAGCACTTTGAACCTTTTCCAGAAAATTCTTATAACAACTGGCTGCTTTGTCAGTTACCCTCACTGCCTCTCTCTCACAGGATGAATAGCATGTGTGCCTTAATCATCATCATGACCCCAATAATATCTAGCATAGTGTGAATATTTGATAAGGATTCAGAAAACATTTGGTGACAACCGAAGGTAAGATTATAGCCAAAATATCATGCAAATAGCATGCACGAGGTCATACCAAACATTTTGTTAGTTTTAATGGTAACTTTATTTCTGGCCTTATTTATAAGACTATTTGGCAATGAAGAACATGGTAGATAAAACATTTCTATCCCCTTTATTCAAGATAGTCATTCTATTTGTTTATACTAATAAAAATAAAATCTTTATTAGAGGGCTCAGAGTCAAACAGAAGCAGTTGTGATATTAGCATTTAAATAGAATTTGGGGTTACCCAGATATAACACAAATTTGTAGTATATGATTATTGAGAATTAGTTCTCCTACCATTGTGTAATATGTATTTTTTTAGCTCATTGATCAAGGTTCTTCTTTGTTTGATTTTAGAACACTCCCTCCTGTACCACGGCCAACAGGCCAGAGAGGGTTGGTAAAGACTACTGATAACTATCACTTATGTATCATTTTATCATGTTCTGAGCACTTGAATGTATTTTAGGTTATTTAATCTGTGTGAAATCTCTTCAAGGCAGGACTTGTTTCCTTTCTTGAGTGAGGAATCTCAGTCAGAAAATGTCATGTCTCACATCTAACATTTAGCAAATAGCAGAACCAGGTTCAAATCCAGATTTTCTGACTTGGAACAGCCACGCTACAAACAATGTAGAAGAGCTGGTCTGTAGAACAAGAGAATGAAGAAGAGTTGGTCTTTAGAAAACATCATTTGTGGTCCATCCCCTGACCTAGTCAATGTGTTGGCGTATTCCCAGAGTATAGCTAACCTTGAAAATATCCTTATAATAATTCAATTTCTCTGTATAAACCAACTTATCTACTTGTGTTTCAGCAGTACCAATATTACACTAAAACATATCTATGAACATCTCCCAAGATTAGTGTAGTTTATTCTCTGAAAGAAAGACAAAATTATCCCAGAGCTTATTAGAGCTCCAAAATGGGGAATGTGAAGTTAATGCAAGTCTCTTCATAAATTATCAAATTATCTTGACCTTCAAGAAAAGTTCAGGAGGTGCTTCCTTCATTCTCCTCGCCTTTCTAGTTTCTTTTTAATTTTATTTTTACATTTTCTCCTCTTTCTGAATACCAAGGAAATGTTTCTAAGGAGCTCCGCTCTGGAGAGCAGCTTGTCCAGGTCCCTTTGCTCTGTCTTCTCGTGTATCCAGAGCCATCTATATCTTTGCCTTCACTACCTTCAAATTCAGTGTTTCTTAGGGAGCCTTTGATTTGCTCTCTTTTGTTCTTCTGACAGGACTGGCAAGTCATTAGATGCCCTCTCTGTGTATCTGCCAAGCTAGCTATATTTCCCAAGTCACAATTGGGCCACACGGTTTGACATGCATGCTTTTTGACACAAGGGAAAAGGATATTAAAATTGAGATTGTCCCAAATTCCTCAGAGGTATGGTCACCATACCTATCTATGTGTATTTTGTGTCCTTTATTCTGTGGCTGTAACTTTCCTTCACATGAGAACAAAGGAGAGGGACTTGGATACCCCCCATTCCTGACTGGATATGCAACTTAATTCTGTTATGTCTCCTTATTCACAACACCTCTCCACAAATGTCCTTGAAAAATAGAGACCAGTTCATTTAGAAGCATCTCAGGGATATGTTATCGCTCTCTTTAGCATGATCTTTCTCCAAATTGTTGCACATAGCATTCAGTAAATATTGTGGAATGAGTGAATAAACAAATTGAAGTAAGGCTGAGGTTTTTTTTTTGTTTTTTTTTTTTAGTTGTCGCACACAACTGCTCTTTGTGGTTATTATTCTTCTGGTTTCCATTTTTTGATCCTTGGCGTGTGCCACAAAGGTGAGGCAAAAGCTAACCCAGACCCTGAATTTTTCTGATAGCATCTCTGATAAGCTGTGGCAACTTAGTGACATTAGAATGATGTCAAAATCTTGAACACTTCTGTTCTGCATTTATCTCCCATATCAGCACCGATGATTGAGTCCCAATTTGATTTTATCAAGACCTCTTGGGTATTGGGAATATCTCCTCTATGTATCACTGCAAGCTTATATTAATACTGAGACTCAAGGTATTTTGTTTTATGATTTAAATCTATAATATCCAAATCCTGACAATTTTCTCTGCACTAAATGAACTCAGACTTGCCCTGAATCTCAAGATATGACCCTAGCAATGAAAAAGGAGCCTTTATGAGAGACAAAAATACATTTTCATTCTGCTACATGCACATCATATTCATTAGTTTGTTCCCAAGTCTAAGAGGAGGGTAGGTGCTAACCTGATTTATAAAGTTAATCAAAGTTGTTGGAACATGTCACATGACAACAGGGGATTCCGTGAATCTCAGTACCTACTCAGTACCTTTTGTTGGGCAACCACACATGATGCAACTGAAATTTGAGTTTTCTCTTGCTCCTTTTCATTTCCTTAAATGATTATGCAAGACTGTTAATGTCTTCAATGAAGTTTTAGGTCAGTTATTTATACCACAGAATTAAACTGGCAGGCAATCATGTTCCTGTTAATTTTGCTTTGTAAATGGCATGATGACTGGGCCCAGGGCTGGTGGTTTTCAGGCTTTAGAGAAGATCTCAGAACATCTTTATTCCCTGTTTCTTCCTTACATCTTTGTATGGGTGTCACATGATGGTGAGGAGATGGCCAAGATGAAGGGAAGCTAAAGGGAGTCAGGAGTGGGCATTCCAGCACAAAGGTGTCAGGGAAGAACAGCAGAGGATGTTTGGGAAACCGTAAACAGTTGCATGGAAACAAGGCAGGAAATGGGAAGAGATGAAGCCAGGCAAGTTGTCAAGACCACGTGGGGAGGGACAAGGATGTCATGTGGTACTGGGGAGTGGGGGCCTCCTCACCAGGCACAGGGGGGCCCCCCAACCCCAGGGGTGAGCCAGGAGTGGTGCTATTGGACTTGCATGTGTGCCTTGGGCAGCTGTGTCAGGGGGAACTTTGTGAAGCACAATCCTGCAAAAAGGAAGTCAAATTGGGAGGAAGCATGGAGGCCCAGGAAAGAGATGATAAGTGTTGAAACTGTTAGTCACTCAGTCGTGTCCGACTCTTTGTGACCCCATGGACTTTGGCCCACCAGGCTCCTCCGTCCATGGGATTCTCCAGGCAAGAATACTGGAGTGGGTTGCCATTTCCTTCTCCAGGGGGATCTTCCTGACCCAGGGATGGAACTCAGGTCTTCTGCATTGCAGGCAGATTATTTACTAACTGAGCCAGAAGGTAATAGAAAAGGGGAGGATGGGCTGAATCTGAGAGGTATATTAGGGGAGGGGCAGGGCTATGTGGCTGGCTGGTTGGGTGGATCTGGGGAGGGAAGGAATGAGTCCTAGTTCTGGTGGAGGCGGGGCGAGACAGGAGGGGATTGTGCGGGGGCTTTGGCATCTGTGACAGACAACTCAGGAAGAGCAGCAGCAGTTTTGTCCTTCAATTCAGCAGGATTTCTTGAGGGCCTTCCTCAAGGTCAAGTGCTGGAAGATGGTGAATGGGGTGCAGGAGACATGGCGTTTGAGGTTCTGGTGTCATAGCCACAGACCAATGTGTGACAGAAAGAAGTGGAACTTTGAAGCTTGCAGGAGGGGCAGGCCAGAGATGACAGATCTATAAGTCACCATCTCAGAGCTGGTGGTTGAAACTGAGAGTAAACTTACTTACCCAGGGAGCACATGGCAGAAGAAGAACGCTGAGCTTGGCAGAACTCTAGATGATGTAAACATTAAAATGTTTATATAATTACTTTTTTTTAGTAGGTACTTCATGCACATTATATGATATCCAAAGGGTTCAAAAGGCTAGAGAGAAGTGAGTTTTTCTTCAGCCTTGTCCCCTGGCTGTCCCGCTCCCTGGCACTGTAACCACCTTTATTGGTTTCTGGTGTATCATTTCAAAGATGCTCTCTCTAAATGCAAATGTTTGCAAGTATGTTTGTGGTGGTTGGGATCATTTGAAACAGCGCCATCTCCTGTTCAGTCTGGTTGAGCTGCAGTCCTTGAGGACCCACCTACATGCAGATGTCTAACAGTGAGAAATAGATCTTTGATGCTTGCAGGAGAGGTGTGGGCCAGAGAGAACAGATCTGTAAGTCATCAGCCGCCAGGTGGGAGTTGAAACAGCAAGAGTGAATTATCAGCTCCTGGAGGAAAGTTTATTCCTTTCCAGAAATGCAACACAGAGGGAAAGAGAGGACTGGGCAGGGGAAAGAAAAACATGGAGAGAACGGGTGTGTAACCTCAGGAGAAGTGAAGATGGGGCGGGACATTATTGCTTTCAAGAAAATAAATTATGAGAGAAAAAAAGAGAGAACACTTGAGGTTGTGTCTTGTTCCAAATAGCTAAGGGGGTGGAGAAAATGAAACTTTATGATAAAATGGAAAGCATAGGGCGTTTGGAAGACTCAGATGGATACCCCAGAGACACACCTTCTCTATTTGTTTCCTTAAGACTTACACTCTGGGAAGTCTCCAGAAGCGTTAAGAACCAGAGGCATCTCAGTAGTATGCACTGAACATATATGGGTTGTTTTTCCTTCTAAAAACGTTCTAGCAACATTTTGCTGCGGCCTCATGATGTGCGAAGTAGCGCCCCGCAGCTCGGAGCGTCTCGGCTGTGGCTTGCTGCCCTCTAGTGGCCAGCAAGGAACCTCCCACTCCGGTTCTGTGACTTCAGTGAGGAGGGCGAATGGGGACTGGGGTTTGTGCTGAGTGTTTTGAGTGACTATTTGGAGGGCTCCTTGGGAACTTTGGAGACCATCGGCCTCTCTACCCAATCCACCATTTACCCGGAGAAGAAAATTTCCTTGGTCCAGAACACATTATGGAGGCAGCCATTAGGGCCAGACTCGAACTCATTGTTTCTATGATGTAAACAGTATTCTAAAGATAATGCTTTCTAGTTTCTCTGATGAAAGAGATGGCAGGCAAGATGTGGTTGGAGCAGACCCTCGTGAATATGTCAGGAGGGAAATCAAATGGAAATAGTGTAAACCAAACAAGTTTGTAAACTCTAGAGAAGTGCATGTATACACAGCATTATTTTAGGGAAAAATACCAGTGATCACGTGGCCTCTGCAATAGTTTCTTGGGCAAGATGTGCAACTTCTCCAAGCTTCAGCTGGCCCATCTGGGGATAACAATACATCCTGCATGTATGTGTGGCTGAGATCACGAGTCGATGGTTGAAGGGCTTACTTTTACCTTTCATTGTGCTTGACTGACACAGTATTAAAGATTTAATAAATTTAGCTATTATTTTTCATGAAGCCCATGCGCCTCATGCACAGTGAGGCCAAACAAAGTGAAATGTCAGAGTCTGGAGCAGAGAAAGATTCATTGCAGGCCATGCTTCTCAGGTAGCTTAGTGGTAAAGAATCCACCTGCCAATTCAGGAGACACAAGTTCGATCCTTGGGTCAGGAAGATCCCGTGGAAGAGGAAATATCAACCCACTCCAATATTCTTGCCTGGGAAATCCCATGGATAGAGTAGCCTGGTGGGCTGCAGTCCATAGGGTCACAGAGAGTCCGACACGACTTACCAACTAAGCAGACGTGCAAGGCGATAAGGTGGCTCATATCTGAAGTAACTTGAGCTCCTGGAAGGGCTTCAAGGGAAGCACTTTTAAAAGCCAGATTGGGGGGGGGGGTGACCTGGGGGATCATGCACAATTCGCTGATCGTCTGATGAGGAAGCAACAGTGTGGTGTCACAGAGGTTAACTTTCTCAGTCCTTAGGCTCTAGGGGGCCTGGGACTTTGCGCCCATGGTCATCGAGTAGTTAACATCTTCTATTTGGTGGGAAGTTTTCACTTCTGCAAAGCAACTCAGAAAATGTGCATCAAATGCAGAGAGGAGCTAAAGCGGAGTATGTGGGGGGGGGCACCATAGGGTCCTGCTCAGTTACATTATTATTATTATTTTACTGTTTTATTGTGTTGATTATTCTTTAGGAGATACAGTCCCAGCTTCAGCTTTAGACAGACCAGGAGAACCCTTCCATAAATAGAAACTCTCCTTCCCAGTTTATAAGGGTGTTTCAAGTCCATGTTGATCCCACTTAGTTAAAGCAGCACTTAAAATTCCTCATAAAGCTCTCCTCAAAGAGATGGAAGGGGAAAGATGTACTTGAATGGCCACTTGATGTGAAGAAACTGTAGAAGCGATTGAAGTGAACTTTGAAGGCCTTGATAAAATGGACATCAAAGCCCTCACAGGATGAAAATTTTGAATCACCTGACTCTCTGACCTACTTGTTGCCTGGAAATTCATGAGCAGAAGCCAACAGCAGAAGGGACCAGAGACACGTCTCTGCACAAGCTTGTGGCTGACCCCACCCCGCATTCTGGAGGGAAACTCCATTCTCTCCTCCTCAGAGGCGGGCACTTGGGTCCCTCCAGTCACCAGGGATGCTCCTGGAATGGCACACAGGCTGCCCATGACATCCTCCCTCCCAGCGCCACGCGCCAAGAATGCTTTCCTAGTGGAGGAGAGACGGGCATCAAGCTGAAGGAAATCAAAATAGTAAGACTCTGCAGGATGACTGGACAGAGACCTAAGGAAATGACTGACAACAAAAACTGGCAAGGATGATTTAGATACCAGTCTGATCTTTGCATGATATAAACATTATAACTTCTTGTGTCTTGGCAGAAAATAATACAAACATCATCATCTAATTTGTCAGTTCCGTCTGACAGTCATGGCATTAATAGAATGCTGTGATTAGGGTGCAGAGAGAGGAAACTATACAAGCTTGAATTGTGACATAGAATATACTTAATTCTTCTTTATGGAAGGATAGACGAACAAGTTGGTGAATTGGCTGTACTACATAATGGACTATGAATTCCTAAGAAGGATCCATCACTATAAGTCAACAAACATTTCAGTATAGACAGTATTAAAGGAATTTCCCTGGCGGCGCAGTGGATATAAGAATCCACCTGCCAGTGCAGGGGACATAGGTTCAATCCCTTGTCCGGGAAGATCCCACATGCTGTGGAGCAGCTAAGCCCATGCACCACCACTACCAAGCCCGTGTGCTGCAACTACTAAAGCCCGTGCATCTAGAGCCTGTGCTTCACAACCAGAGAAGCCACCACAATGCAACAACGAGTAACCCCCTCTCGCTGCAACTAGGGAAAAGCCCATGCAAAGCAACAAAGATCCAGTGCAGTCAAAGCTAAAATAAATAAAAATTTTAAAAAGCTATTAGTGCCTGGACTTAGAGGGAAAAATCATAATGCCAAAATAGCTCATGTTATTGAACACTTACTGAACACCAGATGCTATGCAGAGTACTTTTCACACATTATCTCATTCTTGAGACATACAGCCAATTTTCACATTTTACTGGGGTTCTTTAGAGAATTTCTTTCTTTCCCTTCATATGATTTACCACAATTCTTCATTATATAGTGTTTGGCTATTTGATGTCCAAACGTGATCATTGATGTTCGACATTATAATTGCAGTGTAAGTGGAATCTTTTCTTGTGGAATTCGGCTGGGTCCATTTTTCTGGTTGGTGATGTGGGGGAGGCAGCGCTGGGCTTTGCCCCAAGTTTGACCCCCGCTCAGGGTAGCAGTAGTCTATGTTTTGCTGTCCACAGACTGAGGAGTGTCTACCCCTCCTGGTTCCCAAGTGTTGACTTTGTATACTGACTGCACTGCAACCCAATGTTCTCTCCTTCCCCAACCTCTACCCTCACCCTCAAGAAGAAAAGAGCTTCCCCTTCAGCAGCCATTCTTCTAATACATTGAAATCCGAGAACATCCCCGAAGGAGCTCATCAGTATGAACATTTAAAACCTGCAGAAGCACTGTCGGAAGTGGGAACACGAAGGGAGCTGCCATGTTGCCCGAGCAAAAGGACCTCTGTCAATGGATGACAGTTAACACTATGGATTTCTCCAGCCAGATCACACCTCAGCACTGAACCAAGCTGCAGATCCAAGATCTGAACACCACTGGGAAGATGGTACTAATTTTGACAGTAGTCACGTGTCCTGCTCCATAATATATTGACCATTTGATGCTTTGAGTTCAGGATGAACTTGACTGTGAAGCTCTTTTTCCTTCTAAGGTTGGTGTCCCATTTCCCCAAAATCTTATATCTGTGGTAAAGACTCTTCTAAAGGCTCTGTTCAGAGTTGACTGCCCACCTTTCTTACCAGCACTTTGATTCTGTGATGTAGCCGCCAGAAAAGGCCTGTCATAGCATGTCCTTTAAGTACTTTATTTGTTCAAGATTTCAATTTGATTGATAGAGGAGAGTTGGCACCACTTCGGGAAATCATTGAGGAGTTTGGATTGAAATACAGGTTTCTTTAACACAGTTATCCTCTTGCTTTGTGTACCGTTTGACTTGTCTTATTGCTAATCTGCCATAGACTTGTGTTGGAGGTTGAATTGTACACCCCACCCCCAATCATATGTTGCAGTCCTAACCCCCAGTACCTTATTTGGAAGTAGAGTCCTTGCAGATGTAATTAAGTTAAAATGAGGTCATTAGTTTGGACTTCAACCCAGCATGACTGGTGTCATATAAAGGGGAAATTTGGATATAGAGACATGTACAAAGGGAGAATGTCCTGCGAACATGAAAACTTAGACACGTCACCCCTTTCTCTAAGTCCAAGAGGGAAACCCTAACAAATCCTTCCCTCACAGCTCTCAGAAGAAACCAACTCTGCCCTTACCTTGATTTTGAACTTCTAGCCTTCAGAATTGAGAGACAATGTATTTCTGTTTTTCTAAGCCATCTGGCTTGTGGTACTTTGTGTCCTGGCATCCCTAGCTAATACAACCGGTGATACAAACTTTGAGAAACCAAGGTACAGACACACATTGTCAGTGTTAACTGATAAAACTATTTCAGTGGTAGGTTGGCTTCAAAGTAAGAATACAAGAGTGTAGTTAGCTTTGACGTACTCAAAGACCTGTTATTTCATGAAGTCACACTTGTAATATATGATGACTGACCTGTACTTTATTAGTTTAACATTGTTTCTTTGCTGAAGAAATTGAATCTTTTTCCAATGACAAAATAATGGATAGTGAGCACTTCAGCCAGTAATTTATTGGTTTCCAAAAGTTTTGAAACCAAATTTCTTAACAGTACAGTCACATCACCAGATAGGTTTTATTCTACTTCAATCTAAACAATAAAAAGAGGCTTTTTTTTTTTTTTACCATTTAGAACATATGTTTTACTTTGTATTTTATTTTCATGTTTGTATACAAGTGCTTTTTATGGTTAAGAATCTACCTACTTACCTGTCTACCTATCTCGCTATCTATCTTCCTTTAAAAAATTCATAATTGTTATTCTAATAAATATTATATGACACATGTGGTGTAGGAGCAACTAAAGTTTTTCCTTAAATTCCTTTTTATTTTATAATATTTGAGATTTTTATCAACATAAACGTATCTACATTCTTAGGAGGGCATTTATGTGTGTTTATATACACAGAAATGATATATATCAGAAATTATTTATATATCTTTTACATCTTCTAAGGCTAATCTTATAGATTTTTATTTTCAAATGCCTCATTCAAATTAATTTTAACATATGAAGAGTTTGGTTAAGAAAAAAAATCTTCTAAAGCATTATCACAAACAGAGGTCTCAAAGCTACTGCTTTCATTCATGTTATAATGTGGGAGCCCACAAGCTTTATCCCAATAAATATAAATTAAGGAAGACCACAATAAAAGTCATGAAGATATCCAAAAGTATAGCACAGCTAAGTTATGGTGTGCTATCTATTCTTTAAGGATTGAGCCCTCATAGGAGTTCTGTTCTTTTTAACTGTTTTAGTATCCATATTCAACATACTTTATTTCAGTTAATAAAAAGGACCTTCCCCTTAAATAAGAAAGCACCTATTTTTCATTTGGATCCTAGGACTTACTCTAGCTAATGGTTTAGAATATATTGAGGCACAACAAGTGTACTGGAAGATTTGCAAAAGAAACGAAGCTTTAAATTCCCCTACGTTCTGTATTTCAGAGCCGTGATTTTCTTAGTCACTCACTGACCTCCTTGATGGCTTTGATGAAGGTTAGATTTGATAGTATTTTTTGTTTTTTATTTTTATTATCCCACTAGGCTATAAAGAAAATTGTTGTTTAGAAAATTCCATTTTATTAACTCAATTCTAATAAATTCTTAAATACATACAGCACTTGAAAGAATTTTCATCTAATTTATATCATCATTTGTTGAGTGAAACAGTGGGCTGTCACTTGTGAAAAAAGAGAAAAGTCCTCTGTGAAGCTAACCTATAATTTGCCTGTCAACCATTTTGTAGGGGTGTCTAGATAATGCCTAGAATGTTACTGACTCTCAACTTTAAATTAAACCTTGTCACTTTTATTTTATTTTTCCAGAAGAAATTAACTTCTATTTTTCAACTAGAGTCACATTTTCATCTTCATTTCTAGTATTTCTGTTATTCTCAAACACAGGGGTCCTCACTTTTTTACATGTATTTTCAGCACTAGAAATCCTCTCTTTCCTCATGACTACGCTTTAAACCAAACATCATCAGATCCCAAAGACATTCATTGTTAACCACAAACCAAAAGCTTGTAATTTGAGACTCATGATGCCCTTTATTATTTTTAATAAGCACAATTATCACCAGGTACACCAAAACCCTGATACAAACATTATTTGTTTGCATTCAAGGCCAGGGAGCCGAGGGTAGAAGAAAGCTGAGAGAATGGGAGAGGATGACACCCTCCTGACTTGGCTCAGAAGCTAAACTTTGATGAGTCAGAAGAAATCTGACTTCTGTTTCATTTTCCTGGTATCTCTCCGTGCCCTAAGCCAGAGTGTCTTGTTCCACAACCCATACTCCCCTGCCCACTCCAAATCACAAGGCCTCTATTCTCAATATCTATGATCTTTGCTCTTTGCACCTAATCCCACTCATAGGATGGAGAAAGCTTGCTACATTGTGTAGTCAATCTGTGGCGCTTTTATCTTCAGGCCTTTAAAAACAAAAATTTTTAAACCATGGGGCCATCATAGATCTTTGTTTGAATATTGACGATTCCATGTGCTACCGTGTTGGTTTTGGCCCCCAGATGTATCTATCTTATTCTTCCGTGATTTTATAGGACTGCTAGTTAATGAAGTGTTTCATGGTAGACTTGTAGCATCCTAACTCAGGTAGCTTCCTAGTTATTCTAGAAAAGCAAATCAGTGCTCATCATGACTTTCACAAAAACAAAGGGCAAGTTCCTCTAGTATTGCAGAGGCCCCAGGGCCAATTTTACTGGTGAGTTCAAGTTTTCCAAACTGTCGAGTTTTCCTTATTATTCTCTGGGCTTTCTCTCTGAGTGGTGAGGTTAAACCAGAAATGGAGCTTCTTAATCATAATATCACTATGTCATTAGCAGAAACAAATCAGGCCTAAAAAATCTAAGTTCTAGAAGTTTCTTTCCAAGTAGACTCAAATCATGGTGCTAGTGCTGCTGCTGCTCCTGCCTCTCAGGGTGGAATCCTAGCCAGAGAAGTACTGGCCTGGACAGTTATATTCATTAAACAAGGAGGTCATTAGGCTGAGGTGGCTGTAATGCCACTATGTAAGTCAACTAAAACCTAAGCCTGCAAATGCCTCAAGGTTGTGAAATTGAAACCTAAGAACAACCAGTCACAACAAGTCACCTAGGCTTTAAGCTGTAGCCCATCGAAGAATTTCCTTTCTTTGCCTCTGCACTTCTGTATATAATCTCTCCCCTGGCTCCTCCTGGCAGTGTGCTCCTAACTATTTCCAATTCCACTGGAATCAATTGTTGCTCTGATAAGCTCACAAAATTTTTAGTATGCCTCGGTTTATCTTTTGACAGCACCAAACCCTGAACACCTTCATGGAGGGACGTTATTTCCTCCTATACATTCAGTTTGGTGAGTAGATTTGATTTTTGCTACTGTAGAATTTTGGCAAAAAGGGAAAATGATCATCTGTTTTCAGTCTTTGTAAGTTTTGCATTATATTGTGATGTACCAGGCTGTAAAAGGCTTCCAACAGTAGTAGGGACATTACATGAGGTGGCAGTAATTTTACTAAATCAAGTGCATTGAAATTTGTTTGAGGTTTTTCTGATTATCAAATTCTATGCCAAACAAGTGTTCTGTAAATCCAGATGGATTACCAGTGGGCAGTACACTTGTTATGGAGCAACATTACATATTTGGTCTACATCAGAAATAGTAAGTGTTGTTTGCCATCCAAAATATTTTTAAATGTTCTTTTTGTTTAAAAAAATTAACCATTTTTAATTGAAGTATAGTTAATTTACAGTGTTGTTAGTTTCAAATGTACAGCAAAGTGATTCAGTTATTCATACACACACACACACACACACACACACATTCAGATTATTTTCCACTATAGGCTCCTACAAGATACTGAATATAATTCCCTGCACTATACATGCTATACAGTAGGTCCTTGGTTATCTATTTTATACATAGTAGCATGTATATGTTAATCCTAATCCCCTAATTTATCTCTCCCCTACCCCCACTATGTCATTTGGTAATAATAAATTTGTTTTCTTTGCGAGTTTAATTCTGTTTTGTAAATAAGTTCATTTGTATCTGGTGTGGGTTGCCATTCCCTTCTCCAGGGGATCTTCTTGACCCAAGGATTGAACTTGCATCTCCCGCATTGCAGGCAGATTGTTTACCATCTGAGCCAACCAGGGAAGCCCATTTCCTTGGTAACCCTAAGTTTGTTTTCTTTGTGAGTTTATTTCTGTTTTGTAATTAAGTTCATTTGTATCATTTCTTTTAGATTCTACATATAAGTGATATCATATATTTATTTTTCTCAGTCTGACTTACTTGACTCATTATGAGAAACTAGTTGCATCCATGTTGCTGCAGATTATATTATTTCATTCTTTTTTATGTCTCAGTAATATCCCATTGTATATATAAACATCTTCTTTATCCATTCACCTGTTGATAGACATTTAGATTGCTTTGATGTCTTGGCTATTGTAAATAGTACTGCTTTGAACATATGGGTGGATGTATCTTTTCAAATTAGAGTACTGTCTGGGTATTTTGCCCAGGAATGGAATTGTTGGATCATATGTCAAGTCTATTTTAGTTTTTTAAAGGAACTGCCATAGTGTTCTCCATAGTGGCTACAACAACTTGCCCTCCCTTTGCCCTCCCTCCTCCTTTTGGATCCTCTTTTCATACTACCTTGGGTCAGCAAAATATATGGAGCTGGAGCATTCATCTTATCATCACAAAGGGTCAACCAGGAGAAAAAAGTCAAATGAGTACTGGATGCTGGTTCTGAAGTTGTCAAGTTTCTGGATCAAGACCAGTAGCTACCTACCTTCAGATTTTTTTGTTATTGGAAAAAAATAAACTTCATCTTTGTTTAAAAGTCATTATAAGACAGGTTTTATACTGCTTGCAACTTGAAGTCCTGATAGACTTGCCTTGCCCCAGGAGAGCCACAGAAAAATCAATTACAGCTCAATTATGGACCTGACACCAGTCACACATGACTTTTACCTTTTGGTGCATGTGAAGCTTTGGATTCCTACCTGTTCTTGTACTTGTGTCCTTGAACTTTGGATCTGTGTCTGCAGGGTGGTAAACATGTTTCTAAATGCCAGTTACGATTGCTCCTATCTCCTGTTTTAACCAGACGTGGGGGTGTTCAGGGTCCCTCCTCCATTTCTGGAGTCAGGAAAGGGTAGATTCTGTGGTACCCAGAGCCACAGGTTGAGAAAAAACCTTACAGGCAGTCTTCTGGTTTCCAGATGAGTAAATTGAGGACTGTGACAAGGCTAATTGGAGTGTGCCGCTCTGCAGTGCCCTGCTTATCTCATCCTTCCTCTCCTGGAAGAAAGTCAATTTTGTTCAGTGTTGTCTAAAAGGCCCCTTGTAGGGCTGCACCAACCCATGGTTGTAGGAAGCTTTGCTGCCGTGTGGGATTGTCATACTTCTTATCCTTGCAAGTGACCCCTTGGGAGGCAGAATTATGAGAATCAGTCAATTAGGTGAGAGCAGGTGGATTGACAATGCAGTCATGTGGAAAACCACTTAATTTCACTTGCTGCCAACTTCAGATAAGAAGCATATGCATGATGATCACCTAAGATAGGAGTAGCACTTAATATTTTTCCTTCATATTACCACCGAGTGGTGATTACCTCTTTGTCATATTAGTAAGAAAGCATGCAATAAAATATTACTGAGCTATTAGATGAGATTGTCTTATAAGGGTTTTAAAATATAATAGGTTATCAGTTATGTTATTTCACTTCAGTTTCAAATATGATTAATTAAAATGATAATAGATTTGTGATCACTGATTTAATAGAAAAATTACTGAAGTACTGAGAGGAAAAAGGAGGAGGAGGAGACAGAGGATGAGATGGTTAGATAACATCACTGACTCAATGGACGTGAATCTGAACAAGCTCTGGGAGATAGTGGAGGACAGGGAAGCCTGGCGTGCCGCAGTCCATGGGGTTGCAGAGTTGGACATGACTTGGCAGCTGAACAAGAACAAGAACTGAGAGAAAATGATTTCCCACAAAATAAATTTTTATTTAGCGAATTGAATAATTTCCCATGTTATACTAAGAGGAAAAGAGAGATGGAAAGTAACTTTGAGGTTTTTAATACAAGCACCTCAGAAGATGACTTCCTATAATTAAAAATACCATAATAGTTGTGTGGAGAAGGAAATGGCAACCCACTCCAGTATTCTTGCCTGGAGAATCCCATGGACAGAAGAGCCTGGCGGGCTACAGTCCATGGGATCACAAAGAGTCAGACATGACTGAGTGACACTTTTTTTTTCAGAATTGCTTTACAACGTTTTGTTAGTTTCTGCTTTACAACAACGTGAATCAGCCCTATGTTCCCATACAGATAGCAAGATTCTCTCTGCTAACCAGTGCCCAGTATCAAGCCAAGAACTGCCTTTTAAAGTTTTGCTAGCATCAGACATGTAACAAGACCCTCCTCCGGCGGATAATAGTTACTATGCCAGTACTGAAAGGTCCGTGTGTGTGTGTGTGTGTGTGTGTGCGTGTGTGTGCATGCATGCACTTAGTTGCTCAGTTGTGTCCAACTCTTTGTGACCCCATGGACTGTAGCCCCCCAGCCTCCTCTGTCCACGGATTTCTCTAGGCAAGAATACTGGAGTGGGTTGCCATTTCCTTCTCCAGGGGATCTTCCCGATCCAGGGATCAATCCTGGGACTCCTGCATTGCAAGTGGATTCTTTACTATCTGAGCCACCAGGGAAGCCCAAAAGGTCCTAGGAAATAACCTTTGATCAAGTGGTCACCAGGCACAAAATCATGTGTGAATACTCTTGTGATAAACTGTTCAGCATTTGAACCTATAGCAAAATGACAACCCCAAATTAACTTAAAATTGAGATATTCTATTCTTTAATAATAACACATGATCATGCCACGAAGAATTTAAATATGCTTGAATCTGAACAATTCTTTTTATCACAGTGAGCATGCAAATGTCTACAAGAAGAGCACTCTTAAAATGAGGGCCAGATGATAGCTTCAATTACATGGTTCCAAGTTTCTTTTCACTTTTAAAATCTTGGAACAGAACCGTGAGAAAGAGTGAAAGAGTCCTATATCTGGAATACCTTAACATATTTATTTGTATCTCAAGGGGCTTCCCTGGTGGCTCAGACTGCAGTGCAGGAGACCCAGGTTCAATCCCTGGGTTGGGAAGAATCCCTGGAGAAGTGAATGACAACCCAGTCCAGTATTCTTGCCTGGAGAATTCCATGGACAGAGAAGCCTGGTGGACTGCAGTCCGTGGAGTCCCAAAGAGTTGGACATGACTGAGCAACTGACGCTTTCAAGGGACCTAGTTACTACTCAGGTGTGAATAATTTTAAACAGCAATACATGATTTACTTAGCTTCCATACTTGTAAACTGGCAAAGGGCAGAGAAACAGAAAATATGGGATCATTTTAATATTAATTGTTGACTCTTTTAGTAAAAGTTACATATGGCTAGAAATAAACATGTGATACAAGAACAATGAAAAAAGATCTGCAACTCATTCTGCTTAATCATCACACATGGAACAAATAATTGTAACTTTTATTTCATAAAACCACTGATTCACAATCTTTCACTTGCTTTTGTCCTCTTACACATTTCTTTCATCCACCACTTTGTCCCCTGATTTTTTTGTTTCCCAGCTGAACTCTCAGACAGCCAGGCAGCTCCAAGCCTTCTGAGCCCATTTAACCTCAATGGGATCTGGTCTTTTCACTCCCTTTTGTCCTCGACTCCATTTTCAATCCCTGCTGTTAGTTAGCTTCATTCTTGGGACTTGCCAGATTAATACTTTAATAATCTTCTCAGATGGAATTGTGATTAATTTCGGTAGATTGTACAGTAGATTATCACTATCTTTGTTTCCTCTCCCCTACCATTTAATTCAGTTAGTTAGGCCATAAAGCTTCTGAAGGATATGTTTGCCATTTCTTTTCTTTTTTTTTCTTTTTGGCCTCTCCAGCACTTAATACAGTATTCAGTAGGACCTTAATAAATGTTTGTTGAATAGTTAGATAAAGTCCCTAATCCATCCCTTCTTTTCCCTGACTTCCTCTTAGTCCTAAGTAAGCTTTGGAGAAGAATATGACTAAGATATGCTCAGAATCTGCGAGGGTGTTTGAATAGGGATGCTCTAGGAGAAGGAAATGGCAACCCACTCCAGTGTTCTTGCCTGGAGAATCCCAGGGATGGGGGAGCCTGGTGGGCTGCCGTCTATGGGGTCGCACAGAGTCGGACACGACTGAAGCGACTTAGCAGCAGTAGCAGCAGCGTCTCTGCACTTTGTCACCATATTTTAGTGGCTATAATTCAAGGACTAATGATATTCCCTTAGAGATCTGGACAGTACACTTTCTTCTTGCCATTTCCCATGCTCTCCTTGTGAATCCCCATCCATCTTATGTCCCAGGGCCAGGACTGATTAACTTGCGTAGTTTTATTTGGGTCAATTTTGCAAATGGTAAGGAATTTGTTGCTTCAGTGGTTTGGACAAATCTATCCAGGCGGTTTCATGCACACATTCAAAACTGGGCCCAAGTAATTATTAGAAAAGATTGGCAAGGAAGGAGGCAAGCCTGGGAGAGATGGAATGCACTGAAAATTTTCATTTCTCCCTGCATAAATACATTTCATAAATATATTTTCTAAAATCTCTCTTGAGACTTCCTCTTTTCACTGGATTCTGTAGAAGTGTGATGTTTAATTTCTAAACAATTGGAGATTTTCCTAACGTTCTGTTAATGATTTCTATTTTAATTTCATTACAATCAGAGATATCTGTTGTTTTCATTTGTTAATGTTTTATTACCTATCTTTTTGCTTTCTTTGTGTGCTTGAAAAGAATGGGTATCTGTGGTTGTTGGGTAGAATGTTCTATAACTGTAAGGTGGATCCCATTGGCTGATGTTGTTCAGTTCTTTTATATACTTGCTGATTTTTTTCTCTAGTAGTTCTATCAGTTACTGAAAAGAGGTATCGAGATTGTCAACCTTGATTGTGGATTTGTCTGTTTCTCTTTTAGTCATGTCAGTTTTGCTCTTGTGTTTTTTGCAACTCTGTTGTTTGGGGTATACATATATGTAGGATTGCTGTATCCCCTGGTAGGCTAATGTTTTTATCATTATATAGTGTCCCACTTTATCCCTGGTGATTTTTTTTTCCTGTGAAGTCTCCTTTATCAGATATTAGTATGGTTACTTCTGGTTTCTTTTGATATATCATTTTGCATCCTTTTCTTTTTAACCTCCTTATATCATTATATTTGAAGTGAATTTCTTATAGACAGCGTGTATTTGGGTTTGGAAGGTATTAATTATTCTTTGCTCATACTGTTCATAATCTCTCAAACTCCTTTTTTTTGAGAATAAATTTTATTTATTTATTTTTTCTGTGCTGGGTCTTAGTTGCTGCACAGGCTTTTCTCTCGTTGCAGAGAGCGGGAGTTACTCTCTATTTGCGATGCTTGGGCTTCTCACTGTGGTTCTCTTATTGGGGAGTGTGGGCTCTAGGGCCTGCAGGCTTTGGTAATTGAGGTGTGTGGGCTCAGTGGTTGTGGTTCCTGGGCTTTAGAGCACAGGTTGGTACTTGTGGAGCATGGGCTTAGTTGCTCCACAGCCTGTGGGATCTTCCCGGACCAGGACCTGAACCTGTGTCCCCTGCATTGGCAGGTAGATTCTTTACCACTCAGCCACCAGGGCAGGGAAGCCCCTCCTGTTTTCTCTTTGTACTTTATTTGTACTTATGGTATAATAGTTATCACACTTTATCTTATGCATATATTTGAATGAGATTTGAGAAGCAGCCTCTTCAATTTTTGATTCCCCCATATGGAACACAGTGCATTTTAGTGACTTGAGTTAAGTATAGAGCTATTTTTAAATTCACTGTGTTCTATTACCTGGTTTTCTTTAATTGAAGTACAGTCGAGTAACCATGTTGTGGTAATTTCTGCTGTGTGGCAGAGTGATTCAGTCACACATGCGTGTGTGTGGGGGTATGTGATTGAATTACTTTGCCACACAGCAGGAACTACCACAACATTGTAAAAATATATATATATTTATATTATACATATTCTTTTTACTATTTGTGTCCATTATAGTTTATCACAAGATATTGAGTATAGTTCCCTGAGCTACTCAGTAGGACAGTATTGCTTATCTCTGTTACCCGTTAATGGTAAACTTAAAGTGTAAGATCCAAGAAAGAGATGAGACTAAATTTTGAAACATCTCATCCTTAGTTTACTTTTGGAAGGCATATTGATGTTTAGTTGCTATACATAAAAATGCTTAGGTAAAAGATTTAAAACTTTATTTTTAATTCCACCAAAGGGAAATATTGTATCAGAGAGTCATAATCTTGAATTCTGCAACCTGGGAAATTTAAATTTAAGGAAATACAAACTAGAGTGAGACATGAGAACTTCTTGGCTAAATTAATGTAAGACTGTTACAGGATGAAGAACTGTGGTGAAGGAGGGGAGTAGGTGGGAAGAAGCAAGAGAAAACAACTTTCATTGCCGTTTCATACCCATCCTCTGCCACAAATCAAATATTCTTATTCCCTAATTTAATGTTAATACTAACTTTGACCCTCATATACCTATATATATATATTTCTATTGGAGTATAGTTGATTTACAATGCTGTGTTAATTTCAGGTGTACAACCAGCATATATTAATAATAGAAAAATATTAAAAGGATTAATAGCAAAATAAAAAAGAATTTCTGCTGGCTCATAAAATAATAGTCTCGTTGATGAGAACAAATAATTTTCTCAGGGAGCTCAGCTCGGTGCTCTGTGATGATCTAAAGGGATGGAATGGCAGTTGGGGAGGCCAGAGAGGGAGGGGGTCTATGTATACATATAGGTGATTCACTATGTTGTATGGCAGAAACTAGCACAGCACTGTACAGAAATTATACTCCAATTAAAAAAAAAGAAGAAACATAGTTTTAGTGCAAAAAACAATTTCCCAGAAATGTTTCAGTAACATGTAGGCTGCGGTTACATCAGGGAACATTTTAGTAATCTGTAGGCTGGTTACAACAGGGAACACTTTGCTTTTAGTTCAAGGATTACAAACTTCACAGCCCACCTGGGTCAGGGAGGTCATTTAAATATGTAAAATGGGTCAAAGGTTTATTGAGGAATGATAAGGACTGTGGTAGAGTAGCAAACACATGCCCTATACAAAGACATTCAGTTTAAAACATTTAAAAAATACTCTAAAGGACATGCAAAACATGTCTGCTGGCCAAGCCACCTTGATGTGACCTCCAGTTTAATTACGTAGCCATTTTTGATGGAAAAGAAAGCTAGTCTGCCTTTATCACATTCAGACGGCCCTTACCTCACATGTAACTGTCACATTCTGGAGTCATGTATAAGCTCTGCAGATGCAATCATCCTACGGGGAGATTTTACAGAACGCAGTGACTATAAGACATGATGCTGTGCCTCAGGGATTTCTGACCCCTAGAATCTTAAAATCAATAGATTTTAAAAAACAGAGTTCAAAAAAGGTCTAAATAAATGGTCATTTTTGCTTTAAAACTTATTTTGAATATGTCTAATCTTTCTTTCCAATTAATGATGGCATCACTAATTCAATATATATTTTACTCTAGATCAAGGGCCAGCAAAATTTTCCTGTAAAGGTTCAGGTAGTAAATATCTGAGGCTCACAGGCTACACGACAAATACTAAAGTCGATCACTGCAGTGCAAAAGTAGTCATAGACATTATGTAAACAAATTCGTGTGACTGTGTCCCAATAAAACTTATTTATGGACTTTGTGATATTTTCAATGAAAAATTAAGGTCATAGTTTTGTTTTGTTTTGTTTTTTTAGTAAGTGGGTTAAACCATTAATCGTTACCCATGTCTTTAATGCTCAGCCAAAATTAAGTCAATATGAATCTTGTTTCTGAACTCTAAATTGAGCTCCATTTACTATCAAAACCCCACAGAATATTTTCCAGTTGTTATGGAAAAAAGGCAATATCATTCCTCAGAGCCAGCCAGCTGGCGTACAATGACCAGGCAGTGGGAATATCTGCCCACAAGGGAAGGCTTATGACTTTTACTTTCTTGCTATGCACTGTGCTAATAAAATGGAGACAGATTTTAGTTAGGTTTTTCTTTAATATTTAAAATATTTATTTGGCCGCACCAAATAAATTGCATGTGGGATCTTTTTTTTATTGAAAGTGTCTGTAGTCAGTGAACCCTATTATTGGCTGTACTCCCGGTCTGCCCCCTGAGTGTAGGGGCATGACCATTCCCACTGGGCCATCCTTGGAATGCCACATGGGGTTAGCGTCTGTGATGTTTGCCCATGTGGTATCATTGGAAGGTTGTAGGAAAACCTCAGACAAGTCTATCATAAAATACCTAAAACTCTCCCATTCATAACAGAAATAGTAATGATAGAAGTGGAGAGGAATTACCATGTATTGACTTGTCTACCATGTGCCAGAGATTATGTGTTAAGTGCTTTATTTATACTTGAGAGATGAGGAAATGGGGTTTCTGAGAGGCGAAATAACTTGTCCAAAGCCACTGAAGAAATAATGGGGTGGGGATTCGGGACTGGGTGTAGGGAACGAGTAGGGTGAAGAAGGCTGCGTGGACAACTTCAGGAAAAAGGATGCTTAAAGTCGTGAGAAGAGAGGGTTGTATGAGAACAATGTGAAAGGATAGGGTTGAAATGAGAGGGTGTGTCACAAGTTTCCCGTGGCTGCTTTTGTTCCCCTGTGTGTCCTTTCTCCTCAACTTGAGCAGTTTATTGACAGCTCACGGTGTGCAGGGGCTTCCCAGGTGGATCTAGTGGTAAAGAACCCGCCTGCCAATGCAGGTGATGTAAGAGACAAGGGTTCGATCCCTGGGTCGGGAAGATCCACTGGAGGAGGAAATGGCAACCCAATCCAGTGTTCTTGCCTGGAGAATCCCATGGACGGGGGGAGCCTGGCGGGCTGTGTGGTCCATGGGGTCGCACAGAGTTGTACACAACTAAAGCGACTGAGTTTTCACACACGGTGTGCGGAGTGCTTCCAGGTTGCTGCTGTCACAGGAGCCAGGATTTTCTGTGTTAGCTGAGCCTGTGGAAACTGTGCTTGTGCAATGTGTCAGCTCTACTGCAACAAAGGCAATGAACCATATGACCAGTAAGCAATTGTCAAATAAAATTGCTCAAAAAGAAAACTTATTCCATACATACTCATGAAGAATCTTAAATAATTATTCAAACCTTCTTCCCAGCATTTTGACACAATATTAAAAAAAATAAACAGTGGAACAATGTTCACAAACATCACCATATTGTAGTACAATTAATAACCATAGTTTGATTGTGAAATATTGCGCCGGCCAAAAAGGTTGGGTTTTTCCATACCATCTTACAGAAAAACCCAAATGAAGTTTTTGGCCAATCCAGAAGATCACCTTTTCTAACATCTAAAAAATATAACACTTTGAAAAGTGAGGTGATTGCATAAGACGTTAAGGTACTTTCGTTCTCCTAGAAAGATTTCAGCATTTAACAGACTCAGGGCCTTCCTGGTTCAAAAGTTGTTCAGTCAGTCAGTCATGTCTAACTCTCATGCCCCATGGACTGCAGCATGCCAGGCTTCCCTGTCCTTCACCATTTCCTGGAGCTTGCTCAAACTCATGTCCATTGGGTCAGTGATGCCATCCAACCATCTCATCCTCTGTCATCCCCTTCTCCTCCTGCCCTCAGTCTTTCCCAGCATCAGGGTCTTTTACAGTAAGTCAGCTTTTTGCATCTGGTGACCAAAGTATTGGAGCTTCAGCTTCAGCATCAGTCCTTAAAAAAGGTGTGTCTTATTTTGGCAACCCAGATCTTTTCCCAATGACTCTGTAAACATCTTAAGTATGGTCAAAGCTGTCATGTAGTAAAAGACCTCAAGTAAGATGAATATTAAAAACACCTATAGTGAGAAAAAAGGATTTAAGAAAAATAAGATGAAAAGCATATCTACAGTTGGTAAAAAGAGGGAACAACAGAAGTTATCACTGCATTCACTGAAAATGAAAGTAAATGTAAAACGGATAGAAAGTTGTAGAGTTAGGAGACTAAAAGTGGTCCTTCAACTTCAGTGTTCATCTCTGTCACCTGGAGGGGTTGTTAAAACACAGATCACAGTCCTCACCCTTAAAGTCTCTGATTCAGAAGGTCTAAGGTAAGGCCTGATAATCTGCATTTTTAGCAAGCTTCCAGATCATGCTGATGTTGCAGATCTGGGGACCACACTTTAAGAACTATTGGACCTGGACTTCCCTGGTGGTCCAGTGGCTAAGACTCTGCACTTCCACTGCAGGGGGCACGAGTTCGATCCCTGGTCTGGGAACTAAGATTCCACATGCCCTGTAGTGTGGCCAAAAGCAGACAAACAAACAAAATCTGTTGGATTGGAGCAATGCTACTTACACTTTTCAAACTAACTCCTCCCAGTAGCAAAGGAGAGTAGGCAACCATGGGCTAAGATTTATCATAGCAGTGTAGTAAAGATATGGGACCAGATGTTAAGGGGACAGGACACAGGCAGAGTCTGGAGTAACTCATGTGTCCGTGCTCATGTTCAGTTGCTCAGTTGCTCAGTCGTGTCTGACTCTGCAACCCCATGAACCATAGCTCACCAGGTTCCTCTGTCCATGGGATTTCCCAGCCAGATTACTAGAGTGGGTTGTCATTTCCTCCTCCAGGGGATCTTCCCAACCCAGGGATCGAACTTGGGTCTCCTGCATTGATTCTTTACCACTGAACCACCTGTTAAGCCCAATCCATGTGTAGGCCTCCTAATGGTCTCTGTCTGCCATGAGGGGTCACACAGAATATCCTTTTCCCCCAGCAGTTAAAAGGCAGCAACATGCACAATGTTTCTGCCCCGGGAAGCCCTTTGAGACTTAGTTTAGGGTTTTCTCTTTTTTTTTTATTATTATTTTTTCTTTTTAGGGTTTTTTTTTTTTTCTTTTTTGCTGGAGACTGGTTACATAGACACCCTCTGCCTCAGATCTAGCAGAAGGCCCAACTTCCAGGAGGAAAGTAGGTGTTCAGAATAAAACACATTGTGTGAACAGTCCAGGCACAGTAAAAATCCTCATCAGTTAGGGAGCATTAAGGACCCTCCCCAAATCCAAGCTCCCAGATATCAGCCAAGGGCCAGGTTGGCAAACAGGCCTTTCTAAGGGTATCAGTCTCAGATCTGCTTTGTTCTTATTTCTGCAGAGGACAGTTGGCAGAAACCTCAGATAATACCATCAGTAGTATTATGGAACCCTATGGGATAGAATGATGAGGTGAAACCAACAAGGTGAAGCCTATGAAGTGAAAACGAGAGCTTTGCATTAAAGTCCAAAAGATCAATGACTAGTACTGGATGGTGGAGACCCAGCTTGACAGCAATTAATGTGAAAAACCCCCAGGGGGGTTTGTTGCTCAATATCAATTAACAGTGTTAACTGAGCCATTGGAAAAACTAATGGAAACTTACTCTAAATTAATGGGTGTAGAACTCCCATGGTATTCTGAAACGATCAAATATCATTTGGAAAAATGTATACACTTCTAAGGTTTTTATTCTAATACATATATAAATAAGTAAAAGAAGCACAGTAGCTATACGGGCTGCTAGAGTGACACTGATATATGAGCAACCTTATCATTTTTGAAATGAGCCCTTGAAATTTTTGAAACGAGTCTGGGTGATTCTCTCTTGCTCCATTTGGCAGAATTGAGACCAGTGGAGGCAGCTTTAGGGAGGTAGATACAGTGACACCGTAGAAAACAATTAGAGCAGACCGACTATGAAATTAGCTGATGTGGGCAAGAATGTCTTCCCCAATAATGCAAGTATTTACACAACTGGATGAACATGGGTCTCTAGGCTGGATGAGACACTGGAACTGAAGATCTGTGTGTGTTTGTGTGTGTGTGTATGTATGTGCTCAGTTGCTCAGTGTGTTGGACTCTTTGCAACCCCGTGGACTATAGTCCACCAGGCTCCTCTGTCCATGGCATTTCCCAGGCAAGAAGACTGGAGTCGATTTCCATTTCTTTCTCTAGGGGATCGGCCCGACCCAGGGATTAAACTCATGTCTCCTGTATTGGCAGCTGGGTACTTTACCATTGAGCCACCATCTCTTTCTCTTCCACTGTGCTTGACCCTGTGGTTCTGTTAATTTAGATGTCTCCCCTGTGCTCATATCTCAGAGGCTGCTGAATGGACAGTCAAAAGAAGAATAAGAGTGGTGACCTCTGCTATAGGTTGCCATAGGAGCCCTGGGGATGCTCACATGTGCTAGGGGCTCATTTCATAACATTGTCTCATACAGGCAGGCCCTCAATTTGGAGACAAAACTCTTCACTGGCAAGATTCATGCTTGAAATTTCACTTCTAGAATTAATCTTCAAGGATTATGTGATAAACATCAAGACATTACCTCAGTGAGCAGCTCTTAAATTTTAGATGCAATTTCAGTATACACCAGGAAGTTCCTTAGTCCCAGATGAAGCTGACCGGAGCTCCTCCCATTTTACCATTAAACATTTATTTTTCTGCATCTTACTAATATGTTGACTATCACAAAACATCCCCTAAAAATAAATAGCCCTGGGCGAAGTAGTGCTTTAGCTAATATCATCTAAATCAGGGTTCTCTAAGTGTTTCGTATTATGTAAAAAATATTGATTTCTAGGAGGAAAAATTCAGTTGTATCAGTAAAAAAGTTAGTCATATCCCGACCTGTCTATATCTTTTACTTCCTTGTATCCTTGACACTCTTCACTCATTCTCATTCAGCTTCCTTCCTCGAAACAACCAGAACCCTAGTCACAGCCAGCTCTCTGCCTACCCTGCAGCTGTGCCCCACTAATGCCTTTGGCTGGAATAAAACTCATCACCATGCAGATGGTTCTCTCTTGAAATTGATGCTGGAAACCTCATGTGGGCCCTTAATGCAGCTGAACCATCAGACTGTTCTTCCTGAATGTAGTCACTCTCCCTCAAAGTATATCTCAGACTTGGTGGTGATGGTGGTTTATTGCTAAGTTGTGTCTGACTCTTTGTGACCCCTTGGATTGTAGCCCACCAGACTGTCCATGGAATTCTCCAGGCAAGAATACTGGAGTGGGTGGCCATTTCCTCCTCCAAGGGGATTTTTCCAACCCAGTGATCAAACCCAGATCTCCTGCATTGCAGGCAGATTCTTTACCATCTGAGCCATCAGGGAAGCCCATCTCAAACTTGAGTGTGCTCTAAGTCACCTAGGCTTCTTAATTAAGTATACTTTCTGAACTGGTCCTGGAGTGTGTGAGCCTGTGTTTCTAATTAGCCTCAGGTAAGCTACGACCTTGGTGACCATTGAGTAGCAGAGTCCTCAATGACAATTTTATACCTTATCATTTCCCTCCAAGCTTCTAACACCTCCTCCCCAATCCTTGCAGCCAGGCAGTGCCCTGCTTCTTACTGTACCAAGAAAGCTGTAGTAATCAGAAGAAATGTTACCTCATCTACTGACCTGCCTGCATCCAGACCCACACATTCTGCCTTTCCACCTGTTAACAGACATCTCCAACATAACCGGGCTCAAAAGTGAACTCCTCGTGTTGTCCCCACAATCTCTTCTCTCAAGTTCTATGCATCAGTCCCTGCTGATGTTGCTGTCATTTCTCCAGTTGCTGACATCAAAAGTCTTGAAATCTTCCTTCTCATGTTTCTTTCCTTTTACCCTGTATCCAGTCCTATTTGCTTTACCTTCGGCATACATCTGTAGTCGGACCACTTCTCACCACCTGTATCATTACCACCCCTCCCTGTCACCTGGGTCAACATAATTATCTGTTAACTGGCCTGCCTCCATCTTAGCCTTGTGCCGTTAGGGTCTATTCAAAACCAAGTAGTGAGAGCGATCTATGTTATTGAATCTAATGCGTGTGTGCTCAGGCATGTCCAACTCTTTTGGACCCCATGGACTGTAGCCTGCCGGGCTCCTCTGTCCATGGAACCTTCCAGCAAGGATACTGGAGTGGGTTGCCATTTCCTTCTCCAGCAGATCTTCCCGACCCAGAGATGGAACCCATGTCTCTTGTTTCTTCTGCATTGCAGGGAGATTCATTACCACTTGAGAAGCCCTATTGAATTTAAAGTGAAAGTGAAAGTCACTCAGTCATGTCCAACTCTTTGTGACTCCATGTACTATATAGTATTCTCCAGGCCAGAATACTGGAGTGGGTAGCCTTTCCCTTTTCCAGGGGATCTTCCTGACCCAGGAATCAAACCAGGGTCTTCTGCATTGCAGGTGGATTCTTTACCAACTGAGCTCTCAGGGAAGCCCAAGATGCCACCAATTGTGAGAAGCAGCCTTATATTATGTATAAGTAAAGTAAGAGACATTGCTATGAACTAAACTATAAAGCTTTGCCTTAAAACTGTGTGTGCATGTGTGCTAAGTCGCTTCAGTTGTGTGCAATTCTTTGAAACCCAATGGACTGTAGCCCACCAGGCTTCTCTGTCCATGGGATTCTCCAGGCAAGATTACTGGAGTGGGTTGCATTTCCTTCTCCAGGGGATCTTCCCGACCCGGGGATCGAACCCATGTCTCCTGTGGTTCCTGCATTGCAGGCAGATTCTTTACTGCTGAGCCACTGGGTAAGCCCCATGCCTTAACACTAATCTTGTGCGAAACATCACTTAGTCTCATCAGAATCTGTCTGCTTGAAGAGATTTCACAATTCCAGGATATTTGAAACTTTTTTTTTTTTTACTGCATTCAGATTCATTCATCACTTGATGGAATGATAGGCAATCCTTTCCGATGTATACCACGAATGAAAGAAAACCCAAGTCCCTGATATATTTTCTTTGACCTTTTACAGTACTAACTTGGTAATGGCTTTGCAAGAAATAACAGACTTTCATTCCTCCAGCAATGAATGTTCATTTCACTAGTATCACTTTTTACACTGCTTCTATGTTTCCCTGACTTTCTATTGCATGTTAACTTTTTGCTTCAGTGCCAAATCATCATATAATCTTTTGGAAGACATTTTTATTTTTTAAATATTTGTTTATTTGGCTGTGCTGGATCTTCAGTTGCAGCATCCAAACTCTTAGTTGGGGCATATGGCATCTAGTTCCCTTTCTAGGAATCGAACGCAGGCTCCCTGCATTGGGAGCATGGAGACTTGGCCACTGGACCACAGGGAAGTCTCTGGAAGGCATTTTAAACAGCAATTAAACTCAACACATGTAGTACTGATAATGCAGAGAACTTGCCTAAAGGGAAGAAAAGAATTTTCCTGAACAAGTTCATTTGTGCAGGCAAATAACAACTTTGCCTGAACTGTCACATGGCAGATGAGTGTTGTAATAGTTGCCTCAAAGGTAATCCCAATAACCCCAGTGATAAAATATAGGGGGAAAGTGATAAAATTGAGTAAGTCAGATCAGTCCCTTCTGTACTCAGAACTAACAAAGGCTCTCCATTGCACTTATGAGAACCCCCGCCATATCCTACCGAATGCTGTGTGAGCTCCCTGTCCCCAGCTCAAGCCCCTTTGTCTTTGTTCCAGAGTGAGTTTGTCATTAGAGTGATCAGGTGAGTGTTTGGAATCTAGCCATGGGAGTATTGAGTTGCAGATACATGTAGCTTGGATTTCTGGGATGTATTTTTGTGGTTCACAGTCGTACCTAGAGGTAAGCTAGCTTCCCCATGTAAGGAATGGCTTCCCGAAACTCTCCTCATGTCCTCTGTGCTGACTCATCTGTGTCGGACATGAGGATGCAAGACCAAAGGCTGTTAGGTAATATAACCATGCACTCTGACTCCCAGCACCTGGAAGAATGGAGATGGTGAGAGAGAAACAATTACTGAAGTGGTTGATGCCACAAGCCAGACCGTCAGAAACTCTTCTGATCACTAGCGTGTATAAAGTTGTAGGCAGGGTGGTTTACTCATGCCAATGTCTGTCGAGACAGAAGTTCTCTTCTATCAGGAACATACATGAAAATGCAGCCATAAACTCTATTCCATGCTTCAGAGTCTTCAGGCTTTTTAAAGTTGGGCTTCACTCCTGGGCATACACACCGAGGAAACCAGATCTGAAAGAGACACGTGCACCCCAGTGTTCATTGCAGCACTGTTTATAATAGCCAGGACATGGAAGCAACCTAGATGCCCATCAGCAGACGAATGGATAAGGAAGCTATGGTACATATACACAATGGAATATTACTCAGCCACTAAAAAGAATACATTTGAATCAGTTCTAATGAGATGGATGAAACTGGAGCCCATTATACAGAGTGAAGTAAGCCAGAAAGATAAACACCAATACAGTATACTAATGCATATATATGGAATTTAACAATAACCCTATATGCAAAACAGAAAAAGAGACACAGATGTACAGAACAGACTTCTGGACTCTGTGGGAGAAGGCGAGGATGGGATGTTCTGAGAGAATAGCATTGAAACAAGTATACTATCAAGGGTGAAACAGATCACCAGCCCAGGTTGGATGCAGGAGGCAAGTGTTCAGGGCTGGTGCGCTGGGAAGACCCAGAGGGATGGGATGGAGAGGGAGGTGGGAGGGGGGATCGGGATGGGGAACACATGTAAATCCATGGCTGATTCATGTCAATGTATGGCAAAAACTACTACAATATTGTAAAGTAATTAGCCTCCAACTAATAAAAATAAATGAAAAAAATAAATAACTGCCAAAAAAACAAAATAATAAAGTTTGGGCTTCCCAGGTAGTGCAGTGGTAAAGAACCTGCCTGCTGAGGCAGGAGATGTAAGAGACTTGAGTTCCATTCCTGGGTCGGGAGGATCCCCTGGACTGGAAATGGCAACCCACTCCAGTATTCTTGCCTGGAGACTCCCCATGGACAGAAGAGCCTGAGGGGCTACAGTCCATGGGGTTGCAAAGAGTCAGACAGGACTGAGCACATGTGCACACACCTAAGGTTCGTCATTTATTGCAGTTTTCTTTGTCATTCTACATAAATCCTCGAATTTGTACCTAATTTTGTATTTGTACCTTTGAATTCTTTCCTTTTTACAAAGCATTTATTTATTTACTTATTTATTTGCTGCTCTGGGTGGTGTTTGTGGCACACGGGGTGTTTCTCTAGTTGTAGCCTATGGACTTCTCTTGTTGCGGCATGTAGGATCTGAGTTGCCCAGCCAGGGTTGGAACTTGTGGCTCCTGCTTTGGAAGACAGATTCTTAGCTAGTGGACCACCAGGGAAGTCCCTGAATTCTTTCTTTTAATTGTGCAAGACTCAGGTGCCACAACGGAGAAGGCAATGGCACCCCACTCCAGTACTCTTGCCTGGAAAATCCCATGGACGGAGGTGCCTGGGAGGCTGCAGTCCATGGGGTGGCGAAGAGTCGGACACGACTGAGTGACTTCACTTCCACTTTTCACTTTCATGCATTGGAGAAGGACATGGCAACCCACTCCAGTGTTCTTGCCTGGAGAATCCCAGGGACGGGGGAGCCTGGTGGGCTGCCGTCTATGGGGTCGCACAGAGTCGGACACGACTGAAGCGACTTAGCAGCAGTAGGTGCCACAAAACCTGGATTCACTCCTGCTCTGACGTCTGTAACACTGCCCTTGTCCCCACTTCCTGCACACTTGCCCTGAGCATAGGGTTCAATTGTAGTTGGTGGTTGTATATTCTCTTTTTTTTTGATTGTGTGGGGATTTTTAAGACTTTTTTAAGAGCAGTTTTAGGTTCCCAGAGAAATTGAGAAAGGTACAGACTTTTTCCATATACTCCCCTGCCCAGTGGTTATGGATTCTTACTACAGGAAAAAGGACAGGATGATTTTTATGGTTGAATGACTGCAGGACAAAGACCAAAGCTGCCTTTGAAATAAAAGCTTCTCATACACGTGGCTCTCGGTTCAGGAAACCAGAGAATTCTCTGGTGGTCATTATTTAGAACAATGAGGAAAATGAGGCCAGCAGAAAATGCTGAATGCTGTGAGCATTGGATATAAGCCAAACATTGGAAATGATGGTTTATTAACTTCTTTTCTGTTTGAATTTGTTTAGCTTTTTTTTTTTCTCGCCTCAGAAATGAGGATCATTTTCCCACATCTTGGGCTCCATTTCCATCACAGCACAGCAGGGCATAGCAGTGGGAGCCTCACAGGTGTTAATTTCGCTTCTGTCTCAGAACTTCGCATTTCAGGGAAAGTCTGCCTCCTTGTCAACAGCAAATTCAGTTAACAGTTACTAGCTATGTTTCTGATGTCTTCACCTGGCCATGCGCGGCTTCGAGCTACTTCTATCACTGTGCAGAAGGCTGGATGAGAAGTCATGTTTCTCCTTTTTGCTGAAAGGAAAGATTCAGGCCTAATGTTTTCTGCTTGGCTTAGCACATGTTCCAGGATGCTGACATATTTGGTGTAGTGATGCTAGGGAAATGTGAATGTCAAGAGCAGGTAGCCCTGAGGAGGATCACCTGGCGGGGTGGTTAACCGTGTTTCTTCTCCACTTACATCACACATATATTTGAAGCCTTGGTTCACGTCTGATCTTTGACACTTGGCAGTTGTCAGCTGTAGCTTTCTGTTCATGGCATGGTGGATTGGCAAGAGGAGTCCTCCCATGGGCACAGGCTTGTGGGGCCTGATGGCTTGTGGGGCCCAGGGAGGTGCCAGGACCTGTGAGGTTTGTTCCTCTGTGATCCAAGTGAACAAGACACTAGCCTCACTGCCCCCATCCTGGCCCCCACACAGCAGCCCAATGGATCCTGTTGAAACAGGAATCAGATCATGTCACTCCATTGCTTCACACCATCCCTTGGGTTCTCATTTCACTTGAAGGAAAGACGAAGTCTTCACAATGGCCCTGCTTGATCTGATCTCTGCCCTCCTCTTGCTTTTCCAACCTCTTCTCCTATTACTCTCCACCTCCCTCCCTCCATCCACTTGGACCACACTGGTCTTTTTTTGTTTTTTGTTTTAATATTTATTTATTTGACTGCATTGGGTCTTAGTTGCGGCATGCAGGATCTTTGTTGCATCATGCAGGCTCTTTTGTTGTGGCAGACAGACTCCAGCTATGGCATGCAGGCTCAGCAGTTGCAGTGCAGGGACACTCGAGTTGTGGCACATGGGCTCTGGAGCATGCCAGCTCAGTATGTGGTGCCCAGGCTTAATTGCCCTGTGGCATGGGGGGCGGATCTTAGTTCCCCCACCAGGGTTCGAACTCAACTCACCTGCATTAGAAGAAGAATTCTTAACCACCAGACTACCAGAGAAGTCCCCACACTGGTCTTCTTGCTGGACCTTAGACACACCTAGCACATGCCTTCCTCTGAAAGTGAAAGTCGTTCAGTCATGTCTGACTCTTTGTAACCCCATAGACTATAGCCCGCCAGGCTCCTCTGTCCATGGAATTCTCCAGGCAAGAATACTGGAGTGTTCCCTCCTCCAGGGGATCTTCCCCACCCAGGGATGGAACCCAGGTCTCCCACATTGCAGGCAGATTCTTTACCATCTGAGCCACCAGGGACACCCTTGCATTTACTGTCTCTTCTGCCTGAAATTCTCTTCCCTCAGGTTTCCTCATAGCACCCTCCCTCATCATCTACAAGTCTCTGCTTAGAAGTCACCTTCTCACTGAGGCTTACCTCAACTGCCACATGTCAATTAGCACCCTCTCCAGACACCCCACTCACACATGTATACTTAAATTCTCTCTTCCCTGCTTTAATTTTTCCATCGCCTCCTGTCATCATTGAACATTCTATATTATCTTTCTTGATTGTTGTATTGTCTGTCTTTCCTGCTACAGTATAGACTCTAAGAAGTTACTGGTTTTTACCTTATACACTGTTCACTGCTCTAGTCGAAGCCCCTGGAATAACACTTGGGATATAACCAGGTTGAGCATCCATACTGGTTTGCCAGGACTGTCCCAGTTATGTCTGTTGTCATGGTGTGATTATCAACTACACTCCCTTCACTGTGCAGAGTGACAATTAGATTTATGGTCAATGTACACCAAGGAGAAGCTTAGTAAATATGTCTGGATGAAGAGGCTGCTTTCTCATGGGTGGAATCTTTTCCAGTTGTGGTTCAGGCATTTAGTCAGTACCTGGAAAAAAAATTGAACACTCACCAGAATGATGCAACAGAGGTTCAGAAATGGTAGTAGAGAAAAGCAGCGAGCCTGTGAAAGGTCGGTCTTTGGGCTACAGTTTATCTGTCTCTGAGTTTCCCTGGTAGCTCCGTCGGTAAAGAATCTGCCTGCAGTGCAGGAGACCTGGGTTTGATCCCTGGGTCAGGAAGATCCCCTGGAGAAGGAAATGGCAACCCACTCCAGTATTCTTGCCTGGAAAATCCCATGGACAGAGAAGCCTGGCAGGCTACAGTCCATGGGGTTGCAAGAGTTGGACACGGCTATCAATCTCTGATATTCAGGAGCAGCATACCAGTTTCCTACAGGAGCACAGTGGACTCACTCTTTCCACAAGAAGCCTTGGGTCACTAGAAAGTTGACCAGAGCAGAAATGTAGAACAGCGTCCAAAACAGAAATCTAGCTTCATAAGCCAGCGCTGAAGAGGGTAGCAGTCAGGTAATCACAAGTTTTAGCTAACAAAAAGGATCCTTGATGCTTTTACTCTCTTGAATGAACCCTTTGAACCCTTTTGTTGTTGTTTAGTTGCTAAGCTGTGTCTGACTCTCTGTGACTCCATGGACTGGTGCCTGCCAGCCTCCTCTGTCCATGGGATTTCCCAGGCAAGAATACTGGAGTGGCTTGTCATGTCCTGCTCCAAGGGATCTTCCCGACTCCAGGGATCAAACCCATGTCTCTTACATTGCAGGTGGATTCTTTACCGCTGAGTCACCAGGGAAGCCGCTTGAACCCTTTACATATATTCGAAATCATCTTTTTCTTGTTGAAGACTGTGGCTCCCCTTCTACATGCCTTGTTAGTCTGTGACTTTTTCTTTTTTCAAAATATATACTTGAATACTTAAAAAAATATATCACTTTGCTTTCTCTTATTCCCTGTATTATTTTTAATATATTATTTATTTGGCTGCTCCAGGTGTTAGTTGCAGCATGCAAGATTTTAGTTGCAGCATGTGGGATCTAGTTCTCCGACTGGGGATCGAATCCAGGCCCCCTGCATTTGGAGCACTGAGTCTTAGCCAGTGGACTACCAGGGAAGTCCCAATGTATTAGATTTCTATTGCTGACATAGCAGATGGCCACAAACTTAGCAACTCAAAATAACATGAATTCATTGTCTCACAGTTCTGCAGATCAGAAGTATAGGATGGATCAGCAGGTTTTTCTACTCTGGGTCCCACAAGGCTGAAATCAAGGTATTGACTAGCCTGGGCACTTCACTTGTCTGGAGGCTCTGGGAGGCATTCCCCTGCTTGACACAGTCAGGTTTTCAGCAGAATTCAGTCCATGCTGTTTTAGGACTAACGCCCGCATTTCCTTCCTGGCTGTTGTCTGGGAGTCATTCACAGCTTCTGGAAGCTGCTCACATTCCTTGCTTTGTGGTCCCTTTATCTTCAAAGCCAGCAAGAGTGGGTTGACTTCCTCTCACGATTGGAATCTCCCCGAAATGTTCCTCTCTAGCATGTCTCCTCCAGCCTCCTCTATCACTGCATCTCTCTGACTGACTTTTCTGCCTTCCTCTCTTGCTTTTCTGGATTCATCTGTTTATAGTGAGCCCATGTCAATAACCCATAATATCCTCCCTGTTTTAAAGTTAACTGATGCATCACCATTAATTGCTTATTAACAAACTGGTGATTGTAATAAACTATAATAACTGTAAAAAAATTTTAATTACATCTGCAAAGCCCCTTCACAGTAGTAACTCGATTAGCATTGGATTGAATAACCAGGGAAAGGGACTCTTGGGGGAGTCACCTTTTAGAATTTCATTCATCACATTCCTCCTGTTTTTGCAAATGTATGTTCAAATTTCTTTTCAAAATATGTATTCAAATTTCTTTCCAAATTATCAGGCACTTGAGATGTTTTTACTTTTGAGTATGACAGCCTCCCGGCCCTGCAACTCCACAAACGATGCCTATAAAGGTGGTGAAATGGGTGGGCAGAATCTTGGGCTGGACTTAAACAGGAAACTCATCTGGTGAGGACTGATGTGTAAAAGTCTCTGGCTTCCGGCTGGCTCCCAATACCTTCATTCCTTCCTCCTAGCAGAGTTTGTTGTTGTTTTTGTTCAGTCACCCAGCTGTGTCTGACTCTTTGCAACCCCCCTGGACTGTAGCAGGCCAGGCCTCCCTGTCCCTCACCATCTCCTGGAGTTTGCCCAAGTTCATTGCATCGGTGATGCCATCCAGCCATCTCATGCTCTGATGCCCTCTTCTTCTGCCTTCAATCTTTCCCAGCATCAGGGACTTTTCCAATGAGTCGTCTATTCACATCAAATGACCAAAATGGTGGAGCTTGAGCTTCAGCTTCAGCATCAGTCCTTCCAGTGAATATTAGGGATTGAGCTCCCTTAAGACTGACTGGTTTGGTCTCCTTGATGTCCAAGGGACTCTCAGGAGTCTTCTCCAACATCGCAGTTTGAAGGCATCAGTTCTTTGGTATTCTGCCTTCTTTATGGTCCAGCTCTCGCAACTGTGTGTGACCACTGGGAAGACCATAACCTTGACTATATGGAGCTTTGTCAGCAGAATGATGTCTCTGGTTTTCAACACCCTGTCTAGGTTTGTCAGCAGAGAATTTAGTGAATAGCAAAATCCGATGTCAAAAATAAGTCTCCAAGTCTCTGATTTCCGAGGCAGGGAAAATGGGTCGGAGGATGTGCATGGGCTTAGAAAACTCCAGCACGGGAGCATAATTATCAAAACAGTGCACCCAGGAAGTGGTGGTGGGAGGGGCCCACACGACTGAGACCCATCAGGTAGCTGTGAATTGTGACAAGGGATGTGTGGGTGATGATTCTGAAACTGCTGCAGTAAGTCCTCTCCGGAGCTAGGATAAGTCAAAGACGGTGCTTCTCCAAGTAGGATCCCTGGACCCACAGTGTCAGCATCAGCTGGGGAATGTGTTAGAAATGTAAGTTCTTAGGACTTCCCTGGTGGCCCAGTGGCTAAGACTCTGTACTCCCAATGCAGGAGGCTTGAGTTCAATCCCTGGTCAGGGAACTAGATGCCACATGCCACAATTAAGAGTTTGTATGCTACAACAACAAACTGACACAGTCAAATAAATACATACGTACACACGTATAAACATTTGTTGTTGTGCAGTTGCTGACTCTTTGTGATACCATGGACTGCAGCACTCCAGGCTTCCCTGTCCTTCACCAACTCCTGGAGTTTGCTCAAACTCATATCCATTGAGTAAGTGATTCCATCCAATCATCTTGTCCTCTGTTGCCCACTTCTCCTCCTGTCCTCAATCTTTCCAAGAATCAGGGTCTTTTTGAATGAGTTGGCTCTTCGCTTCAGGTGGCCAAAGTATTGGAGCTTCAGCCTCAGTCCTTCCAATGAATGTTCAGGGTTGATTTCCTTTAGGAGTGACTGGTTTGATTTCCTTGCTGTTCTATTTGAAAGCATCAATTCTTCAGAGACATATATACTGACATAAATATTATTTTTAAAATGTAAGTTCTTGGACCCCATTCTTGACCTCTTAAATCAGAAACTCTAAGGCCCTAGGGATAGGGCCTAGGTGTTGGTGTTTTAACATGCTCTCCAGGTGATTTTGATGTAGGTGAGGTGGGTCCCCTTCAGCTATAGCAGTACACAAGAAATGGAAAGAGACACATCATGTAAAGGAGGTAAAGATACAATGTACAAACATCATGGAGATTCTCAGTTACCTTTCATGTATAACACTATGTTAGTGATTTTCGAAGACAATATGGGCACGAAATTATTTCCTCTAGGAGTTCACACACAAGACATGGTTCCTTAACAGATTTGAACATTTCCTCTAGTACAGGAGTTTTTGTTGCCCAGAATCTCTGGAGACATTCTCTAAGTTCAGTAATCTAGGGTTAGACTTAGTGTCCAGGGACAGGAATATTCAAAATTGGAATCATTTATCTCATCCTGCTGAAAGCCATGAAGCAAAGAGGGTTCACTTCACGGCTCACCCTGAGTTAAATAGATTCCTAAATCATTCAGCTGAAGCCCTTCAGGTTTGTCAACGATTCATTCACGACCCAGGGTGTGGAGGGCTGTGGCACCAGTTTGGCTGCTAAAGGGCTGGTGCTGAATACAAGTAAGGTTCTGCTCAGCAGCAGTGAGCCCCGTCTCTACAGTGAGCTTCTGCTTTGATGGAACTTGGATATGAGGCTGGCAAGCTGCCTGGCCCCTCAGAGAGTGAAAGAATTTATTGTGAGTAAATGCGTGAGGCAGAGGGAGTGGAAAAGGTCAAGGACATGGTTGAACTCAGACATCTGTCTGACTTGGAAAGAGAGGCGTGAGCCACGTTAAAGGCATGAGGCCTCCTCCTCTTTGCTAAATGATGATTGACTCCCTTTTCACTGAAACTATAGGCTTTTGCTTTTGTTTTACTCTGTTGTTGTTGTTGTTTTAATCTGGAAGCTCTACAACCAAAAGAAATGGCTTTTTAAAAATTTTCTTTTAATATATTTTTTTTTTATTTGTTTGTCTCCGCTGGGTCCTAGTTGCAGCATGTGGAATCTAGCTCCCAAACCAGGGATTGAACCCAGGCCCCCTGCAGTGGCAGCTTGGAATCTTATCTACTTCTTGATGTTTTTGTTCTCAAATTTTGGCATAGCCAAGTAGCAACTCCTGAAATCTGTGTTTTGAGAGCTGCCTGCACCCAGCTCTGCCATTTCCAAACTGTAAGCTGTAGCAGGTCACTCAGCATGTCAGTGTCTCATCTGTAAGATGTGAATATAATAGTTCTTACCTCATTGGGTAATGTTTAGGATTGAATGAGTTCATAAATGTCAAGCACTTACAACTGTGCCCTACATAGATGATTAGGCACCCAGCAAATGAAAATTATTCTTGCTGTTGTGGGGTGGTATTCTCTGCTCTGGATCGCTTTCTTCTTATACTTCCCGATATGTACCATATGCCTCATGACCATAACAAGAGGAGAAGACAGAGGCTATGGACTAGAGGTAAAATAATTCCTCACATGCTATACCTAGGTTGCATGCACAGTACCTCCCTGTCTTCTCTCCCTGACCATCAGCTCATTAATTTAATGCCAGGAAAGTTCAAGAATAACAAAAGATTACTTTAGTGACCTGAAAATGTGGCCTTTAAGCATTTAGAAATGTAAAAAGTAGAAACTAGCAAAAGCAAATTTTAAGTCATTCCAATATAATGTGGGCTTCCCTGGTGGCTCAGATGGTAAAGAATCTGCCTGCAGTGCAGGACACCTAGGTTCGATCCCTGGGTCAGGAAGATCCCCTGGAGGAGGAAATGGAAACCCTCTCCAATATTCTTGCCTGGAGAATCCCATGGACACAGAAGCCTGGCGGGCTACAGGCCGCAAAGAGTCCAAAACAACTGAGTGACTAAGCACACACTATAATGTATGGACTGTGTTAGTCAGTGACAAAGAAGTCCAGCATTATAACCATATATAGCCACAAGGACTTATTTCTTGCTCACATAACCAATCTGCCATGAGAAGACTGGGTCCCACCTCCACAGCTCTCTTCTCTGGCTGAGTTGGGCTCTTAGAGCGGCCAGCATCTGGCGAGTTGCTGTACTGTCGCCATAAAAAAGGAGACGAGGCACATCATGTACACAGCCACTAAACTGGTGGCCCAGAAATGAGCCACTTCTCCTCAGATTCCTTCAGCTAAAGCAAGTCACCTGTCTACGCTTAACTTCCACAGGGTCCATTACATCTGTGAAGGCATGGCCTCAAAACCAAAGCATTGTAAACTGTTGCTTCCAAAGAAAAATATTGGGCTTCCCTGGTGGCTCAGTGGTAAAGGATCCCCCTGCCAGTGCAGGAGACTCGGGTTTGATCTATGATCTGGGGAGATCCCACATGCCTCGGAACAACTAAGCCCGTGTGCCGCAACTACTGAAGCTGGCGCACCCTAGAGCCCATGCTCCACAACAAGAGAAGCCACCACAATGTGACGCCTGCACACCACAACTAGAGAGTAGCCCGTGCAGCGACGAGGACCCAACACAGCCAAAAATAAAATGTATAAAACGGAAAAATATTTAATATATAACAATATAAGAACACAAATCAACAATGTAAGAATGCAAGTCAACCTGAAATGAATCATCCCAACCCTAAGTGCACATTGTATCAAGTCAGTTTTTTCAGTCTTTCATATTTATATGATTAGTCTACTTTTCTAAGCAGAATGATACAATTTTCAAGCATTTTAATTATCTAAGAAAGACCTGCATAAAAAGGTCAGTCTCATTCCAATTTTAGGACAATATCAAGATAGATGGATATTTTTTTGAGTTGTTTGTATTATCTAAGTTTATAGATGTATAATTCCTAAAGTAGTAGTTTTTCTGTAATATAGTTTTTTGTTCCTGGTGTTCAGTGTGTGCATATATGCATTCCGGTTGCTTTAATTCAAAGTAACTCCTTAAAAATGGGCTTTGACTAAGGAAATTTATTTTTGAGAAAGCCTATCTGGAGATGGACAGGGAGGCCTGGCGTGCTGCAATTCATGGGGTTGCAAAGAGTCGGACACGACTGAGCGACTGAACTGAACTGAACTGATTAAGTTTACTAGGTTTTAAGCATGGACTGTAGCTTTTTTCTTAAGCTAACCTTAATGATTCCAGCTGAATAATTCAATGTTTGCATTGAAAGCCAAGTTTGGATTTTACATAGTCATGAAATGAAAATAATAACAATAAACAATATCTTAATTTACTAAGTTTTGTATACTTATTTAATCACTCAAAAAGAGGAACTATTAGTGTTCCCCCCCACACCACCATTTTACAGTTGTAGAGATTGAGGAGAAGCTAAGACTTAACCAGGGCTTCTCTGGTGACTCAGTGGTAAAGAACCCACCTGTCATCGCATGAGATGCAAAAGACACGGGTTTGATCCATGGGTCAGGAAGATCCCCTGGAGTAGGGATGGCAACCCACTCCAGTATTCTTGCCTGATAAATCCCATGGACAGAGGAGCCTGGGTTACTACACTCCAGGACGTCACAAAGAGTTGGGCACCGCTGAGAAACTGATCACAAGCACAAGAGACTTAACCAGGATCACACAGTAAGTAGCAGAGAGAGCATGCAAATCCTAGTCTCCCTGGCACCAGAGTCAGTGCTCCTAATAACACTCTATGCTCAATGGCTCACCAAGACCCCACATCCCTCAAAGTGAAATAGGACAGTTTGCTTATCCAACTGAACTTGTCCACATGGAATCCTTGACTGTATTAAAAAAAAAAAAAAACAGTTACTTAGGGCCCGATAAAATACATCCTAATGAGATAAGAGTATGTATAATTTTCCCAGAAGCATAATGATCACCTACCTACTATTAATAGTGCATGTGTGTGTGCTAAGCCGCTTCAGTTGTGTCCGACTTTTTGTGACCCTATGAACTGTAGCCCACCAGGCTCCTCTGTCCATGGGATTCTCCAGGCAAGAATACTGGAGTGGGTTGTCATGCCCTCCTCCAGGAGATCTTCCCAACCCAGGGTTCGAACCTGCGTCTCTTATGTCTCCTGCATTGGCAGGTGGGTTCTTTACCACTAGCACCACCTAGGAAGTAAGATATGTCTAATACACTGATATCTATGTTTAAAGTATATACGTAGGGAATAGCAGGCTTTTGTAGGTTGAAAGAATGAGAGAATAGTTGTGCTTAAAAATAAGCGGCTGAGGACTTCTCTGGTGGTCCAGTGGTTAAGAATCTGCCTGCCAATGTAGGGGACATGGGTTTGATCCCCGGTCTTGGAAGGTTCCATATGCGGGTGGGGCAACTAAGCCCATGTGCCGCCAACTACTGAGACCTCATGCTGCAACTACTGAAGTCTGTGTACCCTGGAGCCTGTGCTCTGCAACAAGAGAAGCCATCACAATTAGAAGCTCTTGCATGGCAACTGGAGAGTAGCCATTGCTTGCCTCAACTGGAGAAAGCCTGTGCACAGTAATGAAGAGCCAGCATAGCCAAAAGTAAAGAAATAAGATTATTTTTTAAAAAATATCAGCAGCTGAATTTTTAATATTAAAAGAAAACAAGTATTAAAAAACTGGCTCAAACTGGTAGGTTTGATATACGTCAAAGGCTTCTTTAGTCAAAGTAGAGATGAACAGCAAAGAATGTGCAGTAGCTTCAGCTCATCTATTAATGTGTGAACTTCCAGGCCTGCCAAGAGACTTAGAGTAGCCAAAGTGCCATAATAGGCTTTTAGTTTTCAACAGGGTCAGAGAGAAATTACATTTTAACTCTGATTAATTCCAACATCCTGTTAATTGAATACCTCAACAAACTCGTTAATGAGACTGTTGTCAGAAGAATGTAAGATCAGTTGTTTTTTTATTGTGGCTTTTTAGTTGACATTACCTTCAAAAAGAAAAGCTAATAAATTACATTGGGAAATCTATATTTATAACCAGAAAATAAATTGCTATTACAGTAACTTTGCTGAGGTAGGTAGACTACAGTATAAAGGGCATTTATTTTTAGGTAAATTACTGGTGTTCAAAAATATTCTATTTGCACGGCTAACTTGGTTAGCTACTTTGCAGAAAAGAGTTAAGATAACATGCTTGAGACTGCTTTCCTAAGAAGGGTCTTTTAGTGAGTTTGAACTTTGCCTGGCATCTGGGAACTTGGATTTGGGGAGGGTGCCCACTAGTCCCCAAACTGATAAGGGTGACTCACTGTATCTAAATGGTTTGTGCAAACAGTGTAGTTCCTGCTGAACTCTGCTTTCCTTCTGAAGTCTGCAATGCTGAGAGCTCAGCTTCTCTGCACAATGGTGCCAAGTCAAATCTTGGAGACCGAGTTTTGTGTGAAGTAGAAAAGAGTAGCTTTATTGCTTTGCCAGGTAAAGGGTGCTACAGCAGGCTAATGACCTCAAAACCGTGTGTCCCAACTTGGGGCAGATACTGAGAAGTTTTATAGCAATGGTTCAAAGAGGGTGTGATCAGCTCGTGGACTTTCTTCTTATGGGTTACTGGTAAGGTAAATAGGAGTCCGCATCATCGACCTTCAGGTCCAACTGGTCTGGGGTCTACGTGCCTGTGGGCAGCATACCATTATTAATTGTTAACTTCTCCCGCCTGGAGGGGCTTTCAATATCTGCAAAACAGCTCAAAGATACTCTTGTGTGTATCCATGGATGGGGAAATGGGAAAACAGGACCTTGACCCAAGGCTGCTCTTGACTGTTTGTTTCTCCCTAGTCTCACATCCCCTCTCTTCCCTTTTAACAACTGCTTGAATCTGCCTGTTGGAACTCAGGGAAGGTCATGGAGGCTGAATGGAGGCTGTTTCCTATAATCAAGGAAATGGGTGACACAGGAAGGCCTCATTCCCAGGAGTCCCACTGGGCCCTGCATAGTATCATCTAGAATTTTGATACATGTTTGACAGAGGGTACCTATGTGACCAGCCCCCAATGAAAGCCCCAAATACTAAGTCTCGAATGGATGGCCCTGGGTAGTAACATCACACATATGTTGCTGCACTTTTCTTGCTGGGGAAAGCGTGCACTCTGAGTGACACCTAATGGGAGGAATAAAACCTAGCAAGACCCTGCAGGCCTTCCCAGGTACAAACGCCCCTCCGTGTCCCCCATTTCTCTCCTGTAGAAAAGGCTTTAGTCTCCTAGGCCCTTCCTGAGTTCCAAAGAGCAGACTCAAGCATTTGCTAATTAGGGAAATGAGGGAATGCTGAAACAAAGGAAAAGCATTCAAGCAAGAAAAGTTGTGAGAGCTTAGATAATAGTTCAGATAAAACAGAGTCTTAGTTCTTCCTCAAGAGATCCACATAATGTTGTTATTGTTGTTCAGTTGCCCAATCGTGTCCGACTTTTGCGACCCCATGGACTGTAGCATGCCAGGCCTCCCTGTCCCTCACCATCTCCTGGAGTTTGCCCAAGTTCATGTACATCACATTAGTGATGCTGTCCAGCCGTCTCATCCTCTGACGCCCTCTTCTTCTGCCCTCAATCTTTCCCAACATCAGGGACTTTTACAATGTGTTGTCTGTTCACATCAGATGACCAAAAATACTGTAACTTCAGCTTCACCATCAGTCCTTCCAGTGAATATTTGGGGTTGATCTCTCTTAAGATTGACTGGTTTGGTCTCCTTGCTGTCCAAGGGACTCTCAGGAGTCTTCTCCAGCACCACAGTTTGAAAGCATCAATTCTTTAGTATTCTGCTTTCTTTACGGTCCAGCTCTCACAACCGTATGTGACCACTGGGAAGACAATAGCCTTGACTATATAGACCTTTGTTGGGAGAGTAATATCTCTGCTTTTCAACACACTGTCTATGTTTATCATCACTTTCTTGCCAAAAAGCAATCATCTTCTGATTTCATGACTGCAGTCACAGTCCGCAGTAATTTTGGTTGCCCTGGTAGCTCAGCTGGTAAAGAATCCACATAATAATCTGACATGTATCTTTGAGTCATTCTGCAAACACTAAGACTCCCCATCTAGCTGGAGGATGGTGACTACATTCTGACCACAAGAAGGTAGACCTCAGACTGATTGGAACCAGAAGGTTGATGATTGATTAAGATTACCAAAACATCACCCTGTTACCACCAACCAATCAGAAGAAAGTCTTGTATCCTGCAGCAGTCACCCCGAATGCTGCCTTTCAAAAACTCTCCCCTGAAAGCCAGCAAGGAGTTCTGGTCTTTTGAGCATGAGCTGCCCATTCTCCTTGTTGGTGAAAGTGAAAGTGTTAGTCGTTTAGTCATGTCCAACTCTTCGCGACCCCATGGACTGCAGCCTACCAGGCTCCTCCGTCCATGGGATTTTCCAGGCAAGAGTACTGGAGTGGGGTACCATTGACTTCTCCGCCTCAGTGGGCAAGTAGACCCAAATTTGATTTAGTAACAGGAAGAGAACAAAAGAAAGCCTGCATGTGGATTCTTCTAGATCCTGCTTGTGTCTTTCCCCCTCATGATCTGGCTGTATATCCATGCTGCATCACTGTAATAATTCTTAGCGATGTGTGCAACTGTCTTATGAGTCCTTCTAGTGAATGTCTGAATGCAGGGATGGTCTTGGAGACCCTTCAGCACAGGTACTTTCTACAGGCATTTTACATCCACAAGCTTTAATTTAAAAAGCAGTACTAAGTTGGTGTGTTTCATCAGAAAGTTGTAGAAAGATGATGTCTCACCCCGTTCCAACAAGATAAATAAAACTCCAAATATATTTGCAATCTGTGATTTCAATACATCAGCCTGCAACAAATGTTTTACACAGTAAAAAGCTCTGAAAGAGAATCAGAAAGGCAATGAATGCACACAGCAGAAACAATAGCTCACTTTTAAAGAAAAATAAGCAGAAGTGTCATTGTTCCTTTAGCCTTGGGGCACAATTATTCTTTGTTCTGAGAATTGTGAGGAAAAAAAAATCCAGGAAGCCACATGAAGATCTCTTGTGGACTTTTAAAAATATCAGCCAAGGGAGAAAGTGGGCAGAGATAAAGAGGAATCATGTTATTAACGAATGTTGTCCTTTTAATTTTTTTATGTTTTTTTCTCCTTTAAAAATTTTTTGGCTGTGTAAATATTATCTTTTAAAAATTACAGTTAATTACCTTTACTACAATATCCATAGTGTTTTATCTACTCTTCTTTTTAGGTACTGGAGGGCTGTTAAATGTATGTGAACAAAGGAAGAAAAAATATTCACGCAGTATGTTTTGAAATGGAATTGAAAACAAAAGAAAAGAACAAAGCAGAGCGTTCACTGAGATCATCATATAAAAAGAAAAGATGCCTGACAGGATTAAAATGCCAACGCCTGACATCAGGTAAAATTTAAATGTCAATTTCATAATAAGTATGTCATGAAGAGATACTGTAACACAAAATGAAATATTAGAAAACAGCAGTGCAGTACAGTGTACATCTTCTAAGCATTACTGTAGTTTTTTCTCATCCTTTAAAGCAATGTGATGTTTTTAGAATGCATAAAATACAATATTATGACAACGTTTAACACATTTCATATAGTTTCACAGGGTATTTCCAGAATATGAGTAATAATTTAAGAAAGATATTTCATCTATTCAGAGTGTGACTTGAAACTCTCTTCCTCTCCTCTAAGATTCCTATAACTTTTATGTGTCTTTAGCATCTTCCCCGACCCTGTTTTCCCACTTGTCACCCACTGACTACTTATACTTTGTAATTAACTTTATTTTTTCTCTGTAAACTAAAGATTTCTTAATGAAACAAATGGTAAAAGACTGGCCTTAAGAGGAAATGGGTTTTGCTGGAAAAGTTGCAAGAGGATAAGATTAAAAAGAAGAAAGATAGTCAGAGTAATGAATAGTTTGAGGACCACATATGGCATGGAATTACTCTCATTGGAATGCGAAGCCTGTTGAAATGATTTCACATGAAAATAGATATGACAAATAACTATGTCTATCAAAGAGTTTTAATATTCTCTCAAAAAGGATTATTTTCCAATACTCTCCAGTTACAATATATAAATCATTTGTAACAGATATTTTTGTTACATTCCTCGTAATAAAGGTGAATGGATTTCACTTCACAAAATTCTAAGACTTTGAACTCCTTTAAGGAAGGGAAGTGAATCTATTCCTCCTTACTTATATCTTTCTCCCCATATCCTCAGACTCTTCTCAATGCTTAGTTCATAATAAGAGTTTGGAGAAAAGTATAGGGGATGATGGGGGCACTTTGCTCCTTTCCTTGCCATGTCGACTTGGGAGAAAAATTCACTCTATCAGAGTTATGAGCTGGTTTTTTGTTTGTTTTTTGTAACTTTTTATTTTATATTGGGGTATAGTTGATTAACAATTTTTTGTTAGTTTCAGGTGTACAACAAAGTGATTCAGTTATACCTATATCTGTTCTTTTTCAAATTATTTTCCCAATTAAGTTATTACAGTTCCCTATGCTATGCAGTAGGTCCTTGTTGGTTATCCATTTTAAATATAGCCATGTGTACATGTCGAGACCTTCCTGAGGACTATTGCCCAAGGAGACAGCCTCTCAATAGCTCTGAGGGAACTGCTCCAAGAAGGAAGAGGAAGCAACCTCGTTTGTATATGACATTTGGCTAGGGAAGCATGCAGTCAAGCATGCAGCTTGGTAAAAGATTACTGCTATTCACAAAGAACAGATATCTCAAGTTAATGACCTGAGTGCTTTTCTATGTATGGATCTAACTGTGTAAGGGGACTTGTTTTTTCCAAAGCACAGAGAGCCTCATCCTGTTTTTCATCCTGAATTCCTCTGAGTGCCTGGTCAGCCAGTAACGACTTAGAGCTGGGTGCTGAGCAATGCTTTTTGTTCTTCCTTGTTTACAGCTTTGCTATAAAAAATTAATTTTTCTTTGTAATTCATAATTGAGAGGTAGACTGCCACTCTATCTGATTTCCCTTCTACAGTTTCCACTGGGTTCTATTTATAGTTCTTACTTCTTTGCTGAGAGTCCCTGTCTTTACATTCATTCTGAAGGTATTTTTATTTAATTCCCTGAGCATAATTACAATATCCTTGCATAATAATTTAGACAACTGAGTCACCTTAGGGTTGATCTCTGTTGATTATCTTTTCTGCTAAAAATTGGGCCACGTTTTCCTGTTCTGTTGTATACTTTTGGATTTTTGCTGGATATTGTGAATGTTATATCATGGAGATTTGGATTCTGCTATAGGCTCCCGAAGAGTTGGTTTTGATATTTTGCTCGTTTGTTTTCAAATCAGGTATGGCCTTTGGTTGGTTTCAGACTTCACGGTCTGAATCTCCCGAGGTGGCGACATCTCAAATTTCAGCTCTTACAGATAAAATTGTGTTAATTTGAGCCTACCCCAGCCCCTGTGTGGTTCAAGGGTCAGCCACAGAGCTGAGCAAAATTTATAGAGAGAAATTGATACACTTCCCCTCTTGTCTCCTTTTCATTGTCACACCCCTCCTTTGCAGTGTCTGTGGTTGCCCTGGATTCTGTCCTCTAGTTCTTCAGGCCAGAAATTCTGGAGATTTTCTATCCAAGTTTTAGCCACTCCAGGTAGGGAGATCTTTGTTTTGTCCTCAGTCTAATGGGTGTTAAACTGGTTCTGGGCTCTGTTCCTCTTTTTGAGTTTTGAGTTCCCTCCAAGACCTACTGTTTGTGTTTATTCTCCTATGCTTCCCAGTCACTGTTTTGTATTCTATTTTCCCCAGAATTTTTAATTGTTTCCTGTGGCAGGATTGTATCTAGTGGAGCTACTCAGCTATAGTAATAGCAAAACTTTATAGCTCTATGTGACTTCAAATATGACAGTGGTAAAATGAACTTTATGGCTATAAAAGTTTCTATGGTGTTTTCACTAGTGGGCTATTATTAATTAATATAATAAAAATAATCAGTGTAGCTATTAAAAGGGAGCCTCCCAGATATAACTTTTCTATAAGCTATTTAAATATTTTAAAAATAGACTTTTCAAAAGAGAGTAAAATAAAAATAAATAGAGCAATACAACTTGGAAAATCATATTATAAATTAAGAATATTTGAAGGAAGAATAAGTGGCATTGCAGAAGATATAAGATGAGAAGTAAACACAAAGGCTGTGGCCTTGATTCTAAGTCATTACAGATAAAGACATTGGACCTCAGAATAGCTTTACTATCTCAAAGTCTGATGTGGGTTGGCAGGGGTCTCTTCTATTTAGTGACTCGGGGATCCAGGTTTCCACCAGTTCATTGTATTCCCATGTAAACAAGTGGCTTGCAGAACCTCTGCTATCAGGAGAGAAAGAACCAGAGCATTGCTTCTACACAGGCTTTATATAGCCAGACTTGGAAATGGCATATGCCATTTCTGTCTATATTCCATTGGCAAGAACTCAGTGAAATGGTCCCAATCCATCTTCAAAAGAGGTTGGGAATATTGTCTTTCTGTGTGTCCAGGAAGATGAAGTAGTATGGTGAATACATAGCGCTGTATGTGCAATGCTCTCCTTTTCATTGAGGATAGTATTAGAGGGAAAAGGGCTTCCAAGGTGACTCAGAGAGTAAAGAATCTGCCTGCAATGCAAGAGACCTGGGTTCGATCCCTGGATTGGGAAGATCCCCTAGAGAAGGGAATGGCTACCCACTCTAATATTCGTGCCTGGAGAATCCCACGGACAGAGGAGGCTGGCAGGCCACAGTCCATGGGGTCGCAAAGAGTCAGACACAACTGAGCGATTAACACACACAGGGGGAAAGAAAGATAATTTTTAGTCCACATTTCTCTTCTTAATGGGAGGAAGAGTTGCTACTTCTTGCATATCACAAGAATATTGATGAGATCAAGACTACCTCAGAAAAGTATTTCTGCAGTTGATCCAAATAAAAAGCAAAGAGACCTACTTAACAATAAAGAGTAATATCTTTATTTATAGATATTTGAGGGAGTGTTTTATAAGATGTTCTTTCTGCTCCCTTTAGTCAGTAGTCTTTAGCAACCTGCTCTATATTATAAGGTAATAGAGTCTGTAGTTGATACAGTATATGTATTAATAGCTTTTATATACAAGAAGGTAATCTACAGCCTATATGGAGGGTAGGAGCACTGGGAACTTACCATTGAGGGGGTGCAACTGGGGCTACCTTCATGCTTATTGTCCTTCAACCCCAAGGAGGCTTGGCTAGTGGACTTGGCTTTGACCTTTCTCTCTTGGGGCTCCCTGCCCTAACATGCAGGAGTGGCTTATATGTAATCCATTTAGGAATCCCAAAGCTTGAAAAGTTCTCCATTGATTACTTATTCTCCCCTCAAAAATATTCCCTCCATCAGATTTTGGACTTACCATGTGCGAATTGTTTTATTGTTACAGTTGGGTTTTAATTTTTTTAAACTTAGAATATCTTAGCTGATCTTTCATCATTTATCTGGTGGGTTTCATTTTATTATTGTAACAAACTTTAACCTCTTTCCTCAGTTTTACTAAGTTAATGTTTAAAACACTTAGTTTTTTAAAACTCCTTTCATACATATATAGAGAGAGGGAGAGAAGTAGGGAAAAACCAAAAGACACAGTAATATGGTGATTTCTGTACACAGGACACTATTTTTGTGCTGAAATGATCAGAAACTATTTTCCAAAAGAGCTCATATCTGTCACAATAATTTTATCAAGAACTTATTTTAATAAAAATACAATATTATTTTAATAGTATTTTAGAATCTGTTATAGTATATATTATAACAGTATATATTATTTCTAGAATTATATATTATATAATAATATATGATTCTATATTAATATATTACATATCATGTTTTCTAGAATTTATACAATATAAAGTATATGAAAAATCCCCCAAAAGATCAAAAGAAAAAGAAAAAACACTCAGTCCCATCACTCAATCATTGTTTACAATTTAGAAAGCTTATACACTGAAAACTTGATGATATTTAGAAGTAGAGAGCAAATCCGCTACAGAATCGTGAACAGCTGGTTAGCTGAGGAGGCAGTCTGTAGAAATGGAGAGAATGGGAGATTTGAGACACTGATATTAGAAGAGCATAAAGCAACCAAATGAATGAAAGGAGTCAGGGAGGGAAAATTTTTCCTCTATCCTAAGTTCTCCTGGCTACTCTAAGGGTTAAACTGACATCAGCCAGATTAACAGCAGAAAATCAAATAAAAGTTTAATAACATGTAGGCATGGAAGAGACCCAGCAAAATTCAGTAACTTGCCAAAAGGGCTGAAACCCTCACCTTCAATACCATCTTCAGCTAAAGAAGTAGGGGCAGTGGTTTGGAACTTCAAAGAGGAGGGAGGCAATTCACACAGAGGTGGAAAAGCAAATATTTGCTAACCAAATGTTTGCTGGGCCACACAGAGACCATGGGACACAGAGTGGACCGTGATCTCTAGACCCTGCTGTGTTTCACTAGTACATCTCGCCCATGTTCTTTAAATATCTCTAGTGATAACCCTATTCTGAGAATGGGACTTCTGTCTAAATTCTTTCATGCAGTGAGGTTTAAGGTCAAAGATTGATCCTGAATCTTTTAGACCTTGATTGGTTTCAGCTTGAAATAATCCACACATCAAAGAGACACATTTTGTTGTGGCTGATTTTGTTCCCCTATAGAGTAAAAATGTTATAAAGGTATTGTTGTTGTTCTTCAGTGGCTCAGTCATGTCCATTTCTTTGCAACACCAAGGACTGCAGTATGCCAGGCTTCCCTGTTCTTCGTCATCTCCCGGAGCTTGCTCAGACTCATGTCCATCCAGTCGGTGATGCCATCCAACTATCACATCCTCTGTCGTCCCCTTCTCCTCCTGCCTTCAATCTTTCCCAGCATCAGGGTCTTTTCTAATGAGTCAGCTCTTCACATCAGGTGACCAAAGTATTGGAGCTTCAGCATCTGTCCTTCTAAAGAATATTCAGGATTGATTTCCTTTAGGATTGACTGGTTTGATCTCCTTGCAGTCCAAGGGACTCTCAAGAGTCTTATCCAACACCACAATTCAAAAGCATCAATTCTTTGGCCCTCAGCTTTCTTTATGGTCCAACTCTCACATCCATACATGACTACTGAAAAAACCATAGCTTTGACTAGACGGACGTTTGTCAGCAAACTAATGTCTCTGCTTTTTAATATGCTGTCTAGGTTGGTCATAGCTTTTCTTCCAAAGAGCAGGCATCTTTTACTTTCATGGCTGCAGTCACCATCTGCAGTGATTTTGGAGCCCAAGAAAATAAAGTCTGTCACTGATTCCATTGTTTCCCCATCTGTTTGCCATGAAGTGATGGGACCAGATGCCATGATCTTCATTTTTTGAATGTTGAGTTTTAAGCCAACTTTTTCACTCTCCTCTTTCACTTTCATCAAGGGGCTCTTTAGTTCCTCTTCACTTTCTGCCATAAGGGTGGTGTCATCTACGTATCTGAGATTATTGATATTTCTCCCAGCAATCTTGATTCTGGCTTGTGCTTCATCCAGCCTGGCATTTGGCATGATGTATTCTGCATAATAGTTAAATAAGCAGGGTGACAATATACAGTCTTGATGTATTTGTATCCCAATTTGGAACCAGTCCATTGTTCCATGTCTGGTTCTAAATGTTGCTTCTTGACCTGCATACAGATTTCTCAGGAGGCAGGTAAGATGGTCTGGTATTCCCATCTCTTTAAGAATTTAAGAATCCACAGTTTGTTGTGATGCACACAGTCAAAGGTTTTAGTGTAGTCAATGAAGTGGTAGTAGATGTTTTTCTGGAATTCTCTTGCTTTTTCTATGATCCAACAGATGTTGGCGGTTTGATCTCTGGTTCCTCTGCCTTTTCTAAATCCAGCTTGTATATCTGAAAGTTCTCAGTTCACATACTGTTGAAGCCTAGCTGGAAGGATTTTGAGCATTTCTTTGCTAGTATGTGAAATGAGTGCAATTGTGCGGTAGTCTGAACATTCTTTGGCATTGCCCTTCTTTGGGATTGGAATGAAAACTGACCTTTTCCAGTCCTGTGGTCACTGCTACATTTTCCAAATTTGCTGGCATATTGAGTGCAGCACTTTCACAGCATCATCTTCTAGGATTTAAAATAGCTCAACTGGAATTCCATCACCTCCACCAGCTTTGTTCATAGTGATGCTTCCTAAGGCCCCCTTGACTTTGCACTCCAGGATGTCTGACTTTAGGTGAGTGATCACACCATTGTGGTGATCCAGGTCATGAAGATCTTTTCTGTACAGTTCCTCTGTGTATTCTTGCCCCCTCTTCTTAATATCTTCTGCTTGTGTTAAGTCCATACCATTTCTATCCTTTATTGTGCCCATCTTTGCATGAAATGTTCCCTTGGTATCTCTAATTTTCTTGAAGAGATCACTTGTCTTTCCCATTCTATTGTTTTCCTCTATTTCTTTGCATTGTTCACTTAGGAAGGTATAGTTTTACCATTTTTAAGGGAAAGAAAAGAAGTGATGAGCCACAAACAGAATCTCTTAAATCAAGAAAAACCTTTTAAATGCTAGTTCCTCAAAAGAATAAATGCCGGAGATAGCTCATAAGTCCCCAATATAGAAAAATTGATGTCACACCAAAGACTAATAACATTAGCACTAAAAGCCCTGTGGGACTTCAGAGTAGCCAAAGTGCTTCAGAAACAAATAGGATAAATTAAAAAATAAATCAAGAATAAATGCTAAAAAAACCAAACAAACAGGATGAGGCAAAACTAATTAATTTATGCCCCAAGTTGGGAAAGAGCAATCTGGCAAATTCTTCAGTGGATGCAAAAAAAAAAAAATAAATTATTCTATTTTTATTTATTTTGATTATATATTTTATATGCATCTCTTTTTCAAATAACTACTGTTCTTCCATTTAGGATTGATAACAGAAAAAATCATGCTGGGGTTTTGTTTCTTGCTGAACTCAAAATTGAATAAGAAATGATTATAAACAGAGAAGGCAATGGCACCCCACTCCAGTACTCTTGCCTGGAAAATCCCATGGACGGAGGAGCCTAGTAGGCTGCAGTCCATGGGGTCGCTAAGAGTCGGACACGACTGAGTGACTTCACTTTTACTTTTCACTTTCATGCATTGGAGAAGCAAATGGCAGCCCACTCCAGTGTTCTTGCCTGGAGAATCCCAGGGACGGGGGAGCCTGGTGGGCTGCTATCTATGGGTCGCACAGAGTCAGACATGACTGAAGTGACTTAGCAGCAGCAGCAGCAATGACTATAAAAGCTCAAGAACTTATAGATTCACGAAATAATTTATAGAGGCATGTAACTGAGAAAAGAAAGTGAAGAAGGAAGAGTGGAAGAAGAGCAAAGGAAGGCAAGAGGAAAGCAAAAGAGAGGATTTTTTTCTTGAGTTTTAAATAGATTCTGTTTTTTTTTTTTTTTTTTTTAGATTCTGTTTTTAAAAGAAACGAGCCATGTATGCTACAAGTTCCCAAGTTCAATCTAAGAATCTCCATTACCAAACTTCTTAAATTGCTATTAAAAGTTAAATTACTGTTTAATTCCTCACAGTTCAGGCATTCTAGGCACCCCTCTTGAAAACACTGACCTGATTAGTTTTTCAGTTTACTTTGGGAAATTTGTTCTTTAGTCTCTAATTAAGCCATGTGTGATAAACTGAATAATGAACCCCAAAGATATTCACATCCCAATCCCTGGAACCTGTGAATATATTATCTAACATAGTGAAAGGATCTTTGCAGATTGATTATCTTGAGGAGGGAAAATTAGCCTGCATCATTTACTTGCATGCTAAGTCATGTCTGACTCTTTGCAACCCCATGGACTGTAGCCCGCCAGGCTCCTCTGTCCAAGGGATTCTCCAGGCAAGAATACTGGAGTGGGTTGCCATGCCCTCTTCCAGGGGATCTTCTTCACCCAGGCATCCAATCCAGGTCTCTAACATCTTCTGCATTGGCAGGTGGGTTCATTACTACTCACACCACCTGGGAATCCTCTGAATTATTTAACTGAGTCTTAAATGTAATCACAGGCTTCCCTGGTAGGTCAGAGGGTAAAGAATCTGCCTGCAATGCAGGAGACCTGAGTTCGATCACTGGGGAAGATCCCGTGGAGAAGGAAACAGCAACCCATTCCAGTATTCTTGCTTGGAAAATCCCATGGACAGAGCAGCCAGTGGGCTACAGTCCATGGGGTCACAAAGAGTCAGACAGAACTGAGCGACTAATGTCCTAAATGTAATCACAAGGGTTCTTATGAGAGGGAGATGGAGGGAGATTTGGCAACCAAAGATGGAATGCAACAATGGAACCAAGAGCTTAGAGGGATATGAGCAAGGGGATGAAAGGAACCACTAGACAAATGATACAGGAGATCTCAAAAAACTGGACCATCTATTGATGGAACCATGCTCAAAGAAGATTCCTGGGCTTTAGGTCAAAAGACTGATAAATAAATGTACAAATAGTTTTATGTTAAAATGACATTTTCAATTTTCCGTTTTAGCCAACTTTGCCAATTATGAAACCAATTACGATCCTAACTGCTTTTCATGAGGGATTCTCCTACAAGTTGGTTTATTTTTCTATAATTTATTAGCTTAAAAACACAAAAATAAGACACCAATCCTATAAAGATGCAAAACTCCCATGACATATAAGTATTACTCCACTCAATCTTTCCTTCCATACTTATAAAAAATATATTTTATTATTTATTTTTGGGTGAGCTGGGTCTTGGTTGCTGTGCAGGCTTTTCTCTAATTGGAGTGAGCAGTGTCTACTCTCTAGTTGCAATGCGTGGCCTTCTCATTGCGGTAGCTTCTCTTGTTGCAGAGCACAAGCTCTAGGATGCATGGGCTTCGGTAGTTGCGGCTCCTGGGCTCTAGTGCACAGGCTCGGTAGTTGTGGTAAACAGGTTTAGTTGCCCCTCGGCATGTGGGATCTTCCCTGACCAGGAATCAAACCCGTGTCTCCTGCATTGGCAGGCAGATTATTTACCACTAGGGGAGCCACCTTCCATACTTTAAAAAAAAAAACAAAAATACTCTTAAATAGTAATGTGCCTGTCATCCAGAGCATCCTGTATGCCCCAGGTCATGCAGCATTCATCTTATAAAATAAGGGCCAAGGTCTTTCCATACAGCGATTGCCCTCTGTAGCTGGTGCAGGATTCTCTTTGCACCTACTTTCAAACATTTCAATTTGCATCTTTCTTATCTTACCTTAAAAAATCATATTGGAGTAAATGGTGTCAGAACTCTCCTGAGACCTAGCCTATTGTGTTGCCCTGGGCCACCCAAAGGGGTCTACCCAACCAGAAATGAGGGAAATTAACTACTACCTCCCAGCAAAATAATCAGAATTTCCTTTTTCTTATTCAAGATCAGAATAACTTAATAACTACTTCTGGTTTGACTATAGTGGACTGAAGTGAGGAAGGCAGTGGGATCTCAGGAAGCTGTTGATAGAATCATCTAAATGTTCTAGTAACTAGGAGTTGGGCTTTTCTCAAAATCTCTTATATGGAAATTTTGTGATTATTGGGGGAAAAACATTCTCTATTTTGAGGGGCAGATTAGGAAAAGTCTGCAGCTGTTGATCAAAAGGGAAGAATAATAGGAAGGAAGTAAATATTGTACAATAACATTTATTATGGAAAAGACCCTGATGCTGGGGAAAAATGAGGGCAGGAGGAGAAGGGGGTGATAGAAGATGAGATGGTTGGATGGTATCACCGACTCAATGGACATGAGTTTGAGCAAACTCCAGGAGATAGTGAAAGACAGGGAATTCTGGCATGCTGCAGTCCATGGGATCACAGAGTCAGACACGACTTAGTGACTGAACAACAGCAATATTTATTAAGGTAGGACTTAACAAAGTCCTTATCCTTGGGCTTCTTCCCAAGGATAAAAAGAGACTTGGTCCCTCTTTTCCCAGTGATGATGGATTTAGACAAAAGAGCTGAAGGCAACATGACCAGCAAAGAATCAGACTAAATATAGGGCAAGTACAAAAATCACTGAATGTCGCATTGATTTTTCCATCTGAAAGCAGGATGTTTGTTTGACTAAAAGATTTCAAAATTCCAGCGTCTTAGATTAAGAGTCATAACTCTGAGCCTTAAGAGAGATAATTGTGATTTAGAAGCAAGAGCACAAAATGGGGTTTCCGAAGACTTGAATTCTAGTCCCAAATCCATTCTATATGTAGGTAAAGATACTTAAACTCTCAGAGCTGAGTGAATTAAGATCTGACACTTACTAGACTCTAATCTAGTCCTTGACCCTTAGCAGCCATGATCTTGGCTACAGTGCTTAACCTTTCCTAGCCTTGGGTTTGCTATTTGCAAAACAGGAATAATAATAGAACCAAAATGTAATAGGTAGAAGTAATGATTACATGGAATAAACATGTAAAGAACATAGCACTGTAGCCAGCATACAAGTACTCAACAAATATTAGCTGTAATTATTCATTTTGTGGGGAGGTGGTTAGAGAGACTGGCAGGAAGGAATGAATGTCAGAATTGGTGGCATTAGCCCTTTGAAAGGAGCTATTTTTTAAAATTGTATTTACAATTTTTCAGCCTCTAAAGAAATGCTGGTGCCCTAAGGCATAGTCCTGGGTGACCACACCCTAGTCAAATTCTCATCACAGACCTTGCTCTTTGGCATGAAGATCAGGGTCTGTGAATACCTTTTGTGTAGTCCTCATTCTGTTTAATCAGAAACTAGACAATTAGCCTGGGAATAAAAGAATATGAAATATGACTTATATGTATAATAATTATTTTAACTTTTATTCTAGTATTGACAGGACCATATTAATATTGACTATCCTTTTCCAACAACTGAGAACTGTTTAGCCACCAAAAAGATCATCCAAATTTAATGCAGTTAGAGCTTAGAGAGTATGCCTGTTTGGAACCTCCAGAAATTTAAATCTGAGACAGGATTATAAGAGGTTTAAGGGAAGGATGGAAAAGTAACATTTCTGAGAGATAAATGGGGGAGGAAGGCTTGGGCAGAGAAAACTTGGTCCTAAGATACTGATTTGACACTTTTGAAAGGAAAATGAGGAGGAAGCACATCAGAGAAAATTTCACAACAAAACACAGATCTGATCAAGTTTCAGCTAACCCAGTGGAGCTCCAGAGCAAAGATTGTTCCTTAGACTGAGTCTCGCCTTGGGCAGGAATAGCCAGGCTCCAGTGCCCCACCATGCTCATTCACATGGTGGGGAGTTGCCCATCAAGTATGCATAGCCCCCTCCCACCTCAAAGCTGAGGTGCCTCCTGAAGATGATATAACTAGAGGCTGCCAGCTACACCTACTGTTTGTAGCTGAACAACAATTTTCTTTCTTGAAGGAAGATCTGAGAGGCTTACCGCCAAAGAGAGTTTCCATAATATATATACCCTCAATATATTTTACTATAACAAGTGTTTACTATTTTTCTGCTTTGTTGTGTGCTGTGCTTAGTCGTGTCCAACTCTTTGTGACCCATTGGACTGTAGCCTGCCAAGCTACTCTGGCTGTGGAATTTTTCAGGCAAGAATATTAAAGTGGGTTTCCTCCTCCAGGGGATCTTCCTGACCCAAGAATTGAACTTGTGTCTCCTGCATTGCAGGCAGATTCTTTACTGCTGAGCCATTGGTTACACCATTTAATATTTTGTAATTTAAATCTTTATATTTTTTCTTGAACATTTCTTATCAAATTCTTGAATTGCTAATAAATACCAAATTACCAATTATAGTTGTTCAGTGCTAAGACGTGTCCGACTCTTTGCGACCCCATGGATTGTAGCATGCCAGGCTCCTCTCAACTTCACTATCTCCTGGAACTGCTCAAATTCATGTCCGTTGAGTCGTGATATTATCTAACCATCTCATCCTCTGATGTCCCCTTCTTTTGCCTTCAATCTTTCCCAGCATCAGGGTCTTTGCCAGTGAGTCTGCTCTTCATATCAGGTGGTCAAAGTATTGGAGGTTCAGCTTCAGCATCAGTCCTTCCAAAGAATATTCAGGGTCAATTCCTTTAGGATTGACTGGTTTGATCTCCTTGCTGTCCAAAGGACTCTCAAGAGTCTTCTCCAGCACCACAGTTTGACAACATCAATTCTGTGGCACTCAGCCTTCTTTATGGTCCAACTCTCACATCCGTGCATGACCACTGGAGAAACCATGACTTTGACTATATGGATCTTGTCGGCAAAGTGATGTCTCTGCTTTTTAATATGCTGTCTAGGTTTGTCATAGCTTTCCTTTCAAGGAGCAAGTGTCTTTTAATTTCATGGCTGCAGTCACCACTCACATCGATTGTGGAGCCCAAGAAAATGAAATCTATCACTCTTTCCACTTTTTCCCCTTCCCTTTGCCATGAAGTGATGGGACCAGATGCCATGATCCTAGTTTTTTGAATGTTTAGTTTTAAGCCAATGTTTTCACTCTCCTCTATCACCTTCAAAAAGAGGCTCTTTAGTTCCTCTTCACTTTCTGCCATTACAGTCGTGTCATCTGCATATCTGAGGTTGTTGATATTTCTACCGGCAATCTTGATTCCAGCTTGTGATTCATCCAGCCCAGCATCTCACATGATGTACTCTGCATATAAGTTAAATAAGCAGGGTGACAATATACAGCCTTGTCATACTCCTTTCCCAATTTTGAACCAGTCTGTTGTTCCATGTCTGGTTTTAACTGTTGCTTCTTGACCTGCATACTGGTTTCTCAGGAGACAGGTAAGGTAGTCTGGTACTCTCATCTCTGACAATTTTCCAGTTTCTTGTGATCCAGACATTTAGAGGTTTTAGTGTAGTTAGTGAAGCAGAAGTGGATGTATTTCTTGAAGTCCCTTGCCTTCTCCATGATCCAATGAATGTTGTCCATTTGATCTCTGGTTCTTCTGCCTCTTTGAAACCCAGCTTGTACATCTGGAAGTTCTTAGTTCACTTACTGCTGAAGCCTAGTTAGAAGGATTTTGAGCATAACCTTGCTAGCATATGAAGTGAGCACAACTGTACAGTAATTTGAATATTCTTTGGTGTTGCTCTTCTTTAGGATTAGAATGAAATCTGATATTTTCCAGTCCTGTGACCACTGCTATTTTCCAAATTTGCTGACATATTGAGTGCAGCAGCTTAACAGTGTCATCTTTTAGGGTTTTAAATAGTTCAGCTGGAATTCCATCACCTCCAGTGGTTTTGTTGGTAGTAATGCTCCCTAAGGCCCACTTGACTTCATACTCCAGGATGTCTGGCTCTAGGTTAGTGACCACACCATCGTGGTTATCTGAATCATTAAGACCTTTTTTGTATAGTTCTGTGTATTCTTGCCACCTCTTCTTAATATCTTGTGTTTCTCTTAGGTCCTTACTGCTTCTGTTCTTTATCATGCCCATCCTTGCTTAAAATGTTGCCTTGATACTTCCAATTTTCTTGAAGAAATTTCTAGTCTTTCTCCTTCTATTGTTTTCCTCCATTTGTTTGCATTGTTCATTTAAGAAGGCCTTCTTATTTCTCCATAGTGTTCTCTGAAACTCTGCATCCAATCAAAATATTCAGATCAATTTGGACATAAAATAATACATCCAGTAATCAAATGAAAGTGAACAAACATATGCACCTATTAAAGATACAAAAATTATCTTTATAATAGGGTTAGTGTTTTTTTTTCTTTTAGCAACTTCTGTATGTGAAACATGTTACCAGTGAAATGACTAGGCCAAATTTCTACTTCCAGGCAGTTACAGATTATTTAGCCTATAGAGTCTGTGTCTACACTTACCAATATACATACCCTCTTGCAGTCTGTCCTCACTGAAATCCCCATATGCTTATCTGACACATACAAAACAGAAGTGAGTTCAGAAAGTCTGGTTTGTAAAAATACACAAACGGAAGAACCACAAAGGTTAATGGAAAGAAATTCAGGATGTTCAGATCTCTAAGGGCAATGATGGGTCTTTCACCAAAAATGTTCCTTTCCCTTTTCAGTCTAAATACTTAGTGTGGAGGACTATCGCTTTGGTCCTGTGGCAATTCTATTATTATTAATAGCCAGTTGTTTCTCAGTTCCATCATAACTCAAGTAAAAAGAAGAAAAGTAATTTGGAGTAAGTCACTTCAGGCCCACAGGCCAATTCACTTGGATTCCACTCAGGTATGTTTATTTTAATAACTGATCTGAAGGCACGTGGAATACCACAGCCGACCAAATTTTAAGCAGAACAGCATAGAACTTAAAAACTAAGCACGCATGCAGCATGGAATAATAATCAAGTTAGGCTTCTTAAAATGCTAACTGCCAGAAAAACCTGAAACCAGGAGAGCAAAATTCGCAGGGCTACACACGCTGAATATTCCTGTTTCTCAGAGGGGCTTTTAAGAAGGCTCAAATTCTGAAGTGGCTCCCTAAAGAAGCAGGGTCAGAGATGGGTCTTATTTGACATGTGTTCTTCTTCCCAGGATATTTGGGTAGGTTTGTTTAAGACTTTTCTTTTCGTTCTTTTTTTTTTTTTTTTTTAAAAGAAAAAGCAGATGTTGTCAGCAAAAGGCCAGAACAGCAAAAGAGTTTGTTCTCTGGGAAAGAGCTGCGCTGTAACAGTGGGCAACGGTTGGAAAGTCACCAACCGTGTTCTGGCCTCACACAGCGTAGATGTGTTAACTAGGGTGCCCTGCACAGACGGTCTGTGGGTGAGAAATTTCCATGCGGCTCGCCTCTGGAGCGCCAAGGACCATGCAGGACGAGGCGAGAGGCCAGTGGGCGGAATAACCTGTGGGGAGACAGGCATGTGAAAAGGTGAAAGGGTAATGCCGGACCCAGAGTGGTTCCTGGGAGAGGCGTGCTGACGCCTGGGGTGGCTAGCTTGGCCCCACGCCGAGCTGGGCTCTCTGGAGTGTGAATGTGCATGGGGTGCACCCAGGGGCCTCGATGACTTCTCGTGCCAGTGTTATTTATAAACAGATCTCCAGACTGGAAAGCTCTAACCCAGTGCCCGGAGCCTTAGGTCTTCCTTGCCCAGGCGGCGGGCCCCGCCCCTCGGTTTCCCAACCTGCCCGGCCCCGCCCTGCCTCTCCTAACTCCTCCCGGGCCCCGCCTCCGCCGCTTCCCACAGCCCTTCCCGTCGGCTGCTGGCTCCAGGCTCCCACCGGGCTCGGCGGAGGTGGAAGCGCGCAGGCGCCGTTGGCGGCAGGCAGAGTGCGGAGTAGCGGCGCGGGGCGCGCGGTGAGTGTGGTGGGCACGCGGGGCTCGCAGCCGCAGATCGTGGTTCGGGCCAGGCGTCCTGAGAGGGATTGGAGTGTGTGCGGCTGACGGCTGGGACAGCCGTCGGTCCCGTAAGGAGAAAGCTGCCAGACGTGCGGCAGCGGGATTGGCCGCGCTGCCGGAGGGTGTCCGGCTCCGGCTGCGTGGGGAGCAGAGTGCGTGGTGGCAGGAGCGGGCGAGGATACGTGGAAGGGGAGAAATGGAAGGAAAGGGCTCCGGAGGCTGAAAGTCTGGACTCAGGCTTGGCAGGACCGGGAGGCTCGCCAAGGGCTCTGGAGGGTGTCCCAGCTTCAAGTTTAGTAGCCCCCGCTTGGTGCCCCTGAGCGGCGGGCGTCCCGGGCCCATCCCTTCCCCCGCGCTGCCGTCCGGGAGTGCAGAGTTGCCAGGAACATTCCTCATCGCGGGGGGAGAGGATTTGGAGGAGGTGGGCTGTCGCCCTAGGTTTGTGCCAAGGAGGGCGTGGCACTCGTGTGACTTTCTTCACCCCGCCCCCGGGAATGTGTCCGTCTTCTGGTACATTGTGCTCATGGACATTTCAACAAAGGCTAGGACTGTTTTCTAGGCAGTGGCGGGTGACAAGCGGGGGCGAGTCGGTGGAGGGGGAAGAGCCCAAGGTCGCGGTGCAGCCTTAGGGGACGGGGTAGCGAAAGTAGGGGGGCAGACATGGGGAGAGTGGAAGGCAACAGCCCTCCTGCCTCAGCTTCTTCCTCCTTTCTGGTCCGCTGATTTTGATCATTGGTAGAAACAGCCTCGAGAGGGATGTGAGTGGAAATTAGTGTGTGTGTTCAGACTGGCTGCAGCCATTGGTTTTCTAATTGTGCTGTTGATGTATTTCTAAGTGTCCCTTAAGGAGAAATGGGAAACTAATGGAATTTAAGAGGAAATAATTGAAAGGAAGGATGAAGAGGTGGTGTGTCAAAACTTAGAGCTAAATTAATGCCTTGAGATAGTCCTAGTATAAATTCAGCCAAACTTTGAAGGATGTGGAGGTGTGAAAGTCAGGGTAAGTGGAAGCTGGTTAGGGCGTGGTTGATTGTTTCAATTAAGAATGGATTTGTGTGTGTGTGTGTGTGTGTGCACGCAAGATTACATTGGGGATATAAAACACCAGGGCAAGTCTTGTAATTTAGGATAAGGTTCTGAGGCTTTCATTTTCAAGCATAGGGTTTTTATGGAAAGTAGTTATATGTGTTCCCAAGCATAGATGTTGATATTTTTACTCATTTGTTTAACTTAATACAATAAAACAAACTGAACTTCTTCCTCCTCCACCCCTTCCCCCTGCTTGTGAATACTGTTTTATAAACATTTACTTTCCGATCTGAAATGTGTTTAAAGGCACAGTCCGAACCCCCAGATCATAAAGTGGAGGATTTCTTCTTGCACTATTGTCATTTTACTCTTTCTTTTCCTGTTATTTTAAGTTAAATGCCACTAACATTACCAAATTTGGGGAGAGAAGTATTAGGGATACATCCCTTTTCCAGTGCCTGATGAACTCCTATTTATCCTTTCAGACTCAGCCCACTTCACTACTTGGAAAAAATTGGCCAAATCTTCCAGAATGTATTGGGCTTCCCAGGTGGCTCAGTGGTTAAAAAACAAAAAAAGATCCACCTGCCATGCAGGAGACCTGGGTTCGATCCCTGGGTGGAGAAGATCCCCTGGAGGAGGAAATGGCAATCCACTCTGGTATTCTTGCCTGGAAAATCCCACGGACAGAGGAGCCTGGTGGGCTCCAGTCCAGGGGGGGTCTCATAGTGTCGGACATGACTGAACACGTATGCACTCAGAATGTATTAATCACCTCCTTTTCTGTCAAGCTAACACTACTGGCCTTTTTTCTCTTGTTACTGGAACCTCAGTCTTCTGTATTATCCCAGTACCTAGGACTAATGGGTATGTACTCTATGCCTAATAAATGCACTTACAGTTAGATGTTAATAAGTGCTATTAGAAAGATAGCAATTCACATCACATAAGGCTCATGGGATAATAGAAGAAATTCAGAATGCTGAAATTATAGTGTTTGAACACCATTATTTAGAATATGGATAAGAAATAAGCACGGAAATATGTTCCCATGTATTAGTCTGTGGAGATCCCTGGGTTGGCAAGATGCCCTGGAGAAGGGAAAGGCTACCCACTCCAGTATTCTGGCCTGGAGTATTCCATGGGATCGCAAAGAGTCGGACACAACTGAGTGACTTTCACTTATATACTCTTCTTAAAAAGGGGTAAAAGCTTTGTGTATATATATATATATATAGGTGAAGTAGACATCAGAAAAAGGCTGATTATTTTTTTAAAGGTCAACTTCTGACACCAAGACTTCACTTTCACTTTTCACTTTTATGCATTGGAGAAGGAAATGGCAACCCACTCCAGTGTTCTTGCCTCGAGAATCCCAGGGATGGGGTTGCACAGAATCGGACACGACTGAAGTGACTTAGCAGTAGCAGTAGTCTGACACCAAAACAAGCGAAAAGCCAAGGCAAAATGATTAATCATTTGTAGAAAGACACAGATAGAATGCTGCTGGATTTAGGAAATTTGTAAGCAGATCAGGCTGACCAGATGCCATCTTCCGGAGGGTAATGTAGCTAAAGAAGCTATAACCGATTAGACCAGTTACACTTATCAGTTGTATTATACTCCTCCTAAATCATAAGGTGACTTGAACATTTGGCTAGGGAGTCTCTTCACAGCACAGTGTCCTCAGTGGGCTTGGCCTGACTTTTCTGCCAGCAAGTTCTCTTAACTCTACCAGCATCCCTGGCCTTCCAGTCACCTCTAGCTCATAACAGAAATTATCTTCCTTTTGCTCATTACTATTCAAGCTCCTCACCCTAACAGCTGGCTTTCCTCTGCTAAATGGATTTAAGCATTGGAGAGAACATCATGAGCAAATGGTTACTCAGTTTATAAGTGAATAGAATTGATACTTTAGTTTTAAAAATTAGTCAGTGTCTTCCCTTAGTTGGCAGCCTGGATGGGAGAGTTCCGGGGAGAACAGATACATGTATATGTATGCCTGAGTCCCTTTGCCGGCCACCTGAAACCATCACAACATTGTTCATCAACTGCACTCCAATATATATAATTTTTTTTCTTTTTTTAAATAAGATAAAGCTTAATAAAAGTTTTTTTTTAAGAAAAGGCAGAAAACCTATTCTGGCTCTTAGTACATTTCTAAATTTTCTCCCCTCATTTAATTTATCCCATCTCCACCTAAATGTAAAAACTTTTTTCTTTATGTCACTTTAAATATATACATATATATATATATGTGTGTGTGTGTGTGTGTGTAATATTAACCATTATTCCCCCCAAACACTCCAAGTTAGTGTCTGGTTTTGTCAGTAAAACTTGGGAATCAGAATGAATAGCCTCCATAAAACTAAAAAAAAAAAAGTTCTACATCCTTTGTGGTCTGTAGACTACTGAAAAAAAATTTCCCAACCACTGTGATTAAGGCTTTCTGCTTAAAACTTTCCTCACCTAGACTTCCTTCCCTATTTCTGGTTTCTCCTCTGATTCTTTGACCAGTCAACCTCAGTCACTTCCACTGAGTCGTCTTCTTAGGGTTCTGTTCAAGACTCTTTTCTTTCCCAGTCTTTGCAGGAGACAGTGATATGGTGGTCAGTGGTGTCAAATTTGGAGGCAAGAGTTTAAACATCTTTCTCAAAGTGTCAGTGTCCTTACCTGTAAAAATGATGATTACGACACCTGATAAGTGGGAGCAGGTGTGTTAACAGTTTATCAAAGTATCTAGCACATACTAATTGCCCTGAAAACAGTAGCTACAATTATTTGTAATTGTCATTTCTTAGGACACCTACTTAAGCACACCATGGGCTTCCCTGGTGGCTCAGACGATGAAGAATCTGCCTGCAGTACGGGAGATCTGGGTTCAATCCCTGCATTGGGAAGATCCCCTGAAGGAGGGCATGACCACCCACTCCAATATTCTTGCCTGGAGAATCCCCATGGACAGAGGAGTCTTGTGGGCTACAGTCCATGGGGTCACAGAGTCTGACATGACTGAGCGACTGAACAAACACGCATGACAACTACTATAATTTCAGTAGCAGTTAACTTCAAAATACGAATGTGTTGACATCTCGCTTCATTCACATTTCAGTCCTGTGAATAGATTCCTCCCATATTTCTAAAATCAGGTGGCTTAGCACACCGCTTTGCAGACATCAGCATGCCTAATAGTCACAAGAATGCATTGATTTCTGGACCCCATCCCTCGAGTTTCTGATGTCTGGAATGGGGCCTGAGGAATATTCATGTCTTGTAAGTTTCCAGTTGATGGTGTTGCTGCCCACCCTCGGATCCACACTGAGTGGCACTGATTTAGATGGCATTAAGACAGATTGGCAGGGAGGAGGGGAGACCAAAACAAAAAGACCAAGATGTTATTGAAGAGAGGAACATGCTTAAAATTGGTGGTATCGGATGCCTTGGAAAGTTCAGAAAGGATACAACTGAGAGAACACAGTTGGATTTGTGTTCTGATTAGAGCCTTTTTATTTGTTTTTCATGTGTGTCAGGTGCAAAGTTGATTTAATTATACTCCTCAATTGGTAGAATATTAACATTATTATGACCAGAAAAAAAGAAAACAACATATGGCAGGTCTTTGAGGTAATGGTTCTTAATATGGGAGTGTGCATTAGACTCTGTTAGGGAGCTGTTTTCACCAACACACTTAGGTTTAGTGTATTGTCTCAAGTGTCTTCCCCGTGCAAACTGATCAAGTCAGAATTTCAGAGTGTGGAACCTGGGCATGAAAAAATTCCAGGAGGTTTTCATGTACACTCTAGTTAAGAACCACTTCTTTGAATAATGTTGGTCAGGAAGTGGAGGCAGTGAAAAATATTTTTTTTTTGTAAATTGTTGATGAAGGAAGAAGAGAAGAAAAAAAAACTGGAGTTTGAGAATTTTAAGAGATCAAGAAAGCAGTATTGTGAGAAGGGCTGAAAACCCTACTGGAATGTTTGAAGGTGTAATGCTAAGTGGATATAATTGATAACATAGAGAGCTGGATTCAGAGGGCAGGAGGCACTAGAATCAGGCACCAAGAGAATAGAGGGGGAAAGAATGAGTTAAGAAAAGTAAATCTAAATGTAGAGAGGGGAGAAGTTGAAGGAACACTCTGTAAGGGAGGTTTGTTTGCACACTACTTTTCAGTGGAACTTAAATAGGCCATGAACTCGATGGATTTTTCAAGTTTAGTAATGCTGGTTACTAAAGTTCAGGACTTCAGCTACCTCTTATGGTTGCACAATTGTGTTTTTTTCCACCTTTTTTCATTTAGAAGAATTTTTTGAAGTTCAGTTCAGGCATGCTCTGTCATAACCCCACGGCCCCAGCCGTTGCCTTAAAACTGACATAAGTATATGATTATTATTCAACAAATATTTGTGTGCCTCTCAATTGCCAGGTATTATTCTAAGCACTCAGGATATAGCATTGAATAAAATATTTGTATTTTACTGGACATTTTTGTTCTCAAGGAGCTAACATCCTATTTGAGGGAGGAAGAAAATAAACATTAATAAGTAAAATGTGGGTGTATGTGCACTCTGTGTGTGTGTGTGTGTGTGTATACACACACACACTCGTGTATATGTGTATGTGAGTAGAGTTACAGTGTTGCATTCTTTAGAGAAATACAAAGTAGGGAAAGTGAATAGTGGAGCATCTATAGATATTCATCAGTAGGTGAATAGAGTCTTTTGGAGGGCAGTGATCAGGGAAGACAGTGTCAGCAAAGAGTTTTAAGAGATGAGAAAACTATTTATTTGGAGGAAGAGCTTTCTGGGAATAGAGAACAGGAAGTATAGAGGTCCTGAGGTGGTACCTTTTTGAGACATTTTTGCTAGGAATCACAGAACAGTCCTTGGGACGAGAATAGCATGAATGAGTGGGAGTGAATAATAAGAAACAGGGTCACATAAGTAAGAAGGTATGTTGGATGGTAGGAGCGTAGGGCAATTCCGCTCATTTTGAGAGGATATTGTAAGGCTATTGAATGAGAGGAAAAGCCATGGAAGGTTTGAAGAGTGAAATGTGATCTGATTTCTGTTTTATAAGGATCAATCTGAGTGCTTTGTGGAATATAGAGTTGCAAGGGGAGCAAGAACTGTATAGACCAGTCTGAGGAGAGGTTGAGGTGACTTGAACCAAGGTAATATAATGCTAGAGGTATGATAAGTGACCAGATTTTCTGCTCACTTATTGGAAGTGGAATCGGAAGGGGAATATGACAAAGGATGAGAGTCAAGGATGATGCCAAGGATTTTGGTTGGAGCAACTAGAACGATGGAGTAGCCACTTAGTGAGATATGGAAGATTGTTGGAGAAGAAAATTTGAGAGAAGGAAGACCAAGCATTCAGGACTAGGCATGCTGAGTCTGAGAAGACTTTCTATTATCCAGGTGGAATTCAGGAGAGTGGCATGGGTGGAGAGGAAGCTCTGGGAATAGATCAGATCATTACAAGGAAAGAGAAGGGCTCACTCCTTTAAAAAAAAAATTAACTGTTTTTTAGAGCATTTTAGGTTCACAGCAAAATTGAGTAGAAAATAGTCCTCCAGCTTTGTTCTTCAGTATTAAGTTGACTCTTTTAGATCTCTTGGCTCTCCATGTAAATTTTGGAGTAAGTTTGTTGATATTCACAAAATACCTTGCTAGATTTTGATTGAGATTGTGTTGAACCTATTGATCATCTTGGGAAGAACTGACATCTTGGCACTATTGAGTCTGTATTTCCATGAATGTAGAATAATTCTCCATTTATTTAGTTCTCCTTTGATGTCTCTGATCACAAATATGAGGAATTTTCCTCATGATGGATTTTGAACAGAGTTTTTTAGATTTATATATAAGTAATTCATTTTGTGGCGAGTGCTAATATAAATGGTAATATATTTTTAATTTCCACTTCCACTTATTTATTACTGGTGTTTAGGGAACTGGGTAGCTTTTGCATATTAATCTTGTATCTTGCAACTTTGCTATCATTGCTTATTAGCTCCAGGAGTCTTTGTTGTTGATTCTTTGGGGTTTTCTACATTGTTGATAATGCCATCTGTGAAAAAAGTTTGATTTCTTACTTACCAATCTGTGTAACTTAGGAAGGAATTCCCAGGTGGCGCTAGTGGTAAAGAAGCCACCTGCCAATGCAGAAGATCTAAATTCAATCTCTGGGTCAGGAAGATCCCCTGGAGAAGGGAGTGGCTACCCAGTATTGTTGGATAGGCAATCCCATGGACAAGAGGAACCTGGTGGGCGGCAGTCCATGGGGTCACAAACGTGTTGGACACGACGGAGCACACACACATAACTTGGAAAAGAGTGGTAAGAGGAGACATTGTTGCCTTGTTCCTTATTTTAGCTGGAAAGCTTTGTGATTCTCCCTATTAAGTATGGTGTTAAGCTGTAGGTTTTTGTAGATATTCTTAACAAATTGAGGAAGTTCACCTCTACTCCTAATTTTCTGAGAGTTCTTAATCATGTATGGGTGTTGGATTTTGTAAAGTCCTTTCTCTGCATCTGCTGATATGTTCATGTTCTTTTTCTTCTTTTGCCTATTGATGTGATGGATTACATTAATTGATCTTCAAATGTTGAATTAGCATTGCATAACTGGAATAAATCTCACTTGGTTATGGTTTGTAATTCTTTTTATACATCGTTGCATTTGATTTGCTAATATTTTGTTGAGGGTTTTTGCAGGTATATTCATGAGAGATGTTAGTCAGTAGTTTTCTTTTCCTGTAATGTCTTTGTCTGGTTTTGGTATTAGGGTAATTCTGGCTTCATAAGTTAGGAAGTATTCCCTTGGTTTGGTTTCTATCTTCTGGAAGAGACTGTAAGAAAATTGTTACAGTTTCTCCTTAAGGGTTTGATAGAATTCACAGGTGAGCCCATCTGAGCCTGTTGCTTTCCTTTTTGAAAGGTTATTAATTATTGATTTTATTTCTTTAATATATAATATGTATTCATATTGTCTATTTCTTCTTGTATGAGTTTTGGCAGGTTGACTCTTTCAAGGAATTGGTTTGATGGATTTGTTCATAATAATCTTTTATTAACCTTTTAATGTCTCCATGCAATCTGTAGTGGAATCTCCATGCAATCTGTTATTTCAAGTATTGTAATTTGCCTCTTTTTTTTTTTCTTAGCTTGTCTAGAATGTTAATTAAAAAAAATCTTTTCAAAGAGTCAGGTTTTGGTTTTATTTTCTCTGTTCATTCCTCATTTTCAGTTTCATTGTGATATCTGCTCTAATTTTTATTATTTCTCTTCTTTTGCTTCTTTGAATTTAATTTGCAGTTTCTGACTTTCTATGGTAGAAGCTTAGATTGTTGATTTTTAGAGCTTTTTTTCTTTAAATGGGCTTCCCAGGTGGCGCTAGCGGTAAAGAACCTTAAATGTATGCATTAAGTGCTATAGATTTTCCTCTAAGCACTGCTTTCACTGCATTCCATAGTATTCGGTAAGTTTTATTTTCATATAGTTGAAAATATTTTAAAATTTGAGAGTTCTTGCTTAACTCATATGTTGTTTAGAAGTGAGTTGTTTAATCATCATGTGCTTGGGGATTTTGCAGTTATCTTACTGATTTCTGGTGTAATTCCATTGTGGTCTGAGAGCAGACAGTGTATGATTTCTATTCTTTTAAATTTGTTAAGGTTGCATTTTATGTCCCAGAACGTGGTTTATTTTGGTGCATATTCCATCAAGCTAGAGAAAAATGGGAATTCTGTTGTTGGATGAAGTCGTCTTTAGATATCAGTTATATCCCATTGATTGGTGGTGCTATAGAGTTACTGAATTTCTGCCTGCTGAATCTGTCCAGTTCAGTTAGAGGAGTGTTGAAGTCTGTAATAATAGGAGATTCATCTGTTTTTCCTTGCAGTTCTGACAGGTTTTGCCTCATGTATTTTAACACTTTGTTGTTATGTGCATACATTAAGGATTGTTATGTCTTCTTGAAGAATTGACCCTCTTTGTCATTGTGTTATGATATTATCCTCTTATCTCTGACAACTTTCCTTGCCCTGAAGTAGCTCTGTCAGAAATTGATATAGCTGCTTCTACTTTCTTTGATTAATTACTAGCATGGTATATTTTTCCATTCCTTTATCTTTCGTCTATGTGTGTCTTTCTATGTAAAATATGCTTCTTGTAGACAATATATATTTGGGTTTTATTCTTTCATCCACTCTGACAATCTGTCTTTTCATTGGTATATTTAGATCATTGATGTTTTAAAAAGATTATTGATATAGTTGGATTAATAACTACCGTATTTGTTACTGCTTTCTATTTGTTGTTCTTGTTCTTTGTTCCTGTTTTTGTCTTTCATACTTTTCCTGTGTTTTAATTGACACTTTATATGGTTCCATTTTCTCTTATTTGTTAGTGTATCAGTTAAACTTAAAAAAAAACCATTTTTTAATGGTTGCCATAGCATTTGCTAAATACACATTTCCAACTAATCCAATTCCACTTTCAAATAATACTGTATCACTTCATAGGTAATAGAAGTACTGTATAATAACAAAATATTCCAAATTCCTCCCTCCTATTCCTTGTATCATTGTTATTCATTTCACTTATACATAAGCGTATATGTAAGTATTTATAACTGAAAGTATTATTGCTAGTAGTTTGAACAAATTGTAATCTTTTAGATCATTTAAGAATGAGAAAAAAAGTTTTTATATTACCTATAGTTATTCATTTTTTGATGCTCTTCGTTTCTTTATGTAGCTCCTTATTTCTGACCTATATTATTTTCCTTCTCTCTGAAGAACTTTTAACAAATCTGGTCAGGCAGATCTACTAGCAAAAAGTTGCCTCAGTTTTTGCCTGTCTGAGCAAGTCTTTATTTCTCCTTCTCTTTTGACAGATAATTTCTTAGGGTACAAAATTCTGAGTGGGTGAATTTTTTTCTCTCAACACTCTTAAGTATTCATTCCCTTCTCATTTGCTTGGTTTCTGAGGAAATGTCAGGTATACAGTTAGCTCTTGAACAATGTGGGGATTAATCCAAGTGAGTATAATTTACAGCTATACCTCCATATCTCCAGTTCCTCTGCATCCACAAAATCAACCAACCACAGACCATTTAGTACTTCAGTATTTACTACTGAAAAATATCTGCATATAAGTGAGCCTGGGCAGTTTAAATCCAGGTTGTTCAAGGGTCAATTTACCTTTGTTCCTCTAGTGGTACTTCTTTTTTTCTCCTCCTTTGGGTTGTTTTCCAGATTTTTTGTCCTTGATTTTCTGCAGTTTGACTATAACATTCCTAGACATAGCTTTTAGTTTGTTTCTTTGTTTTGCTTTTATCCTGTTTAGCATTTTACCCTGCTTGGTGTTCTCTGAGCTTCCTGGATCTATGGTTTGGTATCTGACATTTATTGGGGAAATTCTCACTCATTATTGCTTCAAATACTGCTGCTGTTCTTCTATTTCCTCTTTCTGGTATTCTCATTACACATATGTTACATCTTTTGTAATTGTCTCAGAGATCTTGGATATTCCTTTCTTTTCAGTTTTGCTGTTTCTATTTTCGTATTTTCAAGCTTAGAAAGTCTTTACTTAGCTGTATCCATTCTCCTAATAAGCCTATCAAAAGCTTTCTTTATTTCAGTTACAGCGTTTTTGATTGGTAGTATTTCTTTTTGATACTTTCTTGGAATGTCCATCTTTCCACTTACATTACCCATCTTTTCTTGCATGTTGTTTACTTTTTACATTAAAGCCCATATCATAATTGGTTTTTAACTGCTGCTAGGTCTCTGTTGCTTTGCATGGGCTTCTCATTGGGTGGCCTCTCTTGTTGCAGAGCACAGGCTATGGGTGCACAGGCTTCAGTAGTTGCAGCACATGGGCTCAATAGTTGCAGCTTCTGGTCTCTAGGGCATGTGGGCTCAGTAGTTGTGGCACACGGGCTTAATTGCTCCATGACATGTGGAATCTTCCCAGGGGTCGAACCGCTGTCCCCTGCCTTGGCAGGCAGATTCTTATCCACTGCGCCACCAGAGAAGTCCAAAGTCCATAGCATGTTATTCCTAGTATTTTAAAATTCCTGGTCTGATAATTCTAACATTCCTGCCACATCAGACTCTGATTTTGTTTTGATTTTTCTCCCTCTTAGGGTTTAGAAGACAACCTCTTCTAAGGTGTCGCAACACCTTTCCAACAACAGCAGTGATTGGGTTATCCTAAAAACGTTGGGGACCATAGAAATCATATTGTCAGTGGAAGTTGACTTTTAGCATCTCCTAAAGAAGTGGCTTTATACAATATATGTCAGACTTTTATTCGACATTTATTGAGCACTTTTGCTGTGAAAGGGGTGTGCTTTACTCTTTGTAGAGTAGAAACATAAATATTTCTCAAGAATATTATTGAGCATAATGAAGTGAGAGTTGAATAAAGTTCCACAAGGCAGGGATAATCAGAGCTGTGAAAAATGCTCAATGGTTGCTTTTCTTTCTCTATTATTGTGTGGTAATAGCTGGTATGCTTCTTTTCAAGCTCATTCACATACTTACGTATATGAATTTGTGATAGTATTCATTATCTTCTGGAAAGGCTTGGCGGTTAAATGGGCCAGAATTGAAATAACAATTTGAGCTTCTTAAGTATATTTTTCAGTGCCTCATAATTTAGAACCTAGGATTTCTTTAGGAGAGGGTATGCTATTTTATATTCCTGACTTGGAATAAGTTCCCTGCATTCTATTTTTTCCCTTCTTTGTGTCCTAGAAGATACATGTTATTTCCTGGAATCCTAGGTAACCAAGCTCCTCCTTTTTGACCGACAAAACCTATTCAAAGCACTGTACGTTCTGTGTAAGGGCTCTAGTCTGGCTCTAGAGAGCCTGTTCTTTGTGGTTTGGTTTCTAATGTTATGCATTACCATTTTGAAAAAAAAATCCATATGACTAACTTGCCACAGTAATCCTGTTTGACATGTTTGCTTCAGAGAGAAAGCTGGCAAAGTTAGAAACACATGCCTAGTTGAAAATTTGCTGTCACTGCAGAAAAACGTTAATGGAATATATTCCTAGTCTTTTCCTCTATGTTAGTATTACTCATGGGAGCAGAATAATGATTTTTGGCAAGAATATATTTACTTTCCTGTGTAATTTTATCATACTTCAATTTCCCACTCATTTTTTCCCTAGGATTTATCAAGAAAATATTATTATATAAAGGAGTAAAAATAAAAATTCTTTCTTTAGGCTCATAAGCAGTTAGTCTGAAAATACACATTTTTGTTGCATTAATATGAACTATCCACAAATACTGAAAGCTTCCAGCCTGCGGGTACCACTTCATGGTGCTTCGCCAGTCCCTTCTCCAGGGGACCTTTCTGACCTAGGGATCGAACCCAGGTCTCCTGTTCCAGGTAGATTCTTTACTGTCTGAGCCACTAGGGAAGCCCCCACAAAGCCCCACCCACCCCTAAAGACTGACCTCTTCACTGTCTTAAAAGGTTGTGTACCCCTAACCTTTCTGAGTTGGGTTCTGCTTCTCTGCCTGAGTTCCTTATTTGCATTTCAGCTCTTAACTGTTTTGAACTGGTGCTAGTTCTCTGCCAGAATCTCGGCCTCATTAGCTAGGGGTCAGAGCGTCTCTGTTGTCTTTGTCTACTTTGGTCTTTGCCTGGTGAGGGTTGGGAATCAGAAATCAGAAATCCAGTGACTCCTCACCACTGGAGTTGGTGGCCTCCAGCATATTGCATCAGGGCTGATAAGAGGCAGAATATATCAGGGCCTTCAGAAAACCAGGAAAGGCACTGGGGTAAATCCTGTTTGGAATGGGATTTTGTTTTTTCCTCTGGGATCCAAGCACACTCTTAGCAACCCTGTCTTTCACAGGAATATAGTTGAGTTCATTATTCAGAAGGTTGCCCACATTATTTTTTTCTTCTCATCTCTCAAGCAACACGGATTATCTTCCTTAATAATGATAATAACAGCAGTGACAACCCCTCCATGTTGTACCAGACATTTTACTTTTATTATTTTTATTACCTTGTAAGGGATATGATATTTACACCCACTTTTATACCAGGGACACTGCAGTTCAGCAAACTTAAGAGCTCGAGGTCACTTTGGGGTGTTCAGGAAGAGAAAATGTATATTGAACACTTACCATGCATGCATTTCGAGCATCAGACATGATCTTGCAGGCGTTAAGTGCTTAATCATTGTTGAATGAATGAATGAGAGGATACTGTGTAAATTTGTTAGAAAGGTTAATTTCTTTGTGCTTAACACAGCAGCAGGCATGGGGTAGGTGCTCAGAAAATATTTGTTGAATTGATGACACTATTCATTCAAATATTGTTGAGTTAGATTATCCAGTGTACTCTTCTATTAGAACATGATGATGAATATAAGTGTTTGAGTGATAGATATAGTATTCTGGTGAAGAAAAGATGAACTTTTTTTTTTTTTAATTTTGACCTCTACACAGCATATGGACTTTGGTTCCCCGACCAGAGATCGAACCCACGCCCCCTGCGTTGGAAGCGCAGAATCTTAACCACTGGACCACCAGAGAAGTCCCAAACACAGATTTTAATGGATGTTTTTGTCCTTTGATTCTCTCAAAGAGTAATTGATATCCTATGCTGAACTCCACTTGCGGTAAAGGCTTCATTTACCTACTTCATCTTACTCAGTCTCTCACTCATTCACTGCTAAAACTCCTTCCTTGACTTCTGCCCTTTCCCTAGATAATGCCATTAATTCTCATAACCTACTACATTCTGCACACTGACAATTCCCACAAATAGATCAGAATTTTTTAGCCAAAATTTTTCCTCAATGACCCAGGGCCATATAAATGACTTTCGACCTTAAGCTAAAATGTCTTAGAACTTCTCCCCCTGCCCACTGCCCCATGTATGTATCTCTGCTTCTCCTTTGTGGCTCGTATTGTTAAAGAGGAGGAGATTCTGTATTCAGGACAGAGACCTCTTGGTAAGAAGTGGCCTGAGTATAATTACGAATGTGACCATGTGGGGTTCCCTTAGTCACTGCTGTGGAGAAAAAGCAGTCCTGACCTCAAGTTAAGGCCCCTAACTTCAGGGGCTGTGGTCTGCATCACCTCTGCCAAACAAGTTTTGTCTTCTGGTGCTTTTATGTGCTGTGTTGTGCTCAGTCATGTCCAACTCTTTGCGACTCCATGGACTGTAGCCCGCCAGGCTCCTCTGTCCCTGGGATTTCCCAGGCAAGAATACTGGAGTGGATTGCCATTTCCTTCTCCAGGGGATCTTCCTGATCCAGGGATCGAACCCACATCTCCTGCATTGCAGACAGGTTCTTTACCACTGAGCCACCAGGGAAGCCCTCAATTGTTTTCTGTGCCGGTGACCACCTCTTCTTCCTTGCTGATGCCAGTAGGGATGACAGGAGCAGGCGGCCTCTTTCTTTTGACCTTCCTTTTTCAAGTGTGATGTGTGGGAAAATGTACTCTGATCGTCACGTCCACAGAGCTCTCAAGGTCTGTGTGGATTTTTCCCCCATTGTCTCTTCCTTTCCTGGCTGGATAATAGACCATATGTTTTTTTGTGAGTTATTTTTCCTGTGACTTCCAGTCCTCACAGGAGGCCTTCCCAGTGACACTGTGCAGTTCACTCTTACCTATTTCTCTGGGCCTATCCATGGTTTCCCCTTTTTGTGCTAGAGCCACAGGACTTCAGCTGATAGTGTTATGTTTTTTCCTGTCACATTACTACAATGGCATGTGGTTTTGCTTTTCTTTTTTTCCTTTATCCCATTGATGTGGGACCCATTTGTCCAAAGCTGTATATGAAATGTCTTCACACAACCTTAAAGTCAGACACTGTCTCTATAATGTTGGTAAAGAAATCTTAAGCATTTCTTTCCTACATTTAGTCATATTAAAGAGAAATTTATAAAAAAATATTTTCTTCCTTTGATTCCAAAATATTTACTAGAACTTCTTATGTAGTATTGATGAAAGCTGTGGATTCTGTTAAGATGACCAAAAGTTAATGTACATCTAGGCTTCATGTTGTCACAGGTGAATCTTAGTTGCTATGTGATCATCTACTGTGTGTCTGTCCATGCTGTGCTGTGCTTAATCGCTCAGTTGTGTCTGATTCTTTGCGACCCTATGCACTGTAGCCCACCAGGCTTCTCTGCCCATGGGATAGATTCTCCAGGCAAGAATACTAGAGTGGGTTGCCATGGCCTCCTCCAGGGGATCTTCCCAACCCAGGAATCGAACTGGGGTCTCCTGCATTGCAGGCAGATTCTTTACCAGCTGAGCTACCAGGAAAGCCCATGTCTGTCCATATCTGTATATAAAGAAATATAATTCCAACTCATTGTGTTGGCGGTTCCCCAGCCAGCAAGGACTAAGGCAGAGAGTGTCATGGAGAGCAGCATTAATTGCATGGAATATTATGAAATCCTGAGACCATCCTTCTGAGGACCAAGAGTGAGTGGTTGGGGGACATGTACAGGGCTGGTATACCGCTTCCTTCATTGTGATTCCACATACCTCCCACAAACAGACCCCCTGCTTCAAGGGTGCTTGGATTTGGAGTGCTTAATTCCATTAGCCTTTGTGAGTAGGTGAAAGGTTATTTGGTTAAAAAAACTTCACATTTACCTTCCTCCCCCATCACTTTTCTTTTATGTAGTTCAGGGCTCAGCTGAAATGCTCAGTGTTTTCCCTAGCGAGTGCTTCAGAAATCTTGGCACTGAATATCATTCTAGTAAAAACACGTAAATTCAGCATCTTGTAGAAAAGCTTCTCTGTGTGGTACCCGGGCCACCCTTGCATGTCTTCACTCAGGCCCCATGGGCAGTGCTTGACCATAGTCTGAGTCAAGTCTTGGCGAAACGCCCCATGGTTCCTCCTGGAGCAAGGAGAGATAAGCAGCCTGGTGTCATGAGGCAGCTTCTTGTAACATACCTTGTGGGAAATACCCTAAGTCTATTTCTCATCCATCTCCTCGTTCAGCTGAGGGCAGAGACTTCCGTCTTGTTCCCCATGCAGTACAACTTCTGGTGTCTTTGTAGGTCTGTAAAACTGCTATTGCTTGGACATCTGTCATTGGGCCCCTCCTGTTTGATGCCAGCCTATGGGCTTAAGTCCTTGGTACACTGACACATGCTGATTTTGCATTTGCTGTGTGTGTAAGTAATAAATTGTCTGAATCCATTTGAACTCATTGTCTCCTTACCAGCCTAACCTATGGAAGTGTGGCAAGCTAGCCCAGCGGCTGCACTAATAATACTTGTGACCTCGTGAGACATTGAGTTGGTGCTTTGGGAATGTTGCCTGTGTGACACAGTGAGGCAGTGGGGCTCTCACTGGCCACACTCTCAGCTCCTAGATGTACCATGGGGTATTTTTTGAGCCTTTGTGCTTGTCTTTGAGCAGAGTGGAGCCCCCAGTTTGTAGGTGAACGGAGCCTTTCTATTGGAATTACCCTTTTCTCACATTGCCAGGCCAAGGAAAATACCAATATCTGCTTTTTAGAAAGCCTTATTAATAGAACTGGAAAGACCATAGAAATTCTGAAGCTCCCTTCCCCGCAACCTCCCGGCCTCTGACTCTCTCGAAGTGTGGTAGAAAACAAGGACTAATCACAGTGTTAGGGCCTGCTCAGAATGGTGTACTTTATTTTTTTATTTTTATTTTTTTTAAGAATGGTGTACTTTATTTTTTTTTTTGAGGCAGTGAAAAGGAATTTTTATTTATAAGTTATACTCCACCTACTTCCCAAGAGAATTTGAAGGTGACTCAAAATGAAAACCACATATGCAACATAATCAGTAAAATAGAAAATCAAATCCATGGAAATGAAGAAAAGAAACCAACACTGATGATCACCATGCGTCAAGTTCTTGAGTGTCATCATCGTTTAACCCAACAACCCCATTTTACAGATCAGAAAGGCAAGAGCAAAGAGGCAGGCCCAGACCATGTGCAGGTGCAAGCACAATGGGCTTGGGATATTTAGGAGCCTGTGAAAATATTTAAAACAAGGAATGGTGTACTTTAAATGGTACATTCTTACTCAGGAGGTGGTTCTCTTGCTCATAGATTTTGTGATATTTTGGTTTCCAAAGACACCAAATGTTTCACCATTCAAGCACCTACAAAACATTTCTATTCTGGCATTAGATCTGGGAAAAAGAGAAAACAATATGGAGGGCAATTTCTACTTACATATTTTTGAAAGCGTTTTCTATAATACTTCTTGATTTTGCATTAGAGTTTTTTTTTTCAAATGTAGACATTTAAGGCTATAACTTTCCCACTAAGCACAACTTTAACTGCATTCCACAGATTTTATGTTGTACTTTTATTACCATTTAGTTCAAAATATTGTCTAATTTCTCTTGTCATTTATTTTTAAATTTTTGTGTTTTCCCATGTTGAAAGCTTTTCATCCAAATGCAGCCATACACATTTCACTACATGGTACTATAATTTTTATTCTAATACTGTAGTACTCTTTCAATTTATCAGACCTCTTTCAGAAGAGAAGTTAGTATATGTATAATTGATTTGTGATCCAATGGTTATTTAGAGTTTTACTGTTTACTTTCCAAATATGTAGGGTTTTCCTCATTTACATATTGGTATTTGTGAGGAAGATGTTAACACAGGGGTCTAGTTGCTAACTTTTCCTGTCTCTAAAGGAACCTGGAACCATACTCTTGGGAACCCTGGGAATGTGACCCTCTGCATGTTTTCATGTTAATGGTTGATTTTGTTTTGCACACCAGGAGCAATAGACCATGCTGTACCTGTTTGTCAGAACTACTTTGTACAAACATCTAGACTGATGAAGTATACCTAGTTTCATTGTTGGGGTCCTGAGTGTCAGTCCCCATGGCTGGGTATGCCTGTATGACCAGTCCTTCGTATAAGCCATGAACACTGAGACTCAGTTACTTTTTCTGCTCTTCCCTGGGCAGAGATATTTTGCATATGTCCCTGTATTTTGTTTCAAGAATGTATAAAAAGATGTGTGTCTGACCTCTCTGGATTCTCCTACCCAATGCATATATTTTTCTCTCTTGCTTTTACTCTGTACCCTAGGCTGCAAGAAATCTTAGCCCTGAGTATAACCTGCTGTTGACTCTTTGTTGGTGAATCACAAGCTTGAGGGTGGTCCTGTGTGCCCTAAAACTGGATTCTAATTGGATTCTATTGTGGTCAAAGAACATACTCCATATGATTTCAGTTTTTTTTAAAGAAAAAATTACTGAGGCTTGTTTTATAACCTAGAATACGATCTCTCCTGGTAGCTATACCATTCAAATCTGAAAAAGAATGTGTTCTGCCATTACTGGTTATGTCATTCTATAAATATATATTAAGTCAAAGTGGCTGATAATGTTGTGCAGGTCTTCTGTGGTTTTGCTGAGTTTTTTCCCCCTCTAGTTCAATCTACTGCTGAAGGAGGAGTGTTAAAGTCCCCAACTATAATTGGAGAATTGCCTATTTCTCCTCTTCAGTTCTGTCAGTTCTTGTTTCATATGCTTGGAAATTCTGTTACAAAATGCATACACATTTAGGTTGATCCCTTCCTGTTAAATTGACCCTTTTATCATTATGAAGAGTCCTTTGTATCTGATAATACATTTGGTTTTAAAATTTGTCTTGTGATGTTAATGGTCATTTCAGCCTTTTGCTTATTACTCTCTTCGAGGTATATTTTTTCATCTGCTCATTTTTAACCCATGTATTTATATTTAAAATGAATATTTTGTAAACAGCATAGACTTGTGTAGTTTGTTTCACTTTTGCCTTCTGACAGTTTCTACTTCTTAATTGTAATGATTAACATGATTGGGCTTATGCCAAATATTTCTATTTTTATTTTCTACACATCTGTTTTCCCTTCCTCTCTTCTTCCTGCCACGTTTGTAGAGGACTTGAATATGTTTTCAGAATTCTATTTTATTTTGTCTAATGATATTTTAGCTATCCTTGTTTGTAGTATTTTTATAGTGGCTGCCCTGGGGGTTACAATATACAAGCATAACTTTTCACAGTCCACTTAATTTGTTAATAATGTACTACTTGGTACATTAGTTAATAATGTACTACTTCAAGTAAAACATGGAAATCTTACAAACTTATAGGTCCACATTTCTGTTCTTTTTTTTAATAGGTGTTAAATGTACACATGTATACACACACACTCCACAAGACTCTGTTATCACTTTATTTTTAGACAGTTTCTTGATTTAAAGAAAAATTTAGAGGAAAAAAGCAAAATATAGTCCTCTGTTTTTATTCTGCCATTTATCACTTCTGATGTTCTTTATTCATATTTCAGTGTCCCAATTTCATCTGATATCATTTCCCTTACAGCTAAATAACTTCTTTTATTTCTTATAAGGCAACTCTGTTACCAACAAATGCACTTCTTATAGTGATCTGCCAGTGACAGATGCTTTTAATTTTTTTAATTAAAGATCTGAAAGTATATTTATTTTGTTTTCCCTCCTCAGGGATATGTGTACTGGATATAGAATTCTAGGTTAACATTCCCCCCGCCCTCCAAGATTTTAAAGAAGTTGGCTCCAGTCTTTCTGTCCTCCATGGTTTCTGATGAGAAGTTAAACATTAATCAGATCATTGTTTTCTTATTGGTGATATGCCATTTTTGGTTGCTTTCAATATTTGCTCTTCATCTTTGGCTTACAATGGTTTATTATCTACTTTGGGTTTCTCTGTGTTTATCCTGCTTTGATTCATGTATCTTGTATCCATGAATTTCTTTCATCAATTTTGGGAAATTTTCATCCATTATTTCTTTAAAGTTTTTTCCTCTCTCCTTTTCATCTGGTATTCTAATTACATTTATTTATGACTATATAATATAATTTAACAGGTCTCTTATCTCCTGTTCATTTTGTTTCATTTTATTTCTCTGTATTTCTCACCTTCTGTAATTTCTATTGTTTAGTCTTTAAGTTCTCTTCCTTATTCCTTATTCCTCTGTCATATCCATTTGGATGTTATTTAACCTAGTGATATTTTTTCAGAAATTATATATTTTTTGTTCTAAAATTTCATTTTCATTGTTTCTATTTCTCTGCTGAGACTTCTAGTATCTCTGCTGAAACTTTTATCTGTTAATCGTTACAACCTCTCAGCCATAATTGAATCCAGTTCTCATGCTTTCTTTGTCTCACCTAACTAGATTGTTTTGTTTTATTATGCTTTGACATTTTTTGCTGAAAACTGTACATCACGTACTGGGTAACAGGAACTGAGATAAATAGGCCTTTAGTGTGAAGTTTGAAGTTAGTCTGGCCAAAAGGCTGTGTATAGTATTTACTGTAGCTGTAGATGTCAGGATAAACTTTCCTCTGGTATCTTTATTTTTCACTTTCCTCTTGTCTTCAGGTTCTCCTTGGGACCTGTTCTTTTTTTTTTTTTTTTTTTTTTTAGTTGGAGGCTAATTACAATATTGTAGTGGTTTTTGCCATACATTGACATGAATCAGCCATGGATTTACATGTGTTCCCCATCCCAATATCCCCTCCCGCCTCTCTCCCCATCCATCCCTCTGGGTCTTCCCAGTGCACCAGCCCTGAACACTTGTCTCATGCATCCAACCTGGGCTGGTGATCTGTTTCACCCTTGATAGTATACTTGCTTCAGTGCTATTCTCTCAGAACATCCCACCCTCGCCTTCTCCCACAGAGTCCCAAAGTCTGTTCTGTACATCTGTGTCTCTTTTTATGTTTTGCATATAGGGTTATCATTACCATCTTTTTAAATTCCATATATATGCGTTAGTATACTGTATTGGTGTTTATCTTTCTGGCTTACTTCACTCTGTATAATGGGCTCCAGTTTCATCCATCTCATTAGAACTGATTCAAATGAATTCTTTTTAATGGCTGAGTAATATTCCATTGTCTATATGTACCATAGCTTCCTTATTCGTTCGTCTGCTGATGGGCATCTAGGTTGCTTCCATAACCTGTCTGTTATGGGACCTGTTCTTAAATAAGGTCTGGGATGTGCTATACTTTCAGTTTTATTCCCCTGTATATACAAGAATTCTATTGATGAGGTGGTGCTCATCAATAGACAAAGTGCTTTATCATCCTAAGGTTGGGTCTCAATCTTTTAGTGAAACTGTACCCCTGCACTGTGACCTTCACAACTACTTCTCAGCTTTTGTTTTTCCTCCTTAGATTACATCTCTTGCATTGGCAAGTGGGTTTTTACCACTAGTGCCACCTGGAAAGCCCCTTAGATGAGACAGGAAGACGAAATGGGGCTGGAATTAGGTGATTTCTTTCCCCCATGTGGAAGGCTAAAGGGGGTTAGAACTAACAGGGTATTTGGGTATTTTGAGTATTTCACTTCCCAGAAGTTGACTCAGTTCAGTTCAGTCGCTCAGTCGTGTTTGACTCTGCGACCCCATGGACTAGAGCATGCCAGGCTTCCCTGTCCATCACCAACTCCCAGAACTTGCTGAAACTCATGTCCATTGAGTCAGTGATGTCAAGGTTGACTAGGCTTTGTTAAATAGTCTCTCTCTCATTTTTATAATTTTCTTTGTTTATTATATTTGGCTGTGGTGAGTTTTCATTGCTGCACAGGCTTGTCTTTAGTTGCAGTACATGGGCTTCTTGCTGCAGTGGCTTCTCGTTGCAGAGCACGGACTCCAGGGCACATTGTCGTTGTTCAGTCGCTCAGTCTTGTCTGACTGTTTGTGACACTATGGACTGCAGCACACCAGGCTTCCCTGTCCTTCACTATCTCCTGGAATTTCCTCAAACTCATTTCCATCGAGTTGGTGATGCCATCCAACCATCTCATCCTCTGTTGGCCTTCAATCTTGCCCAGCATCAAGGTCTTTTCCAATGAGTCGACTCTTCACTTCAGGTGGCCAAAATATTGGAGCTTCAGCTTCAGCCTCAGTCCTTCCAATGAATATTCACCGTTGATTTCCTTTAGGATTGACTGGTTGGATCTCCTTGCAGTCCAGGGGACTCTCAAGAGTCTTCTCCTGCACCACAGTTTGAAAGCATTCATTCTTTGGTGCTCAGCCTTCTGTATGGTCCTACTCTCACATCCATACATGGTTACTGGAAGAACCATAGGCTTCAGTAGTTGTGACGTGTGGGCTCAGCAGTTATAGTTCTGGTCTCTAGAGCACAGGCTCCACAGTTGTGCACAGGCTTAGCTGTTCTGCAGCATGTGGGATCTTCCCAGACCAGGGATCTATCCCATGTCTCCTGCATTGGCAACAGATTCTTTATCACTGAGCCACCAGGGAAGCCCCAAATAATTTCTCTTGAGGGCAGGCCGCGTTAAGAGGTAGAGAATGTTCTGGGCATATTACACAATGGCTATTTTCACCCCCTCTCCCTGCTGGAAGCCTGAGAGAATTTTTCTCTGATCTTCCCTGTGAGAACTTGGTAGGGCTCCTAGTAGTCAAACTCACAAAAATATTAGGGTCCCCCTGAGATCAGCACCCCCCGCCGCCCTGAAATTTTTAACTCTCAAACTTATCTACACTGAGCCTCCAGCAATCAACTACAGTTTAGGTTCTCTGCTCTTGATTCTGGGCTTCTCTTGTGGCTCTGCTGGTCAAGAATCTGCCTGCAATGCGGAAGACCTGGGTTCAATCCCTGGGTTGGGAAGATGCCCTGGAGAAGGGAAAGGCTACCCGTAACTCCAGTATTCTGGCCTGGAGGATTCCATGGACTGCATAGTCCATGGGGTCTCAAAGAGTCAGACATGACTGAGTGAATTTCACTTTCATATTCACTCTGATTCTGGTTCTGGAGTTTTCTTTTCCTGGGCTCCTTTCTGCTTTGATACACTGGGTTTTCTAAATGGACCTGTCTGTCTCTCCAGTTTTGAAGGGTTTGCCCTGTGAGCTCAGTCCTCTGATGGATCTAGAAAGAATTGTTGGTTTTCAGTTTGTTCACCTTTTTTCTTATTGTGGAAGTGGGAGTGGCAACTTCCAAGGTCCTTATATGCCAAGGTCAGAAGTCAGGTTTTTATGAATTGAAAGCAGACCTCCTTGTATTTCGTTGAGGATAGCCACTTTAGCCAGAGAAGGCAATGGCACCCCACTCCAGTACTCTTGCCTGGAAAAAATCCCATGGATGGAGGAGCCTGGTAGGCTGCAGTCCATGGGGTTGCAAAGTCGGACATCACTGAGCGACTTCACTTTCACTTTTCACTTTCATGCATTGGAGAAGGAAATGGCAACCCACTCCAGTGTTCTTGCCTGGAGAATCCCAGGGATGGCGGAGCCTGGTGGGCTGCCGTCTATGGGGTCACACAGAGTCAGACATGACTGAAGCAACTTAGCAGCAGCACCAGCAGCCACTTTAGCATCCTTGTCTGTTAGTTCCAACATCTCAATTCACCTAGGAGTTGGACTAGAATGGTTTTCTTTTCTCCTGATAATGTGTTATATTGTGTGTGTGTGTGTGTGTGTGTGTGTGTGTGTGTGTGTGTGTGTATTCTTTGTATGCTGGGTACTTTGGGATTGTATCTTGGATATCATGAGTGTTATTATAAAATTCAGTAGATACTGGACTATATGATGTTTATCCAATAAGTACTGTATTTTAGCAGCCAGTTTTGTTGGCTGGGCTTAAACAGCTAACTTTTGTGTAGTAGCTCTTGTCTTTGTTCAGATCTGTTGTTTCTGGATGGCTGTTAAGAGTCTAGTCTGTGCAAGTGTTGTTCAGGGTTTAGTCAGAGATGTGGGTAATCAGGGATTAGGGATCTACTCTTTGGCACTTTCTCTTCAGTGCTCATGACTTCCTAGATTCTTGTTACCTGATTTTCCAGGGCTGAATGACTAGGTTTTTCCTACCTGCTTGCTTCTGCTGTGAGTACTTGAGCTGCACCTAGAACACTCACCATCTCCCCTCCTTCAAGTGAGCACACAGTCTGCCAGTGTCTGTCTGCTTCTCTTTGCCCACCAGAACCTTCTGGATGGCAGTTACAGTCTCAGTTCTGAGTCTGTTCTTTTGCTTTGCATTTATTTCATACCAGTGTAGTTCAGGGTTCAATTACCAGTGTTTTTCAGGATATGGGTAGACAGCGTTTGGTTCGCCTCCTCTTGGGATTCCCTCACTTCTTCAGCATTTTCCCAACTCACCTTTCCTGGTTCCCTAAGCCAGGATAATGTCAGGTTTTTTCCATGTGTGCCCTGTCCTCCACTGGTTACTGTTCATCACAAATGCTGACTTAGCCTCAGGCTGAAAGCCATGGTGACTAAAACTTATTTATCTAGTTCTCTGTTTCTGTCCCTCCCAGCAGTTGTGAGTTCTTGTGAGAGTTCGTAGGCTTCTGCTTACTGTTCAGTACCTTAAGTTTGTTTCTCTTTCTATCGTTCCTAGGCTTTGTGCTTGTTTTGTGTATGGGCGCGTGCGCATGGGCGCGTGCGTGAAAGAGTCCTATGGGTTCTGAGTTTATCATGTCCATAAATGGAAAGTTTTGAGGAGTATTTCCAGAGGGCAAAAAACCAATTCACTGAATGGTCTCTTATAAACCAGCCCCATGTGTTCCTTTAGTTAATATGGGCAATATAGAATCCTGTGATGTCCAACCTCTGGTTTTCCATACAAAAGGGAGTCCGGGGGGAGACATTTTAGAGATAAACAGTGTCCTTTGGGGGCTATGAACAATGTATATGATCCCACCTCACTAAGTTGTATTGAAAATAGAATTACTTGTCATCAGTTCTAGAGATTTTAGAAAACCTATTTATCGCTATTGATATTTTGAGTCAAATGCTAGATTCTGCTCTGCTTAGTACAGTGTTGTTTTTTAGTTGTTGAACTGTGTCCAACTCTTTTGCGACCCCATGGACTGTAACCTGCCAAGCTCCTCTGTCCATAGGATTTCCCAGGCAAGAATTCTGGTTTTCAGCAAATCATCATCATAATAAATTACCCATCATTAATAAATGAAGAGTGAGCATTTAGATTATCTCATAAATGATTAAAGAAATATATTTGTATGTTTTTCTTCTTGTAATCATGCAAACAGGCAGCTAATATATTTCAAGCCATTTTAAATCAAAGATTACTTTGTCCATGATATACCTTGTTATATAGTGCTATAAACTGAAATATTTGGGAGGAGGTTCCTGTAATGGTTATTTCTTACTACTAACTCATTTGTTGAAGAACTATAGGGAATAGTGAGCTAGGTAATTAAATAAAGTGCATTTTGTATGAACCTTATAGAACAGCCAGAGTAAATGAGATTATTAACTTGAACACCTTAAGGATGCATATAGTAATTAGGCTTGTAGAAATCACCAAGGAATTTACAATGATAGAAGAGCAAAGAATTACAGTTTCACTAATAATGGGGTTAAAGTGTTCTGCATATATGTCTACTTATGTACAAAGCATAAAATTCATCAAAATACAGCTTACAATACTTTTAGCTCATTACCCTCTTGTTAATTCACATGTAAGAGATGTTGTGTGGTCTCTTACGGTAAAGCATTATGGTAAATCATGGGCTGCGCTGCTCACTATTGAATGAGATTGCATGAGATCAAAGCAGCCATGTTGGCCTGTCACTAAAATGAGAGATTTGGCATTGACTTGTCAGAGTGGTTATAGTAAAAGAGAGGCTGTATGGAGCTATTTCCTGAGATTAATCCAAGTATTCAGCATTGTAACTCAGAAGCTCATCGAGTTCTCTTGCCCTAGGCCTCCACTGACTCAGTGCTGTAGGCAGATTGGTGAATCCTGAGAAAGCTTGGGACTTTAAAGGGGCTATGGTAGCTATCTTGCTGTTGGCTCTAGTGACCCGTAGCTGTGGATGCCCCTGTATGCACCCCCATTCTGGGGTTGAAGTCCAGTGCCCCAAAGCTGCTTTGAGGCCTTAATTGCATGAGTGAGCTCTAAAAATGTGAAAACAACTATAGACCAGAATAACAAGGTAAGTAAGGCCAAAGAATGTTCTTATGGATATTCATGCATGTGGCCAGCAGACTTCATTTTTTTCCCCAGATGGTTCTGAAAGATTCCTTTATAATTTAACAAATTTATATTTGATTCTTCTTGGCACCCAGTTGCATTCCTATTGGTTCTGTAACAGACCACATCAACTGTGACCCTTTGTCTTACTCTCCCGTCTCTGAGGTAGACGAATGTTTCATTCAGCTCAAAGGGTGGTAAGGAGCTATGCTTCCATGGGATTTGCCTTGTGTTTCACAGTGTCTGGGTGGTAAGAACAGGAAGAAAAATCTGGTTTACAATAAACTGTATGAGGTGTTAGAATCCTGTAACGCTTGTATGAAGTTTGGTGAAATGCTTTTCCAAAGAGAATTTTCTCCTCCAATTAGTAGGAGAAATTGGTATGCAGATAGAACCTTCCCTCAGATTGGCTTTCCCTGGTAGCTAAAGCAAGACATTGCGGACATTTCAGAAGCAGTTTCCAAGGAGGTGAATGGCTCGTGAGATAATTTTCTTAAGTACTTGGATCCTCATTGTTGCCAGAGGCTTTGAAGCTGTGAGTTACCAAAGAGCCTGATTTGATCTCCTGGGATCTTTGCCAGGTTCATAATTGCATTGAGATTTTCTGTGATCACAAATGACAACATGATGTCTCTCCTTTTATTTTAGCAGAGAGGCGATTCCGAGATGATAAGAAACAAAGGGTAGGTTTTAGTCTGGAAGACTTGGAACATCAGATTTCTTGTAGGCCAAACACAGTAGTATATATCAGAAACAGGTATGCAGCCATGGAGTTCTGACTGCTTGCTTTATTGAGATAGCCTTGAAAAAGTCGGTTAAACTAACCAACATGAGGGCAGGTTTTATGTTATTTAATATTTTGATGATCAGACTCCTGGTATGATGTTTGGCTATGGAAGATCCTGATAGATTGTTGTTAGAATGAGATGTCTGTTGTATTGCAATGTTCCTAGGTTGCTTGACTTGTTTTAGCTTGGGAATAGAGGTAGCAATGTTGGCCAGAAAGCACAGTAAGAGAGACTTTCCCTCCTGCCCCTGGCAAACAAGTCATTTTTTGAGACTTTCAGGTGTCGCCTGGAGACTTCCCTGGTGGTCCAGTGGCTAAGGCTCCACACTCACGATGGGGGGCCCTGGGTTTGATCTCTGGTCAGGTAACTAGATTCCACGTGCTACAACTAAGATATGGCACAGCGAAGTAAATGAATAAATATTTTTTAAAAAAGAAAAAGTGTCACCTGGTCTGTGATACTAGACCATATCTTTTCTGGGTACCACTGACCTGATCATTTTCCCCTTAATGTATCCTTTACTTCTTTTATAGCATCTATGGCATTTTTACTTCATTTTTGATGTGTATCTGCCTCTTTATACCATAGTGGAGAGCTCAATTATGGTCCATTTGCTTACCCGTGGTCTATTAGTAGGAATGAGTTTGGCTGCAATTGACAGGAAATGCATTTAATAGACACTTAGATAAGGGTGTTGTTATCTCACAAAATAAGTTAGGAGGTAGGCAGTTCAGAGCGAATGCCTTCAAGGACACATATCTTTCTGTTTTTCCAACCCATTAAGCGTAGCATGTGGTTCTCATTCTCATGATTGTACAATGGTTGTAGTCCACACCTCACATCTGTATTCCATGTGGGAAGAAAGAGGGCAAGTGCAGAAGGGTTTGCCAGAAGTATGTCCTCTGAAAAAAAAAAAGACTTTTCCCCTTATATCACATTGGTAGAACTGGATCACATGTATACCCTTAGTTACAAGGGAGTCTGAGAACTTTTCTGGCCCTCCTCCTAGAGAAAGACTGGGGGCAAAAGCATTGTGGATAGCATTTTTGTAGGCAGTCTACAGTGTCTTCTTCATGATTGGGGTCTTCCCTAAAAAATGTCCTGGCACACATCCAATCAATTCTGTCACACATTGAACAGATTTTAGTTGTAGGCTCACCGTCTGAAACCTCAAGGACAAAATCTGTTTCTTTGTGATTTCTTCAGATTCTTTGCATCTATTTTAAAAGTGTGGTCTGGCTCATGGTTTCAAATTAAACCTACGTTGGCCACTTTCAAGATGAAGGTTATGGTCAGAGATGGAAGTATGCAGGAGTACAATAGAATGTGGTTCCAGGAATGTGGCCCCAGCAGTATGGAAACCATTCAACCCTGTGAGTGATGGACTCCATAAATAATCTGTCTGATTCCTAGGGCTCTGTGATTTCTGGATGTCCCTTAGCTTTCAATTCCTTTCTTCTCTGAGGAATTGCATTTCATAGCGGGAGGGGCTGTGGCACTTGATGGGTCCGCTTATGTGTGTGTGGGTGTTGGTCACTCAGTCACGTCTGACCCTTTGTGACCCCATGGACTGTAGCTCACCAGGCTCCTCTATCCATGGAGATTCTCCAGGCAAGAATACTGGAGTGGGTTGCCATGCCCTCCTACTATGTGTAGTGTGAAAATATTTAATTTCTGTATCAACAAGTAACTTCTGAGTGTCCTTTTCTTTAAACTGGTTGGAATGAACTCGAGGACATCTGGGAACCTTTAAGACCCTCTAATCTTTGCTCCTGCTGCCTCCACTCTTACTCTTGTCCTAAGACACTCCTTTCTATCATTTGTGGCTTTTATGCATTACTGACTGTATTCTCTAGATGGTTGTGAATTGTAATGTCTCTGTCTTTATCCAAATACAGAATGTTTGTTTTCAGCCATAAATTCCCCTGTCCTTACTTACCACAGCCACAGGAAAACCCTACAGTCTTATCTATTACACAAATCCCTTTCCTCAGAGACCAGCTTTCCTCCACAGTCCTTCCCTTTAGTTGTTCCAGGAATGGCTGCTTTATTGAAGGAAGTTTGCTGAAGCAAGGTCTTCATTGCCTCTAGGAAAGTTACATCCAGTTCGGTAGTGGCAAAATTTTTTTTTTCCTTTGGAAGTCACATATATAAAGAGGAAGAAATCAAATAAGGGCCACACATGTCAAGATTTTACTGAGAGGGTAGTTCTTGTGGGAAGAAGTTTTACATTTTGAGAGAAAATGTTCTTCATGCATGCTTTTACAATTAAAAACAGAGTGTCTATGTCCCACAAAAAGAGCAGAGAGTACAAAATTTTAACCAAAAGCTATAGGTTCATAAGAGAACACATATAACTAGCTCATATATACATTATATATTTAATCTGATCGTGATCAAGGAATTGTAAACTAAAGCAATGAGGTGCATTTTTAATCTGTTGACTTCACAAATTTGAAAAACAAAGTGCTCGTTCTCATTGCCAACAAGTATGGGAAATAGTCTTTAAAATTTTTTTAAAGGCCTAACCCTCCCTAATCTGGTTCCCTTCCTTCCTTCCTTCCTTCCTTCCTTCACTGTCAACCTCCCTAAAGCCAACCTGAGGCAACCACTCTCTGTAAACAAACACTGTCCTACACTGGTGGTAAAAATGAAATTGCTTCAAACTGCCTGGAGGGCAAGATAGCAATAAATATCAATCACCTTAGGGATTTAATCTCAGAAAATAATGAAATGTTCATAAAAATATAGGTAGGTAGATTTACCACCATAATTTATAAGAAAGAAACAGAACCATCCTAAATGAGCACCCATAAATCACTGGTTAAATAAATGATATTCCTATAACAGATTATGATGTGGCAATGAAAATTTATGCATGTTCCGAGTTGTCTGTTTCTAAGTATGTATCAGTGAGTGGAAAATAGTTCCTGTACATGTCATGCAAGAATCGATGGTCAGTCCAGTGTTAAAACACATAATTTGGTTTTTGTGTTATGAACAGTTAAAATAGAACAAGGTAAAGGGGAAAATGAAAAGTTAAAAGATTGATTGAGGAACTAACCTGGCAGTCCAGTGGTTAGGACTCTGCACTTCCACCACAGGGGCACAGGTTCGATCCCTGACCCAGGAACTAAGATCCTGCATGCCTTACAGCTCAACCAAAAAAAAAATAGAATTGGTTGAGTTTAAGGCTTCCCTGGTAGCTCAGGTGGTAAAGAGTCCACCCACAATTCAGGAGACCCCAGTTCAATTCCTGGATCAGGAAGATCTGCTGGAGAAGGCATAGGGTACCCACTCCAGTATTCTTGGTCTTCTCTGGTGGCTCAGCTGGTAAAGAATCCAGCTGCAATGTGGGAGGCCTCAGTTCGATCCCTGGGTTGGGAAGATCTGCTGGAGAAGGGAATGGCTGCCCACTCCAGTATTCTGGCCTGGAGAATTCCATGGACTGTATAGTCCATGAGGTTGCAAAGAGTCAGACAAGTTTATAATGAAAGAAAGACAGTGAAGTTGGCAGCTCGATTGTTTAGACTGTTCAGAGGACCTGGAGTCTTAGCCATCAGTCATTGAGTGTTTTTTCTCTGTGTCACCTGGGCGCTAGCTGCTATTGTCAGTGCAGACAGGGCAAGTGAAGGTCTCATCCCTCAAGCAGCTTGTGATCTGAGGGAGACTGAGGACAGGAGGAGAAGAGGGCGACAGAGGATGAGATGGTTGGGTGTCATCACTGACTCCATGGACATGAGTTTGAGCAAACTCCAGCAGATAGTGAAGGACAGTGAAGCCGGGCATGCTAGAATCCATGGCATGCTGCAGTCAGACCTGACTTAGTGACTGAACAACAGCAATACACAGAAAATTGGTAAGCAAGCAAGAGAGAGTCATATTTGATGAATGAGTACTACGGGTCTGAATACCATAGAGATTCAGAGGACAGAGAGATTATGTCCTGCGGGGCTGATAGAGATGCATTTCTAAGGAGGCAGAAAATCATACTGCCGTTAATAATGGCGTTTGGATTCAAATATGCCAAAAGAAAGGGACCATCATATTTCAATGAAGAGGAATGGTATGAACATAGGTTTGTAAGTGGGAGAGAGCTAGATTTTTGCAGAGACCTTTTTTGTAGAGAGCTAGCTTGACTTGACTTGTAGGGTTCTTGTTGGAGGGGAAAAACAAATAACAGGGACCAGAAGTCAGTCTGGAATGTCACACTTGTCTTCGGACCTCTGATGCAGATTTGCATGCAATTGTGTTTGTTGCTTTTAATTGCATGACACAAAAATATCCATTTTAGTATTAGAGAGCCCACTGTAGGACATAATGAAATTAAGCTGAGAGCTGAAAATTTTCCCTTCTTGGTTGAGAGTACTACAGTGGGGACAGCATTAGAGTGAGATGTGCTGCAGGGTCTGCCAAGCAGAAACTCTACAGAGTTTGGTTACAACCAACCCAAACCTTGGTTTCCTCATCTGTAAGACAAGTATATTATTATTTGCCAGACTGAACACACAAGATTCCTAATGTGTAGGTCAAACATTAATAAAGTGAAAGAAATATTCTTATTGATGCAGGGTTGGAGGATCAAAAAAAAAAAAACAAAACAAAAACGTTCAGACAGAACCCCCTCTGTATCCTGTGCTGTCTCAACCTCAGCTCTGATGAAAGGGTGTGCAACTAGGGGACATAAAAGCATTTATAGAGAAATTTGAACCCACCTGAAAATTGAGTACTGACGGGTCAGTAGTCCAGAAAAATGTTCCCCCACCCAGCACCAGAATCTTTAGTGCGTTGTCCCCAGACAGCTGGGCTCCAGTATAGGTTTGGGGATTGCTTTTTAGCCATGAGCGTGTCCCTGGTGGCTCAGATGGTAAAGAATCTGCCTGCAATGCGAGAGACCAGATTTGCTCCCTGGGTCAGGAAGATCCCCTGGAGAAGGGAATGGCTACCCACTGCAGTATTCTTGCCTGGAGAATCCCTATGGACAGAGGAGGCTGGTGAGCTACAGTCCTTGGGGTCATAAAGAGTCGGACATGACTGATCAACGAACACTTTCGTATTGTAACAGATATCCTCTTTGGTTTTGGGCAGTGAATCCCACGGTTGTACTGATTTGGTAAACTCACCTGACAGGCATTCCACGATGTGTTTCCATGGTGCAGTAATTCTTAGGGACCCAAGGCTACCCCCAGATGAACTCTAGTCCCTCATCCTTAATTATTTAGAGTGGAATGATATGCTGAATTCTCTTGGCCCATGAGGTTGCTTTGTGGCTATTTTTTTCCTCAGGGCTGCTGCTCTTTTCTGGAGAAGGGCCAGCAGGGTGAGTCAGACCATCTAGAATTTATTCGTAGAATGGCCCTCAGGATTGCTGTCTGAATCAGCCAAATGTAATGAGTTTCCTTTGGCACGGGCATTCGGTTGGGCCTGGTGTGTTTTTGATTATATCTAGGCAGTTTGGGGCTTCCCTGGTGGCTCAGGCAGTAAAGAATCTGTCTGCAATGTAAGAGAACCAGGTTCAATCCCCAGGTCAGGAAGATCCCCTGAAGAAGGGAATGGCAACCCACTCTAGTATTCTTGCCTGGAGAATTCCACGGACAGAGGAGCCTGGCGGGCCACAGTCCATGGGGTCACAAAGAGTCAGACATGACTGAGTGACTTTCACTTTTTTCAGGCAGTTTTAGGAAGCCATTGAGTGGGTCAATTTCTAAATACATTATTACAAATGTAGAGTACCTGGCTTTGTGCTATCTTGCCATTGGCCTACTTATAACAAGAAACTGTAGAAATCGTGTTGTAAGATGCCTCATAGTATTTGCTATATGGATGTTGAAGATATTGTTCATCACATTTCTTCTTTTGAGGACACTCGGGATAATTTTCCTCTCTACTCTGAAAATCATAACTAATAAGGCTTCTAGGCAATTGGTTTGTTTTTATTTTGGAGATACCATGGCTCATGTAGCTAGTAGTGTTTTTCTCTTGGCTTTGGCTCCTGAGAAGTTTATTTCCTCCTTTAACAAAGATACAGAGCCTGTCAGCAAGTTTTTCATAGATTAATCTCAGTTCTCTCTATACAGGCCACATTATCTGAAACTCTTCTATTCTTGATTTCCCCTTTGTGACATTTCCCTCAAAGGCTTTTTATTTTTTAATTTTATTTTATCTTCTTTAATTATCTAAGTTTATATAGGCCATCCTTAATTCTTTCCAGAACTAGACAAGGTATAAGTAAATACAATTAATTTGATACTGAAATGTTAAATTTAATGTGCTGAAATGGTGTCTATTTTGCTTTTGTTGTATATTATGACTTCGTGGTGATCTGGGATACCGAAGTGAGTGATATTACTGAAATGTATAACACCTGAACTTTTAGATACACGAGAGATAAAGTAACAGCTGATCGTATGCCCGCAGTAACCCCTGCAGTGAATACCTCAAAGTGTGCATAAGTTCTGTCTTCTTGGCCCTTTCCTGTTAACCTTCTCAAGTCTCAGTTCATTTCACCAGGAAGCCTTATATAGGAGAGGAAACAGAGTCTCAGAAATTTCTCACAGCTCACTAAGTAACAGAACAAAGCCCTAGCTCAGTGCATGTTCCTTGATCAGGATCAATTCTCCCACACCCATCCTATATAACACAGCTCTTGCTGGATAAAACCCATTTCTGTTTTATCATGGGAAAACTCCAATTTTTGTAGTCTGTTTCAGCTAGGCATTAAGAAGCAGGCAGATTAATTTATACATGTGTGAAGAACTGATAATGCCCTCTGATTGTCCTACTAATATATGCTGGTTTGCCCCCAAAGATAAGATAGCTCTATCTCTAGATATCTAAATCCAGATTCTCCCATTTATCTGTTCCAAGGCAATAATTAGAAATGAGAATAGCAGTTTATATTTTAAAATACACACTGCTACATTATTTATGACAGCAAAAATTGGAATCAGTTCTTATTGACTGCATAAATTTTTATTGTATGATTGTAACAAAGTTCATTTCTGAAAGAACATTTAGGGAATGCTTAAATTATGGTTCATGAATGTAATGCACCCATCAAGAATCATACTTAGGAAGTACATAATTCATAGGAAGATTATTACGAAGTATGAATGAAAGAAGTTGGACACAAAATGGGGTAGTATATAAACTCAACACGTTAAAATGCAATATTTTATTTATTCCACAAGTTTTTTACTCGATAAATTTCACATGTCTAGTATGTGTCAAGTAGAGTGATAAGTATGAAGACCTAGCATCAAACAAGATTTACATGCTCTCTGCCAGCATGAAACAAAATAGGACATGATTAGGCAATTGAATCTCCCTTTGGGGATTGGTGGTTTCTCAGCAAATGTGATTAAGCTCATTTTCTAGTTTGTGGATTCTGAAGGACCTTGGTTTCATTTCTCTTCTGCGTTTTGTATGGGAATCCATAGTTCTCCAGTTCCGTTAGATTGAGTGGTAGAATTTAAAAACAATAGCAACAGACAACATCAAGCCTCATTCCCTGTCATCTTTGGATTTTTTTTTTTAACCTATGTGATTAGTGTTGCCCAGTGACACCAGTATAATAGCTTCTCCTAGAAATCTATCTGAGTTTATCTGGGCTGCTTATGCAGGAGAAGGTACTAGTGTGCAAAGAAAAAACATTTCTTTGTTGTCTTTCTATTTTACCTTACACCTGCTTTTACAGAATGATTCTTATTGTTGGCTAGCATTATGAGCTTAATTTTGTTCTTAAAATTAATTTTCCTTTGAAAAATTTGAATGATACTTCAAGGAAATGGACCTTCACTCAGAAATAGTTTTTTTATCGAAGAAACTATAAATCTTGTTTATTTAAGAAAGTCATCCTGCAAAATAAACCTTCTTTAGAATTGAGGTTAATGTTCTAATTTCATGTTTAATGGTCCGTGTCAAACCATTAAATTTTGGTTCTCCCAATAGCTTTAATGTAATATCCTTGGACATATTCATTGCAATGATATGGTTTGTTAGAGAATGATGTAACTTTTTACATGTCATAGCAAGAGCTCTTCTTTCTAAAGCATTAGAGATATATCAGATTTTTTCCATATGCTACTTGTAATATTATTTCAATGCTATATTTTTGTCATGTGCATATACAGTAGGATAGTGGGAATACTAAAAATGTGAGATGGATTTTTTTTTCTGGTTGAATTGTAAATATTGAGCTCTTGAAGTAAGTTAGTATACTGACCTCATTTAAAAAAAATGATAAACCTGAACTACTTATATGATCACATTTAAAGCACCAGTTTTGTTACATTTAGGGCTAAGATTTTGTTCTGTGGTATGCCTAAAGTAAATACAACCAAAGTCACATTGTTTATTCTTCTACTTTTTCACTCACACATGGTGTCCATTATGCATTGATCTTGTCCAGCAGTATTAACTTTCTTTAACTGATTGTTCTGCTGTCTGAAGCGTCTTATTAAACTTTAATCAGTAAACTAAAAATAAGCAGCTAATGCTGTAGTGCATTCTGGTAACTCATAAAAGAGAAAAAGTAAAGCCTAATGTAGGCATATGAGGTTAAAGGAAGGTGAATATTTATTGGCTAGTCAAGAGTATATATTGGCTTCCTAGATGGTACAGTGGTTAAAAATCCACCTGCAATGCAGGAGACCTGAGTTCGGTTCCTGGGTGAGGAAGATCCCCTGGAGAAGGGAATGGCTACCCACTCCAGTATTCTTGCCTGGGATATCCCATGGACTGAGGAGCCTGGCGGACTACAGTCCATGTGATTGTGGAGTCAGACACGAACTGAGCACGTGTGCACAGGTATATATAAATTACCATTTTTCCTCTCGAGATGTGTGATGTAATGGGATCACACTTACAGGTGATATACTTTTCTATTTGCAGAATGTTTACTGCTTTCCGCACTAGCACTGAACTGCTCTGAATTATATAGTGCTAGTGCTAAGTCACTTTCAGTTGGGTCTGACTCTTAGCAACCCCATGGACTGTAGCCCACCAGGTTTCTCTGTCTGTGGGATTCTCCAGGCAAGAATACTGGAGTGGGTTGCCATTTCCTTCTCCAGGGGATCTTCCCGACCCAGGGATCGAACCTGCGTCTCTTGTCTCCTGCATTGGCAGACGGGTTCTTTACTGCTCACACCACCTGGAAAGCTGTATAATAGGGGTAAAGCCCATCTGTGCCCCTTGTTTCCACAGAAAAGCTTTTCTGGACAGTGACTATGGTAACATGGTTGTTGAGTTATATCCTATGTGTCCTGCACTTCCCATCCACCAAAATAAAGCAGATCCCACCCACATGCATTATCTTCATAATTGTTCTTCTCTTTTTGTCTCATGCCCACCTTGAAAAGTTCCTTCTGCCTTACTGCTTTTCTTGTCTCTCTTTTCAAAACATTTCTAGATTTAGAAGAGTCATCTAATCATATTCCTGCTATTAGTTCTGTCTTTGCCCCCACTGGCTCTGTTCAAAGGTACTTGTTTTCACAATACTATAGAGAACCTATTGGTGGTTTAGTCATGTCCGCCTCTTGTGATCTCAAGGACTGTAGCCCGCCGGGCTCCTCTGTCTGTGGGATTTTTCCAGGCAAGAATACTGGAGTGGGTTGCCATTTCCTTCTCCAGGGGATCTTCCCAACCCAGGGATTAAACTTGGGTCTCCTCACTGCTGGTGGATTCTTTACCAGCTGAGCCACCAGGGAAGCTATTGAGAAAGTTATGGTATTTTGCTGATCTTAAAAGTAATATTTGCTTAAATAGGCAAAAGATTTGAAACAGGCGCTTCACATAAGATGTCCAAATGGCCAATCAATGTACAAAAAGCTGTTCAGTTTCATCAATTGTTAGGAAGATGTATGGTGCAGTACCACGACCACTCACCAGAATAGCAAAGATGAAAAGGACAATACCAAAAGTCTGCATGAATGTAGAGCAACTGGAGCCCTGTTCTAGTCCTGCCGAGAGTGGACAACCATACTGGAAAAGTGGTGATTAAGTAATGAGTAGAGCTGAATATAAGCATGCCTATAAATCCATTAATTCCACTTTTTGGCATAGATGCAGAAATTGTTATATATGTTCATAAAAAGACATGTGCAAGTATGTTCATAGCACTATTTGTTGTAAACCTAAACCTGAGAAAACCCAAATGTCCATCAGTAGTAAAATGAATGCATTAATGGGGATATAGACCTAGGATGAAATTGGTAGTAAGAATGAATGAACTGTAACTACATTGAACAATATGGGTGAATCTTATAAACATGATGCTAGAAGCTAGATTCAAAAGAACATACATTGTGATTCCACTTATACGAAGTTCAGAAACACTCAAATCTCATCTACGATGTAAGAAACCAGGCCAGTGGCCCAAGAGGGGCTTCTGGAGTGCCAGTAATGTTCTATTCAGATCTGGGTACCAGTACATGGATGTGCTCACTTTATGAAAATTCAACAGGGTATGTACTTAGGATTTGTATACTTTTATGTATGTGTGCTTTATTTTAATATATTATATAAAAGAATAATAAGTACTATGTTATTTATCTACTGCTGCATAACAAATTATCCCAAACCTTAGCAGTTTAATAACTATCTCACACAGTCAGAGTGTCATTGATCCAAGAGGAGCTAAGCTGGGTATTTGTAGCTCAGTCTCCCTTACAGGGTTGCTTTCAACATGTCAGCTGGGGTCTGCAGTCATGTGAAGGCTCGAATGGGCCTGGAGGATCTGATTCAAGGTGGCTACCTGTTGGCAGACACCTCAGTGAAAGCCGCTTATCTTAGCACAGACTAGAAAAAATAACAGATAATATTTATTTATTTGCTCATTTATTTCTAGCCTGGGATGGGGGGCATGAATGATGGGGTTGCAGAGGGAACCCATGTTCTCATTACATTCTTCAGTCACGTGGTCTCTGCTGTACCTTGGAAGACAAAGTCAAGAAAATTTTTCTTTTCTCCTTTTCTGACCCAATCTTATCTTACATTTGAAGCCATGAGTGCAGAGTGGCTTAGCTACTTGTGGAGAAAATAGTTGATAAGGTAGTAAAGAAAGAAGGAAAAAAATGAACTCTTGGGAGAAATACAACTTGAAGTATCTAAAAAAATGTCATCCCACAACACTTGGGTTGAATGACTGATAATAAAGATATCAATAATACAGTTACAGAATTTAGAGAATCAGCTACTTAATAATATACATGATGGAGAAAATAGTTGGTTTCAGATCCCTGATTTTCAGGTGGTGGCATAGTATCCAAGTGTAGATTTCTCTGGGGCATTTGAAATTATAGAAGTTAGGGGAAAGGTTAAGACTAGATAGATAGCTTTGTATTTCATTGGGTTGGAAGTGATAATTGAAACATTACTTTGGATGAAATAAATGATTTCTGTTAGGAAATCCCATTGACTTCATCAAGTGATTTACAGGGCATAGATTATTTGATGTTATCTGTGATGACTTCTTTTCATTCACTGAGGCACTTCTATAGCTTGAGCATGATTTATTTAGATAGTTACACCATTGTCTTTAATATTTTATTGGGTACTTGAAATACAAGTCCCACTATCATATAAAATTAATATCTCTGACTTAAAAGTTATTAGACAATTGTCTAAGTCTTCTTATTGATAGTGCCAGATCTTTATGTTTCAGTAATATTTATCCTGGGCTTACTTGGATTTCTTTTGACTTGTTGATTTATGGAAATACAGTAATTTCCCAGTATACTCCTGGGATTGCCAGATAATGGCTTGTGCCTGTTTTATATGGCCCATGAACTGAGAATGCTTTTTACACTTTTAAATGGTTGAAAAATTTTTAAAGGAAATTTCATGACACACGAAAATGATATAAAATTTCAATTTCACTATCCATAAATAAAGCTTTATTAGAACACAGCCACACACAATTTCATTTCTGTGGCTGCTTTTGTGCTACAACAGCAAAGTCGAATAGTTAAAGCAGAGACCATATGGCCTGCAAAGCTCAACATTTACAGAAACAGTTTACAGAAGAAGTTTGGCCCTTTACAGAAAAAGTTTGCTGACCCCTGGTATACACCAGCAGTTATGTCATTGATAAACTACTAAAAAGACAAGTATTCAAAAAATACTTGCCTGTTTACACAGATTTAAATAATCCCTATCCTCCTTTCAGGCCTTATTTTTTTATCCTTTGTGTGCACTGCTATTTGTCACAATTGAGCAGTCCATGCTAAGAGTCGGGCACAACTGAACGACTTCACTTTCACTTTTCACTTTCCTGCATTGGAGAAGGAAATGGCAACCCACTCCAGTGTTCTTGCCTGGAGAATCCCAGGGACGGTGGAGCCTGGTGGGCTGCTGTCTATGGGGTCGCAGAGAGTTGGATACGACTGAAGTGACTTAGCAGCAGCAGCAGCATATTATACATTTTGCTTGTTTCAGTAAACAAGCACAGGCTCCCACCCATCTAGGTTGTAACTTTCCTGAGGGCAGGGATTTTTGTCTTTTTTATTTACTGCTGTCTCTCTGGCAACTAGTCACATGGTAGAAACACAATTTGTATTTGCATAGTCATAGCAGTTGTTGAATTGAAAAGACGATTGTGCTGATTGTCCTTTTTTCATCTATAAACTGGCCTCACTTTGCTCTCCACGTTTTAAAAGATGAGTATCCAGGTAATGCAGCAATATCTTATAGCACATTTGATGCTGTTGCTTTGTGTATATCACTGGGAGGAACAGCATTTATAAATATTTATATATTATACACACATATAAATTTTAAAATTATTTTATATCATGATTTAGGATTTTATAATAATTATTATATTAGTACTTAATATGTACATATTAAAATATATATCTTAAGCCTTTATGTCAGTTATTTTATTTATACATTGAGGTTAATGGGCCTAGTGAAGTGGATGGTGTTGCGTAAGTACCCAAAGGTTAGAGCAATTGAAGAATTCAGCCAGCTCTTTGGGAAGAGGTTGTTTTAGGAAGAAGGGGTATTGTTTAGCATTCTTGCACAACATTTAGAATCCAAACTCTTCTTCAGGCGGTGAAGCCTTCTGTGATTTGACTATTTCTTTCTCTAACCTCTTCTCTTTCTTGCCATGCCGAAACCATACTGAACTTTTTAAAGTTCCTCTAATACCTTAAGCTCCTTTATATATGGTCTTTTTAAAAATAAATTATTATGACCCTATATATATATATATGTATATATATATAAATATAATACAGCTAAGCTGTATTAGGGCAGGGATCAAATCTGTCTAGTTTACCATCAGCTCTGCAGTGCTTAGCAAAATTCTGACATTTAGAAGCAGTAACTAAAAATATGTTGAATGCCTACATGTATGATTTACAGGTATGATTTAAGGAGCACTGGACTTGGTGTCGGAACCCCTCGGTTAAAATCCTGTGGAGTGTATTCCAAATCTTAATCTGGATGCTGGTTAGAGTAGGTGTGTTTGTGAAGTCTTTGAGCTGTACGTGTATGAAAGTGTACCAAATTGATGTAAATGTGTTGATGAACTAAAAACAACAATCCTGGGACTCTCCTCCTTACTGATGATGTGAACATGTGTGAGTCAGTTTCTTTGAAATTTAGTTTGTCACTTATCAAAAGTTATTGTTGTGAGCACTCATGAGATGATGCATATGAAATGGCTTTACTGTTATAGATATACAACATATACCAGTAGAGTCTTGTCTTTATTATTTGGAGGATGTGGAAGTAGAGAAGATGCAGAGGGGAAGCTCTGAGGAACCCGGTAGAGTAAACTCACCTCTTATAGAAGGCCCTTTGGCAGCTAAAGAGAGCTGGGGCTTTAAGAGACACCATGAAGAGACAATGGATTTCCTCAACTCTAGAGTATGCCACAGGGCCCTTAGGCCCACTTACTCTTCAAAATCAAAAGGACTTTAGAGCGTGGGGAAGAGCAGGAGACTAGGACTGGCACAGCCTTTAGTAGGATGTCCAGAAATTAATACAAATATCTGAGTCCTCTGCAGGGGAGGACAGGGAAGTGATTGACCTACCTATCAGCCATGAGAGAGCCATGTGGCTCGAAAATAAAACCGTCATCGAAGTGCTTCTCTACAAATTCAAATGTACCCTTCAGTGTTTCAGAACTATTAAAAAGCCAGACATAATTGAATCTCAGAGGATTACTGAAAGAAGAATCGCTACCAGGATTGGGAGTTTCCAGGCTCTGATTGTCACTGGAAGCTTGGGAAAAGAGGCACAAACACATTTAAGGACAGCAAAAATGGCAGAGGAAGCTCTTAAAGAACTGAGGGCACACATTCCAAACTTAAATAGGACATGCAACTGATGCTAAAACTTTAAAATCAAATTTTATTTTTTAAAAATTCAGCTCATTAAATATATAGTATTCTACTCTCTGTCTTAAGTAGTAATATTTACACTTAATAATTACTTTGCCAACAAAGGTCTGTCTAGTCAAGGCTATGGTTTTTCCAGTAGTCATGTATGGATATGAGAGTTGGACTATAAAGAAAGCTGAGCACCAAAGAATTGATGCTTTTGAACTGTGGTGTTGGAGAAGACTCTTGAGAGTCCCTTGGACTGCAAGGATAACCAACCAGTCTGTCCTAGAGGAAATCAGTCCTGAATATTCATTGGAAGGACTGATGTTGAAGCTGAAACTCCAATACTTTGGCCACCTGATGTGAAGAGCTAACTCATTTGAAAAGACCCTGATGCTGGGAAGGATTAAAGGAGGGAGGAGAAGGGGACGACAGAGGATGAGATGGTTGGATGGCATCACCAACTCAATGGACATGAGTTTGAGTAAACTCCTGGAGCTGGTGATGGACAGGGAAGCCTGGCGTGCTGCAGTCCATGGGGTCGCAAAGAGTCGGACATGACTGAGCAACTGAACTAAACTGAATGTATTGAACCAGATCGACCACCAGAACTACACTGAACGAAGACATTTGGGGGAATGCAAATCTTTGTTACCCTCTTCACAGGTCCTGTTCACTGTTTATTTGTTGTTACAAAGAACTGTTCTCATTTAATCTTCCCTCAAAGTCTGTGAAATTAGGGCTACCAATAATAATTGCATTATGGATGAAGAAACAGAGGCTTGGAGAGGTTAAATCACTTGCCCAAGGTCACATAGCTAGTAATTGGCAGGGCAGTCTCAAACCTTGGGACACATGGTGGCAAAGCTCACTCTGACCTGGTGGTGGAACCTTTGTCGGGAATGTGAGAAACCTGACATTACTTAAGAGGCCAGAATTCTGGAAATTTCTCAGTGCCAGAATGCCTGCCTTATATAAGAAATTAATACCACAGAGAAGAAATCCTGAAAACTGCAGACTTAATGATTCTTACTTGAATGTACTGGAAGAAAGTAGTAGCGTCTGTAACGTTGTTACTGGACTGTAAGCTCCAGAAAAGCAGATAATGTGTCTCTTTCATCTGCCATGTTTCTCTGAAGCAGGGTTTCTTAACTTGAATATTGTTGACATTTTGGATCAGATAATTCTTTGTTGTGGGGGACTGTTCTGGAAACTGTGGAATGTTTAGCAGTATCCTTGGCCTCAACCCCTGAGGTGTCAGTAGCATCCCTCCCCAGTTTTGACAAGCAGAAATATCTTTCGTGTGTGTGTGTGCTCAGTCGTGTCCGACTCTTTGCAGCCCCAAGGACTATAGCCCACGAGGCTCCTCTGTCCATGGGATTTTTCAGGCAAGAATATTGGAGTGGGTTGCCATTTCCTCCACCAGGGGATCTTCCCAACCCAGGGATCAAACCTGTGTCTCCTGCATTGGCAGGTGAATTCTTTACCACTGCGCCAGCCTCTCAAATATCTGTAGATAATGCCGAACGTTTCTTGGGGAGAAAATTACCTTCAGTTGAGAACAACAGCCCTTTTAAAGAGTAGAACAGCACCTGGCAAGTAAAAGACCCCCACTATTTTTTTAATCGACTGAAGATAGGAATGAACAATGTTCCACAAATTAAACAAAATAACCAGAGCAAACCTTGAAAAAGTTTTTGAACTTTAACAGTTATGCATTTTTATATGCATTAGAAAAAGAAAACATATTGAACTCGTGATTTCACATAGTATTTTACCAGATAAGGCTAAAGTGAATAGTGAAAACCCACTGGAAAAAAAAAATTAAAAAAAAAATATTGTAAAGTACTTAGCCTCCAACTAATAAAAATAAATGGAAAAAAAAATAAAATAAAAATAAAAATAAAAAATGACTTCATTGAAGGAAACCTGAAGTGAAGACAATAGATGCATTTAGCAAAAATCAATAAATCAACCAAGGTGGTATGTAAGTGACTGAAGTGTGATTCATTGATCTATATACTAAGGAAAACTTAGGCAAAAAGAGTGTCCTAAACATAGTTGGTATGAGAGCCTCCCCTAAGTCTGGCCACTAGAGCTCTCATTGGGAATGATCTGGTGTCTTGCACAACCTAGACACGGATGTAGAAGACAAATTACTTACCCTCTGAAAACTACAGTCTGATGGACACTGTAAGGTATGCACATCTGTACGAGATAGCACCTAAGTTCCACATTGTCTTAGTTCAAAGGAAAAGAGATGATTTCCTGTTCATGGAATGAGGAAAGGCTTCACTACCAATAGTGAGGGATGAATGGGATTTTAATAGTTATGGATAATGTAGAGAAGAGCAGAGGCATAGAATTGGAATGGTTTAAAGCATACTTTCGGGATGAGTAGAGGCCGGTTTGGCTGGAATGTAGGGTGACTGCTAATGAAGGTAGAACCTGCTTGTCGAGAATGTTTAATGCCAGGCTGGGTAAACCCATGGAACAGTGGTTTTTATTTAGATTTGTTAATGTCTGGCTAAAAGCTGCTTTGTTGTTGTTTTTAAGTACGTTGCCATTACTTTAAGAAATTAGCTTAACCCTGGCAACAGGAGAAGCAGAGGAGTAACCTGGGACTGGGGGAATCCAGGGTTTATTGGCAGTAGGCGGTAAACTCCATACCTCTGTCAGGAAATTGTCTTCTTTAAAACAAAGTTCGGGTCTTTGGAAGTTTATTGCTGGAACACTAGGTGAGTCAGCTGATGGTTACCTCCTTGGTTTCGTCTTCCCCTGGAAGAGAGTTGCCTCTGAAACCTGTTTTCTCCACCATGTTGACCTCTGGAGAGGCCAGTCCTCTTGAAAATCCTGGCTTAGGCCTGAAGCCCTTCCTTTTGTGGTTCCCCGAACACAACTGAGAACGGCTTGATTCTTTGCAAAAAGACTATTAAATATTAAAGAACAAACAGGAAATAAAGTACAAGAAGTCTCGCCAGTCAAATCTCCTCTTTTCCCTACTGCTGCCACTCAGAACTTCTTGAAATCCGAGTGTAGCCATGTAACTCCCTGGCGTAACACTTGAATAGCTTCTTGTCTCTACAGGGGTTGCATTTTAGCATATTAACTGTCATGTACTTTTTTCTGGAGTGAGAAAAGTTTTGTGATTCTCTTTACATAATGCTTATTTTATGTGTCCAACTTGGAGGAATGACTTAAAATTGAGTTGATACTGGGAAGGGTGAAGGACCTTCCTGTGAATATGTAGGAGAGTTCAGCTCTTTCCCAAAGTCTTCTCAGAATAGCTAATCAGAAGGGTTAGGGCTCACTAACCTCTGCTTTCCGACGAAGTTTCTAGGCTCCCTCAAGGAGAAATCCCAGTAAGTGGGACTACAGCCCTCTATCTCAATTCACCCTGAGGACTTGGGGCCTAACCCATTTTATATATTAGTGTTCTGCATAAGATTTTGTGAGTGATCTGCTGCTTTAAGTAAAAGGTGGGGTGAGGAGAAATCATTAGATGGTTTCTCAAGTTCCTTTTGGCTCCAAAGTACTCTGAGAATCAACCCCCTTGACTTCTTTCTGGATTCACTTTGTTACTTTTGTTCCGTACAATCAATGCCTTGTTAGATAGTAATGAAATTTCAGAGCTGCAAGCGGTTTTAGCAGTTATCTTCTCTGGGTTCCCAAACTGAGCTCACAAGAATAGAACTCCTAAGAAATACTGATTGCTTATGAAAAGGATTGTATAGCCAAATACATGGAGAGCGTATACTTTTGTCACATTGCTTATTAGCATTTTTAAGGCTCTGAAAAGTTTTATAATAAAGAAACCCATTTAGCCTTAAGATAGCATTTTTTCCATTTATTTGATCAGAGCCTTGTTTTTGAATAATGCACCTTTTAACATTCTGTGTACATCAACTTGGGAAACATTCATCTAGTTCTGCCCCTTCCTTTTGCAAGGAACTTGAGATAGAAATAATTTTCCAGTGTTGTACAACTAGTTATCAGGTTTCAGTCACATATTTATTCCCTGAGTGTCCCTATTTCATATAGACTTAATTTCTTTCTTTCCCAGCTTTATTTGAGATATAATTGATATATAACCTTGTATAAGTTAAAGTTGTGCAATGTGATGATTTGATTCATAAATACATTGTGAAGTGATAGCCACAATAAAGGTTAGTTAGCTGATCTGTCACCTAACATAGTTAGAATTTTTTGTGTGATGTGTTGAGAACTTTTAAGGTCTACTTGCTTAGCATTTTTCAAATATACAGTAAGTATTAATAACTGTAGTCATCATACTATATATTACGTCTCCAGAAATTACTCATCTTGAAATTGGAAGTTTGTACCTTTTGACCATCTTCACCCATTCTTACCGCCACCCTTGCCCCCATCCCTTGCCAGCACCATTCTACTCTCTATTTTTGTAAGTTTTTTTTTTTTTCAGATTCTACATAGAAGTGAGATTATACAGTATTTGTTTTTTGGGGTCTGCCTTATTTCACTTAGCCTAATGCTCTCAAAGATTCGTCTATGTTGTCACAGATGTTAGAATTCCCTTTCCTATGACTAACAATATTCCTGTGTGCGTGCTTGCATGTGCATTTCTTTATCTCTTCACCTGTTGGTAGACATTTAGGTATTTCCATGTCTCAACTATTATAAATGATGCTGCAGTGAACATGGTGGTGCAGAAATATACCCCAAAGAGGAATTACTGGATCACATGTTATTTCTGTTTTTTATTTTCTTGAGGAACTTCCATACTCCTTTCTTCAGTGGTTATAGGAGGTTAAATTTGCATTAGCAGTGTCTAAGGGTTCCCTTTTCTCCATATTCTCACTAGCATTTGTTATCTCTCATCTTTCTGTAAGTAGACATAGTAACAGGTGTGAGGTGTGATGTTCCATTGTATTTTTGTAATGTATTTTTAACTGGAGGATAATTGCTTTACAATATTGTGTTGACTTCTGCTATACAACAACATGAATCAGCCATAAGTATACAAATGTCCCCTCCTTCTTGAATCAACTCCCCCACCCCTCATTGTGGTTTGATTTGCATTTCTCTCAGGATTAGTGATGTTGAACACCTTTTCATGTACCTGTTGGCCATTTGTGTATTTTCTTTTGAAAGATGTTTATTTAGATCCATTGCCCATTTTAAAATTTGATTGTTTTCTGCTGTTGAGTTGTGTAAGTTCATTGTATATTTTGAATATTAACCCTTTATTGGATATGTGGTTTGCAAATAAACTCTCCCATTCCTTTGGTTGCCTTTTCATTTTGTTGATCATTTCTTTTCTCTACAGAGGCTTCTTAGATTGATGTAGTCTTATTAATTTGTGCTTTTTTTTGCCTGTTTTTTACCCTTTGTTTTCTTCTAGGACTTTTTATGAGTTCAAGTTTTACGTTTAAGCCTTTAGTTCATTTAAAGTTCATTTTTGTCCATGGTGTAAGGGAGGAGGTCCATTTTCAGTTTTTTTTTTTTTTTATGTGAGTATCTAGCTTTTCCAGAATCATTTGTTAGACTGTTTTTTCTCCATCGAGTGTTTTTGGCTCCCTTGTCAAATATTAGTTGACTTTATCTGCTTGGATTTATTTCTGGACTCAGGATTCTGTTTTTTTGGTCTATTCGTCTTTTTTTTTTTTTTTTTTGCTAGTACTTCTAGGTTGTTTAATTTGTTGATGGTAATTGTTCATAGTAGTCTCATGATCCTTTGTATTTATTTGGATCTTCACTTTTTTATTGGTCTAGCTAAAAATTTGTCAGTTTTGTTCTTTTCAATGAACCAACTTTTAGTTTTGTTAATCTTTTCTGTTGCTTCCCTATTCTTTATTGTATTTATTTCTGCTCTTATATTTAGTATTGAATTCCTCTACTAATTCTGGGCTAGTTTCTTCTTTTACTAATGTCTTTACGGCTAAAGTTCAGTTGTTCTTTTGAGATCTTTCTTTTCTTTTATAAATTTACCACTATGAACTTTTTAGAACTACTTTTGTTGCATCTGATGGGTTTTCCTGTATTGTATTTCAGTTTTTGTATGTCTCAATATTTGTTTTATTTACCTTTTGATTTCTCGTCTTTGGTCCATTGGTTGGTCAGGAAGATGTTTAATTTCCATGTACTTGAAATTTTTCTTGCTTTCCTCTAGTTATTGATTACTAACTTCATAACATTGTGTTTATAAAGGATGCTTTATATAATTTCTGCCTTCTTGAATTTGTTGAAACTTATTTTTTGGCCTACCATATGATCAATCCTAGAAAAAGTTTCTCTATTCTTGAGAAAAATGTGTATTCTGCTGCTATTGGATGGAATGCTATCTCTGTCTGTCTGTCTGATCTGTTTAGTCTGTAGTGTAGTTAAAATCCACTGTTTCCTGATTGATTCTCTATTTGGATGATAGATCCATTGTTGAGAGTGGGATATTAAAGTCAGCATGTGTTACTGTATTGCTGTTTGTTTCTCATTTTATTTGTAGTAGTACTTGCTTTATATATTTAAGTGCATCCAACATTGGGTGCATAAACATTTACAGTTGTTATATCTTCATGATGAAATTGACTCCTTTTTCTTTATATAATGGCCTTCTTTGTCTCTCATGACCACATTTAGCTTAAAGTCTACCTTGTCTGATCTAAGTATAGTTATCCCTGCTTTCTTTTGGTTTTTACTTGCTTGGAATATCTATTTCCATCCCTTCACCTCATCCTATATGTGTCCTTAAAAGTAAAGTGAGTCTCTTGTAGACAGCATATCATTGAAATCTTATATTTTATCCACTCAGCCATGCTGTTTTTGATTGGAGAATTTAACCCATTTACATTTAAAGTAATTATTGCTAGATATTACCATTTTATTCTATTGAATTCTTCAGTTATTGTATTCCTCAGCTCTAAGATTTCTTTTTTTCTGAAAGAGACTCACAGACTTAGAGAATGAACTTATGGTTGTTGGGGGGAAGGAAAAGAGGAAGGGATAGTTAAGGAGTTTGGGATGGACATGTACACATTACTAGATTTAAAATGGATAACCAACCAGGACCTACTGTATAGGATATGGAACTCTGCTCAATGTTATGTGGCAGCCTGGATGGGAGGGGAGTTTGTGGAAGAATGGATACATGTGTATGTATGGCTGTGTCCCTTTGTTGTTCATTGAAACTATCACAACATTGTTTGTTAATCGGCTATGCTCCAATACAAAATAAACAGTTTAAAAAAAAAGAACAGTGGACACTTCCATCAACCCCCAAAAGATTCTGATTTTTTTTTATGGTTTCTGTTTACTTCTTGAACTTTTTGTTTTATTCATGTACTGTTTTCCTGATTTTCTTTAGTTGTCAGTGTGTTCTTGTAGTTCACTGAAAGTTCTTTAAGAGGATTTTTCTGAATTCTTTTTCAGACAGCTTATAGACCTCTGTTTCATTAGGGTCAGTTGTTGTAACTTTTAGTTTCTTTTGGTGATGTCATGTTTACCTGTTTGTTTCATGATTCCTTGCATTGGTGTCTGTGTATATGTTTAAGCAGTCTCCTCCTCCAGACTTTACAGGTTCACTTCTGTAGAGAAAGACCTTCACCACTCATGATAGCTTGCAGCTGCTGGACCAGTTAGCTGGTACCTTCCACAGTCAGCAGGGCTTGTACTTGGAGTCTCATTGAGTGAGGCCATGCTCTGAGTTTGTGGGAAATGCCACTGACTGGGCTCCACTGTTGGGTAGGCCTATTGGCTGGGCTCCATGTTCAAGCAGAACTACTAGGTGACCATCTCCCTGTTTGGGTGGGGCTACTGGTTTTGCTCAGCAGTGAAATGGGACCACTAGCCAAGTTCTGATATCACCTCCAGTTGGGTAAAGTCCCAGACTGTTTGTTGGTAGGGTGGTGCCACAGGTTCAAGTCCTTGATTGAGCAGGACTATGGGTTGGTTCAGCAGTCACACATTGTTGTATGGGATCTCAGACCGCACTCCACAACCCAGTGGTATTGCTGGCTGGATTTTATGTTTAAGCAGGGCCCCGGGCAGGACAGTGTTTTCACATGGCTTCAAGTTGTGTTTCAGGATTAGGTGGGGCCACAGACACTGCCATGAAGTTGAACAAGGCTGCATGCTGCTGAGCTTCCTTGTTTGATGGGACCACAGGCTACCCTTCTTCATTGGGCAAGATTACTGGCTGGGCTTCCTGCATGGGCAAGACCACAGGCTGTTTCCAGCAAGTGGGCAGGGCCATAGGCTGAGCTCCTCTGCTTATCAGGGTTGAAAGGCTAGGCTCCATGGCTGAGTTGGGAGTGTAGGCTCCACTCTGCCTCTCTAGCCATCCCATAGGCTGGGTTCTGTTGCCCAGGGTCACACTGTTCCAGCTCCCTGGTTTTGTGGGGTCAGTGGTTATGCTCAGCAATTGGGCAGCACTACTAGCTTGGCTGTCTGACCAGTCAGGGCTGTAAGATGAGTTCATGGCTGCTCTGGGTCCCCAGCCAGGCTTCCTGGAAGGAGAAACCAGAGGCTATGCTCAGCACTTCAGCAGGGCTAGGCATTTGCTTGCCTTCATGGGCTGGATGGTAGAAGAAGCTCTAGTGATTATAGATCCAGATCAAGTAGAACTACCACCTGAGCTGTCTACTCAGAAGGGGCCACCTGCTTAGCTCTGCAAATGGCCAGATCTGCTGGCCAGGATCTTTGCTAAGGCATGGATGTGAGCAGAAATGCCATTTGCCAAGGCCTGAGCACTGTTTTCTTTGAGCCCCGCCCCCTTCTCCATCTCTTTCCAATTCCCAGTAGTCAAGCAGCAGATTGCTCCAGTGATCTCCATAAGGCAAGACCTGAGTGGGCCTCCGGGGAAGTGTCCTATATGGTAGGGGAGCCGGATGCCCACCTTTAGCTCTCTTTTCCCAGTGTGGAATCCATATTCCTCTCCTCCCCCCAGGGATGAGGGTGATGTGGTCAGGGTGGATCCAGTCCGCTCACCCTTCTCATGTGGTCCTGCTCACTCTCTGTTGTCCAGCAGGGTGCTTGAGCCTAGCATCTTCAAAATGGGCATATGCACATTTTCTGTGCATAGTTGCTAGTGGGTCTCCTTGTGAGGGGAAATGAAATTGGGAATGATCTATGTGGCCAGGTTGATGACATTACACTCCTCTATATGTATGACTTAAGCAGGTTATATATTCCTTAACATGGTGATAAATTAGAATTGTGCCTCTCTGGTGCTTAGCTCCATATTGGGAATGTGACACGTGAACAGTAAATGTGTGGTAGTTTTGTGATTAAACCCTGTAAGAAAATGAAGCCATTGTGGTATACATTAGCTTCTGTGTGTGTATTTTCCTAAAGAAACAGAATCACTGCTCCTCCATACATACCTGCATTTGCAGTATGTATTTTTCTCCTCCGAAGTTTCTATTGTCAGTAGCTCATAGTTATTATTGATTCATGCTGTTTACTGGTAGTAACTCTGGGGGCTGCTTTGCCGGAGGGATAATTTGATTAGAGGTACTGCTGTTTGGCACCATTCAGGAAAATGTTACACTCTAAAGGGTATTGGATTTGTCACAGAGTGACACTGAAGAGAAACCAGGGATAGGCAGGCTAATAACATGCTAGCCTTGTTATTAAAATTGAGCCTTTTGGCATTTTTGTCCACCTTTTTTTGTTGATGTCACTTCTTTCCTATGAGAGAAGCATGTGACCAATTTGATGACTTTTATTTGGCAAGGGCAGAAACTAATGCCAGATAAACAAGGTCATAGTCAACTGATATGGAGCCCATGTGTTCCAGAATACTGTGTTTCCATCTTCTGAGGTTAGATACCAGCTTTATTTATATAAGGGGGCAAGATTTGAAAGCACTGAAATCAGATGTTCATGTTGACAACATCAGTTTTAATGGAACTTGAATCTGACTCTGTGTGTGCTGTGTTTTGCAGAGGGACTCATCATCCAAGGATCTACCAGAGACCACAGGAAAACATGGGGAGAAGTAAGTCTCTCTTCACTTTTAAATAATTTAGATTCCCTCTACATTAATCCACTATATACAGGAAATTAGATTTGCAACTCAGTTTTTTTCCTTGTGGACAATTAAATTGTGTTTCTGGTTAGTGTTAGAAAGGTTTTGTCTGAAGCAGTGCTGTGCAGAGACAGGTTGCTCACTGGAAAGGGTCTCCCCCCGCCCAGCACTGCCCCCCCACCACTGCTGTTTTCTGAACATCTCTTAGTACAGGGAGCGAAGGCTCAAACTTGATATTATATAAACCTGCCCTAATCTCAGCTTCTTTACAACTCTTAGCAAAGTTACCCATATGCTGCTAATGGTTTCTAAGGCCTTACTGATAATAACATAAACAAAATATGATTGTACTATGCAACTAATAATAGTAGGAAAAACATCACCTTTGAGGTTGACTTAAATGGCTTTGGTTGCCTGTAAAGTGTTAAATACTGGAATTAAGACCCATTAAATGAATTCTTTTTGTCCATTTTTCATTTCTCATAAGGCTGTTACATGGACAGTTGACAACAGACAAATTTAAGATTATTTCTTTGTTAACCAGCCACTGCAGTGACTTGATGATTAATTCTAATCAACATAGGTCATGAAATCTGATGTTATAAAGGACCTCAAAGGCAGAGTTGGTGTTGGGTAGTATAATGAGAAGACTACTTGACAGAGAGTCAAGAGTCCTGAATTCAAGTTCTACCTCTACTGTTTTGATCAAATCCTGTCATTGCTCTAAACTTGTTTGTTCATCTCTGTTCAGTTCAGTTCAGTTGCTCAGTCATATCCAACTCTGTGACTCCATGAACTGCAGCACACCAGGCTTCCCTGTCCATCACCAACTCCCAGAGCTTAGTCAAACTCATGCCCATCGAGTTGGTGATGCCATCCAACCATCTCATCCTCTGCTGTCCCCTTCTCTTCCCGCCTTCAATCTTTCCCAGCATCAGGATCTTTTCCAATGAGTCAGTTCTTCACATCAGGTGGCCAAAGTATTGGTGTTTCAACTTCAGCATCAGTCCTTCTGATGAATATTCAGGACTGATTTCCTTTAGGATAGACTGGTTGGATCTCCTTGAAGTCCAAGGGACCCCGAAGAGTCTTCTCCAACACCACACTTCAAAAGCATCAATTTTTCGGCACTCAGCTTTCTTTATAGTCCAACTCTCACATCCATACATGACTACTGGAAAAACCATAGCTTTGACTAGATGGACCTTGGTTGGCAAAGTAATGTCTCTGCTTTTTAGTATGGTGTCTAGGTTGGTCATAGCTTTTCTTCCAAGGAGGAAGCGTCTTTTCATTTCATAGCTGCAGTCTCCATCTTCAGTGATTTTGGAGCCCCAAAAAATAAAGTCTGACATTGTTTCTACTGTCTCCCCATCTATTTCCCATGAGGTGATGGGACCAGATGCCATGATCTTAGTTTTCTGAATATTAAGCTTTAAGCCAACTTTTTCACTCTCCTCTTTCACTTTCATCAAGAGGCTTTTTAGTTCCTCTTCACTTTCTGCCATAAGGGTGGTGTCATATGCATATCTGAGGTTATTGATATTTCTCCCGGAAATCTTGATTCCAGCTTGTGTTTCTTCCAGCCCAGCGTTTCTCATGATGTACTCTGCATATAAGTTAAATAAGCAGGGTGACAATATACAGCCTTGACATACTCCTTTTCCTATTTGGAACCAGTCTGTTGTTCCATGTCCAGTTGTAACTGTTGCTTCCTGACCTGCATACCGGATTTTCAAGAGGCAGGTCAGGTGGTCTGGTATTCCCATCTCCTTCAGAATTTTCCACAGTTTATTGTGATCCACACAGTCGAAGGCTTTGGCGTAGTCAATAAAGCAGAAATAGGTGTTTTTCTGGAACTCTCTTGCTTTTTCGATGATCCAGTGGATATTGGCAATTTGATCTCTGGTTCCTCTGCCTTTTCTAAAACCAGGTTGAACATCTGGAAGTTCTCGGTTCACGTATTGCTGAAGCCTGGCTTGGAGAATTTCGAGCCTTACTTTACTAGCGTGTGAGATGAGCACAATTGTGTACTAGTTTGAGCATTCTTTGGGATTGCCTTTCTTAGGGATTGGAATGAAAACGGACCTTTTCCAGTCCTGTGGCCACTGCTGAGTTTTCCAAATTTGCTGGCATACTGAATGCAGCACTTTCACAGCATCATCTTTCAGGATTTGAAATAGCTCAGCTGGAATTCCATCATATCCACTAGCTTTGTTCATAAGGAGACAGTAATTAAGACCATCCCCAAGAAAAAGAAATGCAAAAAGGCAAAATGGTTGTCTGAGGAGGCCTTAGAAATAGCTGAGAAAAGAAGAGAAGCTAAAAGCAAAGGAGAAAAAGAAAGATATATCCATCTGAATGCAGAGTTCCAAAGAATAGAAAGGAAAGATAAAAACACATTCATCAGTGATCAGTGCAAAGAAATAGATGAAAACAATAGAATGGGAAAGACTAGGGATTTCTCCAAGAAAATCAGAGATACCAAGGGAACATTTCATGCAAAGATGGGCACAATAAAGGACAGAAATGGTATGGACCTAACAGAAGCTGAAGATATTAAAAAGAGGTGGCAGGAATACACAGAAGAACTATACAAAAAACATCTTCATGACTCAGATAACCACAGTGGTGTGATCACTCACCTAGAGCCAGACATCCTGGGATGCGAAGTCAAGTGGGCCTTAGGAAGCATCACTACAAACAAAGCTAGTGGAGGTGATGGAATTGCATTTGAGCTATTTCAAATCCTAAAAGGTGATGCTGTGAAAATGCTGCACTCAATGTGCCAGCAAATTTGGAAAACGTAGCAGTGGCCACAGGACTGGAAGAGGTCAGTTTTCATTCCAATCCCAATGAAGGGCAGTGCCAAACAATGTTTAAACTACCACACCGTTGCACTCATCTCACACACTAGCAAAGTAATGCTCAAAATGCTCCAAGCCAGGCTTCAACAGTATGTGAACTGTGAACTTCCACATGTGCAAGCTGGATTTAGAAAAGGCAGAGGAACCAGAGAACAAATTGCCAACATCTGGTGGATCATCAAAAAAGCAAGAAAGTTCCAGAAAAACATCTACTTCGGCTTTATTGACTATGCCAAAGCCTTTGACTGTTTATCTCTGTAGTGGGATTAATAACATAGCACACTGTTAGCTTCAGAAGGTTGTGGCTGGCATAATGTGAGAATATATATGAAAGCATGTTGAAAACCCTAATGTATAATGGAAGAATGCAGAGATATCTGCTCATTACTGTCTTTGTTGAAGACGTAGATCTCCATTGGTTCCGTCTTTCAGTAGTTAAAATGAAGTTATTTGATCAGATGTGTAGGCAGGAAGACTGGGACTAGGGTGTGCTAGAGATAGAGTGCTTCCTTATGTTTGTGTTCTGGGCATCTTTCTCACCCCATGCCAGTCTGGGCCCTGGTAGGCAAGCCCAAGGATTATAGATGGAAAATATCTTCCTGAACCGTGATGAGTCAGCTTTTGTGTGTTTTCTCCAGCACTCCTTCAGGGATTCTGGTTCTGTCCCCACCTTCACAAAAGATACCTATCTCTGATAGTTTTGAAATTTTTAAAACCTGAATACATTTTTTTAAAATGGTCAATGTTCTAGAACTAATCTATGCCAGGTCCTAACTCCAGCATCAACTATCAACAGAACCTTTGAGAGTAACTGGAATCATGGTTTGATTTTCACTTTCTCTCAAGCTTCAAGTGGATTTGGAGAATGCTGTGATTCTTGGTTTTCATCATGGCCCTGTAGCGAAGAGAGCCGCACTGAGATAGGGCAACATATTTCTCCTCGTTTCCCTTCTTCCTTTTTAGAACAGTCATCAAATCATTATCAGTAAGTGCTTGCTTTAAAAGATGCCTCAGCAAATGTCTGTTTAAATGGTCAGGCAGTTAATAGAGTTCTTGCTAAAGGATAGGGCTTGTTCGTGTAATCTGCAAAGATGGGGAGGTTTCCGCCCGGAGATGAGATAAGAGAAGCACTTCCAAAAACACTACTTTTACAAACACATGGCAGCTTGTAATAGCAGCATTTTGACTGTTTGTGTGAGCACTCTGAAAACATCCTTAACATCCTGAATCACAAAGAATCTATCCTTGACACTCTAAGCTTTAGTTTGTCTGATTATACTTGTTAATTGCTGACTCTGTTAGTGAAGAAAAAAAAAAAGATGCCACTGTGTGCTTTTTTTTTTTTTTTTTTTTTCTGGCCGTGTACAATGAAGTTTTTACTGGCTTTGGCAAAGGTTCTCACAAACATAGCTCAATGTGTCATACAAAGGGACAGCAGAGGAAAATATCAAAAAGACATGTCATTGGCCTCATTAATTAAGGAGCCACGAAAACAAAGAACACAGCTGGGAAACCATACAGTATAGATGAAAAATTACATTGAGGTCAACTTCTTTTAGTATTCTTTGATGTTGGATGAAGAAATTATTTATAGATGTGTTAGAGGAATCCTTCTTTTGCTTATATGATATGGAAAAATTCATAGTCTTACAAATGGTGGAGGGGATGAGAACAGGCTTGTGTGAATCATTTCTCAGTAGATCATCATCAGTGTCCATTGTATGTGGCATTGAAATTCCATTTACCATATAGAGATTTAGTATTTAAGTAGGGTTTAGTTTTTACAATTCTTATGAATATATAATTATTTTGGTATTAACAAGTATCTGTAGAGTTCATAACTCATAGATATTTCTCCATTATCTTACTTGAGTTGTAAGAGAACCCTGTAGTATAAATATGGATTATTATCTTCATTTTATGTACTAGAAAACATAGAGTCATGAGACAAAGTCTTATCTAAAGTCTACAGTTTATAAATGAAGAGTCAGAAGGCAAACCTAGGTCTCCTTATGTCATAGGCAGTTTTCATTTTCTTCCAATAAACTGTATTCTGAGCACCCTAGTCATCAGCTGTGTATAAAGTCAATTAAAAACTTAGAAACTATCTTATGGTGTGAAAGAAAATATCTTCTTAAAACTATGTTCTCACAGTATGGTGTGGGGGTGGGAAGAGAGGAAAAGAGAAATGGCTCAGTGTTCATCCTCATTTATGGTAACAGCTAAAACATCTGTGTCACATAGTGGAGTGCCTCAAATATCAAAATCCTCTGAGCAGCAGTGGTCCTTGGCTGTGGTAACTCAAAGGCAGCAGCCCTGATTGGCAATCACCAAGTGAAAGTAACAAGAAATTCAACTCAGAAGCTTGCTGGACACAACACACAGTGGGAAGTCCCCAAAGAAAGGGGCCCAAGACACCCCTTCTGTGGTGAAAGTCACCCTTCTTGATGGACAGGTTTTATCTCTGTGGTTTTTCATAACACAGAGAATACAATACACTATGGAACACCAGAACAGTATGTAGTCAACAAGGAAAGGTGCTGTTACAAAAAAAAAAACAGCATGTATACATTAAATTATATGTAAGATTTTAGTAGAGAATTAATGTTTTCACAAAGAAAATATGAGAATTTTTACAAAGGTGCATGTTTAGGCTTACCACATATTATGTACCAGAAGTATCTGTAGTCATCTTTAGAGAGACGTTAAAACTTTATCCTACCTTTTCATCCTCTCCTCCCCCCCCACCCCCCACCGCTGAATAACTGGAACATTCATGATAAAATGGCAAAGGTTTCAGTACTCCACAAAGCAATTTCTTGGGAGTTTTCTTGCTAAAAAATTTGAGGGTTGTTTTTCTTACAGTGTTTGGGTAGAATTTGATTTTTAGTCATACCTACTTTCCATCAGATTTTTTTCTATGTCGGAACACACTTCTCTTACTGCTTAAGTACTATAGCAGCAATTTATGGTATTTATTACTCTAATAGACAGTTATGATGGCTAATTTCACGTCTTTACCATAATAACAAAGCATGTGAAAGAAATTCATCTTGCCTTCTCAATAATAGCAAACTACAAGATGTTCCTACTCCTCTTTTACAAAATAAGAATAATATTTACCCATGAATCTTCAAACAGCTTTATTTTGCTTTGTTGTATAGAAAACAATGTCTGGAATTGCTGAATGATAACAGATACACAGGTTATATTTTTAGAGAATAATTAACATAAAATGCTTGATTCCAACTCAAGCTGGAATCAAGATTGTTGGGAGAAATACCAGTAACCTCAGATATGCAGATGACACCACCCTTATGGCAGAAAGTGAAAAGGAACTAGAGAGCCTCTTAATGAAAGTGAAAGAAGAGAGTGAAAACTCAACATTCAGAAAACGAAGATCATGGCATCCGGTCCCAACACTTCATGGCAAATAGATGGGGAAACAATGGAAACAGTGACAGACTTTATTTTTTTGGGCTCCAAAATCACTGCAGATGGTGACTGCAGTTATGAAATGAAAAGACGCCTTCCTCCTTGGAAGAAAAGCTATGACCAACCTAGACAGCATACTCAAAAGCAGAGATGTTACTTTGTAAACCAAGGTCCATCTAGTCAAAGCTATAGTTTTTCCAGTAGTCATGTATGGATGTGAGAATTGGACTATAAAGAAAGCTGAGTGCTAAAGAATTGATGATTTTTTAAGTGTGGTGTTGGAGAAGACTCTTGAGAGTCCCTTGGACTGCAAGGAGGTCCAACCAGTCCATCCTAAAGGCAATCAGTCCTGGGTGTTCATTGGAAGGTCTGATGCTGAAGCTGAATCGCCAATACCTTGGCCACCTGATGTGAAGAACTGACTCATTGGAAAAGATCCTGATGCTGGGAAAGATTGAAGGCAGGAGGAGAAGGGGATGACAGAAAATGAGATGGTTAGATGGTATCACCGACTCGATGGACATGAGTTTGACTAAGCTCCAGGAGTTGGTGATGGACAGGGAGGCCTGGCGTGCTGCAGTCCATGGGGTTGCAAAGAGTCGGACATGACTGAGTGACTGAACTGAACTAACATAAAAATGTAAAGATGCCTCAGCACATTTTCTGTTTCTCCTCTTTTGGTATTTAGTCTTTGGAGATAGGTTTTATCTAGCTTAGAAGGAAACCCTAGGCCTATAAATTCTTAATCCACAAAGTCAGTTTCCATCTTCATTTTCCATACTTAATAGTAACATGCCTTTGATGTCCTAGGATCCATGAAAATATGGTTGTGCTGTAGAGAAACAGTGACAGTGCTACCAGTTACAGTCTTTTGTTTATTATTATTAAACCATGGAGTTCTCAAGGCAAGAATACGGAAATGGTTTGCCATTCCCTTCTCCAGTGGACCACGTTTTGTCAGAACTCTCCAGCATGACCCATCCGTCTTGGGTGGCCCTACATGGCATGGCTCGTAGTTTCACTGAGTTAGAGAAGGCTGTGGTCCATGTGATCAGTTTGATTAGTTTTCTGTGATTGTGGTTTTCATTCTGTCTGCCCTCTAATGAATAAAGATAAGAGGCTTACGGAAGATTCCTGATGGGAGAGACTGACTCTCGCAGAATTGATGCTTTTGAACTGTGATGTTGGAGAAGACCCTTGAGAGTCCCTTGGACTGCAAGGAGATCAAACCAGTCCATCCTAAAGGAAGTCAGCCCTGAATATTCATTGGAAGGACTGACGCTGCAATGCCAATACTTTGGCCACCTGATGCAAAAAGAACTGACTCATTTGAAAAGACCCTGATGCTGGGAAAGATTGAAGGCAGGAATAGAAAGGGACGACAGAGGATGAGATGGTTGGTTGACATCGCTGACTCGATGGACATGAGTTTGAGCAAGCTCCAGGAGTTGGTGATGGACAGGGAAGCCTGGCATGCTGCAGTCCATGGGGGTCACAAGGAATCAGACATGACTGAGTGACTGAACTGGACTGAAGTGATTAAACCATAGCAGCATCATTCCCTTGGCTCCTTTACTTCAAAGAACCCAAACATATCCCCTCCACTTACCAAGACTTAATGGAAGGAAAGATGGTTCATAGCTACTAGAGTAAATTTGTAAGTTCTTTGAGTCATTGCTGAACTAGTGCTCAGTTGAGGTCAGTCCTAAGCTTTAATTCAAGCCATACAGCTCCATATTTTCAAACAGTGAATGCGTGTTCAAACTGACAAGGCTTGTAAAGTGACTGTTTAATAATGTACTGCCTAATTTTATTTGACAGGCCCCAGGTTTATAGTTCAAGTGAAGGCACACATTCAAAGACAATTATTTCATTTTCTGGCCTATATTAAATCTGAGAGTCTCGCTATTATGGTAGCATATTCATGCCTGTGCAGTCCAGATGATGTCACCAATTTATTATAAATCCTTATCTAGCTTCATAATTTTGCAACAGTAAAACAAATCTACTTGGAGCTGGCAACAGCCATTATTTTTTTTCCTGGCAAGATTTTCCTATTAGAAAAAAAAAATGAGCTTACTATGTGAGGTTCAGGCTGCCTTAAAAAAAAAAAAAAAAAAAACCTCATTATAGTGCTTGATGCTTTTTGTCTTTGATACAATCCTCTCTGCCTTTTACCTATTGAAGAAGAGAATAACTTTGGTACATAAATTTACAATGGCTTCTTAACCCTAGCACTGTTGACATTTTAAAAATTTGAGGCAAAATACATAATATAGGCAAAACAATTCACATAACATAGAATTGACTCTTTAAAAAAAATAGTTTTAGTTATTTTAGTTATCTAGTTTTGGCTGTCCTAAGTCTTTGCTGCTGTGTGGGCTTTTCTCTAGTTGCAGTGAACAGGAGCTACTCTCTAGTTGTGGTCAGCAGGCTTCTCATTGTGGAGCTGCTCTTGTGGAGTATGGGCTCCAGGATGCATGGGCGTCAGTAGTTGCAACTCCCGGCCTCTAGAACGCTGGCTCAGTAATTATTGTGGCACACAGGCTTAGTTGCTCTGTGGCATGTGGGATCTTCCCTAATCAGGGATTGAACCCATGTCTCCTGAATTGGCATGTGGATTCTTTACCACTGAGCAACCAGGGAAGCCCAGAATTGACCATTTTAAACTGTACAATTTAGTGGCATTTAGTACATGCACAATATTGTATAACTCTAGTACCAAAACATTTCCATCACCTCCAAGGGAGACCTTCTCTACCCAGTAAACAGTCAGTCTCTATTTTGCACTCTCCCAGGCTCTGGCAACCTGTTAGCTGATTTCTAGCTCTATGGATTTTTATCTATCATGGATATTTCATATAAATGGAATAATATAATATGTGCCCTTTGGTGTCTGGCTTTTCTCACTTGACATAATGTTTTTTTAGATTTATCCATGTTGTATTAGTACCATATTCTTTTTTTATGGCTGAATAATATCCCAGTGTATGACTGTATTACAATTTGATGAGTCATTCATCAGTTGGTGGACATTTGGGTTGTTGCCACCCTTTGGCTAATTGGAAACAGGGCTCCTGTGAACCTTGATGTACAAGTTTTCGTTTGAGTATCTGTTCTCAATTCTTTGGGCCAGATTTGTAGGATTAACTATCAACATTTGGGACCAGATACGTCTTTGTTGTGGAGGCTGACCTGTGCATTGGAAGATGTTCAGCAGCATCCTTGGCTTCTCCCCCACTAGTGGCACCTACTCCTCCAAGTTGTGAGAATCAAAAATGTATCCAGGGACTACCCAGGTGGTCCAGGGTTGAGAAGCCACCTTGCAGTGCAAATTTCAATCCCTAGCTGGGGAACAAAGACCCCCACATGCCACGGAGCAACTAAGCCCATGTGCCTCAACAGAAGATCTCACGTGACACAAAGATGTGCCTGTGTGCTGCAACTGATACTCAGCACAGACAAATAATTTTTTTTAATTTTTAAAAAATATATCCAGACATCGCCAGATGTTCCTTGGGGTGCAACATCACCCAAGATAGAAAACCACTGATTTAGAATGAAGGATAGTGATAGTGAAAGTCACTTAGTTGTGTCCGACTCTTTGCGACTACAGTCCATGGAATTCTCCAGGCCAGAATACTGGAGTGGGTAGCCTTTCTCTTCTCCAGGGGATCTTCCCAACCCAGGGGTTGAACCCAGGTCTCCTGCACTGCAGGCGGATTCTTTCCCAGCAGGGAAGCCCCGGAATAAAGGATAGGAAATCTTTAGAGATAAGCCAAACAGCACCATTGTGATTTTCATAGAAGTAATTTGAGTCTCAAGGACAGCGTTAGAGTCGGCCCTCTGTGTCTTCAGTTATCCTCAGGTTCCACAACCATGGATTCAATCCATTAAGGATCAAAAATACTGGGAAAAAAGTAAAAATTTCAGAAAGTTCAAGAAAGCAAAATCTGAATTTGCTGCATGCCATCAACTGTTCACATAGAATTTACGTTGTGTTTCCAACTATTTATGTATCATTTACATTGCACTGGGCCTTCCTGGTGGCTCAGATGGTAAAGAATCTGCCTGCAATGTAGGAGACATGGGTTTGATCCCTGGGTCAGGAAGATCCCCTGGAGAAGGTCATGGCAACCCACTTCAGTATTCTTGCTTGGAGAATCTCACGGACAGAGGAGACTGGAGGGCTGCAGTCCTTGAAGTTGCAAAGAATTGGACACAACTGAAGGGACTGAGCATGCATGCCATTTCACATAAGGGACTTGAGCACCTGCAGAATTTGGTATCCATAGGGGGGCCTGGAATCAATCCTCCACAGCTGCTGAGGAACAAATATATATGGTTGTCAACAAAAATGATCAGTAAACCAATCTATGATAGAAATAGAAAGGAATTTTGTTTGAGCCAAACTAAGGATTTAAGGAAGCCAAACAAAAGAAGCTGAAGCGCCAGTATTTGGTCACCTGGCACGACCAGCCTACTCACTGAAAAAGTCCCTGATGCTGGGAAAGATAGAGGGCAGACGGAGAAGGGTATGACAGAGGATGAGATGGTTGCATGGCATGGCATCACTGATGCAACGTACATGAACTTGGGTAAACTTTGGGAGATGATGAGGGATGGGGAGGCCTGATGTGCTGCAGTCCATGGGGTTGCAAAGAGTTGGACATGACTGGGCAACTGAACAACAACAAGGACTATAGCCCAGGAGACAGTGTCTCAGATTACTCTGAGGAACTTATGCTGGAGAAGTTACACTGTAGTTTTCAGCACAGTTTTTTTTTCTCCATTCAATCAAAATTTGTTGAGTAGCAACTGTGTGCTCAGCACTGGGAATACAGCAGTGAACAAGATGGGTACGACATCTGCCCTCATGAGCTTACAGTCTAGCAGCCAATTAACATCTGTAATTTTTACATTACTGTTGTAGTAAGTGCTCTGAAATGGGCTTGGTGCTAAGAGAAGATTTAACAGAAAGTCTTAACCGAGATGGAGAAACCAGAAAAGTTCTCTGTGAAGAAGAAACACTTAAGATTAGCACAGTGGGAAATGGAAAAGTGTTGCAAGCAGAGAGAACAGCCTGTGTGCCGGCTCTGAAGCAGGAAGATACTTAAACAGAAAGCCAGCCAGTGTGACTGGGACACAGGGAATGAAGAGGGGGTGATGCGAGGTAGAGGCTGATTTATGAAAGGTCTTTAGATTTAGGACATTCTTCCAAAAGCAGCTGGAAGCCACTGAAGAATTTGCAGGAGGAAAGTTAGATGCTGAGGTTTGTTTTTAGCAGCTCACTGTACTGTGTGTGGGGATGGTTGTTTAGTTGCTCAGTCATGCCCAACTCTTTTGCTACCCCATGGACTGTAGCCCGCCAGGCTCCTCTATCCATGGGATTCTCCAGGCAAGAATACTGGAGTGGATCGCCATCTCCTTCTCCACAGCACAGTTTTGTATCTTGTCAGAACAAAAAATACCGTTTTTGTTTTTTGTCTTGACAAGAAGTCAGGGATTCATTCCTTCAAGATTTTGAAACAACAATAACAAATCACCATGTACACAGGAGTCAGTATAGCCTTGGTACCTGGGAAGGGCGTCTTGTCATTGAAGGAGCACCACTATTGGCAGCCCAGGAAGGGCGGAATTTAATGTTTATTTTTAACATAGACTTTTTTTTTCCATTTATTTTTATTAGTTGGAGGCTAATTACTTTACAATATTGTAGTGGTTTTTGCCACAGATTGACATGAATCAGCCATGGATTTACATGTATTCCCCATCCCGATCCCCCCTCCCACCTCCCTCCCCACCCCATCCCTCTGGGTCTTCCCAGTGCACCAGCCCCGAGCACTTGTCTCATGCATCCAACCTGGGCTGGTGATCTGTTTCACCCTTGATAATATACATGTTTCGATGCTGTTCTTTCAAAACATTCCACCCTTGCCTTCTCCTACAGAGTCCAGAAGTCTGTTCTGTATATCTGTGTCTCTTTTTCTGTTTTGCATATAGGGTTATCATTACCATCTTTCTAAATTCCATATATATGCGTTAGTATACTGTATTGCTCTTTATCTTTCTGGCTTACTTCATTCTGTATAATGGGCTCCAGTTTCATCCAGCTCATTAGAACTGATTCAAATGAATTCTTTTTAATGGCTGAGTAATATTCCATGGTGTATATGTACCACAGCTTCCTTATCCATTTATCTGCCGATGGACATCTAGGTTGCTTCCATGTCCTGGCTATTATAAACAGTGCTGCGATGAACATTGGGGTGCACGTGTCTCTTTCAGATCTGGTTTCCTCAGTGTGTATGCCCAGAAGTGGGATTGCTGGGTCATATGGCAGTTCTATTTCCAGTTTTTTAAGAAATCTCCACACTGTTCTCCATAGTGGCTGTACTAGTTTGCATTCCCACCAACAGTGTAAGAGGGTTCCCTTTTCTCCACACCCTCTCCAGCATTTATTGCTTGTAGACTTTTGGATAGCAGCCATCCTGACTGGCGTGTAATGGTATCTCATTGTGGTTTTGATTTGCATTTCTCTGATAATGAGTGATGTTGAGCATCTTTCCATGTGTTTGTTAGCCATCTGTATGTCTTCTTTGGAGAAATGTCTGTTTAGTTCTTTGGCGCATTTTTTGATTGGGTCATTTATTTTTATAGATTTTTTTTTTTACTTCTGGTCAATGCACAGTTTTCTTTAAGGATCAAGGCAGATGTAGAGTGTTTGTTTGATAGGCCACCAACGGGCTGTTTTAGTTAGCATAAACTTTCTGTTTAATCATATATAAGCCAGAAGGACTCCCCCATATCTTAGTATTTGAAATTGGCTTCCATTATCATTCTAGAAACCAAGATGTAGTGCTGGTCCTAGAATCAAGCATCTGAGTCCTTGGATAAGTCATTTAGCCTGGATGTCCCTTTTCTTGTCAGCAAAATGAAGGGATTGAGATGGATCCGTGGTTTCAGTGTGCTCAGAGAAGCCCCAGGTTTTCTACAGGGGTCCCTGAGAAGCCACTAGGAGAGAAGGGAAAGAAGAGGGAATACTGGTGAGTGCTCCTCTCCCCTTCAGGTAGAACAAGCGGAAGTTTGAATTCTATCAACATCACTTCTAGAACAAATTCACATATAAACAACATTGATTTCACCAGGGAAAAGTCCTTTCTGAAATCTGTGTGCTAATTAATAAAAGCACTAATTTGTCAGTGAGATTCCGTTTCTGAAATCTATTCTGCTCTGCTGTTGTGCATAACAGAAAAATAGCTGACCACTAGCTTTGCATGTTCTCTGAACAACCATCTCTGATATGAGACTTTTTGATTAAATGTAGTATGTATTCTATTAGGACAATCATTCACTCCTAGCATCTAGATTACAGTTAACTATCCCATAGATAATACCATACTGTCTATGTTGACAGAGTATAAAGCATTCACTGTAACATAATTATATATTTAAAGCTATGTTTCATGTTTGCTGAGTCTCACTACGTGCCTTACCCTGCCCCACCCCAGCCCATTTAATGGTGATTGTTATAGTTGTTTCTGTAGTCTTCCAAATGGGACAGATCTAGTGTAACCAGAATCAGTGTAAATCGGATTCATAAACTAAAAACAAAGTTTTGTGGTTGTAGCAACTATAAACTCTAAGACAAATGATCTTCTTGTTGATGAGAGTTGAGGCACTAGTGATGGGAAATACCTATCTTGGGAATTCCCCTGTTTTCATGATTCTACCGGACTGTGTGCTTAATGTTGTGCAAATTAGATCATTTTCTAACCCCATATTTGTTTGCTTCCTGTGGGTAAGGCACGACTCTCGTTCATAAATATCATGTTAGAGTACCATACATTTAAGCAGTTGTTGTAATTGCTAGTAACTTGATTGCTGTCATCTACCATTTCATGAAGTATTCTTTTTGATAAGGAGTTATTGTAAAACTCCTTCAAAGAAAATTTGACTTTTTACCTTCCCTTGTGGGAGAATCTATTAGATAATTTCTCTGTATCTAATTATTCCTTACAAAGCATAAAATCATTAGACATGAGACATCTGAATATATGATGTAAAATTTGGCTTTTAAGTAAACCATATTGAATTAGTAATAGATCCCTCCTCATGGGGGAAGGGATCTATTGATGTTATACACTACCTCTTTTGTCTTCAGTCTTATAGAAATCAGTTTCTGGCTTTTTCTCCACACTTATTCCTGGAAACCTGCCTGTTATTATCTGGCATTTCATTGCATACCTCTGATAGCACAAAGATGTCTTTTTTTGAAGTCTTAGATAGGGATCATAACCACTACATTGTCCTTAAGAAGCAGGTTCAGGATAGTAAAGATACAACAGTTACTTCTCTCAAACCCTGAGATGCCCCCACTCTCTCTAGTTCAGTCCTATAACATTAAATAATATTTTAAATGTCTCAGTTCCTGAGTGGGTTTCCACTTCCTAATTCCTGTGAAAATGCCTACTACATGCCATTCTAACTAAGTTGTAAGTTTGTGACAACCTGTATGGGCACATGAGCACCACTATACAACAAATTCTGAATTATAAACTTACCTTCTATGAAAAAAAATAGCCTTTTAATTTCCACAGATAGGTTACAGTGGTGAAATACATTTGAGAAATAATCTTTTTCCCACCTCCCTAAGTAATAGGAGGGCTTCCCTTGTGGCTCAGCTGGTAAAGAACCCGCCTGCAATGTGGGAGACCTGAGTTTGATCCCTGGGTTGGGAAGATCCCCTGGAGAAGGGAAAGGCTACCCACTCCAGTATTCTGGCCTAGAGAATTCCCTGGACTGTATAGTCCATGGTGTCGCAAAGAGTCGGACATGACTGAGCAGCATTTTTTTTTTCAGTAGTAGGAAGATGATCCAAATAGGATCTTTTTTTTTTTAATATTGAAATTTATTTTTAATTGAAGGGTAATTGCTCTATAAAATTGTGTTGGTTGCTGCCAAACATCAGCATGAATCAGCCATAGGTATACCTGTGTCCCCTCCCTCTTGAACCTCCCTCCCCATCCCACCCCTCTAGGTTGTCACAGAATCCTGGTTTGAGCCCCCTGAGTCACATAGCAAATTCCCATCAGCTATCTGATTTACCTATGGTAATGTGTATGTTTCCATGCTACTTTCTGCATACATCCTACCCTCTCTACCCCCCCACCCCATGTCCATAAGTCTGTTCTCTATGTCTGTCTCCATCAGTTCAGTTCAGTCACTCAGTCATGTCCAACTCTTTGTGACCCCATGGACTGTCTCCATCGTTGCCCTGCAAATAGGATCAACAGTATCTTCTTTCTAGATTCCACATATATGCATTAATATACAGTGTTTGTTTTTCTCTTTCTGACTTACTTCACTGTGTGTAATAGGCTCTAGTTTCATCAACCTCATTAGAACTGACTCAAATGCATTCCTTTTTATGGATGAGTAATATTCCATTGTATATATGTACCACAGTTTCTTTATCCATTCATCTGTCAGTGGACATCTAGATCTCTTCCACATCCTAGCTATTGTAAATAATGCTGCAATGAACATTGGGGTGCATGTGTCTTTTTCAATTGTGGTTTCCTCAGAGTATATGACTAGTAGTGGGATTGCTGGGTCACATGGTAGTTTTTTTTTTTTAACTTGATTACATTTTTTTTTTTTATTTTTTTTCCATTTATTTTTATTAGTTGGAGGCTAATTACTTTACAATATTGTAGTGGTTTTTGTCATACATTGACGTGAATCAGCCATGGATTTACATGTATTCCCCATCCCGATCCCCCCTCCCACCTCCCTCTCCACCCGATTCCTCTGGGTCTTCCCAGTGCACCAGGACCGAGCACATGGTAATTTTATTCCTAGTTTTTTCAAGGAATTTCCATACTGTCTTTCATAGTGGCTGTATCAATTTACATTCCCACCAACAGTCAAATAAGATCTTTTTATTTTGCATAATTTTGGTTTTTAGGAAGTGAGATGTCACTTGAGAATTCTAGTGAGACTTAGTTGTTCTAAGGAAAGTTGTGTCCATCCATTTGCGATAAGAAATGCCTATTTATACCCATTTTAGCAGAAAAAACTTGAAGGCATTGCATGTACACACAACTGACTGAATGATGGTATCAAAAGTTTAGAAGCAAGGAAATATGAGTGTGATATTTTATAAGATTTTTTTCATAGTATATAAGTCTGAGCACAGGATTTGATGGGGAGGGTATCTTGTCGCTTTTTGCTTCTTGTTTGTTTTTATTGTTGGTTTGGGGGATTGTGGTTGCTTGGCTGAAAAATAATATATTCATATCCCCAAAGAATTTGAATGCGATACACTACTCCCACTTAACAAAAATCTTTCCAAGTATAAAATTTCACAGTTACAACTGAAAAGACCTAAGAAATAATATACATATAAACCTTAGGTTAACAAATTAGGAGACAGGCTCAGATAAATTTGGCAACAAATGCAGAATCATGTAGCCAGTTTAGTGCCAGAGCTGGACAGAAATTTGCATACCTGACTACAAATTTAGGATCTTTCCTCACTACCATACTCTGCCTGAATTTTCATGTGTCTCAATACAGGGTTGGTGAAAGCAGTGAACAGATACTGGCTTTTTCGGACTTCAACCAGAGAGTCTCAAAAGGCAGTTTTCATATGACTAACAACAGAAGGCTCAAATAAATGGATAACTTAGCATCTTGCACAGTCTTTTATGAGAAATTCACAACTAAACAAGATATTAGATTTATTTAAAAAAGAGAAAAAATAACCTCTTAGTATGCGGACTCCTTATAGTTTCAGTCTGTGGCACACCAACATTTACACAACACCGACTAGGAACAAACTTTCTATTTGAATAAACGCATGTTGCAGATTGCTGAAAGTGAAAGTCGCTCAGTCGTGTCTGACTCTTTGCGACCCTATGGACTATACAGTCCATAGAATTCTCCAGGCCAGAATACTGGAGTGGGTAGCCAGATTCCTTTCTCCAGGGGCTCTTCCCAACTCAGGGATTGAACCCAGGTCTCCTGCATTGTAGGCAGATTCTTTACCAGCTGAGCCACAAAGCTCAGGCCAATCTTTTTTACTAAAAAAACCAAAAACAAAACAAACTTAAAACACCGTGCTGCGTGCATCGGAACGTGCCAGCCGCAGCGGAACGCGCCAGCCGCAGCGGGCATGCGCACTAGAGGCAGCGCACTGCGCATGCATAAATATGGCGGGACTCGTGTTCTGAGTGCCATAGATCAGCGTGCTTTCTTTCCGCGAGCATTTCAGCTCCCAGGGGCGTGCGGCAGCGGTGCACCAGTCTGAGGTCCGGCCTAGCCACGTTGAGCATCTCATCACAACAGGGGCCAGGTTCGTGCTTGTTCCGCGGGACCTGTGTGTTGGAAGCGGTGCCCGACTTGAGTGGGAGAAGGCGGGAGAGCTCGTGCAGTGCGAGGTGAGGGCCAGCCGGGCAGCATGAGTCAGCAGCAGCTTGCCTGGGAGGCACGCAGCTTGCATGTGGACCAGGTGGAGGAGAAGACGGTGTGTGGTGAATCCAAAGACTCCACCCGCATGGAGGACCGGCGCGGATTAAAAGTAAGCTTTAATTTAGAAGATAGTGCGCAACAGGTGTCCATGAAAAAAGGCCCCAAAATGAAGATACCTCGATGTTATGCGTCCCTGTCTCGTTTAACTCAAAGATTTATGGCACTTCTCAGATCTAGTCCTGGAGGTGTTCTTGACTTAAATAAAGCTGCAGCAGCACTGGGCGTACGAAAACGAAGAGTGTATGATGTCATCAGTGTCTTAAGTGGAGTCAAGCTGGTTGAAAAAAAATCTAAGAACCAGATTCAATGGATAGGACCTGATCTTAGCTATTTGGAAATAGGGCCTGAACAGAGGAAGCTGCAGGAGGAACTTTTTGACTTATCAGAGAAAGAAGCAGCTCTGGATGAATTAATTAAGGATTGTTCTCAACAGATGTTTGAGTTAATAGAGGACAGAGAAAACAAAGATCTAGCATATGTGTCATATCAAGATATTCATAGCCTTGAAGCCTTCCGTGAACAGACTATGTTTGCAATTAATGCTCCGGCGGAAACCAGCTTCGATATTTTGTATCCCAACGATGAGTCTGTCTCAGTATATATGAAGAGCACCCAAGGGCCCATCAATGTTTATGTATGTCAAATGACGCAGCAGGATGTTTCAAGTGTTGAAACATTGGATGGTGTAGGAACCTTTTCGTCTGAAAGCACACAGCCAGAACACCTTCACCCTGAGAAAGAAGAATATCCTCCAGAGCAGAGTGAAGAATTGCTTGAAGTGAAAACTAATGGCATGTGAGGATCCAGGTATTGAGTCTTTGGGGACATCCGGGTGGGTGAATTACACTGGGTGGGTGATTCTCAGAGGAATAAATCATCCCCGATGCTTTCTCATTCTCCCTTACAGCAATAAGGCCAGGGGTAACTTTGAGCAGTTCACTACTTAGATTACTGGATAATTACGGTTTCTGCATTTGAAAATAACTTTTTAAAGCAATAATTATTCCCTGTTTTTTTGCCAGTGAAATAGACATCTTGCCTCCTGAAATTACTCCATCACACAGAGTATCACTGAAACTGTTGGGCAGGCTGGATGGACCGCTGTTTGTGGACTCTGCCCTTTGCTGCTTGGATCAGGTGTTTTTATCACAAGAGAAACTGCCTTAATACGGGTTAATGCATGCATCTGGACATGATGTCTTTGTGTATATTTGTATAATGTTTAGATTGCTTATGAAGTATTTCAAAGTGAGACTTTTTACCCTTGTATAACCAAAATAATGTCTATGTGGAGAGTATCAGACATACTATCTAATTTCTCTGTTCTTTATAACTGACTAGAACCTCAGAGAATGAGGGTTAGAGAAGAGTTTTTTCCAAAATTTTATATGCAGAGTTATCATAAATATGCTTATTTTTAAAGTTTGTGGAGTTAATTAATGTATTTCACTACGGTTCCCAGTGCTAAAATTGGACTTCAAGGTCCCTACAGATTGATTGTGTTGGAGCAGACTGGTGGCATGCCCCAGGCTTTGGGGGCAAGTGTAGAAATGCCATCAGATCATGGCTTAATAATTCCTTACAAGATGTGAATTCATGGTGACAATTGAAAACTATTTTAACCTTTAAAAAAAATTTTAAAGTTTACTGTGGACCATTGTTAAAGTCTGTTGAATTTGTTATGGTATTGTTTCTGTTCTATGTTTTTGGTTCTGTGGTCTTAGCTCCTCAACCAGGGATTGAACACACACCCCTGCATTGGAAGGCAAAGTCTTAACCACTGGACCACCAGGGGAGACCCCTATTTTAACCTTTTTTGCAAGCAGATTCTGTAATATGTTTCTGCATGTAGCCTTGCTCTTCAGTCAAAGGGATTTACTTATGATGACCTAATGGTACCCTGCCCTCTCTCCAGCTCTAGTTAATCATTTCCAAGTACCTAGTATTTCTGCTTCATTATGTAAAGCATGTACCACTCTGTGCCTCAGTTTACTCAGTAGTTTACCATTAGACTGTGAGCTCCTTGAGGGACTTTGTCGTATTGTTAAGCCCATTGCCTTGCACCAACATCTGGCACATAAAAAGTGCTCAATAAATGTTTGAACAAATCAGTGAGTGGGTCAGTGAATGGTAAACTTAGACTAATAATATTTGGCTTATGGAGCATAACAAGGTTCTTGTGTCATTCAAATTCATATCTTAAGCTTCTCTTGCTTTCAAAGAAAGAATTGAAGCAACATGAAATTAAGACCATGTATAAAAAGAGCATAAGAATCAAAAATCAAAATATTGGGAGATAATACTGAGCAGTTAGGAGTTGCACATCTGTGAGCTCCAGTGACTTTTGCCAGTCTTGCCCCTCTGCTGAACACCAGCCTCCTCCCTACTGGTGTAGCCCCTGCCGACTGCCTCTGCCAGTCTGGGACTGCTCATTGTGCTCCTTGGGCACAGGTGATGAACATGAGAGTTTTAGCAGGTTTGTGTATCGGTCAGGTGCTCCTTGGACAGGGCCAGGCTGTGCATTGTAGAGTTGGCAGTGTCGAGTTGTGCATTGTAGAGTCACCTAATAGAAGGGAAGGAGAAGAGGAGAGTCCCGTTAACATTTATTTTAAGGGAAGAGACAGAAGAAAAAGCCTTTCCTGAGAGGGAATAATGAGAGGAAGGGGAAAAACAACTGAAGAAGGTGGTGCTCCCCAAACCAACAAAGGAAGCATGGCCACAAGTGATAGCATCCTTTCAAAGCAGCAGTTTCTTACTTGTGAGATATGACAAACACTCTACTTTGCAAAGTGTTCTGAGTAAAAATGAAATCATGTAAACTTGTAAATAACCTCAAAGGGCCTCCTGTCTCTTTCCTCTTCAGATCCACCAACTTTCCCTTCGTGTTGCTGTCAGTGTGTTGATCTGGTTCAGCTCACCCCTACTCCCTTCTACTTCTCAGCTTTAATGTGCGAAAGAAGCTTTCCAGTCTTACAGCCAGGCTCATGGATGAGGGATGAGTAAATTAATCCTTGTTAAGTCTAAGGGAGCTAGGGCTCCCTTATAGGTAAAACAGAAGTTGTGATGCATCACCTTGGTCATGTTTTGTTTCTTAAGTTTATGAGTTTGAGTGACTTCTGCATAAATAATATCTTACTATCCTTAATATCCACAACAATTATGTCAGATATTGAATAGCTACCTGAACTATCAAATAACCCAAATATCAGTAGAAAATAATTTAGGATATTTTGTTATAGCTACTCATTCATGCTTCTCTAAATGTGTATATCTGTCAGGTGTATGATTTTCTGTAACTCCATTTTGTTTTCAAGATTTTGGATCATTTTTATTATCATTATTCTAAATTCTTTTTCAGGTAGATTCCCTATCTCCTCCTCTTTTGTTTGGCTTGGTGGGCATTTTTCATGTTCCTTTACCTGCTGGGTATTTCTCTGCCTTTTCATCTTACTTAGTTTGCTGTGTTTGGGGTGGCCTTTCTGTATTCTGGTAGTCTGTGGTTCCTTTTTTTTTTAAATTTTTTAATTTTTTTTACATTTATTTTTATGTGGAGGTTTCTCCCAGTGGGTGGGGTTGGACGATTGGCTTGTCAAGGTTTCCTGGTTAGGGAAGCTTGCGTCGGTGTTCTGGTGGGTGGAGCTGGATTTCTTCTCTCTGGAGTGCAATGGGGTGTCCAGTAGTGAGTTTTGAGATGGGTCTATGGGTTTGGTGTGACTTTGGGCAGCCTGTATATTGACGCTCAGGGCTATGTTCCTGCGTTGCTGGAGAATTTGTGTGGTATGTCTTGTTCTGGAACTTATTGGCTCTTGGGTGGTGGTTGGTTTCAGTGTAGGTATGGAGGCTTTTGGATGATCTCTTACTAGTTAATATTCCCTGTAGTCAGGAGTTCTCTAGTGTTCTCAGGTTTTGGGCTTAAGCCTCTTGCGTCTGGATTTCAGTCTTATTCTTCCAGTAGCCTCAAGACTTCTCCATCCATACAGCACTGATAATCAAACTTCCAGGTTAATGGTGAAAGGATTCTCCATAGTGAGGGACACCCAGAGAGTTTCACAGAGTTACATGAAGAAGAGGAGAGGGAGGAAGGAGATAGAGGTGAGCAGGAGGAGAAAAAGGGGGATTCAAGAGAAGAGAGACAGATCTAGGCAGTACTCTGTTCCCTAAGTGTTCTCAGCAGCCCAGAACACACACAGAGATTCACAGAATTGGGTTAAAAAGGGTGGGGGGGAGGAAATAGAGGTGATCTGGGGGAGAAAAAGGAGAGTCAAAAGGGGGAGAGAGTAATCAAACCAGTAATCACACTCCTGAGTAAAAATGGGTACTGAAGGTTGGATTCTTAAATGTCCAAAATTGATATCAAATACTGAAAAACAAAGATTGAAAATCTCGAGTAGAGGTTAGACTCTTAAAAATACAATATTAAAAAAAAACAAAACAAGAAATATATATGAAGTTCCCTTTAAAAATAGGGTCCCCCCTTTTTTTTGCAGGGTTATAGTGGGTTATAAAAATGAAAATTAAGGAGTAATAGAGGACTTAAAAAAAAGAAAAAAATTTTTAATTAAAAAAAATAATAGTAAAAATATATCTAGGAATTTCTCTGGAGCTGTTGCGGGCAGTGTGGGTTCAGTTCAGTTTCAGATAGCTCCTTGTTCCAGCTTACACTTCTTGATATCTATAGGCCCCTTCCAGTGTAGTTGGTGTTAACTCCAGGGATTTTAATCTGTTGCACTGGTCACTTCTAAAGCAGTTCCCTTTGTTTATTTGGCTTCTGTTTGCAGGTCTCTTCAGTGTCTAATTTCCGCCCTGATACAAGGGGGCAGAGGTGGTCTCTTGTTTAGGTTCGCTTGTTCAGTCGTGCTGTGGGGAGGGGGGGCACTGCAGACAAATGTCACTGGCCTTTGTGGGGAGCACTCGCAGTGTTCCGGCCACACTGGGTTTGCCCCCGCTCACAGCCTGTGTGCTTTCCCCCGTCTACACTGCTCAGGCTCCAGGCTGCTCTACAGGGAGCGGGCCCTGAGTTGCGTGCGGTTCCAGTTTTTGGGTACTCTACAAAGGCGCAGGCTTGGTCGGGCCTGCGTTTTGTGCCTTCCCTGGCCAGAGCAGCTCAGACAACCAGGAGCTTGACGGGCGCACTCTCCCGGGGTGCGGTGCACCTTATCCCCTCCGCGGTCCCAGCCTCAGTTTCCAGGCGTGCAGGTTCGGTGCACCTTGTGTCTCTTCTGGGGAGCTGATCTCTGGCTGTGACCCTCCTGGCGGATGTCAACCATCCAGAATCTCAGGAAGTCTTTGGTTAGAAACTGGAAGCCTGTTTGCAGTTTGGTAGGGGATGCCGTCTCTGGGGCCGAGTTTGCCCCTTTCCCCTCCCCCCTGCCTCCTGCCTCTGGCGGGGGATGGGCCGGTCCACCGCTGGCTAGCTCTTCTCTGGAATTGCTCAGCCCGTCATTTGTTCTGCAGATGGCCAGCAGTGCCTTTGGTTAGGGCTTTTCCCAGGTTAATTCTCTCTCTCTTGCGATTCCACAGTTTAGGTTGCTATCTTGCATTAGCTCCCTCCGATTGCCCTCAGGGCATTCAGGCCCAGTCCTTACCCTAAGCAATGCCGCCCGCTCCTCTCCGTTCAGCCCCCACTTGCTGGTGGCAGATGCTAACATCTGGGGTACTTTTCTGCTGGGAGTTGCTTTTAGGCATGTGATATGTGGGTTTTATTTATTTTTCCTCCTGGTTAGGTTGCCCTCCGAGATTCGAAAACTTGCCCCAGACCCACCAGTGAGAGGGTTTCCTGGTGTTTGGAAACTTCCTCTATTAGGACTCCCTTCCCGGGATGGATTTCCATCCCTAACTCTCTTGTCTTTCTTTTTATCTTTTATATTTTATCCTACCTCCTTTTGAAGACAATGGGCTGCTTTTCTGGGTGCATGACGTCCTCTGCTAGTGATCAGAAGTTGTTTTGTGGAGTTTGCTCAGCATTCAAATGATCTTTCCATGAATTTGGCGGGGAGAAAGTGGTCTCCCCATCCTCTTCCTCTGCCATCTTAGCTCCTCCCCTCCCATGTGTATGATTTTCAATTCTCAATCCTTCTTAAGAGCTTCTTTGTGATCTTTTGTTAAAATTCTCATGATGACAGACTTATCAGCACACATTTGACCAAAATTGAAGTTAATGTAAGGTATGGTAAAGGATACTTCCTTAAGAGTTTCTTATAAAATCAAGTCCTTCTTAAATAAGGACCAGAAATAGTCCATAATTTATGTTCTGAAGAATTTCTGAAATTTTTGAAAATAATTTTATTTATGTATTCACTTATTAATTTTGGCTGTGCTGGGGCTTCGTTGCTTCACACACTTTTCTCTAGTTACGGAAATCAGGGACTACTCCCTAGTTGTGGTGCACGGGCTTCTCATTGCAGTGGCTTCTGTTGTTGCAGAGCATGGGTTCTAGGGCACACAGGCTTCAGCAGTTGTGGTTCCCAGGCTCTAAAGAGCACTGGCTCGCTAGTTGTGGCAAATGGGCTTAGTTGCTCCATGGCATGTGGGATCGTCACAGATCAGGGGTCCATGTCTCCTGCCCAGGCAGGCAGATTCCTTACCAATGAGCCACCAGGGAAGCCCCCAAAATTTTAAATCTCATGATATCCTCAGAATATTTATGAATCATCAAAGTAGCCACTATTTGACAGTAACTAATTGAAAGGACCCATGAGATTCTCATTATTAAAGGTATGGGCTACCCTGGTGGCTCAGTGGTAAAGAATCCAGCTGCCAATGCAGGAAACGTGGGTTCAATCCCTGGGTCAGGAAGATCCCTGAAGGAGGGAATGGCAACCCACTCTAGTATTCTTACCTGGGAAATCCCATGGACAGAGGAGTCTGGCGGGGCTATGGTCCATAGGGTCGCAAAGAGTCGGACATGACTGAATGACTAATACACACACCACACTGCACCCTATCCTGGATTTGGATGAAGTCAAAAATGGGCTTAGGAGCCATCTCTCTCCTGCTGCACCATACCTTTATTGTTGCTTTGTCTTCTCATTGTGAACAGTCAAGATACATGCAAGGTAACCTTGGTCTCAGGGGAGCCAGAGGACAAGTTTACTGAGAATCTTTGATATTTAATGGTCATATAGCTGAAATTAGGCTGCATGCCATCAGTGCAAACCATCAATCTATACATTTTTCAATAAACTAGACAGGCTAGTACAGAGTGTCTCCAAGGGCTTTAAACAGCATTGTATAAAGCTTGTACATTTCATCCCAAACTTGACCAAGGGGACCAGACTTCCAGGCATCCCTGGAGTTAAACATGCAGACTCACTGCAAGTTAATCCTATCCTTGATCGATTATTCTTTCTTTTCTAAGTGTATTTTTTTTAAATCATTTTGGTAATAAATCTCTTGTTTTTCCTTAAATGAAATAACTGCTACCAGGACAGTGACAACAAATCATACTCTTGTTTATTGAGCTCCAGTCTTTGCCAGGCTCTGAGCAAAGCACTTTATGTCCAATACCTCATTTATAACTGAGGTTGGTGCTGTTACTCCAGTTTTACAGATGAGGAAGGGAAGCTTAGGGTTTCGGCTTTCCTCACATAGCTGTTTGCTTTAATATCTCTTTCTTACTTTGTAAATGTGTAGCTGATGGGTACCATTGACCAAACTTGGGATACCAATGAGATCACATTCATTACTCAAATTAACCACAGCCCCTGAAAATATGAGAATGTCTTCCTTCCTTCCCTTACCAGCCCTGTTCCCGTGGGACATGCAAGAGCTCTAGGGTTGCACCTGAAGCCTAGAGGAGTACATCCTGTGAGGAGTGATGAAGATGAAGGAGTAGTAGGCTGTGAAGCTCACCTTCTCCCACAAATAGAGGAGTACATCCTGCCTCCTGCATCGAAGAAAGATAATGGGATGCTCAGTGCATTTGTAGGAAGTCTCCCTTTTCTCTTGCTCTTCATGTTGTTGCTGGCATATAGTCTTACATTGAAACCAGGGCACCCAAACCAGGCTTTCTGATACAATTCCAAGGACAGTAGAGGAGCCACTTCATGAACTAAGGCATGGGTTTGCCCTGGCTGGGCTGGAAGTAATTACCAGCAGCACTTGGGAAAGAGGAGAACACTTTTCGACCCAGCACTTCCCTCCCCTCTGCTCGCTCCATAACACAGGAAGCCTGATTGCTCAGTGTTTCGGCTACCTAGTGGCCCTGTGTTTCAGTTTTCATCTCCCTGGCCTCTTCCCCAGACAGGCTGACAGAACTGGAGCAGCTAGCTGAGGGAGGTGGGACTGGATGGGGAGGGGACTACACTGGATTCTTTTCCTGCTAACGTTTATCAGGGCCACAGTAACTAGCCCATGTGACAGGTGTCACCAACTTTCAAGTTCCAAAATGGATCTCAGTTTGCTTTCTCAGAGGAGGAACTTCGCAGCCCATTGAAACTTGATGTGCCAGATGGATTTGGGAGCACAATGGCAGGACCCAATCAGTCTTCAGAACCCCTAGGTCAGAGGTTCCCAAACTTGCTGAGTTTGAGGTATTCTTAGTTATTGCAATGACTTTTTCATGGCAGCCATAGGCCAAAAGAAATGCCTAATAGTTCCATTTATTAAGTAATTAGGTCTAAACAACTTAACAGGTATTTATATCTTGACAGCTTGGTCGCCTCTTAAATACTACAGACATACCTCCTATTAATGCACTTGTCAAATATTGCGAGTTTTACAAATTGAAGGTTTTTGGCAACCCTGTGTTGTCAGGTGGTAGTTAGCATTTTTAGCAATGAAGTATTTTCTAATTACAGTATGTACATTACTTTTTAAAGATACAATGCTATTGCATACTTAATAGTCTATAGTATAGTATAAACATAACTTTTATATGCATTAGTTCTGTTTATGCTCCTTGGAAGAAAAGCTATAACCAACCTAGACAGCGTATTAAAAAGTAGGGACATTACTTTGCCAACAAAGGTCCGTTTAGTCAAATTTATGGTTTTTCCAGTAGTCATGTATGGATGTAAGAGTTGGACTATAAAGAAAGGTGAGTACCAAAGAATTGATGCTTTTGAATTGTGATGTTGGAGAAGACTCTTAAGAGTCCCTTGGACTGCAAGGAGATCCAACCAGTCCATCCTAAAGGAAATCAGTCCTGAGTGTTCATTGGAAGGACTGATGCTGAAGCTGAAACTCCAGTACTTTGGCCACATGATGTGAAGAAACTGACTCATTGGAAAAGATCCTGATGCTGGGAATGATTGAGGGTGGGAGGAGAAGGGGACAGCAGAGGATGAGATGGTTGGACAGCATCACTGATAAATGGACATGAGTTTGAGTAAGCTGTGGGAGTTGGTGATGGAAGGGAAGCCTAGCGTGCTGCAGTCCATGGGGTTGCAAAGAGTCGGACATGACTGAGTGACTGAACTTACGTGCATTAGGAAACAAAAAAACTCACACTTTGTTTTGATATTTCTCTTAAATAGCCATGAAGTTACTTACTTACTGGATGTGTGTACCTTTTGAGGATCACAAAACTTCTCAAACATTCTCACTTCTTCTCAGACACAGCACCTGTTTGGGTTTTTTTTTTTTTTTTTAAATCACAGCCAAAATCCACCTTCTGTGTAGAACTACCTAATAATGAAACTGAATGACCTTCAGCTCATAGTTTGTGTGCTATCCAGCTGACGTTATGTATCAATGAATTTCTCCCCAAATGTATACTATCCCACACATCTGTCATGAATTCGCTGTGGCACCTTGGGAAGCCAAGCTGCTAGTTCCTTACCAGGAACTGGCTCTGCCCTCTTCCCACATCAGTAGGTGTCCAGCTGCTCTCCTGCTACATAACTATTGGGGCAAATCAGTGTTTGTTTCAGAACAGCGACAAAACATATGCTCCAAGCGGAGCCCAAATAGAACTCTTGTACAAATTTCAAAAAGTGCTTGCTTTTGCAAAAAGGACATTCAAGTGCCGGCTAACTAGAAACTTTGCTGTACATATGTTGGTTTCACAATCATATATTAACTTTGTGATGCTGCTTCATAATTGGAGGCATGGCCCATGGCTTCCCAGTTTCTAGTCATTCAAATTTCAAGTTTCTCCCGTTCTGCGTTTTCCTTTATTCCCCCCTTATTGAATCCTGTTCTATAGCAAAATCTTTACTAGGCATTATGAAAAGCAGAGGTTGGATCAAAATATTAATAATACGTGGGACCCGTCCTCAAGTCTTGAGAGGGAATCAGATAGGCATACTAAAACTTCTAATAAAATTACAATATAGTTTATTTAATTGCTATAATTGAATTCTACCTAAATACTGAGACTCTATAGCAGCTATGTCTAATGATTTGGGAAGTAGAATCTGGGGAGCATTTTTAGAGGATGTTACAGCTGAATGGTGTGTGTTAGTCACTCAGTTGTGTCTGACTATTGGTTGGGAAGATCCCCTGGAGAAAGGAAAGGCTACCCACTCCAGTATTCTTGCCTAGAGAATCCCATAGACAGAGGAGCCTGATGGGCTACAGTCCACGGGATTGCAAAGAGTTGGACACAACTGAGTGACTAACACTTTCACTTCACATCTGAATAGAATAGGAGCTTGCCTGGCAGGGGAAATATTAGGTATAGAGCTATGGAGGCATGAAAAAGCCTATATGGAGAATGACAAGATTTGGTTTGACTGAGGAATAAGGTACATGATAGGTGTAGTGGCCAAAGGCATCACACATTGAGTTATATATTGGGTTATATTAACCCTAAATTTCACATCTGTCCCTTTCTTTCCCTTCCTTTTGGCACCATTGTGAAGCATGATCTTATCATTTCTTAACCTGGTCTAATGTAAGTAGCCTTTTTCCTGGTCTTTATTCCTCCATTTTCTCCTCATCCTACCCCTAAATCTGTTGTACATACACATTTTTCTAGGTTTTTCTCCATGAAGTATCGGTCTAAAATCTTGAATGCTATCAAATAGTTTAAATATTTTAACCTAACATTCAGTGCCTCATGACATGGCTATCAAGCCATTTCAAGTTCCATTTCCCTCTCTTCCTTTTTTGAATGGTGAACTCCAGCCCTACTGGCAAGCTCATTATTCCTCATTTATGGCCCTAGGTTTATTTGATTCTAGGCCCTCACTCACTTTTTTTGTTTTCGTAGGGTATCTTTCCTCACCATCTCTTCATGTCCCTAAAAGGCCAGCCCTAATACACTTTTCACTTGTCCTTCTCCAGGCCTCTCTCCCATCCACCAACACACCTACCCAGTAGAAATATGCCTGCCAACCTCAAACAGCATATATCTGGTTCATCTTCCATTAGAACTGTTTGTATCTCTTATCTTCATTATATGCACCAAAGAACCTTGAGAGCAAAGGCCATTTCCTGTTGATCTTTGTGACTTGTCATGATCTCATTGTACATAGTCTGTGTTCAGTAAACACGTCCTAAAGGAAAAATTTTGCTCACTTAAAAGAAAAATGTAAACATTTGCCACTTTAAATAATGGCTTTTGAGTAAATTCAGACCCAAGATGAGAGAACTGATTAGATAAATGGAGTGGAGATTTTCCACATGAGCTGTTAACTTTCAGGCCCTGCCATCTGCTGTTTTTCAGCAAATATATGGACATGATTTTACCTAGATAAATATTTTTGACATTAAAATATCCATTTTGGTATCCTGCAGTGTTAAAAATATGCAACATGACTATGTATTTTGGTTTAAGGGAGTAATTTAGGGAGTTACTTGAGAAATCATCTTATTTCACTTATTTTTATTGTTTTCTTCTGAAGAGAAAGCATGGGTGAGAGCTATCCATTTTGAAATTATGAAAAAGTAGCTATTTTTTTAAATTAATATTTTATAGTGGTATATCAGTCTTAGAGTTGAAATATTTTCCTTAGGATGTTCCCTAACTGAATCGAGATAAAACAGCTTAGGTTTTTCCTTATGTATTTTAATGAGAAAAGAATATGTTTGAATACCACCTCAGTGTTGTGTTCTCAGAGTAGATTTACAGTCTGTATACTTGTCATATCATGTCATCTCTGATGAAGGCATATACACGATTCTGGACAGCTCTGGGGTGCCTCACACATTTTGATGAGAAGGAGGTAGAGGAAAGTAATCAACTTTAGTTTCAAACATTAAGTCCAAACACAAGCCCCTGCATCATGGAGCTTGCCCAGCATTTTAGGAAGAAATAGTCTGATCTTACCCTATAGGTCCAAGATGTCACCTTTCCCTTATTTTGTTTTCCCATAGAAAGGATCCCAATTCTGATTTCACCCATTAGATTTCCAAATTACTTTGATTAGGACTGGCAAATATTCTGCCACAATTTCCTGTTCCCTAATATATGGCAGACGTGTTGTTGTTGTTCAGTCACTCAGTTGTGTCCGACTCTTTGCGACCCCATGGACTGTAGCACGCCAGGCTTCCCTGTCCTCCACTATCTCCTGGAGTTGCTCAGACTCCTGTTTATTGAGCCAGTGAGGCCATTCAGCCATCTCATCCTCTCTCACCCCTTCTCCTTTTTGTCTTCAATCTTTCCCAAGACACAACTAATCTGTAATAGTATCTTTCCTACTGGTCAGATTCTTATTCCAAGTGATAACTTCTAACTGACCACATTTGGCAAGTGAGATAAAAACGTGCTTGCCAGGTTATTGCATCTAGAGGTCTCAGTATTATATCACGTTGCCTCCCAGTACAAGAAATACACAGGAGGTGTTTGTAGAATGCTCTTGGTAATTTGGTTAGGCTGGAATTAGAAGGGCTGTGTCTTGCTGTACATTACCTTATAGTTGTGTGATCTTCTGAATTAGCCTGCATTCTGATTTTAGGAGTCAGCTGCTTTCCTTGACACATTTTTCAACGTAGACAGCATGTAAGATTTTCCCTTAGGAGAATTTAGGGGTTTTTCCCTCTTAAAAGCTTAAAATACAGTATTATTGATCAGTTTATTTTCAAGAAAACTGTCCCCAAAAGCCAAGGAAGTCTTAGACTTCATTGACATATCTGAAAGTGAAAGTTGTTCAGTCATGTCTGACTCTTTGCGACCCCATGGACTGAATTCCCCAGGCCAGAATACTGGAGTGGGCAGCCTTTCCCTTCTCCAGGGGATCTTCCCAACCCAGGGATCAAACCCAGGTCTCCCGCATTGCAGGTGGATTCTTTACCAGCTGAGCCACCAGGGAAGCCCAAGAATACTGGAATGGGCAGTCTATCCCTTCCCTGGCGGATCTCCCGACCCAGGAATCAAACCGGGGTCTCCTGCATTGCAGGCGGATTCTTTACCAGCTGAGCTACCAGGGAAGCACAATTGACATATCTAGTGTGTTTAAAAACATGAAAACTGATAGCCATGATTAGTTTTGTACTTGTCAGACCACACTCAGTGTAGAATACAGCATTTAATGTGATAAAGATGGTACAGGGACTCCTATGCATTTTTCTGATATATGACCAACAGATGAAGAAATGAGACATGTTTATCCTAGAAAAGAGAAGCCTCAAGGGAAGTCAGTTACCGTCTTCATGTATTAGTTGGCCTATTATATGGAAGAGAATTGTTTGTCATTGCCATAAATAAGACCAGTGGTTAATTCAGTGAAATGTCCCTTGGAAAAGGGCTCCATAGTCAAATAAATGTGACATACGCATGTGTTGTGTTTGTTTTCTGGAGATTTCAAATATATATTAAATACATAGTAAGAGTCCTAAAAAGTCATACAGTAAAAGATCTTTTTAAATGTGTTAATCCCAGCATTCCATAAACACCTTCCTCAGAACTAGTTTTCTAAGGAGCTCCCATTTGAGTAGTGGTTTTCAAACTGTGGGAGTGGGCCCAGCAACACCAGTGTGACCTGGGCTCTTACTTGAAATGCAGCTTCTTGGCTTTACCCCAGCCCTGTGCAATCAGAGACTCAGAGGTAGGCCCAGTAGGATGTGCGATAGTAAGTCCAGCAAGAGATGCTCACGCAGCTAAACTGTGAAAAGCACTGGCAGAAAATTCTACTGCTACTCTCCAACTCAGCAGCACCCTTTTCTGTTCTAGGATTTCTTCTAATGATTTTTTATGACTTTGTGATCCATTTTTATCACTACTTACCCTTCTGAGGCACAGAAGGAAGGAAGATGTACCGTAGTTTTCAGTGTACCCATCTAACTTGTATCAATTCGGATATTTTAAAGAATCCTAAGTATTGAATCCATATCCTCTATAAAGTCAAATACACATTTCTAAAATTGAAGTAAACCTTCAATTCATTCCTGTTGTTGCCAGTTTTAAACGAGTATTTACTTATTTTCATTTAACTTCAAAATGTTTTTTTCCGCCCCCCAAAATGTGGCCTTTTTTTTTTCTCTTAATGTTCTGAAGGATCTATTATGTACCTTGCCACATGTCAAAGGTCTTTAAGATTAGGGTATTTTCTAATTTATTTGCACTAGCAGAAGATTAAATTCTGGTAGCATTCTATTTATATCTTCAAACAAGCATGATCATTTTAGACAAATGTAACTGAAGTATAGTTTAAAATGAATCTGTACATAAAAATTATTTCCCACAAGTGTGCATTATAACCATTGCCTTATTTTACTGGGTATCATGAATGTGCATTTTGAATGTTTATATGAAATGCCTCTACAAGTCAGACAGAACAATTTTCTTTTTCTGAAGGACATCAAAATGGGGTTAAATATATTAGTGTCAAAATATATTCAAGCTAAGTGCATTTAGAACAAAATGACTATTAATATCCTTTGGAATGAAATATGGCCAAATTTACCTTAATTTCTTGGTAGTATTTTGTCACCTCTTCCTTTCACATGAGTAAAGGTGCTTTGGGTTTTTATAATTAGGTCAGTTGGAGTTTTATTTATTTTTAGTTGGGGTAACAAAGACTGATAGTCCACAGGCTGGATTTTTATTTCATTGCTGCTCTCCACTAGCAGAAAGCCTGGGGCATCCTCTTCCAGTAATGAGTGCATGTGTGTTCTGGTTCCATTATTGCTATATTTAAACACCCATGGTTGGCAGTAATGTGCTAAAGTCTGGATTGGGATAGTTCATCACGTCATTGTCGCTGCCCAGGGCAACTGCCACTGAAATGACGCACGTGATGAGGCAGACAGCAGATGGGGTGGTTGAGAGCCGAGTGTTGCTTGCTTGCTCACCTAGAGAAAGAGGTTGAGGGTGTTGGCTATGTTCTCCAAAGAGTGTCTAGCAGACTTCATCTTGTACAGTAACTTTCCACATGTATTTTTAATTACAATTTTATGCTTATTATTATATCTCTTTGTAGTTTTCCTCACTGGCGACAAAGCCAATTCAGTATTAAAACGCTACCGAAGAGCGAATGGACTCTTTGAAGAAATAAGACAGGGCAACATTGAGCGTGAATGCAAAGAAGAAGTCTGTACATTTGAAGAGGCAAGAGAAGCTTTTGAAAATAACGAAAAAACTGTGAGTATATTGGCAGTCTTTTAAAATATTCACAGATTTGCCTACCTTTGTGATGTATATTTAAAACCTGCATTCCCAAATGTGTGCTTTGCTATCAGTTAAAAACTAACCTCTGAAGAGCTAACTCTAAATGAGGCCTCTAAGAACACGGTGTGGGTCAGAGGCCTCGGTCCACTTTCCTGTGTGCTGATCTATGTTTGAGGGCTCCATTTCCATAGGACCCTGCTGAGCTGAGTTTGATCATCCGTGCAAAGGGTAAGTAAGCATGTTTTACGCAAAGCTTTGTTTGGGAAACTTGCAGATACCATCATCATCCTACTGCGCTTGATCACAGAGAAAGTACAGAGAAAGCTGATAGATAGTGACGCTGTTTTAAAACATTTTATTTCTACCGGAGAAAAGACCTATCAGAACTCCCCTCCCCACTCTGACAATGGTGTACATTCTTTGGAACTACTTTACAGTAGGAAATGATGTTTCAGAGCGGTAGCTATTGTATAAAGATCCACTCCTGTACGCTGCTGTGAAAATAACACTACTTGAGAAACAAGTGATGCTGGATGTGCTCAGGGGACATTAGATAATCTCAGGAGCAGTGGATGCAGAAGTTTTAAAGAAAGACAATTTGGTTTCTTGTTAGGTAAGGAAGGATCCAGGGGGTAAGAGGAAGGAGTTGAAGGAGAGATGATCAGAGAGGCAGTGTTGCTAGATTTTGGTGTGCACAGCAAAGGCAAAATCAATGTGTAAAGTGATCAGTTGTGAGCGTCAGGGTTTTTAACTACGAAGTCCCACAGGTAAAAACAGGGAAAAGAATACATCATCCATCATGCCATCATGCAATCACAAAATGCTCTTGGCTTTTCAATTTCTTTCCAGCTTTTTTCAGTTGTATCTGCTTACTCCTTGTGGGGTTTTTTTCTTCCCATACTTTTTCTTCTTATAAAAGTAATACATGTTTATTGTAGAGACATTGAAAATATGATAAAACATAAAAATGAATAAAATCACCTGAATTTTTAATACTATCAGTTTTATAATTTTGGTATTTATCATTCTAGCCTATTCATAGTACATAGATAATTTTAATAACAATAGGATTATAGTATAAATAGTATTTTGTAGCATGGAGTTTCTGATAAAACCTGGCTCATGCACTTAAAAATTTAGGTTTTGATATTGTGTTTTTCCAAAAAAATACAGATTTTAGATACTCTACTGTGGTTTTCATAAAGCTAGTGCCTTTTCATCCTGCTTTATCATGTTCCTTTAAAGGAAAGGTAAGAACTTTAGTGGGAAGATTCTTTGACACTACGTAAAAATATTCTGTTCTCCACCAAACTTCTACCCACTAGTTTTAATGTCTGCCATTGATAGTTCTTGACTGAATCAACTAAATTCTAGTTTAACATAATGCTAAATGGTGAGTTTCTGACTCCATCATTCTATGTACATTTATTAGCCGGCAGCCCACTATGGGAAAAATTTTTCCCTTGATCTATCTATCTTTCATAGATCATTTTATTCTGTGAGTTATAATCCATTACTGTCAGTGTTTTGATCAAAATATCTTAAATTTGGCTAATGGAAATTTCTTCAAACCAGCTTCTCTGTCTCTTTGACATGTCCTTATCATTTTTGTTTTTTTTTAAACTTTTTGGCCCAGCAAGGTGCTCCAGGATACTGTTGTACTTTCCCTGCCCTGGTCTTGGCATTGGTTGTTTCTCTGAGGAGCCTTGCTTACTTTTAGTTAGGAATAATATTTAGAAACCAAGATCTGGGAGCTAGAGTGTTTTCATTGCTATCAGAGTATCATTGTTTCTGGATGTTCCAACAGTAGAGCGAGGGAAAAAAATGATACATGTATATGCATATAAATGTGTGTGTGTATGCACGCGCACGTGTCTGTGTGTGTTAGCAGCCTGCATATTCATCCTGCTAATCTCCAGTTCCAACACCCCTCAGGGTTTTTCTTTGTTTTCCCTGTTCTATATTTGTATGTGAAATGTAAATATTCTTCATAGATATTCTTCCACAGTGAGAAGCCTGTCAGTTACACCAGTATATTAACTCCTTTGCCCAGTTCTACAGCACACATACAGTGGTTTCATAATTTTAATGCCCATATCAGAACAGGGAAAAACATTTATGTTCGTCCATCTGTCCCTTCTGAAAGTCATTCTGTGTGTATTCACAGAGCTTACCCTGTTTAAAAAAATCTGGACAGTACTTCCTTGTAAGGCTGTGTCACCATTTATTCAGCCGGTCTATTGTATTTTGGCATTAAGTAGTTTCCTCTATTTTTACAATTACAGATAATGCCATAGTAAATCATTTTGCACGATAGGAAGTACATCTTCAGTGTAAATTCTTAGAATCGGATTGCTTATCAAGGGTTGATGTGTGTGTAGGTTTGTTAGAATTTGCCAGAAAGCTCGTATTGTTTTACATTCCCCCCAGATATTTGAGAGAGTGCCTATTCCCTCACAGTCTGACTAACAGGGTGTGACATGGTATCTTGGTGGTGTTTCAATTTACATTTCTCTTATGAGTGAAGTTGTGTATTTTGCCATGTATTTATGGGCCATTATTATATCTATTTTGTGCATTGTCTTGGCCTTTTGTTCATTTTTTTCCTATCAGATTTATGGTCCTTCCCACACCCGCCACCCTGAATTTTTAGGAAATATATTAGAGATACTAGTCTTTATTGGTGATACATTTCAAATATGTGCTTGCAATTGTCATTTATATTTTGACTGTGCTTATGGATTATTACTTATGCAGTTTTTTTCATTTTCATTGTAGCTATACATTAAACAAGTAGTTTATTGAATCTAGATTTTAAATCATACTAGAAAACCTTCCTTTTAGTCCCTGGTTATAGAGGAATTCACACAATTTCTTCTAATATATTTGAATTTTTACATTTAATCCTCTGATTCACTTAGTTTATTCTTAGGTGAGATGTGAGTTATGGATCTGATTGTTTTTCATGTAGCTATCCAGTTGTCCAAACACAATTTGTTACAAAATCCTTCTTTGCCCCAGTGATTTTAGTTACCTTTTACCATATACGCAATTTCCATGTGTACTTAGTGAATTTCAGGATTGTTCATATTCTAGCCCACTGTTCCATCATTCTACTTAAATGCCGGTCCCACACTGTTTTAATTATAGATTGTTAGCATATTTAATATAAATTACAGCTAGTTTCCTTTATAAGCTCTTTTTCAGTGTTCTGTTCTCATATGACTATTTTTCCATATAAATTTTAGTATTGTGTCTAGCACAGAAAAAAGTCATTTGTCAGTATTTTTATTTGGATTTCTTTAGGTTTGTAAATTAACTTAGGGAGAACTAACATCTTTAAGGTATTAAATCACCCTCTCAAGAAGAGATTTCTTTCTGTTTGTGGAAGTAAGGAAAGTTTTACTGTTTTCAGAAATGTTTTATTGTTTTCATCATACAAGTTTTGCACATTCCTTAGGTTTGTTCCTGTTTCTTTGCTGCTATTGTAAGTGGGTTGTTCTTTTCCATGATATATTCTAGTTGGTTATTATTTGTGAATGTGTAAGCTATTGATGTTTTTTAAACCTTATTGAGTTACATACAGTTAACCGCACGTATATAAAGTGTACAATTTGGTAAATTTTAACATATGCATACACCTATGAAACCACAGTGAAGACAGTAAATAGATTCATCACTCCCAAAAGGTCCTTCTTGCCCCGTTGTAATTCCTCCTTCCCAGCTCTCCCCATGATCAAGACCACCCCCAGGCAATGATTCATCTGATTTTTGTTGCTACAGATTAGTATATATTTTCTCGAGTTTTCTATAAGTGAAGTCATACATTATGCACTCTTTTGTCTGACTTCTGTTACTCAGCATAATTATGTTCAGATGTATCCGTAGTTCACATAACAATAGTTATTTTTATTGCTGTGTAGTATATCATTGTATGTATATGGACATTTGAGTTGTTTCCAGTGTGAGGTTATTACAGATGAAGCTGCTATGAATTTTCATGTACTGGGCTATTGACTTTTTTAAATTAATGAACCATATATATTTTATTTTGATTTGAATTCTAAGAAATCCTATGGTCCAAGTTAAACTTTCAAGGGTGCATTAGATTTTTTTAAACTTTTTATTTTGAGATAATTATAGATTCTTAGAGAATTGCAAAGATAACACAGAGAGGTCCCACCGGAGCCTGTATCTACTTTACCCTGGTGGTTACATCTTACATAGTAGTAGTACCGTACCAAAACCAGGAAACTGACATTGGTACAACCTGTCTGTATAGTTCTATGCCATTTTATCGCTTGTGTAGACTCCTGTAACCACCACTACAGTTAAGATGCAAAATTCTTTCATTATTAAAAAATCTTCCTTAATAGTCACATCCTTTCCACCACCACTGACATCCCTAACCTCTGGTAATCACTCTTCTGTTCCCCACCTGTGTCGTTATAAGAATGTTATATAACTGGAATCATATAATATGCAACCTTTTTATATTGTCTGTTTACACTCAACATAATGCTCTTGAGTTCATCCAAGTTCAGTGTGTATCAATAGGTCATTCTTTTTTTATTGCTGAGTAGTATTCCATGGTAATGGGCTTCCCTGGTGGCTCAGATGGTAAAGAATCTGCCCGCAACACAGGAGACCTAGGTTCGATCCCTATGGATGTCTCACAGGTTTTTGAACCATTCCCTCATTGAGGTTCATCTGGGTTGCTTCCAGTTTGGGGCTATTTCAAATAAGGCTGCTATGAATATTTGTGTACAGGTTTTTTTTTTTTTTTAATTTTTTTTTTTTGCAGTTAAAACAGTGAAGTCATTTTTATTTCAGTACTTGACAAAATACCCCATAAAATTCAAAACTTCTACCATTATACAAAAATAGGTCTCTACAAGTGATATTATCTGTCTTCATCACCAGTAGCAAATATATTAGGCAGAAACATGTAACTTGTGGAATGCTAATTTAAATGATTAAATTATAAACATTGTGTTATTTATCTCATGGGTGTGTACAGGTTTTTATGTGAACATCATTTTTTATTTCTCTGGGGTAAATCCCCAGGGATATAAATGTTGCTTTCTTTCCTTGTAGCTCAGTTGGTAAAGAGTCCGCCTATAATGCAGGAGACCTGGGTTCGATTCCTGGGTTGGGAAGATCCCCTGGAGAAGGAAATGGCAACCCACTCCAGTACTCTTGCCTGGAGAAGCTCATGGACTATAGCCTGCCAGACTCCTCTGTCCATGGGGTCGCAAGAGTTGGTCACGACTTAGCAACTAAACCACCACCACCAAGTATATGTATAGTTCTGTAGGCTACTGACAAATTAATTTGTCATTGTATAAATGACTATTTTAAATTCCCACCAAAGCACTGTTTGAGTGATTCAGTTTCTCTGCATACTCGACAGCACTTGCTGTCATTACTGTTTCTTGTTTTTAGTCATTGTGATAGGTGTGTAGTGATACACTGTGGTTTTAACTTCCATTTCCTTAGTGGCCATAGGAACATCTTTTCATATGCTTATTTTCCATTTATATATTCTCTTCTGTGAAATCTTTCTTCCTATCTTTTGGTTACCTTCTGATCATATTTTCCTGTATTTTTGAGTTTTCTGTATATTCTGGACACAAATCTGTGGTCAGATATGTGTTTTGTAGACTATTGATTTTTATGTGTTTTTTTTTCATTTATTTTTATTAGTTGGAGGCTAATTTCTTTACAATATTGTAGTGGTTTTTGCCATACATTGACATGAATCAGCCATGGATTTACATGTGTTCCCCATCCTGATCCCCCCTCCCACCTCCCTCCCCATCCCATCCCTCTGGGTCTTCCCAGTGCACCAGCCCTGAGCACTTGTCTCATGCATCCAACCTGGGCTGGTGATCTGTTTCACCCTTGATAGTATACTTGTTTCAGTGCTATTCTCTCAGAACATCCCACCCTCGCCTTCTCCCACAGAGTCCAAAAGTCTGTTCTGTACATCTGTGTCTCTTTTTCATTTGAATCAGTTCTAATGAGATGGATGAAACTGGAGCCCATTAGACAGAGTGAAGTAAGCCAGAAAGATAAAGACCAATACAGTATACTAACGCATATATATGGAATTTAAAAAAATGATTTTTATGTGTTAATTGTAGACCGTACTACCTTACCGACAGCCTCTTTTGTTTCCTTCAAGGTGAATGATGATGTCTTTATGGCTTCCCTCTCTGGCCCTTAATGAATGTCAGTGCTTCTCTGTATCCTTTCCTGCCCTCAGAGACGGGATGCTGCATTTTAGCAATATTCAAAGCAAATTGAAGAAACTCTTTCAGCAATTGCTCTGTGCTCTCCAGCATCACCTTTTCCCTCTCTATAGAATCATTCTCATTAGCCTACCCACCTTTTAGGGAAAGAAAAAAGACAACTCTCTCTCACCCTCTTATCTCCCTCCAGCAATAACCTCATTTTTGCCTTGTCTGTACTCACAAACTGTGAGAAACCTTGCCTTGTCTGTACTCACACCCCTGGTGAGCTTTTCCTAGTTTGTGGCTTGAAATGTTAATGACTCCCAAATTTATATCCTGGAGCCCTGGAGAATTACCTCGAAATGCAGACCCAGGTGACTGACCGCCTACTCAGCATATCTTGGAATTGCCACAGCCTTTCTGATCTCAGTTGTTTGTTGTTAGTTGCTCAGTCGTGTCCGACTCTTTGTGACCATGGACTGTAGCCCACTAGGCTCCTCTGTCCATGGGATTTTCTAGGCAAGCATAGTGCAGTGGGTTTCCATTTCCTCCTCCAGGGGGTCTTCCCCACACTGGGATCGAACCCATGTCTCTTATGTCTCCTGCATTGACAGGCAGATTCTTTACCGCTGAGCCACCAAGGATCGATCCCACTTGAATCTCGGTATGTGGTAGCCATACATCCGTCCATCTCTTTGCTAAGCCCCAAACCTTGTTGCCACCCCTGACTCTTCTTTTTCATATCCACACTCCATCTGCCAAGAGTGCTGGTTCTAACATGAAAATATATTCAGAATAGAACCACCTCTCAGCCTGCCTTCTTGGTACCACTTTACGTCCAAGCCACCATCACTGTCTCATTTGTATGATATCTTGGCCACCTCGTCATTGGTCGTTCTCAAAATAGCAGGCTAGAGTGATCCTTCGAAGTGTCTTCTCTGTAACAGCTTCCTGTCTTCCTTGATAAACATCCAAGGGTTCAGAATTACCCACAGAGCATTGTACCAAAAGTCCTCGTCTCAGTCCACTCCATACCTCCACCACGGCTGCAGGCACTTCTGTATCACATCTCCTGTGACACATCACTCCTTGTTCACTTTCCTGTGGCTTCCTTGTGGCTCTGTACACACACGTAGCACATGTCCTGCCTCAGGGCTTTGGCACTTGCTCTTTCCTCTTCCAGGTGGATGTTTCTGAGCTTTGTCACCACTCTCCCAGGGAGGAAGTATCCTACTGTAAGTTGCAAGCTCTTGCCCCTCTGGGCATTGTTTTTCTTCCCAGCACTTATCAGCATCTGACGTGTATTCATTGTATTTGTTAACTGTTAGCTCTGATAGCAGCATTTCTCTTTTGTTTTGTTCACAGCTATGGTCTTTAGCATATGAAACAGTGTCCTCACATGCTAGGCATTAAAGAAATACTTGATGAAGGAATGAACGAATGTATTGGTGTATTATGAAGTCCATTTAATTCATGGGAAGTAGTGATCTGATGACTTTTGGCATTTGCTTTCTAGTCTTAGACTACATGTGTATGTGAGCAGTCATGTCTGACTCTTTGTGACCCCATGGACTCTAGCCCACCAGACTCCTCTGTTCATGGAATGTTCCAGGCAGGAATACTGGAATAGGTTCCCATTTCCTCCTCCAGGGGACCTTCCTGACCCAGGGATCAAACCTGCATCTCTTGCGTCTCCTGCATTGACAAGCAGATTCTTTACCACTGAGCCACCTAAGAAGCCACCTGTAAGTTAAGAGTATGTATTGACTACCTTTTTGTTTACTAAAACCTTGCACTCAGACCAGTTTACACATAATTATTTTCCTTATCCCCAAATCTGAACTTTGTGAAGTTTAAAAGTATGATTTCAATAAATTTTTTTGTTATTGTCATTGATTTTTTACCTAATTGGGAATATAAGTCTAGTTGTGAGATACAGTAGAAGTAAATGTGTTATGCTTCATTCCTCATTTTCACCAACGTGGAATTTGTGCAGATTTATTCAGATGTTATCTGCTGAGTGCCTGCTACATAGCAGACACAGGACATTCAGCAGTGAATGTGCTGACCTTCCCTCCTGGCTTTGAGATCTGGGAAAGGCAGGCTGCATACTCAAAAAAACTCAGTTCGGCTCAGTCACTCAGTCGTGTCCAACGCTTTGTGACCCCATGAACTGCAGCACACCAGGCTTTCCTTTCCTTCACCATCTCCTGAAGGTTGCTCAAACTCATGTCCATAGAGTCGGTGATGCCATCTAACCATCTTGTCCGCTGTCATCCCCTTCTCCTCCCACCTTCAGTCTTTCCCAGCATCAGGGTCTTTTCCAATGAGTTACTTCTTCGCATCAGCTGGCCAAACTATTGGAGCTTCAGCTTCAGCATTAGTCCTTCCAAAGAATATTCAGGACTGACTTCCTTTAGGATTGACTGGTTTGATCTCCTTGCAGTCAAGGGACTCTCAAGAGTCTTCAATACCACAGTTCAAAAGCATCAATTCCTCGGTGCTCAGCTTTCTTTATAGTCCAACTTTCATATCCATACATGACTACTGGAAAAACCATAGCTTTGACTAGACAGACCTTTGTCGGCAAAGTAATGTCTCTGCTTTTTAATATGCTGTCTAGGTTTGTCATAGCTTTTCTTCCAAGGAGCAAGCATCTTTTAATTGCATGGCTGCAGTCACTATCTGCAGTGCTTTTGGAGCCCAAGAAAATAAAGTCTGTCACTGTCTCCATTGTTTCCCCATCTATTTGTCTTGAAGTGATGGGACCGGATGCCATGATCTTAGTTTTTTTCAACGTTTCAAGCCAGCTTTTTCACTCTCTTCTTTCACTTTCATCAAGAGGCTCTTTAGTTCCTCTTCACTTTCTGCCATAAGTGCAGTGCCATCTGCATGTCTGAGGTTATTGATACTTCTCCCGGCAATCTTGACTCCAGCTTGTGCTTCCTCCAGCCCTGCATTTCACATGGTGTACTCTGCATATAAGTTAAATAAGCAGGGTGACAATATACAGCTTTGACGTACCCCTTTCCCAATTTTGAAGCCATCTGTTGTTCCATGTCTGGTTCTAACTGTTGCTTCTTGATCTGCATACAGGCTTCTCAGGAGGCAGGTAAGGTGGTGTGGTAGTCCCATCTCTTTAAGAATTTTCCACAGTTTGTTGTGATTCACACAGTCAAAGGCTTTAGCGTAGTCAGTGAAGCAGATGTTTTTCTGGAATTCTGTTGCTTTTTCTATGATCCAGCGGATGTTGGCAATTTGGTCTCTGGTTCCTCTGCCTTTTCTACATCCAGCTTGAACATCTGGAAGTTCTCAGTTCATGTACTGTTGAAGCCTAGCTTGGAGAATTTTGAGCATTGCTTTGCTAGCATGTGAGATGAGTGCAATTGTGTGGTAGTTTGAATATTCTTTGGAATTGGAATGAAAACTGACCTTTTCCAGTCCTGTGGGCACTGTTGAGTTTTCCAAATTTGGTGGCATACTGAGTGCAGCACTTTCACAATATCCTTATAGGATTTGAAATAGCTCAGCTGGAATTCTATCACTTCCACTAGCTTTGTTCATAATGATGTTTCCCTCAGGCCCACCTGACTTTGCATCCCAGGATGTCTGGCTCTAGGTGAGCAATCACACCATTGTGGTTATTTGAGTCATTTAAGATATTTTTTGTATAGTTCTTCTGTGTATTCTTGCCACCTCTTCTTAATATCTTCAGCTTCTGTTAGGTCCTTTATTGTGCCCATCTATGCATGAAATAATCTGTTGGTACCTTTAATTTTCTTGGAGAGATCTCTAGTCTGTCCCATTCTATTGTTTTCCTCTATATCTTTGCATTGATCACTGAGGAAGGCTTTCTTATCTCTCCTTGCTATTCTTTGGATCTCTGCATTCAGATGGATATATCTTTCCTTTTCTCCTTTGCCTTTAGCTTCATTTCTTTTCTCAGCTATTTGTAAGGACTCGTCAGACAACCATTTTGCCTTTTTGCATTTCTTTTTCTTGGGGATGGTCCTGATCACTGCCTCCTGTACAATGTCACAAACCTCGGTCCATAATTCTTCAGGCACTCCGTCTATCAGATCTAATCCCTTGAATCTATTTGTTACTTCCACTGTATAATCATAAGGGATTTGATTTAGGTCATACCTGAATGGTCTAGTGGTTTTCCCTAGTTTCTTCAATTTAAGTCTGAATTTTGCAGAAAAGCTCACCTGTGCATAGTTAACAGAAAGCCAAGTGAAATCTTTTTCATGGCAGAGCCCCGGACCTGATTTGGTGTCTCAGCTCTGCCACCTACTGACTGTTTTGTTTCTGCAAACATTTCACCTTTCTAGGCCTCAATTTCAGAACATTTAGAAAAGGAGAAATTATACCTTTAGCGTTAGATTTGGGGCTGTGCACTTAGCTTGGCACAGAGCCTGGCACAGAGAAAGCCGTCCATAAATCTATTTTGTTCTAGTTTTTAGGTGTTGAATTATAACCACTGTATTTCAGAATCAGTATTTGATCTCTACTATTGTCTTCTCTTTTCCTCTCTATGGGTCCCCCAGGGTATTTGCATTTTGGAACTTTTGATCTTGAACTAACATGAAGAAAATAGTAGTAATTCTTTAAACGAGCTATTTCAGAGCTTTTCTTGACAAATTATTTCTACTTTATTTGTGCTTGACTTTCCAAAATGGCTGCCCTCAAACTTGAGCATGCTTAAGAATCTGCTTGATTGCTTCCCAAAACTGCACAGTCCCCCTCAGTGCCCAGACCTAGGTTGCTCATACAATTCCACAGCAAGAGAAATCAGGATTCCCTGGGGGTATGGCACATTCTAGGGCTGTAGCAAGAGAATGGAAGATGAAGCGAAATCTTTTGTAGTGCTGTGTCATCCGTGTGTCTGACTCTCTTTCGACCCCATGGGCTATAGCCTGCCAGGCTCCTCTGTCCATGGAATTCTCCAGACAAGAATACTAAAGTGGGTTGCCATGTCCTACTCCAGGGGATCTTCCCAACCCAGGAGTTGAATCTGCATCTCTTGGATTTCCTGCATTGGCAGGCAGATTCTTTACCACTGAGCCACTTGGGAAGCCCAGCAGAAAATAAGGAAGTACTGAAAGTAAAAGGAGAGCATGTCCAAGGGACACAGGAGCCAACCTGAAGGAGCTCTCAGTGGCCAAAGCAAGAACAATGTGAATAACAATATATGTGATGTGGTTTTGGATTATAACGTAAACCATATAATAAACACACGAGTCCATAATGATACGAATAAATGAATAAATAGGTAAGAAGGGACAAATCTTTATTACACAAGAATTCTAATCTACTTATGTAAATACTCCCCCCTCCAGGAGGTAGAGCCTAATTCTCTGCCTCTCTTAAGGGTTGCTTGGACTTAATGATCTGCTTCCAAAGACTTGAATATGGAAAGTGGGAGGAAATACCTTACAGTGGAGAAACCTGGCAAACCACTACCTTGACTGGGTGATCAAGGTTAGCATCATCAGTAACAGGTCATGTTATGAGAATGGATTTCACCTCTGTGGTATCTTCCCCCGCAAACCCATAGCCCCAGTGGAATCATGAGAAAATTGCCAAAGACATCCAAATTGAGATATATTGTACAAAACACCTGACCCTTCAAAATTGTCAAGGTCGTGACAAAGAGGAAAAGACTGGAAAAGTGTCACAAAACTGATGAGACTAAAGACATGTAATGATTAAGTGCAATGTGGATTGGATTCTGGAACCAAAAGGTTAGTAGGAAAACCAGTGAAGTCCAAATCCACTGTTAACAATCATGGATCAATATTTGTTCATTATAACAAATGTACCATCCTAATGTAAGAGGCTAATGTGAGGGAATACTGGGTGAGGGACACAGAGAAATGCTCTGTACTATCTTTCCAAGTTTCCTGTAAATCTAAAATTACTCCAAAATTTAAAAAAAAAAAATCATTTTACAAATGTATGGTCCAGGGTCCACAGGTCTCCATGGGGCCAGGGAACCTGCTTCATTGAGCAGGGGATTCTAGTGCAGGTGATCAGCTGATAACATTTTATTAGACTATCAACCAGATGATTTACTAAAAGTGCTTAGTTTAGAAACCAAATCCAAGGATTTTAGTCTAAGTCGAGCTACTCCTTTTTGGATAATACCTCTGATTCCAAAGTGTTGCCTCAAATTTGTCTTGTGTGGAAATTATTAACAGAGAAATTGAAGAAAGTGCCGCTTCAAACTAGAATATGCCACAGTAGCTACACTGGGGATCTCTAAAGTCAGAGCCCACAGCAGGAGGCAGCATGTGGATATTTGTGGGTGGAGGTGGTGATTCATAAAAAGAGATCAGATGTATTTAAGAGTTGGTCACTAGTTCCCTGGAAATGACTCATCACACTTGCAGGGAGAAACTGGGATTCTTTGACATTGTTAGGGGAACTCTGATTTCATTGAGCCTCTCATGATCCACTGATGGCATTTGAGCCACTGATTCAGAACTTTGCCCTTTGAAAGTTGAGAGAATTCAGGAAAAAAAGGGAGGGAGGGAGTTGAGTCTGGGCATAGACATATGGGGGCATACAGGGAGCCTCACCATGGCTCTCTGACAGCCATCCTCTGTGCATATCCATCCAGAACTTTTCACACTTTCCATAGACTCATCCTAGACCCTCTTGGAGGAGCGAAATGTGAAGTTCCCTCTCGGCTACAGGTGGTAGTCTCCTGGGGCTCCCATGGGCTTCATCACTACATCTTTTGGGATCTCTTGAGAATAAGTTAAACAGGGCTAAAGTCTGTTATTGTGTATCATTGGTATTCTGATCCCCCAGAAAAATCAGAAAGGTCTGACAGCACTTTGTCCATGATCATATATGATCATTTAGTTTTTATTGATTATACTGTCGATGTTTTTCAGTTAGTGGTGAACTTTATTCTCTGGCAGTTGGGCCATTTTGCAGATTGTAAATGCTATGTAGTCTCAGTTATTCTTTTCAAGTTATGGTAGTAACTTTATTTGGAGGATTTCAGCCTGCGTGTTACTAAAGCAGTGGAGTTGTTTCAGTGTGGGTCTCTCCTGCCATACCAGCAGTCTTTTAACCTCGGCAAGTTTCAATACCAGTTACCCTTTTTTCAGGCCAGCTCTCAGAGACTGGTGACTGGTGGGATTGATGGGTCTACATTTTTTTTTGGTCATTTATAGAATCTTCTGCACCATAGGTTTAATATAACTCTGCATATCTTAGGCTGCAATGTCTAGTTAGTGATCTCCTGTTTAGTCTCCAGATACGCTGCTATTCAGGGCTTTCCTGGTGGCTCAGACAGTAAAGAATCTGCCTGCCATGTGGGAGATCCAGGTTTGATCTCTGGGTTGGGAAGATCCTCTGGAGAAGGGAATGGCTACCAACTCCAGTATTCTTGCCTCGAGGATCCCATGGACAGAGGAACCGGCAGGCTACAGTTCATGCGGTCACAAAGAGTCAAACATGACTGAGTGGTTAACACGTTCACAACACTTTCATGCTGCTGTTTACCCATGATTACCCCCAGGACATAGGTAGAATTTCAGAACTCATCAGTGCTCCTCATTTTGCCAGAAGGAGTTCTCCTAATGGAGCTGGTGGAAACCCAATGGTTCCCTGGCAATATTGCATCAGAGTTTAAGGTCACGTAAGTGGTGAGTCAGGTATTTGAAAAGACCCTGCTTTGCCTAATCACTCTGGTTTGACAGTCTATAAACTCTTGTTACTTGAAGACAGGCAGATCTCTTACCTTTCTAGGCACTTCGGACCATAAAAATTCCTATCCACTCTCTTCCACTTAAAATTGTAGTGCTGGATTTGCTTTATGCTCACCTTTTCCTCCTCTGCTTCTTCAACTTCTGTCACATCTTGACCAGAAGATCTTGCAGTAAGGAGAAGGTCATGATCTACTCTTCAGCACTCACCTTCCCCATTGGTCTCTCCCCTGGTATTTTGAGGACCGGGGTCGGGGCGGGGGGGGAGGAGAAGGGGACAGATGTCTCTAATGTCACTAGTATTGCCATCACCGCCCCCCTTCTTGGCTGTCACCAATTCTCAGGTGGGCCTAATTATAAGTTGGCTGGGAGATGCACAGTGTTCTTGCAAAGGATCCGAGAAGAAGCCTTCCCGTGACGCAGTTCTGGGAACAGGAGTTAGGACTCTGTGGTGGCCGCTTTTGCCCCATCCTCATATTCCTGTGGACACAGAAGGCAGGAGTGAGGCACCCCAGCCATTCCACTGCTGAAGCGGACGTCTGCTCGGGGAATGACCGTTCATGGGCTCCTCATGCGGGTACCCTACATTGGGCTTCCTTGAAGCTCCTCTCAGTAGTTCGGGGTCTTAGGTTCTCAGCAGTGCCTTTGAATCTATGAAAGTGTGACAGACCGACGTGGGCCGTGCAGTGCTGCTGCCCCGGCGTGCTGGATTGCTAGCTCGGCAGTGCTGGCACTGTTGGAAGTGGCTTACGTTATCCAGGAGTGAGTGGCATTCAGTCAGTGGAGCTGATGAGAATGAAACCTTCACATTCAAATTGGGATTTGAGTAGAACCCTAAATCAGCAACTTTCCTTGCTAAATATTTAATGCACCTATTATTTCATCTGAAAGATGGTGTCACATGTTTGCCATGGCAGGCTAGGAGGAGGTTAGCTATGAATTCAGAGAACGGGGGTTACCTATTACCCAAGGAATTATTCCTTAACCGAATACATTAAACCTCTCTTCAAAAATGTAAAAGAAAGAAGAAAAAGGTTAGCAACCACCCATTCTAGGATGAAGCTGATGTGTTGAAAAAATGATACAATATCCAATAGAAAATGCCAGTTTTTTTTAAAATAAGGTTTTCTATCTTTATATATAATACTGTGGACCATTAGGGCCACAAATCAATTTCCAAAAAGTAATAGGCAATTATGAATAGTTTAAAAAACTAGCTACTTTAATAAATATACTAAGGCAAGTGGATGACAAAATCCAATATATATTACATCACTTCTCTACAAAACCCAATATATATTTCATCAATTCTCTAATCATTTATTCACATTTTAAGTTCTGTGAAATTGAGGTGCAGCTTACAATAAATGACATATGGTTGAAAACAGGTTTTTTTCTTTTCTTTTTTTAACCCAGAAAAAAGTGTGCTTTTCAGTTCATGGTATATTTGATAAAATGCAGCAACCAGTCACCACCCCTGCCCACTCCTCAGAGCCCATCTGGGTGAGGCCCCTACTATAAATCAATTTCTGTTACAGTAGGTGGCTGCTGTTTCTTTTTCTTTTCTTTTCTTTTTTTAATATTCTAGGATATCTTAGAATCAATTCCTTTTTTTTAAAGAGATAAATGTGCACTGTAGAACAACTCACACTTCTTTTTTTATAATTTTATTTATTGTTGGCTGTGCTGGTCTCCACTGTTGCACAGGCTTTTCTCTAGTTGTGGTGAAGGCTACTCTCTAGGTGCGGTGCAGGGGCTTCTCATTGCAATGGCTTCTCTTGTGGAGCAAGGACTCGAAAGCACACAGGTTTCAGTAGTTGCAGTGTGTTACCTCAGCAGTTGCGGCGCCCGGGCTCTAGAACACGGGCTTGGTAGTTGTGGCACACAGGCTCATTTGCTCCACAGCATCTGGGATCTTCCCGGATAAGGGAATGGACCTGTGTCTCCTGCATTGGCAGATGGATTCTTATCCACTGCGCCATATTAATTAGAAGCCCAGCTGCTGATTTAATATGTTGGGGGTTGTAACTGGTTCTTTCCCCCAGTGTTAGGGCACAACTCCCCCAGGGCAAGACTTTTGACCCTGGTTCTCACTGTTGGAATGTCAACAACTGTAGAAATAAGATTCAGTTTAGTGACTTCCAAGGTACAATAAAATCAGTAGCAAAAGAAATTAGAACTCTGCAATAGTCTAATATTGTCAGACCTAGGACTTAGGTACCATCAAACTGAAACAGGGCATCTCTTCTCCCCACTGCACACACACCAACCAGCAGAGCAAAGAGGGCTCTGCTTTTTCTTGAATTGTAAGCTTCAGAGAGTTGTACTAATGCCATAACTTAATGTAGCATTATTATTTGAATGTTAAAATATTACCCCATTTCCAAAGCTAGTATTTGATACCAGTCACTGCTTATCATGAATAGACTAAAGCCTAATTTTTCTTTCCATTCTATTATTGAAGAAAGAGTCATGGAATAGGCTCCAGTCATTTTTTTTTCCATTTATTTTTATTAGTTGGAGGCTAATTTCTTTACAATATTGTAGTGGTTTTTGCCATACATTGACATGAATCAGCCATGGATTTACATGTGTTCCCCATCCTGATCCCCCCTCCCACCTCCCTCCCCATCCCATCCCTCTGGGTCTTCCCAGTGCACCAGCCCTGAGCACTTGTCTCATGCATCCAACCTGGGCTGGTGATCTGTTTCACCCTTGATAATATACATGTTTCGATGCTGTTCTCTCAAAACATCCCACCCTCGCCTTCTCCCACAGAGTCCAAAAGTCTGTTCTGTACATCTGTGTCTCTTTTTCTGTTTTGCATATAGGGTTATCATTACCATCTTTCTAAATTCCATATATATGCACTAATGTTGGTAATTTGTCTTCTTTTTTCCTGATCAGTCTGTTGAGAGATTTATCTTTTTTTAATCCTAAAGAATCTGTATTTAGTTTTGTTTGTTCTATTTTTTTTTGTTTTCTAGTTCACTGAATTTTCCTTTATCATTTTCTGACTTCAGCTTGACTTGTGTATTCATTGCTCTTCATTTTCTTATTCCTTAAAGGAGGGTAGATTTTTTTGATTTAGATGTTTTTTCTTTTCTAATAATGTGTGATTTGAGTCTTTTGAAATTTATTGAGACGTGGTTATAGCCTAGAATATGATCTGCCTTGGTAAACGTTCTCTGTGTACCTGAGAAGAATGTGCTTCTAAAGAATATATTTTAGTTTCTTCTCTTCAATCTCATGAATATTATTTCTTCCTCTTTTTCTTCTTTCTCCTCCTGATTTATAAGAAGTAATGCCATAATGCTTGCCTGCAGAGAGGAGACCAGTGTGGCTTTGAACTATATATTACCTATTAAGAAAATTATGTACACTTTTAGAAATGTTTTTTCTTAGAGGATAATTGCTTTACAGTGTTGTGGTGGTCTCTGCCATACATCAATGTGAATCAGTCATTAATGTATATATAGAAATTTTTAAAAATGATAATTGAATCATGGCAGTGGTTAAACACACAGAGACATCTACACACACACATACCACAGTAAAGGGTATTATTAGCACACCATAAATACGAGGAATTCTTGGAAGATATGAAATGCAGATGCAGTCAAACTACTTAATTCAGAGAATTTGAAACATCTGCAGTAGAAAACTGAGGATGCTCAGACACACTTCAAGAACAGTCACCAAACTGAAGCACTGTACAAAAGTCCTAGGTCAGCTGTGAGGTGGCATGGCTATTCTGAGAACAGCACAGCTGTTGCCCTGCCCTGAACCTCTCCCACCTCTACCTATACTGGACATAAGGACCTGTGCCATTTGAGTACCTTTCATCTCCCCAAACTGCAGACCTGCACAGAAGGGAAACATCAGGACACAAATACCCCCAAAGGGAAAAACATTTGCCTTGCTTTGTCAGAAATAACATCTTTATTTAAGCAACAGTGAGGATCTGTAGTCTACCTGTGAGCTCCATGTCATGTACCCACAAAAGTGGTCACTAAATAATTGACGTAGTCTGCCCTTCCATACTGAGGAGGAGAGTATAAATGAAATGGACGTCACTTTAGAACAGATCCATGCCAATTACCAAGGCTAATCAAATGAGTCCTTTATGCCGATGTTTAAATGGACAAAAGCTTGCCAGATGTTTGAGGAAAATAAAAGAGACGTTAATGATGAACAAATATAACTATTGCTGGAGAAAAGATGAATACAATACAGGAAACAATAAATCCAAATTCATATTCTCAGAATTTTAAGGAAGACAGTGATACTATAAAAGGAGAACAGGCTGCTATTAAAGGGAGCAATTAAAGAACAAGAGAAAGTCCATGAAAAGTAAAGTATTATGGCAAAAGTAAAACCTTAATAGATGCTAAATGCTTAGGTCAAAGTCTCTCTGCCTCACCAAAGCATTGGTGGAACCCGGGATACTCGCGCCCCGCCCACTGGCGCGCCCCGCCCACTGGCGCGCCCCGCCCACTGGCGCGCCCCGCCCACTGGCGCGCCCCGCCCACTGGCGCGCCCCGCCCACTGGCGCGCCCCGCCCACTGGCGCGCCCCGCCCACTGGCGCGCCCCGCCCACTGGCGCGCCCCGCCCACTGGCGCGCCCCGCCCACTGGCGCGCCCCGCCCACTGGCGCGCCCCGCCCACTGGCGCGCCCCGCCCACTGGCGCGCCCCGCCCACTGGCGCGCCCCGCCCACTGGCGCGCCCCGCCCACCGGCGCGCCCCGCCCACCGGCGCGCCCCGCCCACCGGCGCGCCCCGCCCACCGGCGCGCCCCGCCCACCGGCGCGCCCCGCCCACCGGCGCGCCCCGCCCGGAACCGGAACCTCCTCTCGGCCCTCCCAATCCCGGTAAGGGACTTGACTTCTGGTCCCTTGCAGAGCTCTCCACGTTACCTGAGCCGCCTTCCCCTGGCAACCCTAATTTTCCACCCTGGGAACTCTCCGAAGCCGGTGGTACCGGCCCCGTGGCTTAACCTTCACCTTCTCACCCACCGCACCTGTGTCGCTCGCCATGCTGCCCGCACCGCCCTCACAGGTACGCCAGAACTACCGCCCGAGTGTGAGGCTGTGGTCAACAGCCACGTGCTCTGGAGTTCCAAGCCTCCCTGGAGTTTCATGCCTCCTACGAGTGCCTGGCCGCAGCCTTCTACCTCAACCGTGATGATGTGGCCTTGAAGCACTTCTCTGGCTTCTTCCTGCTCTGCTGCCACGAGCACAGCGAGTGGGCGGAGAGCCTGATGTTCCTGCAGAACCAGTGTGGGGGCCGCGTCTGCTTCCTCGATATCAGAAAGCCTGAGACCCAAGAGTGGGAGAGTGGTCTCCAGGCCATGCAAGACACCCTGCACCTGGAGAAGTGCATCAACCAGAGCCTGCTCGACCTGCACCAGCTGGCCACGGACAGCAGCGACGCCGACCTGTGCCACTTCCTGGAGACGCACTACCAGGACCAGCAGGTTGAGTTCATCAAGGAGCTGGGGGACCATGGTAGCATCCTGAGTAACATGGGGTGCCCCAGAAGGCAGCCTGGAAGAGTAAGTCTTTGACAAGCTCACCTTGGGTGAGGGTGACAAGGAGGACAGAGCTTGGACTGGACTTTCCCCCGAGTTCCAGGTGACTGCCCAAGGTCACCCTGCCTGCCATGCAGACTGCAGTATTGCCCTTGCAGAAAAAGTTCAAGTTTTTTTCTTCCAGTTCCACCAGTTCATCACATAAAGTTATTGGTTCTTCAAATAGTTATTAGTTGATACATAAATAAAGGTCTCTGATTTGTGTGTGAAAATCTCTCACCTTTTAAACTTTAAAACTGTATCCAGGAATCTCTCCAGCTACCCAGGCCCTGTCCACGTGCAGCTCAGGATCTCCACGATGGAGGGAGAAGGTGTTCCATGGATCCTGGAAAACACAAAATCATTCTTCCCCTAGTAAACAGTGTTGGGTGTGGGTGGTCTGGGGCCCTGGTGAGTGTGGATGCCTGTGCAGAGTTAAAGTATAAAAACATGGCCTGAAAGTCATGATTGGGGTTGATCTGGGGAAAGAGTGAAAGAGATGGGGTTGGTCAGGGATTGAAATGAAGGGGTTTTTCACTTTATTTGAAATGTTAGTGGTTAATTCTGGGTACCAAGTTGGGGGCCCTGGAAGCCAGCATGGCAGAGTTCCTCTTTGACAAGCTCATCCTTTGCTGTAGTGATAAGGGAAACTGAGCTTTCACCTGTCTTCCCCATAAGATGTGAGGGTGACTTCCTCTGATCCCCTATGCAGAATATGCATGTTGTCCTTAGAAAATCTCCACTTTGCCCATATAAACTGTGGTTATGTAGGGTGGGGTGAGATGAGTGGTTTGGGACACTGGTGTCTGTGGGTGAATGTGTATGGTAAAAATATGGATAAAAACATGTTCTATAATTCACAATAGTGGTTGCCTCCCAGGAAGAAGTGAAAAATGGGATTGGTGATGGTGATGGTTTAGTTGCTAAGTTGTGTCCGACTTGTGCGATCTTGTGGACTATAGCCTGCCAGGCTCCACTGTCCATGGGATTCTCCAGGCAAGAATACTGGAATGGGTTGCCATTTCTTTCTCCAGGGGATCTTCCTGACCCAGGAATTGAACCCAGATCTCCTGCATTGCAGGCAGATGATTTACCAACTGAGCTATGAGGGAAGCCCGAAAAATGGGATTGGGCAGGCATTAAATAAATGAATGTGAGAGTTGGACCATAGAGAAGGCTGAGTGCTGAAGAGCTGATGATTTTGAACTGTGGTGTTGGAGAAGACTCTTGAGAGTCCCTTGGACTGCAAGGAGATCAAACCAGTCAATCCTAAAGGAAATTAACCATGAATATTCATTGAAGGGCTGATGCTGAAGCTGAAGCTCCAATACTTTGGCCACTTGATGCAAAGGGCTGATTCATTGGAAGAGACCCTGATGCTGGGAAAGATTGAGGGCAGGAGGAGAAAGGGATGACAGAGGATGAGATGGTTGGATGGCATCACCAACTTGATGGACATGAGTTTGAGCAGGAGATGGTGAAGGACAGGGAAGCCTGGCATGTTGCAGTCCATGGGGTTGCAATGAATCGGACACTATTGAGTGACTTAACAGCTACAAATAAGTGAAGTCTTCCACTTTATCTGAAGTATTTTCGCTTTTTATGTAAGTGTCCATGTTTATTGTTTCTCAGTAACAATTTGGGGCCCTGGAAACTGGCATTGTGGCATCCCTGTTTGGCAGGTTCACCCTTGTCAGTGATTATGGGAACTGTGCCTTAGGCTGACGGCTCCATAGACACAGGTATGACTTTATATAGTTAAGCAGTGCGAGGCATATATGCTGCTGCTGTTATAAAACTTCTGCCTTTATTTTTTTTCCTTTGTACAACTTCTAATAATTTGGTAGAGAAGGAAAACCCTACTTATTACAAAGTTTGAAAATTTAACATAGTAGCTGAACATCAAATTTTTGATAGTGAATGTATAGTAGATTGAATTTCCTTTAGAGAAATGAGTCATAAGGACCTTGTCCAATAACTGATAGCCACCGATAGAAATTTCAGAAGGTGAAAATAGAAGGTTGTGTAAAAGGGGACACAATAATCAAGAAGTGTTTTTTAAATACTAACTACATCCAAATGCTATTATCATACAATTTTCACCTTTAATATACTAGCACTCTAAATTAGATTAATAGATCTCCCTATGTGGAATTATTCCTGGAATGAAACTTACTTTGTCACTATTTATTTGTTTTGGTGTCAGTTTTTGAGCTATAATATTGTATAATATTAAGATGTGTAGTGTGTTGATTTATATACATATATTGTGAGATGACTACCCCCAAAGCCTTAGCTAAAAACTCTGTCACCTCACATATTTACCATTTCTTTTTGGTAGTCAGAATATTTAAGAATTACAATCTTAGCAACAATCTTAACAACATTAGCAACAGGTATTAATTATAATGACTATGCTGCACATTAGATTCCCCAAAGCTTGTACCTATTGGTTAACATCTCCCCCCTTTCCCCTGCCCCTAGCCTCCGGTAACCACCATTTTACTGAGTTTTGCTTTTTTAGACTCCACATGTAAGCGATAGAATGCAATATTTGCCCAACTTACTTTACTTAGAATAATACCCTCAAGGTTCATTCTAGTTGTTAAAAACATAAGGATTTCCATCTTTCTCGTGACTGAATAATATTCTGTTGTGTGTGTTTGTGTGTGTGTATATGGAGATATATATATATATATATGCACACACTTGTATAAACACATATATATATCACATCATCTTTATCCATTCATCTATTGATAGACACATTATTTCCATATGTAGGCTCCTGTGAATAATGTTGCATTGAATATGGAGATGCAGATACCTCGTTGATATCCTGTTTTCATTTATTTTAGATAAATGCCCAGAGAAGGAATTGCAGAATCATATGGTAGTTCTACTTTTAATTTTTTGAGGAGCATTCATACTGATTTTCATACTGGCTGTATCAATTTGCATTCCGAGAACAGTACACAAGGGATCCATTTTTTTCACATCCTCTCCAACACTTACCTCTTTTCTTTTTAATGATAGCCATTCTAATAGATGTGAGGTGATATCTCATTGTGGTTTTGATTTGTATTTCCCGGATAATTGTCATGTTGAATACCTTTTTGTGTACCTGTTAGCCATTTTTATGTCTTTGGAACAATGTCTACTCAGGTCCTCTGACCACTTTTTAATTAGGTTTTTTTTTTAAACTATTGAGTTGTGTGAGTTCTTTATATATTTAGTATATTAACCCCTTATCAGATATAAGATTACCTGTTTGCTTTACTGATGGTCTCTCTTGCCATACAGAATTTTTTTTAGTTTGATGTAGTCCTACTTACTTATTTTTGCTTGTACTTTTAGTGTCATGGGCTTCCCTGGTGGCTCAGCTGGTAAAGAATCCGCCTGCAATGCGGGAGACCTGGGTTCAATCCCTGAGTTGGGAAGATCCCCTGGAGAAGAGAATGGCTACCCACTCCAGTATTGGCCTGGAGAATTCCATGGACTGTATAGTCCATGGGGTCGCAAAGAGTTGGACACAACTGAGTGACTTTCAGTTTCACTTTTTAGTGTCATATCCACAAAATTGTTGCCAGGACAAAAGTCTAAGAAGTTTTTCCTATGTTATCTTCTTCGAGCAGCTTAATGGCTTCAGATCTCATGTTTAAGTCTTTAATCTTTTTCAAGTTAATTTTTGAGGGGTGTACAAGGGTCCAGTTTCATTCTTCTGCATGTGGTTGTCTATTTTCCCAACACCATTTAACAAAGAGACTATCCTTTCCTAACTGAATGTTCTTGGCTCCCTTATCAAATATTAGTTGGTCCTATATGCATGGGTTTATATCTGAGCTCTTATGTTCCATTGGACCATGTGTGTGTTTTTTATGCCAGTACCATACTGCTTTGATCACTAAAGCTTCTGTATTATAGTTCAAATCACACCCTTTGGGGTGTCTTGTGCATTTTTAGAAATTACAGGGTTTTTTCCCTGTTTCTGTAAAAAGTGTGATTGAAATTTTGATGGAAATTGCACTGCATGTACAGATGGCTTTGGCTAGTATGGACCTTTTAACCATATCAATTCTTTTACTTAGTGCACACAGTATAATATTCATTTTATTGGATCTTCCATTTTTTATCAAGATCTTAAAATTTTCAGCATACATATCTATAACCTACTTGATTCAGTTTACTTTTAAGTATTTTATTGCTTTTTTATTTTATTGTGAATAAGATTTTATTTTTCAGGTGTCTTGTGTATAGAAAAATGCAACTGTTGATGTTATTTTTGTATCCTGCAACTTTTCTGAATTTCTTGATTAGTTACAGCAGGGTTTGGGGGAATTCTTTAGGACTTCCTGTATATAAAATCATATGATCTGCAAAGACATGTTGACTTCTTCCTTTCCAATATGGATGCTTTTTATTTCTTTCTTTTTTTTTTTTTTTTTTGCCTGGTTGCTACAGCTAGGCCTTCCAGTACTATGTTGAACAGGAGTGATGAGAGTGGGTTTCTTGACTTGTTCTTGATCTTAGAAAAAAAGCTTTCAAATTTTTAGCATTGCAGATGATGTTAGCTGTGGACTTGTTCTGTGTGGCTTGTATTATGTTGAAGTGTCCTCTCTATACCAAATTTTTAAGAATTTTTATCATGAACGGATGTTGTATTTTATTAATTCTTTTTCTTCATCTGTTCAGGTGATGATATGATTTTTATTTTCCATTCTATTAATGTAGTGGGATCAGTTTTTGATTTGCATATGTGAAACTGTCCTTCCATCCCAGTGATAAATCCCACTTGATCATAGAATATGACCTTTTTAATGTGCTGCTCAATTCAGTTTGCAAAGGTTATGTTGAGAATATTTGCATCTACATCAAATAGGGACACTGACCCGTAATTTCTTTTCCTGGAGTGTCCTTACCTGGCTTTTGGTATTAGGGTAACGCTAGCCTTGTGAGATGATTTTTGGAGTGTTCCCTATTCTGCAATTTTTGGAAGTCTTTGAGAAGGATTGGTGTTACTTCTTTTGTAAAATGTTTGGTGGGATTCACCAGGGAAACCATCTGGTCCTAGCTTTTCTTTAGAAGACCTTTTTCATTCGTGATTCAATCTCTTTATTCAGTATTGTTCTGTTCAAGTTTTCTGTTTCTTCCTGATTCAGTCTTGGTAGGTTGCATGTTTCTCAGAATTTACCCGTTTCTTTTAGGTGCCAATTTGTTGGTGTATAGTTGTTTATAGGATCTCAGCATCCTTTGTATTTCTGTGGTATCAGTTGTAATGTCTTCTCTTTCATTTCTGAGTCTTTTCTCTTTTTCTTAGTCTAGCCAAAGGTTGTCAATTTCATTTATTTTTCTTGATGTATGCATTCGTCACTGTGCAGTTCCCCCTTAGAACTGTTTTTTATGCATCCCATTTGTTTTCTTTTTTTTTTTTTTTTATTATTATTTTTTTTTTCCAGTGGGTTTTGTCATACATTGATATGAATCAGCCATGGATTTACATGTATTCCCAATCCCGATCCCCCCTCCCACCTCCCTCTCCACCCGATTCCTCTGGGTTTTCCCAGTGCACCAGGCCGGAGCACTTGTCTCGTGCATCCCACCTGGGCTGGTGATCTGTTTCACCATAGATAGTATACATGCTGTTCTTTTGAAATATCCCACCCTCACATTCTCCCACAAAGTTCAAAAGTCTGTTCTGTATTTCTGTGTCTCTTTTTCTGTTCTGCATATAGGGTTATCGTTATCACCTTTCTAAATTCCATATACATGTGTCAGTATGCTGTAATGTTCTTTATCTTTCTGGCTTACTTCACTCTGTATAAGGGGCTCCAGCTTCATCCATCTCATTAGGACTGGTTCAAATGAATTCTTTTTCATGGCTGAGTAATATTCCATGGTGTATATGTACCACAGCTTCCTTATCCATTCATCTGCTGATGGGCATCTAGGTTGCTTCCATGTCCTGGCTATTATAAACAGTGCTGCGATGAACATTGGGGTGCACGTGTCTCTTTGAGATCTGGTGTCCTCAGTGTGTATGCCCAGAAGTGGGATTGCTGGGTCATATGGCAGTTCTATGTCCAGTTTTTTAAGAAATCTCCACACTGTTTTCCATAGCGGCTGTACTAGTTTGCATTCCCACCAACAGTGTAAGAGGGTTCCCTTTTCTCCACACCCTCTCCAGCATTTATTGCTTGTAGACTTTTGGATAGCAGCCATCCTGACTGGCGCGTAATGGTACCTCATTGTGGTTTTGATTTGCATTTCTCTAATAATGAGTGATGTTGAGCATCTTTTCATATGCTATGTTTCCATCTTTTTTTGTTTCAAGATAATATTCTGTTTCCCTTTTGAATCCTTCTTTGACCCATTGGTTGTTCAGCAGTGTGTTTTTTTATTTCCACATATTTGTGATTTTTCCATCTTTCCTTTAATTACTAATTTCTAGTTTCATAACATTGTGCTCAGGAAAGGTACTTGGTATGGTTTCAGTCTTATTAAATTTGCTATGTCTTGTTCTGTGACATCACATGATCTATCCTGGAGACTGTTTCTTGTGTGCTTGAGAAGAAAGTGTGTATTCTGCTGCTGGACCACCAGCGAAGTCCTAGAATCTTTTTTTGTTGCTGTTGTTTTGTTTTTGTATTTAACACAGGTTTTTCCTTTGTGTGTTTGGGATTGGTTATTGATGGTGATTGTGACCCTTTGGTCGTGTCATGTTTACTTGATGTTTTTCATGTTCCTTGGAGTTTTACTTGGCTGTCTTTTCTTTTAAGTGTATTTGTTTTTTATTGAAGGATAATTGCTTTACAGAATTTTGCTGTTTTCTGTTTGGCTGTCTTTTCTTTTGAAGCAGTAGTCACTTCCTACAATCTTTACTAATTGCCTTCAGGAGAAAAATACCTGCTCTGAGCCCTGGTAGTGAGGCTTTCTCAGATCTTCTGGAGATACAGCTGCTCCACACTTCTTCCTCCCTCTTGTGGCAGAATTCTTCAGCTTTCTCCTATGCCTTGATTCTGCACTGCATCAGGCCAAGAGTTGACAGTCTCAGTTTTATTTTCCAAAAAGTGGCACTAAATCTCAAGTTTGTCGTCTTTCCCTAGCCTATAGAATTGGGTGATTTCCTGCAGATGCTCACTAGCCATTTTCCAAGGCTTTCCCTTGCCATCACCACTGGGAGCACACACACGGAGCTGACCAAAGTGTGGGGGGGTGTGTGTGTAGAGGCGGCGTGCTGAGTACTGAGGGTACCCAGGGGTCAGTTGGGGGGTCAGTTGGGATCATCCATGGGGGCATTACCAGTGCTTGTATGCAGGTCTCTTGATGGAGTCAGGCACAGTAGGATCCAGGTCCATTTAATACCCTCGTAGAGGCCTATCTGCCGCGCTCTCGGCTTCTTCCTGCCCCCCGTCATTTAGTATTCCTTTCTAGTGTGTCTGAAATTTGTATCGCTTTTTCCAGTGGTATGTTGGAACTTTTCCTCTGGGAACCTGGACTTCCACAAAGGTTCTCACATCTGTGGGTGACTGCGTAAAACAGTATTTCCAGGGGTTCCTGGACTGGGGCCAAGAGAAACTGGAACTGGTTCATGGGCCACCCTAGGAGTCATACCTGAGACCAAGTGTATATGCCTTTTGCTCAGTGTGTGGGTAGTTGCAACTCCTTCTGGGATACTTGGCGTATGGAGCTGGATCATCCCACAGCTCCCACGAAGCATTTTTGTCCACAGTTGGATGTCAAATTGTTGTTGAAAGGGAACGAAGATGCTGGTTATTAAGCTGGGGCTTTTTGCCAGGGATACTTTGGAGGTGAAGGTTAGTGAAGACATGCCTTGTAAAATCTGGGATGCCTATTAGATATCCAAGTGGAATTGTCATGCTGGCGGGTGGAAAAATGAATCTGGAGCTCAGGAGGAGGTCTTGTATTGAAATATACATATGAGAGGCATCAGCTATAGAAGATGTTGAGGTCAAGGGAGTGGATAAGCTCACTGGAAAGCGGGTGGAGAGAAAGTATGGCACAACCAGCCCCCCACCCAGGGTGGCTAACTGTAGGTGGTGAGTTGAGGCATTGGAGCTCTGAGAGAGCTGCTGGCCCCACCTTGACCATTAGCTTATTCCAGACTGTGGCCACCTGGGTCCACACCACTGGCCCCAAATCAGCCTGTTCCTGACCTCAGTGTGGCTTCAGGTTTCTCCTTTCAGAATGTGGAAAAGAGTGAGCATTTTACTTTGTCTTCATGACTGTTAGTGCTAAGTCGCTTTAGTCATGTCCGACTCTTTTGTGACCCCACGGACTGTAGCCCACCAGGCTCCTCTGTCCATAGGATTTCCCAGGCAAGAATACTGGAGTGGGTTGCCATTTCCTTCACCAGGGAATCTTCCCAACCCAAAGATTGAACCTGTGTCTCTTATGTCTCCTGCATTGGCTGGTGGGTTCCTTATCACTAGCGCCACCTTCATGACTGTGGGTCAAAAGAAATTATTTCTCAGCTAAAGGAAGATTCCCCAAGGAAATGATCTGCTTTTTTATGTCTGTCTTTTTGTTTCTGTTCCCTTTTATTTTTTTAGTAAGGAGAACAATTTACTTGTTTATCTGCACTGGGTCGTAGTTGTGGCATGCGGGATCTTCGAGCTTCATTGGGATCTTACTTGCAGCTTCCAAACTCTTAGCTGTGGCATGTGGGATCTAGTTCCCTGACCAGGGATCATCCCAGGTCCCCAGCACTGGGACCCCAGTCTTCACTACTGGACCCTCAGGAAGTCCCTCTGTTCCCTTGTAAAAACCCCCTGTCTCACTCCGTCCACTATGTTTGACCAGATGAAATCTGTACCCATGTAAACTCTAAGGTTGTCCATGTCTAGGAAAAAAATTTGCAAAATATTTTGTTTCTTCTGAGCTGCCTGTGTGTTACAAAGATAAAAGTCAAACAGTACAGATTTTTTTTTGTGGTAATTAAGGTTACAGGGGTAGTGCAAGTCTCTTTAAAGCTAGTAGATAGCTTTAAACATTTAGTAAAATGTGAATGAATTTAGCTATATAGTAATTAGCATCCACACTTCATCACTGCACTGTAACATTTCTTTTAAAAAAATGAAAATTAGGCCCCCTGTGAGTCCAGTTTCCAGAAATGCTATTGTCATTTACCTCTTCTTAGTCAGTGCTGGTCTTTGTACTGTTTTTCTTTCTCTGCCTGCTTGGAGGGCCTCTCCTCTCTCTGACATTGGTTCAGATCTAACTATTAACTGTTCTCCTCTAGATATGAGGAAGCACAGCGTGAGCTCCTGTTTGTGTTCATAACTGTAAACTGACTGAGGAGCCTTATTTTCCTGTTTTGGAGAGGCAGTTTACTGATGTTTTTTTTTTAATATTTATTTATTTTGGCTGCACTGAGTCTTCGTTGCTGCATGACTTTCTTTAATTGCAGTGTGCTGGCTTCTCATTGCAGTGGTCTCTCTCGTTGCAGAGCACAGGCTTTAGGTGTGTGGGCTTCAGTAGTTGTGGTGCACGGGGCTTAGTAGTTGTGGCACATGGGCTTAGTTGCTCTGCAGCATGTGGTATCTTCCCAGAGCAGGGATCAAACCCATGTCCCCTGCATTGGCAGGCAAATTCTTAACCACTGGACCACCAGGGAAGTCCCCTGTACTGACGTCTTAACCTCAGAATCCCTGACTTCAAATCCCAGTTTATCCACATATCTTTGGTGAGCTTAGCCAAGTTATTTAACTTCTCTGCACCTCAGTTTCCTCATACGTAAAATAGTGATAATAAAAGTGTTAACCCCATTGGGGTTTTGCAGTTAAATGAGTTATATGCAAGTCATTTTGAACAGTGTCTGGTATATAGTAAATACATTGTGTGTTAGTCATCATTTATCATCACTATCCTCCTCATTCACTCGCTTCTAAGTTGTTGTTTTATTTTTTCGGTGCTTTGGGGAGAAGATTTCATGTCTGTGCTTTGCCACTGGTGGGTCTCTCTCGCATTTTGACCAACCTTGTCACCCTGTATATTTAGAAGGAAAAATTCTTCGTAGCTGCTTAGTTGTGAGGTTAGATGGTGAAGGACAAGGAAACCTGGTATGCTGCAGGCCACGAGGCCGCAAAGAGTCAGACACAACTGAGCAACAGTACAACAACAAAGTTGTCAGGTGCTGCCAGGACTCAGGAGGGTTGATTGCTGTTTTCACTGCCTGAACCTCAGGCACAAAACCATGGGCGAATTTTGCTACGACAGCTTTCCCTGGCAATCCTCCCCATTGTCTCAATGAGCTTCCCTTTTAGATCCTCCCATAGAACACTGTTTGCTTATTCTTCCCCATTCCAGATTGCCCAAGTCTCTTTTTCCATCCTGAACTAACACTCACTTCCCAGAGATGGAAAAGAGCAAAAGGAAGAAGTGTTAATCCTGAACTGCCCCCTGCCGCCACCATCATCTGCATGTTGGAATCTGAAAAGGAGAGGAATGGGTGAGCAGAGATCGTGGGCTGTGGAGTAGGCAAACAGGATCACGTTAGAGCTAGTAACAGAATAATAGCTAAATTGATAAATCACCACATGCTTTGCCATGTGGGTCCCTCAAGCTTTGTTGCACGTTAGAGTCCCATGCAGGGTACATGCCAGACCACTTATATCAGTCTCTTGGGGCAGGACCAAGGCATCCCAGGCAGGTAAACCAGCAAGACCTCCTGGCTGCTCATACTGCAGTCTGCAGTAACCTCACCTTGAGAGCTTGTTCATGCTCATGCTCAGCTGTGTCCAACTCTCTGTGGCCCCATGGACTGCAGCCCGCCAGGCTCCTGTCCGTGGGATTCTCCAGGCAAGCATACTGGAGTGGGAGAGCTTGTTGAAAGTGAAAGTCGCTCAGTCATGTCTGACTCTCTGTGACCCCATGGACTGTAGCCCGCCAGGCTCCTCTGTCCATGGGATTCTCCAGGCAAGAATACTGGAGTGGGTTGCCATGCCCTCCTCCAGGGGATCTGCCCAACCCAGGGATCGACCCCAGGTCTCCTGTATTGCAGGCAGATTCGCCATGCCCTCCTCCAGGGGATCTGCCCAACCCAGGGATCGACCCCAGGTCTCCTGTATTGCAGGCAGATTCGTTACCATTTGAGCTACCTGGGAAGCCGGGAGAGCTTGTTAGAAACTCATTAATCTTAGATGCGACCCCCAGACTTACTGAACCAGAATCTACATTTTAATAAGACTCCTGGTAATGAATATGCACACTGAAGTTTTTGAAGCACTAGTTTTAGCATCCTGCTTCTCAACGATGGCTGTATCTTGGGATAATCTGGGATGCTAGAAAAGGATACTTATGCTCAGATTTAAACAGCTCATCCAGGCATATCCTTCTGCACGTATGCAACCAAACACGCTAAAACGTTAGCTTGTTGAATTGGCAAAGATTGACGAAGACTTGAAAACCTCATTTCCACTTAGGCTGCATACTTGCGCACACATACACACACACTCACTTTTAAGCATTCTGTTTTGTAAACATAGGGCAACTGCTGTTTTATCACAAACATGGGTTAGAAACGGGCCCACAAGCCAAATCCAGTCCACTACCTACTTTTGTAATAAAGTTTTATTGGAACAAATGCATGGCCATTTGATTACATATTGCTTGTTGACAGGGTTCATGCTACAGTTGTTACCAATCTCAGGCCCAGTTGCTTGCCGCTAGAAGGTTGGCAGGAGAGACAAGTGTTGGTAGGAACAGAAAAGCTGCTTTTATTTTTTGATTTATTTTTATTAGTTGGAGGCTAATTGCTTTACAGTATTGTAGTGGTTTTTGCCATACATTGACATGAATCAGCCATGGATCTACATGTGTTCCCCATCCCGATCCCCTCCCCCGCCACCTCCCTCCCCATCCCATCCCTCTGGGTCTTCCCAGTGCTTTTAAAAAGTTGCTGGCAATCTGGAGAGAAGACTGACTAGTGTCCCCAAACCAACTCTATAAATTCTGCTTGGCCATGAAACTTCTTAAGGGAAAAAAGGGAAGTGATCTCAGTTAGTCATTGAGGTAGGGGTTTGGACGCATGACCATCTCCCACTGTGCACAGGCCTGTTGACTTCTTGTGATCTTTCTTTAGATGTATCTCCTTCACCCAGTTTGTCTGGAAGATTACTGAAGGGGAACCTGAGGAAGAGATCTGGTCATCTGTTAATTACTTATTCTTCATTTCTACCTCTTTGACCTAAGGAAGGAACCAGCAGGTTAGGCAAGGCTCTGTCTGATCAGAAGACTTGAAAAGTGTGCTTGAGCCGGAGGTTAGTTAAAATATAGCTTTGTTTGCTAAAGTGACAAGACAAAAGCTGCCTCCTGTGAAAAGCTATTTTCTGCCAAAAGCTGCTTACACAAATTAGTACATAGTGACAAAGACCGTATGTCCCACAAAGTCTAAAATACTATCTTATTCATAACAAAATGTTTGCCAACCCCTGTATTAGTACTAACTTGTCACAGGGCCTGAATTTACCTAAAGCTGCTAAATATTTAAAAACCCACAAGTGTCTCTATACTTCCAACATCCACACATTACAATTTAATCATCCATCTCCCTACCACAGTCACTCTTTGGCAGAAAGGAAAGCAAGGTAATATGTATGTTTAATCTTGGAGGTTAATGATTTAATATAGTATGAAATGAAAATATCTCCTGCCATATCAATAAACAAGAAATGTCATAGCCGTCGGCAACTTCTGGCCTCCATATGTGAGTGAGGCCTCCCAAAACTGTGATCCAGTGGATGCCACCACCCCTCACGGTGATTGCTGAGGAGCTGGGGGGAAGGAAGCAAGGTGAACAAGGAAACAGGATTGGCCCCAGATAGCTGAGGTGCATATGAAAGGAATGAATTCAGTGAGCCCAGAGGCTTGCATTTTCCTGTACATAGACTGCTAAACTCCTTAACTTGATACCCGATCTTTGATGATCTCACTGCCTGCTCCCTTTGTTGCAAACTTGTATGTAGCCTGACTTCCCCTCCTGCCTCCTCGGAGCAGTTTTCTCAGAGCTGCTGAAATGCTGTCTCTCAGGCTCGGAGTCCTAAACATTCTCACCAAATAAAATAACTCTACTTTCAGGTTGTGACTATATTTTTTAGTCGACAGTAGCATCTCCAGCTAAGAGAAGTGTGGCAGACACTGTTGGTTACTTATTCAATGGCCATTCCACTCATCCTTCCTTACTAAGGTGGCACTAATTTGGGGGGAATGACGATGTGCCCAGTTACTGACGATAAGTCATAGGTAGTCTGCATCAGTCATAGCACTTATTTTCTCCTTACAAGAGGTTTGCTTTATTCATCTTTCCTGATGCTAGGGCCAGCCATGTGACTGATTTCTGGCCTAAGAAGTAGATGTAAATAACCTGGCCGCCGAGCAAAGTTTGCTTCCCTGATAAAAGACAGAGTTTTGTGAAAAGCATTTTGCCACCACTCTAATCATTCTTACTGGGATGCTTGTATGGGGATGATACCACGAGCAGAGAGAGCCACCTTGTAACCATGAGGAAAGGCTGAGAATTGCAGGAAGACATAGACCATACTTTCGCTAGAGTCATCAACCCTAGCGTTTTTTTTTTTTTTTTATCACCCAGGCTTCTTGGTAAGAAAGCACAATTGATATTATTGTTTAAGTACTTTGTGTGTATTCTGTTATTTGTGGCTGATCTAACAGATCTAAGATGACTTCAGGGGCACGGTATTGATTGTTGCTGTTGTTCCGTCACTAAGTCCCACATACTGTAGCCAGCCAGGCTCCTGTGTCCTTGGGATTCTCCAGGGAAGACAACTGGAAAGGGTTGTCATTTCCTTCTCCAGGCGATCTTCCTGACCCAGAAATCAAGCCTAGGTCTCCTGCATTGGCAGGTGGATTCTTTACCACTGATTGTTTAGCCTCACTCAACATTAAATCGTAACTCTTCCCTCCCTTGTTAAGTAAGCAGTGTTGTAAGTATGTGTTATATGTGAGGTTTCAGATACAGCACCTGTTTCAGGTGCTTTCCAGACATTTTGTGTTGTTGTTAACAATCCTGTGAGGTATGGATCCTCCTTATTGGATGAGAGGATGGGTTCAGGGTGGTGCCACTTTCTACAGCCACATAGCTGCAAAGTGATAGAGCCAGGGTCATCTGGTTTCAGGAGAGAGTAATGTCTTTGTATCACTTCTACTTTGCTCTCATCTCAGTTCCTTCTGCTCTATGATCCATAGTACACAAGTGATTTTATTTAAGCAACAGCCCTGTGAGATGAGTCGCTGTACCTCTGTTTTAAAAAAGGTAATGCAGTTTAGTTTGTGGGTAGTGTTTGCAGACCCCTTTCAGGTGTTCGGACCTAGAGCTCCTTCTCTCCTTGTCACACCCAGCCCTGGATGACTGCTCCCTCCCTCTCTCTTACTCTCTTTAGGAGTTTAATATTCCTTAAATACACGAATCCCTGAACCTTATCTGCATCTCAAACTAACAGCTATTTCAACCTTTCATTCATAGCCAGGCTTCTGGAAAGGTTTGCCTGTATCTGTTGACTTTCTTAAAAGAAGGAATTTTTTACTATTAAGTTTTAGATGTAGTACTTCCAGAAGATTTAGAAATAAAACACATAAAATGATTTATGTGAAAGATTTCCTCCAGTTCCTATCCCTAGGCTCTCAGTTGTCCCTCCTCTGCTCCCTCAAGGTAAACTTTTCCTGGGAGTTTTCTGAATATTCATATGTACACATGTTTCATGTATATTTCAGCATACCCTCCCCCCATCCTAAAGAGTAGCATAATTTAAAGGATCCTGCATATTGCTTTTTTTCCTATCCTTAGTAATATAAAAGAATGAGTGTTTTTATTAAGATATAATTTTATTCATTATAAATTATTAAAGTTTATTTTATTATATAATTTTATTAGACATAACATTTTATTAGTTTCAGGTATATACAACATGATTTGATATTTGTATATGTTGCAAAATGACCACCACCACAAGTCTATTCAATATCCATCACCCTACATAATTATAATTTTTTTTCTTGTGATGAGAGACTACGATCAATTATTTTAGCAACTGTCAAATATACAATTCACTATAGTCATCATGTTGTACATTACATCCCCATGACTTTGTAATTGGAAGTTTGTACCTTTTAACCCCTTTTAACCATTCTGCCCATCCCCACCCCTGAAAACCACTGATCTCTTTTCTGTATCTATGAGCTCAGTTATTTGTTGCTTTGTTTTGATTGTTTAACATGTGAGATCATATATTTGTCTTTTTCTGTCTGACTTATTTCACTTAGCATAGTTCCCTCAAGGTGCACCCATGTTGTTGCAAATGGCAAGATTTCCTTTTTTTATAGTTGATAATTGTATATTCCATTTTTGGAATATTTTTTTGGAAAATATTCCAATTTTTCCAATTGTATATTCCACATCATCTTTATCCATTCATCTGTTGACTGGACACTTAAGACTGTTTCCATACATGAGTTATTAGGAATAACTAATAGGAATTAGGAATTCCTACAGTTGTAGGAATTAGGAATAACTAATAGTTATGGGAATTAGGAATAATGTTACAAATGAACATGGGGATGTGGATACCTCTTTGAGATCCTGTATTTATTTCTTTTAGATAAATACCCAGTGGAGGGATTGCTGATTGTATGGTGGTTATGATTTCATATTTTGAGGAGTCTGAATACTGTTTTCCATAGTGGCTACACCAATTTACATTTTCACCAACAGTGCACAAGGGTTCCCTTTTCTCCCTATCCTTGCCAACACTTGTTATTTCTTATCTTTTTGGTAATAGCCATTCTGACAGGTGTGAGGTGGTATCTCCTAATGGTTTTGCCTTGTGTCTCCCTGATGAGTAGTGACAGTGAGCACCTTTTCATGTACCTATTGGTTATCTATCTGTCTTTACTTTTAAAACTGTCTATTCAGATCCTCTGTCCATATTTTAACTGGACTGTCTTCAGGATTTGTAGTTTTTAGCTATTGAATTATAAGAGTTCCTTATGTATTTTGAACAGTAACCCCCAATCAGATATATGATTTGCAAATATTTTCTCCCATTCAGTAGGGCTCCCTTTTCACTTTGTTGACAGCTTGCTTTGCTGTACAGAAGCTATGTAGTTTGATGTAGCCCACTTGTTTATTTTTGCTTTAGTTGCCCATTTTTTTGGTGTCTAGTCCAAAAAATCATCACCAAAAACTGATGTCAAAGAACTTATGACCTATGTTTTCTCATAAAAATTGTATGGTTTCAGGTCATACATTCAAGTCTTTAATACATTTTGATAGAATTTTTCCAGCGTGTAAGATAGTGGTCCAGTTTCCCCAGCACCATTTATTTTAAGAACATAATTGCCATGATTGGCATAGAATAATTAGGATTTCTCACCAGTAACAGGGCACACTGTCATTCCACCCCAAGTCAGCTTATAGCCTTATGGGTTTGACCCTATATGACATTCAGAAAACTAAGATCATGGCATCCGGTCCCATCACTTCATGGCAAATAGATGGGGAAACAGTGGCTGACTTTATTTTGGGGGGCTCCAAAATCACTGCAGATGGTGATTGCAGCCATGAAATTAAAAGACGCTTACTCCTTGGGAGGAAAGTTATGACCAACCTAGACAGCATATTAAAAAGCAGAGATATTACTTTGTCAACAAAGGCCTGTCTAGTCAAGGCTATGGTTTTTCCAGTGGTCATGTATGGATGTGAGAGTTGGACTATAAAGAAAGCTGAGCACAGAAGATGCTTTTGAATCTGTGATGCTTTTGAACTGTGGTGTTGGAGAAGACTCTTGAGAGCCCCTTGGACTGCATGGAGATCCAACCAGTCCATCCTAAAGGAAATCAGTCCTGAATATTCATTGGAAGGACTGATGTTGAAGCTCAAACTCAAGTACTTTGGCCACCTGATGTGAAGAGCTGACTCATTTGAAAAGACCCTGATGCTGGGAAATATTGAGGGTGGGAGGAGAAGGGGACAACAGAGGATGAGATGGTTGGATGGCATCATCAACTCCATGGTCATGGGTTTGGGTAGACTCCAGGAGTTGGTGATGGACACGGAGGCCTGGCATGCTGCGGTTCATGGGGTCGCAAAGAGTTGGACACGACTAAGCGACTGAAATGAACTGACCCTATTTTTCTCTTGTAGCCTTTGGAATTCTTTATCTTTGGCAGTTTTAATTATAGTATGTCTTGGTTTGGGAGTCTCTGTGCTTCCTATACCTGGATATCTGTTTCCATTCCCAGGTTCAGGAAATTTTCAGCTATGAAATCATCAAATACATTATTGACCCCTTTTGCTCTCCCTTCTCCTTCTGTCACCCTCATAATGTGAATGTCACTACATTTGATGTTGTCTAACAGAAAATCCCTTAAACTGTTTCATTTTTTAAAATTTGTTTTTCTTTTTGCTGTTCGGATTGGATAACTTCCATTATTCTATCAGCCAGATCACTTCTGTGTTCTTCCATATCACCTAATCTGTTATTAGTTCCTTGAGTATTTCATTTCAGTTACTCTGTTCTTCATCTTGACTGGTTCTTTCTTATATTTTCTAGTGCCTTGGTAAAATTCTCTCTGTATCCATCTATTCCATGTTTCAGTTGTTAGTACTAATGCTTTGAACTCTTATCTAATTAATTTGTTCTTTCTAGATCATTAGTTGTTTTTTCAGTTTTTTTTTTTTTAATATACTAGTTGTATTTCCAGGGCTTTTTCCTTCTTCTTTCATTTGAAACAACTTTTTTTTTCCCATTTATTTTTATTAGTTGGAGGCTAATTACTTTACAATATTGTAGTGGTTTTTGCCATACATTGACATGAATCAGCCATGGATTTCCATGTGTTCCCATCCACTTTCTCTGTCTCTCTGAAATGAGGTCAAACGGTTACCTGTCCCAGTCTTAAAGTGTCCTTGTGTGGCGGTGTCCCTGTGCAGTCTGCATGGGCCCAGTGGCTCTGGTGAGAGAGCTGGGTCTGAAGTGAGCACAGGTCAAGCTTTCACCTATGACGTGTTGGCAGTTATCACCTCGGTGGGAGGTGCGCTGGGGCCAGAGCCAGCGCCAGGGTGCCGCTCCTGCTCTCCGCGGCACCACTGTCCTGATGGGGGCGGGGGTAGGTCCTGGAGAAGCCTGACCTGTTCCCTCGAAATACACATTCTCCTTGCTCCCAGCAATGGCCCCTTTGGCACAGAGGGGAGCAGCGCTGCAATAAGAGAGGCTGGAGTGGGTGCGCTGTGAAGGCTGGGGTGCATTATGGGATGGTCCCCACATGCCAGTCCGAGCTCCAGACAGCTACCTGTCAACCCACTGCGGCCAACGCGGGCCAGCAGTGGCTGCTCTCACCCCATTCAGATGTGGTGCGGGCTGCGAGCCGGCTCCACCCCCCGCATCTCAGTCTACTTCCTCTTCCTTGTTGAAGGAATAAGCAAGCTTGTGCATGTGGTTTGCAGGGGTGGAGTCTCAATTTCTTACAGCTCACTGGTTTGCAAACCAGCAAACAGGACTCGTCTTCGCAGTACTGGACCGCTGGGCTGGGGTGCCTAATATGTGGTTCAGACCGCTTACTCCCAAGGAGAATCTCCCACCCCATGATAGTCCCCTGCCTTTCTCTGTCTCCTCCTAGGTATGTGGGTCCAGAGCTGGTCGCTTCTCCTCTCTTCCTAAGCAGCTCTGCAGATCTTTGTTTACAGCCTTGATTGTAGAAGAGCCTTTCTGCCAGTCTCCAGTTTGTTTTCAGTGAGAATTGCTCGCCCCACATGTAGATGTATTTTTGATGTGTTCATGAGGCCAGGTGAGCTCAGCCTCCTCCCACTCTGCCGTCTTGATTTCCTCCCTCCCCTATGTGTCTCTGTTTTTAAATTGGAGGATACTTGCTTTACAATGTTGTGTTGGTTTCTGCCGTAGGACAGAGTGAATCAGTCATAAGTCCATGTAGATCCCCTCCCTCTTGTGCCTCCCTCCCCTCTAGGTCGTCACAGAGCGCCTGGCTGGGCTCCCTGTGTTATAATAGAACACCTTCTTCCCACTACTTTACACATGATAGAGTATTATATTAATGTTACTTTCTCAATTTGTCCTTCCCTCTCCTTTCCCTACTGTGTCCACAAGTTGGTTCTCTACATCTGCATCTCCATTCCTTACCTGCAAATAGGTTTATCAGTATTATTTTTGTAGATTCCATATGCATGTGTTAATATATATTTGCTTTTCTCTTTGACGTTTACTCTGTGTAGCAGGCTGTAGGTTCAACCACGTCGCTATCACTGACTCAAATTTGTTCCTTTTTATGGCTGAGTACTATGGACATGAGTTTGAGTAAACTCTGGGAGTTGGTGATGGACAGGGAAGCCTGGCGTGCTGCGATTCATGGGGTCACAAAAAGTTGGACACGACTGAGCAACTGAACTGAACTAAACTGAATATTCCACTGTCTGTGTACATCTTCTTTATCTGGTCATCTGTCAGTGGACATCTAGGTGGCTTCTATGTCTTGACTATTGTAAATAGTTTTAAAGTGAGCACTGGGGTACATGTGTCTTTTTCAATTGTGGTTTTTTTCAAGGTATATGCCCAGTAATGGGATTGCTGGGTCATAGGGTAGTTTTATTCCTAGTTTTTCTTTTTAAGGAATCTCCATGCTGTTCTCATAGTGGCTGTACCAATTTACATTTCCACCAACAGCACAAGAGGGTTCCCTTTTCTCCACTTCCTCTCCAGCATTGATTGATTGTAGATTTTTTTTCTGATGGTCATTCTGATAGGTGTGAGGTGATACCTCATTGTAGTTTTGATTTGTATTTCTGTAATAAGCGATGTTGAGCATCTTTTCATGTGTTTATTGGCCATCTGCCTCCCCTATTTTTTGTTTAAAGACCGGAAAGTTATCAGGAACCTCTACTAGTCAGAGTTCTTTCCATGAGTGTTCTTGAAAATGAAGCACTTTGTGTACGAATAGTCTGGCAAAAGCAACAAACAATAACTCTAATGACAAAAAGACAAATGTCTGTCATTAAAAATGTGATGAGAGTTCATAATAATGTAGTTTACATGGATATTTGGTTATTCCAATCACAGAGAACATTTTAAGATGATAACTAGATGTATAATAACAGTCTACTAGGACATATTAGAGTTTTAGGAATTTTATAAAATTTCTGGGACTACAATATTAACATATATATATATGTCAAATAAAACCTTGAGAAGGTTTACAATTACTTATTTATTAATAATTACCATATAATTTAACATATCAAATAAACCTCAAAGTCTCTCTCTTTTTTTTAAGGAGAGACAACACATCTTTTGACATGTTCCAGGATACTTCTGGAAAATCACAAAAGTAGTTCAAGGTCAAAAAGACTTCATTTGGTAATTTGATGTGGGGGAAGTTTGTCAAAAGAATCTCAAAATATTAAAACAAATAGGATCATAGGTCCTTCTGAAACAATACTGAGTTTTCCATTTAATCAAAGTGACAAAGACTTACCAGGAAAATACAAAAAGTTGCAAAATTGTAAAAACAACACCTTAGCTCTTTTAATAGAGAAGACTGGGTGTTTTTAACTTGCCAGGGACTTGATAAAACACCAAGCACAGGAAATTATTTTTGATAAAACATAGGATCTTTGTTTTCTAGGCAAATTTATTAAAAAGTAAAGAGAAACCTTTCAGTCTTATCAGGAGCAGACCAGTAGCTCATGAAAATTTTATCCTTTTAGCAAATGAAAGAAAATTAAGTTTTAGATTCCTGTACATACACTACTTAAACTTACTTAAAAAATAAAAAAAAACCTTACCATAAAATTATTTCATTTTTAGCTAGCTTGAGTACCCAAGATAAAGTTCTTTCTCTCTGCCCTCAACTTTCTATATCCATTCAGTTAGACCTTTATGTTACTCTTTTCATTATGAAACACCCAGTTTTATTTTTTACATTTATGTTTAATTGAAGGATAATTGCTTTACAGTATTGTGTTGGTTTCTGCCATCCATCAGCATGAATCAGCCACAGGTATACATATGTCCCCTCCCTCTTGAACCTCCCTCCCACCTCCCACCTCCCACCTCCCACCCCTCTAGATTGTTACAGAGCACCGATTTCAGCTCCCTGCTTCATACAGCCAATTCCCACTGGCTGTCTGTTTTACATATGGTAATGTATGTTTCCATGTTACTCTCTCCATATATATCCCACCCTCTCCTTCCTACACAAGTCTGTTCTCTATGTCTGGAAACACCCAGTTTTACTTTAGGATAAAATAACTTTCATTTCCTTTTTAAAAAATGCATCTCCATACATTATATCTTTTCTTAGCCAAAACATCCAGCTTATTTGGCATAGTGATATTTCTTTCTCTTAGTATTTCTAGTAGTTTTAATTACATGTATTAGCATTCTGAACCTTTAGAAACCTTAACTAAGAAGTAAGCACTTGTGAATCACTGTACAAGTAGTCTGTAGAGTGGAACACATCTGAATACAATTCAGAATTTCTAGAAGCACATGACTTCTCATAGTATAATCTTTTAATGTGGCACATGTCTGCTGACAGATCCCAGTATCTTTAGCTTCTCTGCAGTGAGACGTCAAAGGTGACAAAACCTATATTGGGTAATTAATCTATCAATATTTTCTCATTTGATGATGATTCAGACATGCATTGAATTGCCGTCATTTATCTTAAGTTAGAAAAACTGTAAGGTTTCAAGTTACTAAAAGATTTGAGTAACTCTTTAAGTAGACATAGCATGAAACATAAATGCTGTAGGAAAGTTCACTTCTAAATATGTATCCCAATTATGTCTATTTAATGAGGAGTTTCTTCCCTCCTGGACTGGTTTGATCGCTTTGCTGTCCAAGGGACTCTCAGGAGTCTTTTCCAGCACCATTGTTCGAGAGCTTAATTCTTCAGTGCTCAGCCTTCTCTATGGTCCAACTCTTCATCTGTACATGACTACTGGAAAAATCGTAAGTTTGGCTATAGGCACCTTTGTTGGCAAAGTGATGTCTCTGCATTTTCAATACACTGTCTAGGTTGGCATAGATTTTCTTCCAAAGAGCAAGCATCTGTTAATTTCATGGCTGCAGTTACCGTTTGCAGTGATTTTAGGGTCAAAGAAAAGAAAGTGTCTCCGTTTCCATTTTTCCCCCCATCTATATGCCATGAAGTGATGGGACCAGATACCATCTTAGTCTTTTGAATGTTTACACAGGTTTTTCACTCTCTTCTTTAACCTTCAACAAGAGGCTCTTTAGTTCTTCACAAGAGGCTCTTTAGTTCTTCTTTGCTTTCGTCCATTAAAGTGGTATCATCTTCATATCTGAGGTGGTTGATATGTCTCTCTGCAACCCTGATTGCAGCTTGTGAGTCGTGGAGCCCAGCATTTCGCATGATGTACTCTGTATAGATGGTAAATAAGCAATCTGAGAATATATAGCCTTGACATACTCCTTTCCCAATTTTCAACCAGCCTTTTGTTCTATGTCCGGTTCTGTTACTTCTTGACCTATATACAGATTTCTCAGGAGGCAGGTAAGGTAGACTGGTATTCCCATCTCTTGAATAAATTTCCAGTTTGTTCTGATCCACACGTCAAAGGCTTTAGCCTAGTCAATGAAATGGAAGTAGATGTTTTTCTGGAATTCTCTTGCTTTTTCATTGATCCAGCAGATGTTGGCAATTTGTTCTCTGGTTCTTCTGCCTTTTCTAAATCCAGCTTGTATATCTGAAAGTTCTCAGTTCATGTACTGTTGAAGCCTAGCTTAAAGGATTTTGAGCATTTCTTTGCTAGTATGTGAAACGAGCACAATTGTGTGGTAGTCTGAACATTCTTTGGCATTGCCTTTCTTTGGGATTGGAATGAACACTGACCTTTTCCACTCCTGTGGCCACTGCTGTGTTTTCCAAATTTGCTGGCATATTGAGTGCAGCACTTTCACAGCATCATCTTTTAGGATTTGAAATAGCTCAACTGAAATTCCATCACTTCCACTAGCTTTCTTCGTAGTGATGCTTCCTACGGCCCACTTGACTGGGCTTTTGTTTGCTGGAAGATTTTTGATTACAGTTTCGATTGTATCTTGTATCTTTCTTGATCTGTGCCTCCATTCTTTTCCAAAATCCTGGGACATCTTCACTATCATTATCCTTGTTAGATAAGTTGCCAGTCTTCACTTCATTTGGGTTTTCTTGTGGGTTTTTATCTTGGTCCTTCGCCTGGAACATATTTGCCATCTCTCAGGTCTTCTAACTTTCTGCTGGCTGCAGGACTGCAGCTCATTTTCTTCCTGTTATCTGTCCCCTGGTGTGTGACTTTAGTCCTGGGGCTTGTGCAGGCTTCCTGATGGGAGGCACTGGTTCACCTCCTTAAAGTTGTCAGGAGGTGCTGGCACCTGATGTTCACGACAGGATATTTATATTTGTCCATTGTGTAGCAACATCATGGCAAGTACTGCACCCATGGGATCTCATCAGGTCAGGGGGCAAAGAGCGTAACAGTTGTGAGGCAGTGACATAGAGACTGTAGGCCTCTTGTTGTATTTTCCCTTTCATTGTAGCCACCAGTTTCCTGTCACAAGGCTCTCTGTTCTGGGTTAAGTCTCTCAGCCCAGGCATGACCCACCAACATGATTGTCACAAGAAGAGGTCTCTTATCTTCCTTACCTATTGGAATCCTTTCATCCTGCCTTTAACCCAGGGCCTCCCCTTGGGCAGTGACAACAGCCTGGTGATCCAGTCTCCCTTCATAAGCTCTCCTTGGCCTTGAGGTATGGAGTACCCTCACACACATTCATAGTCAGTTTAGTCAATTAAAGTCTCTATAATTAACAGTCTACTCACCTCGCCCTTGAGCACACTGCTCTAGGTATACTGCTGAGTTGTTATAATAGCCATGAAACTTTGGGATAAGATCCTGAACACAGTATACAGCCGAGGCAGTATGTGAAGGCACACCGGAGCTCAACAGACCTCAAGTAAGTAAGCAGTGCTCCTCCTCTTTTTTTTGGGAAGTATTTGAGAAGGATTCGTATTAATAATTCTTTGAATGTTTTGTACATTTTACCAGTGAAATGGTCTGGTCCTTGTCTTTTGTTGGGAGGTTTTTTTATTAATCTCCTCACTAGTAATTGTTCATATCGTCTAGTCATGATTCAGTCTTGGTGTTTGTACATTTCTAGTAACTAATTTTATTCTAGGTTGTCAAATTTTTTGGCATGTGATTGTCCATTGTAGCCTCCTACAGTTTCTGTGGTACCAGCTGTAATATCTCCTATTTGCTGATTTTTATTTCAGTCCTCTTTTCTCAGGAGACTAAAGGCTTGTCAACTGTGTTTATCTTTGTAAAGAACCAGCTCTTAGTTTCACTGATTTTTCTATTGTCTTTTTAGTTCCTATTTCACGTATTTCCACTCTGATCTGTTATTTCCTTTCTTCTACTAACTTTGGCCTTAGTTTTTCCTTCTTTTTCTAGTTCTTTGAGGTATAAAATTAGGTTGTTTCTAATTTTTGTTTTATGATATAGGAATTTATTGTGATGAACTTCCCTTTAGAACTGCTTTTGCTTCATCCCATAAATTTTGGTATGTTTTATTTCCATTTCATCTGTCTTGGGAATTTTTTTCTCTTTGATCTCTTCATTGACACATTGGTTCTTCATATGTTGTTTAATCTCTGCATATTTCTGAATTTTCCAGAGAAAGGGGTCAATGGAACAAGAGTATGTAACACTTGTAAATATTCATGCACCCAACATAGTGGGTACCTCAATATATAAAGCAAATATTAATGGCTCTAAAGGGAGAAATAGCAGTTTATAATGATAGTAGGGGACTTTAATACCTCACTTTCATCAATGGACAGATCAACCAGACAGAACACCAATAAGGAAACATCAGCCTTAAATGTGAATGATAATGACAATCGTAAGTTGTATCATGAACCCTTGATCAATTGATAACATCTCTAGGCAATAACATTGGTGTAACAAACACATATCAATATGTTTTAAGAAAGTGATACAATTAGCATTAATGTATAAAGTTGTTAAAGCTTAACACTGATCAGGGGGTTATTATACAACTTATAGTTGTCATTATCATTCACATTTTGCTCTGTTAGGTTTTTGTTTCAACCTTGTATATGTTATAAACATAAGTGTATTACCATAACATTTTCTAAACTGACACATCAAGAAATTTCTCATTTCCAAAAGATGCTCCTTGTCAACTCCAGGTAAAAGAACAGACTCTAGGTGAAATAATACCCACAGGACTAAAGAAAACTGCCACCAGAAAGTACAGAGTGTCCTTCCAGGGAAAAGAGCAGTGAAACAGTATATTTGAAATAGATGCTCTGTCCTCCCGCACAGAGTGCCAGCTATACTGCCTCTAAAGAAATATTAGAATGCTTTAGTAAGACATGCACAAAAGTTTTTTACTCAAATGCAGATGTTCACTATTCATTTACATAACAAATCACTGGCCACAAAAATCCCCAGGTTATGTCTTGCAACAATGAAGCATAGGTATATATTTATTGCTGTTTTGTTGGTTAAGTGTTTTCTTACTGCTTTTCAGGCCCTCTAGTCATTCCTCTGTTGTTCTTTTCCTTTGTGATGACGATTTTCTTTAATAGTACGCTTTATCTTAAGTGTCTACTATAGGTTTTTGCTTTATGGCTATCATGAGGCTTACACATACAAGTTATCAACTTAAGTTGTTGTAAATTTGAACACATTCTGAAGTTCTACATTCTTACTCCTCCCCCCTCCATTATGCTTTTCATATCACATTTTACATCTTTATATCTTACATATCCCTTATATACAGTTAACCCTTGAACAACATGGGTTTGAATTTTGCAGGCTCACTTATACATGGATTTTTTTTTCACTAAATTTGTATGCTAGGACTATACAATGTACACTTGGTTGAATCTACAGATGTCGAACTATTCTATGGGAATTTTCAAGTGGGTAGAGGGTTGGTACACCTAACCCCTGTGTTGTTCAAGGGTCAACAGTAATGGGATTGTAGTTAGTTAGTTTTAGTACTACTTTTGTCTTTTAACGTTCGTACTAGCTTTATAAATGATTAATCTACCATTTTACTACATTATGTACCTTTTTATTACATTTTATGATTTACCTTTAGTACCCTTTTTTTCAGCTTAAAGAAAATTCTGTAACATTTCTTATAAGTCTGGTGATGAACTCCTTTACCTTTTGCATGTCCAAAAAACCCTCTTCCCAACTCTGAATAACTATTTAGATGGGGAGTGTATTCTTGGTTGGACGTTTTTCCCTTTCAGCACTTGAAATATATCATGCCAGTCCGTCCTGGCCTTCAACATTTCTGCTGAAAAATCTACTGGTGGTCTTATGTATGCTACATATTGTTTTCCTTTTGCTGCTTTTAAAAGTCTCTCCTTAACTTTACTTTTTAATTATAATCTGTCTTGGTGTGTGTCTCTTTGGGAAACCTGGAGAGTTCCAAACAAGATAACCCCAATCTGGATGTCTCTTTCCTTCCCCATTCTTTCTTTAAAATATCTTTGCACACCTTTCTCTCTCTCCTCCTCCTGGCACCTCCCTAAAATGCAAATCTGACGTTAGTTCAATGTTGTCCCCAAAGTCTTTTAAGCTATCTTCATTTTTTTTTTTTTCTTTTCACTGCTCTGACTGGGTAAGTTTCACTCACCTGTCTTCAAATGCATTGACCTTTTCTGTATCATCTAGTCTGCTGTTGAACTCCTCTAGTGTATTCTTTAGCTCTGTAACTTCCATTTGAGGTTATCACTGTGTGTGCCCATTCCTTTCCTGTGTTCAATAGCACCTTTATGATCATTGTTTTGAACTCTTCGTCAGATAAGTCACTTACCTCCGTTTCGTTCAAGGTTTTTTCCTGAGGTTTCATCATTCCTCTCATTTTCCTTGGGTCTCTGTGGTGGTTTCTATTGAGTAGATGAAACCACCACCTCTCCCAGTCTTGAAGAAGTAGTCTACAAAAGAAGAACCTTGTCATTCACCCCTGTCCTAGCTCTTGGTTGCCTGTCAAACCTTTGTGATTGTTCAAGCAGCCCATTTTATTTCTAATGACTCCCAGTCCTTGGGGGTGTGCCAAGACATTTCAGTGACCCAAAGAAGAGGATCACCATCAGCACCTCCATTCAGGCTGATGAGAAGCCAGACCTCCAACAGCAGCTTTTAAAATGTGCGAACATAATCTATAGTCCTGTGGGGTAAGTCATCTGACTACCAGGGCCCAGTGGTATAGACTTGTGTCCTAGGCAGCAGCCTACAAAGTCGGGGTCCCAGATTGAGGGTACAGGCTCCTTTCTAGGAGATACCAGCAGCCTGGAGTAGTGTGGGGGGAGAGTGCAAAGGTACCATCCACTGGCCTTCATCCACAGAGCGCCCTCAGAAATCCCTATATAAGCACCAAACCAGAATCTTGCTCCTCAGCCTGAAGCTCTAAGACAAGCAAGGAAGGATTTTTCACACAAAAATTGGGCTGTGTTTCAATCTGTTGTCTGTACTCTGCCCTGAGAGTGGTAGCCAGCCAGGAACTATCATATCTGTTCCACTACCGAGAGGTGACAAACACAGGAGCTGCTAGCCATCCTGGAAGGGACTAGAGGGGGCCTGAGCTGTATGTTTCCGTAGAAACCGGCCCCTCAGGCCATAGCTGTGACATAAAGCCTCTTTCCAGGATGCCAAGGTGGCCCCTGCTGTCCTCCACCCGGAGAGCATTGCATTAGGCCTTAAAGAAGTCTATGTTATCTCAGAGGCCTGTGCCTCAGGCCGACTGATGCTTTAAGAAGCACGTGAGTCTCTTTCACAGGAAGTCTGGGTGTTTCTGAGTTGGCTGCCACTGCCCTGAGTCCGCTCCCATGCTGCTAAGTACAGTCGGGGTGCCCCCACGTGAGCTCAAATCTTTTACTCCTCAAGGAGAACAGCTCATGTTTCTGAGACCCCTCCCAATGACAGGTCCTCACACGACAGGTGGGGTCTATGGGGAGGTTGTGTCCCAGGCTTTCCTACCCACCTCAGTATAGGTTTTCCCTGGCTCACCTGATGAGTAGAAGTTGCTCTGCTAGTTTTTTAGGTTTTTTCCAGAAAACAGTCGTTCCCTGCGTAGAGCTGATGTGTCCACAGAAGGAACTGCAACCCTAAAATGACGGATTTTTACCAGTTTTTTTCTTTTTTTTCATTTTCTTTTTTTTTTCATTTATTTTTATTAGTTGGAGGCTAATTACTTTACAATATTGTAGTGGTTTTTGCCATACATTGCCATGAATCAGCCATGGATTTACATGTGTTCCCCATCCCAATCCCCCCTCCCACCTCCCTCTCCACCCAACCCCTCTGGGTCTTCCCAGTGCACCAGCCCTGAGCACTTGGCTCATGCATCCAAACATGTATATTATCAAGGGTAAAACAGATCACCAGCCCAGGTTGGATACCAATCAGTTTTTAATTCTGCTTACAAGGGATATTTTGGGACTTGAGAGTTCTCCTGTTGCCTCTTATACTGGGGACGACTATCAGTTCCCACCTCAAGTATCCTGAATCTAAACCTTCACAGTTTTTACAACCATTACCATTATACCTAAATTACAGAGTTTTTTACTTTATGTAAGCTGTATGCTACCTAGCAAAATAATAATCCCCATAATTATTTTCTAAAAGAACTGTAACTTCTGAACACGTTTGAGTCAGTTCTAATGAGGTGGGTGAAGTTAAGTCAAAAAGAGAAGACAACTATCACATTATATTGCATATATATGGAATCTAGAAACATGGAACTGATGAACCTGTTTGCAGGGCACCCAAAGCCAGTGCTCTGTGACAACCTAGGGGGTGGGAGGTTTAAAGGGAGTGGACACATGTATATCTGTGGCTGATTCATGTTGATGTATGGCAGAAACCATCACAATACTGTAATTATCCTCCAATTAAAACAAAAGAAAAACTGTACCTTGTTCATCCTCCAGCCATATCATTTACAACTTATAGTAAAATAAGTTGACACCATACTTATCATAAATATTGCTTCTCAGCAAATTGTATACACTCTAGTGGCAATTTTCAAGAGAATGCCTTACCTTTTATATCGTACTTCATAATTTACAAGTAGTCTTTGTTTTCTCAGAAGTTAGATCAACATAGTCCTACTCTTTTGATGAAGGAAAGAACACAAAGTAACTTTTACAGGCATTTTTTTTTACCCTAGAACATCCATCTAGATAAAGAATCTTAACAGTGTTGAACGACCTCTTGCTGGAGTATTCTGACTTGTTCCCAACAAGGCAGCTTTTGGAGTTAGGATTGTGGCTTCGGCCCCTTGTCTCTGGTGGTCTTTCCTTCCCTGTCATGCTTGTTTAGTAAAAGGGAGAATATGAGTGCTGAGTATTAATGCTGCCGGACCCTCAGCAATACAAACTCACTGGGCACATCACCCACTTCCAAACTTTACCACATAGGTAGGTTCTGAGCTGATTACTCAAAGACTGGAAAAATATTCTTGGCTTTACTCTTTGAATTTAGGAATAGGGTCCTTCAGGCCTGGAGTCACTCAAATTCTACTTAACAATGGTATTGAGAAAATTCAAATCAGAAAAGCAGACATTTTATAATAAAATAGCGACAAATTTGGTTTGGTAGACTCTTTTACATACTTACCTACTGTGATGAAACATCTATCTTTTGAGGCTCTTGCCTCCAAAATAATTGTCAAAAACTAAAGAAAATATAAAAAGCAACAAGGGAAAAGCAACAAATAACAACCAATGGATCACTGAAGAAAAAAAAAATAATTCATTTGTCTCTAGGTAAACAAAAGCATGACAATCCAAAACATATGGGATGCAGCAAAAGCAGGGAAGCTTACAGCAATACAGTGTTACCTCAGGGAACAAGAAAAATGCTCAAATAATCTAACCTTACACTTATAGCAGCTAGAGAAAGAACAAACAACCCCAAAGTTAGTAGAAGGAAAGAAATCATAAAGCACAAATAAATAGAAAACATAGAAAAGATTAGTGAAACTAAAAACTGCTTCCTTGAAAAGATAAACATAATTGATAAACCTTTAGCCAGACTCATCAAGAAAAAAGAGGGCACAAACCTAACATTAGGAATGAAACGGAGAATTTACAACACTCACCACAGAAATACCGAGGATTATAAGGCAACTATATATAAAATGGACAAATTCTTAGAAAGGTACAATGTCCCAAGATTCAACTAGGAAGAAATACAAAATATGAACAGACCTGTCACAAGTACTGAAACTGTGATTTAAAAACTCCCAACAAATGCTAAGGCATAGATTTGTAATCCCTAGGTCTGCTTACCATAATAAGAGCCGCCTATCTTTTAGGGTGCTGGTGGAAGGTCATGGGATCTGAAACCTGACATCAGTATTTCAAAACATGAAGAAAACAATCTCTCATTATTAGTAAGTATGTAAGTACATGTAAAAAAAAACAACCTCCCAACCAAAAAAGACCAGGACCGGATGGCTTCACAGGTGAATTCTCTAGAAGAGTTAACACCTATCCTTCTGAAACCCTTCCACAAAATTGCAGAGGAAGGAACACTCCCGAACTCATTCCATGACACCACCATCAACCATTACCTTGTTACCCAAACCAGATGAAGATACCACAAAAAAAGAAAATTATAGGCCATTATCACCAATAAACATACATAGACACAAAAATCCTCAACAAAATACTGGTAAACCGAACCCAACAGTATATTACAAGGATCACACACCACGATCAAATGGGATTTATCCCAGGGATGCAAGGGTTCATCCATATCTGAATGATTTGCCAGACCCCTCTGATCCCTTGAGATTCATTATCTATGTAATTTTAGCCTTCTCTAAAATTACTGAATCCCTTTCTTTCATTATAATTTTCTCTCTTAAATAAACTTCCATTGCCTCTAAAGCACTGTTTTACTTGAGTCTTGAAATCACTTATTTGCTTTCTGAATATCTTCTGGCTGTTTCCAGTAAGATAAACAACAATCTAAATAGCTTAGAGAGACATAAACCTGGTTTGTCTGTTTGAATGACAGTCATTTTACTTGATTTTAAGTTAATATGTCTCTGATTCTCTTGCCTCAAGGACAGAGTAAGTCTAGTTTCCAAAGAAATAAATCTGGCAGTACCTTTTTATTCAGATCAATGAATGTTACTTGCTTTCAAACTACACATTTAGCATGATGAGAAAGATTGAATTTTCTAGGAAACTGTCCAAGTTTGACATACCATATGCATCAGGACGGACTGCTTTTTGCTTTGCTCTGACACCAGGCCTGTTGCATTCAAATGCCAGCTCCAACATTCGTGTGTTAAGTGACCTTGGTTTTATTATAAGGCAACATCTCTGAGCCTCCATTTCCTCATCTGCAATTGGGGATGATAAGTATGCCTTCATTATTAGGTGCAGCTTGCGAATTGCGTTGCTATTGGTAAAGTAAAAAGCTGGTGTGATGATTCCATTCTGGTCTAAGCTTTGTCTTTAAAACAGAATCACACTTTTATTTTCAAGGGTTAAAGTGTTTTCTCCCAAAGGAAAAAAAAAATCACAACTTTGCTGCTCAGGACTAAGTGTGCCAAGGAAACCACAGAAATTGATTTACACCAGCCAAGCATGAAAAAAAGACAGAACCATTTTCATGTGCATTATTGATTATCCAAAAGTGACTGGACAAGATTAAAAAGTCATTTTCTATTCCATTTATTCTAAGATTAGCATTATATAATTATTTGAAATCACATATTATTTGTGTTTTGTGGTTAAGATTAAATGGAGTGGAAGGAGATGGTGATCTGAGAGATGGCAAAGAGAGGAGAAATCCTCATCTCTATAGATAAAGAGAGTTACCTACAAAGTAGATACTTGGTAGGTCTCTATAAGTAGATTAATAAAAATTTTATTGGGATTTAGTAGTTTAATTTTAAGTTAATTTCTAAATGTAAATTAATTTCTAAAAAATGTACATTTGTGTAAGGATTCGACTCAAAGTTGGAGGAGAGCAATTGTAAACCAAAAATGTTAATAGTGTTTATATCTTTGCAATGTAATTACAGATGATTGGTCTTTCCTTTTGAGATATCTCTGCATTAGTAAATTTTTATATAATCTGTAATAAAGTTGGCAATACTTAAAAGTAACAGTTATACAAAAATAGCATACACTTTGATTGTTTACAAAAAGCTTCATGAGCTTTCAATCTGGATTATTACTGTTTCACTAATAAAAATTTAATTTCCCGTTTGGGGTATTGTCCTAAAATAAATGCTATACACTTTGGGATTATAGTATCTCTACTCTTGGCTTGTTTTAATGTTGCACCTTGCATATTTTCACCTGCACACCGCCTTTACTAAATCATACCATATTTCCTACAGCATATCAAACTTTTATCTTAGAATCACAGAATGTTGGAATAATTATGTACCTTATAAGACGACCAAGTTTAGGGGTGGAACACTATGGGTCATTCTTAGACCCACATAGTACTTTAAAAGCCTTTATGACTAATAAAAGATAGTGCTATGAAACAGTTTTCGTGCCCACAGTCTTACCTTCTGCCAGGTATTTAAATAGTATCAGTAGCCTGCAAACAAATATTGTGAGAAATAAAAAACCAAACATTATTAGCTAAGCTTAAGCATTGGGGGTAGTGTTTGTACCAAGGTTTGGGATACAGATTACTCCAATTTGAAGCAGAGAATTATGATACACAAGTGAAGTGTAAATTGCTCAGTCATGTCTGACTCTTTGTGACCCCATGGACTATAGCCCACAAGGCTCCTGTCCATGGGATTTCCCAGGCAAGAATACTAGAGTGGGTAGCCATCCTTTTCTCCAGGGGATCTTCCCAACCCAGGGATCAAACCAACGTCTCCTGCATTGCAGGCAGATTCTTTATCTGAGCTACCTGGGAAGCCCATGATATACAAGAATTCATTATAATCACCACTACTTATTGAATGTTTAGATGCATTAAATCTGTGTACTCGGGCTGGGGGGAAATACCTGGTAGAAAAGAGCCCCAAACAGAGCTATTGGAAAACAAGGCATTCCATCTGAGCACTAAGAGCCTCCAACAGCCTGAAACAGCACAATGATGATGATGGGGTCCTTCATAAGAACCTCATAATTGGACATGAAAAATGGTATTTACCTTCTATATTAAAGGGGAGATTAGGTGGTATATTTGGAAAAGGGAAAATTCCTTATGCTTTTTCCCCTTCCAATGTATCATAACTGAAAATACAAAAATCACCAAGTCTTGAAGACCTTGGGTTCTGACTCCCCATTTTAGGGGAGAGTCCAGAGGGAGCACCATGATCTGCAGTTTCTTGTCAGGGAAAATACAGACTGCAGGTCACTGGAACCAACAAATCTTTTCATCATATTAAAAAAACCCAGATATGCGTTCATTTGCTGTTTCCGATCTTTGGATCATGCTGATTTACAGTTAATCTCGTCTTCTATTTTCAGAAGGAATTTTGGAACACGTACACGAAAGCGCAACAAGGAGAGAGTAACAGAGGAAGTGACTGGTTTCAGTTTTACCTTACCTTTCCATTAATCTTTGGCCTCTTCATTATCCTCCTTGTCATCTTCCTAATCTGGAGATGCTTCCTAAGAAACAAGACTCGCCGACAGACGGTGACAGAAGGTCATATTCCCTTCCCTCAACACCTCAATATTATCACTACACCTCCCCCGCCAGATGAAGTCTTTGATAACAGCGGGTTGTCCCCAGGCTTCTTGGAATACGTGGTTGGGCGCTCAGATTCCGTCTCCACTCGCCTGTCCAACTGCGATCCCCCTCCGACCTACGAGGAAGCCACCGGCCAGATGAACCTACGGAGGAGTGAAACAGAACCTCATCTCGATCCGCCTCCGGAGTATGAGGACATCATCAACTCCAACTCAGCCAGTGCCATTCCTATGGTGCCTGTGGTCACCACCATCAAATGAAACTGCAAACTTCTTTTTACTATAACCGTTTTTAAAATACTAATAAGAGACCTTTCTAGCACTTTACCACTACATACATGTCATGTGCATCTGACTTATTGGACTCTGACAGCATACCACTTCATATTCTCCGATTTGATTTTCATTAGTTTTGTTTCCCACTCTAAACTCTATCCATGCTCATTTTTGCTAATGGAAATATGTGAAGAGGGAAAAATACTAGTGGAGGTCTTCCTAGGAGATGTACATCGGTGTGTGCGCATGTATGTTTATGTATATATGTACATGCACATATACGTGTGTGTACATCAGCCCAGGATATGGGCACCTGTCTTAAAAAGTCATTAACATCTATCTAAATCCCCTGTAAGAGAACATTACTCACCAAAATTGGGGGTTGGGGGGAAGGCACCAACACTGTGTAACAGCAACATGCTGTTGAATTTTGAAAATAAGATGAACTTAGCCTGCTTTAAAATTTTTACAGGCTTTTGTTAACCTTCTTTAACTTTCTTAAAAGGGAAAAAAAAGTGCATATAGTCAGTCTTGACTTGAGGAACATCTCAGAAGGTGACAGAGAGAGAAGGAAGGCATAATAATTGATACCTTGTTCCTAGTGGATAGCAAGAAAATCATTGGTCCTTCATGGCTTTTGGCTGCTTTCACAGGAGAGATTTTGGTGCTGTAATTGAGTGCCTCCCCGACAAAACTTAAACAGTGTTCACTTAGTGTCCTTGAAAGTCATATGCTATTTGTATTAACATCTTGGTGGAGTGGATTTCCTGGCAAAAGAATCATTTCTCAAGTAGATACTCAAATCAATGACAGAACTGATGCAGACTTCTCCTTGGCTCATTGGCAACACTTTTTTTCTCCATGTTACATTGCCTTTTTACTCTATCGCTCTCCTACCACCCCCAGAATCTTCTAGCAAGAGGAAATTTAGTTAAAACCCTGGGAATTATTTTCTTAATGTTTTTGTATAGAGTGAAGCCTTTGTCTCAAGATGATTACCAGGCAATTTTCCCTTAAATTAAGAACTGTGATTTCTGCATCATTCTCCAGTTGGCGGAGGAAGACTGCAAAGCCTGTGTTGTGCCAGGCGCACAATAAATCTAGTTATAGCTGCAAACATATCTCATGGTTGCTGTTTCATTTTGTATTTTCAGATTTTTTTTTAACTGCAGAATTTTTACTGAAAATCCTTGGAGCAGGGGGAACAGGCTGTGAATGAACTGCCAATATAAACTGGCTAGGAAAGAAGAAAAAATCCACCAGTTATACATGCACTGATGGAAAATGCATTCTATTGGTCAGATTTCTGTGCCACTCCCACAATTCCTTAGTGTTGGATAAAATGGTTGATCAGACAGAAGGCAAGCAGGTTTTGGAAGCGTCATGTCCTGCGGCCTCCATATCCATCCCCACGCAGACTCTCCTAAACCCTAAGGAGGAGGACCGCTTGGGAGGACCTTAAACTAGGAGTCAGATGACCTGAATTCAGATCCCACTCTGCCATACCCTTGCCAGGCTACTTTGGGAAAGACTCATGTCTGACCCTCGAGCTCCTTACTTACCTCTGAAATGGCAGTAGTATCATCCGCCCGGCCTTTCTCCTGGGGCTTTGAAAGGATGCAATGAGATGGTGTGTGTGAAAGTCATTTGTAAGACGTGAAGAGCACTCTAGGTGTAAGGTCACAGCATTGTTCCCGTTGCTCTCACGGGGGAAGAATTTTGTTTCCCTCAAATGTACCTGAGTTTTCAGAGAGTGAGAAATCGAGTGGGCTGCTCCATTAGTGGCTCACAGGTTCCTAATTTGAGTGTGTGGGCTCTCAGTCCAACTCCTGTCAGCCTCTGGTCTGTGCCAATGCTGGGCCCACTTACTGACAACTGTCTGCTCAGCGCAAACAGGAGTCAGCAGATGTTGGAAAGGGAACTACGCTGACTGTGTTTAGGTAATAGGTTTTACGGCTTTCAAGGACTAAAAATTAAGAAATCTTGAACCTGGTCTCAGCAGAAATGACAGTATTGTTTTGAATTTGGCCCTGAGTACATGGTAATCTCTGGCTTCTACTTAAAGCTGAGAATGGGAGTGTTTGAGCCAGTAATGTATTTTGGTTTAAAGAAAAATTAAGGCTCCTTTTGTGTGGACTTTTTCTTATGTCATTAATATCAGGCCTTAGATTAAACCAGCAGTTCTCAACAAATGGCCAATGAGCCCCCCCCTGGGAGTCCTTGAGAACATTCAAATTTGAGGGGGATCTGTGAGACCAACACTGTTTTCATAATAATACCAACACATTGTCTTTTCACTTTCTCTCAAAAAGTTGTTAAAAACGTTAAAGTCATCTTTCCATGATTTTGTTTGTTTTAGAAAATATAGCTATTTTCTTTAAAATGCTATTTATGTTTAGCACGTAATGGACTTTTTAATTCGGGGACTTATATATTTTTAAATCAATAAGTACTTAAATTTTTTTTCACTTTTACTTTTTAATATGGCAAATACTGGTAGCTATAAATTTCATAAACAAAAGCTCTTTGGTGTCCAGATCCCCAACAAATGTTAAGAACATAAAGGGGCCTGGAGACCAAAAGTTTGAAAATTACAGGATTAGACAAAGGAGCAGGATGTTCTATTACTAACTATGCATACTTGCCATTTAATTTTACATTCTAAACTCCTGATAGTGAATTTAACGCTGCCTCTTAGAGATACCTGAATTTAAGTATAAGAATGAATGTTGATCCTTGAAGCAAAAGCCAAATAATAACACTGATCAATGGCTACAGCTTTTTAGACCGTTGTCAGAGAACACACTATTCCACAGTGCTAACTGACATCAGCCACAGGTCTCATGGCCGCATTCAGGTGATAATGACAGGCTAAGCAAATGTCTAAGATAAAATACTTTAAGAAATGGTCTCTTAGGTTAGTTTTGTTTGATCTTGGTTTGGGTTTGACCTTTTTAGAAACCTTTTTGCTATCCTATCTGGTTTTGTACACTGAGTTTCTTAACATTTGTTATAATTAAAGGGGCTTGTCTGGAATAGTGTCTATTTTTATGCTTTAGCCTTTCTTACCTGACTGATATTACATTCACCTTTGATCATTTTTAATAAATGTTTATTTTTACAGATCTATTTAGTACCTTTCTTAAGAAGTAACTACATTGAATCAACCAGTGTATATTTACATGAAAGAATGGGCTACCTGGTCTTTTAGTGGATCGGTTTCCAGACGTCCACCTGCAGTGCTTGTGTCTGGAATCCTAGAAGTGGCACTTTTCTGCCTCCCTGCTTTGATTGTCACAATGAATTGTATCTGTTTAAATTAAATGATTTCTCTTTTTCCTGTTGACCAGTACAAATACAGATGCTGTGTTTGATTCACTGTTAATGATGACTTCAAGATTGATGATCTGATAGAAGAATTGTGGAGGGAGCTTTACCTTGGTTTTGACGATCTGATAGACTAACTGTGGAGGGAGCTTTACCTTGGTTCTGTGTAAATAGCATGTATTTGATAATATTTCACATTTTTAAACAGCTGGTTTACATTAAATTATGGTATTTAACTATTTTATGTTCATTCCAGGTAAGGTTTTTCTTATGTTTCTGTGTTTTGGGTATGCTAAATAAAGCTGTTTTTAAACTCTAAAGATTTCTTCTGCCATTTGTTAATAATTAGATTATGGTGAGATGATAAACATGCTGTATAAGCTCTTATTGTGATCTTTTTAACATGGTAAAATTATTACACTTCTTTTTTGCCTAGGAATTTAGGGAACACTGCTTAGTAATCAAAAATTACCTGCTGAAAACTTCAGGGTGTTGTGAATGATGTTGGAATGATACAAAATGGGAACACTTGCTCCAAAGGGGTAGACTCAGTTCCCTGCTATAGTGGAGTCTGTCAAATACTGGGAACAGTGTTGTCTACAGATACAAAAGACCCGTGTGTTTCCTCAGCAGAATAGCTTGCATTTGACATGAAACACTGAGAAAGGAAAGCAAAGGATGGGAACATATATGACCACAGGACATCTCCCTAAGTATAGTTACCTCAAAGATAAGAAGCTGATATGCCGTGTCATTACCTAAGCAGGTAAATATAACTTGATCTTTACAGTATACAAAATTAAAACAATTTACTTATATCTAAGGAAAAATTTTAAGTGTAAATTGTAAGCCTAAAATACACATTTTATAAGTGTTAAGTTTAGGTACTTTTAAAAACATCAGTTTCTAAAAATTTTATAACATACATCTTTAACATATCCATGAAACCTAAAACCCAGATCAAGATATTTCTAGTATGCCCCAGAAGGCTCCCTCTTACCCTACCCCCTCCTTAAAGAGAACACTATTCTCACATCAATCATAACAGATCAGTTTTTAAATTTCACACTTGGCTGTAGCCATATGGACTCATCCCCCTTCCTTTTTCAAAGTATTTCCAAAAAAGTTCAGGTTATAAATTCCAGAGCTGCTCTTCTATCTCCTGGCCCTCCTTGGAATCACCTACTCATTCTAAGCCTTTTCTACATACCTAAAGCTCCTTGAGGGCCAAAATTCTGTTTAATCCCTTTCCCTCCCTTCCACAAGTATGTGGTTGTGGTCTAGTCGCTCAGCCGTCTCTAATTCTTGCAACCCCACGGACTGTAGCCTGCCAGGCTCCTCTGTCGATAGGATTTCCCAGGCAAGAATACTGGAGTGGGTTGCCACCTAAAAGTGAGGCCTTTCTAATACTATATATTGACCAAAACCTTAGTACCTTTCTGGCTGGTCTCTTGCTTGTCTTTGTTTTGTAATTCTTATCACATGCCATTTCCTTAAACTTTGTATGACAACATTTGTTCTCAGTAATTTTATTTATTTTGTCTACTGCTTTTTTTTTTTTAGATCAAAACCTGCTATAATCTGGTCCCACAGGCTTATGTAACCTTATTTTCTTAGTAACTGAGATGGTAGATACTTACAAAGTACCTACCTTGTGATAGACACTAATTGGATTAGAAAGCAATGGTGCCCATAGCTTTGTCCCTGAGAGTTAGACTGGCCTAACCTTCTAATCTTCTAATTTGGTATAACCTTAATTCCACCCCATCTCACAGACAGTCTTTTGGCTGAAAGTTTTATATTATAATTAGTCATCTTCATTATGCAGTCCTACCAGGCTATATTGTGATTTTTTAAGTTTTTAATAATGGAAACAAAGTTTGAAATATTTTCTTCCGAGAACCCTAATATATTAAACAGATGAGACGATGATGGCTGATGAAAGAAGTGAGAAGCTTGGAACCTCACCATCTATGACCTTCCTTATCAATTACCCTTACTTCAGGTCAAAGTTCTCTCTGCAAATGCTAGAATTTGATGAACATCATCACTTAACATCTCCTACTGATGGCCAGTTTCTTAGTCCCTCATCTTTACACACACACTAAAACAGCAATCTACAGAATCTCTTCCACTAAAGGACTGCTCAGAGTTTTAACGTTCCTTCTGGCCCGTTGTTCTTAACTCACATGTGTACTGCCCCAACCACCAACATACACTATCAGAATTTTGTCAGCAGAGAGCACCACAGAATGCTCCCAGTTCTGATTCTTTGTTTACATCATTTCCATCATCACCATACGGTTTAGTATATTTTCAATACTCAGTCCATCTGCCTTTGTGGAAATGATAGTTTGAATATACTCATAAACCATGTTTTAAAATAAGCATAGAGTAATGTCAATGAAAATAGGCAACTCCATGTTCTTCCACAAAATCAGCAAAAAAAAAAAAAAACCCTGCCAAAATCTGGCAGAATCAACTTTATTAGCACTCTGGAAACTACTTAAAGCTTATAGCAACCAATCAAGAAAAAATGTTTACCTTACCCTGTCCTTATCCCCGGCTTCCCTTCTCACTGGCAGTGTAGAATTCTCGACAGCTTACGTTCCAGGTAGAGGCTTCTAGTACCAGAGGGAGAAAAATGAATCTTATCCTCAAAGAATAGAGGCTGGTTGCTCAGCTCTGTATTTTGGCTTCCTGAAGTACCGGCTCAAAGGGTTTGTGTTTATTTAACCTGACTTGGAAATCTCCCAAGTTGGAGGCAGCTACAGGGCAGGGCAGCAGGGAGAGAAGGCAGTCAAAAATACTTAAAGGTAAAAGCATTAGGGCTAGCAACTAGACAAGGACTGCTACTGCTAAGTCACTTCAGTCGTGTCCGATTCTGTGCAACCCCATAGACAGCAGCCCACCAGGCTCCCCCATCCCTGGGATTCTCCAGGCAAGAACACTGGAGTGGGTTGCCATTTCCTTCTCCAATGCATGAAAGTGAAAAATGAAAGTGAAGTCGCTCAGTCGTGTCCGACTCTTATCGACCCCACGGACTGCAGCCTACCAGGCTCTTCCGTCCATGGGATTTTCCAGGTGAGAGTACTGGAGTGGGGTGCCATTGCCTTCTCCGAGACAAGGACTAACAGTAGGGATAAACAATAGACAAACGGAAAAGCTTGGGAGGATAAGGACTTTGTAAAGCTTTCAGGTAGTCTTAGTAATCTAAAAGGTCAAGCACATATCAAAAGCTGGGTACATGCTCTTAAAAAAGAAAAAAACAAGCTGAGAGACTTTAATCTCTCACCTTTGTCTGAACTTCAGGCTCTCTGTAAGCAAGAAGTGAAGGTTATGATAGAATTGTATATTGTCTGACTGTAAGTCGAAGGTTTTCTCCAACACAAAGGGCCCACCTGTGAAAACTAGGACACTTTTTGAAGGTGGAGTGTTGCACGTGTTTAAGGAATTCTATCAAATCACTAGTTGACCACTACAGTAACAGAGACTTCAGCCTCATCTGACTAAGAATACAGACTTTACAAAATGAGTTTAAAATGTTACTGAAATAACAACAACTAGAACAAGAAGAAGAATCAAACCCTGAGGAGGGCAAGAATCAGATTTCCAAAGTTGCTATTCTTTAATATTAATTCAGAGCTCCACTTCTTCTTTAGCATAGTACCCAGTCCCCACCATCTAGGAGGCCTGACCGGAGAAGTCAAACAACCGTGGAGCCTCCCTACAGCCTTCTGTGGGCAGGGCAATAAGGCAGCAGTCCTATCCCATGGGGTACAGCCAGCAACACACGCCTCCAACCTTGTAGCTCAGGCAGTGGCCTCACCCCAAAATAGACCCAGATGGCAAGCCCCATTGGCCCAATGATGTTATTTGCAGACATGTACAGGAACCCAAACTGAACTGACTGGTGAAGAGCTGTCTCTGACAAAGCAAGCCTGTAAGGTCTGAAACGGAAACTCACTTTCTCAAATGTGTAGATACCCATGTAAGAAACCAAAGATCATTAAAAAAAGCAAACAAACAGGGAAATAGAAAAACACCAAAGGAAACTAATAAAGCTCCCAATAGCTGACTCTAAATAGAAATCTGTAAACTGTCAGGCAAAGAATTCACAATCATCTTTCTAAAGGAGTTTAGTGAACTACAAGTACACACAGACACCTCAATGAAATTAGGAAAACAATACATGAACAAAAGTAAAAGTTCAAAGAAATACAAATCATCAAAAATGAAAACAAATCCTGAAGCTAAAAAATATAATGAGTAAACTGAGATCAGTCCTGGGTGTTCATGGGAAGGGTTGATGTTGAACTCCAATAATTTGGTCACCTGATGTGAAGCACTAACTCATTGAAAAAGACCCTGATGCTGGAAGGGATTGAGGACAGGAGGAGAAGGGGACGACGGAGGATGAGATGGTTGGATGGCATCACCAACTCAATTGACATGGGTTTGGGTGGACTCCGGGAGTTGGTGATGGACAGGGAGGCCTGGCGTGCTGCAGTTCATGGGGTTGCAAAGAGTCGGACATGACTGAGCGACTGAACTGAAACTGAAGAATTCAACAGACAACTTCAAAAGCAGATTCAACCATACAGAAGAAGTTAGTGACTGAGTAGACAGGAGTATTGAAATTATCCAATCAGAGGTGGGGGAAAAGAATAAAAGAGTAAAGAAAGTTGCTAGGACAGATGGAACACAATAAAAAGAAACAATATCCACACTATGGAAATTCCAGAAGGATAAAAAGAAAAAAAGGACAAAGGGACAGAAAGTATATTTAAAGCAATAATGGCTGAAAACTTCCCAAACCAGGGGAGAGAAATGGACATTCAGACCCATGAGTCTTAAAGGATCCCAAATAGGTTCAACTTAAATAGGATTACACCAAGACACATTATAATTAAATTGTTGAACACAAAGAATTGAGAAAGCGGCAAAAGAAGAGAAGTTATATACAAGGGAACCCCCTAACACTATCGATGGATTTCTCAAAAACATTTCAGGTCAGGAGAGAATGGATGATATAGCCTACACTGCCCAAGACTCCAGCCTTGGGTTACTTAGTGGGATTTCAAAGAACAAAAAGACAAGACAAGAAAGCTTACAGTTTTTTCTCCTCTGTCTTTGCAATGTAATTTTTCTGCCTAGGCTCTCAGGAACTACCTAATCTATCTGTAGTCCCCCAGACTGGAAAAAATAAAAGCCATTTTAAATATAACCAGGAAAATCATGAGACTTCTGGTTCTGTATAAATTAACTTATCTAGCTTAAGCTACTGGGTTCACTTAATACAGACCTGGGTACAGAGTCATCAGCATTAAGTATAACACTTTCATTGTATCCAGGGTTACCAGAAGTCAGTAAGTGCATATTGTTTGTTACAAAAATCTGTCAACAGGGATAATAACCAGATATGATTAAATTTTTAGGTAAATGTAACTGAGATAAGAACATTTTGGTAAAATCTAAAGGAATAGCTATGTTTTGGTAATGTCCATCTAAAATGGTCTCTCCAAATGCTGGTAAATTTGAAACTAAATTAAGTTAAATGATGGGAATTAATTGAATATTCAGGCCATTTCAAGTAAGATACAATATTGGAATATTAATTGCTAAACAGATCTAAATATACCTAGTTTTGTCTTGTGAAAGAAACTAAAGATGTTTGGTAAAGAGTAGACTGGGGCATCACAAGCTGGAATCAAGATTCCTGGGAGAAATATCAACAGCCTCACAAATGCTGATGATACCACCATAATGGCAGAAAGTGAAGAGGAACTAAAGAACTTCTTGATGAGAGTGAAAGAGAAGAGTGAAAAAGCTGGCTTTAAAACTCAATGTTCAAAAAACTAAGATCACGGCATCCGGTCCGATCACTTCATGACAAATAGAGGGGGAAAAGTGGAAGCAGGAACAGATTTTATTTTCTTGGGCTCCAAAATCACTGTGGATAGTGACTTGGAGCCAAGAAATTAAAGGATGCCTCCTCCTTTGAAGGAAAGCTATGACAAACCTAGACAGCATATTAAAAGCAGAGACTTACTTTGCCAACAAAGGTCTGTACGGTCAAATGCTGTGGTTTGTCCAGCAGTCATGTACGGATGTGAGAGTTGGACCATGAAGAAGGCTGAGTTCCAAAGAACTGCTTTTGAATTGTGCTGGAGAAGACTCTTGAGAATCCTTTGGACTGTAAGGAGACCAAACCAGTCAATCCTAAAGGAAATCAGTCCTGAATCTTCACTGGAAGGACTGATGCTGAAGCTGAAGCTTCAATACTTTGGCCACCTGATGTGAAGAACTGAATCATTGGAAAAGACCCTGATGCTGGGAAAGACTGAACGCAAAAGGAGAAGGAGTGGCAGAGGATGAGATAGTTAGACAGCATCACTGACTCAATGGACATAAATTTGAGCAAACTCTGGGAGTTAATGGGGAACAGAGGAGCCTGGCTACAGTCCATGGGTTGCAAAAAGTCGGATACGACTTAACAACTCAACAACAAAGACTGATGCACGACTGGATTCGGTCTCTCTCGTAAGAGAACAAAGTTGTTCTGGAATGCTACTCTTGGTAACAGAGCGTGTGCCTTTAAGTGATCTACATTTACTTTAGATTTTTTTCCCCCACTTTACCTCAAGGAATAAGAATTTTTTCACAGAAACCTACGATCCTATTTGACCGGGTGTTTTAAAATGTTTTCAAATTTTTGACAAATACCAGAATATTAAATTCTAATGGAAAGTCTCTAGACTTCCAGTTAACTGTGGAGTGCTCCAAAGGGCCCTTGGAATGTCCCAAAGAGAAATCCTAAACTAACTGGGTTAATCTGCAAGGAGTCATTGGCCAGATTCTCAGAGAACCCTAACAAATTTAGGGATGAATTTGTCAGGCTATGGCTGGCATTCTCTCTCCCCTGACAGGATATCATAATTATTCTGGCCTACTGTTGCACTCTGAACGAAAAGGAGTATATACTGAGAAAGGCCAGGGAATACACAGAAAATGTCTACTGGCCACCCATCCACACTACCAAATTCATCAGGCGGTAGGGATGCAACCCCAGAACATGAGCCACATGGGGACTGCAGATCGTGTAAGCCAGGCTAGGATGAGACATTACTTGTCTTCCAGAAGGAATGAATGTTTGTTAATTATGATACGGTCAGAGAGGCTGTACAGGAAGAAGTTAAAAACCTGGCAGTCTTCCTGAGTCAAGTGACAGAGGCATTCAGGAAGGACACCCATATAGACCTGGAATCCACAGAAGGGAAAACATACTGGCCCTGCATTTTAGCACCCAGGCTACTCCTGATAACCAGAGAAAATTAGAAAAGCTTGAGGCTGGGCCTCAAAACCCATTATCAACCTTGGTAGAGGATGCCTTCAATAACTATTAACTGAGACTTAACAGAACAGGCCAATGAGGATCAGTTCAGTTCAGTTGCTCAGCTGTGTCCAACTCTGTGATCCCATGGACTGCAGCTCTCCAGGCTTTTCTGTCCATCACCAACTCCCAGAGCTTACTCAAACTCATATCTATCGAGTTGGTGTTGCCATCCAATGTTCTCATCCTCTGTCGTCCTCTTCTCCTCCTACCTTCAATCTTTCCCAGCATCAGGGTTTTTCCCAATGAGTCAGTTCCTTGCATCAGGTGGTCAAAGTAATAGAGTTTCAGTTTCAGCATCAGCCCTTTCAATGAATATTCAGGACTGATTTCCTTTAGGATGGACTGGTTGGATCTCCTTGCAGTCCAAGGGACTCTCAAGAGTCTTCTCCAACACCACACTTCAAAAGCATCAAGTCTTCAGTGCTCAGCTTTCCTTATAGTCCAACTTTCACATCCATACATGACTACTGAAAAAACCATGGCTTTCACTAGATGGACCTTTGTTGGCAAAGTAATGTCTCTCACTTTTAGCATACTCACTCCTTTTTGTATATGCCAGAATGCCGCCCCCCTCCTCCGGAGAGATTTGCTAAATAAGGACCTAGTATAATCTCAGGACAGGGTAAAGTCCAAAGAGGTAAAGAATCTGAACAGAGAATGCATCTGTTAGTAGTCCCATATGATCCACCCATTGGGCATCAAAATATCTCTTGTGACATCTGCGAAGAAATCAGAGAACAGGTAGATCCTGCAGTTTGGGATACCCTGATGCCAGGAAGGGCTAAATGTGTTCCCCCAGGAAAAATAGGGTTAAGTCCTGGGGAAGAATACCCCTGGAAGAGACAATATCCCTTAAAGCCTGTGGCCCTGAGGGGATTCCAACTGCTGCTCAGCAAATTCCTAAACACAGACTCATTATGCCCTGCCAATCCCCTTGTAACATCCCCATCCTCCCCATTCAGAAGCCTAGCGGGGAGTATCAGTTCATCCAAGACTCACAAGCAGTGAGTGAAGCAGTCATCCCTGTTCACCCACTGGTGACAAATCCATACCCCCTCCTCATCCAAGTGCCAAGCAACATCTGGTATTCCTCTGTTTTGGGTCTCAACGATGCATTTTTCTGTACTGCCCCATATCCAAACTCTTAGTACCTTTCTGCCTTTGAATGGAGGGACCCTGACATTGTGGGGGCCAAGCAAAACACCTAGGCAATGCTTCCGCAGCGTTTTCAGGACAGCCCCCATTTCTGGAAATGCATTAGCAAGGGAGTGTAGAGAACTGAACCTGGAGAAGGGAACTCTGCTACAACACATTGATGCCTTATTGGTAAGTCGTGAGACCAAACAAGATTTAGATCAAAATACTGTTAGGATCCTAAATTTTCTGGCAAAAGAGGGGATATAAAGTCTCTCTAACCAAGGCTCAGATCTCACAGCAATGGGTTCAATATTTAGGATTTGTTTTGAACCCAGGGTCATGAGCCCTGGCCGTAGATTAAAAAACAGCATTTAGTGCATTACCATCTGAAACCACAAGGAGGCAGCTCTGAGGCTTTCTCAGGATGGCTGGGTTCTGTCCTGTCCGGATTCCTAATTATGGCCTTATAGCAAAACCCCTCTATGAGGCTCTAAAGGGAGGAAAAAGGGAAGCCCTTCAATGGAATATGGACAACCAGTGGGACTTTGAGACTCTATAAAGACGGAGTTGAACTGAGCAACAGCACCAGGGCCTCCGAATTTGGACAAGCCGTTTATCCTGTATGTTCACGACAGGTGAGGGATAGCACGAGTTGTCCTGATCCAAAAGCTGGGACCAGATCAGAGATCACTGGCTTATTTTTAAAACAACTGGACTCAGTGGCCCTGGGATGGCCAAGCTGGCCATAGGCGGAAGCAGCCACAGCCCTGTTGGTTATGATGCTTCCAAGCTCACCCTGGGACAACACTTATATGTGTTAATCCCTCATCAGATACAATCTGTTCTGGAAGTCAAAGGACATCAATGGTTGACTAGAAGAAGGTTAACAAGGCATCGGGCCCTCCTAATACCCCTGACACTACCTTAAAGGTGTGCCAAACCCTGAACCCAGCAACTCTGCTTCCAGCTATCAAGAGTGGAGACTTAGTGCATCAGTGTATGGAGACCCCAGAACAAACTTACTCCAACAGGTCTGATCTTCTAGATGAGCCTCTTGGTAGCCCTGAGGTCAAGAGGCTTACTGATGGGAGTGGTTTTGTAGAAGTGGGAACCTGAAAAACAACATATGCCATAGTTAGTCTAGAAGACATCATAGAAGCCAAGGCCCTGCCACCCCACAGACTCAGCTTTCCCCACAGCCAGTTCCTCACATCAGGAAGCTGGCACAAGCCTCTTATTCTCATCCATCAGAAGACAGACAGAATGAAAACCACAATCACAGAAAACTAACCAAAATAATCACATGGACCACAGCCTTGTCTAACTCAATAAAACTATGAGCCATGCCATGTAGGGCCACCCAAGATGGATGGATCATGGTGGAGAGTTCTGACAAAACGTGGCCCACTGGAGAAAGGAATCACAAGCCACTGCAGCATTCTTGCATTGAGAACCTGATGAACAGCATCAAAAGGCAAAAAGATATGACACTGAAAGACAAGGCTGAACTAACTACATTAATGAGAACTTTGCAATTAGCAAAAAAAAAAAAAAGAAACTAAATAGTTTTACAGACTCTAAATTTGGGTCCCTGCTCATGTTCAGTTCGGTTCAGTCGCTCAGTCGTGTCCGACTCTTTGTAACCCCATGGACTGCAGCACGCCAGCATTCCCTGTCCATCACCAACTCCTGAAGTTTATTCAAACTCATGCCCATCGAGTTAGTGATGCCATCCAACCATCTCATCCTCTGTTGTCCCCTTGTCCTCCCGCCCTTAATCTTTCCCAGCATCAGGGTCTTTTCAAAGAGTCAGTTCTTCACATCAGGTGGCCAAAGTATTGGAGTTTCAGCTTCAGCATCAGTCCTTCCAATGAATATTCAGGACTGATTTCCCTTAGGATGGACTGGATTTCCTTTAGGATGGATTTGCTCATGTTGCCATTTCGAAAAAAGGAGACATGTTAACCGCTAGAAATTCCCCCTTAAAACATAAAGATGTGATTTCAGCTCTTTTAGACGCAGTGCAGCTTCTGACCCTGGTAGCAATAATCAGCTGTAGGGGCCATCAGAGGAGGGATCTTTTGTGAGCCAAGGGAACAGCAAAGCTGACTGAACTGAAAAACAGGCAGCTCAACTGCAGGAACCTAAATAGGTTCCCGCTTTAGTGACTGGTCTCCCTGAACTCCCGAGCCTCCCCCAGAGTTGCCCCACAGGAACAAGAACATGCTGAGAAATGGGGCTATGAGAAGGGAATCACAGGCTGATATTAAAAAGGAGTGTAAGATTCTAATCTCTGAGGCCCAACAATGGAAACTCACTAAGAGTTTACATGACCTTCACTCTGACAGGAGTGTACTATGGCACTTGATGCAGAAGGCCTTTTAGGTGAAGGGGCTTAAAAGAACAGTAAAATAAGCAACACTGCCTATGATTTATGTGCCCACAATAGCCCACAGACCCATCCAATCCCCCCTTCATTACTCAGGTCAATTGAACACTGAGGTACTTACCTGGAGGAAGACTGGTAGTTAGATTTCATCCAAATGTCCACATTGTCAGGATAAAAATATCTTCTGGCATTTGTTGATACCTTCACAGGATGGGTTGAAGCCTTCCACACCCAATCTGAAAAGGTTAAAACACCTGTAAGTCCCCTATAAAAGAAATAATTTCTCTGTCTGGACTTCCAAAGTCCCTTGAGAGCAATAACGGGCTCTCTTTTACAGCCAAAATCACACAGGGGCTCACAACAGCGCTAGGAATAGACTACAAGCTACACACCTCTTGGTACCCCCAGTCTTCAGGGAAGGCAGAGAAAATGAACCATACTTTAAAGAAAACCATATTGAAGCTCTGCCAAGAAATTCATGAACCCTGGGCCAATTTGCTTCCTATTGCACTCCTCAGGGTCCATATAGCCCCCAGGCATGGTCTCAGATTTAGCCCATTTGAAATGACCTATGGGAGGAGGTCTTTGCTTATTATTGACTTTCTACTGGATGAGGAAGTGAGCCAGGTCCTGAGATATACACATAGACAAAATCTAGCACAAGTTCAGAAGGCAATCCAAGACTATGCCCACAAGGCACTGCCCGCTCCCACTAAAAACATATAGGAAGGAGCAGTTCCTTCACAAATAAACCCCCAGGGACCAAGTTCTTCGTAAAACCTGGAAATGGGGGTCCCTCAAATACCAAAGATTGCCAAAATAGAAGGCCCCCTATAAAGTAATTTTAACCATCCCGATTGCTGTCAAACGGCAAGGGATATCTAGTTGGGTATGTTTGTCCAGACTAAAGTTTTTACCTCCAGAAACAGCAAAGGTCACAACAGAAGAACAATACACCTGTGAGCCTGTGGAAGATCTGAGATACTTTTTCAAAAGACAGGCATGGGACTTCCCTGGTTAAGAATCCGCCTGACAATGCAGGACACAGGTTTGATCCCTGATCCAGGAAGATCTCCACATGCCGCAGGGCCAGCTAAGCCCATGACTTACTGAGCCCACACTTTGCAACAACAGAAAGCCCATGTGCAACAATGAAGACCCAACAATGGTCACAAACATTCAGCACAACCAAAAATAAATTAATTAATTTTTAAAAAGACAGGGATGATCAACAGTTAACTAAAATGATGTAGTGCGTTGGCTCCAATTTGAAGTCTTAACTGGACTTGGGACCTCTTGTTTCCTTGGCTGGTGTGGTTCTTGACAGTTGTCTGGTCCTTGGTTACCTTCTGGCAGACCAAGGCAGAGTCTGTGCAATAACTGATACTCCCTGCTGCATTTGAATCAATGCAACAGGACATATAAAAGTTAGTATTAAGGAAATACACACCTAGGCAGAGTGGCTTCCTAATTTTGGCAGGGGAAATATTGCCTCCCTTGAATGGTCAACAGTTAAGGAAGTTAACCTGGTTGCTTCCCTTTCTAGGCCCTTCAATGGCTATTGCTGTTGTCTTTTTTAGCCCTTGTTTATTTAAACTTTTGGTTAAGTTTGTGTCTTTTAAAGGTGTTAACAGTTTGAAGTGAGGCTCATGATGGCTCAAGGAATTCAGCTCATTCCAATGGCAAGTGGCCCAGGTCCCTATAGGTCCTTGGAACAGTCACCGAGGGACTTCTTTACCTCCAGTATAGGCTAGGGTCTGTGGCCCCTGTCCAGCAGGAAGAAGTTTCAGAAGAAGAGACCTTCAGCCCCTTACTCCTTAAGAATAAGGATGTTGAGTCTCTTGCGGGAATGAGACTGGCTGGGATCTGAGACCCTTGCTGCAGTGCTGCAAAGCTTGCCCCTGGAGACACCTTGCCTCCAGCAACAAAATGCAAAGAAACTATATGGGACTGAAAATAGCTGTGTGCATGTACAGTTGGGGCAAATGCTGGACAAAAGATACAGAGAGACCAAAAAAGCCAACTGCCACTTCTGAAGAGCCTGCAGAAAAAGCAGGGTACTGCGCATGCCCTCTGCACAGAACACCACCTAAGGGGTGACGCCTCCAGCTAGACCTCTGAATAGACCTCCACTCTCACCCCATATAAGGAACAAGCTAGCCCCACCTCAGGGAGCAAGTAAACAAGAGAACCTGTTGTTTGTTCTCACTCTCCCCTGCTGCAGTAGCGGCCCCAATAAAGCCTTGCCTGAAAAAACTAAATGAAGGAAGGAAGGAATAAGTAAACACATAAAAACAAAAAAGTAGAGTAAAACTCATTGGTGATGGTAAATATATATTCAAATTAGACTCTGTAGTATGATAATGGTGGTGCATAAATCATTTACTACTCTAGCTTAAAAGTTAAATGTAATACAAATTACTATAACTACAATAGCCTGTTATTACTTAAGTAATATAAAAAATATGTACACTGTAATATGAACAATCAAAAAATGTGATGGGAAGGAGAAGTAAAAGTGATAAGCTTAGAAATTCAGTTGAGGGACTTCCCTGGTCCAGTAAAGAATCCATCTTCCAATGAATGGGATGTGGGTTTGATCCTTGGTTGAGGAACTAAGATCCTACATGCCACAAGGCAACTAAAGGCATGCACAGCAATGAAAGAAAGAGCCCACATGATGCATGAATTATATATATGATTTCTTTATATATAAAGAAATTCAGTTCAAGTTGTTATCAGTGTAAAATAAGGTGTTGTAATTTTAAACTATTTGATATGAGCCTTGGAAACAATGATGGACATTATTATACCATTATACATCCCTCCAAATTCCACTTTTGGTCATTTCTGACAATCCTCGAGTTTTTACATTCTAACATGGTGCCGTTTTTATTGGGTTAGCCATAAAGTTCGTTCAGGTTTTTCTGTAAAATGTTATGGAAAAATCTAAACAATCTTTTTTTTTTTTTTTTGCCAACACAGTATCTTGTGCTCTGACTCTGTTTCACCATGCTTCTGTGACTTTTTTTACATCACCTGATCATCTGCTTCACTCTGGTAACTTGATGGAGGGCAGACAGTCCATTATGATGCCCTCATCACTGAATGTCCCACAGGCCACAACCCCACCAAGTCAGTGTGAGATCAATTCTAAGAGGAAGTTCATAGCAAAACACATTTACATTGAGGAGCTAGAAAAATTTCAAATAAACCTAACTCTACGTCTTCAGGAACTGGGGTGGGTGGTGGGGGGAGAAAGTTACATCCAAATTGAACAGAATAAGAAAGATGTCAATAATATTAGAGTAGAAATAAATGGAATAGAGAACAGGAAAACAATACAAAAGATTAGCCCAACTAACAGCAGTTTCCTTGAAAAGATAAACAAAATTGACATGCCATTGGCTAGACTAGCTAGGGGAAAAGGGAGGATTCAAACTAATAAAGTTATAAACGAAAAGGGAGACATTACAACAGAAATACAAAGAATCACTACAAGCTATTGTGAATAACTATATGCCAACAAACAGGAGAACCTAGAAGAAATGGAAACATTCTTGGAAAAATACAATCTACCATGACTGAACCAGGAAGAAAAGAAAATCTAAACAGACAAACTACTAGTCAGGAGACGGAGTCAGTAAATACACATCTGCTAAAAAAGACAAACCCAGGACCAGATGGCTTCAGAGTTGAATCTTACTAGACTTTTTAAAGATTAATGCCACTAGGGACTTTCCTGGTGGTCCAGTGGCTAAGCCTCTGTGCTCCCCATGCAAGGAGCCTGGGTTTGATCCTTCTCAGGGAACTAGATCCCACATGCTGCAAGAAAGATCAAAGATCCCATGTGCCACAACTAAGACCTGGCGCAGCCAAATAAATAAATAAAAATTTTAAAATATCAAAAAAATTAATGCCACTACTTGCCCAAAAAGTAAAGAGGAGCAAACACTCTCAAATACATGTAAATCCATGGCTGATTCATATCAATGTATGACAAAACCCACTGGAAAAAAAAAATAATAAAAAAAAAATAAATAAAAAAATAAAAAATAAAAAAAAAAAAGTCATTTTCTGAGGCCAACCTTACCCTGCTACCTAAAAGCCAGAAAAGGACACTATCACAAAAGAATATTATAGGCCAATATACCTGATAAACATAGATGTAAAATTCTCAATAAAATACTAGCAGACTGAACTCAGCAGCACATTAAAAAGACCATTCACCATGATCAAGTGGGATTTATCCCTGGGAGTCAAGGATGGTTCAACACATACAAATTAATCAATGTGATACATCACATTCGTAGAATCAAAAATAAAAATCATGATCAACTTGATAGATGCAGAGAAAACACTGCACAAAATTCAATATCTGTTCATGATTTTAAAAAACTTAACAAATTAGATATTGAAGGAATTTACCTCAGCATGATAACAACATATAACACTGTCGCAATGTTGACAAGCAACAGTGAAAATCATCCTAAATGGTGAGACACTGAAAGCTTTCCTAAAAGATTTGAAATAAGCAAGGGTGCCCATTCTCAACACTTCTATTCAACATAGCATGGAAGTTTTAGCTAGTGCAATCTGGCAAGGAAAGGAAATAAAATGCATCAGAATTTCAAAGGAAAAAGTAAAATTGTCTCTATGTGCAGACGACATGATTTTATATCTAGAAAAGTCCTAAAGATTCTACCAAAAAAACAGTTCAATCTAATCAACAAATTCAGTAAAGTTGCAGGATTCAAAATTAACATGCAAAATTCAGTAGTGTTTCTACACCCAAACAAACAATTATCTGAAAATGAAGTACAGAAAATGATCTCATTTACAATAGCATCAAAAACAATAAAATACTTAATGGAAAAGTACAACCTAGTAGGCAAAAGATCTATACACTGTAAACTGTACCACATTGATGAACAAAATCAAAGAAAACATAAATAAATGAAAAGATATCCCATGTTCATAGATTTGAAAAAATATACTTAAATTTTTCATACTGCTTTCACTTTTCACCCAAAGCCATCCACAGACTTAATGGAATCCATACCAAGAAGAGTCCAATGGCTTTTTTTATTAACAGAAGTAGAATCAACAATCCTAAAATTTAGATGGGCCCAATGTGTGTGTATAATCATAAGGGATTTGATTTAGGTCATACCTGAATGGTCTAGTGGTTTTCCCCACTTTCTTCAATTTAAGTCTGAATTTGGCAATAAGGAGTTCATGATATGAACTACAGTCAGCTCCTGGTCTTGTTTTTGCTGATTGTACAGAGCTTCTCCATCTTTGGCTGCAAAGAATATAATCAATCTGATTTTGGTGTTGGCCATCTGGTGATGTTCATATGTAGAATCTTCTCTTGTGTTGTTGGAACAGGGTGTTTGCTATGACCAGTATGTTCTCCTGGCAAAACTCTATTAGCCTTTGCCCTGCTTCATTCCATACTCCCAAGGATAAATTTGCCTGTTACTCCAGGTGTTTCTTGACTTTCTGCTTTTGCATTCCAGTCTCCTATAATGAAAGGGACATCTTTTTTGGGTGTTCATTCTAAAAGGTCTTGTAGGTCTTCATAAAACCACTGAACTTCAGCTTCTTCAGCATTACTGGTTGGGGAATAGACTAGGAGTACCGTGATATTGAATGGTTTGCCTTGGAAACAAACAGAGATCATCCAAGTACTGCATTTTGGACTCTTTTGTTGACTATGATGGCTACTCCATTTTTTCTAAGGGATTCCTGCCCACAGTAGCAGATATAATGGTCACCTGAGTTAAATTCACCCATTCCAGTCCATTTTAGTTCGCTGATTCCTAGAATGTCAACGTTCACTCTTGCCATCTCCTGTTTGACCACTTCCAATTTGCCTTGATTCATGGACCTAACATTCCGGGTTCCTATGGAATATTGCTCTTTACAGCATCGGACCCTGCTTCTATCACCAGTCACATCCACAACTGGGTGTTGTTTTTGCTTTGGCTACATCCCTTCATTCTTTCTGGAGTTATTTCTCCAATGATATCCAGTAGCATGCTGGGCACCTACTGACCTGGGGAGATCATCTTTCAGTGTCCTATATTTTTGCCTTTTCATACTGTTCATGGGGTTCTCAAGGCAAGAATACTGAAGTGGTCTGCCACTAGATCTGATAGACATAGTGACTGAATGAACTACAGATGGAGGTTTGTGACACTGTACAGGAGACAGGGATCAAGACCATTCCCAAGAAAAAGAAATGCAAAAAAGCAAGAGGGCAGTATGAGGACGCCTTACAAATAGCTGTGAAAAGAAGAGAAGTGAAAAGCAAAGGAGAAAAGGAAAGATATACCCATTTGAATGCAGAATGCCAAAGAATAGCAAGGAGAGATAAGAAAGCCTTCCTCAGCGATCAATGCCAAGAAATAGAGGAAAACAATAGAATGGGAAAGACTAGAGATCTCTTCAAGAAAATTAGAGATACCAAGGGAACATTTCATACAAAGATGGGCTCAATAAAGGACAGAAATGGTATGGACCTAACAGAAGTAGAAGATATTAAGAAAAGGTGGCAAGAATACACAGACGAACTGTACAAAAAAGATCTTCACAACTCAGATAATCACGATGGTGTGATCACTCACCTAGAACCAGACATCCTGGAATGTGAAGTCAAGTGGGCCTTAGGAAGCATCACTATGGACAAAGCTAGTGGAGGTGATGGAATTGCAGTTGAGCTATTTCAAATCCTGAAAGATGATGCTGTGAAAGTGCTGCACTCAATATATCAGTAAATGTGGAAAACACAGCAGTGCCCACGGGACTGGAAAAGGTCAGTTTTCATTCCAATCCCAATGAAGGGCAATGCCCAACAATATTTAAACTACTGCACAATTGCAGTCATCTCACACGCTGGTAAGGTAATGCTGAAAATTCTCCAAGCCAGGCTTCAACAATACATGAATCGTTAACTTCCAGATGTTCAAGCTGGTTTTAGAAAAGGCAGAGGAACCAGAGATCAAATTACCAACATCCGCTGGATCATCGAAAAAGCAAGAGAGTTCCAGAAAAACACCTATTTCTGCTTTATTGACTGTGCCAAAGCCTTTGACTGGGTGCATCACAATAAACTGTGGAAAATTCTGAAAGAGATGGCAATGCCAGACCACCTGACCTGGCTCTTGAGAAATCTGTGTGCAGGTCAGGAAGCAACAGTTAGAACTGGACATGGAACAACAGACTGGTTCCAAATAGGGAAAGGAGTACGTCAAGGCTGTATATTGTCACCCTGCTCATTTAACTTAATGCAGAGTATATCATGAGAAATGCTGGGCTGGAAGAAGTACAAGCTGGAATCAAGATTGCCAGGAGAAATATCAATAGCCTCAGATATGCACATGACACCACCCTTATGGCAGAAAGTGAAGAAGAACTAAAGAGCTTCTTGGTGAAAGTGAAAGAGGAGAGTTGGGTTAAAGCTCAACATTCAGAAAACTAAGATCATGGCATCCGGTCCCATCACTTCATGGCAAATAGATGGGGAAACAGAGGCTGAGTTTATTTTGGGGGACTCCAAAATCACTGCAGATGGAGATTGCAGCCATGATATTAAAAGACGCTTACTCCTTGGAAGGAAAGTTATGACCAACCTAGACAGCATATTAAAAAGAAGAGACATTACTTTGTCAACAAAGGTCTGTCTAGTCAAGGCTATGGTTTTTCTAGTAGTTATGAATGCATGTGAGAGTTGGACCATAAAGAATGCTGAGCTCCGAAGAATTGATGCTTTTGAACTGTGGTGTTGGAGAAGACTCTTGAGAGTCCCTTGGACTGCATGGAGATCCAACCAGTCCATCGTAAGGGAGATCAGTCCTGGGTGTTCATTGGAAGGACTGATGTTGAGGCTGAAACTCCAATACCTTGGCCACCTGATACAAAGAACTGACTCATTTGAAAAGACCCTGATGCTGGGAAAGATTGAGGGCAGGAGGAGAAGGGGATGGCAGGCGATGAGATGGTTGGATGGCATCACCAACTCAATGGACATAAGTTTGGGTAAACTCTGGGAGTTGGTGATGGACAGGGAAGCTTGGCGTGCTGTGGTTCATGGGGTCACAAAAAGTCGGACACAGCTGAGTGACTGAACTGAACTGAATGTGCGTGTGCTGAGCCGCCTAGTCTTGTCCGACTCTGCGACCCCATGCACTGTTAGCCTGCCAGGCTCCTCTGTACATGGGAATTTTTAGGTAAGAATACTGGAGTGGGTAGCCATTCCCTTCTCCAGGGGATCTTTCAGACCCAGGGATTGAACCCAGGTCTCCTGCATTGCAGGTGGATTCCTTACTGTCTGAGCCACCCGGGAAGCCCAGATGGGCCCAAAGAAGACCCTGAATGCTCAAAGCAATCCTGAAAAAGAACAATGCAGGAGGCATCACACTTCCTGAATTCAAGCTGTATTCTAAAACTAGTCTTCACAATAGTATGGTACTGGCATAAAAATAGATAAGTAAACCAGTGGAACAGAAGTCAAGAATGCAGAAATAACCCAAATGCATACAGTCAGGTTATATTTAGCAAGGGAGGCAACAATACTCAATGGAGAAAAGACAGTCTCTTAAATACACGGTGCTGGGAAAATTGGATACTTACATGTAAAAGAATGAAATTAGACCCCCACATTTTATGCCACTCACAGAGATTAACTGGAAAGAGATTAAAGACTAATGTAAATCCAGAAACCATAAAATTACTAGGACTAAGCATAGGAAAAAAGCTCCTTAATATGGGTATTGGCAATGATTTCTTTGTATATGACACCTAAAGCACAAGCAAACAAAATTTAAAAATAAATGGGATTGTATCAAATTATAAAGCTTCTGCATAGCAATAGAAGCTATCAATAAAATGAAAAGACTATGTATCGAATGGGAAATCATACCTGCAAACCAAACATCTGATAAGGGGTTCATATCCAAAATATGTAAAGAATGTGTACAACTCAAAAAACCGAAACAATCCAACTAAAAATGGGCAAAGGACCAGATTACTTTTTTATCCCAAAGAAGATATATGAATGGTTGACAGGAAGGATTTCAACATCATTAGGCAAATGCAAACCAAAACTATGAGGTAATACCTCATACCTGTTAGAATGGTTAGCATCAAAAAGACGAGATAACAAAAGCCGATATGGATGTGGAAGAAAGGGAACCCTTGTGCACTGATGGTGATATTATGTACTAATACAGCCAGTATGGAAAACAGTATGGACATTCCTCAAAAAATTAACTACTGCACGATCCAGCAATTCCACTTCTGGAAATACATCAAAAGGTAGCGAAAACACTCTGTTGAAGAGCTATATGCCCCCACCCCACCCCTTATGTTCATAGCAGCCTTATTTACAATGGCCAAGACATGGCAACAGCCTAAATATCCACCTACAGATGAAAGAATAACAAAGACATGATATATATGTATATACAATGGGATATTATTTAGCCAGAAAGGGGAGGAAATCCTGCCACTGGAGACAACATGGATAGATCTTGAGGGCATTGTACTAAGTGAATTCAGTCAGAGAAAGCACAACTACTTTATGATCTTACTTACATATGGAATGAAAACAACTCAGAGAGAGAGCTTAGATTTGTGTTTACCAGAGGTGAGACATGCAGGAAGAGGGAACTGGATGAAGATGGTCAAAAAGTACAAACTTCCAGTTTTAAGATTAATAAGTACTAGCGATAAATAGTCATCAATGTGACTATAATTAATACTACTGTATGGTATACATAGGGGCTTCCCTGGTGATTTAGCGGTAAAGAATCTGCCTGCAATGCAGGAGACGCAGGTTCAATCCCTGGGTGAGGAAGATCTCCTGGAGAAGGGAATGGCAACCCACTGCAGTATTATTGCCTGGGAAATCCCAGGGACAGAGGAGCCTGGTGGGCTACAGTTCAATGTCACAAAAGAGTTGGGCATGACTTAGCAACTAAACAATAACAGAGGTATATGTGAAAGTTGTTAAGAGCAAATCCTAAGTGTTCTTATCATGAGGAAAAGTATTTTTTTTTCCTTCTTTCCCCCATATCCATATGAAATGATGGATATTACCTCAGTGCAATCTATATAAGTCAAATCATTATGTTACACATCTTAACCTGATACAGTGTTACATGTCAATTAGTACCTCAGTAAAGCTTGAAGAAAAAGCATATAGCACATGCACATTTGAAGGACATCCTTGCTCCTTCAAGCATTTTGGTAACAAATCCTTGCCCTAGAGGACATAATATAATATGGGGCATCCTTATTTATATATAGTATAAGCACCTAACAGTTAGGGTCCTTAAATTTTTATTATAATGCAACTGCCTGACATTAAGCGTTTGATCGCCCGAGGCATCCACTTCAAAGACAGCTCTCCTGAATAAACACAGTGCCAGCTACAGGACTATGTAGTCACGGTGCCCCACCCCTGAGTTTTCTTTGGTTTAGAGATCTCTGATCAACTTACATAAGTGATCATCTGACTGCTAGTTTTTCCCTTCCTGAGTTTTAATTCCCACCCTTGTTTTAAATTTATCAACGAAGAGTGAACCTGTGAGACCCTGGGCACTCCATCCTAGACTCCAATAAAGGCATAACCCCATGTCCACTATCTCTCTACTGCAACCTCACTGAGTGGCCCCAGGTATAACATGTATTCTATAGGATTCCTGTGTAATCATTCTTTTTTTTTGGCTCTAAGTTCCCTGATGGTTGTTGCCTAGGTGCATCATGTAATCATAATAAAAACCACAAGGCTGAAAGAGGAAAACAAATATCGTATATTAATGCATATATATGGGATCTAAAAAAATGGTACTGATGAACCTATCTGCAGGGCAGCAATGGGGACACAGATGTAGAGAACAGACTTGTGGACACAGGGCAGGAAGGAGAGGGTGGGCTGAGTTGAGAGAGTAGCATTGAAACATATATATTACCATATGTAAAACAGATAGCCAGTGGGAATTCACGGAATGATGCAGGGAGCTCAACCCAGTGCTCTGTGATGACGGTGGGATGGGATGGGAGGTGGGAGGGAGGTTTAAGAGGGAGAGGACAGATGTATACATGTTGATGGATGGCAGAAACCAACACAACATTGTAGAGCAACTATCCTCCAATTAAAAAAAAAACAAAACAAAACCTACAAGGGCGAGTCCAATCACAGCACTGGTTCTGAAAGGGGAGATGTCTATAGGGGCTCACCTCAGGCCCAGGTGAGTGCCCCCAGACATTTATAGCCAAGAGCATTGCTGTTCATAGGCCGAGACCAGCACACAGTTGGCCTAGCTGGCAGGAGAGCATGGTTGCCTCTATAGTTAATCAAGGGGGACACTCTTCAGCTGCACCTGCCTTACTAGCTGACCAGCCCACATGGGTAACACCCTCTGGGAACAGAGCACCGCTGGCTGGAGGGCTGCCATGCTGCTATGCGCTTTTGCATATTGCCTCTGTCCTGTGTTGTCTGCAGTATCCAGGCCAAGATGTCACTGCGGCCATAACAACTCAATGATCTCCCCAGAGCAGCATGATCAAGGCCATATGGTCTAATGAGACAATTAGACCACTAATTAAAAAGGCCTTAATTGACTATTAATGTACACGAGGGCCTTCCAAGTCTCCTGCTGTGCAAAACTGGCATGCTCCAAGGCCTCTGTCGTTTCCACCACCGTAGTGACCCAAATGACTCTCCCTGAATCTCCAACCCTCAATAGGTCTCATTCGACCCTAAGTCCAGAGAATTCTTTTTACATGGTGCTCCCCTAACTACAGGGCAGCACTGCTACTACAGCATTCTGGGAAGGGAGTTCCTGAAACCATCCACCAGGCACTGAGCAGGAGAGCGCTGACATGCCTACCAGAGATGTCCCAATACATCAGACTCATGGCCCCCTGTCACCGTTACCCCAGAAAGGCCTCCCTCAAACAAACTGCCCTCAACAGAAAGGCTTCTCCACTCCCTTTCTAATAAACCTCTGATCTAGCTGTGCCCTGTATGGGAATACAAGGCAAAACCTCTACTGGGAGTTATGAAAACATGGGGCTCCTGACCACTTAACCTCTGGACAGCCGCTCTCTAAACTCCAGACTCTGAAACTAATGTTCTCCCAACCACAGCCCCCTTCTGCCATCCCTGCTCTGGTCTCAGCTCTCTAGCCCCAAACCAGTCCCTGCTTCCCCACTGCCCCCTTCCCTAACCTCCAGGACTGGCTACCACTTAAGCTCCCACCCTGTGAAATCAGCAGCTCTCCTGGGCTTGTCCCACCTCCCGGGGACAAATACCCCTCCAGCACTCTGGTGGTTCATTAGAGCAATGAAAATGCACAGTCCTTTTTGGCCCTGCTAGATGGTGATGCTAGTGGTAAAGAACCCGCCTGCCAATGCAGGAGACATAAGAGACACAGGTTCGATCCCCGGGTTGGGAAGATCCCCTGGAGGAGGGCATGGCGATCCACTCCAGTATTCTGGACTGGAGAATCCCATGGACAGAGGAGCCTGGTGGGCTACAGTCCATGGGGTTGCACAGAGTCAGACATGAGTGAAGTGACTTAGCACAGCACAGCACAGATCCAAGTCACTATCATGCTAGACAATCCCTCTGAAACCCCAAAAGAAAAGCCCTTCTACCTGACCCAGGAGACAGATGGGCTCCATGTTAGACATTTACAACTGGCCTCCTGTTTGCATTTCATGGGGCACAAAGAGGTGGTCCTCAGGCTGGATACTGAACAACTGTTATCATTTCCTGATACAGGAGATACAGGTGGGCTCCAGTTAAGGCATTTGCAATCAGCCTCCTGTCTGCCCTCTGAAATGGAAGTAACAACAGAAACAGGGTAAACAGCCAGTGTTTGTCTCTTGTAAACACCTTAAGGTAACAGTCATGGCACAGACAAAGAGGGGCAAAACTCTATGAGTAAAGGATTAAGGGGTCTCCACTCCTGTTATCTTTTGGGACAGCAGAGATACTACATATGCACAGAAAGGATTCTTGTGGGTCAAAGATCAGGGGATGCCAGGCCATAATGAGTCTTGCTCCTCCCAGAAGCCTTAACTTCAAGATCCATCTTGGCTGAGGGGTGTGTGCACACCCAGGGGAGGGTTCTAGGATAGGTCTGGTGAGGAAAAAGAAACTAGATAATTGGCTAAAGGTAAACAAAGACCCAGAAGAACTGGCCTACATAAATGACTTAACTGCCTCTTTACTGCCCTCCTCCTCACTTGGTAGAATGCCCACACTGAGAAATGGAGTATTCCTGCCATTATAAGTAAACAAAGATGTCACAGTCACTAGTGATTTCAGTCTTTCAAATGTGGATCCTAAGGGCAGTCAGAAACGAGAACAATACCTGCAATCCTGCAGCCATCTGGCTGCAGCCATTCCCTATGGTGAGCACAGAGGAACTTAGGATGTAGAAAAAAACGTAGGTTACTGGCCTCAGATAGGTGAGATGCATATGAAAGGAATGATTTCAGTGAGTCCACACTTTTGCATCTTTCAATACACAGAAAAGCACTGAATTCCTTAACTTATGAAATCTGTTTTCTTTAATTCACAAAAATACTTCTGATGTTCAGACTACCTGCCCTTTGTTGCAAACTTCTGTAAAAGCTGACTTCCCCCCACCCCCATGCCCAGCCTCCTCAGAGCAGTCTCATGATTATGTGAGATGCTGTCTCTCAGGCTTGCAGTCCTAAAAATTCACACCAAGTAAAACACAACTCTTAACTTGAAGGTTGTGACTATTTTTTTAGGTCAACAACACCCTTTCTCTGCGGATATGCATCTTTGTCTTCTATCTTAACTAAACAAACCCATCTCTGTGTGCTCTCCCGCTTGCTGTTGTGCTATGTCTCTAATAATAAACTTTATACCTGCATTTACAGTTTCTGCCTCTGTGGTAAATGCATTTTTCACTGGGGGCAAAGACCCAGGGAAAAATAGCTTCTAGCCTCTAGCCCTTGCTGGTCTGGTGGCTAGGATTCCTGGTTCTCATCCAGGTTACCTAGGTTTAATTCCTGGGCAGGGAATTAAGATCTTGCTTCATGCTGCCACTCAGGGCTGCCTTGCTGAGATCATACCTACAGGGCATTGCCGGGAAAACAATCAGAGCTGCACAAACTCATTTGGTTGTCACTATTATGATCCTTCACCTCAAACAGATTTCTCTGGTGGTGGCCCCAATGACACCATGCCACATGGAATAAACCCAAGTTCTTGGTCTTCCTGGTGAAACTCTCCCATGGACACGAGGGACACTTCCTCTCTTGGTCAATATACTAAACATCTCACATTATCAACTTAAACAGGGTGCCCTGTCATTAAAGATATGCTTAAGACCCAAGTCATAAGTCACTATCTCCCTTGTTAATAGCCCCATTTAGCAGGTACTTCAGCCAGCCAACAAAGGAAGGCATGTCACCATAGATGATCAAAACCTTAGTGTTCAGGCTCCCTAATAAGGCTTCAATTCCTATTATAGAACTGACTGAGGATGTATAGTTGGCCCAACAAATGACCTTTGTGTTCATTGATCTACTAACATGTTCCACTCGATCTCATCTTTGATGAGTCCCAGGCTCTCTTTGCTTTTGCTTTTTAAGGAGCTCATTATACATTTATGCAGTTCTCAATGGAATATTTAAATAGCCCTGCAATCACATGTATCCTCTGCCACCAGGATTTAAATACCTTATAGTTGGAAAGGTGTCATTTTGGGCATTATATTGATGACATTATGCTCAGGGGTCCCTCTGAAAGCAGTACAAGTAGACTTGCACATCCTCACACACCACCTAGACCTCAAGAGCTAAGGCTTAGCCTTGTCTGTCACATTTCTGGTCGTCAACTAGTCCTATAGGGCAGAGGTCCCCAAGCTTGGGATCTAATGCCTGATGATATGAGGTGGAGCTGATGTAGTAATAATAGAAATAAAGAGCACAATAAATGCAATGCAATTGAATCATCCCAAAACTAACCCTGCACCCCTGGTCTATGAAAAAATTTTCTTCCCTAAAACTGGTCCTTGGTGCCAAAAAGGTTGGGGACATCTGCTTAAAGGCTGAAAAATTTCCCCAACAGTCAACCATCAAATGCGTTGTTTAGTTGCTCAGTTGTTTTCATCTCTTTGTGATCCCATGGACTGTAGGACTGTAGCCTGCCAGGCTCCTCTGTTCATGGGATTTTCCAGGCAAGAATACTGGAGTGGGTTGCCATTTCCTTCCCCAGGGGATCTCCTCAACCTAGGGATCAAACCCAGGTCTCCTGCATTGCAGGCAGATACTTGACCACTGAGCCACCTGGGAAGCACCAAACATCAATTATTCACCATGAAACCATCCAGTACACTCAGACAAGCACAACCCATATTAGGCCTTTTCCTGTTCTGGAGGCAACACATCCCTCACGTCTCACTGTTTCTTTGCCCTGTTACACATGCAATCACATACAAGTTAGCTGCCTTCCACTGGGGCTAAGGCCAACAAATATGCTTTGGAAGGTGCCCGGGAGGCATTCCAGCAAGTTTTCCCTTTATTCCCCACTGGCTCCATATACCCTATCAAGTCGTTGGTAACAGGAGACTATGCCTCCTGGAGTCTCTGGACCAAACAGGAAGGGAGTCTACCTGGTTTCTTTTGGGGTTTTGGACTAAGCACCTACCCAAGCAGCAGGCCTGTATACTCCATTTGAGCACCAGCTTTTGGCATCCTCTTGGACTCTTTGAGGAACTGAGTTCATAAGCAGCCCCCATCTGTTACTACTCCAAACATAAGTTCCTACAATGCCTGGGGTTAGAGATGCCTCTCAAGAGAAAAGCTCAGCACGCACCCATGATGCCTCTTTGATGACATGGAAATGTTACCTTCAGGGCTAAACTTGATGTCAAAGGCCTTTCCAAAGGACAAGAGGATGTGGCTTCCCCCACGCTCAGCCCCTGGCCGGAGAGTAGCGCCCCTTCTGCCGCTTCCTCCTCCTGTGGCCACTTGGGGTTCCACACTTGTAGCCCTGGGTTCCACAGCAACAGATTTTATTATCTTGGGCTCCAAAATCACTGCGGATGGTGACTACAGCCATGAAATTAAAAGACACTTGCTCCTTGGAAAAGTTATGACCAATCTAGACAGAGTATTCAAAATCTCACTTTGCCAACAAAGGTTCGTCTAGTCAAAGCTATGGTTTTTCCAGTAGTCATGTATGGATGTGAGCCAGAAATTATGGACCTTCTTTATGGACCATAAAGAAGGCTCAATGCCAAAGAATGCTTTGATGCTTTTGAACTGTGGTGTTGGAAAAGACTCTTGAGAGTCCCTTGGACAGCAAGGAGATCAAACCAGTCAATCCTAAAGGAAATCAACCATGAATATCATGGGAAAGACTGATGCCGAAGCTGAAGCTCCAATACTTTGGCCACCTGATGCAAAGAGCCAACTCACTGGAAAACACCCTGATTCTGGAAAAGACTCAGAGCTAGAGGAGAAGGCGGCAGCAAAGGATGAGATCATTGCATGGCATCATCAACTCAATGGACAGTTTAAGCAAAGTCCGGGAGATAGTGAAGACAGGGAAGCTTGGTGTGCTGCAGTCCATGGTGTCACAAAGAGCTGGACATGACTTACCAACTTAACAACAATGACTGGGACCCACTGTCTGAAATGGAAAGGGAGGTAGTGGTCTTCATCCCATGCAACTCGCTGGATGGCCGTGGCATTTGCCCAGCTTTGGGGAACTTTCCAAGTCAAGGAGGACATCTTGGCTCAGCCCAACTGGCAGAAACCAGACCTTAAGAAGGCCACAAAAAAGGGGTGCTTCACAGAGCCACGTTTTCACGAACTCCTGGGCTGTAGCTAAGGGCCTTGCAGTTTGGTCCAGCCAAGAGCTAAGGGACAATTTTTTCAGATGCAGCAAGGCCATCTGGCATTCCCAGATACAGAAGGAACTAGGAGAATCCCCACCCCTATCACTGGTGTTCACGTTTCCACTCACATGAACCGCTCTACACTATTTTCAACAATATTGCGGTAAGACCCCTCACTCAGTCCTCCACCCTCTGCCCCACAGATGCCTAGGGTAATGACCCTTCACCCCAGCTTGTACGATGGGCAATGCAACCTCAGGACATTGTGGAATCCATACCTTAGCAACCTGGGCTCAAGCAAGGGGACCCCTCTCCCACCACTACTCAGCAGCAACCAAGGTGGTAACAGATGAGCATGCTCTCTGCTCTCAAACAATGGGGCCCATCCGGATGGGGACACACTCCACAGGTGTGACCGACCATACTCCCGCTCTGCTGGGGCTTCCTGATACCACATCACCATCACCGACACTTGCACAGGTAAGTGTAAGTCACTTACTTGGTGAACTGCATCCAGAATTCCTCCTCAAAACAGGTCCTCTCTTTCCTTACTTCATTTACTCTTGTTCCCTTCAGATCACCAGACATTGCTGCCTCTCACCAGGGCGCCCACTTCACCTCTCAGGAGATTCAACGGTGGGCTCTTCAACCCAACATTCCTACAAACTTCTATCTAGGTGATTGCCCCAAGGTGGCTGGCCTCATTGAGATAACAATGACTAAATTAATTGAGTTATGAAATTATTTTCAAAGAAGTGGTTCTCAAAATGGATGGAACGCTTGCCCCCAGACCCACATGTTGCTTAATTCTCACCCCTTGAGCCTTTATACCACACATACCAATTATTTTATGATTATTATACATCCCCCCAAATTCCACTTTGGGTAATTTCTGGCAATCCTTAATCTTTTACACTCTAACACAATGCCCTTTTTATTGGGTTAGCCAAAAAGTTAGTTTGGGTTTTTTTGTAAGGTGTTACGGAAAAACTTGAATGATCTTTTATTGCCAACCCATTATCTCCTTCTCTGATTCTACTTCTCTCTGCTTCTGTGATTTTTTTTTTTTAAATCACCTGACCATCTGCTTCAGTCTGGTAACCTGATGGAGGACAGACAGTCCAGTAAGATGCCTTCATCACTGAGTGTCCTACAGGCCATAACCCCACCAAGTCAGTGTGAGAACACTTCTTTGAAAATCCTGTGAATAGTGAGGACTCTTCAAGAGAACCCACCTCCGTGTCCGAATACAGTGACTACAAGGACTGGCTAATGAAGCTGCATGCCCCAACTAATTTCAAGGAAGTGGAAGTCATCACTCCAGGACCAAACACTGGCACACTTAGGATGTCTGAAAAAGAGACAGAAACCGGGTAGACAGAAGTCATATTCGGAGATGAGAGTACAGCAAGAAAGCTAGGAGTTATGGCCAGACCCTATGTTACATAAGGCAACCCAGTATTTTCTTACCCAAGCAACTATGCTTAGCCAGCAAGCAACACACACACAGCTCATGCAGAAGGAGTCTGATTCAAGCTCTAGCATCAGGGCTCAAACATCAGGGCTCCAGCTGGCTATGGCCATTCTTATTGCTTTGTACCACCTATATGATATGGTTATTGGTAGATCCCTCAGGCCTAACCCTCTCCCAGATATAATGCTGCAAAAATACTGCTCTAGCCGGTAACTGCACTTGAGGATGGAGAAGGGGGGAATGTTAGAGAGCCCTGTTGGAAGGGGTCAGGCCAGTGTGCAACTGAGTCTGAGAGGCAAAAGGATGGGTGTATCTGTGTTAGTCACTCACTTGTGTCCAACTCTTTGCAACCCCATGGACTGCAGCCCAGCAGTAGCTGAAGCCAGCCTACTCCTTGGTCTATGGATTCCCGAGACAAGAATACTGGAGTGGGTAGTCATTCCCTTCTTCAGGGGATTCTCCTGACCAAGGAATCGAACTCGTGTCTCCCACATTGAAGGTGGGTTCGTTACCCTCTGAACCACCAGGGAAGCCCTTAAGGGGCAACGGGCTCTCTGGAAGCAAGATCCAAATGATACTTGCCCTCCAGTATCAACATCAAATAGTGCTACAAGTCCAGTTGCCCTATGATCGCTCCTACATAAAACCCATCTGGATATGGGGAATGTGCTCCCAGGATCTGTGCAGGGACTGCCCTCATGGCTGCGCCGAAGTAGCATCCATAAGATCGCTTGTACCCTGGGATATAAATGTGCCCAGCATCTTCTGGTGTTTTGGATGAGCTCTTTCAGGAAGGAAAGGACAGCCACTCATTCCACTGCTAAAGATCCCCTTGATGACCCCAGAGAGCTTTCAACAATTTGTTCCATGAGCAGCAGGCATCAGATATTTCTCACAGTCCTCAGGGAATCCCCTACATTTAATCAGGCCAGCTTACACCCAGGTGATGACCAATACCCCAACTGCATATCCACATGGTTCCCACCCCTAGGTGGCCTCCACTCCAGAGGACCTCACTCATGAGTGGGACAGACTCATCGCTGGAGACGATGCCATCCCAAGTGACATTGTCCCAGTCCAGGAGTTCACCACCGGATATGCCTATGCCTCGTCTACCGGAAATGACACCCCAGGGCCATGGTACCATGTTGGAGATGTATCTGCTCACCCAGATGGCTTGCTCCCCAGTTCACATTGTGGAACACTGCAATGGGGACTGAGACGTTCCTGAAACAATGGACTAAGTGCACTGCCTGAGGACAAGCTGCTATGATGTTATCTGGCAGAATTTGCTCAGTGCTTGCTGACTGACCCAACCCTAGACCAAGAGGCCCATCAGACTGTCAGTTAGTTCTCAGGCCAAAAGGTACACCCAGAAACAGACAGCTCCCCTGCCTACAAATACTTAAGGCTGTTCAGGTCCTCACCTCCTAGCTCTGCTGTCTCAGCATCGCAGGCTGGGCTGTACTCTAAGCGCCTGAGTTGTTTTGTTTTATTTGGCTGCACTGGGTCTTAGCTACAGTATGTGGAATCTAGATCCCCGACCAGGGCTTGAACCCAGGCCCCCTGCATTGGGAGCTTGGCGTAGTCACTGGACTACCAGGGAAGTCCCCTGAGTTGTTGTTTGTTTTTGTTTTTAATTTTTCCTATTGTAATGCAAGTTGATTGTCGAGGCATCCACATCACAGACAGCTGTCTTAAATAAACACAAGGCCAGCGACAGGACTAGATGAAAGCCAGGCTATCCCATCACAGAAGTTTCCTTTGTTTTAGAGATCACTGGTTGACTAGGATAACTGACCATCTGACCACTTGTTTTCCCCTTCTGACATTTTAATTCACGCTCATGTTTTAAATGTACCAAGAAAGACTGAATCTGTGAGACACTAGGCATCCCATCTTAGACCCCAATAAAAGCACCCAGGCTGAACGTGTCCTCACTTTCTACCCATGACCTGATTGTGCAGCTCCAGGCATGCCATGTATCCTCCAGGACCTGTGAGTAATAAGCTATGTTTTCTTTTCACAGTTCCCTAAGGGCTGTTACTGAGGCACCTCTTGCAATCATAATAAGAACCACAAGGCGGGGTGGGGGTGCGGGGTGAAATCACAATGAAAAAAGTGGAACTGTTAGTCACTCAGCCGTGTCCGACTCTTTGTGACCCCATGGACTGTAGCCTGCCAGGCTCCTCTGTCCATGGGATTCTCCAGGCCAGAATACTGGAGTGGGGAGCCAATCCCTTCTCCAAGGGATCTTCTCCATTCAGGGAGCAAACCCGGGTCTCCTATACTACAGGCAAATTCTTTACTGTGAAAGCCACCAACACTGGCTCCCACAGGGGAAATGTCTGTGGGGGTCAGGTAAGTTTCCAAGGGATTTGCAGCCAATAGCATCACTACTGAGTGGGTTGAACGCACTCAGAACAACACATCTGTTGTTTTCCATGCTACTGGAGCGCTACTTCCTCACTCTTCCTTGTGTCAACCTGGTCATGTAATAAGCAGTTAGTGGTCACAGGACCACAGCCAGACTAGAAGTCTCCACGAGACAGTCACAGCCTCTAGCCACATATGACAGAAGACTCATTTGAACTCCGTCTACATTCAAAAATACAATTGAGGTATTGGATTTTATAACAACGTGTGCTCAACCATAAAATAAATGACAGGAAAGGATGAAGGACCAGTGATGATCCCCACAGTTCTTTAAGTTTCTACAAGATATCTGTCTGAGTCCATTGCTGGCCATTAAATGCAGCACATGGGTGGCTTCTGATATATCGGACCCTCTCCAGATTAAAAAATAGGGTGTGAAGAATTATGGTCCAAGGACTTTCCTAGAGGTACACTGGTTAACATTTTGCCCTCCCAGCCCAGGGAGCATGAGTTCAATCCCTGGGGAGGGAACTAAGTTCCCCCATGCCACCTGGTGCAGCCTAAAGAAAAAACTGGGTTATGGCCAACATTAGAGAAGTGTTGGTTTAGTTACACCAAAGAGGCACACATAACCATGAAGCAATGATTTGGGATTTTTGTGCATCAAACTGCTGAGAGATGGAGAAGGGTGGTGATCTTCATAAGACCACACAAACTATACTCCTGCTGGGAAAAATCATACACAATTATCAACGGGTATTTCGAGAATTGACCAAGGGACAGTAGTTTCGGAGAGAGGTGCTAAATAACTCCCTAGAAAACTTACTTTAGTCCTAGGTGGAAAGGAAACCCAAGCCTCTCGTTTATCCCCAGGGTGAAATATTGACTACCCCCATTGATAGAGGATGACAGATCACGAACTCTTGAGAAAATGTCATCTACAAATTAGACCAACAGAATATAAATCAAGAACAACTCAGCTGGGGGAGGGGAGGCAGCACATGACAGGACTGATACACCACGTAACCCCTCATCCTGGCTGTGGTCAGGGGCTTGGCAGCCTGCTGAGGAAAGGTTTTGTTCCAACGATAACCCTCTGTGATTTTGAAATTTTACTTTAATTCCTTTCCTAGCAGAAAGTGAGCAAGAAGAGACTATTGTTGTGTGGTTGGGTAGGGACCTGGCCTGGCTGAAGGTTAGAACGGTGCCAAGACCCAGGGCAGCGGGGTTACTCAGCTGCTACAGAATCAAGAACAGCTATCTGTCTGCACCTCTTTGTTCTCAAAACCATCTAGACTTTTTTAACCTCTAGGTCTTCATTTTCACTAAGAGGAAATGCCATAGGACTACAGTAGCTTATAACCTGTAGTCATCCAGAATTTGCTTCCTGGCTAACTAGTCAGGGTATGCTAACTGCTGCAACAAATATTCTGAGTCTGATTAGCTTAACACAGTACATATTTTACTTTCTGTTCTTACCAAGACCCAGTGCACAATGGTGGGGCAGACAGTGGGGATAGAGTCTCCTTATATCATTCAAAGGCTCAGGAAGGGAAACCATATGAGAGAAGCCCTGAGATAACTGTGGACCTGGTCTGCAGAGAAGCAAGGAACAAAACAAAATGACATAATCAATCTAGAAGAGATACAGGAAAGTTCCCCAATGTCAAAAAATACCAAGCTTTTGGTATTTCGGATGGTTTTTATCATCTGCAAGCTCCAAACCATGTATCCCAGAGAAGACGCTCCCAAATTGATACACTCCACCCTCCCATTCAGAAAAGACTAATAGTGGAATGGATGTCACAACTGTAGCTCAGATCCAGGCTAATTTCCGAGGCTAATCAAATGAGTCCTTGACTCCCAAATATGGACGCACAAATGCTTACCAGATTTGTGAGGAAAATGGAAGAGAAGATCATGATGAATAAACAGATTTCTGGAGAAAAAATAAATATATGACAGGAAACAGAACACAAAATGACCAAATATCCAAATTTATATATTCAATGGCAGAATTGTAAAGATGACAGTGGGTTTATAAAATGGGAACAGAGTGCTATAAAAGGGAACAATTAGAAAATAAGAGAAAGTCCTTGGAAAAAAAGTATTACGGCAAATTGAAATCTTTGTAGATGGGAAGCACTCAGCTCAGAGCGGCTTGGCCTCACCCTGGCTTTGATAGACAGTGGTCTCGCCCCGCCCACAGATCTCGCCCACTCACGTGACCTCTTCCTTAACCAATCTCAAGCCCAGGCACTGACCCCGCCCAACGGACGCCATTACCCCCCCATCCCAGAGCCCACATCTAGCCACCTGCCCTCTGGCCCGGAGCTGGCCTCCGTCCTCCCACATTGTCCACCATGGGAAGGCTCCGAGGAGGCCGCTGGCACTCGCACCCCCGCCGATGCCAGCCCCGCACACCCGCCGACTGAGCCGCCATTCCCTGGGTCATGGAGTTGCCCGCCATGCTGCCAAAACCGCCCTCACAGGTGCGTCAGAACTACTGCCCCGAGTGTGAGGCTGCGGTCAACAGCCACGCTGCCCTGGTGTTCCACGCCTCCTTCCAGTGCCTGGCCGTGGCCTTCTACCTCGACCGTGATGACGTCGCCCTGAAGCACTTCCACCGCTTCTTCCTGCTCTGCTCCCACGAGCACAGCAAGACAGCCAAGAGCCTGATGTTCCTGCAGAACCGGTGTGGGGGCCGCGTCTGCTTCCTCGACATCAGAAAGCCCGAAAGCCAAGAGTGGGAGAGCGGGCTCCAGGCCATGCAAGACACCCTGCACCTGGAGAAGTGCGTCAACCAGAGCCTGCTCGACATGCACCAGCTGGCCACCGAGAGCTGCGACGCCGACCTGTGCCACTTCCTGGAGACCGGCTACCCGGACCAGCAGGTCAAGTTCATCAAGGAGCTGGAGGACCATGTCAGCAGCCTGAGCAACGCGGGGTCCCCGGAAGGTGCCCTGGCAGAGTACTTCTTTGACAAGCTCACCCTGGGTGATGGCGACAAGGAGGACTGAGCCTGGACTGGACTTTCCCCTGAGTCCTGGGTGAGTGCCCACAGTCACCCTGCCTGCCATGAAGTCTGCAGTATTGCCCTTGCAGAATAAGTTCACTTAAGTTTTCCTTCTTTCCGTGTTGCCAGTTCTTCCAATAAACTAATTGCTTCCTAAAGAAATAAAGGTCCTTTGTTGTCATGCGTGCAAACCCTTAACCTTTCAAGTTTTAAAACAGGTATGCGGGAGTCTCTTAAGCTATCAATGCCCTGTCCACAGGCAGCTCAGGATCTCCACAGAGGGAGGGAGAAGGGGTTCCATGGGACCCTGAAAAATGAAAACGTACCTTCACTGGACTTCCCTGGTGGCTCAGATGTAAAGAGTTCACCTGCAATGGGAAATCTGGGTTCAGTCTCTGGGTTGGTAAGATTCCTTGGAGGACGAAATGGCAACCTACTCCTGTATTCATTCCTAGAGACTCCCAGGGACAGAGGAGCCCGGTAGGCTACAGTCCATGGGCTCCCAAAGAGTGGGACATGACTGAATGACTAAGCACACACACATGCAAATAAACAATGTGGTACATGGGGTGGGGGTGGGTGAGTTGTGGCCCTGGTGAATGTAGGTGCTTGTGAATAGAATAACTATAAAAATATGGCCTAAAAATCATGATTGGGGTTGATCTCCAGAAATAGTGAAGGGGATGAGATTGGCAAGGGACTGAAATAAAGGGGTCTTCATTTTGTTTGAAGCAGAGTTCTGGGTAGCAAGATGGGGGCCCCGGATGCTGGCATAGCAGAGTCCCTCTCTGACAAGCTCACCCTTGGCTACAGTGACAGTCAAGTGTAGGAGGGCTGGCTTTCCTATAGACACTTCCTGTGGTCACCACTGTTGAGCATGGATGCTGCTCTTAGAAAACATCCACCTGTGAATTTTTACTTGAACTGTACCACGATGCAATAAAGTAATTGTTCCACTGAAAATTTACCTCAATAGAAGGGATGAAAAATATAAGCTCATGGATGAAGGTCAATTTGTGATATTGAATATAAAGTAAAATGAATCCCTGTGAATGTGAAATCAGTGGTTCCAGGCGCACTGAGGAATGTAGAGAGGGAGGGGTTGAAGCTTGGCGACCAGTCAGTACATACCATAGCTGGTCCAGGTGAAAGACAATGGTGGTTGAATTGGAGTGGAGGCTGAAAAAATGAAGAGATATAGACACACTGCAGATGGATTTGGATACATCAGCAAGATTTCCTCATGGAACAGAGAGGAAAAATGAGATATGAAGAAGATGATCTAACTTTTAATTTAGCCTGGGTTGGGTGGTGCTAATTATTAATTTGTAGTCTTTTGTCAGGGTCACAGCTGGGATGGAAGAGTGGAGAAGATATGTCATGTAAAATCCGAGATGCATATTAGATCTCCAAGTGGAGTTGTCATGCAGGATGTCAGAAAAATGAATTTGGAGTTCAGGGTGTACAGCAGCTTTAGAAAAAGAGCTATGGGAGATATAACCTATATAGATTGTATTGCAGTCATGGGAATGAAAAACTTCACTGGAGAGTGGACAAGGAGTATGGCAGACCCCAAGCCCAGGGTAACTAACATGTAGAAGCAGGGCTGAGGTGATGAAACACCCAGAGGGGTGCTGACCTCACCTTGACCTTTAGCTCACTGCAGACTCTGCCCACCTGTGCCCACACCCCGTGGCCCCAAATCAGCCTGTTCGGGACCTCAGTGTGGCCTCCTGGGGTCAGCTTTCAGAATGGGGAGAAGACTGTACTTTTTATCCTTTTCTGACTGTGCAGAAAGAAATTTTCCAATTTAAAGAAAAAAATGATCTCTTAAGAAAATGATAGGGACTTCCCTGGTGGTCCATTGGTTAAGAAGCTGCCTTTCTAACACACAGCATATTGGTTCGATCTCTGGTCTGGGAGCTATGATCCCACATGCCTGAGGAGAACTAAGGCCATGCGCAGCAAAAGACCCAGCACAGCCAAGAAAATCTTGTTTGTTTTCTCCTGTTCCCCTTTAAAAATTTAGCCTCTTGGTCAAGTCTATTTGATCAGATGAAATCTGTATACATATAAACCCTAGTATTGTCTTTGCCTAAGAAAAACACTCAAAATATGTTTCTTCTGTGCCTAGGTGTGGTTAATAAGATAAAAGTTAAAGTTTTATAGATTTTGCATGCCTTATCAAGGACACATGGTCAATCTGAGTCTAAAGTTTGCATACTTCTTTAAAAATTTACTAATACATGAACAAGCTTAGCTAGAAAGGAATTAACTTTCCCATTTCAACATGACTGCACTTGAACATTTTCTTCAAATGAGGATTAAGTCTCTTCAGTTAAGTTTCCAGAAAATGTCCGTTCACTCTGTTCCTCTCTCTGTTCACGTTGAGGAACTCTCCTCTCTCTGACGGGGGTTCCCTGGTGGATCAGATGGTAAAGAATCTGCCTGCAATGCAGGAGACCCGGGTTTGATCCCTGGGTCAGGGAGATCCCCGGGAGAAGGGAATGTTTACCTACTCTAGTGTTCTTGCCTGGAGAAGTCCATGAATAGAGGAGCCTGGTGGGCTACAGTCCATGGGGTCACAAAGAGTTGGACACAACTGAGTAACTAACACTTTCATTTTTCTCTCTCTGACAATGTCTCAGCTCCTACAGAAGTCAATAAACTGTTCTCCTCCAGACAGAAGGAAGCACTGGGTGAGCAGCTGTTGGTGTTTGTAACTAGATATTGAGTGAAGAGCCTTCCTTTTTAAAAAAAAAAAAATATATATATATATATATTTTTATTTTTGGCCATGCTAGGTGTTCATTACTGCGCAGGGTTTTCTCTGGTTGCAGTACGTAGGTTTCTTATTGCAGTGGCTTCTCCTGTTGCACCCCACGGTCTCAAGGTGCTTGGACTTCAGTAGTTGCCTCTGGCTCTAGAGCACAGATTCAGCAGTTGGGATGCACAGCCTGAGTTGCTCTGTGAAATGTGTGATCTTCTGGGATCAGGGAACAAACTCATGTTTCACGCTTTGGCAGGAGGATTCTTTACCACTGAGCTACCAGGTAAGCCTGAAGATCCTTCTTACTCTCCTGTTTTAGAGAAACAGTTTGGTGTTGTGGATTCTTCCCCAAGGATGGCCTGGGTTCAAATCCCAGTCGAGCCACTTACTAAATTGAGGGAATTGGGATATGTTAATTACCTTTTCTGTGCCTCTGTTTTCTCACATGCAAAATAGGGATCATAAAACTGTTGCTTAAAACATTAGATGATTTAGTATATTTTAAATGCTTAAAACAGTGGCTGGCGCATAAGTACTTTGTGTAACCATCTTTTCTCATCATCACCATCGTCACCATCATACACAACTTCTAAGTTCCTTTGTGGTGTTTATACTTCTAAGAAAGAATTTTTTATTTATCTTTTCTTTGCCACAGGGGATCTCTTGCATTTTCACCAATCTTGTCACCTTACTAACTGAAAGGGAAAAATCCTTTGTAACTGCTTCTCAAGTGCTACCCTAGGAATCAGGAGAACAGATTGCTCTTTTCACTGCTGCAGACTCAGGCAGAAGAGAAGGAAGGTATGGTTCAGGGGGAAGACTGAAACTCAGAAAAATCCTGTCTCGCCTGAGTCAGAGCCTAATGATGATCCTAACTAAATCCATGTGGCTCTGCCTTCAGTGCCTCTCATGGTTCCCCCGCCATAAAAACAGAGAATCCCTCCACAAAGTTCAGAGCTTCCATCAACACTCATCCAAAGGCCACAGATCCACCGGTACCCCTGTACCCTGCCTCACCAGAGAGGCCAAAGGGATTGGTCTCCCAATCCTTGAACCCACCAGGGTACTAAACTTGGCACAGGGGGTCCTCACCCTAAGGCAGGGCAATAACCAATGAAACAAGTTCCCAAAGTGCGAGATGATCGAGGTCAACCCAGGGCATTCATACATGTACAGTCTCCATTTTCTACCGCAGATCTTATATAATAGGGTGGGAAAAAAAGCATATGTAGGGCACAGCTTTCTGTATCTGCCTGAATGCCCTATCCCCTTACTGGGGGATAATCTAACAAAGTTAAATGCCCAAGTGACGTTCTCACCAGAAACAGTAGACCCTAAGTTACTCCTAAGTCAAAACTGCACCCTCCAAGCAGTGCTATGACAATGGAAAGACAAACTTCAACCAGAAGTCCCTGGAGAAATTCTACAAAAGGTGAGAGCAGATGCTTGAGTTGAGGGGAGGCCAGGAAGAGCCAAGAACACTGACCCTGTAGTAGGAAAACTCCAGCCCGGTGCCAAGTATCAGAACTGAAAAAGCAATAGCCTTTAAAGAGGCATGTGAAGTATAAAGCCTCTGACAATCACCTTTATTAAATGCCAAGTAATCAAAAGTTAGTAGTGTACTGTTAGTCACTCAGTCATGTCTGACTCTTTGCAACCTTATGGACTGTAGCCCATTAGGCTTCTCTGTCCATGGGATTCTCCAGACAAGAATACTGGAGTGGGTAGCCATTCCCCTCTCCAGGGTATCCTCCCAACCCAGGGATCAAATCCATGTCTCCCATGTGGCAGGCAGGTTCTTTACCCTCTGAATCACCAGGGTACCCCTTAAAGGCAACAGGCTCTCTGGAAGCAACATCCAAATGATACTTGCCCTCCAGTATCAACATCAAATACTGCTACAAGCCAATTGGCCCTATGATCACTCCTACATAAAACCCATTTGGATATGGGGAATGTGCTCCCAGGATCTGTGCAGGGACTGCCCTCATGGCTGTGCTGAAGTAGCATCCATAAGATTGACTCTAGCCTGGGATATAAATGTGCCCAGAATATCGAAGTGCTTTGGATGAGCTCTTCCAGGAAGGAAAGGACAGCCACTCATTCCACTGCTAAAGATGTCCTTGATGACCCAGGAGAGCTCTCAACAATTTGTCCACAAGCAGCAGGCATCAGATATGCCCTACAGTCCTCAAGGAAGCCTCTACGTTACATCAGGCCAGCCTATGCCCAGCTGATGACCAATACTGCATATCCACATGGGTTCCCACCCCTGGGTGGCCTCCACTCCAGAGGACCTCACTTGTGAGTGAGACTGACTCATCGCTGGAGATGATACCATCCCAGGCAACATCATCCCAGGCCAGGAGTTCACCACCGGAGACACCTATGCCTCGTCCACTGGAGATGACACCCCAGGGCCATGGTACCATGTTGGAGATGCAGCTGCTCACCCAGATGGCTTGCTCCCCAGTTCACATTGTGGAACATTGCAACAGGGACTGAGACGTTCCTGAAACATGGACTAAGTGCACTGCCCGATGGCACTGGAGGACGAGCCACTATGACGTTACCAGGCGGAACTTGCTGGGTGCTTGCTGACTGACCCAACCCTAGACCAAGAGGCCCGTCAGACTGTCAGTCAGTTCTCAGGCCAAAAGGTGCACCCAGAAACAGACAGCTCCCCTGCCTACAAATACTGAAGGCTGTTCACATCCTCACCTCCTAACTCTCCTGTCTCAGCATCACAGGCTGGATTGTACGCTAAGCACCTGACTTGTTTTGTATTGTTTGGCTGCACTGGGTCTTAGCTGCAGTATGTGGGATCTACTTCCCCAACCAGCAATTGAACCCAAGCCCCCTGCACTGGGAGCTTGGAGTTGTAGCCACTGAACTACCAGGGAACAACTACCCTGAGTTATTTTTTTTGTTATGTCAGTTTTTAATTTTCTTTTATTGTAACGTAAGTGCCTGATCTTAAGCTGTTGATTGCCAAGGCATCCACATCACAGACAGCTGTCTTAAATAAACATAGTGCCAGCTACCAGACTAAATGAAAGCCAGGCTTCCCCATCACAGAAGTTTAAAAAACAAATCAAGATAGCCATAGAAACAAATGAAAATGAAAACACAACAATTGAAACCTATGGGACACTGTAAAAGCAGTGCTAAGGGGAAGGTTCATAGCAATACAGGCTTACCTCAAGAAACAAAAAAACAAGTCAAATAAATAACCTAACTCTATACCTAAAGCAACTTGAGAAGGAAGAAATTATGTACCCCAAGGTTAGTAGAAGGAAAGGAATCTTAAAAATTAGGGCAGAAATAAATGCAAAAGAAGCAAAAGAGACCATAGCAAAAATCAACAAAACCAAAAGCTGGTTCTTTGAGAAGGTAAATAAAATTTACAAGCCATTAGCCAGACTCATCAAGAAACAAAGGGAGAAAAATCAAATCAACAAAATTAGAAATGAAAATGGAGAGATCACAACAGATAACACAGAAATACAAAGGATTATAAGAGACTATCATCAGCAACTATATGCAAATAAAATGGACCACTTGGAAGCAATGGAAAAATTCTTAGAAAAGTACAACTTTACATAATTGAACAGGAACAAATAGAAAATCTCAACAGACCCATCACAAGCACGGAAATTGAAACTGTAATCAGAAACCTTCCAACAAACAAAAGCCCAGGACCAAACAGCTTCACAGCTGAATTCTACCAAAAATTTAGAGAAGAACTAACACCTATCCTACTCAAACTCTTTCAGAAAATTGCAGAGGAAGGTAAACTTCCAAACTGTTTGAGGCCACCATCACCTTAATACCAAAACCTAACAAAGATGCCACAAAAAAAGAAAACTATAGGCCAATATCACTGATGAACATAGATGCAAAAATCCTTAACAAAATTCTAGCAAACAGAATCCAACAACATATTAAAAAGATCATACATAATGACCAAGTGGGCTTTATCCCAGGGATGGAAGGATTCTTCAATATCCACAAATCAATCAATGTAATACACCACATTAACAAACTAAAAAATAAAAACCATATGATTATCTCAATAGATGCAGAGAAAGCCTTTGACAGAATTCAACATTCATTTATGATTAAAAAAAAAAAAAACCTCCAGGAAGTAGGAATAGAAGGAACATACCTCAATATAATAAAAGCTATAAATGACAAACCCTCAGCAAACATTATCCCCAGTGGTGAAAAATTGAAAGCATTTCCCCAAATCAGGAACAAGACAAGGGTGCCCACTCTCACCACTACTATTCAATATAGTTTTGGAAGTTTTGGTCACAGCAATCAGAGCAGAAAAATAAAAGGAATCCAGATTAGAAAAGAAGTAGCAAAACTCTCACTGTTTGCAGCAGTTTCCTTTGTTTTAGAGATCACTGGTTGACTAGGATTGCTGACCATCTGACCACTTACTTTTCCCGTAAGACATTTTAATTCACGCTCATGTTTTAAATTCACCAAGAAAGACTCAGTCCATGACACCCTAGGCATCCCATCCTAGACCCCAATAAAAGCACCCCAGGCTGCACGTATACTCATTTTCTACCCATGATAGGGCTGTGGAGTCCAACACATGAGTAATGAGCCATGTTTTCATTTCAAAGTTCCCTAAAAGTTGTTACTGAGGCACCTCTTGCAATCATAATAAGAACCACCAGGCGGGGGAGGGGAGGGTGAAATCACAATGAAAAAAGTGGAAGTGTTAGTCATTCAGCCGTGTAGGAAGGACTCTGCGACCCCACTGACTTTAGCCCGCCAGGCTTTTCTGTCCATGGGATTCTCCAGGCCAGAATACTGGAGTAGGTAGCCATTCCCTTCTCCAGACGATCTTCCAGAAGCAGGGATTGAACCTGGATCCTTTACTCCCAAATATGGATGGACAAATGTTTACCAGATATTTAACGAACTGAAAGAGATCATGATTAATAAACAGAACTATTTTTGGAGAAAAAAAACAAATATACTGCAGGGAGGAGAAGAGAACATTACCAAAAAAATTCAAATTCATATTCTCAGAACTGTAAACATGACAGTGGGTTTATAGAATGGGAACAGGTTCTATAAAAGGGAGAAATTATAGAATAAGAGAAAATCCTTGGAAAAAAAGTATTAAGGCAAATGGAAAACGTTGTAGACGTGAAGTACTCAGCTCAAAGCGGCTCTGCCTCACCCTGCCTTTGATAGACAGTGGTCTCGCCCCGCCCACAGATCCCGCCCATGGATCCCGCCCACTCACGTGACCTCCTCCTTAACCAATCTCAAGCCCAGGCACTGACCCCGCCCAACAGACGCCATTACCCTTCCCTCCCAGAGCCGGCACCCAGCCACCTGCCCTCTGGCCCAGACCTCACCTCTGGCCACCCACACTGTCCACCATGGGAAGGTTCCGGGGAGGCCGCTGGCGCCCGCGACCCCGCCGATGCTGGGCCCACACTCACATCGTCCGAGCCGCCATTCCCTCGGTCTTGGAGTCACCCGACTTGGTGCCCACACCAACTTCGGAGGTGCGTCAGAACAACCGCCCTGAGTGTGAGGCCGCGGTCAACAGCCACGCCGCCCTGGAGTTCCACGCCTCCTTCCAGTGCCTGGCTGTGGCCTTCTACCTCAACCGTGATGACGTGGCCCTGAAGCACTTCCACCGCTTCTTCCTGCTCCGCTCCCACGAGCACAGCAAGACAGCGGAGAGCCTGATGTTCCTGCAGAAAGAGCGTGGGGGCCGCGTCTGCTTCCTCAACATCAGAAAGCCTGAGAGCCAAGAGTGGGAGAGCGGGCTCCAGGCCATGCAAGACACCCTGCACCTGGAGAAGTGCGTCAACCAGAGCCTGCTCGACCTGCACCAGCTGGCCATCGAGAGCTGCGACGCCGACCTGTGCTACTTCCTGGAGACCGGCTACCTGGACCAGCAGGTCAAGTTCATCAAGGAGCTGGAGGACCATGTCAGCAGCCTGAGCAACGCAGGGTCCGCGGAAGGCGGCCTGGCAGACGACGTCCTTGACAAGCTCACCCTGGGCCACGGCAATAAGTAGGACTGATCCTGGACTGGACTGTCCCCTGAGTCCTGGGTGAGTGCCCATGGTCACCCTGCCTGCCATGAAGTCTGCAGTATTGCCCCTGCAGAATAAGTTCACTTAAGTTTCCCTTCTTTCAGTGTTGCCAGTTCTTCCAATAAATTGCTTCCTAAAGAAATAAAGGTCCCTTGTTGATTCATGCGTGCAAACCCTTAACCTTTCAAGTTTTAAAACAGGTATCCAGGAGTCTCTTAAGCTAACCCTGTCCACAGGCAGCTCAAGATCTGCACAGAGGAGGGAGAAGGGGTTCCATGGGACCCTGAACAATACAAAATGTACCTTCCCCTAATAAACAATGTTGTATATGGGATGGGTGTGGGTGAGGAGAGGCGCTGGTGAATGTGGGTGCCTGTCAATAGATAAGCAATAAAAATATGGCCTGAAAATCATGATTCGGGTTGATCTCCAGAAACAGTTAAGGGAAAGGGATTGGGAAGGGAATGAAATAAAGGGGTCTTCATTTTGTTCGAAGCAGACTTCTGGGTAGCAAGATGGGCATCCTGGATGCTGGCACAGCAGAGTCCCTCTCTGACAAGCTCACCTTGGCCTACAGTGACAATCTAAGTGTAGCAGGGCTGGCTTTCCTAGAGACATAACTTCCTGTGGTCACCACTGTTGAGCATGGATGCTACCCTTAAAAAACATTCACTGTGATTTTTTACTTGAACTGTACCACCCTGAGATAAAGTAACATGGTAGCACTCAAAATTTACCTCAATTCTATTGAGGGTGATTCTATACAGCCCTTGGAGGGTGAAAAATATAAGCTCATGAATGAAGCTCAATTTGTGATACTGAATATAAAGTAATATGAATCCCCCTGAATATAACGTCAGGGGTACTGGGTGCATTGAGGAATGCAGAGTGGGAAGGGTTGAAGCTGGGAAACCAGCTAGTAGGTATCACAGCTGGTCCAGGTGAAAGACAATGGTGGATGAACTGGAGTGGAGGATGCAGAGATGTAGACACACTGCAGATGGATTTGGACACATCAGCAAGGTTTCTGCATGGACCAGAGAGGAAGAGTGAGAGATGGAGAAAATAGTCAAATTTAACCTGGGTTGATGGTGGTGCCATTTGATCATTTTGGGGTCTTTTGCCAAGGGCACAGCTGGGATGGGAAGTTGGAGAAGGCATTCCATGTCAAATCTGCAAGTGGAACTGTCATGCAGGTAGCCAGAAAAATGAATCTGGAGTTCAGAGTGGATGTCAGCTTTAGAAACAGACCTATGGGAGACATCATGATGCCTATATAGGTTGTGTTGTGGTCATGGGAGTGGAAAACCTCAGTGGAGAGTGGACTGGGAGGATGGCAGAGCCCAAGCCCAGGGTAACTAACATGTAGAAGCAGGGCTGAGGTGATGAAACACCCAGAGGGGTGCTGACCTCACCTTGACCTTTAGCTCACTGCAGACTTTGCCCACCTGTGTCCACACCCTGTGGCCCCAAATCAGCCTGTTTGTGACCTGTGTGGCCTCCTGGGGTCTGCTTTCAGAATGGGGAGAAGACTGAACTTTTTATCCTTTTGTGACTATGCAGAAAGAAATTTTCCAGTTAAAAAAGAGATTTCTTAAAAAAATGATAGGGACTTCCCTGGTGGTCCATTGGTTAAGAAGCTGCCTTCCAATACATGGGATGCGGGTTTGATCTCTGGTCCGGGAATTAGGATCCCACATGCCTCAGGAGAACTAAGGCCATGTGGAGAAACAAAGACACAGCACAGCCAAAAAAAATAAATGTTTATTTTTTTCCTCTTCCCCTTTAAAAATTTAGCCTCTCGGTCAACTCTATTTGATCAGATGAACTCTCTACACATGTAAACCCTAATACTGCGTTTGCCTATCAAAACCACTCAAAATATGTTTCTTCTGTGCCTTGGTGTAGTTAATAAGGCAAAAGTTAAAATTTTACAGATCTTGCCTGTCTTATGGTCCTTGATAAGACAGGGTCCTCAGATTGACACATGCTCAATCTGAGTCTCCCTAAAGTTTGCAAACTGCTTTGAATATTTACAAATATTCAAATATTTACAAATATTCCTCCCTGTAGCTCAGACGGTAAAGAATCTGCCCGCAATGTGGGAGAACTGGGTCTGATCCCTGGGTCAGAAAAATCCCCTGGAGACAGGAATGGCAACCCACTCCAGTACTCTTGCCTGGAGAATTCCATGCACAGAGGAGCCTGGTGGGCTACAATCCATGGGATCGCAGAGAGTCGGACATGACTGAGCGACTAAGTCTTGCTTTGAATATTTACAAATATATAAACAAGCTCGCTACGAAGGAATTAACTTTCCCATTTCACCATGACGGCACTTGAATTTTTATTTTAAATGAGGATGAAGTCTCTTCACCTAAATTTCCAGAAAATGTGCTTGTTGCTTTGTGCTTGTTCCTTTGTGCTTAGACAACCGGGCTGTTTTCACTGTTTCTCTGCTCACATTGAGGATCTCTCCTCTTTCTTTGATGGGCATTCCCTGGTGGCTCAGACGATAAAGAATCTGCCTGCAATGCAGGAGACCCGGGTTTAGTCTCTGGGAGAAGGGAATGTCAAACCACTCCAGTGTTCTTGCCTGGAGAATTCCATGAACAGATTAGCCTAGTGGGCTGCAGTCCATGGGGTCGAAAAGGGTCAGACACGACTGAGTGACTAACACTTTAATTTTCCTCTCTCTGACAATATCTCAGATCCTACATATGTCAATTCACCGTTCTCTTCTAGATAGCAGCAAGCACCAGGTGAGAAGATGTTCATCTTTATAACTAGAAATTGACTTTTTGGTTATGCTAGGGCTTCCTTACTGCACAGGCTTTTCTCTAGTTGCAGTATGTGGGTTTCTTACGGTGGTGGCTTCGCCTGTTGCACACCATGGGCTCGAGGTGCTTGGACTTCAGTAGTTGGGGCACAGGGGCTCAGCAGTTGTGGTTCCCCGGCTCTAGAGCACCGGTTCAGTAGTTGTGATGGGCAGGCTAAGATGCTCTTCGAAATGTGGGATGTTCCCAGATCAGGGATCCAACCCAGGTCTCCTGCTTTGGCAGGCGGGTTCTTTACCATTGAGCCACCAGGGAAGCCTGAAGGTCCTTCTTGCTCTCATGCTTTGGAGAAATAGTTTGGTGTCATGGATTCTTCCACATAGATGGCCTGGATTAAAATACCATTTTAGCCACTTACTAAAGAGGGCATTGGGGAGTGTTAATTACCTTCACTGTTTCTCTGTTTTCTCATATGTAAAATAGGGTTAAAAAAAAAAACTATTGCTTAAAAGAGTAGATAGTTTATTATATTGTAAAGGTTTAATTTAAATTTAAACATTTAAAATTAGTATCTTTTAAATTGCCCTCAGGAAGGGCAATAACCAATGAAACAAGTTCCCAAAGCGCTAGATGACTGAGGTCAACCCAGAGCATTCGTATATGTACAGTCTCCATTTTCTACCTAAGATCTTACATAATTGGGGGAGAAAAAAAACCATATGTAGGGCACAGCTTTCTGTATCTGCCTACATGCCCTATTCCCTTACTGGGGGAAAATCTAACAAAGTTAAATGCCCAAGTGACGTTCTCACCAGAAACAGTAGACACTAAAGTACTCCTACCTAGGTCAAGCCTGCACCCTCCAAGCTGTGCTATGAGAATGAAAAGACAAACTTCAACCAGAAGTCCCTGAAGAAATTCTACAAAAGGTTAGAGTGGATGCTTGATTTGAGGGGAGGCCAGGAAGAGCCAAGACCGCCGACCCAGTAGTAGGAAAACTCCAACCTGGTGCCAAGTATCGGAACTGGAAAAGCAATAGCCTTTAAAGAGGCAGGTAAAGTATAAAGCCTCTGACAACCACCTTTATTAAATGCCAATTAACCCATCCTCAGTGGTGTAGTGTTAGTCGTTCAGTTGTGTCCTACTTTTTATGACCTTATGGACTGTAGCCCACCAGCCTCCTTTGTCCATGGGATTCTCCATGCAAGGATACTGGAGTAGGTAGCCATTCCCTTCTCCAGAACATCTTCCTTACCCAGGGATCGAACCTGAGTCTCCTGAATTGCAGGCAGATTCTCTACCATCTGAGGTACCAGGGAAGCCCCTTATCAAACTTACCAGTATCAATAAAATACTCCAATACTGTCAGTATAAAAGCCAGGGGACAGAGATTATTGCTTGCATCGGATCTGAGACCCAGTGACTAAATTGTACACGATACACGTCCCATAGTGCCAAATCCTTATACTTTTGCTTACAATCTTATCTGGAGTCTTTTGCTGATTTAAATTCTGGACCTTAAAGATCCCTTTTACTGCATACCACTCAGTCCTGAACCCTAGGAAAGGTTGCCTTTGAATGAGACGATCCAAAGACTAATATGAAACAACCCTATTGTTGGATGGTGCTCCCACAAGGATCAAAGAATGCCCCACCATCTTCTCGGCAAGCCTAAGCCAAGGACTTAAGGGACTGCCAATTAAATGAGGGAGCTGTACTGCAATATATGAATAATATACCTAATGGCTAGTAAAACAAAGGAAGCTTCAAGCCAAAATACAATCCTTACTTTCAACTTTCTGGCAGACTGAGGATATAAAGTCTCCACGGGAAAAGTGAAAACTTCTCAATCAACTGTAAAATATCTATGACAAATAAACACATTCCAAAATGAAGGGAGGCATTTGAGTGACTGAATCAACCACCAGAAGGCAATTGTGAGGATTCTTAGGAATGGCTGGGCTTTGTTGTATTTGGATCCCTAAGTTTGGGATCATGGTAAACCCCTATATGACGTTCTTAAAGGAAAGGACAATAAGCCACCAAGATAGACTGCAGAATGCCATAAGTTCTTTCTGTACAATTCACTCAAGTCCTCTCTAGCAGATCTGACCTGACAATCCAGATACAGAAATGCTTACAAATGAGAGCAGCTTCATGGACGGGGGACTCTTTGGTATGCAACAGTAAGTCATCAGGAAATCCTCGAAGCAGAAATCCTCCTCCAGGTATGTCTGCCCAGAAGGCAGAGCTAATAACCTGCATGAGACCCCTGTACCTTGGAGCTAGGAACAAGGTAACTCCTTATATTCATTCTAAGTACGCCTTCTCTGTGGTACAGGTATGTGGGGCCATATGAAAAGAGAGGTCTATGAACATCAGGAAGGAAAGAAGGACACAGAGGAGTTCCAGGCGTTACTGGACTCTGTTAGAATGCTGGAAGAACCAGCCATAGCTGACTGCCCAGACCACCAAAAGGTGGATAGTTACATAACTAATGGAAGTAATTTGGCCCATCATGCATGCATGCTAAGTCACTCAGTTGTATCCAACTCTCTGCGACCGCATGGACTGTAGCCTGCTGGCCTCCTCTGTCCATGGGACTTCCCAGGCAAGATCCTGGAGTGGGCTGCCATTTCATCCTCTAGGGATCTTGTACTGTCTCCATATTTGTTACGTTGATATATAATTGACATACACCACTGATTTCAGCTATATAACATAATGCTTAGATATTTGTATATGTTGTGAAATGCTCCCAAGTAGTTGACATCCATTACCATACAATATTTACAAATTTTTTACTTCTGATGAGAACTTTTCAGATTTACTCTACTAGCAACTTCCAAATATACGATTGTGTTATTAACTACAGGCACCATGCTATATATCATAACCCATAACTTATAGCTTAAAGAATGTGTCTTTTGACTCCCTTAATCCATTTTGCTCACCTTCACGCCCTCCACCTCTGCTCTGGCAACTACCAATCTGTCCTCTACGAGTTTGGTTTTCAGTTGTTGTTGCTGTTTTAGATTTCACATGTAAAGGAGATCATATGGTATTTGTCTTTCTTGGTCTGACTTATTCCACTTAGACTAATGCCCTCCAAGTCCATCCATATTGTTGCACATGCACAATTTCCTTCTTTGTATGCTGAGTAATGTTCCATTGTATAAATAAACCCCATCTTTCTTCATTCATTCATCAGTGAACACTCCGGTTGCTTCCATGTCTAGTCTATTGTAAATAATGCGGAAGTGAACATGGAAGTACATACATCTTTTTGAGCTGTTGTTTTCATTTCCTTTGCATAAACACCCAGAAGTCAAATTGCTGGGTCTTATGATAGTTCTATTTTTAACTTTTTGAGGAACTTCCATACTGTTTTCCATAGTGTCTGCAGCAATTTACAATTCTATCAACAGTGCACAAGAATTTCTTTACTCCACAGCCTCACCAATACGTGTTATTTCTTGTGTTTTGGATAACAGCCATTCCAACAGGAGTGGGGTGATATCTGGGATGGGTCTGATTTGCATTTCTCTGATGATAAGTGATGCTGAATACCTTTTCATGTATTTCTTAGCCATCTGTATGTCTTCTTCACAAAACCATCTATTCAGATCTTCTGTCCATTTGAGTAGTCAATTTCTTTTTGCTATTGAGTTCTATGAGTTGTTTACATATTTTGGATATTAACCTCGTATGACAGGAGTCCCCATCCTCCAGGCCATGGACTGGTACCTCCCGTCAGATCAGTGGCAGCATTAGATAAAGTGCACAAAGTATGTAATGTGCTTGAATCATCCCGAAACCATCTCCTCACCCCCATTCGATGAAAAATTGTCTTCCACAAAATCCGTTCCTGGTGCCAAAAAGGTTGGGGACGGCTACCTTATCAGATCTATCATTTACAAACATTTTACTCTCCTTGTGGTTCAGCTGGTAGAGAATCCACCTGCAATGCAGCAGACCTGGGTTCGATCCCTGGGTTGGGAACATCCCCGGGAGAAGGGAAAGGCTACCCACTCCAGTATTCTGGCCTAGGGAATTCCACGGACTGTATAGTCCATGGGGTCACAAAGAGTCAGACACGACTGAGTGACTTTCACTTTCTTCCATCCAATAGGTTGCCTTTTGATTCTGTTGATAGTTTCCTTTGCTGTGCACAAGTCTTTTCGTTTGATGTAGTCCCACCTGTTTAGTTTTGCTTTTCTTGCCTTCACTTTGGTGTCAAATACAAAACCTCATCTACAAGACTAACATCAAGGAGTTTACTAATGCCTCTGTTTTCTCCTACACATTTTATGGTTTCAGTCTTATGTTCAAGTCTTTCATACATTTTGAGCTGATTTGTATAAAATAGTGGTCCAGTTTCCTTCCTTTACATGTCGATATCCTGTTTTCCCAACACCATTTACTGCAGAAACTATCTTTTTTCCACTGTATGTTCTTGGCTCCTCTGTCATAAATTGTCATCAATTAATTCATTTGGGTTTATTTCCAGGCTGTTTTGCTTCATTGACCTGTGTGTCTGTTTTTATGCCAATACCATACTCATTTGGTTACTCTTTCCATAGTTTTGTCTTTTCTAGAATGTCATACAGTTGAAATCATATGGTATATAGCCTTTTTACATTGGCTTCTTTCACTTAGTAAGATGCATGTATGTCTTCTTCATGTCTTTCTATGGCTTGATAGCTTATTTCTTTTTAGCGCTGATTACTATTACACTGTCTGGTTGTATCATAATTCATTTATCCATTCACGTATGGAAGGACATTCTGGGCATTGTTAATAAAACTGCTACAAATATCTGCACGCAGGTTTTTGTGTTAATGTAAGTTTTCAGCTCCTCTCAGTACATAACCAAGGAGTGTGATTTCTGGATCATATGTTAAGAATAGGTTTACTTTGGAAGAAACCACCAGAATGTCTTCCAAAGTGCTATACCATTTTGCATTCCCACCAGGAACAAGTGAGTGCTCCGTCGCTTCTCATCCTAGTCAGCATGTAGTGTTGTCTGTTGTCTGCATTTTGGCAATTCTAATAGGTGTGAAGTGATACCTAATTGTTGTTTAAGTTGGCATTTCCCTGATGACATATGATATGGAGCATCTTTTCATATGCTTGTTTGCCATCTTTATATTTTCTTTCATGAGCTGTTAAGGTCTTTTTCCCATTTTAAAACTACACTGTTTGTTTTCTTATTGTTAGGTCTTAAGAGTTATTTGTCTACTTTGGATAACAGTCCTTCATCATATGTGTTTTCTGCAAATATTTTTTCCCAGTCTGTGCCTTGTCTTCTCCTTATTTTAATATTGCCTTTCACAGGGAGGAAGTTTTTAATTTGAACAAAATACAATTTATCAATGATTTCTTCCATGGATGATGTCTTTGGTTGTTGTATCTGCAAAGTCATTGACATGTCAAAGGTCATCTAAGGTTTCTCCAATGTTATTTTCTAGGAGTTTTATAACTTGACATTTTACATTTAGGTCGATGATCCATTTTAAGTTAAATTTTGGAAAGGATGTAAACTGTGTGTCATTTCTTTGCACGTGGATGTCCAGTTGTTCCAGTATAATTTCTTGAAAATACTATCTTTGCTCCATTGTATTGCATTTTTTCTTTGTTAAACATTACTTGATTATATTTATATGGTTGTATTTCTGAACTCCCTGGTGGTGGTTTAGTATATCCACTCGGGGGTCCTAACACTACCTGAAGATAAACCATGCATGCTCAGTTGTGTCTGACTCTTTGCAACCCCATGGACTATAGTCTACCAAGCTCTTCTGTTCATGGAATTCTCCAGCCAAAAATTCTGGAATGGGTTGCCATTCCCTTCTCCAGGGGATCTTCCCAACACAGGGATCCAACTTGAGTCTCCTGCATTGCAGGTAGATTCTCTACTGACTCTCTAGTTTGTTCACTGAACTATTTGATTATTCTTTCACCAATATCATACTGTCTCAACTACCATTGCTTTATAATAAGTCTTGAGGTCAAGTCATGTCAATTTTCCAATTCTCCTTAATACCACATTCACTCTTCTCGTGTTTTTTTTTTTTTCTTTATCACCTCTCCATACCAATTTTAGAATAATTTTAGTGATATCCACAAAATAACTTGCTGTGATTTTCACCATCTGCTTTTTTAATAAAATTTTATTGGAACTGAGCCATGACCATTTATTTACATGTAGCCAGTTGCTGGGTTTATGCTACAGAGTCAGTAAGTAGGCGAGACAGTATCCATATATTCCACGAGGCCTAAAATATTGACTATCTTGCTGTTTCCTGAAATGTTTGCATCCTTGTCTATAACAATAGCCCCTAAATTCATATAAAAGTGTCAGATATTTTTAACATGTCAGCTGTCTTTATATATCCAATATGTTCACTGCGGTTCTACCATCAACATCTCTACCATCACCACACTTTAATATAATTCAAACAATGCCTTTCTTTTCTGCTAAACTAAGATGCTAATGATTTAATCCATCATCTCAGCAAAGGCAGCATGGCAGATACTGTTGATTACTAATCCAACAGTCATTTCACCCCCTTCTTACTTATGAAGAGAACACTGAACTTTTTGAAATGACAGTGTGCCCAGTTCCTTGGCATAAAATTATAATCCATAAAAATTTTCTTCCGATTTCAAGATGTTTGATTTTGTAGCCTTTCCTGTTGCCATGGTTGGTTGACTATGTGACTGAGTTTTGACTGAAGATAGAAATAGCCTAGATTTTTCATTAAATTTTAATTGCCTGACAAAAGTGATGAGCTTTATGAAAAGAAATCATTTTGCCCCTTTATCATTCTGACTATGATGTTTATATGAGGATGTGATGCCTGGTGCAAGGGCAGCCACCATGTAACTATGAGCATAATGTCAAGAGCACTGCAGAACTCTTCTGGAGCTCTGCCAGAGTAAAGTATGACATTTTCCTCCCCATGTCATCCCCCAGATCCTTGGAAAATAAAACTAACCTTACTGCTTAAGCTCCTTTGTGTACATTCTGTTAGTTATGATTCATCTAACCCGTACAAGAAGAGTACAAGAAGGCATGTTTCAACCTCACTAAAAATTCAATCCATCTTACCTCCACCCCTGCTGTATTTAAATACAGGTTTCCCCACTACCCAAAAGTAGAGCATTCCTATGAAAGTTTTCATAAGCCAAAGTAGTGTAAAGCCAAGCTTATCTCCTGGTTTCCAAAAGTTTTTATTATGCCACTTTGCTTTTACAAAAGACCTATAGAAATATCGCTTTCCTGGTGGCTCAGGCAGTGAAAACTCTGCCTGCAACTTGGGAGACCTGGGTTCAATATCTGGGTTAGGAAGGTATCATGGAGAAGAGAGTGGTAACCCACTCCAGTATTTTTGCCTGGGAAATCCCATTGACAGAGGAGCCTGGCGGGCTACAGTTCATGGGATGGCAAAGTGTCAGACATGACTGAGGGACTAACATGAGTGAGAGACTAATACTTCCACTTTTTACATTAATAGAGGGCTTCCCTCATGGCTCAGACAGTAAGGAATCTGCCTGCAATGCAGCAGACCCAGGTTAGATCCCTAGGTTGGGAAGATCCCCTGGAGAAGGCCATGGCAACCCACTCCAGTATTCTTGCCTGGAGAATCCCATTGACAGATGAGCCTGGTGGACTACAGTCCATCAGGTTGCAAAGAGTCAGATGTGACTGAGCAACTAACACTTGCTCTACTTTCTATATTAATATTGTAATGGCTTTCTTTTTTTGTAAAATAAAAAATCATCTTTGGATTTTTTTGTTAATGAAAATCAGTACTAACGCAGTGTGACACAGTTTTCATTCCAATTCCAAAGAAAGGCAATGCCAAAGAGTACTCCAACTACCAAACCATTACACTCATCTCACATGCTAGTAAAGTAATGCTCAAAATTCTCCAAGCCAGGCTTTAGCAATACCTGAACCGTGAAATTCCAGATGTTCAAGCTGCTTTTAGAAAAGGCAGAGGAACCAGAGATCAAATTGCCAACATCCTCTGGATCATCAAAAAAGCAAGAGAGTTCCAGAAAAACATCTATTTCTGCTTTATTGACTATGCCAAAGCCTTTGACTGTGGATAACAATAAACTGTGGAAAATTCTGTGGAATACCAGACCACCTGACTTGCCTCGTGAGAAACCTGTATGCATGTCAGGAAGCAACTGTTAGAACTGGATATGGAACAAAAGACTGGTTCCAAATAGGAAAAGGAGTACTTCAAGGCTGTACATTGTCACCCTGCTTATTTAACTTACATGCAGAGTACATCATGAGAAACACTGGGCTAGAGGAAGCACAAGCTGGAATCAAGATTGCCGGGAGAAATATCAATAACCTCAGATATGCAGATGACATCAACTTTATGGCAGAAAGTGTAGAGGAACTAAAGAGCCTCTTGATGAAAGTGAAAGAGGAGAGTGAAAAAGTTGGCTTAAAGCTTAACATTCAGAAAACTAACATCATGGCATCAGGTCCCATCACTTCATGGCAAATAGATGGGGAAACAGTGGAAACAGTGGCTGACTTTATTTTTCTGGGCTCCAAAATCACTGCAGATGGTGAGTGCAGCCATGAAATTAAAAGACGCTTACTCCTTGGAAGGAAAGTTATGACCAACCTAGACAGCATATTAAAAAGCAGAGACATTACTTTGCCAACAAAGGTCTGTCTAGTCAAGGCTATGGTTTTTCCAGTGGTCATGTATGGATGTGAGAGTTGGACTACAAAGAAAGCTGAGCACCGAAGAATTGATGCTTTTGAACTATGGTGTTGGAGAACTCTTGAGAGTCCTTTATACTGCAAGGAGATCCAACCAGTCTATCCTAAAGGAGATCACTCCTGGGTGTTCATTCCAAGGATTGATGCTGAAGCTGAAACTCCAATACTTTGGCAACATGATACAAAGAGCTGACTCATTTGAAAAGACCCTGATGCTGGGAAAGATTGAGGGCAGGAGGAGAAGGGGACGACAGGATGAGATGGTTGGATGACATCACTGACTCAATGGACATGGGTTTGTGTGTATTCTGGGAGTTGGTGATGGACAAGGAGGCCTGGCGTGCTGCAGTTCATGGGGTCGCAAAGAGTCGGACATGCCTAAGCAACTGAACTGAACTGAACACAAACTTTCAGAAAACCAGGGCGGGAGTGGAATCGCAGACTTGTACCCAGGATTTGCCAAGTGCATGCAATATGTGACGAACTGCCTGTTTTCTGACAGTGTCTGTATCACTCTTGCAATAGTCCTGTGAGGTATGGATCTTCTTTATTTTACAAGTGAGAAAACAGTTTCAGAGTAATGTTACTGCTCTGAAACTACACAGCTAGTAAGTGAGTGAGTCTAATTCCTAAGAACATAATAATATCTTTGTATGCTTTCTGCTCTTCTGTCATCACATTATGGGGGACTATGTTATTTTACATAGGTGATGGACTATGTCACACCAAATAGGTGATTTCATTTAAGCAACAGGCGTGTGAGATGGGTCTCATTATAGTTTTACAAATAATTAGCACATACTCTTGTGGGCAGAGTTTGAATGTCCCTTCCAGGTGTTCCTACCCAGAGTCCATGCCCTCCCCTATTGCACCCAGTGCTCAATGACCTATTTCACCTCTGATATTCACAGAGCACACAGGTCCCTGAAGCTCATCTCCATCTTAAACTGGCTACTCTCTGCCTTTAATTCATAGCCAGGCTTCCAGAAAGGTCTACTTACACATGTTCACCTCTCTGAAAGAATGTATTCTGTTGATTTAAGTTCTGAGATTACATCCATATGCTCAGAAACGAAAATGTAAAAAAACAATATATGGTGAAGCCTTTTTCTAAACATAGGTCCTCAGTTTCCTAATGTTCTCTACTTTCTAGAATGTAACCTTCTTGAGACTTTTCTGCATGTCCTCACAAACACTTGTAGAATGTATATATAAGCACATACAGATGTATAGCACCCTTATCTAAACAGTAGTATAACACATAGGATCCTGTACTTTGCTTTTTTCCGCCTTTGAAATATGACATGATTAATTTTTAACAGTCCATTTTACATACTGGTCACTAGAAATACTTTGGCACTTGAGATTCTTCCTGCTGCCTCTTACATCAAGATAGCTACCAATCACTCTGTACTTGATTAGCTTCATTCAAGTGTCCTGAATATGAATTGTAACACTTCCCCAAAAATTACAACTAAATTAAACAAGTTTTATTTAGGAAACTGTGTTCCACCTTGCATAAAAGTCTCTATGGTTATTTTAAGCAAGATGCAACCAACCTCTGACTTCTTCTTTCCCGAGTTACTCATCTTTAATAGTATAATAAATTGGCACTGGTAGTGCACAGCAAAAATAATGCATTTAAGCCATGTGATTACCACCTTCCCCTGTGACAATGTCAATAGCATATGTTACTTTTTACACAAAACTTCCCAATTTACATGTGTTCTATCTCTCTATTTTCTCCAGAAGTTTGAGTTTCTTAATCTTATTTTATAGATGAAGAAATTAAAGAAGTGACTTGTGTGTTGGTCCTGCGATTTTCCCTAGAACAGTCAAGTTGATAAGATGGCTCTTAAATTTTTGAACAACTTTTGGATCGTCAACTACCTCTCTGTGAATGCCCCACCTTGCAGATATTTCTGCTTTATGTTCTCAACACAAGGCAGTTTTTGGAGTTTGGATTGTGGTTTCTGTCCCTCATCTCTGATTATCTTTCTTTCCCTTTCCTGTCATGCTTCTTCAAAGAAAGGAAGAAGCCATATGAATGCTGTATATGTGGCTGGGCCCTGCTCAGCAATACAAACTCACTGGGAACATAACTCACTTCCAAACTTTACTGGGCAGGTTCTGAGCTGATTAATCAGATAGTAGAACATGCTTGGCTCTACTCTTTCCAAGTATGCATAGGGTCCTTCAGCCTTGAGTCAGGACACATCTAAGAAGGTGATTAGTTGGATACCACAGGAAGAACACATATTGTTGCCCACAACTGCTTCCTAGTCCCCACACCGAGCAGTAGCAAGAATGGTGGTAAATGCTTTTAGATCAGAGCAGGATGCATGGAAGCTCAGGTCACAGGGTTGGGACAGGACCCACAAGTGGGTGGCAATACCCAGGAAGAACAAGGAGAATCCAAATGCAGCATTTCACCAAAAATATGAGTTCATTCTCTCCAATTTCATTAATGATTGGCCAGAGTAGAAGCTGTCCCACCTCTGATATCCCTGGCTTTCTAAATTCACACAACTGAATGTTTAACAGGGAATCTCCAATTCAAGCATGAATTAAGAATCATCATGTTTGAAGAAAAACTTATAAATTATAAAGAAGAAATATCAAACTGAACAAATGAAGAAAAAAAAAGCCCTTATACTCAAAATATTATGCAAACCCAAATTCAGAGACATTCTACAAAATAACTGGCTTATGAGCCTCGAAAGTGTCAAGGCATGCAAGACAAAGAAAGACTCAAGAATGCCAGACTGAAGGAAGCTAACCATCAAGATAACTAACTGTAGCATGAGATTCCAGATTGGGTCCTTTTGCTGCATAAGACATTTTGGGGATAACTGGAAAAAAAACTTGAATGGCATCTGAATATTTGATGGTAGTAGTGCATCAATGTTCGTTCCCAATTTTGACTGTTCTATTGCAGCTACTAGGAGAATTTCCATGTTTTTGCAGAAGATACACACTAAAGGAATGGGGTGTACTAATTACTGTATCTCCCTCTTAGTACATCAAAGAATAGTGTTGCTGATTTTGATGCAAAGTTGCTTAAGAGTTCAGGAGCCAAAGATTATCACCCAGAGAAGGAGCAGCCAAGAAATAGAAAGTTCATTTCACTCTGCTTAAGCAAGGGAAGTGGTTGGGAGAATGTTAGGTTATGCTGTGCTTGAAAATTAAAAATTAATGTGAAAAATATCTACACCATTTCTCTCAGTGTTAGCAACTATATCTCTTTTTCTAAATTATATATCCTAATTTTTCACCATATATTTATTTTTATATTAGTTCTTTAAACTGAAAGCATGAGTATTATAGAAAAAGCATATTTGAAAGTGAAAGTCAGCTACATTCTTTTAGACAAAGTAAATTTTTTAGTGGAAGCCTGACTACATAAATTAGGCACAAACATCCACTTGATGGCGGCAATATCCAGAGGCATTACCCTATGGACTTCTCCACACATCACTTGTTTCAGTCAGGGCACTTGTTGCAAACAACAAAGTGAAAAGTGAAAATATTAGTCCCTCAGTTGTGTCCAACACTGTGTGACCCCATGGACTGTAGCCTGCCAGACTCCTCTGTCCATGGGATTCTCCAGGCCAGAATACTGGAGTGTGAAGCCCTTCCCTTTTCCAGGGAATCTTCTCCACTCAGGAATCAAACCCAGGTCTCCTGTACTGCAGGCAGATTCTTTACTGTGTGAGCCACCAATACTGGCTTCCTCAGGGGAAATGTCTGTGGGGGGTCAGGTAAGGGCCCCAGGCATTTCCAGCCAATAGCATCACTACTGAGGCTAAACCAAGACTTTTGTTGTTTCCTTTCATCCTAAGTGCTTCTTTCTCACCCTCCTTGGGTCAACCTGGTCATGTGATAAGCAGTCAGTGGTCACAGGACCACAGCTGGACTAGAAGTCTCCACAAGAGAGTCACAGGCTCTAGCCCCTTGTGACAGAAGAGTCATTTGAACTACTTCTGGATTCAAAAGTACAACTGAGGTGTTGGATTTTTTAACAATGCGTACTCAATCATAAATTAAGTGACAGGAAAGGATGAAGGTCCAGTGATGATCCCCATGGCTCTGTGTTAAGTTTCGACAAGACATCTGTCTGAGTCCATTGCTGGCCATTAAATGCAGCACATGGGTGGTTTTTGACATATTAACCCCTCTCCAGATTCAAAAATAGGGTGTGAAGAATCATGGTCCAGGGACTCTTTTGGTTAAGATTCTGCCCTCCCAATCCAGGGGGTATGAGTTCAGTCCCTGGGCAGGGAACTAAGATTCCCATGACATCAGGTGCAGTCTAAAGAAAAAACAGAATTATGGCCTATATTTGATAAGTGTTGGTTTAGTTACGCCAAAGAGGCACACATAACCACGAAGCAATGATTTGGGATTTTTGTGCATCAAACTGCTAAGAGATGGAGAAGGGTGGTGATCTTCGTAAGACCACACAAACTATACTCCTGCTGGGAAAACTCATACACAAATATCAATGGGTATTTGGAGAATTGACCAAGGGACAGCAGTTTCAGAGAGAGGTGCTAAATAACTCCCTAGAAAACTTACTTTAGTCCTAGGTGGAAAGGAAACCCAAGCATCTCATTTATCCCCAGGGTGAAATATTGACTGCCCTCAATGTTAGAGGATGACAGATCATGAACACTTGGGAAAATGTCATCTACAAATTAGACCAACAGAACATAAATCAAGAACAACTCAGCTGGGGGAGGGAAGGCAGCTCATGACAGGACTGATACACCACGTAACCCCTCATCCTGGCTATGGTCAGGGGCTTGGCAGCCTGCTGAGGAAAGGTTTTGTTCCAACTATAAGCCTCTGTGATTTTGAAAATTTACTTTAATTCCTTTCCTAGCAGAAAGAGAGCAAGAAGAGACTGTTGTTGTGTGGTTGGGTAGGGACCTGGCCTGGCTGAAGGTTAGAACGGTGCCAAGACCCAGGGCGGCGGGGTTACTCAGCTGCTACAGAATCAAGAACAGCTATTTGTCTGCACCTCTTTGTTCTCAAAACTAGGAGAGGCCTCGAGAAATGTCATGACTCTGTCTGATTCACACCCCATTCTATTGAACAGAGGGTTTCCCTGGGCTCCCTGGTGGCTCAGATGGTAAAGACTCTGCCTGCAAAGCAGGAGACCTGGGTTCAATTCCTGGGTCGGGAAGATCCCCTGGAGAAGGGAATGGCAACCCACTCCAGTATTCTTGCCTGGAAAATCCCATGGACAGAAGAGCCTGGCGGGCTACAGTCTATGGGGTCACAAACAGCCGGACATGACTGAGCGACAAATACTTTTCACTTTTATGTATTGAACAGGTGGCTCAGGTTACAGGGGTGTAGCTGAGAGTCAGATCTGACTTAATTCCACTTTTCACATCACCTTGGACAAGAACTTTGTATTGGGGACTTTTCAATTTCCTTCTGTGGGCAAAGATATAAACAAACCTATCTATCTCACGAAATTGTGAGGATGAGCAAAAATGCAGGTCAGCTAGTCTGGTGAGGACGCATCAGATCTTACACTGAGACTGGCTCCCTGGTCACCTTGATGCCCAGTGCTCATGACGGCTAGGCTCCCGAGAGCGCTGCCAGGAAACCCTGCCCCGAGACCTTTTGAGTCTGTATTTGGGAGGTGAAGCCATTTTCCATGTCCACAGATGTTCCAAACAGGGTGTTACAGGCCTTTTTGAGCCACTGTTGTTTCTCCTTTGTCTATATACTGTTCTCCAAAGGTGAAGAATTGCTTGAGGAAGGGGGTGTTAAGCATCCGGCGTGATGTGTAGTGTTGGAGACACAGAGACCTTGGACTCCCTCCAGTTTAGAGACCTAACAGTCCAGTTTGGAAGACAAAAATGGTATCATCTTTGGACCATCTCTTTAGCTCTAGTCTAGCATCCTCCTCTCTGGGCAGCTGCCTCACACAAACACATCCTCGACTGATGGGGTTCCAGGGGGTGACCCTGCTCTTACACAAGCCACAGCTCCCTCACCACATGGGTCAGCCGGTCTCACTACCACCCCTTATGCCTCCCGTTGCTGGTTGAAGGCTGAGCACCTGAGGACCAGCTTGGGTTTGCTTCCCACCACTGAGGGAAATGGAAAAACTTATTCCTTGTGCTTCATGTGTCCTTGAGAGATTTTTCATTCCACTCGCCATGAGGGGAAAAGGGAGGAGGATAGATATATATTATTGATGAATGTAGCCAAAGAATCAGAGTATGATGATTCAGCTCTATCTAGACTTTTTAACTTTTGGATCTGCATTTCCACCAAGAGGAAATGCTGTGGGCTTACAGGAACTTATAACCTGTAGTCATCCAGAACTTCCTTCCTGGCTAACTAGTCAGGGTAGGCGAACTGCTATAACAAATATTCTGAGTCTTATTAGCTTAACACAGTACATTTTCACTTTCTGTTCTTACGGAGACCCAGCGCACAATGGTGGGGCAGAGGATGGGGCTAGAGTCTCCTTATGTCATTCAAAGGATCAGGAAGGGAAACCATATGAGAAGTTCTGAGGTAACTGTGGACCCACTCTGCAGAAGAGAAAGAAACAAAACACAAAGACATAATCAATCTAGAAGACATACAGGAAAGTCTTCCAATTTCAGAAAATACCAAGCTTCTGGCATTTGGGATGTCCTTATCTTACGTGCAAGCTCCAAACCACATATCCCAAAGACAGAAGACCACTCCCTAACTGATACACTCTGCACTCCCATTCAGAGGAGGAGACTAATAGTGGAATGGATATCAGAACTGTAGGTCAGATCCATGGTAAACTTCAAGGCTATACAAATGAGTCCTTTATACCCAAATATGGATGGACAAATGCTTACCAAACATTTCACAGAAGTGGAAGAGATCATGATGAATAAACTGAACTATTTCTGGAGAAAAAAACACATATACTACAGGAAACAGAGGACATTACCAAAAAATCCAAATTCATATTCTCAGAACTGTAAAGATAACAGGGGTTTTATAAAATAGGAACAGGGTGCTATAAAAGGCAAGAATTAAAGAATAAGAGAAAGTCCTTGGGAAAAAAGTATTATGGTAAATTAAAAACTTTCTGGATGCAAAGTACTCAGCTCAAAGTGGCTCTGCCTCACCCTGCCTTTGATAGACAGTGGTCTCGACCTGCCCACAGATCCCGCCCAGGGATCCCGCCAACTCACATGACCTCTTCCTTAACCAATCTCAAGCCCAGGCACTGACCCCGCCCAACGAACGCCATTACCCCTGCAACCCAGAGCCGAACTCAGCCAGCTGCCTTCTGGCTCGGCTCCGGCTGCCCACAGCGTCCACCATGGGAAGGTTCGAACGAGTCCGAGGGCGCCGTCGTCGGCGCCCGCGTCCCCGCCGATTCCAACCCCGCAGACGCCTCATCCGAGCCGCCATTCCCTGGTTCTTGGAGTGGCCCACCGTGCTGCCCACACCACCCTCACAGGTGCATCAGAACCACCACCCTGAGTGTGAGGCCGCGATCAACAGCCAGACCTCCCTGGAGTTCCATGTCTCCTTCCATTGCCGGGCTGTGGCCTTCTACCTCGACCTCAGTGATGACGTGGCCCTGAAGCATTTCTCCGGTTTCTTTTTGCTCCGCTCCCACGAGCACAGCAAGACAGCCGAGAGCCTGATGTTCCTGCAGAACCGGCGTGGGGGCCGCATCTCTTTCCTCGACATCAGAAACCCCGAGAGCCAAGAGTGGGAGAGCGGGCTCCAGGCCATGCAAGACATCCTGCACCTGGAAAAGTACATCAACCAGAGCCTGATCGACCTGCACCAGCTGGCCACCGAGAGCTGCGACGCCGACCTGTGCCACTTCCTGGAGACCGGCTACCTGGACCAGCAGGTCAAGTTCATCAAGGAGCTGGAGGACCATGTCAGCAGCCTGAGCAACGCGAGGTCCCCGGAAGGTGCCCTGGCAGAGTACTTCTCTGAGAAGCTCACCCTGAGTGACGGCGACAAGGAGGACTGAGCCTGGACTGGACTTTCCCCTGAGGCCTGGGTGAGTGCCCACGGTCACCCTGCCTCCCATGAAGTCTGCAGTATTGCCCCTGCAGAATAAGTTCACTTAAGTTTCCCTTCTTTCCGTGTTGCCAGTTCTTCCAGTAAACTAATTGCTTCCTAAAGAAATAAAGGTCCCTGTTGATTCGCGCGTGCAAACCCTTCACCTTTCAAGTTTTAAAACAGGTATGCAGGAGTCTCTTGAGCTACCAATGCCCTGTCCACAGGCAGCTCAGGATCTCCACAGAGGGAGGGAAAAAGGGGATGCATGGGACCCTGGACAATACAAAATATACCTTCCCCTAGTAAACAATGTGGTATATGGGGTGGGTGTGGGCGAGGTGAGGCCCTGGTCAATGTGCGTGCCTGTGAATAGATAAGCTATAAAAATATGGCCTGAAAATCATGATTGGGGTTGATCTCCAGAAATACTGAAGGGAGTGGGATTGGGAAGGGAATGAAATAAAGGGGTTTTCATTTTGGTTGAAGCAGACTTCTGGGTAGCAAGATGGGGGCCCAGGATGCTTGCATAGCAGAGTCCCATGCTGACAAGCTCACCCTGAGCTACAATGACAATCTAACGGTAGCATGGCTGACTTTCCAAGACATACACTTCCAGTGGTCACCACTGTTGAGCATGGATGTTGCCCTTACAAAACATCCATGTGTGATTCTTTACTTGAATTGTACCACCCTGTGATAAAGCAGATTGATACCACTCAAAATTTATCTCAGTTCTATTGAGGGCGATTATATATAGCTCTTCTTGGGTGAAAAATACAGGCTCATGAATGAAGGTCAATTTGTGATATTGAATATCAAGTAAAATGAATCCCCCTGAATATGAAGTCAGTGGTACTGGCTGCATTGAAGTATGTAGAGAGGGAAGGGTTGATGCTGGGATACCAGTTAGTTGGTATCACAGCTGGGCCAGGTGAAAGACAATGGTGATTGAACTGGAGTGGAGGATAAAGAAATGAAGAGATGTAGACACACTGCAGATAGATTTGGATACATGAGCAAGGTTTCCACATGGACCAGAGAGGAAGAGGGAGACATGAAGAAAATAATCTAATTTAGCCTCGGTTGATGGAGGTGCCTTTTGAGCAATTTGGGGTCTTTTGCCAGGGACACAGTGGGGATGGAAAGTTGGAGAAGGCATGTCACATCAAATCTGAGATGCATATTAGACGTCCAAGTGGAACTGTCATGCAGGTAGCCAGAAAAATGAATCTGGAGTTCAGAGTGGATGTCAGCTTTAGAAACAGACCTGTGGGAGACACCATGATGCCTATATAGGTTGTGTTGTGGTCATGGGAGTGGAAAACCTCAGTGGAGAGTGGACTGGGAGGATGGCAGAGCCCAAGCCCAGGGTAACTAACATGTAGAAGCAGGGCTGAGGTGATGAAACACCCAGAGGGGTGCTGACCTCACCTTGACCTTTAGCTCACTGCAGACTCGGCCCACCTGTGCCCACACCCCGTGGCCCCAAATCAGCCTGTTCGTGACCTCAGTGTGGCCTCCTGGGGTCGGCTATCAGAATGGGGAGGAGACTGTACTGTTTCTCTTTCTGTGACTGTGCAGAAAGAAATTTTCCAGTTTAAGAAAAGAATTCTTAAAAAAATGATAGGGACTTCCCTGGTGGTCCATTGGTTAAGAAGCTGCCTTCCAACACATGGGATAAAGGTTCGATCTCTGGTCCGGGAATTATGATCCCACATGCCTCAGGAAAACTAAGGCCATGTGCAGCAGCAAAGACCCAGTACAGTCAAAAAAATAAAATCTTTAATATTTTCCTCTTCTTTAAAAATTCAGCCTCTGGGTCAACTCTATTTGATCAGATGAAATCTCTACACATGTAAAGCCTAATATTGCTTTTGCCTAACAAAAACACTCAAAATATGTTTCTTCTGTGCCTAGGTGTATTTAACAAGGCAAAAGTTAAAATTTTACAGATCTTGCCTGTCTTATGGTCCTTGATAAGACAGGGTCCTCAGATTGACACATGCTCAATCTGAGTCTCCCTAAAGTTTGCAAACTGCTTTGAATATTTACAAATATTCAAATATTTACAAATATTCCTCCCTGTAGCTCAAATGGTATAGAATCTACCCACAATGTGGGAGACCTGGGTCTGATCCCTGCGTCAGAATAATCCCCTGGAGAAAACAATGGCAATCCACTCAAGTATTCTTGCCTGGAGAATTCCATGCACAGAGGAGCCTGGTGGGCTACAATCCATGGGATCGCAGAGAGTCGGACATGACTGAGCGACTAAGTCTTGCTTTGAATATTTACAAATATATAAACAAGCTTGCTACGAAGGAATTAACTTTCCCATTTCACCATGACGGCACTTGAATTTTTATTTTAAATGAGGATGAAGTCTCTTCACTTAAATTTCCAGAAAATGTGCTTGTTGCTTTGTGCTTGTTCCTTTGTGCTTAGACAACCAGGCTGTTTTCACTGTTTCTCTGCTCACATTGAGGATCTCTCCTCTTTCTTTGATGGGCATTCCCTGGTGGCTCAGACGGTAAAGAATCTGCCTGCAATGCAGGAGACTGGGGTTTAGTCCCTGGGTCAGCGAGATCCCTGCGAGAAGGGAATGTCCACCCACTCCAGTGTTCTTGCCTGGAGAATTCTATAAACAGAGTAGCCTAGTAGGCTACCATCCACGGGGTCGCAAAGGGTGGGACACGACTGAGTGACTAACACTTTCATTTTCCGCTCTCTGACAATGTCTCAGATCCTACATGTGTCAATTCACGGTTCTACTCTAGATAGAAGCAAGCACCAGGTGAGAAGATGTTCATCTTTATGACTAGAAATTGAATTTTTGGTTGTGCTAGGGTTTCGTTACTCACAGTCTTTGCTCTAGTTGTGGTATGTGGGTTTCTTATGGTCGTGGCTTCGCCAGTTGCACACCATGGGCTCGAGGCGCTTAGACTTCAGTAGTTGAGGCACATGGGCTCAGCAGCTCTGGTTCCCCAGCTCTAGAGCACCGCTTCAGTAGTTGTGATGCACAGGCTGAAGTCCTCTGTGAAATGTGGGATCTTCCTGGATCCGAGATCAAACCTAGGTCTCCTGCTTTGGCAGAAGGAGTCTTTACTACTGAACCACGAGGGAAGCCTGAAGGTCCCTCTTAGTTTTCTGTTTTGAAGAAACAGTTTGGTGTCGTGGATTCTTCCACATCGATGGCATGGGTTCAGATCCCATTCCAGCCACTTACTAAATTGAGGGTATTGGAAAATGTTAATTACCTTCTCTCTGCCTCTGATTTCTCATATGTAAAATAGGGATCAAAAAACTATTGCTTAAAAGAGTAGATGGTTTATTATATTGTAAATGTTTAATTTGAATTTAAACATATTTAAAATTAGTATCTTTTAAATTGCCCTCAGGTAGGGCAGTATCAAATGAAACAAGTCCCCAAAGTACTAGATGACCAAAGTCAACCCAGGGCATTCGTACATATACAGTCTCCATTTTCTACCGCAGATCTTATATAATAGGGCGGGAAAAAAACCATATGTAGGGCACAGCTTTCTGTATCTGCCTGAATGCCCTATTCCCTTACTGGGGGAAAATCTAACAAAGTTAAATGCCCAAGTGACTTTCTCACTAGAAACAGTAGATGCTGAATTACTCCTAGGTCAAACCTGCACCCTCCAAGCTGTGCTATGACAATGTAGAAACAAATTTGAACCAGAAGTCCCCAAAGAAATTCTACAAAAGGTAAGAGAGGATGCTTGAGTTGAGGACAGGCCAGGAAGAGCCAAAACCACTGACCGCATAGTAGGAAAACTCCAGCCCAGTGCCAAGTATAGGAACTGAAAAAGCAGTAGCCTTTAAAGAGGCATGTGAAGCATAAATCCTCTGAAAACCACCTTTCTTATATGCCAATTAATCTAACCGCAGTACTGTAGTGTTAGTCGTTCAGTCGTGTCAGACTCTACGACCTAAAGGACTGTAGCCCACCAGCCTCCTCTGTCCGTGGGATTCTCCAGACAAGAATACTGGATTGGGTGGCCATTCCCTTCTCCAGAATATTTTCCTTACCCAGTTATCGAACGTGGGTCTCCTGCATTGCAGGCAGATTCTCTACCATCTGAGGTACGAGGGAAGCCCCTTATGAAATTTACCAATATCAATAAAGTAGTTCAATACTGCCGGTATAAAAGCCAGGGGTCAGAGATTATTGTTTGCATGGGATCTGAGACCCACTGACTAAATTGTACATGATATATGTTCCATAGTGCCAAATCCTTATACTTTTGCTTACAATGTTATCCGGAGACTTTTGCTGGTCTACAATTCTGGACCCAAAAGATCCCTTTTACTGGATACCACTCAGCCCTGAGGCCTAGGAACTGTTGCCTTTTAATCAGATGATCCAGAGACTAATATGAAACAACCCTGTTGTTGGATGGGGTCCCACTAGGATGGAGGAATCCCCTACCATCGTCTCCACAAGCCTTAGCCAAGGACTTAAGGGACTGCCAATTAAATGAGGGAGCTGTACTGCAATATATGAATAATATACCTAATGCCTAGTAAAACAAAGGAAGCTTCAGGCCAAAATACAATCCTTACTTTCAACTTTCTGGCAGACTGGGGATATAAAGTCTCCATGGGAAAAGTGAAAACTTCTCAACCAACTGCAAAATATCTATGACAAAGAAACATATTCCAAATGGAATGGAGGCATTAGAGTGACTGCATCAACCACCAGAAGGCAATCATAAGGATTCTTAGGAATGTCAGGGCTTTGTAATGTTTGGATCCCTAAGTTTGGGATCATGGTAAACCCCTATATGACACTCTTAAAGGAAAGGATAATGAGCCACTAAGATAGACTGCAGAATGCCAAAAGGTCTTTCTGTACAATTCACTCAAGTCCATTCTAGCAGACCTGACCTGACAATCCGGATACGAAAATGCTTACAAATGGGAGCAGCTTCATGGACGGGGGACTCTTTGGTATGCAACAGTGAGTCATCAGGAAGTTCTAGAAGCAGAAATCCTCCTCCAGGTATGTCTGCCCAGAAGGCAGAGCTAGTAACCTGCATGAGACCCCTGCACCTTGGAGCTAGGAACAAGGTAACTCCTTATATTCATTCTAAGTACGCCTTCTCTGTGGTACAGGTATGTGGGGCCATATGGAAAGAGAGGTCTATGAACATCAGGAAGGAAAGAAGGACACAGAGGAGATCCGGGCATTATTGGACTCTGTTAGAATGCTGGAAGAACCAGCCATAGCTCACTGCCCAGGCCACCAAAAGGTGGATAGTTATATAACTAATGGAAATAATTTAGCCCATCATGCATGCATGCTAAGTCACTCAGTTGTATCCAACTCTCTGCGACCCCACGGACTGTAGCCTGCTGAGCTCCTCTGTCCATGGGACTTCCCAGGCAAGATACTGGAGTGGGTTGCCATTTCGTCCTCTAGGGATCTTCCCGACCCAGGGATCAAACCCACGTCTTTTGTGTCTCGTGACCTGGCAGGCAGGTTCTTTACCACTAGTGTCACCTGGAGAATAATTTGACCTGTTACACCACAGAAAATCAGCCAGAACAAAAACCCCAGGTCCTAAAGCCCTAGCACTCATGCCATGTGAGGACCTATTGCTGGTGAAGCCTCAGTATTCAGTAAAGGACCTAGAGAGCAGATGGATGGGGATGGTATGCTCAATACAACTAATTAGTAGAGCAGTACAAAAGGAAACTTACCATGAGGGCTTCCCTAGTGACCCAGTAGTTAAGAATATGCCTTGCAATGCAGGGGAAACTGGTTCAATCCCTGGTTTGGGAAGATCTCAGATGCCGCAGAGCAACGATGCCCGCGAGCCACAGCGACTTAAACCCATGAGCCTAGAGCCCATGCTCTGCAGCAAGAGAAGCCTCCGAAATGAGAAACCCACACACCAGAGCTGGAGAGCAGCTCCCACGCAGCACAAATAGAGAAAGCCCTCACACAGCAGGGAAGATCCAGCACAGCCAAAATAGACAAATAAACAGACATTTCTCCAAAGAAGACATACAGACGGGCAAAAAGCTCAGGAAAACAGGCTCCATGTCGGTAATAATTAGAAAAATCCAAATCGAAACTACAATGATGTGTCACCTCACACCAGTCAGAATGACCATCATCAGAAAACTACAAACAATAAATGCTGGAGAGGGTGTGGTGAAAAGAGAACCCTCTTGCACTGTTGGTAGGAATGTAAATTGGTGCAGCCACAATGGAGAACTGTATGGAGGTTCCTTAAAAAACTAAAACTACAACTACCATATGACACAGAAACCCCACTACTGGGCATATACCCTGAGAAAACCATAATTCTAAAAGAGACAGGGACCCCAATGTTCATAGCTGGACTATTCACAATAGCCAGGACATGGAAGCAGCCTAAATGTCCACTGACACAAAAACAGATAAACAAGATCTACATATATACAATGGAGTATTTCTCAGTCCTAAAAAGAAATAAAATTAGGACATTTGTAGCGATGTGGATGTACCTAGAGTCTGTCATGCAGAGTGAAATGAGTCTGAAAGAGAAAAACAAACATGGTCTATTAATGCATATATATGCAATTGAGGAAAATGGTATTGATGACCCAATTTGCAGGGCAGAAATAGAAATGCAGACATAAAGAATGGCCATGTGGACATGTTGGGGAAGAGGGAGGGGGCCAGCTGCGAAAGTGGCAATGACATATATACACTGCCAGGTGTGAAATAGCTAGCTAGTGGGAAGCTGCTATGTAGCACAGGGAGCTCAGCTCGGCGCTCTGTGATGACCTAGAGGGGTGGGATGTGGGGGTGGGAGGGAGGCTGAAGAGGGAGGGGATATATGTGTACATATAGCGCATCCACTCTGTTCTATGGCGGAAACAAACACCACATTGTAAAGCAATATACTCCGCCCTCCCAAGAGAAAAGGAAACCATGGCTTCCAGCAGCACGAGTAGTTCATATGGGCTGATTCGAGACTGGCCAATCAGCTGATTCCTCGAACCCCTTAAATTTCTCCTTCAGCCTTGGGGTGAAGAACCAGATTTGACAGCCTTGCCTGCTGTCTCCTTGCCAGCTGACCTCACGATAAAACTCTTCCTTTTCTCAAAAGCCAATCCTATAGTACGGGGTTCTATGCACATCAGGCAGCGAGCCTTTGTCGGTAGTGGACACACGGTTAACCAGACACATCAAGTGACACAGACACTCATTTACCTATTTGTTTCATCACAAATCACTTTGTTTTATACCATGGGTTGTCAAACTATGGCCTGCAAGCCAAATCCAGCCCACCATCTATTGTGTTACTTTTTAAATTTGTTAAACACTGTGTTTTTTGAGAGTCCCTTCGACTGCAAGGAGATCAGACCAGTCAATTCTAAAGGAAATCAACCCTGGATATTCATTGTAAGGACTATTTCTGAAGCTCCAATATTCTGGCCCCCGGATGCAAAGAACTGACTCACTGGAAAACACTGGGAAATGCTGGGAAAGATGGAAGGCAAAATGAAAAGGGGACGACAGAGGATGAGATGGTTAGATAGCATCACTGACTCAATGGTCATGAATGTTAGCAAACTCTGGGAGACAGTGGATGAAAGAGGAGCCTGACATACTACAATCCACGGGGGTCACAAAGAGTTGGACATGACTTACTGACTAAACACCAACAATTTTAAGAGCAGTTTTAGGCTGATAGCAAAATTCAGAGAAAGAAACTGAGATATTCCCAGGCCATATATTCCCTGGCCCCACATATGCATAATGTATTCCACCATCAACATCCAGCAGCAGAGTGGTTGATTTGTTACAACTGATGAACCTACAATGATACATCATAATCACACAAATGCCATAGTTTATATTAGGATTCCTTATTGGTGGTGTAGCGTCTATGGGTTTGGACAAATGTATAGCAACATGAAACCCTGATTAGAGTCATGTACAGAGTTTTCAGTGCCCTAAAAAATATCCTCTTCACCTATTCTTTCCTCCTCCCCTCTCAACCACTAATCTTTTTACTGTCTCCATATTTCTTACATTGACATATAATTGACATACACCACTGATTTCAGGAATATAACATAATGCTTAGATATCTGTATATGTTGTGAAATGATCCCAAGTAGTTGACATCCGTTACCATACAATCATTACAATTTTTTTACTTGTGATAAGAACTTTTTAAATTTACTCTACTAGCAACTTCCAAATAGACGATAGTGTTATTAACTACAGGCACCATGCTATATATCATAACCCATAACTTATAGCTTAAAGAATGTGTCTTTTGACTCCCTTAACCCATTTTGCTCACCTTCACGCCCTCCACCTCTGCTCTGGCAACTACCAATCTGTCCTCTACGAGTTTGGTTTTCGGTTGTTGTTGCTGTTTTAGATTTCACATGTAAAGGAGATCATATGGTATTTGTCTTTCTTGGTCTGACTTATTCCACTTAGCCTAATGCCCTCCAAGTTCATCCATATTGTTGCACATGCACAATTTCCTTCTTTGTATACCTGAATAATGTTCCATTGTATATATAAACCGCATCTTTCTTCATTCATTCATCAGTGAACACTCAGGTTGCTTCCATGTCTAGTCTATTGTAAATAACGCGGAAGTGAACATGGAAGTACATACATCTTTTTGAGCTGTTGTTTTCATTTCCTTTGCATAAACACCCAGAAGTCAAATTGCTGGGTCTTATGATAGTTCTATTTTTAACTTTTTGAGGAACTTCCATACCGTTTTCCATAGTGTCTGCAGCAATTTACAATTCTATCAACAGTGCACAAGAGTTTCTTTACTCCACAGTCTCACCAATATGTGTTATTTCTTGTGTTTTGGATAACAGCCATTCCAACAGGAGTGGGGTGATATCTGGGATGGGTCTGATTTGCATTTCTCTGATGATAAATGATGCTGAATACCTTTTCATGTATTTCTTAGCCATCTGTATGTCTTCTTCACAAAACCATCTATTCAGATCTTCTGTCCATTTGAGTAGTCAATTTCTTTTTGCTATTGAGTTCTATGAGTTGTTTACATATTTTGGATATTAACCTCGTATGACAGGAGTCCCCATCCTCTAGGCCATGGACTGGTACCTCCCGTCAGATCAGTGGCAGCATTAGATAAAGTGCACAAAGTATGTAATGTGCTTGAATCATCCCGAAACCATCTCCTCACCCCCATTCGATGAAAAATTGTCTTCCACAAAATCCGTTCCTGGTGCCAAAAAGGTTGGGGACGGCTACCTTATCAGATCTATCATTTACAAACATTTTACTCTCCTTGTAGTTCAGCTGGTAGAGAATCCACCTGCAATGCAGCAGACCTGGGTTCGATCCCTGGGTTGGGAACATCCCCGGGAGAAGGGAAAGGCTACCCACTCCAGTATTCTGGCCTAGGGAATTCCATGGACTGTATAGTCCATGGGGTCACAAAGAGTCAGACACGACTGAATGACTTTCACTTTCTTCCATCCAATAGGTTGCCTTTTGATTCTGTTGATAGTTTCCTTTGCTGTGCACAAGTCTTTTCGTTTGATATAGTCCCACCTGTTTATTTTTGCTTTTCTTGCCTTCACTTTGGTGTCAAATACAAAACCTCATCTACAAGACTAACATCAAGGAGTTTACTAATGCTTCTGTTTTCTCCTACACATTTTATGGTTTCAGTCTTATGTTCAAGTCTTTCATACATTTTGAGCTGATTTGTATAAAATAGTGGTCCAGTTTCCTTCCTTTACATGTCGATATCCTGTTTTCCCAACACCATTTACTGCAGAAACTGTCTTTTTTCCACTGTATATTCTTGGCTCCTCTGTCATAAATTGTCATCAATTAATTCATTTGGGTTTATTTCCAGGCTGTTTTGCTTCATTGACCTGTGTGTCTGTTTTTATGCCAATACCATACTCATTTGGTTACTCTTTCCATAGTTTTGTCTTTTCTAGAATGTCATACAGTTGAAATCATATGGTATATAGCCTTTTTACATTGGCTTCTTTCACTTAGTAAGATGCATGTATGTCTTCTTCATGTCTTTCTATGGCTTGATAGCTTATTTCTTTTTAGCGCTGATTAGTATTACAATGTCTGGTTGTATCATAATTCATTTATCTATTCACGTATGGAAGGACATTCTGGGCATTGTTAATAAAACTGCTACAAACATCTGCACGCAGGTTTTTGTGTTAATGTAAGTTTTCAGCTCCTCTCAGTAAATAACCAAGGAGTGTGATTTCTGGATCATATGTTAAGAATAGGTTTACTTTTGTAAGAAACCACCAGAATGTCTTCCAAAGTGCTATACCATTTTGCATTCCCACCAGGAACAAGTGAGCGCTCCCGTCGCTTCTCATCCTAGTCAGCATGTAGTGTTGTCTGTTGTCTGCATTTTGGCCATTCTAATAGGTGTGAAGTGATATCTTATTGTTGTTTAAGTTGGGATTTCCCTGATGACATACGATATGGAGCATCTTTTCATATGCTTGTTTGCCATCTTTATACTTTCTTTGATGAGCTATCTGTTAAGGTCTTTTTCCCATTTTAAAACTACATTGTTTGTTTTCTTTTTTTTCCCATTTATTTTTATTAGTTGGAGGCTAAATACTTTACAATATTGTAGTGGTTTTTGCCATACATTGACATGAATCAGCCCTGGATTTACATGTGTTCCCCATCCCGATCCCCCCTCACACCTCCCTCTCCACCCGATCCCTCTGGGTCTTCCCAGGGCACCAGACCCGAGCACTTGTCTCACGCATGTTTGTTTTCTTATTGTTAGGTTTTAAGAGTTATTTGTCTACTTTGGATAACAGTCCTTCATCATATGTGTTTTCTGCAAATATTTTCTCCCAGTCTGTGCCTTGTCTTCTCCTTATTTTAATATTGCCTTTCACAGGGAGGAAGTTTTTAATTTGAACAAAATACAATTTATCAATGATTTCTTCCATGGATGATGTCTTTGGTTGTTGTATCTGCAAAGTCATTGACATGTCAAAGGTCATCTAAGGTTTCTCCAATGTTATTTTCTAGGAGTTTTATAACTTGACATTTTACATTTAGGTCGATGATCCATTTTAAGTTAAATTTTGGAAAGGATGTAAACTGTGTGTCACTTCTTTGCACGTGGATGTCCAGTTGTTCCAGTATAATTTCTTGAAAATACTATCTTTGCTCCATTGTATTGCATTTTTTCTTTGTTAAATATTATTTGATTATATTTATATGGTTGTATTTCTGAACTCCCTGGTGGTGGTTTAGTATATCCACTCGGGGGTCCTAACACTACCTGAAGATAAACCATGCATGCTCAGTTGTGTCTGACTCTTTGCAACCCCATGGACTATAGTCTGCCAGGCTCTTCTGTTCATGGAATTCTCCAGCCAAAAATTCTTGAATGGGTTGCCATTCCCTTCTCCAGGGGATCTTCCCAACACAGGGACCCAACTCGGGTCTCCTGCATTGCAGGTAGATTCTCTACTGACTCCCTAGTTTGTTCACTGAACTATTTGACTATTCTTTCACCAATATCATACTGTCTCAACTACCATTGCTTTATAATAAATCTTGAGGTCAAGTCATGTCAATTTTCCAATTCTCCTTAATACCATGTTCACACTTCTCGTGTTTTTTTTTTTCTTTATCACCTCTCCATACGAATTTTAGAGTAGTTTTAATGATATCCACAAAATAACTTGCTGTGATTTTCACCATCTGCTTTTGTAATAAAATTTTATTGGAACTGAGCCATGACCATTTATTTACATGTAGCCTGTTGCTGGGTTTATGCTACAGAGTCAGTAAGTAGGCGAGACAGTATCCATATATTCCACAAGGCCTAAAATATTGACTATCTTGCTGTTTCCTGAAATGTTTGCCAGTCCTTGTCTATAACAATAGCCCCTAAATTCATATAAAAGTGTCAAATATTTTTAACATGTCAGTTGTCTTTATATATCCAGTATGTTCACTGTGGTTCTACCATCAACATCTCTACCATCACCACACTTTAATATAATTCAAACAATGCCTTTCTTTTCTGCTAAACTAAGATGCTAATGATTTAATCCATCATCTCCGCAAAGGCAGCATGGCAGACACTGTTGGTTACTAATCCAACAGCGATTTCACCCCCTTCTTACTTAGGAAGAGAACACTGAACTTTTTGAAATGACAGTGTGCCCAATTCCTTGGCATAAAATTATAATCCATAAAAATTTTCTTCCGATTTCAAGATGTTTGATTTTGTAGCCTTTCCTGTTGCCATGGTTGGTTGACTATGTGACTGAGTTTTGACTGAAGATAGAAATAGCCTAGATTTTTCATTAAATTTTAATTGCCTGACAAAAGTGATGAGCTTTACAAAAAGAAATCATTTTGCCCCTTTATCATTCTGACTATGATGCTTATATGAGGATGTGATGTCTGGTGCAAGGGCAGCCACCATGTAACTATGAGCATAATGTCAAGAGCACTGCAGAACTCTTCTGGAGCTCTGCCAGAGTAAAGTATGACATTTTCCTCCCCATGTCATCCCCCAGATCCTTGGAAAATAAAATTAACCTTACTGCTTAAGCTCCTTTGTGTACATTCTGTTAGTTATGATTCATCTAACCCGTACAAGAAGAGTACAAGAAGGCATGTTTCAACCTCACTAAAAATTCAATCCATCTTACCTCCACCCCTGCTGTATTTAAATACAGGTTTCCCCACTACCCAAAAGTAGAGCATTCCTATGAAAGTTTTCATAAGCCAAAGTAGTGTAAAGCCAAGCTTATCTCCTGGTTTCCAAAAGTTTTTATTATGCCACTTTGCTTTTACAAAAGACCTATAGAAATATCACTTTCCTGGTGGCTCAGACAGTAAAAAGTCTGCCTGCATCTTGGGAGACCTGGGTTCAATATCTGGGTTAGGAAGGTATCATGGAGAAGAGAGTGGTAACCCACTCCAGTATTTTTGCCTGGGAAATCCCATTGACAGAGGAGCCTGGCGGGCTACAGTTCATGGGATGGCAAAGTGTCAGACATGACTGAGGGACTAACATGAGTGAGAGACTAATACTTCCACTTTTTACATTAATAGAGGTCTTCCCTCTTGGCTCAGACAGTAAAGAATCTGCCTGCAACGCAGGAGACCCAGGTTAGATCCCTAGGTTGGGAAGATCCCCTGGAGAAGGCCATGGCAACCCACTCCAGTATTCTTGCCTGGAGAATCCCATTGACAGATGAGCCTGGTGGGCTACAGCCCATGGGGTTGCAAAGAGTCGGACGCGACTGAGCAACTAACACTTGCTCTACTTTCTATATTAATATGGCAATGGCTTTCTTTTTTTTGTAAAATCAAAAATCCTCTTTGGATTTTTCTTTTGTTCATGAAAATCAGTCCTAATGCAGTGACATAGTTTTCATTACAATCCCAAAGAAAGGCAATTGCAAAGAATAGTCCAACTACCACACCACTGCACTCATCTCACATGCTAGTAAAGTAATGCTCAAAATTCTCCAAGCCAAGCTTCAGCAATATGTGAACCGTGAACTTCCCGATGTCCAAGCCGGTTTGAGAAAAGGGAGAGGAACCAGAGATCAAATTGCCAACATTCGACGGATCATCGAAACAGCAAGTTCTGGAGTTCAAGAAAAACATCTATTTCCGCTTTATTGACTACACCAAAGCACTTGACTGTGTGGATCACAATAAACTGTGGAAAATTTTGAAAGAGATGCGAATACCAGACCACCTGACTTGCCTCTTTGAGAAACCTGTATGCAGCTCAGGAAGCAAGAGTTAGAACTGGACATGGAACAAAAGACAGGTTCCAAATAGGAAAAGGAGTACGTCAAGGCTGTATATTGTCACCCTGCTTATTTATCTTATATGCAGAATACACCATGGGAAACGCTGGGCTGGAGGAAGCACAAGCTGGAATCAAGATTGCCGGGAGAAATATCAATAACCTCAGATATGCAGATGAGACCACCCTTATGGCAGAAAGTGTAGAGGAACTAAAGAGCCTCTTGATGAACGTGAAAGAGGAGAGTGAAAAAGTTGGCTTAAAGCTCAACATTCAGAAAATGGCATCCGGTCCCATCACTTCATGGCAAATAGATCGGGAAACAGTGAAAGCAATGGCTGACTTTATTTTTCTGGGCTCCAAAATCACTGCAGATGGTGATTGCAGCCATGAAATTAAAAGACGCTTACTCCTTGGAAGGAAAGTTATGACCAACCTAGATAGCATATTAAAAAGCAGAGACATTACTTTGTCAACAAAGGTCCGTCTAGTCAAGGCTATGGTTTTTCCAGTGGTCATGTATGGATGTGAGAGTTGGACTATAAAGAAAGCTGAGCACTGAAGAATTGATGCTTTTGAACTGTGGTGTTGGAGAAGACTCTTGAGAGTCCCTTGGACTGCAAGGAGATCCAACCAGTCCATCCTAAAGGAGATCAGTCCTGGGTGTTCATTGCAAGGACTGATGCTGAAGCTGAAACTCCAATACTTTGGCAACATGATACAAAGAGCTGACTCATTTGAAAAGACCCTGATGCTGGGAAAGATTGAGGGCAGGAGGAGAAGGGGACGACAGGATGAGATGGTTGGATGACATCACCGACTCAATGGACATGGGTTTGGATGGATTCCGGGAGTTGGTGATGGACAAGGAGGCCTGGCGTGCTGCAGTTCATGGGGTCGCAAAGAGTTGGACATGCCTAAGCAACTGAACTGAACTGAACACAGACTTTCAGAAAACCAGGGCGGGAGTGGAATCGCAGACTTGTACCCAGGATTTGCCAAGTGCATGCAATATGTGACGAACTGCCTGTTTTCTGACAGTGTCTGTATCACTCTTGCAATAGTCCTGTGAGGTATGGATCTTCTTTATTTTACAAGTGAGAAAACAGTTTCAGAGTAATGTTACTGCTCTGAAACTACACAGCTAGTAAGTGATGGAGTTTGACTCCTAAGAACATAATGTGTTTGTATGCTTTCTGCTCTTCTGTCATCACATTATGGGGGACTATGTGACTTTACATAGGTGATGGACTATGTCACACCAAATAGGTGATTTCATTTAAGCAACAGGCGTGTGAGATGGGTCTCATTATAGTTTTACAAATAATTAGCACATACTCTTGTGGGCAGAGTTTGAATGTCCCTTCCAGGTGTTCCTACCCAGAGTCCATGCCCTCCCCTATTGCACCCAGTGCTCAATGACCTATTTCACCTCTGATATTCACAGAGCACACAGGTCCCTGAAGCTCATCTCCATCTTAAACTGGCTACTTTCTACCTTTAATTCATAGCCAGGCTTCCAGAAAGGGCTACTTACACATGTTCACCTCTCTGAAAGAATGTATTCTGTTGATTTAAGTTCTGAGATTACATCCATACGCTCAGAAACCAAAATGTATAAAACAATATATGGTGAAGCCTTTTTGTAAACATAGTTCCTCAGTTTCCTAATGTTCTCTACTTTCTAAAATGTAACCTTCTTGAGAGAGTTTTCTGCATGTCCTCACCAGCACTTGTAGGATGTATATATAAGCGTATACAGATGTATAGCACCCTTATCTAAACAGTAATATAACACATAGGATCCAGTACTTCCCTTTTTTCTCTGTTTGCAATATGACATGATTAATTTTTAATAGTCCATTTTACATACTGATCACTAGAGATACTTTGGCACTTGAGATTCTTCCTGCTGCTTCTTACATCAAGACAGCTACCAATCACTCTGTACTTGATTAGCTTAATTCAAGTTTCCTGAATATGAATTTTAACAATTTTCCAAAAATTACAATTATAAAATAAGTGACAGGAAAGGATGAAGGTCCAGTGATAATCCCCATGGCTCTGTGTTAAGTTTCGACAAGACATCTGTCTGAGCCCACTGCTGGCCATTAAATGCAGCACATGGGTGGTGTTTGATATATCAGCCCCTCTCCAGATTCAAAAATGGGGTGTGAAGAATTATAGTCCAGGGCCTTTCTTGGTTAAGATTCTGCCCTCCCAATCCAGGGGGTATGAGTTCAGTCCCTGGGCAGGGAACTAAGATTCCCCATGACACCTGGTACAGCCTAAAGAAAAAACAGAATTATGGCCAATATTTGATAAGTGTTGGTTTAGTTATGCCAAAGAGGCACACATAACCACAAAGCAATTATTTGGGATTTTTGTGCATCAAACTGCTGAGAGATGGAGAAGGGTGGTGATCTTCATAAGACCACACAAACTACACTCCTGCTGGGAAAAATCATACACAAATATCGATGGGTATTTCAAGAATTGACAAGGGACAGCAGTTTCTGAAAGAGGTGCTAAATAATTACCTAGAAAACTTACTTTAGTCCTAGGTGGAAAGGAAACCCAAGCCTCTTGTTTAATCCCAAGGGTGAAATATTGACTGCCCTCAATGTTAGAGGATGACAGATCACGAACACTTGGGAAAATGTCATCTACAAATTAGACCAACAGAACATAAATCAAGAACAACTCAGCTGGGGGAGGGAAGGCAGCTCATGACAGGACTGATACACCACGAAACCCCTCATCCTGGCTGTGGTCAGGGGCTTGGCAGCCTGCTGAGGAAAGGTTTTGTTCCAACTATAAGCCTCTGTGATTTTGAAATTTTACTTTAATTCCTTTCCTAGCAGAAAGAGAGCAAGAAGAGACTGTTGTTGTGTGGTTGGGTAGGGACCTGGCCTGGCTGAAGGTTAGAACGGTGCCAAGACCCAGGGCGGTGGGGTTACTCAGCTGCTACAGAATCAAGAACAGCTATTTGTCTGCACCTCTTTGTTCTCAAAACTAGGAGAGGCCTCGAGAAATGTCATGACTCTGTCTGATTCACACCCCATTCTATTGAACAGAGGGTTTCCCTGGGCTCCCTGGTGGCTCAGATGGTAAAGACTCTGCCTGCAACACAGGAGACCTGGGTTCAATTCCTGGGTCGGGAAGATCCCCTGGAGAAGGGAATGGCAACCCACTCCAGTATTCTTGCCTGGAAAATCCCATGGACAGAGGAGCCTGGCGGGCTACCATCCATGGGGTCACAAACAGCCGGACATGACTGAGCGACGAACACTTTTCACTTTTATGTATTGAAGAGGTGACTCAGGTTACAGGGGTGTAGCTGAGAGTCAGATCTGACTTAACTCCACTTTTCACATCACCTTGGACAAGAACTTTGTATTGAGGACTTTTCAGATTCCTTCTGTGGGCAAAGATATAAACAAACCTATCTATCTCACGAAATTGTGAGGATGAGCAAAAATGCAGGAGGTCAGCTAGATGGTGAGGACGCATCAGATCTTACACTGAGACTGGCTCCCTGGTCACCTTGATGCCCAGTGCTCACGGTGGCTAGGCTCCCGAACACCGCGCTTCATTGAGAGCGATGCCAGGAAACCCTGCCCCGAGACCTTTTGAGTCTGTATTTGGGAGGTGAAGCCATTTTCCATGTCCACAGATGTTCCAAACAGGGTGTTACAGGCCTTTCTGAGCCACTGTTGTTTCTCCTTTCTCTATATACTATTTTCTAAAGATGAAGAATTGCTTGGGGAAGGGGGTGTTAAGCACCCAGCATGATGTGTGGTGTAGGAGACACAGAGGTCTCGGGTTCCCTCCAGTTACAGACTTCACAATCCAGTTTGGAAGACAAACTGGTACCATCCTTGGACCATCCCTTTAGCTCTGGACCCGCATCCTCCTCTTCTGGGCAGCTGCCTCACACAAACACATCCTCCACTGACTGGGTTCCAGGAGGTGCTTCTGTTCCGACACGACCCACATCTCCCTCACCACAGGGGTCAGCCAGTCTCACTCCCACCCTTTATGCCTCCTGTTGTTGGTTGAAAGCTGAGCACCTGAGGACCAGCTTAGGTTTCTTCGCCACCACTGAGGGAAACGGAAAAACTTATTCCTGTTGCTTCATGTGTCCTTGAGGGATTTTTCATTCCACTCGCCATGAGGGGAAAGGGGAGGAGGATTGATATATATTATTGGTGAATATAGTCAAAGAATCGGGAGTATGATAATTCACCTCTATCTAGACTTTTATCTTCTGGATCTGCATTTCCACCAAGAGGAAATGCTGTGGGCTTACAGGAGCTTATAACCTGTAGTCATCCAGAACTTCCGTCCTGGCTAACTAGTCAGGGTAGGCAAACTGCTATAACAAATATTCTGAGTCTTATTAGCTTAACACAGTACATTTTCACTTTTTGTTCTTACCGAGACCCAGCGCACAATGGTGGGGCAGAGGATGGGGCTAGAGTTTCCTTATGTCATTCAAAGGATCAGGAAGGGAAACCATATGAGTAGTTCTGAGGTAACTGTGGACCCACTCTGCAGAAGAGAAAGAAACAAAACACAAAGACATAATCAATCTAGAAGACATATAGGAAAGTCTTCCAATTTCAGAAAATACCAAGCTTTTGGCATTTGGGATGGTCCTTACCTTACCTGCAAGCTCCAAACCACGTATCCCAAAGACAGAAGACCACTCCCTAACTGATACACTCTGCACTCCCATTCAGAGGAGGAGACTAATAGTGGAATGGATATCAGAACTGTAGGTCAGATCCATGGTAAACTTCAAGGCTATACAAATGAGTCCTTTATACCCAAATATGGATGGACAAATGCTTACCAAACATTTCACAGAAGTGGAAGAGATCATGATGAATAAACTGAACTATTTCTGGAGAAAAAAACAAATATACTACGGGAAGTAGAAGACAACATTACCAAAAAATCGAAATTCATATTATCAGAACTGTAAAGATGACAGGGGGTTTATAAAATGGGAACAGGGTGCTATAAAAGGCAGCAATTAAGGAATAAGAGAAAGTTCTTGGGAAAAAAGTATTATGGTAAATTAAAAACTTTCTGGATGCAAAGTACTCAGCTCAAAGTGGCTCTGCCTCACCCTGCCTTTGATAGACAGTGGTCTCGCTCCGCCCACAGATCCCCCACGGATCTCGCCAACTCACGTGACTTCTTCCATAACCAACCTTAAGCCCAGGCACTGACCCCGCCCAACGGACACCATTACCCCTCCACCCCAGGGCCGAAGTCAGCCAGCTTTTCTGGCCCAGAGCTCGCCTCCGGCTGCCCACAGCGTCCACCATGGGAAGGTTCGAACGAGTCCGTGGGCGCCGTCGTCGGCGCCCACGTCCCCGCCGATTCCAACCCCGCAGACGCCTCATCCGAACCGCCATTCCCTGGTTCTTGGACAGGCCCGCCATGCTGCCCACACCGCCCTCACGGGGGCGTCAGAACCACCACCCTGAGTGTGAGGCCGCGATCAACAGCCAGACCTCCCTGGAGTTCCACGCCTCCTTCCAGTGCCTGGCCATGGCCTTCTACCTCGACCTCAGTGATGACGTGACCCTGAAGCATTTCTCCGGTTTCTTTTTGCTCCGCTCCCACGAGCACAGCAAGACAGCCGAGAGCCTGATGTTCCTGCAGAACCGGCGTGGGGGCCGCATCTCTTTCCTCGACATCAGAAACCCCGAGAGCCAAGAGTGGGAGAGCGGGCTCCAGGCCATGCAAGACACCCTGCACCTGGAAAAGTACATCAACCAGAGCCTGCTCGACCTGCACCAGCTGGCCACTGAGAGCTGCGACGCCGACCTGTGCCACTTCCTGGAGACCGGCTACCTGGACCAGCAGGTCAAGTTCATCAAGGAGCTGGAGGACCATGTCAGCAGCCTGAGCAACGCGGGGTCCCCGGAAGGTGCCTGGAAGAGTACTTCTTTGACAAGCTCACCCTGGGTGATGGCGACAGGGAGGACTGAGCCTGGACTGGACTTTCCCCTGAGACATGGGTGAGTGCCCACGGTCACACTGCCTCCCATGAAGTCTGCAGTATTGCCCTTGCAGAATAAGTTCACTTAAGTTTACCTTCTTTCAGTGTTGCCAGTTCTTCCAGTAAACTAATTGCTTCCTAAAGAAATAAAAGTCCCTTGTTGATTCATGCGTGCAAACTCTTAATCTTTCAAGTTTTAAAACAGGTATGCAGGAGTCTCTTGAGCTACCAATGCCCTGTCCACAGGCAGCTCAGGATCTCCACAGAGGGAGGGAAGAAGGGGATTCATGGGACCCTGAACAATACAAAATGTACCTTCCCCTAATAAACAGTGTGGTATATGGGGTGGGTGTGGGTGAGGTGATGCCCTGGTGAATGTGGGTGCCTGTGAATAGATGAGCTATAAAAATAATGGCCTGAAAATCATGATTGGGGTTGATCTCCAGAAATACTGAAGGGAATGGGATTGGGAAGGGAATGAAATAAAGGGGTTTTCATTTTGTTTGAAGCAGACTTCTGGGTAGCAAGATGGGGGCCCAGGATACTAGCATAGCACAGTGTGGTGCTGACAAGCTCACCCTGGGCTACAATGACAATCTAACGGTAGCAGGGCTGGCTTTCCTAGAGACACATTTCCTGCGGTCACCACTGTTGAGCATGGATGTTGCCCTTACAAACCATCCATGTGTGATTCTTTACTTGAATTGTACCACCCTGCGATAAAGTACATTGATAAACACTCAAAATCTACCTCTGTTCTGTTGAGGGTGATTCTTCTTGGGTAAAAAATACAGGCTCATGAATGAAGGTCAATTTGTGATATTGAATATCAAGTAAAATGAATCCCCCTGAATATGAAGTCAGTGGTACTGGCTGAATTGAGAGGGGGAAGGGTTGAAGCTGGGATACCAGTTAGTCGGTATCAGAGCTGGTCCAGGTGAAAGACAATGGTGATTGAACTGGAGTGGAGGATAAAGAAATGAAGAGATGTAGACACATTGCAGATAGATTTGGATACATGAGCAAGGTTTCCTCATGGACCAGAGAGGAAGAGGGAGACATGAAGAAAATAATCTAATTTAGCCTTGGTTGATGGAGGTGCCATTTGATCAATTTGGAGTCTTTTGCTAGGTGCACAGCAGGGATGGAAGGTTGGAGAAGGCATGTCATGTCAAATCTGAGATGCATATTAAACGTCCAAGTGGAACTGTCATGCAGGTAGCCAGAAAAATGAATCTGGAGTTCAGAGTGGATGTCAGCTTTAGAAACAGACCTATGGGAGACACCATGATGCCTATATAGGTTGTGTTGTGGTCATGGGAGTGGAAAACCTCAGTGGAAAGCGGACTGGGAGGATGGCAGAGCCCAAGCCCAGGGTAACTAACATGTAGAAGCAGGGCTGAGGTGATGAAACACCCAGAGGGGTGCTGACCTCACCTTGACCTTTAGCTCACTGCAGACTCTGCCCACCTGTGCCCACACCCCGTGGCTCCAAATCAGCCTGTTCGTGACCTCAGTGTGGCCTCCTGGGGTCGGCCATCAGAATGGGGAGGAGACTGTACTTTTTCTCTTTTTGTGACTGTGCAGAAAGAAATTTTCCAGTTAAAAAAAAAAAAAAAAAGATTTCTTAAGGAAATGATAGGGACTTCCCTGGTGGTGCAGTGTTTAAGAAGCTGCCTTCCAACACATGGGATAAAGGTTCGATCTCTGGTCCAGGAATTATGATCCCACATGCCTCAGGAGAACTAAGACCATGTGGAGAAACAAAGACACAGCACAGCCAAAAAAATAAAATCTTTAATTTTTTCCTCTTCCCCTTTAAAAATTCAGCCTCTCAGTCAACTCTATTTGTTCAGATGAAATCTCTACCAATGTAAAGCCTAATATTGCTTTTGCCTACTAAAAACACTCAAAATATGTTTCTTCTGTGCCGAGGTGTATTTAATAAGGCAAAAGTTAAATTTTTACAGATCTTGCCTGTCTTATGGTCCTTGAAAAGACAGGGTCCTCAGATTGACACATGCTCAATCTGAGTCTCCCTAAAGTTTGCAAACTGCTTTGAATGTTTACAAATATTCCTCCCTGTAGCTCAAATGGTATAGAATCTACCCGCAATGTGGGAGACCTGGGTCTGATCCCTGGGTCAGAAAAATCCCCTGGAGAAGGAATGGCAATCCACTCAAGTAGTCTTGCCTGGAGAATTCCATGGACAGAGGAGCCTGGTGGGCTACAATCCATGGGATCGCAGAGAGTCGGACATGACTGAGCGACTAAGTCTTGCTTTGAATATTTACAAATATATAAACAAGCTTGCTACGAAGGAATTAACTTTCCCATTTCACCATGATGGCACTTGAATTTTTTTTAAATGAGGATGAAGTCTCTTCACTTAAATTTCCAGAAAATGTGCTTGTTGCTTTGTGCTTGTTCCTTTGTGCTTAGACAACTGGGCTCTTTTTCACTGTTTCTTTCTCTGCTCACATTGAGGATCTCTCCTCTTTCTTTGATGGGCATTCCCTGGTGGCTCAGACGGGAAAGAATCTGCCTGCAATGCAGGAGACCTGGGTTTAGTCCCTGGGTCAAGGAGATCCTGCGAGGAGAGAATGTCCACCCACTCCAGTGTTCTTGCCTGGAGAATTCTATAAACAGAGTAGCCTAGTGGGCTACCATCCATGGGGTTGAAAAGGATGGGACATGACTGAGTGACTAACACTTTCATTTTCCTCTCTCTGACAATGTCTCAGATCCTACATATATCAATTCACTGTTCTCCTCTAGATAGAAGCAAGCACCAGGTGAGAAGATGTTCATTTTCATAACTAGAAATTGACTTTTTGGTTGTGCTAGGGCTTCGTTACTGCACAGGCTTTGCTCTAGTTGTGATACCTGGGTTTCTTACTGTGGTGGCTTCGCCTCTTGCACACCATGGGCTCGAGGCGCTTGGACTTCAGTAGTTGAGGCACATGGGCTCAGCAGCTGTGGTTCCCCAGCTCTAGAGCACCGCTTCAGTAGTTGTGATGCACAGGCTGAAGTCCTCTGTGAAATGTGGGATCTTCCTGGATCCGAGATCAAACCCAGGTCTCCTGCTTTGGCAGAAGGAGTCTTTACTACTGAACCACGAGAGAAGCCTGAAGGTCTCTCTTACTTTTCTGTTTTGAAGAAAGAGTTTGGTGTCGTGGATTCTTCCACATCGATGGCATGGGTTCAAATCCCATTCTAGCCACTTACTAAATTGAGGGCATTGGAGAATGTTAATTACCTTCTCTGTGCCTGTGTTTTCTCATATGTAAAATAGGGATCAAAAAACTATTGCTTAAAAAAGTAGATGGTTTATTATATTGTAAATGTTTAATTTGAATTTAAACATATTTAAAATTAGTATCTTTTAAATTGCCCTCAGGCAGGGCAGTATCAAATGAAACAAGTCCCGAAAGTGCTAGATAACCAAGCTCAACCCAGGGCAATCCTACATGTACTCTCTCCATTTTCTACCACAGATCTTATATAATAGGGTGGGATAAAAAGCATATGTAGTGCACAGCTTTCTGTATCTGCTTGAATGCCCTATTCCCTTACTGGGGGAAAATCTAACAAAGTTAAATGCCCAAGTGACTTTCTCACCAGAAACAGTAGACGCTAAATTACTCCTAGGTCAAACCTGCACCCTCCAAGCTGTGCTATGACAATGGAGAGACAAACTTCAACCAGATGTCCCTGAATAAATTCTGCAAAAGGTAAGAGAGGATGCTTGAGTTTAGGGGAGGCCAGGAAGAGCCAAGACCGCTGACCCAGTAGTAGGAAAACTCCAGCCCGGTGCTAAGTATCAGAACTGAAAAAGCAATAGCCTTTAAAGAGGCATGTGAAGCATAAATCCTCTGAAAACCAGCTTTCTTATATGCCAATTAATCCAACCGCAGTAGTGTAGAGTTAGTTGTTCAGTCGTGTCAGACTTTTTACAGCCTAAAGGACTGTAGCCCACCAGCCTCCTCTGTCCATGGGATTCTCCATGCAATGATACTGGAGTGGGTAGACATTCCCTTCTCCAGAAGATCTTCTTTACCCAGGGATCGAACGTGGGTCTCCTGCACTGCAGGCAGATTCTCTACCATCTGAGGTACCAAGGAAATCCCTTATCAAACTTACCAATATCAATAAAATACTCCAATACTGCCGGTATAAAAGCCAGGGGACAGAGATTATTGTTTGCATGGGATCTGGGACACATTGACTAAATTGTACACGATATACATTCCATAGTGCCAAATCCTTATACTTTTGCTTACAATGTTATCCAGAGACTTTTGCTGGTTTACAATTCCGGACCTAAAAGATGCCTTTTACTGCATACCACTCAGTCCTGAGGCCTAGGAACGGTTGCCTTTTAATCAGATGATCCAGAGACTAATATGAAACAACCCTATTTTTGGATGGGATCCCACAAGGATCGAAGAATCCCCCACCATCTTTTCCGCAAGCATTAGTCAAGGACTTAAGGGACTGCCAATTAAATGAGGGAGCTGTACTGCAATATATGAATAATATACCTAATGCCTAGTAAAACAAAGGAAGCTTCAAGCCAAAATACAATCCTTACTTTCAACTTTCTGGCAGACTGGGGATATAAAGTCTCCATGGGAAAAGTGAAAACTTCTCAACCAACTGCAAAATATCTATGACAAAGAAACATATTCCAAATGGAATGGAGGCATTAGAGTGACTGCATCAACCACCAGACGGCAATCATGAGGATTCTTAGGAATGTCTGGGCTTTGTAATATGTGGATCCCTAAGTTTGGGATCATGGTAACCCCCTATATGACGCTCTTAAGGGAAAGGACAATGAGCCACTAAGATAGACTGCAGAATGCCAAAAGGTCTTTCTGTACAATTCACTCAAGTCCATTCTGGCAGACCCGACCTGACAATCCAGATACGAAAATGCTTACAAATGGGAGCAGCTTCATGGACGGGGGACTCTTTGGTATGCAACAGTGAGTCATCAGGAAGTTCTAGAAGCAGAAATCCTCCTCCAGGTATGTCTGCCCAGAAGGCAGAGCTAATAACCTGAATGAGACCCCTGCACCTTGGAGCTAGGAACAAGGTAACTCCTTATATTCATTCTAAGTACACCTTCTCTGTGGTACAGGTATGTGGGGCCATATGGAAAGAGAGGTCTATGAACATCAGGAAGGAAAGAAGGACACAGAGGAGATCCAGGCGTTATTGGACTCTGTTAGAATGCTGGAAGAACCAGCCATAGCTCACTGCCCAGGCCACCAAAAGGTGGATAGTTATATAACTAATGGAAATAATTTAGCCCATCATGCATGCATGCTAAGTCACTCAGTTGTATCCAACTCTCTGCGACCCCACGGACTGTAGCCTGCTGAGCTCCTCTGTCCATGGGACTTCCCAGGCAAGATACTGGAGTGGGTTGCCATTTCGTCCTCTAGGGATCTTCCCGACCCAGGGATCAAACCCACGTCTTTTGTGTCTCGTGACCTGGCAGGCAGGTTCTTTACCACTAGTGTCACCTGGGAAATAGTTTGGCCTGTTACGCCACAAAAAATCGGCTACAATGAAAACCCCAGGTCCTAAAGCCCTAGCACTCATCCCATGTGTGGACCTATTGCTGGTGAAGCCTCAGTATTCAGTAAAGGACCTAGAGAGCAGATGGATGGGGATGGTATGCTCAATACAACTAATTAGTAGAGCAGTACAAAAGGAAACTTACCATGAGGGCTTCCCTAGTGACCCAGTAGTTAAGAATATGCCTTGCAATGCGGGGACACTGGTTCAATCCCTGGTTTGGGAAGATCTCAGATGCCGCAGAGCAACGATGCCTGCGAGCCACCGCGACTTAAACCCATGAGCCTAGAGCCCATGCTCTGCAGCAAGAGAAGCCTCCGAAATGAGAAACCCACACACCAGAGCTGGAGAGCAGCTCCCACGCAGCACAAATAGAGAAAGCCCTCACACGGCAGGGAAGATCCAGCACAGCCGAAATAGACAAATAAACAGACATTTCTCCAAAGAAGACATACAGACGGGCAAAAAGCTCAGGAAAGCATGCTCCATGTTGGTAATAATTAGAAAAATGCAAATTGAAACTACAATGATGTGTCACCTCACACCAGTCAGAATGGCCATCATCAGAAAACTACAAAGAATAAATGCTGGAGAGGGTGTGGTGAAAAGAGAACCCTCCTTCACTGTTGGTAGGAAGGTAAATTGGTGCAGCCACAATGGAGAACCGTATGGTGGTTCCTTAGAAAACTAAAACTACAACTACCATATGACACAGAAACCCCACTACTGGGCATATACCCTGAGAAAACCATAATTCTAAAAGAGACAGGGACCCCAATGTTCATAGCTGGACTATTCACAATAGCCAGGACATGGAAGCAGCCTAAATGTCCACTGACACAAAAACAGATAAACAAGATCTACATATATACAATGGAGTATTTCTCAGTCCTAAAAAGAAATAAAATTAGGACATTTGTAGCGATGTGGATGTACCTAGAGTTTGTCATCATGCAGAGTGAAGTAAGTCTGAAAGAGAAAAACAAACATGGTCTATTAATGCATATATATGCAATTGAGGAAAATGGTATTGATGACCCAATTTGCAGGGCAGAAATAGAAATGCAGACATAAAGAATGGCCATGTGGACATGTGGGGGAAGAGGGAGGGGCCAGCTGCGAAAGTGGCAATGACATATATACACTGCCAGGTGTGAAATAGCTAGCTAGTGGGAAGCTGCTATGTAGCACAGGGAGCTCAGCTCGGCGCTCTGTGATGACCTAGAGGGGTGGGATGTGGGGGTGGGAGGGAGGCTGAAGAGGGAGGGGATATATGTGTACATATAGCGCATCCACTCTGTTCTATGGCGGAAACAAACACCACATTGTAAAGCAATATACTCCGCCCTCCCAAGAGAAAAGGAAACCATGGCTTCCAGCAGCACGAGTAGTTCATATGGGCTGATTCGAGACTGGCCAATCAGCTGATTCCTCGAACCCCTTAAATTTCTCCTTCAGCCTTGGGGTGAAGAACCAGATTTGACAGCCTTGCCTGCTGTCTCCTTGCCAGCTGACCTCACGATAAAACTCTTCCTTTTCTCAAAAGCCAATCCTATAGTACGGGGTTCTATGCACATCAGGCAGCGAGCCTTTGTCGGTAGTGGACACACGGTTAACCAGACACATCAAGTGACACAGACACTCATTTACCTATTTGTTTCATCACAAATCACTTTGTTTTATACCATGGGTTGTCAAACTATGGCCTGCAAGCCAAATCCAGCCCACCATCTATTGTGTTACTTTTTAAATTTGTTAAACACTGTGTTTTTTGAGAGTCCCTTCGACTGCAAGGAGATCAGACCAGTCAATTCTAAAGGAAATCAACCCTGGATATTCATTGTAAGGACTATTTCTGAAGCTCCAATATTCTGGCCCCCGGATGCAAAGAACTGACTCACTGGAAAACACTGGGAAATGCTGGGAAAGATGGAAGGCAAAAGGAGAAGGGAACGACAGAGGATGAGATGGTTAGATAGCATCACTGACTCAACGGTCATGAATGTCAGCAAACTCTGGGAGACAGTGGAGGAAGAGGAGCCTGACATACTACAATCCATGGGGTCACAAAGGGTTGGACATGACTTACTGACTAAACACCAATAACTTTAAGAGCAGTTTTTGGCTGATAGCAAAATTCAGAGAAAGGGACCGAGATATTCCCAGGCCACATATTCCGTGGCCCCACATATGCATAATGTATTCCACCATCAACATCCAGCAGCAGAGTGGTTCATTTGTTACAACCTGTGAACCTACATTGATACATCGTAATCACCCAAATGCCATAGTTTATATTAGGATTCCTTATTGGTGGTGTAGAGTCTATGGGTTTGGACAAATGTATAGGGACATGCAACCCTGATTATAGCCACGTATACTTTTCACTGCCCTAAAAAATACCTTCTTACCCTATTCTTTCCTCCTCCCCTCTCACCACTAATCTTTTTACAGTATCCATATTTCTTACGTTGACATATAATTTACATACACCACTGATTTCTGGTATATACATAATGCTTAGATATTTGTATATGTTGTGAAATGATTCCAGGTAGTTGATGAAACTCCAGTAATTTGGCCACCTGATGGGAAGAACTGACTCACTGGAAAAAATCCTGATGCTGGGAAAGATTGAGGGAGGGAGGAGAAAGGGACGATAGAGGATGAGATGGATGGATGGCATCACCAACTCAATGGACATGAGTTTGAGTGAACTCGGGGAGTTGGTGATGGACAGGGAGGCCTTGCAAGCTGCAGTCCATGGGGTAGCAAAGAGTCAGATATGACTGAGTGACTGAACTGAATGCCCTCCAAGTCTACCCATCTAGTTGCTAATGGCACAGTTTTCTTCTTTGTATCACTAAATAATGTTCCATTGTATATAGAAGTCACATCTTCATTCATCAATGAACACTCGGGTTGCTTCCATGTCTAGGCTATTGTAAATATTGCGGAAGTGAACATGGAAGTACATACATCTTTTTGAGTTATTGTTTTCATTTCCTTTGCATAAATACCCAGAAGTGAAATTGCTGGGTCTTATGATAGTTCTATTTTTAACTTTTTCAGAAACCTCCATAGTATTCTCCATAGTGGCTGCACCAATTTACAGTTCTATTAACAGTGCACAATAGTTTCCTTTACTCTACACCAATACGTAATATTTCTTGTCTTTTAGATAATAGCCATTCTAACAGGTGTGGGGTGATATCTGGGGTGGTTTTGATTTGCATTTCTCTGATGATAAGTGATGCTGAATACTTTTTCATGTACCTCTTAGCCATCTGTATGTCTTCTTTGCAGAAACACCGATTCAGATCTTCTGTCAGTTTTAGTAATCAATTTTTTTTTTTTTTTTGCTATTTTGGTGATTAACCCCTTATCACAGGAGTTCCCAACCTCCAGTCCGATCAGCAGCAGCATTAGATTAGAAATAAAGTTCACGAAGTATGTAATGTGCTTGAATCATCCTGAAACCACCCCCCTACCCCCAGTCCATGAAAAAATTGTCTTCCACAAAATTGGTCCCTGGTGCCAAAAAGCCTGGAGACCGCTGCCTTATCAGATTTATCAGTTGCAAATATCTTCTCCCATCCAATAGGTTGCCTTTTTATTTTGTTGATAGTTTTACTTTGCCCTGCAGGAGTCTTTTAGTTTCATGTTGTCCCACCTGTTTATTTTTGCTTTTCTTGCTTTCACTTTGGTGTCAAATACAAAACCTCACCTCCAAGACTAATGTCAAGGAGTTTACTAATGCCTCTGTTTTCTCCTACAGGTGTTATGGTTGCAGTCTTACGTTCAAGTCTTTAATCAGTTTTGAGTTGGTTTTGGTGTATGGTGTAAAATAGTGGTCCAGTTTCACTGTTTTACATGTGAACATCCTGTTTCCCCAATATAATTTACTGCAGAGGTTGTCTTTTCTCCATTGTATATTCTTGGCTCCTTTGTCATAAATTAATTAAATTGAGTTTATTTCTGGGCTCTATTTTGCTCTACTGATCTGTGTGTCTGTTTTTATGCCAATACCATACTTGTTAATGTTTCCATACTTCTGTCTCTTCTAGATTGTGATACAGTTGGAATCATACAGTATATATAGCCTTCTTAGATTGGCTCCTTTCACTAAGTAAGATGTATTTATGTCTTCTCCATATCTTTCCATATATTGATACCTCAATTTCTCTTTAGTGCTGATTAGTATTCCACTGCCTGGTTATATCAAAATTTATGTTATCTCTACACACATGGAAGGACACCTTAGGCACTGTGAATAAAGCTGCTACAAACATCTGCATGCAGGTTTTTGTGTTAACGTCCCTGATGACATATGATATGGAGCATCTTTTCATATGCTTGTTTGCCATTTGTATATCTTCTTTGATGAGCTGTTAAGGTCTCTGTCCCATTTTAAAACTACACTGTTTGTTTTCTTATTGTTAGGTATTAAGAGTTATTTGTCTATTTTGGGTAACAGTCCTTGGTCATGTGTCTTCTGCAAATATTTTCTCCCAATCTGTGCCTTGTCGTCTCATTCTTTTAATATTGTCTTTCACAGGGCAGAAGTTTTTGATTTTAATAAAATACAGTTCATCAATTACATACCCAAGGTCATCTGAGCTTTCTCCACTGTTATTTTCTAGAAGCTTATAACTTGACATTTTACATTTAGTCTATGATCCATTTTAAATTAAATTTTATAAATGATGTATAGTGTGTGTCATTTCTTTGCATGTGGACGACCAGTTGTTTCAGCACCATTTCTTTAAAATACTATCTTTGCTCCATTGTATTGCATTTTCTTCTTTGTTAAAGGTCACTTGATCATATTTATATGGTTGTATTTCTGGACTCCTTGGTGGTGGTTTAGTATATCCATTTGGGGGTGCTAACACTGCTTGGGGATAAAGTGTGTGTGTTCAGTCGTGTCTGACTCTTTGCAACCCCATGGACTGTAGCCCGCCAGGCTCCTCTGTTCATGGAATTCTCTAGGAAAGAATAGTGGAATGAGTTGACATTCCTGTCTCCAAGGTATCTTCCCAACCCAGGGATCCAACCAATGTCTCCTGCATTGCAGGCAGATTCTTTACCTACTCCCTAGTTTGTTCATTGAACTATTTGGCTATTCTTTCACCAATATCATGCTGTCTCAACTACCGTTGATTTACAGTAAGTCTTGAGGTCCAGTAATGTCAGTTTTCCAATTTTACTCTTCTCCTTTAGTAGTGTACTCGCTCTTCTGTTTCGTTTTTTCTTTTTGCCTCTGCTTCCCAATTTTAGAATAATTTTAGTGATATCCACAAAATGACTTGCTATGATTTTTACCATCTGCTTTGGTAATAAAATTTTACTGGAACTGACCCATGACCATGTTACCCATAGCCTGTTACTGGGTTTATCCTACAAAGTCAGTAAGAAGGCAAGACAGTGTCCACCAAGACAGCTACTAATCCCTTCCTACTTGATTATGCTCCATTCAAGTGTCCTGAATACAAATTATAACACTTCCAGAATGAAAGAAGTTCTACTTTATATCAATTGATATATTGATATATTTATTGATAAATTTTATCAATTTTCTTTTTTTTCAATTTTCTTTATATCAAATTATATCAATTTACTTTATAACAATTATGCCACCTTGCACAAATAGTATTTATGGTTATTTTAAGCAAGATGCAACCAACCTTTGACTTCTTCTTTCCCAAGTTATTCATCTTTAATAGTAAAATTAATTGGCAGTGGTATTACACAGCACAGATAATGCATTTTAGCAATGTGTCCTCCACCTTCCCCTTAGATAATTTCAATATGATACTTTTTTCACACAACTTCCCAATTTGCATGTGTTCTACCTATTTATTTTCACCAGAAGTTTGAGTTTCTTAATCTTTATTTTATAGATGAAGAAATTAAAGATCTTAGGTGACTTGTATGTTGGTCCATCCATTTTCCCTAGAACATTCAAGTTGATGAGGTGGCCCTTAAATTTTTGAACAACTTCTGGATCGCCAACCACCTCTCTGTGAATGTCCCAACTTGCAGATATTTCTGCTTTATGTTCTCAACACAAGGCAGTTTTTGGAGTTTGGATGGTGGTTTTTGCCCCTCATCTCTGATTATCTTGTCTTTCCTTTCCTGTCATGCTTATTCAAAGAAAGGAAGAAGCCATATGAATGCTGTATATAGATGTTGCTGGGCCCTCTTCACCAATACAAACTCACTGGGAACATAACCCACTTCCAAATTTTACTAGGTAGGTTCTGAACTGATTAATTAGATAGAACATGCTTGGCTCTACTACTTCCACTTATGCATAGGGTCCTTCAGCCTTGAGTCTGGACACATCTAAGAAGGTGATTAGCTGGATACCACAGGAAGTACACATACTGTTGCCCACAACTGCTTCCTAGTCCCCACACTGAGCAGTAGCAAGAGAGGGGTAAATGCTTTTAGATCAGAGCAAGATGTGTGGAAGCTTCTGTCACAGTTTGGGACAGTAACCACAGGTAAGTAGAAAAACCCGGGAAGAACAAGGAGAATCCAAATCTAGCAGTTCACCAAAAATATGAGTTGATTCTCTCCAATTTCACTAATGACGGGCCGGAATAGAAGTTGTCCCACCTCTTACCTCCCCAGCTTTCTAAATTCACACAGCTGAATGTTTAAAAAGGAATCTAAAAACCAATCATGAATTAAGAATCATCAAATGTTTGAAGAAAAACTTAAAAAAAATAAACTAGAGAGAAGAAATATCAAACTGAACAAATGAAAAAAAGAGCCCTTATACTCAAAACAGTACATAAGCTGAAATTCAGAAACATTCTACAAAATAACTGGCTTATGATTCTCAAAAGTGTCAAGGCATGCAAGACAAGGAGAGACTCAAGAATTAGGCCAAACTGAAAGAAGCTTACAGTCATGATAACTAAGTGTAGCATGAGATTCTAGATTGGGTCCTTTTACTGCATAAGGCATTTGGGGGATAACTGGAAAAAAACTTGAATGGCATCTGATTATTCAATGGTAGTAATGCATCAATGTTCATTCCTCAATTTTGCCTGTTGTATTGTAGCTACAGGAGAATTTCCATGTTTTCAGAAATTACACACTAAAGTATTTGGGCTGATGAAACACCAGGTCAACAACTTATTCTCAAATGATTCAGAAACTACAAGTTCTTTGTACTATTCTTGCAACTTTTCTGAAACGTTGAGAATATTTCAAAATACAAATACATAACAAAAACCTTACTAACACCGAAAGATAAAGCATTACTAGAGTAAGAACAGAATTTCAGAATAAATACTCAATATCCTGAGGCAGTAAAATATATATATATTTATATTTCATCCATAAAAATAAACTAGAGATCATGAAAATTAAAACATTAATTGTTGGAATAAAAAGTCCAATAAATAGAATAATAGAATTGGTACTGCTAAATAGCAAATTAGAGAGATGGTAAAGTAATCAAAGCAATCCTTCCCCAATACAATAGGACCAAGGGAGGACAGAAATCACAACCAGCTAGTAGTTTTTTTTTTTTCCTTAAAAAGAGGAACAGAGAGGGAATTCTCAAAGAAGGTAGAAAATATATGAGAAAATAAAATTATAATAAGGCATATAACAGATAGGAAAATTTCCAGAAATGACCAACACAGGAGTTTGAGCCTTGATTTTTAGAAAACAGAGATTGAGACTCAGCTTAAATGCTGTTAAGATGCTGATTTTGTTAGAATGTGTGAACTCACAGCACTAAGGGTGAGAAAAATGAAACATCAGGCAAGGAAAGATGTGAAGAAATGTAATCCTCTGTGTTGATCACTCTGGCCACCACTGATTCCTAATGAGCCACAAAGACTCAGCAGATCATTCACTGAGCAGGCTTGTCTAGACGTTTAGAATCTGAAAGCATTCCTCAGATCGCTTGACAGTGTGGAAGAGGGTGGCATTGGTATTTATCTTACAGGCTCTCTCCAGCCCCCCACTTCTCATTGGTCAAGGCACACCCTGAAGGGACTTCTTCCACACTTAAATGACACGTTCTCCAGCCTCTCATCAGACCCTCAGGAGACTAGGTTCTACACACTGTAGTCTGACCATTTCACTTGAATCAGAAAGTGGAGAGGTGAGAGGGACATGGAGTGGAGCTTTTCTGGGTTATTCCCCAGGAGCTGATAGTTGAAATTGTCTTACAGTCACTCCTTAACAGCCATTACGTCACCAGGCAGAAAGAAGGAGGGTCAAGACCTTAGACCCCACCTGCCCACTGATCCCGCCCACCCACGTGACCTCTTCCTCAACCAATCTCAAGCCCAGGCACTGACCCCGCCAACAGACGCCATTACCCCTCGATCCCAGAGCCTGCAACTCTCCACCTGCCATCTGGCCCGGAGACCGCCTCCGGCCACTCACATCATCCACCATGGGAAGGCTCCGAGGAGGCCGCTGGCGCTCGCGCCCCCGCCGATGCCAGCCCCGCAAACCAGCCGACAGAGCCGCCATTCCCTGGGTCATGGAGTCGCCCGCCATGCTGCCCACACCACCCTCACAGGTGCGTCAGAACTACCTCCCTGTGTGTGAAGCCGCGGTCAACAGCCACGCCGCCCTGGAGCTCCACGCCTCCTTCCAGTGCCTGGCTGTGGCCTTCTACCTTGATCGTGATGACGTGACCTTGAAGCACATCCACCGCTTCTTCCTGCTCTGCTCCCACGAGCACAGCAAGACAGCCGAGAGCCTGATGTTCCTGCAGAACCGGCGTGGGGGCCGCATCTCTTTCCTCGACATCAGAAAGCCCGAAAGCCAAGAGTGGGAGAGCGGACTCCAGGCCATGCAAGACACCCTGCACCTGGAGAAGTGCGTCAACCAGAGCCTCCTCGACCTGCACCAGCTGGCCACCGAGAGCTGCGACGCCAACCTGTGCTACTTACTGGAGACCGGCTACCTGGACCAGCAGGTCAAGTTCATCAAGGAGCTGGAGGACCATGTCAGCAGCCTGAGCAACGCGGGGTCCCTGGAAGGTGCCCTGGCAGAGTACTTCTTTGACAAGCTCACCCTGGGTGATGGCGACAAGGAGGACTGAGCCTGGACTGGACTTTCCCCTGAGTCCTGGGTGAGAGGCCACGATCACCCTGCCTGCCATGAAGTCTGCAGTATTGCCCTTGCAGAAAAACTTAAGTTTTTTTCTTGCAGTTTTGGCAGTTCTTCACATAAAGTTATTGGTTCTTCAAATAAAGTTATTAATTGATGCATAAATAAACAAACTCTAATTTGTATGTGCAAATCTCTCACTTTTAAACTTTAAAACAGGTATACAAGAGTCTCTCCAGCTACCCAGGCCCCGTCCAGGTGCAGCTTAGGATCTCCACCGATGGAGAGGGAAGGTGTTCCATGGGACCATGGAAAACACAAAATCATTCTTCCCCTAGTAAAACAGTGTTGGGTGGGGGGTGGTCTGGGACCCTGGTGAGTTTTGGATGCCTGGGCAGAGTTAAAAGTATAAAAACATGGCCTGAAAATCATGATTGGAGTTGATCTGGGGAAAGAGTGAAGGGGATGGGGTTGGGCAAGGGTTGATATGAAGGGGGTTTTCACTTTATGTGAAATGTTAATGCTTAATTCTGGGTAGCAACATGGGGGGGGGTGGGTGGGTCCAGAAGTCAGCTTGGCAAAATCCCTCTTTGACAAGCTCAAAGTGAAGAGAAGCCCTGGTGAATGGAGGCTAGAATTACCTGGCTTCAGAAGGGATAAATTGCCTATTTTCTGCCCTGTTGCCATCTCATTTCCTTGAGCTATGTAATCAATATTACATAGGTGATTTCATTTAGGCAATATTCCTGTAGGATGAATGGCATTATCCCTGTTTTATTTTTTTTTTAATGATAGGTTTATAAGTGGTGTTTGTATCTTTCTTTCAGGTGCTCAGGCCCTGTGTCCATGTTCTCTGTTGTTTCCAGCCCTGAATGACATATTTCATACTTGGTGCTCACTAAACACACAGGTCTCTTAATCCTCACCTGGCATGCTTTACTTTTAAGTCAAAATTAGGTTTCCTGAAAGAGTTATCTGTACTTTTTTTTCCTTCCCTGGAAGAGTGAATTTCTTTGTGTTAAGTTTTAGAAGTAGTAATACACCCATAAGATTCAGAAATCGAAGTATATAAAAACATTTATTGTGAATTATTCATTCTGTCACTGTTCCCAGGCTCCCAATCGTCTCTATCCAATGGGTGTTTCTATGGAGAGACAGGTCCTTGGGGTTTCTTACTTTGATAGTGACGCTGAAATCACCCAATTCAATGACTTTAATATATTTACAGACCTATATAACCATCATCACAACTAATTTTAGAATATTTTCATCACAACCCAAATACCTCATGTGCATTTACAGTCTCTCTGTAATACCATCCCCAGACAGACCCTGGTAAACACTGGTCTAGTTTTGGTCTCTACACATCTGCCTTTTCAAGACATTTACTATAAATGGAAACATACAATATGCATTCTTTTCTGTTGGATTTCTTTCATTGGGCATAGTGTTTTTGAGGTTTACCTGTGTTATATATTGCTACTTCATTCTTTTTTATTGCTGAATAATGTTCTACTCCATAGATATGCTACTTCTGTTCATTCACCAGTTGGAAGACATTTGAGTTGTTTTACTTATAGGCTTTAGGGAATATTGCTACTGTGAACATTCATATACAAATTAAAAAGATTGTTTTAACTTCTCTTGGCAAGACACTTTAGGACTGACATTGCAATGGCATATGGTAAACGTATATTTAACTTCATGAAAAACTGCCATTCTAAATAAAAATAAGAGTAAACAAGTGGGACCTAGTTAAAATTAAAAGCTTTTGCACAGCAAAGGAAACTATAAACAAGGTGAAAAGGCAACCCTCAGAATGGGAGAAAATAATAGTCAATAAGGATTAACTTCCAAAATAAACAACAGCTCATACAACTCAATACCAGAAAAACCAACAACGCAAACAAAAAAACGGGAAAAATACCTAAACAGACATTTATCCAAAGAAGACACACAGATGGCTAACAAAACACATGAAAAGATGTTCAACATTGCTCATTATTAGAGAAATGCAAATCAAAACTACAATGATGTATCATCTCACACAGGTCAGAATGGCCATCATCAAAATGTCTGCAAACAATAAATGCTGGAGAGGGTGTGGAGAAAAGGGAACCCTCTTGCACTACTGGTGGGAATGCAAATTGATACAGCCACTATGGAAAATGGTATCCAGATTTCTTTAAAAACTAGGAATAAAACCACCATAAGACCCAGCAACCCCACGCTTAGGCATATACCCTGAGGAAAGAAAGTGAAGTGAAGTCGCTCAGTCGTGTCCGACTCCTTGCAACCCCATGGACGGAGGAGCTTGGCAGACTACATTATAGTCCATGGGATTTTCCAGGCAAGAATATTGGAGGGGTTCCCATTTCCTTCAGCAGGGGATCTTCCCGACCCAGGGATCAAACCCGGGTCTCCCATATTGCAGGCATACTCTTTACCATCTGAGCCACTATGGAATTCTGACCGTGAGGAAACCAAAACTGAAAAAGACACATATATCCCATTGTTCATTGCAGCCCTATTTACAATAGCTAGAACATGGAACCAACCTAGATGTCCACTGACAGATGATTGTATACAGACGTTCTGGTACATATACACCATGGTATATTACTCAGCCATAAAAAGGAACACATTTGAGTCAGTTCTAATGAGGTGGATGAACCTAGAGCCTATTATACAGAGTGAAGTCAGAAAGAGAAAGATAAATATCGCATACTAACACATATATGGAATCTAGAAAGATGGTACTGAAAAATTTATGCAGGCCAACAATGGAGAAGCAGACATAAAGAATACACTGATGGACACAGGGAGAGGGGAGGAGAGGGTGAGATGTATGGAGAGAATAACATTGAAACTTAACATTACCCAATGTAAAACAGATAACCAATGGGAATTTGCTGTATGTCTCAGGGAATGCAAACAGGGGCTCTGGATCATTCAAGAGGGGTGGGATGGGGAGGGAGGTTCAAGAAGGAGGGGACATAGGTATCCCTATGGCTGATTCATGTTGAGGTTTGACAGAAAACAACAAAATTCTGGAAAGCAATTATCCTTCAATTAAAAAATAAATTTAAAAGAAAGAAACTGCCATTCTGTTTTCCAAAGTGTCCGCATAATTTCTCATTTCCATTAGCAATGTGTGAAGGTCCAATTTCTGTAATGTTTTGGCAATACACAAAACTGCTTATTTACTTTACATCATAGCCATTCTACTAGGTGTTAAGTAGTACCTTATTGTGATTTTTAAAAAATTTCTCTAATTACTAATGGAGCTGAGTATATCTTTATTTATAGATAGTAACAAGAACCCATATGAAGAAATAAAGAATATTGTTAAAAGTAACTACATAAATAAATATAAAAGTCACTATTATTCTATATTTCACTGAGAACTCCTCTTTTTATTCTCTAGAATATTTAAAAAGTTATAAATATTTGTCATAAATGTATACTAATGGAAACACTATATATATATATATATATATTTATGATTTCTGACAACATAAAGGGGGGAATATGCAGCTGTGTAGTGGCATGTTTTGTACACTTGAACCTAATTTACTACTAATTCAAAATACATTGCTCTACACTGAAGATATTGAATGCAATCTGCAAGGTAATCATTTAAAAAGTAAATATGAACAGAAAATTAATGAGAGGGAATCAGAATGGTTCACTACAAAAAATCAAACTGCACTGGCATGACCCAGAGGGATGTGATGGGGAGGGAGGTGGGAGAGGGGTTCAGGATGGGGAACACATGTACACCCATGGCTGATTCATGTCAATGTATGGCTAAAACTACTACAATATTGTAAAGTAAAAAAAAAAATATATATATATATATTGTAAAGTAATTAGCCTCCAATTAAAATAAATAAAATTTATTTATTTATTTTACTTTACAACATTGTATTGGTTTTGCCATACATTGGCTTGAATCAGCCATGGGTGTACACGTGTTCCCCATCCTGAGCCCCCCTCCCACCTCTCTCCCCATCCCATCCCTCTGGGTCATCCCAAAATGCACCAGCCCCGAGCATCCTGTATCATGCATCGAACCTGAATAAATTAAAATTTAAAACAATAAAATAAAAAAAATAAAGAAGAATACTAATTCTTCCTAAATTCTTCCAAAAAATAAAAGGAACACTTCTTAACTTATTCTATAAGACCAGTATTAACTGATACCAAAGTCAGATACTGACATCAAAAGAAAAGTATAGAACAATATGTGTACAGATATAAAACACCCTCAACAGAGTACTAGGAAACTGAATACAGTGGGATATTAAAAGTATTATATATTGTGGCCAAGTAGAATTTTCCCTAGGAATGCCAGGTTGGTTCCATACACAAAAATCAATTAATCTTATTAACAGAATGATTATGAGAAAAAGCACACAATCATTTCAACAGACAGAAAAAAAAAATATTTGGTAAAATCGAACACCATTTCATCATTAAAACACTCCACAAGCTATAAAGAAAAGGGAACTTTCTCAATATGATAAAGGGCAGTTTTGAAAAAGTCAAAACTAACACCATACTCAAAGGTGAAACAACAAAAACTTCCCCTTTAAGGTCAGGAAAAAGAAAAGGATGCCAGCATCAGAAAGAAAAAAATACTTAAGAATAAGTTTAACCAAGAAGATGCAAGAATTTTACTGTGAAAACTACAAACAATGCTAAAATAAAGTAGATCAATATGAGTGAGAAGACATCCTTTGTTCATTTACGGGAATATTTAATATTGTAAATATGGTAAAGTCCCCCAAAGATTTCACAGATTCAATGCAATTTCTCTCAAAATCCCAATAAAAATGTATTATAATGAATTTTGGAATATTTTCACTGTCCCCCAAATAAACCTTATTCCACTCAGCTAGCATTTCCCAAGGCTATTGGGAAAAGGCTTCTGCCTTATTTTTGCAGGAATGAACATGCTGATCTTAAATACATACAAGTGAAAAGAAAAAAGGTGATCTAATAGACAATTAGAATTAAAAATTAAAAGACAAACTGCAAATGGGAAAAACATTACAATATGTATCTATGACAAAGGACTTACATAATGTTTAATTTTATTTGTCAACTTGAATGGACCAAAGGATGCCCAGATATTTGGGCAAATAGTATTATGAGTGTGTCCCTGAGGGTGTTTCTGGATAAGATTAACCCTTGAATCAGCAGAATAAATAAAGAAAGCAGACTGACTTCCCTAATGGTGGTGAGCCTCATCCAATCAATTGAAGGTCTGACTAGAACAAAAAGGCTGACCCTTCTTTAAATGAGGGGGGATTTTTCTTTCTTTTGGACTTGAACTGAAACATTAGCTCCTACTGGGTATTGAGGTTGCTGACCCTTAGACTAGAACTGAGGCCTTTGAACTTGAACTATACCATCAACTCTCCTAGGTCTCCAGCTTGACAATGCAGATCGTGGGACATGTCTTTCTCAATATAATTTCATGCCTTTTTCTCAGCACACTTTAGAGCCTTTCTTTGAAAAAATGAATTTACTGTGGTATGATTCATATACCATATAATTCACCCTCTGAATTTATATCCAAGAAATTTTAGTATGTCCATAGTTATACATCCATCATAAATTTTAGAATATTTTCACTGTCCCCCAAATAAACTTCACTCTGCTTAGCTAGCATTTCCCAATATCCCTACCTGCCCAATCTTAGACAATTACTAATTTGCTTTCTGTGTGTTATAGATTTGTCTGTTCTATACATTTCATATGAGTGGAACTGTACAACATGTGTTCCGTTTTGGCATCTTTCACTTAGCATGTTTGCAAGGTCCATTCATGTTGCAGAACACATTATTACTTTATTCTTTTTATTAATGAATAATATTCTGTTAGATGGTTATATAATATTTTCTATATCCATTCATCATTTGATGGGCATTTGGATTACTTCCACTTTAAATAATCTCCCAGGGCTGTGGTAACAAATCGCCTTGAACTGATGACCGCCCCCCCCTACCCCAGCCATAAAACAAAAACAACATACTTATTCTCTTAGAGGTCTGGAGGCCAGAAACACCAAAATATGTTCATTCGGCCCAAATCAAGGTGTCAGCTACGATATATATCCTCTGGAGGATCCAGGGGAGAATCTTCCTTTCTTCTTCCACTTTCTGTGTGCTGTTAGCTTTCCTTGGCTTCTGCCTGCATCCCTCCAGTCTTTAAGGCCATCATCTTCAAATCTTTGTTCTATCTGCCCATTACATTTTCCTCTCTGAGTGTGAAATCTCTATCTCCCTCTTAAGTAGTTGTGTCTGACTGCATTTAGAGCCCACCTAGATAATCCAGCATAATATTCCCATCTCAAGATCTTAAAAGTAACCACATCTAAAGACAGTCTTAGTTTTGCCATATAAAATTACATTCATGGGTTTCAGAGATTCGTATGTAAGTATTTTTTGGTAGTGTATTTTTCAGCGTACCATAGTCTTTCTTCCCTCTGGCCCCAAAGATTCACATCTATCCCACATGCAAAATACGTTCATCCATCCCAACATCCCACTGAATCTTAATCCTTTACATTGTAAACTCAAGTCCAAAATTTCATATAAATATAATGAGTTTAGAAGTCCAAAATCTAATTATCAGCATTATCTAAATCAGAGAGTAAGACTCTGTGTATGATCCATCTTAGGACAACATACTTGTCCATCTCTATACCTATAAACCTAGAAAACAAGTCATTGTTGTCTAGCTGTGCCTGACTCTTTCGCGACCCCATGGACTGTAGCCTACCAGGCTCCTCTGTCCATGGGATTTCCCCAGCAAAAATGCTGGAGTGGGTTACAATTTCCTTCTCCAGGGGATCTTCCCAGACCAGGGATCAAACCTGTGTCTCCCATATTGGCAGGTAGATTCTTTACCATTATGCCACCAGGGAAGCCCGGAAAACAAGTTACGTCTTTTCAAAAAAAAAGGCTGGAACAAATCAAGTTTAAGAGCTTTAGCCATTCCTATTCCAAAATGGAAAAAAAAAAAAAACAGAAGAACAAAAAGGTCACTGATTCCAAGTGATTTCAAAGCCCAGTATGGATATTTCATTAGGCTGCCAGGCCTAGGAGAAATTTTTTGTGGGTCAAGTTTTCCCCTTCTGTGCTGAAGGCTCCAGGCTCTGAGCCCAGGATTCTTCTCTTAAAGCTATTCTTCACTTTTCTTAAAGGGTAGCATATGTTTGTATCTGAGGAGTTGTATTAGCTTGGTTCCTGCATATAGGATTTGGAAACCTTGTGACATACCTTTGGTTCATCTTCTCTCTGCTGCATAGGAACAGCCTTGGCTTTCTCTCCACATGCTTTTGTAACAGTGAATCTCCTAATTTTAGCACCTTTTCCATTTTGGAAAAGTAAGAATACCTCCAGTTTTGTACTTTACCACTAGGCCTATTGATCCATTTTGAGTTATTTGTTTGTCACTATAGTACTTCTTTCTCAAGTCATAACAAATACAAAAAATGCAAAGTCATTCTCTATAAAATTCACAAAGGAAACTATTGAACATCAAATCATAAACAATTCAAAACTATAAACTCAATAAATTACAAATGTCAAGCAATTTTCATGAAGTGATTTAACACAATTACATATGTCTTCCTTTCTTCCTGCAAACAAATTTATTACATCAATCTCAATATTTATCTAGAACTGTGTCTCATTCTACAGAAATGGCCACTGAGTTAGACTATATTTTTTGTGACTTGGTAGGCCTTAAATCTTGTGGAATAATTTTTCAATTTGAGAACAAATTCTCCAGTGGCAACTGGTATTGACACAGCTATATATAAACTGAGAGTCAGATAAGGATTTGGAACCGTGTGCAGTATATTAAGCTGCATGATGATGTCTCATCTGTTATTCTTTACTATGTTCATCAGTTTCAATTGTAAATTTTCATTTGGTTGTAGTAATTCATGTCTACAGTTTTTCAAAGTATACATGTTATCTGAAACAGAGGTTAGCAAATAATGGCTTACAACTTGAATCTGACCCACCATCTGTTTATGTACAGCCCACAAGCTGAAGATGAATTTTGTATTTTTAAATGATTGGAAAATGTTAAAAGAACAGTAATGGATGACACGTAAAAATATTTCTAAAATTCAAATTTCAACAGCCCTAAATACAATTTTATTGGAAAACAGCCATGCTCATTTGATGACACCCTGTCATTGGGGTGATTTTGCACCTGGCTGTTTTTACTGAAATGGCAGAGTTTTCCTAAGTTCACTTGCCTTATCAGTCTTACAGTTGAAACTGACGCACTAAAAAATAGACATGCCAGGTGGGAAAATCCTCAACTTCTAAGGGTCAGACATCTGACTTCATAAGAGCTCACTATCAACTGAAAACTTCATTTAAACTCACACAGCTATGGTCAATTTATCTACCACAAAGGAGGCAAGAATACATAATGTAGAAAAGACAGTATCTTCAATATGCGGTTCCAAGGGAAACTAGACAGCTACATATAAAAGAATTACATTAAAACATTCTCTAACATCATACACAAAAACTCAAAATGGATCAAAGACCTAAGTGTAAGACTGGACACTATATAACTCTTCCAGGAAAACATATGCAGAACACTCTATGACATAACTCACAGTAATATCTTTTTTGATCCACTATCTAGAATAATAAAAATCAAAATAAACAAATAGAACCTAATGAAAATTATAAGCTTCTGCAGGGGAAAGGAAACCATCAAAAATTTTTAAAAAGGCACCACACAGAATGGGGGAAAATGTTTTCAAATGAAGTGAGCAACAAGAGACTAATCTCCAAAATATACAAACAGCTGATGCAGCCATATGTCAAAAAAGCAATCAAACAATGAACAGAAGATCTAAACTGACATTTCTTCAAAGAAGACATATAGTGGCCAAAAATCCAAAAGCACATGAAAAGATTCTCAACATCACTACATAGCAGGTAAACGCAAATCAAAACTACAAGCGGGTAGTTTTGACCATTTTGACCTCATACTGGTCATAATGGCCATCAACAAAATGTATACAAACAATAAATGCTGGAGAGGATATACAGAGAAGGGAAACCTCCTACACTGTTGGTGGGAATGTAAATGGTATAGCCACTATGGAGAACAGTATGGAGGTTCCTTAAAAACTTAAGATAGGAACTACAATATGATCCAGCAATCCCACTCCTGAGCATGCACTGGAGAAAGCCATAAACCGAAAGGACACATGCACCTCATTGTTCACTGCAGCAGGACATGGAAGTAACCTAATAGCCATGACATGGAAGCAACCTAAATATCCATCAACAGAATGGATACAGAAAATGTGGTACATATATAAAATGAAATATTGTTGCTGCCATTCTTGTTTAGTTGCTAACTCATGTAAGACTCTTTGTGACCCCATGGAATGTAGCCTGCCAAGCCCCTCTGTCCATGGGATCTCCCAGTCACGAATCCTGGAGTGGGTTGCCACTTCCTTGTTCAGGGGATCTTCTCCACCCAAGGATCGAATCCGTGTCTCCTGCATTGGCTGGCTGATTCTTTAAGGCTGAGCCAACAGGGAAGCCCACAATGAAATATTACTCAGTCAGAAAAAAAAAAACAAAAAGAACAAAACAATGCCATTTGCAGCAATGAAGATGAACCTACAGATTATTATACTAAAGTCAGAGAAAGATAAATGTCATATGTTATCATTCATATGTAGAATCTTATTTTTTCTTAACAAAGGTACAAATGAACTTATTCTCAAAACAGAAAGAGACTTACATATATAAAAACAAACTTATGGTTACCAAAAGGGAAATGTGGGGGAGAGGGATAAGTCAGGAGATTGGGATGAACATACATAGACTATATACTACATAAGATAGATAACCAACAAGGCTCTACTGTAAAGTACAGGGGACTCTACTCAAAACTCTATGATAACCTATATGAGAAAATAATCTCAAAAAGAGTGGATATATGTATGTGTATAAATAAATCATTTTGCTCATCACCTGCAACAAAACATTATAAATCAACTATATTTCAATAAAATTTAAAAAACTAAAAACTGTATTTAAAAACTCTAAAATTGTATCTCCAGTTGGAGATTACTTCTCTTTCATGTTGGCTCCCTTTTATCAGAGATCCCAATAGGCAAACAGAGAAGACAATGACAACCTACTCCAGTACTCCTGCCTGGAAAATCCCATGGACAGAGGAGCCTGGTAGGCTGCAGTCCATGGGGTCACTAAGAGTCAGCCACAACTGAGCGACTTCACTTTCACTTTTCACTTTCATGCATCGGAGAAGGAAATGGCAACCCACTCCAGTTTTCTTGCCTGGAGAATCCCCAGGGATGGGGGAGCCTGGTGGGCTGCCGTCTATGGGGTCGCACACAGTCGGACACAACTGAAGCAACTTAGCAGCAGCAACAGCAATAGGCAAAAATCATCACTTACCAAGATGTGTTGTTGTTTAGTCACTAAGTCATGTCCAACACTTTGTGACCCCATGGACTGTAGCCCGCCAGGCTCCTCTATCCACGGGACTTCCCAGGTAAGAATACTGGAGCGGGTGGCTATTTCCTTCTCCAGGGGATACTCCCAACCCAGGGATCGAACCTGCTTATTTCCTGTATCTCCTGCATTGACAGGCAGGTTTTGTTTTTTGTTTTTTGTTTTTTTACCGCTAAGCCCCTAGGGAAGCCTATGAAGGTTTAGTTTTCAATATTCAAACAGTTTAAATTCCCATCAGCCCAGCAATGGCAAAGAGCAAGGAAAGTGTGTTCCACAAACACTCCCCCCCACCCCAGGTTTCCCTTATAACATTTGTATAATTAGAAGGATATAATATTTTATATCCATGTCATCATACACCCAGAAGCAATTAGCCACAAAGTACAAACACATTTTTTATGATTTTTTCTTTTTCCTCAGCAGAAATTATTCACTCAAACCCAACAAGAAATTCAAAAGGTATGGGTTTAACATTACAGATCCTAGTACTTCCCTGGTGGTCCACTGGTTAAGACTCCAAGCTCCAAGTGCAGGCGGCCAGGGTTCGACTCTTGCTCAGGGAACTAGATCCCACATGCTGCAACCAGTGTTTGCATGTCACTAGAGATCCTGCACGGCACAACCAAAATCTAAGATCCCACATGCTGCAACTAAGACTTCGTACAGGTGGATACATAGATAGTTGGATGGATGGACAGGTGGATAGATCAATCAACATTAACACTACAGATCCTGGAGATATAGTCTGGAATATGACATAGAAGGGCAATGCAGTTGCCATAAGAGCTAAGTCAAAGAAATGGTTGGAGTGTCCCCTCCAGCCTTTCTCCCCTCTGATTTTTATAAAGTTTTGATTCACTCCTAAGAATTGAATGTAACCATTTTCCTGGCATTTGGAAGAGAGAATAATGTAAACATTTAACATTCTGGGCCCACTCAAGCTTACCTTCGGAAATATGGGAGCCCTATTTTCTGCATCCTGGAGGCAATACAAAAACCAAAAGCTTTTTGGACATTTTTCCTCAGTTAGCCTGCATGGCTAAAAGCCGTCAGGGGAAGGAGCAAGCAAACTCTCCTGGTGTTGGATCTAGCAGTATCAAATTCCATAGTTACCTCTCACCCCTCACTACAGACAGCAGCCCAGCTGCTGATCCATACCGTGGATGTCTCCATAGCCACCTAGGTAACAAAGGGCGACGGTGAGTGTCCTTAGCCTACCTGAATTCTCCATGCCACGTATTCCCCAGAGAAGGTCACTGAGTATCTGATACACTCTCCCCTCCAATACAAATGAGAAATGGACATCCCAGCTCTAGAGCTGATCCATGCTAATTAGCCAGGCAAATCAAATAAGCCCTTTTTTCCTAAGTTTAAATGAAGAAAGATATGCAAGTAAAAGCAAAGATCATGATGAATAAAACAAACTATTTCTGGAGGAAAACCCCCAGATATATAAAACTGAAGAGAATACCAGTAAACCTTCAAATAAGGAAACATACTATAGAAGGAAACAATCAGAGCAGGTCTCCCCAACACCCTGTTGGGAACATCTCCACACAGCAGAAAGTTGAGTGTTGGGCACATAAAGCTTCGCCTGCATTGACACTCACTCCTGACTGTTCATATTGTCACCTGGGTGCTACCTCCTGTCACATCAGCAGTGGTATTAGATTCTTATAGGAGAACAGACACTACTATGAACTAGGCACCTGAGGGATCAAGGTTGTGCTCTCCTTAGGAGAATAATCCTGAAATACACTACCCCTCTAACAGAAAAAAATTGTCCTCCAGGAAACCAGTCCCAAGTGTCAAAACTGTTGGCGGCTGCTGAATTAGAGAACAAGAAAAAGTTCTTGCAAATTATTATTAATACAAAATAGATGTCAGGGGCTCAGGTCAAAGCATTCCTGCCTCACCCAGGCTTTGATGGAACTTGGACTCAGTGTTCTGGCCCCGCCCACAAGCCCCGCCCACCCGGTGACCTCTTCCTTAAGGGACCCAAAGCGCAGGCGCTCACCCTGCACAGACACCACTTCCGGTCCATCCCAGAGCCCACACCCAGCCACCTGCCCCCGTGGCCCAGAGCCCGCCTCTGGCCGCCATCATGGGCCACCGTGAGAAGACTCCGAGGAGGCGGCCAGCAACCCCGCGCCCGCTGCTGCCCCCCCCGCTGCTGCCCCCGCCGCACCTCCCTCATCCGAGACGCCTTCTGGATGGTCTGGCCGCTGCCCGCCATGTTGCCCGCAGCGGCCTCGCGGGTGCGCTACCACTACCGCCCCGAGTGCGAGGACGCGGTCAACGGCCGCGCGGCCCTGGAGCTCCAGGCCTCCTTCCAGTGCCTGGCCAGGCCCTGCTCCCAGCACCACCACCACGACGTAGCCTTGCAGCGCTTCTCCCGCTTCTTCCTGCTCCGCTCCCAGGAGCACGAGACGATCGAGAGCCTGATGTTCCTGCAGAACCAGCGTGGGGGCCGCGTCTCCTTCCTGGACATCAGGATGCCCGAGAGCCAAGAGTGGGAGCACAGCCTCCAGGCCACGCAGGACGCCCTGCACCTCGAGAAGCGCGTCAGCCGGAGCCTGCTCGACCTGCACCAGCTGGCCACCGAGAGCGGCGACGCCGACCTGCGCCACGTCCTGGAGATGTGCCACGTCCTGGAGATGCGCCACCTGGACCAGCAGCTCGAGTTCATGAAGAAGCTGGGGGACCATCTCACCAACGTGTGCAACATGGGGGCGCCGGAAGGCGGCCTGGCAGAGTACGCTTTTGAAAAGCTCACCCTGGGTGCTGGTGACAAGGACTGAGCCTGGACTGGACTTTCCCCCGAGTCCTGGGTGACTGCCCAAGGTCACCTTGTTTGCCATGCAGACCAGAGTGTTGCCCTTGCAGAAAAAGTTCACCTAAGTTTTTTTTCTTCCAGTTTTGTCAGTTCTTCACATAAAGTTATTTGGTTCCTAAATAAATAAAGGTCTGTCTGTTGGATTCTTGTGTGCAACTCTCTCATCTTTTGAACTTTAAAACAGGTATCCAGGAGTCTCTCTCAGCTACCCAGGTCTGGTCCATATACAGCTCAGGATCTATGCAGAGGGATGGAGAAGGGGTTCATGGGATCCTGGAAAACACAGGACCCCCATGAACAAAGTAGGTAGAGAGGGTGGGGTGGGCCATCTGAGGCCCTAGTCTATGTGGATACATGGTAAAATGATATACATATATATATAAACTGGTACGGCATTCAAAATACTGGTTGTCTTTTAGGGAGAAGTGAAGAATGAGATTGGACAGGGAGTAAAATAAGGGAGTTTTCAACCTTACCCAGAAACTTTTAGCTCAATAGATTATGCAAATGTTAAAGTTTGTTGCTTCTGAGTAGCACCTTGGGTCCTAAACAGGTATGGCAGGCTCCGTCATATCATTGGACAACAATGATACTGATAACTAAGCCATAGGCTGACTTTCCTATAGACACAGGAGTGACATCCTAGCTCACCATACTAGTCATGCATATTGCCCTTAAAAAAATCCATCATATATGTTGTTGTTCAGTCTGTAACTCATGTCCATCTTTGTAACTCCACGGACTGCAGCATGCCAGGCTTCCCTGTCCTTCATGATCTCCCAGAGTTTGCTCAACTTCATGTCCATTGAGTTGGTCATGCTAACAATCTCATCCTCTGTCATCCCCTTCTCCTCCTGTCTTCAATCTTTCCCAGCACAAGAGTCATTTCTAATGAGTTGGCTCTTTGCATCTGGTGGCCAAAGTATTGGAGCTTCAGCTTCAGTCCTTCCATTGGATATTCAGTGTTGATTGCCTTTAGGATTGACTGGTTTGATTTTCTTGCAGTCCAAGGGACTGTCAAGAGTCTTCTCCAGCATCGCAGTTCAAAAGCATCGATTCTTTGGCACTCAGCAATTTTTATGGTCCAACTCTCTCTCTCACATACACACGTACACATATACACACACATATTTTCCCCCTTCCATTGTACCCTTTCTTCCATTAAAGTAATCATACCCGAAAACTCAAATTACCTCAGGAGAAGGGCTGAAAAATATGTGCTCAAGGTTAAGGTCAAATTTTTGTTTCTGAATAAAAAATAAAATAAGACTCCCCAAATGTTAAGCCAGTGATTTCAGCTCCTTTAAAGAAAGTAGGTGAGTGATGGTGAGTTGAGGCTGGGAGACAAATTAGGAGACCTAGTAGCAGGGCAGAGAGACAGTGGTGGCTGGAAATAGAGTGGTTGCTGAGGAAATGAGATCTTCGCATGTTCCAGATGGAATTTGGAGACAAGATTTGCTTATGGGACAGAGGAGAAAAACTGGAAATGGTGGGAAATAATCTCCATTCCAGGTTTTGCACTTGATCACCTGGGTTTAAAGTGTTGCTACTGATTAATCTGGGGATGTTGGCAGGGAGACCAGAAGGATGTGGGAAGGCATGTCATGTAAGTCTCAGATGCCTATTAGATTCGGAAGTGGAAATGCCTTGCAGGCAGCCAGAAAACTGCATCTGAAGCTCATGTGGAAATCAAGCACTGCTCTGCGCAGGGCGTTTCTGGGGTGAAACTCTCGTGTGCCCCTCCCACCTCTTGTTCCCAAAAAAGCTTACAGCAAATTTAATCAGAGAAGTGAGAGTGTACAGAAACAAATGAAAACACGCAGCCAAGAACAAATAATGGTTTAGCCATTAAAACTCCTTCAGTTTCTTCTCAAGGGCTTTATATAATATCCTGAGATCTGTCCTTGAGTTGTCTTGCAGTTATTAAAATCCCACCATGTAGAAAGAGTTAACTACATGCTGCCACAAGAATGTATAACCCAGACCTGCTGAAACCAGAAGGTTCATGACTGAGATTCCTGAAAACATCACCCTGTTACCTCGCCATCAATGGATCAGAGAATTGAGCAAAAATGGATCATGCACCCCGAGACCCTTTGCCTCACACTGTTGGTAAAAACCTTCTGGTGAAAGCAATTGGAGAGCTGGGGTCTTCTCAGCATGAGCTGCCGGTTCTCCTTGCTGGCCTGCAATAAAGGCTGTACTTTCCCTTATACAACCTGTGCCAGTAGATGGGGTCCACTGTGTTTTGGGGGAGTGAATCCCAGGGTGGTTGAGTAACAAGCTGAGATAACAATACTGAAAATAAACATAGGGGAGCCAACATCTTCTTGAGAGTACTGGACTCATAGGACTGGATAAACTAACTATTGGACAAGAAGATAAGCAGAGTCCTGGAAGATTAAGTGAAAGATCACAAGGGTCAGGCCACCTAGGCTTTCTAGTTAGATTTCTTCGGTTCTGAAGTAGTTTATATGGTATCTAATGCATCATGAGCTCATGTAACAAACCTAGGCCTACTGAACCAGTTTACCTGATTACCAAGTGCTCCCCACTGTCTGTGTAGAGGAAGCAGCTTATGTGATGCCAGACTGTGTGGGCTGCTCTGGTGTACAGGTCCATCTAGTCAAGGCTATGGTCTTTCCAGTGGTCATGTATGGATGTGAGAGTTGAACCATAAAGGAGGCTGAGTGCCGAAGAATTGATGCTTTCGAACCGTGGTGCAGAAGATTCTTGATAGTCCCTTGGACTGCAAAGAGATCAAACCAGTCAATCCTAAAGGAAATCAGTCCCAAGTATTCACTGGAAGGACTGATGCTGAAGCTCCAATACTTTGGCCACCTGATGTGAAGAGGTGACTCACTGGAAAAGACCCTGATGCTGGGAAAGACTGAGGACAGGAAGAAAAGGAGGTGACAGGGGATGAGATGGTTGGATGGCGTCACTGACTCAATGGACATGAGTTTGAGGAAATTCCGGGAGATAGTGAAGGACAGGGAAGCCTGGCCTGCTGCAGGTCACGGGGTTGCAAAGAGTTGGACATGCCTTAGCGACTGAACACCAATCTCAACAACTTGCCAAGTCGAGAGGAAGGGATGCTACATGATAGAGAGGAAAGTCTTCCACATCTTGCTTGTCTCACCAGGATCCACACCTGTCCTCTCTTCTCAGAGTCCCATCCCTTCCTCATCTCTCCACCTGCTCATCCAGTGGATTCCATGCCAAGGGCTCTAAATTCTTGCCACTCAAAGTAAGCTCCCTGACACCAAGAATACTGGCTTCATTTGGGAGTTTGTTAGAAATGCAGATTCCTAGCTGGACCCCAGACCAAGTGAATCAGAATCTGTACTTGAATGGAATCCCTAGTGATTCATGTGCAAGTTAAAGTTTGAGAAGCACCGATCTACAGAATCTTCTCAGGTCTCTCAAGGCTCAACTTCTACTAAAAGTTGCCACACCAAAACAGTTTCTAAGAGAGTAAAAATTCACCATTTTGTACTCTTCTCTTCAACACATCACCTGTTGACCAGGAGAAAGGTGTTCATGTCAACTTATCAGCAGGCTCTATTTGCCACTGACTTGGTCCAGTTGGCAATGGTGAGTCAGCTTCGTTTGTTTCAGCTGGCGTCAGTGTATTCTAGACTTTGTGGCTCTTAACCACGTGTTTATTATTATTATGCTCCTACTTCTGAGAACTCTTATTCTCCCTGAAGCTCATATATGTGTTAACTGATGGATGAAGATAAATAATGATGTCTTTCCAAGGGCACTTCAAATACCCACTCTTAAGATTTTGAGGGAGGCTGGACTTCCAGAATGGTGTTGTGAGGAGTATGGGAAAATCTCATCCATGGAGATACATAGATTAAGCTGGTGAAGTTGGAATAGATGATCTGCAGTTCTGCCTGCATACAAGTTGTCTCAGTGAATGCCGAAGATGAGGGCAGATCCCACCTCTGCAATCCATTTATGGAGCTATTCTGAATGGAATCCAGATAACTGCACAAGGCAGAGAAAATCTGAGAGATGGTAAAAGACACAGAAGCCTGAAGTGTTGCAGTTCACAGGGTTGCAAAGAGTGGGACATGACTGACTGACTGAACAACAAGAGAGAATTAAAGTCAAAGCAAAGCTTGCTTTATATATAAAAGTTTTACAATACACTTGAAACAAACACAACATTGTAAATTAACTATACTCCAATATTTTTCTAAAGTTATACTGGCTTGATTTATATGAACAGTTGATAGGTCATGTAAAAAATAAAAGAAAAATAAGCACCACTGGTTATTAGGGATGATGGTTAAGACTGAAAGACAAGGGGATAACCCAATAGGGAGCAATTGTTCATAGCTGGCAGAGAATGAGCGTGATGGACACCACAGTCTTTGTTTGTTTGATTATTTTTACTATTAGCTTTGAGTTAAAAAGGGGGAAACTGGAATTTCTTATAACTCATTAACACTACCTGACAAAATGTCAGGAATTTTAACAAACCAAAAGGATGAAATAAATCATGAACACATTCAAATATGTATATTCCCTCAATATATCCTTCTCTTCACTATCTACTGAAATAACTTTTAAATGCTTTGTGTTTCTTCCCAATTCACTATTACAGTTTTCAGTCTTGGAAAACTCATTCGGTCATAGATTTAAGATTTTGTGTGTGCTTCTGAGGGAGCCAAATCGACTGCCAAAAACTGAACTGATGTCTAGCACTAATACTCATGACTGTACTGGAATATCCTTTTAATTTTATTTTTTGTTAAGGATAGGCTCCATTTTAAGAGAAAGAAGCAAAATGCACATAGAGAAAAACCAAGTTGAGTTTTCACTGCCAATTTTAGGAGTTCAGCATAAAATATTGTAAGATAAAATAAATAGATAAAAGGTTTCCTTTAAAGTAATTTATAAAATACTTTAAGCTATTCCATGCTTCCCAATTCTATAGTCATTTATATTTTAGTTTGTGGTCTTTTCTAATTTCATTTATTCAATGTTTACTTCTAAGCCCTTCTATAAAATAGAGAGGGAGATAAGGAGGAGGGAGAAATGAGGGAGAGGAAAACAACAGAAAGAAAAAAAAAGGAATTTTGATATAAAGTAGACATGATTACTTTTTCTTATTTAAAGATTGCTTTCTTCTCACTTTCTGTTTGTTTCTCTCATACACAGTCACCTACATAAGCCAATTACAAACTGTTTTGGGAGTAAGAAAGCAGTGACTCACATTTTCCAAAAACAGACACATACTTCCTTCAATCTTTTTCTTCCTCTGCCATTAGGAATTCCTTTCTCTCCACCTTGAGACTTAACCTTTAAGACACCACAATCTTTAAAAAAAAAAATACACCAGGCTCACAATTTGTAGAGCATGATCTCAATAACAATAATAAAAACATGTATAAGACTGCTATATTAACCAGGGTTGAGTGAAGACATCTGGCTTGCAGGATATTTTTAAACTGTATTTTGTTAGAATTACTGCAAAAATATCATTTGTCTGGACCATCTGTGGTGTGGTAAAAATAATCTTGCTTTACAGAAGGAGCTTTTTAATTTGCAATGATTAAAATAAGGACCTTAGGCTTGTGTGGTGTAGACACAGCTTTGCGTTGTGTAATACATGCAGAGGTCTTGAAATGCACTATGAATGTGGTTTCTTCTCCCTTTTACTCAACTGATCCCAAGGAACCCCAAGGGATGCCATTATGGAGGACAGCCCTTCCCTATGTCCAGTTATACTCACTATTGTAAGAGAAGATGTGGGAAGACATGGGAGATGGAGAGATCGTAAGTATCAGGCCAGCCATGCTTTCTAAGCAGATTTCTTTTGCAATGAAACAGCTCCTATGGTATCTAATGTGTCATGAGCTCATTTAACAAACCTAGGTCTACTCAACCAGTTCACCTAATTAAGAGGTGCACTCTACTGTCTCTGTACACGGAGTCAGGTGATGTGAAGGGCACACTCTCAAGACTCAGGGCTGGTGGGCTGCTCTGTTGTAGGTCCTCTCCCACGGGGAGATGAATGTGTACACCAAGAATAACCCATGTTCTTTTTTTTTTTTAAATCTTTTTTTTTTATTAGTTGGAGGCCAATCACTTCACAACATTTCAGTGGGTTTTGTCATACATTGATATGAATCAGCCATGGATTTACACGTATTCCCCATCCCAATCCCTGCTCCCACCTCCCTCTCCACCCGATTCCCCCGAGTCCTCCCAGTGCACCTAACCCATGTTCTTTACAATATTCCTAACACTACTTGACATGTTCAGATGGCTGGATAATTTAATTGCCAGTTAAAGCAATACAAACAGTATCAGAGAGAGTAGCTAATATGAAAACTGAATTGTGTACTTTGTTGTGATTCCATAAAGGTGAGAGGAAACATCATCAAACTAAATGTGAGAAGAGTAATGTTAACATTTATAAATAATTTGAAAGAAATCTAGATGGAGTCTACACCCAGGGTGACTCCTTAGTATCTTGAGTTTATTTTTTAACTAAAAATAATCAAACAGATAATCTGAATAGGCCAATGTCTACTAAGGAAAAAAGGATCAATAGTTAATCACCTTTCAAGACAGAATGCCCCAGGTCTAAATGAGTTCAGAATTCTACCAGAAATCTAAATGGGATGAATTCTATCAGGTTTTTAAGAACAGATTGTATCAATGCTTCTACAAACTATTCCAGAAGACAGAAGCTGAGGGAATACTTCCTAACTCATGCTATGAGGGCAGCAGTATCCTAATGCCAAACTCAAACAAGGACATTACAAGGAAACAACAGACCAACATCTCTCATGAACATACAGGCAAAAATCCCCAACAAATATTAGCAGATCAAATACAACATCATATTAAAAAGAAACCTTATATGTCAAAACTTATTTTGTGGAGGTAGGCCCTTATACAGTGGTAGGCCCAAATCAACCTCAATATTGGAACTGATGTCCTCCACTCTAGAGAAACAAGTCCACACCAGATATAGTTCACATCCAAGCAAATTGCTAACCTGAAAATAGTTTCACAATCATATTTTTTAATGTGAAAAAAGCACACTTATGAAAGGCATATATCCGTATAAATGATAATTCAATGAGTGTTTGTGTATTTGGCACCTAATTTAGAACAGAGTATACCTCAGATATGCAGATGACACCACCCTTATGTCAGAAAGCAAAGAGGAACTAAACAGACTCTTGATGACTGTGAAAGAAGAGAGTGAAAAAGCTGGTTAAAACCTCAATATTCAAAAAGTGAAGATCATGGCATCCGGTCCCATCACTTCATGGCAAGTAGAGGGGAAACAATGGAAACAGTGAGAGACTTTATTTTGTTGGGCTCCAAATCACTGCAGATGGTTACTGCAACCATGAAATTAAAAGACACTTCCTCCTTGGAAGAAAAGCTATGACAAACCTAAACAGTGCATTAAAAAGCAGAGACATTACTTTGCCAACAAAGGTCTGTACAGTCAAAAACGGTTTTTCCAGTAGTCATATATAGATGTGGGAGCTGCACCATAAAGAAGGCTAAGCACTGAAGAATTGATGCTTTTGAACAATGGTGCTGGAGAAGACTCTTGAGAGTCCCTTGGACTGCAAGGAGATCCAACCAGTCCAGCCTAAAAGAAATCAACCCTGAATATTCATTGGAAGGACTGATGCTAAAGCTGAAGCTCCAATACTTAGGCCACCTCATAGGAAGAGCAGACCGTCTAGAAAAGACCGTGATGCTGGGAAAGATTGAAGGCAGGAGGAGGAGGGGACGGAGGAGGAGGGGACGGCAGAGGATGAGATGGTTGGATGGCATCACTGAGTCAATGGACAGGAGTTTGAGCAGACTCTGAGAGACGGTGAAGGACAGGGAAGCCTGGCACGCTGCAGTCCATGGGGTCACAAGAATCGGACATGACTGACTGAACATTAACAAATAATCAGTACCTCTCTGTTACCTGAACAGTCCTGCCTGACCTCCCCTTCCTCTAATCAGTCTAGAATTACTCATGGTGCAAATGCATATTACTTGTTCTCTTGCTCTCACTCTATATGTTTAACACATAAATGCTGTTTTTTCATTTTAGCTCATTGAGTAGTGCATGAATATAATACTCCTACAGCATATTTTTCTCTGTGCCTCTTTTTTGAACTTCATACTAATGCATGCAGCTGCTGTACTGTTTTTCTCTTGTATAAGATCCCAGTGCATCTTCTTCCAATGAATAAATTAGTCCCTTCTCCCATGGAAGCCCACTTGGGCTGATCCTAGTTTTTGCCTTTAGGAGCAATGCTGCTCAGGATATTCTGTAAGCATGGTTCAGTGCTTGTGTGTGAGCATTACGTGAGAAACACTGGAACTGTGGGTCATCAACGAGGCTCTTGTTTATTTTATTGAACATACCAAAACTGTTCTCCCCCGCTGCTGTGTGAAGTTGAGTATGAGTTACTCCAGTCTTTGATGAACACTTGGTATTTTCCAGTTTTTACAGTTTTCTGTGAATGTTTAGCATATAGCCTGGCATACTGAAACCAGCAGACTGTCAGAACAGTGATGCTGTAACATCATTCTATTTCTGTTTACTCAGCAGAGCCGTTAAAAGTTTGGACTCATTCCACATGTGCAGCAGCACAGCTTTCAACCTAGAAAGTGACAGAGAGTGAGTCTGTGTGGAAATACGAAATTATCTGAGGCTAGTACAGCCGATTGGGGTTCCCTGGTAGCTCAGTGGTAAAGAATCCGCCTGCCAAGCAGGTGACACAGGTTTGATCTCTGGATTGAGAAGATCCCCTGGAGAAGGACATGGCAACCCACTCCAGTATTCTTGCCTGGAAAATCCCATGGACCGAGGAGCCTGGAGGGCTACAGGCCATGGGGTTGCAGAGAGTCAGATGCAACTTAGCGGCTGAACAACAAGAGTACAGCATGTTACATTGAATAGTCCTACCTGAAGGGACCACTGCCAGAAGACAGCATAAGTATACTACCCAGAAGCAGGAATATTATTTAGAGACACTGTCCTGGTTAAAGATTGTAGAGAGTGCTTTAATATTATCCTGCACAATCTAGTTTTAAGTTTTTTTTCTTCCTGATTTACATTTTCACAGAGCTCAACTGTATTCAAACAGCTGGATGTCTCATAAAATCCAAACATGTTCTTCTCACGTATATTAATACCTGTAAGGAGAATGTTAAAAGATGAAATGTGTTTCAATCTGGTCTGGAAAAAATAAAAATGTTTCAGTTGAATCTTTTCAATAGGAAATAATTTTTTTGCCACTTTAATGGAAAGAAACGTTGATAAATATGCTACCAACAGTTAAAGCCTCTTCTACAATAATTTATTTCAAAAGTGTACTTATCCCATTCAAGAGACATGTGAATGATCTTTGCTGTGCCTCTTTTCAATTTTTTTTTAATTTATTGATTTGGCTGTGCCTGGTCTTAGTTGCAACATTTAATATCTTTAGTGGCAGAATGTGGAATCTAGTTCCTTGACCAGGGATTGAACCTGGGCCCCCTGTATTGGGAGTGTAGAGTCTTATCCACTGGATCACCAGGGAAGTCCGTGCAGGGTCTGTTAATAAATGCTTTACAATAGGTCCACAGCACATTATTAGAACCTGCTTCAAACATGGAGATGGTAAACAAAAAAAAATTAAGGCACCTAATGAATCTTAGAATCTGTGTTCTCATTATTCAAGTTTCTTAAATCATTCATACATGTTACCTCAATTTAAAACACATCTTCCATTTCTCATTCAGATTTGCCCTCAAGTAGGACTAGAACAAATGTGCAACACTTAACCCGGAGTGAGCAGCAGACATAGAACTGTTAGGTGCAGTGGTAAGAAAGTCTTAGAGCATTACGTTATCACTGAAGCCTAGAATGATCTGGTATTAATTTTAGACAGATTTTAAGTATGAGATATATTGTGACCAAGTTTCTGACAGATATTTTTCTGCTCCACCTTTCAAATTAATGTAGTGATACTAAAACTTGCTTGGAAATGAATGTCACTTGTCATCAGAGATGTAGAAAATTCCAACCACATGTGGCATTTTCCTCCTCTCTAGATGAAAATTTCATCTAAATTCTGCCACTGCAGATCCTTAAACCATAAGGACCACTTCCAGAAACTGTGATGAGGAGAGACATGATCCCTGATCTCTCCTGGGGGTAAGGAGTCATGCAGTTCATGCTAACTTGGGTGCTGTGCGGGGATTTGTTAGAGGTTGGTTCCATCATAGCCACTGGTCACAAATTAGTCCACTGGGTTGCAAAGAGTCCCACACAATTGAAGCAACTTAGGACATGTGCGCATGCACTAAGATTTTTATATATATCATTTCACCAGGCACAGGTACCCAAATACACTAGGGGCTCAGATGGCCCACCACACCCTTTTACCTAGTTTGTTTATGAGGGGAAGATGGATTTTGTGTTTTCCAGGCTCCCAAGGATTACCTTCTCTATCCCTCTGTGGAGATCCTGAGCTGTATGTGGATGGTGCCTGGGTACCTGCAGAGATTCCTGGATCCCTGTTTTAAAACTTAAAAGGTGAGAGATTTGCATACATGAATCAGATACCTTTATTGATGTATCAATTAATAACTTTAATGTCAATACAGGTGAAGCTTTACCTGCTCACTCACTTTCTGCTGTGTTGATCCATTCCTAACAGGCCACAGAACCTCTCTCACCCCAAGTCTCAGAGATTCTCTCCTGCATTTTCTTGGGAACTTTCATAGTTTATTTGCTTTATATATACTCAGTTAATTTTTCTGTCCTAAAAGAAATGAGGTAAGTTTTTCATTTTTATTTTTTACAGATGTATTAATATGTTGATTGTTCCAACAAAATTTGTTGAAAAGAATATCTTTCCTTATTGAATGGTCTTTCATCTTTGTCAGAGTTTAATTGGCCATAGAGATATGGGCTCATTTCAATTCTACTCATCTATGTTTCAGGTACATTCATTTATGTGAAACTTTTTTCATTACCATACAGTTGTGAATACAATGATTTTATAGTAAGGTTCAAATTTGATGGTGTGAGTTTTCAAAGTGTTTTAAAGATTTTTTTCAGATATTTACCTTCCTTGCCATTGTATATTAGGTTAAACATTAACTTGTCTAGTGTTTGGATTTTTATTCAAATTGTGCTGAATATACAGATTAGCTTTATGGAAAGCTGATACGACAACACTGACTATGAACATAGTATACCACTCCATCTATAACAGAAAACTCGATCACATTAAGAAACACTCTAGATGAGAATAAAAGAAACTGCAGCTGTGAGATCGAAGAGCTACTCTGGGAACAGCACACATGTCACCCTCCCCTGCCGAGCCTCTCCTACCTATACTGGGCATAAGGACCCACGCCATTTGACCACCTTTCATCTCCCCAAATGTACACTCCAAAGACAGTGAATGAGGTAAAGAAAATTGCAGACCTGTACAGAAGGGAAACATCAGGACTCAGCTACCTCCAAGGGGAAAACATCTGCCTTCCTATGTCTGAAATGACATCTTTATCTTGGCAACAGTGAGGGCCCTTAGCCTACCTGAATTCTCCATGCCATGTATTCCCCAAAGGAGAAGGTCACTGAATAATTGACACACTCTGCTCTTCTACACAGAGGAAACTATATCTCTTCTCCCTCCTACCTTTCATCTGCATTTTTTAGGGACAGTGGCTAAATTCATGAATGTGTACCATATTCAGATGAAACAGGGAAATACATTTTATGCACAGATCTTCCTCAATTTGTCATGGGGTTCCATCCTGATAAATCCTTCATGAATTGAAAATACCCTAAATAAAAAATGTATGTTAACTACCTGAGTATCAAAACGAGCATCATAGCTTAGTGTAGGCTTCCTTAAATACAATCAGAACACCCATGTAGCCTACAGTTGGGGAAAATATTCTAACACAAGGCCTGTTTATACAAAAGTGTTAAATATCTCATGGTATTTACTGAACACTAAACTGAAAGTGAAAAGCAGAATGCTTGTGCAGGGACAGCGTGCTTTAAGCGCATTGGTTGTTTACCTGCATGATCCTGTTGTAGGAATGGGGGCCCCCTCCAGGGCCCGAAGAGTGGGCTCGTGTCTAACACTCAGAAAAGAATTGTCTGAGGAGACATGTGCTGACAAAGCAAGAGACTTTATTGGAAGAGGGCACCTGGGCAGAGAGCAACAGGGTAAGTGAACCCAGGAGAACCACTCTGCCACATGGCTCACAGTCTCAGGCTTTATGTTGATGGGATTAGCTTCCGGGTTGTCTTTGGCCAATCGTTCTAACTCAGAGTCCTTCCTAGTGGCACACGCATCACTCAGACAAGATGGACGCTAGCGAGAGGGATTCTCGGAGGTAGATGGACACGTGGTGTCTTCTTTTGACCTTTCCCGAACTCCTTTGGTTGGCTATGGCATATTAGTTCCATGTTCCTTATCAGGACCTCCTGTCATAAAACAACTCATGCAAATGGTTACTAGAGAGCCTGGCCAGGGTGGGCAGTTTTGGTCAGTGTGCTTCCCCTAACAATCCTGTGGTTGCCTGGAAGCCATGGGCCAGCATCACAATAGAGGACACAGGGCATATTGCTAGACTAGGACAAGATCCAAATTCAGAATTTCAAGTACAGTTTCTATAAAGACGAAGGGTTAATTTTGATTTCATGCTGAATCTGTTTCTATGACTTTAACCCTTGTTTTGGCCATTTGAGTAACTTTTCTCTGTATGTGCAGCAGTGTGATGGAAACTTTGGCCATCCTTTACTCTTGATTTCCCTTGCAGAAGACTGACGAACACAGTCACTGGAAAGCCATTTTCATCATCAAGACACAGCTGCATTTTCCTCTTGACTAGCAGCCTTGGTAGAAGTTTTTCAGCAGAAATAGATCATCCAGAAGCATGCAGACAAACATTATCTCTCCTGTGTTAGTTTATTAGAACAGAGAACACAGGTCACAGATCATCCATGTTGTGCTGGACAAACTTTCTGACATCCCAGGTGGACAAATGACCTGTGAAGCCATCCAATCCATTCTTTGTCTTCACCACTTACTCTCTGCTGTTTCCAATATAGAGAAAATCTAGCCATCCTGTTTCATTATTTACCATGCTACTTTTCCAAATCTGCCCAACCAAAGGCCCCTGGACAAGCAAGCAAGGAGCTGGGCAGGGGAGTAGCAGTGAATACCATTTTGTTAACTTCCCACTCCGCACCCCTCCTTCCTCTGTTGAATGTTAATCAAATTCAGAGGGAAATTGCTTTGTTTTCTCCTAGTTAGGATATTAGGGAAGAAGATTCTTTGGCCTAAGTTAATTCTGCTTATTTGTAAAACAAATAAGAGCTCAGGTTGGTTGGAAGGGAATATAACTTCCTGAGAATTCCCATGACAATTCAAGTTTAAATGGCTCCTTAGAAGTTTTGCAAGAGAACAGACCATATATGCAGACAGACACCAATATACTAGAGGAACAGACCAACCTACACTAAAATTAAAGTCACACACTCCCAGCTGTTAGGTGAAGGGGAACAGAATATGCCACCCCAAGGTCTGCCTCTCGGGCATAAGGCTTATCTTGAGCTGAGCATATCTAAGGAACAGCAGACACAGGAGAATATCTGAAAACATTTGGTAAGACATGTACATTTACATTCATGAAGAAAATATCCATTTGCTATGTCTCCCTCTCTATAACAGGAATGGGAGGATGACTAAATTTCTGTAAACTCTTATGTATGGAGAAGGTACCAACTTAAAATTTGCATGACAACCTTAGCTTTGTTTACTGTGCTTTTCCTGATCACCTCCCCTAAGTGTCTCCCCCACCTTCAACATCTTTTGTCTTCAGATGGCATTTAAGGTGGTGACATTAGCTATTTCAGGAAGTTACTTAGTTTTCCTGAGTATAAGAGGTTATACTCTTATATAAGAGTATATATATACCTGTATATAAGAGGTTACCACCCCAGAATATGTCTCTTTGGCATATTCATTACTTTAAGCTGTTCTTTATTTTCAGAAACAGCAAACAGGGGAGAAACTCAAAAACAAGAAGGATCTACCCTTATGTAGGAATACCAGATCACCTGACCCACCTCTTGAGAAACCTATATGCAGGTCAGGAAGCAACAGTTAGAACTGGACATGGAACAACAGACTGGTTCCAAACAGGAAAAGGAGTACATCAAGGCTTTATATTGTCACCCTGCTTATTTAACTTATATGCAGAGTACATCATGAGAAACGCTGGGCTGGAAGAAGCACAAGCTGGAATCAAGATTCCCAGGAGAAATATCAAAAACCTCAGATATGCAGATGACACCACCCTTATGGCAGAAAGTGAAGAGGAACTAAAAAGCCTCTTGATGAAAGTGAAAGAGCAGAGTGAAAAAGTTGGCTTAAAGCTCAACATTCAGAAAACTAAGATCATGGCATCTGTTCCCATCACTTCATGGAAAATAGACGGGGAAACAGTGGAAGCAGTGTCAGACTTTATTTTTTGGGGCTCCAAAATCACTGCAGATGGTGACTGCAGCCATGAAATTAAAAGATGCTTACTCCTTGGAAGGAAAGTTATGACCAACCTGGATAGCATATTAAAAAGCAGAGACGTTACTTTGCCAACAAAGGTTCGTCCAGTCAAGGCTATGGTTTTTCCAGTGGTCATGTATGGATGTGAGAGCTGGACTGTGAAGAAAGCTGAGTGCCAAAAAATTGATGCTTTTGAACTGTGGTGTTGGAGAAGACTCTTGAGAGTCCCTTGGACTGCAAGGAGATCCAACCAGTACATCCTAAAGGAGATCAGTCCTGGGTGTTCATCGGAAGGACTGATGCTGAAGCTCAAACTCCAATACTTTGGCCACCTCATGTGAAGAGTTGACTCATTGGAAAAGACCCTGATGCTGGGAGGGATTGGGGGCAGGAGGAGAAGGGGACGACAGAGGATGAGATGGCTGGACGGCATCACCGACTCGATGGACATGAGTTTGAGTAAACTCCAGGAGTTGGTGATGGACAGGGAAGCTTGGCGTGCTGCGATTTATGGGGTCGCAAAGAGTCGGACACGACTGAGCGACTGAACTGATTTGATCTGATGAAACATTGGACTTCCCTTATAGCTCAGTCGGTAAAAAATCTGCCTGCAATGCAGGAGACCTGGGTTTGATTCCTGGGTCAGGAAGATCCTCTGGAGAAAGAAATGGCAACCCACTCCAGGAATCTTGCCTAGAGAATCCCATGGACAGAGGTGCCTGGCGGGCTACAGTCTATAGGATCACAAGAGTCAGACAGGACTTAGTGACTAAACCATGAAACCATGAAACGTTTACATTAACAAAGGAAATCTCCATTTGTAAGGGTGTCTCCCTTGCTATATCAGGAAGAAGTTGACAGAATCTCTAGAAACTCTTATCAGTGGAAAAGCCAAGGGTTTAAATCTATACAACAACCTTAGCCTATTTACTGTGCTTTTCCTGGTCACCTCCCATAACTGACACTTGCTACTCTCAATGTCCTCTTTTGTCTTCAGGTGAGGATGGTATTGAGGTGAGGACTTGGGCCATTTGGGCAAGTGCAAGTGGGTCTCTCTCATGTCTACATGCTATTAAACTTAAATTTTTTTTTCCTGTTAACCTGCTGCATGTCACTTTAATTCTTAGATCAATCAGAAGAAACTAGAAGGGGAGAAGGAAGTTTTATTACTTAATACTCTTTCTTTAAAAACAAATACACACACAATTCTTTGAGCTATGACAAGTATGAGTAACTTTATCTTAACGCTGCTCAGGCTTTCTAATTTCCTGCAATGTAGTTATGTATCTCTCATAAATTTAAGAGTGCAAAAAATACATTTGGGAAATATTGAGAAAAATTTAGAGGGCTCCCCCGGTGGCTCAGTGGTAAAGAACACACCTGCCAATGTAGGAGACATGGGTTCGATCCCTGGTCTGGAAGGATCCCACAAGCCACAGAGCAACTAAGCCTATGTGCCACAATTGCTGAAGCCAGGGCACCCTGGAGCCCATGCTCTGCAACAAGAAAAGCCACTGCAATGAGAAGCCTACACACCAGCGCTAGAGAGCAGCCCCTGCTCGCTACAACTAGAGAAAAGCCTGCACAGCAATGAAGACCCAGCACAGCCAAAAATAAAAATAAATTAATTAAATTAAAAGAATTTTTAAAAAAGAAAAAAATGAGAGCATTAAATAAATGGATTTTACCCTAAATGACTAAATAACCTAACTTTTTTTCTATTGCCTTCACAGGTAAAATATTAAATTCAGAATGAGATGATAATGTTCCCATCAAAATATTGCCTTTCTCATTATATCTACTATTTTATCAAAAATATATATATTTATCATATATATATACACACACACACACATATATATATATATCCCTACAACATACACTGGACAAAGCTTTCGTGAAACATACAAAATTATAAAAAAACAAGAAGTTAAAATGACTTCTTAGAGATTTTTTTGTACATGTAGTTTCAGGAGAACATTTGAATATCTTGGGGTCAGAAATACCAGTGTTATAAATCTTAGACAATAACCCTGATATAATGCCTGAAGATCATTTCTAAGCAATTATACTTGAAATCTTGAGTCAAATTTTTGATTCTCTTGAGTTTAGCATCCCAAAGCCCATTGACATAGGCAGTAAAAGTGATTTCTTTCAGAATTAAGATTGGCTTCAACCCTCTGTAGGTAGATCAATATTCCACCAAGTATTTCTGCAAATTCCTGGTACGGAGGGCATTTCTTTTTTTTTTTTTTTCCAAAATTGAAAACATAATTTCTATATTTCTTGTTTCATGTATAATTGTAGGCACATATTTCCTTTACTTCTAGCTGGAAGTTACATGCCCCTAAGTGACTGAGTATGAAGTAGTCAACCATAGTTTCAAGTGTGATACAATTTTGAGGAAACCAAATCTCTGTTACATAATTCAACAGCCACCCCAAAGGGAAGTCAAATCACAGAATGGACCATAACACAACAAAATGTAATTAAGTACCTGAGATTTTGCTGCAAGAATCTTAAAATACCAGACTGTCCTCTTTAGGGCAAAATGCGCTTATATTAACATAATCCTTTCATGCCCTGTTCTTTATTTGCTGGGGCATACTTATTAGATGACTAAGATGTTCCAAAATGGCTAAATAATACAATTTTACTTTTTAAAAATCTACTATAGGTAGATATTTTATCACACTTGATTTAATTTAAATTGCTGACCTTTCAATTATTCAGTAACTTTTAACCAAGGAAAAATTTTAAATGAAGTATCAAGTAATATTTGCAATTAAAGTTTTTCACTATATGGAAAATTTAAGATAGTTATTATCTGTCATCTGAATAATCATATTCTAATGATTAGCATAATATATTTAACAGAAGAACCCAGATAATTTACCAAGCTCCTGGATAGCCATTTTATAGCTTAATAACTCAGTAGTCTATTTGTAGCACATCTGTATAATTCATAAAAGTGACTCATAAAATAATTTTAAATCATTTAAAAATCTGATCTGCTATCCAAAGATTCATTTTATAAATCCACATCTAAAAATAACCTATATTTCTCCTTTCTACAACATCAACTTATCTCACCCAGCAGATATCTAACATTTATCCACAATTAAGTGAAATGTGAAATAACTATTATTTGAAAATACTTAAATTCTAACAGTACTGCTGTTTCTTGACTTTGCAGTGTTTCTCACTGACTGTATTTGAGGTTACTGGGATGATTATGCATTTAAATAGAGAAAATAAAAATTAAATGACATCAATGTTTACAATGCATGACACAATTAATTTTTAAAAACCCCATGGCAAAAGGAAAAGCTTTACACTTCTGGATGCCAAATCAATGGCTACTGCTGACGGGGGACCTTTTTCACAGGGAGAACCCACAGGATAATGTGTCTCAGCTGTACACAGTATGGTCTAAGTCAAATGTTAATGACTGATTTGTTTTAAATCTATTTTGGAGTTCCAATGGATAAAATTTTTTAAAGTTACATTCATTAAAACTTTTATAAATTACATTCAGTAAAATTTTCTCAAAGAGAGAAACACTGCATATTTTAGATGAGATTTGGACATACTTGTGCATTATAAGCCTATTGCTGAACTTAAGTAGCTTTAAATAGGACTCTGCATCTATTCTAGTTATCAAATTTTTAAAAACAGACACCTTTACTCACTAATATCACATTATTCTTGGCTTTTGTTGCACAAGTAACAAAAGAAAAGAAAGAAATGAAAAAAAGGGAAAGGAAAATAGAAAATGAAGGAAGGCAACAGGAAGGAAGGAAACAAAAATGGCGCACTTTCAATTTTTGTGTTGTGGGGTCGCCAAGAGTCAGACACGACTTAGCGACTGAACAACAATACCAGAAAAGAATATAAATGGGAAAAAAAGCATTTAGAGTTGTGCTTAAACATAGATTCACTTTGTTGTGCAGTTCTTGCTTTATAGTATTGTAGTATTTCAAGTTGCTAGGTAAGAATCCAGTGGACAAACAATATAGTCAGCCAACAGCAATGACTTCCATTTCTGGAGAAGTTAGACATCCATTACTATTTCAGTAACAAGGCCACAGCTTTGAAAACACAGCAGCATGAAACAATTAAAAGGTAGACACCTTGTTTTCATTTGTTCACCTTAAAAAAACAAAAAGAAATGCTTGAACAAGAAGGCACTTAAGACAGAAATTCTTTCTCGAGTTCGTGCAGAGACGGTCGGCTCACTCTGCCTCTCATCCTGCACAGAGGCGCCGTGCGGTCCCGGCTCCGGCCTTCCACGTCGGTGTCCAGTAAGGAGGGCACGTGGGGCTGAGTCCTCTTCTTGGGGCCGCGAGGACAGCTGTGGGCTGGTCCTGGACCACCCACTGCAGGGCCAGCCTGTGAGGGCTGAGGCTCTGTGCTCGGCGGGAAGGCCTGCAGGGCACCTCCTCGGCTTCTTAGAGGGGGAGGGCGAGGCAGCGGCACCGTATGGACAGCTCTTTGCTTCTCAGGTGGGACCTCACTTGGCAGGTCACTGTGAGGTCCAGACAGGGAGGGGGGCATCCCCCAAACCCACTCAGGAGGCAGTTCAGAGGCTCCGGGGGCTGAGATGAGAGCTGCACCAGCTGGGGGCCGGGGAGCGCTTCTGTCAGACATGGTCCTGTGGTGACGAGCCGCTCTCTCTCTGGAAGCAGCAGCGTGAGACGCTGCGGTCCCCCCACGTGTCAGCTCCGCGAAGGAGGAGGCAGGTTTCCCCACCCGTCACGGCTGGTCTCCAGTCCGGGCACAGGGGTGGACTTCCGACTCCTCCCTCCAGAGGCAGCGCAGGGGTCTGGGGTGGGCGCCCGAGGGGCACAAGAGACGTGCGTGCTGCTCTCGAAGGAGTCTTCGCCGGCGGCCTGCAGCAGGCACTTGGTGGAGAGGGAAGGCGCCGACAGGAGGTTTGCAGTGGTGCACCGTGGGAGTGAGGGGGTGCTGCCGGCTCCCTCGCCCGCGGCCAGCAGCCTTGCGGCAGGGCTGGCACTGCGGCGGGACTTCGGTGCCCGCTGGAAGATGCCTTCACGTTTCTTCCTGTCTTCCTTAGGCAACGGGTCTTCAGGAGCCTGTGCTTTCGTGAGCTCCCTTATGTCCAGGCCCAGGGCCACCGATGCCAGCAGCATGGTGCAGCCGTACAGAGAGGACTCCGTTTTCTTTCTCTGTGGGGATCTGCTCAGACTGTTTGGAGGGCTCCCCTGAGGAGTGCCGGCAGCAGGGCTCACTGGGGTTCCCTCCTCCCAGCTTTCGGGTTCCACTGGGTTCTCTCTCTGGCCATCTTTCCAAAGAGGTAGATCGATGTAGGCCTGAGTTGGCGATTTTATCCGGTTTGGTTTTCTGTGTTCCAACCCGTCAGGGGCAAGTTTCGACTCTTCACAAGCACCTGGCCGGTCCACAAATAATGAAGCCAATGGCATGGTTTTCTGATTTTTTACTAATATGGTTGACCAAGGACTGTTGCCATCTGAGAGAGGTCTTATTCTTTCTTTGCAATCAGTTCTTTCTTTCATTTGAATCAAAGTTGGACCCCAGGTACAACCCTTTTTCTTGAAATTCCTTTTTATATCTTCAAATTCTTCTTGTCGACAGACGGTGTTTCTGCCCCAAGTTTTATTGCTTTCATCTGAGGTCAGCTGTATCGCTCGGAGGCGGGGGATCACCGTGGGGCCGCTGGGCGGGCTGGAGCTGCTGCTATGCAGACTTCTTCGTTTGTCCAAGCAGGGGGACGCCTGCACCGTTATTTTGTGCTGGAAGTCTGAAGGTAAACTGATGCGGTGGCCGTCTCTGAGCTTCAGGCGTCTCCTCTTAAACTTGCCCTTCCTCTTCTTGACGTTGGGCTTCTCCTGATTCAGCTGGAAGATGAGGATGTTGAGCTCTGGCTCCAGCACGTCGATCTCCCGCGCGGCGAGCCGCTGCTCCCGCCGCCGGAGCAGCTCCTCCTGCGACTTCTGCTGCAGGGCGGCCCGCGTCAGCTCCTCCTCCCGGGAGCGCAGCTCCTTTTCCTTTGTTCTCAACTCATCAAACATTTGTTGAATTTCCAGTTTCCAGTCATCTTGCATGGAATGAAAGGACTCTTGAGGCATTTCAGTCATAACTGCCTTTTCCGGAGGGCATTTCTAATGGCCAGTGATGCTTCTGATTTCCTCTCTCCACTGTATTCTTACCTTCTGGCCCGTGTACTCAGAATTGCTCCTTCATCTCCAACTTACTTGTGTACTTAAAATGGTACACAGTGCTCTTCTCATTGGCCCAAAGCAAGCGCAAATACAGACATTAGGAATACTTCTGCTGAAAAACCTATCTAACTACGAAAATTAGATATATTTGTCTCTTATCACCTTGTCATGAGAGATTTTTCCCAAAGGGCTTCTTGACATTTTCCTGAGTCATGTCACTGTATTACACTGAATACAATGATGCTTCCCCATACCTATTTCCCCCAAATCTACTTACAGAGATATTCACCTCAACTGCAATAGCAACAACAAAATGCTATCGATACCTTTTCAGTGCCAAGAACTATGAAGACAAGTGCCAAGAACTATAAGGTCCTAGAAATAAGAGAAAGTTGTTCTTTGCAGATAAAGTAAAGGAATTTTTTGAGGCCATCTAAAGGTGAAATGGAAAGTTCTTACCTGAGGTAAGAACTCTGGGTGGTTGAGGGAATGAAAGGCCAGGAGTGAGAAGCAGAGAGAGGACATTAGCAGGATGATGCAGGGCAAGGAGTTTGTAGAGGAAGACAGAGGTCAGCTCCTGAAGGATGAGAGACAGTATTTTTAGTATAATGGGAAATCCATGAAGAGTTCTGGGGAGAAGGTGACATGATCCAGTTGACGTCTTAAGGAGATCACTCGATAGTTTAGGAAGAATAGATTGAAGAACAGCAATGAATGACAGTTATTTTCATAAATCTAGAAAAGGTTATGAAATTGGGGACATATTACACATATTAGATATAAGAAAATGGACCTGTTGCAGAAAGAGGTGTCAGAAAATAGATACAATTGTTCTAATGAGATAAGTGTCTATTAGGAGCATGAGAAATCTAGAATAAAATTCCTAGAAGATAATGCATACATGAACTTTTTCGTGTAAGCACAGGTATCACCTACCTGAAATACCTTTTTCCATGTCATCATCAAATGGAACATCTAATTCTAATAATCCCATGTATCACAGCCATGTAAGGTCACTCAGAGGCAAGTTCATGGGGGCAAAGCCCAAAACTGCAGGTCTAATCTACACCACCATTGCCTTCACACATCTCCATACAGCTGCTTGTGTGACTACCACGGTGAAGAATACGGTTTCTAAATTTGAAAATATTAATATATGACCCAGAACACTTATTACTAACATGTGTACTAGTCACTGTATAAATTACATAAATCTTCTGTGCAAGGACCACTGAGATAGTAGACAGACAATATGTGCTGCACTAGTGGCATATAAAACACTGTCAGTACCAACCACTTGGTGAATATGATTAAATATATTATAGATTCAGGAGGTGCTTTTTAATCAAATTAACACATTTTAAGAAATAAGTGAATAGGTTATATAGATTATAATAAGGAGGAAGTAATAGAGAAGTGCTGTTTAGTAAAATTCTTTTTATTCATGATAGCAAGTGAAAGTGAAAGTCATTCAGTTGTTTCTGACTCTTTGCGACCCCATGGACTGTACAGTCCATGGAATTCTCCAGGCCAGAATACTGGAGTGGGTAGCCATTTCCTTCTCCAGGGGATCTTCGCAACCCAAAGATCGCACCCAGGTCTCTTGCATTGCAGGCAGATTCTTTACCAACTGAGTTATCCCCACTAATCTTTGATCACAACCATATATATGAATTTTCTTCTAAAGTTACTCAAGCTTAACCAAAGCAACAAGCAAAATTTTAGCTGAAGATTACAGTCTCCCTGAGTTGTGGGATGGATTAATATGGCTAACAGCAGACTATGATCATTTAAGGCCCCTTTATGTTGGGGACAATTAAACCATACTAAGAATAATCAGCCTAATTACACTAGGAAACTGGGATGGGTACCTTATGAATAAGGCCAATATAAAATTTCCTTTAAAGATAAGAGTTGGTACAGAAGAGACTAAATCAGATGACCTTGGCATACAGTGGGCCAAAGCTAATGGAAATTCTTGACTTAAATTGTTATGTACGATCTTACAAGTACAACTCACTATATTACTTGTATTCTGTTTTTCAAGATTGTTGTTTCTTGTCTAACCAAATCTGTGACCAAAACAATGATAAAAATTATAACTAGGTGACTTGAAGAGGTTGATCAGGTATATAGTCCTATTTGAGATCAATGATTGTAATAGTTTAACTATGGATATGGGAAGAAGAAATAATTTTCTAGACCATAAGAGACTAGGAAGACAAGTAGTTCAGAGACTTTTCGCTACTGTTAAGGTGACTCAGACTATAAAGAATCTGCTTCAATGCAGAAGACCTGCATCGATCCCTGGGTTGGGATGATCCCCTGAAGAAGGGAATGGCTACCCACTCCAGTCTTCTTGCATGGAGAATTCCATGGGCAGAGGAGCCTGGTGGGTCACAAAGAGTCAGACACCACTGAGTGACTAACACTTTCACTTTTTTCCCCCAGTAGAGGAATAGCCCATTGAATGGGTCTATCAACAAAATCATCACTTCACCTGGGAATGAGCATTCCTAGCACCATGGGACAAAATGGTCATGAAATGCCTGCCAAACCATGGTCAAATTTATGATCACGAGAGGGACCTTCCAACCAAAAATTGTCACTTGCCATGTGGTTCTGTAAGGATTAGGTCATTCACTACTGTACTTGAGGACCTTCAACACACCCTGAAAGAAGTTCAGGGCAGAGATCAGGAATGACGCATTCTGTGCTCTGGGAAGAACTGGCAGAACCGGCCTCCAGAAAGTTAAGATATTTTCAGGAGAAAATTTTATAAACCTAATATTTGGCATCTTCTCAAACCTGGGTGTGCCATTCTCACAGTGTCTCACACCTAGAAAAGCACTAAAATCTTTCATGAAGACATATGCCCCTATGATGAACAGCAATCTTCTGCCAAAATATGTGCCTGACTGCATGTCTTAATATTTCTCTTCATCAAAATAACACTGATATGCACCCCCCACCCCACACTCTCGCCAATCTCTTCAGAGCATTTCCTCGGATCTCTGTGAGAGGCTGTCTTCTGGGCTATAGTCCTTATTTTGTCCCAAATAAAACTCAACTCACAATGCGTATGTTGTGCATTTTTCCAGTCAACACTCTGTATTGGAAACAGTAACTGGTAAAGACAGAGAATAGATTAGACTGTATCTCAGGAAAGAAAAGATATGGGCAGGAGGAGACGAGGTTAGGGAGTCTTAGAGCATTTGGGTAGAGGGAGGGGAAAGAATTTAATTCTGCCACCAAGCACGTGATACTGTGGCTGAGAGAAAAGGACAAAGAGGGTTTTCAGTTGTGCTGACTGTTAAAAAGTATAAACAGCCACAGCTATTTCTTTAGAGACTCAACTTCAGAAAATTAAATTGCTCTGCAATTGGTTTTCAGAGATTACTTTTTTTTTTTTTTAATCTAATACTGCTCTAAGACTGGGCCACTTAGTGTTTCAGTTTTCCATAGGCTAATCATGTTGGAGCCAAATATTTAAATGAGCATTCCTGACTTTCTTCATCTCTGGGTAAAGGCAGGAAAGTACAGGTTCCAATGTAAGTTTCTACGTTACTATATCTAAGCACCTACTTATGTATCTATGTATGTATTCAGATAAAGGAATAAATAGATAGGAAGGCAGATATGTACATATAGATGTAATTAATAAAACAGCTTTCACTTACTGAGAACTTACTATGAGTTGGGCATTCTATATACAATATTTCTAATCCTGACAAAGGCTAATGTGGGTGTTCTGTGTGTATTTAAGGAAACATACACTAAGCTAGATGCTCATTTTGATAGTCAGGTGTATTACATACATTTTTTTGCTTAGCATATTTTCAACTCATGAAGGGTTTATTGGGATGGAATCCCATGATAAATCGAGGAAGATCTCTGTATAAATGTGTTTCCTAGTTTATCTGAATATGGTGCATGTTTATGAATTTAGCATCTGACCCTAAAAAAATTCAAATGAAAGGCAGGAGGGAGAAGTGGATCTACACTAAAAATACATTCTTCAAAATCCTTAAATCTAATTTGTGACTGGTGACTAAGAAGGAACCAACCTCTAAGGCATCCCCCTCCAATACACCATGCCCATCAACCCAAGTGTGCCAGGACTGCATGACTCCTTACCCCTAGGAGTGATCAGGGATCACATCTCTCCTCATCACAGTTTCTGTGGTTGTTATGGTTTAAGGATCTGAAATGGCAGAATTTAGATGAAATTTCCATCTGGAGAGGAGAATAGTGCCACATGTGGTTGGAATTTTCTACGTCTCTGATGACAAGTGACATTCATTTCCAAGCAAGTTTTAGTATCAGCAAATTAATGTGAAAGGTGGACCAGAAAAATATCTGTCAGAAACTTGGTCATGCTACATCTCATACTTAAAATCTGTCTGATATTAACACCAGACCATTCTAGGCTTCAGTGACACGTAATGCTCTAGAACTTATTGTTACCACTGCACCTAACAGTTCTATGCCTGCTGCTCACTCCGGGTTAAGTGTTGCACATTCGTTCTAGTCCTACTGGAGGGCAAATCTCAATGAGAAACGGATGTTGGGTTTTTAATTGAGGTAACATGTATGAATGATGAAAGAAACCTGAATAAGGAGAACACAGACTCTAAGTCAGTCATAGAAGACTTAATTTTGTTTACCTTCTCTATGCTTGAAACAGGTTCTAATAATGTGCTGTGGACCTGTCATAAGGCATTAATAAAAAGACACTGCACTTTTGAACTCTGTGGGAGAATGTGAGGGTGGGATATTTCAAAAGAACAGCATGTATACTATCTATGGTGAAACAGATCACCAGCCCAGGTGGGATGCATGAGACAAGTGCTCCAGCCTGGTGCACTGGGAGGACTCGGGGGAATCGGGTGGAGAGGGAGGTGGGAGTGGGGATCGGGATGGGGAATACGTGTAAATCCATGGCTGATTCATATCAATGTATGACAAAACCCACTGAAATGTTGTGAAGTGATTGGCCTCCAACTAATAAAAAAAAAAAAAAAAAAGATTAAAAAAAAAAAAAGACACTGCAAAGATCAATCACCTGTCTCTTGAAAACAATCAAAACACTTTTTGTAATAACTTATTATAGAAAAGTCCTTAAATGTCAGCAGCATATTTATCACAGTTTCTTTACCTTAAAGTGGCAATAAAATGGCTATTTAATATTGAAAAAGATCAACCAAAATAAGAATTTTATTTTTTTCATGCCAGACTGAAACAGTAAATTTTCATCTCTTAAAAATTCTACTTACAAGTATTAATACAGATGGGAAGAACATATTTCAATTTTCTAAGACATCCAGCTGTTAGAATACAATAGAGCTCTGTGAGAATATAAGTCAGGTAGAGAAACATTAAAATGGATTTTGCAGGATAATTTCAAAGAACTCACTACAATCCTTAATTAGGACAGTGACTAAACATTTATTCTCGCTCCTGTGGAGAATATTTATGCTATCATCTGGCAATGGTCCATTCAGTAGGGAATATTCAATTAAACAGGCCATACTAGCATCAGATAATTTGGTATTTCCAAACAAACTCACTCATTGTCACTTTCCAGGTTGAAAGCAGTGCAACAAGTGTGGAATGAGGCCAAAATAATGGCTTTGCTTAGTAACCAGAAATAGGATGATGTTATAACATCACTATTCTGACAGTCTTCCTGTCCCAATATGCCAGGATAGATGCTCAACATTAAAAAAAAAAAAAAAGCAACAAACCTGTAAACATTCTGCAACATACCAAGTGTTAAGGAAGGGATGGAACAGCACAAATTCTATTTCACACAGCGCCGCAGAATTAGACATTGGAGAACACTTTGTTATGTCCTATAAAATGAAGAAGAGCCTAGTCGATGACCCACAGTTCCAGTGTTGAGCACATAACACTCATCCATAAGCATTAAGCAACGCTTACACAATTTCCTGAGCAGCAACCCTCCTAATGGCATAAACTGGAATCAGCCCAAATGACCTTCCATTGGAGAAATGCCTAATTTACTCACTGGAGGAAGATGCACAGGGATATTATACAACAGAAGAATGAAAGTACAGCAGCTGCATTGATGTATATATGCATATTCAGTTCTTTCAGTCATGTCTGACTGTTTACACCTCATGGACAGTAGCCTGCCAGGCTCCTCTCTCCATGGGATTTCCCAGGCAAGAATACTGGAGTGGTTTGCCATTTAGGAGACTATATATGAGAGAAACAAACAGACAGCAAGAGAAAAAGAATTTTTAAAATAAGAAAAAGTAATTTTGTCTACTTTATTTTTAAATGCCTTTTTTTCTGTTCTTTTCCTTTCCCTCTCTCTTGTCCTTCCCTTCTCCTTTCCTCCCTCCTTCTCTATTTCACAGAGGGGCTTAGGAGTAAATATTGAATAAATGAAATTAGGAAAAGTAACAAACTTAAAATATATCATAAATGAATATGGGATTAGGAAACATGGAATAACAAAATATTTTATAAAGTATTTTAAAGGAAATGTTTTACCTATTTATTTGCTATTGCAATATTTTAAACTGAACTCAGAAACTTGAGCAGTAAATGAAAACCAAACTTGGTTTTTCTGTATGTGCATTTTGCTTATTTCTCTTAAAATGAAGCCTGTCTGTGGCATAAAAAAATAATAATAATAATTCCAGGACACTCACTAGTATTAATTAATCAATTCAGTTTATGGAACACAATGTGGACCCCTAGGGGCCACATTCAAAATCTTAAAACATATGGCCAAATCAGTGTTCCAAGACTGAAACAAAAGTTACAGTGAATTGATAAAAACATTCAAACCATTAAAAAATTTATTTCAGTAGGTACTGAGGAGAAGATTATATTGAGGGAAATATACATATCTGAATGTGTTCATGATTTACTTCATTTTCGTTTCTTTTCTAAAATTTGTGACATCATGTCAAAAAAAGATACTGAGTTATAAGAAATTCTAGCCTTTTTTTGTTAAACTCGAAGTAATAGCCTAAAAAAAAGGACTCTGCTCTTAAACACTCTGCTTCTGTGCCAGCCATGAAAAAAGGCTATTGCCTTGTCTTTAACTGTCAACTCTAACAATCAATAAAGTTTATTCCTCTTTTATTTTTCACATGACATACCAAATTGCCATATAAATCAAGTCTTTATAAATTTAATCTATAACAAACTTTGCTTTTCATCTTAATATGAAAGACAGGAGTTGCCATCAGCCACTGAGTCCACTGGAACAGTTCTTTTGCAAGACAGAACTGCTAACGCCTAAGGACTATCTCTAGTTAGAATGCAATGGCTGAGTAATATTTCATTGTGTACTCAGCCATTAAAAAGAACACATTTAAATCAGTTCTAATGAGGTGGATAAAATTGGAGTCTATTATATAGAGTGAAGTAAGCCAGAAAGAAAAACACCAATACAGTTACTAACGCATATATATGGAATTTAGAAAGATGGTAATGATAACCCTATATGCGAGACAGCAAAAGAGACACAGATGTATAGTACAGTCTTTTGGACTCTGGGAGAAGGTGAGAGTGGGATGATCTTAGAGAACACCATTTAAACATGTATATTATCATATGTGAAACAGATCGCCAGTCCAGGTTCCATGCATGGGACAGGGTGCTCAGGGCTGGTGCACTGGGATGACCCAGAGGGATGGGATGGGGAGGGAGGTGGGAGGGGGGTTCAGGATGGGGAACACATGTACACCCGTGGCTGTTTCATGTCAATGTATGGCAAAACCACTACAATATTGTAAAGTAATTAGCCTTCAATTAAAACAATAAAAAAGAATGCCATGGGTTTCCATCAGTCTTGTCTAGTTTTTATAGATTTTCTTAAATAAATGCTTTTCACTTTGTTGGATGCCCAACGGATCTTTATCCATCAAAGACTTTGAATGACAATTTCACTAGTTCAAGAGATGCATCTCCAGAGATAAGATTTCCCCAAACTCCTCACACCACCATTCTGGAAGTGCAGCCTCCCTTAGAATCTTAAAGGTGGCTGGGTGTTTGAGTTGTTCTTGGAAAGACATTATTTTTTATCTTCATCCACCTGTTAGCACATCATAAGAAGAATGAGATGCTGGGAAAATCAAAGATCTTGGAAGTACAAGCATAAAAAAATAAGGTGCTTGAGAACAACTGAGTCTAGAATACACTGATGCCAGCTAAAACAACTAAGCTCTCTCGCCATAGTAACAGGGACCTAGATCTGTGTCAAATAGAACTGGCTAATAAGTTGACATGAAATAAACACCTTTGTATTGGTCACCCCAGGTGGTGGTAGTGGTAAAGAACCTGTATGCCAATGCAGGAGACACAAGAGGTGTGGGTTCAATTCCTGGGTTGGGAAAATCCTCTAGAGGAGCACATGGCAACCTACTCCAGTACTCTTGCCTGGAGAATCCCCATGGACAGAGCAGCCTGGCGGGCTATAGTCTACAGAGTCCCACAGGGTCAGACACGACTGAGGCAACGTAGCCCACACGCACACTGGTCACCAGGTAATATGCTGAAAAACAGAGTACAAAATGGTGAATTTTTATTCTCTTACCAGCTGCTGTGGTATGGTTACTTTTAGTAGAAGTTCAGCCTGGAGAAACCTGAGAAGATTTTGCAGATCAGTGCTTCTCAAACTTTACCTTGTACATGAATCACTAGGGATCCAATTAAAGTACAGCTGCTGATACAGTTGAACTGAGGTCTGGCTTGGAACTCGCATTTCTAACAAACTACCAAATGATACCAATATTTCTGGTGTCTGGGGACCTTACTTTGAGTAGCAAAGATTTAGAGCCCTATGGATGGAATCCACTGAATGAACAGATGTAGAGAGGAGGAAAGGATGGGACTGACCAAGAGTGAAGAGAGGATAAACATGGATTCTGATGAGACAAGCCAGATATAGACTTTTCTCTTTATTATGTATAACCCCTTCCTCATAACTTCACAAAAGTCATTAAGATTAGTAATGAACTATATAATTCAAAATTATATAGTTCTAGGAAACAATAATCTTTTCAACAAATGATGCAGGGAAAACTGAATATTCACATGCAAAACAATGGAGATGGACCAATAACCTACATCACATAAAAAATTAACTGAAAATGATTCTAAGACCTAAATGCAAAAGCCAAATCTGTAAGAATCAGAAGAAAACATAGGGGGAAGTTTCATGACAAACATGGCAATAATTTCTTGAATACAATACCAAAAGCTCTAGGAACAAATGAAAAAGTCAATAAATCGTAGTTCATCAAAATTAAAAGCCTTTGCACATCAAAAGACAGTATCCAAAGAGTGAAAAGGTAAACTACTGAATGTGATAAATATTTCCAAATCATGTATCTAATAAGCTACTAATATCGAGAACATATACAGAACACCTAAACTCAACAACAAATATACCCAAGTTAAAAATGGGAAAAGAACCTGAATAGTCATTTCACCAAAGAAACACAAACGGCCCATAAGAACACTAAAAAAAATGCTCAACATCACTAATCAGAACAGATATAGATGAAACTACCAGGTACCACACCTCATCCATTAGGATGGTTAGGATACAGAAACAAAATAGGGACTTCCTCAGTGGTCCAGTGGTTAGGACTCAGCCTTCCAATGCAGGGGGTTGGGGTTTGATCCCTAGCCCAGGAACTAAGATCCCATATGCCTTGGGGTGTGGTCAAAAATTAAAATGATAAGTGTAGGTGAGGATATGGAGAAATAGGATCATTGTACATTGCTGGTGTGAGAGAAAAAATGATGTAGTTGCTGCGGCAATGTATCAATCATAAATCTTCAAAATATTAAAAATGGATTTATCATATGATGGAACAATTACACTCTAGCTATATACCCAAAACAGGTAAAATCAAGAATTTTTATCAGATATTTCTATACCACTGTTCAAAGCAGCAAGATTCTCAAGAGCTAAAAGGTACAACTCAAATGTACACTGAACAGGTGAAAGGTTTAACAAATGTGACATAAATGTATCACACATGCAATGGGATACTTCGGCCACCTGATGCGAAGAACTGACTCATTGGAAAAGACCCTGATGCTGGGAAAGATTGAAGGCGGGAAGAGAAGGGGATGACAGAGGATGAGATGGTTGGATGGCATCACCGACTCAACGGACATGAGTCTGAGTAAACTCTGCGAGTTGGTGATGGACAGGGAGGCCTGGAGTGCTACAGTCCATGGGGTTGGAAAGAGTCGGACACGACTGTGTGATTTAACTAAACTGAAAAATACCAAATCACTATCTTGTACACCTGAAACTTACATAGTGTATGTCAAGGATACTTAATAAAACAGAAAATTTCACTTATATCAAACCATCATCTACTAGATAATTCTTTGTAGTCTCACATAAATATCTTTTGACTAATATACGATGTTGAAATAAATGACCATTTTTATTTTTGAAGAAAGTGATAGACAGACAATCCCAGGAGCAAGAAAGCTAACTTGTTCGTGATTTCACATACAACAGAAAGAAGAAAAAGAAAGTTGAATTTTAACAAGGCTGAATTTCCCTTTTAGGAAGGCAGTATATAAAGTCCAATTTGTAAAGTTTAAATAGCGAAAGCTATTCACTAAAATGTGAAACTTCAGGATGAGCAAATGTAAAAAGTGTGCTTAGGCTCTGTGAGTATAATACATTAGTTTCTCACGTGGGGTTGTTCTCTAGTATATTTTGGCGGTGGCAAAATTCTGCCCCCACCCCTTCACTTCACCATTACATAATCAGCCCTTTTCCATGTAGCTGCATATGGTTAAACATAATTTTTGGATATTTCTGTATTCAAGGTGTTAAAATCCATTACTGTCATCACACTTCTTTGAGGTCTGAATTGCCCCAAGTTTGGCCATGTGGAGTCCCTTCAAACTAGCTCCTGGATTTAATTTCTTTAAATTTTGAAATAATTTCTAAATAAAGTTTAGACTTACAGAAAAGCTATAAAAATTAATACAGATAGTTTGTGTATAACTTCCATTGAACATGTCCTAATGGAAACACCTTATATAACTATGAAATAAATGATCAAAATCAGAACATTAACAATGATACAACTAACTAAACTGCAGATCTTAGTGGAATTTTGCTAATCTTCGCACTAATGCCAGTTTTTTTTAGTCCCCTAGCCAACACAGGTGCCCACATTATGTTCAGGTGTTATGTCTTATTATTTTATGACAGTCCCTCAGTTGTTCTTTTTAATGTATTTATTTGGCTGTATGGGGTCTTAGTTGCAGCATGCAGGGTCTCCTTTGTTGCATCACACGGGATCTTTCCTTGTGGCACACAGACTGTCTAGTTGTAGCACGTGGGCTTAGCTGCTTCATGGCATGTAGGATTTTAGTTCTCTGACCAGGGACTGAACCCATGTCCCCTGCATTGCAAGGCAGATTCTTAACCATTGGACCACCAGGAAAGTCTCTCCTCAGTTGTTCTTTGTACTTCATGATACACACACTTTTAAACAGTACTGATCTGATATCTTGTAGAACGCTCCCCAATTTGGATGTTTTGTGTTTCCCAGCAATTAGAGTGAGCTCATGCATCTTTAATTAGCTCTCAGTACATCATATCATGGATTGATGATGCTAAAGCGTCTTGTTAGAGATGGTGTTAAACTTGATCACTTGTTTCTGCGGTGCAGGGGTTCAGAATAGGCTTCCTGAAAATATGCCACTTTGGCATGCAAATTATTTTGAGCCGCAGGCAATCTAGATGCTATGGGCCCAAGATAAATTTTTACCTTTTCTTTAAATAATTTAAATTGAGGGCAGTGCCAAAATAACAGATAATACTGGAAATAACTTTTTATGCCTATTTCTATGGCAGGACACACATCTAATTACTAAAAATATGTCCTTCTTATTGTGCTGTGACTTACCTTCCCATCCTCTCTGAAATTCCATCCATTAATCCCATTCCTTAAATCAGGATGGCATGTATACCTCATTACACCTTTCTGACTCAGAACCATTCATGTAAGTTGGGTTTCTGGATGTGTGACATTAAATTAGATTTTCTTCTATTAATCTATCTCATGTCAATTTAATTCTTAGACAAGCCAGAAGAATCTAGAAGAGTAGAGGAAAGTTTTCTTCCTCATTGACAGTGGTCTCTGCTGAATTTCATCAACATAAAGTTACTGCTTTTCCTTTTGTAATTAACAAATGTCTTATGGGATTTCCCTGGTGGCTCAGATGGTAAAGCGTCTGGCTGCAATGCAGGAGACCCGGGTTTGATCCCTGGGTCAGGAAGATCCCCTGGAGAAGAAAATGGCAGCCCATTCCAGTACTCTTGTCTGGAAAATTCCATGGACGGAGGAACCTAGTAGGCTACAGTCCATGGGGTTGCAAAGAGTCGGACACGACTGAGCTACTTCACTTTCACTTTCACCTATGGGCACAGCATTTGAGAAGATGCAAATATCTCATTGCTTTCCATACTTTCATCCACTAGTTTTACCATCAACCAACAGTTCTTTATGCACCAGTTTTTTCTGGGATGTTTGCTCCAAATTATTTTTCTATTACCTTCATTCCTTCTTCACTTATTAGAATTGCTCTCTAAATTAAAGAAGCAGTAAACTTTCACCCCAATTTATTTGTTAATTCAATTACTTAGTTGAATTATTTCACTATTACAATTCAATTATATTCACATGAACTCTTTTAATCTTGGAGCATCTTGTGAGTCTAGCGTCCTGGAACACAAACTTTGTGAAATAACACTATAAATATGTTAACATCCACCAGGAATGGGCTGACAGTGTAACCGGAGACAAACATTCTAACCACATTTAAGCCTTTACTAACCATCATGACTTTTTTATTCTTAAAGTATATGGGCATAAATACATAATCGTCATTATTCTGCATGATCTACATGGCTTTGCAATGTAAGTCATTAAAAATGCTGCTTAAAGGGAGTAATTGAGGACCTCCCTGGTGGTCCCCTGGCTAAGACTTTGCGCTCCCAATACAGGGCATATGTGTTCAATCCCTGATGAGGGAACAAGATCCTGTATGCTGCAACTAAGAACCAGTACAAGCAAATAAATGAATAAATAAATAAATAAAATTCTTTTAAAAAAGAAAGCAATTAATTCCAGTTCTTCTGTTTGGTATCACATATGCTACAGACAATTACTTATAATTTTTTCATAATTGGTATGTGATAGTATTCCTGATAAACAGAAACAAAAATAGCATACTTTCTTAATATAATGCTTTCATGATGACAAAATGTTTTTCCCAGGTAATTTCTAGGTGCTGATATTTATAATTTCAATTAATTTGGGATTTGAAGTGAAGATTATGTTGTCCAACTCACAATGCAGCCATTGTTTCAAGCCATCCCTGCTGTATTCCCCTATTAGCAGTTAATAATATTTTAAATGCAAAGAGTGTGGGGCAATAAAATGGTTTGATGAATACATATATCTCCATTTTTCTTTCTATCATCTATCTATCTTTAAGAGTTTCTCTAATAATTGTGATTTTTTAAGGAAAGTTTAAGAATCTTTCTATTTAAGAAATAATGCATGAATTTGTCTGATATTCCAATATCTGATTTTGCCTGATTGTGTTCCAAATTTCTCATGTTCCCAAACTCTGTTACATTGGTTTATTTATTGTATTTCTTCCATAAACCTAGTATGGTTTAAACTTTCCTTCTTTTCATATTCTTTAGGTATAAGCCAGTGAGGATGAAATTTAGACATGTAGCCTAAGATTAGATACTATATAAATTAATTACAGCTTCTAACCTGAAAGAATTTTAAGTATACCAGTAATCACTGACATAGGGAGTCTGTGACAAATGTCAGCCAAAGGTTACAGTTGAGGTATTATGGTTTAATGGAAAGAAAAATGCTTTGTGGAAATAGAGGGTTTTGATAGGATTAAAGAAGGAAAAAACCTTAGATGTGTGGATATGGAGAGAAGTAGGGCATGCCAGTACGTGGATAATGGAAACAATAGATTGGTGGGGTATGAATGGAGGTAACAGCAGCCCATTGCTGAGGCAGAATCAAGATCATATTTATATAGACACTGAGTGGCAGAGAGATCCACACTAATAACGGGAGCAAAGAGAAACTGGTGACTGGACAATCACTTCCAGAGAAACAAGAGATAATGATAACTTGAACTAAAAGCGATGGAAACAAACAAAGAATGATTGGGCCAGACTTGGAACTCCTAGAAGTCTCATATCCTAATCATTGCTTGCAGTTGAGGGATGAGGATAGAGAAAAGGCAGACGTAAAAAATGAATGATATTGGTGACTTGTGCAGGTGAGACAGGGACAGGACACTGGCAGTATCATTCAAAGAAAGAGGAAACCCAGAGAAAAAGCCCTTGGAGGGGCATGTTCTGGTGTGAAATAACACAGTATCAGCTCCTGACAGAACCCTAGGACTTCATAATGCAACAGTCTACACTCAGATTTTAAGACGATACACTAAGCTGAAGGCTAGAGAGAGGATTAGAACTGAGTAATGCAATGAAACAATTAATTTGATTATGCATAAAAACATCACTGTTATTGCATTATTAATAAAGGAGGTGAATCTTGTTGATTCATGCATGGAAATACATACCTAAATACATATTAGCTTTAAAAAGGCAAGTCACTTTTTTTTATGTACACGTCTCTGTTTATTCATACTTAGATGTAGGTTAGTTTTATTTTTGTGTACAGATTTGCTTAACAATCACTCAATTTCTGGGTAACTGAGGAGCCTTTATAAGTAGTTTATATTGTCTAGACCCAAGGTATGCAGCAAACCCAGTCTGGAGCAAAATGGGAAATAACATCTTTCTAAAGACAGGCTTAGAAGTCCTAATCCAGTAATTTAAGATGTTTCCTTTCTCTGGTAGCAGGGCTGAATTATACCTAGCTGCTAGGCCACCATTCACAGGGATGGCCAAGAAAACAAGATATAGGCCACCGAAAACAAGACCAACCAATCCACCTCGTGTAATGGTACAGGTTTCACAATGCAGATCACCTGTATTCAAAGGTAAACTTACAAAACCTTTGTAAGATACATTTGCTGTCAAAAATGGGATCACCGCCATTGGTAAGCCAGCAGCTATAGGAGCCTGTGTCACATGTAAGATGCACCGAAAAAGACTGTTTGCTATTAGGCCACAGAGAGCAGCAATAAGTCCAATATATTGATCCGTTTTCAAGCAGATTCCTTTCTGCTTCTGGGAGTTGGTTAAATTTTCTGGCTATGGTATCAATTAAGTTCTCCTTGATAGGACCATCTGGTTCATGATTTTCCATCTTGAGCCTTACACTCTTCTCCCAGCGGTCGCTGCCTCCTCCGGTCTTCTTCAGCCAAGTGAGGGCTCACCCCAACCTTTGCTCAAGTCGCCCATAAGAAGCCGTTTTGGCTGCCACAAGGCAAGCCATTTATATGTTCTTGTTTTATTATATTCACAGTCTTTATCATCTAGAATTGTGAAGAAAAAATGACAGAGACTGAAGGTCTGTCAGAAAACTTTCCAGTGTAGGTCAAAAAACTTGTGAGCTCATGGGTGGATCTAGAGAATATTACGCTGAGTGAAATAGAGAAAGACAAATTATGCATGATATCACTTACATGAGGAATCTAAAAAAATACAACAAAGGAATATATATAGCAAAAGAGAAACTGATTCACAGATACAGAAAACAAATTAGTGGTTACCACTGGGAAGAAAGAAGGAGGAAAGGGCATGATATGGGTAGAGAATTAAGAGAAACAAAATACTGTGTATAAAATAAAAAGCAAGGATCACACAATTGTTCAGCACAAGCAATTATAGCCATTATTTTGCAATAACTTTTAATGTAGTATAATCTACACAAATACTAAATCACTATGCCATACACCTTAAACTAATACAAGATTATAAATCAACTATATGTCAATAAAAAAGAAATGGGTTATTCATGGAATGTATATGAACATTAATTCTATCTGGCACCAAAACAGCTATGGTGAAGATATAAGGAAATATAAGTTGATCTTTCTCTCTAGTGACTTCTAATTTTGATGAGCTCAAACAGCATTCTCATCTGAATCTTGACTAGAGTATTATATTTTCATTTGTTATATCACCATAGATTATGTTTCATACTGGGCCATAAGCTTCTTGAACTAAAATGTCTTCTACTTCATTTTAGCCCAAATAGACAGTTGACTATTTGTTTGAACTATTAATCATTCACAGTGAGTCAACATATTCCTGTTCTGAAAATCATAATCTTCAGAGAGAATTTATAAATATTAATACTAGGAGCTTGAAATATATTACACAGACCCTTTATAGAAACAGGAAAAAATATTACCATGTAGGAACTAACATAAACAATAACTTAAACTTAATTGTTAATAGTCTGTCTCTGCTCTTTAGGGGGGAACTTTGTCAGAAATGGATTGACTTTAGTTCAATAGCTGACATCCACATAAGTGGATCCTTTCGTTTCAGGACTTACCATATACTGACAGTTACTTTCTAGAATGAGGTGGAAAATAAGGCATAAACATCAACAATTAGTTACTAATTTCAGGACTTCAACAATCCCATATAATGTGCTAAAATTCATTAACAGGGCCATATTAAAGGAGAGGTAGGGACAGAGTAAAAAGAAGTGGCCCCAAAATCAAGAAGGCAGGTGCAACAGCTTTCTAACCAACAAAAATATCATGACTATCTTGAGTATTTGCTATGTAAAATACACTATGTGATGTGCCAGATAAAAAGAAATATAAGATGGAATGTTCCCTGCCCTCAAAGAACTTATACCCAAACAGGAAGCAAAACACCACCCCCTGCATGTAAGAACACCACAAAACACATTCGGAGAGTGAAAGAGAATCTTCTTATAAGTTTTTTTAAAACAAGTTATACAAAGCGTAAGGCAAAGTCCTCAACAAGCAATTGCCTGAAATAAGAAATCAAAATAGCTATAGCTTATATCTATTGAAGGCTAGCAACCTGAAAGGTAGGCAGATGAGGAAACTGAGGCACAGAAAGATGAAGTAATTTGCCCAAAGCCACACAGCTGGAATCAATGGGACCCCAAACCAGGCCAAATGGATTCCAACGTCCAAGATGTTCCACTTGACATGCTGCTTTCTTGCTATGGACTGAACTGTGTCCCTACCAAATTGGTATGTTGAAGCCCCATCCCAAATATGACTATGTGCAGAGACAGGGCCTTTAAGGAGACAACTAAGGATAAATGAGGTCATGAGCGTGGGGTCCTAATCCAGTAGGCATGGCACCCTCATGAGAAGGGGAGGGGACACCAGAATTCCCTCCCTCTCTGTACACACATCCAGGGGGAAAACCATGTGAAGACACAGTGAGAAGGCAGTCATTTATAAGCCAGGTAGATAGGCCTCACCAGAAGCAAACCCTGATGGCACCTTGATCTTGGACCGTCATCTGCCAGAATTATGAGAAAATAAACTTATGTTGTTTAAGCCACCCAGTCTGTGATATTTTATCATAGCAGCCCTAGCACACTAATACACTACCTGTAAAAGAAAAGACAAGAATCTTGCCTTGCATTAACAGTGGGATAATACCCACCGCCTTTTTTTTTTTTTTCCAACTTTTGGGCTCCTCTTTATTTTTTTTCCCAATTATTTTTATTAGTTGGAGGTTAATTACTTTACAATATTGTAGTGGTTTTTGCCATACATTGACATGAATCAGCCATGGATTTACATGTGTTCCCCATCCTGAACTCCCCTCCCACCTCCCTCCCCATCCCATCCCTCTGGGTCATCCCAGGGCACTAGCCCTGAGCAATTGTCTCATGCATCCAACCTGGACTGGCGATCTGTTTCACACTTGATAATATACATGTTTCGATGCTATTCTCTCAGATCATCCCACTCTCGCCTTCTCCCATAGAGTCCAAAAGTCTGTTCTATACATCTGTGTCTCTTTTTTACCCACCGCTTTTAAATAGTTTAGAACCCTTTACTGTATTCCTAAGCTCTCCACCTGAACGCATGTGCTCACACACACCTTTCAATCAGTAGTGATATTTAGTTAATTATGTAAGTATCTTCCAATGGCTAATTGTGGATTACCTCACTAAACCCACTGGTGCTTCACACTTGCACAGTACAGGCTCTTTTTTTTTGGGGGGGGGGTAGATAAAAGAAGGACAAAAAGAGTCTGGAAAGTACTGAAGAGCTCCTATAAGCCATTTAAAATACTTAACGAATCTTCATTTGGAAATCCCTTATTTTAAGTCTCACACATACTATCAGTTTTTCAGCTAACTGCTGAGGGCAACGTTAATGCTTTAATAAACTAGGTAATAATTTATGTAATGTGTAGTATCATGTAGCATAATGCTATTATAAACCATAGTTAACAGTTTATAAAATCAATAACATATTAAACTGAGGTTAGTGCTTCTGGGAGAGTTCTTTGGCAAACAGTTGTTTTCTGACAGACTGTGACTGCTGCTTCTGCATCCTGGAAGGTAGAACATATTCTGATGCCTTAGTGACTATGGAAAGTTTGTGTCTCTGGAAAAATCACACACACACACACACACACACACACAGTGAACCACGGAACCACATCTCAAGTTCCCTCAGCGGAGCTGCTTGCTTACAGGTCTGCAGGTTGGGGAGGAGGCAGGGCAAGGGAAGGCGGCTAAAGTCAGGGCCTGGGGCTTATTGCCTTAGCTGTCTCCACACGCGAACCCATTTGCTGCTGTTGGGTAACTAAAGAAAAGCAGGGTGACCCTTTGGCAGTTTTCTTTAAATGCGAGTTTGCTGTCCCCAGTGGTCAGGAGTCATGGTAACTTGATGGGAGAACTCTCCACTCTGTGGCTATTCACTTCACATTGCTGCTTCTAAACATCATCGTGAAGTTTCCAGAGAGACAGAAATGCATATTCTCGGCAGACTTCCAGGCAACGGTTCCTAGGGGAGGACCATCTGTGTTCTGTCAGAGGACAACCCCTACCTGAGCTTCCAGAGAGTCAGCTTAGAGAATAACCGGGAAGTCTTTGTGAGAACAATAGACAGCAAACATCATACCGACTCATCATTCTGGAAAGAATGAGTTCATGGCCTATATGTATGAATCCCCCGCGATACATGCCCAGGCCCTTCATTAAACATTCCTCTATAGGTTTTTCTCCTTTATGAGTAAAATCTCATTTTATGTTTACTTTTTGCTGTTTGTTGATCTACAACAAAATGTTACTAATATGAACACATTAACAGACCACAGGGGCAAAGCCTATGGTATATCATTTGTAAAAGGATAAAAGAGGCAGTGTAATGTAGAATGAAAAGCATTGCACTGGGAGCCAGGGAACCTGTGTTCCTCTTCTGAGCTTGTGATTAAACTCCTGGGTGATCACAAGGACGTGACAACATCCCAGGACCTCAGCTTTCTCCTATGTCCCAGGGAACTGGCTGAGACCTAATCCAGGTCACGTCCACGTCAATAGTATTCTAGGGATGGTTATACAGTTTCTATGTAGAAGTCACTAGGTTGAGCATTTTCCCATCCCTTTGATCTTCACAACACCCTGTGAAGTAGGTGTCACCATCCCATTTCATGACTGGAGGGCCAGGGCTTTCAGAGAATAAGGAATGCACCAGAGACACAGCCCAAGTGGCTTGGCCAGAACTGTGTATTCTAATGACAACGCTGTGCTCTTTACATGGACCAAACGGCTACGACTGGACTAAGCTACTTCTTGTCATCAAAGCTCTTCCTTGAGGATCTTGGACTTTGAGGGACCAAGAGAGGGGCAAACTATATCACTATACTGAGCTTTTAGAGTGGCAGCTGATTATCAGCCACTTCCCTAAGCCCCCAGACCTCCTCTTTGTCACTGCCCTAGACATCCCCCCTCGCTACCATATGATCCATTCAGGAACTAAGGCAGCATGCCTGGGCCTGCCTTCCAGGATTCTTTCCAGCATCAGGGACTGTCTCCCTAAACAGAGTCACGGTGTCATGTTCCAGTATGGTCACAGACGTGTATATGGAGGGCATTCACCCACATGGCAAACTGACGAGAGATGCAGCCCGAATGCAAACAGACCTTTCAGAGACTCACTGCCAATGAAAAGAGTGGAGGGGCACACGAGGGATGTGGGCCACAGCGTATCCTGACTTGAAAGCCTGCAGGGCAAGCTCTTTAGGAAGACCTTGAGATCCAGTGATTTCAGCTAAGACCCTGAGGTTAGACACATCCTGATGGTGTCCAGTTCCTGGGAACAATCAGTCTGATGGGAGGTTGGGGGGGGGGAGCGCACGCTAAGGTCCCTGACCTAACCCTTCTAAGTGACACAAGGTTACCATATGGTCAGCAGGCAACTGATAAAAGGGTCTCGATAGGCTTCCTCTAACAGCCTGTAAACCTCCATCTTTGCTGCTCCAAAAGCAAATGTTTCCTTAACATGTAACCTGTGGCCTTCCTCCCACTGCCTGGTGCCCGCTGCCCACCTTCACAGAGCTCACTCACACATACCAGCAGCACGGGTTAGAGGAAGACTGACTTCCCTAAAGGCCCGCCTCCAAACTAAAGTGCTCCACTCCCTCATTCGCGTTAGATCAGCATTGCAGTTTGGTGGCCTTTGAATAAAAGTCAGTTGCTTTGGGGGTCTTTTCTAAGCAGAAGCAGGCTGACAGCTTCCTGGCGAACACACGGATGCTGCCGCAGCTCTGGGTGGATGGAGACCCACAGGCTCGTCCCCACGGGCAGCCGGGAGTGGCTGGATCCGCTGAGCACACGGTGCCCACCTCGGCCTGCAGGCGTGCTCTCTCCAGGAGCGGCCGGCAGAGCTCCGAGAGCTGTGCCCATGTCCTGGGGCAGGGGCTTGACAGAGAGGACTGTGTCTTCCACGTAACCGATCTGTTTCCAGAGAGCACCTTGCAGATGATCTCACCCGCTCTCGCTCAGAGAACTGGCAGGACTTCCTGAGGGTAAATCCTGAGACCGAGTGGGCTGTCTGCATCCTGTATTTCTTCTCCAGGCTCTAGATGGGAAAGTGGACTTTCCCGAACCTGGGGCTTCCTTCTCCACTGTGCAGACGGCTTCTCTAAGTCGCTTCAGGGTCCTCAGCTCAGACGGAAAGCGCTGCCTGAGTGCTGGGCACTCTGTGGAGTTACCGGTTGGAGGGACCCGGCATCTCACACAGGCTGTGGAAGCCGCGCTCTGAGAGGCAGGGTTTCAAAGTTTTCGCCGGCTGCTTCTGGGTGAAGCACAGCTCAGGGAAGATCCGTTCTCTCTCTCGGAGCTGACTCTGCCAGTTCTGAGTCAAGTGATTCCCTGAAAAATTATCATTGAGTAAATCCTCGTTTTTGTGGGAGCTGTTTTATTGGAGGGCTGTTGAAAATCTCCTGGCAATGATGTAATGCGTCCAGCACTGACAAGTCAGCAAAGGCTGTAGCTATGCTCTGGAATTCAGCAGTCAGAAAGACTCTGTCCCAGCCTGTTGCACAGACCCTCCCGGAGACTTATGAGACCACCTCATCCTCAGTTTGTTTTATAAAAGAAAATTCTGTACCACAGACTGTGGTCAAGATGTATAAATCAAGATGAAAACAGACACCGAAGCCAACGTTGTGATGACAGTCTAAGGCAATTTACCTACTTCTTCATCAAGCCCCTTCATTCGAGCCCTCTGTGGAAGGGTGAGGAGTATTAATTACAGGTTAAGATAGCAGCATCTTTTACACATTTCCTTTCTTGTCAAAACAGACACCACATCTCAGAGGTAAGCATTCTCATCTGTAATTGATGGTTCTCATTAATAATACCATAAATCTATCACTTTCTACAAAGCATCTCAACATGCATTATCTCACTTGATCCTAACAACATTACGAGCAATAAAGTCTATGGGAATTTAATTTTGTTTGGTGGCTTCAGTTCCAGGAAGCCTTCATAAAAAAGGTGGACTTTGACCTTGTGGGAGGAGGCATGGAAGCTGCATGAGCGCTTTTCCGAGGAAGACTGCATTTCTCTACATCTAAGGGGTACAGCCTTCAACACTGCTGCTGACCCCATGCAGGTACTCAGGCCATCCCTCTCTTCCTGCCCCTTCATCCTTTCTCGTAACAGATGCTCCACGACCTTACCTCTTGCTACTATTACCCTGCTACCGAGTCTCTTTCCATATGGAAATAGGGCAGAGGGGTGTAGGCTAACGCCTAGACTGGGGGTCCAGAGACAAATTCTAACCCTAATTTAACAATGGTTGTATGATGTTTGACTAATTTCTCTGTTAAAAACCAAGGAAAGTGGTTGACATAATGATCTCTTGGGACGCTTCTTTTAGTGTAGGGCTATTTACAGAGTGAGACGAGGTCAGGGAAGCCCAGGGGCTGCTGAGGCACCCAGGGACCTGCAGAAACAGAAGCCTTTACCACACCTGAAGCGGAAGGTGTTCTGACAGCTGGTTGAAGGCTGGAGCTTTGCGGGAAGGGGCCCTGGGCAGAGCCGTAGCTGTGGAGGAGCACCATCACTGCCCCAGTCAGGAAGAGGTGAGAGAAATACACTCATGACCTCACTGTCCTCTGCCCTCCAAGCGCCTGCTGACACCTCCTGGCAGAGGCGGCGTGCAGAGGAGCCCGGAGATGCCCACTGCAGGGTGCAGCCTCCTGGGGCCCCGGGAAGGGCAGACAGTGGCTCTCAGGAGATCTAGGGGCGGACAGCACATACCCGCCCCCCTCCCCCAGACTCCAAAGCAGGATTTAGCTCTTCTTTTCACAGAGGGACAGGTTCTAGCTGCCATTTATATGTGTGATATTTAAACAGCTGTTATTTCTGTCTCCGCTTGCACATGTTCTCTGGTAAATCCACCAACAGAATATCCACTTCGCACATCAGCCGGTATCTTTACAATAACAAAAACATTGGTTTTTATTGGGTGACTGGTTGAAATTTACAAACACTGGTTTAGAAGCTAGTACCATAGTTTCTTGTAGAGAATAAAGTTTTGTCAGTGACATAGATTTGGTATTCCACCTAAAGTAGATGATAATAGAAGAATTACAACCTGGATAACACATGTTTAATGTTGATGAACTTATAATGGGGATACACTGAAGCGTTTGGATCTTTACAACTAGCATTAGATTAGCAAATGAAAGCATGGGGAATAGAAATCCCGAATTTTATTCTTTATAAGAGTCAATATATTTTTATACACTGGTGTGTGTGTGTGTGTATCTGTCTCCTGACTAATGGCTCTTTTTTTTCTTCCAAACAATAGACAAAACATGATCAAATGCTTATGAAGCAAAATACCACATTCTACAGTCTCATAGGGTTTACTTCTTTGTTTTGGGCCTAATGGATCTGCTTGAACAGCATGTTGGAGGATTTTCTGTATCTAAATTATGTCACTCTGATTTTCCACTTTGTTACGAACCCAATAATCTGTTGCCATGCCCAGCTTGCTAAAATTCCCAGCAGAGGGCAGAAGGGTACAATGAGTCTGAAGTACCACATCAGATCTAACCCAAGGACTGATGTTAAATAAACCTGATAGTAAATATTAAGTGAGGAAAGATTTACCTTCAAACTCCAGGTTTTAGGATCTGTGCCCTTTAATTTCATCCCATCGACTTCTGAAGTACAAATTTGCTTTGTAACGCTAGAACACTTTTTATCAAGCATCAAGATGCACGTATCCTTAGCTTGTGCTTTAAAAAATCTGACATGACACTAGATGACTCCTGAGGGATCTGCGTGGTATCACAGGACTAGCGGCTCTCTCTGTAGCAGGAGATGAGGACACAGTCGACATTCAGATTTCACGTGGTTTCCCCCAAGGAGTGCCATGCTCTGAAGAGCCGCTCTGCGGCTGAGAGGTGAGGAATCGACACAAGCATACAGTCCACAAATGTGAACTTGGGGAAGCGAAGAAAAACAAACGACACTTCGAGGCAGACACAATCTCCGGTGAGCAGGGAGAACAGGAGACCTGAGGCTCCTACGGCTACTCCTCCACTGTGTCTGCCTCAAGATGCTTTCACTGCAGACCTTGCGAGAGGCACATGGGGGAGCCCGGGGGGTTCACATCCAGGGATACCGAGTCAGTGAGAACAGAGGGAAGAGGGGGTGCTCTATTCAAGTCCTGAGTGCTCACCATGCAGTGGGCTGCTGAGATCTGAGTTAATCCCACAGGAGTCAGGATGCTAAGCAGGGGCTTAGGAGGTGTCATCTGGGTGATTCTAGAGTACAAGTCCGCGTTCCCAGATCCCCTTAGACACAGAAACTGTCCCTCAATCCCACCCCTCAATACCCTCCCCTCTGCCTCTATAAAGTCCCATATTTTTGTGCCCCGACCCAGGGGAAGAGCACCTGAAGGTCGCTATCACATGGCAAGGTGTCAGCCCACACGGGACCACAGATCAGCAACCCTTCAAATCTGGAGCATGAATGATTTCATCGATGGTGAGACACAACTAGTGAGACTGGCAGGGAAGAGGGCAGAAGGCGGGGAGGCTGCCGGCAGAACAGGGAGGCAGGGTGTTTCACCTCGGCCTCGGAGCAGTGGGACAAGGCAGCTGACTCTCGAGGGAGACGGGGTGTGCAGATGAAGGACCTAGGGGAGCTTTCACAGGATGAGTCCCCAAACTCCAAGGGGTACAGCTCTCCTGTGGGGGTATAACGCCCAGAAGGACAGTCCAGCAATGGGGTCTCTCTGGGGCAGAGCCAGGGCGAGGCACACGTACCAAGTTCAACCTCACCTCTGAGTCAATCTCCTGTCAGGGGTCTTAGCCCTGTGCTCCTCAATGTCCCTTGATTCCTCTTCACTCCTTCACTCGTGTTCTTCTGTGATGTCTTCCCTCTCCTTTCAGGATAAACAAACAGGAACTCTGTGAGGGTCTCCCAAGCTCACATGATTCACTGATATTGTGTGTGGCTTGTGTAAAACGACCATGTGGGGCTTGAGCAGCTCGCCTCTGAAATGGTCTCTGCTTGTTTAGGATTCAACCCTGAGTCGGAGTCAGGAGGCAAAGGAGGAGAGGGAAATGTGCTTATGTGTGTGTGTGTGTGTGTGTGTCTGTGTGTGTCTGTGTGTGTCTGTGTGTGTCTGTGTGTGTCTGTGTCTGTGCACTTGTCTAGGATTCGAACCTGAGGCAGGGTCAGGAGGCAAAGGAGGAGACAGAAGTGTCCTTACATGGGATCACGTGTGTATATGTGTATGAATGGAAAAGGAAGATCTTTGAACTTCATGTATGTTAACTAGACAGTCTCTTTTCAGGTTAGGATTTGCCATATACCTATTTGGGGGATACTTTTTTGATACAGCAAAAAAGTATTTTACTGTCAATATCATATTTTTAAAAACAATCAACCTATTAAAATTAACAGGTAGTGAAGTGAAAGTCACTCAGTCATGTCCAGCTCTTTGGGACCCGATGGACTATACAGTCCATGGAATTCTCCAGGCCAGAATACTGGAGTGGGTAGCCGTTCCCTACTCCAGGGGATCCTCCCAACCCAGGGATCAAACCCAGGTCTCCCGCAGTGTGGGCAGATTCTTTACCAGCTGAGCCATAAGGAAAGCCCAAGAATACTGGAATGGGTAGCCGATCCCTTCTCCAGCGAATCTTCCCGACCAGGGATTGAAACTGGGTCTCCCGCATTGCAGGCAAATTCTTTACCAACCGAGCTATCAGGGAAGCCCAAAATTAACAGGTAAGAACTAGGTAATTATTTCACTGAAGTTGCTCTGTTGTTGGCATTTTGCTTCTACACATTCCTGACACAGTCTTTTGAAATGCAGAGCACAGAACTGGTTGAGCTGGCATTGCCAATCTTTTCATGTTCAGCTTCGATTTCTAAATGTTGACCTTCACCTGATTTTAAATGCATTTTTTTTTTTTTGCTTATTTATATATGTAATTCTTGGAGTAACATAAATCAAAAGCCACAAATTTCTAATTTAGTGTCTGGTTTTACAGATCCCTGACTCTTCATTAACTTCTTGATTTATAAGCAATGGACCAAAAGTCACAGCTGCTGGATGCAAAAACTTGCACAGGATTTAGGAACTCTAAGAGCCCTGCTGTAAATCAGTGTCCCATTTACAAATGTTTCCATTACTGAGTGCTTTGGCTGTCTGATTTGAAAACACCTCTATCTTCACTATTAAATTCTGCTTTGTCTTTTTAATATACAGCTCTTTCAGACCATTTGTTACTACCAAGTGCTGATTTATGAAGGCAGAGTAATAAATTTTATAACATAAATTTTAAAGGCTTTGAATTAGGTACACCGGAGTTTTGAAAGCTTTATGGCTGAAAAACAATTCTCAGAAGCAAGAAGTAAATTTTACGTCCTATGAAACAAAACACAGAGTGCTGGCCATAGGATTGTTTGTCTTTTCTTTCCATATTATCTTCCCCACCGCCTGCATTAAGACTTTCCTTCTTTAACAAGTACCTACAAGTTGTTGGCTGGATCTAAGAAGACGTCAAAGGGCAGAGAAATGTTAGTATTTGACCTGAGAAGACTGATATGATCAGTGTATACTAAGCTTCTTGCTGAATTTCGGGGGGCCTTCATGGTTTTATCTTGGCTCCCTGAAAGGTCTGTGCTTTTCATCTGCTGGGGACACACTGAGGGCACACTGGGACTTAATTTCCTGATTTTGCTCAGGATTCTTGCTGGAAGGTCTGGTAACTACAGATTTCTTGAAGTCATTTATTGTTTCCCTGGCAAAGGGCTGAGGGACTCATGTTTATCAGTTTTATTCACCTCGCCTACTGGTACCTGAAATACTGCCCACTGTCAGAGAGACTTGCTTCTATAAGGGATAAGGAAAAGCCTGAGGACACTGAGTAAGAATTAGCATTTTAGAATGACTGGAAGGTGTTATTCACAATAAAGGAAATGGATAATTTTCCTCTTGATTCTATAAAATCCAGCAAATCCGTGTCACTGACTTTGTTTCGTAGGTTCATGTGCTTTACTCTGTGTACTTTTTTCCCTGCCAGGGTGGTGCATTGTCACGTGGTAACTTTCACTACAAAGGTTTCTATATTGCTGAATTTCCAAGAGCTGGAAGCTATTTAAATGGGCAATTAAAGGCACAGATGTTCTTTTGGATGAAGTGACAAAAACAAAAACAGGAGACAGAAACTGTTACCCTGTCATCTACATAGCCCTGAGATTTGTAGGAACCTGAGAAATGGTAGGTGACCAATTTGGTGTACAGCAGTTAGGACTGACCCATAAAATACTTTCTTTCCCTGAAATAATTTTTAACAACAAAATATTTAGAATAAAGTAGCCCACATATTTCTTATAGACTTCTTTTGGGACTATCCTTAAGCCCTGGGGTTGGGGTTGGTCACTGAAAGAAACTAACACAATCTTCTGGAAGTTCCATACATGGTCTGCGTCTGCAAAGTAGCAAAGTTAAAGTAAAAGTGAAAATGTTAGTCGCTCAGGGTGCAAGGAAGGATTCAAATGCAAAGTAGTTAATAAACAACACTAGATTCCTATGGGGAACTGTGAGGTTTAAACTAGGTTTCCCTGCTAAGTATTGTCCAAACCACTGCATGTCACATCAATTTTTTGGCATCTTAGTTCCTCTATCTTAAATATAAAAGACTTAACTGACAAGTACTCAATGAACACCTATTATGTGCCAGCACTGTCAAAGCTACTGGGGAATGGGTGATCACTGAAGCCACAGTACTTTACAGAATTAAAAGGACAGAATTGAGAGGGAAACATTTTCATAACTACCAAGATTCAGATACATTGTAGACAAATTTGAACAAATATTGTATAAGAGGAAGAAAATTCTTCAAGGTCCCATTCACCTGCATAGTACTAGTGAGGCCACAGGTTGGAATTGCCCCTTAAGGACAGGAGAGTTCAGGATAAAAATAATGGCAAAAACAGGAGCTGTGCCCTGATTGGGTAAAAAGAGAAGGCGGCTACGTATTTCTCACTCTTGAGGTCAAGGAGATCTCCCAAACTACACATGCACAGAAACGTTCCTCAGGGTTCAGAGAAGGCAGACGGTGCTAGCCCATATGTCCTGGCAGCCATGTAGACCCTCAGGAGCTGGACTCCATCTTGGCTAAAAGATGCACACGCACATTTGGAAGGGCCCTGAGTCAGACCAAATATGAACACAGAGCCAAAGAGAGCAAGATGACTGGCCAAAGGGAACCTGGAAAACTGGCCTCATATAAATGATTTCAACTACCGCAAAAGCGCTCAACTCCCTCTGAGCGTGTCCATGTGTCTCTCCACATGTACTTTGCTCCTACTAAATGTTCTATCCGCTTTACAAATTTCCATCACTTTGCTAAAATTCTTTCTTCAAAGAAGACAAGAGCCAGGGCTCTGCTTCTAGCCTCTAGTCCCTGGTGGTTAGGATATGGTACTCTCATCATCACAGCCCAGGTTTGATTCCCAGTCAAAGAGTTGAGATTCCACTTCAACTTGCTGCACACCATGGACAACAGATCACTAGTGGTTCTCAGTGTTGGTTGCAGATGCCAGAGAAAGAAAGTTAAGTTGCTTAGTCATGTCTGACTCATTGTGACCCCATGGACTGTAGCCTGCCAGGCTCCTCTGTCCATGGGATTTTCCAGGCAAGAGTACTGGAGTGGGTTGCCATTTCCTTCTCCAGGGGATCTTCCCAACCCAGGGATCGAACCAGGATCTCCTGCGTAGCAAGCAGACACTTTACCATCTGAGCCACCAGGGAAGTCAGATGCCAGGGAAGGCAGATGCCAGAGGGGGCCATACAAAATTTATTCTCAAAAAATTCAAATTTTGTCCTGACAACGGCTCTCTGAAGGGTTAGTTCAAGGCCTTGATTTTATTTTTCCCTCCATGAATTTTTATCACAGCTGGACTGGCCTCCCAGTAGGCAGATATCAAAGCATTTAATACAAATATTCTAGACCAGGCAACCTGAGACAAGGGATATAACAGATTAGAAAACACTCTGAGATAAAAAATGAACACCAACTCACTAAAAGTAATGGGATATACTGAAAGTAGGGTTCAGAGTGCAATGTATAGTTTCTACATTAAAAAAGGATAAAGATCTCAAAACAATAATGTAACTTGCCACCTTAAGAAACTAAAAAAAGAAAAGAAAAAGAAAAAGACCAAACTAAGCCCAAAAGAAGTATAAGAAAGGATGACAAAAATTAAGGTGGAGATAAATGAAATAAGGAATATAAAATAATACAGATAACCAACAAAATCAAAAGTTGGTCCTTTGAACAAAAAAAAAAAAAAAAAGACAAACCTTAGAAAAATGAGAGGAAAACTGTACTTCTAATACCAGGAGTTAAAAGTCAGATATTACTCCCAACATTACAGAAATAAAAAAAACTGAAGCAGAATATTATGAGGTATTATATGTTAACAGATTATATAACCTAAATGGAAAGGACAAGTTCTTATAAATACAAACTACCAAACCTGACTTACGGAGCAACAGAAAATTTGAAAAGATCTGTAACAAGTAAAGAGGTTTAAACTCGAGGTTACAAGGTTTACAATGACAAGAAAAACCCAGTACCATATGGCTTTACTGATGAATTCTACCAGACACTGAAGATTTTAAACTAATGGCTCTCAAACTCTTCCAAAAAACAGAAGAGAAGGGAACACTTCTTAACTAATTCTATAAGGCCAGTGTTACTTGACACCAAACCCAGACAAAGATATCACAAGGAAACGATAGAACCCTTATGTCTACAGATGTAAAAACACAACAAAATATAAGTAAGCTGAAGCCAGCAACATATTGAAAGGACTCTACACCCTGTTCAAATGAGATTTATCCCAGGAGAGTAAGAGTAGTTCTATCTATGAAAATCTATCAATATTATACATTGCACTAATAGAAAAAAGAAAGAAATGCCCACATGATTACCTCAATGCATACATAAAAGCATTTAACAAAATCCACCACTCTTTAATGATAAAACACTCCAGAAATATGTAGGAGAAGGGAACCTCCTCAACCTGACAAAGGGTATTTGAAAAATATACAACTAACATCACACTTGTGAACAACAAAAAGATGTCTTCTATTGCCAATTCTATTTAACACTGTAATAAAAGCTCTATTCAATTAATTGGGTACTAATAAGAAGTATAATGCATCCAGATTTGAAAGGAAGAAGCAAAACTTCAGATGACACTATCTTATATATAGAAGCCTTAAATAATCCACAAAACAATATTACAGCTAATAAATGAGTTCACATAGGATTCAAGGTCAATATATAAATATCTACTGTATTTCTATATACTGGCAATGAATAATAATAATAAAAATAAAAATAAGAATATAATTCCATTTTTAAAGGCAACAAGTAAAAAAAAAACACTTAGGAATTAAATTTACCAAGAAAATTTAAGATGTGTACACTAAAATTTACAAAGAATTGTTAAAAGAAAATAAGGAAGACCTAGACAAATGGAAAGGCATCCTGTGTTCATGTACTGGAAAATTTAATTTTATTATGATGGCAGTACTGCCTAAATTGATCTACAGATTCAATGCAATCACTATCATAATGCCAACTGTGTTTTGTGCAGAAATGGACAAACTGATCTGAAAATTCATATCAAAATCCAATAGCCAAACCAATCTTGAAGAAGAAAAACAAAACTGGAGGAGCCACACTTCCAATTCCAAAGCTTACTACAAAATGACTGTAATCAGAATAGTGTGGTACTGGCATAAGGATATTCATATACTGATAGATTAATGGAACACAAGTGGGGATCCAGAAAAAAGAATCTTACGTCTATGGTTAACTGGTTTTTGACAAAAGTGTCAAGGCCAGTCATTGAGACAAGAATAGTCCTTTAAACAAATGGTTCTAGCACAACTTTATATCAACATATAAAATAATAAATCTGAACTATCTCACATGGTATAACAAGTTATTGCAAAATGGTCAAAGACATAAATGTGTGTCTATATATACATATATATATATGTACATTTAGCTGCATATTAAAAAGCAGAGACACTACTTTGCCAACAAAGGTCTGTCTAGTCAAAGCTATGGTTTTTGCATTAGTCATGTATGGATGTGATAGTTGAGTTATAAAGAAGGCTAAGTGCTGAAGAATTGATGCTTTTGAACTGTTGTGTTGGAGGAGGCTCTTAAGAGTCCCTTGGGCTGCAAGGAGATCCAACCAGTCCATCCTAAAGGAAATCAGTCCTGATTATTCATTGGAAGGACTGATGCTGAAGCTGAATCTCCAATACTTTGGCCACCTGATGCAAAGAACTGACTCATTTGAAAAGACCCTGATTCTGGGAAAGATTGAAGGTGGGAGAAGGGGACGACAGAGGATAAGATGGTTGCGTGCCATCACTGACTCAATGGACATGAGTTTGAGTAAACTCCAGGGGTTGGTGATGGACAGGGAAGCTTGGTGTGCTGCAATCCATGGGGTCACAAAGAGTCAGACATGACTGAGTGACTGAAATGAACTTAACTGAACTGACATTTAGCTGCAACTGTAAAACTCTTAGAAAGAAATATAGGTATAAATGTGTGCAGTCTTATATTGAAGAGGAAAAGTTAAAATTTTACATAACCTTGCTTCAGAAGCTTGCTTCAGAAGATTATTTCTTACATTACTAAATGTGTGACTGAGCCTGTGATAAAATGCTGATATGCAGTTTCATATGAGATCAGTAATTGTAATAGTGTAACTCTAGATATGGGAAGAAGCAATAAGAGAAAATATTTTCCTGGACCAAGAGGCTAGTAAGGCAGGTATGGTCCAGAGACCCTTGCTACTTACAAGGTCTGGTCTAGTGACAACACACTGAATGGCCTGTCAATAGAATCTTTGTTAGACCTGGGAATGAGCCTTCCCAGCACCGTGGGACACAATGACCATGAAATGCCCCCAAAACATGGTCAAATATGACTATGAAGGGGCCCTGCTGACTGGAGGTTGGCCCTTGACAACTGCCTCTACAAAGATTAAATCATGACCACTGTAAGATGCTGACCTTCAACACCCCCTTGAAAGGAATTCAGGGGTGGAGACAAAAAATAAGGCATTCTGTGCTCTGGGAAAACCCAGAAAATCAGGCCTTCAGATAGTCAGATGTTTTCAGATAAAGATTTTTATGAGTCCAAATTCTTGCATCTTCTCATATCTAGAGAAACACCAATGTCACGAAACAATGTGTGGACCTGGTTCTCCTGGCTAGCACCTCAGCAGCCTTCCTACTCCTATTAATTTTGGGGCCATACATCTTTAACTTTCTTGTTAAGTTTGTTTCTCCAAAGAGTAGTACGACAGGAATATCCCCCCAGGCAACACCCAGACAGTGCTGGAACAAGCTGCCTTATCATTCTGTGGACTCTCATCTCCCTCCATAAATGCACTGCGAGGTCCTCGGGCTATTCTCCCTTTGAGATCTTATACGGGAGAGCACCCCCAGTAATTAAAAAAAAGCTCAAGGGAGACCACCAACAGCTAGTTGACCTGGAGATGTCCCAACACCTCCAGGCCCTGGGAAAAGTCTTCTGCCACAGGGCCCAAGAAACCTGAGAATGGACAGCCATTCCACTGGGCAATTGGGTTCATCCCTATCAGCCAGGTGATGAGGTAGGGGTTAAAGATTAGAAAAAGGAACCACTTCAGCCAGTTTGGACAGGCCCTCACACGTTCGTCCTGGCAACCCCTACTGCTGATAAAGTTATAGGTGTCATCCCTTGGATCCACCACACCAAAGTCAAGAAGACTTCCTGTGATGAGGACACCTGGAAAGCAGTTTGGGACCCCAAAAACCTCCTCAAGGTCTGGTTCCAAAAATAACAACCCTCACCCACAAAGGACACTGAGCCCTGCTCTGGTCATTCTGGAAGCTGACTAGTCAATGCACAGCAGAAGCTTCAGGATTCTTCAACCTTGCTCCCAGACACACTCTGCCGGCTGGCTGGTCAATGCACAGCAGAAGCTTGAGGATCCCGCTGTCAAAATTTCAATGGATTTTCATTGTCAACCTTGACCTCTATCCCTGATTGGTATTATTGCTGTGCTCGTTGCTATAGGACTAGCTTCAGTCACACCCCAGGACTGGGATTTGGGTCAGAAGCTGCAGTTAACTATCTGTTATCTCACTGTAGTGGGAAGCCTCATTCTTATTACATGTCTCTTATGATCAATTCTCCCTACTAACTAAACTGCTCACAGTATAGCTGACCCCCCTTCATGATAGGCTCAGTTGCTATAGCCGTGACAACCCAAAGATGGGGAGAAAACCTATTGCTAGTCTTCAGTTACCTCTTATGTGCAGGCTGCTTTGCAGCCTTTTGGTGTCCCTTGCTGTAACAGATGGTGCCGCCCCCATCAAGGCCTTTTCTTTGTTTGTGGGACACATGCTTACTTATGTCTACCAGTCAATTAGATGGGTAATTGCACCTTAGCTTTCCTCACTCCCCAGATGAATATTGTCCCTAACCACCAGACTCTCACCATACCTCTGGTCAAAAAGAGCCATCCAGTTTATAACCTTACTAGTTGGTCTGGCAATCATGGGTGAGATAGGTATGGGAATAGGAGGAATTGCCTCATCAACCACTTTTACCATACACTATCTGAAGACTTCACAGATGACATTGAGAGAGTAGCCAAATCTTTAGTGGCCTTCCAGGACCAACTAGACTCCCGGGCTGAGGTGGTTTTACAGAATAGGAGAGGGCTAGACCTACTGACAGCTGAAAAGGGAAGTCTCTGGCACTTCTTGAATGAAGAATACTGCTCTTATGTAAACCAATCAGAAATAGACAGGGACATGGCCCAACGGCTAAGAGAACAAATCATAAAAAGGAGAGAAAAACTAGCTAATTCCTGGGGTAAATGGAGCAATATCTGGAGCTGGGCATCGTGACTTCTCCCTTTAACAGATCCTCTCTTCATGTTCTTTGCAGAGCTCTTGTTTGGCCCTTGTATTCTCAATACAATTACCCAGTTCATAACCTCTCAGATTGAATCCATAAAGTTACAAATGGTAGTAGTTCAATACAGCCCCCTAAACGATAGGGAGCTCTGAACATCCTACCAAAAAAATGAGCTGATGCTTTCTACAAGGAGTAATAGAAGTATCAAGAGGGGGGAATGAAGAAGTTAAAATTTTACATAACCTCCTTTTCCTTCTGCCTCTGTAACTCAGCTTGCCCCTTGCAAAGTCTAGATCACGAAGGTCAAGAAGTCTCAGAAAGTGGGGACTTGCAATACTAGGAACTGGAGTTTATTTCACTCACCCTTGTCCTGCTCTTAGCAATCGCCCAGCCCCTGAAAACCTGCTTAATCATGCCTGTCCAGGCCAGGTATCCCCCTCCCCATCTTGACCACTGTTCCCACGCATGCAAAACCCCTTAGTTTAAACCAGCCTATTAACAGCTAGTGTTGCCCACTCCAGTCTGTCTATATACTCTGTAACCCCTTTGTTTAGGGCTCAGAGCTTGGAGTGTTACCTCCTCTGGGCCTGCCAGCGTAATGAACCTGAATTCTCCAACTCTGCAAGTGTGGTGCTTGGTTTCTCGAGTACTGGTTTCTGCAACAATATTAGATTGTTAGTTGCTCAGTTGTGTCTGACTCTTTGTGACCCCATGGGCTATAGCCTCGCCAGGACCCTCTTCCATGGAATTCTCTAGGTAAGAATACTGGAGTGGGTTGCCATTGCTTTCTACAGGGATCTTTCCAACTGAGGGATCAAACCCAGGCATATTCTTTACTATCTGAGTCACCAGGGAGATTACAGTTCCTTAAATATAATAAAAGCAAAAATGACCAAAGAAAAAAGTCATATTGCACTTCATCTAAATGAAATATTTTATTCACCAAAAGGCTAAAAAAAGTCAAAAGACAGCCCACATGGTGGGTAAAAATATTTGCAAGTTATATATCTGATAAGCACCTAGAATCTAGGATATATAAAGACCTCCTACCACTCAAGGACAAAAAGATAAAAAACTCAATTGAAAAAAAATGGGCAAAAGGCATGAATACATTAAAGAAGATACACAAATGGCTAATAAACACAAGCAAAGATGCCTGGTATCATTAATCATTGGGGAAACATAAGTCAAAACCACAATGAGGTACCACCTCACACCTATGACTGCAATTTTAAAAAAACAGATAAGAAGTGTTGATGAGGAGGTAGAGAAATTGGACTACTCATACGTCGTAAGGGTAAAGCCCCTATAGGAAATATTTTGTCAGTTCCTTAAAATAATTTAGACACAGTTTTACCATATTACCTAGTAATTTCACTTCTAAGTATATACACAGGAAACTATAAGCATATGTTCACATAAAAACTTGAACATAAATGTTAACAGCAACATTATTCATAATAGCCCCAATTTGGAAACAGCCTAAATGTCCACCAACTGAAGAATGGGAAAACAAAATGTGTTGTGTACACACAGACACACACACACACACACACACACACACACACAGAGGAATATTATTAAGCCATAAAAACAATGAAGTACTAATACATTCTACAACATGGATCAACGTTGTAAGTGTTATACTAAGTAAAAACCCAGATGCAAAAGGCCACATATTACATAACCCTGTTCATGTGGAAGGTCCATGAGACATCCATTGAGGTAGAACATAAGTTAGTGTTGCTGGGAACAGGATAATGGAGTGACTGCTTAATGGGTACACCGTTTCCTTCCAACGTGAGGAAAACGTTCTTGAATTATTTATTGGTGATGGTTTCATAGCCTTGTGAATACCATAAAAACCACTGAATTGTACATTTTTAAGTGGTTAAAATAGTCAATTTCGTATTATGTGAACATTATCTCAATTAAAAAAAAACATAACTGCCAAAATTACAAAAATACAATTCAGCAGGTATATGACCCCTTTGAAAAAGGGAACAATATTAGCCAATAAAGCTGGTCAAGTGAATTTGAAAAATTTACTGCTTTCTGCAAATCTAAGAACGGAAAAGCCATTTTAAATTATTCATTACACTGATGCTCAAGGGAAGAAAAACAGACATTTCATTTTATAAGAATTTCATTCAATTTATACATGGTCCTTTTCTACTAATGTTCCCATGAGGCCAGTTTAAATATAGATCTGAGCGAAAAGGGGCTGATTCACCCCTTCTGTTTACATTTTTTCCTGCCACAGTCATGTCATATATGACATACTTTGGGTAGTAACCTCAGACATAGATAGAATGAAGTCCACCTTCAGAAAAGATCATGATGGTACAGGTATGTGCCATCATTTTAATAAGTTAGTTGGATGAATTAACAAAAAGGATGTATGTTTCTTAAAACGAATAGATGATGCAGAAGTGGAAGAAACAGCTAATATGATAGATGACAGAATCAAGTGTCAAGATCTTGACAAGTGGATATGTAAGCTAAAATTATTAAGGTGATGTGTTTATATCCTGTAAGAATACATATGAATTTCCTTACTCAAGATTTTTAAAAAATCCATTGCATATATAAACAGGTTAGAAAACCATAAATAAGTGGTCATTTATGTTAAAATTACAACAGTAGCAGCAAACAAACACAAACTCTGGAGTTTTATTTGACTTCAAGTTCAATATAAGTCCCTGGTTGCAAGTCCACTGCCATGAAACTCATTTGGAAAATGTGATGAAGCCATATAGCAAAGTTGCCTTTAGGGGATGAAATACATTCTAGAAATGCTTCAGTAGGAAGTCCTTGCATTCCTTTTGATGTATGACCTCCTGACTCCACATACCTTATTTGTGTCAGGGGAAGCCAGCACATTACATACAAAAATATACCAAATAACACCAGAAAGCCTGATTATATCTCTCTTTTCTACAGGTTCCTCATTTAATTGAAACATCTCACTTCATTTATCTAAAAAATGAAATGAGGTCATTCTTTAACACCACATACAAAAATAAGTTCAAACTTGATTTAAAGACCTAAATGTGAGACTGGACACTATAAAAATCCTAGAAGAAAACATAAGCACAACACTCTCTGACATAAATAGATGACTCAGAGAACAAACTTATGGTCAGCAGGGGAAAGGATGGGGGAACAGGATAGATACAGAGTTTGGGATTGACATGTACACACTGCTATACTTAAAATGGATAACCACAAGGACCTATTGTGTAACACAGGGAACTCTGCTCAATGATACTTGGCAGCCTGGATGGGAGGAGAGCTTGGGGGAGAAAGCATACATATATATGAATGGCTGAGTCCTTTCGTGGTCCACCTGAACCTATCACAACATTATTAATCTGCAATACTCCAATATAAAATAAAAAGTCAAATCACTTATCAGGGAACTATATTCAATATCCTGTAATAAACCATAACAATAAATACATAAAATTAGAACTTTTAATAACAAAAGCCAGCTTCCAGCATTTGTATCGGTTGAAATTTGACATGGGCTGACCAGGTGGCGCAGTGGAAAAGAATCTACCGGCCAATGCAGGAGACAGAAGAGGTGTGAGCTTGATCCCTGGGTCAGGAAGATCCCCTGCAGGACAGCATGGCAACCCACTCTAGTATTCTTGCCTGGAGAATCCCACGGACAGAGGAACCTGACAGGCTACAAGTCCATAGACTTGCAAAGAGTAGGAAACAACTAAAGCAACTGAGCACACAGGTGTGCACAGGATAATATAGAATGTTCTCTTTCTAGGGCAAAGGTTGGAGGTATTTTTTGGCTGTCCTTTTTAAAACACTGTGATGTCCTAAAGTCAGGATACCTCAAGCATTCAACTCTTCCTGTTGCTGTTTATGTGTAGGCAGAGGGAACAGCAATCAACTTTTTCTTTTGAGGCAATAAAGGATAAATCTTGCAATACCAGCCGCTTCATGAACAATTATTACATTGCCTTTACCTGTATACATCTAGAGGACAGAAGTGCAAGCAATCCTAGTGAAAACTTTAGAAGGGAAACAGAGAAAATTTTTGATCAATAAAAGGACAAATTCTGAAATGTTATAACAAATAAGTAGCCAGCTTCTCCACTAATAAATCACTACTGATCTTTATGAAAGAACCAAATTTCCCTTTCCTCATTATTCCTTCTTCAAAAAACAGTTATACTAAGGGCAAATTAAAAAACAAGTGTGCACCCAATGTATCAGTACAAGGGTCCTCATCTGATGGATCAATTACTGATTGAATTTAGTGTTCTGAGTGCATAAAAGGTCTTCTCATATGATCTTATCTTTCTTTCCTTTACCTGTGTTCTCTGTTACTCCTTACTTATATATGGCTGGGTCCCATAGAGAAGCTCTATCCTTTTTTTCCATTCACATGTCTGTTCTTGTTCACAGAAGTAGGGTCTAAGGGCCAGGATTTAACATGAAAACTGGGTGCTGCCTTTTGCCTAACCGAAATAGTAAACAAAAATTTTGATTTTGGGGCTATGGAATCCAGGACAATAAAGGACAGAAACAACAAGGACCTAACAGAAGCAGAAAACCTTAACCAGGAATGGCAAGAATACACAGAAGAACTGTACAAACAAAGGTCTTAATGACCTGGATAACCATGATGGTGTGGTCACTCACCTAAAGCCAGACATCCTGGAGTGTGAAGCCAAGTGCAAGTTAGGAAGCATCAGTACAAACAAAGCCAGTGGAGGTGATAGAATTGCAGCGGAGCTATTTCAAATCTTGAAAGATGATGCTGTTAAAGTGCCACACTCAATATGTCAACAAATTTGGAAAACTGAGCACTGGCCACAGGACTGGAAAAAATCAGTCTTCATTCCAATCCCAAAGAACAGCAAGGCCAAAGAATGTTCAAACTACCGTACAACTGCATTCATTTCACATGCTAGCAAGGTAATGCACAAAATCCTTCAAGCTAAGCTTTAGCAGTACATGAACTGAGAACTTCCAGATGTACAAGCTGGATTTAAAAAAGGCAGAGGAACCAGAGATCAAACTGCCAACATCTGCTGCATCACAGAGAAAGCAAGGGCATTAAAAAACTTCTGTTTCTGTTTCATTGACTATGGTAAAGCCTTTGACTGTGTATATCACAACAAACTGTGGAAAACTCTTCAAGAGGTAGGAATACCAGACCACCTTACCTGTCTCCTGAGAAATCTGTATGCAGGACGAGAAGCAATAGAACCAGACATGGAACAAAGGACTGGTTCAAAATTGGAAAAGGATTATGCCGAGGCTGTATATTGTTACCCTGCTTATTTAACGTATATGCAGAGTACATTATGCAAAATGCCGGGCTGGATAAATCAGCTGGAATCAAGATTTCTAGGAGAAATGTCAACAGCCTCAGATATGCAGATACCTCTCTAATGGCAGAAAGTAAAGAGGAACTAAACAGTCTCTTAATGAGAGTGAAAGAGAAGAATGAAAAAGCTGGCTTAAAAGATCATGGCATGTGGTCCCAGTGAAGAGGAAAAGTTAACATTTTACATAACCTCCTTCTCCTTCTGCCTCTGTAACTCAGCTTGCCCCTTGTGAAGTCTAGATCACGTAGGTCACGTAGTCTCAGAAAGTGGGGACTTGTAATACTAGGAACTGGAGTTTATTTCACTCACCTTTGTCCTGTTCTTTGCAATCACCCAGCCCCTGAAAGCCTGCTTAATCACGCCTGTCCAGGCCAGTCATACTCCTTCCCATCTTGACACTGTTCCCACTCATTCAAAACCCCTTAGTTTAAACCAGCCTATTAACAGCTAGTGTTGCCCACTACAGTCTGTCTATAAAAGCTCTATAATCCCTTTGTTCGGGGCTCAGAGGTTGGAGTGTTAACTCCTCTGGGCCTGCTGGCGTAATAAACCTGAGTTCTCCAACTCTCCGAGTGTGGTGCTTGGTTTCTCGAGTTCTAGTTTCTGCAACACCATCACTTCATAGCAAACAGATAGGAAAAGAGTGGCAATAGTGACAGATTTTACTTTCTTGGGCTCCAAAATCACTGCGGAAGGTGAATGTAGCCATGAAATTAAAAGGCGCTTGCTCCTTGGAAGAAAAGCTGTGATGAACCTAGACAGTGTATTAAAAAGCAGAGACATTACTTTGCCAACAAAGGTCCATACAGTCAAAGCTATGGTTTTTCCAGTGGTCATGTACGAATGTGACAGTTGGACCATAATGAAGTCTGAGCACCAAAGAATTGATGCTTTCGGAATGATTTGTTGGAGAAGACTCTTGAGAGTCCCTTGGACTGCAAAGAGATCCAACCAGCCCACCCTAAAGGAACTCAGTCCTGAATCTTCACTGGAAGGACTGTTGCTGAAGCTGAAGTTCTGATACTCTGACCACCTGATGCAAAGAGCTGACTCATTGGAAAAGACCCCGATGCTGGGAAAGACTGAAGGCAGGAGGAGAAGGGGACGACAGAGGATGAGAAGGGCAGATGGCATCACTGACTCAAGAGGCATGAATTTGATCAAACTCATTTTTTTTTTTCCAGTTTGACAGGACCTGTTTATTTCTGTATCTCTTATGTACGTTTCTTGGGAAGATGGGCGCAGTGGGACTGAAGTAATTCTGGATCCCTGGCCCAGCTCCAAAGTAACACCCACCTCTAACAGGACCCCAATCATTTAATTCCCAAGACGGTTGATTGAAATTTCCCCTTCTTGGTCAGGCAAAATAATGACCACTTGCCTGAGTTGTCCCACAACAGTGGGTCCTGATAAAGCATGTAGAAAACTAACAAGGAGAATGTGTGAGGAGCCAAAAGGAGGGAGGAGACACCAGTCCACAATTTGTCTTGTAACAATAAGCTGGAAGAATTTTAGAGGGGCCAAAAGGAAGAATGAGGAGATGATATGTCCTGCTGACCTCCCAGAAACCCTCACATTAGAATCCAGCAAGATGACTGGCCAGAGACAACCCGGAAAGCTAACACCATTACCGTAAAACCTGAGACCGTGAGCCAGCTGGCAGAGCAGTTCTGGGCTCCCTCACCCTGCGGCTCTCAGCCTGGGCGCCTTTCCCAGTAGTCTCTTGCTTTGTTAGCACTTGTGTCGTTCATACCCGATGTTAGACAACAGCCCACTCACGGGACCTAGAAGGTGCAATTCATTTTGCCCCAAATAAAAGTTAACTCTCAAGTTGTACATCGTTTCTTAGTCGACACTGTCTCCCGGGTGATAGACCTCAGTTCAGTTCAGTTCAGTTCAGTTGCTCAGTCATGTCTGACACTTTGCAACCCCATGGACTGCAGCACGCCATGCCTCCCCGACCCTCTGCAACTCCTGGAGTTTACTCAAACTCATGTCCATTGAGTTGGTGATTCCATCCAACCCTCTCATCCTCTGTTGTCTCCTCCTCCTCCTGCCTTCAGAGACCTCATTAGGCCCCAGTTAAAACTTAACTCACAACTCTCACATTCTGCTTTTCTTTTTTCAGTTGAAGTATTGACAGGAATATTGATGAAGACTATCTTCCATTGGGCCAGAGAAGTTAGAGCAGAGGCCCTGACAAAATTTCTATAAGATACTCTATGTATATAAAGGTTTTTTGTATTATCTTCACAAATCACAGATATTAGTGATACTAAGATTGTAAAACGAAAGGAAGAAAAGCTTAAATGATTATCAGCAAAAGCAACGCCTCTTAAAATGTATTTTGCTATGTCTCAATACTTTACAAACCAAATACAAATGAATTCTAGAAATCAGGGAAGGCTGAGAAGATAAGGATCAGACAAATCTCAAGTATGTTTCACAATCATTTTGTGGCAAGCATAAGAGCCTAATGTCCAGAGCAGCAAATGCTACATTAATTCATCTCCTTCCTGAAATTTTCCATTCTTCCTTCTTCACATGTCAAAGGCAGCCATAATGTCTGCATATTTCTTATACAAATTTTATTGGCATTTTCTAACCTTTACCATTGCATCTTTATCTTCCTTTTGGGCCTGTTTCCATTTTATAAAAACATCATGCTATCAAAATCTCCAGACAGGAAAGATGGGGGCTGGCCAGTTCTCAGGCAAAGCTAATAGGATTTCAATACCTTTTGTTAACCCTTTGGAAATGCCAAGCAATGATTTACAACTCCTCACCCCTGCAGGGCCTTTGTAAACGGATCACTGAGATGGTGTGAAACACCTGGAACCAAGCAGAATGCAAGGCTCTGGGCAGTAGGAATGTTTTGCAGGCACTGGGCCTGAAGGCCAAGGTGTGGACCATCCATGAAGAAAGGGATAAAGGGAAAAATAGCAGAGCTTTAACCGGAAGCCTGTATCCTAGACTCAGTGAGGGTGAAACTATGCAAAGCCTGTATTTATGGAAAGTCATGTTTTATTGGAACTGAATAAATACCACAACATGTAGATGTATTACAGAAACTAGAAATAGGCCTATAGATATACACGGACATATAAATACATATATTGCACATATTAAACAGAATACATGAATGTGTTCTTTTTTCTTGGGTTGTTTTCCAAAATCCAAAATATTTTAGAACATATCCATGCCAAAGAATGTCTAGTCGTTAAGTTGGGTGTCCAAATGTTTGGGACCCTACAGACTGTAGCCCACTAGGCTCCTCTGTCCATGGGATTCTCCAGTTAAGAATACTGAAATATTGTAAAGTAATTAGCCTCCAACTCATAAAAATAAATGAAAAAATAAAAATAAAAATGATAGAAAAAAAAAAAAAAAAGAATACTGTAGTGGGTTTCCATTTCCTCCTCCAGGGGATATTCCTGACCTAGGGATCGAACCAGTGTCTCTGGCATCATCCCGCATTGGCAGGTGGATTCTTTACTACTAAACCACCGGGGAAGCTCATTATTTTAGAGCAAGGGGTCAACAATTTTTTATTTTTTCTGTAAAGGGCCAAATAATAAATATTTTAGGCTTTGTGTGCTGCATATAGCTTTGACTACTCAGCTCTTTTGTCACAGTTCTAAAGCAATCACACACAACATATAAACAAACAGGCATGGTCGTGTTTCCATGAAACTTTATCTATGGACACCAAAATGTTCATGGCACAAAATATTCTTTTTTTTTTTTTCCCAACTATGCAAACACGTAAAAACCACTGTTAACTCGTATGCTGTACAAAAAATAGGTGGCAAGCAGAATTTGGCCCATAGGCCATGGTTTGCAAACCTTTGCTTTAGAGGATCAAGAGCCGTAGGATGAAATAAAAGTTGATGCTATTTGAAAACTGGAACTATTTTAGATTTATGGAACATCTAAGCAAAATTGGCCCTTCCTACTGGATATGCCCGCTTTGAAGCGCTCCAATAATCACTAGGTGGCTCTGTACTGTCTCCTCTGTATTTGCGCTTCTCACCCACGCTCTGCAGGGCACTCAGCACTAGATGGCGCCAAAACCTGAAAATGTGCCTTCTCTTTTTCTTTTTTTAATCTTCCCAAGTTAATACACTAAATATAGAAATCATTTATTTTCTGGGTATAGCAAGAAATATCTAATCGATCTCTGTTTTTACTCCCAGAATGTTAGTTTAAAAATTAAAAATTAGAATTAAACTAATTAAAAATTAGTTTAATGTCAGTTTACAAAAAGAAAGTCAAAGAGTAGTCACTCAGCGCAGGCTGACTCTCTGCAACCCCAGGGACTGTAGCTGGCCAGGCTCCACTGTCCATGGAATTCTCTCGGCAAGAAAACTGGAGTGGATGGCCATTCCCTTCTGCAGGGGATCTTTCTAACTCAGGGATTGGACCTGGGTCTCCTGTGTTGAAGGCAGATCCTTTACCATCTGAGCCACAAGAGAAGGCTCAGCTTACAAAGTGGGCCACATTTAAATACCCTATTAAAAGGAATACTTTCGAATGATGATTGATTAAAATAATGCATTTGGTCATATGAACTTAGGAGCTACAGAGAATTAACCTGACACATTTAAGTAGTTCCCAAGTATCTACTTCTAAATATTACTTTGTAAATTACTTTGTATTTACCTTGCAAATATTACTTTGTAAAATATGTAGAGATGAAATAATTTAGTAATTCAAAACAAAAGTTGACCTCACTACTTTTATGTTTATAGTGAAATAAAGCTATTATTTCTGAAATCTCAAGAAATGATAATATTAATGTACCCTCACTGATGGATTAATGCTCAAAATTCTCCAAGCCAGGCTTCAACAGTACGTGAACCATGAACTTCCAGATGTTCAAGCTGGATTTAGAAAAAGGCAGAGGAACCGGAGTACAAATTGCCAATGTCCACTAGATCATTAAAAAAGCAAGAGAGTTCCAGAAAAGCATCTACTTCTGTTTTATTGACTAGGCCAAAGCCTTTGACTGTGTGGATTACAACAAAATGTGGACAATTCTTCAAGAGATGGGAATAGCAGACCACCTGACCTGCCTCCTGAGAAATCTGTATGCAGGTAAAGAAGCAACAGCTAAAACTGGACATGGAACAACCAACTGGTTCCAAATTGGGAAAGGAGTATGTCAAGGCTGTATATTGTCACCCTGCTTATTTAACTTATATGCAGAGTATATCATGCAAAATGCTGGGCTGGATGAATCACAAGATGGAATCAAGATTGCCAGGAGAAACATCAATAACCTCAGATATGCAGATGACTGATATGCATCCCTGATAGCTCAGTTTGTAAAGAATCTGCCCCCAATGCAGGAGACCTAGGTTTGATTCCTGGGTTGGGAAGATCCCCTGGAGGAGGGAAAGGCTACTCACTCCAGGATTGTGGCAGGGAGAATTCCATGGACTGTATAGTCCCTGGGATCTCAAAAAGTCTGACAGGACTGAGCGACTTTCACTTTCACTATTCATGCAGATGACACCACCCTTATGGCCGAAAGTGAAGAAGAACTTACAGACCTCTTGATGAAACTGAAAGAGGAGAGTGAACAAGTTGGCTTAAAACTCACCATTCAGAAAACTAAGATCATGGCATCTGGTCCCATCACTTCATGGCAAATAGATGGGGAAACAATGAAAACAGTGACAGACTTTATTCTTTTGGGTTCCAAAATCACTGCAGATGGTGACTACAGCCATGAAATTAAAAGACGCTTGCTCCTTGGAAGAAAAGCTATGACCAATCTAGACAGCATATTAAAAAGCAGATACATTACTTTGCCAACAAAGGTCCGTCTAGTCAAAGCTATGATTTTTTCAGTAGTCATTTATGGATGTGAGAATTGGACTATAAAGAAACTTAAGTACCAATGAACTGATGCTTTTGAACTGTGGTGTTGGAGAAGACTCTTGAGAGTCCCTTGGGCTGCAAGGATACTCAACAAGTCAATCCTAAAGGAAATCAGTCCTGAATATTCATTGGAAGGACCACTGCGGAAGCTGAAACTCTAATACTTTGGCTACCTGATGCAAAGAACTGACTCACTGGAAAAGACCCTGATGGCTGGAGGAGAAGGGGACAACAGAGTATGAGATGGTTGGATGGCTTCACTGACACGAGTTTGAGTAAGCTCCAGGAATTGGTGATGGACAGGGGAGTCTGGTGTGCTGTGGTCCATGGGGTCGCAAAGAGTCGGCCACGACTGAACGACTGAGCTGACTGACTGACACTTAAATAGGATCACTCCTATAGGTCACTGCTTGACTTTGAGGATTACAATTGCTTTCAAAATCTGATTATTAGCACTGCTGCATTGAAGATTTCTGGTCTATTAGGGCAGTGGTCTTCAAACTTTTTGGCACCAGGGACTGGTTTCATGGAAGGCAATGTTTCCACAGACCGGGTGAGCAGGGGGATGGTTTCAGGATGATTCAAGTGCATTACATTTATTGTGCATTTTACTTCAATTATTATTACATTAATACACCTCAGACCATTTGCATTAGATCCCAGAGGCTGGGGACTCTTGTATTAAGGAAGAGAAAGGATTTCACTTTTGGTAACAGCTCACTAGTTTTCAAAAGACAAAGTTAGAAATTTTGAGTAGGCCACTTTGAGTAGACTTGATTATCCAAAATTGAAAGATATTAGATCACTATTGATAACTGGTCACAAAGGCAAATTTTTAAAAATTGCAAGTTAAAGAAAAGTGCGGGAATAATATATAAATTAAAAAAATCATTGGCACATTTACAAATGAAATGTTTTTCAAATAGATGGCTTTATTTATGTTGGCTCATTTTACCTTCTTTACCACCTTCTTAATTTAGATCTCCCTCAAGCTGGGAAAGAATAGATGAGGGAATCCAATTATGTTATTTCATTTTACTGCTAAATCCATACTCTAATTTCTTTTCCACATGCTGTTTTCCAAATGTCACAAGATTAGAAAGCTGTTTGTTTTTATTCAACTTTAAGTGGCTTTGTGTATGACAAATGAATTGCTTTCTGTGTGTGCATACCCCGTGCATCTCCAAGAGAAAGAATATTAAAAATAGCTCATCAATCAATAGGTTTAAAATCTAATAAAAATGTTTTCAATGAGGTACAATTCATTGCAGCAGGGTTGAGCAAACCATATATAGTTATCTCTGCTTGTTCATTCCTTTTCATTTCTGTATGAAAAATGAGTTTTGCTTTGGTCTCTTTTTATTCATGTGTATATTAAATCAAGAAACTACATGATACATTTTGGAACTGATAGAATGCTATTAACAACTCAAAACAATGTCTATGTGTTATAACTATGTGTGAACAGGGAAGTAAAGGTTACACATTATTCTTGAAGTAGCATCTCTAATGATGCTAGCTTTTTTGGGGCCATACCACTTGGCTTGAAAGATCTTAGTTCCTTGTGCCCCGTGCAGTGGAAGCCCAGAATCTTAACCACTGGCCTGTAGGTAAGTCCAAATGCTAGCTTTGCTTTGCATTGAACATAGTTTCATCTCTCCTTATCATCCTTTAACTAAACTATATTCCTCTGAATAAAAGATCTGAAACACATTATTTTGATTAGTCAGAGTACTTCATTCCACTAAGGAAACTAACCTTGCTTTTTCTAAGAGATTTTCAACTGACTCTTTGAGAGGAGTATATTAAAAGCAAATCAAGGAAGGATGTCTATGCATTTAAACTTTACTTTCTTGTGAAAATCACATGTAAGCTACATCTACATAGCATAGAGTTGGAAATGGAGTTGACAGTGATCTAGTAGGTTCAGGTTTAAACATTAAGTCTAAAAATAAAATTCAGATCTCAATGACTTTCTCAACTATCTTCAAATAAGTTCCCATAATATCATTAAACTTTGTTTTTTAATCACATGCAACTGACAAACCAATCGTATAAGCCAATTCAACAAGTTTCCATCTCCATTCTTACACGTGGTGTACTAAGTACAATGGCAGTCAGTTCAGTCGCTCAGCAGTGTCTGACTCTGCGACCCCATGAATCGCAGCATGCCAGGCCTCAATGGCAGTAAAAGAGCATAATTCTATGGATAGTGGTCAGTGTAAATTCACGTTCCATGGTGAATGTTTCCTTCAGTTCTAATAGTTTAGTGAGTTATCCTGAACTGTTTCATAAATGATATTATCTGTATTTGTTTGTTTTCATGCCACTTCATTTTTACAAAAGCCCTACATTATTAGCATGACTTATTTTTGCTAACTGAAGGAATTCTGAAAGGATTTTTGCTTTTAGGAAAAAAGGTGAATGGTGAAAATAGTGTTCTGCATCTGTTTCACAGTGAGCTGTTAAAGGGGCAGGACTCACCCCAAACATAGAAAGTATCCTCTCCAAGAGCTCCTTCCCTGGGAACGACACTCAGCTTCTCAGAATTAAGCCATGCTGGCTTTGAATGGTGTCTGTGAGCATTTCTGCTTTATCCCAGTTTATTTTGTGCATCTGTCAGCAAGAAATGTCCTAAGGTAATTGCTTCTTGACTTTATGCCATTTTGGTTTACAAAATATTTCACAGAAACGCTCTACTTTCAGATAGAGAGGGAAATCTGCTGTATTGTTTTTATAAATTGTCTCTAACTTTTACATCTATGATGGGTATTTTTTCTCTTGTTTTACTGTAATGGGTAGGATTTTGAGCACAATATTGTTTTTATAAGAGGTGTTTTTTTTTTTTTCCTGCCATGAAGTTAAGTATTCTAGAACTTTGCATCTTATGGTGTGTATATATATTTTTGTTATAGGTGTCTGGTAGACAGCTATATGAAAGTTGACTTTGCCAAAAACAGTTATCATTAGTTGCTACTACATTTTATTTCAATAATATGACATTACTGTTAATGAAACATTTTTCTCATTTCTTTTACAGAATTACTTTAATAAATTATCAAATATATTACGACTCTACAATGTGGAAATTAGCCCTTCATTATCATGTAATTATAATAACAAACTGCTGATTGTGGTTTGCTGATAATTTATTCAGCTCTTAGTTCTGCTGATCTTTTCTACTGTTTTGTGTGCGCTCAGTTGCTCAGTCGTGCCCAACTCTTTATGACTCCTTGGATGGCATCCCGCCAGGCTCCTCTGTCCATGGGATTCTCCAGGCAAGAATACTTGTTGAGTGGGTTGCCATGCCCTCCTCCAGGGGATCTTCCCGACCCAGGTTTCTGACATTGCAGGAGGATTCTTTACTATCTGAGCCACCGGGGAAGCCCTTCTATTGCTTTGCTGGTCTCTATTTATTTCTTCTCCAATCTTTGTTATTTGCCTCCTTCTGCTAACTGTGGGATTAGTTTCAAAGTTCTCTTTCTAGTTCCTTGAAGTATAAAGTTAGGTTGTTTGAGATTTTTACTTTATCTTCAAGTAGTCATTTACTGCCATCAAATTCCCTCTTTAAACTGCTTTGTGGACTTCCCTCGTGGTCCAGTGGCTCAGATGCCATATTCCTGGCAGGAGACTATGGGTTCTATCTCTGGTCAGGGAACTAGATCCCATATGCCTCAACTAAAGATCCTGCATGCTGCAACTAAGATCTGGGGCAGCAAAATAAATGAATAAATAAATAAAACATTTTTAAAAACTCTTTTTGCTACATCCTATACATTTTGGTAGCCGTGTTTTGATTTTCATTTGTTTCAAAAGTTTTGTTTTTAATTTTCTTCTGATGTCTCTTTAGACTCGCTCATTTCTCAGAACTGTGTTTATTTTCACGTTACCCGTGAAATTTCCAGCTTTCCTCCCACTTCCTGGAGCTGTTCACAGGTTTATAGCTAGGAACATGGTCACCCAGTCAGCTGCCTGGGTGTGGGCCTATCTTCTCAAAAATGGCTCTCCTTATTCTTGGACTGCATTAGCTTTACACTGCCTCCTACCTGGATCCTGAAGCTCCACAAAGGCACCTTTGTCCATGGATGCATGGAAAATTACAGCTGCTGAGGGAGAGAAATTCAACCACCTTGCTAATATCACTTCCCTTCATCCTAAATCTTATGCCCTGGCAGATTTTTCTTACTTTTCACACTCACACTATCACCTTTCTCACCAAATCGGGGAATGTTTTTTCTACTTAACTCCTCATTAATACTGAATAAAGTTCTGAATATACATTATACCTTATTCTGATCTTAGACATTTGAAATTTAAAAGCCAAATTCTGATTATTTTTACGTCCTCCTCTCTTCATTTCTGCTTAGCCATGCACAATGGCTATTTGACTGAAAAAAGTAATAGAAAGAAATACCCAGAAGAAGGGAAATTTATTTGAATGTGTTAGTTGCTCAGTCGTTTTCTACTCTTCATGACCCCATGGACTAGAGTCCGCCAGGCTCCTCTGTCCATGGAATTCTCCAGGCAAGAATACTGGAGTGGGGGGCCATTTCCTTCTCCAGAGGATCTTCCCAACCCAGGGATCGAACCCAGGTCTCCTGCATTGCAGGCAGATTCTTACCATCTGAGCCACCAGGGAACTCACATAGATTTATTTAATTCTTAAATAGCATCCTGGTGTGTTCCAGGTGCTGACTGAACTCCGTTTTTTTTTTTTGTTTTTTTTTTTTACCTGCTCTCCAATTATTCCTTCCTTCTGCCACACTCTGCAAAATCAGGCACTTTCAAGAATGAAAACACTTTTTGGTTTTTATTAAGATATAAAACAAGTACCACTTCATTACTGGACAAAAGAAACTGAAAAGATAAAACTTTCATTATTTTAAAGCTATACAGCATACAGTTGGCACAAATAACTTCATATGATTTTGTAAAGATCTACAGAAAAATAATGACCCTGGAGAATGTGAACTGGCACCCATGAGACAAAAAAATGCAAGAATAACTTGTCACTATATAGTTAATTGGGGCTTCCCAGGTAGCATTAGTGGTAAAGAACCTGCCTGCCATTGCAGGAGACACAGGAGACCTGGGCTCAATCCCTGGGTCGGGGAGATCCCCTGAAGAAGGAAATGGCAACCCACTCCAGGATTCTTATCTGGGAAATCCCATGGACAGAGGAGCCTGGCAGGCTACAGTCCATGGGGTCGCAAAGAGTCAGACACTACTGGACTTTTTTAATTGCCCTTGAAGGAAAATGAATCTCATATTTGGTACTGAGTAAAATTTAATAAAGATTCAAATATATTATTATCCAAACAAGTTACCTAGGCTAATTTAAAATCATATAACATCTACATTCTGAATTCTTTTCGCTGTCCTAAGACAACCACTATCCTTACTTAGAGCAAAAGGAATGGAAAGTGGTTAGATAAAATAAAGCATATCTCCCATCAATATTTTTAGTAGCTTATTTTCATACTTCACTTTGAAATTTCATATTTATAGTCAAGTAGAAGAAAAAGCATGATTTAAGTTGCTTTACTAATACTACACAATTTATTGTAGCTTTTGTTGGAAAAGATTATACTTCACTCTCTATAAAAATGTTACTATTGTAGAAACTATTATGTCTCTAAATATTCATTACTTTTCAAATAATGCCAGACTGAACAAATTCCAAATGTGCTATTGTTTGCAAAGAGCAAAACAATTATTTAAACAAACGCACACACACACACAGTCAGATTGTCAGTGTTATGATTACTTTCGAAAAACAAATTTTGAATTCTTATACATTAACAAAGTATTGGTTTTTAGATTTTTGAAAGTGTTTCCAATTAAATATTTTGAGAACAATTATTTATATATATTTTTATTATATTTATACAACATAATTACATATGCGAGCATGCTGGCATGTTCAGTTGTTAAGCCATGTCCAACTCTTTGCGACCACATGGACTGTAGCCCGCCAGGCTCCTCTGTCCATGGGATTTCCAGGCAGGAATACTGGAGTGAGTTGCCATTTCCTTCTCCAGGACAACTTCCCAACCCAGGGATTTAACCCACATGCATCTCTGGTATCTGCTGGATTGTCTGGCAGATTCTTTACCACCGAGCCACCTAAGAAGCTCCAATAATTTATAAATAAAAATGTGGTTGTAGATTATGCAAAATTCCTTAAATAATAATGTATACAGATGGGGATAGTAAAAAATTGTAGGCCCATTTTACTAATAAGAATTATGATTTTGGATGCCCCTCTTGGTCCACTGGTTAAGAATTCGCTTGCCAATTAAGGGGACACAGTTTGTTTCCTGGTCCGGGAGGATCCCACAGGTCTCAGAGCTACAACTACTGAAGTCCATGTGCTCTAGAGCTCATGCTCGGCAACAGAAGCCATTGCTGTCCATGCACCGCAAATAGAGAGGAGCCCCTGCTCCCTGTAACTACAGAAAGCCACATGCAACGATGACCCCGCACAGCCAAAAATAAATAAATAAATAGAACCATCCTTTAAAAACATTTTTTTTTTAAATCTACAATTCTGTTTAAATGAAAAAACATGGCATTTATATTTGTGTTTTATTCTGCTGGAAGATATAATTATTTATTTTTCACTTTAAACTGTGTACACTATTAATCCTCAGGATGGACTATAATTCTTAAGTATTCAAACATGTAGATTTAGCTCATATTTAAGCTGTAATCAGAAAATGTGGGCATCAGAAAAAACAGATTTTGATGGTTCCCGCACTGTATTTAACGGCACTGAGGTATTCAGACACTGGAATTCCACCAAAGCATGTTGGTGAAGTGAAAGTGTTCGTCACTCAGTCAGTCATGTCCAACTATTTTCGACCCCATGGACTATAGCCCGCCAGGCTCCTCTGTCATGGGATTATCCAGGCAAGAATACTGGAGTGGGTTGCTATTTCCTTCTCCAGGCAATCTTCCCAATCCAGGGATCGAACCCCAGTCTCCTGCATTGTAGGTGGATTCTTTACCATCTGAGCCAATAGGGAAGGTAGCAGACAAGAATTAGAAACATGTTAGCTTAATAATTTAGTAGTCCTATTGTTCACATAAATATTATTTTCAACCTAGACATGAAATACAAAGACCATAGACGCTTCTGAAGCAAAATATTATGAGCACATAAACAGCTGTTCTTTTTGACACTGGTATCAAAAATAGCAATTTCCAGGTCAACAAAGTGAGAAATAACTAAATGACGGAGTTATGTGTCCTCTGGAGACAGATAAATAAACATTCTGCAGAAATACACACTTTGCTCTCCCATCCCACTTCTCCCATGCCTCCATCACTTCCTCCAGTGAGTTTAGATGTAGACTCAACTGGTAACAATATTTCAAGGCCTCTGACACCACTAGTTCAGTGCAGTTTGAATACATTTCCAGGAGAAAATGCCGGCCCAACCACAGCTAACTCAGTTTCCTGGTATCTACATTTGTGTTATTTACAACCCTGTGAAATCAGTACGTTTTCTATATGTGTTTTCACGTGGCTTAGAGCTAAGAGAATTACTGTTTTAAGGAATGATTAACTATTTTTTTCCAAGGGCATTATGTCCTAAGAGCCTGTTCAGACATCCTTTAGAGAATGAAAACGATAACAGATGTAAAAAGAAACACGCTGGCTCATATAAAAATAAAATTGAACCAAGATCCTCTGTATAAGGGGAAATGGAAAGAGAAAACTTTTAGGGGTTATAAGCTAAGAGATGATCACTGTTTCATATGAGAGAAAGCGGAAGTATTTTCTCAGACCCAAGACATAAACCAGGGAGTCACCTGCCATGATTGGCAATGTTTTGTGGTGAAAATAGAGAACTCTAAAGGCACATAGGAACTGTGAATTATTAGAACTGCATCTCAGCTATTTATAAATACATTTCCATTTAGAATCGTTGCAGTGATGACTCTCAGAATATAAGCCAAAAAACATCTGGCAGTGTTTAATACCACATACCATCTGCCTCCATTACGGGCTGTATTAAAAGAAGCAGTGTCCAGGTCACAGGAAGGAAGAGTCCCACTTTACTAATCAGAAACCACTTCCCTGAATTCATCCTCGGTACACCCAAATGTCAAGTAATAGATAATATTGATGTAAAGAATTCTTTGACAATATTCTTTAATTTCAGTTTTTAGTCAAGTGTAAAGAAAATTTCAGTAACACCAGTTACATTCTTCTAGACTCTTGGAACTCATGGAAAAAATAATTTGAGGTAAATTGTTTTGTTTTACCAGAAATTAAAAATCATTTTAACAACTCAATAACAAAAAAGCGAACAACCCAATCAAAATATACGCAGAAGAGCTAAATAGACATTTCTTCAAAGAAGACATAAAGATGGCCTACAGGCGCATGAAAAGATGCTCAACAGTACTAATTATTAGAGAAATGCAAATGAGAACTACAATGAGGTATCACCTCACACTGTCAGAATGACCATCATTAAAAAATTTTCAAGAAATAAATGCTGGAGAATGTATGCAGAAAAGGGAACCCTCCTACACTGCTGGTGGGAATATAAATTGGTGCAGCCACTATGGAGAACAATATGTAGGTTCCTCAGAAAACTAAAAATAGAGGTGCCATATGATTCTGCAATCCCACTCCTGGGCATATATCTGGACAAAACTATAATTCAAAATGATACAAGCCCCCTGTGGAACACTATACCAAGGGCACAGATGCAGCGCACTGTACCAAGGTCATCTAGCAAGCCCCATAGTAACCACTGCCAATGAGCCAATCCCTCCTCCCCACCGCTCCAATCTAAATCGGCCAGCTCCTTGACCTCACATTAGGTAAAAATATCCCACCCTATTACTCACCCTATACCACGCTAACCAATCACCTGATGCTATCCTTCCGGGAGGAATTTTCTTTGTCTTGAGTCTATAAAACTTGGCTATTAGCCCACAAAGGGATTCCCTGGTAGCTCAGACAGTAAAGCAATGCAGCAGACCCAGGTTCAATCCCTGGTTTGGGAAGATTCCCTGGAGAAAGGAGAGGCAACCCTCTCCAATATTCTTGCCTGGAGGATCCAATGGACAGAGGAGCCTGGTGGGCTACATTCCACGGGATCGCAAAGAGTTGGACATGACAGAGCGAATAACACAGCCTTGGCTCACCTCTGAGCCAGCCCAGTGCTCTAACAATCAGGATTCCCTGGTCTGTCAGGAGGTGGGCCCTCTGAGCTTGCAGCACCCTCATTATTTCTGTTCTTTGTTCTTAATAAATTAACTTCTATCTGAAACACTCTGTGCCTGGACCATGACACACCTCAACGTTCATTGCAGAACTATTTACAATAGCGAAAATATGGAAACACCCTAAATATCCATTGACAGCTGAACTGATAGATATGGTGTGTACACACACACACACAATGGGTTTCCCTGGTGGTTCGGCACTAAAGAATCCTCCTGCCAATACAGGAGACATGGGTTTGATCTCTGCATCTGAAAGATCACCTGGAGAAGGAAATAGCAACCCACTCCAGTGTTCTTGCCTGGGAAATCCCATGGACAGAGGAGCCTGGCAGGCTACAGTCCATGGGGTTGCAAAGAGTTGGGCAAAACTTAGCAACTGAACAACAATAACATATATACAATGTTACTCAGCCATATTACTCATGGCTGAGTAACATGAGTTACTGAATATTAACTCAATATGGCTGGATATTACTCAGCCATAAAACAGAATGAAATAATGCCATTGGCAGACACATGGATGGACCTAGAGATTATTGTAACAAGTGAAACAAGTCAGGCAGAGAAAGACAAATAGCATGTGATATCACTTACATGTGAAATCTAAAATATGACACAAATGAATCTATCAATCAAACAGAAGGAGACTCACAGAGAACAGGCTGGTGGTTGCCACGGAGGAGGGGAGGTGGGGGAAGGATGGAATAGGAGTTTGGCATTAGTGGATGCAACTATTATATACAAGATGGATAAACAACAAGGTCCTACTGTGTAGCACAAGGAACTATATTCAATATCCTGTGATAAACCACAATGGAAAAGAATATGAAAAAGAAAGTGCATATATGTATAAGTGAATCACTTTGCTATACAGTAGAAATGAACAGTGTAAAGCAACTAGACTTGAATAATTAAAAAAAAAATATTAGCTTACTAGATGTATGAGCCAGTGACACACATACTTCCTATCTATGTTACTAACTCTGGGATAGCATGGTAGATCATCAAGGCCCAATTTACCCAAGGATTTCTGAGTAAAATTTATGGGTGATTTTTAAAGTCTCCAGATACTAGAAATACAATGTAGAATGAAAGAGGGAAATGACATAAAGCCTTTCTTCTATAAAGAAACAATGCTCCTCTTCCCAGCATAAAGCAGGGAAAGGAAAACAGGTGTGTAGGACAGAGAACCACCATTCTGAGGAGCTGGTCAGCCAACTTCCTGAGAATTTCATTCATTCATTATTTTAGCATCAACAAACAGGAAGACAATGAAGATGAAAAACAGGAAGATAATGGGCTAGAAACTCTGAGTACAAAGAATATGAGGTACTTACTAGAGGTGAAACTTCTGGAATAATGGAGTGTGGGGCATGGAAAATCCCCTGCCTAGCAAACCTATTTATCCAGTAAAAATTACAGAATAAAAAAAAATATATTAAAATCTCTGGAAATTTTCCTAAAACCATACAGCATAGGACAGATGTTTATTAAAGAAAATCTATTGCATCATGGTAAGAACTGTGTGAGTCTATGGCATCTGAGCTGCAGCCTGGTCCATTAGCCACCCGTTCCCAGTTCTGTCTACCAGGCATGTAATGCAAAGACTATGGCGGGTCTCTCTCACTCCAGCTCCAAGTCTGGGGTTATATTTTCACCCCAGGAGGGTCAGACTGCTGGTTTTTCTCACTAATCTCATTCCCAAAGTGCAAAACCTCTATTCTGAATGGGCAGAAGAGAGGAATGGTCTCTGTTCTCACATCCCGTCTTCCCTCATAAGATGGAAACTCTACCTCAGGTGCTAGAAACCTGGAAGCCAAGCCCAAGAACAGTGATGGAGTGGAGGTCTGGAGGGACAAGCAGAGAAGACCAGAGCTGATGCTTCCATCTCCCAGTGCCCAATGTTATAAGAAGGTTGCTGCTTTGGAAAAGTGGGGCCTCACCCTCAGTTCTAGTGCAATGGCAACAGGTATTCTTCCAGGAATAAAGGTGAGATTTACTAGACGAAATCCCCTCAGCTCTGCCTGAGAGGACAGATGGACATTATTTGAATCAGTGAGTGGAGAATTCATGCCAGAGAGTGTTGTTGACAACAACAGGGGTCTTACTGGACTAGAGACATAGTTCAGATATAAATTGTCAAACAGTCAGAAGTTTAATAGTGAGGACCAGGGAAGCAGAGTATGATGAAAAGCCCTCCAAGGATCACAGCCAGTCCTAGAGTTTGTAAAGGCTGTGCATATGCATTATGTTGCATCCACAAAAGCAATTAGAGCAGAACATGAAACTGAGCGACATAGACCCATTAATACAGTCAGAAGTCTTACCAGCAGAAGAGGCTTCAACAAACCTGTGACAAAACATGCACTACCTAACGAGCTACTTCAACTAGGTGTGACTCCAAAAAAAGGCTTAAAGATAACATCATAATCATCTGAGTAGTCTGGAAGACTGTATACATGCCTAAGGTTGCACTCTGTCTAGAGTTATCAGAGGAGAACTTCAAACCAACTAGGACCCAGCTGAATGTGGGACAAAAATGAAAACTCCCTGACCTTTGATAGTAGCCTTCAAACCAAACAAACATCCCATGGTAAAGATAAAAATCTAACTGGCTAAGGTCCCTGCCTGGAGAATTCCACGGAATGAGAAGCCTGGTGGGCTACAGTCCAGAGAGTTGCAAAGAGTCAGACTTTGCGACTTAGCGTGCATGCACACAAGGGTTCTTAAACATAGCCTTTGACCAGTAAGTGCTTTATGACAGCATAAGGTAACTCTGGGTAGCCAATAATTTAAAATAAAAAAACAAAGGGAAAAATAACTTGGAGGCTCTAACACTGAGGGGGAAATACACTTTGCAGAAATAGCTGAGTCAAGCCACTAAACAAGCAAGTGAAAAACAACCATAGTCACCTTTGAAGTGAGGTCAAAATCCAGAGTTGATACAATAAACTATCTAAATGTCTAGCTCAAAAAAAAAAAATTATGAAACATACAAAGAAACAGCAAAGTGTGACATACGCAGGGGAAATAAGCTAGCAATAGAAACTGTCTATAAAGGGTCTGTGATGATGGATTTATTAGATAAAAATTGCAAAGCAGCTTATAAGTATATTTAAAAAATAAAGGAACCCATACGTAAAGAATTAAAGAAACGTATGATGATGCTGTTTCATTCAAAAAGAATATAACTAAAGATCCAGACTTTTTCAAAAGAACAAACAGAACATCTGAAGTTGAAACATATAATAACTGAAATTAAGAATTCATTAGAGGGTCCAACAGTAGGTTGAACTGGCAGAAGAAAGAATCAATGAAGTAAAATACAGGTTGACAGAGATAATGCAATCTAAAGAAAGAGGGAAAAAAAGAAGAAGAAAAAAACAGAGCCAGGGAAATATAGGAGACCATTAATCACACCAAGATACACATAATGGGAGACCTTGAAGAAAAGCAAGAGAAAATGACAAAAAGAAAGAAAGAAAGAAACGTAAGAGCTGGGGAAAAAAATAGTAATTTACAAATCCAAGCAGTTCAATAAACTTCAGGAGCTATAGAAGAGTACATCATAGTCAAAATGTTGAACACCAAAGAGAGAATTCTGAATGTAGCAAGAAAAAAAAAAAATAACTCACTTGAGGGAACCCCATAAGGTTAACGGATGACATTATAAGTAATAGAGGTCAGTGATGTTCTCAAGATAGCAGACTCAGAGGGCTCAATGCCCATCTCAACCCACCAAAACAATAAAAACAATGACTAGACAACTGATAAAACTAGCTCTGGGAGACTTCCAGAGTAAAAGAAGAAAGCTGCAAAAAAACTTGTAGAAGACAAAAAAACAGGATCCATTGCATTAAAAGGCACAGGAAGCATTTTTTTTTTCTTTCATCAGCTAATCCTCCATTCCATCAAAACTCAGCACCAAGAGGAATCTCCTTAGCTGCAACCACGCATGGGTAGAAGAGAACAAGAGGACTCCAGGGACTCTAGTCACCACTGCAGACACCTGCAGTTTTTGTCACTGAGGACCCCTGCAGGTGAAGGTTAACGGTGCAGTTTAGACTTGATGCTACCCTCCTCCAAATCCATGGCTGATTCATAACAATGTATGACAAAACCCACTGGAAAAAAAAAATATATAGTAATAAAAAAAAAAAAATGACACCCCAGATTAAAATGAAAGGAAAAAAAAAAAAAAAAACATGATCCCTACCCTAGATACAGAAAAGGCATTTGATAAAGTTCAACATGCATGCATGATTAAAACTCTTAACAAAACAGAAATAGAAGGAACTTACCTCAACACAATAAAGTGCCTATATGAAAAGCACACAGCCAGTATCATAAGCAATGAGGGAAAACTCAAAAGCTTTCCCTCTAATATATAGTAGAAGACAAAGATGTCCACTCTGACCACTTTTATTCAACGAAGTAGTGGAAATTCTAGCAAGAGTAATTACACGGGAAGAAATAAAAGGCATCTAAATTAGAAAGGAAAAAGCAAAGTGACCTGTTTGCTGATGACATGATCATACATGCAGAAAACTCTAAGGAATCAATAAAAAATGTTTTAAAATGAATGAATTCAGTGAAGTTACAGGAAACAGAAATCAATCACACTTGTGTACAGTAATAATGGACTATTTAAAAAGAAAATTGAGAAAACAATCCCATTCACAAGAGCAACAAAAAGGCTAAATAAAAGATAGAAAAATAACCAAAAATGTAAAAGTTTTGAACACTGAAAATTATAAAACTTTGCTGAAAGAAATTTAAGAAGATACAGATAAACAGGATGACATCCTGTGTTCATAGATTGAAACATGTGATCTTGTTAACATGTACATACCACCCAAAGTGATTTGGGCACATGAACTTGTGTTTGGTAACAAAATACAGTAAATGGTGCTGAACCTGGGCCTTAGCAATCCTTAGCAAATGACACTTTTCTAACTATTAAGAAAAGCCTGAAAATCAAACTGCATAACCAAATAGTTTATAATCAAGAGTTTTATAGTCATGCAATCTATTTTGGGCTACCTCCTTTCTCCTGGAAATCCTGTGCAGATGTGTAGAAAAATGGAGATTATGAACAACAAAAACTTGGTACTTTCAGTGAAACTAGGAGACAGAAAACTCACAGGCTCAGTTGCATATAGACTACATCAAAGGCGAAGCTGCACAAGAAGGAGGTGACTATGAGAGAACTCAGGGGGTGGACAGAGGCCTTCAGAGAGCTCTGGGATCTCCAACATCTCCAGCCAATAGCTGCTTCTCAACTGAGGGCCTCCTAGCTGAGTGGGAACTACGGGAGTATAACTGAGACTGAGAACCTCCAGAGCACTGGGGAAGGACAGACAAGTTCAGAAAGAGTTTGGGAGCCCAGAGGAGGCGGAGAGCAAAACAGGCCACCAAGAAACAATGTCTGAGAGTGCGTGATGATGGAATAAAGGGCCAAGGAGGGAACTAAGAAATCCAGGGCTCACAGGAGAAGTTCACTTGACTCAGGCGGGGCTCAGAGAGTCAGAAAGGGGCTGGCTACAGAGTTGGTCATATTGTAAGATGCATACTGTAGTGACAGAGGAGGAGGGTGTGAGCTGTGAGCTGGAAATGATATCCTGGAACATCCTTGTATTCCTCACACCATGTCCCTACTAGAAGTCCAGGAAAATCCATTGCATTTAAATGAAAGCAACAGGAAAGGAGTAAGCTCTGCCCACACAGAAGGGTACTACAGAATAAAGCAGGAATGACAGTAACATTAATTCCTATAGGTGATAGGAAAGCTCATCTAAAAATGGTTATGATGAAGCAGATAAAATTGGACTCCTCTGTCCATGGAATTCTCTAGCCAAGAATACTAGAGTGGGTAGCCATTCCCTTCTCCAGGGATCTTCCTGACTCGGGGATCGAATCTTGGTCTCCTATATTGCAGCCAGATTCTTTACCATCTGAGACACCAGAGAAGCCCATCATTTGACATTACAACAACAACAACAAAGTTTTTAGAGAAAAGAAAATAGAAAACAGAAACAAATGCTTCAGAAAGCAACTATAGTTATGCAGAAATATCACAGAAATACAAATGTAAGAACTTAAAAGAAAAGGTGGTCAGGAAACAGGAAGTGATGGCCTAAAGATAGGACGATATGAAATGGGAATCAACAGAACTTAGGAAACAAATTAAAAAAAATATTTTAAAAGTTTATGGAAACATAAGTAAAAAGAAGTGATTTAAAACATTAAAAGCAAGACTCCTTATAGAAATGGCTGATTACACACCTGAGGATAAAAACATGGAAAATGAGCCTAGAATAGCTGTTCATACTAGAAAACCATGAGATTATTAAATAATATTTGAATCATGAGCACCAATGAGAGAAGACTTATACCTTGCCAGCAATGAGACATTTAGAGTATGGATAATAAGTACAAAGAATGGAAAACATAAATAAGTTTTCTAACATCTTTAAATCCATTTGTACCCCACCTTCTTTGTCTCTTTCTCACACACCCCATTATACTCACTGATCGACTTTAAGGAATGCAAAGGTTTTAGAAAATAAATAAAAGGAAAGAATTAAGTACTTATCTTGCCATTCCAGGACTTAACTAGGTGTAACTTCAGGTACTTCTTTATAGAAAAATTCTAGCTAACAAATAAATTTTTAAAAAAGACTGGAATATCATCAATATGCAACAATTATTGAAAAAATGGAGCAAAGCAATGCCTAGCAATGGCTGTTACTCTAACAGGGAGCATCAGTAATACAGTGCCTTCTAATGAAAGTACACTATGCCACTTATGAAGCAGCTTCATTAAAAATGCAAATCAGAATCTAATGAAAATTGTAGATCTAATCAACAATGTCAGATATGCAGATGCACCACATGTATGGCAGAAAGTGAACAACTAAAGAGCCTCTTGATGAAAATGAAACAGGAGAGTGAAAAAGTTGGCTTAAAGCTCAACATTCAGAAAACTAAGATCATGGCATCCAGTCCCATCACTTTATGGCAAATAGATGGGGAAACAATGAAAACTGTGACAGACTTTTTATTATTGGCTCCAAAATCACTGCAGATAGTGACTTCAGCCATGAAATTAAAACACACTTGCTCCTTGGAAGAAAAGCTATGACAAACCTAGACAGCATATTAAAATGCAGAGACATTACTCTGCCAACAAAGGTCCGTCTAGTCAAAGCTATGATTTTTTCCAGTAGTCATGTATGGATGTGAGAGTTGGACTATAAAGAAAACTGAGTGCTGAAGAACTGATGCTTTTGAACTGTGGTGCTGGAGAAGACTCTTGAGAGTCCCTTAGACTGCAAGGAGATCCAAGCAGTCCATCCTAAAGGAAATCAGTCCTGAATATTCATTTGAAGGACCACTGCTGAAGCTGAAACTCCAATACTTTGGCCATCTGATGCAAAGAACTGACTCATTGGAAAAGACCCTGATGCTGGGAAAGATTGAAGGCGGGAGGAGAAGGGGACAACAGAGGATGAGATGGTTGGATGGCATCACCAACTCAATGGACATGAGTTTCAGTAAGCTCCAGGAGTTGGTGATGGAGAGGGAAGCCTGGCGTGCTGCAATCCATGGGGTTGCAAAGAGTTGGACACAACTGAGCAACTGAACTGAACTGAACTGAATCAACACTCCACATAAAATTCAAGAGACAGGGGAGCATGTTAAACTAAACTACAGGGATTCAATGAGCAAAATCCAGATTGTGCGAAACAGTATAGAAGAAACCATTTCACTTGGTTTTTTTATGTTTTTCCAAAAAATAAAGGAAAGAGAATCATTTTACCAATAAAAAGAATAAAGGGACATAATCTATTGCAACATTCAGGCTGTTTTTGGAAGATAATTTAAACAAATGATAACAAAATATGTACAAACTGTGGAAATGTAAATGCTAACCAGCTACTGGATGATATTAAGCTGTATTTACTACATAGAGGTGATACTGATATTTATATTTTTTAAAGAGTCATTTTCATTTAGACACGTTCAGAAATATCTACAAATGGAGTAATATTATGATTGGGACCTACTTCAAAATAATCAAAAGGGTATGATGGAGAATGGTTTGGATGTTTGTTGAGAAAGTGGGTACGTTTATCGATGAAACAATATTGGTGTCTGTTATTTTTTCTCTCTTATTTTTATGATTTCTAATAATAAAACATTAAGATATTTCTAGACTTGCTAATAAAAGGAATGCTCCTGAATGACATTTTTGAGAAATTTTCTTTAGATTAAGGAAATTCCCTTACTATGTTTTTAATCACAAAATTGTGCTGAGCTCTGTAAAAAAATCTTCTGCTTCTGTAGAGATGTTACTTTTCCTCTTTTAAGCCACTGATGTGATTTTTGTAGATGTATATGTCTTTTATGTATTTTCCAAAGTAGAGATTCCTGAAACTCTATTTGAATCCAATGCAAAAAACCCCTCTCAAAACTATACAAAATCATTCAGATAAAAGCACGTAATTTGACTCCTCAAAGAAGCTCAAAGGAATCCAAGAAAACAAATATTCAAATCTATTATTTCAGAAAATGCTCCTGAAATAAAGGAAGATTTGAATCTACAATTGAATGCCAACACTGTGTACCTGATGAAAATGATCTGGGATAGTAAATCTCAAGACATATCCTGGTAAAATCATTGAATTTTTAACAGGAAGAAAAAATTCTATGGCCATCCAGGTAAAAGTGTAAAGGTACAAGAAACTGAGTTGGTATTAGATCTTTTTCAATAGCACCATTAAATGACAGAAGACACTGCAGGAAATTTCTTAGGAGGAAATAAAAAGTTTGAGCCAATGATCTTATATCCAAGCAAGCTGTCCTTCAAGAGTTCAAAACATTCAGTAAGCACCCTGCTATCATTTCATGTGCCTTTCCTGAAAAACAACCTGGAGAATAACCTAAACGTAGCTTTAGTCAACTAGTAATGATCAGGAAAACTTTTGGCAAAAAGACTGCTGATGAACATATGTAACTCTACCTTTAAGATAAAATAATGGCTTGAAACAGCATGCCAGAGTAAGATTTAAATACTCTATGTTCTGAAATTATATACAATACAAACAACAAAAAAATGAGATAGAAAGGAGGAGAAAGACAGGAATTAGAATAAGCTTACAGATGACCTCATGCATATGAGCTGTAAATCACACACGATGTTAGGCTGAAAAATTAACTGAGGTATCTGTAACCTCAGGAGAATCATAGGATTCTACAGAAGAACGTCTGCAAGTAACTAATATATTAAAGGAATCAATTGCAGGCATTCACCAATGTCGTTTCTGAAATATATACATTTTAAGCAGTAATTTTTAAGTTAAAAAAAAATCACAGGGAGAAATCTGGAAAATCATGAGTTAGTATGGCTTTTCCACTAATTATGTGATTTTATTATTTTTTTTTTAATTATGTGATTTTAATAAGGAACCAATTCTTCAGCTTTCAAGAAGTGACTCTTTAGGTGAACAAAGGGATGTATTTTGCTCTTTTGGTCTGATTTGAAGAAAAAAGCAAGTGTTTTCTACCCATCAGCCCTGCATTAAAATCTCACCTCTTTCACTTATTATCTGACTTGGGAAAGTAGCTTAAAATGGCTGAGGCTTATTCTTGGTATGCACAATGGAAAGACAGGCATTATCTGGTAGATGCCCACCTAGGGTCTATTTTCCTCTCTTCTTTACTAACATAACCATGATGTTGTCCAGGCAACATGTTCAGCGAAAGTATTTCAGATAAAGTACTTTCTTTCAAGCCTCCCTTGCCATGAGAGGTGCCCTTTCACACAGTTCTAGTCAATCACTATTATAAAATAATCTTTCCTTATTACCTAAGTTTCATACCAAAGAAAAGGGGAAATTATTTTAAAGCAACATCTATTACCTTCTTTCTTGTTCTCTGGGCTTGGTCTGGAGCTTTATGGCTTGAGGACACATTCACTATGGTTTCCAAGTAGTTTTCCAAAACTGCTGCAGCATCTGCGACACGATGGTCTACCTTGGAGTAATACGGATCTCCATAGTTACTGCAGTGTAAATGGGAAGTGGCTTTTCACTCTCTCATCATTAGCCTTATCCAAATAAAGCTCAAAAGAAAGGTCACTGAGCTTTCTAACTCATTGCCCAAAGAATCTCTCAACTCCCCTGTCACGAGCATTAAACTTTCCCAATAGGTATGGAGATGGCAAGTTCCTTTAGAACACCACTTATTATCCGTGCCATCATCTCTGTGCTCTGGGAGGCTAACCTCAAGTCAACAGATTATCATCAGCTGGGTCTTGTTGAGCTCTCCTGGTTGGATTTAGGAAAAGGAAGACAGCAACTGGAGATACACATCCTTTCACCCTCCTGTCTCTAGGGCCAGAATTTTGTACTGGCTGCTTTTTTTCGCAAGGACTTGAGTTTCCACTGGGTGACTCTCACCTGCATCTATCAGTTCTCTTGGGGTTCCAGTGGCTGACTCCCCATACCCCTTCACACCTAGCTATTTCTGATCCACGATGCTAGCACTGGGATCCTTCAGAAAACCCAATCAGTTTCCCTTAACTCTGCCTTTCACTCAACCTCAATCACCCCTTTCTGAGTGTGGCATTTGCTTCATGCCACAAAACTGATGGATCCATCGCTCCACCTGGCACGGTTCTTAGCCCATAAACAGTGCTTAAAAGGTGCTTCTTGCTATTTTTGTTTTTATTTGGACAAAATGGCTAGTACATCTAAATTCGGTTTTGTCCAATTTCAAGCTGGGGTTTTTTTCATCTCATGGTATTTCTGGCACTAGAGAATTTCTAGTTATTGTCAGCCTTTATAAAACTTCAGCTTAAGGAGTACAATGTGATGATTAGAGGCGTCAGTGTATATGGATGTGTTTCTAAAAGTTCAAAGCCTGGAACTGAAAAACAGTTTAAAATGGCGGCGGGGGGGTGGGGGGGAAGTGGAGACAAATAGCAATGAGTAAAAGATGTGGGGCTGCAGGAGAGAGAGTCGAGTAAGTGAAGGCTGTTAGGGCTCGGAGACTTCAAAGAGCCGGGGGAGTCCGGGCTATGCCTAAGTGACTGGCACCCACTGTGAGCGGGAGGTACGGGGTGGCTGGGGTGCAGCTGTCTTGCCCCGTGATGGGAGGGCTGAAGGGCGGGGAGGCCAGAGAGGGCATAATAAATGTCAGGTAACATAGGCTGCGTGGGCTCTTTCCACGGAGTGTAAATGAATCAGAAAGAAGTTCCGAGTGTGCCTTCTCATTATGGGCCCTGGGGCATAAACCAGGCTGTGGGCCAGCTTTGGAGTTCAGAAGCTCTGCGGGTAAGTGGAGACAGTTTGAACTTGCCCGTGGGTTCTACTTCTGTGGAAACCCCTGTCTTCTTCTCAGCCCCAAAATCCACAACTCTGTGGCAGAGACTTTCACAGGCAATGATTTTGTAACAACAACAAAACTCTATTATTTTGAGAGAGGCAGAGGTGACAGTCTTTGCCCAAAAAACTATTTATTTTAATCAAATGAATGAAATGTGATGAGACAGCTGCACAGAATAAAGTGAAAGTGGTAAGATCATGGTATTTTTTTCCCTCCATTAAACATCTTATGAGTCATGTGAGCCCGACTAAATAACAAACACGTTCCTGGTTTGAGAAGACCACAAAAATCACACATTTTGAACAGGAGCACAAGCTGTGGAGCAAGATATGCCACAGTGAGGGTGGTGACATTATGGAAATAGAAAGTAGCATTTCCATGAGTGGGCCTGTCGCCCTAGTGAGACGGGATAGCCCTTCTCTCTGTCCTGCCCACTCCCAGATTCTCCTTCACTTTCCACTGCTCTTGTCAAGCTCAGCTCCTCAGTCAGGGCCGAGATGTTCTATTACTGAACCAATTTCAGAACAGAAACATAACCCTCTACGTCCTAACACGCTGCCTGAGTGTGTGGCCGATGGGAGCCAATCAAAACCCCACGCACCTGTGTTTCCAGAGTCTCAGGGGAGGCGGGAAAAGGATGCTATTTCCTCGGGGAGGATGATATAGGTGGACGTGTCACCAAGTCCAGCTCTGAGCGAAGTGAAGTCCAGGGAAGGACCATTCTAGGACTGAGCCGAGACCCATCTCTGAGGAGCCCTGGGGTCAGGAAGTCCTCTTATCTTACAAGTAGTGATATTTGGAGACGCGTTTCTCACCTTCAGCCACATTTCCCTGGTGGCTCAGACGGTAAAGCGTCTGCCTACAATGCAGGAGACCTGGGTTCGATCCCTGGCTCGGGAAGATCCCCTGGAGAAGGAAATGGCAACCCATTCCAGCATCCTTGCTTCGAAAATCCCGCAGACAGCGAAGCCTAGTAGGTTACAGTCCACAGAGTCGCAGAGTTGGACACGACTGAGCGGCTTCACTTCACTTCTCACCTTCAGGCAATTGAGGGAACAGTCGGCCAGACAGTACCGGAAAGCTCGCTGTGAGACGCCTGCTGCCAACATGAGGCCCAGCTATGGTTTTATTTCTCTCTGGATAACACGACTCGTTCTTACTGCCTTCACTGAATTAGACTGCCAAAGAAACGGCCAGTTTGGAAGAACCCACACTGAAAAATCAACATTCCCGACTCATCTTGAGATCACGACAGCACAGGGACGTATTTCTAAAGAGCCAGAAAGAACAGCGGCGAGTGGAAGAGAGATGTGGTCTTGCCAGACTATGGCATCACCTCACATGAACACAGAGCTGTGAGCAAGCAAGCGGACGTGAGACGCCACTGCAACATGATGGATCTCTTGGAAATAAATGCCCAGCACAAAATGGCCCCCACCACAGCCACTGATCTTTCAGTAACTTGCATTTATTCCTATTTCCCTCCTCTGTTCACTTTCCGCTTGCACAAAATAAAAAGACGCCAACTTGGTTTTATTTTTAAATCCTAAAATTAGTCAATAGATAAGCCCCTCAGGAAATGGGTTTGGCTCATAAATGAAGAGCCTTGCTCATGTTTCCTCTTGAAATGGATGTGATTACTCAAAATGCAGAGTGTTCTAATTGTCATATTTGTGGCAGAGCTGTTAGTGATTATTACATAGTTCACTTAAGCAACATAGTTTCCTTCTTTTCAATATTTTATTTCTGGTAAGCCAAAGTTTTTAGTAGGCTGGATTCTGTGCAGAATTGAGACAGAGACAAGGGTGAAGAATTCAGGATTTGCAATGACAATTCACCTCATGAATTTCATCTACTTCTAAAGCATATCCAATAGCAATAATGTAGGGGATTTTGTCACAAAAACCTGGCTACTTACATCTTATCTTTAATATGAGCAAAAAGAGAGGAGCCTTAGCTTAGGACACACTTTATCATCTTTTTTTTTTTTTTTTGCATGAACTTTCCCAACTCTATCCCCACCATTATTCATGTTTCAGACATTTTTCCAGATTTGACATAACTTCTATTATTCAAGATATGGCAACAATATCATCCTTTCCACCATGGAAAGCCTTTCTCCCTGATTTTTCCTATGGGAAAAACATGGAAGAGAAAAAATAAAATGTTAAAAATTAGCAGAAGTACTTAAAATCATCCTGCTGCAATTCAACTATTTTCTCACATACTCTTAAGCTAACTTTGTATTTCAGGTTATCTGCTGGAGAGTTGTAAATTTCCTACATAAACAGACAGAAAAACGTTTAGAACGGTAGTGGTATAAAAACAGACATACAGATCAATGAAACAGGACAGAAAGCCCAGAAATAAATGCAGGCACTTATAGTCAAGTGCCTCTAGATGAAAGTGAAACAGGAGAGTGAAAAAGTTGACTTAAAGTCAACATTCAGAAAACTAAGATCATGGCATCTGGTCCCATCACTTCATGGCAAATAGATGGGGAAACAATGGAAACAGTGACAGACTTAATTTTCTTGGGTTCCAAAATCCCAAGAAGATGGTGACTGCAGCCATGAAATTAAGATGCTTGGTCCTTGGAAGAAAAGCTATGGCCAACATAGACAGCATATTAAAAAGCAGAGACATTACTTTGCCAACAAAGATCTGTCTAGTCAAACCTATGGTTTTTTCCAGTAGGCATGTATGCATGTGAAGTTGGACCATAAAGAAAGCTGAGTGCTGAAGAACTGATGCTTTTGAACTGTGGTGTTGGAGAAGACTCTTGAGAGTCCCTTGGACTACAAGGAGATCCAACCAGTCAATCCTAAAGGAAATCAGTCCTGAATATTCATTGGAAGGACTGATGCTGAAGCTGAAACTCCAATACTTTGGCCATCTGATGCAAAGAACTGACTCACTGGAAAAGACCCTGATGCCGGGAAAGACTGAAGACGGGAAGAGTGGGGGACGACAGAGGATGAGATAGTTGGATGGCATCACTGACTCGATGGACATGAGTTTGAGTGATGGACAGGGAAGCCTGGCATGCTGCAGTCCATGGGGTCACAAAGAGTTGTACATGACTGAGCAACTGAACTGAAGTGACTTATGGTCAATAAACTACTGCAAAGGAGGCAAGAATATACAATGGAGAAAAGATAGTCTCTTCCACAAGGTGTGCTGGGAAAACTGGACAGGTACATGTGAAAGAAAGAAATTAGAACACTCTAACACGATATACAAAAATAAACTCAAGATGTATTAAAGACCTAAATGTGAGACTGGATACTATAAAACTCCTAGAGGAAAGCATTGGTAAACACTCTTTGACGTACGTTGCAGCAATATTTTTTTTGAATCTGTCTCCTCGAGTAACAGAACTCAAAACAAAAATAAACAAATGGTACCTAATTAAACTTAAAAGCTTTTGCACAGCAAAGGAAACCATAAACAGAACAAGACAACCCACAAAGTGAGAGAAAATATTTGCAAATGATGCAGCCAACAAGGGATTAATCTCCAAAATACACAAAGAGTTCATACAGCTCAATATTAACAACACAAAACAAAGAACAATCCAATCAAAAAGCTAGCAGAAGGTCTAAGTAGACATTTCTTCAAAGAAGACATACAAATGGCCAACAGGCACATGAAAAGATGTCCAACATCACTAATTATTAGAGAAATACAAATCAAAACTACAATGAGGTATCCTCACATAGATCACAATGGCCAACATCAAAAAAATCTACAAATGAATGCTGGAGAGAGTGCAAAGTAAAGGGAACCCTTCTACATTGTGGGGATGTAAATTGGTGCAGCCACTACGGAGAAGAGTATGGATGTTTCTTAAAAGACTAAAAATAGAGCTACCGTATCATCCTGCAATCCCACTCATGGACATCTCTCTGGAGAAAACTAAAGATACATGTACCCCAGTGTTCACAGAAGCACAATTTACAAAAACCAAGATATGGAAGCAACCTAAGATTCCATCAACAGATGAACAGATAAAGAAAATGTGGTATATATACCCAATGGGATATTACTTAGCCATTAAAAAGAATGAAATAATTCCATTTGCAGCAACATGGATAGACCTAGAGATTATACTAAGTGAAGTCAAAGAGAAATATATGATATCACTTATATGTGGAATCTAAAAAATGACATAAATGAATTTATTTACAAAATAGAAATAGACTCACATTGAAAATAAACTTATAATTACCAAAGGTGAAAGGCAGAGAGGGGAGGGATAAATTAGGTGTTTGGGATTGAAATATACACACTAATATATATGGAGTAGATAACCAACAAAGACCTACTGCATAGCACAGGGAACTATACTTAGTATCTTGTAATACCTTGTAATAGAAAAGAGTCTAAACAAGAACAAATATATATATATATATATATATATATATATATATATATATATATATAAAATCTTTCTGATTTATAATCTGATCTGATGAGTAGCATAAAATGAGAACACTTTTTTGTTTTTGTATCTTTACAGTGTTGGGGTGGACTGAGCTCAGCTTGTTGGATTTCACTTGGAGTCTCTCATGATGTTGCACTCCAACAATGGCTGGAGCTGGAACCACCTCAGAGCATTTCTTACTCACATGTCTGGTCGATGATGTTGGCTGGGACCTCAGCAGGAACTTTCAACAGAAATACCTACACCAGGCCTCTCTATGTGGATTGGGCTCCCATGCACCATATCAGCTTTGTTCCATAGGCAAGTGTCCTAACAGAGCCAGCCAGAAGCCATATTGTCTTTTCTAAAGTAGCCTCAGAAGCTATACACCATCACTCTAGCTGGATTCTCTTTATTAGACACTATTCACTAAGGCTAGCCCACATTCAAAAGGGAGTGAGGTGGGAAGTGAGACTTCACCTCTTGGTGGGATGAGTATCAAATACTTTTCAGTATGTTTTAAAACCAGACACTCATCTTGCCTCTATGATACTGAAACTTATTAGTACCAGTTTGGGATGACTACCTTTCTCTTGCTTAAGGTTCCTCCATTTCTTATTAGGCTTCTGGCATGCTTCTTCAGAGCCTATGTCCTTCCTAACTACATCGCCACACAGCATAATGACCTACAGCTTTCTATCTGGTGTCATTGTGCTTCATCCTAAGACAACACTTCTGGGTTCTATCTTGACTTTCTTGTGCTTCAGGGGACAACAGGCTAGGCCTAGATTAATAAGAGCTTTCACTCTGTGTTGCTTATGGCAGGGCTTTGGTAGGGCTAAAAGACTCTGGATATGTTGGTTTCTGGAATATATGCAAATTTCTGGAAGTCTGTCCATTATTCTATTGCTTTTAGTCCATGAGGTGTTACTCTCAACTGATGCTTAAAGACAAGAAGACCTATGGAACACCATGTATGGCTATACTAAGTGAACTAAATTGATTTTAAATTTGATCTAATTGTCAATCTGTCTGGTTGAAGATGTTCTGATCAAAGATCAATGTACTCATAGCATGGTTCCAAGGATCAAAAGGTTTGAGTGCCTATAGTCATGAGAGATCACAGGAGAGTCAACAGACTGACCTTTCTAACTACTGTCCCTTTATGTCCAGGCTTCCAAGAAGTTGCTGTCTGGAACAGTACTCTCTGCTCTTTGAAATTTGAAACTTTGAAAACTTTTTTTTAATTTGGCTGTGCCAGGTCTTAGTTACAACATCTTGGATCTAGTTCCTAGTTCATAGGGATCGAACCTGGGCCCCCGGAATTGAGTGCAGAATCTTAGCCACTGGACCAGCAGGAAGTCCCAAAACTTTGAAAACTTTCAATAATACAAATCTGTCATTAGTAAATGCAAGACCCTAAATAGTTCTACAGTTAGAGAAGTAATGAAGAATACAATACCAGGTGATTATCCTATTTGTTAACCTAATTTAATATGTTATTTGAAACAAGAGTGTTTTTTAACCAGTAAACTACACATTTTAAATCAGGTTAACAGCCTACCTGATTCAGTTGGCTTTGTGGGATTTAAATGGCTTTAGTCAACATTAATAAAACTAAAAATACAGATAAGTGGAAAGACATCTCATGTTCAAAGACTTTAGAATTAATTTTTAAATATCCTTACTACCTGAAGTGATCTAAGATCCAACAAAATCTATTAAAATCCCAGTGGAATTCTTAACAGAAGACAATCCTAAAATTCATATTGAATCACAAGAGATGACAAAGAGCTGAAACAGTCTTGAGTAAGAAGAACAAAGCTGGAGACATCACACTCTCTGATTTCAAAATATTTTACAAAGCTATATGGTACTAACAAAAAGGCAGACACATGGACCAATAGATAATAAAAAGTCCAGAAATAAATCCATGCATCTATGGTCAACTGACCTTCGGGTGCTATGAACACAAAATCGGGAAAGATAGTCTCTTCAACAAATTGTGTTGGGAAAACTAGATATTCACATACAGAAGAATGCAGGTAGACCCTTAACACATACCATATGCAAAAATCAATTTAAAATACATTAAAGAATTAATGAAACATAAGGCCTGAAACCATAATACTACTAGAAGAAAACTTAGGGGGAAAGCTTCTTGACATTGACTGAAATAGGCAATGATTTTTTGGACATGACACCAAAGTACAGGCAACACACACACAAAATAAACAAGTCAAATTGCACCAAACTAAAAAGCTTCCGTATAACCAAGGCAACAATCGAGTAAAACAGTAACTTCCAGAACAGGAGAAAATATTAGCAGATCATATATCAGATAAGAGGTTAAGAACCAAAATATAAGAGTAACTCAAACAAGTCAATAACAATAAGTAAGTAAATAATCCCAGTAAAATCAGGGAAAGGCAAATCAAAACCACAATGAGCTATCACTTCACACCTATTAGAATGACTATTATTAAAAAGACAAAAGGTAAGTGTTAGTCAGGATGTAGAGAAAAGAGAAGGAACCTTTTTGCACAGTTGGTGGTAATATAACTTTGTTCAACCATTATAAAACATACTATGGAGGCTCCTCAAAAAATTAAAGAAAAAACCTCCGTCTGATCCAGCAATGCCACTTCTGAGTATATATTTAAAGGAAATGAAGTCAGTATCTCAGAGAGATATCAGCAGCCCAATGGTCACTGTAGTTCTATTCACAATACCAAGATACAGAAGAAACCTAAATGAAAAGAGATGAATCTAGAGGACATTATGCTAAGTTTAATAAACCAGACAGAGAAAGACACATAACTGCATGATCTCATTTATATGTAAAATAAAAATAGTCCAACTCATAGAAACAGAATAAAATGGTGGATGACAGGGGCTGGAGGGAGGGAGAAATGGAGAGGTGATGGTCGGAGGGTACAAATTTTCAGTCATGCAAGATGCTCAAGTTATGAAGATCTAATTTATATCAATGTGACTAAAATTAACAATATGGTATTGACTATGTGAAATTTTCTAAATGGACAGATCTTCACTGATCTTACCACAAAGAAAATGGGAACTATGTGAGGTAATGGATATGCTAATTAGCTTGATTGTAGTGGTTATTTTACTGTATATGCACATCAAAATACCAGGTTGTATATCTTTAATATATACAATTTTATTTGTCAATTATACCACAATAAAACTGGAGACATTTATGCATTCAATGTGAAACAAAGTTCGAATTCATTTGCTTAGCAAAGCTATATATAATTTCTAACAGAGGAAAAACCTCCCACTGTGTTAAACTTTGAAATAAATTTCAAAAAAATACTAGTGCTTTATAGTCATTTGCTGGTGAAAATTGCCTTTGAAATAATTTATGAAGTGGGAAAAATGAGATTTTAATAATATGGAATGTAAACCAGTTTCTGGTAACACTTGCACAACATCAGGGAATATTTAGTATGTAAATATGTTTAATAGTATACTTTGTGTTATGTTAGCATTTTTATTAAAGACCCTAGAGCATTTTAAGTAGGCTTATTAAAATTTTCAGTTCTCTGCTCTGATTAGGGAAATGCTCACATCTTATACCTGGTATGTCCCTCATAGTTCTAGAATAGTTACAACAAAGAATTATAGAGCAAATGAATCAGATTGCTGATTGTGAAAATAGAATTATTCATTAGGATGACCACAGACCAGGAATTTTGAATAAATCCAAAAATATACATATACAACATATATTATCATCATTTGTTTTGTTCTTTGACTGTAAAAGATAAATTAAGTCTCCAGGAATGCAAAGCCATTGTACACTGCTTTCTCTCTCAAAGTTAACAGTTAAATGTTCTTCTTTTTTTTTTTTTTTTTGACTGCATGGCTTGTGGGATCTTAGTTTCCTGACCAGGGATCTAACCCACATCCCTTGCATTTGAAGTACGGAGTCTTAACCACTGGGCTGTCAGGGAAGTCCCAAAATGTTCTTCTAGCAATGAAAACAGTCAGAAGACCCCCACCCTCAGCTCAAACACTCAGTCCCAATAGAACATGTTACAGCGCAACATGTCAGAAACCAAAGTATTCTTCCTGGTTGCATCTTGCTATCACAAATTGACACCGTTATCACCATTTCTTTATCAATCACTTTTCCCTGAATTAACAAGCTAGTCTTTTTATGGCTTCCCCTGTAAACTATGATTAACTCAGTATTTCCCAGGATCTATTAGTCTGAGGGGTGAATGCAACTGGTTACAAAAGACCTTGGTAATATTCATTCATTTTCTAAATTGGATTATGACACTAGGTGGCAGCCTTACAAGACTGGTATTATCTTGGCGTATTCTCCAAATTATAGGCTATGAAGCATCAGCCGTACAAGTCAATTTATAGTTACTCCTTTTCCCACTTTAGGTCCTCAAGCTTACTTCTCAATAGTCCAAGGAAACCAGAGCATAGGCAAAATTCAGGGAAAGGCTGCCCTTTTCTGGCTAAGAAATGATAGAGGAGGAAAAGAAAAAGAGGAAAAGAAGGAAACAGTTACGAATTTCCCAGCTTCTGACTGCAGATTACGGAAAGGTGGTATTTTTTAAAAAATTTAACTATAGTTGATTTATAATATTATGTTTGTTTCAAGTGTAGAGCTTCAGATTCTTTTCCATTGTATGTTATTACAGGACACTGATAGTTCTCTGTGCTATACAGTAAGTCTTTGCTGTTTATTTTATACATAGCACTGTGTATATGTTATTCCCATTCTCTTAATTTACCCCTCGAATTCTCTTTCCCCTTTGGTTAACCACAAATTTGTTTTCTGTCTGTAAGACTGCTTCTGTTTCATAAATAAATTGATTTGTATTACTTGTTAAGATTCTACATATAAGTGAAATCATATTACACTTGTCTTTCTCTGGCTTATATGACTTATAATGATAATCTCTAGGTCCATGCCTGTTATCACAAACAGTGATATTTCCTTCTTTTTTATGACTGAGTGGTATTCCAGTGTGCATGCTCTTTCACTCATCTGTGCCCAACCCTTTGCGACCTCGTGGACTTAAGCCCACCAGATTCTTCTGTCCATGGAATTTTCCAGGTAAGAATACTGAAGTGGGTTCCCATTTCCTTCTCCAGGGGATCGTCCCAAGCCAGGGATTGAACCCATGTCTCCTGCACATCCTGTGCATTGGCAGGTGGATTCTTTACCACTGTGCCACCTGGGAAGCACCTATATACACATACAGACACATATATACCATATCTTTTTAATCCATTCATCTGGTGATGGGCACTCAAGTTGCTTCTATGCCTTGGTTGTTGTGAAGAGTGCTGCTATGAACACTGGGGTGAATATATCATTTCAAACTAGAGTCTTCATATTTTCTGGATGTATGTCCAGGACTGCTAGATCAGGTAACTCTATTTTTAGTTTTTTAAGGAATCTCTATACTATTTGCTGAAGAATGTTCAAACTACTGTATAATTGCGCTCATTTAACATGAAAGCAAGAAATCCTCAAAAACCTTCAAGCTAGACTTCAACAGTATGGAAACTAAGAACCTCCAGATGTAAAAGTCAGATTTAGAAAAGGCAGAGGAACCAGAGATCAAACTGCCAATATCTGTTGGATCATAGAAAAAGTAACAGAATTAAAAAAAAAAACAACTTCTGCTTCACTGACTACACAAAAGCCTTTAACTGTGTGAATCATTTCAAACCGTGGAAAATTCTTAAAGAGATGGGAATACCAGGCCACTTTACCTGCCTCCTGAGAAATCTGTATGCAGGACAAGAAGCAACAGTTAGAACCGGACATGGAACAATGGACTGGTTCAAAACTGGGAAAAGAGTACATGAAGACTGTATATTGCCACCGTGCTCATTTAACTTCTATGCAGAGTATTCTTCTCTTGTGGTTCAGCTGGTAAAGAATCCGCCTGCAATGCGGGAGACCTGCGTTCGATCCCTGGATTGGGAAGATTCACCTAGAGAAGGGAAAGACTACCCATTCCATTATTCTGGTCTGGAGAATTCCACGGACTGTATAGACCATGGGGTCGCAAAGAGTTGGACATGACTGAGCAACTTTCACTTCACTTCACATGCAGAGTACATCATGCAAAATGCTCAGCTGGATGACGCACAAATGGGGATTCAGGACTGCAGAGAGAAATATCAACAACTTCAGATACGCAGATGATACCACTCTAATGGTAGAAAGCAAAGAGAAACTAAAGAGCCTCTTGATGACTGTGAAAGAGGCAAGTGAAAAATCTGGCTTAAAACTCAACATTCAAGAAAACTAAGATCATGGCATCTGGTCCCATCACTTCATGGCAAATAGAAAGGGAAAAAGTAGAAACAGTGACAGATTTTATTTTCTTGGGCCCCCAATCACTGCAGATGGTGACTGTAGCCAGAAAATTAAAAGACACTTGCTCCTTGGAAGAAAAGCTTTGAGAAATGTTGACAGCATATTAAAAAGCAGAGACATGACTTTACCTACAAAGGTCCATATAGTCAAAGCTATGGATTTTCCAGTAGTCACATATGGATGTGAGAATTGGACCAAAAAGACTGAGAATCCTTTGGACAGCAAGCAGATGAAGTCAGTTCATCCTAAAGGAAATCAACCCTGAATATTCATTTGAAGGACTGTGCTGAAGCTCCAATACTTTGGCCACTTGATGTGAAGAACCGACTCATTGGAAAAGACCCTGATGCTGGGAAAAATGGAGGGCAGGAAGAGAAAGGAGTGACAAAGGATGAGATGGTTGGATGGCATCATGGACTCAATGGATATGAACCTGAGCAAACTCTGCGAGATGGTAGGACAGGGGACCTGTCTTGCTGCAGTCCATGGTGTTACAAGAGTCAGATATGACTTAGAGACTGAACAGCATAGTGTTTTCTTCCACAGTGGGTGCACAAATTTGCATTCCCACCAATACTATAGAAGGGTTTCCCTGCCAAGTAGGATATACTTTTGATAAACAAGAATAACAATGTCTGAGAAGGAAACTCTTTTATTCCCCATTGAGAGATCAAGAAAGACGTCAGTTCTTAGGCAACCCCTCTCCCAACAACCTTGAACAAAACTCTTAAGAACCTGGCCTTATAAAAGCACCTGAAATTTTCCTTTGATAAGCCAACCCTTACTCCCATATGGCACAGAACTGACTGGCTTGATAAGGGTGGGGTGGGGGGGAGGTCTCTGAAGCTGTCACACTAGCAGGTATGACGGGAGACGAGTTACAATCAGTAACCTGCCTCTGACGGAAACCAAGCTGAACTTCAATTATTCTGACCAAGTTAAAAGAGACCAGATCATTAACTGAACCAATCAGAAATTTCAGCCACATGGTTAGCAAGGTTTTCCACATTCCTGTTTACAAGGAACCTTGTCCCAGAGACCACAGAAAGAGAGGGCATCGTATCTGAGATCCTTGGCTCTTTCAAGTCAGGGAGATCCTTGAAACCCTTTGGTCCATCTACCCCAGCACCACCTTAGAGATGGAAGCAAGGGGAAGGAAAGGCTCTCTGAAAGATGAAATATTTTCTTCAAAGTCCGATTATCTACAGTTCTGAATGATTCTCAACATTTTTGAATCATACAAAGTTTATACCCAATTGCATATGTAGTGATATTTTTTCTCCATTGAGAAGCTGGTGGGGAAGGGGGTCTTTGAATGACAAAATAAATATTCACATTTTATTGTGTGCTATTTTACTCTGCCACAAGAGTGGGTTTCCATCTATGGAAAGAGTTCCTGCTATTTGCCTCCCTACCAAGTCAGTAAGAGAGAGAGAGAATATTATAGGTTCCTTGTGCTTCTGACATACTTTGTGAATCTGAGTTGATGTGCAAATGTCTACTCATCTTGAGACAGAAGAAGAGAAGGAGCTCTAAGCTCCACTTTTAAAATAAAAACTAGCTTTTAATCAGAGTACAGTCTACTGAGTATAAGAAGCTGTGCTTGGGGCTGTAAATACAAGTGTTCAGTACAGGTCGTCATTATCAGTGTGAAGTCTGTCCCCTCCTTTCTTTTCCTGTCCAGCCTCTCCCACACTAAACCAATCCCCCAGCACTGATGTGAGTGCTCTGTCTCTGGGTACCACATCCATCAGTCAGCTCCACTCTAGTCTCACTTGTGCCTTCCTAGCTTGGACCCCATGAGTAGCTGTGTTAAAGACAGAGGCCACATTTTATGCCCTATGTTGACACCCTCCAGAGGGAGACCACCAGGGACCTTACTGCCAATGAAGTTAAGTTTATTGTTGCAACAAGGGAAGCTAAATCATGGCGAACAGTGGGGCACTCCGATAAGGGGTTGGGGGATTATTCAAGGATTTGGGTTTATGCTAACTGATTTTAAGAAGGCTCCAAGAAAGTGTATGTCTATTCTGGAGTCCATGTGGTCAGAAAGCAGGAGTAACTTGAGGACTGTATGTGTGTCAATCGCTCAATTGTGTCTGACTCTTTGAGGTCATCGTAATTATTGTCTAGGTGGCAGGAGGAAAGGAGTGGGGCAAAGGCTGTCACTGGGAAAGAAGCAGCAATTACTGATATTAGCTGAAAGACGGAGATATTTGGTTACTTGTGTTGTATGCCTGTATGATTACAGAGTGGGTTTGTTCTTGTCCTGTTCAATCATGGTCATGGGAAATCCTTATCTGACGATGATACTCTGTGATTTCATCTTCAACAGAGGAACACCATGGTTTAGGTAGAAAGAACTAGACCAATTATTAATATAAGCTATCATCTCTCAGGGCTCTTATTTTCTTTCACACAATGAAACATTTATGCTCTAAACCACTAGTTGGCCTTGCCAATTACCACACTTTTGCTGTCAAGAGTTGATCTGAAGAAAATTATGATCATTTGCTTTGACAATTCACTACAAATTAATGTTTTCTAACCCCAAGTGCTCCTTCACTGCTCCCTGACAATTAAAAAATACACTTCTTATTGAATTTCTATTATAATGACCATAGAAGCCATTTCAAACTCTTCATGCACTCCTTGGGGTATAATTTAATCACAGCTTCTTTTACTCTTAACAAATGAATATATTTACAAACTAGTTGAAAGAATAAGACCATGTAATTAGAAAACCCTCTTTCTAATTACCTCCCTTCCTCATTGCCTGTAAATGCCTCTGTATATCTTACTTCTTCTTCCTCTCTATAAAAGAAGAATTCCCACATTCCTGTCAGATCTACTGGAGCTTCTAATTCTAGGCCATCTAAGTGCTCATGGAACACTGTCTAATAAGTGATTTCATCTCTGTCTACTATCTTCTTTTATTTTCTTATACTTGTTATATACTGAAAATTTTTGTCCCACCAAAATTCATCTGTTGAAACCAAACCTCCAATATGACTATTTTGAGATAGGGCCTTTTGTGGAAGTAATTAAAATTAAAATAAAGTCATAAAGGTAAGGCCCTAATCTGATGGGATTTGTGTCCTTACAAGAGGGAAAGGAGAAACCAGATAGCTTGCTCTCCATCATCTAATAAGATACAGTGACAAGGCAGTCATCTGCAAACAAGGAAGAGAGATCTCACCAGAACCCAGCCACAAGGGTACACTGATCTTGAACTTCCAACCTCTAAAACTTGAGAAAATAAATTTTGGCTGTTGAAGCCATCTAGTTTGTGGTATTTTGTTATGGAAGCCAGAATTAATACACACTCTATAGCAATTTCCCCTTACAGACATGTAGTCTCATTATTCCCCTAACTTGAAAAGAGCTAACCTATTCTTCCTTGTGCTCTAGTTTCTTAACAGACTCATTTACTTTCCTTTCCTTCATTTATTTTCTTTTGAAAAAAGAAAAAAAATAATCAGAAAATTACAGAGAGAAATAGAACATCTGTGTTTTTACTATCAGGAATTAATAAGTACTCACGCTATGTTATAGATTTTTTAAATCAAAAAGTTTACCAAAAATTATCAAAGTATAATTGACACTCTTTTGTCTCAGACACTCCAAGAATTACCCTGGCTGCAGGCCAATATAATGCTGTAAATACCAAAATAATAACAGAAAAGCAACTAAGTTCTTCACTGGAATTTCACTATTTTCTGTTATAATTAATAATACATTGACTTCTAAGTCACTATAGTATGAAATTCTCTTACTTCCAGATGAGTTCTTTAAATCCTAATGACTTTTTGCTTTCACAACGTTCTACAGTGGTACTATCTTTCTAAAGATCAATATCTAAGGCCAAGCCTTATTATTTCACGCAGAAGTTAATCCAATATTTTTCTTATTAGCTTCCAAGGGCTAATTTGAAATAATTTAAATGGGAATTCACATAACTCAAGCTAGCCATTTTAAACCAAACAACTCAACATGAATACATGCTCAACATCACTAATTATCAGGCAAATGTAAATCAAAACTACAATGAGATGTCACATAACACCTTTTAGGATGACTGTAATTTTAAAAAGATACTAAGTGTTGGCAAGGTTGTGGAGAAACTGGAAGCATTTTACCATGTTAGTAGGTATATAAAATAGTACAGCAACAGAAATAGTATGGATATTTCCCAAAAAATTAAAAATGGAATTAACATATGGTCTAATAATCCCACTTGATATATATCCAAATTAATTGAAACTAAGACCTTGAAGATATATTGAGACTACCATTTTTATTGCAGCACTATTCACAACAGATGGAAAGATATATCATGTTCATAGATTGGAAGAATTAGTATTGTTAAAATAACCATACTATGCAAGACAATCTACAGACTCAATTTAATCTCCACCAAATACCAAGAGCAATTTTCACAGAACTAGAACAAAAGAAATTAAATTTGTATGGAAACATTAAAGACCCCAAATAGCCAAACCATATCGAGAAAGAACAGAGCTGGAGGAATCATACTTCCTGACTTCAAACACTATGACAAAGCTATAGTCATTAAAACAGTATGGTACAGGCACAAAGAGAGACACACGTATCAGTGGAACAGAACAGAAACCCCAGAAGTAAGTCAGTATAGTTAGGGTCCTTTAATCTCTGACAGAGAAGGCATGAATATACATTCATTCATAAAAGACATTTATTAAAGGACTTAACAATTCTGAGGAAGCTAAGGACCTAACATTCTCTATTTAAAAATTATTAAATGGCTGAGGCTTATATACCCCTAAGGGGAACTGCACTAAACAGGTAGTGTTATCATAACCCTAACCACTGTATGGACATAGAATGGAAACTTCATTGTCTTGGTTAGAATGACTTGAAGACGTACATCTGTCTTTAAAGGATCGTTTTTACGGTTGTCCCCAAATCAGTCTGATTGAATATTCTTGAAAATGCTGACGCGTACCAAATCTTTTATATATATACATATATTTTTTTTCAGTTAATTGGTAAAAGTGGGCATATTTTGACAAGAATTTACTTCAGGGTAAGTGCAGACAAACAGGGTGAGAAAGAATTGAAGTTAAAGGTTTTAGTTACTATTATAAGGATGGCCATTCTACTGATTATTTCATCATTTATTTTCCCCTGCCAAATGTTTGATGTGTTATTTTGTAGAAAATGATTAAAGACATCATATAAGACAGTGACAAATCCATCTTTCAAGGATTTCAAGGTTAAACTATCAGTTTTTAAGACCCTTACAGGGAAATGCTCTGAAGTTTTTCTTCACCTTTAAGCAAAGCAGAAACTGGTAGGAAAAGTGAAAATAATTTGACTAAGTGAAATTTTTATTGCCCCAGTGGGAGGGAAACAAAACTGACTCAATGATTTTAAGGTTCATTTAAAGAACATTCATGATTCATTGAAATTTATTTTTTACTATCATAAAACCACTCAAAATCTATTCTCCAAAGGAGAAAGAAAGAACAGGGATGATACCAGATTATAAATATGACTACTGGTAAAATTACTGTTAAAAGTAAAGCAGAACATAGATTTACCCAGTAAATGGTTTTAACAGCTGGGGTTTGAATTTTTGTAAAGTTTTTCATTTTATAGCAATTGACACCAGGTCCGCAGCCGGAATTTTGCTCAGACATTGATCAGTCCATCCCTGCAAGATGAACTAACCTATGCATTTAGGTCACAGGGTTGGTCACAAAAGAAGGAAGCCAAGAGAGAGGAAAAACAAGAAATCAGAGGAAACCAGCTGAAAACACGATAGTGACAACCTCCAGCAGACCTTAAGTTTCACTATATGCTAATCTTACCACATTAGCATGCTAAATGACACGTCCACCAGTGGCCATGATCAGAAGTTGCAGACCAAATAAGGACAGAGAAAGGGTGGCACGCCATTTCCAGGAAAAGACCCCCACTGTTACCCAGAAAATTAATGCATATGCCCTTCTCCCCTTATTATTCTTATGCCTTAAAAATCAAGCTTCTTCCACTATTAGGAAAGACGTTGATTTGTGAACTAAGTTTGAGCCTCTCCATTCTCTAGCCATTGAATAAACCTTGTACTACATCCATCTCAGCTTCAGTTTCTGTTTTGTTTTTGGCTGCACAAACCCAAAGGAAATAGAACGTTCCCTGCTAAGGCAGAGAGTCTCTGCTGGGTTAGGACCCAGGAAGGGGTCCTCATGACCAATCTGCTAACACAGTCAAGTATGTTGCTTAAAGTCAAATTCATTTCTCAGCTTTCAAAATGCTAAGTGAACTCTGAAATAACCTGCAGTCTTTAAACAGAACCACTATAAAATATTTTTTTAAAGATGAGAATAAAAGTATTCTTTTTTCTTTAATTCAGTTGTGCTGTGCTAAGTCGCTTCAGTCATGTTCAACTCTTCGCCACTCTATGGACCATGGCCCGCCAGGCTCCTCTGTCCATGGGATTCTCCGGGCAAGAATACTGGGGTGGGTTGCCATGCCCTCCTCCAAGGGATCTTTCCAACCCAGGGATGGGACCCAAGTCCCTTATGTCTCCTGTACTGACACGCAGGTTCTTTACCACTAGTGCCACCTGGGAAGCCCCCTAATTCAAGTTAGTAGACTAAAAATATATTATTTTTCATTTAATCTCTTTTTCGTTTGTTGAATGTGTCATGGGACCAGAAGAAACACTGATCCATTAGCACCTAATGATTGTGGTAGCTCCAAAGTACCGCACTTACCAGTTTGTCTCAACCTACTTATTTATAACCAGGGAATATAGCATACGGGTGAGATGCTCTGACTTTCAATGTTGTCTGTATGAGACCTTGACAGAACAAAGCCCGGCAGTAGCAACTTCTGCTCATGAGTGCTTCAGGTTTGCCTTAAGAATATAGTTAAAATGACCAGTCTTCACACTCTTGCCAAAATATCTGTATTAACTAAACAAACAGAACAAGTGGTAAGCAGCCTTTGAAAAAGAAAACATTGGAAATTATTCTAGCTCCAGTAAACCAAAATCCATTAAATATATTTCTGTATAGGCTGGAATTTTTTATAGTTTTATTTTATCCAGTGTATACAATATTTTTACTATCAGTTTGAATACTCTCCAAAAGAAAACTTACCAATGTGGCATAGCAACAGGGGGTGTGGACACAAGCAGAAAAGAATCGGTATGTTGTGCTGGACCGGATCCATGTTTTCCCAATTAGCAGACTATCTTTTACATTCTCGAATTCTTTTTATCAGAAAATTTTTTGAGAACTTCACATTGCTCAGGAGCACAGAAAAGCTGAACTTTGGCGGTGTGTTCAGCCAGCGAAATACAGACCAGAAAAGCATGCTTATACTGGTCTTGTCTTTCTTCTTCCTCCCATTCTTCTCATTTGCTCTTCTGACCCATTCTTCTCTCATGCCTACTGTGCCTCACATCTCCAGTCAGGCTCCTTAGAAATCTTCCTGTCCCTTCGCCAACATCACTTTTCAATTTAACCAGAGCTCATATTCTGCCCAGCATTTAACCCAAGTTCCTTTTCCTCATCTCCTTGCCTGAACAGCACAGGGATGAGTGATTGCACTCTGGTTGTTGTTCTGTTTTCAATTTTCCAGTTCAGAGAGTTCACAATTCTGATCCAATCCCTGAGACAGGGAGGCTGGCTGGGGCCCTGCTATGCCCACTGCGGCCTGAGGACCAGCGGCCTTAGACCTCACTTCAGGCTTCCCAAATCAGAATCAACATTATCTCTGTTTCTAAAAGATTCCCAAGGCTATCTTGTCTGTACATTAAATATGAGGAGCTCTGGGTAGATTACTGGTTCACCAAATTATTTTTTTCCAAGCTTTATTGATATAATTAACATATCACATTGGGTAAGGTTAAGGCATACAATGTGATTAATTTACTACAGGTGTATATTGCAAAATGGTCACTGTAATAAGGTTAGTGCATCCTTCACCTCACAAAATACCATTTTGTTGCTGTTGTGCTGGTGAGAATGTGGAAGCTCTACTCTCAAGCACAGGTGGCTTTGCAGGCCAGTGACGTATGTCATGGCCAGATCTGAGTCCACGAGCATCTGTGGGGCCTTGATTGTCAGCGTGCACCCATGTGGCCGCAGGGGCTAGCAGAAGAGGAGCACACAGCAGGAGAGGCGAGCCATGGGAGCTGAGGTCAGTGCTGTGCAGTGGCTACTAGCAGGCCCATGTGGCAGTATAGGCCAGTGAAGGAGTCAGGACCAGATCGGGGTCCACAAGCAGTGGGGTCCTGGGCTATTAGCACTCACTCATGCAACGGGGGATCTGGGACTATGGGTGGTTAAATGACAGAAACATGTCTTCTCATCATTCTGGAGGCTGGAAGTCCAGGATTCAGGCGTCTGCAGGTTTGGTTTCTTCTGAGGCCTCTCTCCTTGGCTTGAAGATGGCTGCATTTCTGCTATGTTCTCACACAGCATACATATCCCTGGTATCTTTCTCTTCTTACAGAAACCAGTGATTTTGTATTGGGGCCCACTCACATCAACTCATTTAACCTTCATCACCCTCTGCAGAGGCTTCGTTTGGCGGCGGGGGGCAGGGGGGAACACAATGCAGTCTGTAACAGCTAACAAATGAATTTTAAATTTATTCATTACAGTAAAGGCCAACACAAAACACTTTTCAAATTCTGTATTATTTTAATATTCTGCTTATTTATCTTAGAATTTAATTCCTATACTTTGTTTGCAATTTGGCACATACACATTCATGACCATTATTTCTCCACTGTATTTTGCAATTTTTACCAAAGAAGTAATGCCACTTGATCCTTCATGACTGATATCTCAAGTTGATATTATCATATTTCATTTGTTTACAGTTTGCTGTCATTTCATTTTTCTTAAATTTTGAAATACTTACGTATTAACATTTAGTTGTAAGAAATAATATAGAGAAATCCTATGTACCTTTTACCAAGTTTTCCCCAGCAATATCTTGCCAAAGTGTGGTACAGTATCACAGCCAGGATATTGACAATGATAAAGTTAAGATAAAGGACATTTCAGTCACCACACCACTTTCATCCCACCCCGATCCCCTCATTCATCCATGGAAACCAGTAATTTGTTCATTTCTTTAATTGTGTCACTTAAAGAACTTTATATAAATGGGAGTATAAAGTATGTAACCAATTCTGATTGGCTTTTTGCGCTCAGTATAATTCTCTGGAGACTCACCTAGGTTACTGCATCAATATTGTCCTCCTGGGACTTCCCTGCTAACTCACTGGTAAAGAATCTGCCTGCCAATGCAGGGGACACGAGTTCGGTCCCTGTTTCAGGAAGATCCCACATGCCGCAGAACAACTGAGTCCCTGCAACACAACTACTGAGTCTGCATGCTGCAAAACTGAAGCCTGCGTGCCTAGAGCTTGTGCTCTGCAACACGAGAAGCCATGGCAATGAGAAGCCTGTGCACCACGAGTAGCCCCCGCTCAAAACAACTAGAGAAATCCCACGCAAAGCAACAAAGACCCAGCACAGCCAAAAATAAATACTTTCCTCCTGTTGATTGCAGAGAATTATTTCATGGTATAGATATATCACAGTTTGTTTATCCAGTAACCCATCAAAGGACATCTGGTTGTTTCCAGTTTCGGGCTATCATTAATGAAACTGCTCCAAACATTCAATTACGCATTTCTGTGTGAATGGAAGCCCGGCACAGGCTCACGACCCTCTGTATCACTGTGCTTCTCAGAAAGGAGAACAGCTGGCTGCTGTTGCTCCGACTGCAGGACACGAGCTAGGAAAGCAGACGATGAGCCGGAGATGAGGAGCAAGTTGCGGCAGGCCCACCGACACCGGGATGCAGGTTTCTCAGGTCCTCTGTTGTTGCCCTGGATTAGCTTGGCACGTGCTGAGCCTCAGGTGCTTGGCTCTGTTCTGAATCATATCCTTTGAACTTTTCATTTACTGTGGTAATTTCACATGGTTTTAAAGATGTGAGCTCATGCAGATGAGCTGAACATTATGAAATGGGGAGAAAAGTGTCACAAACAAGGCCAGCGTTTTCATGCTTAGGCATCACGGTGAGCACAGACTGCTCTAACTTAGACAATTTCACCTCTCGCTGTCCTGCCTGGAGGAGATTGACGAGGATCACTCCCAGAGGACATGAGGACAGACTTAAGATCGGAACTCATGAAACTCATCCAAGGTCACACAGCTGGAGAGTTTCAGGCTGGAATTTGAATCCGGGGTATGACTCCAGAGGCTGGTCCAAACCTCCAGTGTGCAGTGACCACATCCGTTCATCTTACAGACTGTCACAGGTTTCGAATATTGGGGAACTGAACTATTTCGGAAGTGAATTCATTCTTTCTGTCAGTAGATGTCTATTTTGCTTACTCTGTGCTAGATACTGCTCTGGGCACTGGAGTTACAGCCACAAGAAAGACAGAAGTCTCAGAGATTATAGCCTTGTGGATGGATGAAAAAATGAGTTACCCTCATTCACCTGATATATTTGTTGGCACATGAGTGAACTATTTTCATAAATCAAGAGTGGTGTGAATACTGCAAATTTAAGCTGCAAGAGTCAGTGCTTTAATCATTAATTTTCATCATTGTCATGACAAAAACCACATATTCCTGTGAATGACCCCCTAGTTGAGCACAGGGCCTTGATACCTGTCTCTGGTGGTACCTCAAAAACTCTTTGTGTAATGGCAGTCTGCTATGGACATAAAAATTTATGTACATTGCTTTCCTTTTTTTTTTTTTTTAAAGAAAACATGGCAGTTTGTTCTTGTGAATATATAAAATCAGCCTGATTCTTAATAATGGACCAAGTTTTTTGAGTAGTTTTATACCAGTCTTGATCAGAAATGTGGAATTTCAAGGCAGTGTCATGTATAAACATATGCTAGAATAACAGATGGGTTCAAATTCTTTTTATTAACTAAAATGCTCCAGTTTTATTTTTCAGTGAAAACATTAACAGCGAGTCCTCATATGCTGCTTTGATATTTTTAGTTTTACCATTTCCAGAGGTAAGTAGAGACTTTATCGTCTAGAATTTCTGTATCTAAAACACTTATTCATCAATAGCTATCACTCTTCTCTATATTGAGCATGAAACACTCCTACCAGAGGGAAATCATTTTTCCATTGTTTATTTCAGTGGTATATTTTAGATGTTTTGAAAGGTAATTCTACTGTTATTATTGTCTTGAATGAAAAATGACCAAATGAAACACAGGATAAATTGCACATCAGCCAGTTTGATGTGGGGGACATGATGTCAGAACTTGGTTGTCAAGGAAGGCCGGGAGGATGACACATGCTGGAGAAAGCAGGCTGTCCGCACTCTCCTCATAGGAAGGTTCAGTGCTAGACAGAAAGTAGACAGGAGAACACAGCCTCCGTTTTTAGGGATGTAGACTTTCAGAGCTTGAAGAACCCTGGTGATGGGTATTCCCCTAATTCCAGAGAGTAATGATCAAGATGATCAACCCCTAAGGAGTGTGGCTTTCCTTGCCTTCTTATAAACGTGGAGGTTGGAGTGAAGGCAAGACCAGGATCCAGACAGCCTGAAGCTTGTGGGTCGTTCCTTCAGTTGATGAATTCATTCTTTATGCATTGAGCAGAGCTGGGTGTAAGCAGACGGGCAGTCACAGTTCTCGTCCTAAAGGAGCATATTGTCCGGATCAGACGGCCCATTTACTCTGAGGTGAGGCTGTCTCAGAGCAGATATCACAGAGCACTCTGAAGTGATGAGGACACAGCAACTAAGGACCTGGGGTGGAGGTGGGGTGTGTGGGGGGTCTGGAGAGGAGAGCGCTCTGGAGCACAGGAGAAACCATCTTAACACCCACACCTGCGACCTCAGGACTGGGTTCTGACTCCTCACTGAAAACCCCTTCAGAACTACAAACAAAAAAATACAATTAATTTACTGAAAACTGGATGAATGTTACAATAATAGCCAGGAATCAGTGTGATCAGGAGCATTGCTGGGGTCCAGCCCCAGCAGGTCCAGGAATGCCTGAGGGATGAGTGGCGTTGGCAAAAAGAAGTGCATGGACTCTGGTTGCAATGCAAGAACTCGTCTCTTTATTTTTTAACAGCTCAGATTATATAGAATTGTTTTTCTTGCCTCCCCCTTACCATCAACTCATGTTACATCAGATGTTGGTTTCATACATGCCTCAATGGCCTAACATTTTCACTCTGACAAAAACAATGTCCCATAGATTCCAGATATAGCATGAATTCCTTGGGTAATAAAACAATACATGAGAAGGGTTATGAAAAACATGTTTGACATTTCTGAGAATAGTACCATACGAAAACCCTGATATTTTTCTTTACCTGAAACCACAAAACCTCAGTCTACAATGATTAACTATGAAGCAGCAAAACACCTCTAATAATAGTGAGGTAATGGCAGTGAGACTGGTTAATATAAATCTTCTATTGAAATCCTATGTAACACATTTCCTAACTCTACAAAAATACCCCTAACATTCTATGTTTATTAAGGGAATGGAAACAGTGGACAAATAGCAGCACTGAAATAACAACAATGAAAATCCTCTTGACCAAAGAGCAAGTAAACTGAAGCAGTACATCTACTTCTGAATCTAAATGTCTCTACTCTTTTCTAATCTAGAACATTATAATCTTCTAAGCAAGCAGTCAAACTACGCCTGTGGCCTTTTCCTTATTTCTGCCCATAGCCATACCCTCGGCTTGGGCTATTACGGGGAGGTCTGATTACTACATATTACATTTCCAAGATTTAGTAGAAAGCACAATAATAGTAAGACAGAAAGAGAAAGGGGACAAACCGGGTCCCCGGGGCGACCCCGAGGGGAAGAGCTGCCGTGCAGGTCCTCTCTCGTCCCGTGACCTTGTCACGGTCTGGGCACGTCCCGGTGGCTCCCGACAGAGCATGCAGGAGAAAGCGAAACAGAAAAAACCTGCACTTGGAGGACCACAGCTGCAGAGTTTCTTGGAACCCTTGGAGCATGATGCACAGAAAAATAAAATATCTTTTGTTAGTGTCGGGGAAATTTAACAAAAAACATTTCTTACTTTCAGGAAATCTTGCATTTTTATCAAAGCACCGACCTAAGATGATAATATAATGAGGCTCAGATACAAGGGCTTAAAACTCACAAAGTGAATCAAAAGCAACTCCTGGCTTCTCCCAGGACATCCTGACATCTCTAAGGTCGCATCTATGTTGAGTTTATCCCTCCAACACTCTGCAGTTCCAGCAGAAGTCACCAGATGGGCTTGGGTCCTTTCAGGCCACTAGAGTTCTCAAAGATAGTGTATAAGCTGTTGATAATCACTTAGCTAACTAGATTCCCCCTCCTCCTTTAAGCTTATAATATATTAGATGTTATTTCAAATGCCACTCATTTATTATTTAAAAGTGTATCATTTGTTCCAAACCATCTTATGGGCAAAGGAATTAAGTCTTTTCTAAAATTTAATATAGTTAGAAAATTTATAAAACTGGATCAAGGTGCCTAAATAAACACATACTTAAACTACTATTTACACCTGGCCTCATAGCGAACCACTGAAATTTTAATTTTCAACGCTACTTAATATAAATTTATCTCTATTTAATAGCATAGGTCCTGCTGTAATCAAAACCAGAGCCCTTTCTTTCCTTATGTTGAAACCATTAGTAGAAAAAGACAATGTCATAGAGAAATACAGCAGAATGCAGTGATATCAGGAATCACTGAGGCCCCACTCGCAGATCTTAACCTTCAGATCACAAGCCCTGAGGAAGTAGAGTCTGTGAAAGGAACGGAGAGGCTCTGGGGTGCACATGGAGAAATCCCCCCCTCTTCCAAGCCCATGTTCTCATGTCCAGACCTGTGGTAATCACTTCTATGCCAAATTCCTCCTAAAAACTAGCCTCTATTTTTTTTTTTTTAAATTCCAGATTGGAGCATCTATTGTTCTTCAGCAGAACCCACAATACAAACTATTTTTGTTTTAAGGCCCTGAGATTTTGAGATTCTTTTATTCCTGGAGCACAATCTAGAGTAGCCTAATTCAGTCACTTTCTAGGTACAAAAGATGTATTAATGAAACTAGCGTTCAAGATAAGGTAGGCTGTATTGGAAGTCTAATTGAGGCCATAGATTTCTTGAGTTGGTTCCTTCCTGATTTGTTGCTTATTTGTTTCCCTGTCTTAAAGTATAATAGGTGTGATTATCATACACGTTCATTTGGCCCATCTTTAATAGGACATGGAAAGATTCTGATCTTCCCTCTCTAGGTCACCGCCTTGGACACAGACAGACTGCAAGTCTCTGTGGTGACTCCCATAGGGTCATTTCTCCAACAGGTTCTCAAGAGTCTATGAGAACCTCATCACGTGACTCATTCCAGGCATTCATGTCACAAAATTTCCTGACGAAAGTGACAGTGATTGGCAGACTTGTTTGTAGCTGGGAATAGGGGCCAGGATTAGAAGCACCAAGAGTTTAATGATTCTGCTGATATTGGCCTTTGTGACTAGAAAGACGTGACAAAAACGTCCTTTCTACTTTAAAAACAAAGGACTCCTACCCGACTGCTTTTCCTATTTGAAATTTTTTCCTCCAACTGAAAGTATACTCATCAGGAGTGGAAAGTTGTTATTTTTAAGGAAACATAACAGGCCTTGTTACAATAGCTTTCCAGAAATACATCACAGCAAGGTGCATGGGTTTGTAGAGAGGACTACCTCAACCCAAAGTTGTTTCATGCTCAGCAGGATATTTATCAATGTGTGGTCTAAATTGGCTTCTGCTCCTTCATATATAAGAGTTAGCTTTTCACATTATCTTCTCAACAGTTACATTGTTTCTTTTTCACTATCTTATACTCTGTGCCCCTCTATCTTATACTCTGCAACACAATACAGGAGAGGCTGCCTTCCTTCCAGTATAACATTAGTGATTCCTTATGCTGCATAGTGGGGGTAGTTGCAGAAATTAAGTTGGAAGATTTATGAGGCACAATTTGTTCAGTACTTGTGTTGTTATTTCTGCTTGTAATCCCCAAAAAGCAACAGGTGCAACATGATTAAACCATTATATTTCCTCTTAAACCCCTCCTGGGGGGATGGGGTGCGAGGGAGACTGAAGAGGGAGGCGATATATATATATATATCTCGTTACTGCTGATTCGAGTTGTTGTATGGCAGAAAGCAACACAACAAGTGAAGTTGCTCAGTCGTGTCTGACTTTTTGTGACCCCCATGGACTGTAGCCCACCAGGCTCCTCCATCCATGGAATTTTCTAGGCAAGTGTACTAGAGTGGGTTGCCATTTCCTTCTCCAGGGGATCTTCCCAATCCAGGGATTGAACCTTGGTCTCCTGCATTGCAAGGCAGATGCTTTACCCTCTGAGCCACCATAAAGCAATTATCCTACAATTTAAACAAACAAACAAACACCCTTCTTTTGCATTCTGATATGAGTAGTCAATTGGAGAAGGAAATTGCAACCCAATCCAGTGTTCTTGCCTAGAGAATCCCAGGGACGGGGGAGCCTGGTGGGCTGCCATCTATGGGGTCGCACAGAGTCACACGACTGAAGCGACTTAGCAGCAGCAGCAGCAGCATGAGCAGTCAATAATTCTTCCCTCCAGGCAAATGTCAGTTTCCAATCATAGCCAACTATGAATCCTTCTGCTCCTCTGGGCATATAGAAAGGTCCCTTCACAGAAGCTCTAAAATATCTTCCAGGATCATTCCTCCTTCTTTAAAGGTCAGTCTCCCATGTCAGACTGTGAGACTTTAAAGACTTATGTGCCTCAGTGTCTCCAGATCCCAGGACAGAGACTGTGAACTAATAAATTATCCAGAAATGGCTGGTAAATGAAGAGTTTCTTAGTTCATCTGCAGCTCCCTGTGTCTCCTTCTAGGCATCTTCAGAAACCATGATGTTAATTCTTAAAGTAGACCTCCATTCACAAAACTCTACTGGTTAAAAATGCTCATTGGCACTATATTTTTAACAAGTAAGATGAAGACTAATATTCAAAAGCCTTCTGATTCTGCATGACTTCCCAAATCATTGTTCAGGAAAACCCACAAGAGAGCTCAGCTGCACTCTTCACTTTTTTCCCCTGTATCAGTGTCTCACCTGTGCTTTGCTCATTATCTTTCATTTACTTCAAACAGTTACCTCCCCTTTTCTTCCTCTTCACATTCTGCCATAGTATTCTACAACATGGCTATCATACTCCTGTGATCTTCAGCGATTCAGCAGGCCATTAGACCATTCCCAGCACGTCCTAGACATTGTGTGGAGCAGAGGACTTACAGACGTGGAAGATGCCATTGTACCCTAAATGAGCCCAATTCTCGGGGACACACAGATGTGCAAACTTAGATCCAGTGAAGTGAGGTATGCTGGGAACTCAAGGGATAACGCACCTACCCGAGGCAAGGGAGAACAGAGTTGGGAAATGCACCTTGCAGAGTCTGTAATTTGAGCTGACATTCAAAAACTAACTAGGACTTAGCTAGAAAAAAGAATGAGGTAAGCAGAAGGAGGGGCGGCAGCAAGCTTCAGAGATTCAAACGCAGATGATGTAATTTAAGCAGTGCAGGAAATGCCCAACTGCCTGCCTAGAAACTCCCAAAGAATCATGACTCAATCTTTCATGAATATACTACTTATTGACCTATCTTATAGTTATTAAAAGATTATGAGATCTTCATTATTAGACCAGAAAATGAGAACTGAGCACAATTCATCTTTTAACCCCCTAACATAGTCTTTCAAAATGCCTTCCATTTACACAGTAGATGACTGATAGATGTTTATTGAGTGGATGAATAATTTTTAGATGGAACTGCCCTGAACTGTCACATCAGGAGTACTTTAGGAGAGTCTGAATATTTAATTCATGATTTTGCATAGGGACTTCACAATGTGGTACTTTTACTGTATCTACTAGAGGAATCCTGGAAAGCTTTTTCAATTTCAGGAGAAATAATCAAGGCTCTGATGGTCAGCATGGCATTCTCTGCTGACATTAGGCTATTACATTTGAGGTTGCTGGTGTATGCTAGCAAAGTAGATGCAAACTCCCGATCCGATAATACAACCCTGGCTCAGGCCACCTGTAGCATTTGTGGGGCTTGTGACAAGAGAACAAAGAAAGGCTCACGAATCATATATCTGTGTGTTCAGAAGTCAAAAATAACATGCAGAAAAGGGGAAGTAAAAGTGCTCTATGCTCCTAGCTTGACAAGGTACCTTGCTCACCTAGAAGGGAGGGTTCTGATTCTAAACTCTCACACTGTGGACTTACCGGTTAGAAGGTAGCCGCACAGACAAAGTATCACTGGGCTAGAGAGGTCCTTTCTCCTTCACTTCTGCCTGCTCTGCCTCGTCCCACCCTGAGAGGGACTGTGCATTCATGTGGACACCACCAAACACAGGTTAAAACCTCATTCACACCTCACTACTGATATCTACCACTTGGTTACCCCTTAGGCCCAGGGCTGTACACAAATAAAGCAGATCTGCACTCAGTATGATGGGCCCAAGAAACCCACACAGCCTTGGAAGGGGACTGAGGGTCATTAGAGAAGGGAATCCCTGCGACATTGAGTACCCAGAGTCGGGGCAGAAAAGTGGATTGCTAGTGGTCGCACCTGGAGCCTGGTCAGAGGCTAGGAAGGGGCCTGTGTTGTCTGGGCCTTAAGGTAGTATTTCTGCTTCCAAACCATCACCACCTCAATATGCTCTCTCACTCACATGAAGATATAGTCACCATCATAAACATTTAATAGCTTGATATACACTGTTAGGGAAATTAATGTTTCCTCCTCGGAGGAAGATATAGTTACTGAAATAAATAAAATGAACATGCATAAGGAATCTCAAATCCTTAAAATATACAGTAGAATATTTTGTGAGCAGCTCGGGAATCAAATCATCAAAATAGTGACTGTAATCATGTGTGAAACTGATTTCGTATTAATGGTTCAATTAGGAAATAATGAAACATAGGCTTTCATGCAAACTGATAAGAAACTATGAGAATTATCTATGAAAAGTTACAACAAAACCATCTGGAGAAATCATCTGGACAGCTGACAACCAGAAACAGTCTCAAGAATAGCTATGGTTTCCTGATGTGGGTGAAGGCAACGGAGTCTCACCTGATAAGGTAAAATTTTTTGACATAAAGCCTAACTCAATCTTCCTTACACTGGTTTCAAAAGGGCCATAAAGTATAATTTGGGACACTTTCCACTGAAACTGCCAATAGAGCTGTGAGTTGGTTGTACACCTCTACTAATTTATAATGGCAGAAAATTTGTCATCCTTTCCAAGGATAACTATGAAGTTATGATGGAGGTTTCAAAATACAAGTGAATTTGATGAGTTCATTTTTAGAATAATATAACTTTGGAAAAACTTCTTATCTGTGGCTGCCAGTGTAGGAACAAGGGGGAAAATACACTCAATTCAGAGATGAGCCTTGAGTCAGAACTTCAGTACTCATCAGGCAAATGACTTAGGGTAAGTCATTTCAATTGAATTACTTGAGAAACAGTGTCTCAACATAAAATAAGAATCATATTCAGTATTATTTTGTGGAGACAAAACTGGGCCACAAGTGGAATGTTCTATAAACATCAATGTGTGGTATAAGAGTTATCTAGTAAAATGAATATATTTGTTTCAACTATCTCCCTCTGTTATTTCTGACACATGTCATATATAAAAGCTATATCCTTCAGGGTTTCCCTGGTGGCTCAGTGGTAAAGAATCTGCCTGCCAATGAAGGAGACATGGTTTGATCCCTGATCTGGGAAGTTCCCATATGCCATGGAGCAACTAAGCCCATGAGCCACAACTATTAAGCCTGGGCTCTAGAGCCCAGGAGCTCCAACTATTGAGCCCACATACCACAACTATTCAAGCCCGCACACCCTAGAGCCTGTGCGCCACAAGAGAAGCCACCACAATGTGAAGCCTGCACAACACAACTAGAGAGTGGCCCTCACTCATCACAACTAGAGAAAGTCTGCCCAGCAATGAAGACATAGCACAGCTAAATCTATATAAATAAATAAAACTATTTTTAAAAGCTATATCCTTCAATAGCAGGTTCATTTCTTTTTCAGCCTCAGTAGCAGCTAATTCCTCAAATTTGAAACATGCAGCGCTCTGATTCAGTCATTAAAATGATTCTGAATCAAGGTGCCATCTTGCCAGTTGATGCTTTCATTTTAATAAGCAATTATGATCAATTATGTTATCATCTATTTGATAGTTTGACAACTGAGACTTTCTTTAAGTAAAATAATGACCTCAGCTGTGTTTCTGGTCAATTCTGTCATACTGTATAAACCTCAGTATCATTTTAATGAATTTTGATTCTGCAGAAAATTAAAGTATACATGACTAAGATAAAATAACAGAAGGTAGGCAAAAGGTTTATATTCTTCATTGTGCATGTCCTGAGGGGGAAAAGAGCAATTTCATATTGGTAAACACATTCCAGAAGCATAAATAAAGCACTGAATGAAGCAGAGGTTGTTCAAAAGCAGGGAGGAATACAGTCAATATTCAACATCAAGGAAAGCCATAAACAAATCCATGAGTTGATGATGGGGATGAGCTAAGACAAAGATCTGAAGGAGTTAATGAAGAGTCAGAATTCAGAAAGAGACCTGTGATTTTGACATTAAACAACCACATTATTATTATTATTATTTTTTAATTTTTTTTTTTAGTTGGAGGCTAATTACTTCACAACTTTTCAGTGGGTTTTGTCATACATTGATATGAATCAGCCATAGATTTACATGTATTCCCCATTCCGATCCCCACTCCCACCTCCCTCTCCACCCGATTAAACAACCACATTATTAACTGGTGTGACATTCATTATGATTACTGTATGTTTATGAACCTAGCTCCAGGGACATTTGCGGCACAAATAAGGCCCGTCTTTGGAATCTACTGCTTCTCCTTAACAAACTTATATGTGGTTTGTGCCACTCTTCAAATTCCCTGTGCTCTTATCTATGATTCTGGCTTCCGGGGTAGCTTAACGTCTTAAGCTATGACCTACGACTGTCTTTCTCCCATCTCCTTATTTTGAGAACCATGCAACTGTGTATAAACAAAAAATCTGAAATACACAAACACATACAGTGACAGAGATCCATACTCTACAGCCCTAAAAACCTCCGCTTCATGGACAATCCTGCCCCATACATACCCTGTGAACTTCCCCTATAATCTGTGTATTCTTCAGTTTGCATCTCTGAAAGAAACTTTAAAAATCAACAGTTATGACACTATTTCCAAACCTAAAAAAAAAATAAGCTTATGTCACCATATGTCCAATTGGTGTTCAAAATTACTATTGTTTCAGATGCCATTATTGTCTGTACATTTTGTTTAATAAATATCTAAGTGCTACTCATGCTCTTTTAATCTAGGTGTTTCTCCTTCACCCTTTCACTCCACTTTCCCAACCATTTAATAATAAAATAGCTGCGTACTTATTAAATGCCAAATCCTGTTGAAAGCCCTACATGCATGGCTTCTAATTCTTACAAAGGCACTGCAGGTTGAACACTGATGCCCTCAATCTCTTTTGCCAAGCATCAAGCTTCAAACATAGGCGCTTCTGACTACATATTTAGCATTCTTTCCACTCTACCATTATCCAATTTCACTTTAAGGCATACAACTATATCAGTATTCCAATCTTTACTACTCAATGCCCCTGCCATGCAATTTTCTCTCTGTCATGCTTTTCTGCAAAAAAGGGGGGAAAGGCAATCATTTCTTAAGATACAGTAATCCCTGTAATGGCCTTTAATGAGAATTTATACATGGAATGGTATTCACCAACAACCACTATGAATTACAAAGTAAGACAAGGCAAAATCACCTTTTTCATTTTGACAGGAATCTGTCTTACTAGACTGACAGAGAAAGAGAAGAACAAAGAAAGACAGTCTATCAAACTCTTTAAGAGACTTTATAAAATCCCCCAAAGTTTCTCTGGGGAAGAGATGGAAAATGAGGGTCTCATGTAGGTAAAATTACCTACATTCAGAGAATCAAGACTGATTAAGATAAAAAAAAAAATGTTCAAGAGATCAATACTGAATGTAAAGACAGATCCAAATCCAAAACCCAAAGTGAAATATGTTTGCATTTATTCATGCCTCCTTTAATTTCTTTCATTAATGTCTTAGAGCTTAAACTGTTTAAGTATTTTACCTCCTTGGTTAAATTTATTACTCGGTATTTTATATTCTTTGCGAAGCAATTATAAATGGAATTATTTTCTCTTTCAGATACTTCAATATTTGTGTGTAGAAACATATTTACATACCACATCACACTGGTCAGAATGGCCATCATCAAAATGTCTACAAATAATAAATGTTGAGAGGGCGTGGAGAAAAGGGAACCTTCCTACACTGTTGGTGGCAAGGTAAATTGGTGCAGCCACGATGGAGAACAGTATGGAGGTTCCTTAAAAATAACTAAAACTAGAGCTGCCATATGATCCAGCAATCCCAGTCCTGGGCACACATCCAGAGAATTTGCAGGGCAAGAATAGAGACTCAGACATAGCGAATGAACTTGTGGACACACTGGGGGAAGGAGAGGGTGGTAAGAATTGAGAGAGTAGCGCTGACATATATACACTAGCATGTGTACAACAGACAGCTAGTGGGAAGCTGCTCTACACCACAGGGAGCTCAGCTTGGTGCTCCGTGACGACCTAGAGGGGTGGGATGGGGAAAGGGTGGGAGGGAGGTTCAAGAGGGAGTGGAAATATGTATACATATAGCCGATTCACGTCGCTGTACCGCAGAGACTAATGTAACATTGTAAAGCAATTATACTTCAATTAAAAAGTAAATTTTAAATGCTTAAAAAAAGGATACATGCAATGTAATGTTCATAGCAATAATATTTACAATAGCCAAGACATGGAATCAACTTAAATGTCCATCAACAGAGGAATGGATAAAGAAGATATGGTACATATTAATATACACGGAGGAATATTACTCAGCTATTAAAAAGAATGGAATAATGCCATTTGCAGCAACATGGGTAGACTAGATATTGTCATACCTAGTGAGGTCAAAAAGAGAAAGACAACTATCATATGATATCATTTATATTTGGAAATAAAAATTGATAAGATGAACTTATAAACAAAACAGAAATAGACTCACAGACATAGAAAGCAAACTTAACCAACAGAGAAAGGGGAGGAAGGGGTAAATTGGGAATTTGAGATTATTAGATACATACTACTGAATATAAAATAGATAAACAACAAGAACCTATTATATAGCACTGAGAACTATATTCAATACTTTGTAATAAACTAAAATGGAAAATAATTCAGTATAACTGAGTCACTTTGCAGTACACCTGAAACACTGTAAATCTACTATACTTCAATTAAAAATGAAATGCGTTTACAATTTTCTTTGAGTTCTCTATTTTTCTTGGTAAGTCTAGATAAAAGTTTGTCAAATTTTATCTATATTTTTAAAACTCTTAGTTTTCATAATCTTTTCTATTGCATTACTAGTCTCTATTTCATTTATTTCTGCTCTGATCCTGATAATTTCCTTCCTGCTGCTAATTGCTATACAGCACAAATTTGGGTCTTTTGTCTTTCCATTTGTCTGATAGTTTTGACTTTTTAGTTCTTTATTGATTCATTGACTATTTAGGAGTTTGTTATTTAATTTCCCCATATTTGTGAATTTTCCAGCTTGTTTCTTGCACCTGATTGCTAGTCTCACAGTACACACAGACTCACACATAATGGAACACTGCTGCTGCTGCTAAGTCGCTTCAGTCGTGTCTGACTCTGTGCGACCCCATAGACGGCAGCCCACCAGGCTCCCCCGTCCCTGGAATTCTCCAGGCAAGAACACTGGAGTGGGTTGCCATTTCCTTCTCCAATGCATGAAAGTGAAAAGTGGAAGTGAAGTCACTCAGACATGTCCGACTCTTAGCAACCCCATGGACTGCAGCCTAGCAGGCTCCTCCATCCATGGGATTTTCTAGGCAAGAGTACTGGAGTGGGTTGCCATTGCCTTCTCCGTAATGGAATACTACTCTACCATAAAAAGAATGAAAGTTTGCCATTTGCAGAAACACAGATGGATGTGAAGGGCATTAGGCTAAGTGAAATAAGTCAGACAAAGACAGATACTATATGATATCACTAACATGTGGCATATAAAAAAATAAAGTAAACTAGTAAATATAACAAAAAGGAAACAGGTTCACAGATATAGAGTACAAACTAGTGCTTACCAGTGGGGAGAGGGTAGAGAGGGAGGTACTATACAGGGGTAAGAGATTAAGAGGTACAAACTATTATGTTTAAAACAAACAAGCTGCAAGGATATACTGTACAACACAGGGATTATAGCAATATTTTATAATAATTATAAATAGAGTGTAATCTTCAAAAATTGTGAATCACTATGTTGTATACTTGTAACTTACATAATATTGTACATCAACTATATATCAATTTTTTTTAATCTATTTTTGTACATTTATCTTGTTCTTTTGTTTAGATGATCTAACCATTGTTGAAAGTGAGGTACTGAATTCTCTTGCTATTACTATATTACTGTCTATTTTTACCTTAGGATCTGTTAATATTTGCTTAATATATTTGCTTCTATATTTGTGTTAGTCGCTCAGTTGTGCCCGCATCTTTGCAATCCCATGGACTGTAGCCCACCAGATTCCTCTGTCTATGGGATTCTCCAGGCAAGAATATTGGAATGGGTTGCCATTCCCTTCTCCAGGGGACCTTCCTAACTCAGGTCTCCCACACAGCAGGTAGATTCTTTGCCATCTGAGCCACCTGTTTGGCGCATACCATAAATATTTTTAAATTTTATATCCTCTTAACGAACTGATCTCTTTATCACAATAATGACCCTCTTTGTCTCTTGTTACAGTCTGAGGCTTAAAGTCTATATTATTTGATGTAAGTGTAGCTATTTCTGCATTCTTTTGATTTTCACTTGCATGAAATTTTTTTTTCCCATCCCTTCATTTTCATTCTTTGTGGGTTTCTGTGCATTAGATAAAACAGTCTCAGCCCAAGAACCCAGCTGTCTCTCAAACCTTTGTGACTATACAAGCCATCTCCTTGGCTGTGGTGGTTTCCTGAAGCTGATGGCGTGCCAAGGCTTTTCAGCGCCTCAAAGGAGGGGATCAGAGTCAGCACCTAGATACATACAGGCTGATGAGAAGCAAGACGCCTAATAGTAGCTGGGAAAGTGTGAAGGTCAGCCCCTTCCAGGGAGACACTGGGAGAAGGGCTTTTTTGCCTGTTCCTTCTGTTCTCTGCCTAGGTTTACAGATATGGGTGGGGGTGTCTCCTTTACCCATTAAGAACTGCTTATTTGCTACCATCCTGTGGGACTCTTAAATGCAAGCCAGCTTGGCGATCAGAGCCAAGTGATACAGGGACTCACCCTTTGGGCAGTAGTTACAGAGGTAGGGTAAAAACTTTGGTGATTTGAAGTGAGCTGGAGGGAGAAGGCAGGGGATGTGTCCAGGGCTTCTCTGGTCTCCATGAAAGATCATGGCTAGCTCCTAGATGAATGCTAAATAAGAAGTCTGACACTCAGGCAGCAACCTTTATTTCTTTCAGGCAAAGACTGGGAGATAGGCATTTTTTTGTCCGCTCCCTCTGCACTGTGCCCCGAAGACAGAAACATGGTGAGTGTTCTTTCAGTAACTAAGAACTGTTTCTTTGTTGACTACAGCCTTGGGAGTCTCATGGACACAAGCTCCATTCACTTTCAGAACTGGGTGTTTTGAGGGCCCATCCTTTGGACAGCAGTCTAAAAAGGTGGAGGCCAAATGTGGGGTCCAAACTCTGCTTCTCAGGTAGAAGCTGGGAGTCAGGGTTCCCTCTGATTGTATGACTTGTGCAGGAGGTGAGGCTTATAGCCAGAGTTTATGCCAGCCTTTCTTATCCATTTCAGTGTGGGTATTTCCTCAGTGGCCTATGTGTGGGAGTTTATCGGCCAGTTTCTAGATCTCTCTCAGAGGGAACTGCTCCACTGTACATGTGGCTCATGTGTGTGAGGAGGGGGTAAAACTGATGAAAGGCCCCAGGGCAGCCCAGGAGAGATTAACATTATGCATTCAATATTTTTACAATGAGTATTAAAAAGCATGATTGACTGAATTAGGTTCTGCTAGATGATACAGAAATCTTAGTTTACTGAGGCACTAATTCCACTCAGCTCCTTAAATTACAGATACTGTATGTGTGTATGTTACTTGCTCAGTCATGTCCGATTCTTCGCGACCCCATGGGCTGTAGTCCAGCAAGCTCCTCTGTCCATGGGATTTCCCAGGCAAGAATACTGGAGTGCTTTGCCATTTCCTCCTCCAGGAGATCTTCCCGACCCAGGGATCGAACCCAAGCCTCCTGTATTGTGAGCAGAGTCTTTACCACCTGAGCCACCAGGGAAGCCCCAGAGATACTGTATTTGAAAGTAAATAAATCATTTCTGAGGTGTGAATCTCACATGACCAGACCTACACAGTGATGGCAAATATCACACAGTTTTAATCAAGACAGAAAAGATTCAAATCGAACATCATTCAGAGAGGATGGAGAGACATATGATTTATTCTATGATGTTTACAGAGAACTTAGAGAAAGTAGTTCTTCTCTAGGAATACCTAGGGAAGTGCTCTCTAAAATTCCCTTTCATTTATTTTCCAGAGGATCTTAGCTAAAGGTAGCAAACAATACAAGAAGAAAATTACAGCCTTCAGAATTGCTTGACTAAATAGCTCTTTCTAAAGACTGGTGGTTTCTTCTGGATACAGTTAAGTGCCCAGGCTATAATTTCCCATTTACTTTCCTTTTTCACTGTGTATACTGGGTATTTACCTCAATTGGATGCAATTTTCACTCTGTCAGAGGAAGTCTTTTTGTAGCCTCAAATTAACCACATTTCTTCTTCTAAAACAGGTTATAAAAACTGTCCCTGTCACTCTACTTTTGACATCGGCCATTTCCTCATACAAAACTCAGTCATCAAATGATTGAAGGCCTATGTAATTCAGGTCTAATGGATTGTAGAAGGCGAGGGCAGTTTAAACAGCTCTAGTTTAAAATGCCTTTCCTCAAATAGCTCGTGTATGTGAAAGTGCACACACTTCAAATAGAAAAGATCAAATTCCACTGCCATGCTCCTGCAATACATATCATGAAAGCTTTTTTATTTATAGCTTTTGTTTGGAGAGGTGTTTAATTTGAGGAAACACACATATATCACAGGTGAGCTGGAGGTCCGATGTGACCTCTTCCACAATGGGTAGACTGAACAACAGTTTAGGCTGCACCTCTTTTTCTTGAACAATCTCGGCTTTACCTACTTGACATCGTTTTCCTTTAATACAATTTTTAAAACAATTTCACATTATTCCTTAAAGCTTGCACTTTTCCCCAAGAGACATAACTGCATCTTGACTACCATACTGTTTTGGAAGTGGCTTCAGTTGCCAGCACTGTTTACTGTGGCTTTATCTTTCCAAAGGGTCTGATTATCTTATTATAAATATTAATATACACCTTTAGAATAAACCAGTGAAACATTCTCTATTACCATTTTATATTTTGTCTAAAATGCTGATTAGTAGAAAATCTAGCATATTCCACCGTGCCTTCCTACCGTCATGTGAGACATTAGGCTGCTGACCCTTGTTTATTAGAAAGATGGAGTATCAGCACCCTGGGGGCCACTGAAACTCTTTGCAAAACTGTTAACAAAGGAAATTGTGTCCACACACTAATCACATCTGCTGGGCCATTCTAACTCTTTAAACTATTATGAATGCTTAGTCCTCTCTGCTACACTAATCAGTGTTAGAAACCACCAAGCTGTAAATGGCAGGAAAAATACAGGAAGAGAGAAAATAAAGTTTTTATTCTTTAGGGGACAATTAAACCCAACACACTTTAGAGACTTTATTCCCTTTTCTAAAGTATTCAGCACCCAAGTTAATGTCTACCTCTTCAGACATCTCAATTCAAAGAAAATCTTGCCAACATTTCATTCTCATTTCTATTTGTTATTTCCTGAGTTCAGTTAGAATTCCCTATTTATATGTAAGAAAGTCTCTTTGAATTATGAATTATATATAAGGAAGTCTACTTAAAGGGGATATGGATTACATAAATATGGGGAAAAAATAGAAAGTTTTCTGTGATCAGAATAGATTTTGGTATATTTATTCACTAAGAGAATATTTATTGAGCACTTCTGCCCTATGAAATAACTCTAAGGAGTATATCTTGGTATAAAAATCCACTAACTCTTGACTTTACACCCCAGACGGGGAAATAAAGGGCAAGCTTTATCCTTTATCTAGGAATACGAAACTGTAGAACACTGATTGAATAAATGAAAGAATATTTAAAATGCCTGGACAGCAATGTAATTTTAAAAGGTAAAGGCATGCGTTTTTAGCAGAGAAAACACAAATTAGTTTTTTGATGAAAGTAGAGACTACAGAGCAGATACTGGTAAAAAGACATGATATAGTCATCAAGAGGGATTTTTACTAGATGACATTTTCTGCTAAATTCACAACAGCTTTATGTGTATCTTTAACTACAGAAAGTAAAAAATAAAGAAAAAAGTCCTCAAGGAAGCCAGAGGTGGTGAAAATACCTTTGCCTACAGAGGAACAAAAATATGAGTTATATCTGACTTCTTCTCAGAAACCATGCAAACAAGGAAAAGAGTAGGGTGAAATATTTAAAGTGTTTATAGAAAAAAAAAAAACTCATCAACCTATAATGTTGTACCCTGAGAAAACCTCCTTCAAAAGTGAAGAAAGTAGAGATTTTCTCAAACAAACAAAGCCTGAGGGCATCTGTTGGCTGTATACCTGCCTTGCAAGAAATATTAAAGAAGTTCTTTAGAGAGAAGGAAAATAACAGTAACACAGGGCAAAAACTAAGACTGACAGAAGAAAGAAAGAACATGAGAGAAGGAATAAGTGAACATAAAATTAAAACTTTACAGTTTTCTTATCCTTAATTATGCTGACAAGTAACAATTTGTTCAAAATAACAAGAGCAACAATGTCTCTACATAAGTAAACTGAATTGACAGCAATGATACTCAGGATGGGAGGGAGGAATTAAGATTTCTATGTTTTTATAAGGTACTCAAACTACCATGAAATGGTATAATATTATTTGAATGTGGATATAAATTAATTGTAAACGTACACTTCAAACTCTAGGAAACCCATTTTTTAAAAGTAAAAGAAGTAAAGCTGATATGCTAACAAAGGGGAGAAACTGGAATCACATAAAATGCTCCATTAAAACCACAAAGGGCAGAAAAAAACAGTAGAAGGCAAAAATAAGAAACAGTAGCTAATAAGTAGGTGATAAGGGTGCAATTAAATCAACCTCTTTGAATATCCATGTCTAAATGTATCAATTAAAAGACAGATGTCAGAGCAAAAGAAGAAACAAGATTCAACTATATTTGGGCTACAGGAAACCCATTTGAAATATAAAGACATATGTTCAATAAAAGTAAATGGATGGATGCCAGGGTCTGGCAGTGGGAGGGATGGGGAGATGTCAGGCCAAGGATATAAAGTTTCAGTTATGAAGGATGCTATTTTCTGGAGATCTATTGTGGAGCATAATGGCTATAAATAATAGTACTGTACTGTATAAGTAAAATTTCCTAAGAAAGTAGATCTCAGGTGTTCTCACTACAAAAGAAAAGAGATGATAACCATACGACATGATGGATATGTTAATTAGCTTGACTGTAGTCACATCTACCTGTTTCTTCTGATCCCACATTGATATCTGGGCATCTGAAGTTGCAATCATCTCTTCTAGAATGTACAGACTGGTTCCAGTAGGTAAAGACCTTCTCTTGTTGGACCCTGGGGTGTTGAACCTGCCTCCAGGGTCACAGTCGAATGGGTTTGGAGCTGGTTCACTTAGCCTACAGTGGGATCCACCACTGGTGGGCCTGTAAATAGGGACTTCAGCTTATGGGGATCTTGTCTGGCCCCAAGGCAAGCAGCTCTCCCTCCAGAAACTTGGTCAGAAGAGCTGGCACTGGGACAGTGTCCTGTTCAGGATCCACGGTGGGGTCTGCAGATGCCAGGCCTGTTACCAGGTGTGTGAATAATCTTTGTCTCTCACTGGTGCCCTGAGGGGCTCCCTCCGGGGAACTGAGCATGTCCTTGGGGAGACAGGACCAGCCTGGACTTCGGGGGCTGGAACCCAGTCACAGGGCTGCTTCAGGGTCCACAGCGGGAACGCAGATGGGCAGGCCTGCCCCCTGTGGCACAGACACAGATGCTTCCTCCTAGGTTCCTGGCTGGGCAGGGCGGACCATCGCACTGTTCAGTTAGGTGGAGCCACAACACAAGGTCCGTCAGGGTCCGCAGGGAGACCTAACAGGAACCGCTGCCTCCGGAAGCCTGGAGAGGCTTGTCTCACATCCAGACCCTGGGACAGCAGGGCTGCCCCCAGATTGCACTTGAGACAGGCCTGAGTGAAGTCCCAGAGCTGCTTCAGGCTCCGCTGCTGTAACGAGAGGCCAGTGAGCCGACCCCTAGGGGCACTGACAGACATGTCTCCCCTCAGGTCCCTGGGTGGGCAGGACTGCTTCCAGAACATAACTGGGCAGGGCTGCAACCAAGCCACAGGGCTACCACAGACTATACAATCAGGCTGAAGTCAGTGGGCCTGTCTCTGGCGGCCAAGCTATTGCTGCTGTGGGAGAACACGACTAAAGCGCTTCCTATTTCATCATCTTGTTGATGTCATTCCATATGCCTTAAACATACATAACTTTATGTTTGTATTTTCTAGTCATATCTTAATAAAGCTGGGCAGAAAAAGAAATTGATGGAGAAAGATATACCATGCAGCTACTAATCAAAACAAAGTGGGAAGAGCTGTACTAGTTTCAGAAAGAGCAGGCTTCAGAACAAAGTAAGTTATGAGGGATAAAGAGGGGCACTAATAATGATTAAGAGGTCTATTCTCCCAAAAGACATAATAGCCATTGGTGTCTATGCCCTAACAAGAGCACTGCATCAAAACACAGAAAGCAAAAACTGATAGAAATCCAAGGAGAAATAGATGACACTATGGTTCTAATTGGACATTTCTATACCCCTCCACTATAGATGGCCAATCCAACAGACAGCAAAGCAGTGAGGACATAGTTAACTCAACAAACACCAAACGGACAGCATGGACATCCACAGATTACTACAGATCCACCAACAGTAGAATTCACCTTCTCAAGCTCAAAGGAAATATTCACCAAAACATACCACATTCTCAGCCACAAGACACACCATAACAAAGTTTTAAAAATAGGAACCAATGCCTGCTCTCAAACCACAATGAAACTAAACCAGAATCAATCAAAGAAAGAGACAAACTTTTTAGTTTTACAACATGAAAGAGTGTTGGACATTAACTAATTAATTCACAAAATGAATGTACATTTAACATCATGGAACTGCACACTTAAATGATTAAGTTGGTAAATTGTATGTTATGTATATTTTATCATAACTAAAATATTTATAGTTATGACAGACTTTATTTTTTCGGGATCCAAAAATCACTGCAGATGGTGACTGCAGCCATGAAATTAAAAGACTCTTACTCCTTGGAAGAAAAGTTATGACCAAACTAGACAGTATATTAAAAAGCAGAGACATTACTTTGCCAACAAAGGTCTGTCTAGTCAAAGCTCTGGTTTTTCCAGTAGTCATGTATGGATATGAGAGTTGGACTATAAAGAAAGCTGAGCACCGGAGAATTGATGCTTTTGAACTGTGGTGTTGGAGAAGACTCTTGAGAGTCCCTTGGACTGCAAGGAGATCCAAGCAGTCCATCCTAAAGGAAATCAGTCCAGAATATTCATTGGAAGAACTGATGCTGAAGCTGAAATTCTAATATTTTGACCACCTGATGCGAAGAACTGACTCATTTGAAAAGACCCTGATGCTGAGAAGATTGAAGGCAGGAGGAGAAGGGGACGACAGAGGAAGAGAGGGTTGGATGGCATCGCCGACTCAACGGACATGAATTTGAGTAAACTCCAGGAGCTGGCGATGGACAAGGAGGCCTGGCGTGCTGCAGTCCATGGGGTCGCAAAGAGTCAGACACGATTGAAATTGAACTGAACTGATGCTTGGGAGGATATGGAACAAAACAGTAGCTCTCATTCATTGCTGTTGAAAGACAGTTTGACAGTTTCTTACAAAATTAAACATATTCTTACCACAGGATCCAGCAATCACATTCCTTAGTATTTACCCAAATTAGTTGAAAAATCTTGTTCATACAAAAGACTGCACATACATGGATATAACAGTTTTATACATAATTACCAAAACTTGGAAAACAATAAAGATATCCTTCAGCAGGTGAATGGATACTGTGTTGCATTACCAATAATGGAATATGATTCAGTACTGAAAAGCAATGAGTTATCAACCCAGGAAGACAAGGAAGAACCTTAACTGCCAATCGCTAAGTCAGAGAAGTCACTCTGAACAGGGTACATACTGTATGATTCCAACTCTGACATGCTGGAAAAGACACAAAAGGGGAGACAGTAAAATGATCAGTGGTTGCCAGGGTTTAGGAGGGAGAAAATATTGAAAAGACAGAGCACTGAGAATTTTTAGGGCCATGAAACTACTCAGCATGATGCTATAATGGTGGATTCATAATTAATTTGTACAAATTTATAGAATGCACAACACAAAGAGTGAACCCTAATGTAAACTATGGACTCTGGATGATGATGTGTCAATGTAAGTTCATCAATCATAACAAATGTGCCCCTCTGCTGGGGCATGTTGACAACAAGGAGGCTCTGCATTTGTGGAAATCTGGGTATATGGGAAAACTTTACCTTCTGCTCAATTTTGCTATGAACCTAAAATTGATTTTCAAGTCTATTGTTAAAGAAAAGGTAAGGTTTTTTTTTATTCACAGAGTCACAGTTAAGATTAGCAAGAAACTGGACATTTGAATTTGACATTAAATTGAATATTTTTAAAACTACCAAATGCTTGACCCATATATGTCACTAGGTACTAATGTGTTTGACCAAGGTTTATTCACATTCTTCCTTCACCAGGCATCTTAAAGTAAGTATGTTTCCCCAAAGAGAAATTTGATCACACCTGGGATGGATTCTCACAGAACCCTTTGCACCAATTAACGTTAACGTAGAGGAGATAATTTGGAAAAGTCACCATGCAAATTAGCTGGATACATCTGGAGAAAATCTATATGTCTGCATGCGCAAATACAACAGAGGAAGAGGGTGACTGCTGGGACATGTATCTGAAAACGCTGAGGAAGGAGCAAATGGTGGGTGTTTTCCTGGCTGGGTGCTCTTCCCCAGTCCAGATAGGCTGTATAACTCTCATCAGCACTGCAGGAAAGCATATCTTTCATGCACCTGTTCTGGACACTACTGTGACATACAGATGGTTAGAATCCAAAATTAAAGTTGACAGTGGAAAACTGTTAGTTGTTCAGTCATGTCTCACTCTTTGCAACCCCATGGACTGTAACCCAGCAGGCTCCTCTGTTCATGGGACTTTCCAGGCAAGAATACTGCAGTGGGTTGCCATTTCCTTCTCCAGGGGTCTTCCCAAGCCAGGGATTGAACTCACATCTCTGTCTCCTGCATTAGCAGGAAGGTTCTTCACCACTAGTGCCACCTGGGAAGCCCAGAGCTCTAAATTGGAACACTTAAAAACACTTTACGTATGACCAATAAAGATAGAGAAAACAGCAAGGAAAGGTTCTTTGTGATGTTTGATTTAAATGTACTCACTGTACCCATCTTTATCCCAGAGAAATTTATAGTTGCTTATATTCATTGACTAGAGACACTTTAAATTCACCACCACCAAAGAAACACATATAATGGTATATAGATTTATGATCGTGTGTGCACAAATAACATAATGGAGAAATAACAACTAACAACAAAACTTCACTCTTTAGAGCTCAGGCGTTGCAATTAGGTTGGTTAATTTCAAACTCTGAATTCGATTTACAAACTGGGTGATTTTGAACAACTTATTCCATCACTTAGGCCCTGTTCCCTAAGCATTAATATGGACATAAAAAGAGCACCTACTTCAGAGCATTTCTGTAAGGATCAGATGAATGAACTCATGTGAAGGGCACAGGACAATGCCTGGCATATAGTGAGCAGTGGTTATTACTGTAATTGTAACAGCTACTCAGTAATTGCTGGAAGACAAACACAGTCACGTGAAATGATAGTATGTTCCTGAGAATCAACTGCACAATGGCTTCTTTCTCTGTGACTCCCTTCTGTCCAAAAATCATTGCCACTGTAACCACTTGGTGGTACTTCTCTAATAACAGAAATGACACAGCAAAAGTCAAACAGCGAAGAGCGAGAGAGCGAGAGACAGATAGTGATAGAAGTCTTTTCCCCTAAATCCTGCTTCATAAATCCCAAGGGATGAGAGAAGAGAAAAGAGAAGACAAAGCCTGGAGCCGGCAGTCAGGGGACCTGAACCAAACGGTGCCAGGAGCTCTGCCTCCACGGCAATGTTCTGACCTCTGCTTATTTACATGCCTACTTCACACTCTGATTTGCTTCAGGAGGCAGAGCTGCTGTGTCTCATCAATTAAAATAGGTGCCCAAACTCACAGCTGTGAGTTTCTCATGACTCCTGGTTTCAATGTGATGCATTTTTATTTCCTAATAAATGTCAGTTTTCATCAGCTCAAATGTCCTCATGACAGAATATGACTTGAAGAAATGCAAATAGCTCCTTACCAGACACTTCTATAATTAAGTAGAGGCCTGGGGTGAGGACTTACTCCCTAACTACTTCTGAGATAATCGGGAGAAATCACATTTGATTACACGCTGTACATTTGCTTCAGGAAGTTCAGAGCCATAGGACTTCAGGCAAGCAGGATCCCCAGCTTCTCTTTCCCTGAAAGCTACTTCCTCTCTTTCCTCTCAGCTTCTTCACAGCATCTTCTCCCTCTTTATATTCATGCTTCATAGAAAGTCAAGAACGTTGCTTTGCATTATAAACGGACCACCAACCAGACTGAGTTCAAATGCAGCATAGTTCTAAAGAGACCCAACAGTCAAATCTAAGGAAAAAATAGACAGGTGTCAGGTGGCTTTAATGAGGAATTATTGGGAAATGTCACCAAGGACAGGCTTCACAGTTAAAGGGAACTTGTCAACTGGTGGGGAAGTGACAAGGATGGCATCTGGCTTGTACACAAAAGAGGGTTTTAGTGCTACTAACTGAATCGAGGAGAAATCCCTAAAGACCTACAACCAAGAGAACTGGAAGTCATAAATCCATTTTTATATACTGTCATCTGTCAGTATCTTTGGACCAGCTTAAGCTAATCACTCTTATTTTGATTTGTAATTGTTAAAACTTCATGTTCTTTTTTAATCGAATAGTGTTTGAGTTAAGCCACACCTCTGGACTGACATCAAACACTGAAACTATAAAATCCAGAGAACATTCTGAATGAGTGTGTGTGGTTTGCCTCAATGACTTATACTGTCCTGACTCGGGTAAAAATGCAGGAAGGCAGGCTCCACTTAGTGTTTTTCTATCCCTGATTTGTAGGTCTCCGTGAGTTTTCTACTTGAATACGGAAACAACTAAATTCTCTGCTGTGACTGCAGGGGTCTGTGGAAGGGTGTCAGATGTCTCTTTGGTGCTGACACCTACTAAAGTAGAAGAGAATTTGGCCCACACTGCAGTGCTTGATGCCTGAGCGATTGAAATGGTGACTGGAGGTTTTAGCCTCAGCTCGTGCTTTAGAAATGGAAACTGTCTATTTAGGTGGAGCCACAAGGCCACAGAAAGTGCTTTAATGTCAAGCGGTTTGGCTTTTCTAACTCTGCATTTACTAGGAATTGCACGAAGACTGCATCCTGTTTTCAGGACGCTTGATGTTCAGAGACAATTTAATTATTTGCCACTGTCTTGCAGCTCTTCATAGGGGAAGGGTAGAGCCTTAAAACCCTACGAAAGTGTTCACACTTGAAATGCAAAAATGGGTCACTTAGATCATGGATATGACAAATGGTTCAAATAGAATCTAGGACTGGGCAAGAGATAGTAACCAGGGAATGTAATACCTGATTCACTCAACATAAACAGCAAGAAGAATAATTTTAAGACTAAATCAGAGCTCTGTACTATCCCTCAAAAAAGTTGATTAGGCAAAATATTCAATTTACTTATCCAAAAACCATTCAAACTGCTTATATTTGAGTTATTTATTAGGCAGATCAATGAACAGCATAGTAAGCTGCCCCCCCCCCCACTCTAATGTTATTGTTTCAAGATAAAACTTTAGCAAACACTTGACAATTAACACTTATTCTCTGTCCTACAGTCACAAATCAGTAAGAACACTTTACTCAAGTTCTTGGGATCAATATAACTGCCATATCTTCCAGGTCAGATTTTTGGTCCACAATATGTATCATGGGCTTCCCAGGTGACTCAGCAGTAAAGAATCCATCTGCAATGCTAGAGACTGCCTGCAATGCAGGAGATGCAGGTTCGATCCCTGGGTAGGGAAGATCCCCTGGAGAAGGAAATGGCAGCCCACTCCCATATCCTTGCCTGGAAAATCTCATGGACTGAGGAGCCTGGTGGGCCACAGTCCATGAGGTCACAAGAGTTGGACACAGCTTAGCATCTAAACCACCTGTCTATTTCATCACCATCTGTCTATTTCATGCCCCAGCTTCTGTGCTGGAGTATTTAGAGGCCCATGCTAGGGAGGAGTGTTCAACTTAATTAGAATTCACCTGTCCTTGGGGCTGATACCATAGCAGGGAGAAGAGGCTGGTGCACTTGTGTTAGTGGACAGTGTAGACGAGTTATGTTGGTGCTAAAGGACTCTAGACACGGCCACGTGGGACATGAGCACCATAACAGGTGGAATGAGTTACAGGCCCTTGTACTGGTTTGCACTGCACTGCTGGCCTGCAGGGTACACAATACAAGTTCGGATCTGTTGCTAATAAACAAAACACATCTTGAAATCTGTAAATTAATTAAAAGGAAACTGGAGCAAACCAGTAGGCCAAAAAGGAAAAAGCAGGAGAACCACCTGTGTAAAATTATACCTTAAACCCCGTATACTCCGCATCTTAAGTCTCAATATGCTACAATTAGAAAAGAAAAGAAAGAGTGGTTTTTGAGAGCAGCAGCATGGCAGGATCAATCCTCTTGGAATCATAAACAAGGCCAAATCACAGAATCATGGGCTCAAAACGCCCCAAGTTACATCATGAGCATCATGGTTTAATTTTCTTTGACTTTGCTTCATTTTGTTTCTGGAATTGGCATTTAAAATTTCTGAACAAAGAAAACATTTCAAACACACTGCTTCTCTCTGATCTAATGTCTCCATTCCTCAGCCAAAGTGCCTGTGTAACACATTTTTTTCTTCAGCAACTGATCAGATGAAGATTAAGGAATTTGGCAATAGACACCCAAGGTGACAGGACAATAGTGTACTTGAAGTGTCACAGAACACAGACAGGATTCCCTAGGGCTGTGAGTGAAATGCATTTTTCTTTGGCTAATGAGTTCTGAAAAAGCACCGCGGGTCCTAGAGACATACTCTATTAGTAAAATGGCTCCAAGAAATGAAATCACACAAATATTGGAAGTTTGTCCTAATCTGAAGCAAAATTTCTACAGTCTTACTGTCTGCACAGTTAATATTGTCAGGTTTTTAAAAGTACATATGTTACTAGCCTATTACCTTCTATTGGTTTGCTATGCCACACAAGACGGGCAATTAAGGGATGTGCAAAGTGGAAACTATATTGGCACAAGTGAAGATTCACACATATAACACAGACTTCATAAACATCATCCATAATCTATCATTCATTTGTTGCAGATTTTGGCAAAAATATACTCTACCTTTTCTTTAATCCTAATTTGAATAGTACATTAAAAAACATCAGTCAGAAACAATAAATGCTGGAGAGGGTGTGGAGGAAGGGGAACCCTCTTGAACTGTTGATGGGAATGCAAATTGACACGGCCACTATGGAGAAGAGTATGGAGATTCCTTAAAAAACTAGGAATAAAACTACCACACTACCCAACAATCATGCTACTGAGCATATACCAAGGAAACTATAATCAAAAAAGACACATGCACCCTAATGTTCTGTATGTGTGTGTGTGCGTGTGTGCTCAGTCCTGTCTGATTCTTTGTGATCCCATGGATTATAGCCCACCAGACTCCTCTGTCCATGCCATTCCCCAGGCAAGAATACTGGGGTGCGTTGCCATTTCCTCCTCCAGGGGATCTTGCTGACTCAGGGATCAAACCTGTGTCTCTTACACCTCCTGTATTAGCATGTGCATTCTTTACCAGTGAGACACCTGTTCACTGCAGTACTATTTACAATAGCCAGGACAAGGAAGCAACATAGACATCTATCAACAAATGAATGTATAAGGAAGTTGTGGTACATATACACATTGGAATACTACTCAGTCATAAAAAGAAATGCATCTGAGTCAGTTCTAATGAGGTGAATGAACCTAGAGCCTATTATACAGAGTGAAGCAAGCCAAAAAGAGAAAGACAAATATTGCATATTAACATATATATATATGGAATCTAGAAAGATGGTACTGATGAATTTATCTGCAAGACAACAATGGAGATGCAGACAGAGAAGAGACGTGCAGACTCAGTGGGGGAAGGAGAGAGTGGGACGAATTGAGAGAGTAGCACTGAAACATATGCATTCTGTTCAGTTCAGTTCAGTTGCTCAGTCGTGTCCGACTCTTTGTGACCCCATGAATCACAGCACGCCAGGCCTCCCTATCCATCACCAACTCCCAGAGTTTACTCAAACTCATGCCCATTGAGTCGGTGATGCCATCCAGCCATCTCATCCTCTGTCATCCCCTTCTCCTCCTGCCCCCAATCCCTCCCAGCATCAGGGTCTTTTCTAATGAGTCAACTCTTCGCATGAGGTGGCCAAAGTATTGGAGTTTCAGCTTCAACACCAGTCCTTCCAATGAATAGTCAGGATTGATTTCCTTTAGGATGGACTGGTTGGATATCCCTGCAGTCCAAGGGACTCTCAAGAGTCTCCTCCAACACCACAGTTCAAAAGCATCCATTCTTCGGTGCTCAGCTTTCTTTATAGTCCAACTCTCACATTCATACATGACTACTGGAAAAACCATAGCTTTGACCAGACGGACCTTTGTTGGCAGAGTAATGTCTCTGCTTTTTACTGTGCTGTCTAGGTTGGTCATAACTTTTCTTCCAAGGAGTAAGCGTCTTTTGATTTCATGGCTGCAGTCACTATCTGCAGTGATTTTGGAGCCCCCAAAAATAAAGTCTGTCACTGTTTCCATTTTTTCCCCATCTATGTGCCATGAAGTGATGGGACCAGATGCCATTATCTTAGTTTCTGAATGCTGAGTTTTAAGTCAACTTTTTCACTCTCTTTCACTTTCATCAAGAACCAACCCAACATTGTAAAGCAATTATCCTCCAATTAAAAATAAATAATTAAAAAATTATTATATACTTAAAAAAAAAAACTAGGAGGTTTTTCACTGTGGCTAAGTAAAGCAAAATTATTCAGATAACTGGCAAAAAGTGCAAGGGGCCTATGCTAACAGTAGAAATGAAGCTCATAGGAGTAATCTACTTGTGCCTCCTAGCCTGTCAGTGGGTCCTATGCCTGCTTTGCTGCTCCTGGAAGTCATGAAGGCAACATTCGTAACAGGATGCCAAAGGGCCAGAAAGGGTCTACCACATAATCAGTGAAGCAGACAACAGCTGAATTCACCTCAATTTGACTCATAATGGAGGCATTTTATCAAGTCATATCATCACAAGAAGCTTGAGTACAGCACAATAAGACATTTTGAAAGAGAAAAACAATATTTACATAACTTTTCATACAGTATATTGTTGTAACTGTTTTTTTCTAAGTTATTGTTGTAAATATCTTACTGTGTCTAATTTATATATTAAACTTTATCATAGTTATGTATGAGTAAGAGAAAATATAGGGTTCAGTACTATCTGTGCTTTCAGGCATCCACAGTGGTCTTGGAATGCGTCTACCACGGCTAAGAAGAGACTACCGTAGTTATTTGGGGGAATTTTCTTATATTGATTTTAACTGATTTTAAACCACTTAAAAGGGATCCTTGATAAAATTAACGGCCAGTTTCTCATCGGAAACCATGGATGCCGGGGGTGGTGTGGTGGGGAGGTTGTGAGATGAAGTATTTAAAATGCTGAAAGAAAATAAAACTGTTAACCAGTCATTCATTGACTGTTCTACTGCTACTTCAATATTCTCTTTGTCATCTTTTTAGTTTTCAAAAGTTTGACTATAATGTGTCTCAATGGGGATCTCTTTGAGTTTATGCTATTTGGAATTTGTTCAATTTTGCCTTTCATCAAATTAGGAAGTTTTCTGCCATTATTTCTTCAAATATTATTTTTGTCCCTTGCTGTATCTCCTCTCTGCTGGGACTCCACTTAAGCCTGTGTTGGTATGCTTGCTGGTGTCCTACAGGTCTCTTAGGCTCTATTCATCCTTCTTCACTCTTTTTTTCTTTCTGCTCATCAGACTCAATAACTCCAATCAACTTACCTCTAAGTCAGCTAATTCTTGCTTTGCTTCATCAAATCTACGGCTGGAACCCTCTAGGCAATTTTTCATTTCGGTTATTTCACTTTTCAACTTCAAGTTTCCATTTGATTCCTTTTCATGATTTCTATCCTTCTATTGATATTCTCATTGTCACACCAATACCGCTGTCATTCTGGTCTCATTTACTTCCTTTACCATCATATTCTTTAGTGCTTGAAACCTATTCAACATGTAAAATAGATTCTTATTAAAAATTGCAACCTCTGGGCTTTCTCAGAGAGAAAAAATTCTGTTAATATCTTTTCTTACTGTGAATGAGCCATGCTCTCCTGGTTCTCTGAATATATTTTTTTTGTTGTTAAAAATTGGACATGTTGAATATTACAATGTGGTAACTTTTGAAATAAGATTCTCCCTTCTCCCTAAGACTTGTTACTGCTTATAGTGGTTTATCAGAGAAGGCAATGGCACCCCACTCCAGTACTCCTGCCTGGAAAATCCCATGGATGGAGGAGCCTGGTAGGCTGCAGTCCATGGGGTTGCAAAGAGTCAGACACGACTGAGCGACTTCACTTTCACGCATTGGAGAAGGAAATGGCAACCCACTCCATTGTTCTTGTCTGGAGAGCGCCAGGGACGGCAGAGCGTGGTGGGCGGCCGTCTATGGGGTTGCATAGAGTCAGACACAACTGAAGTGACTTAGCAGCACAGTGGTTTATAGTTAGTCTAATGACTTTTCTAAACTACTTTTGTAATGACTGTAAGTTTATCGTATTTGCTAACGTCCCTGTTTCCTTAGCTTAGTGGTCTAGTACTTGAGTTTTCTTTAAGTGCGGTGCCAGGAGGTGCCCAGAGGTGCCGGGAGGTGAAGATTACTTTGCAAGAGTAAGGGATGTTATGAGGGATAAAGAGAGGCATTAGAGCCAGGTCCGTAAGATCCCTGGAGAAAGAAATAGCAATCTACTCCAGTACTCTTGCCTGGAAAATCCCGTGGACGGGGGAGCCTGGCAGGCTACAGTCCATGGGGTCACAAAGAGTCAGACACGACTGGGCAACTTCACTTTCACACATTGATAAAGGACTCAATTCTACAAAGTACATAAATATCTGCCTAACAACAGAGCATCAAAAAACATGAGGCAAAGAAAATGCTAGAACTGCAAGGAGAAATAAATGAAACCAAAATTATAGTTGGAGACTTCAATACCACTCTGTCAAAAATGGACAGGTCCACCAGGAAGACACACAATAAGGACATACTTGAACTGAACATCTTCATTAATACACTGGATCTGACTTTTATACAATACTTCATCCATCAATGGCAGATCTCCAGCATACCTTGGAGATACCGTGGATTCAGGATCAAACCACCAAAATAAAATGAACATCTTAAGAAAATTAGTCACATAAATTTTTTGGTTTCCCAGTACATATTAAAGTTATGTTTATAATATACTGTAATCTATTAATAAGTGTGCAATAGCATTATGTCAAAATAATGTACATACCCTGATTTTAAAATGCTTTATTGATAAAAATTGCTAATCATTATCTTAGCCTTCAGTAAGTCATAATCATTTTGTAACCGTAATATCAAAGATCACAGATTACCATAACATGTAACAAAAACATAAGACATCTTGTGAGAATACCAGTATGTGACACTGACCTAAAGTGAGCAAATATTATTGGAAAAATGATAGACTTGCATGACACAGGGCTGGTACAAACCATCAGTTTGTAATACATGCAATATATAGGAAGTACAATAAAGCAAAGCACAGTAAGATGAGGTATGCCGTTATATATTCCTCTCAATCACATAGAACACTCACCAAGATACACTACATTTGACTGCATAAACACCTGAACAGATTTTAAAGACTAAAAACTATACGAAGTATGCTATCAGATCATAATGGAATTAGGCTAGAAATCAATAACAAAAAGATAGCTGGAAACCCCCTATTATAGACTGAATGCTTATAATATCCCGATATTCATATGTTGAAATCCTGATCCCTAAAGTGACAGTTATTAGCACGTAGGGCCTTCAACTCAATGGACAGGAGTTTGACCAAACCCTGGGAGACAGTGAAGGACAGTAGCCTGGAGGGCTACAGTCCATGAGGTCTCAGAGAGTCAAATATGACTTGGTGAATGAACAACAACCAAGGGCCTTTAGGAGTGATTAGATCATGAGGCTGCATCTCTCATAAATGAGATCAGTGCCCTTATAAAATAGATCAGAGATCTCCCTCAGACCTTCCACCATTGTGAGGACTCAGTGAGAAGATGACCATCTATTAATATTTGAAAAGATCACTAAAATTAATAACACTTTAGACTGAATGACTAAGAAAAAAGATAAGATACAAATTCCTATTATTAAAAAGTAGAGGACATCATTATTGATCTTATGGACATTAAAAGGATAGTTAAGAATATTATGAACAATTTTATACCCACAAATTTGATAGCCTACGTGATATGCACAAATTTCTTGGAAGACACAATCCACCAAAATTCACACAAGGAGAAACATGTATTCTGAATAGTTATATATGTGTGTGTGTGTGTATGTACATTTGTATAAGAAAAGAAATCAATAATAATCAATCAATAACCTTCCCAAACAGAAAGCACTAGAGCCAGATGGTTTCACTGATGAATCCTAACAAACATTTAAGGAAAAAATGATTCTAAGTCTCTCAAGCCCTTTTCAGAAGATAGAAACAGAGGAAATGCTTCTTAACTCATTCTGACACCAGAATTATCCTAATAACAAAAGCAAAGATATTACAAGAAAGGAATAACTATAATCTAATCTCTCTCATGAATGTACATTCAAAGTTCCTCTACAAAACACTAGCAAATCAAATCCAACAATGAGTAAAACGTGTTATACACCATGACCAAGTAGAACTTACTCCTGGTATACAAGGCTGGTTCAATATTTGATAATCTGTAACATATTATTGACTGTCAGATTTTTGTAGAAAGGAATGCCTGTGGCCAGCGATTTGCTACATAAGTTAATACTGAAAAGTCTCTGGTCAATAACATTCAGGTAACAAAAGACATGTTAATACATCTCTGCTCAATAAGTAGTTTTAATATAATTCACTAAATCAAGAGGCTCAAGGAGAAAAATTATATGATTATATCAACAGATGCAGAAAAAACATCTGACAAAATCCCAATACCCTCTTGATGAAAAAAAAAACTCTGAAAACTAATGTTGTCTAGCTTTAAAGATATCATCTATTAAAAACTACAACTAACAGGATACTGAGTGGTGAGAAACTAGTAGCTTCCCAACTAAGATCAAGCATCAAGGCAAGGATGTCTACTTTTATTACTCCTATTCATCACTGTACTAGAAGTCATAGCTCACACTGTAATAAAACATGAAAAGACACTCTTAATGTTGGAATGTTGTTGTTCAGTCCCTAAGTCATATCCAACTCTTTGTGACCCCATGCATGGACTGTAGACCACCAGGCTCCTCTGTCTATGGGATTTCCCAGGCAAGAATACTGGAGTGGGTTGCCATTTCCTCCTCCAGGGAATCTTCCCCACCCAGGGAGTGAACCCACGGATCCTGCACCTCCTGAACGGCAGGCAGATTCTTTACCACTGAGCCACCAGGGAAGCCAACACAATAAAACTGTACAGATTTGGGAAGAGATAACTGTGACTATTTGTAGATGACATGCTTTTCTATGTAAAAAATTCCAAAGAATCAAAAACAACAAAAACTCCTGGAAGTATTAAGTGATTATAATAAGGTTTCAGGATGCAAGATTTTTATTTTAGCATGAAATAAAGATAAATGCTTAAGTATAAATTTAACAAAATGTGTACAAGATCTGTATGAGGAAAACTACAAATCTGTGATAAAATAAAGATCTAAGCAAATGGAAAAACGTAGGTACATGAGAAGGAACACTTGATACTATTAAGATATTAGGTCTTTCCAATTTGATTTACAGATTCAATGCAGTTCTGGCAAGTTTACTTTTATTGTGGTAAAATATATCATGAAGTTAACCATCTTAACCTGTTTTAAGTGTGCAATTCAATACTGTTAAATCTATTTATACTGTTGTGGAACAGACATCTGGAAATTTTTTATCTTATAAAACTGAAACACTATACTCATTGAGCAACTCTCTTTTGCCTCCTCCTCTAGCTCCTGATAAATACCACCCCAGAGTTTGAGGACCCTGCAAAAGACACTGCTAAGATGTACAACAGATCTCTAGAACTTAGTCACGAGTCTATCTACCACATAGTGCCTACAGATAATACGGTTCTGTACAATTCAAAGTAATCAAGATGTCCTTTAATAAATGAAATGTATAAATAAACTGTGGTGTGTCCACAGTTTGGATGGAGTATTATTCAGCAATACAAGGAAATGAATGATCAAGCCATGAAAAGACATGGAGGTAGCTTAAACATACATTATTGTATATAATGAAAATCTGAAAAGGTTATGTAATGCATTATTCCAACTAAATTGTAGAAAACACAAAACTATGGAGATAGCAAAAAAAAAAAAAAAAAGTTCAGCCAGGGGTGGGATATAAAGGCAGAGCACTGAGGATTTTTAGGGCAATGAACCTATTCTGTAAGACAATATAATGGCAGACACATGTCATTATACATCTGTCAAAATACAGAGAATTTTACACACACAGAGACAACCCTAGTGTAAACTATGGATTTAGCTAATACTAATGCATCAATACTGGCTTGTCAATTTTAACCAATGTACCACATCAATGCACGATGTTAAAGGAAACTGAGGATTGTGTTAGGAGGGTATATGGGACTCTACTTTCTGCTCAATGTATCTGTCAATCTCAATCTGTTCAAAAGAATGAAGTCTATTAGTTTAAAAACAAAAAGTAGGCTGAAAGAACGTAGATGAGGCAGGTGTACTGCTGCTATGTCCCTGCAGTGACCAGACGGCCCCTAAGTTATCATGCCACCACCAGGCCCGAGTGCTTGTAACAAGCTGGCACCTGATGAGAACTGCACCACTCCTGTGCTTGCACGGGCACCTCCATGTAAGTCTGACACCTGGTCGCTACAGGACTCACGCAGTTCATGACCACGAGGCCACAATTCAAAAGGGCCTTCTTTCAAGTGCTGCCTCCGAGAACCATAGCTCATCTGTTGGGCAGGGTCAAGGTAGTGACTACAGGGGAGCGAGGTCTCATGGCTGGGGATTTGGAACCATAGGAACTTGAGGATAAGAACTCAGGTTTACAGAGCAGACCCATGCGTATGAAACCTCTAAGTTCATACAGAGTTCAGACACGATAATGAACCTCCCCAGGACCACACAGTCAGAAAATGACTTAGAGGGGAAGATGCTCAGGTGGTCTGACCCTCATCCTGCAGGCCCAAGCCACGACATGAATGAAGCATTCTCTGGTTTTCCAGGCTTCACAGTCATCAAGAGCGTCCCACAAAGTCTACCCATTGTGACAGGATAGAGAATCCGGTTTCTGAGAACGCAGAGTGCTAATCAGGCATCAGGCTTTGTCCCAAGCATTTTACTTTTAGTAACTTATTCAGCTTCCACAGCAGCTTTATGATCAGCCATCTCCATTGGAAGCACCTTACTTTCACATCAAAAGAAATTTGGTTGGCACTAGAAAACTGGGAAACACTGTCTCTTTTCCTGAGGTGCCCAAGTTTTTCTGGGATTGCACACAAGGAGGGAGGGAAAGATGGCTGCCCATCACATTAACTGCTCTGGATACTCCTGATTTTACCAGGGCACTCACTGTACTTGAAAGAGTCATACTTGTGAGAAAGTCATTTATCAACTGAAGAAATCTTGAACAAAGGCAAAAAATTTCACTGAGCAGTGATGCACCACGGCTATCTTTATAGCATACACATGACTATTCAAAGTATAAACACACACTTTTATCCTAAAAGCTATGCAATAGCAGAAAACAAAAATGAGATATTAAAGGTAGAGAATTAAAGATGTTACATACAAGCCGCACGGCTACCTCAGTCGGTAGAGCATGAGACGTTAAATACAGAGAATGGAGATCTAACATACGGATTATTGGCACGCTTGAAAGAAAATTCCTGAACAAATATAACAGCAATATTTAGAGAAGACAATAAAGTTTTCAGAAGCTGAAGAAAAGCGTTAATCTTCAGATGAAAAGGTCTTGCCAGGATCAAAACAAAATTAACAAAACGTGTTCAATATCTGAATATGAATGGTTGGCATTTTGAATTTCAAAGATTAAGAATGCCATGGACTTTCAGGGAAGAAAAGAGAGTATTTTCCTCAAAGGCACAAAATCAGGCTTCTCCTGAATGTCAGGGTAACAGGAGATAAAAGAACAGAACATAATATCGTAAAGGGAAAAAGTTGTGTTTGACTCAATAATTCCATATCAAGTCTTATGTGAAAGCCACAGAAATCAATTTAATTATATATATACTCTGAAGATTCCACCCTCTCTGAAAAGATTCATCAACATTCAAAAAATTAATCAAAATAAAACCTTTGAAATAGAAGTACACAGTAGAATTCCTGAAGGTGAATGTGGAAATCAACTAAATATAAGTAAATCTGAATAATTACCGTAGATATGGTTCAAAAGTACTGCAAATGTTAGCAATTCAAATTTCAACTTGTTTTTGAAAAATAATTTTAAAAAATACTTTGGTTCAACAGTCCCTCCCCTCCAAATATATGCTAAAAACAAACATTAGGCTGACTGTGGTTTGCAGTAAAACATCAAGGATCTTTCATCATGTTGAGATTTTAACTTTATTTCTCTAATTTGTGATGTGGACTGTGATGGAAGTAGAGTTATTTATTAAGGTCTAACTCTTACCTGAGTATAAACTCCGCAAAGGGATTGTGTCTGTGAATCACACACAATACCTCGAACAGTGCCTGATATATATTAAATACTTCACACGTTTGTACTATTGATTTATAAATGAATGGAACTTACCTGGGAAATTAGAAGTTTCCCAAAGGTCCACACTGATGATTCCTCTTATGAAATCCAAAGTCTTCTGGAAGTGGTTCTGTAGTGTGAATTGACCATTCCTGTAATTAGACATAATAGGATGAGTGTAAGCAACTCAATTTACTTAAAGGATGAAAGGGAAGTCATGAGGCAAAGTATGCACAGGTGAAGGTCAACTTCTAAGTAGTGTTTCCTGGTCTGGCTTTTGTTTAAGTTCCTCAAGTCTGTCAGGCCTGAAGAATGGGACTGAAAAGCACTGACGAGAGAGAACTCTGTCTGATCATGATGGGTTTGTACACAGACATCAGTGGGCTGCAGAGAGCAGTTGTTCCAAGTCCCTGAGAGGGTGACCAGCCCTCTGCCCTGGGGAGACCTTTGGAGCCAGTGCTCCTAGTTTTGTGGGGTTGTTGAGTATGGCCCTTCAGGGGGCCAGGGCCACCAGGATGGCTGGGCACACAGAAGAAGGAGCGTACCTCCTGCAGTTTGGGATTGAATGTGACCAGCCACGCCAGGATGGACCGCGAAGCTACGGAGTTCCGTCCCGCTGGGACCCCAGGGAGCCAGTGTGACACGGGCACCTTGGAGGACTCTCTGCCCCGGAACGGCTGAGGGCCGCAGCCCAGGACAGATCCCTCCAGCTCTCCAGATGCCTGACCAAGCGGAGTGGGCTCTGCTATGGCGGAAAGTCCTCCGGGGCCGGTGAAGTCACAGAGCCCGCGGGGGCAGGCATGGGCAGAAGCCAGGAGTTGAGAGGCCGCTGTTTCAGAGGGTTAGGGTGCACATGGATCCCTGTGGCCGCACTGAGAGGCAGTCAAGTTGGGAGGACCCGGGGAGGACAGCCGGAGCGGAGAGCTTGAAGGGCCAGGTTGGCCTCTGTTTCAGTGCCTGAGCATCTCTGGCCAGAGGTGGAGGTCTCTGCCCTGTCTTTCTACCGCAGATGGTCCTTGGCTATTAAAGCCATGGTGGGCATCTGCTTTCAGCTCCTGGGGCCAATCTTGTGGAAAGTAACATTGTGTACTTAGGAGATCAAATCAGGTATGACTTATAAGGAATCACATTGCAACATGGGAGGGGATGCTCAGAAGCCAGTGGCTAGGGTGGTCACAACACACCAGATTCTGAATGTATCCAGTTTTAGTAAATTATCATAAAACCGTAAAACCCATCTGTCCTGTGCCATTTGGGCTGCTGTAACAATGTCAGGGACGGGGTGGCTTCTAAGCAACAGACATTTATTCCTCACAGTTTTGGAGGTTAATAAATCCAGGATCATGGCGCCGGCAGATTTGGTGTTTGGTGAGGGCATCCACTTCCTAGATGGTGCCTGTTCACTATGTCCTCGTGGTGCGAGGGGTCTCCCTGGGCCCCTTTTATAGGACACTGATCCTACCCATGAGGGCTCTGTCCTCATGACCTGATCACCTCCTAAAAGCCCCACCTCCTAATACTGTTGCCTGGGGCACTAGGTTTTCAAGGTATGAATGGGGGGATGGATATTCAGACCAGAGCACCATCCAGAAATTTCCCTGGGGTCAGCAGTGAAGAGCAGGAATCCGGTCCTCAGGTAGCCCAGGAATCCCTCAGGAGACTCAGCAGGGCAGTGACAATCAGCAGGTCGAAGTGGGTTGAGCTTTTGAAAAGAGGGACAATGTCTGCTCAGGACAACCCTGAGGGTCTTGACCTCCAGCGAGGCTTGCCATTCTTCTGAGCTCCTGGCAGGAAGCACAGTCCTCCAAGGGAGGGGCTCATTGCTTCGGCAGGTTTGTTAAGAAGTCTGGCTGTGCCTCTCCTGGACACTCCTGTGCCCGCCTCTCAGGGAGGCTGTGGCTCAGGGGCTCTGAGACGGAGGAAGTGTTAACATTCACACAGCCGCGGATTCCAAGACTGGGCTCAACTAGTGTCAGCCAGGTCACAGAGGGCCCCAGGAGACAGGGATGGGGGCTCAGGGGTCTCAGAAGTTGAAGGGGGCTCCTGAGGAACGAGACTAGAAATATTCAACAAGGTGTTGACTGGACTTTCACTGGATCCTGGGGCAGGGGTGAGGGTGGCCGGGACAGCAGAGGGCAGAACACTTGGGTCACCCAGAACCATCTCAGCTTATTGACCATGTGACCCAGGACAGTGCACACCAGTCGGCCTGCATCAGAAATCCCCTTGGTGCCGCACACTTCCGCTCACCAGCCCCACGTGTAGCACGTCTGCGTGTACTCCCAGCAAGTGCTCTCCGCTCTCAGGCTAGGGGAGCAGCCCCTTAAGTGTGGAGGGCTCCCAGCAGGAAGAGATGTTAAGAAGCAAAAGGGTCCCCTCCGGGTGATGAAGTAGACAGAGGCAGTTCCTAGAGTGAAAAGGTCCTGTCTGTAGAAGAATGAACAGGAAAAGCCCCCACCTCACTCATCAACAGCGCGTCCCCTTGTGAGAAGAGGACCAGAAAGCAGTGGCCACTCAGGCAGAGGCGGGGAGAGGAGAATGGAGGGCAGATGTCAGCGCCCCCACCCCACCGCCATGACCGAGCACTCTGTCAAGCCCACGGACTGCACAACTGTTCCAGGGGGCCCTGCCCACACTCCTTAGGGTTAACCCGCTCCATCCCCCAAACTTATTCTCCTTTCCTCACGGAACTTCCCCCACCCCGGAAATATCTTTAAAAGTTTAGCGTTTCCGGTCACCGCAATTGATTTGGCTTATCCTTTTCAATTTAACTTTGGCACATTTAATGCAGCACAGCCATGTGCTCTCAGCGCAGCTGGCCAGACAGCTGGCCAAAGAGCGGGCTCCATGGCGAACGCGGTGCTTCTCCCCAGTGTCAGGTCCACAAGGCAGCCCCTCCAGCCCCAGAGCAGACGGAGAGCAGCCGGGAATGGGTACTTTCCTCGTATCATTCCGCTAACTTCCTGCAGCTCTGCCCCCAAGGATCACTTCCGGGGTGAGGGGATAACCCGTGTCACCGCCCATTGAGTTCCCGGCCACGGCTGCAGAAACGTCAGTAAGGTGCCAGCTGTGGCCGGGGTTATCTGGTGATCCAGTCTCTTTTCTGCCGAAGTGCAGTTTGTCAAGGCTGCCAGAAAGTCCAGGCTGGGGCTTTGTCACTTTGGCTGGACTGGCTGTGGGTCACCGACTTGGTTCCCACGTGACTTACGTAGTATTCCAGAATGTAACCATGGTGCTTGTTTGTATCAGGGTATGTATCTTGGACAGTTCCCAGGTTTGAAGATTTAAGAGCTCAGCTTTCAGAGTGTTCAGTGCTATATGTTACGAGATTTATGACAGGCTCTGAGCAGGGCAGAAGGAGAATGGTTTTCATGAACTATCTCAGTGGTGTAGGTCAGATCACCTCACACCCTGGGAAGCAGATCACCTGCAGATGAAACGCTTTCTGACAGTGACTGTAAATCTCACTGTCTGGAAGGCGAACTCGTAATTCCTGGGGGGAACCACAGAGAAGCGCTGCAGCCCTTACTGACTCTGGAGGGGATTGCCCTGCCTGCATCAGCGTCATATCCTGGCTTCCCCCCAGGGGTCCCGGGGTCCAAGGGCAGGACCCGGCCGGCCAGAGTGGCCGGTCAGAGCGGGTGGGTAGGCACCTCCCAGTGACTCCTCCACATGCACAGACAGGCGGGGCTCCTCCTGGCTGCTTGCTTCCATACCCAGCCCCGTCTCCCCGCGGTACTGACGTTGAGGGGCTCCTATTGCCCCGTAAGTGTTCCCTGTCATGTGAGACCCCGGCACTGATGCCTCCGGGTCCTCCTCTTTGCACTGTCGCCTCCCCTCCCAAGTTACACACAGCCCTGGTGGTCCGCCTCCTCTCGTGAGCCTCATTCACACCTCGGGGTGGTACTTAAGGGCAGCGGTTGTGTGGGTTCTACCCCAGGATTGGTCCCCCCATCCTCTGTGCCCTGGTCACACCAGGTCTGGACCTGCCATCGCGATCAGTCTGAATGTGCCCGTCCTGCCCTGGTCTCCCCTCCGACCGAGCCCAGGGCCTGAGTTGGGGGGGTGGGGCGGGCTCTTGCCCTTTGCTCTCTTCACACTCCTTGTCATTCATTCACACAGTTGCGTAGAGGACGTGCGGATGCTTATCCTGGCCACTTTCCCATCCCTGTGTGCCGGGTTCTCCTCTTACCTGTTCACACCCCAGCCAGTTACACTGAAGTGTGGCATACCTCCCCCTTTCCTAACCCCGTCTGAGCACTCCAAGGTGACGATGCCATGAGGATTGCTCTTTGCTTAATGGGATCAACTGGGCACTCACTCTGTGGCACTGGCCATGCTTTCCTCCACCCTATTCACATCACCAGCCCAGGAACCACTAGACACTGCCCTGCACACGCTGATTTTCTCCCACTTACAGCCCCTGCAGTGGAATCAGTGTGCTAGGTTTGCGGGTCTCCTCCTCCTGACCCCATTCACATAGCCCTGCCCCATCTCATCAGTGAACTAGTGGTTTGCTCTGTTCACAGAGCCTGTCAACTTCCACCTCGGTACTAAGAGTGTGAAGATGCTCCTGTGTGGTCTGTTCACATCCTCACAGAGGAAGCGAGGACCTCCTCTTCTCCTCTCTGCCCTTCTCACCTCCCTCGTGTGTCCCATCTGTGCACCAATAGACCAGAGATCATTCTCTTTCCCCGTTCACTTTTGTACTTCAGCTGTCCCACTGCACCGAGCGTGTGGGGCTCTTTCTATTTGCCATGTTCACATTCCTGCCCAGGTACTTCATGGTACTCGCAGGTGGTTGCTGACCGTCTTTATCCTGTTCACCTCCTCTGTCCACTGATGCTATTACAGTTACGGTATACAGTGCTACTGTTCTTTACGCAGAAAACTCTGGTGAGTTACACCAGCCCGTGGACGGGGCAGGGCTCTTTCTTTGCTCGGTGAGAATACTCTACTCAGTGACATCACTGTACTGATGCGGCCGGAATGCATCACCTCCCCAGGTCACATCCCCGGTCCAGGTAACCCTCCACAGTGGGTAGGAGTTGCTCTACTGCCTCATTGATATTCTTGGCCAAGTCACACCACTGGTTATGGGTCAGGGCTCATCCTCTATGCCCAGCTCACACTGCTGTGCCCTGGGCCCTATTCCCACTTCCCTCTTGTGAGAGATGCTGGGTCCTTCTCACATCGCCTGTAAACATGCATCATCCTCTGTAGCTGCAGGCCCTATTCGCTTTGCCCCAATCCCATATCCTGTCCATTTACACAATTGTACTGATGCAGTGATCCAGAGTTCTTCCCCATGACCCCGTTAGCACACCCTGCACAGTATTCAGTACTGATGGGAGAGGGAGCTTCATTCTCCTTGTACCCCTCACATGCTTCGTCATTTACACCACCACACAGATGACGCTGGGCCTGTTTTCTTTGCCATGATCACGTTCCCTGTTCAGAGTCACCCCCATACTGCTGGTGTGAGCATGTGTCTCACTTCCTGTATACTCTTCCATCCAGGAACTGATGGTGCAGGTGTCCCCTTGCCATGCCCATAATATTTGGGGCTTCTCATCTCTGCCCCTTTCAGAAAGCTTCTCGCATGACATCGCTTCACTGATTAGTTGCGGACCCTCCTCCATTCCCTATCACCCCACTGCTCTGACAGAGCAGGTTCTTCCTCCTTGCCTGTCCACATCCCCTGACCAGTTTCTCCATTGCAGTGACAGTACAGGGGTCTTACTGACTGGCCCGATCATCTCTCCTCCTGCCCAGCTGCGGTTTGCCAAATGATCAACGAAGCACCTCTTTGCGGTTTCACTTCACCAATGCATCTAGGCTGGGGCTTCTCCTCTCTACCCCACTCACACACATGCTCAGGCTGGAGACTCACTGCATTTACAGGACTGCATGCGTAGCCTCTGTCTGGTTGCTCCAATGAACTGACAATGAGAGCCCCTTTTCCTCTGCCCTTTCTACATCCCCGGCCAAGTGCACTGCAGGGATGTGGGAGACCCATCTTCACTGCCTTGCTCATATTCCCTGTTCAATTTCTTTTTGCCTCGTTCACAATCTGCCCCGTTAAAGCCCTGATGGTGCAGGAGGTCCTCCTCATTGGCCTGGTCATGTGTTCCTTCCTAGTTCCTCCGCTGGGACTGAAAGCACGGGCCTGCTCTCTCGCCATCTATATCCTTTGTCTAGTTCTGGCATTCTACTCCTGGGAGGGGGCACCCCCTCTTGGCCTTGTTCACGTTCCCTCTCCGTTGCAACACACAGCTCCTTTCTTTGCTCTGTTCGCATTCTCTAACTACAAAACCGGTACACTGATTGTGCAAGCTCCATTTCTCCCAATCACATCTCCCAACGTGCCCCAGGGCACTAACTGCACATGACGACGCCTCTTTGTCCTGTTCATACATATTGCTTTCTTTCTTACCCTACAGCACTCATGGGGCACGAACCCTTATTCATATTCACTGCCAGGAGAAACCAATGCACTGATGGATGGCCAGTCGTCCTCCTGGCCCTGTTCACATCATGCCGTTACTCCACTACACTGAGGGTGAAAGGTTCTTCTTTGCCCCCTTCACAATGCCCACTCCAACTGGACTTCCTGTCTGTCCTGCAAAGGGATCACTACGTGCAGTCTTCATGTCATACATAATTGCAACAATGATTTAAAAAAAAAAAAAAGGTGTCTTGATGAACAGAACAACTGCATTGAGATGCAGGTCATCTAGAATGAGGAGTCATATATCTTAATTTGTCTGCCATTAACTCTGGCCAGACAGGGCTATTAACAGGGCAGATGGTAGGAACCACAGTGTCAGCCTTAAAAAGACCTGAAGTAACGGCAGCCTATCTCCAGTTGGACCTTGTTGCAGCTTGTCCTGAGACATTCTGATAATCTTAATGAGGTGCAAAGTCCACAGGCTCCTGCCAACCAAGTCCCAAAGGAACTACTGCTGATTTTCCCTTGTTCCACTTTAAGAGACTTCCCATAATGGTGTCCATACCTATGACTAGACGGACCAGAGACAGAGGCAGTAACTAGCACTGGAAATGCAGTTAATATGATAGACCTGATCATAACATCAAGCGGGACCTATGTGCCCCACATGGGGCAACTTGATATGCCCTCGATTTTAGCTGAATCACCGTTGTTTTTGAAACGGGAGGAATAACTATGACCTGTACCTCAGTATCGAAAAGGGCCAGGAAAGTTGGTTATTTTGCGGGATCCAGTGGTCCCTCAGAGCAGTTTATGTGTGACAACCCCTAGGCAGTGGGGCAAGCTCCAGAGAGTTGCCATCATTCTAGGGGAGGTACTTGGGTGATTGCTACTGCAGAAGGTGAGGTAAGAGCAGGGTATGGGGCATTAGGGCCCCTAGAACTAGGAACTGATGGTGTCTCCCTCTGGGTGAGTGGGGCCTCCTCTATCCATCCAACAAAGGGAACTCACTCCTGTGTGAGTTCCTAAGATATATAGCAGGATTTTTTAATTGTTGAATTTTATAGAAGGATTGGCCCCAAATTTTTTCATGAGGGACGCCTATGTCCCCAAGTTGCCAATAGATAGGATTGTCTAGGGAGGATACTTGAGAGCCTCGAGACTTCTCAGCAGAAACTGACTGTGAATTAGGAAAAGGTCCTAAATTAAGAAATGCCTCCTTGAGAATTCCCTGATGGTCCAGTGGTTAAGACTTAGTGCTTTCACTGCCACGGGCCTGGGTTCAATCTCTGGTCATGGAACTAAGATCCCACAAGCCAGGCAGCACAGCCCAAAAAGGAAAAAATAAAAAAAGAAAATGCCTCCTTGCCTAGGAAAGGAAACTCTCCTACACTGTTGGTGGGCATGGAAATTGGTGCAGCCACCGTAGAAAACAGTATGGACGTTCCCCAAGAAACTAGAGTCACCATATGATCCTGCGATCCCACTCCTGGGCATATATAACAGAAAAAAATTACAATTCAAAAAGATACATTCACCCCAAGGTTCCTAACAGCACTATTCACAATAGCCAAGACATGGAGATAATCTAAATGCCCCTCAACAGATGAATGGATAAGGAAGATGTGATACATATATATGATGGAAAATTACTCAGCCATAAAAAGAATGAAATAATACCAATGGGAATAACATGGATGGACTTTGAGGTGATCAGACTAAGTGAAATTATTCAGAAAGAGAAAGACAAATACTGTATGATACCACTTATATGTGGAATCTGAAATATAACACAAGTGAACCTATCTGAAAAGCAGACTCACAGAGAACAGACTTGTGGTTGCCAAGCGGGGAAGAGGTGTGGGAGAAGGATGGAGGGGGACTTTGGGATTAGCATATGTGAACTATATAGGATGGCTGGACAACAATATCCTACTGTACAGCACAGGGAACTATATTCAATATCCTGTGATAAACCATAATGGAGAAGAATATGAGAACGAATGTATGTATGTGTATAACTGAATCACTCTGCTATACAGCAGAAATTAACACAACAGTGGAAATCAACTGTACTTCAATAAAGTAATTTTTCTTAAAAAAGATAAGAAATGTTTCCTTTCTGGAGTTTCAGTTTTTGAACTGGCCGTCCAGCTATGAGATCTTGGTGAACTATCATTACTAACTGAAACCCAAAGAGAGATTCAGATGGGGGTCCCTGAGGGAGACAGGAAGCAGAGGATGTTGCCCAGAGGAAAAAATGGCACGGTGGATCAAGCCGTTCCCGGCTCTGATCAACTAAAACTTGCTTATTGGTGGATGAGTTGTTCTCAAGTCAGCTGGGACAGCTATTCCCTCCCAGGCTTCATGAACTGTATGGGCTGAGCCATGAGAGAAAGAAAGGCAGCTTTCCAAGGCGGTGGTGGTGGGGGGGGTCCCCTTGGAAAAGTTCCTTGGATTGTGGGTCAAGGAGGGCAGGCTCTGGGTTTGAAATGGCTTTATCATCTGCAGGGTCAGGGTTTTTGACAAAACAATAAAGCCACCCAACCATGCCAATTTTGAGTAATAATGCTTTGCCTTCTTCTGCTGTTTGCCATTTGTCATTGGTCATCAGGGACTGTGGCTATGCTAGGGTGAGCCCATTCCCAGGCCATAAAAGTCCACTGTAGTAATAGAAGGGGTTCATTTCACATAGTCATTTTCTAAGAGCTCTCCTGATCTGTCTGACCAGTGGCATTTTTATCTATTTGACAGGTGTGCTGAGTATAGACGCGAATCTATCTAGAGAGGACAGGGAGGAGTTCAACTTGATGTCAAATCTCAGAGAACCTGAGGACCCCTAGTTATTCCCACTGACTGCCTCATTTCTTAGACCATGAGCCAGAGTGTGGGGCCTGTAGTAAAGACTCTTACTAAGCCAGCATGTGCCCTTTGCCTGAAGGCTCTGTACAAAGTCCTTTAAGATGGTTTGTATTTCTAGCTCCTCTGTTCATGAAATTCTCAAGTCAAGAACACTGGAGTGGGTTGCCATTTCCTTCTCCAGGGGATCTTCCTGAGCCAGGGATCAAACCTGGGTCTCCTGCATTGCAGGCAGAGGCTTTACTATCTGAGCCACCAGAGAAGCCCATTTCTACCCTTACGAAACTTCAAATCTCTATCTCAATTTCTTGTTCACTCCTGACAGTTTCTACAAGTTGGGTGTTTACCAGAAATACCTGCAGCAGTGGCTTGGTTCGACCTCCCTTTCTAAGGCATCCCAGTTGACCTCCACGGGGTTGGAGTCCACCTGCAAGAGGGCAATCCTGGCACTGCCTGATTGATTCCTACGCTGTGTTCATCAAATCAGGCTCTCAGAATGCTGAGCCACCGCGGCACTGAAAGGACTCCAGAGTGTTCCTGTGGTACTTCACAAATATTAGTTAAATTGAGAACAGCAGCAAGAGCTCTCGGAGGTACCAGAACCAAATGCTCCTTAGTCTTCCATTTTGTTCATTCAACACCGTGCTAAAGACCTCTAAGTATACAAACTTTTAGGGCCCACAAAGTCCAGGGAAAAAGTATAACACAAATGAACTTATCTATGGAACAAAAATGGACTCCCAGACATAGAATAGACCAGTGGAGTGGGGCATGGGGAATGGATGGATTAGGAGGGTGGGATTAGCAGATGCAAACTACTACTTATAGAATGGATAGCAATAAGGTCCTATTGTTCAGCACAGGGAACTATATTCACTATCCTATGATAAACTATAATGAAAAATAATATATAAAAAAAGAATGTTTCTCTGGGTCTAACTGAATCACTCTATTGTACAGCTGAAATTAACACAACATTGTAAAACCACTCTCAGTTCAGTTCAGTCATGTCCGACTCTATGCGATCCCATAGACTGCACCATGCACCCTGTCCATGCACCCTGCACCCTGTCCACTGCCAAATCCCGGAGTTTACTCAAACTCATGTCCCTTGAATTCGTGATGCCATCCAACCATCTCATCCTCTGTCATCCCCTTTTCCTCCCGCCTTCAAATCTTTCCCAGCATCAGGGTCTTTTCCAATGAGTCAATTCTTCACTTCAGGTGGCAAAGAATTGGAGTTTCAGCTTCAATATCAGTCCTTCCAATGAATAATCAGGACTGATTTCCTTTAGGATGGAATGGTTGGATCTCCTTGTAGTCCAAGGGACTCTCAAGAGTCTTCTCCAACACCACAGTTCAAAAGCATCAATTCCTCGGCTCTCAGCCTTCTTTATAATCCAACTCTCACATCCATACATGACCACTGGAAAAACCATAGCCTTGACTAGACGGACCTTTATTGGCAAAGTGATGTCTCTGCTTTTCAATATGCTGTCTAGGTTGGTCATAGCTTTTCTTCCAAGGAGGAAGTGTCTTTTAATTTCATTGCTGCAGTCACCATCTGCAGTGATTTTGTCTGCAAAATAAAGTCTGTCACTGTTTCCACTGTTTCCCCATCTATTTGCCATGAAGTGATGGGACCGGATGCCATGATCTTAGTTTTCTGAATGTTGAGCTTTAAGCCAACTTGTTCACTCTTCTCTTTCACTTTCATCAGGAGGCTAAGTTCTTTGCCTTCGACTTCAATAAAAAATAAACTAAGAAAAGAGAGTTGAGGAGCCAACTGAAGACCACTCTGCCAAAACCACAGCATCCTGAGCTAGGGAGCTGCTCGGGGATGACTCAGCTTTCCAAGCTCTGCTACAATACAGACTAGAGAACCACGGAGATACCAGACCAACACAACACGACACAAAGCTGCTGAAGCAGAAGCTGGCCATCAGCCAGCAGTGCCTTCCCACACAGTATCTGCTGTCTGATGAATTCAGTTAGCAAACCCAGACACCACATTACCCCTGTCACCAAATCAACCTGCTCACTGTACCATCTGTTTTAAAATACACTCCAGGTTTGCTTTGATCACATTTTGGTAAGGGAACGGACATGGAGACAACTGTCTTTTGAAAGAGACTTATACTCAGAGTTCCCCAGTGAACAGGAGGCCCAACACCACACAGGGCCACACAATGTCATTTTCAGAGAGAAGTTGAGAGAGAGTGAGAGAGGACCTGGGACTGTTATCACTTCAAAAGTGAGAAGTAACTAGAGGAGGGCACTCCTACTGGGCAGGAAGTGAAACAGGCTGCAGCTTGTGGTTAAAGATTTGTAATAAGATCCATGCTCACAAAATCCCTGGGGAGGTGAGATGTAAACTAGCTTAGGTCACTGGCACAGCCCAAGGATTCCAAGATGTCGACCAGCAATAGGAAAATATAAAAAATAATTAAGTTATTACAGCGTGCTACTCAGGAACCTCCTTCTGAGTACACCCCTGAGCTGCATGGCCCTACAGACCACACATTCCCTATCAGAGCCCCCAGCTTCTCCGTACCTTCCCCCCTTACACCTCTCTTGCTGACTCTTCCCTCAGACTGTCTGAATCCTTGACTTACACAATCTTATAGGATCCTTGTCTAGGAAGGCTATTTCATCCATGCACCGTCCTGTCCACTCCTCCCATTGACTAAGTGCTATGCCTTTCCACACACTTCCTTCTGCATCTTCCCCTTGGGTTGATGTTCCAACCACTGTTTACATCCTACTGAGTCTTCCTCCTCTGAATAGTCCTTCCTCCCCGGCATTTCCTGGAGGACCTTACTGAAGGGTATCTACACCTTCCACTCAAGAACCTCGTGCAAGGGCTTCCCTGGTGGTCCAGTGGTTAAGAATCCACCTGCCAATGCAGAAGACACAGGTTCACTCCCTGGTGCGGGAAGATTCCACGTGCCACAGGGCAACTAAGCCCATGCACCACAACTACTGAAGCCCAAGGTTAACTACATCCACCACTACTACACTTTGTGTTGACTGCGTCATCATGCTGCTTTCCCCTGAAAGCAGTTTTCTGTAGGCTAGGTGCTCCCTCCATTCAGGCATAGCCTTCCAGGTCTTACCACAGAATGGATATTCCTTCACTTGTGCAACTCCTGCCAAATACTCCTCTTGGCAGGTTTCTCATTCACTTTCTAATCCATCAGCCTCCAGAATGGATGTACCTTCTATGTATGTGCCATCCTTGGACGGCTCCCCTAGACAGGTTGCATCCTCCTCTCAGGAACTTCCTGGTGAGGCCTTACCTAGGCTGCCTGCTTCGAGCACCTGTGCAGCTCCTGCTAAATTCTCAACTAGCTTCAAGCATCTCCACCAATGCACCCTCTGCCAAGACCTTTATTCACGTAAAAAGTCATTAGGTTTCAAATGCTAGCAGATAATTTTCTTTAAAAAAAATGCCTGTGTAGGACTAGCAAACTCATCTGTTCTCCAGATTAGATCTGTGAGCTTTCACTCTGCAATTTAAGCTCTAGGAAAGAATGTAATAGAGGTTACTAATGTATTAGAGGTTAGAGGTTACTACATGGTCCCACATTTTAAAATTCTAATTTGGCACCACAAAGGCCCGTTCTAAAGAGTCATAGCCATAGGACTGCAGGGCCTGTCTAACTCAAGAACCAGGGAAGTCTGTAGATACTGGAAGATTAAAACATGAAGATTTGCACCTACAGTCAATTAATCTATGAAAAGGAGGCAAGAATACACAATGGAGAAAAGACAGCTCTTTATTAAGTGGTGCCAGGAAAGTAGACATCTACATGTAAGAGAATAAAATTAGAATACTCTCTAATACACAAAAGTAAACTCAAAATGGATTAGAGACCTAAATGTAAGGCCAGATACTATAAAACTCTTAGAGGAAAACAGGCAGGACACTCTGACATAAGTTAGAGCAATCTTTTTCAATTCACCTCCTAGAATAATGAAAATTAAAAACAAAAATTAACAAATGGGATCTAATTTAACTTCAAAGCTCTGCACAGCAAAGGAAACCATAAACCAAACAAAAGCACAACATAAAGAATAAGGGGAAATATCTGCAAATGAAGCAACCAACAGGAGATTAATTTCTAAACTATACAAATAGTTCATGTAGCTCAGTGTCAAAACAAACAAACAAAAAACAATCAAAGTGGGCAGAAGATCTAAATAGACTTTTGTTCAAAGACGACATACAGGTGGCCAAAAAGCATATGAAAACATGCTCAACACCAGTAATTACTAGAGAAATGCAAATCAAAACTACAATGAGGTATCACCTCACACCAGTCAGTCAGGAGGTCAAAGTGGACATTATCAAAGAATTTACAAGAAATAAATGCTATGGAAGGTGTAAAGAAAAGGGAACCCTCCCACACTGTTGGTAAGAATGCAAATTGGTACAATCATTATGGAGAACAGTACAGAGGTTCTTTAAAACTAAAAACAGAACTGTACTATAATCCAGCAATCCTACTGTTGGGCATATAATCGGAGATAACTGTAATTCAATTGTAAAGTAATTAGCCTCCAATTAAAAAAATAAATAAATTTAAATGAAATAGGAATAAATAAATAAATAAAAAGAATCTGTGGCTACAAAAAAAAAAAAAAGATACATGCACCTCAATGTTCACTGTTGTAATATTTACAACAGCCAGATCATAGAAGCAACCTAAATGTCCACTGAGAGTAATAGATAAAGACATGGTACATATATACAATGGAATATTACTCAGCGATGAAAAAGAAGAGAGTGAGAGGGGCTTGGTTAAGGCCAGGAGGGCTTCATGACTCTTGTAATGATTCACAAATCTGTGTGGTGAACATCTTGACAGTGAGGCATCTGTAACTATTTGTGGACTGAGCACCAGATGTCAAGAAATGTTTCTTGGATTAAACAAGCACCGACTTCATCAAGCTCTACGCACATCAGACACAGTTATACTCAGACACTCCTGAGAAGCCGGCAAAGTCTAAACCCGTGCCAAGCTTCTATCAGTGGTGGAAGGAAGAAAATAGAGGGTGTCACTAGACAGAGGGGAGCAGAGAGGGAACCAAGGTGAGGAGTGTGGTTCCCGGATGTAGCCCCGGCTTCCTCGTCTGCACAGCACTCGACCCCCACAAGGTGCAGCAGGCGAGGCCGGGTTCTCATAGCCCGAGGCCCGAGCATCCAGCAATCACATGAGAACCAGGCCTGGCCGCCCCTTGGGGGACCTATCTCAGCAGCTGGGGAGGGAGACACGGGCAGCCATCTGTTAGGGGCGTGGCCTGGGCCAGGCTCTGTGTTAAGTCACAGTTTACAGGCACATGGTGACGTCATCTCTGGGAAAACCCCAAGATGGAGGAACTTTGATTATCCCTCTTTTACAGGTGAGGAAGCTGCTCCTCACAGGACACAGATGGATGTCCAAGATCACACAGCCAGAAAGTGGTGAATTGGGATGGCAAACCCAGGTCCACTGACCCCACTGTTGAAGCCAGCTGGGCAGCCTCTGACCAGTCCCGTATGACAGGCCAGGAGCAGCAGAGGGGGGCCCTTCGGCATCTGATGAACATCCACAGAGTGTCACAGCACTGCCCAATAAGCTCTGTCTCAAGTCTCTTTTTTGGAATGAGACAGGGTAAAATAAATAATACATGAACTCAACAGGGCCATAATTCCTCTTATGTGTATTTCTTTATGGCTTCCCCATCACTCCTCAATCTTCATGTGCAAGTCCTGCCCCATTCAGTTCACACTGACTGCTCCGCCATCCTCTTCAATCACCCCCTTGGCTTCACCTCCCACTTGTAGGTGGTCCCCACCAGGAATAAAGCCTTAGGCTCCTCCCTCACGGGTTTCAGCCCCTCCCCCATTACCACCATCCTTCTGGGAATCCAACAGGCCCTCTCCACGCCAACCTCCCAGCCTCCCTGGTCTGGACTCCTTCAGAGCCAGTGAGGAAGTCCTGCCCCGTAACCTCAGCCAGCGACGGCCCCCAGGACCACTCACCATCCTGTCACCATCGGAAACCGCTCCCCGATTTCAGGATTCCAGCATCCCTCCCTGACCACCCACTCCACCCCTCCATCCCTCATGAGAGGACCCCCCCTGCCACCCCATGTCACCCAGACGCCTCAAGGACAAATGACAGAAAGCGAGCAGTTACAAGCACAGCCATGAAAACTTTAATAGCAGTGCTGATGGCAAAAGGCCAGGCCTCCCTCATCTGCGGGCAGTTTGGGGCGAGATGAAGCTACTGATGAGGTGTGGCTGGACTTGGGGGCCTGGGCATCCCTACTTCCTCTTGCGAGGGCTTGGTGCAGATGCGGGCTGAGCGAAGGCGTTGGGCTCGAAGAGGTGGCAGAGATTCTCATTGTTGATCAGCGCCCTCTGCACGTGTTCTGGGCTGATGCGCATCCTGTGGTTGGCGCCGGCCTCCTTCCCCGCCAGGTCCAGGATGTTGGCCGTCAGGTACTCAAGGACTGCGGTCAGGAACACCGGTGTGGCTGAGCTCAGGCGCTGGGCGCCCTGACGCTCTCGCAGGAGGCGGTCCACGCGGCTCACGGGGAACTGCAGCTCGGCCCTGGTGGAACGAGAATGCCTCTTACTGCGATGGCAGTTCCAGAGGCGTCTTCCCCGAGACATGGTGTCGGCTGGATGTTGCCTCGGTCAGCCCAGGCTGTCGATCCCGCTGGCTGGGGCCTCCCTAGATGCCAGTGCCTTTCTGCTGGCTGTGCCCCCTTGCTCAGCTCTCTTATTGCTCAGGGAGCTGCCTTTGTGACAGCTCAGGCTTTGTGATGTCATCGGTGGCCAGTTGGCTCTGACCAGGACTGGCCTAGAAATGGCTGATAGGAAATCTGGTCTCTCTGTTGAAAAGACCATCTCTTGAAGGAAGTTTTAACTTTCTGTCAGACTACAACATTCTAGCTAAAAATGTGTTTCAATGGAAAACTAATCTCTGTCTATAGGACACAACTCTGGGTTATTTCATTCTAGTTTCATATCATCATTGAGCCCTTTTACATCCTTTTGGAAGCCTGTAGGTCACTGATACAACCTCTGCTGAAGGCTCAATTTCATTTTCATACAGCAATCAAACAATCCGGCCTCTATTAACACATTTATCCTAGTATTTGTGATCAATATTACTTTTCCATTCTTTGGTTTCTCTCGTCAACTAGTTATAACATCTGCCCATTTCCTAAAGGAAATTCAGTTTCCTTATTTTAGGAAATTTTAGGAATACTCAATCTATGTAAGCAAGTGTTCATCTAGATATGCCAATCAGAACTGAGCCCCATTAATTTCAGATAATTTATAATCTATGTTAATACTATGTAAAGGTAAGAAAGCTTTATGTACACAGAGTTTGTGAAAGCATTTCTGAATTACAGGCACAGTTATACAGGCACAGAGAAATAGAGCTTACAGCTTCAATTCTACAGTTTCAGCCATAGGTCAAGTATAAACAGAAACAGCCTCCCAGAAGACATGAACTTCTTCATTAATTTGAGCTCAAAAATAGACAAAAAAGACGGATGAACCAGATTCTGTGTTGTTTCTCACCCAATGGGAACTATATCTCTACAAACCATCAATCTAGAGAGAGCTTCAAATGGTCAGATCATAAATAAAAAGTTTCACCACATGACCAAACAGTTGTACTTTTAGGTATATACATAAGATTGAAGCCAGGGACTTCTCTGGCACTCCAGGTACCGAATTTCTGACCTTTTAAATACACTCCATTAAAAATATACTGGAGGAGGAAATGGCAACCCACTCCAGTCTTCTTGCCTGGAAAATCCCATGGACAGAAGAACTTGGAGGGCTGCAGGGGGTAAGGGTGTGATCCCTGGTCAGGAAGCTAAGATCCCACATGCCTTGTGGCCAAAAAAACAAAACAAATGAAAAACAGAAGCAGTATTGTAACAAATTCAATAAAGATTTTAAAATACTAAAAAAAGAAAAAACTTAAAACTCTGCATTTTAAAAAAAAGAAAAAATTGAAGCTGTGTGTTAACAGAAAAGCTTTTACATAAATGTTTACAGGGCATTATTTTTAACAGCCAAAAGTAACTCACATGTCTATCAGTTGGTGAATGGAAGTACCAAAAAATATGATATATATATATATATTTATATATACGCTGTGCCTAGTCACTCAATGATGTCTAACTCTTTGCCACCCCATGGACTGCAGCCCGCCAGGCTCCTCTGACCATGGGGATTGTTTGACTGCTGAATGAAAATGAAATTGAGCCTTCAGCAGAGGTTGTATCAGTGACCTACAGGCTTCCAAAAGGATGTAAAAGGGCTCAATGATGACATAAAACTGGAATGAAATAACCCAGAGTTGTGTCCTATAGACAGAGATTAGTTTTCCATTGAAACACATTTTTAGCTAGAATGTTGTAGTCTGGCAGAAAGAGATGGTCTTTTCAACAGAGAGACCAGATTTCCTATCAGCCATTTCTAGGCCAGTCCTGGTCAGAGCCAACTGGCCACCGATGACATCACAAAGCCTGAGCTGTCACAAAGGCAGCTCCCTGAGCAATAAGAGAGCTGAGCAAGGGGGCACAGCCAGCAGAAAGGCACTGGCATCTAGGGAGGCCCCAGCCAGCGGGATCGTCAGTCTGGGCTGATCGAGGCAACATCCAGCCGACACCATGTCTCGGGGAAGACGCCTCTGGAACTGCCATCGCAGTAAGAGGCATTCTCGTTCCACCAGGGCCGAGCTGCAGTTCCCCGTGAGCCGCGTGGACCGCCTCCTGCGAGAGGGTCAGTTTGCCAACCGCCTGAGCTCAGCAACGCCCGTGTTCCTGACTGGCATCCTTGAGTACCTGACGGCCAACATCCTGGACCTGGCGGGGAAGGAGGCCGGCGCCAACCGCAGGATACGCATCAGCCCGGAGCACGTGCAGAGGGCGCTGATCAACAATGAGAATCTCCGCCGCCTCTTCGAGCCCAACGCCTTCGCTCAGCCTGCATCTGCACCAACTCCTCGCAAGAGGAAGTAGGGATGCCCAGGCCCCCAAGTCCAGCCACACCTCATCAGTAGCTTCATCTCGCCCCAAACTGCCCGCAGATGAGGGAGGCCTGGCCTTTTGCCATCAGCACTGCTATTAAAGTTTTCATGGCTGTGCTTGTAACTGCTCGCTTTCTGTCATTTGTCCTTGAGGCGTCTGGGTGACATGGGGTGGCAGGGGGGGTCCTCTCATGAGGGATGGAGGGGTGGAGTGGGTGGTCAGGGAGGGATGCTGGAATCCTGAAATCGGGGAGCAGTTTCCGATGGTGACAGGATGGTGAGTGGTCGTGGGGGCGTCGCTGGCTGAGGTTACGGGGCAGGACTTCCTCACTGGCTCTGAAGGAGTCCAGACCAGGGAGGTTGGGAGGTTGGCGTGGAGAGGGCCTGTTGGATTCCCAGAAGGATGGTGGTAATGGGGGAGGGGCTGAAACCCGTGAGGGAGGAGCCTAAGGCTTTATTCCTGGTGGGGACCACCTACAAGTGGGAGGTGAAGCCAAGGGGGTGATTGAAGAGGATGGCGGAGCAGTCAGTGTGAACTGAATGGGGCAGGACTTGCACATGAAGATTGAGGAGTGATGGGGAAGCCATAAAGAAATACACATAAGAGGAATTATGGCCCTGTTGAGTTCATGCATTATTTATTTTACCCTGTCTCATTCCAAAAAAGAGACTTGAGACAGGGCTTATTGGGCAGTGCTGTGACACTCTCTGTGGACGTTCATCAGATGCCGAAGGGCCCCCCTCGCTGCCTCCTGGCCTGTCATACGGGACTGGTCAGAGGCTGCCCAGCTGGCTTCACAACAGTGGGGTCAGTGGACCTGGGTTTGCCATCCCAGTTCACCACTTTCTGGCTGTGTGATCTTGGACATCCATCTGTGTCCTGTGAGGAGCAACTTCCTCACCTGTAAAAGAGGGATAATCAGAGTTCCTCCATCTTGGGGTTTTCCCAGAGATGACGTCACCACGTGACTTAACACAGAGCCTGGCCCAGGCCACGCCCCTAACAGATGGCTGCCCGTGTCTCCCTCCCCAGCTGCTGAGACAGGTTCCCCAAGGGGTGGCCAGGCCTGGTTCTCATGTGATTGCTGGATGCTCGGGCCTCGGGCTATGAGAACCCGGCCTCGCCTGCTGCACCTTGTGGGGGTCGAGTGCTGTGCAGACGAGGAAGCCGGGGCTACATCCGGGCTTCTTGCCTGGAAAATCCCATAGACAGGGGAGCCTGGCGGGCTACCATCCAGGGGGTTGCAAAGAATCGCATACGACTGAGCACCTAACACACACACACACACACTAATATATACATTCTTTATATATATATTCTTCCATATCTCAACTCAGATTCATTTTAAGAACTTGAACTCATATAACAAATTTATAACGGTGACAAGGATTAGTTTAATATTTAGTGTTAAATGAAAAGAACTTTGCTCTCTCTGATTTACCAGTGTCAACTATAATATAGACACATTTTTCTACTTGGCAATGTTTTTCCTAAACTTACACAGGTTAGCAGCATTACTTCTAGTTATTTAACATTATGAAGATCAAATTTAATTGAACCATCACTCAAGCCATCTTTTATTTCCACAGTAATAAGGCTTCGTGGCTTGCATAAAGTTCAAGACTCTGTGTTAAAAATTTTGCCAAATTTGGCTCAGTTCTGATGGGCTTATTCATAAGATTGTACAGCAGAGTTTGGGGTTCCTTTAGAATCAGGTACTACAGTGATGCAAACCTAGAACTTGATTCCCTCTCTGAAAATAAAGTGTCTTTGGAGTACTGTTCTCCTTTTACTAAGTGATTGTGAAAATTTGCTCCTCATCTTTCATGGTGACATGTGCAAATAAAGATTCTGTATCTCACCTAAATGACATGGTATATTTTGTTTCTAATTTACATGCCCTTGGTTACCTCCTTAAAATAAACAAATGCCCTACATTTCTGTAAGTCCTAAGGATTTGTGTTTATTTAAAATTGAGTTTATGAAATATTGTATTGTCCCTTTTCTTAACAGATAGCCTTACTACTACCATTCACATTTACATGGGTGCCTACTGGTGAATCCTTGTGGCTGGCTTCCCCTCTATGCATGTACTTCCTGCTCAACTCTGCCTTAGGTGGGACACTCTCTCCACTCCTGACCCTCCTGGCAGATTCCTCCCTAGGCTGATGGATTGTACCTCCTGCCATGCCCTCCCTGAGGCCAGCGGCACCTTTCACACCTGCATTTCTCTCCATACTTTCCTCAAGGACAGATGCAGACTCCACCGTCCACTTCCTTCCACGTCCTCCTCTAGGCAGCAGTATCCCCATCCTCTGCACTTACCTTCTTCAGGTTCACTTGCTCTCTGAACTCATGGAGTACCTGCTGGATTCTGCCCTACGATGAAGCACTTAGAACCAAGCCCTCCCCTAGCTGCACCTTCTAGCCACGCACCTCCAGGTGCCCTGTCCCCTAAGCTGATGCCCACCCTCCCAGGCACCCCCTGCTGAGTCCTACCCTGGACTGCCCGGGCCTCACCTAACAAGTATGACCAGCAGTTGGCCACAGCCTCCATCCAGGTACCTGCTGTCAGCCTGCCCCTCCACAGAATGCTGCCTCCATCATACACTTCCAGCCTATTCCTCCTCTGGACTGGCTGCAACCTCCATCTTTGCATCTCCTTCTGAATCTTCCTCTAGACTAGTTGAAATCAACTCTCCTGCGCTTCTGGCCACATCCTTCCTTACAAGGGCTCCTTTCTGCACTGATGATGCTCCTCCTCCTTACTTCTCCCGCAGGCTGGACACAACCTCTCTGGCTGCATGTATTGTCAGTTGGTCCTCTAGGAGGTGGCCCCACTACTCACCCAGCTTCTGCGTCTCTTGGGATGGATGCTGCCTCTACCCCTGCACCTCCCGCCATTTCCTCACCTAGGCTGACTGTGCTCTTCGACTCGGAAGCACTAGCCATGGCCCCCTTGGGCTAGTGTAACCGTCCACTGATGCACTTTCTATCAAGTCTTCCTTTAACCTCACTGCTCCCTCTTTTCACGCACCTCCTGCTAAATCCTTGTCTAGGCTTGCTTTTTCTCTCCAACTTGAGCCTAGGTTGGCTCCACCCTGTACCACATAAGACATGCTACACATCCTCAACCACACACACCCTGCCATATCCTCCTCTCAGCTAGACGGTCCCTCAACCCACATACCTCCTGCCGGATTCTACCTTAGGATGGCTTCACCTTTGTCCATTTGTGTATGCTTTCCTATTCCTCTCCTAGGTGAGAACGTCACTAAAACTCTGTACCTTCTGCTGTGTCCTCCATGAGTCCGGTGACACCCCTCACCCATGAGCTTCCTGCTCAGTCCTCACCAGGGTGAGTGAGTCTCATCCTAGACTGAATACTTTTTTTATTTTTCAAGCAGAGGATAACTGCTTTTCGACGTTGTAACGGTTTCTGCCGTACAACAACTGTTAATCAGCCATAAGTATACAAACATCCCTTCCCTCTCGAGCCTCCCTAGACTGGATGCCTTCTTCACTTATGCATTTCTTAAAACGTCCTCCCGTCTGCTGTCCACTCCTCCTGCCCAAGCTCTTTCTGCCCCAGGCTGACTGAGTCCTCTAGACATGTAGGTCCTCTCTTACATGGCTGCCTTCGATCCATATCTCTGCCAGCTCTGGCTGCACCCAACTAATGTTGACTGTGTCCAACCCTAGGATGGATGCTCCCTGGACCCACGCAGGTCTTGCTGACTCTTCCTAGAGGCTGTCCACACCCTCCTCTCATACGCTTTTTAAAATGTCACCCCTTAGGCTCCCTTCACCTACTTGCATGCTGCATCATCTTCACCAAACCTGGGTGACACCCTGACACATGCATTTCCTGCTGGGTCCTCCTTATACTGGCTGCTCCTACTACCCATGACTTGACAGCCAGATGGGCCGCCATACTCACTGCACACTCCACCTTTGCAACTCCTGCCAAGATGTCCTCTAGAGTAGATACTCTCTCCAGCCATGCACTTCCTGCCATGTGCTTTCCTGGACTACGTGTTCCTTCCATCTATGCACTTTTGGTCTGTTCCTCCCCTAGACAGACTGCCCGCCCCTAGTGCAGGCACCACCTGACAATTCCTCTTGTAGATTGTGTGCACCCTCCACCATTTCACCTTCTGCTGACTCCTCCTTGCTGTGCCCTACATCTACAAATCTCCTAAAGATTCCTCCACCCATGCACTTCCAGCCCAGTCTTGTGGCTGCACCCTCCATGCTTGCTTTTGATCCCTCCAATAATTTGCCTGCATCTTCCACGTATATAGTGCCTGCTAGACTCTCACATGGAATGGTTGCTTCCTTCACACATGAACTTAGCAGTCCTGCCTGCTAAGTCACTTCAGTCGTGTCCGACTCTTTGCGACCCTATGGATCATAGCCCACCAGGCTCCTCTGTCCATGGGATTCTCCAGGCAAGAATACTGGAGTGGATTGCCATGCCCCTCCTCCAGCGATCTTCCCCACCCAGGGATGGAACCCACGTCTCTTGTGTCTCCTGCATTGGCAGGCAGGTTCTTTACCACTAGCACCACCTGGGAAGCCCTAGTGATAACGCCAATCCTATCTGAGGCTGAATACTACACCTCTTCCCATGAACCTCTGCTCCGTCCACTGATCCATATGCTGTTGGTTCTTTAAAAGGACTCGAATACTCCCTCAAGCCTTCTTCTTCCTGCCCTGCCACCCTTAGGCTGCATGCTCCCTCCACCCACTGCACCTCTTGACTAGTCTTTCCAAACTCTCCATACACACACCTGCTGATGACTGCCCCACAAGCACTCATGGGCTTCCTGCTGGCTCTCATAGGCTCACTGCATGTTTCACTCATGCACTGCCTACAGGCCTTCCCCCTAAGCTGGCTGAGCCTTCCTATCCTATAACTATTGCCATTTCTTCCACTAGATTCCCCCGAGACCAATGAATAGCCCACTTGATCCTATAAGCTGGGTGTTTTCTCAACCCATGTATTTTTTGCAATTTCCTTCCTTCTGCTGGATATTCCCTCTTCTCATGTACTTCTGAGACAGTCAATTCCTAGGCAGGTTGATAAGAAGTCTAGGGGTCCCCATGGAGAGAGGGGTCTGGAATTCTCAAGGAGGAGGAAAGGACAAACTTTTTTTGTTCCTCTACATTCCTTAGGATTATATAACAATAATGTATCCTGCTTGAGGACAGTCTCTGGAAAAAACCTTCTGACTAATCCTGTTATCTTAAGGTGTAAATTATGGGAGTAGGTCTAGTGAGGTCTTTACAACCTCCAGACATTCTTTTGATTCACTGTAATAACTAATTAGAGAGTATATAACTCCATGGCTAACACTAGCAAGGGGGTACTCTTTCTGCCCCCTTCTGATGCCTATGTCAGAAGCTTTCTCTATCTCCTTTATATTTTAATAAAATTTATTACACAAAAGCTCTGAGCAATCAAGCCTCATCTCTGGCACCAGATTGAATTCTTCTCCTCTGGAGGCCAAGAATCCCGGCATCTTCGCGTGGTTCAGCAACAACCTTTCACTTGCATATATCTCGGCCCCTTGGATGGCTGTCATTACCATCCATGGATCCTCTTCCAGGACCTCCCCGTGGGTGGTTGCAGTGTACATATCTGTGTACCCTGACATGCCCTATCCTAGGCTGGCTTCATCTCCACTCATGAACGTTTGGTCTTCCCTTTGGCTCTATGCTCCCTCCACCCATTATCTGCCCACATAGTCCTACCACGGGCTCTATGTTCCCTCTTCCCTTGCGTCTCTTGCTGAGACGTTACTTAGTCTGGATGCTTCCTCTTTCCATACACATATTGGTGGATTTTTACCCAGGCTGGCTGCATCCCCCAGCCACACACATCCTACCTGATCCTACAACAGCCTGGCTACACCTTTCGCCATGCATCTCTTGCTGGCATCCTATAAGCTAGCTTCATTCTATACCTACACCCTTCTATATGGCGGATGATCCTTCCTTAGGCTGGCTGTACTGTGCACACAAACCACTATTGCAATGTGCTTGCCCTAGGCTGGCAGCAATGCACAGTGATGGACTTCCTCCACATTCTTAGCCCAAGACTCATGCCTGCTCCACCCATGCAGATCTTACCATGGCCTCCTTTAAGGTGTCTGTAAACACCTTTAATGAATTCTCAAAACCTTTCCCAGACTGGATGATTTCCACATACACACTTACAGCCCGATCTCCTTTGAATGGTGTTCCCCCACTCCCACCAAGCATGAATGCTGTCTGAGTCCCTCCCTAGGCATTAAAGTTTGTCTCATCCATGCTCCTTTTACCTACTCATCCCTCAGGCTGCCTTTACACATCGTGTCCTTCCAGAGCTTTCACATAATCACCTCCATACAGAACTCATGCACCACTGACCATGTCCTACGCATTCTGGCTGCATCCTTGGATGCACCTTCACCAGAATACTCTTCTAGCCTGCATCCTTTCTCCACCTATTCACCTCCATGCCCTTCCTAGCTTAGCTAAATGATTCAGTCATGCACTTCTGGTGGCTCTCCCCGAGCTAGATATAAACTTCCTGATTGACAGGGATCCCAGGTTCTCCACCAGGCTAGTTGGCTAGATATAAACTTCCTGATTGACAGGGATCCCAGGTTCTCCACCAGGCTAGTTGCTCCCCTCTCCCATGAGCTACACTCTGGTCTACCACTATGCTGGATACTCGCTTTGCCCATAAACGACCTACCTGATCTGCCATAGGATTAATATTCCGTCCACTGCCCACACCCCGCCACCAAGATCTCACCTAGCCTGAATACTCCCTTTTCTCTAATCTCTCTGGTTTCTGACAGAGGCTGCCTGCAACCTCTAATGATGCATATGCAACCCAGTCTTACCATAACCTGGCTATACTTATAACCCATGCATCTTCTGGCCTCATGTTCCCTACACTAACCAAAACTTCATCCATGAATCTCCTACTAGAGGCATTCTACACCCACGCTCCACCTGCAATCTCTTTCTGTATTTTCAAAGATCCATTCACTGTTCACTTATTCCCAATTTTCCTCTAGGTTGGCTGCATTCTCCACAAATGTATCTCGTCCCAAATCTTCCCCTAGATGGGATGCCTTCATGCATACATATTCTTCCTTATCCTCCTCCAAGTTTGTAATTCCTTCCAATAAGGTACTTCGTGTATCATTTTCTCCTAGTCTAGAGTCTCCCTTCATCCATGCACTTTCCACCAGATCTCTGCTTGAATGGCTGTCCCCACCGTTGATCAATGCTCTCCCTAGGCACTGTGTCTGTGTTAGTCACTCAGTCGTGTCCAGCTCTTTGTGACCCCATAGACTGTAGCCCACCAGGCTCCTCTGCCCATGGAATTCTCCAGGCAAGAATACTGGAGTGGGTTGCCATTCCCTTCTCCACGGGGTCTTCCTGACCCAGGGATCAAACCCAGGTCCCCTGCACTGCAGGCAGATTCTTTACCGTCTGAACTATAAGGGAAGCCCTTAAAGCTTCCCTAGGCATGAAGCTCCCTCTAACTATGTACTTCCTGCCTGGTTGTCTTAGGCTAGTTTAACCGTGAGCCCAACATCTTGCCAAGTCCTCCACAATGCTGGCTGCATTCTATACCAATGCACCTCTTACCCTGTCCTTCCCTTTATAGTTTGTACTCTGATCTGAACGTCCTCCAGAATACTTTCCTAGCCTGGATGTTCCTTCCACTCCAGCAGCTCTCATCATGTCCTCTAGGTTTCCTGTATCCTCTATACACATACATCCTGTGAGGCCTCACCGAAGATGGACGCATCCTTCATCCAGCTACTTCGTGTTGAAACTCTTAAGCTGACTGCACCATTAATTTATGCATTTCAGCTGAATCCTCCTTTAGGCTGAATACCCCATCCATGTATTTCCTGTCAGAACATACACTATGCTGGCTGCAGTCTCTGTCTATGCACATTCTGCAGTCTCGCCCTAGACTTTCTTCACCGATACACCTACTGTCATACTCCAACCACCCCAGCTGAATCTCCACCCAGGCATGTCCTGCCAGGTCCTCAGTCTCTTGGGGATGCTGTAACAAAATACCACAGACTTGAGTAGCCTTTAAGCAACAGGCATGTTTTGCCCACAGTTCTGGAGGCAGAAAGTTTAATAGCACAGCACGGGGGAGGGTCAAGTGAGGGCCTTCTCCTAGGTCCCAGGCTCTTCATGGTATATTCACATGGCCAAAGGGCAAAGGATTTCTCTGGAGCCTCTTCTGCAAGGCAATAAATTACACTCGTGAGGTTCTACCCCTCAGGGCTTGAACACCTCCTGAAACGGACTTCCTGGTGGTCCAGTGGTTAAGAATCCACCTTCCAATGCATGGGATGCAGGTTTGATCCCTGGTCAGGGGAACTAAGATCCCACAAACTGCGGGATAACTAAGCCTGGGCACAAGAACTACCGAATTCCACATACTGCAATGAAAATCCCACGTGCTACAATGAAGATCTGACACAGCCAAGTAAGTATTAAAAAAAAAAAAAACACATAAAACACCTCCTAACAGTCCCACTTACTAATGCCACCACATCAGGCATTAGGATATGAATTTTCAGGGACACAAACCTTCAGACTGTAACATCCTCCCCTCGTCTAGGTGCACTCTACAGCCAGGTACCTCCTGCTGGTTCTTCTCTGAGGTCCCTCGTCGAAGGTCTCTATCGATGTTTCTTCTACAATTTGTCTACTCCCTCCTCCATCAATGTTCTCCTGTCTGGACATATCCCCAGCTGGGTACATCAACTATGCACCTTCTTCCATATCCTATGAATAAGTTGCTTGCACTCCCCCTTCTCATGTACTTCTGGCTGGGTCTTACCTTAACCTGGCTACACACTACACTGGTTCACCTCCTGCTATGCCTTTGCCCAGGCTGCTGACACTCTACAGCACCTCCTCCCAGGTGTTCCCAAGACAGGCTGCACCCTGCTCCCACACACTTCCACCATATGCTTCCCTATGATGGCTGCACCCTCCATTCACGTACTACCTGCCATGCCTCACCCAGGGCTGCATGCTCCTCTCACTCATGGACTTCCTATTGGAGGTGACATAAGGACAGCTCTACCTTTTGCATGGCCTTCCCAGGTGGCTCACAGGTAAAGAATCCACCTGCAATGCAGGAAATCCAGGTTCTATCCCTGGGTTGGGAAGATCCTCTGGCGTAGGTAATGGCAGCCCACTCCAGTATTCCTGCAAGGGAAATCCCATGGATAAAGGAGCTTTGGGGGGGTGGGGGGGCGCTATAGTTCATGGGGTCTCAAAGAGTCAAATACAACTCAGCAACTAAACCACCACCACCTTTCACACAGGCAGCTATTGCAAAGTGGTCCTCTAAGGCATATACTCCCTCCAACCCCTCATATCTTGTCAAGTCATATGCCCTCTGCCATATCTTACATAGGTTGGAACCTTTACTTAGGCAAAGCCTACCATCTCCTCCCCTAGGCTGTCTGCATCTACTATCCATGCACCTGGGGCAGAGTCATCTCCTACTCTGGACACTCCCTATGCCAATTTGCTTCCTGCTAGATTCTGCTCAAGAATGCCTGCAACCTACATTCCCGCACATCTTTCTAGTCTTCCCCTAAGTTGGAAGCTCCTTGAACATGCACTTTTGGCCAGTCTGTTGCCAAAGCTTGCAACCAAGCACCTCCCTCAAGGTCCCTCAGGACAAGGCTGATCAAACGTTGTCCCTAATGTAAGTTTAGGCTGGTCTGACTACAAGAGCTGGGCCCTAAACCTTACGCAAATTGCCCTCAAATTTTCTCCACCTCAGGCCCAAATCTCTGCTTCACAGGCCCAGAAATAAACATTTTCTATTTTTACAATGTCTGACAGTTTATAAAGGCTCACGAACCACGCAAGGAGTTTTCAGCATGCTTTGCCTCTTTCCACAGCCGGGTCTCCCATGGTCTCTACATATAATAACTCTGCTTATTCATACCTTCAATGAGAGGTTTCTGTCTTGGATTTTGAGCATATTTTTATTATAATATGACTTAATAAAATCTTTCCTTACTAATCTCTAGACTTACTTTTTCTTTTTATCTTGACAATATGGGGTTAGTCGCTCAGTCATGTCCACCTCTTTGTGACCCCACGGACTGCAGCCCACCAGGCTCCTCTGTCCATGGGGTATTCAAGGCAAGAATACTGGAGTAGGTAGCCATTCCCTTCTCCAGGGAATCTTTCTAACCCAGGAATCAAACCAGTCTCCAGCACTGCAGGCGGATTCTTAACCATTTGAGCCACCAGGGTCAATATGGTGACATGACTCAAATGGAGTGGTGCTTGCAACCCCAGACCTACTGTTTTCAGCTAGTTAATAATGCTGGCCTCCAGGACTCTGTGCAACCTTTTCATGACCGGAGTAATCAGGATTCCTGGTGGGGAGTCACAACTCATTATCCCTTCTTCCAGACATCTGTCTTTCTTAATACAGTAAGGACTTGACCTTATTTTCTCCGACTTTCAAACTTCTATGGTTTTCTGTCTTCCATGTCTGTGTTACTGAGTGGGGGTAAATGACCTCGAATCTTTCATGGGAAATCACACTTTTGACTAAAGTTCGAATGATTTTTTTTTTAATTGGATAAACGGGACATGTAGCTTTGTGTAAATTTAAGGTTGCTACTTTGATACATTTATAATATGATTTCCACTGCAATAATACTTATCATATTATGTACTTATAGTACAATATTATTGTCTGTGTTCAATGAACCATACATTAAATCTCTGTGATTATTTTAGTACTCATTACAAATCTGTATCTTTAAGCACCAATCTTTTTCTCTGACTGCCCCCCCACCCTCCAGTAATTACCATTTCACTCTTTTTAAAAATGTTTGAATTTTTTTTTTTTTTTTTTTTAGATTTTACATAAAAGTGGTATCTTATAGTACTTGTCTTTCTCTGGCTTATCTCGCTTAACATAATGTGCTAAAGCTCCACTCCTGCCACTGATTTTTTTGAACAGGATTAATGTCCCTGAGGACTTCCCTGTAGCTCAAACAGTAAAGAATCTGCCTGCAATGCAGGAGACCAGGGTTGGATCCCTGGGTTGGGAAGTTCCTCTGGGGAAGGGAATGGCAATCCACTCCAGTCTTCTTGCCTGGAGAATTCCATGGACAGAGAAGTCTGGCGGGCTATATTCTGTGGGGTTGCAAAGAGTCGGACACGACTGAACGACCAACACACACACACACACACACTCCCTGAGCCTTCAGGGATGCTGAATCTAGACACCTGAACACACACACACAGCCCTTCCCCCCCCCCCCCCCGCCGCGAGTCTCTCTCTATAAACCACATCTTGAGTTTAAGACCAAGCCCTTTAACACTGGCAGGGGTCGATTTTATTACCCTCCTACTCACGAATAACCCCCAGGTGCCTCTCATACAGGATACATGCTCCATATTTCCACTTTTAATTCCATCTAATTTCTCTTAAAAAGGCAAATATTTGCTGACCAACAATGTAAGATCCGAACAGCCTTTTTGGCGATCTTGGGTTCTCTCCAAACCAGTTCAATTGCTAGGGGCTCCACATTAAAACCTCACCCAAGCAGTGTCCTGCTTATTTCATCTAGTATAAAGAGTTGGAAAAACTCATCTCCTATAAAATCTCTTCATAAGGAACTTCCCTTGTGGTCCAGTGGCGAAGACTCTGAACTCCCAAAGCAGAGGGTCCAGGGTTCATTCCCTGGTCAGGGAACTAGAAGCCACATGCCACAATTACGAGTCTGCATGCCACAACTAAGACCCAATGCAGTCAAATAAATAAATATTTTCAGAAATCTCTTCAGGATTTCCCTGGTGGTCTAGTGGTTTGGTGGTGGTCCACCTGCCAATTCATGGGACATGGGTTCAATCCCCAATCCAGGAAGACCCCACCTGGTGGAGCAACTAAGCCTGTGCGCCACAACTACTGAAGCCTGTCTACTCTGGAGCCCATGCTCTGCAAGAGGAGCTGCCACAAAGAACAAGCCCATACACCGTAACTAAACAGTAGCCCCACTTGCTGCAACTAGAGAAAGCCTGTGAGCAGCAATGAAGATCCAGTGCAGTCATAAATTAAATAATTTAAAAAAACGTCAGAAGCCATTTCCTTCAAAGACTATCTTCATTACACAAAGCCTCCTAAGACCTCTCTCTTCCCATCACACCCCTCTTTTCTCCTCGCCCTCTTTCTTAACCATTTTGATCTAAGCTTAAATGCCCTTGAATCCTTTATTCTGTTGTCCTTCAACTATTCAACCTCCTCCACCCCTGTCAGACCTTTCTCTTTCCTCTAGGTCTCCCAATTCCCTCCAGTCACTTGAGTATTAAGCTCCCCTTCTCCTACCGGGGGCGCTTTAGACACTCAAGGGCCACAAGATTAACCAAGTGAGAAGGCAATTTTCAAACCCTGGTCTTGCTCTGATATTCATGGCATTGTTAAATATCTTCCGGATCAGTGGACAAACCACAAGGGATGTTCAACTCACTTCAGACTATTTCTCAGAGCCTGCTCACCAAGCCTCCTGACCTTTACAGAGTGGTCAATCTCCTGGATCCGGGAGATGGAACCCTCTGATTTGGCTAGATGAGTCACCACAAACGAAGACATTCTGATGGGGCAATATAGTATTCTTTCTTTCCACAAATCCATTAAAAATGGTGACAAGCTTCCTTTGTCTATCACGTTGGCTTTTATTTTCAAAATTGATTGGTCACAAATACAAGAATGAAGAAAATGGCACAAATCTGTTTCCAACTTTAAACCTAGGTTAACAATTTTGGAAGGACAGTTTTCAGTGAACTGTCAAGTGAACATACAATTCCAGCTTTAGTCACCAGTTTTCTTAACAGACTAAAGTCCCTAATGGAGAAACCATACAAGCATAACATAAACCAGCAGGCAGATCTCCTCTCTGGATTTAGGCTCTGGCTCAACATCATGAGGATGTCATGCTTGAAAAATCTGAATCCACAGAACATAAGCTTCTGGTTCATCAACTTAGACAATTACAAAGAAAGGGATCTAATATATATGGCCTAATTCCTTTTGGAAACCCTCTGTTGACACAGATATTTGAAAATATTTTAAAGAAAATAATCATTAAATCAGGAACTGTCCCATTTAAAGCAAAAGAAAAAACAAGAGACTAGATCTTTTCCCCAGTGATATCTTCTGAAGGATTAAGCCCCTCTGTTCATGGACACTCTCAAACAGAGAATTCATAATATGTTAATTGATCTTCAATCACCTTCCTAGTGGACACAAAGGCTACTTACTCTATTATCAATGTCTCAGATTTTTTAACACCCCTCCCTCAGAATACACAAAAAGCTTCTGGGATGGAATTAGACCACACCTTGCCACTATTCCAACCACTAACCAACTCATTTGGGTGTCTATACTCACAACACAGCTTTCTGCTTAACTCAGCTTCTTGGAGAGAGACTTTCTCCATCTGAATCATTCACATAAATGCTTCCCCCAAATAACTCACTTTAGAAATTCCCTATTCTGGGAAAATGGATACATGTATGTGTGTGATACGTGTACATGTGTGATACATGTATATGAGTTGCTCTGCTGTGCACCTAAAACTACCACAACATTATTAATTGGCTATACTCCAATACAAACTAAAAAAATTAAAAAAAAAAAAAAAAAGAAAGAAATCACCTATTCCTTCCTAATATACCTTTTTCCCCCCCAAAGGCCTATACCAACTCAGCTGGGCTTTGCCATTTGTTTGCTATTCAATCTTGGGCCAGAAAAGAAACCACTCACAGCTTCAGTTTATCCATAAACAAATGAGGGAATTTATCTCCCTAAATTTTGGGCTGCAATGAGACATGTGGTTCAGTTTGAATTTTAAGATGTTTGCCTATCAGCTATGTGCTTCAGGATGCATTATTCATTTTCTGTGAGGATCCATTTCTTCATATGTATGCTGCTGCTAAGTCACTTCAGTTGTATCCGACTCTGTGTGACCCCATCCCTGGGATTCTCCAGGCAAGAACACTGGAGTGGGTTGCCATTTCCTTTCCCCATGCATAAAGGTGAAAAGTGAAAGTGAAGTCACTCAGTCATGTCTGACTCTTCTCGACCCCCATGGACTGCAGCCTACCAGGCTCCTCCGTCCATGGGATTTTCCAGGCAAGAGTACTGGAGTGGGGTGCCATTGCCTTCTCCTCTTCATATGCATAAATATAGTCAATAAATACAGAGTTGCTGTAAGAAGTAGATGGGTATTGTAGGCTCTTAATACAAGATCAAAATAATCATTACTACTTCTCACTAGACGGGTCTTCTGCCCTCTTCCCTCTCCTCACCACATCACTAACTCATAAATACTCCTCTGGGATTTAACTTAACACAGGACTGTTTCCTTCCATATATCTAGGAACTGAAAGAAAAAGGCTAAATTTTTTTCTGAAACACTAACAGTGAATTCTCAATACTTTGTATCCTTGTGATTCTGTCTCTTACATATGAGTTGGTGCTTAGAATAGTGCAGATATATGTTTGGTATTTAAAAAACTTGCTGAATAAAGTTTAAACAAAGACAGTAGTAGACAAACTGGGGTGAAGTTATTTTAGATAAATGAATCCAACAAAATTATGAAGTCAGTTTCTCTGCCCCCAAAGTCTATTCATGTCCACAGAGTAGATGGAGGCCAGAAACCCTTGGGTCCTCCCACTATGTCACCTTCCATGACAAACTGATCAACTCATCTATTTCATTCTGCTTTAAAACTATTTTTCTTTTACTACCAAATAATTTAGCAAACATTATATTAGTTTCAGGTGTACAATGTAGTGATTTGAGATTTGTATATATTATACAATGATCACCACAATAAATCTGGTTAACATCAATCACCACACAGTTATAACTTTTTTTCTCATGATGAAGAACTTTCAACATCTACCCTCCTAGCTACTTTCAAACATGAATATAGTATTATTAACTATATTCACCATGCTGTACATTACATTCCCATGATCTGTTAGTTCATTTTATAACTATACATACCTTTTGATCCCCTTCACCCATTTCACCCACCCCTTACCACCCCCCCCCCCCCCCGCCTCCCGTCTCAGGCAACTGCCAATCTGTTCCCTATGAGCCCACCATTTTGTTTGCTTTTTAAAGATTACACATATAACTAACATCATCCAGGACTTCCCTGGTGGGGCAGTGGATAAGAATCTGCCTGCCAATGCAGGGGACATGCCGAGGAGCAACTAAGCCTGTGAACCACAACTACTGAAGCCTCTGTGTTGCAACTATCGAAGCCTGTGGGCCTAGAGAGTGTGCTCTGCAACAAGAGAAGCCACAGCAAAGAGCAGCTCCCACTCGCTGCGACTAGAAAAAGTCAATGTAGCCGAAAAGACCAAAAAAAAAAAAAAATTTTTTTTTTAATTATCCAGTAATTAACTTGCTCTGTCTGACCTATTTCTCTCTATAGCCTCTGGAGAGAACGCCCACCGCCCTCCTGACACTTGGATTCTGACTTCGGAGTTGTGAGAGAATAAACTTTTGTTCTTTGAAGCCACCAAATCTGTGGCCATTTTTTACAATAGCCACAGGAAATTAATCCAGTTCCTTAAGAAATAATAGGATTTCCCAGGTGGCTCAGTGGTAAAGAATCCTCCTGCAACACAGGAGACCCAAGAGACGCAGGTTCGATCCCTGGTTGAGGAAGATCCCCTGGAGGAGGGAATGACAACCCACTCCAGTATTCTTGCCTGGGAAATCCCATGGACAGAGGAGTCTGGAGGGCTGTAGTACACGGGGTTGCAAAGCGTGGGACATGACTGAAGTGACTAAGCACACACATGAAATAATAACCAGAAGGCCCATGAGAATGTCTTACTCTACCGGGATACCTCAAACTTAATATAGTGAAACATCCTTAAGTACTTAAAGAACTAACTAAGTACACTCATCACCAGCAGGTTGTCTGCCTTCTCACTTCTTTTAGTCTTCAATTAGAGGATAAACTCCTTTGGAAATGACATTATCAAAAGATTCATCTCAAACTTAGATGGACAGAATCTTATACAGTCCTTTTGACAACTAATACCACAGCCTAACTTCAAGGTATTGAACACTGAACTTGAAAACATAGTAGACACCCAGAATGACCACTGCACACTCCATCCATCCACCACCTACCAAGTCCTCCCCTGGTTGGGGTACTCCCTCTGCACATGTCCTTCCCATTGGGTCTTCCTCTAATCTGTCTGTGCACTTTCAGCCAGGCTGTCTGCTAGGCTGCCTGGACCATCCATCCATTCACCTCTTGTCGAAACCATCTTAGGCTGGATGCTCCCCACATGCACAACCTGCTGCATCTTCCTCTAAAAGAATGTGCCTTTCACCCATGTATGTCCTGCAGAATCCTCTCCTAGACTGCACTATCCGCTAATGAACCTGCAGCAGGGTCCTCCTCGAGGCTAGCTGCCTTCTGCATTTACGCACTCCTTGCCATTTCCTCACATGAGCTGGCTGCATCATGCACCCGTGCCTCTTTAGCCATGTCCTTCTAGAATGATGTCCCTCACCATGAACGGACATCGTGCCATGATTTCCCACAGGATAAATACTTCTTCCTCTGGAGTCCTAACTTAGGATAGCTTCACCCTACATTCATGCACCAAATGGTTACCTTGGACCCTGGGCTGGCTGAATCTTGCCCCCATGCACCTCCTTTAGGGTGCTCACCTAGGCTGGAAATGCCATCTACCTTTGCATCTTCTCTCATGTTCTTTCCTTGGCTGGCTACACTCTCCACCCATGTTCTTCCTACCATGTATCCCAAAGCTGGCTGCAACATTCACCCATGCAGTTTCTAATAGGTCCTCCCAAAGACTGATTACATTGTGCACCCAAGCTACTCATGCTGGTTCTTCTCCAGCCATGTCCTCCCTAAGACTGGATGCTCTCTCCCAAGCATCACCTGAGTAGACTTCCACTAAACAAGGCGTTTTCTCCAACCATGCATCTTCTGCCAGGTCCTCCCTTGGGCTGGATGTTCCTTTCATCCATTCACTTCCTGTAAGATCCTCCTCCAGGCGATCACACAATTCCCCCATCCAAGGTCTGTGGAGGCCCTCCCCAGACTGGACGCTCCTTCGACCAATCCCCTTGCTGCCATTACACAACTAGGCTAGCTGTAGCCTCCATTCACGTGTTTTCTGCAGAACCTCCTCTGGGCTGGCTGTATTATACATACTTCCTGTCATATCCTCCCCTAGGTTGTATATTCTCCCAATCTCTGCATTTCTGCCAGGTCCAAGAATGAGTGTACCATGCACCCATACATCGCCTTCCACATCCCCATCCCCCAGGCTGGCTTTACCCTCCACAGATACACCTTCTGCTAAAACCACTCTTGAGCTGGATGGCTCCCCCTACACTTCCTGTCGGATCTTCCCCAAAGCAGGCTACAATCCCCCCCAACACACACCTCCCTCCATTGACTCGACTAGGCTGGACACAAGCTTCACCTATGCAGCCACTTAAGCTGGCTTAACCGTGCACTGAAGCATACTCAGACACGTTCCCTCCAAGTCTTCTTGCACTTTCAACCTATGTATTTCCTGTTGGATTTCCCCCTTGACTTTCCATATGCTCTAATCATGCACTTCCTACCAACTTCTCTCCTAGGCTGCCTGTAACCTCGACCTATGCAGCTACAGTTTCATCCTACCTTAACCTGGCTGCAGGCCCTGGTCACACATTTTTTGCAAAGGTCCTCCCTATGATGGCTACATCTTCCAATACCACAGCCACTCAACAAACTAGGAACAGAAAAGAACCTTCACCACATGGTAAAGAGCATTTATGAAAAACCCACAGTTAACAGCATGCTCAATGGCAAAAGCCTGAAAGCTTTCCCCATGAGATCAGGATCAAGACTACCATGTCTGCTTTTGCTTTTTCAATACTTTACGAGAAGTCTGTGCCAGAATAATGAAGCAAAAATAAATAAATAAAAGCTATATGAAGTAGAAGAAAAGAAATGATTACTTGTGTTTGCAAATAACATGATCTTACATAAAGAAAATCTTGAAGAATCCACTCCTCTAAAAAAAAAAAAGATGATTAGACCTAATAAACAGACTCAATAAAGTTGCAGGATAGACAGTCAACACATAAAAATCATTTGCATGTTTATGCACCATCACTGAACAATAGCAAAAGAAACTTAAGAAAATACTTTCATTTATAATAGCATCAAAAAGAAAAAAAAAACCACTTAGGCAGTACTCCCAAAGCAATCACAGATTCAATATAAGTTTTATTAAAATCCCAGTGACTATGTATGAGAAACTGAAAAGTTGGCCCTAAAATATGGAATTCTGAGGGACCCCATATAGCCAAAAATACTTTGAAAAAGAAGAATAAAGTTGGATTACTCCCATTTCCCAATTTAAAAACTTACTACAAAGCTACAGTAATAAAGCAATGTGACACTGACACAAGGATAGGTATATAAATAGAGTAGGATTAAGATAGGAAGGAAAGGACAGAACTGACTTGAGCCTAATTAATAGGCCAGAAATAAACCTATTCATCTTCAGTTAAGTGATTTTAGACTATGGTACCAAGACCATTCAATGGAGCTTTCTTGAACAAATGGCAGAAGGACAACTGGATAGACATACATTAAAGAATGAAGTTAAATTCTTAACTCACACATTAAAATATTAATTGGATCAAAGACCCAAATATAAAAACTAAAGCCAGAAAACTCTTACAATGAAATTAGATTCTCATCTTACGCTATCCACAAAAATCAATCAAAATGGATTAAAACTTAAAAGTAAGAAGATCTGAAACTCTAAATTCCTAGAAGAAAACATGGGGGGAAAGCTTCATGACACTGGTCTTAACCATAATTTTATAGATATGTCAACAAAAGCAAAAACAGGTGAGACTACATCAAACTAAAGCTTCTGTTCAACAAAGGAAATTATCAGTAGAATGAAAAAGCAGGCTAGAGAACTGGAGAAAATATTTACAAATCATTTTTCTGATAAGGGGTCAATTTCCAAAATATATAAGGAACTCTCACAACTCTATAGCCAAAAAAAAAAACTAATAACCTGATTTTAAAATGGGCTTGAATAGACATTTCTCCAAAGAAGAGGTACAAAGAGTCAAGAGTATGTGGAAAGATACTCAGTATCAATAATCGTCAGAAAAAAGAAAATCATCATTTACATCTATTAGGATGTCTATTACTTTTTTTTTTTAAAGGAACAGTAAATGTTGTCGAGGATGTGAAGCAAACTGTTGGTGGGAATTTAAAGTGGGGCAGCCTCCATGGGAAACTGTATGGAGTCTCCTCTAAAACATAAAATTAAAACTACCATACGATCCAGCAATCCTACCTTTGGATGTTTATTGTAAAGAATTAAAATTAGGAACCAGAAGAGATATTAGCACTCCAATGCTCATTAGAAGACTATTCACAATAGCTAAGATGTAGAAATAACTTAAATGTCCATTGATGGATGAATGGACAAAAAATGTGGTATGTACAGACAATGGAACATAATTCAGATTAAAAAAGAACAAAACTCTGCAGTGCAACAACACGGATGAACTCCGAGGACATTATACAAAATTAACTAACCCAGTCACAGAAGGACAAAAACTGCATGCTTTCACTTAAATAAGCAATCTACAAAAGTCAAACTCAAAAAAGCAAAGAACAGAATGTTCACTGCCAGGTGCTTGGGAGGGGGAACAGAAAAAGGAGTTTCTTATCAACAGGTATAAAATTGTTGTTACACAAGGTGAATACATTCTAAAGATATGCTGTACAGTATTATGTTTATAGATAATACTATATTGCATACTTAAAAATCTGTTAAATATGTAATCTTAAATGCTCTTAGCACAATTGATTTTTTTTTAAACCCTGAAAGAAAATATAACAGTAAATATTCATGACCTTGGATTTGGTAATGGTTTCTTAGTCATGACAACCAAAGCACAAGCAACAAAAGAAAAAGCAATTAAATTGGACTTCATCAAAATTAAAACCTTTTGTCCACCAAGGGTGTTACTAACAGATTTAAAAGATAACCCACAGAAGAGGAGAAATTATTCGCAAATCATATATTCACTAATGTCTCTGTATCCCAACTATATAATGAATGCTCACAACACAACAACAAAATGACAAAGATCCAATTTAAAAACTGGCACAGGATTTAAACAGGCATTTCTCCAAACAAGATATTCAAATGACCGATGAGCACATGAAAAATACTCAAATTCCTTAGTCATTTGGGAAATACAAATCAAAATTGAGTTAAGACATCATCTCACATCCATTGGGATGGCTATAAGATAAAAAAAGAGAGAGAGAAGTAATAAACTTTAACGTGGATGTAGAGAATATAGAAACCTAATAGCATTTCTTGGGGTAATATAAAATGGTGCAGCACTTTGGAAACAGTTTGGTGGTTCCTCAAGCAGTTAAAGATAGAATTAACATATGACCTACAATTTGTACTTCTGGATATATATCCCAAAGAACAGAAAACAGGTGTTCAAATAAAAACTTGTACATGTCTGTTCCAAATGTCTAAAAGGTTCAAATGTCCAAACTATCCAAATGTCTGTCCACCGATGAATGGATAAACAAAATTAAGACACTCAATGCGATGTTATTCAGCCATTAAAAAGGGATGAAACACTGATTCATGCAACAACTTAGATGAACCTGAAAACCCTGTGCTAAGTGAAAGGAGCTAGACACAAAAGGTCATACGATGCCATTTACATGGACTATCCAGAATGAACAAACCCACAGAGACAGAAATCAGATTAGTGCTTGCCAGGACCTGGAAGAGAGAAGAATGAGGATTAACTTAACTGGCATGGATTTCATTTTGCAGTGATGAAAACGCTCTGATAATACACAAAGCTGATGATCTCACAGCACTGGAAATGTACAAACATGCTCAAATCTCCAAATTCAAGTGGATGAGGACAAACCACTAAGAAATATATTACCTACATAATATCAGTGTCTGTGTGTGAGGGAAAAAAAGAAGTAATGGCACAGCATCTAACTTTAAAATAACAGAGAACAGCAAACTAGTCACTAGGTACTCACTGGAAACAGCAGCTAAAATTGGGAGGGTTTTGGCTTTTCCACAGCAGGCAGATGCAAGGAGCACATCTCAAGAAGGACCAAAGGTACTGGGGCAGAATACCACTGTGAACGCTCAGAACTGGTACCCCAGCGGTGCCTTCTAGAACAGGACTCCACAAATAGCAGTAACTCTGGGGCTGGAAGTAATTCAGGAGGAAACTGACAAGAGAGATCAAAGAAAGAAGATCCAAAATTGTGCCGTCCACACATGTGGCCACTGAGCGACATGAGGCTAGTCAGAACTGAGATACGATGGAAGAGTAAAATAGCTGTAATGATTCAGTAGAAAGGAATGGAAAATAACTCATCAGTAATTTTTATATTACTTTCATATGGAAAATATATTTTGAATAGATGGAATTTAAAACATTATTAAAGTGAATTTTACACTTCTTTTTAGAAAAAAAATTTTGACTACAAGATAATTGTTAATTACATTGTGTGGCTAGTATTATATTGCCAATGGGCAGCTCTCAGTATTATTGACATCTGAGATGCCGATTACATACCTCAAGAGAAAAAAACAATTATGCAGCTGTATGAATGGAGCACAAGGGAATGAGTAAAAATGAACATACATATTTGCAATTCACCAACTTGAAGTGACATTTTAAAAAATGAGATTAGATAGGATTCCCCACAAAGTGAATATGACAAAAATGACCTAAAACTAAAAGCTTGGGAATTCTAACACATAGAAGTATGGAAGATGAGGAAGGTCCAAGAGAATATGAAGTGAACATAAGAGGGAAGTCTCTAAAGATCAAGAAAGGACATGTATAGAGGAAAAGAAGTGACCAATTGTATTAAATGCTGCCCAAAGATCAAGCAAGATGATGTCTGATATGTTTCCACTGGATTCTACAGTGTGGAGGTCTGCCATATGATGGTATTTGGTACTTCCTTAAGAAGAGTGTGTAAGAAGGACTCAATGTCAAAAGGAAGGTAGAAGAGCCTGTGGCCCACTGGGGCTGTGTAATTATCGGTGTGGCGGGCCAGAGTTAAGGAAGTTTGGTTAGGGTCCACAATTAGGCAAATCAAATGCCCAGGAGATGAACTAGGATAGTTAGATCTTTGATTCCACCTACAATGCTGGCTCAATGAAGGAAGGAGCCAGACCTAGGCTTGAAGTATTGCTTTCCTCAGTCTCTGGGATATGAGGGGGTATTTTGTCTACCCCTTGCTCCCCAAAACAGTGACCACCTGGCCACTTTTTGCACCCAAGATCAAGCATATCACAGGCCCAGCTCTTCTATCCTTAGGAATAACTGAGAATAGGACCTTGCTGGCTCTGAAAGTGTCCTTAGGGAATCAGGGTACCTTATATATTGGACTGGCCAGTAAGGTCATTTGAGTTTTTCCATAAGATGTAAGAGAAAAACCCAAATGAAATTTTTGGCTAAAAACAATATTTTATACAAAACTAATAGAAGGTCAGGGGCCTCATCCCCTTGTCCCTGTGGACTCTTAGCTCTGGTATGAAATTTAGATGAGGAGTCCCCAAGTAGGGCCCTCAAAAATACAGGGCTCAGCACTATGGCCCTTCTTGACCCAGTCAAATACCAGTACTCGGCATACACCAGAAAAGCAGAAGAAAAGAGAGGAGAACCTAGAGATCATCATGCTATTAATAAATGAAGTCAGAGAGAGAAAGACAAATATATGATATTATTTATATGTGGAACCTAAAATATGACATAAATGAACTTATTTACGACACAGAAATAGCTTCAGACACAGAAAATGAACTTATGGTTACCAAAGTGGAAAGGGGGTGGGGGAAGGGACAAATCATGGGTTTGGCATTGGCAGGTCCAAATAACTATAACTAAAATGGATAAGCAATAAGGACCTAGTGTATAGCACAGGAACTATATTCAATATCTTGTAATAAGCCATGATGGTGAAGAATATGAAAAAGAATGTATATATTGAATACATGTATAACTGAATCACTTTGCTGTACACCAGGAACTATGCCAACACTGTAAATCAACTATACTTCAATAATAAAAAAAACATCTTCTCAGAGTATATGTAAAACTGGCCAAAAAACAGAAGAGAGGGGAAAGATGGGAGGAGTTCATTTTAGTGTTTGGGCTTTGTTTTTTGTTTTTTTTGTTTTTGCTTCCCTCACTTGAATGTGGTTTCCTACCATCCTTTCAGAACTTAAATTTCTGAAAAACAGGTAAGTTGAGTCTCATCACAGAAATGATGATATGGTCAAAGTGAAAACACAAGTGAACACATATTCTGTTCACAGCATGGTGTATCCCCATTTAATTCTATACAACTGTCCATGCACATGCACAAATACACACCCTCACATATCTGCTCACAACTCAGTCACAACTGTTTTTTTAAATGCAATTATCTATTAACATGTTTTTTTCACTTAGTATTTGACCATTTTATCATGCCAATCATTAACTTTGAATAATTGCGCAGCTCCCTTCAACCCTCATCTTCAGAAGCCCGTTTTCTCAACACACAAACTTATTCCTCCTCTAAAAACCAAGACCTTCCCCCCTCAGGGTTCTGACCTCTGCTGTTTCTTCCTTCTTGATTCTAAGTCTTCCTCCTAGCTCTCCGTATTCTCCCTCTGTTATCCTCCTTCACACATTTGATAATGCACTGCTTCTTCCTGACCCTGGGCACCTCCATCACCCTTCCATTTCTCTAGACACCTTAAGTTAAACTCTACTTCTCTTGTCCCAGCTGTAAATCACCTATGCTAATAGGGTATGAATTGTCCAAATAGAAATTTTATGGTCATAACTGCATTTCAAATAAAAGCCATAAATGATGACTCTTTGTCCCTTTGTAAAGAGTTAAGTAGCATTTTTTTTAATCCTCCAAATATAACACAAAACAATTTCAGAGAGAATTAAAAAATAACATTAAAAAAGGAAACCAACACTTAAATTTATTAAAAGCAAATCACTCTATGGAGAGATAATTGCCTATAATTTTTCGAAACCGACTGAAGATATCAAGCTACATGATTAAGAACCCCTACAGAAAAAAAAAAGAAAGAAAGAAAGAACCCCTACAGACTTCCAAGCAAGACAGATGAAAAGAAAACCACACCTAAAAACATCAGAATAAAACTACTGGGAAAAGTATTAAAATAATCAATAAGACACAAAAAGTGCTTGATAAAATACACTATTTTCACAGACAACATTCACTATTACAATAATATAGACTTTGCAAAATAACTTGTAATTTCAAAGCAATTTCAAACAAAACCCCAATGGGATATTTCACGCAATTTGACATATTAGGATGTATATGAAAAAGGAAAGGGTTATGAAATGTGAATAGTATGAAAACACTCTTGAAAAAGAATGAAGTGAGATACTTGACCTACAACATCAAAGTTCTTTATAACAGTGTGGTGTAAGTGCACATAGAGACAAATGACCCAGCTGTACAAAAGAGTCTAAACTTAGATCCATAATTAAACCTATTCCATTTCAGGGCTACAGTGCTAAATTATGGGAAAAGGGGGTAATTTTTAAATGCTTCCTGGCAATTGATTACCCACATGGAAACAAGGAATAAAATGGGAATCACATGGAAGCAAATTTCAGGTAGGTTACATTCTGTGAAAAGTAGGACTTAGAGCATAGGGAGAAAAAATAAGACTATCTTATATACTTTAGGATCAGTAAAAGATTTCTTAAAATATAAAAAGCACAAACTGTAAAAGATAGTAAAATTCAGCTCCATAAAAATTTTAAAACTTAGACAACAAACTGGAAGTATTTGCCCCACATTAGCCAGAAAAAGGGTTATTCATAATGCATATTTTTAAAACAATGAGTATAAATAGGCACTTCACAGAAACATAAATGCCCAAAGACATGAACAAAGGAAGTGTTTACTTTTACTTGTAATTATGAAAACGTCGGAATGAGAGAGTCTTCAAGGGTGACACCCTTAAAGAAAATTTCATTCTCTAAAAAGGCAACTTGGAAAGGGGACATTTCAACTCAAGAGCAAAGGTAGGCCCTTTTCAGGGGGTGGGGGGCTGGAATCTAGGGTTAACATCAGATTAAGAGCTGACTGCTAGAGTCATGGGGAGCAGAGGCTTTTAAATTGCTCGGAATGTTAGTGGCTATAGCAGAACCCTTGGAAACCTCACAGGTGAGCACCAGCAGGCAGCCAGATCACTGCAGTGGGTGGATGGGTGTCTGTTCCAAGTCGGCTTCTTGGAGGCGGCTTACAGAGGTCGCAGCTCAGAAAGCAGGGGGCGGGGTGGGTGCTCTCTCTTGTGGCCTGCTCCCCTTGGAGAGGCAGGGCTCGGGGGGCATCCAGTCGAGGCAGCAAGGCTGGCCGAACTCTAGGAGGACTAGGCTTGGAGTTGAAGCTCAGGTGAACCAAATCATCATCGTCATGGCAGGAGAGCACTTGTGGACAGAAAACCCAGTGAGGGAGGAGGGGGCTCAGGCCAAGAGACCCCAAGGAGGAGCCGCTCTCCACTCACTGCCCAGCAAAATGAAAGGAAAATGTGCCGAGAGACCCGGATGAAGCGGGACTAAAGCAGATGGCATTACCACCAGTGCCTAGGGGGAGACGAGCCTTCCTAAGGTCAATCTAGAGGGAGAAGCAGGAATCAAGATGGACCAGGGCGGCAGCGAAGCGCCGTTCTTACCTGTGTGTTGGCTCAGGAGGACTGGGCCTGGCGTGGGGTCGTAGTCGGGGAGATGCAGGACTCCAGACAGAAGCCTGAGAAAGGACTGCGCCTGCTGGGCTGAGGTTTTGGAGTAAACGGCAGCAAGAGTCAAGCCTCTGAGTCCCAGAAGCTCAAAGAAACGGGAGCACGCTGGAGGATTCCGGGTCTGGGCAGTGTCTTCTCTGTGGGGCCGCTTTTTGGCACATTTTCTCCCTAAACCACGGTCAGCACTCGTCCGCTGACTGAGCCAGTGCCGCTCGGCTATGTAGCGGCTTCGCGCCCAGCTTCACGGAATGAATTCTGGCCCTTCTGCGCCTCCGTACCTCTGAGCTGGGCGAGAACTCGTGCAGCTGCGAAGACCAGACCTTCTTCACCTGCGCAGAGTTTAGAGCGAGCAGGTGTGGGCCGTCAGTGATAATGGAAATGGAGGCTGCGGTGGGGGAAGCTTTCAGGCGCGGAGCTCAGTGGTGAAGGGTCACTTATTCAGTCGTGCTACACTCCTTGCAACCCCACGGACTGCAGCGCGCCAGACTTTCTTGTCCTTCACCATCTCCCGGAACTTGCTCAAACTCACGTCCATTGAGTCGGTGAGGCCATCCAACCATCTCATCCTTTGTCCTCCCCTTCTCCTCCTACCTTCAATATTTGCCAGCATCGAGGTCTTTTCCAACAAGTTGGCTCGTCGCATAAGGTGGCCAAAAGTATTGGAGCGTCAGCTTCAGCATCGGGAGGGTCACTTGAGAACGGGGGAATCCGGGCATCAAGACCTGGGTTGCCAGTCCTGCTGGTAAGGGTAGCAGCAGAGGAGACCTCCTTTTGAGGGCTACTGGCCGCCTAACCCTGCATGAATTTAAACTGCTACTGCTGGGGGATCAGGACGGGGAACACATGTAAATCCATGGCTGATTCATGTCAATGTATGGCAAAAACCACTACAATATTGTAAAGTAATTAGCCTCCAACTAATGAAAACAAATGAAAAAATAAATAAATAAACTACTACTGCTGCTCTCCTCTTCCCCCTAGCCTCATTAGGTAGTCACATTGCCAGGTTCTCAGAAACAGGCCCTCCATTGCAAATGCCATCTCTTGTAGAGCTGTGGGTTTGCCGACGGAAGAAGGTGGGTGGACCCTGGTGGAACCTTAGTTTCTGATTGGTGAGCTGGATATCACATGACCCTTCTCATCTTCCTAGAGCCCAACCCACATCTTTCTGGCAGCAAACAGGTGAGTGTGCATCGCCGCATTGGGGTCTGCCCTGGAATGCTCAGTAACATGGATTTCCTCAGTCTTTAAACATAGCCCCTAAAAGTTCGTTTGTGTGTAGGTAGGTGGGGCTCTCGAGATAAACAATTTTAATGACCTCACATCAGCGTGTCAACATCCTTTGGGTAGCTCAACCTCAAGAAATCACTTGAAAGACATACCACACTGGTCAGAAAGAAATAATCCCCTCACTGGGTCATCCTCACGGAGTTTGGTCAGAACACTGAGTGCGCAAAGGGGAGAGTCCTGGGACTCCTCATGGCATCTGGATTACCCCCACACTGAATTGGTGTGGGTTAAAGAGTTGGAGCGTGGTTTCTGAAAGGGTAGAAACGGGATAGGGCCCACGTTGTTCTTGAAATGTTCAGCCCTGCTGCCTCCGTAGTTGCCTGGCACCAGAAGGCATTTTGAACATCTTCCTGGAAGACTGCTTCGGCCTACCTGGCTCCTTGAGGCAAAGGGTTGCCTGAAATAAAGAGTGGTACTGCCCTTAAGTATACATCAACATATGTACAGGCTACACAGTAATCTAGTGATGAGTATATACTAATTTATTTGACCTAATATTCATTCTTGGCCACAGATGTCTAGTAAATGTGTTGCACGGACTTCAAGTTTAACATTTGGACATTTATTTTTAGTCATTATTACAACCCAAAAAAGAGGCAAAGGTAAGAAAAACTTGCACCTAAATTTTCACACACCCATAGGTAACTACTGCAAATGCTCAAGTATATGTTGGCAGAACAGCCATTCATTATTGTTTTATAAAAGTAGAATTATGTATAAAAATTATTTTGTAACCTGTGATTCAGACCCAGAAAACATACTTTCCATGTCAATAAATAAATTTATACAAGGCCATTTGGTAACTAGAAAATATTCCACTTAGAGAAGAAACCTACATCTTCGATCATTCTTATATTGCAAACATTTGTGTTGTTTTCAACTTTTAACTCTCTAACACATCACTGCAAGACACACATCCTTCTTACTAAATAAAATTTGTTCATAATCTAGATTGTCATTGTTATGGATGAATTCCCAGAGGTGGAAATTGTTGGTATGACATATGTAATTCTTTGATAAAAGTATCAGCAATCTGATCTCCTGAAAGTCATTTTTATTACAATTTTGGCAGAATGGAATGGGATGTTTAGTGGAGTGGATGAACAACTGGAAATACAATACAAAACAGAATGGAATGATAGTTGGAATGTTAATAATATGGGATGTAAGGTGGATTTGAAATGTAATACTGAATGGAATGAAATGAGACTGCAGAGCAAACTAGAATGAGATGAGGAATAGAATATGGACCTGAAGAGGGTATGGAAAGGAAAACTGAATGAAAATTGAATGGAATATAATGGGAAAATGGAATGGAAAGGAGGATGGAAATAAATATTTAATGGCATATAGAATAAAAAATATAATGTCATATGAGAAAAGGAATGGAATATAGAATAAAATAAAATTTTTAAGAAAAAGAACAAAATTGAAATTAAATAGGGAGGAATACAGAATGGAACTGAAAATGCAGTGGCAGAAAATAAATGGACTATGAAATATTCACTATTTAAAAATAGATGAAATGGAAAAGATGAAATGGGACTTGGAATGAAATATAAAACACAATGTCTTAAAGGGTGGGATAGAAATTGAATAAAAATGAAATGGAAGATGGAAAATGAAATTACTATTGAATGAGAGGATGCACTAAAATGAAGAATACATTAAAAGAATGTGTTTAAATCAGTTACTGCTCCATAACTTGATGCTGTGAAACAACAATTATAGATTCTGCACATCTGCAGTTCAGACTGGGTTTGTCTCTATTCCACTGTATCTGGGCCCTCAGCTGGAAAAAACTGAATGGCTACTAGGTCATGAAGGAAGAACAATCAGTGATGATTCCTAGAATTTGGCCAGAGAATCTGGGTGGATGAAACGGGGAAAACTTGCTGAAAGAGGGAAAACTCGCTCAGTAGAGGAGCAGATTGGGAAGAGAATCGAAGCTGGTGATTTCTGTTCTGACCATGTTGACCACTACAACCTGTGTGGTTGTGCTACTCATTTAGAGGAACAAACCCCAACTTACCTCATAACACTCCATATACTCTAGAGGGCAACTTTCACCAGTTTCATGGGTCTGTATTCCTCTGGGGTGTCATTTCAGATTACTCTCTGATATCCATCCCTTCCTTTACTCCTTTCTGTAGTCTTTCTGGAACTGAGTGATGATCCTTGACTTAATAATAACTAAGATGCCTCCATTTGTCTTTGCTCTCATTTAAAGATATATCTATTTCTATATATAAATACATATAAGGAGAAGTATTAATGGAGAGAAAAATGTATATATTTCTCTGTGTATGTATCTCTTATATGTATGTATATATTTCTATATATAAATATATTTTTATATAAAAATTAAATTTATTCACATATAAAGATATTATTTTTAAATAAAAATATATTACATATCTAGAAATTTCTATATATTTTTGTATATAGAGAAATTATATATGTATAATTTCATTAAATATAGACTTACATATTTATATATTACATTAAATATATACTTTTATATGGGCTTCCCTGATGGCCACCTGCCAGTGCAGGAGACATAAGTTTGATCCCTGGGGCAGGAAGATCCCCTGGAGAGGGAAATGGCAACCCACTCCAGTATTCTTACCTGGGAAATCCCATGGACAAGGGAGCTTGGCAGGCTACAGTCCATGGGGTCACAAAAGCGTTGGATACAACTGAGCAACTAAACAACAACAATCTATCTATATACCTGCCTACCAATCTATTCATCCATCTGTGATTTCTTTTGGCTACTGTAAACAAAATTACCACAAGTTTGATGACTTAATGTAACAGAAATGTATTCTTTCAAAACCCTGGAGGCAAGACATACAGATTCAGTATCACTGGGCCACAGTCAAGGTATGGGCAGGCCTGCAGTCCCTCCCGAGACACTGGAGGAGAACCTGCTCTTGACTCCTCCAAATTCTAGTAGCTTCCCACCTTCCTTGGCTGATTGCCATCATCACCTCAATTTCCACACTGTCTTCCCATGGCTTTTTCTGTGTATTTGTACATCTCTCTTACATCTTTCTACATCTTTGCCTCTCTCTTATAAGAACATGTGATTGCATTTAGACCTCACCCAGATAATAGAGAATTATCTCCCCACCTCAAGACTTCAAGATCTGTAACTTAATCACATCGGCAATGTCCTTTTCTTTTTTCCTTTACCATATAAGGTAATGTTAACAGCTTCCATTGATTAGGATGTGTCTTTCTTTTGGTGGATCATTATTGAACCAACCACACTATCCATCAATCTCTCAACCTACCTATCTTTATACCTACAGAGCTTTCTTACATAGATTACATCCCCTAAGGAGCAGTAGTTCTTCACCAGGTACATTTTTTTCCCTGAGGAGACATGTGATATTAATAAAATCCCTGGAGATATTTTTGGTTGTCCCAACTGGTAATGGTGGAAGTGCTATGGGCATCTAGCATGTAAAGGAGAGAGCTGCTGCTAAACCCCCTCAATTCACAAGATAACATCCTACAAGGAATTATCTATCAGAACCATAATGTCAACAGTGTCAAGGTTGACAAACCCTGCTGAAGAAAAGTTAGACAATTCAGAAAAGTTGATAACAAAATTTAAATCCCGAGCAATCCCTCCAGTGATTGATAACTATTGTTAAACATTTGATATGTCATCAGAGTGAAGTCCCGGGAAGATGACAGGGGAGAGAAATCTAAAAATCCATCCCTCTACAAGCAAACGTTGGCCAAAAAAAAAAAAAAAACTCAGTATCAACTTGGTTTTAAACTCTAGAATTTAACTTAAAAACTTAGAATCAAAGAGTGCTTAATGAATGAAAGGCTTTTTTCGTTATCTGCCTACCATCCCCATTCCTCAGTTAGGCAGTAGCTCTGTGGATGGCAGCCTAAATTCCTGATTCAGCTGCTGGTGCCAGAGGGAGAAATATAGTTTTTAAAAAATATAGTTTTTCTCAGAGTTGTGGTTGTGCATTTTGACCTGTTTTGTGGCTCCCTGAGGAATCAGCTCAGAGATTTGCCTTTGCTTCACCTACCTCAGAACTGTCGGTGCTGGAGAAGCCTCCCAGGTGAGCATTTGTTGAAACCATTTCAAAGCAAATACTACCTCTCACACAACTCAATATCTAAAAAACAAACAAACCTAAAAATTGAGCGGAAGACTGGGAGAGAAGTTTTTCCAAGGAAGACATACAAAAAGACAAAAAGGCACATAAAAAGCTGTTCAACATCACTGATTGTCAGGGAAATGCAAATCAAACCACAGGGAGCTCTCCTCATCCCTGTAGCTGCTCAGTCGTGTCTGACTCTTTGTGACCCCATGGATTGGAGTCCAGCAGGTTCCTCTGTCCATGGAATTTTCCAGGCAGGAATACTGGCATGGGTTGCCATTCCCTTTTCCAGGGGATCTTCCCAACCCAGGGATCGAACCCGGGTCTCCTGCATTGCAGGCAGATTCTTCACCATCTGAGCCATGTCTGTATAATCCTTACACCTGTAAGAATGCTTATAAGATTCATGTCAATGTATGACAAAAACCACTACAATATTGTAAAGTAATTAGCCTCCAACTAATAAAAATAAATGAAAAAAAAAAAAAAAGCAAACAAATCAGTGTTGGTGACCATGTGGGAAAGAGAACCCTTGTGCACGGGTGGTAAGAATGTTAACTGACACAGCCACTACAGAAAACACTATGGAGGTTCCTTCAAGAAACTAGAACTACCGTATGATCTAGCAATTCTATTCCAGGGCGTACATTCGGAAAAGACAAAAACTCTAATTTGGAAGGATTCATGGACCCCAATTCATTGCAGCATTGTTTACAATAGTGCAGATATGGAAGCAACCTAAATGTCCAACAGATGAGTGAATAAAGAAGATGTGGTATTTGTTGTTCAGTCGCTCAGTTGTGTCCGACTCTTTGCGTCCCCATGGACTGTAGCACGCCAGGCTTCCCTGTCCATCACCAACTCCAGAGCTTGCTCAAACGCATGTCCACTGAATGGGCAATGTCATCCAAGGTCCATATACCACATCCAACGTGTGGTGTAGGTAGCACTAGTGGTCAAGAACCCACCTGCCAATGCCAAAGACGTAAGAGACGCAGGTTAGATCCCTCAGTCAGAAAGATCTCCTGGAGGAGGACATGGAAACCCACTCCAGTATCCTTGCCTGGAGAATCCCATGGACAGGGGAGCCTGGGGGGCTACCGTCCATAGTGTCGCACAGAATCAGATACGACAGAAGCGACTTAACACATACGTATATAAATATACTGGAGTGGATTACATTTCCTCCTCCAAAGGATCTTCCTGACCCAGGGATCGAACCCACATCTGGCTGCATCACAGGTAGATTCTTTACTACTGAGGCACCAAGGAAGCCCCATCCCTGAGGCAGAGTGTCTCACCCCCAAGGAGACGGAGACTCCTACGGTAGGCTGCTTGCTCTGACTAGGTCCATTGTGCTGATGCCGACCACCTTAGTGTCTTGGTGTGAGAAGAGTCTCACGCAGATAGAGGTATCTGGGACCAAGTTACTTCCCTGACTGGGTCCCCTTTACCTTGTTCTTCTCTTGCCACCCTCCCCACCCCCAAAGGCCCCCGGGTCTCTGGGCAGGAAGAAATGTCTGTGGCCCACAGGAACAAAGACTTCCTGGATCAGGCTGCATGTAGGAATTGGATTTTGACCATTCTAATAGGTGTGCTGTGAGTCTCGTTCACTTTTAACTACAGGTTAGTCAGGCAGCCTTCATTAAAGCAGAACTGTTACCCACATGAAATCAAACATAAATGAAAAGTAAAATCTGCCAGAGAGCAAGAGCAAGATTAAACACAGAACTGGGCGTTTATAGTGCTTTTATAAAATCCCTTGAGGCTATGCAGAGCCAAACCTGAAAGCTGTATCAAGAAGGAGTGAAGTCTGGGGTCTTAAACTTTCTTTTTTGCCATTAGAGAAAAAAATCCATGTACAACTTCTATTGGAAGGCACTGTGGAACAAATTTGGAAATGTTACAATTCACAAGAAGAGCTGGAACTAGGTTGTGTAAAACATTAACGATGGGAAAAGTCAATGCAAGTAGAATACCTAGGCAGAGCACTACAGATTGCAGATATTTGGTAAGCCCTATATCTTTCTGAAAGGATACAAAAGCTTTTATGAAAGCCCTTTTTCTTTGCTATAAGAACCTCAATCCTCCAACAATTCATTCAGATTAAGTTAATTCTTCTTTTATGCCTAAAGCATCCAAATAGGGCATTCCTATATTTCACCATGTAAATCCCTGTGATATTTATCTAATCAACAGCTGGATCTTTGGTGTTTAGGAGGAAAAAATAGGTCAGGAAAATCTTGAAACAATTGTGGAGAATAACATATTTTACTTATCTGACTGAAGGACACAAGTGATACTAATTTGGGGAAACAGGACTTCCTCTTGGCATTTCATCCTTTCTGTCTTCAGATTGGGCTCTACAAAGAGAACCTTAAGCTCTGCTCTATAATTTCAAGGCTTTTGGTTTTTTTCTATCTTCTTTTTTAAAAATTTTGGCTAGTGGAGCAGAGTCTCTGACTTTCAGGTTGCCTGAGTGTGTGTGCTAGTTTTACCTTTGAAAAATGCCACCCTGAAATCTGGAAAGACAGGTATAGGAGCCAAGATGTGCTCACCTTGTTGTTCAGCCACTAAGTTGTGTCTGACTCTTTGCAACCCCATGGATCTGCTTACATAATCATGGATTTTTTTCCCCTCCAAGGACCACACTAAGTTCTCAGGGTAAAGAACAAAGAAATACGCCTTTTGGCTTAGGCAGAGGGAGGGGAGAGTAACTGTTTGTAAATACCCCTATAACCTTCCCATAACAAAAGCCTACTTTCCAGGATAAGATACTTTGAAAGAGCATAATTCTGAAATTTTATCCTGGCTGGAAAAGGGAATCCCTCCCCAATCCATCCCCTATGGTTTTCCTGGCCTCACTTGGTGGGGGCGGGGGGTGGGAGCTTTAAGGAAATGAATTGGGAATGTTGCAGTCTAAGAAGTCCAAGTAGTAGAAAAAAGGCAAAAATGATATATCACTGAAGGAGGGACAGAAACCATTGTGAAGGTCATAGCACTGAAACACAGGCCCTCTAAAAGACTGACAATCAGGAGGTTATGGAAAGCTTCCTGTCCTCCATACCCTACCAGGGAATCAACAAGGCTCCAATATAGTGATACTGTGTACCAGCCCCTGTGTCCTTGTCTTTAAAGTAAAATGTTGACTCAGGGAATTAATGATTGGGAAAGGTAAAGATGTAGAAACATCCAATGGCTCTTGGGCTGGGGAACTGGTAACACTTTAGACTATATATTTGCCATGTAGCAACATTACCAAACTCCCAATTCTCTGAAAGATATAGATAAAGGCCTAACACATTCTTAACTTGTTTTTAAAGGAAGCAGACCCCTCCCCCCCCCAGATGAAAACTGCTGACCCCAAGTACATAGAACCTAGACTGGTTGAAACCAGAAGACTGATGATACTTGAAACTTCACCTTGATGCCAGCTGATGGCAGAATTTTCCACGAGCTGATCACACCTTGCCCCTTGAACGCACAGTCTTGAGGGCATTAGCCTGCTGTGGCCCCCTTTGCCTGTCAATGCAATAAAATCTACTCCTTTCAACTTCATCCAAAACTGTCTCCCTGTTTCAATTTGGCACCAGTGAATGGAGGCCAAGTTTCAGCAAAAATAGTACCTCTGGGTAACAGCTGGAAAAGGAAACAGACTCGCTTTGGGGAACAGTGTACAGAGAAACCTCAAAGCCAAGATGGGGAACTAAAATAAGGACACGAGAGGAATCTGACGCTTCTAGAACCTATAGCCACCATGAACATTTAACACAACCCTCCTCTGAGCCAGATTAACATAAATCTTCACAATAACAGACTCTATACCACAATTTTATTACCCAAACATCTACCTTTCAACAACAACAAAAAAGGACAAAGCATATCAAAATGCAAAAAAAACACAAACCCATAGTCTGAAAAAACAAAACAAACATCAGAACCATACTCAGATACAGCACAAGTATTAGAATTATCAATGAACTTAATATAACTCTGAGTAATATGCTAAGGTGTTTAATGGAAAAAGTAAAGAACATACAAGAACAGATCTTTAAGCAGAAAGATAGAAACTCTAAGAAAAACAAATTCCACAAATCAAAATCACAGAAACAGAAATTAAAAATGCTGTCAACTACCTAATTAGGAGATTCCACATGTTTGAGGGAAAAAATTGAAGATGGGTCAATAGGAAGTTCTCAAAGTAAAATGCAAAGAAAATAAATATTTTTTTAAAAAAAGAATGTGTACACGTGTATAACTGAGTCTCTGTGCTATACGGCACAGATTGGCAAAACCCTGTAAATCTACTATATTTCAATTTATTTTTTAAAACTAAAGTAAAAAATTAAAAAAACAAAAAAGAATAACTAAGAACTGTGGGGCAATATAAGAAAGTAATATATGTGTAGAGTACCAGAAGGAGTAGAAAGAGAAAATGGAGCAGAAGAAATAGTTGAAGTAATAATTACTAAGAACTTCTCAAAATGAATAACAGATAATGATGGATAAATTATAGATCTGGGAATCTCAGAGAGCACTAAGCAAGATAAATACAAGAAAAAAAGCTACACTTGGACATATCATATTCAATCTGCACATAAAAAAAGAATGAACTTGAAAAAAGTCAGGAAAATAAAGGACCTTATTTACAAAGGAATAAAGACAAGAATTACACTGGACTTCTTGTCAGAAAACACGTAAGCAAGAAGAGGGGTGTGAAATATTTAAAAGTGATGAAAAGATGAATTTATCCTTCAAAAGTAAAGGAAAAATAAAACTTTCTCAGAGAGAAAAAATGTGGCAAATCAGTGCCAGTAGGTAGACTTGCCCAGTCAATAATATTCAGAGAAGATCTTTATGTATAAGAAAAAGTATATCTGCTATATACCTGTATATTTATCAGAAGACTTGATTTTCATTGAAAAAAGCATCTGAGAAGAAATAAATGAAGATAAAATATTTTCCTTTTCTTAATTTAATTTCCTTTTCTTAACCTAAAATATACCTTTCTTTAAAGCATTAATAATAACAATGTATGGGGGGGGGGGGGTAGGCTTCCCTGGTGGCAAACTGGATGAGAATCTGCCTGCCAATGCAGTCAACACAAGTTCTATCCATGGTCTGGGAAGATCCCACATGCCACAGAGCAACTAAGCCTGTGAGCCACAACTACTGAGCCTGTGCTCTAGAGCCTGCAAGCTACAAATACTGAAGCCTGCGCTCTAGAGTCTGTGCTCCAGGACAAGAGAAGCCACTGCATTGAGAAGCGCCCACACCACAAGAAAGAGTAGACCCTGCTCACTGCGACTAGAGAAAGTCCGCACAAAAGCTGACCCAGTGCGGCCAAAAACTTTTAAAAAAATTTTTAATATTAAAAAAAATAAATGAATAACTACTTAAAAAAACAAATGAATAAATGACCACTTAAAAAAATGTATGGAGTGGCTATATCATATAGGTAAGTGAAACAAGGTCACATGCAAGGTCACAGAGAAAGCAGGCAGGATTTGAGAATATTCTGTTATAAGGTAGCTGTGCTACATGTAAAACAATATAGTGTTATTGAAGGAGTCTTTGGGGCCTAGAAAAGAGAACAACAGTCTCAAAGGCCCCTTGCTGAATCATCTAACTTCGGAGAAAACAAAACAGAATTTTAGTTCCACCCTGATGCTCCAGGCCGGTTGCATCTGTCTGGGACTTATCAACCCCTGTCCAGAAACCTTCCACCCCTACACCTGCCCAGAAGACTTATCACCCCCTGTCCGGGAACTTTGCACCCCCTACACCTGCCACAAGACTTATCACCCCCTGCCCAACTACAAGTGTCATCTCAACAAAAGAATACTCAAAATATCCCGCCTGATTAATGTTTCCCTTATCGCTTCCACAAACCTCCCTATAAGTCTGAAGCCTCCCTGATCCCTCTCGGCGCTCAGCCTGGTCGTTAGGCTGACTGTTGCCCCTCTTTGCCTGAATAAAGGTAACCTACTTCTGTTGAGGTCGTCTTTCCTTTTCTGCCTTGCCTGAACTATACCCTACAGTTATCTGAAGGTGAACTTAGACTAATTAAAAACATGTGTATTTTAAACCCTAGAGCAAGCACTGAAAAACTTTTAAAATAAATATAAATAATAGGCTGAGACAGGATATAAAATAGAACCAAATAAAATGCTCAGTTAAAATCAGAGAAGGCAGAAAATGGTGAGGCAGAAAGAAACAAATAGGAAATATAACACATAGAAATCAGTTACATGGGTGGTAAATATTAATCTAGTTATATAAATAAACACTTTACATGTGAATGGTCTAACTATCGCAACTAAAATATAGAGATTGTCAGAGTGGATAGAAAAAACTAGACCAACTTCCTTTAGAAGGTAGTGCTTTAAGGGAAGAAATGAGTGTCTTGCTGCACAAGAGGAGAATTGCGGAAAAGGGATCAACAATAGAATCAGAACAAAAAGAGGACAGAAATGAAGATTCAGAGCCTATAACTTCTAAGCCTCTTCAACAAGTACATCTGATCTGAGAAGAAAACCTTGGGAAAGAACAAATACAGTGAATGGCAGCAAGTTACCTGTTATTTCCAGACCAAAATCTGTGCCCTCGTCACAGCCCAGTGACAACAGAGTGCAGACAGAGGGACTAGACCCTGACAGCCTGAAGCAGGACTTTTTTCTTTTTTTAGGTCACACCACACAGCATGTTTAACTTATATGCAGAGTACCTGCTTATTTAACTTACATGCAGAGTACATTATGCGAAATGCTGGGCTGGATGAACCACAAGCTGGAATCAAGATTGATGGGAGAAATATCAATAACCTCAGATACACAGATAACACCACGCTTATAGCAGAAAGCGAAGAGGAACTGAAGAGCCTCCTGATGAAAATGAAAGAGGAGAGTGAAAAAGCTGGCTTAAAATTCAACATTCAAAAAACTAAGATCATGACATCTGGGCCCACCACTTCATGGCAAATAGATGGGGAAACAATGGAAACAGTGACAGACTTTATTTTCTTGGGCTCCAAAATCACTGCAGATGGTGACTACAGTCATAAAACATTTTTAAAGACACTTTCTCCTTGGAAGAAAAGCTGTAACCAACCTAGACAGCATATTAAAAAGCAGAGACATTATTTGCCAACAAATGTCCGTCTAGTCAAAGCTATGGTTTTTCCAATATTCATGTATGGATGTGAGAGTTGGACCATAAAGAAAGCTGAGCACAGAAGAATTGATGCTTTTGAACTGTGGTGTTGGAGAAGATTCTTGAGAGTCTCTTGGACTACAAGGAGATCAAACCAATCAATCCTAAAGGAAATCAGTCCTGATTATGCACTGGAAGGACTGATGCTGAAACTCCAACACTTTGGCCACTTGATGCGAAGAACTGACTCATTTGAAAAGACGCTGATGCTGGGAAAGATTGAAGGTGGGAGGAGCAGGGGACAGCAGAGGATGAGATGGTTGGATGGCATCACCGACTCGATGGACTTGAGTTTGAGAAAACTCTGGGAGTTGGTGATGGACAGGGAGGCCTGGCGTGCTGCAGTCCATGAGGTCACAAAGAGCTGGACATGACTGTGTGACTGAACTGAACTGACTGCAGCATGTGGGATCTTAGATCCCCAACCACGGATTGAACCCATGGCCCCTACACTGGGAGCCCAGAGGGACTACCAGGAAAGTCCAGGACACTGTAGATGAAATGAGAAAAGAATTAACTAAGCTAAAAGAAGAGCATATTGATTCAAACAGGCAGGAACTGAACAAGTCAAATACCACATAGAGCAAAAAACTAAAGAGAGATAGGACTGTAATCTGGAGAAAGAAAAAAAAAAACACGTACAAAAAATACCTGTTAACATAACAAAACCCCTATATTTTGTGAGCTATAAGAAGAAAATGGAGATAGTTGGGAGGAGGGAAAAACCAGCATAGTTTGAAAACCTTCTGACATTACTATTCCTTCAGACATTACTGTTACTTCGGACATTACTATTCTGGCGATAAGCTATTTCCCTCCCAGTTTGCTGCTTTTTTCTGATGTTCACAACAGGATAGAACAGAGTTGTATAGAAATTCCGGTATCACTTATGAATAAAAGACTAAACCTGTCAGGCAAGATACTGTGCACTGAAATATTTTCATGTCAAGAGAAAAAGCACACATTTTCCACTACCCATTGCAAAAATAAAGAAAAGATAGGTTGGAGAAGTCTTTTTCAGAGAATGCTGATGAGGAATTTAGTAAGTTATGCTTAATGTACTGTAAACATTTCTCTCAGGTTTATCTTCTGTCATATTTGATATTCCATAAATAATTGAGATCAGCCCTATGTAGTTTAAGATCATAAAATGTGTAGCAAATGGACTTATAAAAAAAAATACTACACCAACTATATATTGTCTAAAGGAAACTCAATTTAAATATTAAGACTCAAGGATATTAAATATAAAGAGACAGAGAAAGATATGATGCTAACATTAATCAAAAGAAAGCTGGAGTACTATATCAATGTCAAATAAAGCAAACTTCCAACAAGAAAAATCATCAGGGATAAAATGGAGCATTATATAATGATAAAGGAGTCAGTTAATCAAGAACACACAGCAATCCTTAACATATACACAACTAACAATAAACTATCAAAATTCACAAGGCAAAAATTAATAGAAATGAAAGGAGAAATAGACAAAACCACCGCTATCCTTGGAAACCTCAACATTTCTCTGTCAGTAATTTATAGATAATTCAGGCAGAATATAATTAAGTATATTGATAACCTGAACCACATTATTAATCAACTTGATCTAGTGGTCAGTTACGGCACACTTCATCCCACAATAGCAGAATATACTTTCTTCTCAAGTTCACATGGGATACTGACCATGATAGACCATTTTTTTCAGGTTATGAAACACACCTTAACAAATTTATAATGATAGAAATCATATAAAATCTGTTTCAGATCACAATAAAGTTATATTAGAAATAAATAGCAGAAAGATAGTTGGGAAAATCCCCAAATATTTGAAAATTAAACAGTATACTTCTAAATAAATCATGATTTAAAGAAATCTCAAGAAAATTTTAAAGTATTCAGTCAGTTCAGTTCAATTGCTCAGTCACATCTGACTGTTTGTGACCCCATGGACTGCAGCACGCCAGGCTTCCCTATCCATCACTTCACTTCACATCCTTTATAAGAAGTCATCAGTTCAGTTCGGTTCAGTTACTCAGTCATGTCCGACTCTTTGCGATCCCATGATCTGCAGCATGCCAGGCCTCCCTGTCCATCACCAACTCCCGGAGTTTACTCAAACTCATGTCCATCGAGTCGATGATGCCATCCAACCATCTCATCCTCTGTTGTCCCAGCATCAGGGTCTTTTCCAATGAGTCAGTTCTTTTCATCAGGTGGCCAAAGTACTAGAGTTTCAGCTTCAGCATCAGTCCCTCCAATGAATCTTCAGGACTGATTTCCCTTAGGATGGACTGGTTTGATCTCCTTGCTGTCTAAGAGACTCTCAAGAGTATTTAAAGGATTATGAATTAAATAAAAATGAAAACACACCTTAGCAAAATCTGTGGGCTACAACTAAACAATGCACAGGGGAATTTATAACTTAAAATGCATACATAAGCACAGAAGAAAGACCTAAATTAATTACCTAGGCTTCCACCATAGGAAACAAGAGAAAAAAAGAACAAATTAAAATTTAAAAAATTTTTTTATTTTATTTTAGGGTATAGTTAATTAACAGTTTCTGTTAGTTTCAGGTGTAAAGTAAATTAAACTTAAAGCAAGGAGAAGAATTGAGTAATAAAATTTAGGACAGAAATCAGCAAAATTCAAAAAAGGAAAACAATAGAGAAAAAAATATCAATGAAACAGAAGACTGATTCTTTTTTAAAAATCAATAAAATTGATAAGAAAACGGACAAATCTCAATTGAGGGACATTATAAAAATACTTGACAAGGTACTCCTCAAAACTGTCAAGTTTGTCAAAAATAAGCAAAGTCTGAGAAACTATCACAGCCAATGAAGACCCTGAGGAGACATGATCTAACACTGCTCCCCTGGAGGGGACCCAGGAGTTTATCAAAGAACATTAGATAAAAACTAGGGAAATCTGGAAAACGTATGGACTATAGAAAATAATGTATTAATACTGGCTCTTTAATTGTGACAAACATAGCCTACTAATGGAAGATATTAACAATAGAGGAAGTGGATGTAGTATATGTATATGGAAAATCTCTACACTATCATCACAAGTTTTCTGTAGATCTAAAGCTTTCACACACAAAAATATTACAGAAATAAAAGACTAAAACAGTAGTTATTATTCCAAGTCCACTTGTTACATTTATAGAAAATGCTTCTATTTCAACTTTTTGACTTAACATATATCATGTGCATTGACAATTATGCTTACTATACCATTAAAATACCCCACATTAGTGTAATTCAGAATTTTAACCAGTTTAGAATACTTTTGCTTTAAGATGAGACAAAGTATAGATGCAAATACTGCATGAAATAAAGATGGAATCTTCAAAATTCCAGATGACATTAGTTCTACATTCTCAACCACTAATCTCTCTCTAAAAAGCCCAAATATACAGTAAACAGAGGAACAGAAAACATTTTATATTAGTGATATAGTACATGAGAGTTAACAAAAAGGATAAAATGAAGACATAAGAAGTTGATTCTGGGACTTCCCTGGCCATCCAGTGATTAGAATTCTGCCTTGTAATGCAGGGGATGTGGGTTTGATACTTGGTCAGGAACTAAGATCCCACATGCCATGGGTACCAAAACTACTGAATCCACATCCTGAAATGAAGGATCCCGCAATTAAGTTGCAGCTAAGACCCAACACAGCCAAATAAATAAAATGCTTTCTTTAAAAACTTGATTCTGTCTTACTGATAGCCCAGCCTCAAAAAAAGGTATGCAAGTAAACAAAATACATCCAAAGAGCTCTAAAATGATTCCAAGGCAAGATGGACTAGGTGATGAAACTGCTTCACAGGATAATCTCTCAAAGAGCAAATAGAAAACCTGTCCTTGGACTTTGTGCTTGAGACTTTAAGCTTTTGCCTAAGCGTCACAGTACGCTGGCTGGCATTTAATCACTGTGATTGACAGGGCTTCATGTAGCTGACTTCATAGATCAAGAACAGGAAATACAGAGGTTAAGTCTATAAAAGACAGAGAGGTAGAGTATAGAAATAGTTAACCTTTTAATTTTATTGTTTATCTTTTCTCATGGCCCAAGGAAAGTCTACTAATTCCCATGAGCAATACTTAGAACACCAATTATATATCTCAATATTCATGCCACCTCAAGACAATATTTTCAGACAAAAATGCATTAGAGTTTTAATTACAGGCTTAGTCATTTTAGTCTTCTTAATAAAGAAAAATGCTAAATCTATATAAAGGTCTTGTACAGTCTGGAAATATAGACAAATATATAAAATGTCATCAAGAACATTGTCAATCTGCAAAATAGTAATAAAATTATCTGAATTTCCTGACTTTAGGGCCACTCTGAAGATTGATATTGTATATGCTTCAAGATGCATTACTAATTGAGGAAGAGTTGAAATATAATATGTACCTTATTGCTACATTTTTGTAAGTCATGAGCACATTTCCATCCATTCAGAATAAACTCATAATAAGGTTATATGGTGGTGGGGATGAGGGAGGGGATTCTCAAGGGAGCATTTTGTTATGACTGCATATTTGGAATTCTTACAGTGAGAAAATAGTCATAGAGCACTTCAGTGTTTTCAACAGATCAGAACAAATCACTCACAAAACACTCCACTCCCCACTCTGAAGCCCCAAGTCATTTTGAGTACAAGGATGGAAACAGCGGATGTCACTGTGATTCCTCCTTGTGGCACAAACTGTGTGATCCTTGACAAATCACCTCCACACCCCCCCCCCCCCACCAACCCTGTGCTCCAGGCTCTACATCCAGAGAATGACAATTTGTAAGGTTCTTTCCTACTTTACTATTTCAATTATTTATCCAATGATTAGAGGTCAAATAAGAACATATATCCACCTAGTGGGCCTACGCTGGTTCTTGCAACTGTTCATTTCATTATTAAATGAAGTGGCACAATGTTTCCAAGGGATATGGCCAAAATTACCTTAAAAAAATGTGTCTACATGAGTCTCCACCCTGTAAATCTTTTGGTACAGAAGATTCCCAAGTGTTTAAGTCTGTCTGGAGAAGAGATCTCTGTTGGGAAGGGGTGTGTGTGTTCTCTAACAGTCCAGCAGCTCCTCTAGACACACACATACCTTGTGCTGCAGCCTCCCCAACTAAAATCTAGCCTGGGACTCAGATTTCAATCTCTATGAGAGTTGCAGTTTGACAGATGTGCACAGATTGATAACTCCCTTAATTAGTAAGAAATATTAATCAAGGGTCAGTTAATTAATCAAAAGGACTGTGGCCGAGAGAAGGATCCTGAATGAGGGCTAAACGTGGCCACTCACCCCAGAAGAGAGAGGGCTTCAGGGAGCCAAGTTCCCAACTGTTAGCCCTGGGAAGCTCCCAGTAGGGGTGGCCAGATGGTACCACCCCTGACCTTCTCCTGGGGGGAGGGGGCGGGGGCGGTTATCCAGGTTAGTGCCTTGGTCTGAAGGGTGTGGTCTCCGGCAAGTGGAGGGAGGATTCCCAGTTCCTGTAGGGCTGTTGCTGCTGCTGCTAAGTCGCTTCAGTCGTATCTGACCCTGTGCGACCCCACAGACAGCAGCCCACCAGGCTCCTCTGGCCCTGGGATTCTCCGGGCAAGAATACTGGAGTGGGCTGCCATTTCCTTCTCCAATGCATGAGAGTGAAAAGTGAAAGTGAAGTCGCTCAGTTGTGTCCGACTCCTAGCGACCCCATGGACTGCAGCCCACCAGGCTCCTCCATCCATGGGATTTTCTAGGCAAGAGTACTGGAGTGGGGTGCCATTGCCTTCTCCATCCCGTAGGCCAGGTGAGGACATTAAGTGAGAATAGACACGTGGGGGTGGGGTCTCACGTAGCCCCGCCCATTCTGTCTGCTCAGGGATATGCCACATGTGCGTGGCCGGAAGTCACGCCCCCTAACTTCCCCTCTGGAAGTGAGAGCGGTGCGACACCATCTGAGGATAGAGGTCAAAATTCAAGAGAGACAAATTACGGTTCTGCAAAGAGTCCAGGTAAAGATTCTGAACAGGGACTGAGGAGCTGTCCACCCAGAGGGAAGGGCCCCCCACAAAGCCCTGCCCCTACCCCCAGCCTGGAGAGCTCTGGAATAACTGTCCAAATGAGGCACCCACTCATTTGTTCTGGGGGTGGGTGTGGGGAGGGTGGTCTCAGCGAAAAGCGGACTTTGCTCTAGGGCGGAGTCCTAGGCCTGCAAGGGGTGTAGGTGAGGACATGTGATTAAGAACTGAAGGTATCGCCCATCTCAGAAAAGAGAAACAGCCACACCCTGGCTGTCAGCGTTGGAAAGTCTTACGGAGGGAGATAGAAGTGGTGCCCCTGAGTCCTCTTTGGGAGCCTCAAGCTTGTAGAAACCTGCCCATAGGTCAGCAGAGGGAAGATTCCCGGGCTCTGTAGGTGTCCCGGTGAGACTCTTCATTGAGAAATTATGGGACCACTCATCCAAAAATGGCCAGGATCCATATGAGCACAGTCCCTGCTCTCACCCCTAGGAAACCCCAGAATACCTTTTAGACTGAGATGCCCTTTGACTTTCACTCTTAGTGATATAGGGAGGTGAGGCGTGTCCCAAGGGAGTCTGACCTCAGGAAAACAGAGGGGAAGTGACCGAGGGCCTTCTAGGGATCAAGGTGAGCGCCCTCAGTGAGAACTGAGGGAACTACCCACCCCAGAATAGACGGCGTCCTCCCCCCGACCCCCACCCCGGTTGTTACACCTGGGCAGCTGTCAATAAATCTATTACACTCAGGCATCCTCAGACTTCCTACTTAGGGTTCTCAGGAAATTAACTGCCCTACTCTGAGGAGGGGGGATGGGTGGCCTTAGTTCAGCAGGAGGAAATGTTCCAATCAATGCATTGAGTCAAGGTGAAGACCCTTAATGAAGGCTGAGCAGATAACACACCTTTGAACACAAGGGACCCCATGTGCCTCAACCTTGCCCTGCTTTTAGTCTGAGTGGGCCAGCTGAATCCTGAGGAATCTTTCCATTCCTCCGTCAGGTTATTATGGAACAGGTGGTGTAGGACAGAAGTCCTGTGAGGCCCCTACAGCACTGTCCTTGGGGAAGACGCATGGAGGTAGCCTCCATGAGAACTGTGATGGCAAAGTTTACCAGCTGAGACCAGTCACACCCCTCCCCTCTCCCTTAAACTGTGGGCCCTCTTAGCCCACTCTCTTGATGACACTCCTGTCATCTGCCACCTATGACTGATAATAAGGAGAGTCCATACTTCCTACATGAGCAATACTTTTAGGCCCACAGGGAGACCCAGGGCCTGGCAGGTGCACGGGTAACACAAGCTGAGAATGAGGCTTCCTCTTTCTCCTCCTCTTCTCTGCTCCCCGCCCCATGGAGGACGTTTCTATTTCTGGGACACCCAGTTCTCCCCAGTGTTCTCAGAGTGCCTCCTTCTCTTTCACTGTCACCACAGGCACCTCATTAAACAGATCAACTGAGGGTTCCAGCAGCCAAGAAGAGATGGAAAAATCAGATGGGGGTTCCAGTAGCCAAGAAGAGATGGAACAATCAAGCACTTTGCAATCCCTGCCAGACCTTGAGAACTTGCACATAGACCTTCTAGATGAAAAGGTGGAATTGCTAATCAGTTTCCTGCTGCAAAAGTATCAAATGAGAGAGCCGGTCACAAAGGCAGACATGATTGGTAATGTTGTCAAAGAGTACAAGGATGACTTCGTTGAGATTCTCAGGAGTGCCTCTGAGCGCATGGAGCTGGTCTTTGGCCTTGATGTGAAGGAAGTGGATCCCATCAGTCATAGCTATACCCTTGCTAACAAGTTGGATCTCACCTACAATGGAATGCTGAGTGATCAACAGGGCATGCCCAAGACTGGCCTCCTGATAATTATCTTGGGAGTGATCTTCATGGAGGGGAACTGCGCCACTGAGGAGGAAGTTTGGAAAGTGCTGAATATGATGGATATATATTCTGGGAGGAAGCATTTCATCTTTGGGGAACCTGGGAGGCTCATCACCAGTGATTTGGTGAAGGAAAAGTATCTGGAGTACCAGCAGGTGCCCACTAGTGATCCCCCTCGCTATGAATTCCTGTGGGGTCCAAGAGCCCATGCTGAAGTCAACAAGATGAAATTGCTGGAGTTTTTGGCTAAGATCCATGGAACCAACCCCAAGAGCTTCCCGTCTCAGTATGAGGAGGCTCTGAGAGATGAAGAAGAGCGAGCCCGAGCCAGAATTGAAGCTACGGCCGGCACAAGTGCCATGGCCAGTGCAAGTTCTGATTTCTCCCACCCTTACTGAAGACTGAGGCAGACTCTGCACTTGTTCTTAAAAAGGGATGTCAATGTTTGAAACAGTGGAAGGCTGGAGTGGGATTAGGGGGAAAAAGTATATAACATCTGTGTATTCTTATATTTCACTGTGTTGGAAATTTACCTCTTTTTGGCATTTTTCAATTTTTTTTTTCTTTTAACAAGAGGATTTATTAGCATAAGAATGTAAGTTTATGAATGACATTGTTTACACATCTGTTACTGTTCCTCAGATTTAAGAGTAAGAGATTTGTTGTTCTGTAATAAATGGAAATCAGGAATTTCCTTGAAAATTTCTAAGAATGCAGCAGTAAGATAGTTGGAGTCAATAAATAGCAATAAAAAGTAAAAAATGGTCAGTTCCTGGCTTGTTTTTTACCTGTTAATGTGTTCTACAAAAAAATTAAATACATATATTTGGATTTGCTTAGCTCATTCAAGGTGTAGAAGGAACATTAACTCCAAACATTAATTGGGCAGCTACTCTTCAGAAGGCACCACACTAGTCCTGAGGACATTAGGATAAGTAAGACCCAATCCCCATCCATAGTATTTTAGCATATAGGAGCAGCAGTTACATAAAGATGATGGTGGGTATCCTCTAAGACCTAAAGGACAAGGAAAAATGAGTGAGAAGATGGAGGATCCATATGACAGAAATCAAATTTAAATGCCCTGAGATGAGGCATATTGGGGCCTTGAGAAACCATAAGTCTTTAAGTGGAAGGTTCAGTGAAGCTGAGTGGTGGGCAAGGTGAGGCATGGAAGTGGTGAGCAGGAGCCAGACCCTCCAGTGTATCTGAGTCTGAAGCTAATAACCTGAAAGTTATTGCACTGAACATAGTATTATGCTAAGCCAAAGAAATCTGTATTTTGGGCAGGAATGGAACTTGTTCTGTGCTCTTGTCACAGCGCACCTGAACACAGTACACAAACTAGTTGTTTTATGTACGCTGTCGTCAAGGAGTTTCTGAGAAACAGAGTGATATTCCTTTAAAGTGCCACCAGCTACTGGGCTGGCGCTGTTTTTGCTGCTTTTACAGAGCCAGAACCGACTCCATTCAAAGGACATTTTAATGAGATTATCTTGAGTGTAATTTATCAACCTCTGTGTGAGATCTTTTGCCTTTTCATACTGTTTATGGGGTTCAAGACTCTGACGCTGGGAAAGATTGAAGGCAGGAGGAGAAGGGGACAACAGAGGATGAAATGGTTGGATGGCATCACCGACTCAATGGACATGAGTTAGAGCAAACTCCAGGAAGATATTGAAGGACAGGGAAGCCCGGCATGCTGCAGTCCATGGGGTCGCAGAGTTGGACACAACTGACTAAGTGAACAACAGAAATGTGAGACCTAGATTTCTGGTAGGGGCAAAATAAATGAAAATAAGGGTGGTTTGGGTAGAAGGGCAGCTGAGTGGGAATAGAAGGAGTGCTCCTCTCCACAATTCTAGGGGCCTTGAGGTGCATTCAGTTTAACAAAACTCCAAAACAGAAATAATACATGCTCTAAAGGAGAAAACTAATTTAGGTTTTCTTGCTAATAACCATTTTTAACTGACTTGGTATACCATGTCCTAGAGTGTTACATTTTCTCTAACATCTTCTCAATAAATAAATCCCAATAAAGAGGGTGTTGGGGTCTCAGGTCAAGATAATAGTAGTAACTGTTAATCATTAAAGACCCAATGTACTAAAGACAGTACATTAGTTGTTTTACATTCAGCACATGGATTTCAACAGTCCTACAACACAGGGCTTATCAGTCCCATTTCACAGATGAAGAAACTAAGGCTCACAGAGCTTGGTAATATGCCCAAGTTCGTATGGCAGAGTTGTATGTGGCAGAATTGGGACAAGACCCCTGACTGGAGAGTGTCTGTTGCCCACCTGAGGCCCACACCTCCCAGCTGCAGACCTTTTGTTTCTTAATTCCTCTGGACACTGAGTCCTGCTCCCAGTGGAATAGATAGCCCAGAATCATCTGCCCTCTTCCTGATGAAATATTCCAACTCCCTGTAATCATCTCTTGACGGATCCTCATCATGGGATCCCTCTAAGAGCAACGGTCTTTACTCTGTAGAGTTCGCATCGGACAGTGAATTTTAGAAATGTGATAGTCCTCCATCGGCATCTTTATCACACTCAAGGCATTTTCCAAATACACTGGTTAGTAGAATATGACTGGGTACAGAACCTACTGGTTTCCAGCATGTAACTCTGAAGTTAGAAAGGGGTTTTTGAAATCAGCCTTATGACTCAGATGGTAAAGAATCTGCCTGTAAAGCAGGAGACCCAAATTTAATCCCTGGCTCATGAAGATCCCCTGGAGAAGGGAGTGACTACCCACTCCAGTATTCTCACCTGGAGAATTCCATCGATAGAGGAGCCTGGCAGGATACACGACTGAGCAACAAATACTTGATATCTGAATTAGGATTTTACTAGTGTCTTCTTTGAAACTGGACATATGTATCTATATGGGAGAATACTTATGTGGTCAAAATCAAATCCTCTTCCACAAATAGTAGATAAGGAAACATCATGGAAATCACTGTAGAAGCAACATATAGAGAAGCTGAATTCCTACAAATTCTGCAGTACTTCTAGAAGGTGGAAAATGGTTCCTTGGAAGTCATGCTAGCTTTGATTTTAAAAGAAAGAAAAATAATTCACCATCCTTCTACTGCCTTTTATCTGTGAACACAGCTCAGAAGAAAATGCTAGTTTTCAGGGTGTCTAATGGCACCTGTACATTTTCATTTCACAGATGAAAATGTTCCATTATTTTCAGTCAGGTGACATGTAGGAGGGGCTCCCAAGTTAAGATATTGAACATGCACCAAAAAGAAAGGAGAAAATGCTCAGGCTACTCAGATGATAGAGGTTCTTTCAAAGAGCAATGTAGAGAGGTACTACTGAGTAAAGAAGGGTGAGCCTTTCCTACTGATATTTTTCAGGCTCCTTTTGAAAATGAAATGGCATCCTGTATTGGAAAGTACCTACCACATCTTAGGTTCTTGAAAAAGCTGGTTAATTGCAAGATGAATTTGCACTTCTCAGAAACTTCTCCAAGAAACAAGGAGGGTTGCTGTCATAACGAATTATATAATAGTTGCTCTGTATTGAACACAGATTATCTAACAGTTTGTGGGAGAGACTGCAAATGTTCACCCATATCCTGGCTTCCTCTACTTCCTACATTCCTGGAAATACTACACTGCAAAGTACATGCAAAGCTAGAAAGGATTCTGTGAGTAGCCCTTGCCACTGAAATAGAAGCTAAAGTAATGATATTTGTCAGTTCCAGGCTAAGACACATGAGAACCAGTTTGACACTTGCATGCTTTTTTGTCTATTTGGCAGCAAACATGGAGAACCTGTCTTGAGATGGTGAACGTACAAGAGTTGGAAGCCTGGAACTCTACTTCAATTGACAGCAGGGAGTCCCTGCCAACCCCATCCACTTTATGTGCAGTGTAAATGCTTCTTGTATTAAGCCATTCACGTTTCAGATTAAGAGAATTTTATCTCACTGAATCACAGCTACTAGTTCTGCTATTGTCTGTTAGTTGCTCAATCGTGTTTGACCCTTTTCGACCCCATGGACTGTAGCCCGCCAGGCTCCTCTCTCCATGAGATTTTTCAGGCAAGAATACTGGAATGGATAGTCATTCCCTTCTCCAGAGGATCTTCCTGACCCTGGGATCGAACCTGGGTCTCCTGCATTGCAGATAGATTGCTTACCATCTGAACCACCAGGGTAGCACAGTTCTGTTGTCAGACTTATTTAAATATTCCAATTACTAAGGTAACACTACAAAGAGCTTTCTTGCAAAGAAAAAACATTCTAACAAGACAAATAAATCACAATTCCACTCTTTAGAATATTTCTCAAAAATTCAGCCCTTCTCCAGAGTTAACCACTATGAACAATCTGATGTGCTAAAGCTGATTCTAGGCTTTTTCACATATAAATGTATTTAATAAATATACATGGTGATTTTTTTAATACATGGGTAGTGATGTATATATTCTTCTCCCACTTGCCTCTGTCAATTAATAAATGATCAACTAATAAAATGAAGGACCCTTCCATAGCAGGACATATGTATCTACTTCACTTTTGTAACTTCTGCCTAGACTTGCCATGAATGTGTGCCCTAACTTAACCATTATTCCACTGATAGACACATAGTTGCTTCCCACTTTATGCTATGACCAATAGAACTGAAATAAGCATTTTGGAACATGAATTCTTTGGAAAACATGCACTTTTTTAAAGAAATAGCTGTGTGTCACCATATTTAAGTAGAAAGTGTTATTGTTTTCAATTTTTATAAAATTGCTAAAATTTCATTCTAAAAATGCCATACCAATTCATGTTCTCACCAATTATCTATGTGAATGCATTCTCACAGACATTATGTTGTGCCATTTGTCATAGTTATTTTAATTTATATATCCTGTTTCCTAATTAGGTTGAGCAGAAATTTAACATAGCCCGGCCAAAGTCCCTATGTATTCAATCAAGCGCTTAATGTAGGTGTTACAGTGACACTACTGATGATAGTTAAATTTATGGTTTCAATTGTATGTGCCAGCTTGGCTGGGCCATGGTGTTCAGATACATGGTCAAACCTTATTCTGAATGTTTCTATGAGTGTATGCTTTAGAGTAACATGTAAATTGATGGATTTTGAGCAAAGCATACTGCCATCCACAATGTGTATGGCCAGCAACCAATCAGCTTGAAAAAAACAAACAAAAAAAATGACTTCCCCTGAGCAAGAGGGAAATCTGCCAGCAGACAGTTTTTGGACTGGAACTGACATATCAGCTCTTTCCTTGGTATTGGTACACCTTGAATATTTAAACTTCCTACCTTTCATAATCACAAGAACCATTTCTTAAAAGTCTCTTTTTCTTCTTTCCATTCCCTTCCCTTCCCCTCTCTTCTCTGTCTCTGGTCTTTCCATCTATCTATCTATAATCTCCCAGTGGTTCTGCTTTTCTGGAGAACTAGTCAATTATAACTTTATAGATGTAATTTAAACCCCTAATTAATTGACTTTAAGAGAAATTATCCTGGATAATCTGAGTGGGCCTGATTCAGTCAGTTGAAAGACCATAAAAGCAGGGCTGCAGGGATCCATGACTGATTAAACTTTTGAAATCAATCAGGGTAAACCTACTATATTAACCAACTAAAGAAGAAAAATCACATAATCCTAACAATTGATAAAGGAAAAGCATTTGAAAAAATTCAACACCCATCATGATAAAAACTGTCAGAAAAAAACAGGATTAAACTTCTTCAAGTCGATAGCTTCTACCAAAAATAAATAAATAAATAAATAAATAAATAATCTACAGCTAACATTATACTAAACAGTGAAAGAATGCTTTTGCCCTAACACTGAGAACAAGGTAGGGATGTCTGCTCTCACTATTCTTGTTCAACATAATGCTGGAAATACTACCCAATGAATAAGGAAAGAAAGGGCAATAAAAGGCTGACAGACCAGAAAGAAGAAATAAAACCATCGCTGTTGGCAGATGACATGATTTTCTACATACAAAATCCCAGGGAATCTACCAAAAAAAAAGTAAAATACTTCCTTGGGCCGAGAAGTGTGTTCAGCAAAGTCACAAGACAGAAGGTAAACATATATAAAACAACTGCATTTGTGGATACCACTATTACAAATTTAATGCTATTTGCAATCACTTAGAAAATGAGAAAAAACATCAGATACTTAGATGTACCTTTACAAAAACATGTACAGGACTTGAATGGTTATAACTCATGAGGCTAAAATTCTAAAAGAAATCAAGGAAGATCTAAATAAATGGAGAGACATAAAATATCCAAGAAATAGAAGACTCAACATAGTAAAGATGACAACTCTTCACCAACTGAAATACTTATTGTAATTCCTATAAAAATCCAACCAAGTTTATTGTAAAAGTTACACAGCAAGATAAAGGAACTATAGTAGCTAAAACAATTTTGATAAAGAAGAATAACATGGGAGGAATCTGTTAATCAGAATTTAAGACATTATATAGCCACAGTAATCAAGGATGTGTGGTATTGGCAGAAGGATAGACTAACAGATCAACAGAAGAGAATAGAGAACCAAGAAATAAACTGACCTAAGGAAATGCCCAACTTATTTTTCTCAACTGCAAAAGCACTTCAATGTAGGAAATACAGCCTTTTCAACAAACAGTGCTGGAGCATGTGGACATTCATAGGCAAAAAAAAAAAAAGTAACCTTGACTTAAGCCTAACATTATACACATAAACACATTTTATAACATAAAATTAACTGAAAATACATCACAGACTTAAATTTGAAACTTAAAATGATACAACATTTAGGGGGAAATAAAAGAAGAAGCATTTTGGATATAGGGTTAGACTGACAGTGTTGACCTATAAAGCACAATCATAGAAGTAAAAATTCATAAATTGGCTCATACCAAAATTAAAATATTCTGTCCTGTAAAAGGCTCTTTTGAGAAGATGAAAACACAATCTATACACTATAAGAAAATATTTGCAAACCATATTATCCGAGAAAGAACTAACATCTTGACTACATAACAACTCTCCAAATGCAACAAGAGAGAAACAATGCAATAAGAAAATGGGCCAAAGGCAGTAGCAGACATTTTACTGAAGAGGACGTGCAGATGTCAAGTAAGATGCCAAGGAGATGCAGATCTTTGAAAAGATGTTCAAAGTCAGTAGCCATCAGAGAAAGGCAAATTCCAACCACAATGAGCTATCACTACACAACTATTGGAATGACTAAAATAGAGTGACCAAATGCTGGTGAGGACGCAGAGAAACTGGATCACTCATATGTTGGTAGTGGGGAAGTAAACGGTATGGCTGCTTTCAGAAAGAATTTGGCAGTTTATTATAAAACTAAATATACTAATACAAATACCATACAACCTCACAATTATACTCTTGAGCACTTACTCCTGGGAAATGGAAATGTATTTTCACACAAAAATCATGTATAATTATTTATAGGAGATTTAGTCATGATAACCAAAGACTAGAAAAACCCCAGCTGTCCTTCAACGGATGAAAGTTTAAACCAACTATGGTATATCCTTTCTACTGAACACTACTAAGCAATACACGGGCTTCCCTGGTGGTTCAAAGAGTAAAGAATCCGTTTGCAATGCAGGAGACCTGGGTTCGATCCCTGGGTTGGGAAGATCCCCTGTGGGAGAGCATGGCAACCATCTCCAGTATTCTTGCTTGGAGAATTCCCATGGACAGACGAGCCTGTCGAGCTGCAGTCCATGGGGTCACAAAGAGTCAGACACGACTGAGCGCAAGCAATAAATAGGAATGAACTATTGATACATGCAACAACCCAAATGAATATCCAAAGAATTATGCTGAGTATGATTCCATTTATATTAATTTTTCAAATGATAAAGTTACAGAGATGGAAAGCATATTAATAGTGGTCGGACATTAAGAAGGGAATGTGGGTGGCAGGGGGTTGGTTGCGGATATAAAAAGAACAACATGAGGCATCTTGATGGTGATGATAAAGTTCTGCTCCTTGACTGTATCGGTGTCAATATCCTGGTGTGTTATTATGGGTTTGCAAGACGCTTCTCTTCAGGGGAACTGGGTAAAGGGTATATGGCATCACTCTATTATTTCTACTTCTCTGGTTAAATACCAACTTCTGCCTTGAAGAAAAACACTTCATCAACAAAGCAAAAGGAAATAAGAAGGAGCTGAGAACTGCTGCGAGGAAAGCCTCTCATCTTACACTCACCCTTATGTTCCCTGCTGGAACATAAGCTAATTATAGTCTGATAGAGAGTGATAGTGGCATGGAACAGGAGACCAGTGTTAGCTTAACTCGAGCTGTCTGTGTGAGGATGGGGAGGAGGAGACAGAGTTGAGAGTTTGAGGTAGTCAGTGAATGTTGAAACAGTGTGAGGAGGGGCTACCTATAATGAGAACTTTGCCTGACTAAATTGAAGCTATTCCTCCTAACTTACACTGGAGAATAGAGACTAGAGGAAATTGGAAATAGAGGAGGAGGGAGAGTTGGTGGCAATTTGAGTGAGAAGCAGAGATGAGGAAGGGTGTGATGGCTGAGGTCAGTGTGGGCCACTTAAGGTTCTGCGGACTGTCCAGGTAGAGATGTGCAGCAGAAAATGTGGGCCTGGCTATCTGGGGAGGGGCCCAGGCTGCAGATTCATTTTGGCTGCATTTAGTAGAGGTCATTTAAGGCCACAAATTTAGATAAAATCAAGTGCTGTGAACATAGTAGCTCACATGCTATAGTCTGTCATCCTCTCTTCCAAAAACACAGTTGGAAATCCAAATTACATAGCTTATTAAACATCAAAAGCTCAAGAAATCCAGGAAGAACTTCAAAGGGGAAAGTACCCAGAAATCCACCAATCAGAGAAACTTTTCCTATGTTTCCTTAAGCTTACTTTTCTAAGCATATATCTATGCCTTTGTATATACCTGTGTATTTGTGCCTTATATATAAAGTTAAATGAGGAGGGCATGGCAACCCACCCCAGTATTCTTGCCTGGAGAATCCCATGGACAGAGGAGCCTGGCGGGCTACAGTCCATGGGATCGCAGAGTTGGACACAACTTAAGTGACTTAGCAACAGCAGCATATAGAGTTAAATACCCCAATTGCTCAATTTCACCTCTTCTATCTTGGGTCCCCTTTAAGACTCTACTCTTGATTGGGTCCCCTTTAAGACTTTACTCTTGATAACCCTTGTCCAAGTCTGACCTTGCCCACCAGTCCCCAGACACCTACTTATCTGCTGTCATGACTGTTTCAGTCTGCTAGTAGCTCTCCAGTAACTCAAGTTTCTCTCCACATACAGAACAGGGTGTTGAAGTCAGCTTTGAGCACGGGTCTCTGAAGGTTGACACTCCATGATGAATGTTCAATCTAACTGCCAGACAGTGGACATGAGCATTTTTGACATGAGACCACTTATTCCGGCTGAAGCTTTCTCCAGAAATCCAATTCATGCACATAAGGAAGGCTGAGCAGTCTGGGTCAAGTGGGGCTGCAAGCCAGCAGCCCTTTCTTCCCCTTGGGACTGTGGACCCTAATGCCCACAGAAATCTCGTGTGCCCCCTGAACAATACTGTAGAAGCTTGGTGCTAGAAGACCCTGCTTTAGTCGTGGACTTCATCTTGGGCTGTCAGCTATTCTGAATACACAGGACATATCCTCTATGTGATTACGTCCTGTATTCTACATTGACTTTGTCAGGACACCCTAAATGTCCTATATTCTATTTTTTCCAATAAGCTACAAAAATTCAGCAGTTAGAGATGTTTTTCAACCATAGTCATTGGTGATTAAATCACTTTAGGCAACACTAGCTGAAAAGCATACCTCCGGTTTGGCTGAACGAAGAGCAAAAGGGGTAGTGGGAGGTATTTAGAATTAAAGAAAGGAAGTTTCCCCCCTCATCCTTCCTCCTGGGGGAAGGGATAAAGTTAGGGAGTTTGGGATGACATATACACACTGCTATATTTAAAATGGATAACCAACCAGGACCTACTATACAGCACAGGGAACTCTGCTCAATGTTATGTGGCAGCCTGGATGGGAAGGGAGTTTGGGGGAGAATGGATACACGTATATGTATGCCTTAGTCCCTTTGCTATTCACCTGAAACTATCACAGCATTGTTTGTTAATCGACTATACCCCAATACAAAATAAAAAGTTTAAAAAAAAAGAAAGAAAGGAAATTTTCACGAAAGAAAAACCCTGTGTTTTGGCGAAAGTCCCAAGTTGTGAACAGGCAACCACCATTCATTAGAATCAGCCCATAAATACAGCCTCTCTCTAGTAATCGGTTTCTGAAAGACAGCAAATCAATGACAGAGCTAGGCTTCGGAAAATCAGCCAATCACCCTTCTAATCAGTGGATCTTTAGCAGCCTTACTCTAGTGACAACAAAATCACCCCTGAAAGTCTGTCCGTCCTTCAACACTTTTACTTCTGCATGATCACCCATCCTTGAATCCCTAAGCTAATCAAAACCTTACATAGGATGGACCCTGGCTTTGTTCTGGAAGACTGAGCCTCTTAGGGACACTTTTCCCTTTAGGCAAACAGGAAGTTTAATTTTTTGCATTAAATACCGAGTTCAGTCTATTTATACTTCCTATGTTCACAACCCTGTCAACCATTCAACCATTGTTTACTTTTGAGTGACAGGTACATCAACTAACTTTGCCTTGAGATTTTCAAATTCAGCCTTTACAAATCTTGCATTGTTTGCATTAATTTATTTTTGTGTGTTTGAACCTTGAAATGCACAGACACAAGTGTAAAAGTTGTGATGAGTTTTATGAACAAAGCACCTTTATTAAATGAGAAACAAGTCCTTTCAAAGATACCCTTGACCATTCAATATAGAAAATGGTGGAAAGTCGGTTACAGACCAACAAATACAGAGAGAATGGATACACGTATATGTATGCCTTAGTCTTTCACCTAAAACGATCACAGCATTGTTTGTTAATCGACTATACCCCAATACAAAATAAAAAGTTTTTAAAACTCTCAGCTCTCTCAGCATGAGAGCTGTATGATTCTTTAAACAGTGTCAAAGAGTAAAACAAAGAATACTTTTACTGATTAAGAGAAATTCACATGAAGAAGAATAGTCACAGTGGAAGTTGGATGACTTTCTACAATATATATGGCAGGTATCAATCTTTCAGCTCAAATGACTGAATGTGCTACCACCAGAAATATTTCCTGATTTCAAAATTGCAACAAGTTTTGAATGCCAGGGTGAAATCATAAAAAATGTAAGAGCTCCATTTACTATTACAAAGATGATCAAAGATCAAAATGGTAAGTCTAAATCATCCACGCTAAAATATCTAAACCTTTTTACAGCATGGCTGCAGATGCATGTGACGACAATGCAGGAAATGTTTTTCCCTGGCTTGTGCGATAGTTTTCTTTTGAAAAAGGCTTGCTATTCTGAGTTCAATTCTTCCAGATGTAATTTCGGAAACAGATGATTTTTACAGACACTATTTTTGAGTTTGTAGTGAATGAGAAAAATGTACTGTTTTTTGTAGAGATAATATGAATTTTGGTGGATACTTACTTGTGCTCATGCTCATGCTCAGTTGCTAAGATGCTTCTGACTCTTTTGCAGCTCCGTGGACTGCAACCTCTGTCCATGGGATTTCCCAGGCAAGAATACTGGAGTGGGTTGCCATTTCCTCCTCCAGGGGATCTTCCTGACCCAGGGATGGAACCCATGTCTCATGCTTTGGCAGGCAGATTCTTTACTGCTGAGCCACGAGGGAAGCCCCATATACTTGTATACAGGTGCAAACAAGGTTTATTCAAAATGGAAGCAGAACATGAATGAGTCTATGAAAAGTGTTGACTGTAATTCTCATATTCTACATCATTTTACTCAAATAGTATGATATTCTCTCTTTTGACACTGAAATAATTGTTCTCTTATTTCAGCATTTATACAATTTGAACTTGGGAATTCCCTGGGGGTCCAGTGGTTAGGACTCTGTGCTTTCACTGCAAGGGGGGCAGGTTCGATCCCTAGTTACCTGGTCAGGGAACTAAGATCCCACAAGCTGTAAGGCACACCCAAAATAAATAAATAAACTGAATGTAATGATTAAGTCATTTTAGTGCTTTTACTAGCAACCAGTATTCTTCTTTCTCATTCAAAAATCCACTGGCCCTCTTTGATAAGTAGAATTGAAGGCTCTTCGAGTTGTTTTTTCTTTCTTTTTTTTTTTAAACACGGATTTCAAACTTTAATTATGAAAAGAAAAGATTCTTTTTTCTATTGAAGGAAGCCTATTGATTTCTTGCTCCCAATTTCATTTGCAAAAGGATTTTACAAAGTGAAAGAAGAGCAGAGTTACTGAAGGACTCTATTGCTTAAAGGAACTTGTTGAATATGTTAATATAACTGATGAAAAAGTTTATCCCTTTAAGTGTCAAGGACTTTCATAAAAGGGACAATATTACCTACTAAGGGGAAAGAAATTCTGACTTGAAGTGGATAATTATGGCACTTGCCATGAGCATCTTTCAAAATGGATTTCATTGCTTAAAGAACCTGATTCTTTTACATGGATATTACTACATACTGTTCCAGCATGGGAACAAGTGAAATCAACATATGAAGCACTAAAGAAAAAGGGGATTAAAAATGATAACAATGTTCTGTTCTGTCAGTGGACAACAACAACAAAAATTTGTGGATCAATAGGTACAATACAATTTGAAAGAATAGAAAAACAAGTTCTATTATGCCTATATCAAATTTGAAGAAAAAGTCTCAAAATGGTGAACTTTATGCCAGTACGTGTTCAGTATGTGAACTAAAAATGCTGCCTGCCATGTCAGTAAACAAAGGATATTGCAGCCATCAGCCACTACAGCTGCCCACAACGGCGAGCCCTGAGGGAACGCAGGATGAAAACAGTGGGCCTGTCATCAGATCATCAGACATACTGCAGCTACCACAACCTCCACCACAGTGCACCCTGGGGGGACTCAGGATGAGAAAACACAGGATACCAGCCCTAGATAGTGGAGATACATGTCAAAAGAATGATTTCAGTGAGACTAGACTCTTGTATGGGCTTCCCTGGTGGCTCAGAAGATAAAGAATCTGCCTGCAGTGTAGGAGACTGCAGTTTGATCCCTTGGTCGAGAAGATCTCCAGCAAAGGAAATGGCAACCCATTCCAGTATTCTTGCCTGGAGAATTCCATGGACAGAGGAGCCTGGTGGACTACAGTCCATGGAGTTGCAAAGAGTCAGACACGACTGACCGACTAACACTTTCAGACTCTTGTATCTTCTCATACACAGAAAAGAGCTAAATAATTTGAGATGTGTGGTTTTCTTTCATTAACAGTAATCTTTTGATGTTCCAACTCTCTGGTCTCTGTTGTAAACACTCCTATACATTTTGGCTCTCCTATTTGTCTCTTTGGAGCAGTCTCTCAGAGTTAATCTGAGATGCTGCATCCGGGCTTAAGTCTTCAGTTTTGCCTGCCATATAAAACATCACTCTCAACTCTTAGGCTTGTGTACTTTTATTCAGTCAATAAGTATCCTGGCTGATAATGCTAACACTGAACTTATACTCTTGTTAATGACTCTACAGTGGAAAAAACAATGAAATAAGTTGGCAGTTACCAGTGTAGAAACTATGCTATAAAAGAAATAGACTGTAACTGCAAAGAATTTTATAAGCAAATTTTGCAAAACAAGGAATTGTTAGAGGCAAATAATCAGAGAAATATAACTAAAGAAAGATCTATATCATTTACATGTTCTTCTTTTTTTTTTTCAGATGAACTGGCAATTTTTTTAAGTATCTTCCATGCAATGTTTTTCTTTTATCTCAATGTACATATATACACATAGGCAATTAAAAACTACTCAATTTTGAAAGAAAGAAGACACAAAAGGGTACATCCAGGGACTTCCCTGGTGGCCCAGTGGTTAAGGCTCCACACTTCCACTGCAGGGGGCACAGGTTCCATCCCTGGTCAGGGAAATAAGATTCCACATACAAAAAAGAAAAAAAAAAGGCAATCTAGTTCTATTCTGATTATATAACACTCAGGCTAAATTAAATAGTATATTCTTTATGGTTTCATATATATATGATAAAACCAAAAGGAAAAGCAAGGAAACAATTCAAGAGTCAGAAGATAACTAGTAGAAAGAGAAGGGGATATGGTAAGCAGTGAATTCACACGGGACATCTAATATGTTGGTGGTCTCTTTTCTTACACATATGAGTTTCACAATCTTTTCTATTTTTAAACATTATTTAAACTATGCATATCAATACATATTTTTAAAGTAATTATAGTTATCTCATAAACTTCAGTAAGTCTAAAAATGCAACTTTAGAAAATTATTCAACTTATTGTTCACCATAAAATACAAAACTTTGTAGACAGTATCTCAAAACTTGGCTAATTATCATCCAGAAACCACTCACTGAGGGACTTCCCAGGTGGTTCAGTGGCTGGGGTTCCATGCTCCCAATGCAGGGGGGTTCAAGTTTGATCCCTGGTCTGGGAATTAGATCCCACATGCCGCAACTAAGATCCAGCATGGTCAAATAAACAAATATTTTTAAAAAGGAAACTAGTGACTGATATGAAGCTATGGGATTAACAAAGAATGCTTTTACACTGAAATGTTCAATTCTAAAATAAAATCCTCAAGAGATAGCTAGCATTCCTAGACACATTACAATGTTCCTAGCTTTACCTCCATGGAGGTCTTGGTTTTCAGAAAATTATAATGAGCTATAACTCATTATTGCAATGTGCTAATCCAGCTAAGTACCATGTTGCTGCCATATTTCTCTTTTAGTTTCATCATCACATCTTTACTCCACAGAAATACATTTTACTTCAATGCCTATATCAAATCGATAACTGGAAGTGATATGACTAAAATGAAGAAAGCTATCCACAAGCAGTTGCTCAAGTAGCTAAAAATACATTTTCACAGCTGATGTGTTAATGGGGAAATTAACTCTGCCAGCAAAATGAAATAAGAAACACAATCCATTTTGAGAGGCAGCTGATCTCCATGTCACCCTTGTTGCACTGGGATCTCTAGCTGGGGCCCAGCCTGCCAGCTCTCCTGTTAGTTTCAGGCCCCCTGTCCGTCTCTGTACTGAGGGTGGAGGATTGGAGGAGCCTGCTGTGCTTCCAAGATACATCTTTCCTCCTACCCACCACAGAGGGCAAGAAGAGCCCTTTTCTGGAAGGGGAAACCCCGCTACTCCATATGTGAATGAACTAATTGTTTTCAGTACAAGCCCTCGGGAAGAAGGAAGCCTAAAAATAACCGACTTGTCATCTGGAAGATTTCTCAAAATGTTAAAGCGGTATTCTCAGTTTCAAGGCCACCATCTCCTCTGATCTCTCCTGAAGTTCACTAGGTCAGAGTGCTGGTGCCTGGAGAAGCCAGTTAGGGAGGAGGCATCGTGGGTGGGTGGGTGGGTGGGTGGGAGTCAGGAAATGGCAACAGGACTGCAGATAAACTGCACAAGAGGCTGAGCCATGACTGCCAGTTACAAGAGCTCTTTCTTCTTGGTCCTGAATTATCTTTTCTATTTTCATGGATCAAATAATGGCATCCTTGCAAAAATTCACTCCACCCATTGCTCTGTGATCACAGAGGAGCAGATGTATGGGGACTGGATCTCCATTCCTCTCTGAGGTGGAGCACATGGTCGCTTTCACAGAGTAAATGAAGAGAACATAACTGAATTCAGGAAGAGCCTCATAAATGAGCGCACCCTCCTCAGGAGCGTTGCCCAAGTGCAGATGGAGTGTAAATGGACTCCAGGGAGTCTGTAAATAATTCATTAGGCAGGAAATGAGAAAAATTGGCCATTCTGATATTAGAAACAGAGTGAGATTCTTTTCTTTTTTTTTTCCTTTATAAGAAAGCTTTTCAGGACAGACGAGATCAATCATCTAATCAAATGCCTTTTCTCCCTTTTGAAACGGTACAGTGCTAATGCATTTTCTCTTCTTCCTCTTCATAAATGTGAATTCTTCTTACACACATTTTATTGTTGGTAAAGAGAAGCTATCACTCTCGCTTCAGAGTGAGCAGGACACTCTCCGAGGCTCATTAGAAGAACGGCAGGGTCCTGCTCCTCCTTTAACCTGATCTACTGCAATTTAGTTCCACCTTCCAATATTCTGTGGTTCTGTAGGCTGATACTTCTAGGATAAGATTCTATTTCACTACAATAGAGGACAGATTTTTCAAAGGACCTGACCTATAAAATCCACACTTGAGCAGCACCAATCTTTTCAATTTATCTGACAGTTTTTCCAACCACCAAAATGTAGTTTTCCCCAAATTCTCTAAAATGAATTCTCTCTCTCTCACACACACACACCTGTAGATACTGTGTCACAGTAACATGTTTCAAATTTAACTTAATGCCTGGAAGAGAAAATTTAAATTGCTTAATAATAGGTTCTTATTCCTTTAGCTTGAAAGGAGAAAAAAGTAAGAAATTAAAGTGATAGAGAGAAGTATCAAGGTTGGGGAGACAGAGGTAGGGAGGGAAAGCGGAATTAGGAGAAAGTGACTTAAAAAAAAAGATGTCTGAGGAAGGGGTAGCATGAAATAGTTTTCCTCTTTGGCCTGAAGAATCTATCATAGTGTCTTGGATGAGAGATTTCTGAGGAGATGGGAGGCTGGGAAAGTTCTGATATGGTAGCCCAGCTACACTTAACCTAGATGCACATGGTTCACAAGAGCCTCCTAGAATTATATTACAATAAAAATGTAGTGGTGTTTGTCTTTAGATTTTGTGATTTTTACCATTTTCTTTGTGCTTTCTACACATTCCACAATGCAGAAACTATTCACATATTAAATACTTTTAAAATGATCATTCAGACTCTGGTATTATCATAGATCCAACTGTGTTTGGGTATAAGAGGACCTCCTCATTTAATGACTTACTCCTCAGAATTGTTAGCACCTTAAAAAATAACACACTGGAGCTTCCCTGGTGGCTGGCTCAGTGGTGAAGAATCCACCTGCCAATGTAGGAGACACGGGTTCAATCCTTGGTCCGGGAAAGACCCCACATGCTGCTGAGCAACTGAGCCTGTGCTCTAGAGCCTGGGGGCCAACTACTGAGCTCACATGCTGCAACTACTGAAGCCCGTGCGCCCTAGAGCCCATGCTCCACAAGAGAAGACACCGCAATGAGAAGCCTGTGCATCCCAACTAGAGAGTAGCCTCTGCTCTCTGAAACCAGAAAAAGCTCACATGCAGCAACAAAGACCCAGCGCAACCAATACAAATAAATAAATACAGTTAACAAAAAACAAACAAAAAAGTAACACACTGATTTCTTTATGATTATATAGATAATATTATTATGGAACTTAAATAAGCTAAAAGCATAAAAACAGGATTAAAAGATGTACCTATAACCTCATCACTTCATTACCCAGAGTTACTTCCTATTTTATGTATTTTAATCTTTTAGCTTCACAAATACTACTGCTGCTACTGATGATGATGATGATTATCATAACGGTTAAGGGCTTTCTTTGTGCCAGATCAGTTTGAACTCTTAGATGTATTAATTAATTTACCCTTCCCCCAACTCCTTGTGTAGACATATCATTATCATCATTTTGCAAGTGGGGAAATAGAAACTTTAAATGATTAGGTGACAGGGCTAAGGTCCCATAGTTAGAGAGACAGCCAGAGTTTAACCACTCTAAGCTGCCTCAATTGTGGATGTGTGTGTGCATGTGTGCTGGACATTTGACATACACATGTGATCAAAACACAACTTGAGGCATGTGGCTCACAGCTGTTTCAAAATCCAAGGGAGCATGGAGGAGAGACAAATTAGGAGTTTGGGATTAACACACAGACATGATTATGAATAAAATAGATAACCAACATGGACCTACTGTATAGCACAGGGAACAATATTCAATATTTGATAATAACTTATGGGAGAAAATAATCTGAAAAAGAATACATATATTCTCCAAGAATGTAAATCTATAAATTTCAGTGCTGCATATCTGAAACTTACATGATATTATAAATCAACTATACTTCAATAAAAACTTTAAAAAATAAAATAAAAACCCAATTAAGAGGGTGAGTGGGGGTAATCTTTCTTTGTCACTGGATGAATATTTTGTTTATTCATATATCAGTTGCTCCATCTCTTCAATTTGTTAATAGTTCTGCTATTAACATGAGTGTGTATCTCTTCAAGATCCTGCTATCAGTTTTTCTTGACATATATCCAAAAATGAAATTGCTGGATCACATTGCGATTTTATACTTTTTTGAGGAGCTGGCATACGGCTTTCCAAAGTTGCTATACCATTACATTCCCACCAACAGTGCACAAGGGTTCACATTCATCCACATTCTCCCCCAAACCTGTTATTTGCTGTTTATGTAGTTTTTAAACTTTGATAGTAGCCATTCTAAGGGGAATGAGGTGATATCTCATTGTAGTCAGTTTAATCTTTTGAGGGAGGCTCTCTCTCCTTCTGGCAGCTATCTGACACTCCCATTAATCCAAAAGTATTTATATGTGAACAGACAATGTCAACTATTTAAACTGTAATATCACTCGTAGAATGCAGATTTTAACATAATCAGCAGTGACTGCCACAAAGAGAGAACACACTCAAGTATTCAGAGGGAAAATTTTCAAACAAAAGGAGCATATTCAGAATCTCCTATCTATATACTTCCCACAGTCTTCAAGCAATCACCCACAACCTGATAGCCTAAATTCTCAAGCCATCTTTACATTCTAATTTCTTCCCATCCACATGAACAGGCAACTGCCATATTTAGTCATATTCCTTTAACATTTATTTCACGACCAGTCTCTTGTCTAAGTCTTGACTCTGACTTTCTCTAAACCAAAGCATAGCAAGCCTTGATCTTGAAGTCATTTTCCATTTCAGATAAATTGTGCTGGCTCAGAGCAATTCAGGAGCACTCCAGGGTTGGATATAAGTTTCTGACTAATCTTCAACATGTCTACCCAAAATTCAGTGGTAATAACATATGTGTCCTCAATTTTTAATGATCACCCCAAATGTATGGGTTCAGTTCAGTTCAGTTGCTCAGTCGTGTCCAACTCTTTGCCCATGGACTGTAGCACGCCAGGCTTCCCGTCCATCACCAAATCCCGGAGCTTACTCAAACTCATGTCCATCGAGTCGGTGACACCATCCAACCATCTCATCTTCTGTCTTCCCCTTCTCCTCCTGCTTTCAATCTTTCCCAGCATCAGGGTCTTTTAAAATGAGTCAGTTCTTCGTATCAGATGGCCAAACAGTGTGTTACTACTATTAGTTCTAATACCTAAAGTGCTGTCCCAGAAGAAAGAAATGAGCCAAAATTGAGGAATCAGGAGAATAGAACAGAAGTTTGGAAGGACAAAAAGCAATCAAGAATACATCTTGAAGGAATTAAGCAGAGGAAGGGAAAAGGAGCAGGGAAAAACTAAGCAATGAAGAACTAAAGCAAATGATGAAAGTGAAACGTTAATCGCTCAGTCAGGTCTGACTCTTTGCAACCCCATAGACTGTAGCCCACCAGGCTTCTCTGGCCAAGAATACTGGAGTGGTTGCCATTTAGTTCTCCAGGGGATCTTCCCAACCCAGGGATTGAACCTGGGTCTCCCACATTGTAGGCAGATTCTTTACCACCTGAGCCACTAAGGAAGCCTGAAGTAAATTATGCACAGCGTAAAAAAAAAATCTTTAGTCCTATATACTGCCCCTGTGAGCTTCACAGACTGATGGTGGGGCTGGAAAGGGGTGATTGGCTCTTCTGTGAGGTGCTTCTGCATCAGTGGTTTATCAGATATGCCCATCCAAAGGCTTCTGACGGGTATCTATAGGCCGTGCCTCCATGAGACATCGCAGAAGACCTCAGGAATCCAGAATGGCCTGAGCATCCCTTCACTAATGACTGAGGTCAGGAAGGTTGTGAAGAGGAGCAGAGATTAGAATGAATGTCTATGTTTAAAAAATAGTACAGAGGCACTTATTTACAAAATAGAAACAAACTCACAGACATAGAAAACAAACTTATGATTACCAAAGGGAAAGAGTAAAAGTGAAATTTGCTCAGTCATGTCTGATTCACTGCAACCCCAAAGACTATACAGTCCATGGAATTCTTCAGGGCAGAATATTGGAGTAGATAGCCATTCCCTTTTCCAGGGGCTCTTCTCAACCCAGGAATTAAAGCAAGGCTTCTCCTGCATTGCAGGCAGATTCTTTACCAGCTGAGCTATCAGTGGAAGAGGGGAAGGGATGAATTGGGAGTATAAGATTAAAAGATGTACACTATCATATATAAAACAGGTAAACAACAAGGATTTACTATATAGCACAGGGAACTATATTCATTATCTTGTAATAAACTATAATGGAAAAGAAGTGAAAAAATATAGGTACATACATATACACGTAGAATTGAATCACTTTTCTGAACACCTGAAACTAACACAATATTGCAAATCAAATATACTTCAATTTAAAGAAAGAAAAGAAAAGCAGGAAGCTGTCCAGATAGATTTTCTTAACAATGTATTTATGGAAAAGATTTCTGATGAATGTATCTATAAAGATCATTTCTTATTAAAATCAAACTTCTTCAGGAGCCTGTCAGGCTCCTCTGTCCATGGGATTCTCCAAGCAAGAATACTGGAGTGGGTTGCCATTCCCTTCTCCAGGGGATCTTTCCAACCCAGGGATCAAACACAGGTCTCCTGCATTGCCGGCAAATTTTTTACCATCTGTGCCACGAGAGAAGCCCAACTAGCATATAAAACAGTAAACCAGAGTAGAAGCCATCTCTTGTCTACAAAACTCAAAAGTAGGGCTTGGCAAACCCTTGGTACCTCAGATGCAAGGCTTTGAGGTGTATGATGATGAGATCTCAGTATGAAGATAATACGTTACCAGGCTTGGCCAAGATCTAATTAAGATTAGAAGTCAGATGTGACTTGAGCCTATGATTTGAGTGCTCTCAGTCAATGCAGCCAAGTGAAGCTGAGGTAAGACGGGGAATTGTTCAGTTGCTAAGTCATGTCTGACTCCTTGCGATTCCATGGACACCAGGCTTCCCTGTCCTTCACTATCTCCCAGAGTTTGCTCAAGCTCATGTTCATTGAATGGTGATGTCATCCCACCATCTCATCCTCTGTCACCCTATTCTGCTCTCAATCTTTCCCAGCATCAGGGTCATCAAACCAGTCAGTCCTAAAGGAAATCAACCCTGAATATTCATGGAAAGACTGATGCTAAAGGTGAAGCTCTAATAATTTGGCCACCTGACACGAACAGCCAACTCATTGGAAAAGACAGGGATGGATATTCACTATTAAATTGAGAAGCACATGGTGAATGGAATGATTATCGGTCAACACTCATTGGTAACCCAAATGAATACTAGCAATTTAATCACAATGCAAACTCTCAAATTTTTGGTACCATAAGAAATACACCCTTAAGGGAACTTCTCAATCTTTTTTTTTTCTCCCCACACTTATCTCACATTTTGTCTTAATGCATGTCAAGCTTGAGGATACCAAGTCCTTATCTTTGGAAAGAATTTGAATGGCTTTTTAGCCAAATGGGAAATTGGACCATCTGGTGTTATCTCTGCATGCAGTGTAAGTAAGTCTAAATACCATAAGAGGGACTGGCAAACTGCCCAGATAGCTCCACCAATTCTCCAGATTTCCTGAGTTTTTCCAAGAGCTTCAGTTCATCATGGGAATTTATTTTCAAGCAGAGTACTATTCCGATTTGCTTGAAAGAAGGAAAAAAAAAAATGAATGGATGAAAGACTATGACTTGAAGATGCAATATTTTATTATTATCATATATCTCATACTCATCTTTCAGCTTCCTAAAATTGTTCAAATTAACAACAGAGGGACCTCATGAGGATCAAAGCTTCTAGGAAAGTTTGAACACTATAACCTTGAATATATGTAGTATCCTCTTTTCTTATAATTTATTTTTCAAACTAAGGAGATTCCTTTTATAAAGTTGTCTCAATTTTATCAGGGGAGTTCCCCTTGGATGTTGTAGTATAGTAAAGAAAAACTGTCTCCTCTACTGTCTTATCTGATGAGTTCTTGAGGGTATAAAAACAACAGCCACAATCACAGCACAAAAGAAGTATAATGACTCCAGAAGGGGTGTCACCAATGGGACTGCTTTCACCAATTCACCTTGAGAGAAATTCTTGCATGGTGAGCCACGGGTAGTTTGTCCCTTTAGAGAAACAGGCTTTTTGGATTGACCAGGTTGGCTCTTGAGAGATGCTCTAAGCAGGAGCCTAAACAAAAGATCCACCCAAGGATTTGGGGACAGACCATCACTTCTTTGTTTTTTAGCTTTGCTGGATACCTAACACAAGGCTTGACACAGAGCAGTAATTCGAAGAATAAATAAACTATTTTCTTATCTGTTCCTACCTCACTCCTCACTCCACATTGTTTTACTTCTTTTGCCTAAACAACTCATTATGTTTCATTATATCATCATTTATTTTTATTAGTTTCTCCTGCCATATATGCTCCCAAATTTCCAGGATATCACGTCAATTCCTCTCCGCGTTTACTTTCATCTTTCCATTAGTGTTTGACACATTCATAGCACTGCTAGGTAATTTCACCCTGGCCAGGTCCCAAATATACTCCTTTCTGCATGTTTACTAAAGGCTATTCTTTCTCAACATTTAAAGTATCGAGAGCAACTTTATCTAGCTTCCTAATTCCTAGAGAAGATTTAATTCCTATTGTTTAAGTTACAGAAGGTCAGTTAAGATTTTCACAAAATTCACTTTTTATAATTATATAGCTTCTCGACTAAAGCTAAGAATATATATGATTGAGGCCACCTTTGAGATTCAGTGCCATTTATTGGAATTGATTCACAGAGTAGAACATGAAATTATAAATCAGGAAACATTAATGGTCAACAATCTATGTCAGGGCATCTTTAATATTTTTGATGTTATATTTCAGCCCAAATTCTGTACATGTGTTGAGAGTGATGTTTTATATTAATATGAATTGCATGCAGCAATCACAAATCAGACAAATTTCCTGTTGACAATTTCCTTAATCTCAGGGGAGGTAAATTCAGGCACTTTTTCAGAAATGGTTGTATCTGGCTATGTGTTGTAAATAACCAATATAAGGGAAGGATTATAACAACAGATATATGATACAGAATGACACGTTCTCTAAGTTATTTTGAGATACAGGCCTTTCAGTCAAACCTATCATTCCTTTAAGACTGAGTCATAAATTCAGACTTCTTGGTCAGTACCAAGTAAATACAGGTAATCTGGTGTGTTACCTATGTTTCTAGTATTTTCTAGAACTAATCAGTAATTTATCAGTAACATTCTTGCATTCATTTCTTTTCCGATAAAGGGGGCTACAGTATATATGTGTGTGTGTCCATGCTAAGTCGCTCAGTGGTGTCTGACTCTTCACAAACCTATGGACTGTAGTTCACCAGACTCCTCTGTCCATGGGATTCTCCAAACAATACTGGAGTCAGTTTCCATTTACTTCTCCGGGATCTTCCCCATTCAGGGATCCCTGGGTTTTATATGGTATCTTCTTCATTTTTTACCAGTTTAAACACATATGATGATAAGTAATTTATTAGTGATCTAATTAAATAAAGGTGGGTCAGGAATGTCCTCAAATGTTAATGTCCATGGATGCTAAGTCGCTTCAGTTATGTCCAACTCTTTGCAACCTCATGGACTGTAGCCCACCAGGCTTCTCTGTCCATGGAATTCTCCAGGCAAGAATACTGGAGTGGCTTGCCATTCCCTTCTCCAGGGGATCTTCCTGACCTGGGAATCAAACCTGTGTCTCTTGCATTTCCTGCCTATCACCAGTGCTACCTGGGAAGCCCATGGATGACTACTCACTGAATGTAGTACTTTTAGCTTTGGGGCAAGTGAAAACACAAAAGTTCAACTGCTGAATGAGAGAAGATGGGGAAAGGAGTTGGAAGGAGCCAGTGAGGAGCATTAAGAAAGAACATATATATGCTTGAGGAGGCCTATGGAATGTCCCTGGAGGAACCTCCACTTCCATCCCTCACATATGGCTCACAATGACCCAGACCGTATGACGTGTTTCTGTGTGCCGTGTTCCTTCCCTACCCACACATTGGAGTCTGCTTGGTTTTGGAACAATCATCTCACTCACTTGTGACCCTCTTATGGCTTCATTAGATCCTGGGAAAGAAGCACAAATTTTTTATTCTGGGAAAAGCAGGCCAGACAGTATTGCAAAGAGGTAGGGGGCGTTTCTCTGCCCTTCTAGGCCATCTTCCTCTGTAGTCTGCTGAGCACCCAGATTGTGAATTCCGGGAAGTAGATCAAGAACTTCATGTTATCACAAATCATGTATTTTGAATAGGGAGTCTACTCATTACTCAACCTGACAATCAATTTCAGTTTTATACCAATAAATAGTCTAAAGAAATGACCATCTGTTGCCAGCATTTTCTGAAATAGTCTATGCTCATTTTAGGTTTCCAGAAAAAGATAAGCAAGTTTTGTATCGACAAAACAAAATACTCTAAATGACTAGCTCCTTCCCAAATTCTGGTGTTACACACCCCGCCTCCGCTAAACACACAAAAACTATCAGTACTAGAAGCTGGGTATGCACATCAAGCATGTGAATGTGAGTGTGAGAGAGCCAGGCTACAAATATAAACAGTGACTAACCAGATGGAAGGATGCCTTCTCTAGACTTGAGCTATTGCACATATTCTTTACATTAGTGGTGTTGACCCTTGACTGCCCATTAGAATCACTTGGAAAATAGTCAAAAATCTGGATGCTAAGGCCACAATCCATGCCATTAAATCACAATCCTGGGGGTTGAGTCCAGGCACCAAAGTTTTAGAAACTCTGCAGGTGGTTCCAATGTACTGCCAAGGTTGAGAGTCATTGCTTTAGATAGTAGTTTGCAACTAGAAAAGCCTCATTAAGGAAAATCCCTTCACAATCATCTAAACAGTAGTTTAGGGCTTCCCAGGTGGCTCAGATGGTAAAGAATCTGCCTGCAACGCAGGAGACCAAGGTTTGATCCCTGGGTCAGAAAGATTCCCTGGAGAAGGAAATGGCAACCCACTCCAGTATTCTTGCCTGGAGAATTCCAAGGACAGAGGAGCCTAGCAGGCTATAGAACATGGGATAGAAAAGAGTTGGACATAACTAAGCAATGAACACTTGTGTTTTTTTCTTTTCTTTTTTTTTTTAACCACACCATACAACATGTGGGCTATTTGTTCCCCTACCAGGGATTGAACTCTTGCCTCCCTGCATTGGAAGCATGGAGTCTTAATCACTAGACTGCCTGGAAAGTCCCAGTTTGTGTTTCTATAATGGACCTAGATCTGACCTAATACAGACTTCCAGAAATGCAAAATCACTTTGATATCATATAAGTTTGTAGCAGGTGCAATAACTTCCTAAGTCAGATTTTTTACTAGGGGCTGTGTTTCTAAGAGTACATGTCCTTTATCTACAAGCTATTGTCAGAGTTAGGGTTCTGATATCATTCATCCTTCCTGGGGTGCACATTAGCACATACAGTGAAATTCCACAGAGGCAGACATCATTAGCAGGATGCCAGTGGAGTCAGGGGAAAAAAAAAAATCAATGCGGCCCACTCACTGCCAGCACTGGGAAGTGTTTGCTGTTTAGTATTCACTAGAGTGCATGCTGAAATGCCATTTTCTGTTGATTTGCATTCCACAGTAAGGTGATGAGGAGTCCTTGAAAGAGCTCTCACAAGTCCATCACTGTGGTCTTCATGCTATTCTAGTATTTAGTGTTGTTAACTGATCTTAGTCTTATATTCTCAAATTCTGATGGGGTTACATATGCCACTTATTCCTGGAATATTAAGCAAGAGTTCAGCTCTACTCTTCAATAACCTGAGCACTTCTGCCAAATCTTTATTTCCCAAATTTATGCAGTTCTGAAATTTGCATAACTCAAAATGAAGCACTGAATCATCCCAGGTGCTTACTGTGCCAAAGCAACTTCCCACTCCTCTTTGCTTTTTATCCCTTACTTTTAATTTCTTTAACTCAGTGTTAGGAAATACAGAAAACAAAGTGGGGGAGGGAGACGTACGAGCATTCTTATTGACAATTCTCTTGAACACTCACTATATAAAACTTGATTTTGCACATAAAACACTGGTAGAGTTAGAATTTAATCAGTGCCTCGTGTGTGTGTGTGTGTGTGTGTGTGTATGTGTGTGTGTGTGTGTTGGTCACTCAGTAATGTCCAACTCTTTTGTAACCCCATGGACAGTAGCTTGTCAGAACCCTCTGTCCATGGGATTCTTCAGACAAGAATACTGGAGTGGGTAGCAATTCCATTCTCCAGGGAATCTTCCTGACCCAGGGATCATACCTGGGTCGCCTGCATTGTAGTCAGATTCTTTACCATCTGAGGCACCATGGAAGCTCCCCATATATCTAGGATTTATAAACATCTCAAACTCTTACATTGCTCAGTTTTAAGGATTATAGTCTTCATTTTAGACCTATGTCTCAGGGCATGAGTCAGACTGTAAATATATCATGTATCAATTCAACTTGGGGAATCATGTTTCAACCAAATGAGTTTGAACTTATTTTTCTTCCAAACTAAATCCCTTCTCATCATTTAAATGAAAATCAATGTGATACACCATATTAACAAAATGAAAGAAAAAAAAACACTTGATCATCTCAATAGATGCATAAGAAGCATTTGACAAAAAAACCACTTGACAAACCATTTGACAAAAAAACAAACAAAAAAATTCATGATTAAAACTCTCAACAAAGTAAGTACAAAAGGCACTTATAAAAGAATAAAAGCCACACATGAAAAACCCACATCTAACATCATAATCAGTGTAGAACAACTGAAAGGTTTCCCCTTATTATCTGGACAAGGCAAGAATGGACACTCTTTACCATATCGAGTCAACACAGTACTAGAAGTCCTAGCCAGAACAATTAAAAAAGGAAAAGAAGTGTAAAGCCAACCCAAATTGGAAAGGAAGAATTAAAACTATCTCACACACCAGATATCCTGGAGTATGAAGTCAAGCGGGCCTTAGGAAGCATCACTACAAACAAAGCTGGTGGAGGTAATAGAATTCCAGATGAGCTGTTTCAAATACTGAAAGATGATGTTGTTAAAGTGCTGCACTCAATATGGCAGCAAATCTGGAAAACTCAGCAATGGCCACAGGACCAGAAAAGGTTAGTTTTCATTCCACTCTCAAAGAAGGGCAATGCTGAAGAATATTCAAACTACCACACAATAACACTCATTTCACATGCTAGCAAGGTAATGCCCAAAATCCTCAAAGCTAGGCTTCAGCAGTACATTAACCAAGAACTTCCAGATGTACAAGCTGGATTGAGGAAAGGCACAGGAACCAGAGATCAAAATGCCAACATCCATTGGATTAAAGAAAAAGCAAGGGAATTCCAGAAAAAAAAATCTGCTTCATTGACTATGCTAAAGCCTTTAAATGTGTGGATCACAACAAACTGGGGGAAATTCTTAAAGAGATGGGAATACCAGACCACCTTACCTACCTCCTGAGAAACGTGTATGCAGGTCAAGAAGCAACAGTTAGAACCAGATATGGAACAACAGACTGGTTCCAAATTGGGAAAGGAATACGTCAAGGCTGTATATTGTCACACTGCTTATTTAACTTACATGCAGACTACATCATGTGAAATATCAGGCTGGATGAAGCATAAGCTGGAATCAAGATTGCCAGGAGAAATATCAATAACCTCAGATATGCAGGTTATACCACCCTTATGGCAGAAAGGGAAGAGGAACTAAAGAGCCTCTTGATGAAGGTTCAAGAGGAGAGTGAAAAGTCTGGCTTAAAACTCAACATTCAAAAAACTAAGGTAATAGCATCTGGTCCCATCACTTCATGGCAAATGGATGGGGAAAATAGTGAAAACAGTGACAGACTATTTTCTTGGGCTCCAAAGTCACTGTGGATGGTGACTGCAGCCATGAAACTAAAAGACACTTGCTCCTTAGAAGAAATGCTATGACAAACCTAGACACCATATTAAAAAGCAGAGACATGACTTTGACAACAAAGGTGTGGATAGTGAAAGCTATAGTTTTTCCTGTAGTCATGTGGAGATGTGAGAGTTGGACCATAAATAAGGCTGAGCACCAAAGAAATGATGTTTTCAAATGGTGGTGTTGGAGAAGGCTCTTGAGAGTCCCTTGGAGAGCAAGGAGATCAAACCAGTCAATCCTAAAGGAAATAAACCCTGAATGTTCATTGGAAGGACTGATGCTGAAGCTCCAATACCTTGACCACCTGATATGAACAGCCAACTCACTGGGAAAGACCCTGATGCTGGGAAAGATTGAGGTTAGGAGAGAAGGGAACAGAGGATGAGATGGATAGCATCATCAATTCAATGAACATGAGTTAGAGCCAACTCTGGGAGACAGTGAAGGACAGGGAAGCCTGGAATGTTGCAATTCATGGGGTTGCAAAGAGTCAGACAGGGCTCAGAGACTGAACAACAAGTTGATAGTAATATGTTACAGCTGCAATAAGAACATAAAATATGCACCATACCTGGATCCTAGATTTGACCTTTAACTGAGATCAAGGCATCCCTACCCATTACCTGCTCAGAGTTTATTCACAAAGAAGAGATAAAGAGAGAAATCTGTTGGATAAGCAGGCATAGTGTTTGCTACAGAAGCCCTCCCATAGCACTTACCATGTGCTGTAAATTCAGTCGCCTCTTCCTTTGAACTATAAACCCCTCGTAAACACGAACCAGGACATAGTCAATACTATAGTCAATACCATAGGCAATAGTCAAACATCGGTTATCATGGGACCTGACCTATTATAAGTTTCAACAATTTTAAAATTAATAGATAATAGAATGAATATGTAATCATCAAAGTCATCATTTGGAAAAACATTGGACTAGAAAAATGAATACAGTGATCTAAAGTGAAAAATAAGCTGTCAGTTACAGGTTTCTCACTACTGTAAAGATATTAGAGTGTTTGTGTGTGTGTGTGTGTGTTGGGGGTGGGTGGGTGGGTGGGTTCTCTCACTCCTGACCCAATGCTTTCCATACTCAGTTTTTTTTTGGATGATTTTAAAAAGCGACTTTCCAAAATGCCTCTTTATTTTGCAAAGTTTAGCCGTCTTTAAGAGGAATCACAATTCAGTTTTAGATAATAAAAATGTCACTTTTCATAGCATCAGCAACATTTCATGAATATTTTATAAAAGTTTAGTCACGGGCACTGAAGGTTTCTCTTCAGATGCTGTGAGATTGAGATACCGGAAGTTGTAATACAATATTACAAATTCTGGCTTCATGTTGGAAGATTACCTAAAAGTTTATACCTTCCAAAATTTTTCAAGCAATTAATTTTCATCAAAATGCAAAAAAAAATTAATGCAAAAAATTTTATGAATGCCAAAAGTTTGAAAATAATATATTCTCATCTTATCCTCACAGAAACTAAACACATTAAGAATAAATCTTGAGGGTTTCCCTGGTGGTCCAGTGGTTAAGAATCCACCTTGCAATGTAAAGGACACTGGTTCAATCCCTGGTGCAGGAAGATCCCACATGCCGTGGAACAGCCAAGGCCACGCGCAACAACTACTGAAGTCTAGGTGCCTAGAGTCTGTGCTCCGCAACAAAAGAAGCCACTGCATTGAGAAGCCTGCACACCACAACTAGAGAGTTTCTGCCGCTTCCGCCAACTACAGAAAGCCCGGGCAACAACAAAGACCCACCACAGCCAAAAAATAAATAAATCTTTTATTTTTAAAAGGAAAAATCTTGGGACTTCCCTGGTGGTCCAGTGGCTAAGACTCTACACTCCCAATGCAGGGGGCTTGGGTTCAATTCCTGGTCGGGGAACTAGATCTCACATGCCACAAGTAAAAATCCTGCATGCCACAACTAAGACCTGGCACAGCCAAATATATAAATTAATAAAAATAAATATGTTTTAAAAAGAATAAATCTTGCCTCTCATCTTTGTTTTACTTATAACCATGGTAAATATATAGTGTGTTATTCTGCATATACGATAACAATATTTACACTTTAGCTAATCCATTTGTCAGAGGAAAAAAAAAGGTCTAGGATGCTCCATGCTCTAGGAACTTTCAATAGTTGATTCTCTTAAAACAATTACTCAGTGAAATAAAGCATGAAAATATAAAAGTTAGTGAATATTTTAGCACTATTTGATTTAAGATCATATTTCATCCTGGTATTGCAGGGATGTTTCTCTGTTTTCCCTTTACAGCTAGTGAATGTGAGGTCTTAGAACACTTTAAATAATTCATGATTATTAGACCAGGACTCAACTATTTCAATTAAACTCAATGATTTAACAAATCTCTTGAGAATTTATTGTCAGGAATTATAGTGCAACTAGGGCAGCTGTCTACTTTCCAATTAGAGAATAGCAGGCCCACATCTTGAGGGGAAAAATATCATCAGCCTAGTTTAAAAAGTGTTTATGTACTATGTAACATATCCTGATAAAAGGAAATGTAGTAACCTTTTCACAGAATCCTGTCAGCCAGAGAGGTAAACAAAGGCCAAAATCAAGGGCGAGGGAAACAAGTGTCAGAATCAAAATCTCTCTTAAAACTGGAGTCTGAACAGTAGCTAAGAGTTTGCCTAGAATTTCACAGCCAGTGGGCATAGAAAAAATATTGGATTGTAATTGCTTCCTAAGAAGGGTCAAAATGTTCAGATGTCAGATCCTGGAACCACTGGATATTGAAAGAAGGGAAATAAACAGGCTTAACTGTGCTCATCAGATTAGGCAGACATAGAGAAGGAAGCCAAGCACTATGGGGTTTGCCTGGAGTCCCAGTTTTCACCCGTGTCCAGTTTTGGGTCCCTCATTGTAGAGAAAGGACTGTGGTAGTACAGAAGTCAGAGGTGGGATCCGACCTAATTCACAAAGACATAGTTTTCCAGCGGTATTTGAAAAACAACATTTTTAATGTGACTCAGAGCAAAAAGCAACCAAAAATCACCATAGTTACACCTATTTTTTGTTTCAAATCACTTTTTCTCAAGTCTAGAAGAGTAAAATAAAGTTAAGAAATGAGGCAGTTTTGTAGCATTCTGGTGCCTTAAGCAAAAGGAGCCCTTTAGAATGATGGTTCCATTAAGCAGGATTATTCAAAATTGATCCTTGAGAGTTAGAAAGAAAAAGGATATTTGAGTGAATACTGGAAAAGAATATTCTGAAGGATGAAACTCTTTCTTAGGGGTAGAATCATTGTCTATGTGGAAACTATCATGGGATCACCACCATGGTTCTCCACCACAGTTTTACCGGTAATTTAGAGTAATGAAATATATATCAAATCTAGGAAACTCTTGTGGCCTTCAGCAATCCCTTTATTACCTGTGGGTCTCAGTTTCCTCACATGGAGATGCAGGGCTAGAATCCAGTGATCTGTAACATCCATCAATCCTTAACATTGTGAACATCCTTTTTCATAATGCTCTCCCCTTTCTCTGCTCTGTGCTCAAAGCCATCTTTCTTACTCCCTCTACTCCAGTCTTGATACATCTCCCTGCTGTTTCTTGTCACCCTTGACTTGAAGGAGACAGATCTAGAGACTATTAGTCAGAATTACTACACGGTCATCAATACCAGACAAGCAGCCTTTGTCAGGGAGAGAAGGGCTGAGCAAGCATGAAAGCAATAGTGGACTGAAATGAATGAGCAAGAACCATTAACAGGAAAAAAAGTATTACACTGGATTGCCTCCACATTCCTGTCTTTATATGTTTTCCTTTCCTTCCTTTTTCTTTTATTTCTCATCTGAGAGTTACAGGAATGTTTTACCCAAACTATACAGGAATGGCTAATCATAACTTTCCACCTTAACCTCCTAGCTTGGAGGGTGAACACTAATTAATTCCCAATACACTGATTAGCTGGTTACACAGTGTACACCCCCTGGTTACACCCCCTGCAACCTCTGTGCTTCCTATAGTGTCTGTTGCTTAAATATGTACAAAATGTATGCATCCATATATATATATATATATATATATATATATTAATATGGGTATGTGTATACATACACACACACACTTTGCTTGTTTGTTTCAGCTTTTAGAAGAGGTTAAACTTTTCCTGCAAGTGTTAAAAAAGTAAATGATGGATCATGGTATTTAATGGTGTTTAAATATAGGAATCACTTATACTGGAAAGAACTTTAGTGTGAATACTGTTGTTGTTCTTCCTTTTATAAAAGAAAAAAAATCCTCAATATGTCATTGCTATCAGTCCAAACATCAAACATGGTCATTTTTAGGAGCTCCTGGTCAGTCATTCTATTTAACACCAGATATTTAGTACAGATTAGAGAAAGATGACAAGAGGAAAAAAATATAGCTTTTGTTTAACGAAAAAGAGTTTAAAAGACAACCAATAGAATGGGAGAAAATATTTGCAAATGATGTGACCAACAAGGGACTAATTTCCAAAATATACAAACAACTCATACAATCAAAAAAAGTGGTAGAATATCGAAATAGACATTTCTCCAAAGAAGCCATGCAGATAACCAAGAGGTATATGAAAAGATCCCCAACACTGCTTATTACTGGAGAAATGCAAGTCTAAGCTACAATGAGGTATCATTTCACACTGGTCAGAATGGTCATCATTAAAAAGTCTACAAATAATAAATGCTAGAAAGGATGTGGAGAAAAAGAAACCTTCCTACACTGCTGGTGAGAATGCAAATTGGTGCACCCACTATGAAAAACAGTATTGAGAGTACTTAAAAAACTAAAAACAGAGTTACCATATGATTCAGTGATCCCACTTCTGAGCATATATCTGGAGAAAACCCTAATTCAAAAAGATACATGCACCCTAATGCTCATAGCAGCACTATTCACAACAGCCAAGATGGTGAAGCAACCTAACTGTCTACTGACAGATGAATGGATAAAGTGGTATACATACATGATGGGATATTACTCAGCCATAAAAAAAAGAATGAAATAATGCCATTCACAGCAACATGGATGAACCTATAAATTATCATACTAAGTACATCAGATAAAGATAAATATCATATGATATCACTTATATGTGGAATCTAAAACATAATACAAATGAACTTAAAATTTACAAAACAAAAATAGACTCACAGACTTGAAAAACAAACTTACAAAGGGAAGGGGGAAGATAAATTAGGAGTATGGGATACACACTAGTATAAATGAAATAGATAATTAACAAGGACCTACTATATAGAACACAGAACTATACTCAATCTCTATGTGTGTGTGTATATATATATATATATAAACATATATATATAATTTAGATTCTCAATATATATTCTCAATATACTCATATATACCTATATTTAGATTCTTTTCCATTATAGGTTATTATATAAACTATACATTAACTACTACATAAACTATAATGGAAAATAATCTAAATATATATTCTATTCTAGAACACATTGTAACACATTGTAAGTCAACTATATTTGTGCTGGGTACAAAATGTCCTAACTACCTTTATCTTCAGTCACACATGAGGTATCCAGGGCTGAGTTTTCTTGTTGAAGAGCCTCCAATGAAATGTGACTTACACATTAAATAAGAAATTATCACTATTAAGCCTATGGTCTTCCCTGTTAGTTTCACATTTTCAAATTACTGCATTCTGATGCTTCTTTAGTACTTTAGAAGCTGTCTGTGACAAAAGCTAGAGTTAACTCCCAGATTCTGCCACTACCAATAAATCTGTTGTTTTCATGGATTAAAAAAGGAAAATAAACAGATTAGACCAAAAAAAAAAGTGAAAAATACTGGAAAATATGTGTTCATTCATTCATGGAACAAACATTGCTAGATATTTCCATGTGCCATACAACTTACTAGGAACCAGAGGAAATATGGTACTTAGTTCCTATTCTGAAGGAAATTATAATACATACGATGACAGAAGACAAATGTGTGAAAATGGGAGACCGAGCCAGTCGAGGAAAAACATAACGCATTCATGTATTGTGGGCACAACACTGTATGCACTGTGGCCCACTCTGGAGAGTTAACATTCATTCTTGTCACAAACAAATCTGAGGGGTTGAACACAATAGTAGTTTAATTCTCATTCATACAAAGTCTGGTCACATGTTTCTTCTGCAAAGGTGATGTAAGTCTCCAATCACCTTCCACGCTGTGTAACTATATCCTCAACAAATGATGTCAAGATTGCCATTACACCACCCAGTTGGCAGAAAGTGTGGCGGCTGAACATGAATCACACCCACTTTTAAATGCCTCTATCCAGAAATAGCATACTACTGCCTCCTGCTTTTCATTTACAAGAACTTCTTATATGGTTCCAAATAGATTCGGGGAAGCTAGGGAATATACTTGCAACAGGGTGCCTAAGAAGAGGGTGCCTAGTTTTTGGTGAGTATCTAGTCAGTTTTTACCCATCTATACTTCTGGTAGCCATCTTTCTCTTTCACTACTTCCCCACACTCTTCCCTTTCAGGGAGATATCTCAAGACTCCTGTAGCTCCATTCATTTGCATATGTTCAAAGCACTTTCTTGCAATTTTGAGTGAAATTAACCTTTCCTTTGAAATGCTCATAAATTCTCCCTACTCTTCCAAATCTTAAATACCTGTTAAAGATATGGAGATTCTCTGTGATTAACTTTCCTTTCTATTCTGATAAACTTCTAATGTATGAAATTCTCTCCTCTCCAATTCAATCTTTCTCCTGCTTTGAAAGGTGATTCTTGAAATATCCAAGAGTCTAGTGTCTTAGGGCTTCCCTGATGGCTCAGAAGATAGAGAATCCCCCTGGGATGCAGGAGACACAGGAGATGCAGCTTCGATCCCAGGATCAGGAAGATCTCCTGGAGGAGAGCATGGCAACCCACTCCAGTACACTTGCCTAGAGAATTCTATGGACAGAGGAGCCTGGTGGGTTACAGTCCAAAAGGGTGGCAAAGTCGGACATGGCTGAGTGACTAAGCATAGCACAACTTGTGACTAATGAAAATTTTCAGTTCAGAAACTGACAAGTAGGGGAAATATTATCAATTACAGCATCATGCATTTCTATTTCCTTAAGGGTTTTACACAATCTTCCTAATAACACACTAAGTTCATTTGAAGCTCATTGTGTTGGGGATTCATGTGGGAGTTTTCTGTCAGAGAATACTCCCAAGTGAAAAGAGAAGACACATATTTCTTTAGTCTGTAATTCTATGTTCTTTGGGCTTCACTTAATAGTACCAAGAAATTTCTCAATGACTCCCAAACTTTCCTTTTCTTAACAACTCTGTCATTTTGCCCTTTATCACTCCTCTTTTATTTTTTCTATATTAATTCCCTTGCAATTCTTACTCCTTTTTTAATCTTGATCCTATATTTGAGGCAGGAATAACAATATCGTGTCCAAATTGCCTAGGAGAGAATCTAGATATTGTGGAACATGAGGCTATTATAATTTGGCATGGAGGACTTCTTAAAAAAAGGATGTAACATCATCATAACCAGTAGAGCCTTGGAAGTAGCCTGCTCAAGTTATGGGCCCTAAAGATTGACCTTCATTAGTTTAATGATAAATCTGCTTATCACAGATAGTCCATCCCAGATCTGTTCTTCCTTTACAATGATTTGTTATTATATATTCACTGTGTGTGTGTTAGTTGCTCAGTCGTGTCTGACTCTGCGATTCCATGGACTGTAGCCTGCCAGACTCCTCTGTCCATGGAATTCTCCAGGCAAGTATCCTGAAGTAGCCATTCCCTTCTCCAGGGGATCTTGCCAACCCAGGGATCGAACCCAGGTCTCCTACATTGCAGACAGATTCTTAACTGTCTGAGCCACAACTGGAGGCCATATTAAGAGTTTCTGCTACATTTATTCAGTATCACAGTTTTACTTATTACGAAGCAGTGCTATGACCAGTACGCAGGTAAAGAAGCAACAGTTAGAACTGGACATGGAACAACAGACCAGTTCAAAATTGGGAAAAGAGTACATTGAGGTTGTATATTGTCACACTGCTTATTTAACTTATATGCAGAGTACATCATGTGAAATGCCGGGCTGGATGAAGCTGAAGGTGGAATCAAGATTGCCAAAAGAAATATCAATAACTTCAGATATGTAGATAACATCACCCTTATGGCAGAAAGCGAAGAGGAACTAAAGAGCTTTTTAATGAAGGTGAAAGAGGAGAGTGAAAAACCTGGCTTAAAACTCAACATTCAAAAAACTAAGATCATGGCATCTGGTCCCATCACTTCATGGCAAATAGATGGGGTAACAATGGAAACAGTGACAGACTTTATTTTCTTGGGCTCCAAAACCACTACAGATGGCGACTGCAGCCATGAAATTAAAAGACCCTTGCTCCTTGGAAGAAAAGCTATGACAAACCTAGGCAGCATATTAAGAAGCAGGGACATCACTTTGCTGTCAAAGGTCCATCTAGTCAAAGCTATGGTTTTTTCCGTAGTCATGTATGGAAGTGTGAGTTGGACCATAAAGAAGGCTGAGTGCCAAAGAATTGATGCTTTCAAACTTTGGTGCTATAGAAGACTTTTGAGAGTCCCTTGATCAGCAAGAAGATCAAACCAGTAAATCCTAAAGGAAATCAACCCTGAATATTCACTGGAAGAATTGATGCTAAAGCTAAAGCGCTAGTATTTTGGCCACCTGATGCACAGAGCCGACTCATTAGAAAAGATCCTGATGCTAGGAAAGACTGAAGGCAGCAGGAGAAGGGGATGACAGAGGATGAGACAGTTAGATGGCATCACTGACTCTATGAACATGAGTTAGAGCAAACTCCGGGAGATAGTGAAGGACAGGGAAGCCTGGCATGCTGCAATCCAAGGGGTCGCGAAGAGTTGGGCATGACTGAGAGACTAAACAATAACTTCTGCAAAGAAGTAGCCGTGGACTGGTCAGAATCTCTCAGAGATTTAGTTCTTAATGTAAATCTGCCTATGAATAAAATCAGAGCTAGACGGGATTCTGAACTAGACAGGCAATGGAACTATTCCTTGGAAGGAGAGGGAGCTAAAGTTTGAGAAGCACAGATGGAGAGAGATGACATGCAATTTTGTATTACTTATTGTGAAAAATAATATTTAAATGCAAAGGGAATCTTGGAAGCACTTGGCAATAGTCAACTTTTTTCTTTTCATCTTCAATCTCCTATTTGTATTGCCACTAAATTGATAGAAAAACTTTAGGCTTTAAATAGACCTCAAAGCAAATCCTGGTTCTGATTCTTACTTGCTATAAGATCATAACTTCTCTGATGAGACCATTGCAGCAAGTATGAAAGTAGAGAAAGATATCTAGTTTGTTGTTAGGATTTGTTTTAATATTTGCATGTGTTAGGATCTGTTATAATATTTGTGTGTATTACATAACTGATACTAAATGAATCACAATAATCATGTAACTACTATCACTAAGCAATCTATATATATATATGTTAGGTATATAACACACATGTAATTGATACAGTAGACATTTAAAAATTAAAGATTTACAGATATTCATATTTAAGGCAGAATTATAAGGTTGTTATTTAAACAACTTTCTCTGTAATCTATTCTCTGAGGAGTTTTTCATAATAATTTTGCTTTATTATCATTGTAGTAATAACTTCATGGATTAACAAATGTCTCTTTCACTTCTTGAATTTCACAGCTTGAATCAGACTGCCAGATCCTATCACTTGCCCCTCTCTCAAAGTTGTATGCTAGCAAATGTAATAAAAATTTATGTCCTTATTAAGCATTTTTGTTAGGAGAAACAGTCATCCAAGTACCAACTGCATTTCCAATCTCATCAGCATTATTCTATTTAAAGATATGAAGCCTCTTGAGGTCTGAGCCACAGGCAGAAACTGAGTTAGGCTGAGACTGAAAAGTAATTTAGTGGAATCCCATGTAGAGCTCACAAAATTGACTACCAGTATTGGAAAAGAAATAAAAATCTAGGTAACTCCTGAGGAACTGGCTGAAAAACCTGCATTAGAAATCCTGGATCACTAAGAGTCTAGTCCAGTGTTTTTCATGCTTCAGGTAAGGGCTTACAGTAAGATAGGAAGTCAACTTGCAAGTCCTGACCAGAATTTTAAAGAGGAATGGAATGGAACAGAACAGAACAGAATAGAAAACAGTAATGGTACATTACATGAATAGCTATAATGAATAGTCCTCCGCATCCTTGATGATTCACTGAACAATCAATATATCAAGAGAGGGTCCAGCTGGACAAATCTAAGGCATGATCTTGCTCTCTAACATTTTCTGATAGTTATTTCATTCTACTGCAATGAACAATGAGCCATGAATATAGCTCAAAGTTACATTAAGAGGAACTGAAAATATGGAGCTTCTGAGCAAACATTACCTACCTGTGCCTGGCAAGAAACACATATACTGTTGGTCTGTATCTCTCATGATTCTGCTATTGGAAGTTTAAAAATTTCAACAAAAAAATCTGGGTGGGAAAATAACAAAAGTTCCCTCTCTCAATCTTTCTTTCTGACTCCTTTGGCTCTATGCACAAATACTTGGGAAGTTCAAAAACCTGGAAACCTGAGCTTGTTTTGATACAAGCATTAACTAGGACTAAATGGCTTTCTTCTTTGGTCATTTAATCCTCATGTTAATATGGACTGCTTGGCTGTAAGCTATGCTGATGTGGTTCAGGGTAAGGTCAACGTGAAGCTCCGTTGTCTATGTTTACTGAGGCTTGTCCAGCCTGAGCCATTAAAAAACCCAAGATTTGAAAAAAAAAAAAAAGAGTGGATATATGTATACGCATAACTGATTCACTTTACTATAACCTGAAACTAACACAGCATTGTAAATCAACTATACTTCAATAAAAACAATTCGTTTAAAAACCCCACCAAGGTGAAAAAATCACATGACTTATGAAAACATTGAAATCTGATGCCCCTTGTCAAATCTGTGTCAGCAGCATGGATCTTTTCTTCCCCAAGTATCAGTTCAAGGTTTCCAACCAACAGTCCAAGATGTTAGAGTATTAGATCGCTGATGGATAGCACACTTATTCCTTTCACCCAAGTTAGAAATTAGTTAGTGACAGGCAAAGGAGTATAAAAGAGGAGGGTAAAATCAAAGTAATAGTTTCATTACTGATAAAGTTGAAGCAAAGATTCAACCCTTAAATCAGAAAAATATACAAGGTATAAATAACTTCAACAAATGGTGCACAAGAATTGAATAGATGAAATTACCAAACATTTTTAAGGTTCTAAGAAGAGTTTAATAAATTACACATCACATTCTAGAATGAGAAGACACAATATTATGATATGTAATATCACCTACCTCTCAATTAATCTATAATTTTAAGACAGTTCCAGTAAAAATCCCATTAGCTTCTTTTTTCCACAAAGCTTAATGAAAATCATTCAAAACTTATTTGAAAAAGCAAGAGACTAATAATAAATAATGAAGACAACTTTAGGGAAAAAAGAATAATGACAGAGACCTGTGCTTTCAGTTATCAAAACATATCACAAAAATTCATTGTGGATGAGAAAGTAAGGTTTTGGCAAAGGAATAGAAATGCAGACAACAAAGAATACAGAGTACAAAAAAATACACAGAAATAAATAGGATCTATACATGTGACAGAGATAGATTAATCAGTGTAATATGGGTTACTTATTTATCTATATGAAATTATCCAAATGAAATAATAAATTGGAATCAGGACTTCCCTGGGGGCCAGTGGTTAAGACTTAATGCTTCCATTGTGGAGGGCACAGGTTCGATTCCAAATTAGGAAACTAAGATCCTGCATGCCGTAGAAAAAAAAAACAAAAACTAAATTGGAAACATTACACCTTACCCATAAAACAATTCCAAGTAGGTTAAAACATGAATTTTTTAAAAATCTAAAGTACTGGACACATATTTGAGACTTTAAGTTAGGGAAGCACTTCTTAATCAAGGCAAAATAAGCATAATGTACCAAGGAAATCAATTTAAAATTTGACTCCCCTGATAGTATACATGTCATAACAATCACCACAATAATCAAAAGGATAACAGCTGAATCACTTTTCCCAAGTTGTTGCCCATATTTCCCTCTCTGAACTACGAACACATTTGGAGGGAAGTGAATGATAGACAGGAGCCACAGAAGTAATCCTTAATGCAACATAACCGTTTGAGAAGCACAGTGGAGTCAAATGTTGTCCAAAACACTTCCTTCTCTGTCTCCAGAAGGATTACACAGTTACTACTGAAAGATTCCCATATTTCATCTGGCAAATTTACACATGTTGATAATATCACTATTAACTACTGTCTACTGATAGTAAGCCTTCTTTCTCAATTCCATGAATCCAACCTGTTACTAAAAAATTTCTTCTACTAAAAGAGGACACGTGAAGTTGGATATTTAAGTACAGTGAAAAGGTAGGGTTTCAAAAAATCCAGCAACCCCTACGTTTAATGCAGGTAGCAATGCTTTTGTCTTTTCCTCTCAGACAGACCAGTGACCTGTGTAAACCATTTCCCAGGTGCTTCACCACTTGGCTGTATCCTAGTTCAGCTCCTTCGGAAGATTCATTGGGATCACCATAAATTTCCCCCATGGTAGCCACTGACAGATTGGTCAGGAAGCATACACTTATGCTCGGATCATTGGGAGAGAAAAAAATGAAAGCCATTCTATGCTTAATTCGATCTTTCAAGAAATACTTTTCTAACCACATTATAGTAAAAAGAAGAAACCAGACAATTCTTCAGTTAGGTTCTAAAATATTTAGCTCATTTTAATATGGATAAAAGAAACCGCCCTCACAGATAGGATATTACAGTATAATCAATCTTTTATGTCATTTAATCCAGGATACAGAGTGGTAGGAAATGGGACCCTCAGGCAGTTTTATTTTACTGTTGATGGTTGGATGATAGAGCAAACTATCCCGCAAATCTCAAAAATGATGTATTAATGAACAGGTTATATACATGCTACAACAACACAAAGACATGATGCTTTTCAAGGGAATGAAATAGCTGTAATATCCTCCTGCACAGGCACACTCACACCTGCATTTAACAATCTCCATTTGGGTGGTATGTGCAGTTTTAATAAGTAATGAAAGGAATAATGAAGCTTTAAATCCAGAGCATAATAATAGCAGCCACAGGCATTCAGCAGAGCCGAAGACACCCCTGAGGCTGTGCATTCTGAAATGGATCTGGCTCTGTGATTACACACAGGCAGTCACACTACCTGTTATAATAATAAAATGACGTCAGAGAGCAAGGACTCGGGTTTACGGCAAAGGAAAAGGCATCTATATCAACTGCAAGTCTGTTATGATTTCCTTTGGAATTTGTCAGCTTTTATAGAGTACAACAATTGAAATCATCTCTTTTGCCCCTTTATATCTCCATGAGGACTACAGTTGTTAAGAAGCTCATCTGAAATTTTTCCAATTATCTTCAATACTTCAGCATCTACTGGCAAATCTTTATACACCTTGGATAATTTCTTGTCACTATTAACTACTGTATGCTGATAGAAGCCCTTCTTTCTCAATTCCACAGATCCAAAGTGAGTCTTATTAAAAATTCTCTTCTTCTAAAAAGGACACATTTAATTGGATATCTAAGTACAGTGAAAAGGAAGGGCTTCCTTTTTAGGTTCCATCAAAAATGAAGCAATGATTCATGACATATCTTATTCCTATACAATTCATGTCCTTGAAAGGAACTGACTACAGAAGAGTACCTGTTGAATTTTGTATCTTTCAATTAACCTTTGAGATTTGAGGGGTTAAAATTAAATACATTCTTCTCTGTATTTCACTGCTCAAAGAAAAGATGTAAAAATAAATCAAAGATATATATCTTTCCTCTTAGCCTTCTTCTTCTATTAAAAGGCAGAACTAAAATTCTCCCAATTACACAAACTCAAAAGTTCAAAGACATCTTTCATTTTTGAGATCAGTCATAAACTGAGATAGGATCTTAGGAGATAAACTAGAGAATTCTTTCTCCCAAAGACACCCTTTGATTGACAGCCACCAAGATGTTCCCCAAGGATCTTCTTTCAATATCCATACCTTTGCATACTGCCTTCCCACTGTGAATTAGGGCTGATAGACACGAACAATAGGATTCTGCAGAAGTGATGGTGTGAGACTTCTAAAGCTAGATATAAAAAGTACTACAGTGTTTGCCTCGGCCTCCTTAACCACTCCTTCCAGGGGAAGCTAGCTACCATGTTGTAAGGATACTCAAATAGCCCTATCAGTTCAGTTCAGTGGCTCAGTTGTGTCCGACTCTTTGTGACCCCATGGGCTGAAGCACGCCAGGCTTCCCTGTCCATCACCAATTCCTGGAGCTCACTCAAACTCATGTCCATTGAGTCAGTAACGCCATCCAACCATTTCATCCTCTGTCATCCCCTTCTCCTCCCGCCTTCAAATCTTTCCCAGCATCAGGGTCTTTTTCAATGAGTTAGTTCTTTGCATCAGTACTGGAGTTTCAGCTTCAGCATCAGTCCTTCCAATGAATATTCAGGACTGATTTCCTTTAGGATGCACTGGCTGGATCTCCTTGCAGTCCAAGGGATTCTCAAGAGTCTTCTCCAACACCACAGTTCAAAAGCATCAATTCCTCAGCACTCAGCTTTCTTTACAGTCCAACTTTCACATCCATACATGACTACTGGAAAAACCATAACTTTGACTAGACAGAACTTCATTGGCAAAGTTAACGTCTCTGCTTTCTAATAAGCTGTCTAAAAGTTGATCATAACTTTTATTCCAAGGAGCAAGCATCTTTTAATTTCATGGCTGCAGTCACCATCTGCAGTGATTTTGGAGCACCCCAAAATAAAGTCTGTCACTGTTTCCATTGTTTCCCCATCTATTTGCCATGAAGTGATGGGACCAGATGCCATGATCTTAGTTTTCTGAATGTTGAGTCTTAAGCCCTATAGAGAGGTCTAGATGGAGAAGAACTGAAGCTCCTGCCAACAGTTAGTACCAACCTGCCATCTATGTTAAATAAGCCTTGGGGGTGGATGGTCCAACCCAGTTCAAGTCTTCAGATAACTGCAGACTGGCTGATAACTGTCTACAATCTTGTGAGATATCCCAAGGCAGAATCACCAAGACAAATCACTCTCAAATTCTTGATCCTCTGGAAAAGTAAGAGGTAAGATTTATTGTTGTTTTACATCACTTGAGTTTTGGTAGTATCAGTTACATATACCCTTTATCCTCTTCTAATCAGCTGCCAAATATTAGAAAGTCGATTTAGACAGAGCACATCATCCCCTTTTCCATACCTGTCATTAGAGCCTTGGCTCAGAAGGTCATTATCTCTCACTTATACTATCAAATTTGCATTTCAGTGGAAGTGCTCCACAAAACTGTCAAGAAAACGGGCTGATAATGCAAAGTAAAGTCAAAAGGTACAAACTTCCACTTATAAAATATATAAGTCCTGGAGATGTAATGTACAGGAAAAAAAAAAAGGCAATGTGTTGAAATTTCAGTTCTGACCATTTCATTTCCCTGATCAAAAGCTTTAAAAAGTTGTCCGGTCATTTCCAAAATTGACTCCCATTTCTTTATCTTGATATTTAAAGGCCCTGAAAGGCCCTTGATATTTAAAGTATCATAAACTTCAACTTTTAAAATTTATATAAGTTTCAGGTGTAAAGCGTTATATTTCAAGATCTATATATGCTACAAAGTGATCATCACCACAAGCCTAGTCACCATTCATCACCATACAGCTGACCCCTTCACTCATGTCTGCCCCCCAACTGCCTTCCTCTCTGTTAATTACTAATATGTTCTCTGTACCTATGAGTATTTTTCCTGTTTGATTTTTTAACTTCCACATATCAGCAAAATCATACAGCATTTATATTTCTCTGTCTGATTTATCTCACTTAGCATAATACTTTCAAGTTCCATCCATTTCGTTGCAAATGGCAGGATTTCATTCTTTTTCTGGCTGAGTAGTACTCCATTGTGTGTGTGTGTACATACACATATATATCACAACTTCTTTAGCCATTCATGGACACTTAGGTTCTTTCCATTCTCTCTGCATACAGTCTCTTTTTTGCAGCTTAGCTACCATGTTACCATGTAACAAGCCTTAGCCAAACTGACTGTAAATTCTGCCTGTGTGTCTGTAGTTATGCTGTTCTTTCTACAGGCAGACTTTGGTTATCCACCTTTGGCTATCAAAGCACAGATCAAATACTTCTTTCATTGAGCCATTTTTGATGATCAACCTAGACAATGTCTCTGCCTCTTTTGATCTCCCACAGAAAGTAATATTTTTCTAATGGAGCTTTATCACATTCTGCTTCATCTTACAATATTTGGTCCTTTATTCTTTAGGCCAAGAATCAGATATTATTCAACTTTATATCTCCCCAGGTACTTGTCATGGTGACCTGTATGTAGCAGACACAGAATATTTACTAAGTTGAAATTAATTTATTTTAAAAAAGAAGAATGAGTATCATTGATTGGCATGTAAAATTTTACATCTTGCAATTATATCCCTCTAAGATGAGTTGAAGTATGTCAGATGGGAACGCATAATCAGATGAATTATTCTACCTATCACTTGATGATATTTAATCACAAGATTATTTATTTTTATATATTATCTTTGCACTGAAGTTGTATCACTTAAGGGCAGCAAGATATATTTTTCTCTTTGAGAATATACCTGTCTTATAGTTTAATGTATATATTTCATAAGAGCATATTTTTAATTAATAGATTTCAAGTTTCTCTAAGTTTTTATTGCTAGATAATAATTTATTTCATTTGCTTGTTTTGTTTAAACCTTATCACATGGGAAAAAAGATACTAAGAGTCAGAATAGCCAATATAAAAACATATTTAAATACATTATAATAATGATCAGTGTTTGCCTGTTTTGTAAGTGATCTTAAAATGAGTGTATGTTTTCTGAATTTTCCTTTAGGCCTGGAATGAGAATTTTGTAGTAAAGAAAGACCTCAATCAGAGTAGGCATTTGGAGACCTGATTCTGGAGCAGGCTTTGTGAATTCAGAAAAGTCTTTTGACTAATCTGTGTCAATTTTAACTTTAGTTAAAAGAAAATCTTGACTTATTTTCTGTCAGATACTTTATGTCAGACACATTAAATGCACCCCAAGTGTCCGCTGTGACCCCCAAGGTCTCAAGCTTACTAAAGTCACCTTTAAGGCTTTCTTAAACAGCTAAGTACAATGGCTCAAGTCTTGACTGCAGATACAGATGGAAGTTCCATGCGGCCCTAATTATGTCCAAGGGTTCCTTTGTGGGGATGGGATTTGGAGAAATGCACTTTCTTTTATCTCTTTTGATTCTATTTCTTGTTTCTGCAGCATTTTCAACTGTTTTTCCTGACTGCTACTCTCTTCCTAACTTACCTTATGCCATGCTGTAGTTTACAAATTATCCTTCATTTTCCCAAAGTACTATTTTTCTTAGAAGTTATACTTTGTAGCAGACTTTTATTAAAAGTTTAGGGTAGTAAAGGAAGATTACAGAATACTAAGAGGCACAGTTAATACTGGAAATATTTTTTCTAAAAATCATTAGTGAAACTCTAAGAAATGTTACTGTTCGCGTTTTCTCTTAGGACTTGGATTAACACCTTCTTCTTTTACAATAATAAACCCTTTACATTGCCATCATCACCCCCTCCTCTCTCCTTTGCTGCTTGAAATAGAATTCTTTCATTGTGTAACTGAGAATAATAACAATCAACTTTCTATGGCTCAACTCAGAATTCATCTATTCACTAGAAGTCTTACTTTTCTCAACCAGACCTGTTCAATCAAGATGCTTTGAAAGATGAAAGAGAATCATCTCTATAACAGACTCTGTCACTTGTCTTTTGGCAGGGGGAATTTCTTTTTTTCTTTTTTTTTTTTTTTTAGGTGTAACTGACATACAACATTAGTTTCAGCTGTACAACATACGATTCGATATTTGTATATATTGTGAAATGATGACCACAATGTCTAGTTAACATCTGGCACCATACACAGTTACAGAATTTTTTTTTTCTTGTGATAAGTACCTTTAAGATCTACTCTTGGGGCTTCCCTGGTGGTTCTGTGGTTAAGGATCTGCCTTACAGCACAAGAGACACAAGTCTGATCCTTTGTCCAGGAAGATCCCACGTGCTGTGAAGCAACTATGCCGATGTGCCACAAGCCGTGAGCCTGGGAACTCCGACTACTGAGCCTATATTCTGTGACTACTGAAGCCTGCAAGCCCTGGAGCCTGTGCTCTGGAACGGAAGCAGCCAGCACAATGAGAAACCCACGTATCGCAACAGAGCAGCAAAGCTTGCTGCAACTAGAGAAAGCCCATGTGCAGCAAAAACCCAGCACAACCATAAATAAATAAATGTCAAAGAGATGTACTCTTAGCAACTTTCAAATATGCAATACAGTACTGTTAACTCTAGTACCTTGCTATATATTGTGTCCACATGACTTATTTATTCTATAACTAGAAGTTTGGACCTTTTCAGCCTCTTCACCCATTTCACCCACCTTCCACCCTCTGCCTCTGGCAACCACCAATCTGTTCTCTGTACCTAGGAGCCTGTATTTTTTCTTAAAGATTCCATATGTAAGTGAAATCATTTGGCAATTGTCTTTGTTTGTCTGACTTATTTCACTTAGCACAATGCCCACGAGGTCCATCCAAGTTGTCACAGACAGTAAGATTTTATTCTGTCGGTGTGAAAATTTTGAAACATAACACTTATTTTTTCCCACTACATTTATTCCTTTCTACCATATGCAAATTCATGATTTCCTTTTTTTTTTCCACTTCTCATATCATCCTGGTCTTTGATACCTTCAAACAAAAAATAGTAGCTTTTCAAGTTCAAGTTTGTCTTTCTCACAACAAGCATTTATTGGCTGTCATTTTTGTAGGCAGTATGATTCTGAGTCTCAGGAACCAATGATGTAAAACCACGGACATGGATTCTTGACTGGATGTATTATAACTCAGTCATCTCTTTTTACTCCAAGACTTTCAGGTCTTCTGTTGCCTGCTTGAAATTGCTGTCCTTAAATACCTACTGCTGATCACCTGCTCAGTGAAATTCCCTCCTTCAGAGCTGAACTCCAGGGTCTCTGACAATCACTGTCCCCTTCCTTCTTGGATAGACTCTCTGGGTCTTAGCCATATATATGAATCTTTGGCTCATGATAACATTTTTTTCCTTAACCCTGGGAAGCGCTTCCAACTTAGCCTCCTTGCTTCTAGTAGATCCTCCATCAAACAGCACTTCCAAAATCATTTTGGGGAAACTTAAGTCTTGTCCTTTTACTTCTCAAGGGTCTGATTCTGCAATTTCCAGTCGATCACAAAATCTGATTTTCAGGCAATTTCCTATAAATCAGATTTCATCTCTTTCCCCCACTGACTAAGACACCAAATCCAAACTCATTTCATTGGTCACTCCAGATCTTCTAGTGGATTTCCAGCCTTACCCTCTATGACTCCTTTTCCCTGTTCTTCAGCTTTCCTTCTTCTCCTCTGATATTTCCAGTTGGGATGTCTTTAAGATCCTGCTGAACCTCTGACAACCTCTTTCACCTTTGTCTTTCTGTTCATCTTACCATGGTTTTACCTGGACAGTAGAGAGGCTTTGTACCCTTAAAGGATGAAATTACTATCACAACTTAAGTTATGACTCCCATAAAATACTGCTACCCCTAAACTAGCCAGGTTTATATAAGACATGTATGCTATACTATTGAGTTAAATGTGGATACAGATGATTGCTTAATAAAATGCATAGGAAAGTTGCTTATGATGAGATGGAGAGCTGAAAAAAAAAATTGAAAAGTCAACATCAGGACCTCCATTCATCAATAAACAAATTTCACCAATGGGATGTAGTGCTTATTATTACTGCTTTACAGAGTTGTGAAGCACTTCCTTCTGTGAAGTCAGTGAAGTAATGAGGAATGTTTGTACCTGGATTTATAAATATTTAGGAGATGTTTGGATCAAAGAAAAAGGCACTGAGCAAAGCTTTTTTTTTTTTTTTTGCATGGGGTGGGGGAGAATGTATTTCAGTTTCACAAAGCATGACATGTGAAAAAAAGGGACTTGACCTAGAGTCACCCTTACCCCCAGCTTGTCCCAATTCAGAGGCTATTCTGAAAGAGAATAATCATCCAAATGGGGCCTCTCTCCCTGAGGACACTAATTTCATAACTTAAAGTTGCCAGATTTGGGGAATCAGGAAATGATTTAGTTTTTATACACCCATTTCATGTCTTTCTCCTTAATAATCCAATGAATTCTTAGTTAGGATTTTATAAAGACAAGAGAAAGGGGATAGAATAAATGTTTGAAAACAAAGAAATAAACTGAGCTATACTCTGATAACCAACAGCTCATTAATACCCTTACAGATTTACAGGACACTGACAGTTTCTACAGAAATAAATCATGGTGGTGGTACCAACGTTGGTTACTGGGCATGACTAAAGTGATCCCTCCATCTCAGATTTCCTCTGGACTCTCTTCTTTCATTGTCCTGATTCTGCATTTCCCATTTGGCTACAGAATTTCTCAAATAATACATCTCGCACAACTTTGTACAATACTAGTCCCTTCCAGCTTTCATAATGAACACAGTCATCACAGAATGTTTGTAGTCTTTACTGTCCAGATATTCTGCTTATTAAAATTTAGGACTATTTTTGTTTGTTTGTTTTACTGCTCTATTTCTGCATTCATTTTTAAGTATGGTTGTTCAAATCTATGCAATGCATAATGTTGAGGACCAGGTATTTGCAGTCTAAGGGCTTGCACGTGCCTCTGTATTTTAGAAAGACACATATTACCTCCTGGGGAATATGCTCCATCATTCAAATGCCCTTTTCTTAATGTGCATTTACTTTCTCTCCCTACAAAGAAGTGCATGCCTCTGGGACTAAGTTAACAAGTTCAGGTCTTTACTGCTTACCTGTTTCTTTATTTCATTTATCTTTTACATTCATCTTATTTTACTATGGTGCCAAACACCACCCCATGCTCTGGAGGACAAATAAGTTTTATTACAGAAGGTAAATAGAATATTTCATTACATAAGGCAGAATATTCCAGACCTATAGAGGTGGTTCCAAAAAGGTCCTGTTTCCCCATCTAAATTAAGAGACAGTGGAAAAACTAAGACCAAATACAGGCTCTTTAATAAATGTTAATTATGAAACATTCTTATATAAATGCTACATTCTTTTTTGTATACACATCCCATTTTACAATTGAGAATAGTGGTAGGTAGAATCATACAGAAGAGTATGTGAAATATGTATTGTTTAAAGAATAATAATAAAATGAACACCTGTATATAAAAAGAGGCAGTGGAAATGCAGGAGAGGGCTCTTAAAGAAGGCTTCCGGAGGAAGTGATCAGTCCTAAGATAGGTTTACAGTAGCACATGAGACAAAGACGAATGACATTAGTAGTGTAGACTGCATCAGACCATAGTGCCTTATGCAGAGCTGCACATTGGTGGACATGTAGTTATAATACTCAGTTCATTAAACTGACCAGGAGTCCATGAATGTCAATTCTCCAACTGTGATAGGCCTGGAAAGGCAGATTCAGTAAAAAGAGAATGCTTTTTTGGCTGATAAACATTTTGAAAACTCCAGGGGACCTTAGAAATCCTGTAGTCCAGAGTTTGAACTTAGATAGGAGGAAACTGATTTTTTGGCACTGTGTATAAAGAAATGAGCCACAGTCTTTCCTTGATGTTCTATCACACAGCTACTCTTTATGACGATTTACTACCTTTCCAGAGTTTACCTTCAGCCTGACCTGTTCTGGGGAGAAATAAACCTCATACTCACTAATCATTCACTCATTAATTAACTCATTAAATGATTACTTACTGATGCCACATTTTGTGATACGTACTGGTAATAAAATAGTGGATAATAGAGATCATGGACCTCCCTTCACGAAGTCTGAAAGAGGAGACCAAGAGTTTAAAGGAATCATTGCAAAAATATGTGATAAGTGATGTAATAAGGAAGTGCAGGGTGAGATGTGAGCTGATAGTAGGAGCAACTAACACAGTCTAGAGAGTTAGAAAATATATATAATTAGGATCCTGAGGGACTTCCCTGGTGGTCCAGTGACTAAGACTCTGCGCTCTCGAGGAGGAGACTTGGGTTCCATCCTTGGTCAGAGAACTAGATCCTGCATGTTGCAATGAAGATCGAAGATCCGGTGTGCTGCAACTAAGATCCAGCACAACCAAATAAATACATATTTAAAAAAAAAAATAGGATCCTGACAAGAAATAGAATAAAATTCAAGCGGTACAGAAACACTTGAAAGAAAGGATAGCTTATAGATATGTTAATAGAGTTGAGAGAAAAAGCTTATAGATATGTTAATAGAGTTGAGAGGAAAAAGCTTATAGATATGTTAATAGAGTTGAGAGAATCAACAAATATCCCAGAGACTATTAAGAGCAGGAGACAATTGCTACCTCTATGCCTGAAGAGGAAAACAGAGAAAATAATGTTATTCATCCTAATAAAAGCTGGAGTCAGAAAGTGAAAGTGAAGTCGCTCAGTCGTGGACTGTAGCCTACCAGGCTTCTCCGTCCATTGGATTTTCCAGGTAAGAGTACTCGAGTGGGTTGCCATTTCCTTCTCCAAAGGATCTTCCCGACCCAGGGATCGAACCCAGGTCTCCCACACTGCAGGCAGCCACTTTACCCTCTGAGCCACCAGGGAAGCCCACGGAGTCAGAAAGGGACCCCCCAATAGAAGCTATAGTCAATGGAAGGACACAGACTCTTACTGAAAATGTCACCCAGAGCAGGGAGAGAGTTGAAAAGAAACATTCTACCCTCTTTCCTCTATGTTTCTCTGGACAAATGACGTGAGGCTCAAGAGCCCATGTATTTCAGTCTCTATGGGCCAGCTTACTAGAACTCAGAGAAAAACAGAACAATAGACAAAGGGGGGAGATGGGGCATGGGTAGGAATTAGAAGGCGGAAAAAGGAATAATCAGCAGAGAAGCCTTCTAGGAAGTAGTGACTTCTTACCAAAGAACTGAAGGGTGACGAAAAACCCAGCAGGAAGAAAGGGGAGAGTGTTCTAAGACTCAGTGAGTTCTCTTGAGTTCTTAGAGGCTGGTACCCAGCTCAAGCACATCAGAACTGAAGACATGAGTTTCCATTCATACCAGTCAGACTCTCATAATCCTATAAATTATCAATAGCTTGCTCTTCTTTTCCTATACTCTTAAGATGTAAAAGTAGGTTATAATTTGAGATCTTTCTTTTCAATGTAGGTGCTAGCTGACGAAAATATCTGGAACTTCTTTTTTTAAGTATGAAATGTCTCAATGACCTTATGTAAATGTTGACTGAAGCTAAAAGCGTATCTCCCTTTAAGGAAGACAAAGGGAAGAACATTTTCTTTACTTTTCATCAAAGGAACAAAAATTAGTTCAGTGCTCCTCTTGAAATAATTTGTGAATAGTCACCTCACCTACTTTTTCAATAAATATTTACTAAGAAAGAAAGGAACTGACTTTTGATGGACATATACTATGTACCAGATAATGAGCTACTTATACTATTTCATTTTATCCTTCCAATGGTACACTGTATGACATCATATTGTATGGTGCAACCTGGGGACCTTGGTAACAAGTAGCCAGACACTAAACAATACAGTCAGGTTTCATAGGATTTTGTGGCTCAAAAGTCACAGCTTTTAGTTGTTTATATGTTTAAATCATTGTTGATGCTCACATTGGAGTTACAATGAAAGAAGCAACATCTTGTTTTCTAGGGGTGCATATTAAGAATGGCAGGTACTATAAGAATCCCTTTGATATAAGATGAAATGAGGATGCTATCACTTCTCTATTAAGTAATAGAATAGCTTCAGGGAGAACATGGTATTTAAGCATGATCTGAATGGTGTTATAAGAAATCCAAAAGTATCAAATAAATCATAAAGCCTGTGGGCAATACTATGTTAATCTTTCCCTTCTCCTGAAAATACGTTCTTTTTGTTAAGCTAAGTAGGGCAAATCACATAGCTTCTTCCTCAAAGATATGCTGCTTATCTTCTTGGAGGGAAAACAAATAATGACAATGAATCTGCTCATTTAGAAACTTCTTTGTTTAGGAATTCTGTTGGGTTGTTCTTTTGATTTGTGCATCTCCATACATAGATTTGGAAAAGATCTGTCCTGTTGGTTCATAGATTGGCCCACAATTTTTGTTCCAGGCAAAGAAATACAGTGGTTACCCCTTAAAACATGTCTTTGTAGGAACAGTGCCTGCTATAATACAGTATTACTCACTATATACCTTGCCACTGCTAAGTGACTGGGTAGGGAAACGTTAGGGATTCAGGACTGTCTGGACAACAGAAGACACCCTCCTTTAGGTAAAAGATGGCACATGCTGTGGGAAATATCTGGGTGTTTTTAGGCACTGTGCCTAAGAATGGAATAAAGGACATTAATAAATCCTTTATTTCAGTGTATCCATTAATTTCCTGAAATGTGTATGCATTTAAGATTTTTAAGAAATCATAGGGTGCTCTGGACCAGAACAGGGAAAAAAACAGAAACTAAAATAAATGAAGCTGATTTTAGTCATTGAGGAGATGACTTGGTTGGATATTTGAAGCAGAGGGAAATTGGAGAAGAGGCAGCCCAGAGATATGTTCGATATAATGATCCAGTTTGGGGCACGCTGTAACTTAAGAGATATAGTGCTCTCATTACAGTGATTGTTGGAGGCAAGAAGCTAAAGCTAGAAAGAAATCCAGCAGTGTACTGCTCTGGGTGTCTGGATTTTATTAAAGTGACAGATGAGCCTCAATCCCAGACAAGTCTTCTTGGTGAAATGTGTAATGACAGAACAGTCCCACGAGGGATGTAGGTGGCATGCAGGATCTTGCAAGCCATGACCACATGGGCAAGATTGGAAGTACAGCAACTCAGAGAGGAGGTTACTCCTAGAGGGACAGCAACTGGATAACTGCATATTCTCAAAGGACAAAAGTTAACACCCCAAAATGCCTCTTCAGCCTGCAGATTATTTTGAGCTGAAAACAAGATTCAGAAGACTCAGGAAGAACCTTTTGACTTTCCCCCAGGCATCTAAAATATTTAGCAGGTCTGTTTCCGGAATAGAGCTATCACCAGAGATATTTGAGAAGAACATGGGCTAGTTGTGGTGGGGGAGACAGCAGGGCCTAGAGATCAGAGTCCACTCTGTGTCCCATTGGCCCAGCAAACATTTGTTTACCAAATATTTGTCTTTTAATACCTGTGTGAATTGCCTTCCTTCCCTCTGAAGTTCCAAACCACCACCCACAATCTCCTCTTTTGTCTTGGGCTAAAGATGCTATTTCAGGTGATGTACTGTGCTTAGTCCCTCAGCCACATCCATCTCTTTGCGACCCCATAGACTGTAGCCTGCCAGGCTCCTCTGTTCACGGGGATTCTCCAGGCAAGAACACTGGAGTGGGTGGCCATGCCCTCCTTCAGGTGATGGCTTTGATCATTTTGGCAAGTTACTCAGTTTTCCTGGCTCTCTCTAATGAACATATGTTATGAAACTTGTGTTTCATTTTCTTCTGTTAATCATGTCAATTTAAATCTTAGAACACATGGAGAAGGAAATGGCAACCCACTCCAGTATTCTTGCCTGGAAAATCCCATGGATGGAGGAGCCTGGCGGGCTACAATGCATGGGGTCGCAAACAGTCAGACACAACTGAACGACTAACACTGTCACTTTCAAGACCTTGAAGCCGCCCCCCACTCCGCCGGCCTCCTCGCCCCCAGCTAACCTCAGAATTCTTAGCCCTGGATAATTGGCAGCTCCATGTTAGTCTTAACCTTCATTGAAAAATGAGTGACTGGTTGGAAGAGTGACTAACCAGAAGTTTAATGCATACCGGAATGAGATGACAAGAGCCTCATGACAAAAGGGATAATGAGCCTCAAGATGTGTCTTTTTAAACGTTATCTGTTGAAACTTCTGATTTTTGATGCTTTTATAGAGAAATATGAACTGTAGAGTTGAATCATGGTTTATCAAAAGAAACAAAATGAACCAAGATTGGCAGTTTGCTGATCTCGTAGGAATAACTTTTCTGGAGAAAATTTCACATGAAGTGCCATAAGCTTGTAAAGGTAAATAGTTATTAATATTTTGGGTAACATAATGAATTATGATTATAAGTATGAACTGACTGGCAGCTTTTATTTCAGTATTAGCAAGTGTCTGGCCAGTGTTGGAGCCCATGTATTATTTCATTTCAACTGGATGAAATGTTAAATTAACTCAGAATGAAAATTAAAAAAAAAAATTAAAAAAAAAAATCTTAGAACAGCCAGAAGAACCTAGAAGGACACAGGAGGATGTCTTGCCCCACAACAAGATTCATAAAAGTAAAAGGTGTATATATATATATATATAAACGTAAGGCAGTAGCAGTATTCAGAGAGTCTGTATAAGAAGAAGGCAAAGCATTTCAAGAGCAGTGACAGAGATGAGAATTTTCAGTATTATATGAACACTGGGTGATAAGGGATAAAAAGAGTCAAATCATGACCCATGAGGAGGTACAGGAGAGCATGACAAAGTAAGAGACACGAGAAAGTTCATAAAACAATAGTAACAAACATAATTTCAAACAAAGTGCAGTTAAACATAGGAAATGTCGACTGAAAAAAAAATGCACAAAGTAAAAAGTGAGGTTAAGGGACATATCGAGGACTTAAGTCCAGGAGGCAGCCTCTCAGACAACTCTGAGACACTGTTCCAAAGAGGTAAGTGAGGAGCCAGGATATATAGGCATCTTGACAACAAATACCAGGTAGTCGGAACATCAAAAGATTACTGTTAAAGAAAGACTAGACATCTCCATTTAATGAATCTAGGACTTCTCTGTGTATGGAAAGATGCAAGAGTCTGGACTCACTGAAATCATTCCTTTGATGTGCACCTAACTATCTAGGGCCAGTATCCTTTCCCCACTCCCGATCCTGCATCCCCTCAGTGTGGAGGCAGCTATGGTGGCTGATGGCTTGATGGTTGCAACATTCTTTGTTTAGTGATAAGGCAGGTGACTTTCTTCATCCACAGAACCACCATATTATTTTATCAAATGTGTTATGTTATGGTTAACTGAGCCTTTCAAAGCATAGGAAACCCCAAAGTATATTTCACACAAAAGTATCCATGCTATTATGCATTATCAGAATGCATCTGTAACAAATTGCAAATCTAAGGGAACTGGGAGTGGGTGTGAATGACACTTAAAAGCATGACACTGGTGATCAAAACATGGACAAAATATGCTAACTTTCCTATGAAGTTTCTCTAGGGAAGTGGTTTCAGGTTAGCTAGAAGCACAGTGTTTGTTTTCAATCTGGTTTGTTTCTATTTCAGCTTTAGTATTAGGAGGATCTCCCTTCCATTCTATAGAAATATGATGCCTGTTTTAGCTCTTCACCCTTGATCAGAGGTTTTAGGTACCAGCTTAGAAGGGTGGGTTATTATCAAAGCTTGGTCACTCCACCATATGCTATTTGGACTGTCAAAGAGTTTCTTACATATTTTTCTTTAATGAAATTTAGGAAAAAGTAACTATATGCTTGGCCTAGGGTTTGGAATGAAAAGAATAAAGAGAGTTTAAATGATAACATACATACTGACTTTGTGCTGGGGAGAAACAGTACTCTAAGGCCAAGGGCAGTTTGGGTCAAGACAAAGATGCTTAAGGCAGGAATGAGAGATCTCACTTTCCTGAAAGTTATAATAGTCATGAAAAAGTGAATCCACAGATAACAGATGAGGGGCAGGGAAAATAAAAACAGTATGAAATTTTGAAATACTGTAAAGAATGATATTAAAGATCTTATTCCAGACTAGCTGAAGGTAGTTATGTGCTTCTGTGAATAGAGGAGTTCTTTCAATGTAGAATTGACTGTTGTAAGATATTTGATGACATGGACTATATATGGTTAGTATTAGCTTTTTCCATGTGCCCAGTTTAATGTTTTATATATGGTACATTTTCAATAAGTATTTATTGAAATGGCATCCTTATGGAAATAAAATAAAAAATTATCTTGCTACTATAAGAAATAAATTATGCTGAAAAATTGAGGCAGTATAATAAACTCTAATATCTTGTACCATTCTGAATGCAAACTAAGCCATTTATAATATATCCACTCCATTAAAATTAAATTAATAAAAATTTAAGCTACCATTTATTGAGCATCAAGATAATGCCAGGCACTGAACTAAGTTCTCTGCATATATTACCTTATTTATTTTTTAAATGATTCTATAAAGTAGGTACGATTTTTATACCTACTTCAAAGATGAGGAACTAAAGATTAAAATTTTAACTTGACAAAAACCCAGAATTTAAACTCAATATATTACCAGGACCATCATATATTAACAAAAATTCTATATAATGTAATAAGGATGGATTTCTCTAGTATTCATACTGCTGGTCGCATAAATAGATTATTAAAGTTCAGCAATTTATTCAAGGTCACACAGCAAGTAAGAGATTGAAATAAATTTTGATTATAACGTAAAATGTGGGGACATTAACATAAAACTACCTGGTAAAAGGATTAATTACTATGGAAATTACCCTCCCATCTCAAGCAACTAGAAAACTAGACAAAACACATCAAACAACTGTTTTCAGATGAACGGGGATAGAACATGCCACCCCAAAGTATATCTTTGGTATAAGAATTATTTTACCTTGATGATTAAATAAAAAAACAGCAGACATAGGAGCTCTGAAAACCCAGTAGAAGTTATCTTTTTTAAGAGATATTTACATTTATTTATTTTATTTTTATTGAAGTATAGTTGATGTACCATATTATATAGGTTATAGGTGTACAATATAGTGATTCAAAAATTTTAAAGGTTATCCTCCATTTATAGTTATTACAAAATATTGGCTATATTCTCCATGTTGTACAATATATCCTTGTACTTATTTTATACCTAATAGTTTGCACCTCTTAATCCCCTACCCCTGTAATACTGCCTTGTGAAATAAAAATTCATATTTTATAGCAAGACAAGAAAAGTTTAAACATAAAACATTCTTCTCTGCCCTCTGGTCTTCTCTCTCACCTGACTGCACTGTGTTCTGCATGATGGATTGACCAAATTGCCCCCATCAGCAGGAATACCTACCTTACCTAGCGTCAACACAATTCCTTAAAAGATAATGTTCCCTCTTGATCTTGTAAGGGGTCACATGACCCACTGCAATGACACTTAGACTTGGACTATGTGAACTGTCAATAATACATCATTTGATGTCCAGACCTCTGTCTCAAAAACCTTTCTCCAACAGTGCTTTGATCTCTAATGGGCAGAACAGTTCTCACAGCTTTCTAAGATGTTCTTCTTGGGTCAAAATCCTCAAATTTGGCTCAAATAAAAATTTCCACTTCTCTCTTAGACTGAGTGATTAATTTCTCATTGACAGCCCCTCCCCACAAAGAGATACTTACATATATAAGGAAAGCTTCCTTTTGTAAAATTACCTCCCTCTCTGTACCAAGAAGAGAAAGATGACTCTAAATCTCTAGAGACTCATATCAATGGAGAAGACTCGAATCTGTAGAACAATTTTACCCTTGTTTACTGTGCTTTGCCTGAAAACTTCCCATAACTGGTTCCTCACCCCCAAACATCCTCCTTTGTCTTTAGCTGGAGATGACATTTAAGGTGATGCCTTGGGCCATTCTGGGCAGTACTCAGTTTTACTGCATATCTCCTATGTGTAGTGAGGTATACATATTATGAAAGTTCTGCTTATTTTTCTGTTAATTTGTCTTTTATTGATGATGGACAGGGAGGCCTGGCGTGCTACAGTCCATGGAGTCACAAACAGTCGGACATGACTGAGCCACTGAACTGAACTGATTTGTGCATACTCGGAAAAAATCTCCACAAGAATAAGGGAAGAACCACTGGAAAGCAATAAGCCAAACGATTTCCAGAGCTCACAGAAGGTAAGGACATTTTGTATTCCCATCAGTCAGTACAGAAACTCATAATACAAGGCACATACAGTGGAATCCTCAGAAAATTATCTTCCGAGTGCAGCCCCACCCCTTTCACGTTATCCACATCAACAAGATGTTGTCCTGTGCTGCAGCCGATAAGACTCCAGACAGGTATGTGTGATGCTTATGGAAAGCCCCAGGGCACAGTGGCCAGGGTCCACATTTGCCAAGTCGTGTCCATCTGCACCAAGCTGTAGAACAAGGCGAATATGATTGAGGCCCTATGCAGGGCCAAGGTCAAGTTGCCAGGTCACCAGAAGATCCACATCTCCAAGAAGTGAGGATTTACTAACTTTAATGTAGATAAATTCGAAAACATGGTGGCAGAAAGGTAGCTCATCCCGGACGGCTGTGTGATAAACTACATCCCTATTCGTAGCCCCGTGGACAAATGGTAAGCGCTCATGACAGCCTCAGCACGGTCCCCTCCTTACACATGCAGGGCATGCTCACTGCTCAGTCATGTCTGACTCTGCGACGCCATGGACTGTAGCCCACCAGGCTCCTCTGTCCATAGAATTTTCCAAGCAAGAATACTGGAGTATGTTTCCATTTCCTTCTCCAGAGGATCTTCCTGATGCAGGGATCAAATTTGTGTCTCCTGCATTGGCAGACAGGTTCTTTACCACTGAGCCACCAGGAAAACCCAGCTATCAAATACCACCATTCTAAATAACCCATGTGTCAAATAATAAATCACAAAGGAAATGAGAATACTTTGAAGTAAATCAGAGTGAATACACCAGTATCAAAACCTGTGCGACATAGAGAAAGCCATGTTTAGAGGGAAATTATGGTATTAAAATTTCATACTGGAAAAAAACAAAAGTCTTCAGTCAAAGACCTGTTTCCACCTTAAGAAACTAGGAAAAGTAGAGAAATATAAAACCAAAATAAGGAGAAGGAAAGAATGATAAAGTAACTGCTAAAATAAAAGAGGTAGAAGAGTGGTACAGAATAATCAATTAAACAAAAGACGACATTTGAAAATATCTGTAAATCAATAAATCTCTAAAGTGATCAAAAAATGAAATAATATAGTACATGTATATATAGTTAACTATATATATATATAGTTAACAGTGTTTTCAATGCAGAGGGGCTGTCAATACAAATCCTATAGCCATTAAAATAAAGGAATAAAGGAGAATTAGGAGATATTATAAACAATTTTACATGAATAAACATAAACTTGGATGAAATGGACAAATTCTTTGAGAGATATTTATCAAAGCTCACTTAAGAAGAAATAGGTAACCTGAATAGGACTTTACATATTAAAGCATTGAATTCATAAATTTCCTAAAGCAAACTTCAGGCCCAGACGATTTTACTCATAAATTCAACCAAATATTTAAGGAAAATGTAAAACAAAATTCTATAAAATAGAAAATGAGCAAATACTTTTTAACTCATTTAAGAATTCAGCATTTCTCTTAAGCCAAAACCAGAAAAAAGGTGTTAAAAAAGAAATAGATTAAAATTAACTTGTCTCAAGAACACCAACGCAAAAATCCAGAGAATCCAGGAAGATACAAAAGTAATAAATCACGAACAATTTGGGAGTATATTAGGAATTCAATGTTGGTTTAACATTTGAAAATCAAAGTATTTCACCATACTAACAAGATATAAATAAAATTTTGTATGATCCTCAAAATAGATATAGGAAAAAGAATAGAATTCTAACACCAATTCAGGATAAAAAAATTCTCAGCAAAGTAAGAATAGAAGGGACTGATGACAGACATCTACTGAAAATACAGTCAGAGAAAACCATATGAAAAAACTTTTCCTGATAAAGACTTGTTTTTCAGAACAACTCAATAATTAAAACACACAAAACAACACCATTAAGTAAATGAAAAGATGGTCAACCTCATTAATAATCAAGGAGATAGACATTTATACCATAGCAGATGCTGTTATATATCTATCAGAATGGCTAAAATTAAAATACAACCATTAACACAGAGAAAAAGAGATCAGTTTTGTGGTTACCAGAGGCAGGGGGTGGGGAGCGAGAGGTGGTTGGATGAAGGTGGTCGAAAGGTACAAACTTGCAGTTAAAAGATAAGTAAGTGCTAAGGATGTAATGTACAACATGATAACTATAGCTACCATAGCCTTATAGTATACAGGATAGTTGTTAAGAGAATAAATCCGAAGAGCTCTCATCACAAGGAAAAATATTTTTTCTGTTTCTTTAATTCTGTACCTATCTGAGATGAGGGATGTTCCATAAACTTATGGTGGTAATCATTTCATGATGTATGTAAGCCAAATCATTATGCTGCAGACCTTAAACGTATACAGTGCTGTATGTCAATTTTATCTGAATAAAACTGGAAGAAAAAAATAAGATACAAATGTTGGTGAGAATATGGAAAAATTGAAACTTTCATGTGCTTTCCCTCAAAAAAAGAGAAATGAATTGATTGGTTAATGTAATTTTTTAGAACATAAAATCTGGAACCAAACTGTGTAGGTGTGAATTTTGGTTTTGCAACTCACTGTTGTGTGACCTTGGGCAAATTACAGACATTCTTTCTGCTTCCCTTTTCTCATTTCTCCCATGAGGATGATGATAACTGCCTGCCATATAGGGTTTTGTCATCTGCAGAAGTTAATACATGTAAAACACATAGAAGAGCAACCAGCACATAGTAAGTACTCTATGACTGCACCCTTCTCAGCTGTTGCTTCTGATTCTACCACCAAAATAGAATTTAAGTTCTATTTCCTTTTTTTCAACTTTAAAAATGCAGAGATTACATGGACTTTTATGATCTTTCTGGTCTATAAAGACATGGAGCAATTTTTTTACACTCTTCAAAGACATTCTTTGCAAAATTAAAGTTTCTAAAAAATGCAATGGCACCTTCAAAATATTTGTTTGTCAAATAGAGAAATTATTTATTTGTCAAAACTCTTAGGATGATATGCACACTTTCACCTCCCACAAATCATGTTTTGCCAGAGAAGCTTAAAAATATGAACGTCATCAGAATCTGTTTTGAAAGCTTTACCAGTAGCGGAGCACACTTTTTGCTACAACTCTGCTTTCATTTCTGGGAAAACATGTAAGTGTTCTTCAAAATTGATGAAAAGCCTCCTGATTTGTTTAATGAAGTGCAATTGAATAGGTCCATAAGTTTCTCTTGATATAGCCTACTGAAAACATCAAACCAGGAAGCTTGTAGCTGATCAGCACTTCGCCCTAGACACCGAGTCTCTCCTTCTCCCTTAATGATGCTGTCCTTGATAAGGTAGTGATGCTCAATTAGCTGGAGGCCATATGTCTCAGGTAGTAGATTCCTGACAGACACTTGAAAGGATTACTAGGTTTTCCTATTCAGCACGTCCACCTTAAAGTGATTTATAAGGGAACAAATTAGAATCTAATAGTGAAATGGCTGAGCACTCAAAAGCGATAACAATCAGCTATAGTATAGAATCTGGGTTTCCCAGGTGGTGCTAGTGGTAAAGAACCTGTCTGCCAATGCAGGAGACGCAAGAGATACAAGTTCGATCCCTGGGTCAGGAAGATCCCCTGGAGAAGGAAATGGTAATCCACTCCAGTATTCTTGCCTGGGAAATCCAATGGACAGAGGAGCCTGGCAGGCTACAGTCCATGGGGTCACAAAGAGTTGGACATGACTGAAGCGACTCAGCACGCACACACAGTATAAAATCTAGGTGGAAGGTCCATTCTCTTTGAAAACTATCAAAGGGCCTTTAGTTTCCTACAGGAAGAAAGGGACTTGCTTCAAGAGCTCAGCTAACTTATAAATCATACATTTTCCTGCTGCAATAAAATACAATCCCTGCTTTCTAATCTCTTACAAAGATACATCAAGATTCATTTCAATTAATGAAATTTCCAGACATGCTCTTATGTTCTCTCTATGAAAATCCTTGGATGATTGATTGCATGTTTAATAAATAATAAAACTTACAGCTGTCATGTTCTTGCTAAAACTCGATTTTCCCTCTGCTAATTGGGTGAGGGAAGAGGGGTGTGATTACACTTCTTTCTTATCAGTATTTCCTTGAAAGATGTCTCAGGCAAAGGCTCCTGAGCCTAATTCATTTACGGGCCTGCAGCCAACATGAGCACTTCGTGTCCTGCTGGATGTCGCTGTTCACTTTCCTCACTGAAGATGAGAATCCCAAATACTACTCAGCCATTAAAAAAGAAGGAAATCTGACCATTCGCGATAACATGAATAGACCTTGAGGGCATTATGCTCAAAAAAGTAAGTGAGAAAGACAAATACCATATGATCTCACTCATATGGGGAACCTAAGACCAACAAATATAACTCAAGCTCAAAGATACAGAAAACAGGTGATGAAGTGGGGGTGGGATATTGAGTAAAGGGGGTCAAAAGGTGCAAACTCCAAGTTATAAAATAAATAAATCTTGAGGATGTAATATAAGCATGGTGATTATAGTTAGTAACACTGTATTGAATATGTGAAGGTTACTAAGAGAGTAGATCTTAAAAGTCCTACAAGAAAAAAAAGTTCTGACTATGTTTGACTCAGTGCAGTGATTATTTTGTAATATATACAAATATCAAATCATTATGTTGTATATGTCAATTATACCTTAACAAAACACTTAGAAAATAAAACAAAGTAAAAAATTAAAAGATGAAAACCCTGCATGGTGGCTCACCCTCAGGGCTCCAAGAGGCTCTCTGCGTTTGAAATCAAGGTTGTCTGACTACTGGGCTTGCATGCTTTATCTTATTTGAGGTGTTCACATTTTTCCTGTGCTGAGGAAACATCCTTCACCTTGGGGCAGTGTTCCTTTAGTAACAGAGCCATGCAGAAGAGTAGAGACTTCCTCTCCCTTCTAGACTTCCATTATTCATTATATAAAACGAAGAATATAAAGGTATTTCTACCAGGTTTCACTTCATGCAACAGTGAACTTGTGGTTCAAACTTAGTTCTCCTGTGTTTGAGAAATCAAGAGAATTAATCTTAATTGTTAATTCACTCAGAAATTAATTACTGAGTGCACACTATATAAGTTTGATCTTTCTAGAAACTAAAACAGTGAGATTTCAGTCTGGGGGGGCATATAATTAAAGGCACTAAATGGCAATTATGAATTAATTCAAGTAGGAAAACACAGCTACGTTACAAATTTTATATAATATGTTTAATGAATAGAGGAATGGAGCATCTTTGGCTTTTTATTTTGTAACTGCTCTTGTCTTTCTCCAAGCTGCACCTGCTCCTTAGATGATGGCAGTATATACACATATACACACACACACACACACACAAACACTATACATATATATACAACCACACATATTTACAGTGTATATACATAGATATATATGTATGTGTGTGTTTAATATATAATTTGATTTAAACTTATGTTTGATTTCAATAATTTATACAGTCATTTTAGGTATTACTCCATGCCTCATTTGGATTAAACTATTTCAGTCTTTTAGTTCCTCCTGCAGCTTGCTCTTCTCATTAAAATAGATTTCTAGCTAAGTATCTTCACTGAGGCAGAGAGGGTGTGGTCTTTGGGGAAAATGGCCTCTCCCTCTTCTGATATCTAGGGCAGTACCCTGTAAGGCAATAGTGTATGTGCATGCATGTTAAGTCACTTCAATCGGTCAAACTCTGTGACCCCATGGACTGTAGCCCATCAGGCTCCTCTGTCCATGGGATTTTCCAGGCAAGAATACAATACCGGAGTGGGTTGCCATGCTCTCCTCCAGGGGGGGTTCTTCCTGATCCAGGGATTGAACCCACGTCTCCTGCATCTCCCACATCGGCAGGCGGGTTCTTTACCACTAGCACCACCTGGGAAGGCAAGGCAATAGTGGCTATGAGGTAAAGACGAGAGAAAACACTGAAATAAGCTCAAGTTTCAATTTTCACTAACAATATCACCTAGGAGGATGAAATGAGAAGTGCATTCTCTGAACTAGAATAAGGCAGATGTTCCCAAAGATGGTATGAACCTAATTCCAGGCTACAGTGTCCAGAAGAGCATGACTCTTCTTTCCCCCATAAGAGAACCAAACCATGAATGAATCATAGTCCTCTTCCTTCTTTCATCTACTCCCTCTTCTGTTTTATTCAAGGACTTTACCTCCCAACATGAAACTCAGAAGAAAACAGCAAGAAACTACAGATGATATTTGCATCCGAATAACTCTGGTTGCCTAAGAAGCAAAGGTGAACAGGACAGATACAAGAAAAGCTCTGAATGTAGTGCATGGTACAGAGGATAATATTTCATATATTTTCACGTATTTCAAAAAAGAAATGTATCTGAATTAGTTGCTGTTTTGTGAGAACCTGAAAATTAAAGTAGGAGAAGATCTAACTTCTCTCAAACATAATCTTACTAAGCATCTGATTCCTCTTATCAAATATCCCACTTCTGGATATTCCATATTGATTCAGGTATTATACAACCCAATCTGTGAGATTTAGGCCTCAGAAAACTCACATGATTAAACATCAATATTCAGTTCACTATGGCCTAGGCTCAGGCTGTCCTAACACTCAACACTAAATGTTGAAGGAGGAAAACTTAGAATTCTGAAGTTCAAATAAGCATATATTATAATGGAAAGGTTGTAGCAAAAATAAAAGTTAAGCCTCCAGAGAGTTGGCCAAGCTGTTAAAAGCATGGAAGTTAAGTCAATTCTTCATACATTGAGTATTTCAAAATTGAAACCAGAAATAAGATGATTTAAAGTGCCTAAGAGTTTACTTATTTGAATTTTCATTTACTTGAAAAGTAGAATAAATTTCTCAGTATAAGACTTTATATTACAAGAACAAGATAATGGAGAAATCTGTTTATCTTAACCCAATATCCAAAAACATGTGGAAATTTTATACTACATTTATTGTAAGCAAAAAGAGTTCTAGCTACAAGTCATATGCTTGCTTAGGTATACATGTGACTTGAGTCAAATCTGTACCAGCTCCAGGCTTGGTTATGGGGGGAGGTACCAGTTGTTATTGCAAATCTTCAGCAGGAGTCCTTTCCTTCCCAATCCATGAGAATGATGCTGCCTGTAGTGCAAAAACATTCCCACATAAAAGAGGAAATCAAGGTCCTGGGGACTTCAAAAAAGAAATCAGGAGCTAAAAAATGAGAATGTGACTGAATTCAAGAATTTGGTTGAAAAGAAAGAGCATTTCTGGACCAGAATTACAATTCTAAAGAGAAAGAAAGAATGATTCCCAGCATGCCGTAGGTCTCCCTGCCCATTATCTTGACATCTTTCTTTATAACTAGTCATTTTTCAAAACTGGGTCAAACCACATATACAGTAAAATATCATAATACAAAATAAATAGCTCAACATGTTTTTGAAACTCATTCTTATTGATACTGAGAACTGCAAAAACAAACAAACAAAAAACTCTCTTGACACATAACAACTCAATTTAAATTCCTGCACTAAAAAACTTGACAAAACTCTAGCATGGCATCAAAGAGCTTAAGGTCATGCCCCTAGGATGACTCCAGCTCCACTTAAAATGCCTGCCTGAGGAAGCTCTAGACTGTTAAGCGAAACTGACTGTTTCAGCAAAAACCTGGTAGTAGGCAGACAATCTTGTAAACTCCTCTCTTAGAGCACCTGTTATAGCCAAAGTGAGGAGCTTCCCGGCCAATGCACCAAATGTTATAGCCAAATGCTCCAGGAATCAAACTCACTCAGGACAGTGTGGATAGTGGGGTGCAGTTTATTACACTGGCAGGTCCGAGGCAGAGTTTCCTCTTTAGCCAGGGACTCCCACCAACTTTTGTGAAAACCTTATATACCTCAAGTGTACCTGCTCAAGCCCACATCCCCAAATTCCTTAAACCTAGCCTGGAAAATGTTAAAGGGAGATACAATCAGGTTTACAGCCATGATTCATAATCAGAAGGGTCAGCAGGTTATACATTGTAGCCTACACCAATGAGGGCCATAAAGATCACAAAGGTGATTGACTACATTCTTTCTGGCGATGGGAAATCCTGGTATGGAATCTGGTGTTTACTGGTCTGGGAGGCCTATTAGGCCATAAGTATGTTATCTCCATGGCTACCAGGCACATAGTCCAAAGTTCACTGAAAATGCAAGCAGGTGTGTAGTCCAAAGTTCACTGGGAATTTAAGATGGGAGTTTCCTTCTTTTTCAAGATGGAGTCAGCTCAGCCTGTTCCTTCCCTCCTTCATTCACCCCTCTTGATGCTCTCAACTTCCAGTTTGAGCATCACTCATCAGGATGTACTGCATTTTAGGTTTCCTGGTACATATTTGGGTAAATGAAGTCAGCCTCTGTGATACAAAGTTAACAACACATTGGAGAATACAAGGTCCACATAACAGAATCAACAGAACAACTATAACAATGGTTGATAGTTTTCCACCAATCACCCTTTACCCATGATAGAACAGAAGTCCAAAAAGGAAGATCATCAGACATAGCTTTTACTTGATCTTTCATGTCATCTAGAGTGGCTGATATATTTGCCAGATAAATCAGGAATATATACACAACATTCAGCTTTGATTATAGCACAGGTCCCTCCTTCAGAGGCTGTAAGTATGTCTAAAGCCATTCTATTTTGAATTACCACTTTTCTCATTTGTACTTGTTCAGTATTTAGTGCTTGAATAGCTCTTAGGCTGCCATTTAGGGTTCTTTGGGTGAAATTAGTTAGAGCGTCAACTCTAATCATTATGTCCGTAATGCCCAATGAGGGAACAAATAGAGCAGCCAAATAAACATACCAATGGAAAACTGATCATGACCATCTGGCCTGTAGGGAGGGTAAATTTAAAGGCTCTTGTATTGTTGACCTGATGTTTCCATGGGCAAAGGCCAGAACTAAAGTACACCTCCCTATCCATCCTGGGGGCAGCCAAGGCCATAAGTTAGTCCCACATAACCAATGGGTGCCATTAGGAGCAATCCATCTGATTCTGAGATTGAATCCCCAGTCTGTCCCGGGCCATTGGGTGGATTGACTGGAATCATAAGTAACTTTATAGGTTTTACAGCACTGTTCTGTCTGTCGAAAGCCTATTGGTTTTAAATTCTTTTTATCTATTATTCGGTTATTATATCCAATAGCGTGTACATCTTGTTCCCAGCAAATTTCAGCTATCATAACAAGTTGGCCCTTTTCTGGAGTAATCCACATGTATTCATCCCATATCTGGTAAAATTGGTCAAAATATCGGTTAATTTCTATTGTTTGGACTTACTGGCTGTCACGTAATACCGAGAAGCATTTTCTGAGCTAAGAGTATAATTAAAATGTATCCCATGGCTGTTTGTTAGATCATCGGCCTTTTTATCACACCAATGGGTAGTGGCAGCTGTGATTACAGTTTCTATACAAGATTTTTGTTGTTTAGCCTGATGAAGAAAATCACATAAGCTAGGCATATCACCCCTCTGTAGAGGTGATACCCACCATGGGAGTCCATCCATGACAGACACGGGCATAGCTCCACACACCCAGCAGTTAGATTTTTTATGAAAGTCAGCACAGGAAATGAAAACGTTGTCTTCTGCTGAAACTATAGCTAGTCTCAAGAGAATATCAGCAAATCCTTGAAGCAGCAGTTGATTATAGAGCTTAATCTCTTCTTCTTCTTTATGAAGGTTTTGGTTTCACAGGGATCAGTGGGGTCCTTTTATATAGTCCACTCAGCATCCTCCGGGTCTGCGTGGTATGCTCTTTTCACCCTTGTGTGGTGGATCCAGGGAGTGACACATGCACTTTAACTACCGTATGTGTGGTTAGAATAACAGTATATGGACCTTTCCAATGTGGGGCCAAGGAGTTGTGTTTCCAGTCCTTGACCCACACCTGATCACCGGATACAAACTCATGAATCTGTTCCCCAAGGGGGAACGGCACCCTTTCTTGTACAAACTTAAGTTACCTGATTTATTACCTTACCCAGTTGTTCCATCTGCTGTGAAATCCCATCCCCCCTTACCAAATTTGCTGACATCGTCTTATTATAGGAGGGGGTCTCCCATAAACAATTTCATAAGGAGAATAACCATGGGAAGGCGGGGTTTCCCTTAATTTGAGTAAGGCTGCCAGAAGCAAGTCCATCCTTGAACAGTCAGTCTCTACGATCCATTTTGAAAGTGTCTCTTTAAGAGTTCAGTTGGTTCTTTCCACCATTCCGGAACTCTGGAGCCTATATGTCATATCCACTTGATATCTAGAGCTTTACATATCTGTTGAATTAAGTCAGCTACAAAGGCAGGGCCGTTGTCTGATCCTAGACTGGTTGGGAACCCGAATCTGGTATTTCTCAAAGCAGACAGCGAGCCACTTCATTTAATTTTTTAGTTCAGGTGACGAAGGCCTTCACCCATCCTGAGAAGGTACATACCATAACCAGTAAATAATGATAGTGTCGGCAGGGTTTCATCACAGTAAAGGTCACTTCTAAATGTTCAAAGGGTAGAGTACCTTTTAACTGTATTCCTAGAGGTTTTTGTTTATGTCCAGGGGCAGCATTGACCTGTGCGCAAGCAGAACTGTTCTGGAATTCCATTCTACATAAGGAGGAAAGTCATGGAATTAAGAAATATTTTCGAATTAATTCTTCCATTCTGTCATGTCCCAAGTGAGTTGCCTGGTGAACCTGAGACACTAGTGTGGGGGCTAATGCCTCAGGAACCAGTAACCTGACATCCAGCAGTTCCCACCAACCTTTTTCATTCCGGGTGGCCCTTTCTGCTTCAGCCAGCTGGTCTTGGGCCAGGGTATACTGTGGGAGAGTCAAAATTAACTCAGACATTTTTGACAGTACAAAGGTTCTGATAGATCCCCCACCAGCAGCCCCAAATTTCTCAGCCACATGTTTTGCAGCTTTATCTGCTAGTCGGTTTCCCCATGCTTGTGGGGTGTCTTCCTTTTGGTGACCCCGACAGTGCATCACTGCTACCTTTTCAGGTTCCCACACAGCATCTAATAGAATCAAGATTTCCTCCTTGTTATTAACGTTGTTTCCGTTGGCTTTCAGAAGACCTCTCTCTTTATATAAAGCCCCATGTACATGCAAAGTAGCAAAAGCATAACTAGAGTCTGTGTAAACCTTTGTTTTCTTACCTTTTGACAGCTGGAGGGCCCGGATTAGTTCAGCCCATTGAACAGACCAGTGTGATGGCAGAGAGCTAGCCTCAACAATGGTTTCTTCTGTGACTACTGCATTGGTCTACAGGACCCAATCCGGGTCCAGGATTGGCTGGTCTCTCAAGTCAGGTCTGCTGGCATAAACTTCTAGGATTTCCCTGCAATCATGTGAGGGCCCACTTTCTCCCACTGGAAGGAGACTGGCTGGATTCAGGGCCTGACAAGGCTCGATAGTAACATGGGGGTTCTCACATAACAGTCCCTGGTATTAAGTAATCTGGGATGTTGACAACCATTAATGGGGGTCCCTTCACAGGAGAGTGTTGACCTCATGGGGAACTTTTATGATCCAGTCTTGGCCCAAAGTTAGCTTGGTTGCCTCCTGGACCAGTAAGACAGCCACAGCAACTGTCCATAAGCATCCCGGCCACCCAGTGGCAACATTGTCCAGCCGTTTCAAGAAGCCATAGGTCTGTCCCAGGTCCCCATGGTCTGAGTCAACACTCCCATAGCCATCTTGTCCTTTCCAGTCACGTAAAGAGTAAACAGCTTAGCAAAGTCTGCCAGGCCTGAAGCAGGTGCTGATGTAATTGCCAGCTTTAGTTCCTCAAAAGCCTGTTGCTGTCTCTCATTCCAATTTAGTGAATCTCCTTCTGGTCCAGTTAGGAGTTCATATAATGGCTGGGCCATCTGGGAATAGCCCAGAATCCAAATCCTACAAAACCCAGTCACTCCCAAGAACTCTCGAACCAGTCGTCTGGTTCTTGGTTGTGGGATTCTCAAACTGACCTCTTTTCTGGATTGGTCTAACAGCCTTGTGCCTCCTCTCAGAACAAACCCCAAATATCTTACTTCTTCGTTGCAGATCTGTGCCTTCTTTTTCAAGACTCGTTAGTCAGACTCCATCAACAGCTCTAGTAAAGCCTCGGTCCCTTCCCAGCAGTCTTCTCCGTTCTTGGCAGCCAAAAGCAAGTCGTCCACGTATTGTAGCAAGCAGCATCTGAACCTCTCTGGCTGGAATGAGTCCAGGTCGGAAGCCAAAGCTTCCCCAAAGATGGTTGGGAAATTCTTAAATCCTTGTGGGAGGCAAGTCCAGGTGAGCTGTTGTTGTCCCCTGCTGGGTCTTCCCATTCAAAAGCAAAAATGGGTTGAGACACCAGGGTGTATACAGAAGAAGGCATCCTTGAGATCTAAATAAGTATAGATCTTAGCACTCCTTGGGAGGAGGCTAGGTAAAGTATCGGGGCTGGAACAGTGGGATACAGAGTCACGGTGGCCTGAACAGAGTCTGAGGTCCTGCACAGGTCCGGTCCTGTCCCCCTTCTTTCTTGACTGGTAAGATCGGTGTGTTCTAGGCTGACTGGCATTCAATCAGGATGCCCGCCTCTTTCAGTCTGTTTATGTTATGGCAAAATGCCAACTCGAGCCTTTAGTGGCAATGGGTACTGACGTTTTCTGACTGGGGTGGCACCTGGTTTGAGTTCTTTTACCACTGGGGCTTGTTGTTTTGCAAGCCTGGAGGGGTTGTCTTCCACCTAGACCTCAGGGAATTGTTGAGTTAACTCTCTCTCTCTTGACTGTTTAGCCGATCTGGCTTCCCTTCTGGGAGATCGTACAACCTCCATTCATCTTGTGGGGTTACTGAGAGGGAGAGTAAATAGGTGGCTGAGCCCACTCAAAGAGTGGGTCTTTTGTGGGGAGAAAAGACCACTTGTGCCCCTAATTTAGATAGCAAGTCTCTTCCCAACAAAGATACTGGGGATTCAGGGATGTATAGAAATTCATGAGTCACTTGGTATTCCCCCATCTGACATTTTTTGAGAGGGGTGCCACCGGTTTGATCACCACTAACATTTCCACTCCAGTGTCTACCATAAGGTCAATAATTTGGTCCCCCACTTTTCATTTTACCATGGGCTCTCAGGGACCTGCATCTTTGAGCCCCAGCACCCCTATTCAGTCTCTAGTCCAGCCAGCCCTATAACAGCCGATGCTAAATCCTTTTCCCCGCTATTTTGGGGGCATTCATTTTACAGTGGCTGAAGCCCCAGCAACGGGCACATTGATTTGATTGTAGGGCAGCCCTAGGCCTTCTTGTAGAGGGCCTGCTGTGAGGCTGGTTCCAGTTCAGAGGGGGCTGGGGAGGTCTAGGGAGGGACCTTCCCAGGACTGCGGCCAGTACTGCAACCCTCTGGTCTGCCCTCTTATTATCTTCTCTCTGCCTTTTCTCAACTTCCCTTTTTGTCTCCATGTCTCTACTCCTGAATACCCTACCAGCGATCTCAATTATTTGTGAGCTAGTCATGGCCAATACTCCGTCCACCTTTTGAAGCTTGCGTCTGATATTGGGGTAGGCTTGAGACACAAAGACTACATTTATCACCATCTGAGATCCAGCGGCCTCTGGATCTATTGGCGTATAAGGTCTATAGGCCTCGCACTGTCTTTTGTAGAACTCAGAGGGTGAGTCAGTCTCCATTTGAATCACTTCAGAGGGTTTTGTCATATTCACAGGTTTTCGGGCCTCCCTCTTGTGGCCTTGTGAAATAGCTGCCCGAAATCTCTCCAGGTGACCCCTTCCTTCCTCTGTGTTATAGTCCCAGTTGGGCCTCTCATCAGGGGTGGCTAGTTGTGCCCACCACTGTGGGTTTACGGTACCCTCAGGTGCCACTTCTCCTAGCCACTGTCTAGCCTCAGTTAGGATCCTGGGTCTTTCTTCAGTGCTGAAAAGGGAGACTAGTAATGGATTTATGTCATCCCATGTAGGGCCATAGGTTTGAAAAATAGTTTCCATTAGTCTAATCATACCTTGTGGCTCCCCTGGGTATGGTGGAGTGTGTCTCTGCCAGTTTAATATATCCGTAGAAGAAAATGGTTGGTAATAATAGGCTACAGGAGGCTGGTGGTAGTGTCCATCTGCGTCCTGAACCGAGGGCTGTTTGTTGTACCTCTCTGACAGGCATCTGCAGTGGGGTTGTTCCCCCCTGTTCCTTAGCGGAACACAGTCTCTGCCTAATTCCTATATTTCCTGCCCCCTTTTCGTCTGTACTCACCAGGAGGGGTGGGTCCAGCCTGGGAAGTCCGGCTGAGAAGGAATCCTGGGGCGTTGACCAGAGGCTCCTACCGCTGGGACCGGAGCCTGTCAGAATGGCGGCTCTATGATCTCCGAGGAAAGTTGTCAGAGGAGCAGCGGCTGCTGTAGGAACTTCACCTGGCCCTGGATCGGGCATTAAGGCGCCCTCTGGTCCTGGTGGAGCACTGGGGGGCGGGCGCGTCACCATCCAGTATGGGGGAGGGGGCAGGTCATCCCCATCCAAATCCTGCAGAATTTCTTTTTTATCATTAGTCAATTTTTGTGCCATTAATATTGTTCCTTTCCCTTTCTTGATATAGAATCTCGTCCAAGGAGGGGGTTTTTGAGCTAACCCTAGCCATGAGTCAATATATGGAAATTGATCTGGATGTCCAGGCTTTCAGATGACTATGGCAGAAACTACTTTTAATGCGTTTAAGTCCACGGTGCCCTCTGGTGGCCATCCTAATCCCAAAGAGGGCCGTTTGACCTCACAGAGTATGCAGAGGTGGTTAGGCATCATCTTCTTCACCCCATAATCTCCTCCAAATCCTTTCTTAAAATTTTTAATCATGCACTCCAATACAGTTGCCTTAGATTCACTTCCCTCCATCTTACTTATCTTCTCAGATCTTCTTCTTTCTTTCCTTTTTGTTCTGTCTACAAAGTTCTCGGTACCCTATGTACTTCTGATATTTTCACTCAATGAAACACTTAAATTGCCATTCCGTCTCCTTCCTAACAGGGTGAGAAGAGCCTTACCTGCCAGATCCCAGAGGGGAAAGGGGGATCGGCATGTCTTCACCTACTGGTCGGCACAACTGAACCAGAACACCACATGGTTCAGGACTATTTCTCCCTTAACTTTTAAAGTCCATTCTGCCTTGGTGGGCTTGATCGTGTGCGGATGAAAACACAGATGGGTTAAATACTCCAAGTCCCATGCCATCTCTGGAAAAGCCAATTCATACTCACTTATGTATCCCCTTCCTTCTAGCCTGGCAATTCTCAGGGGATCAAGAATTTCACAGCAGGTAGGGCACCTCCTTGGGGAGGGCAAAATACAAGCACACAAAGACCAAGTTTCTTCCCTTAGAAGCCCCTTCGCAACTGCCCAGTAATAGTTTACCCTTAGACGACACGGACACCACCTCCTCCGTGACATTCACAGTGCTGCTTCCCCAAAACTTTCTCGCGTTTGTCCAGTAGCAATCTATCCCAGAACAATGTGGATACCACCTCTTTGTGACAGTCGCGGTCTGCGTGCTTCCTATTCCCTCCCAGGGGGTTGATCAGACCCCTTCTTCCACCCTACTGGGTGGGAGGCCCCTTACCGGAGTGCTCAGTTCCCCTGCTGCCATCCACTACCCACCAACATGAAAGGTCTGGGCGATGAGGAATGGATCTTTCCAGAGAGGCGAGGTGCCTTTCTCCCCTCTAGAAGATCTGAGCCACAAGGCCTCAGAGGAGCCCTAAGCAGGACTTGTCTCCTCAAAGTGAGGAGCTGCCCAGCCAGTGCACCAAATGTTACAGCCAAATGCTCTAGGAAGCAAACTCACTTAGGACAGCGTGGACAGTGGGGTGCAGTTTATTACACCGGCAGGACCGAGGCAGAGTTTCCTCTTTAGCCAGGGACCCCTACCGACTTTTGTGAAAACCTTATATACCTTAAGTGTATCTGCTCAAGCCCACATCCCCAAATTCCTTAAACCTAGCCTGGAAAATGTTAAAGGGAGATACAATCAGGTTTACAGCCATGATTCATTATGAGAAGGGTCAGCTGGTTATACATTGTAGCCTACACCAATGGGGGCCATAAAGATTACAAAGGTGACTGACTACATAGCGGATTATTACATTCTTTCTGGGGACGGGAAATCTTGGTATGGAATCTGGTGTTTACTGGTCTGAGAGGCCTGTTAGGCCATAAGTATGTTATCTCCATGGCTACCAGGCACATAGTCCAAAGTTCACTGAAAATGCAAGCAGGCTTATAGCCCAGAGTTCACTGGGAATGTAAAATAGAGTTTACTTCTTTTTCAAGATGGAGTCAGCTCGGCCTGTTCCTTTCCTCCTTCACAATTGCTTTAGAAAGTGTGCAATTATAAATCCTTCCCTTGTCCTTTTGAGATATAAATCTTCCAGTACCCAGAATGATCTCCTCAATGTCCTGAGAGCCATTTCTTTGAAATGTACACATTCAAGGAGATGAATTTTAATTTTGGTCTCTGTTGACAAAGAGGATAAGGTCCTAATTTTAGTGAGTACCTTACTCCAACTTGTACCATTGGCTCTTCATAAAGGTATGAGAAGTTTGTCTCTCCTCTGAGAGGCAGCTCTGCTCACCACTATATCACCAACGCAAGAAGTTTGTTTTTCCTCTGGATGAGCACCAATTGGTAAAGCCAAATGGCCTAGTCCTATGGACCAAATTCCCCCTTAACGCTCTCCGTGCCTTTTCTTTAGCACACCCAAGCCTTTATAGTCTCCTGTCTTCTGTTTTGGTGGAGTTGAGTTCAGGTGACACTGTTTTCTCTCCTATTACAATAGTTACTACTGCATAAAATCTATCTTTACTGCCTAAACTAGTATCTGGCTTTGTTCATCTTTCACATTATATAATACTTATGTTGTTAAATGAATTTCATTAGAAGAATATGCCACTCATTAATTTACTCACAAGCTGGAATCAAAATTGCCGGGAGAAATATCAATAACCTCAGATATGCAGATGACACCACACTTATGGCAAAAAGCGAAGAACTCAAGAGACTCTTGATGAAAGAGAAAGAGGAGAGTGAAAAAGCTGGCTTAAAACTCAACATTCAGAAAATAAAGATCATGGCATCTGATCCCATCACTTCATGGCAAAGAGATGGGGAAACAGTAGAAACATTGGCAGACTATATTTTGGGGGGCTCCAAAATCTCTACAGATGGTGACTGCAGCCATGAAATTAAAAGACACTTACTCCTTGGAAGAAAAGTTATGACCAACCTAGACAGCATATTAAAAAGCAGAGACATTACTTTGCCAACAAAGGTCCGTCTAGTCAAAGCTATGGTTTTTCCAGTAGTTATGTATAGATGTGAGAGTTGGACTATAAAGAGAGCTGAGCACTGAAGAATTCATGCTTTTGAACTGTGGTGTTGGAGAAGACCCTTGACAGTCCCTTGGACAGCAAGGAGATCCAACCAGTCCATCCTAAAGAAAATCAGTCCTGAATATTCATTGGAAGGACTGATGCTGAAGCTGAAACTGCAACACTTTGGCCACCTGATGTGAAGAACTGACTCTTCATTTGAAAAGACCCTGATGCTGGGAAAGATTGAAGGCAGGAGGAGAAGGGGACGACAGAGGATGAAACGGTTGGATGACATCACAGACTCAATGAACAAGAGTTTGAGTAAACTCCAGGAGTTGGTGATGGACAGGGAGGCCTGGTGTGCTGCAGTCCATGGGGTTGCAAAGAGTCAGACACGACTGAGTGACTGAACTGAACTGAACTGATCATTGGCTTTTAACTCAGTCTCTAAGAAGCCATTGTAAACTGAGCAAAGACAATTCATTTATACCTGATTATTATATTGTTTGGGTAGACATTGGTGAATTCCAATAGTGAGAAACAGAACAGTTTCTCTAGGTCTCCTCTCCTAAGACCTCACCACTAGATTGCTATGGTAAAAATCATAAATAATATTCTGTTATACAAACAACATTTATGAGAAAGTAAGCATAACTTGGTCCTTTTATTTTTTTTTTTTATTCAGTAAACACTTTGCTTCAAGTTTCTACATAAGATAGAAATGACTCCTCTGAAAGCGGCTGCACTCAAGAACCAGACATAATCACAGACCTGGGGGTCAGTCTGAAAGGTACAGGATCCTGGCTTCTCTAGACCTCTTATCCCAATTCATGCAAAGGCAGAAATATAGATATTATTTCTACACATATTAAAACCACTCAAGCCAGCAATTATGATCATTCCTTATATTATACTAATTAACAAGCCATCTGGTGCTGATCAGAGATGAAGATAGTTGAAGGGCATGGCAGAGCCTGAAATTGCTGAATATTGACTCTGAAATGCTAAATAACAAGGCTCAGTAGTAAATACTCTTGAATTGAGGCCTCAAATGCTCATTAGTGATCTCCACGGTGTAGACCGAAAACTAACACACAAAAACACACACATACAAAACACATATTACACAAGACATATTTTAAAATAAATTATAGACCATACAAGAAATTTTCTTATAGCATCCAAGTCCAAACTACTAAAAGAGAACTAATCTCTACATTAAGGGATTAGCCCAGGGAGGCTGCTCTTCTTGAAAGATCGAGGGTGCCTGTAGTTGTTCATTTGGCTAATCAGGTCCTAGCTTCTCAGCCCTGGGTCATCTCTGAAGTTTATCTTGAAAGAATCAAAAGGTGAGAGACCGACAGCAAATTGTTATCTGTTAGTACAGCATATTGCTGACCTAGAGCCCCTGGCATTTAATTCTGAAAACAGTGGGGATATTTTCAATATTCATTAGCTGTGCCACAACGCTCAGTGACTTTTACAGAAATTGTTATTTTACTGGATCTGCAATTGGATGGTAAAGCTCATACAACTGGGAGTTGGGCAAACGAGGGTGGGTCCTGAGATTCAGCTCTATTCCATGTGTCTCATTTGGGTCCCAGGTTGGGGAAAGCTTTCTCAAGCCTTAAGTGTGAGAGGGCAAGCAGAAACACATGAGGCCTTCTAGGGTCTAGATTTGGAAATGGCTCTCATTCATATCTGTCTACACATGGTAGGACTTGTCTACACATAGTAGGACAAAGCAAGTCAGCAGGTCAAGCTGAAAGTCAAGGGCCAGGGAGGGGCACTCTGCCCACAATGAGGCCACTGTCAGGCTGTAGGTAAGGAGGGCTGCAACATTTTGAGTCTGCCCTTCAGCTGTCATTGTCTCTCCACAAACCAAAACATACTCCTGCCTTTCACTGAATTAATGATTCCCCCTTTACAACTACTAAAACATCCCTGACAAAAAAGTAAAGAGAATTTTAAATTTTTGGTACTGTTTTCCATTTTACGTACAAACAAGCCTGCAGCACCTCTCAGGACCTAATTCAGATTCTTGTCTACAAAAATGTTAATTATTCATTCATTTGACAATTAAATACAGAGCACCTACTATATACAGAACATCAAGTGAAGCAGTATGAGAAATGCAAAGATGGTTCAGATGTACATTCTTTCTCAATGACCTTGAGGGTTTGGGGTTGATGCTGGGAGCTTTGCATGGGAGTAGCATCAAGTACAGAAATACAGTGGAGGTTTTAAAACCATCAGTTTGCGGGCTCAAGTAATCCGAGATTTGTGTCTCAGCCCCACCATTTCAGGCAAGCTATTTATCCTCTTCCTGTCTTAGTTTTGTTGTTACTGTTTAGTCACTTAGTCATGTCTGACTCTGCGACCCCATGGACTGAAGCCCACCAAGCTTCTCTGTTCATGGGATTTCCCAGGCAAGAATACTGGAGTGGGTTGCCATTTCCTTCTAGTTTAAGCCACTGACAAATAAATAAGAATATTTACTTCACAGATAAAGTTTTGAAAATATATAATTTATGCCTGCCACCGATAAGTGCCTGTTAATAGCCATAAAAGTCAACAAGGTTACTTGGACCAGACTGGGCATCACTTTCCTGCCAGGGAGCTCTAAATGCATTTCTCCCTCCATTCTGCTGTCTCAGCACTCCTGTGCTAATTTCTGTTCATGTTCAACAGCACGGACAAGCTTTGTAATAACAATCTGTAAAACCCAAACCATAAGGAAGACAGATCTTTTTCAGGGTTGTGCCCTGTAATGCAACTAATTATTAAAAATTCTCAATTACTTTTCTGAAGAAATGATGATGTAGATCCTAGCTGGAATAGAGCTAGAAAACCTGGATACAACATTCTTGATCCTGTGCTAGTGATTCACAGCACAGTCCAGTTGATTGGAAAACCACAGACACAATGTGGTCCAGAATAACAAGCAATTGAGTTTCTAGAATCTCACTGACTGAGAAAACATATTTTCAATATGCATTAACCAGGAGACAGGGCCATTCCAAAATAAAACAAATAAGCAAGCAGCTCATGTGACTTTAGGCTGAGTTTTCACAAGTTTTCACTCCCTCTTTATGTTGGAGTTTGGTCCCTATTGAACCCCTTTAGGAGCAATGGTTAATCTTTGCCTTTCCCACCCTGTGAAGGAAGTAGGAGGTTGGAACAGTTACTAACAAGGACGTTGGTATCATCAGGATTATGGAAGAGATGGGATGGGAAAAAAGCTGGGGTAGAGGAGGGGAGTCTCAGAGATTGAGCAGGGTGAGCAGGAGAGCAGATGATGGGAGCTGTATACAATGTTACAGAGGACTGCTATGAGGCTCAAAAAAAGCATTTTTTTTTTTAATGTGTATAAATTTTTCCTCCAAAAGTGGCACCTAAATTATTTTTAAAAATCTGTGCTTGAGAAATAGTTTAATAATGTCAATTGTGTAAATATGCACATAGTACGTAATATTCTAAAACTTTAGTCTCTGTCATTTTGAAGGGCTTATCCCCTAGTCTAGCAAATACCATAGAGACATTCCCATTTAGCAGACACTGTGCCCTTTAATAAATCAATATATATTTTTTAAAAATTGGCACCTCCTTAACCAGTATGGTACCATTAATCCACATACTCTCTCCCTTTCTACCATGAGACCCTAATCCAAGTCACTATAATCTGTTGTCTGAATTGATATAAAAGCCTCCTAACTGGTTTCCCTAGTTCCATTCTTGCCAATTTGCACAGCAGCCAGTGTGCTCTTTTTAATGCATGAATCAGATAATACTTAAAGTCATCCAATGGCTTCTTTTCACACTCAGAATAAAATCCAAACATCTGACTAGTTTTACATGATCTGGCCTCTTACTATCTCCCTTCCTTATTCCCTATCACTTGAGCCGCACCACAGATTTCTTTCTACCTGAGATTATTTGCACTTCAATTCCCTTTTAAAAGGACAGCTTGTCCCATGATTTCTCCATGGCCCCTCATTCCTGTCAAATTTCTACTCAAAGACCACTACTTTGTTTCAATAAGAGTTTTCTTGCCTATTCAATGTAGATTATCCTGTCCCATCCCAAGTAGGCGTTGTTTTTACATGATCCTTTTTTTAAGCATGCCATCATTCTCTGGAATGAGCTTGCCCACTCCTTTGCTTACTTGTTTCTTTTCTACCATTTTCCACTAGAATATTAACTCCATGATATAAGGGCCTTTGTCTCTATCACTATTTTATTCTCAGCACATGGATATCATAGCAACTTGATGAATAAATGAATTATGTAGACTTAAATGGCAAATGATTCCCACTGAAGTCTAAAACTAATTTAAGTTTGGTTAAAAAAAAATCACTTTCCATTACTCTGCTGATCTAATGATTATTTTTCTTACTTCTCATATCTCAAAATGTGTTAGCTAAATCTCAAATTGGGAAAAGGAAGAAAAATGATACATGAGTCTACATTCATAAGAAACAATGAGAAGACCTAGAAAACAGTAAGAAGTGGAGAGTACAGAAAAGGGGAAAGACAGAGAGAGAACCTGCTGATAACTTTTATCTTTCCATTTGCCATCAATAGGTGCCATGAAGTGAAGTGAAGTGAAAGTCACTCAGCTGTGTCTGACTCTTTGTGACTGCATGAACTATAAAACTATAGTCCATGGAATTCTCCAGGCCAGAATACTGGAGTGGGTAGCCTTTCCCTTCTCCAGGAGATCTTCCCCACCCAGGAATTGAACAGGGGTCTCCTGAATTGCAGGCAGATTCTTTACCAACTGGGCTATGAGGGAAGCCCCAGGTGCCATGAAAAGGTTTGCCAAATGACAGTGTCATGAGTTAAGATCTTTGTGCTAGAAAGTAATGCAGCCTGCTTGTGAAACTAAGGGTGTTTGACTAGAGCAAAAGTATTCTAATTTTGTCTACATCTTTGAAAAATAAATAAATTTGTTAAAGCAAGGTGTGGCATAATAAAGAATATAGCCTCTACAACTCCCCCTTGCCGGTCCTGGAATAGAACTTCAAAAATCCTTGAAATTTCCATAGTTATAGGATTGTCTTTGTTATCTTAATGAGGTGACTCATGGTGGGCCCCTAGCTTCAGGATGGGGGCTGGTCACCAGAAAGACCAACCACCAGGTGATTAGACTGTTGGAACTTTGGGCTAATTCAACCTCTGGGGAACGTAGTGGGTTGCAGATTGAGTTCAGTCTTGTAGCTAATGATTTAATCAATCTGACTGAGGTAATGAAACCCCAATAAAAACTTTGGAGGTGAAAGCTAAGAGGAATTTCTTGGCTGGTGAACACACTGATATGCAGGGTATGGGGTGGAGGGTCCTGAGCCCTTACTCCACAGGTAGAGAGTATGGAAATTGTGCATTCTAGACTCTTCCAAACCACGTCCTATATATACCATTTATAATAAAAATATGACCATTAAAACAGAGCTTTCAGAGAGCTCTGAGTTGTTCTAGTCAATTATTGAACCTGAACAGGTCAGGGGAATCCTCAAATTTACAGCTCATTGTTTAGAAATGGGGTGGCCCCTGAGAATTGCTTGCTGGTGCTTGAATTAAGGATAATCTTGTGGAGGACTGAACCCTTAAGTCTGTGGAGTCTAATGGTAACTCCAGGTAGCTAGTATTAGGACTGCATTGCAGTGAATCTGCTTAGGGTAGAAATAGAGCACAAAGGCTTCAGCTTTCTCTTAGACATATAAGATGAAAAAAGTATATTATCAGACATAATTTACTTATTAAATAATTCCCATTCAGCTTTAGAGACACCAAAAGTTTAGCAAGTGATGTCTTCGAAGATTCAGAATCAGGACTACCTTCTTAAATAGTAAAAAGTACCCTGCCAGCGAGACTCTAATCCCATCCTAAATAGGGACCAAAGGAAATAGCATAAGGGTTTTTACTGCTATGCAGAAACATGGCACTTCTCTAATTTTATTTTTTTTCAATGTACAGAAAACATCATGCAAGTGATTTCTAGCTCATAAAACTTTTGGTTGCTGCCATTAAATTGTCTGGCAAATGCTCATGAAACAGTTGAGGACAGGAAAACACCCATGCAGAGGGCTCACTCCGTGCAAGTTTTGTGCAAGTTGGGCTTTATAAGATATAATCAACTCTTGGTTATTGCTTTGTACCCCAATATTAGTTCCCCAAAGCCACAGAATCTCCCTGAGAGCTACATCTGTAGACTTCTTACTTACTGGCTGGCCTGGACACATTCAGCAGATCCAACAGACAGGCATTTACTTCCCCTTAGTCAGGTCCCAATCAGAGTTAAAGGAGGATTTAGTTCCTTAAGAAATTATTTCTACTGTGAGAGCAACTCACTATTTTTGCTTTACTTTATAAACTTAGTAGACTGGGAGCTTCCCTAGTGGCTCAGTGGTAAAAGAACCTACCTGCCAGAGCAGGAGACACAGGTTCGGTTCCTGGTCCGGGAAGATCCCACATGCCGTGGAGCAACTAAGCCAGGGCACCATAACTGCTCAGCCTCTGCTCTGGAGCCTGGGAACAGCAGCTACTGAAGCTCACATGCCCTCGAGCCTGTACTCTGCAACAAGAGAAGCCATAGCCATGAACAGCATGCGCACTGCAACAAGAGAAAAGCCCATGCAAAAACGAAGGTCCAGCACATCCATAAATAAACAAAATAAAATAAAATAATTTAAAAAAATTAGCAGATTGGATCAATAGATTGGTTGAACCAACAGGCTGGAATTATCAATTTAAAAAGACAATAGCATTTCAGGAAAGCAACTGACTGTCATAGAATTAATCTTGAACAAAATTGGGCAATGTCAATTTAGAATTCAGTCCTTCCTGTATTTCCTTTTCATTGCTTTCTCAACTCTGAGGTTTCAAGATTTGAGGTTCTCAACAACCCCCCAGAATAATTTATGCTCTGAACCCGTAATTTTTCCCTTTGCCCTCTTCACTTATCCATACCCTGGTTGAATTTGTGACTATTTCTCACTAACTGAGAGGAAAAAAAAAAAACCTTCCTGATGTACTAAAGGGCTTCCCTGGTGGCTCAGCTGGTTTAGAATCCACCTGCAGTGCAGGAGACCCCGGTTCAATTCCTGGGTTGGGAAGATCCGCTGGAGAAGGGATAGGCTACTCACTCCAGTATTCTTGAGCTTCCCTTGTGGCTCAGCTGGTAAAGAATCCTCCTGCAATGTGGGAGACCTGGGTTCGATCTCTGGGTTGGGAAGATGCCCTGGAGAAGGGAAAGGCTACCCACTCCAGTATTCTGGCCTGGAGAATTCCATGGACTATACAGTCCACGGGGTTGCAAAGAGTTGGACACGAATGAGCACAATGTACTAAATGACAAGAAAGTGCTTATTACATATCAGAAAAAGCTTTTAAACTAAAAGCCACATTTTGGGATAAGGAGAGAGAGGGGAGGGACTTTGTGAGATTATATCCTTTAAGTCAGAATTTCTCAAATAGCATGCATCAAAATCGCCTGCTTTACAGCAGATTCCTGGGTCATACTCCCAGACTCTCTGATACAGTAGTAGGTCTGGGTCAGGTTCAGAGAATCCACATTTCCAACAAGCCCCAAGATGAGGCAGATGCCACTAATCCAGTGAGCACACGTTGAGAACCACTACTTTAAATTAACCTGGGGGGTGAGTGGGGCTCAAGAGGGAGGGGATATACATATCAGTTCAGTTCAGTTCAGCTCAGTCGCTCAGTCGTGTCCGACTCTTTGTGACCCCATGAATCACAGCATGCCAGGCCTCCCTGTCCAGCACACACAGACTCCCACAGTCTACTCAAACTCATGTCCATCGAGTCAGTGATGCCATCCAGCCATCTCATCCTCTCATCCCCTTCTCCGCCTGCCCCCAATCCCTCCCAGCATCAGGGTCTTTTCCAATGAGTCAACTCTTCGCATGAAGTGGCCAAAGTATTGGAGTTTCAGCTTCAGCATCAGTCCTTCCCATGAACATGAGCATACGTACGGGACTTGAGCATGTGTGCATTTCAGGATCTGCAGGGGTCCTGAAGCCAGTTTTAGCAGATACTAAGGGATGATTATAATGGTCCAAAAGTAAGTGGTTGCCCTAAGTAGCTATCAAGAATGAAATGACAGGGACTTCCCAGGTGGTCCTGTGGCTAAGACTCTGCACCCCCAATGCAGGGGGATGGGGTTTGATCCCTGGTCAAGGACTACCCCACATGCCGCAAGTAAGAGTTCATATGCTGCAACTAAAGATCCGAGTGCCACAACCAAGACACTGCACAGGCAAAAAAAAAAAAAAAAAAGAATGAAATGACAAAGGTTCAAGTCCTGTTTTCTGAAAATTAGAGCTACTTGTGCTCCCTGTGCCATTAACAAACTCTTTTCTTTCTTAAGTGTACAAGAAACACTGTACTAAGCTTTGACAGGAGGCTTCTGATGCCCAGGGGAGCCTCATGCACAGCACAGATCTTTGTAAAACAGAGAGAAACTCTCTGACATCCTACATATTCCAAGAGGAGCCCTAGTCCCTGTCATAGAAAATCTGTAAGAACACCTGTACAATCTTTATTAGTGTCAATGTGTTCAGAAAGAATCAGAACAGAGCTGCATGAACATAAGTCATTGAACGTATGCCATTCCATTTTTTCCCCTCATCCCTCGTATGGCACTTAAAGACTGTTTCAGTGGATATTTGAATTCTCATTTTGTTAATTGAGGTCTATACTAATTGCCCAAGACTCATTTCCCAGTAGCACTGTGTTGCCACATTCCATTATTGCAAAGTTTAACTGAATTATTAAAAGAACAGTCTAAGTTTGTTTCTGAAAAACAAATAAATAATTGAGGAAGAGCGAGAGAATTCCCTGTGATGATAGCACACACTGCTATTCATTCCATTTGTTAGACTCCAAATCCCATGCTTATAGTTCCTATACCACCAACTCCTGAAAATAGGCAGCTTTCAAGGGATACAGCTCCAGATCTGGACCATCTGAGAGGAGCCATCGTATGTCCCCCTAATAATTCTCTAATGCTAGAGCTAAGGGCTTCTCAGGTGGCTCCGTGTTAAAGAATCCACCTGCCAATGCAGGAGGGTCAGGTCCAATCCCTGGGTCAGGAAGATCCCCTAGAGGAAGAAATGGCAATCCACCCCAGTATTCTTGCCTGGAAAATTGTATGAGCAGAGGATCCTGGTGGGCTATAGTACATGGGGTTGTAAGGAGTCAGACATGACTGAGGACTCACGCTGCCTTAGCTAGAGTTAAGGCAGAAACAAGTGGTGTCTCTGCAAAGGACAATTTCAACCCCTTGGAAGCAGATCTTGCTGGAAGCAGCCCTTGTAGAAAGTAGAATTGCACATGAAGAGATGCCTTTTTTTTCCCTCATCCAGTGAGGTCCCTAACACTCAAGATTTTTCTTTCCCTAACATAGGAGCTAGTGAACACTCAGGTGCTGAATAAAGGGACACAAGATCCCATACAGAGCTGAAAAGAACTGAGGTATGGTAGTGAACTCAAATCATGTGATGCCATGGCCCCACCCACCTGTTGACACAACAAATGAGACTGTAGGTCCTAAACAGACAAACTGGGAGACAAACTAAGACAAACTGTGAGGCTGGAGAAGACTCTTGCGAGTCCCTTGGACTGCAAGGAGATCCAACCAGACCATCCTAAAGGAAATCAACCCTGAATATTCACAGGAAGGCCTGATGTTGAAGCTGAAGCTCCAATGCTTTCGCCACCTGATGCGAAGAGCTGACTCATTGGAAAAGACCCTGATGCTGGGAAAGATTGAGGGCAGGAGAAGGGGAATGACAGAGGATGAGATGGTTGGATGGAATCACTGACTCAATAGACATGAGTTTGAGCAATCTCCGGGAGATGGTGAAGGACCGGGAAGCCTAGCATGCTGCTGTCCATGGGGTCACAAAGAGTCGTACTGAGTGACTGAACAACAATGAAAAAAAAGAAAAAGACAAGAGTAGAGCCATTTTGGAAAAGGACCAGGGAAGGGCCTTGGGCAAAACAGGTCGTGCAAGCTAAAGAACAAAGGCCCTGGGCGTCTGAGTCCCAGAAACAAAAACCCAGCTGGCAGGAAGAAAAAAATAATTTTATCTCTGTTATACTAAGGAGTATACCTTGCTGCCAGAAGACAAGAAGCTCAACTGTAAATTTTAACCGTATCAGTTTCTGGGTTATCTTGCAGAAAATTCTCATGCATTTCTTTCCCCTCACAGAAGCACTCCCTATGGAGTTACCTATTGCTGATCCAAGAAGCTTGACAATCTCTGGAAACTATCAGTGATCATGAGACAAGCCCTCCCTTTTGTCATAAAAGCAACTTGTCCCTTCTACTCGGGGAGCTGGCTCTTTTCCTTCTCCCTTGTGCACAAGCTGTCTCTTCTAATAAAAAGCTTTGCTTGCCTAAGGGTCATGTACAAGCGATATTCATTTCCATGGTATTACTGTCCAAGAAGAATCTGGAAAGGGCCTGGTATCTCCAACAGGCATAGGGAAAGCTCAGAAAATACGGGAGGAAGGGGAGGAGAAAGCTACAATTTCACTTACATATCTCCTCATCAGAACTTCATCTTGACTTCTGGGATTCCCACGCTACAGCTCCAAGAACATCTCTCATCAGAGGGGGACAACCCAAAGCCACCAAGGACAATCGATCAAGGCACTTGAGAATGTGACCATATTTGGAAAAAGGGTTTTTGCAGACATTCAAGTTAAGGTGGGTCATCAAAGTGGGCCCTAATCCAATATGATTGTATCCTTAAAAACAAAAACAAACAAACAAAATCACACATAATTGAACAGAGATAGACACAGGAAAAGGAAGAACAGCATGTAAACATGAAGGTAGAGGTTAGGGTGATGGATCTACCAGTTAAAGAATGCCAAAGACTGTCAGCAAAGCAACAGAAGCAAGAAGACAGGCATAAGATGGCTTTGTCCTCATAGCCCCCAGAAGGAACTTTGCCAACACCTTGATCTTGGGCTTAAAGATTCCAGAATTGGGAGAAAATAAATATTTGTTGTTTAAGCCACACAGTTTGATACTTTGTTACAGCAGGTATAAGAAAGGAATACAATGATCACAACTAGGATTGCCCAGGCTCCCTTGGTCAGCCTTGATCACTAACACTGGAATGATGCAGACAAGATTAGCATGGCCCCCAAGCAAGGATGACACACAAATTCAGGGAGTCTTCTATATTTTGGAGAATGAACTGGAAGGTTAGGTTTGCTATCCATACACTACCATGTGTAAAATAGATAGTAGGAACCTGTGGAGTAGCTCAGGTTGCTCAGCTCAGTGCTCTGTGATGACCTAGCGGGGGGTGAGAGGGGAGGGGAGGGAGGCTCAAGAGGGAGGGATATATGTATACTTACATATATTTACATACATATTAATTACATACATATAGTTACATATACATATGTATACTTACATATATTATATACATACATTACATACATGTTACATACTATATACTTACATAGTTTCTGCAGTATAACTAACGCAGCACTGTAAAGCATTATCCTACAATTAAAAATAAAAGAGACTAGGATTGACCTAGATATCAGCAGAATTGTCAAGTAACTCTATTCATCCTGGCCTTTCTTTATCAGCCCTATTTCCCGTTTGAGGTGCCAATGTTTCAGAGCTAACCCGTCTGCTGTCAATTTAACAGCACCCTTCTGTTGTTCAAAAATCCATTTGCGAACTGTTTCTGGTTATAACACATGTTAGAAGATATTCAGGGAATGCAGTCTTTATACTGTGAGTTCATGCATTAAGTTAACAAATGGCTTGCGTGCATCTACTATTTAAAAGCCATTCTTCCAGGTTCTGGGCATGTATCACTGAACAGGGGAAAAAAAAATCCCTGTCCTCGCAAGAGTTTATATTCTAGTGGATTTATAGTCTGGACTTGAACTCAATCCCCAAATTCTTATTTTACACCAAAAAATGAAATGTGCTTATTCTCAAAAAGAATAAATTCAAATTAAATCCATCTTTCTCGAAGTACCTTACAGGAAACCTCCATCAGAATCTCTTAACATGCTTGTCCAAATAAAGATTATTGGGCTTCACAGTAGGGCCACTCCGTTAAACTCTAGAGGGTGGAGTGTAGTGATTTTAACATTCTTAGTATGAATGTCCCTTAATCTTAGTCCTTTTTCTAGACTAAAGAGAAGGAGGTAGAGGTCTGAGATCTCAAAGGGAAGGAAGCTAATTCACAAGGAGATGGAATGAGTTCATGTTTCATAAACAAATGTTTACTGGGCATCCAAAGACAACGGGACACAGAGAGGACACCAATCAAATAGGCTTTACTGGGTTTCTCGCTGTCTATCACTTTATTAGAGTTTTCTATAACTGTGGGCTTCCCAGGTGGCTTAGTGGCGAATGCAAATTTGATCTCTGAGTTAGGAAGATCCCCTGGAGGAGGAACAGCAACCCACTCCAGTATTCTTGCCTGGGAAATCCCATGGACAGAGGAGCCTGGTGGGCTACAGTCCAGGGGGTCACAAAGAGTTGGACACAACTGAGCACACACACGCACTAATTATAGGTGATAGCTCCTTCCGGGGACAGGTCTCCTATTTGAAATTTTTTTTTAGGCTGTAAGAAGGAAGTAAATGGTTCTTAAGTCTTTTGGGCCTTGTTTATTTTCAACTGAAAGTAATCCACATGCCAGAGTGACACATCTGGAGCTGGCCTGCTCTGAACCCCATCACTGGTCTGTTAGCACAGAAAATACAGTCAATGTCAGTCATTAGCAATGATTTCAGCTAATCAGAGTAAACCAATCTCTACTTTAGCTGAAATTCATTCAGCTATTCAAGTTATCATCATCACATCAAAAAACAGAATAGAAGAAACAAGCAAAAAATTAAAACAAAAAACTCCACCCCCAAATCTCTATTGCAAAAGAGATTTCTAAATAGGCTCTTTGTTTGTCATTGCATTTGGAATTTGAATTTAATTTGCATTTATCTCATGATTAAGCCTTTTGGAAAACAGACTGACATTTCAATAAATTTTGAGTAGCCTTGAAGCAGAATTTCTTAGAGACTCTGAGAAGTTTATTAATCCATACCCTAAAGGACTCTGTGCCCTTGGGTAGAGACTTCCCTACCTTTCTCATGCAAAAAGTCGTCAATAGTGGGCAATCTATCAAGATGTAAGGTTACCAACAAACATTGGTAGAACCCAGTCCCATCCCCCACATTCAATTTAATAGTTTGCTTTCGGCAGGTAGCTGGGGCAATTAACAGACAAAGGAATTGCTAAAACCACACAGGAAATCTGCTTCAGCTCAATCACGGATTCCTGAATGTTATCATTTGACGAAAATCTGACATAACAGTTCTACCCAACTTTCTCCACTTCTGTTTCATCCAAAACACTGGCAATATGAAGCACAAAGGTGAAGGCTTATTTGTAAAGGTGAATAATTTAAAATGAGTTGAGACATAGGTTTCAAAGAATTCACAGAATTCAGAGTTCATAACTGGAAATTGAATGAATGCTTAGCTTTACTCTGTCTTCGTAACTGTGATATATATTCCACCTTCACATGTAAAACAGATTGTAAGTAAGATTAATAGATTAAGAAGAACATTCATCTTTGCTAAATAGGTCAGTATCATTCTGAACACTCTATACACAAATATGAAGTCAAAGTATTCATCTATACAGGTAAGAAGTATTCTGGTCACCAATACCCATTCTGGGACAGGGAGAGCGGGGTGTGTGTGGAGGGTTTCCTCACACCAATAAGCAATTCTCTGTGACACCAGCTGGGTGTCCCACAATTCAACTCACTTCTGACACTACCTACCTTAAAATAGCATCAGATTCCTGGGTTATGGGGTCAGTACTACAAGACTGCTACCCTCCCACCCCTAATGCAGAAGCCAGTTGCAAACCCAGGTTATCGCCTGTGCTTCTGACTGTCTGGCTATAGATCCGAGGTTCCAATGACTCCCTCCTTCCTTGGGTCCAATTAATTTGCTAGAATGGCTCACAGAACTTAGAGAAATAGCTTACTTACTAGATCACTGGTTTATTATACGACGATGTAACTCAGGAACAGCCAGATGGACGAGATGCAGAGAGAAAAGTGTATGGGATGGGACACGAAGCTTCCAGGCTCTTTTCAGGTGCGCCGCTCACTCTCCCCACATCTCCAAGTGTTCACCAAGCCAGAAGCTCTCTTAATGCTGTCCTTTTCGGTTTTGATAGAGGCTTCAGTACAAAGGCAGCAGTGATTAAGTCTCGGGCCCCTGGTGATTGATTCAGCCCAGTCAGAAGTCAAGGGGTGGGACTGAAAGTTCCAACCCTCTATTCATAGTTGGTTCCTCTGGCAACAAGCCCCCATCCTAAAGATGCTTTCATACCATTACCATTAACCTAGTAGCCTGTGGAAAGAAGCTCATTTTGAATAACAAGGCACCCATTTCACCTTTGTGATTCTGAAGTGGTTTCAGACACTGAGGACAGAAGACCAACTATTATCACAAAAGACACTCCCATTACTCTTATTGTTCAGGCAATCCTAAGGGGTTTAGGAGCTCTGAGTCAGGAACCACAGTGAAGACGAACTAGGCATTTGTCCCAGATCACAGCATTCCAAAAAAAAAAAAATCTCAAAAGGTCCTGTTTGTTGTTTAAAATAAAATCTTACAGAAATTAGGCAAATCAGAAATCACCAAGCTTGTGCCTGAAATGTCAGAGCTAATTTAAATGAAAGACTGGCAACATCTGGTGCGACAGTTACTCTTTTTCAGTTTCAATATCCCTGTCTGCCCTTTATGCTACAAGGAAAATTTTAAGCATGCCCTGGATGAGGACAGTGTCAAAGGAGAGAAGATTTCAGCTAAACCTTTGTCCACTGAAAGGTAAAAATACAAGAAAATATTTTCTTGCTTGTTAATGCTTTATAATGATAAATGCAGAGTTTTCAGAGGGGACTTCCCTGGTAGTCCAGTGGTTGAGACTTCTCGCTTCCCCTGCAGGGGGCACCTGTTTGATACCTGGGAGGGACTGGCATGCCATGCCACCATCAGGGACTTAGTGGCCTTATTTTCATGTAAATTCTATATAATTAGGGCTTCCCTGCTAGTTCATCGGTAAAGAATTTGCTTGCCAATGCATGAGACCCGGGTTCAATTCTTGGATGGTGAAGATCTCCTGGAAAAGGAAATGGCAACCTTGCAACTGCCTGGGAAATCCCATGGACCCAGGAGTCCATGGGGTCGCAAAGAGTCTGAGCTACTATCACTTTCATTTTCTTTCACTTTTCTCTATAATTAAGTAGAAAAGTGACTAGGTATGGGAAAACAGGAGTTTTAATCCTTGAACCAGAAATCAGGTAATAAGTAGGATTGGTGTTGTGTTAGTGTTTCAGTCGTGTCTGATGCTTTTGCAACCCCAGGGACTATAGCCTGCCAGGCTCCTCTGTCCATGAGATTTTCCAGACAAGAATACTGAAGTGGGTTAACATTTCCTTCTCCAGGGGATCTTACCAACCTGGGGATCCAACCCTCTTCTCCTGCATTGTTAGGCAGATTCCTTACTGCTGAGTCACCAGGGAAGCCCAAACAGGTGGGATCAGTTCAGCTCAGTTGCTCAGCTGTGTCTGACTCTTTGCGACCCCATAGACTGCAAGTAAACTACAGTCTTAAGGATGGTATACTTATTTCCAACCCCGACTTTCCTCCAACTCCAAATCTGGCTGCTGTTGACGGTGGTGGTGTTAGGGGAAGCACACTGATTGAAACCGCCCACCCTGGCCAGGCACCATAGTAACCATTTGCATGAGTTGTTTTATGGCAGGAGATCCTGATAAGGAATACGGAACTAGTAGGCCACCACCAGCCGGAAGAGTTCGGGAAAGATCGAGAGGAGACACTACCTGTCCGTCCACTTCCCAGAATCCCTCTTGCTAGCATCCATCTTGGCTGAGCAATGCGTGCGCCACCAGGAAAGACTCTGAATTAGAACGATTGGCCAAAGACCACCCGGAAACTAATCCCATCACCATAAAACCCAAGACTGCGAGCCATCCGGCAGAGCAGTTCTCCTGGGTTCCCTTACCCTCCTGCTCTCCACCCAGGTGCCCTTTCCCAATAAAATCTCTTGCTTTCTCAGCACATGTGTCTCCTCAGACAATTCATCTCCGAGTGTTAGACAAGAGCCCAGTTTCGGGCCCTGGAAGGGGTCCCCCTTCCTGCAACAGTGCGGCCGATTCCCTATCTGTGTGGGGAGGCTCTGTGTTCATTATGTTGCTGCCTCTACTACCTCCTTGCACAGATGATGAACCTGTTAAAGGCACTAACTAACTGGGTAAACCCTAAACTCAATTCAGAAAAAATGACAGAATGTGACTCGGTGGTTATTTGACCTCGTGGTCTCCGACCCTGTCGCCCCAGGCCCCTCAGACAGAGAAGTGGGTTAATTTCCCTCCCTTCCTCTGGAAAGTGGCTGATGTGTGATTACACGTGGTACACCCCAGCTTCACCTTGGAAGCCAGAAAAATATCCTGGGAGGAAATTCATAAAGCCACTGGACAGTAAAATAATTACATCCTAACTTCTTTCCTCTTTTCTTCCTTTCTTGTTCCCATCAGTCAGTGCTGAATGAGGGATTTATAAAAATGAAGGGCCTGGGCATTCAGAGTGTTATAGCATGTGAGGCAGCATGTAGGATTCAAGGCTTATTGTTTTTATATCGGTGCTTCTAAAGGCAGGTGCCAGCTGTCACCTCCCGTCCTCTGGTCCAGCAAAGTTGAAAAGGTGCCTGATTAGAGGGAAAGTTCATCTGGAGCAATCTGGGCACATTCATGAGTGACTGATGGCAGGATTCCTGTTGGGAAGCAATTTTCCATGGACCACTCACATTTCTGCATGTCTTTTGAGTACACGCACTGAGAGATTTTGCTCTAGACTCTCTTTTCAAGGATGTTTGTATAAGCAAACAGCCTAAGATGAGAGAGATAGTGTCTCATAATTCCCTTGGTCAGAAGACAGATTTGTCAACTCTTCGGGACCATAAAGATAATGGGCAGGTCTGTCAGCAAGCTCCCGTAAAGGATTTAGGTTCCTTACACTCAGGGTTCCTCAGTTGTGACACAAACCCTTTGTATGCATACTCTCTGTGGGAATGCCCCGCACCAAACCTGTGAGACCTGAGGGTCAAGGCGAACAGATGCAAATATAAAGCTCATGCTGCCTGCTGTGTTCTGAGTAATAAAGACCTTTGTCTCTGACCTTGGAGTACTGTGTCTCCTGCCAGCATCCATTAAAATGTGACAGACTAACTCCTTAGCTTGCAAGCAGGGTAGAATCTCAAACTAGTGATAGCTATTGACAAATATCTCCCCAGTGGTTGCTCTTAAAACTATGGTGCAATCTGTCCTCGAAAAATTATTTGAAAGGTATGCAGCCCCAGTGAAGGTGCCAGAGCAAACATTTCCCAATCCTCCACCTTGAAATAGATCCAGTGACTGAGGGATCTGGCTGTTTAGACAATCTTTGGTTTGCCTATATGTGTTTTCTTCCTGCCAGCATCTTTCTCACATTCTCTGATGTAATCATTGAATTTCATATAGATTTTTTTATGAAAGTAAAGTACACTGTCTATACATTCTCTCTGACTTGTTAGTCCTTAAAACTAACCATAAGGTTTTGGGGGTGATTATATCAATATCTTGTAATCTAATGCAATGTAATCCCATTAGCACTGTCTGCTTTCATAGCTCCAAGTGTACCTGAACTTAATTTGCCCACGGTCATACACATGCACAGGAATAATTATAATGTACTGCTTTCAGTAGGTGGTTTAAATGATATAGACATGTCTTTGTCTTCCTAGTTCCTTGTGTGAATATGTGAAAAACGACTTGACACTGAAATGGTTTAGGTAGGAAACAAATGTACCACACACATGAAATTGAGAAACAATTTCCCTCTAATTTCAATGTAGGTTGTTTCTCAAACTGAGCAGAATCCTGAGGGGTTGTTCCAAATGCAAAGGACTATCCGTGTCCCCTGCCTCTTATTTGTAGAAAAGTTGAAGTCTTTCAGCTCCCCTGAGGCACAAAAGAGTACCTTCAAGCAGTCAGTTATTAGGACAATAGAGTCACAGAATCTTAGGTTCCTTCCTAAAGGACATAGGCAACAGTGTCTGATGCACACTGCTGAGTTGTTTTACAAACATGTATAACTGCCACCAGAGGGAAAAAACTAACTGCATGATGACCAGACTGTAGCCATGACATAAGCTGCTCCATCTTGAGCTGTACTAAATCAATGGCTAGCACAATTCCCAAAACTGGCCTCAAAGGAATGGGATTAACATTAGTGCTCATAATAATCTGTATCTTCGTAGGCATCAAAATAATTGTGGCTTATTCTGCGGGCAACTTATGTTGTCAGCAAGGAGATGCTATGGACCCATATTGACATCTTCCATTCCAAGTTCTTGATGACCTTTCTCAGCCTAAAGCAGCTACAGATCAGCCTTTGCCCCTGATCCCATAGAAATGGAATGATGTCTGACAGCGGGGATCTGTAAGCAGCTCCTAAAAGCTAACAGTAATAGACTCCATCAGGCTATATTTTAACTTAACCTCTACACCAGGTACCCCCACGCTTCACTGGTCCAGTCCAAGCATACCTCTCAAATCTTTTGATCACACAATGCTTTGTGTAACGTATTGTCTCTCTGTCTTAGACTGAAGAAGTAGGAATGAAGAATAAGTACTTAATGGATGAGTAGATCTTTTCCCCAGCTTCCCCCTCGGTAACCCCATGAGCAGACTATGTGAACAAGATAGCACATGAAGAAAGATCACAAGAAGTCAACAAGTATGTGCACAATGGAAGATGGCAAAGAATATAAACTCCTACTTCAATGACTAACTGCAACTAGCTTCCCTTAAAAAATTTTTATGGCCAAGAAGAATCTTAAGAGTTGGTTCCGGGACATGAGTCTGCCATCTCCCCAAGTGGCCCACCTCCTAGATAAAGAAACTTTTCCTTTTCCAACCAACATTTGTCTCTCAAGTACTGGCTTTCAAGCGGCAGCTGAATCTGAGTTTGGTAACATTTCAATGACCATGGTCAAGTTAATTAATCTTTCAGGCATATCTGCTTATTTGAAGGGGATGGATTAAACTATTTTAAGAATAACTCTAAAGTCTTATGAAATTATACCTTTTTTGTTGCTAAGTACTATCATTAATATATTGACAATTCTTTCAGAAAGAGTGTTTTAGATTAAATTCTGATATTCATAATTTTCCATTGGCAATCAATCTATAATGAAGTTAACATAAAACAAAAGATTTGACAAGTGGCCATAAACTCAATCATGATAAAAGATATCCCTAGCTTCTTCATGGCTATTAGATTCTGATTTTTAAGTAGTTTCTTGAAGTGCCCTATTACCTCTAATAGGTGATGTAAGTTACTTTTTGATGATGAGATACTTCCTTAAGGAGTTGTTGTTCAGTCACACGTTGAGTCTGACACTTTGTGACCCCATGGACTATAGCATGCTAGGCCTCCCTGTCCCTTACCATCTCCTGAAGTTTGCCCAAGTTCATGTCCCTTAAAAAGTAAACACTATTAATTTCTCTATTATTGATTAAGACAGATGGTAACTTTACAAAGTTACAATAGAAGTTAAATAATTTTATAGATAGGTCTCATTCAGCTTTTTTAATGATTAATGAAAAATTATTCTAGACAGAGTAAAGGCAGATCTGTGTAGGTTTTGTTTCAGTGTCTGTCTCTCGTACCAAATCCTCTGTGATGCTCCAAACTCCCCAATTATTTGGTCTGTGCCTCAAGCCCAGCACCGACAACGCCTCTTACTCTGAATGCATCTGTCCCTTTTCCTACAATTCAAAATGTATTACCCTTCCCAATAGTTCTTCGTGTCCTAGATCACTGACAATCAAAATTATTGTCTGTGAAGCTGTGCTGATGGCCCCAAGTCACTGTTTTCTGTTCATGGTTAGCACTCATTTCCACCACCTTTGGTTAGAGGTTTTCTATTTTCTGATAAGGGGCTAATCTGTACTCCATTGTATATAATCAGGCTATCTTGCTTTATTTTGTTCTCCTTCCCTTCCTCTCTTCTTATTAAAAAGAACTTCCAATCTATAAACTATAATGAACACACAGTTACAAAAAGAAGAGTTTCTAAGGGCTGAACCCAATATGAGTTAGTATGTCAGTATAATTTCTTTTTTTTTTTTGTCAGTATAATTTCTGATAGAATTCAATCTACTACAATTTGTATACATTTGAATTAATGTTTTGCTTTTATTACCATTTTAAAATATTTTAATATTGCATTAAATATAGAATTCAATCAAGTTGTTATAGAATTCTCAACACAAAATGCAGAATCCAGGCAGCATAGCACTGATATTACTCTTTTCCTACCCTTCTAATGTGTTTCAGAATCAAAATGGTTCCTTCCTAAAACAACACCTTGCAGCCAAGTGAGGGGCATACTGATGTGGTCAACTGAAAATGCAATTTTGCCAAATAGAACTGCAATCTGATCTGGGTAACATTTATAAATCAGAGTTTGTTGTTTCATTTTTTGCACAGCAGCTGTGTTTTGCTTAATGGTAGGGACTGACAGAACCCAGATAATTTTATAGATGAAATCAAGGGGCAAATGAATTAAAGACCACTGCAATGTTAAAGGAAAAAAAAAGTGTTGGAAAAACAATTATATGTAAATAGGAAAATGCATAGTAGCTTTATAAGAAATACTTAAAGGTGAAAACTAGCCTCTATATGATAACTTCAGAGCAAATACTAAAAATGACCAATTGCTTTTTTCTTCTTTCATAAACAATTTTCCAGTGAAAAAATTTTAGCTCAACAGTGAGTTAGCAAATCTGAAGTCTAGTCTCATTTAATTACTGATTTACATATTACCCTGTAATGGCTATTAATTTTATTAATTTCAGCACTTCAATTTCCGCATTTAATAAACAAAACAAAGTAGGATGAGACAACATTTACAATGAACCTAGAAGAGGCTGAGTTTTAGATATATTCTCTCACTTAATTCTCTCAATAATCTCAATAGGAATACATTGTATCTCTATTTTTCAGATAAGAAAACTGAGGTTACAATATGTTAATTTGTCCATATTAATAGTCATTAAGAGCTCCATCTAGAGACCAAACTGAAGCCTTTCTGACCATATGATAGATGCTTACTGCATATGTATATAAAGCTACTTAGAAAACTTCTTGACAGACACATGAACTTTGAATTAATGCATATGAGGTTATCATTGCTTGAGATATACAACAAACTCAGGAGGACTCTATCTCAAAACTATATTGTTTAACAATCATTAGAAGATAAGGAAAACATATTATTTCACAATTACTAAAAAGAGAGAATCTAATTACATAGAAAAAATCATCTGGTGGAGACTAAAAGGAAAAAAATAGTCTTTCCAGATATTTGATATAAATTAATAAACACTAAACATTTTTTGTCATGATGAAAAAAAGAGAAGGTAAAATCACAAACATCAGGAAAAAAAAAACATTGGACATGACTTAGAGATTGAAAAACAAATGGTCCCTCAATATAACTGAAACTCACTGATTTTACATGTTGTGTGTGTTTTCAGTCAACAATTTGCTGCCCCAAACAAAACACTTTAGCTTGCCCTCTCTTGCTTTTAGAAATATTCCATTAGCTGATGAAAAATCAAGTGTTTACCCTACCATAATATCAACTTTATTTTCCTTCTGTTAGGTAGTTAGAATAGGAAAAAGGAGTCCAGAATAGCAGTGTCTAAAAGACAAGGAAGGGAAGAGCCCACAAAAATATAACAAAGGAAGGTCCAAGGACCGGAGTGAGGACCTCAGGAAGAACAAACAGCACTCCTGGCTAGCCCAATTTACATAGGGCAGGCCCAGGGGGAGGAGAAAAAACATATAAAAAGAGGAGCCAAAGGGCCGGGGGCCACTCTCCCAGTCTCTCACTCTCCTCTTCTCTCTCTCTTCTATGCCCTCACACCTCAAGGATGTATTTTCCTTTATTTTCTAAATAAAACTGAGTTATAACAATGGTCCATCCGAGAGCTGGTCTGTCACTTCAAATTTTTGTTGTAACGAGACAGAACCAAGGAAATTACACACTCCCCCGACACTTCTACCATCTAAAGCAAATATCAGTATGCCCTTTTCTAATTAAGTAGAAAAGGAAATCATGTAAGTTCTTGTGACCTTTTCTGCTTAATAAGTATCAGTTTTATCATATTTTGCAAAGAGGTATTTTCTTTCTTCCTGAAACTCCAATTTCTTTTCTATCCTCCTTTTATCCACTGAATATTATTAAATTTGTAGAATTCAAATAGATGAAATAGCTACATAAGGTATAGTTCTATGTTCTATATCTATCCTTTTCTTTTCCTTCTGGAGGATGCTGTTTCACTTTCTTCAAATACACACAACACACTGTTTTAGACTTCTCCTGGGCCTCAACCACACACTTTCATAAACAGTGTTACTTTTTTTTTTAGTAAGAGCAACACTCTTTTTTTGTTCAGAGTAAAATCTTCAAAATCAGATTTACTTATTACCTAAGCACTTATTTTCATCTACATTCTCACTGTGACTTATAATAATGAAAATTGATAAAAAAAAAAAGGGGGGGGGACAGCATTTGTCACCACAAAATATGTCTCTTTGTCATAAGAATTATTTTATGCTGTTTTTAAGAAACAGCAGGCATAAGGAAAGCTCTGGAAACTGAATAGAAGTTACCCTTTTTAAGGGACATTTACATTTATAAGGGAAATCTCCATTTGTAAGGGTGTCTCCTTCTCTGTACTGGGTAGAGAAGGGGGAGTACAAATCTCTATAAACACTTATCAATGGAGAAGGCTACAGATTAAATCTGCAAAAACACCTTACCCTTGTTTACTGTGCCTTTGTTACTACTGTCCCATAACTTGCCTTCTTCCTACCTCCCCCACCCCAGCATTTTTTTTTTTTTCTTTAGCTGGAGTTGTTATTGAAGGTGGTTTTATTTAAATAGCAGCTTAGCCCATATGGGAGAATTACTACATTTTCTTGGGTATCTCCTATGTATACAGGATGTATAAGTGAAAGTGAAAGTGTTAGTTGCTCAGTTGTGTTAGTCGGTCAGTCATGTTTGACTCTTGTGATCCCACGGACTGCAGCCCACCCACCAGGCTCCTCTGTCCACGGAATTCTCCAGGCAAGAATACTAGAGTAGGTCGCCATGCCCTTCTCCAGAGGATCTTCCCCACCCAGGGATCAAACCCAGGTCTCCTGCATTGCAGGCAGATTCTTTACCATCTGAGCCACCAGGGAAGCCCATACAAGATGTAAACATACTATTAAGTTTGTTTGTCCTTCTCCTGTTAATGTTTTATTATTTGGGAGGGGGATCTCAGCCAAGAACTACGAAGAGTAAAGGGAAAATTATTTTTCTTTCCCCACAAAAATTACACAGTAAAACTCTGAAGCAGGATGCATATAAATCTAGTAAAACAAACCAAGGAAGAAACAAACCAAAGATTATGATGTTTCTATATTGCATTCTATAGCAATTCAGGAGTCAAAGCATTCAAACAGATCCCTATAAAGATATTTAATAAACAACTGTGAAATAAAAATCACATTTTATGGCAAGACAAGAAAAATTTAAACATAAAAATTTTTCTCTGCCCTTTGGACTTGTCAACTACAAATTGGCACTTGCCATTTATCTCTACAAGGATTAAGTCATGAGCTGCTGTACCTGCTAAGCTTTAACACCCCTGAAAGGAGTTCAGGGCAGAGACTACAAATGTGGCACTCTGTGCTCTGGGAAAAACTAGCAGAACAGTGCTCAGAGAGTTAAGATATTTTCAAGAGAAGATTTGATGAACCCAATTCTTTTTTTTTTTTTAACCCAATTCTTGTATCTCCTCTTATCTAGGGAAGCACTAAAACCCTTTATGGTAATACTTACTCTTCACGACTTACAGAAACCTTCTGGAAAAGTATGTGCTTGATTGCATGTATTCCCCCTTCACTAATATCACATATATACTGACCTTCCCCCTACCTCTTTGGAGCAGTTTCTCAGTGCTATCTAAAATGCTGTCTCCCAGGGTACAGTCATCATTTTACCCCCAGTAAAACTTAACTCATGATTCTCAAGTTGTGAATTTCTTTTTCAGTCAAGAGCCTCCTCTCTCCCCTCTACTGTGCACTGTGTTCTGCATTATGTGTTGACCAAACTTCTCTCATCAGCAGAAATACTCGCTCAATTATAAAAAGCAATATTCTCCTAGTATCAGCAAGACAACTTAAAAGATGACATTCATTCCTCTGTGATCTTGTAGGGGCCACAGTGCGGCTTAGATCTGGATTATGTAATCTGTCATTTAATGTACAACCCCGTGTCTCCAAAAAACAAAAGTATATAACTGTGCCTGGAGTTCTGACAAGTGGAACAGTTCTCAGAGCTTTCTGAGATGCTGTTCCTGGATTATAATCTTCAATTTGGCTAGAAAAAAGTGTCCATTTCTTTCTCAGGTTGATCAATTTTTCTCCAACACAACTCACCTTCACATTATTGTTAATTTTGTCCACATCATGTCAACAGTCCTTTATTAATTTTCCTGGGGGTGCTAACCAAAGGACATCATCTAACATGTAGCCTGCCTCTCAATTCTGCCCTGTCATGGCCCTTTCTCTCCACCTTACTAGCAAAATAACCTTGCAGCCACTTTTGTCCTCTTAACATCAGCCAAAGGTTTTAGATTTTAGCCAGATAGGAACCATTAGAAAAGAAATGACAGGACCCAGAGGGTCACCTGGTGCTAAAATCAAGACAACACCTAAGCTAATTGCAATCACAACCTTCCCCAGGAATGTGATACTAAGTGGACAATCGGGTATTTCCCGATCAGCACCAATGAGGTAACCCACTTAATAAGACCCCTTTGTCAACAATGGAAGATGAGCTAATCAGAAATAACTTTGTTGTTGTTGTTTATGATTTGCCTTTAAATACCTCTCCCTTTTAGCAGCCCTTTGGAGCTTTCTGCTACCGGCTAGAGGAGATGCTGACCAACTCATGAAGTGTTCAATAAATTCAGTTCAGTTCAGTTGCTCAGTCATGTCCGACTCTTTGCAACCCCATGGACTGCAGCATGCCAGGCTTCCCTGTCCATCACCAACTCCAGAGCTTACTCAAACTCATGTCCATCAAGTTGGTGATGCCATCCAACCATCTCATCCTCTGTTCATAAATCTTTTAAATTTATTCAGTTCAATATGTCTATTTTTTCCAAACATTTTTGGTGGCAGCACCAGGATCCTAGGTGAACTTCTGATGGCATTCAGGAACAACGAGAAACAGGCATGGTACCTGAGAACCCCTTCTGAGTTCCCTGTTTTTCTTGCTGTTTCTAAGAGCTGTAGGTAAGTTTCTCTTGATTCTAAGCTCTGCTCTCTTTGCATTGAGCCCCCAATCTAAATTAGCTTCCAGTCCAGGGCTTGGTGAGTCAGCTTGAGCTGACTCAAGGTTCCACCTGGAAGCCAGGTCCCTTGGCCTTCATTCAGTCTGCAGTTAATTACCCACTTTCCCCACTGGAATCTCTTTCCCCACTTCTAGTCTGTAGCCCCTATTTACTGGGGTCTGCTGGTTTTGTCCATGTTAGGAATTGCTGGTAGCATGCACAGCCTTCTATTGTCCAGAACGCAGTAACATTTCCTTAATTACTGCTGGTATGTTAAGGTGCACATACTTATTTGTCTTGCTTTGTGTAGATAAAGGCTACCTAAAAGAGATTCCTTGGTGGCTCAGATGGTAAATGTATCTGCCTGCAGTGTGGGAGATCTAGGTTCGATCCCTGGGTTAGGAAGATTCCCCGGAGGAGGGCATGGCAACCCACTCCAGTATTCTTGCCTGGAGAATCCCTAGGGATGGAGGAGCCTGGTGGGCTATAGTCCATGGAGTTACAAAGAGTCAGACACAACTGAGTGACTAAGCAAAAGAGATGGGATCTTTCATTTCTAAAGAGTCAAGTGCACTACCTTAGGGCATGCTTGCTTATTTTATATCTAAGAACTACAGTCTCAGAAGCTGTAAATATCTACAAAAATAACAAAATATGACTGACAAAAACCTAGAATTACAATGGCCATGATGGAGAACGTTCCAATTAGACAAGTTCATTTCACAAGTATACTTGGAAATAAGGGTTCTAAAAGTAAACAAACATGATGAAATATCTATTTTAATTGACCTGCAGGAGCCTCCAGAAGGCTTCAAAATTCCAAAATAGCTTCACTGAAAGTTTCATTACCAAAGGCTATTCAAAAAAATTAAAGGTAAAGACTCTGTTGTTGTTTTAGTCGCTAAGTCACGTCTGACTCTTTGAGACTCCATGGACTGTAGACCACCAGGCTCCTCTGTCCATGAGACTTCTCAGGCAAGAATACTGGAGTGGGTTGCATTTTCCTCCTCCAAGGGATCTTTCCTACCCAGGGATCAAACCTGAGTGTCCTGCATTGGCAGGGAGATTCTTTACCACTGAGCCACCAGGAAAGCCTGAAGATAAAAGTACCTAAAACAAAAGACTGTGAGATGGACCCAGTCCCTACTAGTCCCCTTCTTCTCCTTTATTTGAGTACTTGTTCTAGTCATCCTCTGTTTTAATCATCTTTCCATTCTGAAGAGACTATAAGACTATAAACAAGAGTATTCCTGGAACTGAACAAAACCCTGCATCCCCCCTCATCCCACCCAAGTAAAAAAACCAAGAAGTTAATAATTAGGACAACAGAATCATGGGCCCAGTGTCTGATGCACACTACTGAGCTGTTTTACAGATATTATAACTGCCACCAGAGGAAAAAAAAACAAACTGCATGATGACCAGACTGTAGCTATGACATAAGATGCTTCATCTTGAGCTATACTGAATCTATGGTTAGCACGATTCTAAGAACTGGCCTCAAGAGAATGGGATTAACATAATTACACATAATAATCTGCACCTTTATGGACATAAAAATAATTGCCTGTGTTTGCAAGTGGATAACTAAAATTGTCAGCAAAGAGATGCTACAGACTCATGTTAACATATTCCACTGTAAGAATACAGTGCCCCATGTCAGCATGAGGAAGTTACAGAGGCTAGACCTTCACCCCTAATCCCATAGAAATGGAATGATGTCTGACAAGTGGGGATTTGTAAACAGCTCTTTACAGGAAACCATTCTCAGCAGGAAGCCCCTTTTTGTCATTTAGCAAAGCAATATTTTAACTTTCAAACCGGCACCCCATGCTCTACTCATCTCCACTCCTAGCACACCTTTCAGATGTTTTAATCGCACAATACCTTGCCTAACTTGTTGGTTCTTTCCATAGATCAAAGAAGTAGAAATGAAGAATAGTAATTAACAGATGACCGGATCTTTTCCCTAGACTTCCCCTTCAGTAATCTTGCAAACAAACTGTGTGAAAAAGGTAACATCTAAAGAAAGATCATGAGGAGTTGACAAGCCTGCACACAGTGGGGGAGGGAGACGTCTTTGACCCTTGCCCTCAATGATTAACTGAGATTACTCTTCCAATTTCCTTTTTTTTTTTTTTTTTTCTTTTCCAATTTCCTTTTAAAAGTTTCATGGCCAAGCAGAATCTTCGGAGGTGGTTTTGAGGGGATGCTGAGTTCACCATCTTCCCAGAATTCTGATCAGAGGCACCGTTCCTTTCTACCATCTTTGAGTATAGATTCTGTAAGTTGCAGGCAGTGGGACCCCCATTCGATCACATGGCAAGTTAATGGCCTTACCAACACCCCTGTATCTACCTCTCAAGGAGGGTCCATGTCTGGGCCCTTCCTCAAGTTTAGTGATGATGAGGAAGGTTAAATTATAAACAAAAAAAAAAAAAACCTGTATCTGCAGAGTGAATCCTGGGAAACTGGCAGAAACCAGAGAAAGGTGAGAATTTTTACCAGAGTCAGCTCTCCCTTGTCTCTGTCTGTAGTGCCTGTTTAGAGAAGAAAATAAAATTTCACAACGTCTCCTCTTTTTCAAATCCAGAGCTGTTGCTTACTGAACCTTTCTTTCACAAGGATGCCTAGTGTCTTCTTGCTTTACATCCTTAGTACTTGACTTGGCTTTCTGCTCACCAGGGAGATGCATGCAGGCTGCGGTTCCTCCTTTGGGTTATCTTCAGGAGTGACTGTAGATCTTGGGAAGGTAACAGCTTTTGCACCTGCCTTGGGGACGCCACTTAAGTCCAAGAAGTTTTTGAATCTTGCCAGAAATAGTCACTGCTTATCTAGACTGAAACCTAACAGTATTTAAAAGGATTTAATAACTATATAACCAGAAATTTAGCCAAACTGGAAGCTGATAGTCATGGTCTGATAGCAAAAGACAATTTTTAGGCCAACTCCTCTAAGCTAAATGTAACCAGAGGGAAGCATTTCAACACAGGCGGATGGATGTGTCAGTCCTTTAACCTCCAGGCTACAACCCAATTTTTTGATGAATTGAGAGCAACTGCCCTTCTCTTAGAAATTTTTGCAAAACTGAAAATATAGCTCTAGAGGACTGCAGGAAAAAGAAAAGGAGGGAGGGGATTTTTTTAAATATTAACTGCTACAGAAGCACCCTTGTCCCAAAATCTAGTTCTAGTTTAAGCAAAATTTGTAAATGAAAACTGTAAGATCTTTGTTTGTCTATATGCTCATTTTTTTTTTTTTTTTGGGTCTATATGCTTATGTATGTCTGTGTATATATGTGTGTGTGTGTGTGTGTGCTGTAGATGTATTTACCTACCTCTGAAAGGTACTGGTAAAATTAATTTGTAAAAGAGCTCTATTTAACTGATTTGAAGAAACAAGCATTTTTTATAAACTTATTTTTCAAACTAACCCAAATACTTTCCAAGTTCACACGATCTGGGATAATCTTCAGTAAATAAAAGCTACGTTGAATTTGTTGGTTTCATTAAAATAAGCCTGTCTTTAGAATTACCAATATTGAATATCATGCAAGTATATAACTTTTTGTTTGACCTGTGATTATTAGTCAAATGAGTTCATATTACCACTTACAGAATTTGTTGGTCTGAAAAAATACCCTAGGATGATGATTGACTTTGTCTAATGTCTCATGAAGTTTTTGTTAGTGGTCTAAACATAATTGTTGAAAGTAAGTAAATTAAATGGATGTGAAATTAAAGTTTCTACGTGAACTTTTAAAACTGCTTTCAAGTATCTTTTTGGAAACTTGAATATTAAAATGTTGCTAAGTTAAATTAAATGATGGATAGTCATTGAATGGGCTTCCCAGGTGGTGGAGTGGTAAAGAATACACCTACCAAGGCAGAAGATGCAAGAGATCTGAGTTTGATCTCTGGGTCAGGTAGACCTCTGGAGAAGGAGATGGCAATCCACTCCAGTATTCTTGCCTGGGAAATCCCATAGACAGAGGAGCCTGGGGAGTTAGTCCATGAGGTTGCAAAGAGTCGGACATGACTTATCAATTAAACAACAACAAAGTCATTGAATAGGTACATCATTTCCAAATGAGATAAAATACTGAAACATTAATCACTGAACATAGGTTTATTTATCTACTTTTTGCTTCATTTTACAGATGAATTAGAGATATTTGGGTATCTTAACAAGTATATTTATGCCTCAATAAGGCATGTTTGTAGAAATTATAAAAAAAAAATACTTAGAAATCTTCCAATCCATAGAATGCTAATGTAAAAGACAGTTCATAATTGGTTTCCTCTTAGTTTTTGTAAGTAATCCAGATCTTCTCCAATACTTTGAATTACCTGGTTTCTTACTTTCACAAATAAAATGGATATGAAATGGCATCTCATTTTAGTACTGATTTGTGACTCCTTGTTCACACTCGTGGCTGACCACTTTTACACAACTTTCCTCCTATGTGCTTCTTCCTCTGTGAAGTACCTGTTCATGTCTTTAGAAATTACACTGGGTTATTTATCTTTTCCTTCATATAAGAAAAATTTACACTGAAAGAGTCAAAGACACTTTAAAGAAAGAGGAAAGCTCTTAAGGTCAAATAAAAATCTCAATTTCAGAGAATAAATAGCTTCTTCACCTTCAGTAGTTGATGGCCAAGTGATGCTATATTGGTCTGTGATTTACAGATTAATTCCAAACTAATTTAGAATGAGTTTTTTTCCCCAAAGAATTTATTCTTTTTGGACATTTCTGGAAGAAGTATTGAGTATTACAACCACTTGGGAAGACAGGTGACAATATCTTGCAAAGATGAATATTCATATATTCTATGGACTAGCTATTTCCCTGCTAATTATATATCCCAAGGAAACTTCAGCACACATACACCACCTCCATCATGAGATATAAACAGGAATGCCCACAGAAGCTCTCATAGTTGTAAAAATCTGAAAACACCTATCAGTAGGAAAATGGATAAATAGTAACATAGAAATCATTGAATAGCAGCTGCATGCAATAAGGATGAATGTTAGCAATATAATTTTGAATAAAAAAACTAATGCCTTAAATGTCATGTTGCAGATAATGGTTTGGTACAATAACTGATTTATCTGTCATTTCTGACAATTCCTTTTATTTGAACTGCACCATCCTTCCTCATTAAAACAAGACTAGGAGGCTGAGACATTCCATGTTCCTTGCCCCGGAGGAATAGCAAGAGAGCCAAATGCTGAGGCAAGATTAAAATTGTTTTACTACCATCAATTAGGTTTTGAATATCAAAACAAATCTCTATAAGAACCAAAAAGTACATTTACTCTTAAACAATAGTTTGGAAAAAGAAGAAGAAAGTTATCTAAAATATTATCAACCACAACAGAAATTTAACACTTAATGGTGACTAGCTAAAACCATTCTTTTTAAAGTAAGGAATAGAAAACCGCTTCCTTGATCACTACTATATTTCAATATCCTATTTTCAGTTCTGGGGAATGTAGAGAGAAAAAAGAAGCATAAGGGTGGAAAGGAAGAAAGAAAATTGACTTTTCTGCATAAGATCCAATAGGCAGTACGCTGAGATGAAGCCTCTATCAGCCTGAAATCCTGAGTGACCTTACTGAGACAGCATCCCTGCCAATCCATACCCAGCATTACGTGTGAATGAGAAATCAACTTTTGCTATTTTGAGTCTGAGATTCAGGGGTTGTTTGTTTCTAATTTATCCAAATTGATCAGGTGTTTTCAGTTCAACCTATGCTGCTTTACAGCTAAGCTGGACAGAGCTACACTGGTTGCCTATAATCTTATTTGCCTGAAATAGTTTGCAGCATATATCTGAATATGAATAGAAAGCATGAGAAGACAAATTTTCCTGGACATTAAACGAGGTTAACTCAGTCTGCGTAAGAGAGAGAATCAGAGAAGAGTACAGTAGTGTTAGACCATGTGGATCTCTTAGTTGGGAAGCAGGGGTTGAGATTTTCCTTCTGCCTTCGCAGGAGAGAGATGGTATGGTTAGAAAAGAGAGACTGGCTTAAAAAATTCAGAAAGTAGACAGCACTCAGAGGAGAAATGGCAACAGAAAGGATCTGAACTGAGATCCTACCTCACCCAGAATCTTCCTCATGGGTAGCATCTGTGAGTTTCCCAATAAGGGGCTGTAGAAGGACTGAGAGGTGGCAGTGGTTTGTAATGGACCTTGTGACTGAGGCAAAGAGGACACAGAGTTGGTGGATGAAGCCTGGAGACCATGGCAGGACTGCCAGGGACCAAAGATAAGTCGAGCCCCGCCCCCACCTCCACCCCTGGAGGAAATCTACATGTAGATCTTCTGGCAATCCACATGTGGGAGTTTTTTTTTTTTTTTTTTAATGCCACTACTTCATATAATCCCTTGAACCTATTTGTCACCCCAAGAAAAAGGAAGGCTATGCAAAAACCTTTAGTTGTTTGAGTTAAATTTGATTGGACTAAGAATATTCTATAATGGTCATTACTGAATTAAATTTTTTGCCTTCATGGTGAATGGGTACTCAAAATGAAGGCTGGGCATTTGGGAGTTGAATTTCTCAACATGGTCAATTTGAGATGCCTAATAAACCTCAAAGTAGATGAAGATGGATATCAGTACAGAGGTTTAGGGTAGATATACACGTTTGGGGGTTTACAGATATAGATAGGCATTTAAAGTTAGGGATCTGGGAATTAGATCATATAGAGGGTAAACATAGAGAAAGTAGAAATCTGAGAGGTGAACTCTGAGTCATCCCAACATTTAGAAATTAAGATGAGGTTTTTCTTCCAATGAGTGAGACAAAAACAGCAGCAAATGAAGCAGTGGAATAAAACACAACGGTGTGGTGTACTGGCTACCAGATAAAGTTTCAAGGAGGTGGTGATGAGCAATGTCAAATATTACAAGAGGGAAGATGGCAACTGAATAATGGTCATTGGATTTGGTAATGTGGACATAACAGATGACCTTGCAAGTATAGTTTTGTGAGTGCTGGGAATGAGAGAACTGTCTCACCTGGTCTTGTTAGGATAAGATAATTGGTCTCTTTATGTGTTTTTTCTTTTGAAGTTTTGTTGATGACTTGGCAGAGAATAAGCTCCTTGACGAGGAGGTTATTCATTCAAATATGTCTGGAAACGCTGCATGTTGCATCTTACTTGAGAGAGTACTGAAAAAAAAATGAGAAAATTAAAAGACCTAAGAAATAAAGAGACCTGTTTATCTCTATTTCACCTAGAAATTTCTAAACTTACATCCCATAAAATTCATACATATGAGTGCATGTGTATAAGGCCCACAGTCTCTTACCTGAAACCCTTTTGGTCAGATATAACTTAAAAGTCAAAATATTTCAGATTTCAGAAAAACAAGTGGACAGTGCATATTTTAGGTAATTCTGCCAGCAAGGAATCAAACACAACTGTTTTGCTTTGTGGCAAATTATGCTCAGAGATAGAGATTGTCTTTACTGACACTTTATTTAACACAGGTTCACTATGGGAAGCATAATAATTTCACAAGCCAATGGCATGTATGACAAAGTCTGTTAATGAGTCAATAAATAAAACTCCAAAAAGGGAACCCTCCTACACTATTGGTGGGAATGTAAGTTGGTGTAGGTACTATGGAAAACAGTATAGAGATTACTCAAAAAACTAAAAATAGAGTTGTTATATGATCCAGCAATTCTACTCCTGAGCATATACCCAGACAAAACTACAATTTGAAAAGATACATAAACACTTATGTTCATAGCAGCACTATTCACAATAATCATGACAAAGAAACAACCTAGATGTCCATCGACGACGAATGGATAAAGAAGATGTGGCATATATATATAATAGAATATTATTCAGCTATAAAAATAATGAAATAATGCCATTTGCAGTACATGTATGGACCCAGAGATGATCATATTAAATCAGTCAGAAAAAGACAAATACCACATATTACTTATAATGTGTAAACTAAAATACGGCACAAATCAACATATCTACAAAACAAAAAGAGACTCACAGATACAGAGAATAGACTCGTGGTTGCTAAGGGGGAGAGAGGCAGGGCAAGAAGGATTGGGAGTTTGGGGTTAGCAGATGTGAACTACTATTAGCATGGATAAACAAGGTCCTATTGTATAGCACAGTGGACTATGTTCAATATCCTGTGACAAATCATAATGGAAAAGAATATGAAAAATACATAGTACTCTAACCCAATGACAGATTAATCACACAATTGTCCCAGGAAAGGAGAGATGAAAGGAATAAAGTTCAAATTTAGTTGGAGGTGTACCTCTATATGAGTTGGTACTTGACAGAGACAGCTTCACCAACCAAGAGCTGACTTCTAGCGGCTAGTTGAAGAACAAAAAACCCCTATTATTAGAGCATGTTGCTGGGAAATGGAGACACTGGTGTTGGCTGTTGGCAGGCAAGATGATTCTTTCCAGGGGCCACTGCATGGCTTTCATCACTGTCAGTAAAAGAGTCATCTTTACCATCACAGAAACTAATGTTCCAACACTTTCGGAGAACTAGATTAGCGAAGGGTAGCTTTGCCCAGACTGAAACTCTCTGATTGTCCTCACAAACATTGACACTTATAGTCTAAATACCCACTCACTACTGTTGCTTCTTCTTGTTTCTACTAATAAGCAAAGGAGATAAAAGCAAAAATAAACAAATGGGACCTAATTAAACTTCAAAGTTTTTGCACAGCAAAGGAAACCATCAGCAAAATGAAAAGACAATCTACCTAATGGGAGAAAATACTTGCAAATGATATGATCAATAAGGGGTTAACATCCAACATATATAAACAGCTCATCCAGCTCAACATGAAAAAAACAAACAACCTGATTAAAAACAGAAGAATTGAATAGACATTTTCCACAGAGGAAATGCAGATGGCCAACAGGCACATGAAAAGATGCACAACATCATTAATCATCAGGGAAATGCAAATCAAAACCACAATGAAATATTGCCTCACACTTGTCAGAATCGCTATCATCAGAAAGCAAATAACAAATGTTGGAGAGAAAAGGAACTCTTATACTGTTGGTGGGAATATAAATTGGTGCATTCACTGTGGAAAACAGTATGGAGGTTTCTCAAAAAGCTAAAAATAGAACTATCATATGACTCAACAATTTCACTCCTGGGTGTGTATATATATATATAAAAACCAAACACTATTTTGAAAAAATCCACATACCCCAATGTTCACAGAAGCATTATTTACAATTGTCACAATACAGAAGCAACCTAAGAGTTTGTGAATAGATGAAGGGATAAAGAATGAAAAAGGAATGAAAATTTGCCATTTGCAGAAACATGGATGAACTTGAATGGCATTACACTAAGTGAAATAAATCAGAGAAAGACAAATACTGTATGATATAAGTGATATAAGTGATATATGTCGAATCTAAAAAGCTAGTGAATATAAAAAAAAAGAAGCAAACTCCTATACAGAGAACAAACTAGTGGTTACCAGTGGGGAGGGGGAGGGGGAATATAGAGGTAGGGGATGAAGAAGTACAAATTATTAGATATAAATAGGCTATAAGGATATATAGTAGAAAGCAGGGAATATAGCCAATATACTCAATATTATAAATGGACTATGCTGCTGCTGAGTAGCTTCAGTTGTGTCCGACTCTGCGCGACCCCATAGGTGGCAGCCCACCAGGCTCCCCCATCCCTGGGATTCTCCAGGCAAGAACACTAGAGTGGGTTGCCATTTCCTTCTCCAGTGCATTAAAGTGAAAAGTGAAAGTGAAGTTGTTCAGTCATGTCCAACTCAGCGACCCCATGGACTGCAGCCTACCAGGCTCCTCCATCCATGGGATTTTCCAGGTAAGAGTACTGGAGTGGGGTATAACCTTTAAATTTTGTCAATCACTATATTGTATACCTCTAACTTACATAATATTGTATAGCTACTATACTTCAACTGAAAAAAATAAAATCTGACATCAACAGTTTCCTCAAAAGAAAAAGGTAAAGAAATACCATATTAAAAAGTAAAATGATGCCAAACCACTTTGAGAAATGTTTTCACCAACCACATGCCGTATAGGTTAATTACATGTTGCAAAGCTATGAATTGAATTCTATCTGGAAGTGGGTATTGACTGATGAGTGAAAGCCTCTGAAAGGGCATTTGTATGGTTCCATTGTCACTGTTCCGTATAGTTCTCTCTCCTCTCTCTCAGGCTGCAGCACATTTTGTCATTCTTTGAAGATGTGGCAGCTTCCTGAAAACAATCTAGTGAACTGTCTGAATTGCATCTTGTCTTTGCTAGAGAATATGAGAAAAGGAACAGATAGCTAAGAACCATTTGCAGGAGACATGCACTATATAAATTAGATTTGATAAAGTAATGAGCAGCTTGAGGGAAGAATAGCACATTTGTCAGCCTCCTTGGTTCTGCAGAATGTCAATGGTATCCAGAATTGGTGCTGAGCAGGAAGATGAGGGGAGTGGGTAGAGGAAGAGAGAGATGGTTACTCTCCCTGAAGTCCTCAGGATAGAGAAGAGGACTTTGGCTTGGCAAGACATCCTCCCAATTAATTATTTTTTAAATCTTTAGTCTCTTTTAGTCTTTAATCTCTTCATAGGTACATTCATAAATTTTTCTTTGAGAAAAATGTTTGCTTCAACTTTTCTTGCTTAATATTATAAGATTAACATTTTCATCCATGTGATTAAAGAACACAATTTTTAACACCTCTAAAATGTTTTTCATAATTATGTACACAAGTTATTTAACCAATCCTAATTATTAAGAAGTGTAGGTTGTCCCCGAATATTTCGTTCTTAAAAAATACTGCCATCTTGAACTCCTGACATGCACATATTCAGTTCAGCATTTCCAGAAAGAATGAAGGGATGGAGCCAAAGCAAAAACAATACCCAGTTGTGGATGGGACTGGTGATAGAAGCAAGGTCTGATGCTGTAAAGAGCAATATTGCATAGGAACCTGGAATGTTAGGTCCATGAATCAAGGCAAATTGGAAGTGGTCAAACAGGAGATGGCAAGAGTAAACGTGGACATTCTAGGAATCAGCGAACTAAAATGGACTGGAATGGGTGAATTTAACTCAGATGACCTGCCGGGAGCCATTATGGGGGGTCCCGCCCGTGACGAGGTCATAAAGAAAATACCGGGCAGGCAAGGCCGTCCGGGACCCCATCCATGACGAGGTCACGAGGAAAAAACCTGACAGGCAAGGCCGTCTAGGATAAGGGACCCTCCAGGTTGGCCTCGGCCTCTACCCCACCCTGTATCCTCCCCCCTTTTTTTGCTGTTGTTCTTGTTTGCCCTGTTACAGATTCTTGTGTTGCCTTGTCGAGAGCTCTCCTGCTCCTCTTTCACTGAATGAGGACCAACTTAAAACCCTAATTAATAAATCTTCTGGACGCTGGTACCCTATGAAGGGGCCAGAGATGAAGGAAATGCTTCAATTCAAACCCTTTTGCTGGCATTCTTGCTTGTTTGATAAATATGTGCTCTCATTGCAAAAAATGCTCATGATTGTTCTAAACATCCTAAGCACAGTATGCTAACAAAAACTATTAAGCATAGGTCCCTCTGCGGGGTGAGAAAAGCTCCACAAATATGATAGCCACAAATGTGCCTAATAGAAAATACTTTAGATAGAGATTAGCTGGTGACTTCTTGCAGGTAATTAACTTTTGGACTAAGAGCCTGTTTTGTGCCATATCTGCTGTTTTTGCAATCCTTTGCATTTCTGTTCTGTGAAAATGTAATCCTATCTAGTTCCCATAGAGATGACGCTTATTAAAAAGAAAACAGATTAATTATAAGAAAGACAGGGTCGGCTACTGAAGTTGCTTAAAGTTGCACCAGGTGCAAACCATAAATTGTCAACAGGCCTGAAAGCCAAAAGATATTATACATAGAGATTAACCATTAAAAAGGCCCTAATAGGCACAGAACCCTTTGGGGGGTGAGGAAGCCCTATTAAAAAATACAAAAAATATTGTTTTAAAAGTGGTTATTAGATCAATGTTTGATTGATGTTAATGTGCTGAGGTTGTGCAGTAGAAACTATTGTTAATACAGTTGGAGATCTAGTAAAATAAGAGTTTAGCCCTAGTGTAAAAACAATAAGATAATTGTTAATTTTAACCAAGAGCACTAAACAGGGGCTGCCTCACCAGAGCCACAGAGTCTTTGTGTGTTAAACATTTTAGATAAATTTAGCTGAGAATTTCTGCAAAAAGACTGACTTTTATGTTAACAGGATTGTATGTCTATTATGTTACAACTTGCTGTACCATGAGACTGCCAATTTTCTGTTTTCTGCTAACCTCAAGGCCAGAAGATAATGTACAAAAAAATCTATGGGAAAAGACTCTCATAAACAAAAATATACAGAGCACACCTGGTTTCGTGAAGGACAAGCTGATATAATGTTAAACTAAGTCTGTATGCTTATCTGCCCCTTAGAAATGTACCAACTTAGGGTATAAAGGCTGTGGTAAAAAATAAAGCAACTGCCAGACTCTGCCGCACCTTCCTGGTCTGGTCTCTCTCTTTCTCTCTCTCTCTCTCTCTCTTTTTCTTTCTCTCTCTCTCTTTTTCTTTCTCTCTCTCTCTCTCATTCGCTGACGCTGTTCATCCTGAGGGTTCCCCTGGATCCTGCTGGGGCTGGACCCCGGCAATGACCATTATATCTACTACTGTGGCAGGAATCCCTTAGAAGAAATGGAGTAGCCATCATAGTCAACAAAAGAGTCTGAAATTCAGTACTTGGATGCAATCTCAAAAACGACAGAATGATCTCTGTTCGTTTCCAAGGCAAACCATTCAATATCACGGTAATCCAAGTCTATGCCCCAACCAGTAACGCCGAAGAAGCTGAAGTTAAACGGTTCTATGAAGACCTATAAGACCTTTTAGAACTAACACCCAAAAAAGATGTCCTTTTCATTATAGGGGACTGGAATGCAAAAGTAGGAAGTCAAGAAACACCTGGAGTAACAGGCAAATTTGGCCTTGGAGTACAGAATGAAGCAGGGCAAAGGCTAATAGAGTTCTGCCAAGAGAACGCACTGGTCATAGCAAACACCCTCTTCCAACAACACAAGAGAAGACATGTACATATTAGTGAACATTTATTTCCTGAGGACGAATATCTTTGAGGTTTAAGGGTTCAAGATTACAAAACATTTTAAGGTTTTTGATTTAAATAGCAAAGTTACAATTCACAAACTTGTTATAAGTTGTTTCAGGCTGCCACTGTATGATTGGGTGCTTTCATCTGACCCTCGGCAACATTATTTTTATTTGATTAAATAAAGGTGTAAAGAATATCTTGTTGAGTAGTAATTTATATTTTTTGGCTGTTTGAATTATTTTATATTTACCAGAAACTCCATTTCTTTTTTTTTTTAATTGAGGTATAACTGACATAAAACATTATATATTGGTTTCAGGTATAACAACATAATGATTATGTTATCTTAGCAACTTTCAAATATGCAATACATTATAATTAACTATAGTTACCATACTATAAGTTACATCTTGATGACTTATTTATAACTGGAAATTTGTACCTTTTTACTTACTTCACCCATTTTGCCCACCCCCACACCTCTTTGGCAACCACCCCAACTGATCCTTAATATTATTCTAGAAGATCACCTTCAAGGTTGTATTTTAGTAGGTGTTTACTAGAAAATTTCTATCATTCATTTTGGGTTTGCTTGAGAATCAAGAATTTTAAACACAGAGGCTAGATCAAAGGCCTTCAGACAACAGCTGTTGACAGCTTGTTTCCCCAGCTAGTTGAGCTGTGTTGTAGGAAAACCTTGGTTTCTTGGAGCAGGAGATGTGGTTCAAAAACTCTGTCCCCAGTGTACTAGACCTGGTTAACTGGGACAAAATACCAGCCCTTGCTGAGATAGGCTTCTTGTCTATAAAGTGAGAGTGTTTCCCATACCTATCTCACAGAACTATGGAGAAATCCACAAAATAATATGAAAGAAAAGCATCTGTACAAGGTAAAGCACCAGATACTCATTAAAATTTATTTTAAAATTGCTATAAAGCAGGACAAAGATTTGACCAGGACACAGACCTAAGGTTTCCAGAAAAAATGAGGAATTGTATTTAGACAGTAATAGTGTTTATTTGGTGTTTCTGTGGTGACTCAGTGTGAAAGTATCCCCTGCAATACAGGAACAGTGGAAGATGCATGATCAATCCCTGGGTTGGGAAGATCCCCTGGAGGAGGAAACAGTAATCCATTCCAGTATTCTTACCTGGGAAATCCCATGCACAGAGGAGTCTGGCGGGCTACATCCATGGGGTCACAAAGAGCTGGAAACGACTGAGCGGCTAAGCAGGAGCACAAGTGCTTCTTTTGTTAACTTTTATATCACCATTTCCCATCCCCAAAGACAAATTAGTAACCTTCTCCATGTACTATATTCATTCTCTTTACTCACATTTTTTAACTCATACTCTTCTAGATATTTCCTCCACCCTTGTGGAAACAGTACCTGACTTCTGTAACTCATTGTCTAGACATCTGAATGACTTTCTTCGGTTCTTGATTTTGTAATACAGTCAGTACAATGTAATTGATAGGATCTCAAGAAAACAGTCTATTAATTATGATATGTTTTAATCTTAATACTTCTTATCTGGGGATGCATGTCCTCCATGAGAATGTGACAGATACAAGATTCTAAATGTACTAGCCAGTGATCATTTTGGCCAGGCCCAGCTCACCAGGGCTGGTGACACTGTTTCTACCCACATCATAGAACTTAGTTACATTTGTCATATATTTATGTGCTCATATTTATGTAGTCTTGGTCAAGCTCTGAAGTTGTGGAGGCTCAACAGTGTGTCTTATTCTTTCTTTTTCTCCATTACACTAACTCAGCCTTCTGAAGGAAGGATGCACCTGGAAATTTCCTAGAGAAATGGCCCCGAGACTAGACCTATAAGGTTGAGGAGTTGGAGTCATCTTAGCAGAAGTGAGAGAGCCCAGAGCACACGGAAGGTAGCAGAGAGAGCCATCAGGATGTCAGAGGGGATGCAGTCCCTTCTCTGCATCAGACCATGAGGAAGAGCAGGAAGACGGGGTGTCTCATGACTGGCAGTGTTATCCTTGATCCATTACTTCAGGTGGTGTCTGTCAGTCCCTTTACTGTGAAGGTATCATTTCCCTTTTTATCTTGCATGGAGATACTTTGAGACTAGGCAAAGAGCCCATTTCTGGTTGTACATTTGTCTCCTAATTTTAGCATCCTGTGATAGATAATTCCCTGGTGTTTGTCTACTTGAGATTTTTAATTTCCGTCATTTGATTTATTAACTGAAAGTCTACATGAAAGAGCTTCCCCTCTCCCCTGTTTACCAGACATGGTTCATTTTGTAAAAGGGTGAAAAATTGAATTGCATCAAAATATTAGTATTTTTACAAACTGGTCTTTCTATATCAAGTGTTTTGTAATAACTCACTCTCTTTGATTTCAACACAGTGACAGTATGTGTGTGTGTGTGTGTTGGGGGGAGATGTGGCATATACATGTGCCTTATGCACAAAGGCCCATTTGTTTCCTTGGTCATGATCGACAGAAGAAATTCATGCCACAGGTTTGACATATCCAAGGGGAGTACAACACATCACACACCACAGTGAGAGAAACAAGCCCAGCATATCTCATCCCAACACAGTCAGCAGGTAAAACTAAAAAAAGAAAAAAAAAGAAACAGCTTTTTTGGGAAAAAAAATAACAAAAATAATAAAGAATACAATAAATAAAATAAATATATAAAATAATAAATAAAAAACAAAATAACATGGAATAAAGTAAACTATGGGTTCTCAAAAAATTATTCTCTGATATCACTTTAATTTCATCTCCAAAGTAATGAATGACATTTAATCTAGGCTTTTCTTCCAAAAGTACCCATATTCCCAAAGTATGAATTCATTTCACAGAATCATACTCTAATCATCTAGGCCAGGGAGTCTTAAGTGACCTCCAAATTTCAAATGAATTACCTTTGCTTCATTAAAAAGAGTAGCATTACGGGACTTGATATTTACCCTCGGTTTGTTTTAAAAAAACAAAACTAAACATTTTCTTTTGGTACAAATTACCTTAATATAAAGCCTGACAGAAATTGCAGTCTGAGCCAGAGAATTTTATCACCGCTCCAAAAGGGCAGCAAAATTATATGAAAATCTTTTCCTTACCAAGATAACTGAGTACATTAAAAAATTTGGCTACTGTGTTATTTTTTCAAAGGCATTAGTCCTTCTCAAAGTATTTCTCCAGATGTCAAAACAATTGACTTGATACATTCAGGTAAATCTACTATCAAATGGGAAAACAAACCCAGCAAGTCTGATTAATGGCATCAATTTTTTCAAAGTGCTTTGAACTTGCTCTAACAGGTGAAAACTTGGCTGCAGATACTGTAGACTGGCTACTCAAAAGCTTTTTATAATTCCTCTCCCTTGCCTTCCTCTACTAAAGAGAGCGGTAAGCTCAATAAGTCACTGGTTCAGACACCCTTGTAGCCAAGGTGGCCAGATGAGACATAGTTCTAGTGGTTAGCAAGACGTATGTAAAGTCCTTCAGAAAAGGGAGGAAAGGAGGACTTTTCTGGTGGTCCAGTGGATGAGAGTCCAACTGCCAATGCAGGGGACACAGGTTCGATCCTTGGTCCAGGAAGATCCCACACACCATGGGGGCTGAGCCCACAATTACTGAAGCCTGCGCTATAGAGCCTGTGCTCTGCAACAAGAGAAGCCACCTCAATGAGAAGCCCAAGCAAGGCAACTAGAGAGTAGACCCTACTGTCCGTAACTAGAGAAAGCCAGTGCTCAGCAACAAAGACCCAGCACAGCCAAAAATAAACAAATAAATAAAAAGCCAATGCGGGGCGGCGGGGGGTGGGGGGTACTATAAGAGGAGAAACTTTCTAGCTCTTCTTGCTTCACGCCTGTAAGGTGATCAAATACATAACAGAGTGGGAAGATAGAAGGAGCCAAGATTCCCTGAAGATACCCTATTGCACAGTTTACCCTATGACAGGTTAGTTAATAAAAGTACACTCCTATGTGTTTAAAGCTTCCCTGGTGGCTCAGACGGTAAAGAGTCTGCATGCAGTGCGGGAGACCTGGGTTCGATCCCTGGGTCGGGAAGATCCCCTGGAGAAGGGAATGGCAACCCACTCCAGTATTCTTGCCTGGAGAATCCCATGGATGGAGGAGTCTGGCGGGCTACAGTCTATGGGGTCGCAGAGTTGAACACGACTGAGCGACTTCTTTTCCTTCCTGTCCTTTTATGTGTTTAAACCACTGTTTCCAGATTTTTTTTAAAGACAATTATATTCTTAGAGATACATATGCATAATGAATTTCCCAGAAATAGGATAAAAAATAAATAGATTCCACAGGAAATCTGACTGTTCGTAATAATGCTTTTAGACTTTGGGTTATGAGGGAAAAAGCCCCAATAATTCTTAGTGCAGAAAAATGATGCTGATGCTTTTTAGTTCTGATTTAGTTCCTCCAGGAAGGAAAAAAAAAAAAACAAGTCAATACATCTAAATGCAAATTACGGAAATCACATTTTCCCTCAAATGTATCCCATAGGAGATAATACCCACTCTCAAGTATTTAAATTACCAGAAAACTTTTTCTATTCCCTCTTGGTACTTTCACCTAGGGGAAACTTGACTGATGGATGGAAGGGAATTAAATTCCCTTACAAGCAGACAAAGCAACAATTTAAATGCACTGAAAGATATGAAAGGAAGAGGGTGGCCAAGATCAAAGAATAGGAAGACCCTGAGCTCACTTCTTGCCATGGGCGTACCAAAATTGTATCTCTTTTCACAATTGTTAATGAGAAAGATCAGAAACCTAAAAGATCTTAAGATACAAAGAAGGAACCACAATGAGATGGGTAGGAGGGGTGGAGACATGATACAGTCAAGACCCATATTTCTGGGTGGGCAAACCACAAACAGGAGGATAATTACAAATGCCTAGGTTCTCCCCAAGAAGGAAGGGGTCCGAGCCCCATCTGGGCTCCCCAGTCTGGGGGTCCTGAACCAGGAAGATGAGCCTCCAGAATGTTTGGCTTCGAAGGCCAGTGGGGCTTAGTTTTGGGAGAGCCAGAGGGTTGTGGGAAATAGAAACTCCACTCTTAAATGGCACACACAGAATCTGCTCCAGGATTCAGAGCAGAAACAGTCATTTGAAAGGAGTCTGGGTCAGACCCAACTGCAGACCCTCCTGGAGAGAAGGAGGCGACTGGAGCTCAGTACCTAGGGACTCAGACACAGGGGGCAGCCATTTGGGGAAGCTTGCTGTACCACCAGGACACTGGCAAGCTTCATTTTGGAAATTTCTCTCTAGCTTATTAGTACTGGCACCAGACGCACCCACCAGCCTTTGGCACCGGTACTGGGACGTGTCAGGCCAAGCAACTAACTGGGGGGACAGAGCCCCGTCCACCAGAAGGTTGGCTGCATTAAGAACCCCCTGAGCCCTCAGGCACCTGAGGACACGGCCTTGTCAACCAGAGGACCCAGGACTCAGTCCCACATATCCGTGCACCAGCACCAACCTCAGGACCCTCCAGAGCCTTGGCCATGCCCACCCGACAGCAGACACACTGACTCTGGGACACCCAGGGCCCTGTGGCTAGAGACCCCAGGACCTGACTGCACTCACTGATGGGCCAGCAGGAGTCCCAGAACTGACCTCACCCACTAGCATGCAGGCACCAGCCCCAAGATGACCACAACCTCACAGCTGACTGTGTCGGGACCCAGTCCACTCATCAGCAAACCGGCACCAGCCCACGGGGTCCCTGAACTCTAGCCAGGCTTATCTCCAGCTCCTGACCAGGTCACTCAGGAGCCCTAGTCTTGCAATCACTTAGCCTGGTGATTTGAAAGGCTTTCCCAATGTAAATTGGTATGTAATAGGGCTCAATATGAAGTACAATCATATCTGTTCTTGAACATTCAAGTTTTGATCTATATTTCATCATCTCTATGCTTTTTATTTATAACAGTTTGGTAGTTCATACCTGTACATAAACCATTTTTAATTTGACCAACTCAAACCGGGATAAATCAGGAATTAAATAAATGCCTGTTTACTATTGATTTCACTCAAGATTTTTGGTTTGAAAAAGCTAAAACCAACTTTGAGTTACTTAGGCAGGAAAAGAAGTTTTAGAAAGCATAGACTCAGCAAGAAGGGTAAAGAATCAGGTTCAGAAACTGGGTAGGAACTGGTTGGAATAGGTAAGATCATATCACAGCAATAATAATCTTAAAATGCTGAGGCTGGTACAGACTGTGTTGCTACTAAGTACCCACTGTTACTACTTCGGGAGTCATCAGGCCCTTATAAATGGATTTCATCAGTCCTGAGTACTCTCATATCTCCTGCCTCTACTTCCCAAACAAGAAAGGTATGCAGACACTGATTTTTTTTTAAGTTTAAATAACTGTTCAATTAGTGATTTAATTGTCAAATTTTTCCAACAAATATGATTCAAATTCAGATTGTTAAAGGCAAATATTTGTGTATATATTTATTGCATATAAAATGTTGATTGCATATATTTGAAGAATGAAAGCAATCACAGGAAATAAAGGATTGATTTAATAATCCTTTAATAACTTAGTAACATTTTATCAAGTAAATATTTCAGATTCTACAAAAAACATTTCAGCTACTTTAATATTACAGGGAAACTGAAATGACTTTTGACTCAGACAATTGATTCAGAGAGGAACAGTATCTACCAGATGAGTTTCTTAGATGTCTTCCTTTATTCTGTTTTAACACTTTTTTTTTTTAATGATTACAGATTGCTATTATTTCATTATCTATTAAAATACTTTATCTTAGGAAGAATACTCAACATAATCCTCAAAGGATATCCACACATCATATTCCATGAATATAATCCCACAATTAAAAATTAATGTCAAAAATATTTCAAAGATGGAAGTTTTAGCTAAACATCAACACTTTTCTTGAAGTTTGAGTCAAAGTTTTGTTTTCTGTAAACACATTGGTATTAAATGACTGCTAGTTACCAATCACAGTGTAGTGCAATTGAAAAGAAAAAAAGAAAAAGAAAACACTAAACTTGACCTCTGTCATTAAAGAATAAAGAAAGAAAAATATATCTCAGTCCTAAAATTAGTTGATATATGCTATAAATGTGACACATTTCATCTTTGAATATTACATTAGTAGTCTTTGTAGTGGTAGTAATAGTAGGTAGTAGTACCTAGTAATAGCAGTTACAGCAGCAGCATTAGTGGTGATTGTTGGTGTGGTCAAAGTAAAATTAGAATGTCAAAAAATAAAGATTTTATGATATCTCAACTTCCAGAATTGTATAGTTCTGGATTCTTATCATGTGGTATCTAATAACAAAGTATGTTCAAAAAATTTAAAAAGTCGCAGTGTAATTGCAAGGACAAACTTTGATCTGTGAATTATGCATGTGTGCTCAGTCACTTCAGTTGTGTCCAACTTTTGCGACCTCATGGGCTGTATCACACACCAGGCTTCTCTGTCCATGGGATTTTCCTGGTAAGAGTACTGGTGTGGGTTTCCATGCTCTTCTGCAGGGATCTTTTTTTTTTTTTTTTTTTTTAATTTAAACAAAATATTTTCTTCTAGTTGACTAAACAATAATACCCCCAAGCAGGCAAGAGAGGAACACAGACTGTTTACATTCTTGCTAGCAACAAGAACCAGTTCAAACTCTGTACACATTTGAAATGGAAATAAAATGGACTACATTGGTTAAGAATATATCAGTGGATGTTTTTGTAAGTATGTAGTAGGGGTAAGGCATTTCCATAATTACTGGAGGAAATGCAAATTTGACAAAACTCTCAAAATTGCAAATGCACGTATCCTCGGAATCAGCAATTTCACATTTAGAAATTTATTCTGAAGATATACTTGCATGCATTCATGGGAAGTGATACATGTACAAGATTATTCCTACAGCAGAGCTTTTAACAGCAATCTGGAAATGAAAGTGAAAGTGAAACACACTCAGTCGTGTCCAACTCTGTGCGACCCCATGGACTATACAGTCCATGGAATTCTCCGGGTCAGAATACTGGAGTGGGTAGCCAATTCCCTTCTCCAGGGGATCTTCCCAACCAAGGGATTGAACCAAGGTCTCCCATACTGCAAGCAGATTCTTTATCAGCTGAGCCATCAGGGAAGCCCAGGAGTACTGGAGTGGGTAGCCTATCCATTCTCCAGGGGATTTTCCCAACCCAGGAATCGAATCGGAGTTTCCCGTATTATAGGTAGACTCTTTACCAGCTGAGCTACCAGGGAAGCCCAATCTGGTAATAAAAGTTCATAAATAAGGGACTGACTGTAAATGACTGCACATTCACAGAAGAAAATATTACTGAAAAGAATGAACAAAGTCTGAGAAACTTTCTCAGAAACTATAACTTACTGCAATTGACTTAATTTCATTCCTTTTTATGGCTGCATTCAGTTCAGTTCAGTCGCTCAGTCATGTCCGACTCTTTGTGACCCCATGGACTGCAGCATGCCAGGCCTCCCTGTCCATCACCAACTCCTGGAGTTTACCCAAACTCATGTCCCTTGAGTCGGTGATGCCATCGAACCATCTCATCCGCTGTCCTCCCCTTCTCCTCCTGCCCTCAACCTTTCCCAGCATCAGGGTCTTTTCTAATAAGTCAGTTCTTTGCATCAGGTGGCCAAAGTATTGGAGTTTCAGCTTCAGTATCAGTACTTCCAAGGAATATTCAGGACTGATTGCCTTTAGGATTGACTGGTTTGAGCTCCTTTCAGCCCAAGGGACTCTCAAGAGTCTTCTCCAACACCACAGTTCAAAAGCATCAATTCTTTGGCACCCAGCTTTCTTTATAGTCCAAGTCTCACATACATACATGACTACTGGAAAAACGAGAGCTTTGACTAGATGGACCTTTGTTGGCAAAGTAATGTTCCTGCTTTTTAATATGCCGTCTAGGTTGGTCATAGCTTTTCTTTCAAGGAGCAAGCATCTCTTAATCTCATGGCTGCAGTCACCATCTGCAGTGATTTTGGAGCCCAAAAAAATAAGGTCTGTCACTGTTTCCATTGTTTCCCCATCTATTTGCCATGAAGAGATGGGACTGGACCCATGATCTTAGTTTTCTGAATGCTGAGTTTTAAGCCAACTTTTTCACTCTCCTCTTTCACTTTCCACAAGAGGCTCCTTAGTTCTTCTTCGCTTTCTGTCATAAGGGTGGCATCATCTGCACATCTGAGGTTATTGATATTTCTCCCAGCAATCTTGATTCCAGCTTGTGCTTCATCCAGCCCGGCATTTGGCATGATGTACTCTGCATATAAGTTAAATAAACAGGGTGACAATATACAGCCTTGATGTACTCCTTTTCCGATTTGGAAACCAGTCTGTTGTTCCATGTTGTTCCATGTCCAACATGTTGTCCAACATGAACATGTTCCATGTTCAAGAACTGTTGCTTCTTGACCTGCATACAGATTTCTCAGGAGGCAGGTCAGGTGGTCTGTTATTCCCATCTCTTTAAGAATTTTCCAGTTTGTTGTGATCCACACAGTCAAAGGCTTTGGCGCAATCAATAAAGCAGAAGTAGATGTTTTTCTGGAACTCTCTTGCTTTTTCGAAGATCCAACAAATGTTGGCAATTTGACTACCTTATCTAAAATCTTGCAAAATGGTTTCAGATTATTTAGTTTAGAAAAAGAAAAGAAATAAAACTTAAGAATAGAAAGAAAAATGGAGAACTTGAGATCAGAAAATCTATGGTGAATTAAAAAGTATACTGGCAAATAGAATATCAGGACAACAAAGTTTTAAGCATCTTGGGTCAAGAGCTTGTAACTATATTCACATAACAAAATTTGATCTTCAGCAAAAATAATCTGTTCACTATTGCAACGAGCTTACTATACCAGGGTTGTAGAAGTGGCATGTGGCTATACTATGAAATCACATCTGAGTGACACCAAATATAATAATAAAAAACTGATAATGGTTTCCCCCCTTTTTTCCTTCTCTTCCTCCTTCCTTTATTTTTTTCCCCCTTTTCTTCTTTATCTTTTACATTCCCACTCTGAAGTACAAGCTAGGCTAGTTTGTACACCATGATTTGTGCAAGTTGTTTTTGGCAAGCCTGAATTAACCACCAGTCCAATTCCAATTCATTTCAGTGGTGTTTTATCAAGCCTGGATACCCTGACACCCTCTAGGAATGTGTCTTGATGGACCAGTCCTCGATCAAATTTTGAATAGGAGAAGTATATACCTATGCAGCACATGAGTGCTCTAATGAGGCCATGTGTAGCATGCTATGGGATGATAAGAAAGGAGACAATTGATTGCACATGGCGGAATTTGGGAGACTTCCTCTAAGAGGTAATGTTTGATCTTGCAAATAACAGTAAATAGGAATTTGCCAGACACACAAGATGGTGAGGCAGGGCATTTCATACAGAAGGGAGTAAGAAGAAATATGGTTAATCTAGTCAATAGCAACAGATTATTTGATTTAGATTTTTTTTTTCTTTTAGGAAATATTTCTTGATGTGAATTTCTAAAGCCAGAGTCTAATCTAATCCTACTTTGGCCCTGCTGGCATGAAGTGAGTTCATGTTGAGAGCACATTCAAATAATGCCTGCCTTGGCCTGAAAGGACATGGAAGTGCTGTTGATCATCTATCTTATAAAGTGGTCCACAGGGGGCTGTTGATGCCAAGGTGGCCTAGACTCCCTCAAGGTGATCAAGGAAGGCCCTGAAAATGTTAGTGGATTGTAATGACAAGATGTTGGGGAAGCATCCTGAAAACAGGCATTCATAAATGTATGTGTTCTAATTTGGGAGATTTCTCAAAAATCTGAAATGGCTTGCTCTCAGAATATCCAAAAGCATGTGTGGGACACTATTTGAGGCATTCAAATATTTCTCTGCACATCCAACAATATTGATGAAAACTCTTAACCATTTCTGGAGTTTTCTTTGGGGATTAAGGAAGCGATAGTGCTTGTATTTGTATTAGATGTTTTCTTTTCCCTAGATTATTGGCATCCCTATGGGAATATAATTCCCAGGGTGCATGTACTTGAATTTATCTGCTGTATAAATCCATTTTTATATCCTTTTGGTTGTCTAAGCTGTATTTCTCTATAAATACAGGCTGTGATTCTATTCACAAAACAGGTGTAGAGGTATGTAAATTGTAAAGAAAATGAATTTCTATATTTTATTTACATTATTGACCTGAAACTTGAAAATTGTAACTTAGAAATGACTTGATCCCATATCACCTTCAAGTGATGAGATTCAAATACATTGAAGCTGTAGAATTTTATAGCCTAAAGACATCTTAGAGATGATTTACTTCAGTTTCCTCATATTGAATATAGGAGACTTAAGTCAGATGAGTCCATGGCTTGTTCCTGATTCCTCAGTTAATACAAACATCCTAGAATTAGAATATCGGTTTCCAGATTTCCAGCACTGTGTTCCTTCCTTTGCTGTACTGTGGATACTCCTATATGCCTACCTTTTCATTAAATATAATCATAAAATTAGAGGCTTTGAGGGACCCTCAAGGATCACTTAGTGCCTTTGTTCTCTGAGTGGATAGAACTATTGTGTTCTGCCCAGATTTTAAGCTATTAATTTCTGGAGAAACTGACATACGGTAAATTAGAGTATTCTTCAAATGTCATCCTCAAATTCTCATCTTTCTCTTTAAATAAATGAAAGTGAGTTTCATTCCTAAGTGGGATATTATTGTATCTTGGCACATTCTTTTGTATTACAGAAAAATGCAATGCAAAATGGGATATAATTTGTCAGCAACATATCCATTCTAAAATTTAAAAGAAAAAAGAAAACCCTCATTACTGTCTTTGAAAGAGCAGTCTCATTAAAAGATGCTTATGAATTGTCTCAGTTGCCAAGGATTCACTTAATCCTACTGAGTCATTATGTGGTACAAGTTTTCTTTTTTTTCCTCCCTCCCTGGGATTTTTGCTGTGAAAATCAGCCTAGATATAATTCTGCAAAAAAAAAAAGAAACTGGCTACTCAGTGATCTGGTGCCGTCAGTTGCCAATATTCTGTAAGTCAACTAACAAATATCAGGCTTCCCTGGTAGCTCGGCAGTCAAGAATCCGCCTCCCAATGCAGAAGACATGGGTTCGATCACTGGGTCGGGGAGATCCCTTGGAGGAGGAAATGGCAACCCACTTCAGTATTCTTGCCTGGGAAATCCCAAGGACAGAAGAGCCTGGCGGGCTACAGCCCACACGCTTGCAAAGAGTTGGACATGAACGAAGCACACAGCATGCATAACTGCTAAAAGCGCCAGAAGCAATTTTGCTTACAAAATCAGTCATTCACCAGGTAACCCCAAGGTCCACTGGAATTAAATTTGGTCCATTGTACATAGGCGGCATTGCCACATTATTCAAGGATCTACCCAGAGTAACTCCATATGGAATACTGCATATCAAATTACTTTTGCAAACTGGGCCTTGCACTCTACTATCATGCTGTCTTGGGCCACCCTCCCTTACATCTTTGAGGGGTTTTTACGAACAGAGTGCCTGGGTCCCAATCCCTGCTCTGTCACATGCTAGCTGGGCAACTTCTAATTCTCAGTTTCCTTATCTGTAAGATAGGAATAAGAATCCCTAGTTCATAAAGCTTTAATGAAGGTCAAATAAAATAATACTTGAAAAATACTTAAGAAAACTGTTCATGTATGACAAAACCCACTGGAAAAAAAAAATAATAATAAAAAAAAAATAAATAAAAAAAAAAAAAAAAAAGAAAACTGTTCAGAGTATATGATGTGGAATTGGAAATGTTTAAGCACCAAATATTGGTTTAGTTTGTTAGAACAAAACCATTAACTAATGATCTTGATAATATTTAATAAGAAAATGTTAGAGGAAATAATTGGTTTTGATACAAGTGCTTCTGGGGATGCAGAATACAGGGTCCTCTGTTAATACTTATTGAAAAGATAATAGAGAAGGCTGGCAAGCATTTGCAAAACAATTATCATTAAGGCACAAGGTATAAACAGCATTAGACGTGTGCCAATTCAATATACATGTTCTTTATCTTGTCATTATAAAATTGACTTTTGGCCAAGTTTCTTGCAAATGGAAGAATCTGTCTTGTAATATTCTGTTTTCTTTTGCAGAGTTTTATTTTTATCCTTAGTATAATATAAGCTTTAACCTCAAGGCTTTAATTACAAGGGGCTTCTCATTCCTGTTTTCTATAGAAAATGTCATCTGTTAGAGTATGTATGACAGAAAACTGAATTTACTCAACAAAATTGTAAAGTACACACTAGCCCTCTGATGTTTAGTTCAGTATCTATGTGTGTCCTTGGTAAATGTGGTAACACATCTACTACATATGTGATATAAATTTATTTGTCCATGAGAAAGCTTTCAAAGGTTTCAAAATTTCTCCTTTGGGAGCCTGTTTGTAGAAAGACATCTATGACACTAACACATTCATCTCAATACAAAACAGAGATTCTTTTTTCTACCATGAATGGTAAGTACAAAGCCAACGTTGACTGTGGCCCAATTATAGTTTCTTTACTTACTCTTTTTCCTACATTTTGACACCTGCTCTACGGCTGATAGAATAACAAGAGCCGAGTTGTCACCAGGACTCAGAACTGAGTTAACATTCCTGCTGGAACCTGGGTTTTATGTTAATCCTTGTCCCTTACCTTCCTATAGATATTGAGTCTCCCGCCCCACTTAGATTTTGGGGCCATATATACTCTTGCTACTTCCTTACTAAGTGCTGGTGTCCTGACCAGAAGCCCAAGCTCATGGCTGGTGTCTGGCGCCTGCTGAGAGTTCCCCGAGTTCCAATGTCTGCTAGGCTGTCTGCATCTCTAAACAAGATTTTCCCCAAGACTCCCTGGGCACTTGCCTATCGAAGAAATGACAACCAAACACCAGTTATTGTTAGACTGTGCCTTGATCACATCCCACAGTGAATAATAGTAAAGGTAAAATCCTGCAGTTTGAATTAGGGATCTGGTGTGGCTTTTCCCTTTGAGTCTAAGGCTTATCCTAGGTAATGGCATCAAGACAGAGGCTGTCAGCTTAGTAACTGGTTAGCCCTGGGAACAGAAAAGTAAAGAGAATTTCAAGTGGAGAAGAAATTTCTACACTCTCTGTTTTTAACAATGTTGAACTTTATCTGAACCTTGTGCTCCTGGAAAACACTGATGGTTAAAGAAATCTCTCCCATTTGTCTTCAAGGAAATAGCTCACAACAGAGAAATACACATCCCCAAATGACTTAGAAAAGACTCACAACATTCCCTGACATTCCCTTTATTTCTCTAAGACAAGTACAGACTCAGACTTTCCAAATTCCCATTCTTCATCTCCTAAAAGATGAACTAAACTGGGACTTCCTTGGTGGTTCAGTAGCTACGACTCTGCACTCCCAATGCAGGGGGCCTGGGTTTGATCCCTGATCAGGGAACTAGATTCCATATGCTGCAACTGAGACCCACTGCAGCCAAATATATAAACATTAAAGAAAAAGAAAAATAAAAAAAGAAGAAAAGATGAGCTAAACTGATTTTTCCTACTAATTAGAAGAAAATGCTTGTTAACGAGACTTGGGTTAAGCTTCTCTACTTCCCCAGGTCCCTGAACTTTAACCCATCCTCAGCTTGAGCTAACATATAACGCCCTCCTGTGTACAGAATAGCTTCAAGGTAAAAAATTCTCTGGTCCAACGCACAAGTTCCTTTTCATGAAACTTCCCCACACCTCGTTATTTCTAGCCTTGTTTGTGTGCGTGCTAAGTTCCGTCAGTTGCCGTCAGTTGCGGCCGACTCTTTGCGACCCTATGGACTCTAGTCTGCCAGCCTCCTCTGTCCATGGAATTTCCCAGGCGAGAATACTGGAGTGGATTGCCATTTCCTCCTGCAGGGGATCTTCCTGACCCAGGGATCGAACCTGAGTCTCTTACATCTCCTGCATTGGCAAGCAGGTTCTTTACCAAGAATGCCATCTGGGAAGCCCTTGGTTATTCATCGCCATAAAAGAAAAACCCTGTGTGCCTAAGCCTTGAGAGGCTTTTGGAGCTCACGATGAACGCATTCTCCCTATTGCAATAGTCTATTCCCTCCTGCATGATCCCTTTCTTTATTCGACTGTATTCCAGATCAAGAAATTACCTTAGCATGTTTTTTTCATCTGACTCTTTATTGGTTTGCCTTTTGGAAGGGGAGGTGGGCATGAAGGGTGCATGGGGCATGGTTGGACAACTAATGGAAGACAGAAGCAATGGAGGAAATTTGCAGGTTTTGTGCGTGTGTGTTTGTAGACAATCCTCCTCTTATGGGAATGAGAGGTGGAGAGAGAGCAGAGTCAAAAGAAGGTGTTCCAGAGATTGAGGTAGAAACTGGCTGTGGATCTGTTAGTTACAGATGGGGTTCTGCACTCAGATCTGTGACTGTCAGGGCAATCGCACCCCTGGAAGTAGGGGCTGCCTGCAAACACACCCCCTTCTCATCATTCCTTTCCCGGAGAGCTCAAGTGTAAATCTCCAAGCTGACTTGCTGGGCAAAAATATTTCCTATCAAATCAGCAGTAGCCAGAGGAGAGACAAGGAAATGAATCTTAGAAGAAGCTGATGGAGGAAATTTCAGCAAAGGTCAGAGGTGTACCTAAGGACTGTTTTTTAAAAAAAATTCCAGTGACTCTTGGAATTTATAGTAGTACTATTTTGAAATTTAGTTTTATCTGTTCCTTTTCACTTGCTGGGGAGGATCTTATCTGAATAGACCATTTTCTATCAACACTATAATCAAATTCTATTCTCCTCATTCCTTTGACTATGTTCCCATTGTAAAGACTTGACTTTGACAGTGCACGGACAGTGCCCCAGGCACTACACGTGTGTCCTATTCAATCTTCACAGTAAATGAAGCATCAGGGAGGCATGATTACTTCCTTTTACAGATGAGGAAACTGAGACTCAGAAAAGTTAATTGCAGGAGATTCTGGAGCTAGAAGGCAATGGAACAGAAACCTAATCTTCCAGGTAATTATACCTGACTCAAAACATCCTTCTCTTTCTGTTATACCATAATGCTTCACCATATATCTAAATATATTCTCATCTTCAGGTTACACAAAAGATCTAATTTTTCTTTCTTTTCTCCTCCATATCTACATAAATACTAGTAGTTTAAAGCTATGTGTTACTTAACCATTTTAGGAAGACTATTCACAAACTCTGTTTCACTAGCATTTCTTACCAGCTCAGGGAAATAGACCAAATCGTATTATTTTCTCCATTATAGATTAGTTATTTGAAATTCAAATTGAAAAAGGAACTTTTCTAAAGGGAAAGAGCACCTAAAACGGCAGCAGCTAGACCTGTATTACCTGGGAAGATGGTAAAACTATTGTCATGTTTTAAAATTTACTCTTTAATTTTTTTTTAATTGCAGGATAATTGATTTACAATATTGTGGTTTCTGCCATACATCAACATGAATCATCCACAGGTATACATATATCCCCTCCCTCCTGAACCCCACTCCTGTCTCCTACCTCATCCCACCACTCTACATCATCACAGAACACTGGGTTGAACTTCGTGTGTCACACAGCAAATTCCCTCTTGGTATCTATTTTACGTATGGTAATGATGCCAAAGAATGCTCAAACTACCGCCCAATTGCACTCATCTCACACTCTAGCAAAGTAATGCTCAAAACTCTCCAAGCCAGGCTTCAGCAATACGTGAACTGTGAACTTCCAGATGTTCATCCTGGTTTTAGAAAAGGCAGAGGAACCAGAGATCAAATTGCCAACATCTACTGGATCATCGAAAAAGCAAGAGAGTTCTAGAAAAACATCTATTTCTGCTTTATTGACTATGCCAAAGCCTTCGATTGTGTGGATCACAATAAGCTGTGGAAAATTCTGAGAGATGGGAATACCAGACCACCTGACCTGCCTCTTGAGAAATCTGTATGCAGAAAGCAACAGTGAGAACTGGACATGGAAAAACAGACTGGTTCCAAATAGGAAAAGGAGTACGTCAAGGCTGTATATTGTCACCGTGCTTATTTAACTAATATGCAGAATACATCATGAGAAATGCTGGGCTGGATGAAGCACAAGCTGGAATCAAGATTGCAGGGAGAAATATCAACAACCTCAGATATGCAGATGACACCACCCTTTCGGCAGAAAGCCTCTAAAGAGCCTCTTGATGAAAGTGAAAGAGGAGCCTCTTGATGAAAGTCAAAGAGGAGAGTGAAAAAGTTGGCTTAAAGCTCAACATTCAGACAACTAAGATCATGGCATCCGGTCCCATCACTTCATGGCAAATAGATGGGGAAACAGTGGAAACAGTGGCTGACTTTCTTTTTTTGGGCTCCAAAATCACTGCAGCTGGTGACTATAGCCATGAAATTAAGATGCTTGCTCCTTGGAATAAAAGTTATGATCAACGTAGATAGCATATTAAAAAGCAGAGGCTTTACTTTGCCAACAAAGGTCCATCTAGTCAAGGCTATGGTTTTTCCAGTAGTCATGTATGGATGTGAGAGTTGGACTGCAAAGAAAGTTGAGTGCGGAAGAATTGATGCTTTTGAACTGTGGTGTTGGAGAAGACTCTTGAGAGTCCCTTGGACTGCAAGGAGATCCAACCAGTCCATCCTTTTGGAGATCAGTCCTGGGTGTTCATTGGAAGGACTGATGTTGAAGCTAAAACTCCAATACTTTGGCCACCTGATGCAAAGAGCTGACTCATTGGAAAAGACCCTGATGCTGGGAAAGATTGAGGGCAGGAGGAGAAGGAGAGGACAGCGGATGAGACGGTTGGATGGCATCACCGACTCAATGGACATGGGTTTGGGTAGACTCCGGGAGTTGGTGATGGACAGGGAGGCCCGGTGTGCTGCAGTCCATGGGGTCGCAAAGAGTTGGACACGACTGAGCAACTAAACTGAACTGAACTGAATGATGCACATTATTCCATGTTATACTCTCAATTCGTCCCACCCTCTCCTTCCCCCACTCTGTCCACAAGTCTGTTCTCTATGTCTGCATCTCTCTTGCTGCCCTGCAAATAGGTTCATCAGTACCATCTTTCTAGATTCCACACACATGTGTTAACATACAATAGTTGTCTTTCTTTTGCTGACTTACTTCACTCTATATAATAGGCTATAGGTTGAGTTTGTCTTCATTTTTAACTAAACTTTAAAGTAAAATGTAAGAAATACATATGAAATCCATAAAACATCAAAGCATAGTTTCATGGAACACCGGAAGTGGATACCTGTATAATTATTCCATTTACCTATTCATCACAACCCCTCCCTCATGCTCCCAAATTCCCTATTGGAATGAAGCCTTCCCTGACTTTTACAGCAATAAATTGCTTTGCTTGCTGCTATAAAAATTAAGCTTGTCAAACTTTGGGGTCAATATTTGAAGTATTCTATGTGTGAGTGAAAATGATGTTTATCATGTTGTTGGGTGAAGTAATGCACATGTGTGCGCACACACACAAACATTAAGCTATGTTTGTTAATAGTATTCAAATCTTCTATACTCTAACTGATTTTTGTGTGACAATTACCAAGAGAGGTGTATATTAAAACATCCCATAGTGATTGCTGAGTTTATACATTTCTCATTATAATTTTGTATCTTTTACATCTATCTGCCCATATATCTAATTTTTAAAATTTTCTCAATGAATTAGGTTTTCATGTTTATGAATTGACTCTGTTTATCTCCTGTAAATTTTTTTGGCCTTAGCTAATTTACAGTAGGGTCAGTTCATAACCACAGTTGATTTTTTTGATTTTCCCTTTTATTCCCACTCTACTCAGAATCAAGATGACTTTTCTGCACTCTCTGGGTATGAAATTAATTCTGGTTTACTCTAACACTAAGGTTGCAACTCTTTGGGATCCTGGACTTTCCTGCTTGGTCAGGTCCTGGTTCTTTCTGTATCCCTCCATCCTTCCTTCCCTTGAGGGGAAGCAGAGTACATCATCCCAAAGTGTCCACTTTGGCAAGGGGACTGTTCTGCGCTGAAGACAATTGAGACCCAGCAAACTCGTGCAAAATTGTATACTTTTCCCTTAATTGCCAAAAAGAAATCAGATAGGGTCCCTAACAATATCTTCAGATATGCAGATGACACCACCCTTGTGGCAGAAAGCAAAGAGGACTAAAGAGCATCTTGATGAAAGTGAAAAAGGAGAGAGAAACAGCTGGCTTAAAACTCAAAATTCAAAAAACTAAGATCATGGCATCTGGTCCCATCACTTCATGGCAAATAGATGGGGAAACAATGGAAACAGTGACAAACTTTATTTTCTTGGGCTCCAAAATCACTGCGGATGGTGACTGCAGCCATGAAATTAAGAGACACTTGCTCCTTGAAAGAAAAGCTATGACCAACCTAGACAGCATATTAAAAAGCAGAGACATTACTTTGCCAACAAAGGTCTGCATAGTCAAAGCTATGGTTTTTCCAATAGTCACATATGGATGCAAGAGCTGGACCATAAAGAAGGCTGAGTGCTGAAGAATTGATGCTTTTGAACTGTGGTGTTGAAGATTCTTGAGAGTCCCTTGGACTGCAAAGAGATCAAACCAGTCAATCCTAAAGAAAATCAATCCTGAATATTCATTGAAAGGACTGATGTTGAAGCTCCAATATTTTGGTCATCGGATACGAAGAGCTGACTCATTAGAAAAGACCCTGATGCTGAGAAAGATTGAAGGCAAGAGGAGAAGGGGACGACAGACGATGAGATGGTTAGATGGTATCACCGACTCGATGGACGTGAGTTTGAGCAAGCTCCAGGAGGTGGTGGTGGACAGGGAAGCCTGGCATGCTGCAGTCCATGGGGTCACAAAGAGTCAGACAGGACTGAGCAACTGAACAACCGGGAAGAGAGCCATTACCAGCAACAACTTTTTACATAAGAAAGGCTTTTCTACAAGGCAGGGCAAACATTTGTTTACCAAATACTTGCTCTTCCCACTTTCCTATGAAGTGTCTTCGTCCCCTCTGAAGCTCTAGACCCCTACCCTCCTCTCCTAAGCTTGAAAAGAAGTGAAAGTGAAAATCACTCAGTCATGTCTGACTCTTTGGGACACCCCACCCCCACCCCGCCAGACTATACCATCCATGGAATTCTCCAGGCCAGAATACTGGAGTGGGTAGCCTTTCTCTTCTCCAGGGGATCTTCCCAACACAGTGATCGAAACCAGGTTTCCCACATTGCAGGCAGATTCTTTACCAGCTGAGCCACAAGGGAAGCCCCCCTCCTAAGTTTAGGATGGCATATAGGCCTCAATGACCTGACTGCGATTTGAGTCTTCATGTCTTTGTGAGGCTCCTGCATGCATGCAATTAAGTTTGGTTTTCTCTCCTGTTTAACTATTTTATGTCAATTTAATTATTAGACCACTCAACAAAACTGGAAGGGAAGAAGGAAAAAAACAATCAAGTTGTAATCCCTCATCCCTACTCAAGCCAGAGAATCTAACTCCCCAAACAGAGGAAGCTCAAAGTCTTTGGATGTGAGGGAGGGGGAGGTGAGATTGTGTGTTCTTTTTTCTGCTAAGCTACTTGGGTTCTCATTTTAGCATAAAACTTTGACCTGGGCTTCTTCCATAGTCTTACTTGCTCTCTGATGCTTTAAAAGTGTTATTTGAAGACTTTTATCCAAAGTTTTGAGCTGTTTCCAGTGGAAGAATTCATCTAAATGATTTAGCCTACCATTACCAGAAACCAAAATTCAACAGATATAGCATTTCAGCATGCAAGGAACAAACAAAAATGCCTGCTTTTCTGTGGAATTTTAAGAACTCAGAAAAAATGTTCTAGACATTCAAAGATTTTGATTATAAGAGGTGGGCTCTTTGTACTGAGGAAATAATTAGAAATAAAATTTCATGTCAACTCAGATAACCTCTCTACAAAACTACAAGAGAAAGAGAACAGTTTTATTATTAAATAAGCAATAATTCAGACGGTACTGTGCATCACAGATTAGCTCAAGTGATTATAAAGACAGAAATCTGACCATTTTATATAGCCCAGCAGATACAGGCATTACATAAATGTCCTTAGGGTAAATGATAACTAATCCCCAAGAAATAGGACATGTAGTGCCAGGTTATACATAAAATTTATCCTTAATTTACTTGGTAATTGAGGTGGCCATCTGTGTTAGCTGATTGCTTTTATCCAAAGAAATAATAGAACTCATATCTATATAACAGGTAAGTATCATTATAACTTGGTATCAAACACCTAGGTCAAACTCTCAGGCAGACTAGAAGATGGGGTGATATCTTTCTTAATGTTTCTATTTCAATGAAATGTCTGTAGGCTTTTAAAAAATATCTTTCTCAGTTGTAAAATGGGCAGGAGGATTATTTAGCCTTTCAAAAGCCTTATATACATCTTGAAGAGCAGAAAATATATATATATATACATATATATATGTATATATAAGTTTTCTAAAGGATATATTCTAAGAAAAGGCATTGGAAAGTTTCTTTCCTTTTTCATATCATGGAAAATTAATTATTTCCTTATTTTGGGTTTGTGTCTACTGTAACATTTGAAAAAAGAATTTTTTTCCTGGTTTCTAAAATATTTGCTTTGAGCACAGACAGGTAAGCCCCAAAGCACTGAACAGTAGGTTTGGAAGAATCCATAACGTTGAAAGCGTTGGTCTTTCCTATCCTAGGAATTTAACTCCTTGGAAGACCAGACAACTGGAAAAGGAGTGTCACTGCTGTAGGTCCAAAACGGGATGCCACTAGATGGAGCCAGAGTTCCCAATTTGAGATGAAATAGGATCTCAGACACGATTGATTTCCGTTTGGTACTTAGAACTCCAAGAGTGCAACATGCCACATCTACAGCCTCAGAGTAGAAATGGCCATAGGGCATGTGTAACTGGAGAAATCCTGAGACTGTCCCAAGTTGCTTGCATTCCCAAGCTTCTTGCAGTCTAGGATGGTTATCTGAGAATGTCGAAGGTTTTAAACAACAAAAGATTTCTGGTAAACCTAAAAGGTATATGGAAAAGTCTGAGGAACACACAGTGGATGTGAAGGGACTCAGTGTTTTAGATGAGGAAGATAATGTATGCTCCTTGTAGCTCTGGTATCGGACAGCAGATATCAACATGTCTTTAGGGACTGATGACAAATTCAAAAACATCTTGGCAGAGGTTATAGTGTGCAGGAAGTGATGGGGACAAAATATAAAACCTAATATGATGATATAAAGGATCCTATTGTAGGAGAGAAAAAAAAACTGTTTCCTTCTAGTCTAGGTTCTTGGCTGAGACTCCCCTATAATAAAGGACAGATTAACAGGAGAAAAACAAATAGAAGTTTAATGACATGTATACTTTCTTTACATGTAAGATGCACAGGAAAGCTGGATGCTGTTGCAGTGAAAAGGAAAAAAAGAGGAATGATTTCCTCTCTTTCCCTTTCCTGAGAATGAAGAAGATAAAGAGAACAGTGAGCAGGCCTGAACATTCCTAGTTTTTTTTACTTTAACTGCTCCCAACTTTGCCTGTCTGAAACTAAGTTTGCTTTTCTGCCCCCTAACTGTGCAGGAGCTACAATTCACATTCTTTCCTTTGACTCTATGCTAAATACATCCCTTATCTGGTGTTTACCCTTACAACAACCCTTCCCCTTGTAGTTACATATCAGAAAGAAGGCTGAAGAGCCACGCAACTGCCTTAGGCATGCCAGTTTATGACTGTATTTGAAACAATGTAAGAGGAAGAAATCAAGATTCCGTCAACTTTGTTGCTCATCACTGATTCCTGACTGCAAGCCTTTGCCTTATATAAGCCCCTGGATGGCTCATGGTGGGGGTGGGGGGTGGGGGGTGGTGGGGGGTGGTGGGGTGGGGGGTGGTGGGGGGGGGTGGGGTGGGCAGGGTCACCGTACTTGGGGCATGAGCCTACTGTGTTCCCCTCTCTGCTGGCTGAGAATTAAAGTCACCTTTCTATTTCCTCCATACTCTGTCTCCATATTCTTTGATTCAGCTTTGGTGGCCAGAGAAGGCCAAGATTTTGGCCAGCAATAGTACCTCCCTCAAAAGCTTCAAGCTAGCACCTTACATATCATCTCCAGCAAAAGGCAAAGAAAGACATCGTGGAGGAGCGTTGGGGGAGCCTTTTATGAGAGGTTTTCAGGAAAAGCACAGAGAACAAGGGTAAGGTTGTTCTGCAGATGGAAGTCATTGTCTTCTCCGCTGATAAGAGTTTCTAGGGATTTAGAGTCATCTCTTTCTGGTGCAGAGTGAGATATCTTTACAAATGGAGACTTTCTTTATAAATGTCAGTTTCTTACAAAAGTGGTAACTTACACTTAAATTTCACAACCTTTCCAGTGTCTGCTTTCTTGAAAATAACCAGCTCAAAATGTCCTTATACCAAAGAGACATATATTGGGGGTGGCAAATTCTGCTCTGCTATGCCATCATCCATAGCATAAGTATACCAGAGGAAAAAAGACGATGAGGGTTAAAATCCATAATTTCCTCTCTAAATACTACTGACAGAAAGAAGTAGCAGAGTTTATCATAAATGTTCAGGCTTGTTTTCTCTTCTTTGCAAATCGGGAAGTGGAAAATAAAGTGTGCCAAAATACAATCCAAATCATGTAAGTGTACACCAGACTTGATGATTTTAGTATTTGTAGTGCCCTAAGGGAGGCCTGGTTTGCATTTCCAAAGAATTTTTGTGCAATATACGCCAGCCTTAAGGACTTATACTAATGGATGGGAAGGGGTGTGAGTTAGCTCGAGGCCAAACTTGGACCTTCTGAGAGACAAGGAGACCCCCAGAAGTCTTTCCTGACTTGCAAACAATGGGTTGTAATGAGGCTGAGTGGAAGAGCATTGCTTAATCCATCACATCCCCAGGGCTGACACAGCAACTCAGCAAAAGGAAGAACACTAAGGATGGCTATGGGAAAATATCCAGAACGCCTCTATGTGACCTCTGAGTTGCTCCTGCAAGTAATAAACGACTTCTCAGAAAGGAAAAGACAGTTCCAGCTTAAGGGATAAGTGTGTTACCTGAAAATCTGGGTTTTCCAGACTTTCAGATGTGGATCTGAGCTAAAAAGCCCAGTAGATCCCTGGGTGAAGAGTTAAAGGTTCTGGTCACTAATTCCTCACACCAATAAGCAATTCTCCAACACCAGCTGGGTGCCCTATAGTTTAACTCAACTCTGACACTAAGTGGAGATAGTGTCAGAACCCACAGGTTAAGGGGTCAGTCCTAGAAAACTCCTCCCCGCCACCCTGCCCTCCTGCAGATGCTGTACACAGATAGGGTTGCGAGTCCCCAGAGAAAGAGAAGCAGGCATGGCTTTCCTGACCTAAGAGAAGTCACTTTTGGTCTGTCTTCTCTGGTGGCTCAGACAGTAAATAATCTGCCTGCAGTGCAGGAGACCCAGGTTCAAATCCTGGGGCAGGAAGAACCTCTGGAGAAGGAAATGGCTACCCACTCCAGTATTCTTGCATGGAGAATTCCATGGAAAGTACAGTCCATGGGGTCACAGAGTTGGACACGACTGAGGGACTAACACACTTTGGTCTAAGTCATTTTGTGATCTAAGCTTGGGCACAGTACTCACCCTTGAACAGGTCCTGTAATTAAAGATCTTAAGGGAACAAAGGAAAAGCAATTAAGAAACATAGTTCAGTGATAAAACAGAGCTCTAGTTTCTCCTCAAGGGATGCACGTAACAATCTGATACATAGCTTTGAGTTCTGCAGGAAGGAAGGCTCCCAGCCAGATTGCTGTTGTTCATTCACTAAGTCCTGTCGGACTCTTTGCAACCTCATGGATTGCAGCAGGCCAGGCTTCCCTGTCCTTCATTATCTCCCAGAGTTTGTTCAAAATCATGTTCATTGAGTCGGTGATGTCATCCAACCATCTCGTCCTGTGTTGTCCCTTTCTCTTGCCTTCAGTCTTTCTCAGCATCAGGGTCTTTTCCAAAGAGTTGGCTCTTTGCATGCGGTGACCAAAGTATTGGAGCTTCAACTTTAGCACTACTCCTTTCAATGAATATTCAGGGTTGATTTCTTTTAGGATAGACTGGTTTGATTTCCTTGCTGTCCAAGGGACTCTCAAGAATCTTTTCCAGCACCACAGTTCGAAAGCATTGATTTTTCGGTGCTCAGCCAGCTTTGACTACATGGACCTTTGTCGGCAAAGTGATATCTCTGGTTTTTAACACACTGTCTAGCTTTGTCATAGCTTTCCTTCCAAGGAGTAAGTGTCTTTTAATTTCATGGCTGCAGTCACTGTCCACAGTGATTTTGGAGGATGTTAACTACATACTGAGAGTCTGGACTAGGCAAAACTTGAAGACTGATGATATTGACCCTTACTGACCCTTGTGACTTCAATCACCTAAAAGCCTGGGCCCTGTCAACCTTTGCCCAGGTTCCATGCCGAATTCTTTTCTGCTCAAGCCTCTGCATGAATATATATGTACCACCCAAATCCCTTCATGAATATGCACGTAACCTTACCTTAAAAATTCCCCAATTTTGCTGGTGGGGGAGGAGACACTACTTTGGGAAAGATCCACAGTATTCTCTTTACTTGCTGTAAGAAATAAATCCTTCCTTTTCCTGCTCTCTGACTGGGTTTTGTCTTTTGGATTGACACCCACTAAGAAGTGAACCAGTTTTCTGGTAATCATGCCAGTGCTAAGTCTAGGTTATCATCTGTGGTTCTGACTGACTGGCTATACATTGGAGGTTCCAACGACCCCCTTTTGGGCTCCATTAATTTATTAGAGCAGGTCATAGAACTCAGAGAAACATTTACTGTATCACTAGTTTATTATAAAAAGGATGTAACTCAGGACAGCCAGATGGAGGAGATGCACAGGGCAAAGTATGGAGAAAGGGTGGGGAGATTCCAAGCCGTCTCCAGAAGCAGCACTCTCCTGCACCTCCATGTCTTCATCAACCCAGAAGCTCTCTGAACTCCATCCTTTTGGGGTTTTATGGAGGCTTTATTGCACAGGCAGGATTAATTAAATTCTTAGCCATTGGTGATTGATTCAACCTCTGGTCCCTCTTCCCACGGCAGATGTCAGGGTGGTGAGACTAGAAGTTCCAATGTTCTAATCACATGACTAGATCCCCTGGCAACCAGCCCCCATCTTTAGGTGTAGTTCAAAATGAAAGTGAAAGTTGCTCAGTTGTGTCCAACTCTTTGTGACCCTACGGACTATATAGTCCATGGAATTCTCCAGGCCAGAATACTGGAGTGGGTATAGAATTTCCCTTCTCCAGGGGATCTTCCCAACCCAGGGATCGAACCCAGGTCTCCTGTGTTGAAGGCAAAATCTTTACCAGCTGAGCCACAAGGGAAGTAGTTCAAAGGTTACCTTATTAATGTAACAGAAGACACCTTTATTGCTTTCATCACTTAGGAAATTCTAAGGGTTTTAGGAGCTTGTACCAGACAGAGACAACAACCACACATGTACTTTTTATTATAAATCACAATAGCACAGAAATGGTAGAGCATTTCCATGACAGCTGAAGCTCTCATTTTATTAATACCATAGCATCCTACTCTCTGTATTCCCTTAAAAAAAGGAAAAAAACCAAAAATTATGTAATAACCTATAACTATTAAGAAAACATGGTCAGTGATATGGAAAGTGAGGATTAGGAGGTCACTGAGGCCCTAAGAGACTTCAGGAATAGGGTCAACATAGTATTGAGACAGCCTGAGTGTTGTCCTTATCTGTTTCTTTTGAGCCAGACAGTTAACACCAAGAGAGACCACGACTCTTGCATAGAGGAGAGCATGACCAGTGATTTGTGTTTTGAAATCAGACTACTGTAAGTGACCTTTCCAAAGACAACACTCTATGCAGTTTTCTCAAGCCTATTTAAGATTGAACACTACTGTAGAAATAAAATCTTTCAACAGAAAAAGAAAGATTGAACATTACTATTACCAGAATTAAAATTTCTTTGTTGAGGTGAGAGGAAGATGAAGTGCTGAAAGGTGTAGTCTTCTGGGATAAACAAATGTTGACTTACAATGGAAGAAGTTGAGAATATTCCCTCTCAGTAGGAGGAGTTGTAAATGGTATCCAGGATCTAGGTGGCCTAGATGATTACAGTGGGCAGGGGTGTTATACTATCTTAGTCAGTCAGTTCAGTCGCTCAGTCATGTCCAACTCTTTGCAACCCCATGAATCGCAGCACGCCAGGCCTCCCTGTCCATCACCAACTCCCGGAGATTACTCAAACTCATGTCCATCGAGTTGGTGATGCCATCCAGCCATCTCATCCTCTGTCGTCCCCTTCTCCTCTCGCCTTCAATCTTTCCCAGCATCAGGGTTTTTTCAAATGAGTCAGCTCTTTGCATCAGGTGGCCAAAGTATTGGAGTTTCAGCTTCAGCATCAGTCCTTCCAATGAACTGAATTCCTTTAGGATGGACTGGTTGGATCTCCTTTCTGTCCAAGGGACTCTCAAGAGTCTTCTCCAATATCACAGTTCAAAAGCATCAATTCTTCGGCACTCAGCTTTCTTTATAGTCCAACTCTCACATCCATACATGATGACTGGAAAAACCAGAGCTTTGACTAGACGGACCTTTGTTGGCAAAGTGATGTCTCTGCCTTTTAATATGCTGTCTAGGTTGGTCAGAACTTTTCTTCTAAGGAGTAAGCATCTTTTAATTTCATGGCTGCAATCACCATCTGCAGTGATTTTGGGTCCTCAAAAAAGAAAGTCTGCCACGGTTTCCCCATCTATTTGCCATGAAGTGATGGTGAAGAAGGAATTCATAGGGCATGTACTCCATCTTAGGCCTGTCTGTGGTGATCATGCTCAGCCGCCTCTCCAGTGGACTTTGAGCTCTCTGCTTAGTGCCTGTGGGAACGACAATGGAAGGATGAGACCCCCTCCGGACAGGGGAACCTTGAAGATCGTATCCAGGTTACTCATCGCCTAAGAGAAAACATACTCCAATCACCCCTGCCTCCGGACAGTATCCATCGGGATGTAACCACAGGCTTATCGGTTATTAACTGGTTGGAATGTAACTGTGGGCTTATTCATTATTAACTGTTTGAACACATAACATATGACTGATGGGGTTATTGTGATTGTATTTACCCTTCCTTTGTAAGTCTCAAGGAATTTGGGGTGGTGGGTTCGGACACGTACACTTAGGGCATAAAAGATTTTCACAAATGCTGGTCTGGGTCCTTCGCTAAGAGGAGACTCTGCCTTGGGCCCGCCGGTGTAATAAACTGCACTCCACTATCTGCATTATCCTTCTGAGTGAGTTTGTTTCCCAGAACGTGTGGCTATAACAATGGGATCGGATGCCATAATCTTAGTTTTCTGAATGTTGAGCTTTAAGCCAACTTTTTCACTCTCCTCTTTCACTTTCATCAACAGGCTCTTTAGTTCTTCTTTGCTTTCTGCCATAAGGGTGGTGTCATCTGCATACCTGAGGTTGTTCATATTTCTCCCAGCAATCTTGATTCCAGCTTGTGCTTCATCCAGCCCAGCGTTTCTCATGATGTACTCTGCATATAAGTTAAATAAGCTGGGTGACAATATAGAGCCTTGACGTACTCCTTTTCCTATTTGGAACCAGTCTGTTGTTCCATGTCCAGTTCCAACTGTTGCTTCCTGACCTGCATACAGATTTCTCAGGTCAGGTGGTCTGGTATTCCCATCTCCTTCAGAATTTTCCACAGTTTATTGTGATCCACACAGTCAAAGGCTTTGGCATAGTCAATAAAGCAGAAATAGATGTTTTTCTGGAACTCTCTTGTTTTTTTGATGATCCAGCGGATGTTGGCAATTTGATCTCTGGTTCCTCTGCCTTTTCTAAAACCAGCTTAAATATCTAGAAGTCTATGGTTCACATATTATTGAAGCCTGGCTTGGAGAATTTTGAGCATTACTTTGCTAGTGTGTGGGATGAGTGCAATTGGGCAGTAGTTTGAGCATTCTTTGGCATTGCCTTTCTTTGGGATTGGAATGAAAACTGACCTTTTCCAGTCCTGTGGCCACTGAGTTTTCCAAATTTGTTGGTATATTGCGTGCAGCACTTTCAGAGCATCATCTTTTAGGATTTGAAATAGCTCAACTGGAATTCCATCATCTCCATTAGCTTTGTTTGTAGTGATGCTCCCTAAGGACCACTTGACTTCACATTCCAGGATGTCTGGCTCTAGTTGAGTTATACTATCCAGAGGCTATTTAAAATTTTATACAAGAAAATGAGGAAGATTAAAAAAAAAAAAAAAGGAAAGCTATTCCATGATCATGGATTGAAAAAATTAATATCCTAAAATACTCATATTACCCAAAGTAATCTACAAATTCAGCATAATCCCTATCAAAATTCCAATGGCATTATTCCCAGAACTAGAATAATTCTAAAATTTGTATGGCATCACAATAGATCCTGAATAGCCAAAGCAACCTTGAGAAAGAACAAAGCTGGAGGTATCACGCTCCCTAATTTCTAACTTTAATACAAAGTGACAGTAATTAAAAAGTACGGTATTGGCATAAAAACAGACACAGAGATCAGTGGAACAGACTGGAGAGCCCAGAAATAAGCTCACACATATGTGGACAATTAATTTATGACAAAGGAGACAAGGATATATAATGGAGAAAGGACAGCCTCTTTAATAAGTAGTGTTAGGAAAACTGGACAGCTACACAATGAAGAATGAAACTAGACCACTACCTTACATCACGCACACACAAAAATAACTTGAATGTAACATTTGAAACCATAAAATTTGGGGATGAAAACACAGGCAGTGAACGCCGTGACACTGGTCTTAGCAATGTTTTTGTGGATCTGACTCCAAAGACAAGGGAAATAAAAGCAAAAATAAACAAGTGAGACTATAAGTTAATATTCAAAATATATAGAGAACTAATACAACTCAACAACAAAAAGACAAACAACCTGAGTAAAAAATGGGCTGAAGATCTAAGTAGACATTTTTCCAAAAAATATAGCCAAATGGCCAACAGGCACATGAAAAGATGTTCAACATCACTACCAGGGAAATGCAAATCAAAGCCACAATGAGATATAGCACCTCATTCCTGTTAGACTGGTAATCATCAAAAAAAGACAAGAAATAACAAGTGTTGGAAAGGATGTAGAAAAAGGAACTCTAGTACATTGTTGGTGGGACTGTAAATTAGTATAGCCATTGTGCAAAACAGTATGGAGAATCTTCAAAAAATTAAGACTAGAACTACCACATGATCCAGATATTTCACATCTGGGTATTTACATGAAGAATAAGAAAATACTAATTCAAATAGATATAGATATATGCACCACTCCCCATGTTCATTGCAGTTTTACTTACAATAGCCAAGATATGGAAACGGCCTAAATGTCCATCAATGTATGAATGGATAAAGAAGATGTGCTATATATAGAGAGAATGGAATACTACTCAGCCATAAAAAAGAATGAAATCTTGCCATTTGTGACAACATGGGTGGACCTTAACGATACTGTGTTAAGTGACATAAGTCAAATGCAGAGAGATACCATATGATTCCATTCATATGCAGAATGCAAAAAAAATACAAAATAAATAAATTTTTTTGTGTGTGTTAAGTGATATAACTCACTTAAACTCATAGATACAGAGAACAAACTCATAGATACAGAGAACAGACTGGTTACTAGTAGGGGAGGGAGCTGAGAAGTGACAAAATGGATAACGGGTGTCAAATGTGTGGTGGCGGATGGTAATTATTTATTTTTTTATGGTTTATTTTATTTTATTATTTTTTAATATAAATTTATTTATTTTAATTGGAGGCTAATTACTTTACAATATTGTAGTGGTTTTGCCATACACTGACATGAATCCGCTATGGGTGTACATGTGTTCCCCATCCTGGATGGGTGGTAATTAGACCTTTGGTGTCCATCCCCTTAATAGAGTATACATATGTCTAATTATAATGTATACCTGAAAATTACATAATATACAAATTTTACTTAAAAGAATTCTATATACATATATAGATGAATACACACACGTATTTTACATGTATTATTAAAATGTTAGTTCCAACACTAACTCAGGTTCAGATATCAATGCACAGTCTGAGCGTGGTCAGCTGGCACTCAGGGAGGAAATTCAGACACAAGAGGCAGCTACTAAAACTGCCTTTGTTCCCTGTTTTTCACTCAACAAACTAGACTTCGCAAAGTAACATATTAAATGCCAGAAATGGAATTTTATTGGTGAAATCAGCACACTGTCTAGAATGATGTGTTTTTGTAAATGGACTCGCATAGGTGAAATAAAAAGTAATTAAGTTTTATGGATTGGCTGAATCTAGTGTGGAAGATACTGTACACCTCTGCACAAAGAGTTTTGAAGAATCTAATGAGGTTGGTAGACTTTATGCTTTGGAATCGAGCCCAAGAACATTTCTCTTGCTACTCTTTTAAGAACATAAACTTGGCTGCACATTAGATGTACTTGGAGTGCTTTTAAAAAGCTGCAAATGCTCAAGCCACACCTCAGAACAATTAAATCAGAATCCTTGGGGGAGCAGTCTAGGCATTCAGGGTTTTTAAAGAGTCCTAGGTGATTGCCATGCACACCCAAGTTTGAGAACCACAAGTCTGAGAGGATATATAGTGATGATTACTATAATGTTTATAGATTGCAGCCTCTGTAATGGTTTTGGACCAGTCTAGGGTGACACTTTCATGCTAGGAAGTAGGCGAAGTACCTAGAGGAACAGAATTCTGGACTTAATGGAACCTATATAATAGGCTGTATGAACTGTTTTACGTCTGCTTGATAAGGAAGGTTTGATTACTCTATGTCTGTTTATATGGCAGCATTTTTTCTAAGACTTAAGTTATCCTGACAGAAAAGTTTAAGAGGAAGCAATTATTCTTATCCAACTTTTGGGCAGCACTCTCTGTCAAAAATAAACTAAGGGTTGGGCAAAAACCAAATTGGTCTAAGTCAGATTGCAGTGGGTGCTGGGGATGTAATCTGTTACCCACCCAACCACAAGCTGTTTTGTTGCTATTACAGACAGTCACTATTTTAGGATACGAAATTCTGGACAAAGACTTAATTACCATATTCATCAAAGGGTAGATATATTAGATAAATAATTTATCTCTAATCAGGAAAGCAATACTGTCCTAGGGTAAAGAAATATTTATTGGATCTAGTCACCAACCACAGGAGGGCAAACATGTCCCTATCTTTTTGCCTCTGTAATTGAACAAAATTTTGAACTTGATCTTTCATTTCAACTCAGTGGTAGAAAATTTAATCTTTCAAATTCAAGATATATTCAGTTAATTTCTTGTTTCCCCTTTCCTTCTATTTGTTCTGAAGTGATCTGTGTTCCAGGGGGATTTATCAAAAAGTTGGCATTTGGGATGTATGAATAGATGGATGGATAGATGGATGGATAGATAGGTAGATAGATAATGTATAACTTAATATTAGAACTGAGAACCCATGCTGGCTTTGGCTGAGATTTATAATCTTAATCAATTTTAATGACTGACATCTATCAATTACCTCTGTGGCTCAAATGCCTGTATTCTCAAATGCCCATTTTACTGCAAGCTAATATGTGCCTTCATTTTCCTGTCATTTTGAGGGTTCAAAGTCTCCAGGCCACTCTTATTTGTTTTTATATCCCTCTGAAGGGAAGATACTATTTCAGATGCTCTCTGATCTACTACATTGGGGGACATGCACTTCCAACTTGCTACTCTAGATTTCAGATGGTGGAGTGGCTTTGTGACTTCTCCAGGGGCCTTTCACTAACCCCTCTTTATGTTTGGGTCCCATTAACTTTGTCTAGATTTCTCACATGCACCAAACCCTGATACATAACCCTGGAATATTTAATCTACAATTTAACTCCCTTGATCAGCTCTGACAAATGCATAGGTTTTTTATCTGCCCACAGGCAGGAAACTGTTCTCACATCCTCATACTGTCTTTTGAGTTAAATGCATATAGCACAAACTTTAGGTCTGCTTATTTCAAGGCTGAATTTCCTGGCATTCCAAAATGTCACGTTTTCACAACCTGTGGGTTCTATGAGTTTATAAAATCTACTCAGAAACTTACTCAACTTCTTCAGTTCCCAGAGGAGCTAACCTTTTCCTGACTCTTGGAATACTGGCAACCCAACTGGGTGGCATGCTGAAGATTGTTAAAAATAATAGAAAAAAGAAAAACCTTGGTTATTGTCAAAATATTGCCTCCTGCCATACCGGTAACAAAGACTTGTACCTTGGAATGACTGGGATAGAAATCAGTAACAATTTATCAGAATATCTGTATTAGCTTGTGTTTAAAGTGACTTCTAATAAGAAAACCAAAGCTCTAATATATTAAGTGACATGTCTGAGATCACAGTGCTAATTAATAGCAACACTGGGAACAGAAATGTGCAGTGTTTTCCTGTTGCTGGAAGCTCTAAACTTGGACAGGAGAAACAGAAAGTGGCTTCTAGCTGTAAAAAAAAAAAAAAAAAAAAAAAAAAAAACCACCAAAACAAAACAGATACTTCAATTAAATAGGAGACCAAAAGGAAACTCTCATGCCCTACGAGAACTATACAGTCTGAGAGGTAGAAAGAAAAAGATATGCTTTTTCTTGGCAAGGACTCAGCCAATGAAAAGCCCTGGATATTTGTTGACTGTGGTTCCCTCAACTTCCTTTCTCCGTCTATAAAAGCATCACCTTTCCTTGCCGGGTGGGCACTTGAACAAGGCTCACTATGGGTGCAGGTCCCAAATTGCAATTCTGTGCTGATCCTGAATAAATTCATCTTCACTGGAGAAAGATTTGACCATCTATATGCCTTAGGTCCATGCAGCTAGCTCAGTATCAATGATTCACAAACATGGCTTGCACTAGAATCAACCACAGAGCTTTGGCAAAATACAATGACTCTTCGAGAGCAAGCATGCAGGTTTACCAGGCCTGGGTTAGGTTCTATGCCTCTGTATTTAAAAACAAACTCCACAGATGATTTCTATGCTTTGTAAAAGAAACAAAACTGAAGAGCATGTGTAATATGCATCTAATCAGCCTCAAATATTACCTTCCCCAGACATTCCTTCCAGGAGCTTTTTCCTGGTCTCTTCCAGCTCCTAAAGCTACATGTAAAAGAATGAAATTAGAACACTCTCTAACACCATACACAAAAAGAAACTGAAAATGGATTAAGGACCTAAATGTAAAATCAGATACTCTAAAACTTCCAGAGGAAAACATAGGCAAAACACTCTTTGACATAAATTGCAGCAATATATTTTTGGATCCATTTCTTAGTGTAATGGAAATAAAAATAAACAAATGGAACCTAATTAAACTTAAAAGCTTTTGCACAGCAAAGGAAACCAAAATGAAAAGACAATCTACAGACTAGGAGAAAATATTTGTAAATGATGCTACCAACAAGGGATTACTTTCAAAAATACACAAACAGCTCATACAGGTTAATATCAAAAAACAAACAAGCCAATCAAAAAATAGGCAGAAGACCTAAACAGACATATCTCCAAAGAAGACATACAGATAGCCAACAGGCACATCAAATGATGCTATATATTTCTGATTATTGGAGAAATACAGATGAAAACTACAATGAGGTATCACTTCACACCAGTCAGAATGGCCATCATTAAAAAGTCTACAAATAATAAATGCTGGAAAGGGTGTGGAGAAAAGGGAACCCTCCTACAACTGTTGGTGGGAATGTAAATCGGCGCAGCCACTATGGAGAGTAGTAGGGAGGTTTCTTAGAAAAGTAAAAACAGAGTTGCCATATGATCCTGCAATCCCACTCCCAGGCATATCTCTAGAGGAAACTAATTCAAAAAGATACAGATACTTCGATGTCTACAGCAACACTATTTATAATAGCCAAGACATGGGAGCAACCTAAATGTCCACTGTCAGATGAATGGATTAAGCAGATATCTATATCTATACACACACACACATGCATACATAATGGAATATTACTCAGCCATAAGAATGAAATAATGCCGTCAGCATCAACATGGATAAACCTAGAGATTATTATACCAAGTGAAGTAAGCCATATAAAGACATATTATACGATGGTATATACCGCATTATATGCCACTTCTATGTGGAATGTTACTAAATGATACAAATGAACTTTTTTCCAAAACAGAAGGAGACTCACAGATTTAGAAAACAAACTTATGGTTACAAAAGGAACGGGGTGAGGTGGGGGAAGGGGCAGGGAGATGCATTAGGAGTTTGGGATTAACATATATACACTACCATACATAAAGGAGGTAAACAACAAGGACCCACTGTATAGTACAGAAAGTGAAAGTTGCTCAGTTGTGTCCAACTTTTTGCGACCTCATGGACTGTATAGTCCATGGAATTCTCTGGGCCAGAATACTGGAGTGGGTAGCCTTTCCCTTCTCCAGGGGATCTTCTCAACCCAGGGTTCAAACCCAGGTCTCCTGCATTGCAGGCAGATTCTTTACCAGCTGAGCCATAAGGCAAGCCCAAGAATACTGGAGTGGGTAGCCTATCCCCTCTCCAGCTGATCTTTCCGACCCAGGAATTGAACCAGGGTCTCTTGCATTGCAGGCAGATTCTTTACCAACTGAGCCATCAGGGAAGCACCACATAGCACAGAGAACTATACTTAAAATCTTGTAATAGCCTATAATGGAAAAGAATCTGAAAAAAAAATACATGTATGTGAATATTAATACATATATAAATATATATATATATATATATATATATAACTGAATCACTTTGCTGTACAATCGAAATTAACACAACATAGTACATTAACTACACTTCAATTTTAAAAAAGAAAAAAGGAAGATCGAATAGGAGGCGACTTAGGTAGACATCAGGTCTGATGTAGGCACAGCTTGAGGTAGTGGTTTTAACAGTTTTGTGTGCTTCAGGATCATCTAAGATGCCTGTTAAAAATGCACTTAGCAGGTGCCACTTCCAAGTTGACTGAATTGCTTTATGGACACTTGATAATGGGTAATCAATAAACAAGTATATGCTAGAATCTGGTCTGAAGACTGCTTTTATTATAACCTGGAAGTGAGGCTTTGGAGGCTAGTCAACTCTTACCCCCGTTTCAAATCTTTCAGCTGCTCTTATGTATCTATCAAAAAAGAATCAATAGATGTGCATGACCAAGTTGGTCAGGTTTAGGTAAGCTCTTACCCAAGTGTTTGTTTCCAGTACTTGAAACAGCCTTCCTTTGGAGGCAGCACACAGTCTGTTTTCTGGTCCTGGCTTTGGAATACAGTCTGGCAGTGAGTAGGAAGTGAGCATTACTCATCTGTTGGGGTTTTGGCAGGATGGCATGTAAAAACAATGCCCAAAGAATTTCTGAGCCTGCTCAGAGAAAAACCAACACTTTCACATCTACAAAATAAGCTGTGATGCGTACTTACTAAGTGTTGAGTTTGAAGGCGCTGAATTTGCTGATTGATAACTGCCTGTTTGGAGAATAGAACATACCTGCCAAGCACAATCTGCCACTCAATAATTTTCAGGGAACACAGATGGCAGGAGTATTTGGACCTTTACTGCTCTGATGACCGAGAGAATTTGTTTGTAGTTTAATTACTTTGCAGGTAAAACAGAGGACAGATGTAGCACACTAGGTCCATCCACAGGATGAGCCTAGGTATTGGCTCAAATCATCCTTCCTTGGCTCCTTGCATGAATCCCCGGGAACATGGAGATAAGATTCCAGAAATCTGTGTTTGTGAGGCCTGCAGCCTGCACTGCCAGACGAGGCTAGTGAGAACCACTAGGAGAAACACCCGTCAGGATAATTATTAGGGCAGGATGCTCTCCAATAGATTGACATCCAGCCAAAGGAAAACATGAGAGAATGGGCCGGGGTGGGGAATGGGAGGAACAGTCAGAGAAATAAAGCAGAAAAAGAACTGGAAGATGAAACTGCAAAATTAAAGGTGATCCTGGCAAGACACTAAGGGAATTCTACTTTGGCCAGGAACAGCCTACCTCCTGATTCACTTTGCTGTCTGCTCGAGATCCAGAGAAGCCTAAAGATAATGGAGAAGTCCGAAAACACAAAAGAAGTGAAAACTAAAAAGCATGAAAAACAAACAAAACAAAACAAAATAAAAAATACTTTCTAATGGAAAAAATGTCATCCCCTTTGTGACAGGTTTTATTCAAAGAAGTGACAGCGATGTAATTGTCATGTTTACATATTTACCCCTCACTGCACTCTGCAAGCTTTGAATGGAGGCAGCATGTGGTATTTATTGTGGAAATTTCTGGCACAAGGCGTAATGTTTACAAATGGTAGGTGTTTGTTGAATGAATGAACACAGTGAAAATGTTTCTGTTTAAGTGGAAGGGTGGAGGACAGCAGGAGATAAGATATGAATTCTATGGGCACATGTAATAACACTCATATTTTAGAAATTGCATCCCTTTGTTCCCTTATTGTTTCTTTCTTCTGTCCGTTATCATTTATTCCCTTCCCTTTCCACATTTCTTTCTGTCCCTGCTCCTTCATTTCTTTCCTTCCTTTCCTTCCCTCCTTCCTCCCTCCTGAAATTGAGCGAACTGAGGCTAAAAAGGGCTAGTTGCCATTTCCAATTTCCTCCATGAAGGTGACGATAGATCTGGGACAAAGATAATTCCTCTCATCACCCAAACCAGGTCTCTTGTCTCCACATCACATACACTCCCTCTAGTTTAGATTTATGTACAATTGAAGAGAGCCAAGCTGTCACTACGACACTGAATGAAGCTCCTAATTACTCTCTCTGCATTACTCTGAAATTATGACATCTACAGAAATTAGTGGCACTTCACACTCTGCTGTATTTCAGGCATAGGAAATGCTTGGCGGTGATGGCCATTAAGAGGACAGACATGAGTGATAGGAAACAAATTTTGTTAATAAGTATGTGTCAAAAAGTACAATACGTGTAGATGATCTACACAATAAATGTTTTCTAAAATTGACTGCTCTGAATTTCAATTACTATCATGAGCTTTGTCACACTTCAGCTGTATCCTCACAACACCCAAATTAAATGAAAATATGAAAAATCTGCCAGTTCATATTTGTTTGAGTATACTAGTCCATAAATGTGCATGTTGTTTTTCTAGCTAAATCCATCTGTTATTTTGGTATTGTGTAGACATAGCCACAATTCTAATTTTATTTTTGTATTGCCTCTGAATATTTCAGGGGGCAGAAGACTTGAATTCTCTTAGCCTCTCAGTAATCAGGAAACAATAGTAACTTAGCCATAGTTTTACTCACTAATATTAAAACTAGTAATAGACACCCTTCCACTATTTCATGGAGGAGTAAGAGAACACATTAAATGGCATTCAATGCATAGAGGAAGTTTTCCAAGGGCCAGTAAAAAACATCATTCATTTTATTTTTTAAGGGGAGTGAAATGGTGATAGTTGCCGAGAGCATAGGAAGTACTATGAGGTATCAATCAACTTTACTTGCCCTCATGCATATTCTTACTTTTCCCCAGAACTAATGAGCCCACTGCACCTGAAGTTCTACTGAGATTCTGCTCTAGTATTGATTTTTTTCCTCTTGCTTTTGCATCTTCTATTTATTATTATTTTAAGTTTTCACTCTTTTATTTTATTTGCATCTTCTATTTAAATTTACTTTCTCATCTATGTTTTGCTTATTAGAAATTTTGTTTCAGGGGAACGGCTTTCATTTTTTTTTTTACCTTTAGCAATGATTATTACTTGATGCAGTTTAATTTTAAGGATTGCAAGGGAAGAAGGCATGGACAGGTAGGGTTAATTTGGGGCCACTAGCTCATGAATCAGTTAAGTCCTTGGTGAGTAATAACCAAGAAAGCCATGACTAATAAACAAGAAATACAGCACTGTTTTTGTGTGTATATGACACAGAATTATCTTAATTTTTATTGGCTATTCAAAAATATGAGAGACTTCCCTGGTGGTCCAGTGGTTAAGAATCCACCTTCCTATGCGGGGATGTGGACTCGATCCCTGATCAGGGAAATAAGATCTCACAGGCTGTGGGGAAGCTAAGCCTGTGTGCCACGACTAGAGGGAAGCCCATGAGCAGCAACGAAAGACCCTGCGTGCTGTAATGAAGACCCAGTGCAGCCAAAAACAAATAAATAAATACATTAAAAAAAGGATAAATGAGGTTAAGTTTTTCTAAGTACTGGAACTTTAGAATAAGCTTTATCAAAGAAAATATCTGCCCAATATCCCTCAGTGTTCTCCCTCATCTGATAGGAAGTGCTAAAACTGCTAAACCAAAAAAAAAAAAAAAAAAAAAAAGAGAGAGAGAGAGAAAACAAAACGAGTATTATAGAAAAAGTAAGTAGTTGAAGACAATTTACTGACATCATCTGCCTTACAAATTGTTATTACCTGAAATAAAGAGAACAAAGCAAAGCTGAATCTTGAGCATTGGAAGAGATAAAAATCCACAAACCACTGTGCACCATGGGAAAGTTGAATGAGACTTTCAACTTTCATTGGTGAGAGGGTGGGTGGAATCAGCTTGTAAGGTTTTGCTGGGTTTTGCCAGGGTTGAACATAAAGTTGTCCTGAGGGAAGCTAATGTGTCATAAATCCCTGTATCTGATTGGATTTGGAAAATTACCCCTGAGCATACATGGAGGTTTCCTTTGACTAAACAGATTTAGGGCTTGTTAACACATTTCAGTTAAGGCTTTTCTAATGGACATCTGGGATTACTTCAGAGATTGAACTATGATTCCATAGATGGAAATCAACTTCTCTTTGAATGGTATACTTATCAGATTTAAATGAACTTTAGGTTAAACATTCTTCCTCTCCCAAAGTCTAAGAACTTCTGAAAATGCATTTTCTTGTTATTGTTGTTGTTTTTTCTTTATCCAACATGAGTTTGCAGCTTTTCTTTTTTAAATTAATTTTTATTGGAGTATAGTTGATTTACCATGTTGTCCTACCTTCTGCTGTATAGCAAAGTGATATATATATACACATACACATACATGGATATATCTCCACTCTTTTTTAGATTCTATTCCCATATAGGTTGTTGCAGAGAATTGAGTAGAGTTCCCTGTGCTACCTAATAGTTCCTTACTAGTCATCTATTTTATATACAGCAGTGTGTGTATGTCACATGCATTGTATGTGTATTTAATGCTTCATTAACTTGTAACTTTTTGGGTTTCCTATGATACGAAACAATAAAACTCATCTTAACTCAATAACTTCCTGTTTTTTTCTTTTTTGTTTGTTTTTGGCTTTTATATAATCCTACAGTTTTAAATACTAAAGACTTTGCAGCAACTTGTTAAACCCATAGACCATGGATTTAGATGGCCTTGATGCACACCCCATTCCTACTACTGACTAAGGCACCTACTACACCTAAAGGCACCATTAGGCCACCATCTTTTACAGTTTTCTTATTTGGTAAATTGGGAGAGGGAAGTAGTATGTGGACTCTTCACTGATAGAGTTGTGAGAATTTTATCATACAAATCTTCCTTGATTCAGTGGAGTTATGCTCCTATAAACCCATCCAAACCAGAAAATATCTCAAGCTGAAAATGCATTGAATATGCCTCATCTACCAAACATCAGAGTTTACCCTAGCCTACCTTAAACATGCCCAGAACACTTACATTAGCCTATAGTTAAGCAAAATCATCTAACAGAAAGCCTATTTCATAAGAAAGTGTTACTAACTCATGTAATTTCTTGAATAATATACTGGAAGTAATAAGGAAAAGGGATGTATGGGTACAAAAAGATTATGAGTGCATTGGTGATTCACCTTCATGATGGCATGGCTGACTGGGAGCTCTGGCTTGCTCCCACTGTTTGGCATCACAAGAAAGTATTGTTGGACACATTCCTAGTCTGAGAAAATATATACATTCAAAATTCAAAGTATAGTTTCTATCAAATGCGTATAGCTTTTGCACCATCATAAAGCCAAAAGATCCTAAGTTGAACCACCATAAACTGGGACTCTCTGTACTCCAGGTGTCAAGCTCATAGTAAGCAATAAAGGTCAACTATTATAATAACTACTCAGTATATAAAACTAATTTCTCTTCTCTCAGTGACTTGATTCTTATCATAAAATGCAAATGGATATATAGGACTGATGTCAGTGAGTTGGCAGGATAGGAACTCTCAGACCTTGTTCCAACTGACTTACCAACAATATATGGTCCAGAAAGCCTTTATGAGAAATCCAGAAACCAGTGAAGATGACTGAATACTCCAGGAAAGGGCAAAGCCAAGAACAGTCACATGGAAATGGGTAAGAAAAATTGTTGCATTTTACCCATGCTAGCCCTTCCCCAAAGCCAGAATGGCTTGGGGTGACTGGTTGAAAACACTGAATTCAATGCTTCTTTGGAGAGTAAGAGAAGAATGGAATGTATGGCCAGTATTCCAGCCACTCAAGGGGCTGCCTGAGGGACAGGCTTCTGTCTCCCCTGACTAGGAGTGCTGATGGGGAGTTAGCTTACTTTTGAAGCCTGGGCACTGCTGAGAAGAAAGTAGAGCCTGGTGGCTTATTGCAGGGCCAAAGCAACCAGAGATCCACAACAGACAATGGAGAGAACATGACATTACAAGACTCTAAAAAACAAACTGGAAAATCTGTATAGTTGGGAAATTGCATGAACAAGTAGAAGAGAAGACACAATGTCAGAAAATGCTGAAGAGGGCCCTAGAATCTCTAGCCAAGTTAACTGGTGAAGGTTTTTTATACAAAGACAGTCCATAAAGACTAGAAAAGTTGATGTTTTTTTGTTTCAAATACCCAAACTCCAGCAAAAACCAACAAGGCATTTGAAGACACAGGGAAACATGGCTCAACTAAAATAAATTAATAAAATAAGTAAATCAATCAATCTCCAGAAACTGACCCCATAGAAACAGACATCAATGAATTAATCAACAAAGAATTCAAAACAATTATATTTTGGAAGCACAATGAACTTTTGTCAAAAACAAAAACACAGAAAATAACGTGTTGGTGAGGATGTAGAGAAATCAGAGCCCTTGTATACTGTTGGTTGGAATGTAAAATGGTGCAGCTGGTATGGAAAACAACATGGAGGTTCCTGAAAAAACTAGCAACAGAATTATCATGTGATCCAGGAATCCCACTTCTAGGTAAAAATTCCACTTTTTGGCAGGCCAAAGAATTGGAAACAAGTTCTTAAATAGATATCTGCACACTCATATTCATTATAGCATATTCTCAATAGCCAAGAGGTGGATATCCATAAGAGATAGGAAAATGTGGCATATACATGCAATGAAACATTGTTCTCCCTTAAAAAAGGTGAAGATTGGGCTTCTCAGGTGGCTCAGTAGTAAAGAATCTGCCTACTGATGCAGGGGACATGGGTCCATTCCTGATCCTGGAAGATCCCACATGCTGTGGAGCAACTAAGCCCATGTGCCACAACTACTAAGCCCATGCACTTTATTTTTATTTTTATTTTTTTTACCATTTATTGAAATTTTATTGGCAAAAAGAATAAAGAATAGAAAAAATAAGAAAATAAGGACAGTGGTAAGATCTAGTAAGTTGAGGTATGTGATAATGTAGGAAACAATTTTGGGAGCCCATGGACTTTAGAGCCTGTGCTCCACAACAAGAGAAGCCAACGCAATGAGAAGCCTGCACACTGCAACTAGAGAATAACCCCCGCCCTCCAAAACTAGAGAAAGCCCATGTGTAGCAATGAAGAGCCAGCACAGCCAAACATAAATAAGTAATTTTTTTTTTAAAGGTGAAAATCCCATCCTACGCCACCATATGGATGAACCTTGTGGATACTATGCTAAGATAAATAAGCCAGTCACAAGAGGACAATTACCGTATGATTCTACTTACATGTGATATCCAAATTAGTTAAATTCTTAAAAAGTAGAATCACAGTTGCCAGGAGCTAAGGGTATGGGGGAAAAGGGAATTGTCTTCCATTAAAATCAAGACAACGTGCCCCAAATGGAGTTGTTCATCATAAGCCCCATGTTACCAAACCAAGACTTAACTGAATTGCTGTTTCAGCTCTACCAAAAAAGGAATCTTAAACCAGTCACTCATGAATCACCTAATCAGTACTTGTTAGATAATGTGCCTAATAGACCCCTGCCATTGTCTAAAGGAAAGTGACCTTGGAATAATGAGCCCATTTTTTCTTTCCTGGTCTAGTATAACTTCCTTGATCCCACTCCTTTCTGCCTAAAAAGTCTTTCATTTTGTACAGCTTCTCAGAGCTCCTTCCTATCTGCTAGACTGAAGGCTGCCTGATTTGCGAATCACTGAATGAAACCAGTAAGATCTTTAAATTTTACTCTATTGAGCTTCACTTTTTAATACTTTCCATGGGTGGTTTCAGTTTTACAAAATGAAAATTGTCTACAGATCTGTTGCACAGTGTGCTTAGAGTTAACACTGCTGCACCTGCACTATACACTTAAAAATGGCTAATATTTTAAATTTAGTTATGTGTCTTAACAAAAAAATTTTCATATTAGAGTGAGCTCTAAAAAATTTATACTTCATCTATTCCCTTTTATTCCTATGCCAGTATAGTGTCACAATTTCTCTTATGGTCTCTTCTCCTTGAACTTACAACTACTTCCATTTCCTTTGTCGTTTGAATTTTTCATTCACTGCCAAATGATTGAGAATAATAGATTTCAAATTTCTTTAAGAAATATTTATAAGAAAACTACACAACTCTGAAGATCCAATCAACAGATGTTTGTCTAAGCCACAACTGTTTCTTCATGCTACACTAACCCAGAGTGATAATTAGCTCTGAGTAATCTATTGTTTGGAAGAAAAAATAATTTTCTCTCTTCCTTTCTAGTTCCTTTTCTGTAATAAAAGATTAATAGGAGAAAAACAGACAGAAATTTAAAAACACGTATACCTGCTGTATTCATGGGAAAGTGCTTCCCTGATGGCTCAGCAATAAAGAATCCGCCAGCAGTGCAAGAGACCAGGAGATGCAGGTTCGATCCCTGGGTTGGGAAGATCCCCTGGAGAAGGAAATGGCAACCCACTCCAGTATTCTTGCCTGAAGAATCCCATGGACTTACAGTACAAATCATTGCAAAGTGTCACACATGACTGAGCACACACATGGGAAAGACCCAAAAAAACTGAGTAACTTCCTGAAATGGCCCAAGCCACCACCTTAAATATCACTTTCAGCTAAAGGCAAAACATGGTGGGGGTGGGGGAGCCAGTTATGGGAGCATATCAGGCAAAGTACATTAACCAGAGTATGTTTGTTCTGCAGATTCAAGTCACCACCTTCTGCATCAATAAGAGTGTCTAGAGATTTTGTCATTCTTCTCTTACTGGTACAGAGAGAGAGAGACACTCTTGCAAATGGAGATTTGCTTTATAAATTTAAGTTTATCTTACAAGAGGTTAACTTCTACTCAGATGTCAGAGCTTCTCTTGTGTCTATTTCTCAAAAATAAGCAGCTCTTAAAAACACTTGCAAATAAAGTTTTCCATGTTTGCCAAAAGGCTATCTGTCTCTACAAGAGATTAGACTACTTCCAAACAATATCAAAGATACAAAGCTGTTTACCTAGCATCTCTAATCATTCTTATTAATTTCTGAAATTTTCTTCTACCATTGTAAAACTGAAATGAAGAACAAAAATGCTGTAAATAAATGTTTCCTGGTGTGAAAAAAAAAATAAGCAGCTCAAAATAATCCTCATGCCAAAGAGGCATGATTTGGGGTGGCATACTTTGCCAATAACCTCAGATATGCAGATGACACTGCCCTTATGGCAGAAAGTGAAGAAGAATTAAAGAGCCTCTTGATGAAAGTGAAAGAGGAGAGTGAAGAAGTTGGCTTAAAGCTCAACATTCAGAAAACTAAGATCATGGCATCCAGTCCCATCACTTCATGGCAAATAGATGGGGAAACAATGGAAATAGTGACAGACTTTATTTTGGGGGGCTTCAAAATCACTGCAGATGGTGCCTGCAGCCATAAAATTAAAAGACGCTTACTTCTTGGAAGAAAAATTATGACCAACCTAGACAACATATTAAAAAGCAGACCTTTGCCAACAAAGGTCTGTCTAGTCAAAGCTATGGTTTTTCCAGTAGTCATGTATGGATGTGAGGGTTGGACGATAAAGAAAGCTGAGCATCGAAGAATTGATGCTTCTGAACTGTGGTGTTGGAGAAGACTTGAGAGTCCCTAGGACTGCAAGGAGATCCAACCAGTCCATCCTAAAGGCAATCAGTCCTAAATATCCATTGGAAGGACTGATGCTGAAGCTGAAACTCCAATACTTTGGCCACCTGATGTGAAGAACTGACTCGTTGGAAAAGACCCTGATGCAGGGAATGATTAAGGCGGGAGGAGAAGGGGATGACAGAGGATGAGATGGTTGGATGGCATCACCGACTCAATGAACATGAGTTTGAGTAATCTCTGGGAGTTGGTGATGGACACGGAGGCCTGGCGTGCTGCGGTTCATGGGGTCACAAAGAGATGGACGACTGAACTGACTGATACTCTGCTACCTTTCAGTATAAATCAATTCTAAAACTAGGGAAGGTATAGTAAAATGTACCTCCACAGTTACTAAAGGTAGGGGAAAAACGTAAAGCAAACCACTAGACCATTAAGGTATGACCCAAATCAAATTCCTTATGATTATGTAATGGAGGTGATGGATAGATTCAAGGGATTAGGTCTAGTAGACATAGTTCTTCAGGCACTCTGTCTACTAGACCTAATCCCTTGAATTGTCTGAGTAGGCCTTACAAATGACTGAGAAAAGAAAAGTGAAAAGCAAAGGAGAAAGGGAAGATACACCCATGTGAATGCAGAGTTCCAGAGAACAGAAGGAGAGATAAGAAAGCCTTCTTAAGTGAACACTGCAAAGAAATAGAGAAAAACAAAAGAATGGAAAAGACTAGCAATCTCTTCAAGAAAACTGGGAGATACCAAGGGAATATTTCATTCAAAGATGGGCATAATAAAGGACAGAAATGGAAAGGACCTAACAAAAGCAGAAGAGATTAAGAAGAGGTGGCAAGAATACACAGAAGAACTATAGAATAAAGGTCTTAAAGACCCAGATAACCACGATGGTGTGGTCACTTACTTAGAGCCAGACATCCTGGAGTGTGAGGTTAAGTGGGCCTTAGGAAGCATTACTAGGAACAAAACTATTGGGGTGATGGAATTTCAGCTGAGCTATTTAAACTCCTAAAAGATGATGCTGTTAAAGTGCTGCACTCAATATGTCAGCAAATTTGGAAAACTCAGCAGTGGCCACAGGACTGGAAAATGTCAGTTTTTATTCCATTGCCAAAAAATGTTTAAACTACCATACAATTGTGCTCATTTCACATACTAGCAAGGTAATGCTCAAAATCCTTCAAGCTATGCTTCAATAGTATCTGAATTGAGAACTTCAAGATGTACAACCTGGATTTAGAAAAGGCAGGCAAACCAGAGATCAAATTGCCAATATCCACTGGATCATAGAAAAAAACAAGGGAATATAAAAAAAAAATCTACTCCTGCTTCATTGACTACGCTAAAGCCTTTGACTGTATGGATCACAGCAAACTGTGGGAAATTCTTCAAGAGAAGGGAATATCAGATCACCTTACCCGTCTCCTAAGAAACCTGTATGCAGGACAAGAAGCAACAGTTAGAACCAGACATGGAACAATGAACTGGTTCCAAATTGGGAAAGGAGTATGTCAAGGCTGTATAGTGTTACCCGGCTTATTTAATTTCCACATAGAGTATATTATGTGAAATGTCGGGCTGGATGAAGCACAAGCTGAAATCAAGATTGCCAGGAGAAATACCAATAACCTCAGATATGCAGATGATACCACCCTAATGGCAGAAAGTGAAGAGGAACTAAAGAGCCTCTTGATGAAGATGAAAGAGGAGAGTGAAAAGGCTGGCTTAAAACACAACATTCAAAAAACTAAGATCATGGCATCTGGTCCCATCACTTCATGGCAAATAGATGGGGAAAATGTAGGAACAGTGACAGATTTTATTTTCTTGGGCTCCCAAATCACTGTGGATGGTGACTGCAGCCATGAAATTAAGACACTTGCTCCTTGGAAGGAAAACTATGACCAACCTAGACAGCATTACTTTGCTGAGACATTACTTTGCTGGCAAAGGTCTGTATAGTCAAAGCTATGTTTTTTTCCATTTATCATGTATAGATGCAAGAGTTGGACCATAAAGAAAGCTGAGCACCAAAGAATTGATGCTTTTGAACTGTGGTGTTGGAGAAGACTCTTGAGGGTCCACTGGATAGTAAGGAGATCCAACCAGTCCATCCTAAAGGCAAGCAGTCCTGAATGTTCATTGGAAGGACTGATGCTGAAGCTGAAACTCCAATAGTTTGGCCACCTAATGCGAAGAGTCAACTTATGGGAAAAGACCCCAATGCTGGGAAAAATTGAGGACAAGAGGAGAAGGGGGTGACAGAGGATGAGACGGTTAGATAGCATCACATACTCAGTGGACGTGAATTTGAGCAAACTAAGGGAAATTGTGAAGGAAAGGGAATCCTGGCCTGCTGTGGGTCATGGGGTTGCAAAGAGTCAGACCTGACTTAGCGATTGATCAACAACATAGTTAGTAAAGGCAAAGCTGTATCACACAAAACAAAAACCAAACCAAACCATGAACTGAATGTCCACACCCTAACATCATTTTCCCATCTGGATGGTTTATCTTTTTGCCAATTGTCTCTCCTGTCTTGTTGAAACCTGTCTTATAGATTTCCCTTATCCTTTGTACAAAGTTGCTAAAATAGCAAAGAATGTAAATCTGACCTTGTTTTTGTAAAGTGGAATTTCCCATTTCCATTTACAAGTTATTGCTTTGCTGGGCTTATCAGTATATTTAGCATATCACTTTACAATGACTTGTTAAAGAAAGAGCAGGCACAGGTCAATATCTGAGGCCACTTTGCAACTGATTTCATTTTTTATGTTTTTATTCTTGAGTTTCCTCTCCACACCAAATACTATACTAGAAGCAAAAGATTAAAACAAGGCAAAACAAAAAAATATAGTCCATAGTTTTATCTTAAAGTTCCTAGTCAGGGATTATCTTCGGAACTCCACTTGAACAAACTTAGGCACAAAGGGACTTGATCCACTTTGGTAACCAATGTTCCTCTAGTAGCCAGTGGTGCAGCCAGGCCTCTGAGACAAGGGGCACCATGGTGTTCTCTCTGCCAGGCTCTGCTTCTCCGTGGTGGTCTCCTTCATCTTCTGTAATCCATCTTCCACAAGTTCTTCAGCCCGGCTCTCACAGCTCCTGTCTTCACAGCTTCATCATCAGAGAGGGGCTGAGTGGGGCCCACATCCCAGAGAAGCGCCCTGACTCCCTGGTACATAGTCCGCCCCTGTCGTTGTGTCTAGGAAGATGCTCACTTGTGACTGGCAGCCCCCACCAGGTTCCTTTGTTGCGGTGAGAGCACAAATGACTAAGCTGTGTGTCTGCTCTGAACATTAATAAGTATTTTGTGAGATCAAAAATAAATTTGGAAGAGAATCTCCTCCCCCTGGCCTAGGTTAGTTGAGCAAGACAAAAAGGTATGGATGGATCCTAATAAAATCCTGGGAGGCATTTCTCACAATTATTATTCACCCACCTATTATTCCCTTTCAAAGAGAAAGTTTAAAGCAGCCCTGTTTGGAGTAAGTAACTGCTTTTCCTTCTGGACATAATCATCTGTATAATCTTGGTTTAAAATTACTGTTGGCATCCTGCAATTTTCTCTTCCCAAATCCACGGCTACATTTTGCTTGTCATGTTTTATGTCTGGGCATCTCTTTGGGTCTATTCTGTTAACTGACTTCCCCACAGGAAGAAGAAAACCATGTCCCACCCTAGCATGTGGGAGGGTTTTTATCTCATGTTCTAGAATGTTTTATATGGCATTCATTTACATTTTCCTTCATGTGACGGACTGCAGATCTCTCTCTTCTTGTATAATGTCAGTTTGGTGCTAAAGTGAAATGTGAAGCTTTACAGGCGTCTTTTCAAAAGAAATATTATCCATGAACTCTAAAGCAATAAAAAAAAAATTCTGTGGAAGATGTAGCAGAATGAGGAACAAATCTAGATGGTGGGAAGAAAAGAACCCTGGAAATAGCATTTTGGTTTGCGTGACCAAAGGGGGATAATCCGAAAGGGTGAGCAGCAGTGTGCTGAGGCATTTGGATGACGATACCGCACATGGAAAGAGTGACTCTCCACATGACAGGTGTTTGAACAGGTCATAAAGGGCTGAGTTGGAGGTGAGAGACTGACTTTTGCATCATAGAAACATCCTCAAGGAGCTTGTGATGAGGAAACTAGGGCATATAGGCTGAATCTGCAAATGCCTCACAGTTTTCCTGTCTCACTCTCTAAGTATAATCTCCTGTGGCCAGAGAATCCCCGTTTGCTCCCTGGTAATCACAAGTGCTTTTAGCAGTGAGGTTCTGTTACTTTATTCTTGATTTGTTACAGATGGCCGTGACAAGATGAATCATCTGTGGCTGCAGTGAGGAGAATAAAACTCAAGACTTCAGTGCCTGGTTTACTGATCACTGCACACCAACCACAGCGGTTCCGATGGCAGCAGATGCCTGTGGGTCCTTTACTGGGAAGCAGAGAAAACCCGCTGCCTTCTCGGTCTAGATGTGACGCTACCCAGCTGCCAACTACCAGGCTGCTGGTGCCTGGTTAGGGTGGAAACTGCTTGTTCCTAAGAAGCAGTTGATGAATAATAAGTCATAAGAACATCCCTGCAAATAACCTATCAATAAGTATGACCAGCAGATAAGGCTTCCTGTCGCTTTCCTTACAATGAAATGTAATACTCTGGTCCTGGGGAATAAAACTGAACCAGGGCCCATCAGTTCTCTCAACTTATGCTTTTACTTGTGTCATCAAGCCTTTTTTTTTTTTTTTTTTTTCTGAAAAGGGTGTAGAACTTTAGTGGACTATCCCAAGCACCCCTGTGTTCTTAGATGATGGTTAACATTTTTCAACAATAAAGCATTTGTATATTAAGGTATGTACTTTTTTAAAAAAGATATAATGCTATTGCACACTTAATGGACTACAGTATAATGTAAGCATAACTTTTATATGCACTAGGAAATAAAAAGAAGTTAATTTGTGCAACTCAGTTTGTGATATTTGCATTATTGCAGTGATCTGGAACCAAACCTGTGATATCTCCAAGGTACACTTGTAATCTTGGATCAGTAGTGATGACCTCTCTTCCTTTTCTTATATTGCCGATGTGTGGCTGCTGCTTCCTTTTTTTTTAAAAAAATCAGCTTCTCCAGGTAAACAAATCTTGGCTCTCTTTCTCTAGATGTACTTGTCTCTTCAGATTTGGGGGTAGCAAGATGGCCTGTGACCTTAGGTCTTTGATGGGTCCAAGAAAAGGCATTCCAGTCTGTCCAGCTTCTTCTAAGTACGGGGATGATGACTTTCAAGCTCTTTATGTGTTTGTGCTAAAACTAGAAATGCAAACATTTCTATGTATAGATTAGGCTATTTGTATCTACAAAGTCAGATATAAAATATATAATTTATTCTAGTTTATTCACAAAATTAAAATTCAAAGTTAAAATATTTTTAGGAAGAACACTTTATATCCAAAGAGAACATACATGGCAGAGCTGAGATAAAACTAAGCTTGCACTAAATTTATGCTAGTATAATTGCATCTGGGTGAATTTGGTTTCCAGCAAACATTTATATACCCCAGACTGTGTGTGAAATGATGCTGGGCTCCACCAATACAGGAAGCACAAGGATAAAACTATCAAACTCAGGGAGCTGACATTCAGTTGGAGATAGACCAGTGAAAAAAGAATGTGACATGTTATAAAAAAAATATGAGCATGGTGTTATGGGAAGAATGAGGTAATCCTCAACATGAAAGTACAATTTCAGAATTAGTTTTCATATAGTCATTTAGATTTCTGTCTTCAGCACTCCAAAATGCAGTGGGTAATGGGGCTTGTCCCCTAGAGACCATGAGACTTTGCAGGGTGCCAGGGACATATGTTGAAAGGAGTTCTGCACACAAATTGCATTAGCATCAGTGTTAATCCCCATTTCCCTAATCGGCTTATGGAAAGACATCTCCAATATTGACATTTCTCTACTTTATCTTCTTTTCTAAAAACCGTATGATCTGGTTTTGACAGGAATACACATATTTAATTCTCTAGAAAACTATATATATTTGAGGTTTCAGAGTGTAAATGATTTTTTAAAAAGCAGTATTTTTGCATTCTTGAAGAACAAAATGTGATACACAGTCTCAGAAAACAGAGAGACTTCTACAAAGAATAAGAGAATCACCTGACTACCATCACGACAGGCATTGCCTAGCAACCGTCTGTGATTTGCATTGATTAAGTCAGCAGGTTCCACGGTCCCAAGGAAGAAGACCTCTGCATTATTCTTTAAAATATTTTTAATTTGCGGTCAAAGTTTATACTCAATTATTTCCTTTTGCTTTTATACTGTCCTCCAGATCTAAGCATGGAATGGTATGTGTGTCTTTGCATTTTGACAACACATATAGTCCACTTGTTTATAAAAATGTTACAACTCTGAGATAGCTCTCAGGTCACTTAATAAAACTGGCATTTTTCCCTATTATTATTTTTATTTTCCTTTTCTCACACCCTCACCTCACAGACAACATGTGCCTCATTTACAAACCACACCAGGAATACTGATTTTTCTTGATAACAGTAGTGCCTCTCCATTTTTATACTCTCTACAAGGCTAAGGAAGACTAGAGCTTGAAAGGCCATACTGAAGTGCTTTCATAATTTAAACTGGAGTCACAACATCTTAGTTTTCATCTTTCAGGGACCACCCTTTGTTGTTGGTTTTTTTTTTTGCCAGATCAAAGACATGGACCAGAAATATGCACCCAAGTGGATGACTGACAAGAGTTCAGAGACTAGCTGTGGTGTTCCGGACTCAATGTTCACGCCAAAGCCTAGTGAGTAGTGTTCCTTTCCTGCCCTCCTTTCTTATGGCCCTCTCAGGAAAGCTGTGGAGAATTTGAGAGGACCAAAACTTATAGTTCTCAGCACACTGTATTCCCCTATATACGTTCAAAATCCGAAGTTTCCTTTAAAATGTCTATGTACCTCTGGCTTTTCCCTTTCTAAATCCTCCAACATGAAACCTGAATGGCTCCCAAGGTGAGCCCTTGGCTTTGCCTCGCAAGCCCTGGCCAGCCAGTGTAGCTACAACAGGGCCTGACGCTAGCCTCTGTGAGAGGCCATGTTCAAGACTGTCAGCTCTGAGTTCAGTCTCTCCATCCATTAGCACACTGGACACAGTTAAAGATGAGAAAACAAATCTTAACCTGTCAAGTTTCAAAGAGACCTATCTCTCTCTTCCTTTATTAAAGGGACTGGCTTAGTAACCCTGAAAATGAAAACCCTGTCGTTCTAGTGCTTTATGCCTTGTCACATCACCACGTATAAAATGCATTAACTGTATGATCTGTTCTTCCACTAAGAACAGGGCCAGTTCCCAGGCAGGGTGGCAGAAACTGTTCATTTTCCCCAGTGGAGTTCAGAATGGGCCAAATTCTGCAGTGAACTCATTCCTTTTCCATGGAGATCAGAGTTGCCAATATCTGCATCTACATATGCTCTCTCGATCTTCCAGGACATACCTGAAGTTGATTTGAAGGAAGCTTAGGAATCAACATTAGCTTAAAGCCTGAGAATGTGTGGTCTCTACCTGAGTAATTTCGTTATTAAACAGTTTGTGGAAGAGAGAACACATGAGACAAAAACAAAAACAAAAACAGAAGCTGAAATCTATCAAATGTTCACTGGGTTGTTCTAATATTTTCCTGTGAGAATAAACTAATGAATTCATGGATCATTGGCATATAAACTGCTCAAAAATCCCTTTAGTCTTCTGGAGGCCACAAAAATGATAGGACCACAATGATCCACTTATTTCTTTCATTTAGCATCCACTGATCATCTAAAACATGATACCCAATGCCCTAGATATCAGAAATACAAATACTATAAACACCTTCTTTTATATATAAAAAAAGAATACATATGCATATGTATATGCTTAAGAAATGCATAGTCAATCAAAAACTGGCATATATTTGTCACATCAAGTTGTAGATGTCAGCTTTCTATGCAAATTAATTCCCCAGGATGGTTTAATTTCAAGTGCTTTTATTCATAAAATTATGTGTTTGGCTCTTCCCCACCCCATTCCACATTCTTAAGCTTATGTTATTTAAATCTGAAGAAGAAAAATAAGTAAAGATACCACATTCAGTAAGAAACACACATCAGGGAAACTTAAGGGCCTGATATATTACCACAAGTGAGCTATAACATGGAGCATTTAAGCAATTCCACACCTATCAAGCTCTGAAACATCCAACAAAAGGAGGCTATGGTGTTTTCTTGGCTTAATTATTCAAAGGATTTCTTTCACTTTTCCACCTGATTTTGCATCAACAGACCCAACCAAAAATGCAAGAGAAACCTCTTTGTTCCAAAGCATGTCCTCCATGGCCACTGGGCCTCTGCGCTGGACTCCATCTTGGCATGTGGGAAAGGGAGCTTGGACGGGTGAGGTGTGGAAAAAGAAGTGAGATCATTGGCCACAGGCAAAGACAGACCTGGAAGAACTGCCCTAAATAAGTAATTTGAATTCCTTCTCCGGTGTACTCCTCCTCCTAAGGAGGACACCTACACTCTTTCTCTCCCGGTATGTATCTCTGTGTCATGGATCTTTGTGTCATTGTCTTAAAATAAACAAACCGTTTCTCTGTGAGCTCTCCCACTTTTTGTGTTGTATCTCTAATAATAAACTTTGTACTTGTTTTGACGGTTTTTGCTTCCTTGAGAACTTCATTTTACAATGGAAGCAAGAGCCAGGGCCACTTTGCTTCTAGCATCTAGCCCCTGGTGGACTGGTGGCTAGGATTCCTGGTTTTCACCCAGGCTACTCAGGTTCATTTCCTGGGCAGGGAACTAAGGTCTCACTTCAAGCCTCCACTCACTGCTGTCTCCTTGTGATAGCTAGGATTGTTGATCCGGGCCACGCTGTTTAAGGCAGATTGGCAAAGAGAGATGTAAAGGGTGCAATAGTCGGTGAGAAGGATGCTGTTGTCCTGTAGGTGGTTTGAACTCAGAAATAATTGAGAGCTTCAGAAAGGAGGGATGAGCCTCAGAGAACATTAAAGAGGCATAATAAATGATAAGAGGCATAAGAGATCATGTGTTTCCCTTGTAGCTCAGTCAGTAAAGAATCTGCCTGCAGTGCAGGAGACCGGGGTTCGATCCCTGGGTTGGGAAGATCCCCTGGAGAAGGAAATGGCAACCCACGCCAGTATCCTTGCCTGGAAAATCTCATGGACAGAGGAGCCTGGTGGGCTGTAGTCCATGGAGTCGCAAAGAGTCAGGCACGACTGAGCGACTAACACACTTATGTTTCCAGTCAAGGTATACTATTAAGGACTAGATTTACCCTTTCACATAAAACAAACGTAGAAAAAAAATGGCCAAAATATATGAAGAACTAGTTCTCAACGGATCATTCAATCAAAGACAGGGATTGCTGAGATTTGGAAAACAAATTGGTCAACCTAATTATCAAAGATTTATGGGGTAAATATGATTAAAAAGTGGCAACATATATCAAACGTTGGGAGGTGGGACAGGTCATGTGCCAGAAAAGTAAGGAAGCATTCAGAGACATTAAGACTGTAAAAACAGATGCAGGGTAATGTTTTAGTCTGAGGTTTTATGTCACTTTGATTTTTTGCTTGTTTCATTTTTGTTCTTTTCTAGACACATGCTCTGGGCTTCCCAGGTGACACAGTGGGAAATAATCTGCCTGGCAATGCACGAGACATAAGAGACATGAGTTCAGTCCCTGGAGTAGGAAATGGCAACCCTCTACAGTATTTTTGCCTGGAAAATTCCATGTGCAGAGGAGCCTGGTAGGCTACAGTCCATGGAGTTGCAAAGAGTCAGACATGACTAAACACAGAACACAACACAAGACACATGCTCCAAGTTTAAAGGTGAGATGGCGAGGCCCTAAACACTGCAATTTGTGGCCAAAGTTCAATAAATCAAGACCAAGATAAATGAATTAAAAATTATATTGACTGGTGGGCAGCTGTACTTTAAACACTTCCAAGAGATCAAATCAAACGAGTTCCACAACAGACCAATTTTCCCTACAGAGTTGTTGAGATGTATTTCATTTTTATCTTATACTAGATCTTTAAAACCTAAACTGTTGTGAAGGAGTGGCAATTGTCTACGAAGTTGAGGTAGTAAATAACTCAGCTTGAATCCTCATATGTCTTCAATTTTGACGTAATAGGTGCGAAAAACAGATTTCTAAGAAATAATTCTCATATTTCTGTGTTTGGAACATTCTCTTATTATTACTAGTGACCTAAGTAAAAATAAATTCACAAGCTATTAACATTATTTCAATATTCACAAAATAAAAAAGAAAACTCCTTCAGTTTTAGCATAAACACACACACACTCCTTCCCACTAAACGTTCTCTCATCTTTATGACATTCATTTGCTCATATATAGCTGTGATTTCTGCCAAGCTTCTAGTGAAACAGGACATATTTATGACTAAGACTTTCACAGTTTCAAAAAATTTCAACTAGATAGCTGAGAAACTTAATATCTTCCCCCTCTAAAGTCACTATAATTCATGCATATATCAATGTTGAACAAATTTAAATTTCTTGTTGTTGCCAAATTTACAATCAGTACTTTATAGTTAGTGGATTAAGAACATCTTTAATTCTCTCTTGAGGTTGATAGAAGAGTAACTTGATTTCTTTGACCTGCTTGTGTACCTTTCCCCTTATGGTATTAGCTCATGGGGTTTTATATTATTTCTCCCAATGGAAAACATAAGCCTTCCATAAATGAGGCCTTGATATCTAAAATGTTTATTGCTTATTAGGTATACAATTTGCAAATATTTTCTCCCATTCTGCAGGTTGACTTTTCATTTCATCGACTGTTTCTTTTGCTGTGCAGAAGCTTTTGAGCTTAATAGAGTCTCACTTGTTTATTTTTGCTCCTGCTATCTATATTTTTGGTGTCCTATTCAAAAATTCATTGATAAGACCAATGTCAGAGAGCTTTCCCCCTACATTTTCTTCTAGGAGTTTGATGATTTTGAGTCTTAAAGTCTTTTATCCACTTTCAGTTGATTTTTGTGTATCAGGTATGCATGTGGGCTAAGTTGCTTCAGGTGTGCACAACTCTTTGTGACCCCATGGACTATAGTGTACCAGCCTCCTCTGTCCATGGGATTCTCCAGGCAAGAGTACTGGAGTGGGTTGCCAGTACTGGGTGGAGGATCCCTCCTCCAGGGGATCTTTTTGACCAGGGATGGAACCTGCATCTCCTGTGTTTGCTGCATTAGCAGGTGGGTTCTTTACTTCCCCGGGTGGCATGCTAGTGCCACCCGGGGAAGTCTATATGATGTATGGTAAGGGTACAATTGCATTCTTTTGCATTTTGGGTTGTCTGAGGAGACTTTACAAATAGCTGAGAAAAGAGGAGAAGCAAAAGGCAAAGGAGAAAAGGAAAGATATATCCATCTGAATGCAGAGTTCTAAAGAATAGCAGGGAGAGGTAAGAAAGTTTTCCTCAGTGATCAGCGCAAAGAAATAGAGGAGAATGATAGAATGGGGAAGACTAGAGATCTCTTCAAGAATATTAGAGATATCAAGGGAACACTTCATGAAAAGATGGGCACAGGACAGAAATGGTATGGACCTAACAGAAGCAGAAAATATTAAGAAGAGGTGGCAAGAATACAAAGAACAACAATACAAAAAAGATCTTAATGACCCAGATAACCACACTGGTATGATCATTCATCTAGAGCCAGACATCTTGGAGTGTGAAGTCAAGTGGGCCTGAGGGAAGCATCACTATGAACAATGCTAGTGGAGGCAATGGAATTCCAGCTGAGCTATTTCAAATGCGGCACTCAATATGCCAGCAAATTTGGAAAACTCAGCAGTGGCCACAGAACTGGAAAAGGTCACTTTTCCAGTTTTCCAATCCCAAAGAAAGGCAATGCCAAAGAATGCTCAAACTACCACACAATTGCACTCATCTCACACGCTAGCAAAGGAATGCTGAAAATTCTTCAAGCTAGGCTTCAACAGTACATGAACCGAGAACTTCCAGATGTTCAAGCTGGATTTCAAAAAGGCAGAGGAACCAGAGATCAAATTGCCAACATACGCTGGATCATAGAAAAAGCAAGAGAGTTCCAGAAAAACATTTACTTCTGCTTCATTGACTACGCTAAAGCCTTTGACTGTGTGGATCACAACAAACTGTGGAAAATTCTTAGAGATGGGAATACCAGACCACTTTACCTGCCTCCTGAGAAATCTGTATGCAGGTCAAGAAGCAACAGTTAGAACCCAACATGGAAATATGGACTGGTTCCAAATTGGGAAAGGACTATGTCAAGCTTGCATATCATCACCCTGGTTATTTAAATTATATGCAGATTATATCATGCTAAATGCTGGACTGGATGAAGCACAAGTTGGAATCAAGATTGCCAGGAGAAATATCAATAACCTCAGATATGCAGATGACACCATTCTTACAGAAGAAAGCAAAGAGGAACTGAAGAGCCTCTTGATGAAATTGAAAGAGGAGACTGAAAAGCTGGCTTAAAAGTCAACATTCAGAAAATGAAGATCCTGGCATCCGATCCCATCACTTTATGGCAAATAGATGGGGAAACAATGGAAACAGTGAGAGAGTTTATTTTCTAGGACTCCAAGATCTCTGCAGATATTGACTGTAGCCATGAAATTAAAAGACACTTGCTCCTTGGAAGAAAAGCTTTGACAAACTTAGCATATTAAAAAGCAGAGACATTATTTTGCCAACAAAGGTATGTCTAGTCAAAGCTATGGTTTTTCCAGTAGTCATGTATGGATGTGAGAGTTGGACGATAAAGAAAGCTGAGTTCTGAAAAATTGATGCTGTTGAACTGTGGTGCTGCAGAAGACTCTTGAGAGTCCCTTGGGCTGAAAGGAGATCAAACCAGTCAATCCTAAAGGAAATCAGTCCTGAATATTCATTGGAAGGACTGATGCTGAAGCTGAAACTCCAATACTTTGGCCAGCTGATGGGAAGAAGTGACTCACTGGAAAAGACCCTGATGCTGGGAAAGGTTGAAGGCAGGAGGAGAAGGGGACAACAGAGGATGAAATGGTTGGATGGCATCACCTACTTGATGGACATGAGTTTGAGCAAGTTCCAGGAGTTGGTGATGGACAGGGAAGCCTGATGTGCTGCAGTCCATGGGTCACAAATAGTCAGACATGACTGAATGACTGAATTGAACTGAAAGAATTTTCCATAAAACATTTATTAGAGAGACTATCCTTTCCCCATTGTGTGTTCTTTCTTAAAATTGAGATATAACTGACATAATACATCATATTCATTTTAGGCGTACATCAGAATGATTCAATATTTGTACATATTGTGAAATGACTACTACAATAAATATATTTAGCATCTGTCACTATACATAGCTACAAAATTTTTTTTCTTGCAATGAGAACTTTAAAAATTACTCTCTTAGCAACTTTCAAGCATACTATACAGTACTATTAACTACAGTCACTGCGCTGCAATTAGTTCTCCAGGATTTATTTATTATAATTGGATAAAATGGGTGAAGGTAGAAATGGATAAAGGTAGTCAAATGTATAAACTTCTAGTTATAAACTTCCCATTGTATATTCTTGGTGCATGTGACAAAGCAAATACTATAATAATCTCACTTATATATGGAATCTGAAAAAAAAAGTCAAACTCATGGAAAGAGAGTAGAAAAGTGAGTTGCCAGAGGCTAGAGGGTGACAGAAATGGAGAGATGTCAATCAAAGGGTACGAACTTTCAGTTGGGAGATAAATGAGTTCTGGGCATCTAACCTACAGCAAAGTGACTATAGTTAATAACACTATATTGTGTATTTGAAATTCTCTAAAAGAGTAGATCTTAAATATTGTCACCACACACAAAAAGTGACAACTTATGTGAGGTGACAGATGTGTTAATTACCTCTCCTTTGGTAATCATTAATCATTTCACATGTATGTATGTATCAAATTGCAATGCTGTATGCCTTAGATATATACCATTTTAATTTGTCAAATATATCACAATAAAACTGGAATAAAATAAAACAAAACACAGGTTCATTGCTTTGTAATGTTCCCATTTGGCAATGAGATCTGGGATTGCACTGTCACTAGATATGCAATGTATTTGAATATAAAATTTTTCTTGAACATGCATTGTCAATAAACATGGATAATTTGGTTTTATTTTTGAACATGTGACAAACAGGATACTAATTCTTAGATGGTTTAGCTCACAGGTAATTCCAGAAGAGACTCTGGCAACACCCATACACTCCTATAACAGGTTCTATTAAGAAACACAAACATATCACTCCTATAACCCCAAGCTTCAATCACTCCTTTGGACCCAGAAGTAAGGATGGTAGTAAAATCAATACTACTGTACTTCCACACAGCTTTTCTACCAGGCCTATAAACTCATCTGACAGCCCTAAGATCTGCCAGTGTGTCCTACTTCCTGATATTTATCATGTATTTAAAAATTATTTTTATTATAAAATTAAAGATCAGTGTAGAAAATTTGGAAAACTTGAAATTGGAAAGAAGAAAATAAAATAACTACAGTTCTATATTCTAAAGATAACTTTTATCATTTTGGTGTGTTTTCTAGAAATATTTTTTATCTTTTTGCTTTCATTGTAGTATCATGAGCTTTTTTCACATCCTTAAATATTCTGTAAAAGGGATTTTAATGGTTGCATTTTTTTTAATGTATTCAGGTAAGACAGAATTTATTTAACCACATCACTATAGCATCACTATAGTGAATCTATTTTAAACATTTTTTAATATGCAATGTGGTACATGTGCTGGAATACAATTGTCTAACTCACAGTAGATACATGCTTTATGCATTTTCTTTTTAAAATCATCTAGCCTCCTTGCCTTGACTCACTATTCTATCACACTATCTTGAAAACAGTACTTAGTCACAGGGTGTTTTCATGACCTAAGCAGGTCAATCCAAGACATTTTCTGGTTTGAGAGAGAGATGCTAGGAGGATAGGGGAAGAAATGCTCTTTTATCTCTGGAGTTCCTAAAGCAGACAAGGTGGAAATCGGCAGCTGCTGGGGTTTGCATTTTCCTCTCTGAGAGGAAATCTATTTGAAGAGTGGTCAAGTAAAACGAGCAGAGAGAAATGATAGATGAAGTGCAGGAATGTCCTGGCATATACTCGTTCTTGCTCTCTGAAATGGGGTCCTGGGGATTTCAACTCCTCCTTCAATTTTGTGACCTTCCTTACTAGTCTTCATAGATTTAGAAACAGCTGGTAGGAACGTTAATTGGTGCAGACACTATGGAATAGAGTATGGAGATTCCTCAAAAAGCTAAAAATAGACTTTCCATTTGATCCAACAATCTGGGCATACACCCGAAAAAATGAAATCGCTACTAGAAGAGACAGCTGCACTCCCAGCCTTAGTGCAGCATTACTCACAATATTCCAGATGTGATAATAACCTAAATGACCACTAACTGCCCACTGATGGATGAATGAATAAAGAAAACAACACACACACATATTTATATATTACATGCAATATTATGCAGCCAAGAAAATGAAGGAAACCCTGGCATTTGTGCTGACATGTATGGGCCTGGAGAGCATTATGCTAAATAAAATAAGTCAGAACAAAAAAGACAAATACTTTATGATCTCGCTTACATGTAGGAATCTAAAATAGCTGAACTCTTAGAAACAGAGTAAAATATAGTTGCCAGGGGGCTGATGGATGTAGGAAATGAGAATATGTGGGTCAAAGGTACAAACATGCAGCTGTAAGATGAATAAGTTCTGGAGATCTAATGCACAGTAAGGTTACTACATTATACACTTGAAATGCTGAGCAAATGCATTTTAAACATTCTTACCACAAAATGGTGGTAATTATGTGAGGTGATGGAGGTATTAAACAACCTTATTGTGGCAATCATTTCACAATATATACATTTATCAAAGCATCACACTGTACATCTTATACTTACACAACATTGGACGTCATTGTATCTCAATAAAGATGGTTTAAAAAAATTCTAAAAAAGAAGATGCATGACCTCTGATATTTTTCCTTGATATGTTCTGCTGGAAAAAACAAGTGTCAGTAAAGTTGTTGGCAAGTTCGTTTTGAATCACATCTCTTGATATCAGAAATGACTAGCTTGTATACTGTTATGAATCTAAAACTCATCTCGTGACAAAATGAACAAGACTGTCTGCTGGGGGTTTAAAAAAAAAGTTTTCTGGGAAATTTTCCCCAGCTGAACATGTCTTTACTGATTTCACAGACCTGGTTATTTCTTTTTTCTTTACTTTATTTACTCCTATATCACATACCTCACAATTACTTTTTATTTAATAGTCATTCTGTGAGTAGTAGGCCTCAGTCTTGAATTTCATTGGTCTGTAATATCTTTCTTTATATTTAATTTTACTAAAGTTCATTGAATTTCTAAATGGATGTCCTTTGTAATCTTTATCTAGTCACATATAGTCATTTTCCAAAATGGCAGCATGAAGTATCGTTTACATACAATATTCAATAATTTTGAGATGCTAAACATTTCATCAACCTCCATAAACAGTGTATGACTTTTAAAAGTTAAAAAGAGGATGTCATCAGTCAAATAGAAACATTGACCTCTATCAGCCAAGTTTCCTGGGCAAGAATCCAAAAAGTCTAGGGACATTATATCTAATAGTGAAAGTGAAAGACGCCCGGTTGTGTCCAACTCTTTGCAACCCCATGGAGTATACAGTTCATGGAATTCTCCAGGCAAGAATACTGGAGTGGGTAGCCTTTCCCTTCTCCAGGAGATCTTCCCAACCCAGGGATCAAACCCAGGTTTCCCGCACTGCAGGAGGATTCTTTACCAGGTGAGCCACAAGGGAAGCCCAAGAATAATGGAGTGGGTAGCCAATCCCTTCTCCAGAGGATCTTTGCAACCCAGGAATCGAACCATGGTCTCCTGCATTGCAGCCGGATTCTTTACCAACTGAATTATCAGTAACACTAGCCTAATCAAAGATACCTGCCTAAGAAAAGGAAATTTTATTTAGTGTCTGGTTAACAGCTAGTCCATTAATGATATTACTTCTGTTTGGGAGAACAAAGAAGAACTTGGCAGGAGAGGAGGTAAGTTAGAGAGGCACGCTGGGGCTCTGGAGGGGTCACCCTTCAACAAGGCTGTCACTCCATCTTCCCTCTTATCTGTCTATACTCAAGAGAAAGATAGGAAAGTAGTGAAGAACCTGATATAGAACAGTCACTATAAAGCTGCTGATGGATAAAGGAGTCTGTGAAATATTCAGCACCAAAAACACAAGCTGAGAGAGAGAATGGGCTATTACTTCCTTATACTTCTACTCAGAGATTTTCAGACAGGACACTATTTAAGCCAAGTTGACTATAAAATTTTTACCAGATGAAGAAAAAAAAACATACATATTGTCAACTGGTTTTTATACAGTTTTCAAAGATGGAGGCATAGCTCCTCAAATGCAGCCCTCAACAAACAGGGACTCAACTACATGTGTTGTTCGAGAGAGTTCCTAATGTTCTGAGCTCTGTGAGCTTGCTTTATTCAGAGCTCATGTCACTCATCTCTGTGTTACTGCCTTTTCTTGCATTTGAACAGGAGATTAAAACTGAACACTGCAGGCACAGTGAGTAACCAAGCAAAGAAACAACTTGAGTTACTTCAGTCCTGTCATTTTAAGCCACTAGTTGGAATTTTCACGAGTATTTCATTATTTTAAACAGTGAAAAATAGTGTGAACTGCAAAGTATAATGGTTTTCTTCTGTTAAGTAAATGTTTTGGCTTACACAGGAGCTATTTTGATGAACTTGAATCTTTATTATTCAAATTTAGGCTCCTAAAATGGCTTGTTCTTTAGATTTGAAACAACAAAAAAATCAATTCCCTAACTGAACTGATCTCATGTTTCTGGACATGATCTGATATATAAAAATTTCAATAATAAACATGTCATTCTCTGTTTTTCTATTACATATTTTTTTCCTGTTTTGTAATTATTACTGACAATATTTTCTGTTTTGATTACTGGGGTGTTAAAAAATATCTTTTCCATGTATAAAATACATTGGACATGCCACCATCTCATCCATATCGTGGCTGCTTTACTCCCTTTTTTCCTTTGTGGATTTTTGCACATTTCTTCCACTTCCACTCCTACCAGTTAATGTCTGCCATCTTGTCTAAACACTGATGAAATCCAATACTTTATATTATATTGACAGTGACTAATACCAGTTGTCTCTGATGCCTTTTTCTTTCTCTTAATTCACAGAATTTATGTTTTAAGCCTTGTGGTTACACGTGATAAATACAAACACTCTGACATGTTACAAACAAGTGAATGAAACAATTCCTGGGTGTGCTCATTCATTTCAACAAGTATTTACCCAACTGTACTTTCAATATTCCTCATCTACCACTCCATCACACACTCCACCCCAGGATACACTGAACAGGCGCCAGATGTGGTTATGTACCATCTCCTCTGCTTATCACCTAGATGACAGCATAGCTTGTTTCTTGTTTCACTCAGATTCTCAAGTGACAGTTTATCAGAAAGACTTTGTCTTTATCACCTATAAAAATAACTCCCATCCCTTTTACTCTTTTACCCTTTCACTCCCTTTTCTCTACTGCGGTTTCTACTATTTGTTCACTCACTTACTATAATCTCCTAATATTCTGTGAGCTCCAAAGCATGAACATTGCTGGTTGTATTACCACCGTATTTGGTAACATTGCCTAAAAGAGTGCCTGGCATTAGGAAGTACTCAATATTTCTTGAACAAGGAATGCTCTGATCTCCAAGAGGTTCTAGAAAGGGAGAAAATATGTAAAACACATTGGATGAAGCCCACCTTCTCTCCATTTTTCAGTTTGATGAGTGAGAAACTGGAACGAATATTTTTAATTAGGAATTACAAAGGTAGACGGAGTATAGGCCTCTGTATACGTCTGCTAGGGCTACTGTAACTAAGTGCCATAAACTGAGTAGACAAACAACAGAGTTGTATTGTCTCAGTTCTAGAAACTAGAAGTCCAAGATTACGGTATCAGCAGGGTTAGTTCCTTCTAGGGGCTGTGTGCATGTGTCAGTCGTTCGGTTGTGTCCAACTCTGCAACCTCATGGACTGCAGCCCTCCAGGCTCCTTTGTGCATGGGATTCTCCAGGCAAGAATACTGGTGTGGGTTGCCATTCCCTTCTCCAGGGGATCCTTCGGACTCAGAGTTTGAACGTGGGTCTCCCTACACTGCCGGCAGATTCTTGACCATCTGAGCCACCAGGGAAGGGGACCATCTATTCTCAGCCTCTCCTCTAGCTTCAGGTAGTATGGGAGCAATCTGGCAATTATAGCTTATAAAAAAGCATCAGCCTGATCTCTGCCTTCATCTTCACATGGCATTCTTACTGTACAGGTGTCTGTCTCCAAACCCCCCTTTTTATAAGGATGCCAGTCACATTGGATTACAGCCCATCTTAATGTCTCCATCTTCACTAATCATATCTACAAAGGCCCTATTTCCAAATAAAATCCCTGAGGATTAGGACTTCAGCATATGAATTTCGGGGGAACACAATTCAATGTGTAATAGCCTCCTTGACAAATCACAGAGAGATGGGAAGTCTATAAGGTCTCCTGAAGGACCATGGAGATACAGTACAAGATTAGAAAAGGGGGGCGGCATGTTCTAGGTGGAAGGGATGATGGCCTACAAGCTTCCATTTACCCTCCTAAGGGTCCTATGATTTCAAACAAATAGCAGACCATCCAAAAGCTCAAGTGATACCTCAAGAGAATACTAGTTTAGAGAGAAACTGCTGGCAGATCCATAAATGTCTTAAAGCTAGTTCAAGGGAATGCTGCACTGGCTTTGGGGCTCAGCCAATTTTGTGAATTTCTGCTGATGGCAGGGTGAGCAGAGACAAATCCAAAGGCTGGACTGCATGAGTTATATCACTTTAGATGCCAGCATGGGACGAATACAGAGCAAGATGGAAAAAAATGCTGTCTTCTCACCGGTGACACTGGTAACTAGTAGGATTTAACATCATTTCCAAAAGGAAAAAAAAAAAGAGTCCAAGTACAGAATTTTTCTGAGTTAAAGTTGAAATGACTGAGAAAAAACACCAAAGTAACTAGGCTTATCTGGAACTGAGAAGATCATAATAGCAATAATAATAGTAATAGTAGTAATAAAGATAAAAACAACAGTGTCATTGTTACTGCATCAGAGAGAACCAAATCCTGATACAGAATATGCTGTGATAGAAATTAATTTGTGGAAAGAAAGAAAAGCTATGTTTGGTTACATAAGGTCTAAATTTATGGTCTATTAAGTCTGCACCCAGCAAGTTTTCTTTAACCAAGGAGATTCTAAATGACAGAATATTGGATGGATAACTTGCTATTGATGTACTATTATGAATAACTGGACAGATGCGCAGATTTTATTGGAAAGATAAATATTATGGTTAAAACTCTTAATTTTGTGTGTGTGTATCAATATGATCAACATTCCTTACTAATCTCTATGCGTGCTCAGTTGCTCAGTCATGTCCGACTCTTTGTGACCCCATGGACTGTAGCCTGTCAGGCTCCTCTGTCCATAGGATTCTCTAGGCAAGAAGACTGGAGTGGGTAGCCATTCCCTTCTCCAGGGGATCTTCCCAACGCAGGGATCGAACCTATGCCTCTTATGTCTCCTGCATTGGCAGGCAGGTTCTCTACCACTGTGCCACCTGGGAAGCCCTGCTAATCTTCATTAAATATCAAACATAAATGGGTTACCTGGAGTAACATAAGAATAGGACTTTTTATTTTTCTCCCTGTAGCTTAAACTCCCTCTATAATACATACTTCTAATGGTTACTTATGGCAACTTGGTCACTCTTTAAAGCAGACAAAGTTGCTCTAGGAGACGTGACCACAACCGCCCCCATTTCCCACCAGCTGGTCCTTGGCCTTGGCCACCACGAGCTGACTCAGGACAGCGTCAACTCAGCCTTCCTCTCCCTTGGTGCCCTTTCAGGTTATGCATGGCCATTGTATCTCTTCCCCACTTAGTGCTCACTTTTCCCCTTTACTGAAGTGAAAAGTAGGTTTTATTCTAGAAAGCCTGTGAAGGCCCTGGTTTTATAAGTTTAATGGCTCTTACAGTAACTTTTCATTTGAAGGAAAATAAAAGGCTTCCTAAACATGTTTTGCACTATATGTATACATACATATATATATATATATATATATATATAAACACACATATATCTATATATATACACATATGTGTGTGTGTGTATATATATATATATGTATGTATATATATATTTAGGAGTATCATTCTCTCATTCTCTTTCATTCTCACTCCTTGTATCCCTTCCCTTCTGTAATGATCCCGTCTTTTCCTTCGGGAAGCCTAATCTGCCATCTGTGAGGCTGAGGCACACGAGGGCTGCAGGAGTCTCTCCTGTGGCTCCATATCGGCTTCCCTGAGTTAGTGCACCGCAGATCAGGGTCCTGATTCGTGAGCAAGTTGCCCTCCTCTGACTGCCGAGCTGGACGCACAATCTCAGGGCCACCTGAGTAAGAACGCTCTCTGGGATTTGGTCCCTCTCTGACGGCCCCTTCCTTCTAAGCCCTGGGTCCCAGTCATTTGGCTTCTGGGCTTTTCCTAGGCTGTCATGACTACAATGAGGAATGTTTCCTCTCTCTCCTTATTCTCACTACCTTCTTATAGGAATCTGTGGGACTCTACACACTACATCATCCCACAAAGATGTAAGACCCTCTCTTTTTAGGGTCTTTCATTTGTTCTGACATTTCAAAATGAAGATTGGAACTTATGACAGTAGTTAGGACCACTCTAAAGGACCAGATTGTCTGTGTTTACCAGAATGATGGGCTTACTGAGGAGGTTTCACACCAATTTCCAAGGGACAGAAGATGACTATTTTATTTTTTGTTCTTACTAAATAGAGTGAGAATTAATTTGCAAAATATTCACCTTAAGAAGAGGGTGGTCTGTTGGCAATATTTCAATGTATATGTGAATAAGCAAGCAAAGGTGATTTATAAAGAAAAATGTGTATTATTCTAATCAACAGTTATTGTTATCATTCACACTGCCCTGCCACATAATTTTCTACTTAGGTATTTTCATATACCCAGACAAAATTTGGGTAATATAATATGTATATACATATTATATATCTCTTTAATATTTGCATATATTACCCACATATACTAAATCTATCACATGTATCTACTATATATTTACTCTATATCATGCATACATACTTAATATATCATATTTATGTGTTTTGCATTTTGTAATATACACCTTACATATGTGCATCTTGTGTACAATGTAAGAAATGTATACATATATTATAGTTCACATATCTTAAATTATTTTTATACTTGATGTGATTCTTTTTTTAACAGACAATTTTTTGCCCTAGGAAATGAAAGACAAATGAAAACATTTGGAATCTTGAAAAGACCTGTGTTAAGACTCTTAAATATTAACGATGCTATGAATTTCTAAGCTGTGTGCAAACTTAAACACATTATTAGAAGTGCTAATATTCAAATGTTGTGAAAATCACGAGTGGGAGCACAAGAGAGGACCGTGGTGTGCAGCGGAGCCCTCCTCCTGGAGACGTGGGTGAGATGAGGACGTCAGAGAGGATGGTGACGTGATGTAAGTGTGGGAAGTTCTCCCTGGGGCAGGATACAGATTTCTCCTCTCACTCGTCTGATGCCACAAACAGGGCTCATTTCACTCTAACTGGAGCTTTCCTCATTATTTCTTCACACCCGGCAGACACACAGTTTTCTGTGGCGCTCACCAGCCTAGACAGGTGTGATGTGCTGGGATGTTGAAAGGGCAGAGCCCCCGAGGCTCCCTCGTGAGTGTCACAGGCAGGTGTCTTTAACTTGGTGGCTGGTTGGACCTGCCAACTGAGAGGGGTGTGTGAGAGGTCAAGTCAGCTGTCCAGGGACAGGCTCGATGCTGGCTTCATCTCAGCCTTTATCAAGTGTGATTTTTTTTTTTTTTTTTAAAGTGCGGTGGCAGGAATTTCAGAGGGAAAGAGGGAGCTGTGGCAAGTTGTTAGGATCTAAGATGACGATACAGGACGAGCCTGGAGAAGCTTGTGCTGGGACCGGCCTCGGAGTCTCCGGCCACAGCTTGTGGAGGCGCCGCACGGGCTGCTATCTGTGCATTTGCACATTCTCAGTTGTGCTTGTCAACTTGTCATCCTGGGCTGTAATTACCTCTTTGCTAGTTTAGTCTCTAAGCCACATCACCTGCAGTGCAAATCCACTTGCCACGCCACATCGTCCAGCGGCACCTTGGTGACCCCAGCTCCCGGGGCATCACTTTCAACACTGGGAAAATGGCTTTTCCTCATTGCCTTGCCTTTCCCTCCTTCCTTCTCATTTTGATGGCCTTGTCCACACAAATATGATCTACTTAAGGTGAAAACTGCATTCCACAGCACACCTTCTGGCCCCTTCAGTATCAAAAGTGAATTATCTTTGCCTTAACCTTCCCCCATTGGTAAAGGCTAGGAGGATTAGTAGAGGGCAGCCAGGCAGGACAATAAACCAAATTCTTCCACATTCCACATTTTTCCTAAATGGATTACTAAATGCATATTGCTAATCACATCATTTTGTTTATGGAAAAGAGAGAGAGAGAAAGAAAATCAAACTGCTGTTATCCACTACTAATTACAGATGAGAGAGGATTAAATTGGAAAGAATCTCACTGCAGGAAAATGGCAAAGGAGAAAAATAAAGAAGCCTATTATTGTTCATTTTCAACAGAGAGAACACACAAAGAAAACAGTTTAAGCCTTTCTTCAAAGGACTTTTAGAGGTAATTTGAAGGATTTTTACAATGCAATTATTTTTTTTTTTCCTGTAAGAATCAAAAGCACATTTTGAGACAAAAAATCTCATGGAACAGCAAAATTTCCCCAGCATAGACAGGAGAGAAAAGGGTCTTGATAATTTCATAGCAATGGTTTCTTTACTGTGAAATCCCTGATTTTTGTCCCATTGTGGCTACCTTCTGCCTAGGATCCTCTATTCCCTTCTATTATCATAAGCTTTACACCCAAGCCATCTAAACAGGCATACTTCCCAGTGTGACTTTGAAACTTTATCAGTCAGGCTAAATGAATCTTAGCCTACAATGTAGAATACATGTTCTCATGCCTCAGAAATGCACTGTTCATTTTCAGGTATGTCAAGGAATAAATTAATATGCTGCTGGATGCAACATAACGGCTTTGTGCCTCACCGTGTTGTTTATGGTGATTGAACTTGTCTGCTAAGAGAGGTTTTGAAAGCTAACAGCCTCAGACCCCCCAATGCGGTGAATTCATATTATCCATCCCACAAACATGGTGTGACCTGCAAAACTGACAAGGAGAAACCTTGGGCCAATTGCCAAGTTTTCAGTAGCATTTCAATTTCTGTAAGTCTCCATTATTAAGGAATAAAATAAGCCCTCTTAATTTAAACTGTTTTAAGATGGGATAGTAGAAATTTTTTTTTTACAATTTTTTAAATTATTCTGGTACACATACCTAATGCTTGACTTGACTTCTGTCCTATAATGTGAAATGCAGCTAGACTAAGACTTCAGTGATCCCATAATAAATAGGGAAATATAATTATGAACATTTACAGAAATGGAAGTGTCGTTTCTTTAGAGAAGTTATGGTCATCAACACTAAGGACCTTACATGGAACAACTGACTGATTCAACATTGAGAAAGGAGTACTTCAAGGCTGTATATTGTCACCCTGTTTATTTAAACTTATATGCAGAGCAAGCACATTATGCAAAATGCTGGGCTGGATGAGTTACAAGCTGGAATCAAGATTGCTGGGAGAAATATCAACAGCCTCAGATATGCAGATGGTACCACTCTAACGGCAGAAAATGAAGAACTAAAGGGCTTCTTGATAAGGGTGAAAGAGGAGAGTGAAAAAGCCAGCTTAAAACGCAACATTAAAAAACTAAGATGATGGCATCCAGTCCCATCACTTCATGGCAAATAGAAGGGGAAAAGGTGGAAGCAGTGACATATTTCCTCTTCTTGGGCTCTAATATCACCATGAATGGTGACTGCAGCCAGGAAATTAGAAGACGATTGCTTTTTGGAAAGAAAGCTATGACAAACCTAGACAGTGTATTAAAAAGCAAAGGCATCACCATGCTGACAAAGGTCCATATAGTCAAGGCTATGGTCTTTCCAGTAGTCATGTATGAATGTGAGAATTAGAATATAAAGAAAGCTGAGTGCTGAAGAATTGATGCTTTTGAACTGTGGTGTTGGAGGAGACTCTTGAGAGTGCCTTGAACAGCAAGGAGATCCAACCAGTCAATCCTAAAGGAAATCAGTCCTGAATATTCATTGGAAGGACTGATGCTGAAGCTGAAGCTCCAATACTCTGGCTACCTGAGAGAACAACTGACTCATTGGAAAAGACCTTGATGCTGGGAAAGATTGAAGGCAGAAGAAGAAGAGCAAGACAGAGAATGAGATGGCTGGACAGCATCACCGATTCAAATGGACATGAACTTGGGCAAACTCTGGGAGATGATGGCGGAGAGGGAGGCCTATTCTGCAGTCCATGGGGTCACAAAGAGTCGGACATGACTTGGCCACTGAACAACAACAACATCAAATGGTGAGCTGAATTTTGTAGGAAAACAAGCAGAATAAGCTAAACACTAATGTGATGTTATTTTGTCTGTTAATACTGATCAGCCTGTTCCTAGTGAAACCCAGAGGTTAACTGTAAAAAGCAGTTGCAGAAAAAAGTTCATTATAACGTAAATGATATGATTTCAGCTCAGAGGGGAAGCACAGGTAACAGAAATCTTTAGATCATTTTCATACTTTATTTTAGATATTCATCTCTACTTTTCCCAAAATAAAAATGGTACTGTATCTACAGTGTTGTAGTTTTGCAAATAAATCTAACGGCAAAATAGACACTAGGATTTAATTTTTTTGAGCTGGAGATCCACTAGATCATTTATTTCAAATTAATTATTGAGCATTTACCACCCTCCACACGTGACAGGGGTTACAACTGTGATGGGATATTTACACCCTGAGCCCCAACGGAGATCACTGCTCAGCAGTTTTGAGATCGCACTATTTCTCCCTCTTCCAAGACCGACAGTCATCCCAGTCTCCTTGGACTCACAGCTGCTTCCATACTAGAGCTGTGATCTGTGGCTGTGGTGGAGAATCTTTTCTTTCCGAAGAGATCTTCCTGGGGGTGAATGGGCCAAGGCTGCCAACATCTCTACCCCAGAAACAAGTGACACTACAGATCTACCTGGCAACTTGAAATCCAAACAGCACAGTTTGGGCTTCATTTTCTCCTGAAGTTGGTTTACACGTCTGGAGGAGGTCCTAATATCCTCTTGTTCAGTCGCTCAGTCATGTCCGAGTCTTTGTAACCTCATGGACTGCAGCACACCAGGCTTCCCTGTCCATCACCAACTCCCGGAGATTACTCAAACTCATGTCCATAGAGTCAGTGATGCCATCCAACCATCTCATCCTCTGTCCTCCCCTTCTCCTCCTGCCTTCAACCTTTCCCAGCATCAGGGTCTTTTCTAATGAGTCAGTACTTCGCATCAGGTGGCCAAAGTATTGGAGTTTCAGCTTCAACATCAGTCCTTCCAATGAATATTCAGGACTGATTTCCTTTAGGATGGACTGGCTGGATCTCCTTGCAATCCAAGGGACTCTCAAGGGACTTCTCCAACACCACAGTTCAAAAGCATCAATTCTTCAGTGCTCAGCTTTCTTTATAGTCCAACTCTCACATCCATACATGACTACTGGAAAAACCATAGCTTTGACTAGATGGACCTTTGTTGGCCAAGTAATGTCTCTGTTTTTTAAATATGCTGTCTATGTTGGTCCTAACTGTTCTTCCAAGGAGTAAGTGTCTTTTAATTTCATGGCTGTTAGATCCTTACCCCCACTTTGATTTAGGGAATATTCATGAATTGTCAAGTTCTGACTGATTCTACACTTTTTGGCTTTCCATTCTTTTCCCTCAGTAAGTCAAATCTTTTCTCATGCTTATAACCAGAAATAGAGAATCCCAAGTAAGCTCTATAAGAGGTCTGCTGAGCTACTTGGGGAGAGGAGAGAGCCGGGCATCTTGAACTATCCAGGCAGTGGGTGGTAACTACAGATAGAAGCCCTAGTGCTGGCTTACAGCTGAGCACATGTGAGGTGGCACATCAAGGACACTGATGTCTCTGCCTGGAAAGAGTCTGATCTTAACATCAATAGCTGGCACCAGGGACAGGGATTCACAAAACTCTGTCAGCAAGGAAAGTGCTATTGGGTTGAACAAGATGGAGTTGAGAGAGAGCTCCCAGGAGGGAGCTGTGCCTACCTGAGTCCATATGGAATCAGTTCTCAATTACTTCCACAGACATTCAAAGTGGCACTCATATGAGGATAGATTGTTTTCCTGTTCCTGTGTAGGAAAAAAAAAAGGAAGAAATTATCTTATGGAATCCACTTGTATGTTAGAAAAGGTATAGATGAGAACTATGTCATATTTTATAGAGGTATACGAAATCCATGCCTAGCCACTGCCTAGTTTGAAAACTGCCCTTTAGTTAAGTTGTTCTGAATTGATTCTCACTCCTTTTCTAACTATAAAAATGTACCTGTTTAGATAATGTTTGAGCACCATGTGACTCAAAGCAATAAAACATTGACCAAGTAGCATTTGGAAAAGTTATTTTAAGAGTATCCTGTGTTACTAAATGATCCACACCTCCAACACACACATGCCTACAAAATGCTTTAATTCATTGGTTTCCAACCTGGGGTCTCACATTTCCTGTATAGTCCATTTTGATACTTTTTAAAACAGTAAGAATTCTGAAGACTCTTGAAGACAGTAGAGTTGGAAATATTTTACAAGTTTTTCAGACACGTGAAAATGCTGTTCGATTCATCCATAGGAAATTTTCATTTGCCAAGTCAAAATCATTTGAACATATGTGGTTTTATATGGCTCATTCTAAATAATTTGGATTCTCTAAGAGAATCTTAGGACAGAGTTTATGTCTAGAAAAGCACAATTTATACATTTTAGGTTTTTCTGTTAAGTATCTATAGATTATCAAGAAAAAGCACATTAGCAAGTCCAGTGGTATTCACACTAATTCAGAGCTATGTATTAGAGCTCTTATGTTTTTTCAAGCTGCTGAAATAATATCTGCTCATGTTTTTTTCTGTGATTAAAAAAATTATCATTGTTATTTATGTTTATCTACACTGAGTAACATGTGCTAATTTTTTTAAGACTAAAGTTTTCCAGGAATCATGTCCCAGACATACCAAGGGTGGGGGTTTTTTAGTCAGCTCCAGCTGCTATAACAACTTAGCAAAGGCCAGTTGGCTTAAACAAAAGTTTATTTTTCATAGTTCTGGATGCTGTCAAGTCTAGGGGATCAAGTTCTTGGCCAAGTTGGTGTTTGGTGAAAACCTACTTTCTAGCTTTTAGACAAACACCTTCTCTAACTGTGTGCTCACATGGCCTTTCCCTGGCATGTAGAGTAACTTTGAATCTCTCTCGTCCTTTTCTTATTAGGGCACTATTTCCATGATGAGGATCCCACTCTCATGATGTAATCTAACCCTAATTATCTCTGAAAGGCCCCCATCTTTGTGAACTTGTGCAGACACAAACATTCAACCCATAACAGGGTAAGGACAAGGAACTGCAATTTTTAACAGATTTCCTAAGTGAATATTAACACATTATTGACCAGAAACATATCAATACGTCTTTTCTTCCATGAATATTATTGACCAGAGTTTTTTTTAATATTCACTTACTTAACAAATCTCAGGTTATGGGTGTTAGTTTCTGCAAAAATCCCCCAGTCCATAATGTGTTAAACAAGTACTTTTTACTTACTTTAATTTAAAATTTATGGCAATTGTATGTGGTGCATTCTACAATTGGAATATTTAAAAAAGAATACTGAAAATTCAGCAAGACTGAAGAATTTACCAAGGTCTGACAAAGTTATGATTGATTTCAAATATGTGATTTCCCCTATTTGTTTCAAGCCCTTTGTGTGCTTGTTAGTTTTCATCCTTCTAGAACCTTTTGCACATCAGTCTAAGTCAAATAACAGTAGCTTGACTGTATTAAGGCTGAGAAATATATTGGCTACCTGAAAAGAACAGCTGCATTCTTGGAAAAATAGACGTGGTTGGTCATTCTAAGTATAAGTCAAAAGTACAACACTAAGAAGTCACCAGAAAGAGCATAAAGAGAGCCATCTGAACAATCTATTCTTCATCATGATACTTTGTCAGCTAGGCATTGACTCTTGATAGGAATTCCACAGTTCCTTTGTTTACAAAGGCTGAAGTAACCTGAACCTGAATTTGATGACATGTAACTTAGTGGACTCATATTTATAATATGAAGTATGAATCATATTTACTTCTCTAAGTCAGAATGTCATGATATGGCCTTTTGTCATTGAATTCTCCCATTTCTCAAATGCCAGGGCACTGCTAGCCACATCAGTGATGCTCCTTGAAAACATCATGCCATGGTTCACCCAGTGATGCCAGCTCCTGATCTGGGAACATCAAGCTTCCCACTCGAGCTACTGAGCTGAAAAATCCTTGTTGTCTCCCTTTAATTGCACCTCAAATTGAGGCTCATTCTTCCCCCAAGATCTTACACACCATCACGGGAGAGAGAATTCTCATTTCTAGCTTCTCTGAAAGCTTATGTTATCAATGATGATGCTCAGATGCTGCAGGTTACAATCTTTAGGATCTGGCTGCTAAGAAATAAGCAGCATATCAGACACAAATTGACTCAGTCCTGATGAAAATTCTCAGTGAAAATGTATGTCTGCTGTGAAGTGGTCCCACAAGATATCATGAAATTGTACAGCACAAATATCATGTTATTAGTTTGGCAATAGCAAATATGCTCTAGTATTGAATTAAGATATTTCCTAAATGTTTAATATGGCTCAGAATGACCATAAAGTAATAATTTAGCATAAAGAGGCAGCAGAGGACAGTCCCCAAGAGAAAAATAGAGTTAAAATTTTGAAGTTTGAATGTTTAAATAATACTATTTTTGACATATACAGGCCACCCAACAGCAGCAAAATATATATTTTTCTCAAGTACACATGGGGCATTCTTTAGTATGCACAATATGTTTGGTCACAAAACTAACATTTTAAAAGGTTGAAATCATACAAAACATCTTTTCTGATCACAATTAAGTTAAACAAGAAATTAGTAACAGAAGGAAAATTGGAAAATTCACTCATAAGTGGAAATTAAGCAACACACTCTTAAAAATCAATTAGACAAAAAGAAATAACACGAGAGACAGGAAAGTACCTGAATACACAAAAACTTACGGAATGCAGTGAAAGCGGTGCTAAAAGAGAAATTTCTAGCTGTAAACAGAAGAAAGGTCTCAAATTCATAATTAAACTTACAGTTTAAAGAACTAGAAAAAGCAGAGCAAACTAAACCCAAAAGTAGCAACAGAAAAGAAACTATAAATATTAGTAGGATGATAAATAAAATGAATTATTAAAAAAAAGAGAAAATCAATAAAAGTAAAAACTAATTCTTTGGAAAGATCAACAAAATAAACAAAATTTTAGCTAGACTTAGTAAGAAAAAGGTAGAGAAGACACAAATTACTAAAATAAAAAATGAGACTGCAGATACACTGATTTTACAGAATAAAGTGAAAGTGAAAGTCACTCAGTCCTGTCTGACTCTTTGCAACCCCATGGATTATACAGTCCATGGAATTCTCTAGGCCAGGACACTGGAGTGGGTAGCTGTATCCTTCTCCGGGGGATCTTCCCAACCCAGGGATCAAAGTCAGGTCTCCTGCATTGCAGGCAGATTCTTCACCAGCTGAGCCACAAGGGAAGCCCTTACAGGATAAAAATAATTATAAAACAACACTATAAGACTTTTTTTTACAAAGACTGATAATCTAGATTAAATGGAAAAATTCTGAGGAACATACTTACCATGGTTGAACCGTAAAGAACAGAAAAATCTGAACAGACCAATAGCTAGTAAAAAAAGGATGAATCAGTAATGAAAACCTTACCATAAATAAAAGTCATGGAACAGAAGGCTTCAATATGAGTTCAATCAAATATTTAAAGAAGAATCAACACCAATTCTTTTCAAACTCTCCCAAAAACTGGAGAAGAGGGAATACTTCTAACTCATTCTATTAAGATAACATTACCCTGATAACAAAGCCAATCAAAGATAAGAAAATAAAGCTACAGGACTTCCCTGGCGGTACAGTGGACAAGAATATGCCTGCCAGTGCAGGGGACATAGGTTCAATCCCTGGTCCAGGAAGATTTCACATACCACAGAGCAACTGTAACCTGAGAACCACAACTACTGGAGCCTGTGTACCTAGAGCCTGTGCTCTTCAACAAGAGAAACCACCACAATGAGAAAACCATGTACCACAACGAAGGGTAGCTCCCTGCTCATCACAGCTAGAGAAAGCCCATGCACAACAACAAAGACAACCAAATAAATGAATTAATTAATTTAAAAATAATAAATAAAACTACAGACCAACATCCCTTTAAGACTAATGATGTAAAAATAGTTAACCAAATACTATCAAAAAGATTATAAGCATGAACAATTAGTATTTGTTCTGAGAATGCAAGGATGGCTCACCATATAAAATTCAATCAATGTAATACAAGTTAAAAAAAAATCACATGGTAATCTCAATAGTTTGAGAAAAAAACACAATGCAATTCAACATCATTTCATGATTAAAAAAGAAAAAAACACTCAGACTAGCAATAGAAGAAAAAACTTCTTAAATATGATAAAGCTTATATACGAAACAAAAAAACGACAGCTAACATTATACTTAATGGTGAGACACTGAAAAACTTTCACTTAAGATTAGGAACAAGACAAATATGCCAACTTTTGCTACTTGTATTCAACATAGAGTTGGAAGTTCTATCAACATCAGTAGGGCAAGAAATGATAAAAGTCATGTAAGGTGTGAAGAAAGAACTAAAATTATCCCTTTTCAAGTGACATAATCTTATATGTAGAAAATCTTACATATGTCATAAAAAGGCATGGAAGCTAATAAATAAGTTCAGTAAAGTTGTAAAATACAAAATGAAGAAACAAAAATGAGTAGTGTTTCTATATACTAACAACAAATAGTTTGAAAAAAATTAGAAAAATAATTCCATTTACAGTAGCATCAAAAATAATGAAATACTTGGGAATAAACAATCTAGTAAACTGAAGACTTATTTGCTGAAAACTACAGAATATATCTGAAAGAAACTGAGGAAGACATAAATGTATAGAAAGACACTCTGTGTTTATGATTGGAAGGCTAAATATTGTTAAGATGACAATATGACCCAAAGAGATCTACAGATTTAACATAATTATCAAAATACTAATGATTTTTGGTAGAAACAGGAAAACTCATACTAAAATTCATATGAAATCTTAAGAGAAGAGACTGTAGCTAAAATAATTTTGGGAAAGAAAAAACGTGGATTACTCAATAATTCTTAATTTCAAAACTTACAAAAGGTCTATATATTCAAAATAGCATGGTACTGCCATAAAGACAGACATATGTATTAATGGAATATAAAAGAAAATTGAGAAATAAATTCTCTCACATATCATTAAATGATTTTTGATAAGCCTGTTAAGACCACTAAGTAGGGAAAAGACAGTCTTTTAACCAAATGGTGCTGGGAAAATGGGATATTCACATGCAAAAAAAAAAAAAACAAAAAAACAACACGACAAAGTGGGACTCATATGACATGCAGAAATCAACTCAAAATGGATCAAAGTAGTAAATATAAGAGCTAAAGTCATAAAACTCCTAGGAGAAAACAAGAGGAAATCTTTATGACATTGGGTTTGGTAAAGATTAACTTGAATATGACACTCAGAGCAAGCTTAAAATAAAAGAAGTAAATTGGACTCAGTCACGGTTAACAACTATTGTGAAGCAAAGGATAGTATCAAGAGAGTGAAAAGATAACTCACAGAATGGGATAAAATGCTTGCAAGTCATATATACTCGATAAGAAACTAATATCCAGAATATATAAAGAATTCCTACTTCTCACCAACAACAAAAGAGGACCAACTAACAACTGGACAAAGGATTTCAACAGTCATTTCTCCAAAGAATATATATACAAAGGTTTAATAAGCACATGAAAAGATGTTAAACATCAATAATCATTAAGGAAATGAAAATCAAAACTACAATGAAGTACCACCTCACACCCATTGTGATGCCTATTATCAAAAAATGAAAATTGCAAATATTGGTAAGGTTGTAGAGAAACTGGAATTCTTAAGTGTTGATGGTAGAAATGTAAGATGATGCAACCACTATAGAAAACAGTTTGGAAGTTCCCCAAGATAATTTAATTTTTAAAGATTTTATTTATCTAACAGAAAATAATTTGTTAAAAAGTTAATAGCAACAATATATGTGATGCAATTATATATATATATCACTAAATATATGCATATTAGTTTATGTGTAAGTAAAATTGATTGACAGCAATTATACAAGTGACTGGAGGGAATGGGAATCATATAAAAGAATAGAAATCAAACAAAGTTTACTCTCAGGCCACAAAGGAGTAAAACTAGAAAGCAAACAGAAAGACAACAAGAAAATTTCCAAACACTTGGGGGTTAATCAACACATTTCTAAACAGCACATGGGTCAAATAAGAAATCTCAATAGAAATCACAGATATTTTGAGCTAAAAGAAAAAACAACTTATCAAAATATATGGGATGCCAGGAAGGAAATTTATAGCATTGGCTTCATATGTTAGAAAGAAGATACGTAACAAATCAATCATTATGTTTCCATTTTAAGACACTAGGAAAAGAATAGAAAATTAAACCCAAAGTAAGAAGAAAAGAGATAATAAAACCTAGAGCAGAAATCAACGGTAATTAAAGAAGAAATCAAGAGAATATAAAATTTACTAAACCAAAATCTGATCATTTAAAGCACTGATAAAATTGATAGTTACTCTGCCAATAGAGGAAACAAATTACTGTAGCAAAGATCAAATAAAGGACATTACCACAGAACTTATGGCTCTTAAAAGAGCAATGAAAGAATACAATGAACCACACTATGCCCATGAATTTGATAACATAGATGAACTGCACCAATCCACTGAAAGACATTCGTGTGATGCTGAGTCATTTTGTGTTCTACTCTTTGCGACCCCATGGATTGTAGCCCGCCAGGCTCCTCTGTCCATGGGATTCTTCAGGCAAGAATACTGCAGTGGGCTGCCATCCCCTCCTCCAGGGGATCTTCCTGACTCAGGGATCGAACCCATGTCTCTTCAGTCTCCTGCATTGGCAGGCAGGTTCATTACCACGAATGCCACCTGGGGAACCCACACAATCTGCCAAAACTTACATAAGATGAAATCAACAGTTTGAATAGGCCCACATCAAATTTAAAAATTGAATCAATAGTTAATAATATTAACAACTGTTCATCTCCAGTAAGAGGTTCCAAAGCACTATTTTTAAATGTCTGTGATACAAACACCCCAGTGGAGATGAGTATTTATGTGAGGCCAGTCAGGAACCCAGGGATTCTTCTTTAGCATTAATGGGATTTGAGTTTGATAACTGCATACCAATACTCCTGGCTTGATTCTCTTATGGAACTAGTTAGACAGAAAATAATAGAGGTTAAATGGCAAAACAAACAAACAAAAACCCTTTGAATGTCAAATAGGAGAGCGTCGCACACAAGTTGAAAGCAACACTTATTATAGTCTCACCATATGAAAGAAGTTGGTAGCTCTTGAGCATCAATTATAAGAGAGTACAATTACTTTTATTTATCGAGAGAGATTTTATCCTATTAACATTGGAAATTAACGGAGTGAACACTCAATTTATGTACTGTTCTCTATTAGCAAAGCTCCTGGCTCATCAACTCTTGTATGAGGCTGGAAGCTGGGATAGAATCCTTAACGTATGGTAAATTTTAGAACCTCAAATGGAAAGAGAATTAGTTTAGCCTGCAGAGTTATATGCAACCAATTTCAACACAGGGGAGACATTTTCAAGATGGATACTTGATTGGTAACAGTATGCTTCCACAAGTTAATATCTCAAGCAAGCAGGATTAATAATCCCAATGGCAACAACTGTCTGTTTTGTATACTGGGCAAGCATTACAGTTTAAGCAAATGCCATTTGAATGTTTTGGATCTCCTGTTTGTTTTGGAGGTCTTTCTCTCTCTCTCTCTCTCTCTTTTTTTTTTTTTTTTTTTTGCTGCACTGAGCAACATGCAGGATCTTAGTTCTCTGACCAGGACCCACACTCCCTGCAGTGGACATAAGGAGTCTTAAGTCTTAATCAATGGACTTCCAGGTAAGTCCTTGAATCTCCTATTTGTTTTGGAAAGACATGATTGTGACTTTAGAAACGATCATCCCATTTTCTGTTACTGATCACAGCCATTATGCCTCCTAGTTCAAAAAGATATGGCATCAGGGGCTCTCAAAGTCGTTGTGAAATAGAGTAATGCCAAATAACGAGACTTAAAAAATAATTTAAGAAGCTTGTCCTCCTCAACAAGGAGATGAAACCAGTCAATCCTAAAGGAAATCAACCCTGAATATTCATTGGAAAGACTGATGCTGGAGCTGAAGCTTTAATACTTTGGCCACCTGATGCAAAGAGCCAACTCATTGGGAGGGCCCCTGATGCTTGGAAAGATGGAAGGCAAAAGGAGCAGGGGACAGCAGAGGATGAGGTAGTTAGATAGCATCACTGACTCAACGGTCATGATTTTGAGCATACTCTGGGAGATAATGAATGACAGGGAAGCCTGGCATGCTGCAGTTGACGGGGTTGCAAAGAGTTGGGCATGACTGAGTGACTAAACAACAATCCTCCTCTACCCGTCTCCTTGCCTGATTTGAATGTTTCTTTTACTAGCCTGCCTTAATTATTCAACTGATATCTTTTGAGCTTAAAGCACTATTTTCTTGATGGCCATATGAAAATGAATATTTAGTACATAGAGGGGATAATATAGAAACTGCCATACAATAGGAGTCCAATAAATGCTTGCTGAATGGAGTGTTTTTGAAATGGTAATACTCTTAAGCTTACTAGTTTGGATTAGGTGTTGACCTCAAAATTCTAAAGAAATATCCTGTGAGGATAGGACCCAAGGAAGAGGGATGTCATAAAGCAGGGCAGCATGTGGAAGAGAAAGTAGAGCATCTACCAGAATTAAGCTTAAAAAAGGGAGGCAACTTGGCTGACTGTCTCACAGATAACTAGTGCCAAGAACACTATATGGCAACCAACAAAGCATTTAGTATTTTTAGTGTAAGAGAGTAAGTTTTCACTCAGAAAACTTTGCCAGAAATCGAAGTTATCTTGCTTTGTGTTGTTAACAAGTATCTTCTTTTCAGATCTAGAATTGTTGACCAACTAGTGCTTTACACATGCTCTATTCTGTCCTGAAAAGAGTTTATTGACAATCCCTAGAAAGAAGACAGCCAATCAGTTTCCAGCTTATTCTTTGATGCTTCTAGAAAAGTCAGAATGATATCCTACAAAGAGTTCAATATTCAGTATCTTTAATATCCACTAGAAAAAAAAAAAGGAAAATGTCCCAGTTGAAAAGTAAAATTCAAAATACATAGGCAATTCCTGACAGAATCAATACAAAAGAAGTTTAATCAGCATATAAAGTTACATTACCTCTTAATTATAAAGCATGACAAAATAATATAATGATTAGCTTATCTTGCCTATAAAATTAGCAAATATTTTATGGCTCCTGTGGTAGATGATGAAGAATGAGAAAGATGATGAAATGTCTCATTTGCTGATCATTGATACAAACTCTCCAAAAGGAATTCAACAATATGTTATCAAAAGACTTAAAAATGTATGCTCCCTTTGAAAAAAATAATATATGTACTCTTTAAGAAATTTAAAATCTGGCTATTTAGTCTTAAGAGGATAATAATTAACATGTACAAACTTTAGCTACAAGTTTGTTCATCATAATAACATTTATTAAATTAAAAAAATCATAAATATTAAAAATAGGCTACATAAGAATAAATAGGAATACATTTTTCTTAATGTAAAACTCTAGCTTGTATTACAGAAAAATATCAAGAAGCATCAAATACAATGCAAATAGTGTGTGTGCGCAGTGGTAGTGATGGGCAATATGGAAAATTATTACAGAGATTTAAAATTGGAGAGTAGTCCAAAGGCTTGGCAGGAAATTATTTCCTTTCTGTTAAGAAAAATAAGAATAGATATGGCATCAACAACATGGAAAGACAACCTACAGAATGAGAGAAAATATCTGCAAATGATATGACCAATAAAAGATTAATATCCAAAAGGTATAAAGAGCTCACACAATTCAATACTGAAAAAAAAATATCAAAAAATGGGCAGAAGACCTAAACAGACATTTATCCAAAGACATAAAGATGGCCAAAAGGCACATGGAAACATGCTCAACATTAATAAAAATTATTACAGAAATGCAAATCAAAACGACAATCAGATATCACCTCACACAAGTCAGAACGTCTACCATCAAAAGTCTACAAATAGTAAGTGCTGGAGATGATGTGCAGAAAAGGGTACACCGCTGTTGATAGGAATGTAAATTGGTACAGCCACTGTGGCAAACAGTAGGAGGTTCCCAAAAAACCTAAAAACTAGATGAGCTATCATATGATCCTGCCATCCCACCCCGGGCATATATCCAGAAAAGATGAAAACTTTAATTTGAAAAGATAGATGCAATCCAATGTTTGTAGCAACACTATTTACAACAGCCAAGACATGGAAATAAGCCAAGTGCCCACCAACAGATTACTGGCTTAAGAAGATATAACGTGTATATATGTGTGTGTGTCTGTGTGTACACATACAATGGAACAGTACTCAGACATAAAAAAAAATGAAATAACGCTGTGTGCAGCAACATGGATGGACCTAGAGAAGTAAGACAGAGAAAGACAAATGTCGTATGCTATCACTTACATGTGTAATCTAAAAAAAAATGATACAACTGAATTTATATACAAAGCAGAACAGACAGACACAAAAAACAAATTAATAGCTAACAAAGGGGAAAGGTGGGGGAGGAATAAGTCAGGAGTATGCAGTTAGTAGATACAAACTACTGTACATAGCATAGATAAACAACAAGGACCTTCTTATAGCACAAGGAACTATTTTTAACACCTCATAATAACCTATAATGGAATATAATCAGAAAAAAATAACTGAAGAATCACTATGGTGTACACCTGAAACTATCACAATATCGTAAATCAACTATACTTCAATTAAAAAAAAAGAATCGGTCAAATATTTCTAGTTTCTCTTAAGGCCTGAGGAGCTCATTCCTGGAATAGTCAGTCTGCTGGCTGTGTTGTGGAGTGCTTCAGGCATTAGTTCAATTAATCCTAACAATTCTGAACGTACATCTGTTACCATCTGTATTTTACAGCTAAGGAAACAAAGACATCAAAGCTCACACAGCTAATAAGGGACAGAACTGTCAGAGCTTTTGAGGAAACTGAACGCAGAGTAGCATACATACATGTATATATAAGTAAGTTCTGGGAATGGTGATTCTTGAGTGGAGGGTAGGTGGGGGACACTGGCTTGTGAATTCAGATGGTGTTTTGGCACTGAGACATAGACTCCCTGTGTCAACCATAACAATGCAGAGAGGCAGAGAGTTTATAATAGATTGCCATTTGGGTTAGTAACCAGTGTTATCTTTCTACTGGTTATGCATTATTTTCCAAAAAGCAAAATTTTAAATGTACCCCTGTGCTCAGTCGGGTCTGACTGACTCTTTGCGACCCCATGGAATGTAGCCTGCCAGGCTCCTTCGTCCATTGGATTCTCCAGGCAAGAATACTGGAGTGGGTTGCCACTTCCTACTCCAGGGGATCTTCCTGACCCAGGGACTGAACTAACATCTCTTGCATCTCCTGCATTGGCAGGTGGATTCTTTACCACTGGCACCACCTGGGAAGCCCCAAATGAACCTCTCAGAGTGCCTTATTGGAATTAGTGCTACCTTGTGGGAGAGCAGGGCAAGGAACAACATAATTAAAAAAAAAAATGCAGTTTATGGGAAAATACAAATATTCCTAGGAAGCCCCTATGTGCCAGATTATATGCATACTTCATTTCATTTAATCCTCAAAAATAAAAACAAAAAAAGAGAAAGTTAAAAGGAAAACCTTATGAAATAAGGATAATTAGCATCCCTGGGCATTTAAGAGGTTTATTTTATTCCATAAATATTATGACATTTTTCCAATGCTAAAGTGCTAACAGATGATGGAGTTAGAATTGCTCTCTAACATCAGAATGTTAGACAGAACAACATCTGATGTTAACAAGATCTGATGTTAAACAAACATCAGAATGAATGACAGAACCAAAATTTCTACCAACTGATGAATGGATAAACAATATGTGTTATATCCACATAATGGAATATTATTTGACAATTAAAAGGAATGAAGTACTGACATATGGTAAAATATGAATGAACCTTTAAAATATTATGCTAAGTGAAAGAAGCCAGTGCATTCAATCAAATGTCCAGAACGGACAAATCGGTAGATACAGAAAGTAGACTCGTGGCTGTCAGGGGCTATGAGAAGTAGAGAATGTGGAGTGGCTGCTAATGACTACAGTTTCTCATTGAGGTGGTAAAGATGTTCTGGAATTAGATAATTCTGATGACTGCAGAACCTTGCAGATATACTTTGAATATACAAGAAACTGCTCAACTGTCTACTTTAAAATGATGAATTTTGATACCCTATAAATTGTATCTCAAGAATAAAATTGACAATGAGGTTGTGTTGGGCTGGTGATTCTAAATTTTATCTTTTCCAAATTTTCTCTAATGTGGCTAACTAACTCTCAAAATGAAAAAGAGAAAAAAATAATCAGACGTAGGTCTAAATAGAATCAGCAGCATTAATAACAGCCATATCATAAATTACCAGATTTGTTTCCAACAAACTAAAGAAGGGATCATTATTAGACAGGAAATGAGTTTGTGAGCAGCTGTTCTCATTATTATGGCAACCTGCAGCTGTTCTCATTATTACAGCAACCTGCAGGTCCTGAATTTCCTGAGATGCAGCACCCAATAAAACCTCCCAAATCCATGCTGAGAAAATGTCTTCAGTCCCTCACATGCCCTTGTAACAGGATCACAGTTGAGGACACGTGCCTAACCCTCTGATCAAGCTGAGGGCAATGAGAAGAGTAAGGTGGGATATGCTTTTGACTTGGTGAGTTGAGCGACGGTGGGGCTGTGGACCCTTGAATATCATATGGCCCAGCACTGACTAGCATGGGGAACTTGGACAACTTACCTGACTTCTCTGAACCTCTATTTGCTCACCTGTTACCTGGGGCTCAGTTGTCACAAGGACTCAGGAATACATTAGCATGCCAAGTGCTTAGCACTGTGCCAGGCCCCAAACCAGTGCTTAATGAATATGAATGGTTCCATCATGGACCTTTTTTTTTTTTTTAAAGTATGGTTGACTTATATTGCTGTGTTAGTTTCTGGTATATAGCAAAGTGATTCAGTTAAATGTATATAATGTGTTCTTTTTCAGATTCTTTTCCATTATAGGTTCCATTACAGTTCTTTGTGCTATACAGTAGATCCTTGTTTACCTACTTTGTATATAAGAGTGTGTATCTGTTAAGCTCAAATTGATCCCTCCCATCTTTTTCCCTTTGGTAACCATAAGTTTGTTTTCTATGTCTGTGAGTCTGTTTCTCTTTTATAAACAGACTCATTTGTATCATTTTTGATTCTACATATAAATCATATCATATGATATTTGTCTTAGCATGACTTACTTTACTTAGTATGATAATCTCTAGGTCCATCCATGCTGCTGCAAATGTCATTACTTCATTTTTTATGGCTGAGTAATATTCCACTGTGTAATATACATCCCACATCTTCTTTATCCATTCCTCTATCAGTGGACATTTAGGTTGCTTCCATGTCTTGGCTACTGTAAAGAGTGCTTCAGTGAACACTGGGGTGCATATCCCCTTTTGAGCCACATTTTTCTCTGAAAATATGCCTAGGAGTGAGATTGCTGGATCATGTGGTAGCTCTGTTTTTAACTTTTTAAAGGAACCTCTAAACTGTTTTCCATAGTGGTGGCACTGATTTACATTCTTATCAACGTAGGAGGATTTCCTTTTCTCCACACCCTTTCCAGCATTTACTATTTCTAGATTTCTTGATGGTGGCCATTATGGGCTTTCATCATTTCTTCCATTCCTTTGACAATCGTGTACTGATTACCAACTCTGTGCAGGGTGCTGGGAATACAGTAGAAACAGAACATAAGAATCACAGCACTTCTTAGTAGGGATACACACAAAAACAAGATTTTAAAATAATATAGGTAGTATGAAAGTGAAAGTGAAAGTCGCTCAGTCGTGTCCGACTCTTTGCGACCCCATAGACTATACAGTCCATGGAATTCTCCAGGCCAGAATACTGGAGTGGGTAGCCTTTCCCTTCTCCAGGGGATCTTCCCAACCCAGGGAGTGAATCCAGGTTTCCCGCATTGCCTCAGGGAAGCCCTAAGGGGTAGTAATTAGCACTAAAAAGAAAAAAAAAGCTAAGAGGGAGCCTTGACATGTTAGTGTGGCTTTGTAGTTGACTTTGTAGTTAGGGTGGCCAGGGAAGGCCTCATGAGATAGGGCTTTGGAATAGAGACAGGAAGAAAGGGATCAAGGAGCCAGGCAGGCATCGGGCAGAAGAGCATTTCAGGTAAAGCAAAAGCCAAGGTCCTGAGTTTAGGAGCTTGCCTGGAATGTCTGAGGAAAAACGAGGAAGCTGCCTTGTTGACATCAGACTGAAGAGGGTAGGGAAGAGGTGGGGGGATCCTTTCAGGGACAAGACTCAGGAGTTCAGATCAGAAATGAGCTCAGACCAGGTTGGTGACAGTGGAGATGCTGAGCAGTGGTCAGGTGCTGGGTGCCTGGTGAAGGCAGAGCCGACAGGGCGTCCTGATGGAACAGCCTGAGCGAGAGATGGTTAAAGGCCAAGGCTCTATGCTCATCTGAATCCACTACAAGCTTGGAAATAATGACCCACTCATGGCAGGCACTTCAAAAATATTGAATATTCTCAGAGTTGGAAGATTCCTTAAAGCCCTCTCTCTAGTTAAGCCGTGTTGTTAGCCCTTGATTTTTCTCATTATCAACCACTAGCTGGCTTTAGCCCAATAATACTCCATCAAATGTGAGAGGAAAGCACTGCTTCTCAAAGTGATCGATTCCACCCTTAAACAGCTCTTAGCATGTGTGTAACCTCTCTGAGGCATTACAAATAAATAAATACAAATAGGACCATATGTAGGTCCATTTCACCTTTCCAGCTTTCAAAGTTTTTTTTTTTGTTGTTTGTTTCTGTGCTGCACAGAATCGGACACAACTAAAGCGACTTAGCACACGCACATGCTGCCATGGAATAAAAGCCTGCTTCACATTAAGTACTGTCACGTGTACATGAAAATAACAAACCTTTTAAGATTTTATCTAAAGCACTGACATAAATGAAGAGGAAAGTACTGAACATGGTGGTGGCCTGTGGAAATGCCTCCAGGGTGTTTTTCTGTTTCAGCTGGGCCAAATCGTTTTTTTAGCAATGTCTTAGCCACAATAAACCAGCCAGTTATAGAGTCACCTAAATATATGATAATTTAGCTATAGTTTTCCTATTCTTTTTTCCCCTAGGAGGAGAAAATATTCTAATACTTTCTTGAAATCCAAATATAGTATATATTCTGCATTTTATTGGCTACTTAGTCTTTCAAAAACTTTTGACTTTCCATAATTTATTCTTAGTAAACCAATGCAAGATTCTTGTGATTAGGATTCACTTTTAAAAGCCCAGTAATTTAAAATCCTATTATTTATCCACAATAATGCCTGTCTGTCTACTGGTATTACTCTAACAGGTCTATAGAAATTTTTAATTTCTTCTCTTTCCCAAAATGAAAATTGCAAATGTATATATACATATCTAGTCTTTCAGCAAATTTCCACATCTTTCTAATTCTCCAGAGAACTTTAAAACTCTTTTCATAATGTCATTACATATTACTCTATGAAGCAAAATTTTTTATAGACAAATATGATTTTTGGAGTAATTCTCACACTTAGTTCTTAGGGGCATTTTTAATCTTTAATCTGATAGGTTGGTGCAGAACACTGGGAGAGGAAAGGTCAGGCTGACCACCCAGGCTTTACCATCGATGCCTGCTAAAGCAGGAGATTCAGGTTTGATCAGGGGAAGATCCCACATGCTGTGGAGCAAGTAAGCCTGTGTGCCGCAACTACTGAGCCTGAGATCTAGAGCCCGAGAGCCGCAACTACCGAAGTCCATGTGCTCTAGAGCCCATGCTCCACAACAAGAGAAGCCACTGCAATGAGAAGCCTGCGTACTGCAACGAAGAGTAGCCCTAGCTCACCACAACTAGAGAAAAGCTTGCCCAACAACGAAGAACCAGCACAGCCAAAAATAATAAAATAATGAGAAAAAAAAAGGAAACTGTATCTGGAAAGAACCAGCGAGTCCTCTAAAAACATAATCCTCCTTAACTGGGAACTATTCTCCTTGAAACACTTTACCAACTCATGGTCTGGAATTTTTCTTTAATTCATATGTTTGCTCATCAATTTTTGTTTTAAAAATCATTCTACATGGTGGGCAAAAATAAAGCCTCAAGTAACCTGAGATGAGGTATTTTAATTTTTTTTTATTCTGTGATATATTATCATAACATCAGCCATCTCTTTTCTTATTCTACTTACTGCAAATATAATTCAGAAGTGATTTATTCTTAGACTTCAGATTTCTTTCTCAAGCCTCCATTTCCTATAGATTTAAACTGACGTGATGCTCTTCTTACGGTTTCACTCCTTTTTATTTGCTCTATTATATTTTCTACATATAATCTTGAGGCTATGAATCTTCTTTATATACAACAATAATGTTTCTTTAAAAAAAATCAACAGATACGACTTCCTAAGTGATGTAGTAAGAAGCATTTGGGAAACGCTTTCCTTCCTCTTAAAATTCGTTTATAACACATTTGGCAGCTAGAATTGCTTTAAAACAGATGAAGCTTTCCTTCTATAATTTTAGGATAGGCATGGAAATTCATATAATCTTTAAAGATCCAACATTTTGAGATGAAACACCCACTGAGTACAGTAAGCACATACAAACCTTTGAAAGTTGCGAACTTTCTAGGATGAGAAGATGAACGAGATAAAAAGAGCTACTACCTAGACATCACTGGATCATTTTTACAAGAGGGTAGATAGAATTGAATCCAGCAAGGAACTAGAACCTGTGCCATCAATGTCAGGCCTGTGTAACATTGCAGCCTGCATTCTGTCTCCCATTGCCAATGATCCTTCCAGCTCTACCATTTCCCACTCCTCTCCCTCCTCCACTCAGTAACTCTTCTTGTCTGTTTACTTGATATCAACTCCTGTAAAGTCAGCTGTTGTACTGTACTACTCTACCTTTCAAGGTACTATACTGTAAGATTAAAAATGTTTTATTTTTTGTGTTCATTTTTTATGTATTATATTTGTGTGAGAGAATGCCATAGAATGCTCAAACTACCGCACAATTGTACTCATCTCACACGCTAGTAAAGTAATGCTCAAAATTCTCCAAGCCAGGCTTCAACAGTACACGAACCATGAACTTCCAGATGTTCAAGCTGGATTTAGAAAAGGCAGAGGAATGAGATATTAAACTGCCAACATCTGTTGGACCATCGAAAAAGCAAGAGAGTTCCAGAAAAACATCTACTTCTGCTTTATTGACTATACCAAAGCCTTTGACTGTGTGGACCACAACAAACCCTGGAAAATTCTTAAAGAGATGGGAATACCAGACCACCTGACCTGCCTCCTGAGACATCTGTATGAAGGTCAAGAAGCAACAGTTAGAACTGGACATGGAACAACAGACTGGTTCCAAATAGGAAAAGGAGTACGTAAAGGCTGTATATCGTCACCTGGCTTATTTAACTTATATGCAGAGTACATCATGAGAAACGCTGGGCTGGAGGAAGCACAAGCTGGGATCAAGACTGCTGGGAGAAATACCAATAACCTCAGATATGCAGATGACACCACCCTTATGGCAGAAAGCAAAGAACTAAAGAGCCTCTTGATGAAAGTGAAAGAGGAGAGTGAAAAAGTTGGTTTAAAACTCAATATTCAGAAAACTAAGATCATGGCATCTGGTCCCATCACTTCATGGCAAATAGATGGGGAAACAGTGGAAACAATGACAGACTTTATTTTGGGGGGCTCCAAAATCACTGCAGATGGTGACTATAGCCATGAAATTAAAAGATGCTTGCTCCTGGGAAGAAAAGTTACAACCAACCTAGACAGCATATTAAAAAGCAGACATTACTTTGCCAACCAAGTCCATCTAGTCAAAGCTATGGTTTTTCCAGTAGCCATGTATGAATGAGAGAGTTGGACTATAAAGAAAGCTGAGTGCCAAAGAATTGATGCTTTTGAACTGTGGTGCTGCAGACGACTCTTGATAGTCCCTTGAACTGCAAAGAGATCCAACCAATCCATCCTAAAGGAAATCAGTCCTGAATATTCATTGGAAGGACTGATGCTGAAGCTGAAACTCCAATACTTTGACCACCTGATGCGAAGAACTGACTCATTGGAAAAGACCCTGTTGCTGGGAAAGATTTGAAGGCAGGAGGAGGAGGGAACAAGGCATCACCGACTCAATGGACATGAGTTTGAGTAAACTCTGGGAGTTAGCGATGGACAGGGAGGCCTGGTGTGCTGCAGTCCATGGGGTCACAAAGAGTCGGACACGACTGAGTGACTGGACTGAACTGAACTGTGTGAGAAGTATTATAAACCTATTAAGTACTGTACTTTATAGATGATTGGTTTAGCTGGGTTCATAGGCTAACTTTGTTGGACTTATGAAAAAATTGGACTTACAAATGCACTTGTGGAACAGGAACTCATTTATATGTAGGGGACTACTGTAATAATGACTGAAAAAGTCCTTTATCGTACCAGGTTACACTATGAATAAAAAGATGGGAGAGCTCAACACTGCCTCAAATGTAGGACACCCAGGAAATAGTGTCTTTTATACCTGTAGACATCTTTCTTCTGATACAATATTTCTTTTTGGAAGCCAACCACATCACATCAACCAACCCTAGGGCCACACAGTTCCTCTAGGCAGCCTCACTAGTCACACAGGCTCTAGCCATGTCCTCATCCTGGATCTCCCAGCACTAGTTTTCCTGTTCCCCTTCCATCTGGGGGGCATTGTTTCTGGAGTCTAATTTCTGGCTTAAATTAAGATCATTGATTTTCTATCCTTTCACTCAGGAACTCTCCCCTATGTCACCAACCATTTACATCAGAGCTTTCTTCTTTGGAAGGGAAAGGGGTGACAAAGGGAAAATGAGAATGACTGTGCTTTGATTTTGCCTGATTTCATGATTCTCATGCTGCCCTCATCCATCACAGATGGCTTGAAGTATAGGTGTGGGGCTCTCTCGTCCATCATTACAAGCCCTCAGTTAAGTCAAAGACCTGTTTTCCCATTCTAGGAAATAGAATCTGAAGTTTTTGATGGGAGCATCCATAGCAAGGAGTTTGGATGTGAATCACAAGAAAGCTAAAGGCAGCATTACTGTTGTTTGGAGGTCTTCAGGTAAAATGAAAGCTGCTCTGCTGAGTCCTTCTCAGAGGTGCTTGTTGGGCCCCAGAGCCCAGGCAACATAAGGTGCCTTGAAATTAGGGGCTTGACAGTGGGTGCTGATGACCAATTTCAACAGGGTTCCTGTGCAACGTTCTGACCATTTGCTGTACTATCATTCACTCCGACTAGACAATTTGTTTAAGGACCTATCTCTTTCTCCAAAGCTCCTCTCATTTCTCATGAATTTTCCTCCATAACTTCTTGTATCCCTCAATTCCTAGGAACTCCTAAAACCTGAAGCAGGAAGCCTCACCATTTCCCAGTCCTAATCCCTCAGATAGATCATTTTACTAACTATGGGTCATTATGAAAATGAAAATACACTCTCAGCATTTATCAAGTGTCTCAATAAATTTAATGAAGTTCTTTTTTAATTTAAGAAAATATAACTTGTCTTTTCAGAAAGAGTCAGAGATTGTTTTGCTTCATGCAATGTGGCACTCTGGTGCTGCTAGAGACAGACTGTATAACATTTTCCATGAGATAACAACCTGTTTTCTTTTTAGACAACTGGTTCTCAACCTGTCTGCTCATAGGAATCACCTGGGAATCTTAGAAAACACTGATGTCTAAGTCTCTTCTCCAGACTGATATAATTGATCTGGAATAAGGCCAGGGTTTCGGCTTTTAAAAGCTCGAGTATGCAGCCAAGATATACACCATTGGTCTACTCCATTTTTATCTGACTCCTTTGAATCATGAAAAAACCCTCTGTCTCGTAACCTATGTAGCCTGTATTATAAAATAAATTCTACCCTATGATACAGCTGTTATTGCTTTGATTCGATAATTCCAAACAGCAATTTTTCAATGCCTCTTCGATTTCTTACAACAGATATTCAGAGAAATGCTTGAGGGCATCAGATTTGCCTTAAGAAAAAAAAAAAAAGCTTAAGCATTTTTTCACCTCCATGGAACAGAAGGAAGTCAAAAGATAGATAAGTCTATTACCTTGTGGTGATGATTTCACAGTATAACCTGTCTCCAAACTAAAATTGTATACATTAAATATCTGCAGTTTTGTATACCAATTATACTTAAAGCTGTTTTTAAAAAATGTATCTCAGCTTATGCACCAAGAGAGTTATCCAGAATGATTTACTTTATGCCTATGTAGCAAGAAAAAATGGCTGTAGGATGGACATTTTACATACAGAATTCAGTTCAGTTCAGTCGCTCAGTCGTGTCTGACTCTTTGCAACCCCATGAACTGCAGCACGCCAGGCCTCCCTATCCATCACCAGCTCCCAGAGTCCACCCAAACCCATGTCCATTGTGTAGGTGATGCCATCCAACCATCTCATCCTCTGTCGTCCCCTTCTCCTCCTGCCCTCAATCTTTCCCAGCATCAGGGTCTTTTGAAATAAGTCAGCACTCTGCATCAGGTGGCCAAAGTATTGGAGTTTCAGCTTCAACATCAGTCCCTCCAATGAATACCCAGGACTGATCTCCTTTAGGATGGATTGGTTGGATCTCCTTGCAGTCCAAGGGACTCTTTACAATGCTACTATTTATGAAATGCCTATTTAAAATTTTTTCAAATGTTCAAAGAAGCTAAGTGGGAAATACTTCTAATATTCCAATGTCAATCTCTCCACCAAGTCTTGATTCTAAACTTCACATGTGTTCTTCTGATAGTCTCTCACAGATATTAAGGAAGAGAATTCCTTACATTTTTCCTTGAAGTCATACATCATAAAAATGTCTTAGATCATATTTAAGACTCATGTATAATATCATTCCTCCAATATTTGGTCCCCGGTTCGGAAATATCTGTATCTCCTAGAACCTCAGAACAACTGAGTTAGAAACTTGGCATGCGGCACCCAGCCAACTATGTTTTAATAAACCCATGATTTAGATACATACTAAAGTTGAAACTTCACACACTAAAATTGGAAAATCACTGATATATTTGCACTGCTACTCCAGAGAACTTTTAAACTTGATTCGGCCAAAGAAAACTTTGGGAATTAGTTTATGATTGTCCCAAACCAGGATCCTACAGACTTATTAAAAAAACAAACACATAAACAAGAAACACCTTAAAGGAGCCAAGATCACAAGACCATTGTATGGTAAATATTTTTAACTTCCTTTATTCTGTTTACTTCTTACTCACTTTACAAGTAAATAACCAAGACCACACCCTTGTTTTTGTTTTAGTATCTGCATGGAATTCTTTTTAAAAGCCAAAGGCAAGAAGGAAGACACTCCTGACAGCCTGGTCTCTTCTGGGAGTACGTATTTGTTCTCTGTCAACATCATGCTTCATTTCATATTCCAGATTCATTACCCTTCCTTGCCCATTAAGAAAAACAACAAGGGACGCTTAATGCTTAAATCTGATGAGTAATTTTCCTCCTTCCTGATGTTCATGTTTCTGTTTTTTTCTATTTCATGCAATTCCCATCACCCTGATTTCTCTTTGTGAATTTTTAAAAATATTTTACCCCCATATTATTGGTCACAACAAGAATCATCTTTCCAGGATTCACTCTTATATATGACCCTCTGCATGCATACACAGATTCAGTAAGTATCCATATTACTTATATTATGGAGCTTTTTATAAACCTCAAAGACTAACATTTCATTAAGGATGGGGTGAGAGGAGAATAAAATCCCAGGGAAGCAAAGGATGAGACAGGGGAAGAACTGAGGTAAAAAAAAAAAAAAGAAAACACATACAAAGAAAGGAAAATGAAAGTAAAAGGTTGTATCACCAAGCTGGCCACAGCTTCATAAGAAAATGTAGTTGTTTTCTTGATCTCATGGACCATCCTCTAAGAGGCTCCATGAAGAATATGTGGGAAGAAGAAAATGAGTCGAAATTACCTAACAAAATCTTGTTTACTGTACCACACTGGTTCAAGTTTAACAGAATGTTATTTTTCCAAGCCTCCAAGTGTGTTACTGAGCTCCTCCTGGTAACCACTGGAAAAGTGAGATTTGCTCATCCATGATTCAAGACAGTATATAAACCAAGAAGGGGTGGGACACACAATAGCTTTTCTGGGTTGTAGCCTTGGGGTGTTTTAGCTGTGGTGGCTCCTGCTCTGAGACCATGGAGAAGCCTAGTATCACCCTGAGAGGCTGAGACAGCTGGCAGTGTTAGGAGATGTATCCATGAAAGTGATAGATGAGGCTCTCCAGTAAGCAAGTGGGAAAAATCTTTAAGTAGTGGTTGTGGGGTCATATAGGTTCAGGAGAATCTGGCAAAGTGCAAAAACTGGTTGTCCAATTGTACTCCTCTAATCTACTGGCACTCTGAGAGTGAAGGTGAAAATCCAATCCTTATCAGCTATGATTTCCTGAAAATGTAAATACTTTTATGACTGCTGTTCACCTGGCTTTGAAGCTGCAATAGATATTCATCGTCTTCTATCCTTACTCCAGATTTCCATCATCATCTGCCAGTTCTTAGTCCCATCTGGGTTGCTTGCCTGGTAGTGTTAGGGGAAGCACACTAACTGAAACTGCCCACCCTGGCCAGGTACCATAGTAACCATGTGTATAAGTTGTTTTATGACAGGAGGTCCTGATAAGGAACACAGAACTAATAAGCCACCACCAACCAGAAGAGTTCAGGAAAGGCCAAAAGGAGACACCACCTGTCTGACCACCTCTCAGAATCCTCACTGGCATCCATCTTGGCTGAACAAGGCGTGCACCACCAGGAAGGACTCTGAGTCAGAGTGGTTGGCTAAAGACATCCCATCACCATAAAACCTGAGACTGTGAGCCATGTGGCAGAGCAGTTCTCCTGGGTTCCCTAACCCTACTGCTCTCTGCCTGGATGCCTCTTCCCATTAAAATCTCTTGCTTTGTCAGCACGTGTCTCCTCAGACAATTCATTTCTGAGTGTTAGACAAGAACCCACTTTCAGGCCCTGCCAGGGGTCCCCTTTCCTGCAACAGTAGGGTGAACCAGAGTTTCATTTCCAAGTGGTATGTGCCATTATTGACTTTTCGCTTACTGAGCTGGTTTTGCTGAAATTGCCCCTTTATACTAATTTATTGGGATGGAAGTATTAAGAGATGCCCCTGGATTCAATGTACACTTGCCTGTGCCCTTATAATGCAGTAGCATCTTTGCTCTTTACAGTAATTAAGGTATATTCCATCACCCAGGTAAGGAACCCTTAGCTTGCTTTCCCTCTGATATCTAGAGATCCAAAGTGAAAGGTGGTAATTACCCCTTCCAATTCAGTGGAATTCTTCATGTGTCGCCATCAGTTTATTCTCCTCTGGGAACTATGCATTCTTACCTGGCAGACCTAAAGACTTCAGAGTAGGTCCATGAGAGTGATGATGAAATGGACCAATACTACATTCTGTATATTAAGCTATTAGGGACAAAGCACCATACATTGTTTGTTGTTTCAGTGTACATACTGCATGTAGGGATGTTGCTGCTATCCATGTATCTGGTAACTCCTAACTGTTCTGAGTGGGGAGTATTTTGAGATAAAGTTCTTCAGCAAGTCCAGTGTGAGGTACAATTTGCATTAACACTTGGGTCACATGACTTAGATCTGATGATACTAGAGGTATTCAATATGGTTAATGATACTTGTGAAATCTATGGCCAGTTCAAAAGATGAGTTGCAGAACAGACCCCTGGAGTTCTGACAATAAGCCATATTTTATACCACAAAGAACTGTTCATCTTTAAAAAAAAAACTCAAATCCGCTCCTGGTATGCTGCCAGACCCATGTAAAGACTGAGCACTTTGATACCAAGTGGCTAAGAGATCAGAGCTGCTCATCATAAACTGGGTGTTACAAATTCATTGAGTTGTAAATTGAAGCAGAGTAAGAAAATGAGGCAGCTTAGGAACTGGATCCAGAATAAATCATGTGAGAAACTGTGATGGACAGAAACTTTATATCCCCTCAAAAACTCACATGTTGAAGCCCTAATTCAAAATGTAGTGGGAGCTTGAAATGGGGCCTTTGGGAGGTAATTAAGGTAAGATGATGGGGCTCCCATGACCTGATTAGTGCCCTTTTAAGAAGAAACACCAGAGACCTTGCTCTTTCAGTGTGTGAATATAAAATAGATCATGTGAGCACACAGTGAGATAATGGCCACCTATAAACCAAGAGAAGTCTTAAATTGAAAGCTACCTTGCTGGTACCCTGACCTTGGAATTTGCAGCCTCCAGAACCATGAGAAATAAATATCTGCTATTTAAGCCACTCAGTCTGTTATGGCAAACCAAGATGATTAATAGACCAAAACAAAATACAAAAGCTTACATGTACAAAAACATAGAATGGTAGAAGTAGAAGCGATCTTTGTAAATTTATCATTTTATAGGAAACTTGCAGATTTACCCAAGATCATAAGAGAAAGAGAGAATTCCTAACTTCCCATAGCCAACTAATGACTGAATGGGACTCAACCAAGGTCATATTTTAGTATTCTTTCCATTAAAGTGCAATTTAAAGACAGACTGTGTGTATGTGTGTGAGAGAATCAAGACGCAAAACTGGAGGATGAGGTAGCACATGCACATGAAAAATCTGTCTACATGTGGAACAATTATTATGGAAAAATGGAAACTGGCAAACTTATAAAAGTAAAGGTGCAACAAAGATGGTAGGATGAGGGGAGGGAGAAAGGCATCAGGTCAGGACCTACACTCTTGAGTGGAATGTATAAGAAAGAGGAGGTCCACAGGGGAGGACCCTGGCCATGGGGAGTAAGCATGTTGAGCCATAGTCTGGGCATCCCAATCCTGGGATCCTGCATGGAGGAGTCTAGTACCTCTGCCTGCTGGGAAATCTGTTGAGATATACTGAAGGCCTGAAGAAGCCTAGACTTAACTTACAAGGAGTGCATGTGTGCTGGCTTGCTAACAATCAGAGTGTAGAGAGCCTTGCATTGGCCACTGTGCCTCAATGCACTTCCCAATACAAAGGAGTGAATGTCCCAGGCTTGCTCACTGTACTCCATAGCCTGGTGTGAGACCAGGACAAAGATTTGGTCTAGCTATGGAGAAACAGATCAGGACACTTCAGGTGTGACCTGAGGCCATTGTAAGCATGTGCACAGGGCAGGACCACAAGAACACACAGTGGCTAAGCACTGAATCTCAGGCAGACACACCATGGGCAAGAGTATACAGCTTTCGCAGCAATGCGTTCTGGCTTTGCCCACTCTACACTGCAGCTTAGCACTAGCATTGGGGCAGAAAGGTCCTGGGAGAAGTCTGCTATAGAACAAGCCCAGATTTCAGGCAGCAGGATTTCCATCTCAATTCCTGCAGACACAATGCCTTAACCCCCAGCCTATTCCATACTCCCAGCCTTGCACTATATGTGGGCTGAAGAGACCAGAGAATAGGATGTGACCCTGGGCTGCTTCTGAAAGGAACTGAAAACGCCTGTACAGGTGGCACATACTTCCTCTCTGGGTGCTTAAGCCTCACTTTCTTCAGCAATCAACTCCACTGGGGCAGGACACACACTCAGGGGCAATGGAGCCTGATAAAACCTGGTCCCAAGGGTTTCTACTCCAACAACTGGGCAACACACCCTGTTCCTGACAGGGTGGTGATGGTCACTGAGCAAAGAGGAAGTCCTGCCTAACATCCAGCACAGACTCTGGATACTACACATCAACCATACCTTATAAAAGGGATAACTGCCAGCACACTCTGAGGAAAGACATGGCTGGCATCCATATCAAAACTGCCCTTGCACCAAAAATACTGGACATGCAGTCTACACAGGGATGCCTCAACATAAAAAAATACCTGTTCAAGACCATGGTAGATAATTGTTTCTCCTAAAGTCATAGAGACAGAGCAAGTTAAGTAAAATGAAAAGGAACTACTCCCAATTAAAAGAACAAGAGAAGGAACAGATAATGAAACAGACCTCACCAGTCTAGACGATGGGTTTAAAAAGGAAGTAAAAAAACTGTTAAAAGTATTAGGAAAGATTATCAATAGAAATGCAGATCACTGTAACAAGGAACTCAAAATGATAAAGAAGAACCAATCAAAAATAGACAATTTAACTCTCAAGATAAAAACCAATCTAGAAGCATCTAGAAGCAATGAACATCAGATTAAATGACACAGAAGAATGAATAAATGATCTGGAAGATAGAAGAACAGAAATCACCCAATCAGAAAAGTATACGGAAAGACAAATTTTAAAATATGAAAGCAACATGTGAGACCTATGAGATAATACAAAACATGCCAACCTATGCACTATTGGGGTTCCAGAAGGAGAAGAGACACAGAGGGGACTGAAAATGTATTAGAAGAAATTATGGCTGAAAACTTCTTAAACTAAAGAAGGAAATGAATCCAGGAACAGGTAGCAGAGAGAGTCCCAAACAAAGTGAACTGAAAGAGACCCACACCAGGACATACAATTAAAATGACAAAAGTGAAAGAGAGGATTCTAAAGGCAGCAAGAAAAGGAAAACCAAGAGTCAGTTACAAGGGAAACTCCACTAAGGTTATCAAATAATTTCTCTGTAGAATCCTTGCAGTCTAGAAGGGAGTGGTAAGATATATTCAAAGTGTCAAAAAGGAAAACTGCAACCTAAGATATTCCACTCAGCCAGTTTATAATTTAGAATAGAAGAGAGATAAATAATTTCTTAGACAAGCAAAAATTAAAAGAATTCATCAATACTAAACCTACTCTAAAAGAAATATTGAAGAATCTCCTAGAAAAGAAGCAAGAGTCTAAAGAAAATGGAAAAAAAAATCACAGTAAGAAAGGAAAATATATAAAAACACTGCTGCTGCTAAGTCGCTTCAGTCGTGTCTGACTCTGCGACCCCATAGATGGCAGCCCACCAGGCTCCCCCGTCCCTGGGATTCTCCAGGCAAGAACACTGGAGTGGGTTGCCATTTCCTTCTTCAATGCATGAAAGTGAAAAGTGAAAGTGAAGTCGCTCAGTACTGTCCGACTCTCAGCGGCCCCACGGACCGCAGCCTACCAGGCTCCTCTGTCCATGGGATTTTCCAGGCGAGAGTAGTGGAGTGGGGTGCCATTGCCTTCTCCGATAAAAACACTGAAGATCACTTTAATAAGCCATTACATAGATTAAAAACTTAAGACACTGTAAAAGCAATTTTAACTACAAGTAACAGCAAAGGGATAAGTGTGAAGATGTAAAATAGGATACCAAAACCACAAAATGTGGGGGAGGGGAGTATTAAAATATAGATCTTTTAGAATGTGTTTAAACTTGCATGACTATCAGTTTATTTTATTTTATTTTTTATGACTATCAGTTTAAAGCAAGTAGATATTGTCATGGGTCAGCATACTTGAACTCCATGATAATGACAAATCAAAACATAAAACACATTCACAAAAAACAAAAAAGAAAGGAACTCATGCACACAACAAAAGAAAATCAAGTTACAAAAACCAAAAAGAAATGTACAAGAACTACAAAACCAACCAGAAAACAAGATTTAAATGGCAGTAAGTACATACCTATCAATAATTCCTTTAATTGTCAATGGACTAAATGCTCTGACCAAAAGACAGAGTGTGTCAGACTGGATTAAAAAATAAAAAGAACCTATAAGATACTGTCTACGAGACACTCACTTCGGGGCAAAAAATAGACTGAAAGTGAGGAGATAGATATTTCATACAAATGGAAATTACAGTAAAGTGGGGATAGCAATAGTTATATCAGACAAAACAGACTTTAAAACAAAAACAAAGTCATAAAAAAGAAAAAAAAGTGCATTATATAATGATAAGGGGATCAATACAGTAAGAGGATATTATACCCATTAACATATATACAGCCAATATAGAAGCACCTAAATACATAAAAGAAATACTAACAGACATAAAGAAAGAACTTGACAATAGTACAATAATAATAGAAGATTAACACCTCACTTATATCAGTGGGCAAATCATCCAGACAATCAATAAGGCACAGAGGTTCTAAAAGACACAATAAGCCAGTTGGATTTAATTGATATCTACAGTACATTACCTCCAAAAAATTAAATAACAAAAAAAGAGAGCATACATTCTTTTCAAGCATGCGTGTAATGTTCTCCAGGACAGGCCACGCACTGGGTCACAAAACAAACCTTAACAAGTTTAAGAGGACAGAAATGATTTCAACCATCTTTTCTGACCACAACAGAATGAAACTAGAAATCAACCACAGAAAGAAAAACAGGAAAAGAACCAACACATGGAGAGTAAACAACACGACACCAAAAGAACAAAACAAAATGACAAGTCAATGATGAAATCAAAGAATAAATCATAAAATACCATGAGACACATGAAAATGAAAGCACAACCTTACAAAAGCTATGGGATGCAGCAAAATCAGTCCTAAGAGGAAAGGTTATAGTGATACAGGCCTTCCTCAAGAGACAAGAAAAATCTCAAATAAACAACTTAACATACCACTTAAGAGTATTAGAAAAATAACAAACAAAATCCAAAATCAGCAGAAGGAAGGAAAGAAAGATCAGACAAGAAGTAGAGATAGAAAAAAGCAAAGATCAATAAAACCAAGAGCTGGTTCTTGAAAAAAAAAACAAAACACACCAAAATTTAAAAACCTCTAGTCAGGGTCACAGATAAGAAGGACCCACATAAACAAAGTAAGAAATGAAAGGCAAAATACTGACACCACAAAAATACAAAAGAATCATGAGAATATTATAAAGTTACATATTAACAAAATGCATAACCCAGAAGAAAAAGTCAAGTTCCTAGAAACATAGAGGCTTCCAAAACAGAGTCAAGAAGTAGCAGATAATTTGAAAAGACCAGTTACTATAAGTGACATGAAGTCTGTAATATAAAACTCCCTGCAAACCAAAGTACAGCACCAGATGGCTTCACTGGAGAATTCTACCAAACATACATAGAAGGACTGCGTGACCTTTTCAAACTATTCCAAAAATTGGAGGAGTGAACACTCCAAAAATCACTCTATGAAACCACTGTCACCTTGACACCAAAAGCAGACAAGGATACTGTAGAAAAAGAAAATTACAGTCCAAAATCCATGATATATGGACTTCCCAGGTGGTGCTAGTGGTAAAGAATTTGCCTTCTAGTGCAGGAGACATGACAGATGCAGGTTTGATCCCTGGGTCGGGAAGATCTTCTGCAGGAGGGTATGGCAACCTGCTCCAGTACTCTTACCTGGAGAATCCCATAGACAGAGGAGCCTGGTGGACTACAGTTCATAGGATCACAAAGTCAGATGCTACTGAAGCAATTGAGCATGCACACATGCACATCGTTGATGTATATACATCCAAGTCCAGTTCAGTTCAGTCACTCATTCATGTCCGACTCTTTGTGACCCCATGGACTGCACCATGCCAGGCCTCCCTGTCCATCACCAACTCCTGGAGTTTACTCAAACTCATGTCCATTGAGTTGGTGATGCCATCCAACTATCTCATCCTCTGTTGTCCCCTTCTCCTCCTGACCTCAAACTCTCCCAGCATCAGGGTCTTTTCCAATGAGTCAGTTCTTTGCATTAGGTGGTCAAAGTACTGAAGTTTCAGCTTCAGCATCAGTCCTTCCAATGAATATTCAGGACTGATTTCCTTTAGGATGGACTGGTTGGATCTCCTTGCAGTCCAAGGGACTCTCAAGAGTCTCCTCCAACACCACAGTTCAAAAGCATCAATTATTCGGTGCTCAGCTTTCTTTATAGTCCAACTTTCACATCCATTCAAGACTACTGGAAAAACCATAGCCTTGACTAGACAGACCTTTGTTGGCCAAGTAATGTCTCTGCTTTTTAATATGCTTTCTCGGTTGGTCATAACTTTCCTTTCAAGGAGCAAGCGTCTTTTAATTTCATGGCTGCAGTCATCATCTGCAGTGATTTCAGAGCCCCCCAAAATAAAGTCTGTCACTGTTTTCACTGTTTCCCCATCTATTTGCCATGAAGTAATGGGACCAGATGCCATGATCTTAGTTTTCTGAATGTTGAGCTTTAAGCCAACTTTTTCACTCTCCTCTTTCACTTTCATCAAGAGGCTCTTTAGTTCTTCTTCACTTTCTGCCATAAAGGTGGTGTCATCTGCATATCTGAGGTTATTGATATTTCTCCCAACAATCTTGATTTCAGCTTGTGCTTCATCCAGCCTGGCATTTTGCATGATGTAGTCTGCATATAAGTTAAATAAACAGGGTGACAATGTACAGCCTTGATATACTCCTTTTCCTATTTGGAACCAGTCTGTTGTTCCATGTCCAGTTCTAACTGTTGCTTCCTGGCCTACATCTAAAAACCTTGGTAAACCAAAGTCAATAATACATGAAAAGGGTTGTACACCATGATCAAGTTGGATTCATTCCGGGGTCACAAGGATGGCTCAACACAAGCAAAATCAATGTGATATACCACATTAACAAAGGAAAAACAAAACCACATGATCATTTCAACATATTCAGAAAAACATTCGAAAATATTCAATGTCCATTAATGATTAAAAACTCACCACAGTGGGAACGTATCTCAACACAGTAAAAGCAATTTACAACAAACCCACAGTCCACATAACACTTGATGGTGAAAAGCTGAAAGACTTCTCACTAAATTCAGAAGTAAACAAGGATGCCCACTCACCACACCATTTCTATTTGGTATAGTAGTTGAAGTCCTAGCTGTATCAACAAAATAGGAAAAAGTAAATTGTAAGCAAATTGGAAGGGAAGAAGAAAAAATGTCACAATTTGAAGATAACAAGCTATATAGAGAACCCTAAAGTCTCCACACAAAGCCTATTAGAATAAATCAATTCTGCAGGGTAGCAGGATACAAGATTAATATACAGAAATCTGTTGTATTTCTTTACACTAATAATAAAATACTGGAGAAAGCCAAAAAAAATCCCATTTAAAATTGCATCAAAAAAAAAATACTTAAAGAATAAACTTAACTGAAGAAGTGAAAGACCTATATGTTGAAAATGATCACTATAAAACATTGATAAAGGAAACTGAAGATAAATCAAAGCACTTGAAAGTGCTTTTTGATTGGAAGAATTAATATTGTTAAAATGGTCATAAAACCCAAGCAATCTACAGATTCAATGCAACCCCTACCAAAATACCCATGACATTTTTCACAGAAGTAGTAGAACAATCTTAAAATTTATATGGAACCACAAAAAGACCCAAAATTGCCAAAGTAAGCCTAAGGAAAGGAACAAAAAGCTGGAGACATACCCTTCCAAACTTCAGACTATACTGCAAAGCTACAGTAATCAATACAGCATGATACTGGCACAAAAATAGACGTATAGATCAATGGAACTTAATAGACAGCCTAGAAATAAATCCACACAGCTATGGTCAATTAATCTATGACAAAGGAGGCAAGAATATAGAAGGGAGAAAAGACAGTCTCTTCACAAAGTGTTGAGAAAGATGGACAGCTACACATATTTCAATGAAATTAGAACACTCCCTGACATGATGCACAAAAATAAGTTCAAAATGACATAAAGACTTAAATATAAGACATGACATCATAAAACTCCTAGAAGAGAACATAAGCAAAATATTCTTCGACATAAATTGTAGCAATATTTTCTTAGATCATTCTCCCAAGGCAAGAGAAGCAAAAGCAAAAAATAACCAAATGGGACCAAATCAAACTTAAAAGCTTTTGCACAGCAAAGGAAATCATCCACAAAACAAAAACACAACCTACAGAACAGGAGAAAATAGTTGCAAATGATGAGACTGATGGAAGTTTAATATTCAAAAATATGCAACAGCTCATAAGACTCAATGAAAAACAAACTCAATCAAAAAATGGCAGAAGATCTGAAAAGACACTTATCCAATGAAGACAAACAGATGGACACAAGCATATGAAAAGATATTCAATATCACCAATTGTTAGAGAAATGCAAATTGAAACCACAGTAAGATATCTCCTCACATATTTCAGAAGGTCTATCACAAAAAGTTTACAAATAATAAATTCTGGAAAGGGTGTGCAGAAAAGAGAACCCTCCAATATTGTGGGTGGGAACGTCAATTGGTGCAGTCACTATGGACAACAGATGGAGGCTCCTTAAAGAACTAAAAAGAGACCTACCATATGATCATACAATCCCACTCTTAAGCTTATACTGGGAAAAACAAAAACTCCAAGATAGATGCAGCCTATTGTTCACAGCAGCACTATTTATAGTAGTCAAGACATGGAAACCAGTCAAGTACTGATCAACAGAAGACTGGATTAAGAAGATATGGTATATGTATATTTTTGTTGTTGTTGTTCAGTTAAGAAGTTGTGCCTACTCTTTGTGACCCCATGGACTACAGCAAGCCAGGCTTTCATAATGGAATACTACTCTGCCAAGCAGAATGAAATATCAGCATTTGCAGTAACATGGATGGACCGAGAGAATATTATACTCTTTTAGGTCAAAGATGAATAGCATATGATATCACTTACATGTGCAATCTAAACAAATAATACAAATGAATCTACATACCAAACAGAAACAGACTCACAGACATAGAAAATAAACTTATGTATCCCAAAGGGAATGTTCCGGGAGGGACAAATGAGGATGGTATTAACAGATACAAACCACTATACATAATAGATATGCAACAAGGATTTACTGTATAACACAGGAAATTATATTTAATAGCTTGTAATAACCTAAAATAGAATATATAATCTGAGAAAATATACTACCAAATCACTTAACTGTATCTACGCAAAACACATGTAAATCAACTATACTTCAATGTTAATAAAGAAAAAAAAACAAAGATGGATAGTGTGAATCACAATCTGGAACACTCCACAAAACCAGCTATTGAGGTAAGGGCAGTATTCATAAGTCAAATTTAAATACCATCTAGTACCTCAGGACTGGTTCTAACAATGCTGTAAACTGTACAACTTACATAAAAATAAATGTTGTTTAATTCATACATACATCAAAGGTCCTTTTTGCATTTAATATTAATGGGAAATAAAAATAAAAACGAGAATAAAAAAAGAAAAAGAAAACTGATTTAGTTCTATTCATTTTTTTTAGGTTTTGCTTTATGTCATTTTAAAAATTTTTAATTGGAGGATAATTACAATATTGTGTTTGCTTCTGCCATACATCAACATGAATCAGCCATAGGTGTATGTATGTATGTGTATATATATATATATGTTCCCTCCCCTCTTGAACCTCCCTCCTACCTCCCACCCCTCTAGGTTGTCACAGAGCACTGGATTTGAGCTGCCTGTGTCATACAGAAAATTCCCATTGGTTCTCTATTTTAACATATGGTAATATATATGCTTCCACCTACCCTCTCAAACTGTCCCACCCTCTCCTTCCCTCACTGTGTCCACAAGTCTATTCTTTATGTCTGTGTCTCTTTTGCTGCCCTGCAAAGAGGTTCATCAGTACCATCTTTCTAGATGCCATATATATATACATTACTATATGATATTTGTTAGAAAACTGATTTATATATGTTCACTGCAGCACTGTCTACAAAAACTAAGACATGGAAGCATCCTAAAAGTCCATCAACAAATGAATGGATAAAGAAGATGTGGTACATATATATCATGGAATATTACTCAGCCATTAAAAAGAATGAAATAATGCCCTTTGCAGCAACATAAATGGAACATAGTATGGCAATTACCATACTATGCAAAGTAAGTCAGACACACAAATACATGATATTGCTAATTTGCAGGATCTAAAAATGTGATACAAATGAACTCATTTACAAAACAGAAACAGACTCAGAAGACTTATAGAATAAACTTAGAGTTACCTGGGGGGAAGGGTGGGAAGGAGGGATAGAATGGGAGTTTGAGTTGGACATGTAGTACACACTGCTATATTTAAAACAGATAACCAATGAGGACCTACTGTATAGCACAGGGAACTCTGCTCAATATTCTGTACTAACCTAAATGGGAAAAGAACTTGAAAAATAGATATATGTATATGTATAACTGCATCACTCTGCTGTACACTGAGACTAACACAGCACTATTAATCAACTACTTGTTCAGTAAGTAAGTCACGTTTGACTCTGTGACCCCGTGGACTGCAGCACACTAGGCTTCCCTGTCTTTCACTATCTGGTGGTTGTTGCTCAAATTCATGCCCACTGAGATGGTGATGTTATCTAACCATCTCATCCTCTGCCACCCCCTGCTCCTTTTGCCTTCAGTATTTCCCAGTATCAGTCTTTCCCAATGAGTCAGCTCTTCATATCAGGTGGCCAAAGTATTGGAGCTTCAGCATCAGTCCTTCCAATGAACATTCAGGACTGATTTCATTTAGGACTGACTGGTTGGATCTCCTTGTTTGTCCAAGGGACTCTTGAGAGTCTTCTCCAACACCACAACTCAAAAGCATCAACTCTTCAGTGCTCAGCCTTCTTTATGGTCCAACTCACACATCAGTACATAACTACTGGAAAAACCATAGCTTTGACTGTATGGACCTCTGTTGGCAAAGTGATGTCTCTGATTTTTAATATACTGTCTAGGTTTGCCATGGGCTTCCCAGATGTTGCAGTGGTAAAGAATCCGCCTACCAGTGCAGGAGACGCAGGTTTGATCCATGGGTCAGGAAGATGCCCTGGAGTAGGAAACGGCAGACCACTCCAGTATTCTTGTCCAGAAAATTCCACGGGCAGAGGAGCCTAGCAGGGTACAGTCTATGGAGTCACAAAGAGTTGGACATGACTGAGCACACACATTTGAAGGTCTGTCATATCTTTCAAGAAGAAAGCGTCTTTTAATTTCATGACTGCAGTCAGCATCTGCAGTGATTTTGGAGCCCAAGAAAATAAAATCTCTCACCATTTCCACTTTTTCTCCTTCTATTTGCCGTGAAATTATGCAACAGGATGCCATGATCTTAGTTGTTTGAATGTTGAGTTGTAAGCCAGCTTTTTCACTCTCCTCTTTCACTTGCATCAAGAGGTTCTTAAGTTCCTCTTCACTTTCTGCCATTAGAGTGGTATCATCTGCATATCTGAGATTGTTGATATTTCTCCCAGCAATGTTGATTCCAGCTTATGATTCATCAAGGGTGGCATTTTGCATGATGTACTTTGTATAGAAGTTAAATAAGCAGGGTGACAGTATACAGCCTTGTCATATTCCTTTCCCAATTTGGAACCAGTTCACTGTTCCATGTCTGGTTCTTACTGTGGCTTCTTGACCAGCATACAGGTTTCACAGGAGGCAGGTAAGGTGGTCTGCCATTCCCACCTCTTGAAGAATTTTCCACAGTTTGTTGTGATCCACACAGTCAAAGGCTTTAGTGTAGTCAACAACCCCTTCATGGATTATAGGCTTGTCAAGGTGAAGGGGCTTATGTAACTCAATGAAGCTATGAGTCATGCCATGCAGGGCCACCCAAGACAGACGGGTCATAGAGAGTTCTGACAAAATGTGGCCCACTGCAAGAGGGAATGGCAAACCACTCCAGTATTCTTGCCACAAGAACCCCATGAACAGTATTAATCAACTACATTCAAATACACAATAAAAATTAAAAGAATAAAGATTATACAGAGCTTACTCTATTAGTTCTTCATAAACATTACCCAACTTAAATTCATAACAAGCTTATAGAGTTCCATTATCCTCTTTTTATAGATTAAACTTTGTAACCTTGAAAAAAATCTGTATGTCTCGGCGTTCTTGTATAAAGTTGCTAACTGCTTTATAGTTATAGAATAAAATGTCCTTATTCTTAAGAAATTTAGGCAGGAAGTCAACAGTGGAGATTTTGTTTCTATGAGCCATATAGAGTGTCACAATTCAAAAGATATGAAATTATCACAAATCAACAAAAATCATAAAAGTTTAGCCTTTCATAAGATTCATGAATAAAGGAAAACCCATGCCACTCCTGTGGTGAAATAAATTAACTCTTCTCCCTTCATATAACAATACTGAAAGAAAACTCACATTTTTTGCAACTGAAATACTACCAAACCTGTTAATATTCCAAAAAGAATTTTTATGCTGCAGAGAAAATAAGTCTGTCGATATTGCAAATGGCTCATATTTGCAGCAATAAGAACGAAGTGTTTTTTTTATCTGAGTGGAATGTGTTGATATCACCAGTGAGATTTATTTCAAGGGAAAAAGCTAGAACCTATTTTCCCCCACTGTTTTCATTCTGAGGGAAAATCAACTTACAGAGACAATCACAATAATGTTGGGCAAGTTTCGTGTCTGAGAGATTCACTGGGGGAGAAAATCATCCTTCTGGCTGTTGACAGATTGCGTTAAGCAGGGGACCATGATACAGAACAATAACCTTCTACGGTGCGCTAAGTGTGCCGCTAAGAACTGTCACGCACTGACAATTCCCAGTGAGCCCCTGAGACGTCAATGGGATACTTATTGAGCAGTGGATTTCCTAAATGGGTGTGTCTGTGTCAAAGAGTGTTGAAATGCCAACACTCTGCATGAGATTGTATCTGGCCTCCATTTTATGTGATACTTGTCACAGGGAAACTCGACTAGCACACTGGCCTTGCACAAGAGACGCTTTCAATGATTTCTGTCAAGGCAGTCTGGATTGTTTTGGGTGGCTAATGAAAGTTTTGTGTTCTCAGTTGGGCCCCTCAATGGATGCCATTAGGTCCCTAACCCTCTACCCTTGGTATTCACCCCAGCATGCAAAAGGCTGCTTACTGCATGCACCTCCTGGGTACAGGAGGACTCTGTCTGGAGTTGGCCCAGCCTCCATAGTGGGCTGACCAAAATGCCCAGCAGTGTTGGTACCCCCCAAGAAGCAGCTTGCAGGAGTGATGGGCAAGCCAGAGGTCACTTGTGGGACTAAGCTCCGACTGTTTGCACCACTGACTATCTTAACAATATACCATTCGTGGCTTCCTCTTTCTTGTCTCATTTCACTATCCCTTAAAGGGTTTCCAAGGAACACTTTTCAAATAAAAAACTTGTCTCAGGTTCTGCTTTGAGAAAACCCCATAAAAACAGTCTTGCACTGTGGACTTTTTAAAGCCTGTTAGATGGGAAGATACGTCTAGGACATTAGGCCAGAGTAAATCGTAACGTTTAGATAGTATCACCAAATCAATGGACATGAATCTGAGCAAACTCCAGAAGACAGTGAAAGACAGGGAAGCCTGGTGTGCTATAGTCCATGGAGTCACAAAGAATTGGACACAACTTAGTGACTGAAGAACAAAATCATATTAATTTTTTTGAGTAAATGTGAATTTTGTCACTTAAGAATAAAAGATCTCACATGATGTATGCGCAGCGTAAAAGATATTTGAAAGGAAGAAGTTCCACCTGCCTTGGCCTACTGGCAGTGTGAACTTCACATCATATTAGACGTAATATATATTTCTATAGTTGAACCTAGGTATTTTAAGTATCATTTGTAGGAGCAATTCCCTGCCCCATTTTCTTGGCCTTTGCCTCTGCATTCCCTAAGTCATGTCTTCACCTGATTCATCAATATAGACACAGATAAAAGCAAGATATTTACAAATCGACATTTCTTAAATCTTGAGACAACCTTTGAATGGTTTCCCTTCACAAGTTGGGAGTAGCATATTCAAGAAAAAAGAATGAATGAGCTAAGAGGAAAGGAATGAATACAGATATGTGTTACAGAGGGCAGCATACCCAAATGTTTGAATTCCTCAGGCCTTGCTGTCATTTCTCTTCCACTCCACTCAATATCATTGCCATTGGTGAGTTTCAAGTCTTGTAAATTTGGGTCGGTGCTTACTTCACAATGATGCCTTTATAACCCTGAGAAAAATGTCTTCAGTACTTCTTGGTGGCCAGGCAGTTCCAGGTAAAATTGTGAAACAAAAAGTATGTGCTGGAATTCATGACCTCTCTTCGACAATTCATGATCCTCTCATTCAACTACAGTCTGTCCTACTTTACCCTTACTTAAACCCACTGTCAGGAGATAGTCTGGCTTCAATTATTAATAAAGCAGTTGCATAAGCTCTCCTAAGAGTATCTGAATTCTCCTTAATCATTTAATAGAAAGTTTTCTATCTCATTCATGATATTTTGGACATAAGGAAGTGACTAATGGATATAGGAATGGGGGAATCTTAGAAAGGAGGAACTCATAATTGCTGCTTTACCAACCATTCCTAGAATTTCCCATAGCAATTTCTCCATAGAATTTATCTTTTTCATAAACCTTAAGTAAAACCATTCCACCTGCAATTTTAGTTCAAACAATTGCTATTATCTGACTACATGAACCACTGGGAATGAAAAGTGTTGCAGGGATAACAATTTCTTTAATTTTTTCCATCTGTTTCTTGTTTTTTAAGACTCATTTTTATTTGAGGGTTCAAATGTTGCTTTTCTGAAGAGTAAAAAGCATCACAAGTATAAAGGCATCCTGACCCCTTGGGGAGAGGACAGAATGGGACCAGTAGGTTTTCAGAGAACGCATGTAGGAAAACCTGGTAACACATGCCTATCTCACACCATTCTACTGAAAATAGAGAAAGCTGCATTGACTCCATCTCTACCTTATGAAGCCTGATGGTAAGTTAATTTCAACTCAATTGAAAATAAAAATTTAGAGGCTGAAGTAGAAGATAGAAATAAGATTTTTTTTTGAGATTCTGTAGCTTTTATGGTTGCTACTTGAAATTCTTTCTTACATATGAGATTATGAGAACATACTATTTTTCAAATAATGCTAGTCATGGGTGTATTATTTACTGCACCTAGCTGCTGTCTTAATACTTAAAGTTAAAGCTCTTAAAAATGAGAAATAGTGTCAGTGTGTCCAGGATTTATTCCTGTTAGAAAAAAATAGATGTAAATCGTATTTTTTAAAGGATTGTTCTTTTCTGTTTCTGTGAAAAATGCCATTGGGATTTTGACAAGGATTGCATTGACTCTAGTTCACTTTACAAAGTATGGTCATTTTAACAACATTAATTCTTCTAATCTAAGAACATAGACTATCTTTCCATTTGTTTGTGCTTTTCATTTTTTTTTTTAATCAGTGTCTTATAGCATACAGATCTTGTACAACAACTAGGTTAAATTTATCCCTAAATATTTTATTATATTTGATGTTCTTGTAAATGGAATTGCTTCCTTAATTTCCCTTTCAGATAGTTTGTTGTTAGTGTATAGAAATGCAACTGATTTTTGTTTTCAATCTTTTAAAAAAAATTTTGGCCATTCCATGGGCTTCCCTGGTGGCTCAAATAGTAATCTGCCTGCAATACAGGAGACCTGGGTTCTATTTCTGGGTTAGGAAGATCCCCTGGAGAAGGAAGTGATTACCCACTCCAGTATTCTCGTCTGGAAAATTCCATGGGCAGAGGAGCCTGGTGGATTACAGTCCATGGGGTCGCAAAGAGTCAGAGACAGCTGAGCGAATAATCCTTTCTCCTTTCTTTCACCTATAGGGTGTATGGGATCTTAGTTCCCTGACCAGGGATCTAACCTGTGCCCCCTGCATTGGAAGTGTGGAGTCTTAACCACTGCACCACCAGGGAAATCCCTGCAACTGATTTTTGTATGTATGTTGATTTGGTACCCTTTAAGTTTACTCAATTTCTTATCAGTTTTAACAATATTTTTGGTGGAGTCTTTAGGGTTTGTTGTATGTAATAGATTATATCATCTGCCAGAGACAATTTTACTTCATTTTTTATTTGACATTTATTTTATTTGCTTGACTAATTGCTCTGGCTAGGACTTCTGGTACTACGTTGAACAGAAGTGAGAGTAGGCATTCTTGTCTTGTTCCTGACCTTAGAAAAAAAGTTTTTATTTTTTTCATTCTTGAGAATATTATTATCTGAGAACTTGTTACACATGGCCTTTATTTTGTTCAGGTACATTCCTTCTAAACCTAACTTGTTGAATGTTTTTAATCATGAAAGAATGTTGTGTTTTGCCAAATCCCTTTTCTGCATCTATTGTGGTGATACAATTTTATCCTGTATTCTGTTACTGTAGTGTATCACATTTATTGATTTCCATTTTTGAAACAACCTTATACCTTAGTGATAAATCCCAGTTGATCATGGTGCATGATCCTCTTAACATATTGTTGAATTATATTTGCCAGTGTATTCTGTTGAGGATTTTGATATCTCTGTTTGTCAGGGATTTTGGTCTATAATTTTCTTTTCTTGTAGTGTCTTTGTCTGGTTTTGGTATCAGGGAAATGCTGGCCTTTTAAAATGAGGTTTGAAGAGTTCTTTTCTCTTCAGATTCTTGGACAAGTTTTAGAAGACTGTTGCTAATTCTTCAAATGTTTAGCATATTTCACCTGTGAGGTAAATTTTGAATTTTACATTTTGAATTAGTAATCAGAAATCTTCCAACAAAGTGATCTCCTTATTAGTTATCGGACTACTCAAATTACCTCTTTCTTCAAGATTTACTGTGTGTAGGTTGTATGTTTCCAGGAATTTCTTCTACGTTATGTAATTTGTTAGTGTAAAATTGTCCATAGTGCTCTTATGATTCTTTGTACTTTACAGGATCAGTTGTAATGTCTGTTTATGACTGTGACTTAAAATTTTTTTTCTCAATAAAGGTTCATCAATTTTATTTACCCTTTTCAAAAAACAGCCCTTAGTTGCATTGATCTTTTCTATTATTCTTCTATTCTCTGTTTCTGCTCTAATCTTTGTTATTTCTTTCTTTCTAATAAATTTTAGCTTGTTTTTTTTTTCTTCTAGTTCTTTGAGTTGTAGATTTAGGTTATTTGAGATCTCTATTTTTTCTTCATATAGGCATTTATCACTATAAACCTGCCTCAAGAACTACTTTTGCAACATCCCTTAAGTTTTGGTATGCTGTTATTTTCATTTTTGTTTTCCTCAAGGTATTTTTTTTAATTTCCCTTTTGATTTCTTCTTTGATCCACTGGTAATTCAGGTGCATATTATTTAATTTCCACATATCTGTGGAATTTTCCAGTTTTCCTCCTATTATTGACATCTAGTTTAGTATACTGTGGTTGGAAAAGATAAGTGGTATGATTTTCAAGCTTCTTAAATTTGTGAAGACTAATGTATGTTGTATCCTGGAGAATATTCTATGTGTGTTTGAGTAGACTGGGTATTCTGCTGCTATTGGATGGAATGTTCTTTAACATTTGGCTCCTGGAGGATGTTTATATTTCCCTCCACAACAAGTCCAGTTTTAAAGAAAACCTGTTGTGTGTTAATAACCATTTCTCCATAATGTGATCAAAGTAATTTTCAGACCTCTGTGAAAAAAGGTGAAAAGACAACCCCTCAGAATGGGAGAAAATAATAGCAAAGGAAACAACTAATAAAGGATTAGTCTCCAAAATATACAAGCAGCTCATACAGCTTAATACCAGAAAAACAAACAACCCAATCAGAGTGGGCAGAAGACCTAAACAGACATTTCTCCAAAGAAGACATACAGATGGCTAATAAACACACGAAAAGATGTTTGACATTGCTCATTATGAGAGAAATGCAAAGCAAAACTACAATGAGGTATCACTTCACACCAGTCAGAATGGCCATCATCAAAAAATCTACAAAGGGTAAATGCTCAAGAAGGTGTGGAGAAAAGGGAACACTCTTGCACTGTTGGTGGAAATGTAAGTTGATACAGCCACTGTGGAGAACATTATGGAGATTCCTTAAAAAACTAGGCATAAAACTCCCAAATGACCCAATAATCTCACTATTGGTCATATAGCCTGAGGAAACCATAATTGAAAAAGCAGCAGTATTTACAATAGATAGTACCTGGAAGCAATCTAGATGTCCACTGACAGATGAATGGATAAAGAAGTTGTGGAATATTACTCAGTCATAAAAAGGAAAGCATTTGAGTCAGTTCTGATAAGATGGATGAACCTAGAGTCTATTATATAGAGGGAAGTAAGTGAAAAAGAGAAAAACAAATATTGTATATTAACACATATACATGGAATCTAGAAAGATGGTACTGACGAACCCATTTGCAGGGCAGCAGTGAAGATGCAGACATAGAGAACCAACTTGTGGACACAGTGGGGGAGGAGAAGGAGGGATAGGTTGGAAGAGTAATACTGAAACATATACATCACAATATGTCAAACAGACAGCCAGTGGAAATTTGGTGTATGACACAGGGAACCCAAAGCCAGTGTTCTGTGACAACCTAGAGGGATGGGATGGGGTGGGAGGGAGGTTTAAGAGGAAGGGGACATGCGTGTACCTATGGCTGATTCATGTTGATGTATGGCTGAAACCAACACAATATTGTAAAGCAATTATCCTTCAATTAAAAAAAAATAAAAACAATTAAAGAAAAAAAATAAAGCTAAAAAACAAAGACAAAAAAACCTGCAGTGGTAACTTCAGCAAGTGCCCTAGTAACATGCAGATTCTGATTTAGTGGTTCCAAGGGGAGGCTGATTCTGGGTTTCTAACAAGCTCCCAGGTGATGCTGGACCATGTCCCATACTTTGAGCAGCAACCATCTAGCCATGCTGAAGGGACACCTGTTCTGCCCGAAGCCCTAGTAGGACTCAGCTACCTTCACTTTTATTCCACTTAATTTTCTGTTTTAGCTTGGCACGAGCATGGCATGAGCAAATGCGATCTACTTGGGGATAAAATTATGAAGTATAACTATAGTTTTAGATATTCTGAGGCAGAATCAAGTATAATCCTTTTTTGCGAACTTTGCACAAAATTTGGGCTTTCTTCCTACAGTCTGAATTGCCACATTTAGTTTTCTGCATTTAGCTTACTTTGGATTAGTCAACACCAACGCACTTTCTGCCTCCTTCCTTTCTTGTTCCCTCCCAGACCTGCAAAAACTCAAATATGTGCATGCAGCACTGCACCTATACATTCTTTTGAAAATCCCACAGAGCACACTCACAAGAAGAAGCAAGTTGTGACATGTGTTTGAGGCCTGTTATCTCCTATCTCTCACCATTGTCTAATTTCTTCAGACATCCAAACGGGATGCCCAGATTTTTCTCATGGCTGTAGTCCTAAAGATATTCCACTGGAGAAGTTGGTTAACTGCTTCTACAAATGATCCTTTGCTCTGGCCTGAGTCTTTCTCCAGCTCACTGCAGTTGGCAGTAATTTGCAATGATGACTATGGCGGTGTTTTGATCAGTTGTGGCAAAGAGGACAGGAAAAAAAAAAGAGAGAGAGAGATAATAGCTTTCTGCTATAGAAACGGCTCTACGATTTCCCCCACCCACACAAGAAGAGAAGCCATTTCCTTAAAACTGAGCTCATTTGCCTTATAAAGCTTTCTCATTAGAGGCTAAGCTGGTAGCTAACAGATTCTGTGCCTCTAATATGGTGTGTTTCCTTAATGGACCCACAGTACACGCGATTTTAGGAAGAGATGAGGAAGGAGAAGAGAGAGAGGGATGTTGTTTACAAAGGCGCCTACTACAAAGGCCATAATTAAGCAATGCTATCTGACGGGCCTCCTCTGTGCACTCTGCAAGGGGTGCCATGAGGAATGGCACTTTGAGGTGACATAATTGGCAGGACATAACACTGCCCATAGCACTCAACTGCTATTAGAAAATGGCATTCTTAATAAACTTGTTTTTAAATGCCAGAGCCTTTTCATTTCCTGGGCATTATTAGTGTGTGCCTGACAATTACTGACAGTTAGTCAGAACACTGTTTGTGTTCTTTGCTCTCTGGGCATTTCCTAATTATGAATAATAATCCCATTAATCATGCACTTGAAACAAGTAAATTATCCCGCAGAACATCATAATTAGTTGCATCAAAGAGACTTCCAGGAAGCCCCCATGTGGCTCGGTTTCAGCTTCTCTGTTTGCAGCTCTCCCTGGGTCCTCTCAGGAAGTCAGGACTCAAGGACTGTCTCCTAGCGTAGAAAGGCATCCATCATGGACACCTTTGCAGATGAAACCACATCCTCTGAAGCTACTGGTTCTTAGTCACTTATTTAGGTTTAATGGCAGCCTCATGACTCGTCAGACTTACCCTGCAGATGACCACCAGGGTTTGCTGTAGGCTGACGGTGACGATTTGCTCCTTTTTCCAAAGCCTGAAAAGGACAGGTCCTTCCTTGGCAGCTACTAAGGATTCCTGGCATTTACATTGCATCCCAGCTACCACTTGGCCCTCCCTGTTGTATTTAGATGTCTTGATCTTGTCTGTAAGCATCCCACAGTCATAAAATTATCCTCGGTCCGCTGACAAAGTGAAAGCTGTCATTAAATTTACTCCGAGGAGCCTCCCAAGCTTCAAATTTCAGTATACAATTCTTTTCTCTAACCTCCCTCCTTTCCGTTCTTCCCTCCCTAAATTTGTGTTCACAGTTTTGAGTGTCTGACTCCCTCAATCTGTAGCATGTCTTGCTCCCAGCCATTTCCATGTGTTGCTGGAAATAACATTACCTTTCTGGAGATGTCACTGGAGTGGCAGGTCCAGAAAAAAGCAGTTCAATTTTTGGTAATAATACATTTCTTCTTCTCAGTATTTATTACCCAGTGCTATTGGGGGTTTTATTTCCTCTTTCATAAATAAGAAAACAGAAAAAGCGAATTGATTTCAAAATCAGAGTCAGAAGCACTAGCAGCAGCAAGTGACACAGAGGCGGTTTGCACTCACAATGAAATGTAAGGGAAGGGAAGAAGACAAAACATTCTCAAAGCGATCATTCTATTAAATACAACGTTCACCATGACCCTGCAGGTACCCTGCCAGGCTCTGTAATTTTTTTGTGTGGGGTGAGAAGGGAATGGGAACGTATGAAGATGAAAAAGATACTGTTTTGTTAGGGAATTCACCCTTTATTTGCTCAAATAGAAGCTGAAATTAAACACAGAAGTGACTCAAGTCACACAAAGCCTCCAGTTCCATGTTGACCAGATTTACTCTTAACATTTGCACATGCTGGGTGTCCAAATGGTACCTGACTGTATAGAAGTGACTGATGAATGTTTAATAAGGAATCACAAGGAACTTATTACACTTATGAAATTAATACAAAAGCTGGGGATGCAGAAATTTAACGTGATGATGAGGTAGGTGTGGGAGCCAGGGATATGCACCCCTTAGATCTCCTTTCAACAAAGAACTTGCTGTTCAGGTACAAGGGACACACCTGACCGACAGCCTCCTGTGGCAAATTAAGGTGTTAGGGAACGGGAATAGTGCCCTCATATACCATGTTATACATAATACACAGAGATGATTTCTTCTCTTTCTGTTCTCCATCATGTGAGAACACAGTGAGGAAGTGGGCCCTCAACACACAACAGATTTGCCAGAACCTTGATCTTGGACTCCAACAGTCTCCAGAGTTGTGAGAAATATGTCCGTTGTTTAAGCCACTCAGTCTGGGTTCTATTTTTTATAGCAGCTGACTATGAACTGACCTGACTGAACTGAACTATGACCTGAACTGACTATGACATCTTTCGAGCTGATGCCATGCTCCTGAGCAGCCCCCAGTCAAAGGCTGTACGGAGTGGGATTACTAAAGCCTGATCATTCCCTCCCATTACAAGGGTCTCCTAACAAGTCCAGCTCGCTACTGGGTTGGCTGAGATGCTGTCAGATCTCTATGATGGACTAAGACTCTCTCTACCCAATCCTGCTCCCTCTATTTAAATAGGTCTCTCCAGCATTATTCCACAATAATCTTCTTGTGCTCACAGATGTCTCTCCACGTCTGCTTCCCAAAGGACCCCAATGATCCACTGTATCTGCCTAAATCTGTAACTAATTTAAAGAAAAATGTAAAAGACTTAAAAATCAAAGCCAGGGATTCTATTAATAAAATGTCAACAAAATTATCTACCCCTAAATAAATTATCTTCCCTAGGAAAAGAAGGCATGTTTCTCTGGGCAAATCACCAAGGCCACATAATGTATTTTGGAGGAGTCTCAATTGGCAACTGTGTAATATAAGGGAGGTTTGGTAGAGACTGTTCTAAGGGCAGGGAGTGCATTGTCACTGGAGTCACTATTATAAAAATTATAAAATCTAAAAGTTTGTTTTTATCATCAGCATATGCCAAGCAATTTTTTTTTCTTTCTTTTTTTTTTTTTTTTTTTTACAATATAAGTGATAAAATAGTTTTCCCTGTCATGGTGGAAGGCTTCCATGCCTCCCACCTCCCACCATGGTATATCACTGTGAACTCTAAAAAGTGAAATAGTCTCTCTTTTAATTATCTTCAAGTATGAAATCTCAAATTCTCCCTTTTTCAGTTTCTTATTGTAAAACAGGCAAATCTGTTCAGGTCAGCTCAGTCACTCAGTCGTGTCCAACTCTTTGTGACCCCATGGACTGCAGCATGCCAGGCTTCCCTGTCCATCACCAACTCACTGAGCCTGCCCAAACTCATGTCCATCGAATTGGTGATGCCATCCAACCATCTCATCCTTTGGTGTACCCTTTTTCCTCCTGCTTTCAATCTTGCCCAGCATCAGGGTCTTTTCAAATGTCAGCTGTTCATATCAGGTGGCCAAAGTATTGGAGTTTCAGCTTCAGCATCAGTCCTTCCAGTGAACAACATTCAGGACTGGTTTCCTTGAGAATTGTCTGGTTTGCTCTCCTTGCAGTCCAAAGGACTCTCAAGAGTATTCTATTCTCCAACACCACACTTCAAAAGCATCAATACTTTGGTGCTCAACTTTCTTTACAGTCCAACTTTCACACCCATACATGACTACTGGAAAAATCATAGCTTTGACTAGACAGACTTTTGTCGGCAGAGTAATGTCTCTGCTTTTTAATATGCTGTCTAGGTTGGTCATAACTTTTCTTCCAAGGAGTAAGTGTCTTTTAATTTCATGGCTGCAATCACCATCTGCAGTGATTTTGGAGCCACAAAAGATGAAGTCTGTCACTGTTTCCATTGTTTCCCCATCTATTTACTATGAAGGGATGGGACTGGATGCCATGATCTTAGTTTTCTGAATGCTGAGTTTTAAGCCAACCTTTTTACTCTCCTCTTTCACTTTCATCAACAGGCTCTTCAGTTCTTCACTTTCTGCCGAAAGGGTGGTCATCTGCATATCTGAAGTTATTGATATTTCTCCCAGAAATCTTGATTTCAGCTGTGCTTCATCCAGCCCGGCATTTTGCATGATGTACTCTGCATATAAGTTAAATAAGCAGGGTGACAATATACAGCCTTGACGTACTCCTTTTCCTATTTGGAACCAGTCTGTTGTTCCATGTCCAGTTCTAACTGTTGCTTCTTGATCTGCATATAGATTTCTCAGGAGGCAGGTCAGGTGGTTTGGTATTCCCACCTCTTTAAGAATTTTCCACAGCTTGTTGTGCTCCACACAGTCAAAGGCTTTGGCAGAGTCAACAAAGCAGAAGTAGGTGTTTTTTTGTAACTCTCTTGCTTTTTTGATGATCCAACTGATGTTGGCAATTTGATCTCTGGTTCCTCTGGCTTTTCTAAAGCCAGCTTGAACATCTGGAATTTCATGGTTCACATACTGTTGAAGCCTGGCTTGGAGAATTTTGAGCATTACTTTGCTAGAGTGTGAGATGAGTAAAATTGTGTGGTAGCTTGAACATTCTTTGGCATTGCTTTTCTTTGGGACTGGAATGAAAACTGACCTTTTCCAGTCCTGTGGCCACTGTTAAGTTTTCCAATTTTGCTTCCATATTGAGTGCAGCACTTTCACAGCATCATCTTTTAGGATTTGAAATAGCTCAACTGGAATTCCATCACCTCCACTAGCTTTGTTCATAGTGATGCTTCCTAAGGTCCGCTTGATGTCGCATTCCAGGACGTCTGGCTCTAGGTGAGTGATCACACCATCGTGGTTATCTAGGTCATGAAGATCTTTTTTGTATAGTTCTTCAGTGTATTCTTGCCACCTCTTCTTGATATCTTCTGCTTCTGTTAGGTCCATACCATTTCTGCTCTTTATTGTTCCCATCTTTTCATGAAATATTCCCTTGGTATCTCTAATTTTCTTGAAGAGATCTCTAGTCTTTCCCATTCTATTGTTTTCTTCTAATTCTTTGCAATGATCACTGAGGAACGCTTTCTTATCTCTCCTTGCTATTCTTTGGAACTTTGCATTCAGAGGGATATATCTTTCCTTTCCCTCCTCTTCTTTTCTCAGCTATTTGTAACGCCTCCTCAGATAATCATTTTGCCTTTTTGCATTTGTTATTCTTGGGGATGGTCTTGATCACTGTCCCCTGTACAATGTCACAAACCTCTGTCCATAGTTCTTCATGTACTCTGTCTATCAGATCTAATCCCTTGAATCAATTTGTCACTTCCACTGTATAATTGTATGGAATTTGATTTAAGTCATACCTGAATGGTCTAGTGGTTTTCCCTATTTTCTTCTATTTCAGTTTGAATTTGGCCATAAGGAGTTCATGATCTGAGCCACATTCAGCTCCCAGTCTTGTTTATGCTGACTGTATAGAGCTTCTCCATCTTTGGCTGCAAGGAATATAATCAGTTTGATTTCAGTATTGACCATCTGGTGAGGTCCATGTGTAGAGTCATCTCTTGTGTTCTTGGAAGAGGGTGTTTGCTATGACCAGTGCATTCTCTTGGCAAAACTGTTAGCCTTTGCCTTACTTCAATTTGTACTGCAAGGCCAAATTTGCCTGTTACTCCAGGTATCTCCTGACTTCCTACTTTTGCATTCCAGTCTCCTATGTTTAAAAGGACATCTTTCTTGGGTGTTAGTTCTAGAAGGTCTTGTAGGTCTTCATAGAACCGTTCAACTTCAGCTTCTTCAGCATTACTGGATGGGACATAGACTTGGATTACTATGATATTAAATGGTTTGCCTTGGAAATGAACAGAGATCATTCTGTCATTTTTGAGACTGCACCCATGTATCTGCATTTCAGATTCTTTTGTTGACTATGAGGGCTACTGCCTCAAAAATCTGTTATTTTTGGATATTAAATTTTTATTCTATATAAAACTCTAATATCACATTATTTTGAAGCTCTTACAGTTAACACTGGGTTTATGTGTCCAGGGGAATGGGATGAAATAGACTGAGGTCTATTCCCCTTCTCACTCCTCCTTCCATCAGTGCAGCACTTTATGTATGTGTGTATGTGTTGTGGGGCCTGGGTCTGGAATTTTCCTTCTACCTTCCTCTTACATGTGTAGCTCCTACAGGTCTGGGAACAGGGAGGAAAAAATCAAGGGCACAGAAAAGCTCATATGCAGCTGTTGCCGACTGAAGCCATGTGTCTCATTCTAGTTTGGTCTGATTCTGTCTGTGGTTATGGGTATGTAGGTGGCATGGTTAACACTCAGGGTGGATATCAGCTTTACCCAGGAAGACTCCAGAACCAAGTACCCCTAGAGAGCAGTAGTCCATTATCTCCTGCTGGCCTCCTGCCCATACACCATACTCTCAGTCCCTTCTCTGGGTTGAATATCCCAATGCTTAGCCAGTCAGTGGCTTGGGAAACCCTGGAGCTCTTCTCAGAGCTACAGGAACTGCTACTGTCTCCTTCTCCAAAGACTATGGAGAACTGAGATGGGGTGAAGATACTTTGTATTTTTACCCAAGTCCTCCTTATACCATGATCTCTTTAAATCTTGCTGACCTTGACCACTACAGTGAGACTCCCATCTTCAGAAATCTCTAGATCAGAAAGTAACATCAATCTTTCTCCTCACTAAGCCATAAACCTCCAGAGAACACCCATCTAACTACACTTCCAAAGACTGTAATGACTCCCCTTAGGCTGTGGTACCAGGACATCTGGATGAGAAAATATGAAGAGAGCACAGCCTCCCCTTCTTGTAGACTCAATCAAAATTCGAGCAAATCTCTTAGAACAGAACTATCACTATCATCATTTAGATTTAGGAGGAGAGTCAAAAAGGCAAGGAGAAAGAAGGAGTCTTTCTTTGGACACCCTGCATACTCCCAAAACTGTTCAGCATGACTCTCTTTCCTCCTGTCTCTAGGTCTTGGCCAATTCTGTGATGACAGGATACATGAAACAAGTAGACCTGATTCTGTTGCCCTTAAATCCTTTGAAGAAGCTGGTGTTTTAGAAAAAGCCTCTCTTGAGGTTAAGCTTATTCAAAGTTTTTTTTTCTTTTTTTTTTAACCAACTATTTTTCTTCATAGCCAAGCCTAGACTAATAGGCAAAATCCCATTCAACACTCCATTACTCCAATTTGCCATCTACAAAATGAGTGACCAGATAAAATAATCCCTAAGAGTTTCTTTCACTTCCATGACTGAGTCAGACCTCTCTTGTCAAAATCAGTATTAGGTCACTTCATTCCCTCTGAAACTAAACATACTGACTCATCACATATGTGTTGATATATCAAATCACTACATAACTTGTTCACATATGTTTCCTCCTATTACACTGTAAATTCCACAATGGCAGCAGAATTGTTTTATTCTTGTTGTATCTCTATCACATAATGGACTATCAATAAATCTTGTCTGAAGGAATGCAAATTACAGGTGACCTTCAGTAGTGGCTTGCAGATAAAAAAGTAGCAGTGAATAAACCAATGTTTGTTATTCCTTTCTTATGAGCCTAGCCCATGCCATGATTCTGGAACATTAATGGGAAATGGAAGACATGGTTCCTGACCTCATGAAACACAAAGCAACTAGGAAAAATGAAACAAAGGGAGACAGGGCTGTGTCTTGGCACACAAGCTGGAGAAATTTCTTAGAAAACATATTAGCAAGAAAACTGTAAGACACTGATGAAAGAAACTGAAGAGTACACAAACAGGAAGATATATTACGTTCTTGAATTAGAAGAATCAATATTGTCAAAATGACTATACTACCCAAGGCAATCTACAGATTCAATGCAATCCCTATCAAATTACTAATGCTATTTTTCACAGAACTAGAACAAGATAATTTTAAAATGTGTATGGAGACACAAAAGACCCCAAGTAGCCAAAGCAATCTTGAAAAGAAAACTCAAGCTGGAGGAATCAGGTCCCCTGACTTCAGACTATACTACAAAGCTACAATAATCAAAACAGTATGGTACTGGCACAAAGACAGAAATAAAGATCAATGGAACACAACAGAAAGTCCAGAGATAAGCTCGTGCACTTATGGTCGACTAATCTACAACAAAGGAGGCAAGACTATATGATGGAAAACAGACGCTTTCTTCAAAAAATGGTGCTGGAAAAACTGGACAGCTACATGCAAAAAAATAAAATTACAACATTCTCTAACCCCATACACACATAAAACTCAAAATGGATTAAATACTTAAGTGTAAGGCTGGATACTTAACAACTCTTACAGGAAAGAATAAGCAGAGCACTTTGACATAAATCATTGCAATATCTCAATCTTTCTTAGAGAAATGTAAATAAAAACAAAAATAAGCAAGTGGGACCCAATTAAACTCAAAAGCTTTTGCACAGCAAAGGAAACCATAAATAAGACAAAAAGACAACCTATAGAATGGGAGAAAATATTTGCAAATGATGGGACCTACAAGGCATTAATCTCTAAAATTTACAAACCACTCACAAAACTCAACAACAACAACCATCCAATAAAAAAATGGGGTGAGGGATCTAAATAAACACTTCTCCAAAGAAAACATACAGATTGCCAACATGCACATGAAAAGGTGCTCAACATGGCTAATTATTAGATAAATGTAAATGAAAACTATAGCGAGATATCACCTTACACCAGTCAGAATGGCAATCAACCAAAAGTCTACAAATGATAAATGCTGGAGAGGGTGTGGAGAAAAGGGAACCCTCCTCTACTATTGGTGGGAATGTAAGTTGGTACAGCCACTATGGAGAACACTATGAAGGTTCCTTAAAAAACTGCACATAGAGCTACCATATGATCCAGAAATCCCACTCCTGGGCATATATCTGGTGGAAAACATGGTTCAAAAGGATAGATATACTCCAATATTCATTGCAGCACTATTTATAACAGCCAAGACAAGGAAGCAACCGAAATATCAAACAACAGATGGATGGATAAAAAATATATGTATACAACAGATGGATGTATATTATGTGTATGTATATACATTTATATATCTATATATAGAGACATCTAAATATATCTATACACATACACACACACACACAATGGAATACTCCTCAGCCATTAAAAAGAATGAAATAATGCCATTTGTAGCAACATGGATGGACCTGGAGATGATCATACTAAGTGAAGTAAGTCAGACAGAGAAAGATAAATACTATATGATATCACTCATATGCAGACTCTAAAAAAGGATTGCTACAAATGAACTTATTTATACTATAGAAATAGACTCAGACTTAGAGAATGAACTGATGGTTACCCAGGGAGAAGGGTGGGGGTGGGTGGATTCAGAGTTTGGGATGGACATACACACACTGCTATATTTAAAACAGATAACCAACAAGGTCCTACTGTATAGCACAGAGAACTCTGCTCACTATTCTGTAATAACCTAAATGGGAAAAGAATTTGAAGAATAATAGATATACGTATAACTCAATCACTCAGCTGTACACCTGAAACTAACACAACATTGTTAATCAACTATACTCCAGTATAAAATAAGAATTAAAAAACCTAAGAAAATGTATTAGCAAGAGATCAAAATGCAAATATATTTCCAGCCACATTCTCTTACAACTATTGTGATAAGATGTGAAATAAATGATCTTCCACAGGGGATGAAAGAACAACCATTCATAGCTGAGGACTCCCATGTCACAAACACTACATACCCATTAATGTATGATACAATCTGGTGAGGTGGTAGAATGTTGAAATTAAGCCCACAGTATTCAGAGAACCACCCCCCATCTTATTAGCTCTGTGATATTCATAAAGTTAATAAAGCTCTCTGTGCCTGTGTAAAATGGGGATAGAATTTTCCTTATGAGGTTCTTGTAAGCATCACAGAAATAAATACAAAGAACTTGGCTTGACACCTAATTATGACAATATCAATGTTTGTCCTCCTTATTACTGAGTATCTCACTCTCCGGAAGTTGTAAAAGCACTAATGTAGGATTTGTGTTAAACGACTAAAACAAACAAAAAATCACTCCTTGGTAGGAGTTACATACATAACACACATACACAGGCATGCACACACGAGGTTCACACATTGGCATTGGTCTCCTGACTTCAGGGAGCATCTTTATGTTTTGAATTCTCAGTCAGGTGTTTTACATGTGTCTGTTTCATTAGGATTGGATTCTGGAGATCTATCTTTTTATTTTTTTTTTAATTAAATATTAGTTGCACTGGCTCTTCATTGTTTCTCACAGGCTTTATACTTGCAGCAAGCCGGGGCTACTCTAGTTGAGGTGTGCAGGGTTTCTCATTGTAGTGGTTTCTCTTGTTGTGGAGCATGGGCTCTAGGGCATGTGGATGCAGTAGTTGTGGCACATGGCCTTAGTTGCTCTATGGCATGTGGGATCCTCCCAGACCAGGGATCAAATCTGCATCTCCTGCATTGGCAGGTGGACTCTTTTCATCCACTGTACCACCAGGGAAGTCCTATCTTTTACTTTCATTTGTAACATATTTCCCTGTTTCTTTGCCTTCACTGTGTTGAGTTCTGCACATTAGACGAGAGTCATCTCTTCCAGTCTTCACAGATGGGTCTTGTGCAGGAGAAGACACTCAATCCTCTCAGCCAGAAATGTGGGCTATTTCTCAAACCTTTGTGCTACTCCCAAAGCAGTGTCTTGTTCTTAGCAGCCCCCTGGCCTCTTGAGCCTGAGAGGTCCCATTAGTGCTCTGAGACAGGCAAGACAGAAATCGGTCCCTTGAACAGCAGAAGTGAACGCTACGGTTCTGGCAGTGCAGTTCAACTCCTTTGATCCTCAGGGGAAAAGCTTGGATCTGGAGTTTGTCACTGTTTGCTCTGCGCTGCACTGGGCAAGGAGCGTGTGCCCCCAAGATCCTTGCAACCGCTGCTTTGCTGCCAGTGGCCTCCAGGGCCTGGCATCTGTCAGGCCCTCTTGTTCTCAGGGACAGGCAAGCTAGAAGTCAGATTCTGGGGTAGCAGAAAGAAATGCTGGGGTGCTAAATGTGCAGGCAGAGTCCTTTCAAGGAGAACTTGGTAGCTGGGCTTTATTGGCTACTCTCTGTGCTGAGTCAGGGGAGGAGCTGTGGGAGGAGCCTGCCTGCTCTTTTGAAACTATCGCTTTGTTCTCCCAGGGAGTAGCCTATGCCAGCGCTGTCATCACCTAGAGACAGATGAGTTAGAAGCCGGATCCTTGGGTACAGATCCCTGAGGGGAAGCACTGGGGTGGGAGTCGTGCAGCAAATATATAATCAGACATAAGATATATTACTGACGAGAGGTAGATTCCCCAGGAAGCAAATGAGGCTGCAGTATCATCAAGGGCCTCTCAACTGCACCAACTCTTGGGAGTGCTGGTCATTCTGGGGAAGTTGTAGAATGTTCTAGATGGGGAGAGGAAGCCAGCTTTCCAACAGGAAACCAGTCTTTTGAAGCATTGCTGGCAAATTTCCTATTTTTTCTCAGAGACAGCAATCTGAATTTCCAAGAAAACCAACATGTGCTGTTATTTTTTTCCTCATTATAAATAATGATTCAACATTCTGCCTAATTTTGTATTCATAGTCCTGTATCATTATCCTTATAGAAGTACCCCCAAATTGCATAAACTTCAGATCCCACAAAATCTAGACCCAAACTTGCAACTGACCTCTTGGCTTTTGCATTAATTTGTATCATTTTTCTCAAACCCCTTCTCCATCCTGCCCATCCCATTTAATTTTTGTTGGTCTGCCCAATTCTAATTTATGGAAGAAAGGTAAATATTCCCCAACGATTTATTTTTCATCAATCAGTGAAAGTTTATGTAAGTTAGGACTATAGATTTGATTTGGAACATCAGTGAAAGAGCTACTGTTCTATGTTTAAAACTGTATTATATTCAAACTGGTATTTAAGTGAAATATATATTCATTACGAGTAAAATCCATATCTCTAAGACCATATCATGTGTGGATCAGTGATAGCCTTTCATGCTTGTTTCATGTTTGGTAGGGATTAGCACATGACAACAGAGTATTTCTCTACTCTTTTTGATTGCATAGCTATTGACCCTGATTGATTTCTTATGGTGGTCAGCTTACAGTGCTATCCATTCTATGCACTGAGGCAGGAACATGGAAAATTCAGCTGCTACAAAATAAGACTATTTTCTTTTTTTTTTTTTAAGACTGTTTTCTTTTATCATCATCATCATACATTAAAAACTAGCATGTATACCACATATAACACATTTAAGGAATAATGAAGTGATCAATGCCAATTGCAAGCCAACACTGTGATTAAAGAAAGACGCTCTACTTCACGCTGTGTGAGTTTTGGTGGTTCCAGGATTGCAAGGGAAAAAATGGCAGCATGGGAGAACCCAGCTCCCTCTACCTCCCCTCCTGTATCAATGGCCAAACAGCTAAGCACAAACCAAAACAACTCTCAGAGACCTCTAGAGTCCACTTAGGAAGTCTGAGCAACAAAATAGAACCAAAAAACTGAGACGAATTGCCCAAGAGGGAAAAGAAGACAATTTCACCTTGCCTGTATCATCCCACCCCCCAAGCCGGCACCATTCAGAGTCAGGAAGAAACTTCCCAGCTAGAAAAAGTTCCTCCGGCCAGGACAGGAAGAACAGGGTGACTGCTCAGCCTCTCAGGACACTGTATGAACATCCTGCTTTGGTTTCATTCAACCCAGGCTGGCATTGGTGAGACGGTGCTGAGCCTGCAAAAACAAGCAGGAAAAGTAGAGGCCAGCCACCATTAGCTGACATGCAGCAGGCGTGATCCTGACTTGCAGATACCTGTTCGTCAGACAAACTCAGATATCACCACGTATTTTTTAATAAAAGTAGACCAATTTTTTAAAGTTTTTATTGAATTTGTTACAATACTACATCTGTTTTATGTTTTGTTTTTTTGTTTGTTTGTTTGACTGCAAAGCATGTGAGATCTTAGCTCCCCGACCAGGGATTGAACTCACACCCCCTGCCTTGGAAGGCGAAATCTTAACCCTGGACCTCCAGGGATGTCTCAGATTTCACCACTTATAAAGCTGAAGGCCAGCACAACCACCAGAGATGCCTGAAAATCTCTCCAGCTCTTGCTCCACAGGCTTCCACGTTTGGGGATGCCAGGTGCCCAAGTCCCTCCTGGCTCCTTTCCCACACCACCCCCCTCCAAGGGGAGACCAGAAACTGCTGGCAGAAATCCAGAGTCTCTGCGGCCATGCCAGTGTAAGATGTTAACTGCCTGAATTCCTCCCCACATCCATTGGAGCTCAGGAGCCACACTGGCAGCCAGATCTGGCTTCAGCAGCTTTGAGAGTGAAGGCACCAGCCTTGGGATCCCTGGCTGAACCCTACCATTGGGCCTGCCCCCAGTGCTAACACTGTCAGCCACGCATTGGCACACCATGGCCTGACACTAGTCATGGGCTTCCACTTCTGTGTGTACGCCTGGAGGGAGAGTGTACAAGCATATGGGAACACATCGACAACCAGGGCCCTGGCAGCTGCTTTTCAGTTCAGATCAGGCCTTGTCTTCTTTCATTGACTGGCACAAATATGCCCATCTGTAGCTAGCCCCTCCAGTGGTGCACTTGCATGCCACTGAGCCAATCTTCTACCATGTGCACCCCCAGGGTGGTAAAAGATTCATTGCTCAGTTGTGTCAGACCCTTTGCAACCCCATGGACTGCAGCCCACCAGGCTGTTCTGTCCATGGGATTTCCCAGGCAAGAATGCTGGAGTGGGTTGCCATTTCCTTCTCCAGAGGATCTTCCCAACCCAGGTATTGAACCTGGGTCTCCTGCATCACAGGCAGATTCTTTACTGCCTGAGCTACCAGGGAAGCCCTAGGGTGATGGTGTGCATTCGTCGGAGAGCACGGCAACAGCTAGTGAGCCGATAGCGGACCCGGGCCCTTGCTCCCAAACCATCACTATTCATGTGTCTGGAACTGGCCCCTGTCACAACATAACTACCTACATATGACCTCCACAGCTGTGTGTGTGAAAACCACTGGCTCAAGTCACCACTGCTACTTGCCCTGGTCCCTAACTACCAGACCTGGAGGCACATATTAAGACCCTAATGGCACTTGTAGCAACTGCAATCCACCCACAGTGCTCACCTAGATCCATGTAGTTGTTGATGCTGTGGACTACGGCAGCCTGAGCCACAGAGACTTCATGCCCTCTTCAGACCACCACTGTAACCACACACCTCTGCACTTGGCGACCTGCATCATTAGACCTCAGGTGACAGCGTGAGCCACAGGTGAAAGTCTTCTCTTACCGAATTCAATCTATAAAGTCTAGAGAAAGTGACTGCTTCTTCAAATGTGCAGACATCCATACAGACTACAGAGATTACAAGGAATCAGGGAAATGTGTTAAAAATGTGTTCCAAAAGAATACAGTAAACCTCTAGTAACTGGTCCCAAAGAAATGGTGATTTGGGAATAATCCAGCAGAGAGTTCAAGGTAATTATTCTACAGATGCTCAGAGAGAGACAGAATATGGATAAACAATTTAATGATCTCAGAAAATTATACAATAAAAAATGAGAAGTTCCACAAAGAGATAGAAAACATAAGAAGAATGAAATAGGAAGTTTGGAGCTTAACACAATAACTGAACTGAAAAGTCCAATACAGAGCTTCAACAGGAGAGCTGGACAAGCAAAACATAGTATTAGTGAGGAATAAGACAGAAATTAAAATTACCCAATCAGAGGTACAAAAAGGAAAAACAATGAGAGGGAATGATGAAAGCCTACACAACCTTTAATAAGACAGAAATTAAAATTACCCAATCAGAGGTACAAAAAGGAAAAACAATGAGAGGGAATGATGAAAGCCTACACAACCTATGAGATGCCATCAAAAGAAACTGCAAGGACTATTGTAGTCCCAAAAGGAGAAGCAGGAGGAAAGGGAGTAGAAAGTTTCTTTTAAAAAAATAATGGCTAGGAAATTCCCAAACCCACAGAGAGATCTGAACAACCAACTTCATGAACCTGTGACCTCGAATTTTTGATCTGAAAGGATCTTTTCCAAAACACAACAATAAAACTGTTGAAAGACAAAGAATTTAAAAAGCAGCCAGAGGGGAAAAAAATCTCATAGAAGGGAACCCCAAATAGGCTATCAGAGGATTTCCCTAACAGAGACCTTGAAGACCAAAAGAGAATGGGATGGTATATTCAAACTTCTGAAAGAAGAAAAATGCCAACCAACAATACTTTATTCAGCAAAGTTGTCCTTCAAGACTTAAGTCCAAATAAAGACTCTTCCAAATAAACAGAAAGAAGCTGAGAATTCCTCAACACTAAATCTGCCTTATAAGAAGTGTTAAAGTAGTTTGAGTTGAAGCAAAGGAATGTTACTTAGAACATGAAAACATATGAAAATGTGCCATACACTGGTAAAATTAAGAAGATACTCAGATAATGAATACCATAATACGGTAATATGGTGAAGTACTAATTAACTGTAGTATAAAGGTCATTTATAATACTTTATCCTTTACCTACAGCTACAATAATATTATCAGAGCTATAGCATAAAATAATGTAAACAGTGACAGTAAAATTTAAAAGGGGGAGCAAAAGGATAGAGTTTTGTCTGCATTTGAAGTTAAATTGTTATCAGCATAAAACAGATTATTCTATGTAAGTTTTATGTAAGCCTCATAGGAACTATTGACAAATAGCAAAAAGCTAAAATATATCCCCAAAATGTACAGAGAAGGGAATCAAAGCATACCACTACAGAATAATCATCAATTTACAAAGGAAGTCAACAGGAAAGGAAGAAAAGAAAACCAGAACTATAAAAACATTCAAGAAACAATAAGATGGCATTAGCAAGACTTATTAACCAATACTCTAAATTTTAATTGACTGAATTCTCCAATCAAAAGGCACAGAGTGGCTGGATGGACAAACAAACAATTTAAGACTCATCTCTATGTTGCCTTCATTATACTCACTTCAGCTTTAAGGACACACACAGGCTCAAATTGAAGGGATGGCAAAAGGTATTCCATCAAAGCAGATACCACAAGAGGGCAGAGGTAGCTATACTTACATCATTCTATCCTGATAATGGGGTTAATTCAACAAGAAGACACAATAATCACAAAAAAATGTACCGACACTGAAACAGCTAAATACATTAAGCAAATAGTAACAGATCCATGGGGCTGCAAAGAGTCAGACACATCTGAGAAACAGTGTGTGCATGCATGCTTGTGCGCACACACACATGCACACCAGATCCAAAGGGAGAAATAGACAACAATCTAACTTTTATGTTTATAGCAGAGAGAGTCATAGAGAGTGACAAAGATTGAGAAAGAGGAGAAGGAAACTAGAAGTTCAAACAATGTGGGCAATTCAGTCTACCATTCCAGTAAACACATATCCTAGAGGAAGCATAAGGTGAGGAGCATGAATACGCTGATACACTGGCTGGTCCTAGTTCAGGCCTTCATTTCATAAAGTTTTGAGTGTGATTTTAGCATTTAAAGGTGTATTGTTTTCAGGGCTTCCCTGGTGGTCCAGAGGTAAGAATCTGCCCACTGATGCAGGGGACATGGGTTCGATCCCTGGTCCAGGAAGAACCCACATGCTGCGGAGCAACCAAGCCCGCGCACCACAATGACTGAGCCCGCTATCTAGAGCTCACGAGTCACAACTACCGAGCCCACACACTACAGCTACTGAAGCCCATGTGCCCTGGGGCCCATGCTCCGCAACAACAGAAGCCGCCACAATGAGAAACCCACACGGCAATAAAGAGTAACCCCCACTCACTGCAACTAGGGAAAGCCTGCAGGTAGCAACATAGACCCAGAACAACCAAAAACAAATAAATATTTTAAAAGATGTGTATTTTCATACAACATACCATCTAAAAGCCAGTCAGCACTTCATTTGGTGCTCAAGAAACAGAAACTTACTGCCATACTGAGAAAAAAATCATGGGTTGGATTTTTTAGGTAGTTTTTTAGCCCCTAATGTGTCACCTTCCTAAGGAATGTTCAAGTGTCATTTTGACTTAATGTAATGACTTTTGTTCCTAACTCTTATACACAGAGGATGTCACCTGCTACTTCAGTAAACAAAGGATATCACAGCCATAACATCATCAGCCACTGCACCTGCCCCAATGTTGCAACCTGAAGAGCATTCAGGACAGATAAAAATTGGATACTGGCTTCAGATAGTTAGGATGCATGTCAAAGGAATAATTTTAATGTGTCTAGACTCATGCTTCTTCTCATACATACAAAAGGACTAAAATAATTAACTTGAAATGTTTACTAGTGATTAGCAGTAATCTTTTAATGTTCAACTACACGATGCATTTATCCCCAACAAAAACTCCTCTATATCCTGGGTCATCCCTTATCTCTTTGGAGCAGTTTCTCAGAGCTGTCTGAGAGGCTAAATCCCAGGCTACAGTCCTCAGCAAGATCATCAAATACAACATAACTCTCAACTTTTAGGCTGTGTTTTTTTTTTCTTCTTCAGTCAACACTATCCAAATTATTTGTTTCTCAACATAAGATATGAATTCGTGATTATGTCCATCAGCACCTCAAGTAGAAAGAAATAAAATATAGGGAATGTGAATATTAAGCAACCATTAAAAGTGCTAGGGAAGTAATAGTAAAGTAAGAATGTCAGAATAACAGTCAGAGAAGTGAAAATGGCATGTGATGAGAAGGTAGATAACATAAATTGGTTCATGTACATGAATATATGATAAGCAAGCAGAAAAACTGCTTACAACCTAAGGCCTTGATTTCTAAACTTGGTCACAGTGTAGGTGTTCATAACTTCTTTCACTACTCAACTTTTATGTTGCTCACAGCTGATCATGGTTGTTTACCTTTATTCCTAAAAGATGTGAGTCCTTAAAGATCCTGTCTACACTGAATTGCTATGTATTACCAGTTTTGAACACCTTACATGGAAGTATGAAGAAGTTCTTCAGAGAATTGCTTGAATTCCATGCTCAAGACATAGCTACCTTGAACTCACTGTGAAGTAGCAACCTTACTTTCTCTTAATAATCAGGATCAATTAGTAGAGGAAATAGAGTAATATTTTGCCTGTTAATTAACTGGTATGCTGAATTCTGAACGGGTCATTTGGCAATTTCAGTTTTCACATTACCAGGAGAACTGTGGCTCTGGGGGAACTAATACTCTAAGCCGGCAGAACTCTCAATTATGGAAGGGATTAACTGTAATCAAACGACCGCCTGTCATTGCCCCCTCCCTCACAATGGCACCATGTTGAGTACTCAGCATTTGTCTTTGCATTGGTAAACTGGTTATTCAGCAATGGAAGTGGAGAACCAATTGGAAAACTAAGAAACAGTGATTTACCTAAGGAAAAGGAAAATCAGGGCAAGCCCTTTTTCTCATACTCAGGTATTCTCAAAACTAGATTATTGTTCATATCATTCATATACAGATCTGTCCCCATTGTATTTTTTTAAAAAGCTTAATAAATGTGTGCATTTTCTTTCCTATCTTATACTTCATTGGTGCCCATGGAATTTGAAGACAAAAATCCTCTTTAAAGTTGTATAGTCAGATTATTCTATACCATCTCAAGTGTCCAGATCACATACTTTTTTCATAAAGAAAATGTAAAACTTGCCTTAAGGTTAAAAAAAATAGAAACTTGTTTCAAAATATTTGCATTTTAGTGGGTACAATATTGTTATTGCCACAAGAACTTAATAATAGTAAGCAATTCCAAGGCACTTAACTCACTGTCAACTCTTTATATGTAATGACTCATTTAATCCTTGTAACACCTTCAGGACATGGGGCATAAGTTACACCCATTTTACAGATGTGAAAACTAAGGCAAGATGTTTAAGGTACTTGTCAAAAGTCACAAAGCTGTAATCTGGAGGAGTGGGGGTTCAGAAGCAAGCATTTTGGTGTCTAAGTACATTGTTCTATCCTCTTAGTTATGTGTCTCATACTCAGCCCACATTGGCACTTTTTGGTAACCTCATTTTGTATTATTTTCATCATTAACCTACCTTGCAGTTTGCTATTGGATTTCTCTAGGAGAAAAAAAATATCAGCACATAGTCTATAAACTCATGTTTAAAAGATGCTGAATTAAATAATATTTTCTATCTTTATCCTAATTTAAATCTTAACAAAAATTTTGAATTTAGGCATTGATAAGCTTAGTGTTTTGATCATTATTAGAGTTTTTTAAAAAAATATTTTTTGACTCATATCTGAGCCTGTGTATCTAATCAGGTTTGAGAAAATTGGTGAAGATGGAATAAAAGCTTTGCAACCATACCCATCATATGAGCATAGTCTGGTTAATATGTCACTTGATACCAAGTGTTGGGTCAACCTTATATATTAAATTGGAGGGAAAATTAACAGAAGCCAAACACATGTTTGCCGAATACAAGGGGTAGCCTCCTGACTGCTACTCTGGAGTTACTTAGCCTTTCAATGGAATACACAGGACCAGGAAAAACAGACATGAGAAATACATCCCCATTTTTATCAGTATTTTCCACTCCTGCCTACAGATACTTACAACGTAAAGACCACACTAACAATATTAAATGAGACCATTAGTCAAAAATTGCTTATAGTATCCTGCATCCATAGACAGTCTGAAGGAAACAGTACTGGGAATGTAGTTGGATCCATATTTTAAGGGCAAAATCTAAACGATACTTTAATTAGGCATGGAACTGAATTATCCTGGGGTGATTTTGTTTTAATTCCATAACCACAGACCAAGCCCTTCTCTTCTTCTGTTAGTCAAGCAAAGGAGTTGTACCTCTCTGGTGAACACAGATGCACTAGCTCTTTAAATATCCACGCAATTAGCACAAAGAACTGTAATGGAACTAAATGGCCACAGCCAAGAAGCCACCTACACACACTTAATATTCAAAGGAAGAACACTGGCATTTAATCATGGGGATAGTCACACTTAACAATGACATTTTAAAAATTATTACTAAGAAAGAAGGAAATGTGACCAATGTATAGGAGGAAAAAATATCATCACTGCAGTCAGAAAACATTCACAAGGACAGACAGTACAAGCTGGAGAGCTGGTATGCAAGCCGTCCTCATCAGGCAAAGTGAAATGTTCATGTGGGATACTTACTTGATCTGGGTTGTTCCCTTTATCTACAGAAAACACAACTACCTCTTCTCTCGTTTGCCTATTTCTTTCTTCATCTTTGTTTTCTGCTCTTCTGTCTAGGAGCAGAAAATTAATTTCCCACTTTCCTTGCACCTACTCTAGATTGAATTACGTCTTCTAAAAAGATATATTCAAATCCTAACTTCAACTACCTGAGAACTTGATCCTTTTTGGGGAATAAGATCTTCCCAATTGTAATCCAGGGAAGAAGAGTTTATACTTGGTGAGTTGTTTAGTTGCGCATTCATATCTGACTCTTTGTGACCCCATGGACTGTAGCCCGCCAGGCTCCTCCGTCCATGGGATTTCCCAGGCAAGAATACTGGAATGGGTTGTCATCTCCTTCTCCAGGGGATCTTCCTGATCAAGGAATCAAACACGTGTCTCCTGCTTAGCAGATGGATTCTTTACTGCTAAGCCAACAGGGATACTGGATGAGGGTGGGCCTTAAATCCTTATTTCCTCATCCTGGTGTCCTTTTTTTTTTCTCCTGGTGTCCTTTTAAGAGTCAGAGACACAGGCAGGAGGAAGACCATCTGATGATAGAGGCTGAGATTATAGTCACATATCCACAAGCCAAGGAACACCAAGGATTGCCAACCAACACCAGAAGGTAGGAAAAGTCAAGAGAGGATTCTTTCCTAGGGCATAGCTGTGCCAATGTCTTGGTTTTGGAATTCTAGGCCCCACAACTATGAGAAGACAAATTTCTATTGCTTTAAGTCATCCAACTTGTGGTATTTCATTACGGCAACTCTAAGAAAACTAACACAGCATCTATTAAATTATTCTCCTTCCTTTCCTTGGTCACCGAATCTAGGGGTTTAGTCGCTCAGTCGTGTCCGACTCTTGTGACCCATGGACTGTAGCCCACCAGGCTCCTCTGTTAATGGGATTTTCCAGGCAAGAGTAATAGAGTGTATTGTCATTTCCTTCTCCAGGGGATCTCCCCGACCAAGGAATTGAACCCGGGTCTCCTGCACTGCAGGCAGAATTCTTTACTGACTGAGCTGTGTTGCTGCTGCTGCTAAATCACTTCAGTCATGTCCGACTCTGTGTGACCCCGTAGATGGCAGCCCACCAGGCTCCCCGTCCCTGGGATTCTCCAGGCAAGAACACTGGAGTGGGTTGCCATTTCCTTCTCCAGTGCATGAAAGTGAAAAGTGAAAGTGAAGTCACCCAGTCGTGTCCGACTCTTAGAGACCCCAGGGACTGCAGCCTCCCAGGCTCCTCCGTCCATGGGATTTTCCAGGCAAGAGTACTGGAGTGGGGTGCCATTGCCTTCTCCAGACTGAGCTACAAGGGAAGCCCAAATCTAGTAAATGACCACAAAAACAAACTTAAGACACTGAGTTCATCCATCTCAGTGTGGCTATGACTCAGGAATTCCTCACTCACTAGAATTTCTGCTGACAAACCTCTAAATTTATCTCATCTCCATAACATTTCTTCTACTACTGCTTTCATTAATGAATAAAGACACAGAAGTGAACTGGCTCCAAATCAAAGCAAGGCCAAGAACCTAATCAGGCCCTCATTATTATTGTATATATTTTTAAAACATATTTACCATTTTCTAATTATTGATTTTTTTGTGTTCCTTTCATAAGTTATATCAGATTTCTAACTTCAATTCTCAAGCATTCAATTCTATCTCTACCAAACACTGCTAATTGCCTGATGATAAACATGTTTCTAATACTGATTATTTTTCTCCTGCAGACTCCCTCATTTTCTTAGCACACTAAACGTTTTTTATTACTGTATATTTTGTCTGGAGAGGCATATGGTCTCCTTTATTTTTTCCCATTCCAAAGGAAAAAGACTTTCTCTTTTGTAAAGGTTTCTCTTTCCTTTTCAATGAGAATGGACATCATTATTATTTCAGTCACTCATCAGAATAATTAATTTTAGAATGGTCTCTTCATCCCAGAAAGAAATCTTGTAGCTGTTGCTGCTGCTGCTGCGAAGTCGCTTCAGTCGTCTCCGACTCTGTGTGACCCCATAGATGGCAGCCCACCAAGGCTCCCCCGTCCCTGGGATTCTCCAGGCAAGAACACTGGAGTGGGTTGCCATTTCCTTCTCCAATGTATGAAAGTGAAAAGTGAAAGTGAATTTGCTTAGTTGTGTCCGACTCTTAGCGACCCCATGGACTGCAGCCTACCAGGCTCCTCCATTCATGGGATTTTCCAGGCAAGAGTGGGGTGCCATTACCTTCTTCGAATACTGTAGCAATCATACACTATTACCCTTTCCACCCATCATATGGTAATCTCCTATCCCTATGGGTTTGCCTATTCTGGACAGTTTGTGTAAACAGGATTATTCAATGTGTGGTTCCTGTGACTGACTTGTGAATTATTCAAAATGTGGTTCCTGATAATGTTCTTCATAAATGGTACCATGGTGCTAGAAGAGTTAGATACCTAGAAGGGGAAAATTTTAACTCATTATTCATACCAATGAAAGTAATCGATAAAAGATCAGACCTAAAAATAACTACAGCATTAAAAAAAACAAAAACAAAGCCAGGAAAACTGATCTCTGACAGCTTTGTAACTTCAAGATATCTTACTTACATAGGATACAAAAAGCATAAAATGTAACTGCTTTAAAATTGCAAATTTCTGCTCATTCATGAAAAGTGTTGAGAAAATTAATAGACAAAGCTGCAACCTAGAGGAAATTATTTCCTAACCACTCACTTGACAAAGGACTACTATCCTGAAGAGAAATATGCTTATCATTTATATTATTCAATAATATAAACATAACAAACATCTGTGTATTTTACAGTTAAACAATAAGACAGATGACAAACCAAAATTGGAGAAAAATTTGAAGAGACTTCAGAAAAGGACATATAGGAATGACCAGTAAGCCATGTGAAAATACTCAATATCAGTCACTAGAGAAATACAAATAAAAACCAACATGTGTTACCATTACAGTCTCCCAGAAGATCAAGCATTGGTGTGGATATGGAGCAACTGGAACTTTCATATTTTGCTAGAGACAACCATTTTTCAGTAACAATTTGGTAGTTTCTCATAACATTAAAAATACACTATCACATAACCCAGCCATTCCACTCCTAGTTATTCATCCAAGAAAAAGGAAAGCATGTTTCCACATAAAGTCTTTAACATAAATATTCTTAGCATTCCTATTCCTAATATCCCAAGTCTGGAAAGATTCCATATGTCAATCAACAGATATATATACACTATGATATATCCACATAATGAAAAATTACACAACAGTAAAAAGGAATGAACTACTGATACACACAGCAACACAGATTTCTAAAACAGGTTAACTGAAGGAAGGTAAGCACATGTGCACATGCACACACATACACTCCCCAAACAAAATTGCAGACTATCTAGTTTCTTTTATGCCTTTAGAAAGGGCAAAAATAATCTACAGGTAAAGAAATCACAGTAGGTATTAACTGAGTCAGGAGATAGGAAGGGTTGAGTATGGAAGATGGGTAAACTTTCTAGGGGAATGGCAAAGTTATATATTTTGATTAAAGTGCTAGTTGAAATGGTATAAACTTTTTTTTGGAAATTTCTTACATTGTACCCTTAAAACAGGTGCATATACTGTATGTGAACTTTAGTAAGTTTGGTATAATAGTTGGAAGAAAATATCCATTTAGGCACAATATTATTCATTTCAACATTCCTTTCAAAAGCAAAGAAAATGGGAAAATAGAGATGAGTTGGATTACTTTGCTAGGGCTGCTGTAACAAAGTGTCAAGAACGCAGTCACTTAAATAATAGAAATATCTTGCCTCATGGTTCTGGAAGCTGTAAGTCTGAGATCAAGGTACCAGCAGGGCTATGCTCCCTCTAACCCCGCCCTGGCTTCTAGCACTTCTCAGCTTGTGGCAGGTTAGCTCCAATCTTCCCACGATGCACTCTCTCTGTGCATGCATGTCTGTGTTCACATGGTTTTCCTTTTATAAAGACACCCGGGCTTCACAGGTGGCTCAGTGGTAAAGAATCTGCCTGTCAATGCAGGAGACGTGGGTTTGATCCTTGGCTTGGGAAGATCCTCTGGAGAAGGAAATGGCAACCCACTCCAGTATTCTTGCCTGGGAAATCCCTTGGACAGAGGAGCCTGGCAGGCTACAGTCTAAATGGTCGCAAAGAGTCAGACACGGCTGAGCACGCTCACTACGTTAAATTAGGGACCCATCCTACTTTAATAACAGTCCTCCTTCCAAATAAGGTCACAGTCTGAGGACCTGAGAGTTAGGACTTAAAGGGGACACACTACAGTCCAAAATGAGTGAAAAATGATGCTGTATCCATAAATCAGAGCAGTGTTGTTCTTTTATAAATCATATTCAGCTTTCATAAATCATATTCCCAATTATAATTCAGAATATTATCAAATACTAAGTTCTGTAGTTAAAAGAATAAACCCAGGTTAATATTTACATATATATCTATATATAGGCATAAATATTCATGCATATGATGTATGTATAATTGTTTCTAAAAGTATAATTCTGTGAATAAACAGGTACTGCAACACTATTGTTATTTTTGTGCTGGTACAATCATAAATTTCTTGAATGGTAAGCTAACTGTACCACAGGGATGGATTCAGTTTTCTAAGTCCTTTTCTTCATTCATCACGACTTCACACGGAACAATAGATAACTGCTTCAGAGGACAGCTGGAAGTTCTTTTATCATGCAGAGATAGTCTGTATCACTAGGCTTACTGAATGAAAGAAGTTTACTCAAATGTCTCTAGGTGTGAGGAGCACGAAAGAAACATTTGATTTCAGACAGAGCACATCAACTGATGGACAATTTGCTCACTCAGTCTAAAATTTCAGATCCTATAAATGAGGTATCAAATTTCCTTAAAAAATCAATTTAAATTAGCTGTCTTTTATTCATAATATTATTTCCACACAGACCAAAGAATAGCCAAGTTTGACAGGAAAGTAGCAACTGAGACAGAAAACATCAAATAGTAAGGCTCTCTGGGCATAACTGCCATGATTTGATCCTAAAAGTACTTGAGACATCTTACATTCATATTCTTAGATATGGGGAGAAACTAATAAAAAGAAACTAAGATAATCAAACCAATATTATAAACCAATCATCAATCAATTAAAAATAAATATTAAAAAAGTAAAACAAAAAAAATGTAAATTATATGTGATGTAAAGAAGATATTTTTTAAAGTTTTGAGAGTTCTGGGTTTATTCTTAGCGGAGAATAGGCAGTAAGCTGCTTGAGTTCCCCTACCCTCTGCTAACAAAACTGAGAACAGGCCAGGTTAAGATTCCTACCAGTTCAAGATTTAGATAGGCACCTTCTGAGCTGGGAGAATGTAGACAGCATGGACACCATATTCCGCAATGAGTGAGCACACAGCCCCAGCCCCTACACCAGTATCACTAAGTATCACTATTCAATTCACCCCAATAGCAAAGACTTGATGACAGTTCACATCAAAATTGTAACTATATTTCTCTGTAACAATATAACTGTACAGTCTTGAGTCTGACTGAACCTAGACCAAGAGGGTAACTGGGAGCCCCTAGCTGTTACTGTATCAAAGATGTCCTTGCAGAACTTACTGGATCATCAGTTTAATTTCATTATCAGTTATGCACCCACAAGACAGCCCTGTGGATATGCATGTTGTCTTAAGCAAAGTCAGACATCTAATCATTTTACTGAGAGTATTTGCCAACTCTTTCCACTAGGCCAAATCTCAGGTACGGAAAATTGATTAGCTCATTAGACGTCTCATCATAAAATGCACTTACTTTCCCCATTTGTGAAAGGAATCTCTCCTGTGTATTTAATTTTTACCTTTTCCCCATTTGGGCTCCCATTCTGTTCTCTGTAGCTTGCCCGCTCTACTACATGTGACCTATTACAAAACACATGGACTCTGTTAAACCATTTAGCGTGTGTGTGTGTATATATATATATATATATATATATATATATATGCATTTTTAAGTATTAGTGTTGGGGAGGGAGGCGGGAGGGGGGATTGGGATGGGGAACACATGTAAATCCATGGTTGATTCATGTCAATGTATGGCAAAAACCACTACAATATTGTAAAGCAATTAGCCTCCAACTAATAAAAATAAATGAAAAAAAAAAGTATTAGTGTGTGTGTACCCATGAACACTATCTTTTTAATTTTGAACATGAGAAATTTCAGGTTTCTGTGTAGACATCTTGGTGGAGGTAAAACTAAAGAACTGGATACATGAGTTTCAAAATCAGAAGAGAGGTATTAGCTACAGGTAACACTGCTGCTGCTGCTGCTGCTAAGTCGCTTCAGTCGTGTCCGACCCTGTGCGACCCCACAGATGGCAGCCCACCCAGCTCCCCCATCCCTGGGATTCTCCAGGCAAGAACACTGGAGTGGGTTGCCATTTCCTTCTCCAATGCATGAAAGTAAAAAGAGAAAGTGAAGTCGCTCAGTCATGTCAAACTCTTAGCGAATCCATGGAATGCAGCCTACCAGGCTCCTCCGTCCATGGGATTTTCAAGGCACGAGTACTGGAGGGGGTTGCCATTGCCTTCTCCGACAGGTAACACTGAGGATTCATCAACTTTTAAGTGACAGGCGGACATCAGGGGCAAGTGCAGGATGAGAAAAGATACATATGCATGAAACAGTGCAGTGAGTTTAAGATGGTGCTACACACGCTCTGTGGCAAGGTACGCATACATAGTAAAATATGAAATTGATGAACCCTGCATACTTAAGACGAAAGCAGATATTACAATCTAAGATGATGGCTTATATTAGGTTTAAATCATTTATTTCCAAGATTTCAACTGCATAATCAAAGGACATAGCATCAGCAAATTTGACATGTTACAACCTAATCAAGCAAATAATTGCTTACAAAATCTATTTTGGAAAACTATTTTCTGATGGAGAAGCTGTAAATGGATGATCAAGTGATTTTCCTAAGATTTGTGATAAATATCAATTAAGTTAGCCCTCTGTCTTGCTTCTTCTTGGGTGATCAAAACCATCCCCAAGAAGAAATGCAAAAAGGCAAAATGGTTGTCTGAGGAGGCCTTACGAATAGCTGAGAAAAGACAAGAAGCGAAAGGCAAAGGAGAAAAGGAAAGATATATTTATCTGAATGCTGAGTTCCAGAGAATAGCAAGGAGAGATAAGAAAACCTTCCTAAGTGATCAATGCAAAGAAATAGAGGCAAACAATAGAATGGGAAAGACTAGAGATCTCTTCAAGAAAATTAGAGATATCAAGGGAACATATCATGAAAAGATGGGCACAATAAAGGACAGAAATGGTATGGACCTAATAGAAGCAGAAGATATTAAGAAGAGGTGGCAAGAATACACTGAAAAACTATACAAAAAAGATCTCCATGACCTAGATAACCACGATGGTGTGATCACTCACCTAGAGCCAGACGTCCTGGAATGCGAAGTCAAGTGGGCCTTAGGAAGCATCACTACCAGCAAAGCTAGTGGAGGTAATGGAATTCCAGCTGAGCTATTTCAAATCCTAAAAGATGATGCTGTGAAAGTACTGCACTCAATATGCCAGCAAATTTGAAAAACTCAGCAGTGGCCACAGGACTGGAAAAGGTCAGTTTTCATTCCAATCCCAAAGAAAGGCAATGCCAAAGAATGTTAAAACTACCACACAATTGCACTCATTTCACATGCTAGCAAAGTAATGCTCAAAATTCTCCAAGCTAGGCTTCAACTGTATGTGAACTAAGAACTTCCAGATGCTCAAGCTGGATTTAGAAAAGGCAGAAGAACCAGAGATCAAATTGCCAACATCCGTTGGATCATTGAAAAAGCAGAGAATTTAAAAAATATCTACTTCTGCTTCATTGATTACGCTAAAGCCTTTGACTGTGTGGATCACAACAAACTGTGGAAAATTCTTAAAGAGAGGGGAATACCAGACCACCTGACCTGCTTCCTGAGAAATCTGTATGTAGGTCTAGAAGCAACAGTTAGAATTGGACATGGAACAACAGACTGGTTCCAAACTGGGAAAGGAGTACGTCAAGGCTGTATATTGTCACCTTGCTTATTTAACTTATATGCATAGTACATCATGCAAAATGCCAGGCTGGATGAAACACAAGCTGAAATCAAGTTTGCAGGGAGAAATATCAATAACCTTAGATATGCAGATGACAGCACCCTTATGGCAGAAAGTGAAGAGGAACTAAAGAGCCTGTTGATGAAAGTGAAAGAGGAGAGTGAAAATGTTGGCTTAAAACTCAACATTCAAAAAACTAAGATCATGGCATCTGGTCTCATCACTTCATGGCAAATGGTTGGGGGAACAATGGAAACAGTGACAGAATTTATTTTCTTGGGCTCCAAAATCACTGCAGATGGTGATTGCAGCCATGAAATTAAGAGATGCTTGCTCCTTGCTAGAAATGCTATGACAAAATTAGACAGCATGTTAAAAAGCAGAGACGTTACTTTGCCAACAAAGGTCCACCTAGTCAAAGCTATGGTTTTTCCAGTAGTCATGTATGCATGTGAGAGTTCGACCATAAAGAAGGCTGAGCACTGAAGAATTGATGCTTGTGAACGGTGGTATTGGAGAAGACTCTTCAGAGTCCCTTGGACAGCAAGGAGATCAAACCAGTCAATCCTAAAGGAAATCAGTCCTGAATATTCACTGGAAGGACTGATGCTGAAGCTCCAATGCTTTGGTCAGCTGATGTGAAGAACTAACTCACTGGATAAGACCCTGATGCTGGGAAAGATTGAAGACAGGAGGAGAAGGGGACAACAGAGGATGAGATGGTTGCATGGCCTCACTGACTCAATGGACATGAGTCTGAGCAAGTTCCAGGTGTTGGTGATGGACAGGGAAGCCTGGCATGCTGCAGTCCACGCGGTTGCAAAGAGTCAGACACGAGTGTGTGACTGAACTGAACTCTGTCCTGCTTGTGTCTTTCCCAGGACTTGTAACGTGATCTAACTCCCTTAGTTGATTGTATCATTGCTTTAAGAGTTTGCAAGACTACCATTCATTCTCTTTAATGTTAGCTTAGATACCAGATTTCATAGAAAACCACTTAATATGTCCAAACAAAAGTGACCCCCTCTTACTGCCAAATGACAAGGGTAGGGCTGGATAACACGGGGTCATGCCGCTGCCACACTGACTTATTTCCTTCACTAATACACAGTCCTATCTGTAAAGGAAGGCTCGAATTCTGTCCCATGCATCCCTAGTATGGAAAGGAGTGATGTTCCCTGCCTATATAGGCTCTTCGGCTAAAAGAACAGCAACACACACATATACTACTACAAAAGAAGACAAAAAAACAAAAACAAACAAACAAAAACAGTGATATCAAATCCACATGGCAAATGGGCATTAAGAGCTTGTTAGCAATTTCCATGCAATGAATGGGGTTCATTCAATGCTTTTCATTAACACACTAGCTGCTGAGGTTCCCCAAAACCCTGTGGAGAACATTCCATAAAGAGGACACCCTGAAAAGTGTGACTTCAAGTAGATGGAATTAAGGCTGGTGTCATATGTTGGTTATGTTTCCTGGTTTTTATCATAATAATAAACATTAAGCCAATATTAAACAGGTGAGTGGCTTAAAGCTGGACAGGGATTACTCATTTCATTGAGCTTTGCTTTACTGCACTTCAACACAGACAACCGTGTTTTCTACATTCTGAAGGTTTGTTACAACCCTGCATTATCAGATTGATGGTTAGCATTGGTTAGCAATAAAGTACTTTTTAAAGTCAGGTATGTACATTTTTAAGATATGGCTCTTTTGCAAATGAATAGACTACTGTGTAGGGTAAACATAACTTTTATATACACTGGGAAACCACGTCCCCCCACCCCCCCCCAAAATGTTGTGTTAGTTGCTTTATTGTTGTGGTCAAGCCTGCAATATCACCAAGGCCTGCCTGTACCAAGAAACAAAACAACTTTAGCAAGTTCCTGGCAACATAGTTAAGTCAGGATTGGGATTTCAATTGGATTCTCAAGCCAGTTTCAATTTTCAGGTTGGCGAGTTTGGACAACAGGTGTTACATTTATCATTGCTGACAGGAGTGAGACTCACTCATCATGCCTGGCCTCACTGCACTATGACAGAGTGAATGTAGGCCTGAGAGGTACACTGACCAGAGAGAGGCCAGAGCCCTGGAGTTCTCAGCTCAGTCCAGGTCCTGACACTGAAAACCATGCCACGAAGAACACCCAGAACTCAACAGTTATTCTGGACAGCTTACACTTGTTTCAGCAAAACTGAATGACAGAAATGGGGAAATTATCAATGATTCATACAATTAGCATTAGATTTTATCCCCAAGAAGAATCAGGTGTTTAGCTAAGTGAGTGATTAGAATAACTTTCAACTTATCAAAGATTTTTTCTGACCAAACTTAGCTTCTTTGTTTGTCTTCTGTAATGTTGCTTTAATATTTTTTAGAACACTTTTTTTTCAGGAGTTAGCATGTGCTGTGGATAGAATATGTATCCCCACAAAATCTACCACATGAAGACAACACAAAAAAATGGTTGTTTATGAACCAGGAAGAGGACGTTACCAGATACCCAATTTGTCAGTGACTTAATCTTGGACTTCCCAGTCTTCAGAACTGTGAGAAATAATTGTTGCTTAAGTCATATAGTCCATGGTATTTTTGTTTCAGAAGTCCAACTGGACAAAACAGTGTATTATTTTAGCATGTTATTCCAGAGTCAGAGAGATCTTGATTAAAATCTTGGTTCTATCATATTCCAGCAGTGTAGCTTTGGGCCCCATCTTCCTTTACCTAAAAGGAGATAAATGGTATCTCCCTCTATGCTTCTCCTGACAATTAAAAGGTGGCTATGATTGGGTATTATTTTAACTCTAATCGATATATTCACCTCCCCCACCTCTCTTTGAGCTGCACTGCATATAGAATCACTCAGATTATTTTACTTCTTTTGAGGTAAAATAGAAGTAAAATTTCACTAGTACCTAGCTGTTGAGGTACCAGTGAAATCCATGAATTCTTCATACAATGTATACTTTTTCTATCATAAATATCTGTATCACAATTCTTCCAGCCACCCAGATAGAGCTGACTTTTAATGAATCAGATTAATATAGTCAATGTAAAGTTTTTAAATACATCTGCTGAATATGGAGGATGATCAGTGACACAGGAGATAAGAGATAAGGACAGATGAACGATGTTACATTTTGGCCTAGCGATCTTACAATGCACAGAGGGAGACAGGGATGGTTGAGGTAAATAGGGGCACAGAGCAGGACAATCCTTTAGAGAAGGACAATCAGAAAATTTTTCATTGAGAAGGTAAAGTTTGAGTTGAGTCTAGAATTGCAGCTCATTAGCAGGACAAGGATAAAAGACATTTCTGGCACTGGTAATTGGATTTGCAAAATCATTGTGGTATATGATGGCATGAAAGTTTGAAAGAACGAAGAGTAGCCTGATACTTAGAGAGCAAAAGGGACGTGAAGATGGATGGGGGAGTTCAAACAAGAGAAATAGGGCTAAATGACACTATCTTGAGAACACCCGAAAGGCATTTGCTTTTATCAGTCATCATCTGTGTGAACAATAATTATCCACAGCCTCATGCTGAGTATTCAATGGCAAAATCTGAACATACATGACAGAGAAGAAAAACACACTGAGCACCCATTATGTGTCAATCTCAAGACTAAGGACTAACACATGGTCATATTTAACTGACATAAAACATATATAGAATTCCATCCCCTTTCACACTGCCACAGATTAACTCTCATGCAAAGATTCTGGGGTAAATAATACAAGGAGAGCTGTGACTGTTAGCCTCTACTGATGATATCAGAGCTGTTTCCAGAATATCAATTTTGGTGGCTTAAAGACTTAAACACAAGACAAGCACCATAAAACTCCTAGAAGAGAACATAGGCAGAACATTCTCTGACATAAATTATACCAATGTTTTCTTAGGACTCCCAAGGCAATAGAAATAAAAACAAACATAAATGAATGGGACCTAATCAAACTTAAAAGCTTTTGTTCAGCAAAGGAAATCATAAACAAATGAAAACACAACAGAATGGAAGAAAGTACTAGTAAGTGATGCAATAGGCAAGGGCTTCATCTACAAAACACACGAACAACTCAGTAACAAAAAGCCAAACAACCCAATTGAAAAATGGGCAGAAGACCTTAACAGACATTCTCCAAATAAGACATACAGACAGTCTATAGGCACATGAAAAGATTCTTGACATCACTAATTACCAGAGAAGTGCAAATCAAAAGTACAAAGAGGTACCACTTCAATCAGAATGGCCATGATATGAATGTGGAGAAAGGGAACCCTCTTACACTGTTGGTGGGGATCTAAGTTGTTAAAGCCAACATGGAAAACAGTATGGAGGTTCCTCAGGAAACTAGAAATAGAATTATCATGTGATCTAGCAACCGTACACCTGGGCAAATACCTGGACAAAACTATAATTCAAAAAGATTGAACATGAACCCCTATGTTCACAACAGCATTGTTCACAATAACCAAAACATGGAAACAATCTAAATGTCCACTGACAGATGAATGGATAAAGAAAATGTGGTATAATGGAATACTACTTGGTCATAAAAAAGAATGAAATAATGCAATTTGCAACAACATGAATGCAACTAGAGATTATCATACTAAGTGAAGTAAGCCAGAAATAGACAAATGCCATATGATATCATTTGTATGTGGAATATAAAATATGGCACAAATGAACCTATCTTAAAAAAAGAAATAGACTCAGACATAGAGAATAGACTTGTGGTTGCCAAGGGGGCAGGGGGATGGACTGGGAGTTTGGGGTTGGTAGATGCAAACTATCATATTTAGAATGGACAAACAACATGGTCCTAATGTATAGCACAGGGAACTATGTTAAATATCCTGTGAGAAACCATAATGGAGGAAAATATTAAAAATGTATATAGGTGTATAACTAAGTCACTTTGTTGTACAGCAGAGACTGGCATAACATTGTAAATCAACTATACTTCAATTTAAAAAGATATAATTTGTTGTTGTAGAGCCAGCACCACGTAATGATATGTAAGTTTATGCCCTGCTCTGTTTGGCATCCAATAAGTCAACCTCCCCTGACATATCTCCACTGTAAAACATGAAGGGATGGACCAAGAGATGTCTGCCATCATTTCCTGAAGAGAAAAAAAAATCAAAAACTTTTTAGCTAGATTAAGAAAGAAGACTCAAATTAATGAAATTAAAAATTTCCCAACCAAAAAAGCTTAGGACCAGATTAGTTTCATTGGCAAAACTTGCTTAACATTTAAATAATTAATGACTACAGTTAATAAAACTGTATTGTATACTTCAAATTTGCTAAGAAAGTAGGTCTTAAGTGTTCTAACTAAACCAAAAAAGAAAAATAATAAGAAAAATAATAACTATGTGAGTCTATGCATGTGTTAGTTAACTTGATTGTGGTAAATTTCACAACATACATACATATAAAATTATTCTGTTGTACACCTTAAATATATACAATTTATATGATTTGCCAATTATACTTCAATAAAGCTGGAAAAAGAATTAATGCTGATCCTTCTCAAACTTTCCCAAAAACTGAAGAGGGAACATTTCCAAACTCATTTTATGAAGCCAGAATTACCCTGACACCAAAACTAGACAAATAAACCATAAGAAAATAATGATAAGCCAATATCCCTGATGAATACTGATGCAAAATTTATCAGCAAAATGCCAGCAAACTGAATTCAACAGCACATTAAAAGGATTACACACCATAACCAAGGGGGATTTATCCCTGGCATGAAAATATGATTCAACATATTAAAATCAGTAAATGTGATACACCACATTAACAAAATGAAGGATGAAATTCACATGATAATCTCAATAGATACAGAAAAAGCATATAATAAAATTCAACATTTTTTATGATAAAAATAACAAATTAGGTATAGAAAGATACTACCTCAACATAACAAAGGCCTTAAGTGAAGAGCCCACAGCCAACATTATTCTCAGTGGTGAAAAACTGAAAGCTTTTCCTCTAAGATCTGAAACAAGGCAAGGATGCCCACTTCAGTCATTTCTATTCAACACAGTGATTCAAGTCCTAGCCAGAGAAACTAGGTAAGGAGAGAAATAAATGGCATTCAAATTACAAAGAAAGAAGTAAGACTGTTCCTGTTTGCAGATGATATGATAAAGAAAACCCCAAAGACTATACAAAAGATGTTAGAAATGAAGACTGAATTCAGAAAAGTTTCAGAATACAAAAATCAAAACACAAAAGCCAATTTTGTTTCAACACACTAATAAACTGTCTGAAAAGGCAGATAGAAAAACAGTCTTATTTATAACAATATCACAATACTTCATAATAAAATTAAGGAAGGGCTTATACACTGAAAACAAAAAACACTGATGAAAGAAATTTAAAATGACACAAATGAATACATCCTGTGTTCATGGATTTAATGACTTAATATTGTTAAAATATCTGTACTACCCAATGTGATTTAGAGATTTAATGCAACTCCTAGCAATATCCTTAATGGCATTTTTCCCCACAAACAGGAAAAAAAAAATTCATACAGAACCACAAAAGATCTCATGTAGCCAAAACAAATCTTGAAAAATATGACTCAACCTGGAGGGATTACATTACTGATTTCTATATATGTTATAATGCTCTAGGCTTCCCAGGTGGTGCTAGTAGTAAAGAATCCACCTGCCAGTGCAGGAGCCATAAGAGACACAGGTTCGATCCTTGGGTTGGGAAGGACATGGCAACCCACTCCAGTATTTTTGCCTGGAGAATCCCATGCACAGAGGAGCCTGGTGGGCTACAGTCCATAGGGTCACACAGAGTCGGACACCACTGAAGCAACTTAGCCTGCATGCAATCAAAGATGGGCTCAAAAAAGGACAGAAATGGTAGGGACCTAATAGAAGCAGAAGATATTAAGAAGAGGTGGCAAGAACACACAGAGAACTATACAAAAAAGATCTTCACAACCCAGATAATCACGATGGTGTGATCACTCACCTAGAGCCAGACATCCTGGAATGTGAAGTCAAGTGGGCCTTAGGAAGCATCACTACAAACAAAGCTAGTGGAGGTGATGGAATTCCAGTTGAACTATTTCAAATCCTGAAAAATGATGTTGTGAAAGTGCTGCACTCAATATGCCAGCAAATATGGAAAACTGAGCAGTGGCCACAGGACTGGAAAAGGTCAGTTTTCATTCCAATCCCAAAGAAAGGCAATGCCAAAGAATGTTCAAACTACCGCACAATTGCCCTCATCTCACATGCTAGTAAAGCAATGCTCAAAATTCTCCAAACCAGCTTCAGCAATACGTGAACTGTGAACTTCCAGATGTTCAAGCTGGTTTTAGAAAAGGCAGAAGAACCAGAGATCAAATTGCCAACATTCGATGGATCATCGAAACAGCAAGTTCTGGAGTTCCAGAAAAACATCTATTTCTGCTTTATTGACTATGCCAAAGCCTTTAACTGTGTGGATCACAATAAACTGTGGAAAATTCTGAAAGAGATGGGAATACCAGACCAGCTGATCTGCCTCTTGAGAAACGTTTATGCAGGTCAGGAAGCAACAGTTACAACTGGACATGGAACAACAGACTGGTTCCAAATAGGAAAAGGAGTACTTCAAGGCTGTTTAATTGTCACCCTGCTTATTTAACTTATATGCAGAGTACATCATGAGAAACGCTGGGCTGGAAGAAGCACAAGCTGGAGTCAAGATTGCTGGGAGAAATATCAATAACCTCAGATATGCAGATGACACCACCCTTATGGCAGAAAGTGAAGAAGAACTAAAGAGCCTCTTGATGAAAGTGAAAGAGGAGAGTGAAAAAGTTGGCTTAAAGTTCAACATTCAGAAAACCAAGGTCATGGCATCCGGTCTCATCACTTCATCGCAGATAGATGGGGAAATGGTGGAACCAGTGGCTGACTTTATTTTTCTGGGCTCCAAAATCACTGCAGATCGTGATTGCAGCCATAAAATTAAAAGACGCTTGCTCCTTGGAAGGAAAGTTATGACCAACATAGAAAGCATATTAAAAAGTAGAGACATTACTTTGCCAACAAAGGTCCATCTAGTCAAGGCTATGGTTTTTCCAGTGGTCATGTATGGATGTGAGAGTTGGACTATAAAGAAAGCTGAGTGCTGAAGAATTGATGCTTTTGAACTGTGGTGTTGCAGAAGACTCTTGAGAGTCCCTTGGACTGCAAGGAGATCCAACCAGTCCATCCTAAAGGAGATCAGTCCCAGCTGTTCATTGGAAGGACTGATGTTGAAGCTGAAATTCCAATACTTTGGCCACCTGATGCAAATAGCTGACTCACTGGAAAAGACCCTGATGCTGGGAAAGATTGAGGGCAGGAGGAGAAGGGGACGACAGAGGATGAGATGGTTGGATGGCATCATCGACTCGGTGGACATGGGTTTGGTGGACTCCGGGAGTTGGTGATGGACAGGGAGGCCTGGCGTGCTGCGGTTCATGGGGTCACAAAGAGTCGGACACCACTGAGCAACTGAATTGAACTGGCATAAAGACATACCGATGAATGGAACAATACAGAGAGCCCAGAAATAACCCCACGCATATATGCTCAACAGATCTTTTGACATCTGTGCCAAAAATACACAGCAGGGAAAGACTAGTCTCTTTAACCAATGGTGATGGTAAAAGTGGCTATCTGCATGCAAATGAGGAAAATTGAGACCTTCATTTACACAGTAAAATCAACTCAAAATGGATTAAACATTTAAATATAATATATGAAGCTATAAGACTCTTAAAGGAAAACATAGGGGAAAAGATTCATGACATCAATCTAATGATATCATAAATCTAACACTAGAAGCACAGTCAGCAAAAGCAGAAATAGACAAGACAGACTACATCAAACTAAAAGCTTTTGTATAACAAATGAAACAATCAAGAGAATGACAAGTCGACTTAAGGAATGGGAAAAAAATTTTTGCAAACCATGTATCTGATAAAGGGTTAATTTCCAAAACATATAAAGTAACTCATATACTCATATATATGAGTAACTCATATAGAGTAACATATACTGTAACTCAGTAGCAAAAAAAAATATCTGTTAACCTACTTTTATAATGGAGCAAGAACCTGAATAGACATTTCTCCAAAGAAACATACGAATGGCCATCATGTATATGAAAAGATGCTTGACCTCGCTAATCAGGAAAATGCAAATCAAAACTACAGTGGATATCACCCCACACCTCTTAGTATGGATGTTATCAAAAGAACAAAACACAATTGTTGGTAAGGTTATGGATCAGTTGGAACACTTTTACATTGATAATGGGAATGCAAAATGGTGCAGTGAGTTTTGAAAACAATATGGAGGTTCCTCAAAAAGTTCAAATTGGAAAAATCATATTAACCAGCCATCCTACTTCTGGGTATTTATCCATAGTAAATTGAAACCAGGGTTTTAAAGAGGTATTAGCATGCCCATGTTTAGCCTATTTACAATAGCCAATATGTAAAAGTAACCTAAGTGTCCATAGAGAGATTAATGAATAAAGCAATATATATACAATATATTGCATACATACAATATACACATACATATATTGTATATATGTGGTATACATACCACATACCATATATATGTGGTATACATATGTGGTATACATACAATATATACATACATATATTGCATATATGTGGTATATACATACAGACTACCATTTAGCCTTTAAAAAGGAGGAAATTCTGTAATATGCGACAACATGCATGAACCCAGAGGGTAATTATGCTAAGTAAAATAAGCCAGTCACAGAAGGACAAATACTACATGATTTCACTTATATGGGATATGGAAAATAGCCAAACCCAAATAAGTAAACCATAGAATTGTGGTTTCCAGGGGTTGAGTAGAGGGGTAAATGGAATGTTGATAATCAACAGTTATAAAATATCAGTTTTGCAAGATAGATAATTTGTAGAGATCTGCTGAAAAATATTGTACCTATGGATAATGATACTGTATTTCACAATAAAATTTTTAAGTGTTCTTGAATTCTTATGTTGAATGTTAAGTGTTCTAACTACAATAAAACTAGCAATAAAAAGAAACCATCTTGCAGGCACCTTAATCTTGGATGGCTAGCCTCCAAAATTCTGTGAAAATGAATTTGTTGGTTAAGCCACCTGGTCTGGTCCTTTGTTAGGGTAGCCTGAATAGACTAATACACCAAGGAAATCATTGCCATGTTGTTCCTCAAGTCCCAGGGTTCCTAGTCAATTCATTGCCTTTCTGCCTTTCAGAGTGTTCTTATGCTATTTTACTGTGTCAGGTTTAGGACTTTTCATTTTAAGACTGAAGACCTAGAAGAAAGGGGGCATCTCCCTCTTGGCTGAAAACGGAAGTCATCAGGCAGAATTATAGGATGATTGTAAACTGTTTCCAATTTGTAAGGGAGCAAATGAAACAGGCCTATGTCAGCTATGTGTCAGGACTAGCTGTTTCTCTTGTGACTCTCCTGTTCATAATGATATATGCTCAGCATGAATGGGAATAAAGTATGCATCAGATTCAGTCCCTACATCACTGTCCTCTCTTACTTTAATCTCCAAGAATACTCACCTACAGACCCCGACCAGTTCAAACACCTAGACTTGCTTCTTTCCTAGTTTGTGTATCCATAAGGATTTAAGCAGCTTTATGGCACATCAACACTCACCTGTGCCTTTGTTATAAACTTCCATAGTGGACACACTGCAAGCCTTACATTTGCCCCCTGTGAAGTTTAATTTCAGCCTATAGATATCAGTATCTGCAAGGAATAATACACACACACACACACACACACACACACACACACACACACTTTTTTTTAAGTATCTCCTTCATCCACAAGACACTTTAAATCTATAAAGAATTGACCACGATGGGATGGAAGTTGCTTCCTGTGGATTTTTAAGGAGCAAGATGGATCTTTTTGTCAGGCCTGGATACTGTATTCTCTGAACTGGGAGGTTCCAGCACCTTGATGCTTTCCTGGTCTCCCATTAAATTGTTCTTTAATATTGACTGAAAGGAGTAGGCAGTAACACTAATAGCTGCTCTGGTGCCTCAAGGACCCCATACATGTTACCATCATCTGTGGGGTTGCAGGATAGGATAACAAAGGAAGATCTGGCTTTCTTGCTCTTAGCTCAGTGGTATCTGAGAAAATGGACTTCTGGCTTCTCCTGCTTTCCAAGGTGACCCTCGGTTAGTTATGTAATTTCAAGTCCAATATGCCTTATTCCCCTCATTACTTTGCTATTTTTAAATGCTCAGCTTCAAGAATATCCTGGCAATTAACTGTGGAGCTTCATAGACATTATTCTTAACCTCTGACCCCACAATTCATGTAATCTCTGCCCTTCCTAAAGATAATTCAGAGTGGCCAAAAGTTTCATGACTTGGAATATTTAATATCTTTTTTTTTTGTGAACCAGAGGAGGGTAGTTGCATTGGATGAACAGGTGAAAAGGTTTGGTGCTTAAAATTCCTTTAACAAAACACTTTTTAGATTCACAATGAGTTCTTATCTATAAATAGTTATAATTAAGAGCATACATATTAATTTCTTAAATGTGTTCTAGGAAGTCTAAACCCCTCCTCTGTAAACAGAATGACAAGCTATAAACGCACAAGTAAATTACCCCAAGTCATCTATACTTAATAATATCTAAATATTAGTGACTACTGCAATGAAAAACATGAAATATTTTCTATTTGTGAAACAATATTTACACTTTCAAACTGTATTTGGAGATGAAAACGAATTCTCCCAGCTATATACAAAGAACCTGTTAATTAAAGATGACCATTTAATTATTAGCAGTTTGCATAGTTAACCAAGGTTCATAATGTTCCAAGCTCCAGAGAGCAGTTTCCCAGAAACCACATTTTCTCACCTACGTTCTGTGTTCCAGTCATCCTCAAAAGCCAAACCAGAAAGGACTCAGGATACCATAAAACTCAGACTTCAGTGGGAGATAAGGAAACTGATGCTCTAGGTAAGTGGCTTGTCCGCAGTTATTAAAACTGGAAATAGAACTGCCATATGACCCAGCAATACCACTGCTGGGCATACACACTGAGGAAACCAGATCTGAAAGAGACACGTGCACCCCAATATTCATCGCAGCACTGTTTATAATAGCCAGGACATGGAAGCAACCTAGATGCCCATCAGCAGACGAATGGATAAGGAAGCTGTGGTACATATACACCATGGAATATTACTCAGCCATTAAAAAGAATTCATTTGAAACAGTTCTAATGAGATGGATGAAACTGGAGCCCATTATACAGAGTGAAGTAAGCCAGAAAGATAAAGATCATTACAGCATACTAACACATATATATGGAATTTAGAAAGATGGTAATGATAACCCTATATGCAAAACAGAAAAAGAGACACAGATGTACAGAACAGACTTTTGGACTCTGTGGGAGAAGGCGAGGGTGGGATATTTTGAGAGAACAGCATGTATATTATCTATGGTGAAACAGGTCACCAGCCCAGGTGGGATGCATGAGACAAGTGCTCCGGCCTGGTGCACTGGGAAGACCCAGAGGGATTGGGTGGAGAGGGAGGTGGGAGGGGGGATCGGGATGGGGAATACGTGTAACTCCATGGCTGATTCATGTCAATGTATGACAAAACCCACTACACTATTGTAAAGTAATTAGCCTCCAACTAATAAAAATAAATGGGAAAAAAGAAAGAAAGTAAGAAACAAAACAAAACAAAACCAGTTGATCCTGGACTCAAATGCCCATTTCTTAACTTCTGGACTGTCAGTTTCAAAGCTTGGGTGTTCCCTGGGTAAGATTTGAAACTGCTCCAGATACAGGGAGGGCAAGGAGAAACCAGAGAGAGAAAAAGACCACTCCTCATAGGTAGGTGGCAGGTTTAAAAAACAAAACAAAAAAAAGGGAACTTACATGTAAAGTTTCTCTCTGGCAGCTGCAAGATGGTCTCCCCATCCGCCCGCCATCTTAAGAAGCTTTAACTAGGGGCCTTTGCGTCTTGCATTATTGAAGCAGGTGGCTTCAATAACACATTAGGCTCTGAGGCTGCGTCCGTGGGTGGGGTTTGTAAAGAGGCTCTGATTGCCCACGTCCAGCCTCCATCAGGGACCCGCCACCAACACCGACCAACGTGACATGGATGATTTTCACCTTTTAGTGGTGTATCAGAATCACCTGGAGGGCATGCTAAACCCCAGGCAGCCGGGTTCCCCCCCTCCTCAGAGTTGTTGACTCAGATTATCAGAGGTGGGACCGGAGACTATGCATTTCAAATAAGATCCCAGACAGCTGCTGATGCTGCTGGTCCCAGGGGCCATTCTGAGAGCCACAGCTCTACAGCGGTCTCCTTTCCTATTTACAAAGTATTTTAATTTTAAAGGACTTTTAAACACTTCTTATTTTGGAGAATTTTTAAAAGACACCAAAACGGACAAAAAAATGTATGAGGAATTCTCACAAATTTATCCTGTATGGACAATCATCTGATAACGGGCCATCTAAAGGATGTTTTGGGGGCTTCCCAGGTGGCACTAGTGGTAAAGAACTCCCCTGCCAATGCAGGAAACTCAAGAGACATGGGTTCGATCCCTGGGTGGGGAAGATCCCTAGAGAAGGGCATGGCAACTCACTGCAGTATTCTTACCTGGAGAATCCCGTGGACAGGGAAGCCTGGTGGGCTACAGTCCATAGGATCTCAAAGAGTCAGACATGACTGAAGTGACTGAGCAAGCAAAGGACTTCTTAACACACCACTTTATTTTTTTCTGCACTTTCTCCTGGGGACAGACATTCTCATAATTACCAAAATGTAACAAAAATTATGTTCTGTATTATTATTCTGCAGACAAGAATACAGGAGTGGGTTGCCATGCCCTCCTCTAGGGGATCTTCCCAACCCAGGGATCAAACCCAGGTCTCCTTCATTGCAGGCGCATTCTTTACCATCTGAGTCACCAGGGAAGCACCAAAATCAGACTGATTATATTCTGCAGCTGAAGATGGAGAAGCTCTGTACAGTCAGCAAAAACAAGACCTGGAGCTGACTGTGGTTCAGATCATGAACTCCCTATTAACAAATTCAGAATTAAATTGAAGAAAGCAGGGAAAACCACCAGGCCATTCAGGTATGACCTAAATCAAATCCCTTGCAATTATACAGTGGAAGTGACAAATAGATTCAAGGGATTAGATCTGATAGACATAGTGCCTGAAGAACTATGGATGGAGGTTTAAAACACTGTACAGGGGGCGGTGATCAAATCCATCCCCAAGAAGAAGAAATGCAAAAAGGCAAAATGGTTATCTGAGGAGGCCTTACAAATAGCTGAGAAAAGAAGAGAAGTGAAAGGCAAAGGAGAAAAGGAAAGATGTATTCATCTGAATGCCGAGTTCCAAGGAATAGCAAGGAGAGATAAGAAAGCCATCCTCAGTGATCAATGCAAAGAAATAGAGGAAAACAATAGAATGGGAAGGACTAGAGATCTCCAAGGAAATTAGAGATACCAAGGGAACATTTCATGAAAAAATGGGCACAATAAAGGACAGAAATGCTATGGACCTAATAGAAGCAGAAGATATTAAGAAGAGGTGGCAAGAATACACAAAGGAACTATACAAAAAAGATCTTAATGATCCAGATAACCACAATGGTGTGATCACTCACCTAGAGCCAGACATCCTGGAATGTGAAGTCAAGTGGGCCATAGGAAGCATCACTACCAGTAAAGCTAGAGGAGGTGATGGAATTCCAGCTGAGCTATTTCAAATCCTATAAGATGCTGCTGTGAAAGTGCTGCACTCAATATGGAAGCAAAATTGGAAAACTCAGCAGTGGCCACAGGACTGGAAAAGGTCAGTTTTCATTCCAGTCCCAAAGAAAGGCAATGCCAAAGAATGTTCAAACTACTGCACAATTGCACTCATCTCACACGCTAGTAAAGTAATGCTCAAAATTCTCCAAGCCAGGCTTCAACCGTATGTGAACCGTGAACTTCCAAATGTTCAAGCTGGATTTAGAAAAGGCAGAGGAACCAGAGATCAAATTGCCAACATCTGCTTGATCATCTAAAAAGCAAGAGAATTCCAGAAATACATCTATTTCTGCTTCATTGACTATGCCAAAGCCTTTGACTGTGTGGATCACAACAAAATGTGGAAAATTCTTCAAGAGATGGGAATGCCAGACCACCTTACCTGCCTCCTGAGAAATCTGTATGCAGGTCAAGAAGCAACAGTTAGAACCCAAGATGGAACAATGGACTGGTTCCAAATTGGGAAAGGAATATGTCAAGGCTGTATATTGTCATATAAAAAAAGGAACGTTTTATATGAATGCTTATTTATAGTATGTGTCTTGAGATAATTCTCTGTATGCTAACTTATATGTACCCTGTATATTTAACTTATATGCAGAGTACATCATGCGAAATGCTGGACTGGATGAAGCAGAAGCTGGAATCAAGATTGCTGGGAGAAATATCAATAACCTCAGATATGTAGATGACACCACCCTTCTGGCAGAAAGTGAAGAGGAACTAAGGCACCTCTTGATGAAAGTGAAAGAGGAGAGTGACAAAGCTGGCTTAAAACTCAACATTCAGAAAACTAAGATCATGGCATGCAGTCCCATCACTTCATGACAAATAGATGGTCAAACAATGGAAACAGTGAGAGACTTTATTTTCTTGGGCTCTAAAATCACTGCAGATGGTGACTGTAGCCATGAAATTAAGACACTTGCTCCTTGGAAGAAAAGCTATGACCAACCTAGAAAGCATACTAAGAAGAGACATTACTTTGCTGACAAATGTCCATCTAGTCAAAGCTATGGTCTTTCCAGTAGTCATGTATGGATGTGAGAGCTGGACCACAAAGAAAACGAGTGTCAGACTGTGGTGTTAGAGAAGACTCTTGAGAGTCCGATGGACAGCAAGGAGATCCAGCCAGTGAATTCTAAAGGAAATCAGTCCTGAATATTCATTGGAAGGACTGACGCTGAAGCTGAAACTTCAATACTTTGGCCAAAGATGTGAAGAACTGACTCATTGGAAAAGACCCTGATGTTGGGAAAGACTGAAGGCAGGAGGAGAGGGGATGACAGAGAATGAGATGGTTGAATGGCATCACCGACTCAATGGAGATGAGTTTGAGCAAGCTCCAGGAGATGGTGACGGACAGGGAAACCTGGTGTGCTGCAGCTGCACGTTCAATCTCCAGGACTTATGCATCTAGTACTTGTAAGCTTGTGCCCTTATACAATATCTCCCCAATTTTCCCCCTCCCTCCAGCACTTGGTAACTATTATTCTACTCTGTTTTTTTAAGTTCAGTTTCTTTAGATTATTATTTTATAATAAACCAGTAATTCAGTAAGTAAAATGTTTCTCTGAGTTCTTTGAGCTATTTTAGCACGTTAATTGAACTCAAGGAGGGGGTCATAGGAACCTCTGATTTGTAGCCAGGTGGTCAGAAGTAACAGATGACAACCTGGACTTCTGATTGGCATTCTCAGTTGGAGGGTTGTTGAGTCCTCCAGTTTTTAGTTGATATGTCAGAAGTACAGGTAACAAACTTGGGCATGTGTGTGTGTCTGGAGGGTGGTCTTGTAGGACTGAGTCTTTTATCTATGGAATCACGCTCTATCGCTGGGTAGGTAGTATCAGAATTGAGTTGAATTCTTGGACACCCTGCTAGATAGATTATGAGAATTGCTTGTTGGTATGGGGAAGCATATACACACACACATTGGAATTGGGTCCGGGTAGCTTATTTAGCTGAATACACACTAGAAATGTTTACACCTGTGCACCAAATAACATGGACAGGAATGTTCCTGGCAGTTTTGTACATAAAGACTAAAACTTGGGAACAACACAAATGTCCAACCACAAGTGAAAGGAAAATGATATATTCATACAATGTGATTATATATATATAATGTGAGTCATATAATGGGATACGACTCACAAAGAAATGAATAAACTACTGATAGATGCAAAACTGTGGATGAATCTCACAGACAAAATATTATGTGAAAGAAAGCCAAACAGAAAAGTGGACAAACTATATGATTCTATTTATATGAGGTACAAAAGAGCCACAGTTCTTCCATAAGGACAGCATTTGAACTCATGGTGGCCTAGAACAAGTAATGTTGAAATGTAGATTTAGTATCATCTCTTTTCATTGTGAAATGTCACTCAGTCATAGAGCTCATTATCTTTTTTCTTAAACTCAGAGGTAACAACTTGAAACAATTTATAGCCTATATTCATCTATGTAGGCTTCCCTGGTGAACCAGATCTGCCTGTAGTGCATGTGGCCCGGGTTCGATCCCTGGGTCAGGAAGATCCCTTGGAGAAGGGAATGCTACCCACTCCAGTGTTCTTGCCTGGAGAAGCCCACAGACAGAGGAACCTGGCGGGCTACAGTCCATGAGGTTGCAAAGAGTCAGACACGACTGAGTGACTAACACTTTGACTTCATACATCTATGTAGTCAGCACAATTTATACAACTCCTTGTAAGCTATTGTTTAAGTAACTGCAAAAATATATCTATTCTTGGAAGATGGTAGTATAACTCTAAGAGAGAGCTTTGCTTAATAACAGATTTTTTTTTTGAAATTTACAAAAATAAATGTCTAATAAATATCTAATTTCATAATTTTTAAAAATATATGCCTTGTGTTTAGACACATGATTGTTTCAAAGAATGATAAATAATATGCAGACCTGGAAGAAAGGTACAGCCCTGATTTCCAAACCATACTCCGGGTGGGACTATTTTCTACCCAAACTGGACTATTCTACAAAGGCACACAAGGCCGGAAGGTGCTCTGGATACTGAAAAAATTCAGGCCACGAAGACATCTGCTGAGATGTTACATTTTGCTTTTGCTGAAGTTTTGCACCATCCTCTGTTGCCCCAGATACAAAATCAAGTGGAATTAAATCCCAGGAATGAAGCTGCAGGTTTTGTTTGTCTTTGGAAATCTCAGAATTCTTTTTCAGTACTGCCTTTCTGATCTCTGAAATGGAGCAAACCTTCATACTCTGCAGACAATTTTTACACCAGAGGACACGCTTAAATATCATTTTTCTTTTGGGGAGTGACTGTTTCTTAAACGGTAACCTTGACATATTATTAAATGTGTCACCTCTCCCAATTAAAATATCCTTTTATAAGCCAGGTGCCGCTCTCAGCATTGCAATGGCTGAAATAAAGTGGAATATGGAAGAAGATTTTTCACATCAGTGGAAGTGGTAGAGCCAGAAAATGAATTGGATTCCTTTTAGATGAATCTTTTATGGATCAGCAGATTTATTCAGAGTTACTTAAAAAGCAGTTAACATTCCATTAGCAACAAACTGTGATCTGTGTCAGAAATAAGACACTCTTCAGTCATTTATTTTAGCACAAGAAGTCACTTCAGAAAAAAAAAAGAGTGCAATTATTGAATCTCTAAAAGGCAAATAAATACTGAGGCGAAACTAGGTCATTTTTCTTATAGAATTACGAATATTATGCTTGACTCTTTGCTTCATTTAATCAAAACATTTGTTCTATTTTTGTAAGTTTGTCATCAGGAAAGATAAAATGATTTTTTCTTAAAGAACAGTAAAGTAGACATATTTCACACAGTTCATAGCAATGGTTATAGGAACGAATGGTTGGAACTACTGCTTGAAGGGGTGAGAGATGCTATTTGGGGTTTCCCAAGCCTGGGTTGTAGGACAGGGGCATTTCCAAACAGGAGGAGATGCCTGGCCTGAAGTGCTGGGAAACTGTGGAGAGGCCAGCGTTCAGAGGCTTATTCATGCCTTACCTTAACAGCACAGGGTCTAAGCTCAAGCCTCTACACTGTAGAATCTCTTTTGGTATTAACCAGATGGAAGCAGATAGTTGAAAAATCCTAAAGAGGTGTATGAATCATGCTGAAAGTTGGCTTCTCACAGAAAGCCCTGAACCCCGTTTGAAATAAATGAATGACAACAATGCTGCAGAAAACGAGGTATTCATGTTATTTTTTTCTTTGAGTTATTTACATGAATATGAAGTTAGATCTCTTCTGGGAAGATAGTGTAAATGTATTTACCCCTTTTCCTCCAAGTAAGTGCAACTAAAACACATCCATATGTATATATGTATAAATATGTATATTACTCTGAAAGATGGAGAGAAGGCAGATGGGCTAAGAATAACCTTGGAACTCAAGGCACAACATGGGTGTGGGTTCCCAAAGTTTGCTCTCTTTAGAGAAAGGACTCAGAAAAGTTCAGCTTAGTAGACAGGAAACGTAATAGCTTCTCTACTCCAGCCAAATACTATGGAAAAAAGTCTGTCACCTCAAACTCACCCTCACCAGTAAAGTCCTGTTGACTAAAACAGATGCACAACTTAAGAGTTTCGAGTTAAGTTTTATTTGGGGCAAAATGAAGACTGCAGCCCAGGAGGCAGCACCCCAGATAACTCCGAGAGACTGCTCCAAGGAGGTAGTGGGGGAAGGTCAATATATACAGGTTTTGGTGAAGGGGGAGTTCAATGCAAACAAACATTTACTTTACAAGAGGTTTTCTCCTAGTCACAAGGATCTGATGTTACCATGAAAGGATTTAGTGCTTTTCTAGATATGAGGAGATGCAGGGATTTGGGATCATAAAATCTGTTTCTAAAAAATATGCAACTATCTAAAGACCTGTCCCACCAGATTCCCTGGAGCACAGAGTGCCTCATTTCACCCTGAACTCCCTCAGGTGTTCAACTGCAAGAAGGTCAACAGCTGCAGCAGCATGGGGTCCATCTCCACAGAAGCAGACGGCAAATGCCCGTGTTGTTAGGTTGTTGGCAACGCTCTTGGAAAGTGCCAGTTTGTAGTTAACAGTCCAGATGGGAGCCTAGATGTTCAGACTCACATTTGCCAGGCTGTAAGAAAGTGCCACAAACCCCCACTGGACTGGTATCAGAGAAGGCTGAGTAGGGGGCAGGACTTTCTTGCTCATCTCTGCTTGGTGGTAATAAGGCTCTGCCTTCAACACTGTTCAGGGGAGGCCAATGGAAAGTCTGGATATCTAACCACACCCTGCAGCAACAAGGGTGGTGGAGAGATAGGACCTTCACCACCTCTGGCTAATCAGGATACTAGCAGCACAATGGAAGGGTTAGTGAACTGAAAGAACAGTTCTAATTCTAATCTGCCTAACAGAGAAATGGAGAATTAAAAAAAAATGAAGAGAGCCTTAGGGATCTGTGAGATTATAACAAAAATCTAATATTCCTGTCATCAGTGACCCAGAAAGAAAAGTGAAAAAGGATACATCCGAAAAAGTACCTGAAGAAATAACAGAGGAAAACTTCCAAAATTTGGCAAAAGACATACATCAACAGTTTTTAAAAGCTGATAAAATTCTAAATAGGATAAATCCAAAGAAATGCATAACAACACACTTGAGACTCGAACTTCTGAAAAGTGAACACAGAGTAAAAAATCATGAAAGCAGCTCAGAGAAACGACAAATAAAATATCAACAAATTTCTTATTAGAAAACATGGAGGCAAAAAGGAAGTGACACTTTTTTTTTTAGTGCTGAGAGAAAAGAAATGTCAACCTAGAATCCTATGTACAGTGGAAATATTGTTCAGAAAGGAAGCACAGATATTCTTAGACAAAGGAAAATTACTGGAATTTTTCATCTAGAGACCAATTCCAAAGATGAGAAACATTTCTCTAAACAGAAAAAACATTATAAAAACAGGAATGTTGGAACATAAGAAAGGAAGAAAGAATACAGTGAACAAACATATGGGTAAATGCCACATACTTTCCTTCTTCTTCTGGTGTTTTCTAAATTATGATTGATGTTGGAAGAAAAAAAATTATAACAAACTTTGATGTGGTTCTAATGTGATATGTAGAGGAGATTTTTTTAACTATATAATAAACAAGGGAGGGTAAAGGGAGGTATGCATGCTACATTTCATTTAAACTGATAAAATGATACCAGTAGACTAACAATTTTTGAGAATATAGTAAGAAAGCTACCATAAAAATATTATGTGAAGAGGTACTCTTAAAAACCCTTTAGATGAATCAGAATGGCACCTTAAAAATGTACAAGTAACTCATAGCAAGACAAGGTTATAAACAGAGGAACATAAAATGAATTGAACAAAGATGAATTGAAAAAAATAAAATTGAAAAATAGGAAGATTAGCATTTTTCTTTTGAGAAACATGTATCATTACAGACCGTGTAGGCATCAGAAGGCTAGCAAGGGGATAAAACAAAGATATCTACATACATACATTTGTCAACTCAATTAGCAAGGATGTGCAGAAACTGGAACCTTTATGAATTCTGTTGCAATTGTAAAATGGTACAGACACTGCGGAAAATAGTGTAGCGGTTTATCAAAAAATTTAAAATAGAATTACCATGTGTCAGCTATTCCACTTCCAGGTTCAGTTCAGTAGCTCAGTCATGTCTGACTCTTTGCGACCCCATGAACCACAGCTCGCCAGGCCTCCCTGTACATCACCAACTCCCAGCGTCCACCCAAACCCATGTCCATTGAGTCGGTGATGCCATCCAACCGTCTCATCCGCTGTCCTCCCCTTCTCCTCCTGCCCTCAATCTTTCCCAGCATCAGGGTCTTTTCCACTGAGTCAGCTATTTGCATCAGGTGGCCAAAGCACTGGAGTTTCAGCTTCAGCATCAGTCCTTCCAGTGAACACCCAGGACTGATCTCCTTTAGGATGGACTGGTTGAATCTCCTTGCAGTCCAAGGGACTCTTGAGTCTTCTTCAACACCACAGTTCAAAAGCATCAATTCTTCGGTGCTCAGCTTTCTTTATAGTCCAACTCTCACATCCATACACGACCACTGAAAAAACTATAGCCTTGACTAGATGGACCTTTGTTGACAAAGTAATGTCTCTGCTTTTCAATATGCTGTCTAGGTTGGTCATAACTTTCCTTCCAAGGAGCAAGCGTCTTTTAATTTCATGGCTGTAATCACCATCCGCAGTGATTTTGGAGCCCAGAAAAAAAAAAAGTCAGCCACTGTTTCCACTGTTTCCCTATCTATTTGCCATGAAGTGATGGGACCAGATGCCATGATCTTAGTTTTCTGAATGTTGAGCTTTAAGCCAACTTTTTCACTCTCCTCTTTCACTTTCATCAAGAGGCTCTTTAGTTCTTTTTCACTTTTTGCCATAAGGGTGGTGTCATCTGCATATCTGAGGTTATTGATATTTCTCCTGGCAATCTTGATTCCAGCTTGTGCTTCCTCCAGCCCAGCATTTCTCATGATGTACTCTGCATATAAGTTAAATAAGCAGGGTGACAACATACAGCCTTGATGTACTCCTTTTCCTGTTTGGAACCAGTCTGTTGTTCCATGTCCAGTTGTAACTGTTGCTTCTTGACCTGCATACAGGTTTCTCAAGAGGCAGGTCAGGTGGTCTGGTCTTCCCATCTCTTGAAGAATTTTCCACAGTTTGTTGTGATCCACACAGTCCAAGGCTTTGGCATAGTCAATAAAGCAGAAATAGATGTTTTTCTGGAACTCACTTGCTTTTTCGATGATCCAGCGGATGTTGGCAATTTGATCTCTGGTTCCTCTGCCTTTTCTAAAACCAGCTTGACCATCTGGAAGTTCACAATTCACATACAGTTGAAGCCTGGCTTGGAGAAATTTGAGCATTACTTTACTAGTGTGTGAGACGAGTGTAATTGTGCGGTAGTTTGAGCATTCTTTGGCATTACCTTTCTTTGGGACTGGAATGAAAACTGACCTTTTCCAGTCCTATGGCCAGGTATGCACCCATTAACTGAAATTAAGGACTCAAACACATATCTGTACACCCATTTTCTTTTTTTTTTTTTTTAAATTGAAGTGTAGCTGATTTACCATGTTGTATTAGTTTCTTGTATATAGCAAAGTGATTCAGTTACATGTGAATTTTTTCCATTAAGGTTTATTACAAAATGTTGAATATAGTTTCTTGTGTTACACAGTAGTACCTTGTTGTTAATCTATTTTTATATATAGTAGTGTGTATTTGTTAATCCCAAACTCCTAATTTATCCTTACCTCACCCCTTTTCCCTTGGGTAACTATAGGTATATTCCCTATGTGTATGAGTCTGTTTCTCTTTCATAGGTATGTTCATTTGTGTCGTATTTTAGATTCCACATATGTGATGTCATATGATATTTGTCTTTCTCTGTCAGACTTATTTCACTTAGTATGATAATATCTAGGTCCATCCATGTTGCTGCAAATGACATCATTCATTCTTTTTATGGTTGAGTAGCATTCCATTGTATACACCACATATTCTTTATCCATTCCTCTGTTGATGGACAAAGTAAGGTTGCTTTGAATTATAGTTTTGTCTGGATATATGCCCAGGAGTGGGATTGCTGGATTATATGGCAACTCTATTTTTAACTTTTTAAGGATCCTCCATACTGTTTCCCATATTGGCTATGTGTTGATTATGCATGTATGCTCATTCATGTTTGACTCTTCGCAACCCCATGGACTGTAGCCCACTAGGCTCCTCTGTCCATAGGATTTCTGTGGTGAGAATACTGGAGTGAGTTGCCATTTCCTTCTCCAGGGGATCTTCCTGAACCAGGGATTGAATCCATGTCTCCTGCATCTCAGGCAGTTTCTTTACCAGCTGAGCCACCTAGGAAGCCCAATTTACATTTATATTGACTACCAATTTACATTCCCACCAACAGTGTAGGAGGGTTCCCTTTTCTCCATACCCTCTCCAACATTTTATTTGTTATTTGTAGACATTTTAATGATGGCCATTCTGACTGTGTATACCCATTTTCACAGCAGCATTATTCACAACAGTCAAAAGGTGGAAGCAACTCAAGTGTTCATTAGTGGATAAAGGGATAAATGAGATGGGGCATATGTATACACACACACACACACAGTGGAATATTATTCAGCTATAAAAAGAAGGAAATTCTGTCATATGCTACAATATGGATGAACATTGAGGATACTAGGCTAAGTGAAATAAGCTAGCCATAAAAGGACAAATATTGTATGACTCTGCTTATCTGAGGTCTCTAAAGTAGTCAAATTCATAGAGATAGAAAGTATAATGGTGGTTGCCAGGGGCTGAAGGGAAGGGAGAATAGGGAGTTACTGTTTAACGGGTATGTACTGGGAATCTGATTGAACTTTTTGGCCAACTCAATAGTTTTAGTTTAGAAAGATGAAAAGTATTCTGGGCTAGGTAGAGTTAATAGTTGAACAATGTCAATATAGTTTATGCCACTAAACTGTAAACTTAATGGTTAAAATAGTAAACTTTGTGTCTTTTACCACACAAAAATGTTAAAATGAAAAAAAAATGTACTTGACTCAGATAAACAAATAAGTTATGGTTCAGTTGGTAAAGAGTCTGTCTGCAATGCAGGAGACCCAGGTTCAATCCCCGGGTTGGGAAGAGCCCCTGGAGGAGGGAATGGCTGCCTCCTCTAGTACTCTTGCCTGGAGAATTCCATGAACAGAGGAACCTGGCGGGCTACAGTCCATGGGGTCACAAAGAGTCGGACACAACTGAACAACTAACACACTTTCACATAGATTTATTTAATCTCTATATCTAGTTATATACTTCATCTCCCTTATCCCACCTTAGTCTGACCTTGGTAAATTGTGGAGGCCATTAACCTTCTATATCACTTATTCCATATGTCACTGTTCTTGTGCTTTCTCTTTTAATAGATACAGAAGGAAATCCATTTGGCAAACACACTCAGAGTAAAGAATTAGCACCTGAAGTTTAAGTATAAAGGAGAAATCTACTAGGATTTAGGTATGCTGCCAAGTCGCTTCAGTAGTGGCTGACTCTGTGCGACCCCATAGACGGCAGCCCACCAGGCTCCCCCGTCCCTGGGATTCTCCAGGCAAGAACACTGGAGTGGGTTGCCATTTCCTTCTCCAATGCATGAAAGTGAAAAGAGAAAGTGAAGTCGCTCAGATGTGTCCGAACCCTAGCGATCCCATGGACTGAGGCCTACCAGGCTCCTCCATCCATGGGACTCTCCAGGCAAAAGAGTGGGGTGCCACTGCCTTCTCCCATCAGGATTTAGTTATAAACCAAGGATAAATCTTATAGGTGGATTTCCCCAGTGGTATGAACAAGCAAGTGAATAGTATTAGTAAGCAACATACATCATAGCAGCTCTAGTTTGTTTCTCTCTGCACATTTATTTTATTTTTCTACCTGATGGGCCTTACTGATGTTTTGTCTGCTATAGACATTGTTATTCTTGGCTCCCAAATTTACCTAACTGAAAGATCAAGATCAAAAGAGCTTCTCCCATCCCGATGCCAAATTCCTAGGGAAAGAATCTGACAGCTTTTCCCAGGTGAATTCCATGCTCTTTTTGCAATAGATTGTGGGGTGATGTGGGAGGGTGAATATGGATACTGAGGACTTAAATCTAGATACCAGTGATATTTGTCTTTTGAAAGAGATGAAGCTATTGGTAAGAGAGAACCATAGGTACAAGTGAAGCAGGTAACTTTGGATGAGCCCCTTCTTGGGTGGGGTCTCACAAATACCACTGACTGGACAGCATATGCCTATAGTGGGGATGCCCTCACCTCTCTGTGATACATATATCAACAGTTACTACATAAGTATTAGAAGATGGGAGTGATTCATCGGTTCCTATAGTACCTCTCCTATATTCTTCCAGCACTCACTGGCTAGTACAACAGCCCTGATCCACTGCAAATTTCTGCCTGAGGGCTTTCTTTCATACACATGTGAATTAATGCCCTTAGTAAATATTCCTATGGAGCAGTCCTTGTGTGTGCATACTCAGTTACTCAGTTGTGTCTGACTCTTTGCAACCCCATGGACTGCAACCCACCAGGTTCATCTGTCCATGGGATTTCCCAGGTAAGAATACTGGAGTGGATTGCCATTTTCTTCTCTAGGAGATCTTCCCAACCCAGGGACTGAATCAACCATCCTGTGTTTCTTGAATTGGCAGGTGGATTTTTTTTTTTTAACCACTGAGCCACCTGGGAAGCCCATAGAGTAGCCCTTAGCAATGACAAATGAGAACTGGGGAGAAAACCATGGACCCAACTACCCTCTGAGAAATCAGGAGGATACCTCTGAGGCATATTCTTTGATCCTGGACTGCAGGGAACCCCATCTGAACACAGAACAAATCTGCTAGTAATTCATCATTTTTTTTTTTTTTTTTTGCTTCCTCCACTTTCACATTTGGTCTCACTCACTTTCTCACTCTAATGGTGCTAACTCCCAAATAGACTTCCTGTCCTAAAATACCATATAAAATTTTTTTCTTCTTGGGGATGCAACGTAAGACAGAAGCATAGGACATAAATTGCCAAATGCCCATCTTCAGGGCTGGCATGATGAGCTCAGGAGAGCTCAGTAGCTGGCAAAGGTTGGCAAAAATAAGAGAGAGAGAGACAAGGAGCCATGAGAAAGCTTCAGGTCTGATGTGGACCTGGCTGAGTCAGGCTGCAGAGTGTGAATATGGCTGAAACACTGAGGGAGATCTTATTTATGCTGAAAAGAGAAAAAGCAGCATTGGAAAAGATGGTGCAATATCCTCAGCCAGATGATGGAGGAAGGTCAGCAACAGACAAACTGATTCAGACTCACCCCCCTTGGAATCTAAGCAGATGGAAACACAAAGGGAGCAGGACCCTGCTGGCTGCCTGGAGACTTGGGGTTCATGTGGTCAGTGACCTGAGGTGTATTAGGGAAACTTCTCAGCTGCGATCCAGAAGAGTGAATTAACAATTCATTAATATAGTCTTGTGTGCATGCGTGCTCATTTGCTTTAGTCGTGTCTGACCCTTTGACACCCCATGTACTGTAGCCTGCCAGGCTCCCCTGTCCACGGGGTTCTCCAGGCAAGAACACTGTTGTGGGTTGCCAAACCCCCCTCCAGGGGATCTTCCTGACCTAGGGATTGAACCCGTGGTTCCTGCAACTCCTGCATTGCAGGCAGATTCTTTATCCACTGAACCACCTGGGAAGCCCCTAATATAATCTTAGTTCACTTGAATAATTAATTGTTAACCTGTCAATATAGTGAATGCTGCCTGACAGATGAAACCACTGGCTAATGTTTCACTTTAGTAAAGTGTTTCTTGTAAGAGGAAAGAATTATTTCCTTGCAGATATAATTTTTAAAAGATATGGCCTTCATTTAAAAACTGGGTAAAACACAGTGTGTTAAAGCTTAACAACAGAGAGTACTTCAGAGTTTTACTCTGGAACATGTTAATTAATAAGTAAAGATATAAAGATCCAACAATCTGATATGTATTCACTGAGAATATGCTAACTCTGGCAGAGAAAAAGCATAAAACTTACTTATCTAATCCTAAAATGTAGAGACCAAGGCTCTTTTCAGCTGATAGCTGATGAGAAAGAACCAGTTCCAATATCCTTCACTAGTTGATTGAACTGCAAAGTTTTACATAACTCTTTATAAAGCTAAGTATTTCCTGAAATAGAGGAAAAAAACATAAAACTTTAGTAACGGATTATAATCTATATAATTAAATCTCTAGAAATTCCATAGCTATTTCTACTTAAAGTGATTGGATTTCCTTTATTAATTCTATTTCCAACACTCTAATAAAATGTGTAGTTAAAAATGACCGAGACACTAGGAAAAAGGTACTCTGTGTTCCTTTTTTGATGTATACACTTTGGCTCTAAAAATTTCACAATCATGGATATAAAATGCAAATAAGAATCAAAGAGACTTCCCCTGGAGAAGGGAATGGCTACCCACTCTAGTATTATTGCCTGGGAAATTCTAAGGACAGAGGAGCCTGCCAGGTTACAGTCCACGGGGTTGCAAAGAGTTGGAACCAGCTACTAAACAACAAGACAAGATAGACGTTTTCATATACAAAAGACAATATAGAAAGGTGGAGTAGTTAATGGAGCTGATGGTCTATATTCCAAATCAGGCAGTTAACCTCTTTGGGATAAGAAGGACTAGAGATTTTTCATGTGAAATGGAGAAAAGGAGTTGGCTTCACTGCTTAAATCCAGGGGCTATGATTTCTAAAGGTAGGGTGAAAAAATGCTGGAAACTGCTGCCTGAGGCTGCAATTTCTACAGAGCAGCAGGCAGTGTGACCAGAGCTGCCTGAGGCTCACTAATCAGTTCTGTATTTCTTTCATATCCCACCAGGGAGGAGGCCCAAGCCTTCATTATGAGAGCTACTTGTCAACTGAGAGACCTAGGACATTCCTGGAAGTAGCCTCATAAGGTCTTGTCAGCGAGGAAAGAGCTGAGAGAGTGAAAGAAAGAGAAAACAATGCAAAGTAAGTCAAAAAGTATATATTCCCTTTAGATAGGTCTGTGATCTACCATTCTAAAATGCATGAAGAGGGACTTCCCTGGTGGTCCAGTGGTTTAGAATCTGCACTTCCAATGCAGGGAGCACAGGTTTGATCCCTGGTCAGGGAACTAAGATCCCACATGCCATGCGGCATGGCCAAAAACTTTTTAAAAAATAAAAATCCATGAAGAGACCTAATGCTGAGAAAGACAACTAACAAGACAAACATCAGGACAGGAATTATATACTCACGATGTTAATTTTATTGACTATGTTGACAAATGCTATACAGTATGCATGGCTAGGATACTCAGAGATAAAGTCTTATTAAAGAATGAATAAGAAGACATTAAACCAGAAGTTACATGTATTTAAAAGGTGAATATAAGAAAAACTGAAATATGGGAAATACAAAATATCATCAAAATAAACAATAAAATCAAAAGACAGGATAAACTCTAAATAGAACACTATTGAAAAGACTATTACTGACTTGGAAGACAGCTGAAGTTTATCTTGGAAGATGAACTGAACACTTCATCTACCACACAGTAAAGAGATAAAAAGAGGTAAAATCAATGCACAAGCTGTAAATATCCCCACAAGATCTACTGAGATCCTTTACATTCATGCTTCAGGCCCTACACTCTCGGGATCTCTTTCCAAAATAGAGAATGCAGGCAAGGAAGAGAAGGAATATCTGATATTAGTTGAGAATTTTCTAACATTGAAGAGAGATATAAGTATTCAAAATGATAGCACACTTTGAGTACCAAGCAGAATAATAAGAATAAAATAACATAATAGACCCATTGCTAGATATGTAATAAAGAAATGTTCAGGAAATAAAGAATGAAAGGAAAAAAGCCTTAGAAGCTAAATGTCAGCTTATCTTTTAGGTAAACTTGACATACAACAGATTTTTCATCAACAAGAAAGGCTCATAAAAGATGGGATAATAGCTTCAAAGTGCTGAGGGGAAAATAATTTTAAACTTAGAATTCTATGCCCAGAGAAAGTATAATTCCAAAGTAAAGGCAAAACGTAGACATTTCTAGAAATAAAAAGACTAAAAGAAATTGCCACAAACTAACAAACTAACCCCTACAGAGGGGCTTCCCTGGTGGCTCAGAGGGTAAAGTGTCTACTTGCAACGCAGGGGTTGATCCCTGGGTCAGGAAGATCCCCTGGAGAAGGAAATTTCAACCCACTCCAGTACTCTTGCCTGGAAAAACCCCATGGACAGAGAACCTGGTAGTCTACAGTCCATGGGGTCGCAGAGTCGGACACGACTGAGCGACTTCACTTTAACCCTTACAGTCCTTGATTGTTATTAGAAGAAAGACCCTAAATGAATGACATTGTTTTTTCTCCTTGTTTGTATGTTTCAATGATGTGTTTTGTTTACAAGATGGTTGGACAGGACTCAAAACTTCCCCAGGTTCCTCACAATGCCTGCTTAAGCCTTTCCTTCCCAGGGTAAATACCCTATATTGTCCAGTCTGTTCTCCAGGAACTATTCCTTGTTATATGATTGGTTGGGTCAGTGGGGACAAGATCCATGGCTTGTATACCCCAACGTCAGAAGTAAGATCTAGACATTTCTCTCTTTAACCAACTTCTCAGTTTATACCACTGCCTTTTCTCTCTGCTTGCTACTCTTTAAATGTTTGTTTTTTAGAGTCGTATCAGTGGCACTCTTCTCTTACTGAATATTTTGTCTTAACGTGTGAACATCAGAAACACCTAAGCACACTTAAAGTGTAGAATCTTGCATTTAGCCTCAAATAATGACCCAGAAAATTAAGGAGAGTGAACCCTGCAACTGCATTTTTGGCAATCAACTGAGACAATTAACTAAGAACCACCAGAAAGCTTCTATAAGCTTTCTATAAGCATAATCATGCTTTGCTTTTTACTTATACCAGTAAGTCACAAAAGTTACATCAGAATCAAACCCATGTTATAAGTTCCATACAAATATATTTACCTGCTAACTGGCCATTTCAAAATAAATTTCCTTTATTTACCTAAACTAGTCTATTCAGATTTGAACCCATCTTCCTACCCCTTGACTCCATGTAGTCCTGCGCTGCAAATGTGTTCCCACTCACATTTGTTCACACATTTTCTATCAATCCCCAACCCACTAATCCTGAGTTCCAACCAGTGCTTACTCCTGGACATGTTATGTACTGTCACATTTTTTATACTTTGGCACTTGTCCCTCCTCCTAGTCTGAGAGGTCACACTCCTCTTCTATATCTGGAGACTCCAACTCTATTAATATCCTGGTCAAATGCAATGTCTTCTGTGAAGTCTTTTCTTACTTCCCAGCCAGGTCCCCACCTCTGTTTCTATACCAAGGTCTCAATCACAGCATTTTCCATGTGGTCTGGAAACTACCTGCTTACACCCGTCTTCCTCACCAGTCAGGGAGAACGTGCAGAAAGTTCTGATCAGCACTCATTTGTTTTCATATCTCAGAATTCAGTATAGGATCTAGCTTGGAGCATGTGTTTCTTAAGTAGGGCATAAACACACAAGGGAATTGGTAGATACTTGGGCTTCCCTGGTGGCTCAGAGGGTAAGGCGTCTGCCTGGAATGCGGGAGACCGGGGTTCGACCCCTGTGTTGGGAAGATCCCCTGGAGAAGGAAATGGCAACCCACTCCAGTACTCTTGCCTGGAAAATCCCATGGATGGAGGAGCCTGGTAGGCTACAGTCCATGGGGTCACAAAGAGTTAGACATGACTGAGTGACTGAGCAACTTGGACAACGTTCACAGAACCTACAAATTTCAAATCAGCATATGTATATTTTAAAATGTACACTGTCAACTTCATATGGAACTTTCAGAATCTCAGAAAACTCTTACATTCTGTTCCTCAGAAAATTCACATACTAATGAGCAAACTGTGATCAAGAGGCTCCAAGTAAAACCTTTTAATTTTCTTTAAGATTTATTTTTAAATATGAAGCTACAAATATCAGCAGCATGTTTTGTGTCCTCTAGAGTTAAGAAAGAAATGTGTGGACATTGTTAGCTCTATATCCGGTTACTCCCCTTAAATTGCATGTAACTGTTCTAGTCTTTGAATTGATTTGGTGCCCTTTGATTTATTTTAAATTGAAGCATAGTTGATTTATAATACTGTGATAGTTTTAGGTGTACAGCATAGTGATTCAATTATTTTTTTCTGATTATATTCCATCATAGGTAATTATAAGTATTGAATATAGTTCCCTGAGCTACAAGGTAGGTCCTTGTTGCTTATCTATTTTATGTAAAGTAGTTTGTTTTCTTTAATTCCATACTTCTCATTTTTCCACCCTCCCTCTCCCCTTTGGTGAGCATAATTTGTGTTCTACATCTGTGAGTTTGTGTTCTATGTCTATGAGTCTGTTTCTGCTTTGTATGTACTATTTTTTTTAGATTCCACATATAAGTGATATCATATAGCATATCTTTCTCTGACTTACTTCACAAAGTAAAATATTCTCTAGGAACATCCGTGTTGCTGCAAATAGCAATATTTAATTCATTCTTATGGCTGGGTAATATTTCATTGTGTGTGTGTGTGTGTGTGTATACATATATGTGCATATATAGTTGCTGTTGTTCAGTCTTTGCGACCCCATGGACTGCAGCACGCCAGGCCTCCCTGTCTCTCACCATCTCCCGGAGTTCGCCCAAGTTCATCTCCATTGCATCAGTGATGCCATCCAGTCATCTCATCCTCTGATGTCCACTTCTCCTTTTGTTGATGGTTTGTCTTTTCCTTTTGTTGATGGTTTCCTTTGCGGCCTAAAAGCTTTTAAATTTGAATACTTCTCATTTGTTTATTTTTGCTTTTACTACATTTGCCTTGGGAGAGTGATCTAAGAAAATACTGCTATAATTTATTTTGGAGAAAATTTTGCTTATGTTTGACCTATGTTCTTCTCTAGGAGTTCTATGGTGTCAAGTCTTACATTTGGGCTTCCCAGGTGGCTCTGTGGTAAAGAATCTGCCTACCAATGCAGGATATGCAGGAGACATGGGGTCGATTCCTGGGTTGGGAAGATCCCCAGGAGAAGAAAATGGCACTCCACTCCAGTATTCTTGCCTGGAAAATTCCATGGGCAGAGGAGCCTGGCAGGCTATAGTCCATGGGAGTTGCAAAAGGTTGGACACAACTGAGAATGCACACATGTCTTGTATTTAGGACTTTAAACCATTTTGAGTTTTTGTGTATGGTGTGAGAAAGTGTTCTAATTTCAATGATTTACAAGCAGCTGTCCAGCTTTCCCAACATCACTTGCTGAAGAGACTGTCTTTACTCCAATGTATATTCTTTTTTTTTTTTCATTTATTTTTATTAGTTGGAGGCTAATTACTTTACATATTGTAGTGGTTTTTGTCATACATTGACATGAATCAGCCATGGATTTACATGTATTCCCCATCCCGATCCCCCCTCCCACCTCCCTCTCTACCCGATCCCTCTGGGTCTTCCCAGTGCACCAGGCCCGAGCACTAGTCTCATGCATCCAACCTGGGCTGGTGATCTGTTTCACCCTAGATAATATACATGTTTCGATGCTGTTCTCTCAAAACATCCGACCCTCGCCTTCTCCCACAGAGTCCAAAAGTCTGTTCTGTACATCTGTGTCTCTTTTTCTGTCTTATCTCCATTGTCATAGGCTAATTGATCATAGGTGTGTGGGTTTGTTTCTGGGCTCTCTGGTGTATTCCATTGACCTATATATTTGTGCCAATACCATGCTGTTTTGATTAGTTTTTGCTTTGTAGTCTTATCTGAAGTCTGGAAGGGTTTTACCTCTAGCTTTTTGTTCTTTTTCTTCAGGTTTGCTTTGGCAACACTGTGTCTTTTATCGTTCCATATAAGTTTTAGGATTACTTTTTCTACTACTTCTGTGAAAAATGTCATGGGTATTTTGATGGGGATTGCATTATATCTGTAGTTTGCTTTGGGTAGTATGACCATTTTAACAATATTAATTTTTCCAATCCCAGAGCACGGGATATCTTACCATTTCTTTGAATTACCTTCAAGTTCTTTTATCAATGTTTTATAGTTTTCAGCATATAGGTCTTTAAACTTGTTGGTTATGTTTATTCTTAGATATTTTATTTTGATGTAATTTTAAAAGATTTTTTTTCAATTTCTTTTTGTGGTACTTCATTATTACTTTAAAGAAATACAACAGATTTCTGTATATCAATCTTGTATCCTACTGTAGAAATACAAAAAACCATAAGGGAATACTATGAAAAATTATATGCCAACAAATTTGACAACCTAGAAAAACAGAAAAGTTTCTAGAAACATACCACCCACCAAAATTGAATCAAGAAGAAATAGATTTAAAAAAAGAAGAAGAAATAGATAATTTAAATAGATTGATCACTAGATGTAAAGTAGAATCTGTAATTTAAAAACTCCCTACAAACAAAAGTCCAGGACCAGATGGTTTCACAGGCAATATTCTATCAAACATACAAAGAACTTACACTGATCCTTCTCAAAATCTTCCAAAACAACTGAAGAGGAGGGGGCACTCCTAAAGACATTCCACAAAGCCGCCATCACCCTGATACCAAAATCAGACAAAGACACCACCAAAAAAGAAAATTACAGTCCAATATCTTTCATTAATATATAGATGTGAAAATTCCCCACAAATTATTACCAAACTGAATCCAACAAGACCAAAAAAATCATACACCACAACCAAGTGGGATTCATCCCAAATTCACAAGGATGGGTCACAATATGCAAATCAATCAACGTGATACACTACATCACCCAAAGAAAAGACAAAAACCACCTGATCAAAAAACTAAGAGGAGAGGACACTCCCAAAGACATTCTATAAAGCCACCATCACCCAAGATCCTACTGTATAGCACAGTGAAATATTAATATATTCAATATCATGTGATAAACAATAATGAAGAAGAATATATAAAAGAAAGAATGTATATATACATAAAACTGAATCACTTCGCTGTACAGCAGAAATTAACACATTGTAAATTAAGTATACTTCATTATTTTTATTGGCTACGAAATGAAGTATATTTCATTTCAAATGAAATATTTGAAATATTTCTTATCATTTGAAAGATTTGAAATATTCATTTCAAATGAAGAATATTGCCTATGAAATGAAGAAAAAACAACTAGAGAAGTAGATGGCTAATCTTGTATCCTGCTACCTTCTTGAATTCATTTATTAGTTGTAATAATTTTTGTGTGGAGATTTTAGGATTCTCTATAATCATGCCATTTGCAAACAGTGACAACTTGACCTCTTCTCTTTCAATTTGAATACCTATTTTTTCTTTTTTTGTATGATTGCAGGGCAAGAACTTCCAACACTGTGTTTAGTAGAAGTGAGAGTGGGTAATCCCTTTGAATTTTAAAAGCCACTGGTATTTACAACTGCTGGACTAAGAAATGATCTAAAGTATACAAAGCAACAGTTTCCTCCCCATAAATCCCCCCAACACCTTTAGATTTTTAGAATTTCATTCACTATTCAGTTTTGTCTACTTGAGTTGCTTCTGCCACATTTTCATTTGGACAAATAATAGTCTGCACTAACATTTCCAGCTACAGATACCTTTTCTGAAGAAGGTAACATCCAGGATTAAATCTGAAACATTTAATGTAGCATTGCAATTTTAAGCATTTTTGAAATATTCACAGCATGAAATAATAACATGTCTTCCAGGTTCTCATTCACACTCCCATTGCTGCATTTGAGTATGTAAATAATCCAACAGTACAGCAGAGGTAAGGACAGACAAATGATCTGTGACTCTATACTCAAAGAGACATCTTCCAAGGGCTAGAGAACAAGAAGGACTTTTAGAAATTTATTGAATTTTAGTTCTTGTCCTTTCCAGGATGGCAAATCTAGGTAGGTGAGCCTCCACTCTCTTCTACTTCAATAACTGCAGACAAGATTAACTGATCTCATAGATGTGTCCCTAGAATTCTACTTAACACCATCCAAAGAAATTATGATCAATCCACTGACAGTGGTTCCTGGAGGTCACTCCTGGCCTAGTACAGAGATTGCTAAAATTTTTATTTACAGTATCAGATAGTAAGTATTTTAAACTTTGCAGCATATGGCTTCTTTCCCCTTAACTTCACTGTTATAATACAAAAGCAGTTACAGACAATATATAAAAAAATGAGGGACTTTATTGGTTGTCCAATGGTTAAGACTCCATGTTTCCAATGCAGGGGGCCCAGGCTCAATCCCTGGTCGGGAACTAGAGCTCACATGACACAACTAAAGGTCTTGCATGCTACAAAGAAGATCTAAGATCCCATGTGTGCAATTAAGACCTAGGGCAGCCAAGAAATAAAAAAAAGAATGTGGCTCCACCAAAATTTTATTTATAGACAATGAAATTTAAATTTGATGTAATCTTCTTGTTATTCAATATTCCTCTATTGATTTTTTCAACCAATCAAAAATGTAAAAAGAATTATTTGCATAAAACAGGTGGTAGACTAGATTTAGCTATACTGTGCCAACTCTTGTTCCTAGTACAATTATTTTATTTTGCACAAAAGGAAATAGGACACACAAAGGTGACTTGCTTAAAATCACATGAATGACTTGTGGTAGAGGCAGTCATTTTGTGTCAAGTTGTCTTAAAGATGGTCCATGCAAGCAAGTGTGTGTGCTAAGTTGCTTCAGTCCTGTCCGACTCCTTGTGACTCTATGAACTGTAGCCTGCCAGACTCCTCTGTCCATGAGATTCTCCAGGCAAGAATACTGGAATGGGCTGCCATGCCCTCCTCCAGGCGATCTTCCCAACTCAGGGATGGAAACCATGTCTCTTATGTCGCCTGCATTGGCAGGCAGGTTTTTTTTTTTTTTTTTACCACTAGAACCACCTGGGAAGCCCAACAATGGTCCATGTTGGCGCTTTATTATTATATTTCCCCTCAGTGATAAGAATAAAAAAACATATTCTCCTTTAAGAAAATAACCTTTTTTCTGGATCATTTTGAAATATATCTTTATTACTTTAAGACTCAATATAGGATCATATGGAATACATATGCTTATGTGCATGGATTTATAAGGTGAAATCATTTTTCAATTTTACTACAAATGTACTCTTGTACTTTAAACTAATTCCAATATTTGCAACCAGTTCATTTTATAACACATATATAACTTAGAAATTAAGTATAAAATATCCAGAGAATAGATTTCAGTTCAGTTCAGTCACTCAGTCGTGTCTGACTCTTTGCAACCCCATGGACTGCAGCATGCCAGGCTTCCCTGTCCATCACCAACTCCTGGAGCTTGCTAAAACTCATGTATATTGAGTTGCTGAGGCCATCCAACCATCTCATCCTCTGTTGTCTCCTTCTCCTCCTGCCTTCAATCTTTCCCAGCATCAGGGTCTTTTCAAATGAGTCAGTTCTTTGCATCAGGTGGCCAAAGTACTGGAGCTTCAGCTTCAGCATCAGCACTTCCAATGAATATTCAGGACTGATTTCTTTTAGGATTGACTGGTTTGATCTCCTTGCATTCCAAGGGACTCTCAAGAGTCTCCTCCAACACCACAGTTCAAAAGCATCAATTCTTCAGTGCTCAGCTTTCTTTATATTTCAACTCTCACATCCATACATGACTACTGGAAAAACCATAGCTTTGACTAGACGGACCTTTGTTGGCAAAGTAATGTCTCTGCTTTTTAATGTGCTGTCTAGGTTGGTCATAGCTTTTCTTCCAAGGAGCAAGCGTCTTTTAATTTCATGGCTGCAGTCACAATCTGCAGTGATTTTGGAGCCCCCCGAAAATAAAATCTGTCACTATTTCCATTGTTTCCCCATCTATTTGCCATGAAGTGATGGGACCAGATGCCATGATCTTAGTTTTCTGAATGTTGAGCTTTAAGTCAACGTTTTCACTCTCCTCTTTCACTTTCAACAAGAGGCTCTTTAGTTCTTCTTTGCTTTCTGCCATAAAGGTGGTGTCATCTGCATATCTGAGGTTATTGATATTTCTCCCAGCAATCTTGACTCCAGCTTGTGCTTCATCCAGCCCAGCATTTCGCATGATGTACTCTGCACATAAGTTAAATAAGCAGGGTGACAATATACAGTCTTGACGTACTCCTTTCCCAATTTAGAACCAGTCTGTTGTTCCATGTCCAGTTGTAACTGTTGCTTCTTGACCTGCATACAGATTTCTCAATAGGCAGGTCAGGTGGCCTGGTAATCCCATCTCTTTAAGAATTTTTCACAGTTTGTTGTGATCCACATAGTCAAAGGCTTTGGTGTATTCAATTAAGCAGAAGTAGATGTTTTTCTGGAACTCTCTTGCTTTTTTGATGATCCAGCAGATGTTGGCAATTTGATCTCTGGTTCCTCTGCCTTTTCTAAAACCAGCTTGAACATCTGGAAGTTCACAGTTCACTACTGTTGTAGCCTGGCTTGGAGAATTTTAAGTATTACTTTACTAGTGTGTGAGATGAGTGCAATCATGTGATAGTTTGAACATTCTTTGTTCAACAGAATAGAACATTTAGAATAGATTTAGTCAGTTTTAAAATAAAATGCAGAAGCCCTATTATATTGATACTTGAAATAGTATTCCTCAGAAATATTTGAAAAATGAAATAACCATCATTAAAAAATATTTAACTCTACTAAAGACCAAGAGATATTTTGGGAAAAACAATTTTTTATTTATTCTTCAACACCAAAGGAGCCCCCTTGATCGTAGAGGATACCCCTGTTCTTGTGAGTTGAGCATTTTCATAGAGAAAATTACGCCGATGAGCTGGCTTTTTGTTAAACACCTTGTTACGAGCATCAACTTTGGCTTTTACATTCACCGGCAGTACGGAAACTTGAGGTAATCCATTGATCTCATACAACCAGTACATATCTGCTGTCTAGAAACAAAGAGAGGAAGAGACTTTATATGCAATATCCAGGGACTCAGAAAAATGTGAGAAAATACTTATCAAACTAACACCTTCTCTCTTCTCCATGTAAGGTATGGGAAGGACACAAAACTGAAATTGCATTTGTGCATTAAGGGCACAAATCTGATAATAAATGATTAGTGTGGAAAATAAATTCAGGAATGCATTTGGCTTTATGAATTAAAAAACATTCACTAAAAAGTCACACTTAGAGGTCTGCCCTGTGGGTGAAGCCATCTATTTGGTTTGCATGAGACTATCACTTAACATGAACTATATATAATGGAAATAATACCTTGCAAGATTTATCTAAGGGAATTTCAATATGGCTATAGAACCAACTGGTATTATGTCAAGCTTCTGTTTTTAAGATTATGAAAGTATATCATTAATATAACTACTTATAAGCATGGTGCAAACTCATTAATGAAAATCAAAATCTAAATCCAAGTCAGTACAGCTTACACAGGAATTTACTTAAAAATCCTTCATTTCTTCTGCATTTTTGTACAGAATGACAATACTGAATTAGGTTGTCTAGCAGTTTTTGCACATTTATGTTCATACTTAAATCTCATTGCTCTTACAGAGTTTCCTAATGCTACCTGTGTTTATCCAGGACTTTTGCCTCACATAAGAATTATATCATGTATGTTCAGAAAACTCACTCAAGAGAAGTTCAGGTCAAGAAAATACTGTAGTCATATCAGGGTTTAAGATGTAATGTGATATCTGTCAATGAATGTTAAATTCAGGAATTTCTTGCACATCTGGAACAGTCCTGTTTTAATTGTAACTGGCCCTTCTATCCAAGTTCATAGTAATTAAGTATTCAGAATCAGTGAGTCTGGCTTTGTTGTTGAGCAGAACAAACCAAGAACCATACTACAACTGGGTTAAATAACATTTTACTTCATATAAGGATGTTCAATTTGAAAAACATAGCTACATTTTGGTGATTGTGCATAAGTGGTTGTAAATGTTTATAAATGACTCACTTATAAACTTATAAACACTTATGAATGTTTATAAGTGACTCACTTATGGGTACAAATGTATAAGCTACATGAAGGAACCTGCATCCATGCCCGAGCTTAGTGGGTACACAGGAGTGAGCTATGTGAAGGGATGTACTCTCCCATTCAGAACCTAGTGATACACATGGTAACTACATGTAAGGATACGCATGGTAACTACATGTAACTACAGATCTTTACATGTATATCTTTTGCCCAATATATCTACAAGACCATCTGAAAATAATTACCTATAAATATACTTTTAAATCCTAAATGTTACTGTATACATTTCAATTAAGATTCAAGTAATTTTGAAGTAAGTGACACACAGAAATCTCTTGCATTCCTATACACTGACAACCAAAGATCAGAAAGATAAATTAAGGAAAAAATCCCATTTACCATCATATCAAAAAGAATAAACTACCTAGGAATAAACCTACCTAAGGAGGCAAAAGACCTGTACTCAGAAAACTATATGATACTGATGAAAGAAATCAAAGATGATACAAACAGATGGAGAGAGATACCATGTTCTTGGATTGGAAGAGTCAATATTGTGAAAATGACTATACTGTCCAAAGCAATTTACAGATTCAATGCAATCCCTATCAAACTACCAAGGGCATTTTTTTCCACAGAATTAGAACAAAAAATTTATAATTTGTATAGACACACAAAAGACTCCAAATAGCAAAAGTAATCTTGAGAAAGAAAAATGGTGCTGAAGGAGTCATGCTCTCTGAATTCAGACTATACAACAAAGCTACAGTCATCAAAACAGTACAGTAGTAGCACAAAAAACAGGAATATAGATCAATAGAACAGAATAGGAAGTCCAGAAATAAATCCACACACCTCTGGTCAGTTAATCTATGACAAAGGAGGCAAGAGTATACATTGGAGAAAAGACAGTCTCTTCAATAAGTGGTGCTGGGAAAACTGGATAGCTTGATGTAAAAGAAAGGAAATAAAACATTCTTTAACATGATACACAAAAATATACTCAAAATGAATTACAGACCTAGATGTAAGGTCAGATACTATAAAACTCTTAGAGCAAAACACAGGCAGAACACTTTTACATAAATCAAAACAAGATCTTTTTTGATCTACCTCCTAGAGTAATGAAAATAAAAACAAAAATAAACAAATGGGGCCTAATCAAATCTACAAGCTTTTGCCTAGCAAAGGAAACTGTAAACAAAATGAAAGACAACTCACAGAATGGGAGAAAATATTTGCAAACAAAGCAATCCACAAGGGATTAATCTCTAAAATATACAAACAGCTCATGCAGCTCATTATCAAAAACCAAACAACCCAATCAAAAAATATGAAGAAGATCTAAATAGACATTTCTCCAAAGAAGAAAAAAGCACATGAAAAGATGCTCAACATCGCTAATAATTAGAGAAAGGCCAATCAAAACTACAGTGAGGCATCACCTTACACTGATCAGAATGCTAAGTCTTCAGTTGTGTCTGACACTTTGTGGCCCCATGGACTATAGCCTGCCAGGTTCCTCTGTCCACTGAATTTCCCAGGCAGGAACACTGGAGTGGGTTGCCATTTCCTCTTCCAGGGGATCTTTCCGAGACCAGGGACTGAACCCTAGTCTCTTACGTCTGCTGCATTGGCAGGCAGGTTCTTTACCATGAGCACCACTGGGAAGCCCATACACTGGTCAGGATGGCCATTGCCAAAATATCTACAAACCTAAATACTGGAGAGGGTGTGGAGGCAAGGGAACCCTTCTATACTGTTGGTGGAAATGTAAATTGGTACATGCACTGTGGAGAACAGTGTGGAGGTTTCTTAAAAAACTAAAAGAAGAGCTACCATATGATCCAGCAATCTCATTCCTGGGCATATGCACAAAGGACACCATAATTTGAAAAGATACATGCATTCCAATGTTCATTGCAGCACTATTTACAATAGCCAGAACATGGAAGCAATGTAAATGTTCATCAATAGATGAACAGATAAAGAAGACATGGTACATATATACAATGGTAGATTAGCGTTAAATGGAATGAAATAATGCCACCTGCAGCAACCTGGATACAGCTATAGACTATCATACATAGTGAAGTGAGTCAGAAAGAGAAAGACAAATATATGATATCACTTATATGTGGAAATCTAAAAAATGGTACAACTGAACTTTAGAAAACAGAAATAGAGTGACAAATGTACAGAATGAACTTATGGTTACCAGGGGATAAGGCAGGAAGGAGGGATAAATTGGGAGGTTGGGATTGACATATACACACCACTATATATAAAATAGATAAGGTATTCCTCTACCTAGGTTTCCCCAAGGGTCACAGTTGGTAAAGAATCTGCCTGTCAATGTAGGTGACCCAGATTTGATCCCAGGATTGGGAAGATCCCCTGGAGAAGGAAATGGCAACGCACTTGAGTATTCTTGCCTGGATAATTCCATGGACAGAGGAACCTGGAGGGCTACAGTCCATGGGGTCACAAAGAGTTGGACACGACTGAGCACAACGATAGTGAAAATAATATGAAAGTAAATGAATACCTTCATGTCACTAATATGTCAAAGAATCACTGTGCTCTTACATAAGAACGCCAAATTGACAATTATGTGGGGGCAAACCCAGTGTGGCCGGAACACTGCGAGCACTCCCCACACACGCCAGTGACATTTGTCTGCAGTGCCCCTCCCTCCACACCGCACGACTGAACAAGCCAACCTAAACAAGAGACCACCTCCGCCACCTTGTGTCAGGGCGAAAATTGGTCACTGAAGAGACCTGCAAACAGAAGCCAAATAAACAAAGGGAACCACTTTAGAAGTGACAGGTGCAACAGATTAAAATCCCTGTAGTTAACACCGACTACACCAGAAGCGGCCTATAGATATTGAGAAGTGTAAGCTGGAACAAGAAGCTATCTGAAACTGAAGTGAACCCACACTGCCCACAACAGCTCCAGAGAAATTCCTAAATATATTTTTACTATTATTATCTTTTTTTAATTAAAAAAAATTTTTTTTTCTCTTTGAAGTTTTTTAGAAACTTCAGAAGGCTTCTCTGCTGTCAGGGAGTTAACAATCCTTGGGAACATTCCTCAATCAATGATTGAACAGCGACAGGTGGTATATAAACATTCCAAACTTCCTGGCCCCCTCAAGTGTGAATATTCTAAGGTATGGGTTCCACATGATTTCCCAGAGAACTCCCACGGTGTTAAATCCCCAGGGCCCTCTCTGCTAATTGCCTTGGTAAATGCACCCTTTATTGATTTCTATTCCTTCCGAGTCTCATATCCTGGCTTCTCTACATCTGTTTCCTATGATCACATGGTAAATATGCTACTTGGACTTGAATCCTTATTTTAGGATCTGCTTATGAGAAAATACAAACCAAGATACATGTATATAATACCATTTCCCACAATTTCATGATAATGGCCAATTCCCTTAAAAATAATACATGTAATTTATGCCTATGCCTAGGCCTCTCTACATATACATATTTCTTTTGTACAATCCTTGTATGTTTTATCTTGGGTAATTCTGAGAGTTCTTACAAGTTTGTATAAACTATTTAAGATTCATCATGTCCACCATGGAAGCTGAATGGACTGTCCACTCTGTTTGAGTTACAGTGCTTTTTGTAACACTTTGATTAAGTTAACTTCAGTCTCTCAAAGCTAGTGCTATATGCTCTGTATAATAGTGGAGAAAAGACTCTTTTTACTCATCTAAATATGGTTTAATTGAAAGGGAACTTATGAAGCTTGCTAACATGGTTGTTGAAGTTTTTATAGGGTAATATTTAACTAAACTGTTCTTAAAAATACTTTTAATTTCCAATTAAACACAATGAAAATTATATGTTTCATATGTTACAAGTATTAATTGACTTAGTGTTTACAACAGTTTTAAACAGATGATAATAATGTAAACAACAATTTTCATTTAGACAGTGAGTTAACTTCTAAAATTCTTCACATTTATCATGTGAGACATCATGTTGTTATCATTAAGAGCAGGGTTTTGGAGTCAGACAGTGTTTGAACCATGATTTCAAAATCATTGATTTGATATATGTAATACAATTTATGAACACCAACGGCATTATACTGGGCATAAAATGCCCGTCTCAAAAGCTTGCACATGATTCCATTTATATACTATTTTAGAAATCACAAAATCAGAGGGATGGAGAAAAGATTACTAGTTGCCAGGGGTAGAGAGGGAATTACAGTGTTGGACTTGACTTGAAAGAGTTAGCAAGACATAGTTCCTCTGCTGTGATGGAAGAGTTTTCCACCTCACTTGTGGTTATAGGTATATACATCTACAAATGGGTTCAAATTGCCTAGAACCAGACATACACAAACAGACACACACAGACACACAAATGGATATGAAAAGCACAAAACATGGAGTAGGGTCTCTTCTAGTTAACATTATTTTGTTAATATCTTTGTTTTGATATTTTACTACAGCTATATAAGATGTTACCACTGGGAGAGCTGGGAGAAGGATTCATAGTACTCTACCTACTATTTCTATGTCTTTACTATTTATTTAAATGAAAAAATATGAGATGTATGAGTCAACGGAAAATTTGAACACTAAATGGATACTTAGGGGCTTCCCTGATAGCTCAGTTGGTAAAGAATCCGCCTGCAATGTGGGAGACCCTGGTTCGATCCCTGGGTTGGAAAGATCCCCTGGAGAAGGGAAAAGTTACCCACTTCAGTATTCTGGCCTGGAGAATTCCATAGATGGCATAGTCCATGGGATCGCAAAGAGCCAGACATGACTGAGTGACTTTCACTTTCAAATGGATATTTAGTATGCACTGGTATTAAGGAATTATTATTAATTTTTAGATATGATAATGGTATCATGGTTAAGATTTTTATCTTTTAGAGATCGATAGAGAATATTTGTAGGTAATAGGAAATCTTGGATTTTCTTCAAAATAATATGGGAAGTGAGGAAGTGGGTGGAAACGTACTTGAAACAGGACTGGCCTTGAGATGATAAAGAGTTCATGTGGGATGAGGAGTGCACAGAGAGTAAGTATTCTCTCCATTTTGGCACATATTTTAAATTCTCCATAATAGAAATAGGATCAGCAATGATTTCTTAAATCAAAATAGTGATTTCTCAATTTTCCCCATATATACTTTATCAAACCATACTGCTTACACTAAATCAAAATGTTATATTCTCAGTTGATCCCATATAAACTTATTCTTTCACAGAAACCCTTCAATTCTGCTGCTAGTGATTTAATTGTCAAGTCTGCACAGGGAAATCAGAAACAGAATTTTGTTGGTAAAACTTCCTAAGTGTTAATAGTTAATTTCAGAAATATCCACCATATGTTATAAACTGCATATAATTTTATTCACAAATCCCTCTTTAAAATATCATTTTAAGAAGTAAGCACATTAACATGATAATAGTAATCAATTATTAACTCAGGAAATAGTTATGAGCAGCAAGGCTCCAGATGCTTTATATTTTTATTACCTGGGTTGTAAGGGGTCTCAAAAAGATGAAAATAAATGCTCTTCTCAAGCAGTATTCAATATTTTTCTCTAGTCATTAAAACGGTAACAACACATTTTTCTGCCAGTGGGGCTGCCTAATTAGTGTCTGATTCAGAATAGTAGTCACTTTGGCATCAGTAGTTGTGTCTTGAAATATGACTACAATTCCCTTGTGCCTGTGCTACTGAAAAAAGACAGTGGTAACAGACATCTTTTCCAAAATAACTTGAATGTTACCTTTAGCCAAAAGTTCATAGTAGGACAGATATGGGGAATTTTATGGAGAAATTTTACTTACTGAATAAATTTTCAGAGTTGTATTTACCTTAACTTTTAACAAAATGATCACTTTAACATTATTTTATATTAATGGCCCATTTCACACTATTTTGTTTCAATTCAAAATAAATTTTATCTTCTGTTTAATTTTCTTCATTTTAGAACTTAACATTTTCCTAACACCTTATCCTTTATCCTTTGAAATCAAAGGTTTCAAAATCTCTATTGGAAATCACCTGAAGTCTTTGAATAAAGGGGTGTTGTGTTCACTCGTGTCCGACTCTTTGCAACTCCACGGACTGTAGCCTGCTAGGCTTCTTTGTCCAGGGAATTTTCCAGGCAAGAATACTGGAGCGGGTTGCCATTTCCTACTCCGGGGATCTTCCCAACCCAGGGATTTAACCTGCAACTTTTGTATCTCCTGCACTGCAGGCAGATTCTTTACCTCTGAGCCACTTGGGAAACCCAAAGCCTTTGAATAGGTTATTATAGGAAATAATATGTCTATACAAATCACTTTACAGTCATTATTTATCTCTTCCACAATTCCTCGGTGTGGAAAAGAAACAATTTCCTATTTCCATTGATGATAACAACATTTGCGTTATATTTCACAATTAAAATTTCTCTTTTGACCAAAAGGAAATTAAAACAAGCAAAACAGTTGAAATATGTTGACTTTTGCAAGATAATGTTGCTGTTCTTTACCTTTGATCATTGAGTGAAACTTTTTTCCCAAAGTCATTTAATGACTTTTGTGACATCAAATATCCTTGACTATTACCTTTCTAGAACTCACCTGTATTGCTAATGTTGCTTTGTATTTCCTGCTGTACATTGTGGGTATAAAACCTACAGTGATGAGAGTTCCTTTAGGAAGAAGTTCTCCAATCTGAGGTTTTACAAAAAATTCAGGATCACTGCCAGGTAGGAAGTTTGCCGTGAATGACTCAGGATTTCTGGAACAAAAATATATTATCAATGTTTAAAACTTCATCATTACCCTGTTCTCTGTATGAAAATTGGGGATAGGGCTTAGCTTCTATCCTGCTGCATAGGACTACAGTTAAACATTAATGGTGCTCTGCAGCCATGAGTCTGATAGTTGTTACAATATGGAATGCTTAGAATAACAGTGATTGGGCATTTAAAAAATTACTGGAGTGTCATTCTTCCCAGGGTGACAAAAATGGAATCTTAAAGATTTTTAAAATCATATCTTATTTCTATAGTGTACAATGAATAGAATGCTATTACTATAAAAACTGGAAGAACTCAATGTCCCAAATGGAAATTCAATTATTTGTAAATAACTCAATATCTAAAATGCCTGACCACAACAGCTATCATAAAGTCTTGTTTTTACTATTCTAATGTGATATTTGCTTACTTCTCGTCAGTTTTGTACTTGATAAGTGAGATGTAAGTACTTTACAGATTCATTAAAAATTCTTGGTCCTGGAAATGAGGTGTTATGATCTGAAAAGAACTGAGTGACATTTAAGATTCAAGTTACCATCTTGAAGTCAATGTAGATTACATTTGAGATAAAGACTGTGAAAGAAGTTGAAGAACTTCTTGGTAGAGGAAAGCAGGAGGGAGACCGAGTATATGGGAGGCTGTGAAGAACTGAAAATCCAAATTGACGGTGGAGATGCAGGCAGAAGGTAAAGAACAATTTCCTAGAATAGATCCAACAGTGAAACATCAAAGAGGACATGGGAGATTCAGGTTGGGACTCCGGGATCCTTTCAGTAAATGTGTATTGAGTATCACAGCAGGTGGTATGAGAAAGTGGATTATGGACAGAGATGACCTAGACCGAAATCCTAGCTGTGTGTGGGAGCATGACTTCAGCCAATTTAGTCTTTGGAACCTCAGTTTTCATTCTATTAAACTGATAATCCCCATAAAGATTATTATCTTTCCTGGCATATAGAAAGTACCTGATAAGGACTAATTAATATTAACATATTGATCAATGTGATTGTTACTGTTTTAAAACATTTTATTACCAATGCTAGGCAATGATGCATGATCCAACAAATAAGAAACGTATAAAACAGACTATGCAGAGGGGTGATGTCACCAAGATGGCAGAAAAGAAAGCCCCAGATCAGTTCCATGGAGACAATGATTCAAAAAGACGCAGACCAATTTCCACTGTGAGAAATTCTGAAACCAGTTAAGAGCGTCTGCCCTCCAGATGAGTGTAAAGTCAGCTACTCTGAAGCTATTAGGAAAATTTGTGGCAGGCTCTCACCATAATTTCTCCCTCCTGAGCACAGTACCACAGGATTAGGAGGAGATTCTCAGGTTGCACTTCTCCCAGGTAAGGAAAAGAGGAGAGTAGACTAGATACCCAACATTTGGATATTGGGGGTATGGAGCTGCTGGGGGACTGACTTCTGTCTTGCCTATCTTGAAGTACTGATGAGACCTCACACACACTAGATGCATGGTAGTTTCTGAGAACACAAAAGTACTGGGCAGGGTACTGATGCTGCAGAGGTCCTATGGTAGGGCAGACAGAAGCTGATATAACTCAGAAGCCTCTCCCTAAGTGCAGAAAAAGGAGAGTGGAACACGTACTCAAATTTCTGGCTTTTTAGTGGGCTGCTTAAGGTTCTGCTTTTTGTTTTGCTTGTCTCATGGAATTGAGAGAACCTGACAAACTACATGTCTAGAGGCTGCTGAGAAAAAAAAAATCTGGGTAATGTGCTGCTGCTTCAGAGCGCTCAGAGTACAGAAGACAGACACCAGAGGGAGCGAGAGATTACAAACTTCTGAAAAAAGAAACTGGCAAGCCCCTCTAATTAGTAATCTTCATACACAAGTTCAGAAAGACATGTGAAAGTGAAAGTCACTCAGTCAGGGCCAACTCTGCGAGTCCATGGACTACACAGTCCATGGAATTCTTCAGGCCAGAATACTGGAGTGGGTAACTGTTCCCTTCTCCAGGGGATCTTCCCAACCCAGGGATCGAACCCAGGTCTCCCAAACTGACGGCAGATTGTTTACCAGCTGAGCCACAGGGGAAGCCCAAGAATACTGGAGTGGGTGGCCTATCCCTGTTTTAGTGGATCTTCCTGACCCAAGAATCGAACCAGGGTTTCCTACATTGCAGGTGGATTCTTTACCAACTGAGCTAAGAAAGACATATTCAACAGAAAAGATTTGAAAGGCTCCCAAAGTCTCTAGTTGCACTGATTGGTGAAGATCTTTCCCTGCATTAAGCCAGTTTGTAAAGAATGGAAGAGGCAGCTATCTTTCCAAATGTGTCGATACCAACACAAAGTTAAAAAGAAAATGAAGAAACAAACAAACAAAAAATATGCTGTTAAAGAAAGAAAATAGATCTCCAGAAATGTACCATGAAGAAGTGGAGGTATAGAAATTACTTGGCAAATTATTCAAAATAATTGTCATGAAGATGTTCAACAACATCAGGAAAACAATGCATAAACAAAAAGAGAATTTCAACAAAAAGACAGAAAATATTAAAAAGACCAAACAAATTTTGGAGCTGAAGAATGCAGAAACTGAATTGAAAAATTTACTAAGGATTGAGGTCAATTTGATCCAGCAGAAATAATGAGAGAACTGGAAGAAAAGTCATGTGAAGAGGAGCAAAAAGAAAAGTAAATGAAGTAGAGTGAAGAAAATTTAAGGGACTTACACAATAATATCAAGAGGACTAATATACACATTATGAGTCTCAGAAGGAATAGAGAGAAATAGAAGCAGAAAGCTTATTTTTAGAAATAGTGGTCACAAACTTCCCAAATCTGGGGAAGAAAATGAACATCAGATTAATGAAGTACAAAAGGCTCTAAATAGGATGAAATCAAAGAACTCTACAATGAGACACATAATTAAAATGTCAACAGTTACAGACAAAAATAGAATTGGAAAACAGCAAGAGAAAATGAACTTATCACATACAAGGGAATTCTTGTAAGACTTCCAACAGATTTCTCAGCAGAAACCATGCAAGCCTGAAGTGAGAGGAATGATATATTTAAAGTGGTGAAAAACAAACTGCCAACCAAAAACACTATAACTAGCAAAAAAAGTCCTTCAAAAATGAAATAGATACTTTCCCTGACAAAGAAAAGCTGAGGGAGTTAATTGCCATTAGATCTGCTTTACAGGACATGCTAAAGGGAGTCCTTTAAGTTGAAATGAAAAGAGTAAATAGAAATACAAAAGCATTTGAAAGTATAAAGTTCATTTGCAAAAATAAATATAAAGAAAACACAAAACTAAATATTGTAACAGTGGTACATAAATCACTTAGTTGTGCCATAAAAGTTAAAAAACAATTTATAAAAAATATTAAAAGAAACACAATATAAAACATGTAACTTGTTCATCACTAAAGAAGTATAGAGATTGTATATGCAACTGAAGTTGTTATCAACTTAAAATTGATTGTTAAACTTATAAGATATTTTACGTAAGTCCCATGGTAACCACCAAGAAAACACATACAGAAGATACCCGAAAGAAAATGAGAAAAGAACCAAAGCATATTACTATAAAAAAAGCAATACAACACAAAGAAAGATAGCAAGATAAGAAAAGATGCACAAAAGAGCTATAAGACATACAGAAAAAAATAAAATGGTAAGTTCCTCCATATCACTAACTACTTTAAATATTAATAAATTAAATTCTCTTCAAAAGAGACAGTGGCTGATAGGATAAAAAAACAAGATCCAAGTATGTGCTGTCTACAAGAGACTAAATTTGGGTTTAAAGGTACACATAGGCTGAAAGTTAAAGGGAAGAAAGAATATTCCATGAAAATGATAAACAAAAGAGCACACCTAACCTTACTTCTATGAGGCAAAGTAGACTTAATAAAAAAACTGTCAAGAAGACAAAGAGGATTTTATATCCAATCAGCTTGCCAGAACAAAAAACCAATTATACATATTATAGCTATATATATGCCCAACAATAGAATATCTAAATATATAGACCAAAGATTGACAGAACTTAAGGGAGGAATAGACAGCAATACAATAATAATAGGAGATTTCAATACCCCATTTTCAATAATGGAATATTGAATGGAATGAAAACCTAGACAGAAGATCAATATGAGAAAAGAAGACAGGAGCAACACTACAGACAAATGATTCTAACGAATATATACATAACATTTCACTCAATAGCAACAGCATTCATATTCCTCTCAGGTACACATGGAACATTTTCAAGGACAGACTTCATGTTAGGTCACAAATCAAGTCTGAACAAATTTAAGAAGATTGAAATTTTACTAGTTGTCTTTTTCCTCCATAGTGGAATGAAACTAGATATAAATAGCAGATGGAAAACTGGAAAATACACAAATACATGGAAATTAAACAACTAAATTTTAATTAAAAAAAAAACAGTGAAATCTTGAACCAATGAACCAAGAAGATGTTATAAAATATCTTGAGACAAAATGAAAACACAACATTGCTTATGGAATGCAGCAAAAGTACTACTAAGATGGAAATTTATACTGATAAACGCCTACATTAAAAAGAAAGAAGAAAGAAGTCAAACAATCTAATTCTATTTCTCAAGAAACAAGAAAATGAAGAAAAACCCAACCCAAAGTTAGCAGAAAGAAGGAAATAAAGAGTAGAGCAGAAATCAGAGACAAAAGAAAAAAAATAGAAAAAAATCAACTGAGTCAGAGTTTTTTGAAAACAACAAAATCAATAAAATTAGCTAGACTAAGAAAAAACATAAGACTTAAATGTATAAAATCATATACGAACAAGGACACATTATAATTGATGCCCCAGAAATAAAAATGACCAGAAGAGACTGGTATAAACAATTATACATAAAATTTGTATAACTGAGAGGAAACGGATAAATCCCCAGAAAAAAAGGAATTTACCAAGACAAAATCATGAATAAACAGAAAATCTGAACATATGAATATTAAGAACATCGAATCAGTAATCAAAATCCTCCAACAAAGAAACGCCCAGGAACAGATGGTGAATTCTACCAAATATATAAAGGAGAATTAACATCAATCCATCTCAAACTCTTCCAAAATATTAAAGAGGAGGGAATTCTCCCAAATACGTCCAAACTTAATTTATCCTGATGTCAAAGCCCGAAAAAGACACTACAAGAAAAGAAAACTACTGGCAAATATCCCTGATGAATATAGATGCAAAAATCCTCAACAAATGCTATCAAATGGAATTCAATGGCATGTTAATAGGATCATACACCATGTATAAATAGGATTTAACTATAGGATGTGAAGAAAGTTCCATATAAGAAAATTAATTAATATGATAAACCACTTTTTTAACAGAGTGAAGGATAAAATAACACATGATCATCTCAAGATATGCAAGAAAAAAAACTGACAAAATTCAACACCACTTTATTATAAAAACACTCAACAATCTAGGAACAGAAAAAAATTGCTTCAACATAAAAAAGGCCACATATGAAAAGCCCACAGCTAATATATTCAACATTGAAAAACTAAAAGCTTTTCCTCTAAGATCATTATCTTTGATTTTATTTGTACAATGATTCCAGAAAAAAAACTTTATAAGTGAATTCAGGAAAGTTGCAGGATATAAAATCAACATACAAAAATGAGTTGCATTACTATACACTAATGATGAACTATTTGAAAAAGAGATTAAGAAAACAATCCTATTTAAAATAGCATGAAAAAGACTTTTCGAATATGACAGCAAAAGCACTGGAACCAAGAGCAAAAATAAGCAATAGGACTATATTGAGAGGGTGACAGGCAGGAAGGCCAGGGGTCTCCAGATGGAGGAAGTGGGCTGCAAGTGTCAGATATTTTTATCTCTCTTAAGCAGCAGGAGGAAACAAACTACCGATATTTTTTTCCTTCTCTATACAAATTTAAAAGGAGGTTTCTCTTAAAATACTGTGTTGCCATGACACCTGGTTTCACCTGAGGCTAACTATTCTCAAACCTTGAGTTAACCAATACATTTTTCTTATGGAAATGTTTGTCTTAAGCTATGTTAATGTGCTATGCATTTACCCCAGACTCTGTCTTCAAGTCAGTTCCACAAAATGGCTCAGAACCTACTTGACAAACCAGTATGTTATCCTCAGATATTGTTCCCCTAATCTATGTAAACGAAACTATTTGTATGGTAATCTGCCCTTCTACAAGATTCAAGTCAATCGTTTTATGGCCTGGGATGAATCATCTGGTGCCAGGATTATCACAAAATGCAATTTATGGATGAGGGGCCTGGTGCCATTCTTAGTTTTAACACATTCCTTTCTTTTCATTAACAGACTGCTAGTGACTATAGAACATCCAGCTGAATACTAGCGTGGGGCGGGGGTTACTCTTTCTGCCCATTTCTGATGCCTATGTCAGAAGCTTTCTCTATCTCCTTTATACTTTAATAAAACTTTATTACACAAAAGCTCTGAGCGATCCAGCCTCGTCTCTGGCCCTGGATTGAATTTGTCTCCTCCGGAGGCCAAGAATTTTGGCATCTTATCATTCAGCAACAACCTTTCAATATCACACTAAAAAATATCTGCACAGCAAAGGAAAAGAAATCAACCAAATGAAAAGGTGACCTTTGGGCAGGGAGAAAATATTTGCAAATCATGTATCTAATGGGGGATATTATCTAAAATATATAAGGAACTCACAGAACTCAATAGCAAGAAAACCCACAAATAACCCTATTAAAAATGGGCAGAGGACCTCAAGAGATACTTTTTCCAAGGAAGACATACAAATGGCCAACAAGTATATGAAAAGTGCTCAATATCACTATTCATCAGGGAAATGCAAATCAAAATCACAATGGGATATCACCTTATATCGGTTAGGATTGTTACTATCACAGAGTCAAAAAATAAGTGTTAGCATGAACGTGGAGTAAAGAAAACCACTTAACACTGCTGGTGGGATTTAAAATTTGGTATAGACATTATGGAAAACTTGATGCAGTTTCCTCAAAAAACTAAAATTGAATTACCATATGATCCAGCAATCCTACTTACAGGCATATATCTAAAGGAAGTGAAATTAGTATCTCAAAGATGTATTTGCACCCCCATGTTATTATAGCATTAGTCACTATAGCCAAGATATGGAAATAGCCCAAGTATCCGCCTACAGATGAATAAAGAAAATGTGGTATATATACAAAATGGAGTAATATTTAGCCATAAAAAAGATGGAACTCTTGCCATTTGGGACAACACAGATGAAGCCTGAGGAGATTACACTAAGTAAAATAAGCCAGATACAGAAAAATAAATTTTACATGGTCACTTAAATACAGAATCCAAAAAGGTTGAACTCACAGAAGCAGAGAGTAGAACAATGGTTGTCAGGGCTAGGGGTTAGAGGAAATAGGGAATATTGGTTAAAGGGTACAAATTTTCAGCTATATTAATAAGATAAATAGATCCCAGAGATCAAATGTATAGCATGGAGCCTATAGTTGTTAATAATGCATTGTATAGTTGAAATCTGCTAAGATAGCTCTTTAGTGTTCTTACCACACATACCAAAAGATAACTATGTGACATGTTGAACAGGTTAACTTGATTGGAAGAATCATTTCACAGTATATATTGTATTTAATCATCACATTGTTCACCTTAAACATATACAACATTTATTTGTCAATCATACCTTAGTGAAGCTGGAAAAAATTTAAATATACAAAAAGGTAAGCCTCTGATCAGAAAATTTCAAATCACGTTGTTGACAGATAATTACAGTAATTATTCCTTTCTGTATGTGGCATTTCTTACATTACACTATCCAGTAGGGCACCTAGTCTGCTTATATGTGCCAAAGTTAATGCTGGGTTTAACCTTCTAAAAGAACAGAGATTTGGGGGGACTTCCTGGTGGTCCAGTAGTTAAGACTGTGCTTCCAATGCAGGAGGCATGGGTTTGATCCCTGGTTGGGGAACTAAGATCCCATATGCCATGCAGTGTCACAAAATAAATACATAATAAATAAAGCAATAGAAAATTTTAATCAGCTTTCCCAGGGCTATTAATATTGAAAATATAACTCAGGGGTCTGACATATTCTTTAGCCTACCACCATTCAGAATGGCCTGAATCTGAGGTTTACAGGACTCCAATCTGGGACAGGCATGTGACCAAAGATTTTCTGTTGAGTTGGGATCAGAGATGGGGAGACAGGAGCCAGGGTATCTTATCTAAATGGACACTGTGCCCACTATACACTACCCATTCTTTGATGTGATTGTGTAAAGATGTGTGTGTGTGTGTGTGTGTGTGTGTCTTTGGTAAACTGGAAACACACACAGTGTGTGTGTCTTTGGTAAATTGGAGACAGTGATATCTAAGTAGTTGTATGAAAAATTAAATAATGTTACTCTGCTAAACATTTAGTAGGAATGAAGCAAATATTTACTATTGTGTATTTACTGTTGTGTTTACTGTGTTGTTCTTTGGCAAGGCAAACAAAGCAATAAGAAAAATATGATGATCATGAATAATCACCAAAGTGGGCTTATTACCGTCCCAGACTAAACACAGCCTTTTACTAGAAGCACATTATTTTTAGTTTTTAAGATAACAATATCATTAAGAATAATAGATAAGCTGTTCTGATACTTTGAACTCTATCATGTGTCTATCCTAACTCTTTAGAGGATGCAAAGTATTTAAAATGCAAATTTCAGGTATGAATCATCATACCTAAAATTATCCTAGACAAACTCTGGTCCTTTAAATAAGGAAAACACAAAGTGACATGTACTCCTTAAAATAGTCTTCCTTGAGCCTTTTTCTCTTTCCTCCTCTTCTGCGGGCCTTATGTTTTAGAGAGCATTTAATTTAGAAGATAGAATAGCTACCATCTCATTGTTTGTCACGCTTTTTGTTCTTCTCTTTTCCCTTCTCCTCATGCCCAGCAAATAAGAAAAATGTGTAGTCACTAGGGCACAGAGTCATTTCTCTTCAGAACTTAGTTTACACTTGATGAGAGAGAAAAGGGAGATGTTGAGCATTGAGTTGGTTTGGGGGGAAGCTGGCCAAGTACTAAATATGATTAGGTCAGTGTATCTCACATCACTCCCCCAAGTTTCAAGGGTCATCTGGATGACCTGAGATTTCTAATACCTACTTAGGTATAGCACCCCAGGGATGGAACATAGAGTGGATATATTCAGGAGTATAGTAGAGCACTGGGACAACTAAAATGAATTTAAAGACAGAACTGGCATGGGCTAGTTTTCAATTGTCCCCCAAAATCCTGGGAAAGATTGAAGGCAGGAGGAGAAGGGGACAACAGAGGATGAGATGGTTGGATGGCATCACTGACTTGATGGACATGAGTATGAGCAAGCTCCAGGAGTTGGTGATGGACAGGGAAGCCTGGCATGCTGCAGTCCATGAGGTCAAAAAGAGTCGGACGCGACTGAGTGACTTAACTGACTGACTGGTAGTCCCTTTCACATATCCAAATCAACACAGTGATTCTCCTGTAGCCAATAGAATGTAGCTAAATAAAGCTGCATAAATTCTAGTTCTATATCAGAAAATGCTCTGCAGTTCTTTTGGACTACACACTGTGGGAAACCAGTCACTGTATATAAAATTCAACTACTTGAGACACACATTACATAGAGACTGCATGTAGGTACCATTAGCCAATAACAGCTGCACTATTAGATAATAACTAGCATTAACTTCTAGTTATGTTAACCATCTTGATGAGCTAGCTCAATCAAACCTTAAGATGGCTGTGGATATTGCCAACATGTGACTGCAGCCTCCTAAGGGAACCTCAATCATTAAGCTATAACTGAAATGTACCCCAAACCTGTAGAATTTTCTGTTAAATCTCGAAAAAAGAAAACCTCCTGTGTTCATAGTATAAGGTGTGCATTATTATATCCTCAGAACCAAAATCGAACAAAATCAAAAGCTATACGTTAAAAAATATTATTTTGACATTTTTAGGTTTCTCAGTAACTTTAAGTCATTTACTCAATATAAGAACGTTGTCAGACCTCAGGACATAAGAATCAAAATTTATTTCATATTGTGAGTGCACTTGACAAATACAATTACTTATGATAAATGCATTCATCTACCAGGAAAATATACTGAAACCTAAACAAGCAGGTATAATTCACATTTCTGTTGAGACTCTCTTACAACTTAATGCTTGCAGAAATATATCAGAATGAAAGATACTGGATACTTCTATTTTTAAAGAAAGTATCTAAGAGAACATTTGTAATGTTAATTAAAAATGAATGCAGATAACTGTAATGAAGCAGAATGGTTGTTCCTCTTTTGCTTCCTCTACACAAATATACTGCCATAATTGCCTTTTTTTTCTTATAAAAAAATACAAGGGCATTAGGGAACAAATTTTATTGTGTTAGGGAGTGAAACATATGTCATATATTTTCTGGTTGTAGTCATAAAAAATTATGTCAAAGACCTTTAGAAATCAAGATACCCGGTAAAGACACAAAAATAAACTGAAAAGTAGTCTGAAGAAATTGATTTTGCAATTATCTTATATTTTCCAAAGGCCAGGTCAAAGTATAAGGAAATGATTTAAATCTATTGCAAATGGATGGAGAAGAATTAAATAAATGTAGGGGAACCAAGAAAGTAAGAACTAAGCTCATAATTTTTTTTTTTGAAAAGGCTAAGTGAGACATAGATATAATCCTGACCTTTTATCATGGAAAAATATCAGGCTAAGTATAAGTGTAAAATATTAACATTATTATGGTCATAGTATACACAACCTAGGATGACATTACCCAAGACAGTGGAAGAATGAATCATACTGGTTTCTGAATTAAAGTGGATATTCAATAGGATATAACATGTTCCTGTTCTTCCTTCTTTCTGATGGTAACCAAGGGCCTTGGCCTATGTCTCCACCTATCTAAATGAAGGCAGAGCTTCCGATTAGATTTAGAGACAAATTACATTTATGAAAATGATTTACCTTTCAATTTAGATAGTAATAATCGTGATGAAATTCTTTTAGAAAACTCACACATTTCATTTTATATCTTTATTGAGTGTTTTCCTTTATGAGTATCATCCAAAATTTTCTGATTTTTAAATTATAATATCTTATAACTAATGACTAAATTATATAATTGTATCTGTCCAGAGCAATCACATGAAGCAATGAAGGATGGAATTTATGTTATCTTGAATTCAAATGCTATAGTTCCTACATTTTCATTAAATTAAATGCAAGATAATATTATAAAAAATCAACAAGGACACAATATAATGGTTCAGATACTATGAACTCTATGGATTATATATTTTCCTCAAACAAGAAAGAAGAAACATAATTTTACTCATTAAAGGCCCCCCAAAAGATGTTCTTTTCATCATAGGGGACTGGAATGCAAAAGTAAGAAGTCAAGAGATACCTAGAGTAACAGGCAAGTTTGGCCTTGTAGTACAAAATGAAGCATAGCAAAGGCTAACAGAGTTTTGCCAAGAGAACATGCTGGTCATAGCAAACACCCTCTTCCAATAACACAAGAGAAGACTCTACACATGGACATCACCAGATGGTCCATACCAAAATATGATTATATTCTTTGCAGCCAATGATGGAGAAATTCTATATAGTCAGCAAAAACAAGACTGGGAACTGACTGTGGCTCAGATCATGAATTCCTTATTACCAAATTCAGACTTAAATGGAAGAAAGTAGGAAAAACCACTAGCCCATTCAGGTATGACCTAAATAAAATCTGATATGATATACAGTGGAAGTGACAAATACAGTCAAGGGATTAGATCTGACAGACAGAATGCCTGAAGAACTATGGACAGAGTTTCATAACATTGTACAGGAAGTGGTGACCAAAACCTTCCCCAAGAAAAAGAAATGCAACAAGGAAAAATTGTCTGAGGAGGCCTTACAAATGGCTGGGAAAAGAAGAGAAGCAAAAAACAAAGGAGAAAAGGAAAGATATACCCATCTGAATGCAGAGTTCCAAAGAATAGCAAGGAGACATAAGAAAGCCTTCTTAAGTGAACAATGCAAAGAAATAGAGGAAAACAACAGAATGGGAAAGACTAGAGACTCAAGTAGCAAGAACCTAACAGAAGCAGAAGAGGTTAAGAAGAGGTGGCAAGAATACACAAAAGAACTGTACAAAAAGGTCTTAATGACCCAGATAACCACGATGGTGTGATCAACTCACCTAAAGCCAGATATCCAGGAGTATGAAGTCAACTGAGCCTTAGGAAGCATTACTATAAACACAGCTAGTGGAGGTGATGGAATTCCAGCTGAGCTATTTCAAAGATGATGCTGTTAAAGTGTCACACTCAATATGCCAGCAAATTTGGAAGACTCAGCAGTGGCCACAGGACTGGAAAAGGTTAGTTTTCATTCCAATCCAAAGAAGGGCAATGCCAAAGAATATTCAGACTATTACACAATTGAACTCATTTCACATGCTAGCAAGGTAACGCTCAAAATCCTTCAAGCTAGGCTTTAACAGTATGTGAAATGAGAACTTCCAGATGTACAAGCTGGATTTAGAAAAGGCAGAGGAATCAGAGATCAAATTACCAACATCCATTGGATCATGGAAAAAGCAAGGGAATTCCAGAAAAACATATACTTCTGCTTCACTGACTATCACTTTGACTGTGTGGATCACAACAAACTTGGAAAATCCTGAAAGAGATGGGAATACCAGACCACCTTACTTGTCTCTTGAGAAACCTGTATTCAGGTCAACAGTTAGAACCAGACCTGGAAAAATGGACCGGTTCAAAATTAGGAAAGGAGTATGTCAAGGTGTATACTGTTACCCTGCTTATTTAACTTATATGCAGAGTAAATCATGCAAATTGCCAGGATGGATGAAGCACAAGCTGGAATCAAGACTGCCAGGAGAAATATCAATAACCTCAGACATGCAGAAGACAACACCCCGATGGCAGAAAGTGAAGAGAAACTAAAGAGCCTCTTGATGAAGGGGAAAGAGGAGAGTGAAAAAGCTGGCTTAAAACTCCATATTCTAAAGCCATGGCTGATTCATGTCAATGTATGGCAAAAACCACTACAATACTGTAAAGTAATTAGCCTCCAACTAATAAAAATAAATGAAAAAAGAAATAACATCTTGAAAAAAAAAAAAAACCTCAATATTCAAAAAACGAACACCATGGCATCTGGTCCCATCACTTCAAGGCAAATAGATGGGGAAAAAATAAAAACGCTGATAGACTTTCTTTTCTAGGGCTCTGAGATCACTGCAGATGGTGACTGCAGCAATAGAATTAAAAGAAGCTTGCTCCTTGGAAGCAAAGCCATGGCAAACCTAGACTGTCTTTAAAAAGAAGAGACATCACTTTGCCTACAAAGGTCTCCATAGTCAAAGCTATGGTTTTTCCAGTAGTCATGTGTGGATGTGAGAGTTGGATCAGAAAGAATGCTGACATATATTGACATGAATCAGCCATGGATTTACATGTATTCCCCATCCCGATCCCCGCTCCCACCTCCCTCTCTACCCGATCCCTCTGGGTCTTCCCAGTGCACCAGGCCGGAGCACTTGTCTCATGCATCCCACCTGGGCTGGTGACCTGTTTCACCATAGATTATATACATGTTTCGATGCTGTTCTCTCGAAACATCCCACCCTCGCCTTCTCCCACAGAGTCCAAAAGTCTGTTCTGTACATCTGTGTCTCTTTTTCTGTTTTGCATATAGGGTTATCATTACCATCTTTCTAAATTCCATATATATGTGTTAGTATGCTGTAATGTTCTTTATCTTTCTGGCTTACTTCACTCTGTATAATGGGCTGCAGTTTCATCCATCTCATTAGAACTGATTCAAATGAATTCTTTTTAATGGCTGAGTAATATTCCCTGGTGTATATGTACCACAGCTTCCTTATCCATTCGTCTGCTGATGGGCATCTAGGTTGCTTCCATGTCCTGGCTATTATAAACAGTGCTGCGATGAACATTGGGGTGCACGTGTCTCTTTCAGATCTGGTTTCCTCAGTGTGTATGCCCAGAAGTGGGATTGCTGGGTCATATGGCAGTTCTATTTCCAGGTTTTTAAGAAATCTCCACACTGTTCTCCATAGCGGCTGTACTAGTTTGCATTCCCACCAACAGTGTAAGAGGGTTTCCTTTTCTCCACACCCTCTCCAGCATTTATTGCTTGTAGACTTTTGGATAGCAGCCATCCTGACTGGTGCGTAACGGTACCTCATTGTGGTTTTGATTTGCATTTCTCTGATGACCCAATCAAAAAATGGGCCAAAGAACTAAACAGACATTTCTCCAAAGAAGACATACAGATGGCTAACAAACACATGAAAAGATGCTCAACATCACTCATCATAAATATGTCTTTGTTTGCAGTTGATAGATCATCTATGTAGAAATTACCAAAGACTCTACAATAAAATCCCTGGAACTGATAGGCAATTATAGCAAGGTTGAAGGATATAAGATTAATATACAAAATACAATTGCTTTCTGTACATTAACAAGTGAAATTTGGAATTGAATACTAAGATCATTTATATTATCTCTCAAAATGAAATACTTAGGTATAAATTTACTAATATGTACATGATGTATATGAGAAAAACTACAAAACTCTGATGAATGAAAGTAAGTAACAACTAAATAAATGGGGAAATATGTTATATTCATGAATAAGAAGATTCAATATTGTCAAGATGGCAGTCCTTCTCAATTTGACCTGTAGATTCTATGCAATCCCAAACAAATCCCAGGAAGTTAACTTATGAATATCAACAAATGAATTATATAGAGACGCAAAAGACTCAGAATAGCCAGCTCAGTATCGAAGAACAAGAACCAAGTTGGAGTACTAATACTCCCTGACATGAAGACTTACAATAAAGTTACCATTATTAACATAATATGGTATTTATTAAAGAATAGACACACATATCAATAGATCAAAATAGAGAGCCCAGAAAGAAACTCATATAAATATAGTCAACCGATCTTTGATGAAGGATCAAAGGCAATACAATGGAACAAAGATAGTATTTTCAAGAAATGGTGCTGGAATAACAACATCCACATGCAAAAAATATAATAATCAAGACACATACTTTACAAGTCTCACAAATATTAACTTCAAATGGACCATAAACCTAAATGTAAAACAAAACAAAACAAAAAACTATAAAACTCCAAGAAGATAACGTAAGAGAAAACTTATATGACCTGGGTATGGTGGTGCCTTATTGGATATAATAGCAGACACAGTCTCCATGAAATAAATAATAAGCTATTGCTGCTGCTAAGTCACTTCAGTCGTGTCCGACTCTGTGCGACCTCATAGACGGCAGCCCACTAGGCTCCCCCGTCCCTGGGATTCTCCAGGCAAGAACACTGGAGTGGGTTGCCATTTCCTTCTCCAATGCATGAAAGTGAAAAGTGAAAGTGAAGTCGCTCAGTCATGTTGGACTCTTAGCGACCCCATGGACTGCAGCCTACCAAGCTCCTCAGTTCATGGGATTTTCCAGGCAAGAATACTGGAGTGGGTTGCCATTGCCTTCTCTGAAATAATAAGCTAGACTTCATTAAAAGAAGAACAATATCAAGAGAATTAGAAGACAAGCACAGACTGGGGGAACATACTTGCAAAAGATATAACACATAAATAATTTTTATACAAAATATACAAAGAACTCTAAAAACTCAGAAGAAGAAAACAAATAACTCAATTAAAAATGGGCAAAATATCTTATTGGGACACCTTACCAAAGAAGATATACATATGGCAAGTAAGCATTTGAAAAGATGCATCACAGCATATGTCATCAGGGAAATGCAAACTAAAACTACCTACAGTGAGGTACCACTATACTTTCATTAGAATGGCTGAAATCAAGAACACCAATACCACTGAATGCCAGGAAGAATGTGGAGCAACAGGAACTCTCATTTATTACTGGTGGGGATGCAAAATAGTACAGCTACTTTGGAAGGCAGTTTGGTCATTTCTGATAAAACCAAATATACTCTTTGTGACCCCATGGACTATACAGTCCATGGAATTCCCCAGGCCAGAATAATGAAGTGGGTAGCCCTTCCCTTCTCCAGGGGATCTTCCCAACCCAGGGATTGAACCCAGGTCTCTTGCATTGCAGGCAGATTCTTTAACAACTGAGCTCTCAGGGAAGCCCACCCTTACCATAGGATCCAGCAATCATGCTCCTTGGTATTTACTTGAAAGAACTGAAAAAGTACATCTATGAGAAAATCTTCACTCAGATGTTTATACCAGCTTTATTCATAATTGCCAAAACTCAGGAGCAATCAAGATGTCCTTCAGTAGGTGAACGGATGAATGTACTGATACATCCAGATAGTGGAATATTATTCAATGCTCAAAAGAAATGAGCTATCAAGGCTTAAAAAGACATGGATGAACCTCAAATGCATATTGATAAGTAAAAGAAGTCAATTTGAAAAGGCTACATACTATATGCTAGTCTGAGACTCTCAGACTGCAAGTCCCTTGGAGTCTCAGTCCAGGGACTAGGGGATCAAACCAGTCAATCCTAAAGGCAATCAGTCCTGAATATTCATTGGAAGGACTGATACTGAAGCTGAAACTCCAATACTTCGGCCACCTGATGGGAAGAGCCGACTTACTGGAAAAGACCCTGATGCTGAGAAAGATTGAAGGCAGGAGGAGAAGGGGACAACAGAGGACAAGATGGTTGGATGGCATCACCAACTCGATAGACATGAGTTTAAGCAAGCTCTTGGAGTTGGTGATGGACAGGGAAGCCTGGTGTGCTGTGATCCATGGAGTTGCAAAGAGTCAGACACGACTGAGTGACTGAACTGAACTGAATTGGCATACTATATGATTCCAATAACACGACATTTTGTAAAAGACTATGTCAAAAAGCTATGGAGACAATAGAAAGATCCATGGTTTCCAAGGATGGGGTAAGAAAGATAAATAGGGAGAGCAAAGAGGATTTTTAGGGCAGTGACAATTCTCTGCATGATACTATAATGATATATATATATCACGTGTGTGCTCCACCACTCAGTCGTGTCCGACTCACTGAGACCCCACGAATTGTAACCCATCAGGCTTCTATGCCCATAACATTTTCTGGGCAAGAATACTGGAATGGGGTGCCATGCCCTCCTCCAAGGGATCTTCCTGACCCAGGGATTGAACCTGAGTCTCCTGCATTGGCAGGTGGATTCTTTACCACTATGCCATCAGATAAGCCCATATATCATCATACTTTTGACCAAACTCATAGGATGTACAACACCAAAAGTTAGTCTTATTGGAAACTACAAACTTTGGATGGTAATGATGTGTCAATGTAGGTTTAGCTTTATTAAAAAAATGTACCATTTATGTGAGTGACGTTGATAATGGGGGAGGTTACATATATGTGAGGGGAGGGGGTGGTTGAGAAATCTCTGTGTCTTCCTCTCACTTTTCTTGGAAACCTAAAACTGCATAAAAACCATTTTAAAAATCCAGTACATAATGAATGATTCTATTTATATAAAATATCCAGAAAAGGCAAGGTTACAGAGAAAGAAAGCATATCAATGGTTGCCAGAGATGAGGGGTGGGAGTAGAGGTTGACTGAAAAGGGGTTTGAGGGAAATTTGGGGGGAGATGGAAGCACTAGTGGTAAAGAACCCACCTGCCAATACAGCAGACATAAGAGATGCAGGTTCAATCCTTGGGTTGGGAAGATCCTCTGGAGGAGGGCATAGCAACCCACTCCAGTATTCTTGCCTGGAGAATCCCATGGACAGAGGAGCCTGGTGGGCTACAATCCATAGGGTCACAAAGAGTTGGACAGTGCTGAAGCAACTAAGTTGCTTTGCTCTTTGATCATGAACTCCTTACTGCCAGATTCAGACCTAAACTGAAGAAAGTAGGGAAAACCACTAGACCATTCAGGTATGACCTAAATCAAATCCCTTACGACTACACAGTGGAAGTGACAAATAGATTCAAGGGATTAGCTCTGATAGACAGAGTGCCTGATGAACTATGGACAGAGGTTTGTGACATTTACAGGAGACAGGGATCAAGACCATCCCCAAGAAAAAGAAATGCAAAAAAGCAAAATGGCTGTCTGAGGAGGCCTTACAAATAGCTGTGAAAAGAAGAGAAGCAGAAAGCAAAGGAGAAAAGGAAAGATATACCCAAGTAAATACAGTTTCAAAGACTAGCAAAGAGAGATAAGAAAGCCTTCCTCAGTGATCAGTGTAAAGAAATAGAGGAAAGCAATAGAATGGGAAAGACTAGAGATCTCTTCAAGAAAATTAGAGATCCAGGGGAACATTTCATGCAAAGATGGGCTCAACAAAGGACAGAAATGGTATGGACCTAACAGAAGCAGAAGATATTAAGAAGAGGTAGCAAGAATACACAGAAGAACTATACAAGAGAGATCTTCACGAACCAGATAATCATGATGGTGTGATCACTCACCTAGAGCCAGACATCCTGGAATGTGAAGTTACGTGGGCCTTAGGAAGCATCACTACGAACAAAGCTAGTGGAGGTGATGGAATTCCAGTTGAGCTATTTCAAATGCTAAAAGATGCTGCTGCTAAAGTGCTGCACTCAGTATGCCAGCAAATTTGGAAAACTCAGCAGTGGTCACAGGACTGGAAAAGGTCAGTGTTCATTCCAATCCCTAAGAAAGGCAATGCCAAAGAACGCTCAAACTACTGCACAATTGCACTCATCTCACACACTAGTAAAGTAATGCTCAAAACTCTCCAAGATAGGCTTCAACCATATGTGAACCGTGAACTTCCAGATGTTCAAGCTAGTTTTAGTAAAGGCAGTGGAACCAGAGATCAAATTCCCAACATCCACTGGATCATCAAAAAAGCAAGAGAGTTCCAGTAACACATATATTTCTGCTTTATTGACTATGCCAAAGCCTTGGACTGTGTGGATCACAACAAACTGTGGAAAATTCTTCAAGAGATGGGAATACCAGACCACCTAACCTGCTTCTTGAGAAACCTGTATGCAGGTCAAGAAGCAACAGTTACAACTGGACATGGAACAACAGACTAGTTCCAGATAGGAAAAGGAGTACATCAAGGCTGTATATTGTCACCCTGCTGATTTAGCTTATATACAGAGCACATCATGCGAAATGCCAGGCTGGATGAAGCACAAGCTGGAATCAAGACTGCCGGGAGAAATACCAATAACCTCAGATATGCAGATGACACCACCCTTATGGCAGAAAATGAAGAACTAAAGAGCCTCTTGATGAAAGTGAAAGAGGAGAGTGAAAAAGTTGGCTTAAAGCTCAACATTCAGGAAACTAAGATCATGGCATCTGGTCCCATCATTTCATGGCAAATAGATGGGGAAGCAGTGGAAACTGTGACAGACTTTAATTTTTTGGGCTCCAAAATCACTGCAGATGTTGACTGTAGCCATGAAATTAAAAGGCCCTTACCCCCTTGGAAGAAAAGTTATGATCAACCTAGAAAGCATATTAAAAAGCAGAGACATTACTTTGCCAACAAATGCCCATTTAGTCAAGGCTATGGTTTTTCCAGTAGGCATCTATGGATGTGAGAGTTGGACTATAAAGAAAGTTGAGTGCCAAAGAATTGATGCTTTTGAATCGTGGTGTTGGAGAAGACTCTTGAGAGTCCCTTGGACTGCAAGGAGTTACAACCAGTCCATCCTAAAAGAAATCAGTCCTGAATATCCATTGGAAGGGCTGAAGTTGAAGCTGAAACTCCAATACTTTGGCCACCTGATGCAAAGAACTGACTCATTTGAAAAGACCCTGATGCTGGAAAAGATTGAAGGTGGGAGAAGAAGGGGACGACAGAGGATGCGATGGTTGGGTGGCATCACCAACTCAATGGGCATGAGTTTGAGTAAACTCTGGGAGTTGGTAATGGACAGGGAGGCCTGGCGTGCTGCAGTCCAAGGGGTTGCAAAGAGTCTGGACATGACTGAGTGACTGAAGTGAACTGAACTGAAGGGTGAGTTTGAAACCTAGAATGTGGCTATGGTTGCAAATTCTGCACATTTTTAAAAAATATTGAAATGTACACTGACAATAGGTGAATTTTATGGTATGCTATACCTCAAAAAAAAGCTGTAAAAATATTTTTTACATCTGAGAAAGGTAAAAGTATTACTGCCATGCTGCTTATGTTATCACAAGTATAACAAAGATAGCTGTGACTAAGCAGAATAAAACAGAAAATGGAATCTCTGTGTAGCTTACCTAATCACCTCTACCTAGTTAAATCACTTAATAGCCCAAAACCATTAAAATTTACTGAGAAGCTTTTTCAGCGCCATCTGCTCACGGCGCCGCTGCCCTGAGTCACTGCCTGCGCAGCTCGGACCGCCCGGCTCCCCGCGCTCGCCACCGATATTTGGCATTTGTACAACATGGCAGACATCGACAACAAAGAACAGTCTGAACTTGATCAAGATTTGGATGATGTTGAAGAAGTAGAAGAAGAAGAGACTGGTGAAGAAACAAAAATCAAAGCGCGTCAGCTGACTGTTCAGATGATGCAAAATCCTCAGATTCTTGCAGCCCTTCAGGAAAGACTTGATGGTCTGGTAGAAACACCAACAGGATACATTGAAGGCTTGCCTAGGGTAGTTAAAAGACGAGTGAATGCTCTTAAAAACCTTCAAGTTAAATGTGCACAGATAGAAGCCAAATTCTATGAGGAAGTTCATGATCTTGAAAGAAGGTATGCTGTTCTTTATCAGCCTCTGTTTGATAAGTGATTTGAGATCATTAATGCCATTTATGAACCTACAGAAGAAGAATGTGAATGGAAACCAGATGAGGAAGATGAAATTTCGGAGGAGCTAAAAGAAAAGGCCAAGATTGAAGATGAGAAAAAGGATGAAGAAAAAGAAGATCCCAAGGGAATTCCTGAGTTTTGGTTGACTGTTTTTAAGAATGTTGACTTGCTCAGTGATATGGTTCAGGAACATGATGAACCTATTCTGAAGCACTTGAAAGATATTAAAGTGAAGTTCTCAGATGCTGGTCAACCTATGAGTTTTGTCTTAGAATTTCACTTTGAACCCAATGAATATTTCACAAATGAAGTGTTGACAAAGACATATAGGATGAGGTCAGAACCAGATGATTCTGATCCCTTTTCTTTTGATGGACCAGAAATTATGGGTTGTACAGGGTGCCAGATAGATTGGAAAAAAGGAAAGAATGTCACTTTGAAAACAATTAAGAAGAAGCAGAAACACAAGGGGCTTGGGACAGTTCGCACTGTGACCAAGACAGTCTCTAATGACTCTTTCTTTAACTTTTTTGCCCCTCCTGAAGTTCCTGAGAGTGGAGATCTGGATGATGATTCTGAAGCTATCCTCGCTGCAGACTTTGAAATTGGTCACTTTTTACGTGAGTGTATAATCCCAAGATCAGTGTTATACTTCACTGGAGAAGCTATTGAAGATGATGACGATGATTATGATGAAGAAGGTGAAGAAGCGGATGAGGAAGGGGAAGAAGAAGGAGATGAGGAAAATGATCCAGACTATGACCCAAAGAAGGATCAAAACCCAGCAGAGTGCAAGCAGCAGTGAAGCAGGATGTATGTGGCCTTGAGGATAACCTGCACTGATCTACCTTCTGCTTTCCTGGAAAGGATGAATTTACATCATTTGACAAGCCTATTTCAAGTTTTTTGTTGTTTGTTTGTTTGCTCATTTTTGTTTTTGCAGCCTAAAATAAAAATGTCATATAATTTTAGTTCTCAAAAAAAAAAAAAAAATTTACTGAGAAACCTCCCATCCATCTTTGAAAAAATACGTTAAAACACCCTTTGAAAAACAAATAGAAATATTATTCTAAATTTCAATATCTATTTACTTGTTCTTATTGTTCTTTGGTATTCACTTTGTAGATTCTAGTTTCCAAGTTTTAAATAACAAATATGAAATATACGAAGCTTTGATTCCTAGAAGCAATATTTCTCAGACTTAACCAGAAAAAGTGACATAATAGAATTTTCCATGTTAAATTCTGTTTCCCAGTTCAGCATAAATTACATTCACAAAACCAGTTACACACATATGCTTGATGTATTACCTTGCCTGACTTGTCAGCCTGACGTTAACAGTAGATTCCTTAAATAAACCAACCCCTTCAATATTGATGACCTCATCCACATCAGGCTCAGTAGCAATCAACATCATGGGAAATGTCCAGATCCCATCTGTCATGCACTCTACTTTGAGTGTAGCTTGAGACCTTGAATAGAAAAAGAGATTTATAAAGGATATTGCAGGAAAACAAGCAAAGGGAATATAGTATAGCAGATCAACGTCTAAGGCGAAAATGTAAGTAAACCTGTGGTTTCAGTAAAAAAAAACGGAAACTTTTAATTCTTTAAAAAAATGTAGATGGAAAAGATGTGGATGGGCTGTTTATATCTCAGGAATCATTCTGTAGGTCAGAGTCCCTATTATTATCCTCCCTTTGAGGTAATTATTTCATAGGGTATCTTATTTACTCTCTAGTTATTTACTAAGAATTAGTAACATATGTAGAATTCACTCTGCAAATTTTCTGTACCCAGCATAGAATATCATATTACTTAATAATCTGAGGAGAGGTTGACAAATGGACCCAAGTGTTACACTAAAAGGTATTCCATAAGGGGATTTTCTGTTCAAACTGAAACATCATGAAAAAGTTCTTTGAACTCTTGCTTCACACAGAAAAATTAGATTTTCTGTGAAAACTTACAAAGCCTCCAAAACTGACTTAAACTGAAGCTTTAAAAAATTAAATTGCAACTGATAAATATCACAAACACTTTACAATAACATGTAATTGAATGGCAATTGAATTAATGAAGACAGTAAATATAGCCTTCTAAGCAGTTGGCTCTGAAGAAGAGTGGAGACATAGGTCAGTAGCTGACGGTGAAGAATAGTTACTCATGTGTTTGCTTGCATCGGGTGGAAATAGCTCAAACACATAGCTCAGTAGTTGCAAGCCATATCATATGTCAGAAGGGACCAAGAAATCACAATCTTCTTACATAAATCTTTCAGAACAGTTCTGGGAACTCTTAGCCTCTTTAAATTGGACTGTGAAATTATTCAACAATTTGGGGAACAGTTAGATAATATATTATCAAATTTGAAAGGTGCAGACACTAAACCAGTTAATTCACTATTAGTAATTTCCCTCAGATATACTTCAAAGATTTCAAGAAGCAATGTGTATAAGGATGTTCAATGCTGCATTACTTATACTATAAAAAAACTGGTACCAAAATTTAAAAAATATCCCTTCAATACAGTGCTAGTAACAATAAAATGGAGTAGCCCTCATAAACAACAAAAGAGTCCAAAATGCAGTACTTGGGTGCAATCTCATAAATGACAGTTTGATACCTGGAGTAACAGGCAAATTTGGCCTTGGAGTTCAAAATGAAGCAGGGCAAAGGCTAACTGAATTCTGCCAAGAGAATCCACTGGTCAGAGCAAATACCTTTTTTCAACAACACAAGAGGCAACTTTACACATAGACATCACCAAATGGTCAATATCTAAATCAAACCGATTATATTCTTTGTAGCCAAAGATGGAGAAGCTGTATACAGTCAGCAAAAACAAAACCTGGAGCTGACTGTGGCTCAGATAATCAGCTTCTCATAGCAAAATTCAGGCTTAAGCTAAAGAAAGCAGGGAAAACCACTAGGCCAGCCAGGTAAAACTTCAAATCCCCTATGAATATGCAGTAGAGTGACAAATAGATTGAAGGCATTAGATTTAGTGAACAGTGTGGCTGAAGAACAATGGGTGGAGGTCTGTAATACTATACAGGAGGAAGCAAAACCATCCCAAAGAAAAAGAAAAGCAAGAAGGCAAGGTGGCTATCTGAGGAGGCTGAAGAAAGAAGAGAAGTAAAAAGCAAGGGAGAAAGGGAAAGGTACACCCAACTAAAAGCAGAGTTCCAAATCACAGCAAGGAAAGATAAGAAGGACTTCTTTGATGAACAATGCACAAAAATAGAGGAAAACAACAGCAGGGGAAAGACTAGAGATCTCTTCAGGAAAATTGGAAATATCAAGGGAACACTTCTTCCAAAGATGTGCACAACAATGGACAAAAACAGTAGAGACCTAACAGAAGCAGAAGAGATCAAGAAGAAATGGAAAGAAAACATGGAAGAACTGCACAAAAAAGATCTCAATGAACTAGATAGCCACGAAGGTGTGGTAAGTCACCCAGAGCCAGACATTCTGGAGTGTGAAGTCAAGTGGGTCTTAGGAAGCTCTGCTGTCAGTCAAGTTTGTGGATGCAATGCAACTCCAGTAGAGCTATTCAAAACTTTAAAAAATGAGGCTATCAAAGTGGTGCACTCAGTATGTCAGCAATTCTGAAAGACCCAGTAGTGGCTTCAGGACTGGAAAAGGTCAATCCTCATCCCAATTCCCAAGAAGGGTCATACTAAAGAATGCTTAAACCACTGGACAACTGTACTCATCTCCCATGCTAGTAAGGTCATACTTAAAATCTTGCATGCTAGGCTTCAGCATTATGTGAACAAACTTCCAGACATTCAAGCAGGGTTTAGAAAAGGCACAGGAACCAGAGATCAAATTGCCAACATTCGCTGGATCACAGAGAAAGCAAGGGAATTCCAGAAAACCATCTACCTCTGTTTCATCAACTATGCTAAAGCCTTTGACTGTGTGGATCATTAACAAACTGGAAAACACTTAAAGAGATGGGAAAACCAGACCATCTTACCTGTCTCCTGAGAAACCTGTATGGAGGTCAAGAAGCAACAGTTAGAACCCTGTATGGAATAACTGATTGGTTCAGGATTGATAAAGGAGTACAATAGGGCTGTCTGTTGTCATTCTGTTTATTTAACTTATACGCTGAGCACATTATGAGAAATGCTAGGCTGGAAACAAGATAGGTGGGAGAAACATGAACAACCTCAGATATGCGAATGATACCACTCTAATGGCAGAAGTGAAGAGGAACTAAAGAACCTCTTGATGAGGGTGAATGAGAAAAGTGAAAAAGTCAATTTAAAACTAAATATTAAAAAAAAAACACTAAGATCATGGCATCCAGCTCCATTACTTCATGGCAAATAGAAGGGGAAAAAGTGGAAACAGATTTCCTCTTCTTGGGTTCTAAGATCACTGCAGAGGGTGACTACAGCCATGAAATCAGAAGACGATTGCTTCTTGGCAGAAAAGCTATGACAAACCTAGATAGTGTGTTGAAAAGCAGAGACATCACTCTACCAACAAAGTATGTATAGTTAAGGCTATAGTCTTCCCAATGGTCACATAACGGTTGTGAGAGCTGGACTGTAAAGATGGCAGAGCGTCAAAGAATTGATGCCTTGGAACTGTGGTGCTGGAGAAGACTCTTGAGAGTCCCTTAGACTGCAAGGAGATCAAATCAGTCCATCCTAAAGGAAATCAACCCTGAATACTCACTGGAAGAACTGATGTTGAAGCTGAAGCTCCAGTATTTTGGTCACCTGATGTAAATAGCCGACTCACTGGAAAAGTCTCTGATGCTGGGAAAGATTGAAGGCAGGAGGAAAAGGGGACGAAAGAGGACAAGGTAGTTGGATGGCATCACCAATTCAATGGACGTAAGTTTGAGCAAACTCCGGGAGATGGTGAAGGACAGGGAAGACTGGCGTGCTGCAGTCAACGGGGTTGCAGAGTCAGACATGACTGAGCGACTAACCAACAATAATAAAGTTGTATTACACTGAAACAGTGAAATATTATTCAACGTAATGAAGCCCATGATAATGGATATATCATCTTAAATTTATGTCCAAAATATAAAACCTAAAGCTACACCTCTCTCACACTCTCCTGTCTTAGTGAATGAAACTATATTCCCCTATTAGCACTATTTAAAGAGCACTATTTCAATAGCTGGTCTACCCGCTCCTATTCTTGCCACTGCACAACTTTGAGCTGTTGGTTTATTTTAGTTTTTCTTATTTAACTACATTTTAACCACTTCAAATTCATGTGGAATAAATAATCACAGAAGTAAATGAGGATGTACAATTATACACAAAAGAGAATTGCTAAACTATGTCAGATTATCATACAATGCTTATAGAATTTTATGAATCACATACACAAGTTGTCATAAATCAGTCTCTAAAATATTTACCCTTTGGTCATTTCCAATTGCTTTCAGCATAAAAGATAAATTCATAGCCTCATGATCTTCTGTGATCAGATCCTGGCCAAACTCTCCTCCAGTTGGTTACTTTCTCCTTTGCTTACTCTGTTAGAGAAACACTGACCTCCTTATAACTCATTGTTCATGCCAAATATTTCCTGTCCTACTACTCTGGCATTTATTACTGCCTCTATCTCAAATGGCTGCCCTGGTGGCTCAGACGCTAAAGAATCTGCTAGCAATGTAGGAGACCTGGGTTTGATCCCTGGGTCAGGAAGATGCCCTGGAGCAAGGGAATGGCTACCACTCTAGTATTCTTTTTTTTTTTTTTTTAATTTTTTTTTTATTATTATTATTATTTTTTTCCAGTGGGTTTTGTCATACATTGATATGAATCTAGTATTCTTGCTTGGAGAATTCCACGTACAGAGGAGCCTGGCTACAGTCCATGGGGTTGCAAAGAGTCAGACATGACTGAGCGACTAATGCTTCTGTCTCAAATACCCTTCCCGGAGAAGGCAATGGCAACCCACTCCAGTACTCTTGCCTGGAAAATCCCATGGACGGAGGAGCCTGGTGGGCTGTAGTCCATGGGGTCGCACAGAGTTGGACACGACTGAAGTGACTTAGCAGCAGCAGCAGCAGCAAATACTCTTCCAAGCTCTTCTCATCTGTGAGGTCTTTCTTCAGACATCACCTCTTCCTGGAAGCCTGTCTACCTTACCTAGTGTATATCCTTCCTAGGTCTGTATTTCCCTTTACTTATTTCCTTATCAGGACAATCTGAAATGTTCTTATTTCCTATGTACTTAATTCTCTTTTATTTCTCACTCTCACTAGACTAAATATTCTAAAAGTGCAGGAATTTTGTCTCTTTTGAAGATGCTAAACAATTTTTAAATAAATGAGTAAACATGCCAAATGACAACACTGAGTGATTTCATTCATCAGCCAATTCTCTGAGCACGTAGGAAGCCACTGAGTCAACCTTTTTGGCCCACAGTGAGGAAGACCACTCAGTTACAAGGATGGCACAGTGAATCATTTTATAGTCAATACTGTGGGTTCCTAACAATGTACATATATGGTATTCCCTATGTCAAATTGTCTGTCTCAAATCCTATGAAAGAGAACTTTGGGTTCTCATTCTGTTCATCTCTTGAGCAGATAAAAAGTTCCAGGAAAATGTTGAGCTGATATGATTATTATTTCTAAACATTCCTTAAGACAAATGACATCTGTAATTTCTCTATTAAAAAAAGTTCAGACTTGTGTTAACTTATAATCATCAGACTGATTCATGACAATATCAACTGCTAATCTCTTTAAGTTTTAGTATTAGACCCTTGATTTTTATCTAAAAATGAGTGGTTGTAGTGGTTTAGTTGCTCAGTCATGTCTGACTCTTGTGATCCCATGGACAGAGGAGCCTGGCAGGCTACAGTCCATGGGATTTTCCAGACAAGAATACTGGAGTGGGTTGCTATTTTCTTCTCCAGGGGATCTTCTCAACCCAGGGATCAAACCCTAGTCTCCTGCATTATAGGCAGATCCTTTACTGACTGAGCTACCAGGGAAGCCCTAAAAAATAGTGGATATATGTATATATAATTGATTCACTTTGCTGCACAGGAGAAAGTAACACAACATTTTAAATCAACTATACTCCAAAAAAATTGAAAAAGTAAAGAAAAAAAAAACGTCAAGGTCTTAAGGAATAATATTCTTGTTTTTTTTTTAAATTTTTTTTCTTGTCTTGTTTTTACTATATTTTATTTTTTATAAAAACACATTTAAGGCTCTGACCATTACTCTTATTATTTCAGCACTAGTCTATGAAAGGATAAACATGAAAAATTACCTTGTTTTTACTGTTGTTCAACAGTGTTATATTTTCCTTAACAAACCCATGAAAATTTTGTTGTCTTTTTTTTTACCTTGTCAATCAGGAAGAGAAGAATTAAATTTGATGCTTATTTAGATTATCTAGGTAAAGTATGATTTGGGTATAATTATTTTCTTGTTCTTTTTTCAAAATTTAAAGCTATTGGTTTTATTTATTTTTGTTTTTTTATCATTTAATGGTATGTCTTGTAGTAAACCATCCCAAATACATATGGAAGAAGGAATGACAAAAACAAATGAGTATGTGTGCATAAAATAGAATTATTAAATTACATGAGAACACCACAAGACACTCACACAAATTTATAAATCATGAATATAAGTTGTCCTAAATCAGTTTCTCAAATATTCACCAAGAAGCTCTAAACCCACCAAATGTGGAACAAATATAAATTCACATTGGTTCTGTTCATACTCACTAATGATAACATTTTCCCCTTCTGGTTTTTTTTTTTTTTCCCATTTATTTTTATTAGTTGGAGGCTAATTTCTTTACAATATTGTAGTGGTTTTTGCCATACATTGACATGAATCAGCCATGGATTTACATGTATTCCCCATCCCAATGCCCTCTCCCGCCTCCCTCCCCATCCCATCCCTCTGGGTCTTCCCAGTGCACCAGCCCTGAGCACTTGTCTCATGCATCCAACCTGGGCTGGTGATCTGTTTCATCCTTGATAGTATACTTGTTTCAGTGTTTTTGCTGGTAATTTACCTGTCACTGAATCAACATCATACTAAACTAAATGTGAAAAAATACTAACAAATAAATGTTTAGTCGCTAAGTTGTATCCGACTCTTTGTGATTCCATGGACTGCAGCCCACCAGGCTCCTCTGACCATGGAATTCTCCAGGCAAGAATACTAGAGAAGGTTGCCATTTCCTTCTCCAGGAGATCTTCCTGATGCAGGGATCAAACCAGTGCCTCTTGCACTGGCAGGCAGATTCTTTACCACTGAGCCACCAAGGAATCCCATAGAAAACTATGAAAATTTTAAAAAAGCCCATAGAAAACTATGAAAATAATGTTTAATGAGTACTTTCTTCTTACAATCTGATTTTATCACTGATTCCCTGCTATCTTTTAGTTATTAGATTACATTCTCAAAGCCACTTTAAATACACACATGGGTACACTGAATGCATAGTTAAATTATAGGAATGGTTAAAAGCACAAGTAATACTGTCAATTGTTTTTTCATGGTCAGGCAGTATTTTGTGCTTATTTGCAGTTCTAATCAGTGTCTTTGCATCAAGACATAAAATCCTGTTTCAGATGTGACCTAGAATACAGCATGTGTAGGTGCTAAGTATCAGTTGCATAAAAAGTAAATATAAAGACACTGGACGAGGTTTTCCAAAGGACAGATATTCAAAGCTTACTATTCTCACAGACTCTAGTGCGACCCTCTTATACTTTACCTTTAGTACAATGCTATGGTTTTGAATGGTAAAACGGTAATGACAGCAATTGCAAAGGAGGGCACTCAGCATTTGCAACATTTGAACTGGTTCTGAGAAGCAGTATGGAGAAATACCATGTTGCCAATGTATAGCGCCAAGTCTGCAATTAAAAAATTTTTTCCAAGTAGACAGCCCTGTTTTGCTAATAGCATATCCTAATGACCTTGGGGAGGTCACAATTCCTGAAGGATATCTCAGATTTATAATAATTTGGACTGTTCTTTTTCATCAGAATACTTTTCACAGCTGGATAGCTAGAAATAATCTATTTACCTAAATGGCATCAAAGAAGTAATGCAACTGACAAATAGAAAGATGGAAAGAAAAAGACCACATTATTTAGTTTAAAAGAGTAATAATATTGTTTAAAGAAATTAGGGTTTGTAAAAGCAGGTTTACCTTGCTGGTTTCTTTGGTGTAAATATCAGATTGAAGACCAATGCTATCTGTTCATTCTTGGCATTATAAGATTTTTTGATCAAATATATAGCCACGCAGGATTCCAAACTATCCTCTTCAACTTCAGATTCAAATTCAATGTCATATTCAAATTCACGTTTCATAGGTACATCTAAGAAAATCAAGATTTAAATGCATTTTAATTCAACTAAATATGTATAGGTTGAAAATCAATTATACGTCAGCAATAATCATGCACAGGTATTTAGAGTGAGGGAGAGGGTATATGTTATTTAGCTTTGTTGTCATAATACCTAGTGTGTTACCAGGTATATAATAGTATTCAGTATGCTTTTAAGAGTTAAATAAATGAATGGATATAAAAAATAAATGCACCTACTATCCTTAATCCCACCATCCTTAAAATTCAGACTAATAAAATAATAGACAAGTGGAAACTAAAAATTAATATTTACTATAAATGCAAATAATATGATATGCTGTATATAAAATATATTAAAAGCTTATAGACTTATGATTGATAAAGAATGATTTGAATTAAGACTAAACAATATTAAAATAGTATCCCAGTCTATTAAGGCAGGACTTTCAAGCTCTGGGATATTTTAACAAAAGAGAGAATTCTTCATTTTTTAGTCTTGAGGTATTATTGACAATATGGTTAACCATGTTTTCTTAACCAGTAGTTTACCAGAAGAAAGTCAGTTATAGCAGGGTTTTGTTAGGTATATGTGAAAAATATTCAAGACTGGTGTGTAGAACAGAAGCATAATCATCAATAATATTTATGCTCCATGTCCATATAAGGAGCCCAGACTGCAAATCAAGAAGTTTGTGGCATATAGATCATGAAAGAGAGGTCCAGAGAACCATCACTGCGGAGATAATTTCTAAAGTCTGTCTCTAATGTGCAAAGGTAAAAGTGATCCTTTGATTCACAGAACTGATGGCCACCTCTCTCCCACTAATCCTAGCAGAATTCAGACCACTTTTCAGAAGTGGCTGGTCATAATTTCTGCCATAGAACTCCGAAAAACAGCTTGGCTGTAACAATCCCAAGTCACATTCAATAATTACTCAGTAAATCTTTTTAATGTAAAATAATGGACTGACCCATAACCTTACAAGATCTTTTTCTTTTTTTCATGTGTAAGAATCAATCTCAGACCTTCTGAATTGCTAGCTTTCATCCTGTTGACCAAATTAGCAATTGTTCCTATCGATAACCATTCTTTGTTGTAGCAAAATCAATATGTCTACATTTAATATGTTGATTTGTTCTGGGGATGGGATATGGAAATGTTCCATTGGAAGCCATGCTCCATACTGAGAAGCAGCATTTAAGAGTTTTAGAGTGTTTAATGGGAGATGAAATTTCCACTGCATTCAAATAACATATTTTTCAAAGCAAATACTATTGAGATCTGCATCTGTTTCTGCTTAATTATTGAAGCCTTTATGGGAATGGCTGTGTCAGAATCAAGACAGGAAATGAGAAGCTAAATTTAGTTTCAGAACCATTGAACCCCCTGTGGGGAATCTGTTACTATAGATGTCATAATTCCAATCCTAAGAAGATCCATTGGTACAAAACACAGACCTGATTATCCACAAGGGGACAGGGGTCACGCAAGTAGGAACCATATTAGTACTTTTTACACTTTACATATTTCCCTTGTTTTAACTAGAAAACAGTGATATGAACACATAAGGAAAAGAAACAGAATCAGGTGGTACAAAATCCTAACAAACTGACATTCTGCATTGTGTCTTCAAGCTAACAAAGTAGAGTCTCTGCATTTTATTTGAAAAGTCATATTATCAAGTTAAAAGCGTACCTTCTGCAACGTTCCCAACTTGGAGAGAATCTGTATAGTATGTGTATTGGGTTGATCAGAGCTAAGTCAGTGAGACCAGAGTAAATTAGTTATCATCTGATTGTTGTATAAAATTAATTACTCATGACAAATATAGCTCGTGACTTTGAGAGAACAAATGCACATTTCTAAAAAACATTTAAATAAATGTAGTTTATCTTATGGAGAAGGCAGTGGCACCCCACTCCATTACTCTTGCCTGGAAAATCCCATGGACGGAGGAGCCTGGTAGGCTGCAGTCCACGGGGTCGCTAAGAGTCGGACCCGACTAAGCGACTTCACTTTCACTTTTCACTTTCATGAACTGGAAAAGGAAATGGCAACCCACTCCAGTGTTCTTGCCTGGAGAATCCCAGGGACGGGGGAGCCTGGTGGGCTGCCGTCTATGGGGTCGCACAGAGTTGGATACGACTGAAGCGATTTAGCAGCAGCAGCAGTTTATCTTAATATAGATTACTATTTCAAGTTATAAGTTCATACTCCTTAGGACTACTGTAATAAATTTTTTGACACAGGAGGAAAATTCTGTTTCTTGTTTGTTTTAAACACAAACCCTTAAAAAGACATTTGAACTCACGAAATTAAGGGTCAGGATAAATATATATTTAATTTCAATTGTGTTTTAATAGAAATTGAAATATTTACTAACCTCTTTTTTTCTATCTTATATAATGGCTATCACATGCTTGTTTAAAAGCACTTCCCATTTTCAATGGTTTCCCATTCTGTGAAAGTTTTCATGAACTGCTCACGAAGACCTGTAGATTTTGCCCCGGTTAAACTTCCTAGCTATGGCAAAATTCATAAATATGAGGCAGATAATTTTGTTTACTTATCAATATCTAAACACACTTTAAAAACATTTTTCTTATCATTTATATTTACATTTCTTTTTTCATTTGATGAATAATAACTGAAAACTTTCCTTGAAATGACAAGTAAGGTTCTTGTCCCTTTGGAACTTATAACTGGGAGGAAAGAATTGCCAATAAACTACCAATGATACCGCAACGTTTTGAATGACTGTGAGAACGGCTACTATGGAGAAGCAGAAGAGGCTATGACAGCTCAGGTCCTGGGAGCTTAACTGCTAAGGTCCTGAGGAGGAGACCAACATACGAAAGTTAAAAAGAAAGAAAGAAAGTTGATAAGGGCCTCCTGCATGTAGACAAAGAAAATGCCTCTGAGGCATCAGAGCAGCATGAGGGAATTTTCCACAGTGGGAATTACCTCAGCGTCTTTGGGAAAGAACTTGAGCAGGTGGAGCAAAAGGGAGTGGGATGAAATTTCCAAGAGATGAAATGGGCATAATGGGCAAGACCATGCAGGGTATGGTGACGATTTGGGATTTCTAAGAATAGCAAGAACCTATGGAATGTTTTAAACATGGAAGTGATGTGCTTGTTTAATGGTAAAGTGAGCAAAAGGGGGTTAGTAGAGAAGGTAATGATGTTTCTGCAGTAGTTCAGGGCAGGTGGTGACTTGCACAAGGGTGAGAGGAAGATGGAGATTAAGCTCAAGCAATGCCCTGTGAAGAATGAAGTGGGGACCATGGGAGCAGTCCTGACTGGTAAGCAAAATCATGAGCTTATCATTTCAGTGCTGTATTCATACCCTTAACATACATACAAAATATTTAATCAAACATATTTCAGAGAATTATAGAGTATGATATATCTATATTTATCAATCTACTTATTATCTACTGTCTTATAAAACAATAATGGTAATAATCACTTGGGTATGGCAAGTGTCACTATATTGAATAAGAAGGGTATGCTTCCATCCTTGTATAATTATGCAACCTAATGCTTGTATCATAATGCCAATAAATCATGCAATAGTCACTATCGTGGTCAAGGGTGCCAGATACATGGGTGAATTTTCTCAGGACAATAATTGATTTTTATTCAATGTGGAAGAATATTAGTAATTTTAAAAAACCCTTGACAAAACATGACAAATAGTCAAAAAGTACTGAATTGTAACAGATTTATTTGGAAAATATATTGTGAAACTGTGTATTTTATATCATTCTAATCTGTAAGAAATACACTTCATAGCAAACCCAACCAAAATGTCTCAATGAGAAGTGAACATCAAAGTATAATGAACACTGTTATCCATGTTCTTTCATAAATTTCTATAGTTGTCTCTTCATTAATAATAGGCATCTACATTTGCTTGATAGGATGTAATAATCAGAGAAGGAAGGAATGGAGTACTGAACACAAATTTGAAAGAGGATAATGAAAACAAGGTATTCAAAGAAAATAGAGGATACTGGATAAACCACCTAAAGCTATTTTCTTTGAACAGATAATGAAGAATGTGCCATCTGCACACTCTTATTATTTTTACAAAATTGTGTATCTTTTCGAAGGGTTATTTAATTTACATGTTTTACTTCACTTTCATAAGGTCATTTAATAGACCAAACATTTTGATTAACTTAAAATAACTGCATATTCTTTTGCTACAATGCAAGTACAGTATACTACAGAACGAAAATTAAAGGAAGAAAGTGGCAACATAGCTAATGCTTGTCTTACGCATTTCATTTTAAACAAGAATCCAGAAATAAAAGATAAAGGAACTTTTTGTAACATAAATACTTTATTCAGCCATTTAGCAATTTAGCACCAAATTTCAGAATCTATTTAAGATTAGGTACCATATTTTTGTACTTTCTGATACAATATTATTTCATGTATTAATGAGAAAACCCACCGAACGACATTGAAAGAATCATGTTTCCATCTCAAACTGTCATTTGTCAGTGACTGAAGATGGGTCCTCTAGTACATCTCTGTCACAAAATGCCCAACCAGAGCTTTAAATGATAATAATGGTAATATCTAACACTTATGAGACAGTTACTGAGAACCAGGCACTTTTAAGAATTCTATGCATTTATACTTAATCTTAAAAAAAAAAATCCTATGAAATAGATACTATCTCCATACTACAGTTGAAGAAACAGAGTTTATAGAGAAGTAAAATAATTTTGTCAAGGCCGTATAGAAATTAAATGGAAGAACCCAAGTTGTCTGAGTCCAGATGTCACAGCTGAGGATACCAGGCCTGGCAAGTGGCAGGCCTGAGGATGCCATCAGCAGCAGCTTCTGGAAGTATGCAGGCCATTATCTGTGCAAGGGAGTGTTCTGGCCCTCAGGGTAGAGGCCTGGGGCACTCAAACATTGAGATTCTGGTCAGAGGAAGAGAAGCCAACAATAGAGATGGAGAAGGGATAACCAGGGAGATGTAAGCTCAGAGCACAAATCTGACCACTGGATTAGGCATACTGGATAGGGTTGACAATCTTGTCAAGGGTACTGTCATTAGAGTAGTTAGGACAGAAGACTTAATGGAGTGAGCTGAGCAGAGAAAGCAAAATGAAGAGAAGCAGAGGGAAGGATCAAGTCTAGAGGCCAATGTGGGGTCATGGGAGGGCCAATGACAGGCTTCTCTGGAGCTAGTTGTGATTACAGACCAAATCCAACATGGGCATCGTCATGTAAACAACATGCAACAAGATGACTGGCCTTTGGGTAAAATGAGACCAGTGTGACAAACACATCAACAAATCAGGCACACAAAAGACAGTAGATTAATCAAAGAAAGACAGCCTCAAGCTACAGTACACCTGGGATATAAAAGGAAGTGGCATGAATTTGTTATGCAGTTAAATGGCAAAACTACTCACAGAAAAAGTCCCACAGAGAGAAAGTCACTGAACTAATCTCCAGAGAGGCATAGAGAAGGCAGAAACCCGTTACTTAGGAAGAATAAATACAATTATAGGGGAAATACTGCCCACAGGGTATAATTTGTAGTCTTATAGAAGTCACATTTCAAAATACTGTCTAAAAATAAAAGCAGTATAATCTCCCAGTAGGGCAACACCAATTGATTTAAGTAGTACAGGTGCATAAATCTAACACATTGGAGAGACAATTTCTTGAATTCCTTGACAACAGTCTGTGCCTTGTTAATTCTGGCATCTCTGGGACTCAGCATAATACCTGGCAACAAAGATGTTCCCGAGATTGTTGTTGAATAAAAAAGATATGAAAGTGATCAATCCTCATTAACTCAATGGTGTATGTGTGGAGTCAGGGTGGAAAGAGAATAGAGAGGTCCTAGTGTTTTCATTTAAATGAGGTTTGATGGTTTTATTGGACTCTCAGGGAAAGAAGATGGTGAAAAGTAAGAGAAAATAATGGGAAGGCAGTGGTGGGGGATCCTTATTTCCTATTGATCATGTTTACATAGAGAGGCTTTTTCACTTGCTAGAAGGGAAAGGTATAGGAGGGAAAAATATCTCAGCATCAATCAATCCTTCATCATGATCTGCCCTCTGAGAGAAAACAACATATCTGATCAGTGAATTCGGGTGAAGAAGTGAAGCCGGAGCAGATAAGCAGACCCTTCTCTTTCTTTTCTGATATCGTCAATCAGCATGCACACCTTCTCTTCCTTCTTTGTGTATCGATTATTTATTCCTGTACAACTGGCTAGTTTGGGGTAAATGCGCTCGATTGTGGTGGAAGGTATTGACAAGCCCAAATGAATCCATAGTACCAAGTCATTTTCCAGTTCACCTTTATAATACAGGTACCTTTTGACCTCCATCTGCCTTATTTCTACATCTACTTTTCAGATGACTATAAATTTGGATGAAGGAATACAGGCTGTTAATTAATGATCACACCTAAAATCCCATCACAGCTCAAGCCACAGAGTGAAGTGCTTTAATTTCCACCATAAGGGATTTAAGAGACTATAGGAAGTACAACATGGCATGAACAACATGACTTTTGGATTCTATTTAATGTGTTGAGTAAACTATAATCAAATGACACACATAGGTGAAAAGAGCTGGTTTGCCTTTATATAAAGGCTAAAATAGTATTCAGGCTTGTGACCAGCCCCATCCCTTCATAAAGAAATAGATGAGAAAGAAACAGCAAGCAGGGGGACTTTCAGAGACTGCATGCAAGTTGGTTACATCTTTGGAATTGGGCAGTAAAAGGAATCCAGCAATTACTAGACGCTTTTAAGGAACTCAGACTAGAGAGAGGTCAACTGATTTATCAAATATTCAGAGAAAAGACATTAAGACATTACTATTTTTAATGTTTAAAAACATTAAAATTGAGTGTCTGTGCTTAGTCGCTCAGTCATGTCTGACTCTTTGCGACCCCAGGCACTGTAGCCCACCAGGCTCCTTTATCCATGGGATTTTCCAGGCAAGACTACTGGAGTAGGTTGCCATTTACTCCTCCAGGGGATCTTCCCAACCCAGGGATTGAACCCAGGTCTCCCACTTTGCAGGAGAACTCTTTACTGTCTGAGCCACCAGGGAAGTCACTGAAGAAACCTACTTCTGTATAGCAAGACATGCTTCAGAACAGAAACATATGTTTACAAATTAAAATGTCTTTTGCAAAAAAAAAATAAAAATAAAAAAGATGATCTTCTTGAGTTTGGTGGTATTGAGCAGAGAAAAAGCTACTAGAGAATGATGGGAAGCAATAAGACTGCAAACTTTCCAAATAGTTACTTTCAATAGTAAGCATTATTTTTCATCGTGAAAAATAATGAAGTAGTGAAATATGAGCCATATCAAAAGGTGTATTTTCAAGAGCTATTTAAGAGAGAGACTTTTCCACATATGCTTTTCGAATCTCCCAGAATGATGTTGGCAGCCTCCTTATAGACCATTCTTATCTAGAAGGGAGTGGATTTTTTTTTTCAGGTAATAAGATCTAATCAATTTCTATTATCAGAATTATATATATATATATTTAGCTTGCAACCTGACAAGGGTACGATTTAAGCAATTTAAGTAGCAAGAACATATTAAAATGAGTCCTGAATGTAAGCATTTCTTTACCTTCCTTACTTCATGTCATAGAAGCATCAACATTTTGCCTTCAACAGGATAAATTTCAAATAAAAATCAAGCTTGAAGACTAAACTATTAAACTTCACTGAAGCATAACAGGATGACACAGAAAACAACGGTTTCACTTCAGAAACTGGACATTCACTGGGGAACACTTATTATAGGTTGCCTGCATAATAAAATTGTTTTCTATTTTAGTAAGAAAGTACTCACATTTATTTATCACTGGAAATTGGAAACTGCATTACACATTTGAATTCTGTGGTTAATCTACACTAATATTCTTATCCCTGATATGCATAAACAATCAGAGTTTTTTTTTTTTTATATTGGCTACTGGTTGAAGAAAAGAAAGCCAATAGAATTGCATTTACTTAACAATTACTTTTTCTACATTTGTCCAATGCTACTACATGATTATCTAAGGTAAAATCTGTACCCAACTCATAATAATTTTTGGATATAAATGGAAATGGTTTGCATCAGTCTGATTTCATTATTAATACATAGTTCTTTGAAATAGAGAGTAACTGTATAGGTGTTGCAGTGGAAAATTCCCCTGTCCTCATACAAATTTATTTCACTTTTTATAAATTTAAGCAGGCTGTGATTATGTTAGCATTCTTCAATTAAAAATGAAAATTCAACCAAGGAGAAAAAAGTAGTAAATTAATATAATTAAAAATTAAATATCTCATTGTGCAACCTAGTGACAGCATTACTACCTCTTACTCTCATATACTTCATACTATCAGTAACTGCCCAGTAAACCAAAAAGAAGTTAATGTGAACTAATTCTTTTTGAATCTTTTGAACTATATTGGGTACATATAACATAGATACTCATTTCATAATTCCATCTCCAGCTTTTAAAATAGTGCCTGCCAAATTTTATAATGAGAGTGTGTGGGGAAGATGATTCTGATATTTTTACAATCCGTTTAAGAAATATTTATTATTTCTAGAGTCTCTTATACATTTACTCTTAGAATGCCTATTTGCGAATAACAGAACCCCCGTTTGAATAATCTTTTTTGGAAGACACCAAGTGTTTCATGAAGTAAACGAAGAGTTCATTAAGCATGACAGAGCTATGTGTCTAGTGATGGGCAGAGAAAGGAGACCCACAAAGAGATGAGAAAGCAGGCCTTTAGAGAAAAGCAGAGAAATAAATACTCCCTAGAACTACATATTCGGAGAAGGCAATGGCACCCCACTCCAGTACTCTTGCCTGGAAAATCCCATGGACGGAGGAGCCTGGTAGGCTGCAGTCCATGGGGTCGCGAAGAGATGGACACGACTGAGCGACTTCACTTTCACTTTTCACTTTCATGCATTGGAGAAGGAAATGGCAACCCACTCCAATGTTCTTGCCTGGAGAATCCCAAGGACAGCGGAGCCTGGTGGGCTGCCGTCTATGGGGTCGCACAGAGTCGGACACGACTGAAGTGACTTAGCAGCAGCAGCAGCACTACATATTACAGCTTCAATAAATGAAGATAAACAGATTTCCTGCATTCTGACTACAGAAGATTTGGGGGAGCCCAACCTCCCTTATATGCCCACTCTGGCCAGGAGGACAGCATATGACTGAACTATGATAAGAATCTTGTGGCAAGCTTGGGAGGTGGTTTCCATAAAAAAGGAGTGGGGGTTGGCAGGCCGGGCAGAGCAGACTGTCTCATAGATGCTGATCATGCTGGGAAAGTGGATGGTAAATGTAGAGAAGTGGCAGGTGATCCCACCCAGGTTAATAACAAGTTAATGTCCTAGAGAAATAAGAGACTGGAATGACAGTAGGGGACAAATGGTGAATGTAATTCTGGATTATTTTACATAGACTGAATAACATTTTAGTCGGTAAAAAATGATCAACTGTCATTCATATGAATTATATGTTTTATGGCTGAAAATGGATGAATAGTGTTAATTTTCTATGTTGCAAAGTAATATTTTATTCAGCAAGCAGTGGGTAAACACAGGGTAGGAAGTATAACAGAAGAGGGTATGATAATAAAGGGAACGTGGAAGCAATTTTTTGTATACTGATTGACCACTTTGTACTGGGCATTACACCTTAAGTTAGGGAACCTCTCAGAAAGCTTTGCCCTTATAAAAGTTTTTGATTTCTACAGGGCTTTAAAGAAAAAGCAATTAGGTTAGGGCTGAACTCAATATGAACTGCTCAGAACCTACAATTTCATATCTAGGTTTTAAATCTAAATTATTATTATTTTTTAAAAAGCTTTAAAACACAGTTGATCTTGGATTCATGTATCATCCCTTCCTCTGCTGCACTGTAGAACCCTGGACAAGTCATTAAACTTCTTTTACTGAGATTTCCTCACTCGTAAAATAAAGATATAGAGATACTATGTGTTTCATAGCGTTTCTTTGATGCTAAGTTCTACAATAATGTAATGAATGCAAAACATAAAACAGCATAGTTCTTGGAAGACTAAATGCTCAACTGGCATGGACAGCAATAAGGTTCTAATCTGGGTTTGGGGCATGGTAGGAGGTAGAGATGGAGAAGGCAATGGCAACCCACTCCAGTGTTCTTGCCTGGAGAATCCCGGGGATGGGAAAGCCTGGTGGGCTGCCGTCTATGGGGTTGCACAGAGTCGGACACGACTGAAGTGACTTGCAGCAGCAGCAGCACTAGCAGGAAGTAGAGACAGAATGACAATACTTGATATCACATAGATGGCAGAGGGAACTGGAGAAAGGGAAATGGTACTCAGGCCCCAACAACAGGGCCAGTGCAGGTCCAGTTAAACTTGAATCCTCATCTCAGTAGGGGATTTGAGATGTTGACCAGAGATCTAACTGGAATGCTATCCTAAAGACTGGGGATACCAGTCTCACGGTAGGAGAGGGATGGGATGTAGGTAAATTTCCAGGCCCAGAAAAATAGTCCATGTGTAATAGGTTCTCATTAAGTATTTTTGGATGGAAAGATGATAGACTTTATCAGTTCACAGCAAATAAAATATGGCAGACACTGCTAATTGTCTCCCCAATATTTACTTTCTCCCTTTTTGCTTCTCTTTGTTCTAGAATGTCTCCCAATTTTATCTGGGAGTCTGTCAAGAGACATTTCCCAGTCTCAAGGACATCTATGTGTGCCTATATATAACTGAGATCTCACTGATAGGATACAAGTAGAAATGACATATGCATCTTCAGGTCATGGTTTTAAAAGGAACCAGCTTGTTATTTACTGAGGATGTGACTGTAGAATTGATGATGCAGATGAGGACAACTGGGTGGATGGTGGAGCAACAAGAGAAAAGGACCTGAAAGTGAAAGTCGCTCAGTCGTGTCCGACTCTTTGCGACCCCACGGACTATAGAGTCCATGGAATTCTCCAGGCCAGAATACTGGAGTGGGTAGCCTTTTCCTTCTCCAGGGGATCTTCCCAACCCAGGGACTGAACCCAGGTCTCCCACATTGCAGGTGGATTGCTTACCAGCTGAGCCACAAGGGAAGTCCCAAAAGGACCTGAATCCCCGATAATCGCAGGGGGCAGAAGCATTGCACTCCCTAAACCAAGCCCAAATCCAGGCTTACAAGTGAAAGAGAAAGATGCCTTTGTCACTGTTAACTGGCCTTGGTTAAAAGCTGGCTACATTCCTAACAGGCTTCCATCACTCAAGTATGGTTGGAGGTATGAGAGGGTATATTTCAAATTTATTATATTCTAACACCATCTGAGTGGGACTAAGTTGAGCTGAGGGACTGCTATTCATATTCATCAGAAATGTCTTTAATCATTTAAAATGAGCATTTATTACTTAGTAGAAATAGTTACTATAAAAAAGTAAAAATTATTTTACTATCTCTTGTATATCCTCTCTACACTCTTGTATACGCTCCCTTCTGTTATACCTCATTTACATTCTCTCATCACTGAAATAATTAGATTAGACACAGAGATGGTAGTAGTGAGATCAAAGTAAAAAACAATAGACCAAAATAAGAAAACTAGAGAAGATATTTTGATTCTGCAAGGCATTTCATACTTAATTTTGTGGTTAATTGCTTTATAAATAATACATAAAGATTTCTCCACTTGATACTAATAAAACAATTGTTAAGGGAATTTCCCTTTCAATGGGAATAGGAGCCTTCTATATTATTTCATGTGGAAGATGGCTGAAAACTAAAGTTTGTATCATTGAGAGTTGATTTTGCCAGACCATCATATTAACTTTTTGAAATGTCTTAAGACTCCAAATGTCAGAGGGATTATTATACAAAATATATTTGGGTATTGCATCTAATTTATGTCAATTTTTCTATCTCTTTAAATAAGAAACATTTTATTCAAGGTCATTCTTTAAAATTTAAAGCTGCAAGCCATGGCTTTAATCACATTCCATAAACCAGAAAAAGAGAATAAAGTAAGAAATTAAAGTTGAAAGACATGAAAATTACAGTTACTACAATTTTTTCTTTCCTCACTGATGACATAACCTGAATCTATTCTTATAAATCGATCAATAGCCAAAACTAATGTCATTTGCAGAAAACTTCTATGTGAAGAGGACAAAAATAACTGAACACTCGTTGGGCACTAACAGTAAATGAGAAATGGATGGGCATGAATTTTCATGTAACTGAGTAATCAGCAACCTGAAATTTAAGGAAATTGAGTTTTTATTTATTATAATTCTTTATATCCATGACTCTGTTCTCTTACCTTCTATATCTTCATAATATGCATATGATTTTCTTTTTGGAATCACTATAAAGTCTGACAGGTCTAAGATAGGATTTTTTCCCCAAAAATCTCCATCCAGTGTGACTTCCACTTCCTCTTCTAGCCGCTTCCTGGCCTGACACTTTATGACAACTACAGGAGAGAAATACTTTCAGTTAATTTGATTAATGGGCTATTTGATTGTTCTTGAGATAGAAAAAAATGAATTATGCTATGAAAAATAGAATTCCCTTTGGCAGACTTTGGCATGTCATCGCATCTGGTATTAACACACATACATTCATTCAGTATCTATATACACTGACATTTTGGAATCATGAATATTAAATAATATGTAAAAACAGCATGACAAGAGATAAATCTAGAAGATACACAGCGAAGTACAGAAGATTACATTAAGATGCAGAAATGTGATTCAGGGACTAGATTTTTCAGCTATCTGTAAGCTTATTGTGGTAAATACCAAATTTTACTTAAATAAAAATACTACAGCAAATACTTTCAAATAATTTTTTTAAAAGTCTTATAATATTTATTTGATAATACTTTTAGAATATATCTTATTATCTCCTAAACTAAAAATATTAATTTAATTAATATTTAATTTAACTAAAAATAATATTACATGTACCTTGAAATTTACTTAAATTATTTAAGTAAAATATGTTAATTTCCATGTGTGAATTGCTTTCAAATTTATAAAATACACTATTTAGCAGTTAAAAATAAAACTAATTATTTATTTAAAAATAATATTAACCATTATTACATTAAACATTAAATTAATGTAACTATATATTTCTCTCTATATATTAAACTCCAACATTCTCTTATATAAATTTCAGACGTGTTAGTGATCTTGTGAGTAACCAAAATATTATATCTATATATAGCTAATAATTTTATAAAGGAATATTACTATGTTGGCACCATCTCTATAATATTATGAGGCCATGTATACTAGAGTCCATATTTATCCAAAATATATCAAATGTTATATTTTATCAGTTCAGATGCACACAGGACATAAACTGAATATGAGATAAAAAAGTGAATCATAATATTAAAAAAACTTTTGAAATATATTACTGTATGCTTTTATGGCATCACTAATAACATATTTTAAAATAATTTTATTAGAATATAGTGCTTTACAATGTTGTACTAGCTCCTGCTGTACAGAAAAAAAATAATATGTTCATCGGAACTGCAAAACTGGATAATGTTCAGCAGATTTACGTGTTTTTGCAATATGTACCACATCTACAGTAAAGAAATAATTAAAATAAATTTTAATTCTTAAACTTATAGGTTGATACTGAACATTTTGGACTTAGAATTAATTATGTGAAATGTACAACAGGGTACAAAGTTAGATGTAAATTAAGTGGGTTGAAATGGCTGAAGAAAATGTACAAGCTTTTCTGGTTATAATTAGCTTCAGTCTTAGAGCATTAAATCGGAAATTAGTGTGATCAAAGTAACAATTAGCATCATGTCACTGGCCTTGTCCTATACGTCCTTAGGAAATTAGTGTCCTAGCAATACCAGGATTACTAAATCACAATGGATTCACATTCCATTGTCTTTACACTGTGATAGGCAGTGCAGCTCTTTTCCAATTATCTACCTCAATGGACAGGAGCAGATTAGAATGCACAAAGAGAAAAGATGGCTCACAGTGCAACAAAAGTACCCTGGGCTTGAGAATAACCTGGGTTATAGATAAACATAGAAAAGAAGAAAAAGAAACAACAAACATTGATTGACACAGCTGAGCAGGGAAAGCAATGGGTTATTTCCAACGTGTTCTTAGGAATGAAGAATGGGCTGTACAGAGAATAAATAATATTTATTTATAAAATCTTACCCATTTGTTTCTCAGGGCATTTGTAGAGAAAAAGAATTACTAGAATAGGTTTTAGACTTTTGGTAAAATGATTTAATAACTACTATACAATCTGCTCAGAACACAGATGTTCACTTGGTTGTGCTAATATAACACAGGCTATTTACAGAACTCACATTTACTTTAAAAAAATAATAACTACCAAGAGAAGTGACTTGATAGAAAATGTCTATGTTTTGGAAGCATATTTAACCTTTATTGAAGACAACGGTGCAAGAAATTTATGTTTTTATTTTCTCATAGGCTTTATTTTAGACTTCTAAAAATCTGCTTTAAATCTTTAATCTAGGGGGAAAAAAAACAGTATCTGGAGTAGACACGAGCAATACTGCTGTTAGAATTCCAACAGAGTAATGTCTAGGCTGTATTACATCACTTTGATCAGAAGACTATTATAAATTTTACATTGCTCAGCTCTATGGAAAGTATACAAACAACTATGTCCTAGACAGAAATAAAAAAATATTTTGACATGTTTGTGAAGCATTCTGAAGATAATTTAGTGTATGTGAAATATTTATGTGTTGATAGTTTTTTTAGCACAAGAATAAAAATTCTTCAAGTAAAACAAATGACATTTATTGTCAAAGGTATTGTTAGGTACATGGATTTTCACTCCACTTAAAATTAAACTACATAAGGAAATATATAATCTTGTTCTTCCTTTATAACCAGTGTATCTGGGGAAATGCTATTATTCACAAGCAAAACTTGCTATTTTCTCTTCTAAGTGTGGTGACATAATTTATGCTAGTAAAGACAAGCCCTTTTTCACTAGCAAAGACTGGTATTGGAAGAAGAAGGAAAATTCAAAATTTCAAGACTTCTTACAGCTTATTTGTGTTGTTCAAGGTGGAGATTGAAAACAGATAGCCCTTTGTTGTGCAATTCAGTGATTCTTACTTATGAAGAACTATGCCTAGAGCCTGGTAAGAGGTTGGGATACTAAATTTCACCCTATGGTTATCTAAGAGGAATTGTGCTTGTTATCTTAGAGGAATTCTTACACTGACCCTGGGAAGAAAATGGGAACATCAAAGTATGCAGAAGAAGTGAGAAGAGTGTTAAGGAAAGAGATCATACAGAAACTTGAGGTAAGTCTGGATTAGGTGGAGGAAAAAAGGGGTCATTGAGAAAAAGAAAGGCATTTTAAGAGTAGAGATTTGATGTTGCATGTGTGGTGGCAAAGGAAACCTCCCTGAAACCTCCATAGTATATTCCGACTAGTTTTTGGAGAACAAAATCAAAGATTTGTATTAGGAAAACTAACAGAGGAATCATTGTCCCCATGAGTTACACAGAAGCCAGAATATGGTGATTATATGTGATCCAAGAAGCCAAGTACCTAGGAATCTTACAAATCTAGTACAGGGCTCAGAGTGCATCAAAGACTGTGAAATAAAGGGGTCTGAAGTTGATGTTATATCAATCTTAGCTGATTGGTAGGTTTCACCGACAGCAAGAACAACAGGAAATGGTATAGTTTTGTGAAAAGATCATTGAACTTACTGTTAAGAGAACAGATTCAGCCTTAGCGTTCCCACCAACAGAGCTGGGTGACTTTATACCTACTTTCTCTGAACCTGGATTTTCTTGCTTGTACAAAGAAGACATGTGATTAGACGGTCTCTAAGATCCCTTAAAATCCTAGTGTTCTCTGACTGTAAGATATACTTACTTTTTGAGTTTTCAGGAGGTGGTGCCTGTGGGAGTCCAACAATAGGGTATATCCAGCGTATTTCTAGAATTTCTTCACTGTCTAGTCCCAAACCCCTGATTAGAAATTAAATTATTAAGAGTGAACAAAAGCATAAACACTTTCAGTATTAGTATAAAATAACACATTTTTAGTGACCTGGTGATACTTTAAACAAAGCTCATAAATTTAAACTTCGGTGGAGAGAAACTAAGTATGAAATAAAAAACATTTTCTGCAAATGCTGATTTTTATAAACATTTCAAACCAAACCCTGGGAAATCATCACAAAGAAAACTGTAGTACAATCACTGTTAGATCCAAGTTACAACTGAAGAACTCTTTTCCCTACATTCAAAGGTTGGTACAGCAGCTGGCCCTCCATATCTGGGTTCTGAATCCACAGATTCAACCAACCATGAACTGAAAGTATTATATAAAAAAAAAAAAAAAACAGAAAGAAAGACATTTTGGAAAGTTTCAACAAAAACGAAACTTCTATTTACATAGCATTTACATTGTATTAGGCATTATAATAACACAGAGGTGATTTAAGGGATTCCCAGGTGGTGTTAGTGGTAAAGAATCCGTCTGCCCATTTAGGAGATGCAGGAGACACAGGTTCGATCCCTGGGTCTGGAAAATCCCCTGGAGGAGGAAATGGCAATCCACTCCAGTATCCTTGCCTGGGAAATCCCATGGACAGAGTAGCCTGGCAGGCTATAGCCCATAGGGTCACAAAAGTGACATGACTGGGCACAACACAGCAGCAGAGGTGATTTAAAGGATATGGGAGGATGTGTATAGCTTATATGCAAATTCGAAGCCATTTTATGTAATGGACTTGAGCAGCAAAGGATTTTGGTATCTGTGGGGGTCTTGGAATCCATCCTCCAAGGATACTGAAGGACGACTCTATTGGTATTAATATTTACTGATGTGACTAAACTGTGATTAATAAGAGGTAATACAGTTTCCATGGATTATACTCTAAACTGGATAGGAAAAGCACAAAACAAAAAATGCCGTTAAGTACAGGACTTCAGAAAGTAATGGGGAATGTACTTTTGGAGGCTACCAGTTAAAACAAAAGGGGCATTTGTAAAATTATTCAAAGTCCATCAGACACCATCAGGAGGACAGTGATCCTAGAAAATGGTTTTGACTGTTGTTGAAAACAGATTTTTCTTATTAAAGATGGAGCACAAGACACAACAGGCAGGACCAGCTTCACCAGCATATGACTCATTCAACAGCACAAGAACTCCACACTTGGACTCGCTCATGTTTGTTTACTGTCTTGAAATTCTTAATACTTTTTGAACAACGGCCTGCTCATTTTCATTTTACCCAGATCACGTCTGCAGTCTTGACTGCAGGAGTGGTGAAATCCTGGCAGAATGGACATTAACGAGCCTACAGGAAAGAAGGTTTTGAATGTGAAGAAGAAATATGTACACATAAGACAAGAATTTCCTTTGAATTAAGGCTTCTAGACCATTATTTAATTAAGTTACAAAAGAAGAGAAAACATTTAAATCTTCCATCAGTACTGGAGTCTGCTTACATTTCAGCTAAGCAAAGAGGGGACAAGTAACATGCACTCTGGCAAAGACACCACACACCCTAGTTGTGGCAGTATTTCATCAGGACGTCATATACCCGGCACCGTATCATCACTTGGGTGTACATCAGTATAAATCCTATACTTTGCCCAGAGAGGCTGATCCAGGTTGCTCTGTAGATATAGACTCAAAAAGGAGTCTTTGTATTTGACTGTATCTGACTGTAATTCATTGATACGATACTTAAGATTGACTTGTTCCTCACTCAGAACTTCAAATCAGCAATGATATATACAATCCCCCTATAACAAGTATATTTTCCTCCTCTAACTATATACATATCAATACTTCAGAGAAAATAAACTCATGAACTTTACATTGCATAACATATAAAAGAAACTGGATCAATCAATGCTAGTCAAAATGAAATCAGATTCCTTCAATGTCCTATTTAAACGTTACCTTTTCACCTCTGGGTGCAATTCCATAAAATTGTCAATAAGCCATCTTTTTCCACTGGCCTTCCTCATTTGAATAAGGACCATTGTTTTTTGTAATTTCATAACCTGGGGCATAAATAACACCTGGATATCCAGAGTCCCTTTAGGAGGCAATGCAATTCCTGTTAAAAAAAAAGTTTGAATGTAGTAAACATTTTAGAATATAATTTTAACAACGAAAGTAACTTCTTACTGATTATCTAAAATTTTCAAAATCACTTCTGAACAAAAAAATATGATAAATTATATGTGTACTTTACTTCACTAATTTCCTAAATTCCTAAGTAGGAATTAATTCCTACTTCACTAAATTTCCTCAAATGTCATCAATTTTTTAAGAAACATTTTATCCTGAGGCAAGAAGGTTCTTCTGGAGAGGATAGAACTGAAGAACTGTTGATAGTTTTAGCTTAAGTTTCCCAGAGTGATAAAAGAACCATAAAACCTATGAGCCTTTACAAGTCTTACTGTATTTTACATAAGATATAGTACAGCAATTCTGTCCTTTCAATTTTTTTGTGTATTTTTTTTTTCTAGACCATAATAGTTCCATGTTTCTGTCTGGAGCCCCAAAATGGCTACCAGTAAGCTGTTTATTTCTCTAACTGATCCATGAAGGAAGCTAAAGCTTATTCATGAAAGAAAGGGGCATCCACCTCAGGTTGTAAAAATCAGAAGACAGAAAAACTGACAACCTTTTCTTACATTATAATGAATTAAAAAAATTTAGCCTTTGCTTTGCATAACTACTACCTGCAAAAAAAATTGTTAGACATGGAGTTTGCTATGCCCCAACTAGAGAGATGCTGATTTGTTTAGTCTGAGCTGAGGTCTCAAAGCTGCATATTTAAGTAGTAGCCCAAGAGATCCAGAAGCAGATGGTCATGAGACTTAGAAAAAACCCCTTTACCAATGGACAAGTATTGAGAGGTTAGAAGACTAGCGAGCTTCTGGCCATTTATAACACTGAAGGTTTCCAAGTGATTGGTGTCTTCTTTTATTTTGAAGAGTAGCATTATTTCTTTACAAGAAAATGAGAGATTACTGACTATATATTTTTTAATTCTTTGTTATTAGATTGAAGATATTCAAGGCCATTTTGTGAATATACAAAGAATATCAAAAAAGAAAATAGAAAATGGCCCCTCTACAAAATATTTCAACTCAAAATTCTTATAAATTTAAAATTTTTATTTTTATTCCTTCAGGAAATAAAAATTTTCTAAGGTGTATAATCACACTTAACAATAACCAATAATCAATATGATTACTAGTTAGTATTTATTCACTGTTGACTATATGTCAGGCTCTGTGCTAAGTATTTTTCACATGACATTTCATTCTCCAAAATCACCATAAATAAGTGTATTATGTTTCTCATTTAAGATGGAGATATTGAGACAATTTGGTTAAACAACTTGCCCAAAGTTCCAATGAAAGACCGTGGTGTAAACAAGATATATGAAAAATTTCTATCATCAACTTCGTCTTTATGAGTTCTGTATTTTCAATGAATCATTGCATTCAAATAAATAAAAACAGCAAGAGCCAGAATAGGCTAGGATAAAAAGCTGGAATATGATAAAAAAAAAGCAGAGCTGAGTCAAATAAACCATACATGAATCTCCAAGGAAAAGTTTCAAAATGATCATTTACTCTTACAAAAGTATATTACCCATCAGAAATAAACCAGAAATAAATAAAAATAAACTCAGACATTCAGAGAGTGTAAGGAGTCAAGTCAAAGATACAAAGGATACTTGGTTGCTAACATCATGCTTTCTTAAAATATTTGAAATGAAAGATAATCCTATAATAAGCCCATTTAATTAAAAATCTAGTAGGTTATTTGTGGCTGCAACTTTCTACCAGTCTACAAGTAGAGCATCAGTCTACAAGAAGAACTAATACCAGTCTACAGGTAGAACCACAGTTTCTTATTGAATTAACCATATATTTCTTTATTATTACATGTTTGAATAGTAAGAATCACTATCATGTTAATAAATTTCCAAGAAATGACTGAAGCTCAGCATTGATAAGAACTTTGAGGATTTATCAGATTCATTTCATGTCTCATAAATAATTTTTATTTCCTTTGGTTTTCCCATTGTCTTTTGCAATACTTTGAGCAGAGACAGGGAAGCTGTCCACATTTCTATCTTATAAAGAATTTGACTCATGTTTACTTCTAATATCTATATGTTTTCATCCTTATAGTTAAATATTCAATCCATTTGTTATTTATCCATGTGTAAGGAATGAAGAATGCATTCAAGGTTGTTGATTTTCTGTATGAGACTAGTTGTCCAAATATTGGATACTATTGCTTATAGGTGGAATCCAGAAAAATGGTATGGATGAACTTACTTGCAAAGCAGAAATAAAAACACAAATGTAGAGAACAAACTTATGAATATCAAGGAGAACAGGGTTGGGGTAAATTGGGAAACTGGGAGTGACTTATATATAATAATATGTATAAGATAGATAACTAAGGAGAACTGACTGTATAGCACAGGGAATTCTACTCAATGTTCTGCGGTGACCTTATAGAAAAGAAATCTAAAAAAGAGGGGATATATGTATATGTAAAGTTGATTCACTTTGCTGTACACCCAGAACTAATACAACATTGTAAAGCCACTATATCCTGATAAAAACTAAAACAAAAAGTTCAATGATTGGAAATGCCACCGTCATGGCCTTTTCATATATGTTTTGGTCTTTTTCTGCAGTCCCTAGATTTCTCCTCATGTGTAAGTACCACACTGTTTTAATTATAGATGCTTTATTTTCTGCTAGGACTGTCTCCTCCTTCAGCGCATTAAAAAAATTTTTTTTTTCAAATTTCAAAGGAATAGTTAACTCCAAGAAGGGGATGGCCTGGCAAGCAGTACTTTTAAAGGGATCATCCTACATTTACACTTTATGGATAATAGCCATTTTTGTCCATTCATGATCAATTCAAGATCAATGATAGGGCCTTTATTTTTTTTCATTTGAGCATTATATTAGGTGCTTCTAGGTTCTTGGAATAGGTTTTTAGCCAGGCTTAGTTTTCGGTGTTGCTAGAGGCTCATTTCAATATCTACATATGTGTTTAGCAGGAAGCTGGGAGAAACCACATCAGTTGTTTCTATCATCTGACTGGGAAATCTAGTTAGTATGATGATTACTACATTCATTAGATTACACAATCTAATAAAACGTATTCTGCACTCAAAACATTTTCTAAGCTGATCTTTTGGTGTTTTACTTTATTTCCATACAGTAACTACACAAACTAACTACAGATGTATTTACCTTTTTCTATTACAGTTACCATTCAAAGGTTCAAAACCCTAATAATCATTTTGGGGAAAATAGGCACATTTCATTACACACAATTTATTTTATGTGCTTTATGAGAGAGGCATATATTATTTATAGAATTTTTGAAACCCTGATAGTATATTATGCTTAGCATCCGAGAAATATTGAAAAGAGTGGCATTCATTATATTATCACTATTACTGTTTTGCTTTTGAAATCTGCTATGGCCTAGTTGCAATTAGCATTCAAATTTTATTCAGTGTATTTTAATACCGCTATTTTGACTGCTCTTTAGATTAAAGGTAATAGAAATATTTATGTACTGATCTCCAATTTGAAATATAGAAGCTGTATAATGCTTTAATGGCTATGAGGTTTCCTGCCTTCTTAGAAGAAAATCTTCTCAAGAGTGTAAAGTGAACATAATCCTCATTTTAGTAATGAAAGTATTTCATCTTGGGAGATTAATTTTTAATCACTTTAGTGGTATTACACTATTACTCTCTACAACATAATTTCTAATATTTAGCATGGAATTAGAAATAGCCCATGTCAGTAAATCAGAGACACTTAAACATGTTGTTTAGTTACTAAAGTCATGTCTGACCCCATGGACTGTAGCCCACCAGGCTCCTCTGTCCAGGGGATTTCCCAGGCAAGAATACTGAGTGGGTTGCCATTTCCTTCTCCATGGGATCTTCGTGATCCAGGGATTGAACCTGGGTGTCCTACACTGGCAGGCGGGTTCTTGACCACTGAGCTACCAAGGAAGTTTGTATTTAAACATACTAGCATCCTAAGTGATAGCTATTACTTTTGTTACAGTGGTTTATTTTATTTATTTATACTTTTGTCAAATGTCTATTTAGTTTTTTAAACTGAAGTACAGTTGATTTACAATATCGTGTTAATCACCAGCCCAGGCTGGATGCATGAGACAAGTGCTCGGGCCTGGTGCACTGGGAAGACTCAGAGGAATCGGGTGGAGAGGGAGGTGGGAGGGGTGATCGGGATGGGGAACACATGTAAATCCATGGCTGATTCATGTCAATGTATGACAAAAACCACTACAATATTGTAAAGTAATTAGCCTCCAACTAATAAAAATAAATGGAAAAAAAACAATATCATGTTAATTTCAAGTATACAGTAAAGTGATTCAGTTATATGTATAAACGTATATCTATCTATCTATCTATCTATCTATGGGGCTTCCCAGGTGGCACTAGTGGTAAAGAACCTGCCTGCCAATGCAGGTGATGTAAGAGATGCAGGTTCCATCCCCAGGTTGTGAAGATCCCCTGGAAGAGGGCATGGCAATCTACTCTAGTATTCTTGCCGAGAGAATCCTATGGACAGAGGAAGCTGGCGGGCTATAGTCATAGGGTCACAAAGAGTCAGACACGACTGAGGTGACTTAGCACACATATATATATCTATGTTCTTTTTTTCCCAATTCTATTCCACTAGTTTATTACAAGATATTGAATAGAGCTCCCTGTGCTATACAGAAGGATCTTGTTGTTTCTTTTATATGTGGCAGTGTGTGTTTGTTAATTCTATACTCCTAATTTATCCCTTCTGAGAAGGGAATGGCAAACCACTTCTGTATTCTTGCCTTGAGAACCCCATGAACAGTATGAAAAGGCAAAAAGATAGGATGGCCAGGGAGGTCTGGTGTGCTGCAGTCCCTGGGGTTGCAAAGAGTCGGACATGACTGAGCAACTTAACCAAACTGAATTTACCCCTTCCCCATCTTCCACTTCCATCTTCCACATCAAGGAAGATGTCACCTTGCTTATTTAACTTGTGTGCAAAGTACATCATGTGAAATGCTGGGCTGGATGAAGCATAAGCTGGAATCAAGATTGCCTGGAGAAATATCAATAACCTCAGATATGCAGATGACACCATCCTTATGGCAGAAAGTGAAGAGGAAATGAAGAGCTTCTTAATGAAAGTTAAAGAGAAGAGTGAAAAAGTGGGCTTAAAACTCAACATTCAAAAAACTAAGATCATGGCATCTGTTCCCATCATTTCATGGCAAATAGATGGAGAAACAATGGAAACAGTGACAGACTTTATCTTCTTGGGCTCCAAAATCACCGCAGATGGTGACTGTAGCCATGAAATTAAAAGATTCTTGCCCCTTGGAAGAAAAGCTATAACCAACCTAGACAGCATATTAAAAAGCGGAGACATTTGCCAACAAAGGTCTGTCTAGTCACAGCTATGGTTTTTCCAGTAGTCACGTATGGATATGAGAGTTGGATCATAAAGAAGGCTGAGTGTTGAAGAAAATTGATGTTTTTGAACTGTAGTGTTGGAGAAGACTCTTGAGAATCCCTTGGACTGCAAGGAGCTCAAACCAGTCAATCCTAAAGGAAATCAATCCTGAATATTCATTGGAAGGACTGATGTTGAAGCTGAAGCTCCAATACTTTGGCCACCTGATGCAGAGAGTCAACTAATTAGAAAAGACACTGATACAGGGTAAGACTGAAGACAGGAGGAGAAGGGGACGACAGAGGATGAGACGGTGAGATAGTATCACTGACTCAATGGACATGAGTTTGAGCAAGCTCTGGGAGACGGTGAAGGACAGGGAAGCCTGGCATGCTGCAGTCCACGGGGTCGCAAAGAGACAGACACAACTGAGGGACTAAACAACAACAACAACAACATCTTCCACTTTGGAAATCGTAAGTCTGTGTTCTATGTCTGTGAGTCTGTTTTTGTTTTGTAAATAAGTTCATCTGTACTATGTTTTTTTAGATTCCACATGTAAGTGATATCATATGATATTTATCTTTGTCTAATTTACTTCACTCAGTATGAGAATCTCTAGGCCCACTCTTGTTGCTACTATTAGTGATGTATTTTAAAGAAGAATGTAATTTTTCATTTTTATATCAAGTCATCAAGAACATGGCTTTTCATTAACCACTTTCACACATGAAATCTGTGTACTTTTGACTTGAATATATTTTCAATAACTGATTTATGAATAACCTTAAAATTATCACTAAAAAACAGAAGAGAATGATAAATGTGAAGAAGAGTTCTTTCATTTATTCTTTAGTTAGTATAGGTTGAATTATGTCCTCCTCCTCAACTCATAAATGATTGCCCAATTGCCAGTATCTCAAATGTGATTGTATTAAAAGATGAGGCCTTTAAAAAGATGGTTAAGTTAAAATAAGACTGTTAAGGTGGGCTCTAATGAAATCTGACTGGTGTCCTTAAAAAAAAAAGGGAATTTTGACAAACAGATGCACAACATGGATGCTTAACAGACACAGGGAAGACCACGTAAGGACACAATGAGAAGCCAAGTAGAGATACCTCAAAAGGAATAAAATATCCTGATCCCTTGATTTTGAACTCTCAGCCTCCAGAAATGTGAAAAAATGATTTTATTTTGTTTAATCCTCCCAGAATGGGATTTTGTTGTTACAGCCCTAGCAAACTAATACATGAAATTACATTTCCTTCTATGTTATCTCAGAGGCTGAGGCATAGGATGCCACTGAACTTCCTTGGAGAATTTCTAATTCCAGACTCTCAAAACATAGGGCAGATAAGAGAAAACTGACTCTGACTGCTATGATCATGAAAAAGCTAGGGACAAAGCATTCTTCCCTTTCTACCTGTACCTCTTTGACTGAGGTGCATGTATTGAATGGGGACATGTATTGAACAGCAAGAAGGGCCTTTCAGGAATGGAACTTTCTTCCTGAAGTATTAGAGAATACTGTAGCTTTGCTGTTGTTTAGTTGTTGTGTCTGACTCTTTGTGACCCCGTGGACTGTAGCCCACCAGGCTCCTCTGTCCATGGGATTTCCCAGGCAAGCGTACTGGAGAGTAGGTTGCCATTTCTTTCTCCAGGGGATCTTCCCAACCCAGAGAATGAGCCCCCATCACCTGCATAGGGAGGTGGGTTCTATACCACTGCGCCACCAGGGAAGCCCATATATTTCAGCTTTACGCGTCCATCTTTTATAGAGCTAGCTAACGTCTGAGATTTAATAAAGAACTTGTCCAAACAAGTCACCATTACAAAGGGCTAGTGTACAAAAGTACACTAAGGAGAAGGTTACATTCATGTGTATAGGCCACAATAGATAAAAACCCATGCTTCTTAGAAAAATGTTCAACATGAAACATACAATGTTTTTAAAGTAGATTTTTGGGGTTATTCAACACAAATATGACGGCTAAGGTAAGTTTTACACCACGAAGTAAGCACCTATAAGTTAAAGTTTTATGTTTTCTTTTTTAAAAATCTAAGAATATATTAGCAAAAAAGAGTTTTCTGTTATTGGAGGCCTTCAACATGCTGAATAACTATTCAAAGTGATGACAGAAGGGTTTTGAGCTTTACATTAGTATTTAGAATATCTTAATGCTCCTTCTAGTCTTAATATTCTATGATAACATTTTTCCTTAAAAATAGAAAACATAACTAAGGTTTTTGTAAAAAAAACATCAGGAAACTCCTCTGGCCAAGGTATTCTCTAGGCAAGAATACCGGAGTGGATTGCCATGCCCTCCTCCAGGGGATCTTCCCCACCCAGGGATCGAACCCATGTCTCCTGTGTCTCTTGCATTGGCAGGTGGGATTTTACCACTAGTGCCACCAAATCAATTATACTTCAATTAAAACGATAAGAAGAAGTGAGGGGCATAAGTACTGAGAACCTTTCAAGTCATTTTGCCATAAAGAAGGATCAGAGAAATGGGATGGTAGCTGGCAGGGATAAGGGGTAAAGAGAGGCATATCTTTCAATACTAAGAGATATTATTTTATGCATTCTTTTTTTTTAGCCTTTTATTTTGTATGGGGGAATAGCTGATAAGCAGCATTGTGCAAGTTTCAGGGAAACATCAAAAGAAATCAGTCATCCATATAGACGTATGGAGAAGGGAATGGCAACCCACTCCAGTGTTCTTGCCTGGAGAATCCCAGGGATGGAGGAGCCTGGTGGGCTGCTGTCTATGGGGTTGCACAGAGTTGGACACGACTGAAGCGACTTAGCAGCAGCAGCATTCTCCCTCAAAGGGTTTCCTAGGTGGCACAGTCGTAGAGAATCCACCGGCCAGTGCAGGAGCAGCTGGAGATGTGGGTTTGATCCCTGGGTCAGGAAGATTCGCTGGAGAAGGAAATGGCAATCCATTCCAGTACTCTTGCCTGGGAAATTCCATGGACAGAGGAGCCTGGCGGGCTACAGTCCATGGGGTCGCAAAGAGTCAGACACGACTGAGCACGCATGCACGCATATTCTCCCACAAACTTCCCTCCCATCCAGGCTACCATATAATATTGAGCAGAGTCCAGTGGCATGTGAACTATGCTGATAGGCACAATCCCACAAGCAGTGTTACAGAGAAGAAAAAGGAAAGAGCTGGAGAGCTCTTCATAGTTGACCAGATGTGGGATTCAGTGAACAAGTAGAAGGCTGACCATAAGAACAGAAAGAGCTTTTCTAATGTAATGGTAAGAGAGGCAAGGCACATGGATAAATATAACATTAGGCTGATCGATGTAATGGAAAAAAACAGACAGTTAGACTCTGATTTGACTCTATATTCTTACTGAAATAGAAAGAATATCAGATGAGAAAAGGAAAGGAAATGTTGAATGTCAGTAGTAGTCACCAGGTTTCGATTCACTGTAGGAAATTTTACTAAAGGAAAAGAATGTCTCATCAAAAGCTCATCATTCACTTACAATTTACTGATTTCTTTGTCTCTATTTCTATCTATCCATCTCTATATCATCAAATTCTATAAATTCTAAGAAGAAATTAGTTCTCTCTCTGTTAGAATGTTTATTTCTGAAGCAAGAAAATTATATAAAATGACAGAAAGGGATGGTACTGTATACCTCGGGCTCCATTTTACAAGACCAGACCTTACAAAGTATTTTAATAAGTTCAATTTTCATGCTCTTCATAGAAATATTTTAGTGGTAGAAGTAGGTCTAAATGTCAGGTTATAGAGATCTTTTTTTTTTTTTTTCCTGAAGGGCAGGCACCCAGGTATCTTTGCATAACAAAATCTATAGCTTTGTGTTTTACAATCAAATCAGTAGCTTCATTAACTAGCTTAGAGATCCACCTGCTTTATGCTAAAAATCACAATGACAATTCTCTGTGATTGGAACCTGAGTTCATTTGTGTGGAAAATTGGTCATTTGACATAATAGGAAGGGAAATTTTACAAAAAATGTAAAATTATTCTCAGTTGCTAACATAATTTAATAAAAATTCATGACAATTATCTAGAGACCTGGCCATGCTTTGCGTCAGGCAGTAGCACACATTAAATGCTGTTAAACACTGAGTTCTTAAAGACATGTTCCAATTCACAAATAGCAACATTAATTTCAAATACATATTATTTCTGCAAATAACATTTTTAGTATTGACTGCCAAACTGAGAGAGTTGACTTAGGCAGGTTGATAAGGAGTCCAAGCCTAAGACCTGTTTAAGGAGGAGGTAAACATTCTTTCTTTTAAACATTCTTTTGCCGTAGACAAGTAGGCCTTGTTGGCAGCAGTATCTCTTGTTCAAGGACATGCTTTTTTTTTTTTTTTTAGCTTTGGATGTATATTATGGGAGAAGGTCTGGGTAAAAACGTCCACAGCGTTGAGCTCTGGGTTAACCTGTTCTCTCTGGCTAATCTCGTGCTGATGTCATCCCAGGATGTATGTTATGGGAAAGGGTCTGGGCAAAATTCCCACAGCTTTGAGGTATTCTTGTATCTCTTCTCAGCAGCTAGTTGAGAAGTATATAAGGTCCCACTTAAACTAGTGAGGTGGGTACTCTCCTGACCCCTTCTGATGTCTATGTCAGAGCTTTTTCTGTCACTTCTACTTTAAATAAAATCTACACAAAGTTCTTGAGTAACTGAGACTGTCTTTGGTCCCAAGTTTAATCTCCTTCAGAGACCATGGATCTGGTGGCACTCTTCACTGTTAGCTATCATCTTGGGGGCTTGTCTGGGATCCCAAGACAAAGTGTAAGTTTTCATCTATCAAAACTACATGATATATGTTAACTAAAATCAACATGAGGCATAGCAATTGTCTCTTGTAAGGAAACAAACATACATGTATTTGTTTCTAAATGCTTATTTAACTCTGATTATTAGCAGTCACATAAACATAAATGATCCATATTTTACCTTTTAAAAAGTAGATATTATAGATATCAAGCACAGTGTATATCATTATCTTTCTGATTATTCTCTCATAATATGATATAATCCTTATTCATTACAAAAATATTTGAGATAATTATAAACATGAGGTTGTAAGAAATGATAGTATCCTTTTCTCAGTTATCACCATGGTGAGTGAAGTCATTCAGTTGTGTCCGACTCTTTGCGACCCCATGGACTGTAGCCCATCAGGGTCGTTGGTCCATGGGATTTTCCAGGCATGAATACTGGAGTGGGTTGCCGTTTCCTTCTCCAGGGGATCTTCCCCACCCAGGGATCAAACCCGGGTCTCCTGCATTGTATGCAGACGCTTTACCGTCTGAGCTACCAGGGAAGCCCAACCACCACGGTAACACTTTGTAAAACTGTAACACAACCCAAAATCTAAAACATTAACATTGAAACAGTGAAGATACAGAAGTTTCATTACCACAAGGATCCTTCTGGTTGGCCTTTTATACACACCCCCACCTCGTCTCCTACTCTAACCCTGAATCATTATAGCACTATTCTCCATTTTTAAAATTTTGTGACATTGAGAATATTTGATAAATGAAATCATATAGTATATAAATTTAGGGGTTGGCCTTTTCACCCAGAATAATTTCCTGGATATTCAATCAAGTTGTTGCACTTACCAATGCTTTGTTCCATTCTGGTGCTGAATACTACTTGGTGGTCCCAGGTGGCGCAAGTGCTAAAGAACCCACTCACCAATGCAGGAGACATAAGAGACATGGGTTTGATCTCTGAGTTGGGAAGATCCCCTGGAGAAGGGCATGGCAACCCACTCCAGTATTCTTGTCTGGAGAAACCCATGGACAGAGGAGCCTGGCGGGTTACAGTCCATAGGGTCACAAAGAGTCAGACACGACTGAGCGACTAAGCACACAGATAAAACACCACTTGTTTAACTATTTACCTGTAGAAGGGCAACTAAGTTATTTTCAGATTTGGGGTATTACAAAGAGATCTGCTATAAACATTCATGCCCATATTTTCATGTGACATAAATTTAGACTTTTCTGGAATAAATACTCATGAGTATAACTGTTGGATGGTAGGGTAGTTGCATGTTTACTTTGATAAGAAACACCCAAACAATTTTCCAGATTGGCTTACCCTTTCACATTCCCCTCAGTAATGTATGAGTGATCCAGTTTCTTGATATCCTTCCTAGCATTTGATGCTGTCCTTATTTTTTATTTTAGCCATTCTGATAAGTCTGTAGTGAAATCTCTTTGTGTTTTGATTTGGCATTTCTCTAAAGACTAATGACGTTGAACACCTTTTCATGTGCTTACAACCATTAATATATTTTCTCTGGTGTAATGCCTATTCATATTCCCTGTTCATTTTCTAAAAATTGTGTTTTTATTAGTGAGTTTTCAGTATGTTTTATATATTCTAAATATTAACTTTTTGTCACATATGAAGTTTACAAACATTTTCTTCCAGTTTATAGCTTTCCACTTTATCATCTTCTCATGGTCTTTAATGAGCAAAATATATTAGTTTGATGTTCAACTTATTAATTTTTCCTCTTATGGAATTTGTTATTGGTTAAAAGCAAGAGCTACTTAGCACTGTGTAAATTTTTGCATAAAGTGTAAGCATCTTGATAGAAATTGCATGAAACCTATAAATCACATAGGACAGAACTGACATCTTTACCATATTGAGTCTTCCAATTCCTGAACAGAGCGTTATCTCTCCATTTATTTAAATGTCACTTGATTTTGTCATTTCAAGTATACAAATCCTATACGCACTTTGTTAGATTTACTTCTAAGTAGTTTACTTATTTGGAGAGATTATAAATAAAATTAGATTTAAATTTCAGTTTCTATATTTTCAGTGATTGATTGATTTTTTGTGTTTTGCTTATTTTATCATGACCTTGCTGAATTTACTTAATACTTCTAACAAGGTCTTTTTATTTTTTAAAGATTCTTTGGGATTTTCTGGTAATCACGTGATATGAAAATAAGGACAGTTCAATTTCTTTCTTTCATTCTATTTGTCTTTCGTTTTCTTTGCTTGTCTTATTGCACTGGCTGGGACTTCCAACAGCACAATAAATAAGTGCTGAGAGTAACATCTTTGTGTTGCTGCTTGTTCTAGAGAGAAACTATTCAGTGTTTCACAACTGAGGGTGACATTAGCTGTAGTTTTAGCATGTAAGCTCTTCATCAGGTAGAGGAAGTTCCCTTTTAACCCTAGGTTGTAAAGAGTTTTATAAGAAATTGATATTATTTTTACTCTAAAGCTTTTTCTGTATTGATAGACTGGAGATTTCTTTTCTCCTTTAGTCTTTTTAGCAGGGAAATTTCAAATGCTGAACCAGCCTTTCAGTTCAGTTCAGTTCAGTCGCTCAGTCATGTCTGACTCTTTGCGACCCCATGAACTGCAGCACACCAGGCCTCTCTGTCCATCACCAACTCCCAGAGTTTACCCAAACTCATGTCCATTGAGTCAGTGATGGCATCCAACCATCTTATCCTCTGTCGTCCCCTTTTCTACCTGCCTTAAATCTTTCCGAGCATCAGGGTCTTTTCAAATGAGTCAGCTCTTCACATCAGGTGGCCAAAGCATTGGAGTTTCAGCTTCAACAACAGTCCTTCCAATGAACACCCAGGACTGATCTCCTTTAGGATGGACTGGTTGGATTTCCTTGCAGTCCAAGGGACTCTCAAGAGTCTTCTCCAACAACACCATTTGTAAGCATCAATTCTTCTGTGCTCAGCTTTCTTTATAGTCCAACTCTCACATCCATATATGACCACTGGAAAAACCATAGCCTTGACTAGACAGACCTTTGTTGACAAAGTAATGTCTCTGCTTTTTAATATGCTGTCTAGGTTGGTCATAACTTTCCTTCCAAGGAGAAAGCGTTTTTTAATTTCATGGCTGCAATCGCCATCTGGAGTGATTTTGGAGTCCCCAAAAATAAAGTCAGCCACTGTTTCCACTCTTTCCCCATCTATCTGCCATGAAGTGATGGGACCGGATGCCATGATCTTAGTTTTCTGAATGTTGAGCTTTAAGCCAACTTTTTCACTCTCCTCTTTCACTTTCACTTTCATCAACAGGCTCTTTAGTCTTTACATTTGGAATAAATGACATCTGCCCATGGATATATTTTTGTTATATAATGATGGGTTCAATTTATTAATATTTTGTAGAAGATTTTTGTGTTTAATTTCATGAGCACTATCAGTCTGTAGCTTTATTTAACTGTGACGTGTTTCTGGTTTTTGTATCAGAGTAATGCCGTCCTCATAGAATAAGTTGGAAAGTGGTTTTTTCCTCTTCTCTATCTTAGAAGAATTTGAGGAAGATGGGTGTTAATTCCTCGTAAAATGTTTGGTAGAATTTGCCAGTGATGCCACTGGCCTAAAGATTTCACCCTGGAAGCCTCTCAATTATTAATTCAATTTCTTTAATAGAGTACTACTCATACTATCTATTTCATTTTTGGTGTGTGTCTGTGCTAAATCGCTTCAGTTGTGTCCAACTCTTTGTGATCCCATGGACTGTAGCCTTCCAGGCTCTTCTCTCCATGGGATTCTCCAGGCAAGAATACTGGAGTGGGTTATCATTTCCTTCTCCAGGGGATCTTCCTGACCCAGGGATTGAACCTGCATCTCTTATGTCTCCTGCATTGACGGGTTCTTTACTACTATCACCAGCTTGGAAACTCCATTTCATCTTTGGTAGATTTGGTAGTTTGGAATTTACTAGAAATGGATCGATTTCTCCTAAGTTGATAAATTTATGTGTTTACAGTTGTTTACAATGGTGCCTTATTTTTCTAATACCTTAAGTTATCAGTAGTGATGTTGCCATGGGTTACTTGAACATATTTTAGATTCTAATTAATTTATAGTGTTTTTGAGTCTATCACTTCATATAATTTTCTTAGGTGTTTAAAATGACAATTCAATATACATATGCAACTTCTTAGTTTCCACAGGAATCAATGTTTAATTTGAAGGAAATGTATATAACTTATATTTAAAATGTACTCAGGATTTGTTTTATTCAGGTATGGTGAAACATACAGGCTTCCAACGTGGCATAGTGGTAAAGAATCCACCTGCTAATGCAGGAGATGCAGGTTTGATCCCTGTGTTGGGAAGATCCCCTGGAGGAGGAAATGGCAACCCACTCCAGTTCTCTTGCCTGGGAAATCCCCTGGACAGAGAAGCCTGGTGGGCTACAGTCCATGGGGTTTGCAAAGAGTCGGACATGACAGCGACTGAACAGCAGCAGCAGCATGATGAGACATGCAGACACAGAAATGTCTGTCATGAAGGAAGAAGTTTTAAAGTCACCTACCCCTAGGAACAGGAAGCATGGTATGCCAGCAGGGCCATATGGGGAATCATCAGAATAAGTCATGGGTAAGGGAATGACCAAGAGTCTTCATTGTGGCTATCATAGGGAGTAAAGAGCAAGGAGGGTAAACAGGATAAGCAGGTTTAGGATAGAATTTTCCTTGCAATAGACCACAAATTCTAGAAAATGATGTGGCCAAGTTTTAGGATTTGTAAAGGAGTCACAGTTATGTTTAAAAAAAGGGGGGGGGGATATACACTGCCATTGGAGATATGAATGTTGAGAATGAGGGATGACCCAGAAGAACAGGTGTTCACAGGGTAATAGATATTAAGAAGGATAAATATATACTTATATACTTCCTGAGGAACAAAAGATAATTGGTGGTGGTAAGATCTCATACTCACACTATGGGGATGAGGCTTTAGAGGTAGAAAAGAATGGATAACTTAGCAAATACGCATTACATGTAAGGATTTCATAATGGCTTGAAAATAATCCACTAATTATTTGACATTCTCTAAATATCTAGACTGAAGTATATAAACATATACTTTGCTATATACATGCTTAGCATTCTCAAAATTCAGCTCTCACAAATAAACTAATGCCCAATGCTGAGTTTGTTAATGTACTCAGGAATTAAGCACTTGTCTGCAAGACAAGTGTCTTAGCATCTGTATTTTCCTCCTATCAGTTTCTTCCTGATAAGAAGTTGTGATAAACATCCCAGAAACATTTATATTTGATAATAAGATAAATGCCAAAGATGGCATCCTTTGTTGTTATTGAGGGGTTAGGGATTTTAGAACATGCCACTTGCTACAGGAAAGGCAATCCATTAGAACTATAAGAATTCAGGAAGAATACAAGTGGCAAAAGGTAATGAATAGCTGTGCCTAGTTGAAATGGGGAAATCCTAGAAGGGATGTTTTCCTAAACTGTATTCATCATATCCCTTTTATGAGATAACTGAAAAAACAGAAATCTAATCCTTTTGCAAGATTAAATTTTGACTTGCCCACAGAGCTGGTGACAGTAGATATTTGATTGTGTACTTCTTTCCTACTCATGGAGACCATCACAACTTACATCCATTTGATTTTACTTTTATACTTAAAGATAAATAGAGGTGTCAGCTAAAAGAAGAAGAAGAAAAAATGATAACAATTTCAGTTCGTGTGTAATTGGATTTTTGACATATCAAGATAGAGTCCTGATTACCTTTGACAGATGCATATTGATTTTCATTTTAAACTCTTCTTATCCAACATACTTAGTTATTTCTGGAATTTTTTGCTTTAAATTAAATAAAGGTTTGAGGTGATAGAAGATTTTAATTAACTTCACTGACAATGTAATGCCTACCCTGCAACTGGAGTCTGATATTATCTTTCATATATTTTATATTTCATATAAAACAAACAAATATAATGTGTGATTTCATATTTATGGAGCATAAAGCAGGAATTTTATTTTTTATAATGGCTTCCCCAGTGGCTCTAGTGATAAAGAATCCACCTGCCAATGCAGGAGACTCAAGAGATGTGGGTTCAATCCCTGGATTGGGAATATCCCCTGGAGAAGGGCATGGCAACCCACTCCAGTACTCTTGCCTGGAGAATCCCATGGACAGAGAAGCCTGGTGGGCTATAGTCCATGGGGTTGCAAAGAGTTGGACATGTCTGAGCACACATAAACAGGTCATATGGCTTAAGACATGTTCTCACATATCAGAGTCTAAGAATTAAAAAAAAATACAAAGTCTACAAAACTGCATAGTTTCTCAAAAGTGACACAAGTGTGCTGAAGTCATCACCACTGTTACTATCTCCTCACACTTTCTTTATAGTTTCCATCTCTTGAGGCTCTTGCATAGAAGCTAACGTAACTATGTTTTTCCATACCCATGGATTCTGTGCCACTGATCTTCAATATTCTTAGCTTGATTTCTTCTCTATCTCGTGCATGTGAATAAGTGTCCAATTTTAAGCATGTTTTATTATGTTTCCCCTAAGACAGGCACTTGATTCCAACATAATAAAAGCATTATAAGATTACTAAAACGTGAAAGAGTATATTTCATTTACAAAACAAAAGTTCACTAACTTATATACTGTTGTCTTCCAAAAGTAGTAGAAAAGTATATTTTCATTTTACTTTCATTTTACTTCTGAGCACTTTTATTCTAAATTTTTCTTTTTACGCCTTTTCTTGTTTAGTCGCTAAGTCGTGTCCTACTCTTTTGACCCCATGGACTGTAGACTGCCAGGCTCTCTGTCCATGGGATTCTCCAGGCAAGAATATTAGAGTGGGTTGCCATTTCCTTCTCCAGGGGATCTTCCCGACTCAGGAATCAAACCCAGGTCTCCTGCATTGCAGGCAGATCCTTTACCAATTGAGTTATGAGGGAAGCCCTTACGCCTTTTCTAGCACATAAGATAAGAAGGGTTCGTTTTTTTTTAAGAGAAAATATTTTAAACTTAGCATAAAAATTAGCATAATTGTTCCAAAAGCAAACTTACATAGATCATTTTTTTACTAATGTTACCAACACAGAGTGATAGAATCTTTGAATTCTAATTCAATGGCTCTCATCTGTAACCTCCTGGTGAAGTAGCAACATTATGTGAGAAGTCTGTGGGAGACGGCCTCTCACCAATCATTTGGACCCATCATCTGATGCTGATGAAGTGCCAGTGAAGTTGCTCAGTTGTGTCCAACTCTTTGCGATCCCATGGACTGTAGCCTACCAGGCTCCTCCATCCATGGAATTTTCCAGGCAAGAGTACTGCAGTGGGTTGCCATTTCCTTCTCCAGGGCATCTTCCTGACTTGGGGATCGAACCCAGATCTCCTGCATTGTAGGCAGATGCTTTACTGTCTGAGCTACCAGGGAAGCCTGTCATCTGATGAGGAGTCCCTATTTGATGAGGCGTTCCTATTTCTTATGGCACTCAGTTCCTTCATGAAACAAAATTAGATCATTTTTCCTTGTGTGAGCCCCTTGTTCCACTGCTTAGAACTACCCGTCTCTGGTTGAAGCTCTGCTCTCAGCAATAAAACAGAAAATTAAATTCTGTGTTCACTATAATTTATCCCCTCAAGCACTAGACCCAGTTCTATACGTTCATCAGTGTCTTACTAGAGAGCCAGATTTCCAAGGACTTAACATTTTGACTATCATGTCTCTGCTGGGTTATTTACTAGGCAGTCCCAAACCAGTAGAGCCAGCTACGTGTTATATCTGACCTATGATAAAGGATTTTCTGGACTTCTAAATACTACCTTAAAATTTCTATCTCTATGGACTACCTGCTCTTTGGGACATCACCATTTATACCCAGATTATAACTTGTTGTCTGTTGCTTTTTCCTTAATGTAAGATATTTCAGATTTCCCATTCCACTCTTTCCTAACAGCTATAACTATGTCTGGTTTCTGCAGCAGTGTTTATAATAGCCAGGACATGGGAGCAACCTAAATGCCCATCAGCAGACGAACAGATAAGAAAGCTGTGGTACATATACACAATGGAATATTACTCAGCCATTAAAAAGAATACATTTGAATCAGTTCTAATGAGATGGACAAAACTGGAGCCCATTATACAGAGTGAAGTAAGCCAGAAAGTTAAACACCAATACAGTATACTAACGCATATATATGGAATTTAGAAGGATGGTGAGGAACCAGTATAAATTCAATCAGTTAAGTTTAGATAGAGGTTTGGGCTTCAAGTAGAATTGTCTAGTTATTTATCAGATACTTATTACCCATTTCCTGAGCTATGACAAAAGATCCTTCATCAAGAAATATTCATACAAAGAAGTAATCAATATTCTAATATCTTACGAGACAGCATGTTTAATACACCCAAATTATCCAGGTATGATTTAATTATTGCACAATAGTTCACAGCAATTACCTATATGCTTATACTTGAGAAAAGCACTTTACTATTATGGCTGAAAATTATTTTGCATTTGTAGATATCTTGCTACAAAACATGTTATCAAGAATGAAGTAGGCCAAACCCCAAAATGTGCTTCCAAGCCACACAGCACCTCATTCAATTTATGCTGATGCTTTGAACCCCATGTGAGACATTCTAATTTCCTCAATACTGTGTCTTGAAGACCACAGTCAAACATTGTAGAATACTGAGATTAATTATATAGCTGGTATTCTAGCATACTGGCTTTATCTTCCTGTTTATCATAATACACAAATTTGTTAAATATTCTATGGTTTTACATAAGACACAGATGATATGGACTCGACTAGTACTCTATCAGTAATTTATTATAGCCATCAATGCAGGTTAATTTGTGCATTCACTTTATCCCTTTGGTAAGGACTTTTCCAGTTACCCTATTCAAAATTGCACTTCCAATACTATGACTGTCCTTATTGCCTTCCTCTGTCTATTTTCTCCCCCAGTCCTACTTTATCACTATCTGTCTCTCTCCATGAGCATGTAAATTCCAGGAACACAGAGAGTTTTGCCAGTTTGGCTCCCTGCAATAGCCACAGAACTTAGAACAGGACGTTAGCATATGGTGATATTTAATAAATATTAGCAAATAAGTGGCCTGAGCAAGGAACCATTCTGGTTGCCAGGGTTACTGTAGGAAATGAGACAGAAAGTATCCCTCACATCATGGTACTTCACTTCTAGTGGAGAAAAAGAAGAGGAATAAATAGGTAACTGTTACATAATGCATTTCAAGTTAATTATTTAGGGAGAAAGAATTAGCAGAGAGTGCTTTCAGGGAAAATGTCTCTAAAGAAGTGACATTTAATGGGGGCTTTAAGGATTTACAGAAAGTTAAATAAGAATTTGGGTAAGAGTGTTCCAAGAAGAAGGGTGAGCAATGTACAAGCTTAAATAGGAATTGGCTCAGAACACTGGTACAGTCATTAGCTCAGTGAAGGGTGGGGAAGAGTAGAGATGGTGAGGTCAGAAGGAAAAGCATGGATCACATAATTGCAGCCGCGGGGGCGGGGGTGGTTTCTGACTTCATTTCCTAATAGTGAACTGGAAAACATGGGAAGGATTAAATAGCATAGTGATATGACCTAATTTATGTTTTATAAGAAATCACTCTGACTTCTCTTTGGAGGTCAGAGAATAGGGTATAAGACTGAAATACAGGAAGCAGTTGCAATAGTCCACGTAGTGTAGTCTAGGGTGAAAGTGGTGGAGGTGGTAAAACATGATCAGAAATAGGATACATTCTTATGGCTTCGCTATCAGTGTTTACTCATGGGCTGGAAATTTGCAATGAGACAATAAAAGGAATAAAGTATGATACCTAGCTTGTGAAGCACAAGCTGGAATCAAGATTGCTGGGAGAAGTATTAGTAACCTCAGATACATAGAAGACACCATCCTTATGGCACAGAGTGAAGAACTAAAGAGCCTCTTGATGCAAGTGAAAGAGGAGAGTGAAAAAGTTAGCTTAAAAGTCAACATTCAGAAAACTAAGATCATGGTATTCGGTCCCATCACTTCATGGAAAATAGATGGGGAAACAGTGAGAGACTTAATTTTTTTGGGTTCCAAAATCACTGCAGATGGTGACTGCAGCCATGAAATTAAAAGACACTTGCTCTTTGGAAGAAAATCTATAACAAACCTAGACAGCATATTCATATTAAAAAGCAGAGACGTTACTTTGCTGACAAAGGTCCATCCAGTCAAAGCTATGGTTTTTCCAGTAGTCATGTATGGATGTTAGAGTTGGGCTATAAAGAAAGCTGAGCACCAAAGAATTGATGTTTTGAACTGTGCTGTTGGAGAAGACTCTTGAGAGTCCCTTGGACTGCAAGGAGATCCAATCAGTCAATCCTAAAGGAAATCAGTCCTGAATATTCGTTAGAAGGACTGATGTTGAAGCTGAAGCTCCAACACTTTGGCCACCTGATGTGAAGAACTGACTCACTGGAAAAGACTCTGATGCTGGGAAAGATTGAAGGCAGGAGGAGAAGGGGACAACAGAGGATGAGATGGTTGGATGTCATCACCGACTCGATGGCCATGAGTTTGAGCAAGCTCCGGGAGTTGGTGATGGACAGGGAAGCCTGGCATGCTGCAGTCCATGGGGTCGCAAAGAGTCAGACACGACTGAGTGACTGAACTGAACTGATGATACCTAGATTTTTGGAAAGATAAACTGGATAAAAAATGGTGCCATTGACTAAGCCAAAAAGAATTATTGGGGGAATAAATTAGCATAGGTGATGAGACAAGTATTCAAGAACAATATTTCGTAAGAGATACTTAAAAGATATCCATATGAAGATGAAAATAGGCAGCTGAAACTCAGGAGGAAACAGAGTTAGAGATAAATTAAGAGGTCATGTGTAGATGGTATACACAAGCCTGAAAAAAAAAGTCCAGGAAGATACTATAACTGGGGAAGAGACTGGACAAAGCCCTAAATGAAGCCAACATCTAGAATTCTAGGAGGAGACCAGAGACAAAAAAGAAGATTCAGAAAGACCAAGCAATGACATGGAAGGAAAACTAAAGCCAAGTGAATGCAATATTTCAAGGAAAAAAAGTCAACTATGCCAAATGCTACTGAGAGATAAACTGACATAGCACTGACCTACAGATAAAGAAACACGCAAGTCGTGATTTCCGAGATAAAAGCAATTTCAGTCAAATTGTCAAGATTAAATCCTCACTGAAATGAGTTTGAGAACTGGAGAAAAAACAAGTTGAGATATTCTGTACAGGAAGGGAAACCATCAACAAAATGAAATGGCAACCTAAGGAATGGGAGAAAATATTTGAAAATCATATATCTGATAAGAGATTAATATTCAGAATACATAAAGAATCCATACACTCAATGGCAAAAAAAAAAAAAGCTACAAAAACAAAACCCAAAATATTCTGATCACAAAATGGTCAGAATATCTGAATAAATATTTTTGCAAAGAATACATACAGAAGCCAAGTACATAGAAAGATGTTCAACATCATTAATCATCAGGGAAATGCAAATCAAGAACACAATGAGATATAACCTCACGCCTGTTAGAATGGTTATTATAAAAATGACAAGAGATAAGAAGTGTTGGTGAGAATGCAGACAAAGGGAACCCTCCACAATGCCCTAAGTGCCCATTGATGAGTGGATAAAGAAAATGTGGGACATGTGGAGTGGCCATAATAAGGACTGAATTCTTGCCATTTGACAATATGCAGTAATGTCAAGTGTATTACACTAGGTAAAATAAGTGAGACAGAGAAAGATAATATCATATGATCTCATGCTGCTGCTGCTAAGCCGCTTCAGCTGTGTCTGACTCTGTGTGACCCCACAGACAGTAGCCCACCAGGTTCCCCCGTCCCTGGGATTCTCCAGGCAAGAACACTGGAGTGGGTTGCCATTGCCTTCTCCAATGCATGCATGCATGCTAAGTCACTTCAGTCATGTCCGACTCTGTGCGACCCTATAGACAGCAGCCCACCAGGCTCTGCTGTCCACAGGATTCTCTAGGCAAGAATACTGGAGTGGGTTGCCATTTCCTTCTCCATATGATCTCATATGTGAGGTCAAAAACAAAAACAAGCTCATAGATACAGAGAACAGACTGGTGGGTGTCGGAGGCACATGGGGGAGCAAATTGAGGATGGCGGTCAAAAGGCACAAACTTCCAGCTAAATATCAATAATAAATAAGTTATGGGGATGTAACATACATCATGGTGACTATAGTTAAAAATAACTGACAGTATATTTGAAAGTTGTTAAGACTTTGGTCACCTGATGCAAAGAGCTGACTCATTGGAAAAGACCCTGATGCTGGGAAAGATTGAAGGCAGGAAGAGAAGGGGACAACAGAGGATGAGATGGTTGGATGGCATCACCAACTCGATGGACATGAGTTTGAGCAAACTCTGGGAGCTAGTGAAGGACAGGGAAGCACGTTGTGCTGCAGTCCATGGAGCTGCAAAGAGTCGAACACAACTGAGCGACTGAACAACAACAAACAGAGTATATCTTAGAGGCTCTAATCACAAGAAAAATATTTATTTGTAACATTATACTGTGTGATGATAGATGTTAACTAGACTTATTGTGGTGATTTTTTCACAATGTATACAAATATCAACCTATTATGTTGTTACACCTGAAACTTATATAATGTTATATGTCAGTTATACCTCAACTTAAACAAGGAAGTAGAGGCAATGAGTATAAATAGCTCTTCCTAGGAATTCTTCTTCAAATATGAAAAGAACAATGGGTTGGTAGATACAGAGGTCAACAGATCGAAGATCACTTTTCCTGGTACTTCACTCTTTTTCATTATAATGATATAATCATGGTCATACTTTTATATTTCCTGTATTAAGGTAGGGGAATTATATTTCCCACCTCCATTGATATTAAATATAAGCTAATTTGAACAATGGAATGTGGGTGTAGGTGAAATATGCAAATACATTACATTTAGATCTTGTGTTCCCTGAGTCTCCTTCAGTTAGTGACTCAGCCTTTCCTTGTCTTTTATGGCCTTGACATTTTGAAGAGTATTGATAAGTTATTTTATAAAATACTCCTCAGCTTGAGTTTCTCTGATATTTTCTAGTGATGAGACTAAGGAAATATATTTTGAGGAATAATATCAGAGAAATTATTTTTCCCTCTCAGTGTCCAATTATCAGGGGATACATGATGTTGATATATTTTATTACTGGTCAGATTAATCTTTATTAATCAGTTAAGGTGATATCCTCCAGATTTTCCAATGTAGAGTTAGTATCTCCCTTTTGTATTTAATAAATACTTTGTGGAACTACTTTGAGAAGGTACAAATATTCCCTTTCTCTTTGAATTTTAACCTTCTGTTCATCCATTAGTGGATCTGGCTTGTACCATTTATGTATTCAGTAATTCTTCAGACCAGACCCCAAAACATTCATTTGATTATATTTGCTTGAATCTAAATATGAGCTTTGTCTTCTGTTCATTTGACTTCTTTGCCTATGTTTAGTCAATATAAATTAATTTAGTTTTTAGGTATATCTTAAAATCTGTCTGTATATAATTTTGTTCTTACTTCTAAATGATTTTGGAAATTCTAGTTCTTTTACCTTTTCATATACATTTTACAATGAGCCTGTCAATATCTACAAAAAAATCTGATGAGGAATAGATTGGAAATACACTGGATCTATATATCAAACTAGAGAACAGTGATATTTTAACAATATCTGGTCTTCAATCAGTGAACATGCCTATTTATTTAGCTTTATTAGATTTCTTTTGTCAAATTTTCCCAGTATTCAGTATACAGTTCTTATACATAATTTGTTATATTTTTACCTAATACTTGCAGGGCTTTTTGTTATTATAAATGACATTTTTAATGTCAAATTCCAATTGTCCATTGCTAGTATATAAAAATACAACTGGCTTTTGTATATTTGACTTGAAGAAGCCATAATTCTACATTTTAAAAGAATATTTTCCTGGATATGAAATTATAGATTGACAGTATTTTTTTTTCTTTAATCACTAAAGATGTCATACCATTATCATCTAGATTGCATGGTTTAAGAACAGAAGTCCTTATTCTAATTTATGTAATATGTCTTTTTTAAAAAAAGAAATTCTGGGGTTTCCTTTGTAGCTCAGTGGTAAAGAATTTGCCATTCAGTGCAGGAGACATGGGTTCGATTCTGCCTTGGTCCGGAAGATGTCACATGCCATGAAGCAACTAAGCCCGTGAATCACAGCTACTGAGTCTGTGCTCTAGAGCCCAGGAGCCACAACTACTGAGCCCATGTACTGCAACTATTGAAGCCCGCATGCCTAGAGCCCATGCCCTACAACAAGAAAAGCCTCTCCAATGAGAAGCTGGCGCATGGCAACCACAGTAGCCTCCACTCACCGCAACGAGAGAAAAGCCTGTGCAGCAGCAAAGATCCAGCACAGCCAAAAATAAATAAATAAATTTATAAAAAAGAAAATCTGGCTACCTTCAAGGTTTTCTTTTTGTTGCTTGTTTTTAGCAGCTTAAATATGATTTGCCAAGGTAGGAAAAAATGTTATTTTCATTTCAAATATTTCTTCGTTTCATTTGTGGTATTCTTACAATCTCTCTGCTTTCTTGAATTGCAATTATAAGTATGTTAGGCTGTCAGTTATTGCTCTATAACTTTTCAATGTTTTCCTTTTTCCCTGTCTTATTAATATTTTCCCTTTGTCTCTAAGTTACTGTAATTTCTGTTAACCTAACTTGAAAAGCACAGATTCTCTCTTTGGATGTGTCAAATCTGCTGATGAATCCATCAAGGCATTGTTTATGACTTCTTCTGTAGTTTCATTTCTAGCCTTTTTGTTATTTTTTTAAAATAACTTCCACTCTGATGCTGAAATTAATTCAATCTGTCATCCTGTCCATCTTTTCCATTCAAAGCTTAAACATATTCAGCCATAGTAATCTGAATGTCTTCTTAGGTAGTTTGACCATCTGTATGATGTCACGCTTTGGGTCTAATAATTGATTTGTTTCTTGAGACGTGTGTTATTTTCCCCTTGTCATTTGACAAGGGGATATACGTCTGTCTCATATATTTTTTAGCTGAGAGTGATACACTTTTGTTCATGTGGGGATAGTTTGCCAAAGAGTTTTTCTTAATGTCTGCTCCAGCCTCAGCTTCCGGTCTTCGCTTTGCACTGTACCTCACATAGGGTCTTCCTCCTGCAACTGTTCAGTGTGGTAAGGCCAGTGTTCTCTGTGGTTCTAATTAAACTTGATTGTCATGCAGTCACCATATCCTCTGGTTTGAGGGATGTGATTTTCTTACTTTTATTGTTCTCCTGCTAGCTGTTGCCCTATGTCTTACATAAATCCCTGCTCTCCCCCAAGATTAGAAGTTCGTTCCCCCCTCCCCCCGACCTTATGGGTTTTAACCTATGCTCTAAGGGCTGACCTATGCTCCAAGAACAAAATTTGTTGTTCTTCACCATGAAGGGTAAGGCTTTTGCTCCATAGCAATACAAGAAAGAGGGTCCAGGAATATTTTCATACCTTTCTCAGAGAAGCTGCAGGCCCCTCCTCTAAGTCTGTACCACAAAGGATAATTTTTCAAAGTTTCTCCAGTTTTGTCTGGAGTGCCAGTGGGATTTTAGGGGGTTAAGCTACTAAGAGGATGTCACTGTCAATCTATCTTAAGCCCTTGGGATAAAAATTATGACCTTTCAGTTTTCTCATCTTTTTGTTGTTTTTGACTGTGAACAGTGCTTTTTTTCCAAAGCTAAACATTTAAACATCACTGAGCAGAACATGGAAATGCCAAGTGACAGATTTTTAAAATTAGAAAGCTTAAAAGGTCGAGAAGTTTCTTGCCTAAGGTTATATTAATTGGTGGCAGAGTTGAGTTCATTGTAACTGTTATCAGCTAAACACTATTTCTATGAACCATTTACTGGGTCATTAAAATATTTTAGTACAAAGAAACTTTCTCTGAAACATATTTCTCTTAATAGTATTTATGATGATGGAATTTTGTTTATACAGTGATACCTAAAGAAGAGCTCATTTTTAATCCCTTTTCGCCTATTTGTCTTTTGGAGATCTTTATTTTATTTTCTAAAGTCACATTAGTAAAAATCTGTTTTAAATGTAGCAGTTTTATTTCTAGGTGAAACAGATTTTAACTGGAAAGAAATTATTTATATATTATTTTAAGATACTAGTGCTTTATATTTCACTAAATATCCAGGGAGTGTTAATTGAGAAAACATGGTTGTTATCTTTACAACTATTACATTCTAAAATACAAATTCTTTGAGTATGTAACTTCTACTGATCATAGCAAGGAGTTCAAAATTAGAATAACATCAATATTAATAATGAAAGTAGTAGCAACAACAATAAAACAAAATTAATATCCTATAAATCTGTATATCCCTCTACATGTATAAAATGCTTTGAGACAGTTTTGGCTTTACATTTATTATCTAGATTAATGCTAAAATAGAATATTCTCTTGTCAAATCATCACTGGTATAATTCATATTGCTTAAAGATAAACTTTCTCATTTTGAGGATTATGCATAATGCTTTATATAAACCTATAACAATATAAAAAGAAGGAAAACCATATATTTTTATTATGGAGAAGGATTTTGGCTTTCATTCACTGGCAGCAATATAATTGAGTTGGAACTATGAAATTCTCTTGAGAAGTTTGTTAAACCATTTTGTGAAAATAAGCATTTAAGGTAAATGATGTGTCAGTATTTAAAGATTATAGACAGGTAATATAAGAAGAAAAAATAAAGTACTTATCAATAAGCACATAAAAAACTATAAGAATTACTGTTTTAAGATGGATTAATAAAGTCAATGATAGAATTTTGTTCTTACTTCCCAAATACACTGATGATGGGCTATTTTTTAAGCAACATCTAAATTTCTGGTTTCTTCTATATCATATTGAGAATAGAGAAAGCGACTAGTCATATTAGATATAAATACACACCATAAATATCACAAATTTTACAAAAAGTACTGGCTAGTTATAATTAAATTACTGAAACAACATATAGAATGACCATAAAGAAATCTTGAAGTACGTATTTATGAATATGTTATCTTATTAACATATGCATCTATTAACTAAAATACTATATAATATTAAATATATTAAAGAGTTAATATACTCAAATATGCATCAGTATATTATAATCATGATAACATTTCTTCATATAAATTAACTTATACATTATTATTGATTTAAATTAATTTAACTAATATATAATATACAATTTATATATTAATGTTGTTCCCATTCATTGGGAAAGCACTGGATTATTTTGTAAATGACACAATCACAACAGATATCTAGCTAAAGGAAAAACAAATAGGAAAACCTGCACACTAAATATAAAGATAAGTTCTAGATGAATTACATATTTAAATATATTTTTTAAAAACTCTACGAGACGTTAGAAAATAATTTAGTAGTCTATTTTCACAATGTTTGAAGGAGAAAATCTTTCTAACCAAGAAAGGTGAGTCAGGGAATAGAAAAGAAAGGGCTATTCAATGACAAAATTGCAAAAAAAAAGAATAAAGCTATGGGAAAATTCTATAATCAAACACAATAAACAAATAATAGATTGAAAGAAGTTATCTCCCAGGGACATATCAAAAATGTTTTCTAAATTAATAGGAGGCAACACTTCCAAATCCATTCTATGAAGTCACCAGTACCCTGATATCAAAACCAGATAAAGATAAAAAAGAAAAAAATTACAGGCCAATATCTTTCAAGAATATAGATGTAAAAATACTCAATAAAACATTAGCAAAATCAATTCAACAATACATATAAAAGGATCATACACCATGATCAAGTTGGATTCATTCAGAGTTGCAAGGATGGTCTGACATATGCAAATCAATCAATGTTACATATCATATCAGCAAAAGAAACAGCAAAACTACATGATTATCTCAATAGATGAAGAAAAACTGGTTGACATTGTTCATACTTTTTATATTATTAACATGCCCATACTACCCAAAGCAATCTATAGATTTAATGTAATCCCTATCAAAACACCCATGACATTTTTCACAGAATTAGTAGAACAAATAATCCTAAAATTCATATAGAACAACAAAAGGCCCAGAATTGCCAAAACAGTTCTGAGGAAAAGGAACAAAGTTGGAAGCATTGTCCTTCAGACTATACTACAAAGCTACAGTAATCAACACAATGTGGTTTCAACACAAAACAGACATGTAGATCAATGTAATAGAGCAGAGAGCCCCAAAATAATTCCAATTCACACATCTATGATCAATTAATCCACAACAAAGGAGGCAAGAAAATACAATGGAGGAAAGACAGTCTCTTCAACAAGTGGTATTGGGAAAGCTACACATAAATCAATGAAATTAGAATACCTCCTTACATTTTATGGGCTTCTCAGGCAGCTCAATGGTAAAGAATCTTCCTGCTATTGCAGGAGACACAAGAGATGCAGGTTCAATCCCTGGGTTGAGAAGATCCGCAGGAGGAGGCCATAGTGACCCACTTCAGTATTCCTGCCTGGAAAACTCCATAGTCAGAGGAGCCCAGTAGCCCCTGGGGTCACAAAGAGTTGGACATGACTGAGCAACTGTGAATGAACACACACGGTTGCATCATACATACAAATAAACCCTAAATTGTTTAAAAACCTAAATATAAGACTTGACACCATAAAATTCCTAGAAGAAAACATAGGCAAAACATTCTCTGACATAAATTACAGCAATATTTTCTTAAGTCAGTCTCCTAAGGCAAAAGAAATAAAAGCAAAATAAACTAATGAGACATAATCAAACTTAAAAGCACTTGTACTGCAAGGGAAGCTATTAACAAAATGAAAGGACAACCTGTGAAATGGGAGAAAAGATTTGCAAATGATGTGACTGACAAGGGATTAATCCCTAAAATATACGAACAACTCAATACTGAAGAAACAAAAAACCCAACCAAAAATGAGGCAGAAAATAGACGTTTCTCCAAAGAAGATATACAGATGGCCAACAAGCACATGAAAAGATGTTCAGGTCACTAATTATTAGAGAAATGCAAATCAAAACCACAGTGAGGTATCACCTCACACTGGTCAGAATAGCCATCATCAAAAAGCCTACAAATAATACATGCTGAAGAGAATGTAAAAAAAAGAGACTCTTCTACACTGCTGGTGGGAACACAAACTGGTATGGCCACTATGGAAAACAGTGTAGAATTTCCTTAAAAAAAACTAAAAATAGAGTTTCCATATGATCTAGTAATCCCATTGCTGGGCATATAGCCAGAAAAGATGGAAACTCTAATTCGAAAAGATATATGCACCCCAGTGTTCACAGAACACTATTTACAATAACCAGGACATGGAAACAACCCAAGTGTCCAACAACAGATGATTGGCTTAAGAAGATGTGACATATATGCACATGCACGCACACACACACACAATGGAGTGCTGCTCAGCCATAAGAAGAAATATTGTCATTTGCAGCAATATAGATAAACATAGAGAATATTATACTTAGTGAATTAAGTCAGACAGAAAAAAAATATTAAGGACATCACATGTGGAATCTAAAAACAATACAAATGAATCTATATATAGAACAGAAATAAGCACATAGACATAGAAAACAAATTTTGGGTTACCAAAGAAGAAAGGGAAGAGAGGAGGGATAAATTAGAAGTATGTGATTAATGGATACAAACTATTAAACATAAAATAGATAAGCAACAAGGATTTACTATACTATATAGGGAACTATATTCAATATTTTATGATAAACTATCACTTTGCTGGTACAACTGAAACAATATTGTAAATCAACTGTGCTTCAAATAAGAAAAGGTTTTCAACTGATGACATGAAAAAGTGTTGCAAATTAATGGCAGATGTAAAACAACCTAATATCATTTAAAATGGGCAAAAGTTGTGAAAATACAATTTACATGAAGCCAAATGTAAACACTAATGTTAGGTCTGAAAGTTCTGCTTCCTGGAACCCAATAGGTTTCTTACAATGGCCAACTGAATGGCATCATGTTGACAACAGAGACATTAATTTTCAAAGAAAGGGGATGCTACCTAACATTTATCCATCTACCTACACATCTACATTTACATAAAGCTAAATTAGAATTTTTTGAGTTACATGAAAATGACTAAAATTATATTTGATTAGTTTCAGTTAGATATACATAATTATGTGGGAAAAGAAAGGCCTGATGTTTTAAAGAAAAATATAAATAGAGCAACATGGTTAAATGTATCTTCTCTATGTGCTTTTCTGCCAGGAATCTTTAACCAGAAGTAGGATTCCCTAACACTGAGATTGCTCTGCAGACAACAATCTAAATTGAGGCTCTAAATCTTTTCTTTTAAATCGAAGATAAAATTTAATTAGCCCTTACAGAAATTATTTACATTGTGTAAAATGTTTTGAATAGTGTGCTAATCCTTTTACCACTGCATCATGGAATATCATGAGTAATAAAGTGATATGATAGTCCTTATATGAGCACTTTTAATTATATTCATCTTTCTCTTTAAAATGATTCAAGGTTTTTTATTCTTGAGCAGAGAAAAGTGTTACTTTCAGTAAAGTCTTTTTGTTATCTAGGAAGCAATAAGATAAAATATAATAGTGAGCTTTTATACTTAAAATAAGGAAGAAATTATTAAGTATAAATAATCACAAAGGTATTTTGTATTATGTGACAACAAACTGTATATTTTCTATTGTGCTTGTCAAAAAGAATGAGATATATTGCCAATACTATCACTATTTTTAGAAGGTGATCAAAAGTAGTTTTAAGCATGATTTGCCTATTAGAACACTTGTAAAAATATTTTAAAAATAAAATGTAAATGTTTTTGAAGGCACAAAGCTGATGAACTAGTGAAAATACATAAAATGACACTGATACCAAGATTTAATTTCACAGAAATGTCATTTCTTTCTACATATATAAAGTTGCAATTTAAATTATAACTTTAAAATAATCCCAGTAAATATTTTCTCAGGTTTTCTCTAGAGGTAGTTAAGTTTATTATAAGGTTCATACAGATAAATAAACAGCGAATAACAGCCAATAAAAATCTTAGAAAGGAAAAGCAATATGACAGAGCTATCTTCAATACATACTAAAGAAAGAAAGAAAGTGAAGTCGCTCAGTCATGTCCAACTCTTTGCGACCCCGTGGACTGTAGCCCGCCAGGCTCCTCTGTCCATGGGATTCTCCAGGCAAGAATACTGGAGTGGGTTGCCATTTCCTTCTCCAGGGGATCTTCTCAACCCAGGGATTGAACCCAGGTCTCCCACATTGCAGGCAGACACTTTATCCTCTGAGCCACCAGGGAAGCTAAAGCACATTATAAAGCCTCTCTAATTGAAACTGTAATTTGGGCTCTAAAAGACAGATCAGTGGAATAGTAGAGATAATTCAGAAAGAACTGAAGTACATATGGCAGTTTAGTCTATGATAATCTTGGCATGTCAAATCAGTAGGGATAAGATGGGCTTTTAAATAAATCTTGAAGAAATATAGTAGACAATCATTTGGATAAATTAGATGAAGAGAAACACCATATTCTTGGATTGAAAAACTCAATAACTTAGTATTTCTAAGATGCCAGTTGCTCACAAATTAACATATAGTTAATTAACATTTAATTAATTAATGTTAAAATTAATTAATTTAACATTTAAATTAAAGTCCTCACAAGGGAACATGTGTATATCTGTGCTCCTGTGTGTTTGGTAATTACTAGTTGATTCTGAAATTATTATGAAAGTTCAAAGCATCTAGAATAACTAAGACAATCTTGAAGAAGAGGAAAAATTTGAAGGGTTTATGTTAGTACATATTAAGACTTGCCATATGGTAGTTGAGATACACGGTATTGGTGCAAAAACGTATGAATAGACAACTAGAAAGGAACAGAATCTAGAAAAAAAACTCATACATATTCTGTCAATGGATTTAAGAGAAAAGTGTAATCGCAATTTAAGTAAGGAAAGGATGACTTTTTCTATAAATGGTGATAGGACAATTATGTATATATAATGAACAAAACTGCTTTCAAATTGTAGTGCTGGGAAAGACTCTTGAGAATCCCTTGGACTGTAAAGAGATCAAACCAGTCAATCCTAAAGGAAATCAACACTGAATACTCATTGAAAGGACTGATGCTGAAGCTGAAGCTCTAATACTTTGGCCACCTGGTGTGAAGAGCTGACTCACTGAAAAAGACACCGATGCTGGGAAAGATTGAGGACAGGAAGAGAAGGGGGTAACAGAGGATGAGATGGTTGGACAGCATCACTGATTAATGGACATGAATTTGAGCAAACTCCAGGAGATAGTGAAGGACAGAGGAGCCTGGTGCGCTGCACTCCATGGGGTCACAAAGAGTCAGGACACGACTTAGCGACTGAACAATAACAAAACAATGAATAAAATGAACCTTGATTCTGACATCTTATCATATTTAAGATTATTGAGATAAGTATCAGGAAAAGTGAACAATAATGCTTCTACTAAAAAGAAGATATATCTTTATGACTTTATGCCCCAAGCTATCAAGATTATTGCCAGTATACAGTACCTAGGTACCAACTTTTTGGGAGAATTGCCTTCAGCAGAAGAGAGTCACCTGACCCAGTTAAACTCCTTTCCAGGATTAGACTACATTTCATGATGAATTGATGGGGTTGGGGTGGGAGGGATGGGCGTGAAGAAATGAGATGTAAAATCCTGGCCTCCCATGAGACAAGTGCTAGGGCCTGGTGCCCTGGGAAGACCCAGGGGAATCAGGTGGAGAGGGAGGTGGGAGAGGGGATCGGGATGGGGAATACGTGTAAATCTATGGCTGATTCATATCAATGTATGACAAAACCCACTGAAATGTTGTGAAGTAATTAGCCTCCAACTAATTAAAAAAAAAAATTACACTCAAAGATACAATGTTCCAGGCTGGAGGAAAAAAAAAAAAAAATTCCTGGCCTCCTCATCTCCAACTGGGGAAACTCTGAAGCACTATCCTTGTTTCAGTGCTTGCCAGGGTGTGAGCTGACACTTTTGTCCTCACCTCCCTCTGTTCAGTTTTGTTTTAGCCTCTCTTTCCCAGTGCTGCAGACCCTCATATACTGCCCACTAGGACACTTCCTGCACACCAACCTCCTTCTCAGAGACTGCTTTCCAGGAAGACTTTTTTTTTTTTTTTGCAAGAGTGGCATTTATGATACTTCTGAGTGAAACTTGGACAGATATTTAAAGTTTTCGTTTTATTTTTACTGACGTTTTATAGCTATCTTCTGTTTAAAACAAAATTGCATAATTGGGTACGAGTCCAAGCCCTACATTCGAACCCAAGTTCCAGCACATACTGTGAGTGTGATCCTGGATATAACTTATCAGCATAAGTTACACATCTCAGTATGCTCATCTCTAACACAGCACTATTAATGGAATCTGTCTCCTAGGGTTGTTGTGAAGACTAAATGAATTGATATTTATAAAGTGTTTAGTTTCTGGAACAGAGTATATTGTTACTGCTCATGACAAGTGACACTGCTTTCTACTAAAATACTATTAGGTAAATTATATAGGGGATACTAGGAAATGCCAAAGTTTGTGAAAGTGGTATGAATAATAGAAATTTGCTGAGTTTTTAAATTTAAATGTTGAATGAACAGAATATATAAAGGATTAGGAATAGCAAAAGGAGAAACAAGGGTGAGTCATTTTTTAATATAGTTAGATATAAATATAGATATCTATAAAGTTGGATACTCTTAAAACATAAATATGAATATAAAAATAGATATCTACTGTTCTGTAATATATCCTCTTCTAGAAAAGGTATTGACCAAGGCAACAAGACTTTCATCAATGAGCAGCTGATGAAAATTAAAATCATTTCTCTCCTAACTGTTTCACCTAAAAAGCAGTTTTCAGGAGAAAAATAACTGCTATTTATTGCTTTATTCATTTTTCAGAAATATATTTCCTGGCATGCACTGGCAGTGTGCTAGATCCTGTTTCATCTAAAACTGAGAAAATCAGGAATTCATCTTTGCATTTACCTATTTTCACCTATGCAAATAATACTAATAACCAATACTTGTACATAATTTTAATGTTTAGACATTTCATCACATGCACAACTGCATTTGTTCAAAAAATACCTTATCAGGAAAAAAATATCCTATTAGGTAAAATTGATTTCTACTTTTTCTGATTTCCAAAACAGGGTCTACAGAGTACAGAAACCAGCTCAAGCTAACACAGCTTTTCCACATTACAGTAAAAAAAAAAAAAAAAAGATCAAGGGGGGGAAAAAAAAAAAAACAAAAAAACAGAACACAGATTCTCACACTGCAAGTCTAATGTCCTATTCCTGTAGTGTGGCTCCCTTCCTAAAGCCCTAGGTCTAACTTTACACATATATAGATTTGTAAAGTAGTGCCTACTCCCTAGCGCTACACTATGATATATAATAATGCTAATCTACGCCCCCCTCCCTTTTTCTTAACTAACACAGTCAGAGGATCCATGAAAATGTTCCAGCTAAGATTTTTTTTTTCTCAAGAGTTTAATCTTGATTTTCCTTCAGTGACATTTGAATACTTACTAGTAAAAGAGAAGAAAAAATACTGCAACTCTTATACATGTCTCAGCATTATAGAAGGATGTCTTCTGAGATCACAATTCACCTATACTCTTGTCTCATTCTTGGTTACTTGACCTAATTAGATGTGTAGACAAGACTGAGTTTTAAAGTGACAACCTGGCAGGTTAAGATTCTCCACTGACAGGAAGACCTTTTTTTTCTCCTCCTGTCTACTTCCTGTCACCAGTTATGAGAGAAAGATAACAAAAAGAACAGTGAAACTACTAAAAACAAAATGAAGTATTTAGCTATTAATATCTATAGCTTCCCTTGTGGCTCAGCTGGTAAAGAATCCGCCTGCAAGGCAGGAGACCTGGGTTTGATCCCTGGATTGGGAAGATCCTCTGGAGAAGGGAAAGGCTACCCACTCCAGTATTCTAGCCTAGAGAATTCCATGGACTGTATAGTCCATGGGGTTGCAAAGAGTTGGACATGATTGAGTGACTTTCCCTTTCCCTTCATCTGTAGCTTAGTATAGAACTCAGTCTAAGGAAGAAAAATTCTAGAAAAAAAAAATGTTTCCTTTGAGGAATGAAATGGATGTGAACATCTTTTTCCAATGTAAAAAATAGTTTCAATGGCTAGGGTTCTTGCCTTGGTTTCTATCTATCTATCTATCTATCTATCCATCCATCCATCCACCCATCTATCTATCCATCAATCCATTCACCCACCCATTCAAGTTTATTAAGGGATTTCATAAATGCAAAGGAACTTAAAATTTTAGAAAGAACTAATATGATTTAATATGAGGAGTATTTGCAAAAATTATTTTTATCCATGTCCTTCTGTCATTGTACAGACCAAAATGTTGGTAAAGTCAGGTTGTGACTGGGATGATGCATAGACAAGCTTACCATGGACTGAAGCAGCAACATTCACAAATGAGGAATATATTCTAGTATTACCAGCTGTTACTTGGTTTCCCTTTAATGTCTAGCATTGAACTGAATTGAACTGAATGCACTGTCACATTACATGGCAAATTGGACAATGCAAGTTCAGAACCTCACCACTCAATCAGCTCATCTGAGAGCATGCAGGTGTAGAAAGACGTATTTTTAAAGCTACAAATGCTTTTTATGGTACATGAGGCAATTTTTACAATACAGTCAAAGAATTTCAAAGTCTTTAAAAAGCCAATAGCACTGTAAGAAACAGATCCCATTTCTTTTGTACTCTTATTGTTTATGTTCTCCAACTCATCAGGGACATCCTTAACACTAATATTATATCATATAAGAATATTAGAGCAAATAGGAAGTTTCTTGAAAATAAACAATCCTCTTTGGAAATTTTATTATATAGAGCAGCAGGGAATATATTTTGAAATGTCAACCCACTGCACAGACAGGGTGTCCACTGTTAGAAGAAAAATCCAGCAGAAGACTGCATTAAATTTGAAAACCATTTGAAGACAGCATTAACAATATAAATGATAACTAAGAAGGTACATTTATAATTTTTACATTTTTAAAATTTGAAAAATTTAAATGGAACACAAAATGTTGGTCTCTGTGTTGCACAGAAATTACATTATATATAATTCCTAATGAATTATTTAGGTTTTAATTTGAAAATGTCTTAAAAATTATTTGCTGCAGAATAAGGACCCAGGAATAAAAAAAAAGGAAGCATAAAAAAAAGCAAAGTCATTTCCATATAAAATAGTTCAAAATTAGCAAACAAAGATGAAAATTTTATAAACTAATTCAATAAGATTGCTGACTCTGGTAAGAGAAACAATAATTTCCATAATCTCCATATTCAACTCTATGTTTACAGTGAATGATTCCCTGCCATTTTATTATTTTTTTTACCTTTTGACCACCTTTACACAATATTTGTATTATTTAAATAAAAGTACTGCCAATGGAAATTTTGTATTTTTTTCAAGCAAAAATAAACTTCATTAATATTCATAAATACTATGTTTGAAAATATTAAGGAAATAATTGGTCCTGGATAAGAAGATTAAATATTATAAAGATGCAGTTCCCCTCAAATTTGTCTATAGGTTTAATGTAATTTCAATCCAGTTGTTTACTGTGGCTTTTCAGAACTTGTTTACAAGTTGTTCTAATTTTTTTTCTAGAAGTATTAAGAGATGATAAAAGGAAAGGAATGATTGAAATGACAATGAGAAAATAGAAATAAAATAAGAAAACATAAACCTGTAGGATTTAAACTCTATGGCATTGGGAAAAGACCTGAAATACAGATCTGTGTAACAGGGTACACATGATCTGAATATAGAATATCACATTGCAAAAATTAATAACAACAAAATAATAACTATCATTTAATTAAAAGATAGAAATCTTGCCTCTTAAGAGGGGGATCAAATTAGACTGTAATTTCATAGTGAAAAAACCAAAATCTTGATGAATTAAAGGAGAAAATGAAAAAGATGCCTACCTACCTGTAACTCCTTCCCCATTATAAACAAAGAAGAATAAAGAAAATAGTGGTAAATTTCCAACTTATTTACAATATATAAAGGCTTTGAAAGTGTAAAATCAATTGAAGAAATGAAAAAAGAAGAAAATGTCTCATATCAATGGGTTAGTAAAATTGAAATATAAGCAGACATAAATAGTCACTACAAAAACAAAGTTGTTATTTGGCATTAAGCTGGTTTCTAATTTTTTTGTTGCTATAAATAACTCAATATCAAACATCTCTGTGAGTAAATAATCCATCTGCTGGTTATTTCTTGAAAATATCTCACCAGAAATGGAATTACTGTGTCAAAAAAAAGTGCTAATTTCTAAGCTTCTTTATATACATCACACAAAGTGATTTTCAGCAACTGAGAGAGTTAATTCCTAGGCAGGCTGATAAGAAGTCTGGGGTCCCCGAGGAAGGGGAGGAGGAGGGGGAGGAGGAGGGGGAGGAGGAGGGGGAGGAGGAGGGGGGAGGAGGGGGAGGAGGAGGGGGGAGGAGGGGGGAGGAGGGGGGAGGAGGGGGGGAGGAGGAGAAAAGGACACACTTTTTTCTTTTTAACATTCCTTCATCTTAATCATGTAATTTTTTTTTTCTTTAAGCCCAGAGCTAATGATTACACAACAAAACAACCCATTTTGCTCAAGGATATGTTTTGCCTTAAACTCTGCGTCAATGATTATATAACAACAACATATCCTGTTCAAGGACATGTTTCTTGTCATCTTAAACTGTATGTTGTGAGGGTGGGTCTGGTAAGCCTTTTACAACCTTGAGACAATCTTTTGATTTACTGTAATAACCAACTGAAAAAGTATATAGCTCCCTTGCTGAAACTAGCGAGGGGGGCACTTTCCGTCCCCCTTCTGATGTCTATGTCAGAAGCTTTCTCTGTTCCTTTTCCACTGTAATAAAACTTGTGTCACACAAGAGCTCTGAGTGATCAAGCCTGTCCCTGATCCTGAAGCTGAACTCTCTTCTTCAGAGATCACGAATCCGACATCAATCACTGTAAGCTATAACAACTATTGTAATGATTTGGTGATCCGTGCTCAGTTGCGTCCAACTCTTTGCGACCCCATGGACTGTAGCCCGTCAGGCTCCTCTGTCCATGGGATTTCCCAGGCAAGAAACACTGGAGTGGGTTGCCATTTCCTGCTCCAGGGGATCTCCTCAAGCCAGGGATCAAACTCGCATCTCTTATGTCTCTATACTTCCCTAATCAGTATTTGTGGAGAAGGAAATGGTAACCCATTCCAGCATTCTTGCCAGGGGAAATCTCATGGAGAGAGGAACCTGGCAGGCTACTGTCCCATGGGTTGCAGAGTCGGACATGACTGAGTGACTACACACACACAATCCATATTTGTTCCTATTTCATTGAAACAGAAAAATTTTTTATAAAAGAAAGGAAGAGAAAACTTAGCTACCATTTAACTTAACATCTATTTGAATATTAGTGACTGAACTTATTTTTATTAATTGTTTGGCCATCTGTACTTTCTCTTTGGTGAACTGCAATTCATACTTCTTTCAATATATTGAAAAGAAACAGAAAACAAAGATGTTGAAATCAGACATACGGTAGTCTGGCTTTGTTAGCAAACAACTGTTTTGATGTTGTGTAAGTTAATTTTTCTGAACTGCAATCTCCTTGATTCAATAAGAATAACACCTAAAAACATGGAGTTAATGTATCAAATGAAATAAATTAATAAGGTTCAGAATGCTGATATAAATGACTAGAGTAAAAATAAGTCATGAACCCACTTATATTTAAATGTCAGTAGTAGTTACTGATTTTAGCCATTATTTTTAAATTAATTACGATAATCTGTATTTTATATTTACAATAATTATTAAGATTATTTGTTGCAATTAAAGATATTTTAAGCAAAGTCATAGTTTGTGAGCTTTAGATTTTTAAGCAACTTCATTATTTCTTATGCCTTATAATTTTTTCCTATTCATCAATATGCAAATGGGATGACTAATAGATACACACCCTAAAATACATTTTCACCAATTGTCAGCTTTGCAAAGATGAAATTATTTTTCATAAGTGTAAGCAACTTTAGCACACTAGGTATTTTTAATTTTCCAAAATCTTCTTTGACTCACACACTTATGTATTAAGTGATGTGACATTCAACTATTCAAAATCTCAGAGATAACATTTTTTTACAAGTTGTATTCATGCATTATGGAATGAAAAAGTGAAGATGTGATAACTATACATAAAGGTTACATTATCCACATTTTTCTGTCAACGTACTAAAAAAACTTGTGAAAATTTTTAACTTGTATATTTCATTTTCCTTAAATAATTATTAAGACAATAAGACATATATTTATCATCTCTGAAATGTGACAGCATACAGAATGACAGAACATAAAGGCAGAAATCCCATACCTTTTGTGTGAGTCACACCACTAATCTTGAAGGCAGAAGTCTCCTCGAGGAAGCTGTCCCAGATTTGAGCCATGACAAGACGCTTGGGCTTTTCCTCACCTAATCAAAATATAAAGAGATAATAGACTTCAATGTCACATTAAAGAGGACAAAACCAGTGGAGACTGAAATAGAAGCAAAATCTCCTTTTAATGGAAAATTTTCAGATCATTTTTCAAGGTATATTTAAGATTAGATTTAAATGACATTTCTGAAGCAGATATTCATCACTATTAACGGTTTTCTCTATAATATTAAAAAGTCAACTTATAAAATCAACTCATAAATTCTTAGAATTTTCAGTTAAACTATTCAAATTAAAAGATACTAAAGAGATCATGTTTGAGTCCACCATCTAAAAATAGATTATAGTAGTTAGTTAATAACTATACATGCATAAATACACACTTTTGCAATGTTAATAATTTAAACTAACCACTACAAAAATCAATCAATTATTCAAAATGTGCTTATGGGTTATATAATAAGTACTTGCTTTTAGTGCTACCACGTATAAAAAGTAAAAGTCTCTGTTAGCACTTACATTTATAATTATGGAGAGAGGAACATACACAAATTAACTTACACAACATATTGAACTAGATGTCAGCTGATAAGAAGGGGATTTTTGTAACATACAGTAAAATTGTATACATATTTACCATTTTGCCCATCAATACTACTTGTAGAAATACATCTTAAATATACAAAGACATTATTTGTATAGCAAAATGCATGGGGCACATTTGTATAGCAAATTATTTGAAATAATGAAAATATTTATGTACTAGAGACTAGTTGTATATAATCAATAGTGTAATAACAAAAAAAAAAAAAAAACTGAGTACTAAAAGTCATAAAAATCTATGAGAAAGATGTCCATTAACCATTTTATTAGGATTTCAGACATGGGTAAAGTCAGCAAGGTGTAAAAGAAATCATACAGTGTTCTACCTTTGTGTAAGAGGATGAAACAGAACCATGTGTGTATATATGCACTTATCCAAATATCTCATTTTTGCAGACATAAACATAGTATGGATAAATTAGAATCAAATGATGATGGCCATCTATATGGTTGATTGAGAAATTGGTAGATGGCTGAATTACAGGAATGGTATTTCTTTAAGTAGAACTTTTTATACAGATGAGTTTTGAATAATATATGTTTCACAAATTCAAAAATAAATTTAGAAAGTTTTAAAAAGCAAACCTAAAATTGAATTAAAATTAGAATTTAAGAAATCCTAATTAGAAATTAAGAGACTCATCTTTACATAAATTGACAACACAACTATACAGAATAAAGAATTAAATACTGTGGCTATTTCATTGGCATATAGTTTCTTGTAGTAAATCTCTTATGATCTTTGTCATATAAGTTAACTATTTTTATTCTTCTTGTCAGTCATGTTTCCTTATGGTCCTTTAATAATTCAGGCCATATTATGATGCCAAGTCACCAAGGAATATGAGTACAAGAAGATATGCACATGGCAGCTAGAATAAAAAGAGTCCACAAAAGAAAGGGTGAGGAAGTTAGGACAGAGAGATCCCATCATTAAGAAAAGCAAAGGAAGAATCTCTTCATAAAGTAATGAAGAAAGTGGAAGAGGGGAAGATATCAGAGGTCAGCATCTTCCTTGGTCTCCAGTCTCTTCAGGTTGAAAGAAGAAGGGCGAGAACCTTTTAAGTCTAAACATTCTCCCAGGACACAGTGAGTTTACATTAAAGACTTTTAAATTAATTTTTAAAAAGAGAAAACATTTTTTATTATCAAGCTTACTATCTTTTCTTGTCATATAGGAGAAAAAAATTTTAGAACAATGAAATAAAATTAACAAATTAATTTTATTTTAATGCTAAAATTTTGATCCAATATGTTTTTATAACACTCATAGTGATACAACTGCCCTCAAGATTCCATTCCCTGGAAAGTTCCATTAATCAGCCTTGTGTATTCCCACACCAGGAACTGTAAGCCTGACAACTGGTACAAAGTTCGCAAACACGTATTTCCTTGGTGCCTACCTTAATTTATGGTTTCCAATCCCAGCCAAATATAATACCTTTTTTAATTTGAATTTTGTCAGCTCTATCTTCTTTTCCCTCCAGGCATTTATTTCAACCCACTGTGCCACTCTTCAAATCTCTTATCTCTTTTCCTCAGCAGATGAAAATATAAGCCTAATTGCTCTTAAGCCCAAAGTGCCTCTACTACCTACATTTTATCTACATTCACATTTGTTTTAAGGTACCATCATCTGTTCAAAGGTAGAAACACCCTTCCTGTTCAAGGCTCTTCCTTCTATCTCAACCCTGATCCCAGTTCCCTCTGAGCTCTGGCCCATCAGTTAAACTCTACCGGCTTTATATCTTTTAACTTTTGCTCAACCCTGGCTTCTTCCTTTGGCTTATACATATGCTTACGTCTCTTCCGCATTAAAATGCTGACTTCCTTGAGCCTGCAATCAAGTTTTCTTAAGCAGCATGTCTCTTCTCATTATAGTTGAAGTATCAATAAGGGCATTTGACATGAAATGACATTATGTTCTTTACTTTTCTTAATTATTTCACACCAAGAGCAGGAAGAGACGATCAGGAAAGATGAGAATTCTAACAGGTAATTGATAGTGTTCAGCTTCAGCATGAATTTAAATCAAAATAGTAAATTTGTAAAAAGAAAAAAAATAGTAAATATACAATGAGGATAAGATACAGTTTTCCCACAATCAGATTGACAGAAGTTAAGGAGAATGCTGATACTCAGGGCTTACAAGGTTCGAGAAAATATACTGTAATATACTTGTGATGACAGCATGAATTCCAACAGTGTAACCATTCTGTAGAGTAAACTGGTTTTTATATCATAAGCCCTAACATTTGTGTTCCTATTAGCCCTGAAATTGAACTTTATAAAAATGGATCATAGTAATAGTAGTAGCTTTAGCAGACATGGCAATAATAGTTGAAAAGTTAAAATTATTAATGTCCATTATTAGATTTAAAATGTGTTTCATAAAACATATAGTATAATAGTTGATCTTTATTTCAGACTCATATTATTTGGTCATTTAATACAAAGTGATCAAGCACTTCACAAAACTGAATTAAAAAATACATCTTCAAAATGATATAAAAAGAGGAACAAGCTTGGATTTGAGCCAAAATTTAATCTGATTATGCTATTTATATGGAAAAAAGGCAAAGGAAACAGAATTATAACACTAGAATTTTTATAAAGTTTTGAAGAAGAAGCATTGATATATCTGAGTAATATCAAAAAAATTATAAAAATTTACTGTGAATAATTTACATATTTGGGTTTCCAGATAAAATTAGGAGAATTTGACTTGGTACACAGATTCCTAATTTCTGATCCTGGCTCCATCATTTTAGAGCTGTGATTTTGGCCATGATATCTCATTTCTTACACCTTATTTATGTTTTCTCTTAAAAAAATGATTCTCTTGAGCTAATGGATCTCTACAAAGTGTCTACTACCTCTAAAATGCTTGGATTCTATGATAGGATAATAATTACAAAATAACATATGTAAGGTAAAAGAAAAACAACTTACCAGTTAGTATGATATCGATGAAAACCTCGTCTTTGGTGGGATTTTGGAAAGGTATAGGAACAGATGCCTGAAGATGAAGGGACGCAGTTACTTTTTGTATTTCGTGAGGCTGGGGGAACAGTCCTATTCCGGAGAGGAGGAATATCCATTCTTTAAACTGATTAAAGATAGAAATACATAACAGAGATGTCCTAATTACTTATTTTTTATTTGTAACACTTAATATAGAACACATAAAAATTTTGGCAGATAAAAAAGTATTGTGTTAATATTTAACAAGCATCATTTTATCTTTCCTGCCTGTTCCAAATTCCTTTTGATTTCACTGAAAAATCAATGTTTTTACACTGAAAAAAGCCCAAAGACCAGTATTGAACATATTTCAATGCATATAGGTTATTGATAACAACATATAAGAGAAATCTTAATGAAAACCATGCATTTCTGTTCAAGGTTTTTTAAAAAATCAATTTGTCTAACAAACTGGGTACTAAACGTTGTATGAACCTTCCAAAACATTAGAATTTCAAATGAACTTTAGACAGTTATCACATTAAAGAAAAGAAGGTGAGGCACAGACTGAAGTCTCATTAAAAAGAATTGTGTACAACTTGTGTGTGTGTTTGTGTTCTCAGCTGGTCAGTCGTGTCCAACTCTTTGTGAGCCTGCCAGACTTGTCTGTTCATGGAATTTTCCAGGCAAGAATACTGGAATGGGTTGCCATTTCCTCCTCCAGGAGATCTTCTCGAACCAGGGATCAAACCTGCATCTCCTGCATTGGCAGGTGGATTCTTTATGACTGCGATTGTCATATTACTTATTCCCATTATCTAGTACAGGCTATGTTCTCTTATCACATGAAATGAAAGAATGGCTCAAAAATTATGTGAAGGAGACTGAATGTGGCCGCTGTTCTCATGCGCATTTCATAAATCTCTGTTTGAAAATGTTACCCTTGTATTAATTTAGAACAAAAGTCCCTTAAGACTCTGTTCTGCACTGAACACTTTACTAATGTTACTGATGAGTGAAGAGGTCATTAAATATCAATAACCTCAGATAAGCAGATGACACCACCCTTATGGCAGAAAGTGAAGAAGAACTCAAGAACTTCTTGATGAAAGTGAAAGAGGAGAGTGAAAAAGTTGGCTTAAAGCTCAACATTCAGAAAACTAAGATCATGGCATCCGGCCCCATCACTTTATGGCAAATAGATGGGGAAACAGTGGAGACAGTGGCTGGCTTTATTTTTCTGGGCTCCAAAATCACTGCAGATGGTGATTGCAGCCATGAAATTAAGATGCTTACTCCTTGGAAGGAAAGTTATGACCAACCTAGACAGCATATTAAAAAGCAGAGACATTACTTTGCCAACAAAGGTCCATATAGTCAAGGCTATGGTTTTTCTAGTGGTCATGTATGGATGTGAGAGTTGGACTATAAAGAAAGCTGAGCACCAAAGAATTGATGTTTTTGAATTGTGATGCTGGAGAAGACTCTTGAGAGTCCCTTAGACTGCAAGGAGATCCAATCAGTCCATCCTAAAGGAGATCAGTCCTGGGTGTTCATTGGAAGGACTGATGTTGAAGCCGAAACTCCAATACTTTGGCCTCCTGATGTGAAGAGCTGACTCATTTGAAAAGACCCTGATGCTGGGAAAGATTGAGGGCAGGAGGAGAAGGGGACAACAGAGGATGAGATGGTTGAATGGCATCACTGACTCGAAGGACATGGGTTTGGGTGGACTCCGGGAGTTGGTGATGGACAGGGAGGCCTGGCGTTCTGCAGTTCATGGGGTCACAAAGAGTCGGACATGAATGAATGACTGAACGACTGAACTGAAACTGACTGAAAATGTCCTAGTTTATCACCTCTAAAACTACAGAGATGTTTTCAAGCTTAAGTTCCAATAAAAAGAGGGAAACTTACTTTATGATTCTTTCTAAGTAGGATGGGTGGTGACAGCAAATCCATAAAATGCTGTCTTAGTAGTGAGTATTAAAAGCAAGTTTTATCTGCATATGTCTTCAAATGACTGCATTACTTTTATTTAGAGATTCTATGAGCATAGGTTCACTGTATTTTCACTTAGATGCCTGAGCTTGATCATACACAATTGATTGAGTGGAATCAAGTATCAGGGTTCAATTACATTAACAATTGTTTTTTGTAAATTATTTCTTGGCTATTTTATAAAAGAAATCATGGATGACAGAAATCGGCTTACTTTAAACAACTGGAAATGAGCTAAACTACAAAAACAGAAGATCATGTTTTCATGTTTCACCAAGTAGTCTGGAATACTGGAGCTTTTAAGTTAAACCATGTCCCACCATTCTTGGACATTTAATAACCAACAATCACCCTGCTGCTAAGTCACTTCAGTCGTGTCCGACTCTGTGCGACCCCATAGACGGGAACCCACCAGGCTCCCCAGTCCCTGGGATTCTCCAGGCTAGAACACTGGAGTGGGTTGCCATTTCCTTCTCCAATGCATGAAAGTGAAAAGTGAAAGTGAAGTCGCTCAGTCGTGTCCGACTCTTAGCGACCCCATGGACTGCAGCCTACCAGGCTCCTCCGTCCATGGGATTTTTCAGGCAAAAGTACTGGAGTGAGGTGCCACTGCCTTCTCCAACAATCACCCTAGCATTGCTTAAATCATCAACCTAGGTTCACAGAGAGAAATTAAAAAGTACCCTAGCAAATGTGTGCATTAAAAAGTGTAACATTTTTAGTTCATCTTTTATCTAAAACTTCATTCAAAGGAGACACAGTAAAGCAGAGATTCAATTCCAATGTTTCTGAAAAATGAAACAAGTGTAGGTAAAAGACAATAGATCTGGCTCACACACTGGGCAGAGCTCAAGGGCATCTGAGCTTGCTAAGAATCAGGAGAGTTTTCCATAGACACAGGCTGCAAGGACCACAGACTCATGCTGGGTAATAAAATCACTTTGATTTGATCTTTTTTTCCTTCATTTCCACTATTCTGACCTTTAGATGCAGGAAGTCACACAATCAAGTATAAAGAAGTAGTGGAAACTATTTGAAAATGAAAATGAAATGACTGAAAACCAAGAGAAAAATCTCAGAACATAATGTTTGATATCAAAGAGAAGGCCTGTTTATCATATCTGCTGCTTACTATTGTTCCTCTTATCTTGTCATGCAGTAACACAATCTCTTTGAAAGACTCTGGAAGCATATTTTGAGTTTATGATATTCACAGTTGTGATGCTCTAACCAAATTAATCTCAGGGTTCAAAATCTACACAAACAACTTTAGCCTAAAGTTAGATTTCTTTCTTTTTTTTTTTTTTTATAATCCAGAGTTCTTCACATGGATCCAAACTGGAAACAAATGAAATAAATTATAATCCATGGCCATTTCCTTAAGTTCAGCAAAGAACCATTTTCAGAAATAGTTACAAGCACTAACAGAATAGATTTTTTGATTAATTAGCTATTTAGTTGTGTGTGTTAGTTCAGATATATTCATCAGTGAAATCAAGAGAGGAAGAAAGATCTATGCGAGTTTTTCCCTAGTGGCTAATGTAATTGCAAACTCACAGACTTAGAAAAGTAACCCTAAAATTTTATTTTTAAAACATTTTATTTTTATGTCTAGACATTCATCATACATACTGCATTTTCAGAACGTTTGTTCAATCAATACTTTAGGATGAAACAGCTTTGCCTGAAAAAATTGTCAGTGAGTGTTAGTTGCTCATTCGTGTCTGACTCTTTGCAACCCCATGGACTGTAGTCTGCCAGGCTCCTCTGTCCATGGAATTCTCCAGACAAGAACACTGGAGTGGGTGCCATTTCCTCCTCCAGGGGATCTTCCTGACCCAAGGATTGAACCTGGGTCTCCTGTATTGCAGGCAGATTCTTTACCATCTGAGCCAACAGGGAAGCCCCAAAATGTCAACTAGATGAATTAAGAGGAAGCCCTCAATGATTCAGAGACGAAAAAGGACCAAAAATAAATAAATAAATAAAGGCAAAAAAATAAATAAAAAGAAAAGGCAAGAAAAATCACAAGTGTTAGGGTAATACATTGAAAAGTTTGATGTGGTCTGAACTCTAGGTAAAAGGATGACATTGATTTACGTCTCCATTCAGTTCAGTCGCTCAGTCGTGTCAGACTCTTTGCGACCCCATGGACTGCAGCACGCCAGGCCTCCCTGTCCATCATCAACAAGTTTGACTTTACTCAAACTCATGTCCATTGAGTCAGTGATACCATCCAACCATGTCATCCTCTGTCGTCCCCTTCTCCTTCTGCCTTCAATCTCTCCCAGCATCAGGGTCTTTTCAAATGAGTCAGTTAGATTTAAGTCTAACTAGAGATAAAACCTTGGAGATTTGCTATAGCTTGGAAGGAGAGGCTTAGAATAACTGAAAGCAAGGCCCAGTGTTAAAGTGATTGACAAAAAGGTTTGAGTTGATTACTTACTTGTTTGAGCTCTTTTGTGTTTGATAAAGAATTGTGAGTTTGACCTCTAGGCTAGGATTTTCTAAAGCTATCAAGATGAAGAACTCATCATTGCCCTCTGATGTGCCAGACTACCTTGAGTTCCACCAGAAATGCAAACAACTAAGTTATCTCCAAGAATGAAGATGAAAGGACTGACGCTGCTATGAAGCAATCAGCTAAAAGATAAGCCATGTTAAAATTATTTTTGTGAAATAAAATATCTCTACTATACCTTCCATTTTGTATAAGAAGGATTACTGTTTATTTTCTTTAATACTTTTGACTCAATGGGACTTCCCTGGAAGTCCAGTGGTTAAGACTCCATGCTCCCAATGCAGAGGGCATGGGTTTGATCCCTGGTTGGGGAACTAAGATCCTGTATGGTGCCCAGGGGGGGAAAATATATATATATATATATATATATGAAAAAATATATATATACATATATATATATTTTGAGAGTCAAGTATAATCCATTGTATTGCTTCAGGCCATGTATTTGTCAGTAATCATATAAACAATTTAATAGCCTCAAAAATTTTTTTCTAAATTACACATTTTGGGGGGAAAAGAAGGCACTTGGGCTTCCCTTGTGGCTCAGCTGGTAAAGAATCCACCTGCAATGTGGGAGACCTGGGTTTCCCTGGGTTGGGAGGATCCCCTGGAGAAGGGAAAGGCTACCCACTCCAGTATTCTGGCCTGGAGAATTCCATGAACTGTATAGTCCATGGGGTCGCAAAGAGTCGGACACGACTGAGCGACTTTCCCTTTCACTTTATTTTGAGTTACATACTAGCCTTTCACTGACATGGGGACCTCTGTATTATATTTGATTTCACTCCCTCCAAGATTACAGGATTTTCTAAGCTCCTTGGATATAAAGCAAACCCTTCCACTTACTTTACTCCCCCATCAACACCTGAAGAAGTAAAAAATAATAATGAATGTACAAATAATGTAAAATTCTTACTGGCAGTAACAGTTGGCAGTGTGCCTGTAGTTATAAAAATAGTTATGAAGATGGGCTGAAGCAAGATGTCCTAGGTTCAACCTCCTACTGATTTATAAAACGGGGTTGACCATACTTTTACCATAATGACTCTGGTGACAATGAATTGAAATAATTCCTAGAACGGTATGTAGCAAGCTTAGAAATGGTTAAAAAATAAACTACTATTTTTAAAAATTATTATTTAGATGAAAATAGAGTGGGAAAAAACATACTACTTGCAAGATTAGATTTCATACAATTTTATATTTAAGTTCATGAAAACTTGAGTAATAAAATCCAAGTCAGAAAATTAACATAAATGCTAGCAATTTGGCATTTACATTAAAGTACCTACATTTTATTTATTTTTTTAAAATTTATTTTTATTTTTATTTTTTTTTATTAGTTGGAGGCTAATTACTTCACATCATTTCAGTGGGTTTTGTCATACATTGATATGAATCAGCCATGGATTTACACGTATTCCCCATCCCGATCCCCCCTCCCACCTCCCTCTCCACCCGATTCCTCTGGGTCTTCCCAGTGCACCAGGCCGGAGCTAAAGTACCTACATTTTAAATCTGGGTTTATATTCTCTTTCATTCAAGTGATCTAAGAATTTAAAGATGCCTTCTTAAATGCCTGTGCATACAGAATATATATTATATTTTCCAAAGTTCATTTAAATAATAATTTACAATAAAGTTGTTTTGCTTGCAAAGATGTCAAATGGATAAATTAGATTTACATGTTTATTAACTTTAAAATTTAATTAACCTGGCTTGGTCTAAGAATACTCTATCATACCTGAGCACAGTGGAAGATGACAGAAGTCTGATGACTAGCTCTTCCAAGAGCAGAAGGACGAAAGTGAATAGGTATGTCTCTGGTTGAGTTAGGTGGTATGATCAGCTGTGTGAATTAAGGAACAAGAAAGGGAAACACAAATCAATACTTTTGCTTGAGTCGGCATCTTTGTGTGCTAGATATATGCCAGGTAGATGCTTGTGTGATTAACATGTTGCCTTGTACACTTTAAACATTTTTAGCATGGTTGCTTGGCAAATATTGGTGAAACAACCCAAGATACTAAACAGTGTTCAATAATGCATACACCATGTTCTTCCCCAAGACAATGACTACATTGATCTGTAAAAGGAAACCAGAATTAAGCTTTTAAGCTGAGTTGGAATTCCCAATAATGGAAATGTGCATTTTATTTAAGAACCCATAGCTTATTGTCCATTTCAGGAACCATGTCGAACCACTGGGAATCTAACTTGTAGCCTTGGTGAGGTCAAAAGAAATGAACTCAGTCTAAATGCAGAGGTAAGATATTCTTCTTTAGTGCACAATGAAGTTTCTTCTTTGTCCTATCACATAGACCCTCAAGGTGTGATCTACTAGAATAGCTTGAATCTGAATTGTATTAGTATGAGTTACTGCTTCAGAGATTGTAAAAGAAGCTATCCTACTATTCTATCGTAATAGAATAAGGACTTGAAGATCTTAAGTAATCAAAAAACTACACTGTGAATAATCTAACATTTACTATCAACACTTATAGAATGACGGAATGAATGTTACATGTTTGAAAAGTAAGTAACTTATTTTTTCACTATTACAGTTTTCCAGATAACTTTTGAAAAAGGAAACTTGCAGTTTACCAGTCTTTCAATCCTCATAGGATACAGCATTTACTGTTTAATAAACTCTGAGAATAACCATGAACAAACATACAAACTTATTTTTAGAACAGAGTTAATTTGTTGCTGTTGTTCAGTTGTTAAGTCATGTCAGATTCTTTGCAACTCCATGAACTGCAGCATGCCAGACTTCCCTGTCCTTCACTTCTCCCAGAGTTTGCTCAAATTCATGCACACTGAGTTGGTGATGCTATCTAACCATCTCATTCTCTGCCACCCTCTTCTCCTTTTGCCCTCAATCTTTCCCAGCATCAGGGTCTTTTCCAATGAGTTGGCTCTTCACATCAAGTGACCAAACTATTGCAGCTTCAGATTCAGCATCAGTCTTTCCAATGAATATTCAGGGTTGATTTCCTTTAGGATGGACTGGTTGGATCTCCTTACTATCCAGTGGACCCTCAAGAGTCTTCTACAGCACCATAATTCAAAAGCATCAATTCTTTGGTACTTAGCCTTCTTTATGGGCCAACTCTCACATCTACACATGACTACCAGAAAAACAACAGCTTTGACTAGACAGACCTTTGTCAGAAAAGTGATGTCTTTGTTTTTTAGTACACTTTTAAGGGCTACCCTGGTAGCTCAGCTGGTAAAGAATCTGCCTGCAATGCAGGAAACCCTGGTTCGATTCCTAGGTGGGGAAGATCCACTGGAGAAGGGATAGGCTACTCATTCCAGTATTCTTGGGCTTCCCTGTGGCTTAGCTGGTAAAGAATCTGCCTGCAACGTGGGAGACCTGGGTTTGATTCCTCCGTTGGGAAGATCCCCTGGAGAAGGGAACAGCTACCCACTCCAGTATTCTGGCCTGGAGAATTCCATTGGGTAGCAAAGAGTCGGACATGACTGAGTGACTTTCACTTTCACTTTTCTGATTTGTCATATAGCTCTCCTTCCAAGGAGCAAGTATCTTTTAATTTCATGGCTGCATGAATTAACAGAGCTAATTACTTCCTTATTATATATATGTGTGGTTTATTTACAGCAAATACATATATTTTTTAATTTCAGGCTGGATCTTCCTCTGATATTTCAAATGTGTTGATGCTATCAGTTAATGCACATTTAAGGAGTTTAATTTCAGAATCGACTTGAGCAAAAATATTAGAAAAGTTGCATTTCACATTTTCTTTCAATTTAGTAAATGTGACAAAAGGATTTCTCTCCCTCCTCCCTATATATACATAAAAGAAATCATCAATTTCATTGTAAAAGTATATAATACTACATTAATTGAGATTTTAAACTCTAGTTCTACCACTTACTAATCATGTAGTTTAAATATTTTGACCTCTCTGGCCTCAAATTCCATTTGTATATGTCAGAGGCAAGTGGTGAAAACTGAGGTTGTGTATACAACAAACCAATAACTCAATACCTTTATTTCCACAGAAAATTTATTGAAAAATTCATCTCCCCTGGTTTCAAGGAAAAGATAAACACTGTTGGATGGAATTTAACTGTAGCAAACCTACTTGTTTAGTGTAATGGGATACATATATACATAATATGCTAAATATAGCAGCTTTCTGACTCTTAAAAACATTTCATTACAAGCAAAAACATTTTATTACAAGTGTCATTAGGAGAACCAATTCCAATCTTTTGAGTTTACACTAGATCTTAGTTCAAGAGGGAAATATATTCTTCCAACAGTTAGGTAAAATGAAATTTGGACCAGATACTAGATGATGGAGACTAAAATGCTCTTAAGAAATATAATCTGAAGTATTTACTGTTAAAATAGTATCTACAATTTACTTTTAAATTGAATAGCAAGAAATGTAAGAGAGAAAAGAGAGGAAAAAAATTTAAACAAATTGTTAATATAAGAACCAAGATAGAAGGTGTAAGTCTGTGCACTGTATTATTCTACTTCTGCATCTTTTTGCTATTTTTCATAATATATGGATGGAGGAAAGTAAGTTTTTTATATAATTATTTCACTTGATAATCTATGTTTACATATTGAAGCATTTATGGATAATCATCAATATTTAAAAATCCTCACCTATGAATATTATACAACAAAAACAGGAATAAAATCATATATACATATCTATGTATTTATATAAAGTTATATATACATTAAAAACTATATAGATATATAATATACTTTCCATTTATTATCATTACCATTAATGTGTGCTCCTATTGATTCTATAACATATAATACTTTAATCATCTGTAAATTTTTCAGTTATTTCCTAATATTAAGATTACTTGCATATTCAGTGCTCAATAATATTTGATAACTGTGAAAGAATGAATGGACTAAGAAGCCATAGTTGGACATGTTAAAGTTGAGATGATCTTTTTCATTATGCAATGTAAGGGGGTATCTGTAATATAACACATTTGTTTTCCTTTGAAACACAGTTTACACTCTCTGTAAAAGTAGTTATACAAAGGATATGAATGCAACACTGTCTAATGAGTATTTTCAGTTCTGTGTAAACTATAGCCTGACCATCATATTCTGTTTAATTTATGGACAATATGGTGTTAAGTAATACAAACACACACATACATTTTAAAATAATTTCCCTAAGATTACACCATATACATCAATTTCAGCAATGTAATACTTAGCAATATCTGATTTGATACACCATGGCAATTAAGAACTCATTTCATATCATGATATTAGCTGGCAACTAGTGAGTGACAAGAGACAAGTATTAAAGTATAAACAAAGAAATCACAATTGTAGATTTGTTAAATAATTATCAAACAGCAAACAATAAAATCCTTTATCTAAATACCATATCTACTTAATAGGGCTTCCTAATTTACTGTATGGGCCCCTGAAGAAAGTAATCCATTGCAATTATCATGTTGAAATTTACTTGAAAGCATGGTTTTGTCTTTCACTATATATATTTGGTATGGTACGCTTTGGAAATACAGACAGGGCTGCTGATTCTTCAGCTCTTGTTTTGTTACTTGGAGGAAGATAGAGGGATGGAGACCCAATGAATGGCTCCAGTCTCTATCAGGAACCAAGGAATGAGAAAATGAGGCAGAGAAAGGAGAGGGGAGCAAAGCTGTCAGCACTGTCTGTGGGGAGGGGGCGGTGGGTAGAAACTAAGGAAAAGCTAAAAAGAACTGCCCCCCTAGGATTTATATAGACTAATCATATTAGTCAAAATCATATCAGTAAAATGCACAATTTTCGTGGGGATGCTAATAGCTGGGGAGACTGTGCATGAGTGCCTTAAGTGGAGGCAGGATGTGTATGGGAAATCTCTGTACCTTCTGTCTAATATTGCTGTGGACCTAACCTTCTCTAAAAAATTAAGTTTCTTTAAAAAAAAAAGAAAGAAAAAAAAGAGAAAAAAAGAAGAGCACTCTAATTAAAATCAGGGGAAAAGAAAGTCATATTACTAGGTAACTATCACAAAAACTGGTTACCAAAATGGTCAGAAATAAAGCACAACCAATTTAGAGATCAGTGAAAATGGGCATGAATCTAACCTATACATTATAATTTCAAAAATTTATATGAACATGATACTGATTTTCTTGATAAAATTGGTGACATATGTTACATTAAAAAAAATAGCATCCGCAATTCAATTGCTAATGCCCCATGGTGTGCCAAAATCAGAACTGCAAAATGTTCTAGGCAGTGGTAGGTTACTCGGCTTTCTGAATATACTTACTGGTAATCTCTTAATCTCCAGGACAAAATTTTCAGTATTACTATTTGTTGCATGCAATTCTAAGGTTTCACATGTAGGATTATCTAAAGAAATCATCTCAGTGGCAACCCTGGAAGGAAAAACAAAGCTAGTGAACTTGTTCATAAACTCATTCAATGATAATTTCACACACTCGATGACTTCTATGGGTTGAAGTGCATCCCTCAAAAAGATCAAGTTCTAACACCCAAACTCTGAGATGTGATTTATACTCCAAAGCTCTCCAAAGGATCAGACAGTGTCTGGGATTTCACCTGTAATCACTGCCTTGCTTAGCTTCTTCCCTTTGCTTATTCTGTTTCCCCTATTCTCTTACTAATTTTTCTTACTGGGAACACACCTCCTTAATAAGTCACTTGCAGTGATGTTTTGGCTCAACTCATGGCACTCAGAGAATTGAACGCTCTTTCGCTGTGCTTGCGGAGCGACATTAACTAGAAGGTACTAATGTGCCCACAGGTACACACACTCTTTAAAAGCAGGAATTGTGACTTGATCACCCTTATGTATCAGTACTAAACTTGACGTCAGACATGTAATAGGAACTCAGTCCCCTAAATATAAATGGTCATATTTCAAGGCCGAGTATCGGTTATATTTCAATGGTCATATGTCAATGATCGAGTGTTCTCAGTTGCCCACTGTTTACTCTCTTGCTTTGCCTTGAGCAAACTCTAGTCAGTCTTCTGTCTTTTTGATAGGCCACTGAACTCTGCTTGTCCCCAAGCCCGAGCAAGCACCAAAAAAGTGGAATCTGTCTCCCTTCTGAGCTTCTCCTGGGAATTAACTGACCACAGAGAAACCCTTTTTCCTATCAGTTCCTACTGGTCATTTCCCCTTCCTTGTCTAGCTTTCTCTCCAAAGATTCTGGTTATCTTTGCTTGCTCCTCCTTTAGCCTGTAAAAGAAAAAGCTTGTTCTCTTTGATACTGAGTAGCTTGTAGATTTCTGAGAGGGAAGTATTCTCTGAATTGCAATAGTTCCCTGACAACTATTTTAACAATTCCTTTTCCTCCCTTGCAATAATCACTTTGAACAAAAGCCTCTCCTCCCTAAGTCCTGACATATTTTTCTTTTCACACAAGTTTTCCACAAGGATAGTTTAAGTGGCAAACTTCCCAAGAGAAGAAAAAAATTACTAAAACAAAATATATGTTTGTCCTATTTAAAAAGAGTAACTGCAGTATAACAATATCTATTAAAAAGAACTTACTTTCCAAGGTCACAATATATTTCTTTCATTATGGTTGGTTCTGGAAGGTCGGTAGTTATTTTCAGTAAATACCAAAACTCTAGACCCGAATCAGGCTGAAAAACAATGCTGGTGGAGAGAAAAATAAAAATCTTGTCAGCAGATCTAGTTTGTATGCAAAACAAATTTGGCAGAGAAAATAAATTCCAAATAGGTGGTTCCAAATATAAAATTTGACAATCATTCTGTGACACATTCTACTCTTGTTTTAGATGTATTTTTTTTTTCATTTTCGGTGAGAAAATAATTTCTTATTCAAGAAAAAGTATTATCATGAATATCTGTCTAATAAATGCCTGTTGAATCAATGAAAACTGCTTTAACATAGGTGATTCGATTATCTTACAGTAGCTAGAACAAGTAGAGTCCTGTGTTTGAACTGTGATTAAATCAGATATAGTTGATTTTCACATGAAGACTATCAAGTGACATGCAGCTCTTGAAAGCTGCCTTTATCATCAGCATGTGCTCTCCTTTGGGGAGACAAAGAGCATATGACAGTCTAAAAATAAAACTGGGCTGGTATTCCAGCTCTGTCATCTTTTATCTGTACAGCCTTGAACAAGTCACCTAACTTGCTGAACTTCAATTTCACCATTTATAAAATGGGAACACTCATTCCTACGTCTTATGGTTACTCTGAGAATTTTAGGTGTGTATGTATGTAAAATATATGCTCTAGCGATGATAATAGAGAGAGCAGGCAGTAAGTATCAGACTAAAGTATGCCTTTTAACTGACAGTTTAGCTGACCAACTCCAAGATTCAGTCTGTGCTCATAAAGCCTCTACAGTCACACTGGGGAGGGGGGATGGGCTTATATTTCTAATGATAATCTAGCAAAATAGTGTCTTCCATATACATTATGACTTTAATTTACATGCTTTACATTATAAAAATGCTCATCCTTTACAATTGTGCAAATATATTTATTTCTTCATCATTCATTAAAATAAGAATTATTCTCTTTTGAAAGAGTATATAAACTAGCAAAGAGCTAGTAATGGAATGCATTGTACACAACAATAGTAAGTTAAGTACAATCTTTAAAACTGTAACAATTGGATGTTACTGTTGAAACAAAGAAATTTTACCATAAGCTGAGTTAATCATGAGTATAGAGGCTACGTTTGTGTGTGTGAAAACAGTGCAAAGAAAGTTTCTCATAATTATGCCATAAGAACCCTTGCCATGGCACTGTTAATATGTGTGTGTATGTTTGTGATTTGCATTTAATTGAGAATATAAGATATAAATGAATTTTTATTAAGAATACTGAAAGTTTAACCCTTAATCCTTATGGAATCATGTTCATTTGGCTCAATTTTTACACCCAGAAAAATATGGTTAACAAAAAGTGAGGTGAAAGAGAGTATATAGGGGGCAGTTTAGGTATTATTAAACTTGATATTCCAATAAATAATATCCTTGCACTAAAGAAAACAATGGTCACTCTAAATTAGTATATTTTACCAATGAATGATATTAAACAAAATTAAAACTATGAGCAAGTGTAATCTGAATGATTATACTATGCAAAGAAATAATTTGAAAGGTTAATTTCAAGGGATAAACAATAAGTATAATGCCACATTCAAACCATACCTTTCTTCTGTAAAGCCTGTACATGCTGGAGAATACCGTACGATATAGTTGACAGAACCTCGTGGAAATAGTTCAAGTTCATCGAGTCCACTAAAGGCAGCACTTGAGAATAGCACATCGAAGTGAACAATTTTCTCTTTTGGATTAATGAGAGGTACTTCAATACAAACACTCTCCTAGAATTACAAAAGAAATATATAATTAGCTCTAAGCTTCAGCACAGAGTCTTTGTCCTATGGAAAACCAAGAAATTTTTCTACATTAGGCCATTGTTTTATTTTTCTCTCCTTAGTCCACTAATGAATGTACCTCACTCTCTTTTAATCTCTTATGTATTTTCTTTGCTTAGCCTTGGTAAATTGTAAAATTATTGTTTTCAAAAACAAATAGTCAAAGAGATACACCTAGCTAAATACTCAGGAAACTTCAAAATTATATACATTTAAAATATATTTTTCATCAGTACAATTATTATTATGAGGTCTGTATGTCAATGTTTCCTCTAGCTGTGGTACCAGGCTTTAGCATGCATAAGAATCATCTGTAGAAGTTGCTGAAATATGGATTACTGGCCCCCTTCCTCAAAGATCCTGATTCAGTAGATCTGGGATGGGGCTAAAAAAAATCAAATTATGCTGATGACATGACTACCTTCCCATTTAGATCCCTTCCTCTGTCTAGTTTTTCTGGTTCTGGCTCCCAAGTGTGCCTGGAAGGCACACTTTACTTTCAAAGACATTTCCTGATTCTCATTCTGATCCATTTTGGCTAATGACATATCTTTGTCTAAAAATTTTATTTAAGCGTAGTTGATTTACAATGCTGTGTTAATTTTTGCTATATGGCAAAGTGAGTCAGTTATACATATATTCTTCTTCATATTCTTTTCCATATAGTTTTAACACAAGATATTGAATATAGTTCCCTGTGCTATACAGTAGGACTTCGTTGTTTATCCATCCTATATACAATAGTTTGTACTTGCTAACCCCAGTTGCCAAGTCTCCCCTCCCCCCGACTTGGCAACCACAAGTCTGCTCTCTCTGTAAGGACTTTTATCTTATCCCATTACAGCTGTGATCTCCACTACAGTAAAAGCCATTAATTGAAGCAAATGTGTCAAAGGTGATTAAACACACAGGGCATATCTCAAAGTTAACAAAAAGCCAATTGTCTATAATGATTTAACCTAATTAAATGGAAAATGTTGGACATTTTAGCCATAATTTAAAGCTCAATAATGGGTGTTCTTTGGGACATGGAGCTATTTTGAAATTTATCAAGTCACATTATAGGACCTGGTGGGGACAGGTGGTGATGGGGAGAGAGTCATTCACACAACATATCTTCAAGATAGACATCACTGCTTTGTCCATGGGACAGCATTTGCTTGATTATCTCTGTATAAATAAATGAGTGGATAAATATTATATTTTAGGGAATAGAAGTAGCATTTAGTGTGGTAAACATGATCTGTCGAGGAAAGATGGAAATCAAGGATGTATATATGTTTATAATTACTAGATGAGAGTAGATATCATTTACTACGAATCAGACTTAGTCATAAATGCAATGGAAAACGGTCATCTACAATAGTTACTAGAGATATTAGAATCATGGATTCCTAAAATAAATGGCCATTAAACTCCTACAGTAAAATATCCATGCTCATAATTATAAACAAGGAAGAAATAAAGTATAATATGCAAAAAACTCAACAATGTCATTATGTCAAAAATTTTACTATTTCCTAGGCAACCTGACATACTTGTAAGATTGTTACAAAACACAGCCTCCTAGAAAGTTCTGAGGGTCAAGCAAATCAACAACTAACCCAAAGTAATATGTCATGATAACAAATCCCAACCACCATGTAACAGCCTAGACACTCTGCCAAGGTCTTTAGACAGAAAATTGAAATAAGGCATTTTGGACTAGATATTTGTCCTGGCCTATTAACTCAGATCTTTTTCAGAGAAAGTGTCACTATAAGACAACGATACAGCTTCTTCAAAGAAATAAAAATGCTAAGATCGAACTCCATTTCATATTACTATTGGCTCATAAACACATGCCATTGGGGAAAAAAAGTTTCACAAAACAGTCCCTGCTCTTACCACTTGTGACTTCTATGATATATTCTTTCCTATCCTACTTTATCCTATCCTATCCTAGTCATTTCTTTTTTAAAAAAAATTAATAATGCTCATTTTAACCAAGTCACATTTCGAGACCTGTACATTGAAAAACTCCAGTCTAAAGAGGAAAAAATAGTACTGGGATGTGTGATTGCTTTATGTCTTATCACATGTAAACTATGAACACAAAATAAAGCAAAATCAGTTTAAATCTACTGTTGTCTCTCTGAATTGCAAGCCATATAACAGAAACTTTGTGTTAGAAATCTGTTATGACATTCTACATAGTTGGCCAAACTTCTTAGGAAATGTGAAATGAAAGTCGCTTAGTTGTGTCCAGCTCTTTGCGATCCTATGGACTATCAGTCCATGGAATTCTCCAGGTCAGAATAATGGAATACGTAGCCTTTCACTTCTCCAAGGGATCTTCCCAACTCAGGGATCAAACCCGGGTCTCCAGCATTATAGGCAGATTCTTAACCAGCTGAGCCACAATGGAAGCCCAAGAATATTGGAGTGGGTAGCCTATCCATTCTCCAGGGGATCTTCCCGACCCAGGAATTGAACTGGGGTCTCCTGCATTGCAGGCAGATTCTTTACCAACTGAGCTATGGATGGCAGTTAAGTGGCACGTCTGTCACAGTTCTTCCTTGACACATTCACGGCAAGTATCACCACTTGACCATTTCACTCTTATCCAGTAGGTCTGGATACCCCTCAAAATCCTTCACAGAGGAGTCTTGCAGAAAGCAATCACCAATTGCTTAGAGCCACCAGTACTGAGTAGCACTGCAATCTCTGGAGAACCCCACAACCACACTCTTCGTTGTCTTGAAAACAGCAACAAACTCAATAGAAAAAGATGGGTCATTATAGTAAGAAAAAAAAAAAAGACGACAGAGTTTCCAAGTAATTGTTCTCTACTCCAAGTATGGTAAAATATGTCAAATTTAACAATACTATAAAAAAATTTTCCCTAATTTTCATTACAGTTTGAATATTATTTTCTTCAAAGTTTAAACAGATAAAGAGGCACAAATGATACATTTCATACATGGTATCTTTTAAATAATTTCTATTAAATATCCATCTGCCAAAATACTGTCAACATTAATCTGGAAGGTGAAAGAGGAGAGTGAAAAGGCTGGTTTAAAATTCAACACTCAAAAAACTAAGATCATGGCATGTGGTCCCATCACTTCATGGCAAATAGATGAGAAAAAAGTGGAAATAGTGGCAAATTTTACTTTCTTGGGCTTCAAAATCACTGTGGATGGTGACTGCAGCCATGAAATTCAAAGACGCTGGCTCCTTAGAAGAAAAGCTATGATAAACCTAGACAGCATATTCAAAAGCAGAGACATCACTTTGCTGACAAAAGTCTGTCTAGTCAAAGCTATGGTTTTTCAAGTAGTCATGTAGAGATGTGAGAGTTGGACTATAAAGAAGGTTGAGCACTAAAGCCTTGAAGCTTTCAAATTGTGGTGCTGGAGAAGACTCTTGAAAGTCCCCTGAACAGCAAGGAGATCAAACCAGTCAATCCTAAAGGAAAATAAACCTGAATATTCATTGGAAAGACTGATGCTGAAGATGAAGCTCTAATACTTTGGCCACCTGGTGTGAAGAGTCAACTCACTGGAAAAGACCCTGATGCTGGGAAAGATTGAGGGCAGGAGGAGAAAGGGGTGACAGGAGATGAGATGGTTGGATGGAATCACTGACTCAGTGGACGTGGGTTTGAGCAGACTCTGGGAGATGGTGAAGGACAGGGAAGCCTGCCGTGCTGCAGTTGGGTCGCAAAGAGTCGGACCCGACTTAGTGACTGAACAACAACAAATTTCCCAACGACATTTCTTAAGATGCTTCTAATCACAAATCATCCCTTTACCATTTCTGTCCAAGCTCCAGCCTCATAAGCCTCTTTCCTGTTCCTGGAGTGCCTGAGCTCCTCCTTGGTAGGCCCCTTTCCACCAAGCTCATTCTGTCCCAAGGGCTTATATATTTGTTAATCTCTCTACCTGGTTTCACTGCTTCAGTCTTCGTGCCATCCTCAATGAATCCCTGGGCTATTTTTGTTTGGAGAATTATCACTGTCTAAATTCATCTTGTCCATCTAAATTCATCTTGTTCATTTATCGTCATGGTAATGGGTTCACCTGATGAGCTAAACTTAGTGGAGTATAATCGGAAAACAGTTTCTCTCTCCCATTACTGCTCTCCAAACCAGGCGGGAGTTCCCTTTCCCGATCCTTGTTGTTATCTTAGGATGGTCCCCAATGCTGGAGAGTTTCATTGTTAGATATGTAAAGAAGTAGAAAATCAATCAACACTTACATCCCATATCCAATGAATATTTTTCCTGATTTCTCTACCTGGCACCTCGTCCCTACTCCTGGGGCTTTCTGGTGATTTTTCAGACTGCTTGTGAAGAAAAAGGTACACATGATGTGTTTTTTCAATTGCCTGCTCTGACTTCCTCTCCTCCTGTAATCACTGCGCTAATATGACTCCATCAGGTCACAGCATATAGATGGGATGAGAGGTAAAAGAACAAATTAACTGATGCTGGTTGTGCTTCTCCAGTTGACTTTCCAGGTCCCTTTCTTTCACTCTTTCTGACATCACCACCATGTAGGCTCTTCTGGGTTCTTCTCACTCTAGCAGAAAATACCTTGAATCTTTTAAAACAGCCCAAGCCCAGTCTCCTTCCACAGAGGAAAATCCATTTAGACCCAAAGGTCTTCCACGTATCAGTGGAAATGTAGCTGCTTTCACTCTAGCCATTTTCCCTTTATATATGGTCCAATCTGTGGACAAGAACTCACCAAAATCCAATGGCCATTAAACTGTCAGTTTCCACTCCTTAAAGAAAACACTCCCACTCCCTTTGTGTTCTGGCCATGGCATACAAAGTCTAGAATGTGGGCTATAAGCTAAATATTTGTCATCTACTCAGACAAGGCAGAAATATCATTTCTCCAGCAAAATTCTGTGCTGGAGAGTATAAAGTATAAAGTATAAAGTGCTGTGCTTCATAGTATAAAGATATCATTGGGAGTGGCTGTCCAACCAGAGGTTGCATTTCCTAGATCCTCTTGTACCCAGGCATACCTGTATGGCTAGTTCACTCCAATGGTATGTGAGTGAAAGTGATGCATGTGACTTCGATGTCACTAGTGGAAATTCCCTCCTCTCTTTTCTCTTTCTCCACCTATATACAGAAATCTTTGAGTCTCTAAAGGATGATCGACTTGCCATACGGGGGGAACCTGACTCTGACTCTTGGGATCTCAACATGGAGGATGCTAGACACTGACCAGGAGCAAAGGCACCAGACTGTTAAAATTATTAAAAACTTTGATTGTGTTAAACCACTGAAATTATGGAATTTGTTATATCAGCTAGAGATGCCCTCATATACATACATTTAGTGAGTCTTTAATAAATGGCATAGCAAAATCTTTTACAGCATGGAAAAGTATCTATAGTTTTCAGGTTTGTATTTCACTTGAAAATCTAAGTCAACAGAAAAACTTCACATAGAATATCCCATTTCAATTCTATTTTGTTTCCTATCTAATTCCACTAAAATGTTAGTGACATGTAAACAGGGACTTTGTTTGTATTGTTCATCACTTTTCCTAGGATCACAGAAAAAGAGATCAGATTTGTGTTTACCAGAGTCAGAAAGTAGTGGGAAGGGAAACTGGATGGAGGTGGTCAAAAGGTTCAAACTTCCAGTTATAAGACAAATAAGCATTAGGGTTGTAATGTACTATCTGACAAAGATAATTAACACTACTGTATGTTATATATAAAAACCATTAAAGAGAGTACATCCTAAGAGTTCTCAGCACAAGGGAAAAAGAGCTTTCTTTTTTTTTAATAGCTAAATAAGATGATGGATGTTCGCTAAATTTTCATGATGCATGTAAGTCAAACTAATATGTGTTAACACTACACCTTAAATGTATCAGTGCTGTGTGTCAATTATATCTCAGTAAAACTGGAAGAAAAAAGATTCAAAGAGAAAGAAATCCTATTTATTTACTTTATACAAAAGAGAATGGACTACTAACAACCAATTTTTGTTTACTGAAAATATAACCTGATTTTTGGAACTTGCTATAAGAAGTAACTAAATTTATGTGCCTTAAGGCTGTAAATATTTCTTACAAAAACCCTATTTAAAGAAATTCTAACCATTCACTCATCTCTAGGGAAGGTGTTACAGAGAAGGAAATGGCAACCCACTCCAATGTTCTTGCCTGGAGAATCCCAGGGATGGAGGAGCCTGGTTGGCTGCCGTCTATGGGGTCGCACAGAGTCGGACACGACTGAAGTGACTTAGCAGCAGCAGCAGGGAAGGTGTTAAGATTGGGTTGAATGTAACAAAAAGATGAAATGCAGATGGAAAATCAGAGGCAGCTGAGTGTCTTGAGAGCTTCATTGCCACAACTGATGAGCTACTTTTCCATGCTGTAAGAAAGTCTTTTTTTGTAAGATATGTGAATGAAGTGTTGGTGTCTTCACCAAGAGGTGGCACCTTAAGGGTTCTGAGGAAATAAATGTATAGACCATTATGTACAGACCTGTATATAAACAACTTTTGTACATACATATAGGGATAGCTTTTTTGAAATTATACAGCTGTACATACAAGTAGCTGGTATTAGTTAGGCCTGTGTCAACATTTTGGATTTTTTTTTTCACTTGTACAATTGGGGCTTTTTCTTTTGGTTGATTAAAGTTGCATATGCTAAGTGTGAAAAAAAAAGATTTTGCTATGCCATTTATTAAAGACTCACTAAATGTATGTATATCAGGGCATCTCTAGCTGATCTAAGTAAAGTATTTCTCAAAAGTTTAGCAAAAACAGCAAATGCAGTAAAAAATGTTAGGAAACTCTATAGGCATGGACAGTCATTTTAGTATACTTTGAAAGTATTCAGCAAGCATGTTCTTCAAGAAGTTCACAAAGGTTTGATGGGATTATTTAAAAGAACTCATATGGTCTCTGCTGACTAAATCTTCATGTTCAAAAGTTATACAGCTAGCAAGTTTTTACCCCGGGGCTTTCTTGGTGGCTCAGAGGTAAAGAATGTGCCTGTAAGTGCAGGAGATGCGGGTTCAATCCCTGGGTAGGGAAGACCCCCCTGGTGAAGGAAATGGCAACCCACTGCAGTATTCTTGCCTGGTAAATCCCACGGACAGAGGAGCCTGGCAGGCTACAGTCCACGGGGTCACAATAGAGTCGGACACAACTTAGTGACTAAACAACAACAACAAATTACTATTATTAGAAAGGAAAGAAAACTTAGTAACTTGGCCACATCACTGTCATTGATAGCCTATTTGGGTAGAGTTACTTGAAAAGGACTCCCCTTCCTTCACCAACTTCAGCTGAAATTGAACATTTAATTAGGACAGCACATCTACCTACAGGGGCAAAGAGAACACTCTAACACATCAAATACTTTTCCCCAAAGCTTTTGCAAGTGATACTTAAGTGCATTTCAATAGTCTAACTATCTGTTTTCTATGCCTCCATGGAGATTTACCCAGAGATCAGGTGAACAAATAACTGATTTATAGACCAAGTATTTTAGGTATTTTCTTATTTTCTATGTTGGAGCAAAAGTTGAAGATCCTAAATAATCATTTTATAAAGAAATTCATCTGTATATTTAAAATAACCATTATTTATCAAAAGCTTAAATACTTGATTTAAAGAAATCTTTTCTATAAGCATGTAAGTTGCATCTTAATGGATTTAAAATAAAATTGATATTATTTGAATAATTTATCCCAATATGCTCATTTAACATGACTATTTTTTAGGAATAGCAATTTAGGTGTACAACAAAAGCTCCAATTGTTTACAAAAAGGAAGAATCTATGAGCAGTTAATGGGCTCTTACCATAGCAACACATTTCATGTCAATAACCTTTAAGGGTGGTCCAGGAGCACTATGGATCTCAAGATGATACCAGATTCGCAAATTGTTAATAGCATTATCTGAAAAAAAAAAAAAAACATGGCACATTTTAATATGTGCATTTTAGAACACCATATTTTACATATTTTTTGAGAAACATAAATAGATACCATTTTCAAATTCTTTCTGATGGACTCACTTGTCAAGAGCTGAGGGGAAGGTGAAAAGTCGATTTCAACACAGTTTGTGAGCAGTTAGAGAAGCCCCAGGCTGGATGGCCATGAGAATGGGCTATGAAAGCTTCCTGCCTCATGTGTGCTCCCATAAACTCACTGAGTTCTTCACAAAAATAAGAATGTTTTACTTTTAAGGACTAATATTCCAAAAGAAATAACTAACCCTTTGCCCCCTAATTCCCAAAGCATTCACATAATATACATAGACATATCTAAATATGGTATTATAATATACAAAGGTACATTTCTAGTACCATGAAAATCTAGCCTAAGGGGAAAAAATGAGGAAGATTTCATGAAATGTCTGGTTTCTTGGGAGTGTTAAACAGGATCCTAGCAATTTAGCTCAAAGAAAGCTGAAATGGGGTATGGATGGTTTAAAAAAAATAACAAAAGAGAGGAGGAGGAAGAGAAGGGGGAAACGAAAGGGGAGGGGAAGTGGAGGGGGGAAGGGAAAAGGAAAAAGAACTAGAAAAAAGAAATAACAGGCCCAAGGTGGAGCCACTTCCCTCCGGGAGAGTAAACTAAGACTTAATTGCAGTTTCAACCTCTCCCAGTAACGGACTTTTCACAATTTTCTGGTCAGCGCTAGTGAGCCAGCCAGGCTCCTCTGTCCATGGGATTCTCCAGGCAAGAATACTGGAGTGGGTTGCCATGCCCTCCTCCAGGGGATCTTCCCAAGCCAGGGATCAAACCCAGGTCTCCCACACTGCAGGTGGATTCTTAACCATCTGAGCTACCAGGGAAGCCCACTAGCAAGGCAGTCTTGCCTGAAACAATCCTTTCTTTTCTTCTGCTAATTAGCTCCCCTGTCCATGCCCTCCCCCTCCACATCTCTATCAAACTTGAGAGCAGCTTTCTATTTGCTACATGGGATGCCGTCTGATTAATTAACAAATGAATAAAATCAATCATATCCTCAAATTTACTCAGCTGAATTTTGTTTTTTAACAGGACTAACCGATGAGAGAGTGATGGTTACATCTGGGTACCCTATATATATTAATACAGGTCTTTCTACTGCCAGTGATGTCCAAACACCTCCAAATCCTGAAACCAAAACCCTGGTCTGCCACAAGAGCCCTGTGTAGCAGGGTTTGTACTGGCATCAAACCCAGGCTCTTTCTATTAGTTCTCAACTGTTCAGCTTCTCACTTTGATATTCTTTATGCTTCAATGCTGAGCTAGATTACAGTTTAAGAGAACCTCCAGTTTCAGTTAACTGTTTGCATATCATATCTGTATTGTCAAGTTGTAAATATTCCAAGAACTGCAATGTTCGATTAACTTAGGTAAATCGCTAAGTCTCTTTGGGTCTCAATTTCCTCATCTGTGAAATAAGGGGCCAAGATTTGTGCAGTTCTCAGTCTCTTTCTTCTGAAAAACTGTTTCATTTTGCATTGCATTGCAATGCATTGCACTGTATTATATTGAATGTATTGAACTCTATTGCATGGCTCAAATAATTGGCTCAGTAAATCCAAAATCTGCAGGTTAGGCCAGCAGACTGTTGACCCAGGGAAGAGTTGGAGTTCAAGTCCAAAGGGTAGAATTCCTTTTTAACTCTGTGGAAGTCAGTCTTTGTGCTATGAAGACCTTCAACTGGTTAGGTAAGGCCCACCCACATTGTGGAGGGAAATCTTTTTTGAAAGTATAAAGATGTAAATACAATTCTCATCCAAAATCACCTTTATAGAAACATCCAGAACACCGTTTAACCTAATATCTGGGCACCATGACCCAGCCAAGTTGACATATAAAATTAACTATCATGGGGATGAGAACACCTACTATTTGTAATTACTTTGACTATCATATAAGATAGTATTGTGATGAAGCTAATTTAACTTCTACAGAACTAAAAACATACAATGAATATGAATTTTTTAGTGACAGTGAGATTAGGGATAATTTATTAATGAACTGAATAACAAAAATAGTAATTATTAAACACTGTTTACAGGCTTTAAACATATTAAAACTTTTCTAACTATAAAATTAACAACATTCACTATAGCAATTTAAGAAATTACTGAAACACTTTAGAAAATAAAAATTATTTATAATCCCATGACCAAGAGTATTTATTTTTTGTATAAAATTTCAAGTTTAATATATCAATAAAGACATATATAGGCATATATATATATAATATATATACATTGTATATAATTAATAAATCCATACATATGTGTGCCTTTGTATATACACAGTTGATAACATTCAGAGAATACTCACTATTAAATTTAAGTTTAATACTAGTCATTAGGGAAATGCAAATTAAAACCACAATGAGATATCACACCTGTTAGAATGACCACAATCAAAGAGACAAGAGATAACAAATGCTTTTGTGGATGTGGAGAAAAGGGAACACTTCTGCACTGCTGGTGGGATTGTAAATTGGTATAGCCACTAGGCAAAATAGTACAGAGGATCCTTATAAGATTAAAAACAGAATTGCCATATGGTCCAGCAATTTCACTTCTGGGAATACATCCAAAGAAAATGAAAATATGATCAAAAAGATATCTGTACCTTCATGTTCATAGCAATATTATTTATAATAGCCAACACATGGAAACAACCTAAGTATCGTTGATGAATGAATGGATAAAGAAGTTGTAATGTTCAGTGGAATCTTACTCAGCCATAAAGAACAAGGAAACCCTACCATTTGTGACAACAAGGACAGACTATGAAGGCATTATGATAAGTGAAATAAGTCAGGTAAAGAAGAAAAAATACTCATGATTTCAGTTATGTGTGTAGTCTAAAATAAACAACCAAAACAATAACAAAAAACCCAAACTCATAGCAAAAGAAATCAGACTTGTGGTTACCAGAGGCAGAAGGCGGGAGTAGGGAGAAATGAAGGATGGTGGTCAAAAGACATAAACTTGCAGTTATAAAATAATTAAGTACTAGGGAGGTCATGTACAGCATGATGACTACAATTAACACTGCTGTATGATATACAGAAAAGCTAAGAGAGTAAATTCTAAGAGTTTTCTTCAAAAGGAGAAAATTGCTTTTCATTTTATCTTTTTATTCTTTTTATTGTATCTATATGAGAAGATGGATGTTAGCGGAACATACTGTGGTAATCATTTCACAAGACGTGTAAATCAAACCATCAAGCTGTATGGCCTTAAACTTCTACAGTGATGTATGACAATTATTTTTCAACAAAAATGGGAAAAAATTATATGCAGATGATATCTATTCAAAAACACTTTAAATCAAATTAAAAATTAAGTTTTAATTATTTAACATAATAAATCATATGGGAAACATTCTTATATTAAAATATCTGTGCATATCATTGATTATTTTATTTTAAAAGTCTAAGCTGTCTGATGACAGGTTGCAAAATAGATTAAGAACCAGGAAAAATATATGTACAGTTATCCCCAATTCTTCAGACAGGCCTTTCCATATTCCTACTCAAACAGAATTAACCTTTCCATCCCCTGTAATAACTATGGTCTTTTTCTTACTGATTGCTCAGCAGTACATTTCTTTTCAATTAGAGAAGTTTCAGTTATGCAAAATGAGTAAGTTCTGGAGATATAATGTACAACAAGGTAATTATAGTTAACAGGGTAGTGTGTATACTCTAAATTTGCTAGAAGGTAGATCTTGTGTGTGTGTGTGTGTGTATACAGGCTTGTTAATTGTGACACATGTACTATTTTGGTGGGGTATGTTAATGATGGGGGAGACAATCCACGTGTGAGGGCAGGATGTATATGGGAAAACTCTGAATCTTCCTCTCAGTTTTGCTGTGAACCTAAAATTTATCTAAATATTAGATATTTCTAAAATATGCCACTCAGATTTGATAGGTTATTATACTGAGTATAGATCACTTTAAATTGTACGCATATTTTGACAGTATTCAGTTAGAAGGTAGATTGCGTCTTTACCTTCTTCTGCAAAAAAGTGGTAACTATGTTCTTCCCTGGTGGCTCAGATGGTAAAGCGTCTGCCTACAATGCGGGAGACCCGGGATGGGAAGATCTCCTGGAGAAGGAAATGGCAACCCGCTCCAGTATTTGTACCTGGAAAATCCCATGGATGGAGGAGCCTGGTAGGCTACAGTCCATATCTATTGCAAAGGGTTGCAAAGACTTGGACACGACTGAGCGACTTCACTTCACTTCATGTGAGATGATAAATATGTTAATTGGGATGATTCTGGTGAATATTTCACAATGTATATGTATATCAAATCTATTTGTCCACTTTAAATATGCACAATTTTTAATAGCCAGCTATACTCCAGTAAAGCTGGGACAAAGAAGAAATGAAAACAATTAGATAAGAATTTTTTAGGCTTCCAAATAGGGAAATAGGAAAAATAATGGTAACATCCAGTTTTAATGAGGGTCAGGTTGAAAGAGACAATCTTATACATTATAATGGAAATTTGAATTGATAAAAATTGGAAGAGTGCTTTAACATGTTTAAAATGTTTAAGAATTGTTTTTCCCTTTGATCCAATGATTTCATTTTAAGATATTTTTTGAAATAAAATAATTGATGATATGCACAAATACTTTAATATAAGAATGTTTCTTATATAATTTATGTTGAATAATTGAAACTTAATTTAAAAAATTTTAAATAGCCCACACAGTCACAAGTAAATGTAATTTCCTAACATGACTCCCCCAGAATCCCCCACAACAGACTTTGATAAACACTCTCCCTTGGGCATCCCTTAGATAGGACCTCCAAGATACAAACAAGATACAAGAAAACCTTGATAAATTTTGGAATCAATTCTCACTTCCTATCTGCTCTCTTCTTGCCTGGAGAATTCCTTGGACAGAGAAGCCTGGTGTGCTATAGACCATGGGATCACAAAGAGTCAGACACAGCTGAGTGACTAACACTATCTACTCTCTCAAGAGAAGCATCTAATGCTAGTTTCTGAAATGTTTTCCATCTTTAGGGGTATTTCTCTATCCCCATCACCACCCTAAAAAACACTGTTCTCTTCACTTCAAACCCAGTTAACTGTTGCAGTGGCCTAGCTCTTCTCTTTCTAAACTGTTTTGAATGAGTGCCTGGATATCCCTTTTAATCCATGTATTCTGTGATGGTTAATTTTATATATCAACTGGGCTGGACTATGGTGTCCAGTTGTTTGATTACACACCAGTCTAAATGTTGGTAGGAAGATACATGAACACTTTAATCAGTAGACTTCGAGTAAAGCAGAATACTCTGCTTATGTGAGTGTGCCAACTCCAATCAGTTGGAGGCCGTAAGAGCAAAGACTGAAGTGACCTGAAAGAGAAGCAATTCTTAGCCAAGCCTGAAACATGGGAACCCTCTCAGAGCTTGTAGCCTGCCTGGTCTTTCCTGAGCAATTTGTGGACTCAAGACTGCAACAGCAACTTTTACTAATTTTCCACCCTGCTTCCCCGGTGGCTCAGTGGTAAAGAATCCACTTACAATGTAGGAGATGTAAGAGACATGGGTTCAATCCCTGGGTCGGGAAGATCCCCTAGAGGAGGGCATGGCCACCCATTCCAGTATTTTTGCCAGGAAAATCCCATGGACAGTGGAGCCTGGTGGGCTACAGTCCATGGGGTCACAAAGAGTCGGACAGGACTGAAGCAACTTAGCACGCAAGGATGTGCTTGCCCTATAGATTTTAGACTTGCCAGTCTCCTTAGTTATGTTAGCCAATTCCTTTAAATGTCTCTCTCTATAAAGATATAGATTATTATATTTAACTATACTATATTGGATTGCATGTTATATTATATTATATTATATTAGTGTCTCTTTCTTTGAAGAATCCTGATTAAACACAAACTCATTTAATAAAGATTTCTATTTTGGTATGCCTCTGGTAGAACTTTGCCCTTGTCAACCCACTTTTCTCTATTTCCCTCTTCCATCCCTGCTACTCACCCATAAGAGAACTCATTCACCCAGTCTCTCAGAAACCTGCCCTGTCTATTCCAACTCTTCATAAACCCATTTTCCTTCGAATTTCTACTGAAAAGATATGATGTTTAACAACATTCAAAGGAAGCTTTATAATATGGGAAGGGGAAACAATAGCATTTACTTTCTTTTGCATATGAGGAAGACTGCTATCATTTCCTATATTTAAAAAAGGAACACATTACATTGTTAAAATAATATATTCATTAACATTTTATCAGAATTTGACTGAAATTTTGTGTTCAGTAACAAAAATATGTGTAAAGTTCTTCACTTATGAAACAGTAGGCAGCCTTCAAGCTGAAGTATTATAATCTACTCATTTTAATGGTAGTACAAATCCAGAAATTAACATGTTGTTAATCCTGAAATAATACAATCCTTACAGATATATGAAATACACATTTGTATATGTATTTTGAGTGTAAAGTAGCTACTGACTTATAAATGGATGATGATCATGAAACTCTCCATAATAATAAATTTACCCGGTTTTTCCTCATCAAACTTGTCAGATAGTTCTGATAATGATTTCTTATAGAAGGGTATTTGATCTCTATCTTGTTCTTCATCTGAGTCATCCTGAGAATCACCATCATGCTTGCTTTTAACAGAAAATGAAATTGTACCTGCAACACATAGATGCAAGATGTCAGATTAACCAGGGTTTAGTTTTCAAAACTAACAATTAGACAGAACTTAATAGAAAGTTCAAGGAAATATTTTAAATATCCATTAAAATGGTAATTTTTAAACAGCTTTCTCATAGTAATTAAGGAAATGTAGTAAATAATAGAACTGCATCAGCCTTCAGAAAATATATTGGTCTTGAGTGAGTGTTCTTACATATTTTCTAAAGTCATTTGTAACGCTCATTTATTACCTCATTAAAATGTTTATTTTGCTTAATACAATATCCTAAGCATGAACCTTCCTTTAAGCATTTCATATGCAAAGTACTAAATTTTGTTCAAAAAACATAGTGTCAAAAATTCACACTCTTTACCTGAAAATTTTCTTATAATAAAATTGACTTATAAAAGACTGGTATTAACTTTTAAACTGAACCTAATATATAAGGAAATAATTCAGAAATTGACCCTGATATCTTAACACCAGCTTGCTATATTCATATTTTTTTATTCATCTTTAGAGAGGATGATTCAAATATTCTTTTCCCTTCAATTTCCCACACTTCTATCTCCCTCCTCATTCCTTGCTGATCATCTTATTTCTATTTCACTAAGAAAATGCACACTTTCTGGAAAGAATTTCTTCACAATCCCACCCCCACACTGACAAACCCTTCCACAATGGTGACCTTATCCTCTGGCTTTCCTCTAGTAAGAATGACTGATACACTCCTATCTGGACAGCTCCTGGCTATGTGTACTAGATTCCATCTACTCTGGTCTACCCCAGGATCTGGCTGCTGTAATCACCCCTACTCTCGTCTACATCTTCAGTTCTCCCTCTTTGAAACATTCTGTAATAACATCCAATTTCCAAAAAGCCTTCTCTCCATCTAGTGCATGTGTGTGTGTAAATGTATGCACTTTTTAATATTTATTTTCATATACACTCCCTGGAGGAGGGCATGGCAACCCACTTCAGTATTCTTGCCTGGAGAATCCCATGGACAGAGGAGCCTGGCGGGCTACAGTACACGGGGTCTCAAAGAGTTGGACATGACTGAAGTGACTTAGCACACATGCATGTGTACATACACACACATACATACATACATACAAGCTCTAATATCATGTTAGGCTCAGCACTAGAATCTGGATGAAATGCACTATATAAATCACAAAAATGATTCAAGGCATAAAATAAATACATTTTTTTTAAGAAAAAATCAAAGCAATATCTTGGCACTGCTCTAAGCAAGTTTAGTAAGTGTCTTCTTTCAAATTGGCAAAGAATAAAACATTGTCATGGTACTTAAACCTTTAGAAAGAATTAAAGATAAAGCAAATAAGAGATAAAGCTATAATTTAATATTTAAAGCTAAAATAACATGTATCAAAATTATAGATAATCCATAGGAATATAATTTCAAAAATTGTATGTCCCCCAAAACAAGTCCAATAATTAAAAATAAAAAATGCTTTACTCTTTCAGATTGATAATTTTTAAAACCTTTGATAATATCAATTATTGCTAAGTGTTGAGTAACAACCCCTGTCTCAGATACTATTGGTAAGTGTAAAAATTGGTACTACATATTTTGGCGGGTAATTTTGCAACAGTCACCAAATTGTTGTACAGTCCCTTTGATATGTAAGTTTAGTTTTTATCCTCTAAATAGCTTATATCTTAAATATTATCCCCATCAGAAAACTAGCAGAGTTATTTACAAAGATGCTGTTGCAATGTTATCTGTAATTACAAAAAATGAGGAACTCAATTTCCATCTATGCATGACTAGTTACATGAATTAAGATAAACATTTATTTGGATGATTGTTCATCTAATCAAAAGAAAAAAATCTATGAAATCTGAATTGAAAACACATCCATGATACTCTGAGTGAAAGCAGCCATTTACAGAGCTTTATGTCTCATATGACCTGCTATGTGTGGTGGGTCTGTATGCGTGTATTTGTGTTTAAAAGATATATATGGATATGAATTGGTATTTGAACAGATATTTATTTTCTCACAGTTCTGGAGGCTACATGTTTGAAATCCAGGTACTGGCAGGGTTGGTTCCTTCCAGAGATTCTGAGGAGGGTCTGTTCCATGACCCCCTCCTAGTTTCTGCTGTTTACCAGCAATTCTTGGCATTCCTCGGTTTGTAGATGTATCATTCCAGTCCTCCTTAATCTTTGCATGGTGTTCTCTCCTGTACCTACTTGTGTCTACTTTCCTCTTCTTATAAGGACAGCAGTCATATTGGGTCAGGGCTCACCCGAATTCAGCATGACTTCATATTAATTTGATTATATCTTCAAAGACCCTATTCTAAATAGGATCACTTTAACAGGTATCTGTGGTTAAAACACTAGGTCCTTGGGCAAGCAGTTCTGACGGTACAGACAGAACATAATATGGGGACATACCTCTGAAGATAGACAAGCATGTCTCCTTGTAGGAGTGTTCCCAGATCATGGCTAAGAGTAGTTGGAGCTGAGTCACAGGGTCATTTGAGGATCTTCAGGTGAACCAAAGTTGGAGGGCCTGCCACAGGGGCACAGGGAGGCATGTCTCCCAGAGGGTCCCCAGGTAGGTAGCTGCTGCTGCTAAGTCGCTTCAGTTGTGTCCGACTCTGTGCGACCCCATAGACGGCAGCCCCTCCACTGTCCCTGGGATTCTCCAGGCAAGAACACTGGAGTGGGTTGCCATTTCCTTCTCCAATGCATGAAAGTGAAAAGTGAAAGTGAAGTCGCTCAGTCGTGTCTGACTCTTCACGACGCCATGGACTGCAGCCTACCAGGCTCCTCCATCCATGGGATTTTCCAGGCAAGGGTACTGGAGTGGGGTGCCATTGCCTTCTCCAGAAGTGGCGGCTAAGAGGGACTGAAGCTGTGTCATGGACCACTGCAGGGTCCACACATGGGACTGAATTCTGTGGGCCTGTTATACAGGGCAGGGGCAGGTATGACTCCTGCTAAATTCCTTGGCAGATAGTGCTAATGGCAGGACCAAAGTCAAATGGGACTGTAACAATCCACAGGGGTGTTTTCTGGTCTGTAGCCAGGATCACAGGTGGCAAGACTGTCATCTGAGCATAAGCCTGCCTTTTCAAAATGGTCTTCCTTGGTTTTGGACTCCACCAGAGTTTCATGGTCTCCTACCTGGATCCCACAATGACACTTTTGTCCTTGGAAGGCTTTCAAATGATTGTGCTGAAGAGGGAAACAATTGGTGGATCTTCTACTCTGCCATCTTGCTGATATCATTCCTATCTTATTATTTTCAATTCCCTTGTTTTGAAATTTCACAAAGGCACGTAAGTTACAAGTTAAACTTCATGTCCTATTATAAACATGGCTTTCTTATTTTACATAGGAGCTTGGTATATGCTCACAAACAGATTGTGGAAAGACAGGGTATATAGTAGAAAGAACATCAGGCTTTTGATAGAATATGGATTCAAACTCTTGACTCTACTACTGCAAATTTAGCCCTGAACATGTCACTTGCCTCGTTTGTAAAATGGTGCTAGTTGTTTTGGGAATTAAATGACTACATAGTTTATGCTTATGTAGACTTACTATGTGCCAGGCATTGTTCCAGGGATTTACAAAAGCTGACAACTTTTTCCAAAACATACCTATGAAATAAGTCCTATTATTACCCCCATTTTAAAGAAGTGAAACTGTGACACAACAAAGTTCAGTAGCTTGCTCAAGGTCAATCAGCATTTAATAACACAGCTGGAATTTGAACATGAGCATTGTGATGTAAAGTCCACACTTTTTTAAATTAATAGATTTTTTTAAAGAGTTTAATGTTTACAAAAAATGAGTGTAAAGTACAGATAGTGCCCATATACCTTTGGTAGTTTCCCCATTATAAACATCCTACATTAGGTGGTACATTACGTATAAGTGATGAGCTGATAATAATATATCATTATTAACTAACGTTCATAGCTGACATTCTGGTTCATTCTTTGTGTTGTACATCCTATGACTTTGACAAATGTATAATTTCATCTACCTGAAAGTGAAAGTCGCTCAGTCATGTCCAACTCTTTGTGATCCCATGGACTATACAGTCCATGGAATTCTCTAGGCCAGAATAATGGAGTGCGTAGCCTTTTCCTTCTCCAGGGGATCTTTCTAAGCCAGGGATTGAACCCAGGTCTCCCACATTGCAGGCCGATTCTTTACCAGCTGAACCACAAGGGAAGCCCTTCATCTATCTACCGTTATAGTATCAGAGAATAGTTTCATATCCCCCCAACAAATCCCCTGTATCCCACTCATTCATCCCTCTCCCCCAAACTCTCCTTTCCAGAACTGGAAACCACTGGTCTTTTCAGAATGTTGTATAGATGGCCTTTTCAGATTGTCTTCTTTCATTAAGCAACATACATTTAAGCTTTGTTTAGTCTTTTCGTCATTTGTTTTTATTACTGAAAAAATATCCAGTTGTATGGATATACCACTATGTATCCATTCACCTGCTGTAGGACACCAGGGCTGCCTCCACATTTTGGTAATCATGAATAAAGTTGTTATAAACATCCATGTGTAAATTTTTGTGTGTGGACATAAAGTATGAACTCATTTGGGTAAATACAAAACGAGCTGATGATTGCTGGATTATGTTATGAGTATGTTTTGTTTTGTAAAGGACTGTTAAATTGTCTTCTAAAGCACCTGTACCACTGTACCATTTTGTATTCTCACCATTAATGAGTCAGAACTGTTCTACATCTTTACTAGCATTTGGTATTGTCAGGGCTTCTGGATTTAGCCATCCTAATAGGTATGTAGTGTTATCTCATTGTTGTTTTAATTTGTAGTTCCCTAAAAAGACATATGATGTTGGAAACCATTCCATATGCTTATTTCCTATCAGAATATTTTCTTTGGTGAGGCGTCTCTCCAGATTTTTTGACAGTTTTTAAAATTGGGTTATTTTACTGCTCTTATTAGTATTTTAAACTGTATTTTGGAAACAATTCACTTATTAGATATCAAAAAATGTACAAGAAACAAAAAGGCACTATACATTAATAAAAGGTTCAGTTAACTAAAAAACCAGTAAACAAACAAAAATGAGCTTATATATACAGAGTACAGATTGGTGGTTGCCAGAGGCAAAGGGTGGGGGTGGGGTTCGTGAAAAGGGTGAAGGGAGTCAAAAGGTACAAATTTCTTGTTATAAGATAAGTCATGGGAATGTAATGTACAGCATGATGACTACAGCTAATAATACTGTATTGCATATTAGAAAGTTGCTAAGAGAGTAATTCTTAGAAGTTCTTAATACAAGAAAAAAATTCTAAGTGTGCACTGATTGATATTTAGATTTAATGTGATCATTCTGCAATAGTAACAATTATTAAATAAAAAAGGTTCAATTTAGCAATATTAGATTAAAACCTATAGACCTATACACACCTAAAAACAGAGGCCCAAAATAAATGAAGAAAAAATGGATAAAACCAGAAGGAGAAATAGATAATCCTACAATAATAGCTAGAGACCTCAATATCCCACATTCATTAATGGATAGAACAACTAGACAGAGACAAATATGGAAACAGAGGATGTGAATAAAACTATAAAACAACTAAACCTAACTGACTACATAGAACGTCCCACAAAACAGCAGCAGAAGACACATTCTTCTCAAATGAATAAGGAACAATGTTTAGGGTAGATCACATGTGAAACCACGAAGTGAATCTTAATAAATTTTAAAATACTGAAATTGCACAAAGCATTTTTCCTCATCACAATGGAATGAAATTATAAATAACAGAAGAAGGAAGTATATAAATTTAGAAATTAAACAACATACTCAATATTTCAAAGAAGAAATCACAATAATAATTAGAAAATATCTTGAGAAAATTGAAAAAGAAAACATAGCATATAAAACAAAGGATGCAATAAGAGCAGTGCTGAGGGCAATGTATAGCAGTAAATGATTTCATTAAAAAAAGAATAATCTCAAATCAACAACCTAACTGTACACTATATGAACTACAAAAAGAAGAGCAAATTAAACCCAAAATTAGCTAAGAAAAAAAAATTTTAGAATGGAGGGAAATAATATACAGAACAGAAAAATAAAGGAAACAAAAAAACCCCCAAAAGTTTGTTCTTTGAAAAAATCAACAGAAGTGGTAGATTATTAGCTAGATGGACTAGGAAAAAAGAGTGAGGACTCAAATGAATAAAATCGGAAATAAAGTAGGACATTACTATTATTTTTACCAAAATAGAAAGCATTACATATGCATATATATGAGAATATTATAAACAACTATGTGCCAAAAATTGGATAAACTTAAATGAAATGGATAATTTCCTAAAACACTCACTGATGTATGAATAATAGAAAACTTGAATAGACACAAAATTAGGAAGAAAATTAAATCAGTAATCAAAAACTCCCTGCAGAGAAAAGCCCAGCACAAGATGGCTTCACTGTTTAATTCTACCAAACATTTAAAGAAGAATTAGCATTTCCAAAATAGTGAGGAGGAGGGAAAAATTTCTAACTCATTCTAAGAGGTCGGCATTGCCATGATACAAAAACTAGACAGAGACAGTACAAGAAAACTAAAATTTAATATCCCAATGAACATTGATTCAAAAATTTTCAATAAAATACTAGAAAATCAGCAGCATATCAAAAGAATTTTATATCAGAATCAAATGAGACTCATTTCAGGAATGAATGAATGAAGGGTAAATTTATATACACCAGCAATGAACAATTAGAAAAGAAAACTAATATAACAATTCAGTTAGATAAAACCATTATTTGGATAAACTTACATATGTTAATATGTGTACTGAATAATAAGGGAACCTAATCACTACTTCGGACTTTCCTGGTGGCTCAGACAGTAAAGCGTGTGTCTAGAATGCAGGAGACGTGGGTTTGATTCCTGGGTCGGGAAGATTCCCTAGAGAAGGAAATGGCAACCCACTCCAGTACTCTCACCTAGAAAATCCCATGGAGGGAGGAGCCTGGTGCAGGCTACTGTCCATGGGGTCGCAAAGAGTTGGACACGACTGAGCGACTTCACTTTCACTTTTCACTAATCACTACTTCAAATACTATGAAATAATTTCAAGAATTAAAAGTACACTTCCTCTATTCTTTCTCATTTCAGTTATTTATATACTTGACACATTTTTTCTTCCTCTAACATACCCATTTAAACATTATTATATTTTTATTACCCTACAGCAGATAGAAATTTGACAACTGTTTGAAAAACAGCTCAAAAGTCCTATATGAGTGTAAGACCATATGTTATATACCAAAATGAGAAATTACACATTCATCTAAAAAAACAGAAATGGATGAAGAGAACTGTAAGAGAAATTAAAGGTCTATTTAGTAGCTTATGTTTTAATTGAAATAACATTTTAAAAATGTATCTTGGAATTACACCACTGATTTATATACATTTTCTCCAGTGAAAAACTTTTTCAGTGGCAATATAAGTTTTATTTCTAAACAATCACATTTTTAAATGGCATTTTATTTTCAGTTATTAATTAACTATGGTAGAAGAGATATGTGGTCAACTTCTTATAAACTTTTATTACGAAGAATAACTATTGACTCAGCAACATGACTGGTAGTAATGAACCTTCAAACAAAATGCAGTAAATAATTACAAGAAGAATATGTATTTCAAATGACAATGATATTTTGCCACAATATATATGTACATGTGATTAATTCATTCCCTGTATTCCTCTTTTCTGGCAAAAGCCAACTAATTCAATATGGAACAAAAATAAAACCTTGATTATTGGTGCTTGAGTTTATCAGAGTGATAGGAAAATTATTAGACTACTTTGGAAAAACTATAGGTGTAACAGAAATAATAGTAGTGAACAAAAGCAACTCTCTAAAATACAACATCGTTCATTTAATGGAGATTTTCAGTTTGAATGAGTGTTACAAAAGTTCTAATAGGAATCATAATTATAGCTATTAAGTTTTTTAATAGCACAAACTTGTATTTTGAGAAATGGATTATTTGTCCTTTGTAAACAGTCTAAATGTTTGAATAGTAAGTAAAACAAATCCCCTAGTATATGTCATTTTTAAAAATTAGGAATTAATTTTTTCTAATTTCATACTCTCTTGTAAAATGTAAATATCAAACTCAAATTTATAGACTGAGGAATGTAATTTCACATTAATTTCTTTTGAAAATAATGAAAAAATAATTACTGAATGATTATTCTGCATTAGGCAAGTGCAAAATGCTTCACATTCATTACCTATTTAACCACTTTCATAAATATATGAGTTAATTACTCACTGAATTTATTTTAAAGCTGAGCAACTGAGGGTATAGAGAAGATTGGGTAACTTACTCCAGGTCATAGAGTTAGTAAGTGACAAAGGCACATATATTTACCTAACATAGAATATGGGATATGGCACATTAAACCATGTGCAAATATCATGGAATAAATGGGCATTTGATCAGAAAAACAGAAAAATCACTCACATACCTCGAAAATACTTATTCTGACCTAACGTGATAACTCTCAGATACTGCTCATACACTTGGTTCCCTCATCCTTCCTGCTCCTTCCAGTGGACCTTTACCACTCCCTGTCATGAATGAGGAGAACTGTTATGGAAAAATCACTGTATGGTCTGAATTTTATCCACTTGAGAATTTCTTGGAGGCACATTAACTGTCATGAAGTTTTTTTCATAAGTATTTGTTCTATGCACATTATACTATATATGATCAAATTAATCTTAATTGCTGTTTCTCAAATATCACTGTTATTTAGTTGCTATGTTGTATCCAACTCTTGTAACCCTATGGACTGTAGCCCACCAGGCTCCTCTGTCCATGGGATTTCCCAGGCAAGAATACTGGAGTGGGTCTCTAACGTCATCAGTCAGTTCAGTTCAGTTCAGTCCCTCACTTGTGTCCGACTCTTTGTGACCCCATGAACTGCAGCACACCAGGCCTCCCTGTCCATCACCAACTCCCGGAGTTTACTCAGACTCATGTCCATTGAGTCAGTGATGCCATCCAGCCATCTCATCCTCTGTCGTCCCCTTCTCCTCCTGCCCCCAATCCCTCCCAGCATCAGGGTCTTTTCCAATGAGTCAACTCTTCACATCAGGTGGCCAAAGTACTGGAGTTTCAGCTTCAGCGTCAGTCCTTCCAATGAACACCCAGGACTGATCTCCTTTAGGATGGACTGGTTGGATCTCCTTGCAGTCCAAGGGACTCTCAAGAGTCTTCTCCAACACCACAGTTCAAAAGCATCAATTCTTCGGCGCTCAGCTTTCTTCACCGTCTGACTCTCACATCCATACATGACCACTGGAAAAACCATCTAACATCATGAATGAAATGAAATCTGCTCAGTCGTGTCTGACTCTTTGCGACCCCATGGACTGTAGCCTACCAGGCTCCTCCCTCCATGGGATTCTCCAGGCAAGAATACTGGAATGGGTTGCTATTTCCTTCTCCAGGGGATCTTCCCAACTCAGGGATCGAACCCAGGTCTCCTGCACTGCAGGCAGACGCTTTAACCTCTGAGCCACCAGGGAGATACTACCCTTTAAAATTTGAGTAAGGAGACTAAAGATGAAAGCCTAAGGAATTCTCTACTCACCCTCTTCCTCCTTCTCTGTCATTTTTTCCTTTCTTTGTTTTATCCTTATTTCTGATTCACTTTCTTTTATTTCTCCTTAGGGAGCCAAGAGGCAAGGTGGAAAAACAAAATCATGTGGCTGATGAAGAACAGAGATAAAGAAACCCAGGGCTGCAGCCGCACTGCCATAAGAACTCTTGTCTCCCACTCTTTCTAAGCTCTTAATTTACACCTATGACAGTTAAGCTCCAGATGGTAGTCTTATAGGCTCCACTTCTTTGTGCATGGAATTATACTGTTTGCTCTTTCCATAATACATTTTGACATGAGTATATCAAGAAACTAAAGACAACAGGAAAGGATTATAAAGGATTATCAAAATCTACAGAATTCAGATTTCTGCTGTAGAGAATGGTGGATTATATTTTAACTTTGGCAAGAACCTATGATTTCATTACTGAAGCAAGCAGTGATAGTCTAGATTGCAATTAAAACCACATGCTTCTTCCTGAATGTAAAAGAAGAAAAAAAAAACTGATAGATTATATTTCATTAAAATTAAAAACTTCTATAATCACTTCATAAAATATATGTATATCAAATTGTCACATTTTACATCTTAAGAACATACAATTTTAATTTGTCAATCAAACCTCAATATAGCTGGGAAAAATAAAAACTTTTGCTATTCTATAGACACTGTTAATCAAATTAAGAGGAAAACTACATATTGGGAGAAAAATTTGTAAAGCATGTATATAATAAAGGGAATATATCTAGAATACACTTCTAAAAAGTCTCAAGATTCAACAATAAGAAAACACAATTCAATAGGGGCATGAACAAAAGACTTGAAAAAGCATTTCAGTGAAGAAGGCATATGGATAACAAGGTGACTCAGATGGTAAAGAATTTGCCTGCAATGCAGGAGATCTGGGTTCAATCCCTGGGACAGGAAGAAACCCTGGAGAAGGGAATGGCAATCCAGTCCAGTATTCTTGCCTGGAAAATTCCATAGACAGAGGAGCCTGGCAGTCTACAGTCCATGGGGTCACAAAGAGTTGGACACAACTGAGTGACTAACACTTTTGCTTTTGTTTTCACGTTTCACAGGGAAGACAAAACAAGCACAAGAAGATATGCTCAAAATTATTTATTATGAAAATATAGATTAAAGCCACACTGTAAAATAGCATTACACACAAGTTAAAATGGAAAATATTGAAATCATTATCCCTATTTTAGTATGTAGACAAAGTGGAACATTTATACACTGCTGGTGGGAATGGAAAAAGGAACAATGTTTTTGAAAAGCTGTCTAGCAGTTTCTTAAAATGTTATAAATTTAGTAACTGTGTTATCCAGTCATTCTATACATAAGTGATTTACCCAAGAGGAATGAAAGTATATGCCCATAGAAAGACATATACATGAATGCTCATATTAGCTTTTCTTGTAATTAGCACAACATGCCAAAACCCAAATATCCATCCATAGGTAAACAGATGAACACACTATGATATATCCATTCTAGGGACTGTTACTCTGCAATAAAAGGAATACACTATTGAAACATACACTGTATAGATGGATCTCAAAATAATTATGATGCACAAATGAAAACATTCAAAAAAGGGTGCACAATGTATGATTTTATACACACACACACACACACACACACAGAGGCAGCACTGTTAAGATGCATATAAAGCGACAGAAAACAGATAAATGGTTGTCCAGGGCAAGGGTGGCATTGGGCAGAAGGAGAGCAGAGGCAAAAAGATTAAAAATGGAAAAAAAAAGATTAAAAATGGACACAAGGAAACTTTAAGGGGTGAAATATATTCACTGTTTGAATTGAATCAATGGATTCATGGGTATATATATATATATTGCTGTGCTGTGCTTAGTCACTCAGTTGCATTCAACTCTTTGTGACCCCATGGACTGTAGCCCACCAGTCTTCTCTGTCCATGGGGATTCTCCAGGCAAGAATACTGGAATGGGTTGCCATGCCCTCCTCCAGGGGATCTTCCCAACCCAGGGATCAAACCCAGGTCTCCCACATTGCAGGCAGATTCTTTACCATCTGAGCCACCAGCAAAGCCCATATGCATACATTGTCTTCTCAAATTGTACTTTGAATATGTACAACTTACTGTATATCAATCATTCTGCAACAAAGGTGTTAAAAATACACCGTGTGTTTCAGATATTATACCCACCACTTCTCAGCAGGATATTGACAGAAACTGAGAACTGTCACCCCAAATTCAAAGTATTGTATAAGCAGGATGTGTTAAATTCACAGCCCCAATGAGTATCTTTCTAGCACTAGGCAATGTCATGTGCAAAGTAATTAATACAGGATAATTAATGAAGGCATCCTATTTAAATAGCTAGAAGACTTTTACATATCTGTCTATCTATCTAACTAAAATCTCTATGTACATCTCCTCTTGTTCCATAAAGTCATGTATATTTCACTGATATCAAATATAAATGCTTGCTCATTTGTATGGATTCACTGCATTGTGAAGGTGGCTTCTTAAGCCTCCATGAAAAGTCCTCATTTACTTTTTATTTTATTTTCACTTTATTTCTGATTAATTCCTGCATGAGATAAAAATGAATTATAGCATTCAAAGTATCCTTAGGCCCCATCCACAGGGTAAAAAGAGAGCAGTCACATTTTATAAAACTGCAAAATGTCAATAGGCAAGTGTTCAACACAATTTGCAAAACTTTTTGTAGTAGTTTCATGTTAAGAAAAAAATATTTAAATACAGATAGCCAACAGGCACATGAAAAAAATGTTCAACATCATTAATTATTAGAGAATTACAAATCAAAACTACAGTGAGGTACCACCTCACACCAATTAGAATGGCCACCATTAAAAAGTCTACAAATAATAAATGCTGGAGAGGGTGTGGAGAAAAGGGAACCCTCCTACTCTGTTGGTGGGAATAAAAGTTGGTACAGTCACTATGAAAAACAGTATGGAGGCTCCTCAAATAACTAGAGTTGCCATACGATCCAGCAATCCCACTCCTGGGCATATATCCAGATAAAACTATAATTCAACAAGATACATGCACCCCAATATTTGTTGCAGCACTATTCACAATAGCCAAAACATGAAAAGAACCTAAAAGCTCACTGACAGATGAATGGATAAAAAATGTTGTGGTATATATACACAATGGAATACTACTCAGCCATAAAAAGAGCAGAACAATGCCATTTGCAGCAACATGGATAGAACTAGAGATTATCATATTAAGTGAAGTAAGTCAGAATGAGAAAGACAAATCCCATATCATATCACTTACATGTGAGTCCAAAGTATGGCACAAATGAACCTATCTATGAAACAGAAACAAACTCACATACATAGAGAACAGACTCATGGTTGCCAGTGGGGAGGTGCGGTGGGGGAAGAATAGAATGGGAATTTGTGGTTAGCAGATATAAGCTCTTACATATGGACTGGATAAACAAGGTTCTATTGCGTAGCACATGGAACTATAGTCAATATTCTATGATAAACCATAATGGAAAATAATATTAAAAAATAATATGTGTATATATATATATCAAGTATACTTCAATAAAAGACAGAAAAAAATTAAAAGACAAAAAATGGTCTTAAAGTTTCGGAATTTCTGAAACTTGAACCCTCTTAATTTCAATAGGTTATGTTTAATTTCTCATATACTAGAAAGCCTCTTTGAAGGATGCTTTGAATGTGAAAATTTTCATATAAATGTATGAATAAATTATTTACAATAAACCCCTCTCTGAGATTCTTCAGTAAAAGTTTAACATGAGAATAGCCCATGACTTGCTAAATCATATTTTCATTCTACTGTAAATAACTCCTTACAAAATACACAAATTCTTTTGCCTAGTAAAGCAGGACATACACATACGTAACACATACACACACAGGAGAAAGGATAAGAGGGAGAGAGGTGGGAAAAAGAGGGAGAAAGTTTTATCTTCTTAATAACAATGACATATATGTGTGTATGTATATGCATATATACTATATATAGGTGTATTAAGTTCAAAATTCAAATAGGAAGTTTTTAACCAGAATATCATGGGGTAGATTCAGTAGCCACGACAGCCTTCTTCTAAGACCAACCTGAACTTACATTCAAGAAAGCATCTACAGCCTGCCTTGCATTCCCAGGGAGAACTATGTCTCTGATACATGATCATCAATTATGAGTGAATGTTATACCAATTAAATGTGGGTTCCCAGGCAAACACTGGAATCTCAGGAGTGTCTTAGTTTGACAGAACAGATGCTGTTTCCAAATTTATGCTTTTCTCCAAGTTTGTAAATCTTCCTTGTACTCATATTTTACTGCACTCCTCTTATTGTACTACTAAGCAATTTTTTAAATATTTCAGAAATAAATTTTGAACTGTATTACTTTTTCCCTTTGATACTAACCGAATACCTGCTGCTACATGTCAGATGTTGGTCTGCAGGCCAGTGTTAGCCTGGCACTCAGAGGACAGAACATCCTATGCAAAGACAGAAAATGCTAAATTTGCCTCCTTCTTTGATCTATTAACATGTACGAATTTATCTCGAGCCAATTATACGAGTAGCCCTTGAGACTAGACTTAATGCTGATTTTGACTTTGGGGTTGGGGCAGGAAGATACATCTAGTGTTCACAAGCCTCACCCAGGTTAATCCCACTCAGGCAGGTAGAGCTTTTATCAACTATCAGAGCAGAGGCTGTCTGGGAAAGCAGAGATAGGGAAAACTAAGAGGAGAGCCCAGAGGACCATGAGTGGATCCAAAGAAACTCAATTCATTCTCTCTGCACTGCCTCAAGGCCCTGTTTTTGCAAACCATTTCCTTCACCTAAAAGAGCATGAAAATGCTTTATGGCAGTTACAACAGCCAGCATTTGTTTTGAAATACCAGTGGCATCTAACTGGTTTTTATGCTCCTATAACTGTATACAGTCTACAACACTGGTGGGAATAAGCCAGCGAGATCCAAATTCTATTTCAGCCAAGCTTTTGATAGAACCGCCTCTGGCATTTTCAATGAGATCAACTAGGAGAGAGTGGAAACAAAAGAAGCCCTAAACCCTCCCATATATCCATATCATGTTAGAGAATTTTCAAAAATGGAGTTAGCATATTAAATAAGGGTGATAAATATTAGTTTAAGACCTACCAGATGAGCACTTTTCATATATCTCCATTTTATGCCCATAACTACCCTGAAAGTTTAAGTATTATCTATATTTTACATGTAAAAAAATCTGATAATCAGAGACGCTAAGTATACTGCCAAGGTTGTCCAACCAGAGAAAGATGTAATTGGAGATTGAAGTCACATGCACCTTTTGAACATGTTCCTTTGTGACCCAGTAACAGTAAGATAAGTGATAGCAAAGTAAAAAATGTGCAATTCTGCCATTGCAATGTGGCAGTTAGCAAGAATACACTGCCCAGACTTTAAATAAAAAATGCAAATTTAAATAGCACTGCTCTTGCTCAGAGTCACATTCTGAATATACACATGACAAGCACATTCTCATCACATACAATATTAGAAATCAAATTTTGAACTGAATTTGTATTTCAAACTGGTAATACATCTCTCTCTAGATAGTGTATTATGTCAGAGAGTAGTGGGGTGCCAGCTATAAAAACTAATCCTATCTTGTTTAAACATAGGCCTAACATAAGAACTTTGTTATGCACACATTAAACACTTTGTTTTGACATTAAGCAGAAGTTCACTGAACAGAAATTTTTAAAAGTCTTTAGCAAAGCTGACTAAAACCTCTTTGCAATCATTTGGAGGAGGCTTTCTTGTGCCAATGTCATAATAGATCTCATTCCAGCATAAGAACTTTCGAATTGCAAATTTGCAAAAATAAATCTTAGCTATAATTCACAGTTGTGTTGAACTGAATAAATACAATCACTTTTCAGCAAGGGAAAAAGCACCTTCAGCTGCCATTGAAAAAAATACAGGGTAATTGTGGGCTACCTCAAAATTATCATTACCTACTTTCTGGAGCAATCAGCCTGTCAAGGGTCACGGATTATAAGAGAGACTAAGACCACTTTATCACGAATGCTCAGGGTAGAGACTAAATTTACTAACATGACTGGAAACCATCTTAAAATGTGGATTCTCAGCATTTAGTTTTCTATTGTAGAATAAAAAAAGAATAGTATTGAACTGTGTCCATGTAGTATGCTAAACAATTAAATATTTGACACTATAAGTGAATGGTTTATGAAATGTCTTTTTTTAATGTGTATTTTTAATTGAGATAAAATCTACATATAACATTACATTAGTTTTAGGTGTAAAAATCTTCTTGTTCAACATTTAGAGGTCATTTTGGGTCACCATGCCTTGATTCACATACTAAATTATTTCAACCTAATATTTGTTCATAAATTTAAATGACTAATCCTGGTGAACTTCTACAACTCTGTAGACAAAGATAAGATATTCAGTATCCAAATTTTTCCCCCATCTCACCCTTTTCTTTTTTGGTCACAAACAAATGGTTTTCCCTGGTGGCTCAGTGGGTAAAGAATCTACCTACAAGGCAGGAGACACAGGTTCTACCCCTGGGTTGGGAAAATCCCCTAAAGAAGGAAATGGCAACCCACTCCAGTATTCTTGTCTGGGAAATCCCATGGAGAGAGGAGCCTGGCAGGCTACAGTCCACGGGGTCACAAGAGTCGGACATGTCTTAGCAACTAAACTACCACCACAAATGTCATTAACAATTGTAATGATTTCTAAAGACTTCTTCCCTGGAAATGAAAGCATGTCGCTCACAAGTAGGCATTCATAAGGAATCACTGTGAAGTCTTATACTTACATTCAATAAATTAACTGCACAAGTTAATAAGATAAAAGCTGCTTAAAGATAAATAGGGATCATCATTTCTATGATATGTTGGAAGAGATGTCCAGAGAATATCCTCTCAAATGAAATTTTTAAGTTAAACACACATACAAGCTAAGAAAGCAGCAATCCACTGCACTGAGTCATCGCTGAAGACGCTGTCTGTTCTGGAATATGGACTACTTTGTGGTAGCCTGGAGTCTTGTGTTTTGGGGTGATAACTGGGAATGTGAAAACCAAATTGCCACAGAGCTCATGCTTGCATGGTTTGGGGCCCAGATTTCACAAGCCCCAAATTAATTATTTAGCTTTATAACTCTTCATTTCTCTTCACAGAAAGGGGGCCCTAGAGGCATCCCTATAAGTTTAGATAGTCACCTGTCTGTTAGTAAAATCTGCTTTCTAAAGTTATATTATGACCCTGATATTCGCAAGCTGGAGTGCACTGAGCTGATTAGTGTGACATCCTCATAACAAACTCAGAAAGTTATGCCACAGACATACATGCTATATGTAGATTATTAAAGAGCAAATGGAATGAACTCTTAGAAAAAATGATATGTATCAAACTGTACAGTAATTAGCCTCCAACTAATAAAAATAAATGGAAGAAAAAATAAGCAGAGCGACCATAAAAACAAAAACAAAAACTGTATAACCTTAATCCTTACAAGTTCATTTTCTTTGTGCTATATTAGGAGCACATACATTGTGAACATGCATGTTTATAGCCATCTTTAAATCTTATTTGTGAATCATATTATGCTATTACAATGAAAACAAATATAAGGATTACTGCTACTAAAGTATATGCTAACCACTAAGGCCTAATCATCTCCATGTAAATATTGATCTTGTACAAAAAAAATCAAGTTTCTACCTGAGACAAGTGGAAATTTAGTTGCATATTTCACTACTACAAATAAGCCACAGTCTATTACTATATTTCTATATTTTGTTACATACTAATACTGTAATAATGGAGAGTAATATTAGCTTTTTGCATTCTAATGCCCAGAGAGGTCATTTTGTGGTTGTTAAGGAGAGAATTAAGCCATTATATTTTAATGTGTTTAGTTATTAACACATTTCTGCCTTTACACATGGTGGTTTTGTTTGCTTGATTTTGTGCTTCTGTTTCCCTTTAAGGGTCTATGTTTTCATATCTAGAGTTGACTGACTCAATATGTTTCCATTTTCCTGAAATTTATTGACACAAAAAGATAGCCTTCAAATCAAGATAGAACTGGGCTTTCCCTCCCTAACTAGGAAATCCATCCTGCTGATGGCTTCTCTCTCACAGTTAATGTTATCACCTTCCTTAGAGTTGCTTACTATCATAAGTACCAGAGAAGACCATGGCACCCCACTCCAGTACTCTTGCCTGGAAAATCCCATGGGCGGAGGAGCCTGGTAGGCTGCAGTCCATGGGGCCATGAAGAGTCAGACACGACCGAGCAACTTCACTTTCACTTTTCACTTTCATGCACTGGAGAAGGAAATGGCAACCCACTCCAGTGTTCTTGCCTGGAGAATCCCACGGACAGGGGAGCCTGGTGGGCTGCCGTCTATGGGGTCGCACAGAGTCGGACACGACTGAAGTGACTTAGCAGCAGTACACTTGACTCTCTTTTCTCCCTTCTCTCTCCATATTCATTCTTTATCAAAAACAACTGTGTGTAAATGCTAAGCTGCATCAACCATAGTCCTGTTCAGGAATGAAGGACTTATTTCTGTTGCTACTAGGAATGACACTGGTAAATGACCATCTGGTTAAACCCTCTTCAGACATTGACTTGAGTGGAAAAAGCAAGCCTCCTCCAAGGTCAAACCTCCTTCCACATGTAGTCCACTTTTCAGTGACTAATCAACACAGCAGCATAAAGGCCCAGTCCCCTTCTCCTAACTTGGGACAATTCCAAAGGACCATTCCAGCTTCAGGGAACCCAGTGAGTTGACTGAACGCCTTTACTTGGTCTGTGCGGAAACCCAGCTCTTTCCTCTGCTCAGTATTATCCTTTCTACCTCTGCCTTCACAAGTGTTGATGACAACACATTCCCTGATACATGTCCTATATGCTCATCTCCCATCCTAGAATCTGATTCCCTTGAAACCTAAACTGTAAAAGCATCATTTTCCACTGTCGCTTTTCCTGAAATTTTCCTTCTGTTTTTTAACTCACTATCATTGGACTTGTTTGGTCTGCCTTCAATCTTCATTTAAATGGTCAATATTATCTTTTTGTTCCATGGTGAAAGAGGCATTCGAATTAAAACCTCCATGTGGGCACATATGAAACATGATTGTAGCTCACCTCAGGCTGCTGTGATAATTCCAAATCCATCCATTTTTCAAAATTCTTGCCTATCAATCAGTATGCCATGACACCCAGTATAGTATATGTCACATATAACTCAGTGACCCATGAAAATCCCCTCTGCAGACAGCTCCCATACACACCAATGTTTTCCTATGACTTTTTTCCAGTGGGGATTCACTGCCGCATAATCTTCCCTAAGAACAAACATTAATGATTGATGGAGAGGAGTTAGAGGATGTTTACCTCAATTTGCTTGCCCTTCAGCCTGACAATTCTCTCAGAAAGTTACCAATAAGTTTCCCCAGGTCTCAGCAGTAATTTGATATACACCTTACTTTTTACTGACTTTTTCCCTTCAGCATCTTACTTCTCCATTCAGTCAGTGTGCTTTCTGTGATCACATCTCAAATAAACTACTTGCAATTAAACTCTTCTCTCAGGGTCTCCTTTCAGTATAAGAGGCACAAACGAATATTGAGAACTGATCAATCAGAATATTACTAAAGTCCACTAAATGATCTCAGATCTATCCACCCTGTCTTGTACTCCCTATCTGTTTTGTATATTATCTCTAGACTTTTCTTTCTAAAACTCAGTTGACTCATGCCCCTCAGAAACCATCAATGGCTGCAACTGCAATAAGAAGTAAAACAAAAATTCCATACAACAAAGTCTGCCTATATTTCTAACTATATGTCACTCTCCATTGGCTGGCACAGATACACACTCCAGACATACCCCTGCTATTCATTATTTACAGAGAATATCTTTTCTGTGTTTTCAATAAGGTTGTTTCCTCTGCTCTGCTCACCATATTGGCTGATAAGTCCCAGCTCAAAGGTCCAGCTTTAAGGTCCAGATCAAAACCATTATCCCCTAAGAAACCCTCTCAGACTCCCACTGTTAGGGTTAATGTTTTCCATTATCAGTGCCATGTTTAAACTTGTGGTACATCAAAGTGTACTTTGTACTAGATGATTTATGGATATGTATTTCCACCATCAGATACGAATTCCCAGGAGGCAGGAGCCACACGATATTTATCTTTGTATCCAGCAGTAATATTTGAAATAATTAACAAACCTATATTCCAGCCCGGATCAATCAGAAAGGATGCTGGATCCAAATTCTGAGGCTTGTGCTAACCCTTTATATCTTGCTGAATTACTGGGGAGGCCGGGGGCCAAAGGGATAGGCTGTGGTGGCTAGAGTTCAAAAGTTACATTACAGTGGAGTTCAAACAATTAAGGATTGCCAACATATGAGGAAAAGCATCTGTGAAAATATTTAAATGAACAGAGTGTAACTGGTTGAAGGTCAGCTTTGTTTATAACTACTATACTCATCAAGACTTTCTAAATTGTAGGCCTTTTGTAAATAACTGTTTATATAGTTAAGTATAGAACTAAAAACATGCACAAAGTTTTCAAGACCAGTGATACACACAGACACTGACGTACTTCTTTAACCAGTACAAATAGGAACATTCTCATATATGCATGAAAATTTTAGTCCAGTTTTCTTTATATTACAACAGATTAACAACTGTTTCGAAGCAATTACATCTCCACTGCTTAAAATGTTGTAGAAGCCTTCCAACAGTAATATCAATAAAAATGGAGCTTGCCTTCCTTACAGGCTCAGCCTGTCCAAATCATAACGGTAACATTAATTCAAATCTAACGGACTGCCCTGGGAAGCACAATCATGAAAATGTCTTGCAAATATTTTTCAAATTATGAAGCCTGCAAAGGCTCTTGTGTAGCCAGCAATATTTACTAATTCATTTCATCTAACAATATGCCCTGAGTTGCCTTTAATGTTTCTAAATTTCTTCTAAAGTCCTTCAAATCAGCATGCTGAGTCCTTATCCAATGAGTGAAAATGTTTTGAAATTTGAAAATATGTTTTAAAATTTTTAGCATTTCTAAAATGCTGCCAAAATCAACAAAAATGACTATATAAAGACATATTAAATCTGATTATTTAATTTTTTCTTAGCTCCATTTCTATAACTTTAAGAGTCTGATTCATGGATCAGTGGCTCTATTTTGCTTAATGGAGTCATAAACACTCCTAATTCAACAACATTCTACCATTTAAAGTTCCTCTTACGTTTCTTCTCACACATAGCAGACCTTACTGCCTTTTATAGGACAGGAAACTCAAATTTATTACCTATATCAAAAATAGTAATGGCAATTCTGAATGACTTGTTATCCTTTATGAAAGATTAATCAAAATTCTAAAACTAAGGAAAAGTTATCATTAAGACTGTCATTTGATGATGAGAATAAAAACTGAAATTTATATTTCTTAAAATCAATTAAAATCTTCTGAATTATCATAAAAATGGCAAAAAATGCTACTTTGTTGAAATGCTTTAAATAGGCTCACTCTAGCTCAAAAATCTACGTATTCCATGGAGAATACTAACGGGTTTTGCAAAGTCAAGTGTCTGAAAAGTGATGAGAAGATTTCACAAGATGCTAACAGCTATGACTATGGTGACATGTGGGGTCAAGCCAATTAGAAGTAGAGAGTGAGGGGTGGGTGAGTTGGCTTCTTCACTCACAGAATATTCTATGACAGCAGTAGTAACTGGATCACAGTGGTTGCCATTCTGAAATTTCCCTCTGCTTGTTAAAAGCACTGGCATTCAGCTTACTCTCTATGTGCCTTCTATACTTTTAAACTGCATCCATTTAACAACATTTAAATAATTTCCTCAACAGGATCAAACCACCATGGGACACTGAATTGTCTTCCAAATAGAACAGTTATTCCTTTGATGAATTACAGTTCCTCAGTTATTCCCTGTTACTCTTCTATACCTCCAACCCCTCTTCCATCAAAAGCTTTGTAGAAATATCCCTCACTTCTATTCCCAAGTAAGCAACTCTTTTCAGGGACCATCAGGCAATTCGTATAAATGGATGCTTTGTTAGAAAAAAAAAAAAAGGAAGAAAACTTCACATCTACCAAAGCCTTTAACCTGTTTTTCATGTATCAATTAAGTATATTATATGTACATGTTTTAAAAATACCTAGTCTTATGAAGAAATATTCTCATAGGACACTGTCTGGCTCATAAATTGGTATAACTATTTGAAAGTATTTATTCCAATTTTGGGGCTTCTCTGGTGGTTCAGATGGTAAAGAATCTGCCTGCAATGAAGGAGACACGGGTTCGATCCCTGGGTTGAGAAAATCCCCTGGAGAAGGGAATAGCTACCCACTCCAGTATTCTTGCCTGGAGAATTCCATGGACAGAGGAGCCTAGCGGGCTACAGTTCATGGGTTTGCAAAGAGTCAGACACAACTGAGCAACTAATACACACCCTAATTTTAAATGTTAATGCCTTAACTAAATATTTCTGCTTCCAGGAATTTGCCCTACAAATTCAAATAAATGGACAAGAAAGCATAGCACTATAGATGAAATGTATGCCCCAAAGCACTGGCTATTTAGAAAGCTAATGACTTAAATAGAAAACTAAATTTCCCTCTGGATCATTTATTAGAAACAAGAAATGTAAATTACTTTTTAATTTCTTCTCATCATGCATGTTTTCCAGTATGGTAGTTAATAATATTTTATTAACGATTTTCTTACCTTTGAATATACCACGCTTCCAAGGGCACACATGTAGAATATACGGAACTGTGTTATCAGGGTCTATGGTGATGTCTGGGTTTCCCCACACTATCGGAAGATCTGAAGATACCTAGAAAAGAGAATACAAAAACAGGAATCACATGATGTCGACATTTCCATGAAATTAGTAATAACAAGTTAAAGCATAGAAAAAGCTAAAATTTAACTTAAACATTTTCATTGAAACTGTACACTTTTAAGTGAAAAGCAAGCCATAATATATAGACATATAGCAGAAGAAAAATCGGAGACTTATGGAAACATATAACACAATAAAAATGTTTATTTTCTTTTGCTACTGGTAGCAAGATCACTGATGCTTATATGATCAGAGTAGCTTTTATAGGCCATGCAGAAGTTTATTTATGCAATTTGATATACAAAAGATAAACCACTTTAATGAATTTCTACATCAATATTAATACAGTATATAAATATTAATATAATCAATATTAATATGGCATATAATATTTAAGCAGCATCTGACTACAACTGTTGTTGGCTAGATTCAAGTTTCACCTTAGTGAGTACTTTCATCTTGCCCCCCTCCACGTATCTACTAAACACTAATCTACTTTGTCCCTCTATAGATTTGCCTATCCTGAACAATTCCTAAAAAAGAAATCATACAGTATATGGTCTTTTGTGACTAGCTCCTTTTCACTTAGCAAATGTTTTCAAGGTTCACCTATGTTGTGGTGTTTTCAGCACATCATTTCCTTTTTACTGATGAACGGCATTAAATCTATATAAAAAACACATTTTGTATATCCATTCATAAGTTGATGAAAATGTGGGGTGCTTCTGTTCTTGTCTGTTATGGACAATGCAGCTATGAAACCATGTAGAAGTGTTTGAGTACACATAGATTTTAATTTCTTATGGACATATATCTTAGAGGGGAACTGCTGGGACATAGGATGCCCAATCTTTTAAATTATTGCTCTCCAAAAGTCTTCTCCAAAATGGCTGCACAATTTTTCTTTCCCACCAACAATGCATGATGGTTCCTATTTTCTCTACAGCTTTTCTCAAAGGTTCTTGTATATCATTTTTATAATAGCCATCCTAGTGAGTGTGAAGTGGTTTCTCATTGTGATTAAGGAGGATGTCAAGGTTGTATATTGTCACTCTGCTTATTTAACTTATATGCAGAGTACATCATGAGAAACACTGGGCTGGAGGAAGCACAAGCTGGAATCAAGATTGCTGGGAGAAATATCAATAACCTCAGATATGCTGATGACACCACCCTTATGGCAGAAAGTGAAGAAGAACTAGAGACTCTTGATGAAAGTCAAAGAGGAGAGTGAAAACGTTGGCTTAAAGCTCAACATTCAGAAAACTAAGATCATGGCATCTGGTCCCATCACTGCATGGGAAATAGATGGGGAAACAGTGACAGACTTTATTGTTTTGGGCTCCAAAATCACTGAAGATGGTGACTGCAGCCATGAATTAAAAGATGCTTACTCCTTGGAAGAAAAGTTATGACCAACCTAGGCAGCATATTAAAAAGCAGCGACATTACTTTGCCAACAAAGGTCCATCTAGTCAAGGCTGTGGTTTTTTCAGTAATCATGTATGGATGTGAGAGTTGGACTATAAAGAAAGCTGAATGCCGAAGAATTGATGCTTTTGAACTGTGTTGTTGTTGAAGGCTCTGAGAGTTCCTTGGACTGCAAGGAGATCCAACCAGTCCATCCTAAAGGAAATCAGTCCTGAATATTCATTGGAAGGACTGATGCTAAAGCTGAAACTCCAATGCTTTGGCCACCTGATGCAAAGAACTGACTTGTTAGAAAAGACCCTTATGCTGGGAAAGATTGCAGGCGGGAGGAGAAGGGGATGACAGAGGATGAGATGGTTGCAGGGCATCACTGACTCAATGGACATGAGTTTGAGTAAACTCTAGGAGTTGGTGATGGACAGGGAGGCCTGGCGTGCTGCGGTTCATGGGGTCGCAAAGAGTTGGACACGACTGAGCCACTGACCTGAAGGATTGACGATGTTCAATATCTTTTCATGTGTTTATTGTTCATTTGCATGTTTTTGGGGGAACTGTTAAGACTCTTTACACATTTAAAAAACTGTGTTACTTGTTTCATTATTAAATTGTAATAGATGCTTATATATTCTAGAAATAAGGCCCTTATCAGATATTGGTCATGTGGATATTTTCTCTCATTCTGTGGAATGTTTTTTCACTTTCTTCAAGATATCACTTGAAGCACAATGGCAACTCTGCATTGAGCAAGTCTGTAAGTGCCATTTTTTCTAATAGTACTTGCTCACTTTGTCACACTTTGATAATTTTTGGAATATTTCAAACATTTTCATTGTTTTTATATTTATTATGGTTATCAATGATCTTCAGTGTTACTATTGTAATTGTCTTGGCATTTTTTAGCAATAAAGTATTTTTTAATGAAGGTATGTACATCCTTTTAAAACAATTCTACTGCATGCTTAAGCTGCAGTGCAGCATAAAGCATAACTTTTATATGCAGTGGGAAAGGAAAATCTGTGTGACTTACTTTATTGTTATTTTGCTTTATTGTGGTGGTGGTCTGGAATCCAAACCAAATATCTCCAAGGTATGCATATAGTTTGTCACAAGTTTTTTACATGCCTGAAATAATAAACCTTTTACCCTTTGTCAAGGAGCACTGCATATGTGTTGTGACACACCTTCAGCACTTAGACAGTTTACAACTCTACCTTAGCCTTAACTTCCAGCTCATACACAGCATCTCTCCATCAGCCAGAGATGAAACAACAGGCACCCTCTCAGGCCTTCCCTGGGAAATCACACCACTCTGTATATGCATGTGGCCTGTATGTTACCCAGGGACAAGTCAGAACTGTGAAATTGGCTGCAGATATCTTAATCCCCACATCTTCAAGTTTTTAGTCAAACTCTAGTTGGTCACAACTGGTTTTGTAGCGTCAGACAACTGCAATGCCAAACTATTGAATATTTTTGGCAAGTGTCCTAAGAATAGGTCCTTTCCATCAGAGCAAGATATGATACAAGTCAAAAGATGACAACCCCTCACTCGTGGGGAGGGGTGTTGCTAGAGACCTATGAGAAAGGTCAAATTGTGACAATGTACTGGAGTGGGAATTGTGAGCAGAGTCATACTCAATCTGCCTCTTCCTTTGTTTGCAAGGTTGCAGTTTTCACAGCCACTGTGGTTGTAAGACTGCAGAGCAGCGGAGAGGGGGACAGAAATAGGTCAAGTCAAAATGTGACAAATTACTCCACTGTTACCAGGAGTCAGTTTTTCTGGAGTAAATACTCCTCAGATTGTTTGAAATCTTTAATTTCAAGATTTAAAATTTCATTTTGACAGTTTTTGTCAGTGTATTTATTGCTTTTAAGGAGGAACAGATTTATGAAACTCCACTATTCTGGAAGTCCCAGGTCTCCTGTTTTCCTTATTGCACAACTATCTCCTACCACCTGGTCATTTTGATAAAATGCCATAGCATTTTACCTGTATTGCTTATTATATTCCATTATTTTTTATACTATTTTTCCTATTGGGGAAGTCTCAACATTCTATTGCAAACTATTCTTGTAGCAATGAGATTAAATATATGTAAAAAGGCTTTTTTAAAAAAAAATTCAAATCATCATAAAAAAGAATACTAACAGTGATGAGAAATAGAAAAAGGAAAAGATATTAAAAGAATATACTGAGTTTGAGTTGCTAGCAGACTGTCAAAGTGGAGGTATAAAGTAAGCAGTCAAAAATGAGAGGCTGAAGCTAATACATCTTGAGTAAAAGTATGAATTTGCCACTTGTACCTAAATGGTAGTCTGAAACCAAGAAACTGCCAAGTGTGGTGTGGTACAGATATGAGAATGCTTTAGAAGGCAGAACTTTAAAAAGAAAGGAGAAGGTTAGAGGAATAAAAGGACCAGATAAGTAACAATCAAGAAACGGCATGGAAATGAGGAATACAGAAAGATATAAAATAAAGGGTGAAGAGTGTTAAGACAGTGTGCTGCATGCTTGCTAAGTTGCTTCAGTTGCGTCCGACTCTGTGATCCTATGGACTGCAGCCCGCCAGGCTCCTCTGTCCATGGGATACTCGAGGTAAGAATACTGGAGTGAGTTGCCACACTCACTTCCAGGGATCTTCTTGACCCAGGGATTGAACCCCCACCTCTTACGTCTCCTGCATTGGCAGGCGGGTCCTTTATCACTAGCATCACCTGGGAAGTTACGAAGGCAGACAGTGCCAAACATTAAAGGAGTTTTAGGGCAGATAATTTGGGAAAATAACTGAACAAAAGTTACAGGTGATCTTTGTGGCAGCAGTTTCAACCGAGTAGAGAAGCTACAAATGGATCACCATGAAGTAAGAAGTCATCATGTCAATAATGCTTTATCAAGAAGTTTAGCAATCACAAAATATATAGAAGGTAATAACTGAAGGGGTGTTGTTAGAGGCAAGTTTTATCTTGTAATGGAAAACCTTTGGGAATACTTATAGATTAAGAAAAATAGTTCAACAATGAGGAAGGTATTGAAGGAGTAGGGGGAGAGTGCGAGTCAACCCTGAGTGCAGAGAATCAGAAGCATTTCACTGGTTTCAAAGCAAGTGCAAGATAAAACCTGACACTATAGATCAAAGTTTCCAGTCTAGCCTTTCTCCTTAGCAGCACCTCAACTGTTTCTCAATAGAATTTCCACTGAAATACCAGCAATGATTCAAATATAATAAATGAATAGAAATGGCAAATTGGTAATGCTCATTAGTTTAGTTCAGTTCAGTTGCTCAGTCGTGTCTGACTCTTTGCGACCCCATGAATCGCAGCACATCAGGCCTCCCTGTCCATCACCAACTCCCGGAGTTTACCCAAAATCATGTCCATTGAGTTGGTGATGCCATCCAGCCATCTCATCCTCTGTCGTCCCCTTCTCCTGCCCCCAATCCCTCCCAGCATCAGGGTCTTTTCCAATGAGTCAACTCTTAGCATGAGGTGGCCAAAGTACTGGAGTTTCAGCTTTAGCATCAGTCCTTCCAAAGAACACCCAGGACTGATCTCCTTTAGGATAGACTGGTTGGATCTCCTTGCAGTTCAAGGGACTCTCATGAGTCTTTTCCAACACCATAGTTCAAAAGCATCAATTCTTTGGTGCTCAGCTTTCTTCTTTCTGGATGTGAGTTGGATGTGAGTCCAACTCTCACATCCATACATGACCACTGGAAAAACCATAGTCTTGACTAGACAGACCTTTGTTGGCAAAGTAATGTCTCTGCTTTTTACCATGCTATCTAGGTTGGTCATAACTTTCCTTCCAAGGAGTAAGCATCTTTTAATTTCATGGCTGCAATCACCAACTGCAGTGATTTTGGAGCCCCCCAAAATAAAGTCTGACACTGTTTCCACTGTTTCCCCATCTATTTCCCATGAAGTGATGGGAACAGATGCCATGATCTTAGTTTTCTGAATGTTGAGCTTTAAGTCAACTTTTTCACCCTCCTCTTTCACTTTTATCAAGAGGCTTTTTAGTTCCTCTTCACGACCCAGATAATCACGATGGTGTGATCACTCACCTAGAGCCAGACATCCTGGAATGTGAAGTCAACTGGGCCTTAGAAAGCATCACTATGAACAAAGCTAGTGGAGGTGATGGAATTCCAGTTGAGCTATTTCAAATCCTGAAAGTTGATGCTGTGAAAGTGCTGCACTCAATATGCCAGCAAATTTGGAAAACTCAGCAGTGGCCACAGGACTGGAAAAGGTCAGTTTTCATTCCAATCCCAAAGAAAGGCAATGCCAAAGAATGCTCAAACTAACGCACAACTGCACTCATCTCACACACTAGTAAAGGAATGCTCAAAATTCTCCAAGCCAGGCTTTAGCAATACGTGAACCATGAAATTCCAGATGTTCAAGCTGGTTTTAGAAAAGGCAGATGAACCAGAGATCAAATTGCCAATATCTGATGGATCATCAAAAAAGCAAGAGAGTTACAGAAAAACATCTATTTCTGCTTTATTGACTATGCCAAAGCCTTCGACTGTGTGGATCACAATAAACTGTGGAAAATTCTGAAAGAGATGGGAATACCAGACCACCAGACCTGCCTCTTGAGAAACCTGTATGCAGGTCTGGAAGCAACAGTTAGAACTGGACATGGAACAACAGACTGGTTCCAAATAGGAAAAGGAGTACGTCAAGGCTGTTTATTGTCACCCTGCTTATTTAACTTCTATGCAGAGTACATCATGAGAAACGCTGGACTGGAGGAAGCACAAGCTGGACTCATGATTGTTGGGAGAAATATCAATAACCTCAGATATGCAGATGACACCACCCTTATGCTCACTAGTACATGCTGGTTAAAAATAATGGTGATTTTCAAATTAAGAAAGGTGATACTTTATTCTAATATCTCTAAGAACATGTGTTTTAGGTTTTAAATATGTTTCTGCTCTTTTGTAAGTCTTGGTGTTATTTAAATGTAGAAATATAAAAGAACTAGAATACATGTTCAGTATTATTAGTACTTGAGTGAAATTATATTTTAAAAATTTAATATGTAACATCTTTAATTACAGAAAAAGGTCTCAGGGAAAATTTACATTCTAAAGGTAAAAGTAACTAGATTCTTCAGTTTTATTTGTATATTGAAACAACAGAAATATAGACTTTAATTATTATTTCTTGTGAGAATAATTTTGATATATAACATTCCATTTCTACATTTAATTAGAAAAATTCATTCACCTTTCATAGTTAACATAGCATACTTATTATTTTTAAAAGCCTACAGTAAAAAAAATGCATTAATTCTGAAGGATGAAATTTTAAAAACCCACAGACATCACCTCTGCCATAACAACAAAATGAAATAACCAATGTTAAGATATTAAAGGATATTTTCTTTAACCTGTTTTCATCAAACTCTTAAAATGAAATCCTTGCTCATCAGTAAATTCTGGAAAGGGAAAGGGAGTAGGGGGAAAATGACTTTCCTTATTTATAGCAAATCTAAGTAGTCATGATTTTCTTATTCTTTTCTTTTATTTCCTTCCTTCTTTCCCTCTTTCTTTCCATTTGAAATGCCACCCATTATGTTTGCATCTGTTTACTAAACAAATCTTCCTGGAAAAACTATTACATGCTTGATACTATGATTTACAGCCTTCCCAGGTAGCTCAGCAGTAAAGAATCTACCTGCAACGCAGGAGACAAAGGAGGCGTGGGTTCAGTCTCTGGGTGGGGAACATCCTCTGGAGGAGGGCATGGCAACTCACTCCAGTATTCTTGTGGAGAAAATTCCATGGAGAGAGAGCCTGGCAGGCTACAGTCCATGGGGTCAAAAAGAGTCAGACATGAATGAGTGACTGAGCACCCACGCACTATGATTTATGCTGGGTATAAAAGTGTGGATATGAGGGGGTATGCTCCTTTCCTCACAGTAAATAATCTGGTGGAGAACCAGAAATAGGTAATAGCAATAAGATATAATGTACATGATTGTGGGAAAGGTAAAAAAAAAAATGTTGTGAAAGCACAAGAAAGGCATGTATAATCCAGGTTTATGTGGATCTAGAAAGATTCTCAGAAAAGTGGCATCTAATAAATACTTGCCCTAAAGAATGAAATGGAGTTAAGCACAGAGAAGTGGAAGATAGGGAGTTGGATAAAGATTTCTAGATAGTAGCAAAAGGAAATAGTGTATACAGTGGCCTAAGCGTGGCTGGAGGCAGCAGTGGTAAGAGATGAAGCTGAGCAAACATGCTTTTGAAGCACATGGGCCACGTCAGGGAGCATGGACTAGATCTGATGGCAAGAGATGACAGTGAAGAGTTTTAGCAGAGGAGTAAGAAAATAAAATTTTCCTTCAGAATATTCACTCCATTTGTAATCCAGTAAGGAAAGAAGAAGAAAATCAAAGCGCATCATTTTCAAGATTACCAAAAATAGCAGAGAACAAAGCCAATGAATTTCTGAAGTTCTGAAGCACCCTCTAAAAATAGATACAGGCATCTATGATGGATAGATATTTGAAGCTTCTTTGAGGATTCTGTTGAACACATAATTTGTAGATAAATATGGGAGTAAGGAGTAAAAAAAAAAATTTTCAGATTTGCTTAAATATATCAAGTGAGGAAAGTCAAGAATAAAACCTCATAATAAATAAAGATATAAATAATTATGTCTTCATATTCCCACTATTATTCATACTGGTAAGTGACAGGATACACTTTTGAAATTTCATGCCTGCAGATATCACATTACAATTTCAAAAGCTGTTTAAAAGTTTTTTTGAAAAGATCTTTCATTATCATACACAATATCTTCAAGTAAAAATACACATGACTCAAATAAGTAAATTTTAATGTGTTTTATGATTATATATTAATACTTAGATATAAAACTTGTTTGGTACTGATTCAACTTTATATGAAATGGCATTTTAAAACCTGTTGGACTAATAGAAAGAATTCTAACCATCTCCTTGTGTCACACTGCTTTACCTAGTTAAGTAAAATTAAATGTTTTTAAATTTCATACAATTCACTGTACTCTTTCTGAAAACACTTTCATATTTTAAAAAACAAAAACAAACTTACCTTAAATGTTAGGATGCTTGGTGTATAATTGGGCACTATTATGTGTTTATTTGTTACTTCCCCCACTTGACAGTCGACAGTGATGTATTCCAAAGCCAGGGGTCTTTTTCCAATTCCTTTTAGGTCAAAGATATGCTCCATACCATCTGCTTCATTTTGTAGAATAAGCCTGCCCTGTGACAAATCAGTCAAATTTCAGCTCTATAGGAGTAACAGTTAGAAGTCAACAATTTCTTCTGTCTTAGGAATTTTGAATCTGATTAATGAAATGAGCTTTCTAGAAGGTGTTAGTCACTGGCTTATCCAGTTTACATATAAATACTTCTACTGAATGAATGAAGACAGATTTCCTGTGAAAAGCTCTTTATTTCTTTTCACTTTCACTAAGTGACAGAGTTTAATAGGCATTCTCAGGCTGTTTACATACTTGCCAAAGAAATATGACTTAAGAAAATATTTTCTGAAGTATAAACTTCCTTACTGAATAAAAACAAAGCGATGGTTTTACTATGTTAAACATATTATGTAAAAATAACCTAGATATAAATATTGAAGCCTATGACAATGTGACGTTCAGAATATTTACATCTCAAATTAAAATATTTCTTAAAGTTTCAAGCAGAGTGAACACCAATGATCAAATTCATGGAAAATATAACTGTTCTGCAAGAAAATTTGTCATAAATTGTAGAGGTAAACATCACACATTGGTTTATCGACATATTAGTGCTAGGGGAAAAAAATCAATGAGTTCATACCATAATCTCACATTCCAAAATAGGTTTGAATGTGAGAGGATAATCCACAGTTTCACCTGGTCCGACATATAAAATAGGAGGTCCATGAAACCATTCTCCTTCTATAGTAACTTGACATTTCCATTCATTCTTTGTCTCATTATTCTAAAGCATGAAAATAAAGACAGAAACATATTAGTATAAAAAAATTCTTACAAATTACCTTTGTCTATGCTATCATCACTCACTTAGAGCCAAGTAATAGCCAGTCTCTTGGACTTCAAGGAGATCAAACCAGTCAACCTAAAGGAAATCAACTCTGAATATTTATTGAAGGACTGATGGCTGAAGCTGAAGCTCCAATACTTTGGCCACCTGATGAGAAGAGCCAACTCATCAGAAAAGGCCCTGATGCTGGAAAAGATTGAAGGCAGGAGGAGAAGGGGACGACAGAGGATGAGATGGTTGGATGGCATCACCGACTCAATGGACACGAATGTGAGCAAACTCCAGGAGATGGTGAGGACAGGGAAGCCTGGTGTGCTGGCAGTCTATGGGGTCACAAAGAATCGGACAGGGCTGAGTGACTGAAGAGCAACAACAATAGCCAATCACTGGTCTTAGCGCCTATGAGCCCATCTTAATCACATGTTAAGGTCACAGCTGAATTTGGGGCAGAGTGATCTGAGAGACCATGAGTCTGCTTAGTCTGATGATTGGTTAAGGATATTGGCATTAACTTTTTAAGCAAAGAGATGCAGCAGAAGTGATTAATCAGGTGAGCAATATGATAACATTTATATTCAGGAATAAAACTGTGACATCAAATTGGAGTAACAAATGGCCACACATAATGCAATTAGGAATCAGTACTAGTTTAGATGAGAGGTGTGAAGAAAACTTTGAGACAGTGGCAGTGGGAATAAAGAAAGTACTAAAAAGAGAAAAAAGAAAGCATGTACTTACAATTGGAATATTCTGGGTAAGGGCTTCAAATGCTGGTGTTTCAAAATCAAATCTGGCCTCTGGACGCTCTTCATTCACCACACCTTCAATGCAATAGAGACGCACATCGTACCTTGATGTCAACAAAATTTTGCAAGGGTAGCGTCCAGGACTGAGAGGAACAAATCGCAAAGGGACTGGAACAGATCTAGCTGCAGCTATCAAAATAATTTAAAAATGGTTTAATCATTTTGATGGTATAAATCCTAAAATTCATTTTAGGATAAAGGAATATTTTATTGTATTGTATTTAACTGTATTACATAATCCAGATGAGACTAGGTTCTAACAAGATAGCACACTACTCCTCAGTCTCCTGGGCATTACAAGCAAGTTTACTTATTTAATTTTTTTATTAATGAGAGAATATATCCTGCATAGGTCAGAGGAAAGCCTGCTCCATAAAGATACTGAGGGACCCATGTACACTGCTCTTCCTTTGTGTACAGGTCAGGTGAAAAGGAGCTGAAAGTTTGCTCAAAGGCTTTTTGGTGTTCAGCCCAAAGTTAACACACATTATAGTTAAGCGGTCAGAACCAAACACATGATTCTATCTCAGTCAACAGGGGCTGAGATTTGAGAGATATATGGGATATTTGGTAAGCATTATTATCTGCTACATTTCTATGACACAGGAGTGCTCTATCTCACAGCAATCAAAATTAGTTACAACTTGACCAGCAGATAGAAATAATTTTTAATAACCAAGAGAAGCCAAAAGAGGCATAACCAATGAATACTTCTCACATCACCTTGTTATACCATATACTAGAATAGCTAATATAATTTCTTATGGTGGGCAAGTTATCTACGCTGGTTCTTTTCTTCCAAGCAACACTACTATTTCTCTGAAAGTCACCATTTTCTTATTCTCCATGAAGTGAGAAAATAGTTATAAAAATCTCTTAACCCTAAAGTAGGATGCACTACTTTATTCTATTTATACTACTGCATTCACTAAATGCATCCTATAATACAAGTTTCACTGCTAAACTCAAATTATTTAACTTATAGATAAGAAACAAGTGATAAAAGATGCTTAGAAGCCTAATCCTGTGAAAGGAAATTCTCTGAAATCAAGAAAACAAATCAAACTTATTAACCAATGGACTGGACGCGTATTATATTAATTGGCTATAATGTTAATTCACTCACATTTAACACCTCAAATGTTAAAAATGGCAAACTTGTTTTTAAATACACTGAAGTCTATATGCCAAGAAAACCAGTCACTGCTATAAGAACATTAGTTGCTTTTTTTTTTTCTTTTGAGGAGCATGAAACGGTCATTAGTTGCTTTAAATCATTTTAAAACATATTGAGGATGTGTATGCATGTGCTATACATATTATAAAATATATTCATCATACTGGAGTAGGAAATGACAACCCACTTCAGTATTCTTGCCTGGAAAACCCCCTGGACAGAGGACCTGGTAGGCTACAGTTTGTGGGGTCACAAAGAGTCGAACACAACTGAGTGACTGAGCATGAGCACTCATCATATGTTATATAGAATACATTGTGTGTCGTATATTGCATATGTTATATATAGCAATATACAATATATGCCTAGTGGCTCAGATAGTCAAGAATCTGCCTGCAGTGCAGGAGACCCAGGTTCAATCCCTGGGTTGGAAAGATCCCCAGGAGAAACGAATGGCTACCCACCCCAGTATTCTTGCCTAGAGAATTCCATGGACAGAGTAGACTGGTGGTATATATTATATTATATTATGTATAAATTTCATAGTTTTATGCTGTATATTAAGAAAAACTGATAATGGATTACTCTTGAAATATATATTATATCTAAGCAAAGTTCAAGAGACTCAGCAGGTCTAAGGAGGATACAAAGACTGTCAGAACGTTGTTATTTTTATTCCGTCCTATTCAAGTACAAATATAGTTTTAGAATAATTTTTTTTCTTGTCAAAAAGGACTGCAGGCACATCATCATATCTTCTGTTGTTCATTGATTACTTTCATTCTGAGAGAAGTATTTGAACTGTGGCAACATCATTAGAACAAACTAGGTGAGATAATTATTTGATTAAAATTTGTTGCTTTATTATCAGAAAGGAAGAAACCATACTTTTCTCTTGCATGAACAGATTGAAATGAAAATATTTAGATTATGTAATTTAAATAAGATTAAACTGCTTAGAATATGAAATTTAATCAACAGTAATTATTATTTTCATCAAAGATAAAGAATAACTAGCCATTTCATGGTAAACAACAATTGAAATGCACAAGTTCAAGTATAAAGCTGCTATCAAAAGCTTTATGCTATACACTATTTCCTTTTCCCTAAAAATATGCATTTTCTATTGATACTGAATCAGAAAGTGAAAGTCAAGGACATCCTTAAGTGTACATTTCCTGACTCATGAAATGTTCATAAGCAAAGACCCTAAGGAATATGCCATGCAACCCCCTCTCCCTTACAAGTCCATAAAGAAATTCATAATAGAATTTATGGAAATGATGGTTTTATTGTTGAAGATATATTGATAAAATAATATTTCTTTTCCTTAAACATCTGAAATAATTTAATTAATTCATGCTAGAAAAAGAGTAGGAATATTATCATATATTATCAAAAAGAAGCTACTTGTGGATTAAGGTATTTATCAGGCAGTATCCACATCTCCTTAGATGTGAAATAGCAGAGGTAGAGACTTCTCATATTTAGAAATTTGGAAATTTTACTGGCTACACTGTGCCATCTCAACATCATTCTCTTTTAGGGACATGTTTTCTCAAAGTCCTTTCCAATTCTTCTCTGTAGCAGATGTCATCCATGTCCTGCCATGTCTCCTTGGCATTTAAATTGCTGCTGTAGGCCAATGGTTTTATGGAAAACAGATCTTTCTCCCTGAGGGCTTTCTCTAGTCACAGGAAGGTGTTTAATCCTTGCATCCATCAGGCCAGAAGTGACTGTTAAGGACTGCAGTTGTGGTCCTCAACAAATAATGTATCAAACTGGTGGCAACATAACCCAGCTTCTTTATCCTTTGGTTGGAATAACTCTGAGGGGAATTCTACACAAACTCATAGACGGTCCCGGGATAACCAAACCCAAATTGCTCTCCGTGGCAACTGCTCATGAACACTCCCTGAACTGGCTCCTTCTCGCTGCTGCTCTCACTCTCTCACACTCCCACCTATGGTTCCTGAGTTCACTTCTCAAACTACTGCTCTCAAGGCCTGGTCTTGGTGTCTGCTATTAGGGATCTCCAACTTAGCACATACCCTTAGACCAAGAAAAGAGAGCTTGCTGTCCATGGCCTCATGCTTTCTAGGGCCTTACACTGAATATCCTCTGGCACTGTCTCTCTGGATGTGCATGGAGTACATGGGCCTGCTGGGACAGGCCTAGGTGCAGCCCGGACCCATCCATGGTCTGGGTTTAGGGCATGTCACAATTCACAATTCAAAGTGCTTTGATCCCATTTCCAGTGCCTGCACAGGACTCCTCCCTATGTTGATCCTCCTGTTGGAAGACTCCTAGAATTAAAGAATAACTAACAGGTGGCCACTAAGGGGAAGATATTGACCAAGATTAATTATGTGGGTTAAAGTACCCACAAATTTGTACACAAGGCCTCTTATGATACATGTAAGAGTTGAAGAAAGAGAATGCGGTGGGCACATGCCCGGGGCCCAGCTATCCTGTGTTGTCATGTCTAGCTCAAAACTCTAAGGAGACCAAGAATTCTAAAATCAAACTTGGTCTTCTAGTTTGGTAAAAAGCTTAATTTCTCAAGGTGGAATAGTAGATTATATTCTACTTAAAACTTTGTTAGCCTGATTTACCAATTTTAAAATCTTGATATCTGGTACATGGGCTTCCATTTGAACTTTTGACCTGGGCATACAAACGTCAGGGACAATCTAGACCTGTCCCTTCCATCCTTAGTCTACTAAATGTAGCTCACCTGGGGCTTTTTCTTTACAGGTGATCCTAGTAACTACGGGATTTGCCAGGGTTCTGTAATTAAAGATAACCAAATGTATCTAAATTTATCAGATTATAGTTACTAAAGAAAATAAAGGAACATAAAGAGTGAATCTTTCTAATGAAAAAATATCTAATTTTATATAACTTGAGGTACTGAAGAAGTCATTGTAATCTACAGTCTTTAAAATAACCCCCAAAAATGGGCATCTAGCACATATGATCTAGCAATCCCACTCGTGGGCATGTATCTGTAGAAAACTCTAATTTGAAAAGATACATGCACCCCAGTGTTCAAAGCCATGCTACTTACAGTAGTCAAGACAGGGAAGCAACCTAAGTGCCCACCAACAGTTGAATGGATAAAGAAGATGTGGTGTATACACACACACACACACACACACACACACACACACACACACACACACACACTGGAATACTACTCAGCCATAAAAAAGAATGAAATAATGCCATTTGCAGCAACATAGATGGACCTAGAGATTATCATACCAAGTGAAATAAGTCAGACAGAGAAAGACAAATATCATACAATACTATAAAGTTAAGTTCTTAATCTAATTTAAATTAAAAAGTGATATTTCATTAGTAGCTTTCAAACATTTCATTTATTGGCTTGGGGCTGGGTGGGGTAGAGGGGAGTGTGTCTGAATAATACCTAAAACAGAATCTCAATATATAAGACAAATTAACCTAGAGTCAATCTGGTTGAAATAAGATGCTAGAAGCTCCCATTCACTTCTGCAACCTCCAAACAGACAAAACAAAAAACTTTAGAAGAATGTTAAGGCTCTAAAGAATATAATTTGATTAGCTGATCTCTTCGGTTTCTTTCTGCTTTAGTATTCCACGATTATTTGAAAGTACATCAGAAAAGTGGAAGAGACTAAAAATATACTAAATTGGTCATTATTTTACATAGTTAATTATATAGGTATATTATTAGCAAACAATAGTCAGAAATTCTTAATTCAGAAAATGGGGTATCAAGACTAAATTTATGATATGATTTCATTTGTAAGATGAACTTATAATAAACAGATATTTGTTGCAAATTAATACATGAGTAATTATGTGTGCTTAGTCACTCAGTCGTGTTGGAGCACTTTCACAGCATCATCTTTCAGGATTTGAAATAGCTCAACTGGAATTCCATCACCTCCACTAGCTTTGTTCACAGTGATGCTTCCTAAGGCCCACTTGACTTCGCATTCCAGGATGTCTGGCTCTAGGTGAGTGATCACATCATCATGATTAGCTGGGTTGTGAAGATCTTTTTTGTACAGTTCTTCTGTGTATTCTTGCCACCTCTTCTTAATATTTTCTGCTTCTTTTAGGTCCATACCATTTCTGTCCTTTATTGAGCCCATCTTTGCATGAAATGTTCCCTTGGTATCTCTAATTTTCTTGAAGAGATCTCTAGTCTTTCCCATTTTGTTCTTTTCTTCTATTTCTTTGGACTGATCACTGAGGAAGGCTTTCTTATCTCTCCTTGGTAGTCACTGGAACACTGCATTCAAATGGGTACATCTTTCCTTTTGGCTTCTCTTCTTTTCACAGCTATTTGTAAAGATTCTTCAGACAGCCATTTTGCTTTTTTGCATTTCTTTTTCTTGAGGATGGTCTTGATCCCTGTCTCCTATACAATGTCACAAACCTCCATCCATAGTTCATCAGGCACTCTGTCTATCAGATCCAGTCCCTTAAAACTATTTCTCACTTGCACTGTACAATCATAAGGGATTTGATTTAGGTCATACCTGAATGGTCTAGTGGTTTTCCCTACTTTCTTCAATTTAAGTCTGAATTTGGAAATAAGGAGTTCATGATCTGAGCCAAAGTCAGCTCCTGGTCTTGTTTTTGCTGACTGTATAGAGCTTCTCCATCTTTGGCTATAAAGAATATAATCAATCTGATTTCAGTGTTGACCATCTCGTGAGGTCCATGTGTAGAGCCTTCTCTTGTGTTGTTGGAAGAGGGTGTTTGCTATGGCAAGTGCATTCTCTTGGCAGAACTCTATTAGCCTTTGCCCTTCTTCATTCTGTACTCCAAGCCCAAATTTGCTTGTTACTCCAGGTGTTTCTTGAATTCCTACTTCTGCATTCCAGTCCTCTATAATGAAAAGGATATTTTTGGGGGGTGTTAGTTCTAGAAGGTCTTGTAGGTCTTCATAGAACCATTCAACTTCAGATTCTTTAGCATTACTGGTCAGGACATAGACTTGGATTACCGTGATAGAGAATGGTTTGCCTTGGAAATGAACAAGGCAATTGTGAATGGTGGGTCTTGGAAATTGATACAGACCCACACTAATTACTGACAAATTCAATTTTTGAAATATTGGTTAAAATGGATTTTATGACTTCAAAAGAGACTAGCTGAATTACTTTTGCTTTTTTATCACCAGGAAGATCTAAAATAATATAATATTTAAGTGTGAGAGAAAAGAGATAGGAAGAAAGCAGGAAAGGGGAAAAGGGAAAAAAGAAAGGAAGGTAGGTAGGAAGTTGGAATTGAGGAAGGAAAATTTGGGGTGATGCTAAGAGAATGACATGTGATCTTCCTTCCTAGCCAACTCCAAATGGCTGAGAGGATCGGACTTGTCTCCCCATGAAGTTTCTAAGTTATCTGTTAGCAGAAAAGACTGGTATGCAGTTCTCTGTCAGATTTTACTGAAAGGCAATATGTACCCATTTCCCCAGGTGCCCTAAAGCACAGGAAAAAGATCAGAGAGGGATATCAAACTGCTATAATGAGTAAATGACAAGAACTGCCATTATTTCCAGCACAGTTAAGCTATTAATAGGTTTAATAGGTAAAGGAATACCTAATCTTATTGTGTTGGTCAAGTTGAGAAGGGGCTTACTAATGTCTGTTGGCTTGATCTATCAATTATTGACAGATGTGCAATAAAATTTTCTACTCTAAATGTGGATTTGTTCATTTTTTTCTTCCATATTTGCTAATTTTTGCTTTGTAAACTTTCAGATTATGTGATTAGGTGGAAATAACTTCAATTTTTTTTCCTACATGGGAGTATTCCCTTTTATTTATTTATTTATTTTATTTTTCATTTATTTTTATTAGTTGGAGGCTAATTACTTTACAATATTGTAGTGGGTTTTGTCATACATTGACATGAATCAGCCATGGATTTACATGTATTCCCCATCCTGATCCCCCCTCCCACCTCCCTCTCTACCTGATCCCTCTGGGTCTTCCCAGTGCACCAGGCCTGAGCACTTGTCTCATGCATCCAACCTGGGCTGGTGATCTGTTTCACCCTAGATAATATACATGTTTTGATGCTGTTCTCTCGAAACATCCCACCCTCGCCTTCTCCCACAGAGTCCAAAAGTCTGTTCTGTACATCTGTGTCTCTTTTTCTGTTTTGCATATAGGGTTATCATTACCATCTTTCTAAATTCCTATATATGTGTTAGTATGCTGTAATGTTCTTTATCTTTCTGGCTTACTTCACTCTGTATAATGGGCTCCAGTTTCATCCATCTCATTAGAACTGATTCAAATGAATTCTTTTTAATGGCTGAGTAATATTCCATGGTGTATATGTACCACAGCTTCCTTATCCATTCATCTGCTGATGGGCATCTAGGTTGCTTCCATGTCCTGGCTATTATAAACAGTGCTGCGATGAACACTGGGGTACACGTGTCTCTTTCAGATCTGGTTTCCTCGGTGTGTATGCCCAGAAGTGGTATTGGTGGGTCATATGGCAGTTTTATTTCCAGTTTTTTAAGAAATCTCCACACTGTTCTCCATAGCGGCTGTACTAGTTTGCATTCCCACCAACAGTGTAAGAGGGTTCCCTTTTCTCCACACCCTCTCTACATGGGAGTATTGCCATTTAAATTAATGATTTCTCTTAAAGTCAACTTCTTTCTTCTTTTTTTTGGCAGCCCCATGTGGCTTGTGGGCTCTTACTTACCTACCAAGGATGGAACCTGGATCTCCAGAGGGAAAGCAATGAGTCCTAACCACTGGACTACCATAGAATTCCCTAAAGTCTAGTTATTTTATATTTATGCCAGCTACTTTGTGATTAGTAAATATCTGGCATAAATTTTTAGATATTTTATAAGGCAATTTTGTAAACAGCATAAAGCTGTATTTTCTCTGTGAAAATATCAACTTTTACATTGATCATGATTAATGATATATTTATTTTAATATCTTATTTTGTGAGTATTTTATTAAGCACTGCTCTTTGATTCCAAGTTTTTCTTCTGAATTCAATTTCCTTTATTCATAAGTAGATCCTCCTTTGTTCTTTTAGCAACTATCTGTGAGTTTTAAATTCTCCCAATTTTACTGTTGAATTGAAAATATTTTTCATTCTTACTCTTGAGTGATAGTTTACTGGGATTTAAAATGCTAGGCTGACAGTTAATTTGCTTCAGTACTACAATATCATTGTCTTCCGGCTGCTCTTGTTTCTGTTGGTAATTCTGCCTTCAGTATAATTTTTGTTCCTTTGAAAATAATATGTCTTTTTCTCTTCACTTTTCAGAATTTCTCTTGTCTTTGCCATTCTACTGTTTCACGACAACCTATTTAAGTGTGAATTTAGGTGTCACTCTTTTACCTTCTAGCATTTAAAAAACAACTCTGTTTTTTCTTCTTTCGTTTGCTTCTATAAATAGGAGAGGGTTATCTTTCCTAAGTAGTCACTCTTACAGGGTCTCACTCCCCTTTCATTTTATAGCAATCTCTTACGTCTAAATGTGGAAGTAGCTCAATCCATACCTTTGGGTCAATTTTCTGTATTAAACAAGCATCAGTGTGTTAGATGTAGGGGGGGATATTTTCCTATATCCACTGGCAATTTTCAAATCACTTAGGAGAAAATTTACATCTTAGAAATGTTTACAAATGTTCCTATTATTGAATAAACTCTAATCCTACCAACAACATGCACCAAAAATCACTTGGACTTTTCCCATCTGTGTCACCACCACCATATCTACATGCTAAGGTCTATACATGCTTATGATATAATGATGTTCTACATTTTCCTCTATAGTTACAGTCATTTTAAGTTCAGAGGTTTTGTTTTATTAAGATAGGTGCAAACAAAGAAGTGTTAATAGAGGATCACCCTGGAAAGCATTTCACATATATTCATTCATTAGAAAGATATTTTAAAACACCTACTATGTACCAGGAGGAATGCAATTAGGAGGCAGCTTCCTAGTTTTCTGGTAGGTTGCAGACAATAAACTTCTGAGGAAAAGGGAGATCATGGGACTAAAATGTTTCCTCTTTATATTTAAATTATGTTTTAATTGAGCATGAGCCTATGGAAGGTATTAAATGTGTTTTTCAATCAGGCCACATCAGCTCAGTAATTACTGGGAATTCCTCATATGATTTATGCAAATGGATGGCTCTTATCTTTCCTTTCCATTGATATTGAATTTCTGAATTTCTGTATGTCTTTACGGATCATTTAATGGAAAATTAGAAGAGACCCTATCATTGAATTGTAGCTTGCCAGGAAGTCTTTTTCATATAACTTTTTCAGAAGACAAAATTTCCAAAAGAAAAGAACTAAAATAAGATTTCACTTTCTAATTAACCCCTCCTTTGGGAAAGAAGCAAGGGATTGCAGGCAGCAAATTAACTATGTGTTTTGCATTTTCAACTCTGAATACCGTAAACTTTCTTTAATTGTCTTGTACTAAAACAAAATGTTTTGAACAGAGTTGAGTTTTAAATTCTCATAGATTGATTTACTAAGTGTATAAATTAGTCTCAATGAACTGTTAGCAAGTCAATACAAAGTACATTTTCTAAGACTTAGATCAGGGAAAAAGTTTTATACTATTTTTTATTAAATGCTTTCCTAAGTGTACTGCTGCATAGCATATAGCGTATGTCCACTACTGAACAGCTAATAGGAAGAATAAGACATGGCTTAAAGTTCACATTTTTCATTACTTGCAGGCGTTATGTCCTCCACAGCTATAAAACAGTAAAAGGCAAAATTGTAAGACATTTATCAAACTGAAACTATCTTATATTAAAATTATAAGAATAAAAAAGTATACACAGTTGTGGATATTATAATTATTTTGAACTGGTTATGCAAATTATTTAACTTAGACTGTATTTTCTTAGATAATATAGGATACAATCACATCTATTATTGCATGGTGCATAGTAGAAAGAAAGCAGCTAGAGCTGGCAAAAATTCAAGTATTAGGACAGGATGCATACTGATAACTGAACAAGCTGTAAAGCCTGACTGTCGAGGACATGTATGGGAAGGCAGCCGGATAAGAAAGGCATTTTAGTCAAACAATAGTTATGACTGGGATTTTCAAAAGTGGGAAACTAAATTATAATCAGGTAAGTGGTCCAGTGAACTTCCAGATGTTCAAGCTGGTTTTAGAAAAGGCAGATGAACCAGAGATCAAATTGCCAACATCCACTGGATCATCAAAAAAGCAAGAGAGTTACAGAAAAACATCTATTTCTGTTTTATTGACTATGCCAAAGTCTTTGACTGTGTGGATCACAATAAACTGTGGAAAATTCTAATAGAGATGGGAACACCACATCACCTGACCTGCCTCTTGAGAAATCTGTACGCAGGTCAGGAAGCAACAGCTAGAACTGGACATGGAACAACAGACTGGTTCAAAATAGACAAGGAGTACCTTAAGGCTGTATGTTGTCACCCTGCTTATTTAACTTACATGCAGAGTACATCATGAGAAACGCTGGACTGGAGGAAGCACAAACTGGAATCAAGATTGCCGGGAGAAATATCAGTAACCTCAGATATGCAGATGACACCACCCTTATGGCAGAAAGTAAAGAAGAACTAAAGAGCCTCTTGATGAACGTGAAAGAGGAGAGTGAAAAAGTTGGCTTAAAGCTCAACATTCAGAAAACTAAGATCATGGAATCTGGTTCCATCACTTCATGGGAAATAGATAGGGAAACAGTGGAAACAGTGGCTGACTTTATTTTTCTGGGCTCCAAAATCATTGCAGATGGTGACTATAGCCAAGAAATTAAAAGATGCTTGCTCCTTGGAAGGAAAGTTATGACCAACCTAGACAGCACATTAAAAAGCAGAGACGTTACTTTGACAACAATCTCCATCTAGTCAAGGCTATGGTTTTTCCAGTAGTCATGTATGGATGTAAGAGTTAGACTACAAAGAAAGCTGAGTGCCGAAGAATTGATGCTTTTGAACTGTGGTATTGGAGAAGACTCTTGAGAGTCCCTTGGACAGCAAGGAGATCAAACCAGTCCATCCTAAAGGAAATCAATACTGGGTGTTCATTGGAAGGACTGATGTTGAAGTTGAAACTCCAATACTTTAGCCACCTGATATGGAGAGCTGACTCATTTGAAAAGACCCTGATGCTGGGAAAGATTGAGGGCACGAGGAGAAGGGGACAACAAAGGATGAGATGGTTGGATGGCATCACTGATACAATGGACATGGGTTTGCATGGACTCCGGGAGTTGGTGATGGACAGGGAGGCCTGGTGTGCTGTGGTTCATGGGGTCGCAAAGAGTCAGACACAACTGAGCGACTGAACTGAACGGAACTGAAGTGGTCCAGAGAAAACGGGAACTAACACAGGATGATGTCAGAAGCCAGTCCGCAGTCAAGAAAGACCCCGGATCTCAAGTTCAGGGGCAAGATTCTGGTTTGAGGGGCCTTGGGCAGTCAGAACAAGGGTGGATGACATGAAGAGTATACCAGTGCCCAGGGAAGGAGTCTGGCAAGGACATGCTGCTGCTGCTACTAAGTCACTTCAGTCGTGTCCGACTCTGTGCAACCCATCCCTGGGAATCTCCAGGCAAGAACAATGGAGTGGGTTGCCATTTCCTTCTCCAATGCATAAAAGTGAAAAGTGAAATTGAAGTCGCTCAGTCGTGTCCAACTCTTCGCGACCCCATGGACTGCAGATTACCAGGCTCCTCCGTCCATGGGATTTTCCAGGCAAGAGTACTGGAGTGGGGTGCCATTGCCTTCTCTGGGCAATGACATACCTGGGTGTCAAGAAATAGAATAGAAACCTATGCCTGGGGAGTGGAACAGGTGTGAAAGAGGGAGATGTATCACAACAATGAGGAGTCAGGGAGGCCAGAACTAATGTCAGAACAGAACAAAGCAGACCACATGGGACCTTCCCAGGACAGACCCCCACACCCCCACCTCATCCTCCACCTGCCTCTTGTTTGTACAAAAGCTTTAGTCCCAGCCTGCCCCAAGTCACAAAAGGCTAGCTCAAGAATTAGTGATTGAAAGTATGTGAACATATATTAACAACAAAAAAAAGAGGTTAGCCTAGGAGAACTGGTAACAATTTAAACGAAAAATCAGTCAGAGAGCAGTCACAAAATCTTTAGTTCCTCCCTAAAGGACAAAGATAACAGTCTGATGCACATTCCTGAGTGGTTTTGCAGATACTAAAACCTCCAGCAGACTGAAGTTAACTGCATGATGACCGTGGGCACATAGGCCCCAGACCAGCTAGAGCCTGAGGAGTGAAGATATTAACCCCTGTGACCGCTGTGTTACCTCACCATCAACCAATCAGGGGGTTGTGCATGAGCTGATCATCCACCACGTGACCCTCTCCTTCACTTTGCTTTTAAAACTCCTTCCCTGAAACTCATTGGGTAGTTTGAATCTTTTGAGCAGGAGCTCCACGGACCCCTTGCTTGGCACCTGCAATAAATGCTGTACTTCCTTCACCATAAACTGGTGTCAGTAGACTGGCTTTACTGCTACAGGTGAGTAAACTCAAGTTGAGTTCAGTAATAGGAATAGTGCTCATGAGACAGCATGGATGACAATGGAAGCTGGAGGGGAGGAGTTCAGCATAGCTGGGTCCTGTGATGCTGGGTCAGAGATGAGATTTGGCTCTGGGCCTGCAATGGAAGCATGTCTACAGAGATGGTAGGGAAAAGGGAAGGAAATTGGACAGTGTCTTCCTTGAAAGCTGGAGACAGTGTAACTAGTAGAATTATCTAAAATATGTACAATAAGACAGCATTGCTGTAAGGGATACATTTTATGTGCTTCCTGAGATTCCCTTGGTTCCACCACCTCCAGCAACTTCAACCACTTCTCCTGTCTCCATGTTCCTTTGCCTGAGGATGACCTGTAACTACCTCTAGAACTAATGGAGTCAACTCCTTAGCTGCTGCTCTACACACAGGTAGATCAGTCCCAATTTTGGAATTTTGGGCTCCTCTGGTCATGCTAAGGCTTAGAAGCTGGCATTCCATGAGGCCAGGGAATGCCAGCTTGAAGCCTAGGGCCATTAATGCCCATGGAGTAAAATGGGGGCAAACAGGAGCAATAGACAGGACATATTCCTTCCCTTCCTCTCTCACAGTGACAGCTCAAAGGCACTTTCTTTTTACATAGCTCTTCAAAATTGACACCTGCTGAGTGACCTGTTGCATCTTGTCCTAGAGGTAAGTAGTAGACATTAAGGTAGCAGCTCATGTATCATTCATTGATTTGTTTTCCATTATTCCCTTCCTTCTCTTTTTTCTTGCACTCACTGTCTTGAGTCTGCACTGTAAGGCAGCAGAATTTTGCCACCTTAAAATATTAATATGTCTTTTTAGCATGTTAATTCTTTGCAGCCACTATTTTTCTACTGACTTTTATTTTTAAAAAATTTTAAAAATTTATACTCTGTTCACCAAAAAATAATACAATAGCATTGACAAGAAAAAAATCAGATTTTATAAACTATGTTAATATGGTTAACTTACTTAACTACTTTTCTGATTTCACTATACTAAAGTCTTATGTATGAAATCTAATATATCTTAATTAAAATCCCTTTTTAAAAATTAATTCATTTATTTTAATTGGAGGCTAATTACTTTACAATATTGTAGTGGTTTTTGCCATACATTGATATGAATCAGCCATGGGTGTACCCGTGTCCAATCACCATTCATGAAAATATAAAATGAGTTCCAGCATGCCAGGCTTCTCTGTCTTCCACTATCTCCTAGAGTTTGCTCAAATTCATGTTCACTGAGTCAGTGATGTCATTCAACCATCTCACCCTCTGTCACCCCCTTCTCCTGCCTTCAATCTTTCCCAGCATCAGTGTCTTTTCCAATGAGTCAGCTCTTCGCATCAGGTATCCAAAGAAAGATCTAAAATCTAACCCTAACCATTCACCTTAGGATATTGGAAAAGGAAGAGCAACCTAAGCTTTAAAAAAGTAGAATGAAAAAGTAAAAATTAATGGAGAACTTAATGAAATAGAGAAGATAAAACAAAATAAAATCACTGAAAACATACACTAGCTCTTTGAAAAGATAAAGAAAATTGACAAACCTTTAGTTATATGGATCAAGGAAAAAAGAGAAAATATTCAAATTATTAGAATCAGAAATAAAAGTGGGGCATTACTTTTGCTTTATTAAAAAAAAAAAGGAATGTAAGAGAATGCTAAAAACAACCGCATGCCAAAAATTAGATAACTTAAATGATATAAATTAGGAATTGATGGGAACTTCCTCTGTCTCATAAAGGGCATCTATGAAAAACCTACCACTACTGTGAGACTTTAAAGACTAGATTATTTCTCCCTAAGCTCAGATAAGACAAGGATGTCCCATCTTATCACTTACATTTAACACACTAGATGTTTTAACCAGACCAATTGGGCAAGGAAAGGAAATAAAAATAATTCATTTTAGAAGGGGAGATGTAAGACAATCTCTGTATGCATATGACATTATCTTAACATATAGAAAATCCTAAGGAATCCAGTAAAACATTAGAATAAAAATTCAGTTCAACAAGGTCACATGACATAATTTCAATATCTAAAAACCAACTGTATTTCTACACTTTTGCAATGAATAATCCAAAAATGAAATTAAGAAAACAATTTATAATTTCATCAAAAAGAAATACTTAGGGACATGTTTAACAAAAGAAGTATAAAACTTCCATTCCTAAAACTAAGGAATATCTAAAGAAATGAAAACACGCTGCATGGCCATGGATCAGGAGACTTAATATTATTAAGACGACAATCCTTCCTAAATTGATCTACAGAGTCAATGCAATACCTATCATAATGGCAGCAGCTTGTTTCTAGAAACTGACAAGTTGATTCTAAAATCCGTATGGAATTGTGAGGATCCCAGAAAAACCGAAACAATATGGTATTTAAAAAAAACAATACAGCAGGACTCAAACTTTCTGATTTCAAAACTTACTGCAAAGTAAATAATATTAAGAAAAGTGCTGTACCGGCATATCTATAAAAGAAAACTGAGTGCTGAAGAACTGATGCTTTTGAACTGTGGTGTTGGAGAAGACTCTTGAGAGTCCCTTAGACTACAAGAAGATCCAACCAGTCCATCCTAAAGGAAATCAGTCCTGGGTGTTCATTGGAAGGACTGATGTTGAAACTGAAATTCCAGTACTTAGGCCACCTGATGCAAAGAACTGACTCATTGGAAAAGACCCTGATGCTGGGAAAGACTGAGGGCAGGAGGAGAAGGGGACGATAGAGGATGAGATAGTTGGCTGGCATCACTGACTCGATGAACATGAGTTTGAGTAAACTCCGGGAGTTGTTGATGGACGGGGAGGCCTGGCATGCTGCAGTCCATGGGGTCGCAAAGAGTTGGACATGACTGAGCGACTGAACTGAACTGATACATTTAAAGATTAATCAGAGTTGTGTGTCTCTTGCCTTTTCTGAACATTTAAAGATCAATCAGAGTTGTGTGTCTCTTGCCTTTTCTGAGAGATTTTGATGTAGTATATGGATTAGTAATCTCCTTCCAAAATGTATTCCCATTCTTTTATAGACTGTAATTGTACTTGTGGCTTACACCTGTAGTAATCCTATGTGAAATATGCATAGGATTTGAATTATATTTCTAAGTGAATTAAATAAATTTTATTTAAAAAAGCTTTTGTAAATTTCAGAAAGTTTTTGAAAAAAACAAATATTCTATAATAATAATACAAACTTAACTTAAAACAGTTTGATAAAAATTAATTAAAACACACATTTGATGTTAGGTGACCACTGGAAATGTTGATAATACAGCAGATTGTTTCCGTTAAGCTTAATCACTAAAACTAACATTCTAAATGACACTGTTAAATGAAATTCATTTAAAAATTTTTTTTGAAGGATAATTGCTTTATGGAATTTTGTTGTTTTCTGTCAAACTTCAACATGAATCAGCCATAGGTATACATATATGCCCTCCCTTTTGAACCTCCCTCCAATCTCCTGCCCTATCCCAACCCAACTAGATTGATACAGAGCTCCTGTTTGAATTTTCTGAGCCATATAGCAAATTCCCACTGGCAATCTATTTTACATATGGTAATCTATGTTTACTTGTTACTTTTTCCATATATCTCACCCTCTCCTCTCCTCTCCCCATGTCCATAAGCCTATTTTCCTTGTCTGTTTGTCCACTGCTTTCCTGTAAATAAATTCTTAGGTACCATTTTTCTAGATTCCATATATACGCATTAGAATACGATATTTATCTTTCTCTTTCTGACTCACTTCACTCTGTATAATAGGTTCTGAGGTTCATCCACCTCATTAGTATTGACTCAAATGTATTCCTCTTTATAGGTGAGTAATATGCCATTATGTTTATGTACCACAACTTCTTTATCCATTCACCTGTTGATGGACATCTAGGTTGCCTCCATGTTCTAGCTATTGTAAATAGTGCTGCAATGAACAGTGGGATACATGTGTCTTTTCAATTTTGGTTTCCTCAGGGTATATGTCTAGGAATGGGATTTCTGGGTCATATGGTGGTTTTATTCCTAGTTTAAGGAATTTCCATATGATCTTCCATAGTGGCTATATCAATTTACATTCCCATCAGCAGTGCAAGAGCATTCCCTTTTCTCGACATCCTCTCCAGTATTTATTGTTTGTAGGCTTTTTGATGATGACCATTCTGACTGGTGTGAGGTGATATCTCATTGTAGTTTTGATTTGCATTTCACTCATAATGAGCAATGTTGATCATCTTTTCATGTGTTTGTTAGCCATTTGTATGTCTTTGGAGAAATGTCTGTTTAAATCTGTTTCCCACTTTTTGATTGGGTTGTTCGTTTTTCTGGCATTGAGTTGTATGAGCTGCTTGTATATTTTGGAAATTAATCCTTTGTCAGTTGCTTCATTTGCTATTATTTTCTCCCATTCTGAGGGTTGTCTTTTCACCTTGCTTATAGTTTCCTTTGCTGTGCAGAAGCTTTTAAGTTTAATCAGATCCCACTTGTTTATTGTTGTTTTTATTTCCACTACTCTAGGAGGTGGGTCATAGAGGATCTGGCTTTAATTTATGTCATTAGTGTTCTGCCTATGTTTTCTTTTAAGAGTTTTATAGTTACTGGTCTTACATTTAGGTCTTTAATACATTTTGAGTTTATCTTTGTGTATGGTGTTAGGAAGTGTTCTAATTTCATTCTTTTACATGTAGCCGTCCAGTTTTCCCATCACCATTTATTGAAGAGGCTGTCTTTGCCCCATTGTATATTCTTGCCTCCTTTGTCACAAATAAGGTACCCATAGGTGCATGGGTTTATTTCTGGGCTTTCTATCTTGTTCCATTGGTCTAGATTTCTGTTTTTGTGCCAGTACCATCCTGTCTTGATGACTGTGGCTTTGTAGTATAATCTGAAGTCAGGAAGGTTGATTCTACTAGCTCCATTCTTCTTTCTCAAGACTGCTTTGGCTATTTGGGGTCTTTTGTTTCCATATGAATTCTGAAATTTTTTGTTCTAGCTCTGTGAAAAATGCTATTGGTAATTTGATAGGGATTGCATTGAATCTGCAGATTGCGTTTGGTAGTATAGTCATTTTCACAATATTGATTCTTCCTACATAGGAACATGGAATCTCTCTCCATCTGTTTATGTTATTTTTTATTTCTTTCATCAGGGTCTTACAACTTTCTGAGTACAGTTCTTTTGTCTCCTTAGGTAAGTTTATTCCTAGATATTTAATTCTTTTTGTTGCAATGGTGAATGCAACTGATTCCTTAATTTCTCTTTTTGATTTTTCATTGTTAGTACATAGAAATGCAAGTGATTTCTGTGTATTAATTTTGTATCCTGCAACTTTGCTAAATTCACTGATTAGCTCAAGTAATTTTCTGATACTATCTTTAGGGTTTTCTATGTACAGTATCATGTCATCTGCAAACAGTGAGAACTTTACTTCTTCTTTTCCAATCTGGATTCCCTTTATTTCTTTTTCTTCTCTGATTGCTACAGCTAGGACTTTCAGAAATATGTTGAATAGCAGTGGTGAAAGTGGATACCCTTGTCTTGTTCCTGATCTTAAGGGGAATGCTTTCAGTTTTTCACCACTGAGAATAATGTATGCTGTAGGCTTATTATATGTGGCCTTTACTATGTTGAGATAGGTTCCTTCTATGCCCATTTTTTTGAAGTTTTAACTACAAATGGGTACCAAATTTTGTCAAAGGCTTTTTCTGCATCTATCGCGATGATCATATGGTTTTGATCTTTCAATTTGCTAATATGGTGTGTCACATTGGTTGATTTGTATATTGAAACAACCTTGCATTCCTGGAATAAACCCAATTGATCATGGTGTATGAGCTTTTTGATGTGTTGCTGATTTCTGTTTGCTAAAATTATGTTGAGGATTTTCGCATCTATGTTCATCAGTGATATTGGCCTATAGTTTTCTTTTTGTGTGTTGTCTTTGTCTGCTTTTGGTATCAGGGTGATTGTGGCCTTGTAGAATGAGTTTGGAAGTGTTCCTTTCTCTGCAATGTTTTCAAAGAGTTTTAGAAGGATAGGCATCAGCTCGTCTCTAAATGTTTGATAGAATTTTCCTGTGAAGTCATCTGGTCCTGGGCTTTTGTTTTTTGGAAGATTTTTGATCACAGCTTCAAATTCAATACTTGTAATTGGGGTGTTCATAATTTCTATTTCTTCCTGGTTCAGTCTTGGAAGGTTGAACTTTTCTAAGAATCTGTCCATTTCTTCCAGGTTACCCATTTTATTGCCATATAGTTGTTCATAATAGTCTCTTAAAATCCTTTGTATTTCTGCATTGTCTGTTGTAACCTCTCCTTTTTCATTTCTAATTTAGTTGATTTGATTCTTCTCTCTTTTTTTTTCTTGATGAGTCTGGCTAAAGGCTTGTCAATTTTGTTTATGTTATCAAAGAACCAGATTAGTTTTATTAATCATTACTATTATTTCTTTCTTTTCTTTCTCATTTATTTCTGCTCGGATTTTTATGATTTCTTTCCTTCTACTAATTTTGGGGTGTTCTTTTTCCAGTTTTAGGTGTAAAGTTAGGTTGTCTATTTGATGTTTTTCTTGTCATTTGAGGTAGGATTGTATTGCTATAAACTTCCCTCTTAGAACTGCTTTTGTAGCATCCCATAGGTTTTGAGCTGTCATGTTTTCATTGTCATTTGTTTCTGGTAATTTTTTGATTTCCCTTTTGATTTCTTCAGTGACCTGTTGGTTATTTAGAAATGTGTTGTTTAATCTCCATGTGTTTGTGCTTCTTACAATTTTTTTTTCTTGTAGTTGATATCTAGTCTCATAGCATTGTGGTCAGAGAAGGTGCTTGATATGATTTCAATTTTCTTAAATTTACTGAGGTTTGATTTGTGACCCGAGATGTGGTCTATCCTGGAGAATGTTCCATGTGCACTTGAGAAGAAGATGTATTCTGCATTTGGATGGAATATCCTGAAGATATCAAGGAGATCCATCTCATCTAATGTATCATTTAAGACTTGGGTTTCCTTATTAATTTTCTGTTTTGTTGATCTGTCCATTGGTGTGAGTGGGGTGTTAAAGTCTCTTACTATTACTGTGCTACTGTCAATTTCTCCATTTATGCCTATTAGTCTGTCTTATGTATTGAGGTGTTCCTATGTTGGGTGCATAGATATTTACAATTGTTATGTCTTCCTCTTGGATTGACCCCTTGATCATTATGTAATGTCCTTCCTTATCTCTTGTAATCTTCTTTATTTTAAGGTCTGTTTTGTCTGATATGAGGATTGCTCCTCCAGCTATTTTTTGCTTCCCATTTGCATGGAAAATATTTTTCCATCCTCTCACTTTCAGTCTACATGTGTCTTTAGGTCTGAAGTCGGTTTCTTGTAGACTGCATGTATATGGGTCTTGTTTTTGTATCCATTCAGCCAGTCTGTGTCTTTTGGTTGGAGCATGCTCCAAAGACACAGACTGGCTGAATGGATACAAAACATATGGATACAAAAACATATATATATATGGATATATATATAAATGGATACAAAAACATATATATATATATATATATATATATATATATATATATGTTCCTATAGACATTTTCTTAATTGTTTGGGGTTGATTTTGTAGATCTTTTTTCTTCTCTTGTATTTCTTGACTATATAAGTCCATTTAACATTTGTTGTAAAGCTGGTTTGGTGGTACTGAATTCTCTTAACTTTTGCTTGTTTGAAAAGCTCTTTATTTCTCCATGAATTTTGAATGAGATCCTTGCTGGATACAGTAGTCTTGGTTGTAGATTTTTCCCTTTCAGTACTTTAAATATATCCTCCCATTCCCTTCTGGCCTGCAGTTTCTGCTGAAAGATCAGCTGCTAAGCGTATGGGGTTTCCCTTTTATGTTACTTGCTGTTTCTCCCTTGCTGCTTTTAAAATTCTTTCCTTCTCAAGATTACTTTGGCTATTCGAGGTTTTTTGTAACTGGAGGAATCAACCTGCCTGACTTCAGACTCTACTACAAAGCCACAGTCATCGAGACAGTATGGTACTGGCACAAAGACAGAAATATAGATCAATGGAACAGAATAGAAAGCCCAGAGATAAATCCACGAACCTATGGACACCTTATCTTTGACAAAGGAGGCAAGGATATACAATGGAAAAAAGACAACCTCTTTAACAAGTGGTGCTGGGAAAACTGGTCAACCACTTGTACAGGAATGAAACTAGAACACTTTCTAACACCATACACCAAAATAAACTCAAAATGGATTAAAGATCTAAATGTAAGACCAGAAACTATAAAACTCCTAGAGGAGAACATAGGCAAAACACTCTCCAACATAAATCACAGCAAGATCTTCTATGACCCACCTCCCAGAATATTGGAAATAAAAGCAAAACTAAACAAATGGGACCTAATGAAACTTAAAAGCTTTTGCACTACAAAGGAAACTATAAGTAAGGTGAAAAGACAGCCCTCAGATTGGGAGAAAATAATAGCAAATGAAGAAACAGACAAAGGATTAATCTCAAAAATATACAAGCAACTCCTGAAGCTCAATTCCAGAAAAATAAATGACCCAATCAAAAAATGGGCCAAAGAACTAAACAGACATTTCTCCAAAGAAGACATACAGATGGCTAACAAACACATGAAAAGATGCTCAACATCACTCATTATTAGAGAAATGCAAATCAAAACCACAATGAGGTACCATTACACGCCAGTCAGGATGGCTGCTATCCAAAAGTCTACAAGCAATAAATGCTGGAGAGGGTGTGGAGAAAAGGGAACCCTCTTACACTGTTGGTGGGAATGCAAACTAGTACAGCCGCTATGGAAAACAGTGTGGAGATTTCTTAAAAAACTGGAAATAGAACTGCCATATGACCCAGCAATCCCACTTCTGGGCATACACACTGAGGAAACCAGATCTGAAAGAGACACGTGCACCCCAATGTTCATCGCAGCACTGTTTATAATAGCCAGGACATGGAAGCAACCTAGATGCCCATCAGCAGATGAATGGATAAGGAAGCTGTGGTACATATACACCATGGAATATTACTCAGCCATTAAAAAGAATTCATTTGAACCAGTCCTAATGAGATGGATGAAGCTGGAGCCCCTTATACAGAGTGAAGTAAGCCAGAAAGATAAAGAACATTACAGCATACTGACACATGTATATGGAATTTAGAAAGGTGATAACGATCAACTGTGGTTTTATTTCCACCTCTGCATGTGGGTCGTCCACTGGCGTTTGCTCCTGAGGTTTGCTCCTGGAGAATTTGGGTTTGCCCCTGTGAGGGCCAAGTGTGGAGGTGGTGCAGCTGCTTGGGTTGCAGGGGTTCTGGCAGCACTAGGTACGCAGGGGAGTTGACGGCTAGGGCAGCAGGAAGTATAGTGCTCTAGAAGGGTATGGAAACCAGTATTGACCAATACACTCCAGTATTCTTGCCTGGAGAATCCCCCTCCAGGGGGGTCGCAAAGAGTAGGACTCAACTGAAGCGACCCTTCGTGCATAGACACAAGACTTTTTTTGCCTGTGGCAGCTCTACCCCAGTGAGGTTGAGCGTGAAGGTGGCGCAGTTGCTTGGCTTGCAGGGACCCTGGTGGTGCCAAGTGTGCAGGGACACGGACTGCCTCTGCCACAGAGGTTATGGCCCTATCAGAGTCTTGTTTTGAGTCTCATAGCTGGCGATCAGGAGGCCTCTTTGGCCAGTCTTTCTCTGTAGTTCCACCCGTTCGGGCACTTAGAAGGCTCCCTTGCCTGGGGTCCGTCTCTGTTGTTCGGCGTGTCAGGCACATAGAGGGGCCCCCCTGGCTGGGGTCCTACTCTGTAGATCAGTGCATTGGGCATTTAAAGGGGCACCCTGGGTGGGGTCCGGCTCTGGAGTTCACTGCATCAGGCATTTGATGGGCCAGCCTCGCTATTGTTCAGCTGCGGATGCTGGCCCTGTGGGGACAGGCAGGCTATGGAGATGGCTCCACCCCCCTATGCATGACTCAGCAGTATCGCCTTGCTTCCATGGTTGCCCAGCTTTCCTCCACTGTTCCCACCACGATCTCTTCCCTCACATCCCCTCCATCCATCTCTCCACGGTCAACAGAAGCCCTTGCCCTGGGATCGCTCCACACTCCCCAAACTCTAGCTCCCAGCCGCTGCGCCTTCCAGGGGGCCCTCATCCCTATCCAGGGTATGTATGGCTTCAGCAAGGACTGTCTGATTCTCATTCCATTTATACTGCCACAGATCAGCTGTTTCACTCTAAGCCTTAAATGTTTCTCCTCTGACTCAGACAATCGCCCTGATGTGGGGATCAGACCCCTGCTTCAGTTCTCCCACCTGCCGAGGGGAGATCCAGTCCTACTAACACTCCTGCTTTCCCCCCAAGTTCCTTCATCCTACCGATTTCTGTGGTTCTATATATTCTTTTCCTCTGGTCAGGTACTCCTGTCTGCTCTCAGCGGGTGTTCTGCATGAACTTCTGTCTGAAGGTGTATTCCTGATGTATCCGTGGAGAGAGATGTACTGATGTACTCCACATCCACCTACTCCTCTGCCATCTTGTTCTTCCCTGAAATTTATTTTTTATTCTATCTGACATATATTTGTGGTTATTTGATATAATGCAGGGATACAAGGTTTATTTTTCAAAGTATATTTAATAAATTTTAAGAAGGATTTTAGGTCCATTTTTATTGCAACAATTTTACAGTTTTTCTCATACTGAAGGATAATTTAGGCATTATAATAATGCATTTAATCTTTGTAAAAATGGGTAGAACTACATAGTATAGTGTTAGTTATTACTAGTAAATGTTTACTATATGTTTACAATCACTTTATATGATCACTGCCATGGAAGTATTTAGTGGATGTTTGTCAACTACTTGACTGTTAATGGGTAAATATTACAAAATTAGGAAAACTGGAATTAGATGGGAGAAGGAGAGAAGTAAAACAGTGTTCCTACAATATGCACTTCCAACATGTCTGCCATGTACCCCTTGGGAAAGAAGAAGAAATTGGGTCAGTACAAAGTGCTAGAAACTGAAGTGATCACCTTTAGGAATGAGGGTTGTGTTCTAAGTCAACCAGCAAAACCAGTCGAGAGTACTTTGTTTGAGTGCCCTTTCACATAGTTTTTACGGGTGGCACAAAACATATAGGACCTTCATCATTGTGGAGGTGACTTAGATAAGTGCTCCTGGATCCACTGGTGTCTTCCTGCTTATTGGTGGTGTTTAGTTGCTAAGTCATGTCTGACTCTCTTGCAACCTCATGGACTTAGCCCACCAGGCTCCTCCATCTATTGGATTTCCCAGGCAAGAATACTGGGGTGGGTTGTCATTTCCTTCTCCAGGAGATCTTCTTGACCCAGCAATTGAACCTGCATCTCCTTCACTGGCAAGTAAATTCTTTACCACTGAGCCACCAGGGAAGCCCCTTCCTTATGTCTATTTATGATTCATTTTTATTCTTTGTGTTCATAAAGTTCAACATCCACAGAACCACAAGTAGATGAGATTTTAAGTCAATATCTACACCCAGGGAAAAGTTCAGGTTTTTTGCAGCCTGAGGTTTTCACAATTCAAGGTGGGGGGTTTCTTCAAGAGAAATAATGCAAAATTACAAAGATGAAAGTAGGTACAGGGTCTGGGAGGGTGAAAAAGTTAAGACTCATAAAGTTTATGCTCTTTTAGTGTCAGAGTAAGTCTGACCAGCTAACATCACTAAATGTTTCAGTAATATTTTATGGTCAGATTTAATAATTTGTATGCGTAGAGGTGAAGTGCTTTAAGGGTGATGAGCTTAGAATATTATATTACTAATAGCCAATATTTATTAGGTATATCATAAAACATATAAATTCTTAACATATGTTATTTAATTAAATTTGAACCAAAGAGAGAAGAGAGACATGTGATTATTATCTCTATTTGTGAAGTGATGATGAACACCTGCATGTTAAGTGGGAGTTAAGAAAAGGAAATAACAAACTTTAGGACTACAAGATGAATTTAATATATGGGCTCAGAAGAAAGAAGCTTCAAGTAGTGTGCCCAGATTTCTAATATAAGAAACACATCAAATCCCACCATCTGACATGAAAAAAATTATATAATGAGGAACAAATAAATGGAGAATAATAATGCACTAATTTTGAATTTGGGGGATATAGCTCTAGATTTATCTATCTACTTGGATATATATTTGCATGTATATTTAGGTATGCATGTCTAGTCTGCCTCTGAATATATAAGTTGAACAATACTATCAAGCAATTATCCTTCAATTAAAAATAAATTAAAAATGGAAAAAATATGTAAGTTGGAAACAGAAGGAAAAGGGTAGGAAAAGATAAATATTGGTGATGTTAATGGTAATTATAACCATGGGTGTATACAAAATCCCCTAGGGGAGGGGTAAAAAGCAGTAATAGCCCCATTAGGGCAAAAAGAGTCTTGAAGCGTCCCATATTGATGACGTAAACAGAAGAATCTACAGAGACTAAGAAGAAATCTTGTCAAGGGGATGGAGAAGAAATGCAAGAAACAAGGATAAAACCTTGATCTCAAGTGTCTAGAATTCTAAGAACACATACTTAATCATCCAGGTTAAACACTATAGATATCCTGTAAGATGTAGACTGAGAATGGTCCATTGAAAGCAACCAGCTGTTTTGCTCCAGTGGTAGCACAAGCCAGATCTGAGAAGCTGAGAATGTCACACACAAAAAGAAACTGCAAATGCATATCCCTCTACTGGGAAGTATGTTTACCAAAGGAAAGGCATGCATTTCTTTAAGTTTTGAAGTTTGAGAACACTTGAGAGCCAAAAGTGAAGGAACTGCTACTCTCAGAGAAGACAGAGCTATGATAAATGATGGAGAAGAAAGAGCCCAAGAACAGGTTCTGTGATAACAGATACCTGTAGCAAGGTTGATAGAATAGATTCCTATTATTCAGAGGCTGGGGTGAAAGCAATAAGAGGGTTAAGGAAGAGTAAGTAGTTCCTATTCCTCCATGAGAGAGGAGATGCAGTCATTTGTCCAGTGGAGGCTGGAGATGAAGAAAAGACTGGAGTGAAGAGGGTGTTTATAAAGACTAATAACAGTGTGTAAAGATTGCTGTGAGAAATGCAAGAGTATAAAGATTAGCAAATAAAAGAATTAATGCCTAAAAAGGGTCTGAGACATAAATATATATCAGTAGGATTAAATGAGAAAATATACACAAACCAACCCTCACAATGCTTTATATATTGTCAGTGCTCACTAAACATTTAGATCTACCCCAGTCCACTATCATAAAGGAGTCACAGAATCTCTGAGATCTGTGAACTGGGACAAGTGATGTTTCTTTTCAAGGGGAAATTACTGTCATCCATACATACCTATTACATCTACAGAGATTGATGCACCTACTATATGCATATGCACTTTCCTTACAGCTTCATTTCTTTCTGATGAAAGTATTACAATGTTATATGGTAGAGTGGAAAAACATAATTCTTCTCTAAATGATGGGGCTGAAATAATATGGATTTAAGTAGATAATTTTTAATAATTTTGGTGATAGCTATGTAATCAGAACTGTGGAATTTTCATTACAAATTTCAAAAAGGTAAAGAGTAATAGGCAACATTAATATGAGAGGGCAGAAGATAGAGATTTTTAATACATCAAAAGTAAAACTTCAAGAGATTACTTTCACCCCTTTCCTGAAATTAGCAGGAACACTAGGCTATTTCCACTCTTCACATAAACACTTCTCATTACTTTCTTTCTCTATTCCATCCATAAAACACTTTTGTTTTTGAATTTATTTATTCCTAGGAATTCTCTGGTTTGTTCTCTTCAAATTCAAATGAAGAGAAATGAAAAAAAAAAACCAATTATCTGGTTTGTTCTATTGAAAAAAATAAGTTTTCTAAACCCTCAAATCTAATATTCCTTGTTTCAAATTCCAATAGAAGCTTATTTATTAAAGTGAAAATGCTTACATTCTTTTCCTTTTCATTAATCAAGTCCACTGCTTCAAAATAGAATGTACATTGTTAAGGGTACATATGTTACTTGACCTGCCACTATTCTGAGCTAGAATACTGTTTTTGTAAACATACGTTACTTAAATGTGTACTGAAGGAAATGAAAACAGAAACTAGGATTGAAAGCTTCATCTAAAAACTCAACCACATAGAGAAATAAGTTAGACATGAACCATGACTGGTTAATTACACTGTAAAAGTTTTATGCACAATTATTTAAAATTGCTTGCAGTTCTATTTTTTCTTAATTTTCACCAAAATCTTCTTACTAAAATGGACAGTTAACAGTTTATATGAAAGATAAATATTAGTTTTAGAAAAATATGTGAGTAAAAGACTTTTACATATCAATCAGTCATACTTATTTATAATTAGACAGAATCAATATGCCAAAGTATTCCTAAGACTATACTGTGAGTTTCATGCAAGTCTATACTATGTATCCTTGTTATCTATTTTCTCAAAATGAATTCTTTTTTAAAATTTTAATTATCCTCTATAATCAACTGTATTAATACTGGCTATATTGGTGGGCATACTCTATGTAAGTACCTCTCTATCAATACTTATCCCATTGTATTACAAGGGCTACTCATCTGTTAGTTCTTCAAAGGGATGAAAATGGCAACTTTCATTATTTTGCCCAAAGGAATTCATGCTCAATAGTGTTGTTAAAAAAATAGCTGAATAAGTGAATGGCCTGAACAGACAATACTAGCCAGGTTTATAATGCACACAGCTTTATCCAGTTATCTCAAAAGGGAATAAAATGTTTATGAAAATAAATTCTTCACTTAAAAATGTAATAGCACATAGAAAAGCTGAACATATTAAAGATTAAGAAAGAAGACAACAACGTAACATGAAAGATCTCAAACTGAGAGCTGGCCAGTCAAACATGAACTCACATTTCTTTGTCTAGCTCAGAATCTTATCTTTACTTTTGAAATTTGAGTATGTAAACAGGGCATCTATTCTTCAGTTTGTCATAGGTTTCATCATCCCTATTGCCACAGACCAGACCCAATTCATAAATACTTGTTACCTGCCTGACCACTTGGCATTTGAAACTGGGATCTCAGATCTCCTAGGAAGGCAAAGTGAACAGATTACTCTGTCCCTGAAACGTCTAAATCGTTTCAGATTTAGAAAAAATTTTAGAGCTAAAACAAAGCCATAGGAAAATAACAAATAAACAGCCCAAGTAAAGAAATTATATTTCTATTATTATCCACTAACTTGGAAAAAAAGTGGAAGAAAAATGTAAATTAATTTTGAATACTTTAGGCCAACAAAATTGAATCAAGAAGAATTAGATCATTTGAACAGACCAATCACTAAAAGTGAAAAAGAATTTGTAATTTAAAAACTCCTTACAAACCAAAGTCTATGACAAAATGGCTTCACAGGCAAATTATACTAAACATACAAAGAAACACTTACACTGATCCTTCTCAAACTCTTCCAAAAAACTGAAGAGGAGGGAACACTCCCAAAAGCATTCTACAAAGCCACCATCACCCTGATACTAAAACCAGTCAAAGACACAATCAAAAAAGAAAATCATAGGTCAATATCTTTCATGGATATAGATGTGAAAACTCTCAACAAAATATTAGCAAACAACACATAAAAAGTATCATACTCCATGACCAAATGGTATGCATCCCAAGTACATATGAATGGTTCAACATACACAAATTACAATGTAATATACCACATCAACAAAAGAAAGAAGGAAAAAAAAGCACATGATCATCTCAATTGGAAAAAAAATTGATAAAATTCAATACCCACTCATGATAAAAAAACTCTTACCAAAGTGGGTATAGAGGGAACATATATCATTATAATAAAGGCTATTTATAACAAACCCACAGCCAAGATAATACTCAACGATGAAAAGATGAAAGTGTTCCTGCTATAATCTGAAATAAGACAAGTCTGCCCACTCTGACCACTTCTCTTCAAAATAGTATTGCAAGTCCTAGCCACAGCAATCAGAAAAGAAAAAAAGAAATAAAAGGTATCCAAATTGGAGGGGAAAAGGTAAAATCATCATTACATACAGATGATATGATACTAAATATAAAAAACCTGAAGACTCCACACCATAAACTACTGAAACTGATTCAGCAAGGTAGCAGGATACAAAGATTAACATACAAAAATTGGTTGCATTTCTTTACACCAACAATGAAGTTCCAGAAATGGAATGTTAAAAAAAAAATACCTTTTAAAATCACACCACCAAAAATAAAATATTTGGGAATAAACCAGAGCAAGCAGGTGAAAGATTTATATGTTGAGAACTATAAAACATTAATAAAGGAAATTGAAAATGACTCAAAAAAATGGGAAAATAACCCATGCTCTTGGGTTGGAAGAATAAAATACTGTTTAAATGGCCATACTACTCAAAACAATAAACATATTTAATGTGATCCCTGTCAACTTACTCATGACCCTTTCCACAAAGCTAGAACAAATCATCCTAAAATTCACACGGAACCACAAAAGACCCAGAATTGCCAAAGGAATCTTGAAGAAAAAGAACAAAGCAGGAAGCACAACCCTTTCAGACTTCAGACAATACTACAAAGGTAGCATGATATGGGGTCAGACATGGGGTCAATGGAAGAGAATAGAGAGCCCAGAAATAAACCCACACACCTACATTCAATTAATTTCCGACAAAGTAGGCAAGAATATACAATAGGAAAAGACAGCTCTTCAGCAAGTAGTGTTGGGAAAGCTGGACAGTTACATGTAAATCAATGAGGTTAGAACACACCCTTTCTGTATACACAAAAATAAAGTCAAAATGGTTTAAAGATTTAAGTAGAAGACATGACACAATCAAATTCCTAGAAGAGAATAGGCAAAATATCCTTTGACATAAACTGCTCCAGTTTGCCTACATCAGTCTCCCAAGACAACAGAAATAAAAAGAAAATTAAACACATGGGACCTAATCAAACTTACAAACTTTTGCACAGCAAAGAAACTATAAACAAAATAAAAAGACAACAGAATGAAAGAAAGAATTTATAAATGATGTGACAGGCAAGGGCTTAATCTCCAAAATATATAAACAACTCAAACAACTCAATAACAACAACAACAAAAAAACTAACAACCCAATTGAAAAATGGGCAAGAGACCTTAACAGACATTTCTCCAAAGAAGACATACAGACAGTCAATAGGCACATGAAAAGATGATCAACATCACTAATTATTAGAGAAATGCAAATCAAAACTTCAATGAGGTACCACCTCAAACTAGTCAGAATGGCCATCATCAAACAATCTACAAACAGTAAATGCTGGATAGAGTGTGGAGAAAGGGAACTCTCCTACACTGCTGGTAGGAATGTAAGTCGGTATAGCCACTATGAAAAACAGTGTGCAGGTTCTTAAAAAAAAACTAAAATTAGAATTACCATATGATCCAGTGATCCTACTACTGGGCATATATCCAGACAAAACTATAATTCCAAAAGATACATGCCCTGCTATGTTCATAGCAGCATTGCTCACAATAGCCAAGACATGGGAACATTGTCCATCGACAGAGGAACGTGATAAAGAAGATATATATATAAAATGAAATACTACTCAGCCATAAAAAATAATGACATAATGCCATCTGCAGCAACATGGATGCTAAAAAAGGACCTTATCCAGATGAAAGATAAATTACTCATAAATGAAACTTTTCTCCTCTGAAATGTTCTTGCTACCAATATCCTTCCTATCCTTTAGAGCCAATCTAAGCCTCAACTCCAGTGCAATTTCTGCACCCAAGTTCACTGTGACAGCAAGAAATTACCTTCCTCAAAAAGAACTTAAGGTCTTAATCAGACAACCACTCTTTAATAAAGACAGGCTGGCAAATTTCAGTAAATTTCAGTACCAGTATTTGGCACCTGAATTCAGTACATAATTTAAATTACTGTGATGTAGTATATCAGTTATTTACAATGTAAAGTATCATTAAACAATTTGTATTTATGTAGCTGCACCTTCTTTTCAATTACATTATGAAAAACCTATTAAGATAATCTCTTCTTTGTATTTTAAAATTGCACAATACCCAAGCCAGTGCTAGATATTGCAGTCTACACATTAACATTACTGGTTACCTGTTTTTCCTGCAGGTTTATTTCCTTGATACTGAGCCAATTCAACTTGAGTTTCTGGAATCTGAGGAATGCAGACTGTCTTGGGGATATCAAAATGTTCCGGAAGGCTCAGTTCTGCTTTGTATACAATGGACTTTGGCTTTTTCAACTTTGAAACATTAAGGAGCATACACATCTGCAAATAAACAGAGTAAAATTAGACTGTAATTATCTTTCCCGTTGCCTCCAAAATGAAAAAAACAGTGTTAGACTTAGACTCCAAATATGGGGAAAAGAATCCCTCAAGAGATTGAATTTGTTCATTGCTTTAGACATACTACTGTTTAATTGGCATGAGACAACAGTAACATGTTTCATAGACTCAAGAGAGTCACCCTTTATTGAGAGATACTCAATGTCCCCTGCTCTAATCTTTTCAGTGTTGAGGATTTCATTGTCTCAGGAAGAGATCATTCCATTAGTGAACATGCCACTAGAAAAAGTACTTCCCTCCTTGAGTTGAACCTTGTGTTACTTAACATCTACCTGTCAGCTCTAGTTCTTATTAGCAGTACAGTTAGTCCCCTCTCTTTTGCTAATGACAGTTTGGAGAAAAAAAAATATGCTTATAAAAAACTAGGTCCTACCCCTCCACAAACCTCCCGGTATTCCTTTCAAATAGGTTTGATATCTTTAGTCCATTCAAACTTTACTTATACAATGTGGGTTAGAACTTGCCCCCATGAATATGCTCTATCTAGAGATACAATTGTATCTAGAGATACAATTTCATTCAATATTGTCCTTACTGAAATGGGACAACAAAGAAAAACCCAGCTCCCTGAGTATGAACCAAGCAATATTTATTTTTATCTGGTCCCTCTACCGCTAAACACATAGTACAGTCTAATGGTTAGACTAACTCTTCTTGAAGCCAGACTGCATGCATTTATAACCCGATTCTAAGTAAGCTTGGCCAGGTTATTAATCAAAGCCATAAAGTCTTTATTTGCAAAATAATAATATTATTTTATTATTATTACAATATTATTAACATTGTAATATTGTAACACAATTAATTTGTATTAAATACAATTAATTTGTATTACTGTATTGTAATACAATTAATATTGTAATATTGTATTATTAATACAATAATATTACATATTGCCTATCCCTGGTGTATTTAAAATATAAACAAATTCCAGGTCCTTGACACATATTTTAAGTATTCAATAAATATTGCCTGTCATTATCATTGCCATTGTTGTCCTTGCCATCATCATGATTGTGATCATGCTACCATTACTCAACAAAAATTAGTTTTAGTTCCTCTGGCAGTAATCTCATTCACTGCGTTTGTTATCTATAAAATTCACAAATACTTATTTCTCATAAAGCCACATTTTCTACCTACTTTATTTTGACAATTAAAATAATGTATATGCAGAAAGGTAAATTAATTCACTTATATTTTTATTATTTTGATTTGGTTTATTTTTCTAGTCATTATGAACAACTTTTCTATTCATATCAGTAGCTAGTTCTTTAACCCAAAGTGTACCATCTGCCTTCTATATCCGCAAGTCATTCAAAATAATATGTACGGATACAGACTCTCTTCTTGATCAGACTCTAGTTAGGTTCCTCCAAGCCCTCTTCTCAATTAGGCCTCAACTTTAGCCTATAGAAAATGCAGATTCTGAGCACAAAAGATTTTGTCCACCCCTCTCCCTCATACACACACACAAAGAGACTAGAACAAGTGCTAATAACGTCTCTAACAGCTTAAGTCATATCCCAAGGATGACTCCAGTCCCCCTTAAAGTGCCTATCTGGGAAAGTTCAGTGCTGCCATGCTGCCAGGAGAGTTTACTGTTTGTTCCAGCCAAAATAGGCTACCCCCTCACCCCCCAGAACAGTTACTTAAAAAAGCTGGCAATTATAAATCCCTTCTTTTGAGATGTAAATCTACCACCCAGAACTGTCCTCTCCAGGACCTCAGAACCCTCTCTTTGAAATACAAAAATTCAAGGAGCTAATGTACCCAGCCAGGTGGGTACTTAGTTCTAACTTGAATCACTACCTATCTCTGGTCATAAAGATTCCAGAAGTTTGCTTCTCTTTATAAGCATCAATTAACAAGTTCAGATCACTGTGACCAACTCCTTCCTACTTCTTGTAAACTTCTGTATATCCCTGACATTTCTCAGGCTCCAGCACACTCTCTCTCCTGAGTTCAGTTCATGCTGGGTCCTTCTCCCTGATGCAACAGTTACTGAATAAATTCATCCTTGCTTTACCTAGTATCTGTCTTTGTTTCTCTTTGATAGTATTGACAGGTACTTACTTCGCAATTTGAAGATTTGAAGTGCACTTACATTTGGCAAATACAAAAACCTTTTCTTTACCCTACTGAATCCTCACCAAGGGGATCTTTTAGATTTCCTTTTTAAAAATGTCAAAATTTCAAAATTTCAATGAATCTCTTTGCCATTTATCCCAGAGTACAAAGTATGAGTTTTAAAATGTAAAATTGAGGAAGGTAATAGAAAACATTAGGTAACTCCCTTGCAAGCTCTGAATCTTTCTAATACCACTGAGTATATCATTAGAGTTGGTTTATTAATGGCCAGGAGGATATGAATCCAATATGAGTTCTACATGTAAAGTGCCAGATATTCAAGTTCCTGACAAAAGATCCTGTCTCCCGCAGCATATAAAGTAGATACATCATAATGCTATTACCTTATAAATATTTCAACAATTCAAATTGCACATGGCTGTATAATAAAAAATTAGACATGTCATTTTCTTTGGCAGAAAAGTAGTTACCTTTATTCAATTAGATTTAGTTCTAAACAGATTTCAAGGATAATTTTAGAGTTTATTTGTTATATAGTTATTTTATGCTATCACAGAGAACTGTAGACTTTCATTTATTCCATTATACATTTTCATGGCAGTAAACTAAGAAATGAACATATGATCTGGAGGCTATACAGGGCAACAAAACAAGCCACGGACTGGGAGGTAAAAACCTAGGCCTATTTCTAATCTGTCACAAATCAGTGGTGTCACCTTGGGCTACTATCTTACTATTTTGGAGTCTTGGTTTACAGGTGTGTAAAAGTAAGAGGTTTACTATGTACTATGTGTCTCTGAGTGTTCAGCTTTATTTATTTTCCAGCTTTAAAATTTGTCTCTGCCCTGATCTAGGCTGTAATCTCTGTCCTGTCAGTGAGGACAACTTAAGATCTTTTAGGCCTTAGTCATTTCCTGTTTTGGGTATTACAAGTGTAATTCTATCTTCTCTCCATTTCTCCATGGATTCAATGAAGTAATTTGAAAAGTGCACATAAAAGCATTTGGGAAAAAATGTGTCAAGTACTACATAAGGAGAGGGTACTTTTAAAATCAATCTTGTTTATCGTTCTACTGCAAAAAGCATTAGCATTATCACCTTTCAAGAGTACAGTGATAATTACGCTTGAAAAGAAAACTATGACTACCCGTATAATGGCAGAGAAAGATGTGTCTATATGTTCTGATTTGATGTAGCTGATTTTCTTAAACTTGCACATTCAGCTCTTCTCTAGTTATTTCCTGTATTTAGACAGTTTTTGCTAAGAGAAAAGTGAAGGGAGTTTTGGGTTTGGAGAGTGGCTGGTGGAAGTAAGGGATTCTATTAAAAATGCAAGTGGGTAAAGCAGAACCTCAGGGTAGCATTCCAGCAGATCTGAAGAGGGACACAGTCTCTCAGGTCCAGGGAAAAGTTACAAAGGACGGATGTGCACGGGCCACAGGGAGCAAGCCTTCCTTGGGCACGTGAGGAACAGCAGGGAGGCCTGTGCCCAGGGAGGGATGGGAGTGAATGGGCTCGAGTGCAGACGCTGAGGTCAGGGAAGAGGATGGTTCAGTGGAGATGCTGGGGCTGACCAGGAGGGTCAGGAAAACTATTGTAAAGATGGTGGTTTTCATTCTGACACGACTTGGAAAAGCCAGGGGAGAAAAGGAGCAAAGTGCAAAGGTTTATATTTCGAAGATTTGCTTTGGTGGCTCTATGGAGATTTGACTGTACCTTATTTTAATTATAAAATAAAGGTCAAACTATGATAATAAGAATCTACAATAATAGTAACAACCACAACAAAGACATACATCTAGAAAGCACTATATACCAGGCACTACGCTAAGCATTTTACATAATTATGTCAGTTTTTATTAATGACCATTATTTCCTTATTACAAATATAAAAAATCAAAGCTAGAATTTTGTTTTCCAGAATCCAAACTGGGAATTTTAGAGTTACCAGCTCACAGTCACACAGCTGGACAGTGCTAGAGTCTGGTATCTGATCCCAGAATTGATCCTGCTTGGATGAACAACAGAATGACCTAGGCAACTTTTAGAACATGTTTGCACTCCTTTGTCTAGAACAATTCGATGTTCTAGAATGGGGTCTGGGCACTGGCATTAATTCTCCAGGGTCCCCTAATGTATAGCCAGAACTGAAAATTCCTGTGAAATAACCACCACAGTGTAATGCCTAAAATTACCTAGTACAACAGTTTGTTTCAGATTTATTATTTAATGAGGTAAAAAAGAAAAAAAGTTACAGAGCTGTCTTTGTGGGGAAAATCAGCTTTCATCATTATTTTTGTAAAACCATTGTTATGATTGAGTGTAACATCTCTGTACATTTTTAAAGATAGACTAATTTCAGTGCGTCCTCTTTCGTCCGTTCCTACCTCGATCTTGGTCAGTCCCAGGAGGGCAATGGCCACTCGGATGCTACTGCTCTCCAGAGTGCCCGTGAGCAGCCTTCTCTCATACTCTATCTTCGACATCTGTTGCTGTGCCGCAAAAGCCAAGGCCTTCTCCTTGGCTTCATTAGTCAGTGGCAATTTAAGGTCCACATCCAAGATTTGGTGGAGCTTACATTTCAAATACAGAACTGGATCATCCTTAGTAAGCACTAGGGGAAGGAAAAACAATCATGACTGCAACGATCATATATGCCCTTGAGACTGTTATCCAGGGTGGACTTGGGAGGTCTGAAATATCACACTGCAGTTGTGGCCTTTACTAACCAGAGTAAAAATAAACAGGTAACCCATTTCTGGACTGCAAGGAGATCAAACAAGTCAACACTAAAGGAAATCAGTTGAATATTCATTGGAAGGACTGAGGCTGAAGCTCCAATACTTGGGCCACTTGATGTGAAGAGCTGACTCATTAGAAAAGACCCTGATGCTGGGAAAGGTTGAAGGCAAGAGGAGAAGGGGATGACAGAGGATGAGATGGTTGGATGGCATCACTGACTCAATGGACATGAGTTTGAGCAAGCTCCAGGAGATGGTGAAGGACAGGGAAACCTGGTGTGCTGCAGTCCATGGGGTCACAAAAGTTGGACACAACTGAATGACTAAGCAACAACAGGAACACATTTCTAGTAGTTCTAATTCAGTAATTTAAGAGTAAGTTTTCAGGAATTAAAGATAATTTTCTCTCTAAAAAGTTCTAGTCATTGGCCATTGTTCTCCTATCAGTGATCGGAAGTAATAGGAGCAGAAAAAAAATGTAAAGAAAGACATCTCTCAAGGACTGGCAAGAACTGCAATTTTCTTTCAGTAACAACTTTACACTTTAAACTAGAACACTGCATGAAAGTATAGGTTGTATCATTAATATCATATAGGGCTTCCCAGGTGGCTCAGTGGTAAAGAACCCACCTGCCAATGCAGGAGACATAGGTTTGATCCCTGGAGGGCTCTAACTCTTCACGATCCCATAGACTGCGGCTCGCCAGGTTCCTCTGTTCATGGGATTTCCCAAGCAAGAATACTGGCGTGAGTTGCCATGTCCTACTCCAGGAAATCTTCCCGATCCAGGGATCGAACCCTCATCCTTTGCATCTCCTGAATTGGCAGGTAGATTCTTTACACTATAATCCATGAGGCTCTAGAGTCAAACACGACTTAGCAACTAACAACAAATTGTAATATATAGAATTTGGCACTGTAGCTATTTCCAAAATACTTGGAAAATGGAAAACTTTGCTGAGTAAATATTTTGAATGCCAAATTTCAATATTTATCTGAAGACTAAAATAAAGATTTAAAAAGAAGCACCCTTGACATTTTCTTAAGTGTTAAAATGGTGCTCTATTCCATGGATGCTGACATATTCAAGTTAAAAGGGAGCTTTTGAAACTGTAATTATATATTGGAAAAATGTGCTGTGAGAGTGCTTAGGCGACTCTATGAAGAACAATACCATCCTTCAACATTAGAAATTATATAAAATGCATGAATACTCTACCTTCTTCTGGAGAATTGCTATACTCAAGCAGAGTTGAAGAATCCATTGGAATGAATCTGGAAGGCAAAGGGATAATGCCTCTTCCTTCCAAAATATATATTAATTCTCCAATCTATAACAAAACCACATGATAATAATAAATTTTAAAAGCTCATGAAAAAATTAGGAGAATTCTTTAAAAACATGCATAGTGTATTACTAAGCAACATACACCCTAAACGGGTGGAGAAAGTAAGGATTAAATATAGCCCTGCCATAATATGAGAGAAATTTTGCATGCAACCAGAACACAGAGATGGATTAAGAAGGTTCCCAGGTGACATTGACAGAAGTTGATCCTTACAGTTATAGATATTCTTGGAAGACTGCTAGCTTAAAACAATTAAACAATTCAAGCAAATGAGAATGATAGTAAAGAATGTGGTGAGGATTACATGAGGTAACAACAATTTTTGTCATTTCACTTGTTATCTAAGATATTATATTTTTTGGTATATTTTTATTATGTGATCAATATACTTGTATATCATTTATGTATATGTTGTTTGCTCAAACATATCTTTAGAATAATCTCTAACCCTTTGCCTGGCACTTAGCAAGCACTTAAGAGATCCATTTAAATGGAGTGAGAGCAGGCTTGCCAAATTTCATTTGCATGTAAATAACCTGAAGATCTTAGTAAATGCAGAAGATCTAGTAATTTTTACTAAGCAGACGTGTACTTTTCAAACATAAATCCAAGCTAGCAATCTGAATTTCTTTTGTATGTGTGTTACTACATACAGCTGAGTGATCAATACTAATGATATAAAATTTTGAGATCTCACAAGCCACAGGTTACAGTCAAAGAATTTTTTTCCAGTAACTGGAGTGCAAACGCATCAGTTCACCAAAGGAAAAAAAATATTAATATTTTACTTTTAACTTTTTTCTCATGTTTATTTTTATCTAAAAATCAGTTATTTTAACTAAAGTGTAGTTAATGGAAGAAATTTTCACCTGCTGAGTTATGGGGAAGTCATTTGGGCTTATATATGATTTGGTTCAAGCTTCATGCTAACTAGAATAGCCTGTCTTACGGCCTGTGAAACATGAATTTTATACCTGCTTTAATAATTAAAGAAAGAATAAAAATCAAAACGGAGTAATTGTGGTCCAGGCATTCAAAATGCAGGTGGGTGGCTATTGTTGATATAGTTTCAGACAGTCCTGTCCTGCATCACTGAGAACTTGAATCTTCTGAACCTTTTCAAACTCAAGACCACTAGCCATTCTCAAAACAGCTGCAACCTTATGGCTTAAAGGTCTTCTCTATATGCAAAACAGAAAAAGAGACACAGATGTACAGAACAGACTTTTGGACTCTGTGGGAGAAGGCGAGGGTGGGATGTTTCGAGAGAACAGCATTGAAACATGTATATTATCTAGGGTGAAACAGGTCACCAGCCCAGGTTGGATGCATGAGACAAGTGCTCAGGCCTGGTGCACTGGGAAGACCCAGAGGGATTGGGTAGAGAGGGAGGTGGGAGGGGGGATCGGGATGGGGAATACATGTAAATCCATGGCTGATTCACGTCAATGTATGACAAAACCCACTACAATATTGTAAAGTAATTAGCCTCCAACTAATAAAAATAAATGAAAAAAATAAATAAAGGTCTTCTCTTATAGAGTTCATAAGTGTGCAAAAACTTGGGGCCCCAAACCAACCCTTGCTTAACAAGATCCTTCTTGCCAGATTCAATACTAATTCTTGACAAACAACTTATGTACCTTTTTGATTTTTGCCTATTTTAGCTTCCTACATTTTATAGTCTGGGGGAACATCATTCAAGTGCCTCTTGAATCTGTGTCCCAGGCTATAGTCCTCAATTAGACTCAAGCAAAATTTTTTTCTATTCCTGTTATAGACTGTTTATTGATGATTTGTGTCAACATAGTCTTCATAAGAAATTAGACTTGGTGAATATAGAGGTATAATAATTGTATGCTTTTTTTTTTCAATGTGGACCTGAATGAAACCAGATCTATATAGCTTGTCTACTCCTGAAAATGAATACCAACTCACAAGATTTAATACAAAAGAAGTAAACTGCTATTTCCCAGAATTTAGAAATACATTATTTAGAAAATATATTTTTATAAAATATAAATGATAAACATCTTCCTAGCCATTATTAGCCACTTTAAATATCAATAACTATGACTCCATTCAATTTCACTTAACTCTACGTCTTAGACAATATATCACTTCTCAAAAAAGTATTTCATCTAACTTGTTCACTTTCAAAGTTTTTTTTTATTAAAAAGAAACAATGTAATTGAAAATGATGGCTGTTCCAGCAAATTATTCATAAAAATCATTTATAGTATCATTTAATTATTTCCCTCCACTTTTCTAGAAATAAAATCAGACCAGCAAATAATACAAATGCAATAAAGAACTATTTAAAGTAGAGAAGCCCTTTACATTCCAAATCTAGAGGCAGTGACAAGGGAAATGAAATTATCTAACAAAAATAGGCACTTGTCAATGTAAGCTATCTTAAAAGTCATCTGTTAAATTTCCTTTCTGCTCTTATTACATATTGTCCAGTCTGCATATTTACTTGAATTTGCATTTTCCAGAAAGATGCCAACGCCCATTGTCAACTGTAAGAAACCCTCACAAAAAATATTTTGTTCTTCCTGTGTATCTAGTTAAATGCAGTTCTCAAACAATGCAGTTCATGCAACTTTACAAGAAGACCAGCGGTTAATGACCAGAAGGAAAGAACACAACACTAAATTGGCAGGAAAGTTTTAATTCCAGCTCTGCCACTAATTAGCTGGATAACCCTGGCCAAGTCATGGATACCCTCCAGATACAGATAACCTCAACCTTAAAAAAAATCAAAAAAGAAAAGAAAAAACACATTTCTAGACAGAAAATCAAATCCCTATGTTGTTTCATAGGTCTTAAATTCTACTTACGTTCTCATACTCGACCCAGATCTTACTATTTTTCTAATTTGTGTATTTGCATTGGCTGTACAATACTATATTATTTTGATAACTCAACAGGCAGGTGAGACCTGAGCTAAAATTTTAAAATGTTAAATTCCATACACTAGACAGAGATCATCAATCATTGACTGTGACTATTTATTTGACTTTGTAATAATTATAACATGAAACTGACCAGTAAGAATAATTGCCATTCTTTTAAAGTACTATTTTTCATAGAATGACTGAGCTAAGAGATTCAGTGAAGGTGAGAAGAAGGCATATAAAAAGATTAAATGCTTGCACTAAAAAGTTCAGCTTTTTAAACATAATTTTAACACAACGTTAATTACATTCCTGAGAGATTATTCCACAGACATTTTGAGAAGGCAACATATATTTAAATGGCACAACATATGAATTGATTGTTCAATAAAAACACATGATATACTATAGGAAAACATCTCTCAAATAAACATTAGGCTGGGCTTAGAATCCAGAAGTTACTGTGGCAATAAGTTTAACAATCTCTCTTTGCCTTTATCACCATATTTTTCAGAAGTTTCTATTCACATTTTTTCCCCCAATTTGCTCTGCAAGTAAATGAAAATTTGCTTTCTCTGCAGAAGTGAACATCACTGAAACTGCCAGTAAGGTTGATCTTCATATACAGTGCTCTCATCCCCTTTTTTTCCCCAGATTCAACATCATCTCTTCTTCTTTCACCATTGCTTCTCACATTCTTCTGTTTGACTGCTATTAATAGTAAGGGAAAGCAGAGGGCTGTAGAGGATGGATGTGTGTGGAGTAGTGTAATAGACTGCAAGTCTTCCAGCCAGTCTCTTGGTCTCCCAGTTTGCCTTTAACTCTTAGTCTACTTTCTGTTTTGGCTCCAGAGATGTTTTCCAAAGTAAAATAAAATCAGATCATGCCTATGCTCAGTGTCTTTTATTGGACTCCTGCTTTCAATAATAAAAATAAATTGAGTTCTGTTCAGTTGCTCAGTCGTCTCCCAACTCTTTGCGACCCTATGGACTGCAGCACGCCAGACTTCACTTCCCTGTCTATCACCAACTCCTGAGGCTTGCTCAAACTCATGTCCATCAAGTCGGTAATGCCATCTCATCTTCTATTGTCATCTTCTACCACATCTTCTGTTGTCCACTTCTCTTTCTGCCTTCAATCTTTCCCAGCATCAGGGTCTTTTCTAAAGAGTCAGCTCTTCACATCAGGTGGCCAAAGTATCAGAGCTTCAGCATCAGTCCTTCCAATGAATATTCAGGACTCATTTCCTTGAGGATGGACTGGTTTGATATCCTTGCAGTCCAAGGGACTCTCAAGAGTCTTCTCCAACATCACAGTTCAAAAGCATCAGTTCTTCGGCACTCAGCTTTCTTATTCAAGTTAACATTCAGGGCCCTCTTCATTTTTAGTTTGACTTATCCATTGAAGCCACTGTCTGTCATTTCCAACATTCTATTCTCAGAACTGGCAATCCAAGTATTCATGAAGTTCAATGCTTAGTTCAACCTCACATTCTTAGAATCTTCTCCTGAGCATACTTCTCTGCCCAGACTCTGTTTACTAGCAAATTTCTACTCATCCTTCTTAACCAAACTCCTATTATCAATCAATTAACCCAGACTCTGCTATGCATTCTTCCCACGACTCCAGAAATGGTCACAATCTGTGTTATAGAAACAAGTGGACATGTCTAGGACACCGTGCATACAAGGAAAGAGTACATCTTGCAAGGGGCATCTTACTGAGGGCAAGGTCATCCCAGCATAAGGCTGCATCCATTGAAGGAAGAAGTGCATTTTTCTAATTCTCATGGCTGTGCCATATGTTCAGCAAGCATTTTTCATAAACCAGGAGGGAGCATCTACTTCAAACTAACACCAAGTTTTTGTGTGAGCTGGGCCAGACTTATGCAAGTTGTCTTGTCCACTGAAATGTGATTCCCTTGGATTCAGTATTCCTATTCTTTCTGTGTATTTACTCTCTCCATGCCTAGAAAACTGGTTTTATACAGTTGGTGAATTAAACTCTGTTGGGAGGAGTGAACTGAATAATAAAATGAGATTAATGAGAATACGGCTTGAGGGTGTCAAATTTTTAAATTTACAATAAGCCATACTCCATATTCTATGGTTTTCTTTAAGAAGGAGAGGGTTTAAAATTTGTAACTAGCAGATAAATAAATTCTGGAGATCTAAGGCACAGCAGAGTAATTATAGTCAACAATAGTATATGATAAACTTCCAAGTTGCTAAGAATAGATCTTAATTATTTTCAAGAAAAAAAGAAACAATATGACGTGATAAATGCATTAGCTAACATGACTGTAACAGGGCTTCCATGGTGATTCAGATGGTAAAAAGTCTGCTTGCAATGCAGGAGATCTGGGTTCAATTCCTGGGTCAGGAAGATCCCCTGGAGAAGGAAATGGCAACCCACTCCAGTACTCTTTCCTGGAGAATTCCATGGACAGAGGAGCCTGGGGGGCTACAGTCCATGAGGTCACAAAGAATCGGACACAATTGGTCCTTTACCAGAACATGACAGCAGTAATCATATTGCCACATACAAGTGTATCAAACCAACAGAGTATATATCTCAAAATTATACAGTGTAATCTATCAATTATATCTCAATAAGTATCTCAAAAAAAGGATGAGAGGGTCCATAAAATTAACATGGATTTGGGAAAACAGGAATTACTGTTTCCTCATCTTCTACATGTCACTTGAAGTACAGTCTCCTGGAGCTAACATTTTGGTACCCCAGAGGTATGTGGAATCTTTACAGAATAACTGGTTGTATCATTGATAAGGAACCTAGAGGAGATCCCCCTAAATAAATAACTGCCATTGGGCACAAAATTCTCATTTTCAGATTTTCTTCTTATATTTTTTTTTTCTAAAAAGGTTGCAGTGCTTAATGTATGATGATGATTTCACAGTAACAGGGGAGGGTAGGTGAGGTCAGAGGAAGTCCTGTAGTGTGGAGGGGCTCAAGCTCTGTCCATCTTTGTGAACATTTACCACTTTGGTGGGCTCCCCTGGTAGCTCAGTTGGTAAAGAATCCACCTGCAATGCAGGAGACCCACTTCGATTCCTGGGTGGGGAAGATGCCCTGGCGAAGGGATAGGCTACCCACTCCAGTATTCTTGGGCTTCCCTGGTGGCTCAGCTGGTAAAGAATCCACCTGCCATGCGGGAGACCTGGGTTCCATATCTGGGTTGGAAAGATCTTCTGGAGAAGGGAAAGGCTACCCATGCCAGTATTCTGACCTGGACAATTCCATGGAATGTATAGTCCATGGGGTTGCAAAGAGTCAGAGACAACTGAGCAACTTTCACTTTCACCACTTTGGTGGAGACTTCAAAGTTCACCTAACCTGACCCTATATAGCCAGCAGGAATCCTGTGGTTAATAAATGTTTCAAAGTGTTGATGGGCCAATTGGGATTTCACTTTCTCTCTGCTTCCCAGGGAACAAGTCAGGGGTTTGGCCTGTGGGGAGGAGTGTAGTTACCAAAAGAAAAAACAAAAATGCGGTTGTAGCAAATCAAATGAAAAATCAAAGGGCAAATGAATTGTAGCTTGCTATTAAAAATCATGGAAAATAGAAAAAACCATTAGCAAATGATACTTAGTCCCTCCAGCTATAAAAATAACTTTCATAAAACTGAAGTTAGTTTGCCTAAATGTAAAATTACATAAAGATTTTAGCATAACATAACATTTTTACCTTGCTAGCAAAGGCAAAATAAGCAAAATCAATATTGTTATCAGTATTATTTAAGTCTGCACATTAATTATGATTGAAAAAGTTGTACACTGGAATAATTACATATACATAGCAGAGACTGCCAGCTTAATTTCTGCATTAGTAGAGACAGAGAGGCTGAGGGAAAATGAAACGAGTGACAGAGCAAAAAGTCATGTGAGGGGTTCCACTTATTTATGCAAATCTAAGGGAGATGGCCAGAGTGAAATACAATACATTTAACAACTGGTGTGGCACAGCCTGAGACTAAGCTGCTGTAAACCACACGTCAACAAGAAGGCCCTGTGGGGTCTTCTACCTGGCAGCAGGCACCCTTGCCCACTCAACTTCTGATCTGATGTGGCAGGGCTGATGCTCTCTTTGGTGTGGGGACCCTGGTGCAGGGACCCTGGTGCAGGATAGGACCAATTTGCAGCATAAGCTGTTCGGGGATGCTGACTGCTACTTCCTCAAGTCAGCAAGGCAAGGATTTTGGTTTCGATTGTTTTGGCCAAATTTTACAGATAGAAAAAGGACAGTGAAGGACTAGAAGATAAGTACCCAGAGGGAGGAGGATTCTGGCGTGGTTCAACAAAAAAGGCTCATGTGTTAGTGGAAAAGGGCTGGTCAGGTCACAGAAAGTAGCTACAAAAGGAATGCACTTTTAACCCAGGCACTGTGTCAAGGATCCCTGGCTGATTCCCCTGCCTCTCTCATAAGGATGATCCCAGCAATGCTGGGTGGTTTCCAACTGTGGAACCCAGTTCCACTGCTGGAACCCAGCAGGCAGAGTGCCACGGGTGTAGCAGCACGTGGCTTTATTCTGTGCAGTGTCTGTGTGCCCTGTGTGGGGGTCTGTCTACCTCTCCTTCCAGAAAGTGCATTTCCTCAGGGACTGGGTCATGATTCTGCTCCAGCTTCCTCATTCAGTCTGTCCCTGTCCACACATGAGAGAAGTCTCTTTGGATTTCTAGCACTTAAGAGCATGAATTTTTAGGCTTCTGTAGGTTTTCTCCTAATTGAGGGATTTCTATGAACACTGATGGAACTTTTGTAAAACTGTTTTTCCGTTCAAACAACTATTACACAAGTCATTCCATTTTATTTGAAAGTTCGAAAGGAACAGCCAAAATGGAACGAATGGCTGACACTCGGCAGCAGTTTTAGTAGAAACATTTCTGTTTTACACATGGAAAACTATCACATTGGGGCCTAATTATGTCATAGTTTTCAACAGGTAGTTCTTAATGGCAAGGCAGTTTTCACATATTTAATAAGAAAAGGAGCTAACTAGGTGGACTTGGGTGTTTGATTATCTATTTAAGTGTGTAATTACATTTTTCAATATAATTAGCAATAAAATTGAACATGTAAATTAATAGATGTATTTCCCCACTTAAGCAATTATAATTCAATGCAATACTTTAGATAAGGGGCATTATTTCTCAACTGATAGAAATATATCTTCATTATTATTGTTTTTCTTAATATTCCTTCTGATAAGAACAAAATATATGTAATCAAAGGACTGTTTTAAATAGATGTCAAGTTTGGTATAATTATATTTTGATTAATTTAGATAAAATTTATGGAAGCAAATAGTCCAGTTCAAAGAATAATGGGAGGTCCCCAGCAGTCCAGCGAAACAGGCCCAGGTTCAATTCCTGGTCAGGGAACTAAGATCCCACAAGCTGCACAGTATGGTCAAAAAAGAAAACAAACAAACAAAAAAAAACCAAATAAAATCAAACTCTTACCAGGCTATTGAGAATCAAACCTAGCATTTTTCTAGGGCTATTTTATAAACTGATATTGAAAAGGGATTGTGAAATATTTTATTAAACTGGAGTTCTTATTTTTAATAAATGTTTATATAGAATTCAGTTAAATCAAACTTTAAAGGAAATGAAAAACAAAATTTAGCATTACTATTAAATAGCATTTTTTCTTCCTAAATGGTAATTTTCAGTGTAAAATTAAACTATTCTTTACATATTTAAGAGGTTATGCTATTTTTCAGGTATAAATGATACTACAAACAACAGGTCAATAGACACCTCTTTCCAGTTACCATTATTTCATTGCCTATAAATTCAATATAGTGCATGTGTGTGTGTGTGTGTCTGTGTGTGTGTGTTAGTCACTCAGTTGTGTCTGACTCTCTGCGACCCCATGGACTGTAGCCTGTCAGACTCCTCTGTCCATGGAATTCTCTAGGCAAGAACTGGAGTGGGTTGCCATTCCCATCTCCAGGGGATCTTCTGGACCCAGGGATGGAACCCAGGTCTCCTGCACTGCAGACAGATTCTTTACCGTCCACATTTGGGGCTATATCCTGGGGGTTATCAATTCCCTTCTCAGATCAGCACATGGTAGCATCCTTCCAGAAGGGGATAATGCCATAAAACTTTTCCTCTAAAGCCTTTCTTCCACCCTTTCTCCCACCCTCCTCTGCCTCTGTCTCTCTCCTTCCTTGGCTTTAGAGAAGCAAGATGCATGGTTCCTAGAACCATGAATTTAACTCTGCCAAAAATGTGAGAGAGCTTAGAAGCAGCTCCTTCCTCAATTGAGCTTTCAAGGAGAACACAGCACTGGCTGATCCCGTGATAGAAGACTTGACAGACCTAAAACAGAGGACCCATCTAGGTTACATCTGGATCTCTGATCCCTGGAAAATGTGATACAACAAACACAGGTTGTTTTAAGCCTAGCAGTGTTTGGTCACTTGTTATGCAGCTATACACAGCTGAGAGAGAAGGCCCAGCAGCTTAGGTGTGCCTCCACTCTCTTCCCACGGGACCTCCTGATCCAGCCCTTAAAAAACTTACAGACAACTAGTTTAACTCTTTGCTTATTCTTGAGGATAAGCTCTTTGTTTAGCAACCAGAGGGTTAACATTGTTATCTACATTCCTAGAGTTTTCAGCTGCCCTCAAGTTGCCTGTACTGGTTATCCCATTAAAGTGCCAGCCCTTAAGGAAAGCACCCAGCCCACTTCATTCTCACCTCTCTGTTACTGAGGATGATGACACAGTAGCGCGTGTGCATGCCAAACGGGAGGAAGATGAGCTCCAGGCTTGAGGTCCCTTTCGCTGCCAGGTGAAGAGTATGTGTAGAGCAAAAGAACTCTTTGATGAAATTGGACTTAATTGCTGCCAAAACATGAAATAGGGCTTGTTTACATATTTTGCAAGTGCTGTTCAAATAAAGCATCTGTTTCAACTAGTGATTAGAGTTTGGGGATGAATTTTAAAAGTGTTCAAAGCATTAGCACACAAAATTAGATGACACATTTGTTAATGTAAGTGTGGGGGACCCCAGTTCAAGCATAACATAATAAAAATGTGTAATTATGACCTTCTGTTAAAGATTCCTTAAAAAACAAAGGGAACTTGACTAGTGTTTAAAATCAGCCTGGCTATACACAGAAACATAGACAGCAAAGAGGACATTCCAGAATCTGCAACTTTTTTTGTGGACTATGTAATGATTCAAATTATAGGGTGTAACAAACAGCTTAAACTGGAAATAAAGGCCCGTATGTGTATATATTTATATCTATTAGTTGTTGTTGTTAGTTTTTAAAACATATCCACAAAGCCCTCAATATTGCTTTGAATGTGGAGACACAGTGGCCCAGTCTTAGTGACTTGATCCCAACGCAGAGTATACTAGATTGCTGCAAAATCAAGCCATGTGACTTCTGACACTAGGTCAGAAAACGTAATACAACTTCTTCTTAATTACCTCTCTTTCCCGGTTCACTTGTTTTCAGAACCAAGCTGTCATTCTGTGAAGAAACTTAGGCCACATAGAGAGGCCACATCAGAACAGCGTCCAGAACAATAGTCCCACTCTTGATCTGACTGCAACTGCCTGAGAGACCCCCAAGCAAGAGTCACCTAGATGAGGCCAGTGACCCCCGAAGTGTGAGAGATAATAATATAAGGCATTCTCGTTGTTTAATATCACTACATTTGGGATGGTTTGTTCTGTAGCTAGAGAGCACCACAACAGCCCCATATCGATTTTTCTATCCATTATTCTATCCACATTTTCTAAATGTATGGTTAGTTATTTCATAAAACACAGTAAATCTGTCATCTCCTTAACATTTTAAACATGGTGATACCTGTCACCCCAATTGGTTTAAACAGTTCAGAATAAGCCAAAAGAAACATAAACGTCATTTATTGAAATACATTTAATGTACAGGTGAGGAAACTAAGACTCAGCAGTAAAAAGCAAGACGTAAACAGTTTCCCAAAGGGTCATGAGCAGAAAAGGCTGAGGACCAACACCTCGAGCTCCCATGTGGCCAGTAAGGCCCAGGGCTTGCTGCTCTGTCTATAGTTGTGACCACTACTTATTGAGTATTTCATTTCATTTTATGCTCAGTATATGAAAATAAGACACGAAAACAAATATTTGTAATTGTAGCACTCACAGGTTTTTAAGGCATTTGGGTCCTGGGGTTGGCCCTCAGGAATATCACATCCACTGCTATGCACAGCAACACTGTCATAAGGAAATAGGAAAACACCATCAATGACACTCGAAAATAATACTCTATATCTTAATTCAATCTTAAACTTCCTTAAAAATCATGGCCACCTACAACATGATAGGTGAAAATCACAAATGTACTTCATGGATCATTTTTATGTTTATACAGTTTTAGAAATTTTAAAAATAAGAAAAACATGAAAAGGACACTAACAATCATCCATATTTTCACCACTGCTTTTTAAAAATTTATTTATTTATTTATTTATTTTAATTGGAGGCTAATTTGTAGCTAATATTGTAGCTCACCACTGTTGTTTTTTTTTAAAAAGGTAAAAACAATTTCTTTTTGCTTACAAATACTGTAGAGAAGTAAACATATAATAATAATCAAAACTCAAATCCTAATACTTCAAAGTAGGTGGTCTCAACTAAGGACTACATAGGTAGTCTCTCCAAAAATGGTTCTAGAACTTGAAAAAATTATCTTCTCTAAGCTAATTGCACATTTGCTTCTTTCTCATACAGGTAGGAGGAGACTTGGACAGCTGTTTAATCTTGTGTTGTATTTTTGCAAATTAATTAGCAAATCACAGCCCGAAGCAAGTGCCTCCCTTGCAAATCTCCATGTCTTCCATGACCCATTAATTTCCTCTGATTTGCTCCTCTTAGTATCCACGATTATTTTGCTGTCAATTAGTATCTGGGCTCTAAGATATTGTTTGCTTGATTTTTTTCTGAGAATATAAAAATCTTATATTTTCTCACCTTGCCAGGTGATTTCTATGAATTTGAAGCTGTAAAAATATACTATTTTTAAGGAATGTTCTTCCAACCATATCCATTCCTTTTCTACATTTTCTTTTCTTTACACCAGACTCTTAATAAGGTTATTTACCACATCTAGTCATTATTCTGTGCTTTGTTCTACTCACAGGCATTCTGACTAGCAGTTTTAGCAATATGCTTTTTTTTTTTAAAGAACATTTAATCAGTTCAGTTCAGTCACTGAGTCATGTCTGACTCTTTGCGACCCTATGAACCACAGCACACCAGGCCTCCTTGTCCATCACCAACACCCAGAGTTCAGCCAAACCCACGTCCATTGAGTCGGTGATGCCATCCAACCATCTCATCCTCTGTCGTCCCCTTCTCCTCCTGCCCTCAACCTTTCCCAGCATCAGGGTCTTCTCAAATGAGTCAGCTCTTCGCATCAGGTGGCCAAAGTATTGGAGTTTCAGCTTCAACATCAGTCCCTCCAATGAACACCCAGGACCAATCTCCGTTAGGATGGACTGGTTGGATCTCCTTGCAGTCCAAGGGACCCTCAAGAGTCTTCTCCAACACCATAGTTCAAAAGTATCAATTTTTTGGCGCTCATCTTTCTTTATAGTCCAACTCTCACATCCATACATGACCATTGGAAAAACCATAGTCTTGACTAGATAGACCTCTGTTGACAAAGTAATGTCTCTGTTTTTCAATATGCTGTCTAGGTTGGTCATAACTTTCCTTCCAGGGAGTAAGCGTCTTTTAATTTCATGGCTGCAATCACCATCTGCAGTGATTTTGGAGCCCCAAAAAATAAAGTCAGCCACTGTTTCCCCATCTATTTGCCATAAAGTGATGGGACCAGATGCCATGATCTTAGTTTTCTGAATGTTGAGCTTTAAGTCAACTTTTTCACTCTCCTCTTTCACTTTCATCAAGAGGCTCTTTAGTTCTTCTTCACTTTCTGCCATAAGGGTGGTGTCATCTGCATATCTGAGGTTATTGATATTTCTCCTGGCAATCTTGATTCCAGTTTGTGCTTACTCCAGCCCAGCATTTCTCATGATGTACTCCTCATGTAAGTTAAATAAGCAGGGTGACAATATACAGGATTGATGTACTCCTTTCCCGACTTGGAACCAGTCTGTTGTTCCATGTCCAGTTCTAACTGTTGCTTCCTGACCTGCATACAGGTTTCTCAAGAGGCAGGTCTGGTGGTCTGGTATGCCCATCTCTTTCAGAATTTTCCACAGTTTATTGTGATCCACACAGTCGAAGGCTTTGGCATAGTCAAGAAAGCAGAAATAGATATTTTTCTGTAACTGTTTTGCTTTTTCGATGATCCAGTGGATGTTGACAATTTGATCTCTGGTTCCACTGCCTTTTCTAAAACCAGTTTGAACATCTGGAAGTTCACAGTTCACGTATTGCTGAAGCCTGGCTTGGAGAATTTTGAGCATTACTTTACTAGCGTGTGAGATGAGTGCAACTGTGCGGTAGTTTGAGCATTCTTTGGCATTGCCTTTCTTCGGGATTGGAATGAAAACTGACCTTTTCCAGTCCTGTGGCCACTGCTGAGTTTTCCAAATTTGCTGACATATTGAGTGCAGCATTTTCACAGCATCAACTTTCAGGATTTGAAATAGCTCAACTGGAATTCCATCACCTCCACTAGCTTTGTTCATAGTGATGCTTCCTAAGGCCCACTTGACTTCACATTCCAGGATGTCTGGCTTTAGGTGAGTGATCACAACATCGTGATTATCTTGGTCATGAAGATCTTTTTTTGTACAGTTCTTCTGTGTATTCTTGCCACCTCTTCTTAATATCTTCTGCTTCTGTTAGGTCCCTACCATGTCTTTCCTTTATCCAGCCCATTTTGCATGAAATGTTCCCTTGGTATCTCTAATTTTCTTGAAGAGATCTCTAGTCTTTCCCATTCTAATGTTTTCCTCTATTTCTTTGCACTGATCACTGAGGAAGGCTTTCTTATCTCTCCTTGCTATTCTTTGGAACTCTTCATTCAAATGGGTATATCTTTCCTTTTCTCCTTTGCTTTTTGCTTCCCTTCTTTTCAGAGCTATTTGTAAGGCCTCCTCAGACAGCCATTTTCCTTTTTTGCATTTCTTTTTCTTAGGGATGGTCTTGATTCCTGTTTCCTGTACAATGTCATGAACATTGAATACTTTTATGCAATTTGAGCACTCGATAGGTACCTGAAGGCTATGATAGACATAGTAGATAGATATTTCAGCATTTATAACAGAGACTATACAAAGAGTGGAAAGAACAATAAAAAAAAAAGCTTATTTCTCAATGTACCACTACAATGCCATCTCTTTGCTAATGGAGTTCTGGGTAGAATGTCTGATTAAAATCCTTAGATATTCTACAAACCTCATTTTGTTCAATACATGCAATCACTAGCCCTTCAGTCATGTGTTTTTTTTTTTTTTCATTGTGAATAGAAAAGCAGAGCAATTTGGGCTTCATCTCTTTTTTCTTTTCTTTACCTATTTTGTTGGAGAACAGCTAATGATGGTGCCTGTTGAACAAATCAAAGAGCTGCCTTATCCACAAAAAAGAGTCTCAAAACCAGAAAAATTGAGCTACCTGTATTACTTACAATAAAAATACATAAAACATTTTACAGACCTAAGAATTTGATGGACTTGCTCGTAAAGCTGATAATTATCATGATTAATTCAGAGACATAAGAAAATAATTTAATAAAATAATCTGGCTAAGGAAAATTCTATTTTACCTGATCAATGATAGTGTGGATCACAATAAACTGTGGAAAATTCTGAAACAGATGGGAATATCAGATCACCTGACCTGCCTCTTGAGAAATTTGTATGCATGTCAGGAAGCAACAGTTATTACTGGACATGGAACAAGAGACTGGTTCCAAATCAGGAAAGGAGTACGTCAGGCTGTACATTGTCACCCTGCTTATTTAACTTATATACAGGGTACATCATATGAAACTGTCAGTCAAGTAATGGGATATTTTCTGCTAATTTAGTAATGGGTTAAATCAGGGTGTGTAACCTATTAATACTTATCAGGTGGAAAGGGATGGCACACTATTTTCCTCTGCAATAGTGGTATATAGCTCTTTTCAAGCTCAAATAATCAAAATGATATTGAACTGCTTCTAGTCAGTGAAAGGCACTCAGTCATGTCCAACTCTTTGCAACCCCATGGACTATACAGTCCATGGAATTCTCTAGGCCAGAATACTGGAATGGGTAGCCTTTCTCTTCTCCAAGGAATATTCCCAACCCAGGGGTCAAACCCAGGTCTCCCACATTGCAGGCGGATTCTTTACCAGCTGATCTACAAGGGAGTCAAAGCATGAATAAATCAGCTCCAAGAATGACTTCCTTCTCAAGTTTCTCCATCAAGGAAGGAAGATCTTTCTTATAAGCTTTCATACTTCTGGGCTGGCATTCAGGGCTACATCCAAATCAAGCAGCAAATTCTCTGGTTCAAGTCTAGTTTTGATGACTCATAGGAAGGAATATAAGAGAATCAATTTTTAGATTCATCCCATCCTCCATGCGTCCTGGAGTTGATCAAAATCAGATCCCATGGCCATGTGGGGGGCAGTTAAAATAGAATGTTTAATGCGTTTTGTACAACTATGGCTCCTGAATAGCTGAGAAGTCTCTAAAATGAGGGGTGCTAACCTGTCATACAAAGAGAGAGTGATCTGTGAATTTAAATGGGGAAAAGATTTCCACCATTATGCCTACTGACTCTTAATAGCAATTGAAATCAAATCACAGTAGTATTAGCTGTACACAAGTATCTTTACATCACATTTCACTTCTTGCACATATATTTAGCTATTATTTATTTTCACTGCTACTTTTAAAGTGTGGTAGTTATCTCTACCAGTAGATGTTACTATGCATTGTGTTAATGAAGTATATATTTTAATATACTACAAGTTTCAAATACTGTGATACAGTACTCTACTAGACTATTACTTTCCTCTGTGCTATGGACTGAACTGTATCACCCTTAAATTCTATGTTGAAGTCTTAACTCTCAAAATGATTGTGTTTGGAGATAGGGCATGCATGCCTGCTCAGTCACCTCAGGTGTGTTCAACTCTTTGCAACCTTATGGACTGTAGCCCGCCAGGCTCCTCTGTCCATGGGATTCTCCAGGCAAGAAGAGTAGAGTGGGTTGCCATGCCCTCCTCCAGGGGACATTCCTGACCCAGGGATCAAACCCATGTTTCCTGTGTCTCCTGCACTGCAGGTGGATTCTTAACCACTGAGCCACCAGGGAAGCCCCAGATAGGGCATATTGTAAGGTAAATAAGGTTAAATGAGGCCATAAGGATGGGGCTCTAATAAGAAAGAGCTAGCATCCTTATTAGAAGAGAGAACAGTGAGCTCACCCTCTCTCTCCATGTGTGCACGGAGAAGAGGTCATGTGAGCACACAGTGAGATAAACCAAAAGAAGAGGCCTCAGAGTGAAACTTAACTTGCTGGCACCTTGGACTTTCCAGTCTCCAGGATGGTGAGAAATAAATTCCTGTTGTTTAAGCCACCCATTCTGTGGTATTTTGTTATGGTAGCCCAGGGAGATTAAGGCATTCTGTAATCCTTGTTATTTATTTTATGTGTTTGTAAAAACACTATTTTTTGAAATAGAATAGATTTCATCAGACTGCCAAAGAGCATGAAAACATTAAAACCAGGTATGAAATCCTAATCTAGAGCAAGAGGATCACGGCAGGCTGTTACTCTTAGTATATACATCTGGTTTTTGAGTCACCCTACTTTCCTTCAGACGTGGCGAAGTCTGTTACTAATTATTCAGTGTAGTAGAATGAAATATTTTAAAAGTCATGGCTCTCCAAAATCCAGCTTTTGGGGGGGGATTTTGGGGCCAGAATCAGAACTCAGAAAGCTATCTCTACCGGGACCTACTTTCATTTGGGTTGGCTATTCTGGGCCTAACTCTTCTTGGAACAAGGATGGATGATGAAACCCCTAAGTTCACAGAGTACGTGGTCTGCCATGCAAAGTAACTCTATAAGAAATGAGTACAAAGTAGAATGGTAAACACTTCAACACCTCTTCAACTTGAGCTCACACTTTCCTATGCTAACCCTGTAGTCCATATTTATAACCAAATGCCTTGTAATTCTGGGCTTCCCTGGTGGTTTCCCCTCACCTGACTGTCCCCTACTCCCCCAAAGCTTCTGCTATTCCCTCTTCCCATGATCCTTCTACACTTGTAGGAGAGTTCTCCCCTTGTTCCAGATTCTGGCCATCAGATCGTACTATTATTTCAGATCCCAATCTGTACATGATAAAGGAGAACATGGTGTATGCATGGAACAAAAGTTACCAGGACCTCATTTTTCTCCTACAGTGTCTTCTCTTCCACATAAATCACAAAAGTATCTACATAGTGATATTCCTATCTGTGAGCCAATCAGCTCACAGAACACATGCAAACACACACGTGTGTGTATGTGTGTTTGTGTGTGTGTGTGTGTGTGTGTGTATTATTTTCTCAGTATAACACATACTACTGAATGCACTCTGCCCTATACAACTGTCTCCATTTGGGTAGATTTTTTTTCTTCTTCTCTGCTTGATGGCTGGCAACCTTAGGGCCAGATCTGTGACTTAGTTATCCCAATACTTTCCCAGTACTAAAAAAAATGCTTGAGGTGCCACTTAGTAAAAATCTATTGAGTGATAAATAATTCAATGCTGCTGGAAAAAATAGCAAGTCATATCACTGAAGGAAATTATTTACAAAGTGCTCCCTTCTGAGCACTGCTGATCTATCTATCACTCAATTTTAAAGTGTGACTAAAATCAGTCTCCTGTCCTGATTCTTTCTGATAATTCTTGGGATTTAATTAGAATAAAAAATTCTTAACTGCTCTTACTTGTGCTTATAGATCATGTTCCCATAAAGCAAAATATGTGATGAATATAGTTTCCTCATGCACGTGCTTTCAAATGTATTGTTTTATATGCATGCATTGCTTAAGAAGAGCAGTTTACGGAAACATTTTTTTAAAATTTTTTCTGGAAATCATTTTTTTTAATGCCACCTGAAAGATAATTTCAGTACTTTATGTCTCATTTGAGAAGAGATTATTTATCATGTGGGGAGACATTAACTGAAGTGACTCTGAAGAGGAGCATCCATTAGTATGTGCTAGGACATGCTATAGTTAACAACCCCACATCTCAGTGGATTAACACAATAGTTTACTTCTTGCTCACAATACATGTCCATTCTAGGTGGAGAGAATACACTCAGAGTTCCTTGGTGAAGGAGGCCTCCATTCCTAAATGTGCCTCTCTAATTGTAGCAGGGAATGGGGACAGGAAAAATTACTCACTGGGTCTTAAAGCTACCACTTGAAAAAACAGTCAGCACTTCTCATATGCCATTTATGTGTTCATGCAGAATTTTAACATTAGTGGGGAAGTGCAGTGTGTGCACTAAAATAGGAAAAACAAGAATATTTGTAAGGAGCTCTAAGGAAAAAATATCCAGTTAGCTTATGGAGATTTTAAAATACTTTTTTTGTTCTCTTAACATATGTAACATATATAACATAAGAGAACAAAAAAAGTGTTTTTAAAAATCTCCATAAGCTAATTGGATGATTAGACCAAGAGACCAGGCCACAGAGCAAGCCATCAGGACCCCAGAAGGAGCTACAGCAATGCTTCTAATAAATCTGTTCTGAATTGTCAGAGAAGCAGCCTCTTTGGTGAACTTGAGACGATTTGATCACAACTCAATGTATGAATTAGCAGCTCAGCTGTCCACATCAGTGCTGATATGACATACCAACGACCAGCCCTTTTCCTTGAGAAACTGTGTGTCTCTAGCCTTTGTAAGTCTTGCCCTTGCTTTTGGTCTGGGAGACAGTCTTTACAGAGATGCACAGGAGTAAATATGCAGTATTTTAAACTAGCAGCTCTAATTTCTTCTTTGAGAGCTACTCTGCCAAAGCCTGACTATGCTCTCCCTGACCCAGTGCTCAATGTCACTGCATCTTTATGTTTCTTTTCTCACAGGAAGCTTTGAAAGATGAATTAAGACAGTACAGTGTTATAAATACAAATGGAAAAGCCTATATGGGAAACAATGATCAATAAAGTTTGAGACTGTGATAGACATACTTCTTAAGTGATACTTCAGGCTGAGCTGGGATTGTTTTGGATGAGTATTTCCAAAGTTTCCTTCCTTTTCAAAATTAAATTATAAATGCTTTCATACTTGTTCAATTTTGCTTTTGATTTGAGAAGCATAACATAAAAAAAAGATATCTTTACCTGAAGCTTGAGAATCTATGGCTTCAATAATTCTGGAATGTTAGGTCTAACTAAAACCATTTCAGAACATTGTATGAAAAAATCATGGTAAAATTTGGATACAGAATTTCCAAACTGTGTTCCAAATTATGAAGGTGGACTCACTTTTGCTTTTCATTAAAAGGATCTAACTTTGAGTTATTTCTGCTCACAGGTTTCTACAGCATTTCTTTGAGAATTGGCTCTAGTTTAATTAGAATACTATAAATACTTCAAAAAATGAAGATCATGGCACCCAGTCCCATCACTTCATGGCAAATAGATGCGGAAACAATGGAAACAGTGAGAGACTTTAGTGTCCTGGGCTCCAAAATCACTGCAGATGGTGACTGCAGCCATGAAATTAAAGGACACTTGCTCCTCGGAAGAAAAGTTATGACAAACCTAGACAGAATATTAAAAAGCAGAGACATTACTTTGCCAACAAAGGTCTATGTAGTCAAAGCTATGGTTTTTCCAGTAGTCATGTATGGATGTGAGAGTTGGACCATAAAGAAAGCTGAGTGCCAAAGAAATGATGCTTTTGAACTGTGGCATTGGAGAAGACTCTTGAGAGTCCCTTGGACTGCAAGGAGATCCAACCAGTCCATCCTAAAGGAGATCAGTCCTGGGTGTTCATTGGAAGGACTGATGCTGAAGCTGAACATTCAATACTTTGGCCACCTGATGTGAAGGAGTGACTCATTTGAAAAGACCCTGATGCTGGGAAAGATTGAAGGCAGGAGGAGAAGGGGACGACAGAGGATAAGATGGTTGGATGGCATCATCGACTCTACAGACATGAGTTTGAGCAAGCTCCGGGAGCTGGTGAAAGATAGGGAAGCCTGGCGTGCTACAGTCCATGGGGTCACAAAGAGTTGGACAGGACTGAGCGACTGAAATGAACTGAACTGATATTATTCACAATTAATGTGAAGAAACTGTTTCAAAGCCATTCAGGCAAAATCTGTGACCACAAAGCAACTTCTTGATGAAGAAACAATGGATTGAAAAAAATTTCAGAACTGTTTACTGAAGTTTTTTAAGCATTTAAAAGTAACATTTCATACTACAAAGAAATTAACATAAATGCCTACAATACTCTATTCCTACGATGTTTATAATGCTGCCTTAGAGATCAATGCATTAATTCATATTTTATTGTTCACTAAACTGTTCACAAAATTTCCCCTGGAGAAGGAAATGACAACCCATTCCAATGTTCTTGCCTGGGAAATCCCATAGACAGAGAAGTCTGGCAAGCTACAGTACATGGGGTCACAAAGAGTTGTTTACAACTGAGCAACTAAAACAACAACAAAGCAAAATGAGAAAGGATGACTTTGAATGCCTTAGTTAAGTATGAAATTAGCATCCAAAAAAACAAATTGTCAAAAATGTTTTCTCCTTATCAATTTTTCTCACAGAATATAAACCGATGGGAAAAAAATAAAGTATCTTATAATAAATGCAATGCTTATGATCTTCCAAAACGATTGGCTGTAATATAATTCACATTGGAAAACAAACTATTCATTTTAATCTGAGTAAGATCATTTTAATGGTTCTGATGACTTTAACACTGGAATTCCTATGATATCAACATTGCCAAATCCTTGCCACTGGGAATGTTTTTGCATCTGAAAGGATGACACTGATGCTGCCAAGCACTACACAGAGACAATGGTATAAAATAAACTAACAACACCATAGTAAAGGTCTACATATACATGCACTTCCGTAATAGAAACCTGCATTGTTTTTTCTGTCTGGCTTTCTTCAATCTTTATAACATTGTTTTATTCTACTTCACTTTAGTTATTCTATAGTTTAAAGCCGATGAGACATATAAGGCAATCTAACTTTTTTTTCCCATTTATTTTTATTAATTGGAGGCTAATTACTTTACAATATGGTAGTGGTTTTTTGCCATACATTGACATGAATCAGCCATGGATTTACATGTGTTCCCCATCCTGAATCCCCCTCCCACCTCCCTCCCCATCCCATTCCTCTGGGTCATCCCAGTGCTCCAGCCCCGAGCACTTGTCTCATGCATCCAACCTGGACTGGCGATCTGTTTCACACTTGATAATATACATGTTTCGCTGAAAGAGACACGTGCACCCCAGTGTTCATTGCAGCACTGTTTATAATAGCCAGGACATGGAAGCAACCTAGATGCCCATCAGCAGATGAATAGATAAGAAGGCAATCTAATTTTAAAAATATCTGCTTCTCTACTGAGGAGTCAAAGTTCCTTTCTAAACTAAATACACCTATCCCAAAATTGCAAATTCATCTTCTCACTAAAACTGATTTGGAACCGCAAAGTCAATACTCTTGGTACTTTTCCAACTGTTCGTGGGCACGTGCAGAGTGGTGGAAAATTCCAGTAGCTGATCACACAAGTTCCCAGTTGAGGTCAGACAAGGTGACACTGGGCTTTTTTGTTTCTGCTCTCCAGCTTAGATGAGCAGAGGATGGAGACAGTGGGGGGCAGTACAGAAGTACAGAAGAGCAAGCTGCTCTAGCTCTGAGGTGGGAGGACAGGGTTTAAAACCCTCTCTGGCACCTGTCAGTGGGACTGCCTCAGGCGAGTCATTTAACACTTCTGAACTTTATTTTCTCCGTGTAAAGTAAAGAAAGTAGAATCTACCAGGTTGGGTTGTTTTTAGGATTTATAATTACAATGTATATGTTATATATATTTCTCCTCACAGGAACAGTGCAATACTCACTAACTGTTTGTGGCAATTTTATATACCATAAATACCATGAATAATGGGAATCTATTGTATTTAATAAAGTGCACATGTATTCAATTTTCATGTCCATACACCTAATAATACATAAAGAGAATAACAGTGTGAATAATATAAATAATATATATAATATAATTTAAATATTTCAAGCAAATGGAAACTACTATGTAATTATGTAACAAATTTACTTGAATGCTAATTTCTCAAATTTTTTTCCTGAGATAATCAAGCGCATATACAGAAATTTACCCGCGGTTCAAGAAGTCAACAGATTCTTCAGCTTCAGTTAATTGGGATGGCAAAGAGATAAATGTTGAGGATTCCACCAGAATGACACTAAAATACATGAAAAAAGGATTATGACTCAGATGACCACAAAACATTCTTCCTTTAAATCATTTCCATCTATCATAAAATATAATTAGAATCAGAATAAATTACAGCTCAAACAGTTCATGTACTCTCATTTAGTAACTCAAAACATGTTAGAAATAAAAGATGTTGAATGGAAATAGGTAAAAAAATGATATTTTTATATGTAAAGTCAACACTGAATTCTTATAACAAGGAAACTTAGAGCAAAAATGACCAACCAAATTATATTCCAAAAAGAAAGAGGAAATTATTCATTGACCATAATACACTGTCAGAGTTATACATATTTAATAATTTCTAATCTGGATTTCCCAGGTGACTCAGTGGTAAAGAATCTGCCTGTCAATGCAGGAGATGTGGGTTTGATCCCAGGGTCAGGAAGATGCCCTAAAGTAGGGAATGGCAACCCACTCTGGTATTCTTGCCTGGGAAATCCCTTGGACAGAGGAGCCTGGTGGGCTACAGTCCATGGTCACAAAAGAGTTGAACACAACTTAGCAACTAAACAAAAACAAAAATCTTATGTCTAGAAAAGAGAAATATTTCTCTTAGAAGCAGACACGAAATTTGGGTACCTAGTAAAATCAATGCGTTGATAATTATGCCATCATCTAGAATCAAGCAGAAATTCAGTCCTTCCTATATAAAAAAGGTCATTCCTTCAAGAAACAGTTATGGAGACCCCATTACATGTTAGGTATAGGACTAAGTACTGGAAAGTACAAACATGAATATGCTATCTTCCAAGCCTTAGGTTAAATAGATGGGGAAACCATGGAAACAGTGAGAGACTTTATTTTGGGGGGCTCCAAAATCACTGCAGATGGTGACTGCAGCCATGAAATTAAAAGACTCTTGCTCTTTGGAAGAAAAGCTATGACCAACCTAGACAGCATATTAGAAAGCAGAGATATTACTTTGCCAACAAAGGTTGGTTTAGTCAAGGTTATGGTTTTTCCAGTAGTCATGTATGGGTGTGAGAGTTGGACTACAAAGAAAGCTAAGCGCAGAATACTTAATGCTTTTGAACTGTCGTGTTGGAGAAGACTTTTGAGAGTCCCTTGGACTGCAAGGAGATCAAGCCAGTCAATTCTAAAGGAAATCAGTCCTGAATATTCATTGGAACGGCTGATGTTGAATCTGAAACTCCAATACTTTGGCCACCTGATGTGAAGAACTGACTCAACTGAAAAGACCCTGATGGGGAAAGACTGAAGGCAGGAGGAGAAGGGGACGACAGAGGATGAGATGGTTGGATGGCATCATGAACGCAATGGACATGAGTTTGAGTAGGCTCTGGGAGCTGGTGATGGACACGGAGACCTGGTGTGCTGCAATCCATGGGGTCGCAAAGAGTCAGACACGACTAAGTGACTGAACTGACTGAAGCCTTAGGTTGCCCACAATGTAGTGGAGGATAGTGTGGAAATGACACCCTAGTGACAGGGTAAAGATTTCATGAAGAGTCATGTCAGGAATGCCTAATTCCTCTTGCAGAGTTGAACTGAATCTGTACAATACTGTTAAGAACAGATTTATCTAAACTTAATTTGTTAACAGAAATCTTTTTTATTATGTAACAGTTATTAAGATCTCACAATACTAGCTTGATAGTGGAAAATAGATCAGTAATAAAATCAAATGTTTTAGTCTAAAAATACACACATTCATGAACATGCATACACAAACTAAAATGCAATACATTTATATATCTTAATGTTTGAATGTTGGTATCAGTTTTTGTCTTTTTGGTTTAACTTGTTATTTCTGATGCCTTCATATAAGGGTTGTAAAGGATTTTATAAATATTAAATACTAAAAAGTTTTAAATAAGACAAAATTAACTGTAAAAAAATGTAAACTATGAATGATGAAAGTTATGTATCAAACTGGATGAACTGCTTATATAAATTTACAGTTAAGCAAATGTAGGAATTAATCCTCTCCAGAGAGCAATTTATATTTAAAGTCATGCACTAAATTCTCATTTAAATTTCATAAAATTATGAGGCAGAGAACATTTATAACATTTCTTTATATTTCTATAAATCCATGGTGAATCATTGGGCAATTTATTTTGGGAATAATTTGTTCTGGCTAAAAAACAATCACAAGCATAATGGTATTTGACACACAAATAAAAAGACTAAACCAACATAATAAATATTAGATTTTTCACACACTATACATGTACCATTTTGAGATAAAATAGCATTCTGTATGCTTCTGTTTAAAAAGTCCCTGCTTAATTACAATGAACATACTTTCCTCAAAATAGATATATTAACTTTAAAAATGAAATATAAACTGCCATTAACACAGAAAAAGATCCTGTTTGATTACTGCCGTTTCTAAATCAGTGGTCCTAACATTTCAATGTGCATTATTATCATCTGGAGTGCTTGTTCAAAATGCAGATTCCCAAGCTTCTATTTGTATGAATTCTGAGTTAGTAAGTCTGGCATGGGCTCCAATGAACTCTCCAGATGTTTTTTAAATAGCCTGTCTATGGGTTAAACTCTGATCACTCTTGAATTATACCAGCACTGATTTAACATTAATGTACAAATAAATACTCTGGAGATGTTGTTCAATGCAGATTCTGATTCAACTGCATTAGAGTGGGCCTGAGATTCTGGTTTTCTAATAAGCTCCCAGGTGATGGTGATTTTGCTGACTCAGAAACCACATTGTGAGAAGGACAAGATCAATTAAAACAAAAAACATATTTTAAATAATAAAAACAGGTCACTAGGAAAACAAAAGCAGGGAATGGTTTAGAATAACCATTTTCACACCTATATAAAACCAATAAAAACACTGGGAAAAGTTGTCCAAATTAACTTTCTCAGAATTGCAGCTAACTAAAGAAAAGTTTTATGGATGTCATGTATGGATGTGAGAGTTGGACTGTGAAGAAAGCTGAGTGCCGAAAAATTGATGCTTTTGAACTGTGGTGTTGGAGAAGACTCTTGAGAGTCCCTTGGACTGTAAGGAGATCCAAACAGTCCACCCTAAAGATCAGTCATGGGTGTTCATTGGAAGGACTGATGCTGAAGCTGAAACTCCAGTACTTTGGCCACCTCACGCAAAGAGTTGACTCATTGGAAAAGACCCTGATGCTGGGAGGGATTGGGGGCAGGAGGAGAAGGGGACGACAGAGGATGAGATGGCTGGATGGCATCACCGACTCGATGGACATGAGTTTGAATAAACTCTGGGAGTTGGTGATGGACAGGGAGGCCTGGTGTGCTGCGGTTCATGAGGTCACAAAGAGTCGGACACGACTGAGTGACTGAACTGAACTGAAAGAAAAGCTTGCAGCAATCTGAATGGTGTTTACACAAGAAAAGATTCCAGGGACTTCCCTGGTGGTCCAGTGCGTAAGAATCCACCTGCTAAGGCAAAGGACACAGATTCAATCCTTGGTCCTTAAAGATCCCACATGCCAGGGAACAAGTAAGCCTGAGAGCTACAACTACTGAGCCTACATGCTTCAACTACTGAAGCCTGTGTGCCTAGAGCCTGTGCTCCTCAACAAGAGAAGCCATCACAATGAGCAGCCTGTGTACCACAACTAGAGAGTAGCCTCCACTTGCTGCAAGTAGAAACCACAGACATGAACACATGCAGTAATGAAGACAAAGCAAAAAAAAAAAAAAAAGCCTCCAAACCTTGGTAAGAACAGTAGAGTTTGCAGCCTTGTAATTTTTATGTTGTAACTCCCCTCCTCTTCTCCATAGCTCTGCAGTAGCCTTGAAAACTAACTGCCTTGCAACCAAGGTAGCCGTACAAAATGTTCAGGCTTGCTGCCACAGGTAGGAATAGACTGAGGTTGGAGCTCTTCAAAAAGAAGTCCCATCCCTGATCATTGTTACTGTGCAACCTGTCTCAAAGCTCCCTAGAAGAACTCAATATGCACGATGTTGCTTTAATCTAAGCAACTGACTCAAAGGAAAATAACTATCGCTAGGATGTTTGTTGAAAACAATCAGTAACAATTATGCCCGAGGATACCATAGCAATTGGATCAAGTAAGAGCCTGAGAAAACATAAAAGGAAGATCTGGAGACAAGATGCCCATAGGAGAAATTGCAATCGCTCAGTAGAGTCCCAAAATATGTGAAGGGCCTTCAATCCCACTTACAGAGATACCTGTTGTTCAGTCACTAAGTCACATCCACTCGTTGCGACTCCACAGACTGCAACACGTCAGGCTTCCCTGTCCTTCACTGTCTCTGGGAGTTTGCTCAAAATTATATCCACTGAGTTGGTGATGCCATCTAATCTTGCTACCCCCTTGTCCTCTTGCCCTCAATCTTTCCTAGCATCATGGTCTTTTCCAATAAGTCACCTCTTCTCATCAGATGGCCAAAGTACTGGAGCTTCAGCTTCAGCATCAGTCCTTCCAATGAATATTCAGGGTTGATTTCATTTAGGATGCACTGGTTTGATCTCGTTGCAGTCCAAGGGACTCTCAAGAGTCTTCTCTGGCATCACAACTCAAAAGCATTAATCCTTCAGCACTCAGCCTTCTTTATGGTTCAATTCTCACATCTATACATGACTACTGGAAAAACTGTGGCTTTGACTATTCAGACCTTTGTCCAGACTAGTACAGCTAGGAACAGAGGACACATTAGTTTCCTAGCTCCCAGGGGGAGAACCATCATTCTGGAGATGTATGACATCAACATTTCTTATCCTGCCCCAAGTACATGCTGCTGAGGCTATGTTCAGGCAAATGCAGCTGAGAGGAGCTGAGGGGCTTCCTTCTTCCACCCAGGACACAATCATGGACCACAAGCTCGGCATGGGTGTGAAATCACCATTGCCCTAGCTTACAAAGTGGTGGTTCTATGCTGGGAGAAGCAAACCAGTAAGACCTGAAACTACTTTCCCCCACCCTACCTAGCATTCAGGTCCTAATATGGGGGTGTTACTTCAAGAAAAGCTTACCATTGTCCCCCTTTCTACCAACACAGTCATGGCTCAGAAATTTTACCTAGAGGGAGAAGCTGACCTTAAGACATATAGCTCTTAATCTCTTCACAAAGGACCTGATTTCATTTTCGAAAACAAGTGAAGATGAACCCAAGGGTGCTCTTAAAACTAGTGCAGTTGTGGTGAAAGGCAATTAGGAGGAACCCTGCTAGTTTGTTGGAGAAAACTGGGGAAAGAGACAACCGAGAGGAACCCTTGTGGAGACAGAATAAATCTCAAACATTGACCTAAGGGACTATTATTGCAAAGGAGCTGGCTTTGATTGAATTAGTCTGAGGAGCAATTTACGCCTTCCACAGAATGCAAATCAGGGAAACTTAATAGCTAAGTGTGGACACAGAAAGACACAGTCAAAGAAAGCTATGCCAAAACCACCTTTTATCCAAGAGTGATTGTGGGCATATTCAAGACTGCATCCCCTAGAAGCAATATTAGAAAGTTCACACTATGTATGCGGGGCATTTTTTTGAGGGGAAGGGGGAGTAAACATCTCTAAAATAAGCCAGCCAGGTAGTAAAAAATTAAACAAGCAAACAACATTAAAAATCATGTGGGAGATGAGACCAGAATTCAATGTGTTTTCAAAAATGTCCAGTTTCCAACATAACAATTATGAAACAAGCAAAGAAACAATAAAAGAGGTATGAAAGAAAAGCTGCTTGATAGAGTGATCAGCTATCATATTTAACAGAAAACTAACTCAAAATACCCATTGTAAATGTCTTAAAAAGCTAAGGAAACTATGACTAAAGAAGTAAAGGAAAGCATGATGATGAAATTAATAAAAAAGAACCAAATGGAAATTCTGGATTTTTAAACTGCAATTATAGATTAAAAAAAAAAATCACTAGAGGGGCTCAGGAGATTTGAATTGGTAGGAAAAAGAAGAATTAACAAACTTCAAGACTGACAGAGATTATGCAGTCTGAAGAACAAAGAAAAATGAATAAAGAAAAATAAACAATCAAATACATATATGGTACACAATTAAATGCACCAATAAATGTTTAATGAAATAAGCTGAAAGTGAGGAAAAAAGAAAAGAAAAAAACATCAGAAAAATGAGATGAGTGAACATAACATAAATTTAAACATTTACTTTTTATTGAGATATGCTTGATATACAATATTATATATTCAGAAATGCAGTATAGTGATTCACAACTTTTAAAGATAATTCTCCATTCATAGTTATTATAAATTTTGATAAAGTAGGATCAAATCTGGTCACTGTGCTGCACACAAATGTTTGGAAAATTTTCTGAAATTTTAAATTTTATTTGAAAATACATTTAATATGAGATTATTCATAATAAAATTCAGATAATTTTTGTAAGTAATATGAAAAACTCGGTCACTTGTTTTATTGTTTATAACATTAAAGTAGTCTATGTCAATTATTTGACATTAAATTTCCTCTCATTCCCTTTTATTGCATTTTATCTTTAAAAGTAATGTATGTTTAAATTAAACAATCAATAAAATATTGATTTTACAGATTTTGTGAGTGGCCTTAAATTTTCATGATTATATGCCTATTACCTAAGTTTGAGGGCCACATTCACATAAGACATGAAGGAGTCAAAAGTCTCCAACAAATAATCTTGTCCTCTACCAAACCATGTATTCCTCACAAGAAGTAGCAATTTTAATTATATCTGAGATAAATCATAAAATTGGCTTCCCTGATGGCTCAGCGGTAAACATTCTGCCTGCAATGTAGGAGCCACAGGTTTGATCCCTGGGACAGGAAAATTCCCTGGAGGAGGGCATGGCTACCCACTCTAGTAGTTTTGCCCAGAGAATCACATGGACAGAGGAGCCCGGCAGGCTACAGTCCATAGGGTCCCAAAGAGTAGGACATGACTGAAGTGACTTAGCACACATGCACACACGCAAATCATAAAATAACAATGACATATTATTATTTTTAGAGAAACATACAATTATAATATTCTACCAATGCCAGGAACTTTGAGATTTTCTTTCAATTCTACCACTAGAATAAGAGTTAACATATTTGATCTTGATTTTCTCTGAAGAACTGCAGTCAGTCATTTGGTTCATTTAAGGGTATATTTTAATACTGGATTAATGCCATATATTCTGATATTTTTTGTTCCTTACATTCTGATATAACATTTTAATAAAATTACAGTAAATAAAATTCTCCCTCACTGAATATGGGAACCATAAATTCACCAATAACTGTTTTAACAAAAGAATTTTTGTTTTGTTGACAATAAATGATATTGCTAATAAGAAATTACCAAAAGCCCAGACATATAGTAATTTAAAAACTGAAAATTACCAAATACTAATATGAGAAGCATACATACAATTTCCAAGCAACACAAGTATTGTTGTAAGAATCTGACTTTTAAAGTTGGTAGAAAGAGAGTTCATAATTTAAGCAGTATGTAAGGTATGGAGGAGGGCATGGCAACCCACTCCAGTATTCTTGCCTGGAGAATCCCCATGGACAGAGGAGCCTGGCGGGCTACAGTCCATGGGGTCGCAAAGAGTCGGACACGACTGAGTGACTAAGCGCAGTACAAGGTCTCATTAAGGGCTTTCCAGATAGCTCAGTGATAAAGAATCCACCTGCCAATGCATGAAACACTGGTTTAATCCCTGGGACGGGAAGATTCCCTGGTGAAGGAAATGGCAACCCACTCCAGTATTCTTGCCTGGGAAATCCCATGGTCAGGGGAGCCTGGCTGGATACAGTCTACGGGGGTCACAGAAGAGTGGGACATGAATTAGCAACTGAACAACAATAAGGTACAATTATCCATCTCCTCCCTCAACATGTAAATCTATAGAAAGATATTTTTTATTTGGGACCTTAAATAAAACTTAGGCATTTATTGTCTTTTTGTTCCAAATATATTTTGTTGTTGTTGTTGTTAAATCTAAAGATGTACAAATGAACATTTGCTGTGCAGTTTTAATTAATCATGATGCTTTAGGTGAAAATAAATTTTCTGCTTGAATCAACATTTCACTTTTGGAAATTAACAGATAGGAAGAAATTATAAGTTTAAAAGTCTATTAGTTATAAATTTTAAGAAACTGAAAGAACTATACATTTCAATGAAGATAAAGCTTATTGGCAAAATTAATAAATTTGACACAATCAGCATTAGCTTTGTAGAGATGAAACAGCATTTCAAGGAAAACTGATTTACCTTCATTATTTGTTCTATTTTATCTGCTGATGCTTATAAATTTACAGTAATATAAATATGCAAAATTTCTCCTCAAAACAGTTCACATTTAAGACAACTACATAACTTCTCTTAAGACTGGATATGGCTAATTGCAATAAATTTACATCAAAACAATAACTTACTTAAAGTCCCCAGAAGCTTGGAAGGGATTTTTAACTTTCACAGTAATTTCTTGCCATGTATAACATGGGGATTTGCATTTTATAGTTGCCTAAGGTAAAAAAGAAATAAAACATACTATATGATAATAACAAAAAAGAATATCCTCAACTATAAAATATAGGCTTAAAGTATCTAAAAACCTGTCCATTTAAACATTTCAGAGATATTAATTTATATAAACATTATACTGCCAAAATCTGAGTGGGAAAAAAAAATAGATTTTTACCTCATCACCAATCCATAGTACTATGCTAACAACTGAATGATTTGTCACAATACTGTCTCCCAAATTTATTTCCTTAAAATTCATTTTGTTCATGACTGAGCATGATTTTACATTTGCAAATTAACCCATCATATATATATATATTTAACCCATCATATATATATATATATTTAACCCATCATATATATATACATATATATATATATATATATATGTATATACACACACACACACACACACACACCGGTGTGTGAGTGCAAGAGTATCTGTGATATCTGTGTTGGAATGTGTGTGACTGTGGCATGCCTGTGTTTCTAATGCAGTGGCTGTACTGATATATTTTTACTGTAATAAAAGCACAAATATAAAACTTAAATTCAAATTACTCAAGACTTCCATGAAAGAAAAGCTTTCAGGAATTCCACACTTCTAGACTAATCAGGATCTTACCTTATTCCTCCATTATTATCCAATTATTTCCTGATGTCTAAGACCATGAGTGGCCAAACGGAGAAGTAAACAGAGATCATATAAGGTCCAAGTGTCAGCTTTTCTGCCCCAGAGCCATGATAACGACAGGCTAACACCATCCATCCACGTCTCTTAAACACACGTGGCAAAGCAATGTTTTTTTTTTTTTTCCAGAGAATTTGTGTGAGAGGGTTGGGAAATATAAGAATTCAGGAGGAAATCGGAAGATCACAATAGTATCTCAGTGACAGTCAAACATGTGCTTTCTGTCCCGGGTGTCCTTATTGAATAAGCCATTCTGTCCAGGTGAGTGTCTTAATGCTCTCCTCACACAAAGTGGCCTTCTAGAGTCATTCTCTTTACCTCCCACTCAAGCCACTGCACACCTATGGTTCTTCATAATCCATATGAAAATCTGGCAACATAAATTTACTTCTTTGCCATACAGCCATGGTAGAAAATAATATTTAGACAAACTAATGGCTACACAAGTCAATCATCATAATATCACAACTATTTTACAGAGATTTAAAAATCCTTCTCCCCCATCCTTTGAGGTAGTAACACTTTAGAGCTCAGACTGGAACATCATCACCTTTCACTAAATGCTGGTCTTAGCACTATATTTGTAATGGATTTTCTCCAGAGCACCCTAAAGATAAATTGATAAATGTTCCTATCAGAAACAGAAACATTTTCTCTGCTGTGTAAATCACCAAACCTTAATTCAAACAAAAAACAGACATAGGCCCTGGGAGTGCTTTAACTTAAATCACAAGTCTCCATGGCAGAAGGTCATGTAAATTGCTATACACATAGTGAATGACTCCTTGATATAAAGCACAAATATAATCCTAAAAAGACAACCTTACAACAGTACTCAATACAAGTCTTTTCAAAATGCAGATGACCAACAGGCACATGAGAAGATGTTAATTATAAGAGAAACACATATCAAAACCACAATGAGATATCATCTAGCATCTGTCAGAATGGCCATTATCAAAAAGAACACAAATAACAAATGCTGGCAAGGATGTGGAGGAAAGGGAACCCTTTTACTGTTGGTGGGAAGGTAAATTACCACAGTCACTGTGGAAAACAGTATGGAGGTGTCTCAAAAACTAAAAATAGAACTACCACGTGATCCAGCTATTCCACTCTGGGTATATATCCAAAGAAAATGAAGATACTAATTTGAATAAATACATGCACCCCAACTTTCATAGCAGCATTATTTATAATTGCCAAGATATGGAAGCAACCTAGGTGTCCATCAACAGATGAATGGATAATGAAGACGTGGGGTGTATGTGTGTGTGTGTATGTGTATGTGTGTGTGTGTGTATACATATATATACATTTATTTATTTATATCTGTGCCAGTGTATGTGTGCTCAGTTGCTTAGTCATGTCCAAGTCTTTGAGACCCCATGGACTGTAGCACACCAGGCTCCTCTGTCCATGGGATTTTTCAAGCAAATATACTGGAGTGGCTGGCCACTTCCTTCTCCAGAGGATTTTCCCAACCCAGAGATCAAACCCAGGTCTCTTGTGTCTCCTGCATTGGCAGGCAGATTCTTTATTACTAGCACCACCTGTGAAGCCATATATATATATATATATATATATATATATTTTGCCATTTGCAGCAACATGGATGTACTTGGGCTTTGCAGGTGGTGCTAGTGGTAATGAACCCAATTGCCAATGCAAAAGATACAAGAGATGCAAGTTTGATCCTTGGGTAGGGAAGATCCCCTGGAGGAGGACATGGCAACCGCTCCAATATTCCTGCCTGGAGAATACCATGGAAAGAGGACCTGGCAGGCTACGGTCCATACGGTTGCAAAGAGTTGGACACAACTGAAGCAACTTAGCGGCAGGATGTATTATGGGAAGGCATTATGGGCATTATGCTAAGTGAAATAAGTCAGAAAGAGACAAATACTGCATGATATCACTTATATGTGAGAACTAAAAAATGTAACAAACTAGTGAATATAATAAAAAAAGAAACAGCCTCACAGATACAGAGAACAAATTAATGGTTACCAGTGATGAAAGTGGAGAGGGGCAATGTAGGGGTGGGAGGTACAAACTCTTGAGTGTAAGATAGGTCCAGGGATGCATTGTACAATAAAGGGGATATAATAACCAATATTTGTAATGACTGTAAATGGAAAGCAATGTTTAAACATTGCATACAAAATTAATAAACAAAACCAAAATTTTTAAAACTACAAGTCCTTTCAACTTCTATTATAAAATTGAGACTTATTTCCAAAGAAAGAGTATCAAAGCAAAAATATCAGAGATACAGAAACCAAAAACTGCACAAATATAAGTAAGTACACATCTGTGTCTGCATATGCACATGATCTCAAAGAACAAGAGCTGCCAGGAGATAAAACTTGGAAGAACAGCTGTACTTGGAACACTTCTTGGCTTGAGAAGAGAAGCAAAAAATATATCATAAAAGAGGTAAGATTTACTTACGATGGCTTTAAAATTGAGGACTTCACCCTTGAGAGCAAAAGTCATCGTAGTACCTCCTATTCCATTCTTAAGTCTTGAAATTAATAGCAGTGAAGCTTCAGCAGGATGGAGGAAGCGACTGGTAAATTTCAGAGTGATAGTAATTTGGTTTCTATTTAACAAAAGATAAAAGAAAATACTGTAATGAAAAAAGACAACAAGCATCTATTCAGTGAAGATCATATACCTAGTACACACACCCAGCAAAATACTCACTTCTACAGTAAAATTAAAGATTGTTGCGGATTTTAGAAAGCCTATAATCTAGTTATTGCTGTCAGTCAAAACATATTGATCCAGTCTGTAAAACCTAAAGTTAACTTCCAAATGCATATATAATCTACCGAGTATTTGATTTTCTAAGAGTTAGCCACAGGAAATCATGTATGCATTTTTGTGTGAATTTTATAGGACATTCTGGGCTACTGGTTAGGCATTTTCTTAGTTACATCAATGACTTTTGATTACATGGAGGAAAAAATGAGAAAGACATTCAAAAAAATACTTAAAACTGTGGTTGAAAATAAAATTCAAACCTCAAATCAAAATAAAAGCATATAAGTAGCATGACTTTTATTTGAAAGACAAACTTAATTAAAGGGAAGAATAAAGAAAACATGTCTATCTCCTTTAATCTTCAACTTTCTAGTCTAAACCATAGCAAAACAGTTGAAGAATCTATGGACTTGGAAACTTTATTTCCCAGCTTTTAGGAGAATGACTAAGCCATGGCACCCTGGCAATCTTGCATGACCACACAGGCCACACAGACGCAAAATTTAACTGCAGTGGCTATAAGTGTTGCCAGGAAGTTCTGTGATCCTCCCATAACATGAGACCATGGAGTTTCAGGAAAAACTGCGACAAGAACATTTATTTGCCTCTCTATCTTCCATGAGAGGCTGTCAGCAGACAGTTTCCCACTGACTCCGTGTAGCCCCCTACAGCATAGAGTTACAGGCTAGAAAACTGCTTAATTGCAGCATGAAACTGTCAGCAACAGGTGTCCTCCCATGCATGATGCAGTCTTCTGGCCCCTTTTGTTTTGGCGTCACTCTGCATAAGGGGCATGGAGATCTGCCCCTCTGGTAACTTTTGCTTTTACTGTCTATGTAAGTAATGAGCTCTCTGAATGAAAAATGGGCTCAATGTTTCTTTACTGGCTGAATCTTTCCGCCTTACCTTTCCACAGCTGTAGGTGGTAAACCTTGGAGACTTTTATCTTTGCTTTTTCTCTGACTTTTAGCATAGTTAGCACTATACATCATATCACAGTTATTCTTTGCACAAACTATCACCTGTCATTTTCCCTTAGGATACACACAGTTGGGAACAGAAATGGCAATAGCTTCTCTCAGCATTAAACTATGGCTTAACTTCCCCACAATCTTTGAAGAATCTCTGTCGAATAGGGGAGCTTAGGGTGCAGCATAGAGTAAAGTGAATGGAGGACTTTTAAAATCAATTGAAATATTCTCAAAATTGATTTTTAGGGAAAATTACAACTCAGAACTAGCAGGAATGGGAGAACTTTATTCAGATATAATATAACTAATCTCAACTACTGCAAAAGGACATTTTCCTGACTATTATAAAAAGCTCATGTACTTAAATTTAACTGAAAAGAAAGAGTACTTGACCTTGACATATTTTTCTGGGTGTTTTTCAAACTCTGTATTAGGATACCTGTGATTTAGGAGTTTTATAGATATTCAAAAATTCATTACTAGATAAAGTCATACATTCAATTAAAATTTATAATGTTCCAGACTTTGTTTTAGATTTGGGGGATAATTAGAAAAAAAAAAAACCACACTATTCCTAAACTCCTGGATCTTTCGTTTTATACAACATGGCAGACATTAATTACATCATCATAAAATAAATGTGAAAACAAACTATATATGTGCTATGAAGTGATATAAGGGCATGTAATGGAGACTGTGATACAGTCTGAAGGGTTAGAGGAAGTGATATGTCAGGTAGGATATGGAGGATGAAAATGAGTTAGGTAGGATTTGCGTGGGACAAAAGAAGTCAACCAAGCACTCTAGTATGATGAATTCTAATGATTTTAAATAATTTATCAAAGACTAGTGGTATTGAAGCTTAGAAAGCAAGGGTGTCAGTGATATAAGATGTGGTTAAGAGCCAGCCATGAAAGGCCATATGGGCTATGTTGAGATATTCAGTCTATATCCTATGGTGACGGGAAGCTATCAGAATATTTTAAGCCAAAGAGTAACATGACTAAATTTACATTAAAAACATTATTGCTAGTCTAATACAAAGGATGGACTGCAGAGAATCCTTTTAGGAATCGATTGTAGTAGCCCAGTTTAAAGGTGATCATTTCAGTTCAGTTGCTCAGTCGTGTCTGATTCTTTGTGACCCCAAGAACTGCAGCATGCCAGGCCTCCCTGTCCATCACCAACTCCCAGAGTTTACCCAAACTCATGTCCATTGAGTCAGTGATGCCATGCAACCATCTCATCCTCTGTCATCCTCTTCTCCTCCTGCCCTCAATCTTTCCCAGCATCAGAGTCTTTTCAAATGAGTCAGCACTTCACATCAGTATTAGAGCTTCAAAGTATTAGAGTTTCAGCTTCAACATCAGTCCCTCCAAAGAACTCCCAGGACCAATCTCCTTTAGGGTGGACTGGTTGGATCTCCTTGCAGTCCAAGGGACTCTCAAGAGTCTTCTCCAACATCACAGTTGAAAAGCATCAATTATTCAGTGCTCAGCTTTCTTTATAGTTCAACTCTCACATCCATACATGACTACTGGAAAAACCACAGCCTTGACTAGACAGACCTTTGTTGGCAAAGTAATGTCTCTGCTTTTTAATATGCTGTCTAGGTTGGTCATAACTTTCCTCCCAAGGAGTAAGCATCTTTTAATTTCATGGCTGCAGTCACCATCTGCAGTGATTTTGGAGTCCCCAAAAATAGAGTAAGTCATTGTTTCCACTGTTTCCCCATCTATTTCCCATGAAGGGATGGGACTGGATGCCATGATCTTAGTTTTCTGAATGTTGAGCTTTAAGCCAACTTTTTCCACTCTCCTCTTTCACTTTCATCAAGAGGCTCTTTAGTTCCTCTTCACTTTCTGCCATAAGGGTGGTGTCATCTGCATATCTGAGGTTATTGATATTTCTCCTGGCAATCTTGATTCCACTTGTGCTTCTTCCAGTCCAGCATTTCTCAGGATGTACTCTGCATATAAGTTAAATCAGCAGGATGACAATATACAGCATTGACATACTCCTTTTTCTATTTGGAACCAGTCTGTTGTTCCATGTCCAGTTCTAACTGTTGCTTCCTGACCCGCATACAGTTTTCTCAAGAGGCAGGTCAGGTGGTCTGGTGTTCCCATCTCTTTCAGAATTTTCCACAGTTTATTGTGATCCACACAGTCAAAGGCTTTGGCATAATCAATAAAGCAGAAATAGATGTTTCTCTGGAACTCTCTTGTTTTTTCAATGATCCAGCAGATGTTGGCAATTTGATCTCTGGTTCCTCTGCCTTTTCTGAAACTAGCTTGAGCATCTGGAAGTTCAAGTTCACGTATTGCTGAAGCCTGGCTTGGAGAATTTAGAGCATTACTTTGCTAGCGTGTGAGATGAGTGCAATTGTGTGGTAGTTTGAGCATTCTTTGCCTTTGCCCTTCTTTGGGATTGGAATGAAAACTGACCTTTTCCAGTCCTGTGGCCACTGCTGAGTTTTCCAAATTTGCTGACATATTGAGTGCAGCACTTTCACATCATCATCTTTTAGGATTTGAAATAGCTCAACTGGAATTCCATCACCTCCAACTAGCTTTGTTCATAGTGATGCTTTCTAAGGCCCACTTGATGCTTCCTAAGGCTTCACATTCCAGAATGTCTGGCTCTAGATGAGTCATCACACCATCATGATTATCTGGGTCATGAAGATCTTTTTTGTACAGTTCTTCTGTGTATTCTTCCCACCTCTTCTTCTTTTAGGTCCATACTATTTCTGTCCTTTATTGAGCCCATCTTTGCATGAAATGTTCCCTGGGCATCTCTAATTTTCTTGGAGAGATCTCTAGTCTTTCCAATTCTATTGTTTTCCTCTATTTCTTTGTACTGATCGCTGAGGAAGGCTTTCTTATCTCTCCTTGCTATTCTTTGGAACTCTGCATTCAAATGAGTATGTCTTTCCTTTTCTCTTTAGCTTTTTGCTTCTCTTTCTTTCACAGCTATTTGCAAGGCCTCCTCAGACAGCCATTTTGCTTTTTTGCATTTCTTTCTCTTGGGGCTGGTCTTTCTCCCTGTCTCCTGTACAATGTCACGAACTTCCATCCGTAGTTCATCAGGCTCTCTGTCTATGAGATCCAGTCCCTTAAATCTATTTCTTACTTCCACTGTATAACCATAAAGGATTTGATTAAGATCATACCTGAATGGTCTAGTGGTTTTCCCTACTTTCTTCAATTTAAGTCTGATTTTGGCAATAAGGAGTTCATGATCCAAGCCACAATCAGGTCCCAGTCTTGTTTGTGCTGTGTATAGACCTTCTCCATCTTTGGCTGCAAAGAATATAATCAACCTGATTCTGGTATTTGCCATCTAGTAATGTCCATGTGTAGAGTCTTCTCTTGTGTTGTTGGAAGAGGGTGTTTGCTGTGACCAGTGCATTCTCTTGGCAAAACTCTATTAGCCTTTGCCCTGCTTCATTCTGTACTCCTAGGCCAAATTTGCCTGTTACTTCAGGTGTTTCTTGAATTCCTACTTTTGCATTCCAGTCCCCTCTAATGAAAAGGACATCTTTTTTGGGTGTTAGTTCTAAAAGGTCTTATAAGTCTTCATAGAACTGTTCAACCATTCAACTTTTTAAGGTGATAATACATTAGATTAGCTTGAAAGAGGTAGGTAAAGGGAAGGATTCCAAATTTAAGACAAACTGTGTAAAATCAGTAAGACTAGGTAATGGATTGGCTCTCCGTGGAAGTGGAAGACGATGAAAAAAGGAGTTCAAGAATGACCATAATCTATGGGATTTCCATGGTGGTCCAGTGGTTAAGAATCCGCCTTGCAATACAGGGAATGCAGGCTCAATCCCTGGTCAGGGAACTAAGATTCTACATGTCACAGGGCAACTCTGTCTGCATGCTGCAACTACTAAGCCCATGTGCCCTTGAGCCTGTGCTCCTCAATAAAAGAAGCCACCACAATGAGAAGCTTGTGCACCACAACTTAGAGCATAACTCCTTCTTGCCGTAAGTAGAGAAAGCTCATGCACCAGAACAAAGACCCAGCACAGTCACAAATCAATAAATAAATAAAAAGAATAATCATAATCAAAATAACATGCACTTAGTAAATAAATTTATGGAACTATACTTAAGTTTTATGAAACATTTAAAAATATAGTATTCTTTTTGCGAAGCCCATGGCTGGTTTTAGAACCATCAAGATTTTGAGCTTCTCTTGAGTATAGATATTCCTTTTATAAAGTCTGTAGACATATTTAAGAATGTAAATAACCAGAGCCTTCGTAAGTGTGTTAGAAAGTTCAGAATCAAGTTGGTTGTCCACTTCAGGTATACGTCTTAGGTCTCTAGACATGTGTATCATAATTATGGACTTTATCTTAATTGTCTTACCATTTATTTTCTTTTTCCTCCAATTGCCTCCCCCTCATTTAAAAAAGTTTCCTTGATATTACGTGTACCTCATCAACTACTTCAACTTGGCTTTTGGAAGAGATGGGGAATAAATATACGACACATCAATGTCAGTGCCCAGATGGCTCAATGAGAATAATGAGGAAAAAAAGAAACAGAATGGTTTTCTAAAAGTATACTTTCACTTTTATGACAGTCACTCTATGATTAGAGCTAAATAAAGTCATCAAGTTAGATGCAGAAATGTTTGCTTATATGCTGGTATAGCCATTTAATCTTTTCTATATAAATCATATCTCAGAGAATTTAAATCCACAACTGGCAGAAAAAACTATTATTAATCGTGATTTAGACAGATTCTAAGATAGGATGTGGTGCAACATAGATAATTATGTAATATATGATAATGATAAACCTACAGATTTTTTAAGTAAAATATTTTCTGAACCCTCTGTGTAAAAACCAAAGCTTTGAAATTAGTCTAGCTAAATAGTTATTTTTAGAAACACCTAAAAATGGCATTGAAACCTACAATCTGAAATGCATCTGCAGAAGTGAATATCTGGTTTTCACATACATTGAGAATTAAGCATTACATTTTCAGGGAATCCTTCCTAAGAACACGGAGGTGCTTCATTTTCCCCCATTTTCCTCTAGTTTTATACTTACATGACAAATAAAACAACTATCAAATTACATCCTTATTATGTATTTGCTTGTGTGACACTCTGCCAGATTATAAACCTCTGTAAGTAGTTTTGATATATTTTCATCTATGAATCATAGTACTTCAAATTTAGAGGAGGGATGCAAATACTTACTGACTGCTTCCTATAAGTCCCAGTTACAGTACTAGGTGTTGTCCCTATATAACTACATTTATTACTGAACCCTATAGGCAAATATTCTGATCTCCATTTTCCAAATAAGAAAAATGAAGCTTGATATAAAATCTGTATGTGTCACTATTTAAGCCCAGTGTTTAATTGTTAAATGACATGATAAAAGGGTTCTAGGCCACACTGGCATCCGAAACTCAGATTCAGTGTCTCTCTCTCTCTAAGATAAATCTCATTAAGATTATAATAAAGGTTTTTTTTTTTTAAGCTACTAGTTGAAGGAAACCATCAGTGAGAATCTGCATAGAGGCTAATAAAAGAAACAAAGCTACCTATAGACTCATGGAGAAGCCATTTCCAGAAATACCTATGTAAATGGAGGGCAAAATGAGTTTCAGACAACCCTATTCTTCCAAAGGTCAGTGTATGATGTCAGGCAACTGGACATAAAAGCAAAATTGTTTTTACCCTAAAATGAAGTTGGCCAATTGACAAACCTGTCCATATACAGAATCACAATTAACTTTTCTATTGCTATATTATTATATATAAATGAATAAACAAGTATCACAAGTCATTATAGTAAATCCTTCAACATGAAACACTGAGACCAAGATAAAAAAAAATACCAACTGACCTCAAAGAAAATAAAAATAATATGGGTAATAGATGAGAACGTAAAAGTCAGAGACATTTATGAAGATATTGTAACTCCAGTTTAACAATGGGATGCTATGAAATAGATACCCAATGAAAAACAAAGTATTCTTATATATATATGGATATATATATATATATATCCATATATATATGGAATTATCTATCTACCTACCTATTTATCTATCTCCTAAAGGAAACAGTTAGAAATGAAGGCATGTTGATCAAGAGAGAAAAAACAGTGAGCTGAAAAATGAGTGGTGAGATAGGATATATAGAGAATCCAGTTAACAGCGTCCAACAACCAAAGGCTGGAAAATGAGAACAGAGGAAATGGAGAAGAGAAAACGATGAAAAGTAACTGGAGAGAATTTTCCAAAGTTTATTTAAAAAAAAAAACCCTCATAATTAAAGGACTCACTGTGCTCCTAGTAAGTGAATAAAAGATCCTTTTTGATTCATTCTGGAACAATATCAGAACACAGTGGAAGATCCTAAAAATGTCCAGGGGTGCGGGAAAGCAGAATTATAGTAGAAATTACAGTATCACAAAAACTGAATACTATGAGGCAAGTCGAACAATTAGCTCAAGCTATAAGGAAAAACTCTTTCATCTTAGAAAAACATATGATGCAAAATATAAATCAAGTGTAAGGGTAGTCAAAAAACATGCTTAAAAATCAAAATTTTGGCAAATTTACCTCTCCTATACTTTCTATTAGACGGTTTCATAAAGGAAGGTTTTTTTTAGTAAAGGAGTGAGTACACTAAGAAAGAGAAATATATTAGTTTATATCCAAAGAGAAATATAGAGTGTCCAATACTGACAGCTTTTCAGTAGGTCTGGAAAGCAATCAGCCCAAATAAGAACTAAAGGCAACATGCTCTAGAATGTGATACACTTGAAGGAAAGGTTTTACATATTTCTTTAGACTTTATTAATTTTTCTCAACTTAAAAGGGAGTCAATATTGCTATACAATAGTCCTTGTCATTATCCATTTTCTTTTTTTTATTTTTTTCCGACTTTTTTCCCCCCTTTATTTATTTATTTATTTTTTTCAGTGGGTTTTGTCATACATTGATATGAATCAGCCATAGATTTACACGTATTCCCCATCCCGATCCCCCCTCCCACCTCCCTCTCCACCCGATTCCTCTGGGTCTTCCCAGTGCACCAGGCCTGAGCACTTGTCTCCTGCATCCCATTTATGTGGCAGCCTGGATGGGAGGGGAATTTGGGGGAGAATAGATATATGTATAGCTGAGTCCCTTCAACATTCACCTGAAACTATCACAACATTATTAATCAGCTGTACCCCAATACAAAATAATAAGTTCAAGGTGTGTATGGGGGGGAAGACTGCAAAAAAAATAAAATAAAATTGAAAAAAAAAAAAAAGGGAGTCAAAAGATACTTTGTATCTACTGATGGTATACAAAGGAAATATTTACAAAACACATTTTTACTCTTGGAACAGTAATGAATAAAAGATAAAACTAGTGATGTTTAGTGGGAGGGCGATACATCTAGAGGGGTAAGTAAGCAACATCAGCAAATATGTCAATATTATGCCATATGTCAAGACACTATTTCTGAGGTTGATAAAACACAAATATTGGCAGGATATATATATTATTTATATTTATGGAGGTAACCATTGGAAGAATTAAAATTAGACATAGCTGAAAGACTTAAAAGTAGGCACTCAAGAAATGCATCTCTAGAGATGGGAATATCAGGGGAGAAGGACTTTTTTGCACGTTAAACTTCCCTGAATACTTGAATTGTTAAAGCAGGTGCAAGTTAAATTTTGATTTAAAAAGATAAAGAAATTGACAACAAGAATATATGTACATGTCAAATATGGTCAAAATATTGATGCAATTATATGTTATGGATCTGTAGGATTTCTTACAAACAGATAAAGCTATATTTTCTTTGAATGCCAAGGGCTTTGTATGAATATGATATACACAAACACACACACAATATGTACAGGTGTCGGTTAAAAAGTCTCAACTCTGGCCTTCCCTTGTGGCTTAGCTGGTAAAGAATCCACCTGCAATGCGGGAGACCTGGATTCAGTCCCTGGGTTGGGAAGATCCCCTGGAGAAGGGAAAGGCTACCCACTCCAGTATTCTGGCCTGGAGAATTCCATGGACTGTATAGTCCACAGGGTCACAAAGAGTCAGACATGACTGAGCGACTTTCACTTTCACTTCACTTCCAACTCTGGTTTACATTGGCTGGTTTTGAATCTCTAATTCACAATTTAATAACAGGGAAAATTGGATAAATAATTTAATGTCTCTATGCCCAATGTCTTCTTTTGTAAAAGGAGGACACTAATATGGTTGCCAGGATGATTAGATATGAAAAGGTACTAAAAGTGTATATTATACAGGTTTTGTACATAGCAAATACTTAACAGATATTAAGTACTTCAACATTTACATTTATAATGCATTTATTTTGTAAATATTTAATTATGCATATGCTATAATATTCATATAAAAATACCAGAAAGAAATCAACTAATAAATGCTTTTATCAGATGGAATTCTAGGTAATTTTTGTTTTTTTTAATACTTTTCTGTAACAAATTTTCAGCAATGGCAGCATACAGGTTTCATATTTATATTCATATTTATATGAAAACTGTAAATGCTAATTAAACTAACAAGACATATGGTCTTGGGAATTCCATAGCAGTTCAGTGGTTATTTCACTGCTGTGACCTAAGTTTGATCCCTGGTCAGGGAATGAGGATACTGTAAGCTGTACAGCACAGCCAAAAAAAAAAAAGAAAGAAATAATGTCTTAAGCTAAAACATCATAGGTCTAGTGTGGTTGTTAGGAAGAATTTTCACATAATGGGAGCTTTGAAACACTGGAACAGGCTATTAGGTTTATGAAAGAACAAAGGGTGGGGTGGAGGGGGCACCTTAACTCTTTTCACTTATTATCACTTATTATTCACTTATTTGAAGAAGGGAATGACAACTCACTCCATTATTCTTGCCTGAAGAATCCCATGGACAGAGGAGCCTGGCAGGCTACAGTCCATGGGGTTGCAAGAGTCGGACACAACTTAGCGACTAAACCACCACCACTGTTCACTTATTAGCATCCTATTTGAAGGGCAGAGAATAGATCTCAATGATCAAAGTACTGAGGGAAGACAAATTGACATTGGCCAAAAGAACTACTATTACTAACACTGTATTTTATAACAAATATATAAGAAGTATAATTTGGAAGATGAGCGGGATGTTTTTACAAGGAGCTTTATTCTGGGATTCGATTTATAATATAGATACAAGTAAGTGGAGAAATGTTTTTCTCGTATTTAATTCAATTTGAATGTAGTCCCAATGATGAATAGTCATATTTTATAAATTATATACTCTTTTAGCATGGAGCAACAACTGAAGAAAACTAACAGTGGCTAATGACATCAGCCAAGGGCAGTATAGCAACCGGATTTCTTTGCATTTTAATACAATTAAAACTGGCTCCCACTTCCAATTATTTCTGTGTTTAACACACTAGGGTAACAACTATAATGTGAAAAATAATTCAGGTTAATATATAGTTCAAAAACCAAAAAGATAACCAAAAGGATAATTAGTAGTTATAATCTGTTGCTTTGCACAAGGAAAAAATAATTGACTACAAAGGCAATGACTAAAATTCAAGACTGGTTAATGTCCATTAGTGGTTATTATATTTGTCAACCCCTGTGGTACTGATACAGCTATTCTCACATCATCCTAGTATTATATTAATATAATAACAGTATCTGCCATCATTAACACTTATTGAATTAGGATTTGTTGATCCAAGAGGAGTCATATATTATGCTCATTTAATTTCTTAAGACTATTCTCTGAGGGTTTCATTTGTTCCTTATTTTTATGAATGGACTACTAGTAGAAACATTGAACAAGCATCATGTGAACAGAATCAAGTAAAAATGAGACTTTTCAGACTATCACCTGATGTGGGAGAGTGGATGTATGTATGTATAAAACATACATTGATATACAATGATTATAAAGGGATAGAGAAAAATGACAACACTGGGGGTATCTTTGAGGTAAAATTACTAGCTTTTACTTTTATTTTTCTTCGTATTTTCATAGTTTCTAAATTTTTCACAATGAGTATATAGTGCTTCTATAATTAGAAACAACTAAATATATATTTAGCACACACTGGTTCCAATTTCCTATAGGAAACAGAATTGTAGTACATAAAGAACTTAAAAGAGTTATTTTCTGTGGACCATATGCATGCAAAATAAACTAAAATAAACACATACATAAAAAGCAGATCCTTTATATTGTTAGAATTGTTTTCATAAAATTGTTGAGAAATCTCACTAACATATAAATAATTTATCTATATCAGCAATGGTGATCTTTTCATTACATATACATAGCTATTAAAAATAAATCCAAGCCATTCTTTTGTAATTATAATGCACATTAAATCTCTACGGTTGATGTATTCAATGAAGCAAAATTAAAAGAAAAAAAAGAAAAACACTTACTTTGCAGAAATTGTCACAGTGTTCCCTGCTTGGGAGAGGGAGAAGTCGGAGGCATCTCTTCCGACAATTGTAGCAGTATAAACTAAGCTTTTCAAGCTTGGATTTTTCAGTTGAATCTATGTTGAAGAAGAGAGTATAAATGAGATCATGAATTTTAAAGATACACAACTTAACATTTCTTATTTTTATCAAAGAGAATCATATATTTTTAGCATGAAAATACTTACCCTAGTGTAGTAGCTGGAAGAAAGCAGTTTGTATTTAAAGACTGTGTGTGTGTGTGTGTGTGTGTGTGTCTGTGTGTCTGTGTGTGTCTGTGTATGTCTTCTTTTCTTCAGAAGTAGGCAAAGAGAAGACACTATCAGATAAGGAAATGACAGATGTAAAAACACCTGATCACCAAAGATTTGAAATCCAAAGTTAGCAACTTGGATTTTAATCTCACTGCAAAGGGAAACCTTTAAAGAATTTTAAACAGATTCCAATTTACAAAATGTTACTCTGGATGCTCAGTGTAGAAAGTGTTATAAGAAATGGAATCAGAAGTCCAGGCTGAAAACAATGGTGGCCTCATCTAGAAGTGGTAGTAGAGTTAGGGGTTGGCTTCCCCTTCCTTCCTGATGTCAAGATATTCCAGCACAAGCTGGAATCAAGATTGCCGAGAGAAATATCAATAACCTCAGATTTGCAAATGACATGACTCTTATGGCAAAAAGTGAAGAAGAACTAAAGAGCCTCTTGATGAAACTGAAAGAGGAGAGTGAAAAGTTGGCTTAAGGCTCAACATTCAGAAAACTAAGATCACAGCACCTGGTCCCATCACTTCATGAAAAATACATGGCGAAACAATGGAAACAGTGTCAGACTTGATTATTTTGGGGCTCCAAAATCACTGCAGATAGAGACTTGCAACCATGAAATTAAAAGACGCTAGCTCCTTGGAAGAAAAGTTATGACCAACCTAGACAACGTATTAAAAAGCAGAGACATTACTTTGCCAACAAAGGTCTGTCTAGTCAAAGCTTTGGTTTTTCCAGTAGTCATGCATGGATGAGAGAGTTGGACTACAAAGAAAGCTGAGTGCCCAAGAATTGATGCTTTTGAACTGTGGTGTTGGAGAAGACTCTTGAGAGTCCCTTGGACTGCAAGGAGATCCAATCAGTCCATCCTAAAGGGAATCAGTCCTGAATATTCATTGGAAGGACTGATGCTGAAGCTGAAACTCCAATAGTTTGGCCACCTGATGGGAAGGATTGACTCATTTGAAAAGACCCTAAAGCTGGGAATGATTGCAGGCGGGAGGAGAAGGGGACGACAGAGGATGAGATGGTTAGATGGCATCACCGACTCAATGGACATGAGTTTGAGTAAGCTCTGGGAGTTTGTGATGGATAGGGAGGCCTGGCGTGCTGTAGTCCCTGGGGTTGCAAAGAGTCGGACACGGCTGAGTAACTGAAGTGAACTGATACAACATATATATAATAATCACATATATATATATCACATATATGACATACACACATATATACACATACAAACATGTATATATAAATACATTTATATAAAAATAAATAAGTAAATAAATGATGCAAAAACATTGGGCCCATCTGTGGTCAGATTATTCCACTCAACTCCAGAATTTCATGTAGGGGTCATGTGAGTGGTAGGGAGAAGAAAAAGCTGGTCAAGTGTTGGTCCTTTAATGGACTGGAACCTGGTGGTCTGGAGTCAACGATAAGAAAGTAAGAGAGAGAAAGAGGCTGATATTCCCTGGTTTACGCGGAAAGCCAATAGAGTCCTGTTCTTAGGGCTCGCCCTGCTGCACGTAGGCACCAGGCGCCCTCTCGAGTGGGTGAAGGCACAGTGTGGCTTCTCGAGAGGGTCTTAGAAGCCCGGGCAAGAAAGTGAGCTCAGCGGGCCTCTGCGCTCCAAGGAATTAGCCAGAAAGAGAGAGAGAGAGAGAGAGAGAGAGAGAGAGAGAGAGAGAGAGAGAGAGAGAAAGACAGACAGACAGACACGGGGACCCAAGCTCTGATGGAGCAAAGGTGTTTTAATCAACATGGCATGGGCATATATACTGTCTTACAAGGTGGTTATTCTCAGCAAAGATAAAGATGAAAATTCCAGACTTACAAAACATAAGACGATCCCTATCAAAGAGAGAGTTGCAAACAATCACCTTTTACCGTATGGCTCATAAAAAGGAAGAGGGTACTTATCACCGTAATGAGAAATGCCTGGATTCCTCAGCCCCGGGAAAGGCATGCCTCTCCTCTTCAGGAATTAATAAGGGCCAGAGGGTTCCTGACAGATCCAAAACAGCACACAGGAAGCCTCTTGTTAAATGCTTTCTGACAGTCAAGGGAAGAAACCAAGCTTTGGACCCTCAATTCTCCTTTTGCAAAGATAGCCATTATTTAACTACTGTGTTCCTGTGTAAATTTTTTTTTTCAGAAAGGGGAAAAAAAATAGTTCAATTACTTTTAAAAGTATCTCAGAAAATCACTGAACTTAACATTTTTTCACTGATCACTGTATTGTTTCATGGTCCCAGTATTCCGTTTCTATTTGTGACATATAGCTACAAAATATAATTTTTCAATTATAGTAGCCATTTCTTGACATTTTTCTTTAAACTGGGAGGTCAAAAAAGTTGACAACAATGACATTCTAGTACTTGGGCACTGCCATTTATAGTGTTGATGCACATGGGCAAACTACGCCATAGATTCTCAGCAATTTCCAAATCAGTGATTTTCTTGAATGAAATTTAGAATCAAAGCTTGTTGTAATTGATGTTCTGTTTTGCATTTGTATTCAATTTTTATTGTTTCCTTCAAAAGATGTTCCTTACATTTCTGAAAAATACAAGCTCTATGTACAATCTCACCTATAAGCTTAAAGTGAGAATGTTATTCCTAATAAGGAGTTAAATATGAAATCATTTCCATTCTAATGATTTAATCTGATTTTTAACATCACAAATAAAATCTATGTTTAAAAATCAGCTGTTTCAACATAATCAAATGGCATAAAGAAATTCAAACATGTATACAGAATTAGAAAACCAGTGATAATACTCAAATGAATTAAATCACTGTTTAAATCTAATTCAGACCCCTCCTATCTTCTGCAGGCTTAAGAAAAGCATTTCTAACTTTTTAGAAATTTGAATCTGAAATCAAAAGTCCAGCCCACTGTAATTACACCTCTAGGCTAGTTAGTACCCAAGGCCCTTAAATATCATTGCACTTAGTGAATTACTGTAGTGAATAGTGTTGAAAAAGTTCTCTGAAGAGTTTTCTATTTCTTTTTCCAACAAAAGCAGGATTAATTTTTTTAGAAGAATATCATATATCAATGTTTGCTAACAGAAAATCAGGAGGAATGGCTTTCCTTTCCCTAAATTCAGCCCTTTACACTGAGACAAGTACGTGAGTTTTTGCTGCTTTTTAACTGAATCCTTATAAACCATCACTCATACAGTCAGAGGGTACATTGTTATTTTCTCAAAAAGGATACATCTACATATCACCAGGACATAACTTCTGAAGACCACACATGGACATGTTTTGCATTGAAAGTATAAAATTAAGACCCGCCCCCCCCCCCCCCCCCCCCCGCAACAAACTGGGACGATCTCCTGGGGGAAGAAATGGAAATCCACTCCAGTATTCTTGCCTGGAAAATCCTATGGAGAGAGGAGCCTGGAGGGCTATAGTCCATGGGGTCACAAGAGTCAGACATGACTGAGTGACTAAACAACAACAAAAACTTAATATGAAGAGGAATACATAAAATAGCCTGAGGAAAAGGAATAAAAATAATCTGACTAAAGAGATAAATTAACTTTTGTACACAGTAAGATTCTAACAGCCTATACTGTGCAGAGAAAGAAGATGTCATGAAATCTTCAACCATAAAACTAGTAGAAGGAAAAGTCTTGGACAAATAAGAAATAAAACTATATGCTAGAAGATATTTCACAAGTATTCATATGAAACATATTGTTTGAAAACCAAAGTTAGGTTGATGATCCCTGGCAATATATTTCTCAATCAAAGAAAACACTTGCAAAACATGGACATATTTATATAGATTTGTTATGGTCATAGGACTCAAAATTTCATTTTCCACTTTTCCTACATATTAAAAAAATCACTGTTATGCATTTAGCAGCTCTGGCATATATATAATCTTTTAATGGGCATTAATGGTGACCCTGATCAGGAGTGCTTTCATTATTACTTTCCTTTCCATATCCTCATTTTGAACAAAATCCATCTGGATACGTGCATGCTGTTCTCAGTTGCTCAGCTATGTCCAACTCTTTATGACCCCATGGACTGTATAGTCTGCCAGGCTCCTCTGTCCATGGGATTTTCCAAGCAAGAATACTGGACTGGGTTGCCATTTCCTTCTGTAGGGGATCTTGGAGATCCCCTGTGTGTCTTATGTCTCCTGCATTGGTAGGTGGATTCGTTACTACTGTGCCACCTAGGAAACCCATCCTTACTTGAACAAAATCCATCTGGATGTGTAAAGTTCCCTAAAGGAATGCCAAGCATACTCTGATCACGTTTCTACTTGTAGCATCAAGTTCTCTCATACATGAAATGGATCTCGACTTTCCTGAAAGATTTGCCTTTCAAAGTGCTTAACTTTCATTTTCTATCTCCCCATCCCATTCTTCAGATGAATAAAAGAACCATTATTTCATTGCAAGTAGTGATTACTATTAAGGAAAGATTTTCCCTTTCACTCTGCTATACCTTTGGTTTAGAAGGAAAAACATTTGTTAAGGCTTATTTTATCATACTGATACATTTGTTCATTTTGGATTGGGAGAGAAATATCTAAAACCCTCCTAAGTGTTTAATTCCACATATATTTTGACCTCAAAGATATCCTTACCTCTCTAAACACTGTGTCATGTAGAGTACAATGAAAGGGCACCACTTTCTTGGGGAGATATGTAGGAAGTCGTTCATACATGTAGACACAAAACATGAGCATCAGGATTGGATTGGGATCACAGATGTCAGCAGCCTGGTTCCAAAGAAGAGAATTATAAATTACAGGATATATAAATAAAATATATTAAAAGAGCTAAAGCCCAGTACACATCAACTGCTGAATTACTTAAAACATCTTAAAATGCTATTGATTGGCAATGACACTGAAATGTTGTTATGAGCAAACAAAATATTGCTGTGAATCAGAATAGCTTGACCTATGTGTTAGAGGATGAACTAGATGTATCATAAATATAAGAATGACCTCACAGCCTCAAAGACTCCATAAAAGCTAGTCAGAGGTCAGAACGCATAGCTACTATGCGCTAGAAATACAGACAAATGTGATTACAATATCATCCATGACTTAAAGTGTATAATGCAGTAAAAGATAATAGAAGTAGACAAACTACTGAAGTAAAAGATGGCAAGAGGTTTTTTTTTTTTTTTTTTTTTTTTTAGCAAAAACCCAAAGGAGGAGGTAACACATGAAGATGGCCTTGAAGAATACTTGAAGGGTTTTAAATAGGTTTGTGTCTGGAGTGAGGAATAGGTATATCCCATCAGAAAAGAAATCTCGGACAAGGATATAGGGAGTATAGTATTCATTTGGAAAAGAAAAAGTACAATGTGAATCACGCATAAGATCAGAAGGGACAAGTGGTAGAAGAAAAAACAAAGGAGTGCAACAGTCACATAGAGGAAGGTGTGGATACCAGGAAGAGGGACTTGATTTCGGAACAAGAAATAACCCAAGAGCAACAATTCATGCAGACCAGGTGGGTCAGGGGGAGGTGGTTGGAGAAGTACTTATCCTAGAACAAATCACAGTATGGCAGAAAACATAATTACACTGATAAATAAGATAAATTAGTGATGGTTGTTGGCATATATTTGAGATAACATCCAGAATTATAGAGGAATAACAGCAGGGACAATCAACATAGCCAGAATGGGCACTGAGCCCAAAATGTCAAGTCAGGAGCAGAGGAGGAAGGATTATTTCTATCAGTATATGTTGTGCCTATGATCTCCCAGAAAAAGGCAGAGGTAGTGGGGAAGAATTATTCATAGCAATGAAGTACTGGGATTGGTCTGAGGCAAAGACTCAAAGACATATAAGACACCACTGACACAAGCATCTCTGTCATTGTCAGTCAACAGGAACCTCTCTGCACTTTCATAAACTGGAGATCTACTGTGATTTAATGGCACACATTCAAGTTAGCAACTGAAAACGATCTGGGCCTGGCCTGGAAATGCAAATAGTGCCAGAACTCAGGATACCAATGGTTATCTGGAACTAAAGCACTTGACTCTGAAATCTGGCAGAAGTTATAAGAAACTACTGAGACCCCCGTTGATCATCTGCTAGTACACTTTCCCAAATATATTCTTTTCTTTCTTTGGAAGAACAGAAAGGCTTATTCTTTCTTGTTTTGTTAATAAGCAGTAAGGCTAACCAATAAAGGTGCCTGGGAAGGGGATTATTAGGGGAAAAAAACTGGAAGAAGTTGCCAGTCTTGGCAGAGTAGAAAACTGCTAGTGAGTATGATGTGAGGAAAACTGAGACATCAATCAGGACCCCAAAGTTTCTCATCAATATTGGGATCTCACATGTCTTCACTGACGACAATGTTAGTTAACATATACAGGATCATTACTCAACTTAAGAACAAATTAAAAATGGAATACAGAGTTTAATTTCCACAGAGTGAAGGATATAGCCCTGCACGATGGGCCAGCCTCTGGGTGTGATCCAAAGAGAGCTCTCGATGGTGATGGAAAATGTATTCATTGGGGAAAGGGTAGAACTAGTGGCAGGATACTCCGGGCCCCAAGTTTGAGGTCCGTAAAACTCTTCTGAACACTATTTTAGTGACTATAGCATAAAATATATAGGTAGCAATATAAAACTATTCCAAAAGTCCATCTTTGAAAAATATGTAATAGAGCAGTATTTTGGAAATGAAAAAAAAATGTTTATCTTAATTGAAAAAATTTGATAATTAGAGTGTTAGAGTGAAAAACTAGAGAAAAGATCACTCTTAGCTTTATGATAAAGTTCAATGAAAATAATCTAAAGAAATTGCATGTTAGTCAATTCTAGGCTTAAAAAGCCAAATGTCAAAAAAAGTTATGTTTGTTTAGAACAAGATTTTCATGTTAATTATATTTCAAAGATATAATCATTACTTTCTCTACACAGTTCTAACCTAGAAGAACTTTACTTTTATTTATCCATTTTTCTCCTGATAGTATTTTCCTACTGAACTAACAAAAGACAGGGAATTTTTTTAATGCCATAATAGAGGAAAATGGTGCAGTAAAAATCTAGTAAACTAAACTCACATTCTGCTACCACAAAGTACCATGATCTTTACCAAATCAATTGGTTTCCTTAGGTTTCAGTTTCTGCATCATTAACAAGAAGAGATGAGAAGATGGTCCTGGAGCTTCATGGTGGGTTTAATTTGCTATGACATCAAGATATTCCAGCTTCCAAACTATATACCAATCAAAACTAGTAGTACCCAAAGACATACCATAATCTGACAGAGAACACTACTGACTGCATTCCCAACAGCATTTTCCTCCCTTCTTTACCAAGAAACCCAATTTTTGTGGCTCTTCCATTACTTTTATCAAACACTGGTTTAACTACAAGCATGAGATGCAATTATGGTCAATGATATGCAATGGGATGTATGCTGTGGGACCACTGGGAAAGTTTACCTAAAGGAAAATGAGAAGCACAAGAAGTGGTACTATTCAATCAGACCCAAGAATAGCTGTATAATGGTGTTCTGTAAGAATTTCAGTAGCAACTTTGTAGTTATTAGTGCACATGCTTAAAACAAAGTCAATAGGCTGAGAAGAACTGTGCAAAAATGAATCTTTGATAATTTTGTTGACGAAATGAATAAATATCCCTATAATATTTTACTGCCTGATTCATCTTATACAAAATATAGAATTTATTTTTAAAATACTTTTATTCATGAATTGTTATTAAGCATCCAATTGTTATGAAAGCATCCAAGTTGACATAAAGAAACAAAATTTTTCAGAGAAGTTAGATATCTATTCACCCTTAGCTTCTATCATTACTCAGTTTATATGTAGTAGAATGTAAGTATTAGCTATACCTATCTATCTATATTTAAATATCTCCATGTCTCTACATGAGGGAATAAAACTACATTTTATGCTGAGTTCAAATAAATTGCACAATAGCTTTGCTTTAAAAGGGAGGATATATAATAATAGTTACATTCCAGATGCTAGGATTCCACATGATATAACATTGGCACAGAAACTCATTGAACTGACTCAACAGTTGGAAAGAACAACAAAATAAATAGGAAACTCAAACATTAATAAATAAGTCCAGTGGTAAGTTTCACAGTATTCATATGTGGACCAGTGCTAATCATTAGTATTAATTCGCTATGGTTAAGTTATTTTAAGGGTGATTTTTTTTTTGAACTTTGACATTTGATGCAGTAGGTAAATTCGGGCTGATAAAAAGTTAGGGAATTGGAACTGACTGGTAAAATCTTGGTAATTATCAGCTAAGTTAATTGCTAATTTCTCCATTCATCAAATCTTAGACATCGTCTCTACATTTTTATGTAGTAGATACTCAAATCTTAGGATCTATTTTTTGCTACACAATAAATATTTTGAGTCAATTTATCTGAGGAAGTCAAAAAGCAAAGGAGAGAATCACAATGCAAGATGAATTATATTTTCTAAACAAAGATATTTTAAGTTTCCTGTAAACCCTTATCAAATTCTCAAAGGTCACCTTAAACACCAAATGCCCCATGCAACTCTTGCTGGGTCCCTTTTCAGAATGATTTCTCTCCCCTTTGATTCCCACAGTACACAGTTTCTATGTCTTCCTGGCATGTACTGGCTGCTTTGTACTGGATCTTTTCACATACAATTCACTATTAGTCATTAACATATTTGAAGGCAAGAGTGTGGTTTTACCACATCTGTATCACTTTCAGGGTCTATCCAGCATATTTTATGGAGGAGATTCAGTCAGTCAAACTGACAGGAACTGTAATATTTTTATTTTTTCACACTAAAGCATTTAATTAGAGTTTATCCTTAAAACTCTTATAAAAGAACTCTCTGACCAAAATGCCTGATTACAGTATCTCCTTATAGCTCTACCAATATAAAAGATAAATGTCAGACCTGGTACAAAGGGATTTTAACATGTAAATGACTTTAATACAGGGAAAAAGCAAGCCATTATGAAGCATCATTTCTCTGGCAGGTGCAAGGAAGCACTTTGTACCAAGCCATGTGTGGGCACTGGTATCATCAATCTCTCTGAGTCATAGAATGGAAAACTCAGAGTTTGTTGTAATGGTCCTTTTGTGGCCTTTTGTGGCTGGTCACCAGGTCTGGCAAACCTCACAATGTCTCCTCTATCAGTTTATTATTTTAAGCCCCCATTAAAATGAACTGAGTAGAGAAAATATTTTTCTACTTGACCAAGTTAAATGGCATTTGTTTGGTTCTGTGTTCCCTGTCTCCAGTTCCTTTCCTTTCAGTTCATCCTCACCATTGTTGTAAGAGTAATCACATTTATTCCCATGACACCAACATAGTAAACTCCTAAATTGTTATGCTGATATCCAAGATCCCAATATATGCCTATATCTATTTTTTCAATACCAAACTTCAACTAAGTCAGACTATTCACATAATTTCCTTAATGTCTGTCATTTGTCTACATTCTATAGTCTGCTTATGCCTCTGAATAAACACCTTTCTCTCTTACCACTACCAACCCAAATCCACTCAAGACCCAAAATAAGTCTTGCCTTCTTCACAGTCTTTGGTGGATTAATCTGGATCACACTGATCTCTTCTTTTACCTGAATTCTCATTCTATTATTTTCCTATATTGTCAATTAAATTAGTGGAATGTCATTTATGACTGAACTTGCATATATCTTGACAATTCAATGAGTTTGTATATTCTTAGAAGTCACGAATCATTTATTATACTGCTTCATTACTCTGAAGTAACAAAGGGCTCAGAAAATGATAAGCAGATAATGTTTTTTATTGTCGCTATAGAGAACAATGAGAAAGGCCAGGTGGAATTGTAACTTGGAGGTCTAAACATAATAAAAGGCTACAGTGACACTGTGACTTCTACATTAATATTTATTTTAAGACTAAGGTGAAAATTCTTCCTTTGCTACTAAATAGGAAAATAATATAACATCTATATTCATACTCAAATAATCTGTTCTTTAATTCTTAGGGCTCAGATAATATTAAGAAAGCACTGCTGTGACTTGAAAACTAGAACTACTTACTTATTATGCAGTCAGATGTACATAATTATACCCATTAAAAAATAGCCAGTAGATTTCTATGAAGTCATAGTTCAATTTTCACATTTTAGCAATATCCCATGAAAAGACTGTTTCAATTTAGATTTAAAATAAATGAACAAAGGAATATTATAAAGGAGTCAATTAACATTTTTCCAAAGAAGATGTAAAATGGTCAACAGGTATGTAAAGACCTGTTTAACATCACTAACCACCAGGGAAATGTAAATCAAAATCACAAGGAGACATCACCTCACATCTGTTAGAATGGCTATTATTGAAAAGACAAGAGATGTCAAAGGTTGGTAAGGGTGTGGAGAAAACGGATCACGTGCACACTGTTGGAGGGAATGTGAACTGGTGCAGCCACTACAGAAAATAGTATATTGGTTCCCCCCCAAAAATTAAAAATATAACTACTATGTGGTCTGGCAATCCCACTTCTGGGTATATATCCAAAGGAAATAAAATCAGTTACATCACAGCTATCTCTAATTCTACATTCAACTGCACTATTATTCACAAAAGCCAAAAAATAGGATCAACGTAAGTATCTGTCGACGGATGAATGGATAAAGAAAGTGCGGTATATTCTTACAATGGAATAGTATTTAATCATAAAAAAGAAGGAAATCCTGCCACTTGTGACAATATGAATGAACCTGGAGGACATTATGATACCTGAAGCAAGCCAGACACAGAAAGATAAATATTGTATGATTTCAACTATATGTGGAATTAAAAAAGGCATACTCAAAGAACCAGAGAGTTAGATGGTAGTAGCCAGGGGATTGAGATAGGGGAAATGGGGAGATGCTAGTCAAACAAATGATTATTTATAGGATGACTGAGTTCTGGGGATGTACTGTAAAGTATGGTCATTATAGTTAGTGATATATTGGACTGTGTACTTGAAATTTGCTAAGAGAGTAGATCTTAAGCATTCTCCTCCCAAAACAAACAGGTAACTATGCCTGGTGGGCTACAGTCTACAGGGTTGCAAAGAGTTGGACACGACTGAAGAAATTTAGCACACAACACATGTGAGGTGGTTGATATTGATGTGTTAATTCACTTGATCATGATAATCATTTCACATTGTAAACATATATTAAATTATCACCCTGTACAACCTAAAAAATCACATTGTACAAGCTAAGTATACACAAGTTTTATTTGCCAATTATACCTTAAAAAGTTGGAAAAAATAAGGAATTAATAAAATATTTATAGAATATGTGATTTTAAGGCACCCACCTGTATGTCCATGTCAAAGCCAATTTCACGAAGAACATTCACAACTATCAAGCAATTGTGCAGATACTGTTCAGAACTTTTTGGTTGTGTGTACATGTTTATGAAATGAGACTCAATCTGGAAAAGATAACAATCAAATCTTTTATTAATAGAATAAAAATAACTGCTTTTTAATTGTTCTCTGTAGTTCAGTAAACAATCATTTCAATAGTAACATTTATCAGTAGATTATTATAATAAAAATAAATGAATAAATAAAAAGGGAATGCTAGCCATTAGATGTAGGTTCAGTTCAGTTCAGTTCAGTCGCTCAGTTGTGTCCAACTCTTTGTGACCCCATGAATCGCAGCACGCCAGGCTTCGCTGTCCATCACCAACTCCCGGAGTTTACTCAAACTCATGTCCATTGAGTCGGTGATGCCATCCAACCATTTCATCCTCTGTTGTCCCCTTCTCCTCCCACCTTCAATCTTTCCCAGCACCAGGGTCTTTTCAAATGAGTTAGTTCTTCGCATCAGGTGGCCAAAGTATTGTATGATTTAAAATTAAAACATTTAACAGAATCAGTTTGCAGAAAATATTTCAAATTTTAATTTCTAAGTTATTTAAATAAAAGAAGACCACTCTGCATAAAAAGGACTCTTACCAAAAATGGGCAATAGGCTCCCAACACTGTTGCAAAAACAAGGCCATCTAAAAGGTCTTCGTCAAAATTTACTATCCATTTCTCAGGGGGAATAACACCTGTTCCAAAAAAGAGAGAGAATAAATATAATGACAGTTTTACTTTTTAAAAAATACCTCTTATGGAAATTTGAGCAAGAGTCAAAGAAAAATCTGCCTTTGCTTAGAAAAGAAAAAGCATCATATTTTGGAAAAAGAAAAAAACAAAACTAAACCTTAGAAGCTTAGTAATATGAAATTTATCGATAAGGTATTACAGGCAACTGTAGACTGTCCTTTATTTCCACTGGAATCACTCTGAATAATGTACTACCATGAAGTAATGGAAGAAAAATCTGACATTTCAAAATTACTCATTCTGTTGAGTACTGTGCAGTTCAAATGTTTGATCATCAACTTGGGTAAAGAGGCTCAGAAGGCATGAGGTTTCCAGTAACTCTAAAGTTTTAGTGCCCGTTTGACTATTTGTTGCAGAAATTCCTCCACATGCAGGGTAAGTATGTGAAAGGGTTTTGGAATTTATGGCTTGAAGAAACTAGAAATAATCTATAAAAGATAATACAAGATGGAGGAATAATAAAAGGAATTTTCAGTTACAGAGATGACTACTACGCTGACATAAGGGAAAAAAAGTGAAAGTATCTGGATATTTAGTAAGAAAAAACAAGCAACAACAAACAAACCTGCCCTAAACTAGGGAGGAATGAAAGGTGATTTAAACATCAGAAATTACTGATATGATGAATGTGACATTTCCTTTTGCAAAATGTTTCCAAAACGGCCTAGTAGAACCATCTCTTAATGGTTTGAGATGATTTATTAACTGAAAACTAGGGGAAAACCTGGTGATCTTCATAAATCTCCTCTAATCCCTTGATTCTCATTTTCTGTGAAGAATAAACCATGATGGGATATGTTCATTACATGTATATAACTTCACAAAGTAGGACTGTTTTACATCTGAAACTGAAAGACTTAGTTTTCTCTGGAATCACATATGTCCTGGATACTTCACAGAAACAGTGCCCAGTACTTTCTCATCTGAGATGATACAACACTGAACATCTCTTTAGGATTTCTACAGCATATTACTACAAAATCAGTCTACAGCAAACAAAGGTCACCAGGAATTTTCAACTAACATACAGCAAACAATATTTTGCACTATATTTTTCAAATGATTTTTTTTCCTGAAAGAAAGCTATAAATAGTTGTATGTCTGATATAAGATGTGACACAACCAAAGTAATTATTTGTAAATGTACTTCTCTAGTTGGCTGAGTAATTATAACCTAACTGTACTTCTCCATTTCTATCTACCACTCACAGCTTTTAACAAAAGCAAAGGGTCTCACTTTTGTAGCCAAAATTCATTTTTCTACAAACTCAAAACAACAATTCTAACTTTAATCTGAAAAGCACAATTTATTAGCTTATAATGAAACAGTCAGTTGGCAATGGATATAGACTGTGTCCTCTAAACATCCCCTTCTTATCAGAGAAGGGATAGAAATTTCCCTGAGAGAGCTTAACATCTTATCATGCAAGATTACACTCACAAGAGGAAAACAACTAATTAAAAATCTCCTAACTAGAAGTTAATGAACAGAACCTAAGCATTATATTGTTACTTCCAATTCCAGCAACTACAATGCAGCACCACAGGATTCATTATGACCATCCCCCTTTGCTTATTTCTAACTTCTTTTTTCAACAGTGAAAAACCCATCTCTCACTATTTGAAAGAAATTCACTTATTTGTTCAGCCACAGTAAACAGAAAAAAAGTACTTTCTGAATTGCAAACCTGTCCCCTGTAAAACCAGAGTTACATGCATATGTACAGGTCTATTGGTCTTTTAATTCTACACTATGCAATCATGGTACGGGTAAAGTCAGCTCCTTTCTACTCCATTACATTCAGTGAGGTTGTCAAACATCTGTAAGGCAGTTAGATTCATTTCTCACAGTCTGCATTCCATCCTGGATTACTAATTTATCTCTTGGTTGATTAAAAAAAAAAAATATATATATATATATGTATACACACACACACACATACACATTCACTCTTTGTGGATTTTGACAGACTCTTAGGATTTTGAAAGATACATTATCATGTATTCACCACCACATTCCATACAGAAAAGTTTTATCACTCCCAAAATTCATATGGGCATGTTAGAGTCAACTTATTGAAATCTACCAAAAAAAAAAGTGTGCCAGGATTTTTCACTGGGGTTACCTTGAATCTATAGATCATTTTGACCTCTCAAAAATATGATATTCACTAATTATAAGATCAGTTGCATATAATAATTATCAGACCAGAAACTTGAGGTTGAGATAATAAATACAATACTTGGGAGAACCTCCATATAAGTGCATCGTTAAACTAGAAAGAGAGTGAAGGCTCTTTACTATGGAGAAGATTGATTAAAAATAAAAGAAGGCCTAAGAAAACAATATCAACTGTAAGAAAAAGTAATTATAGCAGCTACATATAAGGGAAAAGACACAAATAATAATGTTAATATATTTAAAAATTTTAGATGGTATTAATTTCATTAAATGAGTTATAAAATCTCACTCAGTGGAAGATAGAAAATAAAAATAATCTTATTACAAGTTCTTTAATCATTTCTTTTAGAATTAATAGTCCTACTTGGTTTTACCAGTAAATTCTGCAAAAATTAGGAACTAAGCAATTTCACTAATATAGAAACTCTTAAAAAAGTGGGACTTCTCAAGCAATCGCTGAGATTTGCATAAAATTATAACAAAAAAAATCCTAAAATGTACAGAAAATATTTACAAATTATCACTCATGCAAACTGAAGCAAAAATTAAAATATTAGTAAGCTAATTCTAAAAAGGTATTAAAAAAATATTAGCTATCATGGCAAAATTGAATTTGAGCCAGGACTGCAAGTGTAGTTTACAGTTAACCATCAATTTAACTTACCATATTAAAATACACAGATATATATTTATCTATCTACATATCTAAATAGTTTTCTGCAGTATTCATCATAAAAATTCTATAAAACTAAGGAGAGAATGTAAATTCCAGAGCACAATCGGAAAAATAATCCTACAGTAAATATCACAGTTAATGAAGAAATGTGGAATATACTCTAAGACTAAATATGAAAAAGATCAGGCATAATGTAAGATTCTCTATGCTAACAGAAGGCTAGAAAAAGTCACTTCATGTCTCAGTTTCAACCAATAGCTTACACTGCAAAAAGAGTACAAAAAATACATCATATGCCAAATTTACTAAGGCAATGTTGTAGAACAGGTTTCACACTCTTGACTATCTCACTCACTTTGAGAATATAAAAAAAATTTAAAGCCAAAGAAAGCAATTCACTTATAGGGGAGGAGTTGCAAGCTGATCTTAGTTTTTCCAAAGCTATTTTGCTGGCATAACACAATTTAGAGTTCAGAGAAACACAGTGGTTCCCATGTTTCATTTTCAGTCAAGATGCAATCCATATGTAAAGAAAAGGAAAATGTTTACAAAAGAACTCAGAGATCAGAGTCCCTGAAATGATAATTAGAAAAAACACAATACTTATGAAATCCAACCATCCAACAGCTGAGTCAAAAATAATTAAAAATGGAGAACCCAGTTAAAATGACACACAGTCTAACACTGACAGAATGGATATGAGTGTTATAAGCACTGACTATGTAGGCATAATAAGTCTAACACAATGATGATACTAAGGCAGGAAGGTGAGAGGAAATGAGTGTGATAATGATCTCTCTTGTCAGAGCAATGACTATTAATTTTATGTAAAATAAAAACAGGTAGCAACCAAACAAAACTGAGAAACCTCAGAGCTCATTCATAAATTTCTTCTTTTAAAGTGGAGCTATATATTGGGAAATATTATTTCTTGTGGTGGACAAGTATTTTATATGGCACTTCTGTATTATTTAATCTTATTTCCTGTTTCTGTATATGTACACATTAGAGTTTTTAACCTTTGCTGTGCAATAGAACCACTTTAAGAGTTTTGCAAAGCTACACATGTGCAGGCAACAATCCAAAAATTCCAAGTCAACTGGCCAGAGGTGGGGACATCAGGTTTTTTTAAAGTTTATTTTATTTTCAGTTCCCTAGGTGATTCCAATGGGTATCCAGATTTGAAAATCCACTACTGTGGATGAAAAAGAAAACAAGATCTCTCTCTGAAGAGCTGAAAAGAATTAGCAAGAACTACACAGATCTAAGTTACTGAAGAATTAATATTTTGAAGACACAGCATTACCCAATGCTACTTAACTTGAGTCTTGGAGTCAAACCACTTAGATTCAAATCCCAACCACACCCTCTTCTAGGAAAACATGCTAATCCCTCTGCTTTGTTTTTTAATAATAGTAGTAAGAGTGACCTGATCAAGATGTTTGCTTTGAAGTTTAAATGAACAAATAAATGTAGGCCTTTAATTGGCATACCACAAATGTTGGCTATTATTATTATTAATCATGGTTTTGTCAAATATTCAATTAAAACTGTGGTTCACTACATTGAAGAGAAGATGATAGCTGAATTTTTCATTTTGTCCTATTTTAAACATGTTTTCCTTCCACAAGGCTGAAAATCCCTTACTAGCTGTTTTATAAATAGTCTTGAGTCCCCCTTCCTTCAAAGAGATGAATAATAATTGTGAAATTTTTTAGAGCATTTTGAAAAAATGCTTATGATTCTATTTCTTAAACTATTTTTTAGTTCAGTGAGCACCAACCACAAAGAGCTCCAACCACAAAGACAGTAGGGTTTTAATTAATTAATTAATCAACTTGTGAAGATGTTGGGAGTGACAAAAAATTCTCACCTGCCATCTAAGAGCCTAGATTTATTTTCAAGGCCCAGGCAGTTGACTTCTTTTTACTAGAATATAACTTACATGTTAGAAGGAATTTGGGCTGTTTTGTTCTCTGTTGCATCTTTAATCCTCATAACAGTCCTGGGCATATAAGTTTGTGTTTATTAAATATGTGCTAAACAAATAATATTTTTAGATGCTTCTGTTCTTGTTACAATTTTAAAAAATGATTATACCAAACTTGGATAAATTTTTTTCAAGTTACTTTATAATCTTTGATTTTATACTTAATACCTTTTAATACATTTGGAATTTATTTATGTTATATAGCATATAGTACAAAGTTAACTATACCTTAATTATAAAACGTCAGCCAATTGATCCAGCACTATTTACCAAATGAATTAATGTATTTATTATAGATTTTGGAATGTCATATCTATATTAAATTCTATTTTATACTCTCATTGTTCTGAGTCTGCTATTATGCTATACAATTATGAATATTCCTGATTCTTTAAAGATATTTTAATATTAATATTAATTACTGAATATTTATTTTTGTCACATGTTTTATCAAGTGTTTTCCTTAATTTTTTTCTCTATATTATTCTTTCCAAATTTTATTATTACAATGTCAATACTGGAAAGCTAGCAAGCAAATAAACAATCTAATTTTAGTAGAACATAGTTGTGGGGCTGGGGGTAAGAGGATCTTATCATATATTAAAGTAAAATAAAAAGTTAAAGAAAAAAGATTACAAATTGAAAATACTGACTTCACAACACCATTAATCACTAAGAAATGCAATTCACACCCCAAATAAAATACCACTTCACACACACCTAATGACGATAGTCCAAAAGACAGTCACAAGTATTGATGAGGATGTATACAAACTATAGCCTTCACATATGGATAGTGGGAAAGTAACATGGTACCAGCACTTTAGAAACTTCTCAAATGGCAAACACTCAGTTATCATATCATCCAGAGATTCCACTCCTATGTCATACTCAAGTAAAATAAAAATGTATGTCCATAAAAATCTTTCCATGAATGTTCATGGCAGCATTATTAATAACTGCCCCCAAAATGGAGATAATCCAACTAGTCATCAAATGAAAACTGGATAAACAAAATGTGGTATAGGAATATTATCTGTAAATGTCTGAACCTGGAATAAGTTAAAAAAAAATCAACTTCAGAGATATTTGTCATATGATTTCATCTATAGGGAATATCCAGAAAAGGTAAATCCATAGAGATAAGAGGTAGCCTGGTATTTTCCTGGTGCTGGGGGAGTGAGAAGTGACTGCTAAATAGGAACATTCCATATGCACTGGGGGATGATGAAGATGTTCTATAATTAGATTGTGACAACAATTGCACATATCTATAAACATACTGAAAACTGTTGAATCATACACTGTAAATGGATGAATTTTATGGTATTAGAATTATATCTCAATAAATTATTAAAAATGCACTTAATATATGATTCAGAAACTCCAATTCTGATATTTACTTCAGAGAAATGGAAACATATGTCTATAAAAGACTAGTATATGAATGTCCATGGAGGCTTTATTCATAATAGCCAAAAATGGAAATAATTCATATGTCTATCATTCAGCTAAGGAATAAAGAAATTATAATATATATATGTAATAAGTTAGAGAACAGTCACTGAAGTCAACAAATTCAAGACTAACAACACTCCTTTCTCCAGAAAGAAAAAATATTCTATCTCTATGCTGTCATTTATCAGTCCTTTTACATATTCAAGGGACTTGACACTAATTTCATGGTTCTTGACATTTAAGACCTCAGTCGATACTATACTGACTCAATACTGAGTCAGTCAAGTCAGTACTCAATTACAGGATTACAGTTTCTACCACCACAATAAAGAGTTAAGCTGTAAATTATTAGCAGATACATTTTAATATTGATTATTTAAACTAAGTAAATGTTAGGGAGGGCTTCCCTGGTGGCTCAGATGGTAAAGAATCTGCCTGCAATGCAGGAGACCCAGGTTTGATCCCTGGGTCAGGAAGATCCCATGCAGAAGGGAATGGCTACCCACTCCAATATTCTTGGGGCTTCCCTGGTGGATGCTTGTTAAGCACTGCTCTTAAAAATATATGCTTTCGCTATTTACAACTGTAACATGGTTCTCAGATCAATTCCAACATGAATGTGTATGTGTGTTAGGGAGGAGGGTTCCCACACCACCAAGCAATGCTCAGGAGTCCAGCTGGGTGTTCTATAACTCAACTCAATTCCTACACTATCTACTCAGAGATGGATAAAATGCTCAGACTCACAGGGCTGTCCTTCACTTTAGATGCCAGTCACATGTCCAGGTTGCTACCGGTACTTCTAACCAACTAGCTATAAATCAGAGGTTCCCATGACCCTTTCCCCCTTCGGATTCAATGTATTAGCTAGAGCAACCACAGGTATCAGGGAAACATTTACTCATGTTTATCAGTTTATTACAAAAGGATATGATAAGGAATATGTATGAACATCCAGATGGAAGAGATGCACAGGGCAAGGTAAGTGGGCAGAGGGATAGAGTTTCCATGCCCTCTCCAAGTGCACTACTTTCTCCATCTCTCAATGCAGAAACCCAGAAACTTTCTGAACCCTGTCCTTTTGAGTTTTTATGGTGGCTTCATTACATAGGCATGCTTAATTAAATCCTTAGCCTCTGGTGATCAATTCAGTCTCCAGGTCCTCTCCCCTTCCTAGAAGGCAGGGGGTGGGACTGAAGGTTCCAACCCTCCAATCACAAGGCTGGTTCCCCAAGCAACCGGCACCACCCTTAGGTGATCTAGGGGGCATTCCAGAAGTTACTTCACTAACATAACAAAAGATACCCTTCTGTGTCCCTCCACTTAGGAAATTCCAAGCATTTTAGAAGCTCTGTGCTAGAAACCAGCAGGAAGACCAAAAATAATTCTTACTATAATTCACAATATCACAAAATATTAGTAGCAGTTATTGCAATAATTTATCATTTCTTACAACTCCTAATGGTTCATTTCAAATGAAATCATGTTTCAAGCATAGTTCTTAATCTATTTTATTTGGTGATTTTGATGAAAAACAGCCCCTGAAATGTGAGACCTTGCCCAGTATCAGCTGGGCTTTGATACTGGTAGGAGTAGAGCTGACACTCACAGCTGGGTCATGTTATCCTCTTATTGGACACAAACAATCTACCACCACTGACATACAAGGTCACTCTGCTTCTGTGATGAAGTGAGACAAAACAAGAGCATTTCATAATCCTGCCTAGTGAAGTCGCTCAGTCGTGTCTGACTTTTTGCGACCTCATGGACTGTAGCCCACCAGGCTTCTTGGTCCATGGGATTTTCCAGGCAAGAATACTGGAGTGGGTTGCCATTTCCTTCTCCAATCCTGCCTAAGCCTAGAACAAAAACAAGCTCATGGTGTAAACCATGAAACATCAATATCCCCCTCTCCTGGTTAATATGAGCGAACACTGCTTCTTTACCAATTAAAGAATTACCCTCACTGTAGTCTTCTTCAATTGGATGAGATTTACTGTAACTCATTCATAAGATTTCCACTGTCCCTGAAAACATACAGTCAAAGCAAATTCCTGTTTCCTTTGTTGGGGAGGTAGAAATTTCTGTCTATTCTTATAGATTATTCTGGCTCAGTTAAGAATTAATTTGACATGACAGATTAATAACAGAAAATCAAACAAAAGTTAAATTACATATATACATGGGAAAGGCCCCCCCAAAAACTCACCAAAATGGCTGAAGCCCTCATCTTAAATAGCATCCTCAGCTAAAGACAAAAGAGGATGGCGAGAGAGTCAGTTATGGGAGGTGACATGGAAAACCACAGTAAACAAGGGTAAGGTTTTAATGCAGAGCTATGGTTTTCCCAGTAGTCATGTACAGATGTGAGAGTTGGACCATAAAGAAGGCTGAGTGCCAAAGAATTGATGCTTTTGAACTGTGGTGTTGGAGAAGACTCTTGAGATCAAACCAGTCAATCCTAAAAGAAATCAATCCTGAATATTCACTGGAAGGACTGATGCTAAAGCTGAAGCTCTAATACTTTGGCCACCTGATGTGAAGAGCCCACTCACTGGAGAAGACTCTGATGCTGGGAAAAACTGAGGGCAGGAGGACAAGGGGGCGACAGAGGATGAGATGGTTGGATGGCATCACCAATTCGATAGAGGTGAGTTTGAGCAAATTCAGGGAAACAGTGAAGGACAGGGAAACCTGGCATGCTGCAATCCATGGGGTTGCAAAGAGTCGGACATGACTGAGTGACTGAACAACAAGTCTTTTCCACTGATAAGTTTCCAGAGATTTGGTCACCTTCCTCCTCCTGGTACAGAAATGGAGACAATCTTACAAATGCCGATTTCCCTTACAAAGGTAAATGTTTCTCACAAGTGGATAACTCTTTTAAAATAATATTCAAAAATAAAATAAAATAATATTCCAAAGAGACACATTTTGGCTTTCCGGGTGGTGCAGTAGTAAAGAATATACCTGCCAGTGCAGGAGATACAGGCCACGCAGGTTCAATCCCTGGGTCAGGAAGATCCCCTTAGGAACAAAATGGCAACCCACTCCAGTATTCTTGCCTGGAAAATTCCATGGACAGAGGAGCATGATGGCCAACAGTCCATGGGGTTGCAGAGTCAGACATGACTGAGCAACTGAGCACATATGCATCCCTCGAACCTTTTCCAGTTTACCTAGCTAATGCACAAATCCTGCAATGTCTTTCATAATATTCTTTACCGTGAGACAGCCCGTGATTCTCCATAATGTGTGGTCTCCCTGGTTGCAATGAGCATTGAAAGGAATTTGCTCAACTAGTGGTCTCTGACTGAAAGGCAACCACCCTGAGTAGGTATGAATATGAAAAAAAGAGGAAGAATGTGGTCTAGGTATTGGGCAATTTTTACACCCTCCATTTTCCTAGACACGTGGTTATTGTCTTAGTCTGTACTGATGTATTGAATCACACTGTTAATCCATTGGAAATGGTTTAACTATTTGTTCTCACATCTGTTTGACTGCTTGATATTTCTCTGAATTTCCTGCTGAGCTTTACACTAATCATGACTTATATATACTGTCACATTCCCAAAATAAAACATCCAAGATAAAACATTAAAATGTCATATGATACCATTTCTATTGTCTGTGTGCATTCTAGCAATATTGATGATAAATATTTAATGCTAAATATTAAAGGGCTAATTTGAAATGTCTGGGGAAAATGTAAACTTCTTTGTAAAGAATAACTGTTTTCTGGTTTAATGAAGTTGAACACTCGGCACATTTGAAACAATCAATACATACAAATTTAAGATCTCAACACCACGTTAGTTTTAAGAATAGGGAGCATTATTATAAGACCAATACAATCTCTCAAATAGGTACTGAATATTGTTTACTTTGGGCTTCCCAGGTGGTGCTAGTGGTAAAGAACCCGCCTGCCAATGCAGGAGACATAAGAGATGTGGGTTCAACCCCTGGGTTGGGAAGATCTCCTGGAGTAGGAAATGGCAACTCACTCCAGTTTTCTTGTCTGGAAAAATCCCATTGGCAGAGGAGCCTTGTGGGCTACAGTCCAAAGGGTCGCACAGAGTTGGACACAACTGAAGCAACTTAGCATATATGCACACATTGTTTACTTAAACTAGTACAAAATAAAGAGATCAGGGGCACCTTTAGATAGTACATAAAATATAATTATTGCCAAACATACTTATAACTCTGTTCCACTAAAGTAAATAGAATAAAAAACTGTATTTTTCATTCATAGGAACCACAATTGTTACATCATCAAAAAAATGTTGAAATAAGCATGGCTTAAATAATAAGACATCATTCTGTAGAACAAAGCTCCTTTGAACAGACAATTCAAAATGCTCCAATTTGTGGATTTTGTTGAAAGTGTAGCAAAATGAAAGTACTTAGTCCTGTTAGAAATTACACTTTATGCTACAAAATGGTCCACTGCTGCTCTCAAAATCACCAGGTGATTACAGGATGATAAAATTTCCATTAGCAATCAAACGTAGCAGTTGAAGCAAAGGGTCCAAAGGGATGACTTAGGGGATACTTGATCATAGGCATGATCTACTAAAGAAGATACTATCGTTAAGGTGTAAAATACGGCTCATCCGTGAAAGAACCTCAACTAAAGTGTTAATGATAAAAGGGCTTAAGAACATATAATACAAAGCATTACTGGGAACAGAAGGCAGAAGGATGAGTGTATAAAAGCAAATTTACTACCTCCTGGCAAGCACTAAAAAGGACCCTGATATACATGAGACAGGTGTCCACCTATCACTTGAAAAATGCTTTTTGACTTTCACAACACTTAGAACAAATCCTCATGTGTTAGGGATTTTCAAACACAGAATGGGCACTTTTTTTATTCCTTTTTAAAAATAGTGGCTCCCAGAAACCATGTGTAATTAGAGAATGAACTTTTCGAAACTCCAACTGACTGCCTGGTACCATGTACTCTTGGACAAGTTCATAGCAAGACCAGGGTTAAGATATCTCAGTGTTCCCTCAGTGTTGAATTCAGGCGTGCTGGTCAAAAGCATGTGACTATGGTGCACTTCAATCCATGGAGCTGCTGCTGCCAGACCAGATGCCTATTTTATCATAGCAGTCACCAGCTCAGCCATCTCGCATGACTCTCCAAGGCGAAAAGAATGAAGTCCTAAAACACTGTTCTGATATTCATAGCCTATCAGGTGGCTGGGGCTCTAGGTCATCCGATTCCAACTTTACTACTCACTACTCTCCAGCATGCCTTCCTGTAGCAAGAGGAAGATTCCCTTACTTGTCTTGTCCCTCTCCATTTCATCATGGCAAAGAAATTCTAATGGGAGAGTGCAGCAAAGGAAATCATCAACAAAATGAAAAGACAACCTACTGAATGGGAGAAAATAATTGCAAATCATATATCTGATAAGGGGCTTATATCCAAAATATATATATTTAAAAAAAATCCATACAAGTCATTGGCAAAAAACAAATGATTCCACTGAAAAATGGGTAGAAGACCTAAATAGATATTTTTCCAAAGAAGGCATACAGATGGCCAACAGGTACATGTGCTCACCATCACTAACCATCAGGGAAATGTAAATCAAAATTACAGTGAGATATGTCCTCACACCTGTTAGAATGGCTACTATCAAAAAGGCAGGAAATAAGTGTTGGTGAGAATGTAGAGAAAAGGGAATAATAGTGCACTGTTAGTAGGAATGTACATTGATGCAACCTCTATGTAAAACATATAGAGGACCCTCAACAAAAGCTAAAAATAGAACTATCATATAGTCCAGCAAGTTCACTTTTGGGTATTTTTATCTAAAAAAATGAAAACACTACTTTAAAAAGATATATGCACTCCTCTGTTCACTGCAGCATTATTCATCATATCCAAAACATGGAAACAACCTAGATGTCCATTAATGGATAAATGAATAAAGAAACTGTGGCATACACACACACACATACACATACAATGGAATGTTATTCAGCCACTAAAAAAAAAGAGAGAGAAAGCTTTCCATTTGTCACAACACAGATGGGCCTTGAGGACATTATGATAAGTAAAATAAGTCAGACAGAGTAAGACAAATACCCTATGATCTCCCTTATATGTAGAATCTAAAACAACAACAACAATAACAAAAACAAACTCATGGACACAGAAAACAGACGTGATTACAAGAGAGGGATACGGAAATAAAATAAATGGCTGATTTGTGTTTTGTTTAAATAAACTGATTTTTTTTTTAAATACTAATGACAGAAAATGTAGCAGACCTGTCCTGAGGTGAAGATACTGAAAGAAAGACCACAGTAGATATATAATAAGCATACAACCGGTCATATCAGTTCCAGTGCTAAACTCTCAAGAGTTTCTGAGAAATCCATAATCAACTAAAATACTCTTTATTTGTTGCCTCATCAGGTTGATCAAGGACACACTGTCCTTAAGGTTGACTCGACAAGCTGCCAGCTGATCAGTTTACCCAAAAAGTGTGTAAGCAAGGCCCACTATCTATTCTCTGCAAGGTTTCTCCTTTCCAGTTTAAATATTTCACTCCATATTCTCCCTGAATGCATGATTTCTGATAAGTTGGATATAATTCCTATCTTTGTCTGTCTACAGGTAAGGTATTTTTCCTTTGGCTTTTTTCAAGACTTTTTCTTTAATTTTTCTGCAATTTGAATATACTATGCCTAGGTATAAAGGTTTTGGGACATTTACCCTGAGCTTCCTGGATCTGTGGTGTGATGCCCGACATTAATATGGGGAAGTTTTCAGTCATTATTTTGGGGCCTCCCTGGTGACTCAGAAAGTAAAGAATCTGCCTACAATGCAGAAGACCTGCATTTGTTCCCTGGGTTGGAAAGATTCCTTGGAGAAGGGAATGGCAATCCACTCCAGTATTCTTGCCTAGAGAATTCCATGGACAGAGGATCCTGGCAAGCTACAGGCCACAGGGTCACAAAGAGTCAGAGTTGGACATGACTGAGAGACTTTCACTTTTTTTTCTTTCAGTCATTATTTCAGTTCAGTTCAGTCACTCAGTCATGTCCGACTCTTTGCGACCTCATGGACTGCAGCACGCCAGGCTTCCCTATCCGTCACCAACTCCTGGAGCCTACTCAAACTCAAGTCCAGCACGTCGGTGATGCCATCCAACCATCTTATCCTCTGTCATCCCCTTCTCCTCCTGCTTTCAATCTTTCCCAGCATAAGGGTCTTTTACAATGAGTCATTATTTACTTCAAAGGAATTGCTGTTTATAGAAGGGATTTATTTTTCAAATATAATTGGTAAATAAATACCATTCTATGAACAATTTAAAAGCATCAATTCCTTTTTGTGTTACTATGGCCTAATTGTTTCATCCCTTAGAGTGCATCAGAATCACATGGAAGGTTTTTTATTTTATTTATTTATTTATTTTTCCATTTATTTTTATTAGTCGGAGGCTAATTACTTTACAATATTTTTAAAACACGGATTGCTAGGTCCCGCTCTCAGAGTTTCTTAATCAAAAGGTGTGAGGTGCAGCCTGATCCATCTACCCTCCACAATACCACTGCACCAAATTGCAACCATGGTGAGAATTTATCAATGGAGTGGGGATGAGTGGTGTCAATGTTGAAAATTTAAAATCTGGGATACTGAGTATGACTTTTTCTCAGTCCAAGTTAACCTAAGTGGAATCCTTCACAGAGCTCCTCCTCATGGACCTCCACAGTTATTAACCAGGCAGACCTGTACTCAGGCACACACTGGACACGGAAAGTGTTCCCTTCTAACTCAACCATTCAATCTGATCCCTGCATTGGTTCTAGAAGGTACACACGAGTAGCTTAATATACACTCAGCTGTCTGGAATAGGACAGAGAAATATATAAAACCCGAGTGTGTCCCTTTATGCTCTCATTCTTCCATTCATTTATTTAATTTCTCCAACAGTATTTGATATCTTTTATTTTCCATGCAATTTTCAGAGAAAGCAGTAGTGAAGAACAAAATAGAAGAGACTGTTTCTGTTAAGAAGCTCACATTCTACAGGACGAGGCAGGGTATAAATACTACTGGGGACCAACACCATTGAGAAGAATGAAGCAAGAAAGAGAAGGACTGAAGGAGGGACTAATTTAGAGAGGGTACTGGGAAAGCTTCTCAGATAATATGATATTTGAGCAGGATCTTGAGTGAAGTGGGCAAAGGAGTCATGAAGATATCCAAGAAAATAAAGCTCCAAGCAGAGGGAACAGGAAGTGCAAGGGCTTTGCAAAGGCATGAGACTCAGTGTTTTAAAAAGCGGAAACTAGGCCAGTGCCCATAATGCATTATTCTAAAAAATGCAGCAAACTCCTTGAAAACAACTTGTGTATACCATTCTGTTGGTAAAAATAGAACCATAATAATTTTATAACAAAAGAACATATTCATTTCTAATATATGTACACATTTTATAACACTATGGTTAAAGTGTTACTCCTCAGTATTCAAACTATTTATTTACACCTTGTTTTTTTTTTTTTTTTACATTTTTGAACAGGTCAAATACATGTTTATAAGATGTGAATCTTATTGAATTGCAGTTTCAAGGGAAATTGCTTGATATTATCAGCATATCAATTGGAAGGTAATAAAATATTAATGTTTACTGTTCTCTAATACTAATGTATCAATATATCTTTTTTCTATCTTGATGTCATTATGTTTACAAAGTAATGCCTTTAAGTTAGGAGCAACTGTAATTCAAAGTCTCATTTTAAATCACACTTTTAATCTTTCCTATCTAAAGTTTAGATTAAACTCTGACAGCTCTGTATAAAAAATAAAACAAAACCCATTCTGAACATGACAGGTTTGTATGTACTTGGAAGAGGGGAGCTGAATGGAAGTCAAAGAAACAACCAATGCGCACATGTCATCTTCTCAGGACAAGCAATGCTTATGATGAAGAAAAGAATGCACAGCTATACTAGCCAATTGGAAATATTTCAAAGAATGTAAGGCACTCGGGGTAGAAATGTATAAACTCTTATTATTCAAGAGCAGAACCAGGGAGTGTCCACCTGAACACTGAAACAGGTCTATCTATGATCACCTACTTGCCTTGGTCTTGGTATATGGACCTAATATTACCTACACCTCCTCAAAATTCACAGTTAGTGATTTCAAACATGACCATCACAATGAGATGTAAGACACTGTCTAGTCAACTTTCACTTGATCTCAACTAATAACATACAAAGTTTCAGTAGTGTCAACTAAATTTAATACTTTGTAGAGCTGAAAATACCATCAGCATTATTAAGGTGATCTTTCATTTCTACATAATTTTTATCATTTATTCTTCAAAATAAATTAAAGATGCATCTTTTATTATTTCCATTTTAAATGTGTTGGGGCCCAGGGCAGGCTGTGCCAAAATGTGCCTCAAGGCATTCTGATTATTCTGAACTCAAATTACTTAAGAAATGGCCAATGAAAGAGGGACACTTTGATCCCCCCGCCGCTTGTCTTCCTGAAAGCAGAAGGTAAATCTTTCATGAGTAAGGTGCTCTCCCTGCCTCTGGAGGCAGGACACCCTTATCACCAGAGATGGGGAATTTGGGTAGGGAAGCCTGTTTGGACAAACCCCATTACTTCTTTTAACTGACTACCTCAAATCCATACTCTGTTCAGATTCCTCACTAAGTAAGGACCCAAAGCCTAAGTTTCTTTGTCCTGTCAATTCCTCATAAATTTATTGCTTCTTTGTCTAAAAAGTATAAAAGGTTTGTGGTTTGACCAGTTTTTAAGTCCCATTTCTACAAGACCTTCGTGCACATGATTAAATTTTGTTATTCTCCTGTTAAATCTGTCATGTGTTAATTTTATTATTAGTCCAGCCATAAGAATTCAAGACAAGTAGAGAAGAACTTTCCCCTCCCTGACACATGTAAGGAAACTGGTCTTGAAAATGTTATAGGACATCCTACTTGTACAATAGAGCATATGCTGCACTCGGGTCTAGAATCATGGCTTGTGTTCAGTTCTATGGCTCCTTCCATATTCTCAGACTACAATCTGTGATAATTAAAGGAAAATAAATTCTCACCTTTTTGACAGTTTTTCCAAATAACATGTCGGGAGTTTTCATAAATTGTGTTCATCCAGCTAAGCAGAATCCTTTCAGGAGCAGAATATATGTTGCTGGATGCAAAATAAGCATTGACTTTCGGTGAATTTGGCACATGTATAGGGGGCAGATTATTGATGCTATATGGTACAACTCGGGATAGTATCAGAACCTGAAATTTGGATAAAAGAGAGAGAGAGAATTTTTACTACTGGAATGGCAAAATAAAAATTAGTATTTAGACCGTAAATACTACCAAGCAGAGAGTAAACAGACAACACCAACAATTCTCTGGCATCAACTGGATGTCCTACAGTTCAACTCAATACTGACACCATCTATGCAAAGGGTGTATCAGAGCCCACAGGTTAAGAGAGCTGTCTCACAAGACTGTCCTCCACTTCAGATGTCAATCACAAGCCCAGGTCACTACCTATGCTTCTGACTAATGGGCTATCTGTTGGAGGTTCCAACAACCCCTTCTTTGGGTTCAATTAATTTGTGAGGGCAGCTCAAAGAACTCAGAACTGGTTTATTACAAAGGATATTAAGAGAGAGGAATTAACAGTCAGATGAGGAGATATATAAATAGATCTTTGGAAACAAACTCTTAATTCCTAGTAATTTGTACCACATTAAAAACCATGAAACTCAAATCCTATAGATATATGTACAGTGTATCCAGGACATGGAAAGCATAACTTGATGTGTCATTTGAGCCATTTAAAATAATGGAAATGGATATACAGAAAAACATCAGTGCTATGAAAATATTATTTGTAATCTCACTCTTATTGGAAAAATGCATGAGAGTGACCTTCCCTGCAAAACTAGTACATCTCAACATTGGAAAGAAGAATGTTAAATTCAAAGAGGTCACGATAAAAATATTTAATTCAGTAGCACTATTTTGACAGTGTTTATAACTCTTTTTCTATTTCCTTTTACACTGTATTCATGACAGAGGCATATTTTTAATCCCACATTTCCCTATGAATAAGAATTCATTTGCAACACCTTTTCTTCTTGTGACCAATGACTCATTCTCTATTAATATATACCACTGATGGATTTGCTCTAGGAATCTTACAAATTAATCTTTAAAATAACAAAGGATCACTCTACATAAAGCATGGACTTTCTCTGAAAAAGAGAAGAAAATGTCATCATATACTTCTTTCACATATAGTCGACCCTCTATATCCACTGGTTTCCCATTGTGGGTTCCACATCCTTAAATTCAACCAACCACAGATAGAAAATATTCAGAATTCTTAATACAAAAAGCAAAAAATTCAATTTTTCCCATGCTGACAACTATTTATATGACATTTAAACTGTATTCACAATAATTTATAGAGCATTTATATTGTGTTAGGTATGATAAGTAATCTAGAGATAATTTTAAGTATATGGGAGATTTAAAGTATATGGGAGACTGTGCCTGGGTTTTATGCAAATACCATGCCATTGTATAAAGAAGACTTGAGCATGTTCACATTTTGGTTTCTGTGGGGAATTTAAAATCAATCACCCTTCAATATCCAGGGGTGACTATATACTTATTACAGATGTGGAGAGTTATTCATATATTCCCTATACATGGCTATATCCAAATAAACTGCAATATCTGTTACCTCATGTGAGAATAACTGTGTTTCCACATTGCATTCCAGTGACATTATGGACCATCCTGCAAATCTATTTAATGAAAGAATTTCACCAATTTTGCTTTCACGCCAATCATATTTTATTGAAGCTCATTTAAAATATTCTTCAGCAATATGATCTCTCGTACCATTTTTGTTTGTTTTCTACAGAGGTATATAATTCTGAATAATGTTTCGGTATAATTGGTATCTTGCCTCCTTTACTAACAAATATTCCTCTTTTATTATAGGGAGATTTTAAATTGGTTTGGGGAAAATGTGTTTAATTAACCAGAAAGATCATTGCTCTTAGTTTAAAAATATCAATATATTTGACAGAACTGTGTACTATTAAAAACAAAAACCTTTCTGACAGGTAATACACTGGAAACAAATGAATAAACAGTATAATTAAACTTATTATTCAGTTATACATCTGATCACCTTTTTATTTTCCAGGTTCTTTTGTAGAAATATGACATTCAATTCTTATAGCACATACAGATTCATCCTTTATATTACATGAAAGCCCTCTTTATGTAATATAGTTTATATTTAGAAGAGCATTCTGAGTTTAAGTGTTTGTCTTATTGTTTTCAACTCTCTTATGCTTCAGTGACCCATTTTTTAGCTATTAATACATTTTTGTGATTGGGAATATAATGCAAGGAAATAGCAACAACTAAAAATGCAAGTTTAACAAGCAAAAATAACCAAATGGCATAAAATCAAATTGGTTAAGACAAGCTATATCCTGTTATCTAAACTATTAGCAAAGAAGAAATGACAAAGGCATTCTTGAAGTGCACATATGACCTATAGGAAAGAGACAATTAGAAACTAAAGGGATTTGTGTGAAAAATCAGTCTTCTATTTCTAACTTGTGAAACATCTCAACAACACTGCTTGATTTTTTAAAGTGAAACTGTCAATCCACTACTGATTTAATAAAGTGCTGAGAGCTACCCATGCTTCAGACACAATCTATGGAGAAACACTGCTCTGCAGATAGTCTATAAGGCAATCATTCATGCCTATGAGTCTATCACTGAATCAGTGAAGAATCTCAACTATATACCACCATTCAGATCAGTTTCCAGACAAAAGGATCAACCCATTTGGTAATTACACACAGCACCATGATATAGCAGGACCAAAATTAATTTCTCTTGCCCTTCTTGCTATGTCCCTCTGTCTGCCCTAAACAAAATCCTGTTAACATCCCTTGTCTTCTTTTTCAGTGACTGGGAACAAATTCCACTCAGTCATCCAAGCCAGAAGTTCACTGTGGTCTTTGATTCCTCTGTCTCCTTTACTTCCATAAGATACTATCCTTCACCAATTCCTGATTTCTATGCCTAATATTTATGAAAGCTGCTCTTTCCTCATCTTTCCTACTACCACAAGCATTCTCAGTACCAGCACTAGTCACAATAGTCAAAACATGGAAACATATATGTCCATCAACAGATGAATAGATAAAGAAGATGTGGAATATTATATGGAATATCATGGAATATTACTCAACCATGAAAAAGAACAAAATAATGCTATTTGCAGCAACATGGATGGATCTAGAGAGTATAATGCTCAATGAAGTCAGACAGAGAAAGATGAATATTATATAATATTGTTTATATGTGGAATCTAAGAAACAAATAATATAAATGAACTTATATTCAGAACAGAAATAGACCCACAGACATAGAAAACAAGCTTATGGTTACCAAGAGGGAAAAGGGAGGGAGGGGAAGGATAAACTAGGAGGATAGGATTAACATTTACACACAACTATACATAAGGTAGATAACCAACAAGTATAGTATAGCACAGGAAACTATACTCAATATTTTATACTAACCTAGAAGGGAAAAGAACCTGAAAAAGATAATTATGTGTGTGTGTCTGTGTGTGTGTGTGCATGTGTGTGTGTGTATATATATATATCTCACTTTGCTGTATACCTGAAACTAACACAACATTGTCAATCAACTGTACTTCAATAATTTAAAAAAAATCCCAGTTTCCATACTGTACCAGAGTGATTTCTATAGAATGCAACTGAGTATGTCAATCTTGTGTTTAAAATCCTTTAAGATTTCTCTGACCTTGTGCTAAAATCCATGAAGTTCAGATGCCTTAGTTTGACTTATGAAGTCAACCGCAATCTATTTTCTGACCGTGCTCATAGTCTACTCCTCTTAGTCCCAGCCATACTGTATTTATTCCTCAGAATATACAAAGCTCTATCAAACCCCAGGCATTTCCACTTTGAATTTCTGTTATCTTGAAAAATGTTATTGCCCCATCCTCCAATAAAACTCATCTATTACCTCGGTCACACAAATTGTATTATCTTTCTCTCTAACCTATGCCTCACCTTGCCTGCCAACTCCTCCTCATTGTTCAGGGCTCAGTTTAAATTCATCTTTTTCCTAGAAACCTTCTCCGAGGCACAGATAAGTTAGGCTCCTCTCTATGTGTACTCATCCTTAGTTCTTTGCGTCTACCTTGTCATAACATTTCTCATACTTTCTTGTAATTGTATTTATTTAATTGATTACACATTCCAGGACACAAAATCCTTGAAAAGACAGACTATATCAAGTTTACTTTTATACCCCCAGGGTCTAGTATAGTACCTGGATCATAATAGCTGTTGAATAAATTCATTCAACAAATATTTGTTGAGCATCTACTATGTAGCAGGCACACTATTAAGTTTTGAGTTCACAAGTGATATGTGGTATCTAAATTCATAGACTTTTAGTTGGGGAAGATGGGTTAAATGAACTAGACATATACATGAATGCACGCGGGAGTGAATAAATGAATGGGTGAGTGAATGAAGCCTATGACCAAGAGTAGGACTAGTTTGTCCATAAACTAGGACTTATGCAGCTCTTCTGTTTTGGAGTTGCTCCTTTTTATCAGTAGACAAAATTACATATGATGAAGCCTGGAGTTAAGAAAGTAAAGAAGATAGCTTTTTTCTTTTTTCCCTCCAAATCTAACTTTGGGTGAGAATCACTAATACCCCCATACATTCTTGTGGGAATTACTAAAAAAAATACAGGATTTCTCCTCTTGACCTCCAGCAAGATAGACACGGCAGGTTGCTGGGGGAAGAAAAGGTAGAGATGGGGGAATAACTGGGAATCAAAGAGCACAACGAACTCTGCAGAGGGTAGGCCTAGGGGGCTGGCTGCAGTGGAGGGATTCAGAGTGCCAGAGGGCAACAAGGGGGGCCTGGGCTCTTGGGCCTGGGCTATTGCTCCCCAGTAGAGAACAATAAGGAAGAAAGCAGCTTTACCTACATCAGATAATCTTGGAAGAAAATATGTATGCATGCTGATGTTTCCTTGTTTCTAAACTGGGGATTACTGGTTGTAAAGAGTAAACAAGATCATAACATTTAAAAAGCATTTGTGACGAGTCTTACATATACTACTCATTATTTGGATTTTAATTGCATCTTTTCCTTTGAGTGACTGCTGCTTCTATTTGACTTCTTCCTCATTTCAACTCCCTACCCTACAGCTCACCCTATCTGTGGTTGCAATCTATGAGGACAGAGCAAAAGTCTCCATTGTTATTAGTGGGCAAGATTCACAGAACCATATTTGAAAACCTAGGAAATCATTCCAAAGACTGAAACCAGTACTTGCTGAAGTAATAAAGACATAGGGTGTGAAGGTGCGATATTTATGCTATGTTTTTATGAAGGTGCGATATTTATGCTATGCTATGTTAATCTACCCACTTGAACTGCAGTGTTGGAGAAAACTCTTGAGAGTCCCTTGGACTGCAAGGAGATCCAACCAGTCCATCTTAAAGGAAATCAGTCCTGAATATTCATTGGGAGGACTGATGCTGAAGTTGAAACTCCAATACTTTGGCCACCTGATGCAAAGAACTGATTCATTTGAAAAGACCCTGATGCTGGGAAAGACTGAAGAGGGGAGGAGAAGGGGACAGCAGAGGATGAGATGGTTGGATGGCATCACCGACTCAATGGACATGAGTTTGAGTAAACTCCAGGAGCTGTTGATGGACAGGGAGGCCTGGTGTGCTGTAGTCCATAAAGCTGCAAAGAGTAGGACACGACTAAGCGACTGAACTGAACTAAACTGAATCTACCCACACATGCAACTTAATCTGAAGCAAATTGGAGAATATTGATACTACCCGGTCTCACCTACAGTTGTGTGATTCTTAGTAAATATCTCTCCAGAATAGCAAGAGTCTACTAAGCATTAGAGGCAGATACCATAATTTTAATCAATATATATTCTTTAATCTTTCCTTTTTTAGGTACTAGAAAATGCCTGTACTTATCAAATTTAGGGGGCTTCCCTGATAGCTCAGTTGGTAAAGAATCCACCTGCAATGCAGGAGACCCTGGTTCGATTCCTGGGTCAGGAAGATCCCCTGGAGAAGGGATAGGTTACCAACTCCAGTATTCTTGGGATTCCATTGTGGCTCAACTGGTAAAAGAATCCGCCTGCAATGTGGGAGACCTGGGTTCGATCCCTGAGTTGGGAAGATCCCTTGGAGAAGACAAAGGCTACCCACTCCAATATTCTGGCCCAGAGAATTCCATGGACTTCACAGTCCATGGGGTCGAAAAGAGTCGGACACAACTGAGCGACTTTCACTTCACTTCACATCAAATTTGAGACTTTGTTTTTCAACTTCCCTTGAAGTTAGGTGCAGCCATATGACCAAATTCTGCTCAGTGGAACATGAAATGAAATGATGCACTTTTCAGATGATATCCTTCAAAGGTATTTACTTGTCTTCTACTCTTTTATCTGCACTTCCCTGTTCTGAGAAATGGATCCAGAAATGAAAGTCCAGTACTGAGGATGGAAGAGTCATTTTAAACCACTTCTAAACCATTTCTAAACCACTTCCCCACAATTTCATGGGAAAGAAAAGTAATTATTCTATCTTATTTGGGTCACTGTGTTTTTTTTTACAGCAGCATTACCTGTACCTTAACTAATACACCATTCATATAAATCAACCAAAAAAAGCCCCAAACAGTTACCTTGTATATCTGAAGGAATACATCAGTCCATGAGCGTTTACTCCAGGCTTCAAAGTGTATCATATCTATAACAACAGGGTGCTTTCCCTTAGGTATGTGGGACAACTTGGCTGAGGCACTAGTGGAAGACTATAAGAAATAATATATTAAAATATTAATTACAATGCAAGGGAAATGTAAATTCAAAGTTTTAATTACTTAGCATATATATATATATATATTTTTTTTTTCTTTTCATAAAACATTTACATGTCCTTTATACCCATTCATCCAGAATTCCAACTCTCCATGTGCCAGTAACGCAAACTATCAACATAGATAACTTTCTGGAACTCACAGCCTCTATTTGAGGTCATAGGGTTACTCATTTATTGTACCTGCTAGATCATTTTGTGGCAAAAGTGGCAGTTCAGTCAGTTCAGTCGCTCAGTCGGGTCTGACTCTTTGCAATCCCACGGACTGCAGCATGCCAGGCTTCCCTGTCCATCACCAACTCCCGAAGCTTGCTCAAACTCATGTCCATCAAGTCGGTGATGCCAAATGAGATGCAAAATTATTCTGAATTCTGAACCCCCCAAAGAGCCACACCCTTTGGATGAAGCCACAGGAACTCAGCAGAGTGCCGAAGAACAGGCCTCTGGCTCTTGTACTAACGTCATGTGGTGACTATGGTAACAGCGCTACAACTAACAGAGTTTCCTCAAAGCCTACAGACTTCTCATGACACTTCCTCTTCTCAATAGGTCTCCATAAAATGAATTGCATAATTTGAAAAAAATTGCTTAATTTCTCCCTATTCTCCACTAAAACTGAAGAAGGGAAGTAGCAATTGTCAGGGGAAATAAACCAATATTTTCTTTGAAAGATATATATTCTAAACATGTATTTTAAGAAAAAATTTACATAAGTACACAACATTCTTCATTTCTAAGTCCCTTAAAAGAAGCAATCACCTGTATATTTAAGAAAGCCATGTAATCTATTTTGTGTGGGAACTCCACAGAGATTTTTAGACAAAAATATGTATATGTGTGTGTGTGTGTGTGTGTGTGTGTACACATGCACACATACTGTCTGGAGAGGCATAATCCTTAGGATATTTCATAAATAAAAATCAAGGATTCTAAACCAAAAACCAGTAAATTCAATAATAGTGAATTCAATAATTTCTCAGAAATTAAATTCCCTTACTGCAATTTCAATCCACTTCTTATAATCTTCTGGTTCAAGCAGAAATTCTGGCAGTACATGAGAAATACAAGCTCCTTGAGCACTAAAATTAAAAAAAAAACCCAATTATTATAGAATACTCACAATCCATCTATCACTTGCATTTGAACTTTAATGAAATTATTTCAATGTCATATAGTTTATACTTGTACTGAATTCTAATTTTAAAATTTATATAATTTTAAAACTCGCCTTACCAATGAAATGTGCATATGATGTCTCCTTCAGAGAATTAATAATGAGAAATAACTTACTAAAAGTGTCTATAACCATATACATACACATTTACATGCTAATGGGACATAGAGAGTTATATGACTTGGACCCTATTGTCAAGACCATTTTATTGTTGTTATAATATTATAAAATTGAAAAATACTTGCAAAAAGTTTGAACACTATAAAACATCTATTAGATAGATCATTAGTTACCCTATGTTCATTGAATGCCTATCACCACATATACCTGAATATATTAGAATAACATAAACCACTGCCTATTTTTCCAGAGTATGTCCAAAAATTGCAGCCTCTTTGATTATATAAACTTGTAGTATCTGAAATGGCAAATATCTACTTATTTTATACATTTAAAAGCATATACATGTATATACTTTATCATATTTTATAGTATTTTTTTTCACTATCACATTTCTTGAAATACTTTTATCAAAAGTCTTTATATGCATGTACACTATTGCAAGAACCACTTTATAGACCTCTAATATAATTTTAGCAGGAGTGTTTCTCAGTGGGATTTTGGGTGTCACTAACTCATTTAGTGAGCAGAGAACACTGCTTACTATAAGCATTTAACAGAAAATTTACCATTAGCATTTTACAGAGAATGCCAGATCTAGTACTTAACTCTATAAACACCCTCAGCAGCTTGCAGTCCTGTAACTAGTGACAAGTGGGAAAAAGAAAAAGCAGAAAGATTATGCTGAAAGCTCAAAACTTGAAGATAACACAGATGAATGAAAAGAGGTAGGGCCTGTTTGTGGGAGGTGAGGCAGAGAGCATGGTTCCAGAGTTGTCAAGTTTGCTGTGGCCCAGGGCTAGAAAAAGCTATTGGAAGAAATGCTACAAACATAAAGCTCCTTTGTTTGGAAAATAAATGTCATTCCTTCTCTTCTCATTTCCCATCTGCATTTACATTATTCCTATGAATCTTCATTACACTGGAATTACTATAGGTTAAAATAAAATCTAATTTTAATGGTATACCAATACTTAGCAGAAGTAGCCACACTAAAACCTATGTAAGAACTCAGTGAGATGATGCCCCAGTAATTTGAAATCCTAGAGGTAAAACAAAGACAACAACTCAGAGACTTATGAAGAAACTGTAATATTTCCTTGCATGCAAAGCCAAGACAGGATCTGAGGAGAAAATAGTCACTTCTATCAAATGCAACTGAGAGCCTAAGGAAAACTATCAGGGAACCACTAAACTGAGAGTTGCTTGAAGAGGGGGACCACAAGGGTATTCATTTGAATATTCCACATTGCTCACCAGAGAGTAGGCCCTCAGTAACAAATTGAGGCTGAAGAATGCATTTTTGCATTGTTAAAGGCAAGGCAACAAGCCCCAAATGGAGCTGCTTATACTGAACCCCATGCCACCAAATCAAGACTGAATTAGTTTTGGCTCCCCCAGAAATGGAACCGTAAACCAGTCAATCAGGAATCACCTGATCAGCACTAGTTAGGTCACTTGCCTGACAGACCTGCCATCCTCTAAAGGAAAGTAAACTTGGAATAACTAACCTTTTTTTTTTTTTTTTTTTTGCTGTAAGGGCAGAAAATTTTTTCTTTCTTCCCTTCCCCATCAACAGGAATCAGCCATAGGTGTACACACGCCCCCCCTCTCTCTTAAGCCTCCCTGCCTCCTCCCTCCCCATCCCACCCCTCCAGGTTGTGACAGGGCACTGATTTTGGGTTCCCTTTGCCATGCAGCAAATTCCCACTGGCTACTTTGCTCTTTAATGGCACTTTATAGAGGCTGTTATGAAGTGAGGGGTAATAGAATAAGCCACGCTAAAATATGCCTCTTTTGCATACTGATTATTTGGAAAAACTGCAGACAGGAGAAAATCTGAAAACAGAGAAATGTTCTCCATTTGTAAGGGAAATCTACATTCATAAACAAAATTTACATTAGAAAGGGGGACTGTACCAGGAAGAGAGCTATTACCAGGGATAACTTCTCACCCATGAGACCCATATGCATGGCAGAGTAAGCTTTCTTTATCAAACATTGCCTCCTCTCATCTTCCAGTAAATCCCACCCACCCCCACCCTTCTGCCTTACCCTTTGAAGCCCTAGACCCTTAAACACCTTAGGTCAGGGCTGCATACAAATTTCAATATTCTGGCTGCCTTCTGAGTCATATCTTTGTGAGGCTACCATACTACCTACATACATAATTAAACCTGGGTTTTTTTCCTCATGCTAATCTGTCTTTTATTTTTGAAGTTCAGCCCAAAACTTACAGGGGTAAAGGGGTAATTAGTTTTCCTCCTCTGTATGAGTCTCATTTCATTCTTCTCATTTTTAATATATCTCAAGGCCTAATTTCATCAATTGATAAGACAATATTTACAATTATCTTTTGCCAATAGATTTTATGTGTGGTCAGTACTTTTATAGGATTGACTCTCCATTGATTTGATTACATTTTACATTTGATTACATTTATGCAGTTTTCTATGTGAATCTTTGTCTGGGTTTACACTGAGTAGAACAAAACAAAATTAACTGAAATGACTTATTAAAATTTAAACTTAACCTGCAAAATTATACTTTCTCATTTACCACATAAAACATATAATTTTACTTGTACAAAAGTTCTCATTCGCTGACATCAAATTTACATGGGGAAGCTAATAACATTTATGATTATTCTGAACTTTAATACATTTATTTCCATAATGAAACATATACACATATCTTGGATTAATGGCCCAATTTTATTACTCATACTGTCACTCTCTAAATGTTGAAGAATTTTATCACAGCCAACATATACTGATAGGCATGTATTTGCTGATAAAAGAGCAATAAATTTGAATACCTTGGCTTTAATGCCAAAATTATTCTTCCATACCTGCATCCTCATACCATAAAATGTCAAAACAGAAACTACTCATGTTAATGTTAACCTTACTGGGAGCTGTGCCAATAACAATGCTCCAAGAATAACACGATGATCACAAGTGCATAGAGTTTAGTGATGCTATCAGAAAACTTTGATTTTTATAATGCACAAACAGTAAGGATTTATTTAAATAACCAGACTTCCGTTTTTGTTCACATTTAAAAAACTAAACTTCCAAAATAATGGTATTATGATTTTTGCCTTACTGAATTAGAGCATTTTTATTGAATGAATCATCAAGGACCAAGTGTAGGAAGTGGTAAAATTAAAAGAGAAGTCATGTATTTTCTGTTTTAAACTCATAAAAATTTAAATAAAGTTCCCATTTTATCTAATAAAGACACACTTGAACAACCTTACAGACTGGAAGAAAATATTTGCAAATGATGCGGCAAACAAAAACTTAATTTCCAAAATATACAAATGACTCCTACAACTCAATAACAACAACACTAAAAAAAAAAAAAAAACCTCAATTGAAAAATGGGTAGAAGACCTAAATAGACAATTCTTCAAAGAAGACATACAGATGGCCAACAGACACCTGAAAAGATGCTCATCATCACTAATTATTAGAGAATTAGAGAAATGCAAATCAAAACTACAATGGGATATCACCTCATACCAGTCAGAATGGACATCACTAAAAAGTCTATAAATAGTAAAGGCTGGAGAGGGAGTGGAGAATAGGGAACCCTCCTACATTCATGGTGGGAATGTAAATTGGTAGCCCCACTATGGAAAACAGCTCTTTAAAAAAGTAAAACTAAAGTTGCCATACGATCCAGCAATCCTAGTCCTAGGCCTATACCTGAAAGTGAAAGTGAAAGCCACTCAGTTACGTCAGACTCTTTGTGATCCCATGAACTGTACAGTCCATGGAATTCTCCAGGCCAAAATACTGGAGTAGGTAGCCTTTCCCTTCTCCAGGGGATCTTCCCAACCCAGGGATCGAACCCAGGTCTCCCACATTGCAGGCGGATTCTTTACCAGCTGAGCCACAAGGGAAGCCCAAGAATACTAGAGTGGGTAGCCTATCCTTTCCCCAGGGGATCTCCCTGATCCAGGAATCGAATCCAGGTCTTTTGAATTGTAGGCGGATTCTTTATCAACTGAGCTATGAGGGAAGCCTATACCTAGACAAAACTAAATTTAAAAAAGTACATGGGCCCCAGTGTTCATTGTAGCACTACTTACAATAGCCAAAACATGGAAACAACCTAAATGTTCATTAAAAGATGAATAAACAAAACATGGAATATATATATATATATATATATATATATATATGTATATATTTACACAATGGAATATTAGTCAGGCATAAAAAGAATGAAAGTGAAAGTTGCTCAGTCATGCCTGAGGGAATTCTCCAGGCCAGAATACTGGAGTGGGTAGCCTTTCCCTTTTCCAAGGGATCTTCCCAACCCAGGGATCGAACCCAGGTCTCCTACATTGCAGGCGGACTCTTTACCAGCTGAGCCACTAGGGAAGCCCAAGAATACTGGAGTAAGTAGCCTATCCCTTCTCCAGCAGATCTTCTCGACCCAGGAATTGAACTGGGGTCTCCTGCATCACAGGCAGATTCTCTACCAACGGAGCTATGAGGGAAGCCCTAAGAATAATGAAATAATGCCCTTTGCAGCATACATGAATGGAAACAGAGATTATCATCCTAAATGAAGTAAGTGAGAAAGAGAAAGACAAAAACAATGAACATATCTATGAAAGAGAACAGACTCATAGAGAATAAACGTGTGTTTTCCAAAGCAGGGATATGGAGGGAAGGATTGGGAATTTGAGATTAGTAGATAAAAACTATTATATATATAATGGATAAGCAACAAGGTTCTACTATATATCACAGGGAACTATATTCAATATCCTGTGATAAACCATAATGGAAAAGAATATGGAATATACATATATATGCATATATATATATGAGTCACTTTGCTTTATAGGAGAAATGACCACAGCACTGTAAATCAACTATACTTCAATAACATTTTTAAAAAATTAAAATTAAAAAAAAGGCAGACATCATTGGCAAATACTTGTTTTCTGGCATTATTTTTCTAAAGATTTTTTTAATAGTCCCCCTATAACTGTTTATTAGAATGTGACTATATTCCAAATCAGTAACTTAAGAAAAAAATCAAGTTACAGAGCATGCATAAAATACAAAGCAGCAATTTACAAGGAGATAGTAGTATCTTCATAACCAATATACCAAAATAATAAAACGACTACAGAGGAAAACTAAATTGACAGCAATGCCTTTCGTGCAGCCCTCACGTCATGAGCACTGCAAAAGACAGAAGATTAACTATGAAACATAGCAATCTAGGCAAGCCCACACACATGTATATTTTGGGGATATTCCACCATCCTGAATAGTATCCATTTAGTTGACACAACTTTCAGACACTTCAGAGTTAAGTGCTTAATATTATCCACAAAAAAATAAAACTAAATATTAGTGTGTACATTTCGGAATGAGAATGAGCTGCTCCATTGATTTCAATAATATAGTGGAAGAAAACTTTCAGGTTTGTACAATGCCTAAATGCATTCTATTTAAACTCAAGGTACTATTTCATCTTACGTACTAAAAGAATACATGCCTTTAAGTGGTACCACTTGAGGAGAAATTAACCTCTCTTATATTCTTTAGATATACTGAAACCAGATATTTAACTGGACTATATTCCATAATATACTACAAAACTCAAAAATCAGCATTGTTAAAATAATTGGCCATGCCTGCTGGTGGCTATGGTGGTAAAACTAGGTTGCATTTACTGGAAGGTTTTAAGACAAAATTAACACTTTGCCTTCGGATGCTAAGAGCATTAAACCAGTTATTGCCTGAGCAATAAAATGCCACATTATATACTGCTGGGAAATTAGATAAGTTAAATGACTTGGGCTGCCTGATTACTCTAACAGAGGCACCTCAGGTGGAATTCCACCAGTCTCTCCAGTTTCCAGCTACTACTGAAATCATCACAGTCTTTTGTGTTTATTAAGATAATTCTTCTCCAGAAAAAAGTGTTTGCCCCTCTGTAATCAACGTTGATGTTTACAAAAATTAAAGAACAAAATTTACTAAACTAAATAACCCTATTAAGGCATTTTAGAAACTGACTTCCAGAATTATGGAAAATTTATACGCTCTCAAAATTCTGCTATGTTTATAGGGCAATTCTTAGATTTATGGAAATATACTCTGCACTGAGAGGAGAGTATGCTAATTATAAGCTGCTCTGTGGCAAAATGATAGCTTATTTCTACAGTCTTCTTAATTTGATTTAATCAAGACCAATAGGTCTGAACTTCAAGGGATCAGGTTCTATTATGTCCTACAGTGACAGCTTCCATGATGAAAAGTAAACAATAATTGAGGAATCCAAACATTCAGCTTATCAAACTAAGGCTAGTGAAGCCAAAGCATGAAAAAAAAGCTGCAGTCATTCGGAACAAATGGATGTTTTTATAAAGCTAAAATCAAAAGACTTAAGACATGGAAAAATTCATAAGTATGAGGAAGTAATAAACACAAAAATGACCACAAGAATTACAAACATATTTAAATCTCAGACCTGGGAATTGGACTATACACAGCCTTCTAGGAGAGGAGAGAAGCGCCTTATATGTTCAGACAGCACCGCGCCTTTGGCTTGTTTTCAGTGGTTGGTGGAACATGAATAGGAACCACATTGTTGCCTGGAGACATGTCATTGTCACGTCTGTCTGACATTCGCTTCTGAGAAACAACGCAGTATATCTCTGTCAAGACTGTCTGAAAACCAACTTCCACATTTGTAGGGTCTAGAGCAGATGTCTCAATGAATGACAAACCATTTTCTTCTGCAAAAGCTTTTGCTTCATCTGCAGGAACTGCCCTGAGATGGTGCAAACCACTCTCATTGCCCACAAGCATGATGATAATACTACTATCAGCGTGATCTCTCAGTTCTTTTAGCCATCGCTCTACATTTTCATATGTGAGATGTTTAGCAATGTCATAAACCAATAAGGCAACTACAGCTCCACAATAGTATGCTGATGTTGTGCCGTGGTATTGTTCTTGCTCTGTTTTCCCATCAACCTGGATGCTTCTTGTTGCAAACTCTACTCCAATGGTGCTTTTGCTTTCAAGATTAAACTCATTTCAAGGAAATCGAGACAGGAGATTACTCTTTCCAACACCAGAACCTCCAATAAGGACAACCTTGAAGAGGTAGTTGTACTCTTCGTCATGGGTGCCCATTGTGTGGCTTAGAAATGAAGGGGTAGGAGCAGCCGTGGTACCGGTGGGATCAGGGGGCGTCGCTGCAGGGGTAACCCGAGCACCAAGCTTCAGCTGCCGGACCCAGTAAAGAACCCCCTCAAAGATTTTTTTTTTGATGTGCACCACTTTTTTGATGTGCATTTGTGCACCAAGTCCTTACTGAATCTGTTACAATGTTGCTTCTGCTTTATGTCTTTTGGTTCTTAGGTCCCCAACCAGGGATTGAGCCAGCACACCTCTGCACTGGAAAGCGAAGTCTTAACCACTGGACAGCCAGGGAAGTCCCTTCTGGCATTCTTATATCAACAAAACATTTATTTCTAATAGATGAAGAGATTTTTAAAATATTCTATTTCCTGAAATATCACAAGAGTCACTTTTTGGTATGTCACGGATGGTTACCATACAGGAATAATTAAAGAAAACATTTTAGCATATCAAAGCCATATATCATAGTTTATTCAAATTAATAATAAAAATCTACTATGGGTCATCTAATATACATCTTATTATTTCTAATACTTTAAAACAATTATTTGGCTCTACCAGGTCTTAGTTCTGGCATGTGAACTCTTAGTTGCAGTATGTAGGATCTAGTTACATGACCAGGAATCGAACCCTGGCCCCCTGCATTGGGAGCATGGAGTCTTAGCATTGAACCACCAGGGAAGTCTCTATTTCTAATACTTTTTATCAACCAAAGAAGTTTATTAATTATCAGCATCAATTTTACAGATACTGAAATTTGATCTTAAACATGTAGACAAAAGTACAAAAAAGTTACAATTTAAGCCTTCATCTGTCTGATTCAAAAGTCATATGCTTTTAATCTACTTCAGTATACTATTCCAGAATCACTTCTTTATGATGTTGCTCAGAAATACTGATATAAATTTTTAAAGAGAAAAGAAGTGAAATCACGAATGAAATTAATTTACTTATAAAGGGAAGAGGGTTAGTTTTCCTAAGTATATTTTTTTGGTATATGAACAATTTATTTTAAAAATCAATGAGTCCAACAGACTGGGAATGGTTCTGAAAACAATGGTATCTCATTGTAAGTGAGGTTTATGAAGAGTTTTTAACAACATGGGGAAAGGTTTAAGTTTTTAAAAAGCAGGATTACAATATGTTTGGAAGGTTCGGCGGGGGTGGGGGGGCTTCCTTGGTGGCTCAGTGTTAACAAATCCACCTGCCAATGCAGGAGACACAGGTTCGATCCCTGATCTGGGAATATTCCACATACCTCGGAGCAACTAAGCCCATGTGTCACAACTATTGAGTCTATGCTCCAGAGCTTGGGAACCACAACTACCCAGCCCACGCGCTGCAACCACTGAAGCCCATGAGCTCTAGAGCTCATAGTCCGCAACAAGAGAAGCTACCTCAACAAGAAGTCCACACACTGCAGCTAGAGAGAAGCCCTCTGCAGAAAAGCCCATGCAGCAATGAAGACCCAATACAGTAAAAAATAAAATAAATAAATAAAAATGAAAAAAAATATGTTTGGAAGGAAATTTCAACTAAGAAACAAATACCATAAACTTGAAGGAAATACAGTAAAATGTTAAGCAAAGTTAAAAAATAGTCAATGAAATTAGAAAGTAACAGCTATAGTAGTTTTATGTGATATTCTACTTTACAGTTTCAATGTAGGATACCTGATGTTTATATTTTGCTTTTATATTTTTATATTATAGAAATCACAAATAAAAAAGTCTTTTTTCCCCAATGAAAATCACATTATAAAACTGATTACTGAATATAAACAAATGAAATTATATCAAAGGATATTAGGCACTGTATTAGTCAACTCAGGCTATCATAAGAGAATACCACAGGCTGGGTCTCTTGCACAATAGAAATTTATTTTCTCACAATTCTAGAGGCAGAATTCCAAGAATTAGCAAGGTGCCAACCAATTCTGTTTCTGGTGAGACCTCTCTTCCTTAGGAGACAGCTTTGGGTCCCACCTTTATGACACCATTAACCATAATTACATCCAAAAGGCCCTATCTCCAAACACAGTCACATTGGGGGTTAGGGTTTCAACAAGTGTGAACTTTGGGGAGACATAATTCATTCCATAACAGACACAAAAGACAGAAAACCTTAAGAATATTATTTCAAATATAGAAATATAAATTTATTGTAAAATATAACACTCACTTACATGATATTAAAAAAAAATAGAAGACATACTGTATTATTGTGGTCTGATGTATGTGCTTCCAAACGTCATATGTTAAAATCCTAACCCTCAGTATTTCAGAATGTTGACTACATTGGGAGTTAAGGCCTTTAAAGAGGTAATTAAGGTAAAAGGAAGCCCTCAGACTGGGCCCTAATACAATCTGACTGGTGTCCTTACAAGAATATGGAGTTTAGACACACAGAAAGACACCAGAGATTTCTGCACAGAGAAAAGATCATGTGGATAGAGAGAGAAGGCGTGTGTCTGCAAGCCAAGCCAGAGGCCTCAGAAGAGAATCAATTTGCAGACATCTTGATCTTGTACTTCAAGGTTCCAAAACTGTGAGAAAACAAATTTCTATTGTTTAAGGCTTCTAGTCTGTGGTATTTTGTTATGGTTTCTCTAGCAAACTAACAGATATTACAGAATAAAAGCCTTAAAAGTTATTTTTAAGACTTTATGGTTTAACATTATACATAATGTTCAATGTAGGGCAGTCACAGTATTATATACCCTACCTTTCTCCAACTTGACCCTTTCTTACTGGTTATACTTCTTTTTAGAATGCAAACTCATTACCTTTTCTCCTTTTAGCCCTAATTTTTTATATTTTGCAAAAGTTTCCATACCATTTTAGGACTGTCCTGAGATCCAATTTCAAGGTTTTATTCCTTTCACTACATAAGTTCAAAAAGCAAATCTCTGTGAGAGACAACATTAATAAATAAATATTTAAGGAACTTTGGCTCCATTCCATGTTATCAATGACCCTGGGTGTTAGAGATGCCAGATGAATCAGAGATGCTTCCTGTCCTCAGCATGCTTACATATTAATGAGATATGCAGATTCATGAGTAAGTCAGTGGTGCTCAAAGTAATTTATATAGTTACACACAAATGTGCTGTTTTCCTTAACTGACAGCATCTTTCTCATTCTCCCACCCAGACTGGATGCAGAGGAACAGGGTGGAATGTAGTCTTGGATCTTCACATATCTTAGCCTCTTCTACCCTGAACAGTCCCATTACAGCAACTCTGTTCTTTGGGATAAACAGTCAAAATTTCAGACCTTCCCATCCCCCCAACAAGATGGCATCTGGGAAGAGCAAATAGAGCTTCAATTTCAGGTTGCCTCACTTTTGTGAGTTTCTTCTAAAGCTATGTATATATTTTTTGTAATTTGAATTTGATATTATTTTCTAAAGGAAGGGTCTCCACATTGTGTAAGGCCTCTCAGAATGTGGGTCAGCCCTGAAGTGGGCTTCCATGAGGCAGGGGAGAGGGACTCTTGTACCTGCATGCAGGTGGCATTACTTTTCTGGATCCTCAGTCTCTTTGGCAATGACCTCTCCCTCTCCACCTGGAGCCTAGTTGACATGTGGCCATCTGCTGCTGAGGCCTGAGATGGGGATCTTAAACCTCTCCTCTTAGTCCCACCCAGAACCAAGAGGGTCTCTCATAACTGCCCCAGTTACTTCCCAGTCGTCACATGTTTTTCATTAATACTGTGGCTGCAGAAACAGCCATCTCCTACTCTTCTGCCTGTTCAGTGGAGTCCCTCTGATTCAGTCAGCCTCCATAACAGATTGCCTGGGTTTTAACTCAGTCACCTTCAGTGACTTTGAAACTCCTATATCCCTTTCAAGCGACAAGAAACTTAAGCCAGTTTTGGTTACTGACATGACAGTGAAAGCCTAAGACACAAAGAAAAAATATTTTGTACGGTACCATCTAATTTTTAAGACTATAGTATTGCTAGGGACTGAAAAATTGTGATCTGGAAATTAAAACAAAACAAAACAAAACAACTGAACACCAAATCTTTCATTTGCATTCCTACTGTAAGTTTCCTCTTCTTACCCTCCACCCCCATCTCTGCTAAAGAAGGTGAATGAATATCTCCGGCCAACTCTGGAGTAGATTCTATATACAAAGTAGCAACATATAGAAACACAATATTATATTTCAAAATATATTATTTATTTCATAAAGCCCATAAATAGTTACAAGTAACAAATGGTTACTAAGTGGTAGTTAGTAACTTTGTGGTTGCAGGAGCATAGTAATTGGAGTAGTAACACTGCCTATGGATGGGGAGAGTTCCAGTGGACAAAGATAGTGCAAATATAGGCAGAGGAAGTGTTATAAATCCACCAACATTCCCCTGAGACTTTTAATGAAAGCCACTTGCCATTTAATCTTTGCAGAGGAACATAGACATTATGCTGACAAGTATTTTTCTGGTATTTTCTATCAACCATTTATGGAACCTTTCATATGCTTACTTTTTTAAATATTAAAACACTTTAATATGCAGACTAAAAGTTCACAGTATCCAGAATTTGAGATTATACTAACAGTAATCTGAGGAACACATTTATTGATTTCATCCTTTTTTTAGTTCAACAGATTTCTGTAGTTGCCTTACATGAAGATTCTCAAGATGAGGTCATAGATCAGAAGTATCAATATCACTTGGAAACTTGTTATAAATGCAAATTAGTATCATAAACTCTGTGAGGAAGAGTCAGTAACCTGCTTAATACACTATGTCAATGATTTGGATGCATGATAAAGTTTGAGAATGATTGCCTTAGATTATAAATTCAATAGGTCATAAAATGCTTATTTTCTATGACTTCTCTAAGGTATATATTACTGGGTTTCATACAAATATATATATATATATTATAGAAATTTAGGAAATATTTTACAAAAAGACAAATAATATCAAAGTCTGTTTATCTATTTACCCACCCATCTACTTACTTATCTATCCATCCATGCCATAATTACATTTTTAAATTAGTATAACCATTCTCTTACCTGAGAAACTCAAGAAGTAAAGAATGTTGGCAGTGAAGCTGAATCACCCTTTCAGGGTAATCCACAGGTAAAGACTGACTTGAATTAATTCCAGGTGGCATTTTTCCACACAGGTGGACCAGTACATCATAAATGGTCTTATTATATTTGGAAAAGTCACTCTGTCTGGAAAATTTTTTGGCCGATAGGGCTGATGAGTACACTTGTATTTTATACACATCCCTATGGGAAAATAATATTAAAATTAAAAACATCTTAAAATGTTATAAAAAACCATTCTCAATGACTAAATACAGTTCTATTTAAAATCAATTGAGAAATTATACAATTCACTTCATTTACCTATTTTTTGTGAGTAAAAATTTGATTTTCTTAATAACCCCAGAGGTTTCTAGTAACTTGCTTTAAGCACACATCATTATCTAATGGTGCTGCTGTTAAGTCTGAAAGATTGGACTGTGATTAGAAAATGTTAAGGGCTTTGGAAAAACAGAATAAAGGTTAAATTCTAGACCCACTACCTACAATTGTGTGAGTATAATGAGTTATTTAAACTTATTTAACTCAAATTTTGTGGGCTTCCCTCATAGCTCAGTTGGTAAAGAATTCGCCTGCAATGCAGGAAACGCCGGTTTGATTCCTGGGTCAGGAAGATTCCCTGGAGAAGGGATAGGCTACCCACTCCAGTATTCTTGGGCTTCCCTTGTGACTCAGTTGGTAAAGAATCCACCTGCAATGAGGGAGACCTGGGTTCGATCCCTGGGTTGGGAAGATCCCCTGGAGAAGGGAAAGACTACTACTCCAGTATTTTGGCCTGGAGAATTCCATGGATACAGTCCATGGGGTCAGAAAGAACTGGACACGACTGAGTGACTTTCACTTTCAACTCAATTTTGTACAATATTAATTGGAGACAATAATGCCTACAATAATTTATAAGACATTTCAAACATTCATCAAACACACACACACACATACACACACACACACAAAGACACATTTATATACATTTGCTCAATATTGATACTTTAATACTTAGAAGGGCACATCCTCCACATTGGCCACATGAGTGGGGATCCTCACCTTAGAGATAAAGTCCAGAGAGCTATTGTTTCCATATATTTTTCTGCACTTTAAGTAAGACGATACAATCTGTATTTCCTGATACCTCCCATACCAAGTTGTGATTTTTCTGCTCTTTATGTAAGATAATACAATCTCTATTTCCTGATACCTCACATACCAAGTTGTGATGCATGTTAATTTTCAAATGGAGTAAAAAAAAAAAAAGTCCAACCAACTCTTGCTACCTACAGTTTATGAAAGATCTAATACTATTCTGCGTATTTGGTTGCTAGCAATAAGAATCACAAATGCATCACTAGCTTAGACTAACAAATAAAAAGTCCCCAAGGGGCCATTTTGAATGGCAGTTCTCTAGTTTAGTAGCTAGTAGGGATATACAGCAAATTCAAAAGAAACTATAAGTTTTAAGGGTTTCAGTATCGTTCCTCAAAGCCTTGCTCTGACACTTATTCTGTGACTTTATGAAAGTTATTTGACCTTTCTCTCCTCAACCTTCTGAAAATAATAAACCTAGTATATCCTGAAATCACCAACAAATCAAATACTTTATGGAGAAAATTAGCACCATCATGGGCCTTAAAATATTTCTATGAAAAAATTATGAAAAAGATAAATGATAGACCAAAATAGAATTAAAACAAATCAATGAACAAATAAAAACGGGGGGAAAATGAGTGCAAATGAAAGAAATAATAAATAATAAGTGGGCACACAGAGGCCCCATTTATAATAGTTATAAGACACAGATTTTAAATTCAGCGCATGTACTATGTTTAAAATTGAGAATCTTGTCACTGAACTATAAATTATATTAAAAAAAGACTAAACGGAAAATTTACAGATAAGCAAATCCAGTAAGTAAAATTAAGAGAGCAATGGATGAGTTTAACAGCAGGTTAAGTCAAGTGAAAAGCAAACTAATGAACTGAAATACAGGCTATAGGAAAGTACCATACTGCAATACAGAACAACAAAAGGATGGGAAATATAGGAGACTGAGCGAAGAAGAGGAGCCCAAAAGAATGCGGCAGTCACATAACTTGAAAGGACACAGGGTGAGAACTTTCAAAATTGACAACAACAACAAAAATCAAACTACAGATGAAAGAATCACTATGAATCCCGATAAGAATAACTACAAAGAAAACTTACCTAGGACTTCAGAGTAAAGCTGTTGAAACCAAATGTAAAAAGAAACTCTTAAAAGTGCTCTGCTTACCCACAAAAAGAAAATATCTTCAAAGCAGTAAAAATTAAAATTTCAGATGACTTAACAGAAACAGAATACAGAAGAAAATAACATATTTTAAATAAGCTTAAAGAAAATAGTTGCCAACCTTAAATCCTATACCAAATTATACAATTAGAATAAAGGTGGAAAAAAATACATCTATTTTCAGAAACAAAACACAGAATTTGTTACCGATGACTTTAATGCAAAGATCTAAAGATAATTATTTGAGAGGAAGAAAATCATCTTGAGTGAGAAATTAAAGATATAAAAAGAATGAAGAAAAATTAAATCAGTAAATATATGAGCAAATGTTGACTGATTATAATAATAGCATCAATATCCAGGATATACATACACTCCAGATATTTTACATATATATATATATATATATACATGTATATATATATATATATAAATATAAAGTATATAATTATACAACAATAGTGTATGTTGGAAGGAAGAAGATAAAGTTAACATATAATTCCCTGTAACATCAGGGAAGAGAATAAAATTATTAATTATGATAAGACTTCAATAACTTATATGTATGTCATTATGTGTAAAGTAATCATTAAAAGAATTATAGAAGTGTATTTCTAAGCTTGTAGAGGATAAATCATGAAATAAGAGAACAGTTAATCAGTGCAAAAGAAGGCAAAAAAGGAGAGAGAGGGTAGACAGAAAAACAGAAGAACTTAAAAACATCACAGATCTAAATCTAAATTCATAGTATTTGCATTAAATTTATACAAACCAAAAACTTGAAATAAAGGAAAAAGAATAATATGAAACAAGCTAAATATAGGGTATACAAAGAGACATAACCAAAATCCTCAGATATAAAGATTTATGTAAAAGCTTCAAAATGTTATGTAAATATTAACCAGAAGAAAAATGCCTATATTAATAAAATACAATTTAGAATTTAAGGCACAAAGCATCACTAAGTATAAAGAAAGACATTCCACTGGCAGTGCACCACAAACGTATATTACAGCTGCATATTTGAATTAGTCATGGAAGTTCACCATCATTCTAAGAGGAGATTAAGAAAGAGAGAATGGCGAAAATAGAGACAACAAAGGGAAGGAAACAGCAGAACATGAGGCAGAGAAAAACAGTTAAAAATGAGTTTTCTAAGTGAGAGGGTCTACTGAAAGCCAAGTAGATTGATATATCAATGTATCAATATATATATATAAATATCAATATATCAATATCATATAAAATGTTCCCACACTCAGATTTTACTTCAATAACTTGCAGAATAGATTAACAGAAATAATGGAAACCATAAAATAACTTTGAGAGAATGAACGTGGTACTCACAAAATCAGGTGGCCATTGGCCACCTGATGCAAAGAGCCAACTCATTAGAAAAGACCCTGGTGCTGGGAAAGATTGAAGGCAGGAGGAAAAGGGGACGACAGAGAATGGGATGGTTGGGTGGCATCACTGACTCAATGGATATGAGTTTGAGCAAGCTCCGGGAGATGGTAAAGGACAGGGAAGCCTGGTGTTCTACAACCCCTGGGAGCGCAAAGATGGGGGCGTACAGAGTCGGACATGACTGAGCGATTGAACACACACACTCACAAAATACGACATCAAACTTCTCATCAGAAATACTGAATGATTCTAGCTGTATGGGATAATGTAGGAGGAGGGGGTCAACTACTGGCAACATTACATGACCTTGTAAAAGTATCTTCTTAGCCTGAGAGTCCATGATCCAAAAATTCCAAACAAAGAATTACCACTCAATAACACTGTTACTTGGACAATGTAACAATTCAAGAATTTTGGTTGTGAATAGCTTCTTTCCCAGAGCTAGAGGCCCCTCCTACTCCTCTAGAACTGCCTTTGCCCAGGCTGTATGCATGAGCTACTTCTCATTTATCAAAAAAATCAAAGATCTCAGTTCCATCAGGAAACAAGGAGACCCACAAAGTCACCAGTAGGGATAAAAAACAGAACAGTTACTAGGAAATCATCCAAAACTATAAGAGCTTTTTAAACGTTTTTTTATTTGATGAAGTGATCCTGCCTCTGAGAACCTTCCTATATAACATCTAGAAATGTTTGCTACCACCTGTAAACAGACACATTCAATCTTAGCATTGTTTTTAAGAAAATAACCAAACAAAGTAACAGAAGTAAATGCCCAACAATTAGTGAGAATCGGCAAGTAAATAACGACACAGAAGGCAATAACATACAACAAATTAGCAATCAATATTATAGTAAAATATTAGCAACTGAAAATTAAAATCATAAGCTCTATCAAAAGCAACAAAAATTGAGAATGCTTAATAGCAAAAATTCTGGGATGCATTCAATGTGGAATAGAAATAAATTTATAGGCCTGAAAATAATTAAGCATACCATTCAAGTTTAAAGGAAAAGTAAATCACAAAGAAAATCAATCAGCAGTATTTAGAAAATGCAGAGATGAATAAATCAATCTAACAGCTTATTCATTATGAGACATAAAAGTAAAATATCTAAATCAAGAAAATATAAAATTAAAATTATAGCGATCTTAAACATACAAACCATACTACTACTAGTTACAAGTGTTACATAATGAATTGTAAATGCTCAATGATTTCTCTGAAAATTAAAAAAAAAATAATTAGAATACACTAAAACTAGATACACTTTTCAGTAGAAAAAAACAACAAAACAGAAAACTGAAAAATTATAAGGGAATAATTTCTCTAAAAAATTCCCTGGAGTCAGATGATTTATGATTGAGTCTATAACTTAGCAATTCAATCTATGATGCTGATAATATTTATTAAAAAACTGAAAAAGATACAGGAAAACTAAACAGAGTAACCAAGCTCATGCCTGTGTATAGATGCAAAACTTCTAATACAGCCTGTCTAGTTACACAGATTAGTACTTGCCCCTATGGTGCCAGCAAGTTACCCCAGTGATGAAAAAGGAGGTAGGAAAACTCTAAGAACCACTACAGTATTAACAACAGAGGTGCCTAAATTCCCGTCAAAATTAACAATATAATTAAGTGGCTTGATATGACCAATGCAGTTAACTGTTTTAAACATTCTGAGTAATAAAACAACACATGAAAGAGGTCAAGATACTGTCAAACAGGAGATAGTATCAAAGAAATTGTGTCTTCCCTCTTCACTATTTTATCCATCACCCTGATGACACTCTTGATAGACAGCTGAATTTCATTTATACAGAAATAAAATAATCCTGTTTTATACAGTTTCTAAATTTTTCAAGTTTAAAAGGATATCTTGCCCATATCATCCATTCTCACTTCACAGATGAGGAAACTGAGGTTCAGAGACTTTCAGGGCTTGCTCCAAATCATTGGATGTTTAGAAGAAATTTAAAAGTACATGCATACTCAAAAATTTCTATTTGCATCCTTTTGCTTTTCTAATAGTCTCCTCATAATTGATCAGTTTAGAATAAATTAACATTGAGTTTCACTTCAAACAATCTCACTAAATAGATATTTATATGATACAAGGCAAACATAGAGAAATGTTAGAGAAAAATATAGCTGTTACCTTCTTACAGTCTCTGGAATACGAAGAGAATGGGGGCCTTCAGGCCAACCGAAAAGACTGAACCAGGTCTGAACTGCATTTATAGTCTTCAGAAAGAAGTCATATGTCCTTGTTCCTTCTTTAGGAGAAAAGAATTCCTTGTCTTTTGCCTCCTTTTTCATAAATCTATTGCCTTTCTTTGGCATTTCATATTTGCTTGACTTTAATCTTTCAGGTATTATTTCCATTCCTAAAATTCATATTTGTTTATAAAAAAGGATTACTTGACAATAAGGTAAAATAATCTGTCAGCTAGTCCTATCTGTATGCAGACAAATGGAACTCATTCTGCACATTATTCTACGTTCTCAAAGAAACTCTGATCAATTTACTGTAGCTTAAAATTAAACCTTATTTTCAAATGGCCAACAGAAATACTTTAAAAAGATATGTTTCAATAAAGAAAACTATTAAATTTTCTTCATGTCGTAACATTCCCCAAAATGGAAGCTTTCATTTTATATTACATATGTAAAATATTTAGACAATTCTTCAGTTTTACTTATTAGACAGAATTAAACTTTAGCTGAATAACTTATAAAAACAAAAAATTGGTTTTGGATTCAAAATGACTTTCTGTCCAAGTGAAGCACTTCGATAAAACAAAACATGTTCAAGCTAAAGAAATTTTCAAGAATATAAAATGATTTTATCATGTTTTGGTTTTCAAAAATATCTGCTGATGTAATTGTACAAGCACACACTCATTTCAAAACCTCTCAGCATTTAATTTGGCTTGGTCCACTCAATTAAGGGAAAATGTTCAATATTATCCATACCCAGAGAAAGGAATATTTGAAAAGTTAATTGCAAATAACAATATCAAGTTCACATATTTATCTGTGTGCAACATGTTCTTCCCGGGTGGCTCAGTGGGAACCTACTTGCAATGCAGGAGCCACAGGAGCTGCGGGTAAAGCAGATGACCCTCTCAAAACTAGTGACAAATTCAGCTTTCTTCATGAATTTCTTATTACTTGAAAAATGTCTAAGTTTTGAATCAAATAATATTAAACAGATAATGCTTTGGATTGGGTTGGAGAGGTACACTATGTATTTGCCACATACCAATAAACAATTTTCTCTTTGCAGGCTCAGCACCACTACATTTACCAGGAGCAGTAGAGGGTAAGCCAGTTTCTCGACTGGCAAGCAGACTCTTGCTTTCAACCTTCACAGAACTGGCATCCTTTTCTACAAATGACATATTGGATCAGAGTAGGTCAAACAAGCATTTGTGAATTCACTATCAAATTACTGAACCTGAATTTCATAATTATATATATATAAACATTACAGTAAATATGTATATATATATACATACACACATACATACAGTACAAAATAAAAAATCTAAGTTCCCATTACTCATGAATAAGATGTATAATAAGAAGAAAATAAAGAGTGACATGAACTGAACTGAATGAACTTTATAAGGCAATTATTATGATATATCAAAGTTACTGGAGAATGAACAATGTTCAACTTTAGCATAAACAAGTACATATAGTCTTTTAAATATTTCTACACCCAAATTTTTAGAATTACTATATATAGTGCTCAAAATCATATATAAAAAGACTGTCACTAACAAAGTAATTTCTTTCTAGTTAATTTTCTGAAATGAAAGCATTGCTTGGTTATGATTCCATTTTTTCCAGCTTTTGATCTCTATTCCAGTTAGAGCTGCTGTGACTTGGCCACTATGGTAATTCAAACCACCACAGGCAATGCTGAACAAGAAAAGGAAGCAGATATAACCTACCACCAGATATCTATCTACCTACATATCTACTTATCTATCTACATATATATGTGTATGCATATTATATAAGAATACAATATATATTATATAACAATAAAATGTTTAATACAACACATATACACAGAATGTTATTCCATCAGAGAAGCATGCCCTGTGCAATTAAAAAGATCTAACATGAAAGTTTCGCACCACAACTCCCGAGCTAGTAAATCATGGGTACATTATACAAGTTCTCTGAAACATCTGTTTTTTATCCATAAAATGAAATCAAGGGCTCTGAACTCATGTGTTTGTTTTGAGGATTACTTTATAGGCAGCAACACATATAAATAATTTGGTATATACTAAATTTCTTCCACCCTTTCAGTACAAAGCCATTCAGAATTTGCCAGAGAACTTTTGCCCAGTAGGTATGCACATCTCCACAATGCTAAGCCACTGCAGACTCCATAGAAGGAAGCCTTAGAAAATTCAATGACAGAATGAGTCATTTTGCCAGAATGATACTGCATTAGACAGCACCTTTTCAAGTCAACATCAAATGACAAAAGGTTCCTAGTGGGGTACAAACCCACATCTGTACACTTCAACTAAACTCAGGGGTTCATATGATACTTTTTTATTTGACATATTAAGTTTAACAACTTAATGATTTTTATTACATATAAGTCATACTTCTTTACTTTTGGATATACTTAGTATGTTTTAAGATTTCACCTTTACTTAACGTATCATTCTCTAGAGCACAGAAACTACATATGGAGGCTCTGAGGTCTCATAAATTTGGTTAGAATTCCCTGAGCAATGTGCTCATCCTCCCTATGACTCATTTTTTTTAATTAAGAAAATAAATTTATTGGATATGAACATTATCAAATTTTGGTCATTTATGACTCAGTTTCTTAATCTGCAAAGTGAGATTAATAAGAGTATTGAACCATGGTTGTTGAGAAGACTAAATGAAATAACAAATATAAGGCACTCAGCACAGAATGTCATATGCCTGGAAGGCACTAAATATATGTTATAAATCATTGCCTGCATTTTTCTGAAGATATCTTAGACTATTTAAGAATCATGATATCTTTCTATAGTAATGCTTACCCAAATGGATACATTATTTTAAACAATTATCATACAAATACAAAGACTCCATTTTTTTTCCTTCTAAAGAGATAGCAGTATTTTGTACAGTAATTCCTCATTATTTGCGGAGGGGGCATTATGAAAAATAGAAAAAAGAGGTAAAGTAATAATAATAAGTTATAATACCAATAATAATAAAATGACAATAATAATAATACATTTCAGTTATTTATAGTCTAAGAATCTTCACAAAAGCCTTTCTTTTTTATAAACACACCGCTAGTATCATGCTGCTCCCCCATAAAGCACATTTTGTTTAATAACAGATGTTTAAGGATCTGAGTACTAAAGATAAAAGCTTATGGTAAAATGGTGAGGTGAGAACCCAAAATAGAATTTCCACCCAGGTACTGCAACTTTTCATCCTCTGCTCTTTCTATTACATTGTCTTATTTGATATCTCACATCCCATCCATCCAGTATATTAGAAGAATATAACATCAAAATTTGTCAGAAAAATCTTCAAAATTCTGAAAATGTGTGCAAAATTTGTAATACACATGTGCTGAGAAGGAACAATCAGAGTAGTAAGGAGAGACCCCAGGGTATGTGGAAGCCTAGAGCTTGATGCTGGAGAAGGAAATGGCAGCCCACTCCAGTACTCCTGCCTAGAAAATCCCATGGATGGAGGAGCCTGGTGCAGGCTACTGTCCATGGGGTCGCAAAGAGTCGGACATGACTGAGCGACTGACTTCACTTTCACTTTAGAGCTTGATGAGGGGAGTGGGGTGGGTCAACAGTATAAACTGCTCTTCAGTAGTGCAGAGACAACAGTTTAATGGATCTAACTGCCTAATTTCCTCTGCTATTTGTTTCCCTCTCTGTGGAAAATAGAGTGGTTTATTGGATTGGTAAATAGGCAAGCATAGCTTGTATTCACTCTTCTTCCTCTTTGGGAACAAGCCTGTTCAATGAAGGGATACAGTCTCCTCTTAACTCCCTATTGTCATCCTCACCCAAATTAGCTAAGAGGGAAGCAGAAGTTGAAGGGCAAGAGTGAGCAAGGTTAGTTGATTAAGGAAGGTCCCTGGACAATGAGACAAAGATAAAGGACAGCCTAAGGCAGGAAAGACTCTTCTTTCCTTGGCTTTGTGATGGGACAGATGATGGGTAAGGCATGTTTGGAATTTGAAAAGTCAGTGTCTTCCTGCCAGATGGCCTCCAGTTCTTCTGAAAAGTCTCAGTCCCCCAAGAATGAGGCAGAACAGGATTCAATAGGTTTCACAGGAGTGGTAAACTTTTGAAGCAAGTGGAGAAGATGAGAAAACTTGAAAACAGACAAGACCTGCCATTCAGCACTGAAACTTAAGCCTTTAACAATCTACACAGAAAAAAATTTTTGCACTATCCATCATTCTCAATTTAACAATTGAAAATGCTGGAGGGGGTGTGTAGAAAATGAGACCTTCTACACTGTCAGTAGGAGTGTAAGTTGGTACAATCACTATGGAAAACAGTGTGGAGGTTCTTAAAAAATCTAAAATAGGATTACCATATGATCTAGCAATCCCACTTCTGGGCATATATCCAGATGAAACTGTAATTCAAAAAGATATATGCACTCCTACATTCATAGCGGCATTACTCACAATAGCCAAGACAGAGAAACAACCTAAATGTTCATCAACAGATGAATGGATAAAGAAGATATGGCATATATATATACACACACATAGACAATGGAATACTACTCAGCCATCAAAAATGAAATACCATTTCCAGCAACATGGATGGGCGTAGAGATTATCATACTAAGTGAAGTAAGTGAGACAGAGAAAGACAAATACCATATGATATCACTTATATGTGGAACCTAAAATATGGCATAAATAAACATATCTAAAAAAGAAACAGATTCATAGACATGGAGAACAGACCTGTATTTGTCAGAGAGGAAGCAGGGAGGGAGAGGGTCAGACTGAGAGTTTGAGGTTGTGATGCAAACTATTACATTCAGAATGGATAAATAACAATGTACAGCACATGGAACTATATTCCGTATCCTCTGATAAGCCTGAGTCATGAGTGTCTGAGTGGAAAAGAATATAAAGAAAATATACGTATGTGTATGAGTTACTTTGCTATACAGCAGAGATTGGCACAACACTGTAAATCAAACAACACTGTAAATCAACTATACTTCAATTAAAAAAGAAATAATAGTCATTCTATTATGGAATTGGAATGAAAAATCCAATTTATAACAACTTACCATATTTTACAATAATTTTTTGCTCATCAAGATGAATTGCCATATATGAATAAATAGTAAGCATGCAGTTTTCTGCTGTTGCAGTAACTGGAAGTGGAAACCTAAAAGTGAAAATATTGCATTTTAGTAAATTAAAATCTTTAGATGCAGTAAACACAATGAAAAAAAATTTTAGCTATTCTGGATGTCTATAACAATCAAGACATGAACTAGTCATCACTTTTCTTTCCTTCTATCAATACTTTGGTTTTCTTAAATACCTATTGTATCTAGCTTAATGGTGTAAAAATATTTACTTTTAAAGCTTTTAGCAGAGATGGTAAATTTCACTTTCAAGTGTGCTCTAAAACACAGCTTGTAATTATGCAGGTTCACAAACAGATTCAGGAAATTTTAGAGTTGAAGGAGCCTCAGAGTTAATCCACTCACCTTCTTCCATAGAATCTGTGACAAATGGTATCTAGCTTCAGAGGACCAGCATGACACTCATGACTCAGAAACAAGCCATTTCATATCTAGAGAACTGTAACCTCACAAATTCTATTTCAGGGCAACACAAAATCATATCTACAACCTATAATCTCCATTACATTCCTTCAAATATTTAAATACAGTTCACTATATCTTCTCTAAGCTCTCTTTTCCATATTAAAAACATTTAGAATGTTCAAGGGTTCTTTCAACTTCAAGGCCTTTAAATATTTCACATACCACCTAACTTCTTTAGATGATCTTTTGTTTTGTATTTATCCTTTAAATGTGTCTGAGAATTGAAAGTAATATTGTAAAAGCTGTTCAACCAGTACAAAATAATATTACCTTCCACAAGCTGCATATTCTATTTTATGAAAGCATTGTGAAATTGTCATTTTCACCAGTCACAAAACACTCTTAGATGATACTGGACCTAACTTAGGTGACAACTCTATCCTTGTGCAACTGATTTTTTAATATAAATACTATATTTTATATCTATATCACTGTAATACCACCTTATTGGTTTCAGTTCTGCATTATAGCATATCAAGATAATTTTACTCTTGAACCAGCTATCAAACTAGCTCTTCTATCTAGCTTATTATGGTCACTGGCCAAGGCAAAATGATAAAATCTCATTTTATAATCCAAGTTAAATACAGAACACAAATAAAATATAGAGCACAAGTAAAATATAGACTGCAAGTAAAATATAGAATAGGATGAGACTAATAAAAGTCTGTAGCTGAAATATAATGAGTTGTCAAGGGACATTAAAATAAACATGCTATATATAAATGAACTGATTTTCACCTCAGCTCTGCATAAGATGTTTTCCCATAAGAAATGCATTGTTTTCACCTTTACTAATTAGTGTGTTAAAATATTGTGCAAAATATACAGATTCAACATTGTCTTGTTTAACCAACCCTAGTCATTCCCTTGCCTCATCCTAAACACATGCGTTAGATTGTCCTCTTCAGGATTAGGTTGTATTTTTATATGTAATTTTTTCCACATGATTTCCCTCTTAAAATGAAACTTAAAATTCCTTGATAGCATGAATCATTACTTCTACATACTATGCATTTATGCCAAGTGTAGCGACCAATCAAAATTCCATTAACTGACCAACTATGTTTAAGGATATTTTTCAGATTAAATAATATAGTTTATCAACAGACACCATCATCGTTGCTATCTTAGAACCAAAAATGTTAATTTTGTTTTAACAGTGATTATAGAAGCAGGAAAAAAAAAAAGGAAAGAAAAAAAGACAACTCTAGCAAATCCTGTGGGTGCTCTGTCCTTAAGTTCTTATCCCCCAGGAAGTAGTCTTTGTGCTGGACTCCCATCCTCTGGGTGGGCATGGTGGGGTAACGGTTACCTTCTTCAGAGAATTACTACTGGGCTACTGGAGCCACTGAAAGTTCCAACTGCCTTAGGAGCTTATGGTCCTCAGAGTAATCCTGCAGCCCATGCCTTTATACTGTGGGAGTTTAATAGTCCAACAATCTTGCTTCAAATAGCACAAAAACTGTACAATGGTAACCTCATCTGCAAAGAACTCCAGGGATCAAAGTGAGGTTGGAACTCAATTTTCATATTTATTTGGGATGACTGATTCCTGGTTCTGCTTCCATTACCTCCTTACTTTTTTTTTTTTTCTGGGAGTTCTTCCCTAATAAATAAGGTATCCATGAGGTCTCATCTAAAAGTTAGCTTGAGGACAACACTACCCAAGACAACTAACCAAATGAACAAACAAAAGAAGCACTATCACTTGAAATATTTATGAAATGGTACAAAACTAAGGAAAATATGTTTTGAAATAAAATTTCACTATGAGAATAAAATGGGAATAAATATCAATTGTTTTTCTCTTATAAAACTAGTCTGTCAGAGATGATAAGATATGATTTCAGATGCTCCTTAAAGAATAACCAACATACACAAAATTCATTTGACCACATTCTTCTTGGAGCATGCAATACAGAAACTGGACAAGTTATACAGTATGGGAATATGAACACTTTATACAATGATATTATTAAAAATTCATTTAAACAGAAAAAGGACTTTCAGTTGGTAATACTAACACATTATAACAAAAATATTTCTGAGAAAATTGGGTACTTCATGGTATTTTATCAAAGAATAATGGTGTTATTTATGGATTCTCTATGCCAATCCACACAGACAGGAACTATGTGTGGTAAAGGATTTACTCTAAAAATACTCAATATTACAGTAACAGTGAAATGAAAAGGCACTCTGACATTATGGATTTCAATTCCATTCTGAAATTTAAATAGAAAATTTCAGGCATGAGTGAAATAGAACAGTTTCACTGGACTAAAATTGGGATGGACATTCCTGGTAACAACAGAGTTGATAGGATGCAGATGTTGACGAACATGGTGGAAATGTGGTAGCTACTGTGCTGAGCATCTAACATGCATTATTTAATTTACCTAAATCCTCTCAACAGTCCTAGAGGATAGGTATTATTAATTTTCTCAGCTTTTGGTTAAAATAGCAAAGTCCAGAAAAAGTCAATAATTGTTTAAGTTCACCCAATGAGAAAAGAGAGGGTCCAAGTTCAAATTCAATCTGCCTGAAACAAAGCTCTGATATTAGCCACTGCATAGGAATGGTGAGCTTCCAGACCTGTCTTGCAGAGATGTTCAAAGCTGGGAAGTCTGCATAAAATCACATAGGTGATGATGAACATAAACATAAATGTTTTTCAATAGTTTTTTAAATCAATTATTTCATTAAAAACCACACACTATAATACTTCTAGCTAGTCTAATAATGTTAAATTACATAAGTCCTTATTAAAAATTAGTTTAAGTAAAAGACTTTTTTAAAAGCTATAAATATTTTCCTGGGTTCTCAGGAAGAAATATTTGACTTCAAATGCGCTTCTAAGTAAACCATAACCAGCATTTACAAAACTGATATAAACAAATTCTCCTGTTGGACACATGCAAATTCTAGAGGTGGAAATTCTGTAGTTGTATACAGAAACAAAAGGTACTTCTGTACCCTAAGGGACAATGCAAAATTAGGAAAAACTTGAGTCACTCTTTTAAACAGAATTTTTATGGACAAACTACTGATATTTTACTGTGATAAATCAAACAATAAATACCATAATATATGAAAAGTCATGTATGGAGTACACATTTTTTTTCTCTGTTATTTCAGGTTCATCTAATAATTCTCATTAATGATTTATTTCCTCTGTTTCCAATTATGTACTTTAAATTCTTCTAAACTTACAGAACTACACGTGTATATACCCTGTACTAAGTTCATCAATTCCCATTTTGCTACATTTATCTCTCTTTCCTTTTTATTTGCAATTAATTTTCTTAAAAGGTACGTGTACACAAATTTACCTTTAAATATTGGCATATAACCCCTAAGAACAAGAGCTTTCTTTCATATAACCAAAATTCTGTCATTATGACCATTAAATTTGACATTAGTACAAGAATATTATCTACTTTATAGTCCTTATTCAAGAGTCCCAATAATGCCAGGGTCCAAATTGGGATCAGTCATTAAATTTTGTCTCTTTTATTCCAGGACAATTTCCGAGCCTTGTTTGATCCTTCACGGCACTGACATTTTAAAGTCAAGCTGTCTGAATTGCTCTGATTGTCCTCTCATGACTGGAAAAGATTTAAACATTTGTAGCAAGAAATCCTTATGTGTTGTGGCATGCTTCCAGCTTAACTGCATCAGGAAGCACAGAAGGTTAGTGTTCCTCATTATTTGTGATGCTGAATATGGTCATTTAATATGGTGTTGCCCATCAGATGTCTTCATTTTTTATAGAGTATTTCTAAAAATATGATTTACATATAATTATATGTATAATTTACATATAATAAAATCCATAGTTTTAAGATGTGTAACGCAGTAGTTTTTAATATACTTACAGAGTTGTATAATATCACCACTACCTAATTTTTAAATATTTTCATCATCCGTGAATAAAACCCATAAACATTGGCATTCATTCCCCATTTGCCCCTTCTCGTAGACCCTAGAAGTCGCTAATCTACTTTCTGTCTCCATGGATTTGCCCATCCTGAATGTTAAATAATTAATTAGAATTATTACTTGTAGTTAAAAGTAGTAATTGGTGGTGAGATGTTGAGACCATATGGACATCTGATCCTCATCAACCTTTCATCCAAAGTATATACACTCTGTCGGGGTTGCATAAAGCCTTCTGGAAGGGCTCCTCCAAGGAGAGAGGTCAGTGGCTTGAAAGGTTGACAACCACTGAGCCAGGATTCGAAACTGCACAGTGCCTGAGAGTTTGTGAAGAATTAGTCTTGATTTTTTAAATGTTTAGTAGAATTCTGCAATGAAACCATCTGGGACTGGATTTTTCTTTGTGGGAAGATTTTTAAATAACTATTCAACTTTGGATAAGAATTATAAAATGTTCTGATTTTCTATTTCTTCGACAGTATGGATAGTCTTCATCTTTCCAAGAAATGGTCAGTTTCATCTAAATCATCTAATCTGTTAGAATACAGATTAAGTATTCCTTTCTTTCTACTTTATTTGAATTTAATTTGCTCCTCTTTTTCTAGTTTCTTTGAGTTGTGCAAGGTAGAAGGTTAGACTATTATATGAAATCGTTCATAGTATTTAATATAGGTATTGAAAACTATAAATTTCCCTCTAAACATTGCTTTAGCTGTATCCCATAAATTCTGATATACGTTTTCATTTTCTCTTATCTCAGAATACTTCTTTTTTTTTTTTTTATTAGTTGGAGGCTAATTACTTCACAACATTTCAGTGGGTTTTGTCATACATTGATATGAATCAGCCATAGATTTACACGTATTCCCCATCCCGATCCCCCCTCCCACCTCCCTCTCCACCCGATTCCTCTGGGTCTTCCCAGTGCACCAGGCCCGAGCACTTGTCTCATGCATCCCACCTGGGCTGGTGATCTGTTTCACCATAGATAGTATACATGCTGTTCTTTTGAAATATCCCACCCTCACATTCTCCCACAGAGTTCAAAAGTCTGTTCTGTATTTCTGTGTCTCTTTTTCTGTTTTGCATATAGGGTTATCGTTACCATCTTTCTAAATTCCATATATATGTGTTAGTATGCTGTAATCTTCTTTATCTTTCTGGCTTACTTCACTCTGTATAAGGGGCTCCAGTTTCATCCATCTCATTAGGACTGGTTCAAATGAATTCTTTTTAACGGCTGAGTAATATTCCATGGTGTATATGTACCACAGCTTCCTTATCCATTCATCTGCTGATGGGCATCTAGGTTGCTTCCATGTCCTGGCTATTATAAACAGTGCTGCGATGAACACTGGGGTGCATGTGTCTCTTTCAGATCTGGTTTCCTCAGTGTGTATGCCCAGAAGTGGGATTGCTGGGTCATATGGCAGTTCTATTTCCAGTTTTTTAAGAAATCTCCACACTGTTTTCCATAGCGGCTGTACTAGTTTGCATTCCCACCAACAGTGTAAGAGGGTTCCCTTTTCTCCACACCCTCTCCAGCATTTATTGCTTGTAGACTTTTGGATAGCAGCCATCCTGACTGGTGTGTAATGGTACCTCATTGTGGTTTTGATTTGCATTTCTCTGATAATGAGTGATGTTGAGCATCTTTTCATGTGTTTGTTAGCCATCTGTATGTCTTCTTTGGAGAAATGTCTGTTTAGTTCTTTGGCCCATTTTTTGATTGGGTCATTTATTTTTCTGGAATTGAGCTTCAGGAGTTGCTTGTATATTTTTGAGATTAATCCTTTGTCTGTTTCTTCATTTGCTATTATTTTCTCCCAATCTGAGGGCTGTCTTTTCACCTTACTTATAGTTTCCTTTGTAGTGCAAAAGCTTTTAAGTTTCATTAGGTCCCATTTGTTTAGTTTTGCTTTTATTTCCAATATTCTGGGAGGTGGGTCATAGAGGATCTTGCTTTGATTTATGTCGGAGAGTGTTTTGCCTATGTTCTCCTCTAGGAGTATTTTCTATTACTTCAGTCATGTTTAAAAATATTGAGACTGTGGACTTCCCTGGTGGTCTAGTGGTTAAGAATCTGCCTGCCAGTGCAGAGGACATGGGTTCGATCTCTGGTCCAGGAAGATCCCACATGCTGCAGGACAATCAAGCCGGTGTACCATACCACTGAGCCCACACTCCAGAAACCTCAAGCTGCAACTACTGAGTCCATGAGCCGGAATTACTGAAGCCCAAACATCTTAGAGCCTGTGCTCTGTAACAAAAGAAGCCACCACAATAAGAAGCCCTGTGCACCACAACTAGAGAGTAGCCACCGCTTGCCACAACTAGAGAAAGCCCATGCAAAAGCAACAAAGACCCAGTGCAGTCAAAACTAAATAAAACAAAATTAAAAAAAAAATCTTGAGATTTGTTTTATAGTCTAGCATTTAATCTATCCTAGAGAATGTTACATATGCACTTGAAATAAAATGTGTTTTCTGCTGCTGTTAAATGGTAATACTCTAAAGATGTCTATTAAGAGCACTTGGTTGACAGTGCTTTTCAAGTCTTAAATACCCTCATAGACTTTTTGTCTAGATGTTTTCTCCATTACTGACATTGGGGTCTTGAAATCTCCAACAATTATTTCCAAATTATTCATTTTTCCTTTCAAATCTATTTGTTTCGTAGACTTCAAGGATCACTTGTTAGGTATTTATATGTTTATAGTTTTTATATGGCCTTGATGGATTGAGAATCTATAATTATCATTATAAAATACTCATCTTTTTCTTTAGCAATCTTTTTCAGTCTATTTTTAATAATATTAGTATAACCATTCCAATTCTCTAATAGTTGTGAATTGCAGAGTATAACTTTTTCCATCTTTTTAATTTCAACCTTATCATATGTTTGAATCTATAGAGTTGTAGTTTTTTTTCCTAAATCAAGCCTGACAATTTCTGTGTTTTGATTAGATTGTTTAATACATTCAAATGTAGAGTTATTATCAATATTTTTGGATTTATAGCTCCTATTTTGTTTTCTGTATGATTTATACGTGTTTTCTTTTGTGTTTTCTTTTTTGCCTCATTCTACATTAAGTGGATTCTTTCTAGTATACCATGTTAATTCCTCAAAGATATTTAACTGCATTTTAAGTTATTTTCTTATTGATTGCTTTCAGGATTATAATACACATCTTAACTTAGCATCTACTCCAGATTTAAACTAACTCAATTTCACTATGTTATGAACTATTGCTGCAATATAGCTCCATTCCTTTGCTTTATTGTCACACAGAATTACATCTTTATGTGTTACAAATCCAACAATCTAGTGCTATAATTGTTGTTTTATATAATCTTATGTCTTCTAAAGATGTTAAGAGAAAAAAGGAAAAATTGATTTATATAGTTTTTTATATTAGATTTCATTAGCATTAGATTTCTTGTTCTCATCTTTTCTTCTTGTGGACTCAATTTACTATACAGTATCATTTCCTTTTTCCAATATAGCTTTATTTCTACTGCCCTGCTTTGGTAATGCTACTTACAAAATATCTCTAAATTACTATTAGTTCAACTATACCACATTATATTGTTTTGTACAAGTGTTTTTAAGAATCAATTAAGAGAATAAATATATTGCAGTATAGTCATAAAGTTCCAGAGTTGTGATTGATATATTTTTTTGGAATATCAACTGACTCAAGTTTCAGGATCATAAAGAAATTCTCATTTACTTTCATTTCAATATTCCTATGATGCTGTTTTGGACTTATCTTTATTTTCTGTTACTACAAAAAGGATGCCTCTGGATACTATAAGTTTAAGAATAAGAGATTCCTATAGTGTCACTGGATTCATTTGATTTTTACTAAATCTATAAGTATCATAAAAATGTCCTTAAACATTACACTGACTGAAATGGAAGTGCCACTATTCATAATTTTTCATCTATGATACTGGCATCTTTATAAAATCAGCCTAATACATCAGTCTCCTTTAATCTAATCCACATATACAGTGCATGTGTACATGTATACACACAGGCATATACACACATCACATACTATATACCTTTCCTCATACTCAAACAGTCATTATTGTCTTAGTCCCATTTGATTATTTTCTACACTTCTGGATTCTAGGAAGGAAGTCACTGCAAGCTAAAAAACGTAAAACCAACAACAACAACAAAAGTAAGACAGAGATTATATTTTTACAAATAACAATTTTTGTATTGAATTGCATGGTGACCACGTTAATTCATTAAATAAGGTGTGGAAAGTTTGATCATTCATCTCTCCGGTTGTTAGCTGGTGGATAATTAAAACTCTAATTACACATCTCTAAATCTGTCCCAATCAACAGTGAAGATAAGAGACTCTTATGCTTGTCATCCCAAATCATTCTAGAAATGAAACACTGAAGTTCCATGTTAAATCTCTATGATAAATTTCCTAGTAATTATAGTACTTTATCACTTTCCAACAGCATATGAAGTACTGTGATGGTCTGTCAACAGTATGTCAAACACCATGAGAAATATTATGATATAATTTATATATTTCTCATCTTAACTAAGGATCTGCTCCTATATACACACTATTTACAGGCAGATCTTACACTCTAAAAACAGCCCGACTGAACATGGTTTTAATTCACAAAGAGATGAGCAGAGCAAGAAGGGACAGGGTGGCAGGGTGTGGGTTTTGGAAGCACATATTTTCAGTCTTGGTTGTCTGTCCAAATCTTTCTCTACAAGGCAGCTAGAAAACTATAAAATAACATGATGGAAAAACTAGCAATGGCTATGAAGGGTTAAAAGGAGAGTTTACAGTTAATGCTGCTTTGGGTCAGTGATCTAGATTCCTATTTATAGGACTGAATAAACTGAGAAATAGAAGGAGAAGAAAATATCTGGGTGAGCCCTTTGAAAATTCTTGTCATTTTTAAAACTCACTACTGCCAACATCATCATCAAAAACGCGTCCTTATTGCTATTCATACAGTATTTAAATGAAGACTTTCAAAGGATGGACTCACTTTGGATGATCATGTTTGCTTTGCAGAATTGGTTACACAAAAGAAAGATCCTTGAACATCCTTTCCAAAACAGCTTATCCATACCTATTCACAATGTTTCTCAATTCCATAATTGCTAGCAAAATAATTCACATGTAACCTCACTTAACACACAAAGAAAAGGTTGATAAGTTATTTAAATATCTAATGCTTACTACAGGTAGCACTTTTATGTTAGGTCAACTGGACTTCATCTCTTGCTGTAATGTATATTTATAACTGTCTAGGTCATTCATGATGTTGGCAGACAGAAGAATCTACCACAACTGATGACATCATATGCCATTTTGTTAATCAGTGATAAATTTACAGAGTTTTGAATTATTTATTTTTAATCAATCAAAATATACTGAAAAGATTCCTGATGATAATGTGATGTGATTCTCAATTATTTGTTTTTCCATATCCTTTCTTAAGGGAAGGGGAAAATAGTAAAGTTATAGCTACTCTTCTGGGCATTGCAATAATCCACAATATATGTTATCTGCAGTCCATTACAAGTCCAGCTTGTAAATGCTATTTACAAGCATCAATGATTCTAGCAAATATGTGCTATAAACCAATTTATTGAATTAAAAGAGATTTTAGGTTTGACCTAAATGTGCACAAATCCTCCGAGGTATGTTTCACATATAAAAGTATTCCATTGATTTGTATCACAGTAGAATGAGACAAGGGCAGAGAATTCTTCTTCAGACACATAAGAGCTCTATAAATATTCATCAAGTCTAGAAATATATGTCCATTCAGCAAAATTTTAAATATATATAAATTCTTTTTACAAGAGTCATCTCATTTTTAGTCTGCCCAATAATGTGGAAATAATCTCATAATTGATATAAACCATTTTGGAAATCTTAAATCTCTCTTTAGGGCCTATTTTTACAATTCAAGACCATTAACTTTGGTTAATATATATATTATGTTTAATTTTTAATCCAGGGTTCTTATGGGAAAATACTATAGTTGTTAATACAATTTAAAATGGAGTTTCCAGGAAAGAATTATGGCAAAAAGCAAAATTTGTCAGCACTGAAATATGTTTGAAAAAATTAAATATATTCACATATGGACATATTTCAGTTATACATATATACTATTAATGTATAAACCATGTCTGCATTCACAAAAGTATGTAAATTTATTACATTCTAAAAATAAACAGGAAACATTTTAAACTTTAACCAGAAAGAAATACAGATTACTTTAACCGAGTAACGTAACCCCTCAAAAACACAACTGCTAAAAAGGTGGCTGCTCCATAATGTGATTATTGCAATAATACCTAATAAAACTGAGTTGAGAAATTATTTCTAACTTGGGTGAACCATTTGGTATTTTGCTGCTTACATGCTTATATAATTAATGGTTAATTCCAAAAAACTTAGAGCTGAAGCTCCAGCTATTAGATATGTTATGTAGGTCAACACTTGCAACCTGATGCAAACTCCCTCCATGATGACATGAACTTATATAAAACTCATTTTCATTAAGCAATTCCTAAACTACTATATTGCACTTTACTTTAGAAGATAGCCTTGACCTGGCTAAAAAATAGAGTAGGTAATTTTTCAGGTTATTTTCACTGTAGCTCTTAGAATATTTCAGGATATATAAATACATATATATATATATACACACACGTACACACATATATACACACACATATATGCACATATTGTATATACAGTTTTTTTTTAATGAATCTAACAGAAAAGATATCAGTGCAAAGATATCACTGATCAGGGATCAGGGCAAAGAAATAGAGGAAAACAATAGAAAGGGAAAGAATAGAGATCTCAAGAAAATTAGAGATACCAAGGGAACATTTCATGCAAAGATGGCCTCAATAAAGGACAGAAATGGTATGGACTTAACAGAAGCAGAAGATATTAAGAAGAGGTGGCAAGAATACACAGAAGAACTGTACAAAAAAAGATCTTCACGACCCAGATAATCACAATGGTGTGATCACTCACCTAGAGCCAGATATCCTGGAATGTGAAGTCAAGTGGGCCTTAGGAAGCATCACTATGAACAAAGCTAGTGGAGGTGATGGAATTCCAGTTGAGCTATTTCAAATCCAAAAAGATGGTGCTGTGAAAGTGCTGCACTCAATATGTCAGCAAATTTGGAAAACTCAGCAGTGGCCACAGGACTGGAAAAGGTCAGTTTTCATTCCAACCCCAAAGAAAGGCAATGCCAAAGAATGTTCAAACTACCGCACAATTACACTCATCTCACACGCTAGCAAAGTAATGCTCAAAATTCTCCAAGCCAGGCTTCAACAGTACATGAACCGTGAACTTCCAGATGTTCAAGCTGGTTTTAGAAAAGGCAGAGGAACCAGAAATTAAATTGCCAACATCTGCTGGATCATCGAAAAAACAAGAGAGTTACAGAAAAACATCTACTTCTGCTTCATTGACTATGCCAAAGCTGTTGACTATGTGGATCACAATAAACTGTGGAAAATTCTAATAGAGATGGGAACACCACACCACCTGACCTGCCTCTTGAGAAATCTGTACGCAGGTCAGGAAGCAACAGCTAGAATTGGACATGGAACAACAGACTGGTTCCAAATAGACAAGGAGTACGTTAAGGCTGTATGTTGTCACCCTGCTTATTTAACTTACATGCGAAATCATGAGAAATGCTGGACTGGAGGAAGCACAAGCTGGAATCAAGATTGCTGGGAGAAATACCAATAACCTCAGATATGCAGATGACACCACCCTTATGACAGAAAGTGAAGAAGAACTAAAGAGACTGTTGATGAAAGTGAAAGAGGAGAGTGAAAAAGTTGGCTTAAAGCTCAACATTCAGAAAATTAAGATCATGGCATCTGGGCCCATCACTTCATGGCAAATAGATGGGGAAACAGTGGAGACAGTGGCTGACTTTATTTTTGGGGGCTCCAAAATCACTGCAGATGGTGATTGCAGCCATGAAATTAAAAGACGCTTGCTCCTTGGAAGGAAAGTTATGACCAACCTAGACAGCATATTAAAAAGCAGAGACATTACTTTGTCAACAAAGGTTCATCTAGTCAAAGCTATGGTTTTTCCAGTAGTCATGTATGGATATGAGAGTTGGACTATAAAGAAAGCTGAGCGCCCAAGAATTGATGCTTTTGAACTGTGGTGTTGGAGAAGACTCTTGAGAGTCCCTTGGACTGCAAGAAGATCCAACCAGTCCATTCTAAAGGAGATCAGTCCTGGGTGTTCATTGGAAGGACTGATATTGAAGCTGAAACTCCAATACTTTGGCCACCTAATGCAAAGAGATGACTCATTGGAAAAGACCCTGATGCTGGGAAAGATAGAGGGCAGGAGGAGAAGGGGACGACAGAGGATGAGATGGTTGGATGGCATCACTGACTCAATGGACATGAGTTTGGGTAAACTCCTTGAGTCCGTGATGGACAGGGAGGTCTGGCGTGCTGCGGTCCATTGGGTCGCAAACAGTTGGAGATGACTGAGTGACTGAACTGAACAGAAAAGAATGGATATTTGTGATTTGAAACATCTGGAATTAATTTATTCTAAGGAAGGTATTTTTATAAACAAATAGTAACACAGACCAAGATCAGAGTTGGTCAGAATTGAAGGCCATCTCTATCATGATGGAACTTTCTCTAACAGAATTTCTTGTGAAAACTCCTTTTACCAACCATCTGGCCAAAGGTTTGAATTTCCACCATGAGATGTGTGTTTTTCATTGGTTAGATAAATGTAATGTAGAAGAATATTTGTTGATTATAAATTAGTAGCTTGGAGGTGAAATATTAACACCTAGGCAAGGGAACACTCACTAGTGATCAACTAGGGTATGATGAAAGATCACAAGGGCTTGGGAAACCAGGAGATAGCCTGACATTGATTTCAAAGGAAACACGGTTACAGATAGTAGTATTAGCTAAGGACTCCCAGCATTTAGAGAAGTGATCCAGAGGGAAGGGGAAAAGTAACCAGGAACTGCAATCCACTAAGTATAGCATAAAACACTCTTCTCTCATTAATATTCTAAAGTTGTATGATCTCGTTCAGAATACTCCCACTGACTGAATGCAATTCCAATAATAGGAAAACAGAAAACATATATTAATTGTACTGCTTTATTCCTTTCCAAAAATGTAAATAAAATTCATCCAAAGGTTATCTCTTCAATTTCATTAACAGACTTGGAACACTAAAACTACTAAGAGGTGTCCATAATCAATGAAAATGGTTCCCAATTTTTATACTGCAAATGCTCACATCTGTTTTTAAAAAATGAACTAAGGGATTTCTGTATGTGCTCTAATAGTAAGTCAAAATAAATTTTACTTCAAAATGTTACTGAATTTAGAGTAACTTTTGGCATTATACCTTCTCAAAAATAGAGTAAACTTTAAGTACTCTCATGTAGAGAGTTCAGTAAATGGTTTAAATGTGTTTCATAGTCACCTAACACTTATCTCTTTCATCTAACCAAAGCTCCTTAAAGGCAAAGACCACCACACAGGACATAAATACTCGGGAGTTTTGCTTTTGAGTTTTGCCTGCATACATGGGCAGATGGATGGATGGAGTGACTGACATCTCTATTTAAGATCTAGCTGAACTAAAAGACCCCACAAGCATAATATCCAATCTCTAATTATCATAGGTTGGGGTTACTGGAAGAAGACAGTTTGGGGTTTAAGAGGTTTATTAGGATCAGCATCTGTATAAGAAAGGGGAAGGAAGCAGGCTGGAGACGAGAGTAAGAAGTGGCAGGGCTGCAGGGTGTGGAGAACAGGGTGATGTAGAACAGCTATGCAGGCTTGATGAGGCATTGGTCAGCTGGGCAGGGAGTTCTGGACTGCCCTTCAGAGTTTCTCATTTTAGGCTGAAATGCCTGGCCCTCTAAACCTGTCTCAATCAATTAGTAAGTAGATGCCAGCTGGTGGGGTGCAACCCAGGCCAAGTGGTACCAAGAATTTAAGACAGATAGATCCTGTAGAAGCTGACAAATGGAGGCTGCCGGCTAATCTCATTTCACTCCTTAAAGGGGCACTAGGAGGTGTAGTTCCATTTTTCCCCCTTGCTCCCCCCTACTTTTTTCCTTTTCTTTTGGCCATGCAGCTTGCAGGATCTTAGTTCCTAAACTAGGCATTGAACCCAGGCCCCTGGCATTGGAAGCTCAGTGTCCTAACCACTGGACCACCAGGGAATTCCCAATGCAGTTTGATCTTGATTTCTAAATCAGAAAACTCCAACAAGTGAGACAATCACCTGGTGTACCAAGCTGTACAAATTGCTAACCTAAAACTCTTGGTGTATTTTATGACAGAACAGATACACGTAGGTCAACACATAATTTAAGCAGCCCTGTTTAAGTAAGGAAAGACTGAGTGATCAGTCAAGGACTTCATATCCCCTCAATCTCTAAAGCCCTCTGGAGAGCACAGAACTTTGAGGTTTTCATTGGAATTGTATTGACCAAGATGGGAAATGCACTTCTCATTCAATTTTCCTCATGCCTAGCATTTATTTGTTAGTACGAACTCTCTGTATATATCACATATCACAAAACTTCAGCAATAGCTATTATTCAAATATCTAATAAGCAAGGGGATACAGTATGGTATTTAAAGCTATGGTTTTCCCTGGTGGTTCAGATGGTGAAGAGTCTGCCTGCAATGCAGGAGACCCGAGTTTGAACCCTGGGTCAGAAAGATCCCCTGGAGAAGGGAATGGCAAGCCACTTTGGTATTCTTGCCTGGAGAATTCCATGGACAGAGGAGCCTGGCACGTTACAGTCCATGTGGTCACAGAGTCAGACACAGCTGAGCGACTAACATTTGCCTTGCCATGACCTGGAAGGATACAGATACAAGAGATCTCTGAGGCACCAGTGATGTTGTGATTTCTGACCGGAGTGGTAAATACAAGAAGGTTTACTTTGCAACGATTTTTTAAAATATTAGTTTTACATACTTTGATCTGTATTATTTAAGTAAGAAAAAATAAAAAACAAACTTCAACACAGGTCAATTAATTGAAAAATCAATTTGTAAACCAAATGTCCTCAAATTGATACGGCTGGGGTAGTTGAAAGTTATCACCGAGAAATTATCACCTCCACTGAGTACAAATTTTGAAGAGATTGGAAATTTCCTTGCAAATGTGGAATCAATGCTGGCAGTTAAGAATTGGGAATGTTAGCACAAATATCTCCCTACGCTATCCCCAAGATATGATTATAATGGGCAAAGACAGTAAGAAGCAACCTTTAGCTGTCAAGAGACAAACCTCCCAACTGCCATACCATGAAGTATCTGAACAAACTTCTTTTTATTAGTAACAGATCAGTATACAATTATTGGTATACTTCTTTGAAAGAATCTGAAGTGTTGAATGGACAAACCTAGAAGTTAGGGTATGTTTAAAAACAAATCCAAGGATTTAATACCAACGCAAAAGGATGAACATATCTGGGAAGCAAAAGGAAAATTCAGGAAAGTTGGGTCCCACATGCATTCCTGCCATCCTCTTCCACACAGACCCTACTAAAACAACTACCCAGACTGCAGGGCACCAGAGTCAGAGTCCTGTGGGTCTTGTGAAACTTCTGGTAAAGAAGGCCAAATATGCGATTGCCTGAAAGGCCTGACTGTATGAAATGCAGTTAGAACACCAAGAAGGGTTTATAAAACATAAAAAGTTAAAATTTAATAAAATAGTCAAAGTACTGAAAAGGAGAAAGTGTCATTATGACTTGGAGTAGAGTCTGCCATCACCCAGAGGCCATCCTCTTCTTCAAAGAAATGGAGTCCCCTTCCCAAGTGTCAGCAGGACGCACTACCACACAGGTCCCCGCACATGCACCTACCCAAGCCCATGGGACTAAGCTTGTGTCAGTGACAGATTAGCAAAGGTAACGAGCTCTGGTTCATCTCCTTAGAAGTTGTCTTATACTCTCTTCATTCTACTCCATTAGCCTTGAAATGACTACAGTAGAAAGCCACCTCAGAAACGAGGAGTCAAAAATGATAGAGTTGGCCCATAAGCCCCAGATCGCCTTCTGACTTCATTCTATTGTGTGACATATACAGGGGAAAATCCCACAATTAATATGTATAATATTATGTTATCTTAAAAGTAATCTATCTATATATGTATATTTGTGCATACACATATACATACATAGTTAAGAGTTGCATATATTTGTATAGCCAAAGGTAATACATGAAAAGAAATCACAATTATAACACATGATGTGACTGTTTAAAATTGAAAGGTAGAGAAGTTAAGCTATTAATGGTATTTTTAACTTTTGTATTGTGAATTGTTATAATGAGCAGGCATTCTATTTTGTTATTTAAATGCCTGATATTCTATGAATAAAGTAAATGTTGCAATCAAATAGTATAATCCTGTTAAGGTAGTTCCATGATTAATCAATTCATATTTACAAATAGTTGAAGAACTGAGTAGTCAGACAGGGTATGAGGAAGAAAAGATGGAGAGGACTCTGTCAACTGCATCCAACTTCCAGAAGTCCTGAAAAGATCAGCAATTGGGTAAGTGCTCACAGTCACTAAGGGAGAGACAAAGGGCAAATGCTGGAACTTCTTCCAAAATTAAAAATCTCTAAACAGGGCAGAGGTTCTCCAACCATCACTGACTCCAAAGAGAAGGGAGGGGGGAGGTGGAGAAGCAAAAGAAAGAAAAGAGCAAAATCACATCATCTATGGTTAACTTTTATTCTGCAACCCAGTGTTAAAAGCAGTATGATTTTAATAATCTGAGACAACATGGTAAGTATTACCTGGGAAGTTTGGGGCTTTTGCAATTTCTATACAAATTTTAAATACCACCATTTGCCACAAATGGATGACAAACAAATCATAATTAAGAATATTTTCCTGTTTATCAGTTCAGTTCAGTCGCTCAGTTGTGTCCAACTGTTTGCGACCCCACGGACTGCAGCACACCAGGCTTCCCTGTCCATCACCAACTCCCGGAGTTTACCCAAACTCATGTCCATCGAGTCAGTGATGCCATCCGACCATCTCATCCTCTGTCGTCCCCTTCTCCTCCTGCCTTCAATATTTCCCAGCGTGTTTATAGTTTATTATAATACCCTGGTTTATTTTATAATAAATATAAATAATACCCTGGTATTATTTATAATACCCTGGTTTATTTATCAATCAATCAATTCAGTCGCTCAGTCGTGTCCAACTCTTTGCGACCCCATGAACCGCAGCATGCCAGGCCCCCCTGTCCATTACCAACTCCCAGAGTCCACCCAAACCTATGTCCATTGAGTCCGTGATGCCATCCAACCATCTCCTCCTCTGTCGTCCCCTTCTCTTCCTGCCCTCAATCTTTCCCAGCATCAAGGTCTTTTCAAATGAGTCATCTCTTTGCATCAGGTAGCCAAAGTATTGGAGTTTCAGCTTCAATATCAGTCCTTCCAATGAACACCCAGGACTGATCTCCTTTAGGATGGACTGGCTGGATAGCCTTGCAGTCCAAGGGACCCTCAAGAGTCTTCTCCAACACCATAGTTCAAAAGCATCAATTCTTCAGCTCTCAGCTTTCTTTATAATCCAACTCTCACATCCATACACAACCACTGGAAAAACCATAGCCTTGACTAGACAGACCTTTGTTGGCAAAGTAATGTCTCTGCTTTTTAATATTCTGTCTAGGGTGGTCATAACTTTCCTTCCAAGGAGTAAGCGTCTTTTAATTTCATGGCTGCAATCACCATCTGCAGTGATTTTGGAGCCCAGAAAAATAAAGTTAGCCACTGTTTCCACTGTTTTCCCATCTATTAATACCTATGTTTTGGCTAAATATAAGCAAACATTCTACTTTACCACTGAGACTCTGTTATAATCCTATGATTTGGTTTAATAGATCTATCATGAAAATAACACTCTTCATAGAATTTAGGTGCCATTACAAACAGCCTTCCTTAAGACTAGGTCAAGCAACAAGGAACAGATGATTATCTCAGGATAAAGCATAGCTCCTTATAAATTTTTACTCCCCCAACCCTGCTTCTTGCCTATTCCTATTTACACACACACCATGAAGAAAGGTGGACAAATACATGGTGTCAAGCATAACCTAGCCCCCAAAACACAACAAATAAAGTTTAGGGCAATATTTCAACACTGCCTTCAGCTTCATCTATTAGATGGTTACTGAAATCCTCTTGAAATTTCCAACTACCTGCCTTTTAGCAGACACAACGCTAAAACTCTAGGTGCTTCACTGACCATGGGCAGCAGGTTTATGCTAAGAAGAGAGTCTCCAAAAGATGAACACACACATTCTAAATACTGCTTTTGTTAATCCATAAGGGGAGCACTGAATACCTCAAAAGCTGCTTCTACTTAATTGGTAGTGTCTCTTAAAGGTTTGTGAATCACTTTCTATATGTATTTTAAATATGCATCTACATCCTTATTTTAAATATCCAAATATCCCAGAAAAGCACAGAAATAGCAGATATGAATTCACACTATGGTTACTAAGGTGGCCTTGCCAACCTGAATGCCTTAATGCTCCACAAGCCTCTAGGTCTGATTCATTCTCTGCTGGTCTCCTCCCTGTGATGCAGGTTCCTACTCTTTCAAAAAGAGAAATGTCTCTGGAAGAGGTATGATAATAATACTTTTTAAAATACTAGCAACCAATCCAAAGTTGCCAAATACATCTTACACAAATACCAAATTATGCACTGAGTAAACAATAATTAGAAGCAGCTCTCATTATTCCTCATTTCCTTTTTATTATACTGAATGCTTTCAAAAATACATAATTTCAATTTAAGTTACTGTCAATGCCGTATTACTTTAATGAGGTAAGCATAACTAATTTTATTATGCATCAAAAATATTTTTTAACTCATAACAAGATTGATGAAATTCTACTGTACATAGAGTTGATAAAATTAAGAACTGTATGTTCTCAGTTTTAAACAACAGGTCTGCACATTTTAAAATATATTTCTTCACCAGCAAAATGTAAACTACATTTGGAATTAACACTACGTGGTTCATCTCTAAAGTTAGACTGAAATGACTAACATATATCAATGAATAAGGGAGAAATTCCAGTTTAGCATTTAAACTCTTATTAATGCATTAATTTATCTATATATGCAAATCCTTATTCACTTGTTTTAATGTCAAAGATACGTATAACCCAGTACCTCAAAATCTGTATCATGAAACAAATGATGGTGACTAATTTTTTTTAGCCAAGAATTTTGCTAAATCATATCTTGCTCATGATTAAGAAAACAACAAATTTGTGTTGGTTTCAAGTGAGCAACTAAATCATGCACTACTCAGAAGTTTGTCTGCCAAGAAATACATAGAGCAGACACTTCTATGGCAGCTTCAGAGCCAAGGCCACTGAACCTTCTGAACACCAGGCAACAGGGAGTCTGCTGGAACTCAGCTCCTATTGTCGTTGCTGCTGCTGCTAAGTCGCGTCAGTCGTGTCCGACTCTGTGAGACCCCATAGACGGCAGCCCACCAGGCTCCCCCGTCCCTGGGATTCTCCAGGCAAGAACACTGGAGTGGGGTGCCATTGCCTTCTCCGCCTATTGTCCTTAGAACCACATTAACTATGTTTTTTTGAAAGACAATCACATTTCATATGAAAAGGGGATGATATTCAAAATGTTCATTTTTTAGTATCAATGAACCATACACTCTAAAAGGGAGATGTATGTTAATATGTTGTTTAAGGGACTGACAATGAGCTTGCCTGATTGTAATGTAAATGCCTCACATTAAACTGTTGACTGCTGAGACATTCCCTTCGAAGACATCCATTTGAAATAAATAAACTGCCAGCCTCCCAGGAGATGCAGAGCCAGGCTGCTGTACCCATGAACTTCTCCTTCTTAGAAAGTTCTGGTTGACCTAGATAACTGACCAGACAGACCACTAGTTTTTCCTCTCCTGAGCTTTAATTCCCGCACTTACGTTTTAAATTCACCAATGAAGAGTGAATGTACAAAACCCTAGGTATCCCACCCAAGATCCTAATAAAGGCAGAACTCAGACCTTTGCTCAATTGCTCCCCGTCTCCACCCACCCCCCACCTCAATGCGTGGCCCTAGGCAAGCCAGGTACGCTCTATGAGTAAAAGACCTTGTTTTTTCAAAGTTCCCTGATGGCTGTTGCTGAGGTATATCTTATGACCACAACAGGAACCAAAAAGGCAGGTCCAGCCACAATATTGGTTCTGAAAGAGGAAATGTCTGTGGGGGCTACCATAAGTACTAAGGGACCAGGTTGAGTGCCTCCAGCATTCCTAGCCAATAGTATCATTATTGACATGCTGAGACGGACCCAAAACAAAATACTACCAGATGCTTAGAACTCTGACTACGACGGCATTTAGTTCTTTAGTTATTAGGTCCTGACTGGCTCCAAGGTCCAGTAGGAGTTATCAGGGCAGGCCAGGTATAGCACATGAGTACTTAGGACAGTGCCTGGTTACCAACCAGCCAAAAATTGTTTCAAGATTTTATACACTGGTGAGGATATACAAGCTGACTAGTAGTCTTCATTTCAGTTCAACCTCATCTACCAAATATCCCTGTGTCATTCTTATTGAATATTCCTAAATGGCCTCTCATTTAAAACAAAACCTGTGGTTTAACTTGTATTAAAACATCAAAATCTTCCTATTCATGTAATCAATTATACATCACTATGTGATGTATCATAACTCAATTTTATTCAGGTTTCTTACTAAACTGACCATGTTACAGCAATAAAATCCTAGAACTTGAAAAGTTAAAGGGAAGAAAAGTTGTGTGAAAGCGATAACAAGACCTGATCTCAAAATGTTGGTTCTCTCACTCTACAAATGGGTGATGGTCTAAAAGATAAACATAGTAGCACTTCAATTTCCTCCACTATGAATTTCGCATTATACTTTACAATATAGGTATCTTAAATAGATTAAGTTAAATAATGTATTAGTAAACTAAACCAAACTTACTCTAAAAGAAAGATGGGTATTTTGTCTAAAGATCTCACAGCAATACCATTTTCTAGTGGTAATTTTATTTCCTAACAAATGTTTAAGTGTTCCACTGTTTAATCTTTCTAAATAGGATTTTCCTTTATTCATTCTTTTTAGATCCAGTGCTCCACAAACTTTACTGTCACACACACACACACACACACACACACTGATTTCTTAGATCTAGGGTGGACCTGAAACTCTGGCTGTCAAACAACCTCAGTTTCTGTCCTCAGACCAGCAACCTCAGCATCAAATGGGAAACTGGTACACATGCCACTTGCAAGCCCCATTCGAGACTGAAATAAATCAGTAACTCTGGGGATGAGGTTCAGAAACTGTTTTAACAAGTCCTCCAAGTGAGTCAAATGCAGGGTAACGTTTGACAATCTAGAGCTGCTGCTGCTGCTAAGTCACTTCAGTCGTGTCCGACTCTGTGCGACCCCATAGATGGCAGCCCACCAGGCTCCCCCGTCCCTGGGATTCTCCAGGCAAGAACACTGGAGTGGGGTGCCATTGCCTTCTCTGCAACCTAGAGCAAGGGTTCTCAATTTTGGCTTCCAATTAGAACCACATGGGGGTGAGAGAGTTAATTCTCAGGTAAGGCTGATAAGAAGTCCAGGGTCTCTGAGGAGGAGAAAGGGGTCTGGGGCTCTCAAGGAGGAGAAAAGGACAAACTTTTTTTTCCTACATTGCTTTGTCCTAGTCACATCAGACATTATTTTCTTTAAGCCCAGAGCTAATGATTACACAACAAAACTCTTCTTGCTCAAGGGTATGTTTTTCCTTAAGCTCTGTACTAATGATTATATAACAACAGTGTATCTTTCTAAAGGACATATTTCTCCTTATTAACAAAAACCTTCTGACTAATCTTGTTATCTTATGTTGTAGGAGTGGGTCTGGTAAAAGTATATAATGCCTTGATTAGACTAGCAACGGGGCACTCTTCTTTCTCAGAAGCTTTCTTTGTCCTTTTTCCCCATAATAAAACTTCTGCCACATGAAAGCTATGAATAATCAAGCCTGGTCCCTTGTCCCAAAGCTAAATGTTCTTCTTCAGAGATCACAAATCCAACAGGGTTCACCATAAGCTATAAGGAGTTTTTAAAACTTGCAATGCCTAGGCCACCTTCCAGAAAAATTATATTATCTCTGAGTTAGAAGGAGGCTAAAGGCTCAGCAGTAAAGAATCTACCTGCAATGCAGAAGACACAGGTTCCATCTCTGGGTGGGGAAGATTCCTTGGAGAAGGAAATGACAACCCACTTCAGTATTCCTGCCTGGATAATCCCATGGACAGAAGAGCCTGGCAGGCTTCAGTCCATGGGGTCATGAAGAGTTGGACACAACTGAGAATGTACACATGTGCAGTTTTTAAAACTCCTGAGGTGATTCTAGTGTTCAGACAAAAGAACCACTTTCTAGAAGAAAACAGCTGATATCTGAATAGCACATTCACATATCTTTTTGATAAATAAGTCACTTAGATTTCTTTTATTCATTTTCAGTGGCTCATGTTAGCTCTCTTATAGAAGAGCTGATCATATGCACTATGGGAAACCAGATAAGGAGTTAACAAGGCATTAGTAAAAGGATTTGCCAGTATTAAGGTTCCAGGGAATATTTCTTTGTATACGGACAATGCTTTTATAGCCCATTTATGATTTTTGAAGTTTCTAAACTAGTTTCAAAATCTCTACTTTGTCTCAAACCCGCTGAAGGTTGAAATGGAGTTTAAGGTAAGGGAAGAAGGGTGGGGAAATCTAGTGGAGAATAAATGAGTCTCAAGGCTGAAAGGAAACATACAACAACAAAAAGACAAGAAAACCATCATCATCAAATATATGACTCTCCTCTTTCTAGAGGCTGTTTTCAGGTCTCCTAACATCTTATTTGCTGACTAGACATCAACACAGTGTAACAGCGAAACCTATTCATACCTCTCTTAGAGGCAATTGTTCCACCATCCAAGAAGCCATCAAGTTCACAAAGCATTTACTGAAACTCTTTCCTTCCGCACCCTGTGAATGTGGTCTGAGCCTTCATTACCTTTAAGGCATTCATGGAGAAGTTATTCATGATTTTTATTTGTGAGCTCAAAGGTACACCTTACTTAATGCTTTTGGCAAAATCCAAATTTGTGGACTAGAGCAAAGTAAAGTTAAACTTCTATAAACAAGGTCAGTAATGTACAAAAAGACAGAAGTATCCCAGGATGGAGGCATAGAGTTCAGTTCTTCATAGAAGTCTAAAGCAATGCCATTAAAAGAAGCTGCTGTTGTTTTTTAAATGTCAACAAAAGATGGACTGCTAGCATTAAAAGAGAAAAATAGTCTGAGAGGTATACTTTAGGTAATTTTATCCATCAACATATGTGAGAAAGGGACATGGAAGCTGGAGCTCAGAACTCCATGAGCTGGGTCCTGGATCCGGCCACGCTTTTCCTTGGATGCAACATTTCAGTACATCTGTATCTCACTCTTCTAATTCTTAATGCATGAATCAATCCTTTGACTATGAATATACTATATAATCACCTCACTAAAAGTTAATAAATTATCACATGGAGTACATACTCATTTTTAGTATACAATTCACTCTACACCATGAACTTTTTTTTTTCAAAACACACTTCATTGCTCTATATATTCACTGTTCGCCATCTGGCAAGTCAAATCATCTCAAGCTATAATGTAAAAGTGAAATTTCTGGTCCTACATCTTAAGAAATCCAGAAACATGGCTTAACCTAGATGTATTTTAATTTCCTTGAACCTGTCAAAGGAACATGTAACAAAATCATATTGTCTGGAAACTTGTTACGCTGATGTTTCTCATTTTCATTAAATACTAACCTGGCATTTCCTTTGTGCCAGTTCCTGTACAATAACACAATAATAATCAACTCAACAAGTTTCTCATTATTAGAGAATAGACAGGTTCTGCTATGACCCCCATTTTACAGATGAGAGAACCGAGAGACTCAGAAGATAACCTAACTTCACCAAAGTTAACAGAGCCAGTACTCAAATCCAGGCAGCCTAGCCCCAGAGTATATGCTGGCAGCCACTATCACACTGTTTCTCATGAAAGCAACATTGCATTTGGAACTTAAAAAAAATGTTATGTCCAAAGTCATTAGTTTAGATGTCTTTCTTTTTAACATTTTATAATAGTGTAGAATATAAACCTATTATTCTTCACTGTCAGATACAAAGGAATCTACATTTAAATGTCTTACCAGTTATTTCTGCTATCGTAGAAAAGAACATGAGTGAAAAGTGATACAGATTTAGATGACTTGAAGCTGAGACGGCAGGTGAGTGAAGCATTAATTCCAAGGGAAGAGCCCACAATGACTCTGCCTTTTGGAAAACTCACAGAAAGAGGCTGAATCTCATTACCATCAAGAAGCTTTGCTGGGGATATGCGGACACTTAAAGCTGAATTCCTGTTTAAAATTAAAAAAAAAAAATTAGCTCAAAGTATGTGCAAGTAATTGGGTTTAAATGTGCTTTCCTCTGTTTTTTGAATCATCAGAAAAATTAAAACAAATATTTACAATAACATGCCCAACTCCTAAATATATTTTTATATCATTCCTCATTTTCTGGTCACAATATAAGTAAAATTGATAATATGATAATCTGCATGAGATGATGAAAAATTCCTTTTGTCCTCTCGGGATTAAAAAACAGAGTTTAAATGCCTGATCAAATACAATGTGTTTTTAATCACAACCATGATAAAAACAGTATTGTCTTAAATATGTCCTAATAAAAATTTACTAAAAATGATCCCTTTAATAGCTAAAGCTTTATTCGATGTAGACTAAGTATTATTAACAAATACACATACCTATTTTTAATCTGCATACAGTTAAGCACTGTACATATATGACATGAATATTTTTCAATCATGACCATTAAAATATTCTATTAATACTTAACGTTCACATATTTCATGATATACTATATACTATACATTTCATTAATACTATATGTACTATATACTATACTAAGACTATATACTAATCCTAATTATACTAATATATACTATACTATATATACTAATATACTAGATAGTATACTATACACTATATTTCATTATATACTATAATTTAGCCAGTCTAAAAGTGTTTGTGGTTTTTAATAGCATAGTATATAGTATCCACTTCTTTTTATTTGTGGATAAATAAATAAAAGGTTTATAAATAAATAAAATTTATAAATATAAATAAAAATAAATATATATATGTAAATAAAAATATAAAATATAAAATAAACATAAAATAAAATAAAATAAAATATAAATAAAATAAATATATATTACATATTATATATATTTATATAATATATATAAAAATAAAAATAAATATATATTATATATTATATTTATATATATAATATATAAATATAAATTAAAAATTTATAAATAAATAAAAGGTTTATTTATGTATTTCTTTTTTAGCTACACTCGGTCTTGGTTGCTGTGTGGGCTTTCTCTAGGTGTGAAGAGTGTGAGTCCCTCTCCAGATGAGGTGTGTGAGCTTCTCACTGTGGTGGCTTCTCTTGTTGCACACAGCATGTGCTCTGCGTGCACAGGCTTCAATAGCTGCAGCCGTGGGTTCTAGTGCACTGGCTCAGTAGTTGTGGCACATGGGCTTAACTGCTCTGCGGCATGTGGGATCTTCCGGTATCAGGGATCAAACCCGTGTCCTGTATATTGCAAGGTGAATTCTTAACCACTGGACCACCAGGGAAGCCCTGTTATTCACTTCTAATTTTAATTAATACCTGATAACTTTTAGCTGTCAATAAATATTTCACCGTATTACTTTGCTTTATTATATATGCAGGTTCCTATAGCAAATAAGACATGTTATCAAATGTGAATCCTATTTCCCTAGTATTTTAATTAGAATGATTATTCAGCTAAGTAACTAGAAAAAGTAAAACAAGCTCTCAACTTCAACTAGTTTAAACTCATATGGTTCACGGGATAAAACATGAAAAAGCAGTTTATAAATCAGGTTTGAGTCCAATTCTGTTGCTAATTAACTAAATGTCTTTGGATAAGTCATTAACACTAGTTTTATTGCATATATAATAAGAAAAGGTTACATCATCTCTACAGTCCCTTTTACATGTTCATTTCATTATATCATGTTAAGACTCTGATTTTAACTTGAAGTAGTTTTAAAATTGACACCATTATACATTAATTCAAAAGTTGAAAGAGCAAAGATTAATTCATATATGAGACAATGTTTGTTGACCAAAAAAAAGTAATTTCTAGCACAATATAATTCAAGTCATTTCTATTTCCTATTCAAGCAACAGAGTTTAATATCTACTTATAAGATCGAATCTTGAAAATATTGTGAATCCCAGAGTTGCCAAGTTAACGTTCAAGAACTACACTCTCTCACAAAATGGCATTTAGAGCAATTCCCTGAGGCACAAGTAAGCACTCATCATATCTTGTAAGCCAAACGTTAGAAGCTAATGGCCATTCTATGCTTTTCAACTTCGATGATTTTCATTAATTTCCGTCACACTCGGGACTTGTTTTCTTTGGATCTCAGAATGATTAACTGCAAAATAAAGTTTTGAACTAGAGAAGCTCTGAGGTGGGTCTAAGATTTGGTAGTTTACGAAAATAATGGTACACAAATCCCCACAATTTATATATTTTTAACATGTCAACTGACCACTCTTTACATCTATTTCTTTATATCTATGGACAGGCATATATTTTTAAATATAAATTTGTTTCATTGTCCTTTTTGGTCATTTTATATACAGGGTATCAATATATGCAGCCTTCTTTGACTTTCTTTTAATGAATTTCAGTATTTTGCTTTCTAAGATTCCTAATACAGTTGTCTTATTAAAATTCCTCCACATCACAGATATAGAATATTCATTCACGTGCATATATATCATGAATTAATTATACCCTCATATGTCACTGGACATTTGTGTAGTTCCCAGATTTCACTATTCTGAATAATGCAACTATGAATAATTTCAAACATACCTTGTAGTACACATGTGCAAGAGTTTTTAAGTATAGTTGATTTTCAATGTTATATTATTTTCAGATGTACAGCATACTGATTCAACACTTATGTTATTATAAAATATTAGTTATATTCCCTGTGTTGTAAAATATATCTTTGTAGCTTATTTATTTTATACATAGTGGTTTGTACCTTTTAATCCACTTTCCTTATCTTGACCCTTCCCCATTACTATTTTTTTCCTCTGTATCTATAAATCTGTTTCTCTTCTGTTATATTCATTTGTTTCATTTTTTAGATTCTACACATAAGTGAAAACACACAGTATCTGTCTTTGTCTGACTTACTTCACTAAGCATAAAACCTTCCAGGCCCATCCATGTTTGTTGTGAATGGTAAAATTAATTCTTTTTTAGGGCCAAATAATATTCCATTGAATATGTAGAATATATACACATCTTCTTTATCCATTAGTCTATCGATGGGCACTCAGGTTGCTCCCATACCTTGGCTATTATAAATAATGTTGCTATGAACACTGGGGTGTGTGTATCTTTTTGAATTAGCGTTTTTGTTTTCTTTGGATATATACCCAAATGTGGAATTACTGGATCGTATGATAGCTCTATTTTTAATTTTTTGAGGACCCATCATGCTGTGTGCCATAGTGGCTGCAGCAATGTCCACTCCCACCAACAGTGAACTAGAGTTCCCTTTTCTCCATATCCTCGGCAACATTTATTATTCATTGCCTTTGTGACAACAGCCATTCTGATAAGTGTGAGGTGACACCTCATTGTGGTTTTGATTTGCATTTCCCTGATGCATTTTTCTTGTCTATACTGTGAAGTGGAAATGTTGGGCTGTGAAATATGCAGATATTACACCTTACATAGTATCATCTACTGTGTTCTTACTCACTGATACTCTAACTGGTAGCCCGACTTCCTAATGATTGCTTCTAGGACAAACAAAATGATATCTTGCTGTAGTCACTAATTCTCACTTTCAAGTTTACAAAGAGGTCAATTACTGTATATTTTTTCATGTGTTTTCTATTTTATCTGTGAAATATCTATTGAAACTTTTTGTCAACATTTCTGCTATTTGATATTTTTCTGATTAATTCTTATCAGTTATTTATTTTACTGTTAGCATAATTTTAAGTCATGTTTAAGAAATCTTTCTCTACCCACAGACATTAAAATTGTTTTCTCTTTTTCTACATTTTGCCTTTTAATCGATGTGTAGTGAATTTTCACGTATTAAGTAGACAGGAATCCAGTTTGAACTATTTCATACAGTTAATTATCTCAGCACCATTTATTGAATAGTAATCTTTTTTCTCCAAAGATCTATACTGCCTTTGTCATATACTCAGTATCTGTCCATGTGTGGGCCGTTTTCAAGTCTACTGGATTCCTTTGCTCATTTAATCTATCACTGCACCACTGTCACATCGATTCACTCTTGGTATTTGGGCAGGCAAGCCTTTCTCACCCTCTTCTTCTTCTTCAGGGGTGGTGTGGCTATTCTTGACCCTTGATTTTTCCATATAAGATTTAGAATTTACTTGTCAATCTTGATGAAAATTTTTATTTGAATTTTTATTGCAGTTGCATGAAAAATCTAAGTTGATTTGTGGAGAACTGTGCTTTTTACAATCCTGAATATTAAATCTTCATTTATTTATGAGTTCTTCGATTTAAGAGTTATAATTTTCTCCATATAGTCACATACAATTCTTCCTATTACTTCAATTGTTAATGTTTTTAAGGATAGTAGTTTTACAGTTGCATGTTCTAAATGTTGTGTGCTGAAATACTACTGAACTTTAAATATTGGACTTACATTTGTTTATCTTGATAAATGATCTTCATAGCTTTAAATAATTGTGTATAATTTCTTTTCATTTCCTATATGGAAATCTCCTAATCAACAGCTAATGCTGGTTCTGAAGCTTAGTTTTCTATCCTCACATATTTTATTTCTCTTAACTTCTGGCATGGACTAGGTCCTCTAGTAAAACATGTTAGAAAGACAGTGATAATAGGCATCCTTGCCTTTTTTATTTTATTCAAAGGCAATTTATTTATATTTCAGTATCCATAATAATGTCTCCTCTAGGTTTATGACAGAAAACTTTGCCAACTTAAATAACTTCTCTTTTATTACTGTTTAAGAGTTTTATGATAAATTATTTTTGAATTTTGTCAAATGCTTTTTTTTCTGCATCTATGGAAATGATGATAATAATTATTTTAATGTAATGTAAATCAATATTTTAACTTGATAGTTCTCAACTAGGAATGGTTTTGCTCCCAAGGAGAAATGTAACAATGTGTGGAGACATTTTATTATTATTATTTTTTTCTTTCACAACTGCAGGGTTAGAGGGGGAGGCTACTTAATATCCTACAAAGTATAGGATAGACTTTAATTAAAAAAAGGAATTATTATCCTCAAAATATCAACAGCTCTGAAGTTGAGAAAACCCACTTTATTTTAATCTTTTTTGTCCTTACATTTCATACATACTTTTTAAAATAGGAAGTTGGAATTTTTTCTTATTTACTCTAAGAGCCTCTGTCTTTTAACTGGTCAGTTTATTTACATTCCACTGCATTACTCAACCATTTTGAGTTTTTGCCATCATTTTTGTTTTGGTTTCCCCTTCATTTAAAAAGTGTGTTTCTCTTGTAAAGTTAACTGAAGTTTTGTTTGTTTCTATGTTTAGGTTTAATGGATGCCCTTAAAATTTAACCTTACATGCTTTATTTTAAAATTTCTAAAAGATATATTTGGTTCATTTTCCAATCTACATTACACAATCCCATGTTAGTTACTAATTTTTATAATGCCATCTTTTATTTTTTAACAAAATATTTATACTTTATATCTGATAAATCCAATATCTGAATTACTTAAGAGTCTAAATCTTAGGACTGTTTGTGCTGACTCTAAGTTATGGTGTCTTCCCTCCTGGTGAGTTTTGTCATGCTTGACACTGTGCTCCTGTCTGGCTGTTAGCAATCTATGAAAACTGAAATATAGGCCAAAATTGAGGATGGCTTCATTTTGAGTAGAAATTCCTGTTCATTTTATGAACAGGAGTATCAATATCATTTGGAAACTTATTAGGAATATGAATTATTATATCCCATTCCAGGCTTACTGAATCATAAATTCTAGATATAGGATCTAATAACCTCTGCTTTTGAAAAATCCATTAGAAAATATATATCTCAGAATTTTCGGATGGATTTTTCAAAAGCAGAGGTTTTATATATGTATACACACACACACACACACACACACACACACATATATCTCAAAGTTTAAGAACCACTGATCTAGAGAAGATTTGCTTGTTCCTACTGAAAGATAGAAGGACTTACTGACATGGAATCATTTTAGCCTCTTCCAGTGTCCCTGGATTAATCCAGGGATCTGAGATTAACTTTTCCTATCTTGAAATTGTCTTAAGATTTAGAAACAAGCCTGCATTTGGTATGTTGATCCAGTTCACCACTCCTACTCTGGTTTCAGCTTTATAAGTATGAAGCTCTCAGTCCTTTAGAGACCTCTCACGCTTCTCAGTATTCCAACAGTTTTATACACACACACACATACAGGCTCTATCTGTTTTGTAATGTGAGGACTCATAATGTATCTAGTCCAATAGAGTACTGGGGCTTGAGCTGCTTACCAATTTTTTAAAAATGCAAACAGGTAACATTTCTCTATAGCATGTGCACTATGATAGGTAGAATTCTGTGATGGCCACCAAGAGTCCTGTTCCTTGGTGTACAAACTGCATAATTCCCATTCCTTGGGTGGCAGATGAATATAAATATAAATATATTTATATATTATAAATATGATGAGACACTACTTTGATGATTAAGTTATGCTATATGGCAATAGTAAAGGGACCTTCCATATGTAATGAAGATCCCTAGCTAATGGAATTTGAGTAAGCAAAAGGGATGCAATCATGGGTGAATCAAATTTAATCAGGTGAGAGACAAAAGTCAAAGAGATGGTGTACTTCTGGATTTGAATGAGTTAAATACCACGTTGTAAGAAGGGAACCACATGTCTAGGACTTGAGGGTGGCCCATAAGAGCTGAGAGTTGCCCAAGCAAACAGCCAGCAAAAAAAAATGATGTCTGAGTCCTACAACTACAAGGATTAATTCTGCCAACTTGGAGGAGTACTGAGTCACAGATGATGTGCTGCTATAGTCCACACCCTGATTTCTGCCTACTGAGATTTTGAGCAGTGAACACTAAACTAACCTGGACTACTGACCACCAATGAAACTTGAGAACAAGTTCATGTTTTAAAAGGCACTAGATCTGTAATTGGTCATGGAATAAAAGAAAAGTAATACACTGAAGTTTTAAGCTTGCTTCTTAAATCACAAAATTAGACATATCAAAAATTTTTATAAGAAAATTTAAAAACTGAGATAACTAAATGAGCTCTTGGGGGGTATTTTTAATTTAAATGTACAGTTAAATATTTTAAAAGTTCCCTCCATCTATAGAAACAGTCAGACATTGCTCATGACTCAGGTAACGCAGACAGAAACAAAAAAGTACTTGAAGAAGATGTGGTAAATTCACATTAGGTGTTTACCCGAAATAGTTCTGAGGTAAAATGTTGACATCCATCACAGCTGGTACATCCAAAGGAACAGGAGTAAAAAATATGAAAGGAGGAACAAATAATAACTTAGGTGATTTTATCTCTCCAAGCAGATGTAACATTCGATAGCAAACTGGATTATCATTTAAACGCATAGGGATATCAGCTGTGTATTCTCCAGGCTGTTCTAATGAAAGAAAAACATTTTTAAAGTATTTTAGATTAGTGCACACACAGTAAAAATTTTATATAATTTAAATCTTACTAAATATTAAGATGTACTATGAAGTTACGGTTTAGTGGAGCCGAATAGATTGCCTGGAAACTGAATTTATCCTGCTAAGGAACTTAAGACATGTAATGAGGTGTCACGGAAATTTAACTCTTTTAAAGAACACTCTGTGTAGAAATAGAGCATGTTCCCTTAAAACAGATTTTCATTATTATGGGAAAATACATATACCTTGGGGACACAGTACAACAGGACTGTGTGTGTTTTTAATTGCTTTCTGTGCCTTAACAGGAGCTACCCATCACTTTAGTATAGGCAGTAGGAAGATGAGGTCAGATAACTGCCATAAGGATCTTAGGGGTCTACTGAGAAAAGGATATGCTGAGAGGAAACGAACAAGCTTTCTCTCAGATTTTTAGGTCTATGAAAGGCTGTTAGGGTTGACTGGCTAATCTCATCTGGTAGGAAAAAATAGGAAGTTACCATGTGGCAACTCACAGGAGGAGAGGCAGTTTGTGCTGGAGAAGAGGGCTGAGCACAGAGGCAGCGGGCTGGGCTGAGACAACAGGTGCCACCACGGCAAGGTGCCAAGGTCTTTCAAGATTCAAATCTCCAAACATAAATCTCACAGGCAGAAAAGTATGATCTTGTGAGTGTGAACTCAATGTTCTATTTTAGAATTCAAAAACTTACTGAATTCTGAATTTGGAATGAGCTGCTTTGAGTTGACTTCTGGCTTTCAGAAAATTTAAAGGTTTCTGGGATAATGGAGAATGAGGCTCCTTACATAATCTAAGACTACTGTGGCTTCAATAATACATGTTTTTAAGCCCAGGTATGCCTTCTCTCTCATCTGAGAGGTAAGTAATTTAAAAGTGTTATAGGCATGCTTAATTTTTTTAAGAGTTAGGATTGTATCTTATGGAGGGAACCAACAGGTTTGACTGCATGGACTCAGTCCCACACTGAAAAAAAAGTCAAATGGAAATTTTTCTTATTTCCATCTAAATGATCCAGACCACTTCATCTGGATATAAATGTTCATTAGGGACATAAAGGAAAAGCTCTGAATAGAAATACAGATGGTAGCTTTGGCTGGACTAGTTTTTATGCTATTTCTTTTAGTACCAAGACACATTAGAAACTAAGAAGAAATTCACAGAAATATCCAACAAGACCTAATAAGTTTTACAAAGTAAACTTTAGATTGCAGGAAATATTTGATGCTTTCTATCATATTTTCAGAGTTCTAAACAGAAGGAATAAAAAATAAAAAGACTGTTAAAGTCTACTAATCACAGTATCTGATGTATTCTCTCTCACCTATAAATCTACATTGAATATACAAGGCCAGGACAAAAGGTACGCTGGATGTAGATTTACTGCAACACCGTCTTACAGAATATTACTGAGAGCGAACACACAGCTTAATGAATTCTCAAGACCTTAAAAGTGGTAACAGGTTCTTAGACTGCCTTTTCTACTGTTAACATAGCTAATAACGGGTATTAGACTGCCAGTAGTGTAAAATATGGCAGTGTCTGAGAGATCCCAATGCAAGTGATTTACTGAGGGAGAGCTCTCAGGAGGAACCTCTGGGTAAAGGAGGGATGCAGATAGGGAAGGGCAACAGGCTATGAGAAAGGGTAGTTTTAGAATACAGACTCAACCTGATCTCATGGGGTCAGATGGGGTGCGGGGAGGAGGGAGTGGGTTGGGTAAGCTGATAGTTACCAACACTAGTGTGTTGGTTAGACTTAATTTCCTAGGTATCTGTGCATGAGGCATCTTCCTCTAGCCAAGGGCAATACCCTGAAGAAGGGGACAAACACCCACAACTGAGAAAGGGATGGAAAAGCCCATCAGTGGGAATCTGGATAGACCCAAACAGCACATACAAGAGCCTATAATCCTAACATTGCTTCATAAGTAAGAATGATTAGGAAGAAAACATAGGTTACTATAATACCCCTTTACTTAGAAAAATAGTATGGAAATAACATGTGGTATGCTTCAGACTGTGGTATATATACTATAAAGGTATTTAAGCAGATGCTGCCAACTAGGGACAAATACTAGTATAGACTTCTTGCAAAAGAGGAAAGAAACCATTATAGATATTTTTCAAACACCTTCCTTCTGTTCTGTGCTCCTGTCTGCTAAAAGAAATTAGATGTCAGTACCCTCAGTTCCTAAAGCTCATTATCTGAAAAATTCGGTGGTAATGTAACAGGGCTTCTCCTGTTGAGAATTTTCTAAGATGTGTGCATCCTGGGTGTCAGGCTCACTAAACATTGAGGGTATTTATAGGAGAACTAAGAATAACCTTACCCACAGGGAGTGAGAGTCTAGCCATACAAATTAGATTCAAGAACAATGGTTCAGACTCAGAAGGGATTGATGATTTGCCTAGATATCAGTGTGGATAACAGATACTATCATAGGGCTTCCCTGTGGTTCAGATGGTAAAGAATCTGCCTGCAATGCAGGAGACCCATGTTCAATCTCTGGGTTGGGAAGATCCCCTGGAGAAGGAAATGGCAACCCACTCCAGTATTTCTGCCTGGAAAATCCCATGGACAGAGGAGCCTGGTGGACTATAGACCATGGGGTTGTAAGAACTGGGCACGACTTAGTGATTAAACCACCAAGAGATACCATCACAATTCCACCTTTGTTTTTTGTGGAAGTCCAAGGAAGAACAATACAGGGGGAGTGAAAAACAAAATCACCTCAGTCAAACTCTTGAAAACCCTGAGAGTATAAGGCAACCCTGCTTGGTGACCAATATAACAGAGTCTAGCCAAGGTGGAGATAAAGTATAATTGCCCTTCTTTAAGTGATATTGATGCCAAAGCTTGAATCTACAAGGCAAAGGAAACTGAAGGAGACATAAAAGCACTGATTATGGTTTGAAATAAAAGGCTTATACCACAGTCAGATTACAAAAGAGAAAATGGCCAAACAAAAGTATAATCAATCACCAATGCCTACTAGAATAAAACAGCAGATACTACAGGATAGCACGAAGAACAAAGACAAGATATCACCAGGTATAATTAGAAGAAATACTAAGTCAGTTAAAGACTCACAACCTTCAAGAGGCTGGGAAAAGCAAACAAGTTGCTTTCTTTGCTGCTTATTAATCCCTCCACCCAAAGCCCTGTGACCTGGGCGTGAGAAGTTACTTTAACAAAATGATTAGAATTTTGACTTGCACATAAGAAGGGGGTGATGTTAAAAAGATAGAGAATGGATCTGATTTAGGACAAACGGATTCAGTCTGGGGCAAAGGGTGGATAGAAAAACAGATTTTGAGCCAAAAAGCAAAATGGTATCAATACTATTGTAACTAGTCCAAAAGGAAACCATTTTCTTCTAACAGTTTTGGTTTCAATTAAAAAAAAAAAGACTAGACTAATTTCGAATTATTTGAAATACATGGATGCAGAGAGATACCTCTTGTTCCCACATTAAAAAAAAAAGTAAGAACAGTTAATATGAGAGCTACCATTTTAGTAGATGTTTAAAGATACACTATAGTATTGTAACAGAAGGGAAAGGGGTAGGGCACAACTTCTGAAAGAGTGACATAGCTCAAGGATACAACATAAATGGATTAGAATCAAATGGGACCAAGATGGCAGACAAGACTAGACCTTGATCCTCAATCAGCAAGCTAAATGACACACCCAGAAGCTCCATGATATTTCCAAGGAACTGTCAAAGACCAAGGAGTGGGTGGTGGCCCAATTCCTGGAAATATCCACCCCTTCCCCAAAATAACTAGAATAATCTTCCCAAAGAAAGGCAATGCAAAAGAATGCTTAAATTAGCGCACAACTGCACTCATCTCACACTCTAGAAAAGCAATGCTCAAAATTCCCCAAGCCAGACTTCAACAGTATGTGAACCGTGAACTTCCAGATGTTCAAGCTGGTTTTAGAAAAGGCAGGGGAACCAGAGATCAAATTGCCAACATCTGTTGGATCATCAAAAAAGCAAGAGAGTTCCAGAAAAACATCTATTTCTGCTTTGACTATGCCAAAGCCTTTGATTGTGTGGATCACAATAAACTGTGGAAAATTCTGAAAGAGATAAGAATACCAGACCACCTGGCCTGCCTCTGGAGAAATCTGTACGCAGGTCAGGAAGCAACAGTGAGAACTGGATATGGAGCAACACACTGGTTACAAATCAGGAAAGGAGTACGTAAAGGCTGTATATCGTCACCCTACTTATTTAACTTACTTGCAGAGTACATCATGCCAAATGCCAGGCTGGATGAAGCAAAAGCTGGAATTAAGATTGCCAGGAGAAATATCAGTAACTTCAGATATGCAGATGACACCACCCTTATGGCAGAAAGTGAAGAAGAACTAAAGAGCCTCCTGATGAAAGTGAAAGAGGAGAGTGAAAAACTTGGTATAAAACTCAACATTCAGAAAACTAAGATCATGGCATCTGATCCCATCACTTCATGGCAAACAGATGGGGAAACAGTGGAAACAGTGGCTGACTTTATTTTTGGGGGCTCCAAAATCACTCCAGATGGTGACCGCAGCCATGAAATTAAAAGACGCTTACTCCTTGGAAGGAAAGTTATGACCAACCTAGATAGCATATTAAAAAGCAGAGACATTACTTTGCCAACAAAGGTCCATCTAGTCAAGGCTATGGTTTTTACAGTAGTCATGTATGGATGTGAGAACTGGACTACAAAGAAAGCTGAGTGCCAAAGAATTGATGCTTTTGAACTGTGGTGTTGGAAAAGACTCTTGAGAGTCCCTTGGACTGCAAGGAGATCCAACCAGTCCATCCTAAAGGAAATCAGTCCTGAATATTCATTGGAAGGACTAATGTTGAAACTGAAACTCCAATACTTTGGCCACCTGGTGTGAAGAACTGACTCATCAGAAAAGACCTGATGCTGGGAAAGATGGAAGGCAGGAGGAGAAGGGGACGATAGAGGATGAGATGGTTGGATGGCATCACCGACTCAATGGGCATGAGTTTGAGTAAACTCCGGGAGTTAGTGAAGGACTGGGAGGCCTGGCAAGCTGCGGTCCACGTGGCTGCAAATAGTCAGACACGACTGAGCTACTGAACTGAACTGAATCCTCCCACTCATTAGCATATGAAATTACCCAGCCCATAAAAACTAACCATGGCACATTTCATGGCCACCAGACTTGCCCTCTGTAATGGCCCACACTCTGTCTGTGGAATGTGCCTCTTTCTGAATCTGAATAAATTCACTTCTTACCTATTACTTTGACTCTCGCTGAATTCTTTCTGCAATGAAACATCAAGAACCTGAGCTCCACTAGGTCCTGAAACCAGGTACTGTGCGTTTTGGCTGGGTTTGAGTCCCAGCCATGTGGATTCAAGTCCCAAGCGAGGTTTTTGGTGGATTTGAGTCCCAGCACATGGGTTCAAGTCCCAATCTGAAGTAAAGGGTTTCAGTATTAATGTTATTATATGTAGACACAATGTTGTAAGACGATCTCTAGAGCTTATTCACCTTCCATAACAAATTTTATACTCACTGATTAGCAAATCTCCACTTCCCCCTTCCCTAGCCCCTGGAAACCACTATTCTACTCCTTGCTTTTATGAGTTTGACTATTCTAGATATCTCACATAAGTGGAATTGTGCAGTATTTGTCTTTCTGTGACTGGCTAAGTCAAATAATGACTTAGCAAAATGTTCTCAAGATACAATCATGCCACATATTGCAGGATTCCCTTCTTTTCTAAGTATTAATAATATACCACTGTAAGGGTATACCGTATCTTCTTTGTCCATTTAACCATTAATGAAATGTCCCAACATGTGCAGAATCCCTCAGCAAGGTACGGGCAACTTACTGATTTAAAGTACTAAGGAAATTGCTGTTTAATCATTAGATAGCACTAAATTGAGACTTCAGTGAACACATAAGAAAAAGAGTACAGATCTCACAGAATTAGTTCTGTAATGTCACTAAACAAACAGTAATAATAATAACAAACAAAAGTTAGTAACAACAAGTGCTGAGTGGAGGTGAATTTCTCATTTCCATGGTAGCCACATCATATTACTTTTTTTAATATTACTTATTAAGTCCTATTTTCAAAAATAAAATTTTGAGACACACAAAATACCAACAGTAAATGATCTATACACAGCAAAAAATACTGGCAGTAGAAACTATCCTTGAGAAAATTCAAACATTGGACACAACACACATACATTTATATATAAATATCTATTATAAATAAGTGGTGGAGTTGAAATGTATAATAACTAAAATGAAAATTTCATTTTACATGGATTCAACAGTAGATCTGAACTGACTAAAAAAGGATCAGCCGATATTAAAAAAAAAAAGTCAGTTGAGTGTATCCAGTCCAAGGAACAGAAGAAAACAGAATGCAGAAAACTGAACAGAGCCTCAATGATCTACAGAATATGAACTGAATCAATATATATAAAATGAGAATCCCAGAGCAAGAGAGGAAAGAAAGACTATCTGAAGAAATAATGGCCAAAATCATACAAAATGTGATGAAAACTATTAATCCAAACATGTAAGAATTTTCAATGAACTCCATGTAACAAAAATTCAAAGAGAACTACTCTTAGGTGCATTTGTCAAATGGCCAAAGATCAAAGGAAAGTGTATATTGAAACCAGAAAAAGAAAAGTGACTCACTATATAAAAGGGATCTTCAATAATGTGAACATCTGACTTCTCATCAAAAACCATGAACGTCAGAATGCATCACAGACATATTTAAAGTACTGGAAGAAAAAGAATGTTAACAAAGAATTCTATATCTAACTAAATTCTTATTCAAAAAGGAAGAAGAAATTAAGAGATTCCCAGATAAACAAAAACTGACAGACTTCATCCTTAGCATAACTTTTCTAGAAGAAATACTAAAAGAAGCCCTTGAAACTGAAATAAAAGAACACTAGACAGAAAGTTAAATCAGAAAGAAATAAAGAGGTAACAGTAAATACATGAGTAAATGTAAATGATAATATGAAAATAGTTTTATTTTCCTTAACTATCTTGTTTTTTAAAACTTATACTTATTTCACTTAGCATAATACCCTCCAAGTCCATACATGTTGCTGCAAATGGCAAAATTTCATTCCTTTTTATGCCTGAGTAGTATTGAATCATGTGTATATAATATATCTTTGTTCATCTGGTGATGGACACTTAGGTTGCTTCCATATCTTTATCATTACAAATGATGTTGCTATGAAAACTCAGGTGCATAGATCTTTTTGAATTAGTGTTTTTGTTTTCTTTTACATATATACCCAGGAATAGAATTGCTGGCTCATATGATAGTTCTGTTTTTAGTTTTTTGACAAACCTCCATGCTGTTTTCCACAGTGACATCCACGACATGGATGTACTTGGAGAGCATAATGCTAAGTTAAGTAAGTTAGACAGAGAAAGACAAATACTGTATGATATCGCTTGCATGTGGAATTTACAATAAATAAAAAAAGTAGTGAATATACAGAACAAACTAGTGGTTACCAGCACTGAGAGGGGGGAGGTGTAATACAGAAGTAGGGAATTAAAAAGTAGAAACTATTAGGTATAAAATAAGCTACAAGGATATACTATACAACATGGGGAATATGGCCAATATTTTAGAGTAACTATAAATGAAGTACACCTTTAAAAATTGTGAATCACAATATTATATGCCCAAAACTTATATAATAATGTACAACTATACTTCAATAAAAGGATAAAAAAACAACCCAAAACCACACAGATAAAAATACATAAGAAAGTAGCACCAATTAGTATTGATGGAATTATATTATGCAGAGATATAATTTGTATGACAATTCAGTTCAGTCGCTCAGTCATGTCTGACTCTTTGCGACCCCCATGGTCTGCGCACGCCAGGCCTCCCTGTCCATCGCCAACTCCCAAAGTTTACTCAAACTCATGTCCATTGAGTCGGTGATGCCATCCAACCATCTCATCCTCTGTCGTCCCCTTCTCCTCCCACCTTCAATCTTTCCCAGAATTAGGGTCTTTTCCAGTGAGTCAGTTCTTCACATCAGGTGGCCAAAGTATTGGAGTTTCAGTTTCAACATCAGTCCTTCCAATGAATATTCAGGACTGATTTCCTTAGGATGGACTGGTTGGATCTCCTTGCAGTCCAAGGGACTCTCAAGAGTCTTTTCCAACACCACAGTTCAAAAGCATCAATTCTTCGGTGCTCAGCTTTCTTTATAGTCCAACTCTCACATCCATACATGACTACTGTAAAAACCATAGCCTTGACTAGATGGACCTTTTTTGGCAAAGTAATGTCTCTGCTTTTTAATATGCTGTCTAGGTTGTTCATAGCTTTCCTTCCAAGGAGTAAGCATCTTTTAATTCATGGCTGCAGTCACCATCTGCAGTGATTTTGGAGCCCCCCAAAATAACAGCAACTGTTTCCACTGTTTCCCCATCGATTTGCCATGAAGTGATGGGACCAGATGCCATGATCTTAGTTTTCTGAATGTTGAGCTTTAAGTGGGGACACTATATTGGAGCAAAGTTTTTGCATACTGTCGACAAAAATTTGGTATTAATTTCAATTACATTTAAAAAACTAAGATGTTAGATGTATTTTTCAGGAAAATCACCATGAAAATACCTCAAAATTTGTGAAAGAAACAAGAGAAGTTAAATATTAAACTAAAAGACATACAGAAAACAAATAACAAAATGATGTAAATCTTTCCTTCACTTCATTAGTAATTAATCAGTAAAAGTAAAGTAATTCAATACAGCAATGAAAAGGCTGAGATAAATAAAATTTAGATTAAAAAAATATCCAGGGTTTCCCTGACAACTATTGAACCTATGCTCTAGAGCCCAGGAACCACAACTACTGAGCCCTCACACCTACGCTACTGAAGCCACCTCAATGAGAAGTCCATGTAACTGCAACTAGAGAGTATCTCTCACTCCACAACTACAGAAAGCTCACAGAGCAACAAAGATCCAGCATAGCCAATAAATAAATAAATTATAAAAATAAAAACAATCCAAATTCATGTCATCTACAGGAGACACTTTTAGATTCAAAAAACAATTCAGTTCAAAGTAGAAGGACGGAAATAATATACATGCAAATAGTAACTAAAACAGAACTGTAGTGACTATAACAATAACAGAGAAAATAAATATTAAGAAAAGAATTGCTACTATAGATAAATAAGGGTGCTACATGTACTAATAACAGGACAAGCTATCAAGAAGAAATGTGAAGTAGTGAAGTGAACTGAAAGTTTCTCAGTTGTGTCCAACTCTTTGTGACCCCATGGACTGTACAGTCCTGAATTCTCCAGGCCAGAATACTGGAGTGGGTAGCCTTTGCCTTCTCCAGGGGATCTTCCCAACTCTGGGATTGAACCCAGGTCTCCCACATTGCAGGCAGATTCTTTACCAGCTGAGCCACAAGGGAAGCCCAAGAACACTGGAGTGGGTAGCCTATCCCTTCTCCAGCAGATCTTCCCAGTGCAGGAACTGAACCAGGGTCTCCTGCATTGCAGGCAGATTTTTTACCAACTGAGCTATCAGGGAAGTCCATCAAGAATATAAAACAATTATAAACATATACATACTTAACAGAGCAACAAACAACATGAGGAAAATCTGATAGAATTGAAAGGAGAAATAAATAATTAAATAACAACCCTATAAAACTTCAACACATCACTCTCAATTGTGGGAAAGTCAAGTGGGTAGATCACTAAAGAAATAAAAAAGACTTAAACAACATTATAAATGAAGTAGACCTAACACACATCTATGGAACTTTTCACCTAACAAGAGCCAAATACATAAACTTCTCAAGTGCATGTGGAACATTCTCTTGGGTAGACCATATTTTAGGGTATAAGGTGAATCCGCCTGCAATGCAGGAGACCCCTGTTTGATTCCTGGGTCGGGAAGATCCCGTGGAGAAGGGAACGGCTTCCCACTCCAGTATTCTGGCCTGGAGAATTCCATGGACTGTATAGTCTGTGGAGTCACAAAGACTTGAATGTGACTGAGTGACTTTCACTGCATTAAAAAAAGACTAAAACCATACAAAGTATGTTCTGCAACAAGAATGTAATAAAAATACAACTCAATAATAAAGTGAAATATGGGAAATTCTCAAATACATGAAAATTAAACACACTCCACAAAAAACTAATTTTTAAGAAATGGTAGGGTAAATTTTTAAAAAATACTTTGAGATTAAAAGGAAAACAAAACATGCCAAAATTTATGTGATACACCTAAACCAGTGCTCAGAGTGAAATTTATAGCTGTAAATGTCTATATATAAAAAGATGTTTCAAATCAATACCTAATACCTTGCACCCTAAGAGATAAGAAAAAAAAATTACAGCCAAACAAAGCAGAATAGAGAAAATAGTAAATATTAGAACAGAAATTAATTGAATTTAAGCACAGGAAAAAAATTAGGCAATCAAAAGTTGGTATTTGAAAATAACAAATTTTAAAAATCATTAGCAAGAATGACCAAGAAAAAAGAAAGAAAAGATTCAAAAATCATGAATAAAAAAGAGAAAATGCTCACTTTATAGAAATTTAATAAATGAACCATGTACAACTATGAACACAATGTACAACTATATACAAGTTAGATAACCTAGAAGAAATGCATAAATCTCAAGGAAGATACAAACTACTTAAATTGATGAAAGACGAAATATAAAATATGAATAGACTTAAAGGGATCGAAGTAGGAATCAAAACACTTCCCACATGGAACAGCCGAAGCCCAAACAACTTCATTGGTGAAATTTACCAAACATTTCATGAATAATTAATATCAATCTTCACAAAAACAGAAATGAAGGGAATAAAATACTTCACAAGCCATTCTCTAAGACCAAGAGAAATAAAGAATCATGTTTATGGTTAGTTGATTTTCAACAAGGCACCAAGATAATTCAGGGGGGAAAAGCTATTTTTGTTCTTTATGTAGTGATGCATATGAAATAATACCTTGATTGCTGGAAAAGCATATTATTCTTTGAAAGGAAAAACTCAATTATATGCCTTTTTCTAGAAACCAGAAAAAATAATCTGTAGTTCATTAAAAATTAAAATGTGTAAAGCTTCCAAAATTTTTTCAAATATATATTTAATGAGAGAAAATTGTCATAACAATTATTAAAAGGTACAGTATATTTTTGCAATTAAAAAAATAAACCAGGAAAGTAGAAATATAGATAAACAGACATTCTGGCCAGCTTTCCCCAAAGCGAGCAATCCATGTAAGTCAGGGGTTGCAATGCCTTTTCCGATAAACCCTTAGAGGTCAGACTCCATCACATCCATAATATCCCACAAGCCATATATTAACCTTATTTGATGTAGGAGGGGAGTATATAACAGCATGAACACCAGGAGGAAAGGATCACAGGGAGTCATTTATAATGATAGTTACTACAAAATTTTAGTAAGAAATTTCTTAAAACTGTTTTAAGTACATATAATAATATAAAGTTTCATATACATAGTAAAATAAAATACGTGAATGATAAACTGATAGAGAAATAACAACAAATACAGGAAAAAAGTACTTACTTGGAGAGAAATTTACAGCAACATTACACTCTTCATTTGGTCGCAGAGTTCCACTGAGTGTGCTAAATTTGAATATACCATCTTTGAAAAGTTTATCAGTATTTCTAATATCCAAATTCCACTCTACATTTTTTCTTGAAGTATTATGTAAGACCAGATTCTGTTCATACATAAAAAATAAAAGAAGAAATTTATAAAGATTACAATATGCAATATGAAATTTAGTTTGTATTGCCATAGCAACTTGATGGTCCTACACACAAAGTAAGCAATTAAAAGTGGTAATCACAGAAAAAATGTTTTAAAAGTGAACGTTAGGCAAACAAAGAGGTACATGAATATGTTCAGAGCCTGTTAACAACTATGAAAGTACTCAAAGGAGCTATGCTAGTTAGGAAAGATGCAGAGTAACAAGAACCTTCATTCATGATGGTAGAATGCAAATTGGTACAGTCATGTTGGAAGACAGTTTGACAGCTTCTTATAATGCTAAATATACACTTATCAAATGATCCAGTAAACCTAGTCTTAATTATTTTCCTAAGTAAATTGAAAATTTATGTTTATACAAAAATCTGCATGTGAATGTTTACAATAGCTTTGTTCATAATCACCAACCCCTGGAAGTCGAAACAAACATGATTTCTATCAACAAATGAATGCATAAACAAACTGTAGTACAGCCATAAAATAGGATAAAATTCAATGATAAAATAAGTAAAATATTAATTCAAGTAAAAACATAAGTGAGTATTACATATTTACTTAATTTTAAGTGAAAGATGCTGAATGCAAATCTCTACACATTGTATACTTAAATTACCTGTCAGTCTGGAAATGCAAAATCTTGTGGATGAAAAATAAAACCAATTGCTGCCAAATGTTGGTGGAAGGAGAAGTAGTTAATTGCCAAGGGGTTATAGAGAGATTTTTCAGTATAATAAAACTGTTCTATATGGCACTGAAGTGGTAAACCCTTCTATACAATTTCCAAGACCCAAGCAATTATATACTGCAAAGGAGTGAACTTAAAGACATGAAAATTAAAAGCAATAAACCAAGATGTTAGGGATCCCAGGATGGATTGTAGACTGTGACAAATTATATCACAAACATATGATATAACCTCACTGAAGGTACTGGGTAAAGAATGGCTTACGTAATTCTGGAAAACTGTGTTTTGACTGGAAACTATATAAAGCTAAAGACAAAAAGATACTCTTTATGAACACTGTACTCTAGTTGGAAAATATGTTAATAATTCTAACAGAGTACAGGTTAAAAATCCTGACACTTCTTTACTAAGTACACCAGGGTTAAAAAATAAGTAAATATATTATAAATAAGACAGTCAGACTTCTCATTGTCAGAGAAGAGTTAAAAATGAACAAGGGAGAAAGATGGAATGAACCTTGTTGTGTAGGATTAGAGTAAGAACTATCAGTTAAAAGTCATGTTTAGATAGACAGGTAGACAGGAAAAGGTAGATATAAATAGATGATAGGCAGGTAGATAGAAAAGCTACCGATATATGTGTATTCATGGATTTTTACACATACAAATATTTCCTGGCACTATCTGCCAAAAGGACCTAGAACATGTGACACCACAGAAGCAGCTAGCACACCTTGTATATAGACCTTGTTTTCTAAATACCGCTCTCCCATAAAAGATACTGAGGTTTCTTGGAGAAAATGTTGACTCAGGAGCTAGAACAACTAAAATAAAAGTGACCCTGGACCATTCTGTAGTCATAGAAAGTAAGAGAAATGTTTAAAAATCATAAGAACAAGAGTAGGTCAAAGGGTCAATCTAAAAGATGTCCTAATAGCCAAAGCTGGAACAATTTTAGCAGCATAAACAAAAATGAACACTGGATTAAAACTGAGAATAGGAAATACATATATGTGGGTTCATACTGACAAATAAATAAATAAAGGGAGGGAGGAAGGGAATAATCTTTATTACAGAAAAATTCTAAACAATATACGTAAATGTCCCCTCCAGAAGGTGGAGCTTGACCCCCACCCCTTGAGTGTGGGCTGAAACTGATGACTCACTTCCACAGTATAGAGTGTGCAAAGGGGGAAAATAGCTTCTCCAGCTTTACAATAAACACGGTGTGTTTATTGATAACATGTACTCCTTTCACATGATGTGACAAAATGAACATTTCACCTATGTGACATTCTTCCCCAAAGTCCATAGAAAATAAGGACGGAGACCAGTCAGGTGAAAAATATAAGACAAACCAAAATTAAAGAACATTCTGAAAAAAACTACCAGATCAGTATTCTTTAAAATTAACAAGGTCATAAAATATTAGCAACACTGAGAACCCATCATGTAATAGAAGAGACTTAATGCCACATGGTATGCTGGATTGGACCCTGGGCAGTAAAAGACCCTTAGTGAGTAACTGGTGAAATCTGAATAGAGTCTGTTGTTTAGCTAATAATATTTTACTAATGCTAATTTGTTAGTGTTAAAAAAATGTTTTCTGGTTGTATAAGGTGTTAACACTAGGGAAAGTTGTGTAAAGTGTATGCCAAACCTCTCTGCACTGTCTTTGTGAAGTTCCTGTGACTCTGGGAGCTATGTACATGACCTGTATGCAGACTCATCTTTCCAGTGCTAGTCATTATGAAAATAAAACCTCAACCAGGTTTTTAAAAACCCTGTTCTTCAAAATTTGAAGAGTGTAGAATGATCCATGTAATCATCACCACAATAAAATGGCATACTTTGTTTCTTTCAAAGCATGATTGATTTAAAATAATCAGGATTTTTAAAATGAGTCAATTTTATTCCCAGATGTCTGTATATACTGAGACATCTATTTAGTTCTAATATTTGTGTACTCTGTAAGGAAGTTCCTTTGCACCTTGTAAAGAAAACGTCTTTTTTTTCTTTTCTTAACACAGAAGGTGGGCATGGTATCATACTAGTTATGTGAATGCCTCATTTTTCTCATTCTGAATTTGAGGAAATGGTATCTCCAAAATACAATCTACTTCTTTCTATATCCTATCTTAATAATAGAACTGATCCATTCATCAAGGAAGAAACATTGGTTAATTAATTTAGTATATGTGGTGGTTTAGTCGCTAAGTCATGTCCGACTCTCAGGACCCCATGGACTGCAGGCCCCCAGGCTCCTCTGTCCATGGGATATACCAGGCAAGAACACTGGAGTAGGCTGCCATTTCCTTCTCCAAGTATATGTAGTATTGTGTTATTTTTCTTTATAAAGTCATCATAATGATACATGTACATAGTTTATACAAATAGTGAAAATATACTTATCAAAAAGTTGGCCCACTCAACTCTTCCTCATCAACAGTCCTGTTTCCCAGAAGCAACCAATTTTAACCAATTCTTATTTCAATTTTCTCTAATAGTTATAGCTAATTCTGTGTGATGCTAATATAGCTTACTTTAGGTTTTTTATTGCTTCCACAACAAATTACCACAGTGGTTTAAAACAACACAAATGTGTCACATTAGAGTCTTATTGATTAGAAGGTCAATGCAAATATCACTGCACTAAAATCAAGAAGACTAAAATCACAAGACTAAAATCATAGAGGAACTATGATACTTTCCAGACTCTAGAGAAGAATCTGTTTTCCTGCCATTCTCAGTTCAGATGTATTTGGCTGGTGGCCTCCTTGCACCAGCAACATGACATCTCTCTGACTTCTCTTCTGTCATCACAACTTCTGACCACAGTCAAGAAGTTCTCTGTTTATAACTTCTCATGTGATAAGACTGGGGCCACCTGCATAATCTCAGATAACCCCTCATGCTCAGGATCATTCATCTTAATTACATTATACATCAGCAAAGTGTCTTTTACAATATAAAGGATTCTATTCACAAATGCAGGAAAAGGGATATAGAAGACAAAAAAGGAACACTACAAATACAAATTTCTACAATGTATCCTGAGCTTCTTTCTTATGCATGTCTTTATCTTTTCAGATGGATTCATAATTAGAAGAAAGGCAGAAATATCTAATAAGAAAAAAAAGAGCAGATTATCATAGAAGTGACTGTATTATATATCTGGACTTTTTCAATTTATATTATTTCCTCTCAATTAATTTCCTCACCTGTATGAAATGTATTTCATGTGAATTTTAACCATAGCTTCCATTTGTATAAGACAGATAACCATTCAATTTATTTTATATTTTAGCTTTATATTAAAATATAAATATATAAATGGCTTTATATGTGTTTATATAGTTTATTACTTATGAGAAATATGCTCTACACACACACACACACACACACACACACATATTCTTATAACACAGGCTTCAGAATAATCATCTTAATAAGTGAAAAACCATAATCAGAAAAAAAAAATTGTAAACTGCATCAATTCTCTATACATACCTGAGTTTTTGTTACCCTGCCATTAGGATCCAGATTATGTAATGGGATTTCAAAGATAAAATAAGTGCTGGATAATGTCAGTGGTGCTTGCAACACTGCAAAAGGAAAGTAAAAGTAAAGTGAAAGTGTTAGTTGCTCAGTCGTGTCTGACTCTTTGCAACCTCAAGGACTGGATCCTGCCAGGATCCTCTGTCCATGGAATTCTCCAGGGAAGAAAAATGGGGTAGGTAGCCATTCCCTTCTCCAGGGGATCTTCCCGACTCAGGGATCAAACCCACACCTCCTGCATTGGCAGGCATATTCTTTACCATCTGAGTCACCAGGGAACATACTGTTAAAATAATAATGACATAAGCTCACAGATAATTCTTACTTTACCTTAAATTTTCTACCTATTGCTATATTTCCAGCCAGGAAACAAAATTATTTTTAAAGACATTTCAGGAATAACTTGGATTATCATAAGTTCCAATTTTGTAATGGTAGTTAATTACAAGTAAATATAAAATGTACCCTTGAGACAATAAAAGAACATAAAATATACTAAATATTGATCTCAGGGAAAAAGGTAGACAAAATTAAAATGATCTCCATTGTAAAGTTTGACCAATGCAGAAGTAGAGAAGTGAAAAGAAATATAGAAATAAAAATTATTGTATTAAAGGGAAAATATATATATGGCATATCATGAAGCATTTTATACATGAAACACAAAGCTCTAGGGAGAAAATGGTTATTCTATGGAAGATCAGAAATACAATTATCTATAAAAATACATTAGAGAAGGAATTATTATCTGCTGGAAAATCTTATATTTTTAAATAGATTGTTAGAGTAATTTTAGTTCACAGAATTGTGCAGAAAATAGAGAGATATCCCTTATATCCCCCTCCCCACTGCCACACACACACAGCCTCTTACATTATCAACATCCTCTACCACAGTGGTACATTCATTATACAGGAACCTGTAATGATACGTTATCATAACCTAATGTTCACTGTTTACATTAGGGGTCATTCATAGTGTTGTACATTCTATAGGTTTGAACAAATGTATAATGACATCCAGCATTACTGTTTCATACAGAGGATATTCACTGCCCCCCCCCAAATCCTCTGTGGTCTACCTATTTGTCTCTTTCTACTCACAACCCTTGGAAGCCACTGATCTTTTTATAGCCCTCCATGGTTTTACATTTTCCAGAATGTCATATAGTTGGAATGATACAGCACATAGTCTTGTGAGATTAGATTATTTCACTCAGTACTATACATTTAAGGTTCATCCATGTCTTTTCATGACCTGATAGCTCATTTCTTTTTAGTGCTAAATAATATTCCATTGTCCGGAAAAATTCTAACAACTTTTTGGCCAACTCAATACCACAGTTTACCCATTCAGCTACTGAAGAACACCTTGGTTGCTTCCAAGTTTTGGGAATGATGAACAAAGTTGCCATAAAAACTTACATGCACATTTTTGTGTAAATATGAGTTTTCAACTCATTTGGGTAAATACAGACAGCAATCTGCCACACTGTATGGTAAGAATATGTTAAGCATTGGAAAAAAACCATCAAATGACCAACTGTTTTCCAAAGTAGTAGTACCATCTTTCAATTTCATCAGCAATGCAATCTCACTAGCAACTGCATTCACACCAGTTCCTATTGTCCACATCCTCATCAGCATTTAGCTTTGTCAATGCTCTGTATTTTGGTCATTCTAATAGATGCATAGTGCTATCTTACTGTTGTTTTAATTTTAATTTCCTTGATAACATATAATGTGGAGTATTTTTTCATATGCTTATCTACCTTCAGTGTATTGCCATTGGTAAGTTGTATGCTCATATCATTGGCCCAGGTTTCAAATGGTTTGTTATCCTTACTGTTGAATTTAAAGAGTTCTTTATTTTGGGTAATAGTTCTTTATTAGATATGCCTTTTGCAAATATTTTCTTCCAGTCAGTGGCTTTTCATTTTGGTATCTTGATAGCATATTTTGCAGAGCAGACATTTTTATCATTATAAGGTCTAGCTTATTAATTCTTTCTTTTACAGATCATATCTTTTTTCTTGTAACTAAAAGGTCACTGCCAAACCCAAGGTCACTTTAGGGATGTTTTCCTATGTTATCTTCTATGAGTTTTATAGTTTTGCCTTTTACATTTAGGTTTGTAATCATTTTGAGTTAATTTTTGTGAAGTATATAAAATCTGTATCTAGGTTTATTTTTTTAAAATTTGTGGATGTCCAATTTTTCAGTTACATTCTTTAAAAAAGACTATTTATTCTGAGTTGTATTGCCTCTGTTCCTTTGTCAAAGATGAGCTTACTATATTTATGTGGGGCTGTTTCTGGGCTCTCTTTCCTGTTCCATTGATCTATTTGTCTAGCTTTGTCAATAAACTCTCTTGATTACTGCACCATTGTAGTAAGTGTTGAAGTCAGGTAGTGTCTGTCTTCTTTGTTCCGTTCCTTCAATACCACACTGGTCATTATGGGTCTTCTCTCTTTTCATATAAACTTTGAATCAATATGTCTGTCAATATCCACAAAATAACTCGCTGAGATTTTGACTGGGAATGCATTGAATCTCTAGATCAAGTTGGGAAGAACTGTCAACATGACAATATTGAGTCTTCCCATGCATTAACACAGAATCATTGCTCCATTTAATTCTCCTTTGATATCTTTCACCAGAGTTTTGCAGTCCTCTTATAGATCTGTAACTATATTGTTTGATTTATACCTAAGTACTTCATTTTTGTTGGGTGCTAATGTAAATGGTATTTTGTATTTAATTTTAAATTCCATTTCTCACTACTTATATTCCCAGGTGGCTCAATGGTAAAGAATCTGCCTGCCATGCAGGAGACCCAAGAGACGTCAGTTTGATCCCTGGGTCAGGAAGATCCCTTGGAGGAGGAAATGACAACCCACACGAGTATTCTTGCCTGAAAAATCAAATGAACAGAGGACTCTGGTGGGCTACAGTCCATGGGGTTGCAAAGAGTTAGACATGACTGAATGACTGGGCATGCATAGAGAAAAGCAACTGACTTTTGTTTAGTAACCTGTATCCTGAAACCTTATTATAATAGCTTACTAGTTCCATGAGATTTTTTTTTTAATTGACTCAGATTTTCTACAGACAATCATGTCATCTGTGAACTAAAAGGCAGTTTTTAGTTCTTCCTTCCCAATCTGTATAGCTTTCAACTCCTTTTTCTGTCTTATTACAATACCTAGGTCTTCTTATACAATGCTGAGAAAGAGGGGTGAGAGAGGATAGCCTAGCCTGGTTTCTGATCTTAATGAGAAAGCTTCAAGCTACATTTAAAATGGATAACAAACAAGGACCTACTGTATAGTACAGGGAACTCTGCTCAATATTCTGTAACAACCTAATTGGGAAAAGAATTTGAAAAAGAATATAGATACATGTCTAACTGAATCATTTTGCTGTACCCATGCAACTAAGACACAACTGTTAACCAACTATACTTCAATATTAAAAAAAGAATGTTATTTGTGAGGTTTTTTATGTAGATCTTTTTTATCAACCTGAGAAAGCTCCCTTCCATCACTCATTTACTGTTTTTTTTTTCTTTTTTTATGGGTAATGGATTTTGTAAAATGCTTTTTTTCCCTGCATTTATTGATATGAACATATGGCATTTTCTTCTTTAGGCTATTAATGTGATGCATGCATGCATGCTTAGTCACTTCAGTTGTATTCAATTCTTTGTGAACCCATGGACTGTAGCCTGCCAGGCTCCTCTGTCCATGGAATTTTCCAGGCAAGAATACTGAAGTGGGTTACCATGCTGCTCTCTAGCAGATATTCCTGATGCAGGGATCAAATCTGCATCTCCTGTGTCTCCAGCATTGCAGGTGGATTCTTTACCACTGAGCAACAAGGAAAACCCATTAATGTGATGGAATACATTGAGTTGTTTTCGAATAACTCAGTTGTAAGTTCTTTATAAAGAAAACTGTTCAGTTCAGTCACTCAGTCGTGTCTAACTCTTTGCGACCCCATGAACCACAGCATTCCAGGCCTCTCTGTCCATCACCAACTCCTGGAGTTCACCCAAACCCATGTCCATTGAGTCAGTGATGCCATCCAACCATCTCATCCTCTGTCATCCCCTTCTCCTCCTGCCCTCAATCTTTCCCAGCATCAGGATCTTTTCCAATGAGTCAGCTCTTCACATCAGGTGGCCAAAGTATTGGAGCTTCAGCTTCAGCATAAGTCCTTCCAATGAATAGTCAGGACTGATTTCCCTTAGGATGGACTGGTTGGATCTCCTTGCAGTCCAAGGGACTCTCAAGAGTCTTCTCCAACAACACAGTGCAAAAGCATCAATTCTTCAGTGCTCAGCTTTTTTTATAGTCCAACTCTCACATCCATACATGACCACTGGAAAAACCATAGCCTTGACTAGATGGACCTTTGTTGACAAAGTAATGTCTCTGCTTTTCAATATGCTGTCTAGGTTGGTCATAACTTTCCTTCCAAGGAGTAAGCGTCTTTTAATTTCATAGCTGCAGTCACCATCCGCAGTGATTTTGGAGCCCAGAAAAAGAAACTCAGCCACTGTTTCCCCATCTATTTGCCATGAAGTGATGGGACCAGATGCCAAGATCTTAGTTTTCTGAATGTTGAGCTTTAAGCCAACTTTTTATTCCCCTCTTTCACCTTCATCAAGAAGCTCTTTTAGTTCTTTTTTACTTTCTTCCATAAGGTTAATGTCATCTGCATATCTGAGGTTATTGATATTTCCCCCGGCAATCTTGATCCCAGCCTGTGCTTCCTCCAGCCCAGCGTTTCTCATGATGTACTCTGCATATAAGTTAAATAAGCAGGGTGACAATATACAGCCTTAACGTACTCCTTTTCCTATTTGGAACCAGTCTGTTGTTCCATGTCCAGTTCTAGCTGTTGCTTCCTGACCTGCATACAGATTTCTCAAGAGGCAGGTCAGGTGGTCTGGTATTCCCATCTCTTTCAGAATTTTCCACAGTTTATTGTGATCCACACAGTCAACAGCTTTGGCATAGTCAATAAAGCAGAAATAGATGTTTTTCTGGAACTCTCTTGCTCTTTTGATGATCCATCAGATGTTGGCAATTTGATCTCTGGTTCCTCTGCCTTTTCTAAAATGAGCTTGAACATCTGGAAGTTCACGGTTCATGCATTACTGAAGCCTGGCTTGGAGAATTTTAAACATTACTTTACTAGCGTGTAAGATGAGTGCAATTGTGCAGTAGTTTGAGCATTCTTTGGCATTGCCTTTCTTTGAGATTGGAATGAAAACTGACCTTTTCCAGTCCTGTGGCCACTGCTGAGTTTTCCAAATTTGCTGACATATTGAGTGTAGCACTTTCACAGCATCATCTTTTAGGATTTGAAATAGCTCAACTGGAATTCCATCACCTCCACTAGCTTTGTTCGTAGTGATGCTTCCTAAGGCCCATTTAACTTCACATTCCAGGATGTCTGGCTCTAGGTGAGTGATCACACCATTGTGATTATCTGGGTCATGAAGATCTTTTTTGTACAGTTCTTCTGTGTATTCTTGCCACCTCTTCTTAATATCTTCTGCTTCTGTTAGGTCCCTACCATTTCTGTCCTTTATTGAGGCCATCTTTGCATGAAATGTTCCCTTGGTATCTCTAATTTTCTTGAAGAGATCTCCAGTCTTTCCCATTCTGTTGTTTTCCTCTATTTCTTTGCACTGATCACTGAGGAAGGCTTTCTTGTCTCTCCTTGCTATTCTTTGGAACTCTGCATTCAAATGGGAATATCTTTCCTTTTCTCCTTTGCTTTTCACTTCCCTTCCTTTCACAGCTATTTGTAAGGCCTCCTCAGACAGCCATTTTGCTTTTTTGCATTTCTTTGTCTTGGGGATGGTCTTGATTCCTGTCTCCTGTACAATGTCATGAATCTGCGTCCATAGTTCAGTAGGCACTCTATCAGATCTAGTCCCTTAAATCTATTTCTCACTTCCACTGTATAGTCATAAGGGATTTGACTTCACAGGGATTTGACTTCATAGAACTGTTCTTTACCACTGAGCAACTGGGGAAATCCATTAATGTCATGGATTACATTGAGTTTTTTTCTAATAACTTAATTGCATGTTCTTTATAAAGAAAACTGTAAGAACATAAAAATCACCCCCCCCCAAATTACCTATACTATATCCACTCAGTAACCATTACTGTTCATGTTTTGTCTACATATAATTTTTCTTATATATATTTTGACATAACCCAAAAGTAGGGCCATACAACCATAGGTTTTCTAATCTTCACTTTTTCTTACTTAACAAGATACCATGAATTTTCATAGAGGTATAACATTCCTTAACATAGTAAAGAATAACCTAATCAGCCAATCCCCTATTGCTGGACATTTAGGCTACTCCCAGTATTTCACCATCATCGGGAATGTTCTGATGAATATCTTTATATATTCCTTTGTTTGCTTTCCTAGAATAAATTCCTAGGGAATATTCTTAACAGAGAAAACTGATAGTTGGGGGCTGTATCTATAATATTTATAATTTCCTTGGTTTAAGTTACAGTTTGCTAATTTAAAGTATACCTTCTACTTCACTAGTGCTTTCCATAGTGCTTTCCACTTTGCCAAGTACATAAGGAAGCTACCAATTGTCCTTTTTTACTGATAAGAAAACTGGTTAATTGAGTTTTGAATGTGAACCAGACTTGCATACATGAGATACCCCTATATCTCTACCTCGCCCCTCCCCACTGGTAATCACTAGTTCGTTCTCTATATATGTGAGTCTGTTTCTATTTTTTTTAAATATATATTTATTTATTTTTATATTCCATATGCAAGTGATATCAGAGCATTTGTCTTTATCTACAAGGACATTTTAATAACAAAATAATTCTAACCCCTCTCTACCACTGCTTGTTTCATTATTGTCATTAATTTCACTTATGTATAAGTATACATAAGCATATATAGAAATAATACACTGCTGCTATTATTATACTGAATAAACTCAAATGTTAGATTAAGAATATGAAAAATAAAAACTCTTCTTTTACCTTTATTTCCAGTGCTCTTTTCTTTTACAGATCCAAGTTTTTCACCTATATCATTTTTCTTCCCACTAAAGAACTTTTTAACACCTGTGGCTGACTCATGTCAATGTATGGCAAAAACCAAAATATTGCAAAGTAATTAGCCTCTAATTAAACTAAATTTATTAATTAAAAAAAATGTCTTTCAAGACCAGTCTTTTGGCAACAGATCCCCTCAAGTGTTGTTTGTTTGTAAAAGGCTTTAATTTTCCTTTACTTTTGAATGATAATTTCTCAAGGTACAGAATTCTAGGTTGGTATTTTTCTGTCTCTCAACACTTTATATATTTCCCTCCATTCTCTTTTCGTTTGCATAGCTTCTCAGGAGAAGTCACATGTAACTTTTATCTTTGCTCCTCTGTATATTAAGGTGTCTTTTCCTCTGAATTACTTTCTACTTTTATAAAATTAATTTTTATGGAGTATAGTTACTTTACAGTATTGTGTTAGCTTCTGCTATTCAGCAAAGTGAAAGAGTTATATACATATATCCACTCTGTTTTAGATTCCCTTCCCATCCAGGATACAACAGAGAACTGAGTAGGGTTCCCTGTGCTACACAGCACGTTCTCAACAGTTGTCTATTTTAGTCTATTTAGTCAATTTCAGTCTCCCAATTCATCTTAGTCCCTGTTTCCACCTTCGTAACTGTAAGTTTGTTTTCTACATCTGTGACTCTATTCATTTCTACTTTACAAGTAAGTTCATCTGTACCATTTTTCTAGACTCTACATATCAATTAAATTATACAATATGTCTTTCTCTTTCTGACTCACTTCACTCTATGAAAATCTCTAGGGCCATCCATGTCACTATAAATGGCATTCTTTTGCTCCTTTTATGGCTGGGTAATATACCATTGTGCATATATATATATATCGCACATCTTTTATATCCCTTCCCCTGTTGATAAACACTGAGGTTGCTTCCATGTCCTGGCTATTGTAAACAGTGCTGCAATGAACACTGAGGTGCATGCATCCTGAGGATTTTTTCAATCTTTGATTTTTTTTGCAGTTTGAAAGTAATATGCCTTTTTTTTTTTTTTTTTTTTTTGCTATTCATCATATATGGTATTCTCTGAGCTTCTTGGATTATGGCGTGGTGTCTGATATTAATTTGGAGGAAATTCTCAGTCATTATGTTTCCAATATTTCTTGTTATTTTCTTTTTCTTCTCCCTCTGGTATTTCAGGTATGCACATATTAATATTTTGTAGTTGTCCCACAGTACTCAGTCTGTTCTTTTTTCTCCTTTTTTCAGTCATTTTTTTTTTAACATTTGCTTTCCTTTGGAGATATCTATTGAGATATTCTCAAGCTCAGACAGTCTTTCCCCAGCCACATCCAGTCCACTAATAATCCTACTCATGAGATTCTTCATTTTTGTTCCACTGTTTTTGCTCCACAGCATTCATTCTGGATCTTTCTGAGAATTTTAATCTCTTTGCTTATATTGCCCATCTGTTCCTGCATGGTGTCTACTTTATCCATTAGAGGCCCAAGCATACTAGTTATTTTAAATTCCCAATATGATAATTCCAACATCTATGCCATAACCGCATCTGATTTTCAACTCTTGTTCTGTCTCTGAAAACTGCATTTTTCACTTTTTCGTATGTCTTATACATTTTTCCTTGATGCTTAGATATGATGTACTGGGTAAAGGAACTGCTGTAAACAGACCTTTAGTAATGTAGTAGTAAGTTGTGGGAGGCAGAAACATTCTATAATCCTATGATTAGATCTCAGTCTTTTGGTGAATCCATGTCTCTAGAATATGAACTTTACATGTCTTTCTCAATCTGCACGCCACCACTACCAGTTTGGGACTAAATGGTTAGAGTGGGCTGAGTTGATTATTAATATTTCTTCTCTCGCACAGAGAGGGTTAGAGGAGACTGCAGTTGGATATTTCCCTTCCCTGAGATCAGGGGGTTTCTGATAAAACCCCAGAAAGATCTGGTCAACAAGTTTCTCCAGAGGGCAGACCTTGTTAAGCAGAACAGAATGCTTTGGCATATTTCAGAATTCCTTTTCCTCACCCTTGCCAGAAATATGAGAGTATTTTTCTCTCATAATCACTTAAGAGAATCAAGTTAAGCTCCTAGAGGTAAAATTCACAAAAGTATGAAAGGGGCCCCATGGAGTATGACTGGGGCCCCATAGAGACTGTTGCTTTCAGACTTGTTCATGCTGAACTTCCAGCAATTCACAGTTACAGTACAGGCTTCCTTATCCAGGCATTGATTCCCAAAGGAACTTCTACTTTGGAGTTTCTGTTCCATTCAATAAGTTGTGATTCTCTGTATTTGCCCATGAGTCTCTCCATTTTCAGAGGCATGAGTTTGCCCTGTGACCTCACTTTTCTTATAGATCTAAGAAGATCTGTTTATTTTTCAGTTTGCTTAGCTTTTTAACTTGCTGTAAGGATGGAAACTTCTAAGTTTCTTATATGCTGAACCAGAAACCAGAGCTGAAAAATCTATACTTTTTGAAACTTACCTTGAGGATGTTTATAATCCTTAATGAAAACTAAAGAATCTTACATGTTTATGTCAATATAATTCCCTGGAAAGAAACCAATTTCTGATGCAAAAACTCACATATCTTACAAGCAATTTTATTTTACCAGTGGAATTAATAGATGCCTTGGCAGGAAGTCAGGATATGTAGAATAAGAGAAAGGCACAGATAATTTCCATCACTGTGTTACCCCAAACTCTTGTCATGAGAAATCTTAGGAAAAGACAATGGGTGGCCCATATACAAGAAATGGCTAAGATATTCTGCCTATTTTCAAATTGGCAATTGAGGATTAACAGTGAAAATAATAGACTGGTTGTATCTTTTAAAACAAATCACTCTTTTGCCATATTATAACACCATTTAGTGATCTCTATTTCACTTATCAATTAGATAAATTGATATAAGAGAAATTTATCTCTATTTTATCAATTAGATAAAGAATTGATACTTTTGAACTGTGGTGTCAGAGAAGGCTCTTGAGAGTCCCTTGGAATGCAAGCACATCCTAAAGGAAATCAGTCCTGATATTCATTGGAAGGCTTGATGCTGAAGCTTAAACTTCAATACTTTGGCCACCTGATGCAAAGAGCTAACTCATTAGAAAAGGCCCTGATGCTGGGAAAGATTGAAGGCAGGAAGAGAACGGGACTACAGAGGACAAGATGGTTGGATGGCATCACCGACTTAACAAACATGAGTTTAAGCAAGCTCCAGGAGATGGTGAAGGACAGGGAAGCCTGGCATGCTGCAGTCCATGGGGTTGCAAAATGTTGGAGACGACTGAGTGACTGAACAACAAATTTTGCTTATACAAAGCTATATTCTACCCAATACAGATTATTTGAGAAACAGTTTCTGGAGAAACTGTTCCTCAAGATTAAGGTCTCACATACTAATATTTTGGTTCCCCCCTAAATTAAAACATTTACTGGCATCCAGTTTGTCACAAAAAAAGATATAATAGTTGGTGCTGAAGCCAACACTGTGAGACTCACTAAGAAACATAAGAGAACAGGCAAGACTCAATTGACATTTAAGGAACTCCTCAACATGAGGGAGACAGATATAAAAGAAAAATATTTCAGCAAAAATTGAGACAATGTACTCAACTGAAGAAAAGCTCAAATAATTTATAATATAATTACAGACAAAAAGTGTTGCTTTCATTTTTAAAAACTCCATAAGTAAAGAAACAATAAGAAAAAAAGTTTGAAAATCCTGTTAGTATACAATCACCAAGATAATTTTTTAAGACATAAAATAGTCAATTCAGAAAAAAAAAGTCCTGGGAAATAAAATGAAAAGATGAGGAAAGGACACTAAGGGAGAATATATAAAATAACTAAAATATACACTATAATCAAAGAGGTACAAAATCTAACCAATAGGAGTCAGAAAAAGAAACATGGAAAATAATGGCAAAGCATTTTTCGAGAAAGCAATTTAGGGAAACATTATAAAACTCAAGACAATGAACTTCTGGAGTGAAAAAACCCACAAGAACTTAGGACAATGATAAAGTTTGTATCGGGTGATCAGATGTCATCTTAACATAGGCGGTAACATCTCCACTATGCTATAAATAAACTAATAAAAGCTAAATATGGAACAAAAGAAGAGTGAGACACCAAATTATTAATAATGGTATATTATAAATAGTCACATTCCAGATGACGTTTTCTGTGTTTCTACATTTTCCAATTTTCCTTAATGATGATACATTAATTTTTAATTATAAAATAAGTGAATTATATTTTCTTTTTCATTAAAGTAATTTGCCTAATCTGAAAAGATATCTTAAAACAAGGGATAAATTTTTAATTTCATGGAACTTCTCTACCAGTTGTGGAATTACTATCTGTATTTTAAATGGGAGTGAAATAAATCCCTATAGTGTATATGCTGCTTTAATGAGGTTTCTCTAACTTCGTGCCAAGTACAATTATTAACTGATCACTATTTTATTATTAAAGACAACTAATCTCAGAACAATAAAAACAAAATACAGTATAATATAAACTAGACTTAAATTTCCAAGAAAAATACTTAAGCACAAAATACAATGCAAGCCTAAGCCAGTCAAAAGTATAGTCTGCAGAGGTCCAGAGTTTTACACTTGAATATCTGAAGAAAATGAATAAATAAATATTCAATAAATAATTCAAAATTTTAAAATAATTATCCTTCTTTACTTGCACTTAGTTCTTTAGTAACTCATCCCTTTGGGAGAAAACATTCCCTTAAATAAAATTTTCATCATTTTATTTTATAACCAATGTATTTTCTTTTAACAATTTCTATTTTGAAATAATCATTTAAATTGCCCACACAAAAAACAAAGTACTAACCTGACCTCTGTTTTTAATTACATCCTACTTTTTAAGCAAAGGTAAATCATGTGACAGTATATCCATGCTATTTATCAAAATTCAGTCTCACAGACTCACAAACATACACAAGAACCATATAATAAATTTACTTTCTAGCATTTCTATTTTTTAAAAATGAATATCATGCTATAACTTTTTAAACTTTTAGCTATGTAAGAATAAATGTTAATACGCACATCAGTTGAATGTTCCATATTACATACCAGTAGCTTGGATATAACATAGTTGAATATCTGGTGGTGTATTTGGAATCACATTAGAGTCTGAGAAACAACAGTGAGAGTCAAGTTCTGAAGCTGCAAAGAAATTAACTCGAACTTGCATGGTAAAGTTGTACGTTGCCACCTGTTAGACAAAAAATACATTATGACTGGCTACTTTTGGTATAAAAATCGTGATCTTTTAGAATTTAAAAACAGGGTACATTATTATGTTGTTTCAGGTGTACTACATAGTGATTTGATATTTGCATATATTATGAGACGATCACCATGATAAGTCTAGTAATCAATTGTCCCCGTACAAAATTATTACAATGTCATTGACCATTTTCCTCACATAGAATATTACATTCCTGTGGTTTATTTATAATTGGAGGTATGTATCTCTTTATTCCCTTCACCTATTTCATTTTATACAATTTTTATTGTATATATTTAAAGTTTACAACTTGATAATTTGATATACATAATGAAATAACACAATCAGGCTATTAACATATATCCATCAACTCACATAGTTACTGTGTGTGTGTGTGTGTATGTATGTATGTATGAAAGAGAGAGAAAGAACACTTAGGATCCACCCTCTAAGCAAATTTCAAGTATAAAGTACAATACTGTTACCAGAACTAACATATTATCCATCAATATCACTTTTGGGTATTTACCCAAAGGAACTGGAATCAGGATCTCAGAGAATTACCTGCACTCCTATGTTCACTGAAACATTATTCACAATAGTCATGATGTGGAAATAGCCCACATATTCATGAAAGAAGAATGGATAAAAAAATAAAGGTGATATACACATACAGTGGAATATTTCTCAGCTTTAAAAGCAGCAGGAAATCCTGCCATTTGCAACAACATGGATGGGGCTGAAGGACATTATACTAAATGAAACAAACCACACATAGAAACACAAATAATGTATGATCTAACTTACACGTGGAATCTAAGACAGTCAACTCAGAAGCAGAGAGTAAATGGTGGTGGCCAAGGGTTGGGGGAAGGAAGATATGGGGAGATGTTGGTCAAAGGGTACAAAGTTTCAGTTACGCCAGATGAATAAGTTCAGGAGATCTAATGAGATATTATGGATTTAGCAAAATAGTAGTTTTTTAAAAAAGACAGTTTCAAAAAAAATTGTCTGTGACACTGAAAGTACATTTTTTTTCAACATAAGACTTGGCTTATTTTTCATGAGTCCAAATAGAATTCTTAAAAATAAAAAAAAAATGACATTAGAAATAATTCCTATTAATTCAAAATGGACTGAAGACCTAAATATAAAGCCTAAAACTATAAACTTTGTAGAAGAAAATGTAGGAGAAAAATATTTCTTAAGTGCAATATCAAAATAATCATCTATAAAAATAATTAAAGTGTACTTTATCAAATTTTAAATATTTGTTCTGTTAATGTTGAAAAATAAAATTACTAGTCAAAAACATTATTTCTGAAAAAATTCAATTTGCATCCTAAATATATAAACAACACACAAAGATTAAGAGAAAAAAACAAGTACCCAATGATAAACTATGTAAAAGATTTGAAAAGAGAGTTCAGAAAAGAAAATGTACATACAACATGTTACCATATAAAAAGATGCTTAACATCATCAGACATGAGAAAAATGCAATTTAAAATCACAGAAGATTAACACTTCACACCTATCAAAATGCTTAAATAAAAATGATACTACCAAATGCTGATAAAGATGCAAGCACCTAATACATTTATGAATTGCTGATAGGAATGTAAAATTTTCTCGTCACTTGGGGAAAGTTTTCCAGATTCTTAGAAAATTAAATATATACTTAACATAAGGCTCAGAGATGCCCAACCCTAGATGCTTACCAAAGAAAAACAAAAATTTTTTCATACAAAAGACTGCATGGAAATGTTTTAGTAGCCTTATTCATAATTGTGAAAACCTGAAACCAAGCCAAATCCCTTCCAAATACTGAATAGGTAACAAATACTGGTAAATACCTATAATAAAATACATTTCAGCAATAAACTGGAATGAACTACTGTTAAACAGAAATATATGGATGGATTTCAAATGTATTATTCTAAGTGAGAGAAGCCAGAATGATAAGGCAACATACTTTATAATTTCATTCATACAAGTGAAAAGACAAAATTACACAAACAAAATGAGATCAGTGTTTGCCCTAAACTGAAAGTGGAGGAGAGGGTGACTACAAATAAACACAAGAAAAATTTAGGAAATTTTGGAAAGGTGATTTTCCATGAAATATCCAGAAGAGATAAATCCATAGAGACTGAATGCAGATTGGTGGCTGCGAGTGGCTGGTGGGAAGAGAGATGGGGAGAAACCACTTAATGGGTAAAAGGTTTTACTTTGGAGTGATGGAAATGCTTTGAAATGAGATAGAGGGCGTGTTTATACCACATTGTGAAGGCACTGCATTAATTCCAAATGGTTAATTTTATGTTACAGAAATTGCCACTCAATAAATTATGATTTTTAAAAATATGTGAAGGAGAAATCAATCAGTGGTTTCCAGGAATTACCCAGATAGTCATCACGTGATGGTCTCAAGAACCTAGAGAAGTAAAACAATGTTTTTAATATAAGAACTAAATATTAATAATAAAAAGGGTATACTTAGAGCTTGCCATGCATATTACCCAACTAGGAAAACTCTTGGGCTTTCATTTTGTTTTTATTTAACACTCCCTGGCTGCTATGGTCTGAAAATGTCTCCCCCAAATTCATATGTTGAAATCCTAAGCCCCAAAAATGATAAAATGAGGAGGTGGGGCTTTGGGATGTGTTTAAGCCATGAGGCCTCATGACTGGGGATTAGAGTCGTGTAACTATAATTAGTGCCTTATAAAAGACACTCCAGAGAGATTCCTAGCCTCTTCCATCCCATGAGGGCACATCAAGAAGTTTGCAACTCAGAAGGGAGCCCTCACCCTAATAGGCTGGTGCCATAAACTTAAGATATCCAGCCTCCTGAATGGTAAGAAATAAATTTTTGTCACTTATAAATCACCCAGTCTGTGGTACTGTGTTACAGCAGTCTGAACAGACTAAGACACTGACCACCTCATTACCAATATCATCTCACATCACATCATCTTTTGTAAATAATCTGTTCTTATAACAGAATTATAAAAGCATAAAAATACTGTAAAATGTATTATTTTCATGGATGTTTCATTTATTTTGAGCCTGCAACTCATTCCCATGATAACCTATTTCTGTAGTGATACCAACACACAGATGTCAAGGGTTAAACTGAATAAAGATAGAGTTCATGTACAAATACTACCCTTCCATATTTCAATTCTTAAAACTTTGTTTGATCTTATTTCTCCTGGAATTTCTCATTATTAATTATCAACAACCAGTTATATTTTGTCTCATTTCTATTTTATCACTTCTGGTTGTTTATTTTTTTTCTTCCTGTAAAAATGGCTGTAAATCCAGAATAACTACTATGAAATGTTTACCCAAAGGTTGCATATCCTTGAAAGGCAAGAAAAGGATGGTGGATTAAAAAAAAAAAAAAGGTTGGTGGAAATAGTGAACAATGTTCGCTCATTTCCAAGAGCTTTAGGGAAAATATAAAGCAGGAAAATATAGAGCAGAAACGGGAAGGATAAAAAAGAAGGAAAGATCCATACTAGCACAGTCAAATACAACTTTCTGTGATGATGAAAATGTTCTGTACTGTCCAACAGCCACACATGGATACTGAGAACTTGAAATATGGCTATGTTAACTGAGAAAATAATTAATCTTAATTCATTTCAGCTTTCATGTAAATATATATGAACAGTGACTACCATGTAAGGAAGCACAACTCTGTACACTGGCCCAGAAGACATATAAGTGGCCCATAAGGAAAGGAAGGGCTTGAGTGACTTAGTGTAAACAAACAAGTCCAGTCAAGGATGCCAAATAAAACAGAATTTGTCTATCAGCAGTTTTGATTGTATCCAAACCTGGTGCAATGTAGGAAAGGAAGGGTTACAACTAGAAATAAATCAAGTCCTTTACTGCTGATTTCACATTTTCCTGCTGCATAGGTCAACCAAGAAAGCACCACTGGCTATTTATATCTACACACACACATATGAAGACAGATAACTTACAAGTAGCTATAAATATAGTGAAGGACATCTGAAATGCTGGGAAACCAGATAATCAATCTGCCTCACTGGCACAAATTTAGTGAGCAAAGTCTCACAGGGTGTGCTGTCTCTGCAGTGTTTTTCTTATTGTACTGAATTACACTGCGATACACTAGGTAAATCTCCTTTAAACTACCTAGCAAACATAGAACAATTAAAAATGTGAAGCAATGTGTGGCACTCCAGAAAATTATAAATATGTATAATTTAATTTCGTACTGAATTTAGAAATCCTTGAAGAGTCCAAACATTAAGAAATAGATTTCTGAGCTTTTAGTTGTTGAAAGTGTTAAATAGTAAATGGGACTAAAAAAATGTCAAATTGCATATTTTATTGTTGCTGTTTAGTCACTAAGTCGTGTCCGACTCTTTTGTGACCCCATGGACTGTAGCCCACCAGGCTCCTCTGTCCATGGGATTTCCCAGGCAAGAATACTGGAGTGGGCTGCCATTTCCTTCTCCAGGGGATCTTGTCGACCCAGGGATCAAACTCACATCTCCTGCAGTGGCAAGCAGATTCTTTACCAATGAGCCACTTGACAAGCATATGCAACCTCCCAAAAAGTCATGTAACAGATTTAAATCAGATTATATATTTTTTCTAAACTTTAGTAACCATTACGCTACATGCTTTTGTGGATGAAGGATGTCATTAAAGGCATAGTATATACACCCACTGTATAAAAATATAAAATCACAACATTGACTTATTAAGAAAGATGTAACTCGATCTCAGTATACTTAAAAACCTGTAAATTACTGTCAAACTTACATTTTTTTCCTTTACTGAACAATGTGTGTATGTGTGTGTGTACGTCTGTCTGCATCCATTGGTACACATGAAAGATACAGATGCAGGAACTGGGTAAGAGAATGATACAATTGAATGCTTTAAAATAATAACTTGTCACAATAGGATTATTTTCTTTTAATTTTGAATTTCTGTTTTTATCAAAATTATAAGGGTACATACTTGCAAAAATAAAACAAAAGTAATCCTACAAAGCTTATTTTGAAAATCAGCATTCCCTTCTCTCCACCATTGTATGCTCACACCATACACACACACACACACACACACACAGATGTAATCATTTTCAACTCTTAGAGTTATTTCTTTTGGATTTACCTCAACACAGCTAAATAACCTACATAGAGTGTTATAAAACAATAAATAAAGCTTCAGTAAATTTACATCTAATTAAATAATACAAAGGATATTCTCTAATCACATGGAATTATGTTAAAAATCAGTAACACAATGAAGTTTGGTAAATGCACAAATATGTAGAAATTTATAACATCCTAAATAACTATAGGTTCATGAAGAAATTATATGAGAAAATGCAAACTCGGATGAATGGAAAACACAAAATACCAAATCTTTTAAGATACAGGTAAAGCAATGCTTAGAGGGAAAACTAAAGCCTATAAAACCTATGTAAAAATTTAAAATCTCAAATCAATACCCTGACCTTCTACCTTGAAAAACAAGACTGTCATACTGAATAAAGCAAATCAGACAGAGAAAAACAAGTATCATATGATACTGCTTATATGTGGAATCTAAAAAGAGGCAACAGATAAACTTATGTACAAAAACAGAAATAGAGTTATGAATGTAGAAAAGAAACTTGTGGTTACCAGAGGGTAAGGGATTAATTGGAATATTGGAATGAACACATACACACTACTATACATAAAATACATAACTAACAGATCGCTAGCAAGCACAGGGAACTCTACTCAATACTCTGTAATAGCCTATATGGGAAAAGAACCTGAAAAAGAGAGGATACATGTATATGTATAACAGATTCACTTTGTTGTATAATTAACAACATTGTAAATCAACTACACTACAATAAAAATTAAAAAAAACAAGAAAAAAGAAAGGTTAACTAAACTCAAAGCAGAAGGAAGTAAATAATAAAAGCTAAAGTGAAAATAAAATATATAAATAAAAGTATAGAAAATCAACCAAAAGCTGAATCTTAAAAATATAGACAAAATGGACAAACCATTACATAGGCTAAGACAAAAGGTGAGATAATTTATTAAAATCAGAAGTGAAATAGGGGGAAATACTACTTGCCTTACTGAAATAAAAATACCAAGAGAACACCATGAATAACTGCATGCTGCCAAATTAGATAACTTAGGCAAAATTCCTCAGGAAGAAATAGAAAATTTGATCACCTTCATCCTTGAAGTGGGGTGAAGATGGTCAAAAGGTACAAACTTTCAGTTACGAGATAAATGAGTCCTGGGGATATAACATATAGCACATGACTATCGTTAATGATACTGTACTGTATACTTGAAATTGGCTAAGAGAGAACATCTTAAAAGTTCTCATCACTAAAGATCTAAATGTAAGACCAGAAACTATGAAACTCCTAGAGGAAAACATAGGCAAAACACTCTCTGATATAAATCACAGCAGGATCCTCTATGACCCACCTCCCAGAATATTGGAAATAAAAGCAAAAATAAACAAATGGGACCTAATTAAACTTAAAAGTTTTTGCACAACAAAGGAAACTATAAGCCAGGTGAAAAGAGCAGCCTGCAGAATGGGAGAAAATAATAGCAAGCAAAGAAACTGACAAAGAATTAATCTCAAAAAATATACAAGCAACTCCTGAAGCTCAATTCCAGAAAAATAAGTGACCCAATCAAAAAATGGGCCAAAGAACCAAACAGACATTTCTCCAAAGAAGACATACAGATGGCTAACAAACACATGAAAAGATGCTCAACATCACTCATTATCAGAGAAATGCAAATCAAAACCACAATGAGGTACCATCTCACACCAGTCAGAATGGCTGCTATCCAAAAGTCTACAAACAATAAATGCTGGAGAGGGTGTGGAGAAAAGGGAACCCTCTTACACTGTTGGTAGGAATGCAAACTAGTACAGCTGCTATGGAAAACAGTGTGGAGATTCCTTAGAAAACTGGAAATAGAACTGCCATACGACCCAGCAATCACACTGCTGGGCATACACACCAAGAAAACCAGAAGTGAAAGAGACACATGTACCCCAATGTTCATCGCAGCACTGTTTATAATAGCCAGGACATGGAAGCGACCTAGATGTCCATCAGCAGAAGAATGGATAAGAAAGCTGTGGTTCATATATATACAGTGGAATATTACTCAGCTATTAAAAAGAATGCATTTGAATCAGTTCTAATGAGGACGACGAAACTGGAGCTTATTATACAGAGTGAAGTAAGTCAGAAAGAAAAATACCAATATAGTATATTAACACATATATATGGAATTTAGAAAGATGATCCTATATGCGAGACAGCAAAAGAGACACAGATGTAATGAACAGACATTTGGACTCTGTGGGAGAAGGCGAGGGTGGGATGATTTGAGAGAATAGCGTTGAAACACGTATATTACCATATGTGAGACAGATCGCCAGTCCAGGTTCAATGCATGAGGCAGGGTGCTCAGGGCCGGTACACTATGACGACCCTGAGGGATGGGATGGGGAGGGAGGTGGGAGGGGGGATCAGGATGGGGAACACATGTACACCCGTGGCTGATTCATGTCAATGTATGGCAAAAACCACCACAATATTGTAAAGTAATTAGCCTCCAATTAAAGTAAATTAATTAATTTTTTAAAAAGTTCTCATCACAAGAAAAAAAATTGTAACTACTTGTGGTGTTGGATGTTAGCTAAACTTATTGTGGTAATCATTTCATAATATATACATATATCAAAATACCATGTCATACCTTGAAAATTAATGCATGTTGTATGTTAATTATATCTCAATAAATAAACATGGAAACTCACCCAGAAGAAGAGAAAACTTTTAAAATAAAGATGAAGCTGGGGGCAGGGGAAAGTAGGGAAGAACTATTGGCCTTAGTTTATCAAGGGAAGTCAGAGTACTTTCAGCAGAACAGAAAGTTCTCAAAAGAGAAAATACAAATACTAAAGGAACATCCGTTCATATCAGAATGAGTTGATAGCAAATTAAACCAACATTCAATGGCCCCCATCCTAAGCAGGGCATTAGACAGAGGAAAATCATGTAAAATCTATCTAAAATCTAAGAGGCAAAGAAAGAATTGAAAAATGAGAAAGAAGAGGAACTCTCTTTTTGTTGTGGATGCTATAAATTTTTACTAAGAGAAATATATGCAAATGTTAAAAACAAGAGATTATCTATGATTTGATCTGACACAGAAATGCTATTCATATTTAAGGCCTGGGATGGCAAATACACTGTATTGACTAACAAAATCATGACATGTTCAATGACATACATTTGGTTTTCTGAGTTGTCTTATTCAGATTTGTATCTTTTTAATTCACAATAGTATTTCCCAATATTCTACAAAATCCTGACAATTTCTGTCAATTACTTTTCTTTCTTTCCACTGTATTATAGGTTTTATTAATTTCTACAAATACTCTTGTATATACAATTAAAGGCTTAAGCATAGGATAATTATCCACCAACCACACTTAATAACAGAAGAAACAAAGTGAAGTTGCTCAGTCGTGTCTGACTCTTTGCGACCCCATGGACTGTAGCCAACCAGTCTCCTCAGTCTATGGAAATTTTCCAGGCAAGAGTACTGGAGTGGATTGCCATTTCCTTCTCCAGGGGATCTTCCTGACCCAGGGATCGAACCCGGGTCTCCTGCATTGCAGGCAGACACTTTACTGTCTGAGCCATCAAGGAAGCCGAAGAAACAAACTATGACTGCAAATTTCTCCCTATGAATATGCAAAATGGAACAGAAAAGAGATTATATAAAAATGGTCACTGACATTTTGATGATGGCAACTTTATGAAATTGAAGATTTTGAATGCTAATGACTAGGAGGAAAGTAATAAGCCTCAAAAAAGTATATGAAAATTTTTTTCTATAGGCTACAGAAATATATAGTATTCTTCATCTTATTTGGATTCCTAACATGGTATCATGACAGGCCAGGAGGCTGAGAATATAACATTTACATCTAAGCTCTATACCTCACCAACACCTAGTCTTGACAAGTCCCTTAGCCTCACTGTGCATCAGCTTTTAAAACTGGAAAAAGGAGAAAAATCTAAGGTCTCAATGCTTGTCTTATTGGATTCAAATGGAAATTGATATCAGATAGGAGGGTACTTTATAAACTCTAAGTATTATATAATTATCAATTAAAGGATTATTATAATTAAAAAAATACAAAACCTTAATATAGCTAATAGATTGAATTATTTAGTAAACATATGACAAAACATGGTTTTTCCAGTAGTCATGTATGGATTGGACCATAAAGAAAGCTGAGAGCCAAAGAACTGATGCTTTTGAAACGTGGTGTTGGAGAAGATTCGAGAGTCCCTTGGACTGCAAGGAGATCCAACCAGTCCATCCTAAAGGAGATCAGTCCTGGGTGTTTATTGGAAGGACTGATGCTGAAGCTGAGGCTCCAATACTTTGGCCACCTGATGTGAAGAACTGACTCACTGGAAAAGACCCTGATGCTAGGAAAGGTTGAGGGCAGGAGGAGAAGGGGACAACAGAGGATGAGATGGTTGGATGGCATCACCGACTCAATGGACATGAGTTTTAGTAAGCTCCAGGAATTGGTGATGGACAGGGAGGCCTGACACGATGCAGTCTATGGGGTTGCAAAGAGTCAGACACAACTGAGCTACTGAATAGGACTGAATTGATGACAGATAAAGCCCAATATCAGATGACTTCAATGATGAAATATATCACTAATATAAAGAAGAATACATCCTTTCAGACTTTGACTGTGTGGATCACAATAAACTGTGGAAAATTCTGAAGGAGATGGGAATACCAGACCACTTGACCTGCCTCTTGAGAAACCTGCCTCTTGAGAATGCAGGTCAAGAAGCAACAGTTAGAACTGGACATGGAACAACAGACTGGTTCCAAATAGGAAAAGGAGTATGTCAAGGCTGTATATTGCCTCCCTGCTTATTTAACTAATATGCAGAGTACATCATGAGAAACACTGGGCTGGAAGAAGCACAAGTTGGAATCAAGATTGCCAGGAGAAATATCAATAACCTCAGATATGCAGATGACACCACCCTTATGGCAGAAAGTGAAGAAGAACTAAAGAGCCTCTTGATGAAAGTGAAAGAGGAGAAAAGGAAAGTTGGCTTAAAGCTCAACATTCAGAAAATTAAGATCATGGCATCCGGTCCCATCACTTCATGGGAAATAGATGGGGAAACAGTGGCTGACTTTATTTTTTTGGGGGCTCCAAAATCACTGCAGATGGTGCTTGCAGCCATGAAATTAAAAGACACTCCTTGGAAGGAAAGTTATGAACAACCTAGACAGCATATTAAAAAGCAGAGGCATTACTTTGTCAATAAAGGTCCATCTAGTTAAGGTTATGGTTTTTCCAGTAGTCATGTATGGATGTGAGGGTTGGACTATAAAGAAAGCTGAGCACTGAAGAATTGATGCTTTTGAACTGTGGTGTTGGAGAAGACTCTTGAGAGTCCCTTGGACTGCAAGGAGATCCAACCAGTCCATCCTAAGGGAAATCAGTCCTGGGTGTTCACTGGAAGGACTGATGTTGAAGCTGAAACTCCAATACTTTGGCCACCTGATGTGAAGAGCTGACTCATTGGAAAAGACCCTGATACTGGGAAAGATTGAGGGAAGGAGGAGAAGGGGATGACAGAGGATGAGATGGTTGGATGACATCACCGACTCAATGGACATGGGTTTGGGTAGACTTTGGCAGTTGGTGATGGACAGGGAGGCCTGGCGTGCTGCGGTTCATGGGGTCACAGAGTCGGACATGACTGAGCGACTGAACTGAACTGAACAATCCTTCATAATTGTTTCAAAAATAGAAGAGGAGAAAACTCTTCTCAACTCATTATAAGAAGTCACTATTACCCTGATACTAAAACCAGACAAAGACAGCTGAAGGAAAGAAAACTATAGACCAATACTCCTTATGAGTAGGGATGCAAAATTCAAGATAATACTAGGAAGCTATCCAGAAATATATAAAAAGAATTATACTCCATAACATACAAAAATCAATCAATATAATGTTACCATTATTAATAGTAGCAAGCAGGTCAAATTGTTAGCAAATAAATCATTACTATTGTACGGTGTCTTATTATGCAAGAAGAATCAAAGAATATTAAATGCAATTTAAAAATTCACCTTTCATCTATGGGGCTGGCAGAATACTATATACACTGATGATGTATATACTACACTACATATATACTGTATATATATACTATACACCAATTATATATATAATTGATGCATTCTAGTTGCACAATGAAAGAAGAAAGTAAGCAACATTTACTGTTACTAGTGGCTAATACTATTGGTATAACCTTTCTGAAGAGCAATTTGACAACATATATCAGCAGCCTAAAATATGTACGTAGAGTTTGATCCAATTTTTTTTACTTCTAGGAAAATATAACGAAAGCATATAACATGAAAACAGTTATCTACAACGACATTTCTTACAGACTCATTTATAAAGTCAAAAAACTGGAAAAATCTTAAGTAAAATAACTTAGTTTGCAAAATAATCTTAGTTTAATAATGCTAACATAGTATAGCCATAAAATATCATCCTTAAAAACTAAATTACATTTAGAATATTTGATGATACAAAAAGCAACTCATAACATTTAAATTAATACATTCACTAAAAAAAGTACAGGTTAAAAATGTTCATAAAGTATTATTTCATTATAATTAGAGATAGAGGAAACAAAGACACTCCAAAATACAAGCAATGGTTATTGTTATTTATCAGGATTTATTTATTGTTTATGTTTTCTTTCTGCCTTCTAAAATTCCCATTTAATTTTGACAAAAGACTTAAATAATCAGGAGAATATTATTGATATGCAAGATTGAAACACAAGTTGATGCTGAGAAAATCTGCAAATGGTTAGGAAATGTGAGAGTTGAGCAGGCTTTGAAAGATATTAAAATACTGTAAAAATTAAGAAGATAAACATCCTCTGAATCTCTTTAAATAACTTGTTAATTATGCTTTTGTTTAAAATAAGAAAGTCACAGATTGTGTTATTCAACAAAATAATTGTAACAATTTGACAATATGCCATGCACTTCAAAATCCTCTGTTGAAAAGATAAAAGGAAAATCTAAATAACATTAGTATTCTGATATTATCTGACAGCCTAAATTAGGCCAAAGGAAATTATTCCTAAAGTGATTTTTTCAAAAAAGCAAAGATGTTCTCTTTCTTCTGGTTAACCTTGCTAAACAGTATCTATCTAAATGTCATTGGTCCATGGATGTATTGAATAGATGAATATTATATTCTAAACCTGTGAAGATCAAACATAGTATGGTATACATCATAATGTTGTATAATGCAACAATGTATATAAAAGTAAAATTTTTCATCTTCTTTAACATCAGAAAAGTAGCCTACACTAGTCAAAACTAGAACAGGACGGCTGGCTGACACCAGAGCTCCACAGCGTAACCCGAGGGTCTGACCCTGTCCTCTGTCTTTGTGATGGGAGTTCCTCTGCCTTTTCCAGAGCTGGAAGCTGCCTCACACCTAGTCTTGGGAGAGTAGGTGTTGTCAAGACCATCTGGACAGTATATCTGAGTGAATCCAGTTAAGTCCTCTAGAGAAACTTCTAAGATTTTGGCAGACAGGAATGGAGAGCTACTCATCTCATGGATACCCAGGACCAACCCTGTAATGAAACATGAAGAAGGGACAGGCTAATCAATTCTTCCTCTTAAGAACGTCAGTGACACCTTGCGAAGCTAGAACGGAAGCTGGGAACACAGAGCAGTGATGTGGCATCATGTTCCAGAATAAAACACATACCTGGAACCAGAAGGAGGAAGGAAGCAAGTGATGACTGCACCTGAGCACCTACTCCGTGTGAGCTGCTGCTGCTTTTTCCCCTGCATTAGCACCTTAAATCCCATTGAGAGAGTCAATTCCTAGGCAGGTTGATAAGAAGTCCGGGGGTCCCCAAGGAGAGAGGGATCTGGAATTCTCAAGGAGGAGGAAAGAACAAACTTTTTTCCCTTTACATTCCTTAGGATTATATAACAATAATGTATCCTGCTTGAGGACAGTTTCTGGAAAAAACCTTCCAGCTAATTCTGTTAGCTTAAAATGTAGATTATGGGAGTGAGTCTAGTAAGGTCTTTACAACCTCCAGACATTCTTTTGATTCACTGTAGTAACTAATTAAAAGTATATAACTCCATTGCTAACACTAGTGAGGGGGCACTCTTTCTGCCCCCTTCTGATGTCTATGTCAGAACTTTCTCTATCTCTTTTATACTTTAATAAAACTTTATTACACCAAAGCTCTGAGTGATCAAGCCTTGTCTCTGGCCCTGGATTGAATTCTTTTCCTCAGGAGGCCAAGAATCCCAGTGTCTTTCGTGGTTCAGCAACAACCTTTCACCATCATCGGGATACTCCTCTTCAGGATCAGGTACCTGATGCTTCCTGCCTGGGGAGAGTTCTGCTGTCAAATTAGGTGGCTTTCCTGCCAGTCCAGTGACTTGGAGTCAGAAACATATGGATTCACTTTTTAAAACAAGAGATCCAGCCCTGATCCTTTGGAGTGGGAGCACTGACTCTAAGACCCTAGACTACCAGAGAACTAAACCTAGGGAGTATCAAATAGTGAGAACTCACACAAAAGAAACCACTTGAATACAACACTGGGCATCACCCAACCACCAGTAGCACCCTGTGCAGGATGCCTCATCTAAACAACAAACAAAACAAAAATACAAACCTAATCATCAGCACAGGATTACCACCTCACTCAGCCTTGCCCATCAGAGGAAAAACAAACAAATGAACAACAACTCAGCACAAATCTCACCCTATATGAAGCTTACACAAACCACTGGACTAACCTTAGGAGGGCAGAAACCAAAAGGAAGAAGTAATTCAACCCTGAAGCCTGGGAAAAGGAGACTTCAAACACAATAAGTTCAAAAAAAAAAAAAAAAGAAAGAAAGAAAGAAAGAAAAGGCAGACAAATACTACATAAATGAAGGACCAAACTAGAAATACAGAACTCCAAATAACTGAAGAGGAAATAGGCAAACTACTGGAAAAATAATTCAGAATAATGATAGTAAAGATGATCAAAAACCTTGAAAACAAAATGGAGAAAATGCAAGAATCAATTAACAAAGACCTAGAAGAATTAAAGAATAAACAAATACGTGTAAATCCATGGCTGATTCATATCAATGTATGACAAAACCCACTGAAATGTTGTGAAGTGATTGGCCTCCAACTAATAAAAAAAAAAAAGATTTAAAAAAAAAAAACAGAGACAAACAACACAGTTACTGAAATTAAAAATACTCTAGAAGGAATCAATGGCAGAATATCTGAAACAGGAGAATGAATCAGTGAGCTGGAAGATAAAATGGTGGAGATAACTTCTGAAGGGCAGAATAAAGTAAAAAGAATAAAAACCACTGAGGATAATTGCACAGACCTCAGGGACAATATCAAATGCACCAACATTCAAATTATAGAGGTCCCAGAAGAAGAAGAGAAAAATAAAGGGTATGACAAAATTTTTGAAGAGATTATAGTTAAAAATTTCCCCAACATGGAAAAGGATAGTCAATCAAGTCCAAGAGCTGCAAAGAGTTCCATACAGGATAAACCCAAGGGGAAACATGCCAAGACACATACTAATCAAGCTAACAAAGACTAAACACAAAGAAAGAATATTAAAAGCAGCAAAGGAAAAGCAACAAGTAACATAAAAGGGAAACCCCACACATTTAACAGCTGATCTTTCAGCAGAAACTGCAGGCCAGAAGGGAATGGCAGGATATATTTAAAGTACTGAAAAGGAAAAATCTACAACCAAGATTACTGTACCCAGCAAGGTTCTCATTCAAAATTGATGGAGAAATAAAAAGCTTTTCAGACAAGCAAAAGTTAAAAGAATTCAGTACCACCAAACCAGCTTTACAACAAATGTTAAAAGGTTTTATGACAGACTATTTTTTTGGAAACCAAAGTCACTGCAGATGGTGACTGCAGCCATGAAATGAAAAGATGCTTGCTCCTTGGAAGAAAAACTATGACCAAACTAGACAGCATATTAAAAAGCAGAGACATTACTTTGTCAACAAAGGTCCGTCTAGTCAAAGCTATGGTTTTTCCAGTAGTCATATATGGATGTGAGAGTTGGACTATAAAGAAAGCTGAGTGCCGAAGAACTGATGCCTTTGAACTGTGGTGTTGGAGAAGACTCTTGAGAGTCCCTTGGATTGCAAGGAGATCCAACCAGTCCATCCTAGAGGAAGTCAGTCCTGAATATTCATTGGAAGGACTGATGCTGAAGCTGAAACTCCAATTCTTTCGCCACGGGATGCGAAGAACTGACTCATTTGAAAAGACCCTGATACTGGGAAAGAGTGAAGGTAGGAGGAGAAGGGGACGACAGAGGATGAGATGATTAAATGGCATCACCGACTCAATGGACATGAGTTTGAGTAAACTCTGGGAGTTGGTGATGGTCAGGGAAGCCTGGTGTGCTGCACTCCATGGGGTCACAAAGTCACACATGACTGAGTGACTGAACTGAACTGATGGTCAAGAAACAGAAGAGAAGGAAAAGATCTACACAATTAACCAAAAACAATTAAGAAAATGGCAATGGGAATATATATATCAATAATTACTTTAAATGTAATCAGATTAAATGCTCCAAACAAAAGACACAGACTGGCTGAATGGATACAAAAATAAGACCCATATACATGCTGTCTACAAGAAACCCACTTCAGACCTAAAGACACATATAGACTGAAAGTGAGAGGACGGAAAAATACATTCCATGTAAATGGGAAGCAAAAGAAAGCTGGAGGAGCAAACCTCATATCAGACAAAATAGACCTTAAAGTAAAGAAGATTACAAGAGATAAGGAAGGACACTACATAATGGTCAAGGAATCAATCCAAGAGGAAGACATAACAATTGTAAATATCTATGCACCCAACATAGGAGCACCTCAATACATAAGACAAACACTAACAGACATAAAAGCAGTAATTTGACAGTAACACAATAATAGCAGGAGACTTTAACACCCCACTCACACCAATGGGCAGATGGAAAAAACAGAAAATTAATAAGGAAACCCAAGTCTTAAATGATACATTAGATGAGAAGGATCTCCTTGAAATCTTCAGGACCTTCCATCCAAATGCAGAAGGAATACACCTTCTCAAGTGCACATGAACATTCTCCAGGATAGACCACATCTTGGGTCACAAATCAAACCTCAGGAAATTTAAGAAAATTGAAATCATATTAAGCATCTTCTCTGACCAAAATGCTATGAGACTAGATATCAATTACAAGAAAAAAACTAAAAACACAAATAGGTGGAGATTAAACAATACATTTCTAAATAACCAACAGGTTACTGAAGAAATCGAAAGGTAAATCAAAATATTTCTAGAAACAAATGATAATGAAAACATGACAACTCAAAACCTATGGGATGCAGCAAAAGCAGTTCTAAGAGGAAATTTTATAGCAATACAATCCTACCTCAAGAAACAAGAAAAACATCAAATAGACAGCCTAACTTTATACCTAAAGCAACTGGAAAAAGAACAAAACACCCCAAAATTAGTAGAAGGAAACAAATCATAATGATCTGAGCAGAAATAAATGAAAAAGAAATGAAAGAAACAGTAGTGAAGATTAAAAAAACTAAAAGCTGGTTCTTTGAGAAGATTAGTTGACAAACCTTTAGCCAGACTCATCAAGAAAAAAAAGGGAGAAGAATCAAATCAACAAAATTAGAAATGGAAAAGGAGAGGTTACAACAGACAATGCAGAAATACAAAGGATTATAAGGGACTATTATGAACAACTGTATGGCAATAAAATGGATAACCTGGAAGAGATGGACAGATTCTTAGAAAAGTTCAGTCTTCCAAGACTGAACCAGGAAGAAATAGAAATTATGAACAACCCAATTACAAGCACTGAAATTGAAGCTGTGATCAAAAATCTCCCAGAAAACAAATGCTCAGGACCAGATGGCTTCACAGGAGAATTTTATTAAATATTTAGAAAAGAGGTAATACCTATCCTTCTAAAACTCTTTCAAAAAATTTCAGAGGAAGGAACACTTCCAAACTCATTGTACAAGGCCACCATCACCCTGATACCAAAACCAGACAAAGACAACACAAGAAAAGAAAACTACAGGTCAATATCACTGATGAACATAGATGCAAAAATCCTCAACAAAATTTTAGCAATCAGAATTCAGGAACACATCAAAAAGCTCATATACCATGATCAAGTTGGGTTTATTCCAGGGATGCAAGGATTCTTCAATATATGCAAATCAATCAATGTGATATACCATATTAACAAACTGAAAGATAAAAACCATATGATAATCTCAATAGATGCAGAAAAAGCCTTTGACAAAATTCGGCACACATTTATGATTAAAATTCTTCAAAGAATGGGCATAGAAGGAACCTATCTCAACATAGTAAAGGCCATATATGATAAGCCTACAGTAAAGATTATCCTCAATGGTGAAAAACTAAAAGCATTCTCCCTAAGATCAGAAATAAGACAAGGGTGTGCACTTTCATCACTGCTATTCAACATAGTTCTGGAAGTCCTAGCTATAGCAATCAGAGAAGAAAAACAAATAAAAAGAATCCAGATCAGAAAAGAAGAAGCAAAGCTCTCACTGTTTGCAGATGACACGATACTGTACACAGAAAACCCTAAAGATAGTATCAGAAAATTACTTGAGCTAATCAGTGAATTTAGCAAAGGTGCAGGATACAAAATCAATACACAGAAATCACTCGCATTTCTACATACTAACAATGAAAAATCAGAAAGAGAAATTAAGGAATCAATCTCATCCACCACTGCAACAAAAATAATTAAATATCAAGGAATAAACTTACCTTAGGAGACAAAAGAACTGTACACAGAAAATTATAAGACACTGATGAAAGAAATCAAAGATGACATAAACAGATGGAGAGATATTCCAGGTTCCCAGGTAGGAAGAATCAATATTGTGAAAATGACTATACTACCGAATGCAATCTACAGATTCAATGTGATCCCTATCAATGACATTTTTCACAGAACTAGAACAAAAAATTTCACAATTCATATGGAAACACAAAAGACCCCAAATAGCCAAAGCAGTCTTGAGAAAGAAGAATGGAGCTGGAGGAATCAACCTTCTTGACTTCAGATTATACTACAAAGCTACAGTCATCAAGACAGTATGGTACTGTCATGAAAACGGAAATCTAGACCAATGGAACAAGATAGAAAGGCCAGAAATAAACCCATGCTCCTATGGGTACCTTATTTTTGACAAAGGAGGCAAGAATATACAGCGGGGCAAAGACAGTCTCTTCAATAAATGATGATGAAAAAACTGGACAGCTACATGTAAAAGAATGAAATTAGAACCCTTCCTAACACCATACACAAACATAAACTCAAAATGGATTAAAGACCTAAATGTAAGACCAGAAACTATACAACTCTTAGAGGAAAACATAGGCAGAACACTCAATAACATAAATTAAAGCCAGGTCCTCTATGACCCACCTCCTAGAGTAATAGAAATAACAAAAGTAAACAAGTGGGACCTGATTAAACTTAAAAGCTTTTATACCACAAAGGAAACTATAAGCAAGGTGAAAAGACAACCCTCACAATGGGAGAAAATAATAGCAAATGAAACAATTGATAAAGGATTAATTTCCAAAATATATAAGCAGCTCATACAACTCAGTGCCAAAAAATAAACAATCCAATCAAAAAGTGGGAAAAAGACCTAAACAGACATTTCTCCAAAGAAGACAGATGGCTAACAAACATATGAAAAGATGCTCAACACTGCTCATTATGAGAGAAATACAAATCAAAACTACAATGAGACATCACCTCAGACCAGTCAGAATGGTCATCACCAGTAAGTCTACAAACAATAAATACTGGAGAGGATGTAGAGAAGAGGGAATGCTCTTGCACTGTTGGTGGGAAGGTAAATTGATACAGCCTTTATGGAAGACCGTATGGAGATTCCTTAAAAAAACTAGGAATAAAACCACCATATGACCCAGCAATCCCATTCCTAGGCATATACCCTGAGGAAACCAAAATTGAAAGAGACACATGTATCCCATTGTTCATTGCAGCACTATTTACAATAGCCAGAACATGGAAGCAACCTAAATGTCTATCGACAGATGAATGGCAAAAGAAGTTGTGGTACAAATACACAAGGGAATCTTACTCAACCATGAAAAGGAATGCATTTGAGTCAGTTCTGATGAGGTGGATGAATCTAGAACCTATTACACAGAGTGAAGTGAGTCAGAAGGAGAAAGATAAATATCGCATTCTAATACATATATATAGAATCTAGAAAAGTCATACTGAAGAATTTACTTACAGGGCAGCAGTGGAGAAACAGACATATAGAACAGACTTATGGACATGGGGCAAGGGGAGGAGAGGGTGAGATGTGTGGAAAGAGTAACATGGAAACTTACATTACCATATGTAAAATAGATAGCCAATGGGAATTTGCTGTACGGCTCAGGAAACTCAAACAGGGGCTCTGTATCAATCTAGAGGTGTGGGATGGGGTGGGAGATGGGAGGGAGGTTCAAAAGGGAGGGGATTTATATATATATATATAAATATATAAATATATATATATATATATATATATATATATATATATATATACACACACACACCTACAGCTGATACATGTTGAGGTTTGACAGAAAACAACAAAATTCTGTAAAGCAATTATCTTGATAAAAAACAGAACAGACCATAGTGAACTCTGTAGACAGTATAATTCCATGTGAACCATATGTGCACCCACAGCATATATCCCAATTAATGTATTGCAACTAAGAAGGCAAAATTAATCTTTAGCATCTTCTCAAATCTTAATGTATCATTATATTTTCTTAACTTTTTTCCTCCTGAAAGCTAAATAACAGCTATTATTGCTTCAAAAATAAGATTTTAATCTCAGTAAACTCTGTAGTTTAGTAACATTACTTAGAAATGTGTTACTAAAGATATACTTTGTTAGCATTCACTACATCTCCTTATTGTGTTATTAATTCCTTTCACTTATTCTATCTATACCAACTGGGTACAAGGCATCATGCCAGTTATGCTGGGACATAAAAAATGTTTTGACATAAGAGTCTTGTACTCTAATTGCCATATAAACAGTCTGATTCTTGTTTGGAAGGATACGGCAACATGCCTTTCCATGTAATGGTAGCAAGAAGTTCTCTCTTTGGCACTTCTGTTGCCTTCAAAGAAAAAGCATATCACAGATTGTCCCTGAAACGTTTCCAGTGGTATCCTTTCCTCATGGGCACATTCTAGGAAAGGTTTTTTTTTTTTTCCTTTGATTTTCTTCCTTTGTTATTTTTGTTGACGTTTTTAAATCACTGAACATCAAGGAATGCTATCCAATAACCAGTGGCATAGCTGCTGCTGCTGCTACTGCTGCTAAGTTGCTTCAGTCATGTGACTCTGTGCGATCCCATGGATGGCAGCCCACCAGGCTCCCCCGTCCCTGGGATTCTCCAGGCAAGAACACTGGAGTGGGGTGCCATTTCCTTCTCCAATGCATGAAAGTGAAAAGTGAAAGTGAAGTAGCTCGGTTATGTCCGACTCTTCGCAACCCCATGGACCGCAGCCTACCAGGCTCCTCTGCCCATGGGATTCTCCAGGCAAGAGTACTGGAGTTGGTTGCCTTTGCCTTACCCCTCTTAAATCTTCACTGTATGTCTTTGGTGATTTCAGGTGATGGTTCCAACAGCCTCAGGCACACCCTACTCAAAGATAAGCACAAAGCACATGCTTGATCGAATATCAGTGATTTGGGGGTTAGCCTCAACTTTGCTCTCCTTCACAACATGTCATATCTTAAATTTTCCAGAAAGCATAATTGAGACCAAAAACCCATATAGAATCCTTGTGTGTGTCCTCTGTACCTCCTGAGATACATTGCAAGCATGAAGCCAGACTCCACTGGCAACCATTTTACTGAACGCAGGCATGCTCACAAGTAGAAAATGATCCACTACAAAAAGAGCTTAGCCACCTTTGATAGCTTCTTAGTTAGGATTATTTTAACTCCACTGCTCTCCAGTAATATGAGTAATAGAATGCTGAACTTACTTCTTTGGGAGAAAATGCTATGCCACACTCCACAGATGTCTCTTCCTCTAAGTCCAAGAAAAATATGTTAGGAAATGCAGGGTCTGTGAATTTCCCTGTAAGACCAGAAAAAAAAGACACTTTAAAAAAATGCCAGATATATATCTAAGTATTACTGCTAAATGTGGAGATGAAACTTTGAGAAACCTCAGCAAAACATTTATAACAATTAAAAAGTAGTTGCTGAATCATCTGTGTAGGGCCGCATAAGGCTGCTTCGTTACTATCTCAACAGTTAGAACCTTATATGGAACAACTGACTGGTTCAAAATTGAGAAAGGAGTACAAGGCTATTTATTGCCACTCTGTTTATTTAACAGATCACATATACACAGAACACATCATGCAAAATGCCAGGCTGGATGAGTTACAAGCTGGAATCAAGATTTCTGGGAGAGAAATCAGCAACCTCAGAAATGCAGATGATACCACTTTAATGGCAGAAAACAAAGAGGAACAAAAGACTCTTTTGATAAGGGTGAAAGAGGAGAGTGAAAACGATGACTTAAAACTCAATATTAAAAAAAAAAAACCTAAGATCATAGCATCTGGTTCCATCACTTTACAACAAATAGAAAGGGAAAAGGTAGAAGCAGTGAGAGATTTCCTCTTCTTAGACTCTAAAATCACTGCAGATGGTGATTGCAGCCATGCAATTAGAAGATGATTGCTTCTTGGCAGGAAAGTTATGACAAACCTAGACAGTGTATTAAAAAGCAAAGACATCACGTTGTCAACAAAGGTCCATATAGTCAAGGCTATGGTCTTTCTAGTAGTCATGTACAGATGTGAGAGCTGAACCATAAAGAAGGCTGAGTGCCAAAGAATTGATTCCGAACTGTGGTGCTGAAGAAGACTCTTGAGTCCCTTGGACTGAAAGGAGATCAAACCAGTCAATCTTAAAGGAAATCAACCCTGAATACTCATTGGAAGGACTGATGTTGAAGCTGAAGCTCCAATACTTTAGCCACCTGATGAGAACAGCTGACTCACTGGAAAAAACCCTGATGCTGGGAAAGAGTGAAGGCAGGAGGAGAAGGGGATGACAGAAGATGAGATGGTTGGATGGTATCACTGACTCAATGGACATAAACTTGGGCAAACTCCGGGAGATGGTGATGTCCAGGGAAGCCTGGCATGCTGCAGTCCATGGCGTCGCAAAGAGTTGGACATATATTCAATCAGCAAAAAGAGATGGCAAACCTATTTTTAAAATTTCCAAAGCTTAAGAAGGTTATCACAGTCTTATTCAGATGAGTATAAAAAGTTGTAAAGGTCAAGGTCAAATAACTGACTGAATCTTTGGTCTGAGAGAATTGAGACTCCCTCTCCAGCAAAGATGGAGAGGGGAAGAGCCAGACCTCCTCTGATGCCTTACAGAATTCACAAAGAAGATAGACACAATTTTGTACAAGGAAAAATTTCAATGTAACGGCATAACTTCAAAAACAAAGGCATTGGGTGAAAATACACACAACTGTCAAAAAGCAACACAAACTTCAGGGTAAAAAATTATAACCATTTAAATAAACCTCTAAAATAAGTTCTTAAAGACTGAATGTTAGCTACAATGGAACATCTATCTTCATCTAAACAATTCTAAAATCGCTTTTTCTCCCTGAGGTTTTCAGATTAATGCAAGGAATGATAATTTCAATTACTTCTGTCTGGAAATAAACTTAAATAATTCATTCCACCCTTCTCCATCTGGGTAAAATCTCACTCAACTTGATGTATGATATAAAAACCATTAGACAAATGAACCAAAAAAATCCATTAAGTGTTAATTAACACAAACATGTTTGTGGTGTGGAAAAAAAATACATATTATACAGCAAAGAATACCCACCTAGAATGACTATATATCTCAAATATATAAAATATAATAAAACAGATATTCTTAAATATATCTGTAGTATATATAAACATATAGACTGTGAAATGCAATAATCCAACATAGCATCAGTAAATACTTCCTGAGTGCCTACAACATGCAGAGAGTTACATCAGACAACTCTAGCAGAAAGCAAAATTTGGAACTGTAGTCATTGAACTCATGAGCTCACAGTAAAGACGACAAACAAGTACAAGGCTCTTTTTAATACAAGCTACAACTTTTGTCACAGAAGGATGTTTATGTGTTAGTATACTCATATTAATAAAATGTATTTTCTGGACATTTTAAGTATAAACTTTATTGCAATTATAAACTTTATTAATAATTATTATTAAGATAAACTTATGTACATCCTAAGACTGTGTCAACAGTCTGCTGTTGAGACCCAATGCTACTGGAAATAGGAAACCAACAAAGCTTTTCAGATGGGATAAGATCTTTATGTGAAAGAGATCACTCTCTGGTATAGGTGTGAGGGAAAAAGGCTTGGAGGCTGGGAAAGCATTTTAAAAGAAGAGGCAGTGGCCTAGAAGGGAAATTTGAGCTAGGGCTAAGGCAGAACTGTGGAAAGAAATGCACCTTGTTGAGTAGCTCTACAGAATAAACAGGAAGAGTCTGTGAACCATTAACAAGATGCACGAAAGCATATGAGGCAATCAGAGCAAAAATGTTAAGGCAATTAAAGTTTCACATCCAAATTTTTCAAAAATGAATATAAAATTCATATAGATTTCCCAATGTCTACTGTCATCATTCTTGGGCTATTCCACAGTCCCTGCAAACACAGCATGCTCGCCTAGACCTATTCCTTTTCCCACATTATTCAGTTCAGTTGCTTGGTCCTGTCTGACTCTTTGTGACCCCATGGACTGCAGCACGCCAGGCTTCCCTGTCCATCACTAAATCCCAGAGCTTGCTCAAACTCATGTCCACTGAATTGGTGACAACGTACAACCATCTAATCCTCTTTCGTCCCCTTCTCCTCCTGTCTTCAATCTTTTCCAGCATCAGGGTCTTTTCCAATGAGTCAGTTCTTCACATCAGGTGGCCAAACTATTGGAGCTTCAGCTTCAACATCAGTCCTTCCAATGAATATTCAGGACTGATTTCCTTTAGGATTGGCTGGTTGGATCTCCTTGCAGTCCAAGGGACTCTCAAGAGTCTTCTCCAACCCCATAGTTTGAAAGCATCAATTCTTTGGCACTCAGCTTTCTTTATAGTCCAACTCTCACATCCATACAAGACTAATGGAAAAACCATAGCCTTGACTATATGGACTTTTGCTGGCAAAGTAATGTCTCTTGCGTTTTTAATGCTCCCACATTATATCAACTATGAATTGTTCATCTAGGCACCTGTCACTTACAGTCAAAAACTGGGAATGATCCAAAATTTCTTCCTCTTCCCTAATACACACGTCCACTTGATGACCACACCAGAGCATTTCTAATTTCTTGGCACCTTTGGCAATCTCCTCCTTTCCTTCCCCAACATCAAAGTCTGAGCCCAGGCTCTCATCATTTCCCACCTGTATGGCCACCACACCTAACTGATCTCCCTGTCTCTGGTCTTACCCTTTCCATCCCCACATTTTCCCCCAGGCTATTTTCAACTTCAGTCCAAAAGGAAAATCAGTGAAGGGCAAGCCAACTCACACCATTGCCTAGATATCAATCCTATAACCAAACTGCCTAACCTCTAGAATGGATTCCTTGGTGGCTCAGTGGTAAAGAATTTGCCTGCCAATGCAGGATATGTGGGTTTGACCCTTGGGTCAGGAAAATCCCCTGGAGAAGGAAAGAGCAACCCACTCCAGTATTCTTGCCTGGGAAATCTCATGGACAGAGGAGACTGGCCAGCTATAGTCCATGGGTCACAAAAGGGGAAACAACTTAGGGACTAAATAACAACAGCCCCTAGAATAAATGTCCAGAAAAGAATGTTAGTTACCTGGGTCTCAGTTGCTCCTCTAGTCCTGTACTCCTATACTCTAGATATTCCCAACTACTTGCCATATTGACTCATTTCTACACCTCTACTTTCATTCTTTTCTATCCCCTTCTCTGTACCACTCCTCATTCTTCTAAATCCAGATGAAGCATCAGTTTCTCCAAGAAATTTTTCCTAGTGCTGATTCTCAGCTAGTTCCCCTTAATATAAGTTACTTAGCGCCATTAACTGACTTGTCTTGAAGCATCCACCATACTATATGGTAATAACCCAATACTTCATTTCTCTCCCTCCTAGTGTTATATAGGTGGTAACCATTTGTTACTTAGATCCAATAGCCTTCTTTCTCTGCTCTCCTCTGTCCTAACCTCTACAGACTGATTTATTGAGGCTCCTAGCTCTTCTGCCTCTGATTTGGTTCAACCACAGGGAGATGCCAGCAAGGTATCAGAGGATAGAAGGTATTTATACCCTCACATTTTCCCTACAATTCTGCCAAGGATTTTTTAAAAATAATTTTTAATAATTTTAATAATATTTTTAAAAATAATTACAGCTTTTATCAGATGGCCTCTCTTTTACAGTTTCACCACTCATAGGGCTCCGACATCCTGCCTCATCTTGCTCCTTTAGGTAGAGGTAGAAACAACTTCTATCCTTGTCAGTTCCTTTAAACCTGGCTCCCAGGTCCATACCTAATTCCTTCATTAAATAATCTTCAGTTAAATGCTTGAAGTGAGTCATTTATTCACTACTAAGACCTTGACTGATAAACTTACTATTCACTGTTGGAGAATAAGTAAGATGTATTATTGTCTTTATAGACTCATAAGCTAGTATCTGATCTATAATTGGTATTCAACAAATATATGCTGAATAAAAAATGACTAAAGCAATGGTTGGCAAACAGTTTTCTGTAAGGGTTTTGACAGTAAATATTTTAGGTTTTGTAAGCCATATGGTTTCTGTCACAACTATTCAACTCTGCCATTATAAAAGTATCCATAAACAATATACAAACAAATGAGTATGCCCGTGCTCGAATAAAACTTTATTTATAAAAAGAGGGGCCAGACCAGATTTAGCCCGTAGATCTTACTTTGACAACACCTGAGATAAACAATTGAAATATATTTTTTCAAACAATTAAACATAAAGATACCTAATATATAGTTAAACACACAGAACTATCTAAAATATTTACCTAAAATTCTTAAGCCATTAAAACTAGCAATTAATAATTTTATTTTCATTTATAGTATATACTTATATATAACATACTTAACCTATTATATCTATTAGTAAGCACAGTTAATTGCCATGTATTACCAGTCTTCTGGTATTAATACAGGTGTATTTATAAAAATAGAACCAAGATGGGTTACAGGATATAAGAAAAACATGCACTGAGTCATTAAAAATATCAAGAATAATTGCCCTTCACAGTACTCAGCATTATTTCTTTGAGCAACTTAAAATTCTTTTACTTTTATAATAATATCATCATAGCATAAAATATGTACCTGATTTGCCTTCAAAATCCAGTGAAAAACCATCAGCATCTTCCAGGTTAAACTCTACTCTGGCACGTGTTACACCTTTGTTTTTTACTAAAAATGGCATAATGTGAGTAGCACCAATATAGGTGCCAGAGAAGTTAAATCTATTCTAAAAGACAAACAAACAAAAAAAGAAATAATAAATAGAAGGTAGAGTAACAGTTAATAAAAACAATGTAAACTCAAAACTATACTGTAAGACACGAGATCTTAAAAGCCCTCATCACTAGAAAGAAAAAGATAATGCTTGGTGACGGATGATAACTAGACGTACCATGGTGAACATTTCACAATATATACAAATATTGAATCATATTGTACACCTGAAACTAACAATGTTATATTTCAATTATACCTCAATAAAAAATTACACTCTAATGTTTTTCAAGGACATCATTAACGGTGGCACACTCTACAAACTGGGCTTCCCAGGAGGATCAGTGCTAAAGAAACTACCTGCCAATGCAGGAGACACAGGTTTGACCCCTGGGTTGGGAAGATCCCCTGGAGCAGGAAATGGCAACCCATTCCAGTATTCTTGCCTGGGAAATTCCATGGACAGAGGAGCCTGGCAGACTACAGTCTATGGGGTCGCAAAAGAACCCAACATGATTTAGCAATTAAATGAGAACTCTATACACATTCATTATATTTATCTTCTTTCTCTCTCCTGCATGTAATCAGTTATCAAATCCCATTAATTCTGCCTCCTTCACCTCTTATCTTTATTGCAATTATATAAAGTTAGCAACTTTCGTTTCATTTCTAGATTTTGACTTTCTCCAATTCTCCGTTCCACAACTAAGTCACAAGTAAACTAATTGAAAATCTGACTACATGATTTCTTGTCTTAAAATGTGATGATTTTTCTCCATCTACAGGACAATGTCAAGTTCATTAGGAGGGCTCATAAAGTTCACCATGACCTTCCCCCACCTCATGTTCCAGCCTCGACTCTTACCCCTACCACTTCATATTTCAGCAAGTTGTATGACCTGTCATTTCCAACCAATACTGACACTTCTACCCTCTGTGTCTTTATCGAGGCATCTCTTCTGTCAGGAAGACCCTTCTCTAACTTGCAATTGTCTGATGAAATACTACACATCCTTCAAACACCAGCTGGATAAGCCACAGTTAATTACAGTCTGCTCAAGACTACTTCTGTTCCTTATGTTTACTTACATTATAACATCGCAAGTCTGATGATTTGTATATTTATCTGTGTCTCCTAGTGGATCTTATGTCTCATTCATTTTTGCCTCGTATCTATCTGACATCTAGCTTAAATATACAAGGAATGTTAACTGAATGTATCTTAGCTTTAACTTATATGACAGACATGTGCCTATACCAAAAAACTCTGTAGGATTCCTCTTCTGGTGGAGTAACTATAGATATCCCATAGTTCCTTAGTAAAAGAATCATATACAGCATTAAAAGAGAAAGAGACAACAGTATCCTGATGTTGAGAAAAACATGGCATTAAAGTCAACTGTTCACTATTTGTTTCAGTTGTTGGTGCTAGTGGTAAAGAATCTGTCTGCCAATGCAGGAGATGTAAGAGACACAGTTTCAATTCCTGGGTCAGGAAGATCCTCTGGAGGAGGGCATGGCAACCCACTCCAGTGTTTTTGCCTGGGAAATCCCATGGACAGAGGAGCCTGGCAGGTTACAGTCCACAGGATCACAAAGAGTCAGACACGACTGAAACGACTTAGCATGCAAAATATCAACTCAGTTCTACAAGTGAAATTTGTAAAATCCAAAATAGGTAGTAAAAGTTTGATGCTTCATACATGCAACAAATCATTCCTCTTATCCCACTCTGGTCTTTCCCATAGGCTCATTTGGATAAAATTCCCTAATTGATATTAAGACACACATTCTCTCTCCCTCTCTTCAGTCACTCAGTCATGTCTGACTCTTTGCGACCCCATGGACCATAGCCCGCCAGGCTTCTCCGTCCATAGGATTCTCCAGGCAAGAATACTGGAGTGGGTTGCCATTTCCTTCCCCTCATAATTATTAGATGTATTGCTAACAATATCTGGAAACACTAGAATACTGGTTTTAAATGGTAACTAGGCAGCAATGTTTAAAAATCCAAAATAATTAGGGAATATTGATAAATATACAGTAATGTAAAGTCCTATGAATTACTCAGTCGTACCATAACATGCAAAGCCTGCCACAAAGAAATATAGTACTAAAAGTCTCCATATTTGTCTAATGTTGTACAAAGGAGGACACCATAGCAATGGAAAAAAAAACCAAAAACAATCTGGATACTCCAGAAATCACCATTACCATAGCCAAGCTAGCTTAGTATCTGTCGGTCTGTCTGGATTTACCATGCCTTCAATGCTGAATAAAAGAAAGGTTAGAAAATTGTAACTTCAAGCCTAAAATTGTGATGATGTTGTTAAAGTGCAGACTTGTGATAAGGACCTACCTGAGGCAACCAGCAGCCTCATCAATTTCTACTTAATTTAATTCAGAACCTGAATGGTACCAGTCATGGGGGAGAGAAAAATAAAAGGGCAAATAAGCTGAAAATAATATGACTATGGCTACAATGGACATGTTCCCAGAAATTAAGATGTTTGTAACATCTTATAAATGTCACAAGGGACAGACATATGGGCTTTTTGAAGGATCAGGGAAAGTTTCTTTGGATAGATGAGAACAGATCTGAAGGCCTGGCCTGAAAGAAAAATAGCATGCATGTGCATTCTACCAATTGTAGAACAATACAGGGTATAGAACAATAGTTCAAAAAAATAATTTGATTATAGTTCAGAAAATACAGGACTTTCTGGTGGCACAGTGAATAAGAATCCACCTGTCAATGCAGGAGACACGGGTTCGATCTGATCCCTGGTCTGGGAAGATTCCACATGTCACAGAGCAACTAAGGCCATGTGTCACAACTACTGAGCCTCCAAGTCACAATTATTGAGTCCATGAGCTTTAACTACTGAAGCCTGAATGCCCTAGAACCCATACTTCACAACAAGAGAAGCCACTGCAACAAGAAGCCCAAGCACCATAACTACAGTGGCCCCCCATTTGCAGCAACTAGAGAAAGCCTGCACAAAGCAACAAAGACCCAGAGCAACCAAAAATTTTAAAATAAATAAATTTTAAAAAATGAAAATCAAGACCACAGTGAGGTACCATTTTACACTCAATAGACTGGCAAACATTAAGTCTTACAAAGAAATTATGGAGCAACAGAACATGGAGCAATGCAAACTTGAGAAAAAACATGGAAATTATCTTGTGCAGTCAAATATATATATAATCTCAGAAACTCTACCTCTAGAGAAACTCTTACATAAGTACCTTAGAAGATATGTACATGAATGTTCATAGTTGTGGTGGTGGTGGTGATTTAGTCACTAAGTTGTGTTTGACTCTTGTGATCCCATGGACTGTAGCCTGCCAGGCTCCTCTCCCCATGCAATTTTCCAGGCAAGAATACTGGAGTGGGTTAGCATTTCCTTCTCCAGGGGATTTTCCCAACCCAGGAATTGAACCTGGGTCTCCTGCATTGCAGACACATTCTTTACCGACTGAGCTACGAGGGAAGTTCATAGCTATAGTATTTGTAATATCAAAAAAAAAAAAAAACCCACAAAAAACAGATACACTAACTGAATGGACAATGGAATGAGTCTACAAATTACAGTATGTCTACATAATAGATTATTAAGCATCAGGGATAATGAATAACATACAGCTACACATAATTAAGATGAAGTTTAAAAACATAACATTCAATTAAAAGTAACCAACCAAAGATAATATATCTTTGTTATAAAGCTGAGAAATCAACAAACTAAACTAAATAATAAACAGTTAAGGAGTTCATACATATGTGGCAACCCAATTAGAAAAAATAAAGAGATAATAATGACAAAATTCAGGAACGTAGTTATCTCTTAAGACGGGTATGATCAGGATGAAGCCTACAGATAATTTAATGGTTTTGGTACCGTTCTGATACTTAAATTCAGTGGTGAATTCTTAAACCTTCATTTAATCTGCTCAGTACTCTGCTTCATTACTTACATTTATATTACATGTATTAATTTCTATATCACACTACTATATAGTAAAAAAAATTTTACCTACATGGGCTGACTAGGGACACAGCAATAAAAATCACTGCACTCATAAACTGATTCTACAAATAGGCAACATACTTACTGGGTGGATTTCAACATCAGGAACCTCAACAGATCCACCAATCCTAAGGTCTATGTCATTTGCACGGCGAATAGCAACCTGTTTAGGAGAAACATAAAATTCTGCAGAAACCACACTAAAATATACTCATATACTTCTCAGGTACAATATTACCAGACATTTATATAACATTTTATGATTTATATAATCATAACATACTATAAATGTCACAAGATTTATTCTGGCAGTTGTCATCCTATTTCTCGGGATGTAGACTTGAAATTAAGAGAAGTGAATTTTAAACTCTTAAAAACTTCCACCACAAATGGGACTGACAGCTTGTGAATTTGATTGAAGAGTTCTACCCATTTGCCTTGACATTACTGCCTCAAACTCCACGTAAGCTTATTGTACTGACCTAACTTCAACAGGATATTCAAAATTAAAACAAGAAAACTAAGTACAACATGCTTCATTCCATAGAAAGATACTAACATCCAAAACAACCATAATTCTAATGAGAGCAGCTAAAAATTGCTGAGTATACAGGCCAAGCACACTGCTAAATGCATTATCTTTTTTTTTTTTTTTAATCTTCAGTATTTTCTTAATACCCTAATTTCCAAGTGAGGAAAACTGAGGCTTGAGGTCACAAAAGTTGAAAGTAGCAGCAGCCAACCGTGGACCAAGAACTGCCTGAACAATCTCTTTCAAGAAAATTAATATTATTTTCTCCCAATCTGAGGGCTGTCTTTTCACCTTACTTATAGTTTCCTTTGTAGTGCAAAAGCTTTTAAGTTTCATTAGGTCCCATTTGTTTAGTTTTGCTTTTATTTCCAATATTCTGGGAGGTGGGTCATAGAGGATCTTGCTTTGATTTATGTCGGAGAGTGTTTTGCCTATGTTCTCCTCTAGGAGTTTTATAGTTTCTGGTCTTACATTTAGATCTTTAATCCATTTTGAGTTTACTTTGGTGTATGGTGTTAGAAAGTGTTCTAGTTTCATTCTTTTACAAGTGGTTGACCAGTTTTCCCAGCACCACTTGTTAAAGAGGTTGTCTTTTTTCCATTGTATATCCTTGCCTCCTTTGTCAAAGATAAGGTGTCCATAGGTTCGTGGATTTATCTCTGGGCTTTCTATTCTGTTCCATTGATCTATATTTCTGTCTTTGTGCCAGTACCATACTGTCTTGATGACTGTGGCTTTGTAGTAGAGTCTGAAGTCAGGCAGGTTGATTCCTCCAGCTCCATTCTTCTTTCTCAAGATTACTTTGGCTATTCGAGGTTTTTTATATTTCCATACAAATTGTGAAATTCTTTGGTCTAGTTCTGTGAAAAATACCATTGGTAGCTTGATAGGGATTGCATTGAATCTATAGACTGCTTTGGGTAGAATAGCCATTTTGACAATATTAATTCTTCCAATCCATGAACACGGTATGTTTCTCCATCTGTTTGTATCCTCTTTGATTTCTTTCATCAGTGTTTTATAGTTTTCTATGTATAGGTCCTTTGTTTCTTTAGGTAGATATACTCCTAAGTATTTTATTCTTTTTGTTGCAATGGTGAATGGTATTGTTTCCTTAATTTCTCTGTCTGTTTTTTCATTGTTAGTATATAGGAATGCAAGGGATTTCTGTGTGTTAATTTTATATCCTGCAACTTTACTACAAAGGAAACTATAAGTAAGGTGAAAAGACAGCCCTCAGATTGGGAGAAAATAATAGCAAATGAAGAAACAGACAAAGGATTAATCTCAAAAATATACAAGCAACTCCTGAAGCTCAATTCCAGAAAAATAAATGACCCAATCAAAAAATGGGCCAAAGAACTAAACAGACATTTCTCCAAAGAAGACATACAGATGGCTAACAAACACATGAAAAGATGCTCAACATCACTCATTATTAGAGAAATGCAAATCAAAACCACAATGAGGTACCATTACACGCCAGTCAGGATGGCTGCTATCCAAAAGTCTACAAGCAATAAATGCTGGAGAGGGTGTGGAGAAAAGGGAACCCTCTTACACTGTTGGTGGGAATGCAAACTAGTACAGCCGCTATGGAAAACAGTGTGGAGATTTCTTAAAAAACTGGAAATAGAACTGCCATATGACCCAGCAATCCCACTTCTGGGCATACACACTGAGGAAACCAGATCTGAAAGAGACACGTGCACCCCAATGTTCATCGCAGCACTGTTTATAATAGCCAGGACATGGAAGCAACCTAGATGCCCATCAGCAGATGAATGGATAAGGAAGCTGTGGTACATATACACCATGGAATATTACTCAGCCATTAAAAAGAATTCATTTGAACCAGTCCTAATGAGATGGATGAAGCTGGAGCCCATTATACAGAGTGAAGTAAGCCAGAAAGATAAAGAACATTACAGCATACTGACACATGTATATGGAATTTAGAAAGGTGATAACGATAACCCTATATGCAAAACAGAAAAAGAGACACAGAAATACAGAACAGACTTTTGAACTTTGTAGGAGAATGTGAGGGTGGGATATTTCAAAAGAACAGCATGTATGCTATCTATGGTGAAACAGATCACCAGCCCAGGTGGGATGCACGAGACAAGTGCTCCGGCCTGGTGCACTGGGAAGACCCAGAGGAATCGGGTGGAGAGGGAGGTGGGAGGGGGGATCGGGATTGGGAATACGTGTAAAAGAAAATTAATATAGTGAAATAAAAATTTAGGTGTATAACTCCTAAAAAACAAGGCCTGAAGATTACATGAGCACATAATTGTCTAATCAAAATCTGAAGCATGAAAATATCATTCCTTGAAAGCCCTATCTACATGAGATTGGTAGCAATCAACTTCCAAGATTTAAATCTAAATGTATACTCTAATTACAAAAGACTTATGGATGAATTTCACTCTTTCAACAGAATCAGTGACATTGTTTATAGACAAACCATTAAATACCATTGTTTCAGAGTGCCATCTAGACAGTCTTATTAACTGAACTGCTTAATTCATAATACTACATGATTTCTATATTTTATTTATAGAATATATAGTACATAAACAAAATACTTGACTAAAATCATAAGAAGCATAAGTCAATGCTTCAGAAGTAATTACAAATCAGTAATTACAAATTACAAATCAAATATGTGCTTCACTGATGAATGCTGCATATAAATCTCAACCCCCCAAGGCTGCCTTTTACTTACCTCTAAATTCCAGGCTACCATAACACATTCACTACCCTCACTCATTGCTCGCTGACCTTTCTATCTCCCAAGACTTCATCTGTACCTAACCGATACCACTCCTCACAAATCCATGGCCCCAGAAACCATATACTCATCTGTGCCTCTATTTCTCACAATCCTCTATCATCCCTGCTTTCTTGCCCATTTTCAGAGACACGAATTCTAGAATGTCACATGTCACAGGGACATCTAAGTCTGTGATGTGTGATTTCTTTCCAGATCAGCCCCAATTTACCTGTCTCTATTTCCTTTTTTATTTTATTATTTATTTATTTAATTAATAAATTTATTATTATATTATATTTATTAATAATATTGTTATTTATTATTTATTTAATTAATTAATAAATTTATTATTATATTATATTTATTAATAATAATATTGTTATTTATTATTTATTTATTATTCCTTTTTATTTAACTTTATTTTATTTATATAATAAATAATATTTATTATATAAATAGATATTTATATAATAAATTTGTATAATAAAAATATATGATAAAAATATAAAAATATTTATTTATATATAATGAATAAATTTATTTATTAATAATATTATTTTTATTTATTTATTTTATTATTCCTTTTTACTTAACTTTATTTAACTTCTTACAAAGTTTATCATTTCAACTTCTCATCAATATATTCAGCCCACTTACACTCATTCTTGGTCTTTAGATGGGTAACAGAAATAATCCCTATCATCTCTAAAATTAATCCTTAGCCTTCAGACCAATATGCATAAGCAATGGCCTCTTTATTAGACATATTAGACATCTCTACATAGGGATGCAAAAGGTGCTTCAAACTCATGATTTCCCTCTAAAATCTGCTACTCATCCTCTAATTTCTTTCTCATTGAATGTAGTTCATCTGTCTAACTCTTGACTAACTTATTTTACTTATATGTGACCCCTTCCAATCATCAAACCCTAAATGCTCATCTCTTAAATTTGACATGAATTGGTCTAGAATCCTGTCTCCTAACAAAGAACACAATCTTCTCCTGCCTGGACATCATTACCAGACTAGTGACTGCACTGGTCCCAGTTTCACGCTACTCTATAACCCAAGTGATGTCTGAAAAATGCAAATCTGATTGTGAAACTCCATGCTTAAAGACTCCTAGTTCTTAAGATAAAATTTTGAGTTTCTAAGTTGTTGATAAGGACCTGTATGACCTAAAATTTATGCAAGTCTCTAAATATTTACATCTTTCTCCACTATCATCCATTCAATCTATAAAGCCATGTTAAACTAAGTTTTTTCATATCTGTCTTGTAGCTCGCTCTCTCCTTCCTATATCTGATCATGGTTCCTTAAGTACTTTTTCCTCTTCTCCTCCTTCACCCCACTACTATCCCTTTTCTCTGAATGATTTTTAACTTCAGTGCCTTTTAGATGCATCTTCCCCTAGGAAACTGCCCTTGACCATGTTAAGCCTGGCTGCAAACCTCTCCTGTGTACTCCCTCAGCCTACAACATTTCTCCATCATTATACTTACTATACTATCTTTTAATTTTGAGTTATTTGCATCCTCCATCAGATTGTACTCTCTCAGAGAACAAGGACTCTAGTTATCTTGTTCAATTTTACATTCCTAGCATGTACAGAAGAGCCTAACACATAATGTATGCCCAATAAATACCCAGGGAATAGATGAATAAATGAATCTCATTATATTATAATGTTAAAAAGATAAACTTTGTAAAAGCAGTATAGTTCTCTGAAATACAGTGGCAATTAATCTCTCAGTAAAACCTATACTTTAGTGGCTATATTTTTTACTTTTTCCAGAATAGTATATAAAAAATTCTGTCCAAATATCAGACCATATATCATAATATATAATTTATAAACATCTTTCAGTACATAATTCTTTATAAAGGTAGGGTATAATTATTAGGTTATTTATTTCAGAGCCAAGCAAATTGATATTTATTATATTAAGCTACATGTTATTTAAGAATTAACAGTTATGAGAAATTGAAGGATAAAATGGGGGATACATCTTAAGCCATTCATTTTGATCTGATGATAGCATACATGTTATTTTTTTAAATGCAGGTTAATGCACAGTTGATCACCAGATTGAAGATTAAGAGTATTCCATGAGTTTATTTAATAAATAAAATTTATTACAGACTCATCTGACATGTTTTTTTTTTTCTGTTTAATGAACTCTTGGAGAAGTCCTTAAAATCAAGGTAGTATCTTTTTATTCACATAATTTCCAGAACATAAAGTAGTAAGAAATTTTATGTGTGCTATAAAATAGAGATGTTAACCTCATATACAATTTATCTATAATTCCTATAGTTATTAAAGCTATTTAGAATTAGCATCCAAAAATTGATTATTTCTTCCTAAGGCATCTTTTAATACCATGGAGAAAACAATCCTTCGCTTTGTGAGTAGTGAGGCCTTGTCACAAGTTAGAGATATCAAATATTCCAAGTTCATGTGAAAAAGGCCTCGAATTGATGAAAGGTATCCATTTCAACTTAGTAGAAACTTCCATTAGCAACTTTCATCAAAAATATTTTCTACAAATTATACCTACTATTATAAATAGCATAACCAAACAAATCCATAGAGACATATATAAGAAGTGAGAACACATATGCATAAACATACCTTTGCTCTTGTGTCAAATTTTTCTTTAACGGTAGGAGTACAGGAGATATTGAGAACAGTTAGTCCCCCCAGTGGGATGATTCCTTGTGATGGAACAATATTAATCATAGACAAAAGGCTCTGGTCACAAATCTATAATCAAAAATTTGCAGAAATGTGACATTACCCTTTAAAGTTATCATTCCAAAATTTTCATAGGTTGCTTCTACACCACTACATAGAGATGACCTGCAGGTACGGGGCATGAGATGATGTGAAACAGATTTTCAAACAGCAGACAAACATTTCAAATTTCAACAAGGATTTGCACCCCTAACCCACAAACAGAACTTTCAGCAGGGACATCTTCCAATCCAAATAGGATAATGAAGTGGCTTCGAGATTTTGAAAAACTTACAAAAGAATGAGATATATCTGTTGGAGAGATGCCAAAATTCTAGATACTATTTTGATAGCTGCCTTTGCCTTGATCCTAAAAAACTGAAAGCAAAGTTAGTGGGAAGGCAAGATGATAAAGTAACCTCCTCTTCTTTATTATTTGCTTCATAGCCTAGTGCCTAAGATATCATTTCAACCTTCAAAAAAGTAACTTACCAAAAGAGTTAAGGTATGGTTTGTCAGAAGCCAATTTAGGTTTATCTATCATTTCTTAAGTCAGAATAATTTGAAGGGAAACTGGTTAAGATATTTTTAGGATGACGGAACACCCCCTAAGATCTCAGAACAAATTCTGAAGCAACAGAGTAGAAAGGGTATTCTCCTTTGCTTGTTGGGGCAGAAGACATGTAAATATAAAGCTTGAAAGAAAGCTCTCAAATACTAACCTCTACTGTCACTATTAGGGGATTTTATTGTTGGTTTAAAAAACAACAACAACAGCCACCCAGGGATCGAACCTAGGTCTTCTGCATTGCAGTCAGATTCTTAACTATCTGAGCCACCAGGGAAGCTCAATTTAAATATCACACACTGCACAAATTAAATCAGGAGTAATAACTATAAACAGAGTATCTTTAGAATGGTCTTGATCTAGGTCCCACTTACTACCATAACAGTCTTAATGACAGAGTGAAAATGAGGGGGAAAAAGGAAAAGCATATACTGAATATAACAAAAATGTACTTTTTTTTCAATTTTTTTTCTACATCATCTTTTTTTTCAATAAAACAACAGAAAGAAAGAAAAAGAGGGGTAAGAGCAGAAAAAAAAGAGAGACTAAGGAAGAGACAGAAAAAGACGCAAATTTTATGGGAAATTAAAAGGACAAAGTATTACAATAGATGAAATGTATACAGATAAATCTCATATGAAAAACTAAAATATTAACATTAGCTGATGTATAAGGGCTAAAGTATTAATGGCACAGAACTCATAGTAAACACATATTTCAAGTTATAATAAGATCTGATTCAAGTAAGATTCCAAGATTCTACATTACCTTGAAATAAGCATGGTTTTGTCCTACATTGTGAAGAATGGCTTTCCTCCAAGTTGTTAGCCCTTGAGGGCTATTGCTAAAGAGTATCCGTGGCTCTAAAAATGTTACCTTGGAGTGTCCAAGCTAATAATAAGAAGAAAGAGAACGTGAAATTGAAATAATTGTAAACATGCTTTTTTTAAACCCCCCATCAGATAACTCAAGCTTTTTCAGCTTCATAGAAATTTCTAAAATATGAAGTGGTATCAGATTTTATGGTGTGCTTAAGAGAAAAAAATTGAATATTTATAATGTAATCCTAAACTGAAGAAGGCAGGGAGAGCAAGAAAACTCTAAGGAGGAAGTATATCCATGACTGAGAATCGTGTAGAACAGTCAAAGTAGGGGATAATAGAGATCACCTACCCCACTCTGCACAAGGTTTACTGTGTGCTATGCAAAAGGAAAAAGCTCAAGAATCATGTAAATATGGGAAATAATGTGTGTGTCAAAATATTATCCAGGCAAGTTTCTGCTAGAAGTCTTCTCAAAGAGCTTAATATACTGATAATGCCTACTTTGCTTATCTGACAGTGGGGAAGTAGTTCACTGTGATGCACAGAATTATTTAAGCACAGGAGTCCCTCATGCGGTCCTACACAAACCACTTCACAGAACTACTGGAACATAAAGTGTTTTTTTGGAAATGCTGATATTATCCACCTCTCCCATTATAAAGGAAAACAAACAATAACCAACGCAAACTAAAACTCAAAATTTCTAACTCCTCTAGAAAGCGAAAAGTGAAAGCGTTACTCAAGTCATGTCTGACTCTTTTGTGACCCCATGGACTGTAGTCTACCAGGTTCCTCTGTCCTTGGGATTTTTTAGGCAAGAATACTGGAGTGGGTTGCCATTTCCTTCTGCAGGGGATCTTCCCGACCCAGGGATTGACCTCTGGTCTCCTGCATTGCAGGCAGATTCTTTATTGTATGAGCCACCAGGGAAACCCAATTCCTCTAGATGCTAATGTAAGTAATACATATTATTTCTTATTGTATAAGGAGATTTTAATATATTCCTATAGTTAAAGAACATGATTTGGATAACTGGAATAATAACATTTTAAACAAAGCTAACAAAAGATCAAATGGTTAAGTAAGTCTTTCACAGTTAATGACAAACCTTAAATGAACATTTTATTTAATCATTTTGTGTTCCTCCATCTTTATTTTCTTAAGAGTAACACTTCACAGTTCACTTAACTTCAAGGGCTTCTAAAATTTGCCAAAATAATTTAATTCAGTATTCTGATATCTCAGAGTTTAATTCTTAATCAATCCATTGTAGGGAAAGTGGAAATCAAATTTTATGAGAGGGTAAAGGCAAACACTGTGTAGGCAGATCACTTTGGATATAAATTCAAGTAGGGCATTTACTGCACATGTGAACTTGTACTAGATAGTTAACCATTCTACTGCTCCATTTCTACACCCAGCAACTAAGTAATTAATATATGCCTTATAGAGTTGTTACAAGGATTAAATTAAATAATACATTAACATCATTATGCATCATATCTGAGACACAATAATTAATAAATGATACCTTATGGCTACCGGGGGGGGGGAGGAAGGGGATAAATTATGAGATTGACATATAAACATTATATGTGAGTGTCTGTGCCACTCAGTCATGTCCAACTCTTTGCAACCCCATGGACTGCAGCCCACCAGGCTTCTCCATCCATGGAATTTCCCAGGCAAGAATACTGGAGGGGGGTAGCCATTCCCTTCTCCAGGGGATCTTCCCGACCCAGGGATCGAACCTGAGTCTGACACATTATGGGCAGATTCTTCACCATCTGAGCCACCAGGGAAGCCCCATATACACATTAGTATACATAACATAGATAACTAATAAGGGCCTATGGTACAGCATAGGGAACTCTACTCAATACTCTGCAATGGCCAAAATAGGTGCGTGCATGCTAAGTCACTTCAGTCACGTCTGACTCTTTGCAATGCTATGGATTGTAGCTCGCCAGGCTCCTCTGACAATGGTTTTCTCCAGGCAACAATACAGGAGTGGGTTGCCATGCTCTCTTCCAGGGGACCTTTCCAACTCAGGGATGGAACTCACGCATCTTATACCACCTGCATTGGCAGGCAGGTTCTTTACCACTATCGCCACCTGGCACCGGGAACTCTACGCAATACTCTGTAATGACCTATATGGGAAAAGAATCTAAAAAAAAAAAAAAAAAAGAGTGGATATATACATAGGTCTAACTGATTCACTTTGCTGTGACCCAGATAACCATGATGGTGTGATCACGCACCTTGAGCCAGACATGCTGGAATGTGAAGTGAAGTGGGCCTTAGGAAGCATCACTACAAACAAAGCTAGTAGAGGTGATGGAATTCCAGCTAAGCTATTTCAAATCCTAAAAGATGATGCTGTTTAAGTGCTGCACTCAATATGCCAGCAAATTTGGAAAATTCAGCAGTGGCCACAGGACTAGAAAAGGTCAGTTTTCATTCCAATGCCAAAGAAAGGCAATGCCAAAGAATGTTCACACTACCACACAATTGCCCTCATCTCGCACTAGAATAGTAATGCTCAAAATTCTCCAAGTCAGGCTTCAACAGCACATGAACCAAGAACTTTCAGATGCTCAAGCTGGACTTAGAAAAGGCAGAGGAACCAGAGATCAAATTGTCAACATACACTGGATATTAGAAAAAGCAAGACAATTCCAGAAAAGCATCTACTTCTGCTTTATTGACTATGCCAAAGTCTTTGACTGTGTGGATCACAATAAACTGTGGAAAATTCTTCGAGAGATGGGAATACCAGACCACCTGACCTGCCTCCTGAGAAATCTATATGCAGGTCAAGAAACAACAGTTAGAACCGGACATGGAACAACAGAATGGTTCCAAACTGGAAAAGGAGCATGTCAAGGCTGTATATTGTTACCCTGCTTATTTAACTTATATGCAGAGTATATCACGTGAAATGCTGGGCTGGATGAAGCACAAACTGGAATCAAGATTGCTGGGAGAAATATCAATAACCTCAGATATGCAGATGATACCACCCTTACGGCAGAAAGTGAAGAGGAACTAAAGAGCCTCTTGATGAAAGTGAAAGAGGAGAATGAAAAAGCTGACTTGAAACTCCACATTCAGAAAACTAAGATCATGGCATCCGGTCCCATCACTTCATGGCAAATAGATGGGGAAACAAGGGAAACAGTGACAGACTTTATTTTGGGGGGCTCCAAAATCACTGCAGATGGTGACTGCAGCCATGAAATTAAAAGACACTTGCTTCTTGGAAGAAAAGCTATGACAAACCTAAACAGCATATTAAAAAGCAGAGACATTACTTTGCTGACAAAGATCTGTATAGTCAAGGCTATGGTTTTTCCAGAAGTCATGTGTGGATGTGAGAGTTGGACCTGAAAGAAAGCTGAGTGCCAAAGAATTGGTGCTTTTGAACTGTGGTGTTGGAGAAGACTCTTCAGAGTCCCTTGGACTGCAAGGAGATCAAACCAGTCAATCCTAAAGGAAATCAGTCCTGAATATTCATTGGAAGGACTGATACTGAAGCTGAAGCTCCAATACTTTGGCCACCTGATGTGAAGGAGTGACTCATTTGAAAAGACCCTGATGCTGGGAAAGACTGAAGGCAGGAGGAGAAGTGAACAACAGAGGATGAGATGGTTCGATGGCATCACTGACTTGATGGACATGAGTTTGAGCAAGCTCCGGGAGTTGGTGATGGACAGGGATGGACAGGGTCACAAACAGTCAGACATGACTAAGCAACAACTGAGAATACTAAAAATGCAATATAATAGGGCAAAAAAATAATTTTCTCTATTATTGGCATTTATTAATGAAACAATTTAATTTTAAGCAGCTCCCATGGTGTTATGGTATATTTACAGACTCTCTAATACATATCAAGTCTCTAATAAGAATCTAGTATTATGGTATAAAAGCCGTGGATTTCTGAGTTAATTCTAGATAAGATGACACTTTTTTTTTTAAAGCAAAGTCTTCATTTATGGTAGAGAAGTGGCTCCAAGAAGATACTAAGACAATTTAGTTAACTAAGTGTTGCAAGCAACATCAGATTTTACTAACATAATATATATACCCAACTATATATACATAGTTGTTTGGCTTCCTGGATAGCTCAAACAGTAAAGAATCTGCCTGCAATGCAGGAGACCTGGGTTCTATCCCTGGGTTGGGAAGATTCCCTGGAGAAGGACATGGCAACCCACTACATTATTCTTGACTGGAGAATTCCACGGACAGCAGAGCCTTGTGGGCTACAGCCCATGGAGATGCACAGAGTCAGACAGGACTGAGCGACGAACACTTTCACTTTCATATACACATATGCATACCAACAAATTTAGAGCCCTCAAAATAAAAATCATATTAAAAGGAAGTCATTACATGTGCAAGACATTTCAGTGTCAGCGTGTTTCCTTCACTGACATGAAGAATAAATTCTCCCCTTTCTGGAGAATCAAAACCCGGCTGCCATGCTACTTCACATTCCAATGAGGAGTATGGTTCAACAGTGCCTACAGAGAATTTAGAGAGAATAAGAAAGTTATACCACATTTTTATTATATTTAATTTTTAATACCTAAAATAAGAACTGGCATATAATGATATTTAAAAACTATTTGAATTAAACAAAATACAGGGAACACCTTATAACTCTAATAGGCATATCACAATATTTGATAAAAATATGCTAATATTTAGAAAAAATTAAAATTTATCAATGAAGTGACACTCTAGGATTAGAAATTACTTTATATCTATATGGTAGAAAATTATTTGTGATCCCTATTCAAACATCCCCTCCACATTTCTCAACACTCTGAAATACACCATTCATCCAGTTTTTTCGAGGAAGGAATCATCATTAACAAGAGGCTTCTTTTGTTCATTTGTTTCAGTGTTCACATACCTAGAGATATAACTTCTGATGTAGTTTTTACTAACACATTTCTGTAACTCAAATAGATTTAGAACCCAGGAAGGATCAGGCACAGTTGCCGTGAGTTGCTTTACCTGTTTAAATTATCATCTCCTTTGGACTAAGAAAATACTTGATGGAAAGAATGACTTAGAAGCTGTTCCCTCAGAAAGGTAGGATCATTGGAGATTCAAAGGCACAGGACACTGAACAGAGAGATGAATGACAATCACAGCAAACTTTGCCTTGAGTCAGGTTGATTCACATATGATAGTAGTTTCCTCAATTCTGAAAAAGATATAGTGCCTACCTCCTAGTTTTGCAGTGGCCATATATAGGGAGGTAACAACACACACGAAGGGTCTAATATAGTGTGTGATACCAAGAAAGCACCCAGTGTCAAATGTTATTATTATTACCCTTGAATGCTAATACTACAGTTGGCACAATAATTTATAAAAAGAAGAGAAACTGCTCATGCTAACGGTCTAGTTGGGATCCATAAGAATTATATTTGTCTACAAGTAATAAAAAGTCCATTCCCCTTAGTCCAATGGATTACATAGATACAAGTTTATTTATCTCAGGCAATCAGAAGTCCCAAGACAGATGTTCCAGGGCTGCCTTAACAGCTTGACAATGCTTTCAAGGAGCAATGTTCCTAGCTTCCCACACTACCATTCCTTATCATGTGACCTTCCTCAGTGTAGAAAGGTATCAAAGCATAGTGGTTTAAAGACCACAAATTCTAAGGTCAAACTCCCTGGTTCAAATTTCAGCTCTGATGCTTACTAGCTGAGACTTTGGACAATTTACTTAAACTACGTAACACAGAATCCTCATGCATAAATGAGAACTACACCTAACTTAGAGAATCACTACAGGGATTAAACAAGCTAACATAAGCAGAAGTACTTCAAACAGTAGGGTGGAACTAAAAGAAATTTCTGTTCAAATCTCATTGGCAAGAAAGGATGGGGAAAAGAGGTATCTAAATAAAAACACTGCTTCCACAAACAAAATGAGGGCCCCGTAAGGAAGGGGAATGGTTAACATATATGGGCTTAGTAACATCTATCACAACAGGAGATGGACAGAAACAAAAAAGTTGTAGATGACATAACAAATACACAATGGGAGTGGGAAAGGGGTGGTGGGGGAATTCTAAATTAGCTCAAGAAAGTGGAAGAAACTCATAAGGAGATGGCATTTATGTTGTGACTCAAGGAAGAGCAGGAATTTTGCAGTAGAACAAAGTCTGGGGGAATAATAGATATTAAGTGATGGTACTGGGAGAGAGAGATGTAAGAAGACTGTGATGAGAAGAAACTTTGACAAAGAAGAGTCAGTGCTATTTATAAAGACACCTGAGCTTTCAGAGAATAGCTGAGAGCAGCACAGGGATTACAGATTCATGTCAAGAGGGTTAGCTTGAGGTCAATATTCTCCCTTCAACCAGCATGGCTATATATATTTCTCCAAGAGTACTATGTGCATTGCAGAACAGGGGAAATAAACTGGATGACTGAAATAAGAAAGGCTGATACTGGCAAGGCAGGTACTGCAAATGGCCAAGGAGTGAGAGAATTAAGAAAAACAGTGAGAATGAATTGAATAAAGATACATCTGAGGACTGAGTGGACTCAGGGGTTCAGTACAGTTAAAGACAACAAGGATGAACACGTAACAAGCAGAAACATAAACACTATTTAATGAAAAAGTCAAATTAGAAACCAATTCTTAGAAACCATCAATCCACCCTTAAATTCTCCACTTAGAAAACAAATCCAAACTGTCATGCTTCAAGAAGAAAGGACAGTCACAACATAAATCTTAACTTATAACACTTCACTTTAGTTTACAAAAATATAGAGACAGATATGATTAAATGCATTATGTAGAATGTAAAAGCAATTCTAGGAGAGCAAAATTTGCCACCCAAAAATGTGTCTCTTTGGCATGAGGATTAGTTTAAGCTGATTATTTTTAACAGAAGCCTTGGGAATTTTTTTCTTGTTACCTCCTTAAGTGCCTGAAAAATTTAGATAAAGGGCTAGTTCCAAGAACAGAGCTACCACTAGAGATACCTGCAAAGAATATGGGCTAGATGTGATAGAGGAGTCTTAGCTGGGCCTGGAGATAAAGTCCACTATGGGTACCATGGTCTCTGCATGACCCAGAAAATATCTATTTCCCAAACACTTGCTATCCCACCTCCATGTGAATTTGTTTTGTCTTCTTTGAAGCCCCAAGCCACTATCCCAAACATCCACTTTTGCCTTTAGTTGAAGATGATATTTAAGGTGAGGATTTTGGCCACTCTGTCAAGTTTACTGGGTTTTCCTGGGTCTCTCTCATTAATATATGTTATTAAACTTTTACTTTTCTCCTGTTAATCTGTCAATTTAATTCTTAATTGCACTCATCTCACATTCTAGTAAAGTAATGCTCAAAATTCTCCAAGCCAGGCTTCAACAATATGTGAACCGTGAACTTCCAGATGTTCAAGCTGGTTTTAGAAAAGGCAGAGGAACCAGAGATCAAATTGCCAACATCTGCTGGATCACTGAAAAAACAAGACAGTTCCAGAAAAAATTTATTTCTGCTTTATTGACTATGCCAAAGCCTTTGACTGTGTGGATCACAATAAACTGTGGACAATTCTGAAAGAGATGGGAATACCAGACTGCCTGACCTGCCTCTTGAGAAACATGTATGCAGGTCAGGAAGCAACAGTTACAATTAGACATGGAACAACAGACTGGTTCCAAGTCGGGAAAGGAGTATGTCAAGGCTGTATATTGTCACCCTGCTTATTTAACTTATATGCAGAGTACATCATGAGAAACGCTGGGCTAGATGAAGCACAGGCTGGAATCAAGATTGCCGGGAAAAATATCAATAACCTCAGATATGCAGATGACACCACCCTTATGGCAGAAAGCAAAGAAGAACTAAAGAGCCTCTTGATGAAAGTGAAAGAGGAGATGAAAAAGTTGGCTTAAAGCTCAACATTCAGAAAACTAAGATCATGGCATCTGGTTCCATCACTTCATGGCAAATAGATGGGGAAACAGTGGCTGACTTTATTTTTGGGGCTCCAAAATCACTGCAGATGGTGATTGCAGCCATGAAATTAAAAGACACTTGCTCCTTGGAAGGAAAGTTATAACCAACTTAGACAGCATATTAAAAAGCAGACACATTACCAACAAAGGTCCAACTCGTCAAGGCTATGGTTTTTCCAGTGGTCATGTATGGGTGTGACTTTTGGACTATAAAGAAAACTGAGTGACAAAGAATTGATGCTTTTGAACTGTGGTGCTGGAGCAGACTCTTGAGAGTCCCTTCGACTGCAAGGAGATCCAACCAGTCCATCCTAAAGGAGATCAGTCCTGAGTGTTCATTGGAAGGACTGACGTTGAAGCCAAAACTCCAATACTTTGGCCACCTGATGTGAAGCGCTGACTCACTGGAAAAGACCCTGATGCTGGGAAAGTTTGAAGGCAGGAGGAGAAGAGGATGACAGAGGATGAGATGGTTGGATGTCACTACCAACTCATTGGAGATGAGTTTGAGTAGACTCCGGGAGTTGGTGATGGTCAGGGAGGCCATGAGGTTGCAAAGAATCAGACATGACTGAAGGGTAGAAGAAAATGTCTTCTTCCCCAACACAATATAACAAAAGGGACACAAGAAACATGTGACTCAATAAAATGATCTATACAAACAGGAAAAAATAAAATAGATTATTTTATGAAAATTCTGAGCATCAAACAGAAAATGATATAAGAGAAATCTATGTGTATAAATCATGCATACTTTCCTCAATAATATATGAAATACATTTAAGTATTGTAGCATTTGTGTTCTAAAAAAACTAAAACTACTTAAAGGCTAATGATATCATTCACATAAACACTGTCTGTTATTTTTGTTCTTTGAATTCTCAATTGTGGCCGACTCATACTGTATTTGGAATTAAATGTCTTTGTTTTTGCTTTGATTTAAAAAGAAAAAAGTAAGACATGTTATGAGCAACCCAAAGAAAAGCAAACATTAAATTCTTTCTATAAAAACATAGTACTAAAAACCATGAGAAGTTTGTATATGTGTGTGCTCAGTCGTGTCTGATTCTCCGTGACCCCATAGACTATAGTCCACCAGGCTCCAGGCAAAAATACTGGAATGGGTTGCCATTTCCTCCTCCAGGGAATCTTCCTGACTCAGTGATCAAACCTGCATCTCTTGCTTTGGCAGGTGGATTTTTTACCCCTGAACCAACAGGGAAGCCTCTAAGTTAAAAACTTGTTAATTCTATAATAGTGTCTCTTGCAACCTGTGCATTGGCAAGCAGATTCTTTTACTACTGCACTGTAATTCCACTTTTGACAACCGAATCTTTGTCACAGCATTTTCATGGTAGCCATAAGGGGGAAGCCCAACAACTCAACCCTGGCTAGGATGGAGAAATACAAGGAAAAGTGCCTATGCACAGTGCTTTTCAGATACCTTTAGTGCCATATCACATGCTTGATCAAAACCTATATCTGGAATGCAGATAATATAACTACATCTGACACCTGCTGAAAAAAACTGGAGAAGGTTTATCTACAATCTCTGAAATCTACAGAAATAATTTCTTTTTCTTCTCTGATCATTTACTCAGCTTTTCTCTAGATTGGGGCAGGACCCAATATTTCCAGTATTAGTAACAATACTAATTGTTACTAATTAGTAACAACAAAAGAGCTTGGTCAAATGAATCTGCTGAAGATTCAGAGGAAGTATTTCTCAAATCCTTAATAAATTATAATCTGGGATTATGCTAAATCTATCCAGATTAATAAAAAGATTAAATACAGTTATATCAATGATCTCCAGTCATAATAAAAGAACAGTCCTCCACCTCCATTTGTTAAATTTGTTAACATCTCTGCATATATCTGCACTAGAATTAAGTGAAGTATTAAAGTGTTCAGTTGCTCAGTGTCCAACTCTTTGCGATCCCATGGACTGTAGCCTGCCAGGCTTCTCTGTCCATGGAATTCTACAGGCAAGAATACTGGAGTGGGTTGCCATCTCTTTCTCCAGGGGATCTTCCCAATCCAGGGATTGAATCTGGGTCTCCTGCATTACCGGCAGATTCTTTACCATCTGAGCCACCAATGAAGCCCCTTAAATTAACACTCAAGCTTGTTTATAACACTCCCCATTCACAACACTGGTGCACGTTCAGTCATGTCTGAGTCTTTGCGACCCTATGAACTGTAGCCTGCCAGGCTCCTCTGTCCATGGGATTTTTCAGGCAAGAATACTGGAGTGGGTTGCCATTTCCTCCTCCAGGGGATCTTCCCAACCCAGGGATCAAATCCACATCTCCTGCATCTCCTGTATTGCAGGCAAATTCTTTAGCACTGTGCCAGTAGAGTTATACAAAGGTCATGATTTGGAAATGACTGATATTCCCAGGAAAATCACCTAAGACAAGAATTCTACACACCAGGCCTCCTTTGTGATCTGAGGTATAGTCTACTTAGATCTCAAATGAAGACTATTCCTAAATTAAAGATCAAGAGGTAGGGAGAGAGAGGGGGAGGAAAGGACACAGGGAAGCCAAGAGGGCAGGAATGTCCCATTGTCACAAGATCGTATGTGATGTACTTATACATTCTCAGTACCTTTATACAGTATACACTTAAGATATGACTAAGGCCTGGACACACGAATAAAAGAATGTCTAAATCAAACAAACAGAATAAACTATTACCTTTAGCTGGACGAATGGAAAATGCCATCCCCTTTCCTGTATTTATCGGTTGCCATTTAAACTTGACAAAGTAATTCTGACGATTATACATCCTCACCGTCCCCCTAAAACATGATTTCACCAAGAAGCCTTGTGGTCTCAGTATCAGCTCATTAGAAGATAGCTCAAGTCTTACTGGCAGGACAACTGCCATCACTAGGATGTGTCCACCAGGCATATTGTTCACTGTGAACGTGAAAGACCTGTAACACAGCAAAAGCATCCAAATTAAATGGATAACAGCTCTTAACTGAATGACGGACTTCAGGTACATGTAAAAATGCATATATTATGGATTGATATCCACAATTCTTAGTAAAAAAAAATCAAAATAATTATGAAAGGTAATTAGACTGAAATATGAATCCACAAATTGCTGCACATATAGTTTCTACCTTTTAGAACCAAATACGACATATACAAAAATAATTGGGGCAAATATACAAAAGGACATTTTTCATTCTAGCAAATAGAAATTTGAAAATAAATCCTACTTCCAAAATTTTCCAATGGTGGGAGATTCAAATATCATTGAAATACAAGTACTAGTTGTAGGTGGAATCACATATGAAAATTGGTTAGTTTTCTGAAGTTCTTCCAAACTGACATCTAATTGGATCAGAATGTGAATTGGTAGCATATTAATAATATGTAGTAAATGAGTATTTGTTGAGTTCGCACAAACATCACCAAAGTTAAGGACAGAGGGCCCTGAAAAAACAAAAAGTTACCAAGTTTAATTGCTGACAAATGTATTCATTGACTTATTTTTGTAAGTATTCACACTATATTTTGATCAATTAATTCATTAAAAATAGCACTTAAAATATTTACTATAATATCAGAAATTATTAACAGAGTGTTTCATAAAGATGTTCATAACTTGATGGTTAGAGGTTATTGGCCAAAATTCAAATAGATTCTGATTATATGGAAAAGTACATGACAAAATTACTAGCACTAATTATAACTCATCTCAGTACACAAATTTGCATACTCCAACACCCTCTCCACTCTCATGAAGGCATCTATGTTCACTTATCCAGAATTTACAGAAATTGGCAACTTTCCCATGACTCATTATTTAAATTTTGTTTTTCTCTTTAAGTGCCCAAAGTTTTTACATAACTCCAAAAAGTATTCTTGTGCCCTTTCATAGTTTCTCCCTACCTCCATCCTCTGTATTCCCCCTTTCCAGACAACCACTCATTTGCTTTATGTCACTATAGATCAGGCTGCATTTTCCAGACTTTAATATGAGTGGAATAATACAGAATATGTGTTTTTTTTTCTCTGGTTTCTTTCATTTAGCAAGTTCTCTGGAGATCTATTTAAGATGTTTCAGGTGTCAATAGTCTATTTCTTTATATTATTAAGTAGCAGTCCATTATAGGTGAATGTTTACACATCATCTGATACCCCTTGGATTCTTCCCAGGTATGGTCTATTAAAATTAAGGATGCTAAAATATTTGCAAACAAGTATTTTATTTAAAATATACCTTCATTTCCTTTAGATATTTAGGAGTATAATGAATGGATAATATGGTAGATGTGTGTTTAAATGTATAAGAAACTGCTAAACTTCTTCAAAATGGTTGTATCGAGTTGGCCAAAAAGTTTGTTCTGACTTTTCTATATCCTATGGAAAAACCCAAAAGAACTTTTTGGCCAACCCAATTTAATTTCACATTCCCACTAGCAGTATACAAGAGTCTCAGTTCCCCCAAATCTTCAGCAACAATTGAAGTGGTAAGTTTTTTAGCCTTTCTAATAGATTTATATAGCAGTATCTCATTTTGGTTTTATTTTGTGTTTCCCTAACAATGAATGTTAAAAAAACAAAGATCATGGCATCCAGTCCTATCACTTTATGACAAATATAGAAGGGGGAAAAGTGGAAGCAGTGACAAATTTTCTCTTCCTGGGCTCCAAAATCACTGTGGATGGTGACTTTAGCCACAAAATTAGAAGATGCTTGCTTCTTGGAAGGAAGGCCATGCCAAGCCTAAACAGTGTATTAAAAAGCAAACACATCACTTTGCCAACAAAGGTCCATACAGGCAAAGCCATAGTTTTCCAGTAGTCATATATGGATGTGAGAGTTGGACCATAAAGAAGGCTGAATGCCAAAGAACAGATGCTTTCGAATTGTGATGCCGGAGAAGATGCTTGAGAGTCCCTTGGACTGCAAGGAGATCAAGCCAGTCAATCATAAGGGAAATTAACTCTGAATACTCATTGGAAGGACTACTGCTAAAGCTGAAGCTCCAATACTTTGACCACTGACGCGAACAGCCGACTCATTGGAAAAGACCCTGATGCTGGGAAAAATTGAAGGCAAAAGAAGAGGGCAGCAGAGGATGAGATGGTTGGATGGCATCACTAATTCAATGGACACGAACTTGGGTGAAATACAGGAGATGGTGAGGGACAGGGAGGCCTGGCATGCTATAGTTCATGGGGTCGCAAAGAGCTGGACATGATTTAGTGACTGAACAACAACACTATTTATTGCAAAGACTAGGTTTTCTGCACCATACTGCATTTGCATCTTTGTCAAAATTCAGTTGTCCAATATACACAGATCTATTTCTGAACCTTACATATCAGTTGTTGGTCTATATTTATGCCAATAACATATTGTTTTGCTTATTAATAAAACTAGAAATCAAGCAGTATATTATCTTCAACACATTTTCCTTTTCCAAAAATTTTTTGACTATTCTAACTACTTTGCATTCCTATGTTAATTTTAAATTGAGCCTGTCAATTTCTACAAAAGATCCTGATGGGATTTTGGTTGGAATTGTGGTGAATCTGTATCTTCTTTGGATTGTTTTTGCATATCCTTTATGTCTCTGCATAACTTTCTGAATAAACAGAATACAGTTACAATAACAGTTTCAGTGTCATTGTCTGATAATTTTAACATAAGTATCAGTATTAATGATTTAACTGGCTGATAATTCTCTTTATTACGGTTTATATTTCCCTGCTTCTTTTTATGTGTTGTAATATTTACTTGGATATCAGATATAGTAAATTTTACCTCATTTGGTACTAGAAAATTTTTCATATTCTTGTAATTTTCTCGAGCTCTACTCTGGAAGGAAGTTACCTTAAAACTGACTGGTGCTTCCAGATCTTTCTTTTATGAATGTTACCTGGGTCCAGAGTATGGCTCTAACTAGCAATAATTATCCTCCACTACTAAGGTAAGAACTTCCTCAGTACTCTGCCTCAACATCCCATGAATCATGAGGTTTAAGTACTCGTTGAGGCAAACAGTACAGAGGTGTGCTAGAAATATTAAGACAGAGATCCAAGAACAAGAAAGACAAAGTGTGTCTAATAAGATTCACTTTATACTTAGGATTGCCAAAGCAATCCTGCAAAGGATGAGCTAATTTGGAAGACTTACACTTAATGATTTCAAAACTTATCAGAAAGCTACTTACCGACAGTGTAGAACTGTCATTAGAATAGATGTACAGATCAATGGAACAGAATTAAGACTCCAGAAACAAGCCTTGACATATTTGGTCATTTGATTTTTGACAAAGGTGCCAAGGCAATTCAATGAGAAATGATAGTATTTTCAACAAGTGGTGCTGGGACAACTGAATATCCACATATAACAATATGAATTTAGACTCTTAACTCTTACTATAAACAAAAATTTAAAAAACATTAAAAGGAATTGTAGTCCTAAATGTAAGATCTAAAAATACAAAATGTTTAGGAGAAAATATTTGTGAATTGAGCTAGCTAAAGATTGTTGGGCATGATATTAAAAGCATGATTAAAACAAAAGCATGATTAATAAAATGAAAAAATTTAGCTAATTCAATTTTGTTTAAATAATTGCTGTGCTTTAAATAACATTATTAAGAAAACAAACCAAAAAAAAAAAAAACAAGCCACAGATTTAGGGAAAATATTTGGAAATCATATCTGAAAAAAGATGTGTATTCAAAATACATAAACAATTCTTAAACTCTCTAATGAGGAGGCAAATATTCAAATTAAAAATTGGAGAAAGACATTTCTCCAAATAAGATATACAATTTAAATAGTTGTATCTCTAAGTAAATACATCAATATATATTCAGCACTTTGTCAAAAAGAAAATGCAAATCAAAACCACAATGAGAGAACATTTTGCACTCATTAGCATGGCTGTAATCAGAAAGACAGAAAATAAAAATTGTTGGTGAAAACCTGGAGAAACTGCAACCCTCATGTATATATCAACAACCTCTGGTATGCCGATGATACCACTCTAATGGCAGAAAGTGAAGAGGAACTAAGAGGCTCTTGATGAGGGTGAAAGAAGAGAGTGAAAAAGCTGGCTTGAAACTCAACATTCAAAAAACTAAGATCATGGATGACATTCAGTCCCATTACTTCATGGAAAATAGATGGGGAAACAATGGAAACAGTGACAGACTTTATTTTCTTGGACTCCAAAACACTGCACCCATGAAATTAAAAGACACTTGCTCCTTGAAAGAAGAGTTATGACAAACCTAGACAGTGTATTAAAAATCAGAGATTTCACTTTGTTGACAAAGGTCCATGTAGTCAAAGCTATGGTGCGTCCAGTAGTCATGTACAGATGTGAGAGTTGGATCATAAAGAAGGCTGAGAGGCGAAGAATTGATGCTTTTGAATTGTGGTTCTAGAGAACACTCTTGAGAGTCCCTTGCATTGCAAGATCAAACCAGTGAATCCTAAAGGAAATCAACCCTGAACATTCATTAGAAAGAAGGTTACTGAAGCACCAATACTTTGGGCACCTGACAGGAAGAACCAACTCATTGGAAAAGATTCTGATGCTGGTAAAGAATGAAGCAGGAGAAGGGGACAGCTGAGGATGAGATGGTTAGATAGCATCACCAACTCAATGGACATGAATTTGAGCAAACTGTGAGATAGTGGATGACAGAAAAGTCTGGTTTGTTGCAGTCTAGAGTATGACACAACTTAGTGACTGAACAACAATTGTTGGAGGGATTGCAACCTAGTGCAGTCACTGCAGAAAATTTTTGGCAATTTCATTAAAAGTTACACACACAGTTACCATCAGTTCAGTTCAGTCTCTCAGTCGTATCTGAGTTTTTGCGACCCCATGGACTGCAGCACTCCAGACTTCCCTGTCCATCTCCAACTCCCAGAGTCTACTCAAACTCATGTCCATCAGGTCGGTGATGCCATCCAACCATCTCATCCTCTGTCGTCCTCTTCTCCTCCTGCCCTCAATCTTGCCCAGCCTCAGGGTCTTTTCCAATGAGTCAGTTGTTCACATCAGCTGGCCAAAGTATTGGAGTTTCAGCCTCAACATCAGTCCTTCCAATGAATATTCAGGACTGATTTCCTTTAGGAGTGACTGGTTTGATCTCCTTGCAGTCCAAGGGACTCTCAAGAATCTTCTCCAACACCACAGTTCGAAAGCATCAATTCTTCGGCACTCAGCTTTCTTTATAGTCCAACTCTTACAGTCCATATATGACTACTGGAAAAACCATAACTTTGACTAGACGAACCTTAGTTGGCAAAGTAACGTCTCTGCTTTTTAATATGCGGTCTAGGTTGATTATAGCTTTTCTTCCAAGTAGCAAGCATCTTTTAATTTCATGGCTAGAGTCACCATCTGCAGTGATTTTGGAGCCCCCCAAAATAAAGTCTCTCACTGTTTCCATTGTTTCCCAATCTCTTTGCCATGAAGTAATGAGACTGGATGCCATCATCTTAGTTTTCTGAATGTTGAGCTTTAAGCCAACTTTTTCATCTCCTCTTTTTCATCAAGGGGCTCTTTAGTTGTTCTTCACTTTCTGCCATAAGGGTGGTGTCACCTGCATATCCCAAATTATTGATATTTCTCCAAGCAATCTTGATTCCAGCTTGTGCTTCATCCAGCCCAGCATTTCACATGATGTACTCTACATATAATTTAAATAAGCAGGGTGACAATATACAGCCTTGGCGTACTCCTTTCCCAATTTGGAGCCAGTTACCATACCACTCAGCAATTCTACTCATAGGAATCTAACCAAAAGAAATCAAAACATATGTTCACTCAAAGAATTATATGTGACTATTTATAGCAGCATTATTCACAATAGCCTCAAACTGGAAACAGCTCAGTGTCCATCAACGGTAAATGGGTAAACAAAATGTGTGTGTGCTTAGTCGCTCAGTCGTATCCATCTCTTTGGCCTGCAGGCTCCTCTATCCATGGGGATTGTCCAGGCAAGAATACTCGAGTGGGTTGCCATGCCCTGCTCCAGGGAATATTCCCAACCCAGGGATTAAATCTAGGTCTCCTGCATTGCAGGCAGATTCTTTACCAGCTGAGCCACCAGGGAAGACCATTCCTAATAAAATGAGATACTATTTAAGCATAACAACAAACAAAATATTCATACCTAACACCACAGGGATGGACCTTATGAACATTATGCTACATAAAAGAAGTAATGTAAGAAAGACCACATATTATGTGGTTCCTTTTACATGAAATATTCAGAATAGGCAAATCTATATCGATAGAAAGCTAATTAATGGTTGCCTGGGGCTAGGGGTGGGAACTGGAAGTAACAGCATAACAGTGATGAGGGTGATGGCATCATTGTAAAAACTGAATTGTAATGATGGCGGAATAAACCTGTAAATTCACTGAAATTCACTGATTTGCATGCTTTGACCTGGTGAATTTTATGAAATATGAACTATACTTTAATAAATCTATTTTTTAAAAAGATTTCAGTAAGTTTTTATATATTCTTACCAACAATTACTTGATAAATTTGCTTTGGTGTCAAAATTAAGCTGCAATCATGTTTTTCATGGGGTGTGGATGGGTCTGATTTAAGTCCTTTAAGAACCTGTGAGAAATCACATTATTCTAAAATTAATTGTTCAATACTAGCAAAAGATATATTAAGAATTATCATGGTATAATCAAATGGGAAATATTGCACATGCCTTTCTTCTCAGAGACTTTGTCTCCTTGAATGCTATATTTCTGGTACATAGCAATTGGTTGTGTTTGATCCAACACTGTGCTGAAGATAACTCCTCTTCCATTTCCACTTCTGAGACAGTGGGTGATTTTAGACCAGATGCAGGATGCAATCCTATGTCTATGTCATTATATGAGTATATGCACTTCCTAGGGAAATCATAATAATAACTAATTGAGGCTGTCTTTTAGAAAATATATACATCAGTAAATTCAAATATTCCCCATAGTAGATGCTGTTACTGACCCACTGAGATCCACTGAAGCAGGCAAAAGCACTTTCCACATAAAACTGCCCTCTGTTAAGGGGACCCCATTCTCAAATACCTCCCCAAGAAAGTTACACCCACCCTACCATACCCAATGACAATTCACAGGCAATGACTGATATGGAGCACAAAAGTTCCTTTGACTCAAGGCAGGAACAACAACATGGTATAATTTACACTCAAGAGACTCCAGGCATCAGTCTGAGAGTAAATTTTATTTGAAACACATTATTTCTGAGCTCCCTCTCCTGCCCTATCCTGCTTCCTCACATTGTACACATTCCTCCCAAAAGAACATCCTCCCAAAATCACATGTGCTGGAATTCCTGTCTCAGAATCTGCTTCTAGGGAAGTCCATCTAAGACATTCCCAAATCAAAAGTAAAAAAGGAAATAAGTGCAGTTTAAGTAGTTCAATGTTTTGTTGCTTTCATACATGAAAACATCCTTTAAATCACGAAAAAGAACCTAAAGAAAAAAATTCTGGCTTTACAGGTACCATGATCTGTTGGTTTCATATTGTTTGAGAAAGTGAACTTTACCTGCGTGCTTCTTTCTGCAGGCGCACATTTCTTAAATATTTAATGTATTCTGCATAATATTTTTCATGAGATTTCTTTTCTATCTTTTCAAATTTAGTATATGCAAAATCAGGATCCACATAGTTATATCTTGGAATCTTTGTGAAAATCGTCCTACAATACGAGGAAGTCATGTTAATATTTATGTATATTGATACATGTGCATTGATTCAATCAGTATTTTTATTGAGTGCCTCCTATACCAGGAGGGCACAGATTGGTGAACAGGACTGTCCTGTCCTGATATTGTCCTCATATCCTATTACATATGGAGACATTATTTATTACATGTAGGATTAGAATGATGTCTAATTTTCTTCATAAACTAATGACAGAAAATCTCTAAGGTCATTGGGATGTAACACCACCTATTCTTGGGGTATTAGTCAAGGAGGTAATAATTTGGGCAGCTCCAGGTTACAGATGGAATTAGATCTGAATCTTATTAGTGTTTCCTAATAGTTAATTACTTTTAGATCACTGTATTCAAAACCAGAAAAAAAATTATATAGAAAGAATAAGGAATCCTTTTTTAAATTATGCTGCTTTCTTAATATCTCAGTTTATAAAGTAACCATCAGCAACAAACCTATAGAAAGAAAAAATCCAAAAAAGAACTACAAACTACTCAATATCTCATATTCACTCAACTGTGTTCACACTTTTACTTGGGCCTACCACGTATTTTCCATAAAAACAAGAAGTATATCCTTTGGCCTTAGGCTACCTCAGTCTTCAGCAAATATTATTAATTATTGAGATTCTCACTCTCAGTAATTAAATCATAAGTATAAACCTAGTAGTCTTACACAGTCAAATGAAATTTAATCTAATATTTCTTCCTGTTTTCAATAATTCCTCAGTGGTTACAGTAAGACTTTTTTAACGGAGTTAAACTCTTTAAGAGAGTGAAGCAATAAGAGAGAAATAAATGCTTTCCTACTCAAGGACTGTTGCTGTTCAGTCACTAAGTTCTGTCTGACTCTTTGCAACCCCATAAACTGCAGCATGCCAAGCTTCCCTGCCCTTCACTATCTCCTGGAAAGTGAAAGTTGCTCAGTGGTGTCCGACTCTGTGACCTGGACTATACAGTCCATGGAATTCTCCAAGCCAGAATACTGGAGTGGGTAGCTGTTCCCTTCTCCAGGGGATCTTTCCAATCTAGGGATCGAACCCAGGTCTGCTGAATCGTGGGCACATTCTTTACCGTCTGAGTCACCAGGGAAGCCCAATAATACTGGAGTTGGTAGCCTTTCTCTTCTCCAGTGGATCTTCCCAACCCAGGGATCAAACCCAGGCCTCCCACTTTGCAGGTGGATTCTTTACCAGCTGAGCCACCAAGGAAGCCCACTATCTCCTGGAGTTTGCTCAAATTCATGCTCACTGAATTGGTGATGACATCCAACCATCTCATTCTCTGCTGCCCCCTTCTCCTGTCCTCAATTTTCCCCAGCATCAGGGTTTTTTCCAATGAGCTGGCTCGTCATATCAGGTGGCTACAGTATTGGAGCTTCAGCTTCAGCATCAGTCCTCCCATTGAATACTCAGGGTTGATTTCCTTTAGGATTGACTGGTTTGATCTCCTTGCAGTCCAAGGGACTCTTAAGAGTCTTCTCCAACACTACAATTTCAAAGCATCAATTCTTTGGCGCTCAGCTTTCTTTATGGTCCAGCTCTCACAGTCATATATGACTACTGGAAAAACCACAGCTTTGACTATATGGACCTTTGTTGGCAAAGTGATATCTCTGATTTTTAATACACTGTCTAGGGTTTGTCATAGCTTTCCTTCCAAGGAGCAAATATCTTTTAATTTCATGGCTGCAGTCACCATCTTCAGTGATGCTGGAGCCCAAGAAAATAAAGTCTATCACTGTTTCCATTGTTTCCCCATCTATTTGCCATGAAGTGATAGAACTGGATGCCATGATCTTTGTGTTTTGAATGTTGAGTTTCAAGCCAGCTTTTTTACTCTCCTGCTTCACCCTCATCAAGAGGCTCTTTAGTTCCTCTTTGTTTTCTGCCATTAGAGTGGTACCATCTTCATATCTGAGGTTGTTGATATTTCTCCAAGGATAGTTGTTGATATATTTAAGTCTCCCTTCAGGCTCTGGGATCTTGAACTACCTTTGTACATGTTAGTCGCTCAGTCATGTCCAACTCTTTGCGACCCCACAGACTGTAGACTTCCAGGCTCCTCTGTCCATGGAATTCTCCAGGCAAGAATACTGGAGTGGGTTGCCATGCCCTTCTCCAGGGGGGTCTTCCTAACCCAGGGATCAAACCCAGGTCTCCTGCATTGCAGGTAGATTCTTTACCTTTAGAATCTAGAAATAATTCCTATATCTGAAGTCCCTATGTCTGTAGCAAGAAGAAAAGGCAGGACTTAGAAGTAAGTAGGAGAGTAGGTGCCTGAAGTGACAAATGCTGGTGACTAACATATCTAAATGCTTATGAGATCCTTAAAGAACAAACTTTAAGAAATACCTCTGAATCTTTGAGTAGGTGATTTTTTAAAGTGTGCAAAGTACAGGCAAAAAAAAATTACTATGTAAATAAGACATTTTCCCTCATTCATTAAAGAAATCTTTACTATTTCTAGTGCCTATTATAACACACTATTCTAAACACAAGATATATACTGCATTAAATAAAACTAGACAAAGTTCTTACCTTATTTTCTTCTCAAAAATTGAAAAGGTAAAATGCATTAAAAAATAAAATAGCAATTATAATTACCACGTTAATACACTGTAAAATGTCATTATTTGAATTTTCACTACTAATTGCTAGCCAGAAAATAACTAAATTTTGTATTTCTGTTAGTATGGAAATGAGTAAATTGAGAGGAAAAAATATAATTATGGCCATGGGATAAATATAAAATGTTTAGGTTAGCCTTCCTCAAAAAAAAAAAAAACTTGGCATTTTAGATCATCTGATTAATATTGCCTTACCAATAAAATATTAATGTTACATTAACATACTATATCTGTATATAGATATATTTATATAAGCATTGGAAATAATTGAAAATAATACATTTAAAAATAATATTTCCACAGCTATCTTTGCAGTGTTTTCCTTTTCTTATACTGTATAATTGTTTAAAGTGGAGTCTGCATAATCATGCTTGTGTGTTTTATAGTACTTGCCAACTACAAAAAGAGAGATAAAAACTGATATGGATGGAATTTGTAAAATAAAATCTTAAAATAGACTATATATTAATAAAAACTTAAAATTTTGCAATTGTGGATAATAAAACAATCATGGCATAAAAAATCAAATTGTATTTTAAGAAAATAACTGTAAAAGTAAGTGAGTTTAAAGATTCACCAAAGGTAAAGAGACAAGTAAAGAATGTTATGGGGCATGATCAAGTTTAGATAGTTGTTTGGTAATATACAAGCATGCAGAAAAGAAATCCAGTTTGTCCTCAAATGTATAAAAACCATTCCTGAGCTAATGGCTAAAATAAAGATGTCAGGGTGACTGAGTTTATTCTCACTAAGCATTGACAAGATAGTAATTCCTTTCAAGTTTCAATAAATTTAAGTTAAGGTTTACTATCACTTATAATTCTTATAACCAGTGAGATTTTAGTTCATTTTTGGAAAAGCTGTTGGAAATGTGACTTTGAGGAGATTGAACAAAGATGATGCTAAGGATGAAGACAATAATGACAATGAAGACGAGAACAACTGATTTATCACAGTTTAAATTTTTTAATCTTAGATAAATTCAAGCTCTCAGCCATAATTAATGAACATGACTATTCTGAGGACTGTATACATTTTCAAACATGATTATTTCTATTATTTGTCTCTACTTGTCAACAGCCTATTTTAAGAACTACTGGGTAAACCATTCACAAATCCTGGCAAGTACACATTAGAGATGAAAAGTTAGATGAAGGAAATACAGTAGCATTCCACAACAACTCCTCCAGAGTAAAAAAAATATATATATATTGAAAATAAAAAATTTACTACTCTTATTATTACCATCACTAATTTATTACAGCAGGATCTGATAAGATCTCTGCATGTCATGCTGGTTATTGTGTCTTATGAAATTTCAGGTTTTTAATATAGCACATTACCTGAAATTTTTATGGTCTTCTCCAGACCGGATACTTGCAGCTCGGTCGTTGGGAAAGGCTATCAGTGCACCCTTTATTAACTCTTTCTTTATCTTATGATTGTGAATGTGTGTCATGGTTGACTGAAGCATCGCAACAGGTGCATGGTTCTTGTACTGCACCAAGTCTTTCACCACAAACTGTCCCGTAGGATTACTGACCAAAGGGGATAGACCTGTTAGAGAATTGAATATTAAGTTTAAACATGGTTTTTTTTGAACTTTTATGAATTAACAATTACACTAGAGTGCTGCTTCCAACTTAAAACTAAATCCCTAAGCAAATTCAGAAAATACAAATAATCAATGGATCTACATAAAACAATTTAGCAAAATAATGTATGCATAAGTGATAAAAATGCATGCAAAAAAACTAAAACCTGATAACTTGAAGGACTGGGTTGTCCCACATGAAACTGAAATTTTTATAACGAGAACTGAGTATCAGCAATTTCATATGGTTCAATGTATAAGAGATAACTGAGAATTAGTTGAAACAGTAGCAATCAGAAAATCCATGGAATGGTCAAAATGGTTTATATTATAGACTCAAAAAAGTAAAAGAATAAAATATTAACATATTTAATAAATTTTATATACCACCAAACCAGTGCTAGTCAAAGTGAGATCTTCAAAATGGCAGCATCAGCATCTGCTGGAAATTCAAATATTTGGGCTTCAACAAAGATCTGCTTAATAATCAATGATGGGATGTAAGACAGTGACATATTTTTACAGGCCCAGATGCATGCAAAAGTTTAGAAGCATTAGATTAGATCACATTTGATATACACAGTTAAACATTAATGTGTTAAGATAATCCTAGAGTAACCAAAAATAAACTAATAATTGATAAGCGCCCCTAATAGCATACCAGGATTAACTTTCATCACAACTTTCTTGGTGGAAGGCTTGCAGACACTATTAAAATATAAATATATCTGATGGAAAGGCTTCAGTGATGAAGACTGCAAATTTTCATCTGCCACTGAGCCAATAATCTCTATAAATTGCTTCACTTTAAAGACTCCAACTTGATGTGGAATGAATGAACATGTCACATTCTGAAAATAGAAGAAAAGTGATCAATAATCTCTATAAATTGCTTCACTTTAAAGACTCCAACTTGATGTGGAATGAATGAACATGTCACATTCTGAAAATAGAAGAAAAGTGATCAATTGCTATAGGCTGAATATTTTGGGCTTCCCTTGTGACTCAGCAGGTAAAGAACCTGCCTGCAATGCAGGAGACTTGGGTTCGATTCCTAGGTAATATTTGTGAACCCCTAAAACTCATGTTTTGGTTTTTTTTTTTTGTTTTGCCATTTCATACAACATACATGATCTTAGTTCCACAACCAGGGACTGAACTCATGTCCTGAAGTGGAAGTAAGGAGTCTTAACCACTGAACCAACAGGGAAGTTCTGAAATTCTTCTGTTAAATTCTAATGCTTTATAAGATAGAATTAGGCGATCGAAGCCTGAATAGGATTAGTGCCTTTATAAAAGAGGGTCCACAGAGCTCCTGAAGCCTTCCACCATGTGAGGATATCAGAAGAAGTCTGTGCCCAGGAAGAGGGCCCACACCTGACCATGCGAGCACTCCAATCTGGGATTTCCAACCTCCAGAACAGTTAGAAATAAGTTTCAGTTGCTTATAAACTGTGCAGTCTATGGTATATTCTTATAGCAGCTGAAATGGATTAAGAAAACAGAAAACTGTTAGGATTAAATAAAAAGAAAATAAAAAACGTTGCTTACAAAATTTTAAGGCAAGCTAGTTTATTGATGGTGAAATTAAAGTCTTTAGAAACATCATATACAGCTCTGACAAATCTTTAAGATACACATTATTAGAAAACTATCTAAGAAAAAAATTAAGATTAGTGGTACTGAAATACTTCCAGAATGGCAGAATAAGGGCCTCCAAAAAGTTACTCCTTCACAAACAGAAAGAGAACACTGGGAAAATTGTCAAAATTAACTTCTCAGCAATTTGAGAATTACCTAAAATATTGCACAATGAACACTTCAAAAGTTGAATGAATCAGGCTACAAAGTTTAGCCTCATTCGCCACATTCACTTGATCTCTTGCCAATCAACTACCACTTCTTCAAGCATCTTGAAAACTTTTTGCAGGGAAAACACTTCCACAACCAGCAGGAGGCAGAAAATGCTTTCCAAGAGTTCGTCAAATTTCATAGCATGGATTTTTATGCTACAGGAATAAACAAACTTATTTCTCATTGGCAAAATGTGTTGATCATAATGGTTTCTATTTTGATTTATAAAGATGTATTTCTGCCTAGTTATAATGATTTAAAATTCATGGTCTGAAACCACAGTTACTTTTGTACCAACCTAATAAATAGAAACTGTCCCTGAGGAAACTCAACTGTTAGAGTTATAAAACAAAGACAGTAAGTCAACTATTATAAATATGTTCAAAAGACTGAAGAAAAACATGTCTAAAAACTTAAAGGCAGTATGAGAACATCTCACGAAATAGAGCATATCAATTTAGAAATTGTTTAAAAGAACAAATAAAGAGAATGCAGGAAACTCATAAATATGTGGAAATTAAATAATACACTTCTAAGTAACCAATAGGTCAAAGAAGAAATTTCAAGAGAAATTAGAGAAAACTTTGAGATAAAGAAAAACTAAAACTCAACATACCAAAACTTATGGGATGCAGCAAAAGCAGTGATTAGAAGTAAATTTATAGCAGTAAGCACCAATATTAAAAAAAGATAAAGGCCTTTCATCAGTAACCTAACCTCCATCTTAGGAAATAGAAAAAAGAAGAACAAAAGGAAGTAAACAAAACAAACAAAAGGAAAGGAATAACCATGAAACAGAGAACAGAAAGCAATAGAGAAAATCAACAAACCTGAAACTATGTCCTTTAATGATTAACGATATTGAAAAAAACTTGAGCTAGACTCACCAAGCCAAAATCAACAACAGCAAAAACTCAATTTCTTAAAATCAGGAGTAAAAGAGAGTATATCACTACCACTCTATATCAATAAAAATGAGTATGACAGAAAAATAAAACAATAAATAATCACATGCCAACCAATTAGATAAGCTAGATGACATGGACAAATCCTAAGACACAAACTTCTGAACATGGTTCTAGAAGAAGCAGAATATCTGAATAGCCATAGGATAACTAGAGATTGAAACAGAAATCTGAAAACTTCTGACAAAGAGAAGTCCAGAATCCGATGGATTTGATGGTGACTTTTACTGGACATTTAAAGAAGAATGAGCACCAATTCTTCACAAAGTATTCCAAAAATTAAAGATAACACTTTCTCTTTCCATGATACCAGTTTCACTGTAATGTAAAAAGGCATTCAAGAAAACTACAGACTAATGTCCTTTATGAATATATGTGCAAAACTCTACCAAATACTATCAAATAATTCAAATTCAAATAATTCAAATTCAAATTCAGTAACACACACAAAGGATCAATCACCATGTCCAACTATGTACAACTCCTTTGCCATAAAACATCACATATTTGGTCTTGAGAACAATTTTTTGAATAGGACTTCCAAAGCACAGGCAACAAAAGTGAAAAATAGACAAGACTGCATCAAACTAAAAAGCTTTTGCACAGCAAAAGAAACAGTCCACATAGTAAAGAGACATCCTATAGAGGGAAAAAAATACTTGTGAACCATATATGTGATAAAGGGTTAATATGGAAAATATATAAGGAACACTTACAAATCAAAAGCAAATTAATAACCTGGTTAAAAAATGGGCAGAGCACTTGAATACATATTTCTCCAAAGAAGACATATGAATGGCAAAAGGTATATGAGACGGTGCTCAACATCACTAATCATTAGGGAAATACAAATCAAAACCTCAATGAGCTATTACATCCCACCTGTTGAAATGGTCATTTATCAAAAAAAAATCAGATAACAAAGGTTGCTGAGGTTATGAAGAAAAAGGAACCTTTTTTGGTGTTTGCTGTTGGTGGGGATGTAAACTGATATAGCAATTAGACAGCAATTAGGGAAAATAGTATGAGGACATGTCAAAAAAATTAGAAATAGAACTACCATATGATCCAGGAATCCCCCTTTTAAGTATATAGCCAAAGGAAATGAAATCAGTATCTCCAAGAAAAATCTGCATTCCCATGTTCATTGCAGCATTATTTGCAATAGTCAAGAATCAAAAACACCTCAATGTTCATCAACGAATGAATAAAGAAGATATAGTACACACACAGTGGAATGTCGTTCAGCCTTAAAAAAGAAGGAAATACTGCCATTCCTGACAATATGGATGAACTCGAAGAACATTAATCTGAATGAAACGAGCCACACACAGAAAAACAAATATTACATGAATTTTACATGTGAAATATATGTGAGTTAAAAATAGTCAAATTCTTGGAAGGACCGAGTAGAATGGTGGCTACCTGGGGCAGGGGAGAGGGATGGGGATGGATATAGGGAGATGTTGGTCAATAGAGTACAAAGTTTCAGTTGTTTAAGATGAGTAAATTCTGGAGATCTAATGTACAGCATGATGACTATAGTGAACAATACTATATTGTATACCTACAGCTTATGAAGAGGGTAAATCTTACAGTTCTCACCATAAAAACAAGATGTAAAAATGTGAGGTGATGAATATGTTAATTAGATTAACTGTGCTGATCATTTCACAATGTACACATTTATCAAAACAATTGTGCACCTTGCATGTATGCATGCTGCTGCTGCTGAGTCGCTTCAGTCGTGTCTGACTCTGTGCGACCCCATAGACGGCAGCCCACCAGGCTCCCCCGTCCCTGGGATTCTCCAGACAAGAACACTGGAGTGGGTTGCCATTTCCTTCTCCAATGCATGAAAGTGAAAAGTGAAAGTGAAGTCGCTCAGTCATGTCCGACCCCCAGCGACCCCATGGACCGCAGCCTACCAGGCTCCTCCATCCATGGGATTTTCCAGGCAAGAGTACTGGAGTGGGGTGCCATTGCCTTCTTCCGTATGCATGCTAAGTCACTTTAGTTGTCTCTGCGACTCTTCGGACTGTAGCCCACCAGGCTCCTCTGTCCATGGGGATTCTGCAGGCAAGAATACTGGAGCGGGTTGCCATGCCCTCCTCCAGGGGATCTTCCCAACTCATGTGCACCTTAGTCCTATTTGTCAATTATACCTCAATAAAGCTGAGGACAAATAAAGAACATTGAGCATAAAACTGGGGATGTGTGGGGCAATTATAAACTGTATATTTACTGCTATATCCCTCAGAGCACCTTGATCTGTATTCAAAGTTTTAAAGTTCCCCCTTTGTTTTATTACACTTCGTTTCTATAGTAAAAACTACATACATAAGAAAACATATCCATATAAAAACTTCCATATGAATGTTTATAGCAGCATTCTTCACAACCGCCAAAAGGTAGAAACAATTCAAATGGCCATCAACTGATGAATGGATAAACAAAAGGTAGTATAGCCATACCATGGGATATGATTTGGCCATAAAAAGCAATGGGGTACTGATACTTCAACACTGATGAATCTTGAAGATATGCTAAATCAAAGAAAACAGAAACAAGTGTACATACTATATGACTATATTTATATGACATGTCAAGAACAGGGAAAATTTATAGGGATAGAAGAGATTCGTGGTTACCAGGGGCTGAGGAATGGGAAGCAGGGGGAGTGATCACTAAAGGACATTGTGTTTCTCTTTGGGGTGATGCTAACATTGTGAAATTAGACAGTGCTAATAGTCACGCAATTCTGTGACTACACTAATTACCACTGAATTGTATACTTAAGTGTGTAAATTTTATGGTATGGAATGATGCTTCAATAAAGTTGGTATTAAAGGAAAATAATAATCTTACCATACTTCCAAATACTTAGAGGCTATTTGACCAGCCTGTGGAAGTCATAGTTCTCCAGTGTCCCCTACACTTCTTACATTCATTTTTTATTAATTTGAAACTTATAACTGCTCAAGAAATCTAGAAATGTAGAGGGCTAAACATTATGTTAGGAAATTAACTATCAGGTATGGGATTTTTTGAGTTTGAAAATTTTATATAGCATAGGGAGTTCCCAGGAGCCCCACTCAATGTGAAATTTCCAAATTGATTTCAAAGGTGTACAAAAGTATATATTCCTTTTTATGCCCAGAAGATTATATGCTGACAAAATTTAAGTGGCAAATATACTTCAGGTCTGTCTTGCATTACAGAAATTAAAAACCTATGTGAACAGAAAAAAATTCATGTAATATGAAAGAAAAGACCCTTTATTACACTCTCTTTAAATGTTCCTTTCTCAACAGTGATTATCTCTTCACCCACATATTTATCAACTGTCACCCATGTATCTTCTCTAAACACTCAGATATGCCCTCTTCACTCAAACTGAATCAATATTTTCATATGGCATCCACTTAAATTGTTGGCCATCCTACATATTTTCTCAATATAACCATTAGGGACAGCCCATCCCTAATCAACTGTAACTAACTTTATTCCTGCCATAAACTAAAAGCCTTCCCGGGTGGCTGTGCTTTGCTGGAGCAGCTGTGAGGAGATAGCCCATGTGCAAGGGCAGAGGAGAAGCCCCAGCAAGATGGCGGAGGGGCGAATTTGCATTTAGAATCAAACCCCATTCCTGCCAGAGACACTCAGAGGGCTGAAACAGACCTTGTGTGCACCAGGACCCGGGGACCCCACAGAGACTGAGACAGAACTCTGAGCGTCTCCTGTGGAGGTGTGGGTCAGTAGTAGACTGCCGGAGGGGCGGGGGCTCTGGGTGCAGCAGACCTGGGTATGGCATAAGCCCTCTTCGAGGAGGTCGCCATTAACCCCACCATAGAGCTGCCAGAACTTACAGAGGACTGGGAAATAGACACCTGGAGGGCACAAACAGAAGCTTCTGTGCACCAGGACCCAGAGAAAGGAGCAGTGACCCCACAAGACACTGACCTAGACTTGCCCGTGAGTGTCCAGGAGTCTCCAGTGGAGGCGTGGATCAGTGATGGCCTGTCGCAGGGTTGGGGGCACTGAGTGTCGCAGTGCATGCATGGGATCTTTGAAGGAGGTCGCCATTGTCTTCATTACCTCCACCGTAATTTGACCCCAGGTAAATAACAAGGAGGGAACACAGCCCCACCCATCAACAGAAAATTGGATTAAAGATTTACTGAGCATGGCCCCGCCCACCAGAACAAGACCCAGTGTCCCCCTCAGTCAGTCTCTCCCATCAGGAAGCTTCCATAAACCTCTTATCCTTCTCCATCAGAGGGCAGACAGACTGAAAACCACAATCGCAGACAACTAGCCAATCTAATCACATGGACCACAGCCTTGTCTAACTCAATGAAACTATGAGCCATGCCATGTAGGGCCACCCAAGACAGACAGGTCATGGTGGAAGTTCTGAGAAAATGTGGTCCACTGGAGAAAGGAATGGCAAACCACTTTAGTATTCTTCCCTTGAGAACCCCATGAGCAGTATGAAAAGGCAAAAAGATAGGACACTGATGAACTCCCCAGGTTGCTAGGTGCCCAATATGCTGCTGGAGATCAGTGGAGAAATAACTCCAGAAAGAATGAAGGGACCAAGCCGAAGCAAAAACAACACCCAGTTGTGGATGTGACTGGTGACAGAAGCAAGGTCTGAAGCTGTGAAGAGCAATATTGCATAGGAACCTGGAATGTTAGGTCCATGAATGAAGGCAAATTGGAAGTGGTCAAACAGGAGATGGCAAGAGTGAATGTTGACATTTTAGAAAACAGTGAACTAAAATGGGCTGGAATGGGTGAATTTAATTCAGATGACCATTATATCTACTACCGTGGGCAGGAATCCCTTAGAAGAATGGAGTAGCCATCATAGTCAACAAAAGACTCTGAAATGCAGTACTTGGATGCAATCCCAAAAATGACATAATGATCTCTGTTCATCTCCAAGGCAAACCATTCAATATCAAGGTAATCCAAGTCTATACCCTGATCACTAATGCTGAAGAAGCTGAAGTTGAATGGTTCTATGAAGACCTACAAGACCTTCTAGAACTAACACCCAAAAAAGATGTCCTTTTCATTATAGGGGACTGGAATGCAAAAGTAAGAAGTCAAGAAACAACTGGAGTAACAGGCAAATTTGGCCTTGGAGTACGGAAAGAAGCAGGGCAAAGGCTAATAGAGTTTTGCCAAGAGAACGCTCTGGTCACAGCAAACACCCTCTTCCAACAACACAGGAGAAGACTCTACACATGGACATCACCAGATGGTCAACACTGAAATCAGATTGATCATATTCTTTGCAGCCAAAGATGGAGAAGCTCTATACAGTCAGCAAAAACAAGACTGGGAGCTGATTGTGGCTCAGATCATGAACTCCTTATTGCCAAATTCAGATTTAAATTGAAGAAAGTAGGGAAAACTACTAGACCATTCAGGTATGACCTAAATCAAATCCCTTACGATTATACAGTGGAAGTCAGAAATAGATTTAAAGGACTAAATCTGATAAAGTGCCTGATGATCTATGGACAGAGATTCGTGACACTGTACAGGAGACAGGGATCAAGACCATCCCCAAGAAAAAGAAATGCAAAAAAGCAAAATGGCTGTCTGAGGAGGCCTTATAAATAGCTGTGAAAAGAAGAGAAGCCAAAAGCAAAGAAGAAAAGGCAAGATATACCCATTTGAATGCAGAGATCCAAAGAATAGCAAGGAGAGATAAGCAAGCCTTCCTCAGAAATCAATGCAAAGAAATACAGGAAAACAATAGAATGGGAAAGAGTAAAGATTTCTTCGGAAAAATTAGAGATACCAAGTGAAAATTTCATGCAAAGATGGGCTCAATAAAGAACAGAAATGGTATGGACCTAACAGAACCAGAAGATGTTAAGGAGAGGTGGCAAGAATACAGAAAGAAACTATCCAAAAAAGATCTTCACGACCCAGATAATCACGATGGTGTGATCACTCACCTAGAGCCAGACATCCTGGAATGCGAAGTTAAATGGGCCTTAGGAAGCATCACTATGAACAAAGCTAGTGGAGGTGATGGAATTCCAATTGAGCTATTTCAAATCCTAAAAGATGATGCTGTGAAAGTGCTGCACTCAATATGCCAGCAAATTTGGAAAATCTAGCAGTGGCCACAGGACTGAAAAAGGTCAGTTTTCATTCCAATCCCAAAGGAAGGAAATGCCAAAGAATGCTCAAACTACCGCACAATTGCACTCATCTCACACGCTAGTAAAGTAATGCTCAAAATTCTCCAAGCCAGGCTTCAACAATATGCGAACTGTGAACTTCCAGATATTCAAGATGGTTTTCAAAAAAGCAGAGGAACCAGAGATCAAATTGCCAACCTCCACTGGATCATCAAAAAAGCAAGAGAGTTCCATAAAAACATCTATTTCTGCTTTATTGACTATGCCAAAGCCTTTGACTGTATGGATCACCACAAACTGCGGAAAATTCTGAAAGAGATGGAATACCAGACCACCTGACCTGCCTCTTGAGAAATCTGTATGCAGGTCATGAAGCAACAGTTAGAACTGGACATGGAACAACAGACTGGTTCCAAATAGGAAAAGGAGTATGTCAAGGCTGTATATTGTCACCCTGCTTATTTAACTTATATGCAGAGTACATCATGAGAAATGCTTGGCTATATGAAGTACAAGCTGGAATCAAGATTGCCAGGAGAAATCTCAATAACCTCATATATGCAGATGACACCACCCTTATGGCAAAAAGTGAAGAAGAACTAGAGAGACTCTTGATGCAAGTCAAAGAGGAGAGTGAAAAAGTTGGCTTAAAGCTCAACATTCAGAAAACTAAGATCATGGCATCTGGCCCCATCACTTCATGGCAAACAGATGGGGAAACAGTGGCAGACTTTATTTTGGGGGGCTCCAAATTCACTGCAGATGGTAACTGCAGCCATGAAATTAAAAGACGCTTACTCCTTGGAAGAAAAGTGATGACCAACCTAGGCAGCATATTAAAAGGCAGAGACATTACTTTGCCAACAAAAGTCCATCTAGTCAAGGCTATAGTTTTTCCAGTAGTCATGTATGGATGTGAGAGCTGGACTATAAAGAATGCTGAGTGCAGAAGAATGGATGCTTTTGAACTGTGGTGTTGGAGAAGATTCTTGAGAGTCCCTTGGACTGCAAGGAGATCCAACCAGTCCATCCTAAAGGAAATCAATCCTGAATATTCACTGGAAGGACTGATGTTAAAGCTGAAACTCCAATACTTTGGCCACCTGATGTGAAGAGCTAACTCATTTGAAAAGACCCTGATGCTGGGAGAGATTGAGGGCAGGAGGAGAAGGATATGGCAGAGGATTTGATGGTTGGATGGCATCACCGACTCGATGGTCATGGGTTTGGGTGAACTCCAGGAGCTGGTGATGGACAGGAAGGCCTGGTGTCCTGCAGTCCATGGGGTCACAAAGAGTCAGACACAACTGAGTGATTGAACTGAACTGAACTGAACTGAACAGGTGGTGCTAGTGGTAAGGAACATGACTGCCAATGCAGGAGACATAAGAGATGCAGGTTCAACACCTGGGTTGGGAAGATCCCCTGGATAAGGTCATGGCAACCCACTCTAGCATTCTTGCCTGGAGAATTCCATGGACAGAGGAGCCTGGTGGGCTACAGTCCTTAGGGTCGCAAAGAGTCGGACACAACTGAAGTGACTCACACACACACAAATTTAAAAATAGCCTATTACTATCATTTCCTTCTATATATTTCATCCTTTAATATTTCTCTTGTTTCCTGGGTACTTGGCCCATTCCTAAGATAATGCTAATCAAAATTGAAGTTGGATGCCGCAATAAGTTCTGAAACATCTTATTTCAACTAGCAAAAGTAAAGTATCACAGAGGATGTAGGACATATCCTTCCACATTATAAATTCATCAGAGCCTTTATTTTCTTTGGGCTATTATTTTCCATCTTTTCTAAAACACTGCTATTTTAAAATCTTTCACTCATTTTGTTCCGCTCACTACATTCTTTCTCAACTTCCTCTCCACTTTCTCTTCCTCGTGTAAAGTGCTTCTGTAGGAAATTGATAATCAGTCTTTCAGCTTCAAACTCTTTAACACTTGGAGCTGGCTGCTAAGAGAAAGTGACCAGATTCCTGTGATCCTTGTGAGCTTCTCTGATCAGAGAAAATCAACTATGTTTTGAAAGATATGCAGGTTACTGGAGAAAATGAATTACGCTGGTAAGATTAAGAGACAGACTAAAGGAAGTCTATGTGTTGTGCTGTGCTTAGTCTAAGAAGCCATTAAAAAGACAATGTTTTGCATAATGGTTAGCATGTGTTATTCTCTGAAGACTAATTAGCTCTATTGAAAATGGGGGGAGGGAGTGTCATTCTAATGAAGCAGGAAGAGTTATACATATTAACTGCATGCATTTAAACATGTAATACAATAGCTCTTGATTGCAACTGGGAGAAAGCCTCCATCAATAACTTTATGAACCAAACCACTATGCATCGGAGGAAAGATGATAAGGTAAGAACCCCAGGTGAAATAAACCACTCCTGTCTAATGGTGTTTATAGCAAGACTCAGCAAACTTTTTCTGTTAATTACCAGACAGTAACTATTTAGGCTTTGTGAACCATACAACTTACAACTATTTAACCTGCCCTTGTAGCATGAAAGCAGCTATAGACAATAGGCAACAAATAAGAGCGGCTACATTCAATAAAAGTTTACTTAAAACAAACACAAAACAAGTGGCAGACGATCTGGGAAAGAACTGAGTAATGAGGAAAAGCAAACCGGACATCTAGAAAGTGTCCTTAGCGCGCACAGGTATATCTTGGCATTCAGCTTCTGTGCTCTGCATGGGAAGCTCTCCAAGGCCTCCGTCAATTAAGCATTTTGTTTCCAATTTGAAAATTCAACTCAACCTTCACGGTCTGGCTCTTACGTTGCCATCTTGGCAGACCTTTCTATCTGGCCAGAGGTTCTTTCCCCCCCCCCCCCCATTTATTTATATTAGTTGGAGGCTAATTACAATACTGTAGTGGTTTTTGCCATACATCGATATGAATCAGCCATGGATTTACAACTCCTAAACCCCCTCCCACCTCCCTCCCCATCCCACCCCTCTGGGTCATCCTAGTGCACCAGCCCTGAGCACCTGTCTCATGCATCAAACCTGGACTGGCGATCTGTTTCACAATTGATAATATACATGTTTCAGTGCTATTCTCTCAGATCATCCCACCCTCGCCTTCTCCCACAGAGTCCAAACGTCTGTTCTATACATCTGTGTCTCTTTTTCTGGAGGTTCTATATCACCTTGTTACAGATCTTGTTTTAAGACATTTGGCATTCTTCTTGAACCCTATCTGTTTGTGTGTATGTCTGACGCTTCCGTAACGCATTAAAAAATTTCTTACCCAGCACAGCGTTGGAGAGAAAGAGGCGGCGTCCCAGGTTCATCCCCCGGGGCTGCTCCAGGCCAGGGTACCGGGCCGGGCGGCGCGGGCTGGGTCCGCTCACCGCCCGGGGCTCATGGCCAGAGCTGGGGCGCATCCACTGCCCACGCAGCCGCGGCCAGCGGGACCCAAGCCGCCAAGGTCCGGGAGCGGCCCCGGTACCCCGCCGGCAGCGCGGCCCCAGGTGGCGACCTGGCTGCGGCGGCCGCACGCGTCCCCGCCGCGCCAGCAGGAGGCGCTGTAGGAGCCCATCCCGAACTACCAGCACCTGTGCCGAGACTTGTCCTCCTGCACTCCGCGGGTGACGGCGAGCCTCCTGACGCCAGCCTCGACCCCCCACGCCTCACTGTGCCCCTGATGCACGGTGCCCATGCCCGGCAGTTGCAGGGCGCCTTCCACACCAGCCTCTCAAGAGCGGGCCTGGAAGGATGCATGCCTCGGCTAGTCCTCAGACTCTAGGGCCTGCTTTCCCCCTTCCGCCTCGCCTCACAGGAGTGCAAGACCTGGGCCTCTTGGTGGCAAAACTGCGGCCACCACCTCTCTCCTGGCACTGGGTCGGAACCAGGCTGCAGCTTCTGCACATGGCACTGGACTTCCACTTCCCCCACATGTGTGCGCCCAAGCTTGGCCAACCATCCTCAGCTCTTGGGATGGGGAAGACGGCCTGGTTCCCACGGCAGTTTCGCCATTTGCCGCTACCAGCAGCCGCTGGCTCAGAGGCTTCCCGCCTCTGGTCCCTGGGGTTCCACTGCCCTAGACACGGGCTCCAGGCTCATTCCTGGATCCACCCTTGTGAGAGAGGGTCAAAGCTCCGTGCTGGATATTTAAGTTTAGGGGTCAACCTCCTGGGCACATAGATACATACTCTCTCAGGAAAAAAAAAAAATCCATAAGAGCAGTAACTATGTTTTGCACTTCTTTACTTTCTCTACAGTTGGTTGGTTTTTATTTTGGCACATGAAAGGCACGTAAGAAATAATTATGAATATTGTACAGGTACCGATACAAAAGTATTCATAACTAGGCCACAAAAGAGATTAAATTTCTAAACACTGGTGCAACAAATGTAGGCTTTTATCCTCTGCATGGCTTTTTAAGCCATTTAAAATAGTTTAAGTCAACCTTAAACTATTTAAAGCATGTGAAAGCATAGAATGATAATCTTACCTGCATACATCCTTCATCAATCTTGCCCTTTTGAGGATCAATTTTAAAATGTGCAGTTTTTTTAAAGTGGTACATCAGAGGAAGGGATTTGGATCGATTTTGCATAACACAATGAATCTCTGAATGTCCACCCATGAAACAAGGTGCAAACGTAAGAACCCTTCCAGGATCAAACTGAAGTAAGACTGGAAGTCCTGAGCCTGTCAGGGCTAATTCCACTTTCTGAAATGAGTCACCTGTAAAAGCAGTAATAGTTTGTTAATATTAAAAATGTTTTGGGAACCCAGAATATATTTGCTCAGTCCAAATAGTGTCATCTGAAAGACTTGATGAGCCATGGGTATCTAATTCAATCTTTCATTCAACAAAGTTTCTGAATGCCTTCTCTGTGTCGGTATTTTTCTAGGCCTTGGGGGTACAATAGTGAATAAAACAGGCGATGTCCTTGCTCTCATGGATTTTACATTCTAGTGAGGTGACACTGACAACAAAATAAATAGGTAAAGTAAGGTGAAACAGAGTACAATGTCTTGGGGCTGCTCATTTATATGGGGAACTCCAAAAAGAACGGATAGGGAGACATGAGCAAAGATATAAAGGACCCTGGAAGAAAATCATGGGAAAAAAAATTTTTTAAGTGTATTCTAAATACAGAAAACAGCAAATACAAAGACTCTAACATAGGAATGACTTGGCATGCTCAAAAAAAACAACCCTCAGGAGTGAAGTATGGCTGCAGAAGAGTAGTAGAAGAATGGTAAGAAATGATCCGACATAAGATATACTTTCGACAGTAGAGATAACAAACGTTGCTGACTGATTGCAGTAGAATCAGAGATTGAACACAATAAATGATGATGCTAAGGTTTTTGGCATAAGCAACTGAAGTGATGGAATGAAGTGATGGAAGAAATGAAGTCATTTCTTGAGGCAGGAAAGACTTCAGGAGGGACAGGCTATGGGGAAACCAATAGTTCTTTTTGGACATGTTAAGTGTGAGACATCTGGTAGAAATCCAAGTGGAAATGTCTTATTAGGTCACTTATTGTAGTTGTCAACTTAGAGTGAAGGTAGAGGAGGAAGGATTGGGGTTTTCAGGGGAGAAGAGAAGCTGGGTGAATACTAATCTCAGATCAGGAGAAAGTGAATGAGTGGAGGAATGTAGCAGGAATGGCAAAGGCCAGGACTCAGTTGGGATTAATGGTTTTGTGTTCTTCACTGGCCCAATTAGCTTCTGAGGTGCAGCCCTGGAGTAGGCTGAGAGTTGAATTGAATCAGATTAGAGGTTTTCCACTCAGTCACAGTGGGAGTTGAGCCAAGAGATTTACATATACTTGGGGGAAAGTGATTAAAATTATGAACAATGGAATATAAGCTGAGAAACAATGTAAACATGAAGTTTTGGAGATACGGTACTAGAAAAGAAGGTAGTATGAAATGAGGGCTCTGATTGAGTGAAAGAATAGTTTTGCAGAGAAAGTATTACAACTAGAATCCCCAAAATAGGGTTTATATTTCTTCACTCATGCTGTTACTAGCCAATCCAAGATTCTAAGGCAAACCTAGCATCTCTATCTCTAGCCACTGAAAATTAGATTAACTTGAAAGCCTAGAATAAATGTTCTGTCTCTGATCAGCAGACAGAGCTCAGTATCACCAACTATGGCATACATAGTAACAGAGCAATCAATTTCTGCCCTAGGAATACTGTTCATCTCTGCTCAATGACATCACTCATACCAACACTCAAATCTTCTAGACTCTTATCTTGCCATGGTCATCTTTCTGGATTTCATCTCTCCTCTGCCTATATTTTTATTTTCTCTTTGATCTTTCTTGCTAAACTGAACTTCAATTCCATTTTCCTCACTCCAACTCATCCAACATTACCTGAAATGTACAGAGTCCACTGCATTTTTACATGTGACCTACAAAGCACATGCACTTATGAATATCCTATAACAAAATACGGCATCCTATTTATTGATACTAGAACTCTAGGTCTTATTCTTTAACTGTTACTTTATGTAGATCCTAAGAGAGCTAAAGGTTTGGTAAAGATGAAATAGATCATTTGTTTCCATATTAATCTCTAAGAGAAAATCTAGGCTTACAAAGAAAAGAAACAAGGTTGTTTTTTGTTTTTATTTTATTCCTTTAACTCTACATCACCATGTTTATCTACTGTCATCTTAAAATAATTAAGTCATTTAACTTAAATTGGAAAATTATTATATAAATGATTCTGAGGTTGACTTTTCTCAATGTTCCACAGAAGACATGTTAAGGTCTCTTGAATGTTTCCATTTTCATTCTCATCAATAATTATACATTTCATTAAATTGCCTCTACATATATTGCTGTCCAAAGTTTTACAGAATTTAAACAGCTACATATTTGATGATAATGTTCACTTCACACTTACTTTTGATGATTTGATTATCATCTCTCAAAAATCCATCTTTAGTTCCTACAGACTCAAATCTCAAGAAAACAGCATAGTCTTGCCTATGTGTAGGATCATTCTTTTGACCATCAATGATTAACCTGTGAGAAAATTACAATCAATTATCTCTAAAGCAAAGATGACACACTTTATTAATCTCTCAAAAGGGAATATCAACCCCAATACCTAAATCTACACAGATGAAATTCAGCAATAAAAAGATAACTGTGATCCATTTTCCAAAATTACCACACGATACTGAGACTTGCAAAAGAAGGCCACACTCATAGATGTGAAGTCAAAACAGCTGAGTTCATGATGATATTTGCAAGATAAGTGGGATTTAAATACACTAAGCTGTCAAACTCTTGCCTCCAATGCCACGTTCTGTGTAAAGGATTTTCTTTCCAGGCAAACTTCATTGCTAGCTAAGGTCTCTGTTCAATTCTCTATAGTAGTCCTTCCTACACCCAGGTGTAACTGCGAATCTCTGGTACATATTTATGTCCTCCCATGGACTAAGCATATATTTCTAGCCACATTCTTGTTAGAGGAGAAAAGGAAATTTGGAGAATAGGATTTGGTAACAGCCAAATCTTGGCAAAGGAGAAAAGCAAAGGAAAGAGGAGAAGAAAGGAAGTAGGACGAAAGACACAGATGGGTTATATCACAGGCTTGTGCCCTCACAAACTTTACTTGCCTTACCTAGAGCTCAGCTTTTTAGCAATGGATACTCAAATATATACACAAAAGGTTGGTGTGAAATATTACATAGGGATTCAAATAGCATATCGAGAACACCTTTAAGACTACAAATCATATTTATTTCTGAGTTCATGCTAGACTCTCAAATAAAATGAACATACTGCCGTGCAAAGAACATTTAGAATTTCAAAGATTGTGTATTAAACAGAATCTTACAGATTCACCAAAGAAATTTCCCGCATGAAGGGATGATTAATAAGGCAATTACAGATTGTACAAATAGAACAATTACTTGATTTATTACCCTCCTTAAATTAAACCACAACTCAGTCTTCATCAAGACAATTGGTATCACCAGGTGACCCGGTTGCCACAGAGAGAAATACATTAAACACTGCCTTCTTAAAAGGTCAACATACTGACAATTGGATCAGTTATTGTCATACACTACAACCTCTCAAGTGTACCTGAAATTGCTACTGCATATTTAAAACAGCATCACCAATTATATTTTCAAACTAAATAACCAAACCAAGCACAGGGTAGACTACACATTGGCAAAAGTCCTAAACATTTATATGAATTTCTGCAACCAAGTGTGGTTGACCCCAGCAGCTACTAAAGGCCTAATATTTCTGATATTCAGTCTAAGTATTTGGCCCTGGCAGGAGCACCGCATCCTCTTTGAAGGCATCTATAACAAACTCCATGCCCCTAGCCACTGCGTGACTATTTCTGGAAGGACAATAAGGTCTTGGTCGAACAGACTGGTCTGTGGCCACAATTCAAAGCAACCCCAAACTTTCACCATCTCATTTCCACTAGGTCTGGAGAGATTTTTAATTTAAAATAAAGTGTTTAGAAGCATTTTTAAATATTGAAAATAATGTTAACCGTGTTAGAAGTATTTAGAACCATAATAAGAAAAATCCAATCTGTGCCTTCTGCCAAGTTGCACTATTAAAATCAATCTGATGAATGTACCATTAATATACTTTCCATTGATCAGTAACACCATAATGAAATTAATTTTTGCTTACTTTGGGCTGAAACAAAACGTAATTAAAATCTTTTGATAAGGTAGTAACCTCCCTTCATTAGGAACACAGGAGATAATTGTGGTAATATCTATGCTCTTTATTTTCCTTAAGTAGGCGAGATTATTTAAAGCAACATCTGTTCTTTGTTTAATATTTGTACCCTGTAATATAAAATCAGAAATAAAAGAATATTAAGGCAAATATACAAAAAGTATTTTAAAATGCAATCATAAAATAATTATTGAAATTCCAGAGGCTAGATATAGAGAGAATGTATGTCTTTAAAGTAACATACATAAATTTGATCAAGGCACCTCATAAAACTTTCAACTATTGAAAAATTGATGAGAACATAAACTCCCATAATTAGCCACTAAGACATATTAATACCCATCTAGTTTATTTCAGATATAGATTACTATCAAGGTCAGCTTGATCTACTAACTTTTTGAGGTCACCCTTGGAAACATGTGAAATGAAATCATATCTTCATGTTAAAACATTTTTAGAGTAATTAAATAGCTTGTTGGTTATTAGTAAGTTCAAAACAATCTGTTTCAAAACATAATACCTGATCTTCCTCTGTTCCATTATTTACTTACCAATTCTTCTCCAACGGAATCATCTTGCATTATGGCTACCCAATTTATAGGTTCTGGGCTATTATTGTACAGAAGTGCACGTTCAATCTTTGACGTTCCAAAGAAAACAGAACCAAAGCTTATGCATTCCAACTTTCTATCATTATTTATGTTTAACAATTCAATAATCTGCTCAACCACACAGGCTCTGATATTCAAGAATATGTCTGGACGATCTTGCAAACTCACTCTACAAGATAATGAATTATACATATATGTTTTAATTAGAATTCTATACACTTTTTCTCCTAAATATTTATATAAGCAGAAATTTTATAAAATCACATTATAATTAAAATTTGAAGACCTAAGAGAAGTTCCTTTCACGTTATGTGACAGAGACTGTTATGTCCTTCTGTCTGTCTGAACCTGCATAGTAGAATGGCATATGTGCAATCTAATTTATTGTCTCTGGGAAACAACAAAGATGGAAAATAACTGCATGAATTGACCTAGAAAAAAATTATTGATATTTCCATATCACCAATTATTCTGTAAATACTAGAGTTAGATAAGAAGATTTATATGGCCACCTCTAGTTCTAGAATTCTGAGATTCTTTTCTAATCATCCCATTTCCCCAAGTCCACTCAACAACTTCATCTTCATCCTAATAACCCAATTCTCTATGAAGCAAAGTATCTCGGCAAAACTCCACTTACTTGCTGAAATGAATATCCCCCCTCAAAAAACTTCATTTTTCAGACTAATCTGAATTTACTGTTGAAGCTTCCTTTACATTTATCCCTCTCTGGCATAAATGCAATCCTTTTGAATCTTGCCCCGTCAGATAGCACAAATCAATGACCAAACCACAGCCATCACCAAAGTCCTTAACTTACACTCTATCTCTGTCACACTGGGCATGGTTGATACCATCTCTTTACACATCTCCCCTCACTTAGCTTTCTTGACACCATACTTTCATGATTTTCCTTCAACTTATTTAGACTCTACCTTCTTATTTTCCTAAGACTTGGGTATTTTGTAAATTCCATGAATAATGCTGTTTCTCTCCTACTTTTTTATACTCTACTTTCTCAAAGTTATTTTTAACACTTCATGCTTCATCTACAACTTATGAACTGACAACTCTCAAAGCAATACATCTAGACCGAAATTTTTTATGGGACTCAATACAAGTAAATCTAATAGGCTCCAAAGGATTCTGCAAAGCAAATCAATTCCAACGTTACAAAACTGGAGTCAAGATCTTCTCCCACAGACCTGAACCTCCTCTTACTTTGCCTGTCTATAACCAGTTACTAAATCTAGTCAAATCTACCTCCATAACATACCTCCATTCTGCACATTTCTTTCCATACTCCTAATATATACCATAGCTGAAGCCTTCATTATTTCTCTTCTGCCTTACTATTATAGTTTCTAGTCAGGCTATCCACTCCACATCTATACTTCTTGATTTTGTACACTGGTATTAACGTGAGCTTTTTAAAATGAAAAGTAATTAAGTAATCCTAAAACTTTCCTGAGATTCCACAGCCTTTACAATAAAACCTAAGCTTGAATCAGGGCTCACAACTGTTTCTCAAACATTTTTTTTTTTTTAACTGTGGCCTTCAGTGAGAAATACATTTTACACTGCAATGCAAAATACACACACACACGCACACACCCATGAAACAAGTTTTACAAAATGCCATTTGAACTTAGTATGTGAGATGCATTCTGATGTTTTCTATTTCATTGTTTTAATACTAGTGGTGACTCATTATACTGACTGCATATCCTGCTAATGAACTGAGAAGTATAGCAAAAAAAAAAAAAAAAAAAAAAACCACCACCACCACCAACAACAAAAAAAACTTTCCTATAAGGTCCTTAACTGGACCCTGTACCATTCTGTTCTTCTGGTTTCATCACTCCTCACCTCCGTCTCTTTGCCTCAGATCTCAGGATTGTAACACTGTATTAACCTCTAGCAAGTTATCTTCTACTTGCTCTGTCTGAAATCATTCCTCTAACCTACTCCCATCACCAATATCCACCTCTCCTACACACACACACTCAGTTCAAATCACACCACTGCTCTTTGCTGGCCAATTTCTACTCAACAACAGGTGTTTCGTTCAACTACTACCTCCTTAATGGAGCTCTTTCTTGATCCATTCCCTCATCCCCACAAAGTTCAAACTAGGAGCTCCTATTAGGTGTACCCATATGCCATTCTCCAGTTCTTCCCATTTTTTCAGTCTCTAGTACTTGGCAAACAGTAGATACTCAATGAATGAATGCTGACTCCAAGAACAAAGAAGCTAACATACATTCAAAGACAAAAGGCACATACGAAAAGAGAAACAGGAAACTATCAAACACTACACTAGAATTAAGAACCACAGTATATACTCACTTTGCCAATTCGTTTACAACTATGGGCTGGTCTGCACAAAAATCCACTTTAATAACCATTGATGACTTGGGCTTCACAACACCACTGGTTGGAAAAATGACAATGGGTAGTTGGCCCTGGTATTCTGTTTTAAAGATACCTAAGGAGAATGAGAGCAGATGGTTTACATTTGGAGCCTTATAATGTTAACATTCACTCACTTAGTAGGGGACAGACACACATTACAGAATATATGGTCTACTGTGGACCAAGAATCATAGCTTTGATTGTAAGTCCAGTCTCTAGGGTCATCCAATAAATTTGAGCCTAGTGTTAAGACTCAACCCTCACCAATAGCTAAAATATACTGTCTGCTTACTGTGCTCAGACACTCAACCTGAAGCAGAGTCACCCAGGTTAGTCAAGTTCCTGCTAATCTGCATAAAAGCGTTAGTCCAACTCTTTGCAACCCCATGGTCTACAGACTGCCAGGGTCCCCTGTCCATGGAGTTCTCTAGGCAAGAATATTGCTTTCTTAAGCTACAGAATCATGGCACGGTTCCTTCCACATCAATAGTTGACTACTACAGCTAATAACTAATAGAGCTGGGATTTTCACCTGGATGTTTCTGACCACTGGGCTTATAACCACCACTACTACTCATTACGGAGTTAATGTAGTTCACAGAGGAAAAGGGTGAAAGGAATGAATTTCTAGAATAAAAAAGCATATGAGAAGGGGCGCACAAAAATTTCTTATTCTGAAAGCAGAAATGGTCCATAGTTTATGGTAATGTCAGGTGCCTATATTAGAGCATGCAGTCTATAGCAGATACTATCTCCTTTCCATCTCTGTAGTCCTGGCACCCCATACAGTGCCTAGTGCCAAGCAGGGCTCAAAATGTCCAACAAATGGGAAGCAGCCAGTCATGAGTGTCTTTGATATCACTATACAATATTAACACAAATGAGCATGCTGTCCACATAAACAACTTTGAAGATTCCTAATTTACCAGTTTTAAATCACATTTGATGACATTCTCCAAAATTATTCATTTAACTTAGGAGAATGAAAATATTAGCATAATAAAAGTACTGAAAATATAAAAAGATAATAAAACTTAAAATCCAGAAACGACCTGATGAAAAAAGGTCAACAAACTCACAGTAACAAAATGTGTTAATCCAATCATTTTTAGAGACATGGTAATGATATAAATATTTATTTTTTTCTATCATAACATAAAGCAAAAATCTGTAAAATTATATCCATTACAAATAAACAAGTATTACTGACTCAGTTCTCCAAGAAAATAAAACTAAGTTCAGCTTAGGCTGAGTCTAAAGTCAATGGTGCAAAAGCTTATCCAGGAACAACCCCTAAGAAAAGAACATTGTTGAACCTTTTAAATATATTAGAATAGTGAGTACACAAACATTACTCTGTCTTATGTAACTTTAATGCCATCAGTAATAATGAAATATTTGACTTTTTTTTTTTTTTAATGTTAACACAGGAGCAAGGACATCATCCTAGGAGAAGGATGTCATTGAAGGAAAGATGTTACAGATAGAATTTTTGTCATCAAATTTTTATTTTTTTAAGATATGAAATTGGCCAATGTGTGGAGAATGAACTACAAGCAGATAAGAAGAGACTCCAGAGAAATAATTTAGGTTGTTATAACCATAAGGCAAAAAAAGATGATGACCTGTTGTAAAAAAAAAAAAAAGTGACAATGGGACAAAAGAAAAATAGGATTACTGACATGATAAGGATGTGGATAGACATGATTTAATAATTGACTCAGGAAGTGGGTAGAGGGTGAAAAGGAGGGAGATGTCAAGGATTTTGCCAAATTTTTGACTTGGCCATCCACATGGTGGTGACATTCAATGAAAAACAGAAAAGAAGAACTTTGGGAGAGAAGTTGAGTAGTTTAGTTTTAGATGTGTTAAGTCTGAAAAACCTGAAATAAATGCAAAGTCTTGTATAGACATCAGTTAAGTAACAGGAATGGGAGTGATTGCCCAGGGAGAGCAGAGTGACTGAGAAAACATGAGGGTTCATGACAAATGCCAAGGAACACTCACTTCTAACGTACCGAGAAAAGGAACAGCAGTCCACAAGAAAATTAAGGAAGATGGAAAAAAAGAATAATTCTAACATCAACAGTATTTATTGAACATGTAATATATGTCAGAGAGTATGTTAAGCATTTTATTAATCATCACCACAATTATACGAGGATGGTATTATGTTTATCCCTAATGTATAAGTGAGGCAATGAATATTTGAGAAGTATAAATTGCTTGCCCAGGGCCTCCCAGCCAGTTAATACTGTAACCAAGATTTGGACTCTGGAAGACCTCACTCCAGGTCAAATCAAAGAAATGAATGCTCACTAAATGCCTAGTATATGCCCAACACTGTGTCACACATGAAAAGTATGTTGAGATTTCATGGCATTGATTTCCAAGAAAACAAACAAACAAAAAATACACTGAGAATAAGTAGTGTGTGCTTCTCTGGCTAAGAAAGGATTCTTAGGACCACTTCTGGGTCTGATTCAATTTAGCAAATTTCCTGCTTTAGAGATGACGATAGGCTTTTCTAGACAGTGATGTCGAGAGATGATGCTGATGATCAGGGAAAGAGAGGCAGCGGGCATTAAGAGCAAGAGAAAGGTCATATATTTGGGGTAAAATAAACCTAAAGGAGTCCTAAGGTAGCCATTGAAATCCAGAAATGGTATGTAAAGATCACTCTATGGACTTTTAAGACTATTCCACATAATAACATGGTAGTAGAAAAAGTACCTAAAGAATCAAGAGGGGAAGAGGGAAATGTTTGCAATTCAAAAAATGCTGTTTTTTTTTTCAATCTTCAATGATTAAAAACTAAGAAACAATAAAAACATAAAAGAGGAAATGGAGTTTACCAGAGCACAAAACACTAATATTAGAAACATCTTAAAGACTAAACCATGCTTTTTCAAAGTGAGAAGATAAGCACTACTTGGTAAGTTAGGCAAACATTCTTACAAGGGGCAATACAACAAAATGTACTTGACAACATTCAGCTAAATCCATGGATAGTTACTCCATAATAGATTATTAAGGAGAGGCAATGGCACCCCACTCCAGTACTCTTGCCTGGAAAATCCCATGGGCAGAGGAGCCTGGTAGGCTGCAGTCCAAGGGGTCGCTAAGAGTCCAACATGACTGAGCGACTTCACTTTCACTTTTCACTTTCATGCATTGGAGAAGGAAATGGCAACCCACTCCAGTGTTCTTGCCTGGAGAATCCCAGGGATGGGGGAGCCTGGTGGGCTGCCATCTATGGGGTCACACAAAGTCGGACACGACTGAAGTGACTTAGCAGCAGCAGCAGCAGCAATAGATTATTAAAATAAAACATCATGAAGTTGTTACATAGATAAACTCTAGCATCTATGTCAGTGAGAGTACCACAGAGAAAACACAGCTACACAAATCATGAGCTTGCTGAGTGTGGCTTTTTAATGTTCTCTTAAGTATACATAAGGGCTTTGCTGATGGTTCAAATAGTAAAGAATCTGCCTGCAATGCAGGACACCCAGGTTCAATCCCTGGGTCAGGAAGATCCTCTGGAGAAGGGAATGACAACCCACTCCAGTATTCTTACCTGAAGAATTCCATGGACAGAGGAGCCTGTCTGGCTATAGTCTAAGGGGTCACAAAGAGTAGGACATGACTGAGCAACTAACGCTTTCACTGAGTATTTGTAAACACTTAATCTTTGATTCTAAAACTATAAAATATTTGTCACATAAAGTCCTTTTGTAAAATTTTATTAAAATCATCTTTGGTTGCTGAATCTATTTTCTGCTTAAGTGTTTTTCTTCATGAAAATACATAATTCTCATGAATATTTATATATTGTGCTTATGGGTAATGAGGACTTTATGACACTTTATGGGCACTTGCTACTGTGAATATAAAACATACTATCAGTTTTGATAAGGGTAGAAAAAAATATTCAACTCCAAAAATGAGGGACAAAGGCAGCAGAAAGAAAATGTGTTTCACTGATAACAATTTGTTTCAGCTTGCAAGGTAAAGGCAATTAACATTTCATAATATTCAATTATAATTTACAAATAATAGTATTAACTACAATACCATGCACACATACTAAAAGTTAACGTGAATTACTCTTCCTAAAATGTATGGACTCAGGTCCATATGTGTACTTTTATTAAATAAAGTAATATTAAACATTCAATTAAAATTCAAATGTATGTTTTTTACTTATAGAGAGTTTTTATATGTAATAAAATGTACAATTTGGTAAGATTTTAGAATAAAATCTAGAATTTAGAATCAATTTAGAATAAATTTAAAATAAAGAGGGGATATGATCAAAGCATTAAAGAATTTGTAATGGACAACAGTTATGAGAAATTTTGGAAAGTAAAATAATACAAATAAAATTCTATCAATGACATATCACTGCTCCATAATCAGGTCTAAAGGACTATTTAGACCAGAGTAACTCACCATAAAAGAGTTCAGCCTTAACACTGGAGTCAGGCACAAATGGGCCTAATATTCCACAATCTCACAGAATTCAGAAATTCAAACATTTAAAAAACAAAGTATGGTAAGTGAAATAAGTAACATTCAGTCAGGAACAATTATCAGTTTTACCTGTTTATATCCCAGGAAGAAATCAGTAAAGTATCAGACTTCCTTTGTCTTAATAATTTCCACTGTTCATTCAAGCAGCCCCAGAGAATGCCCTCACTTAGTGTAAGACAGGTTTAGATATAAGACCTGTTTCATGTACCCAAAAAGCAATCTCAAGAGAGAAATGTCCTGCCTGTCTGGAGCTTGTCCTCATCTCAGCTTGAGAAAAATGTTAGCCTTATCATCCCAGATGCTGACCATTCAATCAAGAGAATGAAAGGCTAAGTGATTGGATACCTACCATATATCAATGAAGACACAGGCACATGTGTGCACGCACACACACACCCCTAGGCCTTTATGCAAACTGTTAGGTCCCAGTAAGAATCTCTAGAAATAATCTCATGGAGAAGAGAGAAGCACTTTTTCTTTCAACAAAATGTTAGTAAGAGCCTGTAAGGGATCAGTATGTGAATTCAAAGTTGCATATGATAGAGAAAAAGAACAAATCTTTGCTGAGTACTTGTGATAAGTCAAGTACCATATTACAGCCTTCGGTACATACATAATTAACCACAATATATTTTATTAGTCAGTTTATAAATGAGGAATCTGAAATTCAATGTTCTTAAAGATACTCATCCCAGATCACACAGCTTGGAAGGCACTGTGCCCTGATTCTATTTCTGGAAAGCTCTAAGGACTGTGTCACTTCTATGACACCACTCTATGTCTATCCTCAAGGAGGTCATCAGTCATCTGAGTCAAGTTATATTAATAAGAATCATAAGGATGTAGATTCATCTTTCCTGATATTGCCTATCAGTTTCTAAAACAGTAATCCTACTTAAGGACCTTCAGTTTTTAACTTTTTCAAATGACAGACCTAATTTTTGAGGGGCAGGGTGAACCAGAGAATACATTAATTGCACAAGAAAGATTGAAGGCAGGAGGATAAGGGGATGACAGAGCATGAGATGGTTGGATGGCATCACCAACTCAATGGACATGAGTTTGAGCAAACTCCAGGAGATAGTGGACAGGGAAGCCTGGCGTGCTGCAGTCCGTGGGGTCACAAAGAGTCAGACATTACTGAGTGAAAGAACAATAACAATATATTTCAAACATTACCGATTTTCTTCCAAAAGTGTAAGTTAATTTATAGAAGAGAAAGTATTTACCTGGCACACTGCCATGGTTAATGATACTAATCTCTTTACAATACACTTTACTGCAGGCAACCAAAGTCCCAAAATTAACTTCGGGCTCAATTTCCAATTGACATGATGGAATCAACCTAGAAGAGGAGAAAAGAGGACCATATGATGAATTTTAACAACTATAACCTCATAGTTAAATCCACAGGGACTTTTATCTTAACTCCTTAAAAGAGATTTCAAGTTTCCTTACAGGTCTACTGGTGGGACATTTGTCAGTAAACAAAATTGTGAAATGAAGACACAAAAAAAGATAATGAGAGACATTTTAAATTAAAAAATCAGATTTTGTGCATAAATACATGGAATACCCTCCCAAGTACTCACCTTGAAAGGTTACCCGTGTATCTCAATTTTTTTGCAGCTCAAAACATACTTGGAACTCTATTCTGAAATCTCCACCTAAACCATATATTCTTTTGCCCACCCTCCGCAGAAGGGGCGGGGGCATACATACACCATATGTTCTTTTGCCCCCTCCCTCAAAAGGGTACCAGTTATCTTAACAAAGTAAGTCATTTGGATGATGCCATTTCTGACGAAATAAAAGAAGGTGGGATACTATAAAATATCACTTGGAGACTAAGAAAAGGTCTAAGAACAAAAGGATACAATTGATTTTTCATGTGCATATCTATAGCACATGTTTTCATAAGCATTTTAAAAATCCATTCTAATCCTATATACATGTCTCATAAGGATATATATATATACATATATGCTTTTAATCTGGATACTAATTTAGTTTATAAGGCATCATTAAGAATATTATCCTGTTTGATATTAACAAATTTTCTGAAAGATAGGTAAATACTATGGCTCCTATGCTACAGATGAAAAACAAAAGACTTAAACAGCCTAGATTATTTATCCAAGGAATTATCTAGATATAACATTGAGGAACTTAACCTTGAATCCATTTTGCTAGATTTCATGTACATTACCGTAGAAACCTAACAATGATGACAATATCAATAATAAATGTAGTAATAACAGATCTTTACTGAATCTTTAGGTTATATGCCAGACACACGAATTAATTCACTCCACTTAGGATACAACCTCCAAAATATAAACATATACATGCATATATATATACAATCATATATACATACAAACATACCAAAATTCACAAATAAAAATACCTGAAGAAAACATTCACAAATACTGTGTTACTCATTGATGTCTGGGCCTTCTTTCTGGGATCTGTGTTTATACATGTTTTTGTATTATTGGATAGGTACAGACATTCCAGAGATCAGCCAGGACTGTCCTGTTTATGCTGCATATTCTAAGAAACACCCATGTTCTTCTCATAAAGAGACTGTAATTTTGTGACAGAAAAAGATCAATGACCTTGTACATCTCTTTACAATATGCTTATGTGTATATACACAATTGTGTTAATAAAGAGCTTATAAGATCTAAAAGAAGAATAATAATGCAAACAATATAAGATGAAAAGCTGAATATTTTTTCAAAGTTTTTCTCTAGCTAGGTGTGGAAAAGAATCTTAATAATTTCTTGAAAATCTTTCACACATACACATACATATAAATGTAGATACATGCATACACATATATATGGTTTAAGGAGTAAGGGTGTGGTGATATGGTAATATTTAATAGTTTCTCTGGCTTTCCTACTGGTTTGTCTTCCTCTTGTATAAAAAAATTCTCTGGTCCATATGCACCACAACATGTCAAGACATTTGACCTCTGAGGACGAAAAGAATCAAGCCACCTATCAGGAGAAGTGCCTCTTGACTCCAAATGCTCTCTGCAAAATGAGTTACCAGTTGAACCTTATCTAAGGGTCACACTTGAAGGAAATTCTGGAGAAGGGAATGAATGACCAACACACTAATACCAAGTACCAGTTATCTCCAAACTTGGAAATGCTCTCAAAGCTAAATAAATACCTTCCTTTTTCTTTTTTTAAAATAAATACCTTCCAATGGTGCAAAGGAATAGCTTATTCCTTGCCTAAAATGTGTCAACTGTTTGATTCCTATGCAAAATGGGATGCTGTGCTAAAGCAGAATTTCTCAACATGGAGAACCCAAATAATTGCACATCTAAATTTAGTTCATGAAAATGATTAAAAAAAAAAAAGAAAACACAAGGGAAACTATTAAAAGGCTTATATCTAATACTAATATTAATATTTCAATATTAATTCTGCTGGTGGTGGGCAAATAGGAACAAAAAAATAATACCTATAGAATCATATTTTGCTGTAAAAAGAAGGATTGTGCAAGTATATATATTAAAAATATCTAAAAATTTTATAATAGCTTTAACAGGTAATTTTATAATGAACAGAACAATACTTTTTTCAATGTAAAATGAAAAGCACAATGTCTTGGTCAAATAAATTATTTGTATTAAAATTAATCTCCAAATCAGTTATTTAATTCTATATTATATTCATTACACTAGTCCATATTCTTTAGCCAATCTCAGAAGAGCACTGTTTTGATTTTCTTGAAGCCAAACGTCTGCATTATTTAAAATTCTGTGAAGCAAATACAGCAATAATTTAAAATTAAATTAAAATGTGACTATGGGGTAACAATAATCCATTTAGGAATATATACAACATAAGAATAGAAAGAATGCTGGTTATCAGAGGCTGGAAAGTAGGAGAATTAGGGAGATTTTGTTTAAAGGTACAATTTGGGAACTAGTAGATAAATATGTTCCAGAGAGCTAACATACAATATAATGATCACAGGCAACAATAATATATTATAAATTTCAATGCTGCTAACAGACAAGATCTTAATTGTTGGCCACCACAGGAAAGAAATGATGACCAAGTAAATGTGATACAAGTGTCAGCCAACCCTATGATGGTAATATGTTACAATGTATAAATGTATCATATCAACATGTACACCATCAACTTATACAGTGCTATATTACTATGTCAATTGCGTTTCAATTTTTTTTAAGTAAAATAGGATTAGAAGGAATAATCATTTAAGAAGTATAGTAGCAAGTAAGTCAAGAGAATAAAGTGGCCCACAGAAGCAATAATGATTAACTGTGTCTAATGCTGCTGAGAAATCAAGTAAAAGACAAAGGAGGTACCAACAGACTGGCAATATGCAAGAGCTACTTCACTGGAAAGCTGGGGACGATAGCCAGATGGATTTTGTTGGAATGAGAATGAAAAGTATGATAGTGGAGACAGTAAAAATAGCATTTTAAAAATAAATCTTGCAATCAAAAGGTACAGAAAATATGGCAGAAATAAAATAGGATGTGAGTTCAAGGGAAATAAAAGAATACAAGCAATTGTCGAATATCTCTAAGTGATTTTAATAAAAAACAGAAAGCTAGTCTTTCATTTGTTTTGAACACTACAATTTGCTAAAAAATCTGTTCTTGAAGTTCAGTTTAAGGATACTGTAAATACAAAAAGCCCTATTAGAGAAAATAGAAAATATTACTATGACTCTTATTTTCATCTGAAAGATGCTCAAAATGTTAACCTTAATTATGAAGAATACATACCCAATTAGAGGGATCTCTATTGTTTTATTTCCTACTGAAATAAGAAGTTGGTCACACATGTCTTCATTCTTATCAGGATGATATTCCACCACAGCTGTTGTCTGAAGGCCAGAAGCAAGTGCTTTATCCACACTGGTCAAAATCAGTTTGAACTTCAATGGAAGAAAAAAAAAAAAAAAACTTACACATCTTAACTCCTAATAAGAAAATAATATGAGCAGCTGTAGTAAGGAGTGCACATTATTTCAAGAGATATATTAATACACAGGCAATATTCCTGCCCTAATGATTCTACATGCTTCAGATATACTTTTAATGGTAAATGAACTGAAACTGAAAATGCAGTCAGTCGAGAAATATGTAAATATTCAAGGGCTCCTTTAGAAGTATGAGGTACTAAAAAACAGGAAAAAAAAAAAGGGAAGAGAGCTGTGCTGAGTTGCTCGGTCATGTCTGATTCTTTGTGACCCCATGCACTGGAGCCCACCAGGCTCCTCTGTTCATGGGGATTCTCCAGGCAAGAATACTGGAGTGGTTTGCCATGCCCTTCTCCAGGGGATCTTTGCAACCCAGGGATCCAACCCAGGTCCCCCACATCGCAGGCAGATTCTTTACCATCTGAGCCACTCAACATACACCTTTAGAAGTATGAGGTACTAAAATACAGGAAAAGGCAAGAGTAATCTAATAAAAATATTATTCACTCTAAATACATATATAATATACATGTACAAGCACACATCATTCATAAATACATATAGCATTTTATATACTTTCTGCATGAGGACTTGGACTTCAGAACGTGGAGGAAATATAAAAAGGAATAGACCGAGGAAAAAGAACTTTTGTTCTTGAAAAACATTTGCTAGACTCCAGGAAGACCTGAAGAGGGAAAGAGAAGAACTTCTATGTATTAAGTACTTCTGGTAGGTCAAGCATTCGACAACTATTAGCTCACTTAATATACTTCTACAGCCCTGTAAGGCTGATATTAAGGCTCCCAGTGTAGAGATGAGAAACTGTAGGTTTCAAGAGTGCCTGTAGGTTCAAGAGTGTCAATGAGGACTTAAAACATACATCTATCTGACTCTAAAACTTAAGCTCTTTCTCCACAACTAGAAACTCCTGAATATATAATCTCTTAAAAGAAGCATCTTATATATCCCTTGAAAATTACATAATGTTTAAGTCAGGGATTAATCAGTTGTCATATGAGTGATGCAGACCTAAGTATCATGAAAATCCATGAAAAACCATGATAACTGTGTGCTAGGAATGAGCACACTCAACGCAGGTTTAGAGGATGGATGTATAGGGTAGAGAAGAAGCAAGAAAGATGCTCCCTGTGGAGGCAGAAATATCTCAGGCACATGCAGAGAAAAGAATAAGCAAAATAAACTTTCAGCAGTCAGCTAATAAGCTAGTCTCGCTGGGCAAAGAGCTTCAGTGAGTAACAATGGAGGTCAAGCTGAAATTAACTTTTCAGGGCTTTTAATACCAGACTGAGTACAAGCAGCGCTTTCCAGCAATGAGGGTAAGAGAGTACTGGAAAGATGTGTTGATACAATTGGTCTGAAAGTGTCATCCTTCCAGCAAAAAATGACTCTGAGACCTCATAACTACCACAGCCCAACTTTCAACCCTCAATTACTAAAAAAGAACAACGGATAAATATAGGTCTTTGGGTGCCAAAAGTCCACATCGCAGGTTTGATCATCCTCCTTTAAAAAAGAAGGGCAAGGAGTGATTCAGCAGCACATACCCAAACTACAAGTTTCTTAGCACTCTTGGTGGTCTGCAAAGGTGTCAAAGGCACCAACCCTAGTCTTAGGAACTTATGATGTGACCAATGAGGTGAAAGTAACATTTACCAGACACAAGTCCAAACTCTAATGAATGTCTGCATATGCAATTACTATCCAGTAGGGGAGAAAGAGACATGACTGAAGCAACTTAGCATGCATGCATGCCTTGGAGAAGGAAATGGCAGCCCACTCCAGTGTTCTTGCCTGGAGAATCCCAGGGATGGAGGAGCCTGGTGGGCTGCCGTCTATGGGGTCACACAGAGTCGGACACGACTGAAGTGACTTAGCAGCAGCAGCGGGGAGAAAGAATTTGGAGATAAGAGAAGATTTGTTTGAGAAAAATGAAAACTCACTTTTGACGCTCGGAGATGGACAGGATTTGGAAGGCAGTGATTCTTACAGGAGGGGAGAATGAAAACATGGGTCAAAAGAAAAGGAAGCCTGAACCAACATGGGTAAAAGCACAATTGCAAGAAAGACTGGCCTGACAGAACCAGAGGCCACATGAGTCAGCAGAACACTGAAGACAGGACTGGGTCTTAGTTTTCTAACAGCAACCCACAGTAGGTGGCATACATCACTGCATATGGCAAATAGTAGGGAATGCAGGACCTTGGAAAACAAGGTGGAAAAGAAGCACTGACGTGTGTTAAGAGAATTGTTTCCTAAGTAACTACAATAGTGACGACAGCAATGCTCTTTACATAGCACCCTGTTTTTTTTCTTGTTTCCTCCAAGACAGTTAATATATTGTTTACTAATCTATCTCTTCCTTAAGTCCCTTTACACCTATGAAAGACCAGGAGTACACATCATGATCTTGCAACAAATATAAGTTCACACTGATATCGAGCTCATAGCTTTGGCCTCTAACTAGTAAACCTGTCTGGCCATTCTCTTGCTAATGTCAAGACCTGTGTTCTACACAAAAATCACACTAAAATGAAATATATTATTTTTCTTCTGACTGCATAAGAACAACTCATACAAATGTCTCCTAGACATCCATAAAATAGTGTTTGCCCACATCTGGGATTTACTGCCAACTTGACTTTTAAAAGAAAATATATTCAGATGTACATTCAATTGTTTAATACATCTGTAGTGAACTAGTGAAATAATAAATGATTTCTCTAATTTTATAGTGTTTGTAGCAATCAGATACTTCCTGATTTAAAGGGTTAGGCTCTGTATGATTTTATTACAAAATAAACACATTACTACTGTCAAAACATGTAAATACAAAAATCCATAAAGAATGATTCCATTTATATGAAACCCAAGAACTGACTATTAATCTGGTTCATTACAAGTTAGTATAGTGGTCACCTACCTCCATGGGGTGATTACTCCAGGTACTACAGAGAAACTCTGTAGTGTTGGAAGTATTCTATGATTTGATCTAAGTGGTAGCTACATGGAGATAAATGCATATTAAAAATCCATCAAGCTTTACTTCAAGTTTCTGTGCACTTTAGGGTAGGTAAACAGTACATCAGTTTTTTAAGTGTAAAAAGTAGAGCATAAGACTGGCCTGACTGAACCATAGGCCACACGAGTCAACAAAACACTGAAGACAGGGCTGTGGATTCATTTTCTAATAGCAACCTACAGTAGTTAGAAACATATGTAATCTTAAGTGAACCTTTCCGTATCTGCATAGAGAAGTCCAGCTGCATTCAGTATCATTATTAGGACTATTTCACGAGAAAATGCAGTTATGCATCACTTCCACATCAAAAATTATTTTCACCTGTCCTATATCAAGTCTCCCTGAGAACATGTGATCATAATAAACTAATATCCATTCGTTCACACAGAAAGTCTAAAATAACAGTGACAGAGATGAAGTTCTGTCAACTTTTAAATCAAAAGAAAGGTGAAAAGATAGGGATAGCCTCTTAGAACATTAATTTTGCTGATTATTCAACTTGTACTAACTCCCTCATTAGTTTTGTTTTGGTCTCTGCCGTCTCATCAGGGATCAAACCTGTGACCCCTGCAGGAGAAGCATGGAGTCTTAACTACTGGACCATCTGGGAAGTCCCCTCCCTCATTAGTTTCTAAGTTTTTTGAGGGCAGAACTGTCTCCATTTTACATGGCTCACACCTACTTTCTATTTTGTAGCAGGTGCTAAACAAATGTTTGTTACAGTATGAAATAATAAACCTTCCTGCTATCCTACAGTAGCTGGAGTAATCAGGCACTTTATGACCCAAAGGGGAGTTAATAGAGAATAAGTTGTCATAATTCTACATTATGAAGCATAGCTTCTTGGCTGCTAAGAGGAGAGACACATAAAATCCTCTTCCCTTTTTCCCCCAAACTCCAAATGAAGGAACTGGGAGATTCCAGATCAACTTTTCTCTCCTGTCTCCCAGCCGCAAGCAAAAAGGAAAAAAAAAATAAACAAACAAAAAGGCCAGCCCACCAAATCACCGCTTCACAGGAAGCTCAATTCTGCCCGCACCCTATTACTCCCCAGGCCCTGCTCTGAACACCCCTGGGTGTGTTACCTGTGGCTTGACAGGCTCCTGAAAACGGATTTTCTGGTTGCTTCGGCCGAGATTGTGTACGGTAACTGGGAGGCGGTAGACCCTCCCTGCCAGCGCGTCCAGAAATTTCACTTCCGACGGGGTCACTCGCATCTGTATGTCTTTCTTTGGGGTCTCCAAGTCCCGGACCACGAGGGAGCTCTTCTCGGCCTCCATGGCCGTGCTCTCTGTAGCCCGCAAACCGTCGCGGACTTGACCACGGACCAGCGTGGACGCCGTCGCTAGGCAACCGCCCGACGCCACGCGCTCGCCTCCAGCCCAGCCGGCTTTGGCGCCGCCCAAGCTGCGCGAGCTGGCAACCTCACAGATTCTGGAGAAAGTACTCGGTATCCCAGGTGTCATCAGAGTAACTGTAAAACGTGCTTTGGTCACCCAAATCCCAGCCTGGCAGGATTTTAAGAGGCCGCTGGCGGGGTGGGCATTTTCCTAGACCTTTCTGAAGATTAAGTTTAAAGAGCAGTGAAAGTATGTGCCCAAGTACGCAGCAAGATGTAACAGAAACGGAGGAATGCAATGGAAACAGAGCCAGATCCCCCTGACTCCGGCTCAGTTGCCTTTAGGCTAGTGTTTCTAAAAATCTACTAGCAATCCTCTGGGTTTTTGTTAAAATTCATAATCTGTTTTCAGTAGATCTGGGGCAGGGCCTGACAGTCCCAGGTGATTCCAACGGTGCAGGTTCAAGGACCACACACTGAAGAGAGGCTATAAAAATTTTAGGTCCTCTAGGTGTAAGTTTCTTCATTTGTGAAAGAAGGCGCTGCTCAGAAGATTCAGATCAAACATCTTCATGTTAGATGAGCACCTTTCCAACAGGTCTAAATTCACACTGCCCAATCCATAATCTCTCCTCATCTTGCATCTGCTGTGGTAGTCCTTGGTTTCAAAACATTAGGTGAATGCTATTTCCCTGCCTCAATTGCCTCTGATAACTTCACAACAGTTTCTTCCACAGACCTTTATTAATTTGCAGCCAAGCAGTGCAGAAATGGCTCCCCCCTCCACCCCCTTGTTTTAAAAACTATATAGAATTTCCCACTCACATAAAAATTTATTTATAATTAGGTGCTTTCCTTTCCTCACTGCCATGGCACATAATTTTCACTCTGAATGGACTAGCCTTTCCATCATCCTTCAAGACCTAAATATCCTTGCAGAAAACTTTCCCACAATTGTTTTTACAAGATTCTCACAGTTCTAAGATGATCAGTAAGTTATTACTTCACTATAAACTATAAAGACAATTTTTAAAATTTCTTGGAATTGTCAATAGTTGAAAATAGTGGAAGTAGTGGTGGTGAACATTGTGATTTACAGATTCTTATGAACTGAGTAAAAGCACCTGCATAATTTTTTCAAATTTCTCTATATTATGACTTCACAAGTGGGAGATGTGAGTCACACCTGGATTTTTGTGCTAATCACTGCTATGGTATCACAGTACAAATCCAGTGTGTATCTTGTAGCCCCTATGCAGGACACAGCACAGAGAAGACAACAGTGGCCCAAGGAACTTGACTGAATCAAGACCACAGTCCATACAAAGCCCTCTCATCAACTTCTGCCAAAACTGGAAATTCCAAACAGGTCTCAAAATTGCCTACTGCCCATTCTCAAGCAGACTGTCTCAAGTCTAGACTTCTGTATAGATCCTAAAGATACAGTGATGCAAATCAAATGGAGAACAATGCTTCCCTGTTCTGTTCAAACTCTCATCAATGATGGCACATAGCTGTCTCCAACCTCCCCAAGCCTAGAGCTCAATCTGTTGCCCTTAGTAACTATAATTAAACCTTCTTGATTTTTTACCTCTTTTTTTAACCTACCCTAAATGTAAACTTTAGATACAGTACTCTTAACACTTGCATCATGTGTTTAACTCCAAAGTATCTTCTCCAAATTCTATTATCAAATAGTGGACATATGAAGGGTGAATTGTAGGCTGTTTTTAGTCAAAATTTTAAACTATTCATGATTATGTAGTAACTTTAAGGCTGGACAAATAACATAACAAGAGATTTTTATATAACAGTGATAAGAAAGATAAACAGTACCCTTTCTATATGTGTGTGTGTGTGTATAATTTTCTAATATGGAGGCTTCATGGAGAATAATTTTCATTATATATCATGGATGAAATGTGTGTGTTCATCTTTGCCAGATTTCCAAGGCAGCATGGTTGGCAGGACTTTTATATAAAAGTCAAAGTAGGTACTCTGACTGGAATACTTTATTTTTTTTTTTAAATTTTTTTATTAGTTGGAGGCTGATTACTTCACAACATTTCAGTGGGTTTTGTCATACATTGATATGAATCAGCCATGTCCATGGAATACTTTATATATTATAAATAAGGTTAAATTTTATTCCTCATTATAATAAATGATGAACTAACTAAAATGAGGACTTGAAGATTAAGTGGACATGCTAAATGTCCACTGCAGACTTGCCATTCTTCTACTCTGAATTAGTTTAAGAGAAAAAATGTAACTATCAAATAACTATAAATTTTGCCATGTGAAACAGATATCAGAAGTCCTACTTCATATGTAACTAGTGGAAACTCTAATGGTGAGTGTGTGTGTTAGTGTGTGTTAGTCTCTCAGTTGTGTCCGCCTCTTTGTGACCCCATGGACTATAGCCCACCAGACTCCTCTATCCATGGGATTTTCCAGGCAAGAATACTGAAGTGGGTTGTCATGCCTTCCACCAGGAGATTTTCCTGACCCAGCAATCAAACTAGGGTCTCCTGCATTGCAGATGGATTCTTTACCATCTGAGCCACCAGGGAAGCCCCTAATGGTGGGTAGAATCTCTGAACACCAAGGAAGGGATAACAAGAGGAAGTAAGTGAAATGATCCCTAGTAAAATTTTTGGATGTTTGCCTCTATATACCTTTAAGGGACTGAAAAAAGTTGATGACAAAGGGAAAAAGGGAAAACACTGGATATTATTGATAATTTAAAATCTTCAAAAGTTTTGAATTATTTTTTGAAAAGAGTCTGAATGAAATCCAGGAAAATATATTACAGTGGTTAGAATACTGATTAAAAAACAGGAGTTATTGAGAAAGGGCAACAAGAACTCTCTAAGTACAAGAGTATTAAAAGTGTGGTAACCATCATGTTTATAAAATAATTTAAAAGTCAATAGTATACAATGAAATTCACTAAAGTTACATATAAAATGTTCTTCAAGATAATAAAAAGCTATGCCAATAAGAATAGATTGACCAGACTAATGTCTGGAAAGAGTAGAATAGCATTAATTACTTGGCAGAAACATAAACAGAAAAATTACCATTTTCACAGGGCATATAGTGAATGACAGAAAAGCCACTAACCAACCCAAGTCAAAGGATACAAGTTTCTCTATCGCTAAAAGCAAGTGTGTCTTACTACACCCAAATGTCATTGCAGAGATTGCTAATTGTGCTTCAGTATCCATTTATATACATTTTCCTTTACATAAATTTTCCATTTACTGTGGAAAATTCTTAAAGAGATGGGAATGCCAGACCACCTTACCTGTCTCCTGAGAAACCTGTATGCAGGTCAAGAAGCAGTAGTTATAACTGGACATGATACAATGGACTGGTTCCAAATTGGGAAAAGAATATGACAAGGCTGTATATTGTCACCCTGCTTATTTAACTTATATGCAGAGTATATCATGCAAAATGCTGGGCTGGATGAATCACAAGCTGGAATCAATATAGCTGGGAGAAATATCAACAACCTCAGATATGCAGATGATACCACTCTAATGACAGAAAGTGAAGAGAAACTAAAGAGCCTCTTAATGAGGGTGAAAGAGGAAAGTGAAAAAGCTGGCTTAAAACTCAACATTAAAAAATTAAGATCATGGTATCTGGTCCCATCACTTCATGGCAAATAGATGGGGAAAATGTGGAAACAGTGACAATATTTCCTTAGGTTCCAAAATCACTGCAGATGGTGACTGCAGCCTGAAATTAAAAGGCGCCTGTTCCTTGGAAAGAAAGCTACGATAAACCTAGACAGTGTATTAAAAAGCAGAGACATTATTTGGCTAACAAATGTCTGTGAAATCAAAGATCTGTATGGTTTTTCCAGTAGTCATGTACGGATGTGAGTTGGACCATAAAGAAGGCTGAGTGCTGAAGATTTGATGCTTTAAAACTGTGGTGCTGGAGAAGGCTCTTGAGAGTCCGTTGGACTGCAAGGAGACCAAAGCAGTCAAACCTTACAGAATCAACCCTGAATATTCATTGGAAGGACTGATGCTGAAGCTCCAATACTTTGGCCACCGGATGCAAAGTGCTGACTCATTGGAAAAGACTCTGATGCTGGGAAAGATTGAAGGCAAAAGGAGAAAATGGATAGCAGAGGATGAGATGGTTAGATAGCATCACTGACTCAATGGACATGAATTTGAGCAAACACCAGAAGACAGTGAAGGACAGGGAAGCCTGACGACTGAACAACAAGTAGTGTACTTCCTTCCTTATAGAAGATATAATGATAAATACACACACTGAAGGATATACAACATTGTTCATTGTTGTTGTTGTTGTTCAGTTGCTAAGTTGTATCCGACTCTTTGCAACCCCATGGACTGTGGCACACCATGCCTCCCTGTCCCTCACCATCTCCCAGAATTCACCCAAGTTTGTGTCCATTGAATCAGTGATGCTATCCAACCATCTCATCCTTTGCTGCCCTCTTCTCCTTTTGCCCTCAATCTTTCCCAGCATCAGGGTCTTTTCCAGTGAGTCAGCTGTTCACATCAGGTGCCCAAAGTATCGGAGCTTCAGCTTCAGCATCTGAAATGTATCCTGGTATAAAAGTGATATATTGATCCAGAAAACCTCAACATCATTTAATGAATAATTACTAATAATAATTACAAAATATGGTCCCTCAAAAGTTATATTTAGTGCTGCGTTAGCTGCACTTGGCAATTGGACATGAATTCTCTCAATAGCACTTTCCCTTATTTTTTCCCTGGGAATTTCTTGTTGAGATTCAATACTTCTGTCAAAGACATTATCACTTTCATACACTGACTTACCTATTTTTTCTCTTCCATTTGTATTCATAATTGCATTTCTCTGTTATTGTTTAATATATTTAGGAAACTGCTTGAAATTTTTATTAATAATAATTATTTTAATTATCTTTCACTCTTTTTCACAGTTTCAACATACCTTGCATTTTTGCCCTTTCCCTTTGTCCTACATTTTCAATTCCATTTCCCTCATTTCTTCCTTTAAGTTTATGCTTTTGCTGAAGTAAAAATTGCCATTTCTTTCTGTCCTTTTATTTGAGTTCAGTATTTGATTGGTGAACCACATAACACCAGGGCTTTAGATAGGGCTAGTCTCACAGTATAGGCTTTGTATCAAATTTTATTGGGCTATAAGAAACTGATGTCTATTGAACTATAAAATGCAACCACCATCCAATCAGGACCTGAAAAATGTGACTAGTTGATGACTGAAATCGATGTGAAAAAAAGTCTCCAAGTGGTGATTATGAAAGGTATTGTTCATCAAATGATTTAAGATACCTTCATTCCTCAACTCATTTATATCTCTATATATACTTTATTTCCTGTTTGACCCCAGTGAATCCCAAAACCCCTTTGGTATTACTTATTTCAAATACAATTTAAAAATCTGTTTCCAAAGGGCTTATGAGACTGGTGAAATGAATGAGACAATTTAAAAATCCATTCTGTAACCAAAGGGGAGGAAAAACCTGTAAAACAGGTAATGAAAAAAATCTTTTCAATTACTGGTTCAACAAGAAATATGTGTCAATGTATATATAATTTGATATATTCATTTTCAGTATGCTTTCCTTATCTATAAATCAGAGAGCTTATTCTTAGGTAGGTTGAAAAGGAGTCTGGGGCTCTTGAGGAGGAGAAAGGGAGGAACGTTTTTGTTTTTTCTATGTTCCTTCTCTTAGTTAAGACATTTTGTCTTAAACTCTGAGTTGGTAAGAGGACAATCTTTAAGACAAATTTTCTTTAAGCCCAGAGTTAATGATTACACAACAAAACAACTTATCTTGCTCAAGGGTATGTTTTTCCTTAAACTCTGTACTAATGATTATATAATAACAATGTATCTTACTCCAGGACATGTTTCTCCTTCTTAACAGGAAGAACTAATCTTCTAATCTAGTTCTAACTAGAATCTAACTAGAATCTTAGAACTAATCTAGTTAGAAGCTAACTAGTTCTAACTAGAATCTAGTTAGAATGAATCTAGTTAGAACTAATCTTCTAACTAATCTAGTTATCTTGTTATGTTGTGGGAGTGAGTGTGGTAAAACCTTTCTATTGTTAGTAACCAGCTGAAAAAGTATATAAGGCCTTCATAAGACTAACCAGTGGGGCACTTTCTGCCCCCTTCTGATGTCTATGTCAGAAGCTTTCTCTGTCCCTTTTTATACTTTATTTTTATACAGAGTTTTATAAAACTCTGCTACACAAAAGCTCTGAATGATCAAGCCTTGTCTTTGGTCCTAAAGCTAAATTCTTTTCTTCAGAGATCACAGATCTGACACCGTTCACTATAAGCTATCATAAATTTATAAATAGCTGATTTTTCATAATAAAGAGTGAGTCTTTAAAAGGACACTTTTGAGACTAAAGTATACCAGGAATTCCAGCAATTACAACTTTGGGACAGGCATGGGATGATGGGGATGAGAAAAGGAAGTTTTGTTCCTGTTAAATAGTTGGAAAAAATATAACCTGTAGTGTATCCAATTCCATCATATGGATAAATGTTGGATAAACTCTCTTTTTCAACCTTTTAAGCATATAGCAGAAACTCTCCTTTGCCCCCCTCCATGAAGGAGCTCTTCTAAATTTTCTTACTTTGTCTCTTCTTCCCCATTTCCCCAACCATCCCACTCTCCCTTCTCCTCCTTATTCTTCTTTGTTTTCAAGCTTAACCTTCAATAATCTCTCTTGCAACCAAATTTGCACACAATTTTCACACATGACAGACATTTCTTTTATATTAATACAATAAAAAAGAAATTAGGATACCAAGACTTTCTTGATGTAATATGAAGGGATGCTATGATACATGTTAAGTAGAATAATTTAAAAATTTCTGATAAGAAAGAGAAAAGTTGCTGGAAAAAGAGAAAATGTTTCTGAGTTCAGAAGCTTTAAAATCTAGTTCTCACTCAATCTCCAGTGCTCAACAGAAATATATGTGTATCACATCTTCAAGTAACTTACAGATAGTATTTTCTATGTGTGCCACAATATGAAAACAGATTGAAGTGAAGTGAAGTCGCTCAGCCGTGTCCGACTCTTTGTGACCCCATGGACTGTAGCCCACCAGGCTCCTGAGTCCATGGGATTTTCCAGGCAAGAATACTGGAGTGGGCTGCCATTTCCTTCTCCAGGGGATCTTCCTGACCCAGGGATCGAAGCAGGGTCTTTTGCATTGCAGACAGATGCTTTACCATCTGAGCCACATGGGAAGCCCTACGAAAACAGATTAGAGAGCCTCTTTTCAGGGAATTTCTGAACCAGTGAAATAGTCCTTTTTTAAGATGAGATGTTAATTTATGTACTTAGTGATGGGAACTAGATGGATCTGCCTCTTCCTAAAATGGAATTTTTCACCTATAGTCAGTCCTTTACCTAAAATATTGTGCTCATTCTTGGGAATTGTTTGTGTGTGTGTTTGTGTGTGTACGCTCTTAGCCAAGTGTCTGATTAAAGATATTTGACTAGTACATTTTAAAGCATGGTCCACGGAAGGGCCTCAGTCAAAGAACATTTTGTTTCTGGTCCATGATGAGTACAGAAATTGAAAGGGAGAGTTTAGACACATTAATAGCAATTTGATATTGTCAGACCTTATGTTCTCTCTCCTCATGATGAAGGAAATCTTCTGACAAGTTATTTCACTGCATTTGCCACAGGACATTATGTTCTGAACTGCTGATAATCCACACATGGTTTCATTTAAAACTGTACAAGCCAGATTTTTGGAAATGAGTTTTTGATCGGTGTGACTCAACTGGTCAACTTATAAATGGGCCAGGCCATATCCCTTGGAAGAGTGTGATGTCCTTAAACATTTATAATCCTAATACAGAGGAAGAGGTAAGTTCTGACAGCAAAGAGGGAAGTTTACACCTTTCTGTAGGGCCAAAGAACAGATAGACCCCGACTCTCATATGGGTAAGGCTGACTAGAGAATTCCATGTGTGAAAACTGAGCCAGCACCCTATGTGAAAGCCTGACGGAATCACTATACATAAAAAAGTGGCTTTTTTATGAAAAGTCACTTTTCATAAAAAGTGGCTCCATTCTTATGCTCAGAATTCCTTGGGAATAAAATTAATAAAGTACAAGAACAACATGTCGGGGGGGGGGGGCAGAAAAGAACAGGTCAGACTCCTGGGGCCCTAAAAGTGGCTTCTTTTAGGAAGAAAATAGGAAAGCAATCTTCCCTAATAATAAGCCTAGTTTTTATAAGTATAGTTTAAAAACACAGCCTGGATCTCCTTTGTGCTGTTAGGAATTCATTTATTTGGAACTAAATTTCAGTCTTCATGGACCCATAGGGGGTTCACTTTGACTTGTATCCATTCTGATTGATTGGTAACCTTTCTGTACCAGGAGTTAATATTTTCAATATCACCTATGGCAGTGTTCCTCCTTAAGGTCTTCAGAGTAGGTACAGGACACAGCAGCTGTTCTGTCTTGAAGAGTATCCTCAAGCATGACAAAAAGAATGGAAGCAAGACCTTAGAAAAAGAAACTTAAGATATTGTCTGGGAGCACAGGAGGCAGTATACTTGTCAATTCTGAAAAACAGCTGAAGAGATATTTTTATGGGAAATTGTCCTAGCTTAAGTTTCCACTCCACATGCAACAAATAGTTGTGCTCTGGGAGTTGGGTTCGTATGTGTGTGTATGCACATGCACTAAAATAATTTAGGTATAAATTTTCATTGATTTCATTGGTTCCATTATTCTTTAAAAACAGTATGTATGTCATGTCGTATGTCTTTGGCTTATGATTCTGTTGAGATTCCCAGATCTCCCTCCCTTCACCTCCTCTGTCCCATTACGGAATTTTTCAGCCATAGACATAAACTTAAAGGTCTACAGATATGGGGTCTTCTCAGACCCTAAATTCACATCTAGGGAATAAGTAGGATGATTATATACAACGTTTAGTAAGTTTGATTTCAGTGGACTGAAAGAGTTATTCCACTTAAATGCCCATTGTACTGGGAGGGCATAGACAAGAGTTCACTACATTCTTTTAATTCTTATTTAATGAGATGCTATAGATGGATGCAATCAGTTCAGGAAATTAGTGTTCTTGAGAAGTCACTTATAAATATATTCCAGATGCAATCTACATAAGTGGGAAAGAAATAATATCTCTTTCTAATGCTAGCACCCTATGAAAGCCAGCTCTTTCAATTGGAATTTGACCCCAATTTGTAGGTAATGGAATAAGCACTCAACCAGGAGGTCCAAATAACTGACTGTATACCTTAATAATTGCTATCATTTATTTAATGATATTTTAAATTTTATTCAAGAAATACTTCTATGGTACTGGGTATCAGACACTTATTTAAGGGCTTTATGAAAAATAATTATTTTACTCTCCCATAAAACCCCATGGAAGTACTGTTATTTTCCCTACATTACAGTAGAAGAAACTGAGGCACAAAATGGTTAAACACATTGCTTCAGGTCACAATGCTAGTAAGTAGCAAAGCCAGGATTTGTAGCTGGATAGTATGGCTCTAGAGTTTGTTCTCCATAATCATTACATTATGCTGCTTGCTATAGGATAACCACTATGCCAGAGTAGAAAAGGAGCATTCCATTAAAATCTCATAAATCATGCTATGTAGGTAGCTAGCCACTTAGCCTATGAATAAAACCAGTTGGAGAGATCAATATATTCTTATACACTATAAATAGATACACTATAATATGCATGTATTATATGTTCTTAAGTGAAGTGAAGTGAAAGTCGCTCAGTTGTGTCTGACTCTTTGACCCCATGGACTATACAGTCTATGGAATTCTCCAGGCCAGAATACTGGAGTAGGTAGCCCTTCCCTTCTCTAGGGGACCTTCCCAACCCAGGGATCGAACCCAGGTCTCCCACATTGCAGGTGGATTCTTTACCAGCTGAGCCACCAGGGAAGTACATTATTAATACACATGTCAACATATAGTCTTAATACACATTCTTATGCATTAAAATATATATTATACCATTCAATCACTTAACACCATGGCTCAACAGGTAAAGAATCTGCCTGCAATGCAGGAGATATAGGAGATGTGGGTTCGATCCCTGGGTTGGGAAGATTCCCTAGAGTAGGGAATGGCAACCCACTCCAGTATTCTTGTCTGAAGAATCCCATGGACAGAGGAGCCTGGTGGGCTAGGGTCCATGAGGTTGCAAAGAGTTGGACATGACTGAGTGCACTTGCACACAATATGATTGTAATAGCTTTTGTTCCTACTTAGATATTTTAAGGCCTTAATATATTACAGCTCAGGCTCACCAAACTATGGTCAGAAATAGTGCTCAAATCTCATTGACCTTTTTCTACATTTTCCTGTCTTGAACTATATGTTACATATGTCATGTCTTATTGTGTCAGACAGAGGTCATAAAATGCAATACAAGCAATTTTTGACTAGTGTTTATGATGTACAATAGGCTTACTTGATGCTGGCTAAGATAATATATTGTAGTAAAGGTATGCATGTACCATATACTTACTAAACGATTTTTTAACGTGAGTAACCTAAGTCATTTATTTTATACACACAGATCTGGTTAAGAATTCATCTTCCCTTTTCTCACCACTTTTGAATAAAATTTTGTCTGCCCTTACCATGAACCAACCATGTGAAAGTCATGAAACCTTTTGGAATTTAACCCCACTCAGTACCTGAGCAAAAGTAGCCAACATTGTTATTTGCTTACCCAATAGTTATTAATTAATAACAAACTTCTTCATTGCTAAATTTTTGCTAAAAGAAAGAAAAAAAAATTAGATGAAGAGTTGCTTGGATAAAGTTCCCTAGTAGATAAATGATGATTGGTTATAGACTATGCAACTATGACAAACATATTCTTTAGATCATCAATTTTCCAGTCTACCTTGTATCTAGGCTTCACTAATGAGACCACTTTGTGTTAATACCATTTAAGAAAAAGTCTGGAAGAAGAATAGAGGCCTCTGGGGAAGTTCTGCTTATGATAGGGCCAAATCTGAGCGGTGCCACCCTTCCTCATCCGTCCTGCCTTAAGATGGGGTACAGTGACTGAAGATGGAATAGTCATGTTTCAGCCATTGAATCAACAAATATAAAGAAAAAAAGATGAATACATTAAGTATGGAGAGCAGAAAGAAATTGCATGAATAGAAATAGCAGACGAACTACTTCCAGAGTTCATGCTATGTGAGAAAACTCACACTTGTTTAAGTCCCTGTTGGAATGGATTTCTGTTACTTGTATCAGAAAACATATCCAATCAATATCACCAAAGAGATCCCAGGCACTTAATATACTGAATTTAATTATCCAACTAATAAAATGGTAATCAACCAGCTATGTCCCTAGTTTATTCACTACCTTCATACTTTTCTACACACATCCCAAGATCACCACTATGCATAATAGAGTGTGACAGTATCTCATTAACAATGTGTCATTCATTAATTAAAAAAATAAATATTTAATGTTACTGAACACTTTCTATGTGCCTGATATTCTGCTCAACAGTTGTGAAAAAAAATGTCCGCTAGGAACATTCTCATCCTAACAAAATTTTACAGTCTAGTGTGGGAGAAAGATTCTAATTACATGTTATCATAAAATAAATATATTTGATATAAGTCTAATGAAGAAGAGATATATGTTGCTACAAGACTATAAATTGAGATTTAACTAGTCAAAGAAATCACAAAGGCTGCCCTGAAGAGATAATTAATGTTTTCCTGAAAGTTAAAGAATGAATAAGTAAATTCATAAGAGATACTGGCCTATAAATTTCTTTCTTATGGTACCTTTCTCTAATATTTGGTATCAGATTAATGCTGACCATGTACAGTGAATTGAGAAATATTCCCTCCTTTTCAATTTGTAGAAAAAGATTTTGCATAATTGGTATTATTGATATTGATTTTATTTCTTCTTTAAATGTTTCAGAATTCACCAGAAAAGTAAAGTTAGCCTGCAGTTTTCATTGTGGAAAACTTTATAAATTCCATTAATTTACTAGATATAGGGTTATTCAGGCGATGTTCTTCTTATGTGAACTTTGGTAGTTTCTGTCTTTCAGCAACTTACAGACTCATATAAGTTATTGAGTTTATTAACATAAAGTTATTTATCATAACTCCTTATCAATTTAATATCTGAAAAGTTTGTAGTGGTGCTACCTCTCTCATTCTTGACACTGGAAATTTGTGTCTTTTCTATTTTTGTGGTCAGCCTGAATACAAATTTATTATTTTTATTGAGCATCTCAAATAACCAGCTTTTAGTTTTACTGATTTTCTCTTTTTTTTTTTTTTGTTTTAAACATCATTGATTTCTGTCCTGATATTATTTCCTTTCTTCTGCTTAATTTATGATTATTAGCGTTTCTTTATCTAGTTTTTTTTAAAAAAGAAACTGAAGACATTGCTTTGAGACATTTTCTGATATAGGAATTTAATGTTTTATATAATTTTCTCACTAAACATGGCTTTAACTGCATCACACAAGTATAACACATTATTTTTTTTTTAATTTCCATAAAGGTCAAAATACTTTCTAATTTCTTGTTTGATACATGGATTACATATATTAGTTTTCAAATATTTTGAGATTTTTCATACTTTGTTTTTGATTTCTAATTTAATTTCATTGTGATCAGAGGACATACTTTGTATGAACAGAATCCTTTAAATTGAATAAAACTTGTTTTATGACCCATGCTATGACATATCTTGGTAAACATATCATGTGCACATGAAAAAAAATGAGCAGTTTGCTGTTGTTGGGTAGAGAGTTCTATAAATGTCAATTAGTACAAATTGGCTGACAGCATTCCTCAGGGCTTCTTTATTCCTACCAACTTTCTAACTACTTAGCCTATCAATTATTGCCTAAGAGGTATTAAAATGTTCATCTATAATTGTTGATTTGGAGAAAGATGGGGAGGGAAGTGAATACTGTCTCTCCCAAATTCACATTTCCTACTACCCCACTGTGCCATTGTGTAAAAATCACATGGTTTGGAAGGGATTGAACATATCCAAAGCTCTAGGAGCAAGCAGTGACAGGTGAAAGTCGGTCAGGATTATCCCACTTTCATGCCAAAGTGACTGATTCAGGTATCCTTTCAAAGGAAAGAATAGTTAATTAGGAAAGTCACATTAATAGTTAAATAAGTTAAATAGTTATTTAAGGATAGTTAAAGATAGTTAATAAGGAAAGTCAATTAATCTGTGATATTCTCCTAGTTGACAAGATTGGTTCAGCACTCTATTTGATTTATTATGTTTCAATCAGTGGTTTGCTGAAGGCCTCTTAAAATAAAATGTCTATGCTATTTTTTGAAAGGATTACCGGAAGGGATCACTGTTCTTCCCTTTTGGATGGTGTGGTGGGTGGATGTGATGACTGCTCTAGCTATTTTGCCACCAAGAAGAAAGGCATTCTAAAGATGCATTTGGCATCATGAAGTTGGGACTGAAATAAGTTACACATATTTATTGCAACCTATGATCAACTGAATCAAATAAAAATTAGGTCTACGTTGTAGCTGGACTTTTAGTTACTTTAGTCAATAACGTCATTTGTTGAATTTTGCTTGCATTGAATTTTCTGGTACTTAGAATTGAATGTGTCCTGGTTTAAAAGGGTAATGGTAGTAGCATCACTCAGATTTAACAAACTATAATTTTAAAACCTGGATAACATACTTTGAAAAATGTTAACATTGTAGAAAATTATTTAACAAAATTTTGGTAAAATAAAACAGGACAACAAAATATTATCTATGAACTTGTCTAAATCTAGGGATTTACAAGACTTAGATCTATTGACCCTAACCCCTATTCAGGCATAAGATTGCATATTTATTTCCAGAGGAGTATAAAACAGAGACTTTCCAATTGAGAGACACCAGACACTGTTGAGGGCAGAGTACTGTACTAAAACGACTGTTATAATCTCTCAGCCCTCTTACTTCATTTGAATATAGTATCAGCAAGCTTATAAAAGACAGAAAGAATCTGACTACTCCAAAGGAAAATACTGCCATTGTGCATTGCCTTTGCATACAGCATTTCCCTAAGAAAATAATCTTACTAGCTTGTGGTTCTGGAAAGCCCACAATTTACAAAATTCATCTATGTGTACAGAAATTGCATTTTAATGTCTCACTCTTAAATATGAGCAAGTGGTCAAGACTGTCCTATCATAATTTTAAAAATGCCGACATTACAAACACCAAAGACATAAGGCATAAACAACTTAAAGGAAAGAAAGGCCATACTGGATGATAAAATCTTAAGAACAGAGAAAAGAATATTAATATCTTTAGAAAGATAACAGAAAATATTATAGCCATGAATTAAGAACAGGATGTTATAAATAGAATTAATGGAAGTTGAAAATATGAACATATATATGAGAAATTCAATAGAAAATTTGGAAGACAAATTTGAAAAAATAAATCTCTTATAAAAGATGTCAATAAACTTTGCATTAAATGATCAGATATTACATATTTTAGGCCTGTGAGGTATATTGTCTCTGTTGCAACTCAACTATGCAGTTATAACAGAATGGATGTGGCTGGTGGTTTAGTCGCTAAGTTGTGTCCAACTCTTTGCGACCCTATGGACTGTAGCCCACCAGGCTCCTCTGTCCATGGGATTTCCCAGGCAAGAATACTGGAGTGGGTTGCCATTTTCTTCTCCAGGGGATCTTCCTGACCCAGGAACTGAACCCAGGTCTACCTACATTGCAGGCAAATTCTTTACCAACTGAGCTACAAGGGAATCCCATGAATGTGGCTGGGTTCCCATAAAACTTTATGTAGAAAAATGGGAGGCTATCTTAAGGGTCACAGTTTGCTAATCTTTAATTAATTAATCTTAATCTAGAAGATACTTTTAGAAGCCTAAGGGATGGAAAAAAAGGAAGAAAAAAAAAACAGAAAAGAGATTAGACGACATCCCTGATAGCTCAGTTGGTAAAGAATCCACCTGCAAGGCAGGAGACCCTGGTTTGATTCCTGGGTCAGGAAGATCCCCTGGAGAAGGGATAGGCTACCCACTCCAGTATTCTGGCCTGGAGAATTCTATGGACTGTATAGGTCATCAGGTCACAAAGAGTTGGACACGACTGAGTGACTTTCACTTTCACTTTTAATATGTCCAATAGCCACATAATAGGTGTTCCAAAAAAGGAAAAGCAAAATAAAAAAAGTCCGTAATCAAAAGCATATTCAACACAGTTTTCTAGAATTTAAAGATATGATTTTCCTGATTGAAAGGTCTCATTATTTCTCATTACCATGGATCCAAACATATCTATGACAAGGTAAAGATGTGGAAATTTCAAAGAAAAGGATTAAGGAGAAAATTCCAAGAGTTTCTAAAGGTGTGGAGGAAGGGGAGGTATGCATGCAAAGAACAAGAAATCAAAACGGCTTTGGTCTTCTTCAGCAGAATACTGGCTCCTAGAAAATGCTGCAGCAATAGCTTCAAGATACAAGGGATATTATATCTGAAATTAAACTACTGATTAAATGCGTGGGTAAATTGATAGTATTTTCTGAAAATTGAGGCCTTAAAACTTTACCTCACAGGCCATTTTCCCAGGAAACTGAGAAATTATGTTCTACTCAAATGAAGCCAAGGGAAAAAAAAAAAAAAAACAGTGTTCAGGAAACAGAGCATCCAACTTAAGAGAGTGGTGATGGAACACCTCAGGGAGATGACAGCTATGCAACAGACCTAGGAAGCAACCAATGAAGATTGAAGGCCAGAAGACAACAGATGTCTCTAAGAAGACTGAATAAATGGAGTGTTTGACGAATTTGAATGTGCTGAGAAATTATTTAAACAACTGAAGGAGGTGTGGGGGGATACATTATTAGTGAAGAACAAATAGAAGCAAAATAAAAACATTAAAAGTTCAATTACTTGTAAAAATGTAAAGCTTTGCATGAAAATCAAAATGTTACTTGACTTAAATGTGATTATTATTTATTGAGATGTAATAATAATAAAAGCAGAATACTGATCCAAATAAAATTATAATATAACCGTATCAGGAAGATGTTATATGTATATGCTGGTGGGCTGGTTGATAAGAGATTACCTTCTAAAATAAAAATAACGGCAACACAAAAATGCTGGTGAAAATGTAGAGCAAATGAATCATTGTATCATTTGAATCAAATGAATCATTCAAATGAATCATCTGAATTATAGATTTCTGGTGGGAATGCAAAATAGTACAGTTACTCTGGAGAGCAGTTTGGCACTTTCTTACTAACTCAATATGTAACTACCATGCATGCATGCACGCTAAGTCCCTTCAGTCATGTCCAAATATGACCAACCAATTGTACTCATAGGCATCCTTCCTAGAGAAATGCAAACTATGCTACACAATAACTGAGTACTCATACTAGCATTATTCATAATAGTTAAAAACTAAAACCAGTCTATATACCTTCAACAGGCAAATAAACTCTGGTATATCCATATAGTGGAATGCTACTCAGCAGTGGGGGGAAAAAAAAAACTATTGATATACACAACAAACTTGGGAAAAATCTTCAGACGTTTGCAGTGAGTGAAATAAGTCCATCCCTAAAGGTTACATAGCATATGATTCCTTTTTATAATATGTTTTAAAGTGATGAGTTACAAGCAGGAATCAAGATTGCCAGGAGAAATATCAACAACCTCAGATACACAGATGATACTACTCTAATGGCAGAAAGCAAAGAGGAACTAAAGAACCTCTTGATGAGGGTGAAAGAGGAGAGTGAAAAAGCTGACTTGAAACTTAACATTCAAAAAACTAAGATCATGGCATCCAGTCCCATCACTTCATGGCAAATAGAAGGGGGGAAAGAGGAAGCAGTGACAGATTTTCTCTTCTTGGGATCCAAAATCACTGCAGATGGTGACTGCAGCCATGAAATTAGAAGATGATTGTTTCTTGGAAGGAAAGCTATGACAAACCTAGACAGCATACTAAAAAGCAAAGACATCACTTTGCTGACAAAGGTCCATATAGGCAAAACTATGGTCTTTCCAATAGTTATGTACGGATGTGAGAGCTGGACCATAAGGAAGTCTGAGTGCCAAAGAATTGATGCTTTTGAATTGTGTTGCTGGAGGAATCTTGAGAGTCCCTTGAACAGCAAGATCAAACCAGTCGATCTTAAAGGAGATCAACCCTGAATACTCACTGGAAGGACTGATGCTGAAGCTGAAGCTACAATACTTTGGCCACTTGATGTGAAAAGCCAACTCACTGGAAAAGACCCTAATGCTGGGAAAGATTGAAGACAAAAGGAAAAGAGGGAGACAGAGGATGAGATGGTTGGATAGCATAATGGACTAAATGGACATGAGTTTCAGTAAGCTCCAGGAGTTGGTGATGGACGTGCTTGGGGTGCCTGCGTCCATGGGGTTGCAAAGAGCTGGACATGACTTAGTGACTGAACAACAACAAAGTGATAACATTTTAGAAATGGAGGGCATATCAGTGGTTAGATATGAGGTAAAGCAGGAGAGAGCTGAAGGTAGCTCTAAAAAAGCAAGAGAAGGGATCATTGCGATGTTGGAACAGTTCAATATCTTTACTGTAGTGGTAGATACGTGAACCTAAACAGGCAATAAAATTACATAGAACTGAATACACACACACACACGAATATGGATAAAACTGGCAATCTGAATAATATCAATGCATTATATCAATGTCAAAATCCTGGTTATGATATAGTTTTGCAAAATGTTACCACTGATGAAAACTAGGACAATATGACAGGAGACACCTCCGTATTATTTCTCACAATTGCATGTGACTCTACAACTATCTTAATACAAAACTTAAATTTTAAAGAAAATTTAAATAAAACAGAATTTTAAATAAATGCAAATAAGTAAGTTTTATGGAATTCCCTAACCCACATCAAAATGTTGGGCTATCTGGATATAGTATATATGAAATCTAAAAACAAAATAAACTCAATGTGTTTGTTCACCATACTTTGTATGGCAAGTGTCACACTTTTACTCAAAATTCTAAATCACTTGATTTTTGTTGTGCATTTAAAGGGAGATTTACTTCTTGTATAGGAGTGTAATTCAGCTAGACGGTGAGAAGAACATATAAAATCCTGCAGAGACAGCACACCCTGTGAGAATTTGCTCACTAAATTTGTGCCAGTGAGGCAGATTGATTACCTGGTTTCTAGTCATTTCAGATGTCCTTCACTATATTTATAGATAGCTGTAAGTTGTCTGTTGTTTTCTTGTGGAAATGTAAATAGCCAGTAGGTGCTCTCTCCGTTGACCTGAATAGCAGAAAAATGTGAAATCAGCGATAAAGGACTTGATTTATTTCTCGTTGTAACCTTTCCTTTCCTACGCTGCATCACATTTGGGTAGGAGCGGTGGACAACTGCAGTTGTATTTGGTATCTTGCCTGGACTGACTTGTCACTCAAGCCCCGCCTTTCCTTGTGGGCCACTCACATGTCTTCTGGGCCAGTGTATAGAGTTGTGTTTCCTTATATGGTAGCCACTAGTCATATGTGATGATTTAAATGAAAGCTTAAATTAATTACAACTGAGTGAAATAAAAATGTAGTTCCTCCATTGCAACAGTCATATTTTAAGAGCTGTGTAACTAGTAATAAGTGTTCTGATATTTTGTTTCTATAGCTGTTATGAGAACAAACTATTTCCAAAAAATTATATGACAAGAGAAGGAATTGATCAGTTCATGTTAAATAAAAACAAAAGTGAAAACTCAAGTGTTTTGCCCAGTAGGCAATACATTTGACTGGAGCTGCAAGTATTCCCTTTATATTATTTAGCTCTTCATTTTATTAGGAAAAAAAAGAAAAACTTTTCAGGCTGTTAGCATGGGATTTATGAGTATAGCACAATATTAGGTATATGTATCTCTGAAACCATAAAAGCTTGTTATGAACTTTAAGGCTTAGGTGTGTCAGCTGTATTCTTTTTCCCACTTTTGAAATATGTGTCATTCTTTCTCATTTTCCTCCTCCTACTTTTAGACTCTGACCGAGAAACCATAAAGGAAGAGTTATAAAGTTGATTTTTTTAAACTTAATTTTAACATAATCTGTGTTACATTTAAATAAAATTAGCACATGCATAAGAAAATTTAGTCAGTCACTAGAACAGTTGGTCTAGTAACTGATAATAACTTTCCAAAGTTGAGATTTGGGGATGAAATTCCTCTCTAGTCCTCACACAGAGAAACAGAAAGAGAAAGAATAATCACCTTCATGCTTCCCCCAGCATCAAGGCAGACTAATAGTTCTTTGTTCCTCTGACTGCCTAATTCCTCAATTATTAATTCTCCTCTAAGGAGCCTGGAGTGAGGGAGGCAATTTCCAGCGAGAATTTGGGGATTGAGACCAACTTATATTTTAAATAGCTATGAGTCTGTTAGAAATGAATCCTTAAATTTTGTAGAAGCATATTCAATATTGGTTTTTTTACATGTATCATTCATTGGGTTATGTTTGCTCTTTGATGTTTGTAAGATTTTCTTTTAAACTATATATGTCATTGATTTTTAGGATTTTGCATTTTTAAATATTTTAATGTATTTTTTAAATTACTAATTCATTACTTCAACTATAGAGTAACAGAATTAATTTTCAATGACTTAAACTCTAATGTAATACTAGTTTTGTTTTAAATGTCTTACTAAAAAAATGTAGTGTACCATTAAAAAAAATTAGAAAAATTTTCATCTACCCATAATTCTACCCTTAGGCAGAGAAACCACAGATCAAATTGCCATCATTCATTGGATTATAGAGAAAACAAGGGAATTCCAGAAAAACATCTACCTCTGTTTCACTGACTATGCTAAAGCCTTTGACTGTGTAGATCATAATAAACTGTGAAAAGCTCTTAAGGAGATCGGAATCCCAGACCATCTTACCTGTCTGCTGAAAAAGCTGTATGTGGGAGAAGAAGTAACAATTAGAACCCTGTATGGAACAACTGATTGGTTCAGGACTGAGAAAGGATATGACAGGGCTGCCTATTATCACCCTGTTTATTTAACTTATATGCTGAGCACATTGTGAGAAATTCTGGGCTGGATGAGTTACAAGCTGGAATCAAGATAGGAGGGAGAAACATCAACAACCTCAGATATGCAGATGATACCACTCTTATGGCAGAAAGTGAAGAGGAACTAAAGAGCCTCTTGATGAGGGTAAAGGAGGAAAGTGAAAAAGCTGGCTTAAAACTAAATATTAAACTAAGATCATGGCATCTGGCCCCTTTACTTCATGGCAAATAGAAGGGGAAAAGATGGAAGTAGTGACAGAGTTCCTCTTCTTGGGCTCTAAAATCACTGCGGATGGTGACTGCAGCCATGAAATCAGAAGGCATTTGCTTCTTGGCGGGAAAGCTGTGACAAACCTAGACAGTGTGTTGAAAGGCAGACACATTACTCTTGCGACAAAGGTCTGTATAGTCAAGGCTATGGTCTTCCCACTGGTCACGTACAGTTGTGAGAGCTGGGCCATTAAGAAGGCAAAGCGCCAAAAACTTGATGTCTTCTAGCAACTGTGGTGCTAGAGAATACTCCTGAGAGTTCCTTGGATTGCAAGGAGATCAAACCAGTCAATCTCGAAGGAAATCAACCCTGAATACTCAGTGGAAGGACTGATGATGAAGCTGAAGCTCCAGTATTTTGGTCACCTGATGCAAACAACTGACTCAATGGAAAAGTCCCTGATGCTGGGAAAGAATGAGGGCAGAAGGAGACAGAGGGCATCAGAAGATGAGATGGCTGGATGGCATCACTGATGCAATGGACATGCACTTGGGCAAACTTCAGGAGATGGTGAGGGACAGAGAGGCCTGGAGTTCTGCAGTCCATGGGGTCGCAAAGAGTTGGACACAAATGGGTGACTCTACAACAACAATCCTATCCTCTGTTATAATCATTTGAATTTCTTCATATTACCTAATCTTTGTCTACAGATCACTCAAAATAGTAGTTAATAGCCTATGTATTTATTTGTAAATATGTTTATTTACCTAATACTAATTTTTCAAAATTTTCTCTATAATTATCACTTTTAATATTCCAGTTGATGCACAAGGTCCATCAGTTTGCTATGCTAGTAAAACATAAATATTCTATATCTCATGAGTTTTAGAAATGTACTTTATTTTTATTTTTCTTAATATAACTATGTTAGCTTCAAAGATGGCCCCCAATGATCCTGTTTTCCTAATATTCATACCTTTATGCAATCCCCTCCAATATTGACTAGGGCAAACCTGTGACCTAGGGGATACTGTGGATACAATGCTGTAACTTCCAAGCTAGATCATAAAAGTCATTGCATCTTCTTCCTTGTGCTCTTGGATCACTCATTGTGGGAAAAGCTGGCAGATATATACTGAGGACATACAAGCAGCCCTGTGGAAAACCCCATGAGGAAAGAAACTAAAGTCTTTTTCCAGGAGCCAGCACTTTCTTCCCAGCCATGTGAATGAGTCACCTTGGAATCTGGTCTTTCAGTTCAGGTCAAGCCTTCACACAACTGAAGCTCTGCAATCTGAGTCCTGATAGAGACCACATAGGGGACCCAAACCCATAAGTGATACTCTAGGCTGCTCCCAAATCTCTGATCCATAGTAATTATGATTGATAGAATTGTCTGTTTTGGTATAATTTGCTATGCAGCAGTATCTAACTAATACAAATATTTTAATTACAGATAATCTGAAATGCAGCTTCTGTTAATGGACAAAAATGGTTTCTATATAAATATTACTGTCATTTACAAAATAAATTTGTTACTTCATATAAATGAAAGTGAACAAGTGAAGTTGCTCAGTCGTGTCCGGCTCTTTGTGACCCCATGGACTGTAGCCCACCAGGCTCCTCCATCCATGGAATTTTTTAGGCAAGAGTACTGGAGTAGGTTGTCATTTCCTTCTACAAGGGATATTCCCAACCCAGCGATCAAATCTGGGTCTCCCGCATTGCAGGCAGATGCTTTACCCTCTGAGCTACCAGGGAATCTATGTCAAAAAATATAAGGGAGAAATCGCACAAATATCACAGGCACTATATATCATACCCAAGTGTAATCACTATCAGCATTCTGAATTTTTTCCAAACATACACTAATATATACACTTTTATAAAAATATGTATATACTCTAATACTGTTTTATTTTTTTTCTTTACCTATATAGTGGTTATCTTTGGACTACACATACATAACTAACTAATTGCTTTGATGGCGCTATAGTACTCAATTTTATAGATATACCCTAATATATTTTACCGATTCTTTCTTTGGACATTTAAGCTGTTTCCATCTCTTTAGTGTTATACTATTACTATAATCTGTTGCTTTTTATTGACGTTTGTTTTCATACTTATTCATATGTTTTTCTTATGATTAATTCCTTAGAGGAAACCCATATGCATACACATTTATAATGGTGAGAAATATTGAAATCTATTCTTACAGAGGCTGTGAGGGTGGGTATCTACTAATATTTGTTCCTTAAATTTTGTCTGATGTCCCAGCACTATTTATTAAATGACATTCAGTGTTTACAATGATTTAAAATGACTCCTTTATGATATACTAAATTATTTTATATACTTAGATCTGTTTATAGAATATGAATTAATTATATGCTTTTGATCTATCAGTCCATTTAAATTCTGGCATTTTATTTTTTTTGTCTTGAATTACAGCAATTATAGACTCTTCATTGCTCCTTGGTACAAAAATTCTTACCTCAAAGACATCCATTATACAGATTTACTGACTCTTCTCACCTATTTACTTGTCTAGATGAAACATAAACAATAGAATTTTTTTTTCTTATTTCAAGAAAAAAAGGCTCTTTAAGATATTGAATTGGGATAACCTTATGTATGTGTAAGTTTGGGAAAACATACAATTAAAATAGTGAGTTTTCCATTCAAGAAAGCATGTTCATCCATTAAATTTATCTTTATGGCTCAGAGGGTAGAGAATCCACCTGCAATACAGGAGACATAGGAGATAATTCCTGTGTTGGAAAGATCCCTTGGAGGAGAAAATGGCAACCCACTCCAGTATTCTTGCCTGAAAAATCCCATGGACAGAGGAGACTGGCAGGCTACAGTCCAAAGGGTTGCAAAGAGCTGGACACAACTGAGCGATTAAGCATGCACATTATATCCATACGTGTTATGAAAATATTTTTCCATTATTCTTCTTAATTAGTTGTTCCTAGTCCAAAGACAGCTTGATTTATTTCTATTTCATCTTGCATCTGGTTCTCTTACTGAATTTCAGTGATTAGTTCTAGCATATTTTCAGTTATTCTTCAAGATTTTTTAAGTAAACAGTTTACTGCTCTCATATAGTAGAAAGTTATGTTTCTTCTTCTCATTCTGCCTCTTCTGTTTCTTCTTCCTCTTTTTTCCCTTCTTCTTCTTTATGGTTAGAATATTTAGAATTATATCAAATTTTTGTGTTAATGTTAGGCATCCTGACCTTGTTTCTTCCTGAAAGGGAATACTTTCAGAATTATTATGCCAGTTTAAGAAACATGTGGCAAACTCAAAGGGAGTGATTTATCACAGCGGGTTAATTCACTACAGTCTGGATCCCTATCTCCTCATCTCTCATTCTGCCCTCTACTCCACTCTTCTCAAACTACTCTTGCAAAAGTCACCAAAGGGCAAATCCACGGGATCATTTTCAGTCTGCTTTGCTAAATGAATATACTGTGGTATTTGATACCACTGATCTCTTCTATGGTTTTTAAATACCCTCCTACCTGGGCTTCCTCAAGACCCCTTTTTCCTAATTAATTCTATTTCTCTGCTCACCTCAGGGCTCTTCCTCCAAATGTCCTATAGAGGACAGATCTCTTTTCTCTTCATGAGAGAGGCTCTCTCAGAGTTTTCCAGTCCATGGACAAATTTCTGGAATTGATCCTATAAGGTGATACCTTCCATCTCTGAAGATGTTCAGGAGCCCTACAGGTAAAGTCTGTAGCCTGTGGTCCCTTTTATCATACACACCCCAAGCCTGGCTTGTTGGCGCTTGCCCATCAGATCAGTTTGTCACTCAGTCATGTCTGACTCTCTGTGACCCCATGAATCGCAGCATGCCAGGCTTCCCTGTCCATCACCAACTCCCAGAGCTTGCTCAAACTCATGTCCATCGAGTCAGTGATGCCATCCAACCATCTCATCCTCTATTGTCCCCTTCACCTCCTGCCTTCAATCTTTCCCAGCATCAGGGTCTTTTCCAATGAGTCAGTTCTTCACATCAGGTGGCCAAAGAAATGGAGCTTCAGCATCAGTCCTTCCAATGAATATTCAGGACTGATTTCCTTCAGGATTGACTGGTTTGATCTCCTTGCAGTCCAAGGACCTCTCAAGAGTCTTCTCCAACACCACAGTTCAAAAGCATCAAGTCTTCAGTGCTCAGCTTTCCTTATGGTCCAACTCTCATATCCATATATGACTACTGGAAAAACCATAGCCTTGACTAGATGGACCTTTGTTGGCAAAGTAATCTCTGCCCACAAGGTCTAGGTTTGTCACAGCTTTTCTTCCAAGGTTTTGTGATGAATGCTTTAGAAAAAGTCCAAGGCTGGGTCAGTTTCAAGTAGATCCAGCCAACTGTTCTCACTCCAGGTTTCAGGATCTCAGTTTTTGTCAATCAGTGCCCAAACTTTCACATGAGAAACTTTGTAAACCTCTGACTTTAATGGTCAGTGTGATTCAGTAGCCCACATAGTGAAATTGTGCACTTGATTTTCAGCAGTATCAGCCCTGTGATCACAGAAGTAAAAGCTTCTTCTAAGACTAACAAGGAAACTCTGATCATTTTCTCTTTGTGAGCACTCAAGTGAACTCAAAGGAATCTATCTCATATCATTGCCTCTTCAGTTGTCATTACTGCCATTATAATCAAGTACAGTAGCCACTTTGGCCCTGAAAGGACAAGTTTCACTTGGCATTTCATCACAATCAAACACAAGTGAAAGCTGGACAAATTGTGAAGTCAACACTTGCTATTTTACTAGTATCCTGTCTCCCACTGGCAAGGAGCTCAGCATTGTACCCAAGGCCAAAGGCATGATCAAACTAAACTATCTTTGAACATCTATCTCCTGGGATCACTGTGTGTGTTAGTCGATCAGTCGTGTCTGACTCTTTGTAGCCCTTTGGACTGTAGCCCTCCAGGCTCCTCTGTGTATGGAATTCTCCAGACAAGAATCAGTCAGTTCAGTCACTCAGTCATGTCTGACTCTCTGTGACCCCATGGACTACAGCATGCCAGGCTTCCCTGTCCATCAGCAACTCCTGAAGCTTACTCAAACTCATGTCCATTGAGTCGGTGATGCCATCCAACCATTTCATCCTCTGTCGTCTCTTTCTCTCACCTTCAATCTTTCCCAGCATCAGGGTCTTTTCCAGTGAGTCAGTTCTTCACATCAGGTGGCCAAAGTATTGGAGTCTCAGCTTCAGCATCAGTCCTTCCAATGAATATTCAGGACTGATTTCCTTTGGGATTGACTGGTTGGACCTCCTTGCTGTCCAAGGGACCCTCAAGAGTCTTCTCCAACACCAAAGTTCAAAAGCATCAGTTCTTCGGTGCTCAGGCAAGAATACTGGACTGTGTTGCCATTTCCTTCTTCAGGGATCATCCTGACCCAGGGATCAAACCTGGGTCTCCCACATTGCAGGCAGGCTCTTTACCGTCTGAGCCACAAGGGAAACCCTACCAAGTACCAAATGTGTATCAGTCTAGATTCAATCCAGAGAAGGAAACAAGAGACTAATTTGAACAGGGAAAGACTAATATAAAGAATCATTTACTGTAATGGGATTGGCAAGCTGATACATTGGCAAGAAGGAAAGATAACTAAAGAATATTGAAAGAGTAGGTACAAGGAGCAGCCACAATGCTAAGACACCAGGAAGTTGCCACTCCTTGTGGGGCTGGGATCCAGAGGACGCAGGCATGGGTCACTGAATGGCAGAGAATTTGCTGTGGTAGGACACTAGCAGACACTTATTGGAAATCTTCTCTCTTGAGGAGAAAAGTAGTTCAGAGTTAAGTGTCTCATGAGAAACACTTGGTACAAAACTGCTTGAAGGAGGGTGCTGGGGAAGTTACTGGTGGCTGCTGCTGCTGCCCGCCTCCTACCGCAAGAGCTGGGTGCTGGAGAAAGTGTTTGTGCTTTAGGAGCCTGATGATGGAGAACACCATGTCAGTTGTAGGAGCCAGGGGATTCAGCACACTAGAACCCAGAAGCAAAACGTTCCCCGGCAGTGTATCTCTAGCGCCCTCTGTTGACAAAGATTCTGTGCAGCAAAGGAAAAATACTTAAAGAGCCCACATTCATTTTCCAAACATGGTGGGTTTGGAATAATAAATTGATAAACAGCACCAGAACACATAACATGGAAAGGATTAGATTTAATCCCAGAAAGCTAGTGAAGCTCCTGGAATTTAAATTCTCATCTCCAATACGGAGATGATAATACCTAATAGGGTTGTTATGAGGATTAGATACATTGTACATAAATAAAATACAATTTTGAATACATTGCTGATTTTTAGTAATAGTCAACATTATTATTATCATTGAGTTTATAACATATGCATAAAATTTTGCATCCTATATTTTTAACTGAAAACCATGCTATTATTTAAAAATTGTCCTAAATGTATCATGTTCCATTTAGTTGTTTTAAAATTAATTTTAAAAAATAATAAATTTCACAGATTACATAATATACTGCATTAACTAATTTTGATAAAAAGATAGCTAAGATAATATTACTGATTACAAAGAAAATTTTGCAGGCACTTTTCACAATATCATTTTCCAGTTTTATTTTAAATCTCGAAACCAGAAAATGCTATCCCAGAATTCAATTTCTGCTCCATCTTGTACACTCATAATGATTAAATAACATTCTTCATTTTAAACTAACATTTTCAACGTGATCTGTTCTCTGATATAGTTTTGATACTTGGCTTTGAAATATTTGAAATAAAATATTTATTAGCAAATTTTGTATTAGATTATTTAGTGTGTTGTCTTTTGGATGCATCAAGTTGGCTAGGCTAATGTCCCCATTTATCTAAACATTAATCTAAGTATTGTTACAAAGGTAGTTTGTAGATGTGATTTAAGTCCATAATCAGATGACTTGTAAATAAGGTAGATTATCAAAGATAATTGGGATGAGACTCATTCAATCATCTGAACGGACAGCTGCTGCTTCCTTGAAGAAGAATAGATTCTGCCTGCATACAACAGCTTCAGTTCAGGCTCCAGCGTTTCAGTCTTCCTTTCCTAACAGCCAGCCCTTTAGATCTCAAACTTGCCAAGCCAACTCCCACAACTGTGTAAGCAAATTCCTTGCAATAAATCTCTTAATTCCTATTGGTCCTGTCTCTCTGATCTGACCTTGACTGATACATTCCAGAAAAGATGGAGTATTTTACTTCTTTAAATATATCTACATTTTCAAAAGAAAAATCAGCTATGAGCTGCTAAATAGGGAAGTCGACACAGGTGGTAAGGACAGTAAGCAAAACTGAACCTAACTAAAGAGTATAAATCATAAAACACATTTTTGAAACATATTATAAACATGTCCAAACTCATCAAACTATATATACTAAAATATGTGCAACTTTCTATACATCAATTATACTTCAATAAAGTGGTTTTTAAAAAGGAACTTAATTCTGTCCTCTTCGAAGTAATGTAAGTGCCATAGTAAAATATTGGTAAAAGAGAGGAATAATCTTAGTACTCTGATATAACCACTGTTAACAGCTCTCCTTTTGTGCATCCTGTGCGTGTGTGAGCTATAATCAAACAGCATATAATTTTGTTTTTAAAAGCATGTTTGGACTTCAAAGTCTGGACTTACTTCTCTCTGTTCTTCCTATAGCTAAAACCCCTATGCATAATACATACAACAAACACAGAAAGACCTTCCAAAATGTTGGGGAAACTGAGGCAAATTTGTTAGAGTCCTTGGGACTTGAAGAACAGTACGGCAGTGAGCTCCTGGGTTTTCATTTTCAATTTGCCTCCTGTATGCCCCAGACAGCAGATTGGAGAAGTTCACAGCCCAGGAAAGCTGACAGGTACAGAGAAAAAGTTAAATACTGCTTGTGATTACAGTTATATAACATTCTTCAAATGATAAAATTTTACAGATGAAGACTTGATTAGCGGTTGCCAGAGGGTAGTGATGTAGGCAAGAATATGACTATAACGGGATGGTAAAAGGGAATTTCTTTGTCATGATGGGTTTTTCTGTACTGTGAATGTAATAGTAGTTACCTGAATCTACACATTTGAAAAAATGCATAGCACTGCAAATATACATACATACATGCATACACACACCACAAATCTACTCATGGAAAAATTAGTGAAATCTGAACAACAAACCTGTCATATCATTAACTGCATTATACAAATGTCAATTTTGTGGTTTTGATACTGTGTTATAATTATGTAAGATAGTATCATTATGGGAAGCTGGAGAGAGGAAGGGTACATAGGTCTCTGTAGTATTCTTGCAACTTCTTATATGTCTATAATTATTTCAAAATAAAAACTAAAAAAATGAAAGTGTATTGCTTGTTAATGTATTCAGGCCATAGCAGTTGTCACTTGAACATCACCGTATGCTCAAAAGTAAACACTATCATATATCTTAAGATACTCAAACAAATGCCTAAATCACAGAGATATTACAAATAACCTAAGGATATATATGGAAATGCAATGAAGAAACATTAAGTCTGAAAAGTCAAGTATAAAGTATATGTTCTTAGTCTTAGGAAATGAGATGCTGTGGTAGCTTTGTATCTGAATAATTTGGAACTTATTAGCAACTCAATCTGTTAGATTCTAAAACAGAATTTTGTCAGACATAAATATAGAATAAAATTAATTTGTGATTATTGTAAATGATAAATTACCCAAGATTTTAGTCACTTATACCATATATTGTTCAGTGATTAATTAATTGTAGGCATGTGTATGAGTGCCTAAGTATGGGGTCTCTGTGTATTTGGAGAGAGAGAAAAAGAGAATTTTATTTGAGCTTTATTAATGTTCATAATTTAATTATGTTGCTAAGTAGAGTAAATGCAATTCAAGCTAAGTATCTATCGATGAGTGAATGAATAAAGAAAATGTGATATATGATGGAATATTATTCAGCCATAAAAAGAAAGAAATCCTGCCATTGTGACAATATGGATGAACCTGGAAGACATTATGGTAACTGAAATAAGCCAGTTCAGTTCAGTTCAGTTCAGTCGCTCAGTCATGTCTGACTCTTTGCAACCCCATGGACTGTAGCACGCCAGGCTTCCCTGTCCATCACCAACTCCCGGAGCCTGCTCAAACTCATGTCCATTGAGTCAGTGATGCCATCCAACCATCTCATCCTTTGTCGTCCCCTTCTCCTCCTGCCCTCAATCTTTCCCGGCATCAGGCTCTTTTCAAATGAGTCAGTTCTTCGCATCAGGTGGCCAAAGTATTAGAGCTTCAGCTTCAGCATCAGTCCTTCCAATGAATATTCAGGACTGATTTCCTTTAGGATGGACTGGTTGGATCTCCTTGCAGTCCAAGGGACTCTCAAGAGTCTTCTCCAACACCACAGTTCATAAGCATCAATTCCTCAGCACTCAGCTTTCCTTATAGTCCAACTATATAGTCCAACAATTGCACTCCTCTCACATGCTAGCAAAGTAATGCTCAAAATTGTGAACTGATAACTTCCAGATATTCAAGCTAGATTTAGAAAAGGCAGAGAAACCAGAGATCCAATTACCAACATCCATTGGATAATAGAAAAAGCAAGAGAGTTCCAGAAAAAACATCTATATCTGCTTTATTGACTACGCCAAAGCCTTTAACTATATGGATCACAACAAACTATGGAAAATTCTTCGAGATGGGAATACCAGACCACCTTACCTGCCTCCTGAGAGATCTGTATTCAGGTCAAGAAGCAATAGTTAAAACCGGACTTGGAACAACAGACTGGTTCCAAATTGGGAAAGGAGTACATCAAGGCTGTATATGGTCACCCCGCTTATTTAACTTATATGCAGAGTATATCACACTAAATGCCAGGCTGGATGAAGCACAAGCTGGAATCAAGATTGCTGGGAGAAATGTCAATAACCTCAGATACACAGATGACACCACCCTTATGGCAGAAAGTGAAGAGGGACTGAGGAGCCTCTTGATGAAAGTGAAAGAGGAGAGTGAAAAAGCTGGCTTTAAACTCAACATTCAAAAAACTAAGTTCATGGCATCCAGTCCCATCACTTCATGGCAAATGACACCAGTTCCTTGGAAGAAAAGCTATGACTAACCTAGACAGCATATTAAAAAGCAGAGACATTACTTTGCTGACAAAGGTCCGTCTAGTCAAAGCTATGTTGTTTCAGTAGTCATGTATGGATGTGAGAGTTGGACTATAAAGAAAGCCAGTCACAGAAGGACAAATATTGCATGATTTCACTTCTATGTAGAATCTAAAGAAGTTAAACTCATAGAACCAGAGACAAGAATCGTGGCTGCCAGTGGGGTAGGGGAAATGGGGAGATGTTGGTCAAAGGTACAAACTTTTAGTGATAAGATGAATGAGTTCTGGGGTTCTATGATGACTGTGCTGTATTGTATAACTGAAATTTGCTAAGAGAATAAATCTTAAGTGTTCTTACTAAATTCACACACAGACACAAATGGTAACTATGTGAGGTGATGGATGTGTCCAATTGCCTGATTGTGGTAGTACTTCACAATACAGGATAGGTATTTTAAAATAGCATGTTGTATATGTTAAATATATACAATTTTTAAGTGTCAGTTATATCTCAATAAAGCTAAGGAAAAAAAACTGCAATTTAAACCTCACATTGCAGGTGCTGGAGAACTTGGCAGGTTACCTAACATAATAGATGAATGAGAGAATCAAGATTCAAATCCTGATAGATTTTTAATGGACTGAAATTAACAAGGCAAAGTTCAATTTTAAAAACTACAAAAAAAGAAAATAAAATACTGGCAAGATAATTTTTTTTTATCCTATGTATTAGAGTACAGGTTTAGTGATAATCTGACAGGGTTTGAATCCTAGTGCTACCACTATCTGACCATGAGTCCTTAACAATGACCCGAACTACTGTAAAGCGTCTGCCTAAAATGCGGGAGACCCGGGTTTGATCCCTGGGTGGGGAAGATCCTCTGAAAAAGGAAATGGCAACCCACTCCAGTACTCTTGCCTGGAAAATCCCATGGGAGAAGCCTGGTAGGCTACAGTACATGGGGTCGCAAAGAGTCGGACACAACTGAGCAACTTTACTTACTTATTTACTGGAACAGGCTTTTAAAAACTATGCTTTCAACTGTGTATTTATAGGCTACTAATAGCACATTTATTGACCACTCATTATTTGTCAGGCATACAGTGTCACATTATGTCCTCAGATGAGAATAGCTCTTATGCTCATTTTAATTATGAGGAAGCTATACCTTGGAGACACAATACCACTAAAACAGAAGAAGCTAAAAGTCAAGTGCCAGACTTGTGAGGACTGAAACCCAGAAAAATGATTATTTCCTACGTGCATCTTGTACCAGAGGAGAAAATAATTTTCCCTCTACCCTTCTAGGTTTTTGGTTGAGACCACCTTGCAGTAAAAGACGAATTAAAAGAAGAAAAACAAACAACTTGAATAACATGTATATCTACTTTTCGTAGGAGAGACCCAGGGAAATTGAGTCACTCACCAAAACGGCTGAAATCCTCACTTTAAAGATCATCTTTAACTAAGAGGCTATTGGAGAGTAGTGGTTTGGGGATTCAAAGAGGAGAAAGGCAATTCACATGGGGATGGAAAAGCAAATATTTGGTAAACAAATCTTCGCTGGGCCAAGAAGAGCCCATGGGACACAGAGTGGACCCTGATCTCTAGGCCCTGTTGACTTCCCCCACCACACCTAACTCACGTTCTTTCAGATACCCTGATGATAGCTCTTTTCTGGGAACAGGCCCACTATATAAATTCTTTTAGGCAAGTAGGGGGATGGTCAAAGGCTCTTCCTGCATCTTTTGGGCCTTGATTTCTTTTCAGCTCAAAATAATCTGTATGCCAAAGAGACATATTTGTGGATAGCAAACTACTTCCGTACAGTATCAAGAGCACCGCTTATCAGAGATGGCTTGATGAAAACGGGAGGTATGGACAAGATTTGGAAGGCGGAGGGAAAAGGTTGGGCAAGTTTTCAAACAGTCCTAAAAGTGGAATAGGTGGAAGCAACTTTGCTATGGATTTGGTGGAAATAAAGATAAGGAAGGGGCTAGGAAATAAGGAATACAATTAATTAGGAATTATCGAGTCATTTATTTGCCAAAATTAGTTAGTAAGCACTAAGGAACCGTTTCATGTTCTTGAGCAAGAGACGGAAAGATTTATGGTATGTTTCCAGAAAAGTAGTCTGGTAGCTGAAGTCCTAGAGAAATAGGACAAAGAATAGGATAGCAGAGGCACTGGGAGAAGCTGTTATAATGAACTATCTTGGTTACCATGGTGATGGCAAGGCAAGGATACATACTAGATTCAGGACAGAGTGACCCATATGTTGCCTTTTCTCACCAAACTCTGTTCTGTTGCCATAGATGAACATCCTGAACATTATTTCTTTTTTATTTAACATGTAACTATTACTCACTTTAGGAGCTTGAAAAATGGATCCTTATCTTTCATGTTACAAATTGCAGCATTCATTTTCTTCTAAAAAGCATAGAAGCCAGAAATATTTCTGTGTATCTGCACACTTTAGATGAAGCATAATTGTTTCCAATGTTTGTTTTGGGAAATAGAACCAAAGCTCTTATACTAGACCAATTATCTACCTAACAACATTCAATAGCACCATCTTGCTTCTGAAAATTAAAATCCAGTTTTCTAGTTCCTCTAAATCATATCCACTCCCAATCGTTTTACATGACATCCCACCTGCGTTCAAACCATGATTTCAACAATATTATGAATAGAACTTTTGTCTTTTCACTCTCAGATCGTAAGAGCCTGGGGGTAAAAATAATGTCATAAATAGCACAGAAAAGAGTTTGTTTTCTCCCTTCCCCTTGTGATGGAGAACTGTGGATCTCTAACTGATCTAAAATTCCTTCCAATCACACGTGGTGGATGGAGTCTTATCCTTGTTCTTCAAGCTATCACATAGCATATGCCATTTCCCTCTGGCATGCATTGATGACTGATTACACTTCTGTTCTGCCATTATCTCCTCTCCTAATCTGGCTGTGATGTGAACCTCCTGACTCATGCCATGATCAAAGCCTTGATGTCCCTTTAAACGGAAATGCTCTGTTTTCTTTTCATTGTATTAATAGACACAAATTTTGCTATTAATACTACCTTAAAAGGGGTCTGATATATTTCATCCACACTTTGACTAAACTGTTGTACTGGCCAGCAAGCAGGGCTTTGAGGAGTTTAACCATGGTAGGTTTTATTTTTCACCCCTTCTTTCTTGCCCTTCCTTGGATTCCCACAGGGGCTAGAATGCTATGAGTGTCGGGAAGGAAAAAGCTTTCCTCTCCCCTTCTGTGTTCTTCTGGCTGGTCCAAGAATCAAGCTGACATGACAACGAGTCACAAGAGAAAGTCAAATTTAATCTCACAGTATGGGAATTCCACATACACAGAAGCTCAGAGACAGAAAGCTAAAATAAGGTATACACACCACTCTGAACTAAGAAAAGGGGTAGGGGCCTGGGGCTTCCAAGGACAGGAGGGTCATTCACAGGGTGATAAGACGCGGACCAGATGTTTGGTAATTAGACGTCTGTCCTGCCATATAGATGAGGTCACTTAGATGAAATTAATCTCAGGTTCAAAACTCTTTTCTGGAAAATATTAGCAATTTAAATTCTAGGTAATTAAGGGAGGGGTAGTAGTTTCTTATGAACCCACAAGGTCTCAATTGCCTTTAGCTTAAGACGTGTCTAAATAGTCTCTTTGCAACCCCAGGGACTATAGCCCACCAGGCTCCTCTGTCCATGGGATTCTCCAGACAAGATTACTGGAGTGGGTTGCCATTCCCTTCTCCAGGGGATCTTCCTGACCCAGGGATCTAACCTGGGTGTCCTGCCTTGAAGGCAGATTCTTTATCATCTTAGCCACCAGGGAAGCCCTTAGCTCAAAATAGCCCCCGTGCAAAAAGTAGCACATTCTGGGCAGGCTTGTTATGAGTCCCTACATGACCCATCTCGAGTTTTTTCCAAAACTTCAACATCTTCCATTGCTGAGATACTGATCTTGAATCACATTTGTGTGGATAGACTTTCACTCCCCTTGGAAAGCTTGTTCTCAGAACCTCTTATTTCTCTTTTAAATAGCTACAATGCTTCAGAAGCCAAACACCTAGGGTGTATATAGCTTTGAAAATTCTCAAGCTAAGAAACCCTGCTACATAAAGAAACAAAACGTCTCCTGTAATAAGCCTCAGACACTGCATTGACAACTAGCTACTTTTTTGTTGTTGCTGTAGTCACTCACTGGAGTCTAACTCTTACAACCTCATGGACTGTAGCCTGTCAGGCTCCTAAAAAAACTCACCTCAATGCTTTTCCCAGCTATTTTCTCCTGCTCTTTTGCTCTAGTAAGACAGCAAGAAATAGCTGAGAAAAGCATTAAGCTTTTTTTTTCTTTCTCTTTCTGAGGAAGTTTATACTGATATGTATCTTTTATTTAAAGCATCTTCCTTAGTCCCTTAACAGTTTATAGCCCATACCAGAATAAGGATATTAAATGTCATTTTCACACTATTTTTTCTATATGAAAGAGTCGTATAATAACTTGTTATTCTTCATAGTTGGACTTACTTATGATGCAACATTTGGAACACCATATCTTGCATATGCTCTTTGAACCCATCATGCTTCCATTATTGGTCTTTTAAAACCTGAAGGATGGTAGACTATGCCACCCCAAATACGTCTCTTTGGCACAGGATTATCTTGAGCTGATTGTTTTGAGAAACAGCAGATAAAGGAGGAGCTCTGAAAACCAAGTAGGAGCTACCCTTTTGTAAGGGACATTTACATTTTCAAGGCAAATCTCCATTTGTAAGGGTGACTCCTGCTCTACACCAGGAAGAGGGTAAGTCTATCTCTAGAAAGTCTTATCAGTGGAAAAAGTACCAACTTAGATCTGCACAACAACCTTACCCTAGTTTACTGTGCATTGCTTGGTAACCTCCCATAACTGGTCTCCCTGTCTCCTTCCATTTTCCTTTGTCTTTAGCTGGAAATGGTATTTAAGGCAGTGAATTGGGTTGTTCAGGGAGTGACTCAACTTTTCTGGGTATCTCCCATGTATACAGGAGGCAGACATGTTATTAAAATTCTGTTTGTCTTTCTCCTGTTAATATGTCTTGGGTGGGGGGTGCTCAGCCAAGAACCTAGAAGGGTAAAGGAAAAATTATCCCCCCTAAAGTTTTATGCTTATTAAAAAAATAAACTCAAAACAGTTTGAAGACTTAAATATAAGACATGACACCATAAGACTCCTAGAAAACATAGGCAAAATATTCTTAAACATAAATCGCAGCAATATTTTCTTAAGTGAGTTTCACAATGCAAAATAAATAAAAGCAAAAATAAACAAACATGATCTAATCAAGCGTATAAGCTTCTGCAAGGCAAAGGAAACCATAAACAAAACAAAAAGATAACTTACTGACTGGGAGAAAATATTTGCAAATAATGCAACCAAGCAGGGGTTAATTTCTAAAATATACAACAACTCATACAACTCAATACCAAAAAACAAAACAACCCAATCAAAAAATGGACAGAAGACCTCAACAGACATTTCTCCAGAAGAGACATACAGATGGTCAATAGGTACAAGAAACATGCTCAACATTAATTATTAGAGAAATGCAAATAAAAGCTACAATGAAGTATCATTTCACACCCATCAGAATGGCCATCATCAAAAAGTCTGCAAATAATAAATGCTGGAGAAGATGTGTAAAGAAAAGAATTCTCTACACTCCTACTGGGAATGTAAATTGGAGCAGAGACTATGGAAAAAAAATACGACCCAGCACTCCCACCCCTGGACATATATCTGGAAAATACAAAAACTCTAATTAAAAAATATATATGCACCTCAATTTTCACAGCAGCACTGCTTTCAATAGCCAAGACATGGAAGCAACTTAAGTGTCTATCAACAGATGAAGAGATAAAGAAGACGTGAAATATATGTGTGTACACACACACAATAAAACATCACTTGGTCATAAAGAAAATGAAATAATGTCATTTGCAGCAACATGGATAGACCTAAAGATTGTCATACTGAGTGAAATAAGACAAACATATGATATCACTTGTATGTGGAATCTAAAAAATAAGACAAATGAATTTATTTACAAAGCAGGAACAGACTCACACTACTATATATAAAATAGATAACCAACAAGGACCTGCTATACAGCACAGGGAACTATATTCAATATTTTGCAGTAATCTATAATGGAAAAGAAACTGAAAAAATATATTTTAGGTTGGTGCAAAAGTAATTATGGTTTTATATTGTTGAAATTCACCATTTGATATTGGAATACATTCTTAAACAAATGTGGCTTAGTTATACATCATTTTAAAGTACATCTCTGGCTTTACATCTTTTGCTAATGGCTTATTATTTGCTGTTTATTTTACATGTATTTTAGGCCATGGAAATGCTGTTAGACAAAAAGCAAACTTGAGCAATTTTCTTATTTGAGTTCAAAATGGGTTGTAAAACAGCAGAGACAACTCACAATATCAACAACGCATTTGACCCAGGAACTGCTAATGAACGTACAGTGCAGTGGTGGTTCAAGAAGTTTTGCAAAGGAGATGAGAGCCTTGAAGATGAGCATAGTGGCTGGCCATCAGAAGGTGACAACAACCAATGGAGAGCAATCACTGAAGCTGATCCTCTTACAACTACACAAGAAGTTGCCCAAGAACTCAGTGTCAACTATTCTATGGTTGTTTGGCATTTGAAGCAAATTGGAAAGGTGAAAAAACTTGATAAGTGGGTGCCTCATGAGCTGACTGGAAATAAAAAAAAAAAAATTGGCATTTTGAAGAGTCATCTTCTCTTATTCTATGCAACAGTGAACCTTTCTCAACTGGATTGTGATGTGTGACAAAAAGTGGATTATATATGACAACTAGTGATGACCAGCTCAGTGGTTGGACCAAGAAGAAACTCCAAAGCTCTTTCCAAAGCCAGATTTGCACCAAAAAAGACCATGATCACTGTTTGGTGGTCTACTGCTCATGTGATCCACTACAGCTTTCTGAAGCCCAGTGGAACTATCACATCTGAGAAGTATGCTCAGCAAATTGATGAGATCCACTAAAAACTGCAACATCTGCAGCCAGTATTAGTCAACAGAAAGGGCCCAATTCTTTTCTGAGAGTGTACATCACATAACCAGTGCTTCAAATGTTAAACAAAGTGGGCTATGAAGTTTTGCCTCATCTGCCAAATTCGCCTGACCCCTCGCCGACCAATGTCCACTTCTTCAAGCATCTCAACAACTTTTTGCAGGGAAAACACTTCTACAACCAGCAGGAGGCAGGAAATGCTTTCCAAGAATTTGTGGAATCCCAAAGCACAGATTTTTTACACCACAGGAATTAACTTCTCCTTGGCAAAAATGTGCTAATTGTAATGGTTACTATTTTGATTAACAAAGATGTGTCTGAGCCTAATTATAATGATTTAAAATTCATGGTCTGAAACCACAATTACTTTTGCACCAACCTAACTGAATCACTTTGAAGTATACAAAAGTAACACAATATTGTAAATAACAATACTTCAGTTTTTTTTTAAAGTGTGTTATAGGAAATAAAAATTTTTCTACTTCTCTCAGATTAAAAATAAAAGTAGAATATGATATAACTGAAAGAAATATCTGGCTCTATTTATAAGTATTCAATATAAACCTAAATGCATTTTTCATTTAATTACTTTTATTAAGGATATTGAACTATCATATTTTAATATCTTTATTTTTATTTAATAGCAATATTTTAATTTAGTTTGACCTTTACCTATCGTGTGAACATTTTCAGCATTTCAATCAAAGAGAGATCAATACAAAAATGCTTCAATAAATGTTTCAGAATTCCAGCAGACTACTTAAAGTTCATTATTTAAATTCTTGGATTTCACTCAAAGATGAATGTCAATTTGAAGAAACTCAGAGGACTTATTCATGCCCTCACTTTCAGAATAAAAGCATTCTCTATTTGCATTATTTTTTTTTCTCCTCTTAAACTATGTGTTTAAAATACCATGCTACACCATCTCAGTCACTAAGCATTCAAATAATACCGTAGTAGCTGAGTGATAGGGCTTCCTGGGTCGCTCAGATGGTCGCAAAGTTCCTCTGGAGAAGGGAGAGCCTACTCACTCCAGCATTCTTGGGCTTCCCTTGTGACTTAGATGGGAAAGAATCTGCCTGCAATGCAGGAGACATGGGTTTGATCCCTGGGTTGGGAAGATCCCTTGGAGGAGGGCATGGCAACCCACTCCTGTATTCTTGCCTGGAGAATCCCCACTGACAGAGGAGCCTGGCGGGCTACAGTCCATGGGGTCACAAAGAGTTGGACGTGACTCAGTGACTAAGCACAGCACAGCTGAGTGATATGTGACATAATCACTGGGGTTGACTTATGTAGAGGAAAAATAATACAGTAGATGGTCATCTCACCATTTTTCTGATTTGGAAATCAAGATAAAAATTTTTTCTGATTTGGAAATCACGATAAAAATCGGTTTCTTAGTATGGAAGACATGGAGCTATACCTCCTAGTGCTCCTCCAAGGTAGGACATGCTGCTCATGCGGAATGTCTTCAGGTGACTGCCTCCATTTGTCAAGAGTGGGTGTCTCAGCCACCTGGCCCTAGGTTACACCCCACCACGCAAGCCTGCATCCTCTGCCTGATTGAGTCAGAGTTTAGAAGCTCAGACAGTTCAGATCGGTGTTAAATATTCTGCATGGCAATCCAGAGCTCCCTGTCATATTGGCCAAGGCCTTATGAGGTCTGTGTGTTTTTTATTACTTCATATGCCCCAATCTCCTTCCTCTCCATTCCTTACACAGAAATTGATCTCTAATAAACCTCTTATACCCCAGACTCTCTCTGCTTATACTAAACTCAATCAATGACAATTAGGGATTAAATGTTATGCTTTTGGGGTCCTTACTGATGGTTACAGGGCTTCTCAGGTGGCACAGTGGTAAAGAATTTGCCTGCCAATGCAAGAGATATAAGGGACGCAGGTTCAATCCCTGGGCTAGGAAGATCCCTGGAGTAGGAAATGGCAACCCACTCCAGTATTCTTGCCTGGGAATTTCCATGGACAGAGGAGCCTGCAGTCCTTGAGGTTGCAAGAGTCATACATGACGGAGCATGCACGCACACTTGCACCCACGGATGGTTACAAAGCAGTCTGTTCTGGTAGTTTAAATTCATCCTCAATGACAATGTCAGACTCCAACCAATCATCTATCTACCCATTCATCTATCTTTGAGACATGTTTGCAAATATATTTATCTTGAGCTGGTCTTTGATTTCAAGGAGCTTTCAGGCAGATGGAAGAGATAAGATATTTAGTGCAAATTGACTAAGAAAGGAAAAAGGGCATCAGTACAGATCTGTAAATGAATAAACCAGGTTGAAGCAAATAAACAAAATTGATGATGGAAGAAGGTATAGAATTACAGTGGTGGTAGTTGACCTCAGAGTTTATTGTAAGGGTTTTATTCTCCAGTATCCAAGTTCAGGAAATGTTAGATCCCTGACCTTAAAAAACATATCCCTTGTATCTGTGGGAATCAGTATCCAACTGTAAGCACACAGTTGTTTGGAGATACTGGAACCTAACCTTTCCCAATACCTTGCTAGACACAGCACTGCTTTCGTGTTACTACTAGATATGTCGACAGAAAGAAACCTCAATGGAAAGAAGCTGAATTCACTCTCTCCTACTAAAAAGCAAAAGGTAGTTCAGGAATGCGTTAAGGATACTTCTGATGACATTTGTCTTCATTCTACTGTAAATGATCTTTATCTCTGTCTTCCGTAAAGTACTGGGATCCTACTGTGCTTTATTTTAGACTATTTATTCAAATTGAAGAGCACTAGTTCCCTGTTTTTCAAGTTCTACAAGCACTTTTAACTTCAAACCATTTACTAGACCCTCTAAATTAGGATGGGCTTCTCTAACAGCTCAGTTGGTAAAGAATCTGCCTGCAATGCAGGAGACCCCGGTTTGATTCCTAGGTTGGGAAGATCTGCTGGAGAAGGGATAGGCTACCCACTCCAGTATTCTTGGGCTTCCCTTGTGGCTCAGCTGGTAAAGAATCTGCCTGCAATCCAGAAGACCTAGGTTTGATGCCTGGATTGGGAAGATCCCCAGAGAAGGGAATTTCCACCCTAGTATTCTGGCCTGGAGAATTCCATGGACTATGTCCATGGGGTCACAAAGAGTCGGACTCAACTGAGTGACTTTCACTATATTAGAATGCTTTCATTTTACTGTGTTGTTTGAAAAAACATGGACCAAAAGTTACTCTAAATTCATCAGCACTTTAATTTTTCACTGTGTTAACTATTAGAGCAGGCATTGACATTTTGCAACACTGTGTTTAAAAAAATGTATTTAACAAACTATTTTTCTGTTTGTTGTGCCTATCTTAGAATGTAGAGATCCTCAACTTGTACCTATATTTCCATTGCCTCTCATTTGTCTGCAGCCTAGAGATAGGACTCCATACTCATTGATGATGGAAACCTATTGGTAATTTCGCCAATTCAAGACTTACTGATATTGAGTAGAGATGTTTTGTATGGATTTCACTGACATCTTATTAGATATATACAAGACAATACAAAGCAAATTACTTTGTCTAGTTTCCTAACATTAGGCTTACATATGATGGGTATATTCTGAAAGAGATCATGCAACTTTAAGCATTAAATATGCTAAGAATGTCTTATGCTTGTGTTTTATGTCAGTGTCTTGGTATATCATAGCTCATGCTTAATTTACTTTTTCCCTTTCCTTTTGAGCTACTTAATCCTTTGCAACCATACTCATTATGAAAGTGGCCAATTTTCTGGTTTCTCAAGTCCAGGTGCTTATCTCATCATGGTCCATTTTTTCCCTTGCTTAGGTATTCACATTTAACCTTCAAGCTATTAATTTATAGTCAACTAAAAATCCATCTTTAACATTGCTCTAACTAATGACAACACACAGTTCATGATGAAATTTCAGATATTTGGGCAGATGATTGAGGAAATACATCTTAACAAGGGATTCTATCAGAGGGAATTCCATCTTAACACCTTGCTGATGGCCTCCTGATAAGGCCAGTTCTGACATTAGTTTGTGTTACTACCTGTTTCTAAAAATGCCTACATTAGAATACATTGACTATCTTTTGTGCTCATTGAAGACATTCTGAAACTTTCTAAAATATAAGATGAAAATAACCTATAGAAAGTATCTAGTCTATGTTTTATCTAGTTCAAGGCTGTCTTCTAAAATAAGTGTGTTACATATTTCTAAAAAATAGCTTAATGAAAATGAGCTTGCTGTGTTTATGTGGATACATGCCATAACAGTGGAAGTTTCAGCTTTTGGTTATCAGCAGGGTACGGATGTTGATTCACATAATATGTTTAAAGGCTGCTGCCTTTGCTCAGAAATCTTTGGAAATAACCATTAAAGATATAAACAAAAGAAGAGCTAATGGTTCCTATGGTTTACAAATAACTTTTCAACTCAGTTTTATTGGGTATTATAAGGTTGATTGCATTATCAGAGCAATCTACCATATACAGAAGTTCTACTCTTTGGGAGCTAAGGCAATGCTATTTACTGTTTGAAGTAATCTGTGTTTCTTTCTGAATATTTATGTTTTGCCCTTGTATATTTTTTGTAATCATATTTATTTATATATATTAAGCCAAAAGCATTATAAATTTAGAGTGTACATATACATACACACATGTACAAGATTTGGCTCAAACTTAAGTATGTTTAAGAAATGATAAATTTTTTTATATTATTTTTGCCACAGTTCATTCCTGGAAACAACATTTTAAACTGTGTTAACACTAGATTACAAAATTTTTCCATAGATATAGTCCCTTGGAAAGAAAATATATAATGATAGGTGTTAATTGTAGGTAATTAGTTTGAAATAGTGAAAGTAGGTCCTAACAGAGATTTTTTCAATTTCTCAAATGTGTTGAAGAAATTGTAGTCTTTTCTTACTTACCAGATTATTGGGTATCCAACCCCTGGTGGCTCAGCTGGTAAAAAATGTGCTTACAATGCAGGAGACCTGGGTTTGATCCCTGGGTTGGGAAGATACCCTGAAGAAGGGAAAGGCTACCCATTCCAGTATTCTGGCCTGGAGACTTCCATGGACTGTAGAGTCCATGGGGTCGCAAAGAGTCGGACACGACTGAACGACTTTCACTTTCACTTTGGGGCATCCCAGGTGGCACTAGTGGTAAAGAACCCGCCTGCCAATGTAGGAGATTTAGGAGACCTGGGTTCAATCCCTGGGTCAGAAAGATCCCCTGAAGGAGGAAATGGCAACTCACTCCAGTATTCTTGCCTGGAGAATCCCATGGACAGAGGAGCCTGGCGGGCTACAGTCCACAGGGTCACAAGGAGTCAGACACGACTGAAGCGACTTAGCACGCACAACATGTGAGATGATAGATGTGACAATAATTTATGTAAATGTATGGTTTTGATAAGTGGACATATATTTTTATACATGGTGAATATTTATGGGAAATCACAGATGGCCTAAAGACATGTTCTAAGATCTTATTTTGTTATAATGAAGTCAGTGGAAGATATTCACTTGCAGGGACTTAGGCACACTTGTTGTTGCTGTTGTTGTTCATTAGCACTCAATACTCTACATATAGTTAATTACAACATCTAGATTGAGTTTAAATGAATGGTTTTCATTAATTAGAGAGCATCCGCATCTTCATTCTAGTGTTAAAAATATATAGTTTTATAATTTTTACCTGAAGTGTACTGGTCATGTTTATGTCTGATGGATGGCTTAGCATATTTAAATCATTAAGGGCTTTGGAAACCAGAAGTATGCAAAGAGAAAGAATGGGTTAACCAAAAAATGTAAATAATTTGAGCTATTTTGCAATTATAAATTGCAAAAATTTTTTGCAAAATTGCAAAAAAATTATAAAAAAAAATACTAAATGTAATATATTCCCTAAGTAATTTACAAGTACATATAGATTTGTACTATTTGGATGGCATTTATCTTTTTTTTTTTTTTGAAGCGTTAAGTTGTTCAGTTGTGTCGGACTCTTTGCAGCACCAAGGACTACAGCCCGACAGGCTACTCTGTCCATGGAATTCTCCAGGCAAGAATACTAGAGTGGGTTGCCATTCCCTTCTCCAGGGGATCTTCCCAACACAGGAATCAAACCCAGGTCTTCCACATTACAGACAGATTTTTTACCATCTGAGCCACCAGGGAAGCCCTTTATCATATAAACCTTCTTTTATCATATATACCCTCTTGTAAACCAAAATCTTCCCCTGTGGCTCAGCTGGTAAAGAATCTGCCTGCAATGTGGGAGACCTGGGTTTGATCCCTGAGTTGGGAAGATCCCCTGGTAAAGGGAAAGGCTACCCACTTCAGTATTCTGGCCTGGAGAATTCCATGGACTGTAGAGTCCATGGGGTCGCAAAGAGTCAGACATGACTGAGCAACTTCCACTTTCACTTTCACTCTTATAAACCGCAGCTGAATCAAATACTTTTGATTTAGTTAGAATGAAGGTAAAGTAACCACTCTTGTTCATGATATCACTATAGAAACTCAAAAAAATATAAACTGGAAAAAAAAAAAAAACCAAACTGGCATTTCTTTTCTGTGTATAAAAGTAGTATACATTCTTTGTAAACAGTTTGGAAGTTACAGAAAATTACAGAGGTAAAGTTACCATAACACTTTACCTCTAAAATTTTCTGTAACTACCTTTCTAAGATACCCATGGTCAATATTTTAGTATTTTGGATTATCTCTGCCTATCTATACACACTTACCTATCTATACAGTGCCTATGGGCACACACAGCTATTCAACTTATAAATACACATGTGTGTGCAAACCATCTCATTCCTCAAATTTTTACAGAAAGCCCCTTTCACCTCCCTTCCATTGCTCCTCAAAGACACATGCCATCTCCTCATGAGGTGAGCAGTTTTTCTCCCAAACTTCAGATACCTTATGTCACGAAGTTGTTATAGCTTCCCCTTTAAACCCCATTGCCACTTTCAGACTATCACACCTCTGTTATCTGAAGTCTCATATTACATTTTCTCTTAAGCCATCTGATTCTACTGGCCTCTACAAATTTCATTCATGGATTCAACTCAGTCTCTTCACTCCATTTATGGAAGGACTAACTGCACATTTGTTCTCTGTGTCTTTATGCTGATTTCTGCCGAGCTCTGGATGACTGCAACTTTCAGGACTAAACACATTTCCTCAGTTTTTTAACTGTCAATGTCTCTTATATATGTTCTACTTCACCACCAACTCCATGGCTATATCATAGACCACATCTCTCCCTAGAACTGCTCTACTTCTGACATCACACATGGATACTTCACACCTGTAACTCCAACTCTTGTCCTCTCACTCTCATTGAGCAATTCCTATTTTGCCAGCTCTCTTACCTATGAGCCCCTTGCTTCTAACCCTACTCATGTCAAGTTAGATGCCACTATGACTTTATTATTTCTCTTGATGGACCTGAATCTCTTTGATTCAGTTTGTATTCACAGTTTTCTGATAAAACTCCACCCATGGATCTTTGAAAATCCAGACTGTCTCCCAGCTGCTGAGATGTAGATTGTGTAGGCCTTAATGTTCAGTGTTGATTAGAAGGTCTCTGTATTCTTTCCAGTTTCCTATGATTGTCTATACTTGTTTCTTCAAATGTTTACCACTCTTATGAAATTTATTTCACCCTTCTGCCTCAATCTCAGGATGCCTTTTTCTCTAAATTTTAGAACAACTAAAGACCACTGAAGGAGATGGCAACCCACTCCAGTGTTCTTGCCTGGAAAATCCCATGGACCGAGGAGCCTGGTAGGCTACAGTCCATGGGGTGGAAAAGAGTTGGACACAACTGAGTGACTTCACTTTCACTTTAAAAGCCACTAGGCAAAACCACTACAATATTGTAAAGTAATTAGCCTCCAACTAATAAAAATAAATGAAAAAAAAAAAAAAAAACACTAGGCAGGAATACTCTGAATTTCTAACTACCAAATACTAATAGAAACCCATGGTCTGTCCTTTGGCTCCTGTCACAAAGCAGGGAGCTGAACTGTCTGTTGCCTTAGGTCAATCCTTCCCCTAATAGAATGAATCACTTTACCCAAAGGCCTCATTTCAATAATCCTTGCTCACTCTTAACCTTCAACTTCTGCCTCTGTCTAGGCTTCTTCGGGAGAGTGTCCAGATAGGGCAGCAGGAAGGAGAGATGTGACTTTAAATTCTTTCAGTAGACAGACTCATTCCCAGACAGGAAAGGGGGCTGATTCAGGCCATGTATGCCCAATTTACTCTTTTCAAATTTATCAAACAAACCACTCTATTTCCCAGGAAGAAAGAGGAAACTAGCAGAGAAAAGAGGCAGTTAGAGTATCTGCTTTAGTAATTGGACTTCTAAGCAGTATTTGATACTGTGACTATTCTTGCTTCAAAAGCTCTCTTGGCTTCCACATATCTTACTGCCTTGGGTCTCCTCTCATCCCTCTGACTATTCTTTCCGAGCATCCCTCATGGGATGCACATCCTCTACCTGTCCTGTTAAATTCTTTGTGTCAATCTGTATTGTCTCCTAGCTCCGTTTCTCTTCTCTCTTCCATGATTTCAGCTATAATTTCTGGGTTATATCTCCAACCTAGATCCCAGTCCAGAGATTCAGGAATCTATAGTCAACTGCCTCTGGATGTCTTTCCTTGGATTCCCATAGGCATTTCAACAACATGGTGCAAACTGAACTCCCCATTCCAAAATGATCTTCTCCTTTCAAACACTCCAACTCTGTGTTTCTATGTACTATCCATCCTGGTATTCAGTCCAGAAACCTGAATGCTATCCTAAACAGGGTCTTCTCACTCACACTCTGCTTCCAGTCCACAATTCCCATCCCTTTTGTCTCCTAAACCTCTATCAAATGCATTCATTTCTCTCCCTCTCCACTGCAACTCCCCATATTCAGGCAGCTATGATATCTTTCCAGGATTACTGCTAAGTCTCCAAACTGTTGTTTTTTTTTTTTTTTTTAAGCCATCTACAATGTTCGTCACGTTTCCCACACCATCCTTCACACTCTGGACACAGTGGCATTTCTAAAATGAACTCCAGTCTTGTCATTACCAGGCCTAAACTCTGTCTGCAGAACCCCACTGCTAACAGGATGAAGTCTACAAGGCCCCAGTGTCATGGCCCCAGCCAATGGCTTCATTCTCATTTCGGGTTCTCTTTCCCGCTGTGCTGAGGCCACATTGTACTTCACTGAGTTCTTCTAGCATCTATATTTTTGCTGATGGTCTTTCCTATAACTGAGGTATTTTCCCCTACCACAATCTATACATATACAGAAGATTCATGCCTTTGCATGTAGGGATTTTATGTTTCCCTGCTGTAGCTCTGTAATACCACGTTTCATAGTTCTACAGTTCTTCTGTCATGGCCCGTGACCACACTCTGACTTAACCATCCTATTATCCATATCCATTCTAAATAATGAGGACAGAAACCATATGTTGCCCTTTCATCCTTGCATCCATAGTACTTATCACAGTGTCCAGCATATAAAAGGTATTCAATCAATACTATAGAATGGATAGTCTGAATTATGGATTACCAGGAAGACATATATTAGCAATGCAGTTTCATAAGGGAGTGGATTTTATGTGGAATAGTGTGCTATGAGTGATAAGAAATTGATTTTGAAGTAATTTATTGAATAATCCTGCTAGTAGGTTGGGACCTTTATCTATATCTACATATCTATACATATCACAATTTTATAAACATTGTCAAAATTAAAAGGATTTTCTGACTAATCCTAATGTTGTATTCTAATATATTAGAAGGAAGGTTTCAGATAACAGTGAAAGAGCACTGTTACAGAATCTGGATGGAAATTCTATTTTCTGTGCTAACCTTACCAATTTGCCATGTAATTTCATCTTTATCTCTTAGAGCCTCAAATTTCTCATCTGTTATTAAAACAAAATGTGTGCATTGGTAGGGAGGGTAACAGGATATTTGTAATGTTTGTTTTATATATTTGCAGGCTTTTGTGAGGAATCATAGACTGTAAAATGTTGGAAAGTGTTATTACTATAATTTTATTATTATTGTTGTTATAACTATTATTAATATTATTTTTTTATAAAATTCTTCCACAAAAATCAATGAGGAATTACTATACAATAAATAGCATTCCTATATGAATAAAATCTTTGTTTTCCTTTGATTACTGGGAAAAAATTCTCCAAATAATGCATCTGTTTGGAGAAATACTTCTGAAGATGGATATCATGAGTCTTAAATATTTTAGAAGAACTTTAGAAATACATGTAATAATAATCACTAATATATTAATATATTTAGTGTTTTCCTTGCATGAGGTGCTCTGCTATGTGCCTTACATTCATTGGTTCACTTAGCCATCCTAACAACTTTAAATTAGATAACCTTATTGATTCCATTTTACAGACTAAGAAACTGTATCCTAGAGAGGTTGAGAAGCTTATATTTATAGTGACTATGATTTAGCTAGATAGGCGACTGTTTGTCTTATGAAGAGATGGACGTGTGTGTGTGTGTGTGTGTGTGTGTATGTATGTATGTACATTGTGATTAAACCATATTTTGGCTAGAAAATAATGTTAACTGAGAAATATTCTGTTTCAATTATTTTATTTGGATATAAAGGAGGAGCTAGTGGTAAAGAACCCACTGCCAATGCAGGACACATAAGAGACTCGGGTTTGATCCCTGGGTTGGGAAGATCCCGAGGAGAAGGGCCTGGCAACCCACTCCAGTATTCTTGCCTGGAGAATCCCATGGACAGAGGAGCCTGGAGGGCTACAGTCCATAGGGTCACAAAGAGTTGGACACGACTGAAATGACTTAGCATGCATGCACAAAGTTATTTTGAAACTGAAGCTGCTTTTTCCTCTCTCATGTCTGCAGCCAAAGTCTTATTTGGGCTAATTAGGAATGCTAGAAAGTTTAAAGATATTTTGAAAGTAGTTAAATATACAAGAGCATTTTGAAGGAGATGCTTCTATATACTATTTTGATGATAAGAAACAATAAATGGTTTGTTAAAATTAACCTGTTTACTGGACATTTCTGTTAGATCTTTGAAAAGAGACACATTCTTTTTAAGAGACAGTTATTTGAATTAGAATTGCTTCTTAGAGAAAATAAAATAAGTATAATGGGGTTTATTTCTCACATTCAAGTAGTAACGACTCAGAATATTTTACAATATTCAAGAAAACTTATTTTGTATCATATAATAAAAAATATAGTGCATCATTTGGAATCATCTTTTACATATATTAAACATTTTTAAAATTTTTATTATTCTACTCTATATTTATTCTGTGCTAAACTATAAATTATGAAGGAGTTGTTAAGGGAAGCAAAAATTTGCAAATATAAATTGTTTAATACTCATGTACTTTTCAATTTATTCTGAACATCTTGTGACTTAGGCAAGCAATGAAAAACTGAGTTTCAGTTTTCTCATTTGTAAAAGAGAACGTTGGATTAGAGCAGGTAAAGTCCATTTAAACCTACAAATTTTAGAAGCTACACATTTCTATATAAGTAAAATACCAATCTTAAATCTATAATATGGTCAAAGTAGATACATAGTAGTATCAATGAATAGGGACCAGTCACTTTTGGGGGACATTATCTCCTTTTTTGACACTATATTTAGCTCAGCTAAATAATTAATTAATGTGTTTTTTATTAATTAGCATGTCAAAAAGAGTTACAGTTCATTGGTTACATCAAGCCATGTACATACATTGCTAAGTTAAATAGTAATTTAGGTTCCATCCATACTTATATCATGACTGATGGGATGGGTTGTCAGAGATTCTCTACCATAATTTTAACCACCAAGGTAATCTGACACATTAGAGGTAAATTTTGGTTACTATAAATAGAAGGGCTGTATTTAGAATTTCTACATCTATATTCAACAGTAAGTTTAATAAACCAGTTCCATATGTTTCTTATATATTATTCTTTTCTATTTTTTAATAATAAGGCAAATCTAGTTCTATAGATTTAATTAGCAAATATTTTAAGCTTCTGTGGAGTGGGAAATTTAATCAGCAAGTACCTTGAAAATTTGAAGACTTGATCATAAAATTATCTTAATCTGGGAATTTTTTTTCCAAGAATAAGTTCTAACTTCAATTTTCTATTTGATTTATTGAAATTTTTACCTATTTTAAGTAGATTTTAACATACTTTCATTTTGGGGGAAATCGTTCATTGGGCAGTCAGAATTCATTATCCAACAGTTGTAACTTATAGTCTCATTTAAAAAATCACTTTTACATTATTTTTTCTTCATCTAACACAGGAGATGAGAGGGAAGAATTAGAAATATTTTATTATTATAATGTATCTGCACTACCTGTGAAGTGGTACAGTGTTATGTGAAAGTCGACCTGGATTAATTATAAATGTATATTGTAAATTCAAGGCAAACAGTAAAAAAGTTAAAGAAAAAAAAAGAAGTATAGCTGATATACTAAGAAAGGAAGGAAAAAATGAATCATATAAAATACTCAATTAGAATCATAAGACATCACCCCACACCTGTTAAAATGAGTATTATCAAAAAGATAAGAGATACTAAGTGTTGGTAAAGATGTGGAAAAAAAGGAACTCTTAGGCACTATTGGTGGGAATGTGAAGTAGTACAGTCATTATGAAAAATAATATGTTGGTTTCTCAAAAAACTAAAAATTGAACTACCATATGATCAAGCAATCTCACTTACAGGTATTTATCCAAGGGAAATGAAATCATTATTTTGAAAAGATATCTGCACCCCATGTTCATTGTAGCACTATTTACAATAGCCAAGACACAGAAACAACCTAGTGTCCATCAACAGACAAATGGATAAAGGATGTGCTACAAACATGCAAGAATACTATTCAGTCATATAAAAGAATATCCTGACATTTGTGGCAACATGGATGAATCCTGAAGATATTATACTAAGCAAAATAAGCCAGATACAGAAGGACAAATAAATACCACATGAGGAACTTATAGGAGGAATCTAAAAGAGTCAAACTCATAGAAGCAGAGAGTATGGTGGTTACTAGAGCCTGGGAGAAAGGGAAAATGGGGAGGTATTAGTCAAAGAGTACAAAATTTGCTACACAAGAGGAATGAGTTCTACCAAACTTAATCTGTGTACAACATAATGCCTGTAGTTAACTATATTTTATATATATATATATATATATATATATATATAACTATATTTACATATTGCATACTTAAAATTATGCTAGAGGGTAGAACTTATGTTTTCTTATCACACACAAAAATACTTACAAATAAAGAGGATGGGAGAAAACTCTTAGAGATGTTGGATATGTTTATGGCATAGATTGCAATGACAATTTCATGGATCAAACTGTATACATTAAATATATCCAAGTTTTTGCATAAGTAATTTTAAGAAAAAGCTATGAAATGCTATGATTTTCACACAAATCATTTTGGCTTCTAATTGTCCCTTTCCTAGTGGCCATGCATGCCCTTTAGGACTGCCTTTGCAGTTCTCCCTGACTAATAGTTTAGATAACAGGATATAGCTTGTCTCACCCAATTTCATTTTGTGTTATTTGGCTGTTTTTGCTTATTAAATTTGCTTGTTCAACTGCAGCTATTGTCTTGCATTATATTCTAAAATTCACCAAAAAAAAAAAAAAAAACCACACACTGATAACTGAAAAATTGTTCACTGAAGCAAAAGAGAGATGAAAAAAGGATAATAGAAATACTCTAATTCAGAATATAAATCTAAATAGACCTACAACATGAAAAGAAAGTAAAATCTGCATGTGATTAAAGAAGAGCGTCTGTACATATGATGATTTTACAGAAGGAGTTAGAAAAGAAAAATGTGACAGGGAATATAGCAATAAATATCTGAAAGGCAGGTTTAAGTAGATTGTTGACTGATTTTTTCCAAGTATTGTCTGTTACAAAGTTTCATCAAATAGTGGCATAGTTCCATCATAAAGTTAGATACTTTCAAACAAAGGAAAGGGATTCCTCTGGTAAATCAATGAAGTTTCCTCAGAACGTGTATTAAATTGTGCCTTATAGAATTAAATTGAAGCATTCTGTTGCTGAATATAGGGAGATGAGACAAAAACTACAGAGGCATAATGAGGTTTATAAAAATGCAGCAAAAATAAAATAAAGATGATAACATATAGACCTCATATTGCAGTATCAATTCCAAAATATGATTCTGGAGAAGATGAAATTGGTTAAAGCATTTTCTTAAATGTCTCTGTAAGATGTCCCACAATATTATTAACATACAATGTAGAACAACTACTCACATATGCTAACAGTCATTCCACTGGATGAAGCCAGTGGAAATATATTGACACCTGTTTGTATGTATGTGGTACACATATGTGAGAGAATTATTGGACGACATTTTGTTTTATTTCTTATTGAAAGTCCATGATATAGGAGGAGGAATTTTTGTCATTAAGTTAAAAATGAACTCACAATACAGAAAAGAGACTTTGGGATAAGTATGCTAGAGCATAAGCCATGAGGATAGAAAGGGAAAGGGTGTTTATGTGAATAAGGGAGGCTGCAATTGAAACCTTATTCACAGGGAAAAGTTGGCAACCAGTTTTATTCTCTCTATTCAGTGTTAATGAAATGGTGAAGTTGTGAATAGAGTTATATATTTTCATCTGCTCTGTGAAAACATAGGTTATAAACTCTAAATACTTACTGGGCACAACTTATTGATCAGCATGTCATTCAGTCACAACTAAGGTGATAAATGTTGATATCTAACCTACATACTACTTGCTAAGTCAATAAACACATTTAAAAATGTGCCTGACTTAGAAGAACAGATGAAGCTTTCTTTGCACAAAGACCAGTTCAGCTTAGTTCAGTCACTCAGTGTCTGATTCTTTGTGACCCCATGGACTGCAGCACGCCAGGCTTTCCTGTCCATCACCAACTCCCGGAGCCTACTCAAACTCATGTCCATCAATTTGGTGATGCTATCCAACCTCTGTCATCCCCTTCTCCTCCTGCCTTCAATCTTTCCCACCATCAGGGTATTTTCCAATGAGTCAGTTCTTCGCATCAGGTGGCCAAAGTATTGGAGCTTCAGCGTCAGTCCTTCCAATGAATATTCAGGACTGATTTCCTTTAGGATTGACTGGTTTGATCTCCTTGCAGTACAAGGGACTCTCAAGAGTGTTCTCTAACACCACTGTTCAAAAGCATCCACAAAGATACCAGTAGGTCAAACTATGCATAATAGATCCTTGAGCAACACTGTCCCTCTGCACAATGGAAAATCTGCATATTACTTTACTATCAGCCCTTTATAACCCTGGTTCCACATCTGCAGATTCAACCAACAGTGAATCCTGTACCACAGTATGTATTCATTGAAAAAAATCCACATATAAATGGAACCATCCGTTCAAACTTGTGTTATTCAAGCTTCAACCGTAAATATAGGACTATGTCTTTTCTGAGAGGACTGGGCTGCATTTCAAAATTTTACACAAAGGTTTTGTACAGGTTAATAAAGTTCTGGTAACAGAATCTGAATAGACTTTGAATAACACTGAAAATTATTCTTCTCTTTGCCACTCTATCTCTATTTTATCTATCCTGATCTATTTTACCTTCTGTTATTGAGCTTATCATCACAGCTCAGCATCTAATGGAATCTGGATAGTAGATTTCCATGAAATACTTCTATAGAATGCCTCACTTCATGTTTCATTTAAATATTCAGAACTATCTTCCAGAACCACCATTCTTATTAACCCATAATTGTGAGAGAATATTTTTCCACACTTAGCAGAAATAGAGCATGGAAAAGCAAACACAGAATATGTAGAATGATCTACAAGCTCAGTGCATCCACCACTGAGGTGAATAAATATGCTTTTTTTTTTGGAGACTCTATCACTCCTCTCACTGATATGAAGCTATTTTTATTGTTAACACTACTTTTGTAATAATGCTTTTTCCTACTATCTAAAATTATATTGAATCCTGTTTTACCGAAATCAAGAGTCTTTGTGGTTGATGAATACATATTAAGTGACCTGTCCTGTGCTGTGCTAAGTCACTTCAGTTGTGTCTGACTCTGCAAAACTGTGGACTGCAGCCCACCAGACTCCTCTGTCCATGGGAATCTCCAGGCAAGAATACTGGAGTGGGTTGCCACACCCTCCTCTAGGGGATCTTCCTGACCTAGGGATCGAACCCACATCTCTAAGGTCTGCTGCATTGGCAGGCAGGTTCTTAACCACTAGCGCCAACTGGGGAGCTCTGTTAAGTGACCTTTGGTGATACTATTTGGAAAATCACGCAAAATGCACAACTGAAAAGTGGAGCGTGCTTGACTCAAGGCATAGCTTCCAGTGTCTTATTCATTCCACTCTCAAGTCACAAATGATCACAAGAGATGGGGCATGGAGCATTTCAACTCAGGAACGCCTTCAAGTCTGTGATCTTTTCAGTTTTTCTTCTTTATAGTCAAGCATCACACTTGGAGAAAAAAAATAATTATCCATTACTCAATAAACAGTCTTGACAGTGAGGTATGGGTGGTTGGCCCAGTACACAATCCTCAACTGAGTTCTCAATAACTTAGATCTGGCATACTCTTCTAAGTTCCTGGAGTTAATGGTATAAAGAGATGCCAACTAAAGGTCGAGCCCTCAGGCATTTCCAAATCTAAAAGAAAGGTCACAAACTGGCTATTAGTCATTTCCTTCTGGTCAGAGTAAGACTATTCAAGATAAAGCTCTAAAGTCAAGTCAACTATTTAAATAGTCTAAGTAAAAGTAGACGTTTTTATTGACAATTCAAAGATTAAAATCATCATATTTTTTCTTTGGGTAGGGGAGGAAAACTTTCCCCTTCTTTCCTTCTAGGGTTTTTGGCTGACCTAATAATTAAATCAACATAAGACAGATTAAAAGGAGAGAAACAAAATAAATTTTGTATGTAAAGGAGCCCCCAAAATATAAAACTCCCTGACAGGCACTTGAGGCGTATATACCATCCTGAGCTAAGGAGAAGTGGGTAATGATCTGGAACTTCAAAAGGGAGGAATGCAATTTACAGGAAGATCAGAAGAGCAAATGCAGATAAGTCTTTGTAAAGTAAAAAGTTACCTCTGGTTATAGATTTTTTTCCTGGTATTAGCTCCTTTTCTGAATTCTTTTTAGGCAGTTAAGGGAGAGGTTAAAAAGGTTTTCTTAAGTCTATTGGGCCTTGATAGTCTTCAGCTCGAAGACTGATGCCAAAGTAGCATATATATATGCCAAAGTAGCATATTCTAGGGCATATATATATATATATGCCAAAGTAGCATATTCTAGGGCAGCCTGCCCTGAACCCCATCAGTTGCCCATTCACAAAACAGATATAAATTAACTGAACATAAATAAACCTATAACAAGTAAAGAGATTAAATCAGCATTCAAATAATTTCCAACAAAGAAAATCCCAGGACAAAATAGATGAACTAACATCAATGCTTCTCAAATTCTCCCCCAAAATAGTGGACTGATTACTTTTAACTCATTTTATGAGATCAGCACTACTCTGGTACAAAAATCAGACAAAGATATTATTAGAAACAAACAACTACAAACCAATGTCCCCTAAGTATATGATACAAAAATCCTCAACATAATACTAGTAAACTGAATCTAACAGCATATTGAAAGGATTATACACCATGATCAAGTAGAATTTATCCCTGGAATACAAGGGTGGGTTTAATAAGAAAAGCAATTTAATACACCTTATTAATAAAAATGAAAGAGAAAAAAGTCATTTCAATTGCTGCAGAAGAAACATTTGACAAAGTCCAACACCCTTTATTGATAATTCAATAAAATAGGAATATAATGCAACGTCCTCGATCGGTAAAAGGCATCTCTGAAGAATCCACAGCTAACAATATATTAAATGGAGAAAGATGGAAAGTTCCATCCCCCCACCCCCACCATATCACGATGAAAATAAGGATGCTCATCTTGTTATTTCTATTCAACACTACACTGGAAATTTCAGGCAGGTAAATGAGGCAATCAAAAGGAAGTCATTAGCAAACTGGAAAGTAGTAAGTGAAACTGTTTCTATATGTAAATGACTTGATGTAGCCCACTAGGCTCCTCTGTTCATGGAATTCTTCAGGCAAGAATATTGGAGTGGGTAGTCATTCCCTTCTCCAGGAGATCTTCCCAAGCAAGCCAGGGATTGAACTCAGGTCTCCTTCATTGCAGGCAGATTCTTAACCGTCTGAGTCACCAGGGAAGACCATAATTCATATAGAGAAATCCTAAAGAGTTTAGTACATCACGAGAAATGCTAGACTGGAGGAAGCACAACCTGGAATCAAGATTGCTGGGAGAAATATCTATAACCTCAGATATGTAGATGACACCACCCTTATGGCAGAAAGTGAAGAAGAACTAAAGAGCCTCTTGATGAATGTGAAAGAGGAGAGTGCAAAAGTTGGCTTAAAGCTCAACATTCAGAAAACTAAGATCATGGCATCCGGTCCCATCACTTCATGGCAAATAGATGGGGAAACAGTGGAAACAGTGGCAGACTTTATTTTGGAGGGCGTCAAAATCACTTCAGATGGTGACTGCAGCCATGAAATTAAAAGATGCTTGCTCCTTAGAAGGAAAGTTATGACCAACCCAGACAGCATATTAAAAAGCAGAGATGTTACTTTGGCAACAAGGGTCCGTCTAGTCAAGGCTATGGTTTTTCCAGTGGCCATGTATGGATGTGAGAGTTGGACTATAAAGAAAGCTGAGTGCGGAAGAATTGATGCTTTTGAACTGTGGTGTTGGAGAAGATTCTTGAGAGTCCCTTGGACTGCAAGGAGATCCAACCAGTCCATCCTAAAGGAGATCAGTCCTGGGTGTTCATTGGTAGGACTGATATTGAAACTGAAACTCCAATACTTTGGCCACCTGATAGGAAGAGCTGACTCACTGGAAAAGACCCTGTTGCTGGGAAAGATTAAGGGCAGGAGGAGAAGGGGATGACAGAGGATGAGATGGTTGGATGGCATCACCAACTCAATGGACATGAGTTTGGTGAGCTCTGGGAGTTGGTGATGGACAGGGAGGCTTGGTGTGCTGCAGTTCACGAGGTCACAAAGAGTCGGACACGACTGAGTGAACTGAACTGAAAGAGTTTACCAAAAAACTGTCAAAGATGATAGATGAATTCAACATAGTTGTAGTATGTAAGATCAACATACAAAAATAAATTTTATTTCTATAATAATTGACCATCTGAAATGAAACAGAAGAAAATTATTCCATTTATAAGAAAATCACAAGATACTTGAGAATAAATTTACAATGAATATGCAAGACTGTGTTGAAAAAAATGAAAGAACTAAATGAACAGAAAGACATCTCATATTCATCGATTAATATTGTTAAAATGGTAATATGCTCCAAAACTGATCTGTAGATTCTATATAATCTGTGCCAAAAATCCAACTACCTCTTTATCAGAAATGGACAAGCTGGTCTTAAAATTTATGTGGAATTACCAGGGACCCCAAATAGCTAAAATAATCTTGAAAAGAAGATGATATTAGATGGCATATATTTCTCAATTTCAAAACTATGTATTATTCGCAAACAGTAAACATGTAGATCAATGGAATAGAATTAGTAGTCCACAAATAAAGCCATACATCTATGGCTGGTTGATCTTCCACAAGAGTGACAAGACAATTCAAAGGGGAAAGAATAATCTTTTTAACCAACGGAAAAGAATGAAGCTGGACTCTTCCTTCATTACACATATAAAAATTAACTCAAAATAGATAAAATAAGGTAATAGCTAAAATTATAAAATTCTTAGAAAAAAAAGTTAACAATCCAATGGATTTGACAATTGATTCTTAGATATGACACTAAAAGCACAAGCTACTTGGAGAAGGAAATGGCAACCCACTCCAGTATTCTTGCGTGGAAAAGTCCATGGACAGAGGAGCCTGGCAGGCTGTAGTCCATGGGGTTACACGACTGAGCATGCGTGCATGAGGGTGGAGGGAAACGGGTTGGTAGCAATAAACTGGTAGAACTAAAAAAAAAAAAAAAAAAAAAAAAAAAGCTCAAGCTGCTTAAAGAAAAATCATATATTTTATAATGATCTAGCATCCAGGATATATTAAAAAAAAAAAAAAAACACTCCCAATTCAACAAAATCCAGTCACAGAAAGACAAATATTGCTATATTGCTTGGTTCCACTTCTGTGAGGTATCTAAAATTGTTAAGAGGGAAATGGGGAGCTGTTTTTCAATTTGTATAAAATTTCAGTTAAGTTAAATTTGTTCTAGAAATCCTCTTTATAGCATAGTGCTATAGTCAACAGTACTGTATTGTGCACTTAACATTTTGTTAAAATGGTAGATTTCATGTTAAATATTCTTATGATAAAAAACAATTCAAAGAGACACAAGGAAACTTTTAGAGGTGATGTGTATGTCTATTACTTTGATTGTGGTGGTGGTTTCACAAGTGTATGCATATATCCAAACTCATAAAATTGTATACATTAAATATGTGCAGTTTTTTGTATATTAGTTATACCTCAAATTTTAAAATGACAGAAATGTCAATTAAATTTTATTTATTTTTTAAAAAGACAGAGTTACAGATGTAGAAAGCAATCTTATGGTTACCAGGGGATAAGACAAGGAGAGGGATAAATTGGGAGACTGGGATCGATGTATGCACAGTACTATATATAAAATAGATAACCAATAAGGACCTACTGTATAGCACATAAAACTCTTCTCAATACTCTGTAATGACCTATATGGGAAAAGAATCTAAAAAAAGAGTGGGTATATGTATATGTATAACTGATTCATGTTGCTGTACAATGTGAATGTTATGTTAGCAGAAACTAACATAACATTGTAAATCAACTATACTCCAATAAAATATTTTTTTATTTTAAAAGACAAAAATGCTAATTAAACATGAACAAAGGACTTGAAGAGATATTTCTCCAAAGAAGATGAACAAATTGCCCCCCAAAACACATAAACAATGCTCAATAGTACTTGTCATTGAGGAGAAAGCACAATGAGATCCCACTCCTCACCCATCTGAGTAGCTACAATAATTAAAAACACAAAATGAAAATAATGGGTGTTGGTGAGGATGCAGATAGACTGCAAAACTAATACGTTGCTGATGAGAATGTAAAATGGTTAAGTGCTTGGCAAATTTTGGAATTTCCTCAAAAAAGTTAACTGGAGAATTCCCATATGACTCAGAAACTCCACTCCTAGGTATATACCCAAGAAAATCGAGAACACAAGCTCAAACAAAAACGTTCATAGCAGCATTATGTATAACAGCCAAAAAGTAAAAACAACTCAACTGGTAAATGAATAAACAAAATGTGGTATATTCCCACAGTGGAATATTATTCAATCATAACAAGGAAAGAAGTATGGATACATGTTATAGCATGGGTCAACTTTGCAAATAGTGTGCTAAGTAAAAGAATCCAGAACACCAAATGACACATAATCTATATTTCTGCTTATATGAAATGTCCCTAAGTGGCAAATTCACAGATGTAGAATACAGATTACTGGTCACAAGTAGCTGAGGGGAGGGGAAGAACAGTGAGTGACCATTTATTGAGTGTGAAAGTGAAAGTGTGAATCACTCAGTTGTGTCCGACTCTTCACGATCCCATGGACTGCAGCCCTCCAGGTTCCTCTGTCCGTGGAATTTTCCAGGCAAGAATACTGGAGCAGGTTGCCATTTCCTTCTCTAGGAGTCTTCCTGTCCCAGGGATCAAACCCAGGTCTCCTGCATTGCAGGCAGATTCTTTACTGTCTGAGCCGGTTGTCTCTTCAGGCTGATGAAAATATTCTTGAACTGGATGGTGATGATGGTTACACAATATCTTGAATGTACCCAAAGCCACTGGACTGTGTACTTTAAAATAGTTAAAATAGTGAACTGTAGGTGAGGTGAATTTTAGCTCAGTTAAATGATCAAAAATGTCAAAAAATAATTTGTCTTCTGGGTGTCCCTCCTTTCAAAAAAAATACTATGAGGATAATAAACATTAAATAAGTCAATCTTATTTGGTGAAGTATGGCAACAGTACAGTATCTTTGATGAGGGGGTACTGGGGTAAAATTTGACATGTTGTATACAGACAGGCAAATTTGGAAGGTGGCACTGTCATGGTCAAATGATGGCTTATCATTGTCAAGAATATCTACAAATGGCAGGAAATAGAGAATAAAGTTACAAATAAGTTTAGCTATAAAAAAAAGTTGATGGTTAAAATGTGGATTTATATATAAAAGGGATAATGGATATAAAATTGGTATAATTATTATCTTTACTGAAGCTACTGATAGCATTCTTATGCACTTAAAACGTGACTGCCCTCACAAAGATTCATTCATCACAGATTCTGCAGAAAAATAAGTGCAAGTAATAGGAGATAAATCTGGAATTTCCCATCTGGAAACCAAGATCAAATAACTCTCTGACTTCTTCTCTAGAATCAGAACAAATCTTAGTCAACCTTTCTTTCGTCTCTCTTTTCTCTTCTTCATTGTCACTTTATTTTGACATAGGCCATGTAGTATATATTAGGGAAAATTTGTTCACAAACAGAACTATCGCAGTTACATTTTATAATAACAGTTTCAAAATACATGCCATTAAAATACATTTAACTATGTACTAATTAAAGAGCCCAGGTGTGTTGGATAGATGCCAGTGGAGATACCATGGACTGCATTACAAAATAAAATATTAGATGGTTCAGAATTTTTGTTCACTGGACATTTTAAAATGTTACACAATGATATTAATATTGGTTCTTTCTGAACATTTCTCCATGGCCAAAAACCAAATATAGTTCCTATGTCATAAAGCAAAAAGTCCCAAATCAGGTCTGTGGCCAACACCAGCTGTACCTCTTGCTCATTTTAGAGTAAAATGACTGAAGGAGATTTAGAGCACACAAATAGAGGAACTTTTTAATAAATTTGTCAGTATATTCAGTGGAGTCCAGGTTAAAAAATTAAACCTATGATATATCTTCATGTAAATGAAATAGTTTCTGTTATTGAACTATGCCTCTAGAACTTAGGAGGTGCTGATGTGAGAATTAGTGCAGGGCCAGAACCTATTTTCACAACGTAACTTAAAATATACACCACGGACTTCAGGCATAGAATTATTTGAGAATGCTTATTAAGATGCAATGCTGAGGCTTCACCCAAGATGGCCTAAATTAGAAATTCAGGGTTTATCATCTGATAACCTCCTTTTGGGGGCTTCCCTGGTGGCTTCCTGATAGCTCAGACAGTAAAGACTCTGCAATGTGGGAGACCTGGGTTCAATCCTTTGGTTGGGAAGATCCTTCTGAATGGCTACCCACTTCAGTACTCTTGCTTGGAAAATTCCATAGACAGAGGAGCCTGGCGGGCTACAGTCCATGGAGTCTCAGAGTCAGACATGACTGAGTGACTAGATAGCAACAACAATCTCCTTTTTAACAACTTACCGTTGTGTTCCTATGTCAAAAGAGTAACTCATAGACCTACAGTTAGTTTAAGCAGACCATTTTCTTGTAAACAAAGAAAACCAATTCTCAAAGTACCAGCACTGAAAAGTCACAGATGATGAATGAGCTGATAACTGTGATAAAACCAGAGTTCGAGCTGGCAGCAGAACTGAAAACCAACCAAAATGTCTTAGGCCTGAGACTTCTGTGGACTTGCCCCAAAACATAAGGTGCCAGACAGTCAATTACTGTTTGGAGAAATTTCCATTCCTAACAAAGATGGTTGTTGGAAGCCACATTAAAAATAACAAGAAGAAAAAACAACAAAGATCTAGTCTGTGTTTGAAAATTCATAACGTGGTGTTTTAACTGTGCAAAAGAAAAAAATGTTCTATTTAATAAAGAGACCTCTTCTTATGTGAATGAGGGGACTTTGGAATGCTTGCCAGTCCTTGCTTACATCCTAATCCTTCTGTTCCCAGTAGCTCATTTTTGTGTATATGCATAAAGCCTTTTAACACTATAATTAACATTTTTCACTGATTAACATTTTCTCACACCTTAGTAACAGAGTCTTCTTCAATAGATCATGGCTATGATAATGTCCTCTTGGGACCCTTTGCTTCAGTTACTACATTGGGTTGCTAATGGAAATTTTGTCACCCTGTAATCTTGTAGTTTTTCTGAAAGCAACAATGGACCATTTTGTAACATTGAGTGGAATTTCTAACAAGACTAAGTACTTTCATTTGACTACAGTCTTAGCAAAATCTGGCATTTTGGGCATTTTGAACTGTTTTTTCAAAGAACTACTGTTCCAAAAGAAAAGAAAGTATTATTATTTACATTATGCTACTTCAATATTTTTAACGAAATAATATTGGGTTAGTGCAAAAGTAACTGTAGTTTTGCATTGCTGAAATTTGCCATTTGATATTGGAATACATTCATAAATAAATGTGGTTATATTACACATCACTTTAATGTACATTTCTCACTTTGTTTTTCTGCTAATAACATTACTTGCTGTTTAGTTTATATTTACTTTGGACTAGGGAAATGATGTTAGACAAAAAGCAAATTCAAGTGATTTTCTTACTGCACTTCAAAATGGGTTGTAAAGAAGCAGAGACAACTCACAACAGCAACAACTGCTAATGAACGTACAGTGCAGTGGTGGTTCAAGAAGTTTTGCAAAGGAGATGAGACCCTTGAAGGTGAGAAACACAGTGGCCGGCCATCAGAAGTTGACAACGACCAACTGAGAGGCTCATGGAAGTGGATCCCTTACAACAACATGAGAAGTTGCCGAAGAACTCAGCGTCTACCATTCTATGGTCATCTGACCCTTAAAGCAAATTGAAGAGGTGAAAAAGCTCAATAAGTTGGTGCCTCATGAGCTGACCAGTAATCAAAAGAAAAATTGTCATTTTGAAGAGTCATCTTCTCTTATTCTATGCAACAACAATGAACTGTTTCTTGATCAGATTGTGATGTGCAACAAAAAGTGGGTTTTATATGACAACCAGCATAGACCAACTCAGTGGCTGGATGAAGAGGCAGCTCCAAAGTACTTCCCAAAGCCAAAATTGCACCAAAAAGCAATCATGGTCACTGTTTGGTGGTCCTCTGCCCGTCTGATCCTCCACAGATTTCTGAATTTCAGCGAAACCATTACATCTGAGAAGTAAGCTCAGCAAATTGATGGGATGCACCAAAAACTGCAACACCTGCAGCCAGCAGTGGTCAACAGAAAGGGCCCAATTTTTCTCCACAACATCACACGACCACATGTCATACAACCAATGCTTCAAAAGTTGAATGAATTGGGCTATGAAGTTTTGTCTCATCCACTATATTCACCTGACCTCTTGCCAACTGACTACTACTCCTTCAAGCATCTGACAACTTTCTGCAGGAAAAACACTTCCACAACTAGCAGGGGGCAGAAAATTCTTTCCAAGAGTTCATCGAATCCCAAAGCACAGATTTTTACACTACAGGAATAAACAAACTTACTTCTCATTGACAAAAATGTGTTGGTTGCAATGGTTCCTGTTTTGATTAATAAAGACGTGTTTGAGCCTAGTTATAATGATTTAAAATTCACAGTCTGAAACTGAAATAACATTTGCATCAACCTAAGAGTTGACTCATAGGAAAAGACCCTGATGCTAGGAGGGATTGGGGGCAGGAGGAGAGGGGGACGACAGAGGATGAGATGGCTGGATGGCATCATTGACTCGATTGACATGAGTTTGAGTAAACTCTGGGAGTTGGTGATGGACAGGGAGGCCTGGCGTGCTGCGATTCATGGGGTCGCAATGAGTCGGACACGACTGAGTGACTGAACTGAACTGAACTGAATAGTTGTAGTTCTTATGAATGAACAATACTGCTGCTTTGCTATTTTCTTTAGAGGAGCAGAGCTTTAGATACATTTGGTAATAACTCATTGGAAAGACCCTGATGCTGGGAAAGATTGAGGGCAGGAGGAGAGGGGGTGACAGAGTATGAGATGGTTGGATGGCATCATCGACTTGATGGACATGAGTTTGAGCACGCTCCAGGAGGTAGTGAAGGACAGGGAAGCGTGTAGCAGTTCATAGGGTCACAAAGACTCGGACATGACTTAGCGACTGAACAACAAAAAACAATGTTTAATTTTATGTACCATCTGAAGATGCCCCCACACTTTCTGAATGAAATATGTGTTCATTTTTAAACAGTTTGCTCAAGCAAAGAATATTCTATCAATGTTTGTGATACTAGTCTTTCAGTTATTTTATATATTATTAAAATTAAGGTGGTGTTGAAGTCTTAAATCTGTATGCATTGTGTTCTTTCAATGTGTCTAATTTTAATTTCATTGAACCAAAAAGTAATCATTACTTACAAAGAAGTTTATAATTCTTCCAGACATTATAAATTATTTCTTTAAATTTCAGCATTCAATATTTATCATTGATGTTGCAAGATTTCAAGGCACATAGACAATAGAAATAGGGTAATCTGACATTGTTACATTATGTTTATACCTTTATTTCAGTAGTGTGACCATTAGTCAATAGTTGTGTGTGATTAGTAGAAAGCTCAGCATTAAATTCAGAGAAGTGCCAAGGGGACAAAATGAATGTGAGAACAAAAGGGCCAACTACCTCCAGTGGACTAGTAGCATGGTTCAATAAGCCTTGATTAACAAGGCAATAAACATGGGTCCTGGAAAATGGAGGATGTAAAAGTAGACCAACTATCAGACTCCATTTTCTAATATTCACACTGCCTATAATCACCAAATAGAATGAATCAAGGACTCTATCTGAACTATGACTATATTTGTCTGAATCATTGGAATGTGTAAATAATAACAAGGAACTGCATCAATAAATACTAAAATGTTTTAAATAAATGAGATGGCAAAATATTTATGGGAAATCTTTGTATCTTCCTCTTAATTTTTCTGTGAACCTTGAACTGTCTGGAAAAAAACAAATAGATGAGAGCTTCTGTTACTATTTAAAACCATTATGAGCATTATTTATTAAGATTAAATGAGCCACATTAAATTTTACCAATAATTATACTTGTATCTTAACTCTTTCTCTGTGGACAGTGTGGGGGATAGGAATAATAATATAATAATAACATAGCCAGGCATTGAAATGGGATGCTTTCTGACTCAGTTTTGTTTAAGGGCTCAAAAGTCAAGAACCAAGCAATTGTATCATATAATTCAAAGGTATACAAAGGTACTAGTTTAGAGAGTTATTTGTGTGCTGTTGTCTGTGCCCATCTCTCATGAAGCCAAGTGAGAGAAGGGGCTTTAATAAACTATCTAGGGAACTTTACATATGACATTCCCCAGAATCTGGGGGTCATAAATCCCGATATTAGAAACAACAGCTAGAAGATCTGAAAGTGAAAGTCGATCAGTCATCTCTGACTCTTTGTGATCCAATGGACTATACAGTCCATGGAATTCTCCAAGCCAGAATACTAGAGTGGGTAGCCGTTCCCTTCTCCAGGGGATCTTCCCAACTCAGGGATCAAACCCAGGTCTCCCACATTGCAGGTGGATTCTTTAGCAGCTGAGCCACGAGGGAAGCCCAAGAATACTGGAGTGGGTAGCCTATCCCTTCTCCAGTGGATCTTCCCGACCCAGGAATCGAACCAGGGTCTCCTGCATTGCAGGTGGATTCTTTACCAACTGAGTTATCAGGGTCTGAAAGGATATAATAAACAGAGAGAAAAAGGGTTACTTGGAGAGTCAACATTTCACTAATGATAAGTCCAGGTTGTCCGAGTATTCTTTAGATATGGGAAATGCAGAAGGAAGCAATGTGATACTGTTTGGATCCCTCCCAAGAGAACTGCCTGAAAAAGTATTAGGGGAGGAACAAATGTCCCTCTACCTTTTCTAGGTTATTTTGGTTGTTTGTGTTAGTTGCCCAGTCATGTCCAACTCTTTGCAAACATGGACTGTAGCCGGCCAGGCTCCTCTGTCTATGAAATTCTCCCAGCAAGAATACTGCAGTGGGTTGCCATGCCCTTCGCCAGGGGACTTTCCTGACCCAAGGATCAAACTTGGGTCTCCTGAATTGCAGGCAGATTCTTTGCCATCTGAGCCACCAGGGAAGTCCATTAGCTATTTTGGCTAGTTTAAGAATTAAACTGACATGAGACAGATTAACAGGAGAAAGTAAAATTTAATCACATATATATAGGGACCCCATCAGAAAAATGAGACCAACACAAGTTAGGCAATTGAGGCTTTATGTGCCATCTGATGGAAGGAGAAGTAGGGGTCCTTTCAAAAGGGAGTCAGGCAATTCACATGGAGATGGAAAAATAAATATTTGCTAAACAAATGTTTGCAAAAAGTAGGGAAAACTACTAGGCAATTCAGGTATGACTGCCTTATGATTATACAGTGGAAGTGACAAATAGATTCAAGGGATTAGATCTGATAGACAGGGTGCCTGAAGAACTACAGACGGAGGTTTGTGACATTGTAAAGGAGGCAGTGATCAAGATCATCCCCAAGAAAAAGAAAGGCAAAAAGGCAAAGTGGTTGTCTGAGGAGGCCTTACAAATACCTGAGATGAGAAGAGAAGTGAAAGGCAAAGGAGAAAAGGAAAGATATACCCATTTGAATGCAGAGTTCTAAAGAGTAGCAAGGAGAAATAAGAAAGCCTTCCTCAGTGACGAATGCAAAAAATAGAGGAAAACAACAGAATGGGAAAGAATAGAGATCTCTTCAAGGAAATTAGAGATACCAAGGAAACATTTCATGCAAAGATGGGCAAAATAAAAGACAGAAACGGTATGGACCTAATAGAAGCAAAAGATAACAAGAAGAGGCGGCAAGCATACACAGAGGACCTATACAAAAAAGATCTTAATGACCCGGATAACCACGATGGTGTGATCACTCACTTAGAGCCAGACATCCTGTGGTGTGAAGCCAAGTGGGACTTTGAGAGCATTAGTACGAACAAAGCTAGTGGAAGTGATGGAATTCCAGCTGAACTATTTCAAATCCTAAAAGACAATGCTGTTAAAGTGTGCTCTCAATATGCGACAACATTTGAAAAACTTAGCAATGGCCACTGGAGAAGTCAGTTTTCATTCCAATACCAAAGAAAAGCAATGCCAAAGAATATTCAAACTACTTCACGATTGCACATATTTCACATGCTAGCAAGGTAATGCTCAAAATCCTTCAAGCTAGGCTTCAATAGTACGTGAACCGAGAACTTCCAGATGCACAAGCTGGATTTAGAAAAGGCAAAGGAACCAGAGATCAAATTGCCAACATGAGCTGGATCATAGAAAAAGCAAGAAAATTCCAGAAAAACATCTACTTCTGCTTCACTGACTATGCTAAAGCCTTTGACAATAGAGAAAAGAGAATCTCTTCAATCAGCAGTGCTGGAAAAACTGGATAGGTATGTGTAAAAAGAATGAAATTATAACATTCTTTAATACCATATACAAAAATAAACTAAAAATGGATTAAAGACCTAAACATAAGGCTGGAAATTATAAAATTATTAGAGGAAAAGAGGCAGAACATTATTTGACATAAATTACACCAGTGTCTTTCTGGATCCACCTTCTACAGTAATGAAAATTTTAAAAAAATTTAAAAATTGGACCTAATTAAACATAAACATTTTTACACAGCAAAGGAAACCATAAACAACATGAAAAGAGAGCCCACAGAATGGGAGAACATATTTGCAAATGAAATGACCAATAAGGGATTAATCTCCAAAATATAGAAATAGTTCATGTAGCTCCATATCAAGAAAGAAAACAACCCAATAAAAAAATGAGCAGATCTAAATAGACATTTCTGTCAAGAAGTAGACAGATGACCAAAAAGCATATAAAAACATATTCAACATCACTAATTATTAGAAACATGCAAATCAAAACTACAGTGACGTATCATGTCACACTGGGCAGAACGACCATCATCAAAATGTCTACAAACAATAAATGCTGGAGAAAGTATGGAGAAAAGGGAACCTTCTCACACTGTTGGTAGGAATATAAATTGGTACAGCCACTATGGAGAACATTATGGAGGTTACTTAAAAAACTAAAAATAGAGCTACCATATGATCTAGCAATCTGATTCCTAATTAGGCATATATTTGGAGAAAACCATAATTTGAAAAGATACATGTACCCTAATGTTCACTGCAGCACTATTTACAGGGCTTCCCTGATAGCTCAGTTGGTAAAGAATCCGTCTGCAATGCAGGAGACCTCGGTTCAATTCCTGGGTCGGGAAGATCCGCTGGAGAAGGGATAGGCTACCCACTCCAGTGTTCTTGGGCTTCCCTTGTGGACCACTGCATCCCTTAGTTTCATCACTGACTTCTTGTCTCCTCTTTTCCTATGCATGACCCAAATGGTACTTCTTTCCTGAACAAACACTATGCTTACCTCTCACCTTATACCACGTTTCCATTCTGAAAGAATGGGATGTTCTGAGAGAACAGCACTGAAACAAGTATACTATCAAGGGTGAAACAGATCACCAGCCCAGGTTGGACGCATGAGACAAGTGCTCAGGGCTGGTGCGCTGGGAAGACCCAGAGGGATGGGATGGGGAGGGAGGTGGAAGGGGGGATCGGGATGGGGAACACATGTAAATCCATGGCTGATTCATGTCAATGTATGGCAAAAACCACTACAATATTGTAAAGTAATTAGCCTCCAACTAGTAAACATAAATGAAAAAAAAAAAAAAGAATGTATCTTCTGCCTTGCCCCAAACACAAGATATTCAAAATTTTAGCATTCTCCATTGCCCATCTCAAATGCCACTTCCTCCTCTGGGCTTCTGCTTGAATACTTCGTCATTTTTTACTTAGTAATACAATAGTCTGTCTACTTGTCATTGCTCTTTTTCTTAATTACATATTTCTTTAAAGCAAGGGATGGTGTCTGAGTCACTCTGATATCTGACTGGCTTTTATGGGGTCTTGGAGACTCTGAGGTTAGTGTTATTTTAGAATACTCTAATTCATGTTCTAACTCTTCTGATTTACTCTCTAACACTTAAGCTTAGATCTTGTGATTCATCTCAATATACTGTTTGCTGTGTCTACATTTCAGTCACGGTCAATTAGTGACATTTTAAAAGTAATATAGTGATTGCTAATTATGTTTAACTCTTGAAATACATTTTAATTCATTTGTATATCCTTCTAGTTTATATTTTTCATCTTTGAAACTAGGATCTTGATATCTGTAACCCAAATCCAATACTGATGTTCATGCTTATGTCTCCATATATAAAAGTTTGCCCATATATCTCGCCAAGAAGGGGAAGGGTTTTAGATTTTTAAGTAGGGTTTTAGATTTTTTTCATAAGCCCAAGTTCACTACAAGTACTTATATGTTGCCACTTCTAGATGAAAAGTTTAGACGAGTGAAAGAAACTTTGATGAGTTTTGACATATGCAAACATCTGTTTAAGAGAAGAAAGCAACCATCTGATTTTTTGCTAGCAAATATTAAGATGTATTTTCTTATCCTGAGTTTTTACATTTTAATTAGAATAAAACATGTAAACTTTACTAGAAATTTTTTTCAGCAGCATTTCCTAGGATAATTCTTTAAATTCAATCCCATTTAAAGACTTCATGTCCTTAGGGTAACTGGCCTAAAGCTGCAATTACATTGCAGAGAGCTTTGACTTCAAGATAACTCTTCAGAAGAGTTAGAAGTATTCTGTTCAAATTTATGGGTGACTAGAGAAGACTGTTAAGTATTATTACAGTTAAGTTATATATTATAACTTCTTTATTGCTATCTACACATTTGTATTTCTTAATATTTAATTTTTATCATTTAAAAAGTAATATAATGCTAATGTTTAAACATCAACTGTGATATTAAAATAAAATTAAAGCATATTTAAATGGAAACATGCTTTCTTTTCCCATTTACCTTTTTACTAGAAATAATGTTTAGACTTTATAGATGAAATTAGACAGATATGGCTTTTATTTTTCACAAATATAGGGTGAGTTTCTTTGAAGGAAAAATTAAAATTTTTAAATAAATTTAATAGATAGACATTTCTCCAAAGAAGACATACAGATAGAGACATGCAGATCAAAACTACAATGAGGTTTTATCTCATACCAGTCAGAATGGCTATCATCAAAAAATCTGCTGCTGCTGCTGCTGCTAAGTCGCTTCAGTTGTGTCTGACTCTGTGCAACCCCATAGACGGCAGCCCACCAGGCTCCCCCATCCCTGGGATTCTCCAGGCAAGAACACTGGAGTGGGTTGCCAGTTCTTTCTCCAATGCATGAAAGTGAAAAGTCAAAGTGAAGTTGCTCAGTCATGTCCGACTCTTAGCAACCCCATGAACCGCAGCCTACCAGGCTCCTCCGTCCATGGGATTTCCCAGGCAAGAGTACTGGAGTGGGGTGCCATTGCCTCCTCCGATCATCAAAAAATCTACAGACAATAAATGCTGGAGAGGATGTGGAGAAAAGGGAACCCTCCTTCACTGTTGATAGGAATGTAAATTGGTACAACCACTATGGAGAACATTATGGATAATCCTCAAAAAACTAAGAACAGTTACTATATGATCTAGCAACCCCACTGCTGGGCATATACAGAGACAAAACTCCAATTTGAAAAGATACATGCACCCATACATTCATAGCAGCATTATTTACAATAGCCAAGACATGAAAGCAACCTAAATGTCCACTGACAGATGAACAGATAAAGAAGATGTGGTATATACATATAATAGGATTTTACTCATCCATCAAAAACTGAAATAATTCTATTGGCAGCGACATGGATGGACCTAGAGATTATCATACTAAGTAAAGTCAGTCAGAAAGAGAAAGATAAATACCATATGATTTCACTTATGCTGCTGCTGCTAAGTCGCTTCTGTCATGTCCGACCCTTAGACAGCAGCCCACCAGGCTCCCCCATCCCTGGGATTTTCCAGGCAAGAACACTGAAGTGGGTTGCCAGTTCCTTCTCCAGTGCATGAAAGTGAAAAGTGAAAGTAAAGTTGCTCAGTCGTGTCCAACTCTTAGCGACGTCATGGACTGCAGCCCACCAGGCTGCTCCGTCCACAGGGTTTTCCAGGCAAGAGTACTGGAGTGGGGTGCCATTGCCTTCTCCGGATTTCACTTATACATAGAACTAAAATATGACACAAATCAACATGTCTACAAAACAGGCTCGCAGACCTAGAGAACAGACTGCTGATTGCCAAGGAGTCAGGGTAGGGGGGTTAAGGGAAGAAAGGACTGGGAGTTTGGGATTAGCAGAGGCCAACTATTATATATAGGATGGATAAACAACAAGGTTCTACTGTATAGAACAAGGAACTATATTCAATATCTTGTGACAACCCATAATGGAAAAGAATATATATTTAAAACTGAGTCACTTTGATATACAGAAGACATTAATACAACATTGTAAACCAACTACAATAAATTTTTTTCAAAATTAAATAAAAATAAATATGATATAAAACATCAATTTATTTCAAATTCTATTAAAAATAGCTTAATTGGAAATTGCCAACTGAAATGTTTGGCACAGTTTGCTCCTGTGAACCAACACCATGAAATGATAGTGCCGAAGTCACAGAATGTCATTCTTACCAACTCATTCAATCCTCTAGAATATAGAGACACATCAAAAAATAGTTATTATAAATGAAAAAGTATTTCAGGAAGTATATGCCAGTAATGGAAATACAAAATGCTGCCCCCTAAAAAAATAGCGATTATATCGTTCAGTGGTTTTCTGATACTGTTTTTCTAAACACTGAGCAATTATAATTTTTTTTCTCTTTAAATCAAAATTTACACAGAAGCCCAGTAGTTAAAAGCGTCTTTCATTGTCAAAGAGAAATTGAGGCTCTAAATTTTTTTCTCCTTCTCATGAATCGTTTCCCTTTTTCTCATCCACCTCTATCACTGCATGAAATACTAAACTTGATGGAACAGATGTGTTTCATGTCTTCATGCCATTGTGCCATTAGACATAATTAGACTGGGTGGCTTCCTTAAGTTCTCAGGGCTGGTTATGGTTTTTCCAAGTCTATCAACTAATAATAGTTCACTCTGAGTCTACCATGATTTTTAAGATTTTCTTCTTAAAAATGGAAATTAGCAACTTAAATCATGTTGCAGATAAATATTAAAATTATCTGCTATCTAAAATGAACATTAGAAATTAACTAAAAAAATTCTCCCATTACAAGTGATATATATAGTTATTTGAACAGTCTATTATGGCTGTAGGCTCAAACGCTGTCTTGGAGTTGGGAATGCTTACAACAGTATGTATGATGCTTCTTGTATGAGACTCTTCACATTCCCATCACCCACAGTCAGTCAAAATAGAAGAGTACAATTTCCACAGGCTCTGAATCCAATCTGCAAATCTCTAAACTTCAGGTTAACCCTGTCCCCTAGGCAGTCAGCACCTGTTGGTAATGTGACCACTTCAGAAGATACCCACTCTCTGGTGTGCCACAAACTCAGAAAAATAAGAAGCAGTCTGTGTTAGGGACACCATCTAGATTATTTCAGGAGACATGTCCACACCTGTGCTTTATCTGAAGAGAAACTGAGGAAACGAGTACTAGGATGTCTCCCTGCAAATTTCCTCCTCCTTGCAGTTGCACGGTGCCTTCCACTGCTCACTGGTACTTCTGGCCTATCTCAATTGTCTGTCATCACTCATTAACATTTATGTAGCCCCAACCTCAGTGGAGAGGGTCCACTGTACACAGAAAACAAAATACCTATTGCCAGCAGGAATCAAGACAGATCTCAGCTTGATACACTGGCAAAGGTTCAGTGGATCACCAGAGCAGTCAACACAGGTAGCTTTCCCAGAATCTACCAGTAACACTGTTAGATGATGCAGGAAAGAAAGCTATGTTTGACATAACAGAAGGTGGGGGAATTCCACCGGATGGTAGATAATTCTGATACTTTCATCAGTAGAACTCCCCACTCAGTCGTACAATTTCCAGCCGCTAGTGGTGATTCAGAGATTTTTTCCAGTCTATTCACGTGAGTTGTCCTGGACTCTCCACCCAGATTCACAACTTCCTCTCCTTCTGGTTCTTTCTCCAGTCTACACCTGTATTGAGAACTTTGACTATCGGCCTGCTCTGGGCTCTCTGGACTTGGATCTATATGTTGTCTCTTTCATGGACCCTTGACATTGCTCTTTCCCTGAATCCTTATCCTTCACTAAGTGTAAATGTCCTGACTGTCCCTATCCCCTGTCAACTGGTTATTTTGATCCAATCTTTGTTTTTCAAATTAAGCACTTTTGACTTATAAAGTTATTTAAGTATAATGTTTATGATAATCACATGCATTAATTTGGTGGACTATGAATTGCTAGATTATTTGGAGGAAGAAATTTCTGCAATATTTATAAAAATTTGCAATCTCCACACACTATCCACTGTAACCCAATTTCCGCCTTGCTATCAGAACAGTAGACTTTAGCACAAGAAGTCATGTTTGAAATATTTCAGTTCTGTAAGTCACAGCAACAAATGGGAAAGAAATATGTCTGTCTGGGGAGATGGTTAAATATGCCAATACATGCTATGGTGCTTGTGTTTAGTTGCTCAGTCGTGTCCGACTCTGTGCGACCCTATGGATTGTAGCCCACCAGGCTCCTCTGTCCATGGAATTCTCCAGGCAAGAATACTGGATTGGGTTGCCATGCCCTCCTCAATACATGCTATGGGGACAGTTATAAAAGTTAAGACAATCTATATGTGTTGTCATGGAGAAATCCTGTATTCATGTTAAATGGAAAAGATATATAGCAGAATAGTATGTGTATCACTATCCATTATGTTTTAAAATAGTTAACATATTTTTATAATACATTTATATATTAGAAAGCTTAGAACTAGCTTTGAAATAATATACTAGATTATTAATTGTAGCTACCTCTAAGAATGTGGCTGCATTATGAAGGAATATTATAAAGATGGAGATTATGATTTGTCTATATTTAAATTTTTGCACCAAGAATACATGACTAGCCCTATTATGAAAATATTTAAATAAGTCTAACAACAGAAATAGTAGTTGTACACGAATCAGATAAAATTTCTGCTAGCTGATGGAACAGACAACAGTTGAAATCTGAATGTCTTAATATAATGAGTCTATTTCTTGTGCACATAATACCTGATTGGTTTGGTAAGGAATTTTTGCTACCAGGTAACCCAGAGATTTAGGCTGCCTCCATCTTGTACCTCCACATCTTAACATAAGGTCCCCATGTTTGCTAGTGGATGGAAGAGAAATCATTTTAGTGGCATACTGGTTCTCAAATGTTTTGCCCTGTAAGTGACAAACATTGCTTTTGCTCATATCTCAGCTAGAGGGGCTAGTCACATGATCCTTTCTAAGAACAAGAAAACTGGGCAATGTAGCCTTCCCATGAAGCCAGGAAGGAAGTCAAGTTGTGGATGAGCACTTGTAGTCTATTTCATACGCTGTTACATAGTAGGTGCCCAGTAGCAGTAGTAGAGAGCAACTACTAGAATTTATGTCAATGATCCTCTTCATTTGTTGATGGAGTTTCTGGGGAAGCCAAATGTCCATTGCAGTTCTCCAATTATATGAGATCTTTCTATGTAACAGGCGTTTTCCAGTAAAGGGTCACATACATGTTTCAAAAAGACTTTGTAAATCTCTGCAGGAAGGGCTTGCTATACTTCACTCAAAAGTATTGTTCTACACTGTTTTTTTCAATAACCACTATGATCATAGTATACTGAGAATTTTCTCCTTCCTACTGGTGCACTGACAAAACTTTAACTTGTGATTCTCTACAATTTGCTATGTGACTGAAAATACCTGGACAACTGCACAGATGCAGTTATACATATTGAAAACCAAGATTTTCTCTCGCTCTCTACATTATCTATCCATCTTCTTTCTATGTAATAGAAATACATAATATACGTATATATCTATCATCCAAATGTAATACTAAGGAACCATATTCTACCTCCCGGGAGGAGTCCAGAGTTTACAGAAATTTAGTTACTATAGATGTTTGCTTACTTATTTCAAAGTCTTTCCCCATTTGTCACTTATAGGAGAGGTTTTGGTTTTCAACCACCAAGGTAAGCTCATTTATCAATTTATATGTCCAATAGCCTTATAACCCTCTCACTCCCTTAGCCCCATTTTGTCTTATATCCAAATTTAACTTAAAATTAACTCTCACCAAAGAAATAGGTTTTTCCCCCTATTCTCAAATAAGAGAAACCATTAAAATTCTACTGAAAGTACCAAAATCTCATCTCTTGGAGATAATAGTACCAAAACTAGTGGATTCTTAGCCAAATTAGACATTGTTTATTTAGTCGCTAAGTCATGTCCGGCCCTTTGCAACCCCATGAACTGTAGCCCATCAGGCTTCTCTTTCCATGGGACTCCCCAGCCAAGAATACTGGAGTGGGTTGCCATTTCCCTCTCCAGGGGATCTTCCTGACACAGGAATCCAACCTTGTGTCTCCTGCGTTGGCAGGCAGATTTTTTGACATTGAGCCACCAGGAGAGCCCCCAAATCAGTTTTTACTCACCAGATTATCTGGAAATCATTTTGAGAATGTGATGAAGATGCCCAGTGGTGATGATCAGGTCTAAATTTCCTGTCAAAATGACCTTACACATGGAATAGTATATTGCTAACAGGGATTCCATGGTGAGGAATGGGACTGCCAGGGGATTGGAATACTTTTAAGTCAAAGGAAGGGCAGGTGATCCTGGGCTGTTGCACTGGGAGAAGGTGCAGGCTACAGAGAAGGATACAGAGAAGAGCTGGTAAGCAGGTTGAGGCTCCAATTTGGACATGAGGGCACACTACAGTAGACCCAGGGGAAGGGTGCTATAATGCACATGTAGGGGAATAAAAATAATCTTCCGTCTACCCTTCTAGGTTCTTGGCTGAGAATCCCTTGTAATAAAAAGACAGATTAATAGGGAGAAAACAAATATAATTACATTATCTATGTAGTTACAGGAGCCCCACAAAGACATGAGACTCAAAGAAGTGATCAAATCAGGAAACTTTGGTAACTTTTACACAAACAATAAATTTGTAAAGAACTGACAAGGCAGAAGGGTTTGGGCTAGAGGCAGTAAATGGTGAAGGAGTAACAAGATTTCTTTACATCATCTCCTTGGCTTTCAATTCCTTTTCTCTTCTTATAAAAATGCCTTCTACCTTCCTCGTACAGGGAGAGTACCTTTCACAGTGGAGACTTATCTCCTACTTTCAGGGGGACAAAGGAGGGTCACAGTATCCCTCCTGCACAGTTTCTCAAGTACCTTTAATTCAAAATAATCAATATTCCAAAGTGGCATATTCTGGCGTGATATATTCTGAACCCCTACACACAAAAGATGGAAATACTATCCCCTGGGCAAAGTCAGCTCTCAAGGAACCCCAGGGTTAATGATAGCAAGATTCTAGGTAAATGATGCCCTTTAGACAATCTCCACAGGTAAATGATGCCCTTTAGACAATCTCCAAGTTGTATTTCATTATCATTTTCACCTTTCTTCTTTATATGTGCTTTTAGTGCTTTGGATTCCAGGTCCTTTTTCTCCCAAGAGGCATTAGGAAGTAGTGAGAACAGAAATGAATCAAGAGACAGAGGGTGGATCTCCTTATTTTTTTTTCCCCATTCAAATCACCCTTATTTTCATTAATTTCACATCTATCAAAACATAAGCATTTCTCAGACTATGCAAACTTACACTGAAAATAATCTATTTACATTTCCCTTAAACAGAGTAGCCTCTGGCTCTCCCAGTCCAGGGCAACATTTGCCAACCCAGTGGTTTCTCACCTAGAGAAAGTTTCACTGTTATCTCTTAAAAACCCCTTAAAGACAATATGCGTAAGACTTACTTTGTGAATTATGTTAACTGGCACAGAGACAAGATTACAAAAAAACTTCCATTCCTACCCCAGTAAAGATTTCTCTTTCTAAACCATGACCCCAAAGTAACTGCAAGGAACAGTTTTCCACTCCTGCCTTTTGAGTATCAACTCTGAGACACAGCATCTGAAGGTCTGATCACTGATTACCACTCTATCAATCCATCTTGCTATATATCTAATTTTAACTTAAAATGAACTCTCCTAGAATGAATCCCATCTTCCCCAAACCCTAAATTTCCTTGCCCCAGAGCATTTACACTTGACAGCTTCACATGGAATACCACACACTCCTGCTAACTCCTTTTGCTCGCCTGTTAGATATTATTACACATTCCACCATTATTATTATTGGACTGTCAATCCTAGAAGTAAAAATTATAAGAGCAAGTTTTATTTTTATTTTTTGAAAAGAAAGGGCTTTAATGCGCTGAGCAGAATTTTACATAAAATCAGAAATCTATGATTCGTCCCCGCTCCAATTAGTAAAAAAAAAAAAATCCAAGATTCATCACAAAGCATGTGCAATTAGGCCCCAATTCAGAGACGCACAGATCCGTGGTCCAGCCTCAGGTGCGGCGCTATTTTCCATTCTCTGTGCTGAACATCCGTTCCCTCAAGAACTGGACGGAGTTTTCATCACAAGAAAGAGCAAGTTTTAGATCTTATTTATCCTACAATCTCCAGTACTAACATGGTGATTTTCAAAGAGCAAATATTCAATAAAAGTTAAGAAATAAAAACAAACAGTGAGAATGGGATCTAACTGATTGAACTTTACTTCTTATATGTTCATAAGCACATTAGCAAATTCAAGCATTTTTCATTTAATTTAATAAAAGATATGAGGGCCATGGACTGAAATTCTTTTACATGTTCTCTGTTTCTTGAACTCAACTATTTTAATACTGATTTCCTTCACATTTCCAGTAAATGCCTATAGTAATGCCATGTTATATTGTTCCAGATGACAAAGATGGTTTTACAATCTGTTTTATAAAATTCTATTAAATCTCATTGCAAGATTAAGTCTATAACCAACATTATTCATAAACTTGAAGATTTTGAAGGCAATTAAATACATATTAAAAGAAACAACATGTGAATAAAACACAGAAAAAATTCTTGAGTTACATATACAAAATGGTGACACATAGGCATACATACTATCTTCTTTTCAGTCCCACTTCAGACCTAAATTCTACAAACACTAACTGCTTTTTTGAACAATGCATGAAGAAACTATCCCTGACTCCCCTAGTTGAGGAAGCAGCTGCTAGTCTCAATACAAGAACTTGCAGTAGCAGACACAATTGGCTGAAATTCTGGCCTGAGCTTTTGCGTTTTCATCTTGCAAAGCCTCCTCATACTTAAATGGGAAATAACCTGGGTCAGTCCCATTAACCTTGGCCAGAAACTCCAGAATCTTCATCTTGGTGGTTTCAGCATGAGCTCTAGGGCCCCACAGGAACACAGACTGCACAGGACCTTCGCTGGCCACCTGCCGGAACTCTAGGTATCCTTCCCTCACGAAATCTTCGGTGATGAGTTGCTTGAGCTCCCCAAAGAAGTAGTACTTCCTTCTAGAACACATCCTGGTCACATTCAGAACCTCCCAGACTTCATCTTCGGTGGCACAGTTGCCCTTCATGAAGATCACACCCAGGATAAGTATCAGGATGCCGGTCTTGGGCACACCTGCTTCACCATGCATCATGCCATCATAGGTGAGGCCCAATTTAATGAAAAGGACATAGCAGTGGTTGAAGGGATCCACTTCCTTCAGATCAAGGCCAAAGAGCATTCCCATGCACTCAGAGGCTCTCCGGAGGATCTCAGGGAAATGGACTTCACACTTGTAGATGGCAACATTCATCATATCAGCTTTTGTTACTGGCTGTTTCATTTGATACTTGAGCAGCAAGAAATTCACCAACAAAGCCACTTCTTCATTTAGAGGATCTATGGGCATACTCACGGGGTATGACATAACCTGTGAGGTGTTTAGACTATAATCTACATTTTGGCTAGTGGAAAACTCATCTGACTGAATCAAAAAGGTGGCAGTGGTGGCAACAGATGAGTAGAAACTCTGATAACTCTCAGGAGTACCAGGAAAATCACCAGGCATTAGAAATTGGGAGGGTGTGTTGGTCTCCTTCAGTGTCCTGGAGACCCGTGCAACCTCCCAACCGTAGGACTTATAGAAGGTCTTGCGGTGTTTACCACGTGAGTGGTGCAGACGCTTCTGATGCCGAGGCATGACGACTCTTGTGGATGGCAGTAGGTAGACAGGAGGATGGGCAATGAGATTCACCACCTAAGATAAACAGGGCGTATATGAGTGGCCTCAGCTGCTAAACTTAACTGTGGTGGCTTTTTTACTTCCCGAGACACGGGGGCTGGGAGGGGGTAAGGGGGCTGCCTGCCTAATTCCCTGGGCCTCTCAGGGCTGACAATAGGGCAAGGGCTCCAACAATCCTCACATCTGCTCCTCAAATTGAATTCTGGTTGGTAATGTGCCCGCTCTATCTACCACTTGAGGCCTCCAATCAAGGCGTCATTTCTGTGAGACTCCAAAATGGAAGTGAGAACTTCATGACAAGACATGGAGTGCTGACAAGACGGAGTAGACACTGTGCACGCCCTTTGTCTTGGGGTCAGAGGAATCCCTAAAAACTCACTTGGGGTCTTCATCAGAATTCTTGCGTGGCCTGTGATGCCTTCGTGTGGCGACATGACACTGCCTGCCCCAAATTAAGGCTTCCACTCCCTCAGACTCCAATAGCCAAGCAAATCAGCAGCACTTCTGGCCGCCCCTGTCCAGGGCCTCCCAGGGCTAATTGCCTGGCTGAGGTTCATTTAGTTGCTGCTATTCTGTGGGGGGTGGATCCCCTCAACACTCAACACTCGTGGAGACGCTGAGCCCACGCAGAAAATCCGCCATCTTAATCAGACCGCTAAACAGGAAGTGGTGGTAGCTCAGTCTGAACTTGCCCGTGTTTCCTGGGGTTGGGATGAAGGTCTCATTAGGTGGGTGCCCTCCTTTCTGGGACGGGGGGGGTCCCCTAAGTCCTCACTTAGAGGCTTACCTGATACCGAACGGCACCTGGGGCTCCTCCGGCTGCTAACTGGAGTCCGCACCTCAGATCGAAGCGCTCGCAGCCTCCCTTTCCGCAGGCGGAAGTCAGGGGGCGTGACTTCCGGTGACCCCTGCCCTGAGGTCACCCGGGGCAACCAGCAGGGGTGGGCACTCACGCGGCGCTCAGTTTCTGAGCGGAGGTGGCTGCGGGTCTTGTATGCAGTCCTCACATTGGGTTCTGCCAAGCCCCGGATGCCTCCCTCTGTTGAACTGACATCTTGACCCTCATACCAAGGTCGTCCTACGCGAGAACCCTTTAGAGTAACTGAGGGCGTGTCTCAGCCAGACAGCCTTGCCTGGAGCTTTTAGGGTGAAAAGCAGCCACTAGCCCGTTTGCGTGTGATCCCACTTTATTCTCTGTTGTTGTTCTCCTGTGTTCCCATTCATGGGATTCTCTTTTTTGGCTTTTTTTTTTTTCATGACTTAAGACCTCCTGAGAAATGCCAGCAAAATCTTGATGAGTTCACTTACCACAATCCTGCAGTGCTTGGAATGAGTCATGTTCCATCTTCAATGGGAAATGGGGAAGTTGGAGCATGAGGCAGGTAGGGACCAGGTCAGGGGGTGGGCTGTCGGAGACAAATCACAGTCTTCCTTCTCTTCACCAGGCTGACTTAGCCTCCCATACACATTCTGTTCTACAAAGTTTACTTTCTTAGGAAGGGACTGAAATGAATGATTTGGAAAGTCCCTGATTTTTTGAGGTTACTGGACATTGCATATCAGAAATCATATGCAGATGATAAATATTATCTTTCTTTTTGCATTTTTCTTACTTCTCATTTATTTTGCTATTGCTCTGCTTATGTTTTCCAGTGAACTCTGGAACAATGGAGTGGACTTGGCTAAAATACTCTTTTGGGGGGGTCTCCTTATATATCTTGTTTTTGTATCAGAGAGAGCCTGTTTGCTATAATATGTGGAGTAATTTCAGGTTTTTTTGTGTGTGATTAAAAAAAGTTTACGTAACATGCTGACTAGTTTTTCTCTAATTATATGGTATGTGTGTGTGTGTGTGTGTGTTAGTTGCTCAGTCATGCCCGACTCTTTGAGACCTCATGGATTGTGGCCCACCAGGCTCTACTGTGCATGGAATTCTCCAGGCAAGATCACTGCAGTGGGTTGCCATTTCCTTCTCCAAGGGATCTTCCTGACCCAGGGATCAAACCCAGGTCTCCTGCATTGCAGGCAGATGCTTTACTGTCTGTGCTACTAGGGAAGCCCTGATTATATGGTATAAGTAAGTGTAAGTGTTAGTTACTCAGTCGTGTCTGACTCTTTGTGACTCCATAGATTGTAGCATACTAGGCTCCTCGGTCCATGAGATTTTCCAGGCAAGTATACTGGAGTGGGTTGCCATTTCCTTCTCCAAGGGATCTTCCCCACCCAGGGATCAAACCCAAGTCTCCCGTATTGTAGGCAGATGCTTTACCGTCTGAGCCACCAGGGAAGCCCTGATTATATGGTATATTTGGCCTCTAAATCTAATCTGATCTAGTTGTCTAGGAGAGTTTCAGTTTCTATTGATTACAATTATCTTTCTGATCGTCCTCCTTTGCAATTTATATTTTGCTTAAAAACAGAATCTCATCTGAATATTCAAAATTAAAGGTACGATACTGACAGCTCAACAGGTAAGGAATCTACCTACAATGAACGAGACACAGGATATGCAGGTTCAATCCCTGGGTTGGGAAGATCCCTTGGAGGCGGAAATGGCAACCCACTCCAGTATTCTTGCCTGGAGAATCCCATGGACAGCCTAGTGGGCTACAGTCCAAGGGGTTGCAAAGAGTTGGACATGACTTAGCACACACCCACATTTATAATAAATGATTTCTCATGGAAATTCTTATACTATAGTACACAAATGAGTACAAGGAAACCTGTTCACTGAACATTCAGCATAACAGTCATCAATAGTTGGAAGCAGAAGCCTGATCAGATTAGTACTTTTTTGGCCAATATGTTTGTTCTTTAGCAAGATTACTCCAGAGGTGATGATTCAAATGTTCATTAGAAAATACCCAGTGTCTGTGTGCTCCTGTTTGGTCATCTTCACACTGTGATAATAATAATAATTTCTCCATTCTTCATTATGGGCTATAGAATGAAAATTCTTTTGTCCTCTCAGTTTTTATTTTATTAATTTTTCTATAGATGGAACTCTTTCTTTATCTGCCATTAGTTTATCCTGAGATATTGTTATAACATATTTCTAGTGTTCTCTTGTAATATCTAAATTTCTGCACTGATATTTTACATAATATAACTATTATTATTTCTATTTTTTCTTTTGTAGTTGATAATACTTGTAAAATTATCTGCCATACAGATCTTATGTAACAGAAGAAACAGCATAAAGAAACAACATATTCTATCAGCTAGAGAGCAAGCAACATTCATCAAGGGCATCAGTAAATCTGGTGGAGAAAGAAAGAAAAGTCTAGAGACACACATTTGGTCAGTAACAGAAAGAACTGAGGTGATATGAGCAAGGGAGCCAGACATCCTGGAATGTGAAGTCAAGTGGGCCTTAGGAGGCATCACTATGAACCAAGCTAGTGGAGGTGATGGAATTCCAGTTGAGCTATTTCAAATCCTAAAAGATGATGCTGTGAACGTGCTGCACTCAATATGCCAGCATATTTGGAAAACTCAGCAGTGGCCACAGGACTGGAAAAGGTCAGTTTTCATTCCAATTCCAAAGAAAGGCAATGCCAAAGAATGTTCAAACTACCGCACAATTGTACTCATCTCACATGCTAGTAAAGTCATGCTCAAAATTCTCCAAGCCAGGCTTCAGCAATATGTGAACTATGAACTTCCAGATGTTCAAGCTGGTTTTAGAAAAGGCAGAGGAACCAGAGATAAAATTGCCAACATCCACTGGATCATCGAGAAAACAAGAGAGTTCCAGAAAAACATCTATTTCTGCTTTACTGACTATGCCAAAGCCTTCGACTGTGTGGATCACAATAAACTGTGGAAAATTCTGAAAGAGATGGGCATACCAGACCACCTGACCTGCCTCTTGAGAAATCTGTATGCAGGTCAGGAACCAACAGTTAAAACTGGACATGGAACAACAGACTGGTTCCAAATAGGAAAAGGAGTATGTCAAGGCTGTATACTGTCACCCTGCTTATTTAACTTCTATGCAGAGTATATCATGCGAAATGCCAGGCTGGATGAAGCACAAGCTGGAATCAAGATTGCTGGGAGAAATATCAATAACCTCATATAACACCACCCTAATGGCAGAAAGCAAAAAGGAACTAAAGGGCCTCTTGCTGAAGGTGAAAGAGGAGAGTGGAAAAGCTGGCTTAAAACTTAACATTCAGAAAACTGAGATCATGGCATCCGGTCCCATCACTTCATGGCAAACAGATGGAGAAACAATGGAAACCGTGACAGATATTATTTTCTTGGGCTCCAAAGGCACTGTGGATGGTGACTGCAGCCATGAAATTAAAAGATGCTAAAATAAATAAATAAATAAATAAAAATAAAAGATGCTTGTTCCTTGGAAGAAAAGCTATGACAAACCTAGACAGCAAATTAAAAACACAGATATCACCCTGCTGACAAAGGTCCATACTGTCAAATATATGGTTTTTCCAGTAGTCTTGTGTGGATGTGAGAGTTGGACCATAAAGAAGGCTGAGCACTGAAGAATCAATGCTTTCAAACTGTGGTGCTGGAGAAGACTCTTGAGAGTCCCTTGGGCTGCAAGGAGATCCAACCAGTTCATCCTAAAGGAAATCAACCCAAATATTCATTGGAAGGACTGATGCTGAACCTGAAGCTCCACTACTTTGATCCCCTGATATTGAAGAGCTGACTCATTGGAAAAGACCCTGATGCTAGGAAAGATTGAGGGCAGGAGGAGAAGGGGGTGACAGAGGATGAGATGGTTTGATGGCATCATTGACTCAATGGACATGAGTTTAAGCAAACTCCAGGAGATAGTGAAGGACAAGGATGCCCAGTGTGATACAGTCCATGGGGTCTCAAGGAATCAGACCAGACTGAGGGACTGAACAACAATAACTGCAAGAAGACAACCAAGAAATAGGTCCACACAGCCCTAAGCTGAGGAAGAACTTGAAGAGAATCAGTACAATGTTGGTCACCATTCCAGTCACGGATATTTACTAGCCCAGAGCAAGTCATGCAACCATCCCTGTCTGCTTCACATACTTCATTCCAGCTGTACTCATCCTTTATAGTCAAGGAACAACAACTACTTACTCTAAAGTTATATGAACCTGGGACTTCCCTGGTGGTCCAGTGGTTAGGAATCTAACTTCCAGTGCAAGGGACACAGGTTTGATCCTGGTCTGGGAAGATTTCATATCCCGTGGGACAACTAAGCTAGCACTCTGCAACTACTGAGCATGCACTATAGAGCTGGCCTGCCATAATAAAAGAGCCCGCATGCAGCAACTAAGACCCAACCAAGCCAAATAAATACATAAATTTTGTTTTAAAGTTATACGAACTTATTACTGCTTGTCACAAGGTAACCACTTTAGATTAGAAACATGAAATATAGGAATGAAGAAAGAGAAAAATGAAGAGTTAATTTCTGGGAAAATATTGTAAACTATATCATGCTTTAGTTTTGTTATGTGATAAATTACTGCAAACATAACAGTAAAAAAACAATGCAAATTTATTATCTCATAGTTTTTGTGTATCAGTAGTCCAAGCATAGCTCTGACGGCCTTCTCTGCTTCAGGTTGTTTCCTGGTTGAAATTATGATGTTTACAGAGCTGTGTTCTAATAGGAAGGCTTGACTGGAGAAAAAGCAACTGCCAAACTCATTCAATTTGGTGTCACAGTTAATTTCTTTTTACCTGTACAGCTAAGAGCTTGTTTTTTTTTTTTTTTTCTAATTCTATAAATCAGTTTTAATAGTTTCTAAAGGAAACCTGCATTTCCAGGTCATGTGACCCTTTTCATAGCTTTATTTTTGATATAGTATGTTTCTTTTTCAGTGCCAGCAGGAGAGTGTAAGCAAGTCTTTCAGCAAAATGAAGTCAGGTTGTCTGTAATCAAATGAATAACATTCCAGCTTCTTGGACATCAAATGTAATCATGGGTGTGATATATCTATTAGTGCCATATTCTATCAGTTAGAAGCAAGTCACAGGCCTTACCCACACTCAAGAGAAGTAATATACAGAGGTATGAACACCTGTAAAAATCAGGATCATTGTGACTCCTTTACACTGTCTACCACAACTTATGCTCCGAACTCAAATACCCAAATCTCTTCCTCGTGCCAAATACATTCACCCTTTCCCAAGATCCTCCCAAATCTGAACCCACTATCACAGTAATTAAAAATCTAAATCGTATCATCAAAATAAGACTCATGTGCAGATGAGACTCTTAGAAAGTACATAGTTAAGTATACCAAATGGGGTAAATACTTCTCTCTTTGTGGATCCCTGAAACAAAAGGAACAAATTATGTGGCCCTAAGACACCCAATATATAATACTGGGAAAGGCACAGGACAATGGCTATAAGCATTTCTGTTCAAAAATAGGAAAAATGGCAAGTGTAAAACATTCCCTGTCCCATAATATTGTGAAATCCTATTTGACAAATATGAATTATTTGACTAGATTTTAAGGCATTGTAGGGGAGCAGAATTTGCCACCCTAAAATGTTTTTTTTTTTTGGCATAAGAATTAATCTAGGTAGATTATTTTTAAGAGGCAGAAGACTCAGGAAGTGTTCCTTTTTGTCTCCCCCTTAGCTGCCTAAAATTCAGCTAAGGACTTGCTCCCAGAATACAGCTATCACTAGAGTGTCCGTAAAGACTATGGGCTAGATGGGATGGGTTAAACCCAGCAGACCCTAGAAATCAGAGTCGACTCTGTGTCCAAATGCCTCTTCACGGACCAGCAAACATTTGCTTAACAAATATTTGCTATTGTATATCCATATGAATTGCCTTCTTCCTTTTTAGAGACTAACTGCTACCTCTAACATCCTTTCTTGTCTTTAGTTGAAGATGGAATTTAAGGTATGTGTTTCAGCCATATTGGGGAGCTACTTAGTTCTCTTGTGTCTATTTTGGAACATGTTATTAAACGTTCCTCTTTTTAATCTGTCTTACACCAGTTTCATTTTTAGATCAGCCAGAGAACCTAGAAAGGTAAAAGAAAGTTTCTCCCTCTCTGACAGCCTTCATATAATTTTTCAAAGGCCACTCTCGGGGTTCTTGTTTCTCTTTTGGAGTCACCTTTCCTTTATTATGAAAGGTAGCATGTGTTTACAACTGAGTATGCAAAACAATAACTTTGCAAACTGCAATCAAATGTAACAAGACAAGGGCCCAAAATATCTACTTTATTTCTGTCAGTTAACAGGTCCTCTCTAGTTTATTTAGGATTCAAGAGTAAATGCCAGGTCCCATTTTGCACCTCAGACTTTAGTCTCACAACTGTGAGATAATATCTAAGGGATCTGTTCTCTGTTGAACACTTAAATACATATGATTTATCCACCCCAAAGCTAAATTCAAACTTCATTCTCACTGAAGAACAAGGAGCTTACTGAATCCACAAAACATTATGGCTTGGGACATTTATAGGTGACTGTTCTCCCTTGAACTACTGCCTTATGTTAGGCAGAAAAAAATTTTCCCTCTACTCTTGAAGGTTTTTCAGTCTGGTCTAAGAATTAAATAGACATGAGACAGATTAATAAAAGAAAATCAAAGTTCAAGAATATGTATACATGGAATAGACACAGAATAACTTCCTGAAATGATTGAAACTCTCACATTAAGTGCCATCTTCAGCTCAAGACAAAAGAGAATTTTCAGGGCAGTGGTTGGGAACTTCAAAGAAAAGGAATGCAATTCACATGGAGATGGAAAACATATATTTGATAAATGTTTGATGGAACATGCAGAGACAATGCAATACACAGTTGACTCTGATCTCTAGGCCCTGTCGAATTTCTCCCTTTACATCTAGCCCATAGTCTTTGCAGATACTTTCGGCAATAGCTCTGTTGCAGAAACAGGCTCTTTATCTAAGTTCTTTAGGCAGGAAAGTGAAAGTGAAGTCTGCTCAGTCCTGTCAGACTCTTTGCAACCCCATGGACTGTAGCCCACCAGGCTCCTCCGTCCATGGGATTTTCCAGGCAAGAACACTGGAGTGGGTTGCCATTTCCTTCTCCAGGGGATCTTCCTGACCCAGGGATCGAACCCCGGTCTCCCGCATTGCAGGCAGATGCTTTAACCTCTGAGCCACCAGGGAAGCCCCTTTAGGCAGCAAAGAGGGAGATAAAAAGAAATATTTTGTGAGTTTTTTGTGTCTTAAAAATAATCAGCCTGAATTTATCCTGCTGACAAGAACCCTATAAAGCAGCCCTGCTGATGATCTTTCAGGAGAGCATGTACTCTGGAGCAAGAGCTCACACCTCTCCATTCTTTAAATCACAATATAAGGCTTTCCTTTGCTTCTCAATCAGATTTAGACCCCTTCTATTGGAATGAGTAACACTGGGCAGGAGGACCCTTACTGGGGCCTGACTCAAAAGCGTTGCTAACAAATTTTGGCAACCAAGATGTGATGGACGATGGCCTTTTTGCCTGCACCTATTCACTAGGCTCTGGGCTCACCTTGGCTCCAGTGGGAGGACGATGGAGGCTTTGGAGGTTCACATGAAGATGACTGATTCTGCTCTTTGCCTACACTCTGATGGGGTAGGATGGCAGCAACCTTTGGCTGAATTCAGAGCAACTGTGCCCAGCAACTCGACACCCAGGTGTGGGGTGCACATACTGTAGTCCCCAGGTTAATGTGGACTGTGACCCCTTTGAAGAAATCATACCACTGCATCACTGGGGATCAGAAACTAAAATACATATCTGCCTGGCTGGTCTTCCTGAGGTACTGGACACCCAGGGATGGTGGAGACCTGTGGACAAGAAGCTACAGCAGTCTTGCCCGCTGTCTGCCAGTAACTCTGTCCTCTTGAGCCCAGTAGAAGGCAGCAGGGACCACACTTAGGCTATCTGCCCTCCTTGCCAACCCCCAGGGGTCAAAAGTAGCACTCTCTATAGTCACGCTCAGTTTGGTAAAGGCAAGTGGCCAGTCTCATGAGCCAAGGGGTGAGACCAGGAAAAGGCCCAGGTAATAAAAAATATTTGACTAAAGGGAATGAGGATGCTTAATCTGAGTTTAGGAAAAGGCACCAGGGATGCCCAAATGTGAATGGTCCCAAGGTAGATATGCAACCAGGGACTTGACCTCTTCCAGTCAGTGCTAGTTTCTCTGAACTGGGCTAGAGAGCCCTGTGAGCTGATGGCAAGAGCAGGAAACACCTGACACTTGACTTCTCCTCCCCGCCTCTGCTTGTGAGGGGAACCTTGAGTGATTTTTTCCCTGACTGAGGTTCCCTAGGCTGTCCTGCTGGGTATCAGCACAGAATACCAGCGACTCCAATGATCTGGTGAGTACCCCATGGGAATCTCTCATGCTTTTAGATCCCAACTGGTGGGAATTTCAAAAACTCTTCCTTGTTAGCTGAAAGTTGAGAGAAGACATTCGCTTTCAACAGTTGTGCAACTCCCTAAGGGCCAAGTTGGTCAGGAACTAAGGTGGCTAAGCTGCTGGAGCCTGGAGGCAGCCCTGTCCAACCTCCTCTGGGATATTCTGACCAAGGAGGGACTATCAAGCACAGCCCATTACAGATTTTAGTGGAACCCCCAGTTATTAATACATCATAGACTATGACTTTTGGATGCCTCCTATTTTGGTCTTTTGAGGAATCCACTAACAGTTTGATGCTAGTTCCATATTTCCTGAACATGAAATCTTATTTGGGTCAAATCTTGTGGTATTTACATGCCAACACATCATTCCAATTGTCCCCTCGGTAGTTAGAAACAAAAACAGAACATCTAAGGTATAGGGAACCAAATGTCCATCATAAGGATAGCCTGCTAAGGTGTATCCCATAGAATTGGAAGTTTTCTGGGTATCATTCCCTGACTCAAAAACACCTTATCTTACTATGAAATACAACCTGACCCCAATACTAGCTGGGAGATAGGGAAAGTTGGCCTGTCAATGGGTCTTTTAATTAGAACACCATTTTACAATTGAATCTGCTATGCCAGAGACAAAAAGAAATGAGATGCATTTCCCAATGTCCAGGTTTTTATGACCTTTTATCAGAATGAAGGCCTTTGAAAGGGATGTTCAAATAGTCCACTGAAGTAATACCAGTCCTTGACTCTCCCCCTGAGGACCATTTTATCTCTTCCCTAACACTCCTCCTACTGCTCCCTCCCTACTCCTTTCCCTCATAAATCCCAATTTAGGCCACAGGCCTGAGGGGCCCCCATCATACCAGCCCCATTCTCCAGAACCCAATCCAGCAAGTACACAGAGACTAATTACAAGCCAGGGCCCAACAGCCTGCCAAGAAAAGCACTCCCTTTGAGGCAGCTCCCCAGTAGAGGAGGACTCATCCAGGTATACATTCCATTTACCACTTTTTTTTTTTAAAAGAAATGAAATATAGTTGATGTCTTGTGTTTCATAGCAAAGTAACTAAGTTATGCAAAGATATTTTTCAGAATCTTTTTCATCATGGGTTATTATAAGATATTAACTACAGTTCCCTGTGGTATACAGCAGGTCATTTATTTTAACCTTTTATATATAGCAGGAATTCCCAGGTGGTGCTAGTGGTAAAGAAGCCACCTGCCAATGCATAAGATGCAAGTTCGATCCATGGGTCAGGAAGATCCCCTGGAGAAGGGAGTGGCTACCCACTCCAGTATTCTTGGCTAGGCAATTCCATGGACTAGAGGAGCCTGGTAGGCGACAGTCCAAGGGGTCACAAAAGAGTTGGACTTCCCTAGGGGCTCAGATGGTAAAGCATCTGCCTACAATGCAGGAGACCCAGGTTTGATCCCTGGGTCAGGAAGATCCCCTGGAGAAGGAAATGGCAACCCACTCCAGTACTCTTGTCTGGAAAATCCCATGGACCGAGGAGCCTAGTAGGCCCCAGTTCATGGGGTCACAGAGTCGGACACAACTGAGCGACTTCACTTTATATATAGCAGTGTGTATCTGTTAAACACATATTCCCAATTATCCCCCTTCCCCATCCCCTTTGGTAACCATGAAAGTGAAAGTGTTAGTCACTCAGTCATGTCCAACTCTATGCAACCCCATGAACTGTAGCCCACCAGGCTCCTGTGTCCATGGAATTCTCTAGACAAGAATACTAGAGTGGGTTGCCATTCCCTCCTCCAGGGGATCTTCCTGACCCAGGGATCGAACCCGGGACTCCTGTATTACAGGTGAACTCTTTACCATTTGAGCTACCAATGAAGTTTGTTTTTTGTCTGTGAGTCTATTTATGTTTTGTAAATAAGTTCACTTGTATAATTTATTTAGATTCTGCATATAAGTGATATCATATGACATTTTATTTCTTGGACACTTCACTTAGCCTGGTTGAGGTTGCCTACTGGGTATTCAATAACTGAGATACAGAGGATAAAAAGTTAGAGGATAAAAAGGCCTGGAGGTAAGCCCACATACTGGCTATTGCCCTCCAATGTCAATTGGTCAGCATGAGAATCTGGACTAACCACCCACAGAGACTCTTGACTTTGATTAGTGACCCCTGAACCCCACTGAAAGATAGCAAAAGCCAAGGAAACTTGGACCAATCAGTGCACCATATATCAAGGAACACTGGAAGAGAGACCACCCTCACTGCCCCTGAGGGGAGACAGAAATGGCAGATCTTGGCCACTACCCTCAAAGGTAGATGAATCCGAATAGATGAACGATGGGGCCAGGAGGCTCCTAAGCTGACACTCCAACTGATCCCTGAGGAGCCCCAGCTGACAGTGGACATGGGGAGAAAGTCTGTCAAATTCTTAGTTGAGATCCATGCCACTTACTCAGTTCTGAACACTGCATCAGGCATACTAGGTCACAAGAGTCGTAAAATTATGTGGGTATTATGGAAGGCCCAAGAACAGGCATTCATAGAACCATTAGAATATAAATTTGATGAACACACACTTACCCATTCCTTCCTGTATGCCTCTGAATGTCCTATACCTCTGCTAGGAAGAGAGATCTTACATAAACTGGGGGCTACTATCCACCTAATGGAAGACAAATTGGAGACTGTTGTCCCCTTAAACAAAGGGTACAAGATGATAATGGTGACAGCAAGTTGACTTACCTGGAGTAAATCCCAAGGTCTGGGCCCAGGGACCAGGGGATAAACTGTAGGAGCCAGTTCTGTGATAGTCTATCTAAAATCCCAACATACATGGCCCAGTTAAAAACCAGTATCTTCTCTGTCGAGAAGTCTTATTGGCCATTGCCCCTGTTATACAGGTCTAATTGACCAGGGCCTTATTAGAGTGTGTCAATCAGCCTGTAATACCCCATTCTTCCCATAAAAAAATCCAAAGGAGAATGTAAGATGGTATGGGACCTCAGAGAAGTCAATAAAGTCACTGAGAATATGCATCTAGTAGTCCCCAGTCCCTGCACCCTGCTGGCCACTCTTTTACCCACCTGGACCTGGTATTTTGTATTAGATTTAAAAGATGCCTTCTTCTGTATTCCATTAGCGTCAAACTCACAAGAAATGTTTGCTTTTGAGTGGTAGGATTCAAATAGGCAATGAAAATAATACTGCTGGACAGTCCTGCTCCAAGAGCTCAGAAATCCCCCACTATCTTTGGGGAAAATTAAGCTAAACATCTAAAAGACTTACATCTAGAGAAGAGAACTCTCCTCCAGTATGTCAACAACATTCTGCCCACCAGCCCTACTTAGGAGTCCTGTGACAAAAATACTGTAACCACCCTGAATCACCTAGCTGATAAAGAATATAAGGTATTCAAGATAAAGACTCAAATATCACAAACTAGGGTGAAGTACCTAGACTTCATTCTCATAGAAAGTCAGAGAAGCCCACCCCAGGAAAGGAAAGGAGCCATTTGCAGCCTCACTTCTAAAATTACAAGACAACTTAGGGGTTTCCTGGAGATGGCTGGGTTTTGGTACATCTGGTATGGTCTAATAGCTGGGACTCTATGTGAAAAGTTGAAAGGAAAGAATGATGATCCTTTTGAGTGGAAGTCATAATATGAAGAGGCCTTTCAAGAACTGAAACTGTATTTACTTCAGGCCCTACCCCAGCCCTCCCAGATTTAGCTAAAGCCTTTGACCTTCACGTTCTTGAGAGAAGAGGAATCACCCTCGGGACATTAGCTCAAAATCCAGGACCCTTTACTTGGTGGTAGCTTTTTTCTTTAAATAATTAGATCGAACCCTAAAGGATGGCCTCCTTGCCTACCAGCAGCTACTACAACCCTCTTGAAGCTGAAAAGTTAATGTTCAGTCAGCCAATCACTATATGGATTCCACATCAGGTTCAGGCTTTAGTAAGTTATTAGGGAACAGAATGGCTATCCCCTGGAAGGTTGATTTGAGTTCAGACTCTGCTTTTAGACAAATCAGTGGCTACCACACAAACCTGTCACATGCTAAATCCTTCCACAGTGCTACCCAGTTGTAACGGGGCCTCAGGTGCATGGCTGTATAGAAACCATAGACGTGATCTATTCCAGTCACCCAGACCTAGGAAGTAAGCCTCTCCTGAATGCTGAAGAGGAATGATTCACTGAAGGGAGTAGTCTTATGAGAGAGTCCTCATCTGAGCCTTAGAGCTCATGACAAGGGAGATCTTAAATGTTTACGCAGATTTCCAGTATGCACATGCCTTCCTACAGGCACATGGGGCTGTTTGGAAGGAAAGAAGTTTGCTTACTGCAGAGAATAAACAGGTGAAACATGGCTTAAGCATACTGAAGCTCTGAGAAGTAGTACAGCTTTCAAAAAATATGGCAGTGGCTCATTGTAGAGCTCACCAAAAGGGGGATGCAGAACTAGTAAAGGGAAACGAGGCAGGTGCAGTTGCCACAAGGGTGGCTCTAGAACTACTAACTTGACAAGTACCCCTCATACTCTGAAGGCCAGATCCATCCAATTATTCCCCAAACCACACATAGAGAGAATTAGACAAAGTCTGAAAATGGAGCTTCATTAGAGATATAGGAGGTCATGGACGGCTCGTTAACAAACATGGGCAAGACCTCTTTCCCCAGCTGGAACTTGTCAAGCCATCAGGGAGGTCCATCAAGGGAACTCACTATGGGAGGGAAGCCCTATATAATTCGTTAGTTGAAGTCATGGTAACTCTTCGCATGATAAGTATACTCAGTTGGAGAAATGAGACATTCCTCATCTGCACAAGAAACAACTCCAACCCCAGACTCCCCGGAGCCCCCAGATAAAGCCCACTGAAACTGAAGAGACATATCCTGGAGATAACTGGAAGGTTGATTTCACAGTCAGGCAGAGAGTACCAGGCAATTTCAGCTACCTCTTGGTGCTAGTATGAGTAGATACGTTTTCTGGGTGGAGGGAAGCATTCTCTGCTAGAACTGAAATGGTGGCTGCAGTGGCTAAGATATTACCACAAGAAATAATCCCCATGTTTGGGCTCCCAGTATCCCTACAAAGCAACAATGATCCAGTATTTGTGTCTCAAGTGACAAAGGGGATAATGAGTGCCCTTGGCATAAAATAGACTTTGCACTCAGCCTGGCTCATATGGTGCCTTATGGAGAATCCTTGCACCTGGCATTTTAGGCCAGAGTTCCAGCTGCAAGAAGTCTGAACCTGATGCCTCGATTCAAGGTGGCGGCAGAGGGCCGTGTGCAGAGACGCTGCACCTACACTGCGATCTGAAGCATGAGGAACACATTTGCCCACCACACAGAACTCTGCCCCTCCCAGGAAGAACTCCGACCCCTCCCTGCTGATCTCGATAAAGCAGCCCTGCCCATGGCCTGGACTGTCAGCTTTGCTTCTGAACCAAATGTTTTTCCTTCTATTGGCTCAAGTGACACCAGGCTGGAGGACCCTTTGTGGGGGCCCAACTTGAAAGGGTCAGCAACATCTCTGAATAATCAATCAGAAGTTTTTTAGAAAGTTAACTTGCACTTATGTTGAATAGGCTCCTGCTATGTATTTTAATTGAGAAATGAAAACTTAGACTTGTGTGTGTATGCACGCTAAGTTGCTTTAGTCATGCCTGACTCTTTGTGACTCTATGGACTTCAGTCTGCCAGGCCCTTCTATCTATGGATTCTCCAGGCAGGAATACTGGAGTGTGTAGCTGTTCCCTTCTCCAGGGGATCTTCCCAACCCAGGGATCGAATCTGCATCTCATGTCTTCTGCATTGGCAGGCGGGTTCTTTACCACTAGTGCCACCCACATTCAAGCACACACAAAAATTCATCCGAATGTTTGTAGAAGCTTTATGTGTAATAGCCAAAAACCTGAAACAAACTAAATGTTCTTCAGTGAGGAATAAAAGACAGTTATCCACACCATGGGATACTATAATCACAATAAAAGAGAGACAAGTGTACATATTACAACTGGGATCAATCTCACAAAATATTGCTGAATGGGGGGAAAAAATCCAATGTTAAAAGTCAGCCTTATCTACTGTATAATTTCATTTGTATAAACTTCTCCAAAGGACAAAATTATATAGGCATATGTGTTTGTGGGTTTGCCTCACTCAATCCTAATTGTTATTTTAATGCATTTGAAATGTTGTTTTGTTATTTTAAGGTCCAAAATTCTAGATGTGACTTATGACTCATGAAATTTCTGATTCTGGTGAAGATGTAGTAGCTGAGACCAGATTTATCCACATAACTGAAACAATTTAAAAATCAGATAAATTATGATAATGGACATTAGACCATAAAAACAAGTGATCACTGAAAGACAGAAACAAATGATGTGAGCCTGTAAGTTCTCCAACTTACTACATGGACACAGGTGGAGCATGGAGACTCTGAGTTGATGGGATGAAGCTGAGGATCTGGGGTAGATTGAGCAGTTAGAGTTCCTAAGAGAGAGTATTGGACAAAAGAGAACTGCACAAAGAACTGTGGAGCCCATGCAGGACTGGCAGTACTTCCTGTCAGAGTGATAAACCATATAATGCATTGGGCATCAGCAAGAGTACTCAGAAGTGTTTTGTCTAAGTGAAAGTGAAGTGAAAGTGAAAGCTGCTCAGTTGTGTCTGACTCTCTGTGACCCCATGGACTATACATGTCCATGGAATTCTCCAGGCCAGAATACTGGAGTGGGAAACCTCTCCCTTCTCCAGGGGATCTTCCCAACCCAGGGATCGAACCCAGGTCTCCCCCTTTGCAGGCAGATTCTTTACCAACTGAGCTACAAGGGAAGATTTGTCTAAGTAGTGTGGTGAAATAAGCTATAGTTCATGCTGCTCTGGTCCCAACTAATAAAGCTTAAAAGCAAGAACTGAAAAGATTATTTTGTTTCTAAGTCAACTTAATAGCATTACAGAACAGAGCTTGAGAATACTGACTTACTGAAATGAAAAGATGTATTTTTTGCTCTGCACAGGTGTGAAGAAGGTAAAATCACAATTTCACAATGTCTGACATCCAATCTAATACTACCAAGCATGGAAAGAAATGGAAATATATAACCAATAACTAGGAGAAATTTCATCAGTCAAAATTGACCTGGAAATGATATAGATGACAGAAAGAGTAGATAAGGACACCACAAAATTTATTATAACTGTATTTTAAGAAAGAAGAAGACAGATTAAACTCGTTAGTGATACAGAAGATATAAGAAGATTCAAAATGCAACTGAAGAGATGAAAAATACAATATCTGCAATAAAAATATACATTGGTTAGGAATAATGAAAGAGTAAAAGCTTTAGTGAACCCATGCATTAAAAAATATCTGAACACATTTTTATAGTACATCTATTATGGGAGAAAAAAAACTACAATCAGCTTTACAATTCTATATACCAGATGTTTCTTGTATTCACCTTTGACGAAGTGGAAGAATTTTTGAGTTTTAAAGGGAGATAATTATAATTTATCAGTACTGTTAGCCTGTGTGTGTGCTCAAGTCATTCGGTCATGTCTGACTCTTTGTAACCCCATGGACTGTAGCTCGCTAGACTCCTCTGTCCATGGAATTTTTCAGGAAAGAATACTGCAGTGGGTCACCATTCCCTTCTCCAGTGGATTTTCCTGACCAAGGGATGGAACCCATGTCTCTTGCATCTCCTGCATTGGCAGGCGGATTCTTTATCACTGTACCACTTGGGATTCCCCAGTACTGTTAGAATTTCTTGCAAAAAGAATATATGCACAATTACCTTAAAATATTTAAATAAGCCTAACATAAGAATGAATGGCTATGTTTTAGCCAGAAAAAGTGACTGCTAAATGATATAACAGACACAACCTGAAATATGAATAGCATGATACAACAAAAGTTTATGTCTCCATGTGGACTGGCAGACATTCTGTGCTAACACGAGATACTGGAGTCCAGGTTGTTTGCTTCCTGTAGGTCCACAAATAAACACACAACTTCCATGTTTACAGATGAATGCAAAAACAACAGACTATACATGGTAAACTGGATAGCAAATGCTGTGGCCTCAAAATGATAAATATTGCTTCTGTTCATAGATCAATGGCAAGGGCTAGTCATGATCTTTCTAACTATAAGTGCCCTTGGTCATACAGTTTCCCCTGAGCCTAGGAAGTTGAGGAAAACAAGATATGGATGAACACTCTTTCTCCCCTATGACCTGTTACATAGTAGGTCCTCAACAGACTGCAACTAGTAGAATTTATGATGACCACCTTCTTTATTTCCTGGCAGAGTTTCTGAAGGGGCCAAATTTCCTTGTAATTCCTCAATTTTTTGAGGTCCTACTATGTGACAGTTGTTGCCAATCATGGGCTTGCATCAAATTTTCAAAAGGATCCTGCAAAATATCAGATGGAAGATTTTGTCTTCTTCACTCAGTAGTACCTTCCTGCACTGACCTAAACCATAACCTTTAAAAATCTTAATAGGATGTGAATTTTCTTCTTGTTGTTGGTGCCGGATCAAATTCTGAAGACTTGAACTGGTGTCCTGAGGCACAAAGAAAAGCCAGGATTTTTTTATTTCTGCTAACCAAAGACAGTGTGTCTGTCAATAAACAATCTTCCACCTCCTGGAAGGACCTGAGGGCTTTAAGGAAGTTAATCCTCAGTAGATGCTTGCTTTGCAATGATTTCCACAGTCTTTGATCTCTTCCAGGAAGGGGAAATTACCACCCCATCCACCCCCCACCCCCCATGACTCTTGAGTTCTTATGGCTGGCCAAAAGCAGATTAACAGGAAGAAAAGAAACAAGTTTAATTCATGTGCATGGAGACCTAAGTAGTGGCCAGGAAACTTTTATACTTTTTAGACACATAACAATACACACGTGAGTAACTGTCAGGACCAAGAATTTTAGGCTTTGGGTGCTTCATTAGTGAAGAAACTTAAAAGAACTGGGGCTTTGGGTTGTAAATTAAAGAAGTAACAAGGGTTGTTTGTTTACACAGGCCTCTGCCTAGAATTCCCTATCTCTGGCAATGAGGATGCTCTTTTATCTTTAAATAAAAGATAAAAGGAGTGTATCTTTCACATGAGAGATTTATTTCCTGCTTTCAGAGAGGAGGGTCAGAATGTCCCTAAAGGTTTAGTCATTTCTTAAGTAATTGTAATTCAAAATAATCAATATGCCATTGAAGTATATTTGGGGGCAGCCTACTCTGTCCCAGAATAATCTGTTTTCTACTATCACATATGAGGGGAGTTTTTCTTATGGACCACATGGGTAAGCTCATATGTGTGTGTATGCAGTGGCCAGTGTCAAAAACAAATAAAAAATTAAAATTCTATTCTATCTTGCAAATATAAAGGGGATTTCAAAACCTCTTCTGCAACTTCAAGGTTTTATGCCCCAAATTGATAAATTCTATGACAAATTAGACTATATCCACCAGCTCTTTGGGAAAATATTTTGAGAATGTGGAGGCGATGCCCAGTGGGTGGTCAGGTCTAAATTTCAATGTCAAGGCTACCTTTTATGTGATACAGGATGCTACTGTCATAGAGGTACAGGTGAGGGAGGGGACCACCAGAGAGCTGGAATGCTCCAAGTCAGGGGGAGGCAGGTGAATTTTGCCTGTTTCACTGGGAGCAGGTGCAACTTTCAAGAGAAGGACTGAAGAACTGGCCAATAGGGCAGCTTTCAGTTTGGACAAGAGGGCGCAATGGAGAAGACCCAGGGGAAGGACACTGTATTGCAGAGAGAACAGGAAGTGATAAAAATGCCAGCCTCTAGGCAGGCTCAGCTCTCAAGAAGCCCTGGGGCCGAGGTAGAAGACCCTAGATTAATAAAATGCACAATCTCCCAATTCTGTTTCTTGTTTTGAGCTTTATTCTTTAAACCTGCTTTAAGACATTGGCTGCTACATTCTTTCTATAATATATCCTGAGAGGCATTAAGGAGTAGTGAGAAGAGAGGTAAGAGGCAGAATGTCTGCCTCAGGCCGGAAAGAGTGGAACCTAGTGGATTTCAGATGAGTTAAGAGAAGAGGTCTAGCAGCAGCTCTGTCACAGATTAGACATGTGAAATCAGAAAAAATCACAAGCTCTTTGAGCCTGAGGCTCTTCTTTTATATAAATTTGGCTTTATAAGTCCTGTCTTCTAGGACTGTTAGAATGTGCATGTAGTATATAAAGCACATGGCACAGTGCTTCGCATTTCTTAAAGCTTTAATGAGTAAGAGTTACTGCTCTGGGGATGTCCCTGATGGGCCAGTGGCTAAGACTCTGTACCCCCAATGCAGGGGCCTGGGTTCCATCCCTGATCAGGGAACCAGATCCCTCATGCCACAACTAAGAGTTCACAAGCCATCACTAAACATTCCACATGCTGCAATGAAGATTGAAAATCCCGCATGTCAAAACTAAAACCTGGCACAGCCAAATAAAAAATTTTTAAGGGTTACTGCTATGATTATGTCAATTCCAAATTCTATCTCAAGAGATTATCAACTATATTTTCAAAAACTCTTTAGAGATGATAATATATATATAAAAGACTTAGTTTGTACATGTGTTCAAGTGCACTGGATAAGAGTGCAGATCATTTTCCATTCCTGTTCCAGGTGAGAATCTCTCTCTTGTTAACTATGATTCAAAAGTAACAGCTAACAGGAGTTGACCACTTTAGGAATCTGGATTTCAAGTTGGAGATATATCATCTAAGGGTCTGCTCACTGCTCATGATGCTCTCAGCCTCATCTGGCCCATCATGCAGTTTAGTGTGAAATTAACTCCTGAAGGACCTGAAGTTTCTTCAAGATCCAAACTGCCACACCTAACTGCATCAACACTTTGGCAGTCTCATAGGCCTGTCCACCTGGACCTACTCACTCCTTCATTTTACTTGTCCTTCAGGCATTAGAAGACCCTGCCATCGTCCTTAACGGAATATCGCTCTTATATATCAAAACACTGTGGGCAGGTCCTGAGTCATTAATCCTAAAATTCTCACTACTAGGGCTGTTCTGTCCAAAGAGTAGGTATTCAATAAAGCTTTTGGAAATGAATGACCCGGTGAGCTTAAGGTATAATTTCTTAATATTTGTTTTTTTTTACATTCTTGAAACAGCCAAGCAAATTCATGTACATGTCATTTAATTTTAGAGAACAAGAGCTAAAAGGAATAAGAAAGCCAAGATTTCAATATCTTTTAGATTTTCTTCTCTATTTTTCTCTATTCATCTCAACTATCTTAGACTTCTTTCACATTTACAAGGAAATGCCTATAGCAATGCCATGTTATCTTACTCCAGATGACAAAATAAGATGGATGGTTTCACAGTCTGTTTTACAAAACAATAAATCTCTTATTTGTAAACGTCATTATAGCATGAAATGTGTGACCAATGTAATTTATAAATTTGAAGATGTTGATGGTAATATATATTTAAGAAACAATGTTTGAATAATATATACATCAAAAAAAGAATACATTTTGAAGTAACACATATAATATAGGAAAACACAGGCTTATATACTGTCTTCCTTTCACTCTCCCCTCAGACTTAAATTCTATTAAACACTAAGTTCCTCTTCTAAAAATGCATGAAGAAACTACCCCTGGACTTCCCTAGCTCTGGAAGAAGCTCCTAGCCTTGGCATAGAACTTGCAGTGGCCATGGAAGTACAGATAGCTCTGCCTGAAATTCTGACTTGTTCTTTTTGTTGACATTCAAAAGCATCTGTGCTTCCATAATAGGCTCTTTCATTTTATACTTCAGCTATAGAAATGGTACTAAAGAAGAGACTTTCTTAATTACAGGGTGCCTCTACAAGAATGGGCTTCCTTGGCGGCTCAGGCAGTAAAGAATGTGCCTGTACTGCAGGAGACATGGGTTTGATCCCTGGGTCAGGTAGATCCCCTGGAAAAGGAAATGGCAACCCACTCCAGTATTCTTGTCTGGGAAATCCCCTGGATAACGGAGCCTGATGGGGTACAGTTCATGGGGTGGCAAAGAGTTGGACACAACTGAGCGACCAACACTTTCACTTTCACTTTGTACAAGAAAGCTTATAAAGTGCTTGCTTTCCCTTCCTGGCTCTGTTGGTGCCTTAATCACTTATTGTACATGATACAGCTGCAGGAGCAGTGATGGTGGATGTGACCCTCCAAGATTTCTGGCGAGTGCTAATTGTCCTTAAAACAGGCAAGTCTGAGGAATACTCTTGTAAAGAAGTAAGAAGGAGGAGTAGGACTCTTCTCCAGCTGTGAAGGCGCGTCAGACCTCCCAGATCCTACCTCTCACCTCAGATGTATGTAGCCACAGCAGCCTACAGCCTCTCCAGACTACCAGCAGGGGCAGATCTTTGCTCCTCATGACTCAAGTTCTAGAGCATGTGGTCCACTCAGATCTCTGTACTTGGAGTTCTGACTGCTGATAAGCTCTGTGGATAGTATTACCTTCCCTGTATGGGCTGAGATTTTTGCCCAACTCTTACACAGCATGAGTCAGGGTCCCAAGCACAGTAGAGAAGCTGAAGCACAAGGCAGGAGCCCTAAGATTAAGGATGGGCTGTCAGAGAAAAAAACATGTTGATCTAGTCCTTCCTTTTATCCTGTAGAATTATTATCCTAAAGACCTTCTTTCTTAAAGATGTATTTGTTGTTGTTATTTAGTCCTCAAGTCGTGTCCAACTCTTTTGTGACCCCATGGACTATATAGCCTGCCAAGCTCCTCTGTCCATGGGATTTCCCAGGCAAGAATACTGGAGTGGGTTGCCATTTCCTTCTCCAGGGGACCTGCCCAACCCAGGTATCAAAGCCCTGTCTCTGCATTGGCAGGCGGATTCTTTACTACTGAGCCACCTGAGAAACCCAAAGATGTATTTGCTACATAGAAAAGGCAGATACACAGGATTTTGTGAGGCTGTACATTTTTTAATGTAAAATTTATTTTATTTTTATTGGAGTGTAATTGCTTTACAATGTCGTGTTAGTTTCTGCTATACAACAACATGAATCAACTATATGTATGTACGACTGAGGGCAGGAGGAGAAGGGGCAACAGAGGATGAGATGGTTGGATGGCATCACTGACTCAATGGACATGAGTGTGAGCAAACTCTGGGAGACAGTAAAGGACAGGGAAGCCAGGCACGCTGTGGTCCATGGGGTTGCAGAGTTGGACACAACTTGCTGACTATACAGCAACAACTATACCTATACACATATGTGTATAAACTCTCCCTTGTGAGCCTTCTGCTCACTCTACCCCTCTAGGCCATCACAGAGCACCGAACTGAGATCCCTGTGCTACACAGCAGCTTCCCACTAGCTAGCTATTTCACACGTGGTAGTGTATGTATGTCAATCCTAGTCCCCAATTTGTCTCACTTTCCCCTTCTCTACCTGTGTCTATATGTCCGTTCTCTACATCTGCATCTCTATTCCTGCCCTGCAAGTTGGTTCATCTTTACCATTTTTCTAGATTCCATATATATGCATTAATATATGATATTATGGGCTTCCCTGGTGGCTCAGATGGTAAAGAATCCACCTGCGATGCGGGAGACCTGGTTTTGATCCCTGGGTGGGAAGATACCCTAGAGAAGGCCATGGCAATCCACTCCAGTATTCCTGCCTAGGAGATCCTATGGACAGAGAAGCCTGGTGGGCTACAGTTCATGGGGTTGCAAAGAGCTGGACACAACTGAAGTGACTTTGCATGCATTCTACAACATTGCACTGTCTAGTGTAGTGACTTAAAATTACCATTATTGGGACTTCACTGGTAGTCCAGGGGCTAAGACTTCGTACTCACAATGCAGGGGACTTGGGTTCAATCCCTGGTTGGGGAACTAGATCCTGCATTGTTCAGCTAAGAGTTCACATGACACAACTAAAGATCCTGCAAGCTGCAAACTAAAGAACCCACATGCCACAACAATGAAGATCCCACATGTTGCAACCAAGAACCAGTGCAGCCAAAATAAATAAATAAAAATATTTAAAATTACCATTATCCGTAAGAATATATAAATAATAAAAATACCTAGCCTCATTATATATGATTCTGATATTCTCTGTCCTATTCTAGTCTTTATATTCAAGATCATTCTTTCATATTCTATTGAAATAATAATAATTAAAAGTCAGTTCTCACCCATTAAAGAGACTTCAGGTGGTTATTGCATCCTCTGGGGTCACTCATACTGCCTCCAGCAGTTCAAATTTTATACTCTCCTGATATGATGCTATTGATACTTGATGGGAGCTGTGATTTCTGTTGCCACCTCATATTCCTGCAGTGAAAAAATAGAAATTCACTGTACTAAGATACAATTGCAATAGCTGAAAAGGAACTTAAAATGTATGCTCCGAACTATCTTATCATCTGTCTTGTACTGTAGACTTCAGTCTCACCACAACTTCATGGCATGCCCCTCCTCTCCATTGTGAAAAGTAAATCAAGTATCTCTGTATTAGACTTAATTAACCCTGAAATATTTTTGCTCTGTGAACAGCATTAAGAAAAGAAAATGGCAATACACTGCAATACACGGAGTGGGAGATAATATTTGCAAATCACATATCTGCAAAAGGGCTTGTTCCCTAAATAAAAAAAGAACTCTCTAAATCCAATGGTAATAAACAGAGTCTAATTTAAAAATTGGCGTAAGACCTAAATATATGCTTTACCAAAGAGGACATGTGGATACCAGATAAGCAGATGAAAACCTGAAAACACATTACATATCCTTTAAGGAAATGTAAACTTAAACCACTGAGATAACATTATGTATCTATGAAAATGGCTTTAAAAATACTAAAACTACCCTGTCCTGGTGAGGATGTGGAAGGACTAGTGGAAATGTGAAACAGTCCACATTCTCCGGAAAATCTTTCAGAAGTTTCTAATACAGTAAACTTATGTTTGAACAGGTACAAAACTATATATTTTCATAGAGAAATAAAAATTTATACCCACACATAAAAAATCTGCATCCTAATTTTTATAGCTGCTTAATTTGTAATAGCCAAATACTAGAAGCAAATCAAATTCCCTTTTATTAGGAATGGATAAGACTGTGATACATATCATGGAATATTATCTCACAATAAGAAAGAAGAGACAAATGTACATGTTACAAATGGGATCAATCTTGAGCTTATAATGATGAGTGAAAAAAAGCACCAATCTTAAAGGTATCTTACCTTCTCTAAGAAAACTTATATTCTCTAATTTTCTTTACAATTCTCAAAAGGACAAAATTACATAGGTATGTGCCTTTGCAGGTTCACTCAGTCTTTGAATCTTAATTTTATTTTAATGCATTTGAAAGTTTGGTTTGCTCCTTTAAGACATTAGCATGCTGTAATTATTTACATATTACTTATGACTTATACAACTTGTGGTGAAGATGGAGTAACTGTGACTAGATTTATGAACTTGTCTGAAACAACGGAAAAATAGATAAAATATATGAGAACAATAGTCAATATATTGGACATCATCCCATAAAAGGCAGTGATCACTGAGAGAGGAAAACAAAGGATGTGACCCTGTAATTTCCCAAGCTTACTGCCTGGACCAGGTGGAACCCATGAGTTGATGAGATGAAGCTAAGTGTCTGGGAAGGACTACTCAGGTAGAGTTCCTACGAGACAGTACCAGAGAGGACAGTGCTGCACAGAGAAAGGACTGTGGTGCCCACACAGGGCAGGGAGTACTTCCTCTCAGAGTGATAAACAATAGGATTCACAGGGCATCAGCAAGAGTACTGAAAATTGTTTTATCTCAGTAGTGTGGTGAGTTAAGCCATAGCTAATTCTGCTCTGGTCCCAACTAACAAAAATTGAAAGCAAGAACAGAAAGGGGACTTCCCTGGTGGTACAGAAGATAAAAACCAGCCTGCCAATGCAGAGGACACAGGTTCAATCCCTGGTCTGGGAAGATTCCACATGCCCCAGAGCAACTGAGCTTGTGAGACACAATGACTGAGGCCACATGCTGCAACTCCTGAAGCCCGTTGAGCCTAGAATCTGTGCTCTGCAACAAGAGAAGCCACCACAATGAAAGCTGTACACCATAACAAAGAATAGTCCCCACTCGCTACAACTAGAGAAAGCCTGTTTAACGAAAATAAATTAATTAAACTTAAAAAAAGATTATTTTGTTTCTAAGTAACTTCACAGCATTACAAAACAAATCTTGAGTATACTGATGTATTGAAATTTAAAGTAAATCTATATTACACTGAATAGTTAAAAAATCATCTTCAAAAATAAGGACAATGCTGGAATATCATGCTGCCCTATTTCAAACTATACTACAAAGTTCCAGTGATCTAAATAGAATAGCATTGCAAAAAAACAAGATACATAGTTCACTAGAACAAAATAGAGACCCCAGAAATAAACCCACACTTTTAGGCCCAATTAATCTATGACAAAGGAAGAAAGAGTATACAATGGAGAAAAGACAGCATCTTCAATGAATGCTGTTGGGAAAAATGAACAGCTACATGAAAAAGGGTGAAACTGGATCACTTTCTCATACCATATACAAAAGCAAAAAATGGACCAAAGACTTAAACATAAGACCTGAAATCATAAAATTCCTAGAAGGAAATAGTATATTCTTTAACATCAGTCTTACCAATATTTTTTAGGACCTGTCTCTTAAGTCAAGGGGGAAAAAAAAAAAAACCAAATAAAAACAAAAAACCCAAATGGGACTCAGTTCAGTTGCTCAGTCATGTCTGATTCTTTGCAACCCCATGGGAGTTTACTCAAACTCATGTCCATTGATTTGGTAATGCCATCCAACCATCTCATCCTCTGACATCTCCTTCTCCTCCCGCCTTCATTCTTTCCCAGCATCAGGGTCTTTTCAAATGAGTCAGTTCTTCACATCAGGTGGCCAAAGTATTGGAGTTTCAGCTTCAACATCAGTCCTTCCAATGAACACCCAGGACTGATCTCCTTTAGGATGGACTGGTTGGATCTCCTTGCAGTCCAAGGGACTCTCAAGAGTCTTCTCCAACACCACAGTTCAAAAGCACCAATTCTTCGGCGCTCAGCTTTCTTTATAGTCCAATTCTTACATCCATACGTGACTACTGGAAAAACCATAGCTTTGACTAGATGGACCTTTGTTGGCAAAGTAATGTCTCTGCTTTTTAATATGCTGTCTAGGTTGGTTATAGCTTTTCTTCCAAGGAACAAGCGTCTTTTAATTTCATGGCTGCAATCACCATCTGTAGTGATTTTGGAGCCCCCCAAAATACAGTCTCTCAGTTTCCATTATTTCTCCATCTATTTGCCAGGAAGTGATGGGACCAGATGCCAAGATCTTAGTTTTATGAATGTTGAGTTTTAAGCCATCTTTTTCACTCTTCTCTTTCACTTTTATCAAGAGGCTCTTTAGTTCTCCTTCGCTTTCTGCCATAAGGGTGGTGTCATCTGCATATCTGAGGTTATTCATATTTCCCCCAGCAATCTTGACTCCACTTGTGCTTCATCCAATTTGGCATTTCACATGATGTACTCTGCATATAAGTTAAATAAGCAGGGTGACAATATACAGCTTTGACGTTCTCCTGTCCTGATTTGGAAGCAGTCTATTGTTCCATGTCCAGTTCTAACTGTTGCTTCTTGATCTGCATACATATTTCTCAGGAGGCAGGTCAGGTGGTCTGATATTCCCCTCTCTTTCAGAATTTTCCATAGTTTGCTGTGATCCACAGTCAAAGGCTTTGGCATAGTCAATAAAGCAGATGTTTTTCTGGAACTCTCTTGCTTTTTCGATGATCCAACGGATGTTGGCAATTTGATCTCTGGTTCCTCTGCCTTTTCTAAATCCAGCTTGAACATCTGGAAGTTCCCAGTTCATGTACTATTGAAGCCTGGCTTGGAGAATTTTGAACAATACTTTGTTAGCGTGTGAGATGAGTGCAATTCTGTGGTAGTTTGAACATTCTTTGGCATTGCCTTTCTTTGGGATTGGAATGAAAACTGAGCTTTTCCAGTTCTGGTGCCACTGCCAAGTTTTCCAAATTTGCTGGCATACTGAGTGCAGCACTTTCACAGCATCATCTTTTAGGATTTGAAATAGCTACCTGCAATTCCATCACCTCCACTAGCTTTTTTCGTAGTGATGCTTCCTAAGGACCACTTGACTTCGCATTCCAGGATTTCTTGCTCTATGTGAGTGATCACACCATCCTGGTTATCTGGGTCATGAAGATCTTTTTTGTATAGTTCTTCTGTGTATTCTTGCCACCTCTTCTCAATATCTTCTGCTTCTGTTAGGTCCATACCACTTCTGTCCTTTACTGTGCCCATCTTTGCATGAAATGTTCCCTTGGTATCTCTAATTTTCCTGAAGAGATCTCTAGTCTTTCCCATTCTATTCTTTTTCTCTATTAAAGTAAAAAGCATCTGCATAAAAAAAGGAAACCATCAACAAAATGAAAAGGCAACCTACTAAATGGTAGAAGATGTTTGCAAATAATATATCTGATAAGGAGTTATTATCCAGGATTGAGAAAGAGCTCACACAACTCAACATCTAAGTAAAAAACGGGCAGTGGACCCAAATAGACAGTTTTCTAAAGAAGACATGCAGATGGCTAACAGGCATATGAAAAATGCTCAATATCTCTATTCATCAGAGAAATGCAACTGAAAACCACAATAAGAAACCACCTCCCATCTGTCAAAATGGCTATCATCAAAAAGACAACAAACAACAAATCTTGCTGAGTCTGTGAAATAAAGGAAAACTTCAGACATTTGTTGGAATTGTAAACTGATACAACCACTATGGGAAAAAGTATGAAGATTTCCCCCCAAATTGAAAATAGAACTATTTTATCATTCAACAATTTCACTTCTGGTTATCTACCCGAAGAAAACAAAACCAGTAATTCTAAAAGATACAGTCACATCAATGTTTACTGCAGAATTATCTACAATAGCCAAGATATGGGAGCAACCTAAGTGCTCATTAATTGATAAATGGATAAAAATGATGTGGATACACAAGAGAATATTATTCAACCATTAAAAAATGAAATCTTGCCATTTAGGACAACATGGATGGATCTAAAGAGTATTATACTAAGTGAAATTGTGAGAGAGAAAGACAAATATAGGATTCCACTTATATGTGTAACCTAAAAAAACAAAATAAAAATAGACTCATAAATACAGAGAACAAAAGGGTGGTTGCCAAAGTGGAGGTGGTGGGGTGTTAGGCAAAATAAGTGAAGAGGATTAAGAGATACAAACTCCTGGTTATAAAATAAGTAAGCCCTGTTGATGTATTATACAGCACAAGGAATTTGGTCCACACTATTACAGTAATTTTTTATGGGATGAGAGAGTTACTAGACTTACTGTGGTGATCATTTTATAATGCATGTAAAGGTTGAATCAGTATGTAGTTAACCTGAAACTAATATTACATCAACCATACGTCAATACAAAATAAATTTTCAAAAGTTTTATTTCTTACAGGAAAGTGTAAATTAGGTAAAATTGCAATTTCATAACATCTGGCATTCAATCAAATATTACCAGGACTGGGGAGAAGGAAGAATATAATATTAGGAGAAAATTAATTAATCAAAACTGACCTGGACTCCGCTCCGGGTAGAGCAGAAATGGCGTCTGCCCATGGGGTCGGGGAGGCCGCGCAGGGCGGGGAGCCGGAGCTGCTGCTGCCCCCGCCGCATCCTCCGCCTCCCAGCTGCCGCAGCAAGAGGCGGCGGCGTCCCCTATGGACGATGGTTTTCTGAGCCTGGACTCACCCACCTATGTCCTGTACAGGGACAGGGCAGAATGGGCTGATAGAGATCCAGTGCCGCAGAATGATGGCCCGAATCCAGTGGTCCAGATCATTTATAGTGAGAAATTTCAGGACATCTATGATTATTTCCGGGCTGTCCTGCAGTGCGATGAGAGAAGTGAATGGGCTTTTTAAATTAACCTGAGATGCTACTGAGTTAAATTCAGCCAATTACACAGTGTGGCATTTCTGGAGAGTTCTCTTAAAGTCACTCCAGAAGGATCTACATGAGGAAATGAACTACATCTCGGCAATAATTGAGAAGCAGCCCCAAAACTATCAAGTTTGGCATCATAGGGGAGTGCTGGTGGAATGGCTGAGACCCATCACAGGAGCTTCAATTTTTGCTGGTATTCTTACTCAGCATGCAAAGAATTACCACACCTGGCAACACCAGACAGTGGGTTATTCAGGAATTTAAACTTTGGGATAATGAGCTGCAGTATGTAGACCAACTTCTCAAAGAGCATGTGAGAAATAACTGTCTGGAACCAAAGATACTTTGTAATTTCTAACACAGTGATCATGCTATATTGGAGAGAGAAGTTCAGTACACTTTGGAAATGATCAAACTAGTCCCACATAATGAAAGTGTGTGGAATTATTTGATTTTTTTGCAGGATTTTGCAGGATCGTGGTCTTTTCAAATATCCCAATCTGTTAAATCAATTACTTGACTTACAACCAAGTCACAGCTCCCCATACCTAATTGCCTTTCTCGTGGATATCTATGAAGACATGCTAGAAAACCAATGTGACAACAAGGAGGACATTCTTAATAATGCATTAGAGATATGTGAAATCCTAGCTAAAGAAAAGGACACTGTAAGAAAGGAATATTGGAGATACATTGGAAGATCCCTTCAAAGCAAACAGCACAGAAAGTGACCCACCTACAAATGTACAGCAATAACACCATCGTGACCAACTTCATGGGATGCTTTTATTTTTCCAAGAGACTCTAATGAAGGAGTTAAAAACTAGAGTGATCATTTCTTTTGCCTGTGGTGTAAAACATACAGCACACAGGTACTGCTTTTTAACAGGAACTGTGTGCGTGCTTCTTGGATGCGGCTGCTATTCAGACTAGTTACAAGTAACTTCATTTTATTTTTTCTTAAGCAGAGAATTTTGGGGAGGAAGAGGAAGCAGAAAGTCCCATAAAGGAACTTTTGTAGTCTTATCAACATTTACTCTAATCGCTTAGCATCAACTCCTCCCTAAATGGTTTATGTGTCAGGATGTGCAGCGTTAATGTTTGCAGGTATGTAGATATAAGTAACTTACCTTCTGGTTCAGAAAGCAGAGAATGCAGCTGTTACATTAGAGCTTCTCTGCCACACTCACAGCATCTTGCTCTCACTGTAACCAACTAATGCCAAAAGAACGGTTTTCTAATAAAATTATAGATGTATTCTAAAACAAACAGAAAAACTGACCTGGAAATGATATGGATGATAGAATGAGTAGACAAGAACAGAACAGTCATTATAACTGCTTTATTTGTTCTGGTGAATTTTGCCCTGTTTGTTCTACTGGAAACAGGTATAGCTTACAGAGGAGGACTGAAAAACTGGCCAGCAGGTCAGGTTTCAGTTTGGACAACAAAGTGCACTGGAGAAGACTCAGGGGTCGAACACTGTATTGTGGAGAGAACCGAAGCTGATAAAATGCTAGCCTCTGGGCAGAGTGAGCTCTCAAGGAACCCTCTGAAGGGCTAGGATAGAAGATCCTAGGTAGACGAAGTGCACAGACAATCCTCAAATTTTGTTTCTTGTTTCAATCTTTATTCTTTAAATTTGCTTTAAGTTCCTGGCTACTACATTCTTCTTTTTTTATTCTGAGAGGCACTAAGGGGTAGTGAGGAGAGAGGTAAGAGGCAGAAGGTCTGCTTCAGGTTGGGGAGAGTGGAGCAGAGTCAGCTCTGGATGAATTCAGATAAGAGGTCTAGTGGCAGCTCTGTCACAGACTAGACACATGAAGTCAGAAAAAAATCACAGGCTCTTTGAGCCTGAGAATCTTCATATGTGAATTTGGCTTTATAATTCCATTTTATAAGATTTTCGTAATGTGTATGAAGTATACAAAACACACGGCACAGTGCCTGGCGTATCATAGGGCTTTGATGAATGAGAGCTATTGCTGTGACTAAGTTGACTGCAAATCCTGACCCCCTACCTGTCTTTGTGCACGTGTGTGTATGAGTGTGCATTGTCTAGGTATAGGCTTTCTCAGAAAACATAAAGTGGTATGGGATATAGTATGTCAAATCAGACCAAATCAGTCGGACTGTCTTCCCAGCTAGATGTAATTGAAATTTCCTAGAATTTGTGTCAAGGATGAACCTCTTCCCTCTCTCCCAGTCACCATTTGTAGGGCTTCATAATCTATTAGTCCTTCCTTCTCTGTGTGTTACCTACAGTGGATGACCGAAACTCTCTCTCTCTCTCTCTCTCTCTCTCTATATATATATATATATATATATATATATATAATGTTTCTTCCCATTCATGCCCATAATAAAGTTCAACTCACAAACCAGGCACAAACCAGCCAGCATCACTAATCTTGTACTTTGGGCTACTAAATAAAATAAGGGTTATTTGAACACAAGCTCTCTGAAACTTCAGTAGTCAATGTGATAACAGAATCTACGAGTCTACTACGTGACTAACAGGAGTAATATGCTGCACAAAGGGGATCCTGTCCCAGGAGGATGGAGCAGGACAGAATGAGATTTAATCACAATACTCAGAACTGTGAGCAATTTAAATTTTGTGACTCAGGTATTTCTGAAATTTTTCATTTATATTTTAATAGTTAGGACCACAGTTGACTGCAGGTAAGTGAAATATTAAAAAGCACAACCAGGGGCATTCCCTGGTGGTCCAGTGGCTAAGACTCTGCAATCCCAGGGCAGAGAATCTGGGTCTGATCCCTGGTCATGAAATTAGATTGTGCATACTGCAGTTAAGAGTTCCCATTTTGCAATTAAAGATCCCGTATGCCATAATCTAAAGATCCCACATGCTGCAACTAAGATCTGGCACAAATAAAATTTAAAAAACAACCAGGAAAAGGGGGCACTACCAAATTTCACCCTCAAAATACCACTTTGGCATATTGGTTATTTTGAATTGAAGGTACTTGAGAAATAGTTGGCCCTCCTTTGTCCCCCTGAAAGCAGGAGATAAATCTCCAATATGAAATGTCCTGTACCAGGACAGTAGAAGATATCTGTATCAGTGGAGACAAAGAACTGAGAGCCAAAAAGACTGTATAAACAAACATTGTTACTACTTGGCCATTTACTACACTTAGTCCAAACGCCTTTGTCATGTCAATGCTTCACAAATTTGTCTAAAAGCTTCCTGCTTGAGTCACTTCTTTGAGTCTCATTTTTTGTGGTGTTCCCATATATACAAAATTAATTTGTTTTTCCCCTATTAATCTCTCCTTTTATTACAAGGAAGTTTCAGCCAAGAACTTAAAAGGGGACAGGGAAAATTATTTTTGTCTCCTCTATACCTCCCATGCAACCCTTCCCCCACTTTAACATTAATTTCAACCTGACCGAAACTTTAGCTCTCAAATCCCTTGCCAAATTACACTGAAGACAGCTTGATTAAATTCTTCTTTGAATGGAGTGAGTGCTGGCTCTCCTAGGTGATGGCCAACTGTTAGCCCTGTGGCTTCTGTGTCTAATCTCAAGGGAGTATCTTCTATATTTCTCAGAAACTCCTTAGAGGTGACATATACAAAAGAAACAAACCACCAAAAAAAAAACTTAAGTTTGTGCATGAGTTTAGATGCACTGGGACAAGAATGCAGATCACATTCCATTCCTGTTCCAAGTGAGAATTTCTCTCTGGTTTACCTGAGATCAAAAAGTAACAGCTAACAGCACTTTACATCTCTTGACATTGTCGTTTTAACACTTGAAACACATCATCTGAGGGTTTTGTTCCTGCTCATGAAGCCATCAGCCTCATCTGACCCACCATTCAGTTTCATGTAAAATTAATTACCACAGAATGACTTAAAAATTTCTTTTTCCCCTGTCCTTCAATATTATTTATTTTTTATTTATGTATTTTTAAAAATTATACTGTCCTATTATTTTTAAACTTTTTAGGAAGATTGTATTTCAATTGAAAAAAATTTTATACAATTTTAAAGGCTACTTTCCATTTTCAGTTATTACAAAGTATTGGCTGTATTCCCCATGTTGTACAATTCATCCTTGATCCTATCTTACAGCCAACACTTTGTGTCTCTTAATCCTCCACCCCTAATTGCCCCCCCCCACCCAACACTGGTAACTGGGCTTCCCCAGTGACTCAGCAATAAAAAAATCCACCTTCAACACAGGAGAAGTAGGTTCAATCCCTGGGTCAGGAAGATTCCCTGGAGAAAGAAACGGCAACCCACTCTAGTATTCTTGCCTGGGAAATTCCATGGACAGAGTTAGCCTGGCGGGCTACTGTTCATAGGGTTGCAGAAGGGTCAGACACAAGTTAGCAACTAAACAAGAACATTTCATACACATTCTTGAAAGAACGAGGCAAATTCATTGTACTTATCATTTAATTTTATAAAATAAACATTGAAAAGATAAGAGAACTAATATTTCAGTAACTTTTTTTCTTTGGATTTCATCTATCTTAAAGTTGATTTCTTTCACATTTGTAAGGAAATGCCTATAGCAGTGGGCTTCCCTGGTGGCTCAGCAGATAAAGAATCTATCTGAAATGCAGGAGATGCAGGAGACTTAGCTTTGATCCTTGGTCTGGAAGATCCCCTGGAGGAGGGCACAGCAACCCATTCCAGTAATCTTATCTGGAGAATCCCATGGACAAAGGAGCCTAGTGGGCTACAGCCCATAGGGTCGCAAACAGTCAGACACAAATGAAGTGACTTAGCACACATACACGCACGCCTACAGCAGTGTCATGTTATCTTGTTCCAGATGACAAAATGGATAGATTCACAATTAATTTCTAAAACAATAGAGCTCTTAAAATTAAATCTTATTATAGCATGAAATGCATCATCAATAAAGTTTTGAAAGCAATTAAAACTATATTAAAAGAAATATTTGAACAATGCATATATCAAAAAAGAATATTCAAGTTACACATACAAAATAGGGACACACGGTCATATATACTATTCTCCTTTCAGCCCACCTCAAATCTAAATTATACGAACACTAATTGCCTCTTTGAACAATGCATGAAGAAACTATCCCTGACTCCCCTAGTTGAGGAAGCAGCTGCTAGTCTCTACATTAGAACTTGCAGTGGCGGAGACCCTTGGCTGAAATTCTGGCCTGAGCATTCTCTTTTTCATCTTGCAAAGCCTCCTCATACTGAGATGGGAAAGAACTTGGGTCAGTCCCATGAACCTTGGCAATAAACTTCAGAACCTTCATCTTGGTGGTTTCGGCATGAGCTCTGGGGCCCCACAGGAACTCAGACTGCATAGGATCAGCGCTGGCCACCTGCCGGAACTCTAGGTATCCTTCCCTCACGAAATCTTCTGTGATGAGCTGCCTGGGCTCCCCAAAGATGAAGTGCTTCTTCCCAGAATATAGCCCGGTTACATTCAGAACTTCCCAAACTTCTTCTTCGGTGGCACGGTTGCCCTTCATGAAGATCACACCCAGGATAAGTATCAGGATGCCGGTCTTGGGCACGCCTGCTTCACCGTGCATCATGCCATCATAGGTGAGGCCTGATTTAATGAAAAGGCCATAGCGGTGGTTGGTGGGATCCACTTCCTTCAGATCAAGGCCAAAGAGCATCTCTAGGCGCTCAGAGGCTCTCAGGAGGATCTCAGGGAAGTGGACTTCATAATCGTTGACGACAACCTTGAGCATATCTGCTTTTGTTACTGGCTCTTTCATTCGATACTTGAACAGCAGGACATTCACCAACATAGCTATTTTACTATCGAGAGCATCCACAGGCACATTCATGAAATCTGGCACAGCCTCTGAGGTGCTTGGACTATTCTCCTCACCTTGATTCATGGAGACCTCACTTGATTTGCTGGATGCAGTGGCTGTGATGCCAATGGAAGATGCGGAGAAACTCTGAGGACCCTCAGGAGTATTGGGTTTATCACCACCAGGAGCCTCCTTCAAATTTCCAGGCATTTGAAGGTAGGAGAAGAGATGGGTCTCCTCCAGAGCTCTCGAGATCTGTGCAATCTCCAGGTCCTGGAACTGAGTGGAGGCTTGAAGGGATTGATTCTGTGCACGTCGTGCACTCTTAAAACGCTTAGATAGTTTGATTCTTACGGGTGGCATTTGGCAGCAGTGTGGACAATGGAAAATCACCACCTAAGGGAAAGAAGGCAGATATGAGTGGACTCAGCTGGTATACCCAACTGCGGTGGCTCAGATAAAAGCTGCCTTCAATGGACTTTTGCTAACAGTGCTGTAAGGGTCTCACAGGTCTCCTGGCTGCTGTGTCCCTCACGAAGGAGGAATCTTAATGTTCCTCAGGGACCAGGCAGTCAACCCAGGCTAAAAATTCTCAGGGATCACATAGGAAGGTGTATCGTGTCTCTGTAGCACCATTACCCTTCTGAAAAGGGTGGTTCCATCGGTCCTCACTCAGTTTCATTACCTTGGCCTGTGCCAGGATCTCTTCTCCCATGCTTAAATATGAGGCTATTCTCCTAGGACCCATTAATGTCACACCTCCTAAAATGACTGAGGAGGATGTGCTGAGCTACCTTCTCCAGAATCTCTGTGATTTCCCAGGGATGACAACAAAGTTAAAATTGTAGATGCTATCTCTGTTGGTATTGTGGTCCCCCTAGTTTCACTTGGTTATGTTACTTTGAATCTACATAAGTCTGGGGATCTCTGCCTGCTGCCATAACACTGCCACTCAGAACAAAGCTTTGACCTACTGAGATCTAACTGGGGTAATTAGAGGACATCCTTGCCCATAGACTCTCAGCACTGACAACAGTGCAGGGCTGAACTCTTTGTTATCCCTGTTATACTGGGGTCAGTGTTCCCTCAGTATTCAGAGTCTTTGCCTTGACTACTGGCAGGGCCTCAGACTTGATCACTCTGCAAACTGGTGCCAATCTGTCTGCATACAAGAGTTCCCTATCTTTTAGAGTCAGCCCAGGATGAACTGAGGAAGTACACTTTCTAACTACCTCTACTAGGTCTTCCTTAGGCCAATAATAAGAACTAGACAATGTGGAGCTCCCTCTTTTCTTGGGTGGATTGACTCCTCAGACCTTATTCTTCATCCTTACTGTGACAGACCCTGGCCTCCTTCCTTTGCTGACCTCATATGATATAGGACATAGACCAAGGACATCAGCTGTCTGTAACACTCAAGAAGGAAGAAAGCAGGGAAGTTGTCATGAGATCTTTGACCAAGTTCCCTAAGCTGGTAAAGTTCTGGGGCTCTTTGACAACCCTATGTTCTGGGCTGGATTCCACTGTGTCTTTCTCTTGTGTCTCCACACAGAGTATTGTACTGCCTCCTGATTTGAGCCACCTCCTTCACACTGTTAGGTAGTTAGAATAAGGAAAAGGAGTCCAGAATGGCGGTGGCTAAAAGACAAGGAAGAGAAAAGCCCGCGAAAATAGAACAAAGGAAGGACCTTGGGTAGAACAAACAGCACTCTTGGCCCAATTTATATAGGACAGGCCTGGAGCGGGGCGGGCGGGGGGGGGCATATAAAAAGAGGAGCCAAAGCTCGCTCTCTCTCTCTCCCCGGCACGCTGGGGTGCTCTTCTCTTCGCGTCTTTGGATTGACGTGCCCTCACACCTCGAAGATGGATTCTCCTGCTATATTCTAAATAAAATAGAGCTGTAACACTGAGCTGTAACACTGATTTGTCTAAGAGCTATAACACGGTCCGTTAGAGACCTGAGAGCTATAACACGGTCTGTCCAAGACCTGAGAGCTGTGTCACGCGAAGGGGGCTTTAATGTCCATCACTCCAAATCTTTGTTGTGACGAGACAAAAACCGAGGAGCATACACTCGCGTGACAAGACCATGACTGCCACCTCCCTAGAAGTGAGCTGATGAGACTTCTGGCTAGCCTTGTCTAGGACATCCCAGGGAATGACTACAGAGTCATGACAGGTATATGAGAGTGTCCCATCTATGTTCGAGTAGATAGTCAGCTCTTGGCTCAAAAAAATGTCTTTACTTTGAATCTTGACAGTGTATGGGAATCCTTCCCTCTGATGACCAGAAGTTGCTCCTCACATTAGAGAGTCATGTCCCTGCAACCTCCAAGGAAGTATTAAGAGGATCTGACATGCAGAGTTCCCAAACATGACAGACAAATACAGCTTTGTTCAGATCATAAGGTTCTAGAGTTGATATCCCCATAAGCCTCAATTAGGATACTTTCCTTGACTTATAACAGGTAATGGGATCCCACATTGTGTTCACAAACCAATCTTCATAACCCTGAATTCACCAAGCAGTAAATGTGGTGATGTTTCAGTTTGATAGCCCTGCATGGGGCCTCGCAAAGCTAACAGCAGATCTAAAATGACTTATGTTTGGCTCCTATCATCTGGGACGGGAAGTTCTCTCAGTCCTTTCTCGGGGGCTTTACTTTGGCAACTAGTAGGACCTTAGTCATCACCTTCTGATAACAAAGGCCATCTCTGCCCGCCCCCCAAAAAAGTGAGATCTATTCACTGAGACAACTGAGAAAGAAAGGATGGGGAATCTTACCCAGTCACCACAGCAGGCTTACCAGTGTTGAGAGTATAGGTAAGATAATCTGGACCCCTCTGTTCTGGGGTTGGCAGGCCCCTCAAACCTCGTTTAGGGACCTTACCTTGGTCTTAACAAGCCTTGGGACTCATCCTTTGCTCACTTCATGTGCTAAGCCCTGTATATCCCAACACTCTCCTCACTGAAAGCCCAAGAAGGAAGAGGAGCAGCATACCATCCTGTCTGCTTCCCTGGACTGATGGTTAAGAGTGTATCCTTGTTACCACCCCCCTCCACCCCGTCCTAGGGTAACTTAGGCTCTCCGTTCTAATTCTGTGTCTTAAGTTTCTGGAACCCCTTCTACTCTGTCCTTGGTAATCCCAAGGACCCCACTCAGATAAACACAAATCACTTCCCTGAGCCCTCTGAAGACTAAAGTAGTATGTAGGAATTCCGACCACTCTTTCCTCAGGCTTACAAGGGCTAAATGCAGAGGCAGAGTGAAGTTCATGGAGATCACACCTACACTGGAATGGTGTGTCCCATTAGTCCTCATTCAATTCCTACATTCCTCTTGGCACTGTATGACTCCTCTTCTGACCAGATGCCCATTCTTTTATGACTTCCAAAGAGGAAGCAAGGGAATATTTCCTCTGGATATCCCTGTCCACAACCTCCTAGGATGACAATATCTGTGGACACTGTGGGATCACATGTGTCTGAGAGTGAATGTTTCCTCACTGATAACTCTGGGCTCTTACTGTGAATACTTTAAGCACTTTGGAATCCTCCTTCCGGATTAAAGACCTAAATGTAAGACCAGAAACTATAAAACTCCTAGAGGAGAACATAGGCAAAACACTCTCTGACATAAATCACAGCAAGATCCTCTATGACACACCTCCCAGAATATTGGAAATAAAAGCAAAAATAAACAAATGGGACCTAATGAAACTTAAAAGCTTTTGTACAACAAAGGAAACTATAAGCAAGGTGAATAGACAGCCTTCAGAATGGGAGAAAATAATAGCAAACGAAGCAACAAAGAATTAATCTCAAAAATATACAAGCAACTCCTGCAGCTCAACTCCAGAAAAATAAATGACCCAATCAAAAAGTGGGCCAAAGAACTAAACAGACATTTCTCCAAAGAAGACATACAGATGGCTAACACATACATGAAAAGATGCTCAACATCACTCATTATGAGAGAAATACAAATCAAAACCACAATGAGGTACCATTTCATGCCAGTCAGAATGGCTGCTATCCAAAAGTCTACAAGCAATAAATGCTGGAGAGGGTGTGGAGAAAAGGGAACCCTCTTACACTGTTGGTGGGAATGCAAACTAGTACAGCCACTATGGAGAACAGTGTGGAGATTCCTTTAAAAAATGGAAACAGAACTGCCATATGACCCAGCAATCCCACTCCTGGGCATACACACCAAGGAAACCAAAACTGAAAGAGACATGTGTACCCCAATGTTCATTGCAGCACTGTTTATAATAGCCAGGACATGGAACCAACTTCACTTCTCTAGACCAAGGCTCACAAATTCCTAAAACTGATGAAGTTATCTGATACATGCTCAACCTTTCTAGAGATCTCACATGCTTAGCCACAGGGCAATAGACTAGCTTGATGTTAATGGGCTGTTCTGGAATTGTTGCTGTTGTTCAGTCACTCAGTTGTGTCCAACTCTTTGCGACCCCATGAACTGCAGCACACCAGGATACCCTGTCCTTCACTATCTCCCGCAGTTTGCTCAAACTCATGTCCCTTGAGTCAGTGATGCCATCCAACCATTTCATCCTCTGCATACCCCTTCTCCCCCTGCCCTCAATCTTTCCCAGAATCAGGGTCTTTCCCAAGGAGGCGGCTCTTTGCATCAGGTGGTCAAAGTATTGCACTTCAGCTTCAGCATCAGTCCTTTCAATGAATATTCAGGGTTGAATTCCTTTAGGACTGGCTGGTTTGATCTCCTAGCAGTGCAAAGGACTCTCAAGAGTCTTCTCCAGCACCGCAATTCTAAAGCATCAATTCTTCAGCACTCAGCCTTCTTTATGGTACAACTCTCATATCTCTACATGACTACTGGGAAAACCATAGCTTTGATTATACGTGTGCTCCAAAATCACTGTGGACAGTGACTGCAGCCATGAAATTAAAAGATGCTTGCTCCTTGGAAGGAATGCTGTAATAAACTTAGATAGCATATTAAAAAGCAGAGACATCAGTTTGCTGACAAAGGTCCATATAGTCAGAGTTACGCTTTTTCCAGTATTCATGTATAGATGTGAAAGATGGACCACAAAGAAGGCTGAGAGCTGAAGAATTGATGCTTTTGGAGTGCAGTGCTGGAGATGACTCTTGAGAGTCCCTTGGACTGCAAGGTGATCAAGCCAGCCAATCCTAAAAAAAAGTCAACTCCTTCAGACTCCAAGGGCTGAGCAAAGCAGCAGCACTTTTGCCCCCACTGGTGAGGGGTGGGAGTAGGGTGGTATTGGCGGGTGGGGTGTTGGGGGTCGTGGTGGGCACGTGAGGGTAGGGTGGTAGGAATGAGGTGGGCGGGTGAGGAGTCGGGGGTGGGGGTGGGGTGTCGGGGGTGGGGGCGGGGTGGGGTAAGAGGCTCCTCGGGCCGATTGCCCTGCCGAGAATCGTGAGTCACTGCTATTCTGCGGGGGGCGGGTCACCTCTAGACTTACTAAGGGGCGTTTGCTTTTGGACCCGTAGGTCAGAGACTCCGAGCCCGGCACACAAAAAGACACCACCTCGATCAGACGGCCAAACAGGAAGTGCGTGTTAGGTCGGCCCTGAACCTGCCTGGGCAGGAACCCCACCAGGGTTCGGGTGGTGTTCTCATTAGGTGGGCACCCTCCATTCTGGGGCAGGGGGTCCCCTCGGTACTCATTTACAGGCTCACCTGACACTTAGCGGCACCTGTGGCTCCACTACTGGACTTCGCGCTTTCGATCCAAGCTCTCACAGTCTTGCCGTCTACAACGGAATGTCAGGGGGCGTGACATCCGGTGACTCCAGCCAAGAACCTCCGGGGTCACCCAGTAGGAGTTGGCATTGTACGCATGCGCTCAGTTTCAGCAGACGTGACTGCTGGTCTTGCTCGAAGTTCTTACAACGGCTTTTGCTAGGCTGTGGGAACCTTGAGATCTTTTAATATTGAGTAGGCAAAAATGTCTATCGTCGTTTTTATTCTGAAAGTGAATGTCGCTCAGTGGTGTCGGACTGAGCATATATAGGGTATATACACCATGGGGTGTATAGACCCCATGGACTATACAATCCATGAAATTCTCCAGACCAGAATACTGGAGTAGGTAGCCGTTCCCTTCTCCAGGGGATCTTCCCAACCCAGGGATCGAACCCAGGTCTCCCACATTGTAGGCAGATTCTTTACCAGCTGAGTCACAAGGGAAGCCTTAGAACATGAGTGGGTAGCCTACTCTTTAACAAAGATACTATATAGGAAGGTAATGTGAAACAGAGCTAACCAAAGAGATAAGCATCAGAAAACAAAAACAATGCTAATATAATTAAACATCAATAAAGCATGTAGGAGGTAAATCTACTAATGAAAAACTGTTAAAGTAATAAAACGGTTTTAAACAAAATTGCTAGATATAAGATAAATATATAAAAATGCACCTTTTTCTGTAACAAACAGTATTAAGGTGAATTCAAATAAAAATAACTTTTAAGCTATAATGATAAATACCTCATTCTTAAAAATAAGTATAATAAAAAGTATAAGGACTCCATAGAAAAATTATACAGATATTTCTTGAAATTGCTTACATCCTAACTAAATGGAAAAATATTATATGTATCTCTATGGAAGATTCAATATTATAAGCATGTTATTTAGTGTTAGTCACTCAATTGTGTCCAACTCTTTGTGACCCCATGGACTGTAGCCCACCAGGCTCCTCTGTCCATGGAATTCTCCAGGCAAGAATACTAAAGTAGGTAGCCATTCCCTTCTCCAGGGGATTTTCCCAACCCAGGGATCAAAGCCAGGTCTCCTGCATTGCAGGCAGGTTCTTTACCATCTGAGCCACCAGGTAAGCATAAACATGTTCATCTTCCCCAAATTTAATCTACTAGTAACTATAATGTCTGTTTCTCAATAAAGTCACATAATTTGTGTGTGAAGGTTTATGTGTGTGTGTGTGTGTGTGTGTGTGTGTGAACCTTGACAAGGTAATTGTAAAATTTAAATTGACTTGCAAATGTCTATGAATAGCCAATACAGTCGTGAAAAAGAAAGATACAACATTAAGATTTGTGAAAACATCACAGTAATGAGAGCTTGTGGTATAGATACAGGCATGTTCCAAAACAGACTCATTGTATATATCCTGATTTATTGGAAGTTAGCTACTATTGAGAAGTGGGGGAGAAGAACAGTGTTTTAATAAAAAATTACAATGCAATAGCTTGATATTCACATTAAACACAAAATGTGACTAAAACTGCCCCTCACACAACACATATTTCATTTCCAAATGGATTAACACAAATTCCAATTCCAAGTGGATTAGAAACTTAGATTTTTAATATTTTAGAGTTTGTGGCATAAGTGCAGGCATGGGCAAATAGACCAAAGTAACCAAATAGAGTGTCTCCAAATAGACCACTTGTATATGTTGCTTGATTTATTAAAAAAAAAAAAAAGCCTTTGCAGAGAAATGGGGAAAAAAGCACTATTTTTATGAAGAAATGACAGCAGAACAGTTGGTTCTAGAAGAATTCAGATCACGTTTCTAGTCCCAGCTCTGTTATATTCTAGCCCTGTCAACATGGGCATATTACCAAACTCTATGAGCCTCAGGCTGTTCATCTGTTAAATGGGTTTGATAAGCCCTGTCTTCTCGGATTGCTGGAATATAGGTAATACATCTAAAGCATATATCATAGTGCCTGGCATATCTGAGATGATTAACAGTTTGTGAATACATGTCTCAGAGAGCATGAAGTGCTATAGGACATGGAATAGTAAATCAACCAAAATGCTGATTTGCAAGTAAAACATCATCAACTTCCCCCATTTGAAGACATAATGTAGTAGGGAAGAACAAATCTGACTCCATATTAGATGTGTTCCTTTTACTTTAACCTTACTGTAACCTTTGTGCTCTGGTGCCTGTGCTTAGTCATGCTGGCTCTGCACCTTCTTTAAAAGAATATTGCCTATAGCTTGAAATATACAGGATAACCTGACCATGACCTAACCAGAAAATAACATTTGTGCAGTTGGAATTTACAGGCAGATTGTGTGATCTGACAGACCATGAGTTCTGGATTTTTAAGACATGAGCCACCCATTTCCTTGCAAGGCCCTGCAATAAGGCTTTCTCTGCTCCAGACTCTAACCTTTTGGTGTTGTTTAGCCTCACTGTGTGTTGGGCACATGGACTTTCATTCAGTAAAATATTATTTGAGTGCTGAAGAGTCTTCTCCATTTGGATACAATTCACAGCTCCTGAAATTTGTGTAAAGGGCCACCTTCTACTCCTCCCAGCTGCCATTCCATCCAAACCACACATATTTTCATTCATTCCACCACAAGCAGAAAATTTGTAGACTTACAAATTATATTCAAGATAACAATTCAAATGTCCTTTTTAATGGAGTAGGCTCTAGTTCTCAGCCCAAAGACAAAGACTGCAGGCCCAGCATCTTTTTCACATCGTACCTCAATCAAGTCACAGACTTTTTCCCACAGAAACTCTCTATACACAATATACATAAAACACCTAGTTTTTATACTAGATTCAACTGCACTGGGACGAAGTACAGGCCACCTTCCATTACTGTCACAAGTAGAAGTTCTCTCTGGCTTACCTAAAATATCAAAATAATTGTTATGAACAGTTTTTCATTTCAGGCTTAGTCTCTCAACTCTAAGATACATATGAGTGTCTGGCTTCTACTCACAACACTGACAGCCTCATCTAGCCCACTATCCAACTTAACTTAAAAAATACCTCCCACTGAAGAAACAATCAGGTCCAAAACCTCAAACATTCTTCCTTTCTGAGATTTATATTTGACTGTTCTCATCTGCAGCCCATCCTGCTTAACTCCTTCCTTTCGTTTGTTCTATTTGATTTGTGCAGTGTTTCACCATCTTCATCATATGAAAGCTGTTCCTAGACTCTAAAGTACCATGGGCAAGGGTTGGACCAACTTTATTTTAGGATTCCTTGTACTAATAAGGAGGCTTCCAAAGAACAGATGCCTAATAATATCTGAAGGATGAAAGGGCTTATGACCTAAAGGTTAATTAACTATGGTTTTATTTCTTATATTCTTGAATAAGCTAAGCACATCTGTGTCTTTACTTTTACTAAAAGAAATACTAAAATATAAAAAAACAATAATTAACTATTTTATTTCCCTTCTATTTTGTGATCCTAATTATTTCACTATGTGATTTTTTTCTTATTTCCAAGAAAATACCAAGACTCTTAAGCCTGATAAACAGCAACAAGCCTGTGATCTATGTCATTCATAAACTTAGATTCTGATGCTAAATAAAATTTCTATAAAAAAGACAGCATTAAAAAACAAACAAAGATAAAAGGTAAATCACAAAGTTCTCCACACAGAACAGTAACACAGAGATACCTACAGCCCCACTTTGGCCCTCCATTACTAAGAAGATTCATTCTTCATCCACAACATGAAGAATCTGCCTCAGACTTCACCAGGGCAGGAAAAGCTACTGACATAGCCCTGGAATTTGAACTGACCATGGCAGTAGTGCCAGTCCTAGCTGCAACTCTTGCTCAAGCTCTCTTTCTCATCTCTCCTAGCCTCTTCATACCAGGACTGGAAGGCACTGGGACAGCAGTGTTGACCTTGGCCAAACTTTCAGGATTTTCATCTTGCAGGTTTCAACCAGGCTCTTGGACCCCAAAGATCACAGCATAGAGGATCACTTCTGGTCATCTGCCCCTACTCCAGGCATTTTCCCTGCATCAAATCTCTGGTGGGGAGTTTCTTGGGCTCCCCCCAAATTAAATGCCTCCTCCCAACGTATTCCCCTACACTATTCAGGAATCCAAGGATCTCCTCCTCAGTGGCATAACTGTCATTCATGGAGACCGAACCCAGGAGAGGCATCAGGAGTCCAGTCTTTGCATTTCCCTGCCACTAGTCAAACTCCCTCTGTGGGTTATGTCCAACTTGCTGACAAAGGCATAAGAATGACTTCTGGGGTTGGTTTTTCTACATTCATGCCAAAAATCAGCTTGAAGTGCTTGTGAAGATTTCAGGGAAGTAGTACTTGTGCTTTTTGTTGACAATCTTTAACACGTTTGCTTTTGTAGTGAGTCTCTTATTTTATACTTGGGCAGCAGGAATTGCACTGTCAACTGTACTATGCTTCCTCATTAGAAGGTCTCTGGGTCAGCTCTTAAATGAGAGGTGCTTATCCTTTTCTCATCTTGGCTCCTGGCACCTTCATCTGATCTCATGCTGAAGCACTTGCAGAAACTATGGTAGTGGGTGTGGCTCTCTGAAGTTCCTAGGAATGCCAGCAGCAGGGGGGCCCTGGAGAATATCCCCCCAAATAGGAGGGGAGGTGTCTGACTTTGGGATTTGTGGTGTTTCTCACCAAACTTCTTACTCCTCTGCTCCCAAGGTATGGTGACACTGGCCAGGGACATGAGGCAGAAGTGTGGGCAGGAGAGTAGGTAATGCCAATCCACTAGGAAGAAGTATAGAGGGTGTGCTCATCTTCAGTAGGGAGATACTTCCTTAGTTGTAATAAAGACAGTCTTTGCAGGTTTCCTTGAGGGCACTATTCTAGGTACCCACAGGGCTGTTCTTCCTCCTGCCCCCTAAGACCTCTGATATAGTGGACTGAATTGTGTGTCCCCAAAAGATGTGTTCAAGTCTTATTCTCCACTAGCTGTGAATGTGACCATATCTGGAAACAGGATCCTTGCAAATGTGATCAAATTAAGGTGAGGTCATCCTGGAATAGGGTGAGCTTTAAATGCAATGACTGGTATCTTAGTAACAGAAAAGAGAAAGAGATTTGGACATAGAGACACAGAAGAGACACAGGGGAAAAAGGCCATCTGACGTCAGAGGCAAACCACCAGAAGCCAGGAGAAAAGCATAGAGTAAGTTCTGTCTCAGAGCTTCCAGAAGGAACCAACACTGCTAACAACTTGATTTCAAACCTCTGGCCTCCAGAACTGTGACTGAATAAATTTATGGCTATTGTAGCCACCAAAGTTGTGGTACTTGTTATGGCAGTCTTAGAAGCTCATATACCTAGGGCGGAAGGCACAGGGAGTTTTAGGATGAGGCCTTTTATACCTGCCTAAGGTATACTGGACTGACAGAAGGGGCTGGCATTCAGGCTCCCTGTGCTCTGGAGTGAGTCATACTCTTAGGACAACATTCAAGATCATCATTTTAACTATTAACTAGGCTTTGGTCCCCTCCCTTGCTGTGAAGTTGCCACTTCGAGGCACTTGCTTCCCTGGAACACCAGAAAAATAAAAAAGTGAAGGGGTGTGTCAGCCACAACCCCTACAATGGGATATCTAGTATTGACTAATCTGTTGGTATTTCTCAGTCCTGACATGCCTGGTTGCCAATTATTGAAGAAGTGTCCTCACCTTGGCTCCTCGTAGGGCCTGCAGCTGTTCCCTTTAGTAACCAATGGCTACACCATCATCCCCTTAGACCTGATGTAAAGAAGTGACAGTCTGGCCCAGGGTCTTCAAGGGCTGACCACAGAAATTATAAAGACACAACAATCCTAATATGTAGGCCCTCAAAGAAGAGTTTGAAAAACATAAAACAAAAACTCAGGGAACCGAACAGACTTGTAGACAAATTCACACGATAGTCAGGGTTTTAAAACACCTTTCTCTACGGAATCAACAGCAACCACAGAAAGGAACTCATCAAGGATTTAGAAGATATAAATACAGTATCCCCTTTATGGATCATAACCTTGTTGTGGCAAAGGGGCTTGTGTAACTTAATGAAGCTATGAGCCATGATGTGTAGAACCACCCAAGGCAGACGGGTGATAGTGAAGAGTTTTGACAAAACATTGTCCACTGGAGAAGGGAATGGCAAACCACTCCAGTATCCTTGACACAAGAACCCCATGAACAGTATGAAAGGCAGAAAAGCATGACACTGGAAGATGAGCCCTCCCAGGTTGGCAGGTGTCCAATATGCTAATGGGGAAGAATAGACGGCAATTATTAATGGCTCCAGAAAGAATGAAGCCGATGGGCCAAAGCGGAAACAACACTCAGTTGCGGATGTGGCTAGTTGTGAAAGTAAGGTCTCCCATGCTGTAAAGAACATTATTGCTTAAGAACCTGGAATGTTAGGTCCATGAATCAAGGTAAACTGGACGTGGTTAAGCAGGAGATGGCGAGAGTGAACATCAACATCTTATGCATTAGTGAACTAAAATGAATGGGAATGGACAAATTTAATTCACATGACCATTGTATCTACTACCGTGGGAAAGAAATCCTTTAGAGGAAATGGAGTAGCCCTCAGAGTCAACAAGAGTGTCTGAAATGCAGTACTTGGGTGCAATCTCAAAAACAAAGACTGATCTAGGTTCGTTCCAGGGCAAACCATTAAAGATCACAGTAATTCAAGTCTATGCCCCAACCACTGATGCTGAAGAAGCTAAAGTTGACCAGTTCTATGAAGATCTACAAGACCTTCTAGAACTAACACCAAAAAAGATGTCCTTTTCATCATAGGGGATTGGAATGCAAAAGTAGGAAGTTCAGAGATACCTGGAATAACTGATAAGTTTGGCCTTAGAGTACAGAATGAAGCAGGGCAAAAGCTAACAGAGTTTTCTCAAGACAACAAATTGGTCAAAGCAAACACCCTTTTCCAACAACACAAGAGACAACTCTACACATGGACATCACCAGATGGTCAATATCACAATCAGATCGATTATATTCTTTGCAGCCAAAGATGGAGAAGCTCTATAAGGTCAGCAATAACAAGACCTGGAGCTGACTGTAGCTCAGATCACGAACTCCTTGTTGTAAAATTCAGGGTTAAATTGAAGAAAGTATGGAAAACCACTAGGCCATTCAGGTATGACCTAAATCAAATCCCTTATGATTATACAGTGGAGGTAATTAATAGATTCAAGGGATTAGATCTAGTAGACAGAGTGCTAGAACTATGGATGGAGGTTCATAACACTGTACAGGAGACAGTGACCAAAACCATCCCAAAGAAAAAGAAATTCAAGAAGGCAAAGTGGTTGTCTGAGGAGGCCTTACAAATAGCTGAGGAAAGAAAAGAAGTGAAAGGCAAAGGAGAAAGGGAAAGATATTCCCAACTGAATGCAGAGTTCCAAAGAATAGCAAGGAGAGATAAGAAAGCCTTCTTAAATGAACAATGCAAAGAAATAGAGGAAAAGAACAGAATGGGAAAGACTAGAGATATCTTCAAGAAAACTGGAGATACCAAGGTAACATTTCATGCAGGCATGGACACAAAAAAGGACAGAAATGGTAAGGACCTAACAGAAGCAGAAGATATTAAGAAGAGGTGGCAAGAATAAACAGAATATACAAGAAATGTTTTAATGACCTGGGTAACCACAATGGTGTGGTCAGTCACCTAGAGCCAGACATCCTGGAATGTGAAGTCAAGTGGGCCTTAGAAAGCATTACTATAAAGAAAACTGGTAGACATAATGGAATTCCAGCTGAGCTATTTCAAATCCTAAAGGATGATGCTGTTAAAGTGCTGCACTCAATATGCCAGCAAATTTGGAAAACTCAGTAGTGGCCACAGGACTGGCAAAGGTCAGATATCATTCCAATCCCAAAGAAGGGCTATGCCAAAGAATGTTCAAACTACCATACATTTGCACCTATTTCACATGCTAGTAAAGTTATGCTCAAAATCCTTCAAGCTATGCTTCAGCAGTATGTGACTCGAGAACTTCCATATGTATAAGCTGGGTTTAGAAAAGACAGAGGAACCAGAGATCAAATTGCCAACATTCACTGGATCATAGAGGAAGCAAGGAAATTACAGAAAAACATCTACTTCTGCTTCATTGACTACACTAAAGCCTTTCACTGTGTGGATCAGAACACACTGTGGAAAATTCTTAAAGAGATGGGAATACCAGACCACCTTATCTGTCTCCTGAGAAACCCATATGTGAGTCAAGAAGCAACAGTTAGATCTGAACATGAAACAACTGACTGGGTCAAAATTGGGAAAGGAGTTATAAGGCTGTGTATTGTCACCCTGCTTATTAAAGTTATATGCAGAGTACATCACGTGAAATGCCAGGCTCGATGATTCACAAGCTGGAATCAAGATTGGCAAGAAAAATATCAATAACCTCAGATATGCAGATGATACCACTCTAATGGTTTTGGGCTCCAAAATCACTCCAGATGGTGACTGCAGCCATGAAATTGAAAGACTCTTGCTCCTTGGAAGAAAAGCTATGACAAACCTAGACAGTATGTTAAAAAGCAGAGACATCACTTTACCAACAAAGGTGTGTTTAATCAAAGCTGTGGTTTTTCCAGTAGCTATGTACAGATGTGAGAGTTGGACCATAGAGAAGGCTGAGTGCTGAAGAACTGATGCTTTCATACTGTGGTGCTGGAAAAGACTCTTGAGAGTCCCTTGTACAGCATGGATATCAAACCAGTCAGTCCTAAAGGAATTCAACCCTGAATATTCATTGGAAGGACTGATGCTGAAGCTGAAGCTCCAATTCTTTGGCTACCTATTGCAAAGAGTCAACTCAGTGGAAAAGACCCTGATGCTTAGAAAGATTGGAGGCAAAAGGAGAAGAGGTGGGGGGAGTGTAGAGGATGAGAGGATTAGATAGCATCACAGACTCAATGGGAATGAATGAGTTTGAGCAAACTCCAGGGGACTGTGGAGGACAGAGGAGCCTGGCATGCTGCAGTCCATGGAGTCACAAACAGTCAGACATGACTTAGTGACTGAACAATAACAACAAATATAGCATAAAGGATATAGAACTAAACAGCATTATAATCTAATGAGATCCAATTAATGTTTATAGAACATGATCTAACACAACAGAACACACCTTGCTTTCAGACACACATAGAATATTTACAAGCTAATCTATACCCTGTGTAAAACAAAAAAAAAAAGAAGAAACGTTAAAAAGGTAAAAGAATGAAATCACACAGAGTGTGTTCTCTGAATGTAATGGAATGAAATTATTATATAAATCAATAACAAACTTATCAGGAAAATCTTCAAATTATTGGAAATTAAACAACATACCCATAAAGAATATATAGGTCAAAGAGGATTTCTTAAGGTTAATTTTTTAAGTATGTTCAAATGAATCAATGAAAACTAAAATGTAATGTATCAGAACCTATGGGATTCAGGTAAGGCAGTGATTAGATGAATTTATAGCACTAATTGCTTATACTAGCATATTAGTTTGACTTTACTGCTTTAACAAATATCCACAAATTTAGCAGTTAAAAACAACGCAAGTGTATTATTTTATGGTTCTGTAGTTCTAAAGTCTGACATACATCTTATGAGGCAAAAATCTATGTGTTGACAGGACCACATTACTTTCTGCAAGTTTTAGGGTCAATCTACCAATAAGCTACTGCAATGCTCATTGTGGATTCACCAAAGCACAGAGCTGAAAAGTATGTGAAACAGAACCAACAGAATTGAAAAGAAAAATAGATAAATCTATAATTATGTTTGGAATTGTTAAAGGTTAGCTAAGCTACTCCATGGTATTACTGCCTCAGCATCCATTTTCTTCAGCCAAGTAGCCTGCAGAGACCTTAAACTGATTCTAGCCCCTTGGGCAAGTGCATGCTCTAGAGAGCATCCCACAGAGCCACAAGCAAATTAAATTCCTGATATGACTTCTGCAATAGACTTTGTCATCAACAGTTTCCTCTGCCTCCCAGGGCCACCCTCTTCTATACACCTTAGATGAGACCCCACATAACTTTACACTTTTGTTTTGAATTGACCAAAAAGATCTTCATGAACCAGATAATCACAATGGTGTGATCACTCACCTAGAGCCAGATATCCTGGAATATGAAGTCAAGTGGGCCTTAGAAAGCATCACTATGAACAAAGCTAGTGGAGGTGATGGAATTCCAGTTGAGCTATTTCAAATGCTAAAAGATGCTGCTGCAAAAGTGCTGCACTCAATATGCCAGCAAATTTGGAAAACTCAGCAGTGGCCACGGGACTGGAAAAGGTCAGTTTTCATTCCAATCTCAAAGAAAGGCAATGCCAAAGAATGCTCAAACTATTGCACAATTGCACTCATCTCACATGCTAGTAAAGTAATGCTTAAAATTCTCCAAGCCAGGCTTCAACTGTACATAAACTGTGAACTTCCAGTTGTTCAAGCTGGTTTTAGAAAAGAAAGAGGAACCAGAGACCAAATTGCCAACATCCCCTGGATCATCGAAAAAGCAAGAGAGTTCCAGAAAAACATTTATTTCTGCTTAATTGACCATGCCAAAGCCTTTGACTGTGTGGATCACAATAAACTGTGGAAAATTCTGAAAGAGATGGGAATACCAGACCACCTGACCTGCCTCTTGAGAAACCTGCATGCAGGTCAGGAAGCAACAGTTAGAACTGGACATGGAACAACAGACTGGTTCCAAATAGGAAAAGGAGTATGTCAAGGCTGTATATTGTCACCCTGCTTATTTAACTTATATGCAGAGTACATCATGAGAAACGCTGGGCTGGATGAAGCACACTGGAATCAAGATTGCCAGGACAAATATCAATAACCTCAGCTATGCAGATGACACCACCCTTATGGCAGAAAGGGATGAAGAACTAAAGAGCCTCCTAATGAAAGTGAAAGAGGAGAGTGAAAAAGTTGGCTTAAAGCTCAACATTCAGAAAACTAAGATCATGGCATCCGGTCCCATCACTTCATGGCAAATAGATGGGGAAACAGTGGACACAGTGGTTGACTTTATTTTGGGGGCTCCAAAATCACTTCAGATGGTGACTGCAGCCATGAAATTAAAAGACACTTACTTCTTGGAAGGAGAATTATGACCAACCTAGACAGCATATTAAAAAGCAGAGACATTACTTTGCCAACAAAGGTCCGTCTAGTCAATGCTATGGTTTTTCCAGTGGTCATGTATGGATGTGAGAGTTGAACTATAAAGAAAGCTGAGTGCTGAAGAATTGATGCTTTTGAACTGTGGTGTTGGAAAAGACTCTTGAGAGTCCCTTGGACTGCAAGGAGATCCAACCAGTCCATCCTAAAGGATATTCTGGGTGTTCTTTGGAAGGACTGATGTTGAAGCTGAAACTCCAATACTTTGACCACCTGATGCGAAGAGCTGACTCATTTGAAAAGACCCTGATGCTGGGAAAGATTGAGGGCAGGAGGAGAAGGGGACAACAGAGGATAAGATGGGTGGATGGCATCACCGACTCTATGGACATGGGTTTGGGTAGACTCCAGGAGTTGGTTATGGACAGGGAGGCCTGGAGTGCTGCGATTCATGGGGTCACAAAGAGTCAGACACGACTGAAGGACTGAACTGAACTGATTATGTGGCTATTGGACATATTAAAAGTGAAAGTGAAAGCCAAATTCAAAAAATTTTAAAAATTTACTTCATCAAATTAAAAAAACATTATCCATAAAAAATCTTCTCAAGAGAATGAAAATGGAAGCCAATGGAAATATTTTCCAAATCAAATATGTACAAAGGATTCATATGGAGAATATCTAAAGACATCTAAAAACATTTTTAAAAGGAAACAATTAGAAAATGGGCAAAAGGCATTATCAAGTAATATATAAACTGGCCTCTGCCCCTAGTTCCTGGCACAGAGTTCCTAAAACAGATATAATTTCCTAAGTGGTAAGTATATTAAGAACATTTCTTGTTATATTTGTCTTTGACTCCATCCCTGACACAGGACTGCTAAAACTCTTGTAAATTTCAAAGTAATAAGAGTACTGGGGACATCCTTTTTTCTATTGGGGTGAGTCTGGGTGGGCTCCTGGATGGTGGCTGGTCACCAGAAAGACTAAACCATGATTAGAAGCTTGGAAGTTTCAGTCCCACTCCTTATCCTCCAGAGAGGGGAGAAGGGCTGTAAATAGAGTTAATAATCCTGATTCCATGAGTAAGAATTCATAAATTCCCAATAGTACAGGGTTCAGGGAGCTTCTAGACTGCATAGCACATCCACACTGGTCCCAACTCCATGGGAACAGAAGCACCTATACTCAGGACCCTTTCAGATCATGCCCTATGTATCTTTTCATCTGGCTATTTATCTGCACCCTTTATATCCTTTAATACTCCAGTAAGTGTAAATAAGTGGTTCCTTGAGTTCTGTGAGCTCTTTTAGCAAATTAATCAAATCCAAGGAAGGGATCTTGGGAACTTCTGAACTACAGCCAGTTAGTCAGAAGCACAAGTGACAGCCTGGGCTTGCCACTGGAATCTGAAGTTGAGGGGCAGGCACTCTCGTAGGACTGAGACTTTAATCTGTGAGATATGATGCTCTATCCAGGTACTGTCCTAGTTAAATTGTAGGACACCCAGCTGATGTCCCAGACAATTGTTTTCTGAGGGGGAAAAAAAAAAAACCCAACCCTCCAAACATTTGCTGACCAGAAATGTCAGAAGTGTGAATGTTCTATGTGATTAGTAAAGGACACAGTAAAGAAACACACAGTAGGGATGAAATGGGGTTTTCCTTACACAAGAATATGAAAAATTTTGAGTTTTTTCTTATATAGACCTAAAGAATGATTTCACTGAAAAATATAGATAGTAAATAAGCACATTACAAGAAGTTCAACTCCACTAGGTTTCCGGTAAATGTGAATTAAGGATGATGATGAGATATCACTACATACTTATTAGAACAGCTATCAATAAAAAAAGAAGTAACAGTATCAAATGTTGGCAATATGGTAGAGAAACTGGATCATTCAACATTGCTGGTGGGAACTGATGGAAGACATTTTCATATATTGAGGTATGGGGAACTTCTTCTAGTTTATACATGATTTTAACTTAAATTAAGCTAGTTAGAATAGCTTGTTTTGAAGAATGCATTTAAAAATCAAAATGGAGCAACTGTGGTTCAGCCATCCAAAATGGAGCTGAGTGGCCATTTTGAATGTGCTTTCAGACACATTCCTGCATCACTAAAAAGTTGAATTTTCTGGATTGTATTAGACTCAAGGACACCAACAACTATTCTCAAAATACTGCCTGTTTGCAGCTGCTAGCTTCAACATTATGGTCTCAAGGTTTCCTCGTGTAACTCTACAACCATGTTACTCTATAACCATTCCATATCCCTAAACAATTCTTGGTTAACAAGCACTCTTACTGCTTGGCAGCTCCAACTATAACTCATGACAAACAACTTATGTAATTTTGTGGGTTTTGCCTTTATAAATCTCCCCCATTTTGTAGTCCATTGGAACACAATTTAAGTGCTTCCTGAATCTGTGTCTCCTGGGCTATCTAGGCTTCAGTTTGGCTCAGATAAAATTCTTTTTAATTCCATGATAGATTGATTCATTGATTATTTCTGTCAACAGGTACAGTGACTTTGAAAAATAGTTGGAAAGTTAAAAGAAAATAACTAAACATACACTTACAATGTGAACCAGAAATAGCACAATTGGATATTTATCCTAGAAAGTGAAATCTTATATTCACAAAGAAACCTGCACACAATTGTTCACAGCAGCTTTGTTTGTAATAGCTGAAAACTGGAAACAACCAAAATGTCCTGTAGTAGGTAAATGTTCTAAAATAAAAGTGTGGGACACTTATGTAATGGAATGAAAAGGAGGAAGAAAAAAAACAACAATTGATCCATGCAACAATTTAAATGGATCTAAAGGCCATACCTGTTGAGTGAAAAAATAAAATCAAGCTCAAAAGGAAGGTCACATACTATATGATCCATTTACACAGCATTCCCCAAATGATAAAATTATAGCAATGGAGAGCAAATGAGTTGTTGCTATGTATTAAGCATGATTTGGGGTTGGTGCCACTATTAACGGGTAACACTAGGTAATGGTACTGAATGTTGATTGCACTGGTAGTCACATAAATGTACACACATGATAAAAGGATGTTTTATCAAAGTACTATAGTTATATAAGATAATACCATTGGTGGAAACTGGGAAAGATTACATGAAAACTCTGTACTATATTTGCAATTTCCTGTGAATATGTAATTTTCTATTCATATAGAAATTCTATATGATGAATCAGTATAAATATGTAGAAATAATGATTCTATTTATATAACATGTTTGAGATGAAAAAATTCAGTGTTGCCATGGGTTAGTAAAGTAGGAAGGAGTGTGTGACTATAAAGTGATAATACGAGGCAGCTTTTTTTACCAGTGGACCACTTCTGTATTTTGAATATGGTGGGAATTACTACATGAATTAATACACACACACGTGTGTGTGTGTGTGTGTGTGTGTACATATGCAAAGCTATGAATATGTTGCAGAATTGTACAAAAAGATATCCCCAAGACAAGAGTTGCAAGCAAAAAAACTGGCAAATTGTGTGTATTGTTTCTAGTGTAGCTAATTTCCTCATAGTAATGTCCATTTCCAGGTTAGGTTAATGTTCTAAAGTTGTATAATATGTCACTGTTAGGAAAACTGGGTGATTGTACACCATTGAGGGAGGCTAGAAGATGGATGAAGTTTGGTGATTGCAATACTCCATGAAGTTTTTGCACCATCTCTTGAGGTTTTTATTTTTTTTAACATTCAAGTGATTTTAAAGTATTTATTGGATTATTTTATTTTTTACATGTTATTTTACATAAAATAAAAGCTGGAAAAACTCTCTAGTGTCATGTATGACAATGCTTTTTCCTACATTTCCTTTTCTGATTTCTCAGGATTTAATTTCTCTCCTCCATCTTCAACTCTGTACTTTTTTTTTCCCCCCAAACTTTAAACTTTTTATTTTGTACTAGGGTATAGCCGATTAATAATGTTGTGGTAGTTTCAGGTTGAGTCTTTTTTTTAATGATTTAAAAAACTATGAATGATGTGAAAAGATAACTCATAGGTCAACAAAAACTAATTTTAATTCATATAACTAATAATGGGTTGATGTCCAGAATATACAAAGATCTAAAAATAAATTTAGAAAAAGATAAACAAAAGCCACAGCAAAAAATAGGCTAAAAACATGAACAATCATTTACCAAAGAAATCTGAGTGGTTAATAAGTCTGATAATTAGAGGTATTAGTAAAAAATATTGTTGATGGTGAGTAAATTGATATAATCACTTGCCAAAAATATGTTCTGTTGAATATGCAAATTTCACATGGCACATTAAATCCACTTTGAGGTATGTATGCTAATTATTGCATATGCACAAATAGAGAAATGTATTAGAATGTTCCTAGCAGCACTCTTTGTGATGTTAAATAAAAACCTGGAAACAAAGTAAATATCTTTTATATGGAGAATGTGCTACAATTATATAATGGGATATTAAATACAGAAAAAATTAATTCATGGAGCACCCACAGACAACATAGATAATGGCTGTAACATAACATCAATGGAGAAATCAAACCCAGAAAAATAGAGTGTAGAAAGATTCAAATACTATGTAAAATTTATGGACATTTCCATATATAGTAAAAGTATAAATGTACAATGGGAGTATTTAACACAAATTTCAGGAAAATATCTTCCTTTGACCAGGTGGTGGCCAGGGGAGGGGTATTACTGGGGAGAGGTATGGAAGGTACTTAAATAATACTGTCAATGTTACATTTTATTTTAGTGCTGGTTACACAGGTGCTTATTAAATATTCTCCATATGTTTGTGTCTTAAAATATTTCATAATAAGTTGAAACAAAAGAGAAAATTAACAATAATGCAAAATGCATACAACTAATAAAAATAAAATATATTAAAAAACAAAGTGCATAAGAATCCCAGAGAATAGTCATATTTATATAAATATGAGCAAAATATCTGATGCTTTCAGGATCAATAAATCCCAAATGATGTACCAATGGATGCTAAAGATAACAAATACTCTTCTTAAATAATACAAGCAGTATCAGTACCAGAAGAGTTGACAAATTTCATAACCACTAATGATCTTTAACAAGTTGTAATTTTTAGAATTTATTCGTATTCAGAATTTATTTGCATTTTTACCAGTTCAGAAAGAACAAATGGGAAAAAAAGTATTTTTCCTAGTTATCTCTTTGGTCTGTATATATTAAGTTGTATTTATTTTTAAACTGTAATCTTTATTACTTATTAGTATATCATGTGCAGAAATTATTGGATTGGATCAAGTTTAAATTATATTTGAAATACCCAGAATCCAATTGAATTTGTCTTTTTGTTTGTGTCTTTAGACTGTGGTTGTTTTCTTCTGTAAATGCTCCCTGCTAAAGAGTATATATTTGATCAAATCTGAATATTCATGGTTATAAGTATATCCATTCTGAGTTAAATATGAGGCTGAAGAAAAAAAGACTCTCCTGCTTCCTCATTAAAAATCAATTCTAAGTAAAACTCCTTGGGGGAAAAAAAGGAAAGAACATCAACTTCCCAGGTACTTTAGTAGTTCTGCTTTCTTATGTGTTGATTGATAAAGCCTAACTTTTGTAAGATAAGTTAACTTGTATGTAATCACAGAACTATTTGTCATGATGTCAGGGCTTTGAAAACCTGAGGTGTACTCTTCCTCCTTCAATTAGGATTAAAAAAGTAGAGTGTTAAGGTTTCCAAAAAGCAAAATTCCATAAACCTAGCAGCTTATTTCAGTATTTCAAAGGTCTCATTATGAAGAATTAATTTTGATAACCACACTTTTTGATGTGTCAGATTAAGACTACTTTTTCCAAGTGAGTAAATATCTATCATCTAAAAAATATTTATCAAATTTTAATAAATGTGATATATGCACACTGTTGGAAATTTGAAATTTGTAGCAAAGTATAAAGAAGAAAAAAAATTCCCATGAGATAAAGAGTCATACTAACATATTAATTCCTTTCTGGCTCTTATATATGTACGTTTGTGTTTATTACACACATGTATATGTATATATACACATGACAAACATGTTATATTTATATACACATTAATACACCTGGAGTAACAGGCAAATTTGGCCTTGCAGTACAGAATGAAGCAGGGCAAAGGCAAATAGAGTTTTGCCAAGAGAACACATTGATTACAGCAAACATGCTCTTCCAGCAACACAAGAGAAGACTCTACACATGGACATCACCAGATGGTCAACACTGAAATCAGATTGATTATATTTTTTGCAGCCAAACAAAGGTCAACAAAGGTCCATCTAGTCAAGGCTATGGTTTTTCCAGTAGTCATGTATGGATGTGAGAGTTGGACTATAAAGAAATCTGAGCACCAAAGAATTGATGCTTTTGAACTATGGTGTTGGAGAAAACTCTTGAGAGTCCCTCGGACTGCAAGAAGATCCAACCAGTCCATCCTAAAGGAGATCAGTCCTAGGTATTCACTGGAAGGACTGATGTTGAAGCTGAAACTCCAATACTTTAGCCACCTGATGGAAAGAGCTGACTCATTCGAAAAGACCCTGATGCTGGGAAAGATTGAGGGCAGAAGAAGGGAATGACAGAGGATGAGATGGTAGGACGGCATCACCGACTCGATGGACATGAGTTTGGGTAAACTCCGGGAGTTGGTGATGGACAGGGAAGCCTGGCGTGCTGTGGTCCATGGGGTCGCAAAGAGTCAGACACGACTGAGCGACTGAACTGAACTGAATATCTATTATTTAACATTTACAGTATGCCAAATATTAAGAATATGCACTTTATGTACACTTGCATATTAACTCTCATTATAAACGTATTTGTATCCACACATTTTAAAAGAAAACTGAAGCACGGAAACATTTAAAAATTTCCCTGGTATCCCACAGCTATTAAGTTATTATGTGTTGGAGTAGAGATTCAGATTGGCGTTCTTATTAGCCTGTTCACCATACAGTAGACATATAACAACCATATAAATACACACACATACAGATATACACACAAATAGATCAGAAAAACCTTGGCACTAATTAATTTAACAAATTGTTGATTTGACTATCTGTAATGGCAACCCACTCCAGTACTCTTGCCTGGAAAATCCCATGGGTGGAGGAGCCTGGTAGGCTGCAGTCCATGGGGTGGCAGAGTCAGACACAACTGAGCGACTTCTCTTTCACTTTTCACTTTCATGCACTGGAGAAGGAAATGGCAACCCACTCCAGTGTTCTTGCCTGGAGAATCCCAGGGACGGTGGAGCCTGGTGGGCTGCCATCCATGGGGTCGCACAGAATCGGACACGACTGAAGCGACTTAGCAGCAGCAGCAGCTCCTAAGGCTTTCCCTGGTGGCTCAGTGGTAAAGAATCTGCCTGCCAATGCAGGAGATGTGGGTTTGATCCTTAGGTCGGGAAGAACCCCTGAAGAAGGAAATGGTAAGCCACTCTAGTATTCTTGCCTGGAAAATCCCATGGACAGAGGGAAGCTTGGTGGGCTACAGTCCTTGGGGTCACAAAGAGTTGGACATGACTGAGTGACTAAAGAGGAATTCCTAAAGATCCATGGTCCCTGATAAGTAATTTATGGAAACAAAACTTACATTCTTTGCAGAGCTGTTTTTTGAGAATAGATCACTTACACGAACCAAACAGGCGTGTCATGGATGTAGAGGGAAAGGTATCCATAGCTGAGAAGGAAGCCCTGAGCTAGGGACATGCAACGGGGACTTGTAACAAAAGAAATCCATGAACATAACAAATGTTAGCCATGTAGAGTTATATGATAAATGTCATCCAAGTGGACAATGTCTATATGAGCTTTTAAATTATATAGGGAATGGATTGCATTTTGCATTTATAATTACACAATAAATCATAAGCTATCTGCATCTTTTGGTTAACCTAATTGATTTTTCCTTGCATACTTCCAGTTTCCAAAGACTTGGATGACTTAAATATTCTAAGTAATCCATCATATAATAAACATGACCAGTCAACTCAGGTACTTCATAAAAACATTTTTCTTTCTTAATGATCATTAGGATGGATATGGGGACAGCCTAATCATTGAAAACTACTCATTTAAACTCAATCTCGGTGTTTTAATAATCTTCAGGATATTGAGTGCTTGTCAACATTACTTATTACAGAATTAGCCAAGAAATTGAAAACTTGTTATTCCTGACCTTTACTGTCATAACATCTGCATGCAACTGCATCACACAGTGTCTATTTTTTTCTTATGTCTGACATCTATTTTTTTTTGTTTGTTTTTAGTCAACAAAATTTATTTGCTCTTGCTTTACCTTTACTTCAGATTTCTTAAGGAAGCTACAATGTATGTGTACTTTATGAGATAATATGATTTAGTTAGAAATATGTAACTAATATGATGGTCACAGAAACAGACTTATTATAACAGATAAAATCAGTCATTTCTTTTCTGGGACCTCCTTTTTAAACAACCAATTCTAAGTCTCTTCTATGGCTTTACAGACTTTTAACAGTTTTTCTTACATCCTGAAACCAAGCAGGACACTGCACAGCTCTTCTGGGTAAGGAAGCCTTTCTGTGTTTCTCCATTTGCTGTTTGGAGAAATGAGCTTTAGTCTCCTAGACCTTCCCAGAGTTTCAAGAGCAGATTCAAGCAGTTACTAATTAGGGGAAGTGAGGGAATGCAGACACAAAGGAAAAGCAATCCAGAAACAATAATTCAGAGATAAAACAGAATCCTAGTGCCTTCTCAAGGGATATACATAACAGATGGATGTGTATCTTTGGGTTCTGCAGGAACTAAGGCCCCCACCCAGGTGGAGAACGTTAACTACATGATGAAACCCCAGAACCAGAAGACTGATGATTGAGATTTCTGGACTATCACCCTGTTACCTCACCATCAACCAGTAAGAAAAAAGTCATATACCCCGTAGCAGGTATAACTGAGCAGGACCCTATGGGGCCTTCCCTAGACAGATAGACCTCTACCCACATCCTCTGCTGTAGCTCCTCACTGAAGTACCCAGATAGTATTTTATGCATATTTCCTGAGTTTTTCAGATACTAAAAATCACCACCAAATAGAAGAAATTAACTACTTGATGATCATATGCACAAAGCTCCTCAGACCTTCTGGAGTCTAAGGATTGATAATGTTAACCCCTGTGGCACAATCCTGTGAACTCACTATCAATTAATCAGAGAACTGTGCATGAGTTGATCACATACCTGGGGATGCCTCTCTCTCACATTGCATTTAAAAGCACCTCCCTGAAACCCCCTGGGGAGTTTTGGGCTTTGGGGGATATGAGCCACCCATTCTCCTTGCATGGCCCTGCGGTAAACCTTTCTCTGCTCCAAACTCTTGACGTTTCGGGTTGTTTGGCTTCAACATGCATCGGGCACACAAAAACTTATGTTTGGTGACAACTCCAAACACTGCCTTTAAAAACTCTTCCCTGAAAACCATCAAGGAGTTTGGGTCTTTTGAAAACAAGCTGCCCATTCTCCTTGCTTGGCCCCACGCAACAAACCTTTTGTTAGGTGAACCACTGACCAAAACTACCCACCCTGGCCAGATGTGATAATAATCACTTGCATGGGTTATCTTACAACAGGAGGTCCTGGTAAGGAATACAGAACAAACCAGCTACCACCAACCAGAAGAATTCAGGAAAGAGCAAAAAGAGAGAGGAGATACCAGTCCATATGTCCTACCAACCTCCCAGAATCCTTATGTCTGGAATTCATCTTGGCTGAGTGATACATGTGCCACCAGGAAGGACCCTGAGTCAGAATGATTGGTCAGAGACAACCCAGAAACTAATCTCATTACCATAAAACCCAAAACTGTGAGCCACACGGCAGAGTAGTTCTCCTGGGTTTTGTTATCCTCTTGCCCTCCTCCCAGGAGCCTCTTCCCAATAAAGTCTCCTGCTTTGTTAGCATGTGTGTCTCCTCGAACAATTCATTTTCAAGTGTTAGACAAGAGCCCACTTCTGGGCCCTGGAAGGGATCTCTCTTCCTGCAACACTTTCTTTGCTCAAACCTCAGACATTTATGTCTTTTTGGCCTCACTGTGTGTCAGGCACAGGGACCTGGATGCCAAAACAATCCTTGATTCACCATTGTCCTCCAATAGCCTCAAATCAGTCCATTGAACTTTACAGTAATTGGTCTATTAACTAATTTACATTAAGACCTAAGATACATTAGCCAGACGGAAACACTTTGAAACTCTGCAGCCCAAATTGAAACTCTAACCCATGGTCTTTTAATTGAAAACACACATCTGGTCTCAGGACTTAATGAAACTCAGGTTCTTGATGTCTCACAGTATAAAGAATTCAATGAGAGACAACATGATAGGTAAGAAGTGGATTTATTTAGATAGAAACATACTCCACAGAGTGTGGCCATCTCAGAAGGCAAGAGGCTCCAGGGTTTGAGGGTTATCAGTTTTTATAGGGGTGACCAATTGCATAGACTAATGAGTGGGGGAAGGGGTGGGGATTTCTAGGAATTAGGCCACTGCCCACTTTTTGATCTTTTATGGTCATCCATGAAACTGTAATGTCACCTGTGGGTATGCCGATGTATAACAATGAGGATATAATGAAGCTCAAGGTCCATTAGAAGTCGATTCTTCCGCCATCTTGGATCTAAGTGTTAGTCACTCAGACGTGCCCGACTCTTTGCAACCCCATGGACTGCAGCCCACCAGTCTTCTCTGTCCATGAGATTTTCCAGATAAGGATACTAGACTGGGTCACCATTTCCTTCTCCAGGGGATCTTCCCAACCCAGGGATCAAACCTGGGTCTCCTGCACTGCAGGCAGACTCTTTACTGACTGATCTACAAGGGAAGCCCATCTTGGATCTAGTTGGTTATAACCAGTTTTTGTCATGTCCTATGGCTATGTTATTCTTTTAAAAGTCGTGCCCTGGCCCCTTCCCTCCTGTTTCAAATTCACTGAGATTTTAGTGATTTCATTGCCCTCTTCCAATTAACCGATGATTGCTTCCCCTGCCATTCTCTTGTTCTTAATTTGGAGCCAGACTTTATTCCAGTCCTCATAATCCTTGGACGATAACTAATAAATTCTTTGCTGAGTGAAACATATACTGAATCGTCTTCTCCCTATCCTTCTGAATTCTTGGCTAAGATTCCCTGTAATAAAACATGGATTAACAAGAGAAAAAAGTTTATTAATGTTTATACCTCTTGTATACCTAGAAGATATCAGGAAAACTGAGTTGCTACCTCAAATTGCCAAAGGTACCACCTTAAAGCCCATTTTCAGCTAAAAACAAAAGAAAAATGTTGTTGGGGGTTGACAATTCATGAAAAGGTAAAAGAAGAAAATGTGTGGTCAACAAAAGATGCCCTGCCCTGCAGGTGAGTCTCTCAGGTGAAAAAGTTATCTCTGATAAGAACTGTCTTTCCAGTAAGGCCTCCTTTATAATGCAAATTTCTTTATAAATGTAGATTCCCATTACAGAGTAAATTCTACTCTGTTTTCAGGGTTTTTCCTGTATCTGCAGTTTCTCAAAGCAATCAGCTCAAAACAATTCTTAAGTCAAAGAGGTGTATTTTGCAGTGGCATATTCTGGTACCCTTCAGAAACTTAATTCAAGGTTCAAATATTTCCAATGTTGCTGCCATGATAAAAATTTCAAATTCTGTTTACATTACTCCTTTAGAACAGTCTTTCGATTCCTATCATTCTTCTTTTTCCTCACAAGAGCATAATCTATTTTTTCAGTTGTGGATTAGTCCAGCCACTGAGTGACAAATTTTCTGAGCAAAGAGTCAATTTATTTATTGGAATAGTTTACTGAATGACTGTGCAACTGGATGCCTTGTGATTGATGTATAATCAATGGACTAAGAAACTTCTTTGGGGGTTTGTAAGATCCCCTGGAGGAGGAAATGGCAACCCACTCCAGTATTCTTGCCTGGAGAATCCCATGGACAGAGGAGCCTGGCAGGCTACAGTCCATGGGGTTTCAAAGAGTCAGACAAGACAAAGCATGCACTACACTACACTACACCAGTGAATGTGTATGTGTGTGCAGATGTATGCATCTGTCCACATTTGTGTGCACATGTACATATGATTGTTATATGTAGGAAAGAAAAGAGGAAGTCAGTATACATATTGCAGAAACAGTGATGTAAACTTGTTTTATCAATTAATTTAAAAACTAAATTTATCTCACCAACTTCCTACCACTACTTTAACTCACTCCTCACAAAACTAAGACAAATATCTTTTCTCTAATACAATGAATTATCAGGGATATTAAATCTACACATTTGTTACATGTAACTAAACTGTTACTCCTTTAATGCTCCTATATATGCTACTTCCTCCTTAGAGAGTGCATTCTTCAAAATTTTGTGCAAAATTCACTACACTGAAAAAAGTTTTTTAAAACCCTTTATCAAACCAGTCATTCTATTCTCTGCATCCTAAGCACATACATCAAATTTCTATGAGTATTAATTTGTATTTGTATACTGTGACAGGGAGCATTCTAAATATGGTCCCCCAAGATTTTAGACCCCTGGTTGTTCAATCAAACAGTAATCTATGTCCCCCTAGGGAAAGATTTTTACAGAAGTAATTGAAGTCCCAAGTCAGTTTATCTTAAGATATGGAGACTATCTATGTGGGCCTAACTCAATCAGGTGAGAAGCTAAACAGTAGAGTTTCTCTGGATGTGTGACAGTCAGAAACAGATGTGCTCCTGCTAACCTGAAGGAAGAAGGAATAAAATGCCATCTTGTAAGATGGCTTGTGAGTAGGAGGCCTTTAACAAGAGACAGCCACCCCTGCCTGACTGTCAACAAGAAAACAGCCCTCAGTTCCACAAACAAAATGTTAGGTAGTTAGAATAGGAAACAGGAGTCCAGAATGGTGGTGGCTAAAGGACAAGGAAGGGAAAAGCCCGTGAAAATAGAACAAAGAAAGATTTGAGGACCGGAGTGAGGACCTCAGGTGGGAAAAACAGCACTCCTGGCTAGCCCAATTTACATAAGTCAGGCCCCGGGGAGGAAAAAACATATAAAAAGAGGAGCCAAAGGGCCGGGGGTCTCTCTCTCTCTCTCCCACGTGTGCATGCTCTCTGTCTCTCTTTCTCTTCTCTTCACATCTTTTTGGTCAGCATGCCCTCACGCCTCGAGGATGTATTTTCCTTTATTTTCTAAATAGAAATGATCTGTCCGAGAACCATAACACGGACTGTACAAGAGCTGTGATGCACCGAGGGCTTTAACGTCCTTTGCTTCAAATCTTAGTTGTGACAAGACAGAACTGAGAAGATTACACTCCCCTGATATCTATTATCAAATTCAGACTTAAATTGAAGAAAGTGTGGAAAACCACCAGACCATTCAGGTATGACCTAAATCAAATCCCTTATGATTATACAGTGGAGGTGACAAATAGATTTAAGGGACTAGATCTGATAGACAGAGTGCCTGATCAATCATGGACAGAGGTTCATGACATTGTACAGGAGACAGGGATCAAGACCATCCCCATGATAAGGAAATGCAAAAAAGCAAAATGGCTGTCTGAGGAGGCCTTACAAATAGCTATGAAAAGAAGAGAAGCGAAAAGCAAAGGAGAAAAGGAAAGACATACCATTTGAATGCAGAATTCCAAAGAATAGCAAGGAGAGATAAGAAAGCCTTCCTCAGCGATCAGTGCAAAGAAATAGAGGAAAACAATAGAATGGGAAAGACTAGAGATCTCTTCAAGAAAATTAGAGATACCAAGGGAACATTTCATGCCAAGATGGGCTCAATAAAGGACAGAAATGGTAGGGACCTAACAGAAACAAAAGATATTAAGAAGAGGTGGCAAGAATACACAGAAGAACTGTAGAAAAAACATCTTCATGACCCAGATAATCACAATGGTGTGATCACTCACCTAGAGCCAGACATCCTGGAATGTGAAGTAAAGTGGGCCTTAGGAAGCATCATTATGAACAAAGCTAGTGGTGGTGATGGAATTCCAGTTGAGCTATTTCAAATGCTAAAAGATGCTGCTGCAAAAGTGCTGCACTCAATATGCCAGCAAATTTGGAAAACTCAGCAGCGGCCACGGGACTGGAAAATGTCAGTTTTCATTCCAGTCTCAAAGAAAGGCAATGCCAAAGAATGCTCAAACTACTACACAATTCCACTCATCTCACACGCTAGCAAAGTAATGCTCAAAATTCTCCAAGCCAGGCTTCAGCAGTACGTGAACTGTGAACTTCCAGATGTTCAAGCTGGTTTTAGAAAAGGCAGAGGAACCAGAGATTAAATTGCCAACATCCACTGGATCACTGAAAAAGCAAGAGAGTTCCAGAAAAACATCTATTTCTGCTTTATTGAGTATGCTAAAGCCTTTGACTGTGGATCACAATAAACTGTGGAAAATTCTGAAAGAGATGGGAATACCAGACCACCTGACTTGCCTCTTGAGAAATCTGTATGCAGGTTAGGAAGCAACAGTGAGAACTGGACATGGAACAACAGACTGGTTCCAAATAGGAAAAGGAGTACGTCAAGGCTGTATATTGTCACCCTCCTTATTTAACTTATATGCATGGTACATCATGATAAATGCTTGGCTGGATGAAGCACAAGCTGGAATCAAGATTGCTGGGAGAAATATCAGTAATCTCAGATATGTAGATGACATCACCCTTATGGCAGAAAGAGAACTAGAACCAGAAAGCCTCTTGATGAAAGTGAAAGAGGAGAGTGAAATAGTTGGCCTGAAACTCACCATTCAGAAAACTAAAATCATGGCATCTGGTCCCATCACCTCATGGCAAATAGATGGGGAAACAGTGGAAACAGTGGCTGACTTTATTTTTTTGGGCTCCAAAATCACTACAGATGTTGACTGCAGCCATGAAATTAAAAGACACTTACTCCTTGGAAGGCAAGTTATGACCAACCTAGACAGCATATGAAAAAGCAAAGACATTACTTTGCCAACAGAGGTCCATTTAGTCAAAGCTATGGTTTTCCAGTAGTCATGTATGAATGTGAGAGTTGGACTGTAAAGAAAGCTGAGTGTCGAAGAATTGATGCTTTTGAACTGTGGTGTTGGAGCAGACTCTTGAGAGTCCCTTGGACTGCAAGGAGATCCAACCAGTCCATCCTAAAGGAAATCAGTCCTGGGTGTTCATTGGAAGGACTGATGTTGAAGCTGAAACTCCAATACTTTGGCCACCGGATGTGAAGAAGTGACTCATTTGAAAAGACCCTGATGCTGGGAAAGATAGAGGGCAAGAGGAGAAAGGAATGACAGAGGATTAGATGGTTGGATGGCATCACCAACTCTATGGTCATGAGTTTGGGTAAACTCTGGGACTTGGTGATGGACAGGGAGGCCTGGAGTGCTGCAGTCCATGGGGTTGCGGAGTCGGATATGACTGAGCAACTGAAATGAACTGAACTGACATCTATGGTGCCATGACTCGGATTTAACCTGGCTGAAACAACCTTGGCGAGGTCACTGCAAGGAGGAGGCCAAGCACAGCAGGAGCAGGAGCCAAGCTCCTGCAGTGGAAGCAGAAAGCTAAGAAAACCCAGTGCAGGGAAAGTGACAAGAAGCCCATCGTGCTGGAAACCAGGACCGCGAAAAACGAACTGAGCTGAAAGCTCATGCAGCTCAATCTCAGATTTCAGAAGACCTCCAGTTAAGGTAGGAGGTCCTTGCTCCTATGGCTAGGGGGACATATGCGTAACAAAATCTTAATTCCTTTACAATCTCTTGTTTCTTGTTTCCTCGAAGCCCCCGCGAACAGGAGAATGGCAGTGGGTGCAATTGACGGACTCTGCAGAGGCTACTCTTTGGTAAGTCCCAAAGGCACTATCTTCTGAGCCCCAGTAGCTATTACCCAAGCTGGTGGGGGTTCTTCTGTCCTTAATCTTTATGTCAAGGATCAGGCCAATGAAAACTGTGAACACAGGACAGGTATTTAGCAGATTTCCGGCAGGCTATGAAGGGGGTTCCTTGGCACATTTTTCCCACTGCTTTTTCCTCCTGTCCTTTGGCTCTCTCCCCCGGGACTTGAGCCTGGCCAAAACCCATGATGCCTGACTTCAGGACCTAATGAAGCTCAGGCTCTGATGTCTCATTTCAAACATTCAGTGAGAGACAAAGTGATAGGTAAGAGGTGGATTTGTTAGGATTCAGAGAGAAGTGCACTCTGTAGGGTGTGGGCCACTGCAGAGGGCAAGGGCTCTGGCCATGGGATGTGGCCTGGCCAGGTTTTGTGAGCTGGGTGAATTCATATTCTAATGAGTAGGGGGATCATCCCAAGGATTGGGGAACCACCCACTCCTCTGTCTTTGGACAGTGGCTTGGAGCTGTCCTGATACCTCTGGGTTTGTCCATTAGCTTACAGATTGGGGATTAAGGTTTACCTGAATTTGACTTGTCACCTTGGACCCAATTGATTTTAACTGGTTTACTTTATGCCCTTGCGCTATGTCATTCTTTCAAAGGTTGTGCCTTGCCCCCTTCCTTCCTGTCTCATGCTCTTTTCCTGAGCCCCGTCCAGGCCCACAATGTTGCCTCTACAATCTTCTGGAGGGACAACCAGAAAATAGCTGGCCCTTGGGAGGGAAATCCTGTATAATATCCAATCCCTCTAGATATTCAGGCCTTCATCTTCCATGTTTCCTACAAAATGTGTAACATCAGCATCTCTCAGTGAACTTGCTAGGGCGGGTGCCAGGCACACAATGCCTTCTAGAAGTCCATCTGTTGGCATCCCTTTAAAGGCAATTGCACTTCCAGGGATAATGTTTGCCACTTTGGGAGTTAGCCCTGCAGGCCATTTGGGCCCAAACCCTTATCACCCTTCTCCTAAAGTTACAAACATACCCCCGGATCAAATCTCCACTCCACTTTTATGGACTATCTGGTCTGTTGCCTCTTAACAAATTTGTTCTTAAGCCAATTACTAACTCCTACAATCAGGACCCTGCCCCCTTGTCAGCAGTGTTGCTCCACCCAGTTTATTATTAAAATACCTTAATGCTCCTAACAAGGCCAGATAACCCACTCCTTTGTCATTACTTCTGTTATTACCTAAAGTGGGTCTATGACAATGAAATGTTTACCTGTGGAGACACCCTAAGCTGCTCTTATGGAGGACTAGGGGAAGAAATAAGTGGCTTACAATCCCTTAGAGCAATAAGAGGATAAGGTTTATGACTGTTTCACTATTTCCCAGATCTATTCCCATCTGCGGTGAACAAACCAGCAATGAGTTAAAATTACAACCCCTTAATCCTACCCAGCACTGGTCACACTGGAGACCTTGGGGACACCCAACTCCAGTCCAGGGGTCCCAGGAGGTCAACCTTCCTTGACCTGCCTAGGGATCTGCTCCTCGAAAGGTTGTCACGCCTCAACCTGCTCGGGGATCGACCAGTCTAGGGGTCCCAGCAGGTCATCATGCCTCGACCTGCCCAGGGACCCAATTCTCAGGAGGCCATCACACCTAGACCTGCCTGGGGATTTGATCTCCAGGAGGCTGTCATGCCTTAGCCTGCCTGGGATCTGCACCCTGACCCGGGGATGCCTGGCTCTCAGGTTGCAACAGTACTGGGTAGGATAAGCTTCAGAAAGACTCACCCCTAAGGAAGTCCACCCATGGAAATAGAAGGAAGCCTATTACTTGTGAGACTGTGCCCAGTGTCAGCAATGACTCAGAAGCCCAACAAGAACCCCACTGCCTTTCTGGAAAGGCTAAAAGAGGCCCTCCAAAAGCTTACCAATCTGGACTTAGACTCTTACGAGGGACAGGTGATTTTAAAGGACAAATTCCTGTTCCAATGTGCATCAGATATCAGGATAAAGTTACAACAGCTACAGCAGCAGGACCCTGCTTCCTCTTTAGATGAGATGGTCCAGACAGCCACCAATACCTTTTATAACAGAGAACAGGAGAAGGAGGCCAAGGCCCAGGAGAGGGAGAAAAGGAAAGAGACAAGACATGCCCAGATGCTGGCCGCTCTCCAGGGAAGCCCTATGGCAAACCCCGAGTCCTTGAAGGACAAGGCATGAAGCAAATGCCTAATCTGTAGACAAGCGGGGCATTGGGCCAAAGAGTGTCCAAACCGTGACAAGTCTCCTAAAATGGCTTGCTCCAAATGCCATCAACTGGGACACTGGGCAGCACTCTACCCTTGGGACCCAAGAGTCTCAAGGTCAAGCGCCAAGCCTTCCCTCACAATGGTTCAAGAGGACTGATGTGGCCCGCTCCAGCCAGCCCACCTGTCACAGATAGCCATCACAGGGCTGGAGACAAGGGTGCAACTGGATGTGGCAGGTAGGTCCGAGAATTTCTTGGTTGACACAGGGGCTACCTACTCTGTCTTGATCTTCTACTTCAGAGCCTTTTCCCCCCAAACCTGTACTATTTTGGGTGCTACAGGAAAAACAACTATTAAAAGATTCACTCAAGCACTTCTTTGTTGTTGGGATGGACAAGTATTTTCCCACCAATTTCTGGTGGTCCCTGAGTGCCCCACTCCCTTATTGGGAAGAGATATACTCACTAAACTGGGGACCACTCTTGTGATGGGAAGCTTTTCAGCCCCCAGAGCCCTACAGCTTCTGGTTACTACTGAAGAACCCATTACACCCTCTCCAATAAACAGGGACCAATAACTATGGGAGAACAAAATTAACCCCCAGGTGTGGGACCAGGGGACTCCTGGACAAGCCCACCAAGCTGAAATGGTCATCGTTGTCCTCCGAGATCCCACTTTGGTTTCCTAACAGGAAACAATATCCCCTCAGAAGAGAGGCTCAGGAGGGACTACAGCCTTTAGTAAATAAATTCTTTGCTTGTGAGTTATTGGTCCCCACCAATTTGCTGTGAATGTATATATCATGACTAATAGGTATTTATACTAAGAGGTATTATACCCTTGAGAAACTGGCATCTGGGTGAAGTCCATCTGCCAGTCCTCTCCCGGATCCTCTCAGTGAAGAAAAAGGACAGAATCTGGCAAATGGTTCAAGATCTCTGGATCATAAATGAAGCTGTAGTCCCCCTCCATCCCACAGAACCCAATCCCTATGTAATCTTGGGAGAAATTCCACCCAGTGCCAAGTGGTTTACAGTCTTAGATCTCAAAGATGCATTTTTTTGCATACCACTGGCTAAAGAATCCCAATATCTTTTTGCCTTTGAGTGGGAGGCCCCAGGAGAAAAACACCAACAGATGATTTGGACAGTATTACCTCAGGGGTTCAGAGACAGCCCCCACCTGTTTGGACAGGCCCTTAGCCGGGATCTCCTAGATCTGGACCTGGGACCTAAAGGGAAAATATTACAATACGTAGGTGACCTACTAATCTGCTCTCCAGATGAGAAAAGTGCCCAACAACATGCAATTCAGGTTCTAAACTTTTTGGCAGAGAAGGGATATAAAGTCTCCTGTGCTAAGGCACAGATGGTCAAGACAAAGGTCACTGACCTGGGAATTCAGATTACACATGGGTCCAGGAGGCTGTCCTCTGATCGGGTACAAGGAATTCTCCAGTTACCCTCCCCCCACGACTCAAAAACAAGTGCGAGCTTTCCTGGGGCTAACTCAGTACTGTAAAATCTGGATACCTAACTATGGTCTAATTGCCCAGCCCTTATATGAAAGCTTAAAGGGACGGGATGATTCAATCCCACAGATGTGGGGAACTCCTCAAAAGAAGGCAGAGGCTACACTAAAATAAGCCTTAACTCAGGCACCTGACTTGAGGTTGCCAGACCCAGAAAAAACATTCCAACTTTATGTCCATGAAAGAGAGGGAATAGCCTTGGGAGTGGTAACTCAAAGGTTGGGATCTGAGCCCCAGCCTGTAGCTTACTTATCCAAGAGGCTCGACCCAACCGCCTGAGGCTGGCCCCCCAGCCTTCGAAATCTTACAGCTATTGCAATCCTGATAGAGGATGCTTTAAAACTCTCCTGTGGGGACAAACTATTTTTGCCAGCCACCAAGTAAAACAACTCCTAAATGGGAGAGGCCATTTATGGATGTCTGATCAAATCCTCAGATATCAAGCAGTGCTGATGGAAAATCCAGGCCTCACTATATCCCCTTGTGAGGTTCTTAACCCAGCCACCCTCCTGCCTACCCCCAAGGGCTCTCTCCCCTTTCATTCCTGTCTAGAAACCTTGGGCCACTGGACAAAACCCTGAGAGGGATTGTCAGAAGATCCTCTGACCAATCCTGAGGAAATCTGGTACACTGATGGAAGCAGCTTTGTCTTGGGTGGAAAAAGAAAAGCCGGATATGCAGTAGTCTCTAATTTTGAGATTATAGAGGCTAATCCTCTGCCACCAGGTACTTCAGCCCAATTAGCTGAGCTCATAGCCCTGACTCGAGCTTTAGAGCTGGGAAAAGGAAAAAGAATAGCCATTTACACTGACTCCAAGTATGCCTTTCTGGTGCTACATGCCCATGCGGCTATTTGGAAAGAAAGGGCCACTTGACCACCTGAGAGTCCCCAATCAAAAATGGTGATCAAATTCTTAGACTCTTGGAGGCAGTCCATCTGCCCACTGAGGTTTCAGTTTCCCACTGAAATGGACACCACAAAGGGAGCACGGAAGTGGCACGAGGGAACCAAGCAGCCGATCAGGCAGCTAAGAGAGCAGCATTACAGAACAATGACCTACCAGGGGTTGCCACCTTAGTTCCAAAGACTAATCTGCCAGAAACTCCTTCATACACTGAAGGAGTTCTTAGAACTAAGAGTGAGGGCTTTCAAGAAGATCATATGGGGTGGTTCCAAAAGGAGAGACACCTTTTTCTGCCTGGGAACCTCCAATGGAAGCTGGTTAACTCCTTACATGCCACCACTCATTTAGGGGAAAAAGCCCTCAAAGATTGCTAGTAAGGTCCTTCAGAGGAACAGGCCTCCAAACACCTATAAGGCAAGTGGTCTCCTCCTGTCCCACTTGCCAGTTAAACAACCCCCAAGGAGCTCCAAGACCCTAGCTGGCCCAGCCCATCCAACGACGTGGGGCCTACCCAGGAGAGGACTGGCAGATGGACTTCACCCAGATGCCAGTTTCTCAAGGGTATAAATACCTAGTAGTTATGATTTATACATTCACAGGAATGTATCCTGTGAATACATTCCTTCTATCCACTCTTTAAGAGTGAAGGCTTTCCTGCTAGGTCTGAGAAGGCTGAGGAAGTGGTAAAAAAAACTGCTCCATGAAATCATTCCAACATTTGGTCTGCCCAGGTCATTACAACGTGACAATGGGACATCATTTACTTCTGAGGTCACCCAAGGGGTCTCTAAAGCATTGGGCATTACTTATTATCTCCATTGTGCCTGGAGGCCTCAGTCTTCAGGTAAAGTAGAAAGAGCCAACCAATTCTTAAATTCAGCAATAAAAAAGATAACCCAGGAGACCTCCCTGGGATGGAAGGAGGCTTTACCAGTAGCTCTCCTCCACACCCGTATTGCCCCTAAGGAACAGGTTAGTCTTAGTCCTTATGAGAGGCTATTTGAGAGATCTTTTGTTTACGTCAGTGACCTCTTCCTAGATCCAGAGGCTCAGACCCTCCAGTCTTATGCCATGGTCATTGGGCAATTCCAACAGGATATATGCTTGTGGGGTGTGAACCAGGACCCAAAAGATTCTAAGGAGTCACCACTAAATGCTTCAGGGACTCAAGCCCTAATTAAAGTCTGGAAAGATGGGTCCCCAAAGGCTCAACTCCAGCCCACATAGAAGGGCCCCTACCCTGTAATACTTTCTACCCCCACAGCAGTCAAGGTACCAGGACATGACTCCTGGATTCACTACTCATGAGTCATGCCGTGGAAGAACACAGAAGAGGAACACTCAATACACCTGTGAGCCCCTGGGAGATCTCAGATACCTATTCAGAACTACAAATGAGTGCCATTCTAATGAACACCCCCAAAATCTGGTTTCAGGGGATAAGATTTCTCAGGACAGCTCTCAAGAGCCAACGCAGCTTGCCAGGGGTTGTACTACAAAACAGACAGGAGATGGATCTTCTGATCCCTGAACAAGGAGGGACTTAAGCCATCCTGGGTATGGGAATTTGGAGTTGGCTAACGCCCCTACTAGTCCTTTTTATGCTATATTGATGCTGCTTATGATTTTTCCATGTATTATCAATTGTCTAACCTGTTTTGTCTCTGCCCAGGTCAACAAGTTACAACATGCAGTGCCAGTTCAACAAGGATATATAAAACTACAGCAGACCATGGAAAATATCACTCACTCTTAGATGGACACCACTATAAGGACTCTGAGGCCTGAGACCAGCAAGATGGGGAACCCCAATACCCCTCGCCATCCCAGTTCAGCAGGAAGTAGCCAGAAAGACCTTGATGCCCCTATTCCCAAAGAATTGGACCTCCCATCTCTTGAGGGAGGAATGTTAGATAGTTAGAATGGGAAACAGGAGTCCAGAATGGCAGTGGCTAAAAGACAAGGAAGGGAAAAGCCCACAAAAATAGAACAAAGGAAATTCTGAGGACCAGAGTGAGGACCTCAGGTGGGAAAAACAGCACTCCTGGCTAGCCCAATTTATGTAGGGCAGGCCCAGGGGGAGGAAAAAACATATAAAAAGAGGAGCCAAAGGGCCAGGGGTCTCTCTCTCTCCCACGTGCATGCATGCGCTCTCTCTCTCTTCTCTTCGCATCTTTTGGGTTGGCATGCCCTCACACCTCGAGGATGTATTTTCTAAATAAAAATGATCGAGAACTATAACATGGACTGTCCAAGAACTGTGACGTGCCAAGGGTTTTAATGTCCCTCACTTCAAATCTTTGTTGGGATGAGACAGAACCGAGGAGATTACACTCCCCTGACAAAAAGAAAACAAATTCTAACCACCACCATTGTGTTTAGAAAAGGACCTACCCAAGCTTCAGATAAGCACTGTAGTTTTGGTTAATCCCTTGACTTCAACCTGTGAGACCTGAGTAGAAAACTCAGTCATGCTATATTGAACTTCTGACATACATAACTGTGAAGCAGTAAGTGGATATTGTTTTAAGCCATTGAGCTTATGCTTATTTGGTATGGCAGCAATAGAAAACAAATATGTGTGATTATTTTTTGTGTTCTTCTCCTTACAAATAAAGCTTAAAATTCCTTGACATCACAAATTAGTACTACTGCTTACAGTTCCACTACTTAAGCATCTGTTTTTAACCAATAATTATCTAGATCAAATAAAATATTTTAGTTATGGTATCATCACCAATGCTGTCACTGAATCAAAAAAAAAAAAAAACTTTTTTGTTCTAACAACTTCAGAAAGAAAAAAGACCACTCTAGCAAATGTTATCAATATTCAGCCCAGATCACCTGTGACATGCTCCTATCCTCCAGCTTCCACAAGCTTAGTTCCATGAAATAAAATTAATATTTTATGGCAAGACAAGAAAAATTTAAACACAAAAAAATTTCACTGCCCTATGGCCTCTCTCTCCCCTCTACTGTGCATTGTGTTCTGCATTATGCATTGACCAAACCTCCCCCATCAGCAAAAATATCTGCTCAACCATAAAAACCAACATTCTCCTAGCATCAACAAGACAACTCCTTAAAAGATAGCATTCCTTTTGAATCTTGAAAGGGGCCAGGATGATACATGACCCACTACTCCCTAGATTGTGTAAAAACTGTCAATAGTAAGTAATTTAATGTGCAACTCCTGTCTCAAAAAACTAATATTAAGAATGCTTTGACTTTTAACCAATGGAAGAGTTCTTGGGGCTTTCTGAGAGGCTGTTCTTGGGTTATAATCCTCAATTTGGCTTTAATAAAATTTTCATTTCTTTCTCAGATTGACTAGTTAATTTTTGTCGATAGTCCTAAGCTGATGCCTGTAAACTTCTTCAGAGAACCTCCCTTGTTCTTCTGTAGCTGTTCAAAGCCTGAAGTGCCTAGGAGTTTTTGTACCCTTCAGCAAGTCAAAGCCGATATCCGTGTAGTATGGGAGTTTAAAAGTCCAGCTCCCTTGCCTCAGATAGTCTAAAAACTCAACTGTGCAATTTCAGTTCCTAAGAATCCATAGTATAAGGGTGAGGCTTGAACTTTGAAATGTCACTTTTATTTAAGGTGACTGATTCTCTGTTTCCCTTACTCCATTGTTTGTTGTTTTTTCCCTTGGGACAGTCGTGTCCAACTCTGGGACCCTATGGACTGCAGCCTGCCAAGCTTCTCTGTCCATGGGATTCTCGAGGCAAGAATACTGGAGTGGGTTGTTATTTCCTCCTCCAGGGGCTCTTCCTGATCCAGGAATTAAACCCACAGCTCTTATATCTACTGTACTGGCAGGTAGGTTCTTTACCCTAGTGCCACCTGGGAAGCCCCCTTAATAAACCACATACTCATAAGTCTGCCAACACTTAGGAACAATCTATAGGCAGCTACCAAGGACAATTACCAAATGAACGAATGGAAGAAGCACTGCTGAATGGATGTAAAATGGTAAAGGACTAAAGGGAAAAAATGGAAATAAAAAATCAGTTTATTAATTAAGATAGCATTTGATTTCAAATTTTCCTCAAAGTAATAACAACTGATGCTGAAAACAGCCTCTGTGAACTAGTGCCAAATCAAATTTCAGAGACTGAATTTTGGGTGAAGCAGAAAAGAATAGTTTTATTCCTTTGCCAGGCAAAGGAGGACACAACAGGCTCAGCCCTGAAAAATTGTGTCACCATCGAGGGGGATTTGGTGAGGACTTTTATAGCAATGGTACAAGGATATGGTTGCTGATAAAGATCAGGGTGTGAGAAGGACCTGCACTCCTTTAATCTGGCCTCAGGGGGTCTCCTCCCTTGTCTCTGCATTACTTCCCTTCCCTGATTAGCTGTTATTCAAATCTGCCTTTTGGAACTCTGGAAAGGTCACAGGGGCTGGAATTTGTTCCCTACAAACAAGAAAGGTTTCTGTGCCCAGGAGCCCCACAGGGTCCTGCTTGGTTTCATAAGCAACATATACAAAACTGACTTGACGACATTCTTTCATGGAGCACATGATACAGAAATCTAACAAGTTATATTGCATGGTCATATGGGCACTTTATACATTGGTAAGATTATTATTTAAAAAATGTTATAAAAGGGACATGCAGATGGTAATACTAAAACTCTATGTTTTAATATTATATTTTAGTTTTAAATGTGTTTTAATTTATGTTAAACAAAACTAAGACAAGGGAGAAAAGGAAAGATATACCCATCTGAATGCAGAGTTCCAAAGAATATCAAGGAGAAAGAAAGCCTTCCTCAGTGATCAATGCAAAGAAATAGAAGAAAACAATAGGATGGGAAAGACTAGAGATCTCTTCAAGAAAATCAGAGATAACAAGGGAATATTTCATGAAAAGACAGGCACAATAAAGGACACAAACGGTATGGACCTAATAAGCAGAAGATATTAAGAAGAGGTGGCAAGAATACACAGAAGAACTGGACAAAAAAAGATGTTCAGTTCAGTCGCTAAATCATGTCCGACTCTTTGCAACCCTATGGACTATAGCACACCAGGCCTCCCTGTCCATCACCAACTCACAGAGCTTACTCAGACTCATGTCCATTGAGTCAGTGATGCCATCCAACCATCTTATTCTCTGTCGTCCCCTTCTCCTCCCACCTTCAATCTTTCCCAGCATCAGGGTCTTTTCCAATGAATCAGCTCTTCGCATCAGGTAGCCAAAGTATTGGAGTTTCAGCTTCAGCATCACTCCTTCCAATGAAAATTCAGGACTGATTTCCTTGAGGATTGACTAGTTTGATCTCCTTGCAGTCCAAGGAACTCTCAAGAGTCTTCTCCAACACCCCAGTTCAAAAGCATCAATTCTTCAGTGCGCAGCTTTGGTGTGATCACTCACCTAGAGCCAGACATCCTGGAATGCCAAGTCAAGTGGGCCTTTGAAGCATCACTACTAACAAAGCTAGTGGAGGTGATGGAAATCTAGCTGACTATTTTAAATCCTAAAAGATGATGCTGTGAAAGTGGTGCACTCAATATGCCAGCAAATTTGGAAAACTCAGCAATGGCCACAGGACTGCAAAAGGTCCGTTTTAATTCCAACCGAAAAGAAAGTCAATACCAAAGAATGTTCAAAACTACCACACAATTGCACTCATCTCACACGTTAGCAAAGTAATGCTCAAAATTCACCATGCGAGGCTTCAACAGTCCATGAACCAAAAACTTCCAGATGTTCAAGCTGGATTTAGAAAAGGCAGAGGAACCAAAGATCAAATTGCCAACATCATAGAAAAAACAAGAGAGTTCCAGAAAAAAATCTATTTCTGCTTTATTGACTATGCTAAAGCCTTTGACTGTGTGGATCATAACAGACTAGAAAATTCTTAAAGAATGGGAATACCAGACCACCTTACCTGCCTCCTGAGAAATCTGTATGCAGGTCAAGAAGCAACAGTTAGAACTGGGCATGGAACAATGGACTGGTTCCAAGTTGGGAAAAGAGTACGTCAAGGCTGTATACTGTCACCCTGCTTATTTAACTTATATGCAGAGCACATCATGCGGAATGCCAGGCTAGACTGGATGAAGTACAAGCTGGAATCAAGACTGCCAGGAGAAATATCAAGAACCTCAGATATGCAGATGACACCACCCTTATGGCAGAAAAGTGAAGAGGAATTAAAGAGCCTCTTGATGAAAGTGAAAGAGAAGAGTGGAAAAAACTGGCTTAAAACTCAATATTCAAAAAACAAAGATCATGGCATCCAGTCCCATCATTTCATGTCAAATAGATGGGGAAATAATGGGAACAGTGATAGACTTTATTTTCTTGGGCTCCAAAATCACTGCAGATAGTGACTGCAGCCATGAAATTAAAAGATGATTGCTCCTTGGAAGAAAAGCTATAACAAACCTAGACAGTGGATTAAAAAGCAGAGACATTACTTGGCAGACAAAGGCCCGTCTAATCAAAACTCTGGTTTTTCCAGTTGTCATGTATGGATGAGAGCTGAACCATAAAGAAGGCTGAGTGCCGAAAAATTGATGCTTTTGAACTGTGGTGTTGGACAAGACTCTTGAGAGTCCCTTGGACTGCAAGGAGATCAAACCAGACCATCCTAAAGGAAATCAGTCCTGAATATTCACTGGAAGGACTGATGCTGAAGCTCCAATACTTTGGCCACCTGATGTGAAGAACTGACTCATTAGAAAAGACCCTGATGCTGGGAAAGATTGAAGGCAGGAAGAGAAGGGACAATAGAGGATGAGATGGTTGGATGGCATCACCATCTCAATGGACATAAGTTTGAGTAAGCTCTGGGAGTTGGTGATGGACAGGGAAGCCTGGCGTGTGGCAGTTCATGGGTTTGCAAAGAGTCAGACACGACTAAGTGACTGAACTGACTGACTGAAAGAAAGCTAAATTTATATTTTACATATTATACCATAATAATACCATTATAAATTATAATAAATATTGTTAAATTAAAAACACTCTAAATTTAAGCAAAATATTTAAATTAAAATATTTTCTGGTATATTGGACAATTTATGGTACCTCACCAGGAACAAATAATAATATTTATGGATTCCCTATGCCATGTAGAAGATAAAAACAATTAGTAGGGAGAAAGTTATTTAAAATTACTCAATATTAGAGTGACAGCAAAATGAAAATATACATGACACCATGAATTTCAACACCATTCTGGGATTTAAATAACACACTTCTAGCATGAATGATTTACAATGTTTCCACTGGGCATAAATCAGGATAGACAATCCTGGTGACAATGAGGGGGCAAGCTGGTGTGGATGTAGATAAAAGTGGTGATAATGGGCTTGTACTATTTGTGCCAGATATTGAGTACCTAATGTACATTATCTCATTTCTATCAGTCCTTTTAACAGTCTTAGAGGGCAGATGTTAATATCTTCCATGGACTTTGTTCAGATAATATGGCTTTGAAAAGGTCATTAATTGTTTAAAATTCCACAATTAGAAAAATAGTGGGGCCAGGTTTGAGTTGAACCTGCCCGAAATAAAGGTATGTTCTTAGTCACTGCAGGGGAATGGTTAGTTTTCAGACCTGTGGCTGCACAGATGTTTAAACTTAGGAAGTCTGAACAAAACCATACAGACAATGATGAATTGCAACACTTATAACTTTTTTTGACTATTTTCTCAATTTTATCATTAACTAACATGCATTTTAGTTATTTGTTGATGTTCAGTCGCTCAGTCATGTCCAACTGTTTGCGACCCCATGGACTGCAGCATGCCAGGCTTCCCTGTCCATCACCAACACTTACTCAAACTCATGTCCATTGAGTCAGTGATGCCATTCAACCATCTCATCTCTGTCGTCCCCTTCTCCCTCCCTCAATCTTCCCTGGTATCAGGATCTTTTCTAAAGAGTCAGCTCTTTGCATCAGGTGGCCAAAGTATTGGAGCTTCAGCTTCAACATCAGTCCTTCCTGTGAATATACAGGACTGATTTCCTTTAGGATGGACTGCTTGGATCTCCTTGCAGTCCAAGGGACTCTCAATAGTCTTGTCCAACACCACAGTTCAAAAGCATCAATTTTTCGGTGCTCAGCCTTCTTTATGGTCTAACTCTCACATCAGAGCTTTGACTAGATGGACTTTTGTCGGCAAAGTAATGTCTCTGCTTTTTAATACACTATCTAGATTTGTCTTAGCTTTTCTTCCAAGGGGCAATTGTCTTTTAATTTCATGGCTGCAGTCAAATTCTTCAGTGATTTTGGAGCCCAAGCAAATAATTTCTAGCTGTTCTAAGACATGTGCAATTCTATATGTTCATAGTAAAAAGTAGTTTAAATAGCAGCCTTTTTGGAACCTATAAATACTCCTCTGGTTCCCAGGAATAAACACATTTTATTTAAATGTTCCCCAGAGGAAAGAAAAACCAATATGTTCAAACCTGACTTGACCAAGTACTTCTACAGAACACATGATAAATTCTTACAAAGACAGAAAGTCTGAAGTTTTATATAGAAAAAAGTTACTCTTGAATCCTAACAAATGTTATATATAAAATATGACAATATAAAAGATATTCTGGCTAATTTATGTCTAATGCTGATTCACATATGATTCTTACATAAACTCGGTATTTCAGTCTAATAAATCAAATGATAAATACCAAAATACATAGAAAGACATATCTGTAATGTACTATTTAGCATTTATCATTTTCATGTTCAGACCCATCCAATCTTATCAATGATTTATCCTCCCTATCCCACCCCAACTTTGTGCTTTAAAATATTCCATATTTGTGTAAGAGTTGAAGACTAGAACAGGAAACACATATACACCCTCCATTAGCTCACCAATTAACATGTTGGCATATCTGCTTTCTCCCTTCCTCTCTTTTGTCTTCTTTCATTTACGATTTAGTTTATTAAGGTATTTGCCTGTGTGCATGTGCATGTGCTCACATACATATAGGCATATACATCCTTAATTATTCAGCATGCATCTTTTAAGGAAAAAAAAAAAGTCTCCTATATGATAGCAATTACATCACTTCAACCAACACATTTAACAATTACATAACAACATTATCTAAATTGTAGTTCATGTTCAAGAGTCCCAGTAATGTCAGTGTTCCAGCTGGGACCACCCACTGAATTTAGGCTCCTTTAATCTAGGACAGTCCTCCCTAGACTTGTTTGGTCCTTCATGGTTATGACATTTTTAAAGAACTGACGCCAGTTGTCTGAAATCTCTGGTTGTCTCTTTATTATTAGATGAGTTTAAAATTTTTTTGCAAGAAAAGTGAATATGTACTGTGGTATAGTTCTAGTGTGTACCAGCAGCACAGCAGATCAGAGTGCCAAATTACCTGTGATGCTAAATTTGGTCACCTGTTACGGTGGTGTCCACCAGATGTCTTCATCTTAAAGCTAGCTTTCTCCCTTGGTAGTTAATAACTAACCTGTAGATTAGACTTTGAGATTGTGTGAATATCCATTTCCTTATCAACCTTTCCCATAATGTTCTGCATATGAAGTATACACTCTGTGTTTGGGTTGTATAAAGCCCTTTGGAAGGGCTCCTCCAAACAGTTAGTTCAGTGGTTCTCAGGACTAAAAACTATTGAACCACATCCTCAAACTGAAAAGTGCAGTGCAGGACAGTAGCATCAGAAGATGGAAAAGAACCTAGATGCTTTTTATAGCAGTTTTAGGAAGTGAGTGTATAAATTTGCTCTCTATCCTATAAATACAAATTTATAGAACCAGTATATCTGATTTTAAGTAACACAGCCAGAAACTGCCTTTTTCTACAATTTCAGGTCACACACATAATTCTCTGGTTGAGAACTATTGGAAATCAACTCCTCCAAGGGGCTTCCCAGGTGGTGCTAGTGGTTAAGAACCTGCTTGCCAATGCAGAAGACATAAGAGATACAGGTTCGATTCCTGGGTTGGGAAGATTCCCTGGAGGAGGGCATGGCAACCCACTCCAGTATTCTTGTCTACAGAATCCCATGGACAGAGGAACCTGGTGGGCTAGTCCATAGGGTTGCAAAGAGTTGGGCACATCTAAAGTGATTTAGTACACACACACACAAGGGATTAAGAACAGCAGTCTTTCAGAGTCACATGAAACTGAGAATTATGAAGACAACTCATCTTATTCAGTACAAATCAATTACTCTGATGTTAATATTTTTAATATGATGTATCCTTTTTGTATAACTTCATTTCTAAATAATTGTATTAATCTCTTGTTGGTTCTCATTTCATAGGAGTTAAGTTAGTTTATTCAACAAAATCATGAGGCTACTTCTGCTAAAGATTCTATGATAAAAATCATGGTTATAGATCAGTACACAATAGATGTCATTGATTTATAGCTGGAATGACAGTTCAAATATCATGATAGTAAAATATATGACTACGCTTTCACAGCATAGATGCTTTCAATCTCCTACTAAACACAGAAAACTAGGATTATGGGACACTGCCTTTGTAATTCCCATGCCTTAGAGCAGTGGTTCCCAACCTTTTTGACACCAGGAACCAATTTTGTGGAGGATGATTTTTCCATGGACCAGGGGTAGGGGGGATGGTTTTGGGATGATTCAAGTAAATTACATTTATTGTACACTTTATTTCTAATCTAATGTCACTGCTGATCTGACAGGAGGTACTGGTCTACAACCCAGTGGTTAATCACCCCTGCCTTAGAGTGTTTTGTTGTTTCTTTTATATAAATAAACAAGGAAGCAATTAAAGAATGATAATTCAGATCTGTTTCAGATCAGTACACTTTCATTAGAACAGTTTCTGAATGAAATTTAAGAGCTATATAAATTAGTAAATATTTTAAAATGCTATTATGGAAATGATTACTTCAATTTTATTTGTAAAGACTTTATTTAATATATTGTTCCAATGTCTGTATAATTTTTAAACAAAATATTTAAAGATATTAAAATTTTCTTTCAATGAAGTTATCAGTTTAATCCCAAATAAGTAGTTTCTGAATGTTATAATATTCAAGCACATCTCAAACTCTTTGTGATGGTATCAAAATTCTTTTTAGTCAATAATAAAGTATCAGAGGTTTTGAAATATGTATTTCATTTTATTGAACTGAAGCAGACTCAAAAGTTTCCTGACAACAGTGTAATTCTCACTCACTTGTATTTTAATATCCTCATGATGTTATTTGGGGCTTCTATTTCCTCATATTAAAAAATGACACTCCTGGACTCTACAATTATGAAATATCCCTGAAACTGTACTGGCACTATTACATCAGTGCTAAGGTTGCTTGCATCAAACGAATGTTTAAATATTGGGTTGAAGCATACAAAATTGCCAATTACATAAATGGCAGTTTAATTTGATTCAATTAATACATTTGTCTTCCCATTATAATGCACACATACACACAGACTTGCATGCATACATAAATACCACATCCCTCTCCCCAGGTCCAGGCACACATTACTGTGTTAAATCTACTTTCCATTTCTCCTCATTAACAAATTATAGGAAAGAAGGCTCTATCTTTTCTATGAAAAAAAAGCAAACAAAAACATCTTTTACAGGCAAAAAACAAATCACTCAAAAAAACTGAGTCCAAAGTAGAGAATAATCAATACAATGCAAATAATGATTTTAAGCATCATGATTTCAAACCTGAAAGATATGATGAGTATATGTAACACATAAGAGAAGGCATGTAAAGTCTCATCATTCATCATCTCAGTCATTAACTGGGAAATAACAACACTCAAATTTTACATCTGTAAGTCTTTCCCCATCATTAATGAAGAAACCCTACCCTTATCCTTGTCTTTCCAAATTATGTTCAGTTCAGTTCAGTCGCTCAGTCGTGTCTGACTCTGCAACCCCAAGGACGGTAGAATATCAGGCTTCCCTGTCCATCACCAACTCCCAGAGCTTACTCACACTCATGTCCATCAAGTCAGTGATGTCATCCAACCATCTCATCCTCTGTTGTCCCCTTCTCCTCTCACCTTCAATCTTTCCCAGCATCAGGGTCTTTTCAAATGAGTCAGTTCTTCACATCAGTTGGCCAAAGTATAGGAGTTTCAGTTTCAGCATCAGTCCTTTCAATGAATATTTAAGACTGATTTCCTTTAGGATGGACTGATTTGATCTCCTTGCAGTCCAAGGGACTCTCAAGAGTCTTCTCCAACACCACAGTTCAAAAGCATCAATTCTTTGACGCTCAGCTTTCTTTATGGTCCAACTCTCACATCCATACATGACTACTGGAAAAGCTTTGACTAGATGGACTTTTGTTGGCAAAGTAATGTCTCTGCTTTTTAATATGCTATCTAGGTTGGTCATAGCTTTTCTTTCAAAGAGCAAGCGTCTTTTAATTTCATGGCTGCAGTCACCATCTGTAATGATTTTGGAGCCCAAGAAAATAAAGTCTCTCACTGTTTCCATTATTTCCCCATCTATTTGCCATGAAGTCATGGGACCAGATGCCATGATCTTAGTTTTCTGAATGGTGAGGTTCAGGCCAACTATTTCACTCTCCTCTTTCACTTTCATCAAGAGGCTCTTTAGTTCTTCTTTGCTTTCTGCCATAAGGGTGGTGTCATGTGCCTATCTGAGGTTATTGATATTTCTCCCAGCAATCTTGATTCCAGCTTGTGCTTCACCCAACCTGGCATTTCACATGATGTACCCTGAATATAAGTTAAATAAGCAGGGTGACAATACACAGTCATGATGTACTCCTTTCCTGATTTGGAACCAGTCTGTTGTTCCCTGTCCAGTTTTTACTGTTGCTTCTTGATCTGCATACAGATTTCTCAGGAGGCAGGTCAGGTGGTCTGGTATTCCCATCTCTTGAAGAACATTTCCCACAGTTTGTTGTGATACACACAGTCAAAGGCTTTGGCGTAGTCAATAAAGCAGTAGATATTTTTCTGGAACTCTCGTTCTTTTTTGATGATTCAAAGGATGTTGGCAATTTGATCTTTGGTTCCTTTGCCTTTTCTAAATCCAGCTTGAAAATCTGGAAGTTCACGGTTCATATACTGTTGAAGCCTGGTTTGGAGAATTTTGAGCATTACTTTGTTAGCGTGTGAGATGAGTGCAATTGTGTGGCAGTTTGAACATTCTTTGGCATTGCCTTTCTTTGGGATAGGAATGAAAACTGACCTTTTCCAGTTCTGGTGCCACTGCCAAGTTTTCCAAATTTGCTGGCATATTGAGTGCACCACTTTCACAGCATCATCTTTCAGGATTTGAAATAGCTCAACTGGAATTCCATCACCTCCACTAGCTTTGTTCATAATGATGCTTCCTAAGGCCCACTTGACTTCGCATTCTGGGATGGTGAATGATCACACCATCATGGTAATCTGGGTCACAAAGATCTTTTTTTGTATAGTTCTTCTGTGTATTCTTGCCACGTCTTCTTAATATCTTCTGCTTCTATTAGGTCCATACCAATTCTGTCCTTTATTGTACCCATCTTTGCATGAAATGTTCCCTTAATATCTCTAATTTTCTTGAAGAGATCTCTATTTCGTTCCCATTCTATTCTTTTTCTCTATTTCTTTGCATTGATCACTGAGGAAGGCTTTCTTATCTCTCCTTGGTATTCTTTGCAACTCTGCATTCAAATGGGTATATCTTTCGTTTTCTCCTTTGCCTTTAGCTTCTCTTCATTTCTCAGCTATTTGTAAGGCCTCCTCAGAATACCACTTTGCATTTCTTTTTTTTTTGGTGAATGGTCTTGAACACTGCCTTCTGTACTATGTCATGATCCTCTGTCCATAGTTCTTCAGGCACTCTATCAGATCTGATCCCTTGAATCTATTTGTCACTTCCACTGTATAATCATAAGGGATTTCATTTAGATCATATCTGAATGGTCTAGTGGTTTTCCCTACTTTTCTCAATTTCAGTTTGAATTTGGCAATAAGGAGCTTATGATCTCAGTCACAGTCAGCTCCTCGTCTTGTTTTTGCTGACTGTATAGAGCTTCTCCATCTTTGGCTACAAAGAATATAATCAATCTGATTTCAGTATTGACCATCTGTGATGTCCATGTGTAGAGTCTTCTCTTGTGTTGTTGCAAGAGGGTATTTGCTATGTTTGAAATTTTGAAGCTTTATAGTAAATATTTGTGTTAAAGTGTTTTGCAGTTACCGTATTTTATTGCTTTCTAATAGCATAGAAAGTACTGTAATATCCTACCAAAAATATGTGTCATAAGATTGTGATATTCTTTATATCTTCCTGCTCTTAACTAATGTTCTGTTCCCATATATATTAATGTGACAAAAAGGAGATATTCCCCATCCCTAAACATATTTATGTTTGTGTTCAAAAAGAAATTCAACTGAATATGGCTTTAATTCAGAGAATTAAGGTCAGAGTGAGAGGAAGGGGCAAGGCTCCAGGATGTGGTTTTGAAGAGCAAATCTCTAGTCTCAAAATGACTGTGTGTCTAAAGTTTCTCTGCAAGGCAATTCAACCAAAATTATAGGGCCTAAAAACTGGCAATGGCAATGAATGGTTACCAGAGCGTTCACTGCTAACACTGCTTCACTGATAGAGAAATCACTTTGTAGGGCTAAATAAAATATAAATAGGAGAAGGAAAAGAAAGTATGCTGGGTCAATCCTTTGAAAATGAAATTTATATTATGAAATTTACTACCACCAGCATCACCATCCAAAACAAATGCTTATTACTATCTGTTTAGTATATAAGTAAAAAATGCAAAATTAGTGGAATGATTTTGATTGACTGCCCATGCTTCAAAGAAAGTTATTACAGAAAACAAATTTTTTTCAGAAACCTTTTTTTTTTTTTTTTTTGGCTGTGCTGGGTTCTTGCTGCTGTGAACAGGCTTTCTCTAGTTGTGGTGAGCGAGAGCTACTCTTCTTTGCACCTCATGGGCTCTCATTGTGGTGGCTTCTCTTGTTGTGGAGCATGGTCTCAGTAGTTGTGGCACACAGGCTTAGTTGCCCCTAAGCATGTGGAATCTTCCTGGACCAGGAATGGAACCCATGTCCCCTGCACTGGCAGGTGGATTCTTATCCACTACGCTACCAGGGAAGTTCCAGAAAGCTTTCTAAAGCAGATTGCACTATTCACATTTATGTAAAATATTTCTCAATTTAATAACTAGGGCTTCCCTGATAGCTCAGCTGGGAAAGAACCCTCCTGCAATGCAGGAGACCACAGTTCAATCCCTGGGTTGGGAATATCCCCTGGAGAAGGGAAAAGCTACCCACTCCAGTATTCTGGCCTGGAGAATTTCACGGTCTGTACAGTCCATGGGGTCGCAAAGAGTCAGATACAACTGAGTGACTTTCACTTCACTTCACAGCAAATATTCAATGCAAAATTACTTTCACACAAAAGTGTTAATTAATCCTTATTTAAATGTATATGTGTGTGTGTGTGTGTGTGTGTGTGTGTGTGTGTGTGTGTGTGTGTTTAGTTGCTCAGTCGTGTCCAGCTCTTTGCAACCTACATGGACTGTAGCCCATTAGCCTCCTCTGTTCATGGGGATTTTCCAGGCAAGAGTACTAAAGGGGGTTGCTATACCCTCTTCCAGGGACTCTTCCCAACCCAGGGATCGAATCCAGGTCTCCCTCATTGCAGGTGAATTATTTACCAACTGAGTCACCAGGGAAGCCCAAGAATACTGGAGTGGGTAGCCTATCCTTTCTCCAGCAGATATTCCCAACCCAGGAATCAAACCGGGGTCTCCTGTATTGCAGGTGGATTCTTTACCAGCTGAGCTACCAGGGAAGTCTGCTTATTTAAATACGTAATGCTTACTACAGATAGAATATTTAAGTTGAGACAATTGATGGGACAAGTAAATTTTATTTCTGCTACAGTAATGTATATTTATAATGACATTCATCCACGGTGTTGTAAAACATAAGAATGTCTCAATCACAAGTCATGTTATTAATGAGGAATGAAGTTCCATAGTTTTAATTTCTTTCATTTATTTTCAATAATAAAAACAGGCTTGAATATTCCTGATGAGAATGTGACTTTCACTTTATCTTTCAATATACCTACTTTGGTGGAGGGTAGGGGGGGAAAGAGTAGAGTTATGGTTACTTTTCTAGGTACTGCAATAGCTCAGAATATATGTTATTAATATTTACAGGCCATAAAGTCACCGTTATTTATGAAAAATACTACTTCTAGCTAACACATTAACTAACACAATGCCCCAACACAGACTTTTTGGTTTACCCTAAAATTTCCTAAATCCATGGAAGTATGTTGCATATGTGAAAGTCTTCCATTGATTTGTATCACAGCAGAATAAGGGCAAAGAATTATTTTTTCATAGATATTCATCAAGTATAGAAATATATACCCATTTAGCAATAACTTAAATTTATATGCTATTTTTCACATGAATCATGTTAAGTTGCTGGTAACTCAATAATCTAGTAAGATAAATACAAATTGCAATTTTATAAAACATTTGAGAAACCTGGATATCTTAGAGCTTATTTTAAATATTTAAAAACATTACCTTTGATTAATATCTACTACAACTTTTTTTTAAAGAGAGTGTTCCTGGAGAAAAATACTATATATATTATATATAACAATATTATAAACACTATTATATATAGTGTAAAGTTCAAAATAGGGTTTCTAGGAAAGAAATGTGACAAAAAGGAGAAATTGCCAATCTTTTGATCCCTGGGTCAGGAAGATCCCCTAGAGGAGGGCATGACAATGCATTCCAGTATTCTTGCCTAGAGAATCCCACAGACAGAGGAGCCTGGCAAGCTACAGTCTCTAGGGTTGGAAAGAGTTAGACATGACTGAAGTGACTTAGCATGCACACATGCACACAAACATATTTAAGTTTGGGCAAAACCTCATATGCATGTGTATGTATTTTATGTAAGCTTATGTGTATACTTTAAATTCACAAACTTTTTTCTTTGTCTCTAAATAATTATCATTACAAAGAGATATAAAGACAAAATTTAAAATTTAAGTATTCAGAAAGCTATGCAGAGTACTTTAACACAGTACTAAATAGTATTGCCTTCATGCCCAAAGAGTAGAAATGTGATATACGGTAGATTGCTCTCATAACATGATCAGCTTTATGATACCTAATAAAGCTGTCTGAGATTATTTGTAAATTATATGATCCAATAGCTTTTCTTCTGTTTGCATCCTTACATCTTTAATGGTTAATCCCAAAGAATTCTGAGCAGAGGCAAAAGCCATTAAATACATTATGTGAATCTATCAGTATCATGCTGGTAACCAAAAGCTAAAACTCCCACTGTGATGACATAAACTCATGAACACAGTAAGCTCGTTTTCATTATATCATTCCTTCATATATTTAAATGCATTTTAAGGCAGCTATGATCTAGCTAAAACACAGACTAGGTAATATTTATTGTGTGTGTGTGTGTGTGTTCGGTCATATCCAACTCTTTGTGACCCCATGGACGGTAGCCGGCCAGGCCTCTCTGTTCATGGAATTCAGGCAAGAATACTGGAGTGGGTTGCCGTTTCCTACTCCAGGGGATCTTCCCTACCCAGAGATTGAACCCACGTCTCTTGCATCTCCCACATTGGCAGGTGGATTCTTTACCCCTATGACACCCGGGAAGCCCAATATTTATAGAATATCCCCATTGTATCTGTTGGATTTTAGGATTTTTCTAGTGAACATAACAAAAGAAATCATAGTTACACTCAAAATACCTGGAATCAAGCTATTCTATTGAAGAAGCTTTTAGAAACAAATAGTGGCACAGGCTAAGGTCAGCACTGGCCTTACAAGTTATGGTGTGTGCTTAATCGCTCAGTTGTGTCTGACTCTTTGCGATCCCATGAACTGTAGCCCACCAGGCTCCTCTGTCCATGGAGTTGTCCAGGCAAGAATACTGGAGTGGGTTGCTATGCCCTCCTCCAGGGGATCTTCCCAACCCAGGGATTGAACCCAGGTATCCCACATTGCAGATGGATTCTTTACCAGCTGAGCCACCAGCAAAGCCCACGAGTTATTAAAGGAGGTCACTGATTCTGTGTCATAATAGAGCTTCTACAGATAGAAACATTTATTCAAAATATATTTCCCATTCCGTCAAATGCCTCTGAAATCCCACCATGAAATGTGTGTTCTCATTGAATAGAGTGATGTTAAAAAAGATTTTTTTGATTATAAATTTGTAGCTTCAAGGTTAAATATTGATGTCTAAGTGAGGAAAGGGTTATTAAAGATCAATTAGGTCATAATAAATGACTCCAGCAGCTTGGGAAGCCAGGAGATGGTCTGGCATCAGTTTCAGAGGGATTAGGATTGTAGATGGCATGATTACTCAGGGATTCCTGACCACATAGGAGTGGCTTAGAAGGGACATTTAAAAAAAAAAAATCAACAGGAACTATGATGTGCCAAGTATAGAATAAGGCAGCCTTATCTCATTTAATTTTTTCAAGATAGATAATCTTTCCTAGACTATTCCCACTGGTTTTAAGTCCAAGGATAGGAAAATAGACAAACTATGTTTGTATGCACTGCTTTGTTGCTTTCCAATAAGAGGTCAGTGAAATGGATCCAAAATATCTCAGCTCAATATCAATTACAGACTTGCAGTGGCAAAATTATTAGCAGATTTCTATCATCTTTGAAAACAGTTTCTGATCCCTGGGCTGCACAGACCTGAGGGGCAGTGGAATTACAGCAAACAGTTTTACTTCTGTATTGCCTTATATACAAACAGTCTGACAAATAATTTGCCTAACACGTTTTTAAATATGATCTTATACATGTCAATGTATGCTTTCATAGTTATTAGTAATCAAGTGAAACTTTTACTTTAAAGAGTTGCTGAATTTAGAATAATTTGGGCTCCCCTGGTGGCTCAGCTGGTAAAGAATCCACCTGCACTGTGGGAGACCTGGGTTCCATCCCTGGGTTGGGAAGATACCCTGGAGAAGGGAACAGCTACCCACTCCAATATTCTGACCTGGAAAACTCCATGGACTATACAGTCCATGTCGTAAGGAGTCGGACACAACTGAGCAACTTTCACTTGGTCATTATGTTTTTGCAAAAAAACCCAGCAAAATGTAAGTAATGTCACGTATGAAAGTGAAAGTGAAGTCGCTCAGTCGTGTCCGACTCTTTGCGACCCCATGGACTGTAACCAACCAGGCTTCTCCGTCCATGGGATTTTCCAGGCAAGAGTACTGGAGTGGGTTGCCATTTCCTTCTCCAGGGGATCTTCCCGACCCAGGGATGAAACCCAGGTCTCTTGCAGGCAGACACTTTACCCTCTGAGCCACCAGGGAAGCCCATGTCATGTATAGGATCTGGTAAATGGTTTGAGGTTAAAAGTGTCTGCAGTACTTAAAAAGCATGAAACCAGTGCTCTTTAGCTGGCATGTAGTCTAGGATAGAACACACTAGGATCCCACTAGTTTATGCATGACTGAGATACGGATTATTTAAAATGAATGGAAGACAACTGTACCTTCAAGCTCAAAATTGTAATTCTGAATTACCTTTTGCATTTCAGCAGGGGCCAAATGAATTTAATTCCTGCGATTGATGCCTTTTTAAAATTTTTTTTGATAAACTTTCCTGATGATGGTAAGAAAGCACTAAGTCTAGCACTAAGACTGAAAAAGGTTGGATGTGACTGTTTACAAACACCCAAGTGATCAATGGCTACAAAATACAGTTGAAGACTGACTCTCACAGTTACAGGGAATAGGTTATTAAAGTCATCGAGCTAAGATTTACTGCTGAACTTGGAAATTGGAAAATAATCCCTTAAATAAACACTGAGGTTAACAATTATCAAGAGAATAACAGAGGTATCAAAAAGAATATAAAATCAAATCAATTTGTATACCTGTTTCAATAAATTGAATGATAAGGTTTGAATTTTTGCTAACCACTGCAAGGGTTTTAATTAGGAGTTTAGATTTATGGTATGCTATTAACAAAAAATAAAAGAAATACTCCATTAATCACAAACAAACCAACAAATAAAAAAACCTGCCATTTTTGAAACCATGTACTGATTAGAAACAGAATATGATGCATTATCAAGACTTGAAGGTCTTTTTTTTATGATTAAGGTTTTTTTTTTTATAATTTGAGATGTTTAGAGTCAGCTGCAGAGATTGGTCTATGAATGCCTAGGCACATGTGTATATGAAGCTTTTAGTTCTTTCCCTTCGAAGGATTTTAGATGTTCTACATTGCCATCAATCCTATTATTTATTCTATTAAAAAAAACACTCTTTTTCCCCATTCACTCCATTTCTATTCATTTCACTTTTTAGATCTGTATCTCTTCATGGCATCAATCTGATGGAGTGTATTCTCTCCCTTCATAGTCACTTTGTTCATCAATATCTTATCACTTTCATCTGGTTGGAAGTTCCTTAAAGGTAGAGACTAGCACACAGCACATAAAAGTTACTTGGAAGTTTTGAATGCAATATGGAATTGGATGGAAGGATGGATGGAAGAATGCATGGAAGAATGGATGGACAGATGAAGAGATCACAATACCCTTTTGTAAGAAAAATTTTAAACACCAGAAAAACCTGCATTGTAGTTATCAGCAAGGACACCCTCAAAGTATAAAATTCTGTGCTGTTACAGGAGGCTGCATGAGTAGGATGTAACTTCAGGCTAGGCAGCTGAGATAGACTTTGTAGGAGGTGAAAAATAGAAGCAGTCAGTTGACAACACTCCACGTAGTTGGACAACATATTCTACCTTGAAGAGGCACTAGGAGGTGCAGCTCATGACTTAGACAGACTAACTTCTTTTTAATTGTGGCCAAAGTATTGGAGTTTCAGCTTCTGCATCAGTCCTTCCAATGAATACTCAGGGTTGATTTCCTTTAGGATTGACTAGTTTGATCTCCTTGCAGTCCAAGGGACTCTCAAGAGTCTTCTCCAACATCACAGTTCAAAAGCATTGATTCTTTGGTGCTCAGCCTTCTTTATGGTCCAGCTCTCACATTTGTACATGATTACTGGAAAAACCAGAGTTTTGACTATATGGATCTTTGTCTGCAAAGTAATGTCTCTGCTTTTTAATATGCTGTCTAGGTTTGTCATAGCGTTCCTTCCAAGGAGCAAGTGTCTTTTAATTTCATGGCTGCAGTTACTGTCCACAGTGATTCTGGAGCCCAGGAAAATAAAATCTGTCATTGTTTCCACTTTTTCTCCATCTATTTGCCATAAAATAGATGGGACCAAATGCTATGATCTTAGTTTTCTAAATGTTGAAGCCATCCTTTTCACTCTTATCTTTTACCCTTATCAAGAGGCTCTTTAGCTCCTCTTAGCTTTCTGCCATTAGAGTGGTATCATCTGCATATCTGAAGTTGTTGATATTTCTCCTGGCAGTCTTGTTTCCAGCTTGTGATTTATCTAGCCTGGCATTTTGCATGATGTACTCTGCATATAAGCAGAGTATAAGCATATATAAGCATATAAGTTAAATAAGCAGGGTGACAATATACAGCCTTGTAGGACTCCTTTCTCAATTTTGAACCAGTTCATTGTTCGATGTCCAGTTTTACATCTTGTCCTGCATACAGGTTTCTTAGGAGACAGGTATTTCTTAAGGTTAAATATAACCTTACCTTAAGAGACAGGTAAGGTGGTCTGGTATTCCCATCTCTTAAAGAATTTTCCACAGTTTGTTGTGATCCACACAGTCAAAGGTTTTAGTGTAGTTAATGAAGCAGATTTTTTTTTTAATTCCCTTGCTTTACCTACATTACATTTACCATGCTGTTGCAAACCTGCCATTCCATGTAGATTAATTCTTGGTCAGATTCATTTTCTGCTTGTCTCCTCTATGTGATGCAGGCTCCTCCTCTTTCAAAAACTGTAAAATATCTAGAAGAGGAATGCTTAACACATTATTGATCAGGCAATTTTTGCAGAAACTAATGCCTGTGGCCAGTGATTTGTATGTAAGTGTATACTGAAACATTTCCAGTCAGTAACATTTGGGTAACAAAAGATGTATGAATATGTCTCTGGTCAATAATGTGTTAAAATAATTTAATAAGTACTAGAATCCAACCCAATATGCCCAGATGCACCCATCACAAGTATCACAGTATGCATTGACAGTTTTTAAATAATATAATTACCATTTGAATGGAAAAGCCTTATCATAGTAATGAGACAAGCATAAGAAGGTTTATTATGCACCCAAAAGTTTTATGATTCTATAACAAGGTTGACGAAATGTGTCTGCCATATAAGAAAACAGTAAATATAACAGCTTTCCATTCTCAGATTTAACATCATAGTTACATATTTTAAAATACATTTCTCATCAATATAATATTCTACACTTTTATGATAAAGACTTTTAAGTACTTTAACTCAAAAGCTAGAATGGAATATTTAATTATCAATAAATGAAATCTAAAGTACATTTTATTATTTAAACTCCCTATGAACTAACATATTAAAATATATGTGCAAAATTCTATTTACATTTTTTTAAAATTTTGGTGACAGGATCACTTTAAGTTTTTAAGTTTTTTAAGTTTTTAACTTTTTAAGTTTTTTTTTATTGTGGTAAAAGTCACGTAATACAAAACATAGTATTTAAACCATATTTAACTGTACAGTTCAGTTACACTAAGCACATTTACATTGTTGTGCAACTCCTTTCAGTAATACCTGTCTCCTGAATTTTTCACTTTCTTAAATTGAAACCTTATCCCCATTAAACACTAACTCCCCATCCCCCTTACCACCTTGAAATTCCCCAGCCCCTGGCATCTATCATTGTACTTTCTGACTCCATGAATTTGACTATTCTAGGTACCTCATATAGGTGGAATCAAACAGTATTTGTCTGCAGCTAATGTATATTGCAATGCATTTTTAAGGTTAACTTAATATATGTCCTACAAATAGACTGTAACTTCCTTCCCCCAGCCCCGTGCTACATACACCTTAATATCAAAAAGACAAACAACACAAACAAAAAAATGAGCAGAAGACCTAAAGAGACTTTTCTCCTAAGAGAGCACAGCCAAGAGTCATGTGAAAAGAAGCTCAACATCACTATTAGAGAAATGCAAATCAAAGCTACAATGAAGTATCACCTCACACTGTCAAAATGGCCACCATTAAAAAACTCTACAAACAATAAATGCTGGAGAGGGTGTGAGAAAAGGGAACCTCTTATACTGTTGGTGGGAATGTAAATTGATACAATTACTATAGGGAACGGTATAGAGGTTTCTTACATGTGTTTTAAACAGAAAAAACAATTTTATATAATGCATTACCTTAACTCCAGAACTCCAAAATAAATAAGATTGAGTCAAATTATTTTTAAGAAAAGTCCAAGAATTCTGTTCAATCTCACTCATTATTAGGAAAAGCAGTCACTGATATTAGTTTAGAGTGGGTAACCAAACCGGGCACAATGCAAGAGTTTGTGTGCCAATATTCACTGAGGAGACATCAGAGTGAGAGCTTTGCTGTGAACGGCACTGAAGCTACGGCACACCAGGCCCCTGCAAACGTGCGGGACCACTGCTCCTCAGAGTATCGCTCGGAATATAAGCAGCAGAACTATAACTCCTACGTCTTTGCAATCACGATCATGTTTTATATGGAAAAGGGGTGACAGTCAGTGTCAACTACAAATTGGCACTTGCCATTTACCTCTGCAAGAATTAAAACTTGTGCTGCTGCAGCTGCTGAATTTCAACACCCCCTGAAAGGAGTTCAGGGAGAAGAGCAGAAATGAGGCATTCTGTGCTTGGGGGAAAACTGGCAAGACAGGTCTTCAGATAGATACTTTCAGGAGCTGATTTTATGAGCCCAATTCTTATATCTCCCTGTATCTAGAAAAGCACTAACATCCTTCACAGTGATGACTGTTCCTCATGACTAGCAAAAGCTTCTCAAGACTAGTAGAAATCTTCAGGAAAAATATGTGCTCAATTGCATGTACTCTCCCTTCAGCAAAATCTCATATATACTGACCTTACCCCCTGCCTCATTCGAGCAGTTTCTCAGAGCTATCTGAGGAGCTGTCTCCTGGACTGCAGTCCTCATTTTGCCCCAAATGAAACTTAACTCACAACTCTCATATTGTAAAATTTTTTAAAATCAACATCAGAATAGTTAGCTTTTAATACTAATAAGTCCTACAAGGTAAAAGGGACACAGATAAATAGATAATAGCATAGGATCCTGAAGAATCCTGACTATGCCAGACATTAACCCTTCAGTTACTAGGACCTGAGTAGGTATGAAGTCTAGAGGGAGTGGGTATGCAGCCCAGGTATCAGGTATGGGCACTGAGGATAGTGGTTAGTTGCCACCTAAGGAAGAAGTATGTCAAGATTTTATCCAATGGCAAATATGTATTAATTTTGTGTCAGTTCAAAAGCATCCCTGAGTCTAGTTCATTTTAATCTACCAAACATTGCCTATGTAATTCTTACTGTGCATCTCTAATTGGTCCCTCATTTAGAACATAATCCATTAAAACCCCAAAGTCTAACTACACAAGTAACAGATCTTCACAACTTAAAACAATTTTATACGTTTCTTAGTAAACTGATCATGTAACAGCAGTAAAAACACTGGTTGATTAAGTTGGTTCTCATGGTGGTAGAGGTTACCAACATTGGAGATAACTATACATGTAAGCCAAATTTAACTATTAAATAGAAAATGATAGATATAGGTCTCCTATTGTTGGATTGGGAGGCTATAGAAAAGCAATGGGGAAAAGTTAGAATAACTCATGTGGTACTGGGTAAGAATTGGAGATAGCAGAAAGAATTCATGTTTTAGCTTAAAATATATGTACAGATATAAATAGATGTATTTATAGAGGTATATGTGTGTAGGTGTCAGGAAGCATTTAACAAGAGGCTTCCTGTGTGCTGTTTTGGATCTGTCAGGAACTCTCTGGCCCTTATTAATTCCTGAGTATTCAGGAATTAAGAGCAGAGGCTGAGGAATCCAGGCATTTCTCATTATGGTGATAAGTACCCTCTTCCTTTTCATGAACCATACCGTAAAAAGTAGTTGTTTGCAGCTCTCTCTTTAATAGGGATCGTCTCATGTTTTGTATATCTGGAATTTTAATCTTTATCTTTGCTGAGAATAGCTACCTTGTAAGACAGTATATTAGCATATAGATAGCATATTAAAAAGCTGAGACATTACTTTGCCAACAAAGGTCCGTCTGGTCAAGGCTATGGTTTTTCCATGGTCATGTATGGATGTGAGAGTTGGACTGTGAAGAAAGCTGAGTGCCGAAAAATTGATGCTTTTGAACTGTGGTGTTGGAGAAGACTGTTGAGAGTCCCTTGGACTGCAAGGAGATCCAATCAGTCCATCCTAAAGGAGATCAGTCCTGGCTGTTCACTGGAAGGACTGATGCTGAAGCTGAAACTCCAGTACTTTGGCCACCTCATGTCAAGAGTTGACTCATTGGAAAAGACCCTGATGCTGGGAGGGATTGGGGGGAGGAGGAGAAGGGGACGACAGAGGATGAGATGGCTGGATGGCATCACCAACTCGATGAGCATGAATCTGAGTAAACTCCGGGAGCTGGTGATGGACAGGGAGGCCTGGTGTGCTGAGATTCATGGGGTTGCAAAGAGTCGGACACAACTGAGCAACTGAACTGAACTAAGACAGTATATATGCCCACACCATGTTGATTAAAACACCTTTGCTCCATCAGAGCTTGGGTCCCCGTGTCTTTCTTTCTTTCTTTTCTTCTCTCTCTCTTTCAGGCTAATTCCTTGGAGCGCGGAGGCCCGCTGAACTCTCTTGCCCGGGCTTCTAAGACCCTCTAGAGAAGGAGCCCTGTGCCTTCACCCACTAGAGAGGGTGCCTGGTGCCTACGTGCAGCAGTGTAAGCTCTAAGAACGGGCTTTATTGGCTTTCTGCATAAACCAGGAGATATCAGCCTCTTTCTCTCTCTTACTTTCTTAATGTCAACTCTGGACCACCAGGTTCCAGTCCATTAAATGACCAACATGTAGGGGCTAGTATATACACATATATTTCCTTGCTCTGTCAGCTGAGCGCGCCCAGAAGCACTGACATCCCAGTTGCAATAAGCAGACTTGGCACCCATTCTCTAATAAAGAAAAACATTTGCCTATAAGAGGAACCAGAATTCCTTGAAGAAATGGCCAACTCTAGGGTTGGGACAAGAAATATACCTGATGACTGTGGACCATCTTGTAGTGATAGATATTATGGAAGTTCTCAAAAATAAACACAGATAATGATGTGTCAAAGCGACAAAGGAGTTAAAAGAAAGAGTTGTCAATGGTTAAAGCTGGGACAATTCGAGCAACAAAATATAGAAGGTAGTGTAAGATCATAATCCAATGTTTAAAATAAATATCCAAGAGTCCATAGTGATATGAATAAATAAATGATCAGATAAATAAAACGAAATAAACTGAAGAAAATAGACAAATCTCCTTTGCAGAACAAGTTCAAATAATTTATGTGGATAGTCAGGCCCTTCAAAGAGGCAGCACATAAATCCTGTTCCTTAAGTGGAGGCAGAGTCTTGAGAGTGTTAATAGCCTCAGTAGGGAGGCCAGAGGTCCCCAAGCAGCAGGAAGAAATAAAATTGCAAGTGACAGACGTTTTTTTTCCTTTTCTCTTCTAATCCTGTGTTGTCATGGTGACACCTGGTTTTGCCTGAACTTAACTTTATCTCAAACCTTTAGCTAACCAATGCGTTTTTCTCATGGAAATGTCTTCCTTAGGCTATGATAATGAACTCTGTATTTGCTTGGAAATCTGCCTTTCTTTGATTCTTGTCAATTGTTTTATGGTGGGGATGACTCACCTTGTGTCAATGCTATCTCAAAATACATGTTGTGGGTGAGGGGCCTGGTGCCACTCTCTCAGTTATGAGGTGCTTCCTTTCTCTAATTAGCAGCATGCAAATAGGTATATAAGTCGTGCTAAAAACTAACAAGGGGGCACTCTATGTCAGAAACTTTCTCTATCTCTTTTCCACATTAATAAAACTTTATTACACAAAAACTTTGAGAGACCAAGCCTCATCACTGGCCCTGGATCGAATTCCTCTCCTCCGTAGGCCATAGATCCCAGCGTCATTCATAGGACATTCACAGGTAGCAGCCACCTTTCCGTATAATAACCTCATTCCAAAGAGTACAGTACAGAAAGAGATGAGAGAGTAACTTCAGTGGAGAAACCTGATAAACAATAACTCAGGTTAAGTGAGATTAAGACCTAGTGATAGCAAGTTCCCTTGATATGGCAGGATGATAATGGTATTTTATCTCAGTGGTCTTCTACCCCAAAATCTAGAACTCAAGTCCAATCATGAGAAACACATTAGACAAAACCAAATTGAGGAACACCATAAAAAATACCTGACAAGTACTCCTCAACACTATCAAAGTCATCTCAAATCTAAAATAAGTCAAGACTAAGAAACTGTCATAATCAAGTGGAATCAAAAGAGACACGATAACTAAAATATAATCTGGGATCACAGTGAGGATCTTCAAGGAGTAAAACAACACTAGGGAAAATCTAAGGAAATCTGGATAAAGTATAAACTTTAGTTAGCAATAATATATCCATATAGGTTTATGAGTTGTGACAAATGTGCCACACTAATGTCAGATGCACCAGTGAATCAATGGACATGAGTTTGAGCAAGCTCCAGGAGATAGTGAAGGACAGGGAAACCTGGAATGCTGCAGTCCATGGGGTCGTAAAGAGTCAGACATGACTGAGCAACTGAACAACAACAAAAATAGGGGAAACTGGCTGTGAGTGGTATGGAAGCTCTCCTCAACACTGTATTTCCAAAACTTTCCCATACATCTAAAGCTGTTATAAAATTTTATTAAGATAAAGTTAGAAAGAGGCAAAATGTTGTACTAGATAATAACACTTGATCTCAAATCTAGCTTCTTTCATCTAAGAGTTGGTTGAAAGAATAAAAGGTAAATAGCCTAATAATGTTTCTATTCTCTCTGTAATTTGCAGACTATATATTGCACAACGTGGAGTTATTTGAAGGGCAACATTAATAATGCTTTTGTACTTCATTAGCTTATACATAAAGACAGAATTATGAGTACCAGAAACAAAACCTACTCTAATGTCATAAACATATGTATTGAGCCTAAAGAGTCCCACGGCAACATCATTTCTAGTACTAATGTTATTTTCTGCTAAAATGTTTAGTCGAATCCCTCCTGATGGCATTGTCCCTTATTCAGTCTTTATAGGTCCCCATGCTTCACTAACTTAATTGAGAACCTGAATCATCCAGGGATATTTTTAAGATACAGATACTGTTGATTCCTTAGATCTACAGTAGGACCTGAAATTTCATCTTGCAAACATGCTTAAACTCTGTCCTCAAACTAGCAGCCTCAGCAGACAAATTAACAGGTGCCACCAAAGACTTGCTAAACCAGGAACTCAGGACATGGGACTCAGAATCTGTTTTAACAAGCCCTGGCAATCCACTCCAGTATTCTTGCCTAGAGAATTCCATGGACAGAGGAGCCTGGTGGGCAATAGTCTATGGGGTCTCAAACACTGAGCAACTATACTTTCACTTTCTTTCCAGGTAAGTCATATGCATGATAAAGTTTGAGAACCAGTGTTCTAGAGCAAGGATTCTCAACTTTGGCTTGCCATTAAATCATTTGGGAAGCATTTAAAACTTCAGTGCTTTTGGTCACCCTTCAGATAACTAGTATCAGCACTGTGGGGTCGCAAGAAGACATTTGTAGTTTTAAAATTCCCCAGGTGATTCCAATACCCAGCCAAAGTTGAGACCCCTTCCCTAGAATGGGAAAACAGTTATTATCTGAAAAAAAAAAAATCAGCCCATATATATGTTTTATATTATCTAGTCCAATAATTTAGAATTCTATCATTTACATTTTATTTTCCAATAACCTGCTTTAGTTCTCTTAAAAACCAGCTTAATTTTTTCTTTTGGTCTAAATTTATTCACTTTAAACCTGAGTACTAAAATGTAGGGATTATATAATCTGCTTTCAATACAATGAACATATCTTACAAATTTGTAGGATGAAGAAAATAATTAGTGGTAAGCCTTCAGGTTCTTTCCTCCTCTCTGCTAATTATGAACCCTTGATTCATGTTTGTATTGGGTGGCCCACCCAATATTTTAACATAGATCATGTGCTTGTGCTCAGTCACGTCCGACTCTTTGCAACCCCATGGACTGTATAGCCCACCAGGCTCCTCTTACTGGAGTAGTTGCCATTTCCAACTCCAGGGGATCTTCCTGACCCAGGGATCAAACCCGCATCTCTTGCATCTCCTGCATTGCAGGTGGATTCTTTACTGCTGAGCTTACCTGGGGAGCTCCACCATTTTTAACACACAGGCACTCTGAAGTCAGGTTACTTTCATGGTACCTGAACCAAGCAGTTGAAATCAACTCTTGACTTTTCAAAAATGAACACCTAGGTTTGGGGTCAATTATCAGAAAAGATTAGGCTTCTTTGGCATTTTTAGAATTCTGGTAAAAATAATCACCCAGAGATATTATTTGAGTCCCTTGAGATGTCTAGGCAAAGTGCCAGTCAGGCAGTAAACTTATCATAGCATAGGAAGAGGCAGAAAGACTTCATTCTGATTATTATAAGCTCTTTCAGGATGTAATCTTTCCCTTCCTTGTCTACTGTGGAAACTACAGTGTGAAATTGGAGATTTCAACATTCTGGCATCTCTTAAGCCATGTGATCTCAGTGCATTCCCAAATCAGGCAATTTTCAATGTAAAAATAAACATTAATGTAAAACACAATGTAAATGATTTGGAGGGTATCCAAGGCACTCCTCACTTCCCATAAATTGCATTTCTGCCTCTGCCCCTTCTTCCCTTCCTACCCAAACTCTGTCTCTATGATAGTATCTCTTATAACCCAGGGTAGACCCAACAAAACTATTCATAGTAAAAGGGCCATATCTCTATAGTAGCCATTGAGATCATTTTGGAAAGCTGAAATATTCAATTCTATTACTAATGACAGTATTAGAACTTTGACTCAGTTATTATAACTAGCCAGGGACTGTTAATAGCACTTGGAATGAAATTCTCATTAAATTGCACAACAACCAACTGCTCAAATAAATCCTCAGGATGCCTTATCTGCCTGCCACACAGAGCTATCCGTTACTCTCTTACTCCTTGAACTCATTTATTTTTCTTTTTAGATTGTGATATATTATTCATTTATTTGCTGTTTTCTGTGTTATCAGCACTGGAACAGAAGCTCTATGAGGGCAGGGGCTTCTTTATCTTGTTTATTACCCTGAGATTTCAGTGCCAACAAAAACAGCCACATCTATAGCAGTCAAGAATTAAAAATAGAAGATGAAAGAAGAATATGAAACTAGACCAAGAGAAACTGAAGCTGAATAGGGAGTTACAAGGCTGCACAGACTCTACATTGTTCACTTTGAGCCACAGAAATTCAAATGAAGAAAAAGAAATTTAAAAATCAAATGAATAAAGTGTATATTTAAAAGATGGATAGCTAATTCAAATACAGCTTGAGAAGGCAGTAACCATTTTGTCAAGAACATGAAGATCTACCCCTAGACATAAAGATCCGAGACTCAGTATCATCTTATGAGGCAAGAAAAATCAGATTTTTCATAAGCAACTGGTTGAACCTTCAGACACTCAAATTCTTAAGCACCCTCCCCACCCCACTTCACCCCCCCCCCCCAAAAAAAACCCATAAAGATACTCATCAGCACTAAAAGATGACCCTGTGGGAATACTCAGAGATAAAAGCATGCATGGCTTACAAAAGCAGAAGACTTCCTGAAAGCTTAATGACAAAGCAGGAAAGATACAAGTGACCATGTGAAAGAGTGACTTCATGGAACATGAAATCTCTGAATTCAAGATGTTCAGGAAAGAGACGGAAGCTCAGCTTGGGGATACTTTGCCAAGGCTTCACAGAAACATAGGTGTCATGAAAGCTGATAGAACTTTTCTAGCGAAATAGAAAGTGAGCTTGAGGTCTCTTTAACAAACAAAGACGGTTAAGTTCCAGGTTCCACTTTGGAATACCAGCAACAGATTTCTAAAATAAAATATGAAATTGAGAAGAAAGTCTTGTCTTAAGAAAAGGGATGTACTGGACATGATGTACTTCCATGTTTTAGAAGCCACAAAAAATAAATGCAAAAAACAAGATGTGTGATTCAGAGAGCTATCAGCTTATCTGTAGGAAAAACAAACAAACAAACAAACTACAGTTAAAAGAGAAATAATGAAAGTCAGAACAAGAATTTTACAATGAAATGGAGGAGGCAGAAGGCACAGGGTAAAAGGTGTATTTTTGAAAAACAAAGGGCAATGAGGTGCAAAGAAGATAAGAAATTAACTAGTGAAAATTAAAGGCTTTGACCCATTGTGGATAACTTATCAGAGCTTCCCTGGTGGCTCAGTAGTAAAGAATCCACCTGCCAATGCAGGAGATGCAGGTTTGATACCCGGGTTGGGAAGATCCCCTGGAGAAGAAAATGGCAACGCACTCCAGTATTCTTGTCTAGAAAATCCCATGGACAGAGAAGCCTTCAGCCCATGAGGTAGCAAAGAGTCAGACATGACTGAGCACACACATGCATGGATAACCTAACAGCTCAAAATACACAATATTAAGTTGAGGTTAAGGATTTGGTAGCTAAGGGTAGGCTGCCTGCTGGGAAGCTTAGATTGCAGAAACCATGAATTGGATCAGCAATGAGAAAGATGTCCAGGAGTATTTTGAAGCTGTTATTTCTAAAATGACCAAAGAGTTTGAAACTGAAAAGGTCTCATCTGGGATCAAGAATGTTGGATCAGCTTTGAAAGGTCATCATAGTGAGAAGCTGAGCATGCACGGCTTTCAGTCTGCTTTTGAGGTAAGCAACCAGGCCAGGCAACTTGTTCAAAATTGACTGACAAAAGTCAATACAAACCTTTCTTTGGAAGTAAGCTAAAGGAGTCTGAAGCAATGAAGGGAGAATGGAAATTCTGAAAACAGTAACGGATACTCAAAATTCTAGGTTTTTGTGATTCTAAGTATTTCAACTCTGCACCTTCCTGCACATGATCTGAAACTTAGAACTAGCTGAGCTAGTAAGAAACACCAACTGCAAACCCAGAACTGTCCCCATCAACTTTCATGCCCATAAGCTCAGAACATCAAGATGTGTCTCAGGGGCAGCAAAGGCCAGCCGCTGTGCCATTGTCACCACCCAGACCCTCTTACTGGCTGAACCAAAGCCAAAAGTTCATTGATTTAGCATAAAGTTTTGTTTCCAGTCTTACTCGATGTAGCCATTGAACCCCACTTATAGTTGGACTAATTTAACAACTTGGAGGTGTGCTCATTCACATGCCATGTATCCTGCAAAGACAGTGTTCCCAAGGTCTACAACCTCTAGGCAGTCCCAGAGGCTTCTTGAAGTGGATGGGCAGAAAGGCCTAGGAACATCCTACAAAATTTACTTTAGGGTGCAAAATATACCAGTGTGGAGAAAGGATGACAGGTTTGAAAGAAGTGTTAGTCGCTCAGTTATGTCCAACTCTTTGCAACCCCATGGGTGCTAGCTTCCCAGGCTTCTCTTTCCATGGAATTATCTAGGCAAGAATACTGGAGTGGGTAGCCATTTCCTTCTCCAGGGGATCTTCTCAATCCAGGGATTGAACCCAGGTCTCCTGCACTGCAGGCAGATTCTTTACCATCTGAGCCACCAGGGATGACTGTATATAACTGTATACTCTTTTTGTATGATTTGGCTGAAGGAAAATCTACCCAGCCTGGAGTTATTGTGAGTCAATCTTGTATCTTAAGAGATGAGGATTTTTTGATGAGCTGTATCCTAGCTTTAGCTATTATATGTGATCTGAGCAGAGGTATTCCTTGCAAATTCAGGGTGACAGCTTCTCTCTTAGATATAACTTGATGACTAGTTCTTTACTAATTCTAACAGAAAATGAGAAAGAAATGAGGAAACTGAGAACGTTTCTAGACGGACAGTAATCTGTCCAATATAATAACAGGGTGAATAATCAAGCTGTACGCATTCTACTAGAAGCTTATGATAGGATATTGCCTCTTATTAAAGCAGTTCTGACATCTGTTACGGAAGATCATCTAAGACTGCAGCTGGTTTAAAGGAACATGTGTACATAACAGAGATTACTTGTGATGTGATCATTCAAGCTACTGTTTGTAAGAAAGTATATAATACTGAACTTACTCTTCCCCAAAAGGGAATTGTAACTCTTTTCTGTTACTGGAATAGCTGTGTTGCTGGGACCATGCTCTGCTGTATCCATACTCTTCCTTTGAGGCAGTGAGTGGAAGGGAGCTTTCACATCAAGCTTCCAGAAATAAAGGGCTGCCTGCTCATCCTAAGTTCAACACATAGGGAGAGTTCTTTGACCTTTCTTGTTTGTAGCAGTGAAATGCCTGATCCTTTGCTATGAAATCCATAGAACTAAACCTTCTCACAGACAGTTCAATGAAACTGTGGCTCCAGGAAGTATGCGGCGCATGACAATGTTCAAAGAAAAGCTCTGTGTTGGCTACCCTTCTGGGTTCTCTCTGTTGACCATCCATGAAGATGAGCAATATCTAAGCCTGGTAAATTCCAGAAGCCCCTCAGTTAGTTACAGTCCCTCACTGTAATCTTTTGATGCCATTTGTTCTGTGGAGCTCTATGATGAGAAATACCAGCTTTGCTTCAGTCAGATACGACTGCACATAAGACTCACATCAAAGGTCATGCATGCAGGAGCTAATATGTCCTTCAAATAACTGGCCTAAGAAGGATAAAAACACTGAACTCTTAACAGACTGCTGAACCTCCTCAACTGTGAGCGTCCATGCTTATTCTATTTTAAGAAAAGTCCTCTGGAGAAGTTCTAAGGGCGTCAGACACTTGCAAAGTTTCCAGAGTGAGAGATTACAATGTGGGTGAGCGATGCCTAGAGACTCAGAATGAGCTCCAAAACTGTATCAACCTAACCAGTTTCAACTATGTGACTCACATGGGGCCTGGGTAAGGAATGCAAGTCCTCGTGGCTCTCATGCCAAATATTTTGCTTCCCTCACTGGAGGAAAGGCTAGATCCTGCTCCAGCCAATCTTTCTCAGTAGGCTCACTCCAGAAAAAAGGTGTACAATTCAAGGCTCTCATTGAATGGATCAGAGACAAAGAGCCAGCTTCCACTAGAAGGTGTGGAGCAATTGTCCTGTGACACCTGAAGCTGCTTGTTTTATGGTCCCTCATGGTCAGGTCAGTGCCAAAGTTGAAACTGAATCTTTACTGTTGTTTAAGGAAATGTAGAACTAATTTGTAAATATGAACAGGAAGAAAACATTTATTATTACAATAATCAATTTTAGGTCACATCATTCCATAGTGGAAGACAAGATCCACTCTTCTGTACAGATATGAAGCAACACTGTCATGTTTGCCCTTGAAAGGCCACCTTGCTGTCTATCTTCTATTCAGAACAGACTGAGCAGTCTATTAGGGCTTGTGTTCAACTCTGCCTCTAGATGACTGCATGTCTCATTTGCAATGAGACATGTGGACTCTCTGTGTGCCTCAGACAATAGACTTTTTTCCTATTTTCTGAAGCTGTTTTTCTAAAGTCTTAGAATAAGAAGGTGTTTATTGTTCTCATCCACACTAGAATTTTGAAGATAGAGCAAAATACAGATTAGTTTGTGGTCTTTTTATTCACTTAGCTACTGCATATTAAGCTCCAGAAGTCTTTCTAACAACTCTTTTGTTATGGGTAGAGGACCACCAACAGTAGGCTTTATAGTCATCCCTACCTCCTAACCCACTCTTCTGGGTCCCTTGCATGTGTTTGTCCATCCTTCATCACCATCAGGAAGTTTCACTACTATTTGGCATTGGAAAGTCTGGTTGCATTCTGTTTCTCAGTCACTCCCATAGCTTCTGATTTCTTTCATAAAAATCAGCCAATGAGTATTCCGGGGTTCCTAGAAGACTCTTGGGGCTAGGAGGCGGCCAGAGCCCAAGAGAGCAATAGAACAGATGATGGGACATTTCACTGCCCACATGGCTGAGTGAAGATGCCATGATTGGTAACCCAGTACTGATCATGTAAAATCATCCAACATACTCATCTGTATTGCCCCACAGCCCTCCCTCAGCAGTGATATTTTCTGTATATACATTAATATCATCAGTCCATGTATTATACATTTAGTAATCAGGTTTTTTTTGGGCTTTTTTTTTTTTACTATATCTCATTAAAAGCTGGTAATTTACTGTGGCCAGGAGACACAGCTTGTTATCTTTGGCCTCAGGAGGATCCTTGAGCAAGTATGAGGACAGTGGGGTGTTACTTTCTTAAATTTGGTTTTCTTAGGATTTTCCCTTCTCTCCAAATGGTTGACATATTTCTGGCAACACTGTAGAGAATGAGCACTTAAATACCCTGACCGGGCACTGAATGATGTGGGCACCAGCAATTCTGTGCCAGAGAGTGCTCCACATCTGGCACCTGCCTGTCCCATCCTGCTCTACTCGATCTTCAGTCAGTTTGGAATGTGTTTAGGATTACAGTATTTATTTTTTAAATGTTAATTGTGTTTCTTCAATTATTATATCATGAAATAAGTTTTAAACAATTTAATCACATATATTTTGTTGTATAGTTGCTAGGCTGTGTCCAACTCTTTTTGTGACCCCATGGACTGTAGCCCGCCAGGCTCCTCTGTCTATGGGATTTTCCAGGCAAGAATACTAGAGAGGGCTGCCATTTCCTACTTGAGGGGATCTTCCCGACCCAGGGACTGACCCACATCTCCTGCATTGGCAGGGCTGGTTCTTTACCACTGAGCCACCGGGGAAGCCCATATAGATAGACAGATAGATAGATAGAGCCCATCTGGGCTGGATGAGTTACAAGCTGGAATCAAGATAGGCAGGAGAAACATCAACAACCTCAGATATGCAGATGATACTACCCTTATGGCAGAAAGCGAAGAGAACTAAAGAGCCTCTTGATGAGGGTGAAGAAGGAAAGTGAAAGAGCCGGCTTAAAATTAAATATTAGAAAAACTAAGATCATGGCATCCAGCCCCATTACTTCATGGCAAATAGAGGATCAAAAGGTGAAAGTAATGACAGTTTCTCTTCTTGGGCTCTAAAATCACTGCAGATGGTGACTGCAGTCATGAAACCAGACGACCCAGTGCTTGGTTATTTTTCTCACCATTTCTCCTACTTTCCTCCCTCTTTGTTCACTCCACTGATGCCACACTGGCCTCCTTATAACATTCTCTTTGATAATCTCACAACTGTTCCTTCTTTCTAGAAGATTCTATCACCAGATACCTAACTCCCTCCTTTTTTTCATATACCTCAGTTTTCATCCTCTTAAAGGATCTCTCCTTACCACTCTACATCATATTGCCAACTATACTCACTCCCTGGCACTCCCCATTACCTTACCCTGCTTCTTTTCTTTTTTTTTCACCTGGCCTCTATCACTTACCACATACAAGAAAATTTATCTTTTATTATGCATACTGTTTATTGTTTGTATCCCCCTTATTAAAGACTTAGCTCTACAGGGCACAGATTTTTCTTTTGATCTCTGATGTAATCTGAGTGCTAGTAACACAGTCTGGCACACAGTACAGAATATTTGTTGAATGAATGAATCACTCAAATATTCACAACTTCTGTAACCAAGTTCACTGTCAGATCAAGAGCTCATCTCTCTTAAGGTCTTTATCAGGTAACCATTCTTTAAGATAAATCTGCAAATTTTAGTACCAGAATTGAGCACTTAAATTCAGTGTATAATTTAGGTTAATGTGATGTCATGTGTTGCTTTTGAATGTAAATGTTGAATGTTGAATGTAAAGTATCATTCAATACCTGGCATTCAGGTAGTGGAACCTCTCCTCAATTATATTACAAACCCCTTGTTAAAAAGATAGTCTGTTTTCTTTGAAGTTTACCTCCCTGATATTTAGTCAATGTGGCTTGAATTTCCAAACTCTGAGGGATGTACATTTTCTGGGGATACTGATATATCCTAGAAGGCTCACCTCTATCATGTATAAAATAAACTTAGGCTTCCTCAACTTTGAGATGTTAAAAAGAATTTTTGTTGTTCAGTCACTAAGTCATGTCTGACTCTTTGTGACACCATGGACTGCAGCACACCAGACCTCCCTTTCCTTCACCATCTCCTGGAATTTGCCCAAACTTATGTCCACTGAGTCAGTGATGTCATCCAACCATCTCATCCTCTGTCACCCTCTTCTCCTCCTGCCCTCATCTTTCCCAGCACCAGGCTCTTTTCCAATGAGTTAGCTCATTGAAAATAAAGAGATAAAGGACCACAAATAAATAGAGTAAAATCAGAATGGAATTATCTTAATTATCTTCTACTTCCCCCACAAAAAGCATTATATATTCAGGCTTCGTATTTAGGGAAGAGATCCACCAAGAGACTGAATTGATTCATTTCTTAAGCCAACATTTTATTTAATTACTGGAAGGTAACACAAACATATTTCACAGAACTAATGGAGTCACCCTTATCAAGAGGTGTGTAATGTTCCCTGCTCTAATGTTTTCAGTGTGGAGGAATCCAACGACTTGGAAGGAACCTGTTTTACTGATGAATGGCATTGATAAAGTGCTTTCTTTCCTGAGTTGAAACTTGTGCTCCTTAACATCTACCCAACAGATATATTCTTATTAGCAGTATAGAGTGAGTCCCCCTCTTTCACTAATGACAGTTTTATAAATATATAAAAGCAACTAATTCCAGCCATTTCACAGCTGTACAAAATTCTTCATATCTAGATCAGACATTTGTTACCTCCTTTCACCATTACTCACATAATGCTCCCATGCATAATACTTCTTTAGACATAATCTATTTCAATAAAGTTCTATCTAAAATAGGACACTGTAGATAAAACCAGCTGAAAGAGTGTGAGTCAACTAGGTTAAAAATTTTTTATTCAGGCATATGTTCAATTCAGTTAAAAAAATGACAGAGCAGATATCATGCACAAAACATTGTGAGAGAGACAAAATGTACATAAAAAACGCTCTTAAGATTTCTAGGAATTCATAACCTGGTGGGCAGTACAGGTAAGTGTAAATCAATATAAAACATAATTTGATCAATGCAATGACACAGTAATTAATACAGTAAGTATACTTCCCTCATAGCTCAGTTGGTAAAGAATCCGCCTGGAATGCAGGAGACCCTGGGTGATTCCTGGGTCGAGAAGGTCTGCTGGAGAAGGGATAGGCTACCCACTCCAGTATTCTTGGGCTTCCCTTATGGCTCAGCTGGTAAAGAATCCACCTGCAATGTGGGAGACCTGGGTTCGATCCCTGGGTTGGGAAGATCCCCTGGAGAAGGGAAAGGCTACCCACTCCAGTATTCTGGCCCGAAGAATTCCATGGAGTGTATAGTCCATGGGGTCGCAAAGAGTCAGACACGACTGAGCGACTTTCACTTCACTTCACTTCACTTCATACTGGGTTCCGGGGAGAGGGCAAAGAGAGAGGGCGAAAATTCACAGTGTAAGTACATTCATCATAGAAAGTTGGTCCTTGTACAAAATCATCTCCTTCAACCATTTTCTAGTTCAATAAAATCTCTTGAAAAGAGATAAGAACAAAGAAAATGAATTTAAAAAGAGAGTGAGAGAGCACTCTTAAGATAGGCTTAAAGTTTTAAATGGCCACTCATTGAACATTTTTACTGCCAAAGTTCACTAAAAGTTGAACATAAACCTTCCCAAATGCACTGTTCTATGACAGAAGTAGTCTTTTAGTTATGAGCTGAAGAGAGCCATCAGGTTCTCAGTAGCACAGAATGGATCAATCAGTTAGTTAAGTGGGCCTCAGAACCTGAGGCCTTGATATTTTGGGACATTCTTAAAAAGCCATCGTTAATGGTTGGGAAGCTTTGCTTATACCCTGTATTGATTCTAGAATTCTCACAAATACAAAAGAAACTGTCCCTACAGTGCCAAGGATTTTGTTGTAACTTATGTAAATTAAAGCTAACATTAAATTAGCAGGATTTTTAGAATTACTATTTATTTCATCAGTAAACAAAGATTTATTGACTATCTTTGGCACAGTGCACATTTCTCTCAGTGCTGGTAACATGAGAGTTGACTAAACACATTATCTTCTCACCAATTCCCTTGTTGCAGATAAAGAGTAAATATATAAATATACTACTCTCAGATGGTAAATGCTAACTTATGGAGAAAACTAAAAGAAGTTTAGGGTTTGGAGGGTGGCTGGTAGAAGTAGGGTTGTTTTTAAAAAATGTAAGTTGGTACTGAAGTTGAAACTGGGATTTAAAAACTCCCAACAAACAAATTTCAGGACCAGGTGGCTTCACAGGCAAATCAGACTCAGAGAGAAGACTTAACACCTGTTCTTCTGAAACTATTCCAAAAAATTGCAGAGGAAGGAACATTCCTGAATTCATTCTATGAGGCCACCATCACCCTGATATCAAAACAAGACAAAGATACCACAAAAAAAAAAAAAAGAACAAACGAAAGAAAATTACAGGCCAGTATCAGTGATGAACACAGACACAAAACTCCTCAGCAAAATACTAGCAAGCCAAATCAAATAATACTTCAAAAGTATCATACACCATGATCAAGTGGGATTTATCCCAGGGATGCAAGGATTCTTCAATTGCCACAAGTCAATCAATGTGATACATCACATTAACAAACTGAAGACTAAAAACCATATGATAATCTCAACAGGTGCAGAAAAAGCTTTTGACAAAATCCAACACCCATTTATGATAACAACTCTTCAAACTCTCCAGAAAGTGGGCATAGAGTGCATCTACCTCAACAAAATAAAGGCTGTATATGGCAAACCTGCAGCCAACATCATATTCAACAGTGAAAAGCTGAAAGCATTTCCCCTAAGATCAGGAATAAGACAAGGATGTCCACTCTCACCACTTTTATTCAATATAGTTTTGGAAGTCCTAGCTATAGCAATCAGAGAAGAAAAAGAAATAAAAGGAACCCAAATTATAAAAGAAGAACTAAAATGGTCACTGTTTGGTCACTGTCAACATGATACTATACATAGAAAATCTCTAAAGATGCTACCATAAAAGTGCTAGAGTTCATCAACAAATTCGGTAAAGTTGCAGGATACAAAATTAATACACAGAACTGTCTTGCATTTCTAGACACTAACAATGAAAGATCAAAAGAAAGATTAAAGAAACAATCCCATTTATCATTGCATCAAAAAGAATAAAATACCAAGGAATAAACCCACCTAAGGAGGCAAAAGACCTGTACTCCAAAAACTGCAAGACACTGATGAAACAAAGTGAAAACAATACAAACAGATGGAAAGATAGACAACATTCTTGGATTAGAAGAATCAGTATTGTTAAAATGATCACACTGCCCAAGGAAATCTACAGATTTAATGAAACTCCTACTAAATTACCAATGGCATTTTTCATAGAACTGGAACAAAAATTTTTAAAATTTGTATGGAGACACAAAAGACCCTGAAGAGCAAAAGCAATACTGAGAAAGAAAAACAGAGCTAGAGGAATCAGGTTCCCTGACTTCAGACTATATTACAAAGCTACAGTCATCAAAATAGCATGGTGCTGGCACAAAACCAGAAATATAGATCAATGGAACAGGCTAGAAAGTCCAGAAATAAGCCCACACACCTATCATCAGTTAATCTATGATAAATATAGGCAGAACACTAAGACATAAATTGCAGCAATATCTTTTTGGGTCCACCTCCTACAGTAATGAAAATAAAAGCAAAAATAAACAAATGGGATCTAGTTAAACTTAAAAGCTTTTGCACACCAAAGGAAACCATAAGGAAAATGAAAAGACAACCCATAGGATGGGAGAAAATACTTGCAAATGATGTGACAGATAAGGGATTAATCTTCAAAATATACTAACAGCTCATGTAGCTCAATTCCAAAAAACAAACAATCCAATCAAAAAATGGGCTGAAGAGGATGTCCCTGGTGGTCCAGTGGTTAAAAATCTGCCTGCCAATGCAGGGGACACAGGTTCAATCCTTGGTCCAGGAAGGTTCCACATACTTCAGGGCAACTAAGCCCATGTACCACAGCTACTGAGCCCATGCACCACAATTACTGAAGCCCATACACCCTAGAGTCTGTGCTTTGCAACAAGAGAAACCATAGCAATGAGAAGCCCACACACCATAACTAGAGGAGTCCCTGCTCACTGCAACTAGAGAAAGCCCGTGTGCAGTGATGAAGACCCAGCACAGCCAAAGATAAATAAATTAATTAACTTAAAAAAACGAGGGAAGATCTAAATAGACATTTCTCCCAAAAAGACATACAGATGACCAAGAGGCACATGAAAAGATTCCCAACATCAAGTTATTAAAGAAATGCAAATCAAAACTCCATGAGGTATCACCTCACATCTGTCAGAGTGGTTATCATCAAAAAGTCTACAAACAATAAATGCTAGAGAGGATGTGGAGAAAAGGGAACCCTCTTACACTGTTGGTGGGAATGTAAATTGGCAAAACCACTATGGAGAACAGTATGGAAGTTCCTTAAAAAACTAAAAAATAGGACTACCATCATTCAGAAATCCCACTCCTAGGCAGGCACATATCCAGAGAAAACCATAATTCAAAAAAATACACAGACTCCAATGTTCATTGAAGCACTATTTAAAATAGCTGAGACATGGAAGCAACCTAAAGGTCCATTGACAGAGGAATGGATAAAGATGTGCCATGTATACACAATGGAGTATTACTCAAACATAAAAAAAGAATTAAATAATGTCATTTGCAGCAACATAGATGGACTAGGAGATTATCATACTAAGTAAGTCAGAAAGACATAAACCATATGATATCACTTATATGCAGAATCTAAAAAGATTATACAAATGAACTTATTTAGAAAAGAGAGACAGACTCACAGAATTTGAAAATAAACTTATGGTTACCAAAGGGGAAAAGTGGGGAAGGGAGGATAAATTAGGAGATTGGGATTGACAAATACACACTACTATACATAAAATAGATAACTAACAAGGACCTAATGGTATAGCACAGGGAACTCTACTCAATACTCTGTGATAACCTAAGCAGGAAAAGAATCCGAAATAGAATGGATACATGTGTAACTGAAACTAACACAACACTGTAAATCAACTATACTCCAGTCAGTCGGTAGCGCAGAATCTCAGGGTAGCATTCCAGCAGACCTGAAGTAACTGAGGGACATAGCCTCTCACATCCAGGGAAAAGGAGCAAAGGACAGACATACACAGATCACAGGGAGCAGATCTTCCCTGGGCACATGAAAAACAGCAGGGAGGCCTGTGCACAGGGAGGGATGGGAGTGAATGGGCTCCAGTGGAGATGCTGAGGTCAGGGAAGGGGATGAGATTGACCAGGAGGGTCATAAAGACTATCTCAGGATGCTGGTTTTCATTCTGACACAAGTTGGAAAATTCAGGGAAGAAAGGCAGCAAGGTGTAGAGGTTTACACTTCAGAAGAATCGCTTTGGTGGCTCTGTGGAGATTCAACTGTACCTTATTTCAGTTATGAGACAGAGATCATGCTATAATAATAGAGTCTACAATAACAGTAACAACAACCAAGTCATAAATCTAGAGAGTACTTAATACATGCCAGGTACTATGCTAAACATTTTACATAATTATCTCACTTAGTTTTCATTAATGATCATTAATTCCTTATTACAAATATAAAAATCAAGGTTGGAGGAGTTTTAAGTTATCAGCTTATAGTCACACAGCTGGATAGTGTTAGAGTCTGGATTCTCAGCCTGGTGATCTGATCCCAGAATCGATCCTCTCTGGATGAACAACAGAATATCCTAGGCAACTTTTAGAACATGCCCCCGCTCACCCCTTTCCAGAGATTATACTCAACTGTTCTGGTGGGGCCTGGGTACTGGTATTAGTTCTCCAGGGTACCCTAAGACACAGCCAGAATTGAGAACTACTGTGAAATAAGAACCATACTCTATCATACTATTACGTCTAATTCCCAGCTGGCTCAGAAGGTAAAGAATCTGCCTGCAAGGCGGAAGACCTGGGTTCAATCCCTGGGTTGGGAAGATGCCCTGGAGAAGGGCATGGCAACCTACTCCAGTATTCTTGCCTGGAGAATCCCCTGGACAGAGGAGCCTGGTGGGCTACAGTCCATGAGATCACAGAGAGTTAAACACAACTGAGCGACCTAGTAAAACAATTTGTTTCAAACATATTATTTAGTGAGGTTAAAAAAAAGCTTTCTGGAGAAAAAAGCCTTCAGTGTAAACTCAAAATTTCCTATCTAAAATATTGGTATTGATGTGTACACATTTTTAATGAGTAATTTAAGTGCATCATTTATTCTTCAGTCCCATCAGGACCTGGGTCAACCTCAGAAGGGCAATGACCACTTGGATACTATTGCTCTCCACAGTGCCTATCATTAACCTTTGCTCATTCTTCATATCTGACATCTGTTGCTGTGCTGCAAAAGTCAAAGCCTTTCCCTTGGCTTTATTAGTCAGCAGCAATTCGAGCTCCACATGCAGGATTTGAAGGAATTCACACCCCAAATACAGAAACAGGTTTTCCTTATTAAACACTAGGGGAAGCAAAAACATTGGTGACTGCAGTGAACATTTATATCCTTTGTTATTATTATCCAGGATGGACTTGGGAGATATAAAACATAAAAGTACAGCCATGAACTTCACTAACAGGGATAAATGGATAACCCTTTTTCCAGTAGTTCTAATTTAGTGATTCAAGAAGAATCAGGGAAGAGGCATTTTATTGACAATATCAAATATGCATTCTAGTCAAACGGTTCTCTCAAAGAAACATCAATGTGCTCAAAATTTAGTGACTATTATGCTTTTATTAGGCATTTAGAAGACAGGGAGAGTAGAAATAAATGTATAGAAATATAACAAGTTGTATATGCTAATGATTGTCAAATAAAAATAAATCTGGGCTTCCCTGGTGACTCAGACAACAAAGTGTCTGCCTATAACGCAGGAGACCCAGGTTTGATCCCTGGGTCAGGAAGATCCTCTGGAGAAGCAAATGGCAACCAATTCCAGTACTCTTGCCTGGAAACTCCCATGGATGGAGGAGCCTGGTAAGCTACAGTCAGTCCATGGGGTTGCAAAGAGTCGGCCACGACTAAGCAACTTTACTTTCACTTTCTTTTCTTTCTTTACTCAAAAACAATTTTGTAATAGGGAGAATGCTCCAATTTAGGATCTGAACATGACTCAAAATCAAACTTAAAAATGCTTTTCTCTTAATGAGAGGAGGGTAAGCAGGGCTAGCTGGAACTTTTGAAGGGAGAATGGGGGAATGAGCGGGAGTTACCAGGGCTGTCTTTTTCAGTGTGCTCAGTTCTCATGATGAGATGTTAAGGGGAAATGTTCTGCATTTTAATGATTAATTAAATTTGAGGGCAAGCCAAAGTTCAGGGGCTTTTAGGGTGGAGAAAACTTGGACTAAATGTTGATTAAGGTAAGGTAGAGGGTAAGGGTATGAAATGGGCAATATTGTACATCTGGTCACAACTTAACCATTTAATACTTAACTCTTTATTGGTTAATAATTAAGCAAATAATACACAGGATAGAATTCAAATCTTGGAATACATAAATTTTGAGAATATAGTGGTTTCCTAATCATTTGAGAAATGGAAAAGTTTTGCTGATTAAATAATTTATATACCAAATTTTGATGTCAATCTTAAGAACAAAAAAGTTTTACAAGAGCACTGTAATTAATACTTTTTAAAACTGGTGAAATGTTGTTCTATTACATACATGCTGGTATAATAAAGTTAAAAGGATACCTTCCAAAAAAACCAATCACATACTGGAAACATTTGCTATGAAGCTGGTTTCGTGACTATACGAAGATTACTCCCTTTCCTCAGCATTATAAATGAAATGTAATGTATATGTACTCTAACTTATTCTGCTACAGTGATGTAGTTAAGTAGACTAAAATATTTATTGGAAGGAAGGTAGAAAGCAAGGGGATCATACCTGTTCCTTGCACAATATGTATGAACTCTGCAATATATAACACAACTAGACAATCTTTTTTTAAAGTTCAGAAAAATTATGGTAAGTCATAAAACTATGTTTCCATATTAAAGGCAGAACTAAGTAGTTGCTGAGAATGACTTAGCATATGGCAGTAACATCCATACATTATGAAATATACACCCTAAATGGGTGGAGAAAAGGTAAGGCATAAATATAGCCATAGTGTGGAGGAAACTCTGCATGCAACCAGAACATGGGAATGGATTTAAAAGATCCCGGGATGGCACCAACAAAAACTGAATCTTTACCGATACATATAATCTTTGAAAGAATGCAAGCTTAAAATTAATGAACAATCAAGAAACACACACACACACATACATGTACACAACCCCTTTCCCTCATTCTGTAACCTTTGGTTGGAGGGTACTGACATCATTCCAGGGTATGTCTGATTTCCCAGGAAACTAGACTTTAAACTCCTGGTTCCCTAAATGAACATATGGAGATATGAAAAATCCACACAAAAATCTGTGGATGAAGAAAAGAAAGAAAAAAACTTAACAAAAAGGCAACAAGTCAGAGAGCTAAATGAGAGAGAAATAAAACTGGGGACAATGTAAGGGCAGTAACATGATGTAGAGAAGATTTAATGGCAGTGGACAGGCTCGAATTCAATTCTGGCACCGCCATTTACCAGCTACTTAATCTCAGGCAATGTACTTCATTTCTGAGTTCTAGATTTGTCCTTTGTAAATTGGAATAAAAAATACCTTCATTTGCAGTAACCTAGAGATTAAATGAGCTTTAAGGAGTTTTTAGATTCCACACACCCAATTCTAATGTGTGGAGCAGGTGTTCTCCCCAACACCACCAAACAAATACTGGGGCACCAGTTGAGTATCCTAAAATTTAACTCAATTCTGACACTATCTTCTGGGAGATGGTGTCAGATTCCACAGGTTAAGGGTCCCACAAGATTCCCCCCAACACACACATACTGCAGATGCTAGTCAAAAGCCCAAGTTGTCAGCTGTGCTTCTGTCACCTGGGACTATAGATCAAAGGTTCCACCAACTCCCTTCTAGGGTTGGATTAATTTGCTAGAGTGACTCACAGAACTCAGAGAAACATTTTACTTGCTAGATTACTAGTTTATTATAAAAATATACAACTCAGGAACAGCCAATGAAAGAGATGTCTAGAGGGCAGAGTATGGGAAAATTGCTCGGATCTTCCAAGCTCTCTCCAGGAACTTCCCTTGCCTCAAATCACCACGTGTTCACCAACCTCTGTCCTCTGGACGTTTTGTGGAGGCTTCATTACACTGGCATGACTAATTAAGTTACTAACCACTGGCAACAGATTCAACCTTCAGCCTCTCTCCCCATTCACGAGTTAGGACTGAAAGTTTCATCCCTCTATTCATGACTGGTTCTCCTGGGTACCAGCCCCCAACTTTAAGTGCTTTTCAAAAGTCACCTCATTAACATTAACCTGGCTGTGGTGAAGGGGTGTGTTATTGATAGAGCTCAGGGCAGGCCATCCCCAAATATGCCTATTGGTATATTGATTATTTTGAATTAAAGTTACTCAAGAAACACCCAGTGTAAGAAGGGCACTCTGACCCTCCTTAATGCCACCCACTGAAAGCAGGAAATAAAGACAGTGCCCCATACAAAGGACATGACTGAGCACAAGCGCACACGTAGACACACACACGAAGGACACCTTCTCTGCACCCAGAGGTAAAAGGCATCCTTATCCAGAGAGAGGGAATTCAAGGCCCTGAAGGCTATACACACACTTACTTTTTCATTAATTTGCTATGAAAAGCCCAAATCCCTTTGCCAGTTCTTCACACACGCACACACAAAATACTGTTTCTTTGTTTAAAAGGTATAAAAGCCACTTGCTTTAGTCGCTATTTTAGCTCATATTTCTATAAGCTCCTGTACATACAAAATTAACCTTTGTTTTTTCTTTAATCTGTCTTATGTTAATTTAATTATTAGATCAGCCGAAGAACCCAGAAGGGGAAAAGGGAAAAAGCTTTCCTCCCCTATATTACGAATAACAAGATATCTACTTCACCTTTATGACCCTGAAGCATTTTGAGAAATTGAGAACAAGACCAAATATTTTAACAAAAGATGTCCCCTTCTGTCTTATCTTTCAGGAAATTACAAAGGTTTGGGGAGCTCTTAGCCAGGAACTGTCAATGAAGACCAAATATATATGAGAAATAGATTTTGATCATCTGAATGACCAAATGTATATTGCAGAGAGAGAGAGAGTAAAAAGATAAAACATACAATCACTATGTATGAACTTTATTTAGATGCTAATTGAAACAGTTACTTAAAAATAAATGGCAACAATAACACAAACACAATTATGAGACAATAATGAAAATATGAACAATGCCTGGATGTTTGAGAATACTAAGGAATAACTTAAATATTTTTTAGTAGTAATGGCATAATGCCTGCATCAAAACTAGTGTTTTAGAAACAGCACTATTTAAGGATAAAATGGTGTGATGACTAGGATTTGCTTCAAAATAATCATAAAAAATGCTTGGCCATGCACTGGAATCTGGGTAAAGGCTATGAGAGGTTTGTTGCTATTTTATCTCTACAACAATTATATATATATATATCTATATATTTAATAAATTTAAAAAATCCTTACATCTTAAGAAATGGAATGATAGTAAGAATGTGGTGAAGACTACCTGAAGTAACACATATTAGAAACTGAACCCTTTTCTAGGCATGTACTAGGTACTTAAGGGATCTATTTAAATAGAATGGGACCATTTATTGAGAGTGATGCTTCATAAACTTTCATGAGCATACACATCACCAGGGGATCTTGTGCAATACAGATTCTGACACAAAAGGTCTAGAGGGACCAAGACTCGAAAGGATCAATGAAAACAAAGGCTAGAAAAATTAGGTTTGGGCCTACAGTGGAGAATCTTGCAACTACATGGGCTTGTGACAGGCATACAAATAACTACTAGATAACCAACAGAGTATCAAATCCAGCTCTGAAGAGGGCTTGAAACTCATCTGAAGTGCATCATAGTCTTCCATGGGTATCTTTATGCAATCTATTCTTAAATATTCCAAAATAGTGTATCTTAAATAAGAAGTGAAACAGTGGAAATTGAAAATCAGGTAGGAATACAATGCAGAGATAAATAATTTTGAAGTCCACATTCCTAGCTTCCTTACACTTTTCCCAAATTGGTATCTGTTTATAATTCATTTAGTGGTCTACATCCATAGGATAAATTCATTAAGTTCAGTTACTTCAAGAAATCCATAATATGGTTTATAAAATCTGTATATAGAATATTTCCTAAGCAGCCATGTATTTTGCAGGAAACAAAAAAAACATTTTTTCAAAGTATAAATATAGCTGAGTAATCAATGCTAATGATGGAGGACTTTCAACAGTAATTACAATAGAGGACAAAATCATCAGCTCAAAAAAGCAGAGGCTTGAGAAAACAAGAAACTGTCCTATTAGTTTTATTTGAATTGTCATAGCATCCTTATTTTAATTTAAAATTCAGTTTTTTCCTAAAATATAGTATTATTAAGCAATTAGACTCAATGATTAAAGTATTATAATTTTCAGCAGTTTTGTGTATGGCTGAATAAAACCTGAGCTGAAATTTGTTGACTTCATGCAAATGAGTATCAAACCATGACTGTCTATATAAAAGGAGCAAACTAGTATTTCCAAAATTTCTCTAATACAACTGTTTCCCAGTCATTGATTAGTCAATTTTTATTAAGATATCAATAAACTAGTCTGCATTCAATTCCATTTCTTACACAGATGGTGTGTTACCATTTCTCTAAAAATTATTTTATCTAACTTGTTCATTTTGAATATGCTCTCTTATTTTATAAAAACAACACAAATAAAAATAATTCTTGTTCTGCTTATGTCACAGAAGAGAAGTTATTCAGGTGACTATAACCTATAGCCTGATATAATTACTTTTCTCGACTTTTCTGAAACAGAATGCAGATGTAATAAAAAGTATTGTAAGTCATAAGATTAATAAGTTCTGAAGATGTAATTACAATATGGTGACTATAGTTAAAAATACTGTATTATACTAAAAAATGGTCAGAAGACCTAAATAATGTTTCTCTTAAGAAGACATGCAAATGGCCATAAAAAAGAATAAAATAATGCCATTTAAAGCAACATAGATAGACCTAGAGCTTCCAAGGTGGTGCCAATGCAGGAGATGTAAGAGATGCGAGTTCAATCTCTCATTCAGGAAGATCCCCTGGAGGAGGGCTTGGCAACCCGCTCCAGAATTCCTGCCTGGAGAACCCCACGGACAGAGGAGCCTGGCTAGCTACAGTCCATAGGGTCGCAAAGAGTCGGACACGACTGTAGTGACTTAATACAGCAGCTAGTCCTACAGATTATCATACTAGGTAAAATAAGTCATACAGAGGAAGACAAATACATGATATCATTTCCATATGGAACCTTAAAAAAATATACAAATTGATTTATTTACAAAACAGAAACAGATTCACACAGAAAACAAACTTATGGTTACCAATGGGGGAGGGGGAGGTATAAATTAGGAGTTTGGGATTAACAGATATGCATTACTGTATATAAAATAGATAACAACAAGGATTTACTGTATAGCACAGAGAACTACATTCAATAGTTTGTAATAACAACAGAAAATAATCTGAAGCTGTACACCTGAAACTAACACAATATTGTAAATCAACTATAGTTCAATATCTTAAAAGTTTTCCACACACATGCACAATTGTAACTAAGTGAGGTGACAGATGTGTAAACTAATCTTACTGTAATAATCATTTTGCAATATTTAAATTTATCAAATCACCACATCATACACCTTAAATGAACTCAATGTTATATGTCAATTATATCTCAATAATGCTGGGGGAAAAAGTTTCTTCAATTCTAAGTCTAGAGGTCATGGCCAGAGAAATGAAATTCTCTAAAATATAACAGACACTTGTCATGTGAGCTATTTTTAGTCATCTGTGCAAGTTCCTTCCTGCTCTTAATTTCATATTCTTACTGTACATGATTATTTTAATTATATTATCCTGGGAAAAACTAACACTCAGAAAATATTTCGTTCATTCTATGTATCTAGGTAATTCTCAGATAGCACAGCTGCATGTAATTTTGCAAGATGACCGACTATTAATGACCCAGAAAGGAAGGACACAAAACAGAATGGGCAGGAAAGGTCTAATCCCAGGTCTGTAACTAATTATCTGGGTAACCTTGGACATGTCATGGATGTCCTCTAGACACAAATAACTTCAATCCTATAAAAAGATACTGACCTAGACAGATACCCATATTGTCTTATAGATCTTAAATTCTACTTATTCTTTTACCTTGAGCCTAGATCATGTCAGGTTTTGGAATTTGTTTGAATTATGTAGGCAAATTATATGAGTTTGAAAGCTAGATAGGCAAATGAGAGTGCTAAACTGCATAAAATGGTAAACTGCATACCCTAGAAAGAAGCCATTAATCATTCAAGATGACTATTTGACTTTAAAAAATTATATAACAACATGACCAGGGCAGAATAATTGCTGTTATTTTGAAAAGAATAATTTTAATTGACTAATTAATAATAATTAACTCAGAGGAATGTGTCAGAAAACTCAGTGAGCGTAAAAGACTCATAAAAAATTTTTGAAGAGTACAGGGAGAAAATTCAGCCATTTGAACATAATCTCAACACAATCTTAACTGCATGTCTCAGAGATCATTCCACAGACATTTTGTGACGGTAATGTATACTTAAATGGAAAAACATACAGATGGATTTCTTAATAAAAATGTAGTGTGCTGTATGACATTATCTTAACAAATACCAGGAAACTGTGCTTAGACTCCGGAAGTCACTGTGGAGATAAAATTAGTACTTTTGCTCCTCACTATTGCCACATTTCTTGGGGAAAAAATTTTTTTTTCTACTTTTAAAATGTCAACAATTTGCTCTGCAAGTAAATTAAAATTTTCTTTCCTTTAAGTGTGAGTATCAACCAAATCATCATTAGAATTCATCTTTATGTCCAATTCATCTTTACAGTTGTTCCTGTTACTCTGTCCTTCCTATTCCTATTGTCACCTCTTTTTTCACTATTGCTTCTCACATCCTTGTTTCTGCTGCTAGTAGTCAAATTATGGCCCTTGCCAGAATCACAGAAGGAAAATCAAAGGGCAACAGAAATAGACTGCCAGAGCTTCTTAGCCAGTATGCCTGACTCTGATTTCTGTCTCCAAACTTTTAATGTACTTTCACCACTGGCTCCAGAGACCCTTTCTAAAACACAGATGAAATCAGAATTTCCCTGTGATCAATATCTTTCACTGAGTTCCTACTTTCGGTAAAATAAAACTTGTTATTTGTCTTATAATTTACTGGTCTCCTCAATTTCATTTTGTTTTATCTATGCAACCAATTTATTGACACTGCTTACAGATGACTCTCAGAATTATCCACTCAAGTGTCCATGAGATTTCAGGCTTAGCTGCTCTTTTTACAGTCTTCTCCCAAGCACATCTGTCCCTTACCATCGCATTATTTTATTGGCAAATTTCTATTCATCTTCCTTGATCAAATCCCTTTTCTATTATCAATTATCCCTATTTCTACCATTATATATAAATGAATTTTTATCTCTATTCCAGAAACTGTCAGTATGGCTGACTGTATTACAGAAATTAGTAACCATGTTCTGAGATACCATGTACACTAGCAAAGATTATACCTTACAAGGGGCATCTTGTGGACAGCAAAGTTGTCCCAGCACAAGGCTCCATCCACCAAAACAAGAGAGGCATTTTTCTTATTCTTGTGAATGTGATACATGCTCAGCAACTTTTCTCATCCATGTGGAAGGGGCATCTACCCCATGGGGAAGCACTAGATAAGCTTGCTTTCTTCACTTGATTGTGACAACCTTCAGTGTAGGGTTCATGCTCTTTCTCTTTCATTTATTTTCCCAATTTAATTAATTAAATTGTGTTGGGAGTAGTGAACACAATAATAAATTAAACTTACTGAGAATTCAATTTGAAATGGCAAACTTAAAAATTTGCAACAGTCTTTCCCCATATTCAATAGTTTCCTTCAAGAGTACATGGGTCTATAAAACTAGTATTTTGGGAAAACATGAACTACTGTTTTTTCATCAAGTATAAGGTATCTGAGGTATAGCCATTATGGAAAGCAGGAGAAGGAAATGGCAACCTACTCCAGTATTCTTGCCTGGAGAATCCCATGGACAGGGGAGCCTGGTGGGCTGCTGTCCATAGGGTCGCACAGAGTGGGACACAACTGAAGCGACTTTGCAGCAGCTGCAGCATTATGAAAAGCAGTTTGGAGGTTTCTCAAAAAAATTGAAAACAGAACTTCCACTGATTCTACAATCCCACTTCTAGGTATATATCTAAAAGAACTGAAACAAAGATCTCAAAGAGGTATCTACACTCCCATGTTTACTGGAATATTCACAATAGCCAAGAAGTGAAAACAAGCCTAATGTCCACTGATGGATAAATGGATAATGAACATGGTGTATATTCACATAATGGAATATGGTTCCTTAAATAAGAACAAAACCTTAAAAGGAAATATTAAACCTTAAAAAGTAAGGAAATGCTGGAATATAAGACAACATGGATAAACCGTGAGGACATTATGATAAGTGAAAGAAGCCAGTCACAAGAAGACAAATCTTATATGGTTCCACTAATATGAAGTATTTAAAAGAGTCAAATTCACAGAAGCAAAGAACATAATGGAATTGTTTCTGACCAACATTTGTAGACAGAAAAGGTTTGGAAGAAAAATCTATAGGGGAGAGAGGAGTCTAGTTTTACCTCAAAGATAGGCCCAAGGATTGGTGGCAAAGGGCTGGTTAAGCCACAGCAAATGGCTCAAACAGGAACCCTCTCTTAACCTAGACCAAGCTCAAGAACCCCTTGCCTCTCTTGCATAGAGATAATAACTGATGCCCACACTTGAAGGTAGATACCTTCCCCATAGAGGTAAACCCAGCAATGCTGGCTGATTTCCTGCTTTGGAACTCAGGACGACACAGATGTTCACACCGGCACCACAGTGAGGACAGAGTACCAGGGTTTTGTCAATACACGGCTTTGTGCTGTGTAGTGCTTTTATGCTTTGTGTGGGGGGCACCTGTCAATCCCTCCTCCCAGAGCATGCGGTTTCTCAGGGACTGGGTCATGGTTCTGCGCCAGGTTCCTTCATTCAATCTGTCCCTGGGATCCATGCATGAGCAGAAATTTCTTTGAATTTCCAGCATTTGAGAGCATGGATTTTCAGGGCTTTTGTATGTTTTCCCCTAATTTTAGAGTTTCTATGAATCTCAGTCAGAGTTTTGTAGAACCATTTCTATTTTCAAAGAGTTTTTAAATAAATTATTTGATTATAACTTGAAAGTTCAAGTAGAAGAGCTAAAATGAACCAACTGGCCTTTCCTTATTAAGTAGAAAAGTTTTTGTTGTACATATGTAAAGCCATGAAATAGAGGCCTAATTACTTTACAGGTTTCAATATGTAGTTCTTAACATCAAAGAAGTTACTGCACATTTAATTAGAATAAGAGTTAACTAAGCAGGCTTAGACATTGATTTGATTATATATTTAAGTGCATTATTGCTTTTTAAAATATGCTTACCAATATAATTGAGTACATAAATTAGTACATATATTTCCTACATAAGTATTTATAATTCAATATAATCCATTAGATTGAGAGCAGCATTTCTTGACAGCAATATAATTTTATAATTGTCACTTTTTCCTAATTTTTCTACCAAAACAAGGTATATGTGATCAAGACACGTTTAAATACATTTAGATGTCAAAATAAGTGTAATTATATTTTGACTGATGCAAAATCAGGGAGTAAAATATTAATATTCCAATTGTCTAGTTCAAAGAATAAAACTGACTTCATTACCATGCTACTATAAATTAACATTAGCATTTTTCTAAGGCTACATTATGAATTAACACAAGAGGATTCAGAACCATCTGATTAAACCACTGATCACACTGCAGTTTAGATGAAGATCAGTTGTCTCACGCATGACCTGCAACCAAGACTGAAGCAAGACATAATTTAAGAAACTGTCTCCAACCCAGATGGAAGGACCTTTCTATCAGATACTCTTAACTAGCTCATGCTCAGTGAAATTGAAGGGATATTGACTCTTGGATTAGCTCCCACTTCCAAAGTCCCCTAAGCTGGACTGGTCTATAAAAAGGCCTGCTGACCTCAAACTCACCTTAGAACAATGCTCAAACAGAGGAAACTGCACTACACTAGGACAAGACGACGACATCAGAAGTAGCCAGCTTGCCCAAGATGCTGGTCTGACTGGTATGATCATTTATAATGTTTTCTTGATTCCTTGGACCTATGCCTATCTATCAAATATTTTCTATCATGGACACAACTCTATGCTAGTTTAAAACTCAATCCAATTGTTGGGTTGTGGCCAATTACCTGTGTCTAGTAGTTTTGGGTTACCTCGGTGGATTTCTGTTCTCCAGGGCTCTGATTGGATACCCCCTAGGAAATTTATTTTAGATGAGAGTTCAGTCCTATTCTGTCTATTCATGATATTACTAGATGGGATCCTCTCACCTGGCCAATTAATAATATCTGCTCTTATGCTGGCCATAAGTTTTCTCTTAGGGTCATTCAAACTCAGAGTGACAAGCAAAGTTTCAATAAAAAAAAAAAAAACTAACTTCTCATCTATTAAAAGGAAAACTTCCACAATTATGGGATGGATCTATATGGCTGGACTTCCCTTGTGGCTCAGTTGTTTAAAAATCTATCTGCAATGCAGGAGACCTGGGTTTGATCCCTGGGTTGGGAAGATTCCCTGGAGAAGCGAAAGGCTACCCATTCCAGTATTCTGGCCTGGAGAATTCCATGGACTGTATAGTCCATGGGGTCACAAAGAGTTGGACACGACTGAGCAACTTTCACTTTCACACTGCAGTTTATTTCTTTCACAAAGTTCTATACAGGAGAATTCAGTTAAGTCAAATGTTATTAAGGAAAAGATAAACAAGACTTACTGATACTATACAACATAATTATATGTATAACTGTATGTGTAAAATTAAACTTTATTTTACATATTTAACATTCTATATTATTTTTCAGGTTTAAATGATCCTCTATATATTAGGTAAATTTGGCTGATGCTTTGACTGAAAATGTGTGAGACTGTAAGTAGATGACTCAGCCAAGTCTTTTTTGAACTCTTAATCCAAGGAAACTGCAAGATAATAAATGGTATTGCTAAATTTGTGTTAATCTGTTACATACCTATAAATAACTAACATAGATAAGATCAAAGTAAGCTCAGGCATGCTGCCACTCTGCTCCCACAGGACTTTGCATGTAGTCAGTCATTTTAGAATTTACACACAACTAGAATAACTCTTTGGTTATCTGCCTTCCTTATTAGTCTATTGGCAACCTGATGACAGAGATTGTTATCTATAATTCTAGAACCTCAAAGAGTGCCTGATACACAGTAGACACTCAAAGAATATTTGTTTTCAGATAAACTAGGATTCATAATGAGGCCATCATGACAGTGAAGTGATGCAAAAGTGCTTGGAAAAACTGCTTACAAAAAGGACAGGATTTGGTTCTTACAAGAATGGCTAAACCACTATATGCTATCTTTGAATTTTCAGCTCCTCAGGCAGAAAAAAAAATCATTAATATACTATATATGACTTCAAAACAATAAGAATAATCATATAAACCACAAATGAAAATTAGCTTCATTGATTTACAGTCAAGTTTTCAACTCATACAACTGAATAACAAAAAACCCAAACAATCCAACTGAAAAATGGGCAGAAGACCTAAATAGACAATTCTCCAAAGAGGACATACAGATGCCCAACAGGCACATGAAAAGATGCTCATCATCACTAATTATTAGAGAAATGCAAATCAAAACTACAATGAGGTACCACCTCACACTAGTCAGAATGGCCATCATTAAAATGTCTACAAATGATAAATGCTGGAGAGGGTGTAGAGAAAAGGGAACCCTCCTACACTGTTGGTGGGAATGTGAATTGGTGCAGCCACTATGGAAAACAGTATGGATGTTTCTTAGGAAACTAAAAATAGAGTTGCCATATGATCCAGGAATCCCACTCCTGGGTGTGGTTGTATGTGTGTGTATGTTTGTTTGTATCTATGTGTGTGTGTGTGTATAAAACTCAAAAGGATGCTCACATCCCTATGTTTACAGCAGTACTATTCACAATCGTCAAGACACGGAAGCAACCGAAATGTTCATTGACAGATGAATGTATAAAAAAAGATATGGTACATGTATACAATGGAATATTACTTAGCCATAAAAAATGGAATGCCGAGGAGGAGGAGCCAAGATGGCGGAGGAGTAGGACGGGGAGACCACTTTCTCTCCTACAAATTCATCAAAAGAATATCTGAACGCAGAGCAAACTTCACAAAACAACTGATCGCTAGCTGAGGTCATCAGGCGCCCAGAAAAGCAGCCCATTGTCTTCGAAAGGAGGTAGGACAAAATATAAAAGATAAAAAGTGAGACGAAAGAGCTAAGGATGGAGATCCGTCCTGGGAAGGGAGTCTTTAGAGAATGTTTCCAGACACCGGGAAACCCTCGCACTGGCGGGCCTGGGGGAAGTGTTTGAATCTAGGAGGGCAACCTGACTGGGAGGGAAACAATAAATAAAACCCACAGATTACGTGCCCCAAAGCAACTCTCAGCAGAAAAGTGCCCCAGACACCCGCATCCGCCACCAGCAAGTGGGGGCTGCACGGAGAGGAGCGGGCGGCATTGCTTGGGGTAGGGTCCGGGCCTGAGTGCCCTGAGGACAATCGGAGGGAGCTTTTGTGAGTTGCCAACTTGAACTGTGGGAGAGCAGGGAAGAGAGAGAAAATTAACCGGCCCGAACACGCTGCCGGCCGTTCGCAGAACTAAGGGACCGAGAAATTCCAGAGAAGAGCTCGCAGACTGTGGACCGGGCCAGACCCGCCGGAGGCGGGAGCAGGTCGCGGCGAGACACAGGGCGCAGGCACCCGACCGGCGCGGGCGGGGACTGGGGCTGGGGACGCAGAGGGCAGAAGGCGCACGCACCCGACTGGCGCCGGCGGAAACCGAGATTGGGACCGTGGAAGGGAGTGGGCACGCCGCACCTGGGGAGAGTGCGCCTGTCAAGCCCCTGGCTGCCTGGACCACTCTGACGGGGAAGGCACAAGAGCGGACGCAGCCTTTTGTTCCCTGCTTTTGTGGAACACCCGAGGGCTGGAGCTGCGGGCAGCGGGTGGCGCGCTCCATATAGAGCAGCCCGGATCCTGAGCAGCGTAGACGGAGAAAGCAGCGCCAGCCTCTCCCCGCAGCGCCAGCCAGTCCCCGCAGCGTCAGCCCCTCCCAGCAGCGCGACAGAACTAGCTACCTGAATAAGAGTCCACCTCCGCCCGCCTGTGTCAGGGCGGAAATGAGGCTCTGAATAAACCCGCAAACAGAAGCCAAATAAACAAAGGGAACCGCTTCAGAAGAGAGCGGTGCAACAGATTAAAATCCCTGTAGAAAACACCGATTACACCGGAAGAGGCCTGTAGATATCGAGAAGTGTAAGCTGGAACGAGGAGATATCTGAAACTGAGCCGAACCGACACTGACCGCAACAGCTCCAGAGAAATTCCTAGATATATTTTTACTCTTTTTTTTTTTTTTTAAATAAGAAAAAAAAATTTTTTTTAATTTTTTCTTTTTTATTTTTTCTCTTTTATTTTCCTTTAAAATTCCCTATTACTCCCCCATTACTCCTTGACTTTCATTTTCATAGATTTTTATGATTTTTTTAATTAGGGAAAATTCTTTTTTTTTTTTCTTTTTTTCTCCTTTTTCTCTTCTATTTTCTATTTTTCTTTTTCTCATATTTCTTTTAAAGTCCTCTAGTACTCCTCTACTACTCCTTAATTTTCATTTTCAATACACTATAACCTTACCAAAAAAAAAAAAAAAGAAGAGAAGCCCTATTTTTTAAACTGAACTTCATATATATTTTTAAAATTTTTCTGTGTGTGTTTCGGTTTTTGTTTTTAATATAGTATTTTTAAGAGTCTAATCTCTACTCTAGATTTTTAATTTTTGTTTTTCAATATATGATATAAATTGGGAACATTTAAGAATCCAATGTTCAGTTCCCATTTTTATTCAGGAGTGTGTTGATTATTCTCTCCCAATCTTGACTCTCTGTTTTCTACCTCAGAACACCTCCATTTCTTCCTTTCCCCTTCTCTTCCCAATCCAATTCTATGATTCTTGATGGGTGTCTGAGCTACGGAGAACACTCTGGGAACAGACAACTGCGTAGATCTGTCTCTCTCCTCTTGAGTCCCCCTTTTTCTCCTCCTGCTCATCACTATCTCCCTCCTCCCTCTCCTCTTCTTCATGTAACTCTGTGAACCTCTCTGGGTGTCCCTAACGGGGGAGAATCTTTTCGCCATTAACCTAGAAGTTTTATTATCAGTGCTGTATAGTTGGAGAAGACCTGAGACTACAGGAAGAATAAAACTAAAATCCAGAGGCAGGAGATTTAAGCCCAAAACCGGAGAACACCAGAAAAATCCTGACTACATGGAACTTTAAGTAATAAGTGACCGTCCAAAAGGCTCCATACCTACACTGAAACCAACCACCACCCAAGAGCCAATAAGTTTTAGAGCAAGACATACCAAGCAAATTCTCCAGCAACGCAGGAACATAGCCCTAAATGTCAACATACAGGCTGCCCAAGGTGACACCTAACACATAGACCAATCTCAAAACTCATTACTGAGCACTCCATTGCTCTCCAGAGAGAAGAAATCAAGTTCCACGCACCAGAACACTGACGCAAACTTTCATAACCAGGAAACCTTGACAAGCCAATCGTCTAACCCCACCCACTGGGTTAATCCTCCACAATAAAAAGGAACCACAAACCTCCAGAATACAGAAAGCCCAGTCCAGACACAGCAATCTAAACAAGATGAAAAGGCAGACAAATACCCAACAGGTAAAGGAACATGAAAAATGCCCACCAAGTCAAACAAAAGAGGAGGAGATAGGGAATCTACCTGAAAAACAATTTAGAATAATGATAATAAAAATGATCCAAAATCTTGAAAACAAAATGGAGTTACAGATAAATAGCCTGGAGACAAAGATTGAAAAGATGCAAGAAATGTTTAATAAAGACCTAGAAGAAATAAAAAAGAGTCAATTAAAAATGAATAATGCAATGAATGAGATCAAAAACACTCTGGAGGGAACCAAGAGTAGAATAATGGAAACAGAAGATAGGATAAGTGAGGTAGAAGATAAAATGGTGGAAATAAATGAAGCAGAGAGGAAAAAAGAAAAAAGGATCAAAAGAAATGAGGACAACCTCAGGGACCTCTGGGACAATGTGAAATGCCCCAACATTCAAATCATAGGAATCCCAGAAGAAGAAGACAAAAAGAAAGGCCATGAGAAAATACTCGAGGAGATAATAGCTGAAAACTTCCCTAAAATGGGGAAGGAAATAGCCACCCAAGTCCAAGAAACCCAGAGAGTCCCAAACAGGATAAACCCAAGGCAAAACACTCCAAGACACATATTAATCAAATTAACAAAGATCAAACACAAAGAACAAATATTAAAAGCAGCAAGGGAGAAACAACAAATAACACACAAAGGGATTCCCATAAGGATAACAGCTGATCTATCAATAGAAACCCTCCAGGCCAGAAGGGAATGGCAGGACATACTGAAAGTAATGGAAGAGAATAACCTACAACCTAGATTACTGTATCCAGCAAGGATCTCATTCAGATATGAAGGAGAATTCAAAAGCTTTACAGACAAGCAAAAGCTGAGAGAATTCAGCACCACCAAACCAGCTCTTCAACAAATGCTAAAGGATCTTCTCTAGATAGGAAATGCAGAAAGGTTGTATAAACGTGAACCCAAAACAACAAAGTAAATGGCAACGGGACCACACCTATCAATAATTACCTTAAATGTAAATGGGTTGAATGCCCCAACCAAAAGACAAAGATTGGCTGAATGGATACAAAAACAAGACCCCTATATATGCTGTCTACAAGAGACCCACCTCAAAGCAAGAGACACATACAGACTAAAAGTGAAGGGCTGGAAAAAAATATTTCACGCAAACGGAGACCAAAAGAAAGCAGGAGTCGCAATACTCATATCAGATAAAATAGACTTTCAAATAAAGGATGTGAAAAGAGACAAAGAAGGACACTACATAATGATCAAAGGATCAATCCAAGAAGAAGATATAACAATTATAAATATACATGCACCAAACATAGGAGCACCGCAATATGTACGGCAAACGCTAACGAGTATGAAAGGAAATTAACAGTAACACAATAATAGTGGGAGACTTTAATACCCCACTCACAACTATGGATAGATCAACTAAACAGAAAATTAACAAGGAAACACAAACCTTGAATGACACAATGGACAAGCTAGACCTAATTGATATCTATAGGACATTTCACCCCAAAACAATCAACTTCACCCTTTTCTCAAGTGCACACGGAACCTTCTCCAGAATAGATCACATCCTGGGCCATAAATCTGGTCTTGGAAAATTCAAAAAAATTGAAATCATTCCAATCATCTTTTATGACCACAGTGCAGTAAGATTAGATCTCAATTACAGGAAAACAAATTGTTAAAAATTCAAACATATGCAGGCTAAATAACACGCTTCTGAATAACCAACAAATCACAGAAGAAATCAAAAAAGAAATCAAAATATGCATAGAAATGAATGAAAATGATAACACAACAACCCAAAACCTATGGGATACTGTAAAAGCAGTGCTAAGGGGAAGGTTCATAGCATTACAGGCTTACATCAAGAAACAAGAAAAAAACCAAATAAATAACCTAACTCTACACCTAAAGCAATTAGAGAAGGAAGAAATGAAGAACCCCAGGGTTAGCAGAAGGAAAGAAATCTTAAAAATCAGGGCAGAAATAAATGCAAAAGAAACTAAAGAGACCATAGCAAAAATCAACAAAGCTAAAAGCTGGTTTTTTGAAAAAATAAACAAAATTGACAAACCATTAGCAAGACTCATTAAGAAGCAAAGAGAGAAGAATCAAATTAACAAAATTAGAAATGAAAATGGAGAGATCACAACAGACAACACTGAAATACAAAGGATCATAAGAGACTACTACCAGCAGCTCTATGCCAATAAAATGGACAACTTGGATGAAATGGACAAATTCTTAGAAAAGTATAACCTTCCAAAACTGAACCAGGAAGAAATAGAAGATCTTAACAGACCCATCACAAGCAAGGCAATCGAAACTGTAATCAAAAATCTTCCAGCAAACAAAAGCCCAGGACCAGATGGCTTCACAGCTGAATTCTACCAAAAATTTAGAGAAGAGCTAACACCTATCTTACTCAAACTCTTCCAGAAAATTGCAGAGGAAGGTAAACTTCCAAACAAGTTCTATGAGGCCACCATTACCCTAATTCCAAAACCAGACAAAGATGCCACAAAAAAAGAAAACTACAGGCCAATATCACTGATGAACATAGATGAAAAAATCCTTAACAAAATTCTAGCAAACAGAATCCAACAACATATTAAAAAAATCATACACCACGACCAAGTGGGCTTTATCCCAGGAATGCAAGGATTCTTTCATATCCACAAATCAATGTAATACACCACATTAACAAATTGAAAGATAAAAACCATATGATTATCTCAATAGATGCAGAGAAAGCCTTTGACAAAATCCAACACCCATTCATGATTAAAAAACTCTCCAGAAAGCAGGAATAGAAGGAACATACCTCAACATAATAAAAGCTATATATGACAAACCCACAGCAAGTATCACCCTCAATGGTGAAAAATTGAAAGCATTTCCCCTGAAATCAGGAACAAGACAAGGGTGCCCACTCTCACCACTACTATTCAACAGAGTGTTGGAAGTTTTGGCCACAGCAATCAGAGCAGAAAAAGAAGTAAAAGGAATCCAGATAGGAAAAGAAGAAGTGAAACTCTCGCTGTTTGCAGATGACATGATCCTCTACATAGAAAACCCTAAAGACTCTTCCAGAAAATTACTAGAGCTAATCAATGAATATAGTAAAGTTGCAGGATATAAAATTAACACAGAAAAATCCCTTGCATTCCTATATACTAACAATGAAAAAACAGAAAGAGAAATTAAGGAAACAATACCATTCACCATTGCAACAAAAAGAATAAAATATTTAGGAGTATATCTACCTAAAGAAACAAAAGACCTATACATAGAAAACTATAAAACACTGATGAAAGAAATCAAAGAGGACACAAACAGATGGAGAAACATACCGTGTTCATGGATTGGAACAATCAATATTGTCAAAATGGCTATTCTACCCAAAGCAGTCTATAGATTCAATGCAATCCCTATCAAGCTACCAACGGTATTTTTCACAGAACTAGAACAAATAATTTCACAATTTGTATGGAAATACAAAAAACCTCGAATAGCCAAAGTAATCTTGAGAAAGAAGAATGGAACTGGAGGAATCAACCTGCCTGACTTCAGACTCTACTACAAAGCCACAGTCATCAAGGCAGTATGGTACTGGCACAAAGACAGAAATATAGATCAATGGAACAGAATAGAAAGCCCAGAGATAAATCCACAAACTTATGGACACCTTATCTTTGACAAAGGAGGCAAGGATATACAATGGAAAAAAGACAACCTCTTTAACAAGTGGTGCTGGGAAAGCTGGTCAGCCACTTGTAAAAGAATGAAACTAGAACACTTTCTAACACCATACACAAAAATAAACTCAAAATGGATTAAAGATCTAAATGTAAGAACAGAAACTATAAAACTCCTAGAGGAGAACATAGGCAAAACACTCTCTGACATAAACCACAGCAAGATCCTCTATGACCCACCTCCCAGAATATTGGAAATAAAAGCAAAACTAAACAAATGGAACCTAATGAAACTTAAAAGCTTTTGCACTACAAAGGAAACTATAAGTAAGGTGAAAAGACAGCCCTCAGATTGGGAGAAAATAATAGCAAATGAAGAAACAGACAAAGGATTAATCTCAAAAATATACAAGCAACTCCTGCAGCTCAATTCCAGAAAAATAAATGACCCAATCAAAAAATGGGCCAAAGAACTAAACAGACATTTCTCCAAAGAAGACATACAGATGGCTAACAAACACATGAAAAGATGCTCAACATCACTCATTATCAGAGAAATGCAAATCAAAACCACAATGAGGTACCATTACACACCAGTCAGGATGGCTGCTATCCAAAAGTCTACAAGCAATAAATGCTGGAGAGGGTGTGGAGAAAAGGGAACCCTCTTACACTGTTGGTGGGAATGCAAACTAGTACAGCCACTATGGAGAACAGTGTGGAGATTCCTTAAAAAACTGGAAATAGAACTGCCATATGACCCAGCAATCCCACTTCTGGGCATACACACTGAGGAAACCAGATCTGAAAGAGACACGTGCACCCCAATGTTCATCGCAGCACTGTTTATAATAGCCAGGACATGGAAGCAACCTAGATGCCCATCAGCAGATGAATGGATAAGGAAGCTGTGGTACATATACACCATGGAATATTACTCAGCCGTTAAAAAGAATTCATTTGAACCAGTCCTAACGAGATGGATGAAGCTGGAGCCCCTTATACAGAGTGAAGTAAGCCAGAAAGATAAAGAACATTACAGCATACTGACACATGTATATGGAATTTAGAAAGGTGATAACGATAACCTTATATGCAGAACAGAAAAAGAGACACAGAAATACAGAACAGACTTTTGAACTTTGTGGGAGAATGTGAGGGTGGGATATTTCAAAAGAATAGCATGTATACTATCTATGGTGAAACAGATCACCAGCCCAGGTGGGATGCACGAGACAAGTGCTCCGGCCTGGTGCACTGGGAAGACCCAGAGGAATCGGGTGGAGAGGGAGGTGGGAGGGGGGATCGGGATTGGGAATACATGTAAATCCATGGCAGATTCATATCAATGTATGACAAAACCCACTGGAAAAAAAAAATAAAAAAAAATAAAAAAAAAAAGAAATATTTTCTAGCACACGGTTTTAAATTGCTTATATTTATCTAACACATTCCCACTACTAGTTTTTATAAACTCTTCAACCATATTTTTTTTCTCAGCATATTATGGGAAAATATAATCTTATTTTGTATTATAAATATTTTACCATTTTGATCTGATTCATGTTCATTACTTCAGGCTGTTCTGTGTATTCTTATTCATATTTTTATTAGGATAACATAATTTTATTCTCATGTTGAAAACTTGTTCATACTGGCCTTTGGAAGTATGTTCTGGTGAACTTTAAGTTGTAACAGTAATCTCCTTGAGAAAAATAAAAAATGTGTAGGCTGCAAGAGGGTGTGAGCAATGCTTGAAAAGGATTCAGTTATAAATTGGAAAAAAAAAAAAAAATTCTTGTCTCAAAAGGTAAAGGGTTCAGATTAGAGAAGAAAAGCATCTCCCTCCCCATTTTCTGCTAAGCAATATTAAAACGTGTTCTCTTGTACTTGACTTTAGTTTTCTGTCTTTGTCAGAAGAAGACATATAAAGCTTATAAGAAAATTTCTTCAGCACTATTTACTAATACCCTAACTGCAAACACATTCAAGGTCTGAGGATGCTAATAGGCTTAGAGCTGTAATTACATTGCAGTGACTTTTGACTTCAAGATAAGTTTCATAAGCACAAGAATTTATGCTAGCTAACATTTAAACACAAATTTTAATTATGATATAAAAATCAAATTAAAGTGTATTTGACTAGATGAATAATTTATTTAGCCTTTTACTAGAAATAATGCTTAGACCTAAAGAATATAGATATATAGAGACAATAATCTTTATGAAGACATAAATGTAAGGTAAGATTCTTTAAAGGAAGAAAATTAGAAATGAATGAAAATGGCAAACATGAATTATTTTGTTATTACATTTGTTATTAAATTTCACTTAAGAAAATCACTAATTTGAAATTGCAGAGATTCTTTGGCACAATTTACCCTTGTGAACCAATACCATGAGATGGTAGTGTCTAAGCTGCAGAATGTCATTCTTACCAACACTTCCAAACTCCTTTCACAACTTAAAAAGAAATATCAAGAAATATCAAGAAATTACCATTATAACTGACAAAACAGTTTGAAATCAGATGAGCACAACATCTTTGTGTCACAGACACAATGAGACAGAGTGGCTTCCCTAAGGTTTTAGGAGTGGTTATCGACAATGGCAATGGCACCCCACTCCAGTACTCTCGCCTGGAAAATCCCATGGACGGAGGAGCCTGGTAGGCTGCAGTCCACGGGGTCACGAAGAGTCGGACTCGACTGAGCGACTTCACTTTCACTTTTCACGTTTATGCATTGGAGAAGGAAATGGCAACCCACTCCAGTGTTCTTGCCTGGAGAATCCCAGGGATGGGGGAGCCTGGTGGGCTGCCGTCTATGGGGTCACACAGAGTCGGACACAACTGAAGTGACTTAGCAGCATCGACTATCAAACAGTAGTAGGTGAACTGCTGTTGGGTCCAGTATGGTTACCATAACTTCCTGAAAATAGAAATAGCAGCCTAAATAATGCTGCAAATAAATGTCTGAGGTTTAAAATACCTGGTCTCTTAATGAACACCAGAGAAAAATAACTAGCTAATTAACTGAAAGAAAAAAAAAAAAAAACCTGCTGGGGTAGCCTTGTCCTCTTTTAAACTGATGTGTACAAGTAAGTGAGCAGGCAAAAATGCCCAAATATTCAAGAAAAAGAAGGTAGGAATTTTAGTAACACATTGTTTTTCAGAAGTTGCCAGAGTTCTTGTGAAACTGTGAAAGTAGCTAATTTCCTTTTTCTACACCTGCTGATCCCATTGTCTACGTTTCACAATCAGCATATAATCAGTGTTTTCTGAGTGAAGGAATCCGTCAGTCAATTAAAGTACTAAAGCTCAAATTCCCTAATTCAAAATGTAGAGACTCACCTCTGCCTCTATTGAAGAAACACGAAGTACTACAGATGAGACAGGAGGGAACGGGACGGGACACAAATGCTGGATAAATGAGGAAGGGACACAGCTATTGGGATGCAATAAAAACCTGGAACCAGCTGAAACGGAGGTGGCTTTGAGAGGAGTCCAGTCATTGACTTTTATCTCATTATACCTTCATTATAATACTAAAAGATCACTCCTCCTTATGCTGTGACAATTTCAAGATGAACCATAAAAGGCAAAAAAAGTGGGCAGTGACCCAATTCCTGGGAAATCCTTGCCCTTCCCTGAAACAGCAAGAATATTCCTTCCACTCATTAGCATATCAAGTTATTCAGCCCATAAACACCAATGACCCCAGGGCCCAGGGCCCCTCTCATGTTCTGAGATGACCCCCATGCCCTGGGGTTGCTCTCACCTTCTAAGAAGGTCTGCATTTTGCCTATGAAATGTGTATCCCTCTATTTTATCAAGTAAACTCTTTTTTGCCTTTCTTTGGCTCCCTGTTGAATTCTTTCCTGTGCAAAGCCACTTGGCAGTCTGTCCTAAGGACTTCTGCAGGGCCCAGGATGTGACATTTCCCTCTCCTGCAACAAAGCTGCTCATCTAACTTGAAAATTCCTATGTGAAACTACCAGCCTGAATGTCATAATGAACATCTCATCTCATTCTCAGGCCCTAAGCTTTTCATTTCAGAGGTGAGAGTGTGTACAACAGCACAATGTATTATGCCTTTTACACTGCACTACACACATCCTTATTATCCCAGTCAATTTAAGAACATGTGCCATCTTCATGGGTTCAGTATCCAACCTGCAAATAGTTATACCTTGAGCCAACTTCCTGCTCCACGAAGTAACTGGTGCCATTGGAGGCTAGCAATCAAAGCCACAGAACACCCACTCTCCAGTGTGCCAAGGGCTCAGAAACCACGGAAAGAAGTCTGAGTTGAAGATACCATCTGGATTGATTCAGAAGACACATCATCCACACTCACCCTCACATCTGTTGAGTTACTGAGGTACTTAGCATCCATGTATCCCTCTAATTTCCAAGTGGAAAAACAAGACATACTTGAAGCTGCACACCCACATTCACTACCCATGGGACTCCTGGCCTGTCTTCACTGTTGTTTATCAATATCAACTATTACATAGACCCAGCGTCAAGAAAGGCCACTGTTCACAGAGAAAGAAATACTCATCTCTAGCAAGCAATAAGACAACACCCAGCAACAACTGAAACATCCATGGGTGGATGAATGAACAGAGACTCTGTCACCAGTAATGTCCACTGGGTCCCTGGAAAAATAAGATGGAATCTAGGTGATAAGATAAAAGTTTAACTTCTTTTGTGCTTAGTCTAGTTTTACTTGCTGACAGGAAGCCCTGTGCAGAGGCCTTGCTCCTAATTTATCACATTAGAGCTCCGAGTCCAGAACCTCTGTGCCTGACACCCCAATTGGCATGCTGTGTGCAGAAGTACCTCACAGGACACCTCAATTCAAGACGGCAGTGGCATACCACATGCAGAGATGCAGCACGCAGCACTTCAGTTTGAAATGTCCTGAGGAAAATAGCTGTGCCTGACCCTCAAGGATGCCGCCCTTCCTCCACAGGTGAGAACCCTACAGAGCAGCCCTTTTCGGGACAGCATGCACTTTGGAGCAAGAGCTCACCTCTCTCCATTCTTTAATCAAAGAATAAAGCTTTCTTTTGCTTCTGAACCAAACTTGGTCTCCTTCTATTGGAGCAAGTGACACAGGGCCGGAGAATCCTTATTGGAGCCTAACTTGAAAGGGTAACAAATTTTGGTGACCCAGGTGTGATGGACCATGGCCTTTTTGCCTGCAGCTATCCACTAGGCTCTGGGCTTACCCCAGTTCCAGAAGGAGGATGGCAGAGGCTTTGGGAGGTTTGAGTGAGGATGACTGGCTGTGACCTCTGACTGTACTCTGATGGGGTAAAATGGTGGTAGAATTCAGAGCAACTCTGCTCGACAACTCAACAGTCAGGTGTGGTGTGCACGCAGCATAGCTCCCAGAGTAATCTGGACTGTGACGCCTTGAGGGGATCATACTGTGTCATTACTGGGGATCAGAGATGGAAACTCATGTGTATCTTCCTGTCCACTCATGTGTATCTGCCCAGTCCACTGCCCCTGACTGGCCTTCCCACAGTGCCAGACAACCAGGGAAAGTGAGGATCTGTGGGCTAAAGGGAATTGTGGCCATTTGGCCCACTGTCTCACCAGCAGTAGCGCCCTCTTAATCCAAGTACAAAAGGCAGTGGCAACCACACCAAGGCTTTTTGCTCTCCTTGCCAACCTCCAGGGGTCAACAGTAGCATTCTCCATAGTCACTTTTGGTTTGGTAAAGGAAAGGCCAGCCCCGTGAGCCAAGAGGTGAGACCAGGACAAGGACCAGGTAGTAAGGACCACATGACAAAATGGAATGAAAATGCTCCATTTGAGTTTAGGAAAAAGGCACTGGGGAACCCAGACTGTGAAAGGTTCCCAAGGAAGGTGACCAGTGACTTGACCTCTTCTGGTCAGTGCTAGTTTCTCGGAAGTGGGCTGAGGAGCCCTGTGAGCTGCTGCCAACACCAGGAACCCCATTATAGGGAAGCCCAGTAAGCTGCTGGCAAGAAGAGGAAACACCCACTGCCCAACCTCGCCTCCCCCTGCCCTTAGCTTGTGAGGCAAGGTGATTTTTTATTGACCCCTAAGGTTCCATAGGCTATCCTCAAAATATCTGCACAAAATACCAGCTGCTCCAGTGATCTGGTGAGTGTCCCATGGGAATCCTTCATGCTTTTAGTGGTCCTTCTCACTGAGTGAGAAGTCTGAAAACTCATTCTCTTTGGCCAAAAGGAGGAAAAAGAAGAGCCCTGTCTCAGACAGCTGTGCCACTCCCTAAAAGACCAAGGTGGTCTGAAACGAACATGGCTGAGCTACTCTGGCCTGGAAGCAGTCGGGTCTATCCCCCTGTGGAACATTCTGACTGAAGAAGAAAAGACTGTTTGAAGCATAGGCCACCATGAATTCAAAGAGAACCCCCAACTCTATCACATCTCATGCCTACTTCAGTCTCTTAAGGAATCCATTACTAGTTTGGTTGCTGGTTCCAAATTTCCTGAATTCGAAATCTTATTTGGGTCAAATCTCGTGGCATTTGTGTGCCAATAAATCACTCCAGCTGCCCCCTTGGTAACTGGTAACGAACCCAAAACAGAACACCTAAGGTATGGAGAACCAAACGTCCACCATACCTAAGCACATCCAGTTAGGGTGCATCCTACAGAATTGGAAGTTTTTCATGTATGAAAATGTTTAATTTTCCTATGTAATACAGCCTGCCTCCAGCACTGGCTAGGAGATGTGAGAAGTTGGCCTATCACTGGGTCTTCTGATTACCAGCCAGGGTCCAACAACCCACAAGTAAAAGTACTTCCTTTGAGGCAGTTCCCTGACAGAAAAGGACTCATCCAGGTATACACATCCCATTTACCACTTCTGATCTGTATAACCACACAAGTCATAGTAAGGGGTGGAGGTAAGATCCAGAAGCCCTCCTGAATCTGATTAGGGGAATCTTTTGGATCCATGACCCCAGCTGGCTAACACCCAGAGCCTCCTCAATGTACTGCTAATGGGAAGGAAAAAGGCCATGGTCTTTTTAAAAGTCCAAGAGGAAGAGATGAAGGGAATATAAACAATGTAGTTTGTGTTATTTTCAGACCTGGGAATTATGTGCCCCCAGATAATGAACTCAACTGGGACCACCAATGAAAAGGAGGGTGGAAGAAAGATGGACTCATTTTAAAAACATGATCCTAAAGGGAATCTAGGCAACAGGAAAGAAACCTGTCAACTGGAATAGATAAAAGAAATCAGCAACTAACAGAAAACCCTTTGGCATTCCTAGAGCATCAGGGAACGCCTCCACATCTACATAGCAGCTGACCCAAAGTCTTTGGAAGGGGACACAATCCTGAGGTCATATTTCATTTCTCAAAGTGTCCCTGACATCAGGCATAAACTTCAGAAACTGGAAATAGAACCAGATACCTCTACCTCTTGCCCAGTTAAGGTTGCCCACAAGGTGTTTAATAACTGAGACACAGAGGAGGAAAAGTCAGCATAAAATGGCCAGGGCACAAACCAATCTACTGGCTGTTGCCCTCCAATGCCAACTGGTCAGCCAGGGAATCGGACAAACCACACATGGAGACTCTCTCGTACATAAAACTTCTTTCCCAAAAAACAGCAAATGATAAGTAACCTTATATGCTGCACCCAGCAGTAGAGATTTTAGGATGTTAGGGGCCAAGGGAGGGGTCTGTGCACTGACCAGTAAGCCATGTTGCTTTTACTTCAATTTGAGTGGCCTGACTGCAAAAAGTGTGCAGGAGCCACTGGTAACAGCAACTCGGCAAACAGAGGCAGCTAGCCTCACCCGGCCGAACAAATGAGGAGAAGGATCAAAGAGGCCCTCCCCAGCCTTGCTGGCTTCTGCCTTTTTCCGGGGCCCCTTAATAACCATCCTTCTCTTGCTGACATTTGCGCGTGTATCTTAAACTGTCGAGTGTCCTTTGTCTCCAAAAGGTTAGAATCTATAAAACGTCCAAGGGTGGTAGCTCAGAGACGCAAACAGGGCTAAGACCTGAGGAAAATCAAACATAACTAAAGGCAGCTGGGGAAAAGTTCCGCTCCTCTCCCCGGGCTATGAAATCAGTAGAAAGCAGTTAAAGACGGCAAACCACCGCCCCTCAGCGCCCCTCGACAATAAGGCGCCCACCATGTCACCAGCAAAGCTTATTAACAATCCCAGGGAAACACAATCTAGACAATACAATGGGGTCTAACCTTTTTTTTTTTCCCCTCTGTGTTTTGTCTTCTTTCTCTTGCTCATAGGGTGACATGTGAAGAGCCCATGCAGCCCGCACTTAGCTCTTCAGACCAGAGTTCTCTAGGGCAAGGTGGCTGCATCCGACCCCTCAGTTCTGTGGGTTGTGGGCAGATGTGCTGCGCTCCATGCTAGAACCTGAGTCATCAGCAACACCGCTATCCTGCGAGAACCCCACTTCACGAGATCTCGTGAGATCTCCAGCACTAGAGAACTCCGCCACATGAGAACTCTGACCCTTCCTCACTGATCCCATTAAAGCAGCCGCGCCCTTGGCCTGGCCTGTCAAGGAGAGCATGCTCAAGAGCAGGGGCTCACACCGCTCCACCTTTTAATTAAAGAATACAGCTTTCCATTGCTTCTGAACTGAATTTCACCTCCTTCTATTGGCTTGAAGGACATTAGGCAGGAGGATGTTTGTGGGGGCCCAACTCTAAAGGGTCAGTAATGTATATGGTATATACATACAGTAGAATAATATTCAGCCTTAAAACCAGAAGAAAATCCTCTCAAAGGCAACAATATGGATGAGCATCATGGATATTATGCTAAATGAAATAAACCAGTTACAGAAATGTTGCATGAATCCATTTGCATGAGGCATTTAAAACAGTCAAATTCACAGAATTAAAGAGTGGAATGATGGTTGCCAGGGGCTGGGGAGAAGAGTAAATGAGTTACTAATTAACAAAGTTTCAGTTAAGCAAGATAAGATCTAGGATCTACTGTACAACATTGTACCTATAGTCAATAAATAGTGTACATGCACACACACGAACAGCCCCCAGCTCTGGAATATTAACACTTGCCTCCCAGTATGGAGGGAGTATTCTAAGGTGAGGTGCCTGTCTTTCTGTCTCTATGCCTTTTGTCCAGTGGATTCTCCCTGAGATGTCCCTACTGCTCAGCTGGCAATGGTGATCAGAGATCTCTCAAACTTATCCATGTAATTTGTCCTGGACCCTCCCTTCTTGCCCTCCATCCCCAGATTCCCCATCTTCTTTACTTCCAGTGCTTTCTCTACATAATGCTGAACTCTGGATTTAGAATCCTGACAGCTATCTTACCCTGGGGTCCCTGGACTTGCTTTGCATGTGACTGCTCTCACTGACTCTGGATAACGCTGTCCTTTTGGATCCTCACTAGTTAAGATTTTCCTGTCTGGCCCTCTTCCCTGACACCTGGTCAGTCTGAGCAAATCCTTGTTTCTCAAATGAAGGAGAAATACCATGTTGACATATCAGAACTTTAAAGCATACCAAGAAATATTCTGTTATTCAGCAAATCACTGTATAAATTCAGTTTAGTATAAGTGAGGTTGTAATATCATTTTCTGCTAAACCTAATTAGAAAAAAAGGCAATATAAAATAATAGTGAGACATTATTTTCTCACTCTTAAGTTTGACTACAATTTAAAGGATGCGTAAAATACATTAATTAGTGAAACTAATAATTAGAAGAAAAATTTTGGAAATAAATTTGGGCAATATTTATAAAAATATACAATTTTAACACCATTTGCATTTTGCAATATATTTCCTTTGAGGAAGCATGCACATGTACCCTGTAATGCATTTCCAAAATGTTGATTTCAGTTCCATAAACATATTAAATGGGAAACAACTTAGTTTCTAATTAGTAGAATGGCTAATTCATTATGACACACACTTGCTTTGGGTAGTTACATAAGTGAGGCTATGTATATGTGTTGTCATGGAAAGATCCTGCATTCATTTTATTAAGTGGCAAAGGAAAATAGAAAAACAACACATTATTTTTATCCATTAAATTAAAAACATATTTATAGTACATTTCTATATTGGAAATCCTAGAGTCATCTTTTAAATAATACATACTAGACTCTGACTTGTGGTTAACTCTCAGTGAGGGCATAAATTTCAGAGAAACTGTAAAGCAGAGAACTTTGATTTATGTATATTGTTAAAACTCTTTTGCCACAAAAATATATGTGCCAGTAGTTTTCTTATTAAGATATTAAAAATAAATGAAATAAAGTAGCCAATAAGATAGAATGTGTTAATAACGTAGAGTGATTGCTGCATGATATAACACACACAACCTGAATTTTGAATGGATTAACAGAGATATTTATTTTTTGTGAAAGTGAAATCTGATGTAGGTTGTCCTGGCCACAAGGTTATCATGTGACCCATGGACCCAGGCTGTTCAGCCTTCCAGTTCCACCATCACAACACAAACTCTCTGGGGTTGCTGCTAAATGAGAGAGAAAGCACAGAGGTGGCATATTGACTCATATTCTTTCACTTGAAAGAGGCAAACTGCTTTTTCTGATATGTCAGCAGCAAGGGACACATGATGGGGACAAAAACAACATATACCATTAAATTATACTTTATTCTCATGTTCATCTTCCTAAGCCTGCATAAAGTACTCTGGTGACAGAGTCCTTCTTTTTATCATCTGGAGACATTAGGGAATAATGAGAAGAGAAATGAATTATATAAAGGACAGAAGGCTTACCTCTGGCTGGGAGGAGTGGAATAGTGTGGGCTCTAGACCAGTTCAGATCAAGGGTTTAGTCCTGGCACAGTCACAAACTATTCTATTAATTCAGGCACATCCCAAGTTCTATGAACCACAGTTTCTTCATCTGTGCAGTGGGATCTAATAAACACTATGTCAAAAGTCTATTGGAATGCATGTAATGTATATAAAATGCCTGGCACAGTGCTTGGTATATCTTAAATCTCTATGAATGGGCATTATTACCCTGATTATTCTGACCACAAATGCAATCACCCTTATCTACTTTTTTAATTAAAAAATTAATCAAGGATGTATCAGAGGACACAAATCACTATAGGATATGAAATATAAAATCAGGTAAAAATTTACTTAGCAAGTAAAAAATTAAATAAAAATTTCCCCTCAAATAGTCTATTGCATAATTTAGGTGTGCAGGTGTCACCCCAACTGGATAAAACTCAAAGATCCAAGAATTTATGGGACTTCCCTGGTGGTCCAGTGGTTAAAATTCCATGCTTCCAGTGTAGGGGGCACGAGTTTGACCCCTGGTCAGGGAACTAAGATCCCACATGCCACATGGCGTGGCTGGAAAAAAAAAATCCTAGAACTTGTGTCAAGGACTAACTCCTTCCCTGCGTGACATGCAAACCACCACTGTTTTCATTTATTTTACTCTTACCAAAAACCAAGTCCCTGATTAAATTTGCCAAAATACATTCATGATAACCTAATTAAAATGCTCTATGAATGTAGTGGACTCTGGACCTCTAAGTCCTACATATACAGTGCCAGCCCAATGTCTTCTGCATATATCATCTCAAGGGACTATCAAACTTATGTTTCAGACTCCTTGGAGATACTGTGCATAAAACACTTAGGTTGCAATGTGCTCAACTGTGCTGGGACAAAAGCACAGGACACCTTCCATTCCTGCCTTTATTTATGATCTCAAAGTAACTGCTAGAAATTCCCACTCCAAGCTTTTATCTACCAATGCTGAGTTACACCATCTGATAATATGGCTCCTGCTCAACTCTCCCATAATTGCATCTTCTCTACCACCCAACTGAACCACACATTACCTCAATAGCAAACAAACACTTCAATTAAAAAATGAGCAGAGGACCTGAATAGGCCTGAACACGTACACATGCCAACATGCATAAAAAGATGTCGAATATCACTAATTATCAGGGAAATACAAATCAAAATTTGCAATCAGTTATCACGTCATACCTGTTAAAATGGCTAACATCAAAAAGACAAGGCATACGGACTTCCTTGGCAGTCCAGTGGCTAAGACTCCATGCTCCCAATGCAGAGGGCCTGGGTTTGATCCTTGGTCAGAGAACTGGATCCTACATGCTGCAACTAAAAATCCTGCATACTGCAGCTAAGACCCAGCACAGCCAAATAAAATAAATAAACCTATATATATATATATATATATATATATATTTTTTTTTTTTTTTTTTTAAAAAGACAAGGCATAACAAGTGTTGGCAAAGATGTGGAGAAAAAAGAATGAAAGTGAAAGTGTTAGTCACTCAGTTGTGTCTCACTTTTTGTGACCTCAGGGACGATAGCCGCCCAGGCTCCTCTGTCCGTGGAATTCTCCAGGGAAAAATATTGGAGTGGGTTGCCATACCCTTCTCCAGGGGATTTTCCTGACCCAGGGATCAAACCTGGGTCTCCTGTGTGCAGGCAGATTCTTTACTGTCTGAACTACCAGGGAAGCCAAATACTTGTGTACTACTGATGGAAATGCACTTTGGTGCAGACACTATGGAAAACAGTATGAAGATTCTTGAGAAAGAGATGGGAATACCAGACTACCTGACCTGCCTCCTGAGAAATCTGCATGCAGGTCAAGAAGCAACAGTTAGAACTGGACATGGAACAACAGAATGGTTCCAAATAGGAAAAGGAGTACATCAAGGCTGCATATTGTCACCCTCCTATTTAACTTATATGCAGAGTACATCATGTGAAATGCTGGGCTGGATGAAGCACAAGCTGGAAACAAGATTGCCAGGAGAAATATCAATAACCTCAGACGTGTAGATGACACCACCCTTATGGCAGAAAGTGAAGAAGAACTAAAGAGCCTCTTGATGAAAGTGAAAGAGGAGAGTGAAAAAGTTGGCTTAAAACTCAACATTCAGAAAACAAAGATCATGGCAACCGGTCCCATCACTTCATGGCAAATAGATAGAGCAACAGTGGAAGCAGTGGCAGGCTTTATTCTTTTGGCTCCAAAATCACTTCAGATTGTGACTGCAGCCATGAAATTAAAAGACACTTACTCCTTGGAAGAAAAGTTATGACCAACCTAGACAGCATATTACAAAGCAGAGACATTACTTTGCTGACAAAGGTCTGTCTAGTCAAAGCTATGGTTTTTCCAGTAGTCACGTATGGATGTGGGAGTTGTACTATAAAGAAAACTGAGCACTGAAGAATTGATGCTTTTGAACTGTGGTGTTGGAGAAGACTCTTGAGAGTCCCTTGGACTGGAAGGAGATCCAACCAGTCCATCATAAAGGAAGTCAGTCCTGAATATTCATTGGAAGGGCTGATGCTGAAGCTGAAACTCCAATACTTTGGCCATCTTATGTGAAGAACTGAATCTTTGGAAAAGACCCTGATGCTGGGAAAGATTGAGGGCAGGAGGAGAAGGAGACAAGAGAGGATGAGATGGTTGGATGGCATCACTGACTTGATGGACATGACTTTGAATAAGCTCTGGGAGTTGGTAATGGACAGGGAAGCTGGCGTGCTGCAGTCCATGAGGTTGCAGAGTCGGATATGACTGAGTGATTGAACTGAACTGAACTGAACCATGTTATCCAGCAATTCAACTTTTGGGTACATATGTAAAGACAGGGAATCACTATCTTGAAGAGGTATCTGCATTCCCTCATTCATAGCATCATTATTCACAACAGCCAAATATGGAAATGACCTAAGTGTCTGTCTACAGATGAATGTGGTGTGTGTGTATGTGTGTATAGACATACAGATGAGCAAATACTTACATCTGCACTATTCTGGATTTTTGTGACTCTGATACTCTTTCTGTGGACATAAGTCTCAAATTTTATAAAAGACGTTGAAAGAACCTGCATTGAGTGTTATTTAAGGATTATATTTGTGCTTTTTCATGAAGAAGTCATTCATTCACTATATACATAGCAATTATATTTCCTTTTGTCATGGAGCCTTGTGATTTAAGTTAAAGCAGTCCCTGAGTCTGTGTTCTTTTTGGATTATGGGTTGGAGGTTTATGCAGAAAGGAGGACAGCTATCTTCTTTGACAGGAACATTCATCAATTCATCTTGAGTCTCCTATGGAGCAAATCCATTATAAAGATAATGCTAACTCTGGCATTTAATAAGAGGTGATGATGTTCTAAACAGAGTTCTAAGTGTTTATACCTTAAGGAGGGGTAGATTTTTAAATTCTAAGAAAATTATTGTGACATTATCATGATTTAATTTTGTAGACATTATCTTGTCTAAATATTATTTTCTGCCACAGATGTGTGTGATTTAAAAAAAGGAAATTCATTATGTTGCTGAATTCTCATATGGATTTATAAAGAATTTTAGGTGGGCAGGTGCAAGAATGGGAAACAGAGAGGATGCCATCAGGAGGGTTGAGTAGTGGCCAAATGTGTAAGGAAAGTGTCAAAATGCTCATATGAGCAGACTATCTGTTTAGATAATGACAGCCAGAACCGGAAGTGGGCATTTGATTGTTATTGAAGTATGTGTTGTGATCTTCTGATTTCCTCCTTAAAAATGAATACATATTTCTTAACTTTCTCAAAGAAATTCTCTGAAACATGACATTGCTTTGAAATGTGCCTAAGGAACATCACTGATTTTAGCCTGTCATCAACATGATTCTAGACAGAAAAGCTGACACCTGAAGATGATGTGGTCTGTTTACTTCCTCATGTGCTCACTCATGGTCTTAAGTCCCCAGGAGGCAAACTGGATAATAATGGAAAAATAAATAAGGAAAGGACATGACCAGTCTAAAAATACAGAATTTCTGAAAGGTTCCCTCCATGGGAGTCATTTGGGTAATCTGAAGTTTTAGTTTTACACATGTGATTTTATTACAGTGCAAATATGCCAATGTAGCCACAGCATTATAAACAGAGTCACGTCACACTCATGAAAGTGAAAGTCGCTCAGTTGTGTCTGACTCTTTGCAACCCCATGGACTGTAGCCCACCAGGCTCCTCTGTCTATGGGGATTCTCCAGGCAACAATACTGGAGTGGGTTGTCATGCCCTTCTCCAGGGGATCTTCCTGACCCAGGAATCGAACTGGTATCTCCTGCATTGCAGGTGGATTCTTTACCAGCTGAGCTACCAGGGAAGCCCAACCTAGACTTTAGTAGCATGCTATTCGCAGGAAAACAGGAATTATGTAATTTAATATCAGTGTAATATTTACAATGATATTTTTTAAGTTTAAAGTTTCTAATTTAAGATACTCCTTTTTATTATTATCAATTCAGATATTTTGATTTATTTCTTTGTTATTTGGGAAGTTATAAAATGCAAAAACACCACAATGGAAAGAAATCACTGTGAATGTCAAAACCCCTTCCAAACTGGGGAGGGCTTAAGTAAGTTGTCTTGGTATAAATTCACTGTGATTAGCATTCTTCCCTTCTAAGAGAAATATATAATTTTCTTTATCTCTTGAACATGAGCTGTTTTGAAAAGAAATTATATGTATTTACAGCTCTATAATTTATAAGCATCATCAGATAAAAATGAATAGATAATCATGGCAAATCAATTTTCCTTGAAGTGTTTTTTGATCTGTACAAAGCAAAGATTACTCCAAATTTATTAATCTTGTCTTTCGGCTTACTGAGATTCAGCATTCTGTCAATATATTAAGTTTTATACTAATAGACTTTTTTCTGATTTTACTTCATCTATTAAATATTAATACTGAAAAATTGATTTAAACAGGAAATGAATTTTTACTCAAGGTATCATGATTAATTAGTACAGTATATTAGTACAGCAATGTACATGTGCCTATGTTGAGATTAACAACAACAAAAAATAGATTTGAGATAAAAAACAATAAAATGCTTGAATATTATTTATGGACACAATAGAAAAAAAGTTCTCTGTTCTTAATGACTTGTCAAAATTCCTACAATTTTACATACTGAGGGAAAAGATGGATTGTAAGTGAAAACATCAAATCCAAATATCAAATGTTTATGCTATGAACTCTGCTTCATATGAACTCAGCTTCAGAAATCAGACCCTCAGGTCAATACCTGTGTTGATATCTGGATGTTACACATATATCTAAACTTGATATTTGATATTTTCTAGTTCTTTAAATCACTGAAGATCTAGACTTTGATAGTGCCTATTAACAAACTCATTGTTCACAAAACAAAAACTCTTTTGTTGAAATGGTTCTTGGTGACTTTATGGTTTCCCACGTGAAGGAGAGCTGTAACTTTATTAAAGGTTACATTAGAGTGTGAGGACCAGGAAAACGTCACGATATGTGACACTGACTCAGTATTAAAATTTTCTCTTGAGTTTGGGGGAGAATAAACACATGTATATATATGGCTAAGTCCCTTTGCTTTTCACCTGAAACTATCACAACATTGTTAATTGGTTATACTCCCAATACAAAATAAGTTTTTTAAAAAATTAAAAAAATTTTTTTTCCATTAAATGAACCAAATGTCTGGCTACAGCCCTTTAGAAAAAACAAAACAAAACAGATTCAAAATTCTTACTTCTTCATCCTATGGTTAACATTGAAGGAAATCTCAAAGTTCCAGAAATTATATTCAATAATTATATATTTCTCAAAAAATAGCAATAGCTTATTGGGTCTTTACAGTTTAGCTCAGACTGAGTTAAAATGATTACTTTTTGTGAGGGGTTAGTGGTTTGGCAGAGAGTAAGATTAATTAGGAGTCTTCAACTGTGTTCTCCCTTGTATGAATATGATCCATAAATGCTTGCAATAAGAATGTAAATTAAAAACTTTAAATAAATACAAACATTTGAAAATAAACATTTATGATGTGCATGTATTACTTTGTACCTTAAAAAGTACAAAATAAATAAGAAAAGAATTTGAATGCCAACTAGTTACTGTATAGATAACAATTAATATAACCAATATATTAACCTGTTTTTTAAAAATTCTTTTTAAATGTTGCATTAAAAAAGGATAGAAATTTATTATTAATAATCTCACATCAAATTATGTGAAAGTAAGATTAAAATGTCCATATATATTCCCTATAAATGTGTGCAGCACAAGGACCAGGTTTGATCACTTTATCAAATGTCAAATATTACTGTCATAAATGAGGGAACCCAGGCCAGATTTAACAAAGCCAGAATGAACTCACTGGTTTGCTGACTCTCAAGCCTCTCTATGTGAATGTGTCCAGATTGACTGTTCTCAAATTCTTTTCCAGGAAATCAATGTTCCCTGAGTTATTGGAATGCTCTCTTGCTAACAGAAGCCAATAGCTGTCTTTCATGGCTGTGGAGAGAAAGTCTTAATGTTATTTTATCTTTTTTTCTCCCATACATATTTTTCTAAAAATGTGATTTGTTCTGGAAATTGTATGGTCACAAGTTTAGCATTTTCCTCCTACCTTCCACAAGCTGTAGCATTCTTTCACATGTACTATTTCTTCTTCCTTGGCTGTTACTTTTTGGGAGAGTTCCTTCATGTGGTTGTATTCCTCAGGTTCCTAGTTATTTTAGCCTGTGAACTCATGTGAGGCAGATAAGGGGAATCAGTCATCCTGTCTGGTCTGGTGTACTGCAGAAGGGCTGAAGGCCCAGCTTGGTCTGTGTCAGTCCCACGGAATTTAAGTATTAAAATCGAAACCAAATGGAGACCAACCTTGAAAATCCTCTGAGCAGACAAAAGCAGTTTAGTCATGCAATACAAACAAAGCTTGAAAGTAAAAGTCGCTCAGTCCTGTCCAACTCTTTGGGACCCCACAGACTATGTAGTCCATGAAATTCTCCAGGCCAAAATACTGGAGTGGGTAGCCTTTCCCTTCTCCAGGGGATCTTCCCAACCCAGGGATCGAACCCAGGTCTCCCACATTGCAGGTGGATTCTTTACCAGCTGAGGGATGAAGGAAGCTTAATTTAGCTAATTTTGCAGGACTAACTTGACCTGGGTTATTTCTCATTTATGCCTCTTGGAAATTTTAAGTAAAACTTAAATTCTTTTCCAAGGTTGATATGCAGTAACCATTAACTAATTCCTATCACTTAAGAAAATGCTAATATTAGAACCAATCACCTTGAAGAATAAACAGTCACAGCTTCCTCACTATGTGCTTTTGTGCTTAGTCACTCAGCTGTGTCTGACTCTTTGTGACCCCATGGACTGCAGCCTGCCAGGCTCCTCTGTCCATGGGAATTCTTCAGCAAGAATACTGGAGTGGGTTGCCATGTCCTCCTCCCTCTTCACTATGTAAACTGCTTTGTATTGTTAGGTAGTTAGAATAGGAAAAAGGAGTCCAAAATGGCAGTGGCTAAAAGACAAAGGGAAAAGCCCGTGAAAATAGAACAAAGGAAGGTCTGAGGACAAACAGTCCTCCTCGCTAGCCCAATTTACAAATGTATAAAAGGAGGAAGCCTAGAAGGATTGAGGCCTCTCTTCTCTTTATTTTTTTGGGTTGGCCCGCCCTCACTCCTCAAGGGTGTACTATTCTTTGTTTTCCCTAATAAAACAGAGCTGTAACACTGATTCGTCTGTCGCTTCAAATTTTTGCTGTGGCGAGAGAGAACTGAGGAAATTATAAACACCCCCGACAATATCAACACACTCCTGAGCCTCATTCCATGCTTTGGTTGGCATGTTCCTGGTTCACAAACTGTCTTTTCGGTGTGTGCAGCAGTAAACTTATACCAGTTATGAATTCAATTATTCATTGGTTTTAACTTCTCTGTTATTTCTGAATTTTTGACAAAAGAGAGGTCACATGCTAGGGTGCAAAACTCCAGATGTGACATGAACTGCTATCGGTCACTCTATTTTGCTGCCCACTTATCAGGCAACTCCTTTGTCCAGAGCTTTTCTTCAAATCCTTAGGAATTAGGTGCAGGGTGAGGACTTAAAGTTACAATCCATCAGCCCTGCGGACTTGGAAGGAGTGGGGGAGGAGTGATTGAGGATCCATCTGCTCCTTTCTGTAACATCTGCACACCCCAATTTGTGGATGCAGGCATCAAGAGAGCTAGCCTGCTGGTGCTTTTTTTTCTGTAATGGAGGGAGGCTGGTGGTCATGTTACAGGCATGTAGCTAGATATGAGCAGAGAAAGCGGGGCACAGGCCCAGTGGCAGGAAGCCATACACCGTGTAAACAGAGGGAGGTCCATGGGTAGACAAAGAAAAGCAGGAGCCTCTAGACTGACAGGAAACCACACATTTGGGGGTGATAAGTGTCATGGAGGCAGACAAAGAAAGGTGGGGAAAGGCATGAATCTCCTGCAACTGAATGTAACCTGTTGCTCATTATGTCCTCATCACAATAAAATTAGCCTTACAGATAAGTACCCATACTGCACCACTGCCATGATCAAAGCTAAATAAGGACAAAAGTCCCTCCTCCCCCGGGAAGGTGAAGGTGGGATGAAACTCAGGGAATGAGACCCCCAAACTTCTCCTTCCTCCATGAATGTTCTGCTCCTTCATTTGTATGTCCCACATAACTGGCCTGCCAAAGAAATTGAGGGCAGCTACTCACCTGTGTGCCCGCTCTCCCTCTGAGAACATATTCCTGTGTAAATAAATCCTCACTTGACTTTCTTGACCTCCCTGTCTTATTTCTGAATACTTTCTGTGAAAGAATCGTATATTCACCGGGAATACTCATGCCTAGACAAGTCGGGGGAGAGACAGAGAACAGAGAACAGAGAACAGAGAACATGATTCTTCAGCCTCTCCTCTCATGGCCTCCTCCTTTCCACATGCAGCCTCTCACCTGACCCTCCATCCCCAAACAGTCCCCCAAAACCTTCCCTCTCTCTGGGTTTACTGTGATGGTTAAGTTCCTAAAATACATGTTTCCCCTCTTTACAGTTTTTCCAGGATTGATACTGACTAAGAGAGTCAAGCAGAACAATCTGCTTACAAAACATCACTATTCCACAAAAGTTATGTTTATTAATATTTGCTAAAAGTCCTTGGCATTGTATAAAAATTACATACTTGGTTAAACTTAGTACCTATATTTCATGGACTTCAGAGGAATCATGGATTTTACATGTTCAGCCAACTGACCATGTTTGAAAGCCTTTTGTCTGCCTGGTGCAAATTAAGGAATTAAGCAGTAAACATAAGAGTTCCTTCTCTATCCTACACATAATACACAGCATTAAGTCTGTTTGTTGTTTAAATCAAGTAACTGACATTGAGTTCTAGTAACTGTTGAATCTATTAGTTAACAAAAGGTAAAAGCAGAATTAATAATGTTGTGGAAAAGGCACTTGAGAAAATAAGTCTGCAAAGCAAACATTTATGACTTCATAATCATCTATCTGCCCTGTTTTGCTGGGTAAATTCTCCACTAGTACTGTGAAAAGGAAAGATACCCACTTGGAGCAGCATTTGTCTAATGGTTGTCAACTACACATTGGAACTTACCATGGGCACTTACCATATTCCTCTATAAGGATTAAATCCTATGCTGATGCAGCTGCTGATTTTCAACATCCTCTGAAAAGAGGTCAGGGTGGAGAGCAGAAATGAGGCACTGTGTACTCAGGGTAAAACTGATGACAGGTCTTCAGATAGATAATTTCAAGAGAAGATTTTATGAGCCCAATTCTTATATATCCGCCTACCTAGCAAGCACTAAAATCCTTCATGGTGACAACTGTTCATCATGACTAGAAAAAGTTTCATGAAACTAGTAGAAGCCTTTTGGAAAAATACGTGCTTGATTGCATATACTTCCCCTTCACCAAAATCTTACACATACTGACCTTCCCCACTGCCTCTTTGGAGGAGTTTCTCTGAGCTATCTGAGGTGCTATCTCTTGGGCTGCAGTCCTCATTTTGCCCCAAACAAAACTTAACTCATAACTCTCAGGTTGTGCATTTTTTTAAAGTCAACATGGTATAAAACTGAACATCATGCTTCATCAAAAATGTTTTAACCAGCTGAATCTTAAAAAAAAATAGCATTATCTTTGAATGACTCTTACTGGACCTAACTGAAGGGTGTTTTCTGTCCAACAAATAGTAGGATTTGTTTTTACCCCAAAATACATACAAATGTATGGATAATTCAAGTCCTCTATAAAATGCTAGTTTTCAATCCTTAATTACATAATCACTAAGTAACCCCCTTTCTAGCTAAAAACCTCCAAACCATCTCCACCAGCAGCACAAGTACTTTATTAATTTCAGTTCAGTTCAGTTCAGTCGCTCAGTCGTGTCTGACTCTTTGTGACCCCATGAACCACAGCATGCCAGGCCTCCCTGTCCATCACCAACTTACTGGTAAGTACTATAATTTTGTTGTAACTCGTATCTCTGAGAGTCTTGGTTTACATTTAATGAAGTTTTAGTTTTAAAACCTTGCTTCTCAAAGTGTGGTGGTCCATGGACCATAAGCATTGATTTCACTTAGGAATATGCTAATATGCTCCTCAGATCCCCCCACCCCAATTCTATTGAACTAGAACATGCAACATTCCCAGGGGCTTCTTATGCAGAACATAGTTTAGAACTGGGCAGGTCTAGGACAGGATTCATCAGAAGCGAATACATGGATGCATAACATCAAAAGCATCTGGAGAGCTTGTTTTACATGCAGGGCCCTGGGACCCGTATCAGATTTATCTGACTAGAATCTCGGCAGGTAAAACTTTGGTAATTTGATTTTTAAATATGTATCCTAGGCGATTTTTCAGTTCAGTTCGGTTCAGTTTAGTCCACAGTTATGTCCGACTCTTTGCAACCCCATGGACTGCAGCACGCCAGGCCTCCCTGTCCATCAACAACTCCTGGAGTTTACTCAAACTCATGTCCATTGAGTCAGTGATGCCATCCAACCATCTCATCCTCTTTCATCCCCAGCTCCTCCTGCCTTCAGTCTTTCCCAGCACCAGGGTCTTTTCCAATGAGTCAGCCCTTCACATCAGATGGCCAAAGTATTGGAGTTTCAGCTTCAGCATCAGTTCATCCAGTGAATATTCAGGATTGATTTCCTTTAGGGTTGACAGGTTTGACCTCCTTGCAGTCCAAGGGACTCTCAAGAATCTTCTCCAATACTACAGTTCAAAAGCATCAATTCTTCAGCACTCAACTCTCACATCCATACATGACTACTGAAAAAACCATAGCCTTGACTAGATGGACCTTTGTTGCCAAAGTAACATCTCTGCTTTTTAATATGCTGTCTAGGTTGGTCATAACTTTCCTTCCAAGGAGCAAGCATCTTTTAATTTCATGGCTGCAGTCACCATCGGCAGTGATTTGGGAGCCCTCCAAAATAAAGTCTGCCACTGTTTCCACTGTTGCTCCATCTATTTGCCATGAAGTGATGGGACCGGTTGCCATGATCTTAGTGTTTTGAATGTTGAGCTTTAAGCCAACTTTTTCACTCTCCTCTTTCACTTTCATCAAGAGGCTCTTTAGTTCTTCTTCACTTTCTGCCATAAGGGTGGTGTCATCTACACGTCTGAGGTTATTGATATTTCTCCCGGCAATCTTGATTCCAGCTTGTGCTTCATCCAGGCGAGCATTTCTCGTGATATACTCTGCATATAAGTTAAATAAGCAGGCGACAATATACAGCCTTGACGTACTCCTTTTCCTATTTGGAACCAGTCTGTTGTTCCACGTTCAGTTCTAACTGTTGCTTCTTGACCTGCATACAGATTTCTCAGGAGGCAGGTCAGGTGATCTGGCATTCCTGTCGCTTTAAGAATTTTCCACAGTTTATTGTGATCCACACAGTCAAAGGCTTTGGCATAGTCAATAAAGCAGAAATAGCTGTTTTTCTGGAAATCTCTTGCTTTTTTCGATGATCCAACGGGTGTTGGCAATTTGATCTCTGGTTCCTCTGCCTTTTCTAAAACCAGCTTGAACATCAGGAAGTTCACAGTTCATGTATTGTTGAAGTCTGGCTTGGAGAATTTTGAACATTACTTTGCTAGCATGTGATATGAGTGTAATTGTGCGGTAGTTTGAGCATTCTTTGGCATTGCTTTTCTTTTGAATTGGAATGAAAACTGACCTTTTCCAGTCCTGTGGCCACTGCTGAGTTTTCCAAATTTGCTGGCATATTGAGTGCAGCACTTTCACAGCATCATCTTTTAGGATTTGAAATAGCTCAACTGCAATTCCATCACCTCCACTAGCTTGGTTCGTAATGATGCTTCTTAAGGCCCACTTGACTTCACATTCCAGGATGTCTGGCTCTAGCTGAGTGATCACACCATTGTGATTATCTAGGTCATGAAGATCTTTTTGCATAGTTCTTCTGTGTATTCTTGCCACCTCTCCTTAATATCTTCTGCTTCTGTTAGGTCCATACCATTTCTGTCCTTTATTGAGCCCATCTTTGCATGGAATGTTCCCTTGGCATCTCTAATTTTCTTGAAGAGATCTCTATTCTTTCCCTTTTTGTTGTTTTCCTCTATTTCTTTGCACTGATCATTGAGGAAGGCTCTCCTTGCTATTATTTGGAACTCTGTATTCAAATGTTCAGATTGTAAAAGTGAGATACAAATTACCTGATACTAAAAAAAAAAAAGAGCAGTTTGTTTTTTTTAAATCAGGCAGTTTGTATCTCACTTTTATAATTAATTTTTCCATCTATTTTAAGGAAAATGTATTTATTATAATTAAGCAGGGATTCAGCAAACAGAATCAACAGGAATACTATTTTATCTAAAAGTAGTACATGTACAGTACATAAAATATGAAATATTTATATTTATTACATTGGCTTAATCTTTTGATCTGTGTGTCAAAATGTCTTACCCTTGTGGCTATGGAATAGTCACAATAGATTATCACCAAAATAAACTGCCCCAACAATTCACCTTAGATTCACAGAAATATGGAAAAGCATTGTAGACTCTTTTTTCCTTTGCCTCATAATTTTATGAAATTTAAATGAGAATTCAGTGCCTGGTTTTAAATTTAAATTACTCTCCAGAGAGGAACACTTGCTTGTATATTTGCCTAACTGTAACTTTACAGGAATATAGGTACATCTGAAAGTCTGTCATGTGTCTTGCATAATTCATAGATCGCCTTTTACTATGATTAATTTTATATATTGAACATTTTCTGTGACATGCTTATTGGTACATCTTACAAGTCAAATAGGAAAGCATTAGACATATTAAGTTATAACAAAAGGAAAGAATTTGATGTTCGTTTTCAAGTGTCAGGATATACAAAAATATTGCAGTTTTACTAAGTTGGCTAAGAAGTGCAAAAAAAAACCAACTTTAATCTTATTACTGGTTTGGGTTTTGATTTATGCAATTTTTGTACATTCAGAAGTCATCACATTACTTATTCTAAATGTTTACTAGCATAGTTATTAAAGAAGAATACTCAGTATAAACTGTGATATGAGTAATTCAATATTTAAATGTTTTGGCATAGACATGAGCAAAGAGAAGATGTGAAGCACAGCATCATGTCTATCATATGTTATTGCTTCTCCCTCCATTTCTTTTTCTTGAATATTGGTTTGAGAAATAGTGAAATGACTATGAAAAACTCAGCTGGAGAAAGAAACTTTGTGCACTTACCCTTAGATCTTTCTTCCAGCAGGAGTGGACAAGGTGAGGCGTGATCATCAGAAGCACAGAGGTGGCTTTTGGCATCCTAAACACAGGAACAGCTTGCTTTTTGGAATCCTACTTCAGAAAGATTATAGGTTTCCCCAAAACCACCTGTTTAGGCTAACTCATTTTTTCCTCAACTTTCTTTGGCTATGACTATTTCATGATATTTATTCTTTTAAAAAAGATCATGGCCCCATTTTACACCAATTGAATCAGAATTTCCAGGAGAGAGGCCTGGGAATCCATGCTTTCTTGTCTTCTGATGTAAGTTTTGAGTGGTAGAATGGGAAGACTTATACTTCTTAAACTGAAATTTATTCTAGCTGTAATTATTTTTCATGAATGTTGGGAAAAGAAGAAGAATATTTCTGTGGCTGTGTGGATTTCTATGAAGGAGAATTCTAAATGACTCTTGTTTCATTTATTCCAGGGTCATTTTGGTGGAGTCCTCAATGTTTGTATCTTAACTATAACAATTAACTAAACATGGCCAATTAGTTAACCACATGAACTACTGGTAAATATTTGTATTTCATGAATTCTTAATTATCAGAGGGAAATCAGTATAATTTGAACTGAATGAATTTATTAAAAATTTGCATATTGGTTTTAATTTATTCAAATGATTATATTATCCATATTTTTATTCAAATATATCTCTTTCTGTGTTACAAGGTTCATGTGAATGGTAACTGAATAAATATGCACTTGACAGCATTAATATTTAAATTTCTTCCATCAGTGTTTATAAAGTCTTTGAATTCAGGATATAGAAGCAGAGTTTTTAAACCTTAGATTGCTTTATAATCTAGTATCTTTTAAGCTGCAGAAAACTATTGATAGTAAAGAGATAAAAAGTAGTGTTATAACAGTTAAGGGATATCAGAACAAAAGAAAATAATGCAGATTTCTATGAATAAAATGGATTCATATATTGACCTTTACTGCTATACTGACAGTGTACATCACATTTTTGTTTATTTCTGTCTGTGTGATCCTTTTAGGAGTAAAAAAGGCTCACCAGGTAATAATTGGGGAAGTTTTAGTAACATGGGTTGTTAAAGTCATCTAAAATCATTACAGTTCTTGCGCCAATCTTGCTAAGATTAAAATAAATGTATTTTAATTTCCAAAAGTGAATTGTACTCAAGCTGGTATTTTTTAAGAAAGTATAAAAAGTATATGTTATGTTTGCTTTCCATACTGGTTATTCTATGAGAAAAGTTGTTAAAGAAGATGCCATTTGGTCTTACTGCACTTGTTTTATTAATGGTCACGTTATGCTTAACTTGAGCATTCAAATCCTTGCTTTCTCACTCACTTTTAGTAATCAGTATGACATGAATTGATGTGCTAAGCTTTAATAATATGCCACACTGTCAGGGAGGAGGAAATTTCCCCCTCTACTTTCTGTTGAGTCCTGATGACTGGACTAACTAATAATAAAATTAACACAAGAGAGATTGCGTGTGTGCTAAGTCGCTTCAGATGTGTCCGACGTGGTGATAAGAGAGGTTAACAGGAGAAAAAAGAAACAAATTTTAATTTGTGCACATGGAGGTATCATAGAAACAGGACCTAAGAAATGGCCAAAGTAGGCAACTTGTATACTTTTTAGAAAAAGCAACAATAAATTTGTGAAGAATTTACGGGACAAAGAAATCCACAGGACAAAGAAAATTAAAGGCTTCAGGTGCTTAATTAGTGAAGAATCTAAGCAGGATCTGGGCTTGGGATATTCAATTATGGAAGTAACAAGGCTTGTGGATACAGGCTTCCCTGCCCGAATTCCCTGTCTCTGGTGACAAGGGTGGCCTTCTGCCTCCAGATGCAGGGAGAACACCTTTCACATGAGAGATTCATCTCTGCTTTCAGAGACAAAGAGTAGGGTCAAAGTATCCCTCATGCATTGACTGTTTCTTAAGCAACTTTATTTTTAAGTAACTTTAATTAAAAATGATTAACATACAACCCAGGTGACACGTGGGGAAGCCTGCCTTAGGCCCCAATAATACCACACTATACCTTACCAAACAGTACCTGGAGATTTTAGGCGTCTTATGTTAACTTATTTGTAGACATCAAATGTTATTGCCAAACACTAGTAAACAGTTCTAGAAATCTAACTTTCTAGTTCCTTGCATCTTCTTGATTAAACAGTTGCTGTCATGTACTAATAGATTTCACCTGAATTTTCTCAAAAGCCCTTCTTTTCATTTTGAATAATCTATGATATCACTTATTTGAGTCAAACTTCAAAGCAATTCTATAGACATCTGTGAGCACAAGTAACAAAAAAATTTTGATTTAGTTTAATGAATAGCAAAATTGACTTTACTTTGAAAATTTGGAATGTGATATAAGAATCCTGTCTCGGGGGAGGAGCCAAGATGGCAGAGGAGTAGGACGGGGAGACCACTTTCTCTCCTACAAATTCATCAAAAGAATAACTGAACGCAGAGCAAACTTCGCAAAACAACTTCTGATCGCTAGCTGAGGTCATCAGGCGCCCAGAAAAGCAGCCCATTGTCTTCGAAAGGAGGTAGGACAAAATATAAAAGATAAAACGTGAGACAAAAGAGCTAAGGATGGAGATCCGTCCTGGGAAGGGAGTCTTAGGCGGCATTGCTTGGGGTAGGGTCCGGGCCTGAGTGCCCTGAGGAAAATCGGAGGGAGCTTCTGTGAGTTGCCAACTTGAACTGTGGGAGACCAAAAGAGAGAGAGTAAATTAACCGGCCGAACACACTGCCGGCCGTTCGCAGAACAAAGAGACCAAGAAAATATAGAGAAGAGCTCGTAGGCTGCGGACCGGCCCAGCCCTGCCGGAGGCAGGAGGCAGTGGGGAGGGGAAGGTCGCGGTGAGATACAGGGCGCAGGCACCCGACCGGCGCGGGCGGGGACTGGGGCTGGGGACGCGGAGGGCAGAAGGCGGAGGGCAGAAGGCGCACGCACCCGACTGGCACCAGCGGAAACTGAAACTGGGTCCGTGGAAGGGAGTGGGCACGCCACACTTGGGGAGAGTGCGCCCACCGAGCCCCTGGCTGCCTGGACCGCTCTGACGGGGAAGGCACAGAGAGCAGGCGCAGCTTTTCGTTCCGCGCTTTTGTGGAACACCCGAGGGCTGGAACCTCGCGCAGCGCGGGGCGCGCTACATATAGAACAGCCGGGAGCCTGAGCAGCGCAGACGGAGAAAGCAGTGTCAGCCCCTCCCGGCAGTGCCAGCCTGTCCCCGCGGCGCAAGCCCCTCCCAGCAGCGCCAGCCCCTCCCGGCAGCGTCAGCCCCTCCCCGCAGCGTCAGCCCCTCCCCGCAGCGTCAGCCCCTCCCCGCAGAGCGACGGAACTAGCTACCTGAGTAAGAGTCCACTTCCGCCCGCCTGTGTCAGGGCGGAAATGAGGCTCTGAAGAGACCGGCAAACAGAAGCCAAATAAACAAAGGGAACCGCTTCAGAAGGGATTGGTGCAACAGATTAAAATCCCTATAGAAAACACCGACTACACCGGAAGGGGCCTGTAGATATCGAGAAGCGTAAGCTGGAACGAGGAGCTATCTGAAACTGAGCTGAACCCACACTGACCGCAACAGCTCCAGAGAAACTCCTAGATATAATTTTACTTTTTTCTTTTTTTTTTTTATTTTTTATTTTTTCTCTTTTATTTTCCTTTAAAATCCCCTATTATTCCCCCATTACTCCTTAACTTTCATTTCCATAGATTTTATGATTTTTTTAATCAGGAAAAAAAAATTTTTTTTTTCTTGTTTTTTTTCTTCTTTTTTTTTCGTTCCTTTTTCTCTTCTATTTTCTATTTTTCTTTTTCTCTTATTTCTTTAAAGTCCTCTAGTACTCCTCTACTACTCCTTAATTTTCATTTTCAATACACTATAACCTTAAAAAAAAAAAAGAAGAGAAGCCCTAATTTTAAACCAAAGATTATTCTCTCCCAATCTTGCCTCTCTGTTTTCTACCTCAGAACACCTCTATTTCCTCCTTTCCCCTTCTCTTCCCAATTCAATTCTGTGAATCTTTGTAGGTGACTGGGCTACAGAGAACACTCTGGGAACAGACAGCTGCGTAGATCTGTCTCTCTCCTCTTGAGTCCCCCTTTTTCTCCTCCTGCTCATCTCTATCTCCCTCCTCCCTCTCCTCTTCTTCATGTAACTCTGTGAACCTCTCTGGGTGTCCCTAACGGGGGAGAATCTTTTCGCCATTAACCTAGAAGTTTTATTATCAGTGCTGTATAGTTGGAGAAGTCCTGAGACTACAGGAAGAACAAAACTAAAATCCAGAGGCAGGAGACTTAAGCCCAAAACCTGAGAACACCAGAAAACTCCTGACTACATGGAACTTTAAGTAATAAGTGACTGTCCAAAAGCCTCCATACCTACACTGAAACCAACCACCACCCAAGAGCCAATAAGTTTTGGAGCAAGACATACCATGCAAGTTCTCCAGCAACGCAGGAACATAGCCCTGAACGTCAACATACAGGCTGCCCAAGGTCACACCTAACACATAGACCCATCTCAAAACTCATTACTGGGCACTCCATTGCTCTCCAAAGAGAAGAAATCAAGTTCCATGCACCAGAACACTGACGCAAGCTTCCCTAATCAGGAAACCTTGATAAGCCAATCGTCTAACCCCACCCACTGGGTAAATCCTCCACAATGAAAAGGAACCACAGACCTCCAGAATACAGAAAGCCCACTCCAGACACAGCAATCTAAACAAGATGAAAAGGCAGAGAAATACCCAACAGGTAAAGGAACATGAAAAATGCCCACCAAGTCAAACAAAAGAGGAGGAGATAGGGAATCTACCTGAAAAAGAATTTAGAATAATAATAATAAAAATGATCCAAAATCTTGAAAACAAAATGGAGTTACAGATAAATAGCCTGGAGACAAAGATTGAAAAGATACAAGAAATGTTTAATAAAGACCTAGAAGAAATAAAAAAGAGTCAATTAAAAATGAATAATGCAATGAATGAGATAAAAAACACTCTGGAGGGAACCAAGAGTAGAATAATGGAAACAGAAGATAGGATAAGTGAGGTAGAAGATAAAATGGTGGAAATAAATGAAGCAGAGAGGAAAAAAGAAAAAAGGATCAAAAGAAATGAGGACAACCTCAGGGACCTCTGGGACACTGTAAAACGCCCCAACATTCGAATCATAGGAATCCCAGAAGAAGAAGACAAAAAGAAAGGCCATGAGAAAATACTCGAGGAGATAATAGCTGAAAACTTCCCTAAAATGGGGAAGGAAATAGCCACCCAAGTCCAAGAAACCCAGAGAGTCCCAAACAGGATAAACCCAAGGCGAAACACCCCAAGACACATATTAATCAAATTAACAAAGATCAAACACAAAGAACAAATATTAAAAGCAGCAAGGGAGAAACAACAAATAACACACAAAGGGATTCCCATAAGGATAACAGCTGATCTATCAATAGAACCCTCCAGGCCAGAAGGGAATGGCAGGACATACTGAAAGTAATGGAAGAGAATAACCTACAACCTAGATTACTGTATCCAGCAAGGATCTCATTCAGATATGAAGGAGAATTCAAAAGCTTTACAGATAAGCAAAAGCTGAGAGAATTCAGCACCACCAAACCAGCTCTTCAACAAATGCTAAAGGATATTCTCTAGACAGGAAATGCAGAAAGGTTGTATAAATGTGAACCCAAAACAACAAAGTAAATGGCAACAGGACCATACCTATCAATAATTACCCTAAATGTAAATGGGTTGAATGCCCCAACCAAAAGACAAAGATTGGCTGAATGGATACAAAAACAAGACCCCTATATATGCTGTCTACAAGAGACCCACCTCAAAACAAGAGACACATACAGACTAAAAGTGAAGGGCTGGAAAAAAATATTTCATGCAAACGGAGACCAAAAGAAAGCAGGAGTCGCAATACTCATATCAGATAAAATAGACTTTCAAATAAAGGATGTGAAAAGAGACAAAGAAGGACACTACATAATGATCAAAGGATTAATGCAAGAAGAAGATATAACAATTATAAATATATATGCACCAAACATAGGAGCACCGCAATATGTACGGCAAACACTAACGAGTATGAAAGAGGAAATTAATAGTAACACAATAATAGTGGGAAACTTTAATACCCCACTCACAACTATGGATAGATCAACTAAACAGAAAATTAACAAGGAAACACAAACCTTGAATGACACAATGGACCAGCTAGACCTAACTGATATCTATAGGACATTTCACCCCAAAACAATCAACTTCACCCTTTTCTCAAGTGCACACGGAACCTTCTCCAGAATAGATCACATCCTGGGCCATAAATCTGGTCTTGGGAAATTCAAAAAAATTGAAATCATTCCAGTCATCTTTTATGACCACAGTGTAGTAAGATTAGATCTCAATTACAGGAAAAAAAATTGTTAAAAATTCAAACATATGGAGGCTAAATAACACGCTTCTGAATAACCAACAAATCACAGAAGAAATCAAAAAAGAAATCAAAATATCTATAGAAATGAATGAAAATGAAAACACAACAACCCAAAACCCATGGGATACTGTAAAAGCAGTGCTAAGGGGAAGGTTCATAGCATTACAGGCTTACATCAAGAAACAAGAAAAAAGCCAAATAAATAACCTAACTCTACACCTAAAGCAATTAGAGAAGGAAGAAATGAAGAACCCCAGGGTTAGCAGAAGGAAAGAAATCTTAAAAATTAGGGCAGAAATAAATGCAAAAGAAACAAAAGAGACCATAGCAAAAATCAACAAAGCTAAAAGCTGGTTTTCTGAAAAAATAAACAAAATTGACAAACCATTAGCAAGACTCATTAAGAAGCAAAGAGAGAAGGACCAAATTAACAAAATTAGAAATGAAAATAGAGAGATCACAACAGACAACACTGAAATACAAAGGATCATAAGAGACTACTACCAGCAGCTCTATGCCAATAAAATGGGCAACTTGGATGAAATGGACAAATTCTTAGAAAAGTATAACTTTCCAAAACTGAACCAGGAAGAAATAGAAGATCTTAACAGACCCATCACAAGCAAGGAAATCGAAACTGTAATCAAAAATCTTCCAGCAAACAAAAGCCCAGGACCAGATGGCTTCACAGCTGAATTCTACCAAAAATTTAGAGAAGAGCTAACACCTATCTTACTCAAACTCTTCCAGAAAGTTGCAGATGAAGGTAAGCTTCCAAAATCGTTCTATGAGGCCACCATTACCCTAATTCCAAAACCAGACAAAGATGCCACAAAAAAAGAAAACTACAGGCCAATATCACTGATGAACATAGATGAAAAAATCCTTAACAAAATTCTAGCAAACAGAATCCAACAACATATTAAAAAAATCATACACCATGACCAAGTGGGCTTTATCCCAGGAATGCAAGGATTCTTTAATATCCGCAAATCAATCAATGTAATACACCACATTAACAAATTGAAAGATAAAAACCATATGATTATCTCAATAGATGCAGAGAAAGCCTTTGACAAAATTCAACACTCATTTATGATTAAAACTCTCCAAAAAGCAGGAAGAGAAGGAACCTACCTCAACATAATAAAAGCTATATATGACAAACCTACAGCAAGCATCACCCTCAATGGTGAAAAATTGAAAGCATTTCCCCTGAAATCAGGAACAAGACAAGGGTGCCCACTCTCACCACTAATATTCAATATAGTGTTGGAAGTTTTGGCCACAGCAATCAGAGCAGAAAAAGAAGTAAAAGGAATCCAGATAGGAAAAGAAGAAGTGAAACTCTCGCTGTTTGCAGATGACATGATCCTCTACATAGAAAACCCTAAAGACTCTTCCAGAAAATTACTAGAGCTAATCAATGAATATAGTAAAGTTGCAGGATATAAAATTAACACACAGAAATCCCTTGCATTCCTATATACAATGAAAAAACAGAAAGAGAAATTAAGGAAACAATACCATTCACCATTGCAACAAAAAGAATAAAATATTTAGGAGTATATCTACCTAAAGAAACAAAAGACCTATACATAGAAAACTATAAAACACTGATGAAAGAAATCAAAGAGGACACAAACAGATGGAGAAACATACCGTGTTCATGGATTGGAAGAATCAATATTGTCAAAATGGCTATTCTACCCAAAGCAATCTATAGGTTCAATGCAATCCCTATCAAGCTACCAACGGTATTTTTCACAGAACTAGAACAAATAATTTCACAATTTGTATGTAAATACAAAAAACCTCGAATAGCCAAAGTAATCTTGGGAAAGAAGGATGGAACTGGAGGAATCAACCTCCCTGACTTCAGACTCTACTACAAATCCACAGTCATCAAGACAGTATGGTACTGGCACAAAGACAGAAATATAGATCAATGGAACAGAATAGAAAGCCCAGAGATAAATCCATGAACCTATGGACACCTTATCTTTGACAAAGGAGGCAAGGATATACAATGGAAAAAAGACAACCTCTTTAACAAGTGGTGCTGGGAAAGCTGGTCAACCACTTGTAAAAGAATGAAACTAGAACACTTTCTAACACCATACACAAAAATAAACTCAAAATGGATTAAAGATCTAAATGTAAGACCAGAAACTATAAAACTCCTAGAAGAGAACATAGGCAAAACAGTCTCCGACATGAACCACAGCAAGATCCTCTATGACCCACCTCCCAGAATATTGGAAATAAAAGCAAAACTAAACAAATGGGACCTAATGAAACTTAAAAGCTTTTGCACTACAAAGGAAACTATAAGTAAGGTGAAAAGACAGCCCTCAGATTGGGAGAAAATAATAGCAAATGAAGAAACAGACAAAGGATTAATCTCAAAAATATACAAGCAACTCTTGAAGCTCAATTCCAGAAAAATAAATGACCCAATCAAAAAATGGGGCAAAGAACTAAACAGACATTTCTCCAAAGAAGACATACAGATGGCTAACAAACACATGAAAAGATGCTCAACATCACTCATTATTAGAGAAATGCAAATCAAAACCACAATGAGGTACCATTACACGCCAGTCAGGATGGCTGCTATCCAAAAGTCTACAAGCAATAAATGCTGGAGAGGGTGTGGAGAAAAGGGAACCCTCTTACACTGTTGGTGGGAATGCAAACTAGTACAGCCACTATGGAGAACAGTGTGGAGATTTCTTAGAAAACTGGAAATAGAACTGCCATATGACCCAGCAATCCCACTTCTGGGCATACACACTGAGGAAACCAGATCTGAAAGAGACACGTGCACCCCAATGTTCATCGCAGCACTGTTTATAATAGCCAGGACATGGAAGCAACCTAGATGCCCATCAGCAGATGAATGGATTAGGAAGCTGTGGTACATATACACCATGGAATATTACTCAGCCATTAAAAAGAATTCATTTGAACCAGTCCTAATGAGATGGATGAAACTGGAGCCCCTTATACAGAGTGAAGTAAGCCAGAAAGATAAAGAACATTACAGCATACTAACACATATATATGGAATTTAGAAAGATGGTAACGATAACCATATATGCAAAACAGAATAAGAGACACAGAAATACAGAACAGACTTTTGAACTCTGTGGGAGAAGGTGAGGGTGGGATATTTCAAAAGAACAGCATGTATACTATCTATGGTGAAACAGATCACCAGCCCAGGTGGGATGCATGAGACAAGTGCTCGGGCCTGGTGCACTGGGAAGACCCAGAGGAATCGGGTGGAGAGGGAGGTGGGAGCGGGGATCGGGATGGGGAATACGTGTAAATCTATGGCTGATTCATATCAATGTATGACAAAACCCACTGAAATGTTGTGAAGTAATTAGCCTCCAACTAATAAAAAAAAAAAAGATAAAAAAAAAGAATCCTGTCTCATAGATTTTAACATTTTTTTTTCTTTATATTATGTTCTTGAATGTGTTTGACTAGATCCAAAGTCAAAAGTTATTGAAACCACAGACATTAAAGTTACAGGTAGAGGTATGTTTCTTTTTATGACACATGTGCCAAGTCAAAACAAAAATGGAATTCACAAATATAAAAACATAATGCAATTTTGGCAGGAAAAGAAAACTTAGAAGTATTTATCTGAAATAATTACCAACTCAGTTTAAAGCACAGCTTAAGAAGAGTGTCTACTCTTGTGTGTCTCAAGGTTTATTGGTTATTCTTTCTCATACAGTCTCTTCCATCTACAGTAATACCACTGAATGTCTCAGTTCTTCTCTCAACCATCCTTGTGATAAAAGAAACATAAAGTTGCTGAAACACTGAGTGAGGGAGTCATGACCTAACTGAAGCCAGGACGAACATGATCCAACATAGAGGAGTCAGTATTCTGCAAACTAACCTTCAAAGAATAACTCAGAGCCATTAGTTTAAAGGATTGAGGTTTTACTCCATATATCTCTGTGAAGACTGTCTCCCAGATCAAAGGCAGGGGTGGGACTTAGAAAGGCAAAAGCCACAAGATTTCTCAAGCAAAAGGCACTGGCCCATTTATACAAGTCCTTGATTTGTAATGTGGGAACTGGCATAGACTGCTTGAGCCACAACCCATATGATGAATTAAGTAGAGTAGTCACAAGTTCACTGAAAAGCCTGATTTTCTGAAATGCTAAATAGTTTCTTATTTTTTCTGGGGTCCTGACACCAGGACCCCAGGCTTTATGGCATTTCCAGGCTCAGGGTCATGTTACAAAAAAGTCTTTGCACTTGCTAAAGTCTCAGTGAAAATTTCCAGAACTCCAACCATAATACCCACCTTCTGGACAGCAAAAAACCAGGAAGGGCAGTGAAAAAGTGCCTTCTCTTCAGAAATACAATACAGCACTTCTGCTTGTAGCCCATGGTCTAAATCTTAATCAGATGACCAAATCTATGCTCATATGCCTAAATAAAATCAAAGGTAAAATGGTTAGTGGGTAACAGGAAAAGAACTTTTATCCTTAACAACAAAGTTATCTAATATTTCATCAACCCGGTTATGTAGGCATAATGAGACCTTTTGATATGTAAATATTTCTTAATAAAATTAACACTTGGTAATGTTCACTCTTGCCATTTCCTGTTTGACCACTTCCAATCTGCCTTGATTCATGGACCTAACATTCCAGGTTCCTATGCAATATTGCTCTTTACAGCATCAGACTTTACTTCCATCACCAGTCACATCCAGTACTGGGTGTTGTTTTTGTTTTGGCTCAGTCTCTTCAATATTTCTGGAGTTATTTCTCCACTGATCTCCAGTAGCATACAGGGTACCTACTGACCTTAGGAGTTCATCTTTCAGTGTCCTATCTTTTTGCCTTTTCATACTGTTCATGGGGTTCTCAAAGCAAAAATACTGAAGTGGTTTGCCATTCCCTTCTCCAGTGGATGACATTTTGTCAGAACTCTCCACCATGACCCGTCCGTCTTAGAAGGCCCTACATGGCATGGCTCATAGTTTCATTGAGTTAGATAAGGCTGTGGTCCATGTGATCTGGTTGGTTAGTTTTCTGTGATTGTGGTTTTCAGTCTGTCTGCCCTCTGATGGAGAAGGATAAGAGGTTTATGGAAGCTTCCTGATGGGAGTGACTGACTGAGGGGGAAACTGGGTCTTGTTGTGATGGGCGGGCCATGACCAGTAAATCTTTAATCCAATTTTCTCTGTTCCCTTCCTGCTATTTGACCAAACTATCCTGGAGGTAATGAACATGATGGTCATAGCAAACACCCTCTTCCACAATACAAGATAAGACTCTACACATGGATATCACCAGATGGTCAATACTGAAATCAGAAAAATTATACTCTTTGCACCCAAAGATGGAGAAGCTCTATACAGTCAGCAAAAACAAGACCAGGAGCTGACTGTGGCTCAGATCATGAACTGCTTATTGCAAAATTCGGACTTAAATTGAAGAAAGTAGGGAAAACCACTAGACCATTCAGGTATGACCTAAATCAAATCCCTTATGATTATACAGTGGGAGTGACAAATAGATTCAAGGGATTAGATCTGACAGAGTGCCTGAAGGACTATGGACAGAGGTTCATGACATTGTACAGGAGGCAGTGATCAAGACCACTCCCAAGAAAGAGAAATGCAAAAAGGCAAAATGGTTGTCTGACGAGGCCTTACAAATAGCTGAGAAAAGAAGAGAAGCAAACCGCAAAGGATAAAAGGAAAGATTGAATTTGAATGCAGAGTTCCAAAGAATAGCAAGGAGAGATAAGAAAGTCTTCCTCAGTGATCAATGCAAAAAATAGAGGAAAATAATAGAATGGGAAAGACAAGAGATCTCTTCAAGAAAATTAGAGATATCAAGGGGACATTTCATGCAAAGATGGGCATAAAAAAGGACAGAAATGGTATGGACCTAACAGAAGCAGAAGATATTAAGAGAAGAGGTGGGAAGAATACACAGAAGAACTCTATAAAAAAGATCTTCATGACCCAGATAACCACGATGGTGTGATCACTCACCTAGAGCCAAACATCCTAGAATGTGATGTCAAGTGGGCCTTAGGAAGCATCACTATGAACCAAGCTAGTAAAGGTGATGGAATTCCAGTTGAGCTATTTCAGATCCTAAAACATGATGCTGTGAAAGTGCTGCACTCAATATGCCAGCAAATCTGGAAAACTCAGCAGTGGCCACAGGACTGGAGAAAGTCAGTTTTCATTCTAATTCCAAAGAAAGGCAATGCCAAAGAATGCTCAAACTACCACACAATTGCACTCAACTCACACGCTAGCAAAGTAATGCTCAAAATTCTCCAAGCCAGGCTTCAGCAGTACGTGAACCATGAACTTCCAGATGTTCAAGCTGGATTCAGAAAAGGCAGAGGAACCAGAGATCAGATTGCCAAAATCCGTTGGATCATCAAAAAAGCACAAGATTTCCAGAAAAACAGCTATTTCTGCTTTATTGACTATGCCAAAGCCTTTCACTGTGTGGATCATAACATGAGGAAAATTCTTAAAGTGATGGGAATACCAGACCACCTGACCTGCCTCCTGAGAAATCTGTATGCAGGTCAAGAAGCAACAGTTAGAACTGAACGTGGAACAACAGAATGGTTCCAAATAGGAAAAGGAGTACGTCAAGGCTGTATATTGTTGCCTGCTTATTTAACTTATATGCAGAGTATATCATGAGAAATGCTTGCCTGGATGAAGCAGAAGCAGGAATCAAGATTGCCAGAAGAAATATCAATAACCTCAGACATGTAGATGATACCACCCTTATGGCAGAAAGTGAAGAACTAAAGAGCCTCTTGATGAAAGTGAAAGAGGAGAGTGAAAAAGTTGGCTTAAAACTCAACATTCAGAAAACAAAGATCATGGCATGCGGTCCCATCACTTCATGGCAAATAGGTGGGGAAATAGTGGAAACAGTAATAGACTTTATTTTGGGGGGCTCCCAAATCACTGCCGATGGTGACTGCAGCCATGAAATTAAAAGATGCTTGCTTCTTGGAAGGAAAGTTATGACCAACCTAGACGGCATATTAAAAAGCAGAGACATTACTTTGCCAACAAAGGTCTGTCTAGTCAAGGCTATGGTTTTCCAGTGGTCATGTATGGATGTGGGAGTTGGACTATAAAGAAAGCTGAGCACCGAAGAACTCATGCTTTTGAACCGTGGTTTTGGAGAAGACTCTTGAGAGTCCCATGGACAGCAGAGAGATCCAACCAGTCCATCGTAAAGGAAATCAGTCCTGAATATTCATTAGAAGGACTGATGCTGAAGCTGAAACACCAATACTTTGGCCACCTGATGCGAAGAACTGACTCATTTGAAATGACCCTGATGCTGCGATAGTTTGAAGATGGGAGGAGAAGGGGACAACAGAGGATGAGATGGTTGGATGGCATCACCAACTCAATGGACATGAGTCTGAGTAAAGTCCGGGAGTTGGTGATGGACAGGGAGGCTTGGCGTGCTGCAATCCATGGGGTTGTAGAGAGTCAGAAATGTCTGAGCGACTGAACTGAACTGAATGTTACAAGATCACATTTTTTTCAGAGCTCTCATTATTATGTTTTTGAAGAGAATTCCAGGCACAAATAAAATATAAGAATGCATATTTAAAATCACAATTTGAATGGAAGTTCTCCATGGTAACTCTATGGTTAACCTTCTTATGTAATCAAAAATGTAATAGCATGACCCTGTCTCAATAAAAAATCCTAGGTCTGGTCTCTAGATTGAACCAGCAAGGTAACACTGGGAAATAATAAAAGGTTAGAAAAAAATTGCCCATAAACTGACTGGATTCCTTTCACTGCTTTTAAAAAATATTCATGTTCTTCTCTTTTTACGTACATGGTAATAGTTCAATTCTTCACTGATACTTAAGTTATGTGAGAACATATAATTTATTTGGCCAAAAACATATGAGAAGTGCTATACAGTATTTTGCAAGTTTAAGTGCCACTGGGTAATTTGTCCAGATTCCTTTCCTCAGCTGTAATGATTTTTGAAGTAAATGCAGAAATTGAGTCACCCTCAGCATGGGTCTCTGACTGTACCTTCTCCATGTATAATAGATATGTCATAGGAGCAAGAAGTCAATTACTATGCAAATCTACAGATTTTGGAGGTTGGTTGCTACTGCACCATAATGTATCTCAAAAGAATATATTTCCTCTTCTCAAATGAGCCTTATGGTATTAAAAGTATCTTTCAGGTGTTGCTAAACATATAAGCCTTTATTTTAAAGTCTCTTTCTATAACCTGTTCTTTGTAAGCAATGGATACATAGAAAAAAAATTAAATGGCATGGGTGGTAGACTTTGTATTCATCACACATTTTACTTTGTGAGAATATTAAGCAGTAGCATAAGCAAGAGCAGTTAACAAATTCTTATTCTAATTAATCCCAAAAGAACTGGCTGGCAAAGATCAGTATAAAAGACTGGTTTTAGCCACAGTTTTAAAATTGATCTATGGATCAACTGTGCTCGGAAATGAATCCTTTGAAAATTACTTCTTCCACTGATAGGATTTGCTGTTCTTACCAGCAATATTGGGTTATGTACCCAAGCAACAGATATATACTAGATGGCACTCCAGGCATTCTTTGTAGTCCTGGAAAATATAGTGATTAACAGGTCAGATCTGTTCCTCAAACAGCCCACCATCAAGTAGAAAAAAAATTTACACTAATATTTGCAGTTGTACAAAGCAGGATGCACTTGGTATCGTATATGAAAACACTGCTCTATGAGTTGATAGAAGACTATCACTATTTAGATCTGATGGAGTAGCTATCCTCAACATTTTTGGCACCAGTGACCAGTTTCATGGAAGACAATTTTTTCACAGATATGGAGGTGGGGCTGTGGGGGTTGGTTTGGGGATAACTCAGGCACATTACATCTACTGTGCACTTTATTTCTATTACTGTTACACCAGCTCCAGCTCAGATCATCAGGCATTAGATCCCAGAGGCTGGGGACCCTTGTGATAAGAGAATTTCATGGAAGAAGAGAGGACATTTAAGGAGAATTATGAGGTACTAAGCCTTTTTCTCACATATATACTGTACTGCTCTGTGGCTTTTATTTATCTCATACAAACAGGGCTCTGAGAAATGAATAAGCTCTTGGTAGTCTGAGCCTAGAGAAGGGAAAGAAGTTCCCTATAAGGAAAGAATGCATGGAAAGAGGGGATGGCAGAAGCACTGGGGGCAGCCAAAGGGAAGCATGAGCCTTATGAATGTGCATATGAACCACAGGGTCGATATAGAAGAGTGTTAATGAAGGTTGAAAAGGTATTAAAGTATTCATCATTCTGCACTGTAATTACTTTTTGCAGGCCTACGTTTTACGGTGGACTGTGTGGTACACAAACTTAGGGGCTTCAGCATTTAGGCTTATATCCCAGAGTAATTTGATCCAGAATACAATATCCAAGTGAAAGACGTTTCCTCATGGAAATATTTTTGTGGGTTCTGATCCTCACTAAAAGCTCACCAAAAGCTGGATTCTAGAGAGTCACAATTTTAAAATATTTCATTCTACTTCACTGAGTTAGTAATGTGAATGAGGCAAGTCTCTAAATTAACCAGAGCAAATCACAAGCAAGTGTATATACTCAATGGTAAGCTGCCTTGATCTTGTTGCTCTAGATCAGAGTTACTTTTTTTTTTTTAAGCCATCAGCCTCTTTGGCAGTTTGATGAAGCCTCTGCTTCTTCATAAAATAGGATGTTTAAAATACAAAAAATAAGATGCAAGAACTATAGAAAAAACTAATATTTGAATACAATTTTCAAAGTGTAAAAAAACATTATGTTAAATGTAGACTTCATTAACACAATGAATAATAACATCTAATGGTGGATCTAATGACTGCCATACTTTAAAGCAGTGATAAATATAAAATATTTATATCATATATATATATTTTATAATATATAAAAATATTAAATACAGATATATAGATCAATGGAACACAATAGAAAACCCAGAGATAAATCCACATACCTATGGACACCTTATCTTCGACAAAGGAAGCAAGAATTTACATTGGAAAAAAAGACAATCTCTTTAACAAGTGGTGCTGGGAAAACTGGTCAATCACTTGTAAAAGAATGAAACTAGAACACTTTCTAACACCATACACAAAAAGAAACTCAAAATGGATTAAAGATCTAAACGTAAGACCAGAAACTATAAAACTCCTAGAGGAAAACATAGGCAAACCACTCTCTGACATAAATCACAGCAGGATCCTCTATGACCCACCTCCCAGAATATTGGAAATAAAAGCAAAAATAAACAAATGGGACCTAATGAAACTTAAAAGCTTTTGCACAATGAAGGCAACTATAAGCAAGGTGAAAAGACAGCTTTCAGAATGGGAGAAAATAATAGCAAACGAAGCAACTGACAAAGAATTAACCTCAAAAATATACAAGCAACTCCCGCAGCTCAATTCCAGAAAAATAAAAGACCCAATCAAAAAAATGGGCCAAAGAACCAAACAAACATTTCTCCAAAGAAGACATACAGATGGCTAACAAACACATGAAAAGATGCTCAACATCACTCATTATCAGAGAAATGCAAATCAAAACCACAATGAGGTACGCCAGTACAGGATGGCTGCTATCCAAAAGTCTACAAGCAATAAATGCTGGAGAGGGTGTGGAGAAAAGGGAACCCTCTTACACTGTTGGTGGGAATGCAAACTAGTACAGCCACTATGGAGAACAGTGTGGAGATTCCTTAAAAAACTGGAAATAGAACTGCCATATGACCCAGCAATCCCACTCCTGGGAATACACACTGAGGAAACCAGAAGTGAAAGAGAAACGTGCACCCCAATGTTCATCGCAGCACTGTTTATAATAGCCAGGACATGGAAGCAACCTAGATGCCCATCAGCAGACGAATGGATAAGGAAACTGTGGTACATATACACCATGGAATATTACTCAGCCATTAAAAAGAATTCATTTGAATCAGTTCTAATGAGATGGATGAAACTGGAGCCCATTATACAGAGTGAAGTAAGCCAGAAAGATAAAGACCAATACAGTATACTAACGCATATATATGGAATTTAGAAAGATGGTAACAATAACCCTATATGCGAGACAGCCAAAGAGACACAGATGTATAGAGCAGTCTTTTGGACTCTGTGGGAGAGGGCAAGGGTGGGATGATTTGGGAGAATGGCATTGAAACATGTATATTATCATATGTGAAACATATCACCAGTCCAGGTTCGATGCATGAGACAGGGTGATCGGGGCTGGTGAACTGGGATGACCCAGAGGGATGGGATGGGGAGGGAGGTGGGAGGGGAGTTCAGGATGGGGAACACATGTACACCCATGGCAGATTCATGTCAATGTATGGCAGAACCACTACAATACTGTAAAGTAATTAGCCTCCAATTAAAATAAAATAAATTCATATTTAAAATTAATTTAAAAATTAAATTTAAATTTAATTATTTAAAAATATTCAATATTTTAAAATTGAAATATTTATATATTAAATATATAATAAAAATTATATATACACATATATAAAATATATAAAACTATAAGTTATTTATCACAATATTTCTATAACAGAAATGTGATGTAAACATTTGTAATTCTTTGGTGGCCAAGTGATAGGGACAACTAGTAATAATGCGGTTTGGGAATGCTATAATGCAATTAAAAGCCAATTAAAAATAAAGTTGGAATTTCACATATCCACTCTGTTCTTAGACCCCAGGTTAGGGCCTCTTGCTTAAGATACTCCTCAATTTCCTAGAGGTAAAGAAGTAAAAAATGCAGCAGATATCTCATTTTTATTGCCCTCTAGATGACCACTTGTCTCTTTTTCAAACTCCTTGACACATAAAAGTGGGATGAATCTAAAACTTGATCTCGTATCACTTTATGAAGGTGTTTTCATTTTCATCTTCTGAGTACATATGATACTAGTTTTATAAACAAAATAGGTTCATTACTGACATTCTAGACTCATGAACATTAATCAGGTAAAAACAGAATTTGCCCAAGACAAACTATTTTATTAAATTTTTTTTCTGGCATCTCTAAAGTAATGCTAATGATAATAATTAGCTTTATAAACAAGTAAATACAAATTCTTAGGTTCTCAAAGATTTTAACCTGTTTTTGCTATGAAGAGTACAGTTAATTCTGTTTCCTGGGTTTGAGAGGCTCCTTTGGAGATGAAGCAATTTGTTGACTTATTCAAAAAGCCACTTTCATTAGCTGCTTGCCAAAAAAAAATACGAAAAGTAATGGCGATAAAGCTTAAGTTAGTCTGTTTTTCTAATCACCAGGATAAAAAGATGGAAGGAATGGAGATTGCAAGTGCTGAACATACGGAGGTTTGGAGATTTCATTAGTTTCCTGTGGCCACTTAGCAAATTATCTGCAGCAGGGATTGTTGGCCTGGACCCATACAGGTAGCCTGTCCTTGTAGACCAGGCTGTTTCACAGGATGGCAATTTGGTTCTAAAGTCAAATAAGCTAAAAAGATAAAAGATTAGGCAGAAGTTCTATAATGAAAATGTTTGTAATAAAATTTCCTGATCTCGTATCAGAAATCACAGTGCTTCACTTCTGCTGCAGTCTAGCATACTATTTGTCGCTAAAGCTGGCCCAGCATATCACCACATTCAATGGAGTATTAGAGAAATTGTGGCTATATTTTCAAACCACTACAAAGATGTGTATGTGTATGTTGAGACATAGAACAGCCCTTTATTTCCAATTCAAATTTCCCATTACATCTTGTACTATGAATTATTATAGTCCATAAAAATTTTTGAAGAGTCATAGGTGACTCCTTTGCCATGTATTTAACTGGCTAATTTTTAACCACAGTCAAGTTCTTCTTGTAATGAAATTCCTTAATAGAGGGTACCCATTATGAATTTTTTAAAAAGGCTGGGCTGTGGGTCACCCATACTTTCATTAACAAATATATGTATCATCTTTTAATCTTGTGTGCTAATGCTCTGAGCAATTTTATTGATCCCCAGATGTTCATCACTAATTGAAACAGCTGCTTTATTTAAATAGCACTTACAAAATGATATCTGGACAAGCTCTGCTTCATGTTTTAGCAGAAGTGAAGTCTTGTTTCATGAGAGAGTTCATCCACTCCATACATATTCTTTACCTGGAAGTGAAAGGGATTTCAAGCCAGAAGCTCCACTTTCTTCCCTTTGACATCCACATGTGCCCCTGTGGTGAGAGCAATGAAGAGGTGAGAACAAAATTGTGGTCAGTACTTTCAGCATGGGCTGTCACCTTCATGGATTAACCAGTACAAGTAACTTGAGGCAGCAGGAAGTCTTGGGAAGTGTGGGATGATACCTTGAGACCAACAGTATCCTCAAGGAGAAGTTGCTCCAGAAGCCCGCAAGCGAAAGCCATAATTCAGATAGTATGTCTGCATTTCTATTTCCAGAAATCTCAAGAGACAAGAAGTCAGTAGACTTGATTGTCCCTCCTTGGTTCAGTTATAGTATTTAAGACGGCTAACAACAGAGTTGAGGGTGATACAGAGATACCAATAACTGAAAAGCTCAATCTCCTCCATACCTCATTGCAACCTCTATTTCTGACTGATCCTGCCTCCTTTTACATTATTTTTTTTTGAGATTTATTGAGATATTATTGGTACCATATGTAAGTTAAAGGTGTATAATGTGATAATTAGTTAAGGACATCAAAATAGTTATTACAACAATATTTCATATGTTCCAAAAACAAGAAGGATTAACTGGTTCGAGAGACAGAAGACATAAAAAGACCCAAAATGAACCTGGAGAGGTAAAAACTAGAATGTCTGAGATAAAAATATACACTGGATTGCAATAACGAAATAATAAACATCAGTGAACTTATGTATGTGAAGAAAAATCACAATGTATTTTTACAGTATATCTATGTATAAAAAATAATTAGCTTTAAAATAATGTATTTCCTGGAGAAGGAGATGGCTACTCCACTATTCTTGCCTGGTGAAGTCCAGGGACACTATATGTTAAATGAGTTTACCTTTGAGGAAGAAGTAGAATTTTTTAGTTATAAAGAGGGAAAATTGTGATTTCTTACTATTGTTAGAATTTCCTGCAACAAAATATGCACAGTAACTGTAGTAATTAAAATATTTGATTAAACCTAATGCCAGAAAGAGTAGCTGTGCTTTAGCCACAAAAAATGATTGATAAATTATATAACAGACTGCATCTGAAGCTTAATACGAAAGCTTAATATGATAAAACTTTATTTCTCCCTATGAATCGGTAGACATTCTATGCTAACAGGCAACAAAGGGGTTCAGGCTGTTCCCTTCTTGCAGGTCTGTGAATCAATACATGATTTCCATGTTTACTGACGGATGCAAGAAAAAAAAAAAAACATGCAAGTGGTAAACTGAAGAGCAAATGCTTTGGCCTGGAAATGACAAATACTGCTTCTGCTCATAGATCAATGGCAAGGGTTAGTTAGATGCCCTTTCTAACTACAAGGGCACTTGGGAACACAGTCTCTCCATGAGCCCAGAAAGGAAAGGAAGATAAGATGTGGACGGCCACTTGTAGTTTTCCCCCAAAACTGTTAAAAAGTTAGTGCTCAATATACCGTGACTAGTAGAATTTTTTCCACAGTGTGTTGTGATCCACACAGTCAGAGGCTTTGGCGTAGTCAATAAAGCAGAAGTAGATGTTTTCCTGAAATTCTCTTGCTTTTTCGATGATTTGAGCTATTTCAAATCCTAAAAGATGATGCTGTGAAAGTGCTACACTCAATATGCCAGCAAATTTGGAAAACTCAGCAACGGCCACAGGACTGGAAAAGGTCAGTTTTCATTCCAATCCCAAAGAAAGGCAATGACAAAGAATGTTCAAACTACCACACAATTGTACTCATCCCACACACTAGCAAAGTAATGCTCAAAATTCTCCAAGCCAGGCTTCAACAGTACATGAACCATGAACTTCCAGATGTTCAAGCTGGTTTTAGAAAAGGCAGAGGAATCAGAGATCAAATTGTCAACATCCAAAAGCAGAGACGCTACTTTGCCAACAAAAATCCATCTAGTCAAAGCTATGGTTTTCTCAGTAGTCATGTATGGATGTGAGACTTGGACTATAAAGAAGGACTATAAAGCTGAGTGCCGAAGAATTGATGCTTTTGAACTGTGGTGTTGGAGACGATTCTCAAGGGTCCCTTGGGCTGCAAGGAGATCCAACCAGTCCATCCTAAAGGAAATCAGTACTGTACATTCATTGGAAGGACTGATGCTGAAGCTGAAATACCAATACTTTGGCCATCTGATGCGAAGAAATGACCCACTAGAAAAGACCCTGATGCTGCGAAAGATTGAAGGCAGGAGGAGAAGGGGATGACAGAGGATCAGATGGTTGGATAGCATCACCAATGTGATGGACATGACTTTGAGTAAGCTCCGGGAGTTGGTGATGGACAGGGAAGCCTGGCGTGATGCAGTCCATGGGGTCGCAAAGAGGCGGACACAACTGAGCAACTGAATTGAGTAGAATTTTTATGACAAACCAGCCTCTCTATTTCCTGTTAGTGTCTGAGAAGGTCAGATTTCCCTGAAATTCTTTAATTTTTCTGAGGTCCTACTATGTGATACTTAGTCCCAAATATAGGCTCACATCACATTTTCTAAAGGATCCTATAAAATATCAACAAGAAGATTTTGCCTTCTTCACTCAGTAGTACTTTCCTGCACTGACCTAAACCTCAACAGGGAAAATCTTAATGGGATGAGAATTTTCTTCTTTGTTGGTTTCTGGTCAAAAATCTGTGAATTTCTGTCACCCTCAAGATGTAGGAGCATGGCGAAACACTTTTATATGAAGAAAGGAAGGAAAAGGCACAAGGATAAAATGAGGATTTTCTTTTGGTCACATAGACAAGAGGCAGTAGAACTGTATTGAAACATTTTTATTTCTGCTAACCAAAGACAGAGTGTTTGTCAATAAACCATTTTTCATCTCCTGGAAGGACTCCAGGGAATTTAAGAAATTAATCCTCACTAGATGTTTGCTGCGCTGTGATTTCCAAGGTCTTTTACCTCTCCTCAGCTGTCATTTACGAGGGAAGTTTTGGTTATTAACCACACAGGTATGCTCATAAATGTATATGTTCAGTGGGCATGCTAAAAAAAACTCATTACAATTATATTACAAATTTTAAGGTGCTTTCAAATTCCCCCCTCCAACTTCAGGGTTATTTTCCCCAAATTAGTAGATTATTTGACAGATAAGACTATATCACCAGCTGTTTGTAACATTTTGAGAACCTGGAGGAAATGCCCATTGGGTGGCCAGATCTAAATTTCAATGTCGAAGTTACCTTTTGTATGGAACATGATGTGGGTATCACAGGGGTAAAGGCGAGGGAAGCTGGAATGCTCCAAGTCAGGGGGAGGCAGGTGAATTTTGCCCTGTTTGTTCTACTGGGAGCAGGTGCAGCTTTCAGAGGAGGACTGAAGAGCTGGCCAACAGGTCAGGTTCCAGTTGGAACAACAGGGTGCACTGGAGAAGACTCAGGGGAAGGACACTGTATTGCAGAGAGAGCAGGAGATGATAAAAATGCCAGCCCCTAGGCAGACTCAGCTCTCAAGGCATTGGTAAAAGAAGCTCACAGATAATCCCCAAGCTGTGTGTCTTACTTCAACCTTATTTCTTTAAACCCACTGTAAGTTCCTGGCTCCAACCCTTCTTTCTATATCCTGAGAGGCATTAAGGAGTAGTGAGAAGAGAAATAACTTAAGGGACAGAAAGTCTGATTCAGGCTAGGAGAATGAAAGAGTGAATTCACAGAAGGTATGATATGTCCCAAGGACAGCAGTGGATGTCTGGAACCACCGACAGTACTGAACCCTACATTTACTGGGTTTATTCCTTCCTACATATACATACCTATGTGTGTGTGCTCCGTCACTTAGTCATGTCTGACTCTTTGGGACCCCATGGACTGTAGACCACCAGGCTCCTCTGTCCATGGGATTTTCCAAGCAAGAATACTGGAGTGATTTGCCATTTAATTCTCCAGGGGATCTTTCCGACCCAGGGATCGAACCCATGTCTCTTGAGTCTCCTGCACTGGCAGGAGGATTGTTTACCACTGTGCCACTTGGGTAGCCTACAAACATATACATAAGACATAATTCAATTTATAAATTATGTATAGTAAAACAATATCCAATGTGGCAGCACCACTAGACTTCTGTTTTGGGCCATTATTAGTTACTTGAACATAATCATTGTGAAACCATGACAACTGATCTGATAATTGAGAAGGCTACTAAAGGAATGAGGCAGGATATACTGGTGTTGACTGAAAAATGAAGTCACAACCTGAAAGTAGAAAGTTATTTTACTTTATGGAAAATGTTAGGACTTCAAGCCCAGGAGACAGCATCTCAGGTAGCCTTGAGAGACTGCTCCAAGGAGGCAGAGGAAGGAGTCAGGATATACAGAAGTTTGCAACAAAGGGGGCAGGCAGTCTGAACACTAAAGATTACTGCTAATTAGGGAAAACCAAATATCTCAAGGAATTTAGCACTCTTCTATGTATGGGAAGATATAAGAGTCCCAAAATTGTTGATGGGTGTTACATCCTTGTTTATTGAGGTGGTAGGAGATATTCCATTTCACATTGGACAAAGGGGTGATTCATATCCCAGGCAGGATGAAACAGGATAGCATAAGATTACATCACAGTACTCAGAACTGAGTGCAATTTAAAACTAATGAATTGGGACTTCCCTGGTTGTTCAGTGGCTAAGACTCTGAGTTCCCAATGCAGAGGGCCTGGGTTTGACTCCTGGTCAGGCAACTAGATCCCACATGCTGTAACTAAGAGTTTGCATGCCTTAACTAAAGTGTGCAACAAAAAGTAAAAGATCCTGAGTACCACAACTAAGACCCAGCACAGCCATATAAATAAATAAATATTAAAAAAAAAAAACACAAAAAAACCCACACATGTTTGCTTTAAAAAAAATAAAACTAATGAATCACTTCTAAATGATCTAATATTGAATAGACAGTCCCCGAAATCTATTGCTTCCTCTGTCTGCCTCAAAGTGTACAGTTAAGTCAATGTCCCACTGAACTTCGCACTGGTGTGAAACCATCGGATGTATTTAGTCCATTTGGGTGTAACATTTTAAAAACAAGTAGTCAACCGTGTTTATCAGTTTATGCTATCCCCAGCATTTCTTATATGTTCATGATATATAATAGTTGATCAATAAATATTTAATATCCAGGAAAAAAAGCTAATGAATTACTTACTTTGAGCATTTTCTACTTAATCTTTTTTTTTGGACCATGGTTGACCACAGGTAACTGAAACCATAAATAAGGAGAGATTACTGTCTGTCACCTCAAAAATGCCACTCTGCACATAGGTTACTTTAAATTGAAGGTACCTGAAAAACAGTTGAAAGAAGGACACTGACCCTCGTTTGTTCCCCTGAAAGCAGGAGCTAAATCTCCCTAAGAAAGGCATACTTCCTGTACCAAGACGGTAGAAGACTTTTTATCATGAGACACAAAAAATTTAGGGCCAAGAAGGATGTATAAACAAACTCTGTTTCTTCTTCAAGACTTACTACCCCTAGTTCAAACCCCTTGGTTATGTCAATTCAACCAGAAACACAAATTTATAGTTTCTTTGTCTGAAAGATACAAAAGCTTCCTGCTCTTGTCATTTCTTTGAGTCTCATATATTTGTGATGCTCTAACACAAACACTGAATTTGTTTTTCTGATGTTTATCTTTTTCTTACAAGGGGAACTCAGGGAAGGACCAAGAGGAAAAACTACCTTTTTTCTCCTGCTCCTTCCATGCCACTTTGTTACACATTTTCATTCATTTTATCCCTACCGAAACTTTAATTCTTATTTCTTATTTTCCAAATTACACTGAACACAACTTAATTGAAATTCCCTTTGAATGAAGTGAGCACTGGCCCTCCCAGGTGATGGCCAATTGTTAACCCAGTGACTTCTGGGTAGCCCATCATCCACTTTCATGTAAAATTAACTCCTACTAAAGGACTTGAAGTTTCCCAACATCCCAAGTTGCCACATCTAATTGCAGTAACACTTTGACAATCTCATAGGATTGCCCACCTCTACCCACTGACTCCTTCATTTTACTAGTTGTTTAGAATATAAGATTCCACCACTGTCCTTAAAAGATTACTGTTTTTATATGTTAAACTCCATGGGCAGGTCCTGAGTACTTCACATTCCCAGTATTAAAGCTATGCGTTACAAAGAGTAGGTAGTCACTGATGGTTGGGGGAATAAATGATCCAGTGAGTATGAGGTCCAATTTATTAACATTTATTTCTTACACACTGTTGAAAGAACTAGAAAATCCATGTACATTTCATTTACTTTTACAAAACAAGAACTAAGAGGGATAAGAATGCCTTAATATCTTTAGACTTTCTTCTCTTTCCTTATTGATCCAAACTATCTTAATACTGATCCATCACATTTCTAAGAAACAGTGTATAGCAATGCCATATTCTTATTACAGGTGACAAAGTAAGACGGTTTCACAATTTGTTCTATGAAACAACAAAATTCTTACTTTAAACCTCATTATAACATTAAATGTGTGACCAGTATCATTCAAAAACCTGAAGATTTTGAAGGCAATTAAATCTATATTGAAATAAACAACAGGGACTTTCCTGGTAGCCTGGTGGTTAAGACTCCATGCTTCCATCACAAGGGCATGGGTTTGATTCCTAGTAAGAGAAAGAAAATGCCACATGCTATGCAGTGTGGCCAAAGAAATAATAAAAATTCATTTAAAAAATAAAAGAAACAATATTTGAATAGTACATACATCAAAAAGTAGATAACTAATGAGACCAAAATAAATAAATAAATAATAAAATAAAAAATTAAACATACAAAATAGGAAGCTGCTACTGCTAAGTCACGTCAGTCGTGTCCGACTCTTCGTGATCCCATGGACTGTAGCCTACCAGGCTCCTCTGTCCATGGGATTTCCCAGGCAAGAGTACTGGAGTGGGTTGCCATTGCCTTCTCCATACAAAATAGGAAGACATAGGCATAAATACTGTCTTCCTTTCAGCCCAACCACAGAGATAAAATTCTACAAACACTAACAGCCTTTTTCAACAATGAATGAAGAAACTACCCCTGACTCATCTAGCTGTCGGAGAAGCTGCTAGCCTTGGCATTAGAATTTGCAGTGGCAACTTCTGACTCAGGCTCTCTCTTCTTCATCTTGCAGAGCAACCTCATACTGAGATGTGAAAGAACTTGGGTCAGTCCTATTAACTTTGGCCAGAAACTCCAGGACCTTAATCTTGGTGGTTTTAGCATGAGCTCTGGGGATCAACAGGAACTCAAATCCTGCAGGATCAGTGTTGGCCACCTGCCAGTATTCCAGATATTTTTCCTTCACAAGATCTTCAGTGATGAGATTCCTGGGCTCCCCAAAGATGAAGTGATTCATCCAAGAATATATTGCAGTCACATTAAGAACTTCCCAGGCTCTATCTTCGGTGGCACGGTTGCCCTTCATGAAGATCACACTCAAGATAAGTATCAGGATGCCAGATTTGGGCAGGCTCCCTTCACCGTGCTTTATCCCATCATAGGTGAGGCCCAATTTGATGAGGAGGCAATAGCAATGATTGGTACGATCCACTTCCATCAGATCAAGGCCAAAGAGCATCTCCATCCATTCAGAGGCTCTCAAGAAGATCTCAAGGAAGTGTACTTCACACTTGCTGATGATAATATTCAACGTATCTGCCTTTGTTATCAGCTCTTTCATTTGGTACTTAAGCAGCAGGAAATTCACCAGCAAATTCATTTCCTCATCTAGAGCATATATAGGCACACTCCTGGGGTCTAGCAGAGCCAGTGAAGTGCCTGGACTACTCTCTTCTTCCTGGATCATGTAGCCCTCTTCTGATTTGATGGATGAGATGGCTGTAATGGCAGTGGAAGATGCACAGAAATTCTGACAACCTTCAGGAGTACTGGGAATACCAGCACCAGGATACTCCTTCAAATGGCCAGGCATTAGAAGATGGGAGGGGAGATGGGTCTCCTCTAGCACCTTGGAGACCTGTGAAACCTCCAGGGACTGGGATTTGATGCAGGTCTGAAAGCATTGATCATGGGAGCATCATGGGTTCTCTGGATGCTGAGGCGTGATGACACTTGCTGGTAACAGACAAGAGTATTGCCAAGAAGAACAAAGGGGATTCACCACCTAAGCGAAAGAAAGCAGATGTGAGTGGCCTCATCTGGTAAGCTCCACTGTGCTGGTTCAGATAAAAGCTGCCTCCAGTGGACTTCTAACAACAGTGCTAAATGGCTTCATGGGTCTCTTGACCTGGTGGTGAATAAGTCTTCAAAAACATGAAGGAGGAAGTGTGAATATTCCTCAGGGTGCAGTCAGCCAACCCAAGTGGATAATTCTCAGGGATCACAATAGGAAACTGTGTGTGGGCTCTGTAGAGCCACTTCTGTTTGGAAGAGTGTGGTTCTCTTAGTCCTCCCTCAGGTCATCACTTTTTCACTGGACAAGACTTTGGTCACTTCCTCTATACTAACATAAGGCTGTCCCTTTAAGACCAAAATCATATCCTCTAAGACAATTGAGAGGCAAGTGTGGTGTTACCTCCTTGAGAAACCCAACCTGGGTTTTTCCAGAGCAGACAGCAGAGCTAGATTCTGTGTATATTATCAGTACGGTTTCAGTGTCCTCCGCATTCTCACTCATTTGCCTTGCTTTAAATCCAGGCAATTCCTGGAATGTCTTTCTATGCTAGTATGGGAATCTTCCTCAGAACAAAACCTCCACCTACTGAGATCTGGAGAAGGGCATTAGGGCACCTGAAAGCCCTGTCTGTAGCCTCTCAGCAGTGCCAATGGAGCAGGGTTGCACTTTTCATGATCCTGACTCTACTGAGGTCCACTTTCCTTCAGTTATCATTAAGGGTCCTTGTCTTGACTATTGGTGGGGCTTTAGGTCTGACCATTCTGCAAACTGATGTCAATCCCTCTGCATACAAGAATGCCTTATCATTCTGAGTTACTCCAGAATAAACTGTGGAAGGACATTCCATCAACCTCCACAAGGGCTTCCCTGTGCCAATAGCAAAAGCTAGACACTGAGGAGGAAAAAAGGGGTGGCCTCTGCCTATATAACTCCCCAAGCTTCTTAGGGCTGATAACAGGGGAAGGACTCTTTGAAGTCCCCTCCATCTTGGGTTGATTAGTCCCACAATTCTCATATCCGCTTCTCAAACTGGATTCTGGTTGGTAATGTGCCCGCTCTATCTACTGCTTGAGGCCCCCCTCCAATCAAGGCTTCATCTTGGTGAAACCCCAAAATGGAAGTGAGGAGAACCTCATGACAGGACATGGAGAGCTGACAAGAGGAGCAGACACTGTGCACATCCTCTTTCCTGGGGTCAGAGGATTCCCTAAGAAATCACTCGGGGTCCTCATCGGGATTCCTGCGTAGTCTGAGATGCCTTCCTGTGGTGACATGACACTGCCTGCCCCAGACTTAGGCTTCTACTCCTTCAGACTCCAATGGCCAAGCAAATCAGCAACACTTCCAGCCACCCCTTGCCAGGGGCCTCCCAGGGCCAATATTCCTACAAAGGCTCAATGATTCACTGCTCTTCTGGAGAGTTGGGGGTGGGGTGGAGGGGCTGGGTATGTGGGTCCCCACAAGACTCACTCAGGGAACTCTGCTTTTGGACCTGTAGGTCAGGGACCCTGAGCCCCATGCACAAAAGCCGCCATCTCAATCAGACTGCCAAACAGGAAGCGTGTGGTAGCTCAGCCTGAACCTGCTTGTGTCTCCTGGGTTTGGGGTGGAGCTCTCATCAGGTGGGTGCCCCCCTTTCTGGGGCAGGGGATCCCCTCAGTCCTCATTTAGAGGCTCACCTGACACCTGACGGCACCTGGGGTTCCTCCTGTTGCTGACTGGAGTCCGCACCTCAGATTCAAGCTCTCAAAGCCTTGCTCTCCGCAGGCGCAAGTCAGGGGCCGTGACTTCCTGTGACCCCTGCCCTGGGGTCACCGGGGTCACCAGCAGGGGCGGGCACCGCACACTCTGCACTCAGTTTTGGAGCAGAGGTGGCTGTGGGTCTTGTATGCAGTCCTCACACTGGGTTCTGCCAAGCCTCTGATGCCTCCTTCTGTTGAGCTGATGTCTTGACCCTCATTGCCAAGGTTGCCTTGCCCCTGAGAACCCTGAAGAGTAACTGAGGGCATGTCTCAGCCAGAAAGCCTTGACCAGGGCTTTTAGGGTGAAAAGCAGCCACTAGCCCGTCTGCGTGGGATCCCCCTTTATTCTCTGTTGTTGTTCTCCTGTGTTCCATTCATGGAGTTCTCTTTTTTGCCCGTTTTTCATGACTTAAGGCCTCCTGGGAAATGTCTGATTCCAGCAAAGCCTTGATGAATTCACTTACTGCAGTCCTTGCAGTGCCTGGAATGAGTCATGTTCCAGCCTCAATGGAAAATGGGGAAGTTGGAGCACAAGGCAGGCAGGGGCCAGGTCAGGGGGTGGGTTGTCAGAGAAAAGTGACAGCCATCTATTTCTGCTTTCACCAGTAAGACAGCCTCTTTCATACTTTATCCACTAAAAAGTGTGCTTTGTACATGGAGGGACTGAGATTAATGATTTTGAAAACCCCTGTTTTGTGAGGTTGTTCACATCCCTATATAGAGAAATCATATGCAGATGATAAATATTATCTCTTTATTTGCACTTTTATGTGAAAAGTCACTCAGTCATGTCCGACTCTTTGCGACCCCATGGACTATAGCCCACCAGGCTCCTCCATCAATGGAATTTTCTAGGCAAGAGTATTGGAGTGGGTTGCCATTTCCTTCTCCAGGGGATCTTCCCGACCCAGGGATCGAACCTGGGTCTCCTGCACTGTGGGCAGACGCTTTTGCTTTATTTTTCTATTCTTATTGTTGTAGCTTTGTTTTCTAGTCTTCTTTAAAACAGTGGCTTAAATATTTTCTTGAATCTCCTCACCTACTTTGTTTTTGTATCAAGGGGAGCCTGCTTGTTAGAACGTGTGGAGTAATTTCAAATATTTTTGTGTGATTTGGAAAAGCTTACATAACATGCTGATTAGTTTTCCCTGATTATGTGGTGCAAGTAGCCTCTAGATCTGATGCGAACTATGTGGCTTTGGCTTGGTATTTCAGATTGTGATTGCTGATTTCAATTTTATATTTATAATGGGCCTTCTCTGCTATGTTTTGCTGAAAAATAGCCTTTCCCTTGGGTGTTCAAAGTTAAAGGCATGATCTTTATAATAAGTCATTTCACATATAAATTCTCTGCCATTTAGTATAGTACACAAAACAGTACTATGAACCCTATTTCCCTGACACTCATAATAATCATCATCAATAGTTACATATATAAGTCTGATCAGATCAGTATTTTTTTGGCCTATATGTTTGTTTTTCTGGCAAGAGCACGCCCCAAATGGTATTATATTTCCATTGGGAGTTGTTCAGTCACTAAGTCGTGTTCAACTCTTCAAAACCTCATGGACTGCATCACACCAGGCTTCCCTGTCCTTCACTATGTCCCAGAGTTTGAGCCATCTAACCATCTCATCCTCTGTTGCCCTCTTCTCCGTTTGCCTTCAGTGTTTCCCAGCATCAGGGTCTTTTCCAGCAAGTTGGCTCTTTGCATCAGGCAGCCAAAGTGCTGGAGCTTCAACTTCAGCATGGGTCCTTCCAATGAATATTCAGGATTGATTTCCTTTAGGACTGATTTGTTTTATCCCCTTGTGGTCCAAGGAATGCTCAAGAGTCTTCTCTAGCACCACAATTTGAAGGCATCAATTCTTCAGCGTTCAGCCTTCTTTATGGTCCAATTCTCACATCTGTACATGACAATGGGGAAAATGATATCTTTCATTATACTGGCCTTTTGTTGGCAAAGTGATGTCTTTGCCTTTTAATATGCTATCTAGGTTTGTCATAGCTTTCCTTCCAAGGAGCAAGCATTTTTTAATTTCATGGCTGGAGTCACAATCTTCAGTGATTTTGGAAGGCAAGAAGATAAAATCTGTCACTGTTTCCATGTTTTCCCCAACTCTTTGCCATGAAGTGATGGGCTGGATGCCATGATCTTAGTTTTCTGAATGTTGAGTTTCAAGCCAGCTTTTTTAGTCTCCTCTTTCACACTCATCAAGAGGCTTTATAGTTTCTCTTGACTTTCTGCCATTAGAGTGGTATAATCTGCATATCTGAGGTTGTTGATATTTCTCCTATCAGTCTTGATTCCAGCTTGTGGTCCATCCAGCCAAGCATTTCACATGATGTACCCTGCGTATAAGTTAAATAAACAGGGTAACAATATACAGCCTTGATATATTCCCTTCCCAATTTTGAACCAGTCCGTTGTTCCATGTAAGATTCTAACTGTTGCTTCTTGACTTGCACACAGGTTTCTCAGGAGACAAGTAAGGTGGTCTGGTATTCTCATCTCTTTAAGAATTTTCCACAGTTTGTTGTGATCCACACAGTCAAAGGCTTTAGCATAGTCAATGAAGCAGAAGTAGATGTTTTCCTGGAATTCCCTTGATTTCCCTATCATCCAACAGATGTTGGCAATATGATCTCTAGTTCCTCTGCCTTTCATAAACCCACTTGTATATCTGGAAGTTCTTGGTCCATGTACTACTTGAAGCCTAGCCTGAAGGATTTTGAGCATAACCTTATTAGCATGTGAAATGAGCACAACTATGTGGTAGTTTGAACATTCTTTGGCATTGCCCTTCTTTGGGACTGGAATGAAAACTCACCTTTTCCAGTTCTGTGGCCACTGCTGAGTTTTCCAAATTTGCTGACATATTGAGTGCAGCATTTTAACACCATCATTTTAGGATATGAAATAGCTCAACTGGAATTCCATCACCTCCAGTAGCTTTGTTTGTAGTAATGCTTCCTACGGTTTACTTGACTTCACACTCTAGAATGTCTAGCTCTAGGTGAGTAATCACACCACTGTGGTTATCCTGGTCATTAAGACCTTTTTAATATAGTTCTTCTGTGTGTTCTTGCCACCTCTTCTCAATCTCTTTTGCCTCTATTAGGTCCTTATTATTTCTGTCCTTTATTGTGCCCATCCTTGCACGAAATGTTCTCTTGATATCTCCAACTTTCTTGAAGAGATCTCTAGTCTTTCACATTTTATTATTTTCCTCTACATCTTTGCATTTTTCATTGAAGAAGGCCTTTTTATCTCTCCTTGCTATTCTTTGGAACTCTGCATTCAGTTAGGTATATTTTTCGCTTTTTCCCTTGCTTTTTGCTTCTCATATTTCCTCAGCTATTTGTAAAGCTTCCTCAGACAACCACTTTGTGTTCTTGCATTTCTTTTTCTTTGGGATGGTTTTGGTTACTGCCTCCTGTACAATGTTATGAACTTCTGTTTGTAGTTCTTCAGGCACTTTGTCTACTAAATCTAACCCTTGAATCTATTTGTCACCTCTACTGTATAATCACAGGGGATTGATTTAGGTCATACCTGAATGGCCTAGTGGTTTTCCCTAATTTCTTCCATTTAAGCCTAAATTTTGCAATAATCAGCTGAAGATCTGAGTCATAGTCAGCTCCTGGTCTTGTTTTTGCTGACTGTATAGAGCTTCTCCATTTTTGGCTGCAAAGAATATAATCAATCTGACTTCAGTATTGACCAGTTGGTGATGTCCATGTGTAGAGTTGTCTCTTGTGTTGTTGGAACAGGGTGTTTGCTATGACCAGTGAGTTCTCTTGGCAAACTCTGTTAGCCTCTTCCCTGCTTCATTTTGTACTCCAAGGTCAAACTTGCCTGTTACTCCACGTATCTCTGGATTTCCTACATTTGCATTCCAATCTCCTCTAATGAAAAAGGATGTCATTTTTGGTTTTAGTTCTAGAAGGTCTTATAGGTCTTCATATAATTGGTCAACTGCAGCTTCTTTAGCATCAGTGGTTGGGGCATAGCCTTGGAGTAGTGTGATATTCAATGGTTTGCCTTGGAAACAAACCGAGAGCATTCTGTTGTTTTTGAGATTGCATCCAAGTACTGCATTTCAGACTCTTTTGTTGACTATGAGGACTATTACATTTCTTCTAAGAGATTCTTGCCCATAGTAGTAGATATAATGGTTATCTGAATTAAGTTTGCCCATTTCCCTCCATTTTATTTCACTGATTGCTAAGATGTTGATGTTCACTCTTGCCATCTCCTGCTTGACCACCTTCAATTTACCTCAATTTATAGACCTAACATTCCAGATTCCTATGCAGTATTGTTCTTTATAGCATCGGACTTTACTTTCAACACCAGACACATCCACAACTGTCATTTCCACTTTGGCCCAGCCACTTTATTCTTTCTGGAACTATTAGTAACTGCCCTCCACTCTTTCCCAGTAGCACAGTGGACACCTTCAGACCTGAGGGGCTCATCTTCTGGTGTCATATCTTTCTGCCTTTTCATACTGCTCATGTTCATGGGGTTCTTCATGCAAGAATACTAGAGTGGTCTGCCATTCCCTCTAGGAGTTATATACTGTCTGTGTCTTCCTTTTTTGCGATCTTCACACTCTGATAATTATGACCATTCTCCATTCTCTACTATGGGCTACAGAATGGTAATATTCTCATTCTATCAATATCATATCTTTAAATCATTAAGAGGAGTTTTCTATAGGCCAATACCTTTCCTTGTGGCCACTTTTTGCTGAGGTATTGTTATAAAATACTTTGTTTTCTCTTAAAAGACTTTAATATCTGCACCTATATTTTATACACTATTTTAAACTATTACCACTTCTTTCTGTTTCTTTTGTGATTGAGAACACTTATAAAACTATTGGTCATATAGGTCTTATATAACAGAAGGAACAAATAAAATCTGGTATGTTCTATCAAGAAGTGGTCTGGCAGCAATGGTCACTGAGTGCATCAAGTCTGGAGGAGAAAGAATGAGAAGTCTGGGAATATCTATCAGGTCAGTAATAGAAGTACATGAGATGATATGAGCTGGATAGAAGAAGAAATGCCAGCTCTCCTTCCCCATGTTCCACATGCAGTTTTTTCTTTTGGGGCCTCCACTTTCAAAATGTGACTTTCAACTGGGACTTGGTGTTGCATTGGGAGAATGTTATCTAAGCCAACTAGCTGTTCATTTCACCTTGCACTACATCATCACTCGTGCTGACCTGCATTGCTCTGCACCTCCTGAAATTATATTCTCTGGACTATATTGTTCCAGACAAGAGTCACCAGGGAATAGCTTGCTGATTACAGACATACTGAGAACCAAGAGGTCATTATTGACTTAGATGCATGCCAGAGTGTTCAGATGTCATGGGAATAGAATCCCATTTATTCTTCCCGTGCTCCTTAATCAACTCAGATGTGGGCTTTGTGATGATGAGTCCATGGTGCTCAACTGAAATGCCAAACATTAGTTATGCTTGGAAAGAACTTAAAGAGCAACTGAGTGAGGATATTGATTTCAAAGTGAAGGGAATGCTCTTTCTCTAAGGAAAGCAGTGTGTTTGCTTTGATATCCCTACCGCATCAGTAAAAGTAGTACAGGGAAAATGGCATGATTCACTGAAAAGCACTGGCAGCTTTCTGTGGCCACCGAGCAACCAGAGCTATAAGGACCATGGGAAGGATATTGCAACTTCTGGGGACAGTGGGAAGGTAGTCGAGGTTTCAGGGGACAGCACGAGGGCAACCGAAGTGTCAGGGGACAGTGAGAAAGAACTAGAAGCTTCAGAGGATAGCGAACAGGAGGTGGCAACAAAAGTAACAGATTCCAAACAAAGGTCAGAAGTGGTGTTTTAATACAGCATTCAGATAGGAATTTGAAGTGGAGGGTTTATGTGGCAAAAACAGAACTATGGTGAGCAGCATGGAACTGAACATTATTTTTCATGCAAAGTTAAAAACACATTGTATTTTCTTCCTGACCACTTGCTCAGTCCCCGTCTCTTCAAGAGAGAAAAGCTTCACCTAAATTATTTCATCTGATTGATGATTGTCATTTATAAATTAATTGCTACTTCCATCTTGCATATCCCTTTAGAAAAGATGTATGGATTCGTTATATATTCTAATGCATTGTATATAATTATAAGATAAAGTCAAGCATGTATCTGCTGATACTTTTTAAAGTTGACCTGTCTTTATACTTAGAAATGTCTCTTAATAGTAGGCTTCCCTGGTGGCTCAGATGGTAAAGAATCTGCCTGCAATGCAGGAGACCCCTGTTCAATCCCCGGGTTGGGAACATCCCCTGGAGAAAGAAATGGCAACCCACTCCAGTATTCTTACCTGGAGAATTACATGGACAGAGGTCCATGTGGTCGCAAAGAGTCAGACATGATTGAGCTTGCGCACACATGCCTCTTAGCTCCTTTTTAAAAACTGTCCCTCTTGTTTACCCTGCTATCTCACCTTTTACAACATCTACACCCAAAAAATCTGAGCAACTCAAGCAATGGGACAGTGTCTCCCAAAGAGCAGACATTGAATGTTTTGGAGATAAATTAACCAATAAACTTGGTATCTAATTATTAAGATTTAATTTCTTCAATATTCTTTATAACTAAATACAAATAGATATCTTCGGTTTTACAAAATGACATTAAAAAGCATTAGGAAATTTATGAATTGACCAGTATTTATTTATATCAATTTCTTGGTGGAAATGACTTTACTACTGAGTTCTTTCAGATTTCCTAAGAAACCTGGATTGCAGTACCAGGTTATCCTGTTCTAGACTGCAAATATTGTTTTATAGAGTCACAAAATTCCTATTCAATCATGACAGAAAGCATAAACATGTAACCAAAATCATACATAAATATAGATTCTAAAGGGCTATTTAAACCTTGTGTAAAAAGAACAGCACTGGAAAAATAAATGAAAGAAGAAAGTAAGGCTATAAGGGAAGTAGGGATCGAGAGATGAGAAAAGGAAGAAAAAGAGGTGTTGGTCCTTTAATGGACTGGAACCTGGTGGTCTGGAGTCGACGATAAGAAAGTAAGAGAGAGAAAGAGGCTGATATCCCCTGGTTTACGCGGAAAGCCAATAGAGTCCTGTTCTTAGGGCTTGCGCTGCTGCATGTAGGCACCGGGCACCCTCTCGAGTGGGTGAAGGCCAGTGTGCCTTCTCGAGAGGGTCTTAGAAGCCCGGGCAAGAAAGTGAGCTCAGCGGGCCTCCACGTTCCAAGGAATTAGCCAGAAATAGAGAGAGAGAGAGAGAGAGAAAGACAGAAAGAATAGAAAGAAAGAAAGATACGGGGACCCAAGCTCTGATGGAGTGAAGGTGTTTTAATCAACAAGGTGTGGGCATATATAAGGTAGTTATTCTCAGCAAAGATAAAGATTAAAATTCCAGATTTACAAAACATAATACGATCCCTATCAAAGAGAGAGTTGCAAACAATCACCTTTTACCATATGGTTCATGAAAAGGAAGAGGGTACTTATCACCGTAATGAGAAATGCCTGGACCCCTCAGCTCCGGGAAAGGCGTGCCTCTCCTCAAGGGCCAGAGGGCTCCTGACAGATCCAAAACAGCACACAGGAAGCCTCTTGTTAAATGCTTCCTGACAAAGAGGAAGTGTGGAAAAGAAAGGAAGGAGGGAAGGAGGAAAAACTCCAAGTTACCACATAAATCAGGAATGCAAAGATGATGTAAAAATTTCCCTCCAGCCCTTACTGGACCTCAACTGCTTAGAACATTGACTTTAGTATTTAAAAACTAAATGAAACATCTGTGTCAGGAGAAGCTGTTGAACTTGGCCCTATAATGTACACTTGCTATGGCAGTAGGGCCATCCCTGGCTGCAATTTTGGCTTGGGATATCCATCCCTCATTGCTTAGAGCCTCTTTATAGCAGGAAGGGAGGGCAAAGGAAACTATAACACGGGCCCTCTTGAAAAATCCCAAGACTTTAATTGTGATGATTTCAGCATGGGCTGTTGGAATCCACATGCATTCATAGCATGTAGATCACTGTTGAGAATCTTCTAAAACATTAGATATTTTCTTCTATCATGTCTCTGTTGATTAGTCATGGGCTCTTGGTAGAAAAAGTGATTCCTCTCAGCATATACCCTCATTACATTAATCTCTTCCCAGATTTCCTCCTCAGTGGCCCAGCTGTCCTTCCTGAAGATCACGACAGGGATAGTAAACGAGCGGCCAACCTTGAGCATGTCCTTGTCACTACTCGGTTTCCCAGCAAAGGTGAGGTCCATTTTGCTGATAAGGGCATAGGAGGGCTCCATGGAGTCAACTTTCTTCAAATCACTGAAAACACCCAGCTCCATCTACTCAAAAGCTACCCTGATTTCAGGGAAGTGGTCCTGTTGTTCACATCCGTTAGCATGTGAGTCTTTGTGCTCTTTCATTTTATTAAGATCAACAGAGACTTCCCTGGTGATCCAGTGGCTAAGACTCCACACTCCCAATGCAGAGGGCTCAGGTTCGATCCCTGGTCAGGGAACTAGATCCCACATGCAGCAACTAAGAGTTTCCATGCTGCAACTAAAGATCCCGCATGCCACAACAAAGACCTGGTGTAGCCAAATAAATAAAATGAGCAACAGAAATGACACCCAGAAAGTAACCTTGTTACATACAGGATCTGCACACAAATACTTACTGTCAGGCAGGGCTTATGAGGTGCTTGAATTTTCCCTTCCTTAACTTTCAGTTCAGTTCAGTTGCTCAGTCGTGTCCGACTCTTTGCGACCCCATGAACTATAGCACACCAGGCCTCCCTGTCCATCACCAACTCCCAGAGTCCACCCAAACCCATGTCTACTGAGTTGGTGATGCCATCCAACCATCTCATCCTCTGTCGTCCCCTTCTCCACCTGCCCTCAATCTTTCCCAGCATCAGGGTCTTTTCCAATGAGTCAGCTCTTCGCATCATGTGGCCAAAGTATTGGAGTTTCAGCTTCAACATCAGTCCTTCCAATGAACAACCAGGACTGATTTCCTTTAGGATGGACTTGTTGGATCTCCTCGCAGTCCAAGGGACTCAAGAGTCTTCTCCAACACCACAGTTCAAAAGCATCAATTCTTCTGTGCTCAGTTTTTTTTATAGACCAACTCTCACATCCATACATGACCACTGGAAAAACCATAGCCTTGACTAGACAGACCTTTGTTGACAAAGTAATATCTCTGCTTTTTAATATGCTGTCTGGGTTGGTCATAACTTTTCTTCCAAGGAGTAAGTGTCTTTTAATTTCATGGCTGCAATCACCATCTGCAGTGATTTTAGAGCCCAGAAAAATAAAGTCAGCCACTGTTTCCACTGTTTCCCCATCTATTTGCCATGAAGTGATGGGACTAGATGCCATGATCTTAGTTTTCTGAATGTTGAGCTTTAAGCCAACTTCTTCACTCTCCTCTTTCACTTTCATCAAGAGGCTCTTTAATTCTTCTTCACTTTCTGCCAGAAGGGTGGTGTCATCTGCATATCTGAGGTTATTGGTATTTCTCCCGGCAATCTTGATTCCAGCTTGTGCTTCCTCCAGCCCAGCGTTTCTCATGATGTACTCTTCATATAAGTTAAATAAGTAGGGTGACAATATACAGCATTGACGTACTCCTTTTCCTATTTGGAACCAGTCTGTTGTTCCATGTCCAGTTCTAGCTGTTGCTTCCTGACCTGCATACAGATTTCTCAGGAGGCAGGTCAGGTGTTCTGGTATTCCTATCTCTTTAAGAATTTTCCACAGTTTCATTTATTGCTTTCTGTTTATGATGCAGCTGCAGCAGTAGTGATGGTAGATGGGGACATTTGGAGAGCTCTGGAGAGTCCCAAGTCCCAAGTTCCACTGCACTGGAAGCATGGAGCCTTAATCACTGGACTACCAGGAAAGTCCCCCTCTTTATAATTAAGTTCATTCTTTATAATTAACTAAAATAATAATAGACCAGTTCTCACCCACCAAAGAGGCTTCATGTGATTATTATACACCCTGTAATCATACTGCCTCAAGCAAGTCAAGTTTTTATGCTTTATTGAAATGACCCTATTGATGGTTGATGGCAGCTGTGGTTTCAGGAGCCACCTCAGATTCCTGCAGTGAAGCATCAGAAATCCATTGAACCAAGTCACACTTAGAATAACTAAGGGGGGGATTTTAAAATGTTTCCTCTAATCTATCTAGTCATCTTCCTCCTACTGTAGATTATAGACTCACCACAACTGCACTGCATGTCCACTCCCTCCAACGTGAAAAGTTCTCACACTTGACTTCAATCCATAAAATAAAACATATGCTAGACTTAGTCAAGTTTAAAACATTTTTTTGCTCTATGAATAGCACTGATAAGAAAAAGAAATTACAATATGAAGATTGGGAAAAATATTTGCAAATCTGATATCTGAAAAAAAAGGCTTCTTCCCTAAATAAGAAGAACTCTCTAAACTCAACAGTAATAGAGCTCAATTAGAAAACTGGCACAAAACTTGAACACATGCTTACCAAAGAGGACTACTGATGCCAAATAAGGAGATGAGAGTACTTTAAACATCATTACACTTTAAGAAAATGTAAATTTAATGCTATGAGATGCCACTACATATCGATTAGAATAGCTTAAAAAAGACAATACTAAAAATACCAAGTCCTGAGTGAGGATGTGGAGCTATCAGATCTCTTACACATTGCTTTGGGAATGCAAAATGAGCCAGGTTCTCTGGGAAACCATCTAGATGGTTCTAATAAAACTAACTTATTACTTAACTTTGAAAAGGCCCCTTTGGCATATTTTCATAGAGAAATGAAAACTTCTACTCACACACACAAAAACAGCATCTGAATGTTTATAGAAACTTAATTTCCAATGGCCAAAAGTAGAAGCAAATAAACATCCCACAATGAGGAACTGATAGGACTGTGATTCATATACCATAATACAAAAGAAGGGGACAAGTATATATGTTACAATGGGACTCAATCTCAAGAAATAATGCTGAATCAAAGGAGCTGAACTTAAAGGTCAACTTTATCTACTCTATAATTTCTTTCACATAAAATTCTCAAAAGGCTAAAATTATATTGGTTTATGTGTTTTCCATGGTCTTTCATATTCTAATTTTAATTTTTAATGTGTTTTGGAATGCTGGTTTATTCTTTCATGATATCTGTGTGCTGCAATAATTTAGATTTTACTGATGACTTCTACAACTTATCCCATGCTTAAGATGGTGTAACTAGTACAGGATATACCCACTCATCTGAAAATGATGGAAAAAGTAGGTAAAATATAAGACAACAGTATTCAATATATTGGACATCAGCCCATGAAAAACAGGGATCACTGAGAAATGGGAAAGAATGGATCTGAGCCTGTAATTGCCCCAGCTTACTTCCTAGAGTGGAGCCTGTGGTATCTCTAAGTTGATAAGATAAAGCTGGGAGTCAGGAGAGGCCAAGCTAGAGTTCCTAAGAGAGAGTACCAGAGAGGAGAAAACTGCACCCAAAGAGAACTGGGGTGCCCACCCAGGACAGGGAGCACTTCTTGTCAGAGTGATAAACCATTATCATTCACAGGGCATCAGGGAGAGAACTCAGAAGTGAACTGAGGTAAGCCATGGTTCACGCTGTTCTAGTCCCAACTGATGAAGCTTGAAACCAAGAATTGACAAGATTTTGTTTCTAGGTAACTTAATATTCATTACAAAACAGGGCTTGAGAATACTGATATATTGGAGGAAAAAAACAAACTGTGCATTGGTTCTGGACAAGTGTGAGCAAGGCAAAAATCACAATATATCATGATGTCTGACATCCAATCACATATCACCAGGTACGCAAAGAAGTGGGGATATATAACCAATAATTAGGAAAAAAAATCAAGCAAACAAAACTGACCTGGAAATGATACAGGTGATAAAATGCATAGTCAAGGACAATGAAAGTTTTTATAAATATATGTCATATAACATAAAATTAAATGGGTTGGAGATATAGAAAATATGAGAAGATTCAAAATGAGCGTGAAGGGGGCTTACCTAGTGGCTCAGTGGTAAAGACTCTGCCTGCCAATGCAGAAGACACAGGTTCAATCCCTGATCCAGGAAGATCCCACATGCCTAGGAACAACTAAGCCCGTGTGCCAACTACTGATTCTGAGCTCTAGAGCCCGGTAGCTGCAACTAGTCAAGCCTGCATGCTCTATAGTCTGTTGCTCCACAACATGAGAAGCCATGGCAATGAGAAGCCCGTGCACCGCATCGAAGAGTAGCCCCCACTCACTGCAGTTAGAGAAATCCTGCACACAGCAACAAAGACCCAGCACAGCCAAGACCAAATTATTTAAATAATTAAAAAGAGAATGGATGTGAAGGGACTTCCCTGGTGATGCAGTGGCTAAAACTCTGTGCTCCCAATGCAGGGGGCCCAGGTTGGATCCCTGGTCAGGGAACTAGCTCCCACATCCACAATTAAAAAGTTCCCACAAGCCACGACCCAGATCTGGTGAAGCCAAATAAAAACATAAATAAATAATTTTTAAAAAATAGGAGAGGTAAAACTACTTGAGGTAAAAGTACACATTGGTTTGGATGTTGAAAAGATAAAAATGATCAGTGAACCCATGTATGTGAAAAATAGCACCACATATTTTTATGGTGTATCTACGTATGAAAAAATGATTACCTACAATCAACTTTAAATTAATACATTTCAGATGTTAAATGCGTTCACCTTTGAGGAAGGAGCAGAATTTTTGAATAGCAAATGGAGACAATTGTTAGAATTTCTTGCAACAAGAATATATGTACAGTTGCCTTAGTAATGAAAATTTTAAATAAGCCTAACACTAGGAGGAGTAGCTGTTATAGCCAGAAAAAAAAAAGTGACTGCTAAACGATAAAAGAGACAAAGTTTGAAATAGAAAGAGCTTACAATATAATAAAAGTATATTCCTCCATGTGGGTTGGTAGACATTCTGCACTAAGAGTGAAAAGCGGTGACTAATTGGGTGGGTGTGAATGAGCAGGTTACCACTGTGGGTAATTGGGGCTTATGCCCACTGTGGATCTCTGCAATAAAATTCACCTCAGAGTTATTCCAACCAAAGGGCAAGGAAGATAACACTAATTTTTCACCAATTTCCATCCATCACTGGTTGAGGACTGGGCCTGCAGGTTTTAACTGCTACTTCTGGCCTGAGGCATTTGAGGGCTGAGCACCCTCCTGTGAACAGAGAAAGCCCTCGAGGAGAAAGGAGTAGTTTTTCATGAAGCTACTGACCCGCAGGGAAGATTTAAACGTGAAGGGACAGGGCACGGCATGGACGCTATCTGCTACAGAGCAGTACTGGAAAGAACTTGGAGAAAACACGTCCTTAAAAGAGAATGATGGTATGGTGGCTGGCACAACGTGGCCAGGGAAATTTCCAAGCTTCTAAGCATGATAATAGTTTCTACCTTTGCTATTTTACATCTAAAGGGATGTGGCTATTGACTGATGAATCTCTTAGTGGTTTCTGATTTATAATATATAACACACCTACTTATGTTTATTATGTGACTCAATGAAATTATTTTGAATTTTTAAAAGAGAAACATTATTTTATCAACACATCTTCAAAAACAGAACCATCTTTTCCATAAACTCCACTATTATGACAGATTTCTTTATGGACTCTTAAGGGAGGCGACTGTCACTGTGGCTCTTTGCTCATGAACATTTCATGAGTTCAAAAATATACACTTAAGAATGTCCTTGGATTTCACTTTCACACTCCATATCATTAGGAAATGAATATTTTAGGGAAAAGGAAACAATGCTTTTGAGAGAAAGTTTCTACCTGAACTTGCACATTTTTATTTTTGTGTACTGTGAAGAAGCTAGTGATGCTTTGACAACATTAATAATTATTGTTGAGTTGTTTAAATCTCCTACTCGAAACATTTTATTTTATGTAAATTTCCTATTCTAAAGTTTTTTAAAATTTCAATCTGTTCATGCATGAGAAAAATCAGGCATTTTTTTCCTGGATTCTGCTAATAAAACAACACATTTTGACCAAACAGTTCTTTCTCCTGGTTTCCTCTAATGAGATTGTCACAACCCAAATACTTCTCTGAGAATGAAAATCATCAATGAACAAAGATGATAAAATGTGCCTAGAGTCCTTTTTTGCCAAGAGAAAATTATATTCTAAAATTATATTTGTATTTGAGTAGGATGGAATAAAACTAGCAATATTCTGACAGTCTTTGAGAGTAACTGTGTTTGCCTAACAGACCATCTGAGAGTTTTGGGGCTTTGATTAGACACTATATGGATTTCAACTGTGACCCACTGCCAATATGTTTTAATATATAATATAAAATTATAATATGGAATATGTATGTAAAGCAGCACATAACATATAATATGTGCTACATAATGTATAATTAATGTGATAATGCAATTAATCTGTAATAAAATATAGTATGTACATAAAACATAACCACATTCAAACTCTCTGTTTTACAATGGATTTAAAGCAGTTAATATTCTTGCAGGAGCGACTGATTTTACTGACACACAAATTTCAGTGCATTTGAAAAATGTATCTTTAAAATTTGATATGTATATGTTTTTGACAGTAGTGAATTAAAATCATATCCATTTAGTTTCATTAACATGATACCTGTCTGATTAATAAGCTTTTTCTTATTTTCTGGAGAATTTCCTTACATGGAATTAGACCTTAGGACACTTTTTCTCATTTGTTATTTATTGATTACTTATATATATTGGCAATAAATGGAAAGAAAGCCATAATACAAAAATTTATATTATGCTTTTACACTGTATCCTACCCTTCGGGTTGAGGAGGTTCTTATAACTGTGCTCTGATTTCATTAAGATTAGAAAAATGGAAACCTTCAGACAAAAGTGACATTGCTTGAAAAGAAAAGACCAGCACAGATAAGTGAAACAAAGGACAGCTGGCCTAACCAGCTCCAGGACCTTGAAGAAACAGGGAAACTCTCCATGGATAAATAGCAGGGCAACAAGAAAGTCTTCAGTAGAGCAAGATAATTTTTTATAGTTATGTTGTCCAGCTGTTACACCTTCTACCCATTTTAGCAATGTGCCCTGCTTCCCCTGGCTACTCCCATGTTCTTTAAAGGAAAGGGATCCTTATTCAGTAATCTGAGACATGCAGGCCGTCATTTGTAGATTTAGACTTGAAGAAAACTGGAAAGTGCATTAAGCACTTTTTATGACAAAACTTATCTGTTTCATTCTCTATTATACAAGACAACATATTTCAACTCAGTAGCTTAACTGGGCTTAACAAATATGTGTGTTTCAGGAGTGCTTCAGGATGGTGAATAACAGTTACTTAAGTGGAGGAGGCTTATTGGGCTTCTTACCATAAATTCTTTGATAGTTTCCTTGCTTGGTGTGGAATTAGATTATACAAGATACAAAACAAAAAACAAAAAAAACCCCAAACTATCAAGGAGGAAGCAACTTCATTTGAGTATCTCTGGATACATACTGAATATAAATTATGTATTAGTTAAGATCTATTTGCAGGAAAGAATACATACACTCATGTCGGCAGAGATCGGATATCCTGTGAGTGGTCTAGAAGTGAGATTTGAAAACAGAGTTTCTCCTTAAAAAAAATAAAAGCACATTTTAATAAAAATAGATCATTGAATTGTTCTTGTCTCCTGCTCTCAGGCGGATTAAACCAGTATTTTAAATTATTTATGTGCTATTTTCAGAAATATAGTTTCCATAGATATGAGGGAAAATAAGAGTCTGGAGTGGAGGAAAAGTAAAATCTCCTAAGGTATTGTGGTTAGTAAAATATGATAGTGGTAGGCTGGGAGATCAATGCCAAAGTCACTGGGAAATTGTAGAAAAGGTTTATCTTATAGGTATGGGAGGATCTTCTGGGGCCTAGTCCAATTTGAAAACCGTATAACAAAGACCAGATTAGGACGAAGAAATTTCTGAATGTAGTCCTAAAATGCTGAAAATCAGCTATTCATTCATTTATTTATCCATTCAACTAATGTTGGTGAGTCCTTATACATGCCAGAGTCTGTGTTTGGCATGAGACATGCCAAAATGGACCATGGGGACAAATGGTGGGAGTCAGAAGTTTTGTATGAGAAAATAGAAGTTGCCAAGATTTTGCTGCACAGATGAGAGATTTAAAACTTTAGACATATTGAACTTTGAGCACTCTCAAGAAACTCAACTATATAATTATGATAGGTTAATCCAGGGGCAATAAAGGTAGGAAATGATTCTTGATATCATAAGAAGAAATATTCTCTCCAGGGAAAGATGGAACTAAAGATTGAAGATGGCAAACTGAGACATGTGCATACTGAAATTAAGAAAAATATGAAGAAACTCAAAAGTGTGACTATGAAAAGAAAATATCATATTTGTCAAGGAAGGAAACTTTATTGGGAGTTTTCAAAAACCTCTCTTAGCATACTTACTTAATAAAATTTTCTATTTTTCCTCTTTGACAGAAAAATGTTTTATCTTATGTGACTACAATCAACTGTATGCTTATTTTTAAACACAGGTCAATATCACTGTATGGTGAATTTCATGACACTGTAAATTTTTTCTTTAAAATGAAACACACACACTGAAGCAAGATTTGTATGTGGCAGTCAAGTTCAGTATCACCTTCTAGTTGGATGAAACTGCATATAAGCAAATACACTCACAAATTTTGGTTAAAGGTAAAATGTTTAATTATGAGTAACTATGTGCAAAAAACAGCATACTTAGAATAACATTCTTCAGTACACATAACATTTTGTTCTATGAAAGCAGGTAAAAATTATTTTCAAATTAACATATCATTAATCTTGACCTTATGTGAGAACAAAGTAATTTATTTCAAAGACTTTAAACCTAATATGTAAAACCTAATAAAGTTACAAGTAATATAATTCTTCTCATTTTAAATTTGGGTCAAGTTTATAATGTAAAAAGACAGCAAAGAGAATATTAGCTTCATAAAAGCTAACAGGCCCCTTCATTGGTCACCAGCCTTGTCGTGGCAAAGTGGCTTGTGTAACTCAATGAAGCTATAAGCCATGCCATGCAAGGCCACCCAAGACAGACGGGTCACAGTGGAGAGTTCTGACAAAACGTGGTCCACTGGAGGAGAGAATGGCAAATCACAGTATTCTTGCTGCAAGAACCTCATAAACAGTATGAAAGGGCAAAAAGATATGACATTGGAAGATGAGCCCCCAGGTTGGAAGGTGTCCAATATGCTACTGGGGAAGAGCAGATGGCAATTACTAATAGTTCTAGAAAGAATGAAAAGGCTGAGCCAAAGCAGAAATGATACCCAGTTGTGGATGTTTCTGGTGGTGAAAGTAAAGTCCAATTCTATAAAGAAAAATATTGCACAGGAATTTGGAATGTTAGGTCCATGAATCAAAGTAAACTGGATGTGGTCAGGCAGGAGATGGCAAGAGTGAACATGAACATCTTAAGAATCAGTGAACTAAAATGGACAGGAATGGGCAAAATTAATTCAGATGACCATTATATTTACTACTGTGGGCAAGAATCCCTTAGAAGAAATAGAGTAGCCCACATAGTCAACAAGAGAGTCCGAAATGCAGTTCTTGGGTGCAATCGCTAAAACAACAAAATGAGCAAGGTAAACCATTCAATATTACAGTAATCCAAGTATATGCCCCAACTACTGATACCAAAGAAGTTGAAGTTGACCAGTTCTATGAAAACCTACAAGAATTTCTAGAACACCAAAAAATGACATCCTTTTTGATGTCATTTCTTTGAAGATGATTCAAAGAAATGGAAAGATATGCTATGCTCTTGGATTGGAATAATTAAAATAGTTAAAATGGCCATACTACCCAAAGTAATCTACAGTTTTAACACAATCCCTATAAAATTACCTGTGGTGTTTTTCACAGAATTAGAATAAATAATCCTAAAATTTATGTGGAACCACAAAATACCAAGAATTAACAAAACAATCTTGAGGAAAAATAATAAAGCTGGAGGCATAATCATCCCAGATGAAAAGATGAAGACTCTAATTCAAAAAGATACAAGTACCTCAATGTACACAGCAGTGCTATTTACAATAGTCACGACATAGAAGCAATCTATGTTTCCATCAGCAGATATGATGTGGTCTATATATATATACAATGGACTAGTTGTCAGCCATAAAAAAAAAAATGAAATAGTGCTATTTGCAGCAACATGGATGGACACAGAGATTTATCATACTAGGTGAAGAAGTGATACTGAGAAAGACAAATATATGATATCATTTATGAAAGTGAAAGTTGCTCAGTTGTGTCTGACTCTGTGACCCCATGGACTATACAGTCCATGGAATTCTCCAGGCCGGAATACTGGAGTGGGTAGTCTTGCCCTTCTCCAGGGGATCTTTCCAACCCAGGGATCAAACCCAGGTCTCCCCATGAACAGTATGAAAAGGCAAAAATATAGGACACTGAAAGATGAACTCCCCAGGTTGGTAGGTGCCAAATATGCTACTGGAGATCACTGGAGAAATAATTCCAGAAAGAATGAATAGATGGAGCCAAAACAAAAACAACACACAGTTGTGGATGTGATAGAAGCAAAGTCCTAATGCTATAAAGAACAATACTGCATACGAACCTGGAATGTTAGGTCCATGACTCAAGGCAAACTGGTAGTGATCAAACAGGATATGGCAAGAGTGAACGTCGACATTTTAGGAATCAGCAAACTAAAATGGACTGGAATGGGTGAATTTTACTCAGATGACCATTATATCTACTACTGTGGGCAGGAATACTTTAGAAGAAATGGAGTAGCCATCACAGCCAACAAAAGAGCCCAAAATGCAGTACTTGGATGCAATCTCAAAAATGACAGAATGATCTCTGTTTGTTTCCAAGGCAAACCATTCAATATCAGAGTAATCCAAGTCTATGCCCTGACCAGTAATGCTGAAGCTGAAGTTGAATGGTTCTATGAAGACTTACAAGACCTTCTAGAACTAACACCCTCAAAATATGTCCTTTTCATTATAAGCGACTGGAATGCAAAAGTAGGAAGTCAAGAAACACCTGGAGTAACAGGCAAATTTGGCCTTGGAGTACAGAATGAAGCAGGGCAAAGGCTAATAGAGTTTTGCCAAGAGAATGCACTGGTCATCACAAACACCCTGTTCCAACAACATAAGAGAAGACTCTACACATGGACATCACCAGATGGTCAACACTGAAATCAGATTGATTATATTCTTTGTAGCCAAAGATGGAGAAGCTCTATACAGTCAGCAAAAACAAGACTGGGAGCTGACTGTGGCTCAGATCATGAACTCCTTATTGCCAAATTTGGACTTAAATTGAAGAAACCTAAATCAAAGCCCTTACGATCATACAGTGGAAGGGAGAAATAGATTCAGGGGATTAGATCTAATGGACAGAGCGCCTGAAGAACTATGGACAGAGGTTCATGACATCGTGCAGGAGACAGGGATCAAGACCATCCCCAAGAAAAAGAAATGCAGAAAGGGAAAATGGTTGTCTGAGGAGGCCTTAAAATAGCTGCGAAAAGAAGAGAAGCAAAAAGCAAAGGAGAAAAGGAAAGATATACCCATTTGAATGCAGAGTTCCAAAGAATAGCAAGGAGAGATAAGAAAGCCTTCCTCAGTGATTAGTGCAAAGAAATAGAGGAAAACAATGGAATGTGAAAGACTAGAGATCTCTTCAAGAAAATTAGAGATACCAAGGGAGCATTTCATGCAAAAATGGGCTCAATAAAGGACAGAAATGGTATGGACCTAACAGAAGCAGAAGATATTAAGAAGAAATGGCAAGAATACACAGAAGAACTATAGAAAAAAGATCTTCACAATCCAGATAATCACAATGGTGTGATCACTCACCTAGAGCCAGACATCCTGCAATGTGAAGTCAAGTGGGCCTTAGGAAGCATCACTATGAACCAAGCTAGTGGAGGTGATGGAATTCCAGTTGAGCTATTTCAAATCCTAAAAGATGAGGCTGTGAAAGTGCTGCACTCAATATGCCAGCAAATCTGGAAAACTCAGCAGTGGCCACAGGACTGGAAAAGGTCAGTTTTCATTCCAATCCCAAAGAAAGGCAGTGCCAAAGAATGTTCAAACTACCACACAATTGCACTCATCTCACATGCTAGTAAAGCAATGCTCAAAATTCTCCAAGCCAGGCCTCAATAGATGTGAGCCATGAACTTATAGATGTTCAAGCTGGATTCAGAAAAGGCAGAGGAACTAGAGATCAAATTGCCAACATTGGTTGGATCTTCGAAAAAGCAAGAGAGTTCCAGAAAAACATCTATTTCTGCTTTATTGACTATGCCAAAGCCTTTGACTGTGTGGAACATCACGACGTGTAGAAAATTCTTAAAGTGATGGGAATAACAGACCACTTGACCTGCCTCTTGAGAAATTTGTATGCAGGTCAGGAAGCAACAGGTAGAACTGGACATGGAACAACAGACTGGTTTCAAATTGGGAAAGGAGTATGTCAATACTGTATATTGTCACCCTGCTTATTTAACTCATATGCAGAGAACATCATGAGAAATGCTGGGCTGGATGAAGCACAAGCTGGATCAAGATGGCCAAGAGAAATTTCAAGAACCTTAGATGTGCAGATGACACCACCGTTATGGCAGAAAGCAAAGAAGAACTAAAGAGCCTCTTGATGAAAGTAAAATAGGAGAGTGAAAAAGTTGGGTTAAACTCAACATTCAGAAAACTAAGATCATGGCATCTGGTCCCACCACTTCATGGCAAATAGATAGGGGAACAGTGGAAACAGTTGCAGACTTTATTTTCTTTTTGGCTCCAAAATCACTGCAGATGGTGACTGCAGTCATGAAATTAAAAGACACTTCCTCCTTGGAAGAAAAGCTATGATCAACCTAGACAGCATATTAAAAAGCAGAGACATTACTTTGCCAACAAAGGTTTGTCTAGTCAAAGCTATGGTTTTTCCAGTGGTCATGTATGGATGTGAGAGTTGGACTATAAAGAAAGCTGCTGCTGCTGCTTCTAAGTCACTTCAGTCGTGTCCAACTCTGTGTGACCCCATAGATGACAGCCCATCAGGCTCCTCGGTCCATGGGATTTTCCAGGCAAGAGTACTGGAGTGGGTTGCTATTTACTTCTCTATAAAGAAAGCTGAGCACCGAAGAATTGATGCTTTTGAACTGTGGTGTTGGAGAAGACTCTTGAGAGTCCCTTGGACTACAAGGAGATCAAACCATCAATCCTAAAGAAAATCAGTCCTCCATATTCATTGGAAGGACTGATGCTGAAGCTAAAACTCCAATACCTTGACCACCTGATGTGAAGAACTGACTCATTTGAAAAGACCCTGATGGAAAGATTGAAGGTGGCAAGAGAAGGGGACGACAGAGGATGAGATGGTTGGATGGCATCACCGACTCAATGGACATGAGTCTGAGTAAACTCTGGTAGTTGGTGATGGACAGGGAGGCCTGGCATGCTGCAGTTCATGGGGTCGCAAAGAGTCAGACAGGACTGAGCGACTGAACTGAACTGATGATAACCCTGAAGGAAAGTCCTGTGCTAGGGACTACTGAAATGAATAGAAGAATTAAAGAAGTGGATTTGATATGCTTTATCTTTGTATAGCCTTGTTTGTGTTGGTCTTACCAGTGATTGTGAGGCTATACATTTCAAGACATATTGACAGTAAGCAAATAAGTACTCTTTTAACACAACTGTATGGAGAAAGAATTTAGGGAACTAAAAGTGAATCAGGGTGCAAAGCAAAGTAAGGGTGGATTAGGGTAAATGCTGGTGGTTACATAAAAGGCTTTGCAGGCCTCATTATTTTGAAAAATATTTGTAAAACATGTTTATGATAGCTGTGCTCAGAGTTTTCCCTTAGAGTTGAATTAATGTTGCCATTATGCTCTGGAAAAATAGAGCTAGTCAAGGAAGAGCTAATTCCATTTTTATTGATATTACTACTAGACGACTTGTACATGTTTTTAAACACAGTAAGTGTAATTGTTTTCAAACAGCTGTTAACTAATCTGAAATAATATAAGGAAAATTACACTATTAATTTTTTCAAACAATATGTGAAAATTTCCCTATTCATCCTGGTGAAAGATGTACATCAGTGTGTGTGTGTATGTGTGTGCGTGTGCGTGCATGCACAGTCTGTTTAAAAAGTGCTCATTTTCAGTTCTGTCCTTAAGTACACAACAGTTATTTACTGATGACCTTTAATTAGAAAATCTTTGATAAGTATAGTAGCTATCACAAGGCTGGCATTCAACCAGTTATGCTCTAAGTGTTAAGATATCATAACATATCATAACATTACTGTCATGTAACCCTTGCCCCTCTAACTACTATGTCCTCTCCCATAAAGCCTCCTGGGTCTCTCCAATAATTTAGTGACATGTAGTAAGTACATCAGGGAGTTTCAGGACTTTGGTCAGGCATCCTTTCAGATTGATAAGAACTCCAAGCTACGTTCATTCAGTTCAGTTCAGTTCAGTTGCTCAGTCGTGTCCGACTCTGCGACACCATGAACTGCAGAAAGCCAGGCTTCCTGTCCATCACCGGCTCCCGGAGTCCACCCAAACCCATGTCCATTGTGTCGATGATGCCATCCAACCATTTCATCCTCTGTCGTCTCCTTCTCCTCCTGCCCTCAATCTTTTCCAGCATCAGGGTCTTTTCAGATGAGTCAGTTCTTCACATCAGGTGGCCAAAGTATTGGAGTTTCAGCTTCAACATCAGTCCCTCCAATAAACACCCAGGACTGATCATTAATCATTTCAAATATTAGCAGTGGATATAAAGATAAATATGATATGCCTCCTGCCTTCCAGGAATTCATATCTGGTAGTAGAAATAGACATCTATAAATCTTCTCAATAGAAAGTACACTCTGATAGATTCAAAATGTCAGCATGATACTGGAGAGCATGGTGGAAAGAAATTAATCACAACAGTTGTGGCGGTGGAGCGGGGGAGGGGGGTGTGGTGGTTCCTGAGAGGGCTTCTTAGGAGTTACTGGATTTGATTAGGGTCTTGACTTAGTCAGTGTGGGTGGGGCAGGGAATTTTAGCAGATGGAACAACTGTATTGTAGAATAAGACAATTTCTGTTGCAATTACAGAGAAGACAAGTTCTGTAAATAATGAATAGAAGGGTATGTCAGGAGTGTGTGTGAATAGTGTCTGTGGTAGTGAATGCTGAGTAACATACAGGTAGGAATACAGGCAGCATTTGTAGGGCAGGTTTTTTTTTTTTTTTGGTACTTCTTATTGCACTGGAAACCACTGAAGATTTTGGAGGAGGCAAAAGACATGAGTCAACAGTTTTGAAATAGAAATCTAGAGGTAACATATGAAACAAATGGACTGGAGAGAGAGGGCAATTAGATCTGCAGAATCATTTAAGGGCCTTTGGCAATGATTTAGATCAGGTAACAGTTTTTGTGTGTTTTTTTTTCCTATAAAGGTCCTGAAAGTAATATTTTATGCTTGTGAGTAATATGGTCTCTATTGCAACTACTGAACTCTGCTGTTACAGGGTGAAAGCAGCCCCAGATAGTACCTAAATCAATGTGAGTGGCTGTGTTCCAATATTTACAAAACTAGGTGGCAGGTCAGATTTGACACACAGGTCTGTTGACTCTTGTCCTGAATCACCAGTTATCAATCTAAGTACCTTATCTTGGCTTCCTCATAAAACAAACTCTGAAACAAGGATCTGCATGCAAACAGTTTATCTGGAATGTAATCTTAGGAAACACTCTGAAGTGGGAAATTAAGACAATGAAGAGTGAAAGCCAATGAAGAGTAGAATTACAAATAGGTTGCTACTGAAACCTGGGGTTCCTCATTGGGGACCTTGTTGGAGACCCCTGGTGGCTCAGCGGTAAAGAATCTGCCTACCAATGCAGGAGACACAGGTTGGATCCCTGGGTTGGGAAGATCCCCTGGAAAAGGAAACAGCAACCCACTCCAGTATTCTTGTCTGTGAGAATTTCATGGACAGAGGAGCCTGGTGGGTCACAGTCCATGGGGTCGCAAAGAGTTGGACACGATTTACTGATGGAATGACAACAACAAAGAATGTCCCAATGCAGAACTGTCACATTGTAGGGTGAGGAAGCTGGCTTTGTATTCACTATAACCCATGACTCATTATTTGAGAAACACTCTTGAGATATAATCTCCCAGATAGCTCTGACATAAACAAAAGTATGTTTCCATGATAAAACAATGCCTTCAAGCAGAAAGATGCAGGGAGACATGAACATGTATGGGAACCATTTTGCAGGACATATGGCCTCAGAACAGTACAGTCATTCTGCAGTATCTGCAAGGGGTTGGTTCCAGGAGCCCCACAGATATCAAAATCCTTGGATGCTCAAGTGCTTTACATAAAATGACAGAGTACTTGCATTTAACCTACACACATCTTCCCATACACTTTAAATCACCTCTAGATTACTTATAATACCCCGTACAATGTAAATAATATGTAAATGATAAACACAATATAATTGCTATGTAAATAGTTGTGGCCCATGGCAAAAAGTTTTTCTGTCTGGAACTTTCTGGATTAAAAAAGAAAAAAAAAATTTTTTGGATCCACAGTCAGTTGAATTTTCAGATGCAGAAGCCACAGATGTAGAACCCATGGATACAGAGGGCCAACTGCACATGTTTTGATGGCTATAATGCCATATGGGTGAGTAGGTAAATGTTTTTTAAGAAAAGGATCAGTTGAAATGCATGCCTTCAGTGAGCTCCAATCAAAATCCATGTGTCTACGGGAGCAATATTTATTTTAAAGCCCACTTGGCACGGAATAAAAGCAAAGAATGATCATTCAAAATGAGAGTTTAATGGTAGGCTGAACTAGATCAGTGAGAAAACAGAAGAGAGTTTCAAAAAAAATAAAAAGGTAGAATGGTTTTGTCACAGACCAGGTTCCATGAGAGGCAATCCTGAAGATAGAATTTAGCATGAAGGATGTTTATTAGGACACCCTAAGGAAGGCAATGCAATGCAGAAGACCCAGGTTCCATCCCTGGGTCGGGAAGATCCCCTGGAGAAGGAAATGGCACCCCACTCCAGTACTCTTGCCTGGAGAATCCCATGGACAGAGGAGCCTGGTGGGCCACAGTCCACGGGGTCACAAAGAGTCGGACACGACTAAGCGACTTCACTTTCACTTTTCACTTTCATGCATTGGAGAAGGAAATGGCAACCCACTCCAGTGTTCTTGCCTGGAGAATCCCAGGGGCGGGGGAGCCTGGTGGGCTGCCGTCTATGGGGTCGCACAGAGTCAGACACGACTGAAGCTACTCAGCAGCAGCAAGGAAGGTGACATAATTTAAAGAGGAGAACAAGATCAGAGGGATTACAAACCTAGTTAAATGTTGAAGTCAGAGCTATCTTTTTTTGAAAACAAATTCCAGAAAAAAAATAAGTTGATCTAGACAAGAAAATACAGAAACTAATTTTATAAACATGGCATTATATCAATGAGAAAAGAAGCAAAAGCAAGCAAGCAAATCCACTATGTGTGGAATCTGCTTTTCTTAAAGTCATGATAGAAACCATGTTCATGATATGCTTTAAGATATGATGAAAGTTAAAATTCTTTCCTGAATCACCACATATAAAACTCTCTGATCTGGATAAAAATTATAATTTTACTGTCCCTTATTACTGGATTTATCTATAACAAACTATACAAATAACATAACTGTGGCAAGTTTGGTTGAAGTAATGGAATATGCAAGTATACATCTACTTTTCTTCAGAAAGAAGTTTGTTTTGCACAAGACTGAAATTTAAATGAAGATAATTTGTCCTAAGTGGTTACCCTATACTTCAGTGACAGGAATTCTTAAATTTATTTTTATTGCAATAATATAATATGATTAATCAATATAATTTAGAGATGGCTATAAAACCTGCATGCTCATAAGACAGAGAAAACTCACTTCTAATGCAATATTATGAAAATTAACTTGTACCAATTAAAGGTTGTATAATATGGTATAACTTGCACATCATTCTTCTAATAATTTTTTCTAGGTGCTCTTAAATAACCTATATAAAAGTACTATGTCAGAGATGTGTCTCTAACATAATAGTTCTAAACTTCTTATGAGGATGTCACTCCAATCAGCTCAGGGCCCTCTAGCTTCTGAATGTCAGGGTCATCATATATCCTTAAAAATAACATTCTAATAACAACAAGCAGATAAATGTAATGGGTTTAAATTTATAGACCTACCCCCAGGACCACTCTTCCCTGCTATAAGTTACCTACTTCCAGACCATGATATATACACCATAGCAGTTTCGAACCTATTCTCTGACACAGACACCTTTGGAAGTCTAAAAAAATATACTCAGAATATTGTTTGTATATAAATAAAGGTATATAAGATAGGAAAAACACACACAGAAAACAAAACCAAAATAAAACCCCCAAAATAGAGCTACCACATGATCCAGAAATTCCACAAGAAAACCACACTTTGAAGATACATGCACCTCAGTGTTCATTGCAACACTATTTACAATAGCCAAGACATGGAAGCAACCTAAATGTCCATCAAGAGAAGAATTAATAAAGAAGATATGGTACATATATACAGTGGAATATTACTCAGCTACAAAAAAGAATGAAATAATGCTATTTGCAGCAACATGGATGGATCTAGACATTATCATACTCAGTGAAGTAAGTCAGAAAGAGAAAGACAAAATCATATGATGTCACTTATATATTGAATCTAAAAAGATGATACAAATGAACTTATTTATGAAACAGAAAAAGAGCATAGATTTAGAAAATAAACTTATAGTTACCAAAAGGGAAAGGAGGAGGGGGATAAATTAGGAGGTTGGGATTCACATATACACACTACTATATAAAAAATAATCAACAAGGACCACTATGTAGCACAGGGAAATCTACTCAGTACTCTGTAGAAACCTACATGGAAAAAGAATCTGAAAAAAAAATCTATATGCATATATATGTGTATATATATAGTTGTTTAGTTGCTAAGTCATGTCTGACTCTTTGTGGCCCTGGGGACTATAGCCCTCCAGACTTCTCTGTCTGTGGGATTTTCCAGGCAGGAATAACGAGTGGGTTCCCATTTCCTTCTTCAGGGGATCTTCTTGACCCAGGCATCGAACCGTCGTCTCTTACCTCTCCTACATTGGCAGGTGGGTTCTTTACCACTACCACCACCTGGGAAGCCCATGGGATTCTCCAGGCAAGAATATTGGTGTGGACTGCCATTTCCTTCTCGTGTGTGTGTGTATAAAACACTTAATCACTTTGCTGTACACCTGAAACTAACACATTGTAAATCAATTGTAATATAAAATTTGATTTTTTAAAAAAAGATAGTGAAGAAAACCAATAATTTTAAAATATTGCTGTCAAAATAAAAATGAAATACTCCTGTGATATAGGAATACATATGTTTCTTAATGTACTGAGTAACAAGACATAGTGAGTGGTTTCATAATTTTCATAACCTCGAGATGTGTGACGTGACTGTTACCTGATTTAAAGATACCTGAGATGCTTACTGGTGACCTGGTCATAGGTACTTCCTACTCATTAGGTTGGTCGCCCATACTCATACTTGAAGGAACTAATACATTTAGTGAGACATCTATAAAAACATAAATGTCATTTTTTTTCCCATCCAATTCTTCCGTCCTCCCCATCCCCTGAATTTTACACATGGGAACCTCTGGCAGACCTTGGATGCTAGCTGAGAAATCCATGGAAGGCCCTGCTCTATTGCCTTTTGCCAGGGCCACATGTGCAGTGAGTTTGGTGTTGGAAGTCAGTCCAGTGGTTCTTCTGCATAGTCTACTTTGATGAAACCCTTTCCCTGAGGGTATTTCTTTGGTGTGAGGCCAGATGATGAAGGAATGTAAATTCAAGAACAAGAAACTTAGAACTCAATCCATAGGCATTTTCCAGCCTTTGATACTTTTCTGATAGCATGCTAGTATGATCTAAGCAGTGGTTTAGCCTTACAACTCTGTTAGTGTTAAACAAGATGGCTTGAAGTTGAGTGGGGTGAGGGGGTTAAACAAGGCATGAGAACAAAGTGTGGGTTGAGTTGAGATATCACTGTCAGAGTCATGTCTTAAAAAGGAGGGGTATGGATTACCAGGTAGCATGATGAACTACTAAGACTTGGTTAATGCGGAATTTGGATAAAGAATCAAAGCTCTCACTGATAATGTTTTCTAGAAAGTAATAAGGAAATTGTCGCAAGACAAACAGAAGCCGAGAAATAAGAAGTTAAAATATGTTGGGGGAAGACACATTATGTCTTTGATTTTAAATGTTCATAATTTGCTATCATGGCTGAGGAAATGTCCAACAGGTACCTGTAAGTCTTGAAGTTCTGGGTGGGAGGATGGGAGTTATACAGAACAAGATGATATTTGGATTTGTGAATGTGGTAAGATGTCTGAAGGACAATGTGTAGAGTGAATGAAGAGCAGAGAGGTTAAAACAAAGCTTTGCAGGAGTACTACTTTGAGAAAGAAAGGAGAGGTAGGGAAAGATCAGGAAATACAGGAGACAAAATAACAGTATAGTTTCACATATGGTAAGCAGTTATAAGATGACTAAGTTCTAAGGTCTAATGCATAATGTGGTGACTATAATTAATAGTATTGTATACATGAAAGTTACTAGAGAGTAAATCTTAAAAGTTCTCACTATGAAAATAAATAATGGAAACTATGTGATTTGATAGCTGTATTAACTAACCTTACTATGGTAATCATTTTGCAGTAAACACATATATCAAACCATCATGTTGTACATCTTACATTGAAAGTGAAAGTGTTAGTTGCTCAGTCTTGTCTGACTCTTAGCAACCCCATGGACTGTAGCCCACCAGGCTCCTCTGTCTATGAGATTCTCCAAGCAAGGATACTGGAGTGGGTTGCCATTCCCTTCTCCGGGGGATCTTGCCAATCCAGGGATAGAAGCTGGGTTTCCGGCATCACAGGCAGATTCTTTACTGTCTGATCCACCAGGGACACAGTGTTATATGTCTATTATGTCTCAATAAAGCTGGGGAAAAAAGAGAAAGAATTTACCAAACTGTCTTCCTAAGTGACTATACCATTTGGCATTCCCAGCAATACTGAATGAGAGTTCCTGTTGCTCCACAAACTTGCCAGTATTTTAGTGTTGTCAGTGTCCTGATTTCTGGCCATTCTAGTAGGTGCGTAATGATATCTCATTATTGTTTTAATATGCACTTTCCAGATGACATTTGATGCAGAGTATCTTTTTGTATGCTTATTTGCCATCTGCATTTCTGTTTCAGTGGGGTGTCTATTATGATCTTTGGTCTATTTTTCGTTAGTTGTTTTCCTATTGTAAATTTTCTTTTTCTTTTCTCCTATTGTAAGGTTTTAGAATTCTTTTAATATTTTTGGTAACAGTCCTTTATCTGATGTGACTTTTGCAAATATATTTTCCCAGTCAGTGTCTTGTCTTACTCTGTTGACATTGTCTTTCACAGAGGAGAAGTTTTTAATTTTAATGAAGTCCAATTTTATCATACATTTGGTATTTATCTAAAAAATTCACTGTCATACCTTAAGGTCATTTAGGTTTTTAATCAATGTTATTTTTTTTTTTACATTTATAGTTTGTGTTTTACATTTTGCTTTGTGATCTATTTTGAGTTCATTTTTGTAAAGGGTGTAAGGTCTGTGCCTAGATTCTTATGTGTGTGTGTGTAGTGGTTCCCAAACCATTTTTTGAAAAGACTGTCTTTGCTCCCCTGCATTACCTTTACTCCTTTGTCAGAAATCAGTTGACAATACTTACATGAGTCTATTTCTGGGTTCTGTATTCTGTTCCAACAAACTATTTTTCTTTCATCAATATCATACTGTCTTAATTACTGTAGTTTTATAGTTAAGTCTTGAGATTATAGAATGCTAGTCTTTGAACTTTGTTCCTCTGCTTCTATATTGTATTGGCTATTCTGAATTTTTTCCTCTCCATATAAATTTTAGAATCTGTTTGTCAATATCCAAAAAGTAAAGCTTGTCTGCAATTATATTGAATTTGTAGACTATTTTGGAAAGAAAAGACTCTAAGAATTTAATATGCTGATCTTGGCTCATGGCCTAAAATAATTTCCAAACATTGAACAACCATAATGATTTTATATGGCATTAGTTACAGGGACAAATCTTTAGATGTTACAGAACATAACAGGAACATAGTTCAATGCAGTTATCAAGGTGTTTTAACTCTATTTACTCCACATCAGCAAACTGAATACTCAGAACTTATAATTAAAGTGGTTTTTACCATATTAGTAAATTTAATCTCTACCCTGAACATTCGCCCAATTCTTAATATATTAGTCTGAAATTCAATCCTTTTATTCATGACCTTGATAATAACAAATAGTCAGCTAAGCTTGTAGTTTCAGAAAATAAGCAACAATGATCAATTTTAACACCATCAACAAATACCTTGTACTTCTGCTCAATAGCAGGTAGTCCTTTTATACTTGCTGAAAAGTGATTTTATTCATTTGGTTCTTACAAGTGTAAATTATCTCTAAGACATACTTCTAAAAATTTGCAATTCAGAAGTTAGCACACTAGAAAGAAATCTATTATGACAATGGCATATGAAAGTCTCATCCAAACAACTGCAAATAAGCTTTTATTCAGCTTTGGTAAAGACTCAACATCAGAAAACTTCTGTTTAATGTCTAAGTAAAATGTTTAATGTGAGCACAATAAAGTTGTTCTTATGGTAGGCCTATATTAAAGCAAGACAGAAATAGTTTTTATAGTCAATATTCTTTCACTCTCCGAAATTCTATACTTTCCAGAAACACATTTATTACCAGTTGCCATCTTTAAAATGACAAATTCAGTTCAAAATTTGATTTTTAATATTATGTGTGATAAGAAGCATTGCTTGCCCTGAACATTTTAAAAAAGTGATGCCAAACAAAAGTGTTACCATTTAATTTTGCATTTTCATTTAACTTTGGTAAGGATATTTATTCTATCCACCACCTTATAATGGCAAAATGGCACATCTCTAATTTTGCAATTTCCTATTTAACTGTTATTGCAAAAAGAACTTATTCAGAAGTCAAATAATTCAGTTTTCAATGCTTTCTTAAAATATCCCTTTGAAAACACTTCAAGGTAGAGCCAAGGTTACATATTTCAATAGATTTTTAAGGCTTATTCTTTTTCTTAAGACAATATTCCATAATCAAAATAGTTGACCTGAGAAGGGCTTTTCTTTTTAAAACTTAAAGCATATATAATAGGCTTACTCCATTTTTACAAAATATATTTTAAATATTATTTTCTAAAATATCAATAAATCAACAAATTCTTTTCTTTTAATGAGAGATTTCTCTCTTGAACATATACCACAGTAATTTTTATATCTTGAGCAAGCCATTCTTTGATTTTCTTCATTTAACTTGATATACAGCTACTTCAAGCTTTCCAACAATATTGTAACAAAGAATCACTTTACATAAAATCTTAGCTTGTTTTATGTACTGTAAGAACATATAATATTGTCTCAAAAATGGAGCTTTTGAAAAATCAAAAGCTGTCGTCAAAATATGATTGTTTTTGTAATTCCATGTTATGTAAAGAACAGACTCTAAATCTCCTATCTACCACTTCCTGTCACTGGGACCTGGGCCAGGTTATTCAATCTCTCTAAACCTCAATTTTCTCATCTAGGGAGTGATAAAATAAATACAACCAACATCACCAGCTGTTATACCATCAATGGATGATAAAGCTATGAAACCTCTAATACAGACAATGCAGAAAGCACTAAATAAATGCTAGGTCTCCTCATTATTTTATACCACTGAATAAACATGACTTCAACTCTCAATTATGTCATTCTCTGGTTGCTGTGATCTTGGGTTACTAATTAATCTCACTAAATATCAGGTTTCTTATCTGTCAAATAAGATACTGTTTGACCTTTCAGGGTAAGTGTGGACAGTAAATGAGAATAAATGAAATGCACCCAACTATTAGGGCTCAATTAATGTTCATCACTCTTATTTAAGATGCTAACTCCCATCTCCACCCCATCTCTGGTCCTCACACTTGATAAAATAGTCTCTTTCAACATGAAAAAAAAAATCATGTGGGGGCATCCTTTGCATGCTAACACTGTGTTAACTGAAATTTGCTTTTTATTTTTAAATAAAGTAAGCCATAGAGAAATCCTGTTTGGAAGCTGGCTCAGAAGATGCATGATACAAATGTAAATCTGCCAATTACTTGTACCTCTGAAAAAACTCTGTGTACTAGTTGAAGCTCATGAGAAATCTGCTTATGATGATCAGTTTCACTTTTGCATGTGTTCTAATAACTATTAGAACAACACATGGCTCCTTTATTAGGAATAACTACTAACATTACATCTGTATCTTATCTACTAAATCCAACAAACATTTGATATAGGTAAAATTATTTCTGCTGTTTTATAGAGGAGGAAACTGAGGCACAAAAGAGCTTAAGAGAGTTGTTGACATTCACAAAACTCATCAGTGTCAGAAATGATACTTGAACCATGGTGGGTTTGTCTCCACAGTCTTTGCTCTGCATCTGTGCGCCATATTGTCTCTCTTCGATGGTGAAAGAAAGCTAGTGACTGCAGACCACAGAAATTGATAAGGTTTTATCTAATGTAAACTTTTGCTTCTCTACCTTCTCCTTCTCCTCACTATTGTTTTCTTAGTCTGGCAAACAAATATTACTAAAATGTATTTGGAACCACAAAAGGTATCAAATTGCCAAAGCAATCTCAAGGAAAAAGAATAAAGCTGGAGGCATAATTCTCTCAGACTTCAGACAATACTACAAAGCTACAGTACTTAAAAGAGCATGGTATTGCTACAAAAGCAGACACTGGAGCAGAATAGAAAGCCCAGAAATAAACCATACACCTATGGTCAATCAGTCTACAACAACAGTGCAAGAATATACAATGGAGAAAAGGCAGTCTCTTCAGCAAGTGGTGCTGGGAAAGCTGGACAGCTTCATATAAACCAATGAAGTTAGAACATTCCCTCACATCATATACAATAATAAACTCAAAATAGTTTAAAAATCTGAATATAGGATATGATGCCATAAAATTCCTAGAAGAGAGCCAGGTCAATGTTCTGTGACATAAATCATAGCAATGTTTTCTTAGGTTAGTCTCCCCAGGAAACAGAAATAAAAGCAAAAATAAACAAATGGGACCTAATTAAACTTACAAGCTATTGTACAGCAAAGGAAATCATCAACAAAATGAAAAGACAATGTACACACTGGGAGAAAATATTTGCAAATGATGCAACCAACAAGGGGTTAATTTCCAAAATATATTAACCGCTCATACAACTCAATATCAAACAACAACAACAACAAATAACCCAATCAAAAAATGGGCAGAAGACCTACAATGATATTTCTCTAAACAAGATATACAGTTGGCCATCAAGCACATGCAAAGATGCTCAACATCACTAAGTATTAGAGAAATACAAATCAAACCCACAACGAGGTATCATCTCACACTAGTTAGAATGACCATCATCAGCAACTCTACAAATAATACGTGCTGGAGAGGTTGCAGAGAAAAGGAAATCCCTGCACACTGCTGGAAGAAATGTAAATTGGTACAGCCACTATGGAAAAGAGTATGGAAGTTTCTTAAAAAACTAAAAATAGAGCTACCATGTGATCCAGCAATCCCACTCCTGGGTATGTACCCAGAAAATAAAACAAAACCTCTAATTTGAAAAGATACACATATCCCCAATGTTCATAGCAGCATTGTTTATAATAGTTAAGACATGAAAACAACCCAAGTGCCTATCAACAGATGATTGGTTTACAAAGAGTACACACACACACACACACACACACATACACAAGCAATAGAATATTATTCAGTCGTAAATATGAAATATCATTTACAGTAATAGGACTAGACTTATATTACATGAAGGAAGTCAGAGAAAGACAAATACTTTATGAAAGCGATTATATGGGTAATCTAAAAAATAATACAAATGAATCTCTATGCAAAACAGAAACAGGCTCATAGACATAGAAAACAAACTTGTTACCAAAGGGGAAGGGATGGAAGAAAAATTGGAAATATGGGATTAACAGATATGAACTACAAAAAATAGACAAGCATCAAGAATTTACTGTATAGCACAGGGAGCTATATTTAATATCTTGTAATAACATATAAGAGAAAAAATCTGGAAAAAAATTTATATGTTGTGACCATTTACAGTTACATGAAAATGTGGTATAATAAACTTTTCTCATATACAGTATTTACTTAAGAATCTCAGATACAGGGGTTTATTATAAATTGTCTTGTTATCATGTCCTTCTTTTTTCCAAAACTCTTTCAGATTCAAAGCACTCTTCAAAATACTTTCCTAATACGTGAGAAATTAAACATAGCCTATTGGAATTAGTAGCAATGAAAAACTCTTCAACAATTTTAAAACTTTAAAATTACTTGGAAATTTAGTAAGCCAATACCACAGTGCAGTGTGGCTCCAAACAGATGAGCACAATGACATTTGATACTCATGAAATGTACCTGACTAAAACATATTTGACAAGTTAGTCTTGCTAGTAAAATGACTGGTGTATTCGTCAAGATCCTCTAGAGAAACAAAATAGGATATACATAGATACAGAATACGGAAAGAAATTTATTATGAGGGACTGGCTCATGCATTTATGAAGGTTGTGAATTCCCACAATTTGTTATCTGCAAAATACAGACTCAGAAAAGCTGGTGATGTAATTTCAGTCCAAACATGAAGACCTGAGAACCAGAAGAACCAATGGTGTATGCCCCAGTTCCAGGAATGCCAGAGAACAATGAACACCAATTTCTGAGGGCAGGAAAGATGGGCATTTCAGCTCAAGCAGAGAACAAAATCACCCTTCCTCCAAATTTTAATTCTATTAAGGCCTTCAGTGGATTGGATGATGCCCACATACAAAGGCAAAAGCCATCTCCTTCACCCAGGTTACCAATTCAAATGCTAATCTCTTCTAGAAACACAGACACAACTATCTGGGCATCTTGTAGTCCATTCAAGTTGACATATAAAATTAACCAGCACAAGCAGAATACGTTTAGAAAATGATACCACAAAACCATTGCCATGGGATTGAAAAAGTACACAGACAAGAAATAAATATAAAAGCATTTCACAGGTATCGCAAGTAGCTGATCTACTTATTTTCTGGATTTTGTGATGCTTGCAGTATTTATCAGCTTTCAAAATTTATAACTGTTGTGGTTTCTTTTCCCATTTTCAATACAGTCCTTTAAATATCTAATCTTTTAGTTTCAATTCTATATTCTCCTCTCCTAAAAAGGCTGTGCAAATCATACAAGTTTCAAGCCTCCAAAACCTGACTGCACCTGATCACAAGTGTGAGAACAGTTTTACTTACCTTTATTACAATGTCCACTGCATAGTTAAGCTCATGAACAGAACTGCCAGTCTTCCAGATACATACTCTGCTTTTCATCTCATAGCCATTTCATTGCCACTGCTGGGACAAGGATGTGCTAGGCTGAAAGCAAAGAGAGATGGTGTAGTTAAGTCTGTGATTTAAGTAAGTGACTTGTGAGCAATGTAAATATACCATAGTAAATGTTGTAAAAATGTTGATATTGATTTCACTTTTTTTCAGTCCATTTTGTAATATGTTTATAGTAGCACTGAATGACAGTTTTCACATTTTAAGCTGTGTTATAACCAACAAGGAGAATCTATCATGCTCACATCACTACAGTGACAAACATTAATATAGGGGATAGAATATTAGCTTTGAATCAGGAAGATTTTGTTTAAAACTGGGTTCTACCTCATTTTGCACTGAGCAAGTTGTTTAGTTCCTTAGCTTCTTACTCTCTATAAAATGTGAATTAAAAATAGCTATCTGGAAGAATGGTTCAGAATGTTAAAAGATATTTTACAAATGATTTCAATACTGTGTTCCCTACTTTCTTCAATTTAAGTCTGAATTTTGCAATAAGGAGTTCATGATCTGATCCACAGTCAGCTCCTGGTCTTGTTTTTGCTGACCATATAGAGCTTCTCCATGTTTGGCTACAAAGAATATAATCAGTCTGATTTCGGTGTTGACCATCTGGTGATTCCATGTGTAGTCTTCTCGTCCAGAGCGTTCTCTTGGCAAAACTCTGTTAGCCTTTGCCCTGCTTCATTCTGTACTCCAAGGCAAAATTTGCCTCTTACTCCAGGTATCTTTTGACTTCCTACTTTTGCATTCCAGTCCCCTATAGTTAAAAGGACATCTTTTATGGGTGCTAGTTCTAGAAGGTCTTGTAGGTCTTCATAGAACCGTTCAGCTTCTTCAGCATTACTGGTTGGGGAATAGACTTGGATTACTGTGATATTGAATGGTTTGCCCTGGAAACAAATAGAGATCATTCCGTCATTTTTGAGATTGTACCCAAGTACCGCATTTTGAATTCTTTTGTTGATGGTGACTGCAACCATGAAATTAAAAGATGCTTGCTCGAGGGAGAACAAGATGGTGGAGGAGTAGGTAGATGTGGAATACATCTCTCCCCACAGATACATCAGGAATACACCTTCAGACACAGAAGTGCATGCAGAACACCAGCTGAGAGTGGACAGAAGTACCTGACCAGCAAAAAAGAATACATAGACCCATGCAAAACTCAAGATCAAGGCCTGAGCTTTTGGAGTGGGAGCACTGAATCCAAGACCCTGGACTACCAGAGAACTAACCCTCGGGGGTATCAAATAGTGAGAACTCACTCAAAGGAAACCACTGTAATACAACACTTGGCATCACCCAACCACCAATAGCACCCTGTGTAGGATGCCACATCCAAACAACAAACAAAACAAAAATACAAACCCAATCATCAGCAGACAGGATTACCACCTCACTCAGCCTTGCTCATCAGAGGAAAAACAAACAAACAAACAAAAACTCAGCACAAATTTCACCCTATAAGAAGCTTACACAAACCACTGAACCAAACGTAGAGGGCAGAAACCAAAAGGAAGAAATAATTCAACCTTGAAGACTGGGAGAAGGAGACCTCAAACACAATAAGTTAAAACAAATAATAATGAAAAGGCTGAGAAATACTACACAAATGCAAGAACAAACTAGAAATGCAGAAGTCCAAATAAATGAAGAGGAAATAGGCAAACTACCTGAAAAAGAATTCAGAATAATGATAGTAAAGATGATCAAAAACCTTGAAAGCAAAATGGAGAAAATGCAAGAATCAATTAACAAAGACCTAGAAGAATTAAAGAATAAACATACAGAGACAAGCAACACAATTACTGAAATTAAAAATACTATAGAAGGAATCAATAGTAGAATATCTGAAGCAGAAGAACGAATCAGTGAGCTGGAAGATAAAATGGTGGAAATAACTTCTGAAGAGCAGAATAAAGTAAAAAAGAATGAAAAGAAAAAAGGATAGTCTCAGAGGCCTCTGGGACCATATCAAATGCACCAACATTCAAATAATAGGGCTCCCAGAAGAAGAAGAGAAAAAAGAAAGGGTGTGAGAAAATTTTTGAAGAAATTATAGTTGAAAATTTCCCCAGTATGTAAAAGGAAATAGTCAATCAAGTCCAAGAGGCACAAAGAGTCCCATACAGGATAAACCCAAGGAGAAACATGCCAAGATGCACACTAATAAAACTAAGAAAGACTAAACACAAATAAAGAATATTAAAAGTAGCAAGGGAGAAGCAACAAATAACATACAAGGGAAACCCCATATGCTTAACAGGTGATCTTTCAGCAGAAACTCACAGGCCAGAAGAGAATGGCAGGATATATTTAAATTCCTGAAAGGGAAGTACCTACAACCAAGATTACTGTACCCGGCAAGGATCTCATTCTAAATTGATGGAGAAATCAAAAGCTTTTCACACAAGCAAAAGTTAAGAGAATTCAGTACAACCAAAACAGCTTTACAACAAATGTTAAACAGACTTATATAGTCAAGAAATATGACAAGAAAAAGATTTACAAAATCAAACCCCAAAAATTAAGAAAATGGCAATAGCAACATATATATCAATAATTACTTTAAATGTAAATGGATTCAATGCTCCAACCAAAAGACAGAGACTGGCTGAATGGATATAAAAACAAGAACCATATATATACTGTCTATAAGAAACCCACTTTAGACCTCAAGACACATATAGACTGAAAGTGAGAGGATGGAAAAACACATTCCATGCAAATGGGAAGCAAAAGAAAGCTGGAGGAACAATCCTCATATCAGACAAAATAAACCTTAAAATAAAGAAGATTACAAGAGATAAGGAAGGACACCGCATAATGATCAAGGAATCAATCCAAGAGGAAGACATAACAATTGTAAATATGTATGCACCCAACATAGGAGCAACTCAATACATAAGACAAACACTAACAGATATAAAAGGAGAAATTGACAGTAACGCAACAGTATTACGAGACGTTAACACCCCACTCACACCAATGGACAGATCATCAAAACAGAAAAATTAATAAGGAAACACAAATCTTAAATGATACATTAGATGAGATGGATCTCATTGATATCTTCAGGACATTCCACCCAAATGGAGAGGAATACACCTTCTTCTCAAGGGCACATGGAACATTTTCCAGCATAGACCACATCTTGGGTCACAAGTCAAACCTCAGTAAATTTAAGAAAATTGAAATCGTATCAAGCATCTTCTCTGACCACAACGCTATGAGACTAGATATCAATTATAAGAAAAAAACTGTAATAAACACAAACACATGGAGATTAAACAACACATTTCTGAATAACCAACAGGTTACTGAAGAAATCAAAAGGGAAATCAAAAAATTTCTAGAAACAAATAACAATGAAAACACAACTCAAAACCAATGGGATGCAGCAAAAGCAGTTCTAAGAGGGAAGTTTACAGCAGTACAATCCTACCTCAAGAAACAAGAAAAAGATTGAATAGACAACCTAACTTCACACCTAAAACAACTGGAAAAAGAACAAAAAAACCCCAAAATTAGGAGAAGGTAAGTAATCATAAACATCCAAGCAGAAATAAATGAAAAAGAAATGAAAGAAACAATAGTAATGATTAATAAAACTAAAAGCTGGTTATTTAAGAAGATAAACAAAATTGACAAACCTTTAGCCAGACTCATCAAGAAAAAAACAGAGAAGAATCAAATCAAAAAGTTAGAAATGAAAAAGGAGAGGTTACAACAGACAATGCAGAAATACAAAGGATTATAAGAGAGTATTATGAACAACTCTATGGTAATAAATTGGATAACCTGGAAGAAATGGACAGATTCTTAGAAGAGTTCAATCTTCTAAGACTGAACCAGGAAGAAATAGAAATTATGAACAACCCAATTATAAGCACTGAAGTTGGAGCTGTGATCAAAAATCTCCCAAAAAACAAAAGCTCAGGACCAGATGGTTTCACGGGAGAATTCTATCAAACATTTAGAGAAGAGCTAATGTCTATCCTTCTAAAAACTCTTTCAAAAAAATTGCAGAGGAAGGAATACTTCCAAACTCATTCTACGAGGCCACCATTACCCGGATACCAAAACCAGACAAAGACAACACACAAAAAGAAAACTATAGGCCAATATCACTGATGAACACAGATGCAAAAATCCTCAACAAAATTTTAGCAAACAAAATTCAGCAACACATCAAAAAGCTCATATACCATGATCAAGTTGGGTATATTCCAACTTGAATGCAAGGATTCTTCAATATATGCAAATCCATCAATGTGATACACCATAGTAACAAACTGAAAGATAAAAACCATATGATAATCTCAATAGATACAGAAAAGCCTTTGACAAAATTCAGCACACATTTATGATTAAAACTCTTCAAAAATGGGCATAGAAGGAACCTATCTCAACATAGTAAAGGCCATATATGATAAGCCTACAGCAAACATTATTCTCAATGGTGAGAAACAGAAAGCATTCCCCCTAAGATCAGGAACAAAACAACAGTGTCCACTTTCACCACGATTATTCAACATAGTTCTGGAAGTCCTAGCTAAAGCAATCAGAGAATAAAAATAAATAAAAGGGATCCAGATCGGAAAAGAAGAAGTAAAGCTCTCACTGTTTGCAGATGACATGATACCATACACAGAAAACCCTAAAGATAGTATCAGAAAATTACTTGAGCTAAACAGTAAATTTAGCAAAGTTGCAGGATACAAAATCAATACACAAAAATCACTTGCATTCCTATATACTAACAATGAAAAGTCAGAAAGTAAAATTAAGGAATCAATCCCATTAACCATTGCAACAAAAAGAATTAAATGTCTAGGAATAAACTTACCTAAGGAGACAAAAGAACTGTACACAGAAAATTATAAGACACTGATGGAAGAAATCAAAGATGATATAAACAGATGGAGAGATATTCCATGTTCCTGGGTAGGAAGAATCAATAATTTGAAAATGACTATACTACCGAATTCAATCTACAGATTCAATGTGATGCCTATCAAATTACAAGAGACATTTTTCACAGAACTAGAACAAAAAATTTCACAATTCATATGGAAACATAAAAGACCCCAAATAGCCAAAGCAGTCTTGAGAAAGAAGAATGGAGCTGGAGGAATCAACCTTCCTGACTTCAGATTATATTACAAAGCTACAGTCATCAAGACAGTATGGTACTGGCACAAAAACAGAAATCTAGACCAATGGAACAAGATAGAAAGGTCAGAAATAAACCTATGCACCGATGGGTATCTTATTTTTGACAAAGGAGGCAAGAATATACAATGGGGCTGGGAAAACTGGATAGCTACATGTAAAAGAATGAAATTAGAAAACTTCCTAACACCACACACAAAGATAAACTCAAAATGGATTAAAGACATAAATGTAAGACCAGAAACTATAAAACTCCTAGAGGAAAACATACGCAGAACACTCGATGACATAAATCAAAGCAAGATCCTCTATGACCCACCTCCTAGAGTAACAGAAATAAAAACAAAAGTAAACAAGTGGGACCTGATTAAACTTAAAAGGTTTTGCACAGCAAAGGAAATTATAAGCAAGGTGAAAAGACAACTCTTGGAATGGGAGAAAATAATAGCAAATGAAACAACTGACAAAGGATTAATTTTCAAAATATATAAGCAGCTCATACAACTCAATACCAGGACAACAAATAACCCAATCAAAAAAAGTGGGGAAAAGACCTAAACATACATTTCTCCAAAGGAGACACACAGAAGGCTAACAAACACATGAAAAGATGTTCAACATCGCTCATTATTAGAGAAATGCAAATCAAAACCACAATGAGATATCACCTCACACCAGTTGGAATGGTCATCACTAAAAAGTCTACAAACAATAAATACCGGTGAGGGTGTGGAGAAAAGGGAACACTCTTGCACTGTTGGTGGAAGGTAAATTGATACAGCCACTATGGAAGACAGTATGGAGATTTCTTAAAAAACTAGGAATAAAACCACCATATGACCCAGCAATCCCATTCCTAGGCATATACCCTGAGGAAACCAAAATTGAAAGAGACACATGTATCCCATTGTTCAATGCAGCACTATTTAAAATAGCTAGAACATGGAAGCAACCTAGATGACCATTGACAGATGAATGGATAAAGAAATTGTTGTACATATACACAGTGGAGTATTACTCAGCCATAAAAAGGAACACATTTGAGTCAGTTTGGATGAGGTAGATGAACCTAGGACCTATTATACAGGGTGAAGTGAGTCAGAAAGAGAAAGATAAATATCATATTCTAATGTATATACATAGAATCTAGAAAAATGGTTCAGTAGAATTTATTTGTAGGGCAGCAATGGAGAAACAGACATAGAGAATAGATTTATGGACACAGGGAGAGGTGAGGAGAGGGTGAGATGTATGGAAAGAGTAACATGGAAACTTACATTACCATATGTAAAATAGATAGCCAAAGAGAATTTGCTGTATGGCTCAGGAAACTCAAACAGGGGCTCTGTATCAACCTAGAGGGGTGGGATGGGGAGGGAGATGGGAGGGAGGTTCAAAAGGGAGGGGATAAATGTGTACCCATGGCTGATTCATGTTGATGTTTGACAGGAAACAACAAAATTCTGTAAAGCAATTATCCTTCAATTAAAAAATAAATATTAAAACACATGAAAAGATGCTCAACATCACTCATTATTAGAGAAATGCAAATCAAAACCACAATGAGGTACCATTACACGCCAGTCAGGATGGCTGCTATCCAAAAGTCTACAAGCAATAAATGCTGGAGAGGGTGTGGAGAAAAGGGAACCCTCTTACACTGTTGGTGGGAATGCAAACTAGTACAGCCGCTATGGAAAACAGTGTGGAGATTTCTTAAAAAACTGGAAATAGAACTGCCATATGACCCAGCAATCCCACTTCTGGGCATACACACTGAGGAAACCAGATCTGAAAGAGACACGTGCACCCCAATGTTCATCCCAGCACTGTTTATAATTGCCAGGACATGGAAGCAACCTAGATGCCCATCAGCAGACGAATGGATAAGGAAGCTGTGGTACATATACACCATGGAATATTACTCAGCCGTTAAAAAGAATTCATTTGAATCAGTCCTAATGAGATGGATGAAACTGGAGCCCATTATACAGAGTGAAGTAAGCCAGAAAGATAAAGAACATTACAGCATACTAACGCATATATATGGAATTTAGAAAGATGGTAATGATAACCCTATATGCAAAACAGAAAAAGAGACACAGAAATACAGAACAGACTTTTGAACTCTGTGGGAGAAGGTGAGGGTGGGATATTTCAAAAGAACAGCATGTATACTATCTATGGTGAAACAGATCACCAGCCCAGGTGGGATGCATGAGACAAGTGCTCGGGCCTGGTGCACTGGGAAGACCCAGAGGAATCGGGTGGAGAGGGAGGTGGGAGCGGGGATCGGGATGGGGAATACGTGTAAATCTATGGCTGATTCATATCAATGTATGACAAAACCCACTGAAATGTTGTGAAGTAATTAGCCTCCAACTAATAAAATAAATAAATAAATATTAAAAAAAAAAAGATGTTTGCTCCTTGGAAGAAAAGCTATGACCAACCTAGAGAGCATATTAAAAAGCAGAGACATTACTTTGCCAACAAAGGTCCATCTAGTCAAACTATGATTTTTTCCAGTGGTCATGTATGGATGTGAGAGTTGGACTATAAAGAAAGCTGAGCACTGAAGAACTGATGCTTTTGAACTGTGGTGTTGGAGAAGACTCTTGAGAGTCCCTTGGACTGCAAGAAGATCAAACCAGTCAATCCTAAAGGAAATTAGTCCTGAACACTCATTGGAAGGACTGATGCTGAAGCTGAAACTGCAATACTTTGGTCACCTGTGTGACCAAAATGTCAACTTTGGTGACCTGTGTGATGTGAAGAACTGACTCATTGGAGAAGACCCTGATGCTGGGAAAGATTGAAGGCAGGAGAAGAAGGGGATGATAGAGGATGAGATGGTTGGATGGCATCACCGACTCAATGGACGTGAGTTTGAGCAAGCTCTGGGAGTTGGTGGTGGACAGGGAGGCCTGGTGTGCTGCAGTCCTTGGGGTTGCAAAGAGTTGGACATGACTGAGCGACTAAACTGAACCGAATACTTGGTTCTGACCCCTGATAGGCACTGATATAATACATTCTGGTTGTTATTATTATTAAAAATTCTTTCCATCATGGAAGATAATTATTGAGTCATCTTATTATCATTCTATATCTGCAGGGCAGAGATGTCCCTACTATATAGGCAGAAGCAAAGGTTTACTTACTACACGTTACCACATAATTCTTTGACCTCTGTCTTAGGAAATAGTTTTATGTTAAGTTACCAGTGAAGAAGACATTTTGACAAGATCTAACTAGAATAACTTCTACCATGATAAGCAATTAAAGTTGCTCTGCTGTTTTGATGCCCAGTTTCTATTTTTAGCATAGAAGTAAGTGACTTGTGAGTAATGTAAATATAACTTTTATAACTGCTGTGATTTCTTTTCCCATTTTCAATATAGTCCTTTTAATATCTAATCTTTTAGTTTCAATTTTATATTCTCTTCTCTTAAAAAGGCTGTGTAAATCATACAAGTTTCAAGCCCCACAAAACCCGACTGCACCTGATCACAAGTCTGGTATTATCAAAATATATGGTATGTAGTACTGTCTTATTCTTGGCAAGCCAGTGGTTGGTGCTCTTCACAATGGCTAAACATCAGTTCACAAGATTAAGACTCAATGAGTTAGCTGTAGCTGAGTAACACAATATACACTGTACCTATAACAATATAGCCGCCATGTAAATATGTTTATACAATATCTGCAGGTCAATCAAAACTTACGTCATTGGCTCAAGTTTCATTCCTTCTTATAAAAGATTTTATGTTAGGCCCAGGCAGCCATATTTGGGACAAATGATTATGTGGCTACAGCTGACTGGATCAAGAGTAGACACCTGACAACATGAATACCTTTCTGGGGTGTTTGGAGTAAGACTATTTTAGGCTGTGTCTGCAGATATAAGACCTGCCATAATGAATCAAAACTAGACTTGGCAGTATAGATGTTTAAAGCTCTATGCAGATCAAAGTAATGGGGTAGCAAATCCTAAGTATTTTCAGGGCAAGTTAGTGTTTAGAAAGGAGCCTGGGGTAGGCTTGCAGAAAAAAAACAAAGGTATGGTACACTGTGAATGAGAGAGAAGGAGGATGATAAGGAAGTGAGAACTAGAAAAAGAGCCAGAGAATGAAAGAGTAAGTGTGAGACTATATGCCTGATGATTTGTTAGTTTCTGTAACATTCAGCTACACTTCCAAATACTGGTCCTTGTAAGAAATAAATTTCCTATTTATTTTAACTAGTTTGAATTAGTGATTTTTATAACCATGTGATTTCTAATTAGAATTCTAACAATTATATATTTCACATCTGTACAGGATCTGAATCAAGCTAAGCAAGATATCTTCAGAAATATATAAAAAAAATCGCTACTGTAATATGGAAGCTTTAATTCATCTATCTATAGTAGTCTCCTAGTGTTGCTGTAACAAATCATCACAAATTTTGTTAGTTAAAACAACAGAAATTTATTATCTTACAATTTAGGTCAGAAGTCAGAACAGGTCTCATGGCCCTAAGATTAAAGTGTCAGCAAGGCCACATTCCCTCTGGAGAATCCATCCCTTGCCTCCCCCAGTTTCAAGAGACTGTCCATATTCATTGGTATGGGCAACATCATTTCAGTCTCTACTTTTACTTTCATCATCACATCTATTTCTCTACTTCTGACTCTTCTGCTTCTCTAGTATAAGAAAACCTTGTGATCGCACTGGGCCCAATCAGATAAATTCAGGATAATCTTCCCATCTCAGAATCTTTTATTTAAAAATACCTGAAAACTCCCTTTGCCATGTAAAGGAACATATTCACAGGTTTGGGGGATTAAGTCTAAAGCATTTTGGGGGGAATATTATTCCATGTGTCATACCATATATAATATTATTATTTTAATAGTTTTATAATTCATCTTTTCACTCATGTTTATATGCTTAAAATTATTAAAGCTATCAGAGTTTATGGTAAGGTAAGAGTCATAAATCTCAACTTTATACTGTTTATAAACTGTACGTAACTTTTGGAGGGTATACAAAAAGATAGATGCTCTACCTTTAAGTATACTTTAGTAATGAAATATTTGGTTAATTTTTCAAATGAAAAATTATTGACTAGATGCAACTAACATTGTGATCTTAATCATTACTTATATATCTTGAAGATACTTTTAAAGTATGACATTTGATATTTTAAAAAAATTAATATTTGATTTCCAGATAAGTGTTTACAGTTTTGATTCCAAAGTATTTCACTTCTCTGTGATATGTTGAAATACACAACATGAATATTGATATTAGACCAAGAAGACATTGGTCATCTATAATTCACCTCAATTTACTTAGTCACCATCCAGGCCTCTTTTGATTTTTATGAATACACTAATTTAATATCCCCGCTTTTTATGTAGATGTCCACTGATAATTTCAACTAATGACCACATTTTATTTAGTGATTTCCCAAATTTTATTTCTATCCAAGCTTATATCATGAGTTTTATAACTTCAGAATATATGTTTGAATATCATGCCTTTTTAACAGTATACTGTGCTATGAAAACATTGAAAGAAGAAAAATATTCTCCATCTTCCTGCTAAAGATCCCAGACAAAGACAAATACATGTGTGTGTGCTCAGCGGTGTCCTCTTTGCGATCCCTTGGACTGTGGCCCACCAAGCTCCTCTGTTCATGGAATTCTCCAGGCAAGAATACTGGAGTGGGTTGCCATTTCCTCCTCCAGGGGATCTTCCTGACCCAGGGATTGAACCCGGGTCTCCTCTGTCTCCTGCACTGGCAGGCAGATTCTTTACCACTGAACCACCTGGGAAGCAAAGATCCAGAGGTATTTGTTTAAAGAAATGAAGTTGTTGGCTGGGAAATTTACACAATACATAAGAAGCTCTAACACTCCATTTACTTTGAATGGGCTATTTTGTAAAAAAGAACACAAAATCAAAGAGTATTTAGAAGATATATATATATTTCCCCTTTGGTTTAAGAGTCCCATAGGTATTTTTCACTAAATAAAACCAGAACCATAGAAGATCACAGATCAGTGAAAAAAATTATTAAATCTTACTGGAAATTAAAATAGACTGCATTCGATAGGGTTCTCCAGAGGAACAGAACAAACAGAATGTATGTGTGTGTGTGTGTGTACATAATGTTTTTTTTTTTTTAAGAAATTGTCTAACTTGATCATGGAAGCAGAGAAGTCCAGACCCAGGAGAGCTGAAAGTGCAAATTCCAATCTGAGTTCAAAACTGAATCCCAAGGCAAGAGAAGATTGATGTTATAGATTGAAAACAGTCAGGCAGAGGGAGAGAATTCTTTCTTACTTAGCCTTTTATTCTATTCAGGCCTTAAACAGATTACATGAGGCTCACCCATAATGGGGAGGGCAATCTTGCTTTGCTCAGTCTACTGATTTAAATGTTGATCCCATGGAGAAACCCCCTCACAGACACACATAGAAATGTTTAATCTACTATGTGAGCACCCTGTGGCCCTGTTAAGTTGACAGCTTAAATTAACCACCACATAGACTTTTAAAATATCCTGAAGACTGCAGAAAATTGAGCTGTTTTCACTTAAAATTGATTGATACTGCTTTCTAATAGTTCACGGTCTAATATGGATCAAAATTGGGGACGAAAAAGTAGAAATCCAAATATCTTTCTATAGCAAAATATGATAAATATCATGAAAACAGAGGAAAGTTAGGTAGAAGCATAATGCAGAATCCCAGTTTAAATAATAATGGCCAGGGCAAGGCAGATACTAGTGGATGTGAATTTGTTAAATCCAGAGTCCCACATGTGAAGGAAAAATCTTTCTTGGGAAATTAGAGGCATTAAAGGATCATAGAGAACTGATGAGAGAAGCCTGGCCTTGCTCTGAAAAAACAGAGTGGATAAGCCCTTTGTTGTGGTACAACCCAACAAGCAAAAAGGCATTGATGAACCACAGGGAATCATTATTCCCTATGTAATACCTCAAATTTAATTCTGCTCACAAGGACACAGTAATACACACTGTAGTGGATATTGTTACTGCCTGGACCATATCTCCTCTGTCCACCTTGGATCTCACCTAAAGCTACAGTGGACTGTGCCTTTCATACTCCCAGGATGCCAATTTAAGGGCATCACTGCCTCTCTGCTTGTCTGCCTTAAGGCTTCCTCCTGCCTGCTGATAAGTCCAATCAGAGTTTTAGTTCTCTCAAGGAAAAACATCAACCAAAGGAGGATGGGAGTCTCTAATGAAATGCTCCAGCCTCCTGTTCATTGGGGAAAGCCAATTCCACAGGGAATTCTATATAATTCCTCATAAGGTCACAGGGAGACTGAGCATAGTTGTTCATAGGGAAAACAAGCACCTTACTGGGTTTCCAGTCTGACATTTGCTGTTCTCTCCTGTACCCTTTCATGGATAATCTGTCAAATAAATACCCCATTCCCTCAAACTGATGCATGCTCTGTTGTTAGGAAGACCTAAGCCAAGACACACACTCAGTTTAATGTGTATAACTTTGCTGTAAACTAAAGTGTGTTATGCTCCTAATTGCTCTCCTTAGGTGCTTCCCTGGTGGGGCTATAAGTCTACCTGTAATGCGGGAGACCTGGGTTCAATCCCTGGCTTGGAAAGATCCCCTGGAGAAGGGCATGGCAACCCACTCCAGTATTCTTGCCTGGAGAATCCCCATGGACAAGAAGAGACTGCCAGGCTACAGTCCATGGGGTCGTAAAGAGTCGGACACGACTAAGCACAGTACACAGTGCCCTCTGAAAGACGCGGGATGTAGGGGGGATTGGGAGACAAGTTTTAGAGTTGTTGTCAACTCCATTTTACTGACAAAGAAAAGACTTTAGATAATCTGAGTAATTCTCCCAAAGTCACACAGTTAATAATTGGCAAAGTCTTTCTTTGATGTGCTAAACAGAAACTTGGCAACACAAAAAAGAATGAATCATTTCCCAAATGAGTTCTACGTGCTTTAATTTTATGTATAATTTCAATTTAATGTGTCAGATCTTGCTAGCTTAAAACATTTCAGTTAAACCTCATTAATTTGGACTCCATTAATTTATGCTTTGTGATAACTTGTAAATGTAGGAGTGAAATTTATTTTCTCTGTAAAAATATTATTATCTAATCTGAGATATAAATTTTTAATAAGGCCAAATCATTTCCTCAATCCCCATCTCACCATCATCATTTAATGTTCTATGATAGCCAATAAAAAACAAAGAACATTAGGTACACTGAATTTTGGGATATTTTATTGCTCTCATAATGCTCTCCAGGACCATGACATGAAGCTCTGTTCCATTTCAAGTTATATTCAGAGAAGGAAAACCTTTGTATATTTTTTCCAATTTCTAGTTTTTATTTAATATATACTTATACAGCACTAACTATATGCTGAACACTATTGTAAATGCTCCTATGAATAGTAAATCATTTAATTCTTACAATAACCCTTTGAGTTAATACTGTTATCCTCATTTTAGGACTTCCCAGGTGGCACAGTGGTAAAGAATCTGCCTGCCAATGCTGGTGATACAGGAGACATGGGTTCGATTTCTGGGTCAGGAAGATCCCCTGGAGGAGGAAATGGCAACCCACTCTAGTATTCTTGCCTGGAGAATCCCATGGACAGAGGAGGCTGGTGGGCTACAGTCCATGGGGTAGCAAAGAACTGGACAAGACTGAGCGCACACACATACACAAACTGGGGTACAAGGATAGTAGGCGATTTGATCAGTGTCACACAGCTAGTAAATGGCTAAGCCTGGATTCAAACACAAGAAACTTGGCTCTGAAGTCAGTGTTTTTACCTACTAACAGTGCCTTGAAAAATCTTCAAATCCTGTCTTAGTCACTACAACAACCTACATTCCATAGCTGGCAGTCCTTTGTAAAGAAAGACTGAAGAGGAGGGTGTTAAACTACACATTTCCAGGATGTTCATCAGTCCTAATTTCACACCAGTGATTCAGTTATTAAGGTCCCAGTTGCTTCTAGATGCCTTCATGTGCCTTTAAAGACCTTTCCAGTCCACCTCACAGCCCTTTGTTGAGGAAACATTATGACCAAGAAAGGCTTTTGTAACAACAAAGAAAATGGATAAGAAGTACTACAAGGTTCTGAATGTTCCTCATCTGAAACATGAATGACAAAGGAGGGAAGGCCAGCAGATTCAACAGTCATTTGCCCATGCAAATCATGCGTAAATATCAGGCTGATTCATAGATTAGTCAAATTCTCCACCAGTACAAGAATTTGGTACACCCAGCCAGAGAGAGAGGAATTTTGCAATTATTTCTAGAGCTGAGCTAGGTTAACTGTCATATTGTAATAGGAGTAATTTTCCAGACTAAAGCCCCCTGCCCCAAAATGCTTTTGTGGATTTTATAATATGTGTCGGGGAGAAAAAATGTTCCCTTCTTCCCTTCTAGGTTCATTGGCAGGTCTAATAACTAAATTGACATAAGAAAGATTAACAAGAGAAAAATAAATTTAATTATGCACCTATGGGAACCCCACAAAGACATAAGACCCCCCCAGGCAGTCAGGTAACTGAGGCTTATATACCATCCTGAGCTAAGGAGAAGGGGACAGGACTTCAGAATTTCAAAGGAGTTTAATTCACAAGAAGCTGAGAAGAGCATATTTTTGGTACACAAATGTTTGCCCTGCCATGCAGCTAAGTATGTCTAAAAATAAAAGTTATCTCTGGTAATAGTTCTCTTTCTGGTACAGTCCACCTACCTAAATGCTTTCAAGCAGTTAAGGGAGAGGTAAAAATCTTTTCCTGAACCTGCAGGGTCTCAACTGCTTTGAGTTCAAAACAATCTCCATGCCAAAGTGACACAGGTGGGGGTGGCATATTCAGTTTCCTTCACGTGTCAGTGTTTTTATTTCCAAAAGTTCTTATCAAAAGGCTTAGATTTTCTAAAATAAATTATCCAGCTATTTCATTGCTTTATCAACAGCTTTTCTATATATTCTTTTTTTTTTGAGAGAAGTGGTTTGTAATTTCATTTTTTTTAACTTGGAATATAATTGCTTTACAATGTTATGTTAGTATCTATTGTACAATGAAGTGAATCAGCTCTATGTATACATATATCCTCTCTCTTGGACCTCTTCCCCTCCCAGCCCCCTTTCTCACTTCCCACCCCTCTTGGCCATCACAGAGCACCAAGCTGATTTGCTTTACAGCAAGTTCCTACTAGCTATCTATTTTATACATGGTGGTATATGATATATATTTGCTTAAGAAAAAAAAATTGCTTTCCTCCTTAAATATTCTTGCTCTCTGATTGTTTTCATAAGTCTCAATGATATTTCCCCACACTGAAGAAATTTGATTGTACAAATTAAGGCCACTAGAATACCATTTACCCTCCTTGAACAGTACTTCCCTTAATAAATGATTCTCTAGAATTCTGAAACAAGATCAACACACTGAACAGAACACCTAGCTCACAAGGGAGTCAGATTATTTACTCATTAGGATTTATTTAGAAGATACTACAAAGACTAAAATCCTCAAGATGGAATAGAATTATATGACGGTACAATAACACTCATTTTATTGATTTGACTTTGATTTGATTTTCTAACCCTGTGTTTTGTGATTGTCTCATTTTCTTATTAAGGTTATAACATCATAATGTTAGAAGCCGTGACAAGAATAATAAAGCTCAGCTTCCTCATTTTACATCTAATGAAACAAAAGCCCTTGCTTCCAACCCAGGGCTCTGTTCAATAAACATCTCTCATTAATCATGACATGTTTATCTTCAAACATAAACTCCTTGGTGAGAGGAAGTGTGTGTTTCAAAAATATATGCATAAATAAAATATTCACAAATGTTAATTAATTATGGTGTTGATGGAATAAACATCAGTAGTTTTATATTTGACTGATTAAGAAACACTGACTGTTGATCTTAGTTTAAATACCAGATTCCAAGAAAATTTTTCAGATGTGTTTATGTTTTAATTTGATATTGATTTTATAAGTACATCCCTCTTTTGGGTAGCACTGACACTTTTATTATACTTTTGACTGCAGAATTTATTTGGACACGTGTATGCAGAGCAGAAATGGAGGAGTTTTATAAGCAACCACACATTTGTTTGTTCTGAGAGGTAGCATAAAGGCAACATAAAATAAAACAAACTGGAGACAGAAAAAGTTCTGCAAAAGAAAGAAAATGTGTTTCTGGTGAAAACCAAAACAACAGTAACTTACTTGCACAGAGAAAGACTACACTATTCAAAAGGCAGAGAATTCTGACAACAATCAGATGTTCACAGTGTCTATCAAAGCACAGGGAAATGGTGCCCCCACCCTGGGCCCTCCCCAGCAAGTGGATACAGAAACCCAATTGACTTGACTAAACACATGTGTATTAATCTATCAGAATCTGATGTCATCAAATACCTGTATCAAGCCACTGTCTTCTCGTGGACTTGAGCCTGTGTTGATCAAGCAACCTTCAGATAATTTGCCTTCTAAAGAAAGAGAATGTGCTAATCTTATCATTCAGGGCAAATCTCTGTTTCACTGGACAGTATTTTGTTTTTTTTCCTCCTAATATACTGCTGCGGAAGACAAGTTTTCTTTTTACCTTTCCAGGTTCTGTGCCTGGTCAAACATTAAAATAGTGTAAAACAGATTAACAAGAAAAAACAAATTTAATTTCATACATATGGGAGTCCCATAAAAAACAGGAGACCCAAAAGGCAGCCAGGGGATTGAAGCTTATATAACATCCAGAGCTAAGGAAAAGAGTGAGGCCTGGGGACACAAAGGAAAAGAAGGCCTGGCATTTACAAGGAGGGCAAAGGAGATGTTTGGAAAACTTAGGTTGTCCTATTAAGCAGATAAGTTTCTTGTGTAAAAAGGTAGTTTTAAAAATAGCTCTTGTCCTGGTAGAGTCCCCCTTTCCAATGCAAAGTTAGGCAGTACGTGAGGGAGATATAAAGGATTTTTCCTTAATCTGCTGGGTTTTCATTGTCTTTACCTCAAAATAATTCTCATGCCAAAGTGGAATATTACGGAGTGACAAAATTCTGTTCCCCTATCAGACTCTTGTGAGTTGACATAGAAAATTTAGTCTTTGTGATTCTAAATAGTTCTGTAGTGATTCTAAACATTTATACACTGTAACACCAAGGGGCATAGGTCATACATATTGTAGTTAATTCACCAAGACAAATACACTTCATGAGGCATTTTGGGAACTGGCCATCTACCTTTCTGCATGGGCAAAGAAAGCTTTTCAACTATTTTACTTTCAGGTTTCCAGAATAGATACTTATTCTATTTTTAGTATACTTTTGTTTTTCAGATCCATATTACTAATTCTTAAGTGCATCACCAGTATATTTATCATTATGGTTTTAAGCCTATAATTCTGTAAAATCATCCAAATTAATGTTTAACATCATGTTACCTAAAGATGAAAACTCTGGACTGTTAAACTTTGCTGAACTTCCAAGTATCCTCAAGGTTCTGGTTATCTGAGATGTTTACCTTGGTAGGTAATCACAGGACCTAAAAATGGATATATTTATAATAACTTTTTTGAAGTATCACAACTAGTTTCCTAAACTTCCTTTGGAGGAAAGAGAATCAATGTATTTATAACAGTGAATCTATTTTGTCAAGACTCCCATATTATTTATAATAAAATCTGAAGACTAATTAAGAGCTTGTATAAAACTTTACTTGTAAAATTAAATTATGTTCCCAAGTTATGGGAATTTGTGTATTCTACACCCTGCAATTGTAATATTTTGACTTATAAGAAATATATATTTGGTCATTCAAGATGACCAAAATATATTTTTCATATATATTTGGTCTTTATCCACAGTTCCTCACTCATAGCTCTCAAAATCCTTGGAATTTCCTGAGCAATAACAGCAATGGAGTATATTTTGTTGTAATATTTGGCCTCCTGGCCTTAGTCCCTGAAATCCCTTCAGTGTCATAAAAGTGAAATGGGTGTTTTGTTATTTATAACAAGTCCCTTTCTATAATAACTGGGTTTATGTTAACAAAATGACTCCTGGAAAGCACTTAAGGATAGAAGCTGGTTGCCAGGGGACCCAATCATGAGTAGAGAGGTGAAGTTTTCAGTCCCACTCCCTGATTTCTGGAGGGGAGAGGGGCTGGACATTGAATTAATTACCGATAGCCAATGATTTAATCATTCATGCCTATATAATAAAGCCTTCACAAAAACCCAAATGGACTGAACCCAGAAGACTTCCAATAGTGAACACATAGAGATCTGAGAAGAGTGATACTTAGAGCATGGAAGCTTCATTCCCTTTCCCCTACCTTGCTGTACTCATCTCTTTCATCTGGCTCTTTCTGAGTTACAGCCTTTCATAATAAACCATAATAAACAGTGATTCAGTAAGTACAATGTTTTTCTGAGTTCTGTGAGCCACCCTGACAAATTAATCAAACCCAAGGAGGAGGTTTTAGGAATCTTTGTTTATAGCCAGTCAGTGAGAAGTATGGATAACAACTTGGATTTGCAAGTGGTGTCTGAAGTAAGTGTGTGTGTGTGTGCGCGTGCACACACACACACTCAGCGGCAGGAGGTGGGGCAGTCTGGTGGAACTGAGCCCTTTACCTGTGGAATCTGATGCTATCTCTGTGTAAATAGTGTCAGAACTGAGCTTTTTGTTGTGCGAGGGCAATCCGACCCCCTATACATTGGAATTGAGTGCAGATTCAAAGAGCAGTACAACAGAATATTCTGTTGAGGTATCACCGCACATCTGTCAGAACGGCTATAGTTAAAAACATGAAGAACAAACATTGGTGAGGATGTGGAGAAAAGGGAACTCTCCTACACTGTTGGTAGGAGTGCATAGCAGGCAGATTCTTTACCATTTGAGCCACCAGGGAAGTCCAAAATGATAGCCTCTATCCATGGAATTCTCCAGGCAAGAATACTGGAGTGGGTTGCCATTCCCTTCTCCAGGAGATCTTCCTGACCCGAGGATTGAACCTGGGTCTTCTACATGGCAGGCAAATTCTTTACCATCTGAGTCACTAGGGAAGCCCAGATTGGTGCAGCCACTGTGGAAAACAGTATGGAGGTGCCTAAAAAAAAAATCTTACCTTGTTATTAATATCTATAAACATGCATTAAAATGTATTGTGCATATGCCTAGGTTATCACTAAATCAACTCTACAGCACCACTTTCTAATAAGTTTCTGCAATGATGAAAATGTTCATATAAAACATAGTATCACTAAGGATGCTACAAGAAAACTATTAGACCTCATTAATGAATTCAGTACCATTGCAGGATGCAAAATTAATATACAGAAATCTATTATATTTCTATCATTAAGAATGAAGTATTACAAGGAGAAGTTAAAAAACAATCCCATATACCATCACATAAAAAATAACAACATACTTAGGAACAAACCGACATAAGGAGGCAAAAGAACTATACTCCAAAAAGTTTAAGACACTGATGAAAGAAATTGAAGATGACACAAACACATAGAAAGTATTATGATATTCTTGAATTGGAGGAATTGATATTGTTAAAATGACCACACTACCCAAGGCAATCTACAGATTCAGTGCAATCCCTATCAAAATACCAATGTCATTTTTCATAAATCTGAAAAAAATAATTCTAAAATATATATGGAAACACAAAAGCCCCCAAATAATCAAAATAATCTTGAAAAAGAGGAAAAGAGCTGGAGGAATCAGGCTCCCTGTCATCAGACTATACTACAAATCTACAGTCATCAAAACGATATGATACTGACACAAAAATAGACACATAGATCAATGCACCAGAATAGAAAGCCCAGATATAAACTCATGCACTTAAGGTCAAATAATCTACAACAAAGAAGGCAAGAATATGCAATGAAGGTTAGACAGTCTGTTCAGTAAGTGCTGTTGGACAGCTATATGTAAAAGAATGAAATTAGAACATTCTTTAATACCATACACAAAAATAAACTCAAAATGGATTAAAGACCAAACATTATAAAACTCCTAAAGGAAAACATAGGCAGAACACTCTTTCACACAAATCACAGCACTAACTTTTGCATCCATCTCCTAAAGTAAAGGAAATAGAGCAAAAGTAAACAAATGGGACCTAATTAAACTTAAAAAGTTTTTGCACAGCAAAGGAAAGCATCAATAAAATGAAAAGAAAACCTACAGAATGGAAGGAAATATTTGCAAATGATATGACAGATAAGGGATATAAAATACATAAATGGCTCATACAATGCAACATCAAAAAACCAAACAACGTGCTTAAAAAATGGGCAGAAGACCTGAACTGGCATTTTTCCAAAGAGGAAATGTGGATTGCCACAGGCACATGAAAAGATAACTCAGTATCACTAATCATAGGAAAATGCAAATCAAAACCACAGTAAGGTATCACCTCACATCTGTCAGAATCGCTATAGTTAAAAAACATAAAGAACAAACATTGGTGAGGATGTGGAGAAAAGGGAACTCTCCTGCACTGTTGGTAGGAATGCATAGCAGGCAGATTCTTTACCATTTGAGCCACCAGGGAAGTCCAAAATGATAGCCTCTATCCATGGAATTCTCCAGGCAAGAATACTAGAGTGGGTTGCCATTCCCTTCTCCAGATCTTCCTGACCCAAGGATTGAACCTGGGTCTCCTACATTGCAGGTGGATTCTTTACCATCTGAGTCACTAGGGAAGCCCAGATTGGTGCAGCCACTGTGGAAAACAGTATGGAGGTGCCTAAGAAAAAAAACAAAAACTAAAATTAGAAATAATCTGTGACCCAGCATTTCCACGCTTGGGCATATAATAATAAAAAAAAAAACAAGAACACTAATTTCAAAAGATACATGTACCCCAATGTTCACAGCAGCATTGTTTACAATTGCCAAGATATGGAAGCAATCTAAGTGTCCACTGACAGGTGGATGGATAAAGAAGTGGTGTATATATACACAATTGAGTATTAGTCATAAAAATGAATGAAAATTTGCCATCTATAGCAACATGAATGGACTGGGAGGGGATGGTGCTAAGTGAAATAAGTCAGACAGAGAAAGACAAATACTGTATGCCACTTATATGTAGAGTCCAAAAAATACAACGAACTAGTAAATATAACAAAAAATGAGTAGACTCACAGATGTAGAGAACAAACTAGTGGTTACCAGTGGGGAGGTGAGGGAGGTAAATATTGTGGTGGGGAAGTGAGAGGCATAAACTACTGGGTGTAAGATAGGCTCAAGGATGTATTTTACAATATGGGGCATATGACCAATATTTTGTAGTAACCGTAAATGAAAAGCAATCTTTAAAACTGTATAAAAAAGTATAAAGTAACAACAAAAATACAGCATCTCTAAAATGGTTTCCCTAGCTACATATCACTATTGAGCACCTGAAATATGGCTCAGGGAACAAAAAAAACCTAAATTTAAAATTTTACTTATTTGTATTAATTTAAATTTATATTGTTATATGTGGCTAGGGGCTCCAGTATTAGATAGCACAGCTGCATAGTACAAAGAGACTAGAATTCTATGTTATAAATGTACTGATTAAATTAATTTTAAGGAAAAAAATGTGAGCAAATTAGAATATGCATTTGTAAAGAAATGAGTGAAATCCTTACAGATACCAAACTACATGTTTCATCAATTAAAGCTGTCTTAGTTTTGGTACTCCTTTATTAAGAAAAGACAGCTTTCATTACTTCTTATATTAAATACTTTTCAATCATTTCTTAATCATTATGTGGATCTCTGTCAACTAAAATTATATTTTAAGACTTAAATTCTATTTCCTAATCTCTTCATGGTGTAAAGAATTTTGTTAAGAATCTAGGAAATGTTGTTGATGATTACCAACTATATTAAGGAAATGTTGATATTACCAACTATATTAAGAAAGAGCTTCCCATTACCCAACATAATAAAGAACAATATATATTTAATATGTATATATATTATAATCCCAATTAAAAAAAACTATCTTGCACATGTTATATGTCAATGTATGCGTTTTTATATAGTAAAGTCTAGCAACTTTTTGCAAATGTTTTGATCCTGCAGGCTTCTAAATAAAAATGTTATCAAAATAAACAGGGAAAATAAGGAGCCGTGGTAGGGAACTAGAAAATATATGTGTTTATTTCCTGTTTTTTTTTTTTTCTTTTTCCCAGTAAGGCAAAGCAGATATTAGAGGAGAGAAAAAAAATAGGCTAAACTTGAAAGGTTGGACTGAATTGGTGTATACTAGATTGAGAGAACTGAGTTGCATTATACTGAAGCTTTCCAGGATATCATTGATTACTTAACTCTGGAATTGACATATCAGCTGCTGTATGTGCCTATTACAAAAGTGTAAACCACTAGATGCAAAGCCTAGATAGTACTGTAGTGGCTTCACCCAACCTTGAAATTCATTTTTCCTGTTCTTGCAGGAGTGCCCAGGAGGAGGGCGGGAGAATGTCAGTAAGAAAACTGCATTATCTGGCCCCAGAGGAAAATTTTGTGATAAATAAAATCCAGTTTCTGAAGGTTTATATAAACAATCCATAGCTAAAATTGTTATCCTATAAACCAATTTATGATGCATTTTATGACAGGCTTGAAAAGATTGAGAAGGGAAAGTAAAACAGGCTAATTGGTACCATTCACTGGACAGTATTTAGGGCCTCAATAATCCTTCCTAAGTCAGAAACAGAATTCAAATTATACTTTTTTCTCCACTGTTATTGGCATACATCACTGTAGAAGTTTAAGGCCTGATAGCTATGGTGTGTTATGTTGTGAAATGATTACTACAATAGGAAAAGCTAACATTCATTTTCTCACACAGATACAATGAAAAGAAAAGAAAGATGAGAAAAAAGGGAAAATAATTCTCTTTATGTTGAAAACTGTCTCTCTTAACAACCTTCCTATATATTGTATAGCAGTGTTAGCTATAGTCATCATATTGTACACTGCATCCCTAGTACTTATTTATCTTATAGCTGTAAGTCTGTATCTTTTGATTATCTTTCTCCAATTCCCTTTTGTCCCTCCCTCTGCCTCTGATAACCACAAGTCTGGTCTCTTTTACTATGAGTTTGTTTGTTTGTTCTTTTTTTAGATTCCATATATGAGATCATACAATATTTGTCTTTCTCTGACTTATTTCACATAGCAAAATGCCTTCAAGGTCCATCCATGTAATCATAAATGGTACAATTTTCTCAACTATAAATACAAAATAAATCTAGAATTATAAATTGCAGTAAGTGTTCTGAAACAATATATAATGATGCAATGGAAGAGGTATCAGGGAGAAAATGGTTATATTTGGGGGCTAAGAAAAATGCCGATTTGAGAAAGTGACAATAAGCTGAGGTCAGAAAGATGAAAAAGAGTAAATCTGGGGAAGAGTAAGAAACTTTGAGAAAGAAAAAAAAATTGATAATAAGTGCAATTCAGAGATATTATCTAAACATTTTGTATTACAGAGCATTAGACTTGTTTTAAATAATGGAAATCAGTAAGTTTTCAAGAATTTGTCACCATTTTTTGATTATTAAACCATCATGCTAATTATTTAAAGTATTCTTTACAAAATCTTTCAAGACTCAGGCTCTCTTTATTGTAATGAATTGATTGCATTATTTGCTCAATTTTGAGTTAGCACTTATATTGAAATCTTCTCTAATTATATCCTTGCCATTAGATTATTAGGATGTTTTTCTAGCTACTCATTCAAAAAATTTTAGACTTTTATAGTGTTAAGTGACCACTTATTTAAACTGATTTACAGCAGAGAGTTTAATCTGGTAGAAACTTATAAATTCTCTCAGATTAGCTAGAAAAAAAGAAAATGGGCCTTCCAGGCTGGAACCAAGCTTTTCTTTGTAGAGAATTCTTAAGTTTTTTTTTTTTTTTCCCCCACAAAGAGTTTTTCTTTAGCTAAAATTTTCTTAAAATGACTTTTTTTCTAATATCAGCAAACCAAAGCAAAGTCTACTGTTTGATGTAGAGTGGAGGAGGTGGCATTTGGCTTTGCACAACACTTTGTTAACCAGTTTTCTTCAAGTGGCAGTTTCTTTTGTTCCGAGGTGGCAGATTTGTAGCAGAGTGGCATCTAGAAATCACTGTAATTGCAGCAGTATTTCATGCAATTGCTGAAGAGTATTCTCTGCTCAAGGATTTCAAAACACTTTTCTAATGGTAAATTACCTTCACAGTATTCTTTTCTTGTAAACTGCAAAAAACTGAAGCACACAGCGAGCAATAGTTTATCAAGGTCTAGTGCAGATTTTCTTAGGTAACGTATTTGTGGATATCTTCTAAATCCTGAACACTTTGCTGGATGCAGTGAAGGGAAATAAAAGATAAGTTTCTTGAAGTCAGTTGTTCAGCTTAATGAGAGAGATACAAGAACCAAAGAAAATTATGCACGTGTAGAAAACATTTATGGAGCCAATTATAGATGTTCCCATTAAAGTGCTTAAGTTTTTAGACTGCTGAAAAGGCTGGATAAAGAGGTTTCATTGTATAATTAGGATCATTGACCTTGAGAAGGTTTTTAATGAGTGAGGCAGATGACTTGACACTGCAAAGTGGGGACGGCATTCTAGGCAGATTAAATGGCATATTTAGTGATACAGAGGCCAAAGAGAGGACAATTTATGTGGGGGTTGGCTTGCAATATTGCCAAAGGCAGTAAGATCTGGATGGTCCCAAATCAAGGAGGCCCTTATAGTTAAGGGAAGAGTTTCTGGCAACAGGAATACCTGGAGTAATTTTAAGTGAAAAGATAAGAATGACACCGACGTCAAATCCTTACTACACTATATGTCAAAAATTGGACAGCAGAAGGGGATGGAGGAATAAAGAGGGAGAGGCATCAGCAAGAATTCTCTGGAGACACTTGATGCACTGGGTAGCAATGGGAATGGAGAATCAATTATTTAGAGAAGATTTTAGAGTCGATTCACTAATTACCAAATTCTAACTGGAGATGAAATACAAATTTAGGTACTGGTGTATTAATTAGGAGTTATTTCTAAGAAACAGAGATGGAAACAGAAACATAAAAGGTTACCGTAAAGGTTCAGCTGATTATATTTTAATACAATCATGTAGAGAATTTCCAGAAATTTTACTATGATATAATTCCCTCTGCCTCTGTTCAGCTCACTAAGTTCCTCTCTTTTGTCTCACCATATATTCATGGATCATTTGACTGACATGAAGAGAACTGAAGTAAAAATCCTTAGAATTCCAACAAAAAAAAACAAGAATTGCCATGACAAACTATTTTTATACTTGACATTACTACAGTTTGATCTTAGGTACAAATTAGTCACATATTTATTAACACAAACATAATTCTCATACATACCCTATCAGGGAACATTGTGGCATATTAGCAATAGCCTTGGGTAGTAGATGTGAGTGGAAAGAACTACAGGTTATGGATTCTTTAAAAATTGCCTCAGCAATAAGATTATTTTATGTATAACAGCTCTAGCAATAAGTATTATAATCAACAGAAATGGTGCATGCTATTATCAATGAAAGATAATAATTCCAGCCCTTTTTTCATAAAATATATGCAGTTGAGAACTAGTGCTTTAGATAAAGTTCTCTTAAGTTTTACTTTCCTGTATCAGGCTACAGTATTGGAGAGCACATCCTTAGAACTGATGATCCTTACCAACAACTTAAAAAAGATAAAACAACCCCTGAATGTATGTGTGTGATTATTTTTTGAGAGTTTATTGGCTCTATTTTCTCTACCAGTGCCCACATGCAAAAAATTTAAGTGATTTTTCTACTGTTTCAACTTGAACTTGTAACTACCTTTCTTGAGGGCTACACAAGTTTTGGGGTAACACTTTGTAGTGGGAACAGTGGTTCTTTGAGAGTTTAGTATTAGCGTCACTAAAGTAAGCATAATTCCTTTCAATCATCTGGAGGGATAAAAACAAAGATTAACACTCTGTAAAGATCTGTACAGTTTAATATCCTTAACGGTACTGTGTTCAAATCAGGAAACTGGTACACACAGGCTTTCTGACCATGACTTCTATGCCTTGAGTTCTATGCTGTTGTTTTTATTAGAGGGAGATAAAAACAGTGTAAAAACCATATCTGCTTCATTTATTTGTTTGACAAATGTTTACAGGGTACCAAAATGGGTATTTTAGGGATAATATGAATTTATCTGAACTAGAATTTTTAAAGAAAACAAATGTTTAGTAAGGGAAAGAAAACTTCATGGAACTATAAGTGATATAATATTGGGATATTAATTTTTTAAAAGCAATTTATTTCAAAAATTAACTTCTCTTTGGATCCTGTACTGTAATTTTTAATTATAAGTGACTTTCCCAGTGACCTCTAAAGTCATTGTTAAGCTTAGTGTTAATAGGGTTTCATATAGCTTTGCTTAATTTTATAATAACAATAGACATAATAATTTTAGTGAAAAAATGATTAAGTTCTTTTTTAGGAAAAATATCCCCTCTCAGTTTAATTAGTTGAAGTGAATATTAATAAAGCAGAAATTTTCAAAAGAAGGTTATCCTTTTAAAAACAAGATTATTATGGAATATGGTTTATTTAGCCTTATGGTGTGCTCTTTGACTGGAATTTTCATAGCAGAATGAACAAAGGGAAATCAGTTATACCTTTAATTTGTTTCTTTAACTTACTTTTGAAATAGTCATTCTATAAGCCTATACCTGTTTCTTCGAAATTATTCCTACTATTCCCATCTCAGCAAGAAGTGCAACTATCCACTGAAGTTCACCAGCCTGGGCTAATTATATTCAGGTGGTCCACACTGATGCTGCCATGATTACTGTTTATTAGTGACATCTATTCTGATTGGTAATATCCATTGACCAGTCATTATATATTTTGAATTGGACCCTTGTCCTGACCATCAATCAAATCACCACCTATTGAGGGCATTTCCTTCTCTCCAGCTTTGCTATCATCATCACCTGAATTCAAGTCATCTCAGCATTAAGATCCAGCAATCTGAAGTAACTTCTTACTGATCCTCCCAAATCAATCTTGGCTCCTTCCAACTCATCTTCCATGTAGCATTTATTATACTCCATCAAAATAATCCATTTGATGATGAGGGTCTCCTCCATAAAACACTGAATTGGCTTTGCAATGTTCTTGAGAAAAACATCAAACTCTTTAATATATTCTAAAAGCTCCTGCTCATCTCAGCAATATAAAAGCTTGTGATCAATCCCCTTAGTCTCCAAACAAGCAGTCTTAGTCTCCAAACGAGTAGTCTCTAGCCACAAGCACATTTTTTGGAGCTCCTCCTAGAAACAAATGTTCTTCTCTCTGCTCTACTTTTCGCTGCTCCCTACTAATTTTTGTCTGCTATTCATCCTTTAGAGGATGCTCAAAGAGGCCATTGCTAACCCTCCAGCTTATTCAGTGTCCCCTGTTGTATGCCCTCACACCAGCCTGAACTTTTCCTTTGTAATTTATCACTGCTCTAGTTAAATAATTCTGATTACAATTAAGTTAATCATTATGTTACTGTTTCCCTTACTAGTATGTAAGTGTTACTAATGCTAGGTCATGTCTGTGCCTATCACAATACCCTGCACAGAGTAGACATTCAAGAAACATCCACTGAATAAACGAATGAATGAAATATATTTTAAATAACAATTATAGTTTCTTATATGTCCACACCATGGTTATGCAGCATTTACCAACAAGTATCAAAGAGCTATTACATGTAATTAGCAAAGTGATAAAATGGCAGAAGATAAATGTGAAATACCAAAAGTGGTTTTGCCACTGATAAAAATTCCAATTTGTTCTTCTAACAACATAGAATTCTTTGTTAAAAGTGTTAAACAATGTGGGAATAGGACAAAGATCCCTGGCTTGGGAATACAGGAACCTGGGTTTTAATCTGGCTGTGGTACACACAGCCTGTGAGATCATGAAGTCACATTTACCTCTATTAAAATGAACTAAAAAAAAAATTTATCTTAGCACAGTATCTCTTAAACTATGTCCCCTGGAATTGTAGATAGGTAATTTAATTCAATATGTTTTAGAGTCTACCACTTCTCAAATGTCTCTTGTCTTATAAGAAAATGATAACATAAAAATTATATTAATTTTAATACATAAGGTATTAAAATTTCTACTGAAAAGGTTTATAACTTGCAAAGTTCAATACATGTTTGTTTATATTTTACAACAGTATCCAAATATTTCCAGATTACTTGAAATTTTTTTTCAAGTTTTCTAAATTTCAACACCTTTTGAATGCCCTTATTTTAAAAATCTGCACTTCTATGACACAATATTAAATACATATGATATAGTCCTTTCATAAAAGATTGTGAAAATTGGAGGCAATTTCTTTAAACAAGCAGAACTTTTTTCACATAGAACATTAAGTCATTATGCCGGTTAATCTATTCTTTAAGTACAAGTGAGAGAAAAATGCTTTATAAAGGAGTTTTTATGACAAGGAGAGGGAAACCTCTGCCCCTCTTGAGTTCTTGTAGCTGGGCTGATAACAAAATTGATATAAAACAGATTATAATAGGAGAAAAAGAAAGATTTTAATTCAAACTCATGGAGGTCTCACAGAAATAGGACCCAAGAAGTGGCCAAAGTAGACAGTTTCTATACTTATCACACACTAAAACAATAAATTTATGAGGAATTGACAGGACAAAGAACTCAGGCTTCGGGTGCTTAATTAGTGAGGAATCTAAACAGAGTGTGGGCTTGGGGCAGTCAATTGCAGAAGTAACAGGGTTTGTGTATACAGGTTTCTCAGCCCAAATTCCCTGTCTCTGATGATAAGGGTGTCTTTCTGCCTCCAGAGGCAGGGAGAGCACAGAAGAAACTTATCTTCTGCTTTCAGGGAGACAAGGGAGAAGCAGAGTGCTTCTCTTGTACTGTTTCTTAAGTAGCTTTAATTCAAAATAATCAATATGCCATTGCTCTGCATATTTTGCAGCAGCTTATCCTGAGCCCTAACACTATCAGTGAACCTAAAAGAGTCCACATGAAGATGAAATACATTTTCTGAAGTCACGATGTAGAGTCAGTATTATTTCACTTGTATTCAGAAAAAAAAAAAAAAAACCTGGTCAAACAGTCATGAATTTAAATTTACAATAAAAGCTCACCTATCAAAATGGAGGAATAAAATCCCACACATCAACATGAGTCAAGATACTAGTGAAATTTTCAAACATACTATTCACAGAGATTCAAAGACTGCACTTGCTGTAGCTCCTGTGTGAGAGCCATTTCTCTTAAATAGAATAGGGGCAAGACGCCTTAGACAACAAGATAAACTATTTTTGTATAGAGAATTTTATTTATAAATTTTATTTTGCATATTGTTTGCTCTAGATTCTTCTGCATTTCTGGAATGATAAAGTTAATATAGGGCTTCCCAGGTGTCTCATTGGTACAGAAGTTTAAGGTGATCTTAGGCCCCCAACTCATTGCATATTCCTGTCAACACTTAGGTTCAAGACTGAAACTAGGCCCTCAGGCAGCCACTCAAAAAGTAAGAATGTTGAATGTTGGATAAATGTTCCACTCTTCTCTTCCTCTCACCAGTGAGAAGCTGGGAGTTGGGAATTTTTTCCCAGTCACATAGTGGTGTCCTGCAGTGAGGCACTATGGAGAGTAAATGCCACTTTTCCTACTGGACTCAATATGGTTCTTCTTGTCTATGTGTCACCTGAAGTGCAGGAACCTCTTAACTGGTTTCTGGATTTTTCTCCTAAAAGTGGTTAGTACTGCTGTTCCCATGGGAGAGAGCTTCCTATCCTGCCATATCGCTGACATCACTGTAATTAGAAGCTTAAACTTTTAACTATAAGGAAAAATTTCTTTCTAGTGAGTCTCCTTCTTAATTAGAAACCCTAGAGAATTAGAGTCCAGGGATTCCCAAGAGATTGTTGTGCTGGCAGCTGTGAAGGATTTTGAAGAGCAGAATGATCAATTGGTGATGTTTGCCATGGATGTACCAAGGAAGAGCTGTGACAGAAATGTCCCATAGCTACTATCTCCATGTCCTACTCTTAAGATTCAGCCAACCATAGAATGCTATAACACCTCTGTAACATGGGGACATGCTCCTATTAAACAGGTTGCACCTCACAGAGAAAACAGAAGGTTTAAAGTGGTTTTATTTTGTGTTCAAGACTTATAAATGATGATTAAGACCTAAGTCAATTCTTTATTCCAGTATTTTGCTCCTCTTTGGACCAGGGTTTTACAATATGCTGGTATGTCAATCCATGAGTGAATCAAAACAAGCATTATCCTTTAAGAAATAGACTAGAATAAAAGAGAATAGAAATATCAGCGACCAAAAAAAAAAAAAAAAAAGAAATAGCAGCGACCATCACATGTGGTAAGGGTAGGAATTACTTTGTGATACTTTTGTGGTGAAAACATTTTGAAAATCATTGGCATTTTCACTTCCATGAAGAAACTGTAGCATTTTCTTGAACTGACATTGATCTTCTCTAATAAATATCTGAGATTAGATCAGAACAAATGCTGAGGCCTTCATTTTCTCTCTTAAATCCTAGGCAAAATTTCTAGAGCAATGTAGGGTTGATGGTGTTTGTTATTCTGGCATATTCCTTTGCTTTAGTAGTTGATTTGCTTGACCACTGGAAAGTTCCTTGGAGGCCAAATCCCATACCAGTTTTATAAAACATAATATGCTAATGTGGAAATTAGTCATTGTCTAGTATTTTGTCTTTTATATTTTTATTTTTTTCTTCTTTATAATTATAAGCATTGAGTGTTTTACTGTAGTTCTTTGAGTGTCCATTTATCTCATGAATCCATGATTCTAATATCACCTGCGACTATTGCAGAAAGCAATCTCCCATTGTTGCATTATAAACTTGTGTATATTCTTAATTTCCATCTTTTCTCACCAGATGTTTATTCACAGCCCTAAATTTTGTCCCTGATCTCCTAAAATGCATTATTTTCTCACTTATTTATTTGCAGAGGTAATCAAGTATATTTTCTGGGAGTTGGGCCCTCTGAAACACCCTCTAGACCAAGCTGTAATGGTCATTTTGAAGATGTACTTTGTGAATATCTCTTCTGTCACCATCTTATTATCAAAGTTGTCTTGTCACCTCTGTAACATTATTTGATAGATGTCAAAATATCTTTGTTCTAAATTATATACATTATAGTTTTTTATATCCAAAAAAAGCCACTCTTCTTTATTTCTTAGATTAAGATGTTATTTATGTACAACTGGTCTTTCTTAAAATTAAAATGATTTCTGCCTAGTAATAGCCTTATGGAATACTGAATTAAGTAATTCCTAAATTTTTCTTTATGCTCCCTCTTCTTTTTACATTTCACTTTCTGAAAACAAAAATTAGAACCAAATGGTATTATATGAGAAGGCTCAAACTATTCAGTTTCCTTAATGAAAATTAATTTCCACTTATATTCTCCAGTAATGACATAGCACCCATAGACAGAACAAGAAACATTTTTTAAAAAATCCTAGCAGGTGATCTTTTAGCATTTAATTTGTCTGCGAAAAACTTATTTGTGAAAAGACACACATACATATACCTATATGTATATGTGTGCATATACATGAGTAATTCAATTTAATAAAAAATCAACTTTATGCTATATGTTTCAAAATTAATTTCTAAATTCTTTATTGGTATTTCAAAGTCCACAAGTGACTTAGGTACAATCTGTACACTGAATTTAATTTTATTCCATGAAAACAACCTTTGTTAGTTTATAAACTCTTTCAGCATGATAATAATTCCTATCTATTCTCCTAGCACTGATCTGTCATACCATCAGAATCAAGTAATTACCACCTAAATGTATGAATAAATGACTTAATTCACAAAGTATTAAAGGATAAAACTATCCTGTAATTTGAAGCAAAAAAAAAAAAAAAAAGGATAACTTATTCTGATGGGCACTCTTTGATAAATTGCTGCTAGAAACATATAGCCTGGTCTCATCTCCCATATTAGCTAACTAGAGCTGCCATAGCAAATTACCACAAACTGGGTAGCTCAAAACAACTGAAATTTATTGTCTCCCAATGTCGAGTCCTCCTGGTGATGGAATTTGGAGTGATGGAATGGTCTATATTTTGACTGTGTCAGTGTCAGTTTCCTGTTTGTGATATAGCACTACAGTTTAACAACATACTACCATTGGGGAAGACTGGGTGAAGGGTACATAGGATGTTTCTGTATTATTTCTGATAACTGCATGTGAATCAACAACTATCTCAGAATAAAAAATTTAACTAAAGGAAACTATTTTCTCCCGGTTCTGGAGGCCAACAGTCTGAAATCAAGGTGTCAGCAGGGTCACACTCCCTCAAAAGGCTCTATGGCGAGTTTGCGGCTTTCCAGCTTCTATCGGCTGCAGGCATTTCTTGGCTTGCATCTCCGTCACTCCAATCTATCTCATGATCACCCTGCCTCAACCCTTTCTCTCTGTTTTCACTTCTGCCTTAAATATCCCTCTGTCTGCCATTCTCTTACAAAGACTGTTATCATAGTATTAAAGGCCTAGAGGGATAATTCAAGATCTCCTTAAGACTTTAAATTGCATCTGTATATATCCTTTTTCTAAACAAGGTAACAGTCACAGGTTCCAGAAACTGGATATATAAATATCATTTGGAGGTGGAGGGAGGATCTTTCAACTGCATCTCCCCAGTGTGATTTTATAAACTTTGTGAGAAAGTACCAAATCTTGTATTCGCTATATCAGCATACATTAAGGTACATAGCCTTACCTAATACTTGACTGTCTACTCTGTTATCGTCATCGTGGCAAGTATTTTACATACATATACACACAGAAAATTTCCACACACTCATGAGAGGTAGGATGGCATCACCCCATTTTATAGATGATGGAACTGAGGCTTGCAGATCTTGATTTACTTGTCCAAATTTGCACAAGTAAATAGTGGTGGAGCTAGGATACTAGCACAGTTAAGATTTTAGTGAGTCACAAACTCTCCACTGGAGCTGAATACATGTTGATTTTAAATGGAGCTCTCTAGAAATGTATGTCACTTGACAACATTCACATAAAAATATATGCATTCAACAATCTGAATCTGATTTAATTACATATATTTCCTATGTTAGTTTAGACAATATATTAAAATCCCTTAAGTTTAACAAGTGTTAATGCCACGTTCACTGTTTTTCTTAAATAAGAAACAATGAAGTAATATCTTCACCATAAAATAAATGTTAAAAGATACACCACAAAAAAAAAAAAAAAGATACACCACAATGGGCACTGTGTCACAGTGTGTTTACCAGCAGTGCACCTTAACCCATATAATTCTAATACTTTTGCACACTTTATATCAAAATTATTACGAAAACTAAGTGTAATGACCAGATTATATATATTTGTCTCCTCCAGTTTTGTTTTCAGCCTAATAAAAGTTTAGAGTTAAGCTATTTACTGAGACTGACTACTGAAATACCACAACCAATCATAATACCAGAACTTAAGTTGTGACCTTGAAGAATAGTTTCTTTTCATGCCAGGAAAAAAAAAATAAAGCGATAGAGAAATCAGCTAAGAGAGGTGAGCCAGCAGTCCAAATCACATTAATCCAATCAGGAATTGAGATGCTTTGAAGTTTATACTGTTAATCTCAGAGGGGATTATTTCATGGTTTCCATGGAAAGTCTGAAGTCTCTTCTAGGACTCATCCTCAATGATTAACCCTGAAATCCATTTCCATTGCCCTCCCCTACTCCGCAGACTTATAAGTTAGCTGAAAGTCCTGCTAAACTTCAGCCTTCCAGTTGCTACTTTCAGGATCAGTAAAAAATGAAAAGGAAAAATGGCTTAAGTATTGTTTTCTCTTCTTTAATCATGTTTCTTGAAGAAATACATAAAGGATTCTCCTTTATTAGTCAATGAGACAATCAGTCTTTAAGCAAGTTACTTCTTACTTTCATATTTTTTATTGTGGTAATAACAAAGTAAGAGCTACCCTCTTCACAAATTTTTAAGTGTACAATACATTATTGTTAACTATAGGCACAATGTACTACAGCAGATGTCTAGAACTTTTACTCATAGAATCGAAAACTGTATTCACTCTGAAGAGCAACTGGCCATTTTCCCTTTCCCTCAGCCCTTCGCAACCACCATTCTACTCTAGGCTTCTGTGAATTTGACTTTTAGATAACTCATATAAATGGAGGCATGCAGTATTTGTCCTTCTGCCCCTGGCTTATTCCGTGTAGCATAATGATTCAGTAGTTCTGCTGCTGGGTATACAGCCACAAAAGCTGGGGCACCAGAGGCAGGTATAAGCTCTTTTTAGGGAGAAACTGGTGACTTGGACCAGGCTAGATAGAAAGGGCAGCAGAGGTATCTGCAGGATTGCCCAGTGTCTGGGGAGTATCGCTGTGAGCCAGTTGATGTGTACTAAATTAGAAGCCAAACCCTCAGATAGCAGCTTTGGTAGGGATAGAGTAGGATAATTAAACAGTCAGTTTAGAAACCCCACTACAGGACTAAAGATAGAAAGGGAATTTTAAGGGAAGTATGGAGACCATTGTAAGCTAATGACCACCTAAGAAAAGAATCCAGTAACTTAGCAGCAATTTACACTACCTTGAAGAAAGATCAGGTGCATCCAAGTGCCAGACACACTCAAGCTACAAATCTTGATAGTTGAAACATAGACAATAGATATGGGGTCTGACTCTTGTTATAGGAAGTCAGGGAATCCTTGAAGAATAGCATTTCTGCATGTAACCTGCATGTAAATACAGGTGAAAGGGGAAAAAATGAGGCAGAATGAGACTTTATACCAAAATCTAAGACAAATTACTATGTTTAAGTATATGTTACCACCCTCTGCTAATATACATATGATTTAAATGATGACATGAGGGTCCCAGTTAAATCATATAGTGTCAAAGGAGGGACTAATGATGTAAGTCTTGATGTTTGCTCAAGGATGAGGAAGAAGGTGGTCTTCTCCCCTTCCCATTTTTCTTTTGATTATAAAGTCCCTTTCTATACAATGAAGGAAAGACAGTCTCTTCATTAAATGGTACTGGGAAAACTGGTCGACCACATATTAAAAAATGAAAGTAGAACATTCTTTAACACTATACACAAAATTAAACTCAAAATGGATTGAAGGCCTAAGTGTAAAACTTGAGACAATAAAACCCTTAGATGCAAACATAGGCAAAACACTCTTGGACATAAATTGCAGCAATATATTTTTCAAGCCATCTCCTAGAGTAATGGAAATAAAAACAAAAATAAAAAAATGGGACCTAATTATATTCAAAAGATTTTGCACAGCAAATGAAACCACAGACAAAACAAAAAGACAATCCACAGAATGAAAGAAAGAATTTGCCAACAATGCAATGAACAAGGGCTTAATATCTAAAACATATAAACAACTCATACAACTAAACAACAAAAAAACAACTCAGTAAAAAAGTGAACAGAATATCTAAATAGACATTTTTCCAAAAAAGGCATACAGATGGCCAGCAAGCATATGAAAAGATGCTCAACACTGTTAATTATTAGAGAAATGCAAATCAAAATTACAATGAGATATCACCTCATACCAGTCAGAGTGATCATCATCAAAAAATTTGCAAACAATAAATGTTGGAGAGGGTGTAGAGAAAAGGGGACCCTTCTACATGGATGGTAGGAATGTAAACTGGTATAGCCACTACAGAGAGCAGTATGGAGGTTCCCTTTAAAAAAAAAAAAAACAACTAAAAACAGAGCTACCATATAATCCAGCAATCTCACTCCTGGGCATATATCCAGATAAAAACATTATTCAAAAGGGTACATGCATCCCAATGTTCATTGCAGCACTGATTACAATGGCCAAGACATGGAAATAACCTAAATGTCCTTTGACAGAGGAACAGATAAAGAAGATGTGGTACATATTAATATATGCCATGGAATATTACTCAGCCATTAAAAAGAATGAAATAATGCCATTTGCAGCAACATGGCTAAATCTGGAAATTATCATACTAAGTTAAGTAAGACAGAAAAAGAGAAATATTGTGTGATATTGCTTATATGCAGAGTCTAAAAAATAATGATATAAAAATAAAGTCTTACCAGTCTCTGGGGCAGAGCTGTGTGCTTCTATCTCTCACAAGCACCCTATGCTAATAAACTCACTCTAGGCCTGCCACTTTGCCTTATGCTTGAATTCTTTCTGTGATGAGACAAAAAGAGCCTGAGTTTCAGTAAGTCCTGACATCTGGTGAGCAGTTTCAATTTAAACACAGCCCCTTACTAAGTTAGGGACCCTGGGTTCAAGTCCCAATCTGAGATGCAGGTCCCAGCCCATGAGTTTGGGTTCCAATCTGAGTTTTGACTTGATTGAGTCCCACCTGAGGAGTGTGGTTTCAGTTTAAAGTATGCAAATAGGCCTCTTTCTGGGAAAGACTAGGGGATGGGCAGGACTATTTCCTCTGCAAAGCCCTATGTGGATAGCTGATTGAGAACTGTTTCTTTGTTTGCCAAAGTCCAGTGGGACTGGTGAATGCAAGCCCCATTGGCTAACAGAGCCAAGTGACCTAGGGGTCCCATGGCAGCAGGTGCAAAAGCTGGGGTGACAGATGTGCACATGCTCCCACCAGGAAGAAATTGGAGACATGGGGTAGGACTAAGGGAGAAGGCAGAGGTGGAATTTGCTGGCTTCCCTGGTTTCTTGGCAGAATCAAAGTTAGCCCCTAGATGCATATTAAATTAAAAGCCTAAGTCTCAGGCAGTAGCTTTTAAGGTATGTAAATATGCCAAAGGGAGACTGGGAGGCAGGCTTTTTTTGCCCGTTTCTTTTACTCCAAGCCTTGGTGGCTCAGCTGGTAAAGAATCTGCCTGCAATGTAGGACACCTGGGTTTGATATCTGGGTCAGGAAGATCCCCTGGAGAAGGGAATGGCTACCTACTCCAGCATTCCTGCCTGGAGAATTCCATGGACAGAGGAGCCTGGAGGGCTACAGTTCATAGGGTCCCAAAGAGCTAGAAATAACTGAGCGACTAACGCTTACATTACTTTGCCTATTATACTATTTTTGCCCAGTAGGTTTTCTTTCTTTAAGCACATTTAATATATCACCATCCTCTCTGGTGGTCTACAAGGTTTCTGCTGAAAATTCAGCTCAGTCTTATGGGAGTTCCTTATATATGATGAGCTCCTTTTCTCTTGTTGCTTTCACAATTCAAACTTTGACTTTAGAAAATTTGATTATAATGTGTCATGGTGTGGATTTCTTTAGAGTCATATAATTTTTTTTTTGAGGGTCTTGGATCTGAATGTCCATTTACTTAGCCAGATTTGAGAAGTTTTCAGCCATTACTTCTTTGAGTAACCTTTCTGGTCCTTTCTCTCTCTCTCTCTCCTCTTTCTGGGACTCCACATATATATATATATATATATACATATATATATATATATATATATATGTCTGCTTTATTAGATCTTGTAAGTCCTTTAAGTGTTCCTCACTGTTTCAATCTGTTTTGCTTTTGTTTCTCTGAATTATTTCCAAGGATCTGTCTTTGATTTGATTGATAGCTTTTTTCTTCTTGATCTAGTCTGCTGTTCAACCCCTTTTAGTATACATTTTTCAGTTCATATTACTGTATTCCACTCCATGATTTCTGTTTAGTATATTTTAATATTTTCCATATCTTTGTTGAAGTTTTTATAGAGTTCATACATTGTTCTCTTGACCCACGTGGGCACCTTTATGACAGTTACTTTGACTTTTCTGCCAGGTCAATCATTGGATTGGTTTCTGGAGATTTATCTTGATCCTTTGTTTGAAACATTTTTGCCTGTTTCTTCAATTTCCTTGACTCTCAGTATTCATGTCTGCAAATTAGACAAAACAGGCATCTCTCCCAGCAATCCTGGCCTCATACAGCAGAAGATCTTCACCAATCAGCCCAGCTAGAGATTCTGCCCACCCCCTTCAAACTCTTTCCCTTCCCAGGAGGAAGCAGGTAGATGTGAATATATCTATTCACTCTGTGCTGATCCAGTGGTTGTGGCATCTACCTGTCCAAACTATAATCTATGTTCTCTCCAGGTGTCTAAACTATGCCATTTCTATCTGAGTTCACAGATGCCAGTTCAGATGCCATATCTAAGATACAAGCCAGAAGACAATTCTTGGGCAGCTCTGGAGAAACTGGGACATAGGACACTTAGATCAACTCTTTCCCTTATAAGGGAAAAGCTGAGAGCTGGGACTTTTCATCTTTCTTTCTTTGTTAAACAGAGAAAGGGATGATCTATAACATCCAACAGCCCCAGCCACCATCTATGTTCTACCCCGAGTGGCTAGACTGTGCTGGACTCATTAGAGCTCCAAGACTGGCAAAATACAAGCTACTCTTCTAGGGAGTTTCTGGGGTACAGGACATGTGAACTACTCCCCCACCCCCCTAGTGAAGTTGGGAGATAGGAGGCTTCTTCCTGTTGTATAGTATTATGCCAGGAGAAGAGACATCAGGGAGTGGGTGATCTGAATCTCTCTACTGGCTTTGGAGAGTGGTTTTACATTCACTAGGGATGCAGGATTCTTTCAATTAGTTTCTAGAGTTTTCCAGAAGGGAAAAAGTTCCAAAGGGAAATGTCTATGAATTGTTGTTCAGTTGGCATATTTGTAGGAGGATGAAGGGTCCAGGTCTTCCTACTCTACCATCGCTTGTTGTCACTTCTTGACAGTGATTTTTAATAAAATATTTTTAAAGGTTCAACAATTTCCTAAATTTAACATCTTAAATATACCCCATTTCAATAATTCAGTAGTTTGCTGCCAATGTTATTTTCTTTCCTTGAAAGCATGGAAGACACATTTTCAGTGTATTTCAATGAATTTTTAGTAAAAATAAAAAATAAAGAATTTTGATTGGATTACTGATCGTTTATATACACTACCTCAGTTAATCTTTACCATAGGCCTCTCACTTATGGTTGTAGCGGAGGTACTTGAGGTTACAGAGGGTAAAATACTCAAGGTGTATGGTTGATAAGTGGCAGAACTAGAATAAAATACAAGTTCACATAGTAATTGATCTTTGCAATGACATGGATGACTCCCTATAATTAAATATAGATAGATATGGACAGAGAAATAGAGAGACAGAGAAAAACACCTACATGCACTTTTTTTTTTCATATTAACTAAGCTGCAAGGACAAATGGAATGCAATTATATTATTATTATTTTTTTTTTGGCTAAGACTGATACTAAAATTAACATATTCCTTAAGTGTATACTAACTGATAACCCTGTAATATTTGAGGTGTTAGGCCAGCACAAGATAAAAATAGTTGCTGTAGATAAACCAATCATGTACATAATGACATTGCTATAAATATAAAATTTAGTTTTCTCTTTATTTCAATCAAAGTTTCTTGAATATCAAGTGCCATATGCTTACAAAGATTAAATTATACTGTTAAATTGTAGTTTTAGTTTTTGAAAGGTTATCTGACGAAACATATTAGTGAAAAATAATTGACTTACTTTTCAAATATATGTGGGGCTTCCCTGAGAGCTCGGTTGGTAAAGAATCTGCCTGCTAGGCAGGAGACCCTGGTTTGATTTCTGGGTAGGGAAGATCTGTTGGAGAAGGGATAGGTTACCCACTCCAGTATTCTTGGGCTTCCCTTGTGGCTCAGCTGGTAAAGAATCCTCCTGCAATGTAGGAGACCTGGGTTCAATCCCTGGGTTGGGAAGATCCCCTGGAGAAGGGAAAGGCTACCCACTCCAGTATTCTGGCCTGGAAAATGCCATGGACTGTATGGTCCATGGGGTCACAGAGTTGGACACCACTGAGCAACTTTCACTTTCACTTTTCAAACATGTATGACTCATTCTGTAAATTTTGATATTAAATATTATATTATTCCCATTGTGGAATTTTGATTATAGAAGATACTCTTGCTCTCATTATGTTGAGATGGAGTTGCTGGCTTCTCTCACAATTTCTGAAGTGGTAATTTAAATTAACACCATACAGTCTCAATTTATTCCAGCTGATCACAGTTGTACCCTGAATGTGTATATGATTGGAGAATAAGAGAAACTTCATTGTACACTAAAAAAGAAAGTCGCATCTATGTGTAGAATTTTTTTACTTCATCAAGCCTATAACTTGGGTGCCCAGTACTCTGATACATACCATGGGATGAATGATGTACTCATCCCTTGATATCCACAAAAGATTGGTTCCAGGAGCCCCAAAGATACTAAAATCTGCAGCTACTCAAGTCCCTTATACAATATGCTATAGTATTTGCATATAGCTTATGCTCTTCTTTCTGAATACTTTAAATCATCTCTAGATAATTTAGAATACCTATTAAAATATAAATGGCATGTAAATAGCTGTGAATACAATGTAAATGCTATGTAAACAACTGCAAATTCAAGGTTTGCTTTATTGGGACTTACTCAATTTTTTTTTTTTTTTCTTAATGCTTTCAACCTACTGGTGGTTGAATCCAAGGACATAGACCACATGGAAAGGAAGGGCCAACTGTGTACTATGGGCTTCAAAATAAAAGGTACATTTCTACTGGGGTTTCTGAATTGGCTTAAAAAATTAATTCTGACTTCCTTTTATATATTCAGTAAAATCAGGTGGTCAGTGTGCTTCAAGCACCACTAAACACTTTACTAAGGGCTGCTATACCAATATCTTAAGCAGGCATGCTGAGAATGAAGAATGTGTGGAAGGCAAGACATTAATCACATGAACATCAACCTTGCCTATACCTAGTACACAGAGATGCTGACTCAAACAAAAGTTTTTGATTTTGTTTTTTTGTTTGAGTCAAAAACAAAACAAAAAACTATTGATTTTTGTTTCCCTTTTGCTTCTTTCCATATATGTACAACTGCTCATACTACTTCATTTCACTATAGAGGTGTCTGTTCAGTTTCATCCTGCTGTACTCAGGAAGGTTATTCATCAGGCTCCAATCAACTTCCACTATGCTAAGATAGGATAGCACATTCTTAGACCAAGTCAAATTAACTAACTTTTAAAATAAATAAATATCTCAATCACTAGATTGCTTGAATCAAGCAGAATCGATATTCAGGTTTAAAAGGTACTATAATGTAAATGCCATATTCCTGGCATTTACGTTAATTTTCTGGCTTGGGTTTTATTATTCAACTTTCTATGAACACAAGTACAAACATGTACACAGTGTGATTTTGCATATAATGTGTAATTTTCACCCTATTCCATCTGCAGGATATCGTTGAATAATAATTTTTAAAAACAACAATAGTTAATCAGTGTTTGAGCATCTCTAAAGCTGCTACATACCAGTCTAAGAATTTTCTCAGTTCAACCTCATTACAATCCTATAGTGGAAGTATAGTTTTCAACCACATTTTATGGATCAGGAAACTGAGACATAGAGACATTAAGATCAGGCAGTAAGTAAGAGGCTGCATCAAGATCTGAACCCAGGATATCTGAATTAAGCTTGTCTTCATGACTACTTTTCACAGGTACCTACAGTGTGCAAATGATTATAACTCTCACTGCCAATGAAAATTTTAGATAGTACTTTAGAGGTATCATTATTAATTTTTAAAAAAATCTTGATGGGGAAGAAAGTCAATGGAGGAATATTAAAGAACATCAAAGAACTCTAATAACTCTATCAGAGAAGCAACGGAATCAAATATCATACAGGAGTCCTAAAATCAGTGCTCAGCTTGTGAGTGACTGAAATGTTGCCTTTTCCAAAAATATGCAATTTTCTTTTAGAAGAATTTTTTTGAGACTAATTAGAAATATTCTTACAGTCCTAAAAATAAATTAACAAAATAGCAATCCTCACCCAGAAGGGAAAATATAGAAGAGATTCTTTTTTTTTTTTACACAAATAGATAAAGTAGCAGAGTGATTATAGGTTTTGAATATTAACAGCATTAGAAAATGCTAGTCTAGAAGCTCAAATTCTTTGCCAAACACAAAAGAAATCAAACAAGCAAATAATCAACTCAAATCTTTTGTGGACCAGTTGAGTACTGGTATTTGATTTTATTCTGAGAATCTTCTTCCAAGTTGTAATAAATCTCCAACGATTCATCTAAAGCTGGACTTGAATCAATAACTCATCCTTTCAGCTGCTGGCTCCAGACTCCTTCAACCTTTTCAATGTATTGCTCTAACCTTTGCAATTTTTCCTGCCCTTTTCATCCTTGAATCATCTGGTCTTCTTCGATTTAATTCATTTAGTTGGCATCTTTTTCAAACAAAAAGCAGTTCACTGAGAAGCATTAATTGAATAAAAGTGTAAGTACAGACATATAATGGAGCTTTGTAAAGTAAAATTTTAAGGTTTATTTTTCTAGATCTAAGAGTCTGAAATAACTTTTAGCCATTATGAAAAAAAAATGGCAGTGCTTATAAGATAAGCTTTATTTTAGATCATTCCTCTTGCCTGAACCAGGGGGCATGGTATGGATTACTATTGGCTTCCTTTGTTTCTAACTCGGATTCATAGCAAGATTTCTGCACCACAAAGTCTTTAGGCTAGAGTTGTTTTGTGCAGATTTTGAATCTTGAAAGTAATCTGGTTAAGGTAACACAAGTGCAAATATCATGAATTCCTATTATGCTATCAGAGGCTCTAAATGGGACTACATTACTGCATAACAATAAAAGGAACAGTAATAAAGAGCAAATGTGGGAATTCGGGACTCTCTCAGACTTCCCTTGTGGCTCAGCTGGTAAAGAATTTGCCTGCAACGTGGGAGACCTGGGTTCGATCCCTGGGTTGGGAAGAACCCCTGGAGAAGGGAAAGGCTACCCACTCCAGTATTTCATGAACTATACAGTCTACAGGGCTGCAAAGAGTCAGACACAACTCAGTGAAGAGTCGGACACAACTCAGTGATTTTCACTTTTGGACTCATATTCCGATATTTTGTTTCTTGGCCTTCAGTTGTTTCATTTTTAATTTTCAAAGAGGTGGCATTATTTATTTGATTCTTACTTGATTGTTTGACTCTCTTCACCTAAAGGTCAGAATAGCAAAAATGAGGGAAGAAGGTACACAATCAACTGTTTTGATAACTCAGCTTGAGTCCATGGTCCTCAGAGCCCGTGTCTATGCAAAGCTCTGTGAATTTCCGGCATGTTTTGACATCCTGGAATTCTGTTCAGTGTGCAAGCCAGATTTGATTTGTCTCCCTCTACTTGTATTATCTTTTCGAAACAATGGCATTGAAGCTTTAAAGATTTTACTGCCTCTCCTTTAGAGGACTGCAATTAAAATAGGCTTTAAAAACAAAGTTTTTTTAAATGGACACGCTCACTGGGTTACTTTTTAATTTTCCTTTCTACACCCAAGTGGATAATTAAAGCAATGGCTAGGGTATCAGATATTAGTGTTTTACTGTTTACTGTGTTCAACAGCAGAATGTGTCTTAGCAGAGAAGCACAGAAAAACTCCATTACACCAGGCCACTTGGGGAAACAAGAAAACATGACTTTCTTTTTTTGTAGCTTGTCTCATTGTGATGGTTTCAAGTTATGTGGTTTCTGTTATTGGGGATCTATTTTGTAAAATAGCCAAACAATAAGCAACTGTTTGTTAACTAATTAAACCTAAGTCTTTACATAATTATGCAGATACTCAGTATGCTTCTAAAAATATCTTAACATATTTGTGATCTAAGCCCTTTAACAAATAGACACCACAGAAACAGACTGTTGGTACTGTAATAAAGTAGAAATATGTCAAATATCTGCAATGACTGATTCCTTATGCCAGGGCTCAACAAACTTTATCTGTAAAGGGGCAGAGAGTAAATATTTTTGGCTTTGCAGCTCATATGGTCTCTGTTGCAAGCACTCTGCTGTTTTGGTCCAAAAGCAGACACAGACAATATTTAAACAGATGACCATGGTTACATTCCAATAAAATTTTATTTACAAAAACAAGCAGTGGGCTGGATTTGACTCATGGGCACTTGTGTGACAGCTCCTTCCTTATTCTCTTGATGGTAGACATCTCACTCATACATGATACTTTATAAATGCATGCTTAGTGTTATATATAGAAAAGTGATGGTAAACAAATATGATTTACTACCTTAAATGTTTTAGATGCACTGGGGGAGACTTTTAACAAAGAGAACAAACACTTAATAAAGCGTTAAAGGGATGTGAAATTTATGAAAATGCAGTTTGATCAATATGTTAACATTAAAAATAAATTAAGAAATAGTTTGGCTTTTTTAATTTCCCACAATTGTTTTGACCTACTTTCTACTCCATAGTGAGAAAAAAAAACAGTAAACTTGCCAATCAAAACCATACTGATGTTTTTACAGTTGAAAAGTTTATTTTAAGTAAACTTACTGTCTCTAGGGAAAATGTTCAGACTCTCAGAGTTCTCCCTCCCTTTGTCTTCATTTAGTGGTGTGGGTAGGAATGAACAGTGAGATGCTGGAGTGTTTTTCTGGTGATGGGAGGGTATCTCTAGATTCACAGTTGAATCCTCTTACTATTCTCTCGGTCCTTGGTGGTCTTCTCTCTTTAATTTCAAGGCTAGTGAAAGGCTTGAGCAATTCTCTCACAGACAAGTTCTGAGGGCTGCCCAGGCTTTATCTCAGCATGAGAAATTCCATGAGGTTGATTATAAGGCCCACTGGAGTAACAGAATAGGCATGATCTGGCCCAGTAGCTTTCAAACAGATCGGCTCTATGATCCACTCTGTTGATCTCCTCATGGTATCTCTAGTTTATGCCATTAATTTTTATTTTTTAAGATTTATTTATTGTATTAATTTAGTTTTATTTTCTGGCTGCACTGGGTCTTCATTGCTGCGTGCGGGCTTTCTCTAGTTATGGCGAGCAGGGGCTACTCTGTAGTTGTGGTACTCTAGGCTTTCTCATTGCAGTGGCTTCTCCTGTTGCAAAGCATGGGCTCTAGATGCGCCAGTTTCAGTAGTTGTGGCCTAGGGGTTCAGCTGTCCCGCGGCATGCGGGACCCTCTTAGAGCAGGGATCGAACCCGTGTCCCCTGCATTGACTGCTGGATTCCTAACCACTGTACCTCCAGGAAGCCCCTATCAGCTATTTTATATGACCTCAATATGGCAATAAGGAATTCAAGGATTAATTGCACATGGTTGCCACAGGAGACTCTTTGGTTCTATTTCTTATTCCTTCTTCCTGACATTCCACTTCTCACACTTTTACTCTGATGTGGGTACCATGTGTCCACAGGGTGCTCAAGGTGAGGTGCTCCTCACCCAGATTTGCAAACTCAATGTGGCACGAAATTGCCTCTGAGGTCTGTTTTTCTGCAATGATTATCTTGTTTGTCTAATCCACTCATTCTCCTTCTACCTCTGAAATTCAATAAAAGGAATGGGAGCAAAGAAAGACTCCGATCGCTGATAGCTTCTCTCTCTTTCTCTTCTACATGAAGAAGATCCTTCTTACTGTTTTTTGGTAATTATATCCCCCACTCTCTAATAACTTACTGTTTCTGTCTTTTGTTTTTTCTTTAGGCACCATCTACATATCTTGTGTTCATATTCTTTGGTGACCAAATCTCATAATGCATCCTGCATTGTCAAAAGGTTATAGGGAAACATGACTGACAGGAAGAATAAAAATGCTGAAAACATATGCCAAATGTACTCATTACAAAAGGTACTAAATGAGCAACTTTCATTTAAATGTTTGGAAATGTTTTAATGTTATTGCATGATAAGATTATGCTTTCTTTTGCTGTCTCTCAACAGATGATATGAATGTGCATTTAGATGGTACAGAAATCACAGAATCTCTGCTAGTGGCAGGTTGATAGTAAGATTCATGATATATCAGCCAGAGGGAGATTTGTAGATGTGAGTGATCTCACAGAATTTCAGATACTGCATCTATCATGCCCTGCTGCTCCCCTCCCCCAACACCAGTATTTTTCCAAGAAAGGAGAATTCTTTGAGTTGCAAACTCATTATCAAACTTTTAGATTCCTTATTTCTCTATAATCTTTTTTCTTTCTGACATCTTGGCTAATTCCACTTTTATCAGCTGTCCCAGAAATATTGCCCTGTGAAAGTTAAGGAATCTTTTTTACTTTATTTCTATTTTGCTAAATCTAAGTACTAGATATCCATAATACTTTATTCATGGTCCAGTCATCTAGTAGAGAAGCCCTGTCCTATTTGCCATATAAATGCCTAAGACAAAAACTCCACCTTTAAAGATCTCATAATACAGTGGGGAAGACAGACATTAACAACAATAACTGTGAGGGAATTAATGCAATAAAGGTGTGTATAAGCTGCCACATAGTTCAAAGAAGGGATGCAATCATCTCAGGCTTAGCAGATTCATAGAATCTGAAGATTCTATGCACCTGAAGACAGGATGACTAAAGTTTGGCAGATGAAAAATGTGGGGAAAAGCACTAAAGGCAAAAGAAGAGCATGAGGAGGTAAATGGGAAAGATGCATAGGCCATTTGGGGAAGAAAGAGAGAGATTTACCATTCAATGTGGGAAGAGGTTGTCTTTTCAACAAATGGTGCTGGGGGAAAAAAAAACAAAAAACGCTATCTACATGCAATAGAATTAGAATGTGGGACTCTACCTCATAGTATATATGAAAAATTACTCAAAATAAACCAATAACCTAAGTATCAGAGCTAGCTAACAATACAAAAATATCAAAAGAAACCCTAGTGACTGTAGACTTGGTAATGGATTACTAGAGAAGAGTAAAATAAGAAAGAGATAAATTGGATCTTAACTTTTTTTTTTTTAATATGTGCCACAAGATAAGATTATCAAGAAGGTGAAAAGACAGTCTAAAGAATGGAAGAAAATATTTGCAAATCAAGATATACAAATGGGCCAGCAAGCAAAGAAAAGATGATTGATGTGAATTGTCATTCAGTTCAGTTCAGTCGCTCAGTCGTATCTGACTCTTTGTGACCCCATGAATCACAGCACACCAGGCCTCCCTGTCCATCACCAACTCCCAGAGTTTACTCAAACTCATGTCCATCGAGTTGGTGATGCCATCCAGCCATCTCATCCTCTGTCGTCCCCTTCTCTTGCCCCCAATCCCTCCCAGCATCAGGGTCTTTTCCAATGAGTCAACTCTTTTCATGAGGTGGCGAAAGTACTGGAGTTTCAGCTTCAGCATAAGTCCTTCCAATGAACACCCAGGAATGATCTCCTTGAGGATGAACTGGTTGGATCTCCTTGCAGTCCAAGGGACTCTTAAGAGTCTTCTCCAACACCACAGTTCAAAAGCATCAATTTTTCGACACTCAGCTTTCTTCACAGTCCAACTCTCACATCCACACATGACCGCTGGAAAAACCATAGCCTTGACTAGACCGACCTTTGTTGGCAAAGTAATGTCTCTGCTTTTTAATATGCTATCTAGGTTGGTCATAACTTTTCTTCCAAGGAGTAAGCGTCTTTTAATTTCATGGCTGCAATCACCATCTGCAGTGATTTTGGAGCCCCCCAAAATAAAGTCTGACACTGTTTCCCCATCTATTTCCCATGAAGTGATGGGACCAGATGCCATGATCTTAGTTTTCCGAATGTTGAGCTTTAAGCCAACTTTTTGAATTGTTATTAGGGAAATGCAAATCAAAATCACATTGATATGCCATTTTTTGAAATTAAAAAAAAAGAAAAGAAATAACAAGTATTGGTGAGGATGGGGAGAGACTGTAATCCTTGTCAATAGATGGTGGCAAAGTCCAATGGAGCAGCCACTCTGGAAAATAGTTTAACTGTCCTTATAAAGCGAAACACGGAACCCCATATGAACCAAGTATTCCAACCTCTAGGTTTAAATACAAAATAACTGAAAAAGGATGCACAAATAAATACTTGATACAAATGTTCATTGTAGCACAGTCACAACAGTCAAAAGGTGGAAACCATCCAAATACTCATCAATAGATAAATACATAAACTGTGACATTACTTTGCAATCATAAAGGAAAAGAACAACTGACGAACTCAACAATGCAATTTATCTTGGAAACATTACATGAAAGAAGGCAGACATAAAATATCAGCTATTGTATGATTCCATTTATATGAATTGTCAAGAAGAGGTAAATCCACAGTACAGAAAGCATAGTGGTGGTTGTCAGAAGCTAGAGGAAAGGGCCTTAAGCAGTAACTACTTAATGGGTACAAGATTTCCTTTTGTAGAAATTATAGTTTTGGAGTTAGATAGAGATGGTGGTTGTACTACATTGTGAATGTGCTAAATATCAACCAGATGTACAGTTTAAAAATCATTAATTTTATGTTACGTTGATTTTACCAAGATCAACAAAAAATTGCATGTTAAAAATTTTCCTGGCTGTTCTTTTGGAACAGAAAGTGGAGACATTGGTTACACACTGGTCTATCCATTAAAGCAGGCTCACAACTATGTCCTAAGGAGAATTTTGACCCCATTCATAAGAACTTCCCGAGTGGGATGGGTTGCCTTTCACTTACACATAAATTTTTGTGATGCTCTTCAATTTCCACATGAAGATCATCAACCTTTATCTCAACTATTAGTTATGGTATATATTGTTTACTTGTAACTGAACTGCTATAACTTAGGAGATATACAATAGATACTATTTAAACTGTGAATTATGACGGGCACTCTGCAGAACCCTTTATTTTTATCCCAGGACATTTTTGGTTTCCAGGATGGGATTTATCTGGGCCATCTTCCAACTCCAACAACCACAACTCTTTTACTAGAAGCTTTCTCTGGATGTCAAAGCCTGCTCAGCTTACCCAGGGCAGGAACCCTCCGAAACAGACAGTATCTATTTTTAAAGATATGAAAGCCGAAGCATAGTGAGGCTTAGCAATTTGATCGAGATCACAGAGCTACTGAGTGATGTTGCTGGCATAAAAACCCAAGACTGCAAAGCTGGGTCTCTGAATCACTTTGCACATGACCTCTCAGTAAACAGAACAGTATCTCACTAACTGTTCGCCTAGGTACACAAAAAAACCTAAAGCATCTTCTGAAGAATACTAGTAAATGATTAGAGGAAAGCTTTGCAACCTGTCTATTCCTCTAGGTGCTCTAAAACCTACTTGATAATTAAATCAACTGAGCCAAAAGCCCTGTACCTAAAATCTACTATGTCCTCTTCCAACCACGGTAAGGCTGTGATTATTGCGTTGTGATGTCATTTACCAACAATGTCAGATGAAACAGAAATATTTTAAAGAACTCATCTTGATGTTTACGTAAGGACGTTATCAAAGGCTTTCCAGTCTTTTTAACAAAAATATAGGGAGAAATGGCTTTCGGATGTTAGCATCAGGAAGAACAGTTGACTCTTTTAAGCAATTAATTGCTTTTTATTGCATAGAGCATGACTGTGCCACTTTTCATTTTTCCTTTATACACTAGCTTCTAGAAAGACATTTTGCCTTATCCAGAGCAAGTGATGTAACCATACTATATCACATCCCTGACTGCAGGAGATGTCTCTAATCTTGTTTCCTAAAAGAATTACTTGTAATTCATGTTTTCTTGTGTTTTATATCTTTGTGATACCTTTCAAAGGTTTTGTAAAAGATGAGGCATAAATAAATTGATATAGGAGCCAACCAGCACCATAGGTTTATTATTTGAAAACTTCTGATTGCTGACTGCAGAAATATCCTACCCATGGCATGTTAAACCAACAGGAGTGGACTACAGCTCTCAACTTCTTTTGGACTCTTTTTTCTGTCTCACTCAGTGTAGGAACAAAAGACTCCAAACAAGAACATGTATAAACTAAAGCAAAAGAAACACAGTGAGCCCTTGAAAGAACTTTCAGTTTGGCATTATGGAAGGCAACATACAGAAAAGATTATGTTTCAGGGGTCCATACATGTCTTGCTGCTGCTGCTGCTGCTAAGCCACTTCAGTCGTGTCTGACTCTGTGCGACCCCATAGAGGGCAGCCCACCAGGCTCCCCCGTCCCTGGGATTCTCCAGGCAAGAACACTGGAGTGGGTTGCCATTTCCTTCTCCAATGCATGAAAGTGAAAAGTGAAAGTGAAGTCGCTCAGTCATGTCTGACTCTTAGCAACCCCATGGACTGCAGCCTACCAGGCTCCTCTGTCCACGGGAGTTTCCAGGCAAGAGTACTGGAGTGGGGTGCCGTTGCCTTCTCCATACATGTCCTAATGCCTACCAACTACTAAACGTGAATGGGAGGGGGTGGCTGGATGGAGACTCAAGAATGTACCAAGACACAACCAAATACTTATTTCCCTGATTATCTATTTGAAGAATTTCACTTTCAAGCTAGAAGTAGCACTGAAGCATGACAGAATGCTTTCAAAGCTTCTTGTTCTCGGATGATCATGAAGTGTAATCATTTATGTGCATAAACCTCATTTCATCATAAGCTACTCAAATATGTTCTTAGTGAGGAGTATGTGTGTGTGTGCATGCATGAAGCTATAAGGGTGTGCATACTTAACAGGCTCCAAAACAGACTGGGTAGACAGCACAGAACTTTGTTTATAATAGCCATATAATAATTATTGATAATATAGCTAACCATGAGTGCTCAAAATAAATTATTTTTTTCCATTTATTTTTATTAGTTGGAGGCTAATTATTTTACAATAAAAATACATTATTTATTTATGATAATCACTGATGTGATTACCAAAATAATCTCAGCAATTATCAAATGCCAGGAAGTTACACATTGAGTCATCTGTGTAACTAGTGGGCATTAGGCTATGCTGTCAAACCTATTTTCTTACATTTTAATTGCCAGTCTGATTTTAACGGATGTAATGTACAGGATGCCAATGCCAATCAGAGCACAAGCTATTACTCTTAAGCTAGCTAATACTGCCATCACAACTACATCACTTTATGTTTCTCTGTAATTGCCTTCCTGGGTTTTTAATTGTATCCCCATTTATGAAGTCAGCAGGATAGAGAAAAATACTATAATTTGTTCTGTAAAAATGAGTGACAGTTATTTGTCATATTTTGTGCTTAATTATGGCATGTCAATCATGCTGATTCACAGTGACATAGGCCCTTAGGGCCCAAAGAAATAACCTGGCACTGGAAAAGTCATGATTTGAACATCAATTAAAAGTATAACAAAGCATTCACTATTAGTTCTGTGCAACTTCAGAATTCCAATAACATTGCTAACTAAAGTTCTGTCATTGTATCTGTTGAAGTATTTTTGAAATTTGCATGATACACAAGATAAAAAAGTGAAAATCAAACTTCCTTAAATTTAAAAGCTTTTGTCCCTCTAAAGACATTATTAAGAAAATGAAAAAAAGCCACAAAATGCGATAAAGTTCTTATAAGTCAGGTATTGGCTAAAGTTTTCATATCTAAAACATATATGTTGGTGTGTTTGTATGTATATAATCATGTGTGTGTGTGTCTGTGTGTGTGAGTTCAGTTGCTCAGTCATGTCCAACTCTTTGGGACCGCATGAGCCAAGCCCACCAAGTTCCTCTGTTCATGGAATTTTCCAGACAAGAATACTGGAGTGGATTGCCATTTCCTCCTCCATTTCCTTCCTTCCTTCCTTACCCAGGGATCGAACTTGAGTCTCCCGCATTGGCAGGCAGATTCTGTGCCACTGTCCCACCTGGGAAGCCCCTATATATAGCCTTATAATATGTATATAATCTTACAACTCAACAACAAAAAGACAAACAACCCAACTAAAAAATGTTCTAATAGTTTACATACTTAAAAGTTAAATAGGCATTTCTATATGACCCAACATAAAATAACTAAAAACATTCAGATAATATGTGTCATTGTTCATTATACCATCATTCATAACAGGCAAAGGTAGAAAAACCCTAAGTGCTCATCCACAGATAAAAGGATAAACAAATGTGATATACACACACAATGAAATATTATTTAGCTCTAATAATAAAAAATGAAGTTCTGATACATGCTATAATGTGGAAAAATATTGAAAATATTATGCTAAGTGATATAAGTAAGCCAAGATATAAATTATTGGGTTGGCCAAAAAGTTTGGTTGGGTTTTTTGTAAGACGTTACAGAAAAACTCAAAGGAACTTTTGGCCAGCCCAATATTATATGATTCGTTATATGAAATACCTGAAAAAGAAAAAAAATCATACAATGAGAATGTAGATTAGAGGTTACCAGGAGCTGAATGGAGGGGGGAATCAGAATTATTGATTAGTGGTTACATAATTTATGTTTGAGGTGAAAACAGCGATAGGTATGTAACACTAATTAATTAATCCAATTAATGCCACTGAATTTTACATTAAAAAGTGGATAAACAGCAAATTTTATGTTATATTACTTTGTGACAGTAAAAATAAAATGTATAAAATAGTATTCACATTTCAGTTGAACAGTTCACAACCCCTTTCCAACCAAAACGACTTTATCTTGATTTTTCCTGGTGTTCTGAAAGAGGCTGGCTTTCAAAGAGAGCTGTTTACTGAGTAATACTCATTCACCTGTTCTTATTCAGATTTGAAATCATTCAATATAATTTCTGTCAAGAGTAAGGGAGTTATGTTCCTTACTGAGTTTCTGTAATTTCAGCTAACATACTTCAACTTTTCATTTACCTGCATGGCCTTTTTATGGGGAAACAGGTAAGGGATATCTACTTGAGCTTTTAAAATAATGCTCCTATTTCTTCCTTCAAGTATCCCCAGGGTTCCTGGGTTCTAAGAATCCAGGGTCAGAAAACATTGGTAGAGGTACAAGGAACAATTGACCAGGCATCAAAAAAATGTTCAAATTTAACTCTGTGAGAAACAACATGGGTCTAACACATCTATTAAATATAATATTGATTTTGACTTACAACCTAAGATACAAGCATATTCTGTATTAAACAAAGTGATTAAAAAATGCTAAAATAAAGAAATATGTCAAGGTGCACCAGCCAAAAGGAAACAATAAGCAATAAAAATTCAATACCTAATATCAAATAAAGTGAGCTTCCCTGGTGGCTCAGTGGTAAAGAACCCGCCCGCCAATGTTAGAGATCCGGGTTCAATCCCTGGGTTGGGAAGATCCCCTGGAGAAGGGCATGGCAAACCACTCCAGTACTCTTGCCTGGAGAATTCCATGGACAGAGCAACCTGGCGGGCTACAGTCCATGGAGTCAGAAAAGACTAGGACATGACTTAGTGACTAAGCCACCAACCATATCAAGTAAAGTATAATATGAACCAAAAGCATTTTTCATGGGAAAGCAGGGCACTTGGAAATGCTAAGGTCCCAATCAAATTATATATGTAATAGTTATGAATAATCAGGCACGAAAAACACAACCACCACAGGAGATACAAGGAGAAAATGAAAGATAAAAACACACTAAGATTATGATACTTTAATACTTCAATGGACTTCCCTGGTGGCTCAGAAGGTAAAGCGTCTGCCTACAATACAGGAGACCTGGGTTCAATCCCTGGGTTGGGAATATCTCCTGGAGAAAGAAATGGCGACCCACTCTAGTATTCTTGCCTGGAAAATCCCATGGATGGAGGAGCCTGGTAGACTATAGTCCGTGGGGTCTCCAAGAGTTGGACATGACTGAGCGACTTCACTTTCACTTTTAACACTTCAATAAGGCACTAGTAGTGCTGCGCTCAGTCGTTTCAGTCATGTCTGACTCTTCACAACCCTATGGCCGGCAGCCCACCAGGCTCTGTCCATGGGATTCTCCAGACAAGAATACTGGAATGGGTTGTCATGCCCTCCTCCAGGAGATCTGGACAGAGGAACCTGGCGGACTACAGTTCATGGGGTCCCAAAGAGTGGGACAGGACTGAAGGCTCTAGTAGATGAAACACCAAATCAATAAAGTAGATCATATGGATACACAGCAAAATTTATGCTTTATAAGAAAATAAAACTCCAGCCACATGGTATATTCATTTGCAGCATTTGATGGTTTTTAAAACTATTCTGATGTCATTACATAGGCCATATTTTCATATTAAGCTTCAAAATACAGGAATTGCATCCTACTAAATTGAATGTTCTAAATATGGTTGTCTTGGTATATAGGCTTCAGTACCTGGATGAGGGCTATAGAGATATTGCATAAATGAGCCAAAGATGGCTTATGTACCTTGGTTCTACATTGTTTATTTCCTTACAGTAGGCAAAGATCATTAGCTCAAAAGCCTATCAGTACCAAACTTAGTTTTTATACATTATTATTTAAAAAATAGCACAGATAAAGCAGATTGTCACCATTTAGAGTTTTCCAGTTTTGCATACCTCCACAAAACTGCACCCAACATCTTCTCTATCTGGACAAGAGAAGATCTGTAGCTCTGAAAGACCCCTCTGCTGCCCTTCAGAGTTCTCTGACTGCAAGACTCCCCACCTTGCTGCTGGGCAATCAACATCATCTACACACATAAACCTGATTTCCCATCTACCCCATGCCCTTTTCTCCTTCTGGGGAAGCCCTTGCACTCAGCCTCTGGAAGGTTCCTGCAAGAAGGAACATCCCCTGGAATGCAACCTATCAAAGTGCTGCCTGAATACAGCTCCTTATATGCTACTGCCACCAAGTGATCAGATCCTTTTCCTTGATCTGCCTCGAAATCCCTCCAACTCACTACCCTTGCGTAAAAAGGGTAGTTACAAAATATAGATTGTTCTTGACCTGGTGTGATGTAATGAGTTCTAAAAGATCATGGCTCAGGCCAATGCTACCCAAACTGTATTTCCTATACCTGTGGCGGAGGCTATTATGTACTACCCAGATAACTCCTCAAAATTGAAACCCAGCTCATGGAAGTATTGCCCCTTGAGAGAGAGCTTGCAGTTGTTAAGAGCTTTTAGAGAATTGCTTTGGATTGAAGACAGCAGCCTTGTGCAAGGTTAGGACATTTTTCTGCAAGGCAGACTGTATCCAATGACGGGTTGATGCAAGGATATAAAATCTTGATTTCAATACATCAATTTAGGACTACTTTGAAGAGTTTCTGGGTTCAGAGCTTCTTCACATGAGGTCAGCTAAGACTTTTTTTGTGTGTGATTGAATCACAGCCCACCCTATGCTTAATCCTGTTTCATTCTTTTCCCATGCGGTACTGCTTCTGAAAGCACTTCTTAATACACTTTCTGGAAACTAATCTCCTTTTCAGTGTATGCTCCCTGACACTGAAGAGTGTTAATTAAGATAATTCTGAGTGATATACAAATATTTTCAATTTTTATTTTATTAGTTATCCATTTTAACTGTTATATTTTATTTATAACAGTATTGTTTATTGGGTAAGAGCCCAGGTCCTGAAGCCAGACTGCCTGCATTTAATTGCAGCTTCACTACTAAATATCTGATTTCTTTAGACAGACTGCTTAAACTTATGAGCCTCAATTTAATTATATTTAAAATAAAAATGATAACACCTAACACAGTTCTATGAGGATGAAATCAGTATTTTTAAGGTCCTTAGAAGAATATCTAACATACAAGCTCAATATAAATTTTTTTAAATTAAAAAAAAAAAGTTAACCAGTAATATATGTATAAAATTATCAGGTAAAACGGGGTAACATTTTCTAACTCAGATATTTATTTAATGGACATGAATAATATTCAATTAAGGAACACTGTAGCTGGGATACATTTCAAGGGCATTGTTTATATTAGAAATGTGATTCCTAGAATCACAATTGGTGTTAAATGTGAAAGCTAAGTTTTAATTTTTTAATTGTTCATTCATTTAGTCATCAGGCCTCTACTGATGAGCACTGTGTGTGGAATACTGTAGGTATGTCAATAATAAGATCATGTCCAGTGTCTCCTCAGTTAGTGCTACAAATATGCTGCAAAAGAACCTTTTAAAAATATCGTAAAACTCTGTGATTTAGAATGGCAAGACTTTAACCCATATGTGTGGGTAAGCCAGGGTTTATATGATAGAGGTTTGGCTTTTTGTGTCATATCTAAGAATTCACACAAAGAAAAAAAATTCTACTGTCACCAGTCCTGTGAGCAAGTTTATTTAATCTTATAGAATGGATTAGTTTCACATTTTTATAGTTATCTCATACAAGGGAAATAAAGAATACATTTTAATTTTAAAACATGCATTCTCAAGATTTCCCTCCTTTGACTGGGCACAAGCACTCATGATTTTTGTTCCTATGTATTCTTCCAAAATTATGGTACCTAAAATGGATGCCCCTTTCTATAGCAACTGAGCAGGTACTGGGACCCCTATCTCCTTGTTAGAAGTAGACACAGTCATCATTGAGTTATATTTATCTTTTCACTGTATGTAAATAACATGCTGATACTTACCACAAATTCTATCACAAGGAAAACTGATATAAGGAAAAGGGCAAATGGTGAGACATTCGTTTTGTACCAAGGGCTAAATTCATGGGTACATTAGCAAACTTATATACATATAATTTAGAACCATTAATAATTATATAAATAATATACACATACTTTCTCTGTATGTATATATGTATAATTTACATATATAACTTTACATACATAATATATAGTATATATTTGAATGTATTATAGCATATGTGTGTGCTCAGTTGCTCAGTTGTATCTGACTCTTTTGTGACCCCATGCACTGTAGCCTGCCAGACTCCTCTGTCTATGGAACTTTTCAGGCAAGAATACTGGAGCGGGTTACCATTTCCTCCTCCAGGGAATCTTCCTGACCCAGGAATCGAACCTGTGTCTCTTGCATCTCCTACACTGGTAGGCAGATTCTTTGCCACTGTGCCACCTGGGAAGACTGCCACAGAAGCCCAACATCATATATATTGGGTCTCAAATGACACCTTACAGTCATATCACATTTCCTGAGCTTTCTCCCTCAGACCATTTCACACCTTCTCCTCTCTCCCCATACAGCTAAAACCTCTCCCCACATCCCCAATCTCGAGTTGAGAGTTCAAAGTTAACTGAGAATATAGAGGTAATCAAATGAGAACATCTAAAAACCCTCACCAAGTCAATTACCCAGACACATGCACCTGTGACTATATGGTGTATCTTTTTCTTTTTATGATAGAGGAACTGTCAGAACTTTTGTTTAGGTCATTCTCTCGACCTGTCCACTAGATACCATCCTTACTGGCTCCAGTGATTCTCCTTTTTAAACACTAGCTTTATTAATTTCTTCTCTTTTAAATCATTCTTATTTGCATATAAAATGCTATAACTTCTCCTATCTTAAAAAAAGCCTCATATTCAAAGCCTCATATATTCTTATATGTCTCCTTCAAGATACCTCCCCATTTCCTAATCCCTCATTTATTGCAAAGTTCCTCAAAAGAATTGAGGAGACTATAAGAGTTGAGAACTCCAATTTTTCATCTCTCATTTCCTATTGAGCCTGGATCCTGTCGGGATTTATTGTTACATTTCACCAAACCAACTACTGTTAAGCTAACTATGATTTCCATGTTAGTAGATTCAATTATTAAATCATATTTCTCATCTTACTTCACAGATGTTCATCTCTTCTACATTGGAGCTATATTAGTGGAATAAAGGGGAAGAAATAACCCATGATGTTCTAGATTGATGCAGAAAACTTATTTGACTAAACTGAACACTCTTTCTTGATTAAAAAATAAAAAGAAAATGTCCACAAGCAAGGAATAGAAGGGAATTTCCTCAAAATGATAAAGTACATTTATGAAAAGTGTACAGCTAACCCCACAGAGACTGAGACAGAACTGTGTTTGAGTGTCTCCTGTGGAGGTACAGGTCAACAGTGGACTGCTGCAGCGGCAGGGGATCTGGGTATGGCATAAGCCCTTTTGGAGGAGGTCGCCATTAACCCCACCACAGAGCCACCAGAACTACAAAGGACTGGGAAACAGACTCTTAGAAGGCACAAACAAAACCTTGAGCACATCAGGACCCAGGAGAAAGGAGCAGTGACCCCACAAGAGACTGACACTGACTTGCCCGTGAGTGTCCAGGAGTCTCTAGCAGAGGCGTGGGTGGGCAGTGGCCTGCAGCAAGGTTGGGGGCACTGTGTGCAGCAGTGCATGCATGCGACCTTTTAAGGAGGTTGCCATTATCTTCAATACCTCCACCAAAGTTTAGCCTCAGGTCAAACAATAGGGAGGGAACACAGCCGGCCCTTCAACAGAAAATTGGATTGAAGATCTAATGAGCATGGCCCTGCCCATCAGAACAAGACCCAGTTTCCCCCTGAGTCAGTCTCTCCCATTAGGAAGCTTCCATAAGCCTCTTATCCTTCTCCATCAGAGGGCAGATAGAATGAAAACCATAATCACAGAAAACTAACCAATCTGATCACATGGACCACAGCCTTGTCTAACTCAATGAAACTATAAGCCATGCTGTGTAGGGCCACCCAAGATGGACAGGACATGGTGGAGTGTTCTGACAAAACGCGGTCCACTGGAGAAGGGAATGGCAAACCATTTCAGTACTCTTGCCTTCAGAACCCCATGAACACTATGGACATCATACTTAATGAACAATCATTAATGGTGGAAGCTTCTCCTTTAGGATCAAGAACAAGATGAGGACGTTCACCTTACCACTTCTATTCAATTTTACACTGGAAGTCCTAGACAGAGCAATTAGGAAAGAAAAAGTAATTAGAGGCATCCAAGTTGGAAAGGAAGCAGGAAAACTATTCCTATTCACAGATGATATAGCCATATGCATAGAAAATCCTATATAGTGTACATTAAAAAAAAAACCTGTTAGAGCTAATAAGTGAATTCAGTGAAGTTGTAGGATATAAGATCAGTCTGTGGAAGCTCAGTTGCATTTCTATATAAAAGGAAGGTAACAAAATCCTTTTGACGACAGCATCCTCCAAAATACAGTACTTAGAAATAAATTTAGTCAAGGAGGTGTAAGATTTATAAACAGAAGACTATAAAATATAGCTTAAAGAAATTAAAGACCTAAGCAAATTGAAAGACATCCCCTGTTCACAGACTGAAAACTTAACATTATTCAGACAGCCATAGTTCCTAAAGTTATCTTCATATTCTTTGCAATTTCTATAAAATCTCAATTATTTTTTCCCAGAAATGGAAAACTTGATCCTAAAATTCATATGGAATTCATAAGTGATCCTAAATATCCAAAATTATTTGGAAAAGAAAAAATTTGGAAGACTCACACTCCTGGACTTTAAAACTTACTACAAAGCTACAATAACAAAAACAGCTTCATACTGTCATAAGAATAGACCTATTGACCAACAGAATAGAATTAATAGTCCAGAAATAAATCCACACCTAAGTTGATTTTTGACAATACTGCCAAGATCATTTGGTGAGGGAAAGAATACTTTTCAACAAATAGTACTGAAACAACTGGATAGCCACATGAAAAGAAATGAAGTTGGAACTACAGATCACACTATGTACAAAAATTAATTTACAATGGAACAAAGATCTAAATGCACTGACTGAAGTTGTGAATGTCTTATCAGAAAATACATGGGTAAATCTTTAAGACCTTAGATTTGTCAATAGATTTTTAAAAGATATCCAGCCTTCCTTTTCTCACATAAAATTGATAAGCTTTAATTCATGACTTAGTTTTATTCCACAGAACTTTTACTGTGGTTAAAAAATACAAAAGTTATCATCTTAACCATTTTAAAGTGCTTTAATGTTAAATATATTCACATTGTTATAAAACAGACCCCCAGAACTTTTTCATCTGGCAAATCTGAACTCTATACCCAATTAAAAACAATTCCTCTTTTCACTCTCTCTCTGACCCCTGATAACGACCATTTGGAGATTTTTGCCTCTATTTTTGTTATTCATTCTTAACTGACTGAATTAATTGCACCACAATCAGAACACTACAATAAGTTCTATCTCTTGAAATTTTTTGAGACTTGCTATATGGAGACATGTATGACAAATTTTTGTTAATACTGCATATGTGCTTATAAAGCATGAATTCAGAAATTGTTGGGTACAGTATTCCATACAGATATATTAGATTATATTTCTTTTTACCATTATTTATATCTTCTATATCCTTAGTAATTTTCAATTTGCTGGTTGTAAATATGTGCTATTGAGATGGTTTTGTTAATACATTCCAACCTCACTGTATATGTATCTATGTATCCTGATGGTTTTGTTAAACTTTTCTTTATAAAAAAAGAAAAAAAATTAAATTAACTACTAATAAATTAGAATTGTATCTTCCTCATCAATTTAACCTTTAAAAATTGTAAAATAGTCCTGTTTCTTTTCAGTAATCATTTTTCCTTAAAGACTACTTTGTCTTCCATGCAAACTTCACAAACTCTTTTTGATCCACATTTGCAGAAAATTTTTTAACCTACACATTTACTTTCAACTTTTCTGTATCCATATATTTTAGAGGTGTCTCTTGTAAACAGTGTATTGTTGTTCAGTCGGTCAGTTGTGTCTGACTCTTATGATCTCACGGACTGCATCATGCCAGGCTTCCCTGTCCTTCACTATTTCCTGGAGTTTGCTCAAACTTGTCCATTGAGTTGACAATGCCATCCAGCCATCTCATCCTCTGTTGACCCCTAGGTTGTGTTTTTTAAATCCTATCTGACAATCTTCATTTTGGTTTTTCATTTCTTTTTTAAAATATTTATTTATTTTTTAATTGAAGGATAACTGCTTTACAGAAATTTTTTTTTGTTTCCTGTCAAACAGCAACATGAATCAGCCATAGGTGTACACATACCCATTCCCTCTCATTTCTTTTCATTTAATCTCTTCATTTCAATTTCCACAGTTTGCATGTAGCATGTAGACTACATTCCTATCCAATAGTATTCCCTCAGTTCCCTGAAGTCTCCTTCTCAAGCATGGAATTAGAAAGCCAGGCATACAGTATTGTTGTAGGTGGATGAAGTGTTCATTATCCAAAATATAGGTGAGGCTCCCTTACTTCTTGTTGCTGTCTTCTCCATCTAAGTATTCTTTTTTTTTTTCTTCCAGTTTTACTGAGATCTTCAAATGAAAGCTTAAATTCATATTTAAAATAAAAGTTATAGCTCAGTTTGTAAAGAAACCGCCTGCAATTCAGGAGACCCTGGTTCGATTCCTGAGTCAGGAAGATCCCCTGGAGAAGGGATAGGCTACCCACTCCAGTATTCTTGGGCTTCCCTTGTGGCTCAGCTGGTAAAGAACCTGCCTGCAACGTGGGAGACCTGGGTTTGACCCCTGGGTTGGGAAGATCCCCTGAAGAAGGGAAAGGCTACCCACTCCAGTATTCTGGCCTGGAGAATTCCATGGATACAGTCCATGGGGTCGCAAAGAGTTGGACACGACTGAGCGACTTTCACTTTCACTAGAAGAGGAAACACTTTCAGGCACTTCATTCACTCCTGTAATGTTCACTGTGACTCTAGTTTTCTGGCGATAATAACTATGCTCAACAGTAAGTTTATTTTAGTGTGACTTTCAAGCCAGGTAGAATGTAAACATCACTTATTATGAGAATTGTGTCTGTGTGGTGATCTGCATCATCCATTACCACATTACATTAATATCCATACACACACATAATTTTAGGAAGTTTATTTGCTATTTTACCAGCCCAATGCAGGAGACTGGGGTATGATCCCTGGGTTGGGAAGATCCCCTGGAGAAGGGAAAGGCTACCCACTCCAGTATTCTGGCCTGGAGAATTCCATGGACTCTATAGTCCATGGGGTCGCAAAGAGTCGGACATGACTGAGCAATTTTCACTTCACTTAAGTAGTTTTTTGAATCTGTCTGCTTAAGAGTACAATATGAATGATATTCATAATGAAGATGTTGAGGTAAAGAAAGATTTCATAAGCATTCTGAAGTTTCCAAATAGTATCCCAATTTTTTTTCTCCAAACTCTACCACTATCAGGCTGATCTCACATAGGCAGCACTCTCATGAATTCATTCATTTACTTATTATTTCAGGGCATATTATGTGCCATGCTCTGAACCAAAAGAAGACTTTAAAATGGTTACAAAGAGACACTTTTCCTTGAAAAAAAAAACATACTTTACTTTGAAAAAAAAATCATAACACATCTCAGATTAGTGTAATTCTTTCAACTCTTTAGTTTATAATCTCTTTGATTTACAATTTTCAATGTCTTTCAAATAACATTTCAGAATCTCCATGTTGTCCTTTTGCTTTTTTAAAGTCACTGTTAGAACCCATGATGTCTTTCCCCCTAATATTACAACAAAATTACCCCATCTTCATTCTCCTGTTCAGAATATTGTTAAGAAGAATAGAAAATACAGAGATGTTACAGAATGTTTATTATTGGTGAGGCATTAAATGAATTTGATAAAATCTCAGTTATTTTCAATTTTTAAGATGCTCTTTCTTAGAAGTTCTGAACATTGAACTACAATTTCACAGCTTAGCAAGAACAGTGAATCTAACCCTTCAAGAGTATAATAAAACTAATGGAGTCTTATGGTAAATTTAGAGGAAGCTATGTTTCTCCTTTGAGATGTGGCAAATAGTTACAGGCACAAACATCACTGGATTTTTACTTATATGAGCTTATTTGCCTTGACATCATAATATCCTGCTTTTTAATTCAAATATTACAAGCAAGCATATTATAAACAATGGATAACCTTCTTATCTATTCTTTGTCTCCTTAGATGATATAAATGTCAAAGTATGTTTTTAGTGAAAAGTAGTTCCTGTAAGTTTAAGTGATATTTTTTAAGCTTGATTATGTAGAGACACATGGTTTACTTGAATCAACTCTTACTGTTTTGTGTTCCAAAAATATTTTAGGAAGAACCCATCTATTATTGTAGTATAATGAAAAAAGAAGAGGTGGATTTTTGCACAAACTGTATACTCAACCAGATGTACTTGTGACCTTTGAAATATGAAGTTAAATTCATATTTCTTTCATAACTCTGCAAGGGAATTTATAGACTATAAATTATTAACATAAGGTCTCTCATTTTGTTATGAATGATGAAGAATCATAAGTAAAATGCTGATTACAATGGAAAAGAAGGTTTCAGTCAAATGGATCTTACAGATCTACATCAAGATTTTAATGCATGTGTAATTTAATGACAGACATAATATTTTATACTGCTTATTTTTTAGAAAAAAATGTTCCCTTTTTATTAACTGTATAGTATCTCACAAAACAATGATTCATGAAATATGTAGAGCTTACAAGGACAAATTTCAAGATAAAAAGCCTTACGTAGATAGCCTTATGTAGATACGTAGATATCCTAGTTAACCTGAGAGTTTTTATTAATATCTCTGAAAAATAAAAAATTACTATATCTTATAATATTTGTGATCTTATGCAAATGTTTTAATCTTACTATCTCAATTTACTATTTATTAAATGGGAATAATTATAGTACTTAACTCATATGAGGTTTTCTGATGATTAAATGAGATGATACAAACCAAATACCTAGAACTGAGGCCAGCATATATTAAGGACTTAATAGTTGCTATTAATGACTATGTAGTATATTTAGCAATGACAAACTTGATAAACTCACATTTAGTAAGGAATACGGTTAACATCTTAAGTTGAGTATATTGAAGAAGGGGAAAATTCCTCTTTCTTTTTGTGACTTGATTAATGGTTTAGTAAAGAGTATCACCTTTGGTGAAATGTCTCTGAAACCTATATGTCTTGTTAGAAAGAATAAGAAAAGAATACTCAATAATACTTTAGAAGATGTCATTCTCTTTAATTTCCCAATTAATAGCACAGTTAAAAAACTACCTTCTGCAACCTCTAAACACCTGTCACAAATATGTTGTTTTTCAAAGTATGCCCCAATGATCATTAGATTCTGAATCTCTTAACATCTAATTAAAGCTGTGTTCTAAAAATGGCAGCTTCCTGGACACCAGCCAGATTGAATGAATCAGAATCTCAGGAGGTGGGACTAACCAGGTTTTCTTTATAGCAAGCTCCATAGGTGATTTTTATACATAGTAAAGTTTAAGAAATCCTAATCTAGTTATGACATAAGAAACTGCTATCAATCATTCTGCTTTCTGGCTTTCACAAGAGTGAGGATTTTCCTCTTTTATTAGGTTGGTGCAAAAGTGATTGCTGTTTTACACTGTTGAACTTTGCCATTTGATATTGGAATACATTCTTAAATAAATGGTATATATCAATTTAATGCACGTTTCTCATTTTTTTTTTGCTAATGACTTACTACTTGCTGTTTATTTTATATTTATTTATTTTAGACTATAGAAATGATGTTAGACAAAAAGCAAATTAGAGTGACTTACCTATACAAGTTCAAAATGGGTCGTAAAGCAGCAGAGACAACTTGCAACATCAACAACACATTTGGCCCAGGAACTGCTAATGAACGTACAGTGCAATGGTGGTTTGAAAAGTTTTGCAAAGGCGATGAGAGCCTTGAACATGAGGAACATAGTGGCTGGCCATCAGAAGGTGACAACGATCAATTGAGAGCAATCACTGAAGCTGATCTCTTACAACTGCATGAGAAGTTACAGAACTCAACGTTGATCATTCTATGGTTGTTTGGCATTTGAAGCAAATCAGAAAGGTGAAAAAGCTCAGTAAGTGGGTGCCTCATGAGCTGACCACAAATAAAAAACTCACTGAAGTGTTGTCTTCTCTTACTCTATGCCACAACAATGAACCATTTTTCAATTGGATTGTGACGTGTGATGAAAAGTGGATTTTATAGGACAATGGTGATGACCAGCTCAGTGGCTGGACTGAGAAGAAGCTCCAGAGCACTTCCCAAAGCCAAACTTGCATCAAAAAAAGGCTATGGTCATTGTTTGGTGGTCTGCTGCCTGTCTGACCCACTGCAGCTTTCTGAATCCCAGTGAAACCACTACAACTGAGAAGGAGGAGCACCAAATCAGTCTCAAATCAGACGCGCCAAAGGCGTCTCAAATCAGTGAGACGCACCAAAACCTGCAATGCCAGCAGGTGGTCAACAGAATGGGCCCAATTCTTTTCCATGACAATGCTCAACTGCACGTCACAAAACCAATGCTTCAAAAGTTGAATGAATTGGGCTACAAAGTTTTGCCTCATTCACCATATTCACCTGAGCTCTTACCAACCAACTACCTCGACAACTCTTTGCAGGCAAAAATTTTCCACCAGCAGGAGGCAGAAAATGCTTTCTAAGAACTGGTTGAATTCTGAAGCACGCATTTTTATGCTACAGGAATAAACAAAGTTAATTCTCATTGGCAAAAATATGTTGATTATAATGGTTCCTATTTTGATTAATAAAGATGTGTTTGAACCTAGTTATAATGTTAAAATTCATGGTCCAAAACTGCAATTATGTTTGTACCAACCTTATACAAATAACTTTTGATTTTCATCTTGGATCAGTCAAGGAAATGAACAGTGATTACTGGCAGCAATTCTGAGGCTTCAAATAGAGACCCAAACCTGTTATAGAGTAGAAAGACATACATCAGAAAGTTTTTTGTTTCTTTAGTTAATGCATTTGAATGTAATTTCTCTTTCTATAAAGTAAGATACACTCATGAATTTTATGTTTCCTTATCTGAGAAACCCCAGCTGTCTCTTATGACATCTACCAGAGAAATAAGGATTGATGGTTTTTTAATAGGGTTGATTGATATCTTTTGAGATAAAATGGTAACAGAACCCTTGCAATTTATTATACTGTATTAAAATATTATTATGATAAGGACATGAGATCTACCTTAACAATTTTTTAAACTTTTTTTAAAATTTATTTTTTTAATTGAAGGATAATAGCTTTACAGAATTTTGTTGTTTTATGTCAAACATCAACAAACATGTTATTATTGTTGACTATAGCTGCATTATTGTATGCAAAATTTCCAGAGCTTATTCATACTGCTTAACTGAAATTTTATGCCCACTGGTTAATAATTTCCCATTCCCCCCTTCCTCCAGCCCCTGGTGACCACTATTTCACACTTTGACTCTATGAATCTATTTGAATACTTAATGTAAGTGGAACTGTGCAGTATCTGTCTTTCTGTGACTGTCTTATTTTACTTGGCACAACATCCTCAAGGTTCATTCATGTCGATGCACATGGCATAATTTCATACTTTTTTAAGACAGGATAGTATTCTATTGTTGTATATAGCACATTTTCTGTATCCAATCATCCATCAATAGACATTTAGGTTGTTTCTACATCTTGACTACTGTGAACAGTGCTGCAATGATCCCAGGCATGCTTTTAATATTATCTCTTCAAGATCCTGATTTCTATTCTTTTGGATAAATACCCAGATTAATCTTAAAGTGATTTAGATAAACTGACAATCTCTAAGGGGAACAGATTATTTACTAACACTGCTAAATTTGTAGTCTACAAATATTTACCACATTAAAATTATTCTTAATGTTTTACAGATTATTACCTCCAATAATATAGATACTCTGGTATTACTTAGTGTCAACTTTATAAAATTATACAAAACACTGGTGGTCATTCCGATAATGAGTGCAAATGGTAAATTTATAAGTGTGATGAACTGGATATAGAGATATTGAAATAAGATTATCAAAGTTAAATTATTTTAACTAACATTGATCTGATTGGTTTCTTTTACACACTATGAATATGCAATATAAAATTCACGACTTTGTGGTGAAGAATTTATTTCATGATGTCTTAAATGATGACAGTTACATATTATATTGAGTACAGTATATTCCACTGCTAGCTTAAAGTGATGAACAAGTTCAATTGTGAGTATCATTAACAATAAAAAATAGTCAGAGACATGCAAGGGGATTCCTTTTAAATTGGGATATTAGTGTCTAATAAGGCAATAAATAAATGATCAGTTGTTGTTGCTAAGCCGCTTCAGTTGTGTCCAACTCTATGCGACCCCATAGGCGGCAGCCCACCAGGCTCCGCCATCCCTGGGATTCTCCAGGCAAGAGTACTGGAGTGGGTTAAATGATCAGTATCCAGAGAATAATCTCAAACAGGTCTGGGGAAAGTACAGGACTTCAGGTGCTGGCATTCACTAAGTCATGGAAATTCTAATGAAATACTGCCATGACGAGGGGATATTGTGTCATTTCGTTATGACTTAGAGGAAGTTTCTTTGTATACTTAGTCTTCTCCTGTTCTATTCCAGTTGTAATCTGTTGTCACTTCTTATTCAAAATGTCTCACCGTGGCAATGGGGATGGTGGTGTTGTGATTATGAGTCAGAGGCAGGTATGATTTACTCCAGCGCCAGGGACGTAGCTTCTTGGCTATCCTCCCTCTCTCTTCACTGCAGCCATAAGTTGAATCTGTAATCATTCCTCTTCTCCATGAGTAGGGTTTTTACACCTATTCGATTACTGCACATGTCATGACTATTTGCCAGTTCCTTAAGATCAACAGTGCCCGTTGCCCCTCTCCTCACAGACAGGCTGTTGTTCTCACAGGAGCTCCAGGAAAAGTGTGTTGGTAGAGTTTCTTGCCCCTCCCACGTGGCTGTTGCTTTCCTCCTGGGCCTGCCCTGCAATGCATATTTCTCAGGGCTCTTTCCAATCTTTTTTGCAAGCACCTTGTGGGGTTTGCTGAGAAAGGACATGCAAGGAGACACTGATTCTCCCAATTTCTGATGCTCTCAGGGGTTTCATGCTGTCTCACCAGGCCACACTTGGTCTTCACCAATGGTCCTTGTAGCTGAACTCTTCTTATAGGTACCTGGATCATGTCTACTCTGGGTGAGGGCATGTGTTCACCTCCTATATCTCCCTAATGCCATGGCCTTTCCTTGGACTTGGGGCCAGTGACCTCAGCTTTCTAGTAGTTCAAGAAATGTCATGTAACTTGGAAGTTGTTCTGGCTCTTTTATACTATAAGGGCAGAAGCAGTGATCTTTTCAATGGTTTAAAAGCCAACATGGATGGAAGCCAAAACTATTGCTTATATATATAGTTTTAATTTTAACAAATGGAGTAAAAAAATCCACATTTCTAACAGCACTTTTGACAATAATGTCACTTTTTTTTTTTTTTTTACTTATAGTACTCTTTTTTCTGGGCTAAGAATTATAGAGCATATAGAAATATTTTATAACTATCAGATTATTTTCCTTACAGAGGGGAAAAAACACATTTTTTTCCCTCTGTATCTCTTACAAGGTAAACTATAGTTGCCTTAGAGAAGAAGTTTTAAATGTATAATACCAAATCATCTGATCAAAGTTATGTAATAAAGCCTAGCTATTGTTCTGTTAGAATTTTAACAGTAATGTTGCTTGTGTTTCCTGAAGATACTGGTTTCTTTTTCCCAAACTAAAAATGAAAAGCAGAAAATCTCCATCTAAAACAAGAACATGAAAGTATAAATTTCTTGCATGTCATTTTACACAAAAGTTGCAGGGCATGGTCCAGAAAGTTATAGGTGATGTAAACATATTACCAGTATTTATTTGGCTTGGTAAGTATTATTAAATGTGAAGTCTTTATTGAGGCTATGCTGGAATATAGTAGCAAAAACAAATAGTAATGTCAGTGTTGTGAAATAGATTGTGTACTAGATATTGCATTATTTCATCAGAGTTGAAAGATATATTAGTAATGTTTATCTACAAATATCCTTAAGGAACAGGGCTTCCCAGGAGGCTCAGTGGTAAAGAATCTGCCTGCCAATGCAGGAGATGCAAGAAATATGGGTTCGATCCCTGGGTCAGGGAAGATCCCCTGGAGTAGGAAATGACAACCCACTCCAGTATTCTTGCCTGGAGAATTCCATGGACAGAGGAGCCTGGCGGGCTACAGTCCATAGGGTTGCAAAGAGTTGGACATGATTGAATGACTGAGTGCATGCACGCATGCGTGCAGACACACACACACACACACACACACACACACACACACACACACCCTTAAGAAGTACTCTGATGTAACTGTATAGATATGTATTATAGACATTCTATAGGGTCTAGTCCCCAGTATCTACTTAGTAGATCATTGGAGATTGGCTGCGTGCTTTTCTTTTTCAACTAGATCATTTGTTGATATTTTACTTTTATTCAAAGATTTATTTCTCTGTATCTATCACCCACATTATCTGCATACATAGGGTCTAAGGTCTCTTTTGCTTTTATTTCATTTTGTTTTGTGAGCCACCTTTTCGCTTTGTGCATTCTTATATCTTCCCCTGCCCACTGGGAGAGATTGATGGAAAAGGACTCCACTCTACTTCATAGGGGAAATACAATGAAATGTGAATCCACTGTGATTGAGTGCTGCTTCCATTATCAGGGCACTAATTTCTTAAGGACTTATAGGACAAGATCAGCATCTTGATACTAGTGGTAACTTTCATCATACTAATTTTCAAGTTAATACTTTAAGCCAGTGAACCTAATTATAATCAGAAAAGCTTATACATATTCTTCAGCCATTCCAACCCTCTTATATTACATCTAACTATATCTTTACTGTTTATTTCACATATTTATTCTAGGTCTAGAATGTTAGATATCAATCTGCAAATTTTAGGATAAATAAAATTTATTTTAGATATTATTACATTAAAAATGTGCAACAAATACACATAAATTTGAGCACACTTATCAAGTTTATGGTTTAGGTGGATATATGTATTATTTATGCCATGAAACATAGTACTGATATAATAAAATTAAAATCTCTTATTTGTATTTGATTCCTTTTTTCACACAGAATGAATTTATATTTTCTGTGTATCCAGCTTAATAAAAGTATAATATATGACATATCTGTGAGGAACCTAAATATTCCTATCTATTTGGACTCACTTTCCTGGTGGCTCAGATGGTAAAAAATCTGCCTGCAATACAGGAGACGTGGGTTTGATCCCTGGGTCAGGAAGATCCCCTGAAGGAGGAATGGCAACCCACTCCAGTATCCTTGCCTGGAGATTCCCATGGACAGAGGAGCCTGGTGGGCAACAGTTCATAGGGTCACAAAGAGTTGGACATGACCGAGCAACTTCACTTTACTATATGTATATATATTCATACTTTTATAAGTTATTTATTTATGTATAAATGTGACAGGTAATGACAAGATAATACATACCAAGGAAGCTTTACATTTCATGACATAGCTTATTTTCTGATATCTCAAGTTTGATTATATAAACTAAGAGTCAAAGTAACTGGAAATACTTCTCTCTAGGAAGGAGGTGGAGAATACTATAGAAGTAATACTGACTGGTAATTTTTTTTGAACAATTTTATCTCAGAACTGACAGATTGTGTAGTGTTTTTAAAAGGAGTTCAGGTAATGGTAAGGAATATGTCTAGGGTAAGAGAATCACAATCATGAATCTTTTTTAAACCATTAAGTAAGTAAGTGTTAGTCACTCAGTCGTGCCTGACTCTGCGACCCCATGGACTGCAGCCCACCAGGTTCCTCTGTCCATGAAATTTTCCAGGCAAGGATACTGGAGTGGGTTGTCATTTCCTTCTCCAGGGGACCTTCCCAACTCAGGGATCGAACCCGGGTCGCCTACACTGTAGGCAGATTCTTTACCAGCTGAGCTACAAGGGAATAGAAACACACTTTGCTGGAGTTGTAGAGTGCTGATCATTTGCTTCTCTTAAATAGTGCATCATTTGAGTAATGCTTCATGAGTACTCAGTTCTTATATTTGCTCTTTTCACTTAGTGGTTACACTCTCAAATGACAGTAATTAAAATTATTAATAGGTTTATAAGACCTAGATTGTGATTCTGTCAACAGTGAAAAGAGGTAAATCTGTAATAACTGCAATTTCTACTTTCAGCCTACTTTAATTTCTTCCTTTCTCTTTGTGATTTCCTTTTGATTTTAAGAAATAGGATTGAGGCCCTGTGTTGCAGGGGCCTTACTTGTAGAAATACAAGCTTGGATAAAATACCTTTTATTTAAAGAAATAGAAAAATGGACATAAATTAGATATAATGCCCAAACATCTTTTATAATCAAGTAAAAGGCATACATTACATTTAAATTATAGCATTTTACTCATAAAGTTGGCATCTAATTTTGACTCTAAATAATTGAAAATGCTTTACCTAATTTTCCCAATATGAGATTTTTCACTTGAAATAAAAAACATACCACCAACCAAAATGCAAGACATAACATTTTGAACAAGCCATTGATCATTCTTTTAAGTTTTGTACTTTTGAATATATATCAAGATGTTGATATGGGCACTTTATCTTCTCAGGTAAGCATTTTGGTAATCAAATGTTTGACTCTGATACTAGTGAAGTGAGTTTTGTTTATGGTGCTCATTATTGTTAGATATTTCTGATGCCTGCTAGGAAGCCAAGCTTAATACCACAATGTTTGTGTTTAGTGTAATACCAGTAAAAAAGGTAAACAGAAGTCAAAAGTGCTAAGATACCAGCAAGGCAGTATCTTTCTCTCTCTTGCATCTAAAGAGATCATTCTTCTGAGATCCGTATGCTGCTAAGCAAGTGGTAATTGCTTTTAGGCTACAGATAGTTGCTACTAATAATTAGTGAAAGGTCTGCTTGAAACAAGTTCAGCTTTAGGATTCAGGTTTTTTGGCCAAACTTGTCTAAAAGTGAATTTAGTAAGGACTGAAACTGCATGTGGTGTTGGAAAAGACTCTTGAAAGTCCCTTGGACTGCAAGGAGACCCAACCAGTCCATCCTAAAGGAGATCAGTCCTAGGTGTTCATTGGAAGGACTGATGTTGAAGCTGAAACTCCAATACTTTGGCCACCTCATGCGAAGAGCTGACTTATTTGAAAAGACTCTGATGCTGGGAAAGATTGAGGGCAGGAGGAGAAGGGGACGACAGAGGATGAGATGGCTGGATGGCATCACTGACTCAATGGTCATGAGTTTGGGTAAACTCTGGGAGTTGGTGATGGACAGGGAGGCCTGGAGTGCTGCAGTCCATGGGGTCACAAAGAGTCAGACACGACTGAATGACTGAACTGAACTGAAATTGCATGTAAGTATAGAAGGATAAAACCATCTTGATTTGAATTTCAGACAGTGAACTTAGTCTCCATTAACTGCTCTGATACCTAGTCTTAAGACTTCTCAAAAAGTTAATATTATGACCTCACATAATCCCAGTGATGAAACTTTATTTTTCAACTGACTTCCAGGTGAACTAAACTGGAATGAACCTAATTCACATCAAAAGGGAAATTCCTATAGAGGTATTTCGTTAAATTCAAGGGGAAAAAAAAACTATGTTTATATATTATTTAAAAAGCAAGTTGACCACAAAATTGAACATATGATTCCTTGCAAAAGCAAAAATATCTTCTCTAATTTACTTAACTTACATCTATTTTATTTTACTTTGATCTTAGTTTTATTAACTTTGATCTAAGTATTTCAATGATAAAAGACTATAAATGAGACATAACTGAAGGAGTTATGAGAGGGTAGTTTTAATATTTTATAATAATGTCTATTCCTATCACTTTAATAAAATTTTCATTTTTAACAATTAAAGAAGTTGCTGAAGTTGCTCTCCCTACAAGTCAATCCAGTCCAACACAGATTAATTTTATACCATACACAGTTAGTCATATGATCTTTCATACTTGAGAGGCAGGAACAGTTTTAAAACAAAAAACAAAGAAGGCAGGGTACAAGTTGGTTAGGAATACACTTCGGCTATTTTAACAGTGACCAAAACAGAGTACCAAAAAAGACAAGGCTTTTTTCTCTTCTATGTAAAACACTCTGGCCACCTGATATGAAGAGCCAACTCACTAGAAAAGACCCTGATGCTGGGAAAGAGTGAAGGCACAAGGAGAATGGGGCAGCCAAGGATGAGATGTTTAGATAGCGTCACCGACTCAATGGACATGAATTAGAAGGACTCTAGAAGACAGTGGAGGACAGAGCAGCCTGTTGTGCTGCAGTCCATGGGGTCTCAGGGAATCAGACACAACTTAGCGACTGTACATGTAAAAGCCTGGACTTATGCATGGTTTAGGGAGTGTAGTGCCTCTGTTCCTTGAGATTATCAGGGATTCAAGATCCTTTTTTCTTGCTGCTCCACCATCTACTTAGTTGTCCTCATCTCCATGATCTATTGCACAGCCACATCTGCAGTGAAGAGCAAGCTGTTTCCCTTTAAAGTCATGACCCAAAGAAGCAAACATTATATCTCCCACATCCCATTGGTCAGAACTCAGTCATATGGATACACCTAGCTGCAATGTCTTGTGGCATGTTCAGACAGAAATGAGGGACCTTCTATATTCAAAAAGGGAAAGGAATGTGTTTTTGAAAAAATATTTTTATAGATGAATACTCAGGCTAACTTACTGGATACAATCTTGGAACTTTCATGATTATCCACTTCAAGATCAAAGTATTAAACGATGTGTGCTTTTTAGCTGTTAGTGCTATGAAAGCTAAAATGCTTTCTACCTTGGTGGTCCATTTTACTGGGCGCCAGTGAATGTATGCTGGAAGTAGTCTAAAAGATATCCTTTTCTTAGAGCATGTTTGTGTTTGTGCAGGTTTGCTTAAAACTCTTTCTGTGTAAATCAGCTCCTTAGGTTTAGGGTAGGGGCTCTGTACTTCCTTCTTGACTGTCAAAATAGTCCTACCAAGATAGTGTTCCACGGTCTAGCTTAGCACAAGTAGGAGATAGCAAACAGCTTTATTGGTGATCTACTTAGATTCAGTACATTGTCTTATTATAGTGTTTGATAGAACATTACTGGCCGGAAAACATGGGTGAAAGAAAAAATGTAGTAGTTTAATTCCCAATGTGTACTTAATTTTTTGTTTTCATTTTTAAAGTAAAAATAAGAATCTCTACTAACTTTTCAGTTGGCTCTTTCGGTTTTAAAGGATGAGCTACAGGTTGTGTGTTTTTCTCTACCAACATGGCGCTTATTAAATACTTTTGTACCATGAAAAATAAAAAATAAAAAGGGAAAGGGAAGAAACATTGGGGACACATTTATCAGTCTCATACTTTATTTACTATGTATTTATAAAATCTATCTATATGTCTATCTAAAAGTACTTATTAAGAAGCTATTATACATGAAGTATTTTTCTGTATCTGGTGACACGACAGTGAGGGAAATTTTTGCCTTTACACTTATCTCATTCCTACCATCAGATTGGTGTCCCCACTGTTTAGGACAGAGCCCTGGTCAGTTTCTGGTCATTATGTCAAATCCCCAAGTGAGACAAGAAGTCTTCTCTAAGCTCCGGTGTACTGGAATAGGAATAGGGTGACTAGTAATCTCATTTTCCTCATGACTGAGGTATTTCCCAGGACACAGAACTTACAGTGAGTGCTGCTTCTTGCAAACTATACTCTTCATAATACACATAGTAGAGTTCAGGAACTATTAAATTTTGTTAAGGAAGTAAATGAAAAAAAAATCAGAGTAATTCTTCTCCCATCTTTATTGAAACAGATGAAAGTAATTATTTTTTCTTAAAAGTGAAGGAATTATAGAATGAATATCTCCTATTATATGCACCTAACTATAACAGATTCTTAGAAATTATATAGTTTGATATTTCACACAAATTACATTCTATTTATTTACCAACTAGATCTTAGTGACACATATTTTGCAAAGAAGACAGTATTATCAGATTTTACAATTAAATTTTAATAAGGATATTTTAATAGCATTTTTTTCATCTGAGTAAATTTTAATTTCATAAGTACAAACTGGGTCAGATTAATCATATAGGACTTGTATTTATAATAAAATTGGAATATATCCACATGGAACGTACATACTATTCTATTGCCAATTTTTCTCAATTACTCTTTAAGGAATTATTTCTTCAAATTAAAATTGGACAGATGGAAACCAATCCATCCTATCATGGAAATATAACCTGGATCCAAAACTTGCTTTACTAAAATAACTAGAGAAATTTTAAAAATATAATATTTAATAAATGGAACCCCGTAAGCCTTCCTTTCTTCAACTATTAGCAAAAACTGATTAATACAAAAATCAGGGAAACAGAATGGTTTGACTCATAGTTCAAACATGTAACCCTTAACTGCCAGTTTTATGGGCTAAGACAAATTTCAGTGTTCCGTGATTAAAACAGAACCAAATTTTACTAAGCAGACAGAGGACTGTATAGTACCCCAGGAATGACCAGACTCATTCAAATGTAAAAAGATTGTTTTCTGTTATCCTGCTACACTTAAGTGAAGTTTAATGGTTGGTTAACTTTCATTCCAGAATCTTAACCGGGGTTAAGTGTTCAAGGCTTGATTCTATTGGAAACCTATCCTGATAAAGAAAAATGGTTCTATATATACAGGAAGATAGAATGAATGTTTGTATCCAACCAGTCCATCCTAAAGGAGATCAGTCCTGGGTGTTCATTGGAGGGACTGATGTTGAAGCTGAAACTCCAATACTTTGGCCACCTGATGCGAAGAGCTGACTCATTTGAAAAGACCCTGATGCTGGGGAAGATTGAGGGCAGGAGGAGAAGGGGACGACAGAGGATGAGATGGTTGGATGGCATCACCAACTCGATGGACATGGGTCTGGGTGGACTCCAGGAGTTGGTGATGGACAGGGAGGCCTGGCGTGCTGCGGTTCATGGGATCGCAAAGAGTCGGGCACGACTGAGCGACTGAACTGAACTGAACTGAACTGACGTAGGAACCACTGTAACTCACTACTGCCTTGTACATTTTCAGAATTATTAAGGTCCTTTTCTCTTGTTGCTCCACCATCCACTAAGTTATCCTCATCTCCATGATCTATTGTAGAGTCTCCTTCTTGTAAACTAAAGAAATATTAAATCTGATAATAGGAATTGATTAAAAGTTACTACCTAAACTATTTGAAAGTTGCTAAGAGAGTAGTATTCTTGCCTGGAGAATCCCAGGGGCAGAGGGGACTGGTGGGCTGCCATCTATGGGGTTGCACAGAGTCAGACACGACTGAAGCGACTTAGCAGCAGCAGCAGCAAGACAGTAGATCCTGAAAGTTCTCATCAAAAGAAAAAAAAAAATGTAACTGTATAAGATGATGAATGTTAACTAAACTTACTGTGGTAATCATTTTGCAATCTATTTAACTCAAATCATTATGCTATGCACCTTAAACTTATACAGTGTGTGCGTTCTAAGTTGCTTCAGTTGTGTCTGACTCTTTTGTGATCCCATGAACTGTAGCCCACCAGACTCCTCTGTCCATGGGATTTTTCCAGGCGAGAATGTTGGAGTGAGTTGCCATTGCCTCCTCCAGGAGACCCCACATCTCTAGTCTCCTGCACTGGCAGGCAGGTTCTTTATCACTAGCGCCACCTGGGAAGCCCCAAACTTACACCGTACTGTATGTCAATTATATTTTTCTGGGGCTCAGTGTAGGCCACCCCCAAATATACTGCAACAGCATGTTTACTGCTTTGAATTAAAATTGCTAAAGAAATGGTCCATGCAAGAGGGATACTCTGGCACAACTCTCTGGCTCCCAGAAAGTAGGAAACAAAACCTCTCATGCGAAAAATGCTCTCCCTGAATCTGGAGGCAGAAGGGCATCCTTAGAACCATAGACGCAGAATTCAGACAGAAAAGCCTGTATACACAAATTGTGTTACTTCTTTGACTACCCCAAACCCAAATTCTGTTTAGATTCTTCACTACTTAAGCACCCAAAGCCTAAGTTCTTTGTGCTGTCAGAAATTTGTCTAAAGTGTATAAAGCTGCCTGCTTTGACCACTTCTTAGGTCCAGTTTTTATGGAATCTCCATGCACATGAATTAAAATTTGTTTCTTTTTCTCCTGTTCATCTGAGTTGTGTCAAATTTATGATTAGCCCAACCACAAGAACTCAAGAGGGGAAACAGGGAAATTTTCCCCTCCTCAGCAATCTCAATAAAACAAATTTTTTTGTTACTACCAAAATGAAAAAAAAAAAAAAAAAAAGCACACTTTCTCCTAGATGAACAGAATCTATAAGGAAACTTCCAATATCATTTTTGGAAATTTGAAAGGCAAAACAGAAAAATGTGTGCGTGCGTGCTAAATCACTTCAGTCACGTCCGACTCTATGAGACTATGAACTGTAGTCCACCTGGCTCTAATTCAGGCAAGGTTCCCACTTCCTTCTCCAGGGGATCTTCCCGACCAGGGATTGAACCCACGTCTCTCATGACTCTTGCATTGGGAGGCGGGTTCTTTACCACTGGCGCCACCTGAGAAGTCCAAACAGAAGCATAATCTTTCTTGAGTACTTCTTGAAAACACATGTTTTGATATGGTCCTAATTTTTCTGTTTCATTGCTTTTTATAATACAGAAAGAGTACAGGCTTATCTTCACCCATCATTTCCTCTGAAATATTTTCTTCTCTGCTTGGTACTACCAAATCCAACAAGCTCGTTATTTTCAGGCTAAAGACACTTTAATTTGTGAATGTTTTGTTCTCCTGAAGCAAGTCTTACCATAGGGAAGTAGGTTTGATCAGTTCTCACCTGAATTTAATGTTTTTCTCAGTCTTTATGGTACATGAATATTTGATAAATCAGCTGACCTCTGCCTTGTCTGGGTTCCTTAAAGGCACTTGGCAATAATATGACTCTTTTCCCTATCCTTATTCTAAGGGTGTGACCAACTTCCCTGCACTCTCTGTAAGTCTTCCTGCTACCCTTTCCTAATGATAGCCTGAACAACATTGGATTCATGATCTCCAAAGAAGACGACGACCAGGGATCAGGCTTGATCACTCAAGAGCTTTTGTGTAGCAGAGTTTTATTAAAGTATAAAAAGGAACAGAGAAAGCTTCTGACATAGACATTGGAAGGGGGATGGAGAGTGCCTCCCTTGCTAGTCTTCGCAAGGGAGCTATATATTTTTCAATTGGTTATTAACAATAAATCAAAAGAATGTAAGATAATAAAGATCTTACCAGACCCACTCCCACAATATACATTTTAAGATAACAGGATTAGAACTAACAATAGAAAGGTCTTACCAGACCCAATCCCATAATATACATTTTTTAATTAATTTATTTTTTATTGAAGGATAATTGCTTTACAGAATTTCACTGTTTTCTGTCAAGCCTCAACATGAATCAGCCATAGGTATACATATATCCCCTCCCTTTTGAACCTCCCTCCCATCTCCCTGCCCATCCCACCCCTCTGGGTTGATACAGAGCACCTGTTTGAGTTTCCTGAGCCAGACAGCAAATTCCTGTTGGCTATCTATTTTACATATGGTAATATAAGTTTCCATGTTACTCTTTCCATACATCTCACCCTCTCCTCCCCTCTCCCCATGTCCATAAGTCCATTCTTTATGCTTCTTTCTCCACTGTTGCCCTGTAAGTAAATTCTTCAATATCATTTTTTTAGATTCCATTTTAAGATGACAGGATTAGTCAGAAGGTTCTCAAGAAGGAGAAACATGTCCTCAAGCAGGATACATTGTTGTTATATAACCATTGGTACAGAGTTTAAGGAAAAATATATCCTTGAGCAAGATGAGTTGTTTTGTTGTGCAATCATCAGCTCTGGGCTTAAAGAAAAAAAAAACTTTTGTCCTTTTCTCCTCCTTGAGAACTTCAGATCCCTGTCTCCTCTTCCAGAGCCCCAGACTCCACTTAGCAACCTGCCTAGGAATTGACTAATCAACTAATCAACTCCACTCCCACCCCCACTGGTTTACCTTTTTTTTTTCCCAACTAAAGTATAGTTAACTCACAGTGTTATATTAGTTTTAGGTATGTAATATAGTAATTAGATATTTTTATAGCTTACACTGCATACAAAGTTATAAAATACTGACAATATTTCTTGTCTTGTGAACTGCATTCTTGTAAATTATTTATTTTATAACTGGTAGTCTACAGCCCTTAATAATTCCCTTACCTATTTTCCCCTGCTCTCACTGCTCTCCCCTCTAGCAACCACTAGTTTGATCTGGATCTATGAGTGCATCTGTTTTATTACATTTATTTCTTTTTTAGATTTCACATATAAGTGAAAACATACAGTATTTATCTTTCACTGTCTGCCTTATTTAACTAAGTATAATACCCTCCAGGTTCATTCATGTCAGGGAAATGCCTATCAACATACCATTCACATTTTTTACAGAACTAGAACAAATAATTTAAAAATTTTATGGAAACACAAAAGATCCCAAATACCCAAAACAATCCTGAGAAAGAAGAAGAGTTGAGGAATCATATGCCCTGACTTCAGAGTATACTACAAAGCTACAGAAATCAAAACAGTATAGTACTGGCACAAAAACTGATACACAGATCAATGGAACAGAATGGAGAGCCCAGATATAAACCCATGCACTTATGGTCAATTAATCTACAACAAAGGAGGCAAGAATACAATGGAGAAAATACAGTCTTTTGAACCAGTGGTGCTGGGAAAACTAGACAGTTACATGTAAAAGAATGAAATTAGTATACTCCCTAACACATATACAAAATTTAACTCAAAATGAATTAAAGACCTAAGTGTAAAACCAAATTCTATAAAACTCCTAGAGGAAAACATAGGCAGAACACTCTTTGACATAAAGCACAGCAATAACTTTTTACATTCATCTCCTAAAGTAAAGGAAATGGAAGCAAAAATAAACAAAGGGCCCTAATTAAAATTAAAAGCTTTAGCACAGCAAAGGAAACCATCAACAAAATGAAAAGACAACCTATAGAATGGGAGAAAATATTTGCAGATGATCTGACCAATAAGGGGTTAACATCTAAAATATATAAACAGCTCATATAATGCAATATCAAAAAATCAAACAACCTGATTTTAAAATAAGCAGAAAAAGTGAATAGATATTTTCCCAAAGAGTAAATGTGGATGGCCAACAGCACAGGAAAACATGCTCAACATTACTAATCATCAGGGAAATGCAAATCAAAACCACAGTGAGATAGGACCTTAAACCTGTCAGAATGGCTATAATCAAAAAACAAAAATAACAAACATTGGATGTGGAGAAAAGGGAACTCTCCTACAGTGTTAGTAGGAATGTAAGTTGGTACAGTGGACTTTGGAAAACAGCATGGAGGCTCCAAACTAAAAACAGAATTATCATTGACCAGCAATTCCACTCTCAGGTATATATCTGAAAAAAAAAATCTAAAACACTTAATTAGAAAAGATACAAGCACTCCAATGGTCATAGTAGCATTATTTACTATAGCTAAGGTACAGAAGCAATCTAAGTGTCCATCAACGGATGAATGGAACAAAAAAGATATGGAATACACACACACACACTGGAATACCACTTGACCACAAAAAAGAATGAAATTTTGCCATCTGCAACAACACGGATGGACCTGGAGGGTAATAAGCATAAGCTAAGTGAAATAAGTAAGAAAGAGAAAGACTGTTTTTTCTGAGATGTGGAATCTAAATAAAGCTATTTTTTTTTTAATGAAGGGACAAGTTTGGTCATAACTCTGAAAATGAGATTATTCTTTAGTATATGCAGAGGCAAACCAGCTATATCTCCCTTTGAGTATAACTTAATTACAGTTTACTCAGCACATTAGTGTCCAAAGGGTAATGTTGTCTATATAATTCTGCATTTTTATGTCTCTTAAATGCCTTATGGTAGAAATTTAAATGTTTCACTATGTGACTAGGACTGTGATTAGGTGTAAGGACTAACTAAATCACACCCTTACCTCATCTGAGTATAAAACCAACTGAGAAGTAGATGTAGAAATAAGGCAGATAAAGAGTAAAACATCAGCTAATTATTGATAAAGATGAATTGACAGTGGTTTGGAACTTTGGACACAACTGGCTTATTAATACTTTCCATCAAAGTAAAAAGTATTCACACAAAACTGGTCAATTTACTTCCTACAGGAAGTCTACAACCTGAACAAGAAAGAGGAGGAGGAGAAAAAATAGATTCTTAGATTCAGGTTACTGGGAAAGAAAGAGAAGGCTCTGATCATTTGCTCATGTTTTATTCCTTCACCCAAATTCACTGAACTGATACATTTTTTTTTTAATGCCATGGGGAATCATGAGGGAGGAGGTAGAAATCTGGGATTTTTTTCTTCCTATACTTTTCCCACTCCTGAGTGAACAGTCTCCTATTTACTGGAAATGTAGTAAGTAGGAGTGAAGAACCCTCACCACTCCCTTTCCGTCAGCCTTCCTTTATCTTCATCATCCTTGTTCCATCTGTCCAGTAAAACTATCAAGCCTCATAAAATGAAAATGCCAGGATCCTCCCCCTCAATCCCTACTCCTTGTACACGTGTGTTTGCACCAACCTGGATTGATCATTTTAATACTGTAATCATTCAACAACTGAGTGTGCATCTTGGCAGCCAGATACTATGCTCAGTCTCAGACACTAAAATGAACAAAACACAGACTCTGCTGTCAAGAGGTTTGATGAACATTTTCCTAATATGTTTTATTTATGGACCCATTCTATTTAAATCAGTTGGCATTTCCTTGTCAGGATATTATTCTTGGTGGACATTTAGACTTCATTTAGCATTGTCACTTCTTTAAGATTACAAATCATTCTCTGCAGGCCAAATTTCCCCTGTACTTGTATTTCTTCTTTCTAAGTATCTCTTGGTCCAGGTGTTTTTTTGTGCCTCTCTGGGGATTAGTTCAGTCACTTTTCTCTGTGGGATGTTCTCTGTGGGAGTGGTTTTACTGTTTAACTGTACATCAGATTCATGACTCTTTTTTTATTTCCCAGATGTTCTATAGCTTGAGGACACTGTTCTTTGACTAATTTGTTGTCTTTTTTTGTGTCTGATTTGCTGATTTATGCATCATGCTGGTCTCATTTCTCCCAAGGTCAGTCATCTTGCTGTGCTTTGTTTGCAAGCTGAATGTAAACTCCCATGTTGGGTTTGGTCTGTAATCATAAACAGCTCCTAAGAAATGTGTCATTGGTCCTCCCTTGATCCCACACTGGCCTCCAGATCTCGATCCTCTGCTCTACTCCCCTCACGTTGTTTCCTCTCATCAATTCACTTCGTCAAAGCTCCCGTCCTCTTCATTTTTGTAGGACTGCTTGTGACAAGACTGGCAAGCTTGTCCATTAATGCCTTTAATCCAATGATCAGATTTGTGTTCTGAGCTCACTCAACCCATTAGCAGTATGTTTGACCAGTTGAAGTTCCTTCTGCTTTTGGCTTTCATGACTAGCCTTACTAATTTATTATCATCCTGGCTGTCCCTTCTCCATTCTATTCCTCTTCCTCTGATCTCTGACCTGGAGGGCCACCACACTCCATTGCACAGGTTACAGATTACATCCTGCAGATGTGATGCTACTGCCAATGGCATCTTCTCAGCAGTTGTGCTATATGACAGGCCCAGTATCCTAGGCTGGGACATCTGAAGCCAGAGCCTTGGGTTCTTGCATTTGGTCTCTGTAGGACCTTGAGAAAATTTCTTTGCTCTACACTCATTTTCATAAACTGGAATGTGGACATGATGATAGTATCTGTTACAAAGATTATTTTTGAGAATTCAAGGTCCAAATGCATGTGGAATCCTTAGAAAGTCCTGGTTCCCAGTGAGAGTTCCATAAGTGTTACATATTACCATTATTATCATTTAAGCTCTAGTTTGGTATTCTGTGACTGTGATGTACTTAGACTGCCAATCTTCCTTTTCTTGGTGAATTTTCTAAGAATCACACAAAAAAATACTCTATGAAAATAAAGTACATGGGACTTCCCTGGTGGTCCAGTGGTTAAGAATCCTCCTGCTAACGCAGGGGACATGGGTTCAATTCCTGGTCTGGGAAGATCCCACTTGCCATAAGGCAGCTAAGCCCACACACCCTAGAGCCCATGTACCACAAGAAGAGAAGCTACTGCAATGAGAAGCCTGGGCACCACAACTACAGAGTAGCCAATGCACAACAATAAACAGCTCATGCTCTGCAACAAAGATCCAGTGAAGCCAAAAAAAAAAGGAAAATAAAGTACAAAATACGAAGCCTAAGTTCGATGGAGCCTGAAATTGGATGCTAATTTCCTAAAACTCAGATAAAATATGCATGTTTTAGAGGTCCCAATATTTTTGCTCTCTAGTAACATTTTTTAGAAGAAAACATGTAAGAGCTTTAGATGCATAGCAACTTTTCTCTCTCAATTTTTATTTTGCTGTTTACTGTTCCTGTAGCCATAGCAGAAGAAAATGTAGTTGTTTTAAGTTAATCAAAATTTCTGGTCTTTTAGCTGACCTTATGAGAGTGAGGCCTTATGGGACTCCCCTGGTGGCTCAGACGGCAAAGTGTCTGCCTACAATGCGGGAGACCCGGATTCGAACCCTGGGCTGGGAAGATCCCCTGGAGAAGGAAATGGCAACCCACTCCAGTACTCTTGCCTGGAAAATCCCATGGATGGAGAATCCTGGTAGGCTATAGTTCATGGGGTCGCAAAGAGTCCGATACGACTGAGCGACTTCACTTTCACTTTCTTTCACTTCATGAGAGTGAAGTAAAAACATGTAAATAAAATAAATACATCTTGAAAAAGATATACAATTACGTAAAGATAATAAGAGTATGCAGGCAGCATTATTTAATTATACAGTCAAAGAAAATAGCTTCTTGTAGTTTATCCATCATCCTCTATTTTCTTTGATTACTTTGTAATCTTTGTCCTATTTCAAATGTATCTTCAGTGAATCCATTTACTTCTTACATGACTATTAAGTTCTCCTACTAAACAAATGCATATGCTTGATGTTACAGCATAGATAACTACAGAAATTCAGAGAAATGATATGTATAACAATTTCCATTATATTTTGATATATATTTCTCCATCATTGAAGTTTTTGTTGTTTGCCAGAAAAAAATATTTCCTACAGGTTAAAATGTTTACTGATTTTGTAAATGAATTTTTATAATTCAATGGAGTTTTAAATTATTTATTATATTTAATCAAGTATTCTGATTTTTAAAATTACTAATATTCTACCATATTGATTAAAACTCAATAATTTCCTGATTCACCCAAATAACAGGCACCCTTGGCTAATATAGCTCTTACTGCATGATATGTTGGCACTATGATATACACACTGGGTTGAATAGTAATTATGTAGGGACAATATCTGGATGGGAGACTTTCCCCTTTTTGTGCAAAAAGACTTTCCCCTTTTTGTGCAAAATATTTAATCAAACAGGTTTCAGAGAATTGCAGAGTTATCTCTGTCTAACAAAAGAGTATCATAAAACAACAATGGCAATAATCATTTGGATGTGCCAGCAAGCTCATTATGTATACATATATAAACATTTGGGCTTACCTGGTAGCTAGATGGTAAAGAATTTGCCCACAGTGCGGGAGACCCAGGTTCAATCCCTGGGTCGGGAAGATTCCCTGGAGAAGGGAATGGCAACCCACTCCAGTATTCTTGCCCAGAGAATCCTATAGACGGAGAAGGCTAGTGGGCTACAGTCCATGGGGTCGCAAAGAGTAAGACACAACTGAGTGACTAATGTGTGTGTTATAGGTGTGAATTCAGTACTGAAATGATAAGTTAATGATGACTTTGGTTTCCAGTCATGACTACTCACATAGCTCTCACTTCATACATATCAGTGTATTACTTGATCTTAACATGTTCCTCTCACCCTTGTGAAAGCCCTCAATTACTATTTACTGAATGAATAAAGGAATGAAAATATAAATCATAAGAAATATGTTTGTAAGGTATGTTTAGATATTGGCTGTAGAAACAAAATTATCTACCCCATATTCATGAATTTAGCCACAATGAGAAAGTTTAACCATGGTGGAAGCTTAGTCAGTGGTTCATGAAGCTCTTCAAAGAATGGGAAACATTCTGACAACAGGAGGTGCTTTGAGGAGAGAAGCTTGTGGTAACTGTTAAATATTGTAAGACAGAAAAACAAAGAAGTTATTAAGTATTTACATCCCCATTCAAACACAGCTGAGGTTAAATATATATACTGAGTACAGATTTCATGAAGTGTCTTCTTAAGGATTTCCTAAAGATGGGCAGACATTTTCTCCAATATTAAAATGTTTGTTAACAGTAGTACTAAAGTCTGTTGACTTGTAACTCTGAATTTTTAAAATACTTATTTTAGAAATATGTATTTATTCTCTTAAATTTTTCAGCTATGCTTATCATAAAAGATTGATTTTATCTAATAACCAGATGATAACTCACTGACAGCTGTTAATGACCCAACCCACATAAAAGGACTATATAGATTCTGCCAAATTAGAAATGTAGTGAATAGCATATTTCTTAATTAAGAATATGACTGTTCAAAAAAAATACTGAGATTCTAATAGATCCACTTCAAAACCTAATATAAAATTTTGGTTTATCATAATTGTTGTCAATGGTGATGCTGTTACTCTTCCTTAGGGGGTTATATGCAATATATTTGAGTTATGGACAAGGACGATGTTTGTATCATGAACATACACTCAATCACTTATTACTTGCCTAATCCTCTGCTCATAGATAACAATCACATCTCTACTTCTACCAGTGGATATTCTTATAATCAGAATTATTACAGCCATAGACACAGATCCTCACAGGAAGTTCAGTACTTCTGAACCTAAAATTAGCTTCTCATTTCTTAGTTTCACTTTGACACTGCCCATAAAAGCTTCAACAATTAAACAGAAATACAAGCAGATATCAGATATGTGGAATATTTCTGTCTCTGGAATTAGTATATCCAATAGAAATATTAAGCTGAAGGGAAACGGAAAGACCCAGAAGCAAGAGAGAGGAAGAAAATGAGGGAGTGCTTGATTTTGTATGTGTGTGTGTGTGTGTGTGTGTGTGTGTAGGTATTCTCAATTCCAAAATGTTTTTTTATGGAGACTAAAAGAGAAAGTTAATCTAAAAAACAGGATTTTGTACAACCCATTTTTTGAGAAACAGAAAGATAAAGGATCTTAAAATTTTTTCATGTATAAAAATGTATACACATTCTTTGAGAAGCAGAGATGTAAAATTTATGTGTTACTAATCATAGCACAGTACTTTCATAAGACAGTTTATATTTTTCTCATGTATTATGAGTTATCTGCTTTCTGTAAACATTTGAAAAGATTTTGGGCTCCAAGTACAGTGATAACATGCACAAATCATACGGCTCACAATTTTTCAATGAAGGTACATAACCTCTTTGTCTCAAGCTGTTGACACTTTGTTTAGGCTGCATTTGTGTCAAGGAACTCTCCAGAAACAAATTTTTAAATATTCACAGAAAGGAAACTCTGATAGAGTAACAAAGTACCTTTCAGACTTTGTGTATCTGATGAAAATCTAATTGTATTTTGCTGATTTCAAAACTCTAAATTATATTTTCAGTGCAGAGATACAAAAAGGTAAGATACAGAAAGTAAATGCTTACAAAGGCTTTTGTTTTGGCACTTAAGACTTTTTTCCCCATTGATATGCTGTAATTATTAAAATATTTTAACTTACTAGATATTTCTAATTTAAGTTCATTGTTACCACAGAGGAATCAAAGCAAAAAAACCTAAACCTAAACCATAAACGCTGAATAAAACTGCAAAAGCTGTCCCTAAAATCTGAAAACAAAACAGAAGATAGAAATTATAGAAAGTAGCATAGTTCATCATATAAATAAAACAACTGATCTATATCAGGGTGTTTTAACTTTAGCATTACTGATATTTGGGACAGATAATTCTTTGTTCAAGGGGCTAGCTTATGTGTTGTAGGATGTTTAGAAGCAACCCTGGCTTCTACCCACTACATACAAGTAGCGCCCTCCTCCCTATTTATAACATCCAAAAAAGTCTCCACTCTTTGCCAACTATCCTCTGGGACAAGGTAAAAAATCACCTCCACCTCCTTTCAGAACTACCCACCTAGCTAAAAGCCTGTTAATTTGTGCACATGCAGCTGTATCTGTAGGGTAGATTTTGAGAAGTAGGATTTCTGGATCAAATGGTAATTTTGATAAATATTGCCAGTTTTCTTCCATGGGGATGTAACCACTTTGCACTGACACTAGCAATGTAGGAAGGACAGTGCCTAGTACTTCAAAATGTCACAGAAAGGTGAATGGTCAAACTTCGATTTTTCTTTTTGCCAATCTGATAAGTGAGGGGAAATGTCTCAGTGTTGTTTTGATTTGTATTTTCGAGCTTGTTTTGGCAGAACAATTTTTTATTATTCTGTTCTCAAGGGGACCACCTTAATAGCATGTGTTACTTTCTGAAAGCCATGCTTTTTAAACTTGGTCACTGTTCAGACAATTTAAGGAAAAGAAAAAAGTTATTTTGGTCTCCCTCTGTGGGCTTCAATTAGTTGTACTAGCCAATTATTAAAATATACTCAAACAAATATATTTAAAAAGCATATCTTTAGCTTCCAGCTTTTATGTGGCTATAAAAATGATCAGTTTATGAATTTAATGAAAACAAAACAGCCAAACCAAAACACTCAAGTTAAGAATGCTAATTTAATATAGCCACTGATATACTGTGAACACTTAATCACCACTGACAACATGAATATGGGACTGTTCATTAAGGAAGGTGCTGTGTATTTTCCCTTGTCTTTCCTACAGAGTGCCACAGGATATGGCAAGCTGCCCTCCATTGCTGAGACATTCCATCATTTTAGGTCTCATGAAAAAAGAGGATCCACGGACACATCTGGTCTTCTTTTGGCACGAAATTATCATTTATGTCCAAGTCCTTTCTTCTCAGAACTCTCCTCCAATTGCAAAAAAATTTATTATTATTATTTTTTTTTTGCCAGGAATACAACTTTATTTGTGGAGCTGACTGACTGAGAAGATGGCAAGCTAGCACCTCAAAATAACCATCTTCTGCAGAAAAATTTCTGATACCACTGTCCCATAGGCCCAGGTATCTATGACTTGTCCTGGCCTGCTCAATGGAGGGAACTCATTCTCATCTATGTGTGTGTGTGTTTTCTCTCTAATTGAAATATCACTGATGTACAATATAAAATTAGTTTCAAGTGTACAAAATAATTCAATATTTTTTATAGATCACACATTACACAGTTAGTAGAAAATATTGACTATATTCTCTGTGTTGTACATTACATCCTTATAACTCACCTATTTTATAACTAGTAATTTGTACCTCCTAATCCCATTCACCTATTTTGCCTCTATCCCTACCCCTCTCTACTCTGGTAATCCCTAGTTTGTTCTCTTTATGTGTGAGTCTATTTCTACTTGGTTGTATTTGTTCATTCGTTTCATCTTTTAGATTCTCTGTATCAGTGAAAACGTGCAGTATTTGTCTTTCTCTATCTGACTTATCTCACTAAGCATAATAACCTCAAGAAATTTTATTTTGTGATGTAGTATTTTTTTTTTCTTTTCTGAAAAGTAAGTGATAGGATGGGTGGTCAAAACTTTCCTATTCCCTAGAACATCCAAATGATCTATTGTGTTTTTCAATTATGACTATATTTTGACAATGAAGTATCTATTACTGCAGTCATGAATGTACTTAAAATGGCCTTGAATATATATGCCTAATTACTAAATGATAACAGAATAAAATTAAGAAAGCAGCAATAAAATCAAGCTTCAAGAAGAACATAAGTTATATGAAAATGAAAGCAAAAATAAACGAATGAAACTAATTAAACTTAAAATCTTTTATAGCAAAGGAAACCATAAACAAAATGGAAAGACAACATATAGATATTTGTAAACTATGTGATTGAAAGGGATTAATCTCCAAAATATACAAACAACTCATGCAGTTTCAATATGAAAAAAAGAAAAAGATCAAAAAATGGGCAGAGGATCTAAATAGATACTACTCCAAAGACATAAAGATGGCCAAGAGGCACATGATAAGATGCTCAATATCACTAATTGTTAGAGAAATGTAAATCAAAACCATAATGAGGTATCACCTCGCACCAGTCAAAATATGTGTATTACACATGTGTTAGTCGCTCAGTCATGTCCAATTCTTTTGCAATTCCGTGGACTGTAGCCCATCAGGTTCCTCTGTCCATGGAATTCTCCAGGCAAGAGTATTGGAATGGGTTGCCATTCCCTTCTCCAGGGGATCTTCCCAACCCAGGGACTGAACGTGGGTCTCCTGCATTGCAGGCAGATTCTTTTACCGTCTGAGCCACCACGGAAGCTGACCATCATTAAAAAGTCTATAAACAGTAAACGCTGAAAAGGGTGTGGAGAAAAGAGATCCCTCCTACAGTGTTGGTGGAAATGTAAACTGGAGCAGCCACCACGGAAAACAGTACGGCGGTGGTGGTTTAGTTGCTAAAGTGAAGTTGCTCAGTTGTGTCCAACTCTTTGCGACTCCATGGACTGTAGCCCACCAGGCTTCTCCATCCATGGGGTTTTCCAGGCAAGAACATTGGAGTGGGTTGCCATTTCCTTCTCCAGGGGATCTTCCCCACCCGGGGATCAAACCCAGGTCTCCCGCATTGCAGGCACACACTTTACCCTCTGAATTGTGCCTAACTCTTGCAACCCCAGGGACTATAGCCTGCCAGACTCACCTGTCCATGGGATTTCCCAGGCAAGAATACTGGAGTGGGTTGCCATTCCCTTCTCCAGGGATTTTTCCAGACCCAGGGACTGAACCCAGGTCTACTGTATTGTAGGAGGATTCTTTACCAACAGAGGCACCAGGGAAGCCTATGGAAAAGAGTATAGAGGTTCATTAAAAAACTAAAAATACAGTTACTGTATGAGCAAGCAATCCCACTCCTGGACATACTTCCAGAAAACAAGAAATGACAATTCTAATTCAAAAAGAGATATGTACCCCAATGTTCACAGCAGAACTATTTATGATAGCCAAGACATAGAAACAACCTAAGTATCCATTCACAGATGAATGGATAAAGAAGATGTGGTATGTATTGTCGAGACCAGCTCGACAAGCAGGGTTTCTGAAAGCGCGATACGGCGAGAGAATGAGAAACAAGACACAAGAATTCAGAGAAAAGCGAGGATCAGGGGACCAACTCCAATCCAAGGTGAAGATGCCAAAACTGAATCCAAGCCCACTTTATTTATTATACTTTCAGCAGTGAATGAAAGAATATGCGGGGAGTTAAATTATAACTTATGTGGCCTTCAGGGCCAAAGAACAAAATGATCATTAACCATTGAGTAATTAGGTAACAGTAATCAATAACAAATCAGTAACTAAGACTAATATTCTTATCTATAGATTTTCCACCAGATACGTAAAACATGTGACTCTGAGACGCCAGTTGAGAAACAGTCTGGGGTCGGTTTTCTGACCCCAGGATTATATCTTGTTTTCAAGATTATGAACTGTTCCCTCTGGACTTGTTCCAAGAGTCTCATGCCTAATAGCATCCAGTTTATCAATAATTATAAATTTCTTTTGTGGCCCTTGCCGGGGCCTGCTTTTCTTTTATTCTTCCTGTCTCCTACATGTATATACAGTGGAACACTACTCAGCCATTACAAAGAATGAAATAATGCCATTTGCAGCAACATGGATGGACCTGGAGATTATCATACTAAATAAATCAGACAGAGAAAAACAAATATCATATGACATCACTTAAATGTTGTATCTAAAAAAGTTATATAAATGAACTTATTTACAAAACAAAGGAGATCTAACCAGTCAATCCTAAAGGAAATCAACCCTGAATATTCATTGGAAGGACTGATGTTGAAGCTCCAATACTTTGGCCACCTTATGTGAAGAGCTAATTCACTGAAAAAGACCCTGATGCTGGGAAAGAGTGAAGGTAAAAGGAGAAGAGGGTGACAGAGGATGAGATGATCAGATGGCACCACTGACTCAATGGACATGAGTTTGAGCAAACTCCAGGAGATAATGAAGGACACAGAAGCCTGGCATGCTGCAGTTCATGGGGTTGCAAAGAGTCAGACATGATTTAGCAACTGAACAGCATCAACAAAAAAACAGAAACAGACTCACAAGTTCAGAAAACCAACTTACAGTTACCAAAGGGGAAAAAGGCAGGGGAGGGACAAATCTGGAATTTGGGATTAATAAATATAAATATGCATGACTATATATGTGTGTGTGTGTGTGTGTGTGTGTGTGTGTGTGTATACACACAAAATAGATAACCAACAAGGACCTAATGTATAGCACAGAGAACTACACTCAATATCTTGTAATAATTTATAATGGAAAAGAATGTTTTCTATATTTGTATAACAATCACTTTGCAGTACTTCCAAAACATTCTAAATCAACCATACTTCAATAAGAAAGAAAGAAAAGAAAAGAAAGGGTAAGGCAACAAGACATGATAATAAACCTATTACAGTACAAACTAGCTCTAATTCTGCCCCTGGTGTTCCCACTGATTTTGGTGTGCCAGGGAACATCTGCTAGGCTTTATCTTTTTCCTCTGAAAGAATAAGGGGATTAACTGCAGAATTTGTAACATGTCATTCTGTTCTAACACTCTGTGACTCATACTTTCAGAAAATAGGTAATCCAAACACACACACACACACACACACATACAGAACTTAAGTTATAAATATCAACACTGCCCCCATTTTATTTTTGATTTTCATAGTTTTCTGTGTTTAACTTTAGTATTTACTCACTTTTTTATTGTGTTAATTCAGTGTTACGAAAAATACCAGCAATTACCAAAAGAGGAGGAGATAATATTGGTAAATATGGGCAGAGCTAATGCCCATATCTATACTCAGTCAAATTTTTATGGATTTATAGCTTCTTGGTAAGTATTTGGAAACCAAGTTAGGACAATCTGTGTGCATGAGATTCATAACTTTCTATGAGGGTTGTGTGACGGCTTGATGTATTTTAAGAAATCTACTTCATGCATATATTAACATATTAATTGACTCTGCTATTTCTTGTTGCAAATGTATTTGATTTCCTTCACTGGAAGATGCATACATAAATAACATCAGTAAATATAAAAGCAATAGTGCAAATTTTTGAAAAAAATCAGAATAAATGATTATAATAAAACCTGAACATAAAGCGTTAAATTCAACTTGTCTTGAATGGCAAGGTAGAAAATACTATGCGTTACATATTTTCATGGTTTGGTAAAGGGAAATGCACCATTGTGTCAGAAGAATGTATCTCTTTGACAAATTATAGGTAGCGTTTTAGTTTGAATATTTTAAGATACATTGTGAAAATGAAAGTTAAAGTGTTAGTCACTCAGTTGTGTCTGACTCTTTGAGATCCCATGGACTGTAGCCCACCAGGCTCCTCTGTTCATGGACCCTCCAGACAAGAATACTGGAGTGGGTTGCCATTCGCTTCTCCAGACAATCTTCCTGACCCAAGGATCGAGCCCAGGTCTCCTGCATTGCAGACAGATTCTTTACCATCTGAGCCATCAGGGAAGCCAAGTACTGCCAAATACTACATAATTGTCCATGATCTAAAATTATGTTTTAAAATAAAAGATGGAGGAATATTATTTCCATGGCATTTGGTCATTTTATATTGATTTTAAACAAAAACCAAAGACCTAATACTATAACTTAAGTCAATGAAAACATTTTGATTAGACGCAGAGATCATATAGCATTAATCAGTCTGATAATCATTCAAGAACAGGAATCAGCAAACTTTTTCTGTAAAGAATCAAATAGAAATATTTTAGACTTTGTGGATGCTTAGAGAAGTAAGTATAAAAATAGAGGGAAGTGGGTAAACAGCTCTGATAAATTTATGCAATTGAATACCATTCGCCAAAACAAAGCTTAGGGATATGTGGATCAACATCGATGAATCTCAAACATTTCATGTCGTGTGAAAAAATGGAGAAGAACACAGTTCCATTCATATGAAGCTGTAAAACAGGCAAACCTAACTTATAATTGAAATGAGAAGACAGGTTGCCTATGGATGGAGGCACAGATGACCTGGGAAGGGTCATGACGAAACTTATTTCAATGGATGCTAAATCTACCTCACTTTTTAAAAGTAAAAGAAAAAGAAAGAAAGTAAAGGGTAGCTAAGAAAAACATCCATTTGCCAAAGCCATTCAAATTATAGCAGAAATGTCAATAACTTGGGATTAAGGTTAAACTTGTAATTTGATTCACAGATACAGAGATGGTACTCATTCACATATTTCTGAAATGAACTTTCACATTTAGTTACAATTTGATTTTTTTTTTAATCATTAGAACAGATACAAGAAAGAAAAGTAAGCTAACATATGTAGAGAACTCATGATATGCTAAACATTGTGTGTGTGACTTATGTCACTTAATCTCATATATATCTCTGACATAAATATGAGTAACCCGAGACTTCAAGGAATGGTGTAACTTTTCTAAGGATGCATCCAGTATGTTATAAAACTATACAATCCATCTTTGTCTAATCTCCAATTCTAGTTCCTCCCAACCTTAATAATGACTGTCAGTTTACCAACAGAAGACACAGAGAAGTTATAAGGTTGATCACAAAACATCACTATAAAAGGGATTCTCTTTCAAGTGTGGCTTAAAATATGTGATGGGAAAGCTTGGCACACCTTAAATACCCGGCTAGTCTAAGTCAGCACTTGAAGCACTTACTTTACCCAAAATCCAATCTGCTACAATGGTGAGAGTTTTTGGGGTAATTTTCCAAGACAGATAGATCAGTAAGGAAAGAACTGTTTGCATCTGAGGCCAAACAGGTGGTTTGCAGCTTCCCCTCATGCTGGTTAGGCTTTGATATTACAGATTACTGTTCATATTTGGGGATCTGTGTCTTGGTAGTATGTGTATGAAAGTCCACAAAGGAAAGTGAACTTAGGAAAAGAAGGTTGTCTCCAAAAAGATGTTGCAGAAAGCCACCAGCTCAATAGCTGGTAACTGTCAACAAAGAAATTCTTCTTCATCCTTTTCCATAACTGTCAAATTGAACTAAACAATGTTTTGCCTTCCTGTATAGTCGGTTCCACTCTCGGTTCCCTTAACACACTGAAGTGATATTAACAAAAGTGTTATGCCAGTATGTGTCTGTGGTCATTAGTCAATGTAATTTATTTAAAAATATAGAAATCTTTCTTACATAATATCATGAAGCTTTGTAAGTATTCACAGAAAACATGTATTTTCTATGTGAAGAGATGAAAGAGTTAAAATAATTATCTCACAATTAGCCATTTTAAACAAAGAAATCCTCAAGCTATCCTGCCTATTATTCTAAGACTTGGGTTTATTTTCCAATTTTTTCCTTGTATTTTTCATAAAGTAGCTTCTGCTGGTGACATCTATGATACCAATTAGATAGAAGCTACTAGTTCTCAGTCAACAAGTGGAGCCTAGATAAGATGCCCTGCAAAATTATTACCCTGACTGGAACATAGTAATTTAAACTGTAGCATAAAAATTATTTCTGAATTCAAGTTTACAGCCACCTACATTTTTTAAAGAATTAAAACCCACGATGGCTTTACCAAAAGCTCAAGGTTTACATTTTCACTGTGGCTACTGATTTTACATGCTATGGTTTTGTTTTCCTAACAAGCGTATTTCACACATCTCTCACTTTGTGTCTCAAGTTCCACTGATAGTAGGAGTGCATGGTAGGATCTGGAAGTTTCCCATAAGGTTGGCCATCACTGAACTTGAAGTGGATGCTGTCATTGATACTCAAAGGCTCAGCTTCTTTAAGTAATCAACTACTGGCTCTAGGCTAACAAGTCAGAGAATGTAATATATCAAGAAAACGTATGTGGCTCAGTTTTGCTAATGCAATTTATGCTCAGTTGTGAAACAATATTTAAGATAGAAAATCCTATTATGTCTTTTTTTTGCTGCTTAAGCCAGAGCAGCATGGCTTCTATGCTCAAACTTTATACATTTAGTATATTTGTTAAAATACAATGTCTGCAAAGTAAAGACCAAAGAAAGTTGGAGGCAAAAACAAATAACTAAATATTGGTTCTTTAGGAATTTTTTTCTATTGGTTTTCAATGGGCAACCCAATGCATTTTATTTTTTAATATATGTGGATTTTTTTTTCAGTAAGGCTTAAAAGTTCTACCTTATGAAATGCTTTAACTAAGTGGAGATGATTAGATGATACATTAATTCTATTTTCAATCTTATTTTACTATTTCATCGTAACTGTCCTTAATGTACTTGTAATATCATATACTGCATGACAACATTTCAGCCTGTCTCACATGTGCATGTACAGTGTATTTTAAGTACACTTTGGTTGACTATAAATGCTCCTTGTAATTTTATATTTGAAATGCTGACTAGGAACTGGTATTAATTATTTTAGCTTTCTTCAACACATGCTAGAGAAATGGTATTTTGTTTGAATAAGGCAGATTCTTCCCTAATGAAGTTTAACTGTATCCACTCAAAACAGACTGCTAAACTTTAGTGGGTGGAGAAATAAGAGATTCATGTCCCCACGTCATAGTGAATACTTCCTACACTAGTTAGTGCCAGACAAGGTGGGAGATGTATGAATTTGGGAGGGCAAGACCTAATTTATTGATTTTCTTCATTTTACAGCTGCTAGAAGAACAGTTTTGGTATCACTTGCCTGTCTGTGCTTTGTGGTGGCTAAGGATGGTCTATCTACCACAGAAATGAGCTTTACAAAGGTACTAAGTATGTATGAATGTATTCTAGGGACTTAGGTCAAAATAATAAGCAGTGAAATATTTGATCACCTATTGATATCATAATTGGAATTCTCATCTTTGATAGCACAGGCTCTCAGTTAGCCATTTTGAATGTTATGGTATCATTAAACCATCTACTTCCAATTAACTAAAAATATGGCAAATTATTCTTTCTTAAGTCCAAATATACTTATTATCTTCTTCATTTTCAGTTGGTTTTTATCAATAATCATTGTAGTTCTCAAAACAAAAGCTAGAAACACTTTGCTCACTTCAAATTATCAACAAAGAACAGCTGAAACAGGTCACAAGAAATATTTTTTTCCATTTTATCCAATGCTTAAACCATTTGTGACTCCAATTAAAAAAAATAATTCAATCACAAAAATATCATTTTAGCTAGGATGCTTTTCTCTTCATATTTAAGCTAATACAATTAGTCTCTTTCACTTCTAATCCACTTTACAGAGTATCATAAAACTCCCTTATAGGTACATTGTTATGTCACTTCCCTTACCAAAATCATTCAAAGTTTCCCTGTTCTTTATGCAGAGTAGTGTTCCACTTACCAATGCTGTCCATAGCACCCAGGCTACTCTGATTCAGTCTGTGCAGAAGGTCACTATTTCCAGAGCTCTCTCACATATCACTACCTTTCAGCTGCCTCCATTTCTTTGGGTGCCTAAAATGCCCTTCATACCTCCCTTCCATCTATTTAAATTCCATTTTTATAAGATAGATTTATGTTTCCTTCCTTTTCTGATTTTCAAATACCTGATTAGGTTGATCCTCAAGAATGGTCTTTTCATTTTAATTTCATAATTTCATTTGTGAATTAATTAATCATTATTTCCCAAATCCTAATATGAGTCATTTACTCTACTAAGTGTTAGGTCTTGTGCTCTAGGAACTCATATTCTTGTTAGTGAAAAGAAATAAATGTGATAACAGGTAATACTTGCTGCAGCAAAGATCCTATGGATACAGAGAACTAGAACAGGACTTGGCACAGTAGTTCTTTATTGAACAAATGAGTGTGCGCTCAGTCACTCAGTCATGCCCGACTCTTCACAAGCCCCATGGACTGTAGCCCCCCAGGCTCTTCTGTCCATGGAATTTTCCAGTCAACAATACTGGAGTGGGTTGCCATTTCCTTCTCCAGGGGATCTTCCCAACCCAGGAATCAAACCCACATTCCCCCGTGTCGCCTGCATTGGCAGATGGATTCTTTACCACTGCATCACCTGGGAAGCCCTGACTGAATAAATGAATGAAGAATATGGTCCAAGTCAGCTGCCTTCTCACCAGGCCCAAAATTTGAACTAATCATAGATTCTAGGGGCCCGTATAGTCATCTTGTTATAACTTTTTTCATATATCTCAATTCTTTCTGCTTTAGAGATTCAGAGTCTAAATTGACTAAAATGTTTAACAATGTTTAACATGTTTACTTTATAAAGTTGTAAATTCAAAATGGCTATTTGAATCTGTGAGAAGAGTGTAAGTGGGTAAGATTTCTCTGCATCTCAAAAATCTTTGTTGCTAAATGCATATGGGATCAACTTTCAAAATGTGTGTTTTTAGAAGAGAACAACAAAAATGAGGCAATTTCACTGGTGGGATGAAATTTGCTGGTAGACATTTGATAACTGTGTGAAACCCTAAAATTCTCCCAAAAGGTATAATCAAGTCTAAATCATTGTGATTACCTGAGGAAAAAAAATAAAGAGACCGTGGTGGAAGACTGTCATCTCTCAGGTTAAAAAAATCATTCATCTACTTGAGAACTTTTCAAACTGATTAATCTCTGTCTTTAACAAAGAATAGGATATAAATATTATTTTAGGTTATAGTAGTAATTATGCTAATATTTTTAAAAAAAAATACTTTGGATCAATTTATATCACATGTGGCAAACAGAACCTCAAATCATAAGATTTTTCTCAAAAATAATGGACAATATTTAGAACAGGCAAATACATATAATGCTTAACTTTTTTTGTGTACGGTAATCTGTCTCAAATTGTTTCTGTTAAGAAGTAAGAAAAGTAATTACATTATAGGTCACGTGGCAGGACATAAGCCATGGGAGGTAATTCCCTTGTGCTGATAATAAAAAAATAAAAAGGCAGGAAGTAAGATAGAGCAGTAACAACTATTACCCATATTGCTTAAGTTAACTGTCTTGCTGACAGGTTTAAACGCAAAATGGTTACTGCCCACTGCAGTAAGTTCTAACCTATGAGGAATTAACTTAATTATGCAGAAATCACAAGTATTTGGAAAAATAGCCATAACAATAAGGAAGAAAAATCTAGACATTTTGAAGCATGAAGCTTCAACATTGCTGCTCAGAGACATATCAATAATGGATTCATTCTGAAATCTGCATTGTAAGAGGGTCACTGAGAACTTCTAAGACATGTCAAAGGCAGAATAAGGGAGATCCAAAATCAGCTCACTCAAGTTATGCAGAAGAAAAAAATTTTGAAAATTGTTCTGTGTGGAAAAATAAATGACCCAATCAAAAAATGGGCCAAAGAACTAAACAGACATTTCTCCAAAGAAGACATACAGATGGCTAACAAACACATGAAAAGATGCTCAACATCACTCATTATCAGAGAAATGCAAATCAAAACCACAATGAGGTACCATTACACGCCAGTCAGGATGGCTGCTATCCAAAAGTCTACAAGCAATAAATGCTGGAGAGGGTGTGAAGAAAAGGGAACCCTCTTACACTGTTGGTGGGAATGCAAACTAGTACAGCCACTATGGAAAACAGTGTGGAGATTTCTTAAAAAACTGGAATTAGAACTGCCATATGACCCAGCAATCCCACTCCTGGGCATACACACTGAGGAAACCAGATCTGAAAGAGACACGTGCACCCCAATGTTCATCGCAGCACTGTTTATAATAGCCAGGACATGGAAGCAACCTAGATGCCCATCAGCAGATGAATGGATGAGGAAGCTGTGGTACATATACACCAGGGAATATTACTCAGCCATTAAAAAGAATTCATTTGAATCAGTTCTAATGAGATGGATGAAACTGGAGCCCATCATACAGAGTGAAGTAAGCCAGAAAGATAAAGACCAATACAGCATACTAACGCATATATATGGAATTTATAAAGATGGCAACGATAACCCTATATGCAAAACAGAAAAAGAGACACAGATGTACAGAACAGAATTTTGGACTCTGTGGGAGAAGGTGAGGGTGGGATGTTTCGAGAGAACAGCTTGTATATTATCTATAGGGAAAGAGATCACCAGCCCAGGTGGGATGCATGAGACAAGTGCTCGGGCCTGGTGCACTGGGAAGACCCAGAGGAATCGGGTGGAAAGGGAGGTGGGAGGGGGGATCGGGATGGGGAATACATGTAAATCCATGGCTGATTCATGTCAATGTATGACAAAAACCACTACAATACTGTAAAGTAATTAGCCTCCAACTAATAAAAATAAATGAAAAAAAAGAAAAAGAAAATTGTCCTGTGTGAACTGGACATTCAAATCCAAGAAATGCTACCACTTATCCAATAATGGGTCAGTTTGCTTTTAGTCATTAATTATTTTCAGTTCAGTTCAGTTCAGTCACTCAGTCGTGTCCAACTCTTTGCAACCCCAAGGACTGCAGCACACCAGGCTTCCCTGTCCATCACCAACTCCTAGAGCCTACTCAAACTCATGTCCATCTCATTGGTGATGCCATCCAACCATCTCATCCTCTGTTGTTGCCTTCTCCTCCTGCCTTCAATCTTTCCCAGCATCAGGGTCTTTTCCAATGAGTTGGTTCTTCACATTTACCATATGTTAATGTAGTCAATTGATGTATTAGCTACATATCATACAAAAAATGAAATTTTAAGTGTGATAACTAAGACCAGAAGTAAATGAATACATATAATAAGGAAATTTGGTTCCCCTATGGAGGTCAGGGAAAGTCTACTGGGAAGAGAGATTTGAAAGCTGCAGAGAAGGTAAAGGAAGAGGAGGAGAAGACTTCAGACAGAAGAAACCACATGGGCAAAGAAAGGTCCTTGGGTGGGGAGAAAGCAGGATGTGGACATGGGACTACCAAAGGCCAGTGTGGCTGAGAGAAAGAATGTTGAGGGCAGAGAGTTGCTGGAGAGGCCAGTCAGAACTAGATGGTGTAAAGAGTGTTCTCAGGAATCAATACACATTGAAGAAAGAAAAAAAAAATGCAGGATTGGGTAGAGGAAGAAATTGTGCTGTGATGCAGACTCAATCAAGACTCTTTCAAGCTCTTAACTCTTCTAATTTATCCCAGTTCGGAGTAAGAAGGCCTCATTTTTTTTTTTTTAATCTCTGCCTTGGCTAGACACTAGTAGGCAGCCCCCTCAGGGAAGGAGGGCTGTCTTTGGACAAAGTAGCTCTACTCAGATGAGGGTACTTCCCGGAGAGGCATGTCAGCTTGGTGCTACATGTCTCACCAGCTGGGGAGTAAGTCCTTCATTCATGAAAGGTGATCTGGGCAGAACACCAGTGTCCCTGTACCTACTGATTTCTACTCATCCCTCAGGTCTCAAGCTAAATGTTTATTCCTGGAAGCATACTGGAGAGCAAGTTCTGATTAGACCACACCACCATTCTCTTCAGTAATGATACATGTTGTTGTCCTTAGCAATGTCTGCTATTACCATGCCCCTGGGTTTAATGAGGGCGGGAACCTGTGTCACACTATTCAACCACCACTGTATCACCAACAAACAACACAGTGTGAAGCATGTAAAAGATGCTTAATAAGTACACCTTGAAAGAATGAAAATCCCCAAGCACTTCAGTTTCCACAATAAGTAACAAATAAGTTGGTGATACCCTCAGTAATTACTGAATATAAATTTGCCTTGAGGTACTTGTCGGTAAAAAGAGAGCCTTGGTATAGTTCTTGGGTTTCTGGGGAATACTGACATATATAATTAATGCCTTTTTCTAATCAAGGATTTTGTAAAACTTTAGGAAGTATTTTTAAAAGAGCAGTCACAAGTTAGCTTTATATTGTGGCAACCTTTATCCTTATTTAATGAATAAAGCTATCACATCTACATATATATATATAAAGAGAGAGGGAGAAAGAGAGAGTTTTTTCAAAGTATATTGTCCATTATAAACAGGATTTTTTAATGGATTAATCAGCTCCAAAGAAACAGGTATGGATATGAAGGTGAGCTCAGCTTCTCCACTAATTGATGAAATGTTCTGCATAACTTTCTCAGTTTGTTCAGATTGAAAATATTCCCTTTGCAATCAGGAGTGCAAAAATGAATTTCTACCTATTTGGCAGGCAGTAGATTGTACTATCCTACTTGTTTACTCTGAGAAAGCTGCCTCTTGGGTAGTAAATCGATTTTCCTTCATTCAGTTCTGTATGTTCATCTGGCCTACATAACACTAGGGGTTTGCTCACAGCCTTTGCTACTAGGTGTGCATTTCAGATGTTCTACATCACAAGTTTCTAGTGTGGGTGAAAATGAACTAAACCTATACCAGATGTATTCCACCCAAAATATAATAAACTGATTTCATAGTTTTTATGGGCCTTTAATGAGCAAAATTTTCTTTATTCTTTCTTGGTTGTAGAAAACAGTCCACAGAGTTCAGGGCAATTGAGCTATCATATTGTGTCTGTGTTAATTAACCACCCTGTAACAGTATCCTGAAGGTAAATTGATGAAAACAGAGCAACCAGATAATTTCTATTAAAATAACACAAGTTCCATCCTCTACTGCCTCACTTATGAGTGCTTGTGACAAATTAAGTAATTCAATCATCAGTTTTAAGAGGTTACAGTCAACACTAAAGTCTCAAAATTCTCAATGACACAAAGGCGAGCTTTTAATAAAGATTTGAAATGAAATGAAATGTTTGAGTTTTCTGCAAGAATGCTCATGATTGTGATTATTCCTAATTTGAAAAAAATTCATTAGTCTAATCTGTCTTTAAATGTGACTGGGAACTCTGCCTGGAGTTAGTTAATTGGAGACATAGAACACAGACCCATATTTAGGTTCAGAAACAGGGTGAGGAAGAACAGGGGCCTATCACATCCTACTGAATATACAAATTCAGATGCCAATAAGACTCGCTTTCAATTTGGGAGGGGCATATAATCCTAATTTTGATAGACTCTTGCTGTTTTAGTCGCTAAGTCATATCCAACTCTTTTGCGACCCCATGGACTGTAGCCTGCCAAGCTCCTCTGTCCGTTGGATTTCCCAGGCAAGAATACTGGAGTGGGTACTTCTTTTCATCTCCAGCGGATCTTCCTGTCCCAGGGATGAAACCCACCTCTTTAGCATTGGCAGGCAGATTCTTTACCACTGAGACACCAGGGAAGCCCTTGATAGACTCTACTGTAGTAGTAATAATACATATTAGTATTTTACAGATATGCTGAACATATCATTTTCTATGACTGAAGTGATAATTTAGAATCCACTTCTTGCTCAGAGTAATAAATTAGGAGACCAATTTCTTTATTCTTTTACATTTATTCATTTCTTCTCAATTCAATTCCAAGTTGACTTTCAGATTATATTTCTACATTCCTTAAGCCTTTAAGAGAACACTAAGGTAATTACAAATTAATATTTTCAGCTTGGCATTTGGTTTAATTTCATATTCTCATTGAATATCTTGATGGTTTTTTAATGTCCTTGTGGTAGCTTGGTTATGGGTACCACTGGAAAATATATGACATAAGATTCAGTTTCTGATGAATAAGGTTTGCTTCCTTATGTCCTGGTATTTTTTTAAGGGAATAAAAGAAGCAAATTTGGCAAAGTATTGTATGGAAAAAACAAAAAGAAAGTAATAATTCTGTTTCATACTTAATGGCTGAGTTCATTTTTAAATAATATCCTTAATATACTGTTAAGTGTTTGTTTCAAATTAGAAACTTTTACCTTTTATTCTGGGGTATTTATATAAGTACTAATTTAAAAAAATAAAGAAATAATGAAATAGACTGACTTCATTAATTTTCAATAAACATTTTGCTTGGGAAAGAATGCATTTATCAGGAATTATATGATATCAAATCATACATGTCAAAGGAATTCAAAATATGAAATAAAATAGATTCTTCTGCCCTGAACTCTGAGGATCCTTTTATACTGAATGAATTACTTAGAATTACCAAGTAATCCAAAAGTGCCAGCAGAATATTTTACAAAGACTTTAATTTTGTATAACTTTGACTCTGAGAATGTTATAACACAAGCCTTATACATACTGATACTCGAAGAAGAAGTGAAGTTGCTCAGTCGTGTCTGACTCTCTGCAACCCCATGGACTGTAGCCTACCAGGCTCCTCCATCCATGGGATTTTCCAGGCAAGAATACTGAAGTGGGTTGCCATTTCCTTCTCCAGGAGATCTTCCTGACTTGGGGATCGACCCGGGTCTCCCGCATTGTAGGCAGACGCTTTTACCATCTCAGCCAAGAGGGAAGTCCCAACCAGTATACTGATATTGGTTGATTTTTAAAAATATTCAGTAGCACATGGGATTTTTTTCATTATTCAATATGCAGACTTGAGGTGGGGGGCATTTTTGTGCATTTTAATTGCTGAGATTCTCTCATACAGTTGAATCCCTTGTTGGTCATGTCCACAGTTATATTAAGGTTTGACTGACTAACTCTCATGTACCACAGTTTATGCTGGTTGTTGGCTGGTGGTTCAGCTGGGACCATCAACAGAAATGCCTACATAGTCTCTCTAATATGTATCCATGCCCCAGGCAGATGTATTTTCTACATGATGACTGGTTTCCCATAGAGTATGTATTCCAGGATAACTAGCTGGAAGACACAGGGCACTGTCTGACCTAGATACCGAAGTTAGGCAGCTTCACTTCAGTCATGTTCTACTGTTTACAACTAAGAGAGGGAACACAGAGCTCACCTTTCAATGAGAAAAGTGTTAAGGATATAGAGGCACGCAACAATGGAGTATGCTTACTTCAGTGAAACTTGACCCAGGGTTTCCAAAGGTCCTGTGGATGAAAAAAATCTTAGAGAGGTAGGAAAACTGGAGGGAGTAGATGGAAGAGCAGAATATCTTCAATTTAGAGGCAGGAAAATAAAATGAAAGATGAAGTTTAAGGTGAAGAGAGGTCATGTTGAAGGTAGAAAGTTACTGTGGGTAGAAACATGTCTTGATAAAAACAGTTGGGAAGAGCAGGAGAACCTTTAGGCAAATAAGAAGGGGGAATAAAAAAAAAAGCAGGGGATAAGGGCTTCCCTGGTGGCTCAGGTAGTAAACACTCTGCCTGTAATGTAGGAGACCTGGGTTCAATCCCTGGGTTGGGAAGATCGCCTGCAGGAGGAAATGGCAACCCACTCCAGTATTCTTGCTTAGGAAATCCCATGACCAGAGGAACCGGTTGGGCTACAGTCCATGGGGTCACAAGAGTCAGACATGACTGAGCGACTAACACACAAGGAAGAGGAATCCAAATGAGTTCTGCTCTGTTACCTCGGACAGTAGTTGACCACCTTGTGATGTCACTCTACTTATTTGAAAGACTGCTTCTTGCTGTTGTCTGCTGCTCCTTGTTGAACTCCTGGTATAGACTCAGTTTGGTGTTTCTGGTTAGACTCCTTCTCTAGTTTGAACAGCTGTTGTTTTCCTTTAATTGTGAAACATGAATACAAGATTGAACAATCTACAACTTGACAGGAGTTTTAGCAGAGTAAACTGGTATAAACTCCCTTCCATCTGGGATCAAGGTTGGTTTTCCAATGGTGGAAATTATTAAAGCCGGTATTTAAGAATACCAGATCACCTATTTATAAGTCATGTAAAGGATAATTAGGAAATTCTAAAGGGAAGGCATCTTTGAGAAGGCAAACAAAATTGATAAACCTTTAGTCAAACTCAAGAAAAAAAAGTGAGAGGACTTAAATCAATAAAGTTAGAAATGAAAAAGGAGACATTGTAAACGACATCTTATAACTGGGCTTCCCTGATTGCTCAGTTGGTAAAGAATCCACCTGCAATGCAGGAGACCCTGATTTGATTCCTGGGTCAGGAAGATCCCTTGGAGAAGGAAATGGCAACCCACTCCAGTATTCTGGTCTGGAGAGTTCCATGGACTGTATAGACCATGGGGTCACAAAGAGTTGGACAAGACTGAGTGACTTTCACTTCACTATAAGTGACACCACAGAAATGCAACAGATCATAAGAGACTATTACAAGCAATGATGTGCCAATAAAATGGGCAACCTAGAAGAAATGGACAAATTCTTAGAAAGGAATAACCTTCCAAGACTGAACCAGGAAAAAATAGACAACATGAACAGACCAATCACAAGCACTGATATTGAAACTGTGATTTAAAAACTTCTAAGAAGCAAAAGTCTAGGAGCACATGGCTTCACAGGTGAATTCTATCAAACATTTAGAGAAGAGTTAATACCTATCCTTCTCAAACTATTCCAAAAAACTGCAGAGGAAGAAATACTCCCAAACTCATTCTACAAGGCCACCATCATCCTGATACCAAAACCAGACAAAGATGTCACAGAAAAAGAAAACTACAGGGCAGTATCACTGATGAACACAGATGAAACAATCCACAATAAAGGGAAGGCAGTCTTCATTAGCTGATATAGGACTGAGGATATATTTTTAACCCTTGAGAGTATCTAAATGTATCAGATTGTGTCAGGTTAGAATCTTCTGCAAGCCAAGATGAATAAGGCATCCTCATGGGCCTCCCAAGATAACTTTAAAAGGAGATAGTTTATACATAGATAGGGGTGAAATTCTGAGAGTCATAAGAGCAAGAGGAATCTCTCATGGCTACAATGAGTTCAATTCTTCAAATAATTTAGCTAGCTTGGTCTTGAAGTACTGTTGTCTCTTTCTATGATGCCTGATTACTGAGAATGGTAACAGCGGTGGAGACTTTGACTAATGTGTGCTGCCTTTTCAATTTTCTATATAACTCTGACAATGAAATGTGATCTGTTACTAGATACAGTAGAGGGGAAGAATCATTCTACAAAAACTTTGGCTACCGATGCTGCTGAGGCGTTGTGGCAGAGACAACCTGTAACCATTTAGAAAACATGCAGATTAGGGTGAATATGCTTGGGCAGCCTTGTTCTTCTGTAAATGAAGGAAGGTCTGGTGGGAGATGATCTACTTCCCTTTCTTGCTCTACAAAAGACACACAGTCTTTCCAAGATTATGTTTTTGTCATACGAAGCAAGAGGAAACTACTTGGTTCAATAAAAGCTAAAGGATCCAAACTATTGTGTGTCTAATATAATCGGCATCTTATCCTTTCCATGGGAGGTCATATCACGTAAACTATACATAATGACTTGGGCAACAGACTTAAGAGCCATCAAGGGGCCATCATGGTGCTACTATAGCCTATTTGAGTAGACTGAACATCCCGCTTTTCCCATCCAGCCCTTTTTGAGTCTGAAGCTGTTACATGGGTCGTGCAGATATTGGTGATTATTTCCTTGGGAGTCATTCTAAAGAATTTGTTTCCCTCAAGGAAAACTGAATAATTCTACCAGGCAGGGCCTTGAAACAGAATGCAGGGTTATTGTCCCAAGACTTGGAAACCACTTGAATATCTTAGGTGGTATGGGAAGGCTGCTAGGTTAGCATATTTATCAGTCAATTTGCCTTGCTGGGTTGTGTTTGAGATTTTTTTATACTATGCCCTTCAGTTTTAACTATAGCAATATGCTGGGACAATAACAATGCTTCTAAGCATTCTATTATTTCGAGTCTATTTTGGACTGGGATACCAGCTGCTGTCATGAATCCTTTCTATTTCTATAACATGCCAAGACCATGTACTACCCTAAAGGCATAGCAGCTGTCAATGTAAATGTTAACCTTCTTTCTCTCTGCTTTTATGCAAGTCTGAGTGATATCAATTAATTCAGCCATCTGAGCTGATTTAACCATTAGCATTAGCATGGCTAATATTAGCCATTAGCATGGCTTCATATTCAAGAGATGTGCATTCATCAAGTTGGAAGGTTCCATACTCTTCCTGGAGGGAGGTACCATGGATATAAATAATGAGATCAACTTGAGAAAAGGAGTTTTCTGACAAACCTAACCTAAAAAAAGATAGTTATTTGGCATTACTGAAGCAATCATGGGAGATTCTGTCAGTACATAAAGCAAACAAGGTGGCAAGGCTAAGTTTCTGACAGGAATGTGTGCTGATGTGAGAAAGGAAGAGTAGTAAGTCAAGATGTGGAATAGTACCATGTGTGTTCATTAAGAAACTGGGTCTCTACAACATGAGGAACACTTATGTCAAGCAGACGGCCTAATATTAAATCAGAAGAAGCATGGACAATTTTGGCAGTTGTGGCCACAGCTCACAGGAACAGGGTTGCCTCAGTTACTGGGTCTAAGGCCAAGCTGTAATACCTCTTGGGTCTCTGGTATCTAGTAGGCCTCTGGGATAATACTACAAGAGCATGACCCACTCATTCATGAACAAACAAAGGAAAAGGCAGCGAGCAGTTGGGAAGTCCAAGGGCAGGAGGTGAAAGCAGACATCCCATAAGGTTCTCACAAGCATCTCAAGATTATTGGGTCTGGGGATGACTCCCTAGTCACAGCATAGACAGATGCAGCAATCATAGGAAAACTAGGTATCTACACCTTACAATATCCCATAAGATCCCTAAAATCTCAGTTGTCCTTCTGTTTCAGGGAGAAAAAAAAAATGTTGGATGGTAGGTTCTTGGTTTGTGGAGACAGTCTTTCCTGTGGCTGAGGTGTCATGATCAAGATATCAGACATACAAGCATAACTGAATTTTGTCACGAGGCATCTTGTGATCCATTCTTGCTAATGTCTTAAGAAGGTATTCAGTGTCCAAAAGGGACCTGTCATAACTGTCAGAACATACAAGGAAGTCATTTATATACTGGATTACTGTGGAGTCTCCTGGGATTTTTAAGTCTTTCAAATTGGCATTTAGGGTACGCAAGAGTAGGTAGAGGCATCAGTAAATTCCTGAGGCATAACAGTTCAGGTATATCGTTGGTTTTCTCAGTGAAAACAAGGAAAGGTTAGAGTTCCCTATGAAAGGGAATCCTCAAAAAAGCTGAATATATAAATGACTGTGAAATACTGGGTGCTGGAAAGTATAGTGAAGAGGATAGTGTTAGGATCAGGAAACAAGGAAAATCTAAATTTGGCCATTTTACTGGCAGATGTCAGACCTTGAACTAATTAACATCCCTCCCCATTAGTTTCCTTAATGGCCAAAATGGGAGTACTGTATGAACCAAAAGTGAAGACAAAATTTCCTGTCTAACAAAGTCTGGAATGCTAGGTAAAGCCTCTCAAGTCCTTCTGGTTTTGGATGATATTGAGGAATCCTAGGGAGGTGTGTGAAAGAATCTATTTCCAGTTTGAGGGGTTCAGCATCCTGCATGTGTCTGATATTGCTGAAACTTTTGCCCATTAATAAAAAGCAATGCTTCATAACAGTTGATTTAAATCTTCGGTCAAATAAGTGCTAGGCTGAAGGGGGAAAAGAAATTCAGGCAAGGTGAACAAAGCCCTTAGGGGACATAGGGATGAAGGGGAGAAGCTGAGGATCTGTAGGAAGGAGTCTTTTAGAAGCACAATAGAATCCGATACCGTAACTAATGAGAAGCTCCCTAACAGATTTATTTGGGTGGAAGAACTGAGAAGGATGTTGTTTCGAGCTTTAAAGGGTTCTACAGAAATATTAAGAGACTGAGCTAGAAGAAATTATGAGGTACATTATTAGAACCACCACTGTTCAAGTTTTGAACTCCAAGGAAGGGGGACAGGAAATGAAGTGCTGTTAAAAGTGGAATGTGTTGCTCTTATATCATTGAAAAAGTTGGAGGGGTGCCCTTCAACTTGAAGGGTTATTTTCTCTAGTGAGTTTAGTAGCAGTTGAGAGCAGTGGGCACTTACTTCCTCCGAGGGGAAGCAATCATGCTCTGATGAGAAAAAGACCCCAGCTTCCCCTTTCTCTTGAGGTCTAGACAATCTCAGACCTAACTTTTTTTCCTCAAAAGTTTGGCAAGTGTCTTGATCAAAGAGAACCTGTGACTTTGGAGCTTGACATAGATTAAATTTGTCAGGTTTTTCTGACTGCTTTAATTGCTAGGCCATAAGGTTAGATTGTGTATTTTCCATTTTCAGAAACACTATTTTTCATAATGCTAGGCTACTATTTGGACCTCAGATGTGTTTGCATTTTGCCAGTTAATATTTTCCTGTAACATGTCATAGTGCTCTGATCTGACACCATTTCTGAAGCTTGTGCTTAGAGGCTATTTGGGAAGTCATTTCTAGCTCTGAATGCCTTTCCATATTGTTGCCAGTCTATGGTGACAGCCACAGTTTTCTGTCTTTGCTGGGGAATGTCCCCTAGTCATTTTTCCTTTTACTTCTCTTAGTTTCCAATGGAAATCGTGTAGTCTGAGACTCCTGAAGGTTTTCAAAGGTGATCCATTTGGCTTTTTAAACCAAAGGAAGGTATCTCCAGGCCCAATCAATAGGTGTTTACGTTGATATAAAGGGGAATCCAGGAGAACAGGCTCCTAGAACAATTCTAAATTGTTCGGTAAAGCTTCTCTTTCCTTTCAGAGGTCAGAAAAGCCTTTGACGATGGCCTGTAATTCAAAGTAAAACCAAGGTCCCTAGGTTTCATCTGTAAGAGATGGGGGCATTGTGAACTTTATGGTTACAGGAAGTTGAGGGGCCAGGGTATGACTGATGGAGGATATCCTGGGGGAAAAAGGATTCAGAAGAGGACTAGGAGGGAAATATTTGGATGTCAGGGGGATAATTTAGGCTGCTTGTTGGATTGGAAAAATGTTTTCTGTAGAAATTGCTTAAGAGCCTCAGACTTTGAGGGAGGCTTGAATTATTTAGCCATTTTTCAGCTTCTTCTGACCAAGAGAAGTAACGAGAACCCTTTGGGTTCAAGATTTTGGTATCCTTTACTCTGGGGCTCCTTTTAGGTGGATTAATTTGGGGAAACCCCAGAGGAACCACTGCAGCTCAGAGGTTTAGTAAACTTTGCCAGGGAGAAAGGAAGTGGATAGTATTAGAGTGGAGTGGTTAAGCATGTAGCCTGCAAGAGCTTGAGAAGGAGGAGGGAGTCTAACCATTTAAGAATACTCTATGTTCTTGACTAATGATAGCTTCATACTTATGAAGAAAGAGGTCTGGGACTAGTTTCTGTTTGCCTGAGACTCAATACAAGTTCTAAAGTATATTTGATTCTTTTTTAAAAATTTATTTGGCTGCACCAGGTCTTAGTTGCAGCATGCAGGATCTTTATTTGCAGCATGTGGGATCTAGCTCCCTGACCAGGGATCAAACCCAGGCCCCCTGCATTGGGAGCACAGAATCTTAGCAACTGGACCACCAGCAAAGTTGATTCTTATCAAAATCTCTTCTCACCATGCTTGGATAGATATTTATCCAGAGTTCTGGAATCTGGAATCAGATTCACCACTGGATACCCAAATAAGCAGGCAAATTGGAGACAAAAGGCCTCAGTGCATGCTGAGATATCATTGTCATGTTGTCATGTCTGAGGGTCTGATGGTGACTCCAATCCAGATTTAAGTTACCACACAAGAAATTGTTAAAGAGGACCAGAGCTCGATACTAGTTACAAGTTGCCAACTTTTTTCAAAAACTATTGCAACTTTTTTCAAAAACTATTGCAATAGAGATAAAAGATGAATTCAGTATAGAAATGAGTTCAATTACAAATACAAATGGGAATTTGTAGACAAAGAACAAAGTGACAGGGTCAGTGGGTAAAGAATTACTATGAGGAGACATCAAGGGTAGGGGGATTTTTCAAAGTTGACTTAACAGGATTCTTGCTGAAGGCAGGTCAAGGTGATGAAGGGTAGAGGATTCTCTCTAAATTAACTTAGCAGGATTGCTGTTAGGATTGGACTCAGTAAGCATCGATGTGGAAGCCCAACATCAAATCCCAGCTGAGAAAAGGGCACAAAGAAACCTGTCTAAAGTTTGGTCAAGAACAGTCTTTTTCACCTCCCTCCAATTACATTTCAACAAAGATAGCCCTATTCACATCCCTACTCTAAGCTTAGTGTTCTGTGCAGTTTCAGATTCAGGCCATTTTGATCTGTAGTAGACTACAGAACACAGGAAATCTGCCAGTTATCTTTTCAATACAAAAATCACTGAGAAAGCTATTAAGCATCCCTATTTCATTAGAGGTATCTCCAGCATTAGCTTCAGCAGATGTTGGCCTAATAGGTATCCTACTGAGCACTATAATGTAAGGAACATCACAAGGAGGAACGGATAATTTCTGTAAATATCTATCATCACATACTGGGTCTGCAATTCAGAGTGTAATCCTTTTGTATTAGGGTTGTTATTTTTAAAAACTTCTACCCTATTAACTCCCCCAACCATGCCCCCTCCCACCAAAACACACACAAGCCCTTAGTAATTAAAAACAAAAGCTCTATTTCAGATGTTTTGTTCATTTGTGCTTTTAGGTAACTTGTTTGAACAAAGGAGTCCATGGCTAAAAATATCAATCAATAAAATAGACATTTTTCAAAACACCAGGTGAAGAAGGAGAATCTCCTGGACACCATGTCAACTCCAATTAAAAAGGACTGTTGGGGCTGTGTAAAAATAATCTTGGCGTAGATGTGTGCAGAACTTTACAAGTGTGAAAAGGTCACTAAGACAAGGTAGTGCCAACAAAACAAGAGAAAATGAGCTTTGGAACCAGGTCTGCTGGTTTTTCAACCAGGGGCTGCAATGCCCATCTTAAGGGGTACTTAAAAATTCACAGGGGCATGTTTAGTAGGGTATTACAGATATTGAAAGCCTTGGAGGAGAAGTACTAAAACTTCCCATCCCTATGACGCCACAGATTGGCCCTGGTGTCGGGCAGGTACCTCCTCAGTCTTCATTGTTCACTGTCCTCCTCACCTAAATATGCCAACTTTGAAGCTCATGACAACATGAATCTCCCTCCTCCTCCTTGATACTATCGTTTTAAAGACATCGTAATAACTCCCTCTGAGCAACTAGTTCAAAGTCATTTTCCTGTACCACCCCTGCCATGGTTCTCCATGACTTCAACATCCCCTGGAATGAGGCATCCCAGCACCACTGCCTCTTGGGCTGTTACACTCTCTCCACGCTTTTCACTTTCTCTACACTTTCAATGCAAGATTAATCCTTAGTCCTCACCTCACTTAACTTGTATCCATCATCTGCTGCAGTCCATCACCCCTTCTTTCTTGAACCACTGTGCTCACATCACCCTCAGAGCATCACTCTTTCTAGGATTTCCTCCTCTGTTACTGCCACTCTTTCTTGGATTTCATTAGTTATCCCTCATCCTTTCCCTAATGTTTAAACACTGGAATGTCCCAGGGCTTCACTTCAGAGTTTTGTTTTATCCACATTCTATCTCTAGGTGATTTCACCAGTCTAATGACTTTACTCTGGAGAATTCAAAACTCCTCCTTCCAGTCGAGGCCTCTTTCCTGAACTTCAGGCTCACATAACAGTTACCTACTTAACATCACTATTTCTATGCTAATATTCATCTTAATCAATAACATGTCCAAACACAGATTCTTGAGTTTTTTCCCCAAAGTGACTTTTTAAATAAAGTCCTCCCATCTCAGTAAATGGTAATTTTACTGTTGTATTATTTCAGGGCAAGCAAACTTTGATGCTTCCCACTTGATTTGTTAGCAAATTTGTCACCATAATCTACAAAACAGAAGCAAAATTTAAGCATTTCACTACTACCACTACTGCCATCCTGGTCTTACCACCAACATCTTCAGCCTGGATTACTGCGAAGTTTCTTCAGTGATCTTTTTCTACTCAGTCTATTCTTGGAGAAGCCAGAGTGATTCTTTTAAAGTGTAAGTTTCCACTATTTATTTGACCAGTTCACCTCATAGATTCCTTTCTCCTGGAAGCTCTTAAAACCCTAAATTTCTGTAGCATTTATTTAGTTGTTGATATATGCTATCTTTCCAAATTTCAATGGGTTCTGTTTTTATAGGTATTTGTTTATATGGCTCATTTCCCCAAGTAGATTCTCAAGCTACTTGAATACAGGTATTTGTTAACACTTCTTTGTGTTAACACTTCTTCGTGTTCCCCATTAGATATGTAACAAACTTAGAGACTCAGTATCTTCAGTTGTTGTTGTTCAGTCACTAAGTTGTGTGGACTCTTTGTGACCCCATGACTAGAGCAAGCCAGGCTTCCCTGTCCTTCACCATCTCCTGGAGCTTGCTCAAACTCATGTCCATTGAGTCAGTGATGCCATCCAATCATCTCATCCTCTGTCCAATACTTCTTCTCCTGCTCTTAATCTTTCCCCGCACCAGGGTCTTTTCCAATGAGTCAGCTCTTCGCATTATGTGGCCAAAGTACTGAAGCTTCAACAGCAGTCCTTCCAATGAATATTCAGAGTTAATTTCCTTTAGGATTGACCGGTTTGATCTCCTTGATATCCAAGGGACTCTCAAGAGCCTTCTCCAGCACCACAATTCAAAAGCATCAGTTCTTCTTTATAGTCCAACTCTCACATCCATACACAACTACTGGAAAAAACATAGCTTTGATTATATGGACCTTTGTGAGCAAAGTGATGCCTTTATTTTAATACACCACATAGATTTGTCACAACTTTTCTTCCAAGAATTAAGCGTCTTTTAATTTCATGACTGTAGTCACTGTCTGCAGTGATTTTGGAGCCCAAGAAAATAAAATATGGCATTGTTTCCCTTTTTTCCCCATCTATTTGCCATGAAGTGATGGGGCCAGATGCCATGATCTTAGTTTTTTTAATGTTGAGTTTTAAGCTAGCTCTCCTCTTTCACTCTCCTCTTTCACCTTCATCACGAGGCTCTTTAGTTCCTCTTTGCTTTCTGCCATTAGAGTGGTATCATCTGCATATCTGAGCTTGTTGATATTTTTCCCAGCAATCTTGATTCCAGCTTATGATTCATCCAGCCCAGCATTTCACATGATGTACTCTGTATATAAATTAAACAGGGTGACAATATACAGCCTTGACATACTCCTTTCCCAATTTTGAATCAGTCTGTGGTTCCATGTCTGGTTCTAACTGTTGCTTTTGACCTGCATACAGGTTTCTCAAGAGACAGGTAAGGTGGTCCCATTGCTTTAAGAATTTTCCACTGTTTGTTGTGATCTACACAGTCAAAGGCTTTAGCATAGTCAATGAAGCAGATGTTTTCCTGAAATTCTCTTGCTTTTCTAAGATCCATTGTATGTTAGCAATTTGATATCTGTTTCCTCTTCCTTTTCTAAATCCAGCTTGTACATCTGGAAGTTCTCAGTTCACATACTGCTGAAGCCTAGCTTGAAGGATTTCGAGTGTTACCTTGCTAGTGTGTGAATTGAGTACAGTTGTGTGGTAGTTTGAACATTCTGTGGCATTGCCCTTCTTTGGGATTGGAAGCAAACTAACCTTTTCTAGTCCTGTGGCCACTGCTGAGTTTTTCAAATTTGGTGGCATATTGAGTGTAGCACTTTAACAGCATCCTTTTAGGATTTGAAGTAGTTCAGCTGGAATTCCATCACCTCCACTAGCTTTGTTCATAGTGATGCTTCCTAAGGCCCACTTGACTTCACATTCCAGGATGTCTGGCTCTAGGTGAGTGATCACACCGTAGTGGTTATCTGGGTCATTAAGATCTTTTTTGTATACTTCTTCTGTGTATTCTTGCCATCTCTTCTTAATCTTTTCTGCTTCTATTAGATCCTTGCCATTTCTGTCCTTTACTGTGCTCATCTTTGCATGAAATGTTTCCTTGGTATCTCCAACTTCCTTGAAGAGATCTCTAATCTTTCTCATTCAATTATTTTCCTCTATCTCTTTGTATTCTTCACTTAAGAAGGTTTTCTTGTCTCTCTTTGTTATTCTCTGGAACTCTGCATTTGGTTGGATATATCTTTCCCTTTCTCCTTTGCCTTTCACTTCTCTTCTTTTCTCAGCTATTAGTAAGGTCTCCTTAGACGACCACTTTGCATTCTTGCATTTCTCTTTCTTGGTGATGGTTTTGGTCACCACCTTCTGTACAATATTATGAACCTCTGTCCACAGTTCTTCAGACACTCTGTCTACTAGATCTAATCCCTTGAATCTATTCATCACCTCCACTGTATAATCATAAGGGATTTCATTTAGGTCATACCTGAGTGGCCCTAGTCGTTTTCCCTGCTGCTGCTGCTTAGTCACTCTGTTGTGTCCAACTCTGTGCGAGCCCATGGACTGTGGCCCACCAGGCTCCTCTATCCATGGGATTCTCCAGGCAAGAACACTGGAGTGGGTTGCCATTTCCTTCTCCAGGGGATATTCCCAACCCAGGGTTCAAACCCAGGTCTCCTGCACTGCAGGCAGATTCTTTACCATTGAGCCACCAGGGTTTTCCCTACTTTCTTCAATTTAAGTCTGAATGTGGTGTCTGCCCAAATGTGGGATCTGTGGAGTCTGCTCTGCAGACACCACATTTGGGCAGAGTCCACAAATGTGAGAATGATAAGCCTTCCTCCTCTTCTTTGTAATTCCCACACCATCTATGTGTGCCATACATGAGCACACACGGGGCACACACGCACACACACACACACACACACACACACACACACACAGAAGCACGGGGTTTGCCTCCAACCCTAGAAGCAGCCATCTGAGTCATCTGCAGGAAGCCAGCCAGGAAGCATCTGATCCACCAACTGCAGTGAAAATATGGTTGAGTTACTTGGCCTCTCTTAGCCTCAGTTTCCTCTAGATGGGGATGTCTTAAGTTCTTGAAATTCCAATATTGTGACCATAACTCTAGCATATCATTTCCCCCATAAAGGATGGTAACATGTAAGGAAAACAAAAATTAATTTCTGAAAGCTCTCAATGATTTTATAAATACAGGACACATTTTGTGTAAATCTATTGAAATGAATTTTGCCACTTTCATACCCAATCTTGCAGTATATTATAACTCTAGTGAGGTTAAAGATGAACTTAGCTGATTGTAATGAAGTGGAAGCAATGATGATAGAGGAATACCTGCTGAGTGTCTCTGGAATTGTATTTCTCTTGAAAAGCTACACATTTCCGGAACTTCAATTAAAACGACTCTCCAATTTTCTCTAATACTTTCTTTTTAATTGGATGAGCATATTTTGCATAGGCCAGAGTATCCACTAAAGACATTTCAGAAGCCCCACACCTTTTTCCTTTTCCTCATATAAACTGTAGGAGGCCCATTGACATCATGTATGAGAAATTGAAGCTATTGTTTCAACACTACATTATCTAATGCAACCAGCATGTTTGTTTTTCTTCTAAAAGTCAAATTAGACTAATTGCTTCGATTTTTATCCTCTCCCATCATCGCCAATAGCTGACATCTTTAATTTCTGATGTACTTTCAAAACAAAACATTGATTTATTATTGCATATGGAACAAACAAGACACAACATTGTTTTGCTAGGGATGCTCAAGGATAGGACAGGCTCAGTGACTTGTTACTCCCCCCCAGTTTGTGCAATTCAAATGCCTGTCTCTATTCAAGACACTCTGCTAGTACAATGTCAGTGCTGCTCATGAATCCTTGAGCCTACACAAACCCTCTCTGTCAGTACTAGGGAACAAGCGTGTTGAAAATGGGAAGTCAGTTTAAAAGCAGATATTTAAAAAAACTGTCTCACAAAGGAAATCTCGATCATTCTATCATTAAGCAATTAGGTCTGAACATAATGGCAAAAGTATAATAACAGCTAAAATACTGTAGCTGTGTGATAGGGATCTGTGCAAAATCTGAATTAAGATTACAGGCTGGCTATGTATTTATAGCACATCTGTTTTTCTGAGTCCGGGCTTCTGTTTCTTCTCTCAGGCTGTAAAAGGTGGGGGGGGGGGGGTGGGCATTGAGGTGTTGCATTTTTGCTATCCTCTTACCCTTACTGTGCTGCCTTGGTGGGATTCACAGGGTTCTACTTGAGGCCCCGTGAGCATTCTGAAGAGTCCTTTGTTCTCTCTTACTTTTACCTTCCTCAAGGCCAATGCCACTCCAGCTCAGGCTTGCTCCTCATTTGCCAGGGGCCCAGGATTCCAGTGGAGCCTGGAGAAGCTTGCATACGTGCCTAATCTCAGAGGAGATGAAATCAAACAGGACCCTGAGGAGCCCTCCCAAGGACAAATCCTTTCCATGTCCCCTGTTTCTTGTTTGTTGGAAATAGGCTTCATTCAGCCTCCCTGAGCTTCCCTGAGTTCCAAAGCTCAAACAGTTGCTAATCAAGGAAGGAAGGGGATGCAGAAAGAGGAGAGGAGTAATCAAGAAACAATAGTGCAGAGATTAAAGCAAGGTCCTGGTTCCACCTCAAGAAATTTACATAACAATATCTGAGTTCTTCGGCAGGAACTAAGGCCTCTGGGGAATGGGGGCTTCCCCAGTGGCTCAGGGGCAAAGAATTCACGTTCAGTGCAGGAGAGACAGGAGAGGCTGGTTTGATCCCTGGGTGAGAAAGACCCCCTGGTGAGGAAATAGCAACCCACTCCAGTATTCTTGCCTGGAGAACCCCATGGACAGAGGAGCCTGGCAGGCTACAGTCCATGGGGTTGCAAAGAGTTGGACTTTGCAAAGAGTTGGACACTGAGCGACTGAGCTTGAGCCCAAGGCCTCTACCTAGGTAGAGGATGGGAATTTCAGGCTGAGCACAAGATCCCTGGAGCACCACCCTGTTACCTCACCACCAACAAACCAGACTACCCTAAAGCCTTTTACTATGTGGAGTACAACAAACTGTGAAAAATTCTTAAAGAGATAGGAATACCAGACCACATCACCTGTCTCCTGAGAAATCTGTACGCAGATCAAAAAGCAACAGTTAGAAACGGACAGGGAACAACAGACTGGTTCCAAAATTGGGAAAGGACTATGTCAAGGCTGTATAGTTTCACCCTGCTTATTTAACTTAAATGCAGAGTACATCATGTGAAATGCTGGGCTGGATGAAGCTCAAGCTGGAATCAAGATTCCCAGGAGAAATATCAATAACCTCAGATATGCAGATGACACCACCCTTATGGCAGAAAGTGAAGAGGAACTAAAGAGCCTCTTGATGAAAGTGAAAGAGGAGAGTGAAAAAGCTGGCTTAAAACTCAACATTCAAATAACTAAGATAATGGCATCTGGTCCCATCACTTCATGGCAAATAGATGAGGAAACAAGGGAAACAGTGACAGATTTTATTTTCTTCGACTCCAAAATCACTGCGGATGGTGATTGTAGCCATGAAATAAAAAGATGTTGCTCCTTGAAAGAAAAGCTATGACAAACCTAGACAGCATATTAAAAAGCAGAGACATTACTTTGCCAACAAAGGCTCATATAGTCAAAGCTATGGTTTTTCCAGCAGTCATGTATAGATATGAGAGTTGGACCATAAAGAAGGCTGAGTGCTAAAGAACTGAGGCTTTTGAACTGTGGTTCAGGAGAAGACTCTTGAGAGTCCCTTGGACTGCAAAGAGCTCAAACCAGTCAATCCTAAAGAAAATCAGTCCTGAATATTCATTGGGAGGACAGATGCTGAAGCTGAATCTCCAAAACTCTGGCCACCCGATGTGAAAACCCAACTCACTGGAAAAGACTCTGATGCTGGGAAAGACTGAAGGCAAGAGAAGAGGACAACAGAGGATGAGATGGTTGGATGGCATCACCAACTCAATGGACTTGAGTTTGAGCAAACTTCAGGAGATGGAGAAGGACAGGGAAACCTGGTGTGCTGCAGTCCATAGGGTCGCAAAGAGTAGGACACAACTGAGTGACTGAACAATGTCCCCAAATGATCAAGTGCAATTAATTTCCCCCTTCTCCCTTTAAAAAACTTCCATGGTGGAACAGAAACTTTGGAGTTGGGTTTTGGACACAAGTCTAACATTGCCCCAGGTTGCTAACCTCCTAAATAAAGCAAACTTTCCTTTCCATGTACACTTGTCTCAAGCATTGGCTTTCCAGCAGTAAGTAGCCTAACCTCAGCTGGATAATGGAGAGAGTCATGGAACACTGTGCTACCGCTGCTAGTGACTTCTCCCCATGTGGTGATGACTGCTTTCACAAGCAGTAGGTATTACTGCATTTCAAGGGCAGACAACCTGGCCTGAGACTAAGCCTACCAATCCACCAGTCTCTCACTTATATCAAGAGAGTAGTAATTGCAGTTTCTTCTAATGGTAGGAAATATAGTTCTCTACCCCAGGTTTCTGTCTGCTTTGCTCCCTCTTGGAAATCAGTCTAAATCACCCCTATTTCTAGTTAAAGCTTTCCTCCAAGTTCATTTAAGAGATTTGATTGAAATCTGATGTGACAGAAGTTTAATAAATGATGGCTATTACTTTTATTATTCATGCATATAGCCATTCATCAATGATGGCTTTTTCCTCGGTTCTAGGCATACCCTTAATGTTCTGCTTGGATTTTGTTAAAAAAAAAAAATATATATATATATATATATATATATATCTCAGAATGTATCAAGGAAGAACAAGAATTAACTGCATAGCTCACTGATGTCCGTTGTTTAAAAAAAAAAAAAAAGACACAGGCCTCCAATGGAGTCACTTGTGCTACTAAGCCCCATGCCAGCAAATCACAACTTAATACCTAAAATAATTGTAGTTTTAGTTATTATACAGAGGAATTTTAAGCCAATCAGTCTGGAATTTCCTGATCAACACTAGAAAGGTAATCTGCATGAGAGATTCTCATGCTTCCCTCAAAGGAAGACAACCTTGCAGGAAATAGTTCTTTCATTTTTACTTTTGTCTCATTCCCATTCTGCCTCTAAAAATCTTCATTTTATAGAGCTCCTTGGAGCACCTTTCTACTTGGTAGATGTAATGTTTCCTGATTCATGTATTATTGAATAAAGCAAGTCAGATCTTCAAATTTACTCAGTTGAACTCCATTTTTTAACACCATAAACACTTTTTCCTCAAGATCCCAGACTTGGTTTCTGTGCCTCGACTTTAAGAAATACAGAAGAATGGGTCACATTTTTCTAAAAAGAGTTGCTGTTTAGAATCATCCCAAATTTTAAACTTCTGCTATAAATAACACAAAGCTTCCTTATTAATGAAGGGGGAGAGAATATATTACTCATAATTTGATTATTAAAAAAAAACCACACAGCAGATACAGGAAAAGATCTAAAAACTGAGTACAACTTGAAATTTTCTGAGATATTTACATTTATATTTACATTTACAAATGTCCATTTGTAAGCGTGTCTCCCTCTCTGTACCGGGAAGAAATGGGTGACTCTAAAACTCTAGAAACTCTTACTAAGGAGAAGGCGTGGCCTTAAATCTGTATAACAACCTTAGCCTTGTTTATTGTGGTTTTCCTGGTTACCTCCCACAACTGGCTTTCCACTCCTTCCCCCAATTTTCTTATGTGGAGCTAAAAATGGTATTTAAGCTGGTATCTTCGGCCATTTCAGAGTTAATCAGTTTGCTTGAGGCTCTCCCATGTATATATGGGGTATACATGTTATTAAACTTCTGTTTTTCTCTTTTTAATCTTTTATTACATGGTGTGTCAGCCAAGAACCTAGACAAGTATAGGGAAAACTATTTTTCCTTCTGTAAATTAACATGTTATTTTTTAAACTATTAATTTTAAAAAACCATATTATTCATGAACCTATTATAGTGATGTGCTATAGAGTCCATGGGTATATGATTATAGTTCTGATAGCTGTAATTTTTATGTCACTAATACTTATGTACTAGATCTATGGAAATTTTAGTTCCTAATTTTGTGTAGCTAACATTTTATTTACTTTAGCTTCTTGAATATTTTGCATATTTTTCTGTTGGCTTGTAAAAAGCTTGGAAATCACAGATAATGAAATCAGTTCAGAGACAGGAAACTTCTTACACTCTGATTATGAAAACATCCTAGCAGAGTACTAGGAATGATTGAGCTACCCCAAGCCACAAACTCAGTTCTTAATGGATAACTAGAAAACACATAAACATTATAGCATCTTCTGATTGGTTCCCTATTACAACTTTAATAGCAACATCTCAAATTTTATATACCTTATATTTATATCTTATACTTTAGAAAGGTATATAAGATATTTTTATGGTCATTTGCCTTTTGTAGTTGTTGTTCAGTTGCCAAGTTGTGTCTGACTCTTTGCAATCCCATAAACTGTAGCACGCCAGGTTTCCCTGTCCTTCACTATCTCCCTGAGTTTGCTCAAACTCATATCCACTGAATCAGGGATGCCATTCAATCATCTTATAATTTGTTGCCCCCTTCTCTTATTGACCTTAATCTTTCTATCAGGGTCTTTTCCAATGAGTCAGCTCTTCACATCAGGTAGCCAAAGAATTGGAGCTTTGGCCTTAGCACCAGCCCTTCCAATGAATATTCAGGGTTGATTTTGTTTGGGATTGACTAGTTTGATCTCCTTGCTGTCCAAGGGACTCTCAAGAGGCTTCACAGTTAGAAAGCATCAATTCTTCAGCCTTCTTCATGGTTCAACTCTCACATCCATGTGTGTGTGCTTAGCCACTCAGTCATGGCTGACTTTTTGTGACCTCATGGACTGTAGTCTGCCAGGCTCCTTTGTTCATGGGGATTCTACATGACTATTGGAAAAACCATAGCTTTGACTATATGAACTTTTGTTGGCAAAGTGATGTCTCTGCATTTTAGTACACTGTCTGCTGCTGCTGCTGCTGCTGTTGCTGGTAAGTCACTTCAGTCGTGTCCAACTCTATGCGACCCCATAGACGGCAGCCCACCAGGCTCCGCCGGGATTCTCCAGGCAAGAACACTGGAGTGGGTTCCCATTTCCTTCTCCAATGCATGAAAGGGAAAAGTGAAAGTGAAGTCGCTCAGTCGTGTCTGACTCTTCGCGACCCCATGGACTGCAGCCTACCAGGCTCCTCTGTCCATGGAATTTTCCAGGCAAGAGTACTGGAGTAGGTTGCCATTGCCTTCTCCTAGTACACTGTCTATTTGCCTTTAAATCACTAATTTAAAATACTGCACTAGATTGACCTTCTTGAGAATTAGACAGATTAACGCATTCTGTCTTATTCATCTCTCATTTATTAGATCATGCATCATTGCCTAGCATTGGTAATGAAATGTTAAAACAGCAACAACAAAAATAATGACCATAGTAATACTGGTTAATACTTAATACTTTTCACAAGTTAAGCATAGATGTGATGACTTTACATGGGTTATTAAATTTATGTAACAGATGAGAAAACTGAGGTACAGATTAAGTAAATGATCTGAAGTCATGCATCTTGATAGAACTAGGGTCCTAATCTAGGCCATACATATCCAGTCTACTCTTTAAACCTCTGTCACAATGCTCAACACACACTTGCTCAATAGATAAAATAATCCCAACACAAACATTCTCTGTCTCTTTTTCTATGTTTTACTATTGTGCCCATTTTTTAAAACTGTACTGGACTTTCTACCCATCACTTTGAAATTTAAATTCCTTGGTGTACAATCTCCCACACACTATGCTCCTCCCTTGTTTTAGTCCACCAAGAAGTTCCTCAACTTCTTTCACAGTCTTCATCCCCAAAAGAATTAACCTTGGCAATGGTTACTTGAGTCTTAAATGTCACTCAGTTTATTTCAGATCACTGGAACCCATCTTCAGGCCCCAAAATACTCAAGGAACTTGTAAAGTGCTTTCATCTCAGTCAGCAAATGGAAAGCTAAAAGGAAATTAAGTATCACAATGGAACAGTAGTATAAATAAGAATCTTATGAAAACCAAGAAGAACCCTGAGGGGATTTCTTAGGTATAAACCCTTTCCATATCCCAGGTTTCTTGTTTGTAGGAAAGAGACTTCAGTTAGCCTCCAAGACCTTCCCTGAGTACCAAAGGGCAAATTCAAGCAGTTGCTAATTAGAGAAGGGAGGGAATGCAGAAACAAAGAGGAGCAGTCGAGAAACTATAGTGTAGCTGTTAAAGCAGGATCTTGGTTCCTCCTTAAGGAATATACTGATACATAACATTATATTTTTGAGTTCTTCTACAGAAACCAAGGCCTCTACCCTAGTGGAGGATGTAACTTCAGGCTGAGCACAAGATTCCTGGAGCACCACCCTGTTATCTCACCACCAATGAATCAGAAGAAAGTCACACACCCTGTAGCCCCCATCCCAAATTTTGACCATGGAAGCTTCTCCCTCAGAACCATTGGGGAGTTGGGGGTTTTTGAGCACAAGCCACCGATTCTCCTTGCTTGACCCTGCCATAAACCTTTCTCTGCTCCAAATTTGAATGTTTTCAATTGTTTGGCCTCACTGTGTGCCGGGCACGGGAACGTGCGTTTGGCAATGCTATGACAGCTGTTCTGGTCAGTCATTTTATAGACGAATTTACAAATGACTGAATTTTCATTTAGGACATTGAGTTCTTCCCATTTTTATAGGGCTAGTTTTTTCTTTGTACACTATAAATATGTGAGAAAATCTTTAGGATTCCATTTTATTACCTTGGGAAGAATAAAACTTTTCAGTAATTTATAAAATTCCTTCTGATTATTATTCTGTGAGTATTCCATATGAAACTGAACAGGATCCTGTGGAGCTACTGGGCATGGAAGTGTTTCTGTGTCTCCCATTTCTTCTTTGTAGGGAATAGGCATCAAGCCTCCATGACCTTCCCTGAGTTCCAAAGGGCAGGTTCAAACAGTTGTTAATCAGGGAAGGGAGTGTATGTGAGAGGAGTAACACAAGGGAGGAGCAACACAAGGGAGAAACAATAGTGCAGCCTTGGGGAAGGATCCTGGTTCCATCTCAAGAGATAGACATAACAATATCTTTGAGCTCTTCTGCAGAGCCAAAACCCCCAACAAATGGAAGATATTAACTACTTGATGAAGCATTCTTCATTCCAGAAAGGTCACAGTTTGATAACATTGAGCACCTCAGAAGCTCATCAGGAGACCACTTGAGGTCAGATTAAAGTAATGTAAACCTTCCACACTCTGATCCTTTATCCACAACCCCACCCTTGAACCATTTCTATAAAACTCACCAAATCCCCCTGGCTCAGGACACACAGTTTTGAAGGCACGAACGAGCCTACTGTGTACCCCTTTGCCTGGCAAGGCAATATAGCTACTCTTTTCAACTTCACCTAAAATTCCATCTCTGAGATTCAAACCAGCACCTATGCAAAGACACCAAATTTTTTGCATCAGTCACAAGCATCAGGCTCACAGCTGCATGGCTGTAAGTTCTATTGCAACAGGATACAGTCTTCAGTCATCAAGGTCTCACAAACAGAAGAGGGTAATGATCAAATTTAATAGGTCAATATTTACACGTTTTTCCTAGACATGTTGAGCAATTTACCACAAACTTCCTACCTGGAAGCAATCTGGAGTTTTGGTAAAGTCCCAGGTTGGAGAACTTCCTCCATTTGACACTGAAGGGACTCTCATCAATATGGGTTTTAAACTTTGAATGTAAAATAGGAAATATAAAGCAACATTATTAATACAGGGGCCTTCTATATAGGCAATAGCCAAGGATGCTTGATGTCACCAAAAGCATTAAACAAACTAGGTGAAAAGGTTTAATATTAAAATGTTATCTTTCTATAATATGTGTTTTCAAGGACTTTATTATGTATAGGTGATTTGAGATAGAGATTTTGGAATCTTTTTTTAAAGCACAGGGTATTATAAACAAAAAACTGAGTCTGAACAGTTGAGAAAAATTAAATATAAGATTCAATTTTTTTGAATTTGTTAGGTAGTTAGAATAGTAAAAAGGAGTCCAGAACGGTGGTGGCTAAAAGACAAAGAAGGGGAAAGCCCTCAAAAATAGAACTAAGGAAGGTCTGAGGAGAAGAGTGAGAACCTCAAGTAAAACAAACAGCCCTCCTGGCTAGCCTAATTTACATAGGGCAGGCTGGGGGGGGGGGGACATATAAAAAGAGGAATCAAAATTGAGCTCGAGGCTTCTGTTCTCTATTGGGTCTTTTGGGTCAGCCTGCCCTCGTGCCTTGAGGATGTATTTTCCTTTGCTTGCCAAATAAAACAGAGCTGTAACATGGAGCTGTAACACTGGTCTGTCTGTCACTTCAAATTTTTGCTGCAGCAAGACAGAACTGAGGAAATTACTCACTTCCCCGACATATATGGTGCTGTTTCTTGGATTTAACCTGGCTGAAACAATCTCAGCTCGGCCCCCACAAGGCAGAAGCCAAGCACAGCAGAAGCCCAGCTCGGTGAAAGCTCCCACGGTAGAAGCTGAACGCGAAGAAAACCCAGCGCAGGGGAAGTGACAACAAGCCCACCATGCTGGAAACTGGGACAACAAAAACAACTCGGTAGAAAGCTCAGGCGGCTCAGTCTCAGATTCCAGAAGACTTCCGGTTAAGGTAGGAGGTCCTGGCTCCTATGGCTGGAAGGCCATATGGCTAACAAAATCTTAATTCCTCTAAATCTCTCATTTCTTGTTTCCTCAAATCCCCCTGCGAATAGGCAAGTGGCAGTGGGTGCAATTGAGGAACTATGGAGAGGCTACTCCTCAGTCTGTCCTGAAGGCTCCACTATCTTCTGTGCTCTAGTCGCTGTTGCCCAAGTGGGTGGGGATTATTCTATCCTTAATCTTCTTTGTGCCAAGGATCAGGCCAATGAAAATGGTGTGCACAGGTCAGGTACTTAGCAGATTTTCCAGCAGGTTATGAAGGGGATTCCTTAGCACATTTTTCTCACTGCATTTTCCTCCCATCCTTCAGCTCCTCTCTCCCAGGACTTGAGCCTGGTCAAAACCCACGTTGCCTGGCTTCAGGACCTAATGAAGCTCAGGCTCTTGATGTCTCATTGCAAAAAATTCAGTGGGAGACACAGAGATAGGTAAGAGGTAGATTTGTTCAGTTTCAGAGAGAAGCACAGTCCACAGGGTGTGGGCCATCGAAGGGGGCGAGTGTGGTGGCCATGGAATGTGGTGTGGTTAGTTTTCCTCAGCTGGGTGATTTCATATGCTAATTAGTGGGAGGATCATTCCAACAATTGGGGAACCACCCACTCCTTGGTCTTTTCACAGTGCCTTGGAACTGTCAGGGCATCTCTGGGTGTGTCATTTAGCTTGCAGACTGAGGATCAAGGTTTAGTTGAATTTGACTTGTCTGTCATCCTGGACCCATTTGATTTTAATTGGTTTATGTTATGCCCTTGGGCTATGTCATTCTTTCAAAAGTTGTGCCCTGCCCCTTTCCCTCCTGTCTCATGCTCTTTTCCTGAGCCCACAATGTTGCCTCTACAATCTTCTGGAGGGACAACCAGAAAATAGCTGGCCTTTGGGAGAGAAATGCTACATAATATCCAATCTATCTAGATATTCAAGCCTTCATCTTCCATGTTTCCTACAATATGTGCATCAACAGCATCTCTCATTGAACCCCCTAGGGCTGGTGATAGGCACACAATGCCTGCTAGAAGTCCATCTGTTGATTGCATCCTTTCAAGGGCAATTAGGCTTCCAGGGATAATGTTTGCCACTTTGGGAGTTAGCCCTGCAGGCCGTTTGGGCCCAAACCTTTACCGCCCTTCTCCTAAAGTTACAAACATACCCCTGGATCAAATCTCCACTCCACTTTTACGAACATCTGGTCTGTTGCCTCTGATCAATTTGTCCTTAAGCCACTTACTAACTCTTACAACCAGGACCCTGCCCCCTTGTAGGCAGCATTGCTCCACCTCACTTATTATTAAAATACTCTTAATGCCCCTAACAGGGCCAGATAACCCATTCCTTTGTCATTACTTCTGTTATTACCTAAAGTGGGTCTATGGCAATGAAATGTTTACCTGTGGAGACATCCTAAACTGCTCTTATGGAAGACTAGGGGAGGAAATCAGTGACTTACATTCCCTCAGAGCAATAAGAGGATAAGGCTTATGCCTGTTTCACCAGGTTCTCAGTCTCAGGGCACAGGCTTGGGTTGCTTTACATCATGGTATATATTCCCATCTGCAGTGGACAAACCAGCAATGAGTTAAGATTATAACCCCTTAATCCTGCTGAGTATTGGTCATGCTGGAGAACTTGGGGACACCCAACTTCAGTCCAGGTTCCCAGGAGGTCAACCTGCCTAGGGATCTGGTCCTCGGGAGGTTGTCACGCCTCAACCTGCTCAGGGATCTGTCAGTCCAGGGGTCCCAGGAGGTCAACATGCCTCAACCCGCCCAGGGACCCAATTTTTGGGAGGCCAACCTGCCTCAACCTGCCTGGGGATTTGATCTCCAGGAGGCTGTCACACCTCAGCCTGCCTGGGGATCTGCACCCTGACCCAGGGACGCCTGGCTCTCAGGTTGCAACAGTACTGGGTAGGATAAGCTTCAAAGAGTCTCACCTCTAAGGAAGTCTACCCGTGGAAATAGAAGAAAGCCTATTAGTTGTGGGACTGTGCCCAGTCTCAACAGTAACTCAGGAGCTCAATGAGAACCCCACTGCTTTTCTGGAAAGTCTAAAAGAGGCCCTCCAAAAGTTTACCAATCTGGACTTAGACTCTTATGAGGGACAGATGATTTTAAAGGACAAATTCCTGTCCCAATGTGCATCAGACATCAGGATAAAGTTACAACAGCTACAGCAGCAGAACCCTGCTGCCTATTTAGATGAGATGGTCCAGACAGCAACCAATACCTTTACAACAGAGAATAGGAGAGGGAGACCAAGGCCCAGGAGAGGGAGAAAAGGAAAGAGACAAGGCATGCCCAGATGCTGGCCACCCTCCAGGGAAGCCCTATGGCAAACCCCAAGTCCTTGAAAGACAAGCAAATGCCTAATCTGTAGACAGACGGGACATTGGGTCAAAGAGTATCCAAACCGTGACAAGTCTCTTAAGTGTCTTGCTACAAATGCCATCAATTGGAATATTGGGTGGCACTCTGCCCTTGGAACCCAAGAGCCTCAAGGTCAAGCGCCAAGCCTTCCCTCATGATGGTTCAACAGGACTGAAGTGGCCCACTCCAGCCAGCCTGCCTGTCACAGATAACCATCCCGGGGCTGGAGCCAAGGGTGCAACTGGATGTGGCAGGTAGGTCCAAAAATTTCTCAGTTGACACAGGGGCTATCTACTCTGTTCTGACCTCCTACTCCTGAGCCTTCTCTGCCCAAACCTGTACCATTTTAGGTGCTACAGGAAAAACAATTACAAAAAGATTCAACTGAGTATTTCTTTGTTGCTGGGATGCACAAATATTTTCCCACCAGTTTTTGGTGGTCCTTGAGTGTCCTACTCCCTTATTGGGAAGAGATCTTTCCCTGCCTTTGAAATCTTGCAGCTATTGTAGTCCTGATAGAAGATGCTTTAAAACTCTCTTTTGGGGACAAACTATTTACCAGACACCAAGTGAAGCAACTCCTGAATGGGAGAGGCCAGTTATGGATGTCTGATCAAAGGGTCCTCAGATATCAAGTAGTGCTGATGGAAAATCCAGGCTTGACTATATCCTCTTGTGAGGTTCTTAACCCAGCTACCCTCCTGCCTACCCGTGAGGCCTCTCTCCCCTTTCACTCTTGCCTAGAAACCTTGGACCACTGGACAAAACCCAAGAGGGACTGTCAAAAGATCCTCTGACCAATCCTGAGGAAATCTGGTACACTGATGGAAGCAGTTTTGTCTTGGATGCAAAAAGAGGAACCAGATATGCAGTAGTCTCCAATGTTGAGACCATAGAGGCTAAACCTTTGCCACCAGGTGCTTCAGCCCAATTAGCTGAGTTCATAGCCCTGACCTGACCTTTAGAGCTGGGAAAAGAAAAAAGAGTAGTCATTGACATTGACTCCAAGTATGCCTTTCCGGTGCTACATGCACATGCTGCTATTTGGAAAGAAAGAGGCCACTTGACTACCCAAGGGTCCCCAATCAAATATGGTGACCGAATCCTTAGGCTTTTAGAGGCACTACATCTGCCCACCGAGGTTTCAGTTCCCACTGTAAAGGACACCAAAAATGAAGCACAGAAGTGGCATGAAGGAACCAAGCAACCGATCAGGCAGCTAAGAGAGCAGCAGTACAGAACCATCACCTCATAGGGGTTGCCACCCTAGTTCCAAAGACTAATTTGCCAGAAACTCCTTCATATACTGAAAGTGGGACTCTTACAGCTAAGAGTGAGGGCTTTCAAGAAGATCATATGGGGTGGCTCTAAAAGGAGGGACTCTTTTTTCTGCCTGGGAACCTCCAATGGAAGTTGGTTAACTCCTTACATACCACCACTCATTTAGGGGAAAAGGCTCTCTAAAGATTACTAGAAAGGTCCTTCAGAGGAACAGGCCTCCAAACGACTAGGAAGCAAGTGGTCTCTTTTTGTCCCACTTGCCAATTAAAAAACCCCTAAGGAGCTCGAAGACCCCAACTGGCCCAGCCTGTCCAAAAGTGTGGGACCTACCCAGGAGAGAACTGGCAGATGGACTTCACCCAGATGCCAGTTTCTCAAGGATATAAATACCTATTAGTCATAACAGATACATTCACAGGATGGATTAAAGGTTTCCTACCTGGACTGAGAAGCCTGAGGAGGTGGTAAAAAAAAACTGCTCCATGAAATTATTCCAAGATTTGGAAGGCAGCTATGCTCACCACTATACCACCAATGCTGCTCATATTCCAAGATTTGGTCTGCCCAGGTTATTACAAAGTGACAATGGGACATCATTTACTTCTAAGGTCACCCAAGGGTCTCTAAAGCATTGGGCATTACTTATTATCTCCATTGTGCCTGGAGGCCTCAGTCTTCAGGAAAAGTAGAAAGACCCAACCAATTCTTAAAATCAGCAATAAAAAAGATCACCCAGGAGACCTCCCTGGGATGGAAGGAGGCTTTACCAATAGCTCTCCTCCATACCTGTGTTGCCCCTAAGGAACAGGTTGGTCTTAGTCCTTATGAGATGCTATATGGGAGACCTTTTGTTTATGTCAATGACCTCTTTCTATATCCAGAGGTTCAGACCCTCCAGTCTTATACCATGGCCATTGGGCAATTTCAACAGGATATACGCTCGTGGGGTAGGAACCAGGACCCAAAAGACTCTAAGGAGTCACCACTATATGCTCCATGGACTCAAGTCCCAATAACTGAAAGATGGGTCCCTAGAGATTCAACTCCAGCCCACATGGAAGGGTCCCTACCCTGTAATACTTTCTACCCCCACAGCTGTCAAGGTACCAGGACATGACTCCTGCATTCACTACTCACGAGTCAAGCCATGGAATAAAACAGAAGAGGACACTCAATACACCTATGAGCCCCTGAGAGATCTCAGATACTTATTCAGGACTACATATGAGTGCCATTCTAATGAACACCCCCCAAAATTAAGTTTCTGGGAATAAGATTTCTCAGTATAGTGCTAAAGAGCTAAGACAGCTTGGCAGGGGTTGTACTCCAAAATAGAGAGGAGACAGATTTCTTGATCCCTGAACAAGGAGGGACTTGAGCCATCTTCAATGAGACATGTTGTTTCTGGGTAAATACCTCCAGCTAAGTTAAAGAAAGTCTTAAAAACATTCAGATCCTATAGGATCTCAAAGAATGAGTTGGAGAGTTCTTGAGGTGCCTACAATCTCTCTTTGGGGGATTCTACTCCTGGCAAGGGGGAATTTGAAGTTGGCTAATGTCCCTACTAATCCTTGTTATCACCATATTGATGCTGCTTATGATTGATCCATGTATTATCAATTGTCTAACCTGTTTTGTCTCTGCCCAGGTCAACAAGTTACAACATGCTGTGCCAGTTCAACAAGGATATATAAAACTATAGTCAACCATGGAAAATATCACTCACCCTAAGATGGACACTGCTATAAAGACTCTGGGCTTGAGACTACCAAGAGGGGGAGGCCCACCGCCCCTTGCTGTCCCAGTTCAGCAGGAAGTAGCCAGAGAGGTCTCGACACTCCTATTCCCAAAGAATTGGGCCTTCCATATCTTGAGTGGGGAATGTTAGGTAGTTAGAATAGGAAAAAAGAGTCCAAAAAGGCAGTGGCTAGAAGACAAAGAAGGGGGAAAGTTCGTGAAAACAGAACAAAAGAAAATCTGAGGACAAAATGAGAACCTCAAGTGAAACAAACAGTCCTCCTGGCTAGCCCAATTTACATAGGGCAGACTCGGAGAATGGGGAGACAAATGTGTAAAAGGAGGAAGACAAGAGGAACTGAGGCCTCTCCTTTGAGGTCAGCCTGCCCTCACGCCTCAAGGGTGTATTATTCTTTGCTTGCCAAACAAAACTCTGAGTAGTAACTGAGCTGTTACACTGGTCTGCCATTTCAAATCTTTGCTGCAGTGAGACAGAATCAAGGAAATTACACATTCCCCCAACAAATTGAAATAATAAATATAAAATGAACTATGAAGATAAAAGGTTGCTAAACTATCATTTTATTAAAAGCAAAGGAAAATACAGTTTTGTAGATTCCACAGGTGGGCAAAATTTCTCTATAAAATTTCCTAAATATATTCTACTAAGAACTTCATGAAAAGATAAAAGTTATCTTTTTGAAAAGATATCTATTGCCTGTGTCTATTTTCAGTAGCACAGGCACAAAAGACATGTTTCAAGATACAACTCTTAGTGCCAAAGTGATTACAAAACTGTTAAGACAGTAATTTAGGCAGTGCCAAGGGCAGAAAAATATATTGTTACTGTTATAATGAACAGAGAAAAAGATGTTGAATATAGCTTGAGAAAAAACTTCTGTTTTTCATCTTTTTAAGAGTTCTTACAACTCAGGTAATAAAAATATAAAACTTATGGAGCCTTGTAAATAGTCCTCTGACTACACTGATATTTGATTTAAAGTGATCATGTTGTACTTGCTGGTTAAGAGTATATACCTGCCTTCTATTGGGCTTAAATAATCTCTTTAAAGATACATTTTCAAGCTAAGATGATGTTTATTTTATCTGATATACAGTGGACATTTCTAAAATTAACTACTTAGGAGGCCTTATTAGCAAAGTATGTTCCTGGCTTCCCTGTACTGATATGACAATTAAATCATTGGCAACAGAACTGAAGGTTGCCTTTGAGACAATAAGTTGGCATATGGTATTGACTGAAAACATGATATTTGCAGTTAGTCTAAAGTGGAACAATTTGATAAAAGCTTATGTGGGGAAAATTGAGACTGAAACATGTTTTCATGCAGGCTAAGTTGCTTCCAGTTGTGTCCAACTCTTTGTGGCCCATATGGACTGTAGCCTGACAGGCTCCTCTGTCCATAGGATTTCCAGGCAAGAATACTGGAGTAAGCTGCCATGTACTTCTCCAGGGGATCTTACTGACTCAGGGACTGAACCCAGGTTTCTTATGTCTCCTGCATGGGCAGGTGGGATTTTTATCACTAGCATTACCTGGAAGCCCCATGTTTAAGGAATCACTATTTTGTTGATTCTATTTTCTATAGAAAACTACAAATATGTACAGAAATAGAATAATTAATCTCCATACACTTATCATCCAGTATGAATACATATTCACTCATGGCCAATCCTACCTCAGATACCCACTCCCTTCCCTATCTTCTATATTATTTTGAAGAACACCCCAGACACCCTATCATCTGCAAATATTTCCTATTAATCTCTAAAAGTAAAAAAAATCAAAACCATGATAACCACTATCATATCTAAAAATTAACAATAATGACTTAATATTAACACATAAAATATCCATTTAGTGTTAAAACTTTCAATAGTTTTATAATTCTCACATTTTTAAACCTTTATTTAAAATAAGTACAATAGACTCATCCTTTGCGTAGTTGCTAAGTTGTGTCTGACTCTTGGCGACCTCATGAACTGTAGTCCAGCAGGCTCCTCTGTCTGTGAGATTTCCCAAGCAAGAATACTGGACTGAGTTGTCATTTCCTTCTCTAAGGAATCTTTTCAACCCAGGGATCAAACCTGCATCTCTTGTGTCTCCTTCATTGGCAGGCAGATTCTTTACCACTGAGTCAACAGGGAAGCCCATAAGAGACTCAAAGCAAGTTGCAAAAATAGTACAATCCTGTGAGCTCTTACCCTACTGTTGTTCTCAATAGATGACATGTTGTATAACTGTAGTGTAATACCAAATCAAGGAAATTTACATTGGTAAAATATAATTAACTGGATCACAGACTTTGTTGCATGTTCATCATTTTTTACACACATTTGTTTATGAGTATATCTTTGTGTTTCCAGTCAGTATGAGCCCACATATGGATTAGTTTAATGAAAACCTCAACAAAGACACAGAACTGTAACAGAGCAGAGCTCTATGGGGCCATCCCTGGACAGACTCCACCCCTTCATATCCTCTGCTTTAGCTCCTCTCTGGAGTACCTACATAATCTGATGTACATTTCCTGAGTTGTTTGACAGATGCTAAAACTCCCACCAAATGGAAGACGTTAACTACTTGATGACCATGAGGAGTCTGAGGATTGATGTTAACCCCTGTGACACCACCCTGTTGTCTTACCATCAATCAGTCATAGAACTGTGCATAAGTTGACTGCATACTCGTGACTTCCTTCTTTCACCTGGCCTTTAAAAAGGCCTCCTTAAAACTCAATGGGGAGTTAAGGCTTTTTGAGCATTAGCTGTCCTGGATTCCTTGTACAGGCCTTACAATAAACACTGCACTTTCCTTCACCACAACCCTATGTCAGTAGATTAGCTTTACTGCATGAGGATGAGCAGACCCAAGTTTGGATCAGTAACTGAACTATCGATGTTTCATCACCACATAGTAATTCCCATGTGCTACCTCTTTACAACCCAATCCAACCCAATAACTCCCTGTGTATCAATGGAAACCATTAATCTGTTCTTTATCTCTATGTTATTGTCTTTTTGAGAAGGTCATATAAATGGAATCATACACTATGTAAACAGTTGATATTGGCTTTTTACAACTAAACAAAATGCCCTTGAGATTCATTTGAGTTATTATGTATATTCAAAGCAAGAATCATAAAAGTAGGGTTCAAACTTTGTCTGACTTTAAAGCCTATTCTTAACAACAATACCATGCTGCTTCACAAAACAAATAAGAACACACCTTTAAAAATTAAATCATTATTTAATGAATATTATTGTTTATATTATAATCCTTATTTTTTCTTCCAATTTTCTTGAGATTATCATTGGCATACAGCACTGTATACATTCAAGGTGTACAGCATAATGATTTGACATACATATATCATGAAATGATTATCACAATAAGTTTAGTCAATATTCATGATCTCATATAGATATATAATAAAGTTTAATAAAAATAAGTTTTTTCATCACTGTAAGGGCTTCCCTGGGTGGCTCAGACAGTAAAAAGTCTGCCTGCAATACAGGAGACCAGGTTTGATCCCTGGATCGGGAAGATTCCCTGAAGAAGGAAATGGCAACCCACTCTAGTATTCTTGACTGGAAAATTCCATGGACAGAGGAGCCTGGTGGGTTACCATTCATGGGGTTGTAAAGAGTTAGACATGACTGAGCAACTAACACTTTCACTTTCACTGAACAACTTTCACACATAACATTCAGCAGTGTTCATTATATGTGTCATGTTGTTCATCCCTAGTATTTATTTATCTTACAGCTGGAAGTGTTGCAGGAAGAAAGCCAATTCTGACTCCATGTTGAAAACCGTTTCTTTGACTTGCTTTTGGTTGCCTTTATTATTACAGTCATATTCAATGGCTTGCCTGGAGGACCCTGCCCTCTGCTTGACTGGAAACTAAAGTGCCTTTGTTTAGCTCAGGGAGTGATAATTTGTCCCGGCCCACCTGTGAACAGGAGAGATTAACATACCCCTTCCAAAAGCTGGCCATTCTCTTGGAGATGTTTTGCAAGGCTGAAGACCCTTTCAATTTAATTCCTCACTGCCTCTCCCTCTTTATTCTGCCTTTTGACTTGAGCTCCTCATTGCTTCTTTCTCTCTGATCTATAAAAGAACCTGGCATCCAGACCTCAATAAGATGGTGATTTTGAGGCACTAGCCTGCCGTCTTCTCAGTCTGCCGGCTCCCCAATTAAAGTCTCTTCCTTGCCTCAACACCTTGTCTCTTGGATTCATTGGCCTATCATGTGGTGAGCAGCTTGGACTTGGGAACAGAAGTTTGTACCTTTTGACCAAACTCCTTCAATTTTATTCATCTTGCCCTTTACAGAACTCTTGCTTCCAGACTTCTAACCCGTCTTTTCTCCACAGCATTTCATCTGGCAAACTGTGAAACTTTTAGAGAAGTTTCAGATGCAGGAAATATAGGAATTAATAGTCCACTGAAGTGGTATGGAAATTACTTTAAACTGAAAATCTAAATAATCATCACTCACTAAAGAAGCATCATTTAAACTTTAGCAGAGTGTTAAAATACAGCTGCTGTTGCCATACCCTTCCGCCCACTCCCAGGCAGTTTCCTGAATAGGGCAAGACTGTCTTTTATCACTGGGAAATGGGAATTAAGCTGTGCATTAGCATCAAAAAGTCCAACACAGTTCCCATTGAAGCCCTACCCCAAACATTTGTTAAACTGGCATATGTACCTTTACCTCTGGTTATTCATCAAAATTACCCATTACTGAGAAATCCCCTTGTGCACATGTAAATAAACCTTATGAACCTTTGTCTTTTTTCCTGTTAATCTAGTTACCCTGTTTATTCTCAGGCCTCCAACCATCTGTGCCAAACATGGTAGAGGAAAACATTTCCTTCCAGAAAATGCATGACTGGGAGTGATTATTTATAATGCGTTTAAAGCATGTTAAATACCAGTATAAGAACGATAATTTGGAGGGGTTAATAAAAGTAGGGAGTAGCTGGCATTGTTCCTGTGTGTGTGTGTGTGTGATTTACCGTATGACTGGCTAGGCCCAGAGAATTGGACTGCCTAGAGGACCTGAATGTTGGCTGAAGCCTTGCCTGCTGCCATTTATGTGTCAGAAAATCCCAAGTGATGTATCTTTACCTTCTGTCCCATAGCCTCTTTCATAAGCAGACTGAAATAGAGCACAATAGAGGTCAAGTATATGTATTTACCACACTTTTAGATCACAGAATTTATTTATGTATCTCATATCTCTTTTCCTCTCCCATAGGCCTTTTGCTCCAAGACCAGGGCTAATGCCAATGGAAATTATACAGTGATAGTGTTTCAAGGGCATTACATCAGGAACACCTAGAGAGGGAGTACCATTCTGCCCACTCCTCTCTGGCAACAGGTTGCCTGCCCATCACTTCCCACCATTGTTTGTGTGGTGATCCAAGGATGAAAGTGCAGATAAAACCAAGGAGGGTCTTGGAATGCAGGGATGGAAAAACCAGACCCTTATCATCCTTCCCTCCCCCATGTTATAACTATTAATGGAACAGTATAACCTGTCTCCCCTCCTACCCCAAAGGGAGGAGGTGCCTAATCCAATCAGCAAATGATCTGAAAGACCCTATCTCACTCCTTGTACCCTGGGTATAAAAGTGGACTAAGGACCCCCACTCAACATCGGTTCTCCCTTGAGCTGGCCCACTGTTCTAACGTCTCCCACTCTAATAAACTTTATTTCCATCTCATTCTGTCTCATGTCTGGAAATTCTTTCCCAACCTGCACTGGACCATGAGATTTTTGGTAGCCCATACAGGGAACTTGGGGTCTCTTCCCCCACCCCCTCACTTCTTCTTTTTCATAGGGATCCTCTGTGAAGAGACAAGTGCTGTGGAAGCAACTGAGGAACTCCGGCCAGGGTTACCCTCTGGTGTGTTCCAAAGGCTCCACTGTTCACTGAGCCCCAGTAGCTGCCGCCTGAACGGCTGAGGGTCTCTCCTTTGTCTTCTTTCCAACTGATATTTCCAACCAATATTGTATGGGCACGGGTCAGGTACTTAAAAGCCATTAGGGTGCCTGCCACATGAAGACTCCCATGTGAGGATAAGGGGGATGCGGAATGGATCAGGGCACAAGGGCATCCGCCCCCAGTAAGACAACTTCCATGTACCGTGTCAGGCACATAGTGGTTAAAGCAAAACAGAGACCATTGTCCCCTGGCCACCACCTCCCCAATAGGATTGTAAGGCAGATTCCTCAGCCTTCTTCTCTGTCATTTTCACTTCTTTCCCTTTCAGTCCAGATTGATTTACAGGAGCCTAGGTGTAGCCTCTGAGCCATCCCAAGAGTGCCTTCCATGTTTCAGGGAATCGCCAAATGGTGAGACACCCGATTGCTCCCAGGAATCTCTGTCTTTTTCTGCCTGGGTCACATGGTGCCTTAGCTCTGTCTTTATTTGCCCGGGTTACATGTGCCTTAGCCGCACAATTCTCAGGGGTTACCTCTCACTGTCGGATGTGACTGTTGGGATGGTCGGCCGTTTTTGTGCCATTAGTCACAAAGACAGATCACGGGGACAAAAGAGACGCCTTTCTGTCAGCCGGTGACTCTCAGTACCCCCATTCTATGGCAGGTAGGCTAAGAGTGGGTTCTGGTACATCCCAGGAGCCTCTCTCAGACTCACCCCTTGGCTATATTCTCAGAAACTGGAAAATTTTGACCCTACAAATGGGGGACCCAAAAAATGGCCTCTGAGCGGCACACTAGCTTTTGCCAAAAATAGGGAAAGGACTCAGAATTTCCTTATGTTCAGTCCTTCATGGTCCTCAGTCAGAATCCCGATTTCAGGGACTCATGTTGCATGTGTTTTTCTGTTGCCTCCCTATCTCCTGTACCCCTCTGTCTCTCTCCATCTCATTTCCTAGACAACCCCAACTCGACCTTTCATATTCACATGATCTCAAGGAAAGGATTCTGAGGTTCCCTTTGGTCCAGGTCTTTCTCCTATATTCAAAAGCCTGAAGGATCAAAAACTCTGCTGAACATCCTAAAGAATTCCCTTCTAACGACTCCTGTTTTTCAGGGTGGGGATGGACCAAGTTTCCCCCACTCCTACAAATCCCCTTAACCCTTAGGATTCTTCAGAAGGGACAAAGACCTTACTTCCCCAGAGGGACAATCCCTGCTGGGACCAATCTGCCCTTGTTATCAGGGCCAAGTTGAGCACTATCTGGTCTAAATTTTGGGTATAAAACTATGATCACAGAAAACTAGGATTTTTGACAATGCGGTCACAATATTCTTTAGATTCCAGAGAAAGCTTGAAGAAAAAAATTATCTCTTTAAGAATTCTTGCCCTGAGGAAATAACTCCTCCTATACCTTTAGACCAGAGCTCTCTGGATCACTTATCTAGACCTTCTCTAAGTCCTGAAACCAAAAGGAAAAAAAAGGGGAGGTTCAAAGAGACATTTTAAATCTCAAGTGGAAAACTATGAGATCTCTGTCTGTCTGTCTGTCTGGATTTATGTATGTTTCAGTATGTGTCTTTTTTTTTTAAATAATATTGCTGAAGTTGTAAATGAGTTCTAACTTAATTGGCCTAAAGAAAAGTAAGTGCTTACAAATCAGACAATTCTAAATACAAGTATTCTAAATGAATTTCAGATTCACAAGAACTGGGAAATATTCAATGTTAAATATCTAGTATTACTGTTTGTTTGCTAATTTAATATAGAGATGTCTAAGAGTCATTAATATTAAGCATAATATTTTCATTGTGCCAAGGTTTATTATAAGTTAAATATTGTTATATTGTTATATCTGTTCCAAGTTTGTCAGCAAGGAAAGTACCTTGAGTGAAGAAACATCAAAAAATTGTAAATGAGACATGAGCTTTTAGATAAACTCTATTAAGAATAATTATACTTTAGAAATGTCTGTCTAAAACAGTCTAGATTTTGGTAACCTGAATTTCTGGGGTTGTGCTAAACTAAGTAACAGAAGATTATTGAATAGCTAGGTCATTTCCAAATAAAATAAGATTCTGAAACATTCATTACTAAACACTAACTTCCTCTTACAGAGAAACTAGAGATTTTGGACTATTAATGAATCATGTTTGATGCCATCCTAAGATGTTCTATAGAAGTTTTTTTAATTGTCACAGGTATTTATGTTCACCAATCTACAGAATGTTAATACAAAGGTCAGTTCTTGGTTGCTTAAGGAAAGTATGATGTGTGTTTTCAGTAAAGAAGGTATGAGGAATGAAATTACATGTTATGAAGGGAAAAGGAAGTAAGTCTGACTTACAGGTGGCTATTTCAAGATGGGAGAACAAAGTAATGGGTACAGAAAGTGATAAGAAGGTTTTATCGAAAGTGGACCCCAAGGGAAGAGTTTTGTGCATAAATACGTTTTCTTGAGATGTCAAACTGCCTTTGATAATGGATTTTAAGTTTCTTTACCTCTGAAGTGATCTGTTCTATGTTTACCTTTGAAATCTTCTTTGTTACTTTGGCTAAGTGAATATATTGTTTCACAGTGATCTATATGATTCTATCTGACTGAGTGTTATAAGCCCTTTTGATATTTATTGACAAAACTTCCTAAATAACTTGACTTCTAGCTGACTTTGGGATGCTTCAGAGGGCCCCTGAGACATCCCAAAGAGCTATTAAACTACCTGAGTCCATTTGACATGTTAAGTTACATAGGAAGTATTGTTAGGAGTGATGAATCGTCTCAGGTTATAGTGTGTGGTTGATGTTATTAATATAGATATCCTAGAAATTATGTGAAATTCATGAAAATCTGAAATGTCCTGGCAAAATGTTGTCAGTTATAATTCTAGTTATCATGTTAAAGTGTTACAAGTCACAGCAATGACCAGGTTACTTTGTCAATTGCAGTTTAATCGGATTTCAAACATGCCTTCTATGGTTTCACTCTGATGCCTTTGCAAGAATACTACTATCTCAAGATTTATGGAAAAGACTTTTCTAAGATTAAGCAATAAACAACCCATTTTGTTTGTTTGTTATCTGGTAAACTGGTAACAGACTGGAATTTAGTCTACTCTCTATGTTAAGAGGGACTTCCCTGGTGGCTCAGATGGTAAAGCATCTGCCTACAATACGGGAGACCTGGGTTCGATCCCTGGGTTGGGAAGATCCCCTGGAGAAGGAAATGGCAATCCACTCCAATACTCTTGCCTGGAAAATCCCATGGACGGAGGATCCTGCTAGACCCCAGTTCATGGGGCCACAAAGAGTTGGACATGACTGAGCAACTTCACTTTCACTTTCTATGTTAAGAGAACAAAGTTTTTTTAGAATGAAGCTTTCAATGACAGATTATGAATTTCTTTGCCTTTAAGTGATTTATATTTGTTTTTAAAATCTTTTGCTACTTTGGTAAAGTAAATAAACATTATTTAAGATGTACATGTAAAAGCTCATTGTGCTTCTACAAAAAAATAACCCCTCACTGTTAGACTTTTGCTATTCTAATGTCCTAAAAATGGCAACAGTCTACTCCTAAATCAGAGAATTAAAAATGGGTGAACAATAGCTGTAAATCAAAGAGTCAGGGTTATGGGAAATCCAAGACGGCCACTTGGCTTTTCCCAGCTTCCTGACAAACCTCATTTTTATTTGATAGGTTAAAGCCTTCCCTGGTTACAGGGTTAATGCCCTCATAATGAATAAATCATGTTTCACTGAATATTAAGTTTTGTTAATTGTTAAACTAAGTTTCTAGTCTTGTTAATTAAAGTCTACAGTTTACTAAGACTCACTTCTGAGATAGTTCTTTGTTGTTATGCTATATTGCTAAAAGATTTAATTAAGTTATTAAAAGGGACCCTAAGCTTATCTCAGTAACCAATCTTCAGATAAATATACGCTCCATGATGTACAACCAGGAGATTAACACCAGGCTACAGTCATTTAACAAATGAAGTCAGATGACCTGGGGTATACTGGGCTCTACCTAATGAAAGTTCTTGACTTCTAATTCTTATTTATGACCTTACTAATAACTGCTAGCTATAACTATACTATTTTCTATGTCACTTGCTTCAGAAGATCGTTTCTTACATTGCCAAATGTATGACTGATACAATGCTGATATGCAGTTCCACATGAGGTCAATGACTGTAATGACGTAACTCTAGATATGGGAAGAAACAGCAAAAGGAAATATTTTCCTGGACCAAGAGGCCAGAAAGACAGGTATGGCCCAGTGACTTTTGCTACTTGCAAGGCCTGGTCGAGTAACAGCACATGAGTGGCCTGTCAAGGGAATCTTCGGTAGACCTGGGAATGAGCTTTCCCAGCACCGCGGGACACAATGGTCATGAAATGCCCCCAAAACATGGTCAAACATGTGGCTATGAAGGGACCCTGCTGACTAGAAGTTGGCACTTGCCAGCTGCCTCTACAAAAATTACATCATGAGCACTGCAAGCTGCTGACCTTCAACACCCCCTGAAAGGAGTTAAGGGTGGAAATCAGAAATAAGGCATTCTGTGCTCTGGGAAGAGAGAAGGAAATGGCAACCCACTCCAGTATTCCTGCCTGGAGAATCCCAGGGACGGAGGAGCCTGGTGGGCTGCCGTCTATGGGGTCACACAGAACTGGCATAACTGAAGTGACTTAGCAGCAGCAGTCATCTGGGAAAATCCCAGAAGAACCAGCCTTCAGCTAGTCAGATGTTTTCAGGTAAGGATTTTATGAGCCCAAATTCTTGCATCTTCTCATACCTAGAAAAACAGTAATGTAACGAACCAATGTCCGGTCCTGGTTCTCTTGGCTAGCCCCTGAGCAGCTTTTCTACTCCTATTAATCTTTGGGCCATATACCTTTAACGTTCTTGTTAAATTTGTTTCTTCTAGAATACAACAAATCTCCAAGTGGTAGCATGACTAGAATATTCCCTGACCAACACCTATACAATGATAAAACAAGTCACACCTTATCATTCCATGGACTCTCATCTCCCTCCATAAATGCCCCCTGACAGAGAGCAGGCAAAGGGAACCCAGGGCCCCACAAAGCCCCTGTACAGCCTGAAGAATCCCAAGAGGTCATAGCCCCTTTTTCCCTGAGACTGGGTTCCCAAATGCCTGAGAAGGGAAATAGGTAGACAGTTAGACATGAGCAGGGTATCAAAAGGGGCCAAAGAATTGGCCCTAAAAATAAAGAGAGGGAAGAATGTGGTGACCCAAGGACGAAAGTGCAGATAAAACCAAGGAGGGTCTTGGAATTCAGGGATGGAATAACCAGACCCTTATCATCCTTCCCTCCCCCATGTTGTAACTATTAATGGAACAGTATAACCTGTCTCCCCTCCTACCCCAGAGGGAGGAGGTGCCTCATCCAATCAGCAAATGACGGGCAAGACCCTATCCCACTTCTTGTACCCTGGGTATAAAAATGGACTAAGGACCCCCATTCAACGTCAGTTCTCCCATGAGCTGGCCCGCTGTTCTAACAGTATCTCCCACTCTAATAAACCATACTTCCCTCTCATTCTGTCTCATGTTCAGAAATTCTTTTCCAACCCATGCCTGGGCCATGACAGTCTGTCCAACTGATATCTCAGAGGGCTTGGAGAAGTGTTTATGAGTAATGGAGTTACTTTTAAAACTGAATAGGTTAAGCGGTGGGGCAGGTGTATCTCTCTGATAACTAGCTGAAAGCATATAGGATGTTTATTTATTTTTTTTACTTTTGTTTCTTTTCTTTTTTTTAAATTATTTTTATTAGTTGGAGGCTAATTACTTTACAATATTGTAGTGGTTTTTGCCATACATTGACATGAATCAGCCATGGATTTACATGTGTTCCCCATCCCGATCCCCCCTCCCACCTCCCTCCCCATCCCATCCCTCTGGGTCATCCCAGTGCACCAGCCCTGAGCACTTGTCTCATGCATCCAACCTGGGCTGGTGATCTGTTTCACCCTTGATAGTATACTTGTTTCAATGCTACTCTCTCAGAACATCCCACCCTCGCCTTCACTCCTGGGCATACACACCTAGGAAACCAGGTCTGAAAGAGACACGTGCACTCCAATGTTCATTGCAGCACTGTTTATAATAGCCAGGACATGGAAGCAACCTAGATGCCCATCAGCAGACGAATGGATAAGGAAGCTGTGGTACATATACACCATGGAATATTACTCAGCCATTAAAAAGAATTCATTTGAACCAGTCCTAATGAGATGGATGAAGCTGGAGCCCCTTATACAGAGTGAAGTAAGCCAGAAAGATAAAGAACATTACAGCATACTAATGCATATATATGGGATTTAGAAAGATGGTAACAATAACCCTATATGCAAGACAGAAAGAGACAGATGTACAGAACAGACTTTTGGACTCTGTGGGAGAAGGCAAGGGTGGGATGTACTTTTGTTTCTTTTTATAAAGTAAACCCATAGTGTATTATATTAATGACATGACTGACTTTCTACTAACTATCCCACTGTAAGTCATTCCTTCTAGTAATATGGGAAAATGAAATAGTCCTCATTTATTTTGAACTGTATCTTATGCTTAGCATCACTCACTACCATAACTGGCACATCATATTGGATAGACAAATAGACAAATACAGAGATGTAAAATATATTATCATGCTCTTATTATAGAATCAGTTGCAACTTAATTAAACTGTAAACAATTAGGGCTTTAAAATCAGTCCATCCTAAAGGAAATCAGTCCTGAATATTCACTGGAAGGACAGATGCTGAAGCTGAAACTCCAGTATTTGGCCACCTGACGTGAAGAACCGACTCATTGGAAAAGACCCTGATGCTGGGAAAGATTGAAGGCGGGAAGAGAAGGGAACGACAGAGGATGAGATGGTTGGATGGCATCACCAACGCTATGGATGAGTTTGAGTAGGCTCTGGGAGTTGGTGATGGACAGGGAAGCCTGGCATGCTGCAGTCCATGGGGTTGCAAAGAGTTAGACATGACTGAATGACCGAACTGAACTGAACTGATAAGTTATTATTTGCAATGAGCCCCTGCAGATAATTATTAATATTGTCATATATTAATTCCAAAAGTATATTATTCAAATTTATCAGGAATCGTTCTATCCAGTAACATTGTTTATGTTAAGATACTAATCTATTAAAAATTGTGGTATCCACAAATCCATACACATAATGCTCTCACTTTTAAATTATCCACAATTAATTGAATAGAAATTTGCATCTGAGAATTTGTTCTATACATATTAGTATCATCACAGGTAATCACTTAAGAAAAATTGACATTCTTTTGGTAACTGCTAATTACGAAACAGTTCCTAATGATATGACCTATTTGGAGTGCTTAGAATTACTTAAATCATAGGAATATATAAACCAATGGATAAACATTCAACTGGGCTGTAGTTTACAATGTAGTTATGCTAAGTCACTTCAGTTTTGCCGAGTCTTTGCAACCCTATGGACTGTAGCCAGGCAGGCCCCCTGTTCATGGGATTCTCCAGGCAAGAATAATTTGGGGCATTACAGCCATTACTGTTAACTAAAAATGACATGACCTGAGCAATAATATGATTTACATCAAAGACAACACAGTAGTCCCTCTGTACCATGATAACATAGCTATTAAAGAAATTCCAGAAACACTGTGTGTGTCAGATGTCACAGCTCACTAATTTGTACTAACTTTGAGGTGTGGATGCAGGTCTTTCTCTGTATCTCATTCATTTTCACCCACAAAATGCCAGGTGTGAGTGCTGGTCCCTTTATTTAGCTTCTGCATTAAATCCTCACAACAATAACAGGGAGCTGGTACTACTTTTCACTTTTAGATTAAACAACTAGGTTTAAAGAAAAAATTACTCTTTACTATCACATAGTAAGTGACTGTGCAGAATTTGAAACAGGTTCTTTTCTATGTGATCAAGAACAGATGTTATTTCAGCTGCACTAAACAATTGCAAATGAGTATTATTTTTCTTTGCTGTTTATAATGAATGAACCCAGAAGTGTCAAGTTCATTGTGATAAATGTCTAAACTCAGTCATTTTCTTCACTTTAAAATAGCTCATTGTTATTACTCTAAATTCAAAATATATTGATATCATGATCTTTTCTTGCAAAATATTTTTGCATAAATGATTTCAAATGCAACCACTGTACTTTAACTTACCTTAACTCTTTAGATTAATGCTTTACTAAATAAGTTGCTACTTTTCACTAAAATGAAAGTGACAATATATACTACACTAAAAGACATGAAAACAATACTGCCAAACATTTACATATTAAGTCAAAATTCTTTAATTTCATAAGTATCAGGGTTGGTGAATAACTTTTATTTTCACTAAATGGTGGATCACTTTCTGTTAAATTTCCACAATTTCTACTGGACTTTTTAATTAATGCTTTCCTTACAGTTCACATGTTCTCAATTACAAAGAAATCATCACCGCTTAAAAATAGAAAGTTTTGCCTCCACTTCCCCCTAAACATATTCTTCCTTCCTACTATTCCCACCTCAAGTTAATAACATCTTGTGTACCCTCCACTGTACAAGAAAATATCTTTATCCTAAAATCCACCCATGACTGCATTTTATTGGCTCTATCTGCTACATATATCTTAGATTCCCATCCCTCAACTTTCTCTTATCTGAGTCTACCATAATATTTAAGTCCAGGTTCACACCATGTTTACTTTTTTTCTTTCAGTCCCATCATGTGTCATATGGGATACTAGTTCCCCAACCAGGAATTGAACCAATGCCCCATGAAGCGGAAGCCTGGAGTCTTAATCACTGGACTGCCAGGGAAGTCCTCACAGCATGTTTACTGACTTAACACAAAAGCCTCCAAACTAATATACCAGATTGCAGTTTCTCCCCATTACCCATCTCCATCTAACATCTAGATTTAACTTATTGAAACATAGCTATGATTACATTAGTCCCCTGGTTAAAAACATCCAACAGTGTGTCTCCTCTCAATAGCATTTTCACACTTAACATGCTCCTCGAGTAGATTTTAAGCTTCTCTGAATAAATAATTATATTTCATTCATATTGGTATCTTTGAAAATGAAAATTGAGCTAGTATTGTAAATTAGTATAGATTGAATTAAAAGAATAAATGAGTGGACAAGTTAACAAAGGCTGCAAATCAACTTGAACAGTGTTTTTCAATCCATTAGTCATGATCTGTTAGTGGGTAAAAATCAATCTAGATATTTCCAACTAGTACACTTTTTAATTAAGCAAATAGAATAGAAAAATACTGAGAATCACACTCAGTAAAGAAAAGTATTGTTCTCTAAAATCTGGTTTCGTGTGTTTGTGTTTACTGGATTATGACATAAAATATATTATTAAATTCTTGTTGTTTAGTCACTAAGTCATGTCTGTCTTTGCAACACGATGGACTGTAGCCTGCCAGGCTCTTCTATCCAAGGGATTTGCCAGGCAAGAACGCTGGGGTGGGTTGCCATGTCCTCCTCAAGGGATATTCCCAACCTGGGCTTGGACACATATTCCCCCCTGGGGTAGATAGGCAAATCAGAATTGTTGTCGTTCTGTCACTAAGTCATGTCTGACTCTTTGTGACTGCATTGACTGCTGCATGCCAGGTTTCTCTGTTCTCCACTATCTCCCAGAGTGTGCTCACTGACTTAGTGATGCTATTTAACCATCTTATCCTCTGCCACCCGTTTCTCCTATTGCCTTCAATCTTTCCCAGCATCGGTCTTTCATAATGAATTGGCTCTTCACATAAGATGGCCAAAATATTGGAATTTCAGCATCAGTCCTTCCAGTGAATATTCAAGGTTGATTTCTTTTAGGATTGGCTGGTTTAATCTCCTTGCTATCCAAAGGACTCTCAAGAGACTTCTCCAGCACCACAATTCAAAAGCATCAATTCTTTGGTGCTCAGCCTTCTTTATGGTCCAACTCTCACATCAATACATGACTACTGGAAAAACCACAGCATTGACTATATGGACTTTTGTTGGCAAAGTAAGGTCTCTGCTTTTAAATATGCTGCCTAGGTTTGTCATAGCTTCCCTTCCAAGGAGTAAGTGTCTTTTAATTCCATGGCTGCAGTCAGCATCTGTAGTGATTTTGGAGTCCAAGAAAAGAAAATTTGTCACTGCTTCCACTTTTTCCCCTTCTATTTGCCATGAAGTGATGGGACCAGATGCCATGATCTTAGTCATAGAATACAGAGCTCCAAATTCTTTCTCCAAGGAAGTAACTGACTTTAATTGAAACAGAGTTAGAAGAAATTCATGCCTATGGGCACTCTCAAAAAAAGTGGTGGATATTGTAATGAAAGACAGAATTGATAGTCACTGGAAAAATAGGTTAAACTGGAGGTTGGCTGGTCTTCTGGAGAGAAATTTGGAAAGAGACATTTGGAGAAAGCCTTCCTTTGGTCAGAAAATATCTCCAACACTGACCTCCAATACTATCCTTTCAATGGGGGAACGATTTGATTGGACTAGTTTGTGAAGCAATTTGGCCTTATCAGGAATTATTGAAAAATAATAAAGCAATTAGTGGTGCCTGACAGCTGGGTGTGGTCAGGGAAAAAGACAGTCAAAGACAGCCCTACCAAAACCACTTTCATGCTACTGGTGACTGTGGGAATACCCAAGGCAGCAACCCCTGAGTAACAAAATCAAAAACTTCATATCGAAGCTTACAGCTTGCAGACTTCAGGAATACAGCCAGTCACTAAACAAGTAAATAACAACAAAATGTCCTGGGGCTGGGGATAAGGGACCATTACCCAGAGTTGCTATAATATAGTATCTGAAATATTGAGTTTCCAATAAAATATTATGGGTCAGGCAAATTTCAAGGAGGAGGAAATTTCCCCTCTGACTCTACTTGAGTTCTCTTAGCAGGGCTAATAATTAAATTGACACAAAATAGATTAACAGGAGAAAAAAAAAACAATTTAATTTGTGGGCATGGAGGTCTTACAGAAAGGGAACCTAAGAAGGGACCAAAGCCAGGCAGCTTTGGCAGGACCAAGAAATTAAGGTTTGGGCGCTTCATTAGTGGGGCTTCCTTGGTGGTTCAGATGGTAAAAAATCTGCCTGCAAGGTAGGTGACTGGGTTTAATCCCTGGGTCAGGAAGATACCCTGGGAAGGGAATGGTAAAGAATTTAAGCAAAGTTTGGGGTTGGACAGTAATCAGTAAAGAAGTAATGAGCTTTGTTCATACAGGATTCTAAAGGAATTAAAGTCACTATCTCGAACAGATGCCTGCGCTCTCATTTACATTGCAGCATTATTCACAACAGTGAAGATACAGACATAACTTAAGTGTTCATTGATATATGAATGAGTAAATAAAATATAGCATATATATAATAATAACGTAATAATATAATGAAATTTTATTCAGCAATAAAACAAGATTTTACCATTTGTGACAACATGGGCAGTCCTTGAGTCATGCTAAGCAAAATACATTAGAAAGAGACAGACAAATAGGGTATGATCTCAGTTTTAATGAGGAATCTATAAAAGTCAAACATTGAAATAGTAGTATAGTGATTGTCAGAGGCTAGGGTTAATGGGGACACGTTGATCAAAGGGTACAAAGTTTCAGTTATAAGATGACTACATTGTAGGGATCTAATGTACAGGATGGTGGCTATAGTAAACAATATTGAATTATACATCAATACTTGAAACCTATTAAAGGGATTGATCTTAAATGTTCTTACTCCATCAAACAACATCAAAAAAAAGGTAATTATGTGTAGTAATCATTTTACTATATATATATATATCAAATCATCACATACACCTACAACTATAACCTACACATGTTGTATTTCTATTATATCTCAATAAATCTGGGGAAAAATAAAGCAACGATAAGGTATCACTATGAGTCAGGTAGAATGGACAAAATTCAGAATGCTAACACCAAACACTGGCCAGGACGTGGGGTATCAGGAACTCTCATGCATTGCTAGTGGGAATGCAAAATGACACAGCCACTTTGGAATACAGTTGGCAGTTTCTCACAATACTAAACATATTCTTATCATGTGTGCATATATGCTAAGTCACTTCAGTTGGGTCCAAGGCTATGCGACCCCATGGACTGTAGCTTGCCAGGCTCCTCTGTTGATGGGATTCTCCAGGCAAGAATACTGGAGTGGGTTGCTATGCTCTCCTCCAGGGGATCTTCCTGACCCAGGGATTGAACATATCTCTTATGTTTCCTGCATTGGCACATGGGTTCTTTGCCATTATTGTCATCTGGGAAGCCCTACTCTTACCATACGATCCACTAATTGGGCTCCTTGATATTTACTCAAAGGAAGTGAAAACTTATGTCCACACAAAAACCTGCATATGTATGTTTAAAGTAGCTTTATTCATAATTGCCAGAGCTTGGAAGCAACCAAGTTGTCCTTCAGGAGGTGAATGGATAAATAAACTGTGGAACATCAAGAGAATGGATTATTAAACACTTAAAAGAAATCAGCTATCAAGCCCAGAAGACATAAAGGGAACTTAAATGCCTATTACTAAGTAAAAGAGGCCAATCTGAAATAATTGGTTCTACTTCTATGGCATTCTGAAAATAAGCAAAAATAAGAAGACAGTAAAAAGGTCAGTGATTGCCAGGGGTTAGAAAGAGAGGGAGGAATGACTAGGTAAAGTACAGAGATTTTTTAGGGCAATGAAACTATCCTGTTTGATACTTCAGTGGTGGATATATATCATTAAACATTTGCCCAAACCCATAGAATGTAGAATACCAAGAGTGAATGCTAATGTAAACTGTGGACTTTGGGAGATAATGATGTGTCAATGTTAATTCATTGACTGTAACAAAGGTACTGCCTTGATACAGAATGTTAATGTGGGGGGTTGTGCATGTGTAGGGGGCAGGGGATATATGGGAAGTTTCTATATCTTCCATTGAATTTTGCTGTGAACTCTAAAAAGTCTATATGAAAAATAACAAAGAATTAAAATCCCCCATCCCCTAACATTACATATTGGTTCCAGTCTCCTAAAATTCACATACAAGGTCATATCAATCTTGTTTGAGGTTATATTATTTACCACAGAGGAAAATGGTTTGAATGCATACTTGAACAATATGAATACACTTAAATATCCCTGTTGGATATTTGAATAGCTAATTGTATACTTTCATAATCTCATTCTTTCCTCATAAAAACATTAATCTCAGCTATTGCTAATATCCTCATTATACAAGTGAGGAAACGATGACGCAGATAGTGAAAGTAGCTCTCCTAAGGTCACAGAATTAGTGTTTGACACAGCCAAGATTTCACACTGAGTCCCAATACTCACTATCTTACAGAACACTATCAGGGTGATGTTGATGATAACTGACAGACATTATACCTTTTACTTTTGGCAAAATTGAACATCCTGTTTATCTCCTCTGAGTTTTGCTCATGCCCTGTTTATGACAAAAATAAACATAATTCCACATCCCCAGCTTATGATTGGGTGACTTCTATGCCATATCTTAAATTCTGTCTATATTCAATTACTTGTAGCTCTTGAAACATTTTATAACGTCCGTGCTTATGGCTTATTTTATCATGAGTTAATAATTTTTGTTTGTGATCTGATGTTTAGTGGGACTCTAGCTGTGGGAAAACTACATGATCTTGTTTGATGGTGTGTCCTGTTAGAAAGAATTTGCTTTTAACATCATTAACCTGAGTCAAATCTATGGTACTGCTTTAGTTTGAGGACAAAACCAGTTATATTGTACATTCAAACCACAGCACAGTGTAAGGATGTGCATGCCAGTTATAAATTTGCAATTTCCTAATCACAGTTTCCTGTCATATACATTGTACCTAGTCTACCCATTCACTGAGGGTATAGCCCTTCAAGGCCCTTGTTGGCTTTATATTAGAGCTTTAGCTTTGATTCCTCATTGTGTGGAGACTTGCTTCTGTACTGAAATGGCTGTTAAAATCTGGTTACCAAGATCAGCAAATAGCCCCCAAGATAGCCTTAGCATTTGTTCCAGTTTACAACTGTTTTTTTCTAACTTTCATTTATGTGTTTATTTCTGACATATCCTATGAGATTCTTTAAATCTCTTTTATTTAAAATGTTCATCTCTGCATTTGTTATACTTTTTTTAAACCAAGTGTTGCTAGATGCTTAGATAACAATTTTCTTTTTCTTTCTTTTTCCAGAGTATCTACTCTGCTATACTGTTGGAAAAAATTAAATGTCTTTTAAACCTACTTCTGATGAAGCAGGTATAAGGAAAATAACTACCATATAATGCGTGCTTGAATTGCTCTATGACAGACTTATTTCCTTGTTTATTCACCCTGAAAAATAGATGTGATTTGACCTGAGGGAAAGAGCTAGCTCAAAGACATAAAGCAGTTTTTTCATGATCAGATAGCTTGCAAGTGGCAGAGCAAGGGTTTTAACTGAGGCTTATAAGACTGTTAATTCACAGTTTATTACAATATACAGGATATTTATCAATCTAAGTGTTAGAATGTCTGGTAGATCCGACTAGTGTTATTGCTTCACAAATACCATGCAAATAACATGAATGTGTATTTTCAAAGGTTGTTTCAGATCTCTCCTTGCCTCCTTATTCTGACATCTATTTATTCTAGTGAATTATTAGATCATAGAATCAACCCTGTAGAAAATATTATAGCTTTATTTAAATAACATTAAACACAAAATTTCAAAGTAATTGAAAAACAGAAACTTTATTATTCATATCATGCTGGTGGCTCAGCAGTAAAGAATCTGCCAGCTAATGCAGGAGATGAGGGTTCAATCCCTGGGTCCAGAAGATCCCCTGGAGAAGAATATGGCAACCCACTCCAGTATTCTTGCCTGGGAAATCCCATGGACAGAGGAGCCTGGTGGGCTACAGTCCATGGGGTCACAAAGAGTCAGACATGACTTAGTGACTAAACAACAGTGCGTTTAAGAGTTCACTTAATTAAGGGGCTATTTTGAAAAAATCAAACAAATTCTACTGCAGCTGTATCAACAAAGTGTCTTAAGAATTATCACTTCCAATTTCTTTCAACGGGGTGACAAGATTCAGGAAGGCAGAGTCTTTAAAGACTTTTTGCATGCCTTACGACTGCATAGTTCTGGGCCTACAGCAGGATCTGCACAATCTTTTTCAGAATTTTTGGTTATTGGTTATTGGTCTAACAGTGTTATTGAGCATACTTTTCCAAGTGTACCTAAACTACACTTGCCTTTATATTTATTATTCATAATCAAGTGCCTAAGTAACCATTCAGAGAAGAATAACTAACAGTAAAAATGTGATTTTTTTAAAACATGCATTATTAAGCTATACTAGGTTTTGATCAAATGCAATTCTGGTCCCCATCAACTCAACAGCTAAACAGTGGCCTCATTTCATCCTTAGTTTCCTAATTTTTATTTCCTTAAACTGTTGTGGCTGAACATTACTGCAGTGGATTTACTCTATTCTTTCTCCTTTATTTGCTATCTTGCCATTCCAAAAAAAAAAAACGAAGGCTAAAATTCACATACGAAATGTTGACTACCTAATGCAAAATGAAGATGCTTTTAGCTTGATATTAGTAGTGCTAAGATACACATAAATTTTTGAGAATCATAGATATTCTTAACATTTGCACAGCATTAAAAATTTTAGTTATTTTTATGTGCATAAGCTTTGAGACTACTTTCTCCTGCCTGTGTCCAAGGACACCATCAGTAATAATGTCACCACCACATCAAAGTCTAAAAGTGATGATACAGGAAAAGGGAGAGATTTTCTTCATGCTTGGCTAATACATTTTGCTACTCCATGGCTCTCTGCCTCACTGATTCCTTGAGATGGCAAAATATGAAAATAAGAACCATCAGTAAACTGTCTTCATATCTCATAGGTTGATCAAAAATAGTTAACATAATACATTGAATATGATAGCTTCTTTAGGATTTATACACTTACTTAAAGGCAAATGCTATAAAAATCTATATAGAGTCTAATGGTTGTTGTCATTAAGAATAACGTTTGGCTGAAAATGTTAAGTAATATGTTTGCCTCTAATGGGATTAGAACTGAACAACAGTAATAACTTTCAAATTACTCATACAATTACAACAGAGTGAGTGGCAGGAAGCAATTTTCTATTTTTATTTAGCTTTCTCCTCTGAGGGATAAAAAAAAAAGGCTATAAATACTTCAGGAAAAAGTATGAATGCTACAGTTAACCACCCATGGGTTGGGCTGTCTTAACTTCTCATTGAGTGTGTACTGAGTCATGTTATATTTTCCCATAAACTTACTCTTAACAGAACTTTGAATAAAAATCACAGTACGTATGACTAGACTTTAAATCTCAGATAAAATGAGCACTTATATGACTGAATAAAACAAATTCTACAAGCTGGATTGGTAACCACATTTATAGTACTGAATTTAACTAATTTTTGTTGCCCTCCCCACTCCTTTTGAAGCAAAAATCTTTACACTGTGTGATGATGAAAATTTATATCAAGAAGTAGTATACAAATCCTATGGCTAATATTAGGAAAAACTGATATATAATTATTTGAAAATATTGCTTTTTAAACTGTATATTTCTAATGTGTCCTAAGACTATTTCACTACCGTAATTTTAGTAAGGAATAGTTGTTATTTTTGTAAAGAAATTTACATCAATGTATGACAAAACCCACTGGAAAAAAAAATAATAATAATAAAAAAAAAAATAAATCTGAATTTGGGTCCATATAAAGTTTTTTATATAGTACTATTTCAAGCAAGTAGAAAAACTGAAATAATTATACAGAGACTATACATACACCTATCACTTATTCTGTAATGAACATTCACCATGGTTGTTTACCACATTCATTTATTCATAAATCCATCTTATTTTAAAATCATCCCTCATTCTAGGAAGGACTCTGTAAACTTAAAATTGAAAGGAAGTATGGGGAAATAGAGAAATTCCCACTATTGATAATATTCACACTTAGGTTGACTTTAGCAGAAAGAGTGTAAAAAATATCCAGTCTCAGGTGAATAGCCGGGTTATATAAATAATTCTTGTAATTGTGATGATCTTCAGGTAAACATATGAGGTCAAAAATTTAAGTAATTCAGTAATGAGGAAAGCAGTACAAAATTGAGACTCATTTAAGAGAGAAATTGAGGAGCTATGTAGGAATAATAAAGGGACACATAAAATTGCTATATAACATACACAACTAGTCACTGACTTAAAGGGTTATAAACTCTAATTTTGGGGTAATCTTTTCTACCAATTATTTGAACACATACCAAAAGAAAATCTATAATTTAATATGTAACATAATTGTGTCTGGGAACCTTAATCAATAGCAAACAGTGAGTCAAAGTTCACTCTGTAAATAAACTTTAGGTGGACCTGTGACTTCTACAATATTCAAAGGACATTAATCACCCCACACCCAAAACATACACACACAGCTTTTTCCTTTTTCCTTCTAATTTTGGATAATTCACACACACACACACACACACACACACCAGATAAAATGTATGTCAAGTATCTTGCAACGCTTTAAAGCATGAGTTGAAACAAGAAGATATACTGTTTACAAACATAAAACCAGTCTGTGGTAGGCAGACTTCTAACATGGACTCTGAAACTGAAATTCCCCCTCATCCACTAGGAACACAAGCTCTCTATAATCCCTTGTACTTGAGTGTGTGTGAGTGTGTTAGTTAGTCAGTGTGTCTAACTCTTTGTGACCCCGTGGACTTCAGTCCACCAGGGTCCCCTGTCCATGGACTCCTCCAGGCAAGAATACTAGAGTGGGTTGCCATTTCCTCCTCCAGGGAATCTTCCCAATCCAGGGATCGAACCCAGGTCTCCTGCACTTCACAGCTTCTTTACTGCCTGAACCACCAGGGAAGCCCAAGTGTGTGTGCAGGACTTAAAAATATGATGATATTTCTCTCCCTGATTAGGTTACTTGGTATAACAAAAGTGAAGTAATTTTGCAGATGTAATCAAGGCTCCTAATAAATTGCCTTTAAATTAATCAAAAGTGAGGTTATCCTGGTTGAGCATGACTTCATCAGAGAGCCATTTAAAAGAGGATCCAGGTCTTCCTTCAAGAGAGGAATTCAGAGCAAGAGAGATTCAAAATGAGATTCTTCTGCTGGTTTTAAATAAGAAAATACCATGTTGGGAGCAGACTGCGGAGATGCCCATATGGAAAAGACCTGAGGGTGATCTCTATTAGCTGAGCATGGTCCCCAGCTGAGGATCAGCAAGAAAATAGGGACTCTGGCCTTCAACCACATAGAACTGAATTCACCAATAGCCTGAATAAGTTTGGAGATAGCTTCCTCCCAAGTCACATTTCCAGATAATATTGCATCCCAGATAGCATCTTAGTTTCAGTCTTGTGAAATCCTGAGTAGAGGACCCAGTTAAAATATATTTGCACCCCTAACCTACATAAGCTGTGAGACAATATTTATTCTGAAAAAAACAAACAAACAAATGTGTATTTTGTTTTAAGCTGGTAAAATTATGGTTATTTGTTACACAGCAATAGAGAACTAATACACAAGAGATTTTAAGGCTATGATTTCTGAATAAAGCCAAGTACTATCATAACTCTATCAGGGTAGCATTTCTCAACACATAACAAAATAAATACATTCCAACAAATGATTGCTCAGCATATCCAAATACTTGCTCAAATTATGAATCAACTAGAGTGTCAGATTATTCTTTCATCTCAAAGCTTTCAGTGAATCATGCTCTCAAAATAACCCTGGGTTTAAACTTTTAATCACATAAATTTATTCTCACATATAGAAGAAAAATGCATTTCAATTTGTGCTTGATGTATTAAGGTAATTAGCTATCTCTTGAGGAAGATACGGTTTATTTTTAAATGACAATTGCTGTGAATTGAGTCCTGTGGAAAACAGATACTGAGATGGAGTTAACCGTGCAGGAGGTTAGTAAGGAATACCCTTAGATTTGACATGCATAAGGAAAGGGAGGGAAGCAGGATTGGACAGAGGAAGAACTCAGGCTGCAACTCGGTCCCCAAGACAACTTTGACCAACCTCAGGAGGATCTCTGCTGCTAGAATATGCCTATAGTGTATTTGGAGAAGGGCTGATGTGGCCAGGAATTTACATCCTTATATTGACTTCATATTTGATGTAGATCAATCTGGAAAGGGGTGCAACCTTAGAGGAGGTCGTTTGTTCTCTGCAGTTGAGGCAATTCCTTAAGGGACTGATAGCCAAAGACATTCCTTCCACAGCATTTTCAGCAGCTGGGACACTAAATCATTCGTTGTCTTGGTATCTGAGTGCACGCAGCAATGTACTTCACATTTATACTACTGAGGCATAAGTTACTACTGGTTTTATGTCAGTAACTCTGAATGTATTCAGCTTTTCTCATCAGAAAACTTTACATTAGGTTAGAAGCTGTATGCTACCATTTATCTTTACATGCTAATAGTGATTTCTGAAAGATGGATCAGAGATTATTCCTCAAAATAACAAATTTTTAGTAGCCCTATTATATACTATATATCTTGAGACAATGAAAATCCCAGGTTCCAGATCAGTAATTCATCATTTTTTAGGATCTGCCTTTTTAAATTGTCAGTGACTGGCATCAAGGATAAAAAAGATATAACCATGTAACTGATTATCCTAGCATGCACTTCAGGAACCAGAGGGAGGGGAAAGCACATGAACTCATTCAGAGATTATAGGCATTGATGTTTTTGGATTTTTTGTATCAAATAATGCATATTATCTTTCTTTATACTACCACATACTAACACTGTTTCTAGTCATTATCAGTCAAAATAATCAATAAAGAAAAACTATTGATAAATTGGATTGATTTTCAGTGAAACTGATTTTGCAATATGCTTTAAATGCACAGTAACTTGGTGCATAGCAGCTGAAAAGTAGTTATTTCATAGAATTTCAGGTCAAGGTTTCTGTTTTAAAGAACAGGATCTCAAAATTACCTGGCAGTTTTTCCAACTAACTCTTCTTATATCTATCAAAATGTACCAGAAATGACTTTATTATTGCTGTCACTTTTGAAAATGGCCTCAGAAAATTTCAGCTACTGGTATTTTATGCAGTTCCCACCCTTTAAATAAGAAATTAGAAAATAAAATTATTGACCTGAAAACAACACACAGTGTACCTTTATTGTTATGCTCTTTCTGCCTTAAAAAATTGGCTTGTAATTGCAGCTCTGATTTCCTTATTCCATATAATCACTTTAATACTCATTGACTTTATTCTTTAAACATATATTTTAATTACAATTTTTAAAAATACTAACAAGTAAGAAAATAAAAAACCAAATTGCTCTTGCTGTTCACTTGCTTAGTCGTGCCTGACTCTACTGCAACCCCACAGACTGTAACCCGCCAGGCTCCTGTGTCCATGGGATTCTCCAGGCAAGAATACTGGAGTGGGTTGCCATCTCCTTCTCCAAGGGATCTTCCAGACCAGGGGTCGAACCAGTTTCCTGTCTCCTGCATTGGCAGGCAGATTCTTTACCACTGAGCCAGCTGTTAAGCCCAAAGCTTGTTTAATGTAGTTAATCCATTTTATAACACTCTGGGGGGGATTGACAATATTGGGCTGGCATTTCAGTCCCCTGACACATTCTGTTTATTATCACTGTTAGCAATATTATTTCTGGGCAAAACTTGACTCATCTGTGTTCCCCAGAGTACCCTCTCCCTCTTTTGTCCTCTCTTCATATTTCATCTGCTCATTTGATTCAGTGTTTTGTGGAAGATTTCATTTGTCTTTTCCAAAACAGAGAAACACATTCTACCCTAGCAAAAGTCTCATAAGCCTTTCAGGAATATTTTCCTTTATTTTCTTCTATCAATGCTACACTGAATTCACACTGATATCTGACAACGATTTTCTGTAATGCCTCCCTCTCCTAAGTGTTGATATCTGATTTCTTAACAGTGAAGGGTTTATTCTTTTGATATTAATCACTGTTCTAGAAAGAAAATGTAGCTATACATGCTGACTGTGATATGCAGAGGAATATCACATTTTTTGCTATCATCATTAAGGTAGCCATCGCAAGAAACTGTTTCTGTTTCCAAAGGATACTCAACACGAAAATCTCATTCATGCATTTTCTTTCTTTTCTACTGTCTTCTGCTGTCTTTCTCCTGCTCCATTAATCTCTATTTTGTTTTAGACAAAGAAAAGTATCTTCAGACTCTCTATTGTACAGTGGATATTTCCAACACAGTTACCTCTAATACAGGCATGGAAAAGACCCTGAGGCTGGGAAAGATTGAGGGCAAGAGGAGAAGGGGGCGACAGAGGGTGAGATGGTTGCATAGCATCACTGACTCAATGGACACAAGTTTGAGCAAATTCCAGGAGATAGTGAAGGACAGGGAAGCCTAGCGTGCTGCAGTCCATGGGGTCACAAACAGTTGGACGTGACACAGCGACTGAGCAATAACAATAATATAGACATAATAGATTTCCTAAAATACCAGTTTTTTCTATCTTTTGCCTAAAAATGCAGAGGAAACAAATGGTGCAGGCACAAAAAGAACACTGAGTAGTAAGTCAGGTGTCCGGCATTTTATTAGCTGCATGATTTTCAGCAGATTCTTAACTGCTCTGGTTCTAGTTCCTCATCTATAATACAGCATGCCTGTCACAAATTAAAGTTTAAATGAAAAAACCTATTGTGCCTTGTAAACTAGAAGTCGTTTTACAAGCATAGCCAATTATTATCACATCAAGTCCAAATCTACCATTTTTCAAAGCCCTCTAAAACCTGACCTCATGCTTTTCATCAAGATTATTTACCATACCTCCTCCTTCACACTTGGTCTCTGTTGTCTATTCCTTTTCAAAATCACCCTTGTCATTTATTTTCATCTCTATACTTTTGCTCATGCCTTTCCCTAACATTTTCTCCAGTTTCCCCTCTGCCTATACAAAGCCTACTGATTCCACTTCAGCAATGAAGCCTCCTTTGAGTACTCTAATTTTGAAACTTCGCTGTATATCATTTTACTTTCTTTGACACTGCATTTACTATACACTCACTAATAATACATGTAGTATTATTTCAACTGTTCAAAACACTATATGTAGCTTCACTTTTGGAACTGACATTCAGAATCAGTTTATGATACACATATTCATATAAACACACATACTGCTGCTGCTGCTAAGTCGCATCAGTCGTGTCCGACTCTGTGCGACCCCATAGACGGCAGCCCACTAGGTTCCCCCATCCCTGGGATTCTCCAGGCAAGAGCACTGGAGTGGGTTGCCATTTCCTTCTCCAGTGCATGAAAGTGAAAAGTGAAAGTGAAGTCACTCAGTTGTTTCCGACTCTTAGCGACCCCATGGACTGCAGCCTACCAGGCTTCTCCATCCATGGGATTTACCAGGCAAGAGTATTGAAGTAAGGGAGGTGTGAGGGGGGATCGGGATGGGGAATACATGTAAATCCATGGCTGATTCATGTCAATGTATGACAAAAACCATTACAATATTGTAAAGTAATTAGCCTCCAACTAATAAAAATAAATGGGGAAAAAAAAAGAGTACTGGAGTGGGTTGCCATTGCCTTCTCTAAAACACACACACACACACACATACACTAAACTGAGTATGCTACAGTCCTAACTTATTTATGAAATTGTAAAGAGCCTATATTATTTTAATATGCCTATAAAATATTGTGGAAACAATTCACTAAAATTCTAAAGAATTAAGTTGGAGTTGGGAAGCATATTTAAAGATAGCTTCTGTAGTTTTTATCCTATAGGTATCCATATAATAGTGTGGGGAACAAAATAAAAAATAACATTAATTACAAAATCAATATGTGACAACCAACATTGGGAGAAGTGCAAATTGACATTAATAGTTGATATAGAAATGGAATAGGGTTCCTAGAGGAGATAAAACATGAATTAGACATTGAAGGATAAAAGACTGATGAAAGGGGACACATTTGAGATAGAAGCACCACTGTACACAGAAGCAGGGAGTCTAGGATGATTCTGTCAAACTCTGAACAATTCTCTTCAGGCGTATGTACGAAAGAATAGCAGGAGGCAATTCAGCTCAAATGCAGTCATATTATACAAAAGTTCAACTGGAATACTATAGTGTACATATTTGATTTTTTTTGGTGTTATTGACTGTGGGGAGATATTAAAAGATGCTTGAACAAGAAAGCCATTAAAGCAATTGTACATCAGGGAATTTTAATATGACTGTGGCATGAGGATATTATCAATGTAAGAAAAAGACACTGAATAAAGATAGAGCTTTCATCTCATAGGTCATTAGAGGCAATATAATGAGGTGTCAGTCAGTCAGTCCTGTCTCTACATTTCTGAGCCAGATTAGTTGTAAAGTGCTGGTATCATTAATAAAAACTGGAAACAGAGAAGCAGATAATGATTTTGTTTCTGTTCGTCTAAAGCTTGTTCACATAACTTTTGGTGAGTTATATCCAGGAGAATAGTCTTGGACTCAAACAGGTGACAACTAAAGTTTTACACTGATATGTATATGTATATATACATTTAAAGCTTGAATATTTATTGTATATTCCATGTGAAACTTATTTAAGAAAACCAAAAACAAAAAACCCAGGGACTTCCCTGGTGGTCCAGTGGTTAGGACCTGTCAATTCAGGGGACACCTGTTCAATCCCTGGTCCAGGAAGAGCCCACATGGCGTGGAGCAACTAAGCGCATGTGTCACAACCACTAAGTGTGCATGCCCTGGAGCCTGTGCTCTGTCAAATGAGACACCCACGTACCACAACTAGAGAGTAGCCCCCACTTGCCTCAACTAGGGAAAGCCTGCATGCAGCAACAAAGAACCAGCACAGCCAAAAATAAATGAATTTAAGAAAAAAAAAGTCTAGGCAACATTTTCCAAGGTGCGTCCTGAATTTCTAATTCCAAACCTCAGATGCTGCAGCCCCACTGGCATGGTCTTAGTGCTAAACAAAACAGGTAGCATGTTAACCTACTGCCTCATTAATATTTTTAAAAATGACCAAATATCAAAGCAAAACATCACTTCCTAATGGCCTCAGCTCATCTAATTTAATAATTTAGGATCCATTATTCAGCACTCCCTCAGGTGGATTTGCTTGTGGTGCAACTGGCGATAGAATGCAACTCAGATTGGATTAAATAACAAAGTGGATTTTTAGCTCATATTACTGAAAACTCAAGAACCAGCTTCAGCCATGGTTAGATTTAGAATAAAAACAAAATCATTTGGATCGAGTCTCTTTTCATCTCTTGCTCTGTGTAAGCTCCATTTCAAGATTACACACGGTTGCCTAGCAGCTCCAGTTTCTTCCTTCATGGGGCAGTTTACTACACTTGTTCCATCCTTTTAGCTTCAAGTAGATGGGTAAAGCATTCTAAGAATGCGAATGTTGGATAAGGTATGAAAAAGTGAGTGTGGCCACAGAAGGAAATGAGAACCTTGCTTGAAAGAAAAATAGTTTATCATACTTACAGATCCTAGAGAAGAGTCACTACACGCCAGGCAGGGCCACAAAGGAAGCTCCAGGTTTTAGTTGGGTGGTAAAGACAGGAACAAAAGAAAACTCTAAGCCAGAGCCTTTCATGGTGTTTCTGAAGGAAAAGTGAGAAAAAGTAGAGAAAATTGTTTAGAATTGACTAGTTTGAATAATTATGGTAGGATCTGGGCCTATAGGGTGGTCTCTAGCTATCTGTAGCTGACCCCAGGATGAGGCAGAGGAAATACAGGCTTCTACATGGGAGTCAGATAAGGAGGTGTTTGAAGCTACAGACTCAGGGTTGTTTTGTGTATGAAAGATATGCTCCTGGCTAGAGAGTTTTGCTGTCTGCAAGAAATGGCTAACTGTGGGAGGGGGAGTCACTCTCCAGCCAGCAAGATTTTTAATATCAAAACATCATAAAATAATGAAAATAAAATCATGATTAATGCATAAAAAGAATGTTCCTTTTTTTCTGGCATTTCCTACAAAAATCCAGAGATTTATTGTATTTGCTTTTACTTTTGTCACATGTCGTTGTTGTTCAGTTGTTCAGTCATGTCTGACTCTTTACGACCCCATGGACTGCAGCACGCCAGGCTTCCCTGTCCTTCACCATCTCCCAGAGCTTGCTCAAACTTATGTCCACTGAGTCGGTGATGCCATCCAACCATCTCGTCCTCTGTCGTCCCCTCCTCCTCCTGCCATCAATCTTTCCCAGCATCAGGGTCTTTTCTAATGAGTCAGCTCTTCACATCAGGTGGCCAAAATATTGGAGCTTCAGCATCAGTCCTTCCCGTGAATATTCAGGGTTGATTTCATCACATGACCACTGCTTAAAAATTTACTTGTTCAAGGGAATATAAGGTACTGTCAACCCAGATAAAGAGGTACAACTGAGACAAGCTCAAATTACCTGAACCTCTCTTTACTCGGGAACAGCTAAGAACCACAATTCTAGAAGGCACAGTGTTCCAAGTTCCAAACCAGTCTGTGGAGAGTTTGGGGGTGGGCTATATTTGGGGGGAAGGAACACACAAGGTAGGAAGTCCACACAAGAAGTTCAGTAAGCTGTAAGCTCATTGGCTTAAGGATGGCAAGAGATTCATGGTGGAGGTTCACCTGTCAGGAGGTAGGTCTGCCTTCAGTAAATCACGTATTTCCAAGAAGTCAGTCTCTCGGCTAAGGTCCATTCTTCTGAGGGTGCATGTATGAAATCTCTGGTTTGGATCTTCCTGTCTAGTTTATTTTATTTTATTTTTTTGGCTGCGTGAGGGCTTTCTCTAGTTGCTACTCTTTGTTGGAGCATGCAGGCTTCTCATTGCAGTGGCTTCTCTTGTGGACCATGGGGTCTAGAGCATGGGCTCAGTAGTTGTGGCTCCTGAGCTCAACTGCCCATCCTTGCATGTGGAATCATCCCAGACAGGGATTGAATCCATGTTCCCTGCACTGGCAGGTGGATTCATCTCCCGTATGTTTTAGATTGAAGATTGAAATCCTTTCACAAGGTCAAGCCACAACAAAAAATTTTAAATAGGAACTGCAGAGTGATGTCAGCATCAATGGTGGTATAGAACATCCAGCTTTCTGTCCCCCTCCCTGCTTTTAACAACTAAAACTGGATGTCCTTCTACAAACAAAAGTGCCTCTGGGGGAGTTGTGAGATCCAGAATCATAGGGGAGTAGACTGGAGCGGAGTCTCATTCACCCATGCAGTTGGGTAATAGGTACACAGACCTTGACACACATACTGGAACCAGCAGGAGCCCTGAACCTGCCTGAGCCTCTCTTGGCTGCGTTCCAGAAAGATCTGGCGCTATGGACTACAAGAGAGCCTTGTAGAAGTCTTAGCTTCCTGAAGAGAGATTCCAGTACTTCATTGCTGGAAAAAAAAAAAAAGAGAGAGAGAGAGTTTGGACGCATTAGACAAGTTAAGAGTTCCATCGACAACACAGCCTCTTCTCCCAAGGTGGCTCAGCATGATTGAAGTTGTCCTGCCTTGACTTCTCCTGGTGGCGGGGAGGAGGTGGTGAGGGTGTGAGAGGGTGCCCGGCTTCCCCCACTATGTGGCACACTGCTGGAGAAACCCATTTCACTCCTGCAGCACCCAGGTATTGAGGTGGGACTTCCATGACTCAGGGATGGTGAGCTGGAGAAAGAGGCAGGTAAGACTATATGAGAGCATTAAATGGACTTCCTGATGACTGCATAATGCACTCCAGCAGGAAGCCTGCCCCTCAGTCTCTTCTTCAAGCCAAGCTGAGATGGAACCAGATGGAACATGAGACTAGAGATGGAACCAAGCCCTTCACAGGTGATTTAAAAGTTGCACACTTGGTTCAAAAAGTTCCTTTTTCTCTTTTTTTCTCCCCTAGATCTTGTTCATCCTTTCTAGTGTCATGAGTAATGATCCCTTTCTTCTTAGGCCCACTCTACCCGCCTTGGTCAGACATCATGGCATGTCTAGACTGCTGTAGCTTGTCACTTTCCAATGCTTTCACAGTTTTGTTTTGCTTTTTATGTCGGTCGTATTCACAAACTTATGCAGGAATTCTCTTCATTTACAGTGTAGATTATCTCCCTCAGCTTGAAATCCAAAGCATTCAACAAAATTTCCCCCCATTTCGTGCACTGTCTTATCTCTACACAGTTGCGCCCTCATCTGCCTTAAAACCAGAGCTTAGGTACCTTAGCTGGTGCAGTTGCTGTTGCTTAAAGTACACGTCTGTCTCATACCTGCCCAGCAACATATGTCCCATCTTTCTAAACTCTGCTCAAATTCTTCTTTCAGCAGAAAGTTTTTTTAGATGTCAGATGTTTTCCAACTGAATTAACTTCTTTTCTTTCCGAGTTCTTTCTCTCTGTGCCTTGCACCATTGTAGTTCTTGTCACACTATGCCTCATTATCACTTGGGGAGGAATGTTTCCCTTACTTTATTTCAGAGCCCTTAGAAGATAAGAACTTAATCATCTTTTATCCACCACATTAACCACTGCTATTCCTTATGCAAAGCATCCACTGACTGTCTTTTTATTTGACATGGATTTAACATTTGCAACAAAAGCCCTACGTGAATAGGAGAGGCAGTACTGGAATCTGTCTCCCTGTTAGTAGTTCAGTGTTTTTTCTACCTATCATACATCTGGGACCAGTAAAAGCAGTTTCGAAGACATTATCATGGATTTAAATATGTTTATCAAAAGCATCCCTCATAATACAGCTCAGGACAATGCCCTACCTAGTTTGGTTCTTTGTCTGCCCTTGCTTTTCCTCGGTTGGGCTACAATCACAATATGAGATGAGTCCACAGCTCCACCTCAGGGGTTCAAGCAATTTTCTGAGAATGACTGCCTTCATCCAACTCCTAGCCATTCCCACACTCACATGTGCAAGGAAGGCAAATAGCCCCTCTTGTTGGGATTCTCTGATGCTTTTGATGCTGTCAGGCCTCACCTATTCTGTCCCCTGCATAGCCTCTTCCAAGTGACACCTTGATATTAGACCTGGCTATTGATTTTATTTCTCCTTCTGACATCACTCCCCAGTTTTCATGTTCCTTTATGCCATACCATGGTTTACTCACCACACACCCATGCTTCTTTAAGAGGAGAGATGACGCATTAAGAAGAGGGAGGCATCTTAATTCCTTATCACATGCAGGGATGATATGATTATTGGAGACCTAGTTAAGAATTACTGATGTATCAAACGTGCTTATTAAGTCAAAAAGCATCTGTCAGACCTGTACTTAGCCATGTACCCTAAAAGTATTTATTGGATTGCTTAAATGACTCTTCAATAGATAAACTGCTGAGAGAAAAAGATTAATAGTGGGTATTTAATTTAGCTTTCTATATGGAACATGTGATAGAAAGATGAAGAAGCCTTAACATCCTTGACTAAAAACAGAAACAAGACAGGAGTTGAGACAGATAAAACCAGAGCGAAATTCTGCCTTAATCCAGTGGACTAGAAGATATCTCCTCGGGGGACATTCTCTCAGTATTTGACATCATTTTCATTTAAAAGGCCTTTTTGTACTGGATTTATATATGTGTCCAGGGAGAACAGAGTGTGAAAATAAATTGAAGACAAAGAATCGGTTATAAACCATGCAAAGACCCATAGCAAAGTAGAAAATCTCCTGGAGATAAAGTGGAGACACGGAAAAGCATAGCACTACGCTCAACATGTAAATAATCATTCATTGAAGCAAAGATTTCTGAGGATGATACAAAGTTGTGGCATCTGCATAACCCGTGTGCATGCATTCATTTACTCAAAAAAAATTTTTTTTTTTACAATCATAACGCGCCCAGCATGACTCAAAGGGTACGGTGCTGGTGCCCAGAGTCAAGTGAAACAAAGGCCTGGCCCATGAACTTGCAGTTCATCCTGCAAGTGGAAAATGATTATCTCTGTTAATCTAAATGTATCCTCTCTGGGCCCACACTTCTGTGAGGTACACCAGTGCCCTCATCAGTCCCAAAGACACTTTATCATCCTCTCCTTAGTCATTCAAATCATGACCTTCAGAATCTTAATTTGGGAAATTCTTTCTCTTCCTATGCTATCTCCAGCCTTGCTTTTAACTTGCTAAGACCTTGTGAACCTACCTCTTGAGTAACTTTCCTGGCTCTCAAGGCACTGGCCTGGAGGGGCAGTTATTTCTGCTTGGTTTTGTCAGCACGGGTGGTCTTTGATTTTTGATCAGACACTAATGAACCCTTCCATGCATATACTAGGGAGTGATTATTACATAGACATAAGAGGATCAATCAATTTTCAGTCATGTTGCATTGAGGAGAACATAGGATATTAGGGTAGGTTAATTGGCTATGATGTCTATATGGTAAAAGTGGTTTGGGTACATAGGATTTTCAAGGTATTCATCAAGAAGATGAATAAACAGTCACACACTGTTGCTATATATTCAATATACTATATATAAATATTTTGTATGTTTTACTTCTTTGCTGTTTTCTAAAAGGTAACATGCAAGGGTCATTTGTGAGTCCCAGAAGAGTCCATTGAGATGACTGAAGTGGGGAGATTTGGCCAATGTCAATGTAAGTAGCATCTGGCAGTAAGAGACAGAAGTAAATCAATACCACAATCTTAAAAAAGTGGGAACTTCTTTGAGACTTGGAAGATGATTCTGGATTTGTCTCTCCATGGCAGGCACCTGAAGTACAAGCCATTCTACTTAATATTTATTGTCAAATGATCTCCCGAAGCTCTATTGTAAGGACCACACAGCAAATAACTCTGTCTTTATTTGTTTTAGGATATTTGGGCTTCATAGTTTGCCTAGTTTAGAAATTTCATATTTATCTGAATATCTGAAATTGTCCTCAGTGTGGCCAGATAGCAAGAAATATCCTAATCCTCAGGTGTCAAGAAGACATAGAGTCGAGGTCATAGTGTCAAATGCTGTTTGCTTACCCATCATTTGTAGATTATTTTAATACTGTAAGGGACTTGAACTAGATTAGGAATTTTCAATGTTCCTTTGGCAGTTTTACTTTTTAAAATGTCCTATAGAAACATTCTTTATAAAGAAGAATGCGAATACATTTTTTATAAAGACTTGTGAATATGACCAACATAAAAAAGCAAAACAAAACTGAATGCATTGAAAGTGACAAGCTATACAAAGTCTCTTTTTATATAGCTATGGTTCTAGTTCCCATGATAACCTACGGAGCAACAAGCAATCAGTAAAACCTTAAAAGAGTTTTCAAGCAGGACCAGTCCTTTGCTTTATTTTAAGTATCCACTGGTGTTAGAAACTGATTCAGGGAGAGAAAACTGTTGCTTTGTATACTTCTCACTATTTGTCCAACGCTTGTGAATATCAATGGCTCTTAAAATCAAAGGACATCAAATCAATTCAGAGACTAGAGCAGCTACATGGGGAGTAGGAAGAGTGAACAGGAAAATGTCTACTCTGGTCCAGAAACTCCTTCCTGATCTTTAGAGGAAAAGGAACACACTGTGCTGTGTTGATGTTTGTAGCTTCATACTAAAAAAGGGAATCTGCAAAGGCAATAAAAGGTTTTACCTAGAGTTTCTTATTTGAGGGTCACTAATTTGTTCATTACTATGTGAATTTCCTGCAGAAAAGAAGATAAGAGTTTTCTGGGAATCTGAAAGTTCCACATGAAAACTTACACTATTCTTTAAAAAGATACATATGCTGATTTAGAATTTGACTGTAAATTATATGAACTTTGGTCAGTTTAGTTCAGTTCAGTTCACCTGCTCAGTCATGTCCGACTCTTTGCGACCCCATGGATGGCAGCACACCAGGCCTCCCTGTCCATCACCAATTCCCAGAGTTTATTCAAACTCATGTCCATTGAGTCTGTGATGCCATCCAACCATCTTATGCTCTGTTGTCCCCTTCTCCTCCCACCTTCAATCCTTCCCAGCATCAAGGTCTTTTCAAATGAGTCAGTTCTTCACATCAGGTGGCCAAAAGATTGGAGTTTCAGCTTCAACATCAGTCCTTCCAGTGAACACCCAGGACTGATTTCCCTTAGGATGGACTGGTTGGATCTCCTTGCAGTCCAAGGGACTCTCAAGAGTCTTCTCCAACACCACAGTTCAAAGGCATCAATTCTTCAGTGCTCAGCTTTCTTTATAGTCCAACTCTCACATCCATACATGACTACTGGAAAAACCACAGCCTTGACTAGAACTTTGGTCAAGTATCTATCAATTTGCTCATATGTTTATACCTATGGGCAAGATTACAGAATCTAATTTAAAAACAAAACAAATATTAAGTATTGCTCCAAGCTAGGGTCTGTATACAACCTTGAGATATTAAAACATTAAAAAAAAAAAAAAAGAGCCCTGATCAAACCTTTTCTGCAAGTGCTCCCTGACTCGTATGGAAGACAGGCATAAGCAGATAGTTTCCAGATCATATGGAAAGTGCTGTGATTGAGACCTTGGAGTGGAAATACGGAGGTGGGGACCTGACTGGGGAATGAGAAAAGACTTCAAGGAACATGTCATTTTTAAAAAGAATACTTAAAAATAAATAAATAAAAAGAATATTATTGGATTTGGAGTCTTCTTTAGGGCTTCCCTGGTGGCTCAGAGGTTAAAGCGTCTGCCTGCAATGCGGGAGACCCAGGTTCGATCTCTGGGTCGGGAAGATCCCCTGGAGAAGGAAATGGCAATCCACTCCAGTATTCTTGCCTGGAGAATCCCATGGAAGGAGGAGCCTGGTGGGCTACATTAGTCCATGGGGTCGCAAAGAGTCGGACATGACTGAGTGACTTCACTTCACTTTCATGTGCAAAACAGATTGTAAACTCTCAAGACTGGCATGTCTAGGAACCAGTAAAGCAATGGTTGCAGCTCAGGATAAATGGGTTGGAGACTGACAGAAAACATGGAAACAAATGTTAAGTGGGAATAGAGGAGCTTAAGGTAATTCACATTCTTAGCTCAGTGATTTCATGAAAAAAACTGGACAGAAGATGGGTAAATATGGGACATTTATATTGAAATAGCCAGTTAGCACGTGGATCTTAGAACATGGCTCTGATTCTGATATAAATTTTGTGACTTATTGGTAAATTATTATGAGTCAAAAACAAAATTATACATGATAATACTTAGTACATAAATAGTTTTTTTTAAGTGGTGGTTCTTAAGCTCTAGTATGCATCAGAATTATCTGAGTTGATTGCTAAAAATGCAGTTCATTCTTCCATCCTAATTCAGTATATTTGGGGCTAGATTAAAAAATCTATATTTTAACAAGTCTCCAGGTGACTTTAAGGTTCATATATTAGTACAAAATACTGAAAAAGAGAAAAGGGGCATGAATACCACCCTGAAAAACAGACAGTTAAAGAGCAGTGAGCAGAGAGAAGAAGCAGTGTTGTAAACTGAGAAGAAACTGGATAGTATAAGGAATATCTAGATCCTGCTCTTGAGGTAAGGGTACTCCAGTCAGGGGCCCTGTTCCCACTAAGCCCACCAGAGCAAGGCATAGATCCTGAACAGACTGGACAATGTGGAATATTCTCCCTACCCTCTCTCCCCCTGGGAAGAAAAGAGCTAACAGGGCATTACAAGGAGCCTAGGGAAAAGTTTTGAGACCTATCTAATCTCCCTGTAAGTACCTTACTGAAATTTATTTACAGTAAGAAACAAATGGCATTTATTTAGGTGTTCCTTCTAACCAAAGTCAATGTAATAAAGGTCTGTTTGTGGCAACATCATTTAGTCTTTCTATTTCTAAAAAGATCTTCATTTTGCCCTTACTGTTGAATTACATTTTGTTGGGTGTAGAACTCTGGGTTCATAATTGTTTTTCCTCTCAGCACTTTGAAACTATTATTCCATTTTTTTTCTGTCCTCTCTTGTTGTTAATGAGAAATACACTGTCAAGTTGCCTTTACCATTTAGATAAACTGATTTTTCTTTATTCTAGCTTTCAAATTTTTTCTTTTATTCTTCATTTCTTGAAACTGCTCTATTACGTACCTCTCTATGGATCCATTATGTTATTATTATTTTATTGTTACTATTCTGCTTGGTACTCAAAGTGCACTGATAATTTGAATACTTTTGTCTCTCTTCAGTGTCAGAAAATTCTCAGCGAATATCAGATATTCTTTTCATGCCATTACCTATATTGTCTATATGCTAGGACATGTTTTCAAAGACATTAGTGAAGTTTAAGTGTAAAAGAACTCAATAGATCTTGTGGGAATATTAACTGCTCTTGCATGTATTTTATCTCTTTTATCTTTTTACTATGTGGTAGGTGAAGTGCGACTTCACTTTCACTTTCATGCATTGGAGAAGGAAATGGCAGCTCACTCCAGTGTTCTTGCCTGGAGAATCCCAGAGACGGGGGAGCCTGGTGGGCTGCCGTCTATGGGGTCACACAGAGTCGGACACGACTGAAGCGACTTAGCAGTAGGTGAAGTGTTAAGTGCTATCAGTTAGGATTAATCTTTTCAGTGGTGTTCTGTTTAGAGTTTATCTTATCTATTAATTTTATTTCTATTTTTTATATTTTTGTTTCCATATTTCAACTGAATTCTTTTTTATACCTATCTTATTTTATGCATGAAACTTCATGTTTAGTATTTTCTTGTTCTTTTTATAAATGTTAGGTCCTCACACCTTTGAGTATTCTAACCAAGCTTATTTTCAAATATTTAACTATTTCATGGGCTTCCCTTGTAGCTCAGGCGGTAAAGAATCTGCCTACAATGCAGGAGACCCAGGTTCTATCCTTGGGTTGGGAAGATTCCATAGAGAAGGAAATGGCAACCCACTCCAGTATTCTTGCCTGCAGAATCCCACGGACAGAGGAGCCTGGCAAAGCCTGGCCTGGACAGAGGAGTCCAAGAGGTCACAAAGAGTCAGACACGACTGAGTGACTCACACACACACACACAACTATTTCATAACATATTTGTCATCAGAAAATAACTCCTGTTCCAAAGTTTATTTATTTATTTCTTTGGCTCTGCCTTAATATTAGAATTCTACAAGCATTTTAGAGTTTCAGATCACAAGCTTATCTAAAGGAAACTTTTTTTTTCCTTTCTCTCTTTTTTTCTCTCTCTAGGTTGCTTCCTCTCTGGCAGGAAGCTATGAGGCTACTTCCATGAATGTCCTGGGGCATTAGTTGAGAAACAGCTTTCATAATGAAGGCTTGGGGCTCCTCCCTAGTAGGGGTATGAAGAATATACCGAAATGGTTAGTGAGCCCCAGGCAGCTCTGTCCTGAGGTCATGTCCATATCCTCAGGGTTACATTGCCTGGCAGCTCCTGTTAAGTTGTAGCCCCAGGCAGCAGTTGTCAGTATTTCTTTTTACCTTACTTTTATGAGTGATAGCCCCTGGATTTATGCAGTGAAGCTGACTCTCTTTTTCCATTTCAAAAGCAAGACCTCTAGTCCTTCTACTCCCAAAGGAGGTGAACTTATACCTCCCACCGCTTGCTTTGGAATATGGATCTTCAGCCTCATGTACAATTCCAGCTTTCTGTTTTGCCTCTGGCCTATGAAGATGTTTATCTTATCTAAGGGTCTTTTTTTTTTCTTAAATCTTTCATTGACAATTTTGTAGTGCAAAAGGGGATACATCAATGACAGGATGTGTACCAGTGTTTCTAGGTTAATTTTTAACTACATATTCTATTAGAGTTTTGCCAAATTAACTGATAAAGGAAACCCAACCACTTTCAAATGAAAATGGCTATGAGGTTTCTAGAATTTTACACCTATAGATGATAATCAGTCACTAAATTAATTTTTGCTTTGTTTCAGGAGATGCTTAACATTTAAAGAGTTGTGTAAAAATTTCCAACTCCATCAACTGGTTAAGGATATTGGGATTGCGTCCTCTTTATCAGCTATCACTGAGAAGAGACTTGATCTCCACATTTTAGGATTAGTTAAGTAATTTAATATGCCCTTTTCTGCCAGGGTTAACATATCCTCACTGAATATCAAATTGTTGAATCTTTGCTATTAAATTAACATGTTCCTGAGTAAAACTCTGTTGTGGAGACTTAAAATATTGTGATATGGAGAGTTTTTAAACTGAGGACCCTATCTGAAATTACATCTACAGGGAGACATTTGTTCTTTGTTATAAAAAGCTCTTCATTAATAAACCTAAAGTAAAACATTAGACAATAATCTAATGTGACTGTGGGTAAGGCTGCATTTTAATGCTTAGATAGGTTAGCAATTAGTCTGGTATTTATCCTCTAGTTCTCATTGTCATTGCTTAGGGCTGTTCCCTAGTAGCATTAACTTTCTAGGTGCAGGAACTAACAGTTGTGTGAAAGCAAGCCCTTTAGGTAGAAGTCTGCAGTGCAGCATGGCTGTCTGGGACTGGACATTGACTGTTGAGGGAGTACAGGCAATGTGCTTGATTGTATTGGACTCTTTGCCACCCCATGGACTGTAACCCACCAGGTTCCTCTGTCCATGGGATTCTCCAAACAAGAATACTAGAGTGGGTTGCCATTTCCTCCTCCAGAGGATCTTCCCAATCCAGGAATCAAACATCTGTCTCCTTTGTCTCCTGCACTGGCAGGCAGATTCTTTACCACTGCACCACCTGGGAAGCCCTGGGGGCATACAGGGGAGATACTAACAGAGGGATGAATCATTCTCATCCCCTACTACTGACACAGAAACTTCTGACATGTATATAACACACAGATGAGGGCATCCCCACCTCACATATAAGCTATCCAGGCAATAGTATTTTTCAGATTCCAAGAAAGGGTTTATATAGAGATATGTGCCTCATTCAAGCCAGTAAGTCTCTCCTTACCAATCTATTTTTGTAGTGCATCATAGCTTTTAAAAGGTAAATGTCACTGGACTCTAGATCTAAGTTCTCAATATCCATATTCATTCTCCTGCAGGACTCCAATTAACTGGATAAAGAGCAGGGAACTGACCTTGGGAAAAACCATCAGATTTTTTCCTAGGAATTTGGGGTTGTGATGGGAGAATCTATTTGGTATCAACTATTCAGTTAGGTAAATTTGGGAGTTGCGAGACAGTAAGGTATGCATCAATAAAAGATGAAAAACATCAATAAATCCCAACTTCGGACAGAGACATAAGGAGCTGAAAAACTGGAGCTGCTATGATGTGACTCACTTACTAATACCATTCCAATAGCTTGTTTGTATCACTAGGGAGGTCTGTCTGTATTGCATATCCTTAGGTTTCATGTGTTATACCTGGATCTTTCTGATATATCTCTCCTTTACATTTAAAACTTCAGGCATTAATTATTTATTCTCAATAAGTATACCAGATGGACTTGCTTCTGAATCAATTTAGAGAAGCAGCACAAGAACATTAGTACATGGATAATGGATATGTAAGGTTTGAGATAGGAAGGGAAGAGGGCAATGAACAACCTTGAAAAGAATGGCATAGCCCAAGGACATGACATAAACTGATTAGAACCGACTAGATCCAAGAGCTGGGTACTATGACCATAAAGGTCAAAAGTGGGTAGTGGTCCATTCCTGGAAATCCCCATCCCTTCCCCAAAATAGCTGGAATATTTGTCCCAATCATTAGCCTATGAAATAACTCACCCTTATAAAAACTGACAACCCCATACCCTGGGGCCTCTCTTGCCTTCCAAGATGGCCCACACTCTGTCTACGGAGTGTGTTTCTTCCCTGAATAGACCTTTCTCTTTGCTGTGGCTTGCTCTTGAATTCTTTCCTGCACGAAGCTAAGAACCCACACTTGGCGGCCATCTCAGGGACTCAGATGTGACCTGGGATGTGACCATTTTCCTGTGCCACACTCTCTTTCCTGCAACAGATTCATGGCCTCCACTTTTTACCACATCAAGGTCAGAACAAGCTGGGGTGAGGCAGTCAAGTATATAACCAGATATAGAGAGAAGAAATGCCTATGTAGTGTTACTTTTTTTTTTTTTTTTTTTTTATCTGAGAGAAATGCTTCTTAGTGAACACAGTGGATATTCATGGTCTCTTTGTCCAAGAGAATCTCAGTATTACTCATTCATAATATCTCTGAACACAATCTCTGTTACAATTACAAACACAAACACACTATGAATAAGAATATGATTTTTTACATAAACTTTAAAAAAGATTTTAAGGAAATTATAGGTTCACATGCAGTGGGAAAAATGAAGAAGATTACATATAACTTTTTCTTAGTTTCCCCAATGTTAACATCTTAGTTAACATTAACATCAAATTTTAGTACAATACCATAATTAGGATACTGACATTAATATAGGCCAATTCCATCACTACAAAGATTTTTCTTTCATACTGCTCTTTAATGGACAAGCTTACCTCATTCTCACTCTTATCATCTCTTTAAACTTGACAACCACTATTCTAGTCATCATTTCTACAATTAGATCTTTTCAAGAATATTACATAAATGGAATCATACAGCATGTAATCTTTGACTATTGGCTTTTTTCACTCAGTGAACAGTGCTCTGGAGATTCATCCAGACTACTGTATTGTTTGTTCCTTTTTTATTGATGAGTAGTAGTCCATGGTATGGGCGTGCCATAATTTGTGTAACCATTCTCCTGCTGAAGAACATCTGAGTTGTTTGCAATTTTGACTATTATAAATGAAGCTACTATGAACTTTCATGTACAGATTTTTATGTGAAGAAAAATTTTCACTTCTCTGGGATGAATAGCAACAGTGCAAATGCTGCATTGTAAAGCAGTTGTATATTTAGTTTTATAACAAACTGCCAAATTGATTCCAGAATGGCTATGCCATTTTCTATTTTCTCCAGCAATGTGTGTGTGATTAGGTTTCTCCACAGCCTCTCCAGAAATTTTGGTGCCATTATTTTTAATTGAAACTATTGATGCTGGGAGGGATTGGGGGCAGGAGGAGAAGGGGATGACAGAAGATGAGATGGCTGGATGGCATCACCGACTCGATGGACATGAGTTTGAGTAAACTCCAGGAGTTGGTGATGGACAGGGAGGCCTGGTGTACTGCGATTCATGGGGTTGCAAAGAGTCGGACACAACTGAGTGACTGAACTGAACTGAACTGATTCTCATAGAGGCATGATGGTATCTCATTGTGGTTTTAATTTGCATTGTTATAACATCTAATGATGAACGTATTTTCATATGTTTGTTTTCCCTCTATATATCCTCTTCATGAAGTGCCTCTTTGTATCTTTTTAATATTTTCCAGTCAGATTTTTTTTTTTGATTGTTGTTTTACTGTTGAGTTTTGAGATGGTGTGATCACTCACCTAGAGCCAGACATCCTGGAATGCAAAGTCAAGAGGGCCTTAGGAAGCATCACTATGAACAAAGCTAGTGGAGGTGATGGGATTCCAGTGGAGCTATTTCAAATCCTGAAAGATGATGCTGTGAAAGTGATGCACTCAATATGCCAGCAAATTTGGAAAACTCAGCAGTGGCCACAGGACTGGAAAAGGTCAGTTTTCATTCCAATCCCAAAGAAAGGCAATGCCAAAGAATGCTCAAACTACTGCACAATTGCACTCATCTCACACGCTAGTAAAGTAATGCTCAAAATTCTCCAAGCCAGGCTTCAACAGTACGTGAACTGTGAACTTCCAGATGTTCAAGCTGGATTTAGAAAAGACAGAGGAACCAGAGATCAAATTGCCAACATCCACTGGATCATCAAAAAAGCAAGAGAGTTCCAGAAAAACATCTACTTTTGCTTTATAGACTACACCAAGCCTTTGACCGTGTGGATCACCACAAGCTGTGGAAAATTCTGAAAGAGATGGGAATACCAGACCACCTGACCTACCTCCTGAGAAATCTGTATGCAGGTCAAGAAGCAACAGTTAGAACTGGACATGGAACAATAGACTGGTTCCAAATTGGGAAAGGAGTATGTCAAGGCTGTATACTGGCACCTGCTTATTTAACTTATATGCAGAATATATCATGCTGGGCTAGATTAAGCACAAGCTGGAATCAAGACTGCTGGGAGAAATATCAATAACCTCAGATATACAGCGACACCACCCTTATGGCAGAAAGCAAAGAAGAACTAAAGAGCCTCTTGATGAAAGTGAAAGAAGAGGGTGAAAAAGTTAGCTTAAAACTCAACATTCAGAAAACTAAGATCATGGCATCCAGTCTCATCACTTCATGACAAATAGATGGGGAAACAGTGGAAACAGTGAAAGACTTTATATTTTTGGGTTCCAAAATCACTGCAGATGGTGACTGCAGCTAGGAAATTAAAAAATGCTTGCTCCTTGGAAGAAGAGCTATGACCAAACTAGACAGCATATTAAAAAAAGCAGAGACATTATTTTACCAACAAAAGTCCATCTAATCAAAGCTATAGTTTTTCCAGTAGTCATGTATGGATGTGAGAGTTGGACTATAAAGAAAGCTGAGCACCAAAGAATTGATGCTTTTGAACTGCGGTGTTGGAGAAGACTCTTGAGAGTCCCTTGGACTGCAAGGAGATCCAACCAGTCCATCCTAAAGGAAATCAGTCCTGAACATTCATTGGAAGGACTGATGCTGAAGCTGAAGCTCCAATACTTTGGCCACCTGATGTGAAGAACCAACTCATCAGAAAAGAACCTGATTCTGGGAAAGACTGAAGCGAGAGGAGAAGGGGACAACAGAGAATGAGATGGTTGGATGTCATTACACACTCGATAGACATCAGTTTGAGTAGGCTCCAGGAGTTGGTGATGGATGGGGAGGCCTGGCGTGCTGCAGTCCACAGGGTTGCAAAGAGTCGGACACGACTGAGCGACTGAACTGATTTGGGAGTTTTAACATATTGTAGATACTAATCCTGTGGGCAGATATTTGGTTTGGTTGCAATTATTTTGTTTCAGTTTGTAGCTTGTGTTTTCATCCACCTAACATACTGTTTTTATAAAACAAAAGCATATAAATTTGATGAAGTCTGAATTATTAATATTAGTATTTTCCTTATTGTATTTCTTTAATGGATTGTGCTTGACTATGTCAAGTCTAGGAACTCTTTGACTAGCCTTAGCTTCCAAAGATTTTCTCCTTTGCTTTTTCTAAAATTTTTTATAGTTTTAATGTTTATGTTTAAATCTATAATCTATTTTGAGTTAATTTTTGTTTATGGTATGAGATTCAGGCTGAAGTTCATTTTCTATATTTGCCTCTAGATGTCCAATTGCTCCAGCATCATTTGTTGAAAGGTAATTTTTTTCTCTATTAAATTGCTTTTGCATTTTTATCAAAAATCAGTTGAGCAACCAGCATTTCCCATACTCTTTATATAATAGCTCTAAGTTTGTACTTATATCACTGCTAAAAACTCTGCAAATATGTGTTAGCTTTAAGGTTTCTTAAAAAATAATTATTTCATCTTTCTTGATCATAAATTTACTCACCAAAATATAATAGCCAAATGCCTTGATTAAATGAACCATAAAATCAAGGGTAATATTCACACTTCTATAAAAAGAAGTCTTAGTTTTGCTCAATATTTATTTCCATCTTAGATAGTCAATAATCATATTTCTTCTGCAGTGACTTACATACTGAAATAAATGACTTAAGGATGCCTTATTGCTAACATAGATCAGAGTTAGTTGCTAATGAAATAACTCCTTTCCAAGTAACTTCAAATAAATCTGCTGATCCATAAAAGATTCATCTTAAAGGAATCCAGTTCATTTGCTGCCTTTACCACTTCCATTGACATGAAACATCTTTTATAGTCTACCTTGTTTCAGCCATTGCAATGCTGACAGTAGCACCTGGCTTGTAGTAGTCTGTTTTAACTAGCAGAGATGATACATTTAGTAAGACCTCATGACTACAATATGAAGGACAGACCCCTCTCAAAAAAAAATTATATTCGAGAATCTCCTCTGGTGTAAAAATTAATTCCCGGATACAAGAGTTTGCTCCATTTCAAAGATCAGAAAGGAAGTGCTGAAAAAGCACTCCAGACACAAAACCCATGACTCAAAGCTTCATTCCTGGAAATTAATTCCCTGTGTCATGTTGTATCTGGGGCAACAGAGGGTAGTGCAAAACTTCAGCAAAAGCCAAACGCAACACCTTAGCAGATGTCTTCATAGTGGGAGTCTCCTCAGGCTGAGAGCACCTTCCTATTTTGTGTACATTTTTAAGATACCGCATTCCAGGTAGAAGATAGTCCCATTCAGAATATGTCTTAGAATCAAGGCCATATGTTTTTTCTGGGTGTGCATACAATGACAGAGTATGTGTGTGAGGGGAAAAAAAAAGAAGACATCTATCTGTAACAAAAAAAAAAAAACAACAAAAAAACTATTAAATAAGATATGTATAGACATTTTCCCAAAATCTCAGGGAAAAAATGATGCCTATTTTGTTCAGCAGAAACTTTCCAGTATTGGGTAAATCCAGTAGTTACTTAAATGACTGCTTTTCAGGAGTTGTGTAAGTTGTGATGGCTGTTAAGTTGCTTAATTGTATATTTATGAATAGAAAATTATGAGTTATATGACTGAGTATTCAACTCAAAATGTGGGATATGAGATGTTGCTGCTTCCATGTGGCACTGTACAATAAAAAGAGATGATACTAAATCTACCTTTAAGCATCGTTGGTTCCTGAGCAGAGCACTGAAAATATACTACCCACTAATAAGCTCGAGACATATAACCTGATGCCTCCGAAAAGCTTTAATTCTATGGGACCAAGTTTGCATACTTTGAAATGAGCCTGGCTAGAAGTGTTCATTCAATTGGACATTTTGACAATTTTGGATTATCTTTTTAGTTCTACTTTTTAAGAAAATATTTTAGTAAGCAAACAGATCTTAAGGGTAAAGCTTGATGAATTTTTACTCCCATGAAACCAGCATCTGATATCAAGGTATAGGACATATCCAGAACTCCAGGAAGCTCCCTTGTGCCTTCTCATAGTCAATACTCCCAAAAGTTTTGGCTGTTTTTGAATTTGATATAAAAGGAATTATACAGTTTGTCCTCTTTTGTGTTTGACTTTCTTTTGCTCAATACTGTATATGGGAGTGTCATCTATGTATTTGCATATATCAGTAGTTTATTCTTTTTATTGCTGAGTTATATCCTATATTGTATGAATATATCACATGTATTTATCCATTCACCTGTGGTTGCAATTTGTGTTGTTCTCAGGTTCTGGCTGGGAAGATCATTTCTGTCCATGCATTTTGGTACACACGTACACATTTATGTTTGTGTACAGGGCCAAGAATGGAATTACTGGATCCTAGGGTATTCGTATTTTAGCCTTGCCAATTGCTGTTAAAACAGTTTTCCAAAGCAGTTTTACCAATTTACTTCCAGCCAGCAATGTGAATGAATTCCAGCTACTCTTCATCGCTGCCAACACTTGGCATGTCAGTTCTTTTAATTTTAACTATTCTGATGATATCTCATTGACATTTGCAGTTGCAACTCTGATGAGAAACTTTTCATATGCTAATTAATCTGTACTGGATGCAAATCTGTTAATATAAAAATACACAAAGTGGACGTTTTTATTTTTCTTCTAGAGCTTAGATAAGAACAGCTGTCAACTCATACAGTGTCCTAAAACCACTCATTATTGTCCCAAATTAACAAACATGAAGAAAAGAAATCAGAATCACATTTTAAACAGCCACAGGTCAGTGATAAGAAAGTATGTAACTGTCAGGTTTCATCTCAGGTGGCTTTTCTCTGACTTTTTGTTTTTTAATCTGTGCTAAGCTTAGAAAGCAGGGGGTATAATGTCTGTCACAGAGAGGTACACACTAAGCGAATCAGTTATATTGCAAAAGGTGGTAACTGATCAGTGTAAGGATTTGGAGTTTAGGATAAGATTTCATCAGATGCCAATGCTGAGTGGCATTTTATTTAACACATGTAGGTATTTTCTACTTTTATACTTCTGATGATTGGATCATAATTGCGTATGAACTATTCATAAATGTATAATATAGGGAACTATTTAGAGACACACGGTACTATATTTGAATATTCATCTAAAAAGCTCTTGATAGCACATTAAACTTCACAATTTGTTGGAGGCACATAAATGGCAAATACTATCTACATTTCTGAAAGCAAGAGACAGACTCAGTGAGATTCAGGTCCTAAATGAATGGAGAACTCCATACTCTGGCATGAACATTGCATCAGGTGGTGATGCTGAAATCGTTATGGCAATTAATGTCACTGGAAGTTTGACTGGAAATACAGCCACTTTCACTCCACAAGAAGGTCTGAATATTCCTGGGCCACCAACCACTTACCATTTCCTCACAAGTACTAATACTGTACCACCATTACTGGCTACATATATATAATAAGTGCAGTCAGTTATGTGCCTGCTATAGACTGAATGGGAAAGGAGTATGTCCAGGCTGTATATTTTCACCCTGCTTATTTAACTTATATGCAGAGTACATCATGCAAAATGCCAGGCTGGATGAAGCACAAGCTGGAATCAAGATTGCTGGGAGAAATATTAATAACCTCAGATATATAGATGACACCACCCTTATGGCGGAAAGCAAAGAAGAACTAAAGAGCCCCTTGATGAAAGTGAAAGAGGAGAGTGAAGAAGATGGCTTAAAACTCAACATTCAGAAAACTAAGATCATGGCATCTGGTCCCATCACTTCATGGCAAATAGATGGGGAAACAGTGGAAACAGTGACAGACTTTTATTTTCTTGGGCTCCAAAATCACTGCAGATGGTGACTGCAGCCATGAAATTAAAAGACACTTGCTTTTTGGAAGAAAAGCTATGACCAACCTAGACAGCATATTAAAAAGCAGAGACATTACTTTGCCCACAAAGGTCCATCTAGTCAAAGCTGTGGTTTTTCCAGTAGTCATGTATGGATGTGAGTTGGACCATAAAGAAGGCTGAGTGCCAAAGAATTGATGCTTTTGAACTGTGGTGTTGGAGAAGACTCTTAGAGTCCCTTGGACTGCAAGGAGATCAAACCAGTCAATTCTAAAGGAAATCAATCCTGAATATTCATTGGAAGGACTGATGCCGAATATGAAGGCCCAAAGTTTTGGCCACATGATGTGAAGAACTGACTCACTGGAAAAGACTCTGATGCTGGGGAGGATTGAAGGCAGGAGGAGAAGGGGACAACAGAGGATGAGATGGTTGGATGGCATCACTGACTCAATGGACATGAGTTTGAGTAAGATCTGGGAGTTGGTGATAGACAGGAAAGCCTGGTGTGCTGCAGTCCATGGGGTCACAAAGAGTCAGACACCACTGAGCGACTGAATTAAATGACTGACTAATAGACTAAATGTTTGCATCCTCCCCAAATTCATATTTTGAAACCCTAATCCCCATTATGGTAGTATTTGGAAGTAAGGCCTTTGGGAGGTGATTAGGTCATGAGAGTAGAACCTCATGAATGGGATTAGTGACATTTATAAAAGAGATTCCAGAGGGACCCCTCATCCTTCTAACATTTGGGATAGCAAGATGGCTGTTTATGAGCAAGAAGTAGGCTCTCACAAGACATTGAATCTGCCAGAGCCTTGAGCTTGAACTTACCAGTCTCTAGAACTGTGAGAATAAATGTTGTTACAGTCACCCAGCCTATGACATTCTATTGCAGCAAAATGGACTAAGATAGTGTCTTTGTCTTAAATCAGATGAGTTTGGCTTTAATTAAAGCAACTGAATGATGATGATTAGCAAGTTATTAATAAATTCTAGAGTCAGACTTAAGTATGAGTCCTGGGTGAATCATGTAAGAACCATGTGAGCATTTTTATTTTTCCTTCCTTGTAATATGGAAGCTGTTAAACCATTGTCTCCATCTTTTCTTAAAGTTGTAAAGACAGCCTACATTAAATAAAACCACAAACTGAAAAATACTAGAGTTATAATACAAGAACTTATACTTATTAGACCTTTTTGACATCTAAGAATATCTGTCTCTCAGACAAAAGTGCGTAAAGATTAAAGTTTTATGTCAGGTTCTTTAGATTGGCCACTGTTGGATGGCTGATGGTGTTTGATAAGGATTCCTTATACATAGTCTCTGGTCCACTTTTGTGTGTTTTTAAAGTTATCCAAGATATAAAGGTAAAAATAAAGATGTTCATTAAAGTAAAATAGAATAGAAATAGAGGAAAATGCAGCAATTCAGCTGTTCTCAAGAATGGTCCCTGAGAGCAGCAGCATCAGCAGCTGTGTGGAATCTGGTATGAGATGTAAGTTTTTATGTTATACTCTAAAAACTCAATCAGAAACTCTGAGGGTGGGACCCAGCAGTCTGTTTTTAAACATGCCATTCTAGGTGATTCTAATGTACCCTAAAATGTGAGAACCACTGACGTAATGAAAATAATATTGGTCCAAGAATTAAGAGATATGAATCTTAATTCAGAATTAATTGGGTCTGTGATCTTGGACAAGCCATTTACATCCTCTGAGCATATTTCCTCATCTCCAAATGAAGTTTGTATTGTGTGATCTTTTGAGCCCTCATCTCCATGTATAGTTAGAAAAGATAACGTTGCTTCATAAATAAAAAAAAATTCAGATTTCCCATTATAAATGGCATTGGTGTTTGAATTTTACTATTAAGTCTAGATGACTTGGTTGATTTTCTTGTGTGTCTTATGATTCTGTTATATCTGATACAGAGCAAGAACTTACACTTTCTCTAAAAAACATTTGAGAAATTTACATGTAAGTTCTAACTATTTATTGATAAACTATTAATGAATCTAAAAAGTGTTTTCATAGGTGCTTTAAACACCAAAGCTTGTCAGATATTTCTACAAGCCTGCCACATTTCTCTATTTCATAAAAAGATGTAAAAAATGCAGTGTCATAAAATACTGGGCACTCTGAGTTATCCTAAGAGTGGGCAGAGAGGACACGAACTGAGGGGCAAGAAGCTAAGAATAAATTCTACGAAGGACTTCCCTGGCAGTCTAGTGGCTAAGACTCCACACTTCCAATACAGGAGCCTGTGTTCAATCCCTGGTCAGGGAACTAGATCTCACATGCTGCAACAACAGATCCCATGTGTTGCAAGATCAAAGACCCTGTATGCCTCAATTCAGACCCAGCCCAGCCAAATGTGTGTTTTTTTTAAATTCTAAAATAAATAAATAAATTCTATGAAGTTCAATCATTTATTGCCAGGACCTTTCTAGAGGGGAGCATTTTAAAAAATATGAGCTCAGTAATAAGGAACATAAAGCATACTGGACTTGGAAGGGTGTTGGCAAAGACCACATTCAGAAGCAAAAAGAGAAGCCAGTAGCTCTTTTATTTTATTTTTTTTTAAAGATATGATGTAGCTACAAGGAGGCAGGCCAGAGCTTCCTTTTCTGTCATCCCATGTAACCCCTCAGAGGTCGATAGCACCTCTTGAAGCTACCAGGATGACTGTCCGAACTGAAGCCTTACTCCTCTCAATCCTTATTAAAGAGAATTTTAATGGGAAACAACGAAAGTGTCACAGCTGGGCCCTCAGGTTCAGAGAATGCAATATCCATGGCTGAGAGAAAGGACTGGTCCTCAGTAACAACCCAGAGCAAGCCAGTTCCTTTCCACAGCAGTCTCTTCTGTGAAGGTTTAAATTGCAGGGGCTTGAAGAACAACATGGTAGTGAGTTTCCTGGGTTTTCTTATCACTTCTCAAACACCATTCCACAAAAGCCTCCAATCCAAAAAGGCACAGGTTAAAATGAAACAAATCAAAACAAAAAAACTGATTCCCCTAGTCAGAGGACCAGAAAATGGGTACCTTAACAACAGAAACCTTTTTTGCAATTGCCACCCTACTGCTACTGCTAAGTCACTTCAGTCGTGTCCGACTCTGTGCGACCGCGTCCCTGGGATTCTCCAGGCAAGAACACTGGAGTTGGGTTGCCATTTCCTTCTCCAATGCATAAAAGTGAAAAGTGAAAGTGAAGTCCCTCAGTCATGTCCGACTCTTCGCGACCCCATGGACTGCAGGCTACCAGGCTCATCCGTCCATGGGATTTTCCAGGCAAGAGGACTGGAGTGGGGTGCCATTGCCTTCTCCGAAACAGCCACCCTATTCCAGCTCAAAATAAATGAAACAATGGAAAAACTGTACCCCTTCCCCACAGTTCCACTGGAGCAAGCGCAAGCTGATCTTTCATTCTGCAACTCCCCCCTGTACCACAGAGAGGCGGCAGCCCTCTGATTCCCCTGCCCAGTGGAGCTGGCAGGGCTAAGGGGGGAGCTAGTCATCTATACTGTGCTTGGCAGAGGCAGGCTGTGCACACATCCCCCTTGTTGTTGCTGTTTTGGCTGTTTAGTTGCTCACTTGTGTGCAACTTTTTGTGACCCCGTGGACTGCAGCCCACCAGGCTCCTCTGTTCATGGGATTTCTCAGGCAAGAATACTGGGGAAATTTTTAAAAATTAAATAAAAAATTAAAAGATGGGTTGCCATTTCCTCCCCCAGGGGATCTTCCCCACCCAGGGATCAAACCCATGCCCCCTGCATTGGCAGGCGGATTCCTTACTGCTGAGGCACCTGGGAAGTCCACCAATGACTCCCCTGCAGGAACAGTACTGGCGAAGCTGAGTAGGGATCTGATCTTCCATCCACACCAGTCAGAGCAGGTATTATTACCACTCTCCCTCCCACTCAGGATGGTGTCAGTAGGATCCAGCAGTGAACAGACTGTCCACATCTTCCTGAAAGAGTCAAGACTAAATGAGGTAGAGGGGGGCAGAGCTGGTCCCCACCAAGCTTCACAGTCCTTTCCCTGTGTCTGTGGAGCACAATGGGGAACAGCGTCTCACCTCCTATTCACTAGCAATGAGGTAGATGAGGTGATGAGAAGTGGAGCTGGCAGACACTCTGTTTCCCTTTCCTCATGTAGTGTCAGCGGGGCCCAGCAGGGAGCTGCTGAGCTTCCACATTCATTCAGAATCAACAAGGCAGTAAAAATCAGTGTCACACATTTGCTGGGAAGATGTCAGCAGAGGGAAGGGCTGACTGAACTTAACTTCAGCTGTCTGCAGTGAGGTGTAAATGCTCTGCTCCACTTTCTTAAGGGTGATACCAGTGGAGTCTAGTGGGAAACTGAATATAACACCCACCTGGATCTCATGCTATACCTCAAGAGGTGTAATAAGATCTGAGCTAAATCTCACACCTTATACCAAAAAAAAAAAGTCCAAAATGTTGAAGGATTTAAATGATGTAATACTTAAAATTATAAAATGTTTATGAGAAAATAAATAATGGAAATTCTTTGGGATCAGGTCTAGGCGAGCTATTGGTAAACATGATATCCAAAGCATAATCCATAAAAGGAAAAAATGATAAACAGGACCTCACTAAAATTATAAATCTTTGCTCTGCAAAAAGACTCTGTGAAGAAGATGAAATGCAAGCTTAAGACTGAGAGAAAATAGTTCTAAAGAAGTATATGACAAAGTGGCAGTATCTAGAACATATGAAGAACTATTAAAATCAATAGAAACAACAAAAGAAAAATTCAGTGAGAAACTGGGATAAACACAGACATTTAACTAAAGATAATATTCAAATGACAAAGAAGCATAAGAAAGATGTTTGACATCATTAACCATTAGGCAAATTAAAACCACTTTGAGATATCACTATGTATCTATTAGAATTACTAAAATAAGAAAAATATAGTGAAAGAGTGACAGCAATGCAGTTGGCAGCCACCACAGGCTCAGGAGTAAAGGTCTCTCGCAATTTTCAATGGTTAGAACTCGAAAAACGTCAGAAAGTATTAGGAAATGGCAGTTAGCTGGGGTCTAGAAAATGACCTACACATGACACTTACAAGATGGACAGGAGTGATAACTGGGCCCCCAAGAACAATCTATGAAAACTGAATATACAGCCTTGAACTAGGATGTGGACCTAAATGCGTAGAAGCATGCCCCTTTGTAAGATTTGTAACAAAAATTAATATAGATGGAGTTAATAGTTTCAATGGAGTTCTGGACCCAAGAGCCATATCAGTACTAGCAAAATGGCAAAATTCATCCAGCATCAAGGTAATCCTACAAGAGCTTTGGCACCTAATATCTAAAGAAAATATGAAACTTCCTCAGCTGCCTGAAGGACAGTGTTATATAGTAGTTAATCCAAAAGAAAAAAACCACACGCCCTCCCATATCCCCCATGAGATTTAAGCAATTTTCACTTTTTTTTTTTCCCAAGTAGTAAATTTTCTAGATACATCTTGGAGACCTCAAATTACTGGAAAGGAAGTGCCCATTCAAAGGCAATTTATTTTCAGACACTGTAAATGACACTAATTTTGTGTCCATGTGAAATGTATAAGTTGTGCTATAACAAATAAATCTGTCAAGTGTAACCACTATCCACAATCCACACAGTTGAACTTCTGGGTCCAAGAAAGTATATTTAAATTGATTCCCGTCACAACCAGCAGGGCACAACTAACTCAATTGTTAGATCTAACTAGTCACATCTATCTCAACCTTGCTGCTGATTACATGGCCTGGGATCTCTGCCTTCTCCCCCATCCCCTCCTGGCTTCTTTAAGTCTTAAATGATGACTCCCTCAAGCTATTTTCCTTCACCTCACTCTCCACTACCACCCGTGACCAAAGCATAGATCGTAACTCACTCTGCTCCCCTCTGAAGTTAGCCTTTGGTGAGGAATTAAGGGCTTTTCCCATAGCACTTCTCTCCCTACCTTAACCAAGAAGTGCTGCTTTATCCTTCCTCCTCAAGTCCCGTTTTGCACTGTCACCATCCAACACTTTTCATGACACCTCCTTGCTTTGGCCAGAAGCCATCAGGTAAGGTTGGAAAGAGTCTCTAATCTTCCTCAGTTAGCTTTACAACCACTTTATTTACTCTCCACCAGCCTGGGATTTGAATAATGGGAATAAGGGGTTCTCGGCCCTGCCGCTCTCTGCTGTCATCATTGGCTGATGTGTTTTCTTTTTTTTTTTTTTTCCCATTTATTTTTATTAGTTGGAGGCTAATAACTTTACAATATTGTAGTGGTTTTTGCTCATGTTTTGATAAGGTGAAAAGAACAATCACCAGAGTTACTCAGACCTGCCAGCTCTCAAAGTCTTTGGTGGATAAACTTGGAGAAAGGCAATAGAAGACTCCTGTCAGCACACACAATCCCTCTAAATGAATTTTCTTTTCCTGTAATTGCTTTTACAATTTCAAGAAGTTTTAAACAGTGCTCTCACTTGCTCATCTTTGCAATCCATCTGGGTCTAGTTTGGAATCTGACAACTGGAACAAAAAGAACCTTGGTTGGTGTATACTTTGGTTTTGGTGCTGCTGCTTCTCATGGTCCTCAACAGGGATTAAGGAAAAACTCAGTGTGCATGAGAGATTGCCAAAATCCCTGGCAAACTGCTGCATTTTTCCACTTTTTTGTTCAGGATCACTAAATGCTGAGATGTGGATGCATACCAAAATAAAAGTAATTCATCGTGTTCTGAAGCTTTTTTTGTTTTTGTTTTTTAATTTAGTGTTTGTGTAAAACCACCTTTTGTAGCAGCAACTATAGAGAAAAGCTTAGTTCTAAGGGTTTAGCATCCTATAAGTAAAGTTTAACAATAACAGCATTCCATAAGCAGCCCTTTTGTTGTTAGACCGTTGACTAATTTCAATGTAATAAAAAGAAGTGTGTGCTAATATATTTAAAAAAACATAGTGACATCACCAAATGCTGGCAAGGATGAGGAGAAACTGGTACACTTAAACTTTGCTAGTGGGAATATAAAACTGTACAGCCTTGCTGGGTAACAATTTGGCACTTACATATACAATTAAACATAAAAGTACTGTGTGTGTGTGCATGTGTGTGCTGTGTGCTTAGTCGCTCAGTTGTGAACAACTCTTTGCAACCCCATAGTCTGTAGCCTACCAGGCTCGTCTGTCCATGGGGATTCTCCAGACAAGAATACTGGAGTGGGTTGCCATGCCCTCCTCCAGGGGATTTTCCCAAACTAGGGATTGAACCCAGGTCTCCCACAATGCAGATGGATTCTTTACCAGCTGAACCACAGGGAAGCCCACGAATACTGGAGGGGGTAGCCTATCCCTTCTCCAGGGGATCTTCCTGACCCAGGAATTGAACCGGGGTCTCCTGCATTACAGGCAGGTTCTTTACCATCTGAGCTACCAGCGAAGCCGTATCACCCTGCAACTGCAATCTTGGTTATTCACCCAAAGAAATGAAAACTTAAGTTCACACAAAAATCTGTAGACAAAGGTTCAGAGCAGTTTACGTCTAATAGTTGAAAATGGACACACAACCCTGATATCCTTCAGCTGGTGACAGGTTAAACCAACTGTGGTACTTTAATCCCATGGAACACTTCTCTCCAATAGAAAGGAATGATCTGTTGATACAGGCAAAAATCTAGATGACTCTCCGAAGAAGCACAAAGTGAAAGCACCAATCTCAAAAGGTTACATACTGCATAATTCTATTTATATAACATTTTCAAAATGACAAAATTGTAGAGATGGTAACAGATTAGCAGTTGCCAGAGGTTAGCAATGTTGTGGGGTGGGGATTTTGGGAATGATGGAACTGTTCTATATGTTTACTGTGATGGTGAATCTACAAACCTACGTGGGTGGCAAAACTGCATAGGACTAAACACACATACACAAGAACAAGTAATCCTGGGGCAATCTTGCGAGAAGAGTAGTATCGGACCATGTTTCAAGAGAATAAAATTTTATAATATTGGTCCTTACTACTCAAAAGTGAGCCTGGGACCAGTATAATCAATATCAACTGGGAGTTGGTGAGAAATGTAGACTCTTTGGCCCTACCCCAGACCCACTGAATTAGAATGCTAAATCCCTGGGTAATTCACACATTCAAGCTACTTAGGAGGTGCTTAATAAATTTGTTAAAGGTATTAATTTTGATTAAGTTCCACTTTCACACTGATTGAGAATTTGCCACCTGCTATCCTGAAAAAAGTGCAAGTGAGTGAAAGTCACTTAGTCGTGTCTGACTCTTTGTGACCCCATGGACTATACAGTCCATGGAATTCTCCAGGCCAGAATACTGGAGTGGGTTGCCTTTTCCTTCTCCAGGGGATCTTCCCAACCTGGGGATTGAACCCAGGTCTCCCACATTGCAGGCAGATTCTTTACCAGCTGAGCCACAAGAGAAGCCCAATCCTGAAAAAAAATTGCCTCCTGTTTTGCCCTGTAACAGAACAACAGGGAAGCTTGCTCTAAGTTTCTCAGGATGATCCCTGGCCACAAGGTATATGTGGCTCTTCCCACATATAAATCAGATGCATTTTGCCTGGAACTTTTCATTTATTCCAGTGGTGTCTATAATTTTATCCCAGGCCTGACATACTTAAGGTAAGCAATGATGTTTTCATAACTTTATGATCAATACACAGACCCGTCTTCATGAATATGATTATGATTTTTTGATCCATTAATCTCTGGTCATTATCACCAAAGCCAGGAAGGACTGAACACTATTTGAACAGTTTTGCCCAATTATTGAGGCCATCAGAGACAAGTTGGCCCCAAATAATATTAAATCCAGGGTCATTTGCAGACACCTTGTGAGTCAATATTTTACAGCTCATATTTCCTTCTTCTTCTTCTTCTTTAATTGATTTATGTAGTCAAGTACCCTATGAGTTGAAAGCTGATACCTAGATGAAAATGACCCACATTTAAAAATCTTGGACTTTGTCCAAAATATCTCAAGAGAGCTCAGAGGTTGAATTAAAAAACCAGAAACAATTTAACTCATTATCAACTCAACTAAGTAACAGACATGTCTGGGAAGGAATCTCCCCTAAACTGTATGTAGTCTGTACTAGACCATTAAAGGCTGTTCATGCTGAGAGATATTTGCATCCCAAATATTTCAAAGGTCCTTTTGAGGAAGTCAACTATTAGATATATTACTTATGTATCACATGTCCCAGTGTCTTAACTTGGAAATGCAGTCCAATGGGGCTTTTATTTGGGGTTTGAGATACAGACAATAAACAATAAACACCTGAACTATGTAGCCTGCTAGGGAGTGCTAAGTACAATCAAACAGTGATAAAAGGAATGCAGAGAATAAAGAACTCATAACTCAACACCAAAAAATCCCGAAAAACCTGATTAAAAATTGGACAGAGTTGCTGAATAGGCATCTTTCCAAAGACATACAGATGGCCAACAGGCACATGGAAAGGTGTTCAGTATTCCTCACTATTAGGGAAATGCAAATTAAAACCACAATGAGCTATCACCTCACACCTGTTAGATTGACTGTTATAAAAAATATAAGAATTAACAAGAACTGGAAAGGATGTGGAGAAAAGGGAACTCTCATACACTGTTAATGGGAATGTAAATTGATGCAGCCACTATGGAAGACAGTATGAGGATACCTCAAAAATTATAAATAGAACTACCATATGATCAAGCTATCCCACTCTTGGTATTTATTCAAACAATACAAAAACACTAGTTTGAAATGGTGTATGTACAAGTACGTTCACTGCAGTATTATTAACAAAATCCAAGATACAGAAACAATATAAGTGCCCATCAATGAATGAATGGATACAAAAGATGTGGGGTGTGTGTGTGTTCAGAGAACACAACGAAGATTACCAGAGGGGATGCTGGGACAGGGTGAGGGTGATATGGGTAAAGGGAGGTCAACTGTATGGTGATGAATGGAAACTATAAATTTTTGGTGGTGAGCATGTTGTGGTAGCTCAGCTGGTAAAGAAGCTGCCTGCAATGTGGGAGACCTGGGTTTGATCCCAGGGTTGGGGAGATGCCCCAAATAAGGGAACAGCTACGCACTCCAGTATTCTGGCCTGGAGAATTCCATGGACTGTATAGTCCATGGGGTTGCAAAGAGTCAAACACGACTGAGTAACTTTCAAAAAAAATGTTTATATATAGAAGGAATAATATAATGTTGTACACATGAAACTCACATGATGTTGTAAATCAATGTTACCTCAGTAAAAAGTAATTTTTTAAAAATAGTACAGAAGGAACCAGTGGGATGGCCAGATGGGAAAAGTGAACTGCAACTCAAAAAGGGATGACCAATGTAAAGATACTAAAGAAATGCTGGGGCTCCCTGCTGGCTCAGGAGTAAAGGAGTTGCCTGCCAATGCAGGAGATGAGATGCAGGTTCAATTCCTGGGCCAGGAACATCCCTCGGAGAAGGAAATGGCAACCCACTCCAGTGTCTGGAGAATCCCATGGACAGAGAAGCCTGGTAGGCTACAGGCCATAGGGTTGCACAGAGTCAGACATGACTAAGTGACTAAACAATGCAAAGTTAAACTGTACAAAGATACAAAGAAGGTAAGGAAATCCAGCTGTGTGGATGTCTAGGATGAGGAGTATGCTAAGCAGAAGAAACCACTAAGTGAAATCCTAAGGCAGAAGTGTGCCTGGTGTGCCCCAAGAGCAACGCAGAAGCCAGGGCAGCAGAAGTTGAGTTAGAGAGGACGAGGAGAAGGAGATGAAGTTGGAGCAGCACCAGAGGGCTAGACCCTGTAAGGACTTTGATTTTTACTCAGAATGGAGTAGGGAGGCATTGGAAGGGTTGAGCAGAGTAATGCAATCTGACTTAAAATTTTAAAGGCTATCTTCAGCTGTTTTGTTGAAAATCATCTACTGGGGCCTGAGACTGGAAGCGGAGAGACCAATTAGGAGAGTGTTACTATAATCCAGGCAAGAGATAATAACCATGGTTCCAAACAGGATAGCAGTAAAGCTGGAGAAAAGTGGGCATATAGCAGATGTGTTTTGAAGTTAGAGTTAACAGAATTTCTTGGCAGTTTTGATGAGGCTTAGGAAGGAAAAACAAGAGCCAAGAACAACTCTAAGGTTTTTGGCTTGAACAAGTGAAATAACAGAATTGCCCTCAACTGAGATTGTGAGTAAAGTAGGTTTGGGGAGAGATATTTTTAAGAAGGAATAACAGATGGTAACTAATCTTGTTGTAGTGATCATTTCATAATGTGTAAAAAATACTGAATCACTATATGGTATACTTGAAACTAATTTAATATTGAACGTTAATCACAGCTCAATAACATAATTAAAATAAAAAAAACCAAACACACTCAATTTGAATTGCATGTTAAACAAGTAAACTGTAGGATGTACAACTTGTATGTATAAGTATGAAGTTCAGGGTAGAGGTCAAGGCTAGAATATACATTCCATTGTAGTCAGCAATTAGATAGTATTTAAAACCATAGGAGTTAAGTTCCCCAGGGGCAGATGAGAGGGAAAGAGTTGAGTATAATATAAAGAAGGGACCAAGGACTGAACTCTGGAGCACTCTGAAGCTAACAGGCAGAAAGAAGAGAAAAGAAACAGAAAAGGGTTATATATATACATATATATCATGAACCCCCATCATAGTTACATGGTCCTTTCTAAGCCTGTTGAGTGTATCAGCATGCTCTGTGGGTCTGTGCCATCCATTACAATATGGGATGCTTAACCTCCCAACATTTGGTTACACTGCAAAATAATAAACCTTAAGTGTCTCTGCTTACAGTGTCTGCCATGCCCGCAGGGGACAGGAAGAGGTCAAGAGCAGAGGTGGATGTCACATAAAGCTGCCAACTGGTCACCCTCTCAGGATGAGCACCTTATGGAAGCCATGCTGTGCCAGCATCTGGTCTCAGCTTTTGGGGCACAGAAATGAATGCAATTAATATACCTTGTCGCTCAGACGGTAAAGAGTCTGCCCTCAATGCAGGAGACCTGGGTTCAATCCCTGGGTCAGGAAGATCCCCTGGAGATGGAAATGGCAACCCACTCCAGTATTCTTGCCTGGAGAATCCTGTGGACAGAGGAGCCTGATGACACAGGCTGGACACAACTGAGCGACTAGCATACACACACAATATACCCAAAGACTAGTCATTACAATGGATTCACACTAAATAACATGAAACTATTATATGAAAAAGAAATCATAACAGAAAAAAATAAACAAACCTGGAGGAGCTCCTATAGAAAGAAAGCTGCTAAGACTTTCTCCCCCACCACTATCAGAAGAGAGGGCATTTGATACAAATCAAGTTGACTGGCCTTATAAAGGTTTCTCATTACAGGCAAAGTCAGTTCCTCCAGTATGATGTGTCTCCTAAAGGGTCTGGCGCCACATGTGATTTTAGGAAAAGATGAGGATGAAGAGAAGAGGGAGATATTATTTGCAAAGCCTTCTACAAGAAAGGCCATAACGCATTAAACAATGCTATCTGACCTCAGGCCTACTCTGTGTACTATGCCAAGGGATGCAGTGAAGAACGGCATTTTGAGGTGACACAATCTGAAGGAGAAACACTGCCCATAGCACTCAATTGCTGTTAGGAAATCACATTCCTAAACAAAATTAAAGGAAAATGCTGGGGCCTTTTCATTTCCTGGGCATTATTAGTGTGTTCCTGACAATTACTGACAGCTAGTCAGAACACTGTTTGTGTTCTTTGCTCTCTGGGCATTTCCTAATTATGAATAATAATCTCATTAATCATGCACTTGAAACAAGTAAATTATCCTGCAGAACATCATAATCAGTTGCATCAAAGAGCCTTCCAGGAAGCCCCTATGTGGCTCGGTTTCAGCTTCCCCATTTGCAGCTCTCCCCGGGTCCTCTCAGGAAGTCAGGACTCAAGGGGTGTCTCATAGCACAGAAAGGCATTCATCATGGACAGCTTTAAAACCAAGCCATGTCCTCTGAAAACAACTTATTTAGGTTTAATGGCAGCCTCATGACTCGCCAGACTTGCAAAGGACAGGTTCTTCCTTGGTGGCTACTAAAGGGTTCCTGACATTCATGTTTCATCCCAGGTTTGTCGTTAGACATTCTCATCAGGGAAGCAAGCTATCTCTAATCAAAAAACTATCCTCAGTCCACTGAAAAAATGAGCTGTTTAAATTTACACAAAAGAACCTTTCAACCTTCATATTTTTGTAAACAGTTATTTTCTATAAGCTCCCTCCTTTTCTTCCTTCTTTTTTCTCTTCCTTCTTTTTAAAATTTGTCTTGACATATGAGGGCTTGACCTCCTCAATCTATAACACGTCTTGCTCCCAGCCTTGCTCTCCAGGATGTTGGGCAGAAGGTTATTTTACTGAAGATGTCACTGGAGTGACAGATCCTGGAAAATAGCTCTTCAGTCTTTTTTATATATAGCATTTCTTCTCCTTAGCATGGTTTTATTTGAATTCTCTCTTACCATTTGGGGATTTTTATTCCTTCTTTCATAAAGAAGAAAATAGACAAAATATATTGATTTCAAAACCAGATTCAGAACCACCACCAATAGCAAGTCACACAAAGACTGTTTATACAGACATGAAGTTAAGGGAAGAAGGTAAAACATTCTAGAATCAGTCATTCTCCCAGATACAACATTTGCTGTCATCCTCCTGGGCAGCAGGTGCCCTGTCAGGCCCTGTATTTTCTTTTGTGGGGGGTGGTAAGATACAAATATGAATAAAAGATACTCCTTTTTGTCAAACAACCAGCACTTCATTTGATCAAAACAAAGCTGAAATGTGACACAGAATCTAGTCAAGTTACACGGTGCCTCCAGTTCCATGTTTACTAAATTGACTCTTAACAGTTGAGCTTGCTGGGTGTCCAAATGGTACTTGGCTGTATAGATGTGATGGGTGAATATCTAATTAGGCATCACAGAGTACTTACTACACTTGTGAAATTAACAGAAAAGCTGGGGATGCAGAAATTTAATGTGTGTCCAGGTGTGGGAGCCAGGTATACCCGCTGCTTAAATTTCCTTTCAAGAGAGAAGTGCTCTTCAACTGCAAGGGGGTTATTTGGCTGACAGCCTCTAGCTGCCACACCTTCAGGATCCACCTCAGCTTTCCAGAAAATGCTCATTCTGGGGAGTCTGCAGTCAATGGCTGGGCAGTAGTATTACTAGAGACTGGCCATTTCTGGCCCAATGCAGGGGACTAACAAGTAATCCTTCCTCCCAGCACCCTACTGGGTTGCCTGAGACTTTATCAATCCCTGTTGTAGACTAAGGCTCTCTCTGTCCACACCTGCCCCCTCCTTATCTTTCTCAGGCATTAATCCAGAGTAATCATCTGTGCTCACAACTGTGTCTTCATATCTGCTTCCCAGAGGACCCCAATGATCTACTCTATCTGTCTATACCTGGAACTAATTTAAAGAAACAGAGAAATGATTTGAAATCAAAGCTAGAATTATAAAATGTCTACAAAATTCTCTACCTCTAATACATTTTCTTTCATTAAGAAAAGAATTTTTCTTTCTTTGGACAGGTCCCAGTGCAAGTCTATTTTGGAGTAGTCTCAAATGGTTGTCCTGTATCAAGGGAGGTATGGTAGGCACTGCTCCAACTGCAAGCAGGCAAGGAGTGCATTGTCCTTGGAGAAGTCGACAAAAATAATAAAGTCAACTAAAAGTTTGTATGCTTTTTATCATCAGCATGGGCTCAGTAATTTTAAATAATGTCAGTAATAAACCAGGTTTCCCTGTCAAAATGGGCTGCACCCCTATCCCTCACTGCCCACCTTGATATACCACTGTGCTCAGGGCTAAGTCACTTCAGTCATGTTTGACTCTTTGCGACTTTATGAACTATAGTCCACCAGGCTCCTCTGTCCATGGGATTCTCCAGGCAAGAGAATTGCCATTTCCTTCTCCAATATGCCATTATGCACTGTTTAAACTGTAAATGTGAAATTTTTTTTTAAACTATTTTCAACCATGAAATCTCAATTCTCCTTTGGAATGTAATACTGGACAAATTATTTATTTTTGGATCTTAAAAATCTTACCTAATCCTGTTTCAAACTCTAATATCACATCTGTTATTCTAAAAATACTATAGTTAATGCTGAGTTTGTACCTAAAAAGAACTGGAGTGGTAGAGGCTGTGATCTGTTCCCCTTCTCGTACTGCTTCCCCTCAATGTGACACCATGTATGGGTGTGTGTGTGTGTGTGTGTGTGTGTGTGTGTGTGTGTGTGTGTGTGTGTTGATGGGGTATTCTCTCTACTTCCCTCTTAAGCATATAGCTCTTCCAGGTTTGCAAACAGGGAAGAGAATCAGAAATGTGGTGGTATTGATATATAACTGTTGCCTTTTGAAGCCATAGTTCTCAGTTTGATTTGGTCTAATTCTTTCTGCAGTTACCGGTTTGTACAGGGTGTGGGTGATACCAAGGTAAAGATCAGCTTTACCCAGAAAGACTCCAGCACCTCTAGAGAGCAGTAATCCACTATTTCCCACTGGTTTCCTATCAATATGCCATTCTCCCAGTCCTTTCTCTGGGTTGAATACCCCAACCCTTGACCAGTCAGTGACTTGGGAAACCCTGGAGCTCCTCTTGGAACCACAGGAACTGTGCTGTCTCCTTCTCTAAGGACTATGGAGAAACAGGTGAAGATTCCTCCAAATTGTTTCAAAGCCCTCCTACACCATGATTTCTTAAAGCCTTGCTGGCCTCAACCACCGCAGTGGGACTCCCATCTTCAGAAAACTGTAGATCAGAAAGTGGCATCAATTTCTCTCTTCCATATGCCACCAACCTTCAAAGAACACTTACCAAACTATTCCCAAAACATTTTCCTGACTCTCCATAGGCTATGCTACCAGGACACCCAGATGAGAAAATAGGAAAAGAGATCTCAGTCTCTCCTTCTCACAGACTCCGTCAAAATACACAACTGATCACCGTCAACATTTGGATTTATGAGGAGAAACTTGTAAAAAGAAGGAGTCTTTCTACAGGCACCTGCATGCTCCAAAAATTGTCCAGCATGATTCTCTTTCCTCCTGACTCTAGGTACCTGTCAATTCTGGGATGAGATGGTGCACAATGGTAGTAGAACTAATTCTGTTCCCTCTAAATTCCTTCAAGATGATGATGTTCATAGAAAGGCCCTCTTCAAATGAAGTGGATTTATAGGGTCTTTTGTTATAAGCTGTTTTTCCTAATAGCCAAGCCAGGACTAACATGAAAAATCCCATTCAACATCTTATTATTCCCGTTTCTTATCTATGAGGGATTAGACAAAAATAATCCATAAAATGTTATTTCAATTCTAATAGTGTATGGGTTAGGTACCTCTTACCAAGATTAGATCACTCCATCCCCGCTGAAGCTAATTTATTTATCCATCATGTTTACTGAATCTTACCAATGTCTTTGTAACACATCACTAAATTATTTGTTTACAATTTGTTTTTCTATTATACCATAAAGCCCTAAATGGCAGCAGAACTGTATTTCATTCTTGTTGCATCCTTATCACATATGCAAGCATGGGTGCTAAGTCGCTTCAGTGGTATCCAACTCTGAGACCTATGGACCGTAGCCCACTAGGCTCCTCTGTCCATGAGATCTCTCCAGGTAAGAATACTGGAGTGGGTTGCCTTGCCCTCTTCCAGGGGATCTTCCTTGATCCAGGGATCAAACTCAGGTCTCTTACGTCCAAACCCAGGTCTCTTACATCTCCTGCATTGGCAGGCAGGTTCTTTACCTCTAGCGGCACCTGGGAAGCCCTTATCACATATGGGCCCTCCATAAATATTGTTTGAAGGAATGTGTGGTTCAAATAATTTTTAATGCAAATTACAGATAAATGAGTTTTCCAGTGGCTTATTGTTAGAAAAATACCAGCAAATAAGTCAATGTATATCATCACCTTTCTATAAACGTAGCACCATGCCCTAGTTCTGAAAGATTCAGAGGAAAGAGAAAACATGGTTCTTGACCTCATGAAGGACAACATCTAACTAGGAAAGCAAAATGAAACTAAAGAAGACAGAGTTGAGTCTTACTACACAAGCTAGGGGAGATTTCCTAGAAAACAGATGAGCCAGAGATCAGAAAGCTAACACATGTCAGCCACATATTCTGTGACTAACATGATGGGACTGTACAATAATTGGTCTTCTGCTGGGGGGTGGTGAAAAAAATAATCTTTTATAGTTGAGGACCCTCACATCAAAAATAAATACAATATACTCATTAGTAGTTAGTGTATCCTGGTGAAGTAGTAAACTGTTGCAGTTGGGATCATAGTCTCCAGAGGCAGCACACACCTTATTAGATTTGTTTACTTGGGAAAGAGTAATCCTCTCTTTGCCTCAGCTTTATCTTATGGTAAATGGGAATAACAGAATTTTCCTTCTAGGGTCACTGTGAGAATCAAACAAGTAAATATGAGAATACGGCTTGACACTCAGTTACCACAATATCAATATTTTCTGTTTGTTTTCTTAGTGAATGTATCACATTTTGAGGTTGTGAGAACACTAATGCAGGATTTCTGATATTTTTAAGGAACTAAAAATCAGAGTCCTTGCCATTAGTTACGTACATGCACACATTCACATACATACACAGAGCTGTAAAGACACTGAAAAATTTTCACAGACAATCTTGAGGTGTATGATTCTGGAGATCATTATATGACTGAATCTGAGTGGTCAGCAAATCCTTCTGGAATTTTTCACAATCAAGCTTCCTTGGCAAGATTTTTCAAGATAAATTGGTTTAATAAATCATGCTTTTTTATTGCCTGGCATTAAAATAAGGCTATAGATTATGTTCCTTTCAAGCAAAAATCAAATACAGATGCAATACAATATTTCAAGCTCTAGTTGTAGAGAAAATAACTGTCCAAAATGATGCAGTGTAACTTTTGCCAGTCTTACCCATCAGGGCCAACATGTGGGGAAAGAAATATGCAGTCAGGCATCCTACTATCAGCCAGCAGAGTCCCCAGAAAGGAAATGATGCTTCAGCATCCTCAAGGCCCCTCAACTGCATGAGCTTCTGGTAGTGCTGAGAGTTTCTGGGAGTTGTAGAGTATTGTAGATGGGGAGAAAAAACCAGATTGCAATCAGGAAACCTGTTTAAAACATGATTGTTGACAGATTTCCTAAAGTTTCCCAGAGAAAAGAATTTGAATTTCTAAGACTACAAACATTTGTTATCAATTATTTTCTCATTTTAAATAAATATTCAATTTACTGCTTAACTTTGTAGTCACAATTTTGTATTTTTTTCCTTTAGGGAGCACCTCCAAATTGTATAAACTTCAGATCCTATAAAATTCAGAGTTGCCATTACAACTGGCCTCTATGGTTTCACTCCAACTTTTACTATTTATTTTCAGACTGTTTCTCCATCCCATTCATCTTATTTAATTTCTGTTGGTCTCCCAACTTGTAATTAGTGGAAGGAAGGTAAATGTTACCAAATTATTTTCTTTTTCAAGAACCAGTGAGAGTTAATGAAAACTAGGACTGTACATTTGATCTCCAATGAAAATAGCTATTGGTCAATGTTACAAATTGCACCATAGCCTTTTTTTGCCACTTCTATTCAAAATAATATTTGAGGTTCTAGCCAGAGCTATGAAGGAAGAAAAAGAAATAAAAGACACTCAAGTTGGGTAGTAAGAAGTAAAATTATCACTGTTAATAGATGACATGATCTTATGTGTTGAAAACTATAATGATTACACACACATACAACCTGTGAGAACTATTAAATTAATTCAGCAAAGTCATAAGACACAAAATCAACACAAAATAACTTGCTTTGTTTCTCTACACAAAATAAACAATCCAAAAAGAAAATTCAGGGGAAAGTTCCATTTATAATACCATCAAAATGAAGAAAATGCCTAGGAATAAACTTAAGGAAGTAAAAGAGTTATATATTGAAAACTAAAACTCACCGATGAGATAAATTAAATAAGACAAATACATGGAGATATAGTCTGTATTCATGAATTAGAAGACTTTATATTGTTGAGATATTAATACTACCAAAGCAATCTACAGATTCAATATAATCCCTATCAAAATCATTATGATGTATTTTGAAGAAACAGAAAACTCCACTCTAAAATTTGTATTGAATCTCAAAAGAGACAGAATAGCCGAAACAATTTTTAAAAATAACAAAGATGGAGGACTCAGACTCACTGTTTCAAAGATTATAAAAGCTACAGTATTCAAAACAGTGTGTTACTGCCATAAAGACAAATATACAGACTAAATGGGGGAGACTATAATGGCTACTCCATTTCTTCTAAGGGATTCCTGCCCACAGTAGTAGATATAATGGTCATCTGAGTTAAATTCACCCAATCCAGTCCATTTTAATTTTCTGATTCCTAAAATGTCAATGTTCACTCTTGCCGTCTCCTGTTTGACTACTTCCAATTTGCCTTGATTCACGGACCTAACATTCCAGGTTCCTATGCAAGATTGCTCTTTACAGCATTGGACTTTACTTCCATCACTAATCATACCCACAACTGGGTGTTGTTTTTGCTTTGGCTCCGTCTCTTCAATCTTTCTGGAGTTATTTCTCCACTGATCTACAGTAGCATATTGGGCACCTACAGACCTGGGGAGTTCATCTTTCAGTGTCCTATCTTTTTGACTTTTCATACTGAGCCATGAAATTAAAAGATAATTGTTCCTTAGAAGAAAAGCTATGACCAGCCTAGACAGCATATTAAAAAGCAGAGACATTACTTTGCAACAAAAGTCTGTCTAGTCAAAGCTGTGGTTTTTCCAGTAGTCATGTATGGACTATAAAGAAAGCTGAGAGCCAAAGAATTGATGCTTTTGAACTACGGCGTTGGAGAAGACTATTGAGAGTCCCTTGGACTATAAGGAGATCAAACCAGTCCATCCTAAAGGAAATCAGTCCTGAATATTCACTGGAAGGACTGATGCTGAAGCTGAAACTCCAATACTTTGGCCACCTGATGCAAAGAGCTGACTCATTGGAAAAGACCCTGATGCTGGGAAAGATTGAAGGCAGGAGGAGAAGGGGATGACAGAGGATGAGATGGTTGGATGGCATCACCGACTCTATGGACATGAGTTTGAGTAAGCTCTGGGAGTTGGTGATGGACAGGGAGGCCTGGGATGCTGCAGTGCATGGGGATTGCAAATAGTTAGACACGACTGATTGAATGAACTGAACTGAATGGGCAGAATAGAGAACCTAGAAATAAACCCTTATATATACAGTCAAATGATTTTCTTCAAGGGTTCAAGATCATTCAATAGGAAAAGGAGAGTGTTCAATCAACAGTGTAGGGAAGACTGGACATTCACATGGGAAAACTGGACACTCACATGCAAACAAATCAAAACAGATAAAAGACTTAAACAAGAGCTAAAACTATGGTACTATTATGTGAAAAACAGGGACAAATCATCAGGACAATGGATTTGGTGGTGGTTTCTTTGATATGACATCAAAAGCACAAGTCACAAAAGAAAAAAAATCGATAAATCGGACTTCATTAAAGTTTTTAAAATGTATGCCTTAAAGGAGACTATCAACAGAGTGAAAAGGCAGTCCACAAAATGGGAGAATATATTTACAATCCATATATCTGATAAAGGATTATCATCCAAAATATATAACACTTATAGCTCAACAATGACAAAAAAAAAAAAAAACAATTAAAAACAAAGGATTTGAAAAGCCATTTCTCCAAAAAGATATACGGATATTCATGGCCAATAAGTACATGAAAAGATGTCCAACATCACTAATCATTAAGAAAATGCAAATCAACTCTACAATGGGATGCAAGTTATCATCCATTAAGATTACATATGGAAAAGAGAAAGACAGCATTATAAGAAAAAAAGGAGAGAGAGAGAGAAAGAAAGAAACAAGTATTGGTAAGGATGTACAAAAATTGGAATCTTTTTGCATTGCTGGTGGGAGTGCAAAATTGTGTAGGAACTGTGGTAGCATGACAGTTCTCAAAAATTCAACACAAGATTAACATGTGATCTAGTAGCTCCACTTCTGGGTATAGCTACACAAAAATATTGAATTCATGGACTTAAAAAGATAACTGTATACCTGTGTTCACATAAGCATTACTCATGATAGCCAAAAGGTGGAAACTGCCTAAATGTGTTTTGGCTGATCAATAAACAAAATATGGTATATACATACAATGGAATATTATTCAACCTCAAAAAGAAATGAAATTCTGACACATACTACAGCACTGATGAATGAACGAACCTTGGAGACGTTATGCCAAGTGGATAAGCTAGTCACAAAATGGTGACTATTGTATGATTCCACTTATATGAGGTACCTAGAGCAGCAAATTTTATAGAGACAGAAGGCAGAATTCTGGCTCCTAAAGTCTGTGATGAGTGAATGGGAAGTCATTGTTTAAAGATACAGAATTGCAGTTTGCAAAGATGAAAAAGTTCTGGACAGAGTGGTAATCCTTGTACAGCAATGTGAATCAATGTGCCTTAATGCCTTTGAACTGTATGCTTCAAAAAGTGAAAATGGCAAATTTGGTTAGATATGTTTTACAATAAAAAAGTTATAAACACTGAATTATATTCAAATCAATGCTTATTTTTTTTTTAAATCACAAGTGATCTAGGTCTCAAAGGTCATACCGTGTATGCATCAATTAGAGCCTTTCCTGATGATTTCAAGATTATCCTACAAACAATTTTAATCACACAGTTCTCAGCAAGACTTGTTCTTGAAGAGTTAAGTTTCACTTTGCAGTTTGCAGCTGTGATTATACAGACCCACTGACGGTCACAGAGCTAACTTCTGTGCACACCCAGAAGACAGATGATGGTAAGGAAGTATGCTGATGTCAAGGGCAAAGGTAAATACACGGAGTTGTATGCTGGATGGTCAAACACTGGAATAAATGCAGTTTGTTACTTGCTTCATAGAATTTTCAAAATCTGTCTTAGAACCATGACTGTCCCTATATCAAGTTAAGAAAATCAGTTTTTAGGTAGAGAAAGATAAACTTTTCTAATCTGGACTCAGAGGACTGGTATGAGAAGCAGCCATTCAAAGACCTCTAGTGTGAACAGTGCGGTGCAATTAGGGTTTGGCTGACTTGCACTTTTAGGGCGAAGTCACTACCCAGCAATGCTGTGTAGGCAAAAATTGGGTCATCAAATTTCCTTCTTTTCCTGACGGTGTTCCAGAAGATTATTTATTTTCAGACCATAACCCTGATTCTCTAGTTTCTAAAAGATTCAGCTGAAACTGTTTAAGGGAGAAACTAGTAAACACTGTCAGCCATATTGTCTCAGTAGCCTAGCTCAGAGACAATAAAGGTCCACATATATACTCACATACACATAGGAACACATCCATTCTATTTATTTTGAGCAAGCACTGGAATTATTCTTTCACTCTCAGAACATTGACCCAGGAGAACTATAGATACCTTTACATAAATTATTTTTGAAACATACATTCTAAAAACACAAGTAGCTAAAACTGTCTCAAACAAATGGATAGATGATTTTTACTGCTAAATTCAGAGCTGTGCTGGCATAACCAGAGTCAATTTCATTCTTTCCTTGGTGGGGGCTAAAACTCAGAAATACAGTATTCCTCTCTACTCCATTTGATAAAATAACTGTTGACTCAGATTGACTGATTTCTCCAGTTAGCCTATAATGTCTCAAGTTCTATATACTGATGAAAAGAATATGGACTCAGTAGCTGTTGAAATATGTAAGGCTATTTGCTTTTATCATCCTAAAAGATGATGCTGTGAAAGTGCTGCACTCAATATGCCAGCAAATTTGGAAAACTCAGCAGTTGTCACAGGACTGGAAAAGGTCAGTTTTCATTCCAATCGCAAAGAAAGGCAATGCCAAAGAATGCTCAAACTACCACACAATTGCACTCATTTCACACACTAGCAAAGTAATGCTCAAAATTCTATAAGCCAGGCTTCAACAGTACGTGAACTGTGAACTTCTAGATGTTCAAGCTGCTTTTAGGAAAGGCAGAGGAACCAGAGACCAAATTGCCCAACATCCGTTGGATCATTGAAAAAGCGAGAGTTCCAGAAAAATATCTATTTCTGCTTTATTGACTATGCCAAAGCCTTTGACTGTGTGGATCACAACAAACTGTGGAAAATTCTTCAAGAGATGGGAATACCAGACCACCTGACCTGTCCCCTGAGAAATCTGTATGCTGGAAAAGAAGCAGCAGTGAGAACCGGACATGGAACAACAGACTGGTTCCAAATCAGGAAAGGAGTATGTCAAGGCTGTATATTGGCACCCTGCTTATTTAACTTACATGCAGAGTACATCATGAGAAATGCTGGGCTGGAAGAAGCACAACCTGGGATCAAGATTTCTGGGAGAAATATCAATAACCTCAGATATGCAGATGATACCACCCTTATGGCAGAAAGCAAAGAACTAAAGAGCCTCTTGATGAAAGTGAAAGAGGAGAGTGAAACAGTTGGCTTAAAACTCAACATTCAGAAAACTAAGATCATGGCATCTGGTCCCATCACTTCATGGTAAATAGATGGGAAAACTGGAAATAATGACAGACTTTATATTTTTGGGCTCCAAAATCACTGCAGATGGTGACTGCAGCAATGAAATTAAAAGACACTTGCTCCTTGGAAGAAAAGCTATGACCAACCTAGACAACATATTAAAAAGCAGAGACAATACTTTGCCAACAAAGGTCTGTCTAGTCAAAGCTATAGTTTTTCCAGTAGTCATGTATGGATGTGAGAGTTGGCCTAAAAAGAAAGCTGAGCGCTGAAAAATTTATGCTTTTGAACTGTGGTGTTGGAGAAGACTATGGAGAGTTCCTTGGACAGCAAGGAGATCCAACCAGTCCACCCTAAAGGAAATCAGTCCTCAATATTCATTGGAAGGACTGATGCTGAAGCTGAAACTCCATTACTTTGGCCACCTGATGCAAAGAACTGACTCATTGGAAAAGACCCTGATGCTGGGAAACATTGAAGGAGAGAGGAAAAGGGGACAACAGAGGATGAGATGGATGGATGGCATCACTGACTCAACGGACATGAGTTTGAGTAAACTCTGAGAGTTGGTGATGGACATGGAGGCCTGGCGTGCTGCAGTCCATTGGGGTCGCAAAGAGTCGGGCACGACTGAGTGACTGAACTGAACTTGCTTTTATTATCATCATCACACATTATTCACACAAAATTACACAAACATATTTAAAGAATAATGAAGTGAACAATATAATCACTAACCAATACAACCCCTTGTGTGATTAGAAAAAGGTCATCTTCAGGCTGTGTGTCAAATTCAGGTCTTCCCACATGTTTCCTTTTTGGACACAGGTTGAAGGGGCAGTGGCTACCTAGTACATATTATTCTCATGAAAGCAATCTAATATTTCCCAGAGGTTCAGTGGAAATGCACAATGCCTTTTAAGACCTAGGTTTGGAACTGGCAACTTGTCACTTCCACACATTTTTTGTTGGCCAAAGCAAGCTATGTGACCAAGTCCAGCATCAATGGGATGCATATATGAATGTACACTCTTCTCAAAGAGGAACCAGTAAAAATTCTCAGTCATGTCTCAGTCGCCTAGCCAGAGACAACAAACATTCTCAAACATTCCCCTATGGGGTGGGAGATGTATATTTACCAGACAACATTAATAATAGAATTTTTCAGTCATGCTCATGATACTTTATTTCTTTAATCATATTAAATATGAGTATGATAATTCTAATATCTGCAATCTTTGTGGATTTGAAACTGAAGTTTAATGTTTTTATCAACACTGATTTATGGCACTTTGTGTGTGTGTGTTATTGTGATGTTATATTAGTATATCATGCAAATCTAACTGGAGGAATTTTTGGACTTCAAAGTACAACCTTTCAGAGAATTGGTTTTACTTCAGCTAAGCAACTGATGATGTATTCAGCCACAGAATTTGTGGTTCGCACACTTTAGAGGAAGAAGCAGTTTGTTGGTAAAGACATAGACAAATTTGTAAACGGGCTAAAGATTCTTCTGAGAAAACATACAGACACACACACACACACGAGCTGACTCTTTTCTCATTTGCAATCCTACATTCTTAGAAATCTTTTTATAAATGAACTGGGCAAAGAGCAGTAGAAAGGAGTTAGGAGTGGTAACTAAGGCTTATCCAGGCCTTAAATTACCGGGCTGTATTAGACCAGGATGGTTACAACTGTAACGACTGAAGACCAACCCCCAAATCTTAATGGTTTAATGTAATACCAATTGAGTGCTGGCTTATGCAATAGTTTAACATGGGTGCCTGGTAGGCAGCCTTTGATAGAATTACCAAGACCAGGCTTCCCCTTATAGCTTTGCTGCCCAAGAGAACCTCAGGTGCTCCTGCTATTTGTGTTTTCTTTTGTCTACCATAGGAAAGTGGAGGATCAATAGATATTTCGGGTTTTGTCCCTGGAAGTGGTATCCATCACTTCCAACCACATGGCCTCATCTGTTGCAAGGGAGGTCAGAAAAAGTGACTATGAAGAAATGGAAATTAGTTTGGTAAACAACCAGCCAGTATCTCTAATGCATGGAGTTCCAAGCAAAACAGGTTGAATCTAAGCATTCCCTATGACTAAATAACTCAAACACTACATGAGATGGCTCTGAGATTAATGGTTATATATTACTTGTAAAATAAGAAGTTATAAGGTAGGTTATAACATAGTTGATAATGACCTATGGTGATACAGGATAGCCTCAGTTGATTATGACTGTGAGTGGGAGGAGAGAGAACATTTTATCTTCATACTCTCATATCCTCCTCACATTCAAGTAACATCAGGAACTCAAAGGAAAAAAGTACCAGCAAAAGTATGACTGTATTAGTAAATAGGAATGACATGGGAGTGTTCAAACCACCTGATTTTTAACAGCAACACTGTGAGGTGGAGGTAGTGTGGAGTCAAGTCTGGCCTTCTGTGTTCTACTTACAGTGAGTCACTTTGGCATGACAAGTGAGGTTTGGGAATATTCTCCCCAGATTTTCATGCATGGGCATTAGTCCCTGGCTTTTTGGTGAGCTCACTAGCATCTGCTTCCAGTGGTGGATGCAGAATTGCTCAATTTCTATTTGGGTTTCAACTCAAGACATGAGGTCGTTCCCACAGAACACAATATTCTAGTATGTGGATTTTGATCCATATGCCAGAAGAGGGATGATGCTGGTGATGAGTCCATGGGAGAAGGGATAGATAACCTTATAGGGCCGATATGAGAGCTCACAGAAATATTGAATGGATTATTAAAAACCACTGTGACCTTATCTGCCCTCCTAGTATGTGAAAAAGGCTTTTTCTGATACAGTTACAACTAGAAAAAATAGTGCTGCTGCACGTTACATGGAGAACAAAATTGATCATCACAAAATATGCTCCATTTTTATCTCCAGAATGATATAGCTGTTTCACTTCCACAGTTTGCATGTTTGCTTGGCAGGGTTGTGATTCCCTCATAACTTCTCTGTCCTCTGAAGCAATACATAGATGTCTGCAGGGGCTGGCTTGCTTTTACTCAGTGAGAAACTGACCTTGAACATTGCCATCAGCTGGCAAAGTAACGATCCCATTTCCTGTTGAAACAAGCTATCCATTTGCTTCAAAAATGTCTTTTGAAGAACAGGGGGAAAAGGTTTTTTTTAAAAAGCCCTGAATCAAGAAGGCTTGCGTTCACAAATATTGTAGCATAATTTGTACCCTGCATATTAGGGGCACTGTCTCACATCAGCCCTTCTACTTTTGATTGCTTCAAAGGCTGCCAGGGTCATGTGGTAGAAGGATGATGAGCCTGGATGAGGTCAGTTTTTGTTTGTTAGTACCCTTTCCCCCGTATTTCATACTTTCCTTTTCTACATGAAAATGAAAGGGAAAAGGATCTTTCTTTCTATAGAACCAACCTCTCATAACTAACCAGACTACTCACAATTTGATGGATGCTCAAGAATACTGCCCTGATTTATTACAATGAAGTGTTCCTTGTCTCTGACCTCTGAGACTTGTTGACATTGGTAGACATTGTAGATCATTCAGAACTAGAAACTGGGCTCCAGAATTTGAATTCTAGGCATCCTGAATCGAATTTTGAAAGTATTCCTAAGGCAGAGAGAGGAACTAGATGGGTTCTTAATTGAGCAAGAGAGATGCAGATCTCAAATTTTCAGAACGATATGTCAGTGGGTGCTACATTAAAATAACAGGATTGCTTCCCCAGAATGGAAGAACACAGGGACATTTGGGGCTCCTCCTCATGCAAAAAGCCACCAAGATTTACTATGTAAACAATTCAAGTTGACTGTAAAACAAAGAAGCCCTAACTGTATTTCAAGTTCTTCCTTCTCCTTGCCGTGGAGATGAAGCTCAATGGTCGAATCAGCCCCAAGTGAGGGCCAAGTGAAAGGGAGTTTTGTGCAGGATTTGTAAGAGAAACATGATTGAAAGGGCCAGAAGGTGTGCACTCAGGTAATTAGTCCCCAGAGAAGATCACACAAAAAATAATCCTACAACGGATTCTTAAGAGCATACAGGAAATGACCGTCTTATGTGCACTCAAGGAGGCACAGATGAGAAAAGGCATGGTGAAAGGGCATCTGATGAAGGATCCCTAAGAATGTGTGTGTTCTTTGGGAAGAAGTTTAAGAAAATGCCAATAGCATGGGATCCTAATCTAGATTCTTAGGAAGTAAGCATTTCTAAGAAATATCCTCTATGTGGGCACTCAGAGTATAAGCTCGAAGAGAAGGTCAAGTGAAAGCTCTAGGCTGCATTCCTAAAAGGAAAGGGTGAGAAAAAGAGAATATGATGGTAGGAGCTCTCTTTATCTGTTATCAGCTGATGAAGAGAATTTGTCCGCATGACATATAGAGAAATGAAGTCAAATAATAAATTTTTTTTAATTTAAGTATAGTTGATATACAATATTATAAAAGTTACAGGTATACAACAGATTCACTATTTTAAGGCTATACTCCATTTACAGTTATAATAAAATATTGGCTATATTCCCCATGTTGTAAAATATAACCTTGTAGCTTAGTTTATACCTAATAGTTTGCACCTCCTAATCCCTTACCCCTATATTGCCCCTCTCCCCACTGGTATCCACTAGTCTGTTCTCTGTGAGTCTGCTGCTTTTTTTGTTATATTCACTAGTTTGTTGTATTTTTTAGATTCTACATACAAGGAATATCATACAATATTTGTCTTTCTCTGACTTATTTCACTTAGCATAAGGCCCTCCATGTTCATCCATGTTGCTGCAAATGGCAACATTTCATTTTTTATGACTGAGTAGTATTCCATTGTCTCTATATACCACATCTTCTTTATCCTTTCATCTGTTGATGGACACTTAGGTTATTCCATAAATTGGCACTTGTAAGTAATGCTATGGCCATACTACCCAAGGCAATCTACAGATGTTGTGTAATCCCTATCAAAATACCAATGGCATTTTTCACAGAACTAGAATAATTTTTAAATGTATAATGTATGGAAACACAAAAGACCATGAATAGCCAAAGAATCAATAAAAAGCCCAGCTATAGACCAATGTATTTATGATCAATTAATCTCCAACAAAGAAGGGAACAATATACAATGGAGAAAAATACAGTCTCTTCAATCAGTGGTGCTGGGAAAACTGGCCAGTTACATGTAAAAAAATGAAAATAGAACATTCTCTAACATAATGTACAAAAATACACTTGAAATGGATTAAAGACCTAAATGTAAGACCAGAAACCATAAAACTCCTAGAGGAAAACATAGGTAAGAGGCACTTTGACATAAATTATAGTGGTTATCTTTTGGATCTGTCTCATAAAGGAAATGTGATAAAAGCAAAAATAAACAAATGGAACCTAATTAAACTCAAAAGCTTTTTCACAGCAAAGGAAACATCAACAACACCAAAGGAAAACCCACAGAATGGAATAAAATATTTGCAAATGGTATGACTTATAATAGCTTACTATCCAACATATATAAACAGCTAATACAACTCACCATCAAAAAAACAAACTACTTGTTTTAAAAATGGGCAGAAAAACTGAATAGACATTTTTCCAAAGCGGAAACGCAGATATGGTCAATAGGCACATGAAAAGATGCTCAACATCACTAGTCATCAGGAAAACACATATCAAAACCACAATGAGCTATGACCTCAAACTTGTCAGAATGGGGATCATCAAAAAAAACATATAAGGGATGTTGGTGAGGATGTGGAGAACAGGTAACCCTAGTTCACTGTTGGTGGGAATTTAAATTGGTGCAGCCACTGTGGAAAACAGTACGGAGGTTTTTCAAAAAACTAGAAGTAGAACTATCATCAGTCAGTCAGTCAGTTCAGTCGCTCAGTCGTGTCCGACTCTTTGTGACCCCATGAATCAGAGCACGCCAGGCCTCCCTGTCCATAACCAACTCCTGGAGTTTTACTCAAACTCATGCCCATCGAGTCGGTGATGCCATCCAGCCATCTCATCCTCTGTCACCCCCTTCTCCTCCTGCCCTCAATCTTCCCCAGCATCAGGGTCTTTTCAAATGAGTCAGCTCTTCGCATGAGGTGGCCAAAGTATTGGAGTTTCAGCTTCAACATCAGTCCTTCCAATGAACACCCAGGACTGATCTCCTTGAGGATGGACTGGTTGGATCTCCTTGCAGTCCAAGGGACTCTCAAGAGTCTTCTCCAACACCACAGTTCAAAAGCATCAATTTTTCGGCGCTCAGCTTTCTTCACAGTCCAACTCTCACATCCATACATGACCACTGGAAAAACCATAGCCTTGACCAGACGGACCTTTGTTGGCAAAGTAATGTCTCTGCTTTTTAATATGCTATCTAGGTTGGTCATAACTTTCCTTCCAAGGAGTAAGCATCTTTTAATTTCATGGCTGCAGTCACCACCCACAGTGATTTTGGAGCCCAAAAAAATGAAGTCTGACACTGTTTCCACTGTCTCCCCGTCTATTTCCCATGAGGTGATGGGACCAGATGCCATGATCTTAGTTTTCTGAATGTTAAGCTTTAAGCCAACTTTTTCACTCTCCTCTTTCACTTTCATCAAGAGGCTTTTTAGTTCCTCTTCACTCTCTGCCATAAGGGTGGTGTCATCTGCATATCTGAGGTTATTGATATTTCTCCTGGCAATTTTGATTCCAGTTTGTGCTTCCTCCAGCCCAGCGTTTCTCATGATGTACTCTGCATATAAGTTAAATAAGCAGGGTGACAATATACAGCCTTGACGTACTCCTTTTCCTATTATGATCCAGCAATTCCACTCCTGGGTGCATAGTCAAAAAAACCCCAAAGTACTAATCAAAAAGATACATGTCCCCCAATAAATTTCTTATTTCAAAAGTTAGTTTGATGGTCAGAAACTGATGGGATTATTAAAATTTTAGCTGGAACTACATACACCACAAAACAGCTTTTTGGTACCATAGTCCCTGACAATAAGCTCTTTCTTTGTCCATGTTCCTTTCTTTGTTCATATGCCTTCTATCTTTGTTCAAGATTATTCTGTATCAGAATACCCTGATTGAGGACTTCCCTGGTAGTCCAGTGGTTAAGATTCTGCCTGCCAATGCAGGGGACATAGGTTCAATCACTGGTCTGGGAAGATTCCATGTGTCCTGAAGCAACTAAACTCATGCAACACAACTACTGAAACCCATGCATCCTAGAGACCGTGCTCTGCAACAAGAGAAGTCACTGTGATGAGAAGTCCACACACTGCAACTAGTGTAGCCCCTGCTCACTGCAACTAGAGAAAGCCGACATGCAGCAACAAAGCCCAAGCATAGCCAGAAAGAAAGAAGGAAAATCCTGATGTATACATCTTTTGTCTATAATATTTAAGGTTAATTTGCTGTGACACTCCTTAGTTCCTGTTGCTTTAAAAATTGGCTATATATATACATGTATTAAAAAGATCATCCTTGTGTTTTTAATGCATTTCAATGAAACATCTAGTTTCAAAGCTGACTGACATGATAATAGATCTCAGCTCCACTACACACTGTCTATGCTGTTCGGGTGAAGGTTTTTAATGTCACTAAGTCCCTATTGGTAAACTGAAGACAATAATATAGCCTGGTTACAGCACTGTTATGATGAATAAGGATATCATGTAAATGAGTCTGGTGCATAATAAATGCTAAGTAACTGTTAGAAATGATGATGATGATAATGACAATTACTGTGAAAGGAAGCTGATGTCACACCATGAAGGGCCTGGGAGTTCAGACTAAAAGGTTTTATTTAGATCTAATGTGCAGTTAGATACTGTAGGTGGAAACATATAAAGTCACTCTGATATTTTGAGTCCAAGAAAGGATAACTCCATGAGGAACAATGGGTAATCAGAAAGATGAATCACAGCCTGGCCAGAGAGTGCCATGGGTGTTGTCAGTTCACCGGGATCACGACATAATATATTAATAGATAATACTCAGGCTTCAATAGGCCTGGTGCTTTCATAATCAACCGAGTATCACTGAATCTCTTTTTAACTTCCATTGAAGCTCATCACAGAAAACTGCTTAAAATGTATAATTCATAACAGCAAAGAATACTGGGAACTTTGCAACTCACAGAATGGGTAAATAACTGTAGCTGTCTCATATTATTCAAATAACTACTTTAAGAGACTACTCTGTTTCCAAGCTCTTTCATCTGAAGGGGCAGCACCCAGCCAGTAATCTAGTCCTTTAACAATCATCGTCTTATCTTGATAATTACCAGACAGTCGAATATAGTGATATTCTTCAGCCCCTGGAGCCACTGGGAAACAAAGGTCTTTTTTGTGCGGGATGCAAGTATTTGATTCTGGCTTTTGCTTAAAAGGACTCTGTACACTAAACTCAACATGCAGACCTCTGAACTGTCCTCTCCTCTGGCCCAAATATCCCTCTGATAAACCTCATTATCCCCACCTCTAATTCACTGATTACAGATTCTACAAGAACCCCATTTGGCCCCTATCTCAGTTCTCTGTCATCTCCTCTTCTAAGCCTCAGCTCTAGCTTTCCATCCAGTCTCCCATCCAGAGATTCCCAGCATCTCATTTAGGACATCACCCTGATTGCTATTCCTCCTTCAATACTTCTAATTACAAAGCTTCTCTGACATAAACACAAGATAGTAAGTAGCACTGACATGTATATCACAGGATATATAATGCCATAGTGCATTCAATAGTGAAAGGGAGAGAGGCTGGGACATGAGAAAAGGGAGATGGAGGCTGCTACAAGCTTATGTGGAATTCTTCCATCAAACAGCACACCTAGTTACTTTTTCACCCAGCTGAGACTGGGTGTTAACCAAGAATAACTCAGAAGAGGTTGTGAAGTATACACTCCATTGAAAAATTACAAAAGTACATGTAATATAAATCTACCTTATTATAGAATGGCATTCAGAGATTTGGGAGTTCAATATGAGTAGCATTCTTGGAGGAAAATGATAATGATTCACCACTGCTTTGGAACTTAATATACAGCATTCAGAATTAATTCCTATCACATGCATGTTGTGTATGGAGTTTCACTTCTGGAAATGGGACAGAGAACTTTTAACAAAGTCATTAGGAGTTTCAACATTACCCATACTCTTCTCTCTCTCTCTTGCTCTCCTCAGCTGGATCAGCAAATGAATAAATGCTCTTACCATTTATTTTTTATCTAGCAAGGCAACAACTTTGAAATGTGATATTCATAGCCTTCCTTAACAAAAAGGAAGTGACAAGTGTTGAGCAAAAACACTTTTGAAGGGAGAGATGAAAAATGGTTTTCACTAATAAGTATTTTTCTTAATTATGCTGACTTCGGCAAAGCCACACTTGACATGTTTGTCTGAAGCTGGGGAAAGAATGAGAAAAGATCATCTACAAAGATATTTGTGCACTAACTGCCATTGAGCTCTTTGCTGTTGACACTTCTTGTAAGATGGAGATAAAAGGCTTCACAATGGGAATAAGCAAAGTCAAGTTGCTTCAGGTCCACTTGGCCACACGACTAACACAATCCCGTGCATGTGGTGTTTAATGATTTCTCTACCCCACTACTAGAAATCCTCTTCGGCCAGCAGTTGTCATGGTGACCATCTACATTCCCTCCAAGGACACTTCAACACATGACACATGATAAGCACAGTCTCTTCCTCTCCATGTGTAGCTCCTTAGAGGAGTCTAGACTTTGGGTCAAGCTGTGTGCTAACGACTAAGAAATGACCTCCCCTCCCACATTTGTCAAGCTTGCGTCTGAGACTGTAACAGCTGGTGAAAATGTAGTTTTTCTCACTTATTAAAAGGAGCAAGTCTTGAGACCTGATTTTAGATTGCACCTCTGGCTGATGGTGTGATACCTTTCTGTTGTGATTTAATTTCCTCTTTGGATGGAATATAAAGTATGATGCTTTTTTTCAATTTGTTCCACTGCAAAACACCATTCATCCTTGTTTGGAAAGAACAAAGGATGATTTCCTGTGCTGAGGCTGAGCAGGGAGAGCAAGTGCCTCTATGACACTGCTTTGTCCACCAGCATGCTCTCTATTGCCCTTAAAAATCAGCCATTAAAAAGAATTCATTTGAATCAGTTCTAATGAGATGGATGAAACTGGAGCCCATTATACAGAGTGAACTAAGCCAGAAAGATAAAGAACATTACAGCATACTAACACATATATATGGAATTTAGAAAGATGGTAATGATAACCCTATATGCAAAACAGAAAAAGAGACACAGATGTACAGAACAGACTTTTGGACTCTGTGGGAGAAGGCGAGGGTGGGATGTTTTGAGAGAACAGCATCGAAACATGTATATTATCAAGGGTGAAACAGATCACCAGCCCAGGTGGGATGCATGAGACAAGTGCTCGGGCCTGGTGCACTGGGAAGACCCAGAGGGATCGGGTAGAGAGGGAGGTGGGAGGGGGGATCGGGATGGGGAACACATGTAACTCCATGGCTGATTCATGTCAATGTATGACAAAACCCACTACAATATTGTAAAGTAATTAGCCTCCAACTAATAAAAATAAATGGGGGAAAAAAAAGAGTTAGTAAAAGAATATAAAAACAAAGCAAGCTATTACAGATTTATGTAGCAAAGATGATTATTTCAATATAAGAACATAACAATGATCATGGTTTATGGCTTTTTAAATCTGTGATTCATTGTGAATATCTTTAATAAATACTTTATAAAAGAAAAAAGAAATAAGCATTTGACAGGGAGTTCCAATCTTCAGCGTCTATTACCATGGAAGCTGAGCAAAAGAGAGACTGAGTCATACCAGACACCCCTTACAAAGCCAGTCAGTTTAAAGTGGGTACTGTGCTTGGGGCCCAGAGCTAACAAAGGAAAGGAGGGTAAGAATCACAACATTCACCAGGACAGCAGTCTCTTTTCTTCCTCTTCCCTAGTGAATTTTATTTCACTTTATTTTATTTATTCTTCTGGTCTGCATTAATCTCCCGACTCTCTTGGTCAGTGACCACTCATTCCTCTTTATTCCCTGGTACACTTGTTTGGTGACACCAGAGTCAATGGGTTTGGCCTCTGACTCACTGTTTGCCTTGTTTTTGACACCACACCGGCACCTACTGCCTGACAGTCCACCAGATTTCTGATTTCCTCCTGCATCCTCTCTTTGGTTCACATGTGTATCTGGACCACAGAAATTCCAGCTTTCCTTCCTAACTGCCCCGCACTGAGTTGCATGCTAACTTCTCAGCCCAGGCCATTCTCAGTAAATAAATCTCAGGACAAAATTAACTGTTCTTTGTATCGTCATCTTTTCTAACCCGTTTCTCTCTCATTCTACCCTGGTCCTCTCAATCTCCAGGCACATCTTTGTATGTAAAAGGTTTCAAAAACAGTCAAAGAAATCACAGAATAAACATCTACATCTCTGCAACAGCATGGACATCTATAAATGGGAAGAGGCTTCCCCTCCTTGAAGTTTGGGCAAGAGGATTAAGAACTGATTAAATGTATCTACCTTAAAATGATCCTAGATAGAATTTCCCACTAATAATGGGGCTTCCCCACTGGCTTAGCTGGTAAAGGACCCATCTGCCAATGCAGAAAATGCAAGAGATGTGGGTTCAGTTCCTGGGTCAGGAAGATCCCCTGCAGTAAGAAATGGCAACCCACTCTAGTATTCTTGCTGGGAAATCCCATGGACAGAGGAGGCTGGCGGGCTACAGTCCATGGGGTTGCAAACAGCTGGACACAAGTTAGCAACCGAACAACTACCACCACTAATAATATGCTAAATAAATAAATTCAGATGTTCCTCAAAGGTAGGCAAACTCCCTTTCATCACTGATACTAGTATGTGAATTCTAGAAGATCAGTAAGGAACTGAGTTGAATTCAGTTATATAAATCATGAGATAGTTTAGTGAAATGTTATAGATACATGATCTAACTTTGTTTCAATTTCTTTCCTTTGCTTCTTCTTTGGAGAATGTTGGCTTAAAAGGCAAAATGTAATTACGGATCAGTATTTAAAAGAATTTCTTTGAGAAAAATTGTAAGATGGACAATCAACATGATGGAGTCTAAATATAAGTAACATTTATGCCCCAAAATTATGCATATAGAGGAGATACACATATTCAGGCATGGTTTAGATAAATTGCAAATCATATATACATAATGCAGAAAAAGGATCCTAATATATCACTTGTGAGAATATTATTATTGACAGGACTATCATGCTCCTAAAAATCTGTCCCTGGAAGGAAACCACTGGGGCCAGATGGACTACAGACAAATTTAATATAGCATTTTCTTGTCTGTCTTGATTACCTGTTGCTATGTAAATAATCAGTCCAACCTAGTGGTTTATAAAACATTATTTTAATATTTCTCACTGTTTTGTAGATGACTGAAACTCAGCTGGACAATCCTTTTGCTGGTTTAACTTGAAACCACTTGTGCTGCTTCAGCAAGATTGTGGCTTGGAACATGCGTGATGCTGCACTCACAGATCCAACTCCTGGAAGGCTGGGCTCTGCTGAGATACAGGTATGGCTGGGTCTCTCTCCTTCTCTCTGTGCTCACAGGGTCTGTGCCTCCCTTCATGCTGTTTCAACACATTCTTTCTGTATGCAACCTGTCTGAGGACTCCTTCCAGGGTGTCTATAAGCACAAAAGCACAAGCTTCTAGTAGCTTCCAAGTCTTAGACCCAGAACTTGAACAGCATTGCTTTTGCCACATTTTATTGATTGAAACAAGAAACTGACCCAGCCCTGATTCAAAAGGAGAAGATGACCCAGGGTGTGAATTCATAGAGGAGAGCCAACTACGTCAATGTCCTCGTTTAATCTCTGGGGACTGGCAATGCTGACTTATCTATATTCTCTTCTTTGGAGGGCTCCTCCACTTCTACAATTTATCTAACACGTCATGGGGATGAATCTCAGTTCTTTAGCCAGAATTCTTCTCCAATAACACCAATTCCCTATAATTAATCAATAGCTAACTCTGATTGCAAACCAAGTGTGGGCCAAATATAAACTATTTCTAATTTACTGAATGTATTGTATTTAAAAAACAAGAAAACTGAGGCTCAGAGAATCTCAGTATATAAAAGGCATATGGCTAGTAAGGGGCAGAACTATGACCGAAACTCAGGTATATCTTTGTATAAAGCTTTGGCATGTTTTTCCAAGGTTGCACACTGTTGTATCTCTTTGCTTTCTGTCTCTGTCTCTCTCTCTCTCTCAGTTCGGGGCCCAAATAAGAATCTCCCTCTTTTACCTAATTTCCAAAAAATAGGAGTAAGGTAGTCTCCCTTCCCAACCCATCTTTTTTTTTGATTAAGGAACAGGTCTGTCCTGAGGTCTCATTGCTGTGCATTATATAACTTTATTTATTTATTTCAGAAGGAAAACATATTTACGGTTTCAGGAGGGCAATTTGTGTATCTGATTGTTTTTGAATAAGATTTTTTTTTCCTCAGGATAAAGTAAATTTTGGCTAGGCTCTTTTCCTCCATTTTGTTTTTTTATATTCAGGAGATGAATGTCAGAGGTATTGGTCCTTTATTGACTTTATTTCTCTGAGTTCACAGTATTTAAAATTATGGGACATGTTTTCTTCTCTTCCTTTGATTAAGCATAAAGACTTCAAGTCAAAAATACTCCAGGAGATAGTACATTGATAATTCATTTCCCAGACAGTGGGGAGTAAGTCACAATGAAGAGATTAGTCTTCGAATGCAAAGTGAGTCTGTTGGGAGACACTTGTCCCTGGGACTTTCTTGTGTCTGGATATCTTGTAACCAAAGGGACTGCATTTTTTTCTGAACTGCTTCTTCAAGGATGCTTCTATAGTGGCCAGCCTTGCCAGACAGATGTAGTATCTCCCACAGGATGAAAGGAGAGGTTATCTCACTTTCTACTATAATGATGACAATCTGGACCAGAGGGAGGGCATGCTTAGGCTCATTATAAAAAGATTCAGGTTCGCTAAGCTCATGGTTTCTTCTGAAACGCAACCCACTGTATGTGCAGACATCAATCTGGACTAATCTCTGTTGCCCTTGTGGAACTTCAGGCAAGGAAAACTAACACAAATATGCCGATGATTATGCTGCTCACTGTTCTGTAATACAGTTACTTATCCGTAACTCAGGCATCTTATGCTTTATGCCAGTATCTATGAAATAAAAATAGGTTAGCTTATTAGCTTATAAACTGTGTAAATGTGAGATCCTTTGCAGTCATTGACACAACTGCAATGGGAACTACAGTCCAAATTCAAATATAAGCTTATTTGTGATTCTAAATCAGTTTCTTTTTGGTGTGTTCCCTCTGTAGTTCAAATTAATATTATTACTAATCAAGAGCTGAAAACCTATGTCTTATAAATCATTCTTCTCAATACTTACATATGACAGTGTTGAGCTGTTACCTCATTCAAATTGTTAAACTAAAGATAAAGGATAAAGTATAATCTGAGTGACAAATTTCCTGAGAAAATATAAATTATTCTATAATAATAATTTATTATTTAATAATAAATAATTTATAGTCTAGGCCATAATATGCTTATGTTTATATCTAGGAATGAATGATTCAAGGGCATAGATAGAAGGGCAATTAACAAAAGGAAAATAAATGGACAGAAATAATTTATACAATTAACTTAGGTAAATTCTAGTTTATCTTTTTTAGGAGAGAGAGAAAATGATTACTAGTAAGATTATCTAGTGAGGATGAGCTGAGAAGGGGAAAGAGAGAGAAAGAAAAACTGAGAGGGAGGGAAAGAATAAAAGCTGAAATAATGTGGGCAATTCACTCCACCATTCCAATCAGCGAACACACAGCCTACAGAGAATATAAGGTGAGAAGACTGAATTGGCTCTTGCTTTTACTTCAGCTGGTGCCAGTTAATGGCATGCCTCCCATGAAGTGATCATTGAGTGTGATTCTAGTGTTTAAAGATATATATCTTTCATATAAAATATATCCTGTGAAAACAAGCCATTCACTTTATCTGGTGCTAAACCAAAAAGGCAGCAACCCGCTTCCATGTTTTAGAAAAATCATGTGTTGAACTTTTTAGGTAATACTTTGGCCCCTAATGTGTTACCTTACAAAGGATTTTTCAAGTATCATTTTGACTTAAAACAATGACTTCACTTTCTAACTCTCCAAATCCTTCCTCCTCAGCATAAGGTATGGGTCTATGACAAAACAGACTGAAGGCAGGAGAAGAAGGGGACGACAGAGGATGAGATGGTTGGATGGCATCACCGACTCGATGGATATGAGTCTGAGCAAACTCAGGAGTTGGTGATGGACAGGGAAGCATGGCGTGCTGCAGTCCATGGGGTTGCAAAGAGTCAGACATGACTGAACAACTGAACTGATGACTATATCCATCAGATATCAATCAGCACAGCAGATGCTGCCCTACCCATCTCTAGCAGAAAGTGATTTAATATAAAGAACTAGAGAAGTAACTATTGGAAGTGCTGGAGAAGTAAAATTCAAGGAAGTAACTAACACTCCTGGTTTTCAGGAAATTTGGAAATATATGAATCGAGTGGAAGCCACTGATGATAATCTCAGCTGCCAGTTGGACTACAGCAAGTTAGTAACAGGACCTCACTCTAAATCAAACTCAAGTTTACTATCTCCCAAGAGTCTCTTTAATGTGCTGGGCAGTTAACAACTTCTGCTTCTTTTCTGCCTTCCAAATAGCACGTGGATTCTTTTTACTGGCAAAATTTAATCCTGAACTCTGCTATCAGTGAAGTCTCAGAAATACAGTTTTGGAGTTCCCTCCTGTGATGTAGAATCAAGCATAAATCAGGGTGTGGATTATGCTGTTCTGACAAAATCTGACACAGCCTACCCTTTTGACAATTCAATATGCACACACCTTTTTGCCCATTATTCGACTTTTAAATGACAAAAATAGCAACAGAATCTCCTTTCCCCTAACATGATGTGACTACATCTGATGTAAAGAAAATGTTTATCCCCAAAATGGAACACTAACTCCTAATAAACTTCGTCAATTACTGGGCGATATTTTTTTCCTCTTATACCTGTCATAAACTCCCTGTGATATTCTTAAATTTTAAGATGAAATGATGTTCACCAACAATGAATTATAGGAAACAGTAGGCAAAGAGAAAGAAGAAAGATAAATTGGTGTATACATATAGATGTATATAAAGCAGAATAAAACTTGCTTACATTCTAAAGTCTTGATTTCTGTCACTGGTCACAGTGTTACAGTTGGTATTTATAACATAACTCCTCCTTACTTAGCCAATATTGCCTTTGCTCTTGTACTGCGTCATATTTGTTTAACTGGAGATGTGACCCAGAACCTTTATTCCTAAAGGGCTGGAATTCTTAGAGTTCTGCCTGCACTGGGTTGCTGTATCTGTCATTAACGTTTAACACTAGCTTCAGAAGTGCAAAGCAGAATCATTTCAATCCCATAGTAATCACGTATCCACAATGATCCAACTGTGCATTTGCCACCCTGTTTCCTCCTAATAACCAGGATCAACTAATACAACCAAGAGAGAAATCTTTCTGTTTTTCCATCACCTGGAAAGCAGAATCCTAAACAGGACAGGGGCGATTTCAGCTTTGACTTTACTATAAGAATTCTTGGGACCCTAGTGGAAGTATTTCTTTTAGGAGGGGGAACTAACATTTCAAACCAGGGAAGTACATAATTACTGTGGCTGGTACCCATATTTTTATTCACGTGTTATCACTGGTAATGGTTAGAGGGGGCACTTCCATTTCTACCTCTTCGCATATCGCCTTGGGAATCCTGGCTGTGAAACAAATGACATTCTACACTGGTCATTGGTTCACAGCACATACTGAACCTTTAAGTGCAGATACCAACTCACACTGCGTCGTCATCCAGGGCACCATACTGAGCCTTCAACAGACTCTTCACAGTTGAGCTTATTTCTGTGTGTTGTGAAACATGGTAGAATCAATGAATGAGCAGGACAACATTCTTTTACTTCCCTTTCTATGAAATAGGTTTTACAGTGCGTGGATACCATGTTGATGAAGAAGGAGTTCTGTATACCCATTGATGGTGGTGATGGTAGGACAAATCACTGCTCCCTAAAGGATGTAAGAAATTACATATAATCAACTTGCCACTAGGGAGGTCACTGCCTTCTCCCTCAAAATGGTGCTATGTTGTATTCTGGGCATTTGTCTTTGCTGTTACCAGGTTGCACATTCAGATGTGGGAGTAAATAATCAATAGAAAAACTGAGAATTGAGGACTTATTTAAAGTAAATGGAGAGTCAGGCAGGGAAAGTCTTTTGCTCATACTTGAGTCTCCTCAAATCTATATTATTGCTCATATTTATATAAATTTTCCCTCCATCAAATAAGAAAAGCTGTGAAAAAATATTTGCATCTTCTTTCCCATTCACACATCACTGGTTCCCAAAGAAACTGGCAGACAAAAATCCCCTTTACAGTTATACAGGCAAATCATTCCATATGAGTTCAAATGGCTAGATCGTATACCATCTTCTAGATTTCTCATATTGAAGGCCAGAAATGTATCTCAAAATAGAAAATTTTAAAAATGTCTCAATATAGAAAATCGTAAACATGTCTCAAAATAGATTTTTTCTTATAAGTTTCAGGTATACAGCATTATAGCTCAAAACTGTAAAGATAGACACATTTCAATGAGTACAACATTGGTATTGCCAAAATAATTTTAATGACAGTAATATCAAACAACTTCATGGTGTTTAAACTCTTTATATTCTTTAAATTCTTTATATAATTTATATAAAGAATTATGCAAATTCTTTATATACAATGACTAATTTAATCCTCATAACACCTTGAGGAGGTAGGCACTAAGTCAGTCTGATTTGACAGACACAGAATCTTAAAGTACAGCAGTTAAGTCATTTATCAAAGGTCACACAGTTAGAATCTGGTAAAGTCAGATTTCCACTCAGCTATTTTAGTGTCAAAGTGCATGCTTCTGTCCTCTTAGTTACATGTCTCACACTCAGCCCACACTGAAACTTTTTGGTAAACTCATTTTGAACTTTTGTAATTAATCTGCCTCCTACTCTGTCGTTAAATCTGTTGAAAAGAAAAATCAGTACATAGACTGAAAACTGGCATTTTTTAGAAGAAGTTTAATTAAGCCATATTTTGTATTTTATCCTAAGTTACATCTTGAAGAGTTTTTTCTTTTCTTTTTTTTTACTTTAGACATTGCTATCTTACTGTTTGGATCATCACTGTAGCTGCACAAAAAAACTTGATTTTATTTTAGCAGTACTTGAATTCCTTATAAATCAATTCCTAAGATATTAGTCTCAAGTGGAACTGTTATTTATATGATCAAAGCCCTTGATTTACCTAAAAATTTATTCCTTCACTTAAAAAATTAAGCATTGCACTATTTTAATGGCACAGTGAAGATTCCACTACACATTCTTCACCAATCTCTGAGCCTGGGTATCTGAGCAGGTTTGTGATAACTAAACTGATAAAAATAAAGTGAAAACAATTCAATGTAACTGATTTCATGAGTGAGCACTGATTTGTTTGAGTTTTGGAGTTGAGGGTTGGTTGAATGTGAAATATTAAAGTAGTAGAAAAACTGAGAGAATGGAAACCAAATGTATGTGATATATATATCATATATATATATGATGGCTTTGTCTTCCTCATTGCTATTTTGGAGTAGTCTTTCAACCAAGAGAAGCAAGAAAGTCACACACACAAAAATACATTGCCACATTTAAGGTACATTCTATCCCTGCCTTAGGACATTTGTAAACAATGTAAAGACCATGCCAGAGACATTAATTGAGAACTGTTAGTCTCAAATTGCCTATAGCAGACTGCATCAGTGGATGACCTGAAGGAAAACAGTATTGCCAATGTAGCTATATCTATATTTGAAGAGCAAAATCTAAATGATAATTCCACAGTGCATGGAACTGAATTACCCTCAGGTGCTTTGGCAAGGCCATAACCACAGATCAAGACACCTTTTCCTTCCTAAGGCAAGTAACAAGCTATACCCTTTTGTTGGATTAAAAGCTGTACTAGCTCTGTGAATACTAATAAAACAGTCACACTCAACAAGCCATCTGCAAACATGATTTTCAAGGGAAGAATACTGTCATTTAATCTTGGAGACAGACACACTTAACGATACTAAAAATTCTTACTATTGTGTAAAAGAGGGAACTCTGGCTGATGAGTAACAGGAACAAAGAATACCATCCCTGCAGTGAAAGAAAATTCCTAAAGAACAAATGGCACTGGTGTGAAACCCTGACGAGGAGTCCAGTGTTAAATATTCACTGAGTTACACATTTGACCTAGATTTCATCTTTGACCTCTATAAGTGAAATACAACTTTCTTTTCTCATTTTGCCTATTTCCTTTCTCATCTTTCCCTTCTGCTCTCTTAGTCCATCCAACTTCAGTTTATCCCATTTTTTTCACATCAATAAAATTATTCTCTTTCCTCACTTTAAAAAAATAATCTTCTAGTATTTGATCACAAAAACGATCATAGACACAGATTTCATCCATCTCAACGTGATTGCCACTCACGAATTCCTCATTGCCTAGAATTTCTGCTGATAAATTTCTCATTCTAGCTCACCTCCATAGTATATTTTATCTACTACTGCTTCAAGGCACCTTTCATTTGTAAAGAAAGTAACAAAAGGGAATTAGTTCCAAATCAAAGGCATGCTCTCTAACCTCAACAAGACCATGTGGCTACTCATTAAAAAAAAAAAATGCACTGGTTATTCCCGAGATACTATGTCCATTCCATTGGTTATCAAAGACTTCTAACTTCTGTTCTCAAACTGCCAACTTAACTTCTAAAAATTCTTCTAATCGCTTTATGGTAAGTCTACGCTACAGGAAATACTATAAAACATTGTTGAAATAAAGTTAAGAAAGCAAAACAAATGGAGAGTTATAATATTTTCATGATTAGAAGATTCAATAAATTGAAGAACTCTATTCTTCCCAATTTGATCTATTGACTCAATATAATACCAATCAAAAACTCCAGGAAGGAGCTTTTTTGGGGGATAGAAATTGACATGCTGATTTCAAAATTTATGTGAAATCTGTGTACCTAGAATATCTAAGATTTGTTGAAAATGACAACAAAGTTGGGGTACTTATATCACTTGATTCAAAATTTACAAATCTATCAAAAAGTAGACAAAATATTTGAAAAGACAACACAAGATGGCCAAAAAGCATATTAAAATATTCTCGACATCATGAACTGTCAATGAAATACAAAATAAAATAAAAATGAGCCCTCTAGAATTGCTGAAGTTAAAACAAACAAACCTGGCAATACCAAGTTTTGTCCAGAAAGTGAGACAACTGGAACTTTCATATAGTTGCTGGTTTCAGTGTAAATTGATATAGTTACTTTTATAATTACTTTGGAAGCATCTTATTAGGTTAAATTTATATCTATCATATGAACAAGCAATTTCTCTTATGGGTATTTCCCTAAGAGAAATGACCACATATGCCCACAAAAAGTCTTGTCCATTATTATTCTTGGTATCTGTATTCATAAAAGCTAATAATGAGAGGAAACAATCCAAATATTCATCAACAGGGAATTGATTCAATTGTGCTATATTTATCCAATGGAATATTACACAACAACAAAAAGAATAACCAACAAGGACCAACTGTATAGCACAGGAAATTCTGGTCAATGTTCTGTTGTTGCCTGGATGGGAGGAGACTTTGGGGGACAATGGATAAATGTATATGTATGGTTGAATCCCTTTGTTGTTTATCTGAAGCTATCACAACATTGTTACTCAGCTACATTCCAATATAAAATAAAAAGTTTAAAAAAAGAATAAACTACTAAAAAGGAATGAATTCAATGATCAATTATGTTAGGTAAAAGAAGCACAATAAACTATATAGATACAACAGACTATATTCTATATTTACTTTTAGAAAGGATGAAAATAATTTATAAAGTTAGAGATTAGACAAGTAGTTCCTCAGGGAGGAGTAATGACAGCAAGGGGACACAAGAAAATTTTCCAGAATGACAGATATTAATTTAAAGAATGTTGTTTCATTTAGGGAATGTTAAATAATACAACTGAAGAAAAGAAGAGATATTTATGTTCAAGAATATTCACCTCATACCACTTTCAACAACAAAGCACTGGAAAAAAATGAGATATTTAAAGTCATGGTGGATCCATAAGTTGGAATATTTTTCTGGAATACTGAACTGGAATCACATTCTCAACTATAGTTGAGGATACTAATGGATATATACTATATGATTTTCCTTATGTATAATTCTATACATAGGATAGATATAAGAATATAACAGTGATTAAAAATAGCAATATTTTAAGCTTTGTGGGCCATATGCTCTCTCTTGCAGCTATTTCTCCCTACTTCAGTAGTATGCAAACAGCCATAGACAACATGCAAATAAATGGGCATTGATGTGTGCCAATAAAATTTACTTACAAAAGTAGACAGTGTGCTGGATTTGGTCATAGACTGCTGAAATTGCTTTAGATGACACTTGGAAGCTCTTATCATGTAGAAACATCCTTTATTATTAGGTCCTTTACCCACTGTTTAAAAGAAGGTCCTGCAGTTTTTCTTTATGTGTTAGGAGGACAATAGACACATTTGATTTGAGACAGAATATATCAACTGATGAAAGTCTATAAGATTGGTTTGCTGAGTTTAAAAAAAAATGAATAACCTGTAAACAATGAGTCATCAAATTCCTTTAAAAATCTATTTAGACCAGCTATATTTTATTCATAGCCTTTTTTCTGCACAGAACAAAAAGACTATAGTCGAGTTTGTTAGGAAAGCAGAAACCAAGACAGAAAACCAGAACAAACATTAAAACTCACTGAGCAAAACAATACCCATTTTTCACCCTACATATATTTTAGGTATTTCCATTTCTATTTTGAACTATGATTAAAAAAACAAAAAACCTAAGAAAAGACAAGACAATGTAACAATGACTTGCAATGGAAAAGAAAGTATATTGTTTAGTATTCAGAAAATCTTTAAGTAGTCTAATAGGGTCAAAGAAGCTCTTTCAGTTTTCCCAATGAAATTGAGAACAGATAAGGGTAAGAGAGACACAGATTCCTGAAAGTTTAAGAGTTACTTAGACACTTTCAGGGCTGGCAGAAGGGAGATATGTTCACTATGCTCACCAAACGGTGAACATACAGCCCCCAGCTTTTGCACCCATATCACTATTAAATTTACCATGAATAACTCAGACTTGGTAACTGCTGATGGTTTTCTTATTTCAACTTACATCATAATTACAAAATTATGTCAATGTCAATAATTTCTATGAAATTATTATATAAATATATTTAAATTATCATTATATTATAAATAAATTATCATTAGTGTGTGTACATGTATATATATTAGTATATTAGTATACATATAGTATATTAGTATATATATTATATATATATATATATATATATGCCTCGGGTTTGACTGCACAGGGACTAAGAGAATATGTGGGAGCCCTTAGGGGTTTCTTAGTCAAAGGCCAAGACTCTTTCTTGTATCACTTATCAAGTCAGGTTTTCAAGTTTAGCTTCTATGTCAGTTATGGACCCACAACATAGCTCTATTCATTTTTATGTCGTTTGTAGCAACAGGTGCTTTGGATTCACTTCTTTGTCTCTTCAAGTATTTCAGTTCATTACTTTTCCATACCCTCAATCAGCTTTCTATTCATCCTTTACACATTAAAAACAGAACAAAAGCAACTGCAACAAGCTTCTTCAGTCTCATGTTCTATGCAATCGTTTCCTCGTGGTTTTTAAAATATTTTCATCATTTCATACTCAGATTTCTTGCATGAATGATGTGTCCTTTTCACTACCATCCTCTGAGAACTTGCTGTACTCACATTAATCTGTTGCTTGATATCAACTCAGTTCAGTTCAGTTCAGTTCAGTTGCTCAGTCGTGTCCGACTCTTTGAGACCCCATGAATGGCAGCACGCCAGGCCTCCCTGTCCATCACAAACTCCCAGAGTTTACTCAAATTCATGCCCATCGAGTCGGTGATGCCATCCAGCCATCTCATCCTCTGTCATCCCCTTCTTCTCCTGCCCCCAATCCCTCCCAGCATCAGGGTCTTTTCCAATGAATCAACTCTTTGCATGAGGTGGCCAAAGTACTGGAGTTTCACCTTCAGCATCAGTCCTTCCAATGAACACCCAGGACTGATCTCCTTTAGGATGGACTGGTTGGATCTCCTTGCAGTCCAAGGGACTCTCAAGAGTCTTTTCCAACACCACAGTTCAAAAGCATCAATTTTTCAGCGCTCAGCTTTCTTCACAGTCCAACTCTCACATCCACACATGACCACTGGAAAAACCATAGACTTGACCAGATGGACCTTTGTTGGCAAAGTAGTCTCTGCTTTTTAATATGCTGTCTAGGTTGGTCATAACTTTCCGTCCAAGGAGTAAGCGTCTTTTAATTTCATGGTTGCAATCACCATCTGCAGTGATTTTGGAGCCCCAAAAAATAAACTCTGACACTGTCTCCACTGTTTCCCCATTCATTTCCCATGAGGTGATGGGACCAGATGCCATGATCTTAGTTTTCTGAATGTTAAGCTTTAAGCCAACTTTTTCACTCTCCTCTTTCACTTTCATCAAGAGGCTCTTTAGTTCCTCTTCACTTTCTGCCATAAGGGTAGTGACATCTGCATAACTGAGGTTATTGATATTTCTCCTGGCAATCTTGATTCCAGCTTGTGCTTCTTCCAGCCCAGCGTTTCTCATGATGTACTCTGTATATAAGTTAAATAAGCAGGGTGACAATATACAGCCTTGATGTACTCCTTTTCCTATTGGGAACCAGTCTGTTGTTCCATGTCCAATTCTAACTGTTGCTTCCTGACCTGCATACAGGTTTCTCAAGAGGCAGGTCAGGTGGTCTGATATTCCCATCTCTTTCAGAATTTTCCACAGTTTATTGTGATCCACACAGTCGAAGGCTTTGGTGTAGTCAATAAAGCAGAAATAGGTGTTTTTCTGGAACTCTCTTGCTTTTTCGATGATCCAGCAGATATTGGCAATTTGATCTCTGGTTCCTCTCTGCTTTTTCTAAAACCAGCTTGAACATCTGGAAGTTCTCGGTTCATGTATTGCTGAAGCCTGGCATGGAGAATTTTGAGCATTACTTTACTAGCGTGTGAGATGAGTGCACTAATCCGCCCTAATTCCTGGCATCCTTCCTCTTCTGTGACAGGGTACAAGGTTCACACTCTGGAAAAAAAATGAACTAGATTCATCATCTCCTCAAATGGCCTCATTGTTTTGCCAGTGCCAAAATCAGAAATCAGGGGGTAGAACTGTCTCCTCTTTGGCCTTTTCCTGCATCCAAGCAGACACCACACCTAGACAACTCTACCTTTTAGTTGCTCTCAAATGTGAAATGAAATGCATTTCTTTCATTTTTCTTTTCTGTCTTCTCTGTTATTTTCTTGGCACTGGATCTCATCAATTTTGATCTTAAGTTCTATACATGCTGACACTCATTCTTCATCCCTTCATTGTCTGTTCCCTTCACTGTTCACGAGACAGCCTTTTAAAATGCAAATCTGGCCATGTGACTTCATGCTGAAGAATCCTTCCTTGGCCTCCCCATGACTTTTGGAATAAACTCATCTCTTGAGTATCACTTACATGGTCTTTCATGAGCTGACCCCTGATACCACAGACTCACTTTTATGTCCCAGAACCCCATTGTTCCCTCTATTCCAGCCCTACCCAGCACCCTAAGGTTCTCTGCACACTCTTGATTCTCTAACCATTCATGTTTGCACCTGCTGGTGCCCCTGCTGGAATGCCTAAAACCAGACAGAAACTCAAAGAATAGACTCATTTATTATGGGAGCCAAACAAATGATCCTTAGTCTAGACCCCTAAGGGCATTAGAATCACAGGGAACACGTAAGGCATGAATAGTTTACCCAGGGAAACAGATGAATGAATGTTTTTTGCTGTCTTGCCCATTAACTTAGAACATGTGTTTTGTTCTCAACTTAGATATAGCTTCTTTTCTGAAGTCTTCACTGATTTCCTATACTATCCACTCAGTTATGGGCTTCCCAGGGGGCACTAGTGGTAAAGAACTCATCTGCCAGTGCAGGAGACATAACAGACATGGGGTTTGATCCCTGGGATGAGAAGATACCCTGCAGGAGGAAATGGCAACCCACTCCAGTATTCTTGCCTGGGAAAACCCATGGACAGAGGAGCCTGGAGGGCTACAGTCCATGGGGTTGCAAAGAGTTGGACATGATTGACCACCCATGCACGCACACACACACACACACACACACTCAGTTACAACTTGGGGACCACTCTGAGGGCTTTGCTTCACTCTCTGCCATTATCCTGATGAGTGTGTGGAGAGCAATCTATTTTTATCTGTCTCTCCAGCAGGGCTATTCATTCCTTATATGTTCTTAAGATTCCAGTTCCCATAGAAGCACAGACTACATATTGTTCATTTTGCTCAAGAAATAAAAGAGTCCATCCTTTGAGTTTCTCTGTTCTTTTAGTACAACTTGTATGGATGATAATTTTTTTTTTCTTTTGCAGGAAGCAACATCAGATGTTACCTGGTTCATTTCTTCATGGTTTGCAGTGGAAACACACACAGAAAAGTTAAATGACTTACTCACTGCCAAAAACCACAGGGACATAAAAGATGCCATCTTCACCTGGTGCTGTCTCTATTACGCCAGAACCAATACACTTTAACAGCTCCCACAGCCGCGGCAGCAACAGTAGCCAACAGATAGAGTCCACTTCCAATGTTTCTCCCAGAACCTTCCATGGGACTTGACCCACGGCAGTGTGGATGAGAATGGGATTTGCCAAATACTCTGCTATTGTATGTTAAAATTCCTTAACCTTAAGATTGGCACATACGAGGTATTTCGAAGACAGTATTCCTCTTTTTCGTGTACTTTCAGGTTTCTGTCATTGAGTACTCAGTTTACTGTCATGGATAATTACTGTTCATATTAATGAAGACTGACAAAGGTGATGTTTTTTTAATACATATTCAAGATATTGTGATTTGGCCCTACTTCTTGTGTCTCAACTCATTTACACACCCTCACGCATCTTGCTTGGTAAGCCTCATTCTAATTTTAGTTCTTTCAAACCTCCATGCCTTCAGACAGTATCATGGATTGCTATACTCAGTTCAGACCTCACCTTCTCTATGTAAAGGTATCTACAAGTTCTTCCCTAAAGGACCTCCCCACTCTGTACTTCTGTTTACCTAATATATTCCCATCTTTCTCAGTATATTCTAGGATTGTTGGGATGAGACATTAACATCTTATTTGTCCATCCTTATCTACTGTGACTAGAATTATTCTCAATGTGTAACAGATATGTTTTTAAAGAATTTATATTGACTACACTAATCTCTGTCTAATGTCAAATATGTCTGATTGGAAGACTGAAACTTATGATATAGAAGTTATATAATGTATAAAGAACACATACAATTCACTAGTAACTCAAAGGCTAAAGTCAAGAAAAGTCAAATAATCTGAGTAATTCCATATGGAGTGCAGTTCAATGAGGGGGAGTGATGAATATATTAATCAGATTTAAAATAATATCAATTTATAGGCAACACTGAATGCTTAGAAGAAACTTATGAGGGAGGTACTATTTTTACCCCCATATTGCATATAAGGGAAGTGAGACCCAAAGTCACACTGTTCATAAATGACAGAACCAAAATCTAAAAGTTTTTTTTTACTCTAGAATAATATGCTAAAATATTATGCTAGTTCCTAAAGGAACTGTCTCCAGAAATATCAAAGCAACATTACATGAAATGAATTGATGAGCCAAGTTTAGTTAAAATACCTTTGGTAAAGCGAGAACTGTTAATCTGATGGATCATCTGATTTAGCTAAATATCCCATTTTACTTAAGGATACATGTTTAAAAATAACAGTGTGAATCTTTCATAATCTGTTCATTTGCATCAGTTAGTATTCTGCTGAAACAAATATAAACAATGTTCTGTCCACCATGCTCTGCCCACACTGTTTAGTTCTAAGTGTTTTCTCTCTTGATAAGAGTTTCTCTGTGAGGACTTGGACTGGACTGTTAACCTCTCCCCTCTCTCTGGGAAGGACCCCTGTCATGCCTACAAACACGGTGTCACAAGAAATGAGATCACATGCAGTGAGGGTATCTTGTTCTCAGCAGCAGTGATGAATGAAACACCAACTGTCTAAACCTGCACACCTGAAAATGCAAACTGCCTTGAAGATCCTCTTAAAATTCCAATTCACAGTAAAATATGTTGCCAGGAACTTGTGGAAGCATTTTTGTTTGTTTTCTCTGGTCTCTGTACAGCTTTATACCATTCACCTAATGTGTTCAGTGATATAATTAAAACTAGGAAATGTAATAACCAACATATGAGCCCAGCACTACTCCCATCTGTTGGAAGTCATGCTCTCCAAAGTGTCAGCTTTGACAGAATGTTCTCCACAGGGTACTTGTGAACCTCAGCAGTGAAGTGCATTGATGAAGGATGTTAAGTAAATCCCACTTACTGAATAGGAAATCCCAACAGGTTCCTAATGTCCATTAACCATATGGCTTTGATATAACTTTCTGATCCTCTATGCTCTTAGCCAGAGAGCCCAAACTACCAGGGAACATCATTCCTTTCCATTCTAGAACTGCACAGTACAAGATTATACTGTTGTCCAGCTTCAGATGGATATTAGTGAAAAATTAAATTAAAGACTGGCAATGGCCTGGCCCCATGCTTTCTAGTCTTACTTTTGCTATTAGGCAATAACACAGGGCCACTCTTCTTGCATCATGTTATATAGTTAGTTTCCCATGAAATCTCTTCTCTAAACCAACACAAGAGAGAAGGAACAGCAAGACTGCAAACCCTTTGGGGAATAATAAAACCAATTCAGCAAACAGATCATGCTACTAAAGTCTTTGACCATGTAGATCTCAAAAAACTGTGGAAAATCCTTAAAGAGATGGGAATACCAGACCACCTTACCTGCCTCCTGCAAAACCTGTATGTAGGTCAAGAAGCAACAATTAGGACTGGACATGGACCAACAGACCGGTTCAAAATTGGGAAAGGAGTACGTCAAGGCTGTATATTGTCACCCTGCTTATTTAACTTCTATGCAGAGTACATCTATGTGAAATGCCAGGCTGGATGAAGCACAAGCTGGAATCAAGATTGCTGGGAGAAATATCAACAACCTCAGATATGCAGATGACAACAACCTACTGGCAGAAAGTGAAGAAGAATTAAAGAGCCTCTTGATGAAGGTGAAAAAGAAGAGAGTGAAAAAGCTGGCTTAAAACTAAACATTCAAAAATCTAAGATCATGGCATCCAGTCTCATCACCACATGGCAAATCGATGGGGAAACAATGGAAACAGTGACAGACTTTTATTTTCTTGGGTTCCAAAATCACTGCAGATGGTGACTGCAGCCATGAAATTAAAAGATGCTTGCTTTTTGGAAGGAAAGCTATGACAAACCTAGATAGCATATTAAAAAGCAGAGATATCACTTTGTCGACAAAGGTCTGTACAGTCATAGCTATGGTTTTTCCAGTAGTCATGTATGGATGTGAGAGTTGGACCATAAAGAAGGCTGAGTGCCAAAGAACTGATGCTTTCAAACTGGTGCTAGAGAAGACCCTGAGAGTCCCTAGGACAGCAAGGAGATCAAACCAGTCAATCGTAAAGAAAATCAACCCTGAATATTCACTAGAAGGACTGATGTTGAAGCTGAAACTCCAATACTTTGGCCACCTGATGTGAAGAGCCAATTCACTGGAAAAGACCCTGATGCAGGGAAAGACTGAAGGTGGGAGGAGAGGGTGATGACAGAGGATGAGATGGTTGGATGGAATCACCAATTCAATGGACATGAGTTTGAGCAAGCTCCTGGAGATGGTGAAGGTCAGGGAAACCTGGCATGCTGTAATCCCTGGGGTCACGAAGAGTCAGAGAGGACTTAGTAACTGAACAACAACAACAAAACACTCATCTGGTCCATCTCAACAAACCTGAAAATTAATACCTATGAAGACTGGTTTTCAAGTACTTTTAACTGTATTCAGGATAAAAGATCAAAGAGTTTAGGAATAAAAATACACAAATGTATCTAATATCTAACCAGGTAAAACTCGCAATGTTGGCATGGAATAAAGAAAATGACCAGACATGCAAAGAAGGTGGAAAATACAATCCTCAATGAGAAGAATAACTGTTTAATTATTTAAAATAAAGAAACACACTCAGAACTGACACAGATAACAGAATTAGTAGACAGAAATATTATAAAGATTATAATTGCATTCTGTATATCCAAGAAGCCAGAGGAAATATTGAGTATCTTAAGTAGAGATATGGAAAAACACAAAAGACTAAAAGTGAATGCCTAGATGTAAAGATGACTATGTATAAGATGAAAACCATACTGTATGGGAATAATAGCACATTAGATATTATAGAAGAAACTATTAGTGAACGATATAACAATGGAAACTGTCCAAAATGGAACACAAAAGAAAACACTGGAAAAAAATTAACAAATCATCAATGAGAAGTATAACACCTTTAAGAAGTTTTATTTTTGTAAATTTGAAGAAAATTATAAACCCACACATCCAAGAAGCTAAAGCAGAACTTAAAGGAAAGTTTACAACATTAAATACCTACCTTTGAAAGAACAATGGTCTCCATCACCTCTCCCAACTTTAAAGCTAGAAAATAAAGAACAAATAAATTCAAAGTAACTAGAGGAAATGAAATTACTCAGATTAAAATGAAATGAAACATAAAACAGAAACTATATAGAGAAAATCTATGAAAGCAAAGCTAATTATTTGAGAAGATGAATAAAATTAATGTTTTAACCAGTGTGAACAGAAATAAAATTACTTATGGCATAAATTACTTATGTCAGGAATTGATAGTTAACATCACTATACATTCAACAGTCATTAAAATGGTAATAAATGAATATTAAGAACAACTTTATGCCAGTATATTTGGCAACTTAGTTGACAATGAGCAAATTCCCTGAAAGACAGACACTATCAAAGGCAACTCAAGAAATATAGAACCTGAATAGCACTCTATTAAATAAATAGAATTCATAGTTAAAATTATTTGTACAAATTGAACTGCAGGAATAGATGGCTTCAATGGCAAATTTCAGCAAATACTTCAGGAAGAAACTATATTAAATCTACATGAATTCTTGCAGAAAATAGAAGGTAAGTGAATACATAAAAAGTCATTCAATGAGGTCGGCATTACTTATATCAAAACCAGACAAATACATTACAGATAAAGAAAATCACAAGTCAATATCTATCAAATTAAAAAAAAATCAAATTCATCAATATCTAAAAATGATAATACATTATAGCAATTTGGTGTTCATACTAGGACTTCAAGACCAATTCAAAATTGCAGAATTAGTCAATATAGATGACCATATTCACAGACTAAAAATAAAAATAATTATTTGAATAGATGAAGAAAAGCACTTGAAAAAATTCAACATCTATGTTTGATGAAAACTTAGTACTAGGAATGGAAGTTGTAGTGACTAAATGTGTGTGTTCTCCCCAAATTCATATGTTGAAATCCTAACCCTCAATGTGATGGTATTAGGAGGTGGGGGTCTTTGGAAATTAAGTAGGCCATGAAGGTGGAATGGTTATGAATAGGATTATGTGTGCTCACTCACTCAGTCATGTCTGACTCTTTGCAACCCCATGGACTGCAGCCCACCAGGCTCCTCTGTCCATGGGACTTCCCAGGCAAGAATACTGGAGTGGGTTTCCATTTCCTTCTCCAGGGAATTTTCCTAACCTAGGGATTGAACCTGCGTCTCCTGGGTCTCCTGCATTGGCAGGCAGATTCTTTACCACTAGTGACAGCTGAGAAGTCCCATGACTGGGATTAGTGCTTTTATAAAGAGAAACACAGAGAATTCTCTTTCCTTCTTTCTTCTATGTGAGAATACAGCAGGAGTAAGCATCTGCAACCTGCAAGAGGGCTCTCATCAGAACTCAGGCTGTACTCTGATCTCAGATATCCAGTCTCTAGAATTGTGAGAAATAAGTTTCTGCTGCTTGTAAGTCACCAAATGCATGATACTTTGTTATAGTATCCTTGAGTGAAACAGAAGGAACTTCCTTAATCTAATAAAGAGCATCTACAAAAAAATGTAACAGCTGACATCATACTTGAACAAGGCAAAGATGTGCACCTTCACCAATTCTAATCAACACTGTACTATAGGTTCTAGTCAATGCAGTGAGGCAAGGGAAAGAAAGAAAAAGGCATTCAGATACAAAAAATAAATAAATAAAACTGAATTTTTAGATGATATAACCATTATGCAGAAAATCCAAAGTAATCTATAAACAAGCTATGGAACTAATTAGTGACTTTATAAGGAGACAAAGTACAAAAGCAATATATAAACATTGATTGAATTTCTTCATGATAGTAATGAACAATCCTAGGTTAATATAAAAATACCATTTTAATTACCAACATCCATTGGATCATAGAAAAACCAAGAGAATTCCAGACAAACAACTACTTCTGCGTCACTATGTTAAAGCCTTTGACTGTGTGGATCACAACAAACTATGGAAAATCCTTAAAGAGATAGGAATACCAGACCACCTTACCTGCATCCTGCAAAACCTGTATGCAGGTCAAGAAGCAACAGTTAGAACCAGACATGGAACAACGGACTGGTTCAAAATAGGAAAAGGAGTACGTCAAGGCTATATATTGCCATCCTGCTTATTTAACTTCTATGCAGAGTACATCATGCAAAATGCCAGGCTGGATGAAGCACAAGCTGGAATCAAGATTGCTGGGAGAAATATCAACAACCTCAGATATGCAGATGACAACAACCAAATGGTAGAGAGTGAAGAAGAATTAAAGAGACTCTTGATGAAGGTGAAAAAGAAGAGAGTGAAAAAGCTGGCTTAAAACTCAACATTCAAAAAATCTAAGATCATGGCATCCAGTCCCATCACTACATGGCAAACAGATGGGGAAAAATGGAAACAGTGACAAACTTCATTTTCTTGGGCTCTAAAATCACTGGACATTGACTGCAGCCATGAAATTAAAAGACACTTGCTCCTTAGAAGAAAAGCTATGACAAAACTAGAAAGCATATTAAAAAGCAGACACATCACTTTGTCAACAAAGGTCTATAGTCAAAGCTATGGTTTTTCTAGTAGTCATGTATGGTTATGGGAGCTGAACAATAAAAAAGCCTGAGCACCAAAGAATTATACCTTCAAACTGTGGTGCTGGAGAAGACTCTTGAAAGTCCCATGGACTGCAAGTAGATCAACCTAGTCAATCCTAAAAGAAATCAACTCTGAATATTCATTGGAAGGACTAATGCTGAAGCTGAAACTCCAATACTTTGGCCACCTGACATGAAGAGCTGACTCATTAGAAAGGACCCTGATGCTGAGAAAGATTGAAGGCAGGAGAAGAAGAGGACGACAGAGGACAAGATGGTTCTATGGCATCACTGACTCAGTGGATAAGAGTTTGAGCAAGCTCCTCGAGATGGTGAAGGACAGGGAAGCCTGGCATGCTGCAGTCCATGGTGTTGCAAAGTCCATGGACATGACTAAGTGACTGAACAACAACAAATTGCATTTAAATATGAAATAGTTAATTAACTTGTTTCCTTATTGTTCAGTGTTAAATGTTATTTATGTATTTTGAATACAAGTCCTTTATCAGATATATGTTTGGCAAGTGTTTTCTCCTAGTATGTGATTCTTTTTCATTCACTTTTAAGTGTCTTTCTCAGAGCGTAAGTCTATTTTTTTTTCTTTGTAGCACTTTGAATTTTAATTGGAGTATATTTTCCTTCAATAGAGCATATGGTTTTAATTTTAATTAAGTCCACTAATCATTTTTTTCTTTCATGGATCATGATTCTGATGGTGTAGCTAAAATGTTATGCCAAACTGAAGGTCACACAGATTTTCTATATTATCATCTAGAAATATTATAGTTATTCATCTTTCATGTAAGTTTATGATCCATTTTGAGTTTATTTTAGTGAAAGGTGTAAGGCCATTATTTAGACTGATTATTGTGCATGTAGATGTCTAGCTGTTCCCACATCATATGCCCAAAAGACTACCCTCTTTCCTTTAGATTACCTTTGCTCCCTTGACAAAAACCAACTGGCTGTATTTGTGGGTGTACTTATGGATTTTCTGTTCTGCTTGTCACTTTGCTTACAAGGAGAAATAGCCAGGTACATGTTTATATACTGATTCATGGACTGTGGCCCATGACTTGGCTGGATGGTCGCGGACTTGAAAGAAACATGACTGGAAATCTATGTGGATAGACCTCATTGAGTAGACAAAAAACATGAATATATCTGTGTCCTATGTGAGTACTCACCTAAGGATGACCTCAGCAGAGAAGAATTTTAATTATCAAGTTGACAGGATGACTTGTTCTGTGGCTACCAGTCAGCTTCTTTATCCAGTCACCCTGTTATCTCCCAGGGCACTGATGAGCAAAGTGGCCATGGTAGCAGGGACTGAGGTTATGCATGGGCTCAGCAACATGGACCTCCACTCACCAAGTCCAGCCTGAGTACAGTCACCAATAAACGTCTAATATGCCAGCAGCAGAGACCAACACTGAGTCCATATAGGACACGATTCTCCAAGATAATCTGGTGGCAGGCTGATTACACTGGACTACTTCCACCATGGCAGGCATGGCACTTTATTCTTATTGGAATATATACTCACTCTGGATAAAGACATCTTTCTTACATGCAATGCTTATGCAAAAACTACCATCAGTGGATTGGCAGAATGCCTTATCCACTTTCGTGGTCTTCCACATAGCATTCCCTTTGATCAAAGAATTCCTTTCAGAGCAAAACTGTGGCAACAGGCCCATACTCATGGAATTCACTGGTATTAGTATGTTCCCAGCATACGGACTTATTTGCCTCCATAGTACGGTGGAAGGGCCTCTTGAATACTCAATTACAGTGCTACTTGGTAGTAATACCTTGCAGGTCTGGGGCAAGGTTTTCCAGAGGCCATATATGCTCTGAATCAGTGTCCAATATATAGTGCTGTTTTTTCAAAAGCCAGGATTCAGGAGTCCAGGAATCAAAGGGTAGAAATGGAAGTGGTACCACTATTATCAATAATAATCCACTAGCAAAATTTTGCTTACTGTTCGAATGATTTTATTCTCTACTGGCCTAGAGGTCTTAGATCCAGAGTGAGAAATGATTCCACCAGGATACAGAACAATGATTCCATTGAACTGGAAGTTAAGACTGCAACCTGGCTACTTTGGAGTCCTCAGGCCTCTGAATCAATAGGCAAAGAAGGGGGTTATGGTGCCAGCTAGGGTGAGTGATCCTGACTACCAAGGGAAAATTAGACTACTAGCCCACAATGGAGGTAAATAAGAATATGTCTATAATATGGGAGATCCCTTCGGGTATCTCTTATTAATAGTATGACCACTTTCAACAAATAAAGTTTACTGAATATTACAACAAACTAATGCAGGTAGGAAAACCAATGGTCCAGACCCTTCAGAAATGAAGATTTTGGTCACCCCGCCAGGTAAAGACCATGACCAGCTGAGGGCTAAGGGAATACATAGGGGTGGTGGCAGAATGGTCATTATAAATACCAGCTATTACAATGTGACCAGTGAAAGAAATGAGGACAGTAATTATCATGAGTATTTCATCCTTATTATGCTATGAATACATTTGTGTGTCTGTGTGTAGATATAGATGTAGATATCTTTGACTACTTTCTTACTTCTTTATCATTTAATATGTACTGAGTTTATATCATAAAGTTAGTTAATTTCTCATCATAGTATTTTGCAGGCTTATACAAATACTTATTTTTAGTTCAAAAATTGGAACTATATTTTCCTACTTTTAATGTTCTCATATATTTTGTTTCTATATTCTAAAGAAGCATAGGCCACTCACGTTCTCACACATTTTCACTTTGAAAAGAGGTAGAGAACGGAATGCGTGCATGCTAAGTCACTTCAGTCGTGTCCAACTCTTTGCATGCCTATGGACTGTAGCCCACCAGGCTCCTCTGTTCATGGGGATTCTCCAGGCAAGAATACTGGAGTGAGTTGTCATGCCCTCTTCCAGGGGATCTTCCAGACACAGGTTTCAAACTCACGTCTCTTATGTCTCCTGCATTTGCAGGTGGGTTCTTTACCACTAACACCTGGGAAAGGGATGGAATATGCCAATAGTGCTCAAACTTGTCAGATCAGCAGAACCTCCAAGGAAACTTAAAAATACAGATACCTGGGGCCCACTCCTGGGAGTTCTGATTCAGAATATCTACAGCCAAACTTAATTTTCACAACCTTCATAGGAGACACAAGTGGTCAGTGATGTTTGAGAACCAAGGCAGTGATCCAAGTTTACAGTCTATTTTAATCCATTTATTTTGTGAAATTATAAAATTTTAAATCAGAAAGTCATTTTCTCCCTATTAAGGATCACCTCTAGAAGGAACATACCTCAACATAATAAAAGCTATATATGACAAACCCACAGCAAGTATCACCCTCAATGGTGAAAAATTGAAAGCATTTCCCCTGAAATCAGGAACAAGACAAGGATGCCCACTCTCACCACTACTATTCAACATAGTGTTGGAAGTTTTGGCCACAGCAATCAGAGCAGAAAAAGAAGTAAAAGGAATCCAGATAGGAAAAGAAGAAGTGAAACTCTCGCTGTTTGCAGATGACATGATCCTCTACATAGAAAACCCTATAGACTCTACCAGAAAATTACTAGAGCTAATCAATGAATATAGTAAAGTTGCAGGATATAAAATTAACACACAGAAATCCCTTGCATTCCTATATACTAACAATGAAAAAACAGAAAGAGAAATTAAGGAAACTATAACATTCACCATTGTAACAAAAAGAATAAAATACTTAGGAGTATATCTACCTAAAGAAACAAAAGACCTATACATAGAAAACTATAAAACACTGATGAAAGAAATCAAAGAGGACACAAACAGATGGAGAAACATACCATGCTCATGGACTGGAAGAATCAATATTGTCAAAATGGCTATTCTACCCAAAGCAATCTATAGATTCAATGCAATCCCTATCAAGCTACCAACGGTATTTTTCACAGAACTAGAACAAATAATTTCACAATTTGTATGGAAATACAAAAAACCTCGAATAGCCAAAGTAATCTTGAGAAAGAAGAATGGAACTGGAGGAATCAACCTGCCTGACTTCAGACTATACTACAAAGCCACAGTCATCAAGACAGTATGGTACTGGCACAAAGACAGAAATATAGATCAATGGAACAGAATAGAAAGCCCAGAGATAAATCCACAAACTTATGGACACCTTATCTTTGACAAAGGAGGCAAGGATATACAATGGAAAAAAGACAACCTCTTTAACAAGTGGTGCTGGGAAAGCTGGTCAACCACTTGTAAAAGAATGAAACTAGAACACTTTCTAACACCATACACAAAAATGAACTCAAGATGGATTAAAGATCTAAATGTAAGACCAGAAACTATAAAACTCCTAGAGGAGAACATAGGCAACACACTCTCTGACATAAATCACAGCAAGATCCTCTATGACCCACCTCCCAGAATATTGGAAATAAAAGCAAAACTAAACAAATGGGACCTAATGAAACTTAAAAGCTTTTGCACTACAAAGGAAACTATAAGTAAGGTGAAAAGACAGCCCTCAGATTGGGAGAAAATAATAGCAAATGAAGAAACAGACAAAGGATTAATCTCAAAAATATACAAGCAACTTTTGAAGCTCAATTCCAGAAAAATAAATGACCCAATCAAAAAATGGGCCAAAGAACTAAACAGACATTTCTCCAAAGAAGACATACAGATGGCTAACAAACACATGAAAAGATGCTCAACATCACTCATTATCAGAGAAATGCAAATCAAAACCACAATGAGGTACCATTACACGCCAGTCAGGATGGCTGCTATCCAAAAGTCTACAAGCAATAAATGCTGGAGAGGGTGTGGAGAAAAGGGAACCCTCTTACACTGTTGGTGGGAATGCAAACTAGTACAGCCACTATGGAAAACAGTGTGGAGATTTCTTAAAAAACTGGAAATAGAACTGCCATATGACCCAGCAATCCCACTTCTGGGCATACACACTGAGGAAACCAGATCTGAAAGAGACACATGCACCCCAATGTTCATCGCAGCACTGTTTATAATAGCCAGGGCATGGAAGCAACCTAGATGCCCATCAGCAGATGAATGGATAAGGAAGCTGTGGTACATATACACCATGGAATGTTACTCAGCCGTTAAAAAGAATTCATTTGAACCAGTTCTAATGAGATGGATGAAACTGGAGCCCATTATACAGAGTGAAGTAAGCCAGAAAGATAAAGAACATTACAGCATACTAACACATATATATGGAATTTAGAAAGATGGTAACGATAACCCTATATGCAAAACAGAAAAAGAGACACAGAAGTACAGAACAGACTTTTGAACTCTGTGGGAGAAGGTGAGGGTGGGATGTTTCGAAAGAACAGCATGTATATTATCTATGGTGAAACAGATCACCAGCCCAGGTGGGATGCATGAGACAAGTGCTCGGGCCTGGTGTACTGGGAAGACCCGGAGGAATCGGGTGGAGAGGGAGGTGGGAGGGGGGATCAGGATGGGGAATACGTGTAAATCTATGGCTGATTCATATCAATGTATGACAAAACCCACTGAAAAAATAAAACAAATTAAAAAAAAGGATCACCTCTGATTTCTGTCATTAATCATTAGAAATACATATCTTTCTTTCTCTTTCTCCTTCTTCCCTCCTTCTCACTCCCCTTCCTTTCTTTCTTCCTTCTATCCTTTCCTTCCTTCATTTCTCTCTCCCTCTCTTTCTCTCTCCTTCCTCCCACCCTCCCTTTCTTCTCTCCATCTATTCAAACACATTATTTGACTCAGTTGATTGCCTACTGAGCATTCAAATACCCTTTCTTTTGTGTTAGCAGAATCCTAATTTTGTGCCAATATTTATTAAATGAATACTAATTAGCCTAAACTGTCATACTGGACTCATTCTAGCTGCCAGAAATTGGCTGGAGGTATACTGTATTAATGAGTTCTGCATAGTGGAACTGAGGGGGAAACCTGCTAGAAGCCTTCTGGGAAATGTTGCTTTGCTCTTAAACAGAGAATGGAAGGAAAAAATGAACTACTTACAGATCCTCCAATAGAATGAATCAAATAGGACTACAAGGGATCAGGTGGCAGATTTTAAAGTTATAATAGCACATATTTGAATCAGTTCTAATGAGATGGATGAAACTGGAGCCCATTATACAGAGTGAAGTAAGCCAGAAAGATAAAGACCAATACAGTATACTAACACATATATATGGAATTTAGAAAGATGGTAATGATAACCCTATATGCAAAACAGAAAAAGAGACACAGATGTACAGAACAGACTTTTGGACTCCATGGGAGAAGGCGAGGGTGGGATGTTTCGAGAGAACAGCATCGAAACATGTATATTATCTAGGGTGAAACAGATCACCAGCCCAGGTTGGATGCATGAGACAAGTGCTCGGGCCTGGTGTACTGGGAAGACCCAGAGGGATCGGGTAGAGAGGGAGGTGGGAGGGGGGATTGGGATGGGGAATACATGTAAATCCATGGCTGATTCATGTCAATGAATGACAAAACCACTACAATATTGTAAAGTAATTAGCTTCCAACTAATAAAAATAAATGGAAAAAAATAGCACATGTTGTCTCAATATATCTTTGATGGTACAATTAAAGATACTGTTTACCACATAACTAGATAATGGTTGATTCTCTGAACAAAAATTGGAATTTTTTTAACATGTGAAAATATAAACTTTACTCAGAAATGATTGTGGGAAACTCTAGGAATCGTTGGTAAAGAGACAACGGTGGATTAATATTTTCTAAGTGAAAGATTCTACATCCCTTCAAGCCATTTCTTATTATTTGTGTCCAAAATTTCTTTAATGAGATATAAAACTTTCCATTCCAGAATTAGAAAGAACTCTTGTCTTTGAATAGCTAATGTAACTAAATTATAAATAAGTGAAGTCAGGATATTTCCTGAAAGTGGGTAAGCTAGAGAAAAAGATGTGCTTGAATGAGAGGATCATAGCTGTCAAAGACATGAGGAGGGAGCTCATGGACTATAACAAAAATGTATTCACTTTCACAACTTTGCCTCCAGCTAACTGCCTATCCACCAAAGGGTGCTGGAGACTTATCTTTGAAGATGATAAAATGCATAATCACTGAAAAAGCATCCACAGAATTTTCCCCTCAAAGCACCAACCCAAACCTGAGAGCATGAGTAGCAATGGTGATGAATGAAGAGGAAGGGGTATGTCAGCAAAGCCAGATGAGTCAAAACATTGGGATTATCACCCTCCCTAAGTGTTGCTTTCTTTGTTCTTGGCTCATCAAGTTTTCATGAATATCTTGCTCCCAACTTCTCAAGATAAGGCACTCAAGGGTTACCTCCAAGGCTTAAGAAGTGTTGGTTGATAAAGATTCTGCCTTTTTTCTCAGTCTACACTGATTAATTAGATGGAGTAGTGACTCAGAGCACAGAGAGAAGGGCCAAGAAAAAGATTCCTAAAAGTAGTGCTTTAAAACACCGGGGTTCACCTACATAATAAATGTATAAAGGATCTAACAAGATTTGAGATCCATGTTACCAGCAGGCCGAAGCAGGCAAAATGTCTCCATTTCAAATGTTTCCATAAATAGGGTGTATATGATTGACTATGGATCTCTTAGGCTAGGGATATGTTCCTTCTCAATTATGGGGTTTAGAAAATCCTCAGTGGAAGCCTGTATTGCCATGGATTCACCATGGGAGCAGAACTTGAGACGAGTATATTATTTGGAAGTTGATCTGGAGAAACATTTTAGGGCCTAGGGAAGTGAGATAAGGAAGCCATACGCAGTCTGTTGATATGGTGGTAACTACCGCACACAAGCAATGGAAGCTCAGGCCATGGACCTGAGAGTTGCTTACTGGGCACACTAACTTTCTTTAGCACTTTGGTCTGCCCACTACAGAGACTGAACTAGCTTCAAACAAAATCCTCATTAGGAGAGTAGCAAATGGGAATTCCCTGGCGGTCCACTGGTTAGGAGTCCTCAGTTTCACTACCGAGGGCTTGGGTTTGATCCCTGGTCAAGGAACTAAGATCCCACAAGTCGTGCAGCTTGGTCAAGGGGAAAACAAAAAAGCAAAAAAAAAAAAAAAAAACAGAAGCAAATGTTTGCAGTGAGCAGCTTTTCTCACGTTGAGATGAATGCTGGTAACAGAGACATAGGACACAAACAGCATCAAAAACAGGGTCCAAACCAAAGATAAGTTGAGAGCACAAAAACTTCCACTTCCCACCCAGGACAATCTAAATGCTATGAAATCTTTGAAACCTTGTCTTCCACAAGGTCATTACATATGCCAGTTGGGTTTGCAACTGGCAAATATCACACAGAACAGAGACAAAAGCCAGTTACAACCTTGTGCAAAATGTACTGGCATTTGTATACTAGACAACAGACACATACCCATTTAGGAAATTTGCTCCTTGTTAAATTTTCCCCTGACATCTCATAAACTCACTGGGAATTTCCAGTGTGTGCTAATTCCTGAGCCACACTCTTAGTGCACAGTAGGAGGTGATTATTCTGTATCATGGTCCATTGCTTAACCCAATCTGCCAATAGCTAGAAGGATGGTTGTCTCCCCCTCTGGGTCTCCCTGATGAGAGAATTTCCCAACATTATTGTTACTGTTTTTGTAAGCTGATTTTCCATCAGGGTTAGAACTTTGAGAAAAATAGGTTTCAACTTTTTTCCCCAAGAAAGAAATCTTAGTAATGGTATTAGAAAGTTTAGCTCAGAGAAAACACTATGTTCTTAACGATAAAATTTAGGTATCTAGTTAATGTGCAAATATAACTTCACTACAATTTGAAGACTAAAAATATCACACACATTGTTACACCAGATTCACTAAAATTTTGGCTACCAAAATATAAATTTTATTGTAGCACTGTTTTATAAACAGAGAAGAGTTAAATGTGTAATGACAAGAGCAATGATGCTTACTTGTAAAATGTATGGAAGGTGATCCTGGAAAGCACTTTTAAGGGACTGGAAAGTAAGAAGAGAGATAATTTTCTTGATCTATATTAATTTTTAAATTGTATCCATCAGTATGGCCCATGAAAATAAATCAGATTTCATAATCTCACAATAGCCTCTTTTCCATAAAAAATTCTGTGTTTTATAGAACTACATTTCTAGAGTACATATACTCATGAATGGTCCTGTTTACTTACTGCCCTAAGTGAAATCAATAGGCATGTTAGATGTAATTCATTTTGTAGATACTCTTTATCAAGTTTAATAAGCTCCCTCTACTCCTAGTTTTCCAAGAATTTTTAATCTGAATGAGTGTTGAATTTTACATTTTTCTCCATTACATAAATCATGTACTTTTTCTTGTTTTTCCCATTAATATAGTGTATTATATTGATTGATTTTTGAATACTGATAAGGCATTGTATAATCTTATGTAAGGTTATGACACAAATTTTCATCCTGGAAAAATCTTTTTTATATACTGCCAAATTCTATTTGCTAATAATATTTTTTCCATCTATATTCATGATGGATACTGATCTATATTTTCTTTTTTTGTACTTTATCTGTTTTTGATATTAAGGTAAAACTAGCTTTAAAACTGAGTTTGAAGTGTTACCATTGGGAGGGCAAAAACAGGGTATTATTGGTATTAAATCTTCTTTAAACATTTGTTCAAGTTCACCAGTGAACTACCTGGATCTGCAGATATTTTTTTTTTTGAGGGAATTTTTAAAATTAAAATTTGAATTGCCTTAATAGTTACACAGCTATTAAAATCACCTGTTTCGGATTCAGCGTAATTGGTCTTTTTCATGTAAATTTATTTTTGTTGACATATTCAAAGAATTCTATTAATATCTTTTTGGTGTTTGCCAGATCGACAGTATATCTACCTCCTTTTTCATTCTTGATTTTAGTAATATGCATCTTGTCTCTTTTTTCTCATTAGTTTTTATTTTATTGTGGTAAGAACATTTACCATGAGAGCTATCTTCTCAACAAACTGTAAGGATGTGATACAGTGTTGACCATAGGTACAATGTCGTACAACAGATTTCAAGCTAATTAATCTTACTTAAACTTTATGCTTCTTGGGTAGTAACTCCCCAATTCCTCCTCTCTCCAACCTCTGGTAAACACCATACTTGTCTCTGATTTTATGAATTTGACTAGTTTACATAACTCATATTAGGCCAAAAAACAACTCTCTGTAAATTTAAGAAAATTGAAATCATATAAAGCATCTTTTCTGATCACCACACTATGAGACTAGAAATAAACTACAGAAAAAAAAATCCAAGAAGACATAACAATTGTAAATATATATGCACCCAACATAGGCGCATCTCGATATGCAAGGCAAATGTTAACAGCCATAAAGGGGAAATCGACAGTAACACAATAATAGTGGGGGACTTTTACACCCCACCCATACCAATGGACAGATCACACAGACAGAAAATAAGGAAACACAAGCCTTAAATGACACATTAGACCGGACAGAATTAATTGATACTTATAGGACATTCCAACCTAAAGCAGCAGAATATACTTTCTTTTCAAGTACACATGGAACATTCTCCAGGACAGACCACATCTTGGATTACAAAGCAAGCCTCAGTAAATTTAAGAAAATAGAAATCATAGCAAGCATTTTTTCCGATAACCATGCTATGAGATTAGAAATCTATTACTGGGAAAAAATCCTGCAAAACACACAAACATATAGAGGGTAAACAGTATACTACTAAATAACCAATGGATCACTAAAGAAATAAAAAAAAATTCAAAAATACATAGAAACAACTGAAAACCAAAACATGACGATCCAAACCCTATGGGAAATGGCAAGAGCAGTTCTAGGAGGAAAGGTTATATTGATAGACATTTACCTCAGGAAATAAGAAAACTCTCAAATAAACAACCTAATCTTATGCCTAAAGAAACTAGAGAAAGATGAACAAACAAAACCCAGTTAGGAGGAAAGAAATAATAAATATCAGAGAATAAAGAATGAAGACTGAAAGAAAAAAAAAGATCAATAGAAACTAAAAGCTGGTTTAACTGACATCACAGAAATACAAAGGGTCATAACAGACTACTCTGAAAAACCATATGCCAATAAAATACAAAATTCTTATAAAGGTACTATCTCCCAAGATTGAACCAGAAAGAAATAGAAAATATGAACATACCAAAAACAAAATTGAATCAGTAATTAAAAATCTCACAACAAATAGAAGTCCAGGACCAGGCAGCTTCATAGGTGAATTCTACCAAACATTTAAAGAATAATTAACACCTATCCTTCTGAAATTATTCTGAAAAACTGCAGAGGACAGAACACTTCTGAACTCATTTTAAGAGACCAGCATCATCCTGGAACCAAAATCAGACAAAGATATCACAAAAAAATGAAATTTATGGGCCTACATCACTGAGGAATATAGATGATGCAAAAATCCGCAACAAAATACTAGAAAACAAAGTCCAACAATACATTAAAAAGACCACACACCATAATCAAGTAAGATTTATCCAAGGGATGTAGTTTTCTTCAATATTTGCAAATCAATTAATGTGATATACCACATTAACAAACTGAAGAATAAAATCCATATGATTATAACAGATGCAGAAAACACTTTTGACAAACCTTAATATCCATTTATGACAAAAATGCTCCAGAATGTGGGTATAAAGGGAAACTACCTCAACATAATAAAGGCCATATATGACAAACCCACAGCTAACATCATACTCAATAGTGAAAAGCTGAAAGCATTTTATCTACGATTAGAAATAAGACAAGGATGCCCACACTCCAGCTACTTTTATTCAACAAAGTATTGGAAGTACTAGTTTTGGCTGTCAGAGAAGAAAATGAAATAAAAGAAATTGAGTTTGGAAAGGAAGAAAAAAACTGTCACTGTTTGCAGAGGACAAGATACTATATATAGAAATTCCTAAAAGACACCACTAGAAAATGACTGGGCTTCCCTGAGAGTTCAGTTGGTAAAGAATCCACCTGCAATGCAGGAGACTCTGGTTCAATTCCTGGGTCGGGAAGATCTGCTGGAGAAGCGATAGGCTACCCACTCCAGTATTCTTGGGCTTCCCTTGTGGCTCAGCTGGTAAAGAATCTGCCTGAAATGCAGGAGACCTGGGTTCGATCCCTGGGTTGGGAAGATCCCCTGGAGAAGGGAAAGGCTACCCACTCCAGATTCTGGCCTGGAGAATTCCATGGACTGTATAGTCCATGGGGTCCCAAAGAGCTGGACACGACTGACCAACTTTCACTTCACTTCATTTCAGAAAATGACTAGAGCTCATCAATGAATTTGGTAAAGCTGCAAGATAAAAAATTAATATACAGAAATCTGTTGCATTTCTATACACTAACAAATTTTCAGAAAGAAAAATTAAGGCAACAATCCCACTGTTACATCAAAAAGAATAAAATATCTAGGAATAAATCTACCTAAGGAGATAAAAGACCTGTACTTTGAAAAGTATGACACTGCTGAAAGAAACTAAAGATGACACAGCAGATAGAGTGATACACTATGTCCTTGGATTGGGAGAATTAATAATGAGAAAATATATGTAAATAAAAAAACAAAAATGGACAGAAGATAAACACAAATTTCTCAAAAGACATACAGATGGCCAAAAGGCACAAGATGATCAACATCAATAATTATTAGAGAAGGGCAAATCAAAATGACAGTGAAGTATCACCTCACACTGACCAGAATGGCCATCATCAAAAAATCTACAAACAAATGTTGGAGAGGGTGTGAAGAAAAGCGAAGCCTGCTACACTGTTGGTGGGACTATGAGCCACTATGGAAAACAGTCACGGAGGTTCCTTAAAAAACTAAAAATAGTTTCACCATATGATCCAGCAATCCCACTCCCAGGCATATATCTGGAGAAAACCATAATTCAAAAGGATACACACACCCTAATGTTCACTGCAGCACTATTTACAACAAGCAGGACATGGAAGCAATCTAAATGTCCATCAACAGAGGAATGGATAAATAAGATGTGGTACATATTTACAAGGGAATACTATTCAGCCATAAAAAGGAATGGGATTGTGCCATTTGCAGAGACATGGATGAACCTAGAGACTGTCATAGAGTGAGGTACATCAGAAAGAGAAATAAAAATATCCTAATATTGCTTACATGTAGTATGTAGAAAAATGGTACAGATGAACTTACTGGCAAAGCAGCAATAGAGTCACAGAGGTAGAGAAAAAACTTATGGTTACCAAGGGCAGACACGGGGGTGTGGGACAAATTGGAAGACTTGGATTGGCACATATACACTAGTATGTATAAAAGAGATAACCAGTGAGAACATCCTGTTAGCACAGGGAACTCTACTCCATCTGTGCTGTGCTTAATCACTCAGTCGCTTCCGACTCTTTGTAACCCCATGGACTGCAGCCTGCCAGGTTCCTCTGACCATGAAATTCTCCAGGCAAGAATACTGGAGTGGGTTGCCATGCCCTTCTCCAGGGGATCTTCCCAACCCAAGGGATCGAACCCAGGTGTCCCGCATTGCAGGCGGATTCTTTACCATCTGAGCCACCAGGGAAGCCCCCTAGTCCATCTGGGGTGACCTCAATAGGAAGGAAAGCTAAAAGAGAGGATAGATGTATACATAAAGGTGATTCATTCCGCTGTGCAGCAGAAATTAACACGACATTGTAAAGCAACTATACGCCAATAGAAATAAAAAAAAAAAACAGTAAGAAAGCACACATTATATGTGAACTACAAATAACTGTTGATACAGAAAAAGTAAAATTAATTGTAAGAGACTATTTTGCACAGTTTCAAAAAAATAAATTTGAAAACAGTTGTGATATGAACTGTATACTCTGTAACTTCATTAGAAATTTCCTTGGGAGCATTCATGGAGGGATTGGAGGGTATGTTAAATGGCATCGTGAGTAATGTCCTTCTCTCAGTAGCCAGTCTTATGAAATGGAGCTTTCAAGATTCTTTAAATGCATCCAGATACCTTAGTGGAAAGGGGATGAGGGGATGACATCGAGTTAGTATTATTCCAATATTAGCTAGCTTTGGGACTTAAGGATTTTCTTTGCTTAATTTCTGTAGACCTTGAAGAATGCTGAAAATTACCTATAAAATTAACCAATGAGATCCCAAAGATTTTTTTCTATTACTAATATTTGATATTTTCCTATCTGTAAGCTTTTTTGTTTCTTACATGACTTTCTTTTTTTTTTTTTTCCTGGATCTATTTTATAAGCTTCCTACTGTTTTCACCTAGCCCCAATTTACAACTCAGTGGATTTGGTAATACCCAGTTCATGATGATCAGGTCTCATTGCAAAGTAACTTGATGTCCATGGTGAGTTGTTCAGTCTTTATTAAGATCCAGTCACATACCACTAGCATCTTTCTTAAAGGAGAATAGGTTTTTATTGTGTAAAGCAAGGCTGGCCAATAGAATTTTCTGTTATGATGGAAATATTCTACATCTGGACCACTTCATATGGTAGTCACTAGTCATATGTGTGGCTATTAAGTATTTAAATGTGGGTAATGTAATTGAGGAACTGAATTTTCTTTAATTTATTTAACTATAAATAACCAAGAGGGACTTACAGTTACTATATTAAAGAGAACAGGTGCTGTTGTTGTTCAGTCTCTAAGTTGTGTCTGACTCTTTGTGACCCCATGAACTGTAGTTCGCCTGGCTTCCCTGTCCTTCACTATCTCCCTGAGTTTGCTGAAACTCATGTCCATTGAGTCACTGACACCATCCAACCATCTCATTCTCTGTCACCTCCTTCACCTCTTGTCCTCAATCTTTCCCAGCATCAGGGTCTTTCCCAGTGAGTCAGCTCTGCACATCAGGTAGCCAAAGTATTCGAGCTTCAATTTCTGATTCACCTTACCAGCCAAGCAACCCAAATGAAACTAAATGCTTGCAGAGGGTGACAGTAATCTAGAATGGTGGTGAAGATTAATATCTATTATATCTAATATAGCCTCAAGACCAGGTACAGCAACAGTCATAAAAGTCTTTGTAACTTTTTAGGAGATTATAACTGACAAAGACTGGATCTTTACCTCTAATTTCAGGGTGCATACTACAGGGTTCAATTGGTTTACCCAGTTTATGCACCTCCTCAGATTCTCTTGGCATTATATGCCACCCTCTCACCCCCATCACATAAAAACTTGACCACCTACCAGTGGAAAGCCTCATCCATCACTATCATGGACACATCTCGCACTGACATTTTTCTCAGCCTCCCACAGTGATAAAAAGCCTCCACATGTCTCAGAGCAGGAGCTACCTCAGCTCAGAAAACCAAGTCCTACAAATAATAGAAAGTGAAAATGAAAGTCACTTAGTCGTGTTTGGCTCTTTGTGACCCCATAGACTATACAGTCCGTGGAATTCTCTAGGCCAGAATAGTGGAGTGGGTAGCCTTTCCCTTCTCCAGGGGATCTTCCCAATCCAGGGATTGAACTCAGGTTTCCCGCATTGCTGGCAGATTCTTTACCAACTGAGCTATTAGTGATAGAAGCTATTGCTATAATACTTCCATCTCTCTGGGTTTAGATGACATCCTGCAATCACAAATAGGGGAATTTGACTATCACAGTATTTTCCTGGAGAAGCACAGTAACACAATATGCAGGGTTAGGGAATTAATACTCTATGTGGCAAGCTTCAGGCAGGGTGACATGGTAAACAAGATTTTGTTAGAGAAATCCCATCCTTTTCTTTATCCTATGTATTTTTCTGAGGTGCAATGGCTCCATACAACCTCTTAAGGGATAGTCCATATGACTGATCAAATGACTGTTTTCTTATAAAGCCATGTCCAATTTGATAATGTTATATATTATATATTTTTTTATTGCCTCAGTTCCCTTTTATGAATTATTCTTCCTCTGGAATTTCACATGCTCTTCCATGACCTCACTAGTAAAATGTTACTATTAACCTATGCTGTCATCTCTGTTTCCTAAGGAATCTGGGCTGAGATAAGGATGTTTAATGATTCTGCATATGCACTCAGTGGACTGTCTTTAAGAGGGAATCTTGGGAAGACGAGGGAGACTTCTTGTCATGGAAAGGTACAGGAGGTCAATTGTAAGGAAAATCACAAAGAGAAATGAAGTGATGTGATCTGCATGAAACAGAAGAAGAAAAAAAACCAGGAATGTGAGTAGCATGAAGATGGGGAATTACTCACCAGATTTAAGCATTAAGCATCCCCTGAATTTTCTTTCAGGGACAAGGAAGGGTAACAAATTTGGAATATGAAATTAAGAGTGTTGTTGTTGACAGAAAGGGAACAAATGAACTCCCATAAGAGAGCAGGCTGTCAGAAATCTGTCTGTTTTCTCACCTTTGTAGGCTTCTTTAGAATTCCATGTAGATATTTATATCAAGGCCAAGTTTATTATAAGGTGAGATAAAGAAAAAGGATGGTGTGTGACCTTGGCTATTTATTTGTAACATGAATAAGAAGCAAAGAAAATGATTGAACTCAAAGAGAATTAAAAGCAACATGCTATGGTCTTGTGGTCCTGGTTCTTTTAGGGGTTTTCTTTACAAGTCTATTTGAATTCTGGTTTAGGGACAGCAATAGACAGACTAAATAAACTTTATTTACAGCCTAATCAAGGCAAAAATTTCTTGGCATTAAATAAATTTTATTTACAGCCTAATCAAGACAAAACTTTCTCTGGGGGTAAGAGTGTAAATACAGAAACTTCCCTAGTGATCCAGTGGCTAAGACTCTGTGCTCCAAATGCAGGGGTCTGGGCACGATCCCTGGTCAGGGAACTAGATCCTACATGTCACAGTACCTGGCACAGACAGTTAAATAATTTTTTAAAGAGTATAAATATAGGACATTGTCTTTATTTTTTCTCAAACTTTTACATGCACCACAATCACCTGGAGGCTTGATATAATACCTCCCCAGGGTTTCTGATTTGGTAGGTCTAGGCTAGAGCTGGGCTTCCCTGCTGGCTAAGACAGTAAGGAATCTGTCTGCAATGCAGGAGACATGGATGGAATCCCTGGGTTAGGAAGATCCCCTGAAGAAAGGAATGGTAACTCATTTCAGTCTTCTTGCCTGGAGAATCCCATGGACAGAGGAGCCTGGTGGGCTACAGTCCATGGGGTTGCAAAGAGTCAGACATGACTGAACAAGACAGACACACATACACACACACACACACACACACACACACACACACATGCTAGAGCTACCAGTATTTGCATTTCTAACAAGTTCCTAAGTGATGCTAAAATTGCTGATCCCAAGAGAAATCTTTGAGAATCACTGTTCCATGTTACTTGGAGAAGTGATGTCACAGCCTAGTCAGAGATGTCATTTTAAGAACTATGATGGTCATAGAAGATAGGGCATTCTCTATGGGAACTGTCAGCAGAATAAATTTGAAATTTATGGTCAGCCACATGCTAAGGTAGAGTTTTACATTTTAATGTCAAAAAATATGTTCCCACTTAGTTCTTTTGAGTGTTGGAAAGAAATGTTTTAAAAAGTGTTTCATAAGCAGCTAGTATCAATATTGTCATTCTGTGTAGTCCTATGAAATCTTTCTCTGCTATATAGGCATGAAGATTTTTTTTCTTAAAACAACTCTAATACACTAAAGTATCACCCTGACAATCTGTCAGAAATCTAACAGACATTGAAAAGTTGTTGTTTGGGATGATTAACCACAGTGATAGCAACAGTATCATAAGGTAGAATTTATTTAAGAATTCAAGCTGCATAGGATATGACATGAGAAAAACAACTCTTCTCTTTGCTTCAAAAGGAAGCATGTAAAAACATCCAGTGATCTTGACCTTGGCTGCCTATTATAAAAACATGGGAATTTTTAATACATATGATTCCCATGTGCCATTCCATATTAATTAAATCAGCCCGGGAGTGGTCCTCGGTATTATATTGCTGCATAACAAAGTACGACTAAATGAGAGTCTGCAAACAACATAAATATGTTATATCACACTTTTCCATGGATCAGGTTAATTGGGTTCTCTAATCAGTCTAACTAGTCTGAAATCAATTTACCACCCGGAACTATGATCTCATCTTAAGTTTTGAGTCTTCTTCTAAGCTCACTGGTCATTGGTAGAATCAGTACTGTGTTGTTGTTGGACTGAGATCATCAGCTCTGAGGTCAGCCACCGTTGCCTACCATGTGTCCCTTTCTGTCACATGGCAATTTGCTTCTTCAAGGTTAATAGGACAGCATGTATGCTACTTTTAATCTCTCAAACTTCTTCTGTATCTGATCTATACACCCTTTTAAAAGGGCTCACCTGATTAAGTCCGGCAAATCCAGGGTAATCTTATTTATTCATTTAAAATCAATTTATTGAGGGCTTAATTACATCTACAAAATACCTTCCCTCTTTCCATAGAATGTAACCTACCAGAGTCATATCCCATCATATTCACAGGTCTCATCCACAGTCCAGGGAACTGAGCTATATATGCCCCCAACACTGGAACATCTAAATATGCTAAGCAAATACTAACTGAGTTGGAGGAACAGACAGACAACAATGCAATAATAGTAGGGGACTTCAATATCCCTTCCATAAGTGGATAGATTATTCAGACAGAAAATAAACAAGGTGATACTGGACCCAAACCATATGTTAGACTTACTGGACCTCAGAGACATTTCTAGAACACTCCCTCTAACAGCAGTAGAATACACATTCCTCTTAAGTGTACTTGGAACATTCTCCAGGATACATAATCACATGATATGCCTCAAAATAAGTCTTGGAAAAATTAAAGAAGGTAGAAATCATACCAAGGAGCCAATAATCAAGGAATATTGATTTAATTATTAAAATGGAATAATTTAATTATTATTAGAATGGAAGAATTAAAAAATTTTTTTGATTAACCCAAAAGAAGGCAGGGTGTGTGGGTAAGGTTGAATGTAAAAGTGTCTGAGAGAATTTGGAATTGATCGATCTGCTCTATCCCTCAGTCTGGTTTTGGTTATACAACTGTTTACATTTGTCAAAACACATTTGGCAAAAATTATATATTAAAAAAGTTGAATTTGACTTGATGTAAAAATGTAAGTTATTAATGTATTTTGTAAAAGCTGCAAAAAGTTGATTTCCTATTACTCTAATGCAAGAATATTTAAAAGAAAACTTGAGCCCTAATCATTAGGACTCAGCATGTGCTTATTAAATAAATTATGAAAAGTCAAATAATTTTTTAAGAATAATGAACAAAACGAAGAATACATAATACATCTGGCTTTCTTGAAACTATTAAAGAGTCCTATCATTCTCCTAGGGGAAAAAAGACAATAGAAAAACCATCGGCTAAATTTAGGTGATTTTGTAACAATTTGGCCTTGGAGTACAGAATGAAGCAGGGCAAAGGTTAATGGAGTTTTGCCAAGAGAACACACTGGTCATAGCAAACACCCTCTTCCAACAACACAAGAGAAGACTCTACACATGGACATCACCAGATGGCCAACACCGAAATCAGATCCATCATATTCTTTGCAGCCGAAGATGGAGAAGCTCTATACAGTCAGCAAAAACAACACCGGGAGCTGACTGTGGCTCAGATCATGAACTCCTTATTGCCAAATTCAGACTGAAATTGAAGAAAGTAGGGAAAACCACTAGACCATTCAGGTATGACCTAAATCAAATCCCTTATGATTATACAGTGGAAGTGAGAAATACATTTAAGGGACTAGATCTGATAGAGTGCCTGATGAATCATGGAAGGAGGTTCGTGACATTGTACAGGAGACAGGAATCAAGACCATCCTCAACAAAAAGAAATGCAAAAAGGCAAAATGGCTGTCTGAGGAGGCCTTACAAATAGCTGTGAAAACAAGGGAAGTGAAAATCAAAGGAGAAAAGGAAAGATATACCCATTTGAATGCAGAGTTCCAAAGAATAGCAAGGGAGATAAGACAGCCTTCCTCAGTGATCAATGCAAAAAAACAGAGGAAAACAATAGAATGGGAAAGACTAGAGATCTCTTCAAGAAAATTAGAGATACTAAGGGAACATTTCATGCAAAGATAGGCACAATAAAGGACAGAAATGGTAGGGACCTAACAGAAGCAGAAGATATTAAGAAGAGGTGACAAGAATACACAGAACTGTACAAAAAAGATCTTCATGACCCAGATAATCACAATGGTGTGATCACTCACCTAGAACCAGGCATCCTGGAATGTGAAGTCAAGTGGGCCTTAGGAAGCATCACTATTAACAAAGCTAGTGGAGGTGATGGAATTCCAGTTCAGCTAATTCAAATCCTAAAAGATGATGCTGTGAAAGTGCTGCATTCAATATGCTAGCAAATTTGGAAAACTCAGCAGTGGCCACAGGACTGGAAAAGGTCAGTTTTCATTCCAATTCCAAAGGAAGGCAATGCCAAAGAATGCTCAAACTACCGCGCAATTGCACACATTTCACACGCTAGTAAAGTAATGCTAAAAATTCTCCATGCCAGGCTTCAGCAATATGTGAACAGTGAACGTCCAGATGTTCAAGCTGGTTTTAGAAAAGGCAGAGGAATCAGAGATCAAATTGCCAACACTTGCTGGATCATCAATAAAGCAATAGAGTTCCAGAAAAACATCTATTTCTGCTTTATTGACTATGCCAAAACCTTTGACTGTGTGGATCACAATAAACTGTGGGAAATTCTGAAAGAGATGGGAATACCAGACCATCTGACCTGCCTCTTGAGAAATCTGTATGCAGGTTAGGAAGCAACAGTTAGAACTGAACATGGAACAACAGACTGGTTCCCAATAGGAAAAGGAGTACATCAAGGCTGTATATTGTCACCCTGCTTATTTAACTTATATACAGAGTACATCATGAGAAACACTGGGCTGGAGGAAGCACAAGCTGGAATCAAGATTGCCGGGAGAAATATCAATAACCTCAGATATGCAGATGACATCACCCTTATGGCAGAAAGTGAAGAAGAACTAAAGAGCCTCTTGATGAAAGTGAAAGAAGAGTGTGAAAAAGTTGGCTTAAAGCTCAACATTCAGAAAACTAAGATCATGGCATCCAGTCCCATCACTTCATGGCAAATAGATGGGATAACAGTGGAGACAGTGTCAGAGTTTATTTTTTGGGGCTCCAAAATCACTGCAGATGGTGATTGCAACCATGAAATTAAAAGACGCTTACTCCTTGGAAGGAAAGTTGTGACCAACCTAGATAGCATATTAAAAAGCAGAGACATTACTTTGTAAACAGAAGTCCAGCTAGTCAAGGCTATGGTTTTTCCAGTAGTCATGTATGGATGTGAGAGTTGGACTATAAAGAAAGCTGAGTGACGAAGAATGGATGCTTTGAACTGTGGTGTTGGAGAAGACTGTTGAGAGTCCCTTGAACTGCAAGGAGATCCAACCAGGCCATCCTAAAGGACATCAATCCTGAATATTCATTGGAAGGACTGATGCTGAAGCTGAAACTCCAATACTTTGGCCACCTGATGTGAAGAGCTGACTCATTGGAAAAGACCCTAATGCTTGGAAAGATTGAAGGCAGGAGAAGGGGATGACAGAGGATGAGATGGTTGGATGGCATCACCGACTCTACGGGCATGAGTTTGGCTAAACTCTGGGAGTTGGTAATGGACAGGGAGGCCTGGCGTGCTGTGGTTCATGGGGTCACTAAGAGTCGGAGACGACTGAGAGACTGAACTGAACTGAACTGTAACAGGTTGATTTAATATGACTAAACTCTTGCTGACAAAATGAGTCATCATTGTTTGGCAGAAGTCTACCACAGGGCTATTTCCATAGATGTCTGCCCTCAGTGCTTCCTTTTTTATTTTTATTAATGCTTTGATTGAAGCCTTATAGGTTTCTTCTATGTGTAGATTACAGTAATTGATGTGATATACACTGTATTAAATATCAAAATAGAAATAGACACAAAAAGAGAAAGAAAACCCTTGAAATTTGAAAAGGTGAAATCGACCTACATATGGTCCTATTTGTATTTATTTATTTGTAATGCTACAGAGGGGTTACACACACGCTAAGAACTGTCTAAGGGTGGAATCGATCGCTTTGAGAAGCAGTGCTTTCCTCTCACATTTGATGGAGTATTATTGGGCTAAAGCCACCTAGTGGTTGATAATGAGAAAAATCAAGGACTAACACGGCTTAACTAGTAGGCTTTAAGGAATCTTCCAACTCTGAGAATGTTTAATATTTTTGAAGTGCCTGTCATGAGTGGGTCATTATTTCCAAGCTTGTAGTGGATTCAGATGAGCATAGAGCCTTGGCCTTTAACCATCTCTCGCTCAGGCTGTTCCGTCAGGACGCCCTGTCAGCTCTGTCTTCACCAGGCACCCAGCACCTGACCACTGCTCAGCATCTCCACTGTCACCAACCCGGTCTAAGCTCATTTCTGGTCTGAACTCCTGAGTTCTTGTCCCTGAAAGGAACCCCCCACAACCTCTTCCCTACCCTCTTCAGTCTGATGTTAACAAGGCAGCGTCCTCATTTGTCCTTCAAACATTCCAGGCAAGCTCCCAAACTCAGAACTTTGACTTTTGCTTTACCTGAAATGTTCTTCTGCCAGATGCCTGCCTGGCTCCTTGATCCCTTTCATCCTGTCCCTATTCCAAAGCCCCATCTCATGAGGCCTTCCCTGGCCACCCTAACTACAAAGTCAGCTCCACACTGACATGTCAAGGCTCCCTCTTTGCTTTTTTTCTCTTTAGTGCTACCTAATATACTCCTTATATTATTTTAAAACCTTGTTCGTGTGTATCCCTACTAGGAAGTAAGTGCTATGATTCTTATGTTCTGTTTTCTGCTGTATTCCTAGTGCCTGCACAGAGTTGGTTATCAATACTTGATTGTCAAAGGAATGGAAGAAATGATAAAAGTGAACTGGCCATATTCATTAAGCACTAGTTTGGGACCTGGCACAATCCTAAGCACTCTGCTTGCCAATATGTCCCTGAGTCTGTGACAAGTGAGCCCCAGGTAACAGGTGAGGAAATAGAGGTTTAGAGAAGTCAGGTAAGTTGTCCAAATTCCCACTGCTGGTCAGTGCTGAGCCAAGATGATATTCAAGGGTCGGTAGCCCCACTGTTGCTCAACTCACTAAGTCAAAAATGTATCCCACCTTACCCTTCTCACAGTCCTCAGCTTGATTAGAGGGTAAGGCACATGTCACCAGGGAGAGCAAGCCTATCAACCGTGATTCTGTTACACGGGTATTTGAGGGATTGAAGACATTTTCCCAGCATGGATTTGGGAGATTTTATTTGGTATCGCATCTCAGGAAAGTCAGGACCTGCAGGTTGCCATAGTAACGGAGAGCAGCTGCTCACAAACTCATTTCCTGTGGAGTGATAATCCCTTCTCCGTAGTTCGAGCTGGGAACAAATCTGGTAACTTGTTATGATGTGGCTGTTGCCAGTGCTGATGGTTCTATTTAGACCTACATCTGATATTTTCTTTTTTTCCTTTTCACTTTGCAAATTAATTAACCACATTAGAGAAAGTTTAGGAAACAAAAAGAAAATTCATAATCACCCGATCCAACATAATTCATCGTTATTTATTGATATTTATTTCTCAGAAGGCAATTCCAGTTTTGCAATCTGCTAGTAGCCAGGCAGGCATCTGGCAGAAGGGCATTTCAGGTAAAGCAAAAGCCAACATCCTGAGTTTGGGAGCTTGCCTGGAATGTTTGAGGAAAAACTGAGGAAGCTACCTTGCTGAGAGCAGATTGAAGTGGGTGGGGAAGAGGTGGGATCTGTTCAGGGACACGAGCTCAGGAATTCAAACCAGAAATAAGCTTAGACCAGGCTGGTGACAGTGGAGACGCTGAGCAGTGGTCAGGTGCTGGCTGCCTGGTGAAGGCAAAGCTGACAGGGCGTCCTGATGGAACAGCCTGAATGAGAGGTGGTTAAAGGCCAAGGCTCTATGCTCACCTGAATCCCAGTAGAATCCTTGGGGAAATGTCCTCATCTTTGTAAAACAAAGTGAATCTCAACTCTCAATGATGCTAATAATAATTATTTTATAATTTTTTCATCTTTCTTTTTAGTTTTTATCTTTGAGGATTAAATAAAATAAAATAAAATATGCAGTAGTCTGGTGCTAGGGGCTTCCTAGGAATATCTGTGGCTCTCTTCAGATTTTCTTCTTTTTCTTCATGTTACACCATAACCTGCTGCAGCACAGACACTGCTACCCACAATGATCAATTTTAGAAGTACATTAGAAATATTTAATTATCAGAAAATAATATATAACCAATAGGAAGAAAATGCTGATATTTGAAAGCTAAAACTCTCCTTGTGATCTTGGCTTCTCTAAATGACAATGCTTTCAAAGCCCTTTGCCTCTTTGCACTGCTAGTGCTACAGGTGACTCTACGCCTCAGAGCCAAAGTATCACCTGAAGTTCAAGGGTCTGTCTTACCTGCCTGCACCAGACTCACAATCACCATCATCAAAACCTATTTAGACACACACTTTTGTCCTCTGTTCCACATCCTGAAAACTCTGAAATTAGCATCCCAGCTCTGTCTCTTATTAGCTGTATGGCTTCAAGTTCACAACTGTTGCTAAGATTAAATGAGATAACGCATGAAAGTTCTCCACACTATAGCTGGAAAACACTGCCCACACACAGGATGAACATCTGCGCCCTCAGGAGAGAGTGGGAGAAAATCATACATGCCTTCTCTCACTATTCATAATTTCTTTGTCACTTACAGACTTTTTGGCCCATTTATATCTTTCCCAGTTTTTCTTTATAGAAAGAACTTTATTTCCTGCTGAGTCTTTGGCCCATTTTCCAGTTCTCTGTCTCTGCAATCTTTACATGTAAGTCACCATCAGGACCACCACACACATGTGTACAAATTTTGATGCAAAGGAATTTTGTCCTCTGTTATACCGAAAATATTTATTGAACACCTTGTAGACTGCCATATGCTCTTTCTGGCACCAGGTATCTTTTAGGAGAAGGTCAACCAAGTTTCTTCCATTTTTTTATCCTAATTCTTGTAGATGTTCATAGCTCTCATGCTTTCTCTTCCATATCCTGGCCCAGTTTACGAACATTCCTCTGCCTTGGGTTCTATCCCCACTGGATTTTTCTTCATGATCCTGAATTTAGGACTTAACCCAAATTAATGTGCTTAAGAGTCATGCCACTTAATGAAAACTTCATTCAGCAAAAGTTTATTGGGGCCCTGCTGTATGCCAAGCTCCATGTTATTCCCTCTATGTGATATATATATTCATTCTCACAAAGCCTTCTATAAATAGTACTTGAACCCAAAGGATATCAGTTGAAAAATCAAGACAGGTTTGGAAAATAACCATTCAGGAGGTAAACATTTAAAAATCATTTCTAAGTCTAACAGGCATTAGTGTATTTCACACTGGATTTGTCAGCCCCTGATGCCACATTTTGAATTGACATATCTGATGACCGTGATCAACAGCCTTCATAGGAAGAAAATGAACTGATCATTTCTAAAGTCAAAGAAGCCCATCACATTCCAAAGCAAACAGGACATCTAAAACATTCAAATGGCATTTTCTTCAACTACAATTTGTGTCATGCGTATAGCAAATGGGAGTCCTTGCCAGTGGGGTTATCAATCCTGCTTGAGATGTTACCTTAAGGTATCAACTTGTTGGCCTTCCCAGGTCGCGCTAGCGGTCAAGAACCCACCTACCAATGCAGGAGACAAAAGAGACATGGGTGTTTGCTCCCTGAGTCGGAAAGATCCTCTGGAGGAGGGCATGGCAACCCACTCCAATATTCTTGCCTGGAGAATGCCATGGACAGAGAAGCCTGGCGAGCTGCAGCCCATAGGGTTGCAAAGAGTCAGACATGACTAAAGCAACTTAGCACATACGCATGCAACATCAACTTGTTACCAGCCAAGTATCCATCTTGGAAATGTCTCCCCTGCAGAGTAATGGTTACATATAACACTACAGGCTAAACTAATCCTGTTGCCACTTGGGGTTCTAAAATTCACCACATAATAAAGATTCCATTTCCAGTTTTTTAAGAAATCTCCACACTGTTCTCCATAGCGGCTGTACTAGTTTGCATTCCCACCAACAGTGTAAGAAGGATCGGGTAGAGAGGGAGGTGGGAGGGGGGATCAGGATGGGGAATACATGTAAATCCATAGCTGATTCATGTCAATGTATGACAAAAACCACTACAATACTGTAAAGTAATTAGCCTCCAATTAATAAAAATAAATGAAAAAAAAAAATAAAGATTCTACTGAGCTTCCCGCCTCATACAAGACTTGATGCACCAAAAGCCTTTCTAATAACAGTGAACTCCATGTAAATGGAATGTTCATTCCAAAAGCTCCATGGTTTATAGGATAAAATCACTCTGGGTAAATAGAACTAATATCACTTTCTTCTAACTGATACTCAAGAGCCACCTACTTCTGTGCAGTAAGATGACAATAAATCAGTGCTGTTTTCAACTTGCATGGGATTCTCTCCCGAGACTAAGAGATTTATTCAAACTTTCAGAGTTTTCCTTGTTAGTTAACCTCTGTTAAATTTTCTATCTACTCTCTCAGGAGTTTTAACCCAGGGACATGCAGGGATTTGTGAGTATGCACATACCAGACCCTATTTCCCTTAAATCTAAAGAAGGGCTCCTAATTGGCCGCAAATAGGTACCTACCTTCACTGTGGTGGGTCACAATCTTGACATTTTAAAATAGCACACTGGTATTGCATTTTTTAAAATGAGGGGTAACAGTGGATTTAGTTGACATGCCCTCAAATGAGAATTTCCAAGATTTATCCATAGACAAGTAAGGATGAATTATCTACCTTTGATTGATATGTCATGTCCATAGTTTCTTCAGAGATGACTGAAGCCAGAGGCATTCTTGTCACAGTTGGTCCATTATGCATTTGCCTAAAATACCCTCCTCATCTGTAAATTAGAGATGATAATCAGAGTTCTTTCTAGACACATAGTGAAGAGGATATGAAGCAAAGTGTGCAGAGCATTCTGCCAGAGGTTGTCCACAAAGTCTCTCAGAATGACTACTGACATTACAGTAATTCTAGATTTAAATTCTAGATTTAATTATCAAATGGTTCTCAAGGCAGATTGTTTTGATGCCTCCAACATTGTTTTTTTTTTATTTATTTTTATTAGTTGGAGGTTAATTACTTTACAATATTGTAGTGGTTTTTGCCATACACTGACATGAATCAGCCATGGATTTACAGGTGTTCCCCATTCCCATCCCCTCTCCTGCCTCACTCTACATCCCATCCCTCTGGTTCTTCCCAGTGCACCAGGCCTGAGCACTTGTCTCATGCATCCAACCTGGGCTGGTGATCTGTTTCACCCTTGATAGTATACTTGTTTCAATGCTATTCTCTCAGAAAATCCCACCCTTGCCTTCTCCCACAGAGTCCGAAAGTCTGCACTGTACATCTGTGTCTCTTTTTCTGTTTTGCATATAGGGTTATCGTTACCATCTTTCTAAATTCCATATATATGTGTTAGTATACTGTATTGGTCTTTATCTTTCTGGCTTACTTCACTCTCTACAATAGGCTCCAGTTTCATCCATCTCATTAGAACTGATTCAAATGAATTCTTTTTAATGGCTGAGTAATATTCCATGGTGTATATGTACCACAGCTTCCTTATCCATTCGTCTGCTGATGGGCATCTAGGTTGCTTCCATGTCCTGGCTATTATAAACAGTGCTGCGATGAACATTGGGGTGCACGTGTCTCTTTCAGATCTGGTTTCCTCGGTGTGGATGCCCAGAAGTGGGATTGCTGGGTCATATGGCAGTTCTATTTCCAGTTTTTTAAGAAATCTCCACACTGTTCTCCATAGTGGCTGTACTAGTTTGCATTCCCACCAACAGTGTAAGAGGGTTCCCTTTTCTCCACACCCTCTCCAGCATTTACTGCTTGTAGACTTTTGGATAGCAGCCATCCTGACTGGTGTAAAGTGTTACCTCACTGTGGTTTTGATTTGCATTTCTCTGATAATGAGTGATGTTGAGCATCTTTTCATGTGTTTGTTAGCCATCTGTATGTCTTCTTTGGAGAAATGTCTGTTTAGTTCTTTGGCCCATTTTTTGATTGGGTCATTTATTTTTCTGGAATTGAGCTGCAGGTGTTGCTTGTATATTTTTGAGATTAATCCTTTGTCTGTTGCTTTGTATGCTATTATTTTATCCCATTCTGAAGGCTGTCTTCTCACCTTGCTTATAGTTTCCTTTGTTGTGCAAAAGCTTTTAAGTTTCATTAGGTCCCATTTGTTTAGTTTTGCTTTTATTTCCAATATTCTGGGAGGTGGGCCATAGAGGATCCTGCTGTGATTTATGTCGGAGAGTGTTTTGCCTATGTTTTCCTCTAGGAGTTTTATAGTTTCTGGTCTTACATTTAGATCTTTAATCCATTTTGAGTTTATTTTTGTGTATGGTGTTAGAAAGTGTTCTAGTTTCATTCTTTTACAAGTGGTTGACCAGCTTTCCCAGCACCACTTGTTAAAGAGGTTGTCTTTTTTCCATTGTATATCCTTGCCTCCTTTGTCGAAGATAAGGTGTCCATAGGTTCGTGGATTTATCTCTGGGCTTTCTATTCTGTTCCATTGATCTATATTTCTGTCTTTGTGCCAGTACCATACTGTCTTGATGACTGTGGCTTTGTAGTATAGTCTGAAGTCAGGCAGGTTGATTCCTCCAGTTCCATTCTTCTTTCTCAAGATTACTTTGGCTATTCGAGGTTTTTTGTATTTCCACACAAATTGTGAAATTATTTGTTCTAGTTCTGTGAAAAATACTGTTGGTAGCTTGATAGGGATTGCATTGAATCTATAGATTGCTTTGGGTAGAATAGCCATTTTCATAATATTGAGTCTTCCAATCCATGAACACAGTATATTTCTCCATCTATTTGTGTCCTCTTTTATTTCTTTCATCAGTGTTTTATAGTTTTCTATGTAGAGGTCTTTTGTTTCTTTAGGTAGATATACTCCTAAGTATTTTATTCTTTTTGTTGCAATGGTGAATGGTATTGTTTCCTTAATTTATCTTTCTGTTTTCTCATTGTTAGTGTATAGAAATGCAAGGGATTTCTGTGTGTTAATTTTATATCCTGCAACATTACTGTATTTACTGATTAGCTCTAGTAATTTTCTGGTAGAGTCTATAGGGTTTTCTATGTAGAAGATCATGTCGTCTGCGAACAGTGAGAGTTTCAGTTCTTCTTTTCCTATCTGGATTCCTTTTATTTCTTTTTCTGCTCTGATTACTGTGGCCAACACTTCCAAAACTATGTTGAGTGGCAGTGGTAAGAGTGGGCACCCTTGTCTTGTTCCTGACTTTAAGGGAAATGCTCTCAATTTTTCACCATTGAGGATAATGTTTGCTGTGAGTTTGTCATATAGAGCTTTTATTATGCTGAGGTATGTTCCTTCTATTCCTGCTTTCTGAAGAGTTTTTATCATAAAATGGATGTTGAATTTTGTCAAAGGCTTTTTCTGCATCTACTGAGATAATCATATGGTTTTTATCTTTCAATTTGTTAATGTTAATTTGTTAATTACATTGATTGATTTGCAGATATTAAAGAATCCTTGCATTCCTGGGATAAAGTTCACTTGGTCATGATGTATGATCTTTTTAATATGTTGTTGGATTCTCTTTGCTATAATTTTGTTAAGGATTTTTGCATCTATGTTCATCAGTGATATTGGCCTGTAGTTTTCTTTTTTTGTGGCATCTTTGTCTGGTTTTGGAATTAGGGTGATGGTGGCCTCATAGAATGAGTTTGGATGTTTGCCTTCTTCTGCAATTTTCTGGAAGAGTTTGAGTAAGAAAGGTGTTAACTCTTCTCTAAATTTTTGGTAGAATTCAGGTGTGAAGCCATCTGGTCCTAGGCTTTTGTTTGCTGGAAGATTTCTGATTACAGTTTCGATTTCCTTGCTTGTGATGGGTCTGTTAACATCTTCTATATCTTCCTGGTTCAGTTTTGGAAAGTTATACTTTTCTAAGAATTTTTCCATTTCTTCCAAGTTGTCCATTTTATTGGTATAGAGCTGCTGGTAGTAGTCTCTTATGATCCTTTGTATTTCAGTGTTGTCTGTTGTGATCTCTCCATTTTCATTTCTAATTTTGTTGATTTGGTTCTTCTCCCTTTGTTTCTTGATGAGTCTGGCTAACGGTTTGTAAATTTTATTTACCTTTTCAAAAAATCAGCTTTTAGCTTTGTTGATTTTTGCTATGGTCTCTTTTGTTTCTTTTGCATTTATTTCTGCCCTAATTTTTAAGATTTCTTTCCTTCTACTAACCCTGGGGTTCTTCATTTCTTTCTTCTCTAGTTGCTTAAGTTGTAGAGCTAGGTTATTTATTTGACTTTTTTCTTGTTTCTTGAGGTAAGCCTGTATTGCTATGAACCTTCCCCTTAGCACTGCTTTTACAGTGTCCCATAGGATTTGGGTTGTTGTGTTTTCATTTTCATTTGTTTCTATGCATATTTTGATTTCTTTTTTGATTTCCTCTATGATTTGTTGGTTATTCAGAAGCGTGTTATTTAGCCTCCATATGTTGGAATTTTTAATAGTTTTTCCCTGTAATTGAGATCTAATCTTACTGCATTGTGGTCAGAAAACATGACTGGAATGATTTCAATTTTTTTGAATTTACCAAGGCTAGTTTTATGGCCAGGATATGATCTATTCTGGAGAAAGTTCTGTGTGCACTTGAGAAAAAGGTGAAATTCATTGTTTTGGGGTGAAATGTCCTATAGATATCAATTAGGTCTAGCTGGACCATTGTGTCATTTAAAGTTTGTGTTTCCTTGTTAATTTTCTGTTTAGTTGATCTATCCATAGGTGTGAGTGGGGTATTAAAGTCTCCCACTATTATTGTGTTATTGTTAATTTCCCCTTTCATTCTTGTTAGCATTTTCCTTACATATTGTGGTGCTCCTATGTTGGGTGCATATATAATTGTTATATCTTCTTCTTGGATTGATCCTTTGATCATTATGTAGTGTCCTTCTTTGTCTCTTTTCACAGCCTTTATTTTAAAGTCTATTTTATCTGATACGAGTATTGTGACTCCTGCTTTCTTTTGGTCTCCATTTGCATGAAATATTTTTTTCCAGCCCTTCACTTTCAGTCTGTATGTGTCCTTTGTTTTGAGGTGGGTCTCTTGTAGACAGCATATATAGGGGTCTTGCTTTTGTATCCATTCAGCCAGTCTTTGTCTTTTGGTTGGGGCATTCAACCCATTTACATTTAAGGTATTTATTGATAAGAATGGTCCTGTTGCCATTTGCTTTGTTGTTTTGGATTTGAATTCATACAACCTTTCTGTGATTCCTGTCTAGAGAAGATCCTTTAGCATTTGTTGAAGAGCTGGTTTGGTGGTTCTGAATTCTCTCAACTTTTGCTTGTCTGTAAAGCTTTTGAATTCTCCTTCATATCTGAATGAGATCCTTGCTGAGTACAGTAATCTGGGTTGTAGGTTATTCTCTTTCATTACTTTAAGTATATCCTGCAATTCCCTTCTGGCCTGAAGAGTTTCTATTGATAGATCAGCTGTTATCCTTATGGGAATCCCTTTGTGTGTTATTTGTTGTTTCTCCCTTGCTGCTTTTAATATTTGTTCTTTGTGTTTGATCTTTGTTCATTTGATTAATATGTGTCTTGGGGTGTTTCGCCTTGGGTTTATCCTGTTTGGGACTCTCTGGGTTTCTTGGACTTGTGTCAGTATTTCCTTCCCCATTTTGGGGAAGTTTTCAGCTATTATCTCCACGAGTATTTTCTCATGGCCTTTCTTTTTGTCTTCTTCTTCTGGGACTCCTATGATTCGAATGTTGGGGCGTTTCATATTGTCCCAGAGGTCCCTGAGGTTGTCCTCATTTCTTTTAATTATTTTTTCTTTTCTCCTCTCTGCTTCATTTATTTCCACCATTTTATCTTCTACCTCACTTATCCTATCTTCTGCCTCCGTTATTCTACTGTTGGTTCCCTCCAGAGTGTTTTTGATCTCATTTATTGCATTATTCATTCTTAATTGACTCTTTTTTATTTCTTCTAGGTCCTTGTTAAATATTTCTTGCATCTTCTCAATCCTTGTCTCCAGACTATTTATCTGTAACTCTATTTTGTTTTCAAGATTTTGGATCATTTTTATTATCATTATTCTAAATTCTTTTTCAGGTAGATTCCCTATCTCCTCCTCTTTTGTTTGGCTTGGTGGGCATTTTTCATGTTCCTTTACCTGCTGGGTATTTCTCTGCCTTTTCATCTTATTTAGATTGCTGTGTTTCGGGTGGCCTTTCTGTATTCTAGTAGTCTGTGGTTCCTTTTAATTGTGGAGGTTTCTCCCAGTGGGTGGGGCTGGACGTTTGGCTTGTCAAGGTTTGCTGGTTAGAGAAGCTTGCTTTGGTTTTCTGGTGGGTGGAGCTGGATTTCTTCTCGCTGGAGTGTGATGGAGTGTCCAGTAGTGAGTTTTGAGATTCTATGGGTTTGGTGTGATTTTGGGCAGCCTGTATATTGACGCTCAGGGCTATGTTCCTGTGTTGCTGGAGAATTTGTGTGGTATGTATTGCTCTAAAACTTATTGGCTCTTGGGTGGTGATTGGTTTTAGTGTAGGTATGGAGGCTTTTGGATGATCTCTTATTAATTAATGTTCCCTGTAGTCAGGAGTTCTCTGGTGTTCTAGGTTTTGGGCTTAAGCCCCTTGCCTCTGGATTTCAGTCTTATTCTTCCAGTAGCCTCAAGACTTCTCCATCCATACAGCACTCCTTTCGAAGACAATGGGCTGCTTTTCTGGGTGTCTGATATCTTCTGCTAGTGATCAGAAGTTGTTTTGTGGAGTTTGCTCAGCGTTCAAATGATCTTTCGATGAATTTGTGGGGGAGAAAGTGGTCTCCCTGTCCTATTCCTCTGCCATCTTAGCTCCTCCTCCAACATTGTTTTAAGGAAGGCAAAAAGGTGGAGAATACAGCACCAAATCCTGCAAGGTGCAGCCCTCAGTTCTAGTTCAAGTTCTTTGGTGATTAACCATGGAGATGCTGGGAAGTCACAGTAAGTTTTAGAACTTGAATTCCCTCCTCTGTGAAACCAGACTGACTGATGCCTACATTACACAGATGCCAGAACAATCTAGTGGGATAATTTCTATAAAGCTATTTTGAAAAATACATACAGTCATATGTAAAACATTATTGGGATTTTAGGGTTTAAGTTTTGTTAAATGAAAAATCAATAATCTCTTTGAAATATTTCTCAGAGGATTAAAAATCCATTAACTTTATTTTTATATATAACATTATTTTCTCTGGTGGAGGTTTTAAAATGTTTAGCCATCAAATCTGAGCAAGATTGCCAAGGGTGTAAGACAGAGAGCTAAAATATGCCCACGGCCTTGCCTTATCTTCTCTCTGCAAGTCATCCAGATTGCATTCTGTCTCTCTCATTAGCGAGTATAGACAAGCGTTCCTCACCACTAATGTTTTTCACTTTCTTCCACGTGACAACAATAAAGGATGCCCAAGGCCTTGACAATGCCTTAGAGAAAACTAAAGAAATTCCTTACTTTTTAACTGACCAAGGCAGAATTTAACTTAGAAATGCTCATTTAATGTGAAACATCCAAAAGTGAGAGGTACAAAAAGTAGTGTATAATTAATTGTTTTAAATATATGCCTTCATTATATTTTCCAATATCCCACAATAATACAAAATAATACACTGTCACAGCCATCCTCTTGCAGAAATGAAATCCTATTAAATGAAAAGGACATGTAAGATCTTTAAGGAAAAACATTTTTCAAATTATCTTCTTTAAACCAGTTGGCAGTGCTTTTTGATTTAAACAGTAGAAAGCGCTAATAATATAGTCAACTGATTCTGAGACTATTTTGATATAACTTTTTTTAACACTAAAGATGCTCACTTAATATCTGTTGTGATAACTAGTGATGTTGACAATACTATTGAATCAGAGGCCATTTAGTTGTTTGAGTCCTGTAACCCTGAGAATCCTTTTAGAAGGAAGAGAGTAGAAAATGGAAGTGTGTTTTACCCCATGGTTTAGTCCTGCAATTGTTGCAATGTTTTTCTATATCTGATGTCTTTTCCTCCGTCATCTTGTCACAGAGATAGAGCTGTGGGGATTGTGCATGAACTGACATGGTCCAGAGAGTTATTTGGCCAAGACCAGTTATGGCTTGCCATGGACATGTCTTTTTTCTGTCTCTCATTCCTTAATGCTTAGTTCATGGCCTGTGCTTGGCTTCTATTCCTTCCTCTTCTTTTTCTTATTACAATACTAGGATCAACTGACCTGTGCTATCTCCATTGGGCTGCCTTTGGTCGATCCTATGCATATTGTTCTTCATCTAACGTATGGAAATAACACCTCTTGTTGTGCAGAAGTACTGGCAAGATTAAGCAAGACAATGCTCAATCCAACACATGGTATATAAATTCCCTAAATTACAGGTATTGTGATATGGGTTACCTGATATTGCTACCAAGTCTGCTAAACCAGTGATGAAAATGCAAATATCTTCTTTCTGCAACTCATCTAGACTGCATTCTCCAACATAAATCAGAGAGTATGTTTCTCATCACTACTGTCTTTTACTTTCCCATATATGATGACTATAAAGGGTGTTGAGAGTCTTGAATTTTTATACTGAAAGAGCTTACCTGCTATTTTATTTTGACTTTCCTTCTACTAGCTATTCTTGCTGTGGGTCTCACTGCAGTCTATTTTCAAGGTTTCTCGCTATACCAAACAATTTCTTTAGGTTATTTTGGTATTTGATTCCCAGATTCCCCATGCTTTATCATGTGACCCTTTATTTAGACAAAATTTGAACACCCATAACCAATTTTTGCTTCCCTGGTGGCTCAGGGGTTAAAGCGTCTGCCTGCAATGCGGGAGACCTGGCTTCGATCCCTGCGTCGGGAAGACCCCTTGGAGAAGGAAATGGCAACCCACTCCAGTATTCTAGCCTGGAGAATCCCAGGGACAGAGGAGTCTGGTGGGCTACAGTCCACGGGGTTGCAAAGAGTCGGACACGACTGAGCGACTTAACTAACTAACCAATTTTGCTTTGTGATATGATATGGACCTTTCTTTTTTTTTCTTGTAAAATGAATTAAATAAATCTATGCTCTGTGCATGTGTGCTCAGTCATATCTGACTCGTTTTGACCCCATGGACTGCAGCCCACCAGGCTCCTCTGTCCATGGAATTCTCCAGGCAAGAATACTGAAGTGGGTTGCCATTTCCTTCTCCAGAGGATCATCCCAACCCAGGAATCAAACCCACATCTTTTGCGTCTCCTGCATTGGCAGGTGGATTCTTTACCACTAGTGCCACCTGGGAAACTCCAAATAAATCCATGCAGTAAGTTAATATACAAGTTATTAAGATACATAATCATGAACTGCTAAGCTTGACACCTCAGTTGATATTAAGAAAAACAGAGATTTCTTCTTTCTTTCATCTCTTTGGACTTTTTCCACATATAGCTTTTTAACATTTGAAATTTTCCATTGAACTTGAAATACATACCAAAAAGTCCACAAATTATAAATGCATTGTGCAAGGAATTTCACTATCGGAACATACCCAAGTGGCATCCCCACCTGTCTAACTCTCGAAGTCACAAGCACAAGTCCTTGAATCCAGGAGGTCTCCTCCTCTGCAACCACATTCAGAATCTGAGATCACTTCCTAGGAAAACTTGCAATATCCACAGGGTGGTGCATTAGTGGGACAAAGATGAAGTCTGGAGGTAAACGGTTGTTCTATGTTTCCATCAAGCCTGAGTATAGAATCTCACATGCTAAACAAGAATAACAGTACATTGTAGGCTTTGTTGTGTGTGTAAGAATAAAATGTATGCAAGCAAGAGCACAGTGGCCATTAGAGGAGAAATGGGGGTACACCAGCATTAGCTCTTGCTACCATTTGTGGAATGGTTTCAATCAATGCAGAATAGTGATGCCAAGCAATGGAATAAGTAGAAAAGGGTTGAGGGGGGTGCTCTTTAGGATGTTTCTATTTTTAATCTTGAAGTGTCTATCCAAAATGATTGCTTTGGGCAATCAGCTGTTCTTGCAAATTTGTACGGAAAGACTCACGGTAAGAATCTGAGGAATGTCTACCCACAACACTAAAGATAATATGTAGCTCTGCCTCCTTTTCTTCTCTTGGGTCTTGTCACTCATTTTTCCTGAGAATTTCAGTAGTTAGGTGAACATTTTCATTGAGTATCATAAAAAAAAATTAAATGAAAATTTTAACAAGTTTCGCTGTGAGCCCACTGTCTATTCTCGAGGCAGAGATAACAAGAAAATGTTATTAGAAATGCTATACTTTAGCAACCTACAGGAAAGACACTCTACAACTAGTTGAGCTTCCTTTGATCTTATTTTGTTAAATGCCTGGCATTCCAACTTAAATGAACAGCACAGGAGGATTCTGATCTAGGCTCTAATAATGAGGTTGTGAGTAGGTTTTACAGAGGAAGTATGCTATCATATGGCGGTTTCCAGAGGGCTCAGTGGTAAAGAATCCGCCTGCAATGCAGGAGACACAGAAGACAGGGATTCAGTTATTGGGTCGGGAAGATCCCCTGGAGGAGTAAATGGCAACCTGCTCCAGTATTCTTGCCTGGACAGAGGAGCCTGGCAGGATACAGTCCACGGGATCACAGAGTTAGACAGCATGAGTGTGATGGTATTATACAGATCAGCAGTATGTACATGTACCAGACCCCACTGGCAGAACTGGCAGAGCTCAATAACAGAGAAAAATCAACTAAAAGGATACTGGAAGACCGTGATTAAGTGTGTGCCTGTAGAGGTTTAGCAATAAAATGATGTGTATTTTCAAATTTTCATTGTATACTTTCTATATAGTAGGCAACATGTCCAAATCATTCTGAATCTGGTCAACCTAAAATATAAGGAGTGACATGGGTACCTTTAAAAATGCTAATTCAAACACAATATTGTGCCTTAATTCTATTTCAATAATTTTTAAGAGAAATTTTAAAAAATGAATTCTATATTTGGAATATATTTCTTTTTCACTATAACTACTCAGAGCTTAATTAAATCAGACATTTGAAATGACAGAAAATGACTGACTACCTGACTGTTCAAATATTTTCTCATCAAATGACAGACAGTGAGAAAAATATCTCCCTTTTTGTATATTAAGAATAAATGAATATGTTAAGTCCTTCCAGGGATAGCCATTATAAAAGGCCCAATTCTGAATTGCTTAGATATTTTCTAATGCTCTCCATTATTTTATGTGACATTATAAGTAAAAGTACATTAAAATCAGAAAAATATTCAGATTTAAAAATTAATGCAGAGAGGAAGGCTAGTTTTCTTAATGCAAAATATCAAGTCCTGGTGTGTGTTATTATAAACTGTTTCCCCTTTCCCTAAGCCACTTAAGTACTGTGTATGCTAGGCCCAAATTATGCTTGCTTAACCATCTACCATCACCATCAAGGATTTCCCCAGAATTTATGGACATCTAGTGACTAACTGTCATAAGATGTACTTCTTGGATATCCTTGTGATTCATGTTTCCGTATGTGGAAAGGGTTCACTTTAGAGAGAATAAAAAAATGAGATTAACTCAAAAAGAAAATTAAATTATGGACAAAAACTGAAGAGAGATCCTGAGTTGTTCAAGAACGTGTATCCTAATAATTTCTGTGGCTTTAGTGGCTCTGGCACAGAGAAGCAAAGAAACAAGGGAAGACTATTCATTTAGGGTATATCATGGGAAAGGTGTAATTTTACATAAAATCATAAAGATATACAGTGGTTTCAGAGGGAGAAAAAGTGTTAGCAGAACTGAAATTAACCTAAGTTCTTTCTCTTGAAAAAAATTATCCAGTGCAAAAATGCATGAGTTTTTTCTCATGTTAAATCTCTACATATACTAGACTGAGTATTACTGATCACCTATACATGCAAAAATGTTTCTCTAGAAAATACCTTTCCTAATTAGATTTGTCACTGATAAACGTGAAAATACATTATGTGCATGTGAATGTCTGTGTGTATATATAATACACATTCCAGTTAAGATATCTGAAGTCCTAAAAGATGATGCTGTTAAAGTGCTGCATTCAATATGTCAACAAATTTGGAAAACTCAGCAGTGGCCACAGGACTGGAAAAGATCAGCTTTCATTCCAATCCCAAAGAAGGACAATGCCAAAAAATGTTCAAACTACCATACAATTGCTCTCATTTCACATGCTATCAAGGTTATGTTCAAAATCCTTCAGGCTAGGCTTCAGCAGTACATGAACTGTGAACTTCCAGAAACAAGCTGGATTTCAAAGAGGTAGAGGAACCAGGGATCAAAGGGCCAACATCTTTTGGAGAAAGCAAGGGAGTTCCAGAAAAATATCTACTCCTGCTTCATTGACTATGCTAAAGCCTTTGACTATATGGATCACAACAAACTGTGGAAAATTCTTAAAGACAGGGAAATACCAGACCACCTTACCTATCTTGTGAGAAACCTGTATGCATGTCAAGAAGCAACAGTTAGAAGCGAACATGGAACAATGAACTGGTTCTAAATTGGGAAAGGAGTATGACAAGCCTATATATTGTCACCCAACTTATTTAATTTATATGCAGAGTACATCATGTGAAATGCCAGGCTAGATGAATCACAAGCTGGAATCAAGACTGCTGGGGAAAGTATCAACAACCTCAGATATACAGATTATACCACTCTAATGGCAGAAAAGTGAAGAGGAACTAGTCTCTTCATGAGAGTGAAAGGGGAGAGTGAAAAGGCCAGCTTAGAACTCAATATCAAAAAAACTAAGATCATTAGAAAAGACCCTAATGCTGGGAAAGATCGAAGGCAGGAAGAGAAGGGGACAACAGAGGACGAGATGGTTGGATGGCATCACCGACTCAACGGACATGAATTTCAGCAAACTCTGGGAGGTAGTGGAGCACAGAGGAGCCTGGTGTGCTGCAGTCCATGGGATCATAAAGAGTAGGATATGATTTAGTGACTAGACAACAATAACAACAGATTACATATATACACATATGTGTACATATGCATTGTGTAGATATACCTCTATATGATAATAATGCAGAAATTACTATTTTAAACTGATGACAAGCTCTTCCAAGGAGCTAAGGTTTCTACAGGACTATGTAAAAGATGGTTTTTGGAATTGGAAATTGTTTCAGAACAGGGACCTGTAATACCTGCAGGCCTTGAGTTATAAAGTAGGAAAAAGAGAACTAGCTTTACATATGAGAAAAATGCATTATAATTTAGGAAGTTTTTCCACACTGAAACTTATCTGACTTCCTCAACATTGTATGAAGGTTGGCCTAGTTATAATTATATCTAGTTCCAAATATACACAACAAATGCTAGAAGTTTAGTGCTGCCAAAGAACCATTCTATTATGTGCATAGATTCTGTGGGTCAGGACTCTGGAAAAGGCACAAGAGGGAATACTTGTTTCTTTTTCATATTGTCTGGTAAACTTAAAGGCTGAGGGTCAATTGATGGCAGGGGCTGTGATTAGGTGAAGTTCATTCATTTCAGCTGTTTGGACTTGGAGGTTGCCAATAGAAACAAACAAACAAAACCTATACATGGTCTCCCCCATGACTTGGCATCCTTACAGCATTTCAGTTTCAGGGTAATTTGACTTCTTACATGGTGACTGAAGGATCCAAGAGCTTGTGTTCTAGTGAAAAAGGCATAAGAAACTTTGCTTTCTATGCTGTTTTGCTGCTGTTTAGTCACTAAGTCATATTCGACTCTGACCCCATGGACTGTAGCCCACAAGGCTCCTCTGTCCGTGGAATTCTCCAAGCAAGAATATGGAGTGGGTTGCCATTTCCTACTCCAGAGGTTCTTCCTGATCCAGGGATCAAACCTGCATCTCCTGCTTGGCAGGCAGATTCTTTACCACTGTGCCACCTGAGAGCCTTAAAAATCAAGCAGCATCACTTCCATTTCATTCTACTTGTTACAAGTAAGTCTCAAACCCATCCAGATTAAATAGGAGTGGTAATGTTCCAGAATGGCATGAGGGATACAGGAGGGTATTGCAGTCATCATTTGCAAATATAATATGCCACAGAAGGTAAGGTTCAAAGAGGTTGAATGATTTGCTGAAGTGGAACAGTAACTGGTAACACCAATACTTGGTGGTTGACAAGAAGACAACATTTCTGATCTGTAAATTGTCAAAGTCTGCAGCAAAACAAGTGAGGTGAAATTGTACAACAATGGCAAAATAGAAGTGTGGACCTCAGTACAGTAACGATATTTTAAACTTTCAAAATGAAAATCTTTATCTCTGATGCTTATTTTTCTTTTGCAGACTACACTTTCTCCTCTCGCTACATTCAAGCCCTATATTCTGGTTACTCTGAGTTATATTCAACATTCAGGAAATATGTTAATCTAATGCAATGTTAGAGCAGATTTCCCATTGCCAAACTCATAAAATGAGATTGGTGTTATACAGTTTAATGATATCTGGGGGGACTACTTCACAGCAGATGTACAGTTTCCCTGAGGGTTTTCATTAGGGCCGGGTTCATTTTTGTCTGATGCGCTGCTTATTTCTTAGCACACTTGGGTCTTGGAGTTTTTCCCCTGTAGCAACTCAGTGCCATCAGTGAGGATATACATCTAAAGTAAGAGCTCTCTCCCACGATGGTATTAAAGATTCTGAGGAAGAAAAACCAGCCTTCACTGGAGGTGCAATTCAAGAAGGACCACAAGGATTTTCCAACTCAGCAATTGAAGTGGAAAACTTCTAGTTCTCAGAGCACTAGCTGGCATCAGTGGGGGAACCACAGCAAGATGTTTCCCAGGAGAACTGATGATGAGGTTAGCAGTGCTCTAGCCTGTGAGGAAAGCAGGGATTCAATGGCAAAAGGCTCTTTGAGTTATAGAAGTTATATCATGGCTCTTTGACTTATAGAAGCAAATGTGTTTCATGCCTTCCTTATAAAATGAGAGTCTTATCAATCACATGTCATTAAACCCATATTCAGGTTACTTCAGCCATCATAAACAGAAGACCTATGGTCTTCCTACCATTAATGGATGCCTAACAAAGTACCATGGAGAAGGAAATGACACCCCACTCCAGTACTCCTGCCTGGAAAATCCCATGGACAAGGAGGAGCCTGGTAGGCTGCAGTCCATGGGGTCGCTGAGTTGGACATGACTGAGAGACTTCATTTTCACTTTTCACCTTCCTGCATTGGAGAAGGAAATGGCAACCCACTCCAGTGTTCTTGCCTGGAGAATCCCAGGGACGACCGAGCCTGGTAGGCTGCCGTCTATGGGGTCGCACAGAGTCAGACATGACTGAAACGACTTAGCAGCAGCAGCAGCAACGAAGTACCAAAATGAAGAAAACATTGTTCAAATGGCTCCATGTTCTTTTACATGACTTCTTACAATCATCCTTTAACTCTCACACTTAGGATTATCAACTGCATCTGTTTTGCCCAGGATATAGCTGTTCTTTCCATACAGTAAGAACAATACCATACAATACTTTTTCTCAGTCTTAATAAATACAGAAGAACCACTGCTATTTGATCTAGACTGATATGTAATAGCTTCCAGAAGCATAGAAACATACCAAGGGCTTAAGTGAAGTGAAGTGAAAGTTGCTTGCTGCTGCTGCTGTTAAGTCGCCTCAGTCATGTCCGACTCTGTACGATCCCATAGACAGAAGCCCACCAGGCTCCCCTGTCCCTGGGATTCTCCAGGCAAGAACACTGGAGTGGGTTGCCATTTCCTTCTCCAATGCATGAAAGGAAAAGTGAAAGTGAAGTCTCGTGTCTGACTCTTAGCAACCCCATGGACTGAAGCCTACCAGGCCCCTCCATCCATGGGATTTTCCAGGCAAAAGAGTACTGAAGTGGGGTGCCATTGCCTTCTCCTGAAAGTCGCTTAGTCGTATCCAACTCTTTGCGACCCTATGGACTGTAGACCGCCAGGCTCCTCTGTCCATGGAACTCTCCAGGCAAGAGTACTGGAGTGGTTAGATCCCCCTTCTCCAGGGGATCTTACCAACCCAGGGTTCAAACCAGGTTTTCCACATTGCAGGTGAATATCTTTACCATCTGAGCCACCAGGGAAGCCCACCAAGGGCTTAAACTTTTACAAAATTGAGATGCACTGAAACATAATGGATAAAGCACATATTTGGCATGTCTTCACTTTAGTCCTGTCTGATTCTGGTAAATTCCTCAGTTCCTTCTTTTTAGTATCAGTTTTAAATGTAACACATGAAACTGCTATAAACTTTAAATCAGGAAAATATTTCAAAAGAATATTACATGGTCTTTAAATGTCTGGATGTAGTATTTACTCTGTAAGTTGGTTAAAACTAGTGATTCCTTGTTCCCATTCTCAGTATGTCTGGGACACTAGGCTATACCATGCTGAATGTGCCCAATCTAATCAGTATGTCTCGGACAGGACACAAAAATCTTCATTTAACAAGCTCTCTAGGCAACTCACAGAATAATGCCTGTAAGTACAACATGTCACTCAAAAGAGATAGAAATAAAGAATAACAATAAGGTCTCTCTCTCTCTCTCTCTCTCTCTCTCTCTCACACACACACACACACACACACACAGGCTAAGCTTGTCAATCAGTACTAGGGCTTGTGTCTGTGGTTTTGTCTGGATAGTTCAAAATGCCCAGCTCTCCTCTTCCCCAACAAGTTCAACAAACTTATGTTGAACACAGGGCTCTTTCTTTCTGGTTTCTAACGTTCAGAAGAGATTTGACTCACAGGAGGAAAAGGAAGAGAAACATCAAATGGTAGATCCAGTCAGAACCTGACAATTCGTAAGTACTCAGTAAATCAAAGTGGGGGTAAGGTTCTAACACAGACCTCTCTTCTGCTACACAGTGGGCTCTTTACCTGCGTTTTGTGACTTTTTACTATGACATTATGAGGTTGCTATGTCCATACTGGTTGTACAGAGGAAGAATCTGAGGCTTAGAATGCCAAGTATCAAATGGATGTGAGGAAATACTTTTGAGGTCGTTGTTTTGTTCACTATCCGGACTGTGGTAATGACTTTACAGATATACACATGTGCCCAAAATTATCCAACTGTATGTTGTAAACATATGCAGTTTATTATATGTCAATTACACCTCACTAAAGCTGGAAAAAACAAACAGGCTGCTATATAACATGTCTAAGACAGCACAGACAGAACAGTACTTCTACCATCTCACCTCTGAAACCTGGGTTCTTACTCGGCAAGCCCTGCAGCAGAGCCCAGGGAAGGGTTAACAGCCCAGCTGGGAGGAAGGGAGATAGAGGAAAGATGACAATGCCCATACATTCTGGTTTTCCTCAGAATATTAGGTGGTGTTGGAGAAGACTCTTGAGAGTCCCTTAGAATGCAAGGAGATCAAACCAGTCAATCCTAAAGGAAATCAGTCCTGACTATTCATTGGAAGGACTGATGCTGAAGCTGAAGCTCCAATACTTTGGCCACCTGATGTGAAGAGCTGACTCATTAGAAAAGACCATGATGCTGGGAAAGACTGAAGGCAAGAGGAGAAGGGGACAGAGGATGAGATGGTTGGATGGCATCACCGACTCAATGGACATGAGCTTGAGCAAACTCTGGGAGTTGGTGATGGACAGGGAAGCCTGGTGTGCTGTAGTCCATGGGGTTGCAAAGAGTCAGACATGACTTAGCAACTGAACAAGAGCATATTAGGACCTCCTCCTGACGTGTAAAACAAATTCAGGAGAAAATGAAGCCCAAACTGTGCTGTCTGGATTCCAAATTTCCAGGTAGATCTGTAGTGTCATTTGTTTTTGGGGTAGAGATGTTGGCATCCTTGGCCCGTTCACCACCAGGAAGATCTCTTCTCAAAGAAAAAATTCTCTGCCACAGCAGATGACAGCTATTGTATTGGAGACAGCTGTGAGCCCAAGGAGACAGGGATGACTATCGGCCTTGGAAGAGGGAGAAAGAGTGCAATCTCAAAACTGCTGAGTGGAGATCTCTGTTGGGGCTCAGAGTGTGAATGGCCTATCACAGTTGTAACCCCTGGCTTGTGTGGCAGGGGGTAGATGCTCAATAATTAATTTGAAATAAATGATCCAATGGATTTCCAACTCAAAAAATGAAATCCTAGTGGCTATTTTGCCATTAGATTTACGTGAAAATGTTACAACACTGTAGATACAGTACCATTTTTATTTTGATAAAAGTAGAGATGAATATCTAAAATAAAGTGTGAAAATGATCTAAAGATTTCTATTACCTATGCTTCCCCTCTGAGCTGAAATCATATCATTTACATTATAATCAACTTTTCTCTGCAACTGCTTTTTGCAGTAAACCTCTGGGTTTCACTAGGAACAGGTTGATCTGTATTAGCAGACGAAATAACATCACATTAGCGTTTAGCTTGCTCTGCTTGTTTTCCTACAAAACTCAGCTCACCATAACTTCTCTAAAGAAATAACACTTCCATTTCTGTAAATATTCATAATTAGTCAATTTACATATTTATTGATGGGTAATGGATATTTTAGACAGTCTAACTATATTATACGTTATAGGACACGAATCAAGTAAATCACAGGTATGTGTGCTGAAGTAATTTCAAAAACGTAAGAAAATTTTATTTTTCACTATAAAATTGTTGGTTTAAATTAAAACAGGGAACATTTTATTCTTTAATAATGGAGACTCACAGAAACCAAAATGCTATTGCAAGCTTGACAATTGGCCCAAGTTTTTTCCTTGTCAGTTTCACAGGTCACACCATGCTTGCAAGATGGATAATATGAATTCACTGCATTTGGGGGTCTGAGGCTGTTAGCTTTCAAAACCTCTCTTAGCAGACAAGTTCAATCAGCATAAAGAGCACAGTGAGGCACGGAACTGTTATGTTGCATCCAGCAGGAAAGTAATTTATTCCTTGACATACCTGAAAATGAATAGATTCATTTCTGAGGCATGAGAACATGTATTCTGCAAAGTAGGCTAAGATTCATTTAGCCTGACTGATAAAGTTTCAAAGTCATATTGGGAAGTATGCCTGTTTAGATGACTTGGGTGTAAAGCTTATGATAATAGGAGAGGATAGAGAATACTAGACAGAAGGTAGCCAAAACAGATAGAAATCAGGGATTTCACAGTAAAGGAACCATTGCTATGAAACTATTGAGACCCTTTTCTCTCCTGTCCATGCTCACAAGATTTTGCCATTCCATGAATTTTTTCTGTTCAAAAATGTGCTTATGGTGGAATTTGAACTTTTGATTTAAGAAATCTAATTGGTTCATAAAAGTCATCAAATTGGCTCTATAATTCATTTGAAGAAAGAGTTAAACTCTGTTTACTTTGTTTGTTGTCTCTTTTGAATCATAACAACATTAGGCTTATTTTTTTCCTTTGCCATTTTCCTGCAATGAGATTCTTTTCAATTTAATCCTCTTTCATCTGTAATTAGTACTGGTTAACAACAGCTTGATATTCTCTCTCTCCCCCTCTCTCTCCCTCTCTTTTGCATAAACACAATGATGTGATTAGCAATAAGCATTTAGTAATCCATTCAGGAAAATGTGGAATGTGGAAGAATTTGGTTTATTGTCCTGTGTGGCTGCCCTGTACTAATCCTTCTAGCCCTTACCAAAGGGGGAAGATTAAGGCAAAGATAATTCACTTTTGATACTGAAGGGGCCAGAAGGTGTGCTGTGGAATGCAGTTTTCGCCTTAAGTAGATCATATTTGTGTTGATGAAGCCCATCGAGATAAGGAAGGGGAGACGAGCAAGGTGATGAGAAGCCATTTTTCTAGTGTTGAAAGTGACACCCCAGGAGCTAGAGTCACCAAGAGGCCACTGGACGATGTGGCGTTGGGAAGTGGATTTGCACTGCAGGTGATGTGGATTAGAGAGTCAGCTAGCAAAGAGGTAATTACAGCCCAGGATGACAAGTTGACAAGCACAACTGAGAATGTGCAAATGCACAGACTGGAGCCAACTCAGTGCCTCCACAGGCCATGGCCAGAGACTCCGAGGCTGTTCCCAGCAGAAGCCTCTCCAGGCATGTCCTGAAGCCTCATCTTAGATTCTAACAACTTGCCACATCTCCATCTTTCCCTCTGGAATTCCCGCCACCACACTAAAACACAGTCACACTTGATAAAGGCCGAGATGAAGCCAGCATCGAGCCTGTCCCTGGACAGCTGACTTGACCTCTCACACACCCCTCTCAGTTGGCAGGTCCAACCAGCCACCAAGTTAAAGACACCTGCCTGTGACACTCACGAGGGAGCCTCGGGGGCTCTGCCCCCTCCTTCTCAACATCTCAGCACATCACGCCCATCTAGACTGGTGAGCACCACAGAAAACTGCGTGTGTCTGCCAAGTGAGAAGGAATAATGAGGAAACTTCCAGTTAGGGTGAAATGAGCCCTGTTTGTAGCATCAGACAAGTGAGAGGAGAAATCTGTATCCTGCCCCAGGGAGAACTTTCCACACTTACATCACCGTCCGCTCTGATGTCCTCGTTTCATCTGTGTCCCCAGGAGGGCTCTGCTGCACACCACAGTCCTTTCTTGTGCTCCCACCCCGTGATTTTCACAACATTTGAATATTAGCACTTCTAATAATGTGTTTAGTTAGCACACAGCTTAGAAATTCATAGCATCGTTAACATTTAAAAGTCTAACATGGGTCTTTTCAAGATTCCAAATGTTTTCACTTGGCTTTCATTTCCCAGGGCAAAAAAAATTGTCTGTTAAAGTAAGAATCACATCAAGCATGCAAGATATATGTGAACTATAATATATGCATACACATCTTACATGAAGAAGATGTGTATGCATCTTACATGGTACACAAGACGCCTATATGTAAGGTGTATGTTACAGAATACATAAATATGATATATATATAAGTATTATATGTGATATAGAGCAAATACATAGTAGATATATGATATATTTAGTATATGTGGGTAATACATGCAAATATTAAAGATATGTATAAGATATATGTACATATTATGTATGTACATATATGTCTCAAATTTTGTCTGGGTGTGTACATAAATACTTGAGAATTATGTGACAGGGCAGTATGAATGATAACAATAGCTACTTATTGGAAAGTACACATTTTTCTTTATAAATCACTTTTGCCTATTGGCATATACATTGAAATACTGCCAACAGACAACCCTCTTCTTAAGGTGAATATTTTGTGAATTATTTCTCACTCTATTTAACAAGAACAAAAAGCAAATCAAAATAGTCATCTTCTGTCCCTTGGAAATTGGTGTAAAACCTCCTCAGTAAGCCCATCATTCTGGTAAACACAGACAATCTGGTCCTTTAGAGCGGTCCTAACTACTGTCATAAGTTCCAATCTTCATTTTGAAATGTCAGAACAAATGAAAGACCCTAAAAAGAGAGGGTCTTACATCTTTGTGGGATGATGTAGTGTGTAGAGTCCCACAGATTCCTATAAGAAGGTAGTGAGAATAAGGAGAGAGAGGAAACATTCCTCATTGTAGTCATGACAGCCTAGGAAAAGCCCAGAAGCCAAGTGACTGGGACCCAGGGCTTAGAAGGAAGGGGCCGTCAGAGAGGGACCAAATCCCAGAGAGCGTTCTTACTCAGGTGGCCCTGAGATTGTGCGTCCAGCTCGGCAGTCAGAGGAGGGCAACTTGCTCACGAATCAGGACCCTGATCTGCGGTGCACTAACTCAGGGAAGCCGATATGGAGCCACAGGAGAGACTCCTGCAGCCCTCGTGTGCCTCAGCCTCACAGATGGCAGATTAGGCTTCCCGAAGGAAAAGACGATATTGTTACAGAAGGGAACAGATGCAAGGAGTGAGAATGAAAGAGAATGAGAGAATGATATATATATCAGTCGTGTCTGACTCTTTGCGACCTCATGGACTGCAGCACTCCAGGCCTCCCTGTCCTTCACCATCTCTTGGAGCTTGCTCAAACTCATGTCCATTGAGTCAGTGATGCCATCCAACCATCTCATCCTCTGTCATCCCCTTCTTCTCCTGCCTTCAATCTTTCCCAGCATCAGGGTCTTTTCTAATGAGTTGGCTCTTTGCATCAGGTGACCAAAGTATTGGATTTTCAGCTTCATCATCAATCCTTCCAATGAATATTCAGGATTGATTTCCTTTAGGACTGACTTCCTAAATGTGTGTGTGTTTGTGTGTGTGTATCTATAGTGCAAAACATGTTTAGGAAGCCTTTTCTTTCCCAAATGAAAAGTTATTGTAAGAGCCGTCAAACTTATAAAACCAGGGCCTCTATAATCTTTCTAGAAGAAAACCTACTTTTCACTTCAGTAAAGGGGAAAAGTGAGCATTAAGTATGGATGAGGTGCAATGGCTATGCATAACCTAGAAGGGCATCAAAGGAGAGGAAGGCTGAGCTGACACTGTCCTGAGTCAGCTCACAGTCGCAAAGGCCAAGGACCAGCAGGTGGGAAACAGGGGCGGCTGTGGTCAGGTCTCCTGGAGTAACTTGATCTGCTTTAAAGAGTGAGCAAGTGGTCATAAGTAACCATTAGAAGGATGTATTGTAGAGGGAGTTTAAGTTACAGAAAAAAGAAGTCCTATTCTTATAGTATGCCAGGTAATCCATTTACATTTGACATTTAATGAAGATTAGCAGGGAATAGTGACCATTTGACCCCTCCAAATCATACTATGATAGATTTTAAACATAATATATGTTTTATAAAAGATATGAGATCTTTAATTTTTTTATTGTGGTCAAAGATACACAACATAAAATTGATCCTTTTAACCATTTTTTAGTGTGTACCTCAGTAGCACTGTTGGAGGAGGTCACTAAGAGGATGTAACCGCCAGTTGACCCACAAGCTGGATCCAAGCAACTGGAGGCTCATCACGCCCTCCCCTGTCATTGGAATGTACATTTTACCCACCATTCCCATACCAGAAGCACGTTCAAGGATGTAGCCTTGACCCAGTATATTAAGTCCCCTACATATGAACAAATTTCATTCCAAGAGTGCATTTATAAGTCCAATTTGTTTGTAAGCTCAACAAAGTTAACCTAGTAAAATAACACAATCAGCTATACAGTATTATAGTATAATAGGTTTAAAATACTTTGCCCACAAATAATACGTAAAAAAAAAACAAAAACAAAAAATGAAGAAAACATTTTAATCTTACAGTGCAGTACCTTGAAAAGCACAGTAGTATAGTACAACAACTGGCATACAGGGGCTGGCAGAGAGTGAACAGTGAGGAACAGTTACTGGAGGAGGGAGATGAGGTAGGAGATGAAGTGGGAGATGGTACAGCTGAAGGATGGTCAGCAATAGGAGATGGAGGGCAAGTTGCAATTTCACTCATGCCTGACATTGATGGAATGCACATTTGCATTTTTGAAAGTTCGCAGCTTGAAGGTTTGTATGTGGAGGATTTACTCTACTGTGTTGTTGAGACTTCTGTTCTGGGTGTGTGACTAAAGGTTAAGTCACACACAGGTTAAGTCCTTTACATAAATTTTATTAAGATTCTAGTGAGACCTCACACCAGCCAGAATGGCCATCATCAAAAACTCTATAAACAATAAATGTTGGAGAGCGTGTGGAGAAAAGGGAACCCTCTTGCATTGCTGGTGGGAATGTAAACGGATACAACCACTGTGGAAGATGGTATAGAGATTCCTTAAAAAACTAGGAATAAAACCACCATACAACCCAGCATATACTAGCATATACCCACTATTAGGCATATACCCTGAGGAAAACAAAACTGAAAAAGACACATGTACTCCAGTGTTCACTGTAGCACTATTTACAACAGCTAGAACATGGAAGCAGCCTAGATGTCCACTGACAGATGAATGGATAAATAAGCTGTGGTACATATACTCAATGGAACATTACTCAGCCATAAAAAGGAATACATTTGAGTCAGTTCTAATGAGGTGGATGAACCTAGAGCCTACTATACAGAGTGAAGTAAGTCAGAAAAAGAAAGATAAATATCATATACTGATGAATAAATATATAATCTAGAAAGATGATACTGATGAAATTATTTTCAGGGCAGCAATGGAGAAACAGACATAGAGAACAGACCTATGGACACGGCAGGAGGGGTGGAGGGAGAGGGTGAGATGTATGGAGAGAGTAACTTGGAAACTTACAATACCATATGTAAAATAGAAAAAAAAAGATTCTGGTGAGAGGGTGTCGAGATCTACTTGTCTTGTGGCTGCCTAAGATAACTCTTGTATTTAAGTTCCTTTACTTATTAACCTATACCTACTAATCAGAAATGGTTTGGCTCTTTCTCTGATATCTCTTTGCCTTCCATGTTATAGGTGCCAGGTTGCAAACCAATAAGCATGAAACATTCACACAGTTGTGTAATCATAACCTCCATTATCACTAGGCTCTTCATCTTCTCAAAGTGAAACTCCATACTCCCCATTTCTCCCTCCTGCCAGACCCTGGCAACTACCACTCTAATTTCTATTCCTATGAATTTGACTACTCCAGGTACCTCAAGCAAGTACAATCATACAATGTTTGTCCTTTTGTGTCGGACTTAATTTGGTTAGCATAATGTACTACAGATTCATCTATACCGTAGCATGTATAAGAATTTCCTTCCTTTTTAAAGATGAATAATATTCCATTGTGTTTATAACCTGCATTTTGTTTATCTGTTCATCTGTTAATAGATATTTGGGCTATTTCTACCTTTTGGTTATTGTCAGTAATGCTGCTATGAACACTCTTTCACTACCTCAAATATTAAACACAAATGAAAATACTGATTGGTCACATGAAATGACAAGATTGATGTAACTTTTCTTTGCCTGATTAATCACTATGACAGTATTGTTCAATTTGAATCTACCTTTTTAACATTCATACCACTGAGGGCATTAGGAACTCTCTCTAAAAATACGTGTAATTGAGTCCTGTGTGTTAGGACTTTTTGTCTAAAGGGTTTTTTAATTAACTTGTGATGTTTATATAAGAATAGATAATAAAAATATGCTTATTTCAAGATTCCATGTATAGTATTAGAACTTGACAATGACCACAGAGTTTCAGACTTAAATCACCCAACAGAAGATTACTCAGGAGTATTTTATTCTAGACATTTATAATTGTCCATCATATATAATAAAAAGCCAACTGAATTTTAGTTAATTTTGCTACTGTTTGTAAAGTCTCCACAGATGTTGTATCCTCTTAGTGCCAACACTCAGGATAGGCAGAATTCTCCCACAGCTGACCCTTGGTAAGTCTGCAGGATGGAAGTGGCTTTCAGTTTTATCAGTTATTCAAGGTGGTCTCTGACATGGAAGCTAACATACTTTTCTAAATTTTACTCTCAAGGCTAAAAATGTTTTGCAAATGGATTTCTTGTATTTTGGAGAGCTATGCCCCCATGTTTGAAAACCATATAAAATAAAAACTTTTACCTGATATTAATCTTCATCTGGTAAGAAATACAATCAATTTGCCTTAAATATTTTCTAGACTGAGTATCTCCAAGTACAAAAGGCAGAAGACATAATCCATTCTTTTCCTCAGTTTTGTTTTTCCTGGTGGACAATTTGTAGACTACTTTTGAGCTTGTTTATAATGTATGTTCTATATCAGACTTTCTCCTCACCCCACTTATATGTAGACAGATTAGAGGAAGGAAATACTACACATCCAGTGTACTGCACCTAACTTAACATCTCTCCTGCTAAGTGGCTTTGTTCTCACACAGAGAATTGATGTGACTAATTTACCAGTGGTTAACTAGACACTAAACAGCATTTTCTTTTCATTGGTGGATAAGCTTGATCAGGTTGGTAATGTTTCATTACATGGCACGCCCCTAAAATTTTTGGATTCTTGCCCAGGAAGGTGGTTGATGTAGGTTGCTCTCTACACTTTACTGATGACCTCTTCTTTTGATATTTTGAAAAATATCCACTATTTTTTGAGGTTGATGTAACGCCTAGGATCACAACACGACTGAAAGTTTAAATTATTTTTAAATGATGCCTTATTCTGCCACTTTGAAAAAGGACTATATAGATATAGACACATTATAAAATGAGATCCTTTTGGAAATTCAATATACTTCAAAATTAAATATAAATGACAAGATTACGGAGAATTGAAATTAAAAGTGAGACCTACTACCCCCAGAAAGACTGATAATTAAGATGTAAGGTGACATATGTAATAAGATGATGAGGTATTGAATGCAGCAGTAAATGAAGAAGAGAATAAAAGGAATAACTAGGTCAGTGAAATCAATAAACAGATTTTAAATTTCCCAAAACAACTGCTTTTAATCAGCATGTATTTTTGTTCATTTTCTCTTCAGATATTGTTTAAGACCAGAACAACATATGAGCTAGCTATTTCTACATCAATTTTATGCTTTAAAAGGAGCTTCCCAATAGCTTTATTTGAACATGCTTTTTCCAGGAAAACATAGGAAACAAAAACCTCAAGGGTCATGTACCTTAATTTTCTAGCATTTCAATCAACATCTTAAGGCTGGTTCTTCCTTTAAAAGAATGAAGACAATTGATATTTCACTGTGTTTGTGGTACTTCAAATTATCATATGTTGATAGATTTTCATACTTAACCACAGAGTATGGTTAAGGGAAGCGGAATAGAAATTAACAACATGTGGGGCTTTGTGAATATTACTTTTTAAAAAAGGAAAAATATATTTATTAAAAACTATTTTAGAAAACTCTGGGGAGCTAGTAGTGATAGAAGCACATTTTAGTTTTGATGATGTGACATTTTCCTTAAACTTCTGACTTGTAAACTAAGCACTTAGTATAAGACACACTAACAAATACACGTAACAGTGGGACCCTGTGGAGGAGAAGGCAGGAACTATCTTTGGGTAGCTGACTTGATCCATAATGCTACCAAATGACAGGCGATGAAAGAAGGAGTGGGGATTTTATCAAATACTGCATTAATCAGGTAATTAACACTGGATGTTACAACAAACCATCCCAAATCTCAATGGCTTAACCCACTGAAGATTTGTTTTCAGTTCAATTCACAGGCTGATGGTAATATTTAAGGATCAGGACTTTGATAATTTCCATCTTGTAATGCCAGCATCTCCTAGAGATCCTCAGCATACTCTGGTGCATCCCAGATCCCAGTGCATCCAGACAGATAGACAATGAACAATGAGATTTTTCTTATCGCTGAGCCTGATTACAGAGCATACCACTTCTGCCTGCAATACAGTGTTCAGAACCTGATTTTATGACCCTAGCCAAAGTGCAAAGGAGGCTGGGAAATGTAGTTTCCCAATGTACCTAGGAAAATGAGACAGTGAGCATATGCCCAATTTCTATCACAAAGAGCACTGCTAACGGACACTTCTGAAAAAGGATAAATAGCACAGAAAGATTAGTGGAAATATATTTATATATGTATTGCAGTTTACCAAAAAGGTAAATTTATGTCAATTGGTATTTCTTTTTCTCCGTTACACAACAGTCATGTAAAATAGGCAAGAGATATAGTATTGTATTTATTTCACAAATTAAGAAATCAAGACTCAAGGAGGAAAAAAAACTCTTAAATTCATACACATGCAGTGTCATGAACAAAAGAAGTCAGATCCGTTCTCAGACACTCTACAGCTTTCTCTGCAGAACCATGAGCCTCTCTGAAAGCCTAAAAACAACACTGGATGCAGACCCTGTGGAGTGTCTCTCTTTAATAGGCAACACTTTTCTCTTTCTATTCCAAGTGAAAAATTTTATGAATTTCATAGCCAGTTTCTAGGTTAAGAGCAAAGTAAATGTCTATACCTAGAAAATCTCTGCTCTGAGAAGAGGACTATTTGTCCCAGATACAGAGTTGGTGCTGCAGTGGGTTAGATGGGTCAGGCAGAGTCCATGCCTCAGTCTGTTCTATTAAGGCTGCCCAAGGGAGAGACTAATCAAGGCTTTTGACTTAAAATAATAGGGAATTTGGGGTATCTGGGCATACTAATACTGTCAAATTAGCCATAGGCCTGGAATTAATTTGAGTCAGAGTGCCATCCTTTATCTGTTGTGACTTTCAGTCAATTAGAATCTGTAAGCCTATTATTTCATTTGGAAACTGGATATCATGATGTATCCTCTAAATAAGTCATAGATGTGATGAGAGAATAAATAAGTTAGTGGATGTGGAAACATGTTGATTATACAATTATATCCTGTGACTGGAATACAGAGCTGGCTGGTTTATTGAGGGAGCTCAACATGTTGGCATTACAAACAGAAAAGAGGCTTTTATCACTGTTGTTATTATTACTTCAATATTGGTCTTAAAAATGTGCTCTTGAATCCTTTTCTTTAATCATATCTTGGGACACTTCCATCATTGCTGGTTACTATTGGTTATTAAAGCAGATTAATCCAATATAAAACTACCAATCTCATAACCTAGTCAGATTTTCCCCCAGAAGATTTCACTTGTAGATTCTACCTTTCCAAGAAAGTGGGAGTAAGGAGGACAGTAGTAGAGTAGAACAAGGGTTTCCATGTCTACCTTGGCTACATTTGTAGCTCATCTCATATTTTATTTTCTGATTTACTGGGTAACTCAAATGGGACCCTAGTGACCTCTTTTGGCCCTTTTAAAAAAATATGTGTTTTTTCATTGGGTTACTGAAAGAGACCTATAGGACCTCCCCAATGCAGAAATATCTGAGATATGAAAGATCTGACACAAACTCATTCACCCATCATTGCAGTCCCCATCATCTCCCCACCAGCAGTCTCTTAGGGCTGGAGTCTTGTCTCTCTTCAGGTATTTCTCTGAGGTAGAATGTGAACAAGATGACAAAAAAGTCAGCTATCATCCACGGTGTCCACTGAGCCCATTACAGCCTCATATAACCTTGCTACAACTGATGGTGACATCAGAGGTTAATTCACAACTGCACACACTCTCCATTCCGCAGTGCTCTGTTCTCAATTCTCTTCTTTCCTACCATATATGTTGGGGACAAGGCAGCAAGTCCATTTCCTAAACACCCATCAAACTGAGGAGTTTATTTCTGACTCACTTTATTACAGCTCTACACTCATAATTTCTACACTTTCCATTAATTTAGTGAAGCACTGTCCTTCACCCTTAGTACATCAGTGCTGGGAAACAACAAAGTTTAGGCTGATCACCCTGGTTGAAGTGACCAGGGGAGTGTGACTTAACGATTAATTAATTGCACACAGTGACTATTACTACTTCATTTGTGACACATCTGCAAGGAAAAGGATCTAAGTGGAATCTCTGGTCCTTGAACACCAAGTTACTGAGCAGAAGACAGTCTGGTGAATTAACAGTGCATTTTTAACTCATCATTGGCTTTCAGGGACTGAGGTTCATATTTAACCCTGCTGGTTTGAGAAATGTATAACAGTGACTTCAGCAGGGAACAGAACGTACTTTTGTAGGGTGTGGGGTGAGACTGATTTCTACCTCCAGTGGAGAGAAGTGGCCAAGTACACTGAGGAAAAGCAAAATACTTTGGAACATTTATGTTTCTATTCATCTCTCTGAGAGGCACCGGCTTTGGAGGCTCTTACTCAATCAACTCTTGGAGAAACCTTCCCTTAATCTGTGGCCCTTTTTATCCTATATCCAGCACTGGGCAAGAAATTAAGTTTATACGTAGTACAGTATTCCTCTGTTTTCCATCTCTTAAGGCCCTGGAATGGATACATTGATGAGCCCCACCCATCATGTGGCTTCATCCCTTTATGGAATGGAACACACTGAAAATCACAATGGCCAGGTTCCCTAAGGGCAGGGCAGCTACACATGCCTGGGATTTGGCATGGCAGGGTAAGCCTGGGCAACCACACTGATTCCCAGTGTGTGCTCTTCTCTTTCCCCAGATGCCCACAATTATCTTTGCAGATGACTAGACAGCGGCTTAAGTTTCCTTCATGTGATTTCTCCTAGTGAACATGATGCATATCCTTTAACACAATAACAAGTGAAAGCTAGGAGACTGTAATATACTATTTAGCTCTTTCCACTCCTCCTTCCAAGAATGTTTTTTATACCCATCCCTGACTATACCAAAGTACCAAAAAAAAAAAAAAAATACCATATGCCAGACTTTCAGCCTTCCAAGCAAACCATAATAGTTTATTACTAAGACCATTGTGATTGCTCCCCCTTTGTCCTGCATGCGACTCTTTGCGACTGCAGCCTGCCAGGCTCCTCTGTCTATGGGATTCTCCAGGCAAGAATACTAGAGTGGGTTGCCGTGTCCTCCTCCAGGGGATCGTCTTGATCCAGGGATTGAACCTGCATCTCTTACATCTCCTGCACTGGCAGGCAGATTCTTCACTACTAGTGCCACCTGGGAAGCCCTTTGTCTTAGCCTGATGTTATAATATTCTAGCCTATCCAAAGAGACCACAGTCTAGACAAACAGAGGCATTTGGATGAATGTTTGAATAAATTAATAATAAATAAGTAAATAATAAATTAATATCAAGGTAATGCTGAACATATTCCTCTATTTCTCTTAACAATTTTGAAAATAATTTCAGATCCTTGTACCTCCCCTGAGCAACTGCAATGATTTACTGATGAGTCTTCCTTTGTACAATATTGTCAGTTTTCAACATCTTCTCCATATTGTTACTAAGCTGTATTTGCTAAAATACAAATATGATACTGCTGTATTTCTACTTAAAACATTTCATTTTCATCCATTATTTATAGATTCAGTGTCAGTAGCATAAAGAACCAACCCTAGGGCCTGGTTTTCATTGGTCCTCAATGTCATACCACAATCTGATACCATCTTCTGGCACCACTCCTTATACATTAAGTTACTCATCCATAATTGTCAAGAATGGCTCGACAAGCAAGATTTCTGAAAGTGCAATACGGCGAGAGAATGAGAAACGAGACACAAGAATTCAGAGAAAAGCGAGGATCAGGGGACCAACACCGCTACAACGTGAAGGTGCCAAAACTGAATCCAAGCCTGCTTTATTATACTTTCAGCAGTGAATGAAAGAATATGCAGGGAGTTAAACTATAACTCATGTGGCCTTCAGGGCCAAAGAACAAAATGATCATTAACCATTGAGTAATTAAGAAAGAGTAATCAATAACAAATCAGTAACTAAGACTAATATTCTTATCTATAGATTTTCCACCAGATACGTAAAACATGTGACTCTGAGACGCCAGTTGAGAAACAGTCTGGGGTCAGTTTTCCGACCCCAGGATCATATCTTGTTTTCAAGATTATGAACTGTTCCCTCTGGACTTGTTCCAAGAGTCTCATGCCTTATAGCAACCAGTTTATCAATAATTATAAATTTATTTTGCGGCTCTTGCCGGGGCCTGCTTTTCTTTTATTCTTCCTGTCTCCTACACATAATAGACTAGTCCTTTTCATGCCTCTATAATTTACCTCCTGAATTTCCTTCTACCTTTTCCACTTCTATATGGTTGAAATTTTACTCAAGGCAAATTTAAACCTGCCTTATAAAGGCTTTCTTACTGATCTCTGGCCATTTCTTCCTCTTCTGTATTTCTAGAGTCCTTTATTATAATATCATTATGTCACTGATCACATCTTGATGTATTTATATGGCATCCATGTTCTTCTCCCACTGGCTATGATCTCCTTTAAGACAAGCCCAGCATCTCCTTCATCTTTGTGCTCTACATTAGAGACAATTCCCAGCACATCATAGTTGCTCCATAATTACTGGAAAAAGTAACAAAGAATTAAAGTCTCAAACCCAAAGATGAATCATCATTTGGAGACTGTTCAGAAACCTATCTGCAGCAAATCCTAATTCACTACTAATAGAGTACAAATAAAGAGTATTATTGTGGAATGCAATTTGGAGCTATGTATCAAGAGTCTGAAAGCATGCTTACTCCTGGAGTCAGAAACACTACTCTAGAAATCTGTTATATGTTATAAAACAAACAGAAATTGTTCAGTTGTGTTTAACTTACAAAATAATTTAAAAAAAAAGTGGAAACAGGCTGCTTCTAGAGCTTGAAGGAATACTGGAGAAGGTTAAAATATTGAGGCAAGAGTTACAGTACTGAGGACCAAGGTAGTATATTCCAGGGCTCTGCTAGACTCCACCTATCATTCTTCTCTGCTAGTTTCACTTGATGTCATTCTTCAGGTAGGTTTCCTCCTGAGGGAGAAACCATGGCCCCAGCAGATGCAGATTCCCATCCTTCTCTGCATTAGCAACTTGAGAGATAAAAGAGCCCTTTTTTCCCTATTCTTCTAGCATCTATCAAATCAAAACATGTATTGAGTTGACCTACTTAGATCATGAGAACACCCTGTGCCTAATCACTATTTCCAGGAGAGTTGGATGGAAAGTACTGGTGTCCCAGGACAAGTATGCTAGAAGTTTAAAAATAAATGCATAAGTAAATCACATATCCACTGTGAGTCAGAGGATTATGTTCAAGAGCACACATCATATTACAATATTAAAGAAGTGGTTTTAAAAAGAAAACAACTAAAAGACTAGATGCCTAAGTTAGTGGTAACGTTGTGTGCATATGCTGAAACATCATTTAACCATCTCAAAATCGTGTTTTTCTAGAATTTTTTTTGAGTATATGAAAAGATGGATATGATATTATAGCAAAAACAAAACAAAAACATACTACATATTTTCAGAAAATGCACTGAAAATGATCAAAATTTAGGACATTAAATTACTGGGGTTTTATTTCTTAAAATTTTTCTGGGCATTTAAAATTTTCTACACTTGCAATTAATTTTACAATAAGATAGTTTAAAATACCTGATAAATATCAGGAAATAGAAATACAATGGCTACTCTTAGGGCAATCAGATGTGAGTTGGTAATCTTGGTAGAGAAACTATGTATTAATAGATCCAAAGGTACCTCATATGGTAAAGAATTTGTCTGCAGTGCTGGAGACCTGGGTTTGATCCCTGGGTTGGGAAGTTCCCCTGGAGAAGGAAATGGCAACCCACTCCAGTATTCTTGCCTGAAGAATCCCACAGACAAAGCCTGGCAGGCTACAGTTCATGGGGTCGCAAAGAGTCTGACATGACTGAGTAACTAACACACACACACACACACACACATTAATTTCTTCAGTTGTTGTTCAATCACTTAGTTGTGTCTGACTCTGCAACCCCATGGAGTGCAGCATGCCAGGCTTACCTGTCCTTTCTCCAACACCTAATACCATCCTCCTTTTAGGTCCAGTATAGTTTTTAAAGGTTCAAAATATAGGAGGTATATATTTGAGTTTCTTACTATGTTTTAGGAAATTGGGGATATTGTCTAAGACTCACCTGGAATTGATCTTTGAGCTCAATCATCCATTCTGCATCCAGGCAGCATCTTCAAAAGCAAAGTCATATTACCTATTTTAATTGACAAAGTGAGTTGAGGCAAAGTTGAAAATTCAAATATGTTGTATAATTAGTAACACTGTAGTCCTAGACCTTAATGTCAAATGGTAAACTTATGAAACAATGAACATCATAAAGGGCAAGCTCTTCTTTATTAACGTTTTCTATTATCTCCATTGGAAGGGGTAGTGTCAAACCCCATGAAATGACAGTATAAGGTGAAAGTGTGAGAGCAAGTCAAATAAATCCAGTTGCTCTTCTGTCAAATTCAAGACAGAGCTAAAGTGATGCAGAAAGGAGGGTGATATCCAAAGAATATTAGAAAGAACTAGTGAGGTCAATCTTACTCTTGATGAGATGGTTAAACAGTGATGATGAAAAATGACAACAGACTTCCACTTCTATTCAAGATCTATTAATGGCCTGAATATATAATACCTTCCTACATGAATGAACTAAAAATCCAGGCCAAAATACATGAAACAAGATTCTTAAGGTACTGGATATCAGGCAAGAAAGGACTGTGATTCCTAAGGCTTAGGAAACAAACTGGTTAACCTGACTATTGATAAAATGGGCAGGGTAAAGAAAGATGCTTTTTAAAAGGGTACCAGATTTCAGAGGCAGAAACATCGAACAGGTCACATACTATCAAAATTGGGGTTCAATGCATGAGACAGGGTGCTCGGGGCTGGTGCACTGGGATGACCCAGAGGGATGGGATGGAGAGGGAGGTGGGAGGGGGGTTCAGGATGGGGAGCACATGTACACCCATGGTGGATTCAGGTCAATGTATGGCAAAACCACTACAATATTGTAAAGTAATTAGCCTCCAATTAAAATAAAGAAATTAAAAACACTGATGGAGGCACATGAGCAAGCAAGATAGGGATAAGAGGGGTGACGCTCTTGCTGGAGTTTTTGGGGTTTGTTGGTTGGTTTATTTTTTTCCTGTTTGATTTGTTTCTGTGCTCTCCTGTCATATTCTTTGAGTTCAGGGATCAGATCAGATCCCGAAAAACAATGCAATTTATGGTCAAAGATCAGTGAGTCAAGGGCCAGGAAAGATTTATTTAAAAAAAATGATACATAGCCTTCTGACAGCTGTACATTTAAAGAGAGATGAGTTCTGCAAGGGAGCTCAAACCAAAACAGCTGAATTTAAAGACAGGCCCATTTTCTCTAGAGGGTTGATGAGCCATATTTTATCCTACCTTATGCTAAATCTTTCTAACTCAAACTACAGTGAAAGAATGGCAATTGTCCACTGAGTTGAGGTAGTAACTCAGCTTGAATCCCAGTATGCCTTCAATTTTCTAACTAATAGAAGTGAAAAGAAGATGTGTAAGAAATAGTCCTCATTTGTCCTTATTTGAAGTATTTCCTTTTTATCATTACAGAAACATAATAAGACAATTAATAAGCTATTAAAATCATTTAAATATTCATAAAAAAGAAGACAACTTCTTTAGTTTCAGCATGAACATACAGGCACCCCTTCCCACTAAATGTGCTCTGGTCTTTATGGCTTTCATTTGCTCTTTTATAGCTGGAATTTCTGCCAAGTTTCTAGTGGAATAAGATGTGTTTATGACTAAGACTGAATTTCACAGCTTCAGGACACTTCAACTAGATACTTTAAAAACTTGGTATCTGAAACTAGATACCTGAGAAATATGTCTCTATGAAATTTGACAGGTGAAGATTTACTTTCTAATCTTGCAACATGTCTGGCGTGGGCATGGAGGAAGAGAATGAGCTCACGCTTGACAGCCTTGAACACCGCGTATCACAAAGGCCAGCATCAAGCCCTACCGTAATACACTGGCTGGCCGGCTAGTACTGTCACCATGGAATCCCAGTGGCTTTCATGCTGTGGAATTTATAATTTGAAGGCCATTTAAGAGTACGAACATCTGGAGAGAGTAGCACAGAGTGTGCCAAGAATCCTAAGAACCTTTTGACCCTTTCAACTTCTCCACAGATTTCATGAGACAGCAGTATGAAAAGAGGGCAGGAAAGGGACATTGCTAAGTTGGCCACAGGCTTTGGCCTGCAGGCTGAGGCAGGGACACAAATGCTCTTCTCTGAAGAGGACTTTGATAAGTCATCCACTTTTGTGATATACGTGACTGTCCTATTTTTTTTTGACCCACGAAAGAACAAAAATGTCTTTCTAAAAAGGAAGTAAGAAGACATAGCTTCCCTTTAAATGATGGAAGCACTTGAGCTATGGTATTCCTCAGCATACACTTGATCTGTAGATAAACTCCCAGAGAGTTGTAAAAATCAAAGAGGCACCAGTGTTCAACCATCAAGAAAAATCAGTACCACCGGTACGGTTTCTAAGTGAAACAAATATGGTTTGGGAAGATGAGGCTGTCTAAAAAAAAAGAAAATTGAAATAGAGGCATGGGGATAATAGCAGTTTTATTAAATGCCTCATAGACAATTCAGATCTGTGGTATTTGTTAAAAACAAATGATATGGATATTTTGTTGAAATGGTGAGCCAGGTCTGGGCAAGATCAGGAGACAGTATGAAGGCTGAAAAAAGAGTTGAGTACAAGCTTTGAAATTCAAACAAATGAATAAATGATTTAAATAGTACAGATTTTTGTTTGTGCTGGTACCATAAAGCATTCTGCCTTAATGCAAATCATAGAAGGCTGTAGGCAGTGCATGTCATGGTGCCAGTCAGGAGAATCTATCATTCTTTGTAAAGTGCCATTCTTTGCTTTCTGAGACTATGTGTTGCATTTTATTGTTTAAGGATACATTCATAATTCATCACCACATTTTTTTTTTACCACTTACTTAAATCTATGTATTTTTCTTCTGAATATGTATACTGCCATCATAACTGTACTGTAAAATCCCTTGAAAAGAAGATAAAAAGAAGATTTTCAATAAACTGATTAGGGAAATGGAGATTAACATTGATGCTAATGCAATTTATATGAGATCTCCTCATATGTTCCTGTCATCTGCCAAGGTCATATGGTCTCCAGAGGACAAACACCATATTGAGGAATTGGTCATTTGCATCTAAGTGGTCAATATTAAGTTTGCAGAATTATTCACACATCTTCTCACAGTAAGTCCCCTACATACGAACCTACAACTTGTGAACTTTCAAGATATGAAAGTGCATCTGGTTCCAACAAGGAACCAGAACTTGTTCCATCAACAGCATGAATGGAATTGCAGTTTGCCCTCCATCACCTATTGCTGATGATCCTCCAGCTCCCACCTCCTTCCCCTCTCCCACTCAGTAACCCTTCTTGCCTGTTCACTTGTTGCCAGCCCCTGTACGCCAGCTATTGTACTGTACTACTGTACTTTTCAAGGTACTGTAAGATTAAAACCTGTTGTGTGCTTGTTTGCTTTTTATGTATTGTGTGAAAAGCATTATAAACCTACTACAATACAGTACTATATAGCCAACTATATTAGTTGGGTGCCTAGGCTAACTTTGTTGGATTTACAAACAAACTAGACTTACAGACGCACTCTCAGAATGGAACTCGTTTGTATGTAGGAGATATACTGTATTATCTTTTGGATGCTTGCAGGGTCTTTAGTGATATCCTCTGTTTATTCCTGGTATGGATAATCTTTGTCTCTTTTTTGTCATTCTTACTAAAGATTTATCCACTAATTTTTTAAAGAAATAATCAGCACTTAACTTCACTGATGTTTTCTATCTTTTTTTCTGTTTTCAAATTCATTGATTTCTTTTCAGTTATTTCCTTCCTCTGCTTGTGGTGGTGGTAGTTTAGTTGCTAAGTTGTGTCTGACTCTTGTGAACCCATGGACTGTAGCCTGCCAGACTCTACTGTCCATGGGATTCTCCAAGCAAGAATACTGGAGTGGGTTGCCATTTCCTTCTCCAGGGGATTTTCCTGACTCAGGGATCGAAGATGGGTCCCCTGTATTGCAGGCGGATTCTTTACTGACTGAGCTACAAAGGAAGCCCTTCCTCTGCTTGATTTGGGTTTATTCTTTCTTTCTTACATTCTTTAAGTGGGAACTTAGATTACTGATTTGAAACTTTTCCTTTTACCAAATGTATGCGTATCGTGTTATCACTTTCTATTTTATCCATGGTTAGTTATATGTCACAAATTTTGATATGCTGTATTTTCATTCATTTCTAGGTCATTTAAAAAAAATTCTATTTAGAATTTCCTCTTTGACCCATTGATTCTCTAGGAGTATGCTATTTAGTTTTCATGTCTTTGGAAATTTTATATTCATTTTTAGATTCCACATATAAATGAAAACATACAGTATTTATTCTTCTCTGATTTGTTTCGCTACACATCATACCTTCCCAGTCCATCTATTTTGTTGCAAATAGCAAATTCATATTCTTTCTTATGACTAATATTCCATTGTATATAAATACCAGTTCTTATTTAATCATTCATCTGTTGATGGACATTTAGATTGCTTGAATAACTTGGCAATTTTAAATAATACTGCTATGAACATTGGGATGCACATATCTTTTCAAATTAGTATTTTTGTTTTCTTCAAATAAATACCCAGGAGTGGAAATGTTGAATTGTATACTAGTTATGTTTTTAATATTTTGAGAAACCTCCATACTGTTTTCCATAGTAGCTGTACCAATTTACATTCCCAACAACAGTGTACAAGGGTTCCCTTTTCTCCACATCCTCCCCAACACTTATTTGTTGTCTTTTTGACAAGGGTCATTCTGACAGGTATGAGGTGATATTTCATTGTGGTTTTATTTTACATTTTCCTGATGATCAGTAATGTTGAGCATTTTCACGTGCCTACTGGCCATCTGCATGTCTTTGGGAAAATGTCTATTCAGGTCCTCTGCCCATTTTTTAAGTCATTTTAATTTTTTGCACTGAGTTGTATGAGTTCTTTCTATATTTTGGACATTAACCCCTTATCAGACATATCATTTGCAAATATTTTCTCTCATTCAGTAGGGTGCCTTTTTATTTTGTTGATGGATTTTCTCACTGTTTAAAAGATTTTAAGTGCTATTTATTTATGTTTTTCTTCCCCTTGCCAGAGGAGACAGATAAAAAAAAATTACTAAGCCTGTGCCAGAGTGTACTGCATATGATTTCTTCTAGGAATTTTATGGTTTCTGGTCTCATATTTATGTCTTTAATCCATTATAAGTTTATCTTTGTATATGGTGTAAGAAAATGTTCTAATTTAATTCTTGTACATGTAGCTATTCAGTTTTCTCAGCATGACTTACTGAAGAGACTGTCTTTCCCCCACTGTGTATTCTTGCCTCTTTTGCCCTAGATTAACTGACCATATGTGCATAGGTTCTTTTCTGGGCTCTATTCTGTTCTACTGATCTATATGTCTGTTTTAATGCTGGTACCATACGGTTTTGATTACTGCAACTTTGTAGTATAGTCCGAAGTCAGGAAGCATGATTCCCCTGGCTTTGTTCCTTTTATCTCAAGATTGCTATGGCTGTTCAGGGTCTTTTGTACTTCGATGAATTTTTGAGATTTGTTCTAGTTCTGTGAAAACTGCCACTGGTAGTTGGATCAAGATTGCATTAAATCCTGAGATTGCTTTGGGTAGTATGATCATTTTAACAATATTAATTCTTCCAATCCGTGAACATACAGTATCTTTCCATTTATTAGTAACATCTTCAATTTTCTTCATAGATGTCTTATAGTTTTCAGCATATAGGTCTGTCACTTTCTTGCTTAAATTTATTCCTAGGTATTTTATTCTTTTAGATGTGATTATAAATGGGACTATTTTCTTGCATTCTTTTTTCTGACTGCTCATTATTAGTGTATAGAAAAGCAACATATTTCTGTACATTAGTCTTGTACTGTGCAACGTTATTGCATTCACTTACTACTTTTAACAGTTTATCTGACACAGATTTTAGAGTTTTCTATTTATAGTACCACATCATCTATACATATTGACAGTTTTACTTCTTTCCTTCCAATTTGGAGGCCTTATACTTTCTTTTTCTTATCTGATTGCTGTGGTAATGACTTCCAATACTGTGTTAAACAAAAATGACAAGAGTGGACATTCCCATCTTGTTCCTGATCTTAGAGGAAAAGCTTTCAGCTTTTCACCACTAAGTCTAATGTTAACTGAGTTTGTCATAAATGGCCTTTATTACAGTGACATATTTTCTGTGTGCACTAACTTTGCTCAGAGTTTTCATCATAAATAAATGTTGAATTCTGTCAAATGCTTTTTCTGTGTCTATTAAAATTATCATGCGATTTTTATCCTTCCTTTTGTTAATGTGGTGTATCATATGGATTGATTTGCAGATATTGAATAACCCTTTCATTCTGGAATAGATCCCACTTAATCATGCTATGTGATCCTTTTTACATCTTGTCAAATTTGGTTTGCTAATATTTTGTTGAGTATTTCTGAATTTATAGTCATCAGAGATATTAGCCTATATATGTTTTTATTTTTTTGTAGTGTGTTTCATTTTGGTATCAGGTAGTCTCATAGAATGAGTTTTGGAATGTTCCTTTTCCTGAACTTTTATTTATGGTTTTGAGCAGTTATCTTTGTATAGTTTCTTTAATAATTGCTCTTAGTGTCATATTACACATGTATAACTTATCACAATCTTCTGGTGTTACCATTTTACCAGTTTGAATAAATGAATTTAGTAAAGTCACAGGATACAAAATTAATACAGAGAAATTCCTTTCATTCCTATACGCTAACAATGAAAAATCAGAAACAGAAATTAAATAAACAATCCCATTCACCACTGCAACTAAAAGAATAAAATATCTAGGTACAAATCTACCTAAAGAGACAAAAGACCTGTATGCAGAAAACTATAAGACATTGATGAAAGAAATCAAAGATGACACAAACAGTTGGAGAGACATACAATGTTGTTGGATTAGAAGAATCAATATTGTGAAAATGATTATACTACCCAAAAGAATCTACAGATTCAATGCAATCTCTATCAAATTATCTGTGACACTTTTTACAGAAAAAAACAAAAAGTTTACAATTTGTATGGAAACACAAAAGACTCCAAGTAGCAAAGGCAACCTTGATAAAGAAAAATGGAGCTGGAAACCTGGGCTCAGACTATGCTACAAAGCTATAGTCATCAACACAGTACCATACTGTACCCTGGTGTTCACTGTAGCACTATTTACAATAGCCAGAACATGGAAGCAACCTAGATGTTCATCAACAGGTGAATGGATAAAGAAGATGTGGTACACACATACAATGGGAATATTTCTCAGCCACAAAAAGGATTGCATTTGAGTCATTTTTAATGAGGTGGATGAACAACCTAGAGGGGTGGGATGGGAGGTAGGAGGGAGGTTCAAGAAGGAGGGGACATATGAATACCGATGGCTGATTCATGGTGATGCATGGCAGAAACCAACACAATATTTTAAAGCAATTATCCTTCAATTTAAGTAAAATGTTTAAGAAAAAAGAAGGCAGGGCACATATATACAATGGAGTATTATTCAGCTATAAAAAGGATCAAAGTTGAGTTAGCTGCAGTGAGGTGGATGAACCTAGAGCCTGTTATACAGAGTGAAGTCAGTCAGCAAGAGAAAAACAAATACCTATATTAACACACACACACACACACACAAATATATATGAAGTCTAGAAAAATGGTACTGATGAACCTATTTGCAGGAAAGGAATGGAGACACAGACGTAGAGAATGGACTTGTGAATACATATGGGGAAGGAGAGGGTAGGACAAATTGAAAAAGTAGAATTGACATATATACACTATCATGAATAAAACAGATAGCTAGTGAGAAGCTGCTATATAACATAGGGAGCCCAGCTTGGCTCTCTGTGATGACCTAGATGGGGGGGGGGATGGAGTAGGGGAGGGAGGCTTAAGAAGGAGGAGATATACATATAATTATGACTGATTCACAATGTTGTTCAGCAGAAAACAACACAACATTGTAAAACAACTTTCCTCTAATTAAAAAATAAACTTAAAAAAAGAAAAAAAAATCTTACTTCCCTTTACATCTTTTACTCCCTTCCATTTATAACATCTGCTTATTAAAAAGCAGAGGCACTACTTTGCAAACAAAGGTCTATCAAGTCAAGGCTATGGTTTTTCCAGTAGTCATGTATGGATGTGAGAGTTGGACCATAAAGAAAGATGAGCACTGAAGAATTGATGCCTTCAAACTGTGGTGTTGGAGAAGACTCTTGAGAGTCTGTTGGAGTCCGTTGGAGATCAAACCCGTCTATACTAAAGGAAATCAGTCCTGAATATTCATTGGAAGGACTGATGCTGAAGCCGAAACTCTAATATGTTGGCCATCTGATGCAAAGAACTGACTCATTGGTAAAGACCCTGAAGCTGGAAAAGATTGAAGGCAGGAGGAGAAAGGGATGACAGAGAATGAGATGGTTGGATGACATCACCAACTTGATGGACATGAGTTTGAGCAAGCTCCGGAGTTGGTGATGGACAGGGAAGCCTGGTGTGCTACAGTCCATGGGGTCATAGAGTTGTACACGACTGAACTGAACTGAATTTATAACATGATTATCATATATTTCCTCTACATGCATTCAGAACCACATCAAACAGTATTATAGTTTTTGATTCCACTGTTACCCCTAATTTAGAAAACTCAAGAGGAGAAATATTTACTGTATTTATTTGCTACCATAATTTTGCTTATCATGCATTTTCAACCTTCCTGATGCTCCAAGGTTTCTTCTTTAATCATTTTTTTTTTCTTTTTAGGAAACTTACTTTAGACACTCAAGGTAGGCATGCTGGTGAAAATCTGGGGGTTTTACCATATCATAGATTGGGAATGCTGTCTGTAACTACATGAATATCTGTGCATATGTTGCCTAAGTAAATCATAGTCAATTTTCATGAATTCTCCATGTGTAGTTGGAAATAATATGAATTTTTGATTCTCAGAGTTTGATATTTATACAAGATCCACCTGATTAATTATATTGTTGAGTTTTCTTACAATTTTTTTGGTTTACTTAATCTGTTTTTCTGAAAAGTAAATTTCCAGTTGATACTCAGTTTTCCTGTATTTCTCTTTATATTTTCAGTTTTTTTCTTATGAATTTGGTTCTGCTGAGTTATTAGGTGTATAAATATTAATACCTGTTTTATATTCATTGAGAATGTCACCTTAGCATTACAAAAGTATTCTTATCTGTCTCTTTTTATGTTTTGTTTGATGTCTACCTTCTCAGATATCAGGTTTAAGACCTTTACTTTCTTTTTATTTGCATTTACATGTTTATCCATTGTGCATTTAAAATATTTTATTAGCTGTCTTTTCTTTATACATCATAGAGTTATGTTCTACTCTGTAAGTGACTTTTATTTTTTCTTCATAAAGTAGGCATGTGAAGCTTAGTTGAATATTTTTACATTGTTTAAAGTACATACATACATATAGTTTTGAGCTGTGCCATTTATTTTATTCTGTTTCTCTGTCTCTCTCACATGCACACTTTTTGGATTCTTTTGGTATATAGTAAAGTTTGTATCTTTTGCTGTAGTTGATGTCGTTAAAATATGACTTTTTAATAGTATTTTATTCCATCTAATTTTTAGCTATTATCTTTTAGTTCTGCATTATGAGAAATATTGAAATTAGCTAAAACTATCTGCTCCCTACTATCTGACATTTTTATTCAGTTAATATCTCTAAGGCCATAAAGTGAACTTATTCTATTTTACTTACACTTTCCTCATAACCCTACCACTCTTAATGTTTATACTCCATATATGGTATCAGGAAGCATAATCATTAAGTACTATCCTTCCTTCATTATAACTATAATTTTGATTTATGTCTATAGGTAAAAATGAATTTAAAGCTTCTGCTGACACTGCTCTAGTCATTTTAATTGACAACTTATTTCTTTACTTGATTCTTCAAGAAGAACTTGTAAAAATAATATTCTCTAAGCCTTTATTTTTGAAAGTGAGTTTGGGTGTATTTTTCTGTTTTATTTTTTTCCCATTTATTTTTATTAGTTGGAGGCTAATTACTTTATAATATTGTAGTGGGTTTTGCCATGCATTGACATGAATCAGCCATGGATTTACATGTGCTCCCCATCCTGATCCCCCCTCCCACCTCCCTCCCCATCCCATCCCTCTGCGTCATCCCAGGGCACCAGCCCCGAGCATCCTGTTATAGGATCTTTTAAAAAATAGTCACATCATGTCACAGTATGTACACATTTATTTGTAGAGTATGGCTGAAGATCCAAACATGTTTCATGCAGTAGTGAATTAGAATTACATATGTCAGCTATCAGTTATGGGCCAAAATGTATGATTCTCTCAGCAAGCCTACAAAATTATTACTTTATCCATTATAGAAAACATGTCTAGATTTGGAAATATTAATTAACTTAGCCAAGATAACTCAGCAAGCAAGGGGCAAAGCTCACATTTGGTTTAAAAATCCAATCTTCTGAGCCACTCTTAGGAAGCCAGTTGCCTAGGTAATCCTCACTTCCATTACAAGGATGCAAGGTGCTATTTTAGGAGTAGTTCCTTCTTCTCTGGAGTACTCTATTCAGCATCCTGGGGCATTAGCAATTATTCTGTACAAGTCAAGCCCTAGTTTTATTTAACAAGGCCCGGTAAGATAGGATTATAAAAGAGATTTCATAAAGCATATGTGCACACGCACACACATACACACTATTAAGCAGTAATTATATAGGTGACTGGACTTCCCTGGTTGCTCAGAGGTTAAAGCGTCTGCCTGCAATGCGGGAGACCTGGGTTCGATCCCTGGGTCAGGAAGATCCCTAGAGAAGGAAATGGAAACCCACTCCAGTATTCTTGCCTGGAGAATCCCGTGGACTGAGGAGCCTGGTGGGCTACATACAGTCCACCGGGTTGCAAAGAGTCGGATATGACTGAGCGACTTCACTTTCGCTTTCACTTTCATATAGATGACTAACACCAAGAAATTTACCAGGCAAATTTCAATCTTAACTGTCCAGCAGGATATTAATTTTACATTCAAATACATTTTCAATCCAACCACTTCCCAGCACCTCCACAGCTATTATGTTTAGTCCAAGATACTCCCATCTCCCTTTACTTTTCTTCAATGATCCCCTAAATGGCTTCATTACTTCCACTTTTGCTGTACAGTTAATTTCCCACATTGTGGCCAAGGTGATCTTTAAGAACATAAACCAGATCCTATCAATCATCTTTCAAAATTCTCTAGTAGCTGCTTTAACAGACAATAAAAGGTAAGTCCTTGTACTAATCTGACAGGATTATTTGATTTTTAATTGTTGATTTGTAAGAGTTCTTTATAAATTCTGGATATAACTACTATATCTGGATATAAGCGCTATATCAGAATTATGAATTACAACTATTTTTCCTCATCCTTCAGTTGTCTTTTCACTTTCTTTATGTGTCCTCTGAAATACAAAAGGTTTCTTTTGCTGCTTGTACTTTTAGTGCCATATCTAAAAAGGATTTGCTTAACTCAATGTCTAAAGAATATTTTTAATTTTAAGATTAGTATAATTTTAGCTCTTGTAATTAGGTTCCATGATCCATTTTGAGTTATTTTTTGTGTATGATATAAGAAAGGAGGTACAACTTCATTGTTTTGCATGTGGATGTCCAGTTGACCCAGCACCATTTATTGAAAAAACTTTTCTCTTCCCATTTAATGTCTAGGTATAATTTTTAAAAACCAATTAACCATAAATGTAAAAATTTACTTCTAGATTATCAATTTTCTTCCATTGACCTGTATGTCTCACCTTGACAGGACGTCACTGGCTAAGTTACTGTCACTTTTACACTAAGTTTTGCAGTTCAGGAGTGTGACTCTTCCAACGTTTTCCTTTTTCAAGATCATTTGACCATTATACATCCCTTGAATTCCCATGTGAATTTTATGATCATCAATTTCTGCAAAAAAGTTAACTGGGATTTTGACAGGGACTGAATTAACACTATAGATCAAATTATGGAAAACTGACACCTTAACAATATTAAATCTTCTGTTCCATGAACATAGGGGGCCTTTCCATTCACTCAGGTCTTCTTTAATTTCTTTTAAAGACAGTATTTTGTAGTTTTCAGAGTATGAGTTTTATACTTCTTTTGTTAAATCTATTCTACATATTATATTTTCCAATATGCTATTATAAAAGAAATTTTTTAGTTTTAAATTTTCAATTAGAGGATAATTGCTTTACAATGTACAAATTTTCTTAATTTTTAGTTTTTTATTGCTAGGGTACAGAAATAAAATAGATTTTGTGTATTGATCTTACAACGTGGCTGAAATCACTCCTTTATTAATTCTATTTTTTTAGTGATTCCTTCTAAGTTTCAATATACAATATTGTGTCATCTGTCAAAAAATATAGTTTTACTTCTTCCTTTATAGTCTGGATTTTTAAAAAAAATTTTCTTGCTTAATTGCCCTAGGCAGAGGCAATACAACGTTAAGTAGAAGTGGTGAGAGTGAAAGTCCTTGTCTTATTTCTGATCTTAAGGGAAAGACATTCAGTTATTTACCAATAATAATTACAGTGTTTAATGTGGACTTTTAATGGATAGGTCACATTTTCTTCATTTCTTTTCTTGGATACTTAACATTTTTAGATACTATCAATATATTGTAGCAGCTCTGGATACTAGTCAAAGCTATGGTTTTTCCAGCAGTCATGTATGGATGTGAGAGTTGGACCATAAAGAAAGCTGAGCACCAAAGAACAGGTGCTTTTGAAACATGGTGCTGGAGAAGACTCTTGAGAATCCCCTGGACTGCAAGGAGATCAAACTAGTCAATCTTAAAGGAAATTAGTCCTGAATATTCGTTGGAAAGACTGATGCTGAAGCTGAAGCTCCAATACTTTGGCCACCTGATGCAAAGAACTTGACTCACTGGAAAAGACCCTGATGCTGGGAAAGATTGAAGGCAGGAGGAGAAGGGGACAACAGAGGATGAGATGGTTGGATGGCATCACCGACTCAATGGACATGAGTTTGAGCAAGTTCCAAGAGTTGGTGATGGGAAGGGAAGCCTGGCCTGATGCAGTCCATTGGTTTGCAAATAGTCGGACACGACTGAAGGACTGAACTGGATACTAATACCCCCTCTTGGGTTCACTGGTGTCACTTGCTTGTGTTTTGGTTTAGCGGTTTGCCTGTACTGTTTTAGTGAAGCCTATTTCCCCAGCAGGTTGTATCCTGTGATGTAGCTCTTCAGAGGGCACAGCCTTGGACATGCACACATTCACCCTGAGGTAACAATGACTTCAGCAGGCTCTCTTTTGTGTCTTTCCCTGATCTCTCTAGACTCTCTGCTATGGCTGGATTCACATGCAACTGTTATACTGATGTTGCTATGGTTTCAGTACTGCCCTGAGGCATAAATTCCTCCACAGTCTGATCTCATTAATAGTTATCTCTTTAGAAGTAATCTTTGAGGCCAGTGTTTGAGGTCTGTTGCCACCCTAGGAGGACTTTTCTTAGCTACCTCCTTCACTGACTCTCTCTGATACACATCTAGCTGGTTTAGTTTAGCTTACCATTCTCACTGAGCAACCAGCTTTTTTGTAATTGTACCATTAAAAACCTCCATGGGTTTGGGGAGTTCCCTTAGCCTTTAACTACCCACGTTTTGTTCCAAATGAAGTAATTTCCCTTAGGAAGAGCTTCAGAGTTCTCTGGTCTTACAGCCTGCCTCTTCCCCTGAGCAAAATCATACTGATCCAGTGCTGAGGGCATGAAATGTGGCCCAGTTCACTAGGGACACCTCTACCTCATGAGCAGGATACTGGGCAGGCGTACCACCTTCTGGTCTTCTTGTTTCACTTCTTCTGGCACAGAACCTCCACCTGCTGAGTGGGCTGGGGTGATAGTGACTGGAGCCCCAGTATTGCTGACCTGCCAATGTTGGAGTGAGGCTCTTTCCAAGAAGTGGGGGCTGGGCTGAGAAAGAGATCTCCCAGGTCTCTCAATATACTCTTTCCTGGAATAGAGTTTCTGAAACTCCAAGTTGCTGGGATGGAGACAGGCTGGTGGCCTGTCCCTCTGAGGGAGATACCACTGTTCCGAACTGGAACCTGGGGACAGAGAAAGCCCTGTGTCCTGTCCATATCCTGTCATAAGGGAGCTCCAATCACACTGAATTGGGAGGGAAATACTGGGAAGAGGTCGTGGTTCAAATTTCACAGACTCTCATTGTACTTACTGAGATTTGGAAGTCATTCTTGAATATTGTTTTAAACTTGATACATGTTCTTGAAACAATTTTCAGAGATTTTAAATGGTTGCTTTGAGACAATACATAAAATTTTCACCAGTTATGGTTGTTTCACCAGAAAAAGAATCTGCAAATCTACTCATCTTCTCATGTCATCATTCTAGAAGTCATTTTGTAATTCTTAATAAACTATCTTTGCGTTTGTCGTTTTAAATGGAGCCCCGTAGGTCAATGGAAGACCTGACAGTGTTTCAAGCCTCTGCTCATATCGCCCCAACTCTCATCACCTCCTGGTCTCTCTGGTAAAGCCTAATTTCCACTCCCAGTGCTCTGAGCCCCGCAAGGGCTCTCCTTCCTCCCACCCATCTAGCAACCACTGCTGCCTTCTACCCCATGGGGTGTGGACCTGGACAGACAGACAGAGAGGACTGGAGTCAGATGACTGTGCTCCATGGCATTGTGGGGGTCAGAGCTTGGCGATGGCTATCCATGCCCCCAGCTATCAGTGCCATAGCCTCATTTAGAGTCAATTTGGAGGTGCTAAGACCTTCAATCACGCTCATTTCAAGCAAAAATCAAGTGAGCCCCAGGATGGAGGTTGAAATCCCTTTGAGACTGCTCATCTGTGAACCATGGATAGTTAGATGCTTGGCTCAACTTTTCCACCTTCTAAAGTCTTACTGGTTTGGCTACTGGTGGGAGATGAACCAGAAAGCCAGTGGACTACATGTGCTCCAAACCTCAGGTCAGGCTTCCAGGAACCTTTGAAGGTTTGCACTTGCCCTGTCCATGTTCTCTTACAGGAGGAAAGATGATGTGAATGAAGAGAAAATGAAAAACAAACAAAAAACACCATGGCAGGTTGAGAAAGAGACCCATGGAAAGAAACACTTATAGGCTGTCTCCTGCCTACAATAGCACTTCCCCTCATCCTCCCTTCTACAACCTGGTGGTCAATCCTATTTATTCTTCATCATGTTTTGGCTTAGATGTCACTTCCTCTGAAAATCTTTCTCTCCAGTTTGGATTAAGTATTGCCACATGCTTTGAAATAGTCTCTCCTTTCCTCATCTAATTACCTATGTTCAAGTGTCTATTTGCTCAATTATATCCTATCAAAACTCTTGAGGGCAGAGACTATTTTCTTGGTCATCACTGTACCTCTGAGTTCTTCCACAGTTCCAGGCATCACATGTTGAATACATCACCATGAAATGATGATTAAATAGACAGACAAGCCTTTCAGATGTGATGTCTGGGCTGATTTCTGAAAGAGGACAAGGAGATGATAGGAGGCAATGTGAGAGGAACATGGAAAGGCATAGAGGTGTGATGTAGCGAGTATATCTATGGGGCGGGCCAGTTGTTCCCTGGGACTGGAATGTAGGGTACAAATTGATGTGTACAGAGATACTTGGTGCACAATATTAATGAGATTGGCCTCCATCTAGAAAGTAACATGAAGCCACTGGAATGATTTAAGATGTAAAGTTAGCACTTTACATCTTAGTGAGATCACTCTGGGTCCAATATGAGAAAGCTTGGCTATTACAATCACTCACATAGGAGGAAAAGAAAGCCTGGGTTAGGGCAGTGGAGGTACTGAGGAAGGAATGGATTAAAGTGGCCCTAAAATCAGACTCAATGATTGATGGAACATGGGATATGAAAGAAGAATGCCTACAAGTGCTCTAACTTAGATGTCTAAGTGATAGAGATGCAGTAAGTCAGGTAGAAGAAGAGAGGGAAGAGGGGGTGTGAGGTCAGGAGCATAAGGGAAGATCAGGACTTTGTTGTGTATATATTAGCTAAAATGCCTTTGGGATATGTTGGAGATAGGGTAACTTAATGTCAACCAGATATATGTGGCAGCAGGTACCCAGAGGCACTGTTCCATTTTAGGGACATAACATATTTGTAAGTTGGAGTCAGTTTATATTTGGATTTGTAGTTGAATATTGGGGGGTTGACATTGAGAGTATAAACATGCAACACTTTAAAAAATAATAATAAGGAAGTCACACTGCAAAGATCCAGCACAAGATGGACTTAAATACTGTTCCTCTACCTCAGTCCTCAACTTCCTCCATCTCTCTGAATTTATACCTATAATGCTTGTTTTTTTTTTTCTCTTTTTCCTGTTTGATGTCTCCTTATTCATGGGAGAATGGAAATGTTTCATGTGCCTTGTCTGCAGTGAAATTATCCCCTATGTCCTGAAACATCATACTGAGCCAGGTGACCTACAAGGTCACAGACTTATCCTCTGTTACATTGTGTTAACCAAAATATTCATGTGGATTTTTCCATATGGAAAAATTTTCCAGTATTACCACTGCATGTGCACAAGTGTGCATATGTCTGTACACACTTAAACTCACACACATATCACTTGCTTCAGAACTGCTAGTCTATCTTCAATTCAATTCAATGTGCTAAGGTACCTTAAACCTCCAAATCTTTGGCCATGCCATTCCATCTGCTGGAGATTCTTTTCCTCCTCTTCTGTCTGTATGCTGATCTTTCTGGCTAATCCTTACTTGTCCCTCAAGAATGAGCTCACTTAATGCTAACAGGTTCCCACAAGCATCTTTACGGTTCTCAGGTTCACTCAAGAGGTTCTCCCTTATCATCTTCTCATACAGCACGGCAATGATTGATTTTCTTCCACATGTCATCTTCTCTATGTTGAGAATCTTGAAAGCCAGGGCTGCTCAGTTCTTGGCTTTTAATATGTACCAAATGAGGTGATGCTGAAGAATGAGAGGCTATGGGTGAAGGTTTAGGAAAACCTTCCAAGTGCTCTTAGAATGAGGAACAGAAAGTCCACAAGAAGAAAAAAATCAGCAGGGAACTAATAAAATTGCTTGGGATAGTTCACTAAATTTCTACACCCTTTTCAGAAAAAAGGACTTGATGACTCAAGTTAAAGCATAAGTTGCCAGAATTAACAGGTCCAGATTCAGTTTTACTCCCCAGGAACAGAGTTTTAAATTTCATTGTAAAGAAATCATATGCTGGTCATATGTATTGGTAGGTTATTTGCAGGGATGTTCTTATGACTTATTATTCATCAACTGCTTCTTAGGAACAAGCAGTTTCCACCCTAACCAGGCACCAGCAGCCTGGTAGTTGGCAGCTGGGTAGCATCACATCTCCTAGACCGAGAAGGCAGCGGGTTTTCTCTGCTTCCCGGTAAAGGACCCACAGGCATCTGCTGCCATCGGGGCCACTGTGGTTGGTGTGCAGTGATCAGTAAACCAGGCACTGAAGTCTCCAGTTTTATTCCCCTCACTGCAGCCACAGATGATTCATCTTGTCACGGCCATCTGTAACAAATCAAGAATAAAGTAACAGAACCTCACTGCTAAAAGCACTTGTGATTACCAGGGAGCAAACGGGGATTTCTCCTCCACCACAGGAGATCATACTTAGAGAGACGTGAAAACTGTGAGGCATTTGCAGATTCAGCCTATATGCCCTCGTTTCCTCAGCACAAGCTCCTTGAGGATGTTTCTATGATGCAAAAGTCAATCTCTCACCTCCAACTCAGCCCTTTACGACCTGTTCAAACACCTGTCATATGGAGAGTCACTCTTTCTGGGTGCGGTATCATCATCCAAATGCCTCAGCACACTACTGCTGACCCTTTCAGATTATCCCCCTTTGGTCATGCAAACCAAAATGCTATTTCCAGGATTTTTTTCATCCCACCATCAAGATTTTTCCCTTATTCTGCTACCTCCTGCAGTATTTTTTTAAAATTACTTTAGAGTTCATGGGTAATACTACTTTTGGAAAGAGATCTGTAAATCTTCACATTTCACTTTAGCACCAAACTGATATTACATAAGAGAAAAATCTGCAATCCATCATATGAAGGGAAATGAGGATGAATGCAGCATACACCATTCTATAAAATGGTTTTTTCCTGCCTGTGGGAAATAAATGAACAAAATTGACCTGAATAGATACCTAAATGTAAAACATTACAAGCAAGATTCAGCTGTATATAGGAGGGACGAGAAGAGGAGGAGAAAAACTGCAGGGCCCAAGCAATCGTTTTAAACCAAGGACTTCCAGGTGAATGATCTTTCAAAGAAAAATGATCAGGTCCAGATAGAAAACTATGTATTTAACTACAAACAAGGCTGTTTTAAACTTTCTCCTTGAAGTGGAAAAATATCAGACTGAAAAATGATTTTGAGAAATACTTCATGTGATATTAGAATCCATCCACATCTACCTGCCTCAACTAAACATAGACCCAGGGGATTTGGGGTACTTGCCTCCCAATCTATTTTTATCTCGCGAAATACTTACTATTAACATCCAAAGCAAAAGCAGCAGTCTTTTGTGCTTAGAATAAGGAAAACACCCTTTCCTTCAGCTGATATAACCACACTGCCTTTATCAGAATGAGGATCCCAAGCTTTTGAGCATCCCAGGTGTTAGAAAAGCTGCGTATGGCTGCATATGATGCATTCTGCCAAACATGAATGAACCTGCCAGGCTTTGCAAGTCTAGAAATATCTAAAGCTGTCTCAGCAGACATTCTGGAAGCAATTTAAATTTCTGAGGGCTTTGAAAATATGTATTTTTGGTTATCTCACATGGGAAGCGCAGCAATGAAAGCCTGCTGTCTTCTTCCCAGTCCACTGGCTCCCCACTCCTAGCAGGCACAGATAACTTTTTCAGAAGGTTTAAATTCCCCTCAAGCCCTTGTCATAAGCAGACTTCCAAGAGAGTCATTGGGAAAAGTTCAACATGATAATAGCTACAAGCTCTCTAAAGTCCCCTGACTCTATCCTAGTACCTGGTCTAAGGGTTCATGATAAAAACTGGCAAGGTCACAAGTTTTTGCCAATCTGAATTCAACAGACTGTCTAAATGGCCATAACTCCTGACAGGAACCCAGAAAGGTCATCCTCCTTTGGGAAACAACTTAAGTCCCAGCAAACAAGACTATCTCCCATGCTACCAACAAACTCAACCATATTATCATGGCAAGCATTTTAACTGCTGTCATCAACTTGGCAGCAAGAACCCCAAAGGGCATTTGCTCAAGCCCTTTATTTTCAGAATGTTCTATTAGCTTCACTGAACAGAGACTGGGATTATTTAGCCAATGTAGAGGATATTATAATTAGAATAAAAGGCTTCATTCATTGTGAGATTAATGTGTTCCAGGCACCATGGTATCTCCAGTTTTCTTGAAGGGAACATTTCATTGAAAAATGGGCACAATAAAGGACAGAAAGGGTATGGATCTAACAGAAGCAGAAGATATTAAGAAGAGGTGGCAAGAATTATACACAGAGAAAATATACCAAAAAGAAAAAAAATCTTAATGACCCAGATATCTTAATCTTAATGATCAGACCATGATGGTATGATCACTCACCTAGAGCCAGACATCTTGGAGTGCAAAGTCAAGTGGGCCTTAGGAAACATCTCTATGAACCAAGCTAGTGGAGGTGATGGAATTTCAGAAAACCAGCTGCTTCAATGAATATGCTAAAGCCTTTGACTGTGTGGATCACAACAAATTGTGGAAAATTCTTAAAGAGATGGGAATACCAGACCACTTGACCTGTCTCCTGAGAAACCTGTATGCAGATCAAGAAGCAATAGTTAGAATCGGACATGGAACAACGGACTGGTTCCAAATTGGGAAAGGAGTACGTCAAGGCTGTATATCGTCACTCTGCTTATTTAACTTATATGCAGAGTACATCATGAGAAACGCTGGGCTGGATGAAGCACTAGATGGAATCAAGATTGCTGGGAGAACTATCAATAATCTCAGACATGCAGATGACACCACCCTTATGGCAGAAAGTGAAGAGGAACTAAAGAGCCTTGTGATGAAGGTGAAAGAGGAGAGTGAAAAAGCTGGCTTAAAACTCAACATTCAAAAAACAAAGACCATGGCATCCGGTCCCATCACTTCATGGCAAATAGATGGGAAAACAATGGAAACGTGACAGACTTTCTTTTCTTGGGCTCCAAAATCACTGCAGATGGTGACTGCAGCCATGAAATTAAAAGATGCTTGCTCCTTGGAAGAAAAGCTATGACAAACCTTTTATTGTTGCTCAGTCATTCAGTCATGTCCAACTCTTTGCAAACCCATGGACTGCAGCATGCCAGTATTCCCTGTCCTTTCACCATCTCCTGGAGCTTGCTCAAACTCACGTCCATTGAGTTGGTGATGCCATCCAACTATCTCGTCCTCTGTTGGACCGTTGTCAGCAAAGTGATGTCTCTGCTTTTAAAAACGCTGTCTAGCGTTTTTCATAAAAAACTAGGTTTGTCATAGCTTTTCTTCCAAGGAGCAATAACAAACCTATACATTGTATTAAAAAAGAGACACCCCTTTGTCGACAAAGGTCTGTCTAGTCAAAGCTATGGTTTTTCCAGTAGTCATGTATGGATGTGAGGGTTGGACCATAAAGAAAGTTGAATGCCAAAGAACTGATGCTTTTGAACTGTGGTGTTGGAGAATACACTTCAGAGTCCCTTGGACTGCAAGAGGATCAAACCTGTCAATCCTAAAAGAAATCAATCCTGAATATTCATTGGAAGGACTGATGCTGAAGCTGAAGCTCCAATACTTTGGCCACCTGATGTGAAGAGCTGATCCATTGGAAAAGACCATGATGCTGGGAAAGATTGAAGGCAGGAGGAGATGGGGACGACAGAGGATGAGATGGCTGGATGGCATCACCAACTCAGTGGACATGATTGAGCGAGCCCTCGGAGATGGTGAAGGACAGGGAAGCCTGGTGTGCTGCAGTCCATGGGGTCACAAAGATCTGGACACACCTGAGCGACTGAACAACAACAAGGCAACAAGCATGAGTCACTTGATATACATCCCATTTTTCATATTAGAAGACTGAGGCTCAGGGAAGACACATCACTTCTCCATCATCGTGTGGACTAAAAACTGGAAAATCAGAACATAAACTTGGGCAGGGGGACACCAAAGCTACCTCTGTATAAATATATATTGTTCATTTTCCCCAGCAGTCCCCACTCCCCACCCCCCCCCCACCATGATGTGGAAGCAGCACCTCTAATCTTATAATACCACCATTTTCCCTCTTCCACTACAACAAAGGATCCTGGTAGAGGCTGCCAGTCACAGGTGAGTATTTTCCTAGACACAATGACAGGGGCAGACTCTGTGCCAAGGAGTCACAGAGTTCCCAGTTTCTCTGGGATGTGGGCTCTGCTTGGCCCCTCTCTGATGGTGAAGCTGTGAGGACAAGAGCTGTGAGAGTTGGGCTGAAGAACATGTGGAAGATGGATTACAGAAGATAAAGGTGACCACCATGGAGAAGCAGAGCCTGGCAGAGAGAATACCATGATGTCCCCTGTCTCAGAGGCCTGGCTGCACCACTTTCCCTTCCCTTGGTTGTTAGAGTGGATCAAGTTCCGTTTTGTGCCTAAATTTGTTCAAGTGGAATTTCTAAGATAGTCCCTAAGATCTTTAAGAAAAAACTAGAGACTCGCTTTGCTTTTTTCTTTTGTTTTGTCTTGTTTTAATCTTCTCCTAAAACAGTATCTGGCATGGAGTAGAACCTCCAAAATAAAAATGTAAAAAGTAAAATAAAATGAAAGTTAGCATAGAATATTACCCCCTACCTCCTCTTTCTTGAATGCATATTCATGGTAAAGTGATAAGCTAAATACACTAAAAATCAGAGCAAAACAATTACTTCTAAATGAAAATGAGATATTTGACTTTTATGAAGGAAGATCAGACCTACATTTTTCACTCTTTAAGCAAATTTTCATAAAAGATAAGGGAAGTCTTTGAGATAGGCTTCAAAGAGGCAGAAGAGGCAACAGGCAAGAAGATAAAGCAAATTCAGACAGGAAACATGTCATGATGTGGACACTCCCTGTTTAATGATTAGAATCCAGTCATTGGGAGAAGAGAAATAAGTTTTATATTCTGACTATTATTATAGATAACCTTTTTTGAGTGCTTTCTATGAGCCCAGTAAAAGGTATATAATGAAAGTTTCACAACCCTATCAATAAGTATTCCAAGTAGCAGTGAAAGTGAAAGCTGCTCAGTTGCGTCTGACTCTTTGCAAACCCATGGAATTCTCCAGGCCAGAATACTGGAGTGGGTAACCTTTCCCTTCTCCAGGGGACCTTCCCAAACCAGGGATCAAACTCAGGTCTCCCACATTGCAGGCAGATTCTTTACCAGCTGAGCCACAAGGGAAGCCCAAGAATACTGAAGTGGGTAGCCTATCCCTTCTCCAGTGGATCTTCCCAACCCAGGAATCGAACTGAGGTCTCCTGCATTGCAGGTGAATTTTTTTACCAACTGAGCTATCAGGGAAGCCCCCAAATAGTAGTTCCATCCCTAAATTTGCAGCTTCCCTGGTGACTCAGTGGTAAAGAATCCACCTGCCAATGCAGGCGACACAGGTTCAACCTCTGGGTCTGGAAGAGTCCTTGGAGGAGGAAATGACAAGCCATTCCACTATTCTTTTTTTTTTTTTTATTATTAAATAGGAAATGCTTTTATTTTTTTATCTTTTTTATTTTTTTTATTAGTTGGAGGCTAATTACTTCACAACATTTCAGTGGGTTTTGTCATACAGTGATATGAATCAGCCATAGATTTACACGTATTCCCCATCCCGATCCCCCCTCCCACCTCCCTCTCCACCTGATTCCTCTGGGTCTTCCCAGTGCACCAGGCCGGAGCACTTGTCTCATGCATCCCACCTGGGCCGGTGGTCTGTTTCACCATAGATAATATACATGCTGTTCTTTCGAAACATCCCACCCTCACCTTCTCCCACAGAGTTCAAAAGTCTGTTCTGTATTTCTGTGTCTCTTTTTCTGTTTTGCATATAGGGTTATCGTTACCATCTTTCTAAATTCCATATACATGTGTCAGTATGCTGTAATGTTCTTTATCTTTCTGGCTTACTTCACTCTGTATAAGGGGCTCCAGCTTCATCCATCTCATTAGGACTGGTTCAAATGAATTCTTTTTAATGGCTGAGTAATATTCCATGGTGTATATGTACCACAGCTTCCTTATCCACTATTCTTGCCTGGGAAATCCTATGGACAAAAGAGCGTGGCAGGTTATAGTCCATATGGTCGCAAAAGAGTCAGACATGACTTAGCAAGTAAACAACTCCCTCAATTTAGCAAAAAAGGTAAGTGAAAGAGAGACTTTAACAACGTGTCCTACAGGTGCCTTCTAGTCAATGGTGAGAACAGGTTGGCACAAGGCAATCAAAGTCAATGACCCATGTCCAGTTTAACAAACTGTTTCAACCTATTTAGTATTAGAATATGTGCATGCGTGCATACTCAGAAGCGTCTGACTCTGCGACCCTATGGACTATAGCCCAGCAGGATTAGATAAAAGCCAAAAAAAGCAAAACAACAAGCAGAAGATAAGATTTAAGTAACTGAGGTAATGTGAATTGTATTGCTTAATATCAAGGGAAATCAGAAGTCACAAATAATAAATCATTAAATAACACAATATGACAATACATACAAAATATCATTTTCAGAAGTTCCTAGACTATGGGGAAGGAGAACTGTTTAACTTCAAGGAGATTTAAATCTGGTAGGTATAACATCCAAAGAACCAGTCCTAATGAGATGGATGAAACTGGAGCCCCTTATACAGAGTGAAGTAAGCCAGAAAGATAAAGAACATTACAGCATACTAACACATATATATGGAATTTAGAAGGATGGTAACGATAACCCTATATGCAAAACAGAAAAAGAGACACAGAAATACAGAACAGACTTTTGAACTCTGTGGGAGAAGGTGAGGGTGGGATATTTCAAAAGAACAGCATGTATACTATCTATGGTGAAACAGATCACCAGCCCAGGTGGGATGCATGAGACAAGTGCTCGGGCCTGGTGCACTGGGAAGACCCAGAGGAATTGGGTGGAGAGGGAGGTGGGAGGGGGGATCGGGATGGGGAATACGAGTAAATCTATGGCTGATTCATATCAGTGTATGACAAAACCCACTGAAATGTTGTGAAGTAATTAGCCTCCAACTAATTAAAAAAAAAAAAAAAACAAGCCCTACATCTGTTTGGTCAGTGGAGACTTCTGTGCATGCTTAGGGATAATTTTCCAAAGCCAATAAGATGTAGAGAGCTATAAGACTTTAGCTCCTCCCAGGATAACTTTATGTTGGACCTGACAAAACCCAGGGAAACACTGCAAGTGGTTCATCCACCTCCTCACAGCTCATTTAACTTCCAAGTGGTTCTCAATGACTTGAGGACTTTCCTCTCCTACCAGACTCAAGGCTCAATTTTGCTATGTTCTCTAATTATTGCAGATCATGAAAGCAATCTCTATGGCAGATTATGTTGACAAATTCTCTTCAACTATCTCCTTTTTCTTTATCATTCATTTTGCTACTTCTTTTTGTTGTTAGAGTTTCAGCACTTCCTATGAAATGGAGATTGATGGGCATTGGCCAGCTATTTTCATTAGATGTAACTTTTTTTTCAAATACTCCATCTGAAGTTCCCAGACTCAGAATGTATTCAACATATTAAGCGTATGTTATAAGGATCATGAAAAGTGTAATAGACAATTCTGGGTCAGAATTTTAAAAATTAGCACTATGTTTCTTATTTATAATTTACCACTTTTTTGATTACCACTCAAAAAGAACTTAAGCACAAGCTAGTAGCTCTCCAATCACCCTCCTTGCCTGCAGCCTCTCCTCTTTCAATCCTCTAAATTCAATTGCATAAAGTAAAAAATCATTATTAAAATATAAAGAAAAAAGTTATGTTCCCCAAAGCACCATTTCTAATAAGCCCACCCTATAAAACCAAGTAAATTTATATGGATAATATAAATAGTTTTTAAATAAAAATCAACAATACAGTAAAATTTAAGTAGAATTTGAGATGTGACTATTCAGTGTTTCTGAACAGAGGGAGACCTTATTGATTTAGAAAAAAAGGAAGACTACGCATGAGGGAAGATCAAGTTGGTTAACTGTTTACATTGTTTCCCACTATCTTAGCAGATGTCACCCACTTCTCAAAAAAATCAAATGAATACATGTTTTTCACTGGTTTTTAGAAATTTTTTCCTATTTGCTGAGTGCCGTTTAACTTCCCTTCATAATACCCTGTGAAATATTATAAGGACATCTAATTTTAGTCTTAATATTAGTGGGTGGGACTATGGCTAAGCAACTCGTCTCCAAGTTACAGAGGGGCTGTCAGAACGTAAGGGTATTCAAGTTTTCTGCCTCTCAAGTTGTCACTTGGCAACACACACAAAAAAACTCTAACTATGGACATGTCTACATTATATCAAAATAGCAGATTGACTCAGCTGGGGGGAAAGTATATGCATATTTATGGTATTGTATTGTCAAACATAAGAACTGCCAATTTTTTAATATTTTCATTTTGACTTGGGTGTTGTGAGAATACAGCTGAAATGTGACAAACACTAAGTTAGTAACTGAAATTCAGAGAAGCCAATTTTGAAAAGCACTCATTATGTTGATCATCCACACATATTATACTTTTTGACATACATTTATTAAGAAAACCTGTTTCCTATCACTCCTATAAGTCCTTTTAATGACCATCATGGTCAAGCTTTTCCTATGATTCAGATACAGTAGAGTGTGAGATGCCACTAATTTCTTAAGACGTAATAGTTTCAAAGAAATGCATAGAGAGTAATGAGTAGCTTCATTTGTATCAGGGTGACAGCTTGGCTCTCTTTGATTTTACATAAATCTTAACTGGACAGAGTGCATGTAATGTGGTGAAAAAGATATCAAGCTTGGGAGGCCTCCTTGTTATAGCTCTGTCATTACCCTAATGGAAGAATGTAAAAAATATCATTTATCCCCTTCCAGTTTCTTTTGCCTTGTCACTTTCAGAAGAAGGGAGAGAAGGCAGAAGAGAAGGAGATTGGTAAGGAAGTTCAAAAAGAAAAGGAGGAAAGGGAACACATGAAGGGAAGGGAAGGAAATGATAAAAATAATGGAGGGAGGAAGAAACAGAAGGATAAGACAAACATATATGGCTGAATAATGGCCCCCCAAACCTTGTGGCTCCAATGGTAAAGAATCTGCCTCAAATGTGGGAGGCCTGGATTTGACCCCTGGGTTGGGAAGATCCCCTGGAGCAGGGCATGGCAACCCACTCTAGTATTCTTGCCTGGAGAATCCCCATGGACAGAGGAGCCTGGCTGGCTACAGTCCATTGGGTTGAAAAAGAGTCGGACATGGCTGAGCGACTAAGCACAAAATATTAGGATGACATCCTGAAACCTGTACACGTTACTTCATATAACAAAATGGACTTTACAGATGTGATCAAATTTAGAATCTTGAGAAGGGCATATTATCCTGGATTATCTAGGCAGGCCTAATGTCATTACAGAGAAAGACAGAGGGGGATTTCATGCACAGTAGTAGGTTATATGATGACAGAGGCAGAGATTGGAGTATTGACCCAAGAGTTTCAACAGTAGAAGCTGGAATAAACAACATTTTTTCCTCTAGACTCTTTGGAAAGATCATGGCTCTGTGGATACCTTGACTTTGGCCCAGGGCTACTTGATTTTAGACTTTTGGCCTCCAGGACTGTGAGAAAATAAATTTCTATTGTTTTAAATTACCAAGTATGTGACAATTTGTAACCGAAATTGTCACAAGTAAGCAAAAACAAGTACGGGGTTAAAAATGTGTAAATATTATTATTATTAGTCTGCTGGGGTTGCCATAACAAAATATCATATGTTGGGTGGCTTAAACAACAAAAGTTTATTTTCGCATATCCTGGAGGCTAGAAGTTCAAGATCAAGGTGTCAATAGATTTGGTTTCTTCTGAGACCCACCTCCTTGGCTTGCAAATGGCCACCTTCTAGGTTTGTGTTCATGTGATTACTCCTCTGGGTGTGTGCATCCCAGTGTTTGTGTCAAATTTCCTATTCTTATAAGAATATCAGCCCGGCTGAATTAGTACTCCTCTTTAGAGCTTTGTTTCAACTTTGTCACCTCATTAAAGGGCCTGGGTGTTAGGGGTTCAACACAAGAATTTCAGCAGGACACAATTCAGCTCATAAGAACACATAAAATTCATACATTATTTTCTGCTTCACTCAACATATCCACTGAAACACAAACAAAATATGTTCAATCTCTTCATTTGTTCAGCAATCATATTAAGCACTATATGCCAACTGGCATGCTTTCTGCTCAGAATAACATAATTGTGATAACACACTTCCACTCAAATTTTCAGAGTATAGCATAACTGGTAAAATTATTACAATAAAGTGATGTGTTTTAAGTATAGTCATTGCTTAGAAAGAAGATAAGTTGACTGTGTCTGAGGTTTGGAGGCAGTAGGCTATAAACACGATAGATAAGAGAATTATTGATTTGCATCAGGAATAGGGTTAAGATGTCACTCATGGAAGAACTAAGGAATGGTGATCCTCAGAGAAATAAAATGTTCAAAATATGGAAGAGAGGAACATGGAGACTTTAAGTAAGTCAGTAGATGGTAGATTCTTGGATTCGAAAGGATATTGTAAGAAATGAGGTAAAAGTCTATTCATAAAAGGCTTCTTATGCCATTCTATTAAAAAGCAGAGAAATTACTTTGCCAACAAAGGTCCATCTAGTCAAAGCTATGGTTTTTCCAGTAGTCATGTATGGATGTGAGAGTTGGACTATAAAGAAAGTTGAGCACCAAAGAATTGGTGCTTTTGAACTGTGGTGTTGGAGAAGACTCTTGAGAGTCCCTTGGACTGCAAGGAGATCCAACCAGTCCATCTTAAAGGAAATCAGTCCTGAATATTCATTGGAAGGACTGATGCTGAAGCTGAAACTCCAATACTTTGGCCACCTGATGCAAAGAACCGACTCATTAGAAAAGACCCCGATGCTAGGAATGATTGAAGGCAGGAGGAGAAGGGGACTACAGAGGATGAGATGGTTGGATGGCATCACCGACTCAATGGACGTGAGTTTTGAGTAAACTCTGGGAGTTGGTGATGGACAGGGAGGCCTGGCATGCTGCAGTCCGTGGGGTCGCAAAAAGAATTGGACACAACTGAGCGACTGAACTGAACTGATGCCATCCTGAAAGCTTGAGTTTTCTTGCAAGCAGTGATGAATAGATGAAAATATTAAACAAGGAAGTAATATTATTAGATTTTTATTTTAGCAAAATATTATGGAGGATGAAGTAGTATGGTGAAGAACTGAAGTGAAATAATATGGATGGAGTTAGAAGAAGAGACCAAGGGAGAAGTGATCAGGGCTTGCTTTAGGGAATGATCAGCATGAATAAGGGAACAGTATGGATGTGAGGGATCAAAAGGAAGATAAGTGGAATTTAGAACTTGATATAAAATAGAAGGGGTGAACAGAATGAAGTCAAGCTTCCTTGGACGATGATATCCTCAAGCTATATTATTCTATAATGGATTTATGATGGAACTAAAAAACTCAGGTTTGGTCATGTTGAGTTCAAGGAACTTATAGAAAATCTAGGGGTGAGGCCTATCTGATTGGCAGTGTGATATATAGATATCAAGGATCCAGGAGCCATATTTGTAACAGAGATTTAGATTTAATACTGACCCAGGTGTAAAAGGGTATTAATAACATTACTGTAGACACAGTCATTTAGTGAGAGTTTGTGGAATAACAATTAGTACAGGGTTATCCAAGAAATTCTGAGGGAAATCAACTCTTCAGATATAAACAGTGAAAAAAATCAAAAGTGGTCAGAGCAGCTGGAAAAGAACTGGAATAAAATGGTACCCCAAGAAATCAAGGTCAATAACATTCAAGAAGGGAATGAATTCTGGTGTTAAATGGAGAATAAGGTAAGGAAATATGACAATTGTACCTACTGCATTAAGAATTACAAAATCATTAATATTGGCAATATCAATTTCAATAGAGTCACGAGGAAAAAATAATTACAGTGGGAATAAAGAAAATGGAAAAGGAAAAATCGATTTTTTCTCAGCCAGCTTATAAAGGTTTTTGTTTTATGACTAATCCATAGATACAGTATTTTATAAAATATATCTACACATTGCATCACATTCAGACACAAAAGAAGCTTAAAAGTCTCACTTTATGTTTCCCCCTATATTTCTCTCCTTAGATGTAACCACCATTAGCAAATTGATGTGTAACCTTATATTTTATTTATCAAATATATGTATTTATGCAAATATATGTATTAAGCACATATTTAGTTTTAAGCAAAACATAATATCTAAAAGCCATGCAGAAAAAGAGTGATAGAACAAGACTTAGCAAAAGAGACTTTTGTATTCTAAAATAATTCATAAAGTTTGAATATAAAAGGCTGCAAAACATCATTTTGTCATATTCAGCAGATAGGAATGGATAGCCAGAATGAGTTGATGTGTGAATATTCAAATGAAAACATCAAACAATTCAACAGAAAAAGGGCAAAGACTATAGACATGAAATTTACAAAAAAGCAAATATAAATGATAGATTGCTATATGAAATATATTCAACCTCACTGATTATCAGGGATATTCAAAATTAAACAAGAGTTTTATTCACCTATGAGATTTACAACAATGCAATAGCTTGTTGTCACCAATTATTGGTGAAGCTATAAGTAAAAGGGCACTCCCACATACTCTTGTGAGAGTATTGAAAAATTTTTAAAAGGCAATTTTTGCAATATCTATCACCAATGTTAAACACACATATGTTTAGCCCAGCAATTATCCTTCTAAAAATACATATATATACAAAAATATAATTACTAGATGGTCACTGCTACATTATTTGTAGTGGTAAAAAAAGAATAGAGAATCTAGAAGTCCATCAAAAAGGGAGTGGTTAAACAAATCACATCTTCCACTGAAGGAGTCACAGACACTAAGAGAAGTGTGAAACCCTTGTTTCCACACAGCCAAGATCAACAATGCCAAGGAGAGTATCACGGAAATTCAGCAGCTGTCTAAGGTCATATCCTTTACAAGACTCATGGCCTGACTTGGGGGGATGGAAGAAATGGGCACTGAGACCCCCTTCTGTTACAAGTGTGAGGTATCAATGGTAAGGGAGCAAAGAATGAGGACTATGGATGGGGACCAAAAAAAAAAAAAAAGTAAAGGGAAAGAGATCTCAAAAGTAGAGGAACAAAGGGGCAGAATTAAGGAAGAAGAAAGCATCCAGATGAATTTTTTTTTTTTTTAAGAAAACCAGAGTCTGTAAAACATTTAACTCAATATTCAGTAATGGGTTAATTTTTCATCCTGTGCCTATGAGATTGAGTGCAAAAGGGTATCCTATACAAGTAGGAGGTCCTCTTATCTAAGACTACTTAAAAAACACTGGTGTAGAATAAAATTTGTGTGGAAGATTACTCTTCAGAAAATAGCCCAGCAGGAAAACAGAGATTTGATCACATAATCCAGCCATTCTAAACTTTTAGCTGGCATCAGAGGGCTTATTACAATACAGAATGCAAGCTCTATCTTAGGCAACTAGCAAAAGAAGAGTTAAGCAAATTTAAAGTAGTAAGAGAAATGAAAATTACACAATGAGAGCAGAAATCTATAGAAAACAGAGAAAAATCAATTAGAGCAGAAATCAATAGAAAATAGAGAAAAATCAATGACAACAAAAGCTAGTTCTTTGAAAAGATCAACAAAATTAACAGCCATTCAGTCAGGAAAACCAAGAATAAAAGAGATAAGATATTAATCAATGACATCAGGAATGAAAAACCAGGCAACACTACTGATTCCACTGGCATTAAAGTATTAACAACTCTATGCCCTTAAAGTCAGTAACTTAGATGAAATAGATCAATTCTAGATGAAATACACCAATTCTCTGAAAGACACTAACTACCAAAAATCACTCAAGGAGAAATGGATAACCTGAATAATTCCAAATCTATTAAAGAAATCTAATGTGTAGTTAAAATTCCTCCTCGCCTTCCCCCCACCCTCCCCAAAAGAACTCTACAGTCCAAGTGGTTTCACTATAGAATCATCACCAAAAGTTTAAGAGAATTACTTCCATACAAGCTCTTTGAAGAAACAAGAGAACACTTCCAATTTCATTTTATAAATCCATCAGTACCTTCATACCCTAACCAAAGACATCAAAACTCAATATATCTATATACTAATATCTCTAATTAACACAGATGTAAAAATCCATTAGAAAATATCAACAAATTGAATCCAGCAACATAACAAAATTAAAATACATCACAACTAAGGAAATCAACCTGAATATTCATCGGAAGGACTGATGATGAAGTTGAATTTCCAATACTTTGACCAACTGATGGGAAGAGCCAACTCACTGAAAAAGACCCTGATGCTGGGAAAGATTAAGGACAAAAGAAGGGGGTGATAGAGGAGAAGATGGGTGGACAGCATCACTGACTCAATGGACATGAATTTGAGCAAACTCAGGGAGATAGTGAAGGACAGGGAAGACTGGTGTGCTAGAGTTCATGGGGTCACAGAGAGTCAGACACGGCTTAGTGACTGAACACCAACAAGATGGGATTTACCACAAGAACTCAAGGTCAACTCAACATATAAAAAATTAATATAATTCAGTGTATTAAAACACTAAGTTTTAAAGTAGGTGCAGAAAATCATTTGACAAAATCCCACACTCATACATGATAAGAACACTTAAAAACTAGCAACAGAGGGGAGTTTCCTTATTCTAATTGAAGGTATCCACAAAAAAAACCTACAGCTAACATTATACTAGAAGGTATTAGATTGAACGCCTTCACCTTAAAATAAGGCAAGGCTGCCATCTCTGACCACGGCTATTCAATATTTTATTAAAACTACTATCTAGATTAGCAAGGGCGTCTCAGGTGGCGCTAGTGGTAAAGAACCTGCCTGCCAATGCAGGAGACGTAAGAGACGCAGGTTTGATCCCTGAGAGGGGAAGACCCTGGGGAGACGGAAATGGCAACCCACTCCAGTATTCTGGCCTGGAGAATCCCTTGGACAGAGGACCCTGGTGGGCTACAGTCCATAGGGTCACAAAGGGTTGGACATGACTGAAGTGACCTAGCATGCATGCAGATTAGTAAAGCAAGAAAAATAAATACCAGGTGTACAAATTGGGAAGAAAGAAATAAAACTTTATTCTCAGATAACATGACCGCCTATGTAGAAAATCCCAAAGAATCTATGATAAAACTAGACTAAAAAGTTTAGCAAGGTCACATAATACATTGTCAATAGACATAAGTAACCTGCATTTCTAAATATGAGAAAAAGTAACTATAATTTGAAATTACAAACTGGTAATTCCATTTATAATTGCACCCCAAAAATGAAGTACTTGGGTACAAATCTAATAAAATATGCACAGAATCTGTGTGTGAAAAACTGGAAAACATTAATGAAAGAAATCCAAAAATTAACTCAAGAAAGTTATATATTATGTATAAAAGAAATATATATATATTAAGTGTACCAGAATCTATACTGATATAATTAACTAATTAATTAAAGGAAGACCAATTTTCCTTACAGAATAATTCCAAGTACTTTATGTCAATATGACCCAGAAAGCGCATCTGCATTCTCTCCACTTCCCCTGAATGTAGGCTGGATTTAGTGACTTGATTCCAAAGAGAAGGGTATGGATGGAAGGCAGAGTAATGTTATAATGGAAAGACCTAGCATAGCAAACTGGGTCCAGTAATCAAGGTTAAAATCACCAGCATTAAGTCAGGTTGATAGTATGCACAAATTCATATAATGTCATTAGAATGACATTTTACCTATGTGGTATTCTTTACAAAACCCCTGAGCCTAGTCTAATCATGAGAAAACATCAGAAAAACTCAAATGGAGGGTCATTCAACAAGATACCTGACCAGTACTCCAAAAAACTGTCAAGGTTATAGAAAAAAAGGAAAGTCTGAGAAATTATCACAGTCCAGAGAAGACCAAGGAGACATGACAAATGTAATTCAGTACTCTGGATTAGATTCTGGAACAGACCAAAAAAAAAAAAAAATCCATTAGTCATAGTCTAATGAAATCCAAATTAAGTCCATAATTTAGTTATTAGTAATGTGCCAGTGTTGGTTTTTTAATTTTGGGAAGTGTATCATGGTTTTTCAGATGTTAATAATAGGAGAATCTAGGTGATGGGGATACAGAACTACTTTGTAAAAAAAAATCTAAAATTATTCCAAAATAAATTTTACTTAAAAACATTCTTACTTCCAAACTTAAATAAAAATAGTCCTCAAGATTCCTACACACACACACACACACACACACACACTCACACACACACACACACACACACACACACACAATATACATATCATATATACACAGAGACACAGACTGCTGGGCCTTAGGAAGTTGCCCCCGGTAATTATCCTAACTTGGACATTTCTCCTAATGGTTCTCACTTGCCTCATCTGGCAGTTCAGGCTATGTAACTCACCACACAGATTTTTGGCCTCCTGTCTCTGTGTTCAGAGGGATCCAAACAAGGAGCCAAGAAGATATGGTTTGGGCTGATACCATGGTTCACCCTACTACTGGACCTGGTGATATACATCTGTTCCCTGTTTTATTTACCTGCAAAGTAATTAAACTCTATACAAACCCCTGGGATGCCAGGGCTTTTGAGGTCCAAACTTTCTTGCCATCTGTGTTTTCTGAGAATTACCAGGAGACAGATTATGCTTGGGGGGCATTCTTCATTGTCCAAACGCATCTATCAATCAGCAAATTCAGTGATTTCAAACTCTCCACTGAGCAAACATCACAGTTCATTTTACAGGCTTGGAAGACAGTTTGTGTTTCCAGGAGCAGGCTCAGAAATACTTTGGGGAATGTTTTTTACATGCCATCCTGCCAAATCCAACAGACAAGTAATGCTCACTTTCTACTCACCGCCAGATTGTGTTCCAAAGCCAAGGCCAGGAAACAGACGGCTTGCTGCCTTCAATGGAAGGAAGGTTCAACTATTAGAGGCAAACGTTTGAGTAAATAAGCACAGCTATTAAGTTGTTTGGGGTAGAACACAACAGGGCAGCCAAAGTTCTGATGTGGGTAATGGCAGGAGAGCCCCAAAGCTTCACTTTCAGGTTATACCAAAAGTCAGCTTTGAATTCGAGCATATATCCATTTATTAGCTACCCATTATCAAGTGTCCATAAAGCAATTCAGGCAACTTGTAAGTGGCACCTGCTACGTGCACTTTTAACAAGCATCTTAGATGAACCTGAAGCACACAAAAATGTTAAAACCACTGCCTCAAGCTGTGCCTACATCAGACCTGATTCCAGCCTTAGGTGCCTCCCATTTGGTCTTTGGGAGCTGGAAGATACCACAAAAGAACTGTTAGAAGGACACCCAGGAAAGGTAACATCTGAGGCACACTGGAAGTGTATTATACATGCTCTTGAATTTTTACTTTATAAAGCACAGAAATTATCTGAGGGGATTATTTTTTAAATACAAGGTTATGGAATGTACCCCTGACATGATGAATCTGCATGCTTGCTGTGGCAGAGTCATAAATATTTTTCAAAAGCTCTGTGATCAATTCTAATGCATGTTTGTGAATCACTGGTGTTGAGCTAGCTGAAAGCCCCTTTCCATTTCTCATGCTCCGGTTTTAGAGCTTCTGGCAATAGAAAAATATTGTGTTTTTCTGTACCTGGAGTTGCTATTGTCACTGGGTTCTCAGGCAAGCCATTTAACATACCAAAACTTCAGTCTTCTCAAAGGAGACAGACTAATACAGACACCCTAATAAAATGTTATCCCATTTCCAGTCATCTAATTAGCCACAAATTTTTGTTTGCAGGTGTGGCACAAGACAATATTTTGATAATAACCAAGGCTTTTCTTTCTCACATTTTCTTGATAATCTGAGATCCCTCACCCATTGAGTCAGTGGTATTAATAATTATAAGTGGCAGAGTAAGGCTAATCCAGCTGAGAATAAAGAAACTGAGTTTCTGAGTAGATATTTTAAACTGGCAGAATATACAAGTTATGAAAACCTGGCACTCTAGTAAACTCAGCCTTGAAGGAAGCAGACCTAGAGTTTATGCTGTATGTATTCTACTCAAAGGATTGTAGAAGGATGTGAGAAAAGAAAAAGAAATAATTGATAGACATGATTAAGGAAATTAAAATGTGGATTAAATGTCCCCAGGCTGTTTCCTAGGGTTTAGGATTAGTGGGACCCAAACATAAAGAGGCATTAGAGAAAGGTCCCTGGAGAAGTCCAGAAAAATAAATGACCCAATGAAAAAATGGGCCAAAGAACTAAACAGACATTTCTCCAAAGAAGACATACAGATGGCTAACAAACACATGAAAAGATGCTCAACATCACTCATTATCAGAAACATGCAAATCAAAACCACAATGAGGTACCATTACACGCCAGTCAGGATGGCTGCTATCCAAAAGTCTACAAGCAATAAATGCTGGAGAGGGTGTGGAGAAAAGGGAACCCTCTTACACTGTTGGTGGGAATGCAAACTAGTACAGCCACTATGGAGAACAGTGTGGAGATTTCTTAAAAAACTGGAAATAGCACTGCCATATGACCCAGCAATCCCACTCTTGGGCATACACACTGAGGAAACCAGATCTGAAAGAGACATGTGCACCCCAATGTTCATCGCAGCACTGTTTATAATAGCCAGGACATGGAAGCAACCTAGATGCCCATCAGCAGATGAATGGATAAGGAAGCTGTGGTACATATACACCATGGAATATTACTCAGCCATTAAAAAGAATTCATTTGAATCAGTTCTAATGAGATGGATGAAACTGGAGCCCATTATACAGAGTGAAGTAAGCCAGAAAGATAAAGATCATTACAGCATACTAACACATATATATGGAATTTAGAAAGATGGTAATGATAACCCTATATGCAAAACAGAAAAAGAGACACAGATGTACAGAACAGACTTTTGGACTCTGTGGGAGAAGGCGAGGGTGGGATGTTTCGAGAGAACAGAATGTATATTATCTATGGTGAAACAGACCACCGGCCCAGGTGGGATGCATGAGACAGGTGCTCGGGCCAGGTGCACTGGGAGGACCCAGGGGAATCGGGTGGGGGGGGGGGGGGATCGGGATGAGGAATACATGTAACTCCATGGCTGATTCATGTCAATGTATGACAAAACCCACTGCAATGTTGCGAAGTAATTAGCCTCCAACTAATAAAAATAATTGAAAAAAATAAATAAATACAATATTCTAAAACTAAAAAAAAAAAAAAAGAAGAAGTCCCATGGCTACTTTGGCACTTCAGCTTAGAGTAGTTATGACTGTATATTCTCAATGTGGTGGCTGGGGGAGAATCCAAAAGTGGTTTACACCTTTCAGAGCAGCAACTTGGTTAGACCCCAAAATGAAGAAAAAATAAACACACATACTGATCTGTAATAAACTGAGCAACACAGAGCAGAGCGGCATGGATGTCTGAGTCACAGAGGCAGTGGACAGATGTCAACTAGTAATACCATTTAAGATTATTCACTTCAAAGCCACTGTTTAGTTGGTTCCAGTGTTAAGTTACATATAATAAATGACATGTATACCTTAAAAGTAAGCCTATTTATAAAGCCTTTTGGAACACAGATCACCTCTAAGGCAAATAGAAGGAAAGGAGAAACAAGAATTTCTTGAACTAGGAGAGTGCTACCCTAAAAGAAGTTGAGTTTCAACCCAGAATTTACCTGACAGAATGTGGTCCACTGGAGAAGGGAATGGCAAACGACTTCAGTATTCTTGCCTTGAGAACCCCATGAGCAGTATGAAAAGGCAAAATGATAAGACACTGAAAGATGAACTCCCCAGGTCAGTAGGTGCCCAATATGCTACTGGAGATCAGTGGAGAAATAACTCCAGAAAGAATGAAGGGAGGGAGCCAAAGCAAAAACAACACCCAGTTGTGGATGGGAATGGCGATAGATGCAAGGTTCAAAGCTGTAAGAGCAATATTGTATAGGAACCTGGAATGTTAGGTCCATGAATCAAGGTAAATTGGAAGTGATCAAACAGGAGATGACAAGAGTGAACATCAACATTCTAGGAATCAGCAAATGAAGATGGACTGGAATGGGTGAATTTAACACAGATGACCATTATATCTACTACTGTGGGCAGGAATCCCTTAGAAGAAATGGAGTAGCCATCATAGTCAACAAGAGTCCAAAATGCAGTATTTGGATGCAATCTCAAAAAATGACAGAATGATCTCTGTTCATTTCCAAGGCAAACTATTCAATATCATGGTAATACAAGTCTATGCCCTGACCAGAAATGCTGAAGAAGCTGAAGTTGAACAGTTCTATGAAGACCTATAAGACCTTCTAGAACTAAAACCCAAAAAAGATGTCCTTTTCAATATAGGGGACTGGAATGCAAAAGTAGGAAGTCAAGAAACACCTGGAGTAACAGGCAAATATGGCCTTGGAGTACAGAATGAAGCAGGGCAAAGACTAATAGAGTTCTGCCAAGAGAACACACTGGTCATAGCAAACACCCTCTCCCAACAACACAAGAGAAGACTCTACACATGGACATCACCAGATGGTCAACACCGAAATCAGACTGATTATATTCTTTGCAGCCAAAGATGGAGAAGCTCTATACAGTCAGCAAAAACAAGACCGGGAGCTGACTGTGGCTCAGATCATGAACTCCTTATTGCCAAATCCAGACTGAAATTGAAGAAAGTGAGGAAAACCACTAGACCATTCAGGTATGACTTAAATCAAATCCCTTATGACTATACAGTGGAAGTGAGAAATAGATTTAAGGGACCAGAACTGATAGACAGAGTGCCTGATGATCTATGGACGGAGGTTCATGACATTGTACAGGAGACAAGGATCAAGACCATCTCCAAGAAAAAGAAATGCAAAAAAGCAAAATGGCTGTCTGAGGAGGCCTTACAAAGAACTGTGAAAAGAAGAGAAGCAAAAAGCAAAGGAGAAAAGGAAAGATATACCCATTTGAATGCAGAGTTCCAAAGAATAGCTAGGAGAGATAACAAAGCCTTCCTCAGGGATCAATGCAAAGAAATAGAGGAAAACAATAGAACAGGAAAGACTAGAGATCTCTTCAAGAAAATTAGAGATACGAAGGGAACATATCATGCAAAGATGGCCTCAATAAAAGACAGAAATGGTATAGACCTAACAGAAGAGGAAGATATTAAGAAGAGGTGGCAAGAAAACACAGAAGAACTGTACAAAAAAGATCTTTATGACCCAGATAATCATGATGGTGTGGTCACTCACCTAGAGCCAGACATCCTGGAATGTGAAGTCAAGTGGGCCTTAGGAAGCATCACTACAAACAAAGCTAGTGGAGGTGATGGAATTCCAGTGGAGCTATTTCAAATCCTAAAAGATGATGCTGTGAAAGTGCTGCACTCAATATGCCAGCAAATTTGGAAAACTCAGCAGTGGCCACAGGACTGGAAAAGGTAAGTTTTCATTCCAATCCCAAAGAAAGGCAACGCCAAAGAATGTTCAAACTACTGCACAATTGCACTCATCTCACACGCTAGTAAAGTAATGTTTAAAATTCTCCAAGCTAGGCTTCAGCAATACATGAACCGTGAACTTCCAGATGTTCAAGCTGGTTTTAGAAAAGGCAGAGGAACCAGAGATCACATTGCCAACATCAGTCGGATCACTGAAAAAGCAAGAGAGTTCCAGAAAAACATCTATTTCTGCTTTATTGACTATGGCAAAGCCTTTGATTGTGTGGCTCACTATAAACTGTGGAAAATTCTTTTAAAGAGATGGGAATACCAGACCACCTGACCTGCCTCTTGAGAAATCTGTATGCAGGTGAGGAAGCAATAGCTAGAACTGGACATGGAACAACAGACTTGCTCAAAATAGGAAAAAGAGTACGTCAAGGCTGTGTATTGTCACCATACTTATTTAACTTCTATGCAGAGTACATCATGAGAAACGCTGGGCTGGAAGAAGCACAAGCTGGAATCAAGATTGCTGGGAGAAATATCAATAACCTCAGATATGCAGATGACACCACCTTAAGGCAGAAAGTGAAGAACTAAAGAGCCTCTTGATGAAAGTGAAAGAGGACAGTGGAAAAGTTGGATTAAAGCTCAACATTCAGAAAACTAAGATCATGGCATCTGGTCCCATCACTTCATGGCAAATCAATGGGGAAACAGTGGAAACAGTGGCTGACTTTATTTTTCTAGGCTCCAAAACCACTGCAGATGGTGATTACAGCCATGAAATTAAAAGACGCTTACTCCTTGGAAGGAAAGTTATGATCAACCTAGACAGTATTAAAAAGCAGAGATGTTACTTGGCTAACAAAGGCCCATCTAGTCAAGGCTATGTTTTTTCCAGTGGTCATGTATGGATGTGAGAGTTGGACTGTGAAGAAAGCTGAACACTGAAGCATTGATGCTTTCGAACTGTGGTGTTGGGAAAGACTCTTGAGAGTCCCTTGGACTGCAAGGAGATCGAACTAGCCCATCCTAAAGGAGATTAGTCCTGGGTATTCATTGGAAGGACTGATGTTGAAGCTGAAACTTCAATACTTTGGCCATCTGATGTGAAGAGCTGACTCGTTGGAACAGACCCTGATGCTGGGAAAGATTGAGGGCAGGAGGGGATGACAGAGGATGAGATGGTTGGATGGCATCACCGACTCGATGGACATGGGTTTGGGTGGACTCTGGGTGTTGGTGATGGACAGGGAGGCCTGGCGTGCTGCAGTTCATGGGGTCGCAAAGAGTTGGACACGACTGAGAGACTGAACTGAACTGAAAGAATACATTTTTATGACAGAGCTAAACTGGAAGCTCTAAAATAATTTAATTCAGGAAAAAAGATAAAGACATATTAGCCCTTTTGTGGTTAGTGACTATACCTAAGATGACTTTGCTTTCTTTATTAAAGAAAATTATTTATTATTAAATGTTTCTACTCTTTGATGAATATGTTAAGCTTCTGTTCAGAATTTAGTATTCCCAAATAGTGACTATTTTATGCAAAACAGCTCACACAGTATAACTTTTTTGTTTATAACTCCTTTCTACTTCCTACATAACTTTAAATATAAATGTATAAAACAGTAATTATACATCTATATTAATGTGCACACAATGTATAAAGATGTAATTTGTGACAATGATAACACAGGTGGGAGGAACTATACAAATGAATGCAAGTCACTCAGTCATATTCGACTCTTTGCAACCCCCATGTACTATACAATCCATGGAATTCTCCAGGCCAAAATACTGGAGTGGGTAGCCGTTCTCTTCTCCAGGGGATCTTCCCAACCCAGGGATCGAATCCAGGTCTCTTGCATTGCAGGCAGATTCTTTACCAGCTGAGCCACAAGGGAAGCCCAAGAATACTGGAGTGGGTAGCCTATCCCTTCTCCAGCAGATCTTCCTGATCCAACAATCAAACTGGGGTCTCCTCCATTGCAAGCAGATTCTTTACCAACTCAGCTATATATAGGAGCAGAGTTTATGCATGCTATTGAAGCTAAGTTGGCATTTATTTTAACTAGATTGTTATAAATCTGCTATGGTCATTGCAACTCCTTGGTAACAATAAGAAAATATTTTATAAATATACACAAAAGGAAATGAGAGAAGAACCAAAGTGGTACCCTTCAAAAATTAAACATAAAGGAAAGTATAAATGAAGAAAATGAGGGGAAAAGGCAATAAAAAAAATCCAAAAAGTAGTAGCAAAATGGCACAAGTATTTCCTTCCTCATCAAAAATTACATGTATGTGGATTAAACTACAAAAGCAATAAAGAGATTTGCACAATAGACTTTTTTAAAATCCTATAGTCCAACTATTAACATGTGTTCTCTATAAGAGACTCACTTTGGATCCAAAGACACAAATAGCTTGAAATTGGAAGGATGGAATAAGATGTTACATATGAATAATAACCAAAAGTGAGTGGAGTTGCTATAGTAATAGCAAAATAGACCTAATTTGCTTAATAAAAACTATTACAGGGGATGAAAGGATTTTATATTGTAACAAATGGATCAATTCATGAATCAAAGCTGAAGAAATTATTGAAGATGTTAAGAAACTGAAGATATTATATTTTCAGGATTTGGAAGACTTAATACTGAAAGTAATCTAGAAATTCAGTGTCCTTACGATAAACATTTTTTTTGCTTGCTTGTTTGTTTGCAGAAATGGAAAAGTCAATCCTCAAACTCATATGCAATTACACGGGGCTCCAAACAGCCAAAACAATTTTGAAAAAAAAATTAGAGGATTCAAACTTCTTGATTGCAAAACTAGGTGAAAAATTATAGTAATTCTAACAGTGTGCTACTGGCACAAAGACCAAAGGAACAGAATTGAGAATTCAGAAAAAAACCTAGATGTCTAAAGTCAATTGATTTTTTATAATGATGCCAAGACTACCTGCCTTAGTCTGCTAGGGCTGCATAACAAAATATCACAGACTAAGTGGTTTAAAAAATAGACCATCTGTCCAAAGATCAAGGTGCCATCAGGACTGGCATTTCCTCAGGTCATTTTCCTTGGCTTACAGATGGCTGTCTTATTGCTGTGCCCTCACATATTCTTTTCCTTATGTACATGTATTCCTGGTGTCCTTCTTTTCCTTTTATAAAGATACCAGACATACTGGATTAGGGCTTCACATTTATAACTTCATTTAACCTCACCTCTCTTTAAAGGTCTATCTCCAAATACAATCACAGTGGGGGCTAGGGCTTAAACACATGAATTGTGGGGGAATACAATTCACTTTATAACACTGTCCAAAGTAGAAAGATTATTCTTTTCAACAAATGCTGCTGGGATAATTGAATATCATATATGAAAGTGAAATTGGACACTTACTTCATCTCATATACAAAACTTAACTCAAAATAGACAAAGGATTAAATGAAAAAGATAAAATTATAAAGTCATTACAAGGAAATACAGGAATAAATTTCATGTCTTGGATTTACTGATGTATTCTTGGATAAGATATCGAAGAATGTATGACCAACAAAATAGATAAACTGGACTTCATCAAAATTAAAAACTTGCATATCAAGGAAGCGAAAAGACAATCTATAGAATGGAAGAGAATATTTGCAAATTATTTATCTGATAAAAATTTAGCATTCAAAATATATAAAGAATCCTTACAACAACAAAAAGTCAAACAATCTAATTTTAAAAACAGCTGAAAGATTTGAACAGATATCTCTCTGAAGAAGATATACAAATGGGCAAGCACATGAAAAGATGCTTAACATTTTTATTCATTCAGTTCAGTTCAGTCCAATCCAGTCACTCAGTTGTGTCTGACTCTTTCTGACCCCATGAATCACAGCATGCCAGGCCTCCCTGTCCATCACCAACTCCCGGAGTTTACTCAAATTCATGTCCATCAAGTCGGTGATGCCATCCAGCCATCTCGTCCTCTGTGGTCCCCCTCTCCTCCTGGCCCCAATCCCTCCCAGCATCAGTGTCTTTTCCAATGAGTCAACTCTTCGCATGAGGTGGCCAAAGTATTGGAGTTTCAGCTTCAGCATCAGTCCTACCAATGAACACCTAGGACTGACCTCTTTTAGGATGGACTGGTTGGATCTCCTTGCAGTCCAAGGGACTCTCAAGAGTCTTTCCCAACACCACAGTTCAAAAGCATCAATTCTTCGGTGCTCAGCTTTCTTCACAGTCCAACTCTCACATCCATACATGACCACTGGAGAAACCATAGCCTTGACTAGATGGACCGTTGTTGACAAACTAATGTCTCTGCTTTTTAACATGCTATCTAGGTTGGTCATAACTTTCCTTCCAAGGAGTAAGCATCTTTTAATTTCATGGCTGCAATCACCATCTGCAGTGGTTTTGGAGCCTAGAAAAATAAAGTCAGCCACTGTTTCCACTGTTTCCCCATTGATTTGCCATGAAGTGATGGGACTAGATGCCATGATCTTAGTTTTCTGAATGTTGAGCTTTAAGCCAACTTTTTCACTCTCCTCTTTCACTTTTATCAAGAGGCTTTTCCATTCTTCTTCACTTTCTGCCTTAAGGTGGTGTCATCTGCATATCTGAGGTTATTGATATTTCTCCCAGCAATCTTGATTCCAGCTTGTGCTTCCTCCAGCCCAGCGTTTCTCATGATGTATTCTGTATATAAGTTAAATAAGTACAGTGACAATACACAGCCTTGACGTACTCGTTTTCCTATTTGGAACCAGTCTGTTGTTCCATGTCCAGTTCTAACTGTTGCTTCCTGACCTGCATATAGGTTTCTCAAGAGGCAGATCAGGTGGTCTGGTAATCCCATCTCTTTCAGGATTTTCCACAGTTTATTGTGATCCACACAGTCAAAGGCTTTGGCATAGTCAAGAAGCAGAAATAGATGTTTTTCTGGAACTCTCTTGCTTTTTCGATGATCGAGCGGATGTTGGCAATTTGATCTCTGGTTCCTCTGCCTTTTCTAAAACCAGCTTTTCTAAAACATCTGGAAGTTCATGGTTCACATATTGCTGAAACCATTACAGAAATGCAAATCAAACAATAATGAGGTGCAACTTCACACCCACTAGGATGGCTGTAATCAATAAAACAGAAAATAACAAGCATTGCCTAGTATGAAGAGACACTGGAATCACTGTGCATTGCTAGTTAGAATGTAAAATGATTCAGCCATTATGGAAAACAGTTCTTCAAAAAAGTAAAACATAGAACCTCCACATACCCAACAATTCTACTCCTTAATATGTATATAACCAAGAGAATTGAGAGCAAATACTCAAACATATGCATGCATTTACATGTCCATAACAGTACTCTTCACAATAATCATGTGCAGAAACAGCCCAAATATATATCAAAGGATAAATGGATTAATACATATACATACAGTGGAATATTATTCAGCCATAAAAAGGAATGAAGTACTGATACATGCTATTAACACAGATGAACCTCAAAGGCATTACAATTATGATAAATGAAAGAAGTCAGACATAAAAGGTCACATATTGTATGATTCTATTTACGTGAAAAATTCAGAATAGGTATATCCACAGAGAAAAAGAGCTCATTAGTGTTTGCCAGGGCCTGGCAAAAGACAGGAATGGTAAGCAACTGCTGAATGGCTACAGTTTCCTTTGGGGATGATTAAAATATTTTGGAAATAAATTGAGATGGTGGTTGCACAACTTTGTGAACATATTAAATATCACTTAAAATTATAAAATCATTCACTTTAACATGATTAATTTTATGTTATGTAAATATCACCTCTATAATAATGAAAAATCCTTGGAATGTCAGACGAACTCCCACTTAGGTTACCCCCATTAACACCATCATAACATTTGGTGTGCACAGACACAACTTATGCTCCCAGTTAAACACAAATTTTACTATTTTACAATCTGCAGAGCAAATTATACATTAACCGAAGATTTATTGTGAACTCAGCAATTTCTGGATTTTTGTATTATTAAGGAAGGAAATTCTGGATTTTCATCTTCACCATTTGTTTTCCTCTGGGCTACATAAGGGGATGACAGCAGACAAGATGGTTGGGTGGCATCACCGACTCAATGGACATGAGTTTGAGCAAGCTCCAGGAGATGGTGAAGGACAGGGAAACCTGGTGTGCTGCAGGCCATGGGGTCGCAAAGAGTTGGACATGACTGAGCGACTGAACAACGACAACATATAGTGTGGTTGGTGGAGTATTTTATTAATATATTGCCACATTACAGTTTGTGTTTGGTCCATAGCCACCTTCTGCTCTCTGGCCTCTGCTGAGATGCCTGAATCCCATCTTGTTGATGGCTCTCTGATGCCAGATCTGTCATCCTCCTTATGTAAACACTGAGTCCCTTCAAATCCACTGAGACTTCCTCAAATTGTCTCCTTTCAGAGACACTAGGAATTTCTGGATATTCAAAATCTGTCTCATTCCCAGAGAGCCAACTATACTGCAAGAAATTTGGGGATGCAAGCAACTTGGGACAGTCAGAATTGCTTTACAATCACATCTTTCCTGTGGCCATTTCTACTGTGAGGCTGCAGATGTTGGCATGTTGCACTCTTGGAATTCCAAATGAGAAGTGGTCAATAAATCATGTCCAATCTTATTTCATCATACATTGGCTCCACCTAGCAGCATCCATCCCTTTCTCCAAAACGTGTATCAATGCCTTTCTCTCCTCTCCCAGGTCTCCCTTCCCTCCCACTGAGCTGCACTTCAAGGGTAGAAAAGACCAATTATGGGTTCTCTGCAAAAATGTTGTTTGGCACTTTGGGTCCTACCTCTTGGGTGTTCAAAGCAGAGCTTTTAGAAGTCAATAAACATTTTCTTTTCTCAAGCACCTCAACTCTCACACTCAAAAACTTTGGACCTCAAGAATACTGTTAGAATTCTAAAATTCATTGGAAATGGAGTTGATTTTTTTGTTCTGTGCCAAAATGCTACATTTGTTGAATTTTAATTTCTAGTTAAGGTGGGCTAAATTATTTAGATGAACTCTATTGCTAAAAGTAATTTAAAACACTTGATAAAATTTATGAGACATCACTTAAATTATACCAAGGAGCAGGTAAGACAATGGAAAACTCCCAGGTCAAGCTTGTACTATAAAGTGAGAAGCTTAGCAGAGAACAAGACAATTGGTCTCACCTCCCTGCCCCTCAACCCTGAGAGGCTTTGTGCTTGTTTTATTTTGGGAGTTAGATTCTTCAACTTGAGTAGGAATGATGGAAACAGGGAAAGATGAGGGAAACAGAGAAGCCAAGACTCAAGGTCTGCCAAGGAGGAGAGTCTGTGATCAAAAAGGGCTGCATCCTTAGTACTAGAGAAAACCACAACTAACTTATGCCCAGAGGGTGCAGGAAAGTTATCTTGGTGTTGAGTAGAGAGAAAAAAACAAAATCAATTACATATACCACAGATTTGTTGTCTAGTCGCCAAGTCATGTTTAAGTTTGCGACCTCATGAACTGTAGCCCACCAGGCTTCTCTGTCCATGGGATTTCCCAGGCAAGACCACTGGAAAGGGTTGCCCGTTTCCTTCTCCAGGGGATCTTCCCTACCCAGGGATTGAAACCAAGTCTCTGTAGGAGAAACCATGTCTCTGTAGGAGACATGTCCTGGCAGTGGGTTCTTTTCCACTAGCCACCAGGGAAGCCCTACCATAGATCTACTAAGGCCAAAAAGCATTACAAGAGATAGAGAATTCAAAAAAGCTGAAGGAGCGACTTCCCTGGTGGTTCACTGGCTAAGACTTTGTGCTCCCAATGCAAGGTGCTTAGGGTTCAATCCTTGATCAGGGAACTAGATGCTGCAACTTAAGATTCACATGGCACAACTAAAGATCCCACATGTCACAAATGTTAGGAGATCCTTCATAGCTCAACCAAGACCCAGTGCAGTCAAATAAATTAAATAAATAAATAAAAACTTTAAAAAGCAGAATGACTCATTTCATTAGTCATTTAGTCAGGAGGATAAAACAACAGGGGACTTACCTAGTGGCTCAGTGATAAAGAATCCACCTGTGTGTATGATAAAGAATCCCCTGCCAATGCAGGGTACACAGGTCCCTGATCCACGGAGATCCCACAGGTCTGGGAGCAACTAAGCCCTTGCACCTTGAATCTGTAGCTCTAGAGCCCACGAGGCACACCTACTGAGCTCATGTGCTCTAGAGCCAGCGCTCCATAGCAAGAGAAGCAACTGCAATGAGAAGCCGCAACCAGAGTAGCCCCTGCTGGCTACAACTAGAGAAAAGCCCACACAGCAAAGACGACCCAGCACAACCAAAACTGAATAAACACAAATTATACATTTTTTTTAAAAAAAGCATAAGCTCAAAACACACACAGCCAAAATATACACAATTACAATAAGAAAGGAAGAAACTTGACAGGTATAGGAGGTTTTTTAGCATACTCCTCTTTCGGTAACAATCACACAAAAAATCAATTGGAATATGGAAGATCTGAACACTATTAACAAACATAGCCTGATGGTTATGTGTGTGTTCATATGTAAATCACCCAACAACAGTACAATACAGTTTTCATTAACATGAAGAATATTTACAAACGTTGACCATAAAGTTGTTACTGTAACTTAAATGTTATAATAACAAAAGGGCAGCAAGTGACAAGCATAATAGACACGATGCTTCATGTCAGTCTCAGCCTATCCATAGCAATTGTATCAGCTAGAAATGCCCGGGGCGCTCATCTGGGCCCATACTATTTGTGAGAGCCCCACAGGGGTTTTGCCAATGATGGCCAGTGTCCTGGCTGCGCTGACTCTTGTGGTCCTTATTACGACTGCAAGAGACACCTCAGCCACAGCCCTAGGGGAAATTTGAAAAAAAAACTAAGCTTATTTACTCACAAGTCCTGGAAAAGACACTGCACGCCTGGGCCACACATTGAAACCGCGGGTAGAGATGCAGAAAGAGCATGTGCGCGCCGTGAAAGACGCATGCGCGAGCAAACGAGCACTTGCGGTCCCGGGTTCCGTTATATTGGGATCTGGTGTGGCGTAATTAGGGTTTCACAGGTTAGCTCTTAATTGGTAAATATAAAACATCAGAGTGGGAGTTAAAGCGCAGGAAGGTAAAAACAAGCGGTCAGTCAAATGGCTAACCAGAGCTTTCTAAAAAGAGGCACTTCATGGCTGGGGCGGGCCTGGCTCTTCACGTAGTTGTGTGTTATTCAATGTGGATATCTCTGAAGCATATGCCTCAACCATCAAAAGCTTAATGTCAGGCACATATACATTACAATCAAGAAAGTTCATTGTTAGGTGCTTACACTACACAGAATCAGCTTTACTCTTGGTGGTTTTGATTGGTAGGGAAATAGGATGATTACACAAGTATTCACTTTTCAATTTTCTATTAAACTATGTGTGTTTTATGGATTTTTCTATAATTGTGTTACATTTCACAATAAAGTTGATTAAAAAATAAGGACAATCAATACTTTCACTTTCTTCCCAAGTGATACAAGAGGTTTAATGTACTTTAATTTATTCCCATCTCAGCTTGTACACGATTATTGCCACACATTTAATTCTATATATAAAGCCACTAGATATTATTAATATTTTAACACAGTCAATGTGCATCTACCTATGTACTTACTATTTTTTGTTCTTACTCCCTTCTTTCATCTCAGACCTTCCCTCTGGAATCTTTTTCCTGTTTTTCCTGGATAGATGTATCTATAGTCTTAACATTCTGGCAGCTTCTAGTTATTGATGACATGTTTACATTTTGATGACTTATTACACTGTATATGTATGTTTTAGGTTTTCAATATGCAATATATTAATATAGTAATAAAATCAGAGAAGGTAAAAAATAATAACCTTAGATTTTACTTCAAATAATTTTTGGATATGCTAGTTTAAATCTCATCCCATTTTTGGCTGAAGAGAACATACATATTTTCCTGTTATCTCCGTCCTCAGTGTGTATTTTGTCACAATAAAATATTTGTTTAATAAATTACAATGCTTTCCTTAGACACCACAATATGCAAAGAGAAATAGAACTGATCCAGTCAGTGTGATATATTTTTGAGAGTAGTGGATTTGGAATCTGAAGTTTTATAATTCATATCTGGACATTACCATTTTTGTAGCTGTCTAAATTTACAAAAATTCTTTAACCTATCTTAATTTCAAATAACTCATATTTATAATTGAAAAAATAGTACCATTTGTGCCCATTTCACAGAAATGTTGAGTGGTACTAATGAAACAAAATATGTGAATCTGTTTTATAAAATGATTGAGTAACATGACTTTAAACTAGGATTATTTATGTGGATATGGAGAAGAAAAAATCAAAATTAAATGTTTTCTGTAAACTGCAGATGACATACTTAGGTATGTGGAAAACAGCATTAAGATATAAAGGACACAGTAGGGATTTCTGAGTCAGATGTAATAACTTATAATAATTTACATTTCTGCTCCACTGCCTATTAGCTGTAGAATCTTTTGCAAATTAACTTTTCTGAGTCTCAAATTCCTCATCTGTAGAAAAGAATAATACTGTTTCATCAATACCTCATTTACTATGAAGATCCAAGAGGATACTATGACTACAGCGTCTGGGACATAGTAATGCACCACTAATGTTAGTCTCTACAATGAAAATTCAGTTAAAAAAACTAGAATGCAATTATGGTGTTAATAGAAAATGGTCTATTCACATAGGATTCTGCCCTGAAAGTTGGAACGAACTGATAAGACTAAATTTCAAAATAATACAGTTGTAAACTCCAGGAGTCCTTGGGCATTTAAAAAAAAAAAAAGTCCCTTCGATATACCTGTAGCCTGTTTTGAAATCTGACTAAATGGCTTGGTCCAAGGTTTCTTTGCTCTGGTTTTCTCTGGCTCCTGCTGATTTGACAGCAGACATTTTTTCCCAAGGAGTTAGCCTCTTCTACAGAGGAGGCAGAGGGTAGCATAACATCTTCCCAGTTTCACCTCAGATTGCGCCAGAATCCTTTCTTCACTACCAGAAGCAATACCCTGCTGTGGCAATACAAGAAGATGCCAATGGCCTATAATAACTGAAGAGACAACACAGGAATATTATGGTTCTCAATTCACATGCTAACCCTGAGTAAATGCCAACCTTTGTCTTTCAAGTTCCCTATTTCAATGAAATGTTGAACTTTGATACATGGTTCAATCATAAAGAATGTAATATTAATATGATGATACTATAACTTAGTGCTTATCAGGCTTGAATGGGCACATGAATCCTTTTGCAATCTTATAAAACTGCTCATTTTAATTTGGCACCTCTGCGGGGCTGTGGTCTTGAATGCGTGTGTCCCTCCAAAATTCATATGTTGAAAACTAATCCCCAAGGTGACAGTATTAGGAGTTGGCATTTTGGGGGGAAGTGGGCTAAAATAGTGATGTGAACAAATAACAAATACTACATCACAGAGTTTTTACCATGAGGCCACTTTGTTCTCAGGAGGGCTGTGTGCTGGCTGAGGCTGGGGTGGGTCAAATGTGAGTAGTCTAGGAAAAGGACAGAGGCCCCACCTCTGTCCTTTTAATTAGCAAGCATTTGATTCCTATTGATCAATTGGAAGAAGCAAGCTGTTCAGCTAATCATTTATGACATTAAAAAGTAGGAACTTGGAAGGCCTGTGTCTGACTTTGTCTTAGGTAAACAAAGGAAGCATCTGTGAGTGTTATGGGGAAGGATGTTCCTTTGTCGAAAACCATTTTCTGAACACAGGGTTGGGGTAAGTGATGCATTTCTTTAACCATCATTGTTCTCCAGGAACACAGGGTTCACATAAAGTTCAACAGTGCCAAAACCAAAACCAAGAGGAAAAGTACAGGAATTTCTTTTTTTATTTTTCCTTCTCCCCACTGAGCTACTCAAAGGATGAGTGTCAGGGAAGTGGACTGGTCTGGGAATGAGACCAAGAGGAGAGGTGAACCTCAACAGTTTGAGCTGCATGGCTTTCCGTTTGCTGAGACCACAGCGTCCCCTGTACTAGGGGAGAAGAACCAATGTAAACATTTAGTTTTGTTGAGGGTACCCCATAAAAATCAGGAAGTGTGATCGGTGATGTGACCTGGGGCAGAAGTACAGGATTCTTATTGTTGTTGAGTTGGTAAGTCGTGTGCAACTCCTTTGTGACTCCATGGACTGTGGCCCACCAGGCTCCTCTGTCCATGGAATTCTCCAGGCAAGAGTACTAGAGTGGGTTGGCATGCCCTTCTCCAAAGGATCTTCCCGACCCAGGGATCAAACCCAAGGCTCCTGGCTGGCAGGCAGATTCTTTACCACTAAGCCACTGGGGAAGCCCAAAGTAGAGGGTGGAAGAGAGCAAATTTGGAGTCTCGGAGTTTAAGGGTCAGAGAGTCAGAGAATATATACGCATGATACCCGTTGACCAGGTGTGTGTGTGACGGCTCTGGTAACAGTGACCTCAGGCACTGAGTGTGTATGTTACTGACCCAGGTCTTTGGACCCTTTAATCAATAGAAATTGTTAAGAGGCCAGAGAAGAAATTCAGGCAAGGCTTTATTGGGACTCATGCTGCAGCACGAGGGAGCGAAGAAACAGGAGACCTTGCTAACTGGTTGGTAGGGGGCAGGGAACTGGTTCCTTAAATGAGGTGAGGGTAGGGGTGGATCGATGGGTTGGGCAGGAAGCTTATCTTAGGTGGTCTGCCCACTGCCTTGGTGGTGCTGCATGCAGAGATCGTGCACACTACACTGCTTCTGATCTCTGGCACTTCAGAAATGGCAGTTGGTTCGTGGCCTTTTTGTATCCTATTGATCTAACTGCCCCATCTGCTCATGCGTGCAGTTATTTTTAGTCCCTCATAGTTTCTTCGTGTTCAGCTGCTCGAGGAGACATTTGTCCAGGTGCAAGCCCTGCAGTAAAGAGTCCTAGGTCCCAGCCCGTCTCATTTACTGTGTGCTTGGCACCTACAGGGGACTTCATTCATATCTTTGCTTTTTAGTCTCTCAAGAATCCTATTTTTAAAGTATCATTTTACAGATGGGTTGACTGAGGGCCAAAGAGGTTATTGTAACTTGTCGGAAGTTAGGCAGCTAGGCTTCAGATCACTATGATACAGTCTAGAGTTGCTGCAGTGAAGCAAAGAATAAATTCATAAATTAGCTTTCAGTTTATTCTTCAAAAAGTAAGGTGATTTTTCAATGTGTTCTGATGATCATATTTTTCTCAATAATGAACAAAATCACATTTTTCCACAAGTATGTTATAATTCAGTTTCTTCATAAAATAATATTTAGGGAAAAATGAAAAAGAGATCAGCCTCTAACACTAGCGGTCAAAGCTTAATGTTCTCATTTGCTGAAATGTGACACTGAAGTCATGGTCTCACTGTTATATTTGTTAGGTTGTGTTTGCTCTTTAATTATAGTTTATACGTGTCCCAGTTGAACCCTGGCTGGTTTTTGATAAAGAGGATAAAAGGAAATAGCAAGTTCACCAACTGAGATTCTCTTTACCCTCCTGTTCCCAAGGCTAACCAATTACTAACCTGACAGCCTCTGTCTTGATGCCATTACCTAGGATGAGCCTTACACTCAAAGTGAAAGCCACCCATGTCCCTGATTCAAACTGCAGGATTTTACATTTACTATTATTCACTGTAGGATGTGATCGAAGCACAATCTAACAATAGCTGGTGTTTGGCTGTCATTTCTTTGATAGGCAAATACCCAGGGGGTCTTGGAGAATATCTTGTTTAGAGATTCAGACAGCCTAGCAGACATTGGAATTTGGAGAACTCTTAGCAGGTGACGGACACCAGCCATGAGCTTGGGTTTCTGGTCAGGACACCAGCACTTAGTAAGGGAAGAAGCAAGAGTACATATGGCCTCAAGTTCGGGGGTAGGGGGAGGACTCGATATCTGTAGGCGATTATTATAGGAAGAGAGGGACAAGGATTAAGAAAAAGCCCACGTTCCAGTAGGACTGTTAACTCAGTTCTGAGACCGGGTGTGTTAAACTTTGTTTTCTCCTAAGAGAAAGCAAAATGAATCTGTCTTCATAATTCTTTCAGCCTTGGAGCAGCAGTCAAATGGTGGAAGAGAGAATAAGTAATGAAAGAAATAGTTATACTAGCCAGAATCAACATTGGCCTTGTATTTACCATTCATTGTAGAAGAAAGCATCTCGGTATTTGTTTAGAGACAAATGTGTTAAGAGTCACAAGTTTATTTTCATAGAGTTTCAAAAGGAATTTTTTTAAATTAAAAAGCTTTCTGATGGACAAGTAAATCAATTTGATAATATAGTAGATGCATTACATTTAGCCAAGACAGGCATAGATATTGAACCAAACATCAGAGGGCTAGTGTGTACTTTAAATGTTGGTGAGTAAATTCCATTTCCTGTAATAAAGGCTCTAGCAGATAAGATTTTCTATAAAAAAGCATGTACAACAAGCCCTCAGTAATTATAGTCTTGAGGTTAAGGATTTCATTACACTGAAGATAAAAATAAAACTCTAAGAATACAAACAGAATGTTACCAGAGAATTCTTCCATTTGCAACAAACTTGCCCCCAAATCAATTTTTTAAATGGCAGGATAAAAAAATGTGTATAGATTTAGTTAAATCAGTATATGGCTAATGCTCTTTATACCTTGTGCCTTTATGGTAATTGATCCATAAATATTTTTCGACCTTCTTTATTATCTTTTCAATAAGGATTAATGAAGAGCCCGGTATCCTGGATACTCAAAAGCATTTGTGTCAAAAACAATTATTCCTCCTAAAGTTTTCTCACTAAGTATTATTAAAATATTTAGCTTATGATTTTATTTCAACTGAAGTGAACAATGTTTGGTGCTTAAATATGGCCAGTTCCACATTATATTCTATTTATTTAGAGTATCATCTTATAATATTTCATCTTCCCTAAACCTTATGAGGAAGGTACTCTTTGTTCTCTTTTATAGATAAGGAAACTGAGGAGTTGCTCGGCTAGCACGTGCCAGAGGAAGGACTGAAACCCAGACACCCTGTCTCCAAAGTCCCTCCTCTGAGATGTAGGGAAGGGTGGCCCAAGACAACATGACTCCCAACAGAGACAGAAACCTAGCTTGCAAAAGTGCATTCACTGCACAGTGCTCCCCCAGGGAGTACGGCCTCGGGAGTTACTTGCTGAATAACACAGCAATGCCACCTATGTGCATTCGACCAAACTAAGCTCTCCAGCAGACCTTTGGATTATCTGCTAGATGTGTGTTTTTACAGATGATATTGTTCCCAGTGCTTTTGTGAGTTTGATTTACAAACTGTAGGGAATTGATGGCACCACATCTTCAAGTAGTTTCTTTCTTTTTGCAGGGAGGGCTATATCTAGGTTGATTTTTCATAAAAGTCCCAAGGGGGACGGGGAAATATCACTTATGACTTGTTTGGATTACATGAATCTTTGATGATTGAGACAATTTACAAGCATCCTTTATTGACACTGCTCTTTCCAGGTTAGTAAAAAGATTTCTTTACTACAGAATCATTATGTTGCTGACAAACTTCCCTGGATCATTTCTGTACATTATACACCATTCTCATTGAATTTGAATATAATATCAGAGCAACATTTGTGTGAAGATATAACAATATTCCATTTAAGAATGTAACATTCATTTGAAGAGAAAGATGACAATTTGAGGATGAGACAATTTATCCTCTAATTTATAATATATGTCTTTAGAAGCCAATAAAGTCTGTGCAGAAAATGAGTTCTACCCATTGGAAGAACAGGAGCATGAAGTGATTTTTGAGGGCATTTCTGAACCTATATTTTATGATTCTATTTAAAGAAAAGAAAGTTATATAGCGGTCCTGACAATAGAACTCGGGAAGAAATACCAGGCTGAGAGACAGGAAACAGATATTCTAATCACAGGATTTTTACAATAACTAAGGATCTGGAGGAAGTCAGACCATCATTTACCTTCACTTTCCCATATTCAATATTAGGAGACTAAAGTAGAGCATTTCTAAGATGACATTCAGCTATAAAATTCTACAACTTGAAAACATTTGGATCTCATTTCATTCAGATGGGTTTAGATCACTTTACTCCTGAGTTTATGATTTTCAATTTCCATGTCAATAATGGAAAGGAAATACAGCAATAAATAACATTTATTTATGTTTTTCCTCAATTTTATGTACCTGTACACCTGTTCTGTAAATAGTTACAGTCTGTATTTATAAAAACAGAAAAAGTAGGCAACCAATAGTATATAAAAACGTATTTATAGAAAAAAATTAACTCATAATGTGTGCAACCTGGAAAGTATGTAAAGTATTTAGGCATATAGATACCAACAGTCTGGGTGAAAGAAAGCATCTGATATAGATATGAAGAACACCCCTTCTTTGCTCCTAAAAGAGAATATCACATATGGTTGTGGGTTTTCATCAATATTATTGGGAGTGTAACAAAATATTTGAATAAGTGTCTCAAATAATACCCAACAGAAACTCATTTGATACCATGACAGAGACAAACCAGTTTCAGATTTCTGAGAAAGCTCACAAATCAGAGTACACAGATCTATGAATGCCAATTTTTCAGAATGTTTTTCCCTAGTATCCTGTCATCACGACCAACTGGCATTTCCAGAATCTCCTATGTTCATCTGGAGGGCAATCAAGGCCACACTAGCATTGACAGCCCCATGTAACCACCATTATGAGATGGTCAACAGCAGTTTCTTGTCTTCTGAAACTAAGTAAGGCATTCTTTGAATGTGGGCTCAACATGAATTTTTGTACGTCTTTAACCCATCTGGGACTAAGATTAGATTCTGGGTATAGAAATACATAATTAAGAAGAAGAGTTCACAAAAATATGCAATTAACTAACTTGTTTTGCTGATGCTGATCAGATTAACCACGTTTCTCCTCACTCCCTTCTGTATGGAATAATACCCTGCCTTCTATCTTGTTTGGCAAATTCCTATTTACTGTTCCAAGGAAGATCAAATGTTACCTCTTACAGGAAGTTTCCCAAATTCCCTCAGATGAATTTCTTTCTTTCCTATCATCCCAAAGCATGTTGCACATGGCTCTTTCAGAGCACTCATGCTGCACTATATTTAGTCTTCTATTTATGTAGCTCCTCACTGCTCAGAATTTGATCAGGGAATAGTCGACCCAAACATACTTCTGGAGAATGTCAAGGTAAGAGGGCATGATAAAATACTATTGTAAAAAATAGAATTGGCTTGCTACTTAATTCAGGTTTGCCCAAAACTACTTGCACAAATGGTGAGATATAAACCAATATACTGCAATCCAGAGTGGAGACTACAAATGAAAGGATGAAAGACAGAAATGAAAAAAGGAAGGCGGGAGGTGGGAGAAAGAGAGGGAGAGAAAAGTAAGGAAGGAAGAAAAGAAAGGAGGGAAGGAGGGAAGGAAGAAAAGAGAAACCTTTGTCGATTTGCAGTTCTTATATTTAGTGCCATTCACATGTGACTTCACGGTGTAGCTGCACGACATTTTACCATCCTTGATATTAGTCAGCTACTAGTTAGGTGCAGTAAATAGCTGCAACCACTGAAATTCTGAAATCAAGTAATACAAAATCAAAGTTCTTTTTTTTCAAAGAATAAATGATTTATTTTCTTACCTTATTCAAAATATCTCAGTGTGTTTTAAGGCATCAGATTCAGAAAACTGAAAAATAGAAATAAAAATGAAGAATTAGATATCAGAAAGTTTATGTGAAACTTAGAAATATACTGTCAAATGGAAAATTGGGGGGAAAGTTTTAAGCATACCCTGTTCAAGACTTTGGCAACTATATCCATGTAAGATGATTTTACCCTTGGTGAAAATAACTAATGCTATCCAGTTGTGTCATGAATAAGAAATAATTTCAAATAAATAAAAACATATGCATGCAGTATTTAATCTCTCATTTTAAAAACTCTAAATATATGAGAATAAAAGCTTGTAGTCAATTCAAATGAAATGATGCTAACATTTGAAGCCTACAAGGTGCCCGGTTTTCTTAATTCTTCTCTGTTCTTGCTAGAGTGGAACAAACCTTATTGCTTTTTGACCTCAGAACCCAGAAGAGGTAAATGTTTGATAAACGCTTTTTGAGTGAATGAATTATCATTGTCTTGAATTTTCTCATTTCAAAGTAGGCCAAGACTCAATACTTCATTGCCAATGTTATTGTCACCATCATCAGCTTCAAATTAATTAGATCCAGTCTTCTGTAGATAAAGGATTGTGATTGCTGACACAGCGAAATTTGCAGAGCATTGTGAAGGCCCTTTCCATAAAAAAGAACCCCTTGGTTCTATAGTAGCCAATTTAAAATGTTATATCTCCTTTAAAATTGCTTTGTATGGGTCCGGAAATGCTTTCAGTCCTAGACAGCTAGTGACCTGTACTTTTTGATGAGCACTCCTTTGCAGAGAAGTTCCATATTCCGTGGATTCAGTGGAGCATGGGATTGGTATGGGATAAATGCCATTATTATAACACATCAGAAAAATGAAAAAGAAAAGTATAATTTTTGAATCATACATTCAGGATAACTAAAATATTTTGTGAAGCTGCAAGTATTTATTTGTATAAAAGAAGTAGAGTTATTTCAAAGTAATCCTATCATAAATCCTGTCCCCTAAAGTTAGTCCTGTGACATTGTCACATGGGTCATTTTGCCAGCTACTTAGTAGCCTGAGTGGAGTCTTGTCCCACTTCACTTGCAATGGCTTCTGAGTTACCTTTCACATTTTCTGGCTTCATGCTATATCCCAAACACACTGACACAAGGGTCATGCAGCATTTTTATCAGTGTTTCCTGTTTTCACATAAGTAATAGCTGGCAATAAAGCCAACATCTGGGAATTTGTTTGCAGAAAGGGAGCAGCCCAGCTCAGGAAAGGAAAGCAGAGTAATGCATTGTACAGGCCAAACTTCTTATCAAAGGGGGATGCAATATAATGAGGAAGGAAACCTGGGACAATTGGGTTTCTCAGGTGGCGCTAGTGGTAAAGAATTCGCCTGTCAATGCAGGAGACTCCAGAGATGCAGGTTCGACCCCTAGGTCCGGAAGATCCCCTGGAGTAGGAAATGGCAACCCACTCCAGTACTCTTGCCTAGGAATTCCCATGGACAGAGAAGCCCGGGGGGCTACAGTCCATGGGGTTGCAAAGAGTTGGACACGACTGATGCTGATATGGGTGATATCTGCTAGATTTAAATCCAACAATGGGCAGCAATGCCAATATCCAGTGGCAAGAAAGTGATACCTATTAGAGGACAAAGGGGACTGTTTTCACCCAGAAGGCAAGCACTGATGTTAACCTCTTCCAACAGAGTACCCAGTGTTGTGCATTACCAGTTTGTGAAGAGGTAGCAATCTGTTTCATTGCATCAGATTTCAGTATTGGAATCTGGTTTAATATCACAGCTTGTTGGCTTCATGGCAGCATTTCAGCACACAGATGTGTCCAAGAGGAGTCTCCCAAGGTTAAAATGTGTCAACAAATTAGTTGGACCTCTCAGGCAGTTGGGTGTGATGTCAGGAATCTTAACAGCAAAGGGCATTCCAAACAAACTGTTCATGGATCAGTTAAGATTTTGCATCTTTATATATATATGTATATCTATGGCTGATTCATGTTGAGGTTTGATAGAAAATTAAACAATTCTGTAAAGCAGTTATCCTTCAATTAAAAAATAAGTAAATTTAAAAAAAAAAGATTTTGCATCTTAACTAAGAGGAAAAGTGGAAGCAGAAGCACTAATACAGGGACCGAGGAGTAAGGGAACCACTTCTGCTCCATTGTTGTTTCTGATGACATCATTACTGATAGGTTCTGTCATCACTGAAGTGGCAATGGCATGGTTCTGGGGCCCAGGCTGCATTTTAGTTATGTCACTCCTGTTACACTGAAGTCATTTCCACCTCTCAGCACCTCAAGTTTATTCTTTACAAAATATGACCTAAAGTGTTATTCACTCAATCATATCTCACTCTGTGATTCCATGGACTGAATCCTCTGTCCATGGAATTCTCCAGGCAAGAATACTGGAGTGGGAGGGAAGGAGAGGGTAAGATGTATGGAGAGAGGAACATGGACACTTACATTATAACATGTGAAATAGACAGTCAATGGGAATTTGCTATATGACTCAGGGAACTCAAAGGCGGGCTCTGTGATAATCAAGAAGGGTGAGATGGGGAGGGAGATGGCAGAGAAGTTCAAGAGGAGGGGGACATATGTATACCTATGGCTGAGGAAGCTCTGGGAGTTGGTGATGGACAGGGAGGCCTGGCGTGTGGCGATTCATGGAGTTGCAAAGAGTTGGACACTACTGAGTGACTGAACTGAACTGATGACTCATTCATGTTGATGTCTGACAGAAAACAACAAAATTCTGTGAAGCAATTATCCTTCAATTAAAAATAAATAAATTACAAAGAAAAGAATACTGGAGTGGGTTGCCATTCCCTTCTCCAGGGTATCTTCCTGACCCAGGGATCAAACCTGGGTTTCCTGTACTGCAGGCCGATTCTTTACCATCTGACCCACTAGGGAAGCCCATGACCTAAAAGTCTTGCCTTTTAACACGAGTAGTGTGAATAGTAAATAGAGGAATTCTGCAAACACATTTTAGAAGCACTAAAATGTTATTAACACATAGTGTATTATTAGCCATTCACACATTCCTTAGCCATGCAATATTTCCTAAGCATCCCCTGTGTGCCTCTGGGTCTTCCCTTTTGTCTCTCGGGTCACTGACAGCCCCTCCTCTCTCTCTGGTCCTACTGACACCCACCACCCTCACCCTATGTCCTGATCATCTCTGATTTCACCTTTCAGGACTCTGGTTAAATAGTGCATTTGCTTTTCCTATCCACTCATGCCCCTCTCCAGACAGTTGATCACTCTCTCTCTCTTCAGTACTAGTACTCTACCAAGTGTGTGCCGAGGATTTTATGTATTATTATAATTGGTTTTGGTCCCTCTTGTGTTTGTAAGGTCTTTGCTCACAAAGGCTGTTACATGTTTATGTTTGTATTTTCAATGCTGAGCCAGAGGGTGCTGGAAAATTGGGGATGTTTGATGGAGGAACAGTGGGAGAAGAGGTCTGTATGCATGGTCCATATTATTTCATTATTTCACGTTTAATGAATGAATTTCAGGCATGACAAAGGAAGCTTAATCCTATGCTTTGTGCATTACAGGGTTTCTGCCTGTCCGTGCTGTCTAACCAATTGGCCACATGGGCCACCAGAGTCCTGATTAAAAGAAAGACTTAGGAAATTTCTCAGAGATAATCTTTTTATAGGAAGCCTTAATCGAGCAGGCAGTTAAACCTTCACCTGTTGACAGAGGAATAATTCTAATTCCAGTGTAAGATGATATTCAGATGTGTCTAATGAACAGCCCTTTATGAACTCAAATCTGAGCTTGAGGGGAAAGGATGTGAATACAAACTCAAAGAGCTAATTTCACTAAAACCTCTTTATGAAATGAAAGCAGAAGGCAACGGACCTTTACGTTCCCCAATTTGCACTCTTCCTACCCTCCCAACTGTGTATAACACAGAAGGAAGAGGAATGGTCCCTACACTCTTCACAGAGTAGAGATCTGGGCCATTAAACATCAGCAGGGATAACCAGCAGAAGTGGCGCAGGCACTGCTTACAGCCATGGTGCCCAGAAGAAGGGCAGAAGTACCAAGCAGTGGAGACAAGAATCAGACAGCAGCAGAGCTTGCCCCAGCCTCTGCAGGGGCCTCACCTGAGAACGGGGACACAGGAAGGCAGTTAAATGACCAAGGACCCGTTTCCTAAGCAGCCACCTGTTGGCTTATCAACTTCCACTTCCTCTTCTTTTCCTCAGGCAACACTGCTCCTCACCCCAAGGATGACTTTCCTCCCAGCCAGTCTTTTAAGCTCCTTTTAGCTGGATTCCTCCATCTGCTCAGAAGACACTCTCAGGCATTGTGGTGGCCCTGAGATCCCTTCCCAATCTCTCTTCTTTCTAGACTCCACTCAAGTGACCCCCTAGTGAGGTTCAATGGCACCCCACTCCAGTACTCTTGCCTGGAAAATCCCATGGATGGACTGCCTACCAATCCCTGGTAGGCTGCAGTCCATGGGGTCGCTAAGAGTCGGACACGACTGAGTGACTTCACTTTCACTTTTCACTTTCATGCGCCGGAGAAGGAAATGGCAACCCACTCCAGTGTTCTTGCCTGGAGAATCCCAGGGACGGGGGAGCCTGGTGGGCTGCCGTCTATGGGGTCACACAGAGTCCGACACGACTGAAGTGACTTAGCAGCAGTGAAGTTCCAGCGAAAACACTAGGACTGTAGATGGCGCTCACTCTCTCCTCTGGGCCAGGGGCTGGGGGTGTAGCTTCTGGAGCCAAGAGAGTCTGGGTTCCAGTGGGGAGCCCACCATTTATATGTTCTTTGAACACATTCCTTTCCTTAAATCTCAATTTCTTAACCTGTAAAAGGGGGCCAAGGATTATACCTGCTCCACAGAGTCTATCAGCCGGATTAACTGAGCTAAGCAGTTAACAGAGTAAGAAGCACACTTGACGTGCTTTTAAAAAGTTAGCTGCGCTTATTATTACTTGCTGACCCCATTTTGTGACCCCAAAATTATCTTCCTGATAGACTGTGAACTTTCAGAGAGAAGGGATGGATTTTGTATTTCCTTCATCTTTATATCCTCGTCACTTACCATGATGTGGGGGCCTGGCTCCACTAAATGACTCTTAAGATGTGTGAGTGGTTGAATAATTAACTGAATGAAAAATGTGGTACCCTTTAAACCTTGTGCAGTAGATGCTACCTCCAGGGATGATAAGCAGGCAGAGGAAATTATGCTGCTAAAGGACAGTTGAAGGAAAGCAACTCTGAAGACTGACTTCTGAGGTTATATTATTGGCTCTTCAAGTGGTCATTTGCACAGTGTGACATCCTGTGATCAATGGAATCTGACCAGCCAAGATTCGGTGTCTTACTGTTGTTCTTATTAAATTTCCATCAGTTATATACCTTTTAACCTTTGCTTAAATGAAATGGTTTTTTACAAAAACTAAATACTAGTGACTCATTCTCTAGAAGGGAAATATATAAAGGAGAACTGAAAAGTATGCATAGGCCTTAGAGAAAGCAGATTTTTTACTACACAGGAAAGCAATATGACCTTTTTTAAGGGCTACATAGGAAAATTCTTTCATTTGGGTAAAACAATAAAATATTGCTGTGAACACTTGCTCAGAGTTCTCATTGAGTTTCATGTTTCTGTTTTGTTCGTTCCGCCCAGGCTTTGTTGGTCTTTATTTACATGAAGAGGAAATATTGATTAACTCAGTGTGAACAGGGATAGGGTTTATAAGTCATGGGGAGCACAGCTAAAATACTTAAAGAGCTTCTCGCTTGTGACAAAAGTAAAGGAATACCACTTTTCTCTCGAATTTATGACAATTTTGCACACTTTTATTTTCCAATTCTGTATTCTGTATCAATTATAGATTATACACTGTAAGAATTCACACAAAACTCACGGAAAAATTATAGGCAAATTCTTATTTGTGCCTAAACTAATTTGGGGGAATCAATTTGTAGAGTGTTCAGTTATTTGGAACAATTGCTTTAGGATGTTAATTGACACATGAGTATATTATGTTAACTCCTTATGATAGAAGTGTCCGCTTTGAACAAGTATTTGAATACGTAAAAAAAGTGTATTTAGTATAAGCTTTTCATATTAGTAACACTGAAACAGCATAGGTAGATTTAGTCAATCCCATGAAACAATTTGAAACCTCAGCTAGTTTTTTCTACTGGGTTGATGTATCTTTAGGACTTGGTATAATTGGTTATGTACTAAAATCTTTAGTTTGATACAAGTACATTTATCTTTGTCAGTAGCTCAGATACCAAAATATGTATTTCTTCTGAGTAATTCTAGTTTTTTAAAAATCTAAAATCTAACTTATATATATATTTTGTTCTTTCTCCTCTTTTTTCCCCCTCCAAATCCTTACACTTAGGCAAAAGCCTAATTTTTTTCTCATTTAACACTATTCTGCCTAGAGAATTTCCATTAAGGAAACACCATTTCATTATTGAATAAGGCAATTTTAATACACAGTTGTTTCTTTTTTCTACATGGTCTCATCTTCTTAGATCCTATCATTATTCCAAATATAGGCATTACTTTACTCCTGTTTGCAGTAAATGAATATCTTATATACTGCAAGGTTCAAATCATAAGAGTGTCTTTGTAGTTTTTCACTTATCAAATGAATTAATTGGCAATGAGAAGCCCATATGTCTAATTACCTGATAAGACTAATTGGGCTAATTATCATTTCTATTTCCTGGGAGCAGAAAATTAGAGTCAGTTCCTAGATACATAGTTTTTGTAGAATCACTTGCATTTTTCAGTTCATTGCCATTTTTTGCTAGTCAACCTCCTCCAAACTGTTCAGTTCAGTTCAGTCGCTCAGTCGTGTCAGACTCTTTGCAGCCCCATGAACCGCAGCACACCAGGCCTCCCTGTCCATCACCAACTCCCGGAGTTTACCCGAACTCATGTCCATTGAGTCGGTGATGCCATCCAACCATCTCATCATCTGTCATCCCCTTCTCCTCCTGACCTCAATCTTTCCCAGCATCAGGGTCTTTTCCAATGAGTCAGCTCTTCACATCAGGTGGCCAAAGTATTGGAGTTTCAGCTTCAACATCAGTCCTTTCAATGAACACCCAGGACTTATCTCCTTTAGGATGGACTGGATGGATCTCCTTGCAGTCCAAGGGACTCTCAAGAGTCTTCTCCAACACCACAGTTTGAAAGCATCAATTCTTCGGCACTCAGCTTTCTTTATAGTCTAACTCTCACATCCATACATGACCACTGGAAAAAACATAGCCTTGACAAGATGGACCATTGTTGACAAAGTAATGTCTCTGCTTTTCAATATGCTGTCTAGGTTGGTCATAACTTTCCTTCCAAGGAGTAAGCAACTTTTAATTTCATGGCTGCAATCACCATCTGCAGTGGTTTTGGAGCCTAGAAAAATAAAGTCAGCCACTGTTTCTCCATCGATTTGCCATGAAGTGATGGGACCGGATGCCATGATCTTAGTTTTCTGAATGTTGAGCTTTAAGCCAACTTTCTCACTCTCCTCTTTCACTTTCATCAAGAGGCTCTTTAGTTCCTCTTCACTTTCTGCCATAACGGTGGTGTCATCTGCATATCTTAGGTTATTGGTATTTCTCCCGGCAATCTTGATTCCAGCTTGTGCTTCCTCCAGCCCAGCATTTCTCATGATGTAGTCTGCAGAGAAGTTAAATAAGCAGGGTGACAATATACATCCTTGACGTACTCCTTTTCCTATTTGGAAGCAGTCTGTTGTTCCATGTCCAGTTCTAACTGTTGCTTCCTGACCTGCATACAGATTTCTCAGGAGGCAGTTCAGGTGTTCTGGTATTCCCATCTCTTTCAGAATTTTCCACAGTTTATTGTGATTCACACAGTCAAAGGCTTTGGCATAGTCAATAAAGCAGAAATAGATGTTTTTCTGGAACTCTCTTGCTTTTTTGATGATCCATATTGGTTTAATTTTTTAATGTTATTTTTAAGCAGCTTTATTAAAGTATAGCTCACATACCATAAACTGCATATGTTTAAACTGTACAATTAGATAAGCTTTAACATATATGTGTAAAAATATCATGACAACCAACAATAATCTTTTTTGTCTGGTTTCCTTCACTCATCACTATTATTTTGAGATTTACCCACGTTGTGAAACACTAATAACCCATTCATTTTATTGTCAATTAGTATGTTACTGTATAGATATATGACAGTTTGTTTATTCTTTTATCTATTGATGGAGATGATGGAGATATTCTTTATCGTTTTCGGGGGGTGCTGTGCTGCATAGCATGCGGATCTTAATACTCAGACCAGGGATCAAACTTGGGTCCCCTGTAGTGGAAGTGTGGAGTCCTAATCACTGGACCACCAGAGAATTCCCTATATTCTTTATCTTTATTGTGGTAATGGTCTGAATATAGCCACACTCATCTAATTATATACATAAAATAAGTCTAATGTTTTAAGTATCAATTATAGCTCAATAAAGCCATTAAAAAACGGCAGAGGAGAGTGTGGGATATATGAGAACTATCTTTTAAAAATAAATCTAAAACTATTATTGAAAAAAAAATCCATTCATTTTATTGTTGACTAGTGTTGTATTGTATAGATATATGACAATTTGGTTATTCCTCCAACTACTGATGGACCCTTCAACTCTTTCAATTTGGGGGCTATTATAAATAAAGCTACAAACATGTACAATTGTTTATATAGATTTATACTTTTATTCCTTGTAGATAAATAATTAGAAGTGGAACACATATGGTAGCTGTTTAACTTTTAACTGTCCAACTGTTTTCCAAAGTGGTTATCTCATTTTCTACGTCTCTACCAGTAGTACTTTAGAACTGAAATTCTTACATAGACTCAGTAACATTTGGTATTATCTATTCTAAAATAAATATTTTAGCTCTTATGATAAATATGGATTATTACACTGTTGTGGTTTTATTTTGCATTTCTCAAATGACTATGAAGATACACATCTTTCCTGTGCTGGTCTCCCCTCTGTATATCTACTTTAGTTAGGTATCTATGCAAATCTGTGCCCAATTTTTATTGAATTGCTTAATTTATTACCAATTATTTTTAAGAGTTACATACTGCAGATGCAAGTCCGTTGTCAGATGTGCAATTTGCAAATCATTTCTCCCAGTCTATAGCTTGCCTTTTCATCTCTTAGTGAAATATTTCAGAGTACAGATGTTTTTATTTTCATGAAATTCAATTTGTCAATTTGTTCTTTTGCAAATCTTGCCTCTGGTACAATAGCTAAAACTATTTAGCTTTGCCTAACCCAAGGTCACAAAAGTTTTCATATAGAAGTTTTGTAGTGTTCAATTTTACATTCAGGCCTATGATGTGTTTTGAGTTACTTTTCTGTATGTATACCACAAAGTATGGATCAAAGTTCATTTTTTTGGCACATGGATATCCATTTGTGTCAACACCATATATTGAATAGATTTTTTGTACTATATAACCTTTATATCTATCATAAATCATTTTTTTGAAATATTTGAGAGTATATTTCTGGAAATGTCCATTCAATTCCATTGATCTATTTGTCAGATTTTATGCCAATCCCACTCTATGTTGATAGCTGTACCTATATGTCAGTCTTGAATTCAGGTAGTGTGGTCATAGAGTATACATTTTGTTACCTGAATATCTGTGACTATATAAAATTTTGCTTTATGACCTAGAATGTGGTCTACCAGGGTATATACCCACTATACACTTGAAAAGAATGTGTAGTCTGTTGCTACTTAGTGAGGTGTTCTATAAATATCAGTGAAGTCAAATTCATTGACAGCGCTCTATCTTATATATCTTTACTGATTTCCTGTCAAACTTGCTCTTTCAATTATTGAAAAGGGAAAAGTGAAATCTCTATCATTTTGGATTATCTAATTCTCCTTATATCAGTATCAGTTCTTGCATCATTTATTTTGAAGCTCTGTTCTTAGATGTTTGAACATATAAGATTGCTATGTCATCTTGATAAACTGATCCCTTTATTATTATGAAAGCACCTTCTACCCCTAGTAACACTCTTTACTCTGAAATTCTTTCAGTGTTAATATCATTACTTTAATTTTTTTTTTGACTTGTACTACCATCATACAACTTCTTTCATCATTTACTTTAATCCATCTGTATCTTTGGATACATCTCTGGTAGCTGGCATGAACTTGAATCTTACTTTTTAATCCAAATTGATAATTTTTGTTTTTTAACTTAGTGATTTAGATTATTCATATTTTTTCTGTTTTTTAAACATTTTAAAAATAATTACATACACTTTATTCTTTTTTTCTAAATTGTTAACTACTTCAAAATTAGTTAACTATTGTACAATATCAAAAATAAGAAATTGACATTGGTATTAATAAAACATTTGTGTGTAATTTTACCTCATTTTGTGATATGTGTAGAACTGTGTTACCACCCCACAATCAAGATAAAGAAGCATTTCATCATGGCAAAGACATTCCTTATGATAACCTTTTACAATTGCACCTGCCATTTCAATAACCCCTATAATCAAATCTCTGTAATTTTGCCATTTTGAGGATGCTAATAAATGGAATTTTTTTGTATTTGACCTTTTAAACTTGCTTTTTTCATTCAGAATAACACCCTTGAGATCCATCTAAGCTCTTATCTACATCAAAAGTTCGCTTCTTTTCACTGTTGAGCAATATTTCATGATGTGCATATGCCACAGTTTGCTTAACCACTCACCTATTGAGAGTTACTTTTTCTCTTTTGAGTTTTTGATTATTACAAACAAATCTGCTAGGAACAATATATACAGGTTTTTATGTAGACCATTCATTTTATTTATCTGAGATAGATGTCCAAGAGTACAACTGCTGGTTGTGTGAGCTGTATGTTTATTTATTTCTAAAGACACTGCCAAAATTTTTTTCAGAGAGGCTACAACATTTTGCACCTCAACCAGCAATATATGAGAAATCCTGTTTCTCATCATTCTTCCTAGCATTTAGTACTGTCACAAAATTTTATTTTAGTTGTTCTGATAGGTGTGTTATATATAATATCTCATCATGGATTTAATTTTCATTTCTCTGAGGTGCAGTAGTTCTGAACACCTTTTCATTTGCTATCTGTGTATCTTTTTCAGTGAAAAGAATCTTCTGCTTTTTGTCCATTTTCTAATTAAATTGTTGCTTTTTTTTAACATTGAGGTATTGAGAATCTTTTATACACCCTAGATGTGTATTTTGTCAGATATATGGTTTGCAAATATTTTCTTTAAACATATAGCTTGTTGTTTCATCTTTTTGAATAGATCTTTAACAAAGCAAATGTTTTCATATTTACAAAGTCGAATTTATCAATTTTATCTTTTAGAAATGATTTTGGTGTCAGATCTAAGAAATGTTTTCCTAGTCATAGATGTTGAAGACTTCCTATGATTTTTCTAAAAGTGTTGTAGCTTTGTGTTTTACATTTAAGTTTATGCTCCATTTGAATCAATAGTTGAAATTTAAAAATGTGAGATTTAGATCAGGGTTCTTTTTATTTAACCTATATATCCAGTTGCTCAAACACAGTTTGTTGAAAAGACTATACTTCTTTGATTGACTTGCTTTTGGACTTTTGTCAAAAATCAGTTGTTTATATGACAAAGGATTAATCTCCCAAATTTACAAACAGCTCATAAGGCTTAATAGCATTAAAACAAACAACTCAATCAAAAAAACAGGCAGAAGACCTAAACAGACATTTCTCCAAAGAAGACGTACAAATGGCCAAGAAGCACATGGAACGATGCTCAACATTACTAATTATTAGAGAAATGTAAATCAAAACTACAATGAGGTATCACCTAACACCAGTCAAAATGGCTATCATCAAAAAACCCACAAACAATAAACGCTGGAGAGGGTGTGGAGAAAAGAGAACCCTCCTACAGTGTTCATAAAAATGTAAATTGGTACAGTCACTATGGAGAACAGTATAGTTAGTTAGTTAGTTTAGTCACTCAGTCACATCCGGAGAACAGTATAGAGGCCCCTTAAAAAAACAAAAATAGAACTACCATATGACCCTGCAATCCCACTCCTGGGCATATACCCAGAGAAAAACATAGTTTCAAAGGATACATGCACCCCAGTGTTCACTGTGGAACTGTTTACAATAGCCAAGACATGGAAGTAATCCATCAACAGAGGAATGAATAAAGAAGAAGTGGTACATACATACAAACGGAGTATTACTCAGGCATTAAAAAGAATGAAATAATACCATTTGCATCAACGTGGATGTATCTAGAGATTGTCATATTGAGTGAAGTGAGTTAGAGAAATATCATTTGACATCTCTTACATGGGGAATCTAAAAACAAATGAACTTATTCACAAAACAGAAACAGACTCATAGACTTAGAGAACAAACTTATGGTTGCTAAGGAGGAAGAATGGGGAGACAGTTAAAGGGATAGTTAGACTTTGGGGTCAACATGTACACACTGCTATATTTAAAATGGATAACTAACAAGGTCTTAATGTATAGAACAGGGAACTCTGCTTAACGTTATGTGGCAGCCTGGATGGAAGGGAGTTTGGGAGAGAATGTATATATGTATATATATGGCAGAGTCCCTCTGCTATCCATCTGAAACTATCACAACATTGTTAATCAGCTATATTTCAGTATAAAATAAAAAGTTAAAAAATTAGTTATAAATGCATGGGCTATTTCTGGGTTCTTTAATTTTTTCATCTATTGATCTATGTATCTATCTCAAAATATGATCCAAATTGGTATGAATACAATGGATGCTTGAAAAATAATCTGTATCTTATTAGAGTTACTGAGATTTTTCTATAAATGTCAGTTAGATCCTATTAGTTCATATATTGTTAAATGTTCTTGGATGTTAATGATTAGAGCTTCTACTTGATGTTGAAAGGAAAGTACTTAAAATTTTTATTGTAGTTTCACTTTATCTTGTCTACTTGTTTGATAAATCACCATACATCAATGTACATTGTGAAAGTAATGAAAACTGTGGAGCTTCAATTTTTAAACTGGAAAACTAAATAAATAAACGCACTGGTCACACCAAACACCATTTTCCAACAATACAAGAGAAGACTCTACAAATGGACATCACCATATGGTCAACACCGAAATCAGATTGATTATATTCTTTGCAGCCAAAGATGGAGAAGCCCTATACAGTCAGCAAAAACAAGACCGGGAGCTGACTGTAGCTCAGATCATGAACTCCTTATTGCCAAATTCAGACTGAAATTGAAGAAAGTGAGGAAAACCACTAGACCATTCAGGTATGACCTAAATCAAATCCCATATGACTATACAAACAGTGGAAGTGAGAAATAGATTTAAGGGACTAGATCTGATAGACAGAGTGCCTGATGAACTATGGACGGAGGTTAGTGACATTATACAGGAGACAGGGATTAAGACCATCTCCAAGAAAAAGAAATGCTAAAAAGCAAAATGGCTGTCTGAGGAGGCCTTACAAAGAACTGTGAAAAGAAGAGAAGCAAGAAGCAAAGGAGAAAAGGCAAGATATACCCATTTGAATGCAGAATTCCAAAGAATAGCAAGGAGAGAGAACAAAGCCTTCCTCAGGGATCAATGCAAAGAAATAGAGGAAAACAATAGAACAGGAAAGACTAGAGATCTCTTCAAGAAAATTAGAGATACGAAGGGAACATATCATGCAAAGATGGCCTAAATAAAGGACAGAAATGGTATGCACCTAACAGAAACAGAAGATATTAAGAAGAGGTGGCAAGAAAACACAGAAGAACTGTACAAAAAAGATCTTTATGACCCAGATAATCATGATGGTGTGGTCACTCACCTAGAGCCAGACATCCTGGGATGTGAAGTCAAGTGGGCTTTAGGAAGCATCACTATGAACAAAGCTAGTGGAGATGATGGAATTCCAGTGGAGCTATTTCAAATCCTGAAAGATGATGCTGTGAAAGTGCTGCACTCAATATGACAGCAAATTTGGAAAACTCAGCAGTGGCCACAGGACTGGAAAAGGTCAATTTTCATTCCAATCCCAAAGAAAGGCAATGCCAAAGAATGCTCAAACTACCACACAATTGCACTCATCTCACACGCTAGTAAAGTAATGCTCAAAATTCTCCAAGCCAGGCTTCAACAATACGTGAACCATGAACTTTCAGATGTTCAAGCTGGTTTTAGAAAAGGCAGAGGAACCAGAGATCAAATTGCCAACATCTGCTGGATCTTCAGAAAAGCAAGAGAGTTCCAGAAAAACATCTATTTCTGCTTTATTGACTATGCCAAAGCCTTTGACTGTGTGAATCACAATAAACTGTGGAAAATCTGAAAGAGATGGGAATACCAGACCACCTGAACTGCCTCTTAAGAAATCTGTAGGCAGGTCAGGAAGCAACAGTTAGAACTGGACATGGACCAACAGACTGGTTCCAAATAGGAAAAGGAGTACGTTAAGGCTGTATATTGTCACCCTGCTTATTTAACTCATATGCAGAGTACATCACGAGAATCGCTGGGCTGGAGGAAGCACAAGCTGGAATCAAGACTGCCGGGAGAAATACCAATAACCTCAGATATGCAGACGACACCACCGTTATGGCAGAAAGTGAAGAAGAACTAAAGAGCCTCTTGATGAAAGTGAAAGAGGAGAGTGAGAAAGTTGGCTTAAAGCTCAACATTCAGAAAACTAAGATCATGGCATCTGGTCCCATCACTTCAAGGCAAATCAATGGGGAAACAGTGGAAACAGTGGCTGACTTTATTTTTCTAGGCTCCAAAACCACTGCAGATGGTGATTACAGCCATGAAATTAAAAGTTGCTTACTCCTTGGAAGGAAAGTTATGACCAACCTAGATAGCATATTAAAAAGCAGAGACATTACTTTGTCAACAATGGTCCATCTAGTCAAGGCTATGTTTTTTCCAGTGGTCATGTATGGATGTGAGAGTTGGACTATAAAGAAAGCTGAGCGCAGAAGAATTGATGCTTTCGAACTGTGGTGTTGGAGAAGACTCTTGAGAGTCCCTTGGACTGCAAGGAGATCCATCCAGTCCATCCTAAAGGAGATAAGTCCTTGCTGTTCATTGGACGGACTGATGTTGAAGCTGAAACTCCAATACTTTGGCCACCTGATGTGAAGAGCTGACTCATTGGAAAAGACCCTGATGCTGGGAAAGATTGAGGGCAGGAGAAGAAGGGGACAACAGAGGATGAGATGGTTGGATGGCATCACCGACTCAATGGACATGGGTTTGGGTGGCCTCTGGGAGTTGGTGATGGACAGGGAGGCCTGGTGTGCTGTGGTTCATGGGGTTGCAAAGAGTCAGACACAACTGAGCAACTGAACTGAATTGAAATAAATAAACACTGAGCAATTTTGGAAATATAAGAACATGAATTTCTAGAGTTTTTACATTTTCCCCTGTCTTAGATTGCAGTTATGTGTGCTTCCAAGTAACTTTAATTATTCCCATCGATCTATTCAAGTATTTCCAAAATGAAAGCATTAAAGAGGGAGAAAAGGAAAGTTTTACTAGTCATTGAGGTTCTTGAAAGTGAATATTATTCTCCAGTGGATAGTGAAGAAGGAACTTGTTATTTTCCATAATTGTCCTTTAAACATATTCAGTTTAGTTTTTCTTACTACTGTAGAAACTAAAACAGATCTAAAAAGCATCAGCATCCCATCTCTATAACCTGAAGCCTGTCAGCATTATTACAACTGTTGAATGGTGGAATGTATTTATTAGCCATCACATTTCAGGAGAGTTCATAGCATATAAGTACTTATAAGAATGTGCTTGTCCTTAAAAACGATAAGAAAAGAAAACCTGACAACAGGTGCTTATATACACAGGATGTATTTTTATCAGTCAACTTGTCAGGAGGTATCCTGTGAAACAGGACACGTTCAGGAATCATGGCTCCTTCCATCTTCCTATCCCACTATACTATCCTCCTGTGTCTCACTGGAATAAGAGGAAGAGTCAAAACACTCTCCTCCTAAAACTTTTCCTCTTCTTCTTCTTTTTTTCCTTTGAAAGAGGACTGAGTACGACATACAACCCACTAATCAACAAAACTACCTCTCATCTCACCACCCTGGCTACAAGAGAGGCTGAAGCAATGACTTGATTTAAATTTCCAGTCTCTTTAGTAGAGGGAGGCAAGGGAGAAAGGGTTGTATATGAATAGCTTTTCAGTCACCAGTCCACCTTATCTGTAGCTGTATATTTATGCATTGCAGCAAGTTCAAAGCACTTCAAATGGAGTGAAATAATTCATCAAACTTGATTATTCTCATAACTGACAGTAGGTTTAGGTGAAAGAACCAAATCAATTAGTTGTTTTGCCACTTAAGGAAATAGCTTGAGAAGGACTAGTGCCTTTGGGAAAATATTATACAACAGCAAAATCTTCAGAATGTGCTGTGTGACTAAGGCCAGGAAAAGATTCTTACAGTATGGTGCTGTTCTTATGAGGCAGAAATGTGAGAAAATCTTCTGGCTCAATGTTCAATTTCTATCGGGTTTTATGGCTAAGGCAATCTGTACCATAACAAAGTGAGTATTTTTGTTTCTTAAGTAAGAGAAGCTATAGATCAAGTTCCATAATGCTACACTTCAATGAAGCAAAGATAGTTCATTTGAAATTTGTTTTTTTTTAATTTATTTTTATTAGTTGGAGGCTAATTACTTTACAATATTGTAGTGGTTTTTGCCATACATTGACATGAATCGGCCATGGATTTACATGTGTTCCCCATCCTGGTCCCCCCTCCCACCTCCCTCCCCATCCCATCCCTTTGGGTCTTCCCAGTGTACCAGTCCTGAGCACTTGAAGGTCATTTAATACTCTCTGTCTAAGGCAATTAAAGTATGATTCTGTGAAATGAATTCATACTTTGAGAATATGGATACTTTTGAAAGGAAGACCTAGATTAAATATCATTCATTACCTTAGAGATGAAATAATAAATGAACTCAAAGAATAGTTTTTTGAGGCCCTGAAGTTTACTTTATTCTATTTTTTCCCAAAGAACTGTTCTTTCTTTCTTTATTTTTCTTTTTCAATTTTTCCTGCTGACTGAGTTGGGTTATGATATGCTGGGCTTGTTTCTCTCACTGTGTTGTGTGATATCACCCAACAGGAGGTCTGCATTGCTGTGTTGCACTCCCCTTGGATATGTCAAACCTGTAGCATGAATTTTTTCTTTGTCAGTCATGACCAAGGGAAAAAATGGGCCTTTGTGTTCAAGGCACATGTTTATGCCACATATGCCCCCAACACACACATATACTGTTGCTATGTCAAAATCAAAAAGAGTGAGTTATTACAAAAAAAATTTTATACAGAAAGACCAGTTTGTGAAAACACTAATATTTTGATGCAATTCAATTTTTTACCCTTTTTAAAAACAAACCATATCTAATAAACAGGGGATGGAGATAGCTCTTCCATATAGAATTCCAATTAATAAATGGAACAGGAATGATGAAAATTAAAAATCTCAAGTAGACAAGCACCAGGGAATTACCTATCACAGGATGCTAAAATTAGTCAGCAAAAGTACAACCAGAAATAGGTTATTTGCCTAGTCTCAAAGTATCTCCCCGCAAGATGTGCTGTGTGCTTAGTCACTCAGTTGTGTCTGACTGCTTGGCAGACTCCTCTGTCCATGGGGATTCTTTAGGCAAGAATACTGGAGTGTGATGCCATTTCCTCATGCAGGGGAATCTTCCAACCCTAGGGATTGAACCCAGGTCTCCCGCATTGCAGGCAAATTCTTTTTTTTTTTTTTTTTGCAGGCAAATTCTTTACCGTATAGAAATTAATAAAAAGGGAAATCGTACCTTCACAGTAAAGGGACTGACAGACACCACCTGAGTTAATGGATCAAGAATACCATTGCCAGTCATGAGACGCCCCGTCTTCCTGCTCTTCCTCACAGTCTGATGCAGAGAAGGGTCTGCGCCCCCTCTGACATCCTGATGGCTCTCTCTGCTGCCTTCCCTGTGTGCTCTGGGATCCCTCACTTCTCATTCTGCCAATATGACTCCAACTCCTCTACCTTATAGGTCTATCTAGTCCCGGGGCCATTTCTCTAGGAAATTCCCAGGTGCATCCTTCCTTCAGAAGGCTGAGTTAGTGTAATGGAGAATATAAAAAGAATAAGATGCACTGTTGAGCCTCCACAACTTCAGAGGTTGACCAAGACTACATAAATATACGACAAATGTAACTAAGTTCTATGACGTAGGTAGAAATAGTGTCACCAGCCCTGGTCAGCCGAGTATGGATGAAATGAATACTAGCTAGTATATTTAGAATCTTGTATCTGTCACATTCTCAGGGAGGACATGCATTCCCAGATAAGAACTATTAATATTAAAACATAAGACAGCATATATAAGAGGACATAAAGCACAAAGATCTGCCTGTCCACACCCCTGCTCAATTATTATTCTGACAATACATCAAATGTATCCTTTTATTTTATATCAATTTCCCTTTGATCATTTCCCCTTTTTCTTTTAATTTAATTTAAAAAATTTTGAACTGCACTGAGCGGCTTGCAGGATCTTAGTTCCCTGACAAGTAATGGAACCCAGGCCCAGCAGTAAAGGAAAGCAGAGAGTCCTAACCACTGGACCCAAGGGAATTCCCTCTTGCCAACCATTTTCTCCCACTAATTGTCCTTCTGTGAACTCTTACTCCTTAAAACCATTCCTTTTATTTTTCTGCTTTTGATATATTCATAAAAATTTCATGGGGATGTTGATAATGGAAGGAGGTTATGCACATATGGAGGCAGGGGTTGTACAGAAAATCCCTGACCTTCCACTTAATTTTGCTGTGAACCTAAAACTGTTCTAAAAAGTAAACTGTGTTAAAAATTAGCATAAATTCTTAGCCATAGTGATATATATGACCTCATAATTTTCATATCATTTAGGCATAAACATTATAATTCTTTTATCTTTAGAACAGTTAATTACTGAAAAGTTTACGAGTGTGAGTGTGTATGTGTGTATAATTTGTTTTCCTTTGGGCCCATCAAAATGAAATTACCATCTGTGTTTGAGACTGATTTAAATATTTTCTTGACTGAAGGCCAAAGCATTTGCAGGAAGAATCCTTGAAGTGCCTTCTAACCTTGTGTTTTCTTCCTTTTCAAGCCATTTTGGCAAAGCATCACCTCGTCTGTACACAATGACAGTGATTATTGGTATCACTTATCATTGATTAGTAGACTGTTCCTTGAGATCTTGGTATCAATTGCATTTTACTGATAGTATTAAAAAACCAAGGATGAAAGAAAGTCATTCAGATGTCTAGACAGTGAGTTACAGAGGTTAGGGTCCCTGGGAGAATGTGAATTAAAGATTAGCAAAGAGAACAAGTATAGTATGCAAAGAAAGTCATCTGTTTGCCCTTGAAGACAGGAGATGAAACAAAAATTAGTAAACAAACACCATAACTGTCAGAAATTCAGTTTTCTCATTTTTTCTGGGGTGATCAGGTCTATATACTAGTCAAATCTTTGTCCTGCTTTACAGCAATTTTTAAAACAAATTCTAATGAGTATTTGTGTGGTGTTTTATCTTGTACAAATGGCTTTCTCTCACACTATCTCATGCATTTCTCCACAGTTCTGTGAGACAGATATGGGAAATAATCTCACTTTATAGACAGAAAGACTGAGTCTCAGCAAGGTCTGGTACCTTGTCCCAGTTAACCAGGTCTAGTACACTGGGGACCTAGTTCTCAGATCCTATCTCCTGCTCCAAGAACCATGGTCTTCCCACAATACTGCTCAACTACTCAGACACTAGCTGGGGAAACAAGCTGTCAGTAGCTGTTGTCTGAAGGATTTTTTTAATCTACCTCTATGTTTAAAATTCTTGACTCTCAAGCAACACCAACATGAATGATAAGTGATATCTAGCAATACCTAAGAAAATGAACATTCTTTGCTAAAGAAGAGTCAAACTACTGCACAACTGTACTCATTTTACATGCTAGCAAGGTACTACTCAAAATCCTACAAGGCAGGCTTCAACAGTACGTGAACAGAGAACTTCCAGGTGTACTTGCTGGATTTAGAAAAGGCAGAGGAGCCAGAGATCAAATTACCAACATCAGTTGGATCACACAAACGGCAAGGAAATTCTGTAAAAAAATAATCTGCTTCATTGACTACACTAAAGCCTTTGACTGTGTGGATCACAACAAACTGTGGAAAATTCTTAAATTGATGGGAATACCAGAACACCTTACCTATCTCCTGCGAAACCTATATGCAGGACAAGAAGCAAGAGTTAGAACCAGATGTAGAGCAACAGACTGGTTCAAAATCAGGAAAGGAGTACATCAATGCTGTATACTGTCACCCTGCTTATTTAACTTATATGCAGATTACATCATGTGAAATGCTAGGCTGGATGAAGCACAAGCTAGAATCAAGATTGATGGGAGAAATATCAACTTCAGATGTAAAGATGATACCACTCTTATCTCAGAAAGCAAAGAGGAACTAAAGAGCCTCTTGATGAGGGTAAAAGAGAGTAAAAAACTAGCTTGAAACTCAACATTCAAAAAAAGATCATGAGGAATCAGGTGGAGAGGGAGGTGGGAGGGGGGATTGGGATGGGGAATACATGTAAATCCATGGCTGATTCATGTCAATGTATGAAAAAAACCACTTCAATATTGTAAAGTAATTAACCTCCAACTAATAAAAATAAATGAAAAAAAAAAAGATCATGGCATCTGGTCCCATCACTTAATGGCAAATAGATGGGGAGAAAGTGGAAACAGTGACATATTTTATTTTCTTGGGCTCCAAAATCACTGCAGATGGTGACTGCAGCCATGAAATTAAAAGACGCTTGCTCCTTGGAAGAAAAGCTATGACAAACCTAGATAGCATATTAAAAAGCAGAGACATCACTTAGCTGACTAAGGTCTATATAGTCAAAGGGATAGTCTTCCCAGTAGTCATGTACAGATGTGAGAGTTGGACCATAAAGAAGGTTGAGTGCCAAAGAATTGATACTTTCAAACTGTGGTGCTGGAGAAGACTCTTGAGAGTCCCTTGGACTGCAAGGAGATCCAACTAGTCCATCCTAGAGGAGATCAGTCCTGATTATTCATTGGAAGCACCGAGGCTGAAGCTGATCCAATACTTCAGTCACCTAATGTGAAGAGCCAACTCACTGGAAAAGACCCTGATGCTGGGAAAGATTGAAGGCAGGAGGAGAAGGGGATGACAGAGGATAAGATGGTTGGATGGTGTCACTGACTCAGTGAACATTGGTTTGAGTAAACGCTTGGAGATAGTGAAGAACAAGGAAGTCTGGCGTACTTCAGTCCATGGGGTCACAAAGAGTTGCACACAACTGAGCAACTGAACAACAACGGCAAGAAAATGAAGCCTTGAAGGTGGTTTACCAGAATAATGTCAAAAATTAATTGAGCAAGATGTCTTGCCAAGCATAAGTCCTCTTCTGTATCCTGAGGGCTTCAAAGAGAGTAACCATCTCTCTCTTTCTCCACCCACTCCCCTCATATTCCTGCTCAGCACCAATTCTGGATACCACTGGCATTCTGCAGAAACAAGAAGGCTGCCAAATGTGCTATTCTTCCCTCAAGCTGCTCATTACTTTATCAAACCTAATTTATATAGTGGATGTCTCTTGCAAATGGTTCTTAGCTATCTGCTCCTTTTCTCATATTCTCTAGCAAAGACAGGATGCAATTCAGACAGTTCAACAGATTGTTTTCAGGAAGCTGCCACATCTTCAAAGAATGACAAAAATATGCTGCAGCCTCAGAGAGAGGAGAGAACAATATAGAATAGTGAAAATGGAACCATACAAATGCCCTTTCACTCATCAATCAATAACTACCTTCAGATATAAAATTCAGTTCATAATATTAAAATGCATATTTACTCTGCATGGCATACAGCATACTCCATACAGCATATTGATGGTTAAAACAATTCTCAAAGCTGTTTGGCATCTTTTAGTCTGAAGTATGGTATCTCCATAACTTCTCCTTTTGAAAAAAGTGTTGATGTCAGATTATTTCTTCTGAAGCAGGGCACTGATGTTAAGTGGTGGCTCATATCATACACAGGCTTTCTGATAACCATTTACAAACCTAATTTATATTACAATCTCACATTCTGTTTGACTCATCCCTAAGACTCCTGTGGCTTTTCTGAACCAATCACTAGCCATATGGAACTTTAAGCAAACTATTGCAACTGTGCCTTCCAGGAAACCACCAAATAAAACAGATAATTAAGTGTGGAGAGTGTCTGAAGGTTGTGTGATCTCAATAGCAAACATGATGAGAATAAGGAGAAAACAAAGGGATGACACGCTTTCATCCTATGTTCTAATTCCTCAGTGACACAACTTTTCTTGTTCATATTTTCTATGTGAGTAGGTCCCCATTTCATTTTCCTTTATTTTATATATGTGTATGTTTATTTCATTTTGGAATTAGAGGCCTCAGTTCTCCCTTTCCAGTTTCTTCCTTTTCACTACCATTCCCAGGGCCACGTGTACACTAAGTTAGACTAGGTTATTGGTAGCTGCTATTTTCAAAATCATCACAGATTCCTGTAAAACTCTCTCTTAGGCCTTGGTTAATAAATTAGATATCCTGACTGCATCTTTTGAATCTCATTGTAATGTGGAGACAATTCATAACACTTGAGTGGAAAATGTATTATAGAACCTAGAGAGACAGATTAAAAGATTTGTTTTAAGTTTTTAAAATTTTGACTGATTTACTTGAATGAAGTCAATAACCTAAAATATAAGATAGAATGGTTTCAATAAACTGACTGGCACTGGGTTACCTATGAAGCAGTCTTTTCTAACTGGAGGCTCTGTAGAGTTCCACTTTGGTTCATTTACAAAGCAATGAATATTCCATTAACTACCATTTCCAGCAGATTCACAACAGCTGTTTGATTATTTTGCTATCTCCAATAATCTAAACATAATGTCATAAGAAATAAGCATTTGGTAATTGTTTATTGATTTTAAGTCTTTAGTCTATGAGGAAGCATCTTCATCTTCAAAATTACTTTTTCCAGTATTTTTCTGTTACTTTTAGTTTTCATTGTTTAAGATACAGGAGATAATACCTTACCAAAGAAGATATAAGCAATATGGCAATACGGCAAATAAGCATATGAAAAGGATGCTCAATGTTGTATTTCATCAAGTAATTGCAAATTAAGATAGTGGCTATCATCACATACATATTAGAATGGCTAAAATCCAAAACACTGACAACACCAAATGCTGATGAGGGTGTGAAGCAACAGGAACTCTCACTCATTGCTGGTGAGAATGCAAAATGGCAGAGCCACTTGGGAAGACAATGTGACAGTTTCTTACAAATTTAACACAATCTTACCCACAAGACCAAACACTCACATTTATTGTTATTTACTCAAATGAGTTAAAACATGTCCACACAAAAACTTGCACATAGATATTCATAGCAGCTGTATCCATAATTTCTAAAAACTGGAAGCAACCAAGATATCCTTTAGTAGATACATGCTTAATTAAACTGTGGTGCATCCAGCGCTAAAAGAAATGAGCTATCACGCTATGGAAACACATGGAGGAACCTTCAATGGATATTACTAAGTGACAGAAGCCAATTTTAAAAGGCTACATACTGCATGATTCCAACACTGACATTCTGGAAAAAGCAGGACTATGGAAACAGTAAAAAGACCAGTGACCAGCAGAACTTTTAAGGGAAGGAGGGAAGGATAAATAGGTAGAGGGTGGCAAGAGTGGCATTAGGGCAGTGAAACTATTCTGTATGATACCATATTGGTAGAATCATGTCCCTGTACATTTGTCCAAACCCAAAGAATTTGACCAAATCCACAATGTCCAACACTAAATGTGAACCATAATGTAAACTATGTACTTTGGGTGATAATGTTGAATCAGTGTTGGTTTACTGATTGTAACTAATGGACCACTCTGGTGCAGGAGGCTGTGTAGGGGAAAGGGGAAGGAATGTGTGGGAATTCTCTATACTTTCTGCTCAATTTTGCTGTGAACCTAAATTTGCTCCAAAAATTATAGTCTATATATGTAGAAAAATATATAAGATAATATTGTATTGGATATTATTTTATAAAGCATTGAAGCAGAAGTAGATATTTTTCTGGAATTCCCTTGCTTTTTCTTTGATCCAAAGGATGTTAGCATGCACCTATATTATAAAGTATGCACCTATATTTTTTTTCTAATTGCATGAATTCATACATTCTTTGGATCTAATATTGACATTTTACTCCAAAGATGACTAAGTTTTTGACTCTCAGCTCACATTCATGTTAGAAATCACAGATTGAATACACACACACACACAAGGTTTACAGGAAATAAGTTTTCTAAGTGGCATAGAGGTAAATGGATTTATTCTGGGATTTCTGAGGTCATTTAAATATGCTCATTTGCTTCATGACTCTTGAAGAAGAGATGTGGTATGCAGTGTTTCTAAACATATCTGAGAGGAGCTTCTTATATGCCAAGTGGTCAAAAATAAATTTGAGGAAAGCAAACAAGGATAGGGAGACCAACTGTCCCAAAATTGGATAACTGCAGAATTCTCTCATTTCTTTTTTTTTTTAATTTATTTATTTTTTCAGTGGGTTTTGTCATACATTGACATGAATCAGCAATAGATTTACATGTATTCCCCATCCTGATCCCCCCTCCCACCTCCCTCTCCACCCGATTCCTCTGGGTCTTCCCAGTGCACCAGGCTCGAGCACTTGTCTCATGCATCCCACCTGGGCTGGTGACCTGTTTCACCATAGATAATATACATGCTGTTCTTTCGAAACATCCCACCCTCACCTTCTCCCACAGAGTTCAAAAGTCTGTTCTGTACTTCTGTGTCTCTTTTTCTGTTTTGCATATAGGGTTGTCGTTACCATCTTTCTAAATTCCATATATATGTGTTAGTATGCTGTAATGTTCTTTATCTTTCTGGCTTACTTCACTCTGTATAATGGGCTCCAGTTTCATCCATCTCATTAGAACTGGTTCAAATGAAGAATTCTCTCATTTCTACCCCTCACAGAAACTGCACTTGTAAGGCTATATGTTATGTTCTCATTTTTAAATCCAATGACTATTACTCAGTTTCTATTTTTCCTCTTGTAGCATTTCACTCTATTGATCACTCCTTCTTGAAACTATTTGGCAACCAGGTCACAACAGTCTTATTTTATCCTACTTCTTCATTTGTTGCTGTTTTGTTAACTCGGTTGGAATTCTTTAACCTCTAAATTAAGCTGAAAAGGTTTGGAGTTCAAGTCTCAGATCTGTTCTTTTCTCTATATGTTTACTTTCTTGGCAATCTCACTTAATCTAACTTTAAATGCTCATCTATATCTAAGGATCCTCTAAGATGCATGTGATTGCATCTTCACCATCCAACAAGAATAGGATAAGGATTAAGAAATGTCAAGCTTTACATTTCAAAATGTTGTGCTGCATATTCTTTTGAAATGAATGTGGCAAACTGTATTTCCTATTACATACTATTTGTGCATACTATCTGTGATGGTTAATTTTGTGTGTCAATTTCAAGGGTGGTTTTGGATGAGATTAAACTTTGAGCAAGCAGATTGCCTTCTGAAATGTAAATGAGTCTCATCCATTTGGTTGAAGGCCTGAATAGAGGAAAAGACTGGCCTCCCTGAGCAAGAGAGAATTCTTCAGCTGATTTCAGACTTCACCTGCACCACTGGCTCTGCTGAATTTCATTCCTTCTGGCCCATGGTACTGATGTAGACTTACCATATTCACATGAGCCAATTTCTTACAACTAATCTTTTTCTATACATATACACATCCAATAGATGGTTTCCCTGGAGAACCCTTACTAATACACCATCCAAAGATTCAAAACTGAGGGAACAAACATAAAAGAAGGAAGCTTAAATTTACTTAATATTTTCTACTTAATTTTCAAAGCTCTGATGATGTGCTTTGAAGTAAGCTGTCTTCTATGCAGCTGTGAGATCCCAGACAAACATCAAGGACAAAACATGAGCTCTTTTCTTTTACTAAAAACAGGCCTCACTTAGGGGTAAAAATATTTTTTTCTACCATGAAAAGAAAAAAAGAAGATGCAAAACATCAACAGTGGAAGTGCTTATTCTGAAGAACAAAGCCCTTTGAGTTCTATAATACATAAGTGAAGAAAGAGTAATTTTAATCCATTTTGAGAATTTTGAACCTGATAAGGAAGTCTATTACTGCCTTGGAATCTCTAATTTCTAGCCTTGACTGACAGCAAGTATAGAAACAAGAACACGTAGGTATATTATCTTGGGGAAAAAAAAAAACACAGTTACTGCTGCTTCTTAAGAGAACTTTCCATTTTTAGTATGTAATATTCACTCTTGGGCATATTTGAGATATCAAGTATCTTTTGCAGAACTATAATATAAATAACAGACAACAAGAAAACATAGTTATTTGACTCTTACTATGTGAGATGCTCCTTGTTAAACACAATTGCTCATTATTTCACCTGTAACTCATACCACTGTGAGACAAGTACTGCTAATTCTCCCATTAATAAATGATCATAGTTAGAAAATTTATTAATGGCTACTTGTTAATTTCACTGATATTTCACTTGCAGAAATAGGTTCAAAGTGGTTAGGTTGAGTTGTCTAATGATATAAGGACAGTCAATAGTAAAGCTGAGGTCAAAATGCTGGCCAGTAAGTACTGTTAGGTTAAATCATGGTAAATCATTAGTGTGCCATTTATTTTGCATTAAAGCAGCCTTTCTCAACCAGAGTTTTGTAAAAGAATTAAGCCTTATAGTCCTAAGACATCTAGTGTATTTAATGGATAAAATTATCTTCTCTATATCTAGAATCCATCCATTAACATTTAGTTATCTCCCATTTGTCTTTTATATCTCAGTTTCAGAGTCACTTCCTTAAGGAAATCCTCCCATCCCCCCAAACATGCTAGATTCCCCTGATATTCCTTCTCACAGCCCATACTTTTTGTTCCTAGCTCTTATCACATTTAGGGCTACTCTGATCTGTGACAGTCTCTCCCTCCACCACCATCCATAAACTACATTGTAAGCTCTGGGAGGCCAGTGGCCAAGTGTGTTCACCACTAAGTCCCAGCACCTATTCCCTGGCGCCCAAATATACAGAGTGTTGGATTCATGAATGAAATAATGAATGGACTAACAGAATCAGAACAGCACAATGCAGGGAAACAGCATTCTCATTTTGCCTCATTTGGCTAATCTGTCTTGGGTATACTCTGGCAGGGAGTCCAGTTGTTTCCCAAAGATCCATGTTGTTATTGTTCTAGCCTCATCATGAACAACAGTTCTTTCTTCTCAAGAATAAAGTCATCTCATTGGAATCAACATGAAACCCCAAAGAAAGGCAACTAACGTTACATATGTACTATTTGCCAATCAATTTGTATCTTAATTGATTTTCACATCAGCTCTACAAAACGAATATAATTCCTATCTTTAAACGTCACGCAACTGAGACTTAGAGAACTTAAATGCCTTCTCATGATCACAAAAAAAGGCTAATCTGACGGAAATCTAAAAAACAGTGGCTATGTGCATACGTATAACTGATTGACTTTGCTGTATAGTAGAAACAAATACAACATTATAAAACAACTATACTCCAATAAAAATTTTTTTAAAAGGTTAATCTGAAATATGAACCTATGTATGTGCGGTTCTAAAGCACATGCTATTTCTAATATACCAAACTTTGGCAGAGAAGAGTGTCATGTTGAGACATCCCTAGTTTCATTGCCACTGGGAGTCCCATGACTGCCTTTCTGTTTGCCGCTAAAAACTAAATAGGGGTATAAGAAGGGAGAATCTCTTAAAAGAGAGGAAGGAGAAGAGTATATATAAAGAAATGGGACCAGATGTACTTCTATCTATTCTCCAAATCTTTATTAAGTACCTACATCAGGCACCATGGGCTGGGGACAAAATATGACTTTTTTTTTCTTTTTTATGCATAACTTTAAATTTACAGAAAAGTTGTAAAGATAGTCCACTGTCCCCTGTATAACTTTCACCCAGTTATCATGAATGTAAGTACATTATATAACTATGGGAACGAACCGGGATCTCTCGCATTGCAGGCAGATTCTTTACCAACTTAACAATCAGGGAAGTTAACATTGGTATATCACTATTAACTAAGCTATAAAATTTTGCTATTTTTTCCCACTAATTCTCACTGCACACTAAGAAATTATTTCTAGAAAGTTCTTACTTATAGAAAATGTTATTTCAAATAAACTTTAGCTACATTTCTTTAAAAAGACCTTTTTTTCATGACTGAGCAAATGGAAACAGATTTGTTTCAGTGAGAGATAAATAAGGGTTAATTTAATTACATACAAGTGTCATGGGGATATGACCCTACTGAGTTGTGAAATTGCCACTATGTAGTATTGCTGATTTATATAACGCATTTAAAAAAAGGTGAGATTCATAAAGGCAAAGGAGAAAAGGAAAGATATACCCATTTGAATGCAGAGTTCCAAAGAATAGCAAGGAGAGATAAGAAAGCTTTCCTCAGTGATCAGTGCAAAGAAATACAGGAAAACAATAGAATGGGAAAGACTAGAGATCTCTTCAAGAAAACTAGAGATACCAAGGGAACTTTTCATGTAAAGATGGGCACGATAAAGGACAGAAATGGTATGGACCTAACAGAAGCAGAAGATATTAAGAAGAGGTGGCAAGAATACACAGAAGAACTGTACAAAAAAGATCTTCATGACCCAGATAATCACGATGGTGTGATCACTCACCTAGAACCAGACATCCTAGAATGTGAAGTTAAGTGGGCCTTAGGAAGCATCACTATGAACAAAGCTAGTGGAGGTGATGGAATTCCAGCTGAGCTATTTCAAACCCTAAACGATGATGCTGTGGAAGTGCTGCACTCAATATGCCAGCAAATTTGGAAAATTCTGCAGGGGCCACAGGACTGGAAAAGGTCAGTTTTCATTCCAATCCCAAATAAAAGTAATGTTCAAACTACTGCACAATTGCACTCATCTCACACATTAGCAAAGTAATGCTCAAAATTCTCCAAGCCAGGCTTCAACAGTATGTGAACTGTGAAATTCCAGATGTTCAAAATGGATTTAGAAAAGCCAGAGGAACCAGAGATCAAATTGCCAACATCTGTTGGATCATCAAAAAAGCAAGAGTGTTCCAGAAAAACATCTACTTCTGCTTTATTGACTATGCCGTTGACTGTGTGGATCACAACAAAGTGTGGAAAATTCTTCAAAGATGGGAATACCAGGCCACCTGACCTGCCTCCTGAGAAATCTGTATGAGGGTCAAATTTTGAAGTACTCCTTTCCCAATTTGGAAACCAGTCTGTTGTTCCATGTCCAGTACTAACTGTTGCTTCCTGACCCTCATACAGACAACCTAGACAGCATACTAAAAAGCAGAGGCAGCACTTTGCCAACAACGGTCCATCTAGTCAAAGCTATGGTTTTTTCAGTAGTCATGTATGGATGTGAGAGTTGAACTATAAAGAAAGCTGAGCACAGAAGAATCGATGCTTTTGAACTGTGGTGTTGGACAAGATTCTAGAGAGTTCCTTGGAGTGCAAGGAGATCCAACCCGTCAATCCTAAAAGAAATCTGTCCTGAGTATTCATTGGAAGGACTGATGCTGAAGCTGAAACTCCAATACTTTGGCCACCTGATGCGAAGAATGGACTCATTGGAAAAGACCCTGATGCTGGGAAAGACTGAAGGCAAGAGAAGAAGGGGATGACAGAGGATGAGATTGTTGGATGATATCACTGACTCGATGAACATGAGTTTGAGTAAGCTCTGGGAATTGGTGATGGACTGGGAAGCATGGTGTGTTGCAGTCCATGGGGTCGCAAAGAGTAGGACACGACTGAGTGACAACTGAACTGATACTGTGAAATAATTATCACAATCATGTTCATTATGATATCATGATTTGTAACAAGAAATACATAGTTGGTCTTAAATGCCTTTCCTGGCAGAGAGATAAAACCCTTGGAATTTTCTGTGAAAAGAGCAGTAAAGGTGTCATTTGTTATGTTAATGAAGTGACTTTTAGAAAGCCCTTGAATAACCTAGGAGTGGGGGCTGGTTGCCAGAGTGAAAATCCAAGTGTTAGTCACTCAGTCCTTTCTGACTCTTTGTGACCCCATGGCCTGCAGCCCGCCAGGCTCCTCTGTCCATGGGATTCTCCAGGCAAGAATACAGGAATGGGTAGCCATTCCCTTCTCCAGGGGATCTTCCCAACCCAGGGATTGAACCCGGTCTCCTGCATTGCAGCCAGATTCTTTACTTTCTAAGCCAGTAGGGAAGCCCAGTTGCCAGGAAACCAACCAAAAACAGAGGGTTAGAACTTTTAGTCCCGCCCTCCATGACCTCCAGGAAGGGGTGGCTGGAGGTAGAATCAACTGCCAATTGCTAATGATTTCATCAATCATGCCCTTGTAACAAAGCCTGCCTAAAACCCCAAAAGTGCAGGTTTAGGCCAGCTTCCAGAAGGGTTAGCAAATCATCACCTAGTCCATATACAATGACAGCAAAATCACTGACTTGAGATATGGTGGCATGCTCCCAGAGGGCAATGGGAGCTCCATGCCCCTCCACACATACCTTGCCTTAAGAATGTTTTCTGTCCAGATGATCATCTGTCTTATATCGTATACTTTTTAGGTAAAGCAGTCAAGTTTTCCTGAATTCTGTGAGCCTCTCTAGGTAGACAGTGACATAATTGAGCTAAATTGTAGGGCACGCAGCTAGCTTGTGAGAATTGCTCAGAGTGGGGAAAATAACCCACATTTAGTGATCATACTTGCCATAAGTAGTAGTCTGTGTGAGTGCAGTAGCAGTATAAATTAAAGGAGAGAGACATCGGAGGGAAGAACTGGAGTTTCTGCTAATATTCAATTGTTGATAGTGGTATGTTTTTCCATTGCATAATTAAACATACCTATCACCTGACACAGATACTATGTGTGTGTGTGTGTGCATGTGGTAAAACCACTTAAGATTTGCTCTCTTAGGAAACTTTAAAGTATATAATATTGTTATAAACAAAGGAATACGAAGAGTTTTGCTCAGGACCCAGTTCTATAAGGACTTAAGTCATAACCCACTACAGTTGCCCACTGACAGCACACTTTGAGAGGAATTCAGGATGTAAAACAGGATGAAGCACTCTGTGCTTTGAAAAAAACAAGCTCCCTAGACAGTTCAATGTATATCTCAAGAAGAATTTTGATGAACCTAGACCCTTATACCTTCCTATACATAGAAAAGTAGGAAAATCATTATGTTATCTGTTTGGTTTTTTGTGTGTGTGAATACTAGTAATCTTTTACCAAGATGGATGCTTAACTGCATAGATTTCCCAGCCAAAGATCATAGATAAGCTGTTTTCTTTCTTACTTCATTGGAGCGATTCCCTCAGAGCTATTGAGAGGCTGTCTCCCAGACTATAGTCTTCAGTAAGACTCTGAATAAAGCTCTTATGTTATATATTTTTCTTGTAATCTACACAGAACTATAATCATCATGCTGTTCATTAGGCCCCCAGAATTTATTCATATTAAAAAAGAAACCTTATACACTTTGACCAACATCTCCCCATTTCCCCCATCTTCCAATCCATGGCAATCACCATTCCACTCTCTGGTTCTATGACTTCAACTATTTTACACTGTGGAATCTAACGTGAGATCATATAGTCTTTATCTTCCTGTGTCTGTCTTATTTTGCCACCTACTGTTCTAAGCGTTTTATGTCTTAATTTATCTCAAAACATCTATCTATGCAAATTAACATTAATATTGAAAATAAACTGAAATGTTAGAAGAAATGTTGAAAATATTCGAAAGGAAATGGCAACTGTTGAGTTGAAGGCAAGATAAATATTTTGCTCAGTGTTCAATGAGTTATGATGTCAGTTAGAATGAGAGAAGGGAAGTATTTAAGAAACATCTTTGTCTCCTAATTTACAGGTTAGTGAACTGATGCCTAGAGGTAACAGGTAAATCACACAGTAACATAACAATTCTGAAACATAGGGTTCAATTCTGGTATGTTGCTAACTTTTACATAATTCATAGTTTGTCTCATCTCATCTATACAATCAAAAAAATAAAAATTAGCCAGTCGTGTCTGACTCTTTTGCAACTTTATGGTCTGAAGCCACCAGGCTCTCTGTCTATGGGATTTCCCAGGCAAGAATACTAGAGTGGGCTGCCATTCCCTTCTCCAGGGGTTCTTCCTGATCCAGGGATCAAACTCAGATCTCCTGCATTGCAGGCAGATTTTTTACCATCTGAGCCATCAGGGAAGTCCTATAAAACCAAAAGTCGAGAAAGAAATAGACCAATGGAATAGAAAGGAAAGCTTAGAACCAGACCTATGTGTCAAAGTTTAAGATATGATAAGTGGAGATAGAATTGATTGCTTAGTTCAGTGACTCTTAAGGTTGGTCCCCAGAAAAATGGGGTTGTCTGATACTTCTTCAGAAGGTCTGAAAAGTCAGAAACATTTCTAAATGAATTTATAAATAACTATTTTCAGTTTTAAGTATAACTGCTTTAACTCACATGGAAAAAATAGTTTTTAGTTACCTCAATTAAAAAGTATAGAGGCTTGCTATAACCAAAGATTTTGGTCTGACTTAGTGATGGACTACACAGTTTGAGTAGAACTGGTCCAGTCTTTAGGGAGATATAAAGCTAAAGTGAAAGTAAAGTGAAAGTGAAGTCGCTCAGTCATGTCCGACTCTTTGCGAACCCATGGACTGTAGCCTACCAGGCTTCTCCATCCATGGGATTTTCCAGGAAAGAATATTGGAGTGGGTTGCCATTTCCTTCTCCAGAAGATCTTCCTGACCCAGGGATTGAACCTGGGCCTCCCGCACTGTGGGCAGACGCTTTACCGTCTGAGCCACCAGGAATTCTGATATAAAGCTAGACTTTAAATAAAAAAGAAAACTCATACAAGCATAAATCACCACTATGTATTTTATAAGCATATTCAGGATGTCAAAGTGAATATTTGTTTAATGGAAGAAAACAGGAAATATATTTTGGAGTTTAAGATAGAAAAACAAGAGGAAAATGCTGCTAAAGTGGACAAATGAGAATGTAGTGCGCCATAACTTAAAGTATATTATTAAATCGACCTTCTTCAACTGAAGTTATGAAAAAAAACAAAGAAGTCAAATTTTTATTGTATTGAATAATAAGCAAATGTAAGAGAATATTAGAAGATAAAAATCTGATATAAAAATTGTTAGGATTTTGTCTATGAAAATGTCCAATATATCAAGTGCTTAAACATTTATAGGTAAATATTTATGACAAAGGTTAATAATTCACTCAAACCTGAAAAGCCTCATTCAACCCTCTCAATTCAACCCCAAGCTGATAATAAGTTCCTATTCAAGAACTTTTATTTTACTTTTGTACATGATATTATTGTCAAAACTCTCTTATCTTTCAATAAAAATATCATTTTATCAAGATCAAACAAATGTTTGTATTTTGTATTTTGTATTCATATTTTATATTCACACTAAGAGTATTAAATGTTAATCAAGAATGATACAAAGCAGTTAAAAATGGAAGTTTAGAGGTAAACAAGACTAGGTCACGGTAAGTATTAGAAGTAAAAAAAGTTTGTCTTGTATGTATTTTTAATATCCTTGGAATACCAATAAAATGGTTTCCTTAAAATTTATACATTTATTTTTATCTACAAAGGAAGGAGTTAGCCTTGTTCAGGTCTTTCCATCTGTGTCTAACCACTGTGTTCTCAGAAACAGACCACCTTAGAGCAATGGTATCCAAAGTAGAGACTGCAAGAGAAGATATACTGGAGTATGTACAGAAGTAAACTAATAAAACGTCAGTTTTTACCTCATTCTTTTACAACGCTATTAGGTTGGCCAAAAAATTCGTTCATAAAAACCCGAACATACTTTTTGGCCAACACAATATATGAATTTTTTTATGCTTTTACATGTATGCGTGTGTGTGTGTGTGTGTGTGTGTGTGTGTGTAAATGTACATATAACTAAAATACATTACGGGGAATGGTCAAACGTTTTTAACTAATGAGATAAATTATCTTTAAAGTTTTCAGGGCACTTAGCAGTATACTTAGATTCTTATTATTGTCAAATTTCATTTAGGAGATGGCTGGGTACAATTGGGTCAGCAATTCCAATTCCCCAGCCTAGTGACCTTAGCTATGCTCCAGCACATGAGAACATATCAGAGCAGTAGTCCCAGGTAAAAGAATTTGTCCTAATCCTTGAAGCAAATATAAAAAGTGTAGTTTCAAGGTCTGATGGCACTCAGTTTTCCTTATTGCCTTAAAGTGGTTCTGTAGAAATCTATTTCTATCATCTCATCTATGTTATACCTCTGTTTCTACCCACCTGAGATTCATTTTCTCTGATATTTCCATTGGCATCACTGCCATTATGTATCATTTTTATCATCTTCTATTGTGTTTGCTTCTTTTTAACACTGATATACAAAATAACTGCATATATTTAATGTGTACAGTTTGATCAGTTTGGATACATGAAAACACCTGTGACACCATCACCACAATCAAGGTCTTAGAAATGTCTTTTGTTTTTAATTTCAAATAAGTTCTGTATTTGTGGCAAGTATGGAAATTGAAAGAAGAGAGGGCAAAAATTAGTAAACAATAAAATTAGAAAGCACTGATTATGGGAAAAAACACAGTTGTCCATTTATGACCTAAAATAACTATTCTTAAATAATCTCAACATTTAAATAATATATGGAATATAGCCTCAGTAAAAATCCAAGGCTAATTTCTTTTTAATAGAACATGACAAATGTACAATTTCTGATTAAGAGGAGTCTACGTCTGCTCATGAAAATCTTCAGATACCACTAAATTCTTTCTTAAAACCACAATACAGAGCCCCAAGCTTTCCAAGTTGACAATTTTTCTTCTTTGTCAAGAATTAACATGAATTCAGGTTAAAAATAAGAGAATGCCAATCAAGATATAATACAAATAAGAAATAGGGTACAAAAGCTTAGTTATCCTGACAAAATGTGATTAGCACATTTGTTATTTTTGATGGTGTGCTTCAATATTTATAGTGACTTAAGATAAAACTTTGAACCATATCTGTTCATTTCTAAGAACTTTAGATGGTGAGCACATCAGGGACAGAGAGTAGGGCTTGTTCAGATTTCATTTCCCCAAATGCCTAGCACAGTGACTGGCATAAACAACAGCAGCAAAACACATAGTAAATATTCACTGAAAGAAAAAGAAAAAGGAACGATGGGAGAGAACAAATACCATTACTATTGGAGAAAAAGGATGCATAGCCTCAAAGCATGCAGCAAAACTATAACTAGATAAAGGTCAATGCTCAAATTAGTACTAATTGCCCATAGGTGCTTTCTGTCAGAACCACAGGGATACCGAACTGACTGCTCAGTGGTTCTTAAAGCTGGTGGAATTTTAGGGTCATTCAAGGAGGTAATACTAACACCTGGGCCCTAAACTAACCACTCATATCAGGATTCTGGGATTGGAGACCAGACACTGGTAGTTTTCAAATGTCCTCAAGTGACTCTATGGTGCAGCCTGGTTTGTACCTCCTAGAAACGTTTTGCTGCATTCCACTCTCTTCCTTTCTCATCCGATGCAACTACCCTCTCAGCAATCAGCAGCGCTGGTGTTATTTTACTCAACTTTCTCATATATCATTTCAGAAGGTCTTGTTCATCTTCATGTTCGTGTTTCAATGCTGTCTGATTTTTCTTAATCATCTGTTTCAGAACAAGAATTTCCTATGCTCCATCCTGTGGCGGAGTTACGTGTTGGCACTACAAAGCACTGATCTGAAGTGTAATAAATATGCACAAAGAAAGAAACCAAGTCATTTCCATCAGGACTTGAAAACATTAAGTAAATCCTCCTTTTGCTTCTGATGCTGGGGAAGAGGGTGTTCTGACAAGGTCCATCAGAGAATTATACCCAAGTCACAGTTTCAGGATTTGAAGATCTAAAGAGTGGAGTTTTCCTACACACATTATAATTTGTCTTTCACCATACAAGGATTACTTTGATTTCACTTTGCTAAATGGAGGCCTGCAGAAAAATGGAAACCTCTGTGTTTTGGAAGCATGCACATGGTAATTCTGAGAATGTAAATTGACATGTTTCATGTAAAGCTCTTAGTCTGAGGTACTGGTAGGTTGCCAGATGAAAATTTTCTTTGATTATAAACAAAATATCCATGGACTTAATCTGAAATATAGGAAAAATAATTTTAATCCTCACAAACACGAACTTCAATAATAAAGTGAATTTTTGACCAACATATATTAGATTGTCTAACTTTATATCATTATATAGACATGTCTTTTTCCTCTTTCAGAGTTGCCATTTTCCTTTTAAATATTATTTGTTTAAAGTTATGATTGAACAATCACAATTATGTAAAGACGCTTGCTAGATGTTATGATTTTTACTAGAGTATCTTGGAGAGAAATTTTCAATCCCATCACAACTAATTCCTCAATTTAAAAACACATATTTTATCACTCTAAAATAAAATTCTTAGGTAATACAATCTAGCTGCAACACAGCTGTATATGTATGTTAATACTATAATGTAATATAAAAAAATAAAGTCATAGTAATTTTTTTCCTCAGCACAACCAGACTGGGGAGCCTAATGACTGTAGCCAGATGCTTATTCATGAACTGAGAATCACTGTGTATACACTGTCTGAAAGCGTTGTGGGGTTGGGTGAGTTAATTATGATTGGTATATTCATGGATAATATATTCAAAAATGGTGAACCACTGCACACATTCTTCCTTTGAAGAAGGCTACATTAGATTCTAGGCTCAGACAGTCAAAGATTGGATTTTTACCTGCAAGAATATCCAGAAAGATCACTAAAATCTGTGTAGAGAATGTGGGAAGGTTTTGGTGTGTGAGGCCGTCCAGTGTACAACACTGTTGATTCCTCCAATTAGTTGCCAACTCTGCCGTCTGATCTTTCTGGCAACAAAAATGTCATTTAACATGTCCCAGGCACCTCCTCAAGGTCACACCAGTATAGTTGGAAATCACTGATATAACTCTCCTGATTTTTTCAAATGAACAAACTCTAGCCAACTCAAGGGCAAATCAAGTTTAAAAACTGAACAAGGAAATATTTTATCTTGCTATGGTCCACTTTAAATATAGTAGGTTGGCCAAAAAGTTCATTTGGGTTTTTCCATAAGAGGTAACAGAAAAACCTGAAAGAAGTTTTTGGCCAACCAACAGCAACTCTTCAATATACAGGCTCCTCTTGCTTTCATGTTATCTTTAATTGCTTTAAGTTCCTACCACACCTTCCTAAATCCATTGACATTTCTAACCTAGTATTCCTTCTTCCTACTTACATTTCCACTTCATTAATGAGTCCCATTCCCTTCTAGGCTCATGTTCAAGTCCAGGGTCTCCAACTTTTCTGCTTTGTAGCTAAGTTATATTACCTCTTTGATTCTCAGTTTCCTCATATACAGAGATAATAGCAACACTTATAAGATTGCTAGGAAGATGAACATGATACAAAGGCTTCTAAGAGTACAACTCAAAAGAATAGTGAGAACAAACTTCCACTTGCCCAGTCTAGGCAAAGGAAACTGATGCCTGAGAGATGGTTCCTCCAGTATATAAACATGCATGAGAAGATAAATAAAAAATTAGCAGAACAGAAAATTATCAGAACCCCAAAAGACAGGTATATAACTATGAATAGTTGATGGTATGCATTGGTTTGAGAAAGTCCACAAAAGCAATAGACTTGCCAATGGGGCTTTAATGGTTCAAGTTCACTGGCCAAAATGGTACCTTCCCTAAATGGAGCTTTGATAATCATTGCCAAGTTTCTCCCTTCTCCTTTACACATGTACTGTTGACCTTCTCCACCTTTAACTGCTACATATTCTCTTTATTGTGTGCCTTTTAACAACGCTGTTTATTATGCATCTTTTAATAACAGAGGACCATTATTATTTCTCTTATGTCCTAGGAGTACTCTCTCTGCTTCTCCCCATATACTGGCTACAGCTATCATTGCCCAGTTATGTATAGGAGTAAAGAGGGACTTAATATTCTAATACTGAACTTCATTCCTTTATTCATTCAACTAAACTGTATCACTCTTCTAACAATAGTTCATCTCTTCAGGTGATGCTGTTGTTATTGGTCTGGGGACCACACTCCAAAAACCACTGCATTGGGTTGACCAATAAGTTTGTTTGGGTTTTTCCATAAGATGTAATGGAAAATATTGAACAAACTTTCTGGCCAACACCTGACTGGTGGGGAGGACACGACCAGAGACCTAAGTAGTGGACGTGAAGTTGGGGAAGGGTAAAAAGCTTAAGAATGACATAACCTGACACATACTGCAATGTGCATAATAAAGGCACTCCTTTGGGAACAACTAACTTATATGAGACATTAAACCAAGTGCAGCAGAAATTAGGTCTGAGCAGGTGGGAAGCAAAAACTAGAGTTTGAGGATAAAATAAAATGAGCTGCCAGAAATTTAAAAGGAAGAAAAGTAACCAAATAATAAGCCAATAATGTGGATCCAGGTGAATTTATGTGAATGGTATTTGCTAAGGCCTATTTAGGTATTTGCTTGACGCATTCTAAGCTTTTAACATGTGATCACTTCAATTGGGAATGTTTGCCTTATGAAATCTCTGGGGTGGATAAAAAACAAGATAAAAATGCAAACATTATGCCAAGCTTTGACATTTTGTTACTCGGTCTCTTGAATGCCTGACAAATATAATATTCTAACCTGTTTTGGCAAACACAAGGAACTTTGTATTTCTGTTTAGATTCTTTGGATTAATCATGAGGCTAGTCAGAAAGAAAAAAGAAAAAAAGGTCTCATATGTTATGGATTAGAAAGTACTCCAAACCAAGATAACAAAAATAAATCATAAATCATTCTCTACAATATACCACCACCCCTGGGTATTAAACAGGAACTATAATTGTACTGAAACATGAGTCAAAAACTGAAATGTACCACCATAATTTGCTGAACTGTGGAATAAACCTGCTAATTTAAAAACCCAAGGCCAACCACTTAGATGACCCTGTTTGAACTAAATTTGAACCTACATTTTGTCTATACTTGTACAAACAGAATATTCTAATACTTTCCAAACTATTGATGAACCTAAAAGGAGCTGACCTATATTGTGATTGAGTCCCTAGTTTTTAAATGGATCTTGTCTAGATGAGGCAGTCTTTGGTAGATTTAAGATCGTTCAGGTAGCAACTACTGACATTTTAGCATCCTTGCTGGGAAATGACTTCTGGTTTCTGAATGGCCCACTACAAGGCACTGTCTTCAAAAGGATTACGCCAGGGAAGGTTCAGTGTTCATGATAATGAATAGCCCATCTCTGATCAACTGATGGGCTTTGAATAAATGACCACACAGAAATAGATAATCAGGTGGATAACTCAGTCTCTCTGTATAGGACTTCTTTTCCTTTTATACATAGCTGCTATCAGTTTTCATTCTGCTGTATCTGAGGAGGTTCCTATCTCCTTTCTCACAGGTTCAGCTTTTTATTATACCCCAGGATTGGCCCAAGGTGATGGCTACATGGTGACATCTAATAATAGTAAAGGGAAATGGAAGCAATGAGAGAAATGGGCAATTCTATTTTGCAGGTACCTCCTTACTTCCCACGCCAATTTCTTATTCCAAATACTCTTCTCCAAATGTTTTCTGTGTCGTTAGTTTTATAACTAAATCCCAGGAACTAATTAATCCATCTGTTCTTCTAAATGTAAGTAAATTGTATTTCTGTATTTTCATTCACAGAATCCTACCTATAACATCCAAGTATTTACATTGTCCTCTTCAAATTTAACTTTGGGAGGGAGGAAGGGAAGGAGGGGAAGATGGAGAGAAGGAGGAAGACAGAAAGGAAAAAGGGGATGGAAGATGAAAAGTGAAGAAGAAAGAAAAGGGCAGTTGAACTGATTATTTATTATATTTTCGCATCAGAGCTAATTCTATTGCCTTTCAGAAAAACTTTCAAGTGCTAAATGATTTCTTTGGGGATAAGCAGAAGGGAAACAATTTATAAGGATAAGAAGAAGGGAAACCGTTTATAAAATAATATTATATTCATAGAGGTCCAAGGAGAAAAAAAAAATTAGTAATCTGCAACTACTGGAGGCTGAGGGACATGGAAAAACACATCATTAACTGGAAATGGTTGACAGAACAAAAGAAACCAGATGTTTAGGAAGCCAGTTAGAAAAGAGGGGAAGTAGGTTTAAGTGGATTGGGCTCTATTTCTATACTAGTGCTTCCCAAACTTTAATCTTGTTAAAGTACAGATTCAGATTCAGTAAATCTGGGGTAGCAACTGAGATTCTTTATTTCTTTCCTTTCTTTCTTTCTTTTTTTTAAATGACCATATAGCTTTTTAATAAGAGAGCAATCCAAAGTCATTTCTGATGTTTAGTTCAGGGCCCTGGAGAATATTCCCCCCACTGAATAAATTTTACCGGGAGATAAAAACCTCCAATTTGTTTAGTATCACACATTTCAGCACAAATTGTTTTATTATTATTATATAAGTTTCAGTTGAAGAGCACTATAATATGATATCTGTATACACTACAAGGTGATCACCACCACAAACTTAGTTATCATCCATCACCATACATCTGACTCCCTTCACGTATTTCACTTTCCCCCCAACCCCATTCCCCTCTGATATTCACTAATCTGTTCTCTGTTTTATTTTGCTTTTTCATTTGTTTTCTTTTTTTTTTTTAAGAATCCACATATATGTGAAATCATACTGTATATGTCTATCTCCATCTGACATATCACTTAGAATAATAACTTAAGGGTCCATATATATTGTCACAAATGTATAATGTTACCTATAGGTTTCTTGTAAATGTTCTTTTTTTAAAACTTACTAGATTACCAGTGTATTATGAAATTATATATATAAAACTCAGGAATAGCCAGACTAAAAAGATATATAGGGCAAGGTCTGGGAAAAGGGTGATCACATTCAATGATCTCTCCAGGCATGCCACTATTCCAGGACCTGTTCACCAACCCAGAAGTCCTAATATTGTTTCTTAAGTTGACAAAATTTCTTTCTATCTCTAATGTTCTAGGAGCTTTTAGAATCACAGATAAAAACGCATTATTCATACATTTTTTTTTTACTGTCAAATACTTCATCAACTGATAGGATCTCATAATTATAATTATTATTATTTTTTAGTCTGTTGATGTTCAAATGATGAACTAACCTTACATACTCAAAATAAGCCACATTGGGCCTTGGTGTATGATTATTTTTATACATTTTTGGTTCAATAATAATACTTTGTTGAGGACTTTTTGGCATCCATGATCATGAGAGAGATTAGTCTGTAGTTTTCTTTTTATGTACTGTCTTTTTTTTCAGGTTTTGGTATGAGAATGATCCTGTTCTGTGTTGAGAAGCATCTCCAACTGTTCTATAATCCGGAAAAGATAATATAAAGTTTGTGTTAATAATACTTTGAATGTCTGGAAAAATTCTTCAGTGAAGGCTTCTGGACATAGAAACTTCCTTTTTCAGAAGCTTTTACACTACAAATTCAAATTCTTTAGTGGTTATGAGATTGGCTGATTTTCTGTCTAGTCCTATCAGGTGTTGAGAGGCAGGTGTTAAATTCTTAACTATAAAGGTAGATTTGTTTATTTCTTCTTTTACAACTATAATCTTTGCTTTTTTGAGGGTCTCTGGCAATACAAATTTAGGATTGTTATGTTTCATTTTCTTGTAGATTACTTACATATTTTTTAGGATTTCATCTTGATTATTTAATTGTGGTTTTTTTTTTCTCTCTCTTTTTTTTTATTAGTTGGAGGCTAATTACTTCACAACATTTCAGTGGGTTTTGTCATACATTAGTATGAATCAGCCATAGATTTACACGTATTCCCCATCCCGATCCCCCCTCCCACCTCCCTCTCCACCCGATTCCTCTGGGTCCTCCCAGTGCACCAGGCCCGAGCACTTGTCTCATGCATCCCACCTGGGCTGGTGATCTGTTTCACCATAGATAGTATACATGCTGTTCTTTTGAAATATCCCACCCTCACCTTCTCCCACAGAGTTCAAAAGTCTGTTCTGTATTTCTGTGTCTCTTTTTCTGTTTTGCATATAGGGTTATCGTTACCATCTTTCTAAATTCCATATATATGTGTTAGTATGCTGTAATGTTCTTTATCTTTCTGGCTTACTTCACTCTGTATAATGGGCTCCAGTTTCATCCATCTCATTAGAACTGATTCAAATGAATTCTTTTTAATGGCTGAGTAATATTCCATGGTGTATATGTACCACAGCTTCCTTATCCATTCATCTGCTGAGGGGCATCTAGGTTGCTTCCATGACCTGGCTATTATAAACAGTGCTGCGATGAACATTGGGGTGCACGTGTCTCTTTCAGATCTGGTTTCCTCAGTGTGTATGCCCAGAAGTGGGATTGCTGGGTCATATGGCAGTTCTATTTCCAATTTTTTAAGAAATCTCCACACTGTTTTCCATAGCGGCTGTACTAGTTTGCATTCCCACCAACAGTGTAAGAGGGTTCCCTTTTCTCCACACCCTCTCCAGCATTTATTGCTTGTAGACTTTTGGATAGCAGCCATCCTGACTAATTGTGGTTTTGAATACATTTCTTTATATGTTTTTCTTAGTTGTGCTGGGTGTTACAATATCTCTGACTTATAACAGTCTATTAGTATCAACATTTTACCATTTTGTGTGAAGTGTGCAAACCTTACTTCCATTTGGATCATATTACCTTCTCTACTTTCAAGTATCATTGTTTTGAGTATCATATCTTTGTTATAATTCTTTTTCAGTCATCAAATATGATTTATAAATCCCATGAGGAGAAGGATAATCAACTGGATATAGTCATATTTCTTCTCTTTTCAGTTTTTAAATCCTGTCCAATACTAAAGTTCTTTATTTTATTACTTCCATTTTGTTAAAAATCTTTTCTTTAGACATTAAGAATAGGTCTGATAGCAATACATTCTTTTAGTTTTTCTTAGCCTGAGAAGGTCTTTCCTTCTCCTTCATTCTTAAAAGAGAGTTTTATCTGCTGTAAAATTTAGGGTTGACAGTTATTTTCTTAAAAAATGATGCAATGTTAGAGGAGACTATTGAGAGGATGAGACCACTGGTAGACCCATGACCCGGACCCAGGCAATCAGAGGCTCCTCACCCTCTTCCCTGTCCTTGGATTGTGGCTTCACCTTGCCTTCCCCACACTAGAACCTGCCCCAAGAACCACCTTGAGAAATTAATGTGTTCTTGCGACCATCTGGATAGTACATGTGACTGAACCCTGTGAAGGCCTCTGTATAGACTTTTTAAAGATTCTAGCGATCAGGGATGGAGATTGCTCATTTTGTGGCCACTCAAAATAAGCATCATAAGTAAGCTCCCTTGCTTATTAAAGAAAGAAAGAAAGAAAAGAAAGTGAAGTTGTTCAATCGTGTCTGACTCTTTGCGACCCCATGGACTGTAGCCTACCAGACTCCTCTGTCCACGGAATTCTCCAGGCAAGAGTACTGGAGTGGGTTGCCATTTCCTTCACCAGGGATAGAACCCAGGTTTCCTGCATTGCAGGTAGACGTCTTACCGTCTGAGCCACCAGGGAAGCCCTTGCTTATTAAACCCGACACCTAATCTGGAGGCAGCTGCCTCTTCCTTCAGTCACTCTTTGCCCTCTGTGCATGGGGGCCAGTTTGTGAATCAACAATTGGCAGGCCAACCAGGAATCTTAACAAATGGGTCTTGGGAAAGAGGTATCTGCAGATAAAGTCCTGAGTTGCTCATCTATCTCTCTGTGTAGGGGGTGGGGTCTGAATGTCAGATGCTTGTAGACTGTCACGTGAATACAGGACATGCTGAAAACACCAGCTGTTCGATACACTTGTTTGAGCAAGTGCACAGTGCATATTGTGGCACTGAAGGGAAATGAATGGTTGCCGTGGCGGGCTGGTCACTCCTGAGGGCAGTTTGCCTGAACACTGATGCCTGACTAGAGGCTGAAGTTTGAGTTAGAAAATCAGAAGAAGAGCTAAGATTAGAGAAGGAAATGCAGTTGTCCACTCTTCTGCTAGCTTCAGGGCTAGTAGACAAGGTAGGAAAGCAGCCTATTAAGTTGGAGACCTTAATGCGCCATTTTGCAAAGCTAGGAGGGCACAAACTGCCAGGAATTAAGGTTCAAATGCTCGTGACAAAGCCTGACTGGGACTCTGAGAGGTGGAATCCTGGGAAAGTGAGGAGGGTGAAGGGGATGGGGCGGGGCTGGGGCGGGGGTTGTGGTGATTGACCTTGAAACAGATGGGATGACCCCTAACATAAAAGAAAGCAAAAACATAGCAACAACTCTCCAGCCAGCAAGACAGCCCCCAGCTCAGGAAATTTTCATGATGAGACAGTATCTTCCTATTAGGCTTATAGATATGGTTGCCAAGTTCCAGCAAAAGGCCAAGGAAAGTATTGAGGTGTAGTCAGTGGTGGAGGAAGGGGTGGCATTTCTCTAACTGGGCAGGAGGCAGAGAAAATGAGCAACACCACACACCCTGCCCTCCAGCAGTACCTGCGTGGTGCTCAGGAGGATTCATAGGGCACACTTCCTTATAGACCAGATTATTGCAGCCTGCAGGGAGGTTTGGTCCAATGAGGGAGTCCTCCCTGGGCATGTGGAACCCTGGAAATCTATAAAGGAGGTACAGAAAATTCTCGGGGAGTGTGTATTGAGGCCATTTCTGCCTCTGTCTCTGAAGGCCCGGAGAATGAAAGCCAAGATATTTCAGTCTGCCTCAGCACCGGGTATGAACACTGATATCCATGCTGAGCCCAGTCACAGCACAAGACATGGATGATGTTGGGCAATCCTTGCTGATATGGAGGGGAGGGAGTGACAAATCTCAATAAAGGTACTGGCTGTGGGGAAGACTCAAGACAGAGTGGGGAGCTGGGGAAATTCCCACTGATGCCCTCCAATACAGATGGATCCATTTGGGGCAATCTGTCCACATGGACGGCAGTCACTCCTCAGCCCAACACTGACACTATCTGGATGTAAACATGAAGGAGCCACAGCAGCCAGCGGGCTGAACTCAGAGCGGTTTGGCTGGTGATCACTCGTAAGCCTTAGGGGTTAACTCTTTACATTGGCAGCTGGGCTGTTCTAAAGGAATTAACCCTACGGCTTGGACAAGGGGAAGCCAATGGGTGGATGATCATCAATAAGCCCTTGTGCCCCCCAGTCAACCTCCTGATGTTTCTGAGTGGGGAAGGAATATTTTAGGCCTAAGGGAATGGGAAGGCTTCTTGATCTGTTCTGTCCCTTTGCTAGTACATCTTCACTATACAGTATCTCAGGCTGGAAGAGAGCAATCATAATGAAGGAGAAGCCTTTGGGTAGCCAACTGCTGTTAGTGGGGCCTTCCACTAAACCCCTTTCCAGGGCTGCCATTTTCCCATGGTGTTTTTGGTGGGACTTGGGTTCACTGAAGAATGTTTGGGCATTGTGTTAACCTGGGACACTTTCAGTTATTAGTTTAATTTAGGGGGTTAGGATACACTAGGCCTCAGTAAGCTCTTTCTGTTGGATAGGAGGGTCATAAAACTGTGACAGTTGTGATTTGTTTTTCCTCTATTTCTGGAGTCCCAAATGAATTTGACTTTTTTCACATTTTAGAGTTATGTTTTGATTTTCTCTTGCATTAGTACCAAAAGTTATATTGTATCTACTGAAGAGGAACAGGGAGACATGAATTTAAGGCATTTTGTTTGGACCAGAAATCTGGCTAATCAAAACAGTCACTTTGTAAGGGCACTCAGTTTTGACGCAGTTTGTCACAAAGCAATTTATAACTTCAATACTCTTTCAACTTGAAGATATAAACCATATGTGATCTCATGTATTACTTTTTTCATTCCAAATTGCTCTACTAAGATTCATTAATATTCTTGCATGTAGCTGTTGTCTAGGCATTTCAATCACGATATAACATTCCATTTTATGAATATTTTATTTATTTACTCTCCTTTTGATGGTTGTTTTTAGATTTTCACTGTTATAAAAGAGCTACAGTGAAAATCCCTGTGTATTTCTCCCTATGCAAGAGTTTCTGCTGGGTATATGACTGGTAGGCAAATTGCCAGGTATATAAATAGTCATCTTCACAAGATATTGTCAACGTTTTCAAAGTGGCTATACCCTCCCACAGTCTAAGTAATGATGGCAATTCAGATCTTTTCCAAGACTTGGTATTATCCATTTGGTATGATCAGATTTCTTTCTTTCACCAATAAAACGGGTGTAAAATGACATCAGGCCCTGGCATTGATTTGCATTTCCTTGGTTACCAACGCAGTTGAACCACCATTTCACACAATTTTCCCCTACATATGTTTACTCTATCATGAAAGGCCTGTCCATGTCTTTACATTTTCTATTTGTCCTCTTCCTCACATAAGAGAAATTGGGATTGAAAAGTCAAAGGCACTTCAGAGAAAGAGGACAGCTGTTAAGGTCAAGTAAAGAGACCTCCATTTCAAAGAACAAACAGCCTCCTCAGTGTTAGGAGCTAATGGCCAGTTGGTGTTAAGCTGAACTGTTGTGTAAGAAATATCTGGTTTAGAGTGATTTTTTTTTTCTTTAAGAATTTCCCATTACCTTTTTTTTTTCAATCTGGGTCCAAATCAGAGACTTCTGCTTGGTGTTAAGAAAAGAGAGACAGAAATGACTGGAAATTAATTTTGCATTGAGGTGGAGAGTAAGGGCCAGGGGCTGGACAAAACTGGATGGCAGGCTACATGGTAAACATTTAAATGTTCCCTATTGATCTCTATTTCGTGGTTTCTCTTATTTTCAGTTATCCAGCATACCTAGGGCTTCTCAAGCCTTCCCAAGGGTTGTACAATGATATTCCACCCAGACCTCTCCTCAGTGGGCACTGGCTTAGGCTCTAGTAATTCTTCTGTCCCTTTCCTTTGTTATTCACTGTCCCCTCTCCAGCCCCATAATCATCAGAAGCTTTTCTTACTCAAGAGGTAATAAGACAAATGCACATGTCTTGAGGACTACCTCTTTACCAAATGCTATTCTAGAAATTTCACCTAAACTCATGTATTTTATCCTCAAACCAGTTCTTTGAAGTCTCAGTTTGCTGCTATCATTGCAAATCATGGTCTTTTTTGGAGAAAGAAGGAAACTGGTTAAGAAACTAGCCCAAAGTTGCACAACAAATAAGTAGCAGACTTTAGATTCAACAAATACACATAATCTTCATTATACACTAAAAAGAAAACTAAGATCCATCTCCAGGCTAACCTAACCACTTTACTAAAACAATGTGTTCTCACAAAGAAATCTGCATATCAAAGTACTTCTTAATATAAAAGCAATTTTGAACGATGAATATCATCACAGATATTGCAGGCCAGGTAGTGGCTTCCTGAAGCCTCACAGTTTCACAGTAACTATTTCCCAATGGGCAAGACTAGCTGAGAGAGAATCTTAGGGGACCGAATGGCTTAAAGAAGATGATAGAAAATTGGGTTAAAGGTGAGACTTTCAACATTTGAGTTGTTATGGCACACATATTAGTGCATTCATTTGCAAAGTGTGGATAATTCAGTATTTATCTTATATAGTTACTGGATGAACTAAATGATCTAATAAAAAAAAAGTCATTCAACACAGTCACCAGAACAATTTACTTACACAATAAACAGTAGGTGTCATTATTAAAATTCTTGCAAGAAGTGTCTACATTCATGTTTATTTAGACTTCCCAATTTCAAATAAATGAGGATGAGATAGAGATGGACAGAACAACTTTGTCCTGTTATCTGTCTAAGGCAAACCTTCTAAGTTACCATTCCTTCTCCAAGCACCTATCTAATAATAAGATGTCTGACCCCTTGATGAAGACCCTGCCCTATTCTCAGAGAGGTGTGACTTACCTTCTGACCTGCACACTAAAATACAGCATAAGCCAAACATCCTTGAGAAAGACACATGTGGGGGAGTGTGTTTCACCTCAGAAGAAAGTCCACTGTCAAATATCCTTTATGGCCAGACTTAACTCACAAAGTGAGGCTTTATACATCCCATAGAAAAGTTCTTGTTATATTACAGTGATATACATGGTGATATCAGCCTATACAAAATAGACTGATCTACTAGATTTATTTCACTAAAACTCATACAGACTATAAGATGCTCTCACATTGAACACGTATAGAAGAAACAAAAGATGCTATCATACTATAACTTACTGTGCATGTCAATCTAAAAAGTTCATCCATGGCAATCTGCTGACATCTTTCACAGGCACAAAAGTGCCTCCATATTCCTTTTCTTGCCCTATCATTATCCCAGAGCCTTAGTACTGCGATCAGGGGCTCTGGCACATCAGTAGGTAGGGGAAAGTCAATATGTACCTTTTTTTGTGACTACATGTCATTTTTCTTTACTGTATCTAACTTCATTATTAGAAACTCAGATGAATAAAGTATCTAAAACAAAAAGCCACAAAACTATCATTACTTTTTCTTTTTCTTTCTTTCTTTTTTTTTTACTATTTTACACAGTTACCTCTGTGAATCACGTGCATGTGTGGGTGCTAAGGCACTTCAGTAGTGTTCAATTCTGTGCAACCCCATGAATGGCAGCCCGCCAGGCTCCTCTGTCCATGGGATTCTCCAGGCAAGAACACTGAAGTGGGTTGCCAGGCCCTCCTCCAGGGGATCTTTCCAACCGAGGGATTGAACCCATGTGTGTTATGTCTCCTGTATTGGCAGATGGAACCCATCTTTCCACTAGCGCCACCTGGGAAGCCCCTGTGAATCACACTTATTTCCAATTCAAATTTAGTTAATAATTAGAGAACATCCTTGGGGAGAATTAAAAATCTAAACTGAATGGGGAGCAAAGTCTGCATCCTAAGATTCAGAGGACTTTCTATTTAAACATAATTATTTTTTTAAATTAAGGTATAATCCACATACTATAAAATTCAATATTTTAAACTGCACAGTTTAGTGTTTTCTGGCATATTTTTAAGGCTATAGAGCCATTACCATTATTCAATTCCAGAATATTCTTATCTCCCCAAAATAGCAATCACTTCCTATTCAATCTTCCTGCCCTTTGCAACCTGATCTACAGTATGTCTGTCTGGCAAGTTCTTAGCCATTATTTCTTTAAATAAGATTGCTGCTTTCTCCCTGTCTTTTCCTACTGGACCTCCAACAATGTATTTCTTGGTTTCCTTAATGGTGTTTCATAATTCCTATAGGCTTTATTTCTTTTTGTTGTTTTTTTTTGCTCCTCTGATCAGATAATTTCAGTAGTTCCTTCTTTGAGCTCACTGATTCTCTACTGTTTATTCAAATCTGATACTGAAGCTATCTATTAAATTCCTCAATTGAGTCATTATATTCTTCACCTCCAAATTTCTTCTTAGTTCTTATGTTTTCTATCTCATTGTTGAACTTCTTCTTTTACTGTCTTTCTAACATTGTTAATTTGTCTACCTTTGCCCTCTTTTAAGCCCTCTGTGAGCATCTTAATTATTTTGAATTCTTTGTCGGGCAGTTTTTGATCTCCATTTCGTTGGGGTCAGTTACTGAAGTTTTCCCGTGTTCATCTGGTAGATTACTGTTCTCCTGATTCTTCATGTTCCCTGTAGCCTTGCATAGGTGTCTGCATAATTGAAGAGGCAATCACCTCTTCCAGACTTTGTGGATTGACTTTAGTAAAGGAAGAATTTCACCTTTGGGTTGAGCCAAGCTGGAACATGCTGTGACCCGGGTTGTAGCAGTGCAGGGCATGGAGTCCAGTGTTATATGGCAGCACCAGGTCTTGGAAGGGATATGGGGTAGCCCCAGTGTCCTTTTGTCTCGGGCTGTGGGGTCCACACACAGCATTGACAACTGTGTGGCCTTTGGCAAATATCTGAAGTTGCCTGAAGTAGCTTCAAGGACTATTGTCGTCCTCAGCAACACCTCCAGATTTAGTGGCTAGGGACCAGGGAAGGCAGCAGCAGTGGCTGGAACTGGTGGTGTCCCCACACTTGGTATGGGGAGCAGATGCTGTGTAGTGACAAGGGCTGAGGCCAACTATAGGTACCCTGACTGTCAGCATACTTTTATGTGGGCTACACAGTCTCCCCATGGGCACGTGCTCTAGTGGCTGGTGTCAAGCTGATGGTGCGCAACTGCACAACTGGAGGGGCTAGCCCTGAGTGTGTGCATGGCAGTGGGGGTCAGACACAGAGGTCTAGGCTGGCATTTTTCACACATGCAGCTGCGGAGGGCTGGGATGGCTGCCAGTACTGTTCTGGGCTGAGGAGTGAGGTGTGGGGAGGAACTCAGGTGGCTGGCATCATCAAAGATGAATGCTTGATGGGGGAAACGCTGGTGAAATTCGTAGAGGGCTGACTGTGCTGGCTGTGAATTTCTTCACTGGCAAAACCTGCTTGGTTTGTCCACAGAGCAGGTCACACTCAACCGCAATCACTCTTGCTATGTGGCTGCTCTCTGTAGAATCTGCTTTCCTTCCTTGTCCTTTGCCATCTCTACATGTCTCAGTTCTGCTAATGTGGGTGGAGTAAAACCAAATTGGGACCCTCATGCAGTGTCCTAAAGGCCGGGGGAGGTGGTTGCTCACTCCACTCTTCCCTTCTTGATTAAGGGCTCTATTTCTAGCTGGGAAGTTTCCTTCTTGTGCTTAGCAATGCCAGCTTGGGGGATGGGATGATGCAGGCAAAATGAAGCTTTCTTCTCTTTTTGTGCTGTTATTCTCAAGATTGAACCATTGTATTGCCAAAGTTTCTTAACAGGACTCCAGAGCTGCTTTCATCTGTGGATAGCTATCTAACTATTTATCTTTTCAGGGGAGGCTGAAATGGAGGCTGGGGTCTCCTATGTGGCTATCTTGGTGATGTCCTTAGACTGTTCTTATTTTTGCCCACTTGATGTATTGTGTGCTGAGAATGGTATGTTAATGACTCTATTATTTTTTTTTTCTTTTTCTGTTTCCTTGTATCTTTTAATGCTTTTCTTACCATGCTTAACTTGCTTAGTATTTTGTTTCTCTACTAACTGGTGAAAGACATTTTTGATTATCTCATCTTAATCAGGATTTCTGCCTTTTAGCTATAAAATTACTTATTTTGAATTCTACTTTGACTGATATCAGTATCACTATGCCCATTTTCTTATTTTCTATTTTCCTGGAATATTTTCTTTACCTATCCTTTATAGTCATTCTAAACATTTCCATTTTTGCATGTCCCTTGACACAGTATAGAGGTTTTTCTTGCTTTGTAAGCCAAAATAAAAATCTTTTCCATTTAATTAGTAGGGTGAAGCTCATTTATCTCATTTATGTTTATTGATAAGACTTCTCTATTTGCTCTCAACTATGTTATGTTATTTATGTTATTATTATTTGTCTTCTGTAACATTTACTGTGGCTATTACTCTGCATTATGTGTCTCTTTGTCCCTTTAGTTTTTAAATTTCTTCTGGTATTTAAATGTTTTGTGGTTACCTTTGCATTTATACCTTTTAAATGCCTTTGTTCACTTGTTCCTTATTCAGTCCTTACTATATCATTAGCTACTTTTAAATCACATCCCTTAACCTCCCAGTTAAAACTATTAAACAAGCAATGAACTTATTCTGTTCTTTTATTTCCTCTCTGAAATCTCCTATTTTATTTGTATTCTTTTTACTTTGTCAGATCACACAACACACAATATGTATACTGGTAGAATAATAATATTTTGTATATTGTCTTTTATTTTTATATCAAGTCTATTATGAAATATACTTAGAATATTTCTTAAGTATACTTAGAAATATACTTAGAAAGCTAAGATCATGGCATCCAGTCCCATCACTTTATGGCAAATAGATGGGGAAACAATGGAAACAGTGACAGACTTTATTTTGGGGAGCTCCAAAATCACTGCAGATGGTGACTGCAGCCATGAAATTAAAAGACTCTTGCTCCTTGGAAGAAAAGCTATGACCAACCCAGACAGCATATTAAAAAGCAGAGATGTTACTTTGCCAACAAAGGTCTGTCTAGTCAAAGCTATAGTTTTTCTAGTAGTCATGTATGGATTTGAGAGTTGGCCTATAAAGAAAGCTGAGTGCCAAAGAATTGATGCTTTTGAACTGTGGTGTTGGAGAAGACTCTTGAGAGTCCCTTGGACTTCAAGGTTGGATCTGATTTCCTTTCCATCCTAAAGGAAATCAGTCCTGAATGTTCATTGGGAGGACTGATGCTGAAGCTGAAACTCTAATACCCTGGCCACCTGATGCGAAGAACTGACTCATTTGAAAAGACCCTGATGCTGAAAAAGACTGAAGATGGGAGGAGAAGGGGACAACAGAGGATGAGATGGTTGGATGGCATCACCAACTCAATGGACATGAGTTTGAGTAAGGCCCGGGAGTTGGTGATAGACAGGGAAGCCTGGGATGCTGCAGTCCATGGGGTTGCAAAGAGTTGGACATGACTGAGTGACTGAACTGAACTGATATTATGAAATGCTCTACATTAAGTATTTGGCCCTAGTTATCTCTGGTTTGGATCAATTTCACCTTGTACAATCATGGATTTTTCATGAAAGAATGATAAATACATAAGCCTCTGAACTCCTCAATGTTTAAAAATATTTTCTTGTAGCTTTGATACTGAGAAGCTCTCAGCTGGATAGAAAACCCTTGGTTCATGCTTTTTACCCAGGACTATTTTGAAAGTGGTGCTCTATTGTCAGTCTGTACATGTTTCCTAAGAAGTATGATTCCATTGTGTCTTGCTTTGCAAAGTTATTGGATCTGTTTCACTGGATATTCTGAGGATCTTTGTTTTATTTATTTATTTATTTTTATTTTATTTTATTTTTATTAGTTGGAGGCTAATTACTTCACAACATTTCAGTGGGTTTTGTCATACATTGATATGAATCAGCCATGGATTTACACGTCTTCCCCATCCCAATCCCCGCTCCCACCTCCCTCTCCACCCAATTCCTCTCAAAACATCCCACCCTCGCCTTCTCCCACAGAGTTCAAAAGTCTGTTCTGTATTTCTGTGTCTCTTTTTCTGTTTTGCATATAGGGTTATTGTTACCATCTTTCTAAATTCCATTTATATGTGTTAGTATGCTGTAATGTTCTTTGTCTTTCTGGCTTACTTCACTCTGTATAAGGGGCTCCAGCTTCATCCATCTCATTAGGACTGGTTCAAATGAATACGGAAGCTGTGGTACATATACACCATGGAATATTACTCAGCCATTAAAAAGGATCTTTGTTTTAAAAGTCTAATAGTTTAATGGAATACAGTATGAAGGTTTCTTAAAAAACTAAAAATAGAACTAACATATGATCAAGCAATCCTACTCCTGAGCATATATCTGAAAAAGACAAAAACTGTTTCAAAAAGATACATGCACTCCAAGTTTCATAGTAGCACTATTTACAACAGCTAAAACATGGAAAAAATCCAGGTGTCCATCAACATAGGATGGGTTTAAAAAGATATGGTGTGTGTGTATGTATGTATATAACTATATGTACACATACATACATACAATGGAATATTACTCAGCCATAGAAAGAATGATACATTGCCATTTGAAGAAAGAAGAATGGACTTAGAGAATACTACACTTGGTAAGAATATTATTCTAAGAATACTACACTTAGAAGTAAGTCACAGAAAAACATACATCATATGATATTGCTTATATGTGGAATCTAAAAAATGATATAGATGAATGTATATACAAAACAGAAACAGACTCACAGACATAGAAAACAAACTTTTGGTTACCAAAGGGGAAATGGAGGAGGGAGGGGCAAATTAGGGGATTAACAGATGCAAATTACTATACATAAAAGAGATAAGCAATAAGGATTTAAAGGAAACTATATTCAATATCTTGTAATAACCTATAATGGAAAATAATCTGGAAATAACTGAATTCCTTTGCTATACACCTAAAACTAACACAATATTTAAATGAACTATACTTCAGTTAAAAAAATCATAACTGTTTAAATACTATATTGAAGTTCATCTTTGAGGCAATTTTTTTTCTGGTACCTGATGACCACTTTTAACTTATATATTCAAGTATTTGACTTTTTTTTCCCCCAGAAGCTTTTCTTGGATTAAATTGTAAATATTAAGTTCTTTCTGTCAGCTTCTTTATCATCTTCAAGGATTCCAATTATGTATTATTTCAAGAATCTGTCTGTAATGCAGGAGACATGGGTTTGATCCCTAGGTTGGGAAAATCCCCTGGAGTAGGCAATGGGAACCCACTCCAGTATTTTTGCCTGGAAAATTCCATGGACAGAGGAGTCTGGTGGACTAGAGTCCATGGGGTTGCAAAGAGCCAGACATGACTGAGCGACTAATACTACTAGGGAAAAAAATCTTTGCCTATTTCCCATTTCAGCCACTTTTTCTCTATTTTTTCCCATCTCATTTTCATTCTTTGGTTATATCTTTACCCTTTTCAATTGTTCTTTTATGTTTCATTCAAATCTATTCTACCTTGTTCAGTTTGTAATTCAGTCTTCATTACTGATATGATTTTATATTCTCTAAGTATTAATAGTTCTCTAAGTATTAATAGTGTTCATCAAGTTTATTTTCTTTTTGAATATTCTGATTTTAGTTTTTTAATTTATGCTTCAAAGTTTGTAGATATACATATGTGTGTGTATATATATATATATAGATAGATATATTCAAAGACTCATTTGAGAATGTTTCATTTTAAAATACTGCATTATTGAGTTCTGCTTTTTCATCAGATATTTGAAGAAATTACTTTTCAGTTCTATTGTCTATGCTCTGTTTTATTTTTAGAGTAGTTTTGACTAGAGGAAGAATGTTAATCAATATTTCCATGAACCATGTTGGTGATTTAATACGTTTTATAAAATTCGCAGTTCGAATACACTATTTTCTGTAGTATAGCAAAGGACAGTTTCCTTACTGAGTCATGTATTCTTTCTCTTTTAAGGGTGAGAAAGGTGAACATGGGATTTGAGTGTCCTTAATTTATTTATTTTTTTTTTCCTGGTCTTTAGAGATCATACATTTCTCGCTTTGCTTTTCCCTTTTACTATGCAATTTTCATACGGCAACACTCCCATTGAATCATCTTCTCTTCTTCCCCTATTAAAACATTGCCTTTCCAGGACTGCCTTGCTTGACTCATACATTTTTAAATCTCTATCTTGTAGTTAGTATTCTAATCTAACATGTGCTTTTCTTTCCCTTTTTTGTTTTTCACATTAGTGGAAACTCTCTCTTTCTGGAAACTGTTTTACTTTCCTCTTTATTTTTTCACACAGTTTTCCCAAATTGTTCCTGTTCTCTGACAAGGCTTACAGTAAATGGAAGCTCACTGAAATTTGGGGTTTTGTTTTCTTTTTACACGTAGGTTAAAGTTTGACCATTTATTTATAGTCATTTCAAGTACAACAGATGTATGTGATTTTACTTGTTGCTCTAGTTTTTCTTTAGTGTTTTAGAGGATATACTGGGAGTTTTATAGCTATGCTGATGCTATAGTTTTATAGTTACACAAAACTACCCATATCACCTTCTAAGTTACTTATTGAAATAAAAATTTACAGAAAAAAGTAAACAAAGCATAATTTAAGAGTTTGGTTGTTTTTAAAGTCACCACAGAGACCAAGGAATAGAACAACGCCAGAATCCTAGAAAGCCTCACTTCGCTCCTCTCCCAATCCCTATTCCCTTCCACCCAAAGGTGAACACTATTACCATTTATATAAGCATACATAATGTTATTTGTTTCTAACCTTTATGTCAGTGTTATTGTAAGAATCATTATGTGACTGGTTTATTTCTCTCAAAATTATGTAGTGAGATTAATCTCTGCAGCTGGGACAAAGCAATGTTCAATTCTCTTCATTGCTGTCTACGTTTGTGTCAGCTTGAATTGAATTCTCAGTTTGGATCCTTGATCCTTTGTAGGTCCTTGCTAATACTGGTTTCATCCCATTTTTTGTGTGTATGAAAATGGAAATTAAAGTGCAAAGATTAATGATTTCATCAATGCAACCTTGTAGACAAGTTATTAAATGAGACTAGAATTCAAATTTCCTAAGTCCTTGTTGAGATAACATTTTTCCACTGCATAATGATTTATGAAATTAAAAAAAAGCAATTAGTCATTTTCATTTTTTCCCCTGAAGTTATCACATGAAGGCTCTTCTTCACCTTATTTCTCAAAATCCCCATATCCTTTTCTCCCCCTATCTATACATTGGTACTTTTGCCAAGACTTGCCTTTTTTTTTTTTAAAGAACTTTAATCCATTTACCCTTTCATTTTAGCTACAGAATGAATCTACTTATGATGAAACATATCCTTAAAAAATCAGATGCCCTGTAAAAGATTTAAGCAATAAACTCTGATTTACACATGTTATTCAAATCAAGTTAAAATCATATTTGGAAAAGTTGCATTTGTAATTTTCCATCTCCATATGCCATATTCTAGGCAACAGCAAGGTATTTTTTAGGAAGGGACTACTTTGCACCCAAAACATATTAGAAAGACAGAGAAAGACAAATATCAACAATTTTCCATCTGAATTTTAGAATTTGTGTTGTTCGTGCTAAGTCGCTCCAGTTGTGTCCAACTCTGTGCAATGCTATGGACTGTAGCCTGCCAGGCTTCTCTGTCCATGGGATTCTCCAGGCAAGAATACTGGAGTGGGTTGCCATGCCCTCCTCCAGGGGATCTTCCGGACCCAGGGATCGAACCCACATCTCTTATGTCTCCTGCATTGGCAGGTGGGTTCTTTACCATTAGCACCACCTGGGAATTCTAAAAATGTTTCATTCAATTTTAATGTTTACTATAATATTAAACTATTTTAAAATGGTAAAACATACCCATTTGAATGTATTATAATTAAAATTGTAACATAGTAGAGACTGATGGATCAATATCTTGAGCTGATAGATTAACCAATTTTGTTTACAGATTTTAGAATGATGTTTTCTTTTAACTATGCACTGATGATGAACTTTGTAGCTTGTCACTACTCTTTAATAAAAATAAAGGAAGGAAAGAAGAAAGGAAGGAAGTAAAGGAGAGGAGGAAGGAAAGAAAGGCGAAAAGAAGAGGTAATCAGTTGTGTTCCTGTCTTTTAAGCCCAATTTAACTCTTGCACATTATACTGGGTTAGCCAAAAAGCTCATTCAGGTTTTTTTGTAATATCTTATGAATTTTTTGGCCAACCGAATACATGCACTATTATATACATTTCAGAGAAAGTTCAGACATATAAATTTCTTTCTTTGTGATAAAATAATTCTATGTTTATAATAACAAATAAGGACACAGATTTCTTTCTGTTTTCAATTGTTAACCATAGTCACCATGCTAGGTCTAAAGAACTCACTCATTTTATAACTGAAGTTTGTATACTTTGATAAATATCTCTTTTTCCCCCACCCCCAGTCTCTGGTAACCATCATTCTACTGTCTCTTACTAAGAGTTATATTATTATTACTTTTTAAGATTCCACATACAAGTGAGATCATGGTGTATTAATCTTTGTGTGTCTGGCTTATTTCACTTAGTGTAATGTCCTCCAGGTTCATCCACATTGATGCAAATGGCAGGATTTCCTTTTAAGAATGAATAATATTTGTGTGTGTGTATCACATTTTCTTGGTTACTGTGAATAATGCTGTGATGAAAATGGAATTGAAGTTGTCTCTTCAAGATAATGATCTATTTTCTTTGAATATAAGACATGAAATTCTTATACTTTTAATACTTTAATATAGATAGTTTTGGCAACTACTGTAAGACAGTTGTTTTATGCCTTAAATTTTGATATTTATGAAAAAAAACCTATACATTATTAAATATTTAAGCTTCATCTATTTATTTAACAGATTTATTTAATCCTGTGGTGCCCGGTACTTCGTAGGTGCCTGGGGGAAGGTTCTCTTGAATCATGAAGCTCTCACAGACACATGATGAACATATAATATGGCATCATGTAATGAAAGCTGTGAAGAAATATCAAGCAGTGAAGGGGAATAAAGGACAAACATGAGAATATATTCTTTAGATGATGGAAATCTCCACCTGAGGTTTCTTCTGAGCAGAGACCAGAAGGAAGTTGGAAAGGCTAAGTCAATATATGAGGAAGGCAATTATAGAAAGTAAGCTCTGAGTGTTTTTTAAACTCAGAAAGTCAGTGAGACTGAAATAAAGCAAAGGAGAGGGAGGAGTAAGGAAACAGAGCTGAGGCCTATCAGGGTAGGTCCATTATAACTAGTGTGATTATCACCTTTTCCCCACTGAAAGGACTCAGAGCTCTGGAATCAATGCTGATTCCTGGCCTGGCCAGGGAAAATACTGATATAGCTCATTGAGCCAGAAAGAAAGGAAGCCCAATTATAAACTATAACCCATTAAACTGATTTTATACTGAAACTAAACTAATGTGACAGGAGAAATAGCTCTGCTTCATAGAAGAGTTTCAACTAATCTAGAAAGGAGGACAAATTTGGAAAGTTATTATTTTAGCAAGATCATAGTAATAATTGCTTCAGCCAGAAATGGCTGGTTAAGAGGTTCCTAGGGAATCAGGTATTTACATGTTTTGTTCTATTAGTTTCATTTTGTGGTTAAAAAAATTACATGAAGTCTTCCTTCTTAACAAATTTTTAAGTGTACAGGACAGTACTGTTAACTTGATGCACAAGGCTGTAGATCAAATCTCTAAAACTTTTCCATTTTGTATAACTAGAACTCCACACCCATTGAACAGCAACCCTCCATTTCTCCACACCCCCAGTCCCTAACAACCACCATTCTACTTCTGGCTTTTAAAAGTCTGACTACTTTAGATACATCATACAAGCAGAATCATGTACTATGTGTCCATCTGTGATTGGATTATCTCATTTAGCAAGTTCAGTCCATGTTACAAGACTTCTTTATTTTTAAAGGCTAAATAATATTCCATTGCATGTATATACCATATTTTCTGTATTCCAGAAGTGGGACTGCTGGATCATATACTAGTTTTGTTTTTAATTTTTTAAAAACCCTATACTGTTTTCCATAGCAGACACACCACACCATTTTACACTCCCACCAAACATACACAAGAGTTCCAATTTCTCCTCAATCTAGCCAACACTTACTATTTTTTTTTATAATGGCTATCCTCACAGGTGTGAGGTGATATCTAATTGTGGTTTTGCTTTGCCTTTCCCTGATGATTAGTGATGTTGAGCATGTACTCATGTGCTTGTTGGCCATTTGTATATCTTCTTTGGAAAACTGTCTGTTTAAGTCCTCTCCCCCCAGTTTATATATATATAACTGTATATATTTGAAGTGTACAAAATGATTACTTGATACACTTAAATACTGCTGAATAATTTTGAAGATCAAGATAACTGACACATCCATTATCTCACATAGTTAACTTTTTTTTTGTATGTGGTAAGAATGCCTAAGATATACTCTTAGAAATTCTGAAATACATATACAATAGGTAAAAAAATACACGTGTGTTTATTATTTTTGCAACTTTTCCATGTGTTTGACATTTTTCCAAAATAAAAAGCTGAGGGAAAAAGTTTTGCTTTGTATATGTGGCTTCTGTAGGCTAGGCAAAAACTCTCCAGTTTTAAAATTTATGTTGTTATTTTCTTCAAGAAGGCTGAGAATGCTACAGACTCTTTGGGCCACATTTCAGTGAAATCTCTAAACATTGAGTACAGGTATCCCCCGCTTTTCAAAAGGTCGCTTTACGGCACTCTGCTTATACAAAAGACCTACTAATACATCAGTACCTGTTTTTATTAACCCAAAGATATCCAAGGAGGATTTTCACTTTAATGAAAAAAGGCCAAAGCAAAAACAGCATTTACCATTACTCTTGCAGGGATCCATTACAGAGGATGCGCACGGGCAGAGGAGCACAGGTAGCACCACCAAGCTCCTTTCTGAGAACTGCACTCCGCATCAAGCCTCCACACCTTTCAACTGTGTCTGTGAGCATCTGTGCTTCATTTCTATTTATTTTGTGCATCCTCAGCAAGGTATGTCCTATTGTAATTGCTTCTTCACTTAACACTTTTTGGTTTATGAAAGTTTTCATGGGAACCCTCTACTTTTGGATAGCATGAGAAATCTGAACTTCTTCATTAGCATCTTGAATAAATCCATCTCTGACATTTATACTTCTTTCATTCCGCCTTGCTCTTCCTGAAATCTTCTCAGATCAAAGAGAAAAGGTGGGCGAATCCTACTTTATACACACAGTTTTATTCATTTTTTATTGGTTTTGAGCTTTTTTTCTTTTGCTTTGCCTTAATTATTCCCATCACCATGCCCCAAATTTTAATACCACATCTTGATCCATTCATTGAACAAATATCTGTGTGTTCACTATGCCTGGGGTACTGTTCTACGGGCTAATGCTTACTCTTTACTCTTTCCCATAACTCAGGTTCTATACAAACACCTCAGACATAACCACCTACATGTTATAAACTCTCCTTCCTCCCTTACTCAAAATATAGAATCTAGTATTTGAAATTTCTACCCTGAGAATTTCTCCTTCGAGTTGTCTTATTGTGTCTAGAAGGCTGCCTAGCATGTAAAAGAAGTTGAATCACAATGAATGAATAAATGAAAATGCAAAAAAGTTACCTGAGACTGTTTATCAATTCAAGTGTTTGATTCAACCAAACAAATATGACACTGGCTAGCTTCAGTACAAAGGATATTTGGAGGAAGAATGTGATATATCTAAAAATATTGAATAAATTGTACCAGACTTGGACTCAGAAAAGCAAAACTGGGCAGCTGTGGAGAGGGAGGGAACAGGAGAAATGTCTTAAAGGGTAAATACAGCGTTGCTACCTTCTATCCATTTCTTTGGTCAAGTTTTAAATTGTAGGGAGAGGGGTTCTGATTGGCTTGTGTTAAGTGACATGTTCTCCCTTGGCCACAGGAAGTCATGGTGGGAAGGGCGGCCAGGATAGTACTTCACATTAAAATAAATAAACCTTAACCAGAGCCTGTGAGAATAGACGCTGTTATACTTTCTGTTGCTACTGTAATGAACTGTTATAAACTTAGTGACTCAAAACAACCAGATTTATTTATCTTGCAGTTCTGAGGGCTGAAAGTTCAATAAACATCTCACTGGACGGAAATTAGAGTGTTAGTATGGGTGCATTCTTTTCTGAAGTTTCTAGGATAAATCTATGTCCTTGCATCTTCCAGTTTCTAGAGGCCACTGCATTCCTTGGCTTATCATTTCCTCCAGCTTCAGGGACAGCAAAGATCAGCCAAGTCTTTCTCTCATCACATAACTGACCTCTTCTTTTCTGCGGTCTTCTTCCACTTTTAAGGACACTTGTGATTACTCTGGGATCACCAGGATAATCTCCCTATTTTAAAGTCAGCTGATTAGCAATTTTAATTCCATCTTCAGCTCTAATTACTTCATCAACAGTCACTTTGGTCAACAGTGAATCTTGAACAATAAGAATCCTTGGAAGAGATAACACATTTTGAGCAGTAGATGTAAAGAGGGAGGGATTTAGGGACATTATAGAAGCTTAGAATCACAAAAAAAGCATTAAAGCAAAACTTGCATAGATCTGCCCAGGCTCCCCCTGGCTAAAATGTTTTTTCTCCGTATGATGGAAGAAGCTGAAGGCAATCTAGCTACAAAAATACTTAGCTCCTGATGCAGCCCTTATCATTTATTTTAATCAATGATATAAAACAATATAGTGTTCCACTCTCCGAGGAAATATTTCATAACCAAATAAATATCTTGCATCATCTATTAGAGGTAATCAGATAATACGGGAAAGTACTTAAAGATTAGAATCTAATCCATGATGAAGCTAGAGAAATCCTATATGATATATGAGTCTATGGCCACTTTTCAGAATCTTTGGCTTTGGGTTATCATCTTCATTGTCTGTTCATTGCCGATGCGAAGATTTAAACTACCAGATGTGACAGAATCCTGCTTCTGAAGAATTCTCAATACATTACTAATTATATTTAGCAACAAAGGTAAATATTATAGTTTCATATACTTTCAGAGTTTCTGTCAAAATAATTTAATTCAACCTGTTCATGTGAGCAGACAGAGGCCCTACGAGATTAATGACATGAACAAGGTCTTCCAAACTTCCTGTGTTAAAGTTAATGGGAGCACCCGCCTTTTGCCTGATGTATATGGTATATTAGGTTTCTATCTAAGATGTTTCAAGTTCCTTTACACACACTCATGTGTGAACACACACACACACATCCACAAATCAGTAACAAAGGAACTAGGAAAATAACAACATATCTCTATAATTGAAATCATCTATTTAAAATAATAAAATTAGAATCATTCTCCTGTGGGAGTAGGGGGGAATGAGAACACTGAGTTTGTGTATACATATGGCTATAAAAGAAGTGCTAATAGGAGGTAGCATTAGATTGTAAGAGATAATCATCATTCCCCAAATCATAGCTAGTGTTAGATTGACAGGGCTTCTCTGGTGGTTCATTCAGTATAGAATCTGCCTGCAGTGCAAGAGGCCCAGATTCAATCCCTGGATCAGGAATGGCAACCCACTCCAGTATTCTTTCCTGGGAAATCTCACGGACAGAAGAGCCTGGCGGGCGACAGTCTATGAGGTTGCAAAGAATCAGACATGACTGAGCAACTAAACCACAGACTGACAGATCACAAGAAATATATAGACATAGCGTACCTTAATTTCATCATGAATCCTGAGGAAATCTCATGGTTATATCATGGGCAATGTGGGAAAGATGCTGGCAGGAAGAATAACATGCCCAGTTTACTTAAAGAATGACTGAGCAACAAAAACTCAAAATTAGTAAACCTATGTCCTGGAGGAGGACTGAGAAATGTTCACCCTGTTACATTCACCAGGGTTGAATATACTTAAAATAGTTTTCAAAAGATAGATTGCAGAATATTTCAAGAGCAACCCATGGGGAAGATATTTGAGGGTCACAGTGGTGAGATTTTACCCTACTTACAGGCTAAGAAGTTAGTCTGTATATTTTCATGGATGTTGGCAGAAGATAAACTACTTCTGGGTCAGAGACAAAGGACTTTATTACCCATGGTGCATTCAGCAGCATGAACTTCATAGTTGCATTGGTTCCCCTCCTTCCCCAAATCCTCTTAGATTGATATGGGAGGACTCAGAGAATGCTGGTACACACAATAGGTATGTGTCACAGCTGAGGAACCAGAATCCTTTGCAGAGCACTGCCAACAAACATCTTTAGGTCGTGGAGAGCTAACAAATCTGTCTTCTGACCAAGGAATGAGACACTTTCTCTGTCATCCAAGGCCACTATTAATATAAACATCCTTGAAAAGGAGTCCAGAGCAAAACTCTCAGTGCCTCTACTCAAAAGAAAGTGAAATTGTTGATCAGCCATGTCCAACTCTTTGCGACCCCATGGACTGTAGCCCACCAGGAGCCTCTGTCCATGGATTTCTCCAGGCAAGAATACTGGAGTGGGTTGCCATACCCTTCTCCAGGGAATCTTCCCAATCCGGAGATCAAACCCAGGTCTTCTGCATTACAGGCAGATTCTTTGCCATCTGAGCCACCAGGGTAGCCGCTGTCTTATAAGACATGCAGAAATGTGAGTGGTCCATGGAAAATTGCTTCCTAACAAGAATCCTGCCATCAGTCACTCATGAATGTGCCCAGATTGCTCCAGACGAACTTTCCCTCTAACCAGACACCTTTTCAACTTTGCTGGACCAGAGGACGGGAGGTGACAGCTGGCACCTGCCTTCAGGAGCACCATATAAAAATAATAAACCTTGAATCCTAACAGTGCCTCACAACCTATAAAGCACTGAATGACCAGGCCCTTCATTTCTACAAATTCCTCATTCGACACTGATGGGAACAAGAAAAGGAAGAAAAGAGGAAAGAAGTTAGGATGTAATTATTTTACTGTCCAGTGGCTTTATGAATTTCCTCCCAGGATATTTTTCTGGCTTCCAAGGTGAAGCTGGGGTGTACCACGTGTAGTCACACACACCCACTTTCCAGAGGAAGGGAGGGAAATTAACCCACTTCTCTGTCTGAGGGGTCTGGGGCGACAGGGTTGGAGACCATGAGGTCAAATAACCACCGAGTCAGACTCTGTCATTTTTTCTGAATTGAATTTAGGGTTTACCTAGTTAGTGCCTTTAACAGGTTCATCATCTGTGCAAGGAGGTAGTAGAGGCAGCAACATAATGAACACAGAGCCTCCCCACACAGATAGGGAACCGGCCCCACCACCATCACAAGAGCTAGATCTGCCTTGGTAAGACATACAATAAATTCAGAGTTGGAGGAAATTCAGAGTGAGAAATAAATGTGCCATCCTTAAAATAGTTGTTTATTAAGAAGTCTCCAATCTATTTTCTGCTGCAAGGGTGAGAATTCTTAATTATTTGCCCCTTGACTATGGTTCAGTTGGCACATTTAAGACCTTCTCACTCTGCTACCTAATTATAGAGGATTCACATACAAGAAAGCAGCCCAAAAAAAAACCCACTTGGTCCCTGATAATATTTTTAGTTCTTAACAACTCTGTGCATATTATTATAAAGTATTAACAAACAGTAAAATACTTTCTTTTTACTTTTTAATAGAGTATAACATCAAGTGAAGATTTAGCTGAAAGGTCTTTAGTTTTCATTGTCACTTTCCTCCACAAGGACATGATTCAACTTTACTTGTAGCATAAAGGGCAGATACACTGCTTCATTATCAACTCAGAAATCACATTCTGAATATATAGAAACTTTTGCGTCTGTTGGCATCAGTCTTTCATTTAAATTAGATCTTATGTTTCAAATACAAACTAGGTAATTTCTAATGTGGCCAATTTCTGGAAGATTTTCCTTTTAAATGGCAAGTAGGATGGTTAACATATTTTTCATTAACAGATGCATGCCCTGACTTTGTACATTCTGCTTTCAGAAGGACAGGACCTCTTTTTGGAAGATGAATGATCTTCATAATAAATCAGTTAATCTTGTTTAAAATCTGTTTTACTCGTTCAGATGGAATATATATCTCAGTTATCAAACAGAGCCTGGAGCTGAACCTTCATTGAATTTACATTATGAGCATACTGCATTCATGTGAATTCTCAGAAGTCTACATCCCATAGTATCTGAAAGTATTCATCTCTGCAAATCAGTACTCACCTCTGTCTATGCTATAATACATGTTATCACTGTGTTGGAGGAGACAGAAAAGGAGAAAACTGGGTAGAATTTAGGTTCCTTTTTTTTTTTTTTTTTTGCCAAATAACAAATTCAGGAATCGATTATTGCACTGAAACAGATTTTCTGTGTAGTATTGGACAATTTCTTGACTATTTATTGCCCCATCTACTAGCACAAACCAAGGAACAAATTGGATTTGGGGCACAAGGCTGGGATTTACAATATCTTGTGGCCATCACTAGATCTAAATAATCTGCGTAGCTGGTAAAATTAATGGATTTCTTTCACGTTAAAAAAGGTAGGGAAGTTTTTAACCCAAAGGCACAGAGTAGTGATTAATAGACTCCTCAAAGTCTGTGTAAGAAACCCTACTTTACAGCTACTCAAAATTTATTGAAATATCGACCTGGTTTCCAAATGACATAATAGTGCAATAAATGCAAATTAAACTTCAATTCAAAATGAAATTGCAAAGTACCTATTTTAAAATCTCTTGTGTAATAAATATCTTTTCCTTGTTTCTTCTGTTCTTCTGCTTTTTGTTTTAACACATATAAGAACTTTAATAGTTGAACTAGTTTCAACTGAGGCAGGGATCTGTTTACTTTGCTTGGCTGAAATCAGTTTTAATGGACCATATTAGCTGTATTTTCTGTGCCAATATACAAGTTTACAACTCATGATATCTGTCCTATATTATTCCTTTCCTAAAAATTCATTGGACATCACTTCAAAGAAGAGGGAGGAAACTTGGCTTGACAAGTCTTGTGCATATTTATTCCGACAAATCTTTTTTGAAAAACCCTTCAGGGACATTTTGCTATTGTTCAAGAGATTGGTGACTTGCCCAGTATCATGTGGTCATTTTGTGTAAGAATCTGGATATTTTCCTGGGTTTAGTTGCCTTTAAAGTCTGCTCTCTTTCCACTTTCCCCATCTTGCAAACTGTCTTTGCTCTTTTCTTCTTATCTGAGCTGCTTTTCGGCTCACTATACTCAGCCACAGTTTCTGCTCAAAAAAGACATGCAGAGAGATTTTCAAAGAGGATATTTTCACACCACATTTCTTTTGTATTTCCTTTCTTCAAACCTACTTAACATATTTTAATCCATCTTTAATCATATATCCTTTTTGCAAATGATCTCATTTTTTTGGTTTTTTTTTGTTTTTTTTTTTGTTTCGTTTCAAACCTCAGTTGGGCATGCTGATAAAAATGAAAAAAAAAAAAAGACGGTAATTAGATTTTTATTCAATGTCAAAAAATTCAAAATAAATGCATTTGCTTTAAAAGTGCACCTTTATTTAAAACCAAAATGCCACAGCAATGGTGAAGTTACCCAGCTTGATGTCAGCAGCCAAGAAAGAAATCAAAAGCTGTAATCTCTTTCAAGTGCAGTTCTGATCTCTGCTGATCAGCCCACATTGCTCTCTTCTCCTACTGTCCTTGGCGAGGGGTGTGGGGGTGGGGTGGCGTGCACAAAAGACATCAGGGAGTGAGAACCAAACAGTGTTCTGGGGTGATCTGCAAAGGTACTGACACTCAGTGCTTCATTTACTGAAGGATAAAAAACTGACTGCAATACCACAGAAGGACTGCAAGATGTGGTGTAAATGAGATTCAAACACATTCTAATCCCTCAGAATACTATTAACCAGACTAGGGTTGAGTAAATGTTTATTGAGCACCTACTGGGGAGAGGCCCTAGGTGGGTACTGATTAGACAAGATTAGTCCCCACCCTTGATGATCTACTGATCTAGTGGAGGACCTATAAACCTTGACAAGTCTTGTGATAAAAGCTTACTCCATCAAGCTTAGGGTTCACACAGGTGAGCTTTCAAGACATACCCAGCAGAGAAAGAAAATGGAAAAGCAAACCCCAGCAAATTCATATTAGAAAAGGAATTACTAAATGGAGGAAAAAATAAAAGTGACTATTAATAATATATCACTCAGGTATTTTTCCCTGAGTGTGGAACTTGTCTGATGTCCCTGATTTGCAGTCTTATCATAAAGCTCTGTATTTCCTAAACTTTACTGCTAAACCCATAATCACCTGTGGCCCTACCACACACCCACTAGATCCAGATCTGGGTGAAATGAGTCTGGGAAACTCCAATACTAACAGGTGCCTCTGGGTGCTGCATTCCATGGGGTCACAAAGAGTCAGACACAACTGAACGACTGGACTGACTGGGTGATTTTAACAGGAAGTTTAGGAAACATTGGTTTCTAATGTTGGTGCCTGAAATGTTGGACACAACTGAAGCGACTTAGCATATACTCACTCAAAGGTTAGAGGGCACTCATGCTAAGAATGTTAAAGTTACTGCACCTCACCCTCTAGAGTTTAACTGTGTGGGCCTGCTGTGAAGACAATTAATCTTTGTTTGGACAAGCATGTTAAGAGATTCTGATGGAGGTTTTCTGGAAGGCATTTTGAGAATTATTGATTTAATTAAAATTTATTCCTCCTGAGAATAAAGACATTTCATTCTTTCATGTAAAATAAGGATTTGAGGATTAGACTTAATTTCAGATTATAAATCCACTAGAATATACACTCTGAGAGGACAGGAGTTATTTTTTTCTGTTTTGTTCAGTGATACATGCCCAGTATTTGGAAGAATGACTTTTACATAGAAGATGCTTGCAAACCATTTGTTGAGTAAATGAATGAACTAAAGGTGTAAAGATATCATGTCTCTTAGTCTTGCATTCCTCCCATACCTTCGAATGCCATATTATAATTGGAAGATGTTCACAAATGAACTTGCAAACAGAGAATAGGAAGATGGTAGAAGGAGTAGAGAGAAAAAAAAAATCTAAATTCCTTTAGAACTTCAAGAGGGAGAGAAAAAAGTCAACAAAGGAAAGATGGGAGGGATAAATGACAACTCCACACACACACACACACACACACACACACACACACACACACAACTCTGGTGACCTCACAGAGCTACTAGGGTGACTGTAGTCTTGGACATCGATCACTGTTTGACCCTGGAGGCTTTGAGTTGCCTCCTCTGTGAGAGGGAATACCAGAGCGCAAGGTGAGGTTTTGATGAGAAAATGTAAAAGAAGCAAAATTGTAGCTTTCTCTTCCCCCACCTTCTCCCTTATTTTCTAAACTTTCCCTATGCATGCTGGGGCCTACAATCTCATTTGGTGTGTCAGCAGGTGAGTTGGGCCATGGCATCACATGATCTGGGTTCACTATCCCACCTCAGCTCTTTTCAGGTTTGTATGGAGTCTTGTGTCCCTTGATTCAGCACCTGAGTATTCACTTGCTCCTATATTAGTGAAAGAAGAATCTTGAGTGTTAGGGACCTTACCAGCTGAAGGAAAAAAAAAAAAAAAGGCCAGCCCCTGATATGCAGCTCTTACACCTTCTTGAAGGGTTGCTGCCTGCAAGGAATGATTCCAAGGGGTTAGAATTGTCCCCTGCAGACACTGTTTATTCCTGTCTTAGCTCTGGGTTTGAAAATTGGTGTGTTAGTTGCTCAGTCCTGTCCAAATCTTAGGGACCCCATGGACTATATATAGCCTGCCAGGCTCCTCTGTCCATGGAATTCTCCAGGCCAGAATACTGGAGTAGGTAGCCGTTCCCTTCTCCAGGGGATCTGCCCGACCCAGGGATCGAACCCAGGTCTCTCACACTGCAGGTAGACTCTTCACTGTCTGAACCACCAGGGAAAGAGGCCACAATAATGGCTCCGCTCAGCTGTTCCTGGATCGGGGACTGTATCCTTTGAGAGCTGCATATTTTTAGGGGCTGGGAGGAGCGGCATAGAGATTTTAAGAATGAGATTCGAGTCTAACAAATGGAATGCATAGCAGAGTGTGCTGTATTCACAGGAAGTATTTCCCCCCTAATTATTAAGTGCTGTGTGAAGGATAAGGAGTAAAAAATGGAATGGGATACATTCAATGAATCATGTTAATGCAACTCTATCCTGACGCTTTCCAAATACAGTGACCCTGAGAAAGATTGTACAGGTGTTTTTCTTATGGATCTTCCATGATGGTGACTAAGGCCCCTCCTGGAATACGTAGGATGCTAGAAAGTTTCTCTTTGTTCTATAAAGATATGCATTGTATAAGACTCTCCAGGGCATAAAAAGCCTTCTGTCAAAACTATACAGTGTTTCTTTTTGCCCACGACATAAAGGTTTTAAGGATACTGGCTTTGTTGGTGACACAGGGAACACAGGTAGCCCCGGTGTTCAGAAAACAGGGTTTGGTCCTCCATAATTTCATTTTGAATAGCTATCTCAGAGAAGCCACTTGCTTTATAACAATTATACCATTCGTAGAGCACTTGATAGCCTACAAAGCACCTTCACATGTCTTGTGTTTTGAGTCCCACAATGAACTTGAAAGATTGAATTTATTGTTCTATTTCTTACAGTACAAAAGGGCAGCTTAGAGATTTTAAAGAAATTTCAAGTGAGTGGCAGACTGGACAACAAAGGAATCTTATCCCAAATCCCATCTTTTACTCCTAATAGTATAGCTTATGACTCTCACAATGAATGAGAAAAAATATCTCAAATTTTGAGCAAGAAGTTTGGGGAGAATGTGCCAGCATCCTGTTCATGGCAGCATTTGGATGTCTAGACAAATTAGGAAGTGACTTAGATTGTTTAATGTAAAGCAGTGGTTCTCAAGGTGTGGTCCATGGATCATCAGCAGCAACAGCATCATGTGGGGGCTTGTTTCAGACTCACAATCTCAGGCCCCAGGAATCTAGAGACAGAGCCCGGGAATCTGTTGTAAACCAGTCCTGCAGGTGATTCTGGTGCATGCTATTGAGAAATTCTGATTTGACGCACACCACTTCATGAAGTCCTCTCCTCTTCATCCCCTTATACCACAATTTAACCTTTAGTTCAAAAGCCTTTTTTGATGCATAATAAACACTTTGTCATTTAGTACATTAGGAAGGTTTTCTCTATAAAAGTCAGTGAGAAACAGGCTCAAAATACTGAGAACTGGAATGGGTGAAGAGCGTGAAGGGAAAAATTATGAGTTGAGATCATAGACGTTTTTTGGAAGGCCAGTAGGAGACTCAGGTCTTGGGACTTCAGAATTAAGAAGAGAAAGCAAGAAACAAAATGAAGAAAGGACTGAGTTTACACTTTCTAAATTTATACTTTCCAGCTGAGGCTAAGACTACTTCTATCACAATGAGTTACTTTTCCTGCAATGCTATCATTGCCTTTTAAAATTGATAGTTCCAACCCATTGGTTCAACTAATCAAATATTACAATCTACTAAGTTTAAAAACACAAATAGTGAGTAACTCTCTCAGCATAAAGTATCTTTATTAAGACAAGGAACATCCTTATTTTAACTTTGGAAAAGACCTGGGTATGCAGAAGTAAAAGGCTTGTGTTCAGTGGAGTATCTCCAGGACAGCTTCTAAGTCTACAAATGTAGTGCTCAGGAAGACTATGTGGCTTTGGGGGAACTAATAAAAGAGTACAAAGTTATGGCTAAGATTGCTTGCTTCTCATAAAGCCTACCTTACAGAGGGTGAATCCTCTTCAAGAATAAAGTTTTCCAGTCTTCAGCTTGTTTCATGAGTATTTGTCATACAATTTAATAGTAAGAACCAAAAGATTTATTACTGGGTAGAAATCACAAGGATGCTATCTTTTCGTCCATTTAAAAAATTAAAAGAGAAATGCCATATGTCTACAAAGTAGTAAAAGCCCTTTTCCCATTCACTTTGATCCATATTTGGGCCAGAGGAGGAGACTAACTTTCATCGATTTCCCCTGTGACAGGAAGTAGCTCTATTCCTCAATCGTAAGACAGAAGATATGTTCCTTGCTAAACCTTTTGAGTCCCTAAAGGTAAACATGGGTCACTTATATATGTAAATTTTATCTGACAATATAGACATTTTCATTTTATATGTCCAAAAGAAAACTTTCTCTCCATCCCAACTCCTCCATCATTCTTGATGATGCTAATATCCTTGTAAATAACTGCTTCATGGCTCCTGCCTCCTGCTCACTTCACAGGGTGGGGCGGGCAGGGACTGACTGTTGCCCCCAAGAGGTTCACTAGGGCCCAAACTCCAGTGTAAACAGGGAATAATCCTTATGCAAATTCAGCCTAAAATCACATGAGCAGCTTGCTTGTTTGTTTTGTTTCATCTTGGAGCTGTCATGTCTCCTAGTTGATTGATTTTGAGAATGTGTTTCTTAGTGAAATTCTAGAAAATCAACTGCTTGTCAGAAAATCTACTCTGTGGTCTTACAACCAACTGGACTGGGCTGTGAATTACACGGCACAGGGTCAAGTTGGTGACATGAATATTCTATCCAGGTTTTTCTGGTTCTGTTCCAGTCAGGATACACCTTACCATTTCTTTAGGGACTGCAAGAGCTCCCTGGTGGGGAGGTGGTGTACATTCTGGTCAAAGTAATCTCATACTCTATGCTTGCTATTAACTGAATGCTTACAGATGCCAGGCATAACTTATCAAAACAAAGTTTCATTCCTCTTTCTATAAATGTAATGTGATTTTGTTTTGTCCATTTGTCAAATAGGGTAAAAGAGAAGGAAAATAGCCTGCCTGGAATGTTGGGGCCAAGACTCAAATCTAGGTCTGCCTGAGTCCAAAACTAATTGCTTTCGCCACCTTATTCTATTTTAGTACTTAATGCTACTCCAACGCCAAGCTTCCTTCCTGAAGCTCCAAAGCCCCAAGATCATTGAGAAAGAATCTGATTAAGAATCTATCTGAACCCTCTTTGTATTTCTCATGTTGCTTCACTTAATAATCTGTATCTAGTAGGTGCTCAATATTTGATAAGCAAATGAATGGATACATGTTTATAAAATGGATATCCATCAGGTACTATTTGCAGGAGCCTTGTACACAAGAAGTATATAAAGCAAAACATCTTCCTTCTCTGTCAATAATGTTTTAATAAGTAAAATTAAAAGGGGGAAATATTTAATTCAGTGAAAGGTAGGAGGAGTATGTTTTGGTTCGTGGGGAGACTATGGCAGCTGAAGGAAGGACTCAAATGTTGCCGCTCTCCTTGTACCTACTGCCTGACAGTGACCCTATCATGGATGGGTAGAGTGCCCCTCCCTGACCCGTGACTTTCAGCTTGGTCTACAGACTTACCCTGGCTTATGGCATGCAGGTGGGGATGACCCTACAAGGCCTCTTGTGTTTCTCCTGCCCTTCTTGCACCTCAAGTTTCAGCATGAGAAGAGTTTTCATCAGGTGCTGCACCTTCAACCTGGACCCCGAATGAGACATGAGCAGAGCTGAGTCAGCCCAGACTAGACGGCCTGACTCTCATTTGACTCATTCCATCCAAGTGCAGATCCAATGAAATAAAAACGTCTGTTAAAGTCACTGAGTGTGTGGCAGAGCTAATGAATATAGTAAATGTTCCCACTGTTTACAGAGTTAAATGTCAGGGGCTCTAATTTAACAATATGCTATAATAATAAATAACAATTTGCTCACTAAGGGAAATAAACCCTGAATACTCATCGGAAGGACTGATACCGAAGCTGAAGCTCCAATACTTTGGCCACCTGATGCAAAGAGCCGACTCACTGGAAAAGACCCTGATGCTGGGAAAGATTGAAGGCAAAAGGAGAAGAGGGTGGCAGAGGATGAGATGCTTGCATAGATAGCTTCACTGATTCAATGGACATGAACTTGGGAGAACTCCAGGAAATGGTGAGGGGCAGGGAGGCCTGGCGTGCTGCAGTCCACAGGTTCACAAAGAGCTGGACATGACTTAGTGACTGAACAACAACAACACTAGGTCTCACTCTTAAATATTCTTAAGGAAAGTTAAACCTTAGAGATGGCCCAGGGCTGAGAAGCTAGGACAGAGGCAGACAACTGAATAGCCAGAAAGTGTTAGTTGCGCGGTTGTGTCCAACTTTTTGCGACCCCATGAACTGTAGCCCACCAGTCTACTCTGTCCATGGGATTTTCCAGACAAGTATACTGGAGTGGGTTGCCATTTCCTCCTCCAGAGGATCTTCCCAATCCAGGGATTGGACTCATGTCTCCTGCATTGGCAGGCAGATTCTTTACCCTCTGAGCCACCAGAGAAGCCATTCACCCCTCTGTCAAGAAGAGGAGCCTCCCTTCTTCATGTAGAGATTAGATCTGTTTAACAAGTTAGACTTTGTTGTTCATAAGAAAATTTCTGATATTGTCTGCAGTTTTCTTGAAAATGTTTTAAATATGGTTTGTGGAACATATATGTGTGTGTTGGCTTTCAATCTGTACGTCAGTGAGCATTTGAAGCCCCTAATCATGAGCATTCGCTACTGGGCCTTGTTACTTTAGATTTCACAGTCCGTATTCAGAAATTCTAGGCTCTGCCAGTGCCCTTCAACTATCTTTATCTCTGATCAGCACCAGATGGTTTGTTAATTTGTATAATGTAAGGAATGATCTTAACTGCTGACTTGAGTGGTTTCAACATATGTGGATTGGCTAGAAATATTATCTATATTTCTGCCTTCGCGTGAGTTCATATAAAAGGTCTAGAGAAGCCACGACCTGTACAAGTGAAGCCCCAGGGCTACGATTACATCTGAATCTTGTGTGAAGCCACTTTGGAGAATTCTGAATAGTGTCATGTCTGCCGTGTATAAAGATTTGAAACAAAACATTTAGTGAAATGTCTAAAAAGACAAAGTGATGACTACCTACTCATAAATATGGCATGACTTAGACCAGGGGTCCCCAACCTACAGGGTCTTATGTCTGATGATCTGAGGTGGAGCAGATGTAATAATAATAGAAATAAAGTGCAGAGTAAATATAATGCACTTGAATCATCCCCAAAGTATCCCCTCCTCCCAGTCTGTGGAAAAATTATCTTCCACAAGGCCAGTCCCTAGTGCCAAAAAGGTTGGGGACTGCTGACTTAGACCATCGGTGGCAAGATCCTGAGAGCAGAGCCCTAGAGACCTTTTCTTGTCTCTGTTGGAAATTACCCAGCTCTACCACAACAACCTAATATTTGGGTATAACCAGACTGCCTTATCTCAGCTACAATTGCTTCTTTAAAAGATTTAGTTAAAAAGTAATGAGACGTGAATGAATAAACAGTGGCATATTTCTTTAATGAAATTCTATTCAGCAACATAAAAAATATTGCTATATGCAACAATAAGGGTGAATCTCAAAGATGTTATGTTGAGTTGTACATTTCACATTAGAGCATATGGCTGTACATGTATTCTACCCCAAGTAAAAAATAATTGGCCGTAAGAAAGATATCTAGATGATTAGCAGATCCACGGCAGGACAAGAATTGTCTTACCTAATGAGAACTATAATCCCTGTCCAGAAATTCTCCTTCTCACTAACTCTAGAATCCGGGCTGCCACCTTCTCATTTTTCTATCCATTTCTGAAGCTCACAGATACTTGGTTTATTCATCTGAAAGGACAAATAATTGCACTCCAGGAACTCTTTTGTACAACTCCAAGAGTCCTATTCCATAGACTCTGAAGTGAATCTGTGAACAGCCCTTGCTGGAATTGTATAATGACAGGTGTCAGGTCCCTATGTGACCATCATGGAGCTGTCTTGGCTGAAGTGACTTAGCTAAAGGCATGTATGCAGCTAATCACAGCAGACAACTAAAAGCTAAAACTTTTCTACCTATTGAAATATAAAATTTTCTTACAGTTTCACATTTTGCATTACACTAAAGTCATTCCTTCAGTATCTGTTATGTAAATTCAATTTTAAGTGAGTAATATCTTTTAAAATAAGTATTAATATCCTCATTGATATTTTTTCAAATAGTTGGGTATTAGATATAAAGGTTCTCCTATTTTTTACTTCAAATTAAACTTTACCAAATTAAAAAAAATAACTTGCAACAAATAATTTATAAACTAAAATTTTCATTATAATTTATACTTTTAACAGTTGAGTCTCTTTTCAGGCTTAAGTTTTATTTTTTACAACTTTTCCAGTACTGTTTATATTTATGTGAACTTTAGAACTCTGAGACTTTTTCCTTCAACATCCCTCTCATTAGTATTTCAAGACAGGCTTACATAGCTGCAGCCTGGGTCAAAATGTAGTGAATATTGATGCTAATATGGCATGCTTTGGCCTGTGTCAATCAGGATATCGCTTCAACAAAGCTTAAGATAGATGAAGAGCTCTGAAATGAATGCAGACCAGAAAAACAAGGATGAATTATATGTCGAAAGTGAAGAAAAATTTAAATAAATTAAATGATTTACAGTGAAGAAAAGAGGATGAAATCAGAATTCTCAGATTTGACTTCATTTGAATAAAATTTTTCAAGAGGTATTTTAAAATCTCATAGATTATAAATGCTACTTGTTTAGGTTTTAGCTGCAATAATTTTAGGCTTATAGAGAAGTTGGAAAAATAGTACAGAGAACTTTCATACACCCTTCAACCAGTTACCCCAATGATGACATCCCACACAACCACCATAACATGATTGTAAAGAAGTAACAAAATTAACAAAAGAAATTAAACTACATCTAAATAAACAATACCTTGTGCGTATTTTACCAGTCTTTCCACAAATGTGCTTTTTTCTGTTTCATTATCTAACGTTGAAAACCACACTTACATTTAGTTATTATTCCCAAGCTTCTTTTAATGTGTGATGATAGTTCCTCAGTCTCTCCTTGTCTTTCATGACTTTGACACATAAAGCTAACCATCACAGAGTTAAAGTCTAACATTCATTATTTATTTTGTGACAAACTGTTCTAGATTTGGCCACTGGGAGCTCTAATTGATTTCTCTTGTCCTTTTGCCATGCTCTCAATCTACTTGTTTAACACTTTTCATCTCTCTAATACTCCCAGACGTTCTACACTCAACTTGTGTATTGCATTCCCCAGCCTGAGAGCAGCCTTAGATCAGAGTTCCAAGGAGCCTTCATTTTGGTTATTAAAGAACAGCATTTAGGAGTTTGGGATTAACATATGCATACTACTATATATAAAATAGGTGAACAACAAGGACCCGCTGTAGAGCATAGGGAAATATCTAATAATAACCTATAATGGAAGAGAATATGAAAATAAATATATATATATATATATAATTGAATCACTTTCCTGTACACTTGAAACTAACACAACATTGTAAATCAACTATAGTTCAATTTAAAAAAAAAAGAATGTCATTCAGAAACAAAGACCTGGGAACTAGGTATGCTCATTGCTACCAAGATGTCACTGCCTCTATGTTTTCTTGGGGGATAAAGCTGGGCCATATGTGTTTGCACGTGCTGTGCTGTGCTTAGTCACTCAGTTGCATCCGACTCTTTGCAACCCCTTGGACTGTAGCCCACCAGGCTCCTCTGTCCATGGGGATTCTCAAGGCAAGAATACTGGAGTGGGTTGCCATTCCCTTCTCCAGGGGATCTTCCCAACCCAGGGATCGAACCCAGGTCTTCTGCACTGCAGGCAGATTCTTTACCATCTGAGCCACCAGAAAAGTCTAAGAATACTGAAGTGGGTAGCCTATCCCTTCTCCAGGGGATCTTCCCGACCCAAGAATGAAACTGGTCCTGCACTGCAGGCAGATTCTTTACCAGCTGAGCTACCAGGGGAGCCCCAAGTGTTTGCGTAGAAACCCACATATATGCACATATCTGTATTAATTTCCATAGCTCTATCATCTATCTACTTATCTATCTACGTATATGTGAGTTCAAAATTATACCTTTACCTCTAATTCAGTAACACATAGTTCATTCTACCATCAAATCCCCATTTTATGACTAAGAAACTGCTTCTGTAACATATTTACTTATTTGTTCAAACCTGGTACACATGAAGGGCCATTTCAGAATTGCTAACCTACATACTTAAATTTATAAACTCGACTGCAGTGTTTGTGTACCAATCTTTTTGTCTTTAGTCTTACAACTTAGCGACTAAACCACCATCACCAACAGCCAGTTGAAACAATGTTTTTTAAAGATATGTGCTGCAGCTTATTTCTTCACCATTTCATTCACTATGATAAGAGCACTCATTTACAATACAAAGAAATTCAACTGTCATAGTCTGTACCCCATTTTGGTTTCCCATAATATCCTAATTATTTTAACTTACATATGAAAATTCACCCTTTGGTGGTATATCGATTTCTGAGTTTGGACAAATGACTAGAGTTGTGTATTTACAATATAGAATGGTTCCATGATCTCAAAATTTCACTTACGCTCATTTGTAGTCAAGCTCTCTTCCCATGCCACAAAACAAGTAAGTACCTTTTTTAATCTCCTTAGCTTTTTGTTTTCTAGCATGTCATGTAAATGGAAAACGACATTATGCAGCATTTTAGGTCGAGCTTTCTGAACTATTTGTTTCTTCATTAAGGCACCTGCCCATTCTATTTCATAGAAGATTCACCCTCCTGCATATATTTTGAAACAAAAAGTCTGAATCCTTGCTTTTGCTTCTTTGAAAAAACATCTTCAGAGGTACACTATTTTTCAAAAATTTCTCTGCATTGTTTCTTCTTCCTTAAGTTACAGCATCTTTTGTACTGGATTCCCTGTAATGGTTTTATATTTGTTGTGTTTTCTTAACCTTGAATCAGTAGTGAACCATTCACGCCCTGATTTTCTCAAGTGAGACAAAAACCTTTGGCTCACTGATTCCACACTTCAGCAATCTCAGTTTCTAAGATGCAAACCTGAAGATCAGGATGGTATACATGCCATCTGGGTCAATGTGAAATGTCCAGGAGTGGGATATTTGGTGAGGAAATCAGACACTTAGTGAGATTATGCTTGGGAGAAGCTGGGTCTTCTACTGCTTTGATTTTCAAGTTCCACACCTTAGCAAGTGATTCAGATGCAATTTGCAATTTTTTTGGAAAAAGATGGAAGCATTTGAAATATTACACTCTGTATCTTATAGGACTCCCAAACTTTCCCTGTCTTTCCTTGCTTATAGTGCTGCTTCTAAGGGAACTAAACATATTTATATGCAAAAGATTACTTCTACTTACTTGGCATTTTCTTCTGAACTGCATGCTAGACTGTGTAATTTCTGAATGAACAGAGAACAGGTCCTTACAGGGCAAACTTAGGTTACTGATTTTAGGTCTTTTTTTTTTTTCTTTTTTTAATGTAGGTGTTTGCAGCTATGAATTTCTCTTTGATCGTTGCTTTAACTGTAAGCCATATGTTTTAATATGCTGTGTTTTTATTTTTACTTATCTCAAAGTATTTTCTAGTTTCACTTGTAAGTTTTTTGATCCTTTGATTGTTTAAATGAATTGCTTGATTTCCACACATTTGTGGATTAAGTGAAGTAAGTCAGGTCAAGAAGCAACAGTTAGAACTGGACATGGAACAAAAGAATGGTTCCAAATTGGGAAACGAGTATGTCAAGGCTGTATATTGTCACCCTGCATATTTAACTTATATGCAGACTACATCATGAGAAATGCCAGGCTGCATGAAGCATAAGCTGGAATCAAAATTGCTGGGAGAAATATCAATAACCTCAGATACGCAGATGACACCACCCTAATGGCAGAAAGTGAAGAAGAACTAAAGAGCCTCTTGATGAAAGTGAAAGAGGAGAGTGAAAAAGTTGGCTTAAAACTCAACATTCAAAAAAATAATATCATGGCATCCAGTCCATTCTCTTCATGGCAAAAAGATGGGGAAACATTGGAAACAGTGGGAGACTTTAATTTGAGGGGCTCCAAAATCACTGCAGATGGTGACTGCATCCATGAAATTGAAAGACGCTTGCTCCTTGGAAGAAAAGTTATGACCAACCTAGACAGTATATTAAAAAGCAGAGACATTACTTTGCCAACTAAGGCCCGTTTAGTCAAAGCTATGGTTTTTCCAGTAGTCATGTGTGGATGTGAGAGTTTGATTATAAAGAAAGGTGAGCACCAAAGAACTGCTGCTTTTGAACTGTGGTGTTGGAGAAGACTCTTTAGAGTCCCTTGGACTGCAAGGAGATCCAACCAGTCCATCCTAAAGGAGATCAGTCCTGGGTATTCACTGGAAGGACTGATATTGAAGCTGAAACTCCAATACTTTGGCCACCTGATGGGAAGAACTGACTCACTGGAAAAGACTCTGATGCTGGGAAAAATTAAAGGCAGGAGAAGGGGATGACAGAGGATGAGATGGCTGGATGGCATCACTGACTCGATGGACATGAGTTTGAGCAAGCTCTGGGAGTTGGTGATGGACAGGGAAGCCTGGCGTGCTGCAGTCCATGGGGTTGCAATGAATTGGACATGAGTGAGCGACTGAACTAACTGAAGTAAGTCAGACAGAGAAAGACAAATACTGTATGATATCACTTATATGTCTAGTCATTTTTTGTGATTTTAACTTTTTTTTAATTTTTTGAGACTTGTTTTGTGACCTAACATATGACCTATACTACATACTGTTCCACTTTCTTTGCTTGAAAAGAAAAGTTTAGTCTCCTGCTCTAGAAGGAATGTTCTGTGACTATCTGTTAGGGTGCAGGTTGCAGTAGTAGCACACCCTGGGGATGGTGAGTCTAAGTTGCTATTCTGGTCTCAGAGGGGTATTTGCAGAATAGCAACAGTCCAGTTCCAGTACCACTGGGAGAAAGCCACAATTTAGACCCTGGGGTTGGGATGTGTGCAGGGCAGCGACAAACAGAGTGGACAGTGACAGCAGGTAAAGCCTTGCATTAGCACCTAGGGGCAGGGGGCAGAACAGCAATAGCACAGCCCCAAAGTCATGGCTTAGGACCCAGGGGCAGGGTGTGGAGCAGCAGCAGTGCAGATGTAGCAGTAACAGGTCAAATCTACGATTTGGGATTTGGGGATGGTGTGCAGAGCAGTGGCTGCTTTGGTTCCTTGAATGGGGATGCACTGTGGCGTTCAAATCTCAGACAGCAGGGACACTGAGGCAATTGGAGCCCTGGGGAACAGGGTCACCACAGGGATCACTCCCGCCCTGGGGAGGAAATGTAGAAGCCAGGCCCTAAGCAGCTCCATCAGCTGGAATCAGTACTTGTGAAGTCTACAGGGTCCTTGGTAGCAAAGGCTGCAAGTGTTCTGGTGGAGAGGCTTTCTGGGTTACTCCTACTCTTCTTTTCCTTGTAGAATGAAATCCCTCCAAAGGGATCCCTCTTGCCATCGAGCTGTTCTGGCCTGGGGGGTAGAGTGACAGAGGTAAACTATTTCCTATGCTTTTCTATATGGTCATTCTTGGTTTTTAGCCTTGCAATGTTGCCGCTTGCTTCTTTGTTGAAGTCCAGATCCTTCCCCAGCTATTTTTGTTAGTTTGTAATTAGTTATTCACTGTTTTTGTGGGTTTTGAAGAGGAGACAAGTATTGGGGCCTCCATCTTGCTGACATCACCTTAACTGACCCTTTTCTATTGTTCCATTGTGATTAAATTCAAAGTAGGTGACAGATGAAAGAAGGAGGGAGAGGAGGGGCTATGATTGTTTCAGGATTTCGTTTCCTTGTAGTAGGGAAACAGGCATATTATTCTGGCCACTGCGGCCTGAAATCCTGGAATTAGGTTAATACCATCTTAGGGTCATCTATCTTGTTCTATTTTTTAAATAAATTTCTTAACTCATCCCCCTTGGAGAATCAATTGTTGAAACTGTACTTTGATCTTATTTCAACTGGTCTTTGTCTGAAGATGCTGCTGTCAGTTTGGGGCTCTAGATATATGTCATGGGTATTTTAATGGGCAGAGGTGTTGTGCATCAGCTATCACCTGAATGAGGTTCCCAAGCTTATCTTCTCCAAGCCCCTTTCAGTTCTTGTATGGCTGGGGCATTTTCTTGAAGGCCAGTTGGCTTTGCATGTGGTTCATGAAGGCAGCGACAGCTGATCCCTTAAGCAGACGCAGGGGCTAATCTCCAAAATCAGTACAGGGGCTATATGGATATCACAGCTTAACTCTTATGGGTATATGGCCAGCAGGAGCTCTGATGAGGTCAATTTAGTCAGGGAGAACCAACAAGCCCTGACCAAGGCAAGAGAGAACAAGTCAGGAGCCACAGTAGCTACAGCAGTGAAGCTGCAGCCTGGGAGGCAGAGGGTCTTGTCCCAGGTATCAGAGGAGAGAACAAGCATCAGCCACTAGGACCTATCTTCTCTGATTTTGTCAAAATTCATTCTTAAAGGAAGAGTCAGAGGCAGGAGGAGCTGAAAGATCAAATTTCATCAAATGAAAGTATATAAAAGGAGTTTATAAATTATTTATATCAAATAAGTTTAAGTTTAAACTATATTATACACACATACATCCACACGCATGTGCACACACACACACACACACACACACCCTTGCTTCCAAGTGCTTTTAGTTATATCCCCTCCTAGACCGAAATTTCACTGGGAGTTTTAGCTTCTAGAAAAATCAGACCTACACAGTGGGTACTCAGTAAGTAGTTTCTGAATGATTTACTGTGGTGGTGGTTTAGTCACTAAGTTGTGTCCGACTCTTGCTACCCCATGGACTGTAGCCAGCCAGGCTCCTCTGTCCATGGGATTTTCCAGGCAAGAATACTGGAGAGGGTTGCCATTTCCTTCTCCAAGGGAATGATTCAATAAGATCAATTCTCTAATTTCTGAAGATGAGAGAGCCGAATTGCAGTGTTACTGTCATACAGTCAAACAGTAGAAATACCGCTACACTCTCCCTTTGACAAGAGAAATAATGGAAGTCTTAGGAGGGAAGAGAAGTCTCTACTCTTCTGCATGACTCCACTGTTAAAGGAACACTGCCCTAAGGTGAAGGATATTTCCTCAGAGCACAGAGAGGTTGGGACTACCTCAAAGAAGATAACACACAATCCTAGTAGTCAGAAAGCCCTGATTTCAGACTGAGAGCCTCCTGGAGTCCTGAGGGTGAGCCATCATGCAGGGTTTTCATCTTCAGGGAGGAAAGTGAGCAGTGGCATCTAGCAGTATACAAAGTGCTCATATTGGCTACAGCCCATGAAAGAATTAGCCTCAGAAGCTTGACTCTCTTTGCATAAAACACCATTCAAGGAAATATTGACAAGAAGTGTAACCACACTCTTTTTCCTCACACAATTATCAGAAGGGAAACAAAGTTTTAGCAAGAACATGACAACTGTAATATATATTGTTTATTAAACACGCAATCACTCATCAAGAATTTTCATAGGGAGAATCCAAAAATATGTCAGGAAATTTCATTAGAGATGAATCTTGATACATCTTTCTGAAAGATGTTAGTGATTGTCTTTTATTATTGCAAAAAACCCTGTATTATTTATTTTTTAGAAAACTGCATAACTTATATGTATGAACTTCAAGTTATCTGAACACTTGAAGTAGGGTTCTTGCTTCTTGTAGGAAGTGAAAGATCCTTTGACAGAATTTTCAAATAGAATGGACCTTCCACTGCAATTCTACACAGTTAACTGATTACTATAACTCTTGAGTGTTCAGGCATTTCACTATTAGATTCTAATTTGTTGCACTACAAATCACTTTCAGGGAGACATATTTAATAGGTAAAAACTAATAATTCTGCCAAATATCTGTCAGGATTCTACTACCTCATACCTATAGCCTCCAGCTTGTTGAGCATCACTACATTATCAAGGACAGTATCATCAAATGAAGGGAGAGATGAGGTATCTAGGGCAAAAGTGTTGATCTGATACAAGCTCCTGAGTTTGATGCCTTCAATAGTCTACATAAAGGGAAAATTGTAAGCCTAGTATTTCACTACATTAAACAAATCAGGAGTCTTTTATCAATCTTGAAAGGCAACTTTACATGATATACCAGAAAATAAAGCAAAACTGCACCAAAAAAGTGTGTGCTAGCAAACTGTTAAAACAACAGATATTGTTCAAATTTAAAAAATATTTTTAGTCTACCTTTTTGGTGAAATTTGGTTTACTTAAGGTGAAAAAGTGCAAGCCATCTTAACACTTTTGTCAAATGAAACAAAAATCCCTCTGTTAGAAAAACCTATAATTTCAGGGTGCAGATGCTTCTTTTCAAAATCTTCCTTGAATCAATATTGCAAAGCCTGTCTCCTAAGAGAGTTGAAAAAAAATCATTCTATGTCTTTACAGACTTTGGGATGCCAGAAAACCTGAAATACCATAGGGATCCATGTCATCACATTTTTAAGGTTAGAAAAAATTATATAAAATTAAATTATCTGGTCAATGTCATATCAGGTGGCAAAGTCAAGATCAACATCTGAGAACAGCAAACATTCACTGAGCACTTACTTCATGCTAAATACTGTCTTATGTACTTGGCAAAGTTAAATGACAGTCCCTGGAGGCTCAGCTGGTAAAGAATCCGCCTGCAATGCGGGAGACCTTGGTTCCATCCCTGGATTGGGAAGATCCCCTGGAGAAGGGAAAGGCTACCCACTCCAGTATTCTGGCCTGGAGAATTCCATGGACTGTATAGTCCAAGGGGTAGCAAAGAGTCGGACACGACTGAACGACTTTCGCTTTCCTTTTCAACCCTAGGAGGCAGATCTCAAGGGTATATAACTTCTCCAAAGTCACACAAATAGATACTGGGCAATTCATGATTGAAATTGAAACCCAGAGTTTGGCTCCAAAGTTTTTTTTTAATCTTATTTTTCCGGAGAGAAGAAGATATGTCTATAAATCTGCCTAATCATTATAGTTTACATACAATTTCACCAAGTTTAAATGCACAAATAAATGTATTTTGACAAATGTAATACGTTTATGTAACTACTAGGACAATGATGATGTACAACATTTCCAGCATCCCAAAAAGATCCTTCATACTCCTTTGTAGTCAATCTCCTTAACCGACTCTTTGGTCCTTGGCACGTTGTAGGCAGACTCTTTACCATCTGAGCCACGAGGGAAAATATAAATTTTACAGTTTGTCAATTTCTACTGAAAGAAATTCTACTATAATTCTGACTGGGATCACACTGAATTTGGGGCTTCCCTCATGGCTCAGTAGTAAAGAATCTGTCTGCCAATGCAGGAGATGCACATTCAATCCCTGGGTCGGGAAGATCCCCTGGAGGAGGAAACAACAACCCACTCCAGTATTCTTACCTGGGAAATCCCATGGACAGAGGAGCCTGGTGGGCTACAGTCCATGGGATTGCAAAGACTCGGACACAACTTAGCAACTGGGCATGCACATACACTGAATATGTAGACTGACGTGTGAAGAACTGACACTATAACAATATTAAACATTGAAATACATTAACATGGTATAAATCTATTTTTAGGTTTTTTAAATTTTCCTTTTGCAATGTTTTATAGCTTTCATTGTGCAGTTCTTGCATGTGTTTTGTTAAATTTACCCATACATATATTTTACATACATTTTGGATGCAGGTATAAATGGCATTTTAAAAAATCTTGTTTCAAGTGGTTGTATTCTAGCACTACATAGAAATGCTACTTATTGTATAGTGACCTTAACCAGTAATGACAGTAAAATTCATTATTAATTCTTACAGTGTTTTCTACATTAGTTAGAAATTTCTGCACAGGTCATATTGACTATGACTAAACACAATTTTACTTCTTTCCTTTCAATCAGTGTGTCTTTAATATTTTTCTGCTTGCCTTACTGCACCGCTTAGAACTTCCAAAACAGTATTGAACAGGAGTGTTGAGAATGGACATTCTTGCCTTGATTATGATCTTAGGAAGAAAGCACTCAGTTATTCATCATTAAGTATAATAAGATAAAAGGTTTTTAAAAGATTCCCTTTATCAGTTCAATAAAATGTCTCTTACTTTTAAGATACTTTTTATGATGAGTGTTTTAATTTTGGCAAACACTTTTTCTGCATCAAATGATTAGGTTTATTTCAATAATACAAATTAATTTTGAGCATCAAACCAACTATTCATTCTTATTATAAACCTCATTTAGTCACAAAATAATATCATGTGTATATCTTGCTATATTCTCCAATACTTGGTCTAGTATTTCTCCATTTATGTTCTTGAGGAAATCAGTTTACCTTTTTTTTTTTCTTCACTGCTTTTGTCTGGTTTCAGTATCAGCGTAATGATGTCTTCAAATGATGAGTTGGAAGTATTTGCTCCACCTCTATTTTTTGAAAGAATATGTACAGAATAAATAATAAAGTTTATTAAATATCTGACAGAACTCACCAGTGAAGACATTTGGGCCTTAGAATAGCTGAATAGTGACCCCCAAACATTCAGTTCAGTTCAGTTCAGTTGCTCAGTCGTGTCCGACTCTTTGCGACCCCATGAATCGCAGCACGCCAGGCCTCCCTGTCCATCACCAACTCCCAGAGTTTACTCAAACTCATGTCCATCGAGTCGGTGATGCCATCCAGCCATCTCATCCTCTGTCGTCCCCTTCTCCTCCTGCCCCCAATCCCTCCCAGCATCAGGGTCTTTTCCAATGCGTCAACTCTTCGCATGAGGTGGCCAAAGTACTGGAGTTTCAGCTTCAGCATCAGTCCTTCCAATGAACACCCAGGACTGATCTCCTTTAGGATGGACTGGTTGGATCTCCTTGCAGTCCAAGGGACTCTCAAGAGTCTTCTCCAACAACACAGTTCAAAAGCATCAATTTTTCAGCACTCAGCTTTCTTCACAGTCCAACTCTCACATCCATACATGACCACTGGAAAAACCATAGCCTTGACCAGACGGACCTTTGTTGGCAAAGTAATGTCTCCCCCAAACATACCTAGATTCAAATATTAGGACACTGTGAATGTTACCCTACATGAGAAAAGGTACTTCGCAGACATGATCAGGGATCCTGAGATGCAGAAGTTCTTCAGAATTATACAAGTAGATAGTCAATGTTAATACAAGTGTCCTTGAAAGAGGGAGGGAGAGGTTAGATTAGAATACACGTGTGATGGCAGAACAAAGGGAAGGAGAGAGAGAGAGATTTGACGCTGTTATTCTGCTAGCATTGAAGATGGTGGAAGAGGCCGTGAACAAAGGAATGCAGCTCTAGAAGCTAAAAAAGACAAGGAAACAGATTCTCCCCTAGAGCCTCTGAAAGGAACACAGCCCTGCAACACCCTATTTTCAAACCAGTGAGACCCATTCCAGATTTCTCACCTTCAGAACTATAAGATAATAAATGTGTGTTGCTTTGGGTATGTGTTTGGACAAAACTATAATTCAAAAAGATACACGCACTCCTATGTTCACAGCAGCAGTATTCACAATAGCCAAGACATGGAAATTCTTAAATGTCCACCAACAGATGAATGGGTAAAGATGTGGTACACACAAACACATGCACAAAATGGAATATTTCTCAACCATATAAAAGAATGAAATAATTCCATTTGCAGCAACATGGATGGACCTAGAGATTATCAAACAAAGTGAAGTAAGTCAGAAAGAGACAGATAACACACGATAGCACTTATATACAAAATCTAAAATATGACACAAATGAACTGATCTACAAAACAGAAACAGACTCACAGACATAGGAAACAGATTTGTGATGGCAAATCGGTTGGCAAGGGGAATGGGGGTGGGAGAATAATGCAGTGGGAGGTTTGGGGTTAGCAAATGCAAATTATTATATATAGAATGGATAAACAACAAGGTCCTACTGTACATCACAAGGAACTATACTGAATATCCTGTGATAAATCATAATGGAAGAGACTATAAAAAAGAATATATATACACATATAACTGAATTACTCTACTGTAGAGCAGAAATTAACACAACATTGCAAATCAACTATACTTCAACAAAAATAAATAAATATGTGTTATATCAATCTTCTTCAGAAGCAATAGAGAACCAATGTAGGCTTGCAGTTTTCTTTGAAAAGATTTTAGTGTCAGTGCTATTCTTTAATAGATACAGTACTATAAAACTTTTTTTTTCTTGAGAGAGATATGGTAAATTGCATCATTTACTATCTGTTCATTTTATTACATTTTCCCATTTGATCTAAGCTGTCAAATTTACTAGCCTAAAGTTGATAATGTTGCTTTATAATCTTTGTGAGTATCTGTAGGATCTGTAGTGATATAAGCCCTTGCATTCTTGATACTGCAAACTCATTTTCCAGCATTTTCTTATTCATCTTGACTTACAGAGTGTCTGTGTCAATTTTATTAATTTTTTCAGTGAACCAACTATTGGTTTCACTAATTTTACTCTTTCTGCCAATTTTCTATTTTATTGAGTTTTTTCTTAACTTTACTATTTCCTTCATTCTGCTTCCTTTGAGATTAAACTGCTCTTCTTTTCCTGAGTTCCTAAGGTGGGAACTTGCATCATTAGTATTAGAGTTTTCTTCTTTTACAACAGTCATTTATACTATTCTAGGACTACTTTAGATGAATCTGACAAATTTTGATACACTGTGCTTTTATTTTCATTTACAAAATATTTTCTAATTGAACTTGTGTTTTATTTGTCATCCATGTGCAATTTAAATTTGTTATTTAATTTCTAAATAGTTGGAGATCGTCGAGATATCTTTCTGTCAATGACTTCTAATTCAGTTTGGTTGTGGTTAGTGTAGTAGGTCTACAAGGCCTGTGCTGGTCCAACCTCAAACCCAAAGTAAGAGCCCGGAGTCAGCAACAGACACGTGAATGGTTTAATGGATAGGGAGCTTACATGCTTGAAGCAAGGTCCTGGAGTGAACCAGCAACACCTCACTGTGTGCAGCAGACAGCAGGCAGGCATGACGAGGCGGGGGGTGGTGGGGGGCAAGTGGGGAGGTTACCAGTTATCCAAGATTTGGCACTGATGTCAGGTTGGTTCATTGGTTACCAGGGACAGAGAAACCAGTAAAGGAGCACGGACCCTCACTGCCCCTTTGATAAGCTATCATGATGGAGACGTTCTAAAGATTAGAACACCCACTAGCTGGAGTTGGGGTCAGTATGTCTCTATGATTAAGAGGGAAGGTCAGTCATGTGAGCAGGTAAGTGAGCAGGCATTGGTCAGGCAGGGGATGTACAGAGAGCAAGAGAATCGCTGCCATGGGTGGCCTGATCGTACAAGTGCATCCTTTATATGATCTTTTAAAGCTTATTAAGAAATATTTTATAGCCTGTCATATGTTCTGTTTTGGTAAATGTTCCAAGTACATTTGAAAATAATGTGTATTCTGTTGTGTTTGAGTGGAGTGCTCTATAAATTTCAGCTAGATCAAGTTGGTATATAGCATTGCTGAAATCTCACCAATTTTCTGTTCATATGTTCTATCAATTATTTATCTCACTCAAGATGAATACTGATGCCTCCAATATTGATATCTCTGTAGAAGTACCTATTTCCTTTTTAATTTTAATCTTATTTTGCTTTGTATTTTTATTATTTTTTTTTTAAATTTTATTTTTATTTTTTTTTTCCAGTGGGTTTTGTCATACATTGATATGAATCAGCCATGGATTTACATGTGAGGGGGGATCGGGATTGCTTTGTATTTTTAAAATTCTATTTGTGTACTACATTTAAAATTATATCCTCTTGATAATTAGAACTCTTTTCACTATGACACTTTTTTAATTTATTATACCTTTCCTTGTATTGAAGAAAATTTTCTACAATAATAACATAGCCACTCCTCCATTCATTTGATTAGCATTTGCATAGTATTTCTATCTCTTTACTTATAACCTATCTGTGTCTTCATGTCTAATGTTGGTTTTCATAGACAGACTATAAGTAATCTTTCTTTTAAAGGGGATTCTATTTTTCTCTATAGATATACATCCACATATTTAGATACTATATTTTAGTCTCTATAGTTCCACTTTTGCATTGTTTATATCATCTCACTAACATATGGGGTTATCTATTGATTAATGGGTCATATTTATTTCCTTCTTTATATGTCAGACAATTTTTTATTGGATGTCTGAAACTGTGAATTTTACTTTGTTGCATAACGGATTCTGTTACATTTCTTTTAAGAGTATTTGACTTTCTGCTGGCATAGAGTTAAATTACTTCTAACAAGTATAATTTTTTCAGAAATTAATTTTAAACTTTGATAAGGAAGGTCCTGAATAGTCACTATTCTAAGGTTAAGTGAATCTCACTAAAATCATGACTTCCCTCTGAGGTCTCTCCCCTTTGGCTGAGGAAAATACAAGCTAACCTCATCCCTTTATGAGGTGCAGGAACTTTTAGGTACCTCTTCATGGTAGTTCTTTCCCCAGTCCTTTGTAGCCCTCTGTATAGTTCTTTCCTCTTTATATTCTACGCTTCAAATTCTAGTGCCTCAATCTTTATGAACATTGCTATCCATCTTATCAACTCAGTGAGATCACTGGCTCTGGTTTCACTCTCCCCAAACTGTGGCCTGGAATCTGACTCCAGCCAATAAACTGGAATAATCATAGAGTATCACTTATTTCCTTCATCTCATGGACCACAATCCTGCAATGTGTGTTGACCAATGTCTGAAAATAACTGTTGAATGTATTTGTGCAGTTTTTTTAGTAGTTTATGACGGGAGGGAAGGCCATTCTTTAAGCTGTTAAATCCTCTTACCAGGTCATTTTAGTTATAGTATTCCATATATTATGTCAAAATCTAACTTGATTTCTGAGAGTACTAACTGAATGATTTGAGCATGTTGCTGAATTTTATTAAACTTTATCTGAGATAGCTACGTGAATAGTATGGAAGTGTATACTAATTACAGTTTAGAATGTTAGATAAGAAATCAAAGTCCTAATAAATGCCTGAGTATAAATCCTAGCTCCTCGGGAAATTAATGAATATCTTTTACCTTGAGTTCCATATTTTTTTCACTTGTTATAAAAACAGTATCTGTTTTAAAGATTTTTTGTGAAAAGTAAAAGGGGTAATGTATATTGAAAACTCAGTGGAAAAAATACCCGGCACACTGTTGTGCTGTTATTATTTTGAAATTAACTGTCTATTAATATGCTTTATAGAAAATATGCTACAGAATGACTTAATATACTTTCAGATAGCTAAAAGAGGGACAACAGACTAATGTACTCAGTCACATTTTTTAGTCTAAGCTATTTCTGATAGGATTTTGAGTATAAATTATTGTAAGGCTGAGCAAGTTTACTATTTAATTTCCACATGGATCATTTTATTAACAACTTATTGAGTACTTATTATATATAAGACACAGTACTGGGCACATGAGGTAAGCAAATACTAATGAATCACTGTTCATGCCATCAAATACCTTACACTCCAAGAGTCAGTTATTTGAAAGAGCTCCTCTATTCATACAAGGACATAGCCATCTTAAACTATTTCAGAATAAGACCTCTAATTATTTTTTTAACAGTTCAACTCTTATGCTGTTTTGATTTTCACCTGAATTATCCCTGCCCATCTTCTGTTACCTGTGGATTCATTTTTTTCATGACTATTGTAGCTTCCATGAAAAAGAGATCTCTCCTTCCTGCTCTATGTATCTTCACGCTGACCCAAGCTGTTACTGCTCTTAGACACTACATTTTGCCCTTCCTCAGCACATATTCAATATATTTTATTATCATTTTAAACTATTTTTGTTCTCTTCATTCCAAGTCCTAACTCAAGTTCATCATCAGTTTTTCCTTAATTTCATTAGAGAGAGATATGTAAGGAACTCTATAATAGTCCAAATAGCATATAGGTAGAGAGACCAAGCTTTTGGTAATAGCCCATCCTTCTACATTGGTGCCTAAAGCTCATGATGGAGGGAGAAGAGTTAAACAGACAACATGTGTCTATAGAGCAGAAGGAAGAATCACTCAACGTGAAAGCTGAAAATACAACGAACTAGTTTGAAAACAAACATGATGAACACATTAGGCTTCTAGCTAAACCCAAACCAAAACACCAATTCCCCAGAGGAACTTCTTACAAAAGACTGAGCCTGCTTTTGTCTACGTGCTGATTTTCTCTGCCATGCTTTCAAGTCTCAGCCATACCCACTCCCAGCTCCCTGACATATTCAAGTTATTAAAGATCATTTCCTACAACTGTAGTGTCAAGGAAGAACTTAACGCATAATAGCATGAATGTTTCTGTATGAAATGTTCTCTACATTATATACATGTGTGTGTGTGTATGTGTGTGTATATATATTTTTATACATATATGTATATATATATGGAAGAATGGGTTAACTCAATATAACACATTTTGTGAGACAATGTGGCTCTTTAAATGTTTAACTGCACTTTGGAAGCAATGACATATATGCTGGTATCATTGTACTGAACTTGGTCTCATCTTTTGTCATGCTCTCTTGTACATGGAGTTTGTTGTTCATAAGGCATGCTTTGCCTCTTTCCACCCTGATGACATAATGTTATTCACATGATACTGAAAACTCCACCTCCTGAAATTCCTCACATCATATTCTGTCTTCTACACAGACTCCTGAGATTCTGATGCTGCCTTGCATTTATCTATGCCTTTGGCTTTCAAGGGCTTGAAACTGCACTGATGCTGGCCTGATAGGAGTATATCTCACTATCTCTATGTATACAGGATGGTATGTTTCTGGTTTAGGTTCCTGTCTCCAAGTATCACTATTGTAATATCACTATATCACTTATACTACAATGTGCTTCAAACTGGATAATTATATAAACTTCATTTTCATTTCTGCAGCCACCATATTCTGATCCACAACACACTATGATTTTTGAAGTCAGAAAGATAGATATTCTACAGGAAAATGAGGGATAGATACTGGGGAAAAAAGGGTTTATCACTGTCCTTTACTCTCTTCTTAGTTTTAATGCATAAAAATACCTAGATATTTCCCATATGAGGTGCCAACTTTGATCTACAGGAGGAGGTATTTTATTATTCAGATCATTCCTGGGTTCTTACCCTGTCAGGGCATAGTCAGATATCAGTGACAAGACATAGGCATACCCTCTCTTATAGCATGTACTGTTTCTACAAAGACATGGTGGGAGAGAGAGGTACTCACTTTATAACTCAGCACAGGACAGAAATTATGGACTAACAGTGACTTCAAATTGTCTTACATGTGGAACAACAGGACAGGAAAGAGTTTTAAAATTTTTCTACTTTTCTAAGGATAAAGCACATGTTCCCAAGAGAAGGAAAAGGGACATTGATCAGTCTGAGCATGCCAACAGGTCTCTGATCCACAATCTGTGCAGCAACCTGAGTGGGAAGCCAAACCTTAAGTTCTACTGCAATTAGGCCATACTGGTCATAACTTGGTCAGTCCCTGGAAGCTTCCCTATATTTTTCACCTACTTCCAACACAGGACCAACCAGAAAAGGCTAAACACGCTTCCCAAATAAGCACACAAGATGCCATGCTTCTAGTTAGCCTGCCTTCAGCTTCTTCATGCCAACAACTTCAGATCAGAACATACTTGAAGTTTTTCTTTTTATAACTACAAAAGCTTCTCCACTCTCCCTTGCCTTTGAGTCTCTGCCAAATGCAAGTGATGGAGGCTGACCCCCTTGCTACAGCAAGCGCTGAATAAACACCCTCTGCTTATCCTCATTGGGGTGGTCTTCACTTATTTTCACACATAGTATTGCTGACAGGTTTTAGGATTTATTTGGTGTTTGGGGAAGGATTCTTTATTGCAGCATTCATTCAGATCAGGCCTAAATATCACATCCTTTCTGAAGCAGTTCCTGTTATTTCAGAGGGGAGTGACTAACATCCTCCTTTCAGTGGGTATTAAGTAGGATCTTGTAGCACTTGCCATTTCATAATTTAAACTCCTTGATGGCAGGATGGGATACTTATATCTTGGTATCTCCAGTGTCATAACCAACAATGTTTTAAACATATTTAAGTGCTCAAATTTGGACTGGATCTGCAAAGCCTAAGATCCAGATTGTGAAACTGGACTGAATCACTAGGCTACCTAATGTTCTTAAAGCCCCCCTCCAGTTAGATGTTGATGCATAATGCAACACCACATGGGGAGTAAGGTGGACAACTGTCTTGATTTGCCTAGGACCTTCCTGACTTTAGCACTGAGAACCTCATGTCCTGGGAAAACCTCAGTTTAAGCACACTGGGCAGTCATTTGTAGGAATTTGTAGGCATTCATTTGTAGGAATAAATGAAATAACATGAATAGCACACTATATAGCATACTACACGTGTCAAAGAAAGGTTACTCCCTTTTCTTCAGTAAACACCTAGCTGACAGTTTTGGAATTAAGCTAGCATCACCATCATTATGTCACACTGAAGCCAAAATTCCATTAAAGTTCAATAGGCACGGAAAACATTACACAGGCTACTGCAGTGAGAGAGCACGACTGAACTCAAACCTGCTAAAACAAAAGGTGGGAGAGTATTTAAGCACTGGGGTGAGCTGACGGAAAAGTACTGGAGGGTGTTAGGGAAGATGTTAGTCAATGGGATGTTTGGAACACAATGAGTTATTCCTGACTTTGCAAATAATATTCAATGTGATTAGGGCATCTGTGTTTGTTAACTGATACCCATCAAAGTTAGATTCCTACCTTCCCATTTAGACTGGGAGATAGGGGCACTATCATCCTATTATCTTTGAAGTTTACATTTTAAACAGGTCCTGTGAGAAAGGTGTTTCCAGGGTTGTAAAACTGGGCATGAGGCTGGCAGAATATTTACATGCAGTTTAAAGGAACAGAGAAAGAATTTACAGTTGCTAGTTTTCTAAAGTAAATACGCTATGAAAGGGAGGTCAGGGGCCCAATGATAGGAAGAAAAATATCTAAAGTTAAGTCAAGCTGAAGGGAATGATAAGGCAGTCTTTGTCAGTAGACAGTATTACTTCTTTCCTTCAGAATCACTGGCCTTATTTTCTTCTTGAAAAGAGCCTAAATACCATTGCCTTCTCTTTTGTCTTGCTAAAAGTAGAAGATGCTTTTAGCTGCACTCAACATTTACATAAGGGCATTGTGATATTTTATACTTAAAAGAAAAAAGGGTCTCCCAAGAGTTTAGTAAGTACCACATAATGAAGACAAAATATTTAAGAACTGCTACTCATGTACATTGCACACTTAAAATTTAACACATTTATAGTGGTTGACAGGCTTAGGAAACACTCCAAAATTTCTAGCTTGAATCTCTGCCTTCTCAGCTTTATCCTTGGAGGAACAGTTAAAGCACTCCAATAAAAACACTGAGCACTTAGGCTTTGCATCAGCCACACAGTAATGGATGTTTAGAGAGTCCAGGTGCCCGTGTCACGAAGGGAAGAGAGATCATAACGAAGGTGGCAAAAATAAGGCTGAATTCCAATGTGACCAACCAGATGTTTAGCATCTTGAAATAGGGCTACCGGACTCGATCCAGAAGGGCTTTTCTTTGCTCTGGCATAAAGGAAGTTCTTATTTCAGATTATCAACAGTGGCTAAATGTTACATTCCTGAAACTGCTTATATTTAACAAGTCTGTTTGCAGATTTTAGAGCTCGAATGGTTTTGCTCCATTTAGAGCTTGTCCTTTGCAGTATATCTTCTTTGTCAAGAACAGATCTATAAGCTCATGGAAGAAGGGATGGAATGTTAGTTTAAAAAAAGGCACAGATTTGCTTAACTGGAATCAACCAAACAGAAGCTGATATGTAAGAAGAACTTGCACATTGCAAGCCCGTGTCCTGAAAGCGCCTGGTGGAGGCTGAAGATGGCACTACAGGCACAAAGCCCATATGCAAACCTGTCCTTTGGCAGATGCGTGTGCTCGGGCTGCCTCTGAATAGCCAGATGGGCCCAGTTGGACTTCAGAGCATTGAGACTGACTCAAATTAGAGAGAACGACATTTGCATTTAAATAGATCCAAGGAGGAAAAATTCAAAGTACTGTACCTATTAGAACTCAATTATGAGTATGCATATTTGAGAAGTTTCACAAGAAAACTCGGAGCAGCACAGAAATTAGTAACTCTGGTTCTGTGATGGCTATTTGTTTATGATAAGGCATAGTGCCTTGATGTTTTCAATACAATGAGATCTCTTTCAAAATGTGTCTTAATATGACGCCAATAATAACAATGGTAATGATAATAATAATGTTTGGGAGCTATGATAAGCACTTTAGTAAATGTTAACATACATTTCCTTCTTTGATTGTATAAGCATCAATACAATGACTAAAATTTGAAAAGAAAGAAAATACCAAGTATCAGTGAGGAGACATTGGGTTGGCCAAAAAGTTCATTTGGGTTTTTCCATAAGATGTTACGAAATTCCTCGTCAAACCAATTTAATGGCCAGGACTTGATTTGGCTGTGGATATCAGTTTATAAATTTGTACAACCCCTTGGGACAATTTCTTGGCAGTATCTACTAAAATGGAACAAAACATACCTTATAACCAAGCTGTTCCACTTCTAGGTAAATATTCAGCAGAAACATATCTATGTGTTTACCAAAAGATACGTACAAGGATATTCACAGCAGGGACTTCCCTGGTGATCCACAGTTCAGTTCAGTCACTCACTCGTCTCTAACTCTTTGTGACCCCATGGACTGCAGCACGGCAGGATTCCCTGTCCATCACCATCTCCTGGAGCTTGCTCAAATTCATGTCCATCAGGTCAGTGATGCCATTCAACCATCTCATCCTCTGTCGTCCCCATCTTCTCATGCCTTCAGTCTTCACAGCATCAGGGTCTTTTCTAAGGAGTCAGTTCTTCACATAAGGTGGCCCAAGTAGTGGAGTTTCAGCTTCAGCATCAATCATTCCAATGAATATTCAGAACTGATTTCCTTTAGGATGGAGTCCAAGGGACTCTCAAGAGTCTTCTCCAACACCACAGTTCAAAAGCATTAATTCTTTACCACTCAGCTTTCTTTTTTTTTTTTTTTTTCACTCAGCTTTCTTTATGGTCCAACTCTCACATCCATACATGACTACTGGAAAAACCATAGTTTTGACTAGAAGGACCTTTGTTGGCAAAGTAATGTCTCTGCTTTTCAATATGCTGTCTAGGTTTGTCATAGCTTTTCTTCCTAGGAGCAAGCGTCTTGGTGGTCCAGAGTGGTTAAGAATCTGTCTGCTGGTACAGTAGACATGGATTGGATCCATGGTTGGAAAAGATCCCACATGCCTCAGGGCAGCTGAGACTGTACTTTAAAACTACCAAGGAGAAGGGCACGACAGAGGATGAGATGGTTGGATGGCATCACTGACTCGATGGACATGAGTTTGAGCAAGCTCCGGGAGTTGGTGATGGACAGGGAAGCCTGGCATGCTGCAGTCCATGGGGTTGCAGAGTAGGACATGACTGAGTGACTCTCAGTTGATGACTGGACTGAGAAACTTGTGTGCAGATCAAGAAGCAACAGTTAGAACCAGGCATGGAACAACAGACTGGTTCAAAATTGGGAAAGGAGAGCGACAGGGCTGCATATTGTCACCCTGCTTATTTAACTTATATGCGTAGTGTGTGCATGCTCTGTCGCTTCAGTCATGTCATACTCTGTGGGACCCTATGGACAGTAGCCTACCGAGCACCTCTATATAAGGGATTCTCCAGGCAAGAATACTGAAGTGGGTTTCCATGCCCTTCTCCTGGGGCTCTTTCTGAACAGGGATCGAACACACCTCTCTGATGTCTCCTGCACTGGCAGGCACGTCTTTTACCACTAGTGCCACCTAAGTATAATCCCTGTATGCAGAGTACATCATGGGAAATGCCAGACTGGATGAATCCCAAGCTGGAATCAAGATTGATGGGAGAAACATCAACAATCTCAGATATGCAGATGATACCACTCTAATGGCACAAAGAAAAGAGTAACTGAAGAGCCTCTTGATGAGGGTGAAAGAGGAGAGTGAAAAAGCTGGCTTAAAACTCAACATTCATATCAATGTATGACAAAACCCACTGAAATGTTGTGAAGTGATTGGCCTCCAACTAATAAAAAAAAAAAAACAAAAACTCAACATTCAAAAAGTAAGATCATGGCATCTGGTCCTATCACTTCATAGCAAACAGAAGGGGACAAAGTAGAAGTAGTGACAGACTTTATTTTTGTGGGCTCCAAAATCACTGCATACAGTGCCTACAGCCATGAAATTAAAAGACACTTGCTCCCTGGAAGGAAAACTATGACAAACCTAGAAAGCATATTAAAAAGTAAACACTTCACTTTGTCAACAAAAGTCTGTATAATCAAAGCTATGGTTTTTCCAGTAGTCAGGTATGGATGTGAGAGTTGGACCATAAGGAACACTGAGCACCAAAGAATTGATGCTTTGTTATTGCGGTGCTGGAGAAGACTCCTGGACTACAAGAAGATCGAACCAGTCAATCCTAAAGGAAATCAACTCTGAATATTCATTGGAAGAACTCATGCTGAAGTTGAAGCTCCAGTCCTTTGGCCACCTGATGTGAAGAGCTGACTCATTGGAAAAGATGCTGATGCTGGGAAAGATTAAGAGCAAAAGGAGTACAGGGCAGCAGAGGATGAGATAGTGAGAAAGCATCACTGACTCAATGGACATGAACTTGAGCAAATTCTGAGAGATAGTGAAGGACAGGAAAGCCGAGCATGCTGCAGTCCATGGGGTTGCAAACAGTTGGACACAACTGAGCAACTGAACAACATCTCTGTGCCCAGAGAACAGATCAAGATTGCATGACCCCAGATAGATTGTTGTCCATATTCTGAATCTCAGATTGCTGTACTGCAGGAGATTTCAAATTGATTTACACTAACACATTCAAAACAGAACTTTTATACTTTTAAAAAAGAACATGACATTCAAACATTCTACTGGAAACAATCACTGTTAATGTAAGAAACCATTTGAACCTAACTGACCATATTGAAAATGCATCCTGTAGTTACTGGAAACAGAATAATAGCATGTGGTTATAAAACAACAGCAGCTTTTCTGTTTTCCTATTCTCTGGGAATTTAATAAAATATTTATGACAGTTATACAAAGAAACACAAAGTTAACAGCTGAACTATAATTACAAAATAAACTACTTAGTTGTTTCATGATGAACACTATGGTTACACAGTAGTATTTTTGGTCTAATCATATAGTGATGGTGTGTAGTGTGTATTTCTTATAAGCTATCATAAAACAGAGAAAAGGAGAACTTTAGGTTTTATAAGAAAGAAACATGGAACAAATAATGCATAACTAAGGTTCTTAAATGTAAGTGTTAATCGCTCGGTCACTTACGACTCTTTGCGATCCCATGGACTATACAGGAGACAGGGATCAAGACCATCTCCAAGAAAAAGAAATGCAAAAAAGGCAAAATGGCTATCTGAGGAGGCCTTACAAAGAGCTGTGAAAAGAAGAGAAGCAAAAAGCAAAGGAGAAAAGGAAAGATATAAGCATATGAATGCAGAGTTCCAAAGAATAGCAAAGAGAGGTAACAAAGCCCTCCTCGGTGATCAGTGCAAAGAAACAGAGGAAAACAACAGAATAGGAAAGACTAGAGATCTTCTTCAAGAAAATTAGAGATACCAAGGGAACATTTCAGGCAAAGATGCGCTCAATAAAGGACAGAAATGGTATGGACCTAACAGAAGCAGAAGATATTAAGAAGAGGTGGCAAGAATACACAGAAGAACTATACAAAAAAGATCTTCATGACCCAGATAATCACGATCATGTGATCACTCACCTAGAACCAGACATCCTGGAATGTGAAGTCAAGTGGGCCTTAGGAAGCATCACTATGAACAAAGCTAGTGGAGGTGATGGAACTCCAGTTGAGCTATTTCGAATCCTAAAAGATGATGCTGTGAAAGTGCTGCACTCAATATGTCAGCAAATTTGGAAAATTCAGCAGTGGCCACTGGAAAAGGTAAGTTTTCATTCCAATCCCTAAGAAAGGCAATGCCAAAAAATGTTCAAACTACTGCACAATTGCACTCATCTCACACACTAATAATGTAATGCTCAAAATTCTCCAAGCTAGGCTTCAGCAATACGTGAACTATGAACTTCCAGATGTTTAAGCTGATTTCAGAAAAGGCAGAGGAACCAGAGATTAAATTGTCAACATCCGCTGGATCATCGAAAAAGCAAGAGAGTTCCAGAAAAACATCTATTTCTGCTTTATTGACTATGCCAAAGCCTTTGACTGTGTGAATCACAATAAACTCTGGAAAATTCTGAAAGAGATGGGAATACCAGACCACCTGACCTGCCTCTTGAGAAACCTGTACGCAGATCAGGAAGCAACAGTTAGAACTGGACATGGAACAACAGACTGGTTCCAAATAGGAAAAGGGGTACATCAAGGCTGTATATTGTCACCCTGCTTATTTAACTTCTATGCAGAGTACATCATGAGAAACGCTGGGCTGGAAAAAGCACAAGCTGGAATCAAGATTGCTGGGAGAAATATCAATAACCTCAGATATGCAGATGACACCACCCTTATGGCAGAAAGCAAAGAAGAACTAAAGAGCCTCTTGGTGAAAGTGAAAGAGGAGAGTGAAAAAGTTGGCTTAAAGCTCAACATTCAGAAAACCAAGATCATGGCATCTGGTCCCATCACTTCATGGAAAATAGATGGGGAAACAGTGGCAACAGTGTCAGACTTTATTTTGGGGGGCTCCAAAATCACTGCAGATGGTGATTGCAGCTATGAAATTAAAAGATGCTTACTCCATGGAAGGAGGGGGCGTTCAGCATGGGGAACACATGTACACCCATGGTGGATTTATGTCAATGTATGGCAAAACCAATACAATATTGTAAAGTTAAAAAAAAAAAAAAAAGGAAATAGAACATACAATTATTTAGGAAAAAAAATGTTATGACCCACTTAGACAGCATATTAAAAAGCAGAGACATTACTTTGTCAACAAAGGTCCATCTAGGCAAGGCTATGGTTTTTCTAGTAGTCATGTGTGGATGTGAGAATTGGACTATAATGAAAGCTGAACACCGAAGAACTGAGGCTTTTGAACTGTGGTGTTGGAGAAGACTCTTGAGAGTCCCTTGGACTGCAAGGAGATTCAACCAGTCCATCTTAAAGGAAATCAGTCCTGAATATTCATTGGAAGGACTGATGCTGAAGCTGAAACTCCAATGCTTTGGCCACCTGGTGCGAAGAACTGACTCATTTGAAAAGACCTTGATGCTGGGAAAGATTGAGGGCAGGAGGACAAAGTGACAACAGTGGATGAGATGGTGGATGGCATCACCGACTCAATGGACATGAGTTTGGCTGAACTCCGGGAGTTGGTGATGGACAGTGAGGCCTGGTGTGCTGCAGTTCATGGGGTCACAAAGAGTTGGATATGACTGAATGACTGAACTGTAGCCCACCAGGCTCCTCTGTTCATGGGATTCTCCAGGCAAGAATACTTGAGTGGTTTGCCATGCCCTCCTTCACAGGATCTTCCCGACCCAGGAATCAAAGTTGGATCTCCTGCATTGCAGGCAGATACAGGCAGATTCTTTACCATCAGAACCACTAGGGAAGCCCAACTAGGGTATTAGATTGTATAAAGTAGAGCCTGAGATGATTATATTAGTTCTAATATGTTGAATGATATATTTACTTTTCAGGAAAATGTACAGAGCCAAGGTTTTTAATATATCTCTTTATATTTTCATTAAACAGTCATGGTCTGACTGATTTCATGTCAAATAAAGAATACAGAAATAAAACTATACACAACACTTCAATCTGTTCTTCTACTGACTAAATATTTTTTAGTAGTTCCCTTTCCATGCAAAGGGAATCATTTTATTTATTTCAAGAGAAGGCACTGCATTTTCTATTATCTTGATTTTTATAACAATGCCAGGGTTGGTAGACCCTGGGAGTTCTTGGTTCTTGCCTGTGTTTGTGTTTGGGGTGAGGGAATGGGGTGATTCGGAGAGCCTCTCTGGGGATACAACAAAGAATGAGATTCTGCTGTTTGCTGATGCACTTAGAATCTCCAAGGGTCAGGTGGTAATTTCACTCTGTGAATCACAGCCCTGGACTGCTTCTGCATGTGATGAATGCAGCCTTGATTTCATTTACAAAATAAATAAACAATGTTCCTCTTCTCTCCAAAGAGGCTCCAAAATTTTCCATTATTAATACATTGGAAACCATAAAAATTAAATCAGCTAGTATCACACATTTTCTGAGGAAAGACATACACACACATACACACACACACAAAATAAAATTTCAGTATTAAGTAGTCTTAAGAGGAAGGTCTAGGAAGATAATGACTATGTATGTGGATAAAGTTTGCATCTCCTCCGACCCAATCCAATTAGGTTTAGCTCTCTAAAAAAAGGCACCACTGGACTCCCTGGCTGCCTACTTTAGCTCCTGGAACACTCATCTTCCTCTAATGATAGGTTCACAGAAGGATGCTAATAATGATCACAGGAAAAGTAAAATATTCTTTAAAATAAGTGGGAAAAGTTGCAAGAGTAAATTAAAAGAACAGTGAAGATCACAGGATCACAGTTATGAAATTATATGACTATTACTAGTATGAATAGGAACTCATATCTTCAATTATGATGCGTTAGATCCTGGTATCACTTTTGAAACCTGAAGAGGGTTCACTGAACCTTGCAACTCTTGTCCCTTGTTTCAGGCTTTTACTTCATTTCCTTTATATAGAAAAAAAGCATATTGCTACAAACGAAAGGGCAATTGAATGATAGCACTATCACAAGAGATACTTTTCTTCCTACAACTATAAAAGTATGTGCAAACTGTATAAGCATTTATCAGCAAGGTGCACACAGAAGGCATTTCTTGGAATTTGGGGGCATAATATTACATCATCGAGTTATGAATGGCACAGGTTTGAACATCAGCAATTCAAACTGATGTAGAAAAAAAAAGAGAAATAAAATACAATAGCTGAATTTAGGATGAAGATATAATATGTGGATTCTATGCATTTAGAATGCTATAATAGAATATTGCTTCTGATAGCTGTAGGAGAACAATCTTGCATGGAGCTGGATTAGATTAAGAATTTGACACCTCCTGACAAACAGTATGAGGACAATGCAAGGAGAAAATCCTGAAGATAGAATCATAGTCTCCTCCACATCCCAGAAGGAAGTGGTTATCAGTTGCCACTTTAGCGACAATTGAGTTAGACAGGCATTAACTTGCAATTTGTTTCATATATATAAACGCCTGCATTAAGTTTGTGTCAGCAATATATAGACTCTTCCTTGGCTTGCTTGTTGCAGTGATTCCTCAATAAATATTTGCTGTCACATATTTTCCTACTGCTTAACCAACAGTAGTAAGCAGAGGACACAAAATTTCAACTTTTGATCATAAAATTCCGTATTTACAATAAAAACAGAAGCAAATTTTAAATACTGAAAAGCAGAAACTCAGCTATTTAAAAAACATAAAAGGATTCAACTCTCTATCTTTGCAAATTTTAAACAGAGTAATTCAGTGCACTATATGGGCATTGTTAGAATCTAAGTGAGACAATTAATCTTCTGGTTAATTTGAAACTTACTTGTTCTGAGAAAGTGATGTACTACTTCTGGGGTGTTTTAAAATTGTGGCTCATAAACCTTTTTATGTAAAACCATTAAAGAGTATTTTAGGCACTTACCTGAAAGGGAAGAAATTTTGCTATTAGGACATGGGAAAGCTGTTTCTCTCACTTTTGAATATTAAACTTAAGGTAACTGTATTGAGGTTTAAATTCTATTTTACTATAAAAATATGTCATATAGAAATACAGAAGTTCATTATAGCTGCCATAACAAAGTACCACAAACTGGGTGGCTTAAACAACAAAAATTTCATTTCTCATAGTTATGGAAGCTAAAAGTCCAAAACTAAGGAGTGAGTTGGCAGATCTGGTTTCTTCCAAGGCCTCTCTTGTTGGTTTATAGATGGTCACTTTCTATGTTATCACATGGTCTTTCTTCTGTGTGTGCACAGGTGGTGTTTCTCTGTGGGTCCAAATTTCCTCTTCTTATTAGAACACCAGTTAGATTGTATTAGGGCCCACTCTAATGGCCTTATTTTACCCTAAGGGCCAAGCTCAAAATATAATCACATGCTGAGGTTCTGGGCGTTAAGGCTTCAACATATGAATTCTGAAGGAGGTAGGCAAAATTCAGTGTGTAAAAGTTACGCTCATTGAAAATAATTCAAAATAGAAAGTTATATTCATCCCTGACCCACTTACTTATATTTCTGTTGATAAATATTTGTGGAAGATATTAACTAGCTGTTCACTAAGCCTATTCTTCCTTTTTCCTGGGCAAAAAGCTAGACTATATTTCCCAGTCTTCCTTATAGTTAGATGTGGCTGTATAACCACATGCTGATGAATGAAATGTGATCCTAAGTGCTGTGCTACTCTTTCAGGTCAGACCCATAATAAAAATTCCCATGTGTGCGCTTCCATGTCATTCCCCTTACTGTCAGATAAAAAGTACGATGCTGAAGATGACAGAGTCGTATTTTAAAAGATCCCCGAATCATTCCTTAGAAGACCAACGCTTATTCTGCATACAAAACACAAACTTTGAATTCCACATGAGCAATAGATTGACTTCGATTGCCTTTAAGCCAATGAAATTTGGGGACTTACCTGTTGGGACAGCCAACATCATCTTAACTAAAATTAGAGAAACATACTAACTTACACACATGCATGCATCTGCGCTCCATCATGCTACACACTCATTTCTACAGCTACACACGCTGCTTTTTAAAGAAAATATTACATAAGTCACTTTCTATATACATGAGACTCAGTCTCCTTTTAAAAAATTTAATAAAATGCACAAAATAAGATTTATCATTTTAACCATTTGAAAGTGCAAAATTCAGTAACATTTAGTACATTCACAATGCATTTAATCATTACCAGTATCTTGTTTCAGAAAATATTTATCACTTCAAAAGGAAATACTGTCCCCACTAAGCAGTCACTCCCTATTGTCCCTTCCCCACAGTGCCTGACAACCTCCAATCTGCTTTCTGTCTCTATTGGTTTCCTTAAATTTTACTGATAAATTTAATCACAAAATATGTGGTCTACTGTGTCTGGATTTTTTCACTTAACAAAATGTTTCCAAGGTCCATCCATGTTACATCATCTATCATCTATCAGTATTTCATTCCTTTTAATAGCTAATTAACATTACATTGTGTGGATATATCATAATTTATCCATTCATCTATCAATGGTCATATGAACTATTTCCACCATTTGGCTACTGCAAAAAATGTTGTTATGGACATTCTCTATAAGTTTTTGTTTGAACATTTGTTTTTAATTTTGGAAGTATATACCTACAAGTATTAAATCATATATTAATTCTATGTTTAATTCATTGAGTAACAACCAAACCATTTTATACAGAACTTGAACCATTCTATATACTTATAATCAATGTATGGGGGCTCCCCCAGAGGTTCAGCATTAAATATATAGAAGCTGAACCATTTTATATCCTTACAATCAATGTAGGGGGGCTTCCCTAGTGATTCAATGTAAAGAATCCACCTACCAATGTAGGAGATGCCAGTTTGATCCCTGGGTTGGGAAGATCCTCTAAAGAAAGAAATGACAACTCGCTCCAGTATTCTTGCCTGGGAAATCCCATGGACAGAGGAGCCTGCAGGCTACACTCCATGGGGTGGTAAAGAGTTGCATACAACTTAGTGACTAAAGAACAACAAAAATCAATATATAAGGGTTAAAATTTCTCTACATCCTCACCAATACTTGCTACTATCCTTTCAAAAAATGATAACCAACTTAGTAGATATGAAATAGTATCTCATTGTGATTTTGATTTGCATTTCCTTAAGGACTGATCACTGTTGAACATCTTTTACTGTGTGTGTTGGTCATTTCATATCATCTGCAAAGAAATATTTTCAATCTTTTGTCTATTTTATAATTATATTAGTTGTCTTTTTGTTGTTGAGTTGTAGAAGTTATTTTGCTTTGTGCTAGATTCCTATCAAGTACATGATTTGCAAGTATTATCTTTTGCTTCCTGGGTTGTCTTTTCACTTTCTTAATAGTGTTCTGTGATACATAGTTTTTTTTTTTAATTGATGAAGTTCAATTTATTTTTTCTTTTATTGCCTGTTTTTGTTTCTCTGGTGTCTTATGTAAGAAATTATTGCCTAGTCAAAGGTCATGAAGATTTACCTTTATGTTTTCTTTTAAGACCTTTATGGTTAGCTCTTCTACTTAAGGATTTGATAGATTTTTATTTAATTTCTACATATAAGTTAATGGTCCAACTTCATGCTTTTGCATGTGGATATCCACCTGTCCCACCACTATTCACTGAAGAGACTATTCTTTCTGATATGAATGGTCTTGCTGAAAATCAACTGATCATAGATTTACAGATTTCTGAACTCTCAATTCTATTCCATTGATCTGTACACGTATCCTTAGGTCAGTACTATATTTCTTAGATTACTGTAGTTTTGTAGTAAGCTTGAAGATGGGAAACATGAGTTTTTCTGTCCTCTTTGTTCTTTTTTTCCTGTTTATAGTCTCTAAAAGGGAGTGAGTGGAGGCTGCATGGCACTGGAGGAGATACCCCAAGTCCAAGGTCAGGAGCAAAGAGAGCACACTGGTCATAGCAAACACCCTCTTCCAACAACACAAGATAAGACTCTACACATGGACATCACCAGATGGTCAACATTGAAATCAGACTGATTATATTCTTTGCAGCCAAAGACGAAGAAGCTCCATACACTCAGCAAAAACAAGACCGGGAGTTGACTGTGGCTCAGATCATGAACTCCTTATTGCCAAATTCAGACTTAAATTGAAAAAAGTAGGGAAAACCACTAGACCATTCAGGTATGACCTAAATCAAATCCCTTACGATTATACAGTGGAAGTGACAAATAGATTTAAGGGACTAGATCTGATAGACAGAGTGCCTGATGAACTATGGACGGAGATTTGTGACACTGTACAGGAGACAGAGATCAAGACCATCCTCAAGAAAAAGAAATGCAAAAAAGCAAAATGGCTGTCTGAGGAGGCCTTACAAAGAGCTGTGAAAAGAAGAGAAGCAAAAAGCAAAGGAGAAAGATATACCCATTTGAATGCAGAGTTCCAAAGAATAGCAAGGAGAGATAACAAAGCTCTCCTCGGTGATCAGTGCAAAGAAACAGGAAAACAACAGAATGGGAAAGACTAGAGATCTCTTCAAGAAAATTAGAGATACCAAGGGAACATTTTTAGGCAAAGCTGGGCTCAATAAAGGACAGAAATGGTATGGACCTAACAGAAGCAGAAGATATTAAGAGAAGAGGTGGCAAGAATACACAGAAGAACTTTATAAAAAAGATCTTCATGACCCAGATAACCATGATCGTGTGATCACTCACCTAGAGCCAGACATCCTGGAATGTGAAATCAAGTGGGCCTTAGGTAGCATCACTATAAACAAAGCTAGTGGAGGTGATGGAACTCCAGTTGAGCTATTTCAAATCCTAGAAGATGATGCTGTGAAAGTGCTTCACTCAATATGCCAGCAAATTTGGAAAACGCAGCAGTGGCCACAGGATTGGAAAAGGTAAGTTTTCATTCCAATCCCAAAGAAAGGCAATGCCAAAGAATGCTCAAACTACCACACAATTGCACTCATCTCACACACTAATAAAGTAATGCTCAAAATTCTCCAAGCCAGGCTTCAGCAATACATGAACCATGAATTTCCAGACATTCAAGCTAGTTTTAGAAAAGGCAGAGGAACCAGACATCAAATTGGCAACATCCGTTGGATCATCGAAAAAGCAAGAGAGTTCCAGAAAAACATCTATTTCTGCTTTAATGACTATGTCAAAGCCTTTGACTGTGTTCAGTTCAGTTCAGTTCAGTCACTCAGCCCTGTCTGACTCTTTGCGACTCCATAGACTGCAGCACGCCAGGCCTCCCTGTCCATCACCAACTCCCAGAGTTTACTCAAACTCATGTCCATAGAGTCGGTGATGCCATCCAACCATCTCATCCTCTGTCATCCCCTTCTCCTTCTGCCTTCAACTCTTCCCAGCATCAAGGTCTTTTCAAATGAGTCAGCTCTTCCCATCAGGTAGCCAAAGTATTGGAGTTTCAGCTTCAACATCAGTCCTTCCAACGAATATTCAGGACTGATTTCCTTTAAGATGGACTGGATTGATCTCCTTGCATTCCAAGGGACTCTCAAGAGTCTTCTCTTGACTTATTAGGATCACCACAAACTGTGGAAAATTCTTCAAGAGATGGGAATACCAGACCACCTGACCTGCCTCCTGAGAAATCTCTATGCAGGTCAAGAAGCAACAGTTAGAACTGGACATGGAACAACAGGCTGCTTCCAAATAGGAAAAGGAGTATGTCTAGGCTGTACATTGTCACCCTGCTTATTTAACTTATATGCAGACTACATCATGAGACACGCTCGGCTGAAAGAAGCAGAAGCTGGAATCAAGATTGCTGGGAGAAATATCAATAAACTCAGATATGCAGATGATACCACCCTTAAGGCAGAAAGCAAGGAAGTACTAAAGAGCCTCTTGATGAAAGTGAAAGAGGAGAGTGAAAACGTTGGCTTAAAACTCAACATTTAGAAAGCTAAGATCATGGCATCTGGTCCCATCACTTCATGGCAAATAGACGGGAAAACAGCGGAAACAGTGTCAGACTTTATTTTTTTGGGCTCCAAAATCACTGCAGATGGTGACTGCAGCATGAAATTAAAAGACGCTTACTCTTTGAAAGAAAAGTTATGACCAACCTAGATAGCATATTAAAAAGAAGAGACATTACTTTGACAACAAAGGTCCATCTAGTCAAGATTATGGTTTTTCCAGTAGTCATGTATGGATGTGAGAGTTGGACTATAAAGAAACCTGAGTGCCGAAGAATTGATACTTTTGAACTGTGGTGTTGGAGAAGACTCTTGAGAGTCCCTTGGACTGCAAGGAGATCCAACTAGTCCATCCTAAAGGAAATTAATCCTGAATATTCATTGGAAGGACTGATGTTGAAGCTGAAACTCCAATACTTTGGCCATCTGATGCGAAGAACTGAGTTATCTGAAAAGAACCTGATGCTGGAAAAGACTGAAGGCGGGAGAAGAAGGGGATGACAATGGATGAGATGGTTGGATTGCATCACTGACTCAATGGACATGAGTTTGAGTATACTCCGGGAGTTGGTGATGGCCATGGAGGCCTGGCGTGCTGCAGTCTGTGGAGTCACAGACTCGGACATGACTGAGCAACTGAACTGAACTGAATCTCTAAAATTTCATTTGAATTTCACGATCAGTTTTTTATTTTAAAAAGGCATCTAGGATTTTGAAAGAGATTACATTGAATCTGTGCATCACTTTGGTAGCCAACAATGGACAAGGAGGGCCTATTTGGAGAGAGAAGAGCATAAGAAAACATATATTAGCAAGGCTTACAGTCGATTTGGTTCTGGCATTGGGCAAAAACAAGGTAACATGGAAGCTAAGCTGCAAAAAATATTGTGTACAAGGGTTTTATGTACAAAAGTGATGAACTGGGTCTCAATTTTAGAAGTAAGTAGGCAACTATCTCATAGCTTTTGATCAGAGGAATGAAATAATCAGAGGTAAATTTTCAGCACACTAACTCAACAGTATTGTGAAGTAATGAAAGGGTATCACTTGGGGAGCAAGAGTGATAGTAAAATGGAGAAATTATAAAGTTCTTAACTATGGCACTAATGAAGGGAATGGTAAAGAAGGGATCATGTGAGATATGGAGGTGGCATTTCTAATATTTGGCAGCAGATTAGATGGTGGGTAAGGGTTATATGTCGAAGAAGGCAATGGCAACCCACTCCAGTACTCTTGCCTGGAAAATTCCATGGGCAGAGGAATCTGGTGGGCTGCTGTCTATGGGGTCGCACAGAGTCGGACACGACTGAAGCGACTTAGCAGCAGCAGCAGCAGCAAGGCTTATGTGTAACAAAGTACTCTAAAACTTAGTGACATAAAACAACAATAAATGTATCTTATCTCTTAAAATTCCTGAGGATCAGAAATTTGGGAGTTGACTTAGCTGGGGGATGGGATTCTGTCTTGGGGAATCTCAGAAGTTATGGGCAGCTGCTAGTCAAGGCTGCAGTTATCTGAAGGCTCACCCAGGGCTGAACCATCCACTCCCAAGGTGGGTCACTTACATGGCTGATAAGGTAGTGCTGGCTGTTGGCAGGAAGCATCAACTGCTCCCCTCAAAGGCTTTTCTATAAGTCGACTTGTATGTCTTCATGTTGTGGTGACTGGCGTTCCCCAGAGTGAGTAACTGAAGAGCCTAAGGCAGAAGCTGTAATGTTTTTTATAATCTAGGTCAGAAGTCTCACACTGCTACTTTTACAACATCCTATTGGTCACATAGATCAGTCATAATTCAAAATGAGAGGGGACTATACAAGGGTACAGATGCCAAGAGAAGAGAATGGTTGAGGGACATCTTGGTGACTGGCTACCAAAGTGTGCTTTTGTTTGATACTTTATCTCCCCAGATCCTAGTGCATGACCAATGTGAAAACCGGAAGGTGGCTGTGAGCTTTTAAGCTTGTATAATAGAGAGAATTGTAGTTCCATGCTTTACAGGAATAGAGATGAAGCTTGTTTGAAAGGGAAGATTATAAGTTTGATTTCTCTTTAAACATTTTCCTTGAGAAATATATAAAAGAATGTATTTATTTTTCTAATCCCTCAAATCTCAAATGTTAATTGAAAGAGACAAAATTCAACACATACTCTTCTATATTCAATCCCCTCCAAGTGCATAAATATAAGAAGTGGCATGAACCACTGATTCATTTTAGATGAAATTTTTTGCTTTTTGGCAGATGCTGTAATATTGAATAAACTTGAAAAACTTTTCTAGGAGAGCTTCTTAACAAGTGCAGTGCTCATGGAGATGTGATGAAGGATTCTCAAAGAGGCAAAACAGAGATGATTTCGCTTTCTGTGCTATGAAAGTTAATGAATTCGAAGAAAAATCATAATAGACTTTTACTTTTAAGAGATGTATTTTTCTCTGCCGTAAACCCAAATCCCTAATCTCTGCTGTCATTCTATAATGATAACAGGTAATATGACTGCATGTATCTACCTAATCACACAGAACCAGACACTCAATAACACAAAGCTTCAGGGCTGTCTCTTGACTTGCTTAACCCTCATGGGTGCTATTCTTATACTCTGGATGTAAAACTTCATTACTCCTTTAATTACCTATTAGAATTGCACATACTACCCAGAGACTTTTAAATGTAAATATGAGTGTGTATATGAGGAGAATCTAATAATTTGCTTGCATGTATGCATGTCTCATTCCACTGAAAAGCATCGTGTCTTTGTGCTGTTTGCAACAGGTATATAATCTGTTCATTCATACATAATTTGAGAGTTGCAAGATAATTGTCTCTAAACATCTGACCACCAACAGTAAAAAACAACAACAACAACAACAAAAAAAAAACGGTCTTAGAGCCTAAATTGCTACCACTCTCTTTTCTAGACTAAGTGACATAAATGATTTATTATACTGTAATGCCTATTTGTCTGTGAAGGGTGTTCATTTAATAGTTACTAAAACTAACTGCAGCTTTTATAACCTAACTAAAGAGTTGTCTCATTTCCTCTTATTGCTGTGATTTGAATAGAAAAATATATTTCTGGAAATAATTATTTTAGCACAGGACTGATTTCATGTACTTCTTCCAATGATTAGAGCATCAATATACACTACCTGCCCAATCTATCACTGGCTATAATGGGGGAACTTTTAGTTGACACTAATGAATCTGGCAAGTGCAAGGGACCTAAACAGGCATACAGATAAGTGGTGAAGCATCTTGGAAATGGTTATTAATGCAAGAGCTATTCTGTCTGAGAGAGAAGTCATAAGACCTGCTACGAACATTAAACAAAGGGTTTTTATTTTCTTTATTGTTGCTTTTTACTTTTTTGTTTGCAGTGCTTACATTCCACTGCATTTAAAATATCTCATTTAACAAGTACCATGTAATTTTAAGGAGACTAAGGTGCACATTTAACAGTACTAATCTGGGGACCATACACTGAGAAAGGACTGCTATAAACCTACAGTGCTATTAGTGATAAGAAACAGCCCAAGGTATGTATATCCCAGGAGATACTTGATGGTTTTCCAAAAGTAATTGAAAACTGAGAATGTGGTAGTTTGGATAATTCTCAATTCTGATGTACTTCTCACATAGTCAAGTTACTCTGAGGATTTATCTGAGGCTCTTGTCCACTTTCAAGTCTTCTTTAAAAAGAAAACCAGGTAGATTCAACTACTGATAAAATTAAATAAATAAAATTCACTTATTTTATGAATAAAATCTGTATATGAAAGCTTTTAAATTTAATTTAGTTCCACTTGTTTTTTATTTTTTTCCCTTGCTTTAGAAAACAAATAAAAAAAAATATTGCTGTGATTTATGTAAGTGAGTGTTCTACCTACGTTTTTTTCTAAGAATTTTATAGCATTCAGTCTTAAATCTTGGTTTTTCATTTGTTTTGAGTTTATTTTTGTATATGGTGCTAGAGAATGTTCTAATTTCATTCTTTTACATGCAGTTGTCCAGTTTTCCCAGCACCACTTATTGAAGAGTCTGTCTTATCTTCATTGTATATTCTTGCCTCCTTTGTCATAGATTAGGTGACCACAAGTGTGTGTGTTTATCTCTGGACTGTCTATCCTATTCCATTGATCTATGTATCTGTTTTGTGCCAATACCATACTGTTTTGATTACTGTAGCACTGTAATATAGTCTGAAGTCAGTGAGCATGATTCCTCCAGCTCAATTATTCTTCCTCAAGATTGTTTTGGCTATTCAGCATCTTTTGCATTTCCATGCAAATTTTAATATTATTTGCTCTAGTTCTATGAAAGATGCCATTGGTATTTCATAGGGATTGCATTGAATTCATAGATCACTTTGGGTATTATAGTGGTCTTAACTCTATTAGCTCTTCCAATCCAAGAACACATTATGTCTTTCCCTCTGTTTGTATCCCCTTCAATTTCTTTCATCAGCATCTTACAGTTTTCAGAGTACATGTCTTTTGTCTCCTTAAGTAGGATTATTCCTAGGTATTTTATTCTATTTGATGCAATGGTAAATAGAATTGTTTCATTAACTTCGCTGATAGTTCGTTATTAGTATATAGAAATGCAACAGCTTTTGTACATTAATTTTGTATCCTAAAACTTTATCAAATTCATTGATGAGCTCCAATAGTCTTCTGGTCACATCTTTAGCATTTCCTATGTATAGTACCATCCCATCTGCAAACTACTTCTTTTCCAATTTGGATTTCTTTTATTTCTTTTTTGTTCTCTGATTGTTATGGCTGTGACTTCCAAAACTATGTTGAATAAAAGTGGCAAGATTGGACATCCTTGTCTTGTTCCTGATTTTAGAGGAAATGTTTTTAGCATTAGAGCTGTGGGTTTGTCAAATATGGTCTTAAAAGCTTTTGCACAGCAAAGGAAACCACTGACAAAATGAAAACACAACCTACTGAAAGGGAGAAGATGATATGATATCATGCAAAGATATGACCAATAAGGGGTTAATATCCAACATATGTAAACAGTCATTAAAACTCAACTTCAAAAAATAAACAACCCAATTAAAAATGGGACGAAGAAATAAGTTGACATTTTTCCAAAGAGGACATGCAGATGGCCAACAGTCACATGAAAAGATAACCATCAGGGAAATACAAATCAAAATGATAATGAGGTATCATCTCACACTTTTCAGAATGGCTGTCATCACAAAGAACACAAATAAGGAATGCTGGTAAGGATGGAGAGAAAAGGGAACCCTAGTACACTATTGGTGGGAATGCAAATTGGTGCAGCCACTGTGGAAAATGGTATGGAGGTTTCTCAAAAAAAAAAAAAAAAAAAAAACCTAAAAAACAGAACTAACATATGACCCAGCAATTCCACTCCTGGACAGACATCCAAAAGAAACAAAAACATTAACTCAAAAGGATACTTGCACCCCAGTGTTCATTGCAGTATTATTTACAATTACTCAAGGCATGAAAGCAACCTAAATGTCTGTCAACAAATGAATAGATAAAGGAAAAGTGATATATAAACACACACACACACACAATGGAATACTACCAAGCATATCAAAGAATGAAACTTTGCCATCTGCAGCAACAGAGATGGACTTCAAGGGCTTTATGTTAAATGAAATAAGTTAGACAGGGAAAGACAAATACTGTATGATATCACTTACACGTGGAATCTAAGAAACACAACAAACTAGTGAATAAAATAATAAAGAGGCAGACTCATAGAGAACAAACTAGTGGTCATTAGTAGGGAGAGAGAAGGAAGGAGGGATGATATAGGGGTGGGGGAGTGTTATTATCAGATTATACCTCAAAATTGTAAAGAACTATAGGATTTAAATAATCTTTAATTTATTTAAAAAATTTTTTTTTAATTTGTTTGTGGTTCAGAGATGGAAAGTGGCCCAGTAGGTACCTTTCCCTAGACACTTCAGACGATGCTTTGCATGACTCGCTTTGTGGGACTGGAGATGACCTGAAATCCTATCTCCCCTCTTTGTGGGGAGATGTGAAAGGAATTGCAGCATTGTTATTGTTGAATCAAAAGCTTCACAGCATGATTCTTGGTTTATCTACTGTGTAAACTGCCATAACCCCAATCTCCAGAGTCTGAATCATTTCTATCAACTCAGTGTCTGAGTTTTGACATAAATACGAAAGAAATTTCTAAATGGGATAACAAAGTTTTACTTGAGAAGCATTTTTCTGGGATACTGTGGAGATAACTTGGGTTGACTGACACAACCTACACTGGGAGCAGATAAAAGGGAGTTGCTGCTGCTGCTGCTAAGTCGCTTCAGTCCCGTCCGACTCTATGCGACCCTATGGACTGGAGCCAGCTAGGCTCCTCTGTCCATGGTATTCTCAGGGCAAGAATACTGCAGTAGGTTGCCCTTTCCTCCTCCAGGGGATCTTCCTGACCAAGGGATCGAACCCTAGTCTCTTATGTCTCCTGCATTAGCAGACAGGTTCCTTACCACTAGCTCCACCTGGGAAGCCCCAAACACCTGGGAAGACAAAAGGGAGCTCTGTCCTCTGAATGATAAAACTATCTTTGCTGATGGGAAATGTATGATGCTTTGAGAGATTTTTCCTCTCCTGTTCCATTTCATCTTCTTCTCTGATCCAATCCCTCCTGTGATCAGTGATGCTGACTGTAGAATGGCTGACTGGGATAAATGGCACAGTCTATGGTAATGGAGGCAGAACAAATTAACTGATCCCTTTGGGAACATAATGGGTGCCATTTTAATTATTAGTGGACGGAGCAAGCCAATCACAGACACTGCCACAGAAATGAGTATGTAAAATCCACTTTGTTAATGTCCTAAGTGGAAGTAGGAAGTGTTATAGTCATTCAGTCAAGTCCGACTCTTTGCAACCCCATGGATTGTAGCCCGCCAGGCTCCTCTGTCCAAAGGATTCTCCAGGCAAGATCACTGGAGTAGGTTGCCATTTCCTTCTCTAGCTGATTTTCCCAACCCAGCAGTCGAACCTGGGTCTCCTGCACTGCAGGCAGATTCTTTATCATCTGAACCACTAGGGAAGCCCTGTTAATGTCCTAACATGGGAGCAAATCAGAGAGAGAATTTCACAAAAAAGCAATTAACTATAGGTAGAGTTATCATTTAACATCACTTCATCTTCTAGGAAACACCTTAAATACTGTATTTCAGACTTCCACAACTACTGCTCTTTCTTTGGTGCATAATTTATGAATGTTTTTTTGGGAGAAAATACTCAGTTCTTCTTCAATTATATAAGAATTCCTTTTATTCAAGCTGATAATATACAAAATAAGCATACTGCACTCAACCAAAAACATCCATAGAAATAATGCTGGTTAAAGCTATTCAGTTGTTAGTTTATGCTTTCTTCTCTTCTCTTTATATTTTATTCCCTCTCTATTGTAAGAAAAAGCAATCTTCAATGATTCTTTAACTTATGATATGCTTGTATAGACAGGAAACACAACAGTCTTCTTGGCTTTTGAATTTATAAAGAGTATGCTCTTTGAAAAGAGAGAAGAAAGAAGAAAATTTTCAAAGTAGCAGAGGGACATGCAGATGCATTGATATAATAATCCGTAAATTAAATAGAACTTATATTGCTTCCCTTCTGCCCACAAGGTATTAATCAACCCAACCATTTGGATTGATATTAAGAAGAGATTGAATAGAAAATCCTTCCCCTTCTTAAATTTTGATATTGATTTCCAGAAAAACTGTCAGACTGTTGGAAAACTAACCAATATTTTCTGCACTTCCTTAAATTATACATGAATTCACTCTAGAAAACCCATTAGAGCCAGTAGGTTTAAAAAAAAATGTCCAGCAATATTTCTATAATTAGCAGTTACAGGATTGTGAATACTTGGTAACCCAGACATTTAAAAAATGCAATCTGGTAAAAATTTCCCCAATATCCCTTTGTTTCATTTGTTCTGAAATGTAAGATTGGCAGAACACATAATTTTTGTACAGATTCTGCTTTGGCTCTGAAGACTGTCCCCTGAGACCATCTCCAATTTTTCACTATTATAAATACGCTCTGTTCATTTATATCTTTTCCTTATGGAACAAATTCTTGAGTCAAATAACTGAATCACAGGTTAAGCTATATTTAAGACACTTGATTGATATCAACAAACTTTTATTAGTCTCATGGCATATAAAATATCTTTCTCATTATATAATCATCAGCATTAACATTAGTATTTTACAAATTCTTTGTTAATTTAATAGGAGAAAATTGGAATCTCACTGATCTTTAATATACTTATCTTTGATTAACAGAAAGGTTGAATAGTTTTCTTATTTATTACCATTGTACTTCTTCTACGTTACTTTTTTATTTTACTTTATTTTTGCTGCACCGCATAGCATGCTGAATCTTAGTTCCCCAACCAGGGATTGAACCATGCCTCCTGCAGTGAAAGTGTGGCCTCCTAACCACCAGACCACCAGGGAAGTTCCATTACTTCCCTATTTCTAACAATTTTAAATTAAGGACCTTAGTGTTTCTTACAAATTTATATAATTAAATATATTTAAATTTCTTGAAAGGATGTTAAACGTTTGCTACACTTGCTAAAATGTATCTTGCTTGTTCAGTATGTTTTAGTATTCTTCTTGATATTTTAACATTTATTATGCTCTTTGCATATTAAAAATGAATAATACAGCCTCTGAGTAATTCACTGTGAATTGAAGGATACATAGGAACTTTTCAGGTGAAAAAGGAGAAAAATATCTCAGAGGAAAACTAAAACAAGGACTGGATCTATTTGAGTAAGAGGCAGAGGTGTGTGTTGCTGAAACATAGTGAGCTAAAGGGGTAGGGGTGGGTCAAGTGGCCAAATATCAATTTTCTGTAAGACATTTAACCAAATGTACAACTTTTCAAATTACTACTCTAAAAAAAGTTTTTTATTCATTTAAAATTCACAGAGTCTTTTCCCAAATGGGAAACTTTTAGCCTCTTTCTATGTTTTCTGAAGATTTTTATATTTATCAGTTTGTTTTCTCTCCAAGGACTTCCCTGGTGGCTCAGTGGTAAAGAATCTACCTGCCAATGCAGGAGACACAGATGTCAGTTCAACCCCAGAGTCGGGAAGACCCCCTGGAGAAGGAAATGATAATCTGCTCCATATCTTTGCCTGGAGAATCCCACGGACAGAGGAGCCTGGCAGGCTACAGTCTGTGGGGTTGCAAAGAGTTGGACATGACTTACCCGCTAAACAAAGACAATTTCTCTCCCTAGCAACATTTTAAGTACTGTTTATGCTCTCAAAAGATAAGGTTCATAGTTATTTCAGTACACTTAGGAATTTAATTAGCAGTCAGAAAAATATATTTCATAGTAATATAAAATCAGAATGTCACCTGACAACTTTTCAGTTGATACTACTTTCTAATTCCATTTTTTTATTATGATGAAATAACACTTAATGTAAAATTAACTGTATTAACCATTTCTAAGTGCATAGCTCAGTGTTACTAAGTATATTCATGTTGTTGTACAACCATCACCCGCCTACCTCCAAAAGTCTTATAATGTTGCAAAACTGAAACCCTGCATCCATTAAGCAGTAACTTCCCAAAAGTCCTCCTTCCAGTCCCTGGCAATCACCATTGTACTTTCTTTTTTTCTTTTCATCTCCCCTTTTTCCCTCAGCCTCTGTTAATCACCACTCTAGCTTCTATTATTATGAGTTCAGCAATTTTTTTAAAAGATTCCACATATAAGTGATATCATACAGTATTTGTCTTCTTTCCCTTTCCGTATTTCACTTAAATAATGCCCCCCAGGTTTATCCATGTTGTCACAAATGGCAGTACTTCCTTCTTTTTATGCATGAATAATATTCTGTTGTATATATACAACACATTTTCTTTATCCATTCAACTGTTGATAGACATTTAACTTGTTCTCATATCTTAGCTATTGTGAATAATGCCACAAGGACTGTGGAAATGTAGCACTCTCTTCAAGAGAGTGATTTTATTTACTTTGTATATATACACAGAAGTAGGATTGCTGGATCATATAGTAGTTTTTCTTTAAATTTTTGAGGAACCACCATATGGTTCTCCATACACAGAAGTAGGATTGCTGGATCATATAGCAGTTGTTCTTTAAATTTTTGAGGAACCACCATATGGTTCTTCATAGGGGCTGCACCAGTTAATATTCCTACCACCAGTGCACAAGGGCTCCCTTTTCTCCATATGCTCACTAATACTTGTTATCTCTTGTCCTTTAAGTGGTAATCATCCCAAAGGTATAAGGTGATATCTCATTGTGGTTTTGACTTGGCATTTCCCTGATGATTAATGAAGTTGACCACCTTTTAATATACTTGTTGGACAATCGTATGTCTTTGGGAAAATGTCTATTCAGATCCTTTGCCCATGTTTCATTTGGGTTATTTGGGAGTTTGTTTTGTTTTTGCTGTTGAGTTGTAAGTGCTCCTTATACATTTTGGATATTAACCCATTGTCAGATACACATTTGCAAATATTCTCTCCCATTCTGTAGGCTGCCTTTTCATTTTGTTTATTGTATAGTTTGCTGTGCAGAAATTTTTTAGTTATGACACAGTCCCTCTTGTTTATTTTTGCTTTTGTTGTCTGTACTTTTAGTGTCAGATCCCCAAAACTGTTCCATGATCAACGTCAAGGAGCTTGCCTCCAATATTTTCTTCTAGGAGTTTTACAGTTTCAATTCCATCAGGATTATGTATATGCTTGGATCTACCATATCTAAGCTTCTTTATGACCATTTAAGTTTATCTAAATCACAAAAAGCTTTAGGAATCCCTCTGTAGATGTCACCAGTAATAAAACTATACTTATATTCAGATTAATCTTTTTAATTTTTTTGCCTGCCTCTTAACTAGTTTTTAACTTGGATACAGGGGATAAGAATGCTATTCATCAGCCACCTAGTATTTCAACATTTTGGATCTTTGCCTTGAAATTTTGACCTGATATTTAGAGAAGAAAAAAAAAATCAGGCTTCTAACAAAGCCTGGGCAGGGAAGGGGGTGGGCATCAGGTTTCAATGCGAGTATGTCATGTGAGGCATTGAACTTATTGGGTTGCAGCACTTTATTTTGCAGTAGGTTTTAAACCGGATCAGACAGGACAGGCCTCAGTAAGCATAAAAAATAGGGAACTCTGGCTGCCCTTGCCCTGACCCACACTGGCTTAGCTTTTAACCAAGCAAGGTCTGCTGACAAAAGGATTAAATGATCAAAGGAGAAGAACATTTAGTCCTAAAGGCCTATATAAAAACAAACTGAGCTTTTCCAGTGTTTGAGCTTTCTAAGTATTTGTGTATTGAGTAAAAGGGGAAAAAATAAAACTTTTGCTGTTCTCACAGGCAAATATACATGCTGATTTTGAAGTTTCTGAGGTGTTCATTTTTTTAAGGTGCAATGCATGTTAATTAGACACATATACACTGCAATATGATTACCACCATAATGTTAGCTAACAGTTCCATTTGTCACATGATTTTCCTTTTTTTTTTGTGGTAATAACATTTAAGATCTAGTCTCACAAACTTTCACATTTGAAAATGGGGGCTTTCACATTTACAATACAGCAATACAGTCTTATTAAATAAAAATCACAATACTGTGCATTAGATCCCCAGAACTTATTCATCCTTTAACTGAAAGTGTGTTAGACCAAGGTCTACCAATTTCTCCCATTCCACCCATCCCCCCCAAGCTCTGGTAATCATCATTCTACATTCTTTTTCTACAAGTTCATCTTTTTTAGATTCTACTTATAAGTGATATCATAATTCCACCTCTGGGTATATATCTAAGGAAAATGAAAACAAGATATCAAAAAGATATCTATATTCCAATGTTTATTGTGGTATTATTTACAATAGCCAAGATACAGAAATGAACTTAGGGTCTGTCAAATGATGAATGGATAAAGAAGATGTGAGATATATATACACGTGTGTGTGTGTGTGTATGTGTGTGTGTGTATGTGTGTAATGGAATAATACTCAGGCATGAGAAAGAAGGAAATGTGCTTTTAAACTTGCAATAGCAGAAAGAATCACAAGAGAGACGCCAAACTCCTTGCTCTTGCGTCAGGCATGAGTAAGTAATGCTAGTTTAGAGGCCTCAAGTTCAGTTCCTCTTAATACAATTTTGAACCATATTGATAATCCAGTCTTTTGGCTTTTCAGTATGCTCAAGTCTAAGATATCACCATGTCCTCTTGACTGGGACCTTTGATCGATTAATACATTTGGTCCAAAGTCTTAATGCTCCCAGGCTGTCTTCCCATTTAGAAAAGAAGGGCCGATTTGTTCATGAAAAACTAGAAAGAACTGTGCTCTGTGTGCTCAGTCATGTCTGACTCTTTCCAACCCTTTGGACTGTAGCCTACTAGGCTTCTCTGTCCATGAGATTTCACAGGCAAGAATACTGGAGTGGGTTGCCATTTCCTCCTACAGAGGATCTTCCCAACCCAGGGATCAAACCTGTGTCCCCTGCATTGAAGGCAGATTCTTTAACACTGAGCCAGGGGTGAAGCCCCAAGAAATAGATACTTAAAATAAGGACAACACACTACTTGTTGCTGTTGAGATAAAGAAATACTTGAATGAAATGTATTTATTTGTAGTAGATTTTGTCTTAGGGCAAGGTCATGATTTTGCTTTGTGTTGAGAACAATCCTCTATTCTCATTTCTACATGTGTTATGACTCAGGTACTAACTGTTCTGTGTTCCAAACAATCTCTTCAGTAAGACTTCAAATAAATTCCTTTTTGATGTCATTTAGCCCAATTAAACTTTGTTCAAGCTCGCTCATGATTTTCAACAGAAAAATACTTAAGGAAATGGAAAAACTGTGACCTGGATCAAGCTTTTTGGAAAATCTAAATCTCAAATAGGGATAATTAACAGGTGTTAATATGCAACTTTTGGAGGGAAAAGTGATGGAATGTGGTTCTCTAGGTCAAGGTGTGGCATGTAAGAAATGAAAGAAAGATACATTGCTTAATCCCTGACTACTTAAATTATTAACCAGATTATAATAAATGCAAAATCCTTTTGCAAAAATACTCACACATAAAAGGTTATCAGTTCAGTTCACTTTAGTCACTCAAACGTGTCCGACTCTTTGCGACACCATGGACTGAAGAATGTCAGGTTTCCCTGTCCACCACCAACTCCCGGAGTTCGCTTAAATTCATGTCCATTGAGTCGGTGATGCCATCCAACCATCTCATCCTCTGTCGTCCCCTTCTCCTCCTGCCCTCAATCCTTCCCAGCATCAGGGTCTTTTCAAATGAGTCAGCTCTGCATATCAGGTGGCCAAAGTATTGGAGTTTCAGCTTCAGCATCAGTCCTTCCAATGAACACCCAGGACTGATCTCCTTGAGGATGGACTGGTTGGATCTCCTTGCAGTCCAAGAGACTCTCAAGAGTCTTCTCCAACACCACAGTTCAAAAGCATCAGTTCTTCGGCACTCAGCTTTCTTTATAGTCCAACTCTCACATCCATACATGACCACTGGAAAAACCATAGCTCTGACTAGATGGACGTTTGTTGGCAAAGTAATATCTCTGCTTTTTAATATTCTGTCTATACTGGCATAATTTTTCTTCCAAGGACCAAGCGTCTTTTAATTTCATGGCTGCAGTCACCATCTGCAGTGATTTTGGAGCCCAACAAAATAGTCTGTCACTGTTTCCAATGTTTCCCCATCTATTTGCCATGAAGTGATGGGACCAGATGCCATGATCTTAGTTTTCTGAATGTTGAGCTTTAAGCCAACATTTTCACTCTCCTCTTTCACTTTCATCAAGAGGCTCTTTAGTTCTTCTTCACTTTCTGCCATAAGGGTGGTGTCATCTGCATATCTGAGATTATTGATATTTCTCCCAGCAATCTTGATTCCAGCTTGTGCTTCATCCAGCCCAGCGTTTCTCATGATGTACTCTATATATAAGTTAAATAAGCAGGGTGACGATATACAGCCTTGACGTACTCCTTTCCCTATTATTATATACCTATTACATATATTTAATAATGAAAATGATGACTGATTTACCCAGCACTTGTATGTACACACATAAATATAATAATGTTCTATCAACAACAGCATTCTCCTCTTCATATTTGATACAGTGAGGTATATCATCATATGTGAAGTGTCAGACTCAAGGTTTTCTCTGAGGTCAGTATAAATTCAAAGCCTGCAGTTTTTCCATTACTTCAAACTGCTTCTCCAGCAGTAGGCAAAGGAGTATTAAAGATGGACTAATTATAAGTAAATAAGCTGATATATCTTTTAACTTACTATCGATAATTGCTTAAATTTCCTTTTCATTTTTATATTATTTTTCACCATAACAAATACAAAACTGGTTTCCTATATGTCAACTCTCTTTATCCATGCCTCTCTATCTTCAGCTTCTTCCTTTTCAAAGTGAAAACTGCACTGCTAAACAATGGCTTGTCTGGCTCAGAATCTCATCTAGTGTCAATTTTAGTCAGCGACAGATGTCCATTGATAAGAATTTTATCTCTGAGAGTTTCTACCAAGTCACAGCTGATTCTTTACACAATTGGCTGCTTCACAGCTGGTGAAAATAGGGTACTGAATAACAATAGCCACAGCCCTGTTACATTTTGTTCTCCAATAAACTTATAATGAGAAATCAATGGAAGGGAAGAAAAAGCCTGGAATGGATTAATGATAATGGGAAGATTTAACATGAACTCAAACTTCAGGGCCCTTCACTTGCACAGGTCCTTTCCAAAGCTCTGTCTGGTAATGATAAATTTACAGAATTTTTCTTAAAGAGTCACCTCATTTCAAATTATATAAGCTTTATGTTCCACAAAGTCTAGATTCTTTAATGTGAAATCTGTAAGTGATAGGAATATTTCTAGCTCAAATTCAAGATCTACATCAAGAATAAACAGATAATGGAAAGAAGAAAAGGAGAGGAGCAATAAAAGGGAAAAATGACAGAGCTAATTTTTTTTAATGGAAAGTTTGAGAATAATCAAGAAATCATTGAGAAGAACCTATTGAGAAAGAAAAAAACAATTAACATGAAATTAGGGACTAAAGAAATATTTTTTTTATCTCTCACTTAGGAGCATTTCTTGGCAATAAAATTTCCACATCAATTCCCCACACAATTGACCTCAAGTATATTTAAATTTCGATTTGTCATAGAGAATTTAGTGTAAACTTTTAATCAGGAGTTATCTTTCTATAAGTCTTAGATACACACACAAAAGCTGAAACTCAGCTGCATCACAAGGGCACATCACAGGTAGATAATAAAATAGAACAGGCCAAGTAATGACAGAAAACTAGCTTTCATCAGAGAGATCCAGAGCCTTCTGATCTCCCTGACTTATGAACAAAACCTTCAGTCATCTCAATTGTGAAATGCATTGTTTTTTTCCATAATGCATGCACTCAAAAAAGTTCTTCTTTTTTTCCTTTTTACTAAAATTGGAATACATGAAAATAAAAGAACAACAGAATGACTCTTTCTTGCCTAAACATACTCTTGTTTTGTTCCAATTTGCAGTAATGCTTTGTCTCTATGCCACTTTTCTGTGATCTTTGCTTACTTCATGCACAGTTTGTCTCTACTGTTGCTGTATCTTTCCCTAGTTTTGCCAGCTCCTGAAGGCCTTCAGGAAAGCCACAAATAGAAATGCATGAAACCACAATTAATGATAGTTAACTCAAGTATAAAGGCCTTTGATAGCTAAACAATGGATATTCCACTTTTCTCAAATGACAATTTGCATATAACCCAAAACTCTTGTATACTGTGCTAAAAAGTCATCTTTCTAAAGAGAAGAAAGGCTGGATTGGGGAGGGGTCTATAAATTAAAAAGATACTTAACAGAAAAGTAAAAGAGACACAAAGTACCCTGTATCTTGAAGAGATATAAAGGATTTGGAAGAGTGGGGAGAATTTATTAGCATAGAGAGGGAAGATTAATTTCACCCAGAAAATTGCAGAAAGTGATTTCAGCAAATAAACATGGAGAAGAAATCTCTTATAACTAATTTTACATCATTCTATGGAATGATTCATTAAAAAAATTTTTGTTAGTTTCAAAGACACAAATTTAGGATGGTCTTATGTATTTTCTGTACTGGTTTTTTGCATGCACATGCACAGGTGTGTGTGTGTGTGTGTGTGTGTGTGTGCGCGTGTGCGTACGCAGCAGAGGGGAGTGATAATCATGCCTAGACAGAAAAAAAATATTCTTCCTACTTTACTGAGATCTATTTGACATATGACATAGTGTAAATTTAAAATGTACACCATGTTAATACTTATATACTGCAAAATCAATATCATGATAGAGTTAGCTAAAATCCTCAATCATGTCACATAATTACCATTTATTTTTGTGGTGAGAACAGTTATATCTACTCTCTTAGCAACTATCAAGTACCTAATACAATGTTGTTAACTATAATAACCATGCTGTAAATTAGATCCCCAGAACTTATTCATCTTATACATGGAAGTTTTTATGCTTTGATTGACATTTCCCCATTTCCCCCACCCCCGAAGACCCTGGTAACCACCATTTTATTCTGTTTCTATGAGTTAGGCTTTATCAGATTGCACATTTAAGTGATAGCATGTAGTATTAAGCTTTCTCTGCCTGACTTATTCCCCTTTGCATAATGAACTCAAGGTTCATCCGTGTTGAAGAAATGGCAGGATTCCTTCTTTTTCATGGCTGAATAATACTCCATTGTGTGTGTGTGTGTGTGTGTGTGTGTGTGTGTGTCCGTGTGTCTGTGTGTCTGTGTGCATGTGTATCACATCTTCTCTATTTATTTATTGACAGACCCTTAGGTTGTTTGCATATCCTGGCTATTATGAAAAATGCTTCAGTGAAGATGGGAATAAAGAGATCTCTTCAAGACAGTGATTTCCTTTCCACTGGAGAGATATCAAGAAGTAGGACTGCTGGATCATATAGCAGCTCTATTTTTAATTTTTTTGGAATCACCATACTGTTTTCTATAGTGTCTGTACCAATTCACATTCCCACCAACAGTGCACAAGTGTTTGTTTTTCTCTATATTCTTGTCAATACTTGTTATTTTGTGTCTTTTTGGTGACAGTTGTTCTAACTAGTATGAGATGATCTCACTGTGGTTTTGATTTGCATTTTCCTGATTATTAGTCATGTAGAGCATTTTTTTATGTATCTGTTGGCTATTTATACATCTTTTTGGAAAACTGTCTATTCAGAAATAAAGAAAATAATTACATTCACAATAGAATAAAAAAATACATAGGAATCAATTTAATCAAAGAGGTGAAAGAGCTACACACAGAAAACTGTAACACATTGATGGAAGAAATTAAAGAAGATACAAATAAAGGGAAAGATACCCCATGGTCATGGGTTGAAAAAAAATAATATTGTTAAAATGTCCATAACCCAAATTTATCTATAGATTCAATGCAATCCCTACCAAAATTACAATGAAATCGTTCACAGAGACAGAAAAACTACCTTAGAATTTTTTTATGGAGCCAGGAAAGACCCCTAACAGCCAAAACAATCTGAAAAGAAAAACAAAGCTGAAGGCATCATACTTCCTGATTTCAAGCTATGGAACAAATATATAGTAACAAAAACAATATGGTACTGGCATAAAAATATATAAATAGACCAATGGAACAGAATCAAGAGCTCAGACATAAACCCTCACATATATGGGTAACTAATATTTGACAAAGGAGTCAAGAAAACTCAGTGAAGAAAGAATAGTGCCTTCAGTAAATGGTGTTGGGAAAACTGGAAAACCGCATGTAGCAGAATGAAATTGGATTAAAAAGCATTAATTAAAAATAAGACCTCAAACCATAAAGCTCCTAGAGGAAAACAGCTCCCTGACATTAGTCTTGGCAAAGATTTTTTCAATATGACACCTAAAGCAAAGTAACAAAAGCAAAAATAAGTAAGTGGGATTATACCAAAAATAAAAGGCTTCTTTCTGCACAGCAAAGGAAATGATCAACAAAATTGAAAAACAGCCTATGGAATGGAAGAAAATATTTTCAAGCTCTATAGAAGGGGTTAATATCCAAAATAAATTTTAAAAAACTCATAAACTCCAGCAGCAAAAATAACATACAGTCTCATTTTAAAATAGAATATAAAAAAAGACTGTGGTAAAAGTAATCATAAAAAATTGATATACATTATCATGTAGTATATTCCAGACATTTTATATTACTTCATTATTAAATTCATAAAACATCCCAATTCAAGTATAACACATGATAAAAATGAGGTACACATCTATTCTATATGTACCTACATTCTATTCTACACATCTATTTACTATGTTGTTCAACACTACACAGTGAAGTAGTTTAGAAGCACTGCCATGACTTCAGGTCTTTTTGATGCTAAATGCTGTGTTTTTATCTTATTAACTCTAGCTCATTAAGAGTATACTCTTATGCTCCAAAAGAAAGAAAAGTAATATTTTATAATGCGTAGATATTTGCCAATACTATTTTATGATTAATTATGTACTAGGCTCTAAGAAAATCAAGTTAAGTAAACAAGAGATGATCTATCACATTTTGAACACATTTCACTTTTTTCATTTACAAGATACAATTTTGCTTATTATCCTTTATATCTCTCATATAGAAATAGGAAGGCATATCTAATATCTTTATCTCTCATATAAAAAACACAACTTAGATACTTATTGTGTAGGACAGTATATTTAGGTTAAATATGATTATATCCTCTCCTTCAAATCCTTTTCACCTGCCCCAGTAGCATATGCTAAAGGCTTAACATTAATGGGACTGAGAGTTATTAAGGAATTTTTTTGCTTTGTATCCATGAAATTGCACAGTTATCAGTCACAGGAGTTCAATGAAATCATATGAATGTACCATCCCTGTTTACATATATCATTTCATATAGTACATAATTAAATCACACAACTAAGCATATTGGGATTGTGCCAAAGTATACATGAAGCCACCTCAAATCCTCCTGGGCCCAGGAGATGATTGCATGTTACCCCTTTTTATTTGGGGGAAGTGGAAGAGAAGGATGGAATATATGATTAATATATGATTAGTGTTTTGAGGTGGAAGTTATAAACAAGATTTCCAGACCTCTGCCATAAATTATGTGTGCCAAGTCATTTCAGTCGTGTCTGACTCTTTGAGACCCTATGGACTGTAGCCCACCAGGCTTTTCTGTCCACAGAATTCTCTGGACAAGAATACTGAAGTGGGTCTAGGCATACACACCGAGGAAACCAGATCTGAAAGAGACATGTGCACCCCAATGTTCATCACAGCACTGTTTATAATAGCCAGGACATGGAAGCAACCTAGATGCCCCTCAGCAGATGAATGGATAAGGAAGCTGTGGTACATATACACCATGGAATATTACTCAGCCATTAAAAAGAATTCATTTGAATCAGTTCTAATGAGATGGATGAAACTGGAGCCCATCATACAGAGTGAAGTAAGCCAGAAAGATAAAGACCAATACAGCATACTAACGCATATATATGGAATTTATAAAGATGGCAACGATAACCCTATATGCAAAACAGAAAAAGAGACACAGATGTACAGAACAGAATTTTGGACTCTGTGGGAGAAGGCGAGGGTGGGATGTTTCAAGAGAACAGCATCGAAACATGTATATTATCTATGGTGAATCAGACCACCAGCCCAGGTTGGATGCATGAGACAAGTGCTCGGGGCTGGTGCACTGGGAAGACCCAGAGGGATCAGGTAGAGAGGGAGGTGGGAGGGGGGCTCGGGATGGGGAATACATGTAAATCCATGGCTGATTCATGTCAGTGTATGACAAAAACCACTACAATATTGTAAATTAGCCTCCAACTAATAAAAATAAATGAAAAAAAATAAATAAAACAAACAAACAAAAAAAGAATACTGAAGTGGGTTGCCATTCCTTCTCCAGGGGATCTTCCCAACCAAGCAGTCAAACTTGCGTCTTTTACATTTCCAGCATTGGCAGGCAGATTCTTTAACACTAGTGCCACCTAGGAAGCCCACCATAAATGTGAAATTAACACAACACTGTAAAGCAACTAAATCCCAGCTAAAAAAAATAATAATCTCTTGCCTTTTCCCCTTTCACAGCAACCTTGGAGTTCACGTGTAGAGTGAAGTGAAAGTTGCTCAGTCGTGTCCAACTCTTTACAACCCCATGGACTATACAGTCCATGGAATTCTCTAGGCCAGAATACTAGAGTGGGTAGCCTTTCTCTTCTCTAGGGGATCTTCCCAATGCAGGGATCGAACCCAGGTCTTCCACCCACATTGTAGGCAGATTCTTTACCAGCTGAGACACAAGGGAAGCCCAAGAATACTGGAATGGGTAGCCTATCCCTTCTCCAGTGGATCTTCCCAATCCAGGAATAGAACCAGGGTCTCCTGCATTGAAGGTGGATTCTTTACCAACTGAGCTGTCAGGGAAGCCCTTACATGTAGAGGAGAGCTGTGATAAAGAGTTTGATTCAATTTTTGATGTGTGATTGCTAAATGCTTTCAAGCTTCACCCTTCCCTTTTTTCCTTCTGACCCACACTGGGGCAAGCTGAGAAAAATATCTGGGTTTTCCTTCTTTTGATTCAAAGGGTAAATTCAAACTATGATTCAGTTCAGTTCAGTTCAGTTCAGTCGCTCAGTCGTGTCCAACTCTTTGCGAGCCCATGAATCGCAGCACGTCAGGCCTCCCTGTCCATCACCAACTCCCAGAGTTTACTCAAACTCATGTCCATCGAGTCGGTGATGCCATCGAGCCATCTCATCCTCTGTCGTCCCCTTCTCCTCCTGCCCCCAATCCCTCCCAGCATCAGGGTCTTTTCCAATGAGTCAAATCTTCGAATGAGGTGGCCAAAGTATTAGAGTTTCAGCTTCAGCATCAGTCCTTCCAATGAACACCCAGGACTGATCTCCTTTAGGATGGACTGGTTGGATCTCCTTGCAGTCCAAGGGACTCTCAAGAGTCTTCTCCGACACCACAGTTCAAAAGCATCAATTCTTCGGCGCTCAGCTTTCTTCACAGTCCAACTCTCACATCCATACATGACTACTGGAAAAACCATAGCTTTGACTAGATGGATCTTTGTTGGCAAAGTAATGTCTCTGATTTTTAATATGCTATCTAGGTTGGTTATAACTTTCCTTCCAAGGAGTAAGTGTCTTTTAATTTCATGGCTGCAATCACCATCTGCAGTGATTTTGGAGCCCAAAAAAATAAAGTCTGACACTGTTTCCACTGTTTCCCCATCTATTTCCCATGAAGTGATGGGAGCAGATGCCATGATCTTAGTTTTCTGAATGCTGAGCTTTAAGCCAACTTTTTCACTCTCCTCTTTCAGTTTCATCAAGAGGCTTTTTAGTTCCTCTTCACTTTCTGCCATAAGGGTGATGTCATCTGCATATCTGAGGTTATTGATTGGCTCAGCCTAAATGAGGAAATGACCCAGCCTAACCTTCTAACTTCCTGAAAACCCTGTGTGAGTTACTACTCTCTGTTCAATCCTTTTGAACTTGCCTTAGTAGTCTTCCCAGCTTTCCCAATAAAGCCTCAGGATGTGAGTGAAAATCTTTCTTGGTGTGTGTGTGTGTGTGTGTGTGTGTGTGTGTGTGTGTTTTCAACAGTCTTGACATCTAAACTAAATTTTGAGTGAGGATCCAATTCATCTGTAAAGAATGACCAAAACAAGAGTGAAGTCCCTACATGGAAGAATCCTGAGTCCCAGAGTGACTTAATAGAGCTCTCCACCACTTATCTAATTGAACTCTGATGTAAGTGAGGAATAATTTTATTAGGTCAATCCACTGATATTTAAGAGCTTCCCTTGTGGCTTAGCTGGTAAAGAATCTGCCTGCAATGCAGGAGACCTGAGTTCGATCCCTGGGTTGGGAAGATCCCCAGGAGAAGGGAAAGGCTACCCACTCCAGTATTCTGGCCTGGAGAATTCCATGAACTGTATAGTCCATGGGATCACAAAGAGTCGGACACAACTGAGCGACTTTCACTTTCACTGATAGTTAAGCCCATTCTAACATGAATAATGCAGAAACTAGAACCTTGACATGGAGTGTTTCTATAACAAAGCTAAAAATTTGCCATTGGAAGTTGAGAGAAGGCATGAGGTGGCAAGGAACCTAACATCAGATACTAGGAAGATGGCATGCTATACATTTAGAAACAGTCAAAGGACGTCCCTGGTGATCCAGCGCCTAAGACTCCACAATCCCAATGCAGGGGGGACCCAGGTTCGATCCCTGGTTGGGGAACTAGATCCCATATGCCACACCTAAGAAGAGCCCAAATGCCGCAACTAAAGATCCTGCTTGCCACAACTAAGATCTGGCGCAGTCAAATAAATAAATAATTATTAAATTTCATTACAAGGAGATTAACTTAAAAAAAAGAAACAGTAACATTTTTGCTTGGAAAAAATAGGAGGCAGACCAAAGACCACTGAGCTTATACTTTGAAGGAAAGAAGTTGAAAAGCAAACTTTAATAGAGCAGATTTTTTGTTAGTAGCTTTATTTGGTTTAAAAAACTGTGAGAGTGCTGAGTTCTGGAAATAATGTCTATTTTAATGGTTAATATAAATGAAGTAGTATAGAAAACTGCATAATTCACAGTCTTACAGTTCTGGGGGAAAAAAAACAGGAGCTTCCAGATTCCACAGTATATGAGAGTAAAAATGGTTTTAATCAACAAAGATCTAATGAGATTTCTCAGTTGAACAGAGTGTCTCTGCCTTATAGCCAAAGGTCTGATTAACGGTATACCCTCCTCCACTCAAACATGATAGCCTCAAGGTATATTCCATTACACTGAAAGAACCATACAAAGGGTAAATGAGTACAGAAATAAGGCAGATATGAAAACAATGACTAGGAAATAATTGTTAAAGAGGTCACTGGCATGTGGAACTGACTGGAAAAACACAGATCAGAAACCTACCAGGTTTTTGAGGGAATTCTATTACTAAATCAACCAAAATGTTCATCTGCCAAAGAAATGTAACTTTCCAGAGAATCTTAAAATAATCATGGCAGAAGAAGGAGACTACAACAGTTACACAGCACTCTAGGAAGGCATACTCTTCAAAACTTAATTTTGATGTCACCAAGAAGAATCATGGATGGAGAAGAACCTCAGAGAGGAAATCCAGGGGCTAGGAAGAACAGTGGACTTAGAAGTTTTTCCCTCAGCCAAGAGTCTGGACTTTCATGATGTTTATTCATTGGAATTTTATAAATGAATGTATAAAGAGCTGCTGTGTGCTTCCATTCGTTCCCTTATAATTAGGGATGGTTATTATTATGATTGTGCTCCTGTTTCAACATTTTTTTAGATGTGGTGTGAAGAGCAGACCGCTTCTCTTTTGAGCTTACAGGCTGTTGTAACACAAGGATTCTCATCAGTATTGGATGTACAGGACTCTGCAACACCCAGAGATCCTAAACTTTGAACTGGATAGAATAACTGGTGGAAGCCAGAGATTTCTCCCTGGAAAAGTGGAATAAGTTTTACACATGATTACCAGAATGGTAGACTCTTGTAGAAACTGACTAGATACTCACCAAACCCACTCCTTCTTCTGAGGCAACTACATCTATATTCTACTTGCTAAACTGAACTCCCCAGCCTCCTTGAATCTATGTGGACTCATATGACTAGTCCCTGCCAGAGGAAAGAAGGTGGCAGTAGTATGCCATTTCTAAATGAAGGCATTTAAAGATGAGTGTAACCCACGTTCATGCTTGACATCTACTCCTTCTGCTGACTGGATGTTATAATGGCAATCATGAAATCATTTGTTCAGTTACTCAGCATGAAAGGAGCTTGGAGACTTTCATCACCTATGGAGGAGAGCCACCTGACCAGACTTTGTATGCATGAGAATTAAACCATTATTATGTTAAAGCCCTCAAAGATTTGTGTGTGTATGTGACCAAAAAATAAATAAATAAATAACGTTAACTGCCCAGATTGACTGCCACAAATATAGTCTTTTTTTTTTTCTTCATAAAAATAGTACATTGGTAGTGGCAGAGTCTGGGGAACTTAGCACTAGCTTTTGTCACAAACAACTTTAAAAAGGAAAAGCACTACATGTGTCATAAAGCAGTAATTTGAAAATATATATTCCTCTATACAGATACAAGCAGATAAGTTCACAGGTTTAAGCAATATTTTCCTTAATTTTCCCTTATTTCATGTTTAAGTACTATTTCATTAGAGGCTCTTCAACAAGGCATGAAGCAGGGCACCCAAAGCCAGTGCTCTGGGATGACCCAGAGGAATAGGGTGGGGAGGGAAGAGGATGGGGGGTTCAGGATGGGGGGGACACATGTATACCTGTGGCCGATTCATGTTGAAGTATGGCAAAACACATCACAATATTTAAAGTTTAAAATAAATTTATTTTAATCCTCCAATTAAAATAAATTAATTAATTTACAAAAAAGCAAGACAATGAGCCCTGATACCTCATGCTTGATGGAGTATTTACTGGACAGGATGAAAGTAGTTAGAGTACTGTGGATCCAGCAGCACTGAGATCCCAAACATGCTCTAATGGGTTGCCCAATACACTAACTTGTCCTAATAAATGCCTGTTTATGTCACTTTTGTCTGTTTTAGAAACTAACATGTTTTGAATATCACTATCAGTTCAGCTCAGTCGCTCAGTCATGTCCAACTCTGTGACTCTATGGAATGCAGCATGCCAGGCTTTCCCATCCTTCACCAACTCCTAGAGCTTGCTCAAACTCATGACCATCTACTCGGTGATGCCATCCAACCATCTCATCCTCTGTCATCCCCTTCTCCTTCTGCCTTCAATCTTTTCCGGCATCAGGGTGTTTTCTAAGGAGTCAATTCTTTGTATCAGGTGGCTAAAGTATTGGAGGTTCAGCTTCAGCATCAGTCCTTTCAATGAATCCTCAGAACTGATTTCCTTTAGGATTGACTGGTTTGATCTCCTTGCAGTCCAAGGAACTCTCAAGAGTCTTCTCTAACACCACATATCACTATAGCCTATCCAATATTCCCTAAAACCACTGCCAGGCTTTTAGGGCATGGAACCAGCAATTCATAGCATCATCTTCTATGTTTGTGCCTAACAGCAGGGTATGGTGGCAGTCATCTAGTCAATAAATTCATGTTTTACCATATCCCCCCTTTTCTGAGGTATGACTCACTGGATGCCCTTTGCAAATTTAAATCCCTTTTGACTAAACAACAGGCTACCTTCTTTTTTTCTCTTCACCTTTCTATAATCTGCAGTGAGTATCTGGTGTTAAATGAAATGACTGATCTGGGGTAACCTCCCCCACTGTTGGGATTCAGACCTCATTTCAAGGACAACAGAGCACACCGGGGATTTTTTTTTCTTTTATAGAAGAAGAATATCCACACTAAATTTACAATGGACTATATTTAGACCTCTCCAGTATAGGTAATTCTTAACTTTAAATATCATTAAATGTCAAAATCATCCATCATTTGATTTTTTTTAGCACAAGCAGGAAAAGATTTGCCTTCTCCTTAAACCTGAAACAGAAAAAAAAGTACATGTCTGTCTCCACACACACGTATTTTACAACACCACAAGCAGAAGGCACTAGAGGCAGCACAGAGTGAAGGTCACTGGCTTACTGTGTAGCCAGCTAATCAATTTGTTGGGAATTAATTAGGACCTCCCAAGCTAGGAGATAAGGAGGAGCTATCAAGAAGGTGTTATGATCCATAATTCCTATCTAGTTTGGGCAAAACATTCCTGAAACTTTTCTGGTTAGGGACAAAAAGAATTAAAGAAAAAAAGAAAAATAGAAGTACTTTTTTGCCTTGATGATACATGATACTTCATGTTCCTTCATTTCAGTCCAATGACTGTTGTCATGCTTGTTCAGTTCTTCTCTCTCCCTGATGAAGACTGGCTGTCTGGTATTGATGATAATTGTGTAGTATGTCTGACTAACAGTCTCAGGGATGTCTCCTTCTTGGCAGAGATGACAAGAAACAGCAGGGAGACTTACTCGGGATGGAATGGAAAGAATACAAAAGTGAGTTTGAGCACAAAACAGGAAAACAGAGATAGCAATAAGAAAAAGGAGCCTTAGAATGGTAATGCTTGATACATTTTAAAGACCATTGTGTTTTTTCCATCCAAGGAAACTGAGACCCAGAGATAATAGAGGGATTGCTGATGACTACAACTATTTCCAGATTTGGTATCTTTTTGTTACTCTTGGTTATCTATAAAAACTGTGTCAGAGAACTATCTCAGAGGTGACAATTCTACCACTGAGGAAAAGTTTGCCTCTTAAGAAGATTTTCTCTGCTCATTCACCTGTTCTTACTTTCTCCCTCCAACTCTCAGTTATCCAATTTTGAGCAATTCTGCTTACCAGAGCTATTGTTTTAAAGGGCTACTGTTGCTTAAGGCACCAGAATGTCACAGAAATATCTCACTGCTTACCTCTATGGTACCTTCCTAGACAAGAGAAAAAGACCATTTGAAAGAAATAATGTAGTTTTGGTAATTTTTGCTTTTTCTGGTTCTCTAAACAACACTGATGTTGATCCACTTCAAGACTTAAGCATCCTACTGCTGGAAAACCAGGTCTGTGAAGATTAGTGCTGGGACCCCGCCTCTGGCATTTGACTACCACAGTCATTTCTCCACACTGGGGGACAAAAAACTGCACTGGGACTCCCAGGTAAATCCCAAAGTGCATGGCTTTCCTGTCTATATCTGCCTTGTTGATTAATTAAACCTGTTGTTTCCTCCTTCCTTTCACTGAGATCCAATTTTTTTAGGATGTGCTCAAATAGCACATTGAAAGTGAAAAGCGTGTCTCTTTCAGATCTGGTTTCCTCAGTGTGTATGCCCAAGAGTGAGATTGCTGGGTCATGTGGCAGTTCTAATTCCAATTTTTTAAGAAATCTCCACACTGTTCTCCATAGCGGCTGTACTAGTTTGCATTCCCACCAACAGTGTAAGAGGGTTCCCTTTTCTCCACACCCTCTCCAGCATTTATTGCTTGTAGTATATTATCTAGGGTGAAACAGATCACCAGCCCAGGCTGGATGCAGGAGACAAGTGCTCGGGCCTGGTGCACTGGGAAGACCCAGAGGAATTGGGTGGAGAGGGAGGTGGGAGGGGGGATCGGGATGGGGAATATATGTAAATCCATGGCTGATTCATGTCAATGTATGACAAAACCCACTGCAATGTTGTGAAGTAATTAGCCTCCAACTAATAAAAATAAATGAAAAAAAAAAAAGAAAGTGAAAAGCGAAAGTCAAAGTGAAGTCACTCAGTCCTGTCTGACTCTTTGCAACCCCATGAACTGTAGCCTACCATGATCCTCCATCCATGGGATTTTCCAGGCAAGAGTACTGGAATGGGTTGCCATTTCCTTCTCCACGGGATCTTACCAACCCAGGGATCCAACCCAGGTCTCCCGCATTGTAGGCAGACGTTTTACCGTCTGAGCCACCAGGGAAGTCTGTTGATCCTTCCTAATGATGAAAATCCAGAAAGTTTCCTTTAGTTCACTGGCTATGGAATGCTCATAAGACTCCCAGGGGTTGTGGTGACTTTGTTTCTAACAAAGTTGCTGTTGTTGTTGTTGCTTTAATCTTGCTTGATTTTGATTTTGACACTAGCATTCACTGACCTTGATATTTGCCTTGTCTTTTACCTCTCTTGGTTGACACAATTCTGTTAAAAGATTAATAAAATCTTTCTTAACAAGATCCTTTAGCAATGAAAAAAACTCCTTAAACTATGCTGATGAAACCATTTTGCACTTCAAAATTTAGTCCCATTATTCTCTAATTGGAAAAGTAGCAGGCTCCTCTAGTTGCACTACAGTTCCAGATATCAAGTTCTTGACAAAATTGCTAAATTGCTGTGTTTAACTGAAACAACTGCTTCCTGGACTTATAATCAGGAATTATTCAACGTGTCCTAAGACCACACATTCATTAGTATGAAATACGCTGCTTCAAATCAAATGGGGCTAAAATATCTACTAACTTTTTTACTCAAAACTTTACTTCAGTGAACAACTGTTTTAATTTAATAGAAAGAGAAATTATGAGAGTACAAAGCAACTTAGTTTTACTCTTCTGAGAAATGGATTTTGTAAAGTGTAAGTGACTGTACTGTGTATACAGAACAACACACACCTGACATAACTGTAATGCTTACACAGTGAAACAGAGAGTCAAGAATCATTCTTGAATCACACTTAGTTTCTTTAGGATGACAAGAAATAATATTATTTGAAAGTCTCATGTTTGTAACTCATTTGATTCTGATGAATATTTAATTACTTCAGGTCTTTTTTGGAGGTTAAGCTTTTGGAGGTTTTAGCTTCAAATGTGAAACTAAAATTTAAAGCTCTATTTCATAACTTTCACTAACATCATGAAGAATGATACTTTTATCCTCTAAAACAATCTTGGTTCCTTTTAAAGATAGCTAAATTTTCCAAAATAAACTTTCATTACAGAAGTTTTATTTTTAAAAATCATCAGGACACTCTCTAACACCATGTACAAAAATAAAGTCAAAATGGATTAAAGACCTAAATGTAAGATGGGATACCATAATACTCCTAGAGGAAAACACAGGCAGAACACTCTAACACAAATTTTAGCAATATTTTTTGGATCCACCTCCTTAAGTCAAAGAAATAAAAGCAAAAATAAACAAATGCGACCTAATTAAACTTACAAGCTTTTCCACAGCAAAGGAAACCATGAACAAAACAAAAACGCAACCTACTGAATGGGAGAAAATATTTGCAAATGATAAGACCACTAAGAGATTAATATACAACATATATAAACAGCTCATACAACTCAACATCCTAAAACAATGAGATTCAAAAATGAGCAGAACTGAATAGACATTTTTCAAAGAGGATATGCAAATGGCTATCAGGCACATGAAAGATGCTCAACATCACTAATCATCAGGGAAATGGAAATCAAAACCATGAGTTTGACTGTTTAAATGGCTATCATCACAAAGGACACAAAGAATGTTCAAGAGGATACAAAGAAAAGGGAAGCATAATCCAAAAGTCTACAAGCAATAAATGCTGGAGAGGGTGTGGAGAAAAGGGAACCCTCTTACACTGTTGGTGGGAATGCAAACTAGTACAGCCACTATGGAGAACAGTGTGGAGATTTCTTAAAAAACTGGAAATAGAACTGCCATATGACCCAGCAATCCCACTTCTGGGCATACACACTGAGGAAACCAGATCTGAAAGAGACACGTGCACCCCAATGTTCATCGCAGCACTGTTTATAATAGCCAGGACATGGAAGCAACCTAGATGCCCATCAGCAGATGAATGGATAAGGAAGCTGTGGTACACATACACCATGGAATATTACTCAGCCATTAAAAAGAATTCATTTGAATCAGTTCTAATGAGATGGATGAAACTGGAGCCCATTATACAGAGTGAAGTAAGCCAGAAAGATAAAGAAGATTACAGCATACTAACACATATATATGGAATTTAGAAAGATGGTAACGATAACCCTATATGCAAAACAGAAAAAGAGACACAGATGTACAGAACAGACTTTTGGACTCTGTGGGAGAAGGCGAGGGTGGGATGTTTCAAGAGAACAGCATGTATATTATCTATGGTGAAACAGATCACCAGCCCAGGTGGGATGCATGAGACAGGTGCTCGGGCCTGGTGCACTGGGAGGACCCAGGGGAATTGGGTGGAGAGGGAGGTGGGAGGGGGGATCGGGATGGGGAATACATGTAACTCCATGGCTGATTCATGTCAATGTATGACAAAACCCACTGCAATGTTGCGAAGTAATTAGCCTCCAACTAATAAAAATAATTGAAAAAAAAAAAAAAAGAAAAGGGAAGCATAGTACACTGTTGGTGGGAATGTAACTTGGTGCAGCCACTAGGGAAAACAGTTTGGACGTTTCTCAAAGAACTCAAGACAGAACTATCATATGATCCAGCAATTCCACTCCAGGCTATAAATCTAAAAGAAACAATAACACTAATTTGAAAAGATACGTACACCTCATGTTCACAGCAGCACTATTTACAATAGCCGAGGTATGGAAGCAACCTAAGTGTTGACTGGAAGATGAATGGATAAAAAAGATGTGGTACATATATACAATGAAATACTACTCAGCCATAAAAAAACAAAATTTTGCCATTTGCAGAAATATGAATGGACTTGAAGGGCATTATCCTTTTTTTTTTTTTGAAGGGCATTATTAGTTAAACAAGTCAGAGAAATAAAGAAAAATACTGTGAGATATCACTTATATGTGGAATCTAAAAATTATACCAAACTGGCAAATGTAACCAAAAAAAGAAGCAAACTCACAGAGAAAAAACTAGTGGTTACCAGTAGGGAGAGGGAAGAGAGTAGGGGTAATATAGGGATAGGAAATCAAGAGGTACAAACTGTCAGGTATAAAATAAGCTACAAGGATGTACCATACAACATGGGAAATATAGCCAACATTTTATAATAACTATAAATGGAGTATAACCTTTAAAAATTGTGAAACACTATATTTATACCTATAACTTATACAATATTGTGCAGCAACTGTAATTCAATTTTAAAAAATAAAGTAACTTAGCCTAGAGATAAAAAATAATTTTTAAATCTCAGTTTAATTTTTTCTGTGATATAGAATATGCAGCTGTAATAAAAAGAGATTTTCTTTAAAAAAAAATAAAGATCATTAAACAAAACGTTGACTATTGAAAGTATTGAGCTGAGGAATGGTAGACACACAAAAAAGAACTTTAAAATCATGATGTTAGACTTTTCTTCCTTTTTAATACACATTCAGTGATATAAGTTTGCTCAAAGCACTGCTTTTGCTATATCCCACAAATTTTGGTAAGTTGTATTTTTATTTTGTTCAAAATATTTTAAAATTTCATATTTTGTCTTTGCTGTGTGTGCTATTTACAAGTGTGTTGTTTACTCTCCACATATTTTGGAATTTTCCAAATATCTTTCTGTTATTTATTTCCAGTTTAATTTTACTGTGGTCTGAGAGCAGACATTACATGCTTTCTATTTTTTAACTTGTAAGATGTGTTTTATGGCCCAGAGAGTGGTCTATCTCAGTATTCACTAAGTCCATATGAGCTTGAGAAGAATGTATACGATTCAGCTGCTGCTGCATGAAGCTGTCTATAGATGTCATTATACCTAGTGGATTGATTCTGTTTTCAAGTTTAGCCATGTCCTTACTGATTTTCTGCCTGCTGAATCAGTCCTATTTATTTATTTAAAAAAAATTTATTGGTTTATAACATAAGCTTCATGTATTCAATATTATATTTTGGCTCTGTATACACTACAGTGTACTCACCACCAAAAGTTCAGTTTCCATCTGTCACCATACTATGGTCTGTCCATTTCTGGAAGGTGTTGGAATCTCTAACTACAATAATGGATTCGCCTATTTCTCTTTGCAATTCTATTTGGTTTTGACTCAAAGAACTTGATGCACTGTTCTTAGGCACATACAAGCTAAGGACTGTTATGGCTCCTTGGAGAACTGACTCTTTTACTATTATGTAATGCTCTTCTTTATCCCTGATAACTCTCCTTGCCTTGAAGTCTACTCAGTCTGAAACGAACATAGATAGCTACTTCTGCTTTCTTTTTATTAGTATTAGCATGGTTTATTTTTCTTCATCTATTTACTTTTAATTTATATGTGACAACTTTCGTGATTCTAAAAATATTTTTATTGTTGATAGTAACTAAATGCTTCTAAATTATCTTTTTTTCCTTTATTTTTTAATTGGAGGAAAAATTTTCAATGTTGTGTTAGTTTCTGACATACAAGGCAAACCAGCCATAATTATACATATGAGCCTCCCTCCCCTTGCCCCATCTCACCCCTCTAGATCACTACAGAGTGTCAAGCTGGGTTCCTTGTGTTATATAGCAACTTATCACCAGCTATCTATTTTACACATAAACCTGTTATACAAAGTGAAGTCACAAAGAGAAAAACAAATACCATATATTAATGCATATATGTGGCTCAGCTGGTAAAGAATCCGCCTGCAGTGCGGGAGACCTGGGTTCAATTCCTGGGTTGGGAAGATCCCCTGGAAAAGGGTAAGGCTACCCACTCCAGTATTCTGGCCTGGAGAATTCCACGGACTGTATAGTCCATGGGGTTGCAAAGAGTCAGACACGACTGAGTGTGACTTTCATTTTCACGGAATCTAGAAAAATGATATCAATGAATCTATGTGCAAGAAAGGAATGGAGACACAGACATAGGGAACAGACTTGTGGACACAGTGGAGGAAGGAAAGAGTGGGACAAATGGAGAAAGTAGCATTGACATATATACACTACCATGTGACTTTATATTTAAAGTGAGTTTCTTGTAGACAACATCCAGTTGGTCTTATTTTTTTTCTAATTTTGTATTGTGTATTGGGGTATAACTAGTTAACAATGTTGTGATAGTTTCAAGTAAAGAGAGAAGGTACTCAGCCATACATACACATGTATTCATCCTCCCCTAAACTCCCCTCCTTACAGGCTGCCACATAACATTGAGTAGAGTTCCCTATGCTATACAGTAGGTCCTTGTTGGTGATCCATTTTAAATGCAGCAGTGCGTACATGTCTATTTTAACTCCCTAACAATCCCTTCCCATCCTTCCCCACCAACAACCGTAAGTTCTTTCTCTAAGTCTGTGAATCTCTTTCAGTTTTGTAAGTAAGGTTCCACATATAATGGGTGTCATAGGGCTTCCCTGGTGGCTCAGTAGTAAAGAATCTGCCTGCAATGCAGAAGGTACAGGCAGGAGACACAGATTTGAACCCTGGGTTGGGAAGATCCCCTGGAGAAAGGAAATGGCAACCCACTCCAGTCTTCTTAACTGGAAAATGTCAATCCATGGGGTCTCAAATGAGTCAGATATGACTGGGTGACTAAACAACAACAGCAGTAGAAGCAATGCCATATGATATTTCTCCTCTGTCTGACTTACTTCACTCAGTATGACATGTTGCTGCAAATGTCACTATTTCATTATTTTCAATGGCTGAGTAATATTCCATTGTATGTATGTACCACATTTCTTTATCCATTCCTCTGTCAATGGATATTGCCTCACAGCATGTGCGTTTCAAAAGTGGCTCAATGGTGAAAAAAATAAATCCACCTGCCAATGCAGGAGACACACATTTGCTCCCTGGATCAGGAAGATCCCCTCAAAAAGAGAATGGCAACCCACTCCAGGATTTTTGCCTGGAAAATCCCATGGACAGATGAGCCTGGCCAGCTACAGTCCGTGGGGTCACAAAGAGTTAGAAACACCTGAGTGACAAAGCCCACACGCTGTCAATGGACATTTAGGTTGCTTCCATGTCTTGGCTGTTGCATACAGTGCTGCAGCGAATACTGAGGTGCCTTTATCCCTTTGGATTATGTTTTTTCCACATATGTGCCCAGGAGTGGAATTGTTGGGTCATATGGTAGCTCTACTTTTAATTTTTAAGGAACCTCCATACTGTTCTCCATAGTGACTATATTAATTTGCATTCCAAAAGTTGGTCTTATTCTTGATCCTCTCAGTTAATTTCTGTCTTTTAACTGGCATATTTAGACCACTAAAGTCTAATGTGATTATTGATATAGCTGTATTAATATATACCATATTTGTTGCTGTTTTCGATTTGGTGACTTTGCTCTTTGTTCATATTCTTGTTTTAGACTCTTTTTATGCTTTCTGTGATTTTAATTGAGCATTTTATGCTTCCATATGATTCCATTTTCTTTCCTTCCTTAGCATATCTGTTACATGCTTTTTCTTTAACTTTTTTTTTTAGTGGTGCAGGCATTCATTTTGATTGCTCAGCGTTGAAGACATATCAGTTGTTGCATATTTTAATATCACTGTTATGTGGTTCTAACTACCCAAAGATATTTATCCAAATGATTAAATTTTATTTGCTAATTTTTTTCTAAATACTGCCTTGACTACTACTATAACTGTATCTATTACTTGCTCAAATTTATTCAAACTTTGGTATATTATTATAACTCTATAAGGTGCATATTATTAACCCTGTTATGTATAGGAGGGATCTCAGGCTCAGCAGAGATAAACATTGCATTGGTCAAACATTTTTTTTAGATTTCGCTATAAGATGTTACAGAACAACCCAAACAAACTTTCTGGCTACCCAATATTTTGCCAAAGGTCATGTGGCTTCTTGGTGGCAAAATAAAGACACCAATTCAAGTTTGACTCCTAAGTATGTATTAATATTACTTAAATCCATATTTTCCAGTGAGTAAGTGCGAAAGAGAGAGAGACAGAGAAAATGGGAGAAATAGAGCAGTTTTCTTAAGTCAAATTAACAAACATTAAAATTAAGACATCTTGTATATGAGCGTCATATAAATGGCACTTCCACAAATAAGAGATGGCATATGTTTTTAACTTGATCTAGTAATTTTAGTAGAATGAGGATGGTAATGTAATGTAGTATAATCTATTTGGAAAGCAGTCTGACAATATGTGCCAAGTATCATAAAAACATTATTAACTTCATTTAATAACTATATTTTAGGAATATCTCTATATAAAATATAACTAAATATAAAAATGTTAATGCATGAAGTTAGGTGAAATCTAATTCATTATAGCAAAAAATTGAAAAACACATGAAAAAATAGAGAATATTGGTAATAAAATCAGATACATCTTGGTTGATTAAATATTATAAAGTCATTTAAATTGTATCTCTAAAGAATATTTAAAATATAGAAATGATTTCTGTTATAATGCTAAGTAAAAAAACAAGATCAGGATAAAAATTGTGTATGTACAGTATAAACATATTTATCTAAAACAAAAACCTCTGCAGAGATGGGAACAAAATACACTCAATGTTAATAGCTTTATTTTGGTGGTACACTAGAATTGGGCATTTTAATTTATGTGTCTTTATAAATTTCTGCTTCAAGAACATTATTTGATCAATCCTTGTCATGTTCATCAGCTTTGTGTACCATCATGCCTAGTTCTGCTATATCTATGTATAAGATACTTGTCATTTGTCCATAATTGAACTTTGAACACTTAGAAGACTTTAGGGGCAATGTTCCTCTCTCTGATAACATTTATCCAAACAGATAATATTATACTTAGGCAGTCTTGTCTGCATAGTATAAGCTACCCATGGTCTGTATTTGATGAAGATTTTTCCAAACCTTCTATCAATACCATGCGAACGTAATTACACAACATGCATGGTCAGTTGTGTCTGACTCTTTGAGACCCCATGGACTGTAGCCCACCAGGCTCCTCTGTCCATGGGATTCTCCAGGCAAGAATACTGGGGTGGGTTGCAAGGCCCTCCTCCAGGGGATCCTTCTGATCCAGGAATCAAACTTGAGTATCCCGTGTCTCCTGCATTGCAGGAAGATTGTTTACTACTGAGTCACCAGGGAAGCCCTGTTGCTTTCATATTTAAGTAGAAAGTCTGTGTGTGTGTGTCTGTGTTTCTGACTGTGTGTGTGGGTGTGCACTCTATCGTGTCCAACAGTTTGCAACCCCGTGGACTGTAGCCCACCAGACTCCCCTGTCCCATGAAATTTTCCAAGCAAGTATACTGGAGCAGGCTGCCATTTCCTTCTCCAGGGAAATACTACTTAGTAATAGAGGTATGTCTTATGGGGGATATTTTTATATTAAGTTATACAACTTTTAAAAAATGTTTTTAACATCTATCACTTAATATAACCTGGAGCTTACACTCAGATAGTGATGAAACTAAGGATATATACCAATTTTGTTAAATGCAAAACATTCTCTGTAAATAGGATCAAAGGTTGGGAGTACAGGTCTTGAGAACAGAGTCCCATACTAAGTAATTACAACTCACTCTGGTTCTCATTACCTCAGATAGCCTCTTTATAAAATGGAATTGTATCTATCTTATAGAACTGTTGGAGGAATTTAGTGAGCTAATACCTACGTGACATTTACACTTAGAACAGTTCCTGTTAATAATAAAAATGTTCATTGTTTGCTATTATTATTATTCTCTCCATTTTTGAAATTCATTTTGTGTTCAAACAATTCTGAAATGTTTCTCTGAACTGCTGTCAGTGCCTCCACAATTCTTCCACAGTCAAGCTATTTATCATTTTTACTCTGTTAGAAGTAACTGGAATAGCGATTCTCAATCGTTTCCTTTTCCCTCAGTACCCACTAGTGATACAGACACGTGGTCACTAGTAACGAGTAACAGAGGACTCGCTAAAACAGTGGTTCTCAGAGAGCCACACTCCATACTGATAAACACTGAATGAAATCAGTAGATTAGATTCAAATTTCTGGAACCTCAGCTTGGCTAGGATTTTCCCTGCTGCTATCTTACTTTTTCTACCTTAAGAATTCAGTTTTCTCTCCCCTACACCATGAAAATGAAGAAAAATAAAAAAGACAGGCCCCAAGAGTAAATTACATTTCCGATAGCTGGGCTCTATCTTGTCAAAAGAAACTATTTTCTTCATTATTCCTGAAGAAGAGTGAGAAGACCTTTTCCTCATTTTCTTTCTTTCTTCAAGACAGTCATTTTGTTCCTTCCTAGCTTTTACCATTAGGAATCCCTAGCTAGAAGGAGTAGGGGTCCAGTATCTTCTTTGGAGCACTCAGAACACACTTGGCCTCTCCCTAAACTTTTCCTTTCCTTTGGGTGCCAGGCTCCTTCTGATGCTTTGTCCCTGCTTTTGCTGTAAAAGTCAACTCAGCCCAGTTTGTTTTTTTCACAAACCACCACACTATTCTTTCCATAATCTTGTCCTTGTGAGGATGGCCCTCACAAAGAAATGTGGTGAGAAAAGCAAAGTTTGTTTGCCATAAAAACATGTAATGGTTAGAAAACAGTATAAATATTCATTAATACATTCTTGGGAAGTTTACCTCGGTTACTCAAGGGGATCCAAACATCTGCTACTTTAAAGAGATGAAAACCATAAGCATGTTAATTGAATCTGGCTCAACAAAGTTGTCTTGAATGAGAGATTCCAGGACGTTCTTATAGCTTTCCTGGGCACATGTGCAGCCCTGCACATGTTTGTGGCTCCGCAGATTCTCATAATTATGTCTGAGCTTTTTAAAGCCCACTACAAGCTTCCCTGGTAGCTCAGCTGGTAAAGAATCTGCCTGCAATGCGCAAGAACCCAGTTTGATTCCTGGGTCAGGAAGATCCCCTGGAGAAGGGATAGGCTATCCACTCCAGTACTCTTGGGCTTCCCTGGTAGCTCAGATGGTAAAGACTTCATCTGCAATGCAGGAGACCTGGGTTCCATCCCTGGGTTGGAAATATCTCCTGGAGGAGGGCATGGCAACCCATTCCAGTATTCTTGTCTGGAGAATTCCCATGGACAGAGGAGCCTGGCTGGCTACAGTCCATGGAATCACAAAGAGTCAGACACGACTGAGTGGCTAAGCACAGCATAACATGGATATATCCTTCCCCAGAAGCTTAAGTTTTTTGGTCAGCCTCCTGTTCGTCCCAAATGGTAAGTGTCCTCTTAGGCAGTAGTGATATTAAGCCATCGCCACTGATTTCGTTTGTTTTTTGACACACGTCCTTAGTTTGGGCTTTTCCCACTGAATGAGTTCTGAGATGGGTCAAATTATAAGAAGCCTTGTAAATGGGTTTTTCCCAGGGAGCTGTCAGAGAGATAAAATAGTTGTAATTCTCTGGGGAGGAGGCTTCAAGAGGAACTGCAAAGCTTTTCTACTTATTCAAGTGTCTGCCAGGCTATTGGTTTTCACAGCTATTAAGGGGATAGGGAAAGTTTCATCACCACAAAGCTCACCTTTCTTTCCCAGATTTCAACTGTCTGTCCTGAATAAACATCTCTCTGATTATGATAGGACTTTAATTGTCAAGGTTCTAAAATGGTTGATTTTGACAATTTTGGCCAGTGTTCTTTTTGTTTTTATGGTTTTCTAGTCATCTTTACTCTACCATTCCAGGGTTCCCACCCCCTCCTCTTTGCTTTTTGAACTCCTGCTGGTAACACACATTGGTCAAATATGCAAGCAAAAGACAAACAGCAAGGGTTTCAGGTAATGCAGTCCACAAAATCAGTCTTCAAGAGCAAAGAAAAGGATGTAGCAATGAAAGGAGTATGTCTGGAGGAGAAATGGGAATATCCACCACATCATTTTTACAGAAACTGATGTATATACCAGAATAACAATTTCTGGCTTCACAATCAGAAGTAATTTTCACATGCACATGCAATTGAAATGACTAGGGCATCCTCTTTCTGTATACAGGAAGCAACATTATAATCAGCAGTCTGCTTGTTTGGCAGGCAATTGAAAAATACAAGTAAATAACAATGTCAAGTTTAGTTTGCTTACAACTTCCATGTCTGAAGTAGGAATAGGCTTGATGATAGAACCACCTTCTCCCTATAAAATACTTGGTTAATGCTAACAGCTTTTTAAAAATCATTGTCCTTTTCCTATACTTTATCAGCTGAGTAAACTCCATTCTAATCAACATCATTTTTCAGATGCTTATTTACTCAGATAAAGTCTTACCAAAATAGAGACATATTCTCTCTCCTTTTTTATATTTTCAAATTATTTTTCATTCACTGGTTTTATGCTTAAATTCTTAAAAAATTATCTTATTTTCCACGTTTTAAGGTTATCAGAGTAATTCCATATTTGTTTTGGATACTGTCTACACTGGATTAGTTATATGAGTCCTTCTGTATGCAAGATCCAGAAATTTACTATAAAGAAGATAAGAATCAAAAATGTGTTCTTTAGACCAGGCTGAATAAAGATGTCTAGACCAAAAGAATCCTTATTAGTAATTTCCCATAGCACAACTGAGTGAGGTTATGTAAAGAATAACACAAATAAAAATGTAACAAAAGATTATTTTATCTATATTGTAGCTTTCTATGGATTTGTCACTTTAAAGACCTACAGACTACTAACATATGAAAACTAATTGTTCAATCATAAAAGCAAAGTTGGCTCAGTAGTAAGGAATTCACCTGCCAGTGCAGGAGACACAGGTTTGATCCCTGGGTTGGGAAGATCTCCTGGAGAAGGAAATGGCAACCCACTCCAGTATTCTTGCCTGGAAAATTCCATGGACAGAGGAGCCTGGTGGGCTACAGTCCATGGGGTCACAAAAAGTCAGCACGACTAAGTGACTCAATACACAAAAGTAAAGTTACAAATTAGTTTTTGTAAGTCTGCTTAGGCTAAATTTTGCTAGAGCAACTTTCAACAGAAAAATTGCAGTGGTTTACTACAACAAAGATTTATTTTTCACTCAGTTTACATATCTATTATGGGCCAGATGTGACTTTATTCCAGAAGCCCTGCCTAAGATACTTTCAGTCTTTTAGCAGATAAAAAAGGATATGAATAGTAAGGTACATTCTGGCCAAAACCTCTTCTCAGGAGTGACCAAGTTGACTTCTACTTACAAATCATCTGGTCGAAACAAAGCATATGGCCAAGCTTAATTCCACAGCACAGAAAAGTGTATTTTTCCAGTGGGAGAGGAATCAAAGTGCAGGGAAACATGGTAAATATGTTTGACAATAACATGATATAACATGCTCTCCTAGTCACTTATCTTGAAAATCAAAGTTATGAGTCTTTCCATAAAGCACCTATGGTACCCACTCTATCCTTCTTATTAGAATTTATAAGCATTAATTATTAATACAGCATATTAATTGAATGTTCCATGGAAATTTTAGGATAGCTAAGGTCCCTGTGGATTAACTTAGTGAATAAGAGAGTTGACATAGATCTGAAGTGAACTGATGAAACAGCACTGCTATCCATGCCAAGTGAAAGCCTGCTATTCTTCTGTCCTTTTCCTTTTAACAAAGGGGGAGAAAACAGTTGCTAGGACACAAACTGCACATCAAGCTTGTGTTCTGTTTGCTTAAGCAAAGAAAACACATCTCCAACAGTAAATAGATTTACCATAAAGTGAAAGTGTTAATCACTCAGTTGTGTCTGACTCTGTGATTCCATGGACTGTAGCTCCTCTGTCCAAGGGACTCTCCAGGCAAGAATACTGGAGTGGGTACTGTTATTTAAAAAAAAATGATTACCTCATGCTTAGTAAATACAAGACATGATAATGAGGATTTAAAAGAAATAACTATCTCCATACAAAGAATTCACTCAGCTAACTTAAGTAAAAGTAGTTTATAAAGGAATATTGGGTAGCTCTAGTGGACGCTGAGAGAAGGTCTAGAGCTAGTGCTCTAAACTGAGAAATAGGACTGTCTTAATCAGGAAAGTGCTGCTGCAGCTATGAGAGCAAACACCACCTGCAATAATAAGTAAGAACTTGACTTTCTAGCCACTTTCCAGCACCAGTGCCATTTCTGCAATAGCAAGTCATCCCTTTTCTGAAAACTAGATGTCTCTACTGCTGAGAAAGCAAGATAGAATAGAATTTCTATACTGGTCCTGTTTCCTCTTGCTATTCACTTTGGAATCAAATTCACCCACAGCACTCTTGGTCACATGCATGTCCCTAACTGAAAGGGAGGCTTGGAACATGACATTCTACTTTCTGTTTGTGAGATATGTAAATTTCACAATGCAGGAATTTCCCCAAAGGTCATAAAACTATTATTAAAGAAAATAATGAGCAACCAGGAATATGTCATATACTTCTACACAAGGAAATAATGGACTACATGTACAAAGGAAGACTGAATGTTAAACCAGCAAGAGAGAAGCTAACTCGATAAAAAAATGAATGGAAGAAAAGAACTCCGGGAAGCTTCAATGAAAGGAGACTGCTCATCAGGTAAATTTAAAACAATATAATTGGTTGTATATTTGTAAAAGGGACAATTTGATCTCATACCTGTTCAGACTTGGTAAGGAAACACTTTACTCAAAAGGACTATTGCAAAGACATTGCTGCAAATAGATAGACTATTTTGATCAAGTCTGTAAGCATCTTGAGACTTCGCAAAAGCAGTTTTTCTTCTATGTAGAGGAGTTAACATATTGGGAATGGAGACAATGGAAGAAAAGGTGGCTATCACAAAGATCAGGGAATGCTTTGTTCTGAATCCTGCCTATTCTCAGGAGATGCTGTTAAGGAAGGGTTGTGCCTAGGTTAGACTGAGGGTGGGCCAACAACATTCAGAGATCAACCAACACTTTGGTTAGCAAGCATTTTGTTCTGATTGGTGGGAGGAGAGGAATAAGTTGTTCTGCTAATAATTTATGACAGTGGTTCCCAACCTTTTTGGCACCAGGGACCAGTTGTGTGGAAGACAATTTTTCCATGGACCAGGGCAGGGGGATGGTTTTGGGATGGTTCAAACCCTTTATTTTGCACTTTATTTCTATTATTGTTATATCAGCTCTACCTCAGATCATCAGGCATTAGACCCCAGAGGTTGGAGACCTCTGATTTATGAGACAAAGAATGAGAATTTGAGAATTTATAGAGATAATGTGCCTGGCCTTGTCACAGGTAAACACGGGGAGCATTCCTGAGTCTTACCTAAGTTGTATGGAGAAGGGTAGTTCTTTGTAGTAAACCCTGGTGGCTCAGATAGGAAAGAATCTGTATGCAATGCGGGAGGCCCAGGTTTGATCACTGGGCTGGGAAGATCCTCTGGAGAAGGGAATGGCTACCCACTCCAGTATTCTTGCCTGGAGAATCACATGGATAGGGAAACCTGGCATCCTGCAGTCCATGGGTTGCAAAGAGTCTGACACGACTGAGTGACTAACACTTGTCTGGGACACAAAATGATAGGGTCCTTCACTGTTTTTCAGGAACACAAAAATCAGCTATAATTCAGCAGTGTCAAATCCCATGCCCTAGCCAACAGAGCGTAGATACTACTCCACCCTGGTCTCTAGTTCTAGAGATTTATTCACTCCAGAGTTAAACCAGAGAGGATACGCATCTGAGGATACCACACACAACTGAGAATAGGAATGAGATGTCACAGTGAAAACATGGGAATCAAGTGAGATTTGTTAATGGAATGGTGAGAACCCACCACTCCCCATTAGCTGAGCTCCCTTCTGCATTTAGTCTGAGAAACTATAAGTCCTAACTAGCCCAGGAGCAAAGGCCTACAAATACTGCCATTCATAGATGAAATGACTGGAATCCTAACCCATTTTGAAGATCAATATTTTTAAAGGCCCATTCATGCATAAAATGTATGTGATCAGCAAACTCATATCTCACTCCAAAATATAAACAAAAAAACAAGAATTTTGACACTTGAGAAAACCTTTAACAAGAGAAATGTGTGTGGGTGTGAGGTGTGGGTGGGTGGCAGGATGGAAACGGGGAGAGGAAAGGAAGTAGGGAGGGGAGAAGAGATAGAGGAAAAATGTTAAAAACAATTCAGGGAATAGAAAATAATATTATTTTTAGAAAAATAGGGAAATACTAAATCCATTGAAGATCTGATAAATGCCATCAAATTTTTTTTTTAAAAATTGAGAGACCAAAAATATGGAATCAAAGTATCAATAAAAAGGTTAGAAGATATTATCAAGGAAGTATTTCACAAAAGAGAAAGTTGCAAAATAGAATAAAGAAAAACATTAAAAATTAGAGGATGACTAAATCTGAATAATAAGAGTTGCAAAAAGAAAGAAATGGAGGAAAAGAAAAAGATTCCAGGGAATTATTTAAACAAAAATAAATTGATCCAGAAGAGTTTCCAGAAATAAAGGACATGAATTCCTTGAACTGAAAGGGCCCACTCAGTGACAAGAAAATTAAAAGCAAATAAACACAAAATTATAAAACACCAGTAATAAAGAGAAAAATCTTAAACTATAATAGGGAGGTGTGATAATAGGGATCACAGATCAGAAGGGCATTGGATATCTCATTGGTAACATTGGCACCTAGAGAGAGGATAGTGAAGAAACACCTAATATTTTTAAGGACAACTATTTTCAATCTAAAATACTGTCCCTAATTGTATTATCAAATGTTGGTCCTTTAATGGACCGGAACCTGGTGGTCCGGAGTCGACGATAAGAAAGTAGGAGAGAGAAAGAAGTTGATATCCCCTGGTTTACGCGGAAAGCCAATAGAGTCCTGTTCTTCGGGAAAGGCATGCCTCTCCTCTTAATTCCTGAATATTCAGGAATTAATAAGGGCCAGAGGGTTCCTGACAGATCCAAAACAGCACACAGGAAGCCTCTTGTTAAATGCTTCCTGACTATCAAATAGGATAGAAAAAAAAATTTAGAATGTCAATGATCACTGTCTAATAGATAAGGAAAATTATGGGAGGATCTATTCCACCAAAAGTTAGAAAGTGAATGATATAAGAGGAATGCATGGAATGTAGGAAATAGGGATACAACACTGGTGAGCGGTGAATGAAATTTTTAGCTGATGCTGAAGGGAAATTCCAGAAAGATAGCTGTAAGCAAGCCTAGAGAATAATTAGTCCAAATTGGAGAAGGAGGATGGAATATTCAAGGAGAGACAAGTCCAAGAAAATGGTGAAACTGATAGGATATTTAATGCATTTGAATACTTCATTGGAGGTTTAAAGCTCTATTGAAAAGACTTGAAGATGAGCTAATGGGGAGATATTTAAGTATCATGTAATTATGTTATAATAAGGCAGATCTTATCATTAAGTTCTACACTAAATGCTTTGGAATTTAGTGGAAGATGTGACCATTCAATCATTTATTCAACAAATGTTACTTAGGGTCTCATATTAATACATATCAGGCATTATTCTAGGTGCTGGAGACACAGCATGGAACAGTATAGAAAAACAGTCCAGTTGGGGAGGAGAAAGCAAATTAACAAAATGAATAAATAAATGTAAAATGCTAAGAAGTAAAATAAAGCATCGATTAAGATCAGGGAGTGTCTAAAGGGTGAAGCATAAGAGAGAAGGGGCTTAAAGGAGCAGCCATTGATGGATAAAGAAGCCTGCTAGACTGGAAAGGGAATTCATTGTTTAAGAAGAGCTTGCCAATTGAACAACTATCCATTATGCTGCTCCATGGATGATTCAAGCCACTTTTTCTGAGATCTGGGAAAGCCTAGTCAGTCCTATAAATGACTGAATACCAGTCTTTTCATCATCCCAGTGATCAATAAGCATCTACTGTGGACATTTATTGGACTGTTTCTTAGAAACAAGCCTTTCGGGTAGTTCTCAGATCAGGAAATTAGCTTGAATAATTTTGAAGCATTAGTCATATAGGTCAAACTGGTCATATAGATTTGGTATACAGATTTTCCAAATGGACTTTGTTGTCAACAGATATAAATTAAAAACTTTAGCTCTGCCATTTTCTCTCTGATTTTGGACAAGGGTAGTGGACTAGGTTTACCAGGTTGCAGAATCTGACATGGAGTTTGGCAAACAGGACATTTAGTAAGGAGTACCTTGGGGATCAACAGCTGGGGAAGGAAGGGGAAAGAAGAGGGATGAAGTATAAGAAAAAGTCAAGCTTCAGGGCAGTCTCGGAGACCCCAACCATTCCCACTGGGAGCTTGAGCACTGGGGAAATCCTTCAGAAATGTCCTAAGTTGAGCCAAAAGAGGTATATTTGTACTCTTTTTTTTTTTCTCATTTATTTAAAAGGAGATTTATCAAGCACAGAAAATGCATCTGACTGAGGGAACAAGGGTTAACATATGGATACAACTTACTGGCACACATAGAATTATTTTGAAGCATTCTGAATAACACAAAGGTAACAAAAATAAGGAAGTCACTTTTTACATAAAGGGAGATTTTTCCACCTGGGGATTTTACACCAGAATGAGAAACTTAGCCACAGCTAGCATTTAAAGGCTACCCTGAGTGCATTCAGATATCTGAAACTATTTTAGGCCTCATTGTCTCCCTGACAATACTTTTTTATATTGAGGTCATTGGAAAATTGGAAACCATCCTGTATAGCAGCTGTATTTTAACTTGTAGTTTATAAAATATCCATTTCTAGAGAAAAACAAGGCATTGTAATCAAAGTTAGTTAAAACTAAAAATGTTGCTTTGTTTTTAGAAGTGGACGTGCCATTACTACCATTAATCATTCAGTCCACTAACATAAGAAATAATGGTTTTCGTTTTTTCTTTCATGATTTGTAAAACCAAATAAGACTAATATTTAAAAGAAATGAAATCTAATTTGCAATTGTTGTTCTTGCAGACAAGAACAACACAATTGTGTCTGACAATTGTGCAGACAATACACAAATGGAAACTCCTCACTCCATACATCAATAATTGACAAAATTATTTAATAAATACATATACTGACAAGTATGAATTAATAAATCCCTATATATTCTATAATGTTTTGAGCATTATGATCAAATTCACTTTAAATATAACATACAGTCTCGGTCCCTTATATTCCTTATTACATAGCTATTCAAGACCAAAAACCCAAAGATCCCAGTTATCCCTTGGTATCTATGGGAGATGGTTTTAGGACCTCCGCAGATACCAAAACCTGTGAATGTTCAAGCCCCTTATATAAATGGTGTAGTATTTGCATACAAGCTACACACATACTTCCATATACTTTAAATCATCTGTAGATTACTTATAAAACCTAATAAAAGGTTAAGTGCTATGCAAATAGTTTAAATGTACATAGTATGTAAATAGTAGCCGAGTATGGCAAATTCATGTTCTGCCTTCTGGAACTTTTTCTTTTTTTTTTCTCAAATGTTTTCCATCTGCAGTTGGTTGAGTCTGCAGATGTGGAACCAGTGGATGTAGAGGACTGTCTGTATGGTCAAAAACTGATACGTATACGTCAGGGTTTCGTGTTGCAAACTGAAAGTGATTTTGGCTTATTTAAGCAGAAAATGAATGTATGGCAAAGATATCTGTCAGCTTACAGAACTGACAGGATGTCTGGAGAACCAAGCTCACAAAATGAAAGCACAGGGAAGCTTGTATAAGACTAAAATGATACAAGTTTTTTTCCACTGCTGCTGAACTCAGTCCCTTGTGCCAGAGGCTTCCATGGTTGTACATCTAATTGTTTCTTTCCTTCACCTTTGTAACACTCTCTAACCAATTAAGTTGTGTTGTTTTGGTTGCCAGAGGCAGAAAAAACAAAATTATCCTTATTTGGTCTTTTTAGTGGGGATTTGGATCCCAGCCTTCACAAAGATTTCAGTTAGGGAGTGTTTCTCCAAAGTAAAGAGGATGATTAGGTGCTGGGAAGTCAAAAGCTGACAAATGTTTGCTATGAAGTAAACATTCTGAAGTTTGTTGGAGTCCAGTGGGCAAAGATGGAGTAGCCAGGAAAGGACATCATGGACAAGGAGTGGATTAAGATGCATTGGCCCTGTGTTTGACACTGGGGTCAGTGGAGCAGGGCAAAACTGAGACGTGAACCTTGCAAGTCCTGCAAGTATCAGAAGCCCCGGCTGCTGCAGTTCAAGGAGAACCAGTGATGAGATCTACAACTCCCTGGGATGGTTTTAACCCTCCTTCTTCTGCCACTCTGAGTGGGTATGTGGCCACTCAAGTCATAATGAGTCATTATTCTGCAGCCTGGTCAATGAAACCCAAGCATTCACAGCTTGATGGGACCATGGAGATCATCTGTGCAGAAAGAAGTTTCTTATTTCAGAGGATAGATATGAGACCCAGGGAGGGAGAGTTACTTACTCAAAACTCATCAGTCAGCAGCAGATTTCAGAATCAGAACCTAGCAACTTGTCTCCAAGGCAGGTGCTAAGTCTACTAAATTTGTTAGGTCTGTCACATCCTCGCTACATCAAGAGCCACTGTCCCGATGAGGTCCTTGCTCTGACTGTCATCTTGGCCTCCTAAACTGTCTGACCCCTTGAGTTATTCCAGGTCTCTGCTGATGTCAGATATATTTTTAAAAGTGAGAGAACTGACGATGCCTTCAGCTCAGTTCAATCACTCAGTTGTGTCTGACTCTTTGTGACGCCCTGGACTGTAGCATGCCAGGCCTCCCTATCCATCACCAACTGCTGGAGTCTAGCCAGACCCATGTCTATTGAGTTGGTGATGCCATCCAACCATCTCATCCTCTGTCATCCCCTTCTCCTCCTGCCCTCAATCTTTCCCAGCATCAGGGTCTTTTCAAATGAGTCAGCTCTTCCCATCAGGTGGCCAAAGTATTGGAGTTTCAGCTTCAACATCAGTCCTTCCAATGAACATCCAGGACTGATCTCCTTGAGGATGGACTGGTTGGATCTCCTTGCAGTCCAAGGGACTCTCAAGAGTCTTCTCCAACACCACAGTTCAAAAGCATCAATTCTTCAGCACTCAGCTTTCTTTATAGTACAACTCTCACATCCATACATGACTACCAGAAAACCATAGCCTTGACTAGACAGACCTTTGTTGACAAAGCAATGTCTCTGCTTTTTAATATGCTGTCTAGGCTGGTCATAACTTTCCTTTCAAGGAATAAGCGTCTTTTAATTTCATGGCTGCAATCACCATCTGCAGTGATTTTGGAGCCCCCAAAAATAAAGTCAGCCACTGTTTCCACTGTTTCCCCATCTATAACCTGCAATGATTTCCCAAATGAACAAAATTCAGACTCCTGAGCTTGATTTCTGAGGTGCTGACTGCACCTTGGGCCTGATCACACTCAGATACCCAAGCTTCAATCTGAGAGTCAAGTCCTTGTCAAGCTCCTTTCATCGTTTGTAGCTGCATATGCTTGACCCTCTCCCTTGACGCTTTACTCCTTCATCCCTTTCCTTTCTGTGAACTTCTTTACATTTCAAAAATCAATTCAAACACAATCTTCCCAAAGAAGATATTTCTGAGTATCCTAGAAAAGCTTTGGCACAGCTTTTTCTGTGGTGCCAGGGCATCCTCATACACACAGCCATTGCAGTCCCAATTGAGTGTATTTGTTTAAATGTTTCTCCTTCTCTGTTTAAAATCTCTAGGATACATATTGAGTAATTCTGAATAAGTAATTAAATCAATTCACCTTGTATAACTTCCAAGAACTTCTATAGGCCCAGGTACATGGACTTGAGAAACACCTTCTGTACTTTAACTTAAACTTCACCTGCACTTGTCAAAGATCATTTATACTTTGAATACTAACCCAATTTTAACATCTTTAGACTGTTACAAATCAAAAGAGTAAATGTTTCCACAAATATAGCTTTGTCATCTTCATTTTGAGAATGGACGCAGTTTTATACATTTTTTAATGAGAAGACGGCTCCCCAAAATGAATTAATAATCTATTAAGACTGAATCATGTCATGAAAAGTAGGTCCAAAATAAAAGTTGAACTTCTTAAAATTAACTAGCATAAGGAGTTGAGTACTTTTAATATATAAATTCTAGAGGCTTGGGGGCACTGTTTAAATTTTAATTTATCTGTGTTTTATGTACTAAACAGACTTTTTATATGATGGCTGCTCAAGGGAGTTGTTAATAAGAACTATACTAGTACACCTTCCCTTTCCCTTTCTCTATGTCCTAACACTAACTTAAAGAAGTAAGAAGTAAAGAAAAAGAAAATGGAGAGGAAGAGCTAAGAACAATAGGAAATGATTCTGACAAAGTAAGCGCCTGGGAAGATTCAGTGTCTCAGTCAGTTATTCTAATTTCAAAAACGTATGGATTTGGAAAATAAAGATTGTACAGAAGAAGTACACAGGGTCTTGAAGAACACAACTAAACTCTTGTTTTCTATTTCAGTAATCAGTGGCATATATTGTCCCCATCAGAATATGGGAATATAAAATGACTGAGATCAGTTACAACACTAAATACCACAATGGCATGAAAACCACATTGACAGGTTTATGAGAGCTCTTAAAGGACAGCTGTGCCTCCCTGCCGCCTTTCCATGGAATGCAAATCAATAGAAAATGGCATTTCAGCATTGCACTCCTGCGAATATTAAATATCAAATGCTTCCCAATGCTGGCAATGAGTGGGCTGCATTGATTTTTTTTCCCCTGACTCCACTGGCATCCTGCTAATGATACTTGCCTCTGTGGACTTTCACTGTATGTGCTAATATGCACCACGGGAAGGATGAATCATATGAGAACCCCTAACCCTGTGAGAGCTGTCTGTGGATAAAGAACATGTGCTCTCAGAACTACAGCCCCTGTTAAAACATATGACTTATGAAAGACTCACACCTACCACAAATTTGTATCTTAATAAAGTGAGTTTGCACCTTTGGAGGTCTGTGTTACGTCAGATCTATGTCTTTTATAGAGGCATAAACTATATAATAAAAGATATTAAAGGGAAAGTCCTCAATAAAGCTGTAAATGATCCTCTAAAGTATTGATTCCCAAACTTGGCTGTATACTGGAATCACCTGCAGTTTATAAAACTCTGGCTACTGGATCCAAGTCCCAGGGATTGTGATTTAATGGCATGGGCTGTGGCCTTAGTATCATCAACTTAAAAAACAGCCACAACCTGAAAGTTGAGAGTTGTTTTATTCAGCTTAAAAATCTTAGGACTTTAAGCCTGGGAGGCAGCACCTCGGAGCTCTGAGAAACTGCTCCGAGGAGGCTGGGGAAGGAGTCAGGACATACACAAGTTTGTAACAAAGCAGGACAGGCAGTTTGAACATCAAAATTTATTTGTTAATTAAGGAATTTAGCACTCTTCTATGTATGGGAAGATGCAAACGTCTGTGCTTACTGAAATAATTTCTTCTTTCATGTGCATCTCAGCTATCTGGGGCCAGCAACCTGTTTTTTGACTTCTCCTATCCCTCCCCACCCACCCCACTCCCCAGCTCCTCGGCAATCACCATAAGGGGTGGTAGCATCTCCTGGATCCCAGGCATTGTTTTCCCTTTTGGGACCCTCATTCACATGTGGAAGCCCAAAATCGGTGATAGCTGGTACATCCTTGTGTACCAATAAGGCAGGAAATGCTGCATTTCACAACATCCAGATTTTTAACTATTTCCCAAGTGATTCTAATGGGCAGTCAAGGTTGAACACCACTGATGTAAAGAATATGTGCTGTGTTCAAGTCTAGAGAAGGCATTTTTCCATTGTGTTAGTCACTGACTACGATTATATATTTGTTTGTAGTCTGGTTCGCTCACATTCACATGCTTGATATGCTTACCCAGCTTCCAGTACTGATAGTGTGTGTGTTTGTGTGAGTGTGTTTAGGAGAAGGGGGTATGTACCACTAGAATTTGAGAAGGAGCCAGTCATTTAGAATATTTTGCTTTGTTGATATAAAACTTGCTAATATTTCTCTGGAAACCTGAAATGAACATAGACTGTTTCAGAAAATTCTGGCAACAGATGATCATCTCTTTAGACTATTTGTTGGTATAAAACTGAAATTTATTGTCAAGTTGAACAATGAGTAGACTCACTATTTAAAATAAATGGTTTGAGATAAGATTAAGGTCCTGGGTCTCCTTCTTGGAATTCACAGTCTGCGTGCTCAGCAGTCTACAAAGGAAGATGGTCTGCAACGGCAGAGTGACCTCCCCCCTACCTATTTCCAATACTGTCTGGCCTGTTTTTCCCAGAATACGTGCTTCTTTCCCAGGATTTAATGAAGCCATAAGAGGGTCACAACTGAGTCAGACAATTGTTCCCAAACCAAACAGACTGTGATGGGGTGTGGGTGGAGAAGGAACACAGCAGTTAGCTCCACTACTGCACTGTGCTCAGAGACACGTCATACTGCCGGGGCCACTGTGAGCTGGGCATGAAGGATGGAAGCTCAAGTTTCTCCAGGGACATTCCATAGGCCTCCTCAAGCAAATGCATGATCTTTTTGTGATGCTCCTAACTTGCTCATTCCAACTCCTTTCCCTCATCTTCTCTTAATCAGCAATTGGCTTTCTGCACTTTCAGGGCCCCAACCTTCCAAGCTATCATCTCAGCCTAAGAAAATCAATTTAGCCCCTTAAGACTTGCAAATGTGACACTCTGGTTACAGTGAATGTGAATGGCATTTCATCTGCCCAGTTACTGCTGGTTCTGCCCAAAGGGTTAGTGGTGAGGAGTCTCTTTTGGCCCCATGAAGGGGGTTTGGAATAGTGAAAGGCTTCCATCCTATTTCTTTTTCTTTAAAATATGCTTGAAATTATTCATATCTCAACTGGCAGGAGACAATTTCCTTTCAAATATTCCCAACTGAGCCACAAAAGAAATCCCTCTTCCTTATCTACTTTGACTTTGACCTGATTTCTAACCAAAAGGCATCTTCTTGAATTAAGAGTTTTTCCCCTTTTCCTGATCTCGGGAAGTTTCCTTGTGTTAACTATTAATGAAGGGCATCATGCCCAGATAGCTTCAGTCTGATCTATAAATTCAATGTGTAAGAGAGTCAGAGAAACCTGGGTTCATTCCACCACACTACATTATCAACATAGTCCACCATTTTTTTTTTATCAGTGATGCTTACTTAAAGGTATGGAGTTCAGTCAGAAAATGACAGAGGATAATTAAGTAAACTTCCTACTGCTCAAAACAAATATTATCTGTACGATGAATGTAAGTGCAAATGGACAAAGACTCGCTTGCAATTTTAATAGGAACAATAGGTTCCACAACTACTTCACTAACTATGCTTTTGTAGCTAATAGCAATGAGAAATCTCTCTTGGTACTCTTTTGTAGAAATAAAAAGCCAATAATTAATCCGTCATCACACACAGACATAATAAAGGGATTATCACTTAGCATAAGGTCCTGTTTAGAATAGGTATTCAAGAAATACTTGTTTAATGCATGGAAATCAGAATATTTTGCTACAGTAATTTTGACTTGGGTTTTGTTCACAATTCTGAAAGTACTGCTTCCAATCAATTGATTCAGTTACTGAGCATGTTGACAAGTTGAAGACATTTGTGACTCACCTTCATTTGATTACACTACAAAATGAACTGCTTAGAATCTTATATGTGTACAGAATCCAAGAAGTGAAGAAAATACCATATGGATTTGAACTATTCAAGATCAAAGATATGAATAATGTTTCTAAAAGTGAAAAAAAAATTATGGGGAAAGCTCATTCACTTGAAAGAAGATAGCAGTCATTTTCTTAGCTATATTACATGCAATATATAACAACGCCTTCATATAGAAAAAGAAATAGATTGCAAGACTGCTACTGATCTTCTGGGATTGGTAGGTAATGAAAAAAAACTAGAAGAGAGTGAAGCCCACACCAGGTCACCCATACAGACATGATTAAGAAGCCTGAATCTGTAATCCAATATATAGGGAATAAGATTTCCCCTTCTCAAATTGACTCAGGGAACAGGTAGTTCTGTAACAAGCATTTGTTGTTACAACCTTTCTTTTATGTTGTTTTGGAAACAACCATTTTTAGAAAAGCATTTGAATTTACTTATCTTTGTTGAGAATAAGGAAACTGACAAAGGAAATAGTTTGGTTTGTGACGGCTGCAACTCGTCATATCAACATAAACCACACACCCCAAACACAGACATGATTTAGGCTGAAATATTAGAAAAATTATTAAGGATGCTGTCTTAGTCTTCTAAAGCTGCAATAACAAAGTATCATAGACTGAGTAGCTTATAAATAACAGAAATTTATTTTTTACACTTCTGAAGAGGAGGAAGCCCAAGATCAAGATGCCGGCAGATTCATTGTCTGGTGGGAGCACACTTCCTGGTTCACAAAAAGCAGTCTTCTCACTGTAGCCTCACATGTCCTAAAGTGCAAAGGAGATCTCTAGGTTCTCTTTTCTAAGGGTATTGCTTCTATTCCTGAGGGCTCCACTCTCATGACCTACTCACTTCTCAAAGATCCCATCTCCAAATATGATCACATGGTGCTTTAGAATTTAACGTATGAATTGTGGATGGACACAAACATTCAGTCTATAGAAGATGCCCTGACATACATTATTGACCTTTAAGAGTTGCTGTCTTCTCATTTCATGTTCTACTCTAGGAGTTAACTCCAATAAATGGCATTGGATATCAAAGTTGGTCTCAATTATATTTTCCCAGCCTCACTTGAGAAGTTGTGTCATTAAAAAACAGACAATTTTTAGAAAATAAGCCATAATTTATATCACAAGAATTAAATCTTTAGGAACCATGGATCTAGATAAAGTGGTTCCTGGCACATTAATTTTTGAGTGTTGGGGTGATTAAGCTACAAGAAACACATAAAGAAAAGAGTATATTTGGGACCTTGTCATGCCCAGGGAGATGTTACCTATGGGTGCTGTAAATGTGTCAAACATAAATGGGCAGATGAAGCATACAGACAGAAAAGTCAGTGCAAACCTGGGAAATTTAGGACCATATATATGAGGAAGAACAGTAAGAAATGATGATAAAATGATTTAAAAAAAAGAGTTTCTAAATAAGAAAAGTTAAAAAGGAAAAAAACTGAGCTAGGCGAGAGGTAGGATAAGAAACTAGTTTCTTCATCTGTTTTTGGAACTGTTGCTCTGTGTCAAACTCTATATTAAGCATTCACCAAAGTTAATGGACAAGAAAGTTACGGTCTCTGTCCACAAATACTTGAGTGAGTCTTTTATATGGGATCCTACTTAGGTCAGCTCTTAAATGCCAGGTTCAACAATGTATTAGGGTCAGAACACCAGTTTTAAGATACACAGTGCCTCTATGTCACTGTGCAAACATTTCTTTACAGGTGACTTAACAACAGTAGTCCAATTACTGATACCCTTTCTGGAATCATTAGACTTCTTTTTTGTTGTAGTTGTAGCTATTTATTTTTTATATCCCTTAAGGACTCATCAGATAGGTAGAGGGAAAATTTTTTTCTGTAGTTTATTAGAGCACCCAGTGAGAATTCCACTATGACAGCCTTGCAAGAGGAATTTCCTTGTTTGGGGAAAAAAACACACGAAACAGAAAAAAAAGATATACCATATTCACTCAAGGTTATAATGTTTGGATCATTCTCTAAGATTTAATCCTGTTAAGGTCCCACTGTTGCTGACTTTAACAACTCTAGGAAGCTAAAGGTTAGTCAGAGACAAGCAGTAAAAAACAAACACTGCATTTAACAAGTTTTCCTTTCATTCTTTTAAATTTGTTTTACTTGTTTTTCTTCTCCCAAGCAACCAAAACAGTGCTCTGCTTGAAAATAAACTCCCATGATGAAGAGTAGTTCTTGGGGAAAAAATATCAGTACATCCAGAGAATCAGTGGTTTTATCTAGGCAGTTGGCCATTCACCCTTATGTTATCCAGACTTAACATCGCGTGCAGTGATAACACCAGACGGTCCATTTTTCCATCTGTCTAGAGCCAAATTCTTTCCAGAGAGAAACATTTGGGACTCCCAAGCTTGATATACCCAAAGAGAAACTGTGAAATGCAAGTGGAAAATAAGAAAAAATGAAAAGCACCCTTAAAGAGTGCATTTTTTTTGTCACCAAAAATTAATGAGAATTAAATTACTAGTACTCATTTTGGTTACCAATGAATATTGACCAATAACCATTCTATTCACTATGTGCTCCTCAATTTAATAGAAAGTGTCCATCCTTCTCTTATCAGAATTTCACTCAGTTCCCCAGAGATTGCACAAGCTGTATGCTCATCTGCATCTAGCTTCTGATCTTGACTAGATTTTGATCACAGATGCTAACATATTAGCTTCATGCCCAGATCTGGCAAAATACATTACCTGTTTAACCCTTGGATCTGATGTGCCAAGGGTGACCCAAATTGCAGGCTCCTTACATTTGAGTTTCCCAGACACAAAGTGGCCCCTGCTCTGGTTTCCTCTTTTGTACTTGAGTTTTCGCTCTTTCTCTTTCTCCTTCCTTCTTCTCCTTCATTCCTTCCTTTTCATCTCCTTCCTTCCTTCCCATCCTTTTCTTTCATAAGGCTAGTTTGCCTTTTATCAGCTAAACCCTTACAGATTTTAACTCAGATCTTTCACAGACAGTTATTCAGTTCTTCGCTTCTCTTCACAACCTGCCTACCTCAGTCATTAGTGAAGGGATGCCAAGGCATAGGAAGGGAGGCTCAGGCCACTCTGGCCTCCTGAGGTCTTCTGCCAATGTCTCATGGGGTGACAGGCTATAAACCCCTCCCACTTCTGAACAAGCACTGATACAGAAGCACCTCACAGGACAGCCAAAGGAAAAGACGGCCCCTTTATAGTCCCATCCTCTCTTGATGAGCTGCACCAGGGCAGGATACAGGATAGATGATTTTTCTCCATCACATACTATACTTCATTTCCCTTTCTGCTGCTTCTTTTCTCCTGCCTGTGCTTAACTCCTTAAAGATACATTCTTCAGTTTTACCCCCAGGCTTCTACACTATTCTCCTGATTCCCCAATTTTGGCTCATTTTGGGGAGTACAGCATTTCTGGAATAAAAACCAAGTAGTGACACCCCATTTGGCACAGAGCAAATCTTGGCTACTTCCTCTTGTTATTCCTAACCTCAAGGGCAACTTTCATAGGGAGCCCTGGTCAGCAAGCCATAGGTAGAGAAACAATACTGCTGGTTGTGAAAACTGACAATGACTGAAGCAAGATGAATGGGAAAACTATTTTTAAAAAAGTTAAAGATTAGACTAAACTTCCACTGATTTTTCCAAAGTATTCTAGAGTCTATGATTCTATAGAACTGTATTCTACAGAACTTTAATCAATGAAGATGATTTCTGATCAACAATTGTACCCATAAATTTGGAATGATTTATTCAAAGATTGTTAAGTTTAAAAGGAGGATCTCATTTCAAGGAATTGACAAAAACACGATTTTCAGGGTAAAAGATAAACAGAGAAAAGGACAAACATGTTATTGACTTTTTGTAGGCAGAAACGTTGAAGGTTAGTTACAAATTTATATCCAACCCTGGGGTACTCCTGGATTTCTGTGAGTAACCATGTAAAATATCTAAAATGGCAAAAGGAAAATAATTTAAAATTATGTCGTGATTTAGACAAAGCCACAGTCAAGACTTGGACAAGTGGCTTAGCATGAAATCTAGCATTGCCACAGAAAATATGGCTAGACTTGGCAACTGGTTGTGCATGTGGATGAAAAGAAATTAAATGTTAAGCTGATCTGAGAGCTTCAGAATTTAGAAAGTCTGGCTATAGGTGATTCCTCGAAGATAAAAGGTAAGAAATGTATAGATAGAAGATTCTGGGTCTACTCCCCTTGAAAAATTTCTTACTAAATGCATATTTTGTATTCTCTCTGTGATAATTACTAATGAATATTTTAAAGCCTACATTTGACTAATGATAGTTCTATTTGCATAGCTTATAGTGTACATTTCTTTATAAGAACCTGTGGATAAATGAGAGTATCAGACAGGCTTTTAGAAGAAGGGAAAAGCCTCCGTCAAATGGTCAAATTTAACATATAATAAAATAATGAAGGGACAATTTGCATAAGTTTGCACATGTTTAAAGAACCATCAAGCAATTATAAAGTCTCTAAAGAATAATGTTAGTTGGAGGCATTATTACTTATGCCTGAGGGGGGCACAGAGAGGAAAGGGTGTTAGGAGAATCTGGTAAGAACTAGTCATGCAGACCAGGGGCTATCAGAATTGAGGCATGGCCTCAGAGGGACATAGTTACTGCCAAAATCCTGGTGACACAAGGAAGGATCTAGGGATGGGGAGGAAATAAATCAGCTGTGTTTCTATTAATATAGCTAACGGTGATCTATCAGAAAGAGAAACTAAGAAAACAAACCCCTTTACAATAGTATTAAAAAGAATAAAATATTTAAGAATAAATTTAACTGAGGAGGGGAAAGATCTGAACACTGAAACTGTAAGACAGTGATGAAAGAAAATTAAAGATGGCGCAAATAAATGAAAAGATGTTTCATGCTCAAGGATTGGAAGGATTAATAAAAATATCTATAATATCCAAAGCCATCTTCAAACTCAATGCAATCCTTATAAAAATTCCAATGGCATTTTTCACATAGAAAAAGAAATTCTAAAAGTCTTGACAGTATGTGTGTTAGTCACTCAATTGTGTCCGACTCTTTGTGACTCCATTGACTATACAGCCTGCCAGGCTCCTCTGTCCATGGAATTCTCCAGGCAAGAATACTGGAGTGGGTAACTATTCCTTTCTCCAGGGGATCTTCCTGACCCCAGGATCAAACCCAGGTCTCCTGCATTGCAGGCAGATTCTTTACCATCTGAGCCACAGGGAATGGAACCAAAAAAGACCCTGCATAGCTAAAGCAATCTTGAGAAAGATGAATAAAGCTGGAGGCATCGTAGTAGCTAACACACACAGACACACACACACACACACATATATATATATATACATATGGAGAGAGAGAGATAAAATATCATGTCCTCTTTATCCATTCATCATTGATATAAACTTGGGGTTTTTCCCCCATATTCTTGGAAAAATGCTTTTCTTGCAAAAAAATGCTACAATGAACTTGGGAGTTCGTGTATCTCTCTGAGATCTTAGTTTCACTTCCTTTGGAGACATGCCCAGAAGACAGATTGCTGGATTACATAGTGCCATTTTTAATTTTTTGAGGAACCTCCCTAATGTTTTCCATAGTAGTTGCCTGATATACATTCTCATAAATAGTGCACCGGGGTTCCCTTTTTCCATATCCTCACCAATACTTGTTAACTCTTGTCTTTTTGAAGAGAGCCATTTCAACAAGTGTGGGTGATATCTCATTCTGATTTAGATTTGTATATCCATGATGATTAATGATGTTGAGTACCTTTCAAGTACCTGTTGGCCACTTTTACATCGTCTATGGAAAAATGTCTATTCTGTTCCTTTGCTCATTTTTTGACTAGATTGCCTAATTATTTTGCTATCAGAAGGTATGAGTATATGTTTTGGATATTAATCAACCCCTTATCAGGTATGCAATTTGCAAACATTTTTTCCCATTCCCTAGGTTGCCTTTTGATTCTGTTGTTGTTTTCCTTTGTTGAGAAGAAGTTTTTTAGTTCAATATAGTCCCACTTATTTATTTTTGCTTCAGTCACCTTTTGCTTCTGTTACCCCCCCCCCAAAAAAAAATCACTGTTGAGGCCAGTGTGAAGGAGTTTTTCCCCTATGTTTATTTTTAGGAGTTTTACAGTTTCAGGTCTTAAGTTCAAGTCTTCAAACCATTTTGAGTTGATTTTTGTGTGTAGTTTAAGGTGTATAGTATCTAGTATGGATGGACCTTGAGGGTAGTATGCTAAGTAAAACAGAGAAAGATAAATACTATAAGATAAAAGCACTCAATTAATAGAGACTAGAATGGTGTTTACTACTTGCTGAGGGGTGAAGAAAGTGGACAGATAGTGTTCAAAGGGCACAAACTTCCAGTTATAAGATGAGTAAGTTCTGGGGATCTAATGTACATTTTGGTGATTATAGCTAATAATACTACCTATAGTTAATAATTATATGCTTGAAAGTTGCTAAGAGAGTAGATTTTAAATGTTCTCACCACAAAAAAATGAAATAGTAATTATGTGATGTGATGGAGGAATAAGCTAATGCTATGCTGTATAATCATTTTACAGTATATAAATGCATCAAGTCAACACACTGTGCACCTTAAACCTATACAGTGTTACATATCAATCATACCTCAATAAAGCTGGAAAAAATACATTCAAATAAAGCAAAATTTAAAATTCAAAAAATAAGTAAATAAAGATTCAGTTCTTCAGTCACACTAACCACACACAAAAAAATGCAATCACATGACAAGATGCTCAAAATTAAATACAATGAAAGAAAACTGCAATACAAGTTTCTCTTTTTAGATAGAAACATAAAATCCAGGTTTGGTTAAGGATATATAGACAGGAGAACATTTTTGATCCAGATTTGTACTGAGAGGTTTTCTGGCTGAAAAGATGAAGGTATGTCATAGAATCTGCCAAAATGTCCATATGGTGACAAGGGAAGATTACCAAATTCAACCTTATGACTGGTTTTCAAGCAGCTTTGGGCTACAAACCTTAAGCTGTATATTGGTTAAATCCATGAGTCACCTGTCCAAGTTAAACACACACACACACACACACACACTCTTAAGGCAGCTTAGAGTGGTTAAATAGTGAGACTCTGAGGCCATGCCCTCTGTGCCCAAATTTTGGCTGTATCTCTAACTATCGGACTTCAGCCGGTAAAGAATCGCCTGCAATGCAGGAGACCCTTGTTTAATATCTGGCTTGGGAAGTTCCAATGGAGAAGGGATAGGCTACCCATGCCAGGATTATTGGGCTTCTTTGGCAGCTCAGATGGTAAAGAATCCACCTGCAATGCAGGAGACCTGGGTTCCATCCCTGGGTTGGGAAGATCCCCTGGAGGAGGGCATGGTAACCCCCTCCAGTATTCTTGCCTGGAGAATCCCCATGGACAGAGGAGCCTGGTCGGTTACAGTCCATGGGGTCACAAAGACTTGTGCATGACTAAGCAACTAAGCACACACACACACACACACACACACACACACACACAGGTGCGATTGTATAACAGTAAATTCGTTTGTATATTTCATACCTAAAACTGGCCTGGCACAAAGAAAACACTTAACCATTATTATTATTATTATCATCATTAGTTCTATAATAAAAATATGAAAACATACAAAGTAGCAACATCTATTAAGCATGGATATTGGAGTGATAAATTTATAGGTACATCCTTTAAATTTGTTTTTAATCTTCCAGCATATCTAAGTTCCCTAATAATATTGTTTATATAATCATGAAAAATCAACATGCTATTTTTTTAAGGTGCTAACAATTCTGAGGAGTAACTCATTAAACGGTGAGCCCTGTTTGGAGCCAAATGGAGTTGGTTCTATGATAACACCTAAAACTGAATGATCATTTTAACAGTATTTAATATTTGAATAACTTCTACATTGTGGAATGTATAGAACCACACAAAGAAAACAGTAAAAATCACAAAATCCAAGACAGAGACCATTACATTTTTGTTGTAATATAGTTCTAGGAGGCTCCTATGAACCACATGCATCTGGGTTAAGTGCTGGTACCTCAGGACTTTGCCAGCCCCAGATCGCCAGAAATATCTCAGAAATTCTTTACCATCTGAGCCACCAGGGTGCATGTACCTATGTGCTAATTAATCTCAGGTAATTTTAGGGAAACTTTTTTTTTTTGGTTGGAGACTAGAGAAAGAGTTCAGAAGGTTAATGCTGTTCAAGAACAGATTTTCCAGTTCCGATACTTTGAGAATAATCATCCTCCATTGTAGTGAATTAGAATCTTACCCTTGGAGCATTGCACTTTAAAATTCTTTTTAAAAATATTCAGAGAAGCAGTTAAATTGTTGCACATAAGGCCAGAGTATATACTATACATGCTATACCACTATATAATATATACTATATATATAATTAGTATATATAATAATCTGCCATACTTCTAATGAACCTCGGAGAGTGTGCTGCTCACTCTGAAGCGAGAGTGAGCTTCTCTTTACCAACAACAAAATGTGTGTAATAAGAATTCACATTTATGAAGAGGAAGAAGAGAAAATGCATTAGCACTCTGCTGTTTCAAAAGGGAGAAAGGCATTTGATCAGATGATTGATCTCATCTGTCATGAAAAGCTTTCTTATAAAGAAAAAAAAGAATCTCACTATATTTCTAATAGCAGAATGGCCGGGTTTTCTCATTTCCTACCTAATGAATTATTTACAGACTCCGCCGAAGGCCATTTACACTCTATCTACACTTGGGCAATGCTCCCGACGAGGGCGTGCTCATTTATGAGACTCTTCCCTGAATTCTGTATTTTCTCTTCCTTTACTCTGCGGAAGCAATGGTGTGCTCCACCCCAGAGAGGAATGGAGATCCAGTCCCCATACATCTGCTCCTCTGTGATCACAGAGCAATGGGTGGAGTGAATTTTTGCAAGGATGCCAATTATTTAATCTGTGAAAAATAGACGAAACAGATAATTCAGGACCAAGAAAAAAGAGCCCTAGTAACTGGAAGGCGTGGCTCAGTCTCTTGTGCAGTGTATCTGGGGGTCCTGTTGCCATTTCCTGGCTTGGAGGCCCCCGTCCCCGCCCCCATGATGCCTCCTCCCTGACTGCCTCCTCCAGGCACCAGCGCTCCCTGGCCTAGTGAACTTCAGGAGAAATCGCAGGAGATGGTGGCCTTAAAACTGAGGATACCGCTTTAATATTTTGAGAAATCTTCCAGATGACAAGTCGGTTATTATTTTTAGGCTTCCTTCTTCCCGAAGGCTTGTACTGCCAACATCTAGCTCATTCATATATAGAGTAGCGGGATTTTCCCCTCGCAGAAAAGGGCTCTTCTTGCTCTCTGTGGTAGGTAGGAGGAAAGATGTGTCTTGAAAGCACAGCTGCTGCTGCTGCTAAGTCGCTTCAGTCGTGTCCAACTCTACAGCAGGCTCCTCCAATCCCCCACCCTCAGTACAGAGATGGAGTGGGGGCCTGAAAGTAACAGGAGAGCTGGCAGGCTGGGCCCCAGCCAGAGGTCTCAGCGCAACAAGGGTAGATACCAGTGACACGGAGATCAGCTGCCTCTCAAAATGCTCAAAATGCACTGTGCTTCTTATTTCATGTTGCTGGCAGAGTTAATTTCCCCATTAACACATCATTTAGAGTGATGGTTGTAATGATGTTTCTGATGTTTGTGATGACTTGCCTGATTTTACAACAACACTGTCAGTTATAAATTCAATATTATATTTGAAATAAAAAGCATTTACATGTAGAGTCAAGATGTGATGGTGAAACACAGAGTAACAGACAACAGTATGAGTGCTTTGGTGAATTAACACATTGCAACAAGGAGTTCTAGATGTGACTCAATAAAATTTGACACAAGTCAAGACCCTTTTCTTGAGTGGTAAAGTTGGCCACATTTTAATATAGCTAGGAATGTCCACTATCTCCTGAGGAATTCAACTAAACATTTAGCATTTTGTTGTAAATAAAAGTTTATTATCCCAGTGGCTTTACATCTCTAAATATTTTCTGAATTTTACTAATTCAAGTGTCAAGATTGTGGCTCTAAAGCTTTACTTTTATTATCAATAAATTGAAAAGTTACAAAAATACCTTACCACTTCATAGAATTTATAAGGTATCTTTAGAGGTAAATTATTTTTCTAATTTTTAAATAATCATGTTGTAAAATTGATTTTTTGTTGTAAAGTTCTGTGAGTTGTAACATGTTTAGATTTGTATAATTATCATCATAATCCTGCATGTATGTTAAATTTTGTAGAGTCTTTCATTAATGATTATATGAATTATCCATCTTACAATACTTAACAATACTATAACAATTTACACTAATTGACTTTTAATAGTAAATTAACTTGCTCCAAATGTATTAATCTTTTTATATATTGAAGATTCCACTTATATTATTATTGTATCTAGGATTTCCACACCTATGTTCATGAATAAGATTGCCCTAAATGTCGACCTTGCATTTTATTCTTCAGGTTTCTATATCAGGGATCTGGTAACATGAAGGCTGAGCATAGAAGAATTGATGCTTTCAAACTGTGGTGCTGAAGAAGACTCTTGAAAGTCCTTTGGACAGCAAGGAGATCAAACCAGTCAACCCCAAAGAAAACCAACCTTGAATATTCATTGGAAGGACTGAGGCTGAAGTTCCAATACTTTGGCCGCCTGATGCAAGGAGCCAACTTCAGTCCCTATTTTATGCCAACCATATTATTTAGATCTGGATGGTACATTTATGAATAAGACCTTCAGAAAATTCCGTTCCGACAAATGTAACAAACATTGAGGTCTAGCAAGAACTTCAATTCTTTTATATTATTTTTTAAAAGACACTTATTTTTTGGAGCAGTTATAGGTTTACAATAAAATTGAGAGGAAGGTACATTGTGCAGAACATCCTCACCAGCATTTGCTGTTGTCAGGGTTCTGGATTTTGGCCATTCTAATAGGCATGTAGTGGTATCTCACTGTTGTTTTAATCTGCACTTCCCTGCTGACAAAGGATATGGAACATTTTTCCATGTGTTTATTTGCCACCTGTGTATCTTTGGTGAGGTATCTGTTAAGGTCTTTGACCCATTTTTTAAACAGGTTATTTCTTATTTTTGAATTTTAAGAGTTCTTTGTAGTTTTTAGATAACAGTCTTAAATCAGATATATCTTTTGCAAATATTTTCTAATTCTCTTGATATTTATTGCCTTTCACAGAGCAGAAGTTCATTTTAATGAGGTTCAGCTTATCAATTTATGCTACTTTTTTATTTAGACCTCATTTGTATTTCCATTTTTTCATCTTATTTTTTATAATTGATTTAATTCCAACATTACCCCTGCTCTTGGGTGCAAGACTCAGGCAAAGATTCTAATTTCTGATTCGGTGATTAGCTTAAATTGTGCTATCGCCACAGAAACATACACAGCACACATTATAACCACAGAGAAAGCAAGAGAATATGAGGAGTATATTCGTAGCAACACTGTGCAGAACTGTCAGAAGAATGACAGTGTTCAGCCTAGTTTAAATCTTGGATAATGAAGGTTTAGGAGTGTGAATGTTTCAGGGTGAATTCCCTGGTGCAATGTACTCTGAACAGTGGTTTGTAGGAAGTAAGAGAGGTAGATGACTATAATATACTTTTCAAGCTCCAAAACTGCAGGTGAAATCCACAGAGGTGGGATTTGGGAAAAACGAAAAAGCAAGCTTTGTAAAAAGGTTCTTTCTATACCAAATAAACAAGGAATTTAAAGCATAAGCCTGTGTGGAACTGAGCTGAGTCCCCATAGGTTGGTGAATTCCTACTGACAACTGGGAAAGGGCAAATTCCTTTAAAGTTTCTCAAATTTCGTTATCTTCAAACAGGCCAGATTTTAAACTTTCCTACTACTAAAATAAACTTGTCTCTATTGACTGGCAATAATTAGTCTTTTGTAAGTTTTCATTTCCTCACAGTTCATGATTGAGCACATGCAAGTAATTTAAATATTAGTCTATAAAGATCTATCAACATATTATTTGTTTTTAGCACCTGTTTATACAAAAGAATTTCAAACACTGATTAAGATTTAGTTACATATTCTTATGGGGTATTTTTCTAACTTCGAGATAATAAAAACTTATATCTGTAAAGTTTAGAAGGATTTTTCTTGTCTGTTAACTTTATATCCAGTGAGGACTGGAAGCATATATACACATATCCATTTTATCAAGCTAGCTAATGTGAATACCTTATATTTAGTGAGGACTGGAAGCATATATGCACGTATATATTCTATCAAGCTAGCTAATATAAACACCTTACATTTTGAAAGTCTTGCTTACATTTAAGAAAAGAATAATCTAAAATATGCAGTCAACTAACCAGAAACATAGGTGAGGTAAGCCTATTTGACATCTGGAAGCTTTGCACAAAGGAGGTTATTTCTTGAAAGGAGATACGTTCCTCAAAGCAGCTTCTGGCTTCAGCACTTACTGGGTGACAGTAAACTGATCTAAGAACAGTTGGAGATCCAAGTGCTGGAGATCTAAGAACCACAGAGCTAGGAAGGGGTGAAGAAACATTTCTCTTTTTAGCTCTCCTAAATTAGCACATTTTTTTCCATAAGCAAATAAATGTAAATTAAGACTGATTAAAGCCCCACTTACTGGGCTTTTACTCTGTATTAGGCAAATTATGTATAGCAATTCTAACTTTTACCAGAAACCAGGAAAAATAAGCACTACTCTCAATAGTTACTTCCATTTAACAGGAAAACAACCTGAGTCACAGATAGGTTGCCCAATGTTACATAACCAGTAATGGTAAAACTAGAACTTGATTCTTGTGGATTCCAAATCTTGAATTATTTCCACTGTACTGTTAATGTTTAATATTGTGATCAAAGAAAACATGCATAGCTTCACTTGACAGATATTTCAAACTGTATATGAGGGCACACAAATAACCCTGTTTATTACAGTTTTACAGAAACTTATTTCTGATGCTTCATCTCTCTCTCTGATATCTATACATTTCAGTGTTGAAAATGACCATCTGAAATTAAGTGTAATTTAGTTTTCATTTTCATATTAAATATTTAAAGACTTAGGTCCTACTCAATGTACCATTCTCTGAATTCTTTCCCTCTTGCTCTCTTCTGAATAGCCATTTAGAAATAACTGCCTGAAAAAAACAAAGTTGAGAAGAAATTACTTCTCACTGTAGTCATTTTATCAAAAGGTATAAATAACATATATTTGATCTTTATCTATTCCACAGAAGGAAGAGAAATGACATATAAAAGTATTCAGGAGGAACAGAACATAGAAAAGTGAGGCCAGAGATATCAAGACAAAATACAATGACTCCCTCTTTGAACTTCAATGCTTCCACATGGCTAAGGGAATTTTTGCATTCCTGGTGATATGAGTTTATTGCTTATTTGGAAAACACTTTGAATGTAATTTTTACCAACAGGGAGAGATTTGTGGACTAGCAATTGTAAACAGGTTTGACTGAACAAGAGAATGGATTTGAGTAAGTGTGAAAATGTATGTAAACATTTATGTTATCAAGTAAGGACCCAATCAATTAATATTCCTATTCTTTCCTTTTTTAAAAATTATTTTCTCTAGAAGCTCTGATCTTATACACAAAGTACTGTTTGGGGCACTAAATAAAATTTTTTCATATTCTGATTTATAGCTATATGATATAGGATGAGACACTTAAATTCTCCAAGCCTCATTTTCTTCATTTATGATACATATTTATAGAAAATACATAGTAAAATGTCTGTGATTGAATCACAATTATTCAATGGCAAACATGTCAAAAAGGTAATAGATTTCTAAGAAATTTTCTTTAAACCACCTCTTTAGTCTCCGTGAGTTTGCAAAAAGATTCAGAATCTCATGACAGACCTTGAACCAGCCAGGACTACATAGCTAAGCCATTCTCAAAATTCCTAGTCTGCAGACATTGTGAGATAATACATGCGTGTTGCTTTAAGTCACTAAATTTTGGGATCATTTGTTACAGAGCAACATATAACCAATACAAATCTCTTAAAGGATGTTCGTCGTGGTTTGGAATGTAACTGACTACAATCTGTGGGTATGTTGAAGTTACCAGTAAAAGAAAGGTTTACATAATTAATGAAGTGATGTAGGTATAAGGAAAGGGATGATAATTTGAGAATATAAATAAGACTGTCTACAAGGATATACAGTAACCCCTCTTGCTATTTCTTTTATGTTTTATATCAATAGCATTTCAAATAAGGGTGTTACCTTCAGTCAAAGAAGTACCTTTTGACAGAAGATATGGTTTATGTTACGTGAATGATACTTTTGATGATCAAAAGGAAATGTCAAATCCTAGTAGTCATCAGGAACACACCTGCAGTCAAAGTCATATTTATTTAGTAGGCTGTAGTAAATGAGGGGCTTCCCTGGTAGCTCAGCTGGTAAATTCTGCCTGCAATGCAGGAGACCATGGCTCAATTCCTAGGTTGGGAAGTTCCCCTGGAGAAGGGATAGGCTACCCACTCCAGTATTCTCAGGCTTCCCTGGTGGCTAAGACGGCAAAGAATCCCCCTACAATGCAGGAAATCTGGGTTTGATCCCTGGGTTGGGAAGATCCTCTGGAGAAGGAAACAGCAACCCATTCCAGTATTCTGGCCTGGAGAATTCCATGGACAGAGGACTTATCCCATATGAAACCTTGGGGCACCTCATAACAGTGATTTAAGAGGGGCTGTTTATAGGTGTGAACTTGTGCTTGATATTCCCAAGGGAGATCATGGATACATGTCTTGGCTAGGATCTTGATAAGGAGGAGGAGCAGTTTAGCAGTTAGATTCTCAGTTATCTTTGTTCATGAGGTAAAGTAATAATGCTTGCCTGGCGACATCACTGATAAAGCAAAAATTACTTACAAAGAGAGGTCATTAGTCCTGTTTTCAGTTGTGGTGGGTCTCAGTTGTGGTGGGTCCTTGTGTATAAACACTGTTTATGTGACCTTGTCGATGTACCACTGAAGACACTCTTTTACCAGCAGTGCTGATTTTCATTTTCTCAAAAGCATACTGTGACACAACCATGAAGTAAAGAGTTTTAAGAGCCAGTCAGCATAGGTCCACTGGGTTGGCGCATACTTTTACCTGACGTTTGATCAGTCAACAAACAACTCAAACAGTAAAGCAGGATAAGACCATAGGGAAATAGTGATTAGCTTAAGATCACTCAGGTGGTTTGTGCCAGAGGACGGATTAGAACCCAAATCTCTAACAATTGGCCCAGGACCCTTCACATGAAATGTGTCCACCCTCATACTCACAGTGACTGAAGCATCAAGGTCAGATGTGAAGTGCTTGAAAGTGATCCATCGCTGATCAGAGTTAAAGTACTGAAGTGGTGCTCTATAAACATTTTCACACTGTAAAAATTTCAAACATATTGTCAAAATAAAATTATCTCTTGAATTCTCTTCAATTCCCTCTCTCATCCCTATCACCATATAATTTTATTATGAGTTCATCCCATATAGACATAAACGTGCATTTGACTGTTATCTAAATGTAATAATAATAGTAGTACATATTGTTTGGCAATTTGCTTTCCCCTAATTAATAATACATCTTGGAGATTGTTCCATCTCTATATCCATGAATTCTGAAAACATAGTATCATTTTACTATTTTACAGAGTAAAGATGTCCTTGATTATATTCTATATATTTTCCCACATCTCCAGACTGTATGTACACTCTATAAACAGACTGATCTTTTTTCTTATATTAAAAAATAGCTAACCATGTAAAGCATTTATAGTACTTCCATTCAAAAATTATCTTGAGTTGTAAAGGTATCTGGATACATAACTAATTTGCTATGTACTGTTCATGAGAATTGGTAGGCTTTGTTCCCGTGGGTCATGAGAAAAAAAGATAGTCTGAATATTGCTTGTCTTAGTCAGTTCGAACTGCTACGATAAAATACCATAGACTTGGTGGCTTATAAACAACAGAAATTTATTTCCCATAGTTCTGGAGGCTGAAAAGTCCAAGATAACAGTGCCAGCATGGGTGGGCAAGGGCCCTTTTCCCGGTTATATCTTCCAGTTGTATCTTTTCATGGTGGAATGGTCTACAGACATTGTGGAGTCTATTTTGTGAGGCACTATAAAATTAAAACTACTAATTAGGCTCCAACTTCATGGCCTAATTACCTCTCAAAGGCCCTGCCTCCTAATACCATCACATCTGGTATTAGGATTTCAATACACATATGTTGGGGGAACAGAAAAAGTCAGACCACAGCACTGGCTACATTATATGTCTTACATAAACTTATCTCTGCAGTTTCAATTCTTGATCTTCAAGATAAAGTTCACAAAATCCTGATCATAAAGAAATATGGTGACAAAATATCAAGAAGCAGTTTGAGAAAGACACACAAAACATGATATCCTAGCTTTGATTTCCAAAGGCTTAAATGTTCCGCTATTGAACACAGGACAAGTGAAGGATTTTCCGTTTGTCCCTGGAGAGCTTGTTATATTACTGCTGTGCCGCATTTGGGTGAAGCAGTTTAACCTAATCCATCTCACCATGGAATCATTTTACAGCCCTCAAGGCTTATTTTATTTACATTCCTTTTCTGAGCCTAGAAATAAAAGTAAAGCTGCCCAGCAGAACCAAGTCTCTAATCTTTGGAACCCAGATTTTATGTTTTTATTTCATTTTTCTTCATCTAGCTCAAGTACTTTACTATTAATTCAAAATACTTTGCCCTTCTATATGTTTCTTTATTTCTTAGAAGATGAAGATTTCATAGAAAAAGATCTTTTATACAGTATGTGGAATTAATTACATCATGGGATCTTAATACTTTCTTCTTCATTTGCTCCCATATTTGACTCTATATTATGATTAATTATAAAGCAATTAAGCTTTAAAATGGATAAAATACAGCAGTAGATAGTGTAGCATTACTTCATTTAATTTAGGGTGTTTTAATAGCACATTGAACACAAGCAACTCACAGTGACTAGGCTATATGTTATGTAAAAAAATTGGAATAGGTACTTTTTTGTAAATATAACAAGTGAACTTCTAACCACAGCTACTTTCAATATGTTCACCGTTCTAGAAAACTATAACATGGCAACTGTCACTGGAAACCTGCTCTATTAATAACAGTAAATCAGGAGTGTTAAATTAGTTTCTCTTAGTTACTGAGATTAATATAAAAAGTCAAAAGTGCACGCAACTCATATAGCTCTTTAATTAAACTGTCTATGATTACTGTGTCATAAAATGGCATGTTACATACTGTATTTAATTTGCCCATGCCACTTTATATAAAGAAATTACCATTGTATTGGTTTTCACTAGGTAATATCTATCCTCTGTTCCACAATTTTTTTAAAAAAAAGTATTTTCTAGAGCAGGAAGCAGATCACTGAATGTTAAGTTATAAAGGCTATGTGCCCATGCAAAAGTAATCTACCTTAACTGACAGTCAATTGCTTATAAACAGACAAGTAACTAACTGGTTAGTATCAAGCTGAGATGACTGATTTCTCACAGAATTAAAATGCGTTGATTATAAAAAATACTGCAGACTAAGACAGAATTAACTGTTCACGGAATTTTGGAGACAGCAAGACCTCAGATCAAGGTTTCTCAGTCTCAGCACTACCAATACATTGAGCTGGATAATTTTTTGCTGTAGGGCGCTGTTCAGGGCATTTCAGGTTATTTAACAGCATCTGTGGCTTCTACCCATGAGAAGCACCAGTAGCACTCCTCAGTTGCAATGACCTGAGAGGTCTTGAGATTTTACTGAATGTGTTCTGGGGAATGAAATTGTTTCCTTTTGAGACTCACTGCCTTAGAGAGTATCTGATCCAACACTCTCCTTTATCAAAGGAGAAAACTGAAAGTCAGGTATATAAGATTACTTGGCAGAGATAACCGAAAGAATTATATGAACACTATTCTAACTGAATGATCATTTAACAATATTTCACCCAATTCTACTAATAATACATTTTATAAAGCACATGTAATAAGCATATTCACTTAATTTGGGGACTACTATCTAGATTGTGAATTTGAAAAAAAAAATCTCTCTTATAATGTAGGTTTAGCAGGTGATATTCAGCCACATAAACAAAGGTTTCAGATCCAAGTGTTTCTAAGGATTTGCTCCCAGGAAAAACTATTCAGAGAGTAAAAGAGGCAGGATAGAAAAGGGGAAGAGGCACATTAAGCATATAATTTTAGTTAAGGTCTTAGACTCACCCTAGTCCTGCAGGAGGCCCTGGAGCATAAAATCCACCTCAAAAGTATTTTGGCTTTGAGGCAAAGGAGCTGTTCTATTGTTGGCTAGGGATCACTGTGAGATTGGACATGGGGATGTGAAATGGTTAGGCACTTCCAATTCTCTGTACTGGGAAGGAAGCCACAGATTGTCTGGGGATTTTACAGAAGATGAGGGGCACATAAAATTACTAGACATTCCTAACTCTGTGTGAATAAAAAGACTCCAATGCCCAAAGGTAATCCTCTGAAGGTCAAATGTATGACACCTCAGTGGCAAAGCATTCAGAAGCCTGGAAAGCAATGTACAAAGCTGGTAAGAAGTATCTGAGAGTACTAGCGTAGTTAACAATTCTGAGAATTGCTTTTTAAATTTGATTTGTCGAATCACATAATACCATCTTTACTGCACAGATCACGTTTCCAGTGTTCAGGATTGTATTGCATCTCAACTTTTTTTTTTTTTTAATGTAGTCCACTGACAAAAAAGATCATAACCATTAAATGTTATCCTCTTATTATTCCTATGCTAAAAGAATATTCAATAATATTTAACTAAATCAAATCCTTCAAGTCATGAGATCCATTCCAAATGATAGTCTTGACAAATTCTATAATTATTACACATTTCATATCAGAATTTCTTTTCCTGTTCATAAGTAATGGTATTAATTTTAAGAACAGTCTTGACACACAAAGGGAAACATTTTTCATCAATTCTTTCCCTAACACATTCAACAAGTTCCTTTAATCAATGTAGCACTTTAATAATTGTCTGCTCTTTCAGTGCACATAATCCTAATGCTAGATAAATACTGAGAACTATGAACAAGAAATAAGTAGATTTTGCTCAGTGGCCTATTTAAAAAGTCAACAAGAATGGAGGGGGCACCCCTTCTTCAGAATTAAAATATCAGTGCTTCAAATAAACTGAAGATCTTTCAACTGCATTTGTTTAAGATAGCCAGTGGATATTTGGAATGCAAATAGAAGAATTTTGAACGCTAACAAAATCACCAAAATCCTTTAATAACTCAAAGAATATAAATGCTGAAGTAAGAATCATTTATGATTATTACTTCAATTTCAATACAAAAGACATCAGGGGATGTTTGAATTGTATTATACAGAATATGGGCAGTGTAGCCAACATAGACTCATGCACACTTTATGTCACGTTTAACCCCTTTAATTCATTAACCTCTATCTTAAATAAAGAAAAAAGGAACTCTGCAAATATTTGCTATTGCTTCTGAAGTCACATTTGCAAAGGATTTTACTCACAATAACTTGTTTTGTTTTATGTTTTGTTTTTTGGCCAGGCCACAGGGCATGTGGAATGTTAGTTCCCAGACCAGTGATGGAACCTGTGCCCCCCAGCAATGGAAGCATAGGGTCTTAATCACTGGATCTTCAAGAAAGTCCCTACTCACAATAACTTTATAAGAAAACCTTCTTTTATGATAAAACTATTTCACAAGCAGAAGGAAAATGTATTGTTATTACATGCATCTGTGGCCCTGACATAAAAGAGTGAGGCATTTAGATCTTTGATAATGTAAATTAAGTTATTATATTTTTCATTATTGTAGTAGATTTAATCCTGGCCCTTGAAAATCTGCTTCCAACTTTAAGGATTGATGATGATATACAGTGTAGAAGGCCATTACAATTTCTGCTGTGATTTAATCTTCTTAATCTAAATGTCTCTTAAACAAAACATACATTATCTTTTTTTAATGTCATTATTTCCAGTTGAGGGTATCATACATCTTCCATGCTCAGCTGTAATATATTTACTGCTTTACAAATGATTTTCCACAATTTTCTATATTGAATGAACAGCTGCATATTGCACAAAAATCTTTGAAAAGACCCACTCCTCATTTAATAAAGGTGCACTGTTCATAAAATTCATCACAACATTTACACTTGTGTTTGGGCATTTCGAGGTTCAAATATACACAAATGAAAATACAAGAAAGCAACCATTTCAAGAATTGAAAAGACTGAATTTGAAAATCTCACGGCCATGTCAGTGTGTTTGTCACCCACGAGTCTTAACAAGTTAGTAATAGTTGAATGGTTGAAAGGGCTGTGAACTTAGGAACTATGAAAAAACTGAATCTGGTATTTGATGCAAAAATACCCTTCCCATTTCCCTATGGGGGAACTGTACTTACCAGGAGGAAGCTAGAGCAGATGCTATACAAGGTTTAGCATCTTGGTTAGCTTGGGGATTCAAGCATTGGTGAACATTCAGAAGTGGTAGAGTTTAGGGACTGCAAGACTTTCAGGGGTGACTCTATGGTCACTAGAGTAAGGCCACCAAGGACCTGCTGACTTCCAGAAGTATGGCTCTCCTGACAGAAGAACCTGCTGATTGGACACTGTCCTGGAAATGTGAGGCCGTCGTTGATTTGCTAACATTCAGGTGCTGGTGTGAGTGGGATAGCACTAATTGGCTGAGATCCAGGATGGGCTTGCTGGAGATAATCACTGATCAGCTGATTTTCAGAAGCCTGGAGCTGTCATTGATTTGCTATCTTTCAGAAGCTTTATTGGTCTTCAGTCACTCAGTCATGTCTGACTCTTTGCAACCCCAAGGACTGCAGCACGCCAGGCTTCCCTGTCCTTCACCATCTCCCAGACCTTGCTCAAAGTCATGTCCATTGAGCCGATGATGCCATGCAACCATCTCGTCCTCTGTTGTCCCCTTCTCCTCCTGCCTTCAATTTTTCAGAAGCTTAGGTACTATAAAGAGGAAATCATTGATTGCTGATTCTACTGAAGTGAAAGTCGCTCAGTTGTGTCCATCTCTTCACAGCCCCTTGGACTATAGTCCATGGAATTCTCCAGGCCAGAATACTGGAGTGGGTAGAATTTCCCTTCTCCAGGGGATATTCCCAACCCAGGGATCGAACCCAGGTCTCCTGCATTGCAGGTGGATTCTTTACCAGCTGAGCCACAAGGGAAGCCCAAGAACAACTGGAGTGGGTAGCCTATCCCTTCTCCAGCAGATCTTCCAGACCCAGGAATTGAACCGGAGCCTCCTGCATTGCAGATGGATTCTTTACCAACTGAGCTATCAGGGAAGCCTAATTAATGATGGTTAGCTGATCACAACTTGAGACTATGGTCAAAAAACAGGTTTTTTCTTTCGTGAAAACTTTTTATTTAGTTCTAAATACCACTCCCTACCCTGCTCAACTCCTTTTCCTCTTCCCTCAGTCAAACCTGCAGGAGAGGTCAGATCTTTATTTGTGGAGGTATGCTTTTCAGCTAGTGTCTCCTTAAGTGATTTAGTCAACAATGACTGTGGTAGAAAAACAGCTCTATCTGTTGAACTTTTGTAACTTATTGAAAAAAAAAAAAGAAAACTGATTACAGGACATTTAGGGGGTCCTGAAAAAGTCAATAGAGAAAGCAAGACACAATCACATAGAGGATGTGTTCTGTATGTTCAGGATGGCTGACAGCCCTAGATGAAGTCCACGACTAAGGCAGGGTCTTCTAGCACTGAGTTTCCCCAGCAGTGTTCAGGGGGCACACGAGATTTCTGTGGGCATTAGGGTTAACAGTCCCAAGGGAAAGACAGGGCTGTTGGCTTGCAGCCCCACTTGACCCAGACTGCTTAGCTTTCCTTATGTGCATGAATTGGATTTCTGGGGAAGGTTTCAGCTGGAATACGTGGTCTGATATCCAAAATTTTGACAATCACAGTCTCCCAGTAAAAGATATGTCAAGAAATTCCAACCTCCAGGGACATGGGTTCAAGACTGCCTCCTGTCCTTTGATCTCTATGTCATGAGAAACTTGAGTTACTGCAGAGTTGCCAGCTGCCTTGAACAGACACATTAGTTAGAGAAGATAACTGTCTGTGTATTGTAGATGTAAGTTTAGCCTTGAACCAATGCTATCAAGAGCAGAATCCTAAAAGACACCTGAGAAGACAGATCTGAAGTTGAAAATCATGATAGAGGTTGAAAATTCATGATATGTAACTTTATATATAAGACACAAATACACAGGTATAGGCAATATATCGGCAAAGGCACAAGTATGTGCCTAAAAAGAGAGCTATAGGAAGCACAGGAAAACTTTCTCTTACTAATGGTTTTCTGGGTGAGTATTTTTTTCCTTTGGGCTTCCCTGGTGCCTCAGCAGTAAAGAATCTGCCTTCCAATGCAGGAGACACAGGTTCAATCCCTGGGTCTGGAAGAGCCCCTGGAGAAAGAAATGGCAACCCATTCCAGTATTCTTGCCTGGGAAATCCCATGGACTGAGGAGTCTGGCGGGTTACAATCCATGGGGTTGCAAAAGATTCAGACACAACTTAACGACTAAGCAACATCAGCTTTCTCCCTTTAAACTCTTCCCTGTATTTATTAAGTTTTGTATAATCTTGGTTTCCAATAGTGTTTGCAGGGAGGAAACAAAATATGGGTCACTGTATGTACAATACTTAATTTTACCTCCAACCATGTCCTCACATGACTTCTCCAGATTCAGCCAAGGACCCTCTCCCAATAGCCAGGCCTGTTTTCTACTGCCCACTGGACACCTCCACCTGGACAGCCTGCAGAACCTTACCATACATGACGCACACTGACTTCATCCACCACACCCTTCTTCGCCTCTACTTCTAACTCAAGTTGCCGCCAACTCTTTCTCCTTCTTTATTGTCAGTCTCAGCAAAGAGGAATAGTTTCTGCACAGTCAGCCAACCTTCAGAACTCACTACAGATTCTCTCTGACCCTTTCCCATAGTCCCTAACTTCTTAAAACTCAAATCTGTCTCCTCCTCATCACTGTCCCAACTACAACCTGAATCAAGGGTCTTGTTATTTCCTTTCATTTACTTAGTGTTTGCCTTCAGCATATGTTCAGTAAGTGCTTTCTGGATGAATGAATGACCCAAAGTACCAGAGGTAACACTCACTTATTCAAAATAATCCCAGTAAGACCTTCAGGGAGGAAACCCAGAGTGTTACAGCTGATTACCTAACTTGAGAATTTCCATGGATGTCTCCTCAAGTCCTAACACCCCCATCTTGGATGAGGAGATGCTGGCAACAGGATGGTGGTGCATCATACTTCTCTCTTTGGACCTCACGTATCTCCATAATCTTCTGACTTCTAGAGTCCTTGCCTGTTTTGCTGATGAGATGGCTGTGATGACAGTGTAAGAGGAGTTGGCACTCTGAAGACTCTGGGGAGTGACTGGGTTCCCCCATAACCAGGGCCTTCTCCAGATTGCCAGGCAACAGAAGACAGGAGGAGAAGGGAGGGGTCTCCTCCAGGCCCTGGGGCTCACTGTGGGCATGGTTCCCGCATGCATAGTGGAATCTCTTGACCCCAAGACATGTTCACTCTGGTCAGTGAGAGTAGACAGGAATGTGGGCAGGGGGGTGGGTAACAGAGGACCACAACCTAGGGAGAAAGGGAGGATGTGAGTGGCCTCATCTGGTAAACTCAACTGTGGCAGCGCTGACAAAGAGTGCCTTCCAAACATCCTTGCCTGAGGGCAGTACTCGAGCCTCACAGCTCTCCTGTCCTAAACAGGAGGAAGTGAAGGAGGGAGCCAGAAGGCTCTTCAGGGTGCAACCAGCCAATCCAGCCCAAGACTTCCTAGAGCTGGTAACAGGGCAGGTGGAGTCAAGCTCTACGGGATTCCTTCTGTCTTTGGGTGAGGGCTCCCCACCGGCTTTGTTCAGAATCCTCATTGTGATCCCAAGGCATATCTGGGATTCCTCCTTCTATTGACTCAAGGACTGTCACCTCAGAAGCTTTAATCTTCTTGAAACAATTAATTTACAAAGCAGAAAGGAACTGCCTCACACTGACAGCCCTTTTCAGATCCTCTCAGTCAGGAAAGTCACAGAGGAGACAGACACTGCAAGGAAGGAAGTGAAGGGCCCCTCACTGGGCCACACTTGCTGGGGTCTCCCAGTAGTAACAAAGGAGCAGAACTGTCTGTTGAGGCTCTGTTCTGATGTGTGGTCCCCTCAAACCTCACTCAGGGTCATGACTTTGACCTTGACAGAAACTGAGACAGCTCTCTCTGCGAACTTGAGACAATAGCTCTCAGATTACCAAAACCCAAATAAAAAAGCATAGAAGTCTGACAACTATTCCATCGCCTCCCCAGGCTGACAACAGGGATGGGGTTCTGTGGAGTCCCCACTATTCTCCAGTGTGTGATCTCCCTGTCCCTGCTCAGCATCTTTTTTTTTTTTTTATTAGTTGGAGGCTAATTACTTCACAACATTTCAGCTCAGCATCTTAATTTGATTTCCTGGCAGGGCCTGGGACTCTTCTCTTGGATTACTTGGGCCCTCACCTCTTAGAACAATATCATCATCATCCTCGTATCCCCCAGGCAAAGGTCAGAGGAAGTCACTCCTAGCCAACGGCTCCTTCTCCTGGGACTGACAACAGAGTTCTGATCAGCTTTCTTCATTGGGGGAAGAAATCTCCTCAGTTGAACTCAGCATCCTACCTAGAGTCTTCGCAGGGTCTGAAAGTCCTCCCTCCGCTCAACGTAAGCAGCAGTCCTCCAAACAGGCCTCGCTTTCCTGCAAACCCAAGGTGGAAGTCAGGGGGCAACTAAGGCTGACAGTTATTCTGGGGATACCCGGGGCTGGAGCTGGAGCTGTGGTCTTACCTGCAGAATCCCCTCTCTTCTGTGGAGCTGGTCACCTCGTTCCCCTTCCCCATCTTATCTTGAAACTCCCCTTTTTCCGGGCCTCCTCCCGCTGCTGACTTATGGCCACGCCCCTCGGGCCCAGGCCCTCGCTCCCTACCCCGGACTCCTGAGGCCCAAGTCAGTTACTCCGGGGGCTCCCGGGATGACAGAAAGGACAGAGCTTTACTCAGCGAGCTGCCTCTCTCTTCTGGGGTGTCAGGTTCCCTCGTTCAGTGTCTTCACCTTAATTCTGCAGAGGGGGCCCTCGCCTTTCTGGACAGGCCTTCGCCAACCAGCCTCTTGGAGCGGAAGTCAGGGGATGTCCCTTCCGCTCGGCTCCGTGTCCTGTCCACCTCCCCACACCCCGTCGTGCCTGTCTCTCTTAGGGCCGCCCAGACCGCGGGAGTGAGGTTCTGTGGGGCACCTCACATTCTGGGGTACTTAACCCATTCGGTGTTTTCACCCACAATCCCTGCAGAATCAGGGATTCCTCCCTCCGAGGAGTTAGTTGTGCCCAGAACACCAAGTACCTCACCCCCACCAGACTCTGACTCACAAGAGGACAAAGTCAGAGGGAGCCTCTGCCTGATAGTTGGTTCAACATGCTGGTAGAACTCTTAGAGTGCCCTCCATTCCTCAGTTCCGAGTCAGCGTCTTACCTGGATCTTACATGGCCTGGGACTCCTCCCTCTGTTAACCTGAGGCTGTACCTCCTCAATCCAAGGCCCTCCCTCACCGCCTTTAGACTTGAGGCTAAAGTCTATTTCTAGCCACCATGGATCAGCGGTAAAGAATCCACCTGCGATTTAGGAGGCTTGCAGGAGACACGGGTTCGATCCCTGGATCAGGAAGATCCCCTGGAGGAGGAAATGGCAACCCACTCCAGTATTCCTGCCTGGGAAATCCCATGGACAGAGAAGCTTGGTGAGCTACAGTCCCTCGTATATCAGAGTCGGAAAAGACTGAGCAACTCAACAACTGCCGGGAGTATTCCAGGGTTGACAGCAAGCGGCAGGCTCTGTGGGGTCCCTCTCTTCCGGGGTAAGTCATTCTCACAGTTCTCACTTAGAGTTCATACCTTGGCTTTAGCTGTTTTGATTAATTACTTCTGAGATGATGCCACGGCCTTGCCAATCTCTAGGCATTTGCCCCAGTGTGACTCTCATAGAGACCGAGTCCAAATTCCAGGCTAGATACTGAGTGGTGAAGATGCAGCATCATGCATTAAGAAAACAATACAAAAATCACCTTCCTGTTGGGTCCCTTCTCCAGCCAGTTGGAAACCTTTTCTAAAAGACTTACTTTCTATATTGTGTCCTATAGAAAGACACAATGTATCTTTCTCTTCCTATCAGTCCAGTACAGTTCAGTCACTCAGTCGTGTCCGACTCTTTGCGACCCCATGAATCGCAGCACGCCAGGCCTCCCTGTCCATCACCAACTCCCGGAGTTTACTCAAAGTCATGCCCATCGAGTCAGTGATGCCATCCAGCCATCTCATCCTCTGTCGTCCCCTTCTCCTCCTGCCCCCAATCCCTCCCAGCTTCAGGGTCTTTTCCAATGAGTCAGCTCTTCACGTGAGGTGGCCGAAGTATTGGAGTTTCAGCTTCAGCATCAGTCCTTCCAATGAACACCCAGGACTTTTCTCCTTCAGGATGGACTGGGTGGATCTCCTTGCAGTCCAAGGGACTCTCAAGAGTGTTCTGCAACACCACAGTTCAAAAGCATCAATTTTTCGGCGCTCAGCTTTCTTCACAGTCCAACTCTCACATCCATACATGACCACTGGAAAAACCATAGCCTTGACCAGATGGACTTTTGAGACACAATATATAGACACATTGCTAAGTGGTGTTGCCAATCCCACTGGAAACACTGTATCGCTTCATATAATCATGCTTCCCTGGTGGCTCAGACAGTAAAGAATCTGCCTGCAATGTGGGAGACCTGGATTTGATCCCTGGGTCGGGAACACTGTGTCATTTCATATAATCATGTACTGGAGGAGTTCTGAGAGCCAGCATGGGCCCACTAGGATAATGTGAACCAGACCCAGTTGCCCCCTGACTTCTGACCACTGGGTAAATAACTGAAATAGATAAGCAGGACAGAACCTTAGGAATTGTCTTTTAAGAGGTAAGGAGCCTGGAGGGTAGGAAGATGCTGAAGTGTTTTGCAAATGATCTGTTACTGATCAGAAAGTATTGAAGTGATGCTCTATGACTGTGTCCTGACTGCACACATTTCAAACAATCCACTTAAACAAAATTCTGTCTTGCTTTTTCAATCCTGTTACCAGCACCACCATATAACCTTATTTTAAATTAACTTCGTATGGATATAATTGTGCATTTAATTTACATAAATCAAATTAATGTAAATTACATAAATGTGATAATAATGTACATACTGTTTTGCTATTTACTTTTTCTATTAATTAATAATCCATCCTAAAGAATGCTTCATATCAACCTTAAGAGTGTCCTTAAATTTTGAAAAATAGATATTATTTTATTGCTACTTGCAAGTTGAAGATGCCCATGATGACATTCTATTTTGTGTCTATATTTCTAGACTTTATAAGTGGTCTGTATATAGATCTGCCATTTTTCTTTTATTTAAAAATTAAAATAGATGGCTACCTCTGTAATTGAAACTTGCATGCATATTTGTCTTCATTTATATTCACGAAGGGAAAGAGTGCTGAGATACATAATTAGTGTTAGGTATTGCCCATGAGAATTTGTAGGCCATTCTTTCCAGAGGTCATGAGAAATGTGAGAAACAAATAAATTAAAAAATTGAGTACTGCAATATCATAGCTTTCTGCCTTTTAGAGACTTACCTCTGCATTTCAATGTCTTGATCTCCAAGGTCAGTCCATAAAGCTTTATTGATTACAGTGATGAAATACTCAGTAGTGTATTATGAAGCATATGCAAAACATGATAACCTATCCTGAGATCCAGTGGCTCAAAGGCTCCAACCGAAGGTCCAGTGGGATTTTTCATTTGCTCTTTAAGAGCTTATGATTTTATTGCTATGCTGTCTTTAAATAAAATGGTCATATCACTTAATCCATCTTGCTATGGAATTATTTTAAAGCTGTTTAGATTTATTTTATTTACATTCCTTTTCTGAGATTGGCATATGAGAGTAAGACGGAATCCTCCTTTTATGCCTTCATTTCATTTGTGGCTCAGCTGGTAAAGAATCCACCTGCAATGTGGGTGACCTGGGTTCGATTCCTGGGTTGGGAAGATCCCCTGAAAAAGAGAAAGGCTACCCTCTCCAGTATTCAGGCCTGGAGAATTCCATGGACTGTATAGTCCACAGGGTTGCAAAGAGTTGGACAAGACTGAGCAACTTTCACTTTCACTTCACCTTCATTTGTTTTATCCACTCTCATATGCTGTATTATTAGCATAAAACAGATTTAATTTCTCTGTTTCTTACAAGTTTTGTGTTTAAAGGAAGAGATTATTCGTAAACTAAGTGGAATTAATGACATCTAGAATTTTAATACTTTCTTTTTTTTCTAGTATTTGAATCTATGCTATGCCTCATTTTAAAACAAAGATATTTTAAAATGGGTAAAATTCTGAACTGTACTGTTTGATGTGATGTTTTAATAGCATATCAAATACTTAACATTAACAATGGTCATGCTATACATTGTTAAAAAGTTGAAATATAAATTTTTTTTAATGTTAACAAGTGAATTTCTAATCAAGTTGTATTAATGTGTTCAGTTGTTCTGTAAGACTTGACAATTATTGGAAATCTGCTCTATTGAGAAAAGTAAATTAAAACATTAAATTGCTTTCTCTTGGTTACTGAAATTAAGATATAATGTCAAAATGTGGATACTATCTGTATAGCCTGTTGTTTAAACAGTTTATGATTATTTTGTGTCATAAAATGTCCTGGTACATGCTATATGTAATATACACAAACCGCCTGGCTAAATAACACTCATTTTTCAAAGGAAAATGCTGTTTTCCAAATACAGTCATTCCTTGGATACATTGTAGGTTCAGTTCCAGACCACCACAGTAACATGGATATTGCAATAAAGTAAATCACAATTTTAGGGTTTTTCAGTGCTTATAAAAGTTATATTTACATTATACCATAGTTTATTAAGTGTGCAATAGAATATGTCAAAAAAATGTTACATACCTTAATTAAAAATAACTTATTGCTAAAGAACATCAAAACAATTACAATAGTAACATCAGAGTTCACTGATCACTGATTACCATAATGAATGTAGTAATGAAGAAGCTGAAATACCATAAAACTTACCAAAGTGTCACACAGAGACACAAAGTGAGCAAGTGCTGTTAGAAAAGGGCCTGATAGACTTGCTTGATGCAGAGTTGTAAAATATAGTTCAATTTGTTAAAAAAAAAACACACAATATCTGTGAAATGCAACAAAGTAAAGCACAATTAAATGAAGTATGCCTATACATGAAATGACTTGGCCACGGTCACTAAATATATTACACACATTTGGCTGATTAAATAATCATCTCAAATGATTGATCTTAATTCCGTATTTCTAATGTAACTTTAATTTAATGTATTTAATTTAATGTAATTTTTAAAAATCCATTAAAAACATATTTCCATGATGGTTCCATATTTCCTGTGTTTAAAATCTGGATGAATTTACAGTGAAATATATATATATGTTGGAGAAGGAAATGGCAACCCACTCCAGTATTCTTGCCTGGATAATCCCATGGACAGAGGAGCCTGGCGAGCTACAGTCCATGGGGTCGCAAAGAGTCGGACACAACTGAGCAATTTTCACTTCACTCACTTCATATATATATATAACTTATATCATAACACAGATGTCTCAAGTCATGGTCTCCAAGAAGCAGACCCTGAAAGAAAATATGTGTGTAGTAGTGATTTATTAGAGAACTATATCTGGGGTAAAACCAGTAAGAAAGTGGAGGCAGCATCATAGAAAAGAAGAAACCAAGCAAAGATACAATTTAGGTGAGGTCTCAGCCTGATCCTATGGAGAGCTCTGGAGCATAAGTTAAACCTCAGAGTTTGCCCTATCTTGAGGCAAAGGAACTGAGCTTTTAAATTCTCACACCAGTCAGTCATTGGCTCTGTGTCATTCTGGCATTGTGTGGTGGTGGGGGAGTGAGGCATGGGGACTCCAAGACATATCCGACTCTGTTCAGGCAAGGAAACATCAGTGTCCAAGAGCAATCCTTTCAAGGTCAAAGGTATAAGCATTTAATAGCATAACATGCAGAAGCCAGCGGATGAGCACACACAATTAGGAAAAGGGATCTGAGAGGAACATGACTGGATACCAACAGTACCTGCAACTTGGTGTTGTGGGGAAAACATTAGACTTTAGAGACAGAGAACTCATGCTCAAGTTCTAGCCTTGCTCATCAGCCATGACCTTGGGCAAATTACTTGGGAAATCTCTTACACAGATGTTTGTGAATAAACCCTTTTCATTTTTATTCCAAAACTCTAGCATAATGCCTGGCACAGAGTTGGCATTTAGGAAAAGAGTGTTGAATAAATGAAACCACTAAAACTATTTTTATGTAGCTTTAGTGGGATTCAGCTTGTTGAATTTTATTGTTATTATTACTTTTTTACTTTGATTTTTCTCCCTTTCCATTGCACACAACTTCACTTGCATGATTCTAATTCACATTTTACTGGAAAAGCTATCTCTACCCCAAGATTAAACCTGGCATTAACATTCACATCATATACACATGTATGTATGTGTATGTGTGTATATACATGTGTGTGTATATATATATATATATATGTATGTATGTGTGTGTATTTATATTGAAGAGACTTAGCAGCAAGTCTGTTGCTAGTAAAGAAAAGAGTCTAAGGCATTTTCCTACTCTAATTAGCTTGATCCTAGCAAGCAGATTTGAACTCTGGACCTTTGATTAAGTTCCTCTGTAAGGGTATTAAGAACAAAAATTAAATGAATTTGATTAGCTAATTACTCTTAAAATAATTAATGTTGATCTACCAGGTCAAACTTAAATGGAGAAGCCATGGAAAATAAATTAGAGATTATGAACATATTATTCATTGCTGATGATGAGGGAAATTTTAACTTCCATTCACTCTGGGAGGCCACAGAAAAGCTTATTATAAAATACCCTATTATTAGATTGCTGTAATATCTTTATTTGGTTATTTCTTATAATTCATGGGTCATTTGTTTCTCTTTAGATATTGATAGCTCCAAGTTAGTGCTTCTCAAACTTATTCAGTGATCCTAGTAGGGAAATTCACAACCTCCTATGTGAAGAAATGTACAACAATCAGATACATTTACTGAGAACTTGCTATGGTGCAGTGATGAAGATGATCTCATCTCATTTCTCATTAATTCTCAAAACAACCCTATGACTTAGAGAGTATAATCATCCCAATTTCAGAAATGGAGCAACTTGAGGGTAAGAGAGGTTAAGTAACTTGGCCATGGGCCTATAGCTAGGAAAAGGCAAAACCAGAATTCACACCAGGCAATCTGAAGCCAGAGACTCAGCCCCAGCTTTCAAAAGGAGAAAAAAGTTTGAAAGTCTGTAGGTATTAGAACTCATGGTTCTCTTTGGGGAGCCCTGCTTACCTTAAAACCTGGGAAGATGAAAATACAGTGCAGAGACTCTGCTCCTTAAATTAATGTAACCTCCATCCTCAGCCAGACATATCAGAAAATTCTTTATTCTCCATAACTTTCTCAAGATATCCTACTGACCTGTTCTTCACTCCTAACTCCAGTAGACACAACCACTTATTGTGAAATATCATTACAAGGGTTTGCACAATGAAAACAGTTGAAAGCCCCACTTGGACGACTCAGACACAAAAGAAGAGTTAACTTAATCTGAACAAATCATTGGAGGATTGAGGTTCTTACAGTAAAGCAAAAGGGTTTAAGAATTTAAAAAGACAGATTTTAAACAATTTTATTTTAGCAGATCAGTCCCTTTCCAATAAAAATAGAGCACTAGAAGAGTCCTAATTATGTCATTTTCGCCAACAAATAAGTTAAAACAATGTCACTGCCTATAATATGGCTATGTAATAATTGAATGAGAAACTCCATGAATTGATAAAGGAGGCACCACCAAGTACAGAGGTGGTGGGGGACAAAGAAGTCAGCAGAGTAACAGCCAACAATGAGAAGCTGTTGGGCTCACAGAAGAGGCACATTTGCAAATTCACAAATCAGACCTGGGTCTCTGTGGACCAAGTTAGCTGTTAAAACTGGCTCGGAGCTGGCATTAGAGAAAGGCTTCATGGGGGTACTCTTACTTCATCCAAACTGCCAGGAATATACCAGGAAGAAACATAAATCCTGCACAGAAAAGACCTCTAAATTGGAAGTGTTAATCTGAGCCAAGCAGCAAGGCTCTTTTCTTTTTTCCCTAGGTATTAATTATGGTGATCCTGGGGGTAAGTGAATTTGGGGTAAACACCATCTGCCCTGGCAGCTGAGAGAATTCAACAGGAGAATTTGACTTCTGAACCCCTTTATACAAGGTATATTATGAGTGGAATCTGTGAATTACATCTGTCCCAAGACTGAGTTTCTTTATTGCTAAAAATTCATATAGACAGACCAATTATAGATAGAAAAGACTCACTCATTTATCTAAGTTGGGCCCTAATCTGCCCAGTGCTTATATCACGTGATAATTTAGTTGAGGAAATCTAATTTCTAATCCTGGACTTTCATCATGTTTCCAGTTTTTGTCCACTATGCTTTCTCTGGTCAAGAAAACAGGGAATAAAAACAGGTGGGACCCAAATCAAAGTGGGAATTGGTAGCGTCAGTTACCTGGTTTTCCATCTTCATACAGACAAAACTGGGAAGTAGAAACACGATTTTCATGGCCATGCTGGAGTGACTGCTCAGGAGAATTCTGCTAGTCCTGGCAACAAGCTACCTGAGTAGTAAAAGAAACAGAACAGAAAGTCATATTTCCTACTGAGATTTATGTTGGAAAATTGTTGCTGCCAGGACCATGGGTTATACTGAGACATTTTCCAAGCTTCCTCTGACATTTTGAACAAGACCAGTTTTGTAAAGTCTGAGAGCCATAGAATTGCTGTTCTATTTTCCTGGTTAGGAGCAATTAATCATAGTTGTATGCCACCTACAAATAAAAATATTTCTCTTTTAGACAGGCAGGAAAGTTGGAAAGGAAGTCAGGGAGAGTGTTCCATTCTAAAAATGTCTTTATTTATTTCAGATTCAGTACAGGATGTTTTTATTTTATGAGCACACTTCCAAAAAGAAGGCTAAAAACCCCCAGGCAAAGCAGGTCCATTACACTAGAGTCCTGTGGTCCCAGTCACACCCTCTTTCTAATTCAGGGACATCCTTAGTGCATTCTTCTCACAATAGTACTATGAGAGGCATTTTACTTCTGGTAGAAAAACAAGGGTTCCCAGATCTCTATAATCCATAGATCTGTGCCTAGGTGTCTCAATTTACCTTTTATCAACTAATATTTTACACAAACTAGCTGCAGTTCTGCTCATGAATTTTTATAAGAGAAAATTTCACACAAACTTGTGCCAGTGTGCTTTTAAGTGCCTTCCAATAAAAAGCATGGACTTTTCTCCTTCCTTAATGAGAAAAATGAAGTTTCAAGACCTCAGACTTCACTCCTAGTGTAACTTTGAGGTCTGCTAATACATAGCTACTCTGGAAGAGAGCACACAGATGCTGTTGGCAGTCTTAATTGCCTGGCTTTATTCTGTTTTGTCCACTTGTGGAAATGGCCGAATTGAAAATTATAGTTGAACTATGACATTTCCAAGAGTGTCTGCAACTTAAAAGCCAAAACAAAAAACAAGCACACAAACAAACCAGCCACACCTGGAAAATATGTCTTCTTTAGCACAGAGAGTGAAGCAAAGACTGATGATATGGTACTTATTTTTTTGGATGAGAGACCAACATTAAATGAGGTCTACAAGGTCTATTATTTTTTACTATTACTATTTACTATCATTACTTGTTTTGTGCCTCAGGGATTTCTCAAACGCCCTATAAACTATGCTGTGTTTAATATTGTTTTTGCTTTCTAGCAGTTGACAGAAATTTTTCACACATTTAACTTCATTTGTGTACCATTTCTGCTTTAATGAAAGCTGTCTGACTGGTGGTTAAAATGAATGGGAATAAAGTTTTATTTCACAACTTGATCTGAGATGATCCTTGCATTCAGTACCTTGCAAGGATTTCTTTCATCTAAGGTGCCCCCAACAGACTTACATCTGAGTTGTGATGTTTCATGAATTCTGGTCTCAGTGAAGATAAAGTAAATTCTGTTTTTACTTTAGGTTTTCCTGTCATCTACAAGTGTTTGTTAAATACCCATTTTGATCAAGTCACTCAGACTCCCTATTTCTGTAGGAAGGTATTGGACTAGATAATGTCTAAGCTACTGTGAATGTTAATGTTAGATTTACAATTTTGCTACAGGCCTAGGATCTTTGTAAACACCAAAAGGGTTATATATAGAAATATATATATCATGACCCAGTGGAAAAGTTACTGGGCATTGCAGCATTATAATAAATATAAATATTTTTAAAAGACCATCTTCAGTTTTCAGTTCAGTCAGTTCAGTCACTCAGCTGTGTCCAACTCTTTGCGACCAAATGGACTGCAGCACGCCAGGCTTCTCTGTCCATCACCAGCTCCTAGAGCTTGCTCAAACTCATGCCCATCGAGTCGGTGATGCCAATCAACCATCTCATCCTGTTGTCCCCTTCTCCTCCTGCCTTCAATCTTTCCCAGCATCAGGGTCTTTTCCAATGTTCTAATTTAAGTTCTGCTTTTTTGTGACTTCTGTGAGCCAAAGTTTTCTCACCTGGCAAATAGGTCCACTACTGCTGTCATCACAAGACTGTGTGGAAAATTAAATTAGAATAAATGGCAAAGTATGTAACACATAGTAGCTCAATAGACAATACTGGCTGATCTCTTTTGTGTTTGCTCAAAATGTTTATATTCCAAGTAGTGAGAGAAGATGCATGCAAATAAGACATATAGCAAAGCAATGTTAGAAAATGCTGTATGAAATGAGCAATGTATTCATAATGGATGTCTTAAAATTGTTTTGCAACAAGGGAATTTAAACGAAGCTTAGCTGCCCCAGCCTTGCTTAATTTTTTTTCTTTTCTTTTCTTTTTTTCCATTTATTTTTATTAGTTGGAGGCTAATTACTTTACAATATTGTAGTGGTTTTTGCCATACATTGACATGAATCAAATGCTTTTTATAGTAATTAATCAAGTAAGGTCTGAATCCATTTCTTCAAACCACCAGAGTAAGGAATATTTAGATCAAATGGAGGAATTGTGGAGAGGGTGGGGAATTTAAGTTCTGAACTGAGAGGTAGAGTACCTGCTGAAAGGAGAAAATTTGGGGTCTAAACACAACTAGAAAGTCCACTTCTTCAGCCTGTTTCCTCACTTGGCCCTGACAATTCATTAAAAATAGAAAAAATGAAAAAAAAATGTAAGTCAGGAGAGCAGAATTCTTTACCAAAACTTTTTAATGGTAATTTAACCAAAAAAGTAACAGGACTTTGAGATGCTTAGAATAAAAGGTATTGCAAAAAGCACTGATAAAAATCCAGAGTGATCAGTAAATCAAACCAACTGTCTTATCAGAGTCATATGTAAATCAAACTAAACTGTTGTTGTTGTTGTTGTTGTTGTTCAGTTGCTCAGTTGTGTCCAACTGTTTGCGACCCCATGGACTGCAGCACGCCAGGCTTCCCTGTCCATCACCAACTCCCAGAACTTGCTCAAATTCATGTCCATCAAGTCGGTGATGCCATCCAACCATCTCCTCCTTGTTGTCACTTTCCCCTGCCTTTAATCTTTCCCAGCATCAGGGTCTTTTCTGATGACTCAGCTCTTCCTATCAGGCGGCCCAAGAATTGGAGCTTCAGCTTCAGCATCAGTCCTTCCAATGAATATTCAGGACTGATCTCCTTTAGGATGGACTGGTTTATCTCCTTGCAGTCCAACGGACCCTCAAGAGTCTTCTCCAACACCACAGTTCAAAAGCATGGATTCTTCAGTGCTCAGCCTTCTTTATAGTCCTCCTCTCATATCCATACATGACTACTGGAAAAACCATAGCCTTGATTATAAAGACCTTTGTTGGCAAAATAATGTCTCTGCTTTTTAATACTTTGTCTAGGTTTGTCATACCTTTTCTTCCAAGGATCAAGCTAAGTTGTTGGTTCTGCATAATTTTGGAGGGCTTTCCCAAATCCCAGAATTGTGACATTTTAGAATAAAAGGCAATTTTGGTCTATTTTACAGATAAAGAAATGGAGACCCACAGAAATTAAGTGACCAGCACACTAGCACGTAATTCCATAATTAAGAGAGAGGATTTGGTCTGCCATTTCCTAGCAATGTTATTTCGGCCAAGTACACAGCCTTTTAAGATTCAAGGTACTTAATATGAAATGTGGCTGGAATGGTAAGTCTTAATTGGTAGAATACATGAAAAATGTTTTGAAAAATGCCTGACATATATTAAATACTCTTATCATCATTATTAGTATGGGAACTAAAATCTGACATTATAATGACTTATAACCTGGAATAATGAATAGGAAGACTCCATATTACTGAAGTTGGAGAAAATTTTATCTCATGCTTATGATTAGCCTTTAAACTTGCATATATAGTAGAGATAGCAGCACAGAATATTTTCCCTAATATTTTCCTCAAAGACAAATATCTTCTTGCTAAACACCTTCTGTTACAGCAATGTTCAGTGAAATTCTCCAGTAGATATAGTAACTATTCAGATGAAATGAAATTTGTTTCTCTGTAAATTCATAATAAGTATTTATTTACCCTGGAAAATCCAGATATACTTCATGACGTCAATTCCCAACCTAAAAAGAAAATAAACCCAATAAAACAAATGAAAGAAGAATAATAAAGGCTTCAAATATTGTTCTGTGGTATTGAGGAGTCTTTTGTTGTGATATTATGTATCCGTGAAAAACCTAGACACATTTTCAGCTTTATACACAAAGAAGTCTTTACTAAAAATAAAAGGATGTTATATAGATTTATCTTACTTAAGTGTTTCTACTTCCTATAAGTCTTTTTCCCAGTTGTTATTTTAAAACCCAAATGAAGGCTTACAGAGTAAAGGGGTAATATTTTAAACAAACAAGCCAAATTACAGTCACACACATTCTAGTTCTAAATTGCACTGTTTGTGCAGTCTTTTCAGAAAAGAAATAAGATCCTCTGTATCATTCTACCTCTCCAATTCTCTAATGCAAATAGAGAAGGACCAGGACAATATTATCTGATGCAGTGTTGCATTTGGGAAAGAGGTAGATATTATTAGAAATCTCAAAATTTGAGTTTCTTTTCTTGATTAGGACCAGAAAAAGTAGAAGACTGATAATGCCCACTCTAACATGCATCTTAGTCAATCTATTTTTTCCTAACTTGGAGTTAGACTTGCCCCAACTGAGTAATACACTCCGTATCCCACAACACATAGGGAACCAGCTGGAGGTGCTTTTAAGGAGGACACTACCTTAGTTCTCATAGTTTCTTTAAAAGGGGATTGAGAATCCAACCCTTCTCATTATGATCACTGCTCATTTTACTCAATAATGTATTTCATGGTCTACATCACAGTCCATAGTATTTTTTTAAATATTTAGATACTTCTGTTTTCTCAAATAAGAATATCACATTTCATTTTCTATATGATTAATTTCTAGAAAATTATTTCCAATAGCCAGCTATGAAAATTATATGTCAATACATCATATTCCACCTTTATGTAGCGAATAGTGCACTCTGTAATTAGATGCATCAGATAGACTAAGTCCCAAAGAAGGTACATTTGTTTTCCATTTAATTTCCTAATTGTAAGGCCACAAAATGATTCATAAAGTTGTTATGCCCATTATTATCGATTATATTATTCAGAATGAAACAGATACATGAAGCATTTGTTTCTATGCTAGTGCTTATTTTTTTCCTGACACAGTGATTTTGGAATAACTATTTGGACTGAAACCCATGAATTACATATGTTTGAGAAAAAAAAAAAGTGTAATAAGACTGGACATTGTTGAATTTAAAAGGTTGATTCTTTATGAAGCAACGTTTTTGTTAAGGGAAAATGTATTACATCCTGGATCCAATCAAATTGGCATTTACTATGTGGTCCCTAAAGACTTTCTGCTTATATCAAATGGAAGACTGACTTGGTCCTCAGCCTCAGGGCTAAATTGTTCTACAGGTTGAACTCCCAAGTTGTCTCATTACATGATTAATGATATCCACAGTAAGAATGATGCACAGTGAAGTTTCTGGTGCTTCTACATAAATAGATTCAATGTTTAAAGTTATCAATTATAAGAGACAGAATACTCTTATGCAATGAGGAAATCACTTTTCCTGGTGGGCTTTTAATAACATTGAATTTATCAAGGGTTGACACTTTTACTGTTATTTCCTTTAAGCTATTAAAAAAAACCCTGTTTATCCACAATAGCCAGGATATTTTTTAAGAAGAAAAGGATGATGTGGTGATATGAGAAAACCACAAGATAGGTAGTTTCCAGAGTATATCACATTTCTTTAATTAATCTTTCTACATACAGCATCAAGGATGAATGTAAGGACTTCAAATGCCAAGGTGACCCCTATGATAAAACTATGCACTTGAAGTTGGAAGACGAACTGAAAAGTCATGGACTGTCCTCGGATAACCTTCAGGAAGCTGATTCACATCTCTGGCTCACATCCTGGGAGGTTCTGATTTCACCCTGATGGAAGGAGATTTTGAGGGATATTTGCTAACCGGAGTTTTTCACATATGAAATTTGATTGATTCTTAAACTGTATCACCTATTAGAATGTGTTTTGGGCCACTTTTTCAAAAAAAACTACTAATTCATTTCTGGACTTCAATAGATAATTTAAAGTGTATAATTCAGTGGCATTAAGTTCATTCATCATCTTGTGCAACTACCACTGCTGTAGCCATCTATTTCCAAAACTATTTCATCACCCCAAACAGAAACTCTAACCATTCAGCAATAACTGCCTTCTCTCCTTCTCCTGGGCCCTCATAATCTTTAATCTACTTTCTGTCTCTTTGAATTCACCTATTCTTGTTATTTCATATAAGTAAAATCATACAATATGTGTCATTTTGTGTTTGGATTATTTCACTTAGCCTGATGTTTTCAAGGTTCATCCACACTGAAGCACATATAAGAACTTCATTTCTCTTTAATATTTTACTGTATATCTATATCTATCAGTTTATCTATATCTATATAGATACACACACACACACACACACACACACACACACACACACACACCTGTTGATCAACCTGGATTGCTTCCAACTTTTTACTGATAAAGGCAAAACAGGAAACACTTCTAACAAAGTTTAAATAAAAATACTCTTAAGTGGCTCTTTTGTCAGTCTTCTAGTAATATAATGCTTAACTTGTCATGGCTGAGTTTACTTTCATGCATTTTATTTAACACATGAGATATAAAATGCAGACCACTTACAGGACTATTGAATACACTGTCAGCTTCAGAGTACATTGCTGAATGTCAGGATTTTCTAAAAACACAGCCAACTTCCAATCATGAGTAGTTTCAGTTGAGCCTAAACACCCCCTGAGTAAATCTGGCTCATCATTCATGCATGATCTTTCTAGTCTATGTAAATGAACCAGTCAACAAACTAACAAATCAAAACTACCCCACCAGTCACTTTTGTTTGCCATGTTGCTATATCCAGTGGCTAACAGTCTTCATCTTATTTGAAATGTCAGCATATTTGATACAGCTGATCTCTTCTGTCTCATGAAAATCCTTTCTGCATTTGTTTTGGGGACATCACAGTCCTGAGATTTTCATTTTTGCAGGTCATCACTTCTCAATCTCCCTTGCTGCTAGTTCCTCTTCTCCTTTGCCTTTTTAACATTGGAATACTAGAAGGATCAGTCCTCAAACTTCTTTTCCTCTCTTCATTTCTCCGCTTGCTGATGTAATTTCAAGTTGGAGTTCTGAACACTAAGTTGGAATTCTGAACACTATCTACGTTATGTGAGTGAAAAGTGAAGGTGCTCAGTCGTGTCCGACTTTTTGCGACCCCATGGACTATATCCCACCACGCTCCTCCATGCATAGGATTTCCCAGGCAAGCATACTGGAGTGGGTTGCCATTTCCTTCTCTAGGGGATCTTCCCGACCCAGGGATAGAACCCGGGTTTCCTGCATTGTAGGCAGACGCTTTACCGTCTAAGCCTCAGGGAAGTCTAATCTATGTAATAATGAATCCCTAATCATATCTCCAGTATGAACATTTCCCCTGAACTTCAATTGCCTACTTGATGATTCCTGCTTGGATATCTAGTAGACATTTTTAAAATAAGATGTCTGAAATCGAACTCCTAATCTTCCCCATACACCTTCTCTTTCCAGTTTCAATTAATGCCCACTCTATCCTTCCAGTTGCTCACACCAAATTCTTTGATGTTACCTCTCTTTCTTTTATACCTATTCCCAATCTATCAGGAAATCCAGTAGTTCTATTTTCAAAATATAGGCAGAATCTGGTTAATTCTTTGTTAAAACACTCCACTGAGTATAATTGACATACAAAAGTTGTACATATTTAATGTATACAACATAATGAATTGGGATAAGTAAATGTACACTTGTGAAACCATACCACAATTTATGTCACAAACATACTTCCAACACAATTACCATTCAGTCACTGTTGTTGCTCTCCCAGATGACTATGGTAACCTCCCCCAGGTCTCCCACCCCTCGCCGATTTCACTCTTGCTGCCCTACCCTCTGGTCTTTTTTTTCCTACCGTTTGGTCTTAACACAGCAGTTAGAATGATCCTTTTAAAGTCCACTGCTTAAAAAAGCATATCACTTCTCCACATAAAATCTGTCAATGGTTCCACATTTCTCTGAGTGTAAAAGCTCAGACATTTTAAATGTTTAACAAGGCCTAACATAATCTGGTCCCTTTATAATTTCGTTCCTCAATCCCTCACTATCTCCTCTGTACTTAACTTTGGTGTCCTCTTCAGACACCCCAGGTGGGTTCCTGCATCAGATATTTGGCAGTGACTGCTGACTGTTCTTTCTGTCTGAACTGCTTTTCCCCGTGACTCATTTTACCCTCCTCTTCTTGGCAGAGATGCTGCCTGTCAGTGTGAAGGTTGTGCTCCACATTAGGGCACCTGGGTGAGAGGTGTGGATGCAGAAACCCCGCCTCCGAGGTATGCATTTAGAGGCCAGTGCAGATTCTACTTCACAGTAAGAAGCATCCTGACCAACCCCAAAGGTCCTCGTTTCCTTCCTGTTTTAGCCATGAATTTCATCAGTCATGGCATTTAGTCAATAGGAGGCCAAAGAGCTCCTCCCTACAGATTTCCTCCTATCAAGAGACCATTCAGTGGCTCCTAGATCCTCAGTCTCCCTGATCTTTTTATAGTCTTCTTTTACAAATGTTAAAAGATAGGAAATAGAAATACAACTTAAATATGATAACAAACAAAACAGCTTTTAAACTTCAATTGTATATGAAGAAATCAAATATCATCAGTTCTACCTCATGCTTTTGTGCCCTGTTTTCATTTCTGTTACTTCTTAGAGAACAAGGCCCCGTACTTATCATTATTGTATATTGCAACATAGAAAACTCAAGGGCATATATTTAATGAAGTTGTTATTATGGTGATGAATGTTGTTATTAAAATGTCTTAGGAAATGAAGTTGATAATAGCTGAAACATAAATGCACTTCTCTCATCTTAATATTTTGTCTCTCTTCATTCTAAAGATGTTTTCATAGGATACCAACTAGCAATAACCAAGACAGTCCTTTTCCCAGAACTTTTACAAGTGCTACTGCACATGCCTTGGATACCATGAATTATTCACAAATCAGCATGACTCCATTTGAATTTATAGTTATTGTAGTCATTTCAAATAATATGTATGTATACATTTGAAATGATATGTACATGTATATACACACATATATACATACACATGTCTTAGTGTTCCCCAAATTTTCTATTATATGTTAGATGCTTTTATAAACAGCCTTAGAGAGACCCAGTTTTAAGTCCAAATTCTGTGTTTAATTCCTCAAGAAACAAATAATATGCTCTGAACCTGGCCATGGGGGTATACATAAGTGTGTTTTATCCTTTATAAAACAATGCTTGATTTCTCAACAAGATGGTACAGTGGGTTCACACTTTGACATTATGTCTCAGGTCCAAGGAGACACTAAATTACAATGCTTAAAATAGAAAACAATGGTAGAGTCGGGCCAAAAGTCAGTCAGTCAGTCAATTCAGTTGCTCAATCGTGTCTGACTCTTTGAAGCCCCATGGACTGCAGCACGCCAGGCCTTCCTGTCCATCACCAACTCTCAGAGTTTACTCAAACTTATATCCATTGAGTCTGTGATGCCATCTAACAATCTCATCCTCTGTTGTCCCCTTCTCCTCCTGCCCTCAATCTTTCCCAGCATCAGGGTCTTTTCCAATGAGTCAGTTCTTCACATCAGGGGGCCAAAGCATTTGAGTTTCAGCTTCAACATCAGTCCATCCAATGAATATTCAGGACTGATTTCCTTTAGGATGGACTGGTTGGATCTCCTTGCAGTCCAAAGGACTCTCAAGAGTCTTCTCCAACACCACAGTTCAAAAGCATCAATTCTTCTGTGCTCAGCCTTCTTTATAATCCAACTCTCACATCCATACATGACTACTGAGAAAACCATAGCCTTGACTAGATGGACCTTTGTCAGCAAAGTAATGTCTCTGCTTTTTAATATGCTGTCTAGGTTGGTCATAACTTTTCTTCCAAGGAGCAAGCGTCTTTTAATTTCATGGCTGCAAACACAATCTGGAGTGATTTTGGAGCCCCCAAAAGATAAAGTCTGTCACTGTTTCCATTGTTTTCCCATCTATTCGCCATGAAGGGATGGGACTGGATGTCATGATCTTAGTTTTCTGAATGTTGAGTTTTAAGCCAACTTTTTCACTCTCCTCTTTCACTTTCATCAAGAGGCTCTTTAGTTCTTCGCTTTCTGCCATAAGGGTGGTGTCATGTGCCTATCTGAGGTTATTGATATTTCTCCCAGCAATCTTGATTCCAGCTTGTGCTTCATCCAGCCCAGCATTTCTCATGATGTACTCTGCATATAAGTTAAATAAGCAGGGTGACAATACACAGCCTTGACGTACTCCTTTCCGGATTTGGAGCCAGTCTGTTGTTCCATGTCCAGTTCTAATTGTTGTTTCCTGACCTGCATACAGATTTCTCAAGAGGCAGGTCAAGTGGTCTGGTATTCCCATCTCTTGAAGAATTTTCCACAGTTTTTTGTGATTCACACAGTCAAAGCTTTGGCATAGTCAATAAAGCAGAAATAGATGTTTTTCTGGAACTCTCTTGCTTTTTTGATGATCCAGTGAATGCTGGTAATTTGATCTCTGGTTCCTCTGCCTTTTCTAAATCCAGCTTGAGCATCTGGAAGTTCATGGTTCATGTACTGTTGAAGCCTGCCTTGGAGAATTTTGAGTATTATTTTGCTAGTGTGTGAGATGAGTGCAATTGTGGGGGTAGTCTGAGCATTCTTTGGATTGTCTTTCTTTGGGATTGGAATGAAAACTGACCTTTTCCAGTCCTGTGGCCACTGCTGAGTTTTCCAAATTTGCTGGCATATTGAGTGCAGCACTTTCACAGCATCATCTTTTAAAAGGATTTGAAATAGCTCAACTGGAATTCCATCACCTCCTCTACCTTTGTAGTAATGCTTCCTAAGGCCCAGTTGACTTCGCACTCCAGGATGTCTGGCTCTAGGTGAGTGATCACACCGGCATTGGAGTGGTGGCTGCATGCTGGGGAGGCTGTAAGGAGATACCCCACATCCAAGGGCCAAAAGTAACAAGATAAAAATCATCAAGGACCACAAAGGGAAGGGCAAAACAATTCAGTTTCCAGGTGGTAAATCATACAAGTATTTTAGGGAACTGAGAGTATTTTTCAGATCCCATGCCTGAATTCAGAGGCTGAGTGGTATTCCCTCCACTTGCAAAAAATGACTGAAGCTTTATTGTGCAGTGATTGCTGTGCTGATGAACTACATGAAGTTTCACCTGGCTGAGAGACGGGATCTGCAATACCCCGAAGATGATAGTGGGGCTGGAAACTGGAGACGATCATGTTCAATCTTGTTCTGAAAAGGGTGGTAGAAGGGAGGGTTCCCTAGGGCTCTGTGGACTAGGCAGAAGCAAGTGCAAAATCTCTAAATAGGAGTAGAAGACCACAGAGAGAGGGTAGTTTCTTTTCTACTGCTGCCTAACAAATTACCACAAACGTTGCAGTGTAAAACAAAACCTGTTTGTTAGCTGGGGGTCATTTTCAGATTCCAGAATCCACCTGTATGTATTACTTGACTCATGGTCCCTTCCCTTTTTAAAGCTAGGAATGGTGTGTTGAATCCTTCTCATGCTTCAAATCGCTCTGAGTTATTCTCTTGCCTTTCTCTTCAGCCACTGGCTAGAGAAAGGGCTCACATGATTAGATTAGGCCCAGCTGGATAATCTCCCTTTTAAAAGTTGACTACACCAAATAACATAACACAAAACAGAAGCACTGTCTCATCACATTCTCAGGTTCCAGGACATATGATCTGAAATTCTGGCACTGTTTTAGTTTCCTGTAGCTGCTATAACAAATTTCCACAAGCTAAGTGGTTTAAAACAATAACAATTCACTGCCTCCCAATTCTGGAGGCCAGAAGTCTGAAGTCAGGGTGTCAGAAAGGCACTCTCCTTGGAGGATCCAAGAGAAAAATCTATTCCTTGCCTCTTCTAGCTTCTGGAGGCTGCTTGGATTTCCTGGCATTCTTGGTACATCTCTGTTTGCTTCACTTTGACATTGCCTTCTCTACTGAGTGTGTCTGTCCAATATTCATCTGCCTTTTTCTTTTAAGTAAGAATATATGTGAATGTACTTAGGACTCATGCAGATAATCCAGAATAAGCTCCTCTTTTCAATATCCTTAACTTAATCATATCTTTTGTTATGTAAGGTAACATTCCCATGTTTCAGGAATTAAGATATGGTAAGGAATCTGCTCGCAATGCAGGAGACCCAGATTTGATCCCTGGGTCAGGAAGATCCCCTGGAGGAGGGCATGGCAACCCACTCCAGAATTCTTGACTGGAGAATCCCATGGACAGAGGAGCCTGGCAGGCTATAGTTCATGGAGTCACAGAGTTGGACATGACTGAGCGACTTTCATATATATTTTAGAGTCACCATAAAGTGAACTATAAGGGCCATTAATAGAAATTCTGCCTACCACAGGTAAGAAGAAAACAACAAGGCACAATATGAGCAGAAAACAAGACAAACCAACAAAAATAATCCTATTCAAAAATTCGTCTGAAAAGCAAAATTGAAAATTACACAATAAAATCCACTGCTAAGTTTGAAGAAAAACTCAGAATATAATGCAGTTCCCAATTAACTGAATTGATGGATGAGTCTGACAAGGAATTGGCCATGTATATGTCTGAGATGACCCTAGAGGAGATGCAGGGAAAATTGTTACAAAAAAGCACAACAATGTGGAATGGAATTAGTCAGAAATGAAGGAAAGTAAACTATGAACAAAACTAAATATTTAAAAACAAAATATACTAAAAAAACAAGCCTATGATCTTTATCAAGAAGCATAAAAATCTACTACTGCCACTGATGTGAGAATCTATAACATTTCTGACCTGGCAGGGAGATAAACTGCTAGACAAATAGCAGAATCTATTATTAATACAGATCTCTCTCAGGGAAGAATTTTTTCCCAGAGTATAATTACATCAATACTACAGCATATATTATAATATAGATAAAATTATAAGTTTTTTTAAACTTCAGCTGTCCCAGCCCTATCTTCTCGCTGTGAACAGGGCAAAGATGAGGAGACCCATATCAATGGTCACATGGTACCACTAGACAGGCAATTAAGTGACATGAAAAGGTGAAGCCCTGCATCATCAGTGCCCTGGTGTAACTGGACAAAGGATATGAAGGGAGCAAAGAAGGGCAAAATTTGGGCAAAACTCCCATTCACCAGTGCACTGGTATAGCCGGGTAGCTGATAAGAACAGATCAAGGACAAAGAGTCAGCTCATTGTGACAGTGGTGTAACTGGTCAGGTCATGTGGATGGGCAAGAGAGGAGCCCCAAGTATTCATGTGGTGATGGAACTGGCTGAAGGGTGTGATCACGGATTGTGGAATGAGCTATACTTCATCAGTGAAGAAGTAAGGGGACGGGGGGTGGGCATGGGACAAAGAAAAGGAACCGCAAAATGTCTGTGTAGTGGAGCAACTGGACAGAAAACATGAGGAGGGCAGTTCTACTCATCATGAAGTGAGGTATCAGCATGGAACATGAGGCAAAGACCGCAGCCTGCTGCGTAGGGCTGTGGTTATCAGTGGACTTAGGAGGAGAAGAGGAGGAAGGGAAAGAACTCTGTGATGCCAGTGAGCAGGTGCTCCTGGGCTGGGAATGTGGATGAGGGAAGAGGAGCCTGCATCATTAAGTGCAGGGGTGTGAATGGACAAACAGGCAGAATTCAGCATCGTCAAGACAGAACCAGGAGGATGAAGTGAAGTGAAAGCCGGGAAAAGGAGCATCTCCCAAACAAAGTGGCCTGGTGTGTGGGGAAGGGGTGTGAACAGGGCACGGAGGAGCAGCTGCACACGGTCAGTGCAGGAACAGTGAGAAGAGGGCCCCAGCGCATCCATGCAGCAGAGAAACCCGACAGAGGAGGCCTGAGTGCAACCGCAGTGCAACCCAACAGCTTCAGTGCAGCGAGCATTCTGGACTGGTTTTGACACGGAGAGTGAAGACTAGGAGGCTTGGGCAATCAGTCCTGGGGTACCACTCGTCAGGGGATGCTCACTGGCAAAGAGAAGGTGTCAACCAATCAGCGCAGTAGAACAACTGGGCAGAGAAAGGAAAAGTGGTAACCAGGCACATGCCTGCATCCTCGGTGCTCTGGCAGCCCCGGTTTGGTTTGTGGGCGGCATGAAGAGGAGTCCTGAACAGTAAGTCCTGAGAGAAAGAGGGAGGGGACACACATCGAATGGGGCAAAGAGGGGGAGCCTCCATCGTCAGTGTGGTGGGGTAACAGGACAGGGGATGTGAACAGAAAATGTGATGCATTCCAGTAGCATCGGGGTAGTAATGTCACTGAGCAGAGCATTCAGATGTGGCAAAGACAAGGAGCCCTGCCCCCTCCACGTGCTGGTGTTCCTGACCTAACTCACTGGAGATTTCTGTGCAAAGAATAGTAGCCCTGCACCACAGTGTCAGTGGACAGAGGATGTAGAGAGGATGAGCTAATACCCACGAGTACCATGAAGTACCTGGGCAGGAATGTGAACATGGAAAATAGAAAGAGCCCCACACGCTCGGTGCAGTGGGACAACTGAACTACAAAAGTGAACGGGGAAACAGAGCGATCCCTGGTCTGTCAGTGCACAGATGGGACAACCAAGGGAGGTGAGAAGGGCAGAGAGGAGAAGAGGAGGTCCTCACTGTGAGCGGGTAGGGCTCCCAGCAGGAAGAGAGTTTATGAGGACATGAATAGACCAAACAGGAGTGCAGTGGTTCCACTGCATGGGCTGTGAGCAGCAAAACCAGCGTGTGCAGAGTAGCGTGTAGTGGTTCCTGGGCTGGTGATGCGAACAGGATGGAGGAAGGCATGGCCAGTGCCACAGGGTAAGTGTCCAGTTGATCCCATTAAGCAAAGGGTGGTCCTCACACATGGCATCGTCAGCTTGGAGTGCACAGAAGGGACATGTGAAAGGAGGGCGGTCACTGCAATTCACTGTCATCAACCAAGTCGATGACCCACAGCCAGTCCAGCCATAGTGACATGCAAGGGTGTGAACAGGTAAGAGGAGAACCTGATGCATTCAGGGCATGCACCTGGTAGGGGGAAGGGAAAGTGGCCAGGACGAGCATCCCCACTTCCTCTACGTGGCTGTGTGAGTGAGCAGGGAGCGTGAACAGAGCAAAGGGCAAGAGCCCCCGCAATGAGCAGAGAGTGAAGAGAGCAAAGGGGAAGAGTCCCCTGCAGGCTCTGGGCTCGGTCAGAGGGGAGACCAGGGCAGGACGGGCACATTCAGACTGATCGCGATGGCAGGTCCAGACCTGGTGTGACCAGGGCACAGAGGATGGGGGGACCAATCCTGGGGTAGAACCCGCACAACCGCTGCCCTTAAGTACTACCCCGAGGTGTGAATGAGGCTCACGAGAGGAGGCGGACCACCAGGGCTGTGTGTAACTTGGGAGGGGAGGCGACAGTGCAAAGAGGAGGACCCGGAGGCATCAGTGCCGGGGTCTCACATGACAGGGAACACTTACGGGGCAATAGGAGCCCCTCAACGTCAGTACCGCGGGGAGACGGGGCTGGGTATGGAAGCAAGCAGCCAGGAGGAGCCCCGCCTGTCTGTGCATGTGGAGGAGTCACTGGGAGGCGCCTACCCACCCGCTCTGACCGGCCACTCTGGCCGGCCGGGTCCTGCCCTTGGACCCCGGGACCCCTGAGGGGAAGCCAGGATATGACGCTGATGCAGGCAGGGCAATCCCCTCCAGAGTCAGTAAGGGCTGCAGCGCTTCTCTGTGGTTCCCCCCAGGAATTACGAGTTCGCCTTCCAGACAGTGAGATTTACAGTCACTGTCAGAAAGCGTTTCATCTGCAGGTGATCTGCTTCCCAGGGTGTGAGGTGATCTGACCTACACCACTGAGATAGTTCATGAAAACCATTCTCCTTCTGCCCTGCTCAGAGCCTGTCATAAATCTCGTAACATATAGCACTGAACACTCTGAAAGCTGAGCTCTTAAATCTTCAAACCTGGGAACTGTCCAAGATACATACCCTGATACAAACAAGCACCATGGTTACATTCTGGAATACTACGTAAGTCACGTGGGAACCAAGTCGGTGACCCACAGCCAGTCCAGCCAAAGTGACAAAGCCCCAGCCTGGACTTTCTGGCAGCCTTGACAAACTGCACTTCGGCAGAAAAGAGACTGGATCACCAGATAACCCCGGCCACAGCTGGCACCTTACTGACGTCTCTGCAGCCGTGGCCGGGAACTCAATGGGCGGTGACACGGGTTATCCCCTCACCCCGGAAGTGATCCTTGGGGGCAGAGCTGCAGGAAGTTAGCGGAATGATACGAGGAAAGTACCCATTCCCGGCTGCTCTCCGTCTGCTCTGGGGCTGGAGGGGCTGCCTTGTGGACCTGACACTGGGGAGAAGCACCGCGTTCGCCATGGAGCCCGCTCTTTGGCCAGCTGTCTGGCCAGCTGCGCTGAGAGCACATGGCTGTGCTGCATTAAATGTGCCAAAGTTAAATTGAAAAGGATAAGCCAAATCAATTGCGGTGACCGGAAACGCTAAACTTTTAAAGATATTTCCGGGGTGGGGGAAGTTCCGTGAGGAAAGGAGAATAAGTTTGGGGGATGGAGCAGGTTAACCCTAAGGAGTGTGGGCAGGGCCCCCTGGAACAGTTGTGCAGTCCGTGGGCTTGACAGAGTGCTCGGTCATGGCGGTGGGGTGGGGGCGCTGACATCTGCCCTCCATTCTCCTCTCCCCGCCTCTGCCTGAGTGGCCACTGCTTTCTGGTCCTCTTCTCACAAGGGGACGCGCTGTTGATGAGTGAGGTGGGGGCTTTTCCTGTTCATTCTTCTACAGACAGGACCTTTTCACTCTAGGAACTGCCTCTGTCTACTTCATCACCCGGAGGGGACCCTTTTGCTTCTTAACATCTCTTCCTGCTGGGAGCCCTCCACACTTAAGGGGCTGCTCCCCTAGCCTGAGAGCGGAGAGCACTTGCTGGGAGTACACGCAGACGTGCTACACGTGGGGCTGGTGAGCGGAAGTGTGCGGCACCAAGGGGATTTCTGATGCAGGCCGACTGGTGTGCACTGTCCTGGGTCACATGGTCAATAAGCTGAGATGGTTCTGGGTGACCCAAGTGTTCTGCCCTCTGCTGTCCCGGCCACCCTCACCCCTGCCCCAGGATCCAGTGAAAGTCCAGTCAACACCTTGTTGAATATTTCTAGTCTCGTTCCTCAGGAGCCCCCTTCAACTTCTGAGACCCCTGAGCCCCCATCCCTGTCTCCTGGGGCCCTCTGTGACCTGGCTGACACTAGTTGAGCCCAGTCTTGGAATCCGCGGCTGTGTGAATGTTAACACTTCCTCTGTCTCAGAGCCCCTGAGCCACAGCCTCCCTGAGAGGCGGGCACAGGAGTGTCCAGGAGAGGCACGGCCAGGCTTCTTAACAAACCTGCCGAAGCAATGAGCCCCTCCCTGGAGGACGGTGCTTCCTGCCAGGAGCTCAGAAGAATGGCAAGCCTCGCTGGAGGTCAAGACCCTCAGGGTTGTCCTGAGCAGACACTGTCCCTCTTTTCAAAAGCTCAACCCACTTCGACCTGCTGATTGTCACTGCCCTGCTGAGTCTCCTAAGGGACTCCTGGGCTACCTGAGGACCGGATTCCTGCTCTTCACTGCTGACCCCAGGGAAATTTCTGGATGGTGCTCTGGTCTGAATATCCATCCCCCCATTCATACCTTGAAAACCTAGTGCCCCAGGCAACAGTATTAGGAGGTGGGGCTTTTAGGAGGTGATCAGGTCATGAGGACAGAGCCCTCATGGGTAGGATCAGTGTCCTATAAAAGGGGCCCAGGGAGACCCCTCGCACCACGAGGACATAGTGAACAGGCACCATCTAGGAAGTGGATGCCCTCACCAAACACCAAATCTGCCGGCGCCATGATCCTGGACTTCCCAACCTCCAAAACTGTGAGGAATAAAAGTCTGTTATGTGACATTATGTTACAAGACAGATGGGATTCTGGTTTTACAATAATTTACTAAAACTGGATACATTAAGATTCTGGCGTGTTGTGACCACCCCAGCCACTGGCTTCTGAGCACCCCTCCCGTGTTGCAATGTGATTCCTTGTAAGTCATACCTGATTTGATCTCCTGAGTACACAATGTTACTTTCTACAAGATTGGCCCCAGGAGCTGAAAGCACACGCCCACCATGGCTTTGATAGCCAAGGACCATCTGTGGTAGAAAGACAGGGCAGAGACCACCACCTCTGGCCAGAGACACTTAGGCAGCGAGACAGAGGTTGGCCTGGCCCTTCAGCTGCCCACTCCAGGCTGTTCTCCCCAGGTCCTCCCACCCCAATCGCCTCTCAGTGCGGCCACAGGGATCCATGCACACCCGGACCTTCCGATAAAGGGGCCCCTCACCTCCCGGCTTCTGCCCACGCCTGCCCCTGCGGGCTCTGTGACTTCACCCCCCACCAAGGACTTTCCGCGGTAGCAGAGCCCACTCCACGCGGTCAAGTGGCTGGAAAGCCAGAGGGGTCCGTCCTGGGTGGCAGCCCTTAGCTGTCACCCGGCAGACAGACCTCCAAGGTGCCCGCGCCACACTGGCTCCTGGGGTCCCAGCGGAACGGAGCTCCATGGACCATCCTGACATGGCACCTTGATCAGCACCTTTGCTTCCCTCTCTCTCCCTGCCTGGGTTGCCTGGGATTACTGCACCCCAAACAGAACTGCTGCACGTCAGTCTGGTCTGGGACCTGCTTCTAGGGAATCCAAACTTGGACACTCCTCAGCTTCCATATCCCATGTCAGAAACTGGGCCCCCTCGCTGTCAGCACCAGCTTCTTGCACTCATGACACTGGGGAGGAACAGGATTAGAATCCCACATCTCTACGTCTTTCTCACAGGGGATGCTTGTGTATGTAAAATGATGCTTTTCCAGAACTATTCCTGCTTGGGGGAGCCTGGAATCTCTAAGCATTCTCGGTCTGTCCTGGGTAACCCACAATATTACACACGCTTACTTCCTTTGCCCAGAATGCAGTGCAGTTCATGAGCAGTCAAAAAATGCAGGAGGTGCATTCCTTGTTCCACACAGCCATCCTGGTGGCCCTGGCCCCCTGAAAGGCCATACTCAACAACCCCACAAAATTAGGAGCACTTGCTCCAAAGGTCTCCCCAGGGCAGAAGGCTGGTCACACTCTCAGGGACTTCTTTGAACAACTGCTCTCTGCAACCCATTGACGTCCATATACAAACCCATCATGACCAGACAGAGACTTCTTTCTCATCACTGCTTTTCAGTCCCACTCTTCGGGCCTGAGAGGCTTGAGGAACTTAAAGAAAAGCCAGACCAGGAAACACTACTTAGTTAGAAGTTGATCTTCACATGTGTGTACATTGCCTCATAGCTCCCCCTTTGTCCTTTAAGAGAATTGAGTTGCCTTTTCCCCCAACACTCACCCTATTGTCCAATTAATACAGGTACAATCAGTTCACACTACAGAACCACTTCCAGAGGACTTTGGATGTCACAAGAGGAACTGTCAGTGGGAACCTTTGGGAAACTTCAAATTTCCCAGCTAAGTTCCTTTCATTTATACATTCATAGTACAAACATGTGTGAAGTCTTTACTATGTACCAGGCACTGTTTGAGGTATCATGAATAACATACATAATCCTTTTGAGGAGTTTATACTCAGGTGAGAGTTAAGATACTAATAAATAACTCAATGCTTCTGTCATAGTGCACATCATAAACTAGAGAAATTAAGTTAAAACCTCAATGCAGTGAAAGATCCTTAATGTTTTACTAGAAAAAAGGACCCTTTTCAAATGTTCAAAAACATGACCCATTTTAAACACCCTTTCACATTGCACTTTCAAATAGCCTTTTAACATTACCAACTCATGACTGTAAGGGTCAATGATCTACCTTCCCTGTGAAGTAGCACAACTCTCCTGACTATTCATAGGCTTCTCCTCTCCCTGACCAACAGGATATTCTTGGACAGTGTCTTAGGTTGTATCATGTAGAAAAGACAATCTGAAATTTTGATGCATTTAGAAACCAAGATATGCGGGTAACTCAACTAATGGATGGTAACCACTAAACTGTACACAGTTTTTACCAAACCACAATTTTGTGGGAGAAGCCGAGGGTGGGATGTTTTGAGAGAACAGCATCTATATTATCTATATTAAAAACATGTATATTATCAAGTGTGAAACAGATCACCAGCCCAGGTTGGATACATGAGACAAGTGCTCAGGGCTGGTACACTGGGAAGACCCAGAGGGATGGGATGGGGAGGGAGGTGGGAGGGGGGATCAGGATGGGGAACACATGTAAATCCATGGCTGATTCATGTCAATGTATAGCAAAAACCACTACAATATTGTAAAGTAATTAGCCTACAACTAATAAAAATAAATGAAAAAAAATAAAATCTGTTGCCTTGTTTCCACAACATTCATTAAAGGGCCACTCAAGCAATAGTAAATAATGTAACTGTCATAAGTGCAATGATGGGAAAGAACGTAGTGTTATAAAAGTTTAAGAGTGGGAGAAGATTGACTTCCAGCACGAGGCATTACCACAGACTCACTCCCTAATGAAACTGATAAAAACTATAATTTTTTAAAAAGGCCCTTTAAAGTTTCTTGAGATTTGCTAAGGGCAAACAGCAATTGAAGAAACATCTATTCAAGAAAATCTCTAAGAGTTCCATAGGAAAGATACGATTGAAATATTTGCACCAAGCCTCCTCCTGTCCGACACTCTCTGAGTTCAGTGAGGTGCAGACTCCACTCCAGATTGCTGCATGGCTCCGTCTCACTTCAGGGCCCAGCTGGAGGTCTTTCTTCCTGGGAGAAGCAAGGCTTTAGCTTACAGTTGCCCCTCCATATCCATGATTCCTCTGTATTTGCAGTTCCACCATATCTGTAGATTCAACAACTGCAGATGAATCATGTAGTACTGCAGCATTTACCACTGAAAAGAAAAATCCATGTATAAATGAACTCATGGAGTTTAAACCTCTGTTGTTCAAGGGCCAACTGTAGTTTCATTTTGCCTGCATCATTCCATCATCCAGGATGGTATCTTTCAGTGCCAAGAGGCAATGCCCCAGCCTGAGAGTTGTCTTCATTAAGAAAAGGACAGTGAACAAGCAAAACAACCAACTTTCCCAGCCTTTCAGTACTCTACATGAAGAACCCATTTTGGTTTCACTCCAACTAGAGACAAACAAGCTGAGACATGGCTAGGAACAAGGAAGAAGTGTAGGGCCACCGGTATCAGCCGCACAGTGGGAGGGACCATAGTTCCCCGTGGTGATCTGCTCCATAGAGCACCTCAGCAGCCCCTGGGGATACTACTGACCACCTCCCCTCCAGCTTCTATCACTGAGGGAACCAATGGCCAGCAAAGCTGCTGTAGACCTCCTCCAGATGACACCACTGAGGTTTTCTCTGTACACATTTTCACATTCAAAGATGCTAGCCACCTGTGTTCCTTCCCTGCTGCCCTACATGAGCCCTAGATACATACTAGCAGACAGCCCTGGCCTCTGTGACTGCATAGGTGCTTAAGCCCCCGTGGCTAATTCCCAGCACTGTGTGTGCCTGTGGCTGCCCTTGTAGCTGCACCAGTACACGCCGGCAGCCTCGGCCCACACAGCAGCTTATGGGCCCCCATCGGACCCTTACTCCTATCACTGGCCTGCACTGCTATACCTCTGCAGCTACAGGAATGCATCCCAATAGCCAGGGCCCCTGAAGCTGCTCATGTGCCTACAGTTGGCCTTGGTCCCTGTTACTGACCCTAGCCCTTGCCACTCATGTGTCCACAACTGGCCCCTGCTACCACACAAGAACTAGTAGACAGCCTGTGTAGCGAACATATACATACCAGTGGCTCCAGGCACATGGACCACCTGCCCTAGCCCCTAGCCACTGGACCTGGAGGCTCCACCGAGGACCCCCAACAGCATTTTCAGCTACTGCAGACCCTCTGCAGCTCTCTCTGCGGATCATGCAGTTGTCAATAACATGGAGCCAAGAGGACTCAATGAACAATACTACATGTCTTCCAGGGCCTGGAGCTGCCATGGAGGCACATGCCACTGGATTCAGGGTCACAGCATCTTCCAGTATATCCAACATGCATGGGAAGTTCTTTCCTTATAGAAGTAAAGTCTATAAAGTCTAAAAAACGTTGACTGCTTCTTCAAATGCACAAACACCTATGTAAGGCTACAGGGGTAGTAAGGAATCAGGGAAATGTGATACCACCATAAGAACACAATCAACTTTCAGCAACTGACCAAAGAGAAGTAGAGATCCAAAAATAGCCTGACACAGAACTGACACTGTGTAGCCTGACACTGAACTGTAGTTCAGAGAGCTATAAGAAAAGACAATCATCAAAACTACAGTGAGATATCACCTCACACCAATCAGAATAGCTATCATCAAAAAAAAAAAATACAAACAATAAGAGGATATGGAAAAAAGGGAACTGTACCAGGAAGTAAAAAACACTCCCCTGAACAACTAATGGGGCAAAGAAGAAATCAAAAAGGATATTTAAAAAAATATTTTGGAACCAATGAAAATGGAAATACAAAATACCTAGACTTAAGTGATACAGCAAAAGCAGTTTTAAGAAGGAAGTTACAGTGATAAGCTTATAGTATACATTATTGAAAAAGAAACACCTTAAATAAATTTACTACCTGAAAGAAATTCAGAGAAAGAATAAAGAAGTAAGCCCAAAAGTAGTGGAGAGGAGCTAATAGTAATAATAGAAATAAGAAATAGGAAAACAACAGAACACATCAACAAAACTAAATTTTGGTTTATTTTAAAATATAAAAATTTACAAAATTTTAGCTAGACTTAGGGAAAAAAGGGAGACTCAAATAAATAAAATTAGAAATAAAAGAGTAGGCATTACAACTGATATCACAGAAAAACAAAGGATCATAAGAGGTTTCTGTGAACAATTATATGCCAATAAATTTGACAACTCAGAAGAAATGGATATATTTGTGGAAATTCACAAGCTATCAAGACTGATTAAGAAATAGAAAACATGAAAAAAAAAGAAATAGAAAACATGAACAGATCAATAATGAGTAAAGAGACTAAAGAGTAATTAACAATCTCCTAAGAAAGAAAATCCCAAAACCAGATGACTTAACAAGTGAATTCTACCAAACGTTTAAAGAAGAAATAACGTCAATTCTTCTGCAACTCTTCAGAAAAAAAAAAAAAGTGGAAGAGGATGGAACAATCCCAAACACACTTTATAAGGCCAGCTTTACCTTGATACCAAAGTTAGATAAAGGCATTATAAGAAAGCTACAGACAAATATACCTGATAAATACAGATGTAAAAATTCTCAACAAAATATTAGGAAACTGAATTCATCAGAATATGAAAGGATCATACACCATGATAAAGTAGAACTTATCCCTGGGATCTATGGATGGTTCAAAAGACAGATCAATAAATGTGAAAAGCTACATTAACAGATTAAAAGACAATAATCATATAATCATCTCAGCAGATGCAGAAAAAGCATTTTTTAAAAATATAACATTCTTCCATGATAAAAATCCCTCAATAAGTTGAGTACAGAAGAAACATACAACACAAAAAGGGTTATCCATGTGTGACAAAACTATAGCCAAATCATACTCAACAGTGAAAGACTGAAAGCCTTTCCTTTAAGATCAGGAGAAAGACAAGATTTCCCACTATCATCATTCCTATTCAACTTAGTACATATTAATAGTATACATATAGTGAAAGTGAAAGTTGCTCAGTCATGTCCGACACTTTGTGACCCCAGGGACTGTAGTCTGCCAGGCTCTTCTGTCCATGAATTTTTCAGGCAAGAACCCTGGAGTGGGTAGATGTTCCCTTCTCCAGCGGATCTTCTCAACCCAGGGATTGAACCCAGGTGTCCTGCATTGCAGATGGATTCTTTACCAGCTGAGCCACGAGGGAAGCCCAGTATATATATATATCAATATACTATATGTATATATACTATCAATATACTATATATATATCAATATCTATCTATCTATATCTATATATGGGGGGTTGATTCTTAAACAATTTAGGGTTAGGGATGCTGACTCTCTGCACAGTTGAAAATCCAAGTATAAATAGAGTTGCCCCTCCATATATTCGATTCCACTTCTGCATATTCAACTAACCATGAATTGTATTGTCCTCTAGTATGTATTTAATGAAAAAACTCCAAATATAAGTGGACAGTTCAACCCATGCTGCTCAAGGGTCAGCTGTATGTACATAAATATAAAATGGAATATTATTCAGTCAAAAAAAAGAAGGAAATCCTGCCATTTGTGACAACATGGATGAACCTGGAAAGCATTATTCTAAGGGAAATAAATCAGAAAGAGAATGAAAAATCGTGAATGACTCACTTTTATGTGGAATTTTAAAAAGCCAAACTTACAGTAATAGAGAGTAGATTGGCTGGTGCATGTGGCATATGGTCAAAGGGCACAAAGTTACAGTTATAAAATGAACAAATTCTGGGAATGCAATGTACAGCATGGTGACTACAGTTAATAACACTGTGTTGTATAGTTGAAGATTGCTAAGAGCGTAGGTCTTAATTGCTCTCACAACAACAGCAAAAATGGAAATTATGTGAGTTGATGAATGTGTCAACTAGTCTTATCGTGGTGGTGAATTTTGCAATATATATGCATATGAAGTCATGACATTTTATGCCTTAAGCTGACAGTGTTACACATCAGTTATACTTCAATAAAGTTGGGAAAAAGTAACAAATGTCAAATACATATAGTGACCATCATATCTACCTTTTTTTTTTTTCTGTCAAACGGTGAAAAATGAATTTCAGGAAACCCAGGTCACTGATACAAAGTGGGATTTCTTTCTGACATATGGTGGGAGCAACTGAAAAATGTACTTGGCAATCAGTGAAAGCCCTCTATGACCTCTTTAGAATCCTCCTCTCTGTGGTGTGTTGTGTGTGTGTTTGTGTGTGTGTGTGTGTGTGTGAATGTGAACACTCGAACTCTGAGAAAAGAGCAGTAAAAATGCAGATACTCTATAGTCAGGTTGGCCACATTTAATCTTGAATTCAATTTACAAACTGGCTGATCTCAAACAACTTATTCCATCACTCTTAGGACCTGTTCCCTAAACATTAATACGGACATAGAAAGAACACCTACTTCAGAGCACTTCCGTAAGGATCAGATGAATGAATTCATGTGAAGGACATAGGAGACTGCTTGGCATATAATGAGCAACAGTTATTGCTGTAATTGAAACAGCTACTCAGTAATTACTGGGAGGCAAACACAGTCACGTGAAATGATAGTATGTTCCTGAGAATCAACTGCACAATTCTTTCTCTGTGCCTCTCTTCTGTCCAAAAATCATTGTCACTATAAGCACTTGGTGGTAATTCTCTAAAAACAGAAATGGCAGAGCAAAAGTCAAACAGAGTGAAGAGCGAGAGAGCAAGAGACAAAGCAAGTGATAGAAGCTTTCCCCCTAAATCCTGCTTCCTAAATTCCGAGGGATGAGAGAAGAGAAAAGAACAGAAAGGAGAAGAGAAGAGAAAACCTGGAGCCGGCAGTCAGGGGACCTGCACCAAACGGTGTCAGGAGCTCTGCCTCTGCGGCGATGTTCTGACCTCTGCATATTTACATTCCTCCTGCTTCACGCTCTGATTTGCTTCACGAGGCACAGCCACTGTGTCTCATCAATTAAAATAGGTGCCCAAACTCGCAGCTGTGAGTTTCTCATGACTCCTGGTTTCAATGTGATGCATTTTTATTTCCTAGTAAACGTCAGTTTTCATCAGCTCAAATGTCCTCATGACATAATATGACTTGAAGATATGCAAATACCTCCTTACCAGACACTTCTATAATTAGGTAGAGGTCTTGGGTGAGGAGGTACTGCCTAATTACTTCTGAGATAATCGGGAGAAATCACACTTGATTATATGCTGCAAATTGGCTTCCAGAAACTCAGGGCCAGCATTAATAACCACAGGGATCTCCTGGGAGACAGGATCCCAGCTTTTCTTTTCCTGAAAGCTACTTCATTTCTCTCCTCTCAGCTTCTTCAAGTTACCTCCTCCACCTTTATATTCATGGTTTGCAGACAGCTAGGGACTTCACTTTGCATTATAAGTGGACCACCAACCAGGCTCGGAGCAAATGCAACACAATTGTAAAGACACCCAATAGTTAAATCTCAAAGCAAACACACAGGTGTCTGGCAGCTTTAATCGGAAATCATTGGGAAATGTCACAAGTACAGACATTATGGTTAAAGGGAACTTGTCAACTTGTAGGAAAGCGACAATGATGGCGTCTGGCTTGTACTCCAAAGAGGGCTTTGGAGCTACTAACTAAACTGAAGAGAAATCTCTAAAGAGCTACAACCATAAGAACTTGAGGCCAGAAATCCATTTTCATAAAGTTTACTTATCAATCTCTCTGGGACCACTTTAAGTTAATGACTCTTAGTTTGATTCATAATTGTTAAAACTTCATGTTTGAGTTAAGCCACACCGCTGGACTGACAGTAAACAGTGAAACTATGAAATCCAGGGAACATTCTGAATGAGGATTAGCCTGCCTGAGGTAAAAAAATGCAGGAAGGTTCCATTCAGTATTCAGTGCATTTATCTACTCCTGATTTGTAGATCTCCATGAATTTTCTAAGGCTTCCCAGGTGGCGCAGTGGTAAAGAATCCACCTGCCAATGCAGGAGACATGGGTTCAATCCCTGGGTGGTGAAGATCCCCTGGAGGAGGAAATGGCAACCCACTCCAGTATTCATGCCTGGAAAATACCATGGACAGAGGAGCCTGGTGGGCTACAGTTCATGGGGTCACAAAGAGTCAGACACAGCTGAAGTGACTTAGCACGCATGCATGGAAACAACAAGCAAATTCTCTGCTGTGACTGCAGGGGTCTGGGGAAGGGTGTCAGATGTCTATTTGGTGCTGACACCGACTAAAGTAGAACAGAATTTGGCCCACTTTGCAGTGTTCTATGCCTGAGCAATTGAAATGGTGACCAGAGGCAGAACTCTCGGGGTGTGCTTTAGAAATGGGGACTGCCTATTTAGCTGGAGCCACAATGCCACAAGGCCGAAGAATTGATGCTTTTGAACTGTGGTGTTGGAAAAGACTCTTGAGAGTCCCTTGGACTGCAAGGAGATCCAACCAGTCCATCCTAAAGGAAATCAGTCCTGAATATTCATTGGAAGGACTGATGCTGAAGCTGAAACTCCAATACTTTGGCCACCTGATGCGAAGAATTGACTAATTGGAAAAGACCATGATGTTGGGAAATATTGAAGGCAGGCGGAGAAGGGGACAACAGAGGATGAGATGGTTGGATGGCATCACCGACTCAATGGACATGAGTTTGAGTAAACTCCAGGAGTTGGCAATGGACAGGGAGGCCTGGCATGCTGCAGTCCATGGGGTGGCAAAGAGTCAGACATGACTGAGCAACTGATCTGAACACAGAATGTGCTTTAAGGTCAAGCTGTTTGGCCTTTGTAATTTTGCATTTACCAGGAATTGCATGAAGACTGCATCCTGTTTTCAGGACTCTTGACGTTCAAAGATAATTTAATTGTTTGTCACTATCTTGCAGGTCTTCATAGGGGAAGGGGTTAGAGCCATTCAAAGTCCAAATCAAAATGCTAATCATATAAAAGTCTTTGCACTTGAAATGTAACAGTGGGTCACTTTGGGCTAAGGGGATGAGAAATAGTTCAAGTATATCTAGGACTGTGCAAGAGATAGCAATAGGGAACAGTAATACCTGATTCAATCAACATAAACAGCCAGAAGAATAATTTAAAGACAAAATAAGAACACTGTACTATCCCTCAAGAAAGCTGACTGGGCAAACTATTAAATTGAATTACACAAAAGCCATTTAATTATTTATTATGCAGATCAATGAATAGCATAGTAAGCTGACAAACCCCCCCCAATCTAATATTATTGTTTCAAGAGAAAACTTTAGGAAACAATTGACAATTAATACTTTTTTTCTGTCCTACAGCTACACTCTAGTAAGAACCACTTACTCAAGTTCTTGGGATCACTATAACTGCCACATCTTCCAGGTCAGATTTTTGGTCAACAACTTCTTTGCTCAAGGATTTAGACATTCATTCTGGGAAGGAGTCTTCAATTTAATTAGAACATAAAATTCACCAGCGCTTGGGGCTGATACAGTAGCAGGGAGAAGAGGCTGGTGCACTTGTGTTAGTGGACAGTGTAGACGAGTTGTGTTGGTGCTAAAGAACTCTAGACATGGCCACGTGGGACATGAGCACCATAACAGGTGGATTAAGTTACAAGCCCTTGTACTGGTCTGCACTGCACTGCTGGCCTGCAGGGTACACAACACAAATTGGGATCTGTTGCTAATAAACAAAACAAAGCATGAGATTTTTTAAATAATTAAAAGGAAATTGTAGCAAACCAGTCACTGCATGAAGGTCAGAAGAAACTGAGCAAGGAACCCAACCTCTGCACGAAACTGTGGCTTGAAAATCCTGCTCCATGTCACAGTTGTCAGTAGGCTACACTTAAAAAACAAGAAAATAAAGGTTTCCTGTGGTCTTTGATAGCTGCAGCACAACAGGACTGACCTTGTTAGAATCATAAAACAATGTCAAATCAAATGATCACTGGCACAAAATGCTGCAAGTTACTTTCCAAGCAGCACTGTTTACTTTTCTTCTGGTTTAGTTTTTTTTGTTTCTAGAACTGGCATTTAAATCTTTTTCTGAACAAAGAAAACAGTATTTCAAACATGTTTCTGCCTGGGTTTATGTCTTCAGTTCCAGGCCAAAGTACTTTAGTTAACACATTTCCCCCCCAGCAATTGACCAGAATAAGCTTAAGAAACTTTCCAATAGACACCCAAAATGACAGGACAATCGAGTGTATTGCTTCAATGGTCACTGAACAAGGTAAGGATTTCCTACAGTTGTAAGTGAAACTTTCTTTTTTGGCTGATGAATTGTGAGCAACCTAAGTTGGCACTGCAGGCATACTTTCATCGATTAGGAAAAGAGTTTTAAGAAATGAGAGCTGGAAAAAAAAAAAAAAAAAGAAATGAGAGCTGGGACTTCCCTGGTGGTCCAGTGGTTGGAAGTCTGCCTCCCAATGCAGGGGACACTGGTTCAATCCCTGCTTGGGGAACATCCCACATGCCACGGGGCAGCTAGGTCTGTGTGCCACAACTACTGAGCCCACGCTCTAGAGCCCACGTGCCGCAACCACTGAAGCTCATGCACCCTAGAACCTGTGCTCCACAACAAGAGAAGCCACTGCAATGAGAAGCCCATGCATCACAATGGAGAGTAGCCCCCACTCAATGCAACTAGAGAATGCCTGTGTGCGGCCATAAGGACCCAGCACAGCCAAAAATAAATCAATTAATTAAAATAAAGAGATAAGAGCATAAAAAATTTGGAAGTCTAACCCAACTTGATGTAAACATTTCCATAGCTGAACTGTCTGCATAATATGTGTAATTATTATAAGATTTTTAAATACTATGCATATTCCTAATCTATTAACTTTCTATCAATTTTCTTCTCCCAGAAGACAGGGAGTATGAAATGGAAGCTATATTAGGGCAGGGTAAGATGCAAACATATAACACAAACTTTACAAACATTGTGCCTAATCTAGTATTTATTTGTTGAATTTTTTGGCAAAGATATAATTTGCTTTTTGTTAAATCCTCACTTGAAGAAAATATTCAAACAATTGGTCAGGAGATTTTTTACTCCAGCGAAGTTAAGCAAAACTTTTTCACATACTCTGGCATGAATATAAGTAAGAGGCTTGCACTAGTAATATGTCTATATCATTTTCCATTCATCCATCCATAGACACGTAGGTTGTTCTATATCTTGGCCATTGTGAATAATGCTGCAGTGAATTTGGGAGTGTAGATATCTCTTTGAGAGAGTGATTTCCTTCAGATATATATCCAGAGTGGGACTGCTGGATCATATGATATTTCCATATACTTTGTGAGGAATGTACATACTGTTTTCCATTGTGGCTGTATCAATTTATATTTCCACCAACAATGAAAAATGGCTCACTTTTCTCCATATCCTCAATAGCACATGTACAGGTATGAGGTGACATCTCACTGTAGTTTTGACTTGCATTTCCCGGTTGATTAGTGATGCTGAGCACCATTTCATGTACTTGTTGGCCATCTGTATGGCTTCTTTTAAAAAAAGTCTACACAGATCCTTTAGTCTAACTAAAAATTTGTCAATTTTGCTTATCTTTTGAAAAAACCAACTCTTAGTTTCATTGACCTTCTTTATTGTCTTTCTAGTTTTTATTTCATTTATTTCTGCTCTAATCTTGAGGAGATAATGAAGGACAGGGAAGCCTGGTGTGCTGCAGCCCATGGTATTGCAAAGAGTTGGACACAACTTAGCGACTGAACAAGAACAAATCCTGAGTATCTTCTTTGTGCTAAGCTCGGGTTTAGTCCTTTTTCTAGTTCCTCGAGGTGTAACATTAGGTATTTATTTGAGATCTTTCTAATTTCTTAACATATGCATTTATTTATATAATATTTCCTCTTAGAATAGCTTTTGCTGCATTCCATAAGTTTTGGTATGTTGTATTTCTAGTTGATTTCTTGACTGATTTATCCTTTGACTCATTGGTTTTTCAGGAGTATATTGTTTAATCTCCACATATTTGTCAAATTTTTCATATTATTCCTGTTACTGATTCTTGGTTTCACACCATTGTTATCAGAAAAGATGTTTGATATGATATAAATCTTCCTAAATCTGTTAAGACTTGTTTTGTACCCTAACATATGATTATCCTGGATAATATGTATGTACTTGAGAAGAATGTGTATTCTGCTGCTAAAGTTTATTGGATGCATGTTTTGTACATGTCTGTTAGGTCCATTTTGTCTGAAGCATAGCACCAGTCCAATGTTCATTTATTAGTGTTCTGTCTGGAAAAACTATCCTTTGTTGAGAGTGTGGTAGACAAAATATAGTTGAGTCTGGAGTTTTGTTCTGTTTTTTAAAGTATTCAACAACTTTATCTCTTTTGATTGGAGAATTTAATCCATTTCCATTTAAAGAAACTGAGAATGTATTATTGTCATTTTGTTAACTGTTTTCTGTTTTGTACATCCGTTGTTCCTTTTTTCCCTCTTGCTGTTTTCCTTTGTGATTTGATGAATTTCCTCAGTAAGTTGCTGTTGTTTAGTCACTCAGTCATGTCCAGCTCTTTGTGACCCCATGAACTGCAGCATGCCAGACTTCTCTGTCCTTCACCATTTCCTAAAGCTTGCTCAAATGCATGTTCATTGAGTCAATGATGCCATCCAACCATCTCATCCTCTGTTGTCCCCTTCTCCTTCTGCCTTCAATCGTTCCCAGCATCAGGGTCTTTTCTAATGAGTCAGCTCTTCTCATTAGGTGGCCAAAGTATTGAAGTTTCATCTTCAGCGTCAGTCCTTCCAATGAATATTCAGGATTGATTTCCTTAGTAAGTAAGCTTTAATTATTTCCTCTCTATCTTTTGTGTATCTTCTATAGGCTTTGTTTTGTGGTTACCATGAGGTTTACATAAAATATCTTATAGTTAAGAGTCTATTTTAAGCTAATAATAACAACCTAAGTTTAATCACATACAAAAAAGCTCTACACTTTAACTCCTCCCCATATGTTACAGTTTGATGTCATAATCCACATCTTTTTATATTGTATATCTATTTGCAAATTATTGTAGCTATGGTTCTTCTTAATACTTTTGTTTTTAACCTTTATACAAGAATCATAAGTGACTTATACATAATACAACATTAGAGAATTTGAATATATATATTTACCTTTACCCGTGAGTTTTGTATTTTCATAAGTTTTCACGTTACTAATTATCATTCTTTCATTCCAGCTTGAAGAATGCCTTTCAGCATTTCTAGTAAGGCAGGCCTAGTGGCCATGAAGTTCCTTAGCTTTTCTTCATCAGGAAAAAAAATTGCCTTAATTTCTGAAGAACAACTTTGCCAGGTAAAGTACTCTTGATCGGCAGTCTTTCTCTTTCAGCACTTTGAATAGATGATCACACTTTTTCCTGGCTTGTAGTTTCTGCTGACAAGTCTGCTTGTAGCCTTGTGGGAATTTTCCTGTACAGATGAACTTCTTTCTCTTGCTGCTTTCAAAGCTGTCTTCGATTTTTGAAAGTTTTACTATAATTTGTCTCAGTGAAGTCTTCTTTGGATAAAATCTGGTTGGGAACCTTTGAGTCACATACCTAGATGTACATATTTCTCTTCAGATATGGGAAATTATTAGCCATTCTTTCTTTAAATAAGTTTTCTGCCCATTTCTCCCTTTCTTCTCCTTCCAGAATTTTCAAAATATAAATATTAGCTCTCCTGATGATGTCTCATGACTCCGATAGGCTTTCTGTATTGCTTTTCAATCTATTTTCTTTTTTCCCCTCTGACTGAATAATTTCAAATGACACCTTCAAGTTCACTGATTCTTCCTTTTGCCTGAACAAGTTTGTTGCTGAAGCTCTCCACTGCATTTTTTATTGCAGTTATTGTAGTCTTCAGCTCCAAAATTTTCCTTGCTTCTTTTTTATGTTATCTATCTCGTTGTTCAACTTCTGATTTTGTGCTTGTATTGCCCTGATTTTGTTAAAATTCTAATCTGTTTTCTTTCATATGTTGCTGAATTTTTTAAAACAATTTTTTTTAAATTCTATGTCAGGAGATTATAGATCCCCATTTCTTAGGTGTTGGCTAATAGAAATTTATTGTGTTCTTTGGTCATGTCATGTTTCCCTGACTCTTCATCAGTTCTGTAGCCTTGTGTAAGTGTCTTTACATTTGAAGAAGCAATCAGCTCTTCTAGGCTTTATGGACTGTCTTTGACAAGAAAAGACCATCACCTAGTGGGGGGGGGATACACTGGAGTATACTGTAGTACCAGGTCTAGTGGCCATGTGTGGGGGCATGTGACATCTCTAGGTCCAGGGAAGGGGATATGGTGTATCATCAGCTCAGTTGCCTGGGATCCATGATGTTATTAACTCTGTAGTCCTTGGAAGCAAGAACTTCATTGGGTCCATGGTCGCTATAGGGCTGTTGGGGTCCTCAGTGGGGCCTCTGGGTCCAGTAGTGGAGGCTGGGGTAGGCAGTGTTGGGGGCCAGGGCAAATGGTATGCATGTATCTGGCTTTACAGGCTGGCTGCTGGTGCATGTGTTGGCAAGAGCAGGAGCCAGGGCTGATTATAGGTGCACGTGCATATTTGAGGGCTGGAGCTGACAGTGTTCATATTTATGGCTACTGGAGCTATACGTGGGTGCGTGCATGGCAGTGGGGGCCAGCTGTGTACATGTGGACAGCTACAGGCACCAGGCTGGTAACAGGCATGTCCATGGCCTTAGGGGCCAGGATGAGCTTTGGGTGCATGCATAGCTGCTGCCCTGGGTCCTAGAACCTGGGCATCTGTAGTGTTGCTGGCTAAGGCAGCTTCAGTGATGAAGTAGGGATGAATTCATGCAGCTGGAGTTGCAAAGGCAAAAAGACAGTTAAGTCCCCATGAACAACTTCTTTTTTATTTACTGTTTTCTTCATTGTAAATATTAGGACTAAATTCACAAAAGAGAAGCTGGAGTTCAGTATTAATTTTGTGAGAAGTCTCTAGTGATTATACAAACTATTTACTATTTGATGTAGTAATTAGAGAAAAGTATAAACTTTTGGAGATTAGATCAGGCTATTAAGCAAGATATACTCATGACTAACTAATTACTGAAATAAAAGAATGATTCCACCACAGCATTTTCATAATTACAGCTCTGGGTACCATTTGTCTTAATTAGAAATGTTCATTGTATTGAGGGACACTGCACATCATCCCTCATCTTATATTCAGAACTATTATGGATGCTCTTTTGTTTTAGAAGTTTCAGGTTGGGTAGGCAATTGTTTAACACAAAAAGCTAGGAGATGTATGTCCATTGGATACTTTTCTCATAGTTAAAAGAATTTTCTTGAGAAAAAAACACTTACCGGCTGATATATGGACTTCCCTGGTGGCTTAGTGGTAAAGAATATGTCTGTAATGCAGGAGACACGGGTTCGATCTCTGGGTGGGAAGATCCCCTGGAGAGGGAAATGGCTACCCACCCCAGCATTCTTGTTTGGAGAATCCCATGGACAAAGAATCCTGGCGGGCTACAGTCCATGGGGTCACAAAAGAGTCGGACAGGACTGAGTGACTAAACAACAGCAAAGCTGAAATATAGGCCTCTTTAAAGACATTTTAAGCAGTTTAATAAACTATAATTGAGTGTACATAATGCCAGTGAAGACATTAGAAAAAAAATCATAATCATTTGTCAAACTATTTCAATGGAATCATGGCAATAAAAATTTCCTGCTGACTGTTTTAATCCCCTATTGCTACTATAACAGATTATCAAAAATTTAGTGGCTTAAAACAACACAGATTATTATCTCAGTGTTATGAGGTTCGAAAATGGATCTCGCTGTGTTAAAGTCAAGGTGTTAGCTGGGCCGCATTCCTTCTGGACACCCTAGAGGAGAATCCATTTCCTTGTATTTCCCTGGTCCTAGAGGCTGCCTTCATTCCTTCACTCATGGTCCCCTTTCTTCATCTCAAAGCCAGCAACATTTGACCAAGTTCTTCTCACACTGCTACATTTTTGGTTCTCTCCCTTCTACCTTGACCTTCCACTTATGAGGACCCATATCACTATACTGGGACCAACTAGTTAATCTAGGAGAATCTTCCCATCTCAACATCTGTTGATTAACAATCTTAGCTCCATTTATACAAACTTAATTCCTTTTTGGCATGTCACTAAAGATATTCACAAGTTCCAGGCACTAGGACATGAACATCTTTAAGTTGAGCATTATTCTGCCTATCGCAGTGACTAAAATGTCTGTTCAGAAATTGTCTTATGTAACAATAGATTAAGAATATATTCCAACTGTTAAATTTGGGGGGATCAAAAATCACGACAATAATTAAATAACATCTCCCCTACATGCACAATATTTGATTATAAAATATATGAATGACTAACTAGTTTCTATAGGCACATATAACATTTCATATGGAAATGAGCGTTTTCCATCCAATGAATTACTGTATGATGATAAACATTTTATAGTATTTGAAACATTTAAGAAACCTTTTGAACTTGTGCTTGTATTCCCTCATTATAGTTTTCTGAATGTTGAAATACTGTCAACATTTTGGTGGAAAGATGGTTTTTATACTTAGAACTAAAAACATAATACTTTGAATTACACCTCATGAAAAAGTGAGTTCTCCAAATTATGCTGTTTATTATTGTTTTCACTATTGTTAGTTTTGTCCAAAAGAGCATGGCCACAAGTTGATAAGACTGATTGAAGACAATCCTAATAAAGGAGATATAAAAACAATACATCTCTATCATTTCTTAATGTGAATATATGAATTGACTATTCTTTTTAGTATTCATGGAATTAGTTACAAAATGCCATTATATAATTGAACCCTGTGTTAAGCATTTAACTAATTAGAAACTTCCTATTGCTTAAATTTTCAAATTATTATCATTACATATATATGTGTGTATATGTGTGTATATATATATATGTGTGTGTGTATATATATATATATTTAAAACTGACACCATGATATGTGTTTCCTTGACTGTACTGATTTTAAAGAGTCACTAGATATGCAAAAGCAACTGGAAATTGTTTTAGGATGAAAATGTGTATGATGCCTATCTTTAAGTCAAACACAGCACAAGAAAACCTTTCATCTATTGTTTTCTCTATCTTTTTCAGTCATATTTAAACTGCTTTTAAGCATTCCCGGTGTAAGCCCTTCTTGCAGTTTTTTTCTCTAGCCTGGGTCCACTTGTGCTGGTACTTGCATTTGTTTTTCTCAAACACTTGCAAGTGATAGAAAAGTCAATGCTTCCAGAAGTTTCTTAATGCCATAAACTGTTAGAAATTTTTCTTGAGATCAAATCAGTCTTCTTAATGCTTCTCACCATTGGAATGTATTTGCTGGTATGAATCAATTTCTTCCTCCACCTGGAGACCTCCTTGGTTCTTAACATCAAGAGAATGATAGGCAAGAGTGAGGGAATATGGGATAAGAGGGAAGGGGAGGGAATGACGAGGCAGAGGGGAAAGAAACACATGACTAGACCCTTATTTAGACCAAAATGAATCAGATCTAGGGGTACAATCCAGTATGTGTATTCAGATAATTCATTAACTCATTTATTTATTCTTGCACATATGTTGTGAATTTTGCCATATGCCAGTTACTGTTCAATATACTGGGAACACATCAGTGAACAAAACATGCAAAAAACGCTGAATGCATAGAATATACATACTCAGCATTTTGGACAAAGAGCAAAATGGCAGTACAGAGTGTTTTACTTGTTTATTCAAGTGATATCTATTACTGTAATAAGATAATCTGGCCCTTTGGGGGCATTAAACTAAATCTACTCCAAATTAGGATTATAGTCAAGGTATAGTCATATCTCCATGAAAAGTTGCAATCTTTAAGCAATAGGTTTATTTTTTAAAACTATACTAACAGAAATTGATGTAGAGTAGGTAAAAACTGATCTGGTCTAAGAAAAAAGATATATAACTTACACTGTTGTTCAAACTACCCAATTTCCAATAACTCACATCCAGGCCCTCCAACTTACCTATGATTTATGTTTAATTTGCTCATATTAAGCACCCCCCCCAAAAAAATACCCCTATAAATCAAAAGCTGTCACATAGCTAGCTATTCCAGTGCCAATGACAGTGGAATTTGATCTTTTCCTTTTGAAATGTGTGCACTTTAAGATACGTGGCCTATGGTATTTTAAACTAGAGCAGTTTAAAACACAATCCATTAGAGCTGAATTACACAGGCCTTCAATCATTTGATGACTAAGTTCTGTGTGAGGAAATGGCTGATGTCAAAATAAGAGTGACAAAGATAGTTTTTATAACATGCTTTAGGAGAAGAAATGTGGTTAATATGAATCTGCGGGACAACTTCCTTTGACAAAGAGCAAGTGGCATCAAATTGGGGTAAATACCCTACATATACAGTGACAAAGGAAAGTAAATGGGAAATTATAGCTTTGGCACTTAACTGTATCCAAAAGAAACCACTAGTCTTTCCAGAAAGAGCTATTTAGTCTGGCAGCTCTTAAAACTATAATTTTCTTCTTGTTTTGTTGGTTTCTTTAATCTAAGATGTCCTGGAAAATAAAGTAAAGGGAATTTTTGAGAGAACTTCCTTCTCTATGCTCTCGGTAAATATAATAGGATAAAGCATGCATCTCTTCATCTTCTCCAAGTGATATTTGACTTGGATCTGTTGTACCTTTATTACCACTCTGTGATATTTGCCATCACTGCGTAAGTCTGGGTTTGTGAGGTTAGCACTTCAGAAATAGCTTATTTGCTTCTAGATACCATGTCTGCACTTCAAGGAGTCAAGTAAAAATTATGCCTCGGGTTATAGATGTATGAATCAATAAACTAAGATCTCCCTAGATGTGCTTGACAAACAGCTTCAACCAGGAGCATAATTCAATCATTTATATTTTTCTCTGGAATTAAACTATTTATTAAAATATTGAATGCATACTGGTAATCTCTCCCTCAGCACTTTTCTTCCACTCAGTCCCTCTTCCAGTACTTTTTCCAGGGTGAAAAATTTGAAGTACTCATGGAGACATGTTATTCCACTACCTCAATCCATTCAATAGTTGTCAATTTATATTACAATAAAGGCCCAAATAGTACACATGAACTAATAGATGGAATAATTTGACCCTCCGCACCACACACCATGTTTTCCATCACTGTTTTTGCTCCATTGCTTTTGTCCTTATTCTAGTTTTTCCTATGGTCACTTATAATTTTAGAAATAACTTCTTCAAGGCTGGAAAGATTAAGTTAAAAAATGTAAGAGCCCAAATAAGTTACTATGAAAATAACATTCCAGTCACTTCTTAAAAATATAATCTATATTTGTTGCTGAAACTAAATGACTGGCCCCAAAGATAGACATAGAGTTTTAGAAATGAACTGTGTATATACACATACCTACACAAAGAGATTTTATTATAAAGAATTGGCTCCTGACAAATCCCAAGATCTACAGTCAGTAAGCTGAATTCCTGGCAGAGCCAGCTGTATGGTTATAGTCCAAATTCAAAGGCTTGACAACCAGCAGAACTGACAGTATATTTTCAGTCAGAAAGCCAACAACTCAAGACCCAGGATGAGCTGCTATTTGAGTCTGAGTTCAAAGGCAAGACAAAAACTGATACCCCAATTCAAAGGCATCCAGGTAAGAGGGATTCCCTCTTATTCAGGAGAGGGTCAGCATTTGTTCTGTTCAGGCCTTCAGCTGATTAGATGAGGCCCACCCACAGTAGGGAAGAGAATGAAAAAGGATAAACTAGGAAAACTCACCATAAGAGACAAATAACTTGAATAGTTCTATAACTGTGAAGGAAATATAATTTTTAATTTAAAATCTCCTGAAAAAGAAATTCCCTAGATGGCATCACTGGAGAATTCTATAAAATGTTGCAGAAGATATAACACTAATTCTATACAATCTTTTCCAAAAAATAGAAGAGGACATTTCCATTTTATGAAGGCAGTATTACCCTGATACCTAAACCAGACAAAAACAGTACAATAAAGTAAACCATATATTATCTCTCATGGTTATTAGATTCAAAAATTCTTAGCAAATTATTAGTAAATAAAATTCAACAATATATAAAAATAATTATACAATATTACCAAGTGGGTTTATTTCACTGATGCAAGGCTAGTTTGATTTTTGAAAATCAGTCATTGTAACATACTACATTAACAGATCCAAGAAGAAAAAAATCATACAATCATCAACTGATAAACAAAAATAATTTCACAAAATTCAATACTCATTTATGATAAAAAAAAAAAACTCTCAGAAAACTGGTATTAAAAAGTTCCTTAGTTCATAAAGATCATATTTAAGAAAATTACAGCTAAAATCATATATAACTGTCAAAAGCTGAATGCTTTACCCTTAAGACTGGGAATAAAGCAAGGATTTCACCTATGCCACTGCTATTCAACATGATACTGGAAGTTCTAGCAAGAAAAAGAAAAGCAAGGAAGAAATAAAGCAAGGAAAAGAAATAAACTCAAACAGATCAGAAAGGAATAAATTAAACTGTCTCTATTTAAGGATGAAATGATAATCCACATAGAAAATCTAAGAAATTTAGGAAAAAAAAAAAAACCTCCCAGAACTAATCAGTAGATTTGCCAAGATCACAGGATGAAAGGTTAACATATAAAAATTTACTGTATTTTTTATATACTAGCAATGAACATATGGAACATTTTTAAACACAATACCATTTACAACTATTAAAACATCAAATACTCAGATGTAAATATATCAAAATATGTTATAAGACTTATACTCTATAAAACTATAAAATCTTGGTGGAAGAAACTAAGGGAGATCTAAATAAATGGAGAGACATACTGCATTCATGGACTGGAAGACTCAACATAAGTAACAATGACAATTCTCTCTGAACTGGTATTCAATACAATTCCTATCAAAATATCAGCAAGATGTTCTGTAAGTATAGATGACAGTTAATTCTGAATTTGTATGAAAAGGCAAAGAATCTAGAATAGCCAAAATAATTTTGAAGAAAAATATAAAATGGGAGGAAGCTACCTATCAAAGTCCAAGACTTACTATACTACAGTAATTAAGACTGTGGTATTGACGTTAAGATAGATACATAAATCAATGTAATAACAATGGACAACACAGAAACAGGTCTGAACAAGTACAGACAACTGATTTTTTACAGAGGTGCAAAAGTAATTAAAGAAGGAAGGATAGTCTTTTCTTTTCTTTTAAATTATTTATTTTAATTGGAGGCTAATTACTTTACAATATTGTGATGGTTTTTGCCATACATTCACACGAATCAGGGACAGGTATACATGTGTCCCCCATCCCGAGCCCTACTCCCACCCCCCTCCTCATCCCATCCCTCAGGGTTGTCCCAGAGCACCAGATTTGAGTGCCCTGTTTCATGCATTGAACTTGGACTGGTCATCTATTTCACATATGGTAATATACATGTTTCAGTGCTATTCTCTCAAATCATCCCACCCTCGCCTTCTCCCACAGAGTCCAAAAGTCTGTTCTTTATATCTGTGTCTCTTTTGCTGTCTCACATATAGGGTCGTCATTACCATCTTTCTAAATTCCATATATATGTGCTTCTATACTGTATTGGTGTTTTCTTTCTGACTGACTTACTCTGTATAATAGGCTCCAGTTTCATCCACCTCATTAGAACTAATTCAAATGTGTTCTTTTAAATAGCTGAGTAATATTGCATTGTGTATATGTACCACAGCTTTCTTATCCATTCGTCTGCCGATGGACAGGTTGCTTCCATGTCCTGGCTATTATAAACAGTGCTGTGATGAACATTGGGGTGCACGTGTCTCTTTCAGTTCTGGTTTCCTCAGTGTGTATGCCCAGCAGTGGGATTGCTGGGTCGTATGGCAGTTCTATTTCCAGTTTTTTAAGGAATTTCCACACTGTTCTCCATAGTGGCTGTACTAGTTTGCATTCCCACCAATAGTGTAAGAGGGTTCCCTTTTCTCCACACCCTGTCCAGTATTTATTGTTTGTAGACTTTGGGATAGCAGCCATTTTGAACGGCATGAGATGGTACCTCATTGTGGTTTTGATTTGCATTTCTCTCAACAAATGGTACTGGAACAATTGGATATCCACAGCCCCCCAAGAAAGGAGATAGACCTACGTCTTACATCTCATCTCAAAAATTACCTCAAAATTTATCAAAGACTAACAGGACTGGAAAAGGTCACTTTTCATTCCAATCCCAAAGAAAGGCAATGCCAAAGAATGCTCAAACTACTGCACAACTGCACTCATCTCACACGCTAGTAAAGTGATGCTTAAAATTCTCCAAGCCAGGCTTCAGCAATACGTGAACCGTGAACTTCCAGATGTTCAAGCTGGTTTTAGAAAAGGCAGAGGAACCAGAGATCAAATTGCCAACATCCCCTGGATCCTCAAAAAACCAAGAGAGTTCCAGAAAAAACATCTATTTCTGCTTTATTGACTACGCCCAAGCCTTTGACTGTGTGGATCACAATAAACTGTGGAAAATTCTTAAAGAGATGGGAATACCAGACCACCTGACCTGCCTCTTGAGAAACCTGTACACAGGTCAGGAAGCAACAGTGAGAACTGGACATGGAACAACAGGCTGGTTCCAAATACGAAAAGGAGTAGGTCAAGGCTGTATATTGTCACCCTGCTTATTTAACTTATATGCAGAGTACATCATGAGAAACGCTGGGCTGGAGGAAGCACAAGCTGGGATCAAGATTGCTGGGAGAAATATCAATAACCTCAGATATGCAGATGACACAACCCTCATGGCCGAAAGTGAAGAACTAAAGAGCCTCTTGATGAAAGTGAAAGAGCAAAGTGAAAAGGTTGGCTGAAGCTCAACATTCAGAAAACTAAGATCACAGCATCCGGTCCCATCACTTCATGGCAAATAGATGGGGAAACAGTGACTGACTTTATTTTTCTGGGCTTCAAAATCACTGCAGATGGTGATTGCAGCCATGAAATTAAAAGACACTTACTTCTTGGAAGGAAAGTTATGACCAACCTAGTCAGCATATTGAAAAGCAGAGACATTACTTTGCCAAGAAAGGTCCGTCTGGTCAAGGCTATGGTTTTTCCAGTGGTCATGTATGGATGTGAGAGTTGGACTGTGAAGAAAGCTGAGCACTGAAGAATTGATGCTTTTGAACTGTGGTGTTGGAGAAGACACTTGAGAGTCCCTTGGACTGCAAGGAGATCCAACCAGTCTATCCTAAAGGAAATCAGTCCTGAATATTCATTGGAAGGACTGATGTTGAAGCTGAAACTCCAATACTTCGGCCACCTGATGTGAAGAGCTGACTCATTGGAAAAGACCCTGATGCTGGGAAAGATTGGGGGCAGGAGGAGAAGGGGATGACAGAGGATGAGATGGTTGGATGGCATCACCGAATCGATGGACACGGGTTTGGGTGGACTCCGGGAGTTGGTGATGGACAGGGAGGCCTGGTGTGCTGTGGCTCATGGGGTTGCACAGAGTTGGACACGACTGAGTGGCTGAACTGAACTGAACTGAAATGTGAAATGTGAAACTATAAACCATTTAGAAGATAACATAAAGGAAATTTCCAGTACTTAGTAATTGGTGAAGACTTTTTAGACATGACATCAAAGTCACAATCCAAAATAGAAAAGAAATTTAAATATGGGACTTCATCAAAATGAACAATGTTTGCTCTGTGAAGAACCCCAGTAAGAGCATGAAAAGGAAAGCTAGAAGCTTGGAGAAAATATTTGCAAACCATGTATTTGACAGAGGACTCCTATTTAGAACTATATAAAGAGCTCTTAAAGTCAATATTTTAAAATATTCAATTAAAAATGGCCAAAAGACATTAACAGACATGTCAGTGAAGAGATTTTATTTTTTATAAGTGACAAAATAAATATATGAAAAGGTGTTCAACATCCTAAACTGTTAGAGAAATGAAAATTAAGACCATCACAAATGGGACCTTTACTCTCGAGTGATTCATGGCCTAATGAAGTGAAATAATGCTAAATACAGTTCTTAAATTTTATTTTATTTTGTTATGAATGCTAGTACAAAAAACTAAAAGGATTATTTTATAATCTAGTCACCATTATTGTGGTTTACTATTATGCAACTTGTTGTATATATTTGACATCTTAAAAGGGCTATAATGTCCTTTGTAAACTGTCTACTTAATATACATCAAGAATATTTGCATTAACTTTAAATAATTTTCCTTATTGTTAGCTATTATATAACTATTTGCATAATTTTATTGCAGTATTTTATTCTTACAGTGATAAGCACACCTGAATATCTCAACTAACTGATAGAATATCAACATATAAAAATAATAATTCAGGGAGTTCCCTGGTGGTCTACTGGCTATGATCCTGAACTTTCACTGCCATGCCCTGGGTTCAATCCCTGGTTGGGGAACTGAGATCCCAGAAGCCATGCAGCATGGCCAAATGATGATGATGATGATAATTTCACTTCAGCTTAAACTTTAAGGTTCACATATTATTTTAAGACACTTTTTTCTCTATCTCCTAGGGTTGTTCACTCTGAAAACATCTTAGAAATAAATAGTTCTTAATAGGTACAGGTACCTCTGCTTGTAATATGTATAAAGAAACATCAAAGACCCATGGAGAATATCTCTCAATAGAAATATCTATACATTCCATTTCTTATGGCTAGTAATCACTACCTACACAAATGCAGTGCTTACTGTGTACTAGTATTATGTATTAAGCACTAGTACTATGTATTAGTACTAGTATTAAGCACTTTTACCTATATTAACTCCCCGGAGCCTCTCCACAACTGTGTGAATTGAGCACTAGTATTGCGTAGATTAGCATATTAAGACAGAGAAGTTAAGTAGTTTTCCTAAGGTCACACAGTTAGTAAGTGGTAGAGTCGAGACATATACCTAGGTAATATAATTGCAACTCTGTTCCATTGTCCACTATATCATAGAGCTTCTATAAGTTATTGCTTACATATTATATTTTATGTTGTTATATGCTGATATTTCATATTATTATTTTATCCCATATACAAATGGCAGTCCCTTGTCATTGGTGGTCCAGTGGTTAAGAATCCGCCTGCCAATGTAGAGGGCATGGGTCCAATCCCTGGTCTGGGAAGATCCCACATACCACAAGCAACTAAATCCATGCACCACAACTATTGAGCCTGCGCTCTAGAGCCCATGAGCTGCAACTACTGAGCCTGTGAGCCACGAGAGACTAGCCCCCACTCGCCGCAACCAGAGAAAGCCTGTGCATAGCAAGAAAAACTCAGTGCAGTCACAAATAAATACATGCATAAATAAATGAAAAACCTTATTTAAGAAAAAAAGTGGCAGGGACTTCCCAGTGGTAAAGAATCTGCCTGCCAATGCAAGAAAAAAGTGGCTCCCCCATCAAGCTAAGGAAGCTATGAACAATTCATCTACTGTATTACCAGTAAGGCATCCTTAAGAATGGAACATGTAAAGAACACAATTAGAAGGCAGGCAGCAGCCACACAACCATGGATGAGATGTTTTGGTCTGGGTCTCTTATTATGTATACTCTTTTTGTTCAAAAATTGCCATGTCCTATCTTTGGCTATTTCAGTTTCTCAAATCTGGCTGAATATTTGACACTGTGTTTACATTCAGTATTGGGTTCTCAAACATCTTTGTTTTAATTGGTCTCAACTCTTTCACAACTCCTAACTCTATCACCACCATAGAATATTGTGAAAGGCTTAATAAAATCTCTTAATAAGGTTCATATACTATCTTTCTCTGCTCTTATCCTCACCTATTATGCAAGTGAAGAATGAACCCTGTCAAAATTATGAAATGAGATGAGTTTGACTTGACTTGCTATTATACAATCCACAATGGTGCTTAGAAGGTATCACTCCATACCTATGTCCTCATTAAAGTTCTTGACAGAAATTAGTTAAGAAACACATGAGCTTACTCCTTTGTATGATAAAAGGTAAGAGTGTGAAAGAAAATTGCATCGCAAGGGCACTGAGCAGTAAGATATGTGTGTTGGTACATTTGTGTGCCTGTGAGGTGAAATCAAAAGGTTCATGGTATTATGGAAAGAGTACGAATTTGTAGTCAGACACTCCTATGTTTCTGAAATACATTAATGGGCAAGAGAAAATGAGGGTATCAATGACCAATCTGCAGTACCTCTGTAATAATTAGAAGTCACAGAAGTCACATTAGAAGGATTCATTTTCCATAGTTCTTGGCACTCAGTAAGTACTCAACTATTTTATTAGTGACTAGTAGTGGAAATGAGGGGAAAAGATGAAGGGGACATATAAAGATTAAATGGACATGAAATGCATATCAATCATTATAATATAGAGGTATTATTTATATCTTTATTAAATGCAATATTAAAAAATTATGATGTACTAATCAGTTGTAATTTTTAACACTAACTGGATATTTGATGACATAAATAATTTTTTAAGTACAAAAATAAAATTGTCATTTTTAACATTTACATTTTAATCTTGCAAACAAGAATTTACAGATGAGAAGTGGAAATAGATGTAGTGTCAATGGAACAGGATTGGCCATGGGGTGATGATTTTTAGAGCTGAGGGATTGGTATCTGAGTGCACATTATGTTAGTCCACCTACATAACTGTGTGTTCAAATTTCTTCATAAAAAACAAACAGCAATTAGTTTCCCAAAAGGGAGGGAGACAGAATGTTATAGATCATAGCTTAAGAAACATCAAGCTCACCTTAGAAACAGAGTCCATATCACACAAGGGATTTGAAGAGTGGTACAACATACAGTAAATAGTTTATGAAAGAGCAGTGAAAACCAGAAATCTTTATTTGTGCCACAGATTTTACTGTGGCCAGGCTCTTACATATATAGTAATCAATATGAATGCCACACAAGATATGTTTAGCTGTATTTAATGTCAACTTCACAGATCTCATCTTGAATTCTGACTCTTCATTAACCTCTTCATATCCTTCTCCTAATTTATAGTCATAATTGACTCATAGATTTGTTTGCAGTTTTACTTAATTGTTGACTATGCAATATTTTCCCCTGCCTTTGAATGACTTATACTCCATTTGGTGATTTATTTATGCTTCTAGAACATACTTGTTGATATGAAAATGTCTCTTTTATTTCCTCAGGGCATAAATATAGTATAAGCCTTTTCATTACCTTTTGTATTGTTATCTCAATCAAGTCCACTTTAGCTTTCTTCAGAAGAAAAACATTATTAAACAATGCTGAGATTATGCAAGATTGACCAAAAACATAGCTGAGGCAATTATTTTAGTTATAGAAAGTCTCAGTTGTCAAACAATCAAATTAATGACTACATGCTGCTGCTGCTGCTGCTAAGTCGCTTCAGTTGTGTCCAACTCTGTGCGACCCCATTGACCCTAATTGTTTGTTAAGATGAAAGCAACAACTAGCAAGATGACACCTTGATTCAGATCAGTCATCTTAATGACTGAGTCAGAGCACTGTAGTAATTCAAATTTGAGGAATTAACTGCTACTGAGCTGAAAAGTAAGTCAGCTAGTAAGGGATACATTCCTTATATACCAGCAATCACAATGAGGGAGTTAGGGCACATAATATTAGTATGGCTATATAACAATTGTACAACACAATGACATTTATAAGGCAGTTTCACATGTGGCTCAATTTAATCTTCACAACAATCATACTAGATACCATTGTCCCTATTTTATGTTGAGAAATTGTTTTTCAATATAATTGGTTTGAATATCTCAGTCAAAGTCATACACGTGGCTGCTGCTATTTCAATTGGAATCAAGTTCTGAATCCAGTGGTTTTTCCACTGTTGCCAGTTGCCAAGTACAGACATCAAACCTTAACTTTTCCAAAGCTATATTATTCCTAAAAACAAATTTTCATTAAATTCATTTGTTTGCCTGTTCTTGGACTTTTAAAAAAATTATTGGAATGTAGTTGGTTTACAATGTTGTGTTAGTTTCATGTGTATCTGAATCACAAAAAAGGGATTCAGTTATACATATATTGTACATATATCCACTATTTTTTCTTAGATTCTTTTCCTATGTAGGCCATTACAAAGCAATGAGTAGTGTTCCCTGTGCTATACATCAGGTTATTATTAGTTATCTATTTTATATATAGTAGTGCCTATAAGTCACTCCCAATCTCCCAATTATACCCCACCACCACCACCACCACTTATCCCCTGTTAACCAGAAGTTCATTTTCTACATCTGTTTTACCTGTGGCTATACTTCTGTTTTAAATTCATTTGAATTCTTTTTCTTTAAGATTCCACATATAAGTGATATCCTATATTTCTCCTTCTCTATCTGGCTTACTTCACTAGGTATGAGAATCTCTAGGTCCATCCATGTTGCTACAAATGGTCTTATTTTGTTCTTTAATTTTAAACTTAGATCATAGTTACATTGTTATCATTGAGAAAGATGACCAATTTTCTGCTCTCAGAAATTAGTAGAGACTTATATCCAACTCACAGCTCTATTGTTAATTTTAGTGGAAGTTTCCCAAATTTCATCTTATAGCTATTTTTGAACTAAATGAAAAGAAGTTTGAATAGGTCTTTCTGTCAAAGGATTTTACCTTACTAGACGGAGACCTTATTGCTCTCACATGCATCAGGAAACTGAATGATCTTGACAGACTAGAAGACCTGATTCTAGTTATCAGTTATCCTGGTGATGAGTTTTCTGCAACAATATTTTTCTGGTTTCAATTTTTCATAGATTTTCTCATTTTTTTTAGCAACTTATCTATAGTCCTTTAATTATTTCCTGGTTAATTCATTACAATAAAATCAGTTTCACACATAATTACAGTCACTTCTTTGATTATTTGTACCTCTGAGCCAGTCACAAAACATTCGGCCATATATTTAAAGTATCTGAGATCCTTTACACATGTTCATTACATGTACTTCAGTAACTGTAGCTTCATCAGAGGAGGAAACAACTTCCTTAAAAATGTGTATGAAATTATTAAATATATAAGATGGAGACTATGTGTTCATGGGAGTGAGAGGGTGTGTTGAGAGGGATGGTGCTTAGGAAGCAGAAATACTGCCCTAAGGCCCAGACAAAATAGCCTATGACTGGGCTCCCGGTGGGACCACTAGCAATCCACTTTCAGCCCCCACTCTGGGTACTCATGTTCCAGGGATTCCCTTCTCTAACAGCTCTCAGTCCTCTTCCAGGGCTGTGCTGGCTTCTTCCTGGGCTCATCATGCTGAGTGCAGACCTGCCTCATTTGTGTACAGCCCTTGTCCCAATGGATAACCAAGTGGCAGATATTAATGGGGAGGTAAGAATAAAGATTTTTATTATTGAAGTATTGACATACAGACTCATATTAGCCTCAGGTATACATCATAGTGATTCACTATTTACATATATTTTGAAATGGTTACCATAATGTCTAGTTACCATTTGTCATCACACAAAGTTAATAATGTTTGTGACTATATTCCCTATGCTGTATATTACATCTCATGATTTAATTGTTTATAACTGTAGTTTGTACCTCTCGATCTCCTTCATCTATTTCATCCCTCTCAAAAAGTTTTAACCTATATGGGGTTGTCCACATGAGGACAAGCCCTTCTTAGTATGGGAGGATACAAGGGATGAAGAAAAGTAGGGGAGAGGACCACTGGCTCCCTGTTCAGGGATGTGATTTTTTTTTCCTGTGCTTTTATCTTCAAATCCTGACCACAAAGGGTCTGAGACTTCAGAATGTGAACATGCCCTTTCTGGTAATTAGGAAGGTACCTGGTCAAGGTAGGCACATAGAGCATATTTTACTGAATGGTTTCTTAGTGTTATTTATAAATTTTAAATACACAGATTTATGACATGTGGGCCTTTATTTGTTCTCTTGTTACAGGCATCACAAGTATTACAGGTGGCCTGAGCAATATTTGCATTATCAGGGAATTTGTACTTGCTTGCTAGCATACACCAGTAACATATTGAACATAATATAATGTCAGAAGAATGTGTCTTAATGATTATCAGAGCCTTGATGATTTTTCCTTAAATTTAAATAGTTTCCCAGCATTTCTCTTGTAGATGCACAATAAAAGTAAGCTAGCACTTGGGGAACCCCTCATTCAAAGTAATGAACCAAATACTCAAGAGTCGAAACACTCAGTATTACTGAAGTAAAGATTCATGGCAATGCAAATTAAAATTATTCACATATTCAACAAACATGTGTGAATCACGTACTATGTAAACAGAACATATTTTTAGGATATGTTAAGGATAAGAAAACAAGCCGGGCATAGTTCTCATTTTCTTGTCTAATAATGAAGATCAGATTATCATGTTATGAATATAATTTAGGGCAACAAGTAGTATGTACATGAGAATTAAAGACATGATTCTCTGGGAGTTTCAAAGCAGGCAATTTGTGAAAATTACAGGCACAACTGTGCCACCTATACTAAAATTCCCAAATCTTGCCACTTCCTGCTCTTTCCATTTGTAATATTCTTATTATATACATTTTTGTAGCTAACACATACCTGAGTTTTGAAAATTCAACCCAGATATTACAGCCTCCCCAAGGTGCATTTCTTACCTGGGTTATGTGGATATCCCTTGAGCTTCCAAAGTACGGCATACACACACTTCACTGCATTCTAAGAGTTTTCACATCTGTCCATACCCCCAAATTGTGTTCCTTTAGGGCATGGTGGCATCTTCCAATTTTGTATGTCCTCTGCTACACACGATGTTTGGGATATGCTAGGATATGCTAGGAATGCTCATTCAATCCTGCTGAATGAATGAGGCTTGGAGGAGTACAATCACTGTATTGTAGAATGCATAAAAATGGAACATAATAAACCTAAAATTCATATGGAACCATAAAAGACTCAGAAGTGTCAAAGTAATCCTGAGAAAAAAAGAACAAAGCTGGAGACATAACCCTCCCAAACTTCAGACAGTACTACAAAGCTACAGTAGTAAAACAGTGTGGTATTGGCATAAAAACAGACATACAGATCAATGGAACAGAATAGAGAGCCCAGAAATAAACCCACACACCTACAGTCAATTAATCTTTGACAAAAGAGACAAGAATAAACAATGGAGAAAAGACAGTCTCTTCAGCAAGTGGTGTTGGGAAAGCTGAACAGTCACACGTAAATCAATGAAGTTAGAACACTCCTCACACAATATACAAAAAAAGTTCAAATGGTTTAAAGACTTAAATATATGACATGACACCATAAAATTCTTAGAAGATACATAGGCAAAGGATTCTCTGATACAAATTATAGCAATGTTTTCTTAAGTCATTCTCCCAAGGCAATTGAAATAAAAGCAAAAACAAACAAATGAGACCTAATCAAACTTACAAGCTTTTGCACAACAAAGAAAACTATAAACAAAATGAAAAGACAGTTTATGGAATGGGAGAAAACACTTGCAAATGAAACAGCCGACAAGGGATTAATTTCCAAAATCTACAAGCAGTTTGTATAATTCAATAACAAAAAACAAACAACCCAATCAAACTAATGGGCAGAAGATCTAAATATACATTTCCTCAATGAAGACATACAGATGGATATTAGGTACATGAAAAGATGCTCAACATTGCAAATTATTCAGTTCAGTTCAGTTCAGTCGCTCAGTCATGTCCGACTCTTTGTGACCCCATGAATCGCAGCACACCAGACAGGGAGACCTGTCCATCACCAACTGCCGGAGTTCACTCAAACCCATGTCCATCGAGTCAGTGATGCCATCCATCCATCTCATCATCTGTCGTCCCCTTCTCCTCCTGCCCCCAATCCCTCCCAGCATCAGGGTCTTTTCCAATGAGTCAACTCTTCACATGAGGTGGCCAAAGTATTGGAGTTTCAGCTTCAGCATCACTCCTTCCAATGAACACCCAGGACTGATCTCCTTTAGGATGGACTGGTTGGATCTCCTTAGAGAAATGCAAATCAAAAGGACAATGAGATATCATCTTATACCAGTCAGAATGGCTGTCATCAGAAAGTCTACAGATAATAAATGCTGGAGAGGGTGTAGCAAAAGGGAACCCTCCTACTCTGTTGGTGGGAATATGCATCAGTGCACCCACTGTGGAGAACAGTATGGAGGGGCCTGGTGCACTGGGAAGATCCAGAGGAATTGGGTGGAGAGGGAGGTGGGAGGGGGGATCGGGATGGGGAATGCATGTAAATCCATGGCTGATTCATGTCAATGTATGACAAAAACCACTACAATATTGTAAAGTAATTAGCCTCCAACTAATAAAAATAAATGAAAAAAAAAAAACAAAACTAAAAATAGAGCTACTTACTATATGACACTGCATTCCCACTCCTGGGCAGGTATCTAGACAAAAATCTAATTTGAAAAGATACAGGCACCCCAATGTTCATAGCACCACTATTTATAATAGCTGAGGCATGGAAGTAACTTAAATGTCCATTGATAGATGAATGGAAAAAGAAGATGTGGTCTATATACACAGTGGAATACTACTCAGCCATAAAAAGAGTGAAAAAATGCAATTTGTAGCAACATCGACGAAACTAGAGATTATCATAGTAAGTGAAGTAAGTCACAAAGAGAAAGACTAATCTAAAATAGGCTACAAATTAACTTATTTACAAAACAGAAATAGACTCACAGACAGAAAACAAACTTATGATGACCAATAGGGAAAGGGGGTAGGGAGGGATAAATTAGGAGCTTGTGATTATCATATACACACTACTATAACATATATAAAATAGATTTAAAAAACAAGGTCCTACTGTATAGCCCATGGAACTATATTCAATATCCTGTAATAAACCATAATGTAAAAGAATATGAAAAAGAATATATATATAAACTGAAATAAATAGAATATATATATATATATATATATATATATAAACTGTTACTTTGATATACACCAGAAACCAACACTGTAAATCAACTATTCAGTTCAGTTTAGTTGCTCATCTGACTATTAGTATGCTTCAATTTTATTAAAAAACAGAGAAAAAAGTTGAAATGTGAAGATGAAGAAAAACAGGGAAACTGAGGCAGAGGAAATAGCATAAGCAAAGCCCAGGTGAGACTGATACAAGGAATAAAGCAAGACGTACAGCTGAGCTCTGTTGTGGGTGTTCTGGAACAACGATTTGGGAAAGATTTGGGAAAGATTTGGGAAGTTATACAGATTGAGAAAGCTTTTGAATACTACGCTATGAAGTCTACATCTTATTTTTAAAAACTTTTTAATTGGAGGATAATTGCTTTACAATGTTATGCTGGTTTCTGCCATACAACAATGTGAATCAGCCATATATCAATACATATATATTCATTCCCTCTGTCTTGAGCCTCCCTCCTACCACCCCCCACCCCACCCCTCTAGGTTGTCACGGAGCACTGGGCTGAGCTCCCTGTGTTACGCAGCAGCTTCCCACTAGCTGTCTATTTTACACATGGTGGTGTATATGTGTCAATGCTACTGTCTCAATTCATCCCACCCTCTCCTTCCCCTGCTGTATCCACAAGTCTGTTCTCTATGTCTTCATCTCTATTTCTGCCCTGCAAATAGGTTCATCAATTTCATTTTTCTAGATTCCATATATATGTGTTAATACACAACACTGCATCATATTTCTTAATAAATCTTGTGCCGGTAAGCCTTTTTGACCAGTAGACTTTCATGAATGGCGGTCTACCTTAAGAATTTAACATCATGGCTTGTGAAGATGCCTAGGAGGAGAGGCTAGCAGCTGCAAATGAAGTGAGAAACTCTTCATTCAACAGCCATTTATGGAGAAATTATTAGTTCACAGGCTCTGTCCTGGGATCTGGAGACACTGAGGCACCTAAGTCTTAAAAATCTCACAGTCCAGCAGGGGAGACTGACCTCTGAAATACTATGTGGTCAGTACAAGGACAATATAAGAGTAGAAAAGGGACCCATTAAGTGCCACAAATGAAGATGAACTTGAAGAAAGTGACATGGGAATGATCCTACAAGAGACCTTAGAGTTTCAATTAAGGGAACTTTGTGCTGTGTATGCAAGAAAGCAAAATTATTCAAACTTGGCTATAGTTTATAGTCCAGCCTTTACCTGGAAGGGAATAAAACTTCACAAACCAAGCCAGGGAATGCAAAAGGAGGGGCTGATTTATGGGAAATATAATGACAATCATATTGAGACAAATGTTTCTTTGGTACCCAAGGCAGAAAACAAAGCACATGTTTGTGAACAAACTATTTCTCATGAATTTTCTGACATACTTAACTACAATTACCCCATTATACAGCATGAGGAATTATATAGCATAAGGAATCACTAAAGCTAAAATACTGGGCAGGCAGCCGCTCTATTTGTGGATATCAGTATAAACTTAGGTAGAGAAAAAGTGATAAGGTAACCATTGAGAAGATAATGTCCACAACTAATACTAATCACATAGGATCAGAAACCAATTTATACCAGATATTGACAAATATTGACTGCTGAGGATGAATCCACTTTCAGACTTTAGGCTAAGGTAGTCCTCTCTACAAACCCATGCACCTTGCTGTGATGTATTTCTGTAAAACTATTGTAACAAGGGCTGTGATATTTCCTTAAAGATAACAATTTTCCACTTCTGATGAGCATACTTTCAGTTGGAGGAAAAACTTCCGAATACAAAAAGCGGTAGGGCAGGAGTCCTTTCCTTTTAAAGCAGGTGAGTGGATCTGTCACATCTTTCTAGTCACAAAGGCCAGTATCAGCAGAGTCATTAAACTCTGGTGCTTCTAATCCTGGCCCCTATTTCCAGCTGCAAACAAGTCTGCCAATCACTGTCACTTTCATCAGGAAATTTTGTGACATGAATGCCTGGAATGAGTCAGGTGATGAGGTTCTCATAGACTCTTGAGAACCTGTTGGAGAAATGACCCTATGGGAGTCACCACAGAGACTTGCAGTCTGTCTGTGTCCAAGGCGGTGACCTAGAGAGGGAAGATCAGAATCTTTCCATGTCCTATTACCGATCAGCCAAATCAATGTGTTATAATTACACCTATTATACTTTAAACAGGGAAATGAATAAGCGACAAACCAGAAAGGAACCAACTCAACAAATCCATGACCTCAATTAGACTTCCAATACAGCCTCCCTTATCTTGAATGCTAGTTTCATTAATACATCTTTTGTACCTGGAAAGTGACTAAATTAGGTTATGCTAGCTTGCGCTCCAGGTAAAAAACAATCTCAAGATCTCAGTGCCTTAAAACAAAAATAGTTTGTTTGTATCGTGAGTTTTATTGAGGGACAATAGATGCTCCAATCTGGAATCAAAAACAAACAAAAAAAACTGACGCTGGTTTTTACGAAGAATTTGGCATAAAGGAGATTATGGAGGAGGGCTGGACTTGAGAACATGGGCTTGGAAGAGGCGGGGGGTGGGGGTGGATTTCTCCATGCGCACCCCAGAGCCTCTCCGTTCCTTTCACAGACTCCACTTCCTCAGGGCTTGTGATCTGAAGGATAAGATCTGAGGGCAGGGCCTCAGTGATTCCTGATATCACTGCATTCTGCTGTATTTCTCTATGACATTGTCTTTTTCTCCTAATGGTTTCAACATAAGGAAAGAAAGGGCTCTAGTTTCGATTATAGCAGGGCCTATGCTATTAAATGGAGATAAATTTATATCAGTTAGGTAGCACTTAAAATTAAATTTTCAGTGGTTTGCTAAGAGGCCAGGTTAAATAGTAGTTTAAATATGTATTTATTTAGGCACCTTGGTCCAGTTTTATTAATTTTCTAACTATATTAAATTTTAGAAAAGACTTAAAACTTTCCTTTGTCCATAAGATGGTTTGGAGAAAATTATACACTTTTAAATAGTAAATGAGTGGCATTTGAAATAACGTCTAGTATACTATAAGGTTAAACGAGGAAGGGGAATCTAGTTAGCTAAATGATTATCAACAGCTAACACACTATCTTGGAGAACTTTAGTGGCCCGATAAGACCCAAGCCCATCTGGTGACTTCTGCTGGAATTGCATAGACTGTTGGAGGGATAAACTCAACGTAGATGCGACCTTAGAGATGTCGGGACGTCCTGGCAGAAGCCAGGAGTGGCTTCTGATTTGCTTTGTGGGTTTTAAGCCCTTGTATCTGAGCCTCATTACATTATCATCTTAGGTATGGTACAAAATGTTTTTGTTAAATTTCCCTGATACTAATAAAAGATATTTTATTTTTCTGGGCATCATGCTCCAAGGGTTCCAAGAAACTCTGCAGCTGTGGTCCTCCCAGTGCAGGCTTGTTCTGTTTCGTTTTCTCCTGCATGCTCCTGATCACACTGATTCCTGGCTATTATTGTAACATTCATCCAGTTTTCAGTAAATTAATTGTATTTTTTTGTTTGTAGTTCTGAAGGGGTTTTCAGTGAGGAGTCAGAACCCAGTCCTGAGGTCGCAGGTGCGGGTGTTAAGATGGTTTCTCCTGTGCTCCAGGGCGCTCTCCTCTCCAGACCCCCCACACCCCCCACCTCCACCCCAGGTCCTTAGTTGCTGTGTCCTCATCACTTCAGAGTGCTCTGTCATATCTGCTCTGAGACAGCCTCACCTCAGAGTAAATGGGCCATCTGATCCGGACAACATGCTCCTTTAGGATGAGAACTGTGACTGCCCGTCTGCTTACACCCAGCTCTGCTCAGTGCATAAAGAATGAATTCATCAACTGAAGGAACGACCCACAAGCTTCAGGCTGTCTGGATCCTGGTCTTGCCTTCACTCCAACCTCCACGTTTATAAGAAGGCAAGGAAAGCCACACTCCTTAGGGGTTGATCATCTTGATCATTACTCTCTGGAATTAGGGGAATACCCATCACCAGGGTTCTTCAAGCTCTGAAAGTCTACATCCCTAAAAACGGAGGCTGTGTTCTTGTGTCCACTTCACTGCCCACCACTGTGAGGAGAGCTCGGACAGCTTGCTTTCTCGGGCACATGTCATCCTCCCAGCCTTCCTTAACAACTGAGTCCTGACATTGTGTCCCCCACTCACACTGGCTAAGGTGCAATTTGGCAACTGTTTCACTTGGTCTTTTTCATTCAAAGACAACAATAACAGTACAACCTCTCAAAACATCTAAAATATAAAACTGAAACAAACAATGGAAAATTATTTCCTTCTGGTGGAAGGGAATGTTTAGATAACGAGAAGAGTAATAGTTGTCAATCAGTGTTCCAGAGAAATGCAGAATGAGATTCTGGACTACAAAGCTCCTACGTACAAATAGTAAAACAAACAAACAAATGAAAAGGTGGGGCACAAGTGCTGCTATTTTTGTTACTGAAAAAAAAATAAATCTAGAATATTTTTAGTTAAGAAAAGCATTCAGACACCTCTTTTAATCCAGTAATTGTTTAAATATTGCACTGCTTTCAAATTCCACAATCCTAATCAAGCCTGGTTATAAAATTACTCAAAAAACAAATGATCAATTATTAAGAATCAAACTTGGTTTATATTTTTCACAAGAACAAATGACCATCTTTTCTTTAAAAAATGGAAAGCAATGTACATAAATTTTTATGTCCACAACAGACTGTCATTACACAAACAGTTTTTGAGGTACCACCAGAGGCAGATATCAAGGCCCTGTGCTCAGCTAGGGAGTCACTCACAGGAATAAGATGCTGTTCTTGTCATGATGACGATGAAAATCAATGATTAAAGGACTAATTCTTGCAGCTTAAATTTGCAGTGTTCACACCACTCATTGATTTATGAAAACAGTTCACTAATGTTCCAACAGATATACCCAGTGAACTAGGGGACTCATTTTTTCATCCATCCACAAGGCTATGATCTCTGAGATTTCTGTCTTGTTTGTGGCCATAACGCCTGTGCTCAGAGCACTGCCTGGCACAGAGTAAGCAAAACAGACATATGTTGACAGAAGGAATGAATTCACTTCTGAAATACTTCAGTTCCCCCATATTCAAAAACTGTGACAGTTTGTAAGATGAACGCACATGGTCATTGCACACTGGAGGTTTAGAGCAGCCTCTGGAATCACACCCCGGATTCAAATTCCGGCCTCAAACTCTCTAGCTGTGTGAACTTGGGTGAGTTTCATGGGTTCTGACCTTCGGTCTGTCCTCCTGTCTTTCGGGAGTGGTCCTCATCAATCTCCTCCTGGCAGGACTGCAAGAGGTGAAAGCGTCTTAAGGTACAATCTGTGCTCACCGTGATGCCTGAGTATGAAAACCACTGGCCTTGTTTGTGACGCTGTTCTCCCCATTTCATAACGTTCAGCTCATCTGAATTAACTCATGTCTCTCAAATCATGTGAAATTACCATGGAAGATGAAAAGTTCAAAGGCTATGATGTCAGAACACAGCCAAGCGCCTGAGGCTCAGCACGTGCCAAGCTAATCCAGGGCAACTCCAGAGAACTTGGGAAACCTGCATCCCAGTGTCGGCGGCCCCATTGCAGCTCGTTCCTCATCTCCGGCTCATCCTCTGCTTTCCTAGCACGGGTCCTGCAGTCAGACCGGCAGCAGCCAGCTGTTCTCATTTCCAGAGAAACGTTATGACAAGAAGGTCACAGACCTATGCAGGGGCTGAAAAGGAAGGAGAGAAGGGTGCTCTGAGCAGCTGCCTGGAGAGGAGCAGAAACACAGCAGAGGAAGACCAGCGTGGCAGGGCTACATGTGTCTTCATTTTATCCACGTTGCCCCCAGGTTCTTATCTCTCCCAGACCTGGGTTGTCAGTCAAAACTGAGAGGAACCTGTGAGTCAGGGAAAGAGTTTCTTCACTTTCTGGCGGAGCTGTGTCCTCCACTTGTCTCTGTTAGAAATGACAGTTTTAAAACAAGTTTGAAATGGATGTGTATTTTATAATAACTCTACCATGGTTTATATAAACACGTTTTTGCAATATTATGAAGTGCTTATGAAGGGCAGACCCCCAGCAGGAAGGCAGATGTGGTTTCAGGAGCAGGTCATGCCGCCTGCTGACGGACACTGCCATCAGAGACCTGAGGCACCGCTGCCCAGCTGTGGAGCCCATCTTTCTCTCAGCCACGGATTCTGGTTGGGGGGATCCAGCAAGCTCCATGGTGAGCTCAACATTCAAGGGATCAAGTTCGGTCACTACTGAAAGGACAAAGTTACTGCTCTATTTTCTTCATGCTCACCAAAGTCAGAAATGGATATTGTGCCAACAATAGAAATCAATTCTGATGATCTGTGGAGATTAAAATTCCCAGCACATGTTTCCAAGAGTTGAAGTGTTAAGGCCAGTGTCACATTCAAACTCGTGTTGTGGAGTTGGTGTTCCAACTACCTCAATGCCCCATTCATTATTTGAAATACTTCCTGAGTTTCTATACTAACTAAGTGGCATGTAAACTTAAGACGCAGAAAGGTATATTTCTAAAATTCTGGGTGAAAAGATGTACTGAGCACGTTTTCCACCTCCTTTCCTCCCAAGCTTGCAAGTGACTCCTCCCACACTCCTCAGGTCAATGTGCCTGCCAAAGCCACAGAGGTGTAGATGTCCCCTGGCTGCCCGGCGCTTCATCTCCTGTAGCAAATGAGGCAATGGTTCACCTACCAATAAGGAAAAGGGTGCAGCCTGCTTTTGCAGCTATTCAAACCTTCCCTTTCCAAATCACTCTGTGCACATTAGTCACACACCCACTCCTGACCAGGACAATGAACCCTGTATCATGCTCTTCCTCCAAACAGGGTGAACCCTCCCCACCATCCCACACTGACTCCATCCAAGACAGTCTTTTCTAAGTAGAAACTTCATAATCTCTCTTCATCTTTCCTAAATAAGGCACCTTATCTTTGACAAGGGAGGCAAAAATATACAACAGAGAAAAGACAGTCTCTTCAACAGTTGGTGTTGGGAAGACTGGTCAACCACATATAAAAGAATGAAATTAGAACACTTCCTAATATCATTCACAAAAATAAACTCAAAATGGATTAAAGATCTAAATGTAAGATTAGAAACTACAAAACTCTTAGAGGAAAACATAGACAGAACACACTCTGACATAAATCACAGCAAGGTCCTCTGTGACCCATCTCCTAGAGTAACGGAAATAAAAACCAAAATAAACAAATGGGACCAAATTAAACTTAAAAGCTCTTGCAAAATGAAGGAAACTATAAGTAAGGTGAAAAGACAACCCTCAGAATGGGAGAAAATAATAGCAAATGAAACAACTGACAAAGAAATAATCTCCAAAATATACAAACAGCTCATGCAGGTCAATACCAGAAAAAACAAAAAGTGGGCAGAAGACCTAAACAGATATTTCTCCAAAGACATACGGACGGCTAATAAACATATGAAAAGATGCTCGGCGTTGCTCATTATTAGAGAAATGCAAATCAAAGCTACAATGAGGTATCAACTGACAGGGGTCAGAATTACCATCATCAAAAAGTCTACAGACAATAAATGCTGGACAGAGTGAAGAGAAAAAGGAACCCTCTTACACTGTTGGGGGGGGCTACAAATTGATATAACAAGTAAGGAGAACAGTATGGAGATTCCTTAGAAAACTAGGAATAAAACTAGCATATGACCCACCAATCCCACTACTGGGCATACACTCTGAGGAAACCTTAACTGAAAAATACACATGTACCCCCAGTGTTCACTGCAGCACTGTTTACAATAGCTAGTTACAACATCTAGGAATCCAGATGTCCATCAGCAGATGAATGGATAAGGAAGTTGTTGCACATATACACAATGGAATATTACTCAGCTATAAAAAGGAATGCATTTGAGTCAGTTCTAATGAGGTTGGTGAACCTAGAGTCTATTATACACAGTGAAGTAAGTCAGAAAGAGAAAGACAAATGTCGTATATTAACACATACATATGGGAATCTATAAAGATAGTACCGACAGTCCTACGTGCAGGGCGGCAAAGGAGACACAGACATAAAGAACAAACTTTTGGATACAGTGGGAGAGAAGGAGAGGGTGGGATGATTTGAGAGAACAGCACTGAAACATATATATTACCATATGTAAAATAGATAGCCAGTGGGCATTTGATGTATGACTCCGGGAACCCAAAGCCAGGGCTCTGTGACAACCTGGAGGGAGGGGGTAGGGAGGGAGGTGGGAGGGAGGTGGGAGGGGGGTTCAGGATGGTGGGGACACATGTATGCCTATGGCCGATTCATGTTGATGAATGGCAGAGGCCATCACAATATTGTAAAGTAATTATCCTCCAATTAAAATAAATAATTTAAAAAGAAAAAAAGACTTCTCCCATTTTGTCTCTTTCCTCCATTAGCCTGGTATCCTAGGAAACAATCCTATATGATTGCTGTATACAATGATTTTGAAAAAGCATCGATGATTAATTCCCCTGGAAGTGTATTTGCCATATAACAAGGAGATCCTGAAGATACAGTGGTTTGCCCCAAAATGAAGTGTTGTGAAATCTCAGGTACTAGATCTCCCAGTTTAAAACAGCAGGATTCTAAGGTATGGTCTGGAAGACATGAGTCATAGGTACATCTTTAGAACTTTCAAGCTGCCTATGTGATATTAGACTTCCCTGAGGCCAACTGTATTTGGAATGGGCAGTATAGAACATATGGAAAGTAGAGGACTCCAAAAGAGAGAAGACAGTGCTAAAGAAGGAGAACATGGAGGCAGATATTACCATTTCTAAATACTAAATATTAGTCAAAACAGGTTTTGTTTTCAAAGAGAAATCAATGAAACATGGTAAGATGTTCAGAAAGAGTCCCAAGTATGTCTGGGAACTTGATAAGTATCAGAAAATACATCAAGGGAGATAAATGAACCATTCAATCAATCCACTAGGACAACTGGCTTTCTATAAGATTTAGATAGAGTAATGAACTAAATGTGAAAAAAAAATCAAAACTATTATAAAAAAGTGAAATAACTTCATGACTTTAGGATTGAGAAGGGACTTCTTTATTAAACATGGACTATTCACAACTCATAGATAAATATAACTATGTTAACATCAAAACTTTACAGAAGAATGAAGAAGCAAAGGCTGCATAAGAATAGCTTTCATAAATTCAACTGCATCAAAATACACCACATCTATAGGACAAAAAATCTACAGTGTTGAAGACATTTGACAGATGGAAAGACTTATGTGCAAAACATATAAAGCACAAAATATAATCCAGAATGTATATATAGAGAGAATACATATAAATCAGCAACAAATAGTGGTCAAAGGACATTAACAAGAGAGGGAAATTTACACCCTCCCCCACAATGACTTAAACTTCCAAATAACCAAGAAGACAAAAAAATAAAGAGATCATTTCATGCTATTAACAGAGGCTTCCACTAAAATGTTCCTGATGATCTGAGGAGGCAAAAATATCACAAACTTTTGGTGGTCATTATTTAAAAGAATGAATTAGACCTATTATTGAGCAAAGAAAAGAATGTGAATATTATTACAAGACAGGATATAAAATCATAATTTTAATAAACAAAAATTCATACATTTACACACATCACAGGAAAATTACACTAGAAAGTAGGTTAACTTATGAATATCAACTATCTTTGATACATGAATGACAAAGAATCAAAGAGAAATAAATTACTTTGTAATATATACCACTTTTTTGTTTGAATTACCATAAACACATTTATTGTAGTTGAAAATTTTTAAGTAAACTGAATGGCAAAAAATACAAACAAAGGAAATAAGCTAAAATTAGTATCATAAAAAGTAAAATTTAAGTAAAAAATCTAATGGGATTGTTCCCGTTAATAAAAAGTATAATACAATGGTCAAATACATAATGGTCAAATTTTATAAGACTAATATACTAAGCAAAGTATGTTATAGATAAAAGGACAATTTAATACAGAAGACTAAAGACTTTTTTCATAGTGATGTTTATTTTAGTGAAAAAAAATATAGTTTTGTGATAAGGATAGCTAGCTATCTTGTCACAGATTTGATCTCTCTCTTCCATTGTGAAAAGGTTTTAGCTATAAAAAGGAGTCATGAATGCTATTTCTAGGCCTGAGTGGTAAAAATCTCCAAAGAGAGATCTCTCATGCTCTTTTCTTAACCTCCAGCTGACTGAAAGATCCTATAAAAGAGAAGAATCACAAGACAGTAGAGGTCTGGGTCATCAAGTAGAAAGTCTTACATTAACCATAAACATAAACAACAAATAAAGTTTTATTGAATTAAATCACTGTAATTTATAGGTTTTGTTTTCATAGGAAGTAGATTTATAAGCAAATTGGTTAAATAAATTATGCTACACTCATACAGGAGAACACTAAGCAGTCATTTCAAAAGATGGCATCAAAAGAATTCCATAATATAGAATTACATGTATAATATAAGAATTAGAATCTATATCAATCTAAATCCACATCTAAGTATGGACACACATATATATATATGTCTATATCCATATATACATACCTATTTGTACACGAACACATAAACAAAAGTTGAGAAAAATGAACTCTAAAATGTTATCTGTGGTTACTTCTAAATTGACATTATAAGTGATCTCATCATATATATATATATGATATATAAACCTCATCATACAAATATACACATACACAAATGATTTTTAAAACAAAAAGCAAAGGTGTTTTCAACATAATTTCCATAGCAATGCTAATTTTCCTGCACATCTGTGCAGATGGCAACCTCAGCTTAGCAGACCAAAAATGTACAAGGTGATATATACATGGGCATGTTCTGATGAAGTAGGAAATGTGACTTTGTTCCAGTACCAATGAAGAGAGTATTATGTGCCAGATGGCAGCACATTATTGAAACTCTCATTCCCCAGGCTCAGCCAAAGCACATGTGCTGCTAGAGTCAAACATGCATAAACATCTAAACACTCATCTCCATGATCTGACTTGAGTGAAATGGAAAAAAAAAGAAGAATGCAAATTTCTTACTTGATGAGACAGAGGTTTACCATCTTATTAAGCACTAATTAATTAACTGGTGAAAGAAACAAACATAAATGGCCCTAATAAAATGAAGATTAACATTTAAAATGTACAAAACCTCTAAAGCCACATTAGTTATATCAAACATTCTGATTTGGACATGCATTTACTAAGCAAAAAGAAAACACACTGTTCACCTACTGAAATAATTTGGCAGTGCATGAAAAATGCAGTGGTGAATAAAACATAGACTTTATCCACAGTGAGCATTAGTGTGATTCAATATTCTATGAGTAATAGACTGGATTATTATTCAGCAAATATCCATTCTTCTCTCACACATAGGGTGGTATACACTCCCTGCCACACTGACTTTGGGCTCAGTGGTATGACTTAACTTTGCCCAGTGGAATGTTAGCAGATAGTCTCATGACATTCAATATGAGAAGAATGTACCCTGGATAACCACTGGTCCAAGGAGGATATTTAGAAACAATTTTTCATGGAATTTCCTGCATTTTTGCACATTTTCTTGGTAAAAGGCACTAACAGCTTTTTCCAGAATATCTTTGCTTGGATGTTAGTAGAGCAAAGGGGCTTTAGAAGTTGAAGATTGTATCTCCCTCTAAGACAGGGGGAAGATTCTTGACCAAAATAATAATGTCTCCTTCTGGGACAATGGTTAGTCAAGTTTGCTAGGCACCTCCTTTTAAAATATTGGTTTTCCTAAATTCAGAATTCTTCAACTGTGATACAGACGCACTAAGTGAATAGCATCCAGCTGCCTCCATATCATGCCCACGGAGCTTAAAGAGCTAGAGAAACCAAGGAAAACATGAATCTCATTCTGTCTGCTATGGTATGAACAATCAACCATGTACAATAGTATAATAATAGCAATAATACCAAATAATAAAGTCCTGTCACTGACCAAAAGGTCCTGAGTCTTCTGCCGGCATCTATGGAACTGTGACAAGTAATGTATTAATTTATAAGTAGGATAAACTCTCTGAACCTTCATAGTTATTGGCAGAGGTTAAAAGTCAAGTGGAGCCAACCTCAGTCGAATCCACCACTTGCAGTTAAGCTCAGCCCACCTGGAGTTTGAAGCAGAGTCCAGTGGATGCAAGTCAAACCACAACTGGCACAAAGACTGATGAGTGAGATCAATGTACTTATGTTTTAAGCCACTAGGTTTGGAGTGATTTGTTATGCAGAATTATTGCAGCATGAACTGACTCACATCAATATACTATGCCATGTGCTGTGGTAAGACTAAGCATAAGGTATAGAAAATGACAGGAATACCTAACATGGAATTGTATAGTCTAACAAGGACTGTGGATATTAAAACAATTCTAAGATTTCATATCACCTACCTATCACCTACAAAAACAAATTCTGCTCACTTCTTGCTTATAAAGATTCAGAAATTATTCTTTTATGCATCCTTTGTTATTTTTACATGTAATAAAAGCATCTACAATAAGTTGAGATAAGCATATTTAGATATAGTGAGTTGAATATTCCCAATCTATTTCTCAAGCTCAATCTATAAATCCTAAACTATGGAGCTACTGAAAGATATCTGACACCAAGTTTAATATAGTAAGGTTTGGAAGGAAAGTAATTAAACTTTATAAAACTACAAATGATGTAGGAATATCTCTAGAGAAGAGCATCTACTTCATTAAGCAAGATGTTTTCTCCATGATATTTTGTCAAAATAGTCATGGGTACAATTGAAAAGAGTTGTTGGTCCTTTTTGCTAAAGTACCCATAATCCTGAGACAGAAATGTGGTACATTTCAATATTTCAAGCATAATGTTCAAAGAACTAGACAGGGAAAATGACCTTCTTAGGGTAGCTCATTTGGAATATCTATTGTTTGGTGCAAATATTTTTGGCTAATTGGGCAATTTTGTTACCTCTAGTGAATTTGTCAATTGATGATAAGAATGTTATGTGAACATCACCCAGGCAAAATAAGAAATGGGAGCAATTATTCTTCTTAACTAGATATTTTATGTGAAGTTCCCTTTTAATACTAGTGCATCATATGCAATTCTGTGTAAGCTCTTCTCTCTTAGGATTCCTGAACTCAATTTTACACCTGCCATGGCTACATTATGAAAGCAGGGTTAGCTTACTCTCCTTGCCTCTACCAACTAAAAAATTTAAACAGAACTTGTCAATCCCTAAAGTCAGAAAATAAAACAACCTAAGTGTCCATCAATGGGTAAATGGATAAAGAGATTGTGGTATATACAATGGAATAATATTCAGCCATAAAAAAGGAGGGATGTCTGTCATCTGCAACAACACGAATAGATCTAAAAGGCATATATTAAGTGAAGTAAGTCAGATAGAGAATGACAAATATTATGTGTGTGATCTCTTTTCCACGTGAAACCTAAAAACAAACAAACAAAAATCTCCAAAACCCAAGCTCATAAAACATACAAGCTCATACATAAAACAGCCTGGTGTTTTTAAGAGGTTAGAGGGTAGGGAGTAGGGGAAATGAATGAACTGGTTTTTTAATTCAGTTTAAATAAACTGAATAAAAGTGTAAAAAAGGAAAAAAACTCTGGCAGATAGCCTGCTTCTTCCTGCTTTTTATGGTTGAAATTACCTCTGTGTTCTATACAACATTGAACACTCCAAATTTAATGCACATCCCTTTATTTGTAGCAGTTACAGCCCTAATTTCTTGCATGTGTAAAGTGAGTTCCTTTCACACAGCTCACTCACTGCCCTTGTACTACACAAAAGTAAAGTATATTATTTCTGTTCTTTAGGTATCTTGTGAACTAGAGACTATAGCCTTGGGATAATTGCTTTTTCCAAAGGAGAATATTTCTGGGATAGCAATGGTTCTCAAAGCAAAATGCTAAAGCACATGAGGACACTTTAAAAAGTTTTATCAATACATATTCATCCCCTCCAACACACACACACAAAGTCAGAAAATAGTATCCCATTCTGCTCATGGATGACATTCTGCTCATGGGTGATATTGTAAATACGGTGCTAATCAAGGATAATTTCTAGGCAATGGTTTTACCTTACCAGGAGAAATGTGAAAGCCAAAGTAATACTATATCCATCAAGAAGTGTTCACTGAACACCTGAAGAGCCCAATACTGTAGGAGACAATTAAAAGAAAAGGATATTGGTACTAATAGCTCAGCCTCCTTCCCATAGTTGAGGGGATGGAATATAGAATTGCTCCAAGTTACAGAATTTGGCTGTAGGCATAGGAAATTGGGTTCTTTCCTCCTGGCTATTAACATTTTCCTTTACATTAACATTCTCTCAATCAACTTGGTGTCTTCTCTATATCATATTAAGTCTTGAGGACACAAACATAAAGAGGATATAATCATTACCCTTGAGAAGCTCATAGTCTAATGGGAAACACATATATTTAAATATAAAGCATAGTCAGAGGATGACTTTACACAAGTAAACACCACAACCCCGCGTGGAGCACTCTTAATGGGATATGTAAAACTGACACAGAAACTAACATGAGAATACTGAAGTGGGGAGGCTGAAGACCACTTTTTGAGGTAGGTCACAGCCTAGAAGTTTTGTCATTAGTTAAAAGCAAAGCAGAGAAAGGGGGGAAAAAAATCTAATTAATAGGCAACTGTAGCAGGCAATATTCAGAGTACAAACACATTAGGGGAAAACAAACTTTCTTAGGTTCTATATTTAATTTTCCAGGCAATAACAAACGGGATACTCAGCAAGACTTGCATGAGTCCAGTTTTTTATCCTGTATACATTAAAACTAAATTTGGGCCTATGGAAGAGATTGCAAATTTTTGCCAATTATATTTTATTCCTGATACAAGGAGGTGATCAATTTGAATAACGTAATCTTTTTTTTTTAAGTATGAGACCCAGAAGAGGGTCACAGAGATAAAAATACTAGGACAATAAGGGCAGATGAAGACCAGGGTAGAAACCAGGCACTCCTAACTACTATTTTATGAATTGCACATTTAGATATAATATGGAAACATAGTGTAGACAAACATTGTATGAAGGTGCATGTTTCATTTTATTGGGCAGTAAGTAATCTGTATAGATGTAGATAGTTTCATAGAATGAAACATTGTCACTCAAGTAATCTAGAGATAGATACATACATGGATATATAAATACATATATACAGGCATTTATACATATGTATAGAGAGATACAGATATGTATGCAATTAAAGAGATAGAGCAGTTTACCACAAGTTGATGAGGTTCTCAAGTGCCCCCCACCTTCTGTGCAAAATATGAAAGCCCTTATAGGAAAGAAATGTCAATATTTAGGAATGAGCTTAAACATTTTATTTTAAATTATAAGTACATAGTTTTGAAATAAATTAAGTAATACAACACAAAATAAATAATAAACATTTAGTAATGTATAAATTAGGACTTCCCTGGTGGCTCAGATGGTAAAGAATCTGCTGCAGTATGGGAGACCTGAGTTCGATCCCTGGGTCGGGAAGATCCCCTGTAGAAGGGAATAGCAACTTGCGCCAGTATTCTTGCCTGGAGAATTCCATGGACAGAGGAGCCTGGCGAGCTACAGTTCATGGTGTCTCCAAGAGTCAGACACAACTCAGCGATAAGACACACACACAAAATGTATAAGTCAAAATTTTACCTGCTGGTAGAATTAAGTGACATAACTAAATTTCTCTTAGACTTTCACAAAGTTGCAGGATACCTAAACATTTGTGCAACTTGTGGAAGACACAGCAGATAAAAGGAATATAAAACATTTCTATGAAAGAGAGCTTTACATATCTTCAAGAGTTGAACGGGGATAGTATTGCTTACTTTACTAGGATATGGTGAGCATTAAATGAGACTATGTAAATCCCCTGGCACAGGAAGGTTGTTTAAGGTTAGCTCACTTTCTTAGCCCAGCAAAAAGCCTTATTTTTAAGGATGCAACTATGACAACGATTAAGTGTCTGTAGAAGGAATAAGAGCAATTGCAGTTCTAAAAAAGGAGGCATTGATTAGTGGAAGAAAGATGAATTAAGGAGGGCCATATAGTTCAATATAAAAATAATTTATTATTTCGAAAGAAGAGGTTTGTATGCCCATAGTACTTAATGTCCAAATTGGATTTTAATGCCATTTTAGATTCTAAAATATTCTAGTCACAGTTATTAGAAATGCATATGCATAATTTCTAAAGTGTCCTCTATATATTTAGATTTGTACAATTTATATTTTTGCCATTATTATAAATAGCATCTTTTATTTCATTGAAAGAACTAATAAGTTATGGTTATATATAAATGGAACTGATTATGGTAGATTCATTTTCAATCTTGTGGCCATAATAATCATATGTTTATTATTGTTCATTCCAGTTATGTTTCAAAGGGTTCCCTAAATGTTTTATACAATTTAGTCTCCTATTTTTCAAAAGTTAACAGTATTATTACACTTTTTTGCCTTAAAGTATTGGCTAAAATTTCCAGAACAATGTTCAAAAGAGCAGTGAGAACAGGCACTTTAAAACTTTCCTTAACATTAAACCTCTAAAAATTGACTACTGAAACAATTTTTATCAAGTTAATGATGTACATTTCAATCTGGGTTTTTTAAGCTTTTTTATTTTGAAATGTTTTTGGATTTAATCAAATGGATCTTTATAGCCAATGTGCACGATCATGAAATTTTTTTGGTTTTTTATTGCACCTATTGCTTTAATATATTAATAATTTTTTAGTGTTAACTGTTCAATTCTGGAGCAAAATCTAAATAAATCATTTTAGCTATGGCTTAATAAAATCATAGATTTATTAAATATTTTATATTTAACTTATTGAATTAAAACAAATGTTTTATTAAAGTTATTGGTATTTTTAGAGGATTTTTGCATTCATTTTTTTAAGAGTCAGCCTTTAATAGATAAAGCTGAGGTAGCAAACCACTCCAATATGTCTGTGGCATACAAGAATGTCTTTCTTTCTCACTCCCCAACAAATTACGTTGACTGCAGTTCCATAACCCTTTTACTAAGAACTGAGACAGGATCACACTCACTCACGTTTCATTGATCAAACCAGTTATATGGCCAAGCTTGTTATTAATGAGTTGAGGAATCATATTCCTCCCATGGGGAGATGCCACACATCACATGACAACGGACAGGGATATATGCTCTTCTTGAAGGAAAGTGAAGTGAAGTCGCTCAGTCGTGTCTGACTCTTTGCGATCCCATGGACTGTAGCCTACAACGCTCCTCCGTCCATGGGATTTTCCAGGCAAGAGTACTGGAGTGGGTTGCCATTTCCTTCTTGCAGGGAAGGAGGACCTAAATAACTATTCAATCTAATCTGCCAAAATAATTATAAGTAAAATTGTGGTAAAGCTCATTTTAGTTTTATCTTTGTCTGGTTTCATTTTGCTTCTTCCTAGGTATGCTAGCTTTAAAAAATAAATTGGAAAGTTTTTTCAGATTCTTTTCTGGAATTACACACACACACACACACACACACACACTCAAGAGTCAATTCTCATTATCTTTCATACTTAGTTTCAAAAAGTTGCCCAAAACACTGATTTACAGTAAGTCCCCTACATATGAATGACTTCTGTTCCAAGAATGCATTTGTAAGTCCAATTTGTTCATAAGTCTAAAAAGTTAGCTTAGATACCTAACTAAAACAATGTAGTACTGTACTATGATAGGTTTACACTACTTTTCACACAAATAATACACAAAAAAACAAGAAAAAATTTTAAATCTCACAGTATACTACCTTGTAAAGTACAGTAGTTCATGCCAGACACAAACTAAGTAATATGATTAGACCTCCTAATGTGAAAAAGCTGGCTTAAAACTCAACATTCATAAAACAAAGATCATGGCATCCGGTCCCACCACTCCATGGCAAATAGATGGGGAAACAATGGAAACAGTGACAGACTTTATTATATTCTTGGGCTCCAAAATCACTGCAGGTGGTGACTGCAGCCACAAAATTAAAAGAGGCTTGCTCCTTGGAGAAAAGCTATGACAAACATAGACAGTGTATTAAAAAGCAGAGATGTTATTTTGCTTACAAAGGCCCGTCTAGTCAAAGCTATGGTTTTTCCAGTATGGAAAAGAGATATGTGAGAGTATGGATGTGAGAGTTGGACCATAAAAAAAGCTGAATACCAAAGAATTGATGCTTTTGAACTGTGGTGATGGAGAAGATTCTTGAGAGTCCCTTGGACTGCAAGGAGATCAAACTAGTCAATCCTAAAGGAAATCAATCCTGAATATTCATTAGAAGGATTGATGCTGAAGCTGAAACTCCAATACTTTGGCCACATCATGTGAAAAGCTGAATCATTAGAAAAGACTCTGATGCTGGGAAAGATTGAAGGCAGGAAGAGAAGGGGACAACAGAGGATGAGATGTTTGGATGGTACCACAGATTCAATGGACATGAGTTTGAGCAGATTCCGGGAGCTGGTGATGGACAGGGAAACCTGGCGTGCTGCAGTCCATGGGGTCACAAAGAGTCGGACACGACTGAGCAACTGAATAACAATAACAATGTGCATTTGCATCTTTGAAAGTTCACAACTTGAAGGTTTGTATGTAGGGGACTTATTGTAGTGAATACTAAACCATTGCTCCTTGGAGAAATACAGCATTGGTCTTCTGTGAACTTGTGGTCACATTTTCATTAACCAATAAATACACAAACTTGTTTTACATGTGTTTGTTTAAAGATACTTGCATGCGTGCTCGGTCACTTCAGTTGTGTCCGACTCTTTGCAACCCCATGGACTGTAGCCTGCCAGGCTCCTATGGGATTCTCCAGGCAAGAATACTGGAGTGGGTTGCCGTGTCCTCTTCCAGGGCATCTTCCCAACCCGGGGATCGAACCCCTGTCTCCCATATTGCAGGCAGATTCTTTACTGCTAAGCCACTGGGGAAGCCCCAAAGATACCTTATATAACATGTATTTTTGATTGAATAACATTGAATTCAGTCACCAACACTGTAACCTATGCCTGAACAAAGCTAATCTAACACATGTATTTTTTCCAGACACATGTGGAATGCTACCTTTAGGGACCATTTTAAACAACAAAATCATAAAAAAGCACAAAAAGGTGAAAAATGAGGCACTAAATATACTGCAAAAAGGACACATTCACATTATGAGAACTGAACTCCCCATTTCTTCCACACCCCCAGTGCTTGGCAACCACCATTTCACTGTTTCTATGAGCTTGTCTGTTTTAGATTCAACTTGTAAGTGGGATCCTATAGTATTTGTCTTTCCTTGCCCAACTTCTTTCGTGTAGCATAATGCCCTCAAGGTCATCCAAACTGTTGTAAAAAATGAGGATTTCCTTCTGATTCTGGTTGAATAATATTCTACTGTATACATACTTTGCATTTTCTTTATCTATTCATCTATCAATGGATACTTATTTTAAGACTTCAATTTTAAATTTACAAATGTTTACACTTTTAAAATTCTTTCTGCATATTTATATGTTTAGATTACTTAAACTATTTTAAAGGATGGCATACTGGAGGAAGAAATACTGACTGCACGAGAGTCAATTCTGATACTTCAGTGGATGCAACTCAATTCCTAAACATAAGTGCAAAGATTTTGCTGATTTTGAAGGAGCAAAACAATGGAGATCTCTCAGCTGTGAAGGTTGGAGGTGCCAAGGAATGACTATTCCCTTCAGTTGGCTACAGAAAAGGACCTACTCCTGACACTTCCTGAGTTAAGATGAACAACTGGATATAATTTACATAAAAATTTTTAATCTCTATGGAAGAAATATACATGTATTAATGTTGTTGTTAGTATTTTCCATATTATACTATATCTTTTAAATTGTTTACAATGTTCAAAAAATTATCCATATGTGCTTAGATTATGTTTTGTTGAAAAGAAATAGTCATATGATAACAACGAACCAGAAGAGATGGTAATATTTAATCTTTGTTCACAGATTGAAACTCACAATATTGAGGGACATAATATAATTTGATTTTAGTAAACATGACATTAAAATTGCAAGATATAATTTCAAACTAAATTTTACAAAGGTCCACAAAGACCTTTGAGCTTCCCAGGTTGTACTAGTGGTAAAGAACCTGCCTGCCAATGCAGGAGACATAAGAGACACAGGTTAGATCCTTGGGTTGGGAAGATCCCCTTGGGGAGGGCCTGGCAACGCACTCCAGTATTCTTGCCTGGAGAATCCCATGGACAGAGGAGCCTGGTGGTCTACGGTCCATAGAGTTGCAAACAGTCAGACAGGTCTGAAGTGACTTAGTACAGCGCAGCACCACAAAGACCTTTGCTTTTTTGTTGTTTCATTTGGTTTTCGTGGGAAGGGTCAACCCTGGTCTAGTGAAATTACTCACCCACCAGTATTAGCCAGAGCACCATCCGTCACCAAGTCAGTTAAATTAACCTCTGAACTCTGTATAAAAAGATATAGGGGGCTAGTTCTAATAATGTTAGCTTTGATAGCATAGGCTTTCCATGTTAACAACTAGAGCTGTCAATTAATTTCACATGGATTCTAAAGCAATATTTTAGTGATAACAGTGTTCATTCAATAAACACACTGAGTTGCATTAAAAACACCACTCCAAAAGAGGAAAGTTGTCCTATGATATTATCACCCTGCTGAAAAATTCATCTAAGTAAAACCTTATAAGCTCAGTAAGATAACTAAAATGTTTAAGGAACCATTTTGCGTATTTTTCCCTTTCTTCAGTATATGAAAATTGGCACCAAACCAGGATATGATGTTTAAGAAATTAAACTAAATTCATTTAATAAACCATGAAAAGGAGTCACACCCAGCGATAAGTCTAGATTACTATTTCCTTATTATCTAAAATCTATGATTTATTTTACTTTCAAAAGAAGAAGGTAAACGGTAGGAGGCTAACCACCAAATTTTATTACCCCCAAATACTCCCTTTATTCTATGGCCCATATCAAGGCTTTTCATAAGTTCTGCAGAGGTGATACTTAGAGTCCACCACAGAGGAATGAGATTAACTTCTGGAAAGGAGGGAAGAGAAGAGGGCAACAAAGTACAACTGTAAGGCACACCGCCTTTTCAAAACCTTGTATAGCTTCCTATGTTACACATAATGATGCTAGATGATTTTATGTAGAAGATGATTATTTAATTTAGAAAATCTTGAAAGCTATAGGTCTAAATATTTTTATTTCCTACCTGCAGAAAAGATGGTATAGAATATGAAATGAAAGGTCTTTTCTTGTAGGTAAAAATTGGGATGAAGAATACAGCAAATTTTTAAATGTTATAGTAACAGCTGGCTTTGTGTATTAATGATCTTCCTACTCCATAATAGCAGTTTTGAATGGTAATTCACATTTTGTTTTGTTTTGACCTCCAAAAAAAGATAGAAACTTGCAATGAATAAAATGAATATGTGGGAATTCAGAATTTCTGCAAGTAAGTAAGTTAATTCACCAGTCACCACAAGAAGCACTTTAGTAAATACTTATTTAAGGTTATTAATAACTGTTGACTGTATTGAAGGATCATTGGATTAAAATCTAATTCTGTAAGTTTCTAAACAATGAAGATGTACAGGTGGAGACTGCCTACTCCATAGGTATTTTGCCACTTGTTTGCTGAGAGCATTTTGATTTTCTTTGCCCAATTTTTCAAAAATTATAAAACTATGATAACATATTTACAGGAGACTTGGAAAATACAGAACAAGGTTATATATATAGCTCCATTATATATTACAATTATTTTTTAAGTAGATAAATTAAGATTTTTAGTTTTGAGTTTCAATATCAAACTCACAAAAATTAATAGAACCAATATAGAGAGTTTAAAAGGGTGTAGTAGAGCTGAAAAGCACTGTGAACTAACGCAACATAATTTTGATTTGTACAATTTTCACACAACAGTAGGGTACAAATTCTATTCAAGTTCCCACAAACCGTAAACTAGGAGACACTGGAACATATCCAGGGACATAAAATAAGGTTCTTTGCCCAATTTTATGTCTATGATGTTTGATAAAGACTGGATCCCTACCCAGATCCAAAGGGTATTTCCTGATTGGTTTTAAAGTTTATTATGACAATATTGTTTTGCTTACTAGTTGTTTAGTGCATGTGTGCATGCTAAGTCACTTCAGTCATATCTGACTCTTTGTGACACTATGGAGTGTAGCCCACCAGGCTTCTCTGTCCATGGGATTTCCCGGGCAAAAGTACTGGGGTGGATTGCCATGCCCTCCTCCAGGGGTTCTTCCAAACCCAGGGATTGAATCTGCATCGCTCTTATTTCTCCTGCATTGGCAGGCGGGTTCTTTACCACTAGCACCACCTGGGAAGCCCAGTTGTTCAGTAATGTGATACAATTCTGGCCAATGGGACATAAAGGATACATGATACAGATTTGTAGGAAAATTTTAACCTACTTTAAAAAGGGAATCAAGACAGGGAAATTCTTACTCTCAACCTAAATATGATACCCAGAACTAACGTCATGATGCAGCAATATGCTGATGATGATAGACAAGAAACTGAGTCACTGACTTAACTTCGAAACCACCTACTATGCATGGTTTTGTTATATGACACAATAGAGATCCATTTACTATTGTTTATAGCCAAAACTGGGCTTTCCAGTGGCTTACCAGTAAAAAATCCATTTGCAGTGCAGGAGCCGGAGGAGACAAAGTTTCAATCCCTGGGGTGGAAAGATCCCCTGAAGGAGGGCATGGCAACCCACTCCAGTATTCTTGCCTGGAGACTCCCATGGACAGAGGAGCCTGGCGGGCCATGGTCCGTGGGGGTCGCAAAGAGTCGGACAAAAGTGAAACGACTTAGCATAGCCAAAATTATCTCACATGGTACAAAATATTTGCTACATCATGGATATGAGTTACAAGGAATTATTTGTTAAGCTAACAAAATCAGTCATAGGAATAAGCATTATGTTTTATCTGTAATACTGATGTGGAAAAGTAAATGAGTTAGAACGTCCAGGAAAATACGAAAAAGAAATAATGAAGGTAAACTAGCCCAATCATATATTAAAGAGCTATACAGAATATAGTGCAATAACAAAGTTGTATGTATATAGGAACTTACTGTATCATAAAAGTTTCACATCAAGTCAGTGGAGAGGAGACATATTAATAAGTGGGTTGAGATAACAGGCCAAATTCCTTCCTCTTTTCTTACATGAAACACATTCCAGAAGAATAGAACATTTATACAAAAAAAAAAAAAAAAGGAGGAGGAGAAGGAGAAAAAGAAGAAAGAGACAATTTAAGTGCAAAAAAAAAATTGAAGGGGTTTTTTAGAAGTTGGGGTTGGGGTACATTTTATGAGCACCATTAAAGAAAATGGAACAATGGTTTAATATTGGTTTCAATAGAAACCCATCAATAGATTTCTTACATTCACAGGAAAAAAAGGAGAAAAAGTATATGATCATCTCAATTAATACAGAAAAATCATGTCAATATCCAATAATGAAGTTTTTAAAAGCTTTACCAGCTAAAAATAGAAGTAAACTATCAGAAAAACAGTACTACCAAAAATCTATACAAACATCATACTTAATGATGAAATGTTGAAAGCTTTCCCTTTGAGATCAAGAGAAGATAAGGATATTCACTCTCACCATTTTGTGCATGAAGTTTTAACAGAAAACCAAGAAAAATAAATATGTGTTGTAAGGAAGAAATAAAATATCACTATTTGTCAACAGCATGATTATTGTATAGAAAGTCCAAACTAACCTGTAGATAAACAATTAAAACCAAGATAATATTAATAATACATAAGAAAATTACTTTTCTATAAAAAAAGCAACACAACTAGGAAATAATAAAAATATCATTTGTAATAGCATCACAAATATAAAAACATTTAAGAATAATTTTGACAAAATATCTTCAAAAACTCTAAGGAAGAAATGATAGAATATCATAGAAATAATCAAAATCTATATGAGTGGAGAGATATGTCTTGTTAATGAGTTGGAAGACTAAATATTCTAAGATGTTAATTCTCCCTAAATTGACCAACTGATATCATGTGATCCCAGTCAAAATATAGACATTTTGTAATGGAATCTGACTATATGTTTTAAGATTACTAGGGAAATGCAAAGGGGCAAAAAAGTCAAGACATTGCACCTGTACAATGGACATATGCATGAATGTTCACAGCACTAATGATTTAATGTCATATCAATGGAAAAAATCCAGTAGATAAATCAAATGTGGTTTTGTCATACAACTGAACAGTATATAACAACGAACATGAATGAATTCTGTTAATCAATATGGATGACTTACAGCTAAGCAAAATATGTCAGACACAAAATACTGTCTGATTCAATTAAAAATGTTTTAAAAACAAGCATAATTAATGCTGGCAATGCCTCTTTAATCACTAAAGCCATTAATAAAGATAAGGAGCTACTACTACCAAAATCAGGCTGGGGTTTTGCTGCAGGGAAGAGAAAGAAAGAGTAGTGATTAGGATGGGGCATGAGAGAGCTTCTTGGTGTAGTCAACATGCATCACTGATTAGTTTATGATAAATTATTATTTATTTGTATTCTCTGTAGTGTTCTGTGTATATGTGACATATTTCATGATAAAAAGATTAGTTTTGCTATATATAAATTTAAAACTTCTGAAAAGTAGAAAACTAAATTTAAAAAGACAATGATAAAAGATAAATAATAAAGTGAGGAAATATTTTTCCACATGTAACAGGCTGAAGTGTGAGTCACTCAGTCATGTCCAACTCTTAGACCCCGTGGACTGTAGCCTAACAGGTTCCTCTGTCCTAGGCAAGAATACTGGAGTGGGTAGCCATTCCCTTCTCCAGGGGATCTTCCCAACTCAGGGATCAAACCCAGGTCTCCTGCATTGCAGGCAGATTTTTCACTGTCTAAACCACCAGTGTCAGGCAAGGGAATTATAAATAACTAAGATAAAGGCTTGTTCTTTTGCATTTAGGTTTCTGTTTCCCTGGCCCTCTAAAAACCTTAGACCTTCAAGCTACCTTTCTGCCAACGTTGGAACCAGCACACTAGTGTTTTGACGTTTTTCACTTTTCAGGTGAAGGTTGCTCAGTCGTGTCCAACTCTTTGTGACCCCATGGACTGTAACCCACCAGGTTCCTCTGTCCATGGAATTCTCCAGGCAAGAATACTGGAGTGGGTAGCCTTTCCTTTTGCCAGGGGATCTTCCCGACCTAGGGATCAAACCCAGGTCTCCCACAATGCAGGCGGATTCTTCATCGTCTGAACCAAATGAAGCATAGTTAAATGTGCAGAAAATTGAGAGTCAGTGTTTGTCTTTAATAAGAAACACAGATCCTTTTATATTTCCCCCTAATTTTTTTTCAGAGACTACTTAAGTAGGGAAAATATGTGAAATGAATGTGTGCTTGGGTGTAGCTAACAGTGAATTGGGATTTATGCACAATTTAAAAGAATGACCTGGGCTTAAAAAAGGGAGGGGGCTGTGCTTGGCATATGGGAAAAGGGACTTAGCAAAACGAAAGTGGTAGAATAGATAAATAAGATGTGGTACATACATACAATGGAATATGGTTCAGTTAGGAAGAAAAAAAGATATTCTGTCATTTGTGATAACATGGATGAACTCTGAGCACATTATGCTAAGTGAAATAAGTCAAACAGAGAAAGATGAGTACTGTATGACATCATTTATATGTGGAACCTTAAAAGAGCCTAACTCTGGGTCCCAGAGGAATCAGTTGGAGAGGGAGGTGGGAGGGGGGATCGGGATGGGGAATACGTGTAACTCTATGACTGATTCATATCAATGTATGACAAAACCCACTGAAAAAAAAATTAAAAAAAATAAAACAGGTATTAGCATTTTATCGACAATAAAAAAAAAAAAAAAAGCCTAACTTACAAAAACAGAGAATGCAATGGTGGTTACCTGGGGCTGAGGTTGGAGGAACAGGATGGATGTTATTTAAGGGTATAAACTTACAATAAGTAGCATATAAGCCATGGATAAAAAATGGGCAGTATAGTGAATACAGATAACAGTATTGTATTATAATCATCAAACTTGCTGAAAGACTACAACTTGATTGTTCCAACTACTAAAAAGAAATTATTTGGCATTATAGAGGTACTAATTACTGCTACATGGCAACTGTAATAACAACATAGAAATACATCAAATTAGTATGTTGTATATTTTAAACTTATACAATGTTATATATCAAATATATTTCAATTTAAAATAAAATAGAAAACCTGGTGGCGATCAGAGGAAAGACCTTCTCTACAGGACCACTCTCATTTTTGCTCACTTTATCAGCCTTATTTTCACTGCTCCAGCCAGTGAAGCTCTCTCCCCAGACCAGTACTGTTGTATGGAGAAGAGCCGAGATCAGAATGGAAAGGTAAACACTGGCAGCTCTGAGAGGGAAGGAGTGGAAATATTTTCAGGACAGAGGGAAGGAAGGGTACCTGCAGGTGGGAGGCTGAACATTATGGGTAATAAATAGAAAAGAACCAGGAATAGATGTGAACATGAGTGACAGTGTTCAAACGGTCCCCATGACTAAATATTTTTAGACTGGAAAGTCACTGGAGAGGTGAATTGGGATACCATGGATATAAGGTCAATATTATACAATATGTCATCAAATTATGCACAAAAATTTGGTTGCAGAATCTTAGCCCCAGTGAACCCATGGAGAATATCAAGATTTTCCTGGGACTTTTCTGGTGGTTCAGTACTTAAGACTTCAGGGCACTTCCACTGCAGGGGTGAGGGTTTGATCTGGGGTCATCAGGGAACTAAGATCCTGCATGCCACACAACCAAAGAAACTTTCCCAATAAATTGAGGGTGAGAACAATGAGAAAAAAAAATACCGTTTTGGTACCACAATAAAATATTTTTATATAATTAAATATTTAAATAAGGTGATTACAATTCACCCTGAACAGAAAATCCCCATATTAAATTACTTATATTTATTTATTTTCAATTTTATTGTCTCCTTCTTCTGATTGAGATTCCTGGAAGTACAGCTTAGATAATTACTAGAAATAATGCTTTCACACCAAAAAAAAAAGTGCACTAAGGCAATTATTTAATGAATAAATTAGGGGTTAATGATTTAACATTCAATTTACTTTGCTGACAAAGGTCCATCCAGTCAAAGCTATGGTTTTTCCAGTAGTCATGTATGGATGTGAGAGTTGGACTATAAAGAAAGCTGATGGCAGAAAAATTGATGTTTTTGAACTGTGGTGTTGGAGAAGACTCTTGAGAGTCCCTTGGACTGCAAGGAGATCCAACAGTCAATCCTTAAGGAAATTAGTCCTGACTATTCATTGGAAGGACTGATGCTAAAGCTGAAGCTCCAATACTTTGGCCACCTGATGTGAAGAGCTGACTCACTGGAAAAGACCCTGTTGCTGGGAAACACTGAAGGCAGGAAGAGAAGGGGACGACAGAGGATGAGATGTTTGGATGGCATCACTGACTCGATGGACATGAGTTTGAGTAAACTCCGGGAGTTGGTGATGGACAGGGAGGCCTGGCGTCCTGCAGTCCATGGGGTCACAAAGAGTTGGATAGGCTGAGCGACTGAACTGAACTAACTGATCCTATCCAACAATCTGGAGCTAAATGATTCATATTTTATGGCATATCCAGTGAAACTGATTCCCACATTCAGCATGTATATAAGTGATACGGGAAAAAAAGTCTTCTTGACTTTGAAAATAATTCTGTGACTGCTGTTTAAAGTATTACTATTTTCATCAGCCATTCTGTGAGAACACAGCTTCAGATCTGGCAAGTTTGTGAACTTGACTTCTCTGAAGGTTATCATTCAGGATACATTAGGGAAATGTTACAAGATGTAAAAATGTCTTGTAGATAGTTTGACAAAGCCATGGTCAGAACAAAAGCTAAAGACCAGAGGTGGAAGTCACAAAATCTAAGGAAAAGACACTAAAATAATAATTTTTAAAAGCTTAATTCTAGTTTATGCAGTATTTCTACTTCAAGTAACTTAATCTGAAGATACATTCTTTCACACTCACAAAATGACATAGACAAGAATGTTCACTATAACTTTTTTTCAATAGTGAAAAAACTGCAGACAACCAAAATACTCATCAATAGAAGAACACATAAATAATTTTCAAATCCAGATACTGGGATAATATAGATATTAACATGAATAAGATTTATCTGTATGTACTGATAGAAGAATGACAGAGATATGTTGTGTGAAAAAATATAGAACATTCTGATGCTGCCGGCTGCCATATGTATAATACTTCTATGTATCAATATATATCTAGAAAAAGCTTGGGGACTTTTTTTTACCAATCCATTCTTAAGGATCTGGGAGATAAGGTCACCAGGGAATTCAACTGCCTATGTTACATATTTTAATAATGTTTAGATTTTATACAAATTCACATTATATTGTATTTAGGAAAAAAAGAAAAGGTCATTAGATTTGACATCCAGGTTGTATTTGCACTAGGCTAGTGGTGAAGGTGGATGGTATACTAGGCAAGATCTATATCAGATTGTGTCCAAGACACATGTCTTGGCTTATGTCTTTTTCAGAATTCACTGACTTTCATGGCAAGGTCTTGCTAGGGTGTAGCCATACTAGTTTTGGTGCCCTAAACCTGACCCTTCCTACAATAGAGAAAAGCAAAATAATTTTCTTCATAAAGTAAATAAAGCAATATTATTCAAGTGTAATTTTGTTGAAATAATCATCTCATTATAGTATTTCGCTGAGGTGGGAGTTCCTCTTTGTTTTAACCAATGAGAAGCACTTAATTTTCAGTTACCATAAGAGAGCAATGTTACCAGGAAACTTTTTTTCTAATACTTTTTATACTGATAGTGCCATTTTGGGGGGTTGTGCTGTTAATGGTTGTTTAAGTAAACTTTATATTAAGTTCTGATAATATAATATTATAAATATAGAGCTCAAATAACTTTTTTCAAGTAAGCACACCTAAAAACAATCATCCAGCTAGAGTTACAGAACCTTACCAGCACCTAAGAAATTTCTCACAAACCTCTTCACAGACAGCTCCATAGGTTAACACTGTTTGGACCTCTCTCATCATGAGTTAGTTTTGCATGTATTTGTAATTTATATAAATTTATCCATACAGCATGTACTCTCTGAGTCTGGCTTCATTCACTCATTCATGTTATTGCAAGAAGCAGTGATCCATCCATCTTCACAGCTGTGTATTATTCCATTCATATGAACAGACCCAATGCACTTATCTTCTATTTATGAGATCTGGGTTTCTTCATTTGGTGCTTTTATTAATAACATTGCTATGTATGCTGTGAATGCAGTTTGAAGACATATACATATTTCTCCTGGGTAAGTATTTAGAGGTAAAACTGTTGTAACATGAGGTTGTATCAGTCCAATTTTAACAGAGTATACCAAATAATTTCCAAGGCAGTTGTGACATCAATTCATAGTTCCACCAGCATATGGAAAACATTTTCTCCCACTTTTTACTTGACTTTTCACTGTCTTAAACATGTCTTTGGATGGATGTGCTGTGCTATACTTAGTTGCTCAATCATGTCCAACTCTTTGCAACCCCATGGACTGTAGCCCTCCAGGCTCCTCTGTCCACAGGGATTCTCCAGGCAAGAATACCGGAGTGGGTTGCCGTGCCCTCCTCCAGGGGATCTTCCCAACCCAGGGATTGAACCCAGGTCTCCCGCATTGCAGGCAGATTCCTTACTGTCTGAACCAGCAGGAAAGCCCCTTTTGATGGATAGAAGCTTTAATTTTAATTATGTCTAAGTCTATTTTATCAGTCTTTTCCTTATGATTAGTGCTCTCTCTGTATACTGTTTACAAAATCTTTGCCCACCCCCGAATTTATTAATTTATTATATGATGTTATCTTCAGGAAGTTTTATTACTGCACCTTTCACTTTCAGGGCTACAAGCAATCTATCTACAATTGATTGTTCAAAATAGGTATGTGATAGAGGTCAATATTCTCTTTTTTCTCATTTTATTCACATCAATATCCTAACTATCCCAACACAACTTATTAACAAGATGATTCAAAGCAATGCCATCTCTATCACAAATCAGATGACTGTACATGTATGTGAGTATTTCTGAACTATATTCTGTTTCATTCCTCTATTTGTCTATCAGTTCAGTTCAGTTCAGTTGCTCAGTCGTGTTCGACTCTTTGCGACCCCAGGAATCGCAGCACGCCAGGCCTCCCTGTCCATCACCACACTGCTAATTACGCTGCTTTTAGCCTCCAATTAATAAAAAAAAAAAAAGAAAAAGAAAAAAAAAAGTAGTTTAAATTTCCCAACTCTGTTATTCTTTGTCAAGATTGTCTCACTCTTGATCCTTTGCATTTTCACAAAAAATTTTAGAATTAGCTTGTCACACTGTTGCCTTGCTGTGGAATGAATGTTTATGCCCTCCCCACAAATTTATATGTTGGAGCCTAATACCCAGCGTGAGGGTGTTTGGAAGTAGGATCTTTAGAAGTGATCAAGTAATGAAGAATTAGTGTCCTTACATAAAGCTGATATATGTTGTTCTATAGCAGAAACTAATACAACATTGTAAAGCAATTCGACTCCAATTTAAAAAAGCAGCCTGTGGGGGTGGATGAACTGGGAGATTGGGATTGACATATATACACTGCTAAGTCACTTCAGTCGTGTCTGACTCTGTGCGATCCCATAGACGGCAGCCCACCAGGCTCCCCCGTCCCTGGGATTCTCCAGGCAAGAGTACTGGAGTGGGGTGCCATTGCCTTCTCCAGACATATATACACTACTATGTATAAAATAGATAACTAATGAGAACCTTCTATATAGCACAGTATACTCAGTGCTCTGTGGTGACATAAATGGAAAGGAAATCCAAAAAAGAGGGCCTATATGTATATGTATAACTGATTCACTTTGCTATACAGCAGAAACTAACACACCATTGTAAAGCAATTATACTCCAATACAAATTAAAAAAAATAAAAGCAACCATCTGAAAATATAAGGCCAGTTTGTTTTTAAACATCTATTTCTGATTTCTAAGTGTATTTACATGAGTTTGTAAATGTTTCAAAGACATGAGGGAAACAAGAAGTTCTCATAGGTCTACTTCTTCTTTGCCAAAGCAGGAAGGGCATTCAAGATAAGAAAACTATATTTACATACCACCTTAACTCATTCATATGAATTAAAGGGCTTAAAAATTACACTTCGAAAAAGTAGTGCCTATTTCTTAAAAAAAAAACCTTTAAGCATTCTAAAATAAAAAAGAATTCATCTCCTTATGAAAGAGACCTCAGAGAGCTCCCTTGCCCATTCTGCCTTATGAGGACAGAGCAAGAAGGCAGTCTATGAGCACGAGTCAGGTACCAAGTTCTCCCCAGGCATCAAATCTGCTGGACCTTGATCTTGGATTTCTCAGCCTCCAGAACTGTGAGAAACAAATGTCTGTTGCTTTCCAGCCACGCAGTCTATGGTATCTTGTTATCGCAGCCCAAATAGACTAAGACATCGTCCCCCACCACCGCTTGCTGGGATTTTGATTCAATTTGCTCATTCTTGAGTCTTTCAAACTACAAGTATGTTTTAAGACTCTTTATTTGGGATTATTTTAATTTCTTTAGGAATAATGCTGCAGTTTGTAGACATTTTAAATGTCTTGTTAGAATATTATGAGGTAGTTGATGCATTTTTAAACTAGTATGAATACTTTTAAATTTTAATTTACTATTTATTGCTGAATAGAAATTAATTGATTATTGCATACTGAATTGCATCCAGTAATTTTTCTAATAGTTCATTAATATATTTCTTGCATTTTCTGTGTGTACAACCTGTTATAACTGGGATCAAACCCATGTCGCCTGTATCTGAAGGCGGATTCTTAACCACTAGACTATCAGGAAGATCCTTCATTTACTCTAATTCAATTTCATTAAATGATGATTTCAAGGTGCTTACTTCATTTAAATTTGGAAATTAGTGACATAACATTGTTTATAATATCTTCCTATAATTTTTCAACATGTGTAGCCTCTGTTATTTTGCCTTTTATCCTTTTCCTTTGATCCAAGGGTCTATCAATTTTGTTATAGTCAAGAACTGACTTTTGATTTTGTTGATTATGTTTGTCTTCTATTTATTGGACTTCTGCATGTATCATAATCATTTTTTCTTCTACTTGCTTTGGATCTAATTTGCTATTTTTATAGCTGCTTCATACACACACACACACACACACACACATACGGCTCAGAAGGTAAAGAATCCACCTGCAATGCGGGAGATCTGGGTTCAATCCTTGGGTTGGGAAGATCCCCTGGAAGAGGGCATGGCAAGCCACTCCAGTATTCTTGCCTGGAGAATCCCCATGGACAGAGGAGACTGGCAGACTACAGTCCATGATGTCGCAAAGAGTCAGACACAACTGAGTGACTAAGCATAGCACAGCACAGTATAGAGTGATGAATTCCAGTCTTCTTTTTTAATACATACATGTGAGTCTAAGTTTTTTTTCTATGCATGGCTTTAGTTGCACCCTATATATTTTGATATAGCAAATATGTTATCATTCATTTTGAGGCATTTTCTAACTTTTCATTGTGATTAATTCTTTGCTCAGTGGTTTATTTATACCTATATAGATTAATAACTAATATTCAGGGAAGTCTTTTTCTGTTTATCTTTTTGCTACAGATTTCTAGTTTAATTCTACTTTCTTCAAAGAGTATAACTTCTTTTGAAATTTACTGAAGCTTGTTTCATGGTCCATAAAATGGTTAATACTGATAACTTTCCAAGTACACTTGAAAAGAGTATATTTCATAGTACGGGGTTCAGCATTCTACATCAATTAGGTCAAGTTCATTAATGATGCTATTCCATACCAATCAGAATCCCAAAAAGGTTCAGTTATATATTCATAAAAATTTGATTCTAAGGGGGTTGAAACAGAAAGGGTCAGGTTCATCTCAATGCATTTTTGTTACTTTCAGGAAGTCACAAGTCCTGACTTCTCTTATTGCCTTCTAATGCCTTTAAACAACTCGTCTTTGTATTTTATCCAGTTTTTATAGCTGTTCTCAGCGAAAGGGCTATTCTGATAAACGTTATGCTACCATAACTGAAAATGGAACTCCCCAATCACTGTATTTTCACTAATGGCATTACAATTCTCAACCAGGCAAGCTATTTTCCTAAAAATATCACAAAATAAATCTATTTCTAGGATTAAAAAGTTTTCATTTTGCTTGAATTTATTACATAATCATTGAGCTAGTGTGTTTCTAGAAAACAGAATGGCTGATAGAATATAAACCAAAGCTTTTTCAACAGTACAGGGGTTATTCACATGTAGGAAATGGCAGCATTTACCACAAACCATCATGTTTCACAAAGGCTCATCAACTATAGTAGAACAAATTGTTTTTCTTTGGGAGAAATGTTGCTCATGGCTGAGCCAAAGCTAAGCAAGGCACAGGAACCCCATGTACACCCGCACCAATAGGTTTTCTGCTATAAGTCAAAATGATTAGTGTATGATGTAGATATCCGTGGTGACCATAAATTTGTATGCATTTGCATGAATGTGCCTGTGTGACATCACTGTAGGTATACATATTTACATGCATAGTTTGTATAATCGCCTATATACAGCCAGTTTATCCATAGGCATCCGGTGAGAGCTAGATGTGGATTTGTGCATAGCTGTGGGGCTAGCCTCTTAGCACAGGTGTGTATACCTAGCATGGGTCAACATGTGTCTGTAAGCCATTGTATCCAAGAAGATGGGTTCAGGGATCTGGGATGGAGGTATCTCAAGATGGGAATAGGGGAAGAGGAAAGGGTCACTTGAAAGTTTAAACACTTAATATTAGTATGCTTTGGCACCCTTATGACCAACACATTATAACCTATCACCTAATTCATTATGTTAATGCCCATTCTCCTAAAGGTCTTCTGCCTTAGTATACAAAGGACATTTCAATTTCTGCAATATAAGAAACCCTTACTTGGGTCTTAACTTCTGGAAAACAATCAAATTCCTATCATCTTCCATCCCACAATCTGGACCTCAATCTTTTTGGGGGGTTCTCAGCAGCTGTTCCTAGGTCAAATAGAAAAGCTTCTTGGACCACACACACTTATCTGACCACAAATATGGCCTCTTCTCATAGGCTCTTATATTCATAAATCGTATCATACTAAACACTGCCAAGGCATGCTATGATCCTTTGGACATTGTTTTCTACAAGCATACCACATATTTACTACTCTTTCACCTCTAATTATTACTATAGCCCCAGAGTACCTTCTCACCATTAGGCTCCAAGGAACTTGTGGCTGAGTCTACATGAGATACAACAGTAATAATCATTCACAAAACTCACTGTGAAATTTCCTAATACTATGTTCATTCACAATTTCTAGGGCTAGCAAACACTTACATATTCTAAGCCTAAATTCAATAATAGAATATATCAATTGTACTATAAGAGAGTAGAAAAAATAGGGGATGATTTAAAATAGTTATTATAATAATTTCTTATATATTTCCTGCCCAAATTAATTGATATTACAGAAAAAATTCAAAAGAAGATTCAAATATACTCATACTAAAAATGATAATCTCTAGAACTCTAATGAAAAAAATCTATTATTATAATTTTTACAAAATGGGAAAATCTTTGGAAATAATCTAATATAAGAGATTTTGAAACTGACCAAATCTAGTATAGAATGAATGCAGTGACCATAAGGAGACAATGTGGGTTCACTGAAAACAAGTAAGACTAAAATAATTTCATGTCCTTCTAAGTGAGTACTGTATGTTAGTATTTTAAGTGAATGTTGTTGGTAGTGTTTGCTTCTTGATTTGAATGAGTCATTAAACGTAACTTTCACAATCATTATGGAGAAAATGGACAAACATGGACTAAAAATAACTAAGTAGATTTACAGCTGGCTGAACCACCAGATCCAAAGAGCATTAGTTAACGAATCAGATTTAACCTGGGCCAGACATCCTGGTAAGTAGCTACAGACCCTATGGACTTGGAAGCCCTTAGGGGAGTGTTGTTGCTCCTAAGTTTCCCTCTGGTTCCATCTAGTGGCTGATTATGCACTAATCAGCTGTCCTTGGATTCATCTCATTTCATGTTTACATTGAACATTATTTATTTAACAGAGCTGTGATTATATAACTTCACGTGGGTTTGCCTAGCCACTTCCTGGTGCATCTTAAATTGTCAACGATTAGAACAAGTCTATCTTTAGGACCTGGGTTACATTCCAAGTCTGTAGATAGAAGCCAACCGAGTCTACTCAGATCAGAGTCAGTTCAGTTCAGTGGCTCAGTCGTGTCCGACTCTGCGACCCCATGGACTGCAGCACGCCAGGCCTCCCTGTCCATCACCAATTCCCAGAGTTTACTCAAACTCACGTCCATTGAGTCGGTGACGCCATCCAACCATCTCATCCTGTCGTCCCCTTCTCCTCCTGCCTTCAATCTTTCCCAGCATCAGGGTCTTTTCAAATCAGAGTAGGGAATCACTTTTCATTAAATACCATGCAACTCCCATGAAGCACTTTTTGTTTTTTTGCTTTCTTCTCTGAGGCACAGCCATTCCTGCACCACAAATTTATTCTGATTCCCCTCAGATCCTTAAGCTCTTTTCTTTTCATATAGTCTCCTGATTTACCTCTCATTATATAGTAACACTAGCATAAATGTTAGCCCCATTTTGTGTTTGCTTAGAGTTTAATGGATAATAAGCACATCTCTGTATGTCCTTTTATTTCAATACACAGGGAGGTTGGGAATATCTCCTGACAGATGAAGACACTAAGGCTCAGGGATGTTAAGAATACTGATCAAGTTGTCACAGCTGGTTTATCATGAAACCTGAGCTCCAGCCCAGTCTTTTTAACAGCATTTCTAACAATATGTATTTTTTTCAGCTTTACTGAGGTGTAATGGACAAATAATAATATATTTAAAGGGTACACCATGATGATTTGATTCCAGTACAGTCTTTTGAAGAATCGTCTAGGTCCCCTTCTCCTTTATCATACTGGTGAGCAGAAAACTCCAAATGTGCCCAGTAATCTAGCGGCAGGGAGCTTCTTGAGGGCTTTCACCTTTTCCTCTAGCTGTGATTCTAACACATCAATTTTGATCAACCTAGTCATAGAGACAAATATACACCATGCTTCATGGGTCACTGGGAAAATTCCTCAGAGCACAGACACAAAGGGTCTCAATTCAAACTAGAATACAGTGTCTTTTTCTGCGGAAAACTTCTCTAGTAACCACAAAAAAACCTACTTGAATCCCAGTAATTTTTATTGGACAGAAGCTCCTTCTAGTTTTACTCAGCAACACCCTTTTCTTATCCGCTAACAGCAACCCGCCACAGTATAACAGGAATGAAGAAAGTTTCCAAAGCTCCTTGAATACACAATCAATACCAGTCTTCGACACCACCATCATCATAGGTAACACTGGCTGAACAATAACCATGGCCAATAATTGTGCTCTATGCTCTTAACACTCATTCTCAGCTAATCCTTCATGACTCAGAGGAAGGAATGACCACATTTAGACTGAGCCTTTTCTTAGAAAAGCTAAGAAAGCAACAAAAATCATGGACATAGTAAACTCTAGAGCTTTAATTTGAAACTGGCTCTGTCTCATGTATCTAGCACCCAATACACCTTTCACAGGTACTCAACTCTTTCAGCAGCAACAATAGCAATTAATAGCTTCCTGCTGTATCTTCCTCTTGCTCTCACTGTATAATAGATTTCTGCTTGAGATGAAATATTGAACCTAATGATCTTTTGGTCTTTCCAACTCTTAGATTCTAGGAACCGAATGATGAACCATGCCTTACACAAGCCTGAGACATAGCAGTTGTTGTTTAGTTGCTAAGTTGTGTCTGACACTTTGTGACCCCATGGACTACAGCACACCAGGCTTCGTTGTCCTTCACTGTCTCCCAGAGTTTGCTCAAACTCATGTACACTGAGTTGGTGATTTCATCCAATCATCTCATCCTCTGTCGCCCCCTTATTCTCCTGCCCTCAATCTTTCACAACAGCAGCGTCTTTTCCAACGAGTCAGCTCTTCGCGTTAGGTGGCCAAAGTATTGGAGCTTCAGCTTCATCATCAGTTCTTCCAATGAATATCCAGGGTTGATTTCTTTTAGGATTGACTGATTTGATCTCCTTGCAGTCCAAGAGAGTCAAGAGTCCTCTCCAGCACCACAATTCAAATGCATCAATTCTTCGGCGCTCAGCCTTCTCTATGGTCTAACTCTCAAATCTGTACCTGACTACTGGAAAAACCATAGCTTTGACTATACAGACCTTTGTCAGCAATGTAATGCCTCTGCTTTTCAATACACTGTCTAGATGTGTCAGAGTCTTTCTTCCAAGGAGCAAGTGTCTTTAAATTTCATGGCTGCAGTTACTGTCCACAGTAGTTTTGGAGCCCAAGAAAATAAAATCTGCCACTGTTTCCACTTTTTCCCCATCTATTTGCCATGAAGTGATGGGACCAGATGCCATGATCTTAGTTTTTTGTATGTTGAGTTTTAAGTCAGCTTCTTCACTCTCCTCTTTTGCCCTCATCAAGAGGCTCTTCAGTTCCTCTTCACTTTCTGCAATTAGAGTGGTTATCCGCATATCTGAGGTTATTGATATTTCTCCTGGCAATCTTGATTCCAGCTTGTGATTCATTCAGCCCAATATTTCACATAATGTACTCGACATATAAGTTAAAGAAGCAGGGTGACAACAGAGTTTTGGTAAATGTGTGAAGAGTAAGCCACATCACATACTTCTGTGATGAGAAACATTAATTCCAGAACTGTAGCCAAGAGTGTCTTACTTTTAGTTTGAAAGAAACTTTATATCACACAATAAGCCAGATGGAAACATCAATGATAATATTTGCAAACATGGCTCAGCTCACTTTAGCAGAGAATTACCAAGCTCCTGTCATGATGAAAAGGAAATCAGAAGGAGGTCAAGTGTTATGATCCCCCATACATTGATCCAAACCTGCAGGTTTTGGATGATTTGCTGTAAATTCATTTTCTACGTCATCATTCTTGAGGTTTGGATTGTTTGTGAGCTGTATGGTTTGTGATTTAAGGGACATAAAAGAAAGTTCTTTTGAAAAAGGAACTTATTAAAGGAAACAAAAATAGAGCTAGTTATGTTGTTAAAATATCTGGGGTTTAATAATATCTTTTTAAATGATCACATTACAATAAGTAATGTCCAATAAAAGCGTGTAGGATACTAATTTCTCTAACATGTACAAACATTTGCATGAAATAAGTACAATTAGGAAAGTCCTGAAAATATGACCAAAAATGGTACTCACAATCTTGACTGTCATATTTTTTTATATACAAGGCTTTAATCAGGCTGCAGTGAAAGTAGTATTGTGAATACCTTAAGTGAAGGGGACAACAGAGGATGCAAAGAGCTGACTCATTTGAAAAGACCCTGATGCTGGGAAAGATTGAAGGCGGGAGGAGAAGGGGATGACAGAGGATGAGATGGCTGGATGGCATCACCGACTCAATAGACATGAGTTTGAGTAAGCTCCAGGAGTTGGTGATGGACAGGGAAGCCTGGCGTGCTGCAGTCCATGGGGTGACCAAGAGTTGGACATGACTGAACTGAACTGAACTGAAGGTATTATTTGATGAATGTTTTAAGTTTTTAGATTTCTTCAAGGTCATAGAAATAAAATCCAGTTTGAATGGATTAAGTGACAGTGCAAAATAGCTTACTGTCTAGTTTTGTTGCTCTTTAAAGCTATTTTCACAAAAATTACTGATGACACTGCATTAACAACTTTCCTTTTTACTGTCAGATATTTTATGCGCCTGTCCAGATGCAATTATAAACTGAAAAACCAAAATTATGAGCCATATATCATGTTTAAAATCACTATTACTTTTCCTAAAATGTTACTAAAATAACTCTCAAATAATTATTTATTGGTTCCTTTGAATTTGAATACATGGAGTAAATCTCACTGACTAAAATTAAAAGCATATAATAACTAATTGATAAACATTTAAATTAGTGGCTGGAAGGTGGGTGGAATGAATATTTTCAAACTGGACTCATAACTCATTAACCTCAATTGTCATTTTATCTTATGCTGATAGGAGAAATCTATTTTGTTTAAGATTAGATCAACATGTTATGTGAGTGAGCCACTAATTTCCTCAATGGCTTATTTAAAAATCATCTATCAGGGAAACTGGAAAAACCATGCCTTCAAGTTTGTTCCCAGTATATAGAATCATGCTGTTACCCTCACTGCACTTCCAATAATTGAGTCAGTGAATTGTAATAGTCGTTTCTGCCTATAATTTTGCCAGGTAAGGTAGGAGTATTATTCCATTTATCAGTGAAAGCACAGTAATAACTGGTGATTTTATTATGTATGAACATGTTCCAAGGAGTGACAGATCTTTGATTTAGAATGCTGAATTATGGGTTACTGTTTTGCCTGGTGAAAGCTAGGGCTGTTCAGTTTTAGCCTCACATGAAAAGATATTGATATGCCCCCTTTCCTTAAAATGGCTGCAAGATGATTATGGTAACTGGATGCCTCTGCAGGAGGCCTATAGAGATAAGAACATTATTTCTCCCTGTGAATAAGGTCTACCCTCCTTAGAGACATTGACAGCCTTGTGTTCATCAGATGCTTAAAGAGAATTGTGGTGGGATCACAGATAAAGAAGAGCCTTGGGCTCAGATGAGATATTCATAACTCATAGGTTATAAGCTCCTGAAGAAGAAATATTGTTGAAATATTTATCTTTCATATCATCTGAAACAGGTTGGGCGCACAGCAGACATTTAGTACATTTCTGCTGATCTGTTTAATTGTTTTCACTCCTGGGCAGCATAATAGCATGCAAATAGAAAATAATATGAGGTCGTCACTGGTATACATGCTGAGACTGGTTTCTGGTTGCTGAAAATAATCAAGATGAGAAGGAGAATAAAGGTAGAGGGGTGTGTGTGTGTGTGTGTGTGTGTGTTAGGGAGGGAGAGAGACAGTGAGGGGAACCAGGAGAGGGGTAACCCTTCCCATCTGTTTCAGGAGCACCTATTATTGCTAGTTTCAGGTCTGCATGTAAAGTAAGTCTAAAAGCATTTAATCTATTCCTTTTGTTAATCATTAAATTAATAATTTAAATTATGGATTAATTAAATTCCCCTCTTTCTACTCAACCAAAAGAAGACATACTGTACAGATGGCCAAGAGGCACATGAAGAGATGCTCAACATCACTAATTATTGGAAAAATACAAATCAAAACTACAATGAGATATCACCTCACACCAGTCAGAATGGCCATCATCCAAAAGTGTACAAACAACAAATGCTGGAGAGGATGTGGAGAAAAGGGAACCCTCCAACACTCCTGGTGGGAATGTAAATCAGTGCAGCCACTATGGAGAACAGTGTAGAGGTTCCTTAAAAAACTAAAAATAGAGTTACCATATGATTCAACAATCCCACTCCTGGGCATATATCCAGAGAAAAACATGATTTGAAAGGATACATGCACCTCAATGTTCAGTGCAGTGTTGTTTACAATATCCAAGATACAGAAGCAACCTAAGTGTCCACTGACAGATGAATGGATAAATAACGTCAGGTACATACATACAATGGAATATTACTCAGCCATTAAAAAGAATGAATATTGCCACTTGCAACAACATGGATGGACTTGGAGACTATCATACTAAGTGAAGTAAGTCAGCCAGACAAAGATATATATATATATATATATATATATGTATATATATATATATATATATAAAGATATACATATATATATGTATGTATATTATGATATCACTTATATATGGAATCTTAAAAAGTGATGCACATGAACTTACCTACAAAACAGAAAAAGGGTTACAGATGGTTACTGGAGGATAAGGGGAGAATAAATCGGAAGATTGGGATTGACATATACACACCACTGTACATAAAATAGATAACTAATAAGGTCCTACTGTATATCACAGGAAACTCTACTCAACACTCTGTAATAACCTCAATAGGAAAAGAATTTGAAAAGGAATGAATACATGTATATGTATAACTGAATCACTTTGCTGCGCCCCTGAAGCTAACACAACATTGTTAATCAAGTATATTCCAATATGAAATAAAAATTTCAAAAAGAGAAAAAAAGTTCAAAAAATTCCCCTCATCTTGGAGTAAGCCAAAATTCTGTAATAAAGAAATTAATCATTCAAAATAAACATGTAACACCTGAATGCAATGCATGGAATTAAAATATTTTTAGTTATCAAGTCATTATAGTATTTTGGAGCTAAAAGAGACCTCTTTTAGCATCATTTATTAGGGCTCTTTTATTTTATGAATAACAAAACTAAGATTCAGAGAAGGAAAATAACTTCCCCAAATTCAAACATCCAGTAGAGAGCAAGGAATCTTGACTTTTAGTTCAGTGATCCTTGTCCCTCAACGAGGCTGCCTCACACTTCATGTTAATGAGCACATGAAAGCCACATGGATGGGAATGGGAAATGTCTTTTTCTGTTCTTCATCAGGTATATATAGATAATTTCTCCCAAGCCCTGTGATTCAGGAAGATTCTTCTAACTCATAGTCAATTTTAATCATTTATGGATTTTATAATCAGTTTCTATAATCATTTACAAAAATGATTTGCAATTTTAACTTTTAGACATTTCACCAGGTGGTCATTCTTTTTTAAAATTTCATCCACATTAGAAAGATCTGTCTGTAATACAGATTCTGAAAGAAGGCTTAGGACTTCTTTTTGTCTGTAACAGTACCCAGGATAATTTATACTCTTGTAGACACAGAATACTTGCTTTTGGGCAGTACTTTAGGAAACGTTTAAAATCATACTTATCAAAATACAAAAGGAAAGCAGCACTTGGCTCTGTGTCTGCAAAAAAACAGTTGCTCAAAACAAATAAAGCTATTATTTTTAATAACATTATTATTACTAGTTTAGGACTCTCACCCTCCAATTTTCCTATCCTGCATCCTTTTCATAACTGATTTCTATTGTTCCATTTTTGTATAGATCATCTACTACTCATTGATGGTCATTACCCTGTGGTTAGGAAATTAGGAAACCAGCTCAACAAAATAATAAAAACACGTTTATCTTCCATCAAAAATAGACATGCAACAACTTTTCACAAACTTACAGTTAAGAGTGGCAGCTATAGCTCTTTGCTCGTTCCCATAATAGAATGTCCAGGGTTTCACGATGTTATCACCTGCCCAAATCATTTCCCCTAACTTCATATCATTTCTAAAACACAATCGATTTCCTTGGTTTAATGGTTATTTTTTATGCAAACAGAATTATTTTTTGGAATGAGAGTAATAGTTCTCTTGGACTCATCAGAAAATATGGAAATGAATATTTTTAAAATATATTTTAAGCATGAATATGATATTGAGTTCAAGATGAGTAAGAAAACATAAACTTTAGGTCACACTTTAAGATCTGTGTTGTGCCTTTTCTGAAAATAAGATGCATTTTATTCATGTCTTTAGGAAAGTCAAATTATCTGTAAGAATGTCTTTTAATTCAATAATGGCAGAAATATATAAACGATAAACTCCTGTACACTGAGGAAACAAAAGAGACACACTCTTGGTAACAGAAATAAAATTCCCTTCAATGATTTCCTAGTGGATCACTATCCTAATTCTAATGCCAGGATAGACTCAACAAAACTTACCTAATTTATATTCTATATTTCTATTACAGTAGTTTAAGAGTTTCTCAGTTGCCAAATTATACTTGATTTATATTGAGCTCTTAGGCAATTGAAACTCAGGGCAGAGTTTGTTTGTTTTGTCAATTGATTGGTTTGGTTTGAGGTTTTGCACGTGAATTTTAAAGTAATTCTTACTAATTGTACAACAGATCTTTTGAATGTAAATGCTAAAAGTTCTCATATGAACTATTAGTCATGTCCTAAACTGTAGAGGTCTCCAAATAAGAAACTTATGCATTCCCATTGTCTATAAGACATTCTCTCTCTCTCCCTCCCCTTGCCTCCCAAACACACACACTGTGGCTGTCTATTTACCTGTTAGTACTTCTTGGAAACAGTAGTTCAACAGAAAATATATTTTCTCTTATGTTACATTTTTCTAAATGTTCTGGATTGGCCTTGGAAAAGGCCTAGCTGCAACTGTGGCTGCATTTTCCTAACCTACTTTTTTGGACTCTTTGTAAACAAAAGGAATGAGGTCAGTTTGGTGGTGTGACTTTTTCTTAATAAAGTCTAAAGGCTCTTGTTGACCACTGATGGTTTTTCTTGTTCTTGTGTTCACAAACCATGAGCCTGATCACCTATTCTGGATATGATTCATACATAGAATCCAAAGTTATTTATCTTTAGAGGCCAAATTCTACCTTTGCCCTTTAGGATTTAGTGCTCTGACATCTCTCTCATTCCCATAACACGTTAAACATGGCTAAGGTTGTTCTACCACTGCTTCTGTAAGAACTTTCTAAAGTGAAAGTCATCTAGACTAGACATTTAAAAACTCATTTTAAGAGTCTAACAATGCTTTTTTATGCTTTAGTGTACAAAGGGCTCACGTGGGATCTTATTGAGATGTAGATTTTGATTCAGTGGGTCTGCACTGGGGCTTAATCTTCTTCACTTCTGACAAACAGGTGATGCCTCTGCAGCTGGACCATGAACCATGATTTGTGTAGCAAAGAACTACACAGTGATTCTCAAACTTGACTGTTCATTAGAGTTATCTATAGAGCTTAAATAAATGGATGTCTGGGTCCTGTGCCCTGAGATTCCAATTTAATTGGTCTGGGATGTTATCTGGACACTGGGGATTTAAGAAGTCCTCAGGAGATTCTAATGTGCTGCCAAGAGTGGGAATCACTGTTCCTTTCAACCCTCTCTGTATCAGTGCATTTTCTTTGTCACATAGAATGGAAGCAAGTGAGGGGTTTCTCTTTCAAAAACAAGGGTCATATTGATGACTGGGGGCAGGAGCAATATCTGATTATACATATGCCCAGTTCTATTGCTCAGATGCTCTGACCCTGCAAATGTCGATGTGGTCCTGGGACCATCACTTGAGACTTGTGAGAAAGGAAGACTCACCAGCACAAACATTGAGAAGCAAAGCCTGTCTTTTAAAAAGATTTTCCAGGTGATATTTATGCATGTTAAAGTTTGAGACTCACTGCTCTAGGAGGCTCTGTTCCCTTGGCAATCATTCTGTGCCAAGTATACGGTGGAACCACCCAGCCCCGATATAAAGACCTTGGAAGTGAAGAAACAAGAGAGAAGAAGCCAATCAATGTTAAATAACTAACAAAATGCTTCATGTAGCCTTACAAGTCAACTCCAACATATGCTCACAGCCAGAATAAATTTCAAATCTGTCAAGGAAGTACTTATGCAGCAAAAATAACTAATAGTTATTATAGCTAATGGCTTCCCAGGTAGCACTAGTGGTAAGGAACTGGCCTGCCAATGCAAGAGATGAAAGAGATGTGGGTTCAATCCCTAGGTTTGGGAAGACACCCTAGAGAAGGGCACGGCAACCCACTCCAGTACTCTTGCCTACAGAATCCCATGGACAGAGGAGGCTGGTGGGCTACAGTCCATGGGGTCGCCGTTGGACATGACTGAAGCGACTTAGCACACACATTATTGCTGATTTATGCAGCATTCTTTTTCTTTCTTTCGGTGATTAATTGTGTGGGCATGCTCTACAGCTCTACATCAGTATTTCTCAACTGAGGGCAATTTTACTTTCCTGGAGACATTTGATATTTCAGTTATCACAACTGGGAAAGGGGCGTGTCAGTGGCATCTAGAAGGTAGAGGCCAGATATACTGCCATCAGGGATACACCCTACAATACACAGGACAGATGCCCCCAAAACAAAGAATTATATGGCACTAGAAGTCAATAATCCACTGAGGTTGAGAAACTCTGCTCTATAGTGTATCAGTTTAGATTTGTGTGTGTGTGTGTGTGTGTGTGTGTGTGTGTGTGTGTGTGTGTGTGGCGGGGTGGGGGGTAGCATGTGCACTCAGTCACTCAGTCATGTCTCTGTGACCCCATGGACTGCAGCCTGCCTGGCTTATGTGTCCGTTGGATTCTCCAGGCAAGAATACTGGAACAGGTTGCCATTTTCTTCTGCAGGGTATCTTTCTGACCCAGGGATCAAACCCACATCTCTTGTGTCTCCTGCACTGACAGGCGGGTTCTTTACCACTCACTTCACCTGGGAAACCGTGTATGTGGGTGTGTGTGGGTGTTCGTGTGTGTCTGTGTGTGTGTGTCTGTGTGTGTTTATATACATGCTTATATATATATGCTTTTCTTGAAGAGGCAAAATCTCACTTGCAAAGTGGAGTAAATCAGTTAAAATTATCCTCTGGAAAATCACTCCATTATGAGAAACTGAATGACCAGTCTGATAGAAGAGCAGAGTGACCTAAAGATGTGCAAGCTGGAGTCCTGGGATGGATAGTTCATTTTCTTATTGCATGCATTAAACACTGCTGCTTGGCACCGTAAAAATAGTCCAGTAACAGCTAAGTATTTACATGTTGGGTCTCATTAGTGTTAAAGTGTCAAAACCCAGTGTCCAATAGTAAGTATCCTCATGCTGGTGGCATTGAAGTAGGCATTTCACAGAGATCAGTCCCCAACTTTAATCACTTGTGGGATTTATTTACAATTTGTAAAATGCACATTCAGAGAAGTTCTCTTGGTTGTGCTCTTTGCTATCCTTTCAGGTGATCATGCTGAGTCTCTCAGGAGTCGGTGAAGCTCTGCTAAGGAAAACCAGTGTTGCCATATAGACACATCAGATCAGCCAGCCTTGGCCATTGATGAGATTCCCTATACAGAAATGGGCTCTGTTAACTGTTCAGAGACAGGGCTCTAGAGTGGGGTGGATCGAAGCAGTTCCTGGGAATATGAAAATGGGGAAAAGCTAGAGGCCTGGCACCAGGGATCTGGAAGGCTAATGGTGCTGGCCTCCTTAATTTCTCTGCCTCCTACCTACATTGCTTTGGGTCCCTTGTCACCAAAGTTCAGAATATATCTTTTGCAGGTGTTCCAGGTGACCCTATGGAGTGCTGGAGGAAAGTATCAGCCCTTCTAGTAATAGTGTTCTAACTAAAAATAGAAAGTGATGAGGTTTGCTAATGATTGATATGTGACTTTCACACTTGGTTTGTCTGCCAGATGTTCAAGTGTCACACTACGTCCTAAGGAAAACCTGGAGTTTGTCCACAGCTGTGACTTTACTAGTTCCCTTGCTTTCGACATACTGCAACATATGGTGGCTTAAATGTACACAGCTATGTGATTTTTACCTTCTTAATTTATAGAATTTTCACAACCTTGTTTATTGGAATGGGGTATGAGCATAATATCTATTGTTCTCCATGGAGATTCACCAGCTAAATCCTTATAAAACACCAAAAAAGTAGTTGAAATTAGAGATACCAACTTTTTCTTTTACAAAATGATTTGAGTTAATTTGCTGACCTTTTCAGGCATGTCCAATAATTGTCAGGAGTTGCTACCTTGCAGGCATTTGAAGACACACACACACACTCACATGTAAACGGTCACTGTAATAGTAAGTGGGTTTTTATAAAGAACAAGACAATAGTTACTGTTGAAAATAACTAATGCTTTATATAGATTATTATACAAAAGAATATTTGAGGGATTTTGTTTCCATATCTGCATAGTTTTGTTGAAAAAGATATGTGTCTCATATAAAATCTCTGAGATCTAGTTACCTTGAAAACTAGGCTTCAATTTTCTAAATTATTTAAAAATTTCCCAAGGGAAGAGTTTCAGTGAATTTCAATGTCTTTCACAAAAATCTTTTGTCCCTCCACAGAGGTTCATTGGTTAACTTCTAGTAAAGTGCAAAAAAAAAAAAAAAGCATACTTTAAAATAGAGCTACTCTGCTTTCTTTTTTAAACAAAAGATAGCTGCTAATTCACAGAGATGACCAGTGACACAATATTCTCTACCTTACAGATAATTAAAGACAAAGATGTACTCCTCATATTTAATCTGTCATACACACACACACACACACATATATACACATATTTATATAGCAACAGCTTTATTGAAATATAATTCACATACAAAATTCACTCTGTTAAAGTGCATAATTCAGTGGTTTTTACAGTATTCACAAAGTTGTTCAATCATCACCACAATCTAATTTCAGAACATATACATCACCCCAGAAGGAATCTCATAGGTATTATCAGTAATTTCCTACTCCTGCCTACTCCCAGGCTTTGGCAACGTGGTCATAAAGGACCACATACTGAGACTAAGCAAGAATAACTTACCTACTTGCTCCAGAAAATGGCTTCTTCTGGAATATAAGACAAAACCAACTAAGATAATCCAAAAATTTTATACCATAAACTATGCCCAATCTTGGGATTCCCTGGTGGCTCAGATAGTAAAGCGTCTGCCCGCAATGTGGGAGACACAGGTTCGGTCCCTGGGTCAGGAAGATCCCCTGGAGAAGGAAATGGCAACCCATTCCAGTACTCTTGCCTAGAAAATTCCATAGATGGAGGAGCCTGGTGGTCTACAGTCCATGGGGTCGCAAAGAGTTGGACATGACTAAGCGAATTCATTTTTGCTTTCACGCCCAGTCTTAAACAGTTCCCCCACTTCACAAGATCAGCCTTAAAATCACCACCCCAGACTCTAAACTCCTATAAATATTCTCTCCTGACTGCTCCTCTTCTGAAACGTGACTAAGACTGTCAAATTCTACAATGAGTCTAATAAAGTTAGCTTCACTTCATCTGCAGGTGTTCTCTCTTACTGCAGTGAGTCTGACAGACCAACCTTTGAGTAATCAACAGATGTTTCTGATGGATTCCTGGAATCCACATTCCTGGAATCTCCGGTAGGAGATTAAACCAGTCAATTGTAAAGGAAATCAATCTTGACTATTCATTGGAAGGACTGCTGCTGAAGCTGAAGCTCCAATACTTTGGCCACCTGATGTGAAGGAGTGACTCATTAGAAAAGACCTTGATGCTGGGAAAGATTGAAGGCAGGAGGAGAAGGGGATGACAGAGGATGAGATGGTTGGATGGCATCACTGACTGGACTCAATGGACATGAGTTTGAACAAGCTCCAGGAGATGGAGAAGGATAGGGAAGCCTGGCATGCTGCAGTCCATGGGGTCGCAAAGAGTCAGGACTGAGAGACTGAACAACTTACTCTCCTAGCTGGGTTTCTTGGGCAAGAGTCAGGATAGTTCCAGCTCCCTTTTGCTTGAAAACCATGGAACTTCAATAAATGGTGCTGGGAAAACTGGACAGCTACATATAAAAGAATAAAATTAGAACACTTCCTGACACTATACACAAAGATAAACTCAACATGGATTAAAGACCTAAATGTAAGACCAGAAACTATAAAACTCTTAGAGGAAAACATAGGCAGAACACTCGATGACATAAATCAAAGCAAGATCCTCTATGACTCACCTCCTAGAGTAATGGAAATAAAAACAAAAGTAAACAAGTGGTACCTGATTAAACTTAAAAGCTTTTGCACAGCAAAGGAAACTATAAGCAAGGTGAAAAGACAACCCTCAGAATGGGAGAAAATAATATCAAATGAAACAACTGACAAAGGATTATTTCCAAAATATACAAGCAGCTCATACAACTCAATACCAGAAAAACAAACAATACAATCAAAAAGTGGGAAAAAGACCTAAACAGACATTTCTCCAAAGAAGACATACAGATGGCTAACAAACACATGAAAAGATGCTCAACATCACTCATTATTAGAGAAAAGCAAATCAACACTACAATGAGATATCACCTCACACTGGTCAGAGTGGCCCTCATCAAAAACTCTACACACAATAAATGTTGGAAAGGGTGTGGAGAAAAGGTAACACTCTTGCACTGTTGGTGGGAATGTAAATTGATACAGCCACTATAGAAGACAGTATGGAGATTCCTTAGAAAACTAGGAATAACCACCACATGACCCAGTAATCTCACTCCTAGGCACATACCCTGAGGAAACCAAAATTGAAAGAGACACAGGTATCCCATTGTACATTGCAGTACTATTTACAACAGCTAGAACATGGAAGCAACCTAGATGTCCATCGACAGATGAATAGATAAAGAAGTTGTGGTATATTTACACAATGGAATATTACTCAGCCATAAAAAAGAACACATTTGAGTCAGTTCTAATGAGGTGGATGAACCTAGAACCTATTAAACAGAGTGAAGTGAGTCAGAAAGAGAAAGATAAATACTGTATTTTAACTCATATATACAGAATCTAGAAAAATGGTACTGAAGAATTTATTTACAGGGCAATAATGGAGAAACAGACATAGAGAATAGACTTATGGACATGGGGAGGGGGAGGAGAGGGTGAAATGTATGTAAATAAAAATATGGAAACTTACATTAACATATATAAAATAGATAGCCAATGGGAATTTGCTGTATGGCTCAGGAAACTCAAAACAGGGGCACAGTATCAACCTAAAGGGGTGGGGTAGGGAGGGAGATGGGAGGGAGTTTCAAAAGGGAGGGGATATATGTATACCTATGGCTGACTCATGTTGAGGTTTAACAGAAAACAGCAAAATTCTGTAAAGCAATTATCCTTCAATACAAAATAAATTAATTAAAAAAAAAACCATGGAAAACACTCACACATTCTTTCCCCTTGTCAAACTCTTGGGAGTGTAGATTAATTCCAATACAGTCACTTTTCCTTTGCATCACTACCAAAGAAAAAGCTCATCTTTCTGCCTGACTGCCTAGTCAGCAGTGATATCCCATCCACTGTCACCTGCCAACCTTAAGGAATATATATGACAGTCTTAGCTCCCTTAAAACTCTTCTCTTTAAGCTTGAGGTGGAATCCAGCCACCTCCACCTTGAGATTGGTATGTGTGGGTGTGGGGGTTGGGGTGGTGAGTAATGGGTGAGACTACAGCATGGTAACAGCCTCCTCCAAAGAAATCTCCTCACAAATTCAGTCTTCAAAATCTGCTCAACTCCAATACTCTTAAAGGATTTTAAGATTTGAAAAATTAACAACTTTCTTTTGAAAATTTGAATTTAGTATAGCAACCACACTTTGGAATCTATGTATTATATCCTGGTGCTTCAGTCAAAATTCTCACCATGACATTTAGCTACAGTCACACTGTGTGTGTGTGTGTGTGTGTGTGTGTGCGTGCATGTATGCACGTTCTGTCATTCAGTTGTGTCTGACTCTTTGTGACCCCATGGACTGTAACCACCAGGTTCCTTTGTCCATGGAATTGTCCAAGCCAGAAATACTGGATCAGGTTGCCATTTCCTACTCCAGGGGATCTTCCCAACCCAGGGATCGAACCTGCATCTCTTGCGTCTCCAGCATTGGTAGGCATGTTCTTTAGTCATACATTATTCCCCCTTATCTCAGGAGACACATTCCAAGACCTCCAGTGGATGCCTGAAACTGGAGCTAGTACTGAATTCTATAAATATTGGGCTTTTTCCTATACATAATACATACTTATGACAAAGTTTCATATATAAATTAGACACCGTCAGTTCAGTTGCTCAGTCGTATCTGACTCTTTGTGACACCATGGACTGTAGCATGCCAGGCTTCCCTGTCCATGTCCATTGAGTCAGGAGATAGCAATGATACCTAATAATAGAAAAATTTTGATAATACACTGCAATATAATGTAATAAAACGTGAATGTGGTCTCTCAAAGCAACTTATTGTACAAATCTAATGCCTTTTCCATCTTAACTAATCACTTATGCACTGTGGCCCTAACTTTTGCAATTTCAGGTGGGGTAGCAGAACAAGTGCAAATGGCTTTTTCCTTCTTCACAATTACATGAATAGAAGATATGTTCTTACCCTAGATCTTAGCAACCTCAGCATATGATTTTTCTTCTTTATTAAGTTGAGAACTTTCACCTTTTCCCTTAAATGAAACACTTTATAGCTTCTCTTTGGCATGTCTGAATTACCAGCCTCACTTTTCTTGTGCTTTGGGGCCATTATTAAAGAAATGAGAATGACCTGAAGACAAGTACTGTGATCCTGGGACAGTCGATCTGATAACTGAGAAGGCTATTGAGTGCCTAGTAGGCAGGATCCGCTGGACAAAGGGATGATTCACATCCTGGGTGGGACACAGCAGGATAATAAGAGATTTCATCAAGCTACTCAGAGCATCATAGAATGTAAACTTTATGAATTGTTTACTTCTAGAACTTTCCCTTTAATATTTTCAGACAGAGGTAGACCACAGGTAATTGGAACTGCAGACAGCAAAACTGCAAATGGGGGGAGGGGTACAGTATTGTGGGGTAAATGTCTCAAACGCTTACTTTACTGAGAAGCATTTTCTGTTAAAAATAAGTTTGAGGACCAACAATCTAGCCCAGTGCTTCTCATGCTTTAGTGTACATACAAAGTTACGATGGGACTCTTCTTAAAATGCAGATAAACTGATTCTGATTCCATAGGTCTGCAGTGAGGACAGAGATTCTGCATCCCTTACATAATCTCCCAAGAGATGTGAAAGCTGCTGGTCCTCAGACTATAAGACTAGCCAGGCTCCCTGTCTCGGGAGTTAGGTCAGAATTGTGAATTCTCTGAGCTAGAAAATTGAAAACAGAACCACAACCATAGTGTAATCACTCATCCTTGTATGGTCCAGACAAAGAGATAAGGAGCAAAAATCTGGGCTAGGAACTGGGCCGAGTATAAAAAATAATAAAACTGAGAAGAGGGGGTGAAGGGAAGGGAGGATTCCAAAAGGAGCCTGATTATAGATGTGAGACCATAGTAGGCAGAAGATAAGAATGGGTCAGAAGAGCGAGACAGACTAATGGGAGTAAGAACACAGACAAAACCAACATAACCTAGCATTTCTGGTCCATGTTTCATTAGGCAGACACATTTCCAAATGCCAGTTTTGCTGTGCTCCTTAGTGATTTTTTGTTTTGATGGATATTAAAAGAAGTTGAGGAGGTGGGAGATGATCTGATAATAGGGAAGACACAGGTCCAGCCTGCTTATTTACACACTCACTGCTGCTCTGCCACATTTGGGAAATTTTCTTTTGAGAAGTATCCAAACTGATAGTAAAGTTATTGCATAAGTTGGGAAAATAGAATTATAAAAAAAGTCCAGCCTACGCAAAACTATACTTAGTTATCTTATAAGTCACCAGCCCAGGTGGGATGCATGAGACAAGTGCTCGGGCCTGGTGCACTGGGAAGACCCAGAGAAATCAGGTGGAGAGGGAGGTGGGAGGGGGGATCGGGATGGGGAATACGTGTAAATCTATGGCTGATTCATATCAATGTATGACAAAACCCCAAAAAAAATAAAAAAAATAAAAAAAAAATAAAAAGTCAAAAAAAAAAAAAAAAAGAAAGAATAATTTCCAATGTTTTCTCTGTAGGAAACTATTCACCATTTTTTTGTTTATGTAGTTAAAACAGAAATTTTGAGGAGGGTGTGGGGTCAGTCATTTTCAGCACTGTCTTTTGAAAGAGCAAAGATGATGCTGGATAAACAAGAAATGTCCATAAGCAGGAGTTTTCACTGTTTGATTTTTGCATTCAGGAAAAACTGAACATGTCTGTCAAGATCTCTCATAAGCAACAGTGACAGAGCATCCCACTTACATAGCATATTCCCCACTTATAAATACATATATTGAGACAAATGGTTTAAGGGAAGCACTTTATAGGCACTACAATCAAGGGCTAATGAATCAGTGTTTCTGGTCCAATGACATAACCAAAAAAGAAAAAGGAAACAAATGAAAGAAAAAAAACAGCATAGTTTTAGTCTACTTACTGAACTAGAGAAAAAGATACTTTTATTTCTCAGCGTTAAAAATATTTTACAATGGTTCTATTTATAAAAGGCTGTGGGTTATATCAGAGGCAACTTACCATCTTGAAAGTTGAGAAATGAATTTAATTCCAGCTAAGCAACATATGTGATTGCCATAAAATGAAAATCTTTACTAAAATATATATAACAACCCAAGACTAGTATTTACTGTCTGAAATCTATGCCTTGGTTAACTTTTTTAAAAATAATCTTTCCAGTCATTATATTTATATGCTGGTATCCTCATTATCATTTCTCTCTCTTCTTTTGGGAACAGTATTATAAGTGGTTTTGTGATAGAAAAAATAAATGCAGATGAATCATGAAGATTCTTTAAATGAATCTTAAATCCTATTAAAATACTTGAGTCATTTGTGTTTCCCTCCCACGGGGGCAATAAAAGATTCATCTAATCTAAATCATTTTCTTTTTCTTTAATAGTTTCTGGATTTTTTTTAAACCTGAAGAAAACTTCAGAGCATTTCCCTCTAAGGGACTGAGAACTTGTATATCTGACCCTGGACAGGAAGGATGCGATTAGTATTCTCTTATATAATCATATTAATTTCCTTTTACATAATGAAGTACAAAATGTTTGAGAGCAGAAAATAAACCATGACCATATCCATTAAATTAACGAAAACCTTGAACTTACATATTTTTTCTTCATTTGCCAGTTATAGGCTTTTTTTCTCCCTCTCCCTATCCACACTTGCCCTGATGACCCATTCTTGTCACAAAATGCCCACATCTATTGATCAACTTAATAAATGATTACTGATTTTGCAATTTTCAGCATTTTTCAAGAATTTCAATCATGTTGATTTGAGGACAACCTTAGAAGGGACCCTTTGGGGATATACGTATATGGCAAGTCATTAAAACCAGGACAATAAACACATTCGCAATCTACGTACACATAATGATCCTGGGTTACAATAACAGTGGTGCTTAGTGCTATTTCCATTGAATATTTATTCATCCATGGGTATATAAGCCTACAGGCTATTAATAATTCTGAAGGAAAGAGTGTCAGATTTCTAGTTCCTATGTAGGTATTAATTCTTTACTGTCTCTGGTGAAATTAAATTGCTTTAGAAATCTGAAATTGTGTTAATATTCTGTATTCTCTGTCTAGCTTAAGGACTGAGAACATCTGTAAATATTAAACTGGAAAATTACCAATATAAATTTGGGTTGGTAAAAACTATTAAAGTAACACTGCCTTTTTTTTAATTGAAGTTTAGTTGATTTGGGGCTTCCCAGGTGGCGCTGGAGGGGCTTCCCTGATAGCTCAGTTGCTAGAGAATCCGCCTGCAATGCAGGAGACCCCAGTTCGATTCCTAGGTGGGAAAGATTCGCTGGAGGAGGGATAGGCTACCCACTCCAGTATTCTTGACCTTCCCTTGTGGCTCAGCTGGTAAAGAATCCGCCTGCAATGTGGGAGACCTGGGTTTGATCCCTGGGTTGGGATGATCCCCTGGAGAAGGGAAAGGCTATCCACTCCAGTATTCTGGCCAGGAGAATTCCATGGATTGTATAGTCCGTGGGGTCGCAAAGAGTTGGACACGACTAAGCCACTCCCACTTTCACTTTCAGGGGATGCTGGTGGTAAAGAATTTGCCTGCCAATGCAGCAGACACAAGAGACATGGATTCCATCCCTGGATTGGGAAGATACCCTGGAGGATGGTATGGCAACCCACTCCAGTATTCTTGCCTGGAGAATCCCATCGATAGAGGAACCTGGTGGGCTATAGTCCACAGAGTCGCAAAGAGTTGGATATGACTGAAGTGACTTAGCACACACACATACTTGATTTACAATGCTGTATTAGTTTCAGATATACAAAATAGTGATCCAATATTTGTATAGATTATGCTCCAGTTAAAATTATTATAACATATTGGTTATATTTCTTGTGCTACATACTACACCCTTGTATCTTACTTATTTTTTATGGTAGTTTGAACCTCCTAATCCTCTTATACTATTCTTGCTTCTCCTACCATCTCTCTCTCCTCTAGTAAGCACTAGTCTGCTCTTTGAACCTATGAGTCTATTTCTGTTTTTTCACAGTTGTTTGTCTTACTTTTTAGATTCCATATATAAGTGAATACAGATATTTGTCTTACTCTGCCTGACTCCACCAAGCATAATACCCTCCAAGAACATCCACATTGTTGCAAATGGAAAAATTTTGTTCTTTTTTATGGTTGAATAATAATCTGCTTTATACATAAACTTAGGTCACTTCTATATCTTAGCTATAATAGATAATACTGCTATAAATGTTGGGCACATACATCTTTTTGATTGAGTGTTTCCATTTTCTTTGGATGTATACCCAGGAGTGAAATTGCTGGATCATATGGTAGTCCTATTTTTAATTATTTGAGGAACCTCCATATGGTTTTCCATTGTGGTTGCAGCAACTTACATTCCCACTAGCAGTGAACCAAGATTCCTTTTTCTCCACATCCTTGCCAACATTATTTCTTCTCTTTCTGAGGACAGACATCCTAACAGGCATGAGGTTTTAACTGTGGTTTTGATTTGCACTACCTTGATGGTTAGCGATGTTGAGCATCTTTTCATGTGCCTGTTGACCATCTGAAGGTCTTCCTTGGAAAAATGTCTCTTTAGGTCTTTTGCCCATTTTTAATTGGCTTGTTTGATATTTTCATATTCAGTTTTATGAGCTCTTTATATATTTTGGATATTAACCTGTTATTAAACATATCAGAAGATACTTGCAAATATCATCTCCCAATCAGTAAGTTGTCTTTCATTTTGTTGATTGCTAACTTTTCTTAAGGAAGGAAAAAATACTATTAAACTTCTGATTTGTGGTTACCAAGTAGTTCATATATGTTGACCTATATCTACGTGTTTCAAGTTTTTTTGTTGTTGTTGTTTTGTCTATCCTTCAATTCTGAAAGATAGCTTTGCTCAGTTGAGTATTTTAAGTTGTAGGGTTTTTCCCTTCAGCATTTTAAATATATCATGCCACTCCCTAGTGGCATGTTTCTACCGAAAAACCAGCTGACTACCTTATAAGGGGTTCCCTTGTATATGACTCTTTGTTTTTCTCTTGCTGCCTTTAGAATTCTCTCCTTAACTTTTGCCATTTTAATTATGATACTACTTGATGTGGGTCTCTTTGGGTTTATCTTTTTCTGGACTCTGTGCTTCCTGTACTTGGATATCTGTTTTTTCCTTCACAATTGAGATATTTTCAGCGATACCTTCATCAGATACATTTTCTACCCTTTTCTTCTCTATTCTTCTTCTGAGACTCTTATAATGCAAATGTTAGTAGTTTGATGTTACCCCAGAGATTCCTTTAAAAAGTCTCATTTTTAAATTAGCTTTTCTTTTTGCTGTTTTGATACAGTGATTTCTATTTTTTTACCTTCCATGCTGCTTACGAAGATTAGATAATTAGGGAGAAACTATTGAAGATTAGAAAATTAGAGAGAAACTATGAATGAACCCATGCAAAGGAAGATGGTTTCCTGCCAATCTCTAAGACCAGTGATTGTTTGAATCGGCATGGTATGATAGCTGAAAACAGAGGTATCCACAAGAAATTTTGCTTACCCTGGTACATGTTTGCCCCAGGCTAACAAATGCAATAGTGTCAGATTCTTAGGAAGGAGACAAGGCTTAAGCCATCCTTAACTTGAAGATGAGCTCATTCCCATGAACACATACATCTCAATCTGTTCTCTGTTAAACATCTACCAGTCAGTTCAGTCGCTCAATCGTATCTGACTCTTTGCAACTCCATGGACTCCAGAATGCCAGGCTTCCCTGTCCATCACCAACTCCCAGAGCTTACTCAAACTCATGTCCATCGAGTTGGTAATGCAATCCAACCATCTCATCCTTTGTTGTCCTCTTCTCCTCCTGCCTTCAATCTTTCCTGACCTTGACAGGTAGCTCCAATCTTTGAACTCTGAGGATTATTTTCTGCATACATAGGTGACTCAGACTCATGACTTACTCATGGTAGCTTCCCATTTTATATACTAACTTCTCAAAGAGAGTACAGTGTTTCCTTTTTGAATACTAAGGTACTCAAAATGAGAATAACTGCAACAACACAAACCCACAATGTTTGAATAATCTTATCTCAAGTGATAAGTAATATTTATAGTGATGCCAAATTAATTTACAAAGGGAAAGTGATTTTCTGACTAATTTTAGAAGAAAGGCCAATTTTGGCAATGAAGCATATTAATGAGAAATAATAAAAATGTTAACATCTTGGCATAAAATTCTAAATAAATCCACCATAAGATATTTTAAAGCATATGGGTTTTGGGGAGGGGGGGTTGGAACAGAAGATATGTGGGAGGAGACATGTAGGAGCCGAGTAGCACAGATAACACATTTTATTATTCATTATCGTTCTCTGGAGAAAAAATTACTAAAGGAGCTGGGATACAGCCAGCAGAAATAGCAACAATTCTTTGTGTTGAGGATCTAACACTGCATGGGAACGCATAATCTTGGGACTGCACTTTCAAATACAGAATGAAATACCAACATCAAAGAAGATCACCATTTAGCAGAGGTTTGTGGTTAAGCAGCACCTTTTTCAGAAGGAACTTAACAATTTTTATTGATGAATGTATACTTAGTTATTTAAACATGCACTACTTTTTTTTTTTTTTCTTAATAGCTATACAAGCTCCGGGCTTGCATAATGGCAATATACAGGTGGCGCTAGTGGTAAAGAACCCACCTGCCAATGCAGGAGACATAAGAGACGCAGGTTTGACCCCTAGGTTGGGAAGGCCATCTGGAGGAGGGCATGGCAACCCACTCCAGTATTCTTGCCTGGGAAATTGAATGGACAGAGAAGCCTGGCAGGATACGGTCCATAGGGTCGCAAATAGTCGAACACAACTGAAGCGATTTAGCATGGCATGCATGCATACAAGCTCTAGGCTATGCCAGAGAGATGGTTCTTCTAAGTTTCCCAGGTTGGCTGCTAACTTATGATGACTGACCAATAAGAAGACATTTGTAATTTCTTGGTCCTTAGCACCATCCATACACTGAGAAACCTAGGATCCACTCTACAACTGAAGATTCCCTGAGACTCTTGTATTACCCTCCAAAATAAAAAATGTCTTGAGACAAAAATTCTAAATGGTTGAAAGAATGAGTCCTCCTGGTCTTGTAAGGAGAAAAACTATATACACCTAATTTTTTAATATAATTAAAGAACCAAAACATCCAAAATAATGAGTCACTTGATCGAGTGTGATATCAATGGCAAGTTTAGATGACAAATTGAAAGACCTCATTATGAGCCAAGAAATTATCAGTGTTAACTGGAGAAAGCCTGGAATAACAAAGATTTTAAGGTAATTTTTACCACCGAAATCAGTCTCCTCCAACATTTAAATAAATGAAGGCAATAAGAGGAAATGAATGTGCTAAGAAATGAGAGCTCAAGGAGGAATAGGTTAGCTTATTCCTAATTTATAAAAATATTAGAATACATGTAAATAAGGGGATGTTGTCATTGAGTACATGAAGATAAAAAGATGAAAGATGGTAGAGAAAAGAGGACTAATTGGACAATATCATATAGATGGTTAGAGTTCATGGAATCAGAAATACTAGTAGCTTTGACAGGAAAATTTGACTGTGGAAAATTCTGAAATAGATGGGAATACCAGACTACCTAACCTGTCTCTAGAGAAATCTGTATGCAGGTCAGGAAGCAACAGTTAGAACTGGACATGGAACAACAGATTGGCTCCAAATAGGAAAAGGAGTACGTCAAGGATGTATATTGTCACCCTGCTTATTTAACTTCTATGCAGAGTACATCATGAGAAACACTGGGCTGGAGGAAGCACAAGCTGGAATCAAGATTGCCAGGAGAAATATCAATAACCTCAGATATGCAGATGATACCACCCTTATGGCAGAAAGTGAAGAAGAACTAAAGAGCCTCTTGATGAACGTGAAAGAGGAGAGCGAAAAAGTTGGCTTAAAGCTCAACATTCAGAAAGCTAAGATCATGGCATCCGGTCCCATCACCTCATGGCAAATAGATGGGGAAACAGTGGAAACAGTGGCAGACTTTATTTTTGGGGACTCCAAATTCACTGCAGATGGTGATTGCAGCCATGAAATTAAAAGACGCTTGCTCCTTGGAAGAAAAGTTATGACCAGCTTAGATAGCATATTAAAAAGCAGAGGCATTACTTTGCCAACAAAGGTCCATCTAGTCAAGGCTATGGTTTTCTCAGTAGTCATGTATGGATGTGAGAGTTGGACTATAAAGAAAGCTGAGCGCTGAAGAATTGATGCTTTTGAACTGTGGTGTTGGAGAAGACTCCCGAGAGTCCCTTGGACTGCAAGGAGATCCAACCAGTCCATCCGAAAGGAGATCAGTCCTGGGTGTTCATTGGAAGGACTGATGTTGTAGCTCAAACTTCAATACTTTGGCCACCTGATACAAAGAGCTGACTCATTGGAAAAGACCCTGATGCTGGGGAAAATTGAAGACAGGAGGAGAAGGGGACGACAGAGGATGAGATGATTGGATGGCATCACCGACTCAATGGACGTGAGTTTGGGTAAATTCAGGGAGTTGGTGATAGACAGGGAGGACTGTGGTGCTGCATGGGGTCGCAAAGAGTCAGAGACGACTGAGTGACTGAACTGAACTGAACTGAACTTGACAGGAAAGTGGGAATCCTGCTCTGCAAGGAGAGGGAAGACTGATATTCACAGAGGCACTTAGAGGTAATGAGGAGGGGAGGGGATTATAAAGTGGATTTTCTAATTATATAGACTCAATCTTTCAACTATTTTGTAGATATAGTCATTTATTAAGAGTAAGAGATGCTGTGATTAAATTATACCCTTGACGAGTGCATGAAGAGTTTGAAATGGCTTCCATGGTCATTATAATAGGAACTCATCAAGAAGTATATTTTTTTTTATTGTCAAGGAGCAGTGAAGGAGCACTCAGGGCTAGAAAACATTAATTTGTAGTGGATGTTCAAAGCAAATGATCATAATTTTCTTCAGGTCAACTCTTGGCACCAAAAGCTTGGTAACTGGCAACGCTGACCTGGTGGTTCAGACTAAGGCTTCTAGGTGAGAAAGAAAATAAGAGGCCTGAGTCTTGGCAACTGGTAGATGGCCTTGTTGCTACCAGATAGGCTATAGTAGATTCTTGCCGAACATACTCTCACAGAACATCAACATCAGACAAGGATTCTCTCTGTGATGGTGATAAAAACAAGACTACACTGATCTCTCCTCAAAAGAAATTTAAAAAGCAACAATGAAAGCAAAGTTCCTGGACAACCACAAAAATGACCAAGGATTCCCCCTTCTCTGTTAATGTGAGTGATCACTGCCAATGACCCAGTGACAATTCCAGCCCTGCTCAGTTCCTTCTGTCACCAAGAAAAAAACTGCTCTCATTTTCTGCAACAGGCACTCTAAAACAAACATTCACTTCCTTGGAACTTCCTTAAAATCAATTAGCATAAACCCAAATCCTAGAATAATTGCCTACTCTTTCTTATTGGAATGTCCCACTGTTCCCCATGGGTTAGTCTCCCTTGCTACAAAAAAAAGTTTACTTTGTTGACTAGAAATATTCCTAATGGTATCCTGCTGAAGGGCATTAACACAGGGTACAGAAGTAGGCACTTTCATCATTAGCACAACTAATCATAACTATTTTACAAGCTGGGAGGGCGTAGGTGACATCAGAAAGCAACTGATGGATTAAAAGATATGGAGAGAACTCACAACAGTGATGAAGAGTTGGTTTAAACTGCGAGAGACTATGATAGACTCACTATGATGATGACAATGTGTACTGAACACTTACAACTTAATGCCTCCAAGTACAGTTTCTTGCACTCAGTAAATTGAAGACTAATGTTTATTTTAAACATGGAGCTTAAAGCAAATTCTTTGATCTCAAAATGAGTAGACTTTACACAGAAATTCAGATTTACAGAGTATGTTAGAAACACAAGGATGCTGCAGTGTTTCCTTTCTTTCTCCACTGGCATGACAGGGAAGGGAATGGGGGATCCCTGGCCAAAGAGGTGAACTGAGGCAATTACTTTCTCCCCTCTCTTACAAGGTAAGATAAATTAAATGAAATTCATGTATTTTGTTATCCAGATACTACCCTCAACCACAAGGCATCAATGGAGAATAAATATCAGTAAATAGCCAATCTAGTTTGAACTTACTCTGACAAAATAATATTGAGGTGCATCTTTTAAAATGAAGATTATCAGATTTAGATTTAAATATTTACTTTTTCAGAGAGCCTCCCTAAGGCCCTGCCTGATTCTCTCCCTAAGGTGGTATCAGAGAATATGGACAAAAGGGTTTTAAGGATCTTTCTGATGAGTCAAGGTACTCAGGTATTTATTCCTCTGGTCCCTGTGACAAGATTCCTTGTAAACATGGTTGTGGCTAACCCTGCTAACAGTTTGACTGAAATTTGTGATGGGTTCAATGAGTGATCTGGTCATCTTTAACTCAGTCAGAACAACTGGACCCCACCTCGCTCCATCACATCTGCTGGCTTGACAGCTACAGTGAGTCCCTCATCAGGTCAGCCACTTCTCAATCCAGTGCCTGTGCCATATGGGAACTGAGATTGGCTCAGGAAAGGAAAAGAAAACTTTAGGTCTTCCTTCTGTCAGATTCTATTATAGGCCAACTTCCTAGAGTCTTGTTCAAGGTTGGTGGGAGAGTGAAGTGAAGTGAGTGAAGTGAAGGGCAAAGTGACCTTTCCCGAGCTCTCTCAGTGGATAGTAAAAGCAATGGCCTCCTTCTCAGGCATTAATGTCACCTTTATTTATCAAAAGTACCTCCCTCCTATACCCTATATCCACAAACTGAGAAATTGGTGACTGCTTCTTTCTTTTCTTCTCTCCCCCTTCTTCCTCCCCCTTCCATCATTTCCCAGCCAGAAATGGACACTATTTCTCTACAGCTCCCCTATGCTCTATTTTCCTTGTACTGTTGGGAAGTAAGTTTAAGAGCCCAAGTCTTACATGGATGGGGTAAGGAATAACTATAAACAGATTTTGTTAGGTTGATGCCTCATAGCTTAAGATTTAGAAAATACTTGCTAAAGATGATGCTGGACTTTTAAGGCTGCCACCTAGTGTCATAATCCAATTTAGGAGAGTATTAACTATTATCTAGGTCTTCGGTAACCAGGCACAGTTACCTCTCAGAAGATGGATGCCTAAAGAAAACTAAGTCAACTATAGTTTACAGAAATAAATAAAAAAATAAACTAATCTGTTAGTTCAAAAGAACTGATTGATAAAGAAATTGTAATGATGATGTAAATTTGTGATAGCAAAACAGCAACCAAGAAGAGTTCTAGAGTTTCGGACATTGTGCATCTTGACATGTCAGACACTTTTGAGTATTTGGGGTGAAGCTGGGGTTCTCTGATTTTTTCTGTTGCTGGAGGGGCATTTCATGGGTAACTCTGAAAGAGACAGCACTGTACAAAACTTTTACATTCCAGGAGATTTGCTCTCTCTTTAATGTCAATAAGCATAACACATGGTGGCAATATATGTTTTATATGTATATTTTGGATTTAAGAAACCTTGCCTATAGTCATCTCAATGAATGATTCTAATTTTCCAATCTGCAACCTGATTCACTTGCTCTATAATTCTCTATTGCGACTATTTTAAAACTATGATGAAAAGGCCAAGCATAAGATATAAGCATTTCCCTAATCAGAGCAGAGAAGTGAAGATTTTAATAAATCTATTTAAAATGTTCTGGGGTCTGGAATAAAAATGTTAACATAACACAAAATATACTATTAAACATATTTACACACTAAATATCCCTTAATATTGTACAAATACTAATTCTTAACCAAAACCGGTTTATAGTCTACACTACTGAAATTCCATTTTTCCTACTTCATGAATTATTTCAAAGGCAATTTTCACCAGCATGTGACTATAAAGTGCTGGTATTTTTAATCTTCTGTAAATACATTCAAAGTTTAAACACAGTGGGAAGTTTCTTCCCTGTTGGAAATTTCATACAGCTGTGCTGAGCAAAAGACATTGAGCTGTCTTTCAAATTGGATGTATTAATTTAACTAAACTAAATTAAATTCCATACTGTAGGACACCAACCAGATTTAAAATCTTATAGTTTAAAGGTTAAAAACCACTCTTGTTTCAAATAAGGCATTAAACTGTAGAGTAACAAATAGAATTATCATCTTAATATCAGTTAAGGGATCAAATTACATGCATTTGGAAATGACTGATTTATACAGATGTGCCATACCTGGATCCCTAACCTCCAAGATCTGATGATCTGAGGTGGGAAAAAAGTAATAAATGAAATAAAAATGTAACAAATAATAGAAATAAAAATAGAAATAAAGTGCACAATAAATGCAATGTGCTTGAATCATCCTGAAACCATCCCCCCACCCCAGGTGGTGGAAAAATTTCCTTCCATGAAACCAGCCCCTGGTGCCAAAGTTGGGGATAGCTAAATTTCCATTAAACCTATTTACATGCATATGCAAAGAACTTGCAAAATATTTGCCATGTCTATTTGCTATATTAAGTGGATACCACTTAATAAAATACTATAAGTATTATAATTTCCATATTTCTCATTACTTCTCTAACTGTAGAAATATATTGAGTCTTACCTTGACTAATGGCAAGATTGTACTATGGAATGTTTCCAAGGTTTTATATTTCAGAGGGCAGGGAGTATTGTTCCAGGCAGTAATTTCTAGGAAGCATGATAGATAGGAGCAAGAGTCATAAAAGCCATCCTTTGATTCTTTCCGGTGATCTCAAGTGCCTGCAGAAAAAACAAACCTTTCCAGAGTATTTAGAACCATGTCATGAATAAATTGGTCTTTTAATTTAACCCTTCTCAACCCGATATATCATCAACTGAATAGAACATGAAATGGCCCATGAGGTGCTGCTATTGACTGATGCATAAAGGCAATAAGACACACTGGAGACTGTGTTCCACTTTGCTGAGTTAACTAAGGGGGCTAGGATGATTGCAAATGTCCATAAGTCCTAATCAAAGTACACGTTAGCCCCAGAGAAACCTTATAATCTTAGACTATCACCAGCAATGAAGAGTGCAAGTTGTTTTTAACTAATCTGAGCATAACACATTGTCCCCTTATGTATAAAGAGATAAAAACAGAATTCAGCAATCATGCATTATTTGGAAAGAGAACACAATGACAAGTAGACATGGAGTTCCAGGCCATTAGGTTGCATGCTATGCAGTGATGTCAAGCCGTCAGTAGATACAGGCTCGGGATAAAGCAGCCATCTAGAGTATGGGGAACTTAGAGAGGGAAATATAGTCATCTGAAACAAATAAGAATTAATATCAAAAAGGCAAAATATGTGGAATGTTCTGAAAGTATGTCCAAAAAATTCTTAGATACTTTTCCTATTAAAATGTGAAGTCAAATTCCCCTCTGGAATATGGGCTGGACTTAGTGACTAGCTTTCAGTTAATAGAATGTGGTTAGAATGATTCTACTTGACTCCTCAGGTTAGGTTTGAAAAAGCATTAAGGTTTCCTCCTGGCTTTCTCTCTCTCAAGATGTTTACCAACAGAACCCGGGTCACATGAAGAGGTTCCGTGTAGATGTCACCATCAACAGCCTTTTCCGAAGTCCTAGCATGCAGCCAGAGTCACCTGCCAGCCATGTGTGAGTGGAATTCTCAGGAATGATTACAACTTCTGTCACTGTCCAACTGCGTGAAAGACTAGAATAAAGAACTGCTGAGTACAGTCAACATGGTGAAGACATGAGAATAATAAATGACTAGTGTTGTTTTTCTACAGTAATATGGAAGTGTTTTTCTACAGTAATAGACAACTGAAACAATGGGATATTTGCAAGGATAGTGATCCTAAGAGGTAGATTCTTAAGAGACTCCTGTTGAGGTTATCAAACCACCCTCAAGTTCTCCAGGGATTTAGACAGTTCTCAAAAGTGAAAGTGAAAGTTGCTCAGTCATGTCCAACTCTGTGAACCCATGGACTGTACAATCCATGGAATTCTCCAGGCCACAATGCTGGAGTGGGTTGCCTTTCCCTTCTCCAGGGAATCATCCCAACCCAGGGATCAAACCCAGGTCTCCCGCATTGCAGCTGGATTCTTTACCAGCTGAGCCACAAGGGAAACCCAAGAATACTAGAGTGGGTAGCCTATCCCTTGTCCAGTGGATCTTCCCGACACAGGAATCACACCAGGGTCTCCTGCATTTCGGGTGGATTCTTTAACAACTGAGCTACTCTCAGGTCACCATTGAAGATGCTGAAATGCAATTCATGTAAGATAATGTGTACTTGCAAGTCACAATGACATGCTTTGTGTAATTATCTCCTTAATAAGAAGTGAAGTGATTTGTATATAATCCATGAAATGTGGAGCTAAAGAGTTAAGAATTGTTCTGTTTGTATACAGCATTGTCTAAGAGAAAATGTGACTTGAATATCTGCCATGAGTATTCTAGACAATTTACCAGGTATACTCTTGTGCTAGAGATGGGGGATACCCCTGTACACTCATCTGATGGAATTAACCATGTAATCGTTTTGATTTAAGTCATATACTTATACCTCATATAGCTTCAGAAAACATTTGAGGAGGCTTAAAAGGATCTATCCCTTGGAAAAGGCAGCATATATTTTAAAAGTGACACAAATTTAATTATTTTAAGTTTCAAAATAAATTGTGAAATTGAGACAATTACATATTTCACAGGGTTCATAACATTAAAAAAAACAATTGCTTAGGAGTACACTTATTTCTGGCATGAAGAATGAAGTAGAATTATGTTTCTTTCAGAGCAGGGTCATAAAAAGAAGTTATTGTGTGTTATAAATGAATAACTTATTTTCAGAATTGCACAGGCAAGTTCTGGAAGATTTCCTTTTCTTTCTGTTTTTCTCTTACTGTCTTAACAGTTTAAATTAAGTAAGAAACTTTTTTTTAACTAAAAATATCCAAACAGAGGATGTATATATGTATATGTATGTATATATATGTTGTACAGAGGATGTATATATGTATATATACATAGTTAGATATTGGGAAGATCCCCAGGAAAAATGAAAAGGCAACCCACTCCAGTATTCTTGCTTGGAGAATCCCATGGACAGAGAAGGCTGATGGGCTACAGTCCACAGGATCACAAAGAGTCAGACATGATTGAAGTGACTTTACACTCACACACACACACACACACACACACACACACGAGAACATATATGTGTATTCGACTGATTCACGTTATTGTAAAGCAGAAACCAACACAACATAGTAAAGCAATTTTCCACCAATTAAAAAATAAGTAATTAAAACTATCCAAATAGGAAGATATATACTTTAAAAGATGAAAAAAACCAGTTGATTTTTGCACCATCCCTGTCACCCAATTTGAAATGTCAATTTCATCAACCAAGACATTTTTGATTCTATTCAATTTCATAAACACTTTATTCCTGCAACATCACCACACAGATTAGCAAGGTTGTTTCTGAGAGTATCTTTCAATAAGGCTGACTGTAAAATATTTCTATATGAGTGAGTAGCAGGGAGAGAGGCAATATCAGATCTGCTATGACAATCCAATAATTCAATAAAAATTATCTGGAAATATATGTACCACATGCTATTCAAACAACACTCATGAAGTATTATTTTTATCAGTTGAACTGGTAACAAAGTATGAATGGTGGTGAGGATAAGAGCATTTTTTCTAGTAGTTGTCTAGAATGCAGCTATTAACCGTTGAACATTAGTCCAGGCTAATAGGTCTTATCAGTAAGAACGTAAGGGCATGGATTTAACCTTATTTTGTGAAACTATAATATGGATCCATCTGGAATAAAAGGATACTCACTCTCTGAGGAGAGTTAAATGAGGTTGGGGCCTAACTACTTGAAGGGTCAGTCTACTTTCAATAACCTATTTGAATTGACTGTAATTTATAGAGGATCGTGTGACGAAGGCCCCAGGGTTCTGCCCCATGGCTCAGTCCCTTGGTGATTAGCATTACCTTTATTTGATTTTGCTCAATAAGTATGGTTTGGATAGTACTTTCCTACAGAGAATGAGGAAACAGATCGTTTGATATGAATTATCTATTGGCAGACTTATTTCTCAGTACAAATTAATTCCTTGGCATTTTATCTATCAAACATTTTTCCATATTTTCAAGGAATGTATCATTCACCTAGTACCTAATTACACTTGGCCAAGTGAACAGAATCAAGTGATAAACGTATACTGTACCATGAATTATTTCATTTCTGTATGTAATAAATATTAATTATGCTTGGTATTATATTTGATGTCCTGGCTGAGGTTAAGAATGCTTTGCAAGATGGACCAACCAAGTTCTTCTTCTCTTCTGGAGTTTATAATAGATATGGGAAAACCAACAACATACACATAACTATGACAATTCCAGATAATGATGAATGTTATGATGCTTTAAAACTGGGGTTTGATTTTGGAAAATGATCTTTTGACAGGAAACTATAAGATTAAAGATGAGAGAAACTGAATATAAATACTATATCTAGTTTTCATAAAGTTATTTCTCATGGGAGTATAGGTTAACAATTCTGAAGTTGTTACACATGTACACTGGGACTGAACAAACAAGTAAAATGGATAGCAGATGGTGGGAGTCAGGTTTCTCACTGTTAGAGTTGAAGGTTACAGATAAACAAGGAGATAGAATACACCCTTTGATACTGGATTAGAGTTGGAGACATCAGTATAAACTCATCTTCAGCTTAATATAATGCCAACAGATAAAAATTCTGATAAGTGTGTGTACATGACTTAATATACATACATATATTTTCTAGCTCTTTTCACCGAGTGGGTTTATAAGCAAGTATACATACCTCTATAGCAACAAGCACATTCAGTGCCCAGATCATGATTTCTAACACCATTCTCCAGTTAAAGGAACTGGGGCTTCTTAGAGAAACACTGGGGCAGAGAATATGCAAGATGAGCTGGGAGCTTCTTATAGTACCAGAAAGTAAGGAAGTATTCAAAAAACAACAACAAAAAAAGAAAAGAGCATATAAAAGGGACTTGAGAACCAATCTGAAAGACTTACCATTGGCCAAAGCTGTAACAATTTGAGCAACAACAACAAAAAAAGTGATGGATTATAACCCAAAATATTAAATAAATACCCTTGCGTTCCTACAAAAACATAGACACAGTGGTATGCTGGTAAATACTTCATACAAATAAATAATTGAATAAATAAATGAAGAAGAGTGGACAAATCTCTGATACGGAAGAATAATTTATGTAGATACCCTCCCCTCATGGAAATTGAGCTTAACTCCCCACCCCCCAAGGGTGGACTCTATTTAATACTTTTCTTTCAAGAGAACTGTGATGGAAGGGCGTGAGAGAGGGAAGAGTAATTTATCAGTGGAGAAACCTGGTAAACACTCAGCTCAGTCAGTTGACCAAGGTTAGTATCATCAGTGATAATTCACGTTGATAGCAAGTACACTTGATATAATCTAATGAGGATGGCACTTTACTTCTGTGGTCTTCCTCCCCCAAACCCATAACCTCAGTTGTAGTCATAAGAAAAACTTCATAAAAACTTCAATTGAAGGACATTCTACAAAATGCCTCACCTAGTACTTCTCAAAACCGTCAAGGTCATTGAAAATAAGGAAAATCTGAGAAATTATCAAAGACTAGAGGAGGCTAAGTATCCTGGTGTGATCAGGGAACAGAAAAGGACATTAGATTAAGGGGGGAAAAAAAAGGTGAAATCCAAATACAATGTGGAATTCAGTTAATAATAATATGCTAACATTGGCTTTTCTGTTGTTAAGAAATGTATCATAGTAACAAGATGTTAAAATAGGGAACACTGGATGGGGGGTATAATAGAAACTCTGAACTATCTTTGGAAATCTATAAATCAAAACTATTTTAAATGCCACAGTTTAAAACTGAAAACCTGGATTTCATGAAAAAAGAGTGCCTGGGAGGCAGAGCCAGTTGCTTATTTTAGTCTAGAAGTAGTCAGAGAAGGCTTTTCTGAAGAAGTGATATTTGAACTTGGATAGAGCAGGGATGCAAAGTTCCAGAAGAAAGCACTCCTGACAGGACAGCAGATGCAAAACCTTGAGGCAAGAATGAGCTTGGGGTGTTTAAGGAACGGCAAAAATACCTGTGTGGCTAAGAACATAGCATTTGAGCAGAGAAACTGGTACAAGGTGAGAGGAAAGAAAAAAGAAAAGAAGAAATCAAGGGAGTATGATATGTAGGGCTTTGCAAGCCAAATGTCTTTCTCTTCCACTAGACAAGAAGCTACCTCAGCAGAGGGCAAGTGACATCCTTTTCTCCCCTAACTCTACCACATTAACTCATAAATACAGTATTTCTTAGTGACTGAATTCAAAACTGAGAAAAAAAAAAAAAAACAGGCCCAATGGTGTGCTGGTAAATGTTTAACAATGGCTTCTCTAGAGAAAAATAAAGCCCAGATTGTACTGTTGACCAATTTCCTTGGTATGAATAGTCCCACAATGGTCGATTTCAACCTACCAATGTGATTTCACCAAATAAGGCACTGGGAAGAAATGTGTACAAAGAACTCTCAAGAGCTGGTATGGCTCCAACACAGAGACCACTTAGGATTTCTTCTGAACAACACTCTCCTTTAGCAGAATTCTCAGTTGGCTATAATCCCACCTGTTCAATCTAAAACACTTATTTTCCCAACTTTTTCAGAAGGACATTACGAGAGGCATTAAATATCTTAAGTTACAAGTCAGTTACCTAAAAAAGGAAAGTTCAAGTGATAAATCCTTCAACTTGTTCTTGGTGATCTAATTGTGGCTCCCCCTAAATCACTAATTCCCTGTCACAGTACCCGCAATTCATCTCTGTCAGGATCATCCCCTAAAGTTTTCTGAGTATTAAAAACTTGTCCATCAATCTTTTCTTGGGCAAATTATAACCTTCATATTTTTTTTTTGGACCACACTGTACAGAATGCAGGATCTTAGTTCCCTGACCAAGGATCGAACTCAGGTCCCCAACAGTGGAAGCATGGAGTCCTAACCATTGGCCCACCAGGGAATTCCCTACAATCTTCACATTTTTGAAAATTAGAACATTTCTCTCAAATAACATATCAATAATTGCTCAAAGATTACTGGAAGTAATTCGGTTAGTTATGGCAATGAACCCCCCTTTTAGTTTAAGTAGCTGGTTGGAATCACCATCCTGGTCCTGGAGTTTGGCCAGCATGCTAATACCGGAGAGCTCTTCCTGGAACTGAACATCTCTTCCCTGGATGAAGCTGACAATGAATAACAGAAACATAGCTAAGTAGCTTCTCTGAGGCCTGCTCAGGCAAGAAAACAGAGGGCACCAGGGCTGAAAGAATGGCGTAAGGACACCCAGAAAGGCAACAACTACAAGAAGCCATTCTAGCCAAGGTATACAAGAAGCCCAAGTTCTTCGTGAGAACTCTCATATGATGGCACAGATTTACAGTCATAATTAAATTTCCCAAAGTGTGGAGCAGATTTTATGTGTACATACAACAAAAATCACTGCAGACCATAATCCAATGGTGTGCAAAGCCCAAACATAACAACTAGCGTTTACTAGTAGTGTGGTTGGTGTGGTTGCCAAAGGAGATGAAAGAAGAGCTCGCGTCATATAGTTTTAGAGTGGGATTATTTACAAAAGCTCATTGAATTCTAAAAAATAGCCTTCTGTTAAATGACCATTTAAAACACAGGAAACAATGCTCAGAGAGTGAAATAATTGGGCTGAAGCATATAAAAATACCATTTGGGGGGGGGGGTCAAAAAATTCAAATATCAGTAGTTTCACATTCAATCTTTTCTAGTCAAAAGCACAGTATTAGCCACAAAGCAAAGACCTCATTAGAACTGAACTCTATTAAATCAGATCCTGTTCTCTTTCCATGTCATTACACTGTATTTTTAGGATGTCAATCTCCTGGTTTATAACTTCTGGAAAACACAGTTTCTGCCCTTTTTACATGTGTCTTGAAAAACAACAAATGATCAAAAAGTTATTATAAAATCAATTATATCACTCAGTAATATGTTGATGAGAGTTGTTAGCCTTATTGCTTATCAGGAAATTAATAAAATACATATTCCTAGGCCACATACCTGATGACTCTGATTCAAGAGGTTTATAACAAGGCTCAAATTCTGTATTTTTAATGACCATCTCACATGCTTCTGATGCACCTAGCTCTGGAGAGACACTGGGGAATCACTGAGGGAGAAAAAGAGACAGTTTTGATGAAATCGATTTTTCTTTTTCCGCAGTGCTTTGGCACTGTGTGGATACTCTGCATATTGAGTTTGGATGACACAAATGGGCAGCTCATAATAATTAAGCATGGACGGGCTGTTGTGCAGTGTACATCCAGACACAACTGGCTATGACGACATCTTCAATTCAGCCTGTTCTGAGAACAGCTGCTAGGGGTTTGAGTAAATTGGAAAGAGTCAATTCCTTCCTTCTCATACTCGCCTGCTCCCTCTTATGCAATATCAGCAGCCCCTGCTTTCCAGTCTCCTTGACATTTCCTGAAGCCAACAGCTGCTATTAAGTAGGTGTGACCAATCAGACTTCTGGTGGGAGAAACAGCCCAGAGATAAACCACTTTTCACACAAAATTCTTTAAAAACCTCTTTATTTTGCTACCACAGTGGAAACCTTACTTGTTAACTAAAGAAAATAAATATCTCAAGAGACAGCATATTACAGTAAACAGCAGATAAAACATTAAAAAATAAGATAATTATCTTTCCTCCCTTCAGATTTATATTCTACTTTCTTCAGCCATTAGTAAATTAACCTTTTATTTGTGTCTATAAGTCACCAAATTTGCTCTCAAAAACAGGACATGATTTTACTTTCTCTGTGTCAGTCATTTGTCAACGTCACAGGTATTTGAGGTGCCCTCTACCTAAATCTTTTTTCTGCCCATCCCCAAAACACACACACACACACATACACACTCATCAATCCTGTTTTTCTCTGTGTTTACATTGCCCCACTAAAGGGGACTAGGGAGTAATAATACAGACTTAAAAATTTCCCTTCTTTAGCTTTAACTCACAAGTCGTCAGGTACTGTTCATGTGTTCTAAATACCTAGATGAGATTTTAAATTATATTGCTCAGCACACTTGCTGAGCACACATCATATAGCAGATGCTATGCTAAGCCACTGGGACATATCCCTCAAAATGTCAGCATTAATCATGACTTCTTCAGCTGTATTCCAGGAGGGAAGATAGACGTTAAACATGTCACTGAAATCATGATGATTGTTATGAAATACAGAACACTTCCAAGGAAGAGTATAACAGGGATATAAAATCTAATGTGGGATCTAAAGAAGGCTCCCTTGATGACATGCTTAGCATAGTGGTGAGGGCAGAAGAAGCAAAGGGAGAGAGTGGCAAGAAATTAGGTGAGGAGCACAGGTCAGATATTGAAGACTAAGCAGCATTTAAATCCCTTGGTGACTCACGGAATGATTTAATAGAGAAGAGTATCATTAACTGATTTCATTTCTCTGTTAGTTCACCCTCTTCAAATGAGTTTAATATTTTCTTTTCAAAGAAAGAGTCCATTTTCAAAACTATTTCTGCAACAGGCTAAAGTTGCTTAAGTATTTAAATCCAGCATTTGTAAAACTGGCTTCATTCCCTCTTTAGGATATGTTTATACAATAACCATGTTTCCTAGGTATTTGGGTAGTAATTAATAATAACGCAGTCAGTTAACAGATACTCTGATCATTTTATTCCAAGTTGATATCGAGTCTTGGGGGACAATTTCTGGAACCCACTGATTCCCGAAGACCAATACATTACTTATAAGAAGCATCTCTTTTTGGTAGTTTATTGATGATTTCATGTAGTTTGGAAACCAGTCTGATCTAAATCACATTATACTCAACCTCAGTGAAATCTTTCAGTCCATGTAGACCTTCAATATTTCATCTTATATTTACATTAACAATCTTACTTGTAACCATTATTTTAAAACAAGAAGGGGATATAGAGATAACTGAGTCCAGATCACTTCTATTTAGAGATACCATGGTATTCAATGATCAGCCCCAAACCACAATATAGTTAAGAACAGAGCAAATGAAGCTACTCAGACTGGTCTCCTGATTTAGTTTCAAAGTTTTTGACCACGCCATACAGCTTTTCCCAGTCCTAAAATGTAAGTTCAAAGGCCATGTAATACAAAGGGAATTTAACAAAAAAAAAAGGAACCCAGCATATAACCCAGACAAAACTCTAATCCAAAAAGATACACGAACCCCTATGTTCATAACAGCACTATTCACAGCAGTCAAGACAAGGACACAATCTAAATGTCCACTGACAGATGAATGGATAAAGAAGATCTACACACACACAATGGAATACTACTTAGCCATAAAAAGACCAAATATTGCCATTTGCAGCAACATGGATGCAACTAGAGATTATCATACTAAGTGAACTAAGCCAGAAAGAGAAAGACAGGACTTCCCTGGTGATGCAGTGGATAAGAATCTGCCTGCCAATGTAGGAGACACAGGTTTGATCCCTGGTCTGGGAAGATCATCCCACACGCCATGCAGCAACTAAGCCTATGTACCACAACTATTGAGCCTGTGCTCGAGAGCCTGAGAGTCACAACTACTGAGCCCATGTGCCCCAACTACTGAAGCCACCACACTCTAGAGTCTGTGCTCCACAACAAGAGAAGTCACCACAATGAGAAGTCCATGCACCACAACTAGAGAGTAGCCTCCGCTGGTCACAAATAAAGAAAAAGCCCATGCAGCAATGAAGACCCATCACAGCCAAAAATAAATAAATAAAATTTTTATTTAGAAAAGAGAAAGACAAATACCATATGATATCACTTATATGTGGACTCACATATACAACACAAATGAACCTATCTATGAAATAGAATTAAATAGAGAACAGGCTGGTGGTTGCCAAGGGGGAGGGGGCTGGGGGAGGGATGGAATAGGAGGTTGAGATTAGCAGATGTAAGTGATTATATATGGAATGGATAAATAAAAAGGTCATACTGTATAGCAAAAAGAACTATATTGAATACAACATGTTGAATATATATACAATATGTATTGAATACAATATCCTATAATAAGCCATAATGGAAAATAATATTAAAAAAGAATGTATATGTATACATTAATACATATGTATATATATACATATGTATACATATACAAATGTATACATATACATATGTATATGTATAACTATTTGCTGTAATTGTAACAATCACTTTGCTGTAAAGCAGAAATTAACACAACATTGTAAATCAACTGTAAATCAATCTGCTGTATACATATGTATATGTATATATACATATATACATATACATATACATATGTATATACATAAATATGTATGTAAAGCAGAAATTAACACAACATTGTAAATCAACTGTAAATCAATCTGCTGTAAAGCAGAAATTAACACAACATTGTAAATCAACTATACTTCAATTTAAAAAATGTGGGATATATGTATACTTATGGCTGATTCATGTTGTGGTTTGACAGAAAACAACAAAATTTTGTAAAGCAACTATCCTTCAATAAAAAAATTAATTAAAAAGAAAAAACATGTGGGACCAGGACTCGTTACAATAGTTACTATGCCAGTAAGTTTGATAAAGAAAATGCAATTTTATGCCAGTCAGTTGACTTTAAGAACTCTAATCAGAAAACAAAACAACTCCTCAAAGCAAACCTCAAACTTTAGTGCTCTTCTTGATCAAGATGAGGGTTGCTTGGACCTTTACACATAAAAGAGGTGTATTAAATAATTGTTATTTAGTTGCTAAGTCATGTCCAACTCTTTTGTGACTCCATGGACTGTAGCCCACAAGGCTCCTCTGTCCATGGCATTTTCTAGGCAAGAGTACTGGAGTGGGGTACCGTTTCCTTCTCCAGTTAATTATCAAGGTTCAAATTCTGGCATTAACTCCTGTTAATTTATACCTCTTTTTTAAAAAAAAAAAAACTTTTTATTAAAACTTTTCAAAGGGTTTACAGAATGCAAAACAGTTTTTATAAACTCATAACTTGATGATATGAAATAAACTTATTGAATGCACATAATATCCTTTAAAGATAATCTAATTTTTTAAGTTAAAATGCTTGAAAATATCTTTTGCTTTTGTGATTCCCCAAATAGCCTTTTAAAAAAAATAAGGACAACTTGAATTTGCTTAGCCTTAAAGAGGAGCCTGTTGCTGCCACTCATTTCAACAGCAGTAATTTACTTAGTTTTGGTTATTTATGCATATACACTCTATGGGTTGTGCACTCCCTGGATGCAATAAATGCTTGCTGCTGGACTGACAGATATGTTTGATCTCCTGAGCACTACGGCAGTGAGCACAGATACACAGATGCTGAAAGGGAGTAGTTTATGGATTTAGAAAGGGAGGAAGGCCAGGAGAGGAGGTTAGGACTCATCAAAGAGCTGAGACACTGAATTCTATGCGCCATATGAAATTCACATCTGTCAAATATTGGAAACATATGTAGGGAATTTAGTGAAGCTGTGCTGCACTCAAAAAAAAGTGTTACAGATTACTGTTATTATTAGATAAGTAAAATAGGGTTCTATCTTGCTCTTTTGTTTTCCTCCCAAATATTGTTACAAATTTCAAGAGGCAACTTACTAAGTAGTTCAGCCTAGGCTCTAGAATACACTAAATGTCTATAGATACTTCCCACAGGCCAGGCTCTGCTTGTTCTTGCTGGGCATATAATGATGCGACAGTTGCTTCCTGGATGAGCTCACAAATCAGTCATGCAGGTGAGAGCTCTCTCTCACCATGGGCATCAATCTGTATTAGCCAAGGCTTTTATTTTTGTATATTCTCGTGCTTTGACATCTTGTGGCCTTGCTGACCCTGAAGGCACTGACCTTCCCGGGGGTTTAGCCAATTCCTAGAGAGACAGCAAACAGCTCGCCTGGGAGATGCGCCTTTCACATGCAGACCGACCAACCCAGAGCAGTTTATCCAGTTACTTCTTTTACTGGGCTCTTGCACTCTGGGCTACTATCGTCCTGCCCCAAATACCCCGGAACCAGGTACCAGACAAATAGGAATAGCTGCTATGCCACAGAGTCCACTGAAATTATTTAAACTACCCAATCCTAAACCTGCTTACCTTGTTTCACCAGTTCCTTTCCATGGAAACCACAACATAGGCTTGTGACCGTGGTTTTCTCTTCTTCTGTCTACCTCCTGACTGACGCTGGTGCTTCCCCACATGGCTTGGCATGGCAGCCTGTCTTGTGCTTCTAGGGATCTGTGAGCAGAACAAACTTTTTCCTTCATGACAGTCATGTCTGTGTCTGAATGTCTTACCAGTTCTTATTAAAAAAATCCTGGCTCCCCTTAGAACATAACTCCCCTAAACCATTATCTTCTTTCAACCTGGGGCTCTGAGATAATTTGTGGGTGGTGGGGGGCATAAGTGTGCATGACCAAGGCATTAAACATCTACAATGTACAACAAAATGACTTACGAATTCTTTATAAGTAAAGGAAGGAAAAGGTCATGAAATGAATTCAAGAGAACTCGATCTCATGTTGTGTCCAGTGTGTGAAAGGCAGTAACTTAAAAGCACTTTAAAGATAAAGCTAACTGCCAAGCTCCAAATAAATGTCAAGGAATGAGACGGTTTGTCCATATAGGTCAGACTATATTTATCATTTTCATTTAATTCATTCTTCAGAAATCATGCAACAAGGTCTTTCACAGCATGGATGAAAACATCTGTGGTCAGAATACACTGATGGTGGTAGATGAAAGTAGTTGTACTTTGAAGGATTAGATGGAACCCAGGACTGAGTAATTTTTACACAGTTATGAGAATAATGGACCATGTTAAGGAATTAAAGTTTTACAGTCATATATATTTCAGGAACCAAAATCAATATTAATTAACATTGTTAAAATGCTCTCAAGGGTCCTCAATATTTTAAAATACATTTTACCTACTCTTTAGAGATACATTTATGATTATGAAATGGTGATTGAATTAAAATCTTTTTTTTTAAACAGAAAGAGCAATAGTAAAAGAAAGAGGATTTTTATTTTCAAAATGGATGATAGAATTCTCCCTTCTCCCAACATGAAAACATGGCTCTAGTTTCCATGACCCACTTGCATGAAGACTGTTTACAATGCATTTCTATGCTTAACTGTAGACATGATGTAGGTCTTCTTACACCTAGTACTACCAGATAGCTTGCTCAGCACTTGGCTGTTCCTACCTTTCTATCATGCACGTGATTAATGGAAATTATTGAATAGACAAGGCAGATGCCCTGTGGTTTTGTGTTGTTGTTGCTTTCCCCACACTGAATAGGTATGTGCATATCTATATGACCAAGTTCCAGGCATTATTCAGCTAATCAAACCAATGAAGGAAGTCAAAGAAAAAGTAGCCTAGACAACTGCATTATGAAAATTCTCAATGAAATGTGTTACTGTCCAACATGGAGGCTTCACATAATTATGTTTATCCTGAGAAAGAATCCCTTGAAATGCTGCAGCTGTGGAACCAAACGAAAATCCAGAGTATCTGTACCATGACAGACATTTATTACCAAGAGCTTGGTGCTGGCCCACTAGTAGGCGTGGATAACATCTACCACTGTCTTCGAGAACATTCTTCAGACATCTCAGAATCATTATGACTGGCCCCATGGAAAGACACATTTATCAAGACATTGCAGCAGATTGTTATTTTTTTTTTCAGTTGACATGCAATGGAATGGAATAATGACATTCATTCGGAAGTCAGAGGTCACAGTTGTCTAAGAAAGGAATATACATAACAAAAATCTATTGCTAATGCAGCGATGGAATTCTGACTGGTTTGTTGCAGCAATAAACCATCAAATGTGAGAAATTAGAAAATAAACTTTCACAGGGATGAAAGGGGTCATGAGGGCTACCCATACCTTAGATGCTTAGGGAAAGGGTGAGGAACTTTACATATATTGAGTGATTAAGCTGCCTATGCTCTGTATTAGAGGCTTTACCTATGTGATCACATTTTAATCACAGTAGCCCTAAGGACAATGATAATGTCAGCTATAATATTAATAACAAACATTTTTTGAGGACTTGTGTGCAGATACCAAGAGTTTTACATATATTAACTCAGAATTAAATTTTTTCAACAAAGCTGTGTGGTAAGACATATGATGGTACCCATTTCAGAGTTGTAGAGACTGAGAATATGTAACATTCCCAACAGCCAGAAAGTTGAAGAGACCGATATATGTCATGTAAGAAACAGTTGGACGATGCAATAATGAGAAGGGAAGATTCAAAATGGAATCAGGTTGTATAAATGGTTGTCATCCAAAGGAGAGAATAAACTGGGTCCCTATGGCGCCAAAGCTTTTTGCCATGAACAATGGGTGGAGGAGACAGGATGATATTTTGAATTGCTCACGACTGAATACTCTGCCTAAGAGAATCAGGAACTCTCCAGTAATCTCACCATCACAGGAATCTTCAAGTATTAATAAAACAAGGCAACCACCAGGCAGATTAAAATGAAGCAAAGTAGTCAACCTTTCAAATCTCAATAATCTGGGTTCCAGTCTCAGCTTTGTCACTTGACTGTGTGACTTGAAAGTGAAAGTGTTAGTCACTCAGTCGTTTCCAAATCTCTGCAATCCCGTGAACTGTAGCCAGGATCCTCTGTCCATGGAATTTCCCAGGCAAGAATATTGCAGTGGGTAGCCATTCCTTTCTCCAGGGGACCTTCCCAACCCAGGGATAGAACCCATGTCTCCTACATTGCAGGCAGACTCTTTACTATCTGAGCCACTAGACGTGGCTTTGGGCAAGCTCTTCACATACTCTGTAACCATCCCTCCTCAATGTGAATGGAACAAATAAAGGTACTTGGTTCACAGATAATAGTGCTTGCCACATGATAAGCTCAATACAATGCATCACTTGGCAAATAGGCCAAGATCATTTGGCAACAGTTTATATTGAGCACATTTCTAAAGTGTGAAGTTGTAGTATGCCCTGACTGGTGGAGGTGGTTTAGTCACTAAGTCATGTTCAACTCTTGTGATCCCATGGACTATAGCCCATCAGGATCCTCTGTCCATGGGATTTTCTAGGCAAGAATACTGGAGTGGTTTGCCATTCCCTTCTCCATGCCCTGACTAGCTACATGCAAAAAATATATACCTGGTGGGTTTTTCCCTTATCTTTTATGTCTTTGGCTTTTATGTGGATTTTATTATTGACAGTTCTATGAGAATTTTACATCTAAAGACAGCACAAAGAGACCAATGGTGAGTATATTTAGCTCATGATTTTTGTTTCTGTGGGAAATAATTCTAAAAATTTATTTTATTTCATGGTGGTTGCAGTGGGTATGAGGGGCTTTCTAAATATTGAGGGGATGATGCCTAACTTTTTACTAACTCATCCTGAAGTTTCCCTGCTAGTGTGATTCATATGCACAAAATCATTTTTGTGGATTTTTCCTTCTCTTACACTTGTCTGTTGTGGTATATTTTCCCTAAAATACAGCTGCCAGTTTGATCTGTGCGCTGCGTCAGCTGGAGAGGTATGAAATGCCTTTCTCACATGATTCAGCTGGTCCAATGGAGTGGCTTTGATTTTCTTTCCCAGCTGTTGTGTAAACTGGCTGCTCCTTGAGTGTATTAGAGCTAGTTTATGTTTCATAGCATTTAATAGCTTTAGAATTACCAGATATAGCTGTCATAATAAACATGAAAGTGACAGCATTCATTCTTCTTGAAGAGACACAAACTTTCTTCCATGTATTCCATCCCCTACTCTGAAAGGTAAAAGCAATTACTGTACATCAACAATTCCAAATTTGCAATCAAGTATTTAGGAAGGTTCTGCAAATCTTCCTTCTTTAATTCTTTCCTATTTTAAATTTTAGGTGCTTCATTTTCTTTATTTTAATTTTCCTTTCTCCATGTACTATTTATCAGTATGAAAATAATCCTTCACCTTCTCAATTTCACATAGAACAAAAGATCAGATGCATATGACACCTACTCTCTGTGCTAAATATGATCTATTGCTAAGAAAAATAGAATGAGAAAATGGGGTCTAGAGAAACAAAGAGGAAGAATTTGACATATATGGTGGGTTCCCAGTTATTCTATCCAATACCCTCTCACCACCTCCAAGCCATCCAGACCATTTACTTTCCCTTTCAGTCCCTTCTAACCAGTAAGGTTGCTCTGAGCCACCAAATGAACTTTTTTAAGTGGACCATAGAAATCTATATGCTTTTAACAAAGATAAAGCCTTTATTTTTAAGCATGAAACAAAAGCCCTAAATAGAAATGATCATATAAAAATATATAGAATTACACTTACACAGGAAATTATTGTACTTGAAATACCCCTCATTTGGGGGAAGAAGATTATGCACTTGTTCTCAGCAAGTTTGAAAAGGAAGAGGATGCCTCTGTAAATACATCAGAGCAAACTTTCCTTCAACTCTGACTAGAAATTGTCATGTCCCAATCATGTCCGGAGGACTTCCCAGGTGGCTCAGTGGTAAAGAATCCACCTGCTAATGCAAGAGATGCAAGAGATGTGGGTTCAGTCCCTGGTTTGGGAAGATTCCCTGGAGAAGGGCATGGCAACCCACTCCAGTCAGCTTGCCTGAGAAATTCCATTGACAGAGGTGCCTGGCGGGGCTATAGTCCATGGGGTCAGAAAGAGTTGGACACAACTGAGCAATTGATCACAAAGAGCACAACATGTCTTAATCACTGGAGAGTTCTGTCTCCAAACTGGCTTTTAGGCTATGAGTGAGGGCATCCTTTTGAATTAATCCACATCCTCTGAGTTGATCCCTTTTATTCAGCTCCAAAGCATCCCAGTGAGTCTAGTTTCCTGGATTCTCCTCCCTACTCTCAAACTTGAATCACAGAAAATGTTTAAAATAATAGACATTCCAGTTTTGCTAACCCATAATTAGACACAAAACATCCTTCTTTCCACCCTAGAAGGAAACAGTCCACTTAATGTTTGATGAACTTACATGAGGAAACAAGTGGGGAGTCACAGATTATTACAACTTGATATGTGGGTAACTTCATAGCCTTTGGAAAGGAACAGTAATCTACTGATATCCTGAAAGTTATAAGCAGAAAATTCCAGTCATTTGGTGTTCCATTTTTCCTAACCATTAAAATTCCAGCTTGAATCCAGAACAGTGGCTGCCACACCATGCCCTGAAGGATTTGCACACCCTAAGGAGACTAGTTTTCCTCATTCACCTCTGAGTTTTTAAATTTGTTTTTGCTGTTGTTGTTTAGCCACTAAGTTGTGTCTGACTCTTTGTGATCCCATGGACTGTAGCCCACCAAGCTCCTCTGTCCATGGGATTCTCCAGGCTAGAATACTGGAGTGGGTTGCCATTTCCTTCTTCAGGGGATCTTCCCAACCCAGGGATCAAACCTGCATCTCCTGCTTGGCAGGAGGATTCTTTACCACTGAGCCACCTGGGAAGCCCTTTAATTTATTTACTAAGAGCTTCTCTACCTCTGCCCTGTCTTGGCCTGTTACAAAGGAGTGTAAAAAGAAGTGGTCACCCTTTGGCATTTATAATCCCAGGTGGACAACACTGTCAACTTCTACTGAGGTTATTTTAACTGTCTCTTTTATGACATGGCCCTTTTCCCTCTCTCTCTTTCTCCTTTACTTCTGTTGATTTTACACTCAAAGCAGTCATCTGAACATGGTCAGCTCAAGCTGATTCTTTTAATGGTGCCAGGTGGCATGGCTGAGTGTTTGACCTCCCTTTCATTAAAAAAGTTTCATTTGTACTGAGCCAGCAAGCTTTTTATTTCAGACCCAAATGAAGAGCTGAACAGGCACGGGGCACTTGGCCTATTTGTAACCATCTGGTGCAAGTGACTTTTATCGATACCAAATCCATCCCCACTTGTGAATTCACCCTTGAAACTGAGCTAAGGGAGAAAAAGTCACAAGGGCAGCCAGGGTTTCCCAGGAATCACTGCCAAGTATAGGTTTCACATCTGACAAAAAGGATGTTAGGTAACTGACATCCCTCCCATAGCAAAGGCAAAGGTGTTTAAACAATTTTAAGAGCCAGAAAAGACTTGGTTTATACATTGATTTAGTCATAAAGTGTAATTTGTGGGTTGATAGTCTAATTCAATCTTGCACTGTTACGAGAAATAGAAAACACAACTAACTTTCATTCCTTGGGATGTAGCTGTCGTCTCAGTGAAAGCGTATGTCCCATGAGAAGACACAATTAGATCTGTCTTCTTAGAAATTTCCATTTCCTAGCGCTACTGTGATAAATTCCCTCCACATGCTAAAAACAGATACAGAGCAATGGTAGATAATGAAGATTTGAGGTTGCTGCTGAAACTCACAGGTTCAGTGGTAGCTGGAGAATCCTGCCTTCTCACTACAATGTGAGCAATTTCAGTACTTATTTTTACATGTCACCATTAATTCAATTGTCTCCCTCTCATATTTATTCATATCTTTTGAAAATGTTTATTTTATGGTCCCAAGAATAGCAGCACTGTTTACTCTTTGATCACTCATAGTTGCCTCAATTTATAACATTATGTGTATTGTTTTGCATTTAATCAGTTTTAAAACTTTAGAGCTTAGGGCTAAATCTTAGATTACCAAAACTGAGTGTGAAGAATATCAAAGTATCCACATTTGCAGGGAATTATTTTTTTTCTTTCATCTCTCCAACCAGGCAATTAAAAATAACAAAGAATTAATAAAAGACACAATAAGTTTTAATATTCAGAGTGGATGAGTTTCAGGATAATGAGGTCTTTAATATGACCTAATAATATTAATGTTCTCTTGGCTCTATTTTCTATCAGTCTCTGATAGTTTATTCTACAACCTTTACCAGGTTTTGTCATTGCTAAGTTGAATTTCTTCTTGCACACAAGCATAAGTATCACAAATTCTCAGGCTTCCACTCTATTGCTGACAATTAAAACAGTTCCTTGGACATACATGTTCTCAGCAAATATTTATTGAGTAAATGAACAAATGAATGCAATTGGGCAGACATCGAAAGCAATACAATAAACTTAGAGCCTTTGTTCATGTTATTCTTTTTAGGAATTTATTATAAGGTACGACATGAACAAAGTCATTCAGTGTAACATTTTTCACATCCCCAAACTAGAAGAGCTGACAGAATTCCCTGATAGATTAGATGTGGAACACAAAATAGAAGAGTAGGCAAAGTTGTGGCCTGAGCAACAAAGAAAGGTATTGTTATTGACCATGATGAGGAGATTATAGCAGTCTCCGTTTACCAAAAGAACTCTCAGAAGCTCAGTCTGACATATACTAAGTTTGGACACATTAAGAAATTAGAGACACCAGTTTGGGAGTCCAAAGGAGAAATACAAGCTAGTGGCATAAATTTAGTAGCCATCAGTCAGTCATGAAATTTCATCTAACCACCTAAAAATCCATGGCTGATCCATGTCAATGTATGGCAAAAACCACTACAATATTGTAAAGTAATTAGCCTCCAGCTAATAAAAATAAATGAAAAAATAATAATAAACATAAATAAAAAAGAAAAGAGACTCAAGGACAAGGTCCTGGGGCATTCAAGCACTTAGATATCCTGGGAACAAGGGAAGAATCAATAAAAGAAACCAAAAAGCAGTAGTTAGAAAAGTTGGAAGAAATTCACAAAAGTACACTGCCCTGGAATCCAAGAGAAGAAACTGTGGCAAGAAGGAGACCATGACCAATGGTGACAAATTCTACTGCTAAATAGGATGAGAGGTGAGAAATGGCTTTTGTTTTTCCTGGGGGTCACTGTTTGTTTTTCCTGGGGGTCATGGGGGTTACTGAGGAGAGGTTTCCTGTGTTCACAACAGTGTACAGGTTGGGCACAAGTTGTTAAAGTATCACAGGCAGAATGGGTATGATTTGGTTAATAGTGCTCTTGGAACCAAAATGTATGGCTTGGTGATAGGCAGAAAGTAGACATGGAAGGGAGGTCAACTGAGAGGATCAGTTGCATAACAGAAGCAATGGTGTTAGGTAAAGTTGTAAGGGTGACAAGGATATTCCAATATGCCTAAGCTAAGCTACTCTGAGGGTATATCCAACAGAATTTGCTGACAGATCAAATGTCGGTGTGAGAAATAGAGGAGAGTCAAGAATGACTTCTATGGCCTGTGCTTCATCTCATATTCTATTCCTCCTGGTGCTAACCAATGCACACAATCACTTCATGTTATCATCTGCAATATATGAGGATGTTCATCATTCCACTTAATAATAACAAAAGAGTACCACTTAAAGTGAGCTGAGCTTCCATAGACCCAGTACCTTACTCAATCATAACCATCTTCTTAGTACTAGATTAGTGATTGAAATTGGTCCTTAAGAAATATTATGTAACATATGTATTCAAAGACTTTTGTTCCTTTTCAAATATTCATTTTAGAAGTCAATGTAGTCTGATGATTTAGGCAGACTATTTTTTGAATTTCTGTTTTCATAAAGTTCTTTAAGACCATGTTTTATCCATAAAACAATAAAATGTGGCAATAGCAGAATATTAAAGACATAGAAAATATGATCTTTATTAACTAAAAAAATGTTATGACAGAGGGTTAAAGTTTGTCCCTGTTTTTGGAAAAAAAATTATATATGCCTATTGCATATATGTGGTGGAATGACTTACAGTTCATGCTTCCCTATATCCTAGACCATTGATGGTGGCTCCTATCACCATCAATGATAGGTGGCTCCTATCACTGTGGACAACAGAACAGAAGCAAATATGACTCAAGCAGAGACTTAACAAGTTCTTGTGTATTGGGACTTGCCCTCCTGTTGCTCTTAGGGCCCTCCAGAAATCATGCAAATCAGCCTGAGTTAGCATGCTCAATGATGAGAGATGTAGGGAGAGGCTTACGTCACCCTAGCCTTGACAGATGAAGCCATCATATGCTAGCCAGCCAGTCACCATGAGCTGACCACAAACACAAAATCAGTCAAGCATGGCTCAGCTCAAAAGAAATGCACAGCTAAACCCAATTCAAATATCCAACCTGCAAATTCATTATCTGTTATGGACCAAATGTTTGTGTCCCTGTCAAAATTCTTATGTTGAAGCTCTAACCCCCAATGTGATTGTAGTTAGAGATAGGGCCTTCACAAAGGCAATTAAGTTTAAATGAGGTCACAAGGCTTTCCAATGGAAAGACATCAGAGAGCTTATACAAAGAGACACCAGGGAAATACCTCTCTCAATTCCTCCATGAGACTCACTCACTCCACAGTGGTAATCATTTTACAATACATGAGTGTACAGTATCAACATATACCTTAAACTTACACAAAGACATATGTCAATTATATCTCCACAAAGCTGGAAAAATCTGCTCTCAGCAAATTGCAAGTATATGGTACAGTATTATTGCCAAATTTAGACTTAAACTGAAGGAAGTAGGGAAAACCACTAGGCCATTCAGGTATGACCTAAATAAAATCCCTTGACAAATAGATTCAAGGGATTAGATCTGATAGACAGTCCCTGAATAACTACTGCGGAGGTTCATGATACTGTGCAGGAGGCAGTGATCAAGACCATCCCCAAGAAAAAGAAATGCAAAAAGGCAAAATGGTTGTCTGACGAGGACTTACAAATAGCTGAGAAAAGAGAAGGGAAAGGCAATGGAGAAAAGGAAAGATATACCCATTTTATATACCCATTTATCTTCATTACCTCCACCATAGTTTGGCCTCAGGTCAAACAACAGGGAGGGAACACAGCCCTGCTCATCAACAGAAAATTGGATTAAAAATTTACTGAGCCCTGCCCATCAGAACAAGACCCAATTTCCCCCTCAGTCACTCTATTCCATCAGGAAGAAGGGAATGGCAAACCACTTCAGTATTCTTTCCTTGAGAATCCCATGAAAAGGCAAAAAGATAGGACACTGAAAGATGAACTCCCCAGGTCGGCAGGTGCCCAATGTGCTACTGGAGATCAGTGGAGAAATAACTCCAGAAAGAATGAAGAGACGGAGCCAAAGCAAAAACAACACCCAGTTGTGGATGTGACTGGTGATGGAAGTAAAGTACGATGCTGTAAAGAGCAATATTGCATAGGAACGTGGAATGTTAGGTCCATGAATCAAGGCAAGTTGGAAGTGGTCAAACAGGAGATGGCAAGAGTGAACACTGACATTTTAGGAATCAGTGAACTAAATGGACTGGAATGGGTTAATTTAACTCAGATGACCATTATATCTACTACTGTGGGCAAGAATCCCTTAGCAGAAATGGAGTAGCCATCACAGTCAATGAAACAGTCCAAAATGCAGTACTTGGATGCAATCTCAAAAATGACAGAATGATCTCTGTTCATTCACAAGGCAAACCATTCAATATCACAGTAATCCAAATCTATTCCCCGACCAGTAATGCTGAAGAAGCTGAAGTTGGAACGGTTCCATGAAGACCTACAAGACCTTCTAGAACTAACACCCAAAAAAGATGTCCTTTTCATTATAGGGGACTGGAATGCAAAAGTAGGAAGTCAAGAAACACCTGGAGTAACAGGCAAATTTGGCCTTGGAGTACAAAACGAAGCAGGGCAAAGTCTATAAGAGTTTTGCCAAGAGTCATAAAAACACCCTCTTTCTACAACACAAGAGAAGACTCTATACATGGACATCACCAGATGGCCAATACTGAAAACAGATTGATTATATTCTTTGCAGCCAAAGATGGAGAAGCTCCATACAGTCAGCAAAAACAAGACTGGGAGCTAACTGCTGCTCAGATCATGAACTGCTTATTGCAAAATTCAGATTTAAATTGAAAAAGTAGCAAAAACCACTAGACCTAAATCAAATCCCTGATGATTATACAGTGGAAGTGACAAATAGATTGAAGGGATTAGATCTCATGTCTATCAGGCAAAGGAGAAAAGGAAAGATACACCCATTTGAATGCAGATTTCCAAAGAAAAGCAAGGAGAGATAAGAAAGCCTTCCTCATCAATTAATGCAAAGAAATAGAGGAAAACAATGGACTGAGAAAGACTAGAGATCTCTTTAAGAAAACTAGAGCTACCAAGGGAACATTTCATGCAAAGATGAGCACAATAAAGTACAGAAATGGTATGGACCTAACAGAAGCAGAAGATATTAAAAAGAGGTCACAAGAATGCATAGAAGAACTATACAAAAAAGATCTTCGTGACCCAGATAACAACGATGGTGTGATCACTCACCTAGAGCCAGACATCCTGAAATGTGAAGTCAAGTGGACCTTAGGACACATCACTATGAACAAAGCTAGTGGAGGCGATGGAATTCCAGTTGAGCTATTTCAAATCCTAAAAGATGATGCTGTGAAAGTGCTTCACTCAATATGCCAGCAAATCTGGCAAACTCAGCAGTGGCCGCAGGACTGGAAAAGGTCAGTTTTCATTCCAATCCCAAAGAAAGGCAATGCCAAAGAATGCTCAAACTACCGCACAATTGTACTCATCTCACACACTACCAAAGTAATGCTCAAAATTCTGCAAGCCAGGCTTCAACAGTACATGAACTGTGAACTTCCAGATGTTCAAGCTGGATTTAGAAAAGGCAGAGGAACCAGAGATCAAATTGCCAACATCTAATGGATCATTGAAAAAACAAGAGAGTTCCAGAAAAACATCTACTTTTGCTTTATTGACTACGCCAAAGCCTCTGACTATGTGGATCACAACAAACTGGAAAATTCTTAAAGAGATGGGAATACCAGACCACCTGACCTTCCTCCTGAGATATCTGTATGCAGGTCAAGAAGCAACAGTTAGAACTGGACACAGAACAACAGACTGGTTCCAAATTGGGAAAGGAGTACATCAAGGCTGCACATTGACACTCTGCTTATTTAACTTATATGCAGAGTACATCATGTGAAAGGCTGGGCTGAATGAAGCACAAGCTGGAATCAAGATTGCTGGGTGAAATATCAATAACCTCAGATATACAGATGACACCACCCTTATGGCAGAAAGCGAAGAAGAACTAAAAAGCCTCTTGATGAAAGTGAAAGAGGAGAGTGAAAAAGTTGGCTTAAAACTCAACATTCAGAAAACTAAGATCATGACATCCAGTCCCATCACTTCATGGCAAATAGATGGGGCAACAATGGAAACAGTGAGAGACTATTTTGGGGGGCTCCAAAATCACTGCTGATGGTGACTGAAGCCATGAAATTAAAAGACACTTGCTCCTTGGAAGGAAAGCTATGATTAACCTAGACAGCATATTAAAAAGCAGAGACATTACTTTGCCAACAAAGGTCTGTCTAGGCAAAGCTATGGTTTTTCCAGTAGTCATGTATGGATGTGAGAGTTGAACTATAAAGAAAACTGAGCACCGAAGAATTGATGCTTTTGAACTGTGGTGTTGGAGAAGACTTTCGCAAGTCCCTTGGACTGCAAGGAGATCCAACCAGTCCATCCTAAAGGAAATCAGTCCTGAATATTCATTGGAAGGACTGATGTTGAAGCTGAAACTCCAATACTTTGGCCACCTGATGCGAAGAACTGACTCATTAGAAAAGACACTGTTGCCAGGAAAGATTGAAGACCGGAGGAGAAGGGGCCGATAGAGGATGAGATGGTTGGACGGCAGCATGGACGTGAGTTTGAGTAAACTCCGGGAGTTGGTGATGAATAGGGAAGACTGGCATGCTGCAGTCCATGGGGTCGCAAAGAGTTGGACAAGACTGAGCGACTGAACTGAACAACATATATATAAGATTTTTAATTAATGGTAACTCTCTTCCACTTGAATCTTCAGCTCAATTGTTCATTATTCCCGTACAGTCATACAATACATTCATCTATCCTCAAATACATTCTGACATGATTCAACTCTAGGTCTTTTGAGTCTGGACCATCCAGCATATGGCCTGAAGTGACATGCAGCTCATCGGGATTAATAGGAAAAACATTACTTCACTAGCTGCATCACGTTCAACACATTTGTAAGAAATTTTAGAGTTCGGATGAAACAAGGAAGAAACAGGTTCAACTGGTCACAGATTTAATGCCTATATTAAAAGGTAGAAACATTTTAAATAAAGTTTCATGTCAAAAGAAAAGGTTGATGAATCTGGCTGTAGTAAAATCATTTGTTACAGAACTTCATATGGCACAATTTTCAGGTTGGATCATTCCAAGCGTGAGGTTGGAGGTGGCCTACATTTTCCATTTATTATTTTTAAGATGCTGAGATAAATTTTGGATATGTTTATTGCTTTAATGCAATCATATGTCAATGTTGAAAAGTTTTACTAAGGTACCTTCACAAACCAAAGTATCTGGGGGAGCTGGAGGACTCGTAAACACCCAGTGGTTTATAGGATTTTGGTTTCTTATTGATATGATAAGACAGGAGGAAACAATAAACTTAAAGGTTTAAGTTTAAAAGAATATTCAGGAAAAGAAGAGAGAGAGCATAATAATTTATTCACATTTGGATAGAGTAGATGACATGCAGATACTGAATTTATTTTCCATTACCAAATTGCCTTGAAATCAATAATTTGGTGGGAATTATGTTAGAATTTTTAAAGACATTCAAGGATTTACTTTTAAAAATTGTATACATGGTGATGAATATTAAAAGAATTATTGTGGTGGTCATTTCACAATTTATACACATATTGAGTCATTATGTTGTATACTTGAAACTATAAAATGTTATGTATCAATTATACCACAAGAGAAAATTAAATAAAATGAAAAAGTATGAATCGTAAGAGTCTTACAGCCATCGTTGAATGTAAACCTTGTAAAGGATTTGTGCTCAGTCATGTCTGACTCTTTGCGACCCCATGGACTGTAGCCCATCAGGCTCCCCTGACCATGGGATTTTCCAGGAAAGACCACTGGAGTGGGGTGCCATTTCCTACTCCAGGGAATCTTCCAAACCCAGGGATCGACCCGAGTCTCTTGTGTCTCCTGCATTGGCAGGCAGATTCTTTACCACTAGTGGCAAAACCTTAGGATATGTCTAAGTTAAGAAACACCTTCCCCACTGATATGGTATAATTTTAAGAGGATCTGCCGAAACTAAAAGCAAACTGTACTCACCCAAAAGGCAGACCCATTGGAAAAGACTCTGATGATGGGAAAGACTGAGGGCAAGAGGAGAAGGGGGCGTCAGAGGATGAGATGGTTAGATAGCATCACTGACTCAATGCACATGAGTTTGAGCAAGCTCTGGGATATAGGAAAGGATGGGGAAGCCTGGCATGCTGTAGTTCATGGGGTCACAATGATTCGGACACAATTTAGCGACTGAACAACAACAAATACATTGTATATTCTGAAAGAACTTCATGACCTTGACATTAATTGTACTTACCAATCACACAGTCTCTAAACCCACTGTATTTCACTCCAAAACTGTTCTAATTCCCTTCTCTTGATTCCTTTCTCTTTCATTTGAAGAGGCCCAAACTGGAGCATGATTATAATGTCAAATTTCAAGCAAATCTGTCAATGAAGATAGCTCTGTTATGTCTCCAGGGCCCATCCACACTATTCATGAAATGAAAGTGCTGCTTCAGGGGCAAATTAAGTATTTTGAAATAATTCATCCAACTCTATTTTCCTCTGAGGAATTTCAATGTGCCTCAGATGCCAGATATGATGTTTATCAATATGTCTTGACATCAGAATTTGCATGACCTGTTAAGCTTCTAGGAGCAGCATTTCTATACATAGTTATTACTGTAAATTTTCTGCTTTTTTTAACCTGAATGTTTTATTAAATTGACTTCAAAGAGGTAATAAACATGTATTCTTTTGACAATATGCTTGATCTGAGAATCTCATTTTTTGACATCATCCAACATTTTGGTAGAGATTACAGACCCTGTTTCTCCATTGGCTCATCATTCACACACATCTAGTCTAGATAATTAAAGGCATTGGCTTTATTTCTTTTTTCCCTTGAAAGGCTCAATACAAAATTCAAGGACTCTGTATCCTGTTGTTAGTATACAACCTCTTTGTCCTCTCAGTCTTACTTGTCCTTTTAGCATTGCTGAGGATTCTAGGGATTCTTGAAAGGAATATTAATACAGATTTAATTAATCAATGACATAATTAAACCATTAAATCCAGGACAAGGGTGAGGTATAAACAGCCAAATTTTAATAATGAGTTTTCAAAAGGATGTAAGAAAAATGCTTTCATGTGTATTGTAAATTTTCCTTTCAGTCCAAATAAATGCTGTAGACAAAAGACCCCCTGATCACTCTCCAGAGAATAATTGGACCACATAGCTTAATGATGATGAGTTAGGAACTTACATTTAAAAATTATATAAAATAATAATAATAAAGTTAAAGAATCACATTGATGTCAAGCTATCAGGTTTTCCCAATATTTCTGTAAATTACCGTTGAGAGTATTTGGGGATTGGTAGGCAGTTTAGGGGAGAAAAATGCCAAATTACTAAAAATACTCCACTTCCCTCATATCAAAGTTGGGCACCATCACCCATCTTCATTTATACACAATAGCCACATAATAATAGCCACCGACTTATCATTTCCTTGATATACATATGTTGAACAAAATATATCTGCTTACGTATTTCAAATAGCCTACACTCACTCACATATAGCCACGTTACAAACCTACATACACAGAGATTTCAATGCAGTCTCCTACAAGCTGAACTGAGGAGGTTGTCTAAATTCAGAATTGTAAAAAAAAATGTTTTAACTGCATTGATTTTTTTTCCCATTAATTTTTGGCATCAAAGGTGTTTCTCTGCCAGCTGCACCCAGGTAGCCTACAAAATACTGAGTACTCAATTTCAAAACACAAATGCCTAATTCTAGTGCTTCTTGGGGGGTATTTAATGCTGTGACATAATAAATGCCATCATTTTGCTTAGGAGGAGAAATCCTCCCTATGTTAGGAACTGTAAAACTTCTTACATCACCACTCTTACAGTCAAACCACAAGGAACCTGTGTGAAGCAAATGTGACTCTTTTAGAGAGACTGAACCTCACCATTGTACTATGGGGTTGACTTTCTGAGGCTGGGCTTCCCTTGTGGCTCAGCTGGTAAAGAATTCATCTGCAATGCAGGAGACCTGGGTTCGATCCCTGGGTTGGGAAGATCCCCTGGAGAAGGGAAAGGCTACCCACTCCAGTATTCTGGCCTGGAGAATTCCATGGACTGTAGTCCATGGGGTCGCAAAGAGTCGGACACGACTGATCAACTTTCACTTCACTTCACTTCTGAGATAGTAGGAAAGGCCCAGTACTCTTTGAGATCTATGATAATTATAATAATAGTTCAGGATAACACTTAGCACTTATTGAGTGTTTACCAGGCCCTGTTTTAAGCACTGTCTTGGCTACACTCCCCTGGAAACAGACCCTGAAAAGTGGTATGCAGTAGTTCTTCTGGTGATCCTCTTACTATCAACTCCAGTGAGGGGATGAGGAAAACAGGACTGGTCAGCAAGACAATCTGAGTAGCACAGTGACAACAAGAGCCCTAGCCAATGCCATGGGGAGCTTGGAAGTTTGATGGCCATTCAGAGTTGTCCTGAATTAAAACAAGAGGACCAGACAAAGTTAAGCAAATTTCGGACTTGTGCTGACCTGCAAGATGCAGCATAACCTTATTTGATGCAGTTCCCTCCAGGTAAGGGTGATTCCCAAAGGATGACTCATCTGTGAGCTGGTAGCTGCCAATTCCCAGCACTTGTAAGAATGAATTTCTTAGTCCTGAAGCGGATATATGTGTGGTGATCCACAACACCTCCCTCATGTGTCTTTATGTACTATTTCACCTAATTCTCACCACCATCTGACAAAGCACACACTATTCTTACCCCACTTTATAGATGAGAAAACTGACACTTAGTTATTAATAACTTCGGGAGCCAGGACTTGAGCCCAGTTAAAGTCTTTAGTCCCCATCCTCTAAAGGCAAGGGACTACCTCTACCCTCAACTATTGTTTGATGAACTTACTTAAGAAGACAAGGGGAAGTAACAGATTATTTCAACTTTATAATATGGACAAAAAAATGTCTAGCTTTAGAAAGGGATTGAAATCCACTGAGAACATAAGATTTATTTTAATAATCATAAACCATCACTGGGTTTCTCAATTTCCCTGCCAACTAAAACTCCAACTTGAGTTAAAGCTGTGTAATGGGTAGAAGTACATTATATAATACTTTGTACTTCAGCAAAAGTTTAAATGTTTTCAAATTAGCATTTTCTTAAAAGTAAAAATACTAGAGTGGCTTATACAACTCAACAACCAAAAAACAAACAACCCAATCAAAAAATGGGCAGGAGAACTAAATAGACATTTCTCTAAAGAAGACATACAGATGGCCAATAGGCACATGGAAAGATAATCAACATCATTAATTTATTAGAGAAATGCAAATCAAACCTACAATGAGGTACCACCTCACAACAGCCAGAATGGCCATCATAAAAAAAGTCTACAAATAAAAAATCCTGAAGAGGGTGTGGAGAAAAGGGAACCCTCCTACACTATTGGTGGGAATGTAAGCTGGTTTTCATGTAAAACTGTTTTCCACTATGGAAAACAATACAGAGGTTCCTCAAAAAATTAAAAATAGAATTACCATATGATCCAGCAATTCAACCACAGGGCATATATCCTGAAAAAAGTATAATTCAAAAAGATAAATGCACTTCTATGTTCAGAGAAGCACTATTCACAATAGCCAAGACATGGTGGCAACCTAAATGTCCACTGACAGATGAATGGATAAAGAAGATGTGGTACATATAGACAAAGGAATACTGTTCCTGTTGTTCAGTAGCTCAGTCATGTCCAACTCTTTGCAACCCCATGGACTGCAGCACGCCAGGATTCCTTGTCCTTCACTACCTCCCAGAGTTTACTCAAATTCATGTCCATTGAGTCGGTGATGCTATCTAACCATCTTATCTAACCATCTATCCAACCATCTTATCTAACCATTTTATGGCTGAGTAATATTCCAGTATGAAAAGGCAATTGACTATTACTCAGCCATTAAAAAGAATGAAGTAATGCCATTTGCAGCAACAAGGAGGCAACTAGAGATTATCATACTATCAGTAAGTAAAGTAAGTCAGAAAGAGAAAGACAAATACCATATGGTGTCATTTATATGTGGAATCTTAAATGTGACACAAATGAATCTTATCTATGAGACAGAAGCAGAATTATGGACATAGAGAACAGACTGGTGGTTGCCAGGGGCGGGGGCAGGGTGATGCGGCAGGGGCAGAGAATGGGAAAGGGATGGAGTGGGATACGGGATTAGCAGATGTAAGTTCTTATATGTGGAATGGAATGGATAAACAACAAGGTCCAACTGTACAGCACAAAGATCTATATTCAATATCTTATGATAAACCATAATGGAAAGAATATTGAAAAAGAATGTATGTGTGTGTGTGTGTGTGTGTGTGTGTGTGTGTGTATAAAACTGAATCACTCTGCTGTACAGTAGTAATTAACACAACATTGTAAATCAACAATACTTCAATGTCCCAATAAAAATTTTTAAAACTTAGAACTAAAGTGGCTTATAGGTGAGTTCTATATGATATTAAGGGGGGAAAGTTAATTTCAATTTCTAAATCTAAAGTGTACCAGGTGAAGAGAAAAAAACATGAAAAGCTCTCTAATGCACTTTATGAAGCCAACAGGGCTTTAATGTTAAACCTGATAAGCATTAGAAGTATTGCCCAACATCAGTTATGGATAGAGATGAAACAGTCAAAATAAAATATTAGGAAATAAAGGTAGAAGACTAACATATTATGTCCAGGCAGGGTTTATTCTAGGAATGCAAGGATGGATCAGTCATTATAAAAGATATCAGCAAAATCCATTCTATCAAAAAGTAAAGTAGGAAAGCCTCATAATAATATCCATAAATGCCAAATAACCATTTGATAAAACTCAGAGCTTTATTAATAAAAGTACCACACAAAGCAGGAATAAAAGGAAACTACTTATGATAGACTTCTTACCAAAAACCAAAACAAATATACACTAAATGTTAGTCACTAAAACAACTGCCACTATACATTAGGAAATAAGAGCATCTGTCTTTAGGGATACAACTCTTGCAACATCAGTGTGTTAGTTTCCTAGGTCTCTTAAAACAAAGTCCCTAAAACAACATAAACAGACTTAAAACAACAGAAATATATTACCTCACAGTTCTGAAGGTAAGAAGTCTGAAATCAAGGTGTTGGCAGGGCCACTCTCTCCCAAGCCCTCCTTGCTTCAGATGGCTGTTGGCAATCCTTGATGTTCCTTGGCTTGAAGATGGATCACCCCAATTTCTGCCTCCATCTTTACAAGGCCTTCTCCTCTCTGTGTCTGTGTTCATGTATCCCTCTTCCTACAAGAATAGCAGTCATTGGAACAGGGCTCACCTTAATTCAGTATGACCTAATCTTATTTTTGATTACATATGTAAAGACAGGTAATGACTTCAATGTATTTTTTAGGTGACATAATTCAATGCACAACAATATATATACAAGTTAAAATTCACATGAACTTTGGAACAGCAATCCTACTTCTGGAAATCTCCATTTAAAAAAAGCCTTATTCTAGAACTGCCATATGACCCAGCAATACCACTTCTGGGCATACACACTGAGGAAACCAGATCTGAAAGAGACACGTGCACCCCAATGTTCATCACAGCACTGTTTATAATAGCCAGGACATGGAAGCAACCTAGATGCCCATCAGCAGATGAATGGATAAGGAAGCTCTGGTATATATACACCATGGAATATTACTCAGCCATTAAAAAGAATTCATTTGAATCAGTTCTAATGAGATGGATGAACCTGGAGCCCATTATACAGAGTGAAGTAAGCCAGAAAGATAAAGATCATTACAGCATACTAACACATATATATGGAATTTAGAAAGATGGTAACGATAACCCTATATGCAAAACAGAAAAAGAGACACAGATGTACAGAACAGACTTTTGGACTCTGTGGGAGAAGGCGAGGGTGGGATGTTTCGAGAGAACAGCTTGTATATTATCTATAGGGAAACAGATCACCAGCCCCAGGTGGGATGCATGAGACAAGTGCTCGGGCCTGGTGCACTGGGAAGACCCAGAGGAATCGGGTGGAGAGGGAGGTGGGAGGGGGGATCGGGATGGGGAATACATGTAAATCCATGGCTGATTCATGTCAATGTATGACAAAACCCACTGCAATGTTGTGAAGTAATTAGCCTCCAACTAATAAAAATAAATGAAAAAAAATTTAAAAAATAATAAAATAAATAAATAAAATAAATTTTAAAAGCCCTATTCTTAGGATATAAAAGATTATGGGTATATACAAACACACACACATACACATATAATGTTTAATGTTTATTTTAATGTTGAAAACAAACTAGATGACATGAAGAGATGAACTGTGGTATATTTTTACCATGCACTACATGCAGAGATTAAAAAATATATTAAAAGAACAAATTAGAGTTGGGGTAGCTGGCATGGAGGATTCTTTACAAAGTAAATGATAAGAAATGAGAAATTCAAGATGCAGAAAACTTTGCATTCAGTATGATCTTAATTTTCTAAAACAATTAAACAGAATTCCTATAGCAGTATATATACTCTGACATATGCTAAGGTTGTGAAGAAAAATCAAGGACTCAAAGTTGTTAACATGGGTTACTTTCCTGGGAGAATAGAATGGGAGTAAGAACAATAAAAGAAGAAAAGGAGAAGCAAACAAAAATCAAAAGAGAAAAGAATGCACTAAAAATCCATGTAAGAATATAAAACATTCACACTCATGTAGAGTTTCATAGGGGTGTGTGTGTGTGTGCGTGCACACACATCTGTATAAAAACTCGCCATCCAGGACTAAATAATTGAGTGAAAAAACTGTTGTAAATATTCTTACATAAAGATTCCTTAAATGAGCAGACTTGGATGACTACTAGAGTGGAGAAATACAGGTACTTATGCTCCCCTATATAGCTTGGTCAAGGTATTTATCAGAGTATAAAGGTGGATGAAAAAAACCAAATAAGTAAGTAATGAATGCATGTTAATGGCAAAACCTTAAAAAATAATTTTAAACATACACAATAACACTTTTTACATGTCCTGTGTGTGCAAAGTAATATTTTAAGAAAGTGAAACTAAGTTCCTCTAATGGAACATAGTAGAAGAATATTCCATGGTGTTCTGCAGATAGTGTTGTGATTTCTGCGTACTCTTCCCCACTGGATTAATATGAAAACTTCAGTTCTATAATATCCTACTCATTGCCAGGTCTATAAGTGAAGCATGAAGTTAAAGTAGTCACGTATTTTCTGGGGAAAAGGTGATGGGGGCGGCAGATAAAATTAATAAGACTACTTAGCTATGGAATTTCGTCAGATGGAAGCTGATAAGGGAAGGGACAGTGTTAGCTGGAGGGCTTCCCCGGTGACTCAGCAGTAAAGAATCCACCTGCAATGTAGGAGACTTGCAGGAGACATGGGCTCGATCCCTGGGTTGGCAAGATTACCTCGAGGAGGAAATTGCAACCCACTCCAATATTCTGGCCTGGAAAATCCCATGGACAGAGAAGCCTGGCGGGCTACAGTCCATGGGGTGGCAAAGAGTCAGACACAATTTAGCGACTGAGCACACACGCAGTCTGAGCTGGGAAAAAAAAAATCTGAAACAGAGTAGAGAAAACCCAGAGTACTTTGAATATGTGCATTCGTGAATTTATCCTAATTTCCTCAAATTATGGGGCTAAATATGCAGGAAACCAGACTTTTATCTGTACTTTTTCCCTGCTACTACACCAGAATTCACCTGGGCAGAGATTAACTGGAGCATTTAACGCTGAAAGGGTCTTACACTGTCAGAAGCATCTTTCTGAGAAGTAAAAACCTAACAGAATCTATTAAATAAAATACAAATTAACACATTTCCCCCAAAGCAACAGCACAAGTGAATATCCATGCTGAGTAAGGCATTTTATTAATCCTTATGAATATGACATGATAAGTTTCCTTAAAGTGTGTCTAGTCTAGGAAAGTAATTGTCTTATGTCCACAATTAACCACAATTCAAACAGAGAAGACAAACTTGTAGTAGAAGAACAAAGGATATGTTAGGAGAGCAAAAAATGAAATGTAATTATGTCCAAACTGGGTAACATAAAACTTAGTATGCATAAGTAATCCCAATAAATATTCCCCTACTACTCTACGAAAGCCCAATAATATTAAATATTATGAAATACTGCTTGTTCCTACTGTGTTTAATAGTTGCAGTCTTTAAAAGTATCCGCATGTGAAGGGCACAGTTGATCAATGGGCAACATTTTTAAGCACTCACTTTGTGCAAGAGGCTGCCCTGGGAAGGACACCTTATTAAGCTGAGAAGCAGGTGTGCATTCTTTCGTACTAAGAATAGTACAGGCAGTTACATCAAATTGTCAGCATCATGCTAACGGCAGCTGGTTCCTTGAGTGCTAAAGAGTCTTTATGTGGTGTAAAACTCTTGAAAGTTGAGTTTTAGTCCTAATGCTTTCCTTTGTGTCAGCCTCACGTGCTTGGACAAATCATTTATCTTTTTTGAATTCCAAGAAGAATTCAAAACCCATTGGTAATAATTGTTTATGACGATTATAAAATGACAAAAAAAATACAGCATATAAAAAGTGCTTTTATATGAATGTGTGACATCATTATTAAAATAATTACTATGTACAGTAGAAGGCTGATAAAGGAGTTAAACATTAAGTTTGTTCAAAATGACAACTTCTGGGGATAAATGGAAATGGCAGGTAATGTGTTTTTTAGCCATCCCTACCATTAGTAGACAAGGAAGTGAGCCAGACTTTCAGCTATGTCATGAACTCTGAATGACCTTTAGAGAGTCATATAGCCAAATCAATCTGAAAACCCCTAACATGAAAGGGATGGGAGAAATAATCTCTAAATTTATTTCAACTTTCAACTTAATAATAACGAATCTGATGACTGAGGTAAATATTTTGTGGATTTTATACACAAATGTGGATATATATATATACCCAAATGTGGATGTTTAAAATAATGAATATTTGAATCTTAGACAATAGTAGAATCTAAATTAGGAGACAAGTGGCCACTGACTGACAATTTGAAAATAAGATGCCACCATTTATTAAAAAGTGCATTTCAGGAACTTTGGTTTCAGCTCAGACATCTAAAGAGCTTGGAATCATCATTCCCATCCTCACAAAAAGAAATAGCCAAACTGATTATCAAGAACTTTTCTTGGACAGATCGGAGAACTGCGATTGCTGGTCATATTACCATCCTAAAATATAAAGAGATGACCTTTTCCAGAGAAACAATTCTGTCATTTACTTATCTGGAGCTGAAGCCACTGGGCAGGTGCCATGTAAGCTAGAAAATTAAACTAGAAAATTTGATGACTTGCTAGAGGGTAGGTATAGACTATCATGAGACTGAGAAGGTCTTGAGAGCTGAAGTCATGGAGAAGGGCCTACATTTTTACAGGTTTTACTTAAACAAACCCACCAGGCTCTTAGTGAATCAAAAATCCCAAGAAAGTGCCTCACCTAGCCACAGGACCCTAGCTGGTGGAAGGGAAGAGAAGCCATTGTGAAATCCGCCCTTCTCTCCTAGGCAACAAAAGGCTTAATCTCCAAGAGGTCTGCCATAGCTGGCATCAGGGAAACATTCAAGCTGGGTGAAGGGAACACTAGTCTGCCACAGACTCCCTGTGTCACTTAAAGAAAAAAAAATTAAATGTACAGGGGATAGGACTTTAATTATATGTACTGGGGACACTGGAGGACAACCACTACAAGGGGGAAGGATTAGAAGGCATGTGGTAAAAAAGCTCTACCTCTAGAGAAGGGAGAGAAACTTGTGAAAGCCACCTCCCCTAGGCACAGGCCCATAGCATACTCCAAAGACTAGGATTTAATCAGAATTAGAGAAAGCTTTCCTACCACAAGGGGCTTTCCTTGTGGCTCAGATGGTAAAGAATCTGCCTGCAATGCTGGAGAACTGGGTTCAATCCCTGGATCAGGAAGATCCCTTCTGGAAGTGCATGGCAACCCACTCCCAGTATTCTTGCCTGGGAAATCCCATGGATAGAGGAACCTGGCAGGCTACAGTCCATAGGGTCACAAAAGAGTTGGACACAACTGAGCAACTAAATCCCTACCACAAGCCCTACTACTAAACCATAATAATAAGCCTCCAAAATATAAACAGTTTGTTAAGAAAATAAATTACATATAAAGAGGGCAGATCACATGCTAAGCAACAGTATCAGCAAAAAAATGGGGAAGGGAGGACACAAGAAACTTACAGAGGTGACAGAGACAGACAGGTCTATCACCTTGACTGTGAGGATGGTTTTACAACTGTATGCATATATCCAAACTCATCGAATTGTATATGTTAAATATGTGTGGTTTTTATATTAATCATACATCAATAAAACTATTTAAATAATAAATTATATTGTCATCTTAAAAAAAGCAGCAGCACTGCAGGAAGGAAAAAGAGATCAATTGTTCCAGTCAGAGGCTTGGACCCACCACAAGCCAATCCTTCACATGCCAAGATCACAGGTTTCATTTCACACAGAAAGATGGCCAGAGAGTGACCTTGGGGTCAACAGCGGAGAAGATCTCTTCTGAGACTCAGATCTGAATAGCATACTCCAAAGGACAGGAGATTCTGAATACTCAGTGGGAGAAATGAGGTTGGAACTATGTAGGTCATAAGGAAGCAAACTTCAAAAGATTGTTTTAAAGGGAGCCAATAACATATATGTATAGAGCTCCTGGTAAGAGTCCACTAGGACCAAAGGATCCAGGAGGTGGGCTTGGTTTGCCCAGGGCAGGAAATCCTTCAGTGCCTTGGTAGACACTTTACTGCATATCTCCAACTACTGAGTTCAGATTCTCTCTAAACATCCAAAGCCTGGTTTATTCATCACTTTACATCCCACCACTTCATTTGTGACCTAGGAACTCTAACCATTTCTTAGTTAAGTTGCTTTATCTATAATACTCAGATAATACTATATTTCATAATCAAAAGGTAGGGATTTAAAATGCATGGCCATTGACAGTTCTTGCAGCACTTCATTTCCTCCATGGTGAAGATGCATAAATAGTCACTTGCTGGAGGTTTCAAGCGTTTCTGCATTCACTCTGGTCATTTCTCTCCCTTTAGGAAGGACTGCTTCCTCTCTTGGAATTCCTTCCTTCTATGCTACATTAGTCAAATTTCTTATTACTTGCAGTTTATAAATAACTAAATAATGGGATTTGTGCTAATATATAAATGATACCTACTTGTGGAGGGTGAGAAGGAAGATCTTTTGATCAGAGAAAGTCAAATAGATCTTTTCTGTTAAGCTTCAATGTCATCCTCATTCCTAGCAGTGAAAAACCTTTCCTGAGAAGGTAATTCATCCAGTGAACTTGCATTCATATGCGATATCAGGAATAAGTGTGTGGCTGGTCTCTGTTGTTTTTTCTTTCTCCGTACACCATATTTCTATTAATCTTTCCTTGGGACAAAAATGAAACATTCTCACAATGTGATGACTTATTAAAAACTGCATGAGTTACTTTTTCTAACACTTCTTTAGAATTGCATTCATTTATCCCTATAAACTCCAAAGGCTCTGAAAGACATGAATGAGCCTCACATTACTGTATTTTTTAAAATCTATTAATTATTCAAAGTGTGCTACGGGGTGTTTCAGAGACACAGCAATGTATTTCAATAGATAGTTCCAAATATCTTCTTTGGTTGTTTAATATTTATGATGCTTCTACAGTATGTTCTCACCTTTATAAAATGTAATGGCCCTAGATCTCTTCTATGAAACATCACTTGCCTCACAATAAATAAATGGATGTAAAAGCTAAGCTAACTAACAAGTTCATCTTACAAGATTAGCATCCTAAAGCAATTTGTAAAATGGAGAAAAATCTAAAACTATCTAGTGTTAATAAAAATAGCACCTTATATTTCTAATGCTTTATACGTTATAAATCACCCTTTCACAAAGTAACTTCTTTGATTCTTACAACTCCAAGACTTAGTTAAAACAGGTATGTTATTTCCATTTCATAGATAAGGCAAATGAAGCTAAGAAAAATGTCATAACTTCCCCAAAGTACATATATTGAAAAGGATAATGGGAATAATAACCAAAAAACTAGTCTTTGATATCTGATCCTATGATCAATGTCAGGTTACAGAACTTTTAATGGAATTACTTATAGTAGTATGAAAATTGTATCACTCTGTTCCAGAGGAAATTGGAATATAACTTAAGGCAATTTTGTAATCATATATCTATCTTTCTATCTCTACATTAGGAAGTACTTGCAAGTTCACTCACTCACTTTCACATTACTGTTAAAAAAGAAGTATAAACAAGTAGAGCTCACTGTGATTGTTGTCTTTGTTCATTGGTATCACCTTAAAAGATGGACAACTGTCTCCCCAAATTAATATGTTCAGAAGAAATTGGAGTCATCTCCCAGATATTCATCTTTTAAGCCTACAGATGCCTAGTAGATACTCTAAATTAATATTCCTTGAAATTCTGGTGTAATTTGTGTATGATAAAGGGGTTCCTTACCCTCATAAATACTTCAAAGGTGAAGAAAGGGAGCTTGGAGGAGAGGGCGAGGCTCGAACACCAGCCCTGTTTTCCAGGTATGGTGACTATATACATAACAGAAACAGAGGATAGTAAAAGGAAGGTCAGTACACTGCAGTCTTTTAGTTATAGTTCTATATCTACCTCACTAATCAACTTCCATCTTTCACCATTCATCCCAGCCATCTCTCCAAGTATTAGTAGAAAATACATTTCACCCTACTTCATGTATATTCAAGACAACCACTTTCCAATATTTAGATTAGCCCAAATAGTTCACTATTTAGAGAAGATGAACTTGCAAAAGGGCTTCGCAGGTGGCTCAGTGGGTAAAGAACCCGCCTGCCAATGCAGGAGACATGGGTTTGATCCCTGGGTCAGGAAGAGCCCCTGGAGGAGGGCATGGTAGCTCATTCCAGTATTCCTGCCTGGAGAATCCTATGGACAGAGGAGCCTGGTGGGCTACAGTCCATGGGGTCGCAAAGAGTTGGACATGACTGAAGCTACTGAGAATGCACACAACTTGCAAAACACGATAGTATATCCTAATGAGAAAACATAAACTATCTTTCCATGAACTCTAAGTACTTCTTTTGAAATAAAATGACAGATCTTTAGTTGCTCATCTATTTTGTAGGGCAATGAACTGTCCTTCACACAATAATACTTGTCATAATTGTTGGTTTTCAATACTACTACTTAACAACATAAATAGTATAAATTCATGATTATTATACCAAAGTTCATAATTAGCTAAACTAGGATAAAATTAAGTTTTATCATCTAACCTTGAGATCTGCCAAATTTTGATTTTTTTTACATGCTCTATGATATGTCTTTAATTTGTAGCTATGAAACAGGGAAAATTTTTATCAGTAAATAATTGCAGATTATAGCAAAAAAAAAACCCAGTTACTTAATTCGTTTGGGGTGATCATTGCAGATTTTGAAGTCCAACAGATGAACCAGTGGGAGTTTTATTTCCTTATCAGTATTTGGAATTCTATTACAGAAAACAGTGATAAAAGAATCCATTCTATGAATTTTTCACGTTAAACTCCCAGTACTTATAAAAAATTTTTGGAAATAAATGTCTGGTATAAAAAGGTATATATCCTTTCCCAAAGTTAAATTAAAGGACATAATATTCCTTAGTAACAGATGTTCTAAAGATAGATTTAAGAGACATCAAGAATATTGCGCGTCCTTATAGAAAACCAGTATGTCGCTACCAATCTTGCGCAGTATTACTCAGATCACTTCTCTGTCCACAGTTCTGAAAAATTCTGTCAATTTTACAAAGACTGACTTACTAGCTATCTTAATGTAGGTGTCATATTTCTTTTTCTTTGCTATGTTTTAGCCCTTTCAGTATTACTTTTAACAATATCACCTGTGTTTGTCATCTGAATATCATGTATAACCTCTTCACTGCTTTGCAAGTTCTATAGTATTTTCGAAACATACTCATTCCTTAGCAATCCCCTGACAACAGATATCACCCTCTATGTACCACCCAATTTCTCACTCCCTCTTCACAGAAAAATTTTGGGGAAATTTGGATTTAGTGTCATTAACACTTCTCAGTAACTCAATTATCAAATGAACAAGACTTCCTCATTGCTAAACCCGACATTCCCATCTGTTTCTTTGTATATTTCTCAGCAATAGTATCACTGTCCACTTCCTACTTCTTAAAAGCTTTCCTTCTCTGCCCTTCATTACACAGCACTTCTTCCTGACCCATGAGCCATTCCAACTCATTCTACTTTAGTGCTGGCTTCTCTATAAGGTCTCCAAAACTCAATTAGTGACCTTCTGATTTTCTGTATCTTTCCAGTCAAATCTTCTGGATTTTAATACCATTTCTGTGTACTTTTGACTTTCAAACTTATTGCCTGTGACTGAGACCTACCTAGTTGTTTACCAGACTTATGTACGCGTGTGTGCGTGCTCAGTCGCTTCAGTTATGTCTGACTCTTTGCAACCCCATGGACTGTAGCCTGGCAGGCTTCTCTTTCCATGGGATTCTCCAAGCAAGAATACTGGAGTGGGTTGCCATGCCCTCCTACAGGGGATCTTCTCCACCCAGGGACTGAACCCACATCTCCACCGTCTCCTGCATTGGCAATTTCTTTACCACTAGCGCCACCTGGGAAGTCCAGACCTATGTATACATCTAGCAATTTGATACAACCACTTGGATATTGCACTGGGCATGCATTCACAGGACATTCCAGAAGTGAACTCTTGATTTCACCCTCTACCATAACTGCTTTTCCCTAAAAGTTTCCAACCTTAATAAACAAATTTAAGTACCAGAAAAGGGGAGCGATTACTGCGTCAAAGTCTTCAAAAAAGCAGAACAAGAATTAGATCTAGTATACACATTGAAAGTTAATCTCTGCTGGGCGAACTGTCAGTTCATGGTGACCAAAAGGAAAGCAGGATATGTGAGCACAGATGCCAGTGGTGGGTGCTGGTAGGATTTCATGGAAGTGACCTTTCACATTTACTAAAATGGGAAACAAGGTCTTCAGCTGAGAATCAGTGTTGGGGAGGAGATGAGCATGGCCCCAAAATCACATAAGCTCCAAGACAAACTGGTGGACTTCCTGTACAGTGATGGGCCATCCTTTCTGTAAATGAGACACGGATCTTTCACTGTGAATTGTCACATGGAATATTTCTTTAAACTTCACCAAGCAGCTAAAACAAAGTACTCTTTTTTTAAGACTAAAACTGTCAATGGTTTGTCCTTAGAAGAGTGCTAGCCCATCAGTACACAAGAAAAAGTTTGTTGCAACCAGGTCCAATGAATTTCAAATACATTCCTTCAGGAGATGAATGTCAGGAATGCAGCTAAACAGCTGCTCTTGGGGACTTCACTTAAGGCATAGAAGAAAAGGAAAATTGTAGGAAAGCACAGTGGTGAACAATGGAAGAATGCAACATCTTGTGTGGCATGAGGAATAGACTCCCAAGGTGGAGAATATTAAGACATGCAGTGTTTTCATTGATCACAGAAAAGGCTCTGCTGTCTAGGAGATTAAAAACAGTAATTGCCAAGCAGTAGGGATATATAGATATCTATCCTAACTACAATACCAAAAATAGAATTTCCTGATCTAGCTTAAAATAAAGGTCCAATGTATTACTCTTAGCTTCTGAACTAATAATTACTGATGGCTCATAAGTTTATCTCAGCAGCATCACAGACTCACAACAAAGAGAAAGTTCTCAAAGATCATCAGAACATCCTCTCAAAGTAGGTAGTATCACTTCTGACAGATATTCATGGAGATTGTGCAAGAAAATCCCTTGAGATGAGGACCAATAACCTATCTGAAGAGGCTGTGTGGCCTAGTGGTTAGGAGCATAGTTTCTGGAGCTTGACTCTTTGGATTCAAATTGTAATTTTATTACTGGCTAGCTCTATGATCTTTGGGAAATTGCTTAAACATTCTGTGCCACAGGTTCATCATCTGTGAATATGATAATAATACTATCAACCGAAATGTTTGTTGCGATGACTCTTATGAGTGCATGTGTGCATGCTAAGTAGCTTCAGGTGTGTCTGGCTCTTTGTGACCCTATGGACTATAGCGGGCCAGGCTCCTCTGTCCATGGGATTCTCTAGGCAAGAATACTGGAGTGGGTTGCCACGCCCTCCTCCAGGGGATCTTCCCAACCCAGGGATCGAACCCGAGTCTCTTACATCTACCTGCATTGGCTTACCTCAGTGTAAAACCTTTGTAAACTGGACTAATACAATCATCAGAAAGACCTTCTTTATATTGTTCTTGAAAATATGTCTTATTCCTTTAACCTATTGTCTCTAGTTATAAAATCTGAGGCAGTCTAAAATATGTTTCAATAATTCCTTCCTCATATGATGTCCTACCATTTTCCAGGGTGATATTTTTAGCTGAACTTACATAATTATAACATGGATAATAATTATCCCATGTATTTCTTGAAAAGATTACTTCCTTCTTATTTAGTATTGCTCCCTTCAGGGCCCCATACTCAATATCTGATGTGGAATATTTGCTCAAGGACTATGAAGTGAATGACTGGCAACCATTCCAATTTTTAAAGACAACTCTTCCATGCTTTCTATATGTTTTGATCTCCAAGCTAAACATTTCCCAGATTTTCTCTAATTCCTCCTAAGTCATCATTTCAACTTCCCACTCGGCTTCCTTTAAACATACTCCAGTCTTTCAAAGAGCCTCATAAAATGTAGTACCCAGAACCGAACCCAACATGCCACATATGACCTGACAAATATTGAGTATTCTGGAAACATCAGTTCCCTAATGTGCACATTATTCTTCTATAAATGCAGCACAAAACAAAATACATTTCAAAGAATAGCTAATTTACTAGTATTCACCCACTAATGTGTTCTCCCAACAGATGTAGTTCATATGAAAAAGTATTCATCATTGACACTCACAATCTACCACATAGCCTTATTTTTAAATAAAAGGTGAGGCTGACTTGATATCTAAATATCTGCATGCTTCTAATTCACCTTGCTAAGGTCACCTAAAGGGTCATACAGTCATGATTTACTACTAAAGTATCTAAAACTTTGAGCTGTACCTTTTTGGAGGGTTATGTTTTCTACCGCTAAACATACATACACAATAGATTATGGAAACTTTATTTGAAAAACTTGGGTGATATCAGAGCATGTGTTAAATAGGGTGAGATCTAATCAATCAAGTTAAAGCTTCTTTGTTTCTTTCTTTATATATTCACCTTATTTATACTATAATAAACAAATAAATTGTACATATTTAAAGTATGCAACATGATGATTTGATATATGAATATACTGTGAAATGATTATTACAATCAACACATCCATTACCTCACATATTTACCATTTGTGTGTGTGTGTGTGTGTTGAGAACATTTAAGATCTACTCTCTTAGCAGATTTCAAGTGTACTTGTATCAATGTTTGCTCTTATGGGAAAATCTCAACAAATTTACTTTGGGCCAACAGTGTTCTTTTTAAACAATATATTAATATCTTTTAAAAGTCTGCGAACATAGAAATCCTACTACGAGAATTTCTTTTGGGAGAAATCAGAGCTTAGACTTGCAACAATCAAATTAAAAGTGTCCTTAGGAGAGTAGAAAGTACAACTGAGATAATATTCTCTTCTTAATGAAGAAAATTTTCTATTAATTTTATCACTATTAAAAGATATCCATTTTATCACTTAGATAAATATTTATATAAGCATATATATACATATATATACTAATTTTATTTTATAAATAAAAAACAAACACAACATTCTTTTGAGACTGTCATCTACAGTCACGAAACAATTAGAATAGAAATCACATTACTTTTAAGACAGGTTTATGAGGATATTGCTGAAGTAAAATCTTGTGTTAAAATTTCCTCTGGACTGAGGATCATGAAATGAAATAATAAGAAAATGACATAAGTGAAAACCATTACATTCATGGGCATTAAGCCAGGGTTTAAAAAGTAGACATTATAGGGGTAAAAAGACATAAAAGAGAAAATTAAAGTATCAATGCCTTTGGAAACCATTTTGGACACTATTCATAGGATTGTGTGATTTTATGATGACTTAGATCATTCTTCCACATGATACCATTATATAAAATGACAGTATCACCCCCCTCATATCACTGATGAAGATATTTGGGCATCATTTCACCAGCCTCACTTCACCAGCAGAAAATGTAAGATAAGCTGCTTCAGGCAGCAAAATATAATGAATGGCACTTATACACCTCTAATTCCAGAAACATGAAAATCCCGGACAAAAGTCATCATTCACAGCTTAGCTATACATAGAGAAAAAGATATCCCTAGTTTCCAGAAGCAAAATGGCAAATCAAAACTACAGGTTGATATCATGGTACTTCAGGATGTTATCAAAACTGAAAATAGGCCCTGACAGAATGAAGATGGGGTTGTAAGGCCCACAGAGGGTATGGTTTTATGCTTGTATGAAGTTTAATTTGAGGAAATGGAACTGAAATCCCCACATAAAGTCATAAAAAGAAAAAACTACACTTTCTGGGGAAGGGAGGCAGGAAGGAAAATTGTTATCTGCCCAGTCTTCTGGCTAAGAGATAATTGAGTTCCCTCAGAAATCAAAACTCTAGATTCTGCCACACATGAGTGGAAATCCAAATTCATATCTCCCATAAGATAGTTAAATCCCACAGTTACACATTAAGGCCAAAATCATCACCTGATAGGAAATCCTTGGGGTGCCTGTCAGAAGACAAGGAGGACACTGACACAAATGCAGAAGCCTTTCCCAGAGAAACAATTATGCAAAAACTTTCCCAATATACCTTCTAAAGTTGGGTAATTTTAATCATTAAAAGACAATAAAGGAAAACAAAATAATATACCAATCTTATTTGGGAATATAATATTAAATCCTAAATGGCATGTTAGGAAACAGAATGCATCATTCTATTAAGCAAATCAAGGATTTCATTTCCATTCGTGTGCTGAAAAATCTTACCATGGAAAACTGAAAGGATATGTGATAATTTTTTTTAAATCATCATTGAGCTAAGAAAAAAATAATGAATTCTCAAATGTCAATAACAAATTTAAAGAAGTACTAAAGATAGATGAGCTACTTCAGAAGGCAGTTTTTAAATTTTATTTATTTTAATTGAAGGATAATTACTTTACAATATTGTAATGGTTGTTGCTGTACATCAACATGAATCAACCACAGGCATACATGTGTCCCCCCCAATCCTGAAGGCTGTCCCCACCCATCCCTCCAGGTTGTCACAGAGCACCGGCTTTGGGTGCCCTCTGCCGCCCTCTTCTCCTTTTGCCTTCCATCTTTCCCAGCATCAGGATCTTTTCTAATTAGTCAGTTCTTCACATCAGGAGGCCAAAGCATTGGAGCTTCAGCTTCAGCATCAGTCCTTCCAATGAACACCCAGGACTGATCTCCCTTAGGATGGACTGGTTGGATCTCCTTGCAGTCCAAGGGACTCTCAAGAATCTTCTCCAACACCACAGTTCAAAAGCATCAATTCTGTGGTGCTCAGCTCTCTTTATGGCCCAACTCTCACATCCATATATGACTACTGGAAAAACCGTAGCTTTGACTATACAGACCTTTGTCAGCAAAGTGATGTCTCTGCTTTTTAATATGCTGTCTAGGTTTGTCATAGCTTTTCTGCTAAGGAGAAAGCATCTCTTTTAATTTCATGGCTGCGGTCACCATCAGCAGTGATTTTGGAGGCCAAGAAAATAAAGTCTGTCACTATTTCCCACTTTTTCCCCTTCTATTTGCCTTGAAGTGATGGGACCAGATGCCATGACATTCGTCTTTTGAATACTGAGTTTTAAGCTAGCTTTCTCACTCTCCTCTTTCATCCTCATCAAAAGTCTCTTTAGTTCCTCTTTGCTTTCTGACATTAAAGTGGTATCATCTGCACATCTGAGGTTGTTGTTTCTCCCTTTGAATCTCCAAATGCACACTGATCGTCAGTTTCACACTACTTGCAAGTAAATATAAGTCTTCCCCTGGAGGAATGACCATCACTACAAAGTCTAAGAAATACCTCCCCCCACACACAATGTTGCAAGAAGTATGGACATAGCAAAAATTCATAAAATACATAAGAAACGTAAGGAAATGAGGCACCATGATCAAGTCAGGAAAAGGGTAGACTCGGTTACACAAAATTTCACGTACAAGAATCATCAGACACAATATAAAATAATTACATTTATAATAGCTGAAGAAATAAAAGAAGAAATTCAAAATATCAGCAAGTACCCATAAAGGTAACTAAATAAATCACAAAAAAAGAAACCAATGGAATATCTAGAAATTGATACTCAAGTTCAGTTAAACAATAGATTTAATAGGGAAGAGGAAAAATTAATAATTGTTAGATTGAAGAAATTATCCAGAATGTGTAATAGAGGAAAACAGTAGCAAGTATATTGGAGATTAAGTGACAGGTCAAACTTGTTAACAGTTAAAGAAAAAAGAGAGAAATGGAAAATAAAATAAGAAGAACTAGTATCTTTGAAAAACACTTCCATTTTCTCTATCCTCTCCTTCTGGAAATCATATTAGAGATCTATTAGCAAAGAACTTTCCAGAATTGTGTAAATATATCAAGCCTCAAGGTTATTCAGTTATACATGAAACATTTGTTAATGGCTCAAATGGTAGAGTCTGCCTGCAATGCGGGAGACTCGGGTTCAATCCCTGAGTCAAGAAAATCCCCTGGAGAAGGACATGGCAACCCACTCCAGTATTCTTGACTGAATAATTTCATGGACAGAGGAGCCTGGTGGGCTATAGTCTATGAGGTCGCAAAGAGTCGGACATGACTGAGTGACTAACACTTTCACTTTCACATACGTTTTATCATGAAGCAAACAAAAACATTAATAAACTGCAATCATATACAATATGTTCTCTGTAAAAAAGCAATTAAGTAAGTTAAAATCAGAAATAAATGATAATTAGAAAGGCCTCATTTATTTATAAAATATAAACCCATTTCAAACATCTCATCATTAAATGAATTAACCAGGCTGGAAAGACAGACAGATGATAAATAAAAAAATACTTAAAATAAGCATTCACATTAAGAAACAGAAAGATTGAAATTTATAACCCAAACATAACTGAAAAGGTTTGAAAACAAACAACAGAATCTAAGGGAAGTAAGATTAAGACATAATACAAGTATAAGCACAGCTTACTAAATGAAAAACAAATAAGAAAACAATGAAAAAACAGAAAAATCAACAATATTGATTATTTTAAAAGACAAATAAAAGTGACAAAGAGAAAAATCAAAATAAAACATAATAAAAAAGTGAAAGTGAAGTCGCTCAGTTGTGTCCAACTCTTTGCGACCCCATGGACTGCAGCCTACCAGGTTCCTCAGTCCATGGGATTTTCCAGGCAAGAGTACTGGAGTGGGGTGCCATTTCCTTCTCCAGAGGATCTTCCCGACCTAGGGATCGAACCTGGGTCTCACGCATTATAAGCAGACGCTTTACTGTCTGAGCCACCAGGGAAGTCCTTTTTTAATTAAAAAAAAGGAGGATATTAAAAATGTCACAGAAAATTAAAAGTTGAGAAAATGAAATAACTACACATCAATAAATATGACAGCTCATGTAAACAAATTTATAAAAATATTATTAAATAATATTGACACAAAAGAATACGGGAAATATAAATAGCCTTTTAAATAGCTAAGCAGTTAAAGAACTTGTACCAGATCTTTAAAATTATCCCACAAATAAGATTCCACACTTAGCAAGCTTTACCAGTGAACTCTAAGAAAAATTTTACCAACCTGCTCAAAATATTCCAAAGTCTAGAAAAAGGAAGAAATGCATTTAATTATTATAATCAAAATCATTATTAACTTGATACCATAAACCAACAAACAAAAAGAAGTGTTAAAAAACTGACCAGTCTCAACATGAATCTAGATAAACGTTTGCCATCTTTTTCTGTAAAGGGCCAGATGGTAAATAACTTAGGCTTTGTGGGCCAGTCTCCACTGCAACTACTCAACTAAAAGCAGCCATAGACAATATGTAAATGAATCAGCATGACCGGGTTTCAATAAAACTATTTACAGAAACAGCCTGTGGTCTGGATTTGGCCCTCAGATCCCTGATCTAGATACAATCAATCCTAAATAAAATAATAAGTTGCAGAAATTGTTTTTGGTATCCTGACCAGATCCCTTTTACCAGCAACCACTGATGAACTGACATTAATTACAAAAGCTGAGCCATTCGTTTCAAAGCAAGAAGTCTCTGGAGGGGTACTTCAAGACCAAACTGTACCTGAGACTACATCTTTGCTTGATTCTGTCCCCCTCCCTGAGAGTTTAGCAAGTTTGCTAGAAAAAAATTAATACAAAAAAAATCAAGATCAACCCAATTTACACAGAGATAGATCATGTAGTTATTTTTTAAACTTCCTAATAGCAACAAAATATAGCTGAGAATCAATCTAATAATAGTTGTACAAGGTCTTTTTAGAGGAAATTGCAAAGCTTATTATTAAAGAAAACTTACATGAATAGACAGACTATGATTTGGAAACCACAACATCATAAATATGTAAATTATCTTCACATTATTTTATAGTTTCAGTTTAATTTCAATCAAAATTTCATCTGCTATGAAAGAATAGTACAATATATATTTATTTTATTAATATTATTTCACCATTACCAGATAAAACACAAGGGAAATATGTTTAAGAGTATGGATTTGGCAATCAGTTAAGGTGAAAAGTCCAGCTCCAACACTTACTGACTGTGAAACTTCAGTAAAATTACTTAGCCTGTCCATACCTCAATTTCTTCATTTATAAAATGAATATAAAAACATTTATCTTATGAAGTGTTGATTGAGTTAAGATGTGTACACTTCAAAGGTTAATTTTAATTTTATGTCAACTTGCTTGGGCCAAGGGTGACCAGATAGCTGGCTAACCATTATTTCTAGGTGTGTCTGTGAGGGTGTTTCTGGAAGAGATTGGCATTTGAATTAGTGGACTTAGCAAACAGATGGCCTTCCCCAATGTGGATGGACATCATCCATTCTACTGAAAGCATGAATAGGAAAAAAAAAGGTGGAAGAAGGTTGAATTTGCTCTCTGCCTGACTATTTGACCTGGGTCTTAAGCATGCTGACCAAGGCTAGAATCTACACTATTAGCTTTCTGACTCTTACGCCTTCAAACTACACTATTATAGTTCCTTGGTTTCCAACTTGCAGAAAGTAGATCATGGGGGTTCTCAGTCTCCATAACTGCATAAGCCAATATTTAGACCCTATTGACTCTGCTTCTGTGGAGAACTCTAACTAGTTAAAATAGCTAGAAGAGTGTTGCATATTTTCTTTTAACCCCCAAGATGTACTCTACGTCTTAGATCTTTTTCCATTCTTCTCTGTGCCCTAAGTGGCTATTCTTTACAGACTGAATCCACAGTCTCCCTAGCCCTCAGGCTCTGAGTTGAGTTCAGTCAATGAGAGACACTAGTAAGAACCTGGAAAGTAAAAGAAGCATGAAAGCAGAGTACTTATTTTCCTGGATCATTCCCCCTAGCCTCCCTCCTACCAACTCCTGCTTTCTTCTGTGGAAATCCACAGCTCCTCTCAAGCAGCTATAGTCACACCCTTCATGCCTGTGGCAGAATGAACTCCCCACTGTTTCTAGCCCAGAGGTACTGCACAATCATATGTTATTTTGTTTAAAGTATACGCACAACTTTGTAAGCAATCAATTGCCATTGCATAGTATTAGAAAATGTACACAACCAATTGGGCTTATTATTTTCTTTGAAAAATAAGTTGCTAATACTTAAGAGGCACCCAGAAATAAATCTCATAAAAGATGTCAGAAATAATGGAGAAAATAATAAAAGTTTACTGTTATAGACAAAGGAACAGCTAACATTTTCAGATGCACAGATTATATTCATGGATAGGAAGATCACATGTGGTAAAGACATCAACCTTTCCTTTTCTTAATTAATCTGGAGTGGGTTGCCATTCCCTTCAGGGGATCTCCCCGACCCAGGGATAGAACCCATGTCTCCTGCATTGCAGGCAGATTCTTTGCCATCTGAGCCACCAGGGAAGCCCTAAAAGGGCCATATTAAGAAGCTAATTTTGAAGAACTCTAGTAGGGATACTCTAAGACATTAAGGCTTATTAAAGTGAAAGTGAAGTTGCTCAATGGTATCCGACTTTTTGCGACCCCGTGGACTGTAGCCCACCAGGCTCCTCCATCCATGGGATTCTCCAGGCAAGAATACTGGAGTGGGTTGCCATTTCCTTCTCCAAAGGCTTATTAAAAGCATATGGCAATTTTTTAAATGGGATGTTGACAGTAATTTAGGGATAATCTATATAACAATGGCAAAAAATCAAGTCCATAAGTATGTTAACATGCATACATGCATATGCATACACACTGAGAATTTGATTTAAGAGAGACTGTATCATGAATATATGAGAGAAAGAATGTGCTATTCAATTCTATAAAAGTCACTGATACATCTTGCCATTCATATGGAAAATTTTTTTTTACTGCATACACTATACAAATCAAATATTGGAATCTGATGAAAACAATTAAAACATAAAAATATTAAAAGAAATACATTATGACATTGGGTAGTAAAGGAGAAGAGAAAAAGACCCCAAAAAAGGAACTGAGAAAGAAAAAAACTTACAAATTTATCTTTAGCAAAATTATAACCTTCCTCTAAAAGATGCCATAAAGTTAAAATATGAGCCACACTGTGAGAAAAGATGCTTGGAGTGATTCTAATTCTAATGGACTCAGCATTAATATACAAAATAAAGATGCAGATAGAGATGTACATAATATTTACTGTATGTGTATGTGTTTAATAGAAGAAAAGTCTTGGCTCATAACATTAAAAAAAGATATTCTACTTCCCCACTAACCAGAAAAAAAATTATAATAAAATTTTCATATCATTGTATATCCATGTGATCCACAGCTACTTAATATGTCTGATATTATCAAGTTTTGGCAGGAAAATGCAACAGAGAAACTTCCATATGCTATTGGTTGCAATGTAACATGGTTGTTCTATAAAATCTATAGCCCAAATTCAGGAAACATCTCCTTCTCCCTTCTGAATCATAACTATCAGGTTCTTACAAGGTAATTAATACCAGCTTCATAATTCTAATATATAGATAACAGAATGACTTATAAATATGTTTCTTGTTTTGTTTCCTGCATAAGATGATATTCGGTGGTATTCTGGTCTCACTTGCACTTTCAGCCTTCTCTTGAGATCTCCACCCTTAGCAATTTATACTTCTGAATATAAGTAGTAGAGTTGTTTAGGCTTCATTGTTAAAATCAAATGATTATAAATAACAGGTGATATTTATTTATGATCACCTTGTATTTATAATGTGGCCAAAACATAAAATACCATTATATGTCATAAACACACACACACTTTACAATAATAATGCACAAGTCAGAATAGAATGTAATTAGGTCCTAAAACAAAATAAGTGCTTAAACCTGCTTTCTATCTACAAAATTATTCTGCCTCTCAACACTGATATGATGGTAGTAATTTTATAAGCCTGGTTGAAAACCCAATATGAATTTGAAAGAAATCTTCATTACTTTTCTTTTAGCTCCAGAATACAGTACATAAACTGGAAATATTCACTTGTCAAAGATACCATTTCACATTTTCAGTTCTATTCTAATTTCCATCCTAAAAGTCATTCTGTGTGTGATACCGTAGAAAGACTTCTAGTTGTGCAGTCTCTGACATTAACAGAAGTAAAAAATCTTATACTTGACGAAGGAGGAAGCTCTCTCTGGCACAGAAGGCATTTCCAAAAACTGCAAGACTCCTCCACAAATAGTATCATTTAAATAATCCTTTTAATAAATGTCAATATCTAGCACTCTAGATAATATTTTCACTTACTTTGATTTCCCTAGTCCCAGTAACAAATTACAGAAAAGCAATAAAATCAATGAAATCTACTGTATTCCACTTATCCAGCTTCAACAAATTCTCAAGATAATAAGAGGATTTCAGATGTATTTTGAGATGTCAAATTGTTTCAAAAGGCTTTTAAAAAGTTAAAACAGAACAGATGAAGATAGAGTGAAGATTTAAAATCACACTTTCTTCACAGTAACAACTCAACATTTCAGTCAAAATGTTTACTGTAACAATCTTACGATGAACATCATTAAAACAACCTATGCATCATCAAGCACACTGTTGGTGATTTTTCTTAAGGTAGGTATCCAGAACTGGAGTTTCTGGATCAAAGTACACATTTAAAACCGTAGGAAATTGTGCCACTACCCACATAGAGTTTGTACCAGGATACACTCAGATCAACAGTGTGTGAGAATCAGCATATACTCACCCCCTTTCCCACACTGTTATCTTTTTTTTTTAATTGCAATACAGTTGTTTATAGTGTATTAGTTTCAGGTGTACAACAAAGTGAATCAGTTAGACATATACTTATATCTACTTTTTAAATATTCTTTTCCCATATAGGTCATTACAGAATATTGAGTAGAGTTCCCTATGCTATGCAGTTGGTCCTTATTAGTTATCCATTTTATAGATAGTATGTGTATATATCAATCTCAATCTCCCAATTTATCCCCTTCACACCATCTTCTCCTCTGGTAACCATAAGTTTGTCTTCTACATCTGTGACTCGATTTCTGTTAACTCTTTACTGTGTGACAGGCAAAGATGAATATGCATTCCTAGTTTTACCTGTATTGTTAAATATCTTCCCAGAGACATACTGACACTTTGAAACCTTCTACTCTTTTTCCTGATCATATACTCCAACCAATTGTCTATTAATTTTAATTGTCTATTATTTTTCTTATGAAATTTAATTGAACTGTACTGTTTTCACCAGTGTAGTTCAATAATGTATCAACAAAATTATGAACATGTATCCTCTGTTGAGTATGTTGAAAATATTTTCTTCCATTTTACACATAACTTTTAATTTTGCTTTGATAAAAAATAGGTTCGTTTTGTAGAATCAAACTGAACTCCTGGTTTTCCTGATGTCTTTGAGATTTGGAGTGTCACTTGAGAAATCAAATTCAAGAATGGTAAAAATATTCTCCCATTCGTTCATCTAATAAAAATTATTCAGGCCAAGAATTTACCTAAAATACATTCTCGTATATGGGGTGAGGCAAATAACTAACACTTTATTTCCAAGTGTATGGTCAAATTGATACACCACCACTGAATAGCCACTCTTTTGCTCAGATATAAAAAATAGCATCTTAACCATTTATTAAAAGTTGGGGCTTTCCAGGCACCACTAGTGGTAAAAAAAACCCACCTGCCAATGCAGGAGATAAAGGAGACTCAGGTTCGATTGCTGGGTTGTGAAGATCCCCTGGAGGAAGGCATGGCAACCCACTCCAGTACTCTTGCCGGGATAATCCCATGAACAAAGAAGTCTGGTGGGCTGCAGTCCATAGGTTCATGAAGAATGAGACACGACTAAAGCAACTTAGCATGCATACATACATATACACATGTGTGTCTGTTTATATATATTTATATATATATATATATGAGTCTGTGTCTATTTATATAATCTTTCCTCAAGATAACGTGAGAATCCTATCAGTTGTGTATAATATTCTTTTACTAAAATTGTATTTAATTTTATAATGAGTCAATTATTTCACTTTCATTCCATTTTAATAAGAATCAGGATGTCCGCAGCACTTTTAAGCCCAGGAGCTTCAATTTTACCATGGTTCTGACAGTGGAGTAAGTCTACTTACAGCAAGACTCCCACAGAGGGACATGTTTTCTCTCTTTGCTTTTAGGTTCTTCATTTACAAACCAAAATAAGGTTTTATCCATATATCTATAAAAGTCTTTCACAGATTTTGGTCAATTTATTCTTATGTACATCATGTTTATTATTTTATCCTGAAAGTGAAAGTCGCTCAGTGGTGTCCGACTCTTTGTGACCCCACAGACTATACAGTCCATGGAATTCTCTAGGCTAGAATACTGGAGTAAGCAGCCTTTCCCTTCTCCAGGGGATCTTCCCAACCTAGGGATCAAAACCAGGTCTCCCACATGCAGGCAGATTCTTTACCAGCTGAACCACAGGGAAGACCAAGAATACTGGAGAGGGTCCCTTCTCCAGCGGATCTTCCTGACCCAGGAATTGAACCGGGGTCTCCTGCACTGCAGGCAGATTCTTTACCAACTGAGCTATCAGGGAAGCCCATTTTATCCTAAGATACACTTTAAAATAACTACTGGTGCTAGTATAAGGTGGTCTGTATATTCTCCTTGTACATAGGCATCTAATAAATTTATTAAGAGTTGCAACTATTTTTTTCATTTAATTCTCTTGGAAACTGTACATAGAAAAATCATATAATCTGCAAAGGATGATAGTTTTCTCTCTTCCTTTCTAACCTGTATGTTCTTTTTTTTTTTTTGGCCATGCAGCATGGTATGTGAGATCTTAGTTCCCTGATCAGGGATGGAAACCATGTTCCATGGAGTGGAAGTGCAGAGTCTTAACTACTGGGCTGCCAGGGAAGTCCTTGTTTCTTCTTTATTTTCTGTATTATGTTTTATTTCCATGAATTACCTATGTAATATTTAATAATAGGAGCTAACCTTGTTTTTGTTCCTGGTTTTCATGGGAAAGAATGAATGTGACAAATGTCAATCATATTTTCTATGCTCTGAAAAAAATGTATATATTGATCTCGTTAAAAGATCAGTAGAGACGATCTTTAAACATTGCCTATAATGTCTAAGGGAAGACATTTTACCAACTTTTTCCCATATACTGCTTCGTGGCTTACACAGTCAGGTTTGGTAACATTTTGGCCGAATTTGAGTGATTTATATTTTCTCAGAAAATAAAATAATTTCTCTAAATTTTCACATGCCTAGATGATGTAAAAGGAACTATTTTTTATGCTACAGTATATTCCATTTATTTGCCTATGAGTCCTTTCTCATTCTTGTGTGCATGTTTTTTCATTCTCTTTCTCCTTCTCACTTCCTCTCAATTCTCTTTCTCTGTTCTCAAAATTAACCTAACAAAACTTAATTATTCTACTGATTTTTTCCAAACAAGCAATTTTTGGCTCCTTCCTCAATTTTTTCCAATAATTAACTTATTCAATCTTCTTAATTTTTTTGTTTTCATTCTGTTTATATATATTTTATATACCTGAAATACATTTTAATATGCATTTGAAGCTACAATTTTAAAACATGCATGTTTGAAGTTATACATTTTTTTTTCCTGAATTGTTCTTTGGCATTACTCTAAAGTTTTCTCTTATTTATTAGCAAGTGTTTATTCTTTGTTCTGTTCTTGATTTAGTTTTTGCCTTCTGGAATTATTTTTGATATATTAAAGTCCAAGGCTGGTTCTCTGTGTCTATTTTCTTTGGAGTTTTTCCCCCTTATTTTTTATGCCTTTTCCTTTTTACTCATGTAATGCATTTTTTTTAAAATTTTTACCCTTATATTCCTAACTCTTCTTTCAGCTATGTTCATTCTATTGATCATATTTTCAATCTTACTATTGTACTGTTGTTGTTTAGTCACTAAATCGCATCCGACTCTTTTGTGACCCCATGGACTATAGCCCGCCATGCTCCTCTATCCATGATATTTCCCAGGGAAGGATACTGGAGTGGGTTACCATTTCCTTCTCCAGGGGATCTTCCTGACACAGGATTCAAACGTGTGTCTCCTGCACTGGCAGGCAGATTCTTTACCACTGAGCCACCTGGAAAGCCCTTCATTATCGTATATCTGCTCATATATATTTATGACAGTCTTTTTCATTTTTATTCATTTCACTGAAGTTTGTTCCTTTATCCACTTAATATCTTAAAATCACTCTCAGAGTACTAATAAACAGTTTGGAATTTCCATTCTAACTATAAATTCTCTCTGCTTCAGAGTCAAGGTCTTTTATCTTGGTTCACTGTTTTTCCAAGGTCTTTCTTTTTAATGCTGTTGGTTTTGCAGCATATTCCATGATTCTTGATTTTTAAATAATTTTTATGAATTAAAGATTATGTTGAGGGGTAAAAGACCATAATACTGGTTTCTTTGCAGCTCCATAGATCCCCACCTGCAGGGATAACTTCAAGCCTGGTGTGCAAAGCTAGAACATGTTAATAGTCAGACAAAGGTTCTGGTAGGGAACTTATAAGAGCCTCACTTGCTACAAGAAGGAGCATCTAACTCTGACACATAAGGTATTTGGTGCATTTACCTCCTGAGAAGACCTGCCTTTCCATTCAGTCCTCCTCTGCATGTGTTTGGGGATTCTGAATTACCTCTTGTTATGCTCTTCTTTCCCAAACTCTACATTCTCTGGGGAATAAAGCTCTTTCCCAGAAAAGTGATTTACTTACTTTAGTGCAGTGGATCTCAACTTTGGATGCACACAGGCATCACCGAGGAAACTGCAAGAAAATTCCAATGCTCAGACATCAGTCCAAAATGACCTAACTCAGAATCTCTAGGAGAGGGGCCCAGTCATTAGTATTTTAAAAAATTATCTTAGTATTTCTCTTTTCACTATATTTATTCTTCCAATCTATGAACATGGTATATTTCCCCATCTGTTTGTGTCATCTTTGATTTCTCTCATCAGTGTTTTATAGTTTTCTATATATAGGTCTTTTGTTTCTATAGGTAAATTTATTCCTAAGTATTTAATTCTTTTCATCGCAACTCCTAGAGGAAAACATAGACAGAACACTCTCTGACATAAATCACAGCAAGATCCTCTATGACCCACCTCCCAGCGTAATGTAAATAAAAGCAAAAATAAACAAATGAGACCTAATTAAACTTAAAAACTTTTGCACAACAAAGGAAACTATAAGCAAGGTGAAAAGACAGCCTTCAGAATGAGAGAAAATAATAGCAAACAAAGCAGCTGACAAAGAATTAATCTCAAAAATATACAAGCAGCTCCTGTAGCTCAATACCAGACAAATAAACGACCCAATCAAAAAATGGGCCTAAGAACTATACAGAGATTTCTGCAAAGACATACAGATGGCTAAGAAACACATGAAAAGATGCTCAACATCACTCATTATCAGAAAAATGCAAATCAAAACCACAATGAGGGACCATCACACATTGGTCAGAATGGCTGCTATCAAAAAGTCTACAAACAATAAATGCTGGAGAGGGTGTGGAGAAAAGGGAACCCTCTTACATGGTTGGTGGGAATGCAAACTAGTACAGACACTATGGATATCAGTGTGGAGATACCTTAAAAAACTGGAAATGGAACTGCCATACCACCCAGCAATCCCACTGCTGGGCATACACACTGAGGAAATCAGAATTGAAACAGACACATGTACCCCAATGTTCATCACAGCACTGTATGCAATAGCTAGGACATGGAAGCAAACCTAGATATCCATCAGCAGACAAATGGGTAAGAAAGCTGTGGTACATATACACAATGGAATATTACTCAGCTATTAAGAAGAACACATTTGAGTCAGTTCTAATGAGGTGGATGAAACTGGAGCCTATTATACAGAGTGAAGTAAGTCAGAATGAAAAACACCGATACAGTATATTAACACATATATATGGAATTTAGAAAGATGGTAACAATAACCCTATATACAAGGCAGCAAAAGAGATACAGATATAAAGAACAGACTTTTGGACTGTGGGATGATTTGAGAGAATAGCATTGAAACATGTATAGTACCATATGTGAAACAGATGACCAGTCCAAGTTCAATGCATGAAACAAGGCACTCAAAACCGGTGCACTGGGACAACCCTGAGGGATGGGATGGGAAGGGAGGTGCGAGAGGTTTTGGGATGGGGGGACACATGTACACCCGTGACTGATTCATGTCAATGTATGGCAAAAACCACCACAATATTGTAATTAGACTCCAATTATAATAAATAAATTAATTTTTAAAAACTATCTTAGTATTTCTAATAAGAAATAAGGTTCAGTATATCAACTGAACTGCAATATAAGGTGGAAAGGAAGGTTTCACTTTATTCAGAATGAGTTCTTTAATTAAATACCCTGGTAACTGCCCTGGAGAATGTTCTCCATTATTTTATTTTCAATTTGATTTTGGTATTTTTTTAGAATCTGTTCTCAGTTCCCTGGGATTTTTTTTCAATACACAGTGTAATATCTTCTTTAGTTAATCAATTTCCCCCTTTTTTCCAACTTCTAGAAATTTCTCTAAATTTATGAGCCACCTATCCCACCAGTTCTTGCTTACCAGCATTCTTTGACGTTGGTTATTTTCTATAATTTTAAGAAATAATATATGGGTAACAAAGTTCAAGGGTATAATCAGTTAGCCATAATGATCAAAGCTCCAATGTTAGCATATTTTATAATCCTTTGAGTCTGTGTTCTCTATGTTACCATGAAAACTGAGTTATTTTGAAAGTCTCACTCACCTTTATTTATAACCTTACACTTGATTTAACTATTCATAAGTACAATCGGTTTTATTGATAGTTTTTGTTACGGCAAAAAAATTGGGCGTCATGATTCTCAACATAATGAAAGCAGTCTTGGAGTAAAATTAAGGATACAACTCTGATCTTCTAAATATTTATTCAAGTTTTAGAGAATTATTTCAGCAGCTCAATTATGAACTAAAGTAAACATAATTAAAGTAAGACGTATTATAAAGCAAATTAGAGATCAGGCTTCAATTTTTTCAAACTTTGAACTTTGCCTCTCCTCTGATTCCCCACATTTCAAAGGATGGCTCCACCAACTACTCACTACCCCATATCTGTGTGCCCTTCTCAATTAGTCTCACACTTCTCACAGCGAAAATCTCACCAAGTACTGAGGATCTGACTTTTATTATTGTAAAATGTATATAACATAAAGTTTGTCATTTTAACTATTTTGAACTGTACTCTTCAGCACTATTACCTAAAGACAATTGAATTTTGCCTCCCTACTACAACAACCCTCTTGTGGTCAACTCAAAAATCATCTAATGTCCTGCTTCCTTCCATAAATGATGGGTTATCTATATGACTAAATAGTTTTAAAAATATTATAAAATAATTTTAATGACAGGAAAATACTTGATATAGTTTTACACAAAGATATTTATATGCTGGAAGTTCTCACTTCCTTTCTTCATGTGGTGTTTTTATTCTGCTTTGTTTTTGTTTGTGGCTTAGAGTTTCTTTCTAAACTGTTTGAAGGTGTTATAATCCTATTCTTTTAAGGCGCAGCCGAAATGCTATTACTACTGTGACTTATTCTCAGTTTCCCCTTTTTTATATTCCTATTCTATACTTACACAATGTTATATGTGAGGGTTTTTTAAATATATTATGTCATCATTGATAATGATATTTCTATAACTATCTTCTCTGTTAAAGATAAGTGACTTAAATACAGAATACATCTCTTATTAGTAAGGAGGGGGGTTCAATACACCAAAAAGATGCATGGACGAACCAAAAAATTAAACTTCAAAGTACATTGAGAAAATGATAGAACTAAAAGGAGAGATAAATGAATCACAATTAAAGTTGAAGACTTCACTCCACTCCATTCAACAGAATAATTAGCAGTAAGTTTAGGATAAAGAAAGGATAAGAATAGAGAAAGTATGAAAAATATAATCAATCAACTTGACCTAAGTGCCACTTATCAAACATACCATCCAGCATCAAAAGAATATGCATTCTTTTCACGGTCATGAGGAATAAAAGCCAAGATAGATTACATCTTAAGTCATAAGACAAACCTTGACTATTTTATAAGAATTGAAATCATTCAAACTGTGTCCTCTGGAAAATAATGGATATATGTATAACTGAATCATTTGCTGTATACCCGAAATTAACATAGCAACATAAGTTAACTATCAAAAAGAAAGAAAGAAAGAAAGAAAACTGCACAATTCAGAATTAGCTACAGAGAAAAAAAAAGATAACCATTAGGATTATTAGCACCTATTTTGAATGTCCTTAATGAGGCTAACTCTTGTTGAGATTCTGTCCCTTTTATTCTTCTAAGTTTTTCAGACAATACAATGATAACTTACTGTTTCATGCTATAGAGATGTTGCATAAAAATGAAGTTTCTCACAAAAAACTTCAAAATCCATAAAACAAACATTTTACATATTTGATCAAATTTTTATATTTCTGTATTTTAAAAGATATTATGGCCAAAGATAGAAAGCAAGGCACAAACTAGTAAAACAATTTTCAACACATACAAGAGTCAAAATATTTATAATCAAAACACATCAAAAAGAAAAATACAATGCAATGGAAAAACAAGAAAAGAATAAGAAAAAAGTAACTCAAGGAAGAAATATAATCAGCCAGTAAATACAAGGACATGTTTCAACCTAAGAATCAGGCTAACACAACTTTAAAATAAGACTTTTTTCTCATTTTTAGCAAAATAATGAGAAAAAAGACTTTTTCTAAATATTAATAACAACTTTTGATAATGGTGAAAAAATAGACAAATTCCTATATTTTTAGTAAAGCCATTTTGGAGATAATTTCTTTTAAATTTCCACTTTTTGGAAAACTCTACCTCTCTCTATTTTATAGAAGTGCAAGCATGTGTGAACAAAGACTATGTAAGGATAAAAAATTAAACATTTAAAAAAATTAAACATTTTTAAAAAAAGAAACAAACTGATCATAATGGAATTAACCAAAACTGAGTAACAGAGACAGGAGAAATGACTAAATATTTTGAATCCTAAAAAGTAATTCAGAAAAGAACCCACAAGGAATTATAAAATATTTTACTAGAATAAAAAATGGCTTTAATCATGATCACCAAAAATTAGAAAAGGTCCAAATGTCCTTCAACTAACTATGATACATCCTTAACATGGAATACTACCTATCCATAAAAATAATGATCTCCTGATAAATACAACTTCTGATATACACAATGACATGCTGACTGTCAAGAGCTAAGTGAAAGATGCCAGACTGAAAAAAGCTCATACTGTATAATTCCATTTATATGACATTATGGAAAAGGTAAATGTAGAAAAAAAAATTTAAAAATTCAAAGTTTTCCAGGGGCTGGAAGGGAACTGATTTTAAATGGGCAGCACAAGGGAAATTGTTGGGTTGATAGAAGTCTTGTTTTTATTTTATTTCTGGTGATTGTTATTTAACTGTATACATTTGTCAAACTCATAGAAATGCACAAGTATGATTTTTTACTGTCTATAAATTTGGAAAGTGAATAAAATGGAAAAAATCTATGTGGATGGCAAAAAATAATCCAAAGTTATCTGGGCAGAAGCCTTTCAAATTCCTTTTCACAAGTTTTTGCTCTTCCTTATTGGGGAAATTGAAGCCAACAACCCCAAAAAGCAGAAAAAAGGCAGAAAAAGAATTATACCTTCATGATAGTTTCAAAGGAAAAAAAAAGAAAAATGGAAACAGAGAGAATAACTAAGATTTTCTTAATGTCCTTTTTCAGCCCTATTTTTTTAGGGGGGAAGGGATTGCTTACTGCAGTATTATTTTAGCAACACCCAGTGGGGAATGACCCATTTGTTCACTGTGGAGCAGTAACCCCTTCTGTTTCCAATTTGTCCTTTTGAGTTTCCCCCAGTTCTGAGGAGATACCCACTCTGTTGTTCAGCTTGACCATGAGAATTCCTTTTATCTTTCAGTTCAGTTCAGTTCAGTTCAGTCACTCAGTCATGTCCGGCTCTTTGAGACCCCACGGACTGCAGCATGCCAGGCTTCCCTGTCCATCACTAACTCCCAGAACTTACTCAAACTTTTATCTTTAAATTACCCTCATCCTGGCTGACATGTCAGCTCTTTCTTTCGATGAATTACTCTAGCTCGAGGTGGCCCAGCTCTCGCTCTGGGAATCAGCTGTTCATTCCCATCTAATAGCCATGAGTAGGTTTCTTTGATCCTTAGACCCTCCTTTGGTTACCCCAGCAGCTGGAGCATGAAGTCTTGGATTACAAACCAGTCTTCAGAGACTGAAAGCATTGAACACAGACTGAAAGCACCAACTGAAGCATCCAAGAAATGAAACAAGAGAGGCAGGATGATTTTAATGGGGCGGGGGGAACTGCTATCTTCAATGACTGAATGCACATCCATGCTGCTTTAAACAAATGATTCAGTGATCTTAAAATGCCATGGTGCTAAATTTTCTAGGTGTTACAGAGAAGAAAGAATCTAGGTTAGAATCAAGCAAACAGATGTTTTGTCTGATATCCCTTCAATAGAAGCCTTACTTCTCCAGGTCCACTGCCTGTCCCCACTGCTTAAACACCAAGTGTGCAAGTGAAGCAGCTGTGATCTGTAACTGCCCGATTCAAGGATTGGTGATGTGTAAGAGATGAAACAGTGCTATACCTGTCATGTGTTTACCCTCTTCCCTTCTAACTCAAGAGTCTTACTGAATGTCAACTCCAGGAGTTAACTGCTCTGTGGAACTCGGGGTAGGTGGCTATGAGTCATATTTTAGTCATACTTCAAAATAGTAAGAAATAAACCACACTAGTGTTCCCTTGTCATGTTGTTCTTTTGCTTTTGATGAACCTGTTAACCTATTCCTTTATAGGTACATTGTATCAGTTAATAAATGTAAATTCTCGATTTTTTAATTCAGTGAGATGCTAAGCTTCTTTTTTTGTTGACATGGGAAATTTCTAACTTTCTGACAGATAACATGAAATACAGGGTTGAGAATGTGTGAGAAAATATTTGAGTAGAAGCATAGAGATCATAAATATTTCTGCTCATTACTCACATTTTATGGGTTTTTTTCTACATTTTTCCATGAAAAAAGGCTTCCCATGGTGGAAAAGCATGACATTCTTGCCATATGTAGAGCACTTGAAAGTTATATTTCATCTGCAAAAACTATGGCTGAAAGATGAAGAATGAGTGGGGAGCAGAGTTGCAGGGCTTCATGCCATGAAGTAAAAACGAGTATCCTAAGTTAAGGTTCCTTCATCATTTATTCAATATAAGATACACGTGGCCAGGCTTTGGTGTAGGAATCTCCTACATTAAAGCTACTGGATATGCTTTAGAAATAGATTAAATTCATATGGTGAAATATCATTGAAAACTGAATTTTTTTCATCCCTCTCTGCCTAACTTCTGCACATCACCCACCCTCCCTAAAATGCTGGCATGCCAGAAACGACATGCTAAAAAAAGAAGTAAACTATGTTGCAGGAATCAGCTATGTACTAATCACTAACAACTCTGCCACAAATATGACAATTAGAACACTCTGCATTTTGAGTAATCACATCCATATTAAGAGGAAACATGAGCAAGGCTCTTCATTGATGAGCCAAACCCATTTCCTGAGGGGCATATCTATTGACTAATAGTAGGATTTAAAAATAAAACCAAGTTGGCGTCTTTTTATTTTTTGCAAGCAGAAAGTGAACACAGAGGAGGGAAATAGGAATAAATGGAATTTACTGAAAGATTGGTGGCTGCGGTGGGAGCCATTTTGTGCTGGGCATTTGATATTTCCAAGAGATCCATCATGTTGCAGTGGCGTCTCACGTCCACTCACTTCCTCACACCTCTGTGTTCATGTGAGGTGATGCCACGGTCTGGCAAGACCACATCTCTCCTCCACTCGCTGCTGTTTATTCTGGCTCTTTAGAAATGTGTCCTTGTTGCTGCGGTGATCTCAAGATGAGTCGGGAATGTTGATTTTTCAGTGTGTGTTCTTCCAAACCGGCCATTTCTTTGGCAGTCTAATTCAGTGAAGGCAGTAAGAACAAGTTGTGTTATCCAAACAGAGAGAAATAAAACCACAGCTAGGCGTTATGTTGGCAGCAGGCGTCTCACGGCGAGCTTTCCCGTACAGTCTGGCCGACTGTTCCCTCAATTGCCTGAAGGTGAGAAACTCGTCACCAGACATCACTGCATGTAGGATGAGAGGACTTCCTGACCCCGGGGCTCCTCAGAGATGGGTCTCGGCTCAGCCCTAGAAGGCTCCTTCCCTGGACGTCACCTCACTCAGAGCTGGACTTGGTGACACGTCCACCTTTAGCCTCCTCCCCGAGGAAATAGCATCCTTCTTCCACCTCGCCTGAGACTCTGGAAACACAGGTGCGTGGGGTGTTGATCAGCCCCGCCACACACTCAGGCAGCGAGTTAGCACGTAGACGGTTAGGCTGCTGTTCTGAAAACAGAAGAGGGATAGAACATCTCGGCCCTGACTGAGGAGCTGAGCCTGACAAGAGCAGTGGAAAGTGAAGGAGAATCTGGGAGTGGGCAGGACAGAGAGAAGGGCCATCCCGTCTCACTAGGGCGACAGGCCCACTCATGGAAATGCTACTTTCTATTTCCGTAATGTCACCACCCTCACTGTGGCATATCTTGCTCCACAGCTTGTGCTCCTGTTCAAAATGTGTGATGTTCGTGGTCTTCTCGAGCAAGAGAACGTGTTTGCCATTTAGTCAGGCTCACATGACTCACAGGACGGCACTGATGGAGGGAAAAAAAATGCCAGGATTTTACCACTGTCACTTTACTCTGTGCAGTTATCTCACCTCATTTCATTCATTTGATTAAACTAAAATAGATAGTTATTTAGGCAAAGACAGTCTCCTGTGCCTCTCTCAAAATAAAAAAGTTTTGTTGTTGTTGTTATACAGTCATTCCCTGTGGGGACTGAGAAGACGGGGGTTTCCACTGAAGGAGAGCCTACGGGCCAGCTCAAACTGTTTTCACTTATCCTCAGAGCTTCTCAATTCCACACCTGGTTCACAAACTGGTTTATGCCCCAGGGCCCATAATGAGAAGGCAGACATGGAACTTCTTTCTGATTAATTAGAACTTGATGGAAAGAGATCATGCAGCCTATATCATCTTACATTTATTATGCCCTCTCTGGCCTCCCTGCCCTACAGACCTTCCATCAAGGGGCAAGACAACTGCACCCCAGCCTTCCTGTCCCCCCCCACTAACAGTTTGTGCCAGTCACTTAGGGGATCAAGCCCAGACTCCCCAAGCTCTTTGAACTCCCCAAGCCCCAAAAGCCTTCACTTATTTGACTCTCTCTCTCCTACAGCCCCACACCTTTTACTCATTGCAATTTGTCTCCACACATTTTTCATTTCATACGACTCACCAGGAACCACTATCTTCTGTCAGTTGTATGCCATTTCCTGCCTGAACCTCTCTAGCCAGATCTCCTATAAACTTCAACGTGCAACTCAACATTGACTTGTTTTTTTTTTTTTAATAGACCTTTTTAGAGGCATTTTAGGTTCACCAAGGTGTACTTTTTATTTCCTTAAACATGTAATGTCTATATGACCATCCTACTTCCCATGAAGCACTCTCCCTGAGAACTCTATACCAGACAGGTTAGCACTTTGTTATTGAATCTCATATTATTGCCTAAAGATTTCACACACACCCACTCCCCCACAAATACACACTTAATCTTATCCTCAAAATACAATATTCTCCATTCATTCTTTATTTAAATAAATATTTATGATCATCCTGCCATTGGTCAGATGCTAACAACTCTAGACCATATAAAATGTAAAAGATATGATCCCTGCTTTCAAGAATATTGCAGATTATCAGTAAGGGTTTGGCACATGCAAAAATAATTACCAGGAAGTAGAAAGTGCTATGTCATGATAAGTAAGTGGAGAGGCAGAGGTCATTCCTTAAATTTCTTGAAATCATCCCATAGTGATTTTATTTGTTACAGATTTGTAAGCAACCCGTAACTTTAAAAATTGCTAATTTTAAATTTGATAACTTATGTAAAGTTCATAACAACATATATCAAAATTTTTATTCCAAAATCTTTTGCTTTATTTTGGCAGAGTCTTAGCCACTGGATCACCAGGAAGTCCCCTGGAAATATATTTTGATAAACATGGACTAATTACATGCAACAATTCTTGAAATACTACTTTCTTCCCTAAATGTAATAAAGTCAAGTAATTTTCCTAGTTGATGAAACTAAGATTTCTTTCATCACTGCCCTTCGGAACATCAAGAAACAAATCGTTAACTCTGACCCATGGTTAAGGTCAAGCTTCCTTTTCTAGCCCATATAAACAGAGGTCTTAGAAGCTCAAAGCTAGATCTTATAGCAGTGAATATGTCACTGAAACAAATAAAATGAAAATGCAAAGAATTTCAGACTTTGACCAACTGGACATACACTCTCAATAAAACTTATTTTGATAGATTTTGCTACAATGAAAAAATGGTGACACTTATCAGAGTTGATTTGAATGAGATTTTCAGGATTTTTCAGTTCTACTCTTTGAACTTTCAGAAACACAACCATATATCAGCCCTTGCTGAAGTCTTCATAATGGTATTCTTTAAACTGAAGTTTTATAAAGACAAACAACTAGAAAGTATCCAGTGCTGAAAATACTATAAGATGAAAATGTCTCTGGTCTGAAAATGGACAAAATCTGATTTAAATAGTAACCATGTTGTGCATACAGAGCATTTACTAAGCACTGACTATGGGCTACATACAGTGCTATGTAATAAAGGGTATCTGTTGGGTATCTGTTGGTTTTCTGACAGGAAGTGGATGTCAAATGGAGAGAAGGTATTGGGAAGAAAATTCTTTTCCTCCACTCTTCTAGGTTCTTTTGGCTGGCTTAATAGTTAAGTTGACATAAAAAAGATTAATAGAAGAAAAAACAAATTTTATGTACCTACAGGGGCTCCATAAAGAGTATGAGACCCAAAGGACAGCCAGGCAATTGAGGCTTATCTGCTATTCCGAGCTAAGGAGACACAGTAAGGGTCTGGAACTTCAAAGGGGAGGAAGGCAATTAAAAGGGAGATGGAAAAGCAAATGTTTGGTAAACAAATATTTGCCAGGTTATACAGAAACCTGGCAGAAACAGGTTCTTCCCTGTCTGCCAAATCTAGTTCACATTATACTATGGTTATCTATGGTGATAGCTCCCATCCCGGAGCAGGTCCTCTCTATCCAAATTCTTTTAGGCAGTTAGGAAGAAAGTCAAAGGTTCTTCCTGAGTCTTTCAGCCCTTGATTGTTTTCAGCTCAAAGGAATTCACATGTCCATGTGGCACATTTTGGGTAGAAAACTTTGCTCCCCTACAAAAATTAATTGAAGAGACTTAATGAAGGGAATATATGGTAGAGTTAAGAGAAACCAGTAAGGGGTGATAATAGCAATCAAGCAAAAATGGCAGCTAGACCTGAAGAGGTAAGGCGAGTTAGGCACTAGAATATCAAGAAAGGGTACAAATATAGAAGAATGGCACCCAACAGGAACTGAAGTCCTCGGGAGAGGAAGCAACCATTGCCAATTCCTGGCCCAGGTGGGAGGGGACTGAGAGAATAAATACCCTGATTGCTTGTGTGTCTCTTTGCCAGAAAGCTGTGGTGCCCAACTGACATTGTCCATTGAGGTCAGCATCCAGAAGCACAAAGCAGAGTGGAGAAGGTAAGAGAACTGATCTAGAGGGACAGATGGGGAATATTCAACATGAACACCTCCGTCCTCTGAAATGGGGCCTGAAAATGTGTGACCTCTTGTGGAAATATCAAACTGCTCAGTTGGGGGAATTCCTCATAAGATTCATAAGGGACCAGAGCATGTCCATCACTATTTCATGACAACCTTCTCATTTATTACCTTATTTTCATACCAAAAAAGAGATAAATTGTTTTAAAGCAACATCTATTGTCTTCTTTTTTGCCCCTGGGCTTTGGCTAAAGTTTTGTTGTTTTGGGGACAGTGCTTCCTAAGGCTTCCAAATTGTTTTCCAAAACTGCTCTAGCACCCGTGACAGAATGGGCTATGCTTGATTAACATACATTCTCCAAATTACTGCTGTTCAAATTTCTATTAGAAGGTGGCTTTCTACTCCTTCAGGTTCAGCTATATCCCAATAAATCTCAAAATAAAGATCATCTAGCTTTCTATCCCATTTTCAAAGAATTTCTTATCTCCCCTATCATCAGCATTAAACTTTCCTAATAGGCATTGAGATTGCAAACTCCTTTAGAACAACCTCTATTAATCATGTCTCACAGGATGATTAAACCATCTCAGACACGCTGTTACTGCCAGACAGGATATAAAGAGTTTTTATTGGCCTGGGGTTGGCCCAAATGCACGAAGTCCTTCCCATGCTTCCTCCGACAAAACAAACATATGTACACCCTTGCATGGGGGAATCTGTGACTGGGTTTGGTCCCAAAGAAGTTCTAGATCCCTTGAATAGTTTCAGACACTACTGGCTTTTCAAAAAGAATTTTAGGACTAAGATTAACTTGAACTTGAAAACTCATTGCCTCCGTATGAGGCAGAAACAATTTTGGACCTATACCTTCCACACTTACATTTCTGGGATTAGCCAAAATTGAGGATCAGGTTCAGAGACTATAGACAGATGGAGTGGTGTTCAAGGGACAATCTCTGAAGTCTTTTGAAAAGGAACCAGGAAGGAGACCATAGCTCTATGATAAATGGATATTTTTACTCCTGCCTGCTCCTTGATCTAGCCATAGCAAGTCCAGTAAGTCCTCAGGCATTACTGTGCTAATGAACAAAAAATCCAGCTTAAAAGCATAGCTTTAAATCAAAGTGCCTTCAGCTTTTGGAAACTCGTTTCTATTTAAGACATCCTATCCATTTTACAATCTCAGAGAGAGAGAGAACATGCATATACACAAGAAGTTCTAAAAAAAAGTAATAATAATAATAATGTTGAAGTTATTTGTACAAACTTGGAATTCTAAATCCTCCCACAGTTCCAGAAGCCCAGCTGTTGGGTCTTTTCCTTATAGTTTTCTAAATCTCTTGGAATCTTTGCAAGTGTATATGTCTTTAATATTAATACAAACATGTTTCCGTTCAAAGCATGGCCCTAGCATTGCTGTGTTTGGGGCATGTGGACATTCAGAATGCCCTGGGAGGCAGAAAATGACTCTTATCTGATAACTGATGGTTATCCCTGGGTGGAAAAGGAGATGGCAGTCTACTGCATTTCTCTGTGTGGAGCTGTATGTGCCCTGTAGAAGCCACACCATAGGTGCCCATTAGGCCTCCAGACTCTCGGTAGAGAAGCTAATGCAGAAGCAGAATTTCGAGGCTCTACTCTCTGACACACACATTTGTGTGGGGCCTGCCTTTATGGTGTATAGTTCCCTTTCTTCAGACAGCACATTCTATGATCTCTTAAGTAACTCAGCACACACACACACACACACACACACACACACACACACACACACACACACATGCCAGGTCAGTTCTTTGGAGAAATAATAATGATAATCATAAGAACCAGCATTTGTTGGATATTTGCCCTGTTTGTATGGACTATGTTATTTACTCCTCAACAAAGTCCGTAAAGTACTATTATTAATCTCTCCATTTTACAAATAAGGAACCTCAGGCACAGAATTTAAACACTTTCCCCAAAAAGTATCAGTATTAGGAAAGCAGTAAATCCTGAGACTACTAGAGTATGTCAAACTGGTCATCATTGCTATCGCTGAGTATCACTTGGTGCCAGACCATGACGTGAAAGGATTTACACGAATGATACTGAAGAAACTGATGCTAAAACAATCAAGTTAAATAAGCTGTGAATGTACATACAGCCTTTAGTGTTCAAACTGGGATTCAAAGTCCCGGGTTTCTGATGAAGAATTCTATACTTTTAACTATGTCACATCACCCCATTTCACAACTTCCTTTAGGGGGTGCAATGTGTGACTACAGTTACAAAAACAAAAACAAAAAATCCTCATTTTGAATGGGTGAAACACAAAGGAAAGTAACTATTAATGCTCAGCTAACCATGTAAGGATGAGAAGGGGTATAAAGAAGAACTAATATTAATGGTGTAGTTTGGTAAGTGCCAAAGGCTTCCCACGGAGAAGGAAATGGCAACCCAGTCCAGTGTTCTTGCCTGGAGAATCCCAGGAACGGGGGAGCCTGGTGGGCTGCCGTCTATGGGGTCGCACAGAGTTGGACACTACTGAGGCGACTTAGCAACAGCAAAGGCTTCCCAAGGTTTTAACATGCATTGTATTCTCTAATTCTGATAATAATACTTCAACATTGTCGGTAAGTAAAACACTCTTATCAGTTAACCGAAAATAACAGAAAACTCAAGCCTTTCTTTTGTTTTGTTGCCCTCTCCCCTAGCATGTTGCCTTCTTTGTTCATACCACTTGCCTAGAGAGTGTCAGATGGCTAATTGATGCTAGCATCGTGTCCATTTGATAGACAGGAAAAACTGAAGTAGTAAAAGGTAACAGCTACACTGGGAAAACCATAACTCGTATCTCATTGACTAGAACTGTTTCCAATGGCTACCTCTTGTTACAAGGGAGCCTGAAGAAGTATTTTAGCTGGCCACATTGCTACTGTGGTTCCAGGATCATTTAATAAGGTCCTTTCTTTCTAGCATACCAAGTATTTGGAGCACCATCTGCAATTCTCATCCCCAAATATGTAACCAGCCATTTCTACAAGAAGCCCTGGTTTTAATTTTTTTTTAGCCTCCTTTTTGGGTGCTGTTTCTATAGACTGTGTTTCATTTATTTCCTCTCTATCCCTTTTTATGCTTTCTGTGTTGGCTATTCTTCAATGTGCACTTATAATTCAGTCTTCATTTAGAAGTTTGTTTTTCTGTTCAAAGAGATTGCTTGACATTTCCTGTCCTCATGCTTTCAGGCCATCACTTCTGGTTTTCTGGTCACTTTTTCTTTGAGTTCTTCCATTTGTGCTGTGTAGCATTCCTCAGTAACTATAATTGCTCTTTCAAGGAGCTTTTTCCTTAGTTTTCTGTTGATTCTTTTAGTTCTTTTGTAACGTTAAGTTATAATTTTAATCTGCTTTGTGGAAACCATTTGCAAATGAGTATGTCTATTATCTATAGGAATTTGTGTTACTTTCAACTTTCTTTCGTGTTTTATTCAATGGTGTCCACAACACCATCCCAGTTGTGTGTAGGCAGAGCTTCCTCCTTTCCTACTGCTTTCAGTTTAATGAGATGGACTTCTCTACAAGGATATTCCAGTATATCACGTCCAGCTTCACAGCTCACACTCCTCTCCTATGTCACTACAGTGCATGTCTTACAATACAGTCAACTCTGGAGCCAGTCCCACTCTGACTCTCTGAGCCCAGCCTGAGTCAAGGGAACTTCTCCTGCCAGCCCTGGATTTCCTAGTTCCCTCCCCCACCCTTTATTCCACCATCACACGCTCTCAGACATTGTTTCTTGGTGGCCTATTCTGCTCTCCGCCTCCTCTGGGCTCCCAAACTCTTTCTGAACTTGTCTGTCCTTCCCCAGTGCCCTGGAGGTTCTCAGTCTCAGTTATACTCCCGTAGTTCCCGCTCAGCTAGGAGGCCCTCGTTTGAGAAGCAACTGTAGGCTGGAGATGTTGGAGATCCCAGAGCTCTCTGAAGCCCTCTGCCCACCCTGCCTGCCCCCTCAGTCCTCTCATAGTCACCTCCTTCCTATGCAGCTTCACCTTTGATGTAATCTATATGCAACCGAGTCTGTGAGTTTTCTCTGTCTCCTAGTTTCACTGAAAATATCAAGTTTTTTGGTTTTCATTTGTCCTATTTCTCTACACATGATTTCCAGCAGAAAGGAGATCCCAAAATCAGTTGCTTGGTTATAAAAGTCTTGTTGTAAACTACTTGGTTATAAAGTTTAATTTTCAAATTTTTCTGAATAGTTTTAAGAGTATCAATTACTAAGGGCTACCAAGGGCGAGGCTCGTTGCTATACACTGGCTATAATGACTCAGTAGAACAAACCTAAGGGCTAATTGCTGCCTTGATATCATTTTCGGAAGGAGTAAGTGAGGTCCAGGAAGGTTAAGTAATTTTTGCTTAACCCGTCACAAAGAGGATAAGTAGAATTGAGATTCAAAACCAATTTGTTCTAAATCTAAAGCCCAAACCCTGATCCCATGAAATGACTTACCACTTTTCCTGCATATTTTAATATTCCAAGATTAAAATTATTTATGTATTGTTCATACAGTAGTGCATCCTGTCATAGTTTAATGTGGACAACCATAAAGACCTTGATTTAAACACTGCACCTCAGTATGGTTCTCTAAAAGCTTCGCATATTTTTCATTTAGACTTGAAAGTGGAAATCTGACCTCTAATTTTAATATGAAAAGATAAATATGGCCTACACTGCATCAATTTATATTGAAATAAAAGTAAACCTCTTTAATCTTCTCTCCAAAACTTGACAAAAATATTGAGTTAAAGATAAACATGGTAGCAATGAAGGTGATATTTTGAAAACACTGTGTATTTTGAAGTATTAAGAAAGCAGAGTAATTTACATGTTGTCCACCATGATAAGTTTTACCTAGTCACCTATCAAAATCTTCATAAATTTGTAAGCAGCACAACTGTATTCCAAACAGAAATCATAAATAACTATAGTTTCAAGGTTACATTTAACAAACATCTATTATAAGGCAGAAATCTTTTAAATACATAGATATGAAGGTAAAGTATATGACACTTAAGAACATATATATAATTTATATTATATATAGTATTTATATGTATGCATTACATCATAATTTATGAAAATTACACATAATTATATTATTATATGTTTGTGACTAGTGGCCTTAATCTTCAGTTTACAGACAACTGGAGGAGATCAAAGAACTTCTGAGAAGTGTTTAAGATCCTTAGTATTAGGACTGCAGATAGAATGCAGGACTCCCTGACTTCAAGGTCATTCCCAATTTACTCGGCTGCTTTGAAGGCCTAAGTTCAAAAGAAACAGAATAATCTTGCAAAGATGCAAAGTAGAGAGAAACAAGGGAAAGTGAATTTGGAGTTAATTTAGAGTGGAAAGTTTAGGTTCCCAGTGAATTCCGAATATGTGGACACTAGATCATCCTTTCTGGACCAAAAACATGTAGAGGTATTCAGGGAGCAGCCACACTGCTCAAATGCCGTAGACAACATCCAATCTTTCTCATCAAATCTCTCACATGAGGCTAAAGTCTGAAGGCAGAACTAGAATTTCATGGAGTTTTAAAGTTATATACATTGAACATTAATATGCTTTCTTATAACATTAAACAGTCTACATCACAAATAGCATATATTTGTATCTTCAGCTAATATACTTAAACACCATCAACTACATCAAAATGGCAACACACACCAATCTCTATTTGTGTTCATGCAATTTAGCAGACATCAATGGAATGAGTGCACACGAGGTAAGGAAGGTAAATGCCAGCTAGCTCCTCTAGGCACACATGACAACATGCTTTATGGGGCTCTAAGCGCACTATAGGAGCAAGAACCATTTTCTTTTGCTCCATTAATTGGAGAATATTGAGCTCCAATTTCTATCATATGGAAGAAAACCCTGTTGCTACTGGGACTCTTATGACTCCCAGCAGCCTGACTAACTTCAACTGCACAGCAGTTCAGAATTTACACCATTGTTTTAACATGAATTAGCACAACAGTTTAGAATATACACCATTATTTTCCAGACCCAGAAAAATGCATGTGATTTAAATGACACCTGTTATGGAAAATATGATACTTCCAAGGTCTAGGAAAATATCAAAATTCACTAACTCTATAAAACTGAATAGGTGGTTAAGTATTTTAGGAATAGCCAAGTTTCATGTGGCAGGATACATTCTCTTTGGGCTTCCCAGGTGGCTCAGTGGGTAAAGAAGCTGCCTGCAGTTGGACAGGACTGAAGTGACTGAGACAGCACAGCACATACATTCTCTACAAGCGAGGGAAGGCCACACTCTCGGTTCTAAAGTTAGTCAATCAGCAATCAACTGTCAACTATTTATTCAGTAACTATATCATGAAATGCAGAGGGCTAGGTTATGGGGACAATGCAAAAAAATAAAATCAAACACAGATCCACTTCACAATGATTTCACTAGCTGAGGACACATGGCAAATATATACATACATAAAGACTTGTAGGTACTGTGCTCAGTCACTTCAGTCATGTCCGACTCTTTGCAACCCTATGGACGGTAGCCCTCCAGGCTCCTCTGTCCATGGGATTCTCCAGTCAAGGATACTGCAGGGGATTGCCATGCCCTCCTCCAGGGGATCCTCCCAACCCAGGGATCGAACCTGCATCTCTTACATCTACTACTTGTATAAAACCTCTTCAAATATAAACTGGGTATTGACTTCAAATTTCCCTCAGAACAAGATGTGAAGTCCTTAGCAGTATCTACAACTCCCTATGGCAGTGTGCATCCCTGCCCCCTCCCTCATCATCCCTACTAGTAACTAGCTCCCTGATCACTTTTCTTACCACTCTTCCCCTCACTCAGTCTACTCCAGGCTCAATGGAGTCCCTGCTATTTTTGGGAAACTTGCAGAAAAGCTCCCACATCAGGGTCTTTGCACCGGCAAACTCCACTGCCTGAAACTTTCAGTCGTCAGATAAACACACTGCTAACTCTTTTGTATCCTCCACACTTTTGCTCATGTGAGACATTCTCAGTGACATGCTTTACAGGGAGCTCTACCTTGACCATTGTTTACAATTCCAAATTGCACTCTAATGCCGCCAATCCCTTATTTACTCTCCTCTCTTATTGCCACACCACTTTCCACCATTTACCACTACATTTTATATATTCATTCTCCTCTCTCCTGAGAGAGGAAACAATATTTCCTTTCTATTATTTAAAACCTTTCTCATCATCAAATTTCCCAGTATCACAACATTTGACTATCAGATTCCAGAGGGCAGGGATTTATTTTTATTCAACATTATATAGTCATCTCCTAGAACAGCACCTGACACATAGTAAGTATTCCCTAAATATTTGTTAAATGGATGAATAAACAGCAATTAAATGATAAATACCAAATTAGTAATACCAAAAAAAATGTATAGTAAAGAATTAAGACGATAACACAAGGATGGTTACTCATGGTTACAGAGACAAACTAGGTTTGAAATGGACTCAGATGTGATGTGAGAGTCATAAAAATACAAATGATGGAGACAGAGAACTTCTCAGGGGAGTGGCACCCCCAGATCATTGAGGAGGTGTGGTCATAGTAAATTCAGGAATGAGACTGAAGGGGACAGGACAGGGAAAAGCAAGAGAAAGAAGTGAGAAGGCTGTGGTGCCTATATTTAGAGCAACTGAAAGAACATACCCAAGTAGTTAAATATCAAATATCATTCAGCTCCTACTTATTTCCATATGTATCTGAAAAAAATTATAACCATTTTTTTGTGTGAACACAATGAAAATATTACAACTATGAAAACTGAAACAATATTTCCTTTCTATTATTTAAAACCCTTCTCATCATCAAATTTCCCAGTATCGCAACATTTCTCCCAATAATTTTTAAAATAATTTTATTTATTCATTTATGTATTTGGCTGTGCTGGATCATAACTGGGGCATGTGGGATCTAGTTCCCTGAAAAGGGATCACACTGGGGCTCCCTGCACTGAAAGAACTTAGCAACTGGACCACCAGGGAAGTCCCTCTCCCAATAGCTTTATTTATATCAGGATCCAAGTAAGAGCTCCACTTCTCATTTTGCTGTTAGGCTTCTTAAGCATTTTTCATCTAGAGCACTGCCCTCTCCACTTTTTTTCCTTCATGACATTTAAACAAATCAGAGAAAGCTGCCCTGTATGATGTCCCAGAAACTGGATTTGTCTCATTGCTTCCTTGTGATGTTATTTCTTCTGTTCCTCTATCATTTTTCCCTAAAATGAAAGTGAGAGCTAGAGGCTTGACTCAATTCATAATTCACATTTTTGGAAAGAACACTTCACAGGTGGTGGTTGAGTGTCATAGTCATCATATCAGCTCTATATGATGTTGTTTGAATGACCTTTAGTAATAAGGGTAATAAGACTATATTGATAGTTAAGGTAAGGACAGCCTGACTCCTTTGTGACAAAAGTTCATTCCTAATATATTATCCATTGCCTTCATCATTCAGTCTCCTGAATCAATTATTTTATTTGAGAATGTAAAGTTGATGGAGAGTTTCAAAAAATAGCAAGAGATAAGAAAGCCTTCTTCAGCAATCAATGCAAAGAAATAGAGGAAAACAATAGAATGCAAAAGACTAAAGATCTCTTCAAGAATATTAGAGCTACCAAAGGAACATTTCATGCAAGATAAGCACAATAAAGGACAGAAATTGTACAGACCTAACAGAAGCAGAAGACATTAAGAAGAGGTGGAAATAATACACAGAAGAACTATACAAAAAAGATCTTCAGGACCCAGATCACCACAATGGTGTGATCACTCACCTAGAGCCAGACATCCTGGAATGCAAAGTCAAAAGGGCCTTAGAAAGCATCACTACAGACAAAGCTAGTGGAAATGATGGAATTCCAGTTGAGCTATTTCAAATTCTAAAAGATGATGCTGTGAAAGTGTTTCATTCAAAATGCCAACAAATCTGGAAAACTCAGCAGTGGCCACAGGACTGGAAAAGGCCAATTTCATTCTAATCCCAAAGAAAGGCAATGCCAAAGAATGCTCAAACTACTGCACAATTGCATTCATCTCACACACTAGCAAAATAATACTCAAAATTCTCTAAGCCAGGCTTCAGCAATACGTGAACCGTGAACTTCCAGATGTTCAAGCTGGATTTAGAAAAGGCAGAGGAACCAGAGATCAAATTGCCGACATCTACTGGATCATTGAAAAAACAAGAGAGTTCCAGAAAAATTTCTACTTTTGCTTTATTGACTATGCCAAAGCCATTGACTGTGTGAATCACAACAAACTGTGGAAAATTCTTCAAGAGATGGGCATATCACACCACCTGACCTGCCTCTTGAGAAATCTGTATGCAGGTCAAGAAGCAACAGTTAGAACTGGACATGGAACAACAGACTGGTTCTAAATCAGGAAAGGAGTACATCAAGGCTGTATACTGTCACCCTGCTTATTTAACTTACATGCAGAGTATATCATGCAAAATGCCAGGCTGGATGAAGCAGAAGCTGCAATCAAGATTGCCAGGAGAAATATCAGTAACTTCAGATATGCAGATGACACCACCCTTATAGAAGAAAGCAAAGAAGAACTAAAAAGCCTCTTGATGAAAGTGAAAGAAGACAGTGAAAAAGTTGGCTTAAAACTCAACATTCAGAAAACTAAGATCATGGCATCTGGTCCCATCACTTCATGGCAAATAGTTGGAGAAACAATGGAAACAGTGAGAGAATTTATTTTGGGGGGCTCAAAAATCACTGAAGATGGTGACTGCATTCATGAAATTAAAAGCCGCTTGCTCCTTGGAAGAAACGTTATGACCAACCTAAACAGCATATTAAAAAGAGAGACATTATTTTGCCAACAAAAGTCCATCTTGTCACAGCTATGGTTTTTCCAGTAGTCATGTATGGATGTGAGAGTTAGACTATAAAGAAAGCTGAGAGCTGAAGAATTGATGCTTTTGAACTGTGGTGGTGGAGAAGACTCTTGAGGGCTTCCCTTGGACTGCAAGGAGATCCAACCAGTCAGTCCTAAAGGAAATCAGTCAGTCCTGAATACTCATTGGAACGACTGATGCTAAAGCTGAAGCTCCAATACTTTGGCCACCTGATGCAAAGAACTGACTCATTGGAAAAGACCCTGAAGCTGGGAAAGATTGAAGGTGGGAGGAGAAGGGGGTGACAGAAGATGAGATGGTTGGATGGCATCATCAATGCGATGGACGTGAGTTTGAGTAGGCTCCAGGAGTTGGTAATGGACAGGGAGGCCTGGTGTGCTGCAGTCCATGGGGTCGCAAAGAGTCAGACATGACTGAGAGACTGAACTGAACTGAAAGCTGTGTCTGATTTTATCATTTCCTGCACAATTATTAACTGGAATTCTTCTATAAGGAAGATCCTTACCTCAACAAATGAAGTTCAGGCAGGAAAGGAAGAATAAATATTTATTTTATTCCTTTTTTTCTTCATGTTGTTGTTCACTGTAAAGAACTGTTGCCTTAGCATTTTTAGGTGGAAAATAAAGCTCTCCTGTTATCTATCTTTTATTTAACTTTAATAGCAATCTTCCAGCCAATTTCCAAAATTTAGAGCCTTCTATTTACATTCTTAATCAAACCCAAAATTATTTGCATTTTCTTGTATTACACACTTAATTTGAGATATTTGAGGTAATTTGAGAAATGTAAGAACTTAACTAACCACAGATAACTCACAGATAAACTTGTTAAAATTTTAAGGTTAACACTGCAAATGGAGTTATCTATCTACACAGTGTGCCTGTCTTTTATCAAATGTAACTGTATGCCTTGATATTTTGATACTTCATCCTCTGGTATAAACTTTTATTATGTACATATTTATGATAACAGGCAAAGAGAAATATGAAATATCATTCAAATATTTGTTTTTCATCTAATAAGATTTCTTTCTTGAATTACATTTAAAGAATGATAATTAGAACATTAAGTAAATCTCCAGGGTTCCTTAAGCAATGATTATTAAAACTCAATTTCAGGAACTCTTATTCATTACTGATGGGAGTGCAACTTGGGGAGTGCCACTTGGAAGACAGTTTGGCAGTATCTTACAGAACTAAACATACTGGTACCATACAATCCAGCATTTGTACTCCTGGGAATTTATACAAATGAACTGAAAACTTATGTCTACACAAAAACCTACACGGGGACATTTATAGCAGCATTATTCATAGCTGGCAAAACTTTGAAGCAATCAAGATGTCCATTGGTAGATGAACGTTTAAGTAAACTGTGGTACAAACAGACAATGGACTACTATTTAGTACAAAAAAGAAATGAGCTATTCAGCCATGAAAAGACATAGAGGAATCTTAAATGCAGATTACTAAGTGAAAAAAGTCAACATAAAAAGCTACTATGATTCCAACTATGAAACACTCTGGAGAAGGCGATGGAGACAGTAAAAAGATCAGTAATGGCCAGAGGTTAGTGGGGAGGGAGGGATGAACAGATGGAGCACAAAGGATTTTAGGGCAGTGAAACTATGCTGTAAGATACTATAATGGTGAATACATATCATTATACATTTGTCAAAACCCATAGAATGTATAACACCAAGAGAGAACCCTAATGTAAACTATGGCTTTCGGATGATAATGACATGTCAATGTAGGTACAGGATTTTAACACTTGGAAAGGCCATGCATGTGGTGGGGAGGGGCAGGGTATGTCTGGGAACTCTGTACTTTCTCCTCAATTTTCCTATGACCCTAAACTGCTCTTTTAAAAAAGTATTTTTAAATAAAATTCAGTATCAGTAGTGACACCTGTGAACAAAGAATCTATTCACCCATAGGCTACAACTTTGGAGTTTATTACTCCTTTCCTACCCTAGGATATGTAAGAATATTTAAGACTGTACCTGTCTGACAATGAGGAGAAAATGATATATTTGAGAATTCCTTGTAGTACATGACTATAGTAGGTGTTCAATAAATGCATTGAAAAGTCATTAAAGCATCTGTATGAATCACTTGGGAAGCTGATTAATATGAAGATTCTGCTTCAGCAAGACTAAGGTGAGGGTCTGAGATTCTGCATTTCAAACAACCTTCCAGGTAATGCTGATGCTGCTAGTTCCTCAGACCACACTTTGTGTGACAAGGAATGCTTTACAAACTGGTGTCTCCAAAGAGTATTCCTGCTTGATGGTGGTTGGCAAAGGGAAAATTCCTCTAATGAAATTCACTTAGAAAAGGAAATGATGACTATATGGTCGCCTGCTTGGTGAGCCTGATATACACAGAAACAGAAAAGGCTCTGAGTAAAGCAAACTGCTGAACTTTAAATGACTCAGCATTCTCCAATCATATATGATCACAGTACCCAATTACCTTTCTGAGTAAAAGCTATTAGTCATCCTAGTATTTCACAATACACAATTCACAGAATGCTGATTTATATAGGTTATAAGAAGATAAAAAAGCACACAACTTTACACTAGCTTTCAGTATTAAACTACATGATCTTTGAAAAGTCTAGTTTTATGTTTGATGAAATATATTGAACAAAATATGCCATCTTTTAAGTCATATATTAAGACAATCATTCGAAAATAGTGTTAAAATCAATTTTCCATATTTTATTAGTCAAAGACCAAAGACATTTTTGTATATACAGTTACCAAACCCAAAGCTAGCACAACTCATAAAATAAGAAAAACATTCATTTTCTCTTTCAAGAGAGTCAAATATCAGTCCTTGAAAAGACAGTTGGGAATAGCTGCTCTCTTTCATGCAAATTCTTCAGATTCTGAGATTTAGACTATGATTGAGCTTACTGCTATGTTTTCCTTATTAAGGTTATTTTTCTCATTAAGAAAAGAGAAAAAAAGAGGGAGAGGAAGCACACAACTTTAAGATAAGGATAATTTACTTTTTGTGAAAATACTTTAGGTCTAAGCTACATAGTCTCATGTATCTGATTGTCTTTAAGAAAAGGAAATGACCACAGCAAGTGAAGGTTATGTGCAGATAACAGTGAACTCACCTAACTACACATCGGGAGGAGAACAAGCAGGGGACAAAGGTAAATTTCAGACTCTCAGACAGTATGCTTGCGGTGGAGTGCTGAAGACAGTATCCCAGATTGGGTAGACAGGTGCATGTCAGAGATGATTAATGAGGGAAAAAAGGGAACAAAATCCTCCACTTTCTTGACATAAACTGTCAAAAAGGAGAATGAGAATACATGTTTCTGGACTCAGAAATGTTTTTTGCCATATATCTCTTCTCCCCCAAGCAAAAGTACCAACCACTATAGATTTTCTTTAGGGTTACAAGTCAAAGAGGTATGGCTGTCTGGCCCTGCCTTTCCTTAAACTTGAGTGGAGGTGGCAGGTAGTTATGGTTTTTCTAATTGTGAGTATCCAAAAGAGTGAGTACACAATTAATGCAGCTTGCCCACTGTGAACCAGGCATGAGTAAGCCAATAATATCCTCAGAAATCATAGTCTGACAATTACACTAGCAATGAATCTTCCCACTTAAGGCTAAGAAGGAAAATCCATTGTTGGGAAAGCGCTCAAACTGTTCCCAACAGACTGTAAGAATGAGCTTGAAATTAGCATGTGAACACCATTAGTTGTCAGGGATCTATGACCCTTTTTTGGAAAAATGAGTGAAGTAAAAAATATTTGAGAAAACAAATATGAAGCAAACAGGAGTAAAATATAGTGCGACCCAACTCATTTTTAAAATAATGTTTTTGCACTTATTTTAAATTTTGCTATCCAAAAGTCTACAAGCAATAAATGCTGGAGAGGGTGTGGAGAAAAGGGAACCCTCTTACACTGTTGGTGGGAATGCAAACTAGTACAGCCGCTATGGAGAACAGTGTGGAGATTTCTTAAAAAACTGGACATAGAACTGCCATATGACCCAGCAATCCCACTCCTGGGCATACACACCTAGGAAACCTGACCTGAAAGAGACACGTGCACCCCAATGTTCATCGCAGCACTGTTTATAATAGCCAGGACATGGAAGCAACCTAGATGCCCATCAGCAGATGAATGGATAAGGAAGCTCTGGTATATATACACCATGCAATATTACTCAGCCATTAAAAAGAATTCATTTGAATCAGTTCTAATGAGATGGATGAAACGGGAGCCCATTATACAGAGTGAAGTAAGCCAGAAAGATAAAGACCAATACAGTATACTAACACATATATATGGAATTTAGAAAGATGGTAACGGTAACCCTATATGCAAAACAGAAAAAGAGACATAGATGTATAGAACAGACTTTTGGACTCTGTGGGAGAAGGCGAGGGTGGGATGTTTTGAGAGAACAGCATCGAAACATGTATATTATCAAGGGTGAAACAGATCACCAGCCCAGGTTGGATGCATGAGACAAGTGCTTGGGGCTGGTGCACTGGGAAGACCCAGAGAGATCGGGTGGAGAGGGAGGTGGGAGGGGGGATCGGGATGGGGAATACATGTAAATCCATGGCTGATTCATGTCAATGTATGGCAAAAACCACTACAATACTGTAAAGTAATTAGCCTCCAACTAATAAAAATAAATGGAAAAAAATTTTTTTTAAATATTTGAGAAAACAAATATGAAGCAAACAGGAGTAAAATATAGTGTGACCCAACTCATTTTTAAAATAATGTTTTTGCACTTATTTTAAATATATATCATAGAAAATACTGATGAAAAGTTAAACAAAAAAACTATAAAATTCTTTCAACTTCATAGTATGGCTGAAATGATTCATAATAAAATCTAGGAAATTAAAGATAATCAAAATAATAACAACAACAACAGCAGTCCTATTACTCAGAGATAATCACTATTAATATCTTGGTGTATTTCCTTATGGAGATTCTTTTCCTTACACATGATACTTCCTTTGTATAAATGTACTCATGCTATATAAATAACATTTTTAACAAATATTTTCTATGTTACTAACAACAAACCTTGGAGAAGCAAATGGCAACCCACCCCAGTATTCTTGCCTGGAGAATCCTGTGGACGGAGGAGCCTGGTGGGCTGCTGTCCATAGGGTCGCACAGAGTCGGACACGACAAGTGATTTAGCATGCCTGCAAGTAGATATTTAGAATATAAATTTATGGCCATGTAGTATGTGTATGTGGAGGGGAGGTCTAAAATTATTCTTTTTTAAATTATTTAACCATGACATTACAGTTTGCATACAAGGGTTCATAGTTTCATAAAGAATCAAATCCTTCCCCAGATGACCATGGGAATAAAAATACATAACATCTTTCAACCTTGCAGGTGTTTTCAGGTATTAGCCAATTTTGTAGGAGAATTAGAACATCAGCAATAAGGCTATGAGACTGTATTTTACCAACCGAATATTTTTCTCATATTGCTATATAGAAGGAAGACAGTAGATTGTAGTAATTATTATCTATAGTTTTCTTTAGAATCAAGTAAAATGCTGCTTCGTTTCTGGCTTTGTCACTTACTGTGTGACTCCAGGCAAGAAGTCAATATATCCAGACCTCCGTTTACACATCTGCAAATTCTGAATAATAATGGTCTATACCCCATAGAGGTGGTGCGCTGATTAAATGAAATCAGCTTTATGCAGGTACCACCGTGTACATGGTGCTGCTTTCCAGGCTTCACCAGCTCTTCTCTGAAGAACTCAGCCAGGGTCAAGCCAGCTGAGTATGAATCAGTGGTAGTGTCTGAGGTTCTGCTTAAAATAAAGACCTTAAGATGATAGAAGGGTTTGTGATGATAACTGAATCTACAACCTGATCTGAGAGCTACATAAATAGCAAATTACTCATAAAAATATGTACAGCTACAAAAGACACATGAGTTAGGTTCCAATATAGACATCTATGTTTCCCTTTGTGAAGACCTGGTAATAACCTTTAAGCCACACGAAGAGAGACCACTTTCTGCGCTGCTATCTAGCTTTCCCTCTTTCTATGTCCTGACGCCATTTTTCTATGAGTCCCATTTCACTCTTGTATCACAGATTTTTTTTTTTTCCGGAAATGCTACTTTCCTGACTGAGGCCTCTACTTACTGTATATACAAAAGTTTTTTTTTTCTTTTTTTCCTTTTTTCATGTAAAGTGTCCATGACAGAGCCTACATGTCTCCATCTTTTCTTTTCCACCACAACACACTCCATCCAGACACTATGCAAAATGTAGAGTGCCTCCTGTCGTTCAGCCAGTCGAGGGCAGATTTCTGCTCTAACTCTTGGTCATAGTCCCTCCCTGAGCCCCTTCTATACTCTAATGCTATATTTTCTAGTTTATTACAATGCATATAGTATATTTTACTTTTCTTTTACTTAACAAAATTCATAAATAAATAAAATTAAAATCACTTCTTGATTAGAACCTGAATCAGCTACATAAACATCACCAAATCTTCTGAGTAATGCCCTGAACATCCCTTTTAGGCAGCAGCTACTCCAGAAATGTTCCCATGGAAACATCCCATTCAATATTACCTCAAGTACTTTAATGCTATGTCTAGTCTCAGAGTCAATTATATTTAGCTGAGGATAATCTGTCTTAACTCCCATTAAATTAGAACTCCTTTTAATAATGTTAATATTTGTAATATCTGTCCATAACATATACTTGCATTTTTTCTAAATTACAGCACCATAGCCTATACTTAGAAGTAAACAGATACATTTTTAGACAACTAACATACTTATTCTTTTATATCCATTCTTATATTCTAAAAATATTCCCCCCAAATTTTAAGAATGCGAGTTTTACAATTTATAAAATGATATGATGTCTCAGTATTTCAAATAATCACATGTCACCACTACTTTAGAGACAGTAATCAGTTCAGTTAATCTTTAATATATAAAAGAAGCAGGCTGTAGAAGACTGCTGTCCAAAAGAACTTTTTGTAATGATACAAATGTTCTATATCTATTTGGTCCGGTATAATAGTCACTAGCCACAAAGAGCACTTGAAATGTAACTAGTGCAACTGAGAAACTGAATTTTAATTTTAATTAGTTTAAACCTAAATAGTCACATGGGGTTAGTTTACTACCATATTATACAGCACAGTTGCCAGGAAACTTTTGATAGAAATGTCTAGCATTAAACACGTTCTGCTTAATATCTTATTATAATAGCAACATTCATTGCTGGAACCTTGAAGCTCTCTTCTTCTCTATTTAGAGTGTACATTCAGCCATTCACTTTCTGCACCTCATTATCTCCTATGCATCAGAGTTATTTATAAGCGTGCACATCTTCTCCAAGAGATTACAAACTCTTCGAGTGCAGGAACCACATCTTTCTCAATTCTGTATGCCTCACTGATCATACTACAGTACATTACATAAGTACTCAGTGTTTGCAAGTAATAATGATAGTCCCTTCTCATTTCAGTTTTGAAAATATATTCTGATGACATATTTTCCTTAGTACTGCTCTGTGTCCTAGTATAACTTGGCTCCTCCAGAGTTTAAACCTTCTTCTCTGTGTTGTATTATAAGCTTCCCAGAGAGTACATTTTAATGCTCTGGTTGGCAATCTAAATCAGAACTCTAGAAGAAAAATCCCAAAATGTATATCTTTGCTGCCACACATATTTTGAAAGAGCTAGAGCAGACATTTTTTTGCAACATTGCATCAAGAAAAGGAACTGATGGTCAACTAGACAAGTCTACAGGCAGGGAATTGAAAAATACTAGTTTTTTAAATGCACCCTTCCTTTCCCTAGATATCTTGAGGCATTTTGTCATTGATCTTTTGTGACAAAAATAAAAAGGAACACTAGCTAGAGGACTACATGCAACTCAGTATAATGGCATACTCAGAACAACTCAAAAGGGAAGGAGGCAAGAGGCAGGAATCTGTCAATCATCTCTTTTAGTATGAAAAATTTTCAAATAACTCCCCTATAGACAACTATTTAGAAAGCTCGTATTTATGGCTGAGAGACATTAGCATGAATTAGTGATTGCTCTAATTTTTTTGTATCAATGTGAAGAACATAAGGTTTGAAGTTTAAAATAAAAGCTCTAGGTAACATTAAACAGTCTAAAAATGACAATAGTTAATCTACCAAGGTATCTATTTTATAAGAACCTAGCTGTATATGGAACTGTATTTGGGAAAGAGGGAAATAAGAATTCAGATTGTTAAAACATGCATTATTCTAGTCAAATTTTATTTATGTAAAATTTCATTTTTAATTTTATTTTTTAATCTGTGGGAAAATGTGTGTGACTTCAGTCTCATCTATACAGCCTTCTGTAGTTACATAAGAATAAGGGCTTTCTATAGTCTAGAAATCAAGGTGCACAGCTAATAAAATCAAGCACTATTTCAAAAACATTTTTATTATGCTCTTTCTACTCCATTCATTTTTTAGGTCAAAAGTTGGATGTTTATGTTTATCAGAAAAATACATGTATATGTATGGCTGAGTCCCTTCGCTGTCCACCTGAAATTATCACAACATTGCTAATAAGCTGTACCCCAGGACAAAATAAAAAGTTTAAAGTTAAAAAAAATACATTAGAAAATAAATAAAAACTCTAGGTTTGTTTATGGTAGAAAAGAACTTGTGTTTCCCTTAGTAGAAAGGACTATAAAATGAGAATAAATATCAAAATTATACACCCTGCTTTTAAACTCATGAACTAGGATTCATGTATTTGTCATATTCCTCATCATTTGCAATTATGAGGTAAAGAAGATGTGGTTAGTGGGTGAATAAATCCTTTTTACTAAAAATATCTTCAAACTATATAAAAACACATTAGTTTTAAATCAAAATGAAGCACATCATCAAGCATTTCCACTCAAAGAATGAAGATCCATATCAGTTTATTATTTTCCAAAGTTGGTTTGGCACATTGTAGCCTTGAAATTGAAGAAAATGGCCAATGATTTACAACCAACCATAAAATTCAGGTCTCCGCTTGGTTGTCCTAAGGTAACAAAAGGACCAGTTGGTAAAAATGATTATGGGTTAGTCTATTCACTACATCTCTAGGTAATGGAATGTGATAACTCTATTACCCATAACGTCTGTAGTTTTTAAAAGTCATGTAATTGATATTTACTACCATAAAGGAAAATATTAAATATTAGAGCTTAAGAATTTTCCAAGGTATAGGTCTTTATTCTGTGATAACCAAATACAAGTCAGGCTGCGAACATAAAACAACTATTTAATATTCAAAAAGTTTGCTTCCATTTGGATATTTATTTAAAGTGTGCCAGTTCTACTGTTAAACCTGGACATAGCCTTTGATTCTGCTTTAAAAAAAAAATGAGCAAACTAAAAAGAACAAAAGAGCTTAAGTATATCAACTAATAGTCTCTTCTTCTAACAGAAACTATGAGACACAAGTAAGGTTACACTTCTCCATCCATGTCCCCACAAGGATATAGTGCCTTTTACCATCTCATATTCATGCTTAACCTAGCATTGTGTTTACAATAATTTTCAGTAATGGACCCAGCAGGAAAAGCATGAAGGCTTTAGAAATTATTGTGAGTAAAAAGTAAATTGCATTAAAAGGTTGTCCATTTATTACGATTTAGTACAGTAAAGCATTGGAGGGGGTGGAATAAATATTACTGCCTTATTATGTTTTTAACTTTAGAGTAAACAGTGTTAAAATGTGTACCTTAGCTCTTCTGTTTTGAAGCCTACTGATCAGATTCACATTTTAAGAGTGAATATTTACTTACTGAGATGCCAGCATCATTTGCTAGTAATATAGAAGAGGACGTCATTCCAGTTTTATATACTGGAATGGGTTACCATTTCCTTCTCCAGGGGATCTTCCCAACCCAGGGATCAAACCCGGGTCTCCCGCATTGGAGGCAGATGCTTTAACCTCTGAGCCACCAGGGAAGCCCACATTAAGCAACTTACCACCCTGTCAAAGATCAGATTTATATATGTGAACTTTTTAGAATATATCTTATATTCTGCTTAGAAATAGATTTGGCTTTTGTTTTGTTTTGTTTTTCCTCTTCACAGTTGAGTAACACTCAAATCTCAACTGTAGGAGTGACATCACCAAAATGGTGACTTGGGAGAACCCAGCATCAACAACTAGACAGCTATCCACAAACAAAAACAGCTCCAGGAGAGCTCTGGAGTTCTATTAAGAAATTTTAGTAACACAGTGAAACAAAAAGCCTGAGAATAACTGCACAAGAAGAGAAGAAAGACAACTTCATTTTGCCTGCACTATCCTATCCCCCAAGCCAGAACTGTTCAGAGCCAAGAGAGAACTTCAAGCCAGAAAGAGTTCCTCCTTCCAGACAAGGAAGAATGAGGTGAGCAATGAGCTTCTCCAGCCTTTCAGGGCACCACACAGTGGTCCTGCCCTGGTTTAACTATACCCAGACTGGAAAGCTGAGATGTATAGAGATACCTAGTAAAAAGAAAAGCAGGAGCTACTAGTAGCAGCCACTCAGCGATAGTCATTGCAATCCACAGTGACCTGCTCTGTAGACAAACCAGGCCAGCACAGCCAAGGCAGACCACCTGCAAATCCATAAGCTTTTACCCCACAGGTGCAAATTTTACATTCACTGATGACAGTCACCTGCATCCCTCCCTATGCCTCACCCCCGCTACATGACTCTGAACACTGGAACAACACTAGCAACCAGCTCAGGCCTCTGCAGCTGCAAGAGTGCAAGACACTATCCGATGAACCCTTAGCTTAACCCCACTGCCCTGTGAGTGCTCAGGGACTAGCCCCTCCAGCTGTGCACTAGCACAGCCCTTGGCCAACCCCCATCACCAGCCTCCACTGCAGTGTGCACTCCTGGGCAGACAGTGCTAGCCCCAGAAGAGCATGCCAAACAGCCAAGCCGAGGTACCTGCAACCACATGTGGGTGCAGATCAAGCCCAGTCTTCTATCACTGGCCTATACCACACTCATCTGTGGCTAGCCCTTCCAGATGTGCACCTGCACAATTCCACACAGACCCCCATCACAAGCCTCCAGTGAAGGGTGAATGCACAGGGGGGAAGTAGGAAACTGTCAGTGAGCTCTCAGTTGACCCCAGGCTTTGCTGCAGAACCTGGACTCCACCACTATGTGTGCATCTGCAACTGGCCCTGCCTCTATGTAGGCACCTGCTGCTGGCCACTAGAGCCAAATGTGTAAACACCAACAGTTCAGGCCACCACCAGTGATTGCCCTAACTGCTGATCCTGGAAGAACCACTGAAGATCTCGACAGGAAATAGTAAGTTCTCACCTATCAGCCATTACTCTAAATGAAAATGTATTGAATTCTCCAGTCAAAAGACACAGAGTAGATGGATGAATGGGGGAAAAAAAAGACCCAACTATATGCTGCCTACAAGAGGATCTCTTCACCTTTAAGTGCACATACAGGATCAAAGTGAGAGTTGGCAAAGATATTCCATGCAAGAGAAGACTACAAGAAAGCAGGGGTAGCTATACTTATATCAGACAAAATAGACTTTAAGCCAAAACAGTAACAAGAGACAAAGAAGGTCATTATATAATGATAAAAGAGTCAACTCAGTCAGAAGATAAAATATCAGACATATATAGACATTTCATCCAACAGCAGCCGAATACATATTCTTTCTTCTCAAGTACATATGGAACATTCTACATGATAGATTATATGATAGGTCACAAAACAAGTCTTAGCAAATTTAAAAGTTTGAAATCATATAAAGTATTTTCATTCCACAAGGGTATCAAACTAGAAATCAATAATAGGAATAAAAGTGGAAAACTCACAGAAAATGTGGAAATTTAACAACACATTTCTGAACCAAAGGGTCAAAGAAGAAATCAAAATTGAAAATACAAAATCTTGAAACTAACAGAAATAGAAGCATAGCATATCAAAACCTATGGAATGCTACAAAAGCAGTTCTAAGAGGGAAGTTTAAAGTAATAATGTTTGTCCCCCATGGTTTAGTTTTAAGTTGTGTCTGACTCTTTTGAGACCCCATGGACTGTAGCCTGCCAGGCTCTTCTGTCCATGGGATTTCCCAGGCAAGAATACTTGAGTGGGTTGCCATTCCCTTCTCCAGGGAATCTTCCCAACCCAGGGACTGAACCATGTCTTCTGCATTGCAGGTAGTTTCCTGCATTGCAGGCAGATTCTTTACCAACAGAGCCACCAGGAAAGTCCTTAGAGTAATAAACACATTAAGAAAAAACTCAAATCAACTACCTAACTTTCCACCTTAGGGAAATAGAAAAGGAATAAAAAAATAATCCCAAAGTTAGCTATAGGCAGAGTAATCAGCACCCCCCCAAAAAAGTGGCATCCAAATCAGACAGAAAGAAAGAAAACTGTCTTTTGAGGCAGATAATATGATCTTCCCCTTCCCTGATAGCTCAGTTGTTAAAGTATCCACCTGCATTAAAGGAGATCTGGGTTCAATCCCTGGGTTGGGAAGATCCTCTGGAGAAGGGAAAGGTTACCCACTGTAGTATCCTGGCCTGGAGAATTCCATGGACTATATAGTCCATGGGGTCGCAGAGTCAGACACGACTGAGCGGCTTTCACTTTCATTTTCAATATGATCTTATATTCAAAAAATCCTAAGACACTATCAAAAAAAGAAAAAAAAAAACTATTAGAACTAGTCAATGAATTCAGTAAAGTTACAGGATACAAAATCAACATACAAAAATCAGTTGCATTTCTATACACCAACAAAAAGACAACTGAAAAAAATTATTTAAACCCCATTCACAATAGCACCAAAAACAATAAAAAAACTTTGAAACAAATTTAACAGGAAGTGAAAAATATGTACACTGAAAACTGTAAGATTTGATAAAAAAACAGAAAAAAAGATACAAACAAAAAAGATATCTTGTGTTCATGGGTCAGAATATTGTTAAAAGGTCCATGCTACCCAGTCAAGTTCAAGGTAATCCCTATCAAAATTCTAATGGCATTTTTCACATTAATATCCTATAATTTAAATTGAATGAAAAAACACCTTAAATATTCAAAGGACTCCTGAGAAAGAAAAACAAAGCTTTAGATATAACACTTCTTGATTTCAAACTATACTACAAAGCTACAGAATCAAAATAATATGATGGCATAAAAACAGACATAGACTTATAGAATATTGTTGTTCACAGGGTAGAAACTTCCAGCAATAAGATGAATAAGTTCTAAAGATCTCATGTACAGCATAGTGATTACAGTTAATAATACTGTAATATATACTTAAGAGTTGCTAACATTGTAGATTTCATTGTTCTCACTAAAAAAAGAAGTGTTGATTATGTGACACGATGGAGGTGCTAGCTAATGCTACAGTGGTAATCATTCTGCAATAAGTAAGTACAACAAATCAATGCATTGTACATCTTGAACTTATAAAATGTTGTATGTCAAGTAAATCTCAATAAAACTGAAAAAAATGGAAAAAAAATCTTATCTGTAATACATAAAAAAATTCAAGTTTGAAATATAAGAAAAATTTTTTTCTCTATTAAGATAAAATTTTGAAGAATGAAAATATACTGGATAGATTAAGAATGCATTTTCTGCCATTGATATTCTTTATTACAATAATGCATTTACAATGATTGCAATGAAATTTTGTAGAACTATATATATATGATATTCATATTAATGTTTAATGTATCCAAAATGGTATTATTTTGATAAATATTAATTCATTTCAGAAGGCTAAGCTACTCAATTTAATAGTATATTTAATGCTAAGCTATAGTGGAATTCTCATGAGATTAAATATGATAGTTACATGGTATCAAATATATTATATATTGATCAGTATCTTGATATTGAATATGAACAGGTGAAATGTTTATGATCAGATATCAAAAAGTTAGAAGTCTTTGCAGTATGTTTTAAATGATTACATATCCATGACAAAGCCAAAAATATGGGATAAATCAACATTTTTACACAATGTAATAATACAAATTCATATACCTCTTTCAAATAACAAAAATGAGGATGATGAATTACAGTTAACATCCACTGACCACCTTCTATATGCCAGGCACTGTCCTAAGTTCTAAGCATTTTACATGAATCAACTCATTTATGAGAAATAATTGTAGAACTGTCTATCTAATTTCTATACAATTAGGAAAACTATAGTGATGCTCCTCTGCAAGAAAGGGAGGTCCTTAATTACTTATGAGCAAATATTTCACAGCTGGGCCTGGAATTGAAGACTCACTGGTATCATTATTAAAATCATCAACATAGATGAAGGTTCATCTTCATTCAGAAAAATGTTCTTTAAGAAATATCAAGACATACTTTTCTTATCATGCAAAAAGAAAAATATCTTTATAAACTACAATAGTGATAGATTCTACATTTAAATGTGGTATTTTGTTCATGTATTTTTAAAAATTTACATGAAAGTTTACATACTCTTGAGAGTCCCTTGGACTGCAAGGAGATCCAACCAGTCCATCCTGAAGGAGATAAGTCCTGGGTGTTCATTGGAAGGACTGATGCTGAAGCTGAAACTCCAACACTTTGGCCACCTCATGCGAAGAGTTGACTCATTGGAAAAGACCCTGATGCTTGGAGGGATTGGGGGCAGGAGGAGAAGGGGATGACAGAGGATGAGATGGCTGGATGGCATCACCGACTCGATGGGCATGAGTTTGAGTAAACTCCGGGAGTTTGTGATGGACAGGGAGGCCTGGTGTGCTGTGATTCATGGGGTCGCAAAAAGTCGGACACGACTGAGTGACTGAACTGAACTGAACTTACATACATAACTTATTAAAATTCAGGTCTAGAAGAAAAGGTGTGAATGTAGTGCTGATCATAATCCTTTCACCTATGTTAGTCAACTCCTCTCCCACCCCACTCTCTACCAAACCTCAATAGATAATTTTATTTCCAAACTTATTGGGATTTTAGCTATTTAATATGTGTTTCCACCTCTACCCCATTCCCCTCTCTCTCTTCTCTCCTCTCCTCTTCCTTTCTTTTCTTCCTCTTATTTTTCTGTCCTCAGGCAGTAGATGATACATCTATATTTCTTTTCAGGGCTCACACAGCTACTTTGAACTTTGATGCACAGGGCTCTACTCTGTGGATGACCCACACTCCCTTCCTGAATTTTTAGTTTCTTACTCTAAAACTAGTTATGCTTGATTTGAGAGTATGGTTCATTTTTTCCCCTTTATCTCTTTAAGCATTCTTTTCTTAACCCTGGTATCTTATAATATTACCCTCCTACATTCTTTTAAATTCTTCTAAGCTACTAATCCACATCAGCACAGATAAGTCCATTTTTCTTTTTCTAATTAAAAACTACTTCTTTATCCTCCTCAAACTCTCTGCAGCATGTAAACTGATGATTAACTTCTCTTTCTTCTCACTCTTTATTCCCCTGGCTTTCATGATATTGTAGTCCATGGGAGATTTCCACACATATCTCTGAATGATCTTTGGTTTTCCAATGTTTTTAGTTCTCACATAATAGATTTTCTAAAAATTTGCTTATTTTTGGCTATGCTGGGTCTTTGTCACTATGCAGATTTTCTCTAGTTGCTCTGAGCAGGGGCTATTACTCTCTTGTTGTAGAAAATGGGCTCTAAGGTACACAGGCTTCAGTAGTTGTAGCACATGGGCTTACTAGTTACAGTTCCTGGACTCTAGAGCTCTGGTCAGTAGTTGGGGCACACAGGCTTAGTTGCTCTGCGGTATGTGGGATCTTTCCAGACCAGGGATCAAACCCATGTTTCCTGCATTGGCAGGCAGAATTTTTACCACTGAGGCACCTGGGAATCCCCTCCCAACTTCTTAAACTTCTAAAGTGACATTTTCTAAGATTCCATAGTAGGTTCTTAATTCTTACATCACAGTTTCCTAGTTGATATTCATATCTGCACCCATATCATCGTATCCCTTTTGGCAGAACTTTCAAATCCTGAACTTAGGCCCTGACTTTGCTCTCAAGTTCCACATCCTCATGTACAATTGACTTTTTGACATCTCCACATGACTTTCCCAAGTATCTTAAACTTAAGATATCCTGAATTAAAAAGATTATTTTTCTAATGTTCAAATATACCAACTGTTGTTTAGTCATTAAGTGGTATCTGACTTTTTTGCCACCTCATGGACTGGAGCCCACCAGGATCCTCTGTCCATGAATTCTCCAGGCAAGAATACTGGAGTGGGTTGCCATTTTCTCCTCCAGGGGATTTTCCCAACCCAGGGATCAAATTCACATCTCCTTCATTGGCAGGCAGATACTTTATGACTGATACACATGGGAAGCCCAAAAATCTACCAATTATACTAAGTAATAAAACAACAAAATTAAACTATTCTCTGCCTTCTCTTTGTTGGTACCATTAACATCCTTTCAATTATCCAAGCCTAATATTGGAGAATCATATATAACTCTTCCTTTTCCCTTAACCATTTTTATTCAGTTATCAAATCATTTGATTTTAACTTCAATCAAATGATTGACCCCTTCATGGATCACAGCCTTGTCATGGAGAAGGGGCTTGCATACCTCAATGAAGCTATAAAAGTCATGCTGTGCAGGGCCACTGAAGACAGAGTGTTCTAACAAAATGTGGTCCACTGGAGGAGACAATGGCAAACCACTCCAGTATTCTTGCTGTGAGAACCCCATTAACAGTATGAAAAGGCAAAAAGATATGACACCAGAAGATGAGCAGCCAGGCGGGAAGGTATCCGATATGTCACTGTGGAGGAGCAGATGGCGATTAATAAAAGCTCCAGAAAGAATGAAGTGGCTTGGCCAAAGCAGAAACGATGCTCAATCATGGATGTGTCTGGTGGTGAAAGTAAAGTCCAATGTAGTATGAACAATATTGCACAGCAACCTGGAATGTTAGGTTGAAGAATCAAGGTAAATTGGACACGGTCAAGCAGGAGATGGCAAGAGTGAACACTGACATTTCAGGAATCAGTGAACTAAAATGAATGGGAATGGATGAATTTAATTCAGATGACTACTACTGTGGGCAAGAATCCCTTAGAAGAAATGGAGTAGACCTCATAGTCAACAGTCTCAAACGCACTACTTGGCTGCAACCTCAAAAAACGACACAAAGATCTTGGTTCATTTCCAAGGTAAACCATTCAACATCACAGTAATCCAAGTCTATACTCGAATTATTTATGCCAAAGAAGCTGAAGTTGACTGGTTCTATGAAGACCTACAACACCTTCTACAACTAACACCAAAAATAGATGTTGAGGATTAGAATGCAAAAGTGGAAGTCAAGAGATACCTGGACTAACAGTAAAGTTTGGTCTTGGAGTACAAAATGAGGCAGGGCAAAGGCTAACAGAGTTCTGTCAAGAGAACACACTGGTCATAGCAAACACCCTATTCTAACAACACAAGAGATGACTCTGTGCATGGATATCACCAGATGGTCAATACCGAGATCAGATTGATTATATTCTTTGCAGCCGAAGATGAATAAGGTCTATACAGTCAGCAAAAATATGACTGGGAACTGACTGTCTCAGATCATGAGCTCCTTATTGCAAAATTCATGCTTAATGTGAAAAAAGTAGGGAAAACCACTAGGCCATTCAGGTTTGACCTACATCAAATCCCTAACGATTATACAGTGGAGGTGACAAATAGATTAAAGGGATTAGATCTGGTAGAAAGAGTGCCTGAAGAACAATGGACAAAAGTTCATAACATTGTATAGGAGATGGTGACCACAACCATCCCAAAGAAAAAGAAATGCAAAAAGGCAAGGTGGCTGTCTGAGGAGGCTTTACAAATAGCTGAGAAAAGAAGAGAAGCAAAAGGCAAAGGAGAAAGGGAAGGATATACACAACCTAATGTAGAGTTCCAGAGAATAGCAAGGAAAGATAAAAAGGCCTTCTTAAAGGAACAATGCAAAGAAACGGAGGAAAACAATAGAATGGGAAAGACTAAAGATCTCTTCAAGAAAATCAGAGATATCAAGGGAACATTTCATGCGAGTATGGGCACAATAAAGGACATAAATGGTAAGGACCTATCAGAAGCAGAAGAGATTAATAAGAGGTGGTAAGAATACACAGAAGAACTATACAAAAAAGGTCTTAATGACCCAGATAACCACGATGGTGTGATCACTCACCAAGAGCCAGACATCCTGAAGTATGAAGTCAAGTGGGCCTCAGGAAGCATTTCTACAAACAAAGCTAGTGGAGGTGATGGAATTCCAGTTGAGCTATTTCAAATCCTGATGCTGTGAAGATGTTGCACTCTATATATATGTCAGCTAATTGGAAAACTCAGCAGTGGCCACTGGACTAGAAAAGGTCAGTTTTCATTCCAATCCCAAAGAAGAACAATGTCAAAGAATGTTCAAACTACCATACTATTGTGCTCATTTCACATACTAACAAAGTAATGCTCTAAATCCTTCAAGCTAGGCTTCAGCAGTATGTGAACCAGGAAATTCCAGATGTACAAGCTGGATTTAGAAAAGGCAGAGGAACCTGAGATCAAATTGCCAACATCCATTTGATCATAGAAAAAGCAAGGGAATTCCAGAAAAACATGTACTTCTGCTTCCTTGACTATGCTAAAATCTTTGTGTGGATCACAATAAACTGTGGAAAATTCATACAGAGATGGGAGTACCAGACCACCTGAACTGTCTCCTGAGAAACCTGTATGAGGGTCAAGAATCAACAGTCAGAACCAGAGGTGGACCAACTGACTAGTTCAAAAATGGGAAAGGAGTACAACAAGGCTGTATATTGTCACCTGCTTATTTAACGTACATGCAGAGTGCATCATGTGAAATGCCAGATAGGATGATCACAAGCTGGAAACAAGATTCCCGGGAGAAACATCAATAACCTCAGATATGCAGATAATACCACTCTAATGGCAGAAAACGAAGAGGAACTGAAAAGCCTCTTGATGAGGGTGAAAGAGGAGAGTGAAAAAGCTGGCTTAAAACTCAACATACAAAAAACTAAGATCATGGCATCTGGTCCCATCATTTCATGACAAATAGATGGGGAAAATGTCAAAACAGTGTCAGATTTCATTTTTGGGGCTCCAAAATCACTGTGGATGGTGACTGTAGCCATGGAATTAAAAGACACTTGCTCCTTAGAAGGAACACTATGTCAAACCTAGACAGTTTATTAAAAAGCAGAGGCATCACTTTGCTGGCAAACGTCTATATAGTCTACGCTATGGGTATTTCCTATGGATATACTATGGGTAATAATGTAGGGATGTGAGAGTTAGACCATACAGAAGGCTGAGCGCTGAAGAATTGATACTTTCGAATGGTGGTGCTGGAGAAGACTCTTGAGAGTTCCTTGGACTGCAAGGAAATCAAACCAGTCAATCCTAAAGGAAATCAACCCAGAGTAGTCATTAGAAGGATTTATGCTAAAGCTTAAGCTCCAATAATCTGGCCACCTGATGTGACAAGCTGACTCGCTGGAAAAGACCCTGATGCTGGGAAAGATTGAAGGCAAAAGAAGAGTGTAGCAGGGCATAAGATGGTTGGATAGCATCAGTGACTCAATGGACATGAATCTGAGCAAATGCCAAGAAAAAATGAAGGACAGGAATGCCTTGCGCGGTGCAGTCCATGAGATCACTAAGAGTTGGACATGACTCAGTAACTGAAAAAAGACATTAGCAAATGAGCAACCCACCAAAAAGACCTTCAGTCGCTCCCCATTTCCTAAAATCCACATCTGTCATTTAGGGCTCTCCACATCCTAGTTTTTACTTCTTTTTCTAGAACCATTTCTGCCACTCTTCAGCCAAATGCTTTCTTCTCCCTAATTCGCTATTTGTTCTCATTTCCATGTCATTGTTTATATTGCTCCCTTGGCTAAAATCTCTCCTTTCACATTCATACACACATTCATCAATTCTTTTAGTGAGTACCTAACTACCATATGCAAGATGCTGGGTCTTCCTTTCTTCTTTTTTTGGCTATGCCATATGGCATCCCTAACTTGGGATCAAACCCTTGCCCCCTGTCTCCTGTATTTCGAGCACAGAGCGTTAATCACTGGACTGCCAGGGAAGTCCCTGCAAGATGCTGTTTTTGGTCCTTGAAATGTGATGGTGAAGAAAACAATGTTCCTACAGTAAGGGACCTACATTCTAATGAGAAGACAGGATTTAAATAAGTGAACATATAATAAAATGTCAGGTATGAAAAATGAGGATAGAAGTTACTCCCTATAATCAAGCACTCAGGGAACTCTTCCCTGAAGGGAATAACATTGGGACAATCGTCTGAATGATATGATATATTGGGATCTATATAATAGTAGGTAAAAAGACCCTTGACAAAAGCATACATGAGGTATTAGAGGAAAAGCAAGGAAACCAGTGTGGCTGATGCACGTTGAGTGAGAGTTTTCCAAAAAGAAGGTAGCAAACAAGGTCAGAGTAACCAGAAGTCAATTTCTCAAGGCTATGGGCCATGATAAAGATATGGCTCTTATTCTTAATGTGATGAAAAAGTGTCTGGACGAGAGCAGAGGAATGATGCAATTTTATTCATTTTTCAGAAAGATCACTCTGCAGGTACATAGGGACTGTGATGGTGGTGGGAAGAATGAACATAGGTGACAAGTTAGGAGGCTATGGAACCAGTCTAAGAGATGATTGTGGCATAGGGAAACTTGGGTAAAGGTAGTAAGAAATGAGTAAATTAAAGATTAATTTAAAAAACAGAGACAAAGAAGTTGACTGAGAATTGGATATGGGAAATGAAAGAATGAGAGGAATCCTGGATAAGTCCTAGGTTTGGGCCCGCAGCAACAGGGTGCATTATGACACATGCCTTCTTACGAGATAAGATACACTGAAAGAGATTTGGATGGAGAATCAAAAGGTTTTGGACCTGCTAACTTTTAAACGGTCATTAGACTGTAAAGTAGAAATGTCTAGTAATCTTTTAGTTATGAGTCTGGAGTTCAAAGGAGAGCTCAAAGTTGGAGACTTCCATTTGAATCATCAGATTTTACTGTGTCATCTGGAGTCACTTGAACAGGATGAAATCAAATCCATTCAGTAATTCTCAACCCGCTCACACATTCGATTCACTGAGGGAGATTTAAAATAAAATACTAATATCTCCCCATCCCTGGTGGCTCAGATGGTAAAGCATCTGCCTACAATGTGGGAGACCCAGGTTCGATCCCTGGGTCAGGAAGATCCCCTGGAAAAGGAAATAGCAAACCACTCCAGTACTCTTGCCCGAAAAATCCCATGGACAGAGGAGCCTGGTAGACTACAGTCCATGGGGTCGCAAAGAGTCGGACTCGACTGATAGACTTCACTTTCTTTCTTAGGAGCTTCCCTCGTGGCTCAGATGGTGAAAAGCATCTGCTTGCAATGTGGGAGACCTGGGTTCGATCCCTGGGTCAGGAAGATCCTCTGGAGAAGGAAATAGCAACCCACTCCAGTACTCTTGCTCAGAAAATTCCATGGATGAAGGAGCCTCGTGGGCTACAGTCCATGGGATTGCAAAGACTTGGACATGACTGAGCGACTTCACATTCGCTTTCATCTCCTCATCCCCAGACCAATTGAATCTGAATCCTGGGGTGGGGGGCACAGGATAACAGTGAATTTTAAAATGTCTTCTAAGGTGCAACCAGGTTTAAGAACCACTGACCTATTGAAATGGTGCAGAGAGAGGTCTGTGTACTCAGCTCTGGGGCACATCAAAATTTAGAGACTTGTAAAAGGTTTTCCCAGGTGGCTCAGTGGTAAAGAATTCACCTGCCAATGCAAGAGACACAGAAGACATGGGTTTGATCCCTGGGTTGGGAAGATCCCCTGGAGGAGGAAATGGCAACCCATTCCAGTATTCTTGCCTGGAAAATCCCATGGACAGAGGAGTCTGGTGGGCTACAGTCCATGGGGTTGCAAAGACTCAGACATGACTGAGCACAAGCATGAAAAAGCAGGTTACAACAGAGAAAGCTAGAAAACAAGTGACCACCAAGGCAAGGTAAAATCAGGAGAGTAGTGCAGTGTCCTATAATCCAAGACAAAAAGGTTTTTCAAGAAAGACAGATGAACTTGGTCAAGGTGAGGAATGACAGCTGACCCCTGGATTTGATAATATGGAGGCAGCTGTAACAAATGGGTTTAGACAACATGTAAGGACTAAAGAGTTGGACACAACTGAGTAACTGAACTGAACTGAGGGACTAAAGAGTGACACCATGCATCCAAGAGAGTAGAAGATGAAGAAGTAAAGAGAGTATGTAGTAATAGCAACTGTTCGTCTTATCCATCTATCAGGTGATTTGCCCCTTTTCAAGGCCCAGAAACCTCCTCTAATTTCACCAGACTATCTGGCAATGGAGAGATTTCCACTTGTCCTTTTCTGTGAGATACCAATTTGAACTCCCATTATTTATGCTTTTTGTGGAGAAGGATGACATTTAATTAATCTCCCTATACTCCACATGAAGGAGTAATAGGTTCTCAGTAATTGTTGGCTCAAAATTAAGGAAAGAAAAGAGCTTTGAAATATGCTGAAAAATCAACGAGTGTTACTGAAGTACTAAGTGAGCAGAGTTCTAATGTCACGTACCAGAAAGGGAAGATGCTGAAATGCGCTCAGCTGTGAAGTAAATGTGAAGTATTGGGAGATAAAGAAGGCAGAGGTAATCAAAGAGCTGGAAAAACAGTTTCCTTAATTATCTCTAATGTTATCTTCATTATTGAGCACTATGTAGCACTAAACGGCAGTTATATGACAAGCCACTGACCCATGCACAGATGACAACAAACTATACATCCTCCTTTTACCCATACACAGCTGCCGGGCCTCACCTGAACCACCAGCTCTGCCTATAAAAAGGTAATGAGCCAGAAAATGCTGAAGCTGTAGTTAAGGAGCTGCATGGTCATAATTTTTGTTTGTTCACATTTATTTTTTAATAATATAAATTTTGCAACACAAAAAGAGTTTGTAAAATCTACCTAAGTTAGTTAGTGAAAAATAGCAACACAGAGGACACGGTGATCATTAATAAGTGCATGTCTAATCACAAAAACATGATAGGTATTAGATTTTCATTGGCTCTGAATGCCACAGAAGTGCTTACTATTTACAGAATTTTCTCTTTTAGTGAACTGCAGTCTACATCCATTCATTATACCCAATAATAATTTTCAGTTTAAACTTTTTGTAAATTAAATGTCTCAAATATGTGAACTGTACACAATAAAAAACCATCGTTAGATTTTGCTTTCTAAGTCTTACAGGTCTTCATTGTCTCTTTTGAAGCCCCAAGGCACTAAGTCCCCCAAAGACCTTGAGTACAATCTCCTCAGCTGTCATCTTTGATCTTTCGTCCCCCAAACCAACAATCTTCCCCAAAACGGATGAATAACCCCCAACATGTGGAGCAAATGTGATTTCCTTCATCTTCCTTTTAAAAGATAATATACATGAAAACATGAGCCAGAAAAGGAATCCTTTTTTATCCCTCTGTGGAAAAAAATCAAGAATGCATTTCTTATGAAAGAGTTTCACACACACACACAAAAAGTAACTGCTAACTAAAACTAGAAATGAAATTGGAATTGTCTTTCTCTAAGCAAGATAAATATACACTACTTATTTCAACATATGTTTATTTGGAAGAATATGTTAAATCTGGTTAATTATTTAATTAAAGGGCTGTATTTTCCAAATCAGAGCCACAAATTTGCCTTCTGGTATTTATCAGAATGTAGATAAAATTATATATTGCACAACACAGTGTTTACTATATCTAGTGAAGAATAAAGGGGAAATTATTACTAACTAGAAATAGCTTTCAATGCTTAGACACATATCTATTATAAAGGGTATGGCTATTCCTAACAACAGAAGACACCCACAAAGCAAATAGAGATATTATTTTTAAAGCATTTTTTTGCTGGTAAACCTTCTTATAAAAAGAAAATCTTAGGCTTCTGTGAAAAACTACAATATAAATCACTGACTCACAAAGATTTTAATTTTTTTCTGCTTTTATTAAATCTAGTATGTGTTGGAAAGCACTTGCTTTCTATCTAGTCTGGACTCAAAATCAATTGAGGAATCCCCCTAAAGCAACCTTGAAAGGTGGTGTTCATACAGCACCTTCTTGAACCTTCTCAGCAACATGATATTCACTACTCTATTAGGCAGTCTAATCCATTTTTAAAAATCTCTTAATTGTTAGAACATTCTAGAACAAGTATGAACATCATGAGCCTGAGTTTCAATTAAGGAAGATGGGAAGATGGCACAGATGGCATTGACCTTCATCTCTTAATATGCTCCTCACTGTAAGGAAATATCCTTAAATCCTTTGCTGTTAAGGAAGGTCTGGGGGCACCAAGATTCCTTTTAACGAGTCTTGAACCCAAAACGGCTGCTTGGCTGGCTGGTTTTTAATAACATATGACAGAAGGATAATTTATTAGAACCAATTCCATGAAAAATCATATAAAAGGACCGTTTTCTGAATGACATCCATAAGATCACCTGAGGACAAATATAGAACAGGCACCTCTGAGAAGGCACACAAGTTACTGATAGCAAGTCAGAAACTGGAGGGGGAAGGAACATTAATTTGTGAATAAAAAAAAGGAAAGGGTGGGTGCAGAATGGAGTCCTGGACAAAGGAGAACAGCCACTGCTCCTTCCTCATTTCCAGGGGACAGGCTGCGGACAACAGTGTGGAGCACACATGGTGGGGGGCGAGGGGAGCTGCAGGACTACGACTATGACTAGCACCTTCTGCGTATTGACACAGCCGGCTGGCAAGTTGCAGGGTAGGAGGCACATAGGACTGCCATTCACATAGGTAAACATCCGTTTTCAGGAGGATGTGCAAGCACACAGCGCCTATGGGCTCTACTCCACGTCATCTAAATATAAACACAGAAGCACACATCTCCCACTACAAGTGGGAGGAGAGGCATGGCCAGACACCTGCTGGCTCTGGTCCCAGATTCAATGACTTCTCCCCAGCGGTGGGTCTTGACCCACAATCCACACTTGTACAGATACAGAACTTGGCCAGGACGTCTACCCAGCTGATCTGTTTCACTGTCTACTTCACCAATGCACCCAATCCTTAGCTTAGATTCACAATATATGTATGTGTGTGTGTGTTTGTGTATACATATTAATATATAGGTTAGATATACATGAGTGTATATAGTGAATTAACAACAATATTTATTATTTGAGGAGGCTTGATTTTACTTCAGACAAAGCAAAATGGCAACTAAATATTACATTTATATCTGCAATTTAAAATTGTTCCAAGGCATGTACAAATGGGACCAAGTATTTTCCAAAGGTCTTTTAAAGGTGATTGCCAAATTTTCTAGATTCCAAAGAATAAAATAATAAGATGTTAAAGCAAAAACTATGGGAAATCTAAGCTTATGGAAGAATCAAGTGTTTTAATTTCTGACTTTAGTAAATTAAACACTGGTGTTAAAAAAATAATGTCCTCTCCCTTCTCGGGTTTTGTGTTAGGAAGAGAAACATGCCATTACTCTTTCCTACATCATTGGGAGCATTATTCTTCCTGATATGTAAAGGGAAGGCTCTATGCATCCTACTTTATGCAACGTTGTCTGTCCAGTGTCTAGAAATGACTGTCCATAAATTTCAGCCAAAAATTCATAGGCAAATCAGGTCTACAGTGCTATCTCAGAGTTTGTATATAGGTATGAAGTTATATTATGCTGCTGCTGCTGAGTCGCTTCAGCCGTGTCCGACCCTGTGCGACCCCATAGACGGCAGCCCACCAGGCTCCCCCGTCCCTGGGATTCTCCAGGCAAGAACACTGGAGTGGGTTGCCATTTCCTTCTCCAATTCATGAAAGTGAAAAGTGAAAGTGAAGTTGCTCAGTCGTGTTCAACTCTTCGAGACCCCATGGACTGCAGCCCACCAGGCTCCTCCGTCCATGGGATTTTCCAGGCAAGAGTACTGGAGTGGGGTGCCATTGCCTTCTCCAATATTATACTAGACCATACATTTAGTAAGCTGGTATCTTTATTACTATATGGTAAAACAAAGCAAACTAAATCAAATTATTTTTTCTATAAGAGCTCTAAGATTTCTGAAAGAATACAACTGATGTCCCCTGAAATCTTTACTCTTGGCTAAAAGATCAAAAAATACTGTTCCCTTTCCTTACATCATTGCTCTGGGTTACTTTCCCTGGGCTATGCCTCAAATGAATTCAGAAAATACTGAACTGAACAGCTTCTGTTCAGTAATACAGTGGGACTCTCCCCTCCTGTGACACTATTTATTTTAAGGCAGCCTAAGATGGCAGTGTATGGGCTATGACATTAAGCATTGCCAGATGTTTCGTGGTTTATATTCTGAGTCATCATTTCAACTCATGTAAAAATTCTAAATAGAAATGTACTCATATTAACTGAGCTGCAGTTCTTATAGGTCACAGTTCCAATGTGCCTTTAGAGGTCTCTATTTTCACGCCACATCACTGACAATCATGGCAAGTGACTGCCTGGTTCATGTTCTGGGTCTGAGAAAATATTTCTGCTTTCTCTCAATGATCAGTGATCATTTCTTACCTTATAAATTCTAAAATTATCTTTCTATTCCCCCTTATACACAGGACCTCGGCTAGGATCTACTTTTATATGAGTCAATGCTATTTTTCTAAATATGTTGCTTTTTAGTCCTTAAAGGATGCCTTTATAAGTCTCTTAGGACGAATGTCCTTGGAAACAAATAGACATTTATTCTTTAAAATAATTTCTTTAGCTTATTCAAAGTGAAAACATATGTGTCAAAGTTAGTGATTTTACTTGATTGCATATTACATTAATATCCAATTGGCTGGAAAAGTAACAAGCCTCCTTAAAATTATACATCTTACCTATATTAACTATAAATCTGATAGTTTCAAAATGATACCTGAAAACTTTTTAAAAAGTCTTTGATAAAGTTATTTATCATAAACTACTAAAAATACTGGTAGAAGTATGCTTTATCTTATCTCCTAACTACTTCACCCCTCTTCTACAAAGCAAGATGGCGGTTGTCTTAGCACTATCAAAAGAGTACAGAATATAGACATTATATAATTTTAATATATCACAAACTAGTCTGAGTAACTTTTTTAGATAAAAATATTTTCAAATCTTTATGTAAGTGTACTCAGTTCAAAACATGAGATTCATTTTCCTACAAGGTCAATTAAATATGCAATTAAAAGTTACACCCACATGTCTTCCTCCCATAGCTGTCAGAGTAAACTCTCTAGGGTCATCATCTCTCCACTGATTTGTATACTGTACAGAATCATTCATGCGAACTGTATTCCAAATGGCTTTAAAATATTAAAAGTTCCATTTTACAATTTCTTCTGCTCAGTGATCAGTGTGGTGAATCTCCTTCATCTTGATAAAGGTCATAAAGTTGTTTTATTCTTCAAAGTGCCTGATTTTGTGGGTTGTAGCAAGAAGAAGGAGTAAAAGGGAGAACAGGTCATAAAAAAGAAACAAAGTGTAATCAGCACCAGCAAAGAGCCAGGATGATATGTAGGGAAAACTATACAATTTTTTCGACTTCCCTGGTGGCTCGGACAGTAAAGCGTCTGTCTACAATGTGGGAGACCCAAGTTCAATCCCTGGGTGGGGAAGATCCTCTGGAGAAGGCAATGGCAACCCACTCCAGTACTCTTGCCTGGAAAATCTCATGAACGGAGGAGGCTGGTAGGCTACAGTTCATGGGGTCACAAAGAGTCAGATATGACTGAGTGACTTTACTTCATACAATTTTTCCCTCATTCTGGATACTTCTTTCCACTCTTTGACTACAACTTAGTCAGATGGCTATTGTGCATGACTCAGCAGAAATGGACAGGGGGTGGGGGGGGAGGGAAGCGACAGAGAAATAAACAAATTTTGTCTTTATAACTTCAAACATCTAGGTTCAGAGGAATACAAATAATTTTTATTCAGAGTCAATATATTTAGAGAAGTTATGACCAAGTAGAAAAAAATTTAACAGTTTCTCTCCTACCTTGTCATCTCCACAAAGTGAAAAAATGCCATGATTTGGGGGAGATCTATAATAGAGGAAGTGTGAAAAGTGGAAAAGGACTGTGAGGGATTGGAAATTAGCAAGAAAAGACCCAATCTGGAATGACCAATATACAGGGCTACCAATCTACAGGATAGTTTCATCATCTTACTGTTGGTAGATGGTAAAGATTTAAAACAAACTCTGGTGTTGGATGAGTCAGTCCTAAATAAAACCTCCTATTCTAAGTTTAATCAGGAAAAATTTAGTAGAACTATAAGGACTAATTCAAAGTGGAACAAGGTAACACACATATCTCAGAAACCATCAATTCAAAGAACTGGGAAAGGGATGCGCATAACCCAACACCAAGCTTAAGCTAACACATATATTATATGTGTGTGGAGATGAGGTAAATAAAATTTATTTTCAAGCAGTCACAGCAATCAACACAAACATGAATTAAAGCAAAAATAAAATCTCAAGTTTCCACAAAACTACCACACAAGAATCACAAACAAAATGCAGTAATATTAGAAAAATTGGTGTCAAAAAGGTAATTCATACAGAACACTACAACAAATGTCTCAAAAAATAAATGCACAATTTTGAGTAATTTTAGGTAAAGTGGAATTCAAAATGGAAGTAACCAAAGTTTTATTTTTTGAGAAAAAAAAATAATGAACCACACTACTACTATATTTCAAACCTAAGTGTTTCAGCTAAAGCAGTAATAAAAGAAAGATGTATAGCTTCATCTGCATTTACTAGAACATTAGAAGCCCTGAAAATAAATGAACTGAGAAAAAGAATAAGAAAATAAAACACTCTAAATAGAAGAAATCATTAAGCCAAATGAGAAAAAAAGAAATAAAACCATAAATTCAATTAAAAGATAAATAATTTTTTACAAGAATAATAAAAAAAGACTAAACTTTGTTTAGACGAGAAGGCAGGTATAAATAAACAACATCAATAATGAAAATGGGTAACTATTAAGTAATCTATTATTTAAGAATAGAGGCTTCCCTGGTGGCTCAAATGGTAAAGAATCTGTTTGCAATGCAGGAGATCCAGGTTCGATCTTTGGGTCAGGAAGATCCCCTAGAGAATGGAGTGGATACCCACTCCAGTGTTCTTGCCTGGAGAATTCCACAGACAGAGGAGCCTGGCAGGCTACACTTCATGGGGTCACAAAGAGCTGGACACTACTGAGCAAATAACACTTTCACTTCACACTTCTTTAAGATCAATTACCATAAAATCCAATAATCCCACATCTGAGTATATATCCAGAAGAAACAAAATCAGTGTCTCAAAGAAATTTCTGCACTCACATGTTTACTGCAACACTACTCACAATATCCAAGATATGGAAGCAACCTAAATGTCAGTTGATAGATGAATAAAGAAAATGTGATATGGAATGGAATACTATTAAACCATATAAAAGAAAAAATCCTGCCACCTGTAACAATGTGGATGAGTTTAGAGTACCTTACGTTAAGTGAAACAAGACAGACACAGAAAGACAAATACTATAAATATTCCCTTATATGAGGAATCTCAAAAAAGTTAAACTTATAGAAACAGACAGTAGAATGGTGGTTGTCAGGGACTAGATGGTGGGAGAAGTTGGTCAAAGGGTCAAACTGTAAGTTATAAGATGAAAAAGCTCTTGGGATCCAAAGTACTACATTGTGACTTACTTAATAATACAGCATTATATACCTGAAATTTGCTAAGAGAAGATCTTAAGCACTCTCATCATGCACACACAATCACACACACAAAGGTAGCTATTTAAGGTGATAGATGTGTTAATTAACTTGATTGTGGTAATCATTTCACAATATATACCTACATCAAATCACTACATTGCATACTTTAAACATATACAATTTTATTTGTCAATTATACCTCAACAAAGCTGGAAAAGTTAAAATAAAGATAAAAGCAATATACATTTTTCAACATTCTGGGAATAAATATGAAAATCTAGACAACATGATAACTATTCTAGGGAAATAACGAGCAAAGTGGCCCATGAGGAAGAAAATCATAAAATCAAAGAAAGAGTAATTACATTTCTTCAGCCAAAAAGATATGAGACCTACCTGCTTGTGTGCATGCTAAGTCGCTTCAGTCATGTCCGACTCTTTGTCACCCCATGGACTGCAGCCCACCACGCTCCACTGTCCATGGGATTCTCCAGGCAAGAATACTGGAGTGGGTTGCCACGCTCTCCTCCAGGGGATCTTCCCAACCCAGGGATCAAGCCCATATCTTTTATGTCTCCTGCATTGGCAGGCGGGTTCTTTACCTCTAGTGCCACCTGGGAAGTCCATGAGACCTACCTGCTAAACCTTTTTTTAAAGCTAATATCAGATGTATAAAGCTTGTTTCAAAATATCGAAAAGAAAATAGATAATTCCTAATGTTCTGAGTTTAGCAATGATTGTGACCCCCAAGGCAGAAATGCATAAGAAAGTGAAAAGGTATACTAATCACAGTTATATATACAGAGAGAGAAGCAAGCATTCTAGACAGAGTATTGGCAAATCATAATCAACACATAATAATGACACCATTTCCAATGGTTTAATCTCAAAACTGCAAGGGTAGCACAATTAAAGAAAATTTACCAACAAGGTGAATCCACCAAAATAATCTGTCTAAATGAATGGTGACACAGATGGTAAAGAACCTGCCCCCAATGAGGAAGACCCTAGTTCGATCCCTGGGTCAGAAAGATCCCCTGGAGGAGGGCATGGCAACCCACTCCAGTATTCTTGCCTGGAGAATCCCATGGATGGAGGAGCCTGGCAGGCTATACTCTATGGGGTCACAGAGAGTCAGACAGGACTGAGAGACTGACTAAGCACAGCAGGGCACCACTGAATGATATCCAGCAATCACTCATGATTAAAAGAACTTTCATAAATACATATAGCATACACCTATATCAAATACAGGTACAGTATAACATGCACAGTCTAGAATAATGTACATTCAATTCAGAAATTTTAAAAGTTATCTCTTATCGCCACTGCTCATCGACATTGTCCTAAAGGTTCTAGCCACTGCAATAAAACGAGAGAGAAAAAGTGGAGAATGGACACAAAAGCTGTAAACTATGAAATGAAATATTACTTGCCAAGGATCTGATCATCTACATAACCAACTCAAGATAATCAACCAACAATGAGAACCAAAGCGAGAATTCAAAAGTGCCTAAATACAAGCTACACACATGTACAATTAATGGTAACATTGTATAACAATGTACGTATAAAAAAAAAGTTAATTTGTAACATCAACACATTTTCGAGCGCAGAAAGGGCTGAAAACAAGACTATCACATTTGAAATGGAGGCACTTAGATGGACCTGAATGAAGCTGAGAACTATGAATTTTAAAATTGCCTCAAGTCACCTTCACAGCCGAAGCCTTCTTTCTGCTCTCCAATGAAGGAAGTCAGCCATTCCCAGACTAGGAAAAAAATATCTTTACGCTGGCATCACGCTGGCATCTGGGCGGGACTTCCGGCCTCAAGGCATTCGCACGCACTTGTTTTTAGTTCCGGTTGACTCCGAAAAGCACCAGACGGAAGCTGCTCTTCTGCCGGCGCCTCTGCACCACACCGAGCAGAGGGCCATTTTGCAACTGGGACCTACGTCCACAATCGGGATTTATCTCTGCTTTGCAGACTCTGTCCTGCCCTACTTCCAGGTTAGTGTTAAGTGAGACTCCGTACCCCTGCCAGTGAGGCAGACGACCGTGCCTGTTCCCTGGCGCCTACTCAGGCTCGCCCACGCAGTGCTTCGGTACTTTGACAATGGCGGACGCCGCACCACACACGGGCTCCTTCAGCCCCATTGTGACCTTTAAGGATGTATTCATCGACTTTACTAGAGAGGAGTGGGACCTGCTCACTGACAGTCAGAAATGCCTGTACTATAAGACGATGGTGGACAACTTTTCACTGGTAATGTCAGTGGGACTTGACTATTGCAGATATCATTTGATTTCTCCACCAGGGCGAGAGAGAGCACCCGAGGTTCCTGCCAGGATAGGCATAGCTGGGGCAGTGGGAGAGGTAAGCCAGGAAAGCCCTGGCCCTAGCCTGGAGGATAGAGATGCCTCTTCTGAGCAGGGTATGGCTATAAAAATATCAAATGTGCAAAGTCTGCAGGTGGTGCTTTCCATCCAAAACAGCCACCTACGTGACATGTGTAACCCAACCTTCAGTGGCGTTTTTCAGCCGGATGGGCAGCCAGAAACTTCTTCTGAGCAGCAACCACATACGTGTGGATCATGTGGAAGAGCTTTCCCACTCAGTGTAAGTCTTGACCCGATGGAGAGGTGGCAGAGTGGAGGGACAGTAGCTAGAAGAGAAAGGGACCAGGCCTTCTCCGTGAATAGCCACAGATGCCACGGGTTAGGGAAGGCCTGTACCTGTGAGAAGGGTGAAGAAGACGTCTCAACCAGTTCGGGAGTTGTGCAGCACCGTGGTACTCACAACGCGGAGAATCCATGCACGAGTACTGAATGTAAGGAGACCTCTCACACTGGACAAAAGGAGCACCAGTGCAGTGGAAGTGAGGGAGCTTGTAACCAGGAGGAAGGTGTCCAGCAGCAGGAATTCTACATACCAGAAATGTCTTATGAATGCAACACATGTGGGAGAGTCTTTAACTGCAGAGACCTATTTAATAATCACCAGAAAGTCCACACTAGAGAGAGGTCTTCGAAGTGTGACGAATGTGGGAAAACCTTTTCCCGCAGTTCCTATGTTAAAATACATAAGAGACTTCATAGTGGAATAAGGCCTTTTGTATGTAACGAATGCGGAAAATCATACATCAGCAAGTCCCACCTCAATCTCCACAATAAAAACCACACCATAGAAAACCTGCAAAGAAGACTGATTGTAGGAAATACGTTGACGATACCAGCCTTGGTTAACGTGAGAGAAGTCACACTGGAGCAAGGCCTCAGTCATTCAGCAAATGGGCAAGACAACGTCGATTACCAGGTATGTGGAAAGTCTTCAGGAGCTACTTTATATTTTCTAACCTTCCCAGAACCTTCCCTTGGCCTGAGGTATATCCTTGCTAGTGTCTGTTGTAGAAACTGCCCCACTTCTACCAGCAGACAGACTAAAGACCATGTGGCTCTTACGCCAATGTTCTTAGCTGAGTCCAACTGACATTCTCTCTCTCCTATTTCCTAGAGGGAATCATGAATGCCACGTACCCACTGGGGATCCACTTTCCTTACCTCCTGGTGGTTTCAGTGTGGACATGACCCAGCTCCTGTGGAAAAGATCTGGAATCCACTGCAGTTTTCCAAAAGTTTCTGTTTCCTGTGGACAGTATTGACTCTACGTGAGCTTACTGAAATGGATTTCACCAGCCTCAAAATCACCCAACCTTGGGACTGCCTGCAGCACACATATAAGGTTGGTTGGTTTTCCCAAAGAAATGGGAGATCCAGATTTTTTATGTAAGACCATTTTATCTTTTAACAGCTTCATTCGTTTATAATTGAAACTTATATAATTGCACTTACTTAAACTGTAAGAACAGTTAAGGTAATGAACATATCATTACCCACAAAAGTTTTCTCATGCTCCTTAATGATCTCTTCCTCTTGTCCCTCCCTAATCCACATGCAACTGTTGCTTTGTTTTATTTCATTATTTATTAGTTTGCTTTATCTAGAATTTTATATAAATGTAATCAGTATGACTTTTGGTTTTTTCCCTACCTTCCATCAGTAACCATAATTGTTTCAAGATTATTTACTGTTTGGGGAATATCCATATGTTATTCCTTTTTGCTGTTGAGTAATATTTCCCTGTGTGTGAATGTTATACAGTTGTTTATCTGTCAATTATTAACAAACATTTAGGTCATTTCCAGGTTCTATTAAAAATAAAGCTTATTTGAAGCAAAAAAAGAAAAAAAAAGTATCTTTAATGACGTCACAGAGGCAGTTTCCTTGCAAAAGAAAGGCAACTCCTCAAGAAGAAACCTCACCACTCTTATTACCTCCATGGTCTCTCTGTCTCACACACACGCTTTCATACTCAGTCGTGTCTGACTCTTTAGGACTCCATGGACTGTAGCCCACCAGGCTCTCTGTCTATGGGATTTTCCAGGCAAGAATACTGGAATGGGTTGTCATTTCCTCCTCCAGGGGATCTTCTCAACCCAAGTCTCCTGCATCTCCTGCAGTGGCAGGCAGGTTCTTTACCACTGCGCCACCTGGGAAGCCCATTGCCTCCACATTGCCCTTGAAAGGTCATGTTCTGTCATGGTGCAGGGCAGATACAAAGATGAAATAGCACCTGTATTCAATGTAACTGCAAGTTCTTGTTGGTTCGTATAAGCAAGAAATCAGGAAGTATTGTGGGAATGGGTTTTAAGCTTGCTGGACCCAGACTAGAACATAAGGTTAAATAAGGTAAAATTTGTCAAGATGGTAATACCTGAGATTTGGCATTTAACGGCAAGGTGAAGCATGGCTAGAAGTGGATCTAATAGTTTGGTAAAGCCTGGATTGAATGGTGGCCTACATAAAAGAATTCAAGTAACTGAGAATTTCCCTGGGATTTTTCTGTACCTCAGAAGTACAGTTCCTGTGCATTACATTTCCAAGTTTTCTTGTCCTCTGGCTTCCATGTTGGTTCAGCCAGTAGGAAGCACTGTAGGGGGACTGAAGGGCAGGAATCCAGGTTTCTTCTATGCCCTCTGTGCTTCATCTGGTTTTTCTAGGAATGTCTGCACCTCCTTTGCTGCAGTAGCCCGTCCAGACAGTTCTGCCATGTTTCGAGCATTTACCAAGTGATCTTGAGCCCTGGAAACCAGTCATACCACCCTAGCTTTGTCCCTCTAGCCTAGGAATGGTAATTGTTTTGTGCTGATACTAATCTGTCTGTGGCCCCACTTCCCCCTAATTTTGGGTTCCCAAGAAAACCATCAACTGAGTAGCCAATTCTCCGAATTAAACTCCTTCTGTTTAAATACACCTTAAAAGTACTTTTTTCTTAAGTCCTATTTTGTGTGGTTATATTGTTGCAGAAACCAGTACTCAAGAAACCAAGCACCACACTCAGAGAGTTGGAGAACTCAGGTTTATTATGCCAGCAGGCCCAGAGGAGTTAACAGTCCAAGCTCTGAGCCCCCAACAAAGGGATTTCAGAGTTTTTATAGACAGACTGTAGTGGGCAACACTAGTTGTTAATAGGGTAGTTTATTTTTATTTTTTTTAAATTTTTTTTTTTAATTATTATTATTTTTTTTTTCCAGTGGGTTTTGTCATACATTGATATGAATCAGCCATGGATTTACATGTATTCCCAATCCCGATCCCCCCTCCCACCTCCGTCTCCACCCGATTCCTCTGGGTCTTCCCAGTGCACCAGGCCGGAGCACTTGTCTCGTGCATCCCACCTGGGCTGGTGATCTGTTTCACCATAGATAGTATACATGCTGTTCTTTTGAAATATCCCACCCTCACATTCTCCCACAAAGTTCAAAAGTCTGTTCTGTATTTCTGTGTCTCTTTTTCTGTTCTGCATATAGGGTTATCGTTATCACCTTTCTAAATTCCATATACATGTGTCAGTATGCTGTAATGTTCTTTATCTTTCTGGCTTACTTCACTCTGTATAAGGGGCTCCAGCTTCATCCATCTCATTAGGACTGGTTCAAATGAATTCTTTTTAATGGCTGAGTAATATTCCATGGTGTATATGTACCACAGCTTCCTTATCCATTCATCTGCTGATGCGCATCTAGGTTGCTTCCATGTCCTGGCTATTATAAACAGTGCTGCGATGAACATTGGGGTGCACGTGTCTCTTTCAGATCTGGTTTCCTCAGTGTGTATGCCCAGAAGTGGGATTGCTGGGTCATATGGCAGTTCTATTTCCAGTTTTTTAAGAAATCTCCACACTGTTTTCCATAGCGGCTGTACTAGTTTGCATTCCCACCAACAGTGTAAGAGGGTTCCCTTTTCTCCACACCCTCTCCAGCATTTATTGCTTGTAGACTTTTGGATAGCAGCCATCCTGACTGGTGTGTAATGGTACCTCATTGTGGTTTTGATTTGCATTTCTCTAATAATGAGTGATGTTGAGCATCTTTTCATGTGTTTGTTAGCCATCTGTATGTCTTCTTTGGAGAAATGTCTGTTTAGTTCTTTGGCCCATGTTTTGATTGGGTCATTTATTTTTCTGGAATTGAGCTGCAGGAGTTGCTTGTATATTTTTGAGATTAATCCTTTGTCTGTTTCTTCATTTGCTATTATTTTCTCCCAATCTGAGGGCTGTCTTTTCACCTTACTTATAGTTTCCTTTGTAGTGCAAAAGCTTTTAAGTTTCATTAGGTCCCATTTGTTTAGTTTTGCTTTTATTTACAATATTCTGGGAGGTGGGTCATAGAGGATCTTGCTTTGATTTATGTCGGAGAGTGTTTTGCCTATGTTCTCCTCTAGGAGTTTTATAGTTTCTGGTCTTACATTTAGATCTTTAATCCATTTTGAGTTTATTTTTGTGTATGGTGTTAGAAAGTGTTCTAGTTTCATTCTTTTACAAGTGGTTGACCAGTTTTCCCAGCACCACTTGTTAAAGAGGTTGTCTTTTTTTCCATTGTATATCCTTGCCTCCTTTGTCAAAGATAAGGTGTCCATAGGTTCGTGGAGTTATCTCTGGGCTTTCTATTCTGTTCCATTGATCTATATTTCTGTCTTTGTGCCAGTACCATACTGTCTTGATGACTGTGGCTTTGTAGTAGAGTCTGAAGTCAGGCAGGTTGATTCCTCCAGCTCCATTCTTCTTTCTCAAGATTACTTTGGCTATTCGAGGTTTTTTGTATTTCCATACAAATTGTGAAATTATTTGGTCTAGTTCTGTGAAAAATACCGTTGGTAGCTTGATAGGGATTGCATTGAATCTATAGACTGCTTTAGGTAGAATAGCCATTTTGACAATATTAATTCTTCCAATCCATGAAGACGGTATGTTTCTCCATCTGTTTGTGTCCTCTTTGATTTCTTTCATCAGTGTTTTATAGTTTTCTATGTATAGGTCCTTTGTTTCTTTAGGTAGATATACTCCTAAGTATTTTATTCTTTTTGTTGCAATGGTGAATGGTATTGTTTCCTTAATTTCTCTGTCTGTTTTTTCATTGTTAGTATATAGGAATGCAAGGGATTTCTGTGTGTTAATTTTATATCCTGCAACTTTACTATATTCATTGATTAGCTCTAGTAATTTTCTGGTAGAGTCTTTAGGGTTTTCTATGTAGAGGATCATGTCATCTGCAAACAGTGAGAGTTTCACTTCTTCTTTTCCTATCTGGATTCCTTTTACTTCTTTTTCTGCTCTGATTGCTGTGGCCAAAACTTCCAACACTATGTTGAATAGTAGTGGTGAGAGTGGGCACCCTTGTCTTGTTCCTGATTTCAGGGGAAATGCCTTCAATTTTTCACCATTGAGGGTGATGCTTGCTGTGGGTTTGTCATATATAGCTTTTATTATGTTGAGGTATGTTCCTTCTATTCCTGCTTTTTGGAGAGTTTTAATCATAAATGAGTGTTGAATTTTGTCAAAGGCTTTCTCTGCATCTATTGAGATAATCATATGGTTTTTATCTTTCAATTTGTTAATGTGGTGTATTACATTGATTGATTTGCGGATATTAAAGAATCCTTGCATTCCTGGGATAAAGCCCACTTGGTCATGGTGTATGATTTTTTTAATATGTTGTTGGATTCTGTTTGCTAGAATTTTGTTAAGGATTTTTGCATCTATGTTCATCAGTGATATTGGCCTGTAGTTTTCTTTTTTTGTGGCATCTTTGTCTGGTTTTGGAATTAGGGTGATGGTGGCCTCATAGAATGAGTTTGGAAGCTTACCTTCTTCTGCAATTTTCTGGAAGAGTTTGAGTAAGATAGGTGTTAGCTCTTCTCTAAATTTTTGGTAGAATTCAGCTGTGAAGCCATCTGGTCCTGGGCTTTTGTTTGCTGGAAGATTTTTGATGACAGTTTCGATTTCCTTGCTTGTGATGGGTCTGTTAAGATCTTCTATTTCTTCCTGGTTCCGTTTTGGAAAGTTGTACTTTTCTAAGAATTTGTCCATTTCATCCAAGTTGTCCATTTTATTGGCATAGAGCTGCTGGTAGTAGTCTCTTATGATCCTTTGTATTTCAGTGTTGTCTGTTGTGATCTCTCCATTTTCATTTCTAATTTTGTTAATTTGGTTTTTCTCTCTTTGTTTCTTAATGAGTCTTGCTAATGGTTTGTCAATTTTGTTTATTTTTTCAAAAAACCAGCTTTTAGCTTTGTTGATTTTTGCTATGGTCTCTTTAGTTTCTTTTGCATTTATTTCTGCCCTGATTTTTAAGATTTCTTTCCTTCTGCTAACTCTGGGGTTCTTCATTTCTTCCTTCTCTAATTGCTTTAGGTGTAGAGTTAGGTTATTTAATTGGTTTTTTTCCTGTTTCTTGATATAAGCCTGTAATGCTATGAACCTTCCCCTTAGCACTGCTTTTACAGTGTCCCATAGCTTTTGGGTTGTTGTGTTTTCATTTTCATTCATTTCTATACATATTTTGATTTCTTTTTTGATTTCTTCTATGATTTGTTGGTTATTCAGAAGCGTGTTATTTAGCCTCCATATGTTTGAAGTTTTAACAATTTTTTCCCTGTAATTGAGATCTAATCTTACTGCACTGTGGTCAGAAAAGATGACTGGAATGATTTCAATTTTTTTGAATTTTCCAAGACCAGATTTATGGCCCAGGATGTGATCTATTCTGGAGAATGTTCCGTGTGCACTTGAGAAAAAGGTGAAGTTGATTGTTTTGGGGTGAAATGTCCTATAGATATCAATTAGGTCTAGCTGGTCCATTGTGTCATTTAAGGTTTGTGTTTCCTTGTTAATTTTCTGTTTAGTTGATCTATCCATAGTTGTGAGTGGGGTATTAAAGTCTCCCACTATTATTGTGTTACTATTAATTTCCTCTTTCATACTCGTTAGCGTTTGCCGTACATATTGCGGTGCTCCTATGTTGGGTGCATATATATTTATAATTGTTATATCTTCTTTTTTGATTGATCCTTTAATCATTATGTAGTGTCCTTCTTTGTCTCTTTTCACTTCCTTTATTTGAAAGTCTATTTTATCTGATATGAGTATTGCGACTCCTGCTTTCTTTTGGTCTCCGTTTGCATGAAATATTTTTTTCCAGCCCTTCACTTTTAGTCTGTATGTGTCTCTTGTTTTGAGGTGGGTCTCTTGTAGACAGCATATATAGGGGTCTTGTTTTTGTATCCATTCAGCCAATCTTTGTCTTTTGGTTGGGGCATTCAACCCATTTACATTTAGGGTAATTATTGATAGGTGTGGTCCCATTGCCATTTACTTTGTTGTTTTGGGTTCACGTTTATACAACCTTTCTGCATTTCCTGTCTAGAGAAGATCCTTTAGCATTTGTTGAAGAGCTGGTTTGGTGGTGCTGAATTCTCTCAGCTTTTGCTTATCTGTAAAGCTTTTGGATTCTCCTTCATATCTGAATGAGATCCTTGCTGGATACAGTAATCTAGGTTGTAGGTTATTCTCTTTCATTACTTTCAGTATGTCCTGCCATTCCCTTCTGGCCTGGAGGGTTTCTATTGATAGATCAGCTGTTATCCTTATGGGAATCCCTCTGTGTGTTATTTGTTGTTTTTCCCTTGCTGCTTTTAATATTTGTTCTTTGTGTTTGATCTTTGTTAATTTGATTAATATGTGTCTTGGGGTGTTTCGCCTTGGGTTTATCCTGTTTGGGACTCTCTGGGTTTCTTGGATTTGGGTGGCTATTTCCTTCCCCATTTTAGGGAAGTTTTCAGCTATTATCTCCTCGAGTATTTTCTCATGGCCTTTCTTTTTGTCTTCTTCTTCTGGAACTCCTATGATTCGAATGTTGGGGCGTTTCACAGTGTCCCAGAGGTCCCTGAGGTTGTCCTCATTTCTTTTGATCCTTTTTTCTTTTTTCCTCTCTGCTTCATTTATTTCCACCATTTTATCTTCTACCTCACTTATCCTATCTTCTGCCTCCATTATTCTACTCTTGGTTCCCTCCAAAGTGTTTTTGATCTCATTCATTGCATTATTCATTTGTAATTGACTCTTTTTTATTTCTTCTAGGTCTTTATTAAACAGTTCTTGAATCTTTTCAATCTTTGTTTCCAGGCTATTTATCTGTAACTCCATTTTGTTTTCAAGATTTTGGATCATTTTTATTATCATTATTCTAAATTCTTTTTCAGGTAGATTCCCTATCTCCTCCTCTTTTGTTTGACTTGGTGGGCATTTTTCATGTTCCTTTACCTGTTGGGTATTTCTTTGCCTTTTCATCTTGTTTAGATTGCTGTATCTGGAGTGGGCTTTCTGTATTCTGGAGGTCTGTGGTTCCTTTTTGTTGTGGAGGATTAACCCAGTGGGTGGGGTTAGACGATTGGCTTGTCGAGATTTCCTGGTTAGGGAAGCTTGCGTCAGTGTTCTGGTGCGTGGAGCTTGATTTCTTCTCTTTGGAGAGCAATGGAGTGCCCAGTAATGAGTTTTGAGATGGGTCTATGTGTTAGGTGTGACCTTGGGCAGCCTGTATGTTGATGTTCAGGGCTATGTTCCTGCGTTGCTGGAGAATTTGCGTGGTATGTCTTGCTCTAAAACTTATTGGCTCTTGTGTGGTGGTTGGTTTCAGTGTAGGTATGGAGGCTTTTGGACAGTCACTTATTACTTAAAGTTCCTTGTAGTCAGGAGTTTTCTGGTGTTCTCAGGTTTTGGGCTTAAGTCTCCTGCCTCTGGATTTCAGTTTTATTCCTCCTGTAGTCTCAGGACTTCTCCAACTGTACAGCCCTGATAAGAAAACTTCTAGGTTAATGGCGAAAAGATTCTCCCCCGTTAGGGACACCCAGAGAGGTTCACAGAGTCACATGAAGAAGAGGAGAGGGAGGAGGGAGATAGAGATGAACAGGAGGAGAAAAAGGGGGACTCAAGAGGAGAGAGACAGATCTACGCAGCTGTCTGTTCCCAGAGTGTTCTCCGTAGCCCAGTCACCTACAAAGATTCACAGAATTGGATTGGGAAGAGAAGGGGAAAGGAGGAAATAGAGGTGTTCTGAGGTAGAAAACAGAGAGTCAAGATTGGGAGAGAATAATCTTCGGTTTAAACATAGGGCTTCTCTTCTTTTTTTTTTTTTGTAAGGTTATAGTGTATTGGAAATGAAAATTAAGGAGTAGTAGAGAAGTACTAGAGGACTTTAAAAGAAATGAAAGAAAAAGAAAAATAGAAAATAGAAGAGAAAAAGGAAAGAAAAAAAAAGACAGGAAAAAAAAAGAAAAAGAAAAAAAAGAAAAAAGAAAAAAAAAAATTTTTTTTTTCCCCCTAATTAAAAAATCGTAAAAGTCTATGGAAATGAAAGTTAAGGAGTAATGGGGGAGTAATAGGGGATTTAAAGGAAAATAAAAGAGAAAAAATAAAAAAGAAAAAAGAAAAAAATAAAAAAAAATAAAAGAGAAAAAAGTAAAATTATATCTAGGAGTTTCTCTGGAGCTGTTGCGGTCAGTGTGGGTTCGGCTCAGTTTCAGATAGCTCCTCGTTCCAGCTTACGCTTCTCGATATCTACAGGCCCCTTCCGGTGTAGTCAATGTTTCCTAGAGGGATTTTAATCTGTTGCACCAATCCCTTCTGAAGCGGTTCCCTTTGTTTATTTGGCTTCTGTTTGCCGGTCTCTTCAGAGCCTCATTTCCACCCTGACACAGGCGGGTGGAGGTGGACTCTTATTCAGGTAGCTAGTTCCGTCGCTCCGCGGGGAGGGGCTTGCGCTTCCGGGACGGGCTGGCGCTGCGGGGGGGGGGGGAGGGCGGGCGCCGACGCTGCCCTCTCTGTCTGCGCCGCTCAGGCTCCCGGCTGTTCTATATGGAGCGCGCCCTGCGCTGCGCGAGGTTCCAGCCCTCGGGTGTTCCACAAAAGCGCGGAAGGAGAAGCTGCGCCTGCTCTCTGTGCCTTCCCCGTCAGAGCAGTCCAGGCAGCGAGGGGCTTGGTGGGCGCAGTCTCCCCAGGTGTGGCGCGCCCCCTCCCTTCCGCGGACCCAGTCTCGGTTTCCGCTGGCGCCAGTCGGGTGCGCGCGCCTTCTGCCCTCCGCGTCCCCAGCCCCAGTCCCCGACCGCGCCGGTCGGGTGCCTGCGCCCTGTGTCTCGCTGCGACCTTCCCCTCCCCCCTGCCTCCTGCCTCCGGCGGGGCTGGGCCGGTCCGCAGCCTGCGAGCTCCTCTCTGGACCCTCTCGGTCTCTTTGTTCTGCGAACGGCCGGCGGTGTGTTCCGGCCCGTTAATTTACTCTCTCTCTTTTGGTCTCCCACAGTTCATGTTGGCAACTCATAGAAGCTCCCTCCGATTGTCCTCAGGGCACTCAGGCCCGGACCCTACCCCAAGCAATGCCGCCTAAGAGCTCCCGGGACGGATCTCCGTCCTTAGGTCTTTTGTCTCACTTTTTATCTTTTATATTTTGTCCTACCTCCTTTCGAAGACAATGGGCTGCTTTTCTGGGCGCCTGATGACCTCAGCTAGCGATCAGAAGTTGTTTTGCGAAGTTTGCTCTGCGTTCAGTTATTCTTTTGATGAATTTGTAGGAGAGAAAGTGGTCTCCCCGTCCTACTCCTCCGCCATCTTGGCTCCTCCCCCTGGGTAGTTTAAACTAAGGGGTTTCACACATGTGGGAAGAGCAGTCAAGATGGGGAGAGGGGCTTCCTGACCTGGACAGGCATGATCAAGCAAGTTTGCAGGGGCTGGGCAATTGCAAAGAGCAGGACAAAGGTGAGTGAGATAAACTCCAGTTCCTAGTATTGCAAGTCCCCATTTTCTGAGACTATGTGACCTATGTGATCTAGACTTTGCAAGGGACAAGCCGAGTTACAGAGGCAGAAGGAGAAGGAGGTTATGTAAAATTTTAACTTTTCCTCTTCAATATCCTAACTTGTAACTATGCTGAAAGAATGGGAGGAAGAAGATAAGTGTGTAAGAAATACAGGAGCTACATATTCTTTAGTTGTGGTTTTTACAGACAACATTAAAAGAATTTAATGAAATGACTATTCATAGAGTTAAGGGAAGGATTAAGGAACCCAGTAGAAGGAGTGATGTACCCAGAGTCTAACAACAGTAGGAAGCTATTCCCAGCCTTATAAAAGAAGGCAAGGGAGAAAGCAGAGCTACTGGAACTACAGGACATAACTGTGGGAAAAGGCCCCCCAGTGGAGCTGTCGCCATCAATAGGGCAACACAGCCACTATTAAGGTGTAATCTGGCTGGGAAGGATCTTCAGGGAGGGCAAATAGACACCTGACTTTTCTCTGCTCCTGACCTTACCTGTCATTGGCAAAATATAAATTCTAGGCAAAGCTCAAGGGGGCTCTGGTGATCCAGTCTATGGAGGTCATCCTCCCAGGGCATGGAACAGAGCAAAGAGAGGCAGAGATTGGCTCTAGAGAAGCAAACAGAGATTGATGAGCAGTACTCAGTTTCTGAAATGAAAGTTGAGAGCACGTGGTAAAACTGAAAAATCAAGAAATAGCTGTGAAAGTATATGTCTATGGCAAAACCACACTGTTTACCTTTACTCACAATACTTCTGATTACCAGATGTGAAATTTTTCCCATACAGGCCAACTCTCCAGTACCAGCTTAGCATCCTGCGGTTGAATTCAATTCTGGAACTAACTGGAGATAGCACAGACTCCACAGGTTAAGGGCTCAGTCCCACAAGACTGCCCCTCCCTTCAAATTCCAATTAGAAGTAGTAGGTCTCCAGGTTACTGACACTTCTGACTTGGCTACAAATCAGAGATTTCCACGAGCCCCTTCTTGAGGTTAATAATTTCCTGGAATGGCTCATATAACCCAGGAAAATGGTTTTACTTGCTATTGCCAATTCATTACAAAGGATATCTTAAACAACATGAATGCACAGTCAGATTAAGAGAGGCATAGGGCTAGGTCTTGAGCATAGGGGCTTCTGTGCCTGTGGAATTGGGGTGGGTCACTCTCCCATCATGTAGGTGTGTTCACAAACCTAGAAGCTCCCAAGCCCCATACTTTTGGAATTTTTATGCAGGCTTCATCATGTAGGCATAATCAATTGTTAACTCAATCTCCAACCTCTCTCCTCTCCCAGGACAATGGGGGTTAGATCTGAAAGTTCCAAGCTTCCGATCATGGCTTTCTGGTTACTAGCCCCCACCTGAAGCTATGCACCAAGAATTATCTCATTAGAACCAGAACACTGCTATCACCCAGGAAATTCCAAGAGATTTGAGAGCTCTATGTCAGAAACTGGGGTCAAAGACCAAATATCAGAACAGAAGATGCTCCTAGTTCTTGTCACTTAGGAAATTCCAAGGGTTTTAGGAGCTCTATGCCAGGAAACGGGGGCATAGACCAATATATATTTATATATTATTTCACAGTATATTATATGTAAAAATAATACAGCTTAAAGACTTGAAAGTGATCACCTCTGAGAATGAAACACAAGAGTTGAAAAGGAGGATTTTTTTAAAAATAAGCCATAATAAATTACTTGAAAAAAATATTTTAACTGTTTGTGTATACATATTATTCTGTGTACCAGTCTCAGACTATTAGTAGCCAATATTGTGGCTGGAGGCTCAATGGTAAAGAATCCACCTGCCAATGCAGAAGACAAGGGTTCGATCCCTGATCCAGGACAATCTCACAAGCTGCAGAGCAACTAATCCCGTGCACCACAACTATGGAGCCTGTGCTCCAGAGCCCAGAAGCCGCAACTACTAAAGCCCACATGCCTAGAGCCCATGCTCCACAAGAGAAGCCACTGCAATGAGAAAGCCATGCACCACAACTAGAGTAACCCCTGCTCACCCCAACTAGAGAAACACCCATGCAGCAATGAAAATCCAGCACAGCAGATAAATAAGTAAAAATATTACTAAAAATAATAAAAAATAAAATAGAAGAGTGGGAATTTAAAGCTGAGGAAGAGAGAAAACATTGGCCCAAATGATCAGTTATTGGAATCAACCAAGACCTCTAAAAAGGGGTGGGGGGAAGTTGGGGGTCGGGGGTGCAGATAAGCAACCTGCAATCTCTTAGTCATGTGGCTGGCGAGTTTTTATCTGAGATGGCCATCATTGAAGGGAATGCCTCTTTGACGTGGATGCCCCCATAAAGCTTAAGTCAGGCACTTGCATTACAAAAAAGGAAAAAAAAAATCTGAGTGTCAGGGCTTCACACTATATAAATACATCTATTTATCTGTCTGTCTATATCATGTAATTTAATCAAACTAAAGTTCTTAGAATAGGAAAGAGTGAAAAAGCTTTTGTGTCTGTATACATATACGGAGGGCTTCCCTAGTAGCTCAGAAGGTAAAAAATCTGCCTGCAATGCAGGAGACCCAGGTTCGATCCCTGGACTGGAAAGACCCCTTGGAGGAGGAAATGGCAACCCACTCTAGTATTCTTGCCTAGAGAATCCCATGGACAGAGGAGCCTGGCCTGCTATATAGTCCATGGGGTCGCAGAGAGTCGGACATCACTGACAGGCTAACACACAGACACACATAAATAGGGAGGACTTAAGTGTTAAAGGCTATTTGAGTGTATTTGTGTGCATATGTGGGTATATTTACTGATTGAAAAGAAGGAATAGAAAGCTAGAGAAGTGGGAAAATTTTTTGAATGATGAAGTATTATCAAAAAGCAAGGAGGGGTGGGGAGGAGCCAAGATGGCGGAGGAGTAGGACGGGGAGACCACTTTCTCTCCTACAAATTCATCAAAAGAATAACTGAACGCAGAGCAAACTTCGCAAAACAACTTCTGATCGCTAGCTGAGGTCATCAGGCGCCCAGAAAAGCAGCCCATTGTCTTCGAAAGGAGGTAGGACAAAATATAAAAGATAAAAAGTGAGACAAAAGACCTAAGGACGGAGATCCGTCCCGGGAAGGGAGTCTTAGGTGGCATTGCTTGGGGTAGGTTCCGGGCCTGAGTGCCCTGAGGACAATCGGAGGGAGCTTCTGTGAGTTGCCAACTTGAACTGTGGGAGACCAAAAGAGAGAGAGTAAATTAGCCGGCCCGAACACACTGCCGGCCGTTTGCAGAACAAGGAGACCGAGAAAGTCCAGAGAAGAGCTCGCAGGCTGCGGACCAGCCCAGCTGCATGGCAGGCAGGAGGCAGGGGGGAGGGGAAGGTCGCAGCAAGACACAGGGCGCAGGCACCCGACCGGTGCGGGCGGGGACTGGGGCTGGGGACGCGGAGGGCAGAAGGCGCGCGCACCCGACTGGCGCCAGCGGAAACTGAAACTGGGTCCGCGGAAGGGAGTGGGCGCGCCACACCTGGGGAGACTGCGCCCACCAAGCCCCTCGCTGCCTGGACTGCTCTGACGGGGAAGGCACAGACAGCAGGCGCAGCTTTTCGTTCTGCGCTTTTGTGGAACACCCGAGGGCTGGAACCTCGCACAGCACGGGGCGCGCTCCATATAGAACAGCTGGGAGCCTGAGCAGCGCAGACGGAGAAAGCAGCGTCAGCCCCTCCCCGCAGCGCCAGCCCCTCCCTGCAGCGCCAGCCCCTCCCCGCAGAGCGACGGAACTAGCTACCTGAATAAGAGTCCACCTCCGCCCGCCTGTGTCAGGGCGGAAATGAGGCTCTGAAGAGACCGGCAAACAGAAGCCAAATAAACAAAGGGAACCGCTTCAGAAGGGACTGGTGCAACAGATTAAAATCCCTATAGAAAACACCGACTACACCGGAAGGGGCCTGTAGATATCGAGAAGTGTAAGCTGGAACGAGGAGCTAGCTGAAACTGAGCCGAACCCACACTGACCGCAACAGCTCCAGAGAAACTCCTAGATATAATTTTACTTTTTTCTCTTTTTTTTTCTTCTTTTTTTTTTCTTTTTTCTTTTTTCTCTGTTATTTTCCTTTAAAATTCCCTATTACTCCCCCATTACTCCTTAACTTTCATTTCCATAGATTTTTACGATTTTTTTAATTAGGGAAAAAAATTTTTTTTTTCTTTTTTTTTTTTCTTTCTTTTTTTCTTTCTTTTTTCTTCTTTTTTTTCTTTCCTTTTTCTCTTCTATTTTCTATTTTTCTTTTCCTCTTATTTCTTTGAAAGTCCTATAGTACTCCTCTACTATTCCTTAATTTTCATTTTCAATACACTATAACCTTACAAAAAAAAAAAAAAGAAGAGAAGCCCTATTTTTAAACCAAAGATTATTCTCTCCCAATCTTGACTCTCTGTTTTCTACCTCAGAACACCTCTATTTCCTCCTTTCCCCTTCTCTTCCCAATCCAATTCTGTGATTCTTTGTAGGTGACTGGGCTACGGAGAACACTCTGGGAACAGACAGCTGCATAGATCTGTCTCTCTCCTCTTGAGTCCCCCTTTTTCTCCTCCTGCTCATCTCTATCTCCCTCCTCCCTCTCCTCTTCTTCATGTCACTCTGTGAACCTCTCTGGGTGTCCCTAACGGGGGAGAATCTTTTCGCCATTAACCTAGAAGTTTTCTTATCAGGGCTGTATAGTTGGAGAAGTCCTGAGACTACAGGAAGAAGAAAACAAGCCACAGTCATCAAGACAGTATGGTACTGGCACAAAGACAGAAATATAGGTCAATGGAACAGAATAGAAAGCCCAGAGATAAATCCACGAACCTATGGACACCTTATCTTTGACAAAGGAGGCAAGGATATACAATGGAAAAAAGACAACCTCTTTAACAAGTGGTGCTGGGAAAACTGGTCAACCACTTGTAAAAGAATGAAACTAGAACACTTTCTAACACCATACACAAAAATGAACTCAAGATGGATTAAAGATCTAAATGTAAGACCAGAAACTATAAAACTCCTAGAGGAGAACATAGGCAAAACACTCTCCGACATAAATCACAGCAAGATCCTCTATGACCCACATCCCAGAATATTGGAAATAAAAGCAAAACTAAACAAATGGGACCTAATGAAACTTAAAAGCTTTTGCACTACAAAGGAAACTATAAGTAAGGTGAAAAGACAGCCCTCAGATTGGGAGAAAATAATAGCAAATGAAGAAACAGACAAAGGATTAATCTCAAAAATATACAAGCAACTCCTGAAGCTCAATTCCAGAAAAATAAATGACCCAATCAAAAAATGGGCCAAAGAACTAAACAGACATTTCTCCAAAGAAGACATACAGATGGCTAACAAACACATGAAAAGATGCTCAACATCGCTCATTATTAGAGAAATGCAAATCAAAACCACAGTGAGGTACCATTACACGCCAGTCAGGATGGCTGCTATCCAAAAGTCTACAAGCAATAAATGCTGGAGAGGGTGTGGAGAAAAGGGAACCCTCTTACACTGTTGGTGGGAAGGCAAACTAGTACAGCCGCTATGGAAAACAGTGTGGAGATTTCTTAAAAAACTGGAAATAGAACTGCCATATGACCCAGCAATCCCACTTCTGGGCATACACACTGAGGAAACCAGATCTGAAAGAGACACGTGCACCCCAATGTTCATCGCAGCACTGTTTATAATAGCCAGGGCATGGAAGCAACCTAGATGCCCATCAGCAGATGAATGGATAAGGAAGCTGTGGTACATATACACCATGGAATATTACTCAGCCATTAAAAAGAATTCATTTGAACCAGTCCTAATGAGATGGATGAAACTGGAGCCCCTTATACAGAGTGAAGTAAGCCAGAAAGATAAAGAAGATTACAGCATACTAACACATATATATGGAATTTAGAAAGATGGTAACGATAACCCTATATGCAAAACAGAAAAAGAGACACAGAAATACAGAACAGACTTTTGAACTCTGTGGGAGAAGGTGAGGGTGGGATATTTCAAAAGAACAGCATGTATACTATCTATGGTGAAACAGATCACCAGCCCAGGTGGGATGCATGAGACAAGTGCTTGGGCCTGGTGCACTGGGAAGACCCAGAGGAATCGGGTGGAGAGGGAGGTGGGAGGGGGGATAGGGATGGGGAATACGTGTAAATCTATGGCTGATTCATATCAATGTATGACAAAACCCACTGAAATGTTGTGAAGTAATTAGCCTCCAACTAAAAAAAAAAAAAAAAAAAGCAAGGAGGAACTTGGGTCAAGAGTACAAATGTGGGACTAAAACTTCCAAGAGTAGCAAGAGGGAGGTAAATATTAATATTCATGCATATTATGGATAAATTGGAGAGCAGACATGGAGAACTTTATCCGAACAGGCCACTTTACTGATAAAATGGATGTTATATTCATCAGCAGAGAATGAGGAGAAATAGAATGGGATGTAAGGACAGTCAAGAAATTGTGCAGTAGCTGAGATGGAAATAGAGTGAACATCTGTCTTCCAAAATGGGACACTTTTGACAGTGTGTTAGTTTGATGTGGCTATTGTAACAAATTAGCATGAACTTGGTTTGTTTAAAAAAACTGAAATTTGTTCTTCACAGTTCTGGAAGCCTTATATCAGTTTCACTGGGCTGAAGTCAGGTGTCACCAGAGTCATGCTCCCTCCAGAGTCTCTGGTGCATAACCTGTTCCTTGCCTCTTCCAGCTTCTGGTGGTTGCCAGTATTCCTCGTCGTGTGTCTGCATAACTCTAGTTGCTACCTCCATAGTCACCTGACCTCCTCTTTTGTATCTGTCCAGTTTTCTTCTGCCTCTCTCTCGTAAATTTACATGTGATTGCATTTGGGGCTCACCCAGACAATCAGGATAGCTCATCTCAAAATCCCTACCTTACCCATATCTGCAAAGACATTTTTTCCCCTATATAAAGTAGCATTACAGGTTCCTGAGATTAGAATGTGGATATCTTTAGGAACTGAGTGTGGGGAGGCAGGGGGAGTGGTGTTAAGGCATGTTACAGAGGAAGCAATTACCCTTGAGGTAGAGGTAGGTAGAGGCAGGATACAACACCTTTGCGCCTGTGTGCATCCTAATGAATGCAGCTCAGCACCAGGGCATATGGATTTGGTCAGTCTGCAGTAAGCAGTCTTTGCAAACACAATGCAGTAGCCCTAGACAGACACCAGTTGTTTGTAAAGAACTTTGGAATTCAAAGAAGTTGAATTTGAATTACTGTTAAGTACAGACACAGAAAATATGGTGAGAAAAGCTGGTTTCAGAATTCCTAATTGATATTTATTATGAACTTCAGGCACCAGAAAATTTTCTTCATGATTAGCAGGCACTAAAACATCTAATGCAGTATTTTCTCAGTGTTTCTGCTACCTTCTTCCTCTCACCTTACCTCAGTTTTTCAACTTCCTAGATGTCTATTTGGGAATCACAATTAGGTATTTGTTGCTGTTGTTCAGTCTCTAAGTCGTGTCCAACTCGTTGCAACCCCATGAACTGCAGCACGCCAGGCTTCCCTGACCTTCACTATCTCCCAGAGTTTGCTCAAACTCATGTCCACTGAGTCAGTGATGCCATCCAACCATCTAATCCTCTGCTGCTCCCTTATCTTGCTCTCATTTTTTCCCAGCATCAGGGTCTTTTCCAATGAATCAGCTCTTCGCATCAGGTAGCCAAAGTACTGGAGCTTCAGCTTCAGCATCAGTCCTTCCAGTGAATCTTCAGAGTTGATTTCCCTCAGGATTGACTGGTTTGATCTCCTTGTAGTCCAAGGGACTCTCAAGCACCAATTCTCAAAAGCACTTCTCAATTCTCAATTCTCAAAAGCAATTCTCAAAAGCACCAATTCTTTGGCATTCAGCCTTCTTTATGGTCCAACTTTCACATCCATACATAACTACTGGAAAAACCATACCTTTGACTATACGGACCTTTGTCAACAAAGTGATGTCTCTACTTTTGAATACAGTCTCTAAGTTTGGCGTAACTATTCTTCCAAGGAGCAAACACCTTTTAATTTCATAGCTGCAGTCACCATCTGCATTGATTTTGGAGCCCAAGAAAATGAAATCTGACACTGTTTTGACATTTTCCCCATCTATTTGCCATGAAGTGATAGGGCTGGATGCCATGATCTTTGTTTTTTTAATTCTGAAATTTAAGCTAGCTTTTTCACTCTCTTCTTTCACCTTCATCAAGAGGCCCTTGATGAAGAGGTTCCTCTTCACTTTCTGCCATTAGATTGGTATCATCTGCATACCTGAAGTTGTTGATATTTCTTCCAGCAAGCTTGATTCCAGCTTGTGCTTCATTCAGCCCGGTATTTCACATGATGTACTTTGCATAGAAGTTAAATACACAGGGTGACAATATACAGCCTTGATGGACTCCTTTCCCAATTTTGAACCAGTCCACTGTTCGATGTGTGTCCACCTTACCTGCCTCTTGAGAAATCTGTATGCAAGTCAAGAAGCAACAGTTAGAACCAGACACAGACTGGTTCCAAACTGGGAAAGGAGTACCTCAAGCCTGTATATTGTCACCCTGCTTATTTAACTTATATGCAGAGTACATCATGCAAAACACTGGGCTGGATGAAGCACAAGTGGAATCAAGATTGCCAGGAGAAACATCAACAACCTCAGATATGCAGATAACACCACCCTTATGGCAGAAAGTGAAGAAGAACTAAAGAGCCTCTTGATGAAAGTGAAAGAGGAGAGTGAAAGTTCAGTTCAGTTCAGTTGCTCAGTCGTGTCAGACTCTGTGACTCCATGGACTGCAGCACATCAGGCCTCCCTGTCCATCACCAACTCCAGGAATTTACTCAAACTCATGTCCATTGAGTCGGTGATGCCATCCAACTATCTCATCCTCTGTTGTCCCCTTTTCCTCCTGCCTTCAATCTCAACATTCAAAAAACTAAGATCACAGCATCTGGTCTCATCACTTCATGGCAAATAGATGGGGAAACAATGGAAACAGTGAGACACCTTAGTGTCTTGGGCTCCAAAATCACTGAAGTTGGTGACTGCAGCCATGAAATTAAAAGATGCTTCCTCCTTGGAAGAAAAGCTATGACCAACCTAGACAGCATATTAAAAAGCAGAGACACTGCCGACAAAGGTCCATCTAGTCAAAGCTATGGTTTCTCCAGTAGTCTTGTATGGATTTAAGAGTTGGACTATAAAGCTGAGTGCCAAAGAATTGATGCTTTTGAACTGTGGTGTTGGAGAAGACTCTTGAGAGTCCCTTGGACTGCAAAGAGATCCAACCAGTCAATCCTAAAGGAAATCAGTCCTGAATATTCATTAGATGGACTGATGCTGAAGCTGAAGCTCCAATACTTTGGCCATCTGATGCAAAGAACTGACTCATTGGAAAAGACCCTGATGCTGGAAAAGATTGAAGGCAGGAGGAGAAGGGGACGACAGAGGATGAGATGGTTGGATGGCATCACTGACCCAATGAACACGAGTTTGAGCAGTCTCTGGAAGCTGGTGATGGACAGGGAAGCCTGGCATGCTGCAGTCCATGGGGTCGCGAAGAGTAGGACATGACTGAGTGACTGAACTGAACTGATTGTTCCATGTCTGGTTCTAACTGTTGCTTCTTGTCCTGCATATAGATTTCTCAGGAGGTAGATAAGGTAGTCTAGTATTCCCATCTCTTTAAGAATATTTCACAGTTTGTTGTGATCCACACAGTCAAAACTTTAGCACAGTCAATGAAGCAAAAGTAGAATTTTTTCTGGCTTCCCTTACTTTTTCTATGATCTAGCATCAAATTCTAGGTAGCAATTTGATCTCTGGTTCCTCTGCCTTTTCTAAATTCAGCTTGTACATCTAGAAGTTCTCGGTTCACGTACTGCTGAAGCCTAGATTGAAGGATTTTGAGCATAATCTTGCTGGCATGTGAAATGAGCACAACTGTGCAGGAATTTGAACATTGGCATTGCGGGAAATACATTGGCATTGTCTTTCTTTGGGATTGGAATGAAAACTGACCTTTTCCAGTCCTATGATCACTGCTGAGTTTTCCAAATTTGCTGGCATAATGAGTGCAGCACTTTAACAGTATCATTTTTTAGGATTTTAAATAGCTCAGCTGGAATTCCATCACCTCCACTAGCTTTGTTTGTAGTAATGCTTCCTAAGACCCACTTGACTTTACACTCCAGGATGTCTGGCTCTAGGTAAGTGACCACATCATCGTGGTTAACTGGGTCATTAAGAGCCTTTTTGTACAGTTCTTCTGTGGTATAAGCTATTAATATAATCTCTTCCCGATAGGGAACATTGAGATCTGACTTTTTTCTTAGATTGTCTATTTAAATTCAAATCCATTAGATAATTTCAACTAATTTTTCAACTTTATGCTGTGCAGCTTAAATATGAGTTTCTTCAATTGAAAAAACACAATTAGAATAAGAAAATTAAATGTAAGGCACACATATCCTTTTTATTTAAATTTTGTATATACTACTCTGCAATGTTCAGTTGCAAATTTCTGAGAAGTAAAAGAAATTCATTTCCTTAGTGAAATCAAATGTCCTATTTAAGCAAAATAATTTTTTCAGTTCTCCTGTTCAAATGAACATATTCAGTGAAAGAATGATAGGGAGTGATAAAATTATTTTGGATGAAAAACAAACCCAACTCTGTTAGAGATGCTACTTTAAGAATAATACATAATCTTTATTAGTCTGTTGATAGGTAGTTGTGACAATATATAAGCACTGTTTTGAGTTGATAAGAGTATTCTATCAGTTCCAGAATGTATAAATTATATCATGTAGTTTCTTGATTTAATGCATGTATAAATAAAAAACAGATCAAAGCAAGACTCATTTTTCATAAGGAAATGAAAGGGATGAAGAAATAATGGTGAGCTAAATGTGCTTTGCTCAACCCTGCAGTAAAGGATTGCGCTACATTGGAAACAATTCTGTTAGATTTTAAACCTGTTGATTGGTGAGCTATTTTTGCTATTGTTTCCCTTGGAGATGCATCGGGTATGCACACACATAATCCAGTACATCTCTCATATGCAGAAACACTTAAAATTGAGTAAAAACAAACAGCCTTCTAATCTCATGACATTTGGAAAACAGCATGTGGAAAAGAAATTAGAGTATTGATTTGGCAATAAAATAAAATGACAGAAGTGGATTCCCTCCTCTATTTTTCTGCAGCTTGAGAGAGATCTAAATTAAGAAGATGGTAAAGAAGGTAAAATGAATCAACCATAAACACAACAACCAATTTCAAAAGCATTTTCATCCTTAAATGTGCCAATGATTCATTTATCTATCAATTCTTTCAACATTTTTCCATTAGTTGTATATTCTGAAAGTTTGCATTTGAGACAAGTTACTGACAATGAGCTCGATCTCTTTCAATTTAGGAAAATCAAGTCTCAAAGTGCTTGTACTTATGACTTTGCATTTTGAAAGTTAGCAAGTGGTTAAAAGAAATGAAACCTTACCTCGATGGTAATGGAGGGAGAAGCCTCTGAGGTAACAACACTAATAATAAGTTTTGAAAGCAGTTCTAACCCACAAAGTCAAGCAATGACCTGTAGGATTGATTTTACTTCACTGAGGGTGTATTAATGTGTCATTTCTTTCGGTTTCAGAAATAAATTTATTTCATTATAAAAACAAAACAGTGAAGTCAACTCTTGCTTTAAATTACTAAATTATTTCATACTTATCTGTTTTTATGAAATATTGTTTAGAATTAGGTACTTGGGGGCTATTTTAATGTGTCAGGTTAATTTTATGTAGCTCTTAACAGTGTAGCTTCTAGTAGCTGAATGCATTATTTTAATATATTATTATACAAAAATGCACCTTATGATGAGAGGGCATGTTCGTAAATTCCACTTTCAAAGTTGACATTAAAACCTTATTTAACTTCCTCATAATAAGAACAGAGTTGATCATTTTGCTGTTCATGGAAAATAAATCTTTTCTCTATTCCTGAATACTAACTGTAAACGAAAACAACAAAGCATGGTAGCACATGAGTTTATGTCTTTAGAGAGTGGATATATTCCATCAAGTTCTCCAGGAAACACTATTTTCTCATTAAGTTGTTGTATAGAATGGAGGTGGCTACATTCAAAATTGATTAAATTTAATGAGACAATCAAGATAAAAGCCAGGTTTATGGACTGCTGGGACTTAACAGTTTTGAGAATACCTATTTTTACCCCCATTAGAGAAGGAAATGGCAACCCACTCCAGTATTTTTGCCTGGGAAATTCCATGGACAGAGGAGCCTGGTGGGCTACAGTCCATGGGGTGGAAAGAGTCAGACAAAACTTAATGACTAAACCGCCACCACCACCTCCTTCCCCATTACTCAGTGACTCATTCTCAAACTTTCCTGTGTCTTAACAATTTCAGCAAATGGGGCTTATCCTTGTCGTTTCTATTTTTATCTTACACATTTTGAAATTTTATAAAGCAGGATTTTTACCACGTATTTTCCATAGTTGCTGCTGTCTGTGACACTCTTATCTGTGATAAGCAGGTCTCCTATATTAAATTGCTTATTAATATCATGCCTCTTGTCAAATTAATTGATTGCCTATGCCAAATAAATTTTGTAAGTTTGAAATTCTGGGCTAAATGGGACTGCGGTGACATGAATTACTAAACCTACCACATGTGGGGCCTACAATTGTTAATTTTTTTAACCAGCAACTTTAGTGACAGTTGCAAGCATGTCCTCTTAAAATGGTATAGGAAACATGAAGGATAAATGTCTAACTCTTCTTCATACAATAAAATGTAGGACTGGCCCTTAGAGTATAACTGGAAGAGCAAGGAAAAAATGCACAACAGTAACGCCTTTAGGATCATTTCACACATAAAATTTTATATTAAGTACAATTATTTTATCAACTCAACTAATTTTATATACAAAAACAAAGACATATATATATATGTGTGTGTGTATATATATATATATATATATATATATATATATATAATTCTCCTAATTCAGATTTTATGCTGTTGTTCCCTGTTAAACTTCAAGAAGTAAAATACCAATTGATCTAGACTGAAAAGACCATCCTGTGTACTCTGTATGCTACAGGGAGTTTCTTCACCAAAGCACAGAAGAAAATTGATATTCTGAAAAAATAGAGGTACATCTTAGACAATGTTATTCAACATAGGTGTCAATGCACTAACGACTGGACAGAAGAAACTGCTAAAACCTATATAGCCTTTTTATTGTATTGCAGAATAAAAAGCGAGGACCTATGTTCTCCACTTGATGTATTCTCTTTTCTAATGCCACTGAAGTGTAATAGAATAGCTATTGTTGGGCTATTTTCTGCCTGTAATAGAATCTTTGATTTATAAAGGCGCTGAATCATGCATTAGCCTTATTTCTCAGTATACACACAGGAGCCATTTCAACCAGAACTGAAGGGCTACAGCCATGATAGAATAGAGCAGCTGTTTAACATCACTCAATATAACCATGCATATGAAAGAGCAGCAAGGATCTCACTTTATTGATTTAATTTCAGAACATCTGCACATTACAATGGCAATCATACCAAGACATTTTCATTTTATGGGATACCACTGGTCCAAGTTTAATGAGATTCTATCCACAATAGAATTTACGGGTCATACAATTTCAGAGTTAGAAAATTCTTTAGAGAATCTATTCCCCTCCCCCTCAACTTATATATTAAGAAACCAAAGCCTGAAAGAGGTTAAATACTTTGACCAAGATCACAAGGCTTGTAAATAGCTTTGACTAGAACCCAATTCTGAGCCCTTTGATTTTTTACATTGCATGATTATTGAAGAGAAAAATATTTTTTAATTCAGTTCTTATGTTCCATACAATATCTGATGTTCAAAATATGTTAGTAATTATGTGGCATGAACTAGAAAGAATGGGAATCAATGGCATTTGTCTTACTGGAAATTCCTATAGATTTTCTAGGTTTGAATACTTGACTACATCAAGAAATCTAATATAGAGAAAGTGGATACAGGGAGGGACATGGGAAACATTTGTCCTGTGTAACATCTCTTTAATTTTCTCAATTTCCTGGGTCCTTATTTTTCTAGTATTCTAATTTTACACAATATTAGTTAGGCTCATCAACTTCCTAAAATCTGATGGCTAATAAGAAACATTTTTTTAAAAGGTAAAACGTGGTTGAAGAAAACTGTAGCAGAAGAAAACCACTAGCCAAGTACTTATATTTTTCAAAGCATCCCATAATGTGTGACATAACCGACAGTAGCTAAGATCAAGAGAAAGGGGTGGACTTTATTTTAACTTAATTATTCATTTTAGTTAAAGACTATCTATGCTCAGCTTTGACATTAATGCTAGAGGCACCAACCACATACCCCTTTTAGCTGCTATGAATGAAAAACCCTGGTTTCCTAGAACCCAAACTAGTGGTACTGTAAGCACCTGGCAAGTCAGGAAATACCAAAACACAGAGAAAAGGTGAAATGACTGAAAGTACTTAGCAACAAATAATTCCCCAAAATGTTGAGCCCTTTAATGTGACTGGTAGATGACTGAAGTAAGTAAGGGGTTATAAAATGTAACTGGAAACCAATTTAAAAAACAGAGGAAGTCCCAGAAAGTGAAAGAAGAGAGAAAGCAAAGCTAGATCAGGGAAAATGAGAGAAGCCTCCCACAATTTAACATTTTAAATATAGAAAACAGTGTTACTTCACTGCATCCATATAAACCATAAATGTTCATTATTAAAACATTGTTTATAACAAATTGAACAATACATGAATATACATCACTGGGTAAGTGACTAAATTAATAATCTCACATCAGTACTTTGAAATACCACAGTTCTATTATACTGAATATGGCAGACTCAGATGTGTTGACTTGAAAGGACACCCTTGACATAGAATTTTTTTTAAAAAAACATGCCCAATAATATGTGTTCTATCATACTAATGTCATAAAAATCTATTTTTTAAGTCTCTAACCACATAAGGATATATTTGGGTTTTTTTGTGTGTGAAAGTGAAAGTCACTCAGTCGTGTCCGACTGTTTGTGACCTACAGTCCATGGATTTCTCCAGGCTAGAATACGAGAGTGGGTAGCCACTCCCTTCTCCAGGGGATCTTCCCAACCCAGGGATCAAACTCAGGTCTCCTGCATTGCAGGCAAGGATTCTTTACCAGCTGAGCCACTAGGGAAGCCCACAAGTGAAAATCGCTCAGTCGTGTCTGATTCTCTGCAACCCCATGGACTGTACAGTCCATGGAATTCTCCAGGCCAGAATACTGGAGTGGGTAGCCTTTCTCTTCTCCAGGGGATCTTTCCAACCCAGTGATCAAACCCATGTCTCCCGCATTGCAAGGGGATTCTTTACCAGCTGAGCCACAAGAGAAGGTTTTTTTTTACCCGTGCATAAAAAGGGAAAGAATGAAGGGAAACAGATTCCAAACAATGGCTACACTACAGGGGTGAAATTAGAGTGTGGTGGATAGGGATATCACTGATTTCATTTTAGGCCCTTTTTAGTATTGCTAAAATACATGTCATTTATTCAGTTAAGTGATTAGGTTTTTTAAAACTGAGTTTCTAGAAAAACAACTAGTTCCTTATGAATAGCCAAATAAAACACTTGGCAGCTCCTATATAGACTGTGAAAATGCAAATACTTAACAAAGATATATACATAGATATATGGCCAAGAATAGGGAACAATGGATTGAAAATCAATGGTGTCCCGTAGAAGTCAATCGTTTTAAGCTTCAGTTCTCTCTCTGGTCTCTACAATTGTGCTCTTCAGGAAGATTTTAAAAATATTCTTTTAATGGGGGCTCTGTAAAACGCAGGACAGAAGTTGAGCAAAGGGAGTTATGACTCTATTTTGAGATCCCTTTAGCCAAAAGCCAAGATACAGTATTTGACAAAACAGGGATGAAACCACAAAATTGCATGATATTATTCTTTTTCCTAAGAGAAGATCAGTATGAACTGGCCTGACTGAAACCAGTTATCATTAAGGAGATTTAAGTGGACTTTGAACAATGCACCTCCAGACTTCACATTGAATAATCCAAGGAATTGATTTCATATTGTCAAATCCAATAGATATTATGCTGTATTTTAATACTCTGGCAGCAATTATCACATTTCTTTGGCTATACTATCAACTACCTTCAATTTCATGGTATCATTCTCCTTTCCTTCTCTTTCTCATCCTAACTCTGACTGTTCCTTTTTGAAGTCTGTAATTAACTTTTCCCCATCTCTGGCCTTATCTTTCATATCCTACAGACTCTATACAAATCATCACTCAGTTCATTTTACACACTATGCCTGAGTGATTTCATCCACTCCTTTCTTCATTTTAATGACCATATAAATACCAATGGATCTTGGTTCTAATCTCATTCCAGAGTTTCAGACTTATATATCCAACATTCACTTGGATATTCAAGAAAAACTAATGATGTTATTTTACTTTCCTGTATAGCCCTAAGACCTGCACCTCTTCCTGTATTCCAGACAATGTCTAGAGATATTCTTGGTTGTCACAACTGGGAAAGGGAATGCTACTGCCCTCTATTTGGTTGAGGCCAGGGATTCCACAAAACATCCCACAATACATTCCAGAACAAAAAACTCTCTAACTAAAACGTCATTGGTACCTGAACTGAGAGACCCTGATCTATAGTTTTTGCATTCTAATTGGAAGACTTTTAAGAAATATTTACAGATTTAGAACCAGTGTATAGCCACTAAGAGCATAACCCAATATTATTCTTATATGACTAATATTTGAATCACAAGGATAATTTATTTTGGATCAGTATTGATCCACGAATAAAACCTGGGCCCTCAGTAGTGGACATACCATAAGATAACTTTCAATGAGTCATAATATTACAAAACCCCCTTCCCTGGAAGTCAGCCAGAACCTATGACTTGCTCCTAGCCAACAGAATATAGCAAAGACGAAAGGATAGTCATTCCCCTTGATCATAATACTGCCTCTTAGTACACTGGAGCAAAAGAGAGTCTCTTGGCCCCCAAAAAAGTAAGCTGCTATGTTTTAAGTGTTCCATTTAACAAGGAACTCTGGGGGCCTCTAGGAACTGAGGGTGACCTCCAGTCATCAGTCTTCAAGAAAGCAAAAACCTCAGTCCTACAATCACAAGGAACTACAAGGAACTGAATTCGTCAAACAAAAACATGAGTTTGGAAGAGGATGTCAAGCTCCAGACGAGAACACAGGCCACCTGACACCTTGATTGCCACATTCTATGAAGATGAGCAGAGAACCCAAATAAGCTGTGCCGACTCCTGACCCAAAAAGACTGTGAGATAATAAATGTAGGTTGTTTTAAGCCATTACATGTATGCTATTATATTGTGCAAGAGTAGAAAGCTAACACAAGTGTCATTAGGGAAAAAAAGGAAAAAAAAAAAAAAGAAGCAGCAGCAGAGCAAGAGTGAACATAAATTCCTTAAGACAGTATGACAGTTTTTAAGTTTTCCTTTACATTTTCTTGCTTTTCTTTCTAGACAGAGATTGATTTCTATACCCTTTCTTCTTTGAATGTGGGGGATTAGATTAATATACATACAAATCTAATATACATACCTTAAGAGATCAAATTGCCAACATCCATTGGATCATCAGAAAAAGTGAGAGAGTTCCAGAAAAACATCTGCTTCTGCTTTATTGACTACGCCAAAGCCTTTGACTGTGTGGAGCACACCAAACTGTAGAAAATTCTTCAAGAGATGGGCATACCAGACCACCTGACCTGCCTCCTGAGAAATCTGTGTGCAGGAGAAGAAGCAACAGTTAGCACTGGATATGAAACAACAGACTGGTTCCAAATCAGGAGAAGAGTACATCAAGGCTGTATATTGTCACCCTGCTTATTTAACTTATATGCAGAGTACATCAGAGTACAGTAAAATGCTGGGCTGGATGAAGCACAAGCTGGAATCAAGATTGCTGGGTGAAATATCAATAACCTCAGATATGCAGGTGACACCACACTTATGGCAGAAAGCGAAGAACTAAAAAGCCTCTTGATGAAAGTGAAAGAGGAGAGTGAAAAAGTTGGCTTAAAACTCAACATTCAGAAAACTAAGATCACAGCATCCAGTTCCAGCACTTCATGGCAAATAGATGGGGCAACAATGGAAACAGTGAGAGACTATTTTGGGGGGCTCCAAAATCACTGCTGATGGTAACTGAAGCCATGAAATTAAAAGACACTTGCTCCTTGGAAGGAAAGCTATGATTAACCTAGACAGCATATTAAAAAGCAGAGACATTACTTTGCCAACAAAGGTCTGTCTAGGCAAAGCTATGGTTTTTCCAGTAGTCATGTATGGATGTGAGAGTTGAACTATAAAGAAAACTGAGCACCGAAGAATTGATGCTTTTGAACTGTGGTGTTGGAGAAGACTTTCGCAAGTCCCTTGGACTGCAAGGAGATCCAACCAGTCCATCCTAAAGGAAATCAGTCCTGAATATTCATTGGAAAGACTGATGCTGAAGCTGAAACTCCAATACTCTGGTCAGCTATGTAAAGAACTGACTCATTGGAGAAGACACTGATGCTGACAAAGACTGAAGTCAGAAGGGGACGACAGAGGATGAGATAGTTGGATGGCATCGCCGACTCAATGGACATGAGTTTGAGTAAACTCCAGGAGTTGGTGATAGATGGGGAGGCCTGGTGTGCTGTGGCCCATGGGGTCACAAAGAGTCGGACACGACTGAACGACTGAACTGAACCAAGTTTCTCACAATGTTTGTTTTCACCTTAAAACTCTAGCAGTGAGATAGTTACAGTGAAGGAAATTTTGGCTGAAGATCTGTAGTTAAATAGAATACTTCAGCAAATGGAAGGTCGAGTGTGATGACATGTATATGATAAGCACATGATTTGGTTTTGTTTTTAGCTTCATTTAGTAATTCAGATTTGTTTGTTGTTGTTGCCTGCACCCCATGGCTTGTGGGATTTTAGTTCCCCAAACACAAATAAAACCTGGGCCCTCAGCAGTAAGAGCTCAGAGTCCTAACCACTGGACAGCCAGGGAATCCCCAGTAATTTTGATCTGATAACCATTTATTGTATAGTTATTTTCAATACATATTATTAAATTTCAAAAACAGGTGCTGGCTCTCTGGTGCAGAATAGTTAAAAAACACAGTTGAAATTGCTGGTAACTTGGCAGAAGATGATAAATAAGTTGTGTAACTACAGAGGAGATGTAAAGGATACAGAGCTAACTTGTGATTATTTTAGCACTTTAAAATAGCCACATCCATTAGATGAGTGCATAGTGTCAAATATTAGGAGATTTCCTCAAATCTAAAATACTTTCAAATTGTAGATACCATAAAATTTTATTTTATCTCATGGACCTTGACCCTCTTAAAGTGGGGATCAGCAAACTATGACCTGTGGGCCAAATCCAACTCACCACTTGCTTTATGTACAGTCTGCCAGCTAGAAATGGCTCTTACATTTTTAAGTGGCTGAACAAAATGAAAAGAAGAATATCTGATGACATGAAAATTGCAATATTCAATAAATAAAAAATGTTATTTGAACCCAGACACACATTTATTCACATATTGTATGTGGCTGCTTTCGAGCTACACCAATAAAAATGAATAGTTTAGATGGAGATGATGTAACCTGAAAACTGAAAACATATCTGGCCCTTTTTAGAAAAAGTTTGCTGATTTTTTTCTCTAAAACATGTTATGTTTTGAAAACTGCCTTTAAAAAGAAAGAATGTGTGCATATATTCAAAATGCATAATATGTGTTCATATGTGTATGTCTGTGATCCTAGTTTTTCTTTCCTATATTGATTTGGTAAGTTATTTATTCAGTTCCAATTAAACATGATTTTCCATATATACAGGATACCATTCCTTTGCATAGTTTCACCCTGAGTCTAGGATACAGGCTTCAAGGTAAGCTCCACTCTTCTTCCCTTTATCCCTTTATTCATGGGTGGGCCACACCTTGGCTTGAGGTCACCAAGCCTGCAAAACATTCCTGCTGCCCAGAGCCCTGCATCCTGCATGGTTCAGGGCTGTTTCATACCACCTGGGTGATTCCTTTACAAAGGCCCTGCAGGGGTGAGGAGTTGTAAATCACTGTTTGGCATTTCCAAAGGGTTAACAAAAGGGATAGAAATTTTATTAGCATTGCTTGAGTAGAACTGGCCAGCCCCCATCTTTCCTGTCTGGAGATTTTGATAGCATGATGTCTCTTTAAAATGGCAACAGGCCCAAAAGGAAGAGAAAGATGCAATGGTAAAGGTTAGAAAACGCCAATAAAATTATTCAGAGAAATATGCAGACATTGTGGCTGCTTTTTACATGGGAAAAGGAAAGAAGGGAAAATCACAGAAGGGAGATGAATTAGTGTATTGTTTAGGGCTCTGGTCATTGGGCTGCCATTCTTTTCACAAAATGATTTTGAAACATAGTTGAGATTTGTCTGATATTTATCTTCTCAGACTTCCTCTACACATAGAATTCATTTGCAATTTGCCTTATGAAAAATTGAGAAGAGCAAAAAAGATTTTAAAATGCAATGTTTTTAATAGATAAGCATTTAAATTTTTTCCCTCCCTCCATTTTATAGCTTTAATGTCACTAATATCTGTAATTTGTGAAGATAATACAAAAAATTCTTATATAAATGGAAAACTTTATTATAGAGATTTCGTACAAGGCCTCTACTCTAACCTCTCTGGCCCAACAGATGATGCTCCTCATCAATATTCCTGTCACTATTTGTTGGGAACAGAAATGATAGGCGTCCCATTAGGGAGTGGTATTACAGTGGTGCTGGACCAGGGTCCCAGAATTGCTTCAATCCTACCTAGTTAGCCCAGCAAGATCTTCCCTATCACCTTCCCAAGGAAGATACATACAGGCACAGAAAATAAATCTTTTATTATTCAGTGGGGCTTTGGCCACAAACCTCAAAGTAGAGCACTTCTACAAGATGATCTGAAGAAGGAATTCATAGGGCCTGGACTCCCATCTTAGGCCTGTTCATGCTGATCATGCTCGGCCACCTCTCCAATGGACTCTGAACTCTGTGTTTAGTGCCTATGGAAACGACAACAGAAGGATAAGACCCCCTCCGGACAGGGGAACCTTGAAGATCGTATCCAGGTTACTCCTTCCCTAAGAGAACACATACACTAATCACCCCTTCCTCCAGACAGGCCATAAATTTTTCTGTACCTATCAGAGTGTAACCTTGGGCTTATTGATTATTGGCTAATTGTTTAACTGTCTGAGCACATGGCACATGAATGATGGGGTTATTGGGATTGTATTTACCCTTCCTTTGTTTATGTAAGTCTCAAGGAATTTGGGGTGGTGGGTTCGGACACATACACATGGGGTATAAAAGATTTTCACAAATGCTGGTCGGGATCCTTGGCTAAGAGGAAACTCTGCCTTGGGCCCGCCGGTGTAATAAACTGCACTCCACCATCTGCATTGTCCTTCTGAGTGAGTTTGTTTCCTGGAACGTATGGCTACAACAAATCTAGACCACCTATCAGACTCCATCTTCCTTTGGTTTGGAGGAGAGATAATTAGAGCCCAGAATCAAAGCAGGCTGAGTGGCTGTCTGGATTCTAAAGCTCCACAATCAAAAGTTTTTATTTCTTATTTCGATTAGACAAAAGGCAGCACCCAGTTTTCATGTTAAACCCTAGCCTCACTTCTATGAACAAGAATGGACACTCGAACAAGAGAAAAAAGACAGAGCTACCCAGATAAGGCCAAACCATATGAGTGGAGACAGAGTGGAAAAGTGGGAAAAGGAGAGAAAAGATCAGGTTCTTTTGAACAGACCCTTTACATGCTCAGAACACTAAATTCAGTCAGGGACTGACTCATCAGATGAAGATCATGACAGTTCTTCTTTATTGTAGAAGGTATAATGAGGAAAAGACACCATGAGTTAAGGTGAGCAATAGTGAGTTTTTAATGGGGAAGTTACCTATTTATTTCATTTAACATTTGAGAATTTCTCCTTTTAGTAACCCAAGTTTTATCTCTCTTCTTTGTAACTTCCTCTCAATGATTTCTTCTATAAAAGCTCTGTCCTCTGGACATAAACAAGTAAAGTCAATGCAATAACTGTTCATGAAGTAGTTGGAATTATAGGGTTTCATCTGTTTATCACCTCAAGTGGAAAATTTTGTCACTATTCCCTCTCCACACACATACTCAAAGAGGCAGCAAAAGGTAACATGTGAATGCATGAGGAACCCTGACTTTAGGAAACCATAATCTTTTAAAGATGGTATCTAGTGAACCTGCCCAGCCTTTACTCTTGAGGGAGACATTATGCTTTTCATTCTGACAGTTAAAAAAAAATCCTGCCCTCTGCCTTCTGTCCCAGAGGAAGACACTATTTCTATCCTCCAAGGCTATTGGCTAAACAACAGCCTTAAAAGATAGTCCAAAACAAAAGCTAACACAAGATGCACAAATATAAGAAATCCATGGATAATTGTCTCCCATATAGATGTATCTCTGTATGTATGTACATACATACACACATAGGATGTGCATTCTTCACATTCATAAAGGTTACTTTTTGCATACATAGGACCAATTTTAATATATTTGTGACATGCTTTTTTCATGGACAGTCTTCCTTGTCAGTATGCCTCATTCTTTTTAGCAACTACACATTATTCCATAGTATTTATATACCATGATTTATTAAAAATTGTAAGCCATTTTCCTATGTATAAACTTTTAGATACTTCTTGATGTCTTACTATTACAAAAAATGCTGGGAAAAACACCTTTATACATATATCTTTGTTCACATCTGAGTATTTCTATAGAAAATTTTAATAGAAATTGAATTACTTGATCAAAAACATGTGCACTGAAAAATTTGCAGAATATGTATGAGTTGCCTATATCAATTTATATTCTTCCAACAGTATATGAGAGTGTCCAAATATTGTTTCCCTATGTGTATTAAAATACCTATGTGTCCCTACTAAGGATAAACCTATGTAAAGGCATGGTTTAAAATGATCGTTGCATAGGTATTTTGGGTTTTAATACAATTTTCTCTTATTTATCAAATGTGTCTCTACATAAACCCTGGAAGCAGGCTATTATTAGTTCCAAGTTTAAATGAGCAAAATGAGGCATTTAATAAACAAGGAAGCTATGTAAAAGATATAATCAGAACTTCGGTTGCTATTCTGGCTTCCCCTGACTCAAATAAGGAATAGAACTTCCTACTGAAGCACTTGTAGGATGTATTTCATCCCCCAAAGGCAACCTTGCTATATAGCTTCATCACATTTTCCAGAATTGAGTTTCATGGCAGTGGACTTGCAACTAGGGACTTGTATTGAACTTCAAGTCAACTAAAACTTCAGGTTCCTTTTGTGATACTGCTGTGGTTGTTGTTGTTTTAACATAATCTACCACTTATCAAGGTTTCCCCAACCTGTTTATATTATATATGCAATTAATAATATATACAATTGATTTTTTTCATCCTGAGTCAAGAACTTCCTACATATCCTTGCTAGATAAAGATGCATCATCTTGCTAATTTTAGCTTATTTTTCCAACTGTCAAGATCTTTTTGACACTTGATTCATCTATTATATCCTCTGACCCTCCCATTTCTGTATCATTCATGCATTTAACAAATATACATCCTTTCCATGAATCCACTCAATTTATTTACTATAATGTTATACAGGATACATCCAAACTCAAGCACCTGTCTGTGCCACCAGCATCCTGTCTGATGATGGACATCATTCTGTGTATGTCTGTCTTTCATAACAAGAGCCGTGCCCCTGAATTGAAACGAGTCTGATGTCACTAGCCCAGGCATGGGGAATATGTCTGTGGCAGGAAGAAACACTAATGGGAGGGAGAAAGCTGCTATTTTTCACATAGATGTATATTTAAACAGGCCTCATGGGGAAAGTAGTAGAGAAGGACAGCATATAAATTGAATTAAATTCTCATAAAATGAGATGCCCTTAATTTATTTTTTCCTGAGCATCAGTGTAATGAATAATTAAAAATGCCCTTTCTCTTCTTAGGTTTTCAGAAAGCAGTGAATTTCTCATATCCACTTGGCAGCTTTATTAGCTACTATTGTTTCTTTTTTTCAAAGAGGTCATCTGCTTGCTGAATTTTTTTTTTCTTTCTTATCATTTTGGTAATTATGTATTGATGCTTACATTTGCATGATTATATTCAAAGCTCTCATGTCTAATAAATGCATTGAATGCAGAAAAAAAGCAGAATGATAATACTGGATATGAGGGAAATGAGTATTTTAAATGCCCATATGTAATTTTAGTCTTAATTAAAGAACGGTCTGGAAGAACTTTTATAAAACCATTTTATTTTATTTTTACCTGGAAGTTTCCTATTTTTAAAGTGAATAGCTGGTTTTTCTTTCAATCAATCTGTTATTGGAGAATTTGTTCTACTGACAGTGAGTTGAGTTATGTTTTGAAATATTACAATTAGGTTAACCCCCTGGTTGTCATAGAAAAGCAGTGATCAAATTTGGAACACACCTAAGCTTGAGGGGATAAATCCATTACAATTGGATCCCCAAGGCCCTGAAGCATATTGTGCTAGACAATATCAGCAAGATAAGGCAATTCCAAACCTTTCAGTGGAGGAGGAGGAAGCACCACTACAAGACAGGTCTGTTGAGCCCACAGATGTACTTACATGGCTCATCTTCAATCCCACGATCTGCTTAAGAGGGCACCACTTCTTGGCCAGTTGCTGCTCTTTGATGACTTCACTGCATGGTCCTATAGTGCATGTAAAAATCTGTTTAAAATAGGAAAAAAACAGCACTTTGTTATTTCACCAAATTCATTCAAATTTCAATTTGTAACATCAATTTGACCAGTCTTCTTGTCCATTGTGATTAAGTCTGGTATTGAAATAGCAGCAAGGCACACCACTGCCATTTTTCTTGCATGCAATAAAATAAGTAACAAATATAATCCTTCCTAGATAACTTTTTCTTTGTATTTCATTTTCTTCTTTGACTCAATTTTATTTTTCCCCTCTCATTCCTTTTTGAAATCACCAATTCTATGTGATGACTACCTAGTCAAAAATATTGTGGCCCTAGGAAAGAAATAACTATGCCCTAAAAGTCATTTCCATGTGTGTGAAGTAAATGAAATTGGTAACAGTAACATGTACAATGTTCATTACTTATAGATTTATAAACACATATCACAAAATCACTAGCACTACAGGGATAAAATGGACTTTCGATATTTTTCTTCTCTTCTACTGTATTTAAACTTTTCTAATGTATGTGATCTTGTTGATTGCAGAAATTTCTCCCTTTTCTTCTGGACTTTAATTCCATGAAGTTGACTATGGCCTAATCATTCGTTCCCCAATAATTTTAACAGTGCCTGGCAAAAAATAGGCACTTGATGAATGTTTGTTCATTATCTTCTCTACGTAAGGTGGAAGAACTAAAACTCTGAAAGACTGATGTGACTTGCAGAGGCTCACAAAGGTACTCAACAGGGAAACCTATGTTGACTTTAAAAACAAAAAAGCACAACCTAAAAGTTGAGAATTATGTTTTATTTGGTGGACTTACTGAGGACTATGGCCCAAAGTGGGTACAGTCTCTCAGATAGCTCTCAAGGACTGGTCCAAAGAGGTAAGGGAGGAGCCAGGATATACAGGAGTTTTTGCTAAAACAAGAACAAACAAAAACAATAACAACACCCACAAAAAAGTAGTAATCAAAGATTAATGCTAATCACTGAAAACAGACATCTCAAGTTAAAGGTTTTAGTGCTTTTCTATGTATGGGAAGATGCAAGAGTCTGGGCTTATTGAAATCATCTCTTTGATATGAATCTTTAATATCTAGGTCCAGTATCTTGTTTTTGTTTTTGTTTTCATCCTGAATTCTCCTCAGGGTGCACTACGGGGGCAGCTGCGGTGATTAATGGATCTCTGGCCCCAACTTTCTTTGTTCTTTGTCCATGCCTAGTTGAAACCCCAGAGCTCCCAGTAAAAATCTTATGTTGTTTATTAACTACTTTGCATTTGAATCTTGCCTTCTTTCCTTGACTTGCCCTGGAGGACCCAGACCATACATTGAACTTTTAGAACATTGTCTTTGTTTCTCATTGTGCCCAATTTCAGTTTAAATGCCAGACTCACCTACTTAATGCTCTGTGGTGACATAAATGGGAAGAGAATCTAAAAAAAAGAGTGGATACATGTATATATACTGATAGGAACAAAATGAAGAGACAAAATAGGCGATTCATTAGTTAATCCCACTAGGGGATTGTAAGTAGAAAAATATGGGAAACCCCTGTAAGTTAACGATTACTCGAGAAAGCAGGTTTGCTTAACCACAAAACCAAGCAGGCTTGCTTAGCAACAAAACCGCACAACAGAAGCATGAGATGTGCCCCCAAACAGTAAAGCAATGATGGTATGAACCCCACATCCTTCCCAGTGAACTCAGTAAGTTAATGATCCCTGGACATGCTCTCTGCACACATAAAAATCAGTAATATGAGGAACTAGCTTGATCACTCAGGGACAAGAAAACTCCTCTGCACAACCTGAAGGAGGAGTTAATGATGAAAACATGATGCCTACTCAAGAAAGACAAAGAAGGTCTTCTCCCCTCCCCACTTTTACTTTGATTATAAAACTGTAGCCCAGTCAGTTCTCAGGGCACGGCATTTCTCACCCAACGGCTTGTAAGTCTCACAAATGTCCTAGTCTAATAAACCACTTCTTATCTACCACTTTGATCTTGTTGAATTCTTCTCTGCACTGAGACATAAAGGACTAGGCTGCCAGAGCTCTTCAGAGCCCCCCTGGAATGACACGAATCGGCTTCAATATAACTGATTCCCTTTACTCTATAGCAGAAACTAACACAACATTGTAAAGCAACTGTGCTTCAATAAAAAATTCATTTAAAAAAATGCCATGTTCAGAGATAGCTCCAAAGGCGAGCTTTAAGAAAAACATATGGACTGTTTCATTCTAAAAATTGTGTTGTTAAAAACTTCTTTATGAAAAATAAATGTTGTATGGTCATACCCAACTGCTATACTGTAAATTGTCCACCCACCATTACTCCTTGCCAAAAGTTTCCCAGATCCCTATAAATCACAGGGCTACGTAGAGACTAAAGGGTAACAATTTCTGTGTACTGTTTGGTCGTCCATTCAAATGAAGATCTATGCCTTAAGTTGCCCATTTTAGATAGTTTTCAGTTCTTAGAAATTTGGTAAGATAAAACCTTTGTAGTAAAGATACCATGTAAGAGTATAGGGGACTTCCCTGGTGGTCCAGTGGCTAAGACTTTGCCCTTCCACTGGATGGGGGCATGGGTTCAATTCCTGGTCAGGAACTAAGATGACCAATGCCACATGGCATGGCCAAAAAAGAAAAAGAATATATATCACTCCCCACTACTCTAATGAGAGTACAAAGGTAAAGCACATGAACCTAAAGAAAAAAGTCAGCGACACAGATCTACTAGATTTTATAGAATCAAGGAATTAAAGAGCCTCTTGATGAGGGTGAAAGAGGGAAGTGAAAATGCTGGCTTAAAATTCAACATTCAGAAAACTAAGATCATGGCATCTGATCCCATCTCTTCATGGCAAATAGAAGGGGGCAAAGTGGAAACAGTGACAGATTTTCTTTTTTTGGGCTCCAAAATCACTGTGACGGTGACTATAGCCACAAAATTAAAAGGCAATTGCTCCTTGGAAGAAAAGCTATGACAAACCTAGACAGCCTATTCAAAAACAGAGACATCACTTTGCCAACAAAGGTCCGTTTGGTCAAAGCTATGGTTTTTCCAGTAGTCATGTATGATTGTGAGAGCTAGACCATAAAAAAGACTAAACACCAAAGAATTGATCCTTTTGAATTGAGGTGCTGGAGAAAACTCTTGAGAGTCCCCTGGACAGCAGAGATCAAACCTGTCAATCCTAAAGAAAATCAACTCTGAATATTGATTGGAAGGACTGATACTGAAGCTGAAGCTCCAATATTTAGCCACTTGCTGCAAAGAGCCAACTCATTGGAAAAGACCCTGATGCTGGTAAAGATTGAGGGCAAGAGGAGAAGGGGGCTACAGAGGATGAGATGGTAGGATGGCATCACTAACTCAATGGACATGAGTTTGAGCAAACTCTGGGAGATAGTGATGGGTAGGGAAGCCTGGTGTGCTGCAGTTTATGGGGTCACAAAGAGTTGGACAACAACAATAGAATCAAGAAAAAATTACCCATTTCCTTTATTGTGAATAACACCTTCCAAATACGATCATTCTAAAATGCTAATTCTTATTCAATGTCCTCAGGTCTTGCCCTAATCCCCTATTGGAGCAAGTTTCTCTGACAGTGGGCAGTATTTCAGTTACCTGCAGGCGAGGTGAATAAAACTGATAAACAAGAGTCCCTCAGCCCTTTGCCAGGGAAACCACAAATGACTTGAACAGATCTGTTGTTACCAGGCCACCCAGCAGGAATCCTGAGCCCAGTCGGGAAATTAATTTAGAGTGTGCCTCACTGTGTCCCCAGCAGATGAAAAGCACAGACGAAAGAGAGAACCAAGATAAAACCATGAAGGCCCCCGAAATTCAGCAAGAGGCTTAGTATACACTAATTGTATCGATCTGTTCAGGTCAAATACTAATATTTCTCGGCCTTTTGACATCTTCTTAGATCCAGTCAACAACTATTGATACTTATTAAAGAAGGAAAGTTTTAATGCAGGAGGTGGGGAGATAGTATGGAAAGAAAAGACAAACAATCCTATAGCCAGCACTCCGTGTTTTGTTTTACAGGACGTAAAATTTACTTCTTGCTCCTGAGAATTGTTTTTCACCCATACAATTTTCAAAAATCCAGTGTATCTAATTCAAAGCTTTTAAAATTTATGTTATAAAATTTATTACACTGCCCTTATAAATCAGCATTTGGTAGTAACAACTTGTCAGAGTGTGCCATATATTGAAAAGATAAATCAGAATTAAATAGTAAAAAGACAAGGTGTTTCAAATCAGACAGCCAAAGCACTCAGTAATGGAAACATTTGTAAATGGGACACTGATTTACAGCAGGAATCTTAGAGTGCGTAAATCCTGTGCAAGTTTTTGCATCCAGCAGCTGGGACTTTTGGTCCATTGTTTATAAATCAAGACGTTAATGAAGAGTCAGGGATCTGTAAAACCAGACACTAAATTAGAAATTTGTAGCTTTTGATTTATAATAAGTTAACTCAAGAATTACATATATATGTGCTCGCTTCGGCAGCACATATACTAAAAAAAAAAAAAAAGGAATTACATATATAAATAAGCAGAAAAAGAAACTGCATTTAAAATCAGGTGAACATTAACATTTAAAAATCCAAGTTGTAAATATAAAGATTAGCGACACCAACTCAGCCAATTCTACAGCTCTGCATTTCATAAGACTATAGATGCCAGCACTTAGCATCTTCCATGAAGTAATTACCTCATTCTTACCTGTTAATATTAATAGGTTACAATTTTTTAAAATATGGTATTGACATTACAATACTTTTTTGCTCTACCAAAAAGGACCCCCAAAACGGTCATATGGCATATCTTAACCTGAAAAGAGATTGTCTAGTTAACATACGTGAAGTTCAAAGATCTTCCGTTTCCATTCACACACACACAGACACACATGCGCGCACGCGCATCTGATCCCATGTAAGGACACTTCTCTCTCCTCTTTGCCTCCTGACTCCACCTCAGGGCCGAATCCTAGAGGAGCACAGACCATTTCAGGGGCGAGCTGCTCAAGCCCCATGTGGTCGTTTTACACAAGCCGCACAGGATGTCAGTGAAGCACGTGAGCTTGGGAGACCCTCACAGACCTCATGTTTGTTTATCCCCGAATAGCACCTGAAAGGAGAAAGAAGAACTAAAGTGAAGGAGTGAAGAGGAATCAAGTGACATTACGGAGCACAGGGCTGAAACCCCTGACAGGAGATTGACTCAGAGGTGAGGTTGAACTTGGTACGTGTGCCTCGCCCTGGCTCTGCCCCAGAGAGACCCCATTGCTGGACTTGGACTGTCCCCTCGGGAGTTACACCCCTGCAGGAGAGCTGTACCCCTCGGAGTTTGGGGACTCATCCTGTGAAAGCTCCCCTGGGTCCTCCATCTGCACACCCCGTCTCCCTCGAGAGTCAGCTGCCTTGTCCCACTGCTCCGAGGCCGAGGTGAAACACCCTGCCTCCCCATTCTGCCGGCGGCCTCCCCGCCTTCTGCCCTCTTCCCTCCCAGCCTCACTAGCTGTGTCTCACCATCGATGAAATCATTCACGCTCCAGATTTGAAGGGTTGCTGATCTGTGGTCCCGTGTGGGCTGACACTTTGCCATGTGATAGGGACCTTCAGATGCTCTTCCCCTGGGTGGGGGCACAAAAATATGGGACTTTATAGAGGCAGAGGGGAGGGTATTGAGGGGTGGGATTGAGGGACAGTTTCTGTGTCTAAGGGGATCTGGGAACGCGGACATGTACTCTAGAATCACCCAGATGACACCTCCTAAACCCTGGCTTAGCATCCTGACTCCTGTGGGATTAACTCAGATCTCAGCAGCCCACTGCATGGTGAGCACTCAGGACTTGAATAGAGCGGCCCCCTCTTCCCTCTGTTCTCACTGACTCGGTATCCCTGGATGTGAACCCCCCGAGCTCCCCCATGTGCCTCTCGCAAGGTCTGCAGTGAAAGCATCTTGAGGCAGACACAGTGGAGGAGTAGCCGTAGGAGCCTCAGGTCTCCTGTTCTCCCTGCTCACCGGAGATTGTGTCTGCCTCGAAGTGTCGTTTGTTTATCTTCGCTTCCCCAAGTTCACACTTGTGGGCTGTGTGCTTGTGTCGATTACCCACCTTTCAGTTTGGCCACTCTGCGGCTCTTCAGAGCATGGCACTCCTTGGGGGAAACCACGTGAAATCTGAATGTCAACTGTGTCCTCATCTCCTGCTACAGAGAGAGCCACTAGTCCTGTGATACCACGCAGATCCCTCAGGAGTCACCTAGTATCATGTCAGATTTTTTAAAGCACAAGCTAAGGACACATGCATCTTGATGCTTGATTAAAATGTATTGCATTATAGTGTTATAAAGCAAATTCATATTTCAGAAATTGATGGGATGAAATTAAAGGGCACAGATCCTAAAACCTGGAGTTTGAAGGTAAATCTTTCCTCACTTAATATTTACTCTCAGGTTTATTTAACATCAGTCCTCAGGTTAGATCTGATGTGGTACTTCAGACTCATTGTACCCTTCTGTACTCTGCCGGGAATTTTGGCAAGCTGGGCATGGCAACAGATTATTGGGTTTGCAACAGAGTGGAAAATCAGAGTGAATGGTGACATAATTTAGGTACAGAAAAATCCTCCAGTGCACTGTTCAAGCAGCTCCATTAGGCCCAAAACAAAGAAATAAACCCTATGAGACTGCAGAATGTGGTATTTTGCTTCATAAGCATTTGATCATGTTTTGTCTATTGTTTGGAAGAAAAAAAAGAGCCATCAGTCAGGAGACTGATACACACACACACACACCAGTGTATAAAAATATATTGATTTCTAAAAAGGATAAAATTCCGGACTTCTAGTCCTCATGGTTTCATTTGCTAAACTAATGCTAGTTGTAAAGATCCAAACGCTTCAGTGTATCCCCATTATAAGTTCATCAACATTAAACATGTGTTACCCAAATTGTAATTATTCTAATATCATCTACTTTAGGTGGAATACCAAATCTATGTCACTGACAAAACTTTATTCTCTACAAGAAACTATGGTACTAGCTTCTAAACCAGTGTTTGTAAATTTCAACCAGTCACCCAATAAAAACCAATGTTTTTGTTATTGTAAAGATACCGGCTGATGTGCGAAGTGGATATTCTGTTGGTGGATTTACCAGAGAACATGTGCAAGCGGAGACAGAAATAACAGCTGTTTAAATATCACACATATAAATGGCAGCTAGAACCTGTCCCTCTGTGAAAAGAAGAGCTAAATCCTGCTTTGGAGTCTGGGGGAGGGGGGCGGGTATGTGCTGTCCGCCCCTAGATCTCCTGAGAGCCACTGTCTGCCCTTCCCGGGGCCCCAGGAGGCTGCACCCTGCAGTGGGCATCTCCGGGCTCCTCTGCACGCCGCCTCTGCCAGGAGGTGTCAGCAGGCGCTTGGAGGGCAGAGGACAGTGAGGTCATGAGTGTATTTCTCTCACCTCTTCCTGACTGGGGCAGTGATGGTGCTCCTCCACAGCTACGGCTCTGCCCAGGGCCCCTTCCCGCAAAGCTCCAGCCTTCAACCAGCTGTCAGAACACCTTCCGCTTCAGGTGTGGTAAAGGCTTCTGTTTCTGCAGGTCCCTGGGTGCCTCAGCAGCCCCTGGGCTTCCCTGACCTCGTCTCACTCTGTAAATAGCCCTACACTAAAAGAAGCGTCCCAAGAGATCATTATGTCAACCACTTTCCTTGGTTTTTAACAGAGAAATTAGTCAAACATCATACAACCATTGTTAAATTAGGGTTAGAATTTGTCTCTGGACCCCCAGTCTAGGCGTTAGCCTACACCCCTCTGCCCTATTTCCATATGGAAAGAGACTCGGGAGCAGGGTAATAGTAGCAAGAGGTAAGGTCGTGGAGCATCTGTTACGAGAAAGGATGAAGGGGCAGGAAGAGAGGGATGGCCTGAGTACCTGCATGGGGTCAGCAGCAGTGTTGAAGGCTGTACCCCTTAGATGTAGAGAAATGCAGTCTTCCTCGGAAAAGCGCTCATGCAGCTTCCATGCCTCCTCCCACAAGGTCAAAGTCCACCTTTTTTATGAAGGCTTCCTGGAACTGAAGCCACCAAACAAAATTAAATTCCCATAGACTTTATTGCTCGTAATGTTGTTGTTAGGATCAAGTGAGATAATGCATGTTGAGATGCTTTGTAGAAAGTGATAGATTTATGGTATTATTAATGAGAACCATCAATTACAGATGAGAATGCTTACCTCTGAGATGTGGTGTCTGTTTTGACAAGAAAGGAAATGTGTAAAAGATGCTGCTATCTTAACCTGTAATTAATACTCCTCACCCTTCCACAGAGGGCTCGAATGAAGGGGCTTGATGAAGAAGTAGGTAAATTGCCGTAGACTGTCATCACAACGTTGGCTTCGGTGTCTGTTTTCATCTTGATTTATACATCTTGACCACAGTCTGTGGTACAGAATTTTCTTTTATAAAACAAACTGAGGATGAGGTGATCTCACAAGACTCCGGGAGGGTCTGTGCAACGGGCTGGGACAGAGTCTTTCTGACCGCTGAATTCCAGAGCATAGCTACAGCCTTTGCTGACTTGTCAGTGCTGGACGCATTACATCATTGCCAGGAGATTTTCAACAGCCCTCCAATAAAACAGCTCCCACAAAAATGAGGATTTACTCAACGATAATTTTTCAGGGAATCACTTGACTCAGAACTGGCAGAGTCAGCTCCGAGAGAGAGAACGGATCTTCCCTGAGCTGTGCTTCACCCAGAAGCAGCCGGCGAAAACTTTGAAACCCTGCCTCTCAGAGCGCGGCTTCCACAGCCTGTGTGAGATGCCGGGTCCCTCCAACCGGTAACTCCACAGAGTGCCCAGCACTCAGGCAGCGCTTTCCGTCTGAGCTGAGGACCCTGAAGCGACTTAGAGAAGCCGTCTGCACAGTGGAGAAGGAAGCCCCAGGTTCGGGAAAGTCCACTTTCCCATCTAGAGCCTGGAGAAGAAATACAGGATGCAGACAGCCCACTCGGTCTCAGGATTTACCCTCAGGAAGTCCTGCCAGTTCTCTGAGCGAGAGCGGGTGAGATCATCTGCAAGGTGCTCTCTGGAAACAGATCGGTTACGTGGAAGACACAGTCCTCTCTGTCAAGCCCCTGCCCCAGGACATGGGCACAGCTCTCGGAGCTCTGCCGGCCGCTCCTGGAGAGAGCACGCCTGCAGGCCGAGGTGGGCACCGTGTGCTCAGCGGATCCAGCCACTCCCGGCTGCCCGTGGGGACCAGCCTGTGGGTCTCCATCCACCCAGAGCTGCGGCAGCGTCCGTGTGTTCGCCAGGAAGCTGTCAGCCTGCTTCTGCTTAGAAAAGACCCCCAAAGCAACTGACTTTTATTCAAAGGCCACCAAACTGCAATGCTGATCTAACGCGAATGAGGGAGTGGAGCACTTTAGTTTGGAGGCTGGCCTTTAGGGAAGTCAGTCTTCCTCTAACCCGTGCTGCTGGTATGTGTGAGTGAGCTCTGTGAAGGTGGGCAGCGGGCACCAGGCAGTGGGAGGAAGGCCACAGGTTACACGTTAAGGAAACATTTGCTTTTGGAGCAACAGTTTTACAAGCTGTTAGAGGAAGCCTATCTGAGAACATTTGGTCATTTGCCTGCTGACCATTTGGTAACCTTGTGTCACTTAGAAGGGTTAGGTCAGGGACCTTAGCGCGCGCTCCCCCGCCCCCGCCCCCACCAGACTGATTGTTCCCAGAAACTCAACACCATCAGGATGTGTCTAACCTCAGGGTCTTAGCTGAAATCACCAGATCTCAAGAAGGTCTTCCTAAAGAGCTTGCCCTGCAAGCCTTCAAGTCAGGATACGCTGTGGCCCACACCCTTCGTGTGCCCCTCCACTCATTTCATTGGCAGTGAGTCTCTGAAAGGTCTGTTTGCATTCAGGCTGCATCTCTCGTCAGCTTGCCTTGTGGGTGAATACCCTCCATATACACGTCTGTGACCGTACTGGAACATGACTCCGTGACTGTTTATGAATGTGTCTTCCCAGTGAGAATTCCAGTTCTTTAGAGGAATGTGCGCTTAACCTTAACCCCAGATGTAGCTCATAGAAAAACAAAATATTTATGAAAGGAAGGAAGAAAAAGAGTGAGGGAAGGAAAAATTACAGAACTATTAATAATGACAGTGGTCATCATTTATTGAATTCTTACTATACAACAGGAATGACCTTACTTGCTTTATAATTATTTTCTCATGAAAGTCTCAGATAGAAAACAGTGTGGAGATTCCTTAAAAAACTGGAAATAGAACTGCCATATGACCCAGCAATCCCACTTCTGGGCATACACACTGAGGAAACCAGATCTGAAAGAGACACGTGCACCCCAATGTTCATCGCAGCACTGTTTATAATAGCCAGGACATGGAAGCAACCTAGATGCGCATCAGCAGATGAATGGATAAGGAAGCTGTGGTACATATACACCATGGAATATTACTCAGCCATTAAAAAGAATTCATTTGAACCAGTCCTAATGAGATGGATGAAGCTGGAGCCCCTTATACAGAGTGAAGTAAGCCAGAAAGATAAAGAACATTACAGCATACTGACACATGTATATGGAATTTAGAAAGGTGATAACGATAACCCTATATGCAGAACAGAAAAAGAGACACAGAAATACAGAACAGACTTTTGAACTTTGTGGGAGAATGTGAGGGTGGGATATTTCAAAAGAACAGCATGTATACTATCTATGGTGAAACAGATCACCAGCCCAGGTGGGATGCACGAGACAAGTGCTCCGGCCTGGTGCACTGGGAAGACCCAGAGGAATCGGGTGGAGAGGGAGGTGGGAGGGGGGATCGGGATTGGGAATACATGTAAATCCATGGCTGATTCATATCAATGTATGACAAAACCCACTGGAAAAAAAAAATAATAATAATAAAAAAAAAAGAAAAAAAAATCCAAAAAATAAAAAAATAAAAAAAAAAAAAAAGAAAGTCTCAGATAAATTTTAAGGTGTTATTGTCTCTCTTGCAGTAGAGAAAACTGCACTCAAGTATGAAACTTACCTCAGCTAACAGAAACAAAAAAGTGATGAAATCTACATCTAAAGTCAGTTTGAACTAATTCCAAATCCTGTGTTCTTAATCTACCAAATTCAGAAAATACCAGAGCCCAGAGAATTTGAGAATCTTACTTGATCCCATAACTAGTTAGTGGGAAAGTAATGGAAGACGCCTTGTTCAGTAACCAGGAAGAGTCAATTTAGACTCTTCCAAGCTAGATCTGCCCGGAGATCTAGCAAGATTGCTGGGAGAAATATCAATAACCTCAGATATGCAGATGACACCACCCTTATGGAAGAAAGTGAAGAAGAATTAAAGAGCCTCTTGATGAAAGTGAAAGAGGAGAGTGAAAATGTTGGCTTAAAACTCATCATTCAGAAAACTAATATGGCATCCGATCCCATCACTTCATGGCAAATAGATGGGGAAACAGTGAAACAGTGGCTGACTTTATTTTTTTGGGCTCCAAAATCACTGCAGATGGTGATTGCAGCCATGAAATTAAAAGACGCTTACTCCTTGGAAGGAAAGTTATGGCCAACCTAGACAGCATATTAAAAAGCAGAGACGTTACTGTGTCAACGAAGGTCCCTCTAGTCAAGGCTATGGTTTTTCTAATAGTCATGTATGGATGTGGGAGTTGGACTACAGAAAAAGCTGAGCGTCAAAGAATTGATGCTTTTGAACTATGGTGTTGGAAAAGACTCTTGAGAGTCCCTTGGACTGCAAGGAGATCCAGCCAGTCCGTCATAAAGGAGATCAGTCCTGGGTGTTCATTGGAAGGACTGACGTTGAAGCTGAAAATCCAATACTTTGGCCACCTCATGCAAAGAGCTGACTCATTTGAAGAGACCCTGATGCTGGGAAAGATTGAGGGCAGGGGAAGAAGGGTACGACAGAGGATGAGATGGTTGGACGGCATCACCGACTCAGTGGACATGGGTTTGGGTGAATTCTGGGAGTTGGTGATGGACAGGGAGGCCTGGCGTGCTGCAGTTCATCAGGTCGCAAAGAGTCAGACAGGACTGAGCGACTGAACCGAACTGAACTGAAGCTAGATCTGCACCTTTGTTTGCTTTTGTTATTATAATCACACATAATGGCCTGCCTAAGGGAACCCTGCCCCTCTGACTGTCTGTTAAGCTAAAGTGCCTTTGTTCAGAATTCTGTCCACCTGTAGATGGCAGGAAGGAAGAAATTAACACATCCTACTGCCTGAGGCTTGCCATTCTAGGAGATACTTACAAGATTAAATGGCCTTTTTGCTTTGTTTCCTCACCTCCCCCCATCTCTAATCCATAAAAGAACCTGGCATCCAGACCCCAACAAGATGATTATTTTGAGACATTAGCCTGCCATCTTCCCAGTCAGCTGGCTTTTCTTTTCTTTTTTTTTTTTTTTAAATATGGAACGCTTCACGAATTTGCGTGTCATCCTTGCACAGGGGCCATGCTAATCTTCTCTGTATCGTTCCAATTTTAGTATATGTGCTGCCGAAGCGAGCACCAGCTGGCTTTTCAAATGAAGTCGTATTCTTTTCCAACTCTTTGTCCCTCAGATTCACTGACCTCTCCTGTGGCGAGCAAAGTGAGCTTGGACTCAGTAACAGTTCTAGCACTTAGAAACTTTGAAGGCAAGAGACAGAAATCATAAGAAACTCAGGAAAACCAAAGTTTTGTTCTTCAGTTGTGTCTCGGGTCACAAGAAAAAGATTGAATTCTGGACCTCAGGAACCACTGGAAACTACAGACTTGAACCAGGGCTGAGAAAGTCAGTGGGAATGTTCATCTCACTTCTTGGTCCTTTGCATCTCTGCTTCATTCCTCCTTGCAGATGAATGTTCTCTGTTTCTCAGTTAAGTGATGGAAAAATAGCCATTTCACAGCCCCTGAACAAAATGACTCAGACACACTCACACAAAAAGCCTTAGCTCAGTTCCAGTCTAGCTTTCTATAGATGTGCATTTGATTGGTCTAGACAGGTCTAGATGTCCACCCTGCTCCAAATGTTACAGGCAGAAGGCTGAAGTCATGAGCTGCTAAGAGAGCTGAAGGAGACACCCTGGTCTCTGATCCAGTGGGTTCAAGGATGAACTACTTCCCAAGTTAAGAATAACTTTAGAATGGAAAGATACTCTAAATATCTACTGTAATTGTTCAAACTTCTTACCACTGCTTTTCAACTCTGTATCACATGGTAATCAAACTAAATTTACATTTTTAATTTTTTACGTTTTATATTTTTTTACTCGATTGACAAATTTTATTTTAAGGAGTTTTGCTTATAATGAGGAAACTTTGTAAATTATTATTCTCTGGAAAATTTTGAAGTGTATTTTTTACAAAGGTTTTTAAAATCTTGAAATTCAAAATTCAAGTTCACTATCCTTGCAAAAGAGCAAGGTACTTACTATACAGGCAACACATACTATACCTCATCTAAAATATACAAAAAATGGGGGAGGGATAGATTGGGAGTTTGGGATTGACATGTACACACCGTTATATTTAAAATAGATAACCAGCAAGGATCTACTGTATAGCACAGGAAACTCCATATTCTGTAATGATTTAAATGGAAAAAGAATTTGAAAAATAATAGAGTCATGTATATATATAACTACTGTCTGTATACCTGAGACTAACACAACAACTATACTCTAACATAAAATGAAAATTAAAAAATATCAAATATACAAAAGAAAGCAAAATGTTAAATTGAAAAGCTTAAGTGCCATGGAAATTTCTGAATTATTTCTCTGGAAGCTTCAGAAAAGACCAAAGTATCAAATATTAAACACATGCTAGTCTTGCTGAAATGAAAAAACTTAGTTCATGTAACAGCTAGGGTTTTTCAGCTAATGAAGAGATTTGTCTCATTTGCAAGAATGAAATTCATGTAGTGAATATTATGTGTTCTTTCATACATATAATTACAGTTTTTCATATATTATTTTGTGTGTATATTCATTTGAAAATAAAATGAATACCTACTGTTATGTATTTTCCTAAGAGAAATGAAAGCATCCTCACACAAAGACTTATATATGAATGTTCATGGCAGCTTTGCTCATAATAGTCCCAAATGAAAATAAGCAAAGTGTGTTTCCACTGGTGAATGAATAAACTGATTATGTTATATCAGACAACAGACTACAGACTACTACTCAACATTAAAAAGGAGCAAGCTACTGGTATAGGCAAAAATATGAAAAGATCTCAAATGCCTTATGCTAAGTGAAGAAAGCCAAGCACAAATGACTAACATACCATATGATTCTATTATGGGACATCATCCTGGAAAAAGTGAAACTATAGGAAGAGAAATCAGATCAATGCTAAGGAATGGGGGAGAGGGTTAGTTATAAAAGGGGATGAAGGAACTTTTGGGAAATGTTAAATCTTATGATTATGGTGGTGGGTGTATGACTTTATAGTTGCCAAAATTTTTCAAACTGTGGACTTGAAAATGGCCAATTCTCCTGTATCTAAATCATATTTCAATAAACCTGATTATAAAAATGAAATAAAAGAAATACATACTCATGATAAATTAATGAATACAGCATATAAATTTGCTACTCTTAAAACTCACAAAAATAGATTTTACTTACATAATATGTATTTTAAAACTGAATTGTCTCCTATAGTCTCCTAAGTATTCATTACCTTAAAAATAATGCCTCCTGATGGATTAGACATTGAAGTTACATTGATCAATCTATTTGCAATCTAAATACTAGAGGAAAACTTTGCAGTTTTGCTTGTTTTATAAAAAAACATGTATATCTTCCCCAGGTACACACACACAAATCCAGGTTAAATCCGAGGAAATTTCAGAAAAGTCTGGTTTCATCGGACATTTAGATATTTAATTTATCATAGCATATCCTGCTAATTAAGTGCATTTCTATTTAATTGCTGTGAGGTCACTGGGACTTGTAAAATGAAAAGAAACATTTCAATGACTGACCAGGTCATTCTGGTCTTTCCCTTATAGAACATTTCTTCATTTATAATTTTCAAAGGAACAAAAGTCTAAGGTGATCCAAATGACTGGTCTCCCTCACTGCAGGAAGATTCTTTACCAGCTGAGCCACAAGGGAAGACCTAAAGTTGTTTCCAACTCTTTGCAACCCTGAATTCTCCAGGCCAGAATACTGGAGTGGGTGGCCTTTCCCTTCTCCAGGGTATCTTCCCAACCCAGGAATCAAACCGGGGTCTCCTGCATTGCAGGTGGATTCTTTACCAGCTGAGCTATCAGGGAAGACCAAAACTTCACCAAGACTTGTCAAAAGAATAAAATGAAGGCAAAGAACAAAGTGAAGGGATCCAAAGATGAAGAAAATGAAGTCCTAGGGACAACTCCAATGTAGAAGATGAGAATCTTATTTCATGAGTAGAGAAGGCTCTTATGTTCATGGGTGCCAGGAGTTCAGCTAAGATTTTCTTTGGTTCCTCAGATCCTGGGGTCCAGCAGCAGTCATTACAAAGGAGAATTGCCTGGGTATTACACTGTGAGGAAGCATGCATCCTCAGTACCTTGACTCCTAGGAGCACTGGGAAGTGCATGGTATATATGAGTATATGATTCATATCCCTTGCTGGGTCGGGGAATATAGGCCTCCTTATGAGCAGAACTGTGCTTTTCTGTAGCCTCAGTATTATCTCAAAGACTGTTTTTTCTGCGAAGTACTATGGTCATCAGAATGAGGCACTGAAGGAAGACCTCTGGCAAAAAGAAACTACCTTTATTGGGGTTACTTTATTGTGCATTGTCAATAACTGATCCAATGAGGGACGCCGAAACAAGAAATGAGCTTCAAGGACTTCCCTGGTGGGCTGGTGGCTTAGACTCCATGCTCCCAGTGCAGGGGATTTGGGTTTGATCCCTGGTCAGGGAACTAGATCCCACCTGCCACAACTAAGAGTCTGAATGCTGCAACTAAGACCTGATACAGCCAAATACATAGATAGAAAAATATTTTTCTAAAAACTAACCTTCAGGTCTCCTGACCCTGGTTCTCTGAGGCCCACCTCCATGCTGGTCTTCCTGAGAGAGACTGGCTGGCACCTGAGAACAGACACAGGAGGAAGAACTGGACACTTTGCAGCACACATGTTATGATTATATTTGTTCTCCCTCCAAAATAGACTTTTATGATATTAATTGGTACAAACAACTTTTTAAGACTTTTTTTTTACTGACAAAGGACAGAGAATTTCTCAAGCAATATGCAGCAGAACACTATGCTAATCCAAGGTAATTCTTCAGTCCAGTGTCTTTGTCTCTTTTCTCCTGGGAAATGTGTTTTGCCACAAGCTATCTTGGTTCTCTTTGGACTATTCCATTTCCATTTTCTTTTCTCAAACATCCAGTATGCTCTATTTGCTCATTTTCTTCCTTCTTAACTTTAACATGACTTTTAGAGCAGAAATCCCCAACCTCTGGGATCTAATGTCTGATGATCTGAGGTGGAGCTAATGTAATAAGAATAGAAATAAAGTGCACAATAAATGTAATGTGCTTGAATCATCCAGAATCACCCCTCCCCCACAACTGTTGGTCCATGGAAGACTTGTCTTCCATGAAACTGGTCCCTGGTGCCAAAAAGGTTGGAGACTGCTGTTTTACAAAATTCTCTCTCCTCTGTGGTGAGTGTCATGTAGTAATTAAGAGAAGAGGCTCTGGAATCACATGGACCTCAGCTTGAATCATGATCCCACAAATTACTACATAATCAAGTAATTTACCTTCCCTATGCCTGCAAGTTAAGAACAGCACATGGGTTATAAAGCTATTGTGCATGCATGCTCAGTTGGGTCCAACTCTTTGCAACACCATAAACTGTAACCTGTCAGGCTCCTCTGTCTATGGAATTCTCCAGGCAGGAATACTGGAATGGGTAGCCATTCCCTCCTCCAGGGGATCTTCCCAACCCAGGGATCAAACCTGCTCTATTGCGTCTCCTGCATCAGCAGGCAAATTGTTTATCACTGAGCCACCTGGGAAGCCCACATAAAGCTATTATGGGGATTTAAAAGATAGCCCATGTAATGTGTTACATAGTTTCAGGCACATGATAGGGACTCTGTAAATATTACCTTTTTGCATTCTCACTGCATCTCTTCAGCTTCTGCCTCCAGTTCTGATTGATAAATTATTTTCTGACTCTCTGTGTTCAAATTCTTGACAAAGAAAATCAGGTTGCCATAACTCTCCTATCAAACCACACAGCTACAAGACTGTTCATGGATTAATGACTCTTCAGTCAGATGCCCTTTCCTGACAACTTCACCATGGCCTGGACATGAGTTTAGGTTACAAAATCTGCCTATCTAAGAAGCAGAGGCTAAGAGGAAAGCAGTTTCCTGATGGAGAATCAGGGCTGATTGGTATTGATCAGCATCATGGAAAGAAAATATTTATAAATTCAGGGTTTCACAGTATTGAACCAATGTTTCTTTGCATTAGAAATGATCATGGTAAATGCTTGCTATTGGCTTTGATGAGTTTGGTTGGTAGGGTACATCTGTCCACTTAAGCCTATTTACTTTGAGAATTTCTTTTGTAATACATCAATATAATAATAACAATTAATTCAAAGGCAATTCTAGAAATACAAAATAGAATTGCTTCGATGAAACTGTCTCATAGCAATCAGCCTCTGACCTGGCAGTGGATAAAATTAATGTGAACTCTATCTGTCATTGCCTGTGTGGTGAACATCTTCCTGAAGGTAAATTGGCTTCACACCGCAGATAGGCATGCCAAAAAATATCCACATACACCTCCTAGAAAGGGGCATGGGAGCTCAAATTCAAATGAAACCATCTGTGCAGAGAGGTCTGTGAAGCTGATGGGTACGTTATTTACAGGCCAATTCTGTGAGGCTTGCTGGCTGAGTAATTAGGACAATTGCTACTCTGGCCTTTAGCCCCTACTCTGACTTAGCTCACACAATTTATCTACCCAAATAGACAAGTTCTCCACCACTCTTCTGATCGCGTGCAATGCAGTCTATTCTAGGGCAAACTTTATTGCCAAATTGTCTACTTTGATTTATTTCTTTGTAGTTCATTCTAAAACTCTGATATTAGGAGATAACTTTTGAAACTCAATTGTTAAAGGCAGCAAGACACTAGGGTGAATTCATTCATTCACCCATTCATTTAACCAATGCTTTCCAAAGATCTACTTATGGTAGATCTTGTTTCAAATGCTTGAGATACATCAATAAACAAAACAAAACAAAAAAATCCTAGAGCTTACCTTCTATGCAGACCAAAAATAAACAAGATACAGACTTTCCTGGTAGTCCAGTGGTTAGGATTCTGTGCTTCCACTACAGGGGGCATGGGTTCAATCCCTGGTCAGGGAATTGAGATCTCGCGTGCCTTGTGGCCAAAAATAAAATAAATTAGAATGAAATAGATAAACAAGTAAAATATAAGGTATGATAGAGAGTGATTGAGATTGAGGGAGGATATCTAGGGCAATGACAAAGAGGAGGTCTGGGGGCTTAGGGAAGTGGTTGATAATCGGCTGGCACTCACCTCAATATATTGATATAGTTTGCCCATCTTTTGGGTACTCTAAATCCGAGATCCTCGAGGAAGAGTTTTGATGACACAAAGTACTTTGTGCAGTCAGAGCATTTTGGTCCACGTAAAGAGTGCAGAGAAGGACTTCCCTGGTGGTACAGTGGATAAACAATCCGCCTGCCAAGGCAGAGGACATGGGTTTGATTCCAGGTCCAGGAAGATCCCACATGCTGTGGAGCAGTTGAGCCCCTTTGCCGCAACTGCTGAAGCCCACGTGCCTAGAGCCTGTGCTCTGTAACAAGAGAAGCCACCGCCTTGACAAGCCTGCATACTGCAGCAAAGAGTAACCCCCACTCACTGCAACTAGAAGAAGTCTGTGCACAGCAAGGAAGAGCCAGCAAAGCCAAAACTAAATAGAAAAATAAAATCTCTCCTTTCGCTAGAAAAAAAAAAAAAAGAGAGAGAGAGAGAGTGCAGTGTAGTCATTAGAATACACAGTTCTGGCCAAGCCACTTGCAGGCTGTGTCTCTGGTGCGTTCCTTATTCTCTGCAAGCCCTTGCCTTCCAGTCATGAAATGGAGCGGTGACAATGACTTCATGGGGTGTTGTGAAGATCAAAGGGATGGGAAAATGCCCAGCCTAGTGACTTCTACATAGAAACTGAGCAGTCATTCCTGGAATAGTGTTGCCATGGAAGGGACCTGGATTAGATCTCGGCCAGTTCCCTGGGACATAGGAGAAAGCTGAGGTCGTGAGACGTTGTCACTTCTTTGTGGTCAGCCAGGAGTTTAATCAAAAGCTCAAAAGAGGAACATAGGTTTCCTGGCTCCCAGTGGAATGCCTTGCAGTCTATGTTACACTGTCTCTTTTATCCTTTTATGAATGATGTACCGTAGCTTTGCCCCTATGGTATGTTAATGTGTTCACATTAGTAACTTTTTGCTGTAGAACAGTTAGTAAGGAAGAGGGAAAATAGACATAAAATGAGATTTTATGCATAAAGGATAAAACCTATAGAGGAATGCTTAATGAAGGGCTTGGGCGTGTGGTGTGGGGCTTCGATGAAAATAGCACACATATAGGCCATGAACTCATTCTTTCCAGAATGATTAGTCAGCGTGATGCTCACTGTCTACTGCCCTCACAAAGACTTCCCAGTTATTCTCTAGGCTGACTGTCCAGAAGTTCAGGTAGGAGCTATGTTCTGACAGAACACAGACGATCCTGCCCTGGGAACCCTTGCCTGGAAGTCTGCCGAGAATCTGCAGTTCCGTCTCTCTCTGACAGTTTCATGATGATGTTTAGAAGCAGCGATGTGAAGTGAATAGCCACAGAGTAGAGAGTTCTTCCACCAAGTTAGTATGACTCCTGACCGCTGGGGACAGCAAACTTGCACTTAAAGAAAACTGCCAAAGGGTCACCCTGCTCCAGCTTTTCTTTAGTTACCCAACACCCGCACATGGGTTCGTGTGTGGAGACAGCAAAGGCAACAAGCCCCAGGCCCTGACTTTAGCCGCCTTCCCTTGCCCTGCCTCCTCCCCAACCTGCAGACCTGTAAGCAAGCAGCTCCGCTGAGGGAACTTGAGATGTGGTTCCATGGTTCACTGGGGTTTGTGTGTGTGTGTGCTTTTTCCAGAGACACAAACTCTTCGTAGTCACTAAGGCAGCAGAACATGTTCTACCTTCCAAGGTGCAGAAGCAGCAGTCACAGTCTGTCAGAAAACAACTGTTTGCCAAAGAACTCTCCCAGAAGCACTAACCTCAGTTTAATATGTTATTGATTTTCTAAACTGTTAAGTATGGTTTATAATGGCAATAACCTACATGATACCACTCATTACATCAGTTAATACCTAGTTTATTAGAACATTAACTTTCAGCACAGGCAATTAACTGCCAAACTGATTGTGTGTGTGTGTGTGTGTGTGTGTGTGTGTGTGTGTGTGTGGAAGAGAAAGTCTTACAATGAGAGATTTCCAAGTGTACATTAGTTATTTTTAAATGGCTATGGGAGCTTGGCAGTATAGCCCAAACTCTTCTTTTCTTCCTAGAAGCAACAGTCTAGTACTATGAAAGTATGAAACGCCCCTGACATTAGTGAAGTAATTCACAATTAGCCATTGGAAAATCATGTACATTATTGATTAAATATCAATACTAATGGGAACATGTGCTTGTGTATACATACACATGTGGAGAACTTGGGAATAGCATAAGGAAGAGTTCTAAACTATGCAAAAACATTGAGTGCTGCTAGATCACTGGTGCAAGGTAAGATTCATGTTTATTCCTTTATAGGGAGGTAACATGACATACGGGAAGTTCTTTTATTTTATTGTATTCTCAACTTAGCATATTTTTGAATAATATTTTCTACTTATCTATACTCATATAATAATTTTCCTAATGCCATTTATGAAAAATGCTTTTCTCAGTAAACTGTATATATATATATATATATATATTTTACATATTATCTATATGAAAACACACATGTGCCTGAAGAAGATGCCTTGATATCTTTGTATTTTTTAAGTATTTGGAGGAGACAAGACATCCAGAATGGTAGAGTGACAAGGTTGGCAGATCCTCTACTTAACATACAATAATACAGCTGGACAGATTGTCAAAATAGTCATTTTAATATTATTTAGAAATTTATCAAAGTGAAAGTTGCTCAGTTGTGTCCGACTCTTTGTGAACCCATGGACGGTAGCCAGCCAGGTTCCTCTGTCCATGGGATTCTCCAGGCAAGAATACTGGAGTGGGTTGCCATTCCCTCCTCTAGGGGATCTTCCAGACCTAGAGATCGAACCTGCATCTCTTATGTCTCTCCTGCATTGGCAGGAAGGTTCTTTACCACTAGCACCACCTGGAAAGCCCCAAAGTCAAGGCAAACAGGTCTGAAGTGGTAGGCCCAGGATTTGAACCCAAGCCACCTAGCTCCATGTCCCCTGCCCTAACCACTACGCCATACAGCCTCTAAACTGACAAAAGGCATACAACAACCTGCAAAGCATTTGATTATGCTTTAAAAAAACTGCTGAAATTCAGGCCTCAGGTACAAACAATGTCAGCCTATGACTTTTTCACCTGTACCTGCTCCCTGCCTTCCCCTGCCTCTCACTACACTTCCTGGATGGCAGCTCTACTAAGGTGGACAAGCCATAAAAATCAGGTACTTCACTGTCAGTTGAGGCTAATCTAACTTAATAACCCATATAAAGGGACTTTTTCTGAAATAATAGCTATCTTGGTGATAAACAATCAGGGAAGGGCAACATCACAGCTGTCTAATTTGTGATACTGGAGGAAGCAATTTACCATACAACCCAACAATTTCGCTCCTAAGAGTCTACCCAAAAGAGATGAACATATAGGTCCACATACAAACTTGTACACAAATGTTCATAGCAGTATTATATATAACAGTCAAAAAAACTAAAAATAACCCATATGTTCATCAGTTGATGAATGGATAAACAAAATGTGGTATATACATAAAACAGAATATAATTCAACAATATAAAAGAAGGAACTACTGCTACATGTTACAACACAGAAGAATCTTTTTAAAAATAGCTAAGTGAAAGAAGCCAGTTAAAAGACCACATGTTACATTATTTTATTTATGTGAAATGTCCAGAAAAGACAAATCTATAGAAACAGAAAACAGATTAATCATTGCAAAGGGGGAGGACTTTAGAGTGTATTTAAATGAGCAAATGGGATCATTTTAGATTGTGATTATGGTTGTGCAACTCTATAATTACCAAAAAACATTTAATTGTACACTTAAAAAGAATGAATTGTATATAAGTGTACTTTAATAAAGCTGCTAAGATTGGTATACTATGGTGTGTGAAAATATGAGTAAAAATACTAGCACTGACACAGAATAATCATTAGTTCTATTGTAATAATCTAACTTTTCTTGAAGTATGAAGTATCGTGAAAAAGCATTGTAAGATTCTAAGTAAGTTTTATAAAGCAAGTCTCTTATTGCTTCATAATAAACTAAAATAGAAAATTCTGAGAGCTCCATTATTTCCCTTGGTATATCTTAAGAAATTCTCCCATTCAGAAATGGTCTCATAAATCATGATAATAATAACTTCAAATAGTTATAGGAGAATCTATTCTGAAATTACAAGATGTGTAATTATATAAACTACATACAGGATGTAGGAAAAACACAGTATTTGTTCCACATTTCAGCTATTGAAAGAGAGAAAAATAATTGCTAATAATTTACTTTGGCATTAACTTGGCATTAGACAATGCACTGAACAAAAGAATGAATACTATTTCAGAGAGTATCTACCAAGTTCTCCTGAGATTAATGTAATTGTCAATTTTTAAACAAATTGAGGATCCTGAGACGTTTCCTTAAGTTCCTTTTAAAGAGCTTCTTCACTAGAGACTGATCAGATGCTCAGTTTATATACTGTCAGAACAACATCAGGTAAATAGTCATTTTGTGTTGAAAAGATTTTTCCTAAAAAGTAGAAGATAAAATTATGGCCAATATGCTTTCTCTTTATTTAAATTTAAAATTTTGAAAGAACTATTTCTACCTATGAAAGTTAAAACATAGAGGTATTTACACATACATGTGTATATTTAAGTGAATAGTATCACCTAATGTTAATGGAAATATGGGAAGTTTGATCATACCCTATGGTGCTGATGACATTGCCAAATAGAAAACAATTTGTCAGTGTGAATCTTGAAACATATCTTCGTGTCTGTACCTAGTAACTCTATTTCAGAGGATCTATCCCAATAACCTGCTCCTTGGGCACTGCTTCAATAGGTGCAGGCTTTTGGGGGTTTAGGGTACGTGTGGATAGGAGAAAGAACAGTCTAACTCAAAGAATCTTAAATATTTGCTAATTTCAAAGTGCCTGACTGCATCGTGATTAAATAATTGAAAAAGACTAATGTAGGTTAAATCTCTTTCGCCTCTGACATATTTTCCACAAAGCCCTCCCAGTTTAGCTTCATTGCTGTGTCGGTCGTACCTCACGTGAATTAAAAAGATATTACCAAAAGATCTGGGCAGAATGTGTCTGGAATTGTGGCCCTTAAAGTTAATGCAGAAACAATTGTCATTTCATTCTCATTTTTAAGGTTTTACTCTTTTTAAAGCTTTTGGAACCTTGTGACCTACAATACCTGCCATTGAGCATATGCAGAGTCCTCATTTGTGTCCCCAGGCTTCTGATAGCTTGTATCAAGCACACCATTTTTGTAATAGGATGATAAATGCAATTCTTCCTGTAGGCTCAGAAAGAGACCACAAAAGCTGAGAAGAGAACAATAGTTGCCTGGTAACTGCAGGATCTAAGCCAAGGACCTGGCTCATCTATGTAGGACTTACAAAGCGGGTAGCCCAATGCTAGATCTTCCAGCATTAATAGATCACCCACCTCCAGATCAGATTAGAACATGAGATTAAAAAGTCAAGATATTTAATTTTGTTTTTATTGTTCTGTTTTGCTTTTGTTTTGTTTTATACTTCTTACTGAATTATTGTAGCCAAAAGAGAAGTGCATATATTATAAGTGTGCAGCTCAATAAAATCTTATAAAACTAAATTTACCCATAATGCTAGAATCAGATTAGGAAATAGAACATTACCAACTCCACAGACTCCTCCTTCAAACTTCTTCCAGCCAATCACGCCACTATTTTTGAACTCTAACATATAACGTGGAATAACCTGGCCTATGTTAAGAATTTTATATAAATGGTGTCATACAGTATACTGTTGTACTTGGCATATCTGTTCAATATTGTGTTTTTGATATACTGGTGTGTACAGTTGTAGAATGATCATTCTCAAAGCTAAATTATATTGTGTGAGTATATACACCACAACTTATTTTTTTCCTTCTATTGTTGATGATGGGTAATTAAGCAATTTTCAATTTGGAAATATTACAAATAGGGCTTCTACAAACATACTTTTGTTGAACATATATGTGCATGTCTGTTAGATATATGCCTAAACAGTAGAACTGCTAAGTCAAAGAGAATAGATATGTTTAGCTATAGTATTGGAGAACTGTGCAGAGTTCTATAGTATATAGAACTGTGGTGTTGGAGAAGGCTCTTGAGAGTCCCCTGGACTGCAAGGAGATCAAACCAATCAATCCTAAAGGAAATCAATCCTGAATATTCATTGGAAGGACTGATGCTGAAGCTGAAACTCCAATACGTTGGCCACCTGACTCATTGGAAAAGACCCTGATGCTGGGAAAGATTGAAGGTGAGAGGAGAAGGGGACGACAGAAGATAAGATGTTTGGATGGCATCACCAACTCGATGGACATGAATTTGAGCAACCACCGGGAGTTGGTGATGGACAGGGAAGCCTGAAGTGCTGCAGTCCATGGGGTCACAAAGAGTCAGACACGACTGAGTGGCTGAACTGAACAGAACTGAGCTGAGCTGTAGTATATGATAGCAAAGCATTTTCTAGCTATATCAATGTATACTCCGACCTGTAGTATATGAGAGTTCCAGTTGCTCCACATCCTCAAAACACTTAGTATTTTCTTTTTCATTTTAGCTACTCTGCAGGGCTTCCCTGCTGGCTCAGAAAGTAAAGAAGCTGCCTGCAATGCAGGAGACCCAGGTTCGATCCCTGGGTTGGGAAGATCCCCTGCATGGTAACCCACTCTGGTATTCTTGCCTGGAGAATTCCATGGTCAGAGGAGCCTGCCGGGCTACAGTCCATGGGGTTGCAGAGTCGGACATGACTGAGTGACTAACACTTTCACTTTGACTAGGTGATGTAGAAGTATAGAGTAGTGAAGATTTATTTCAAGAAAATTTTAATTGTACTGAGACTTACTTCCCCTCAACTCAAGTGAGAGGAGCTTTGGAATCTATTAAAAACTCTTTATAGTTTCCAAAAGCTTGAGGAACAAAAGGACAAGCATCTGACTTCTGCTTATGAATTTCAAAAGCAAGATCTACGGCTGGTACCACCTCTTGCTCTTGGCAGAATTGAGAGGGCTGCCCAGGGAGCCAGCTTCTCTTTCAAAAAAGTGGGGAAGAGGTGCAGTTTTCCTTGAGACTAAATATGGCCTTGAAAAAGGGATCCAATTTGGGTTGTCTTAATATTTACTCCAACTCAGAGCGACTGAACTCAATTGAACTGAGAGGACTAGTTGGAATACATAAGAAGCCCAATTACAAGCAGACGAAAGCCAAGAGGCCAAAGATAAAGTTGTGTATAGTCAGCCAAACAAAAGGCAGCCCCCTAATCAAGGAGTTAAAATGTGAGGTCTTCAACTGGAAAATTACTGAAGATCCTAGAAATGCTCTCTGTGGGAAGGAAAGGGGTATCTTTGGAAAAGTACTATTACCAGAGTACCCCAACAGAATTCCGAATGAACCAACCACTTAAACTTGTGTCTTTTCCACCATCGCCCTGGGGTGAGCCATACAGTAATTAGCAAACAACTAAGAGAAGAAGCTAGCTCCTATTTTTGTCCTTCTGCAGGCTTCCAGTACTGGAGGAGGTCTACGCTTAGGAAGGAGAAAAGGGTGATTCTGAATAAGTTCGGCATTTGAAATAACACTAGATTAGACTGGAGTTAAGTCATTATGTGATGAACTTGTAGATGCTTTAAAGAGATTAAAATACTTTTTTATTGGTTAAGAGGGACTGGAAAAACTAGGAGGCACGTGAAGGATTTCATCCGGGGGAAGAGAGAAAACTGACTCACAGTAGAATTAAAAGGAGGGGGATGAGAAGTATAAGGAAGAATTTCACATAATCCAAGTGATTTTTAAATCTAATGTTTAAAAAAACCAAAAAACTCTAATAAGCTCATTGTTGATCCTCCTGATGGTATTCATTTTTTTTTGTAGATACAGTTTATAGGCAAGCGATAAGCAGAAAGACATTTGAAACTCATGTGCAAAGTGCTACAGTGCATGTAAAACCAAATCAACCTCAACTACTACCTAATCACGTGCTTCAGAATAAAAGGCAAAATCATTCAATCGATGGTGTTAAAGTGACATCTTTGAGTGACAACAACTTCTACTTATCGGTGAACAGTGATAACTGTCAGCCCGTGTCTTAACTTGAAGACTGGTCCATTGAACTGTTCTGACAACTCTTGGGACAGAAACAGTTCTACTTCAGTTAGAACAGCAGTATGTGTGACCAACATACAGGCTACTGAAGTTTCTGAGTCAAAGGTAAATTTCAGTGAAAATTCAAAGGGTCGCATAGAGTGTAAGGATTCCTATTCCTATTTCACCACCACCAAAGCCTACAGTCTTTAGAGTCTACTCTTCAACAAGTCTGGTAAAGCAACCACATAGACCTTCAGGGAAAATAACCAAAAAAATCTACCTAGTCCTGTAATAGGAGTGAAGAGGATATCCTCACTTCATAAAGAAGAGCATCTCAAGGAAACCAAAACAGAAGAGAATAAAACAAGTGAAGACCTAATGGTCTTCTTTTGAGTGGGCATGGGCAAACAGAAATAAAGGAACAACTGTATATTTAAAAAATACAATTTAACTGGAAACTAAGAGACTTCTTTTTTTTTTTTAAGAGAATTCTTTTTTGACTTATCAGAAAACATCAAGTACAGTCTCCTCCAATATCCCTGGTCTCCTAGCAAATTCTATTCTAGTTACTAAGCAGTCAATAAATCTGAAATTTAACTGGTCAAAATACAGCTAACTTCTGGGGTCCATAAACAATGTCTGCCAACTTAATATGTTATTTTTACATGCTAAAAAAGGAGAATAGAATGTACAAGATTAGAAATTACTAAAACAGGATTTAGGTTTTTTGCTGACCTCCCTGACTAGGCTAATCAGCATGTATTAGGAAGTCCTAATTTGCAAGTGCAGAGCCAGGAATGCTATTATTAATTTGTTATCAACAGTATGAAGGATGGCAGAACTTGATAAAGCTATTCTTTCTTAATCTTAACAAAGAAAACTAACAGATTTTTCCAAATAACATATGGTATGAATTCTTCATTGTTCACCATTCTATCATATGTGTATTTTTCATGATAAATTGCAATTATTCAATCTCTCCCTCTGTCTTTCTAAATTAACTTTCCAAAGTTGGAGTATAGTCTTTATGCCCTTCTGAGATGCATTAATTGAGGCTATCTTTTCACCATTACTTTATATTGTCAAATAAAGGTACACTATTTCTTCTTCCTACATTTTTGTTCTCTGTAGTTACCTTGCCTTTCCTCCTACTATCTGAGAAAATATGGTATATTAACAAGTGAAATGCACAATGTCTGGTGTTTTGTGTAGCTATGAATTTAGATTGAAATTGCCAGGCACAGATTTAGTCTTATCATTTAGTTTACACAATGGGAAAAATTCAGCTTATTAAATCTTTTATAGAATTGCACCCAAGCTTTGCCAAGTAAGAAAGCTGGACATTTTCTGGGTAGTGACTTTTTAATTCTAATTTTCATAACCTAGAGATCAGGCTGTTGCTTTCACATGATGTTTGTTGTATCTCATGACTGGAGTTTGTTCTGCCTCATAATTCTAAACTCCTTTTGTTTTTCAAGAGCTATATTGTAAACAGATGATATAGTTCCTCACTGAAAATGCACTTTAAACACCTCCACACAAACTTGCAAATAAATAAATAAATAACCCAGCAACAACCAACACCAAAGTTAAGGGGGAAAATCAGAATCGAAATAAACAAATGTTTAGCATTAAAGGAGTTGGGATTATGAATGTATTTAACTGTGCTCAATATTTCTAATTTTCTGTGACACAAGTGTATAACATTTGTAATGTTAAGAATATAAAAATAAAAGCTTGGAGCTGCTAGTTTAAAACTAACATTAGAGAGCTAAGGATTTAGATTTTGCTTTGAATGGTTTGATTAATGATAGTTTGGATTGTCTATACATTTAGAAGTTTTGGTGGGAAATAATTTATAACATTTCTACTAAATGTATTATATATATGTATAGATATTTGTATGTCTCTATATATTGTGTGTATGTGCATGTCTGTATGTAAAGTTCAAAAGTATTTTATTGCCTATCTCATTGTATATAGTATATTTTAACTTAGAGTTGGAAAACTTTTTAATAGATACCTCACCCTGCCTTGCTATAGTCTAGAAAAACCCCAAATTATTTTTTAATAGATGTTTTCATGTGGCTTTAATGAGATTATGGGTTATTTTATGGCAGAATGCCACAGTGATAGTTGAACCATCAAATAATTCCTAGACTACTTCTAATATCAATGCCTGGAGGTTATTTCTAAGTCATACTTGTAACCCTGGGTCAACTTTATGATGCCCTTAGCTTAACAATCCTAAATTCTTTGAAACTCTTTGGTAAGGACATAGTCTAGAACCTTTAAAAAAGATCTAGATAATATTGGTCTCAATATCTTGCAGATAGACCAATGTTTCAAAAAAGATGCTTTCAAGTTCCTGGTAAAGGCACTAAAGCAGAAAGAGGAACTCCAGCTCTGATTGTCTAGCTTCAAATCAAAAAAAATTTTTTTAATTTATTTTTCTAATTAGGGAAAATTGCTTTACAATTTTGTGTTAGTTTCTGCCATACAACAACACGAATCAGTCATAATTACATATATATCCCTTGACTCCCTCCCCTCCCCTCATCTCACCCCTCTAGTTCATCACAGAGCACCAGGCTAAGCGCCCTATACTATCTAGAAACTTCCCAGTATCTATTTTACACATGATAGTGTATATATGTTAATGATGCTTTCTCAATTTGTCCCACCCTCACCTTCCCCCATTGTGTCCACAAGTCCATTCTCTATGTCGAGTAAAAAAAGATGTGCAACTTGAGAGTTGTGAGTTAAGTTTTAATTGGGGCAAAGTGAGGACTGCAGTCCAGGAGGCAGTATCTCAGATAGCTCTGAGAGACTGCTCCAAAGGGTCAGTGGGAGAAAGTCAATATATAAAGTTTTCATGAAAGGGGAATTCAATACCATGAAGGACACATTTTACAAAAAGTTTTTTGTTAGTCATGAGGATCTGATGTCACCATGAAGGGATTAGTGCTTCTCTATACATGAGGAGATGCAAGGATTGAGATCATAAAATCTGTTCCTAAAAACATCTAACTATCTAAAGACCTGGAGTACAGAGTGCCTCATTCCACCCTGAACTCTGTCAAGGGTTGTTGAAGTCAACAGCTATAGCAGCATGGGGTTCAATCTCCATAGAGGCAGATGGCAAATGTCTTTGTTGTTCAGTCATTGGCAATGCTCTTGGTAAGTGCCAATTTGTAGTTGACATCTACTAGGTTCATCAGTACCATTCTTCTAGATTCCATATATATGTGTTATATACAATATTTTTTTCTTGTAACATTCTTCACTCTGTATAAGAGGCTCTAGGTTCATCCACCTCACTACAACTGACTCAAATTGGTTCCTTTTATGGTTAAGTAATATTCCATTGTATAAATGTACAACTTCTATATCCATTCATCTGTTGATGGACATCTAAGTTGCTTCCATGTCCTGGCTATTGTAAATATTGCTGCAGTGAACACTAGGGTACATGTGTCTTTTAGAATTGTTGTTTTCTCAGGGTATATGCCCAGTAGTGTGATTGCTGGGTCATAAACATGGAACATCCACTGGATTATCAAAAAAGGAAGAGAGTTCCAGAGAAACATCTATTTCTGCTTTATTGACTATGCCAAAGCCTTTGTGTGGATAACAATAAGCTGTGGAAAATTCTGAAAACTGAGATCATGGCATCTGGTCCCATCACTTCATGGCAAATAGATGGAGAAATAGTGGAAACAGTGGCAGACTTTATTTTTGGGGGCTTCAAAATCACTGCAGATGGTGACTGCAGCCATGACATTAAAAGACGCTTACTCCTTGGAAGGAAAGTTATGACCAACCTAGACAGCATATTAAAAAGCAGAGACATTACTTTGCCAACAAAGGTCCATCTAGTCAAAGCTATGGTTTTTCCAATGGTCATGTATGGGTGTGAGAGTTGGACTATAAAGAAAGCTAAGCACTGAAGAATTGATGCTTTTGAACTGTGGTGTTGGAGAAGACTCTTGAGAGTCCCTTGGACTGCAAGGAGATCCAACCAGTCCATCCTAAAGGAGATCAGTCCTGGGTGTTCATTGGTAGGACTGATTTTGAAGCTGAAACTCCAATACTTTGGCCACCTGATGTGAAGAGCTGACTCATTGGAAAAGACCCTGATGCTGGGAAAGATTGAGGGCAGGAGGAGAAGGGGACAACAGAGGATGAGATGGTTGGATGGCATCACCGACTCAATGGACATGGGTTTGGGTGGACTCCAGGAGTTGGTGATGGACAGGGAGGCCTGATGTGCTGCGGTTCGTGGGACTGCAAAGAGTCGGACACGACTGAGCAACTGAACTGAACTGAAACATGGAACAAGATAGAAAGTCCAGGGACAAACCCACATACTTATGGGCACCTTTGACAAAGGAGGTAAGAATATACAATGGAGAAAAGATAGTCTCTTAATAAGTGTTGCTGGGAAAACTGGGCAGCTATGTGTAAAAGAATGAAATTAGAACACTTCCTAACACCATACTCAAAAATAAACTCAAAATGGATTAAAGACTTAAATCGAAGGTCAGAAACTATAAAGCTCTTAGAGGAAAACATAGGCAGTACACCCTTTGACATTAATTTCATCAAGATTCTCTATGACCCACCTCTTAGATTAATGGAAATAAAAGTAAAAGTAAACAAACGGGACCTAATAAAATTTAAAAGCTTTTGTACAGCAAAGGAAACTATAAACAAAATGAAAAGACAACCCTCAGAATGGGAGAAAATAATTGAAAACAAAGCAATTGACAAAGGGTTAATCTCCAAAAATACATAAGCAGTACATATAGCTCAATATCAGAACGACAAACAACCCAATCAAAAAATGGACAGAAGACCTAAACAGACATTTCTCCAAAGAAGACATACCAACAGCCAATAAACACATGAAAAGATGCTCAACGTTGCTCATTATTAGAGAAATGCAAATCAAAACTACAATGAGGTATCACTTCACAGCAGTTAGAATCGCCATCATCAAAAATCTACAAACAATAAATGCTGGAGAGGATGTGGAGAAAAGGAAACACTCCTACACTGTTGATGGGAATGTAAGCTGATACAGCCATTATGGAAAACAGTATGGATATTCCTTTAAAAACTGGGAACAAATCTACCATGTGACACAGCAATTTCATTACTGAGCATGTACACTGCCTTCAATACTTATCCTCTACTCTGTGTTTCAGGATTGTTCCTTTCATTCCACCCTAAGGGGATAAGCTAACTGAGACACATGCTCTACTCCTTGAGGCCTGAAGCTAAAAGCAAACAGGATATTATCTTTAAAATAATTCTATTGAATAATACATGAACATGATATATCAAAGTAAATTTAAATTGTATGTTAGATATGCTTATCCTTCAAATCCACTGATTATCTAGATACAGGACTTTTCTTCCCAAATCCACTGCTTTAAGTAGCACTTTGGCCTCCTGACATTGTCCAAATCCCTCTACTCATCAGTTGAGCCATATTCTCTCAATGACACTATTTATTATTCTATTACAGAAAACAATTTAGAGTTTATTAATATTTATTTCTATAGCCACCACTTATAACTGGAACAGGAGGGAAGGGGGCAGGGCACAACTTTTGAAAGAATGGCATAGCCCAAGGATACAACATAAACCAATTAGAATCAAATGGGTCCAAGATGGCAAACAAGTCAAATTCAACTAGACCTTGATCTTCAATCAGCAAGCTAAACGACATACCCAAAGGTGCTATCACAGTTCCAAGGCACCACCAAAAGACCAAAAGGTGGGTGGTAGCCAACTCCTGGAAATCTCCACCCCTTCCCCAAAATAGTTGGAATAATCCTGCTACTCATTAGCCTATGAATTTACCCAGCCCATAAAAGCTAACCATGCCTCATTTTGATGCTGCCAGACTCGCCCTCTGTGATGGCCCACACTCTATCTGTGGAGTGTTTCTCTCTAAATAAATTCACTTCTAACCTGTCATTTTGTCTCTCACTGAATTCTTTCTGAAATGAGACATCAAAAACCTGAGCTTCATTCGGTCCTGATACCAGGTACTATGGGTTTTGGCTGGGTTTGAGTCCCAGCCAGGTGGGTTAGAGTCCCAAAGTGGGTTTTGGCTGGATTTGAGTCCCAACCATGTGAGTTAGAGTCCCAACCAGGGTTTTGGCTAGGTTTGAGTCCTAGCCAGGTGGGTTCACGTCCCAATCTAAGGTAACCAGCTTCATAACCACTGAACAAGAAAAATATCATAACAAAACCCATATGGAAAGGAGATCCCTGAAGTGGGGGGGAATTTATATTTATTTTTTACAGATCCATTGACTGAATTTTTCCAGTCCATTTAAAAGAGAGGTGAGACAGCATTAATTCATCCATGTCAAGAAATATCAGTACTGTGCTAGACTCTAAGAATACTGCATCAAGTGAAATAGATAAAACCCATGCACTTCCATATTTACTCGTCTGGGGGAGACAGACAGATTATCCTATAAACAGACACAGTTAACAGCTGTGATGAGTGTTATATAGAGTGTAAGTTCAGTTTTGTTAAAGTGTACAGGGAACCTAATTTCAGTTGAAAATGCAAGGAAGGCCTCTCTTAGATGTAATCATGCACAGCATGTCTTCAAGGATGAGAAGTCGGGCATGGGAATGGCAGGGGTGGGGGAAGATGGACAAAGGGCCTGAGTTAAGAACTCTGGGTGCCTGAGGGAATGAAAGAAGGTCAAGAGTGAGAAGCACAAATAGGATGTTAGCAGGGCGATGCAGGACAAGAAGAGGTCAGCTCCAAAAGGATGTGAGAGATTGTTTTCAGTCTATAGGGAAATCCTTGAAGAGTTTTGAGGAGGAGGTGACATGATCCAGTTGACATCTTAAGGAGATCATGCTGTAGTTTAGGGAGAATAGATCAAAGAACAGCAATGTATGAGCATTTATATTCACAAATCTAGAAAATGTTATGAAATTGGGGACATATTACACATACTAGATGTAAGAAAATGGACCACCTAATTCACCTAATGGAAAGAATTAGATGTCAGGAAATAGATTCAATTTTCCTAATGAAAGAAGTGTTTGTTAGGAGCATGAGAATTCAAGAAAAAAATTCCTAGTAGACAATACATACATCAACTTTCTCATGTTGTTGCAGAAACCAGTACTTGAGAAACCAAGCACCACACTCAGAGAGTTGGAGAACTCGGGTTTATTGCACTGGTGGGCCCAGAGGAGTTAACACTCCAAGCTCTGAGCCCCGAACAAAGGGGTTACAGAGTTTTTATACATGGGCAGGCATGATTAAGAGGGTTTGCAGAGGCTGGGCAATTGCAAAGAGCAGGACAAGGGTGAGTGAGATAAGCTCCAGTTCCTAGTATATCTGAGACTATGTGACCTATGTGATCCAGACGTTGCCAGGAGCAAGCTGAGTTACAGAGGCAGAAGGAGCAGGAGGTTATGTAAAGTTTTAACTCTTCTCTTCCTCACCCTCCCCCTTGATGCTTCTATCACTCATTGTAGAAAGCATTATCTCATGCTTTGGTAGGACATTCAGAGCTTCCCGTCATTTAGGGGGCTATATTGAACTATTACCATTTGTAACTTTATGGATTCAGCTCGAGAGGTTATGAACTGAGGGTAATAGCATTGAATACAAGGGCCAAACAAGAGCGCTGCAAAGAACACGAAGAGAGGACTGACTGAAGGGAGAAGCCATGATGCCCAGCTCCAGATATCGTTCCAATTACCCCAGGAATTTGCTAGTTCCTCTCTCCTTTTCATGATTTGTTCCCTTAGCTGTTGGGCCACGTCCCTGACTGTTCCTGATTAGTTTACATAAAAGCAGCATTCTTTGTTCAAGAAGAGGCTGAGTCCTCCCTTTTCAGCTGTCAGTAGGTCTGAAAGTGAAAGTGAAGTCACTCAGTTGTGTCCGACTCTTTGCGACCCCATGGACTGTAGCCCACCAGGCTCCTCTCTCCATGGGATTCTCCAGGCAAGAATACTGGAGTGGGTTGCCATTTCTTTCTCCAGGGAATCTTCCCGACCCAGGGATCGAACCCAGGTCTCCCGCACTGCAGGCAGGCGCTTTAACCTCTGAGCCAGTCAGTCTAGCCCTCTCCTATTCTGTAAAACCACCTCAGCCAGAGAATCTAGTTGGTCTGTGATTTCGTTTGTCTGTATTATTGTCCCTGTCCAGTAGGTTTTCCCATTTATTTGGCAGACAGACACCTGTTCTGGGTTGTAACATCTGCCTGGCATTTGGGAGTAGACGGAGGCACAGGGGCATGATGGCAATGCCATGGTGTCGGGATACTGCCCAGGGTTTGGAAAGGTAGTGGCGGCAGGGGGCATAACCGGAAAACACCTTTGGCACCCAGACCCCTGGATATACACTGCATGGTTATGAAGGCAGTAGGTGATTGGCCTATAGGATTGACTATCTATACATTGTTCTATCTGATGGTTAAGTAAGCTATTTTCCAAGGGTTGACTGTAATGTTGACAGGTGCATGATGGATAAGGAATGGCACCATCTGTTACAGCAAGGGACACCAAAAGGCTGCAAAGCAGCCTGCACATAACAGGTAACTGAACACTAGCAAAGGTTTTCTTCCCATCTTCAGGTTGTCATGGCTATAGCAACTGAGCCTATCATGAAGGGGGGTCAGCTATACTGTGAGCGATTTAGTTAGTAGGGAGAATCGATCCTAAGAGACATAAGAATGAGGCTGCCTACTACAGTGAGATAACAGACAGCTAGCCACAGCTTTTGACCCAAATCCCAGTCCTGGGGTGGGACTGAAGCTAGTCCTGTACCGAAGAGCACAGCAATAATACCAACCAGGGATAGAGGCCAGGGTTGACAATGAAAACCCATTGACATTTTGATAGCCAGATCCTCAAGATTCTGCCCTGCATTGATTAGTCAGCTTCCGGAGTGACTAGAGCAGGGCTCAGCAGCTTCCATGGGTGAGGGTCATTGTTTTTGGAACCAGAACTTGAGGGGATTTTCGGGGTCCCAAACTGCTTTCCAGTTGTCTTCATTACAGGAAGTCCCTGCCTTTTTGACTCTGGTGTGGTGGATCCAAGGGATGATGCCTGTAACTAACAGCAGTAGGGGCTGCCAGGACGACCGTGTGAGGGCTTGTCCAAATGGGCTGAAGTGGTTCCTTTTTCCAGTCTTTAACCCCTACATCATCTCCTGGCTGATAGGGATGAACCCAATTGCCCAATGGAATGGGTGTCCTTTCTCAGGTTTCTCGGGCGATATGGCAGACGACTTTTCCCAGGGCCCAGAGGTGTTGGGACATCTCCAGATCAGCTAGTTGTTGGTGGTCTCCCTTGAGATTTTTATCACTGGGGGTGGTCTCCCATATAAGCTCTCAAAGAGAGACTAGCCTGAGGACCTCGGGGTGCATTTAAAGAGGAAGGTGAGAGTCCACAGAATGATAAGCAGCTTGTTCCAGAACTGCCTGGGTGTTGGCCGGGGGATATTCTTGTTGTACTACTACCTGGAGAAACAAACTTAACAAGAAAGCTGTATGGCCCAAAGATTAACAGAAGTAGGAAAGCTGCTGAGGCACTAGTCAGGAGAACCAGGTCCAGACATTGGTTAGTGACATTAGTGTTTCTCTAGGTATGAGAACATGCAAAAATTTGGACTGATAAAAAACTTTACCTGAAAATATCTGACTATCTGAAGGCCTGTTTTTCTGGGTTTTTCCCAAAGCACAGAGTGCCTTATTTTTTGTCTCCACTCTGAACTCCTTTCAAGGGAGTGTTGAAGGTTAGCATCTTATAGTGGTCATGATTTAATCTTTGTAGAGGCAGCTGGCAAGGGCCAACTTCTAGTGAGCAGTGGCCCTTCATAGCCACATATTTGACCCTGTTTTGGGGGCATCATGGCCATTGTGTCCCATGGTCCTGGGAAAGCTCATTCCCAAGTCTAACCAAGATTCCATTGACAGGCCACTCAATGTGTTGTCACTAGACCAGACCTTGTAAGTAGCAAAAGTCTCTAGACCATACCTGTATTACTAGCCTCTTGGTTCAGGAAACTATTTCCTCTTATTGTTTCTTCCCATATCTAAAGTTACATCATTACAATTATTGATCTCATATGAAACTGCATATCAGCATTTTATCACAGGCTCAGTCACATATTTGGTAATGCAAGAAACAATCTTCTGAAACAAGTTACATAGAAAATAATATAGCTAGCAGTTATTAGTAAGGTCACAAGCAAGAATTTAAGTCAAGAACTTTTATTGGGTATAGCCCAGTATACCCCAGATCCTCTGTCTCAGTTAAATGATTATAGCCAATTGTTAATCTCCTGGTTGTACATCATGGAATATCTGGCCTTTATCCAAAGACTGGTTACTGAGATAAGCTTTAGAAACAATCTTAGAGTGCCTTTTGTAATAACTTAATAAACCTTTTTGGGCTTCCTTTGTAGCTCAGTGTGTAAAGAATCTGCCTGCAGTGCAGGAGACCAGGGTTCGATCCCTGGGTTGGGAAGATGCTATGGAGAAGGAAATGGCAACCCACTCCAGTATCCTTGCCTGGAAAATCTCACGGACAGAGGAGCCTGGTGGGTTGCAGTCCATGGGGTCGTAAAGAGTCGGGCACAACTGAACGACTAACACTGAATGGTGCAGTCAAATAAATAGGGGCTCCCCTGGTGGCTCAGAGGTTAAAGTGTCTGCCTGCAATGAGGGAGACCTGGGTTTGATCCCTGGGTTGGGAAGATACCCTGGAGAAGGAAATGGCAACCCACTCCAGTATTCTTGCCTGGAGAATCCCATGGACGGAGGAGCCTGGTGGGCTACAGTCCATGGGGTCGCAAAGAGTTGGACACGACTAAGCGATTTCACACTTAATAAACCTTTTAGCAATATAACAGAACAAGGAACTATCTCAGAAGTGGGTCTTAGTAAGCACAGACCTTAATTAACAAAACTAGAACTTAATATTTGGTGAAATATAATTTTTTTTTCTTTTGGAGAACTCATTGTGAGGGCATTAACACTGTAGCCAGGGAAGACTTTAACCCATCAAATAAAAATGAGGCCTGTCAGGGAGCCAGGAAAAGCCAAGTAGCCATCTTGGATTTCCCATAGCCCTGGCTCTTTGATTTTTAGCTGTTGTTTATCCATTTTCAATTTCCTGATTTAGGAGTAGACTCTTGCCAGGTTTTAAGGACATCAGGATAGCAAAAGTCTAATCATGCAGTGTTATTTTTTGTAGAAGCAGAATGAGCTTTGTTTACATGTACCATAATCTTAATAATGTTTACTCTACTAAAGTAACAAAAAGATTTTAAAAACAAATATAAATCACTTAAAGGCAAAGAAATTAATAATCTACTGTCAAAAGCTGCATTCTAAGAAAACTTTGTTCTCTAAACAGAAGACCAAATTTTAGTCCAGCTTACTGTTAATAACAAAACTTGTTTATCTGCTTAATCTAAAAAGTTTTTTCCGTAAATCTTGAAGAATTAGCAGTATTCTTCTGAAGGCATGAGACTAAAACCATGGAAGTCATGTTTAAAATCTGATTCTATTGCAATTGGCAAAGAAACCTGGTCATTGTGGTTATATGTAACACTTTAATATGATAACTAGAATTATAATTGACGATACTTTATCAGGGCATATCAGATCTATATGAATTTTACACAATTTTAGGATATCTATATTAGTAACTTCAACCATACAGTGTAACCTGAAAAGATTTTTTACCCCTTCAACAGTACTTCCCATGTAATTTAACATGTCCAATGAACCCAAGTAGCTTAGCTTTTTGGGGTGTCTCAGGGGACCTTTCAGGCATCCCAAAGTTAGCTAGAAGTCAAGTTATTTAGGAAGCTTTGTCAATAAATATCAAAAGGGTTTATAACAGTCAGGTAGGATCATATAAGTCACTGTAAAATAATAGTTATTCACTCTAGCCAAAGTTAACAAAAGATTTCAAAGGTAAATATAGAACAGATCAATTAAGAGGTAAAGAAACTTAAATCTATAATTAAAAGCAGTTCAATATCTGAAGAAAGTATGTCCTCTTAACCAAGAGAAAGGCTGAATTTAAGTTTTTACACCAGCTTACTTTAAACTCATTTAGGTAAACTTAATTAAATTTATTTTAAACCTAGTTAGACCTAACCATGCACAGAACTTTTTTTCAGGGTCCACTTTCCACAAACCTTCTAATCACTTTTTGTAACAGCCACCTGTAAGTCAGACCTACTTTCTTTTCCCTTCATAAAATGTAATTTTTATTTTGTATACCTTCTTTATTAAAAACATACATACTACTTTCCTTATTAGATTAGCAAACAAACATTAATACTAGATATTTAATATTGAATATTTCCCAGTTCACGTGAATTGGAAACTTATTTAGGTTAATTTTTTTTGTATTTAGAATTGTTTGATGCGTAAATGCTTACTTTTCTTTAGGCCAATCAAATTAGAACTCATTTACAACTTCAACAATATTATCAGAAAAAAACAAAAGACATACCCTGAGACATACATAGATCCAGACAGACAGACTGACAGAGATCTTATAGTTTTCTGTTTGAGATTTAAAATATCTCTTTGACCTCCTTTTTTCCCCTTTGCTTAAAGTTCTAATTTGCCCAAGGCCCAGGTCTCAGGCAAAGTTGGCTGTGTATTTCAAGGACATGGAAAGGGTTAACTTCAGGCTTTTCCCTAGGCAGGCCTTTCAACAAGCTAGCTGTCTTTAATTGCATATGCAAAAAGAATTGGATTTGCAGTTTCCAAAAAGAAAAATTTCTCTTGGTCTGTTCAATCAGAAATCATGCACTCACAATCATTCAGAGGCGATCACAATCCCTCCCTTCTCCTGAGTCCTCAGGTTTCCTTAACTGTTGCTCCCTTCCTGGGAGCTCCAAGGAGGTCAGCAGTCAAGATACCTCCCTTCTCCTGAGTTCCCAGTTCTCCCTATTTGATGCTTCCTTCCTGGGAGCTCCAAGGAGGTGATCAGTCTCCTCTTCTACTCGTTGGGGTAGGACCTGACTGGGGACTGGCCCCAGGGCCTTACCTGATCCTGTGGCCATTCCTGGTGAGTTGGTCCATCCCTCCAATGAGTCCAGTCAGGGCTTGGCCGTCTGGAGATTCAGAACACTGGTCCAAAAGAAAACCCGGAATACCATCAGGTGGCATGCCTTCTCATTGATCTCAGCCAGGCTGAGCCACCAGTCCGGCGGCTCAAGGGGCCAGCATGGTTGGAATCTTGTTGGGGCCTCCAGAAATGCTGCAGAAATCAGTACTCGAGAAATCAAGCACCACACTCTGAGAGGTGGAGAATGCAAGTTTATTATGCCGGCAGGCCCAGAGGAGTTAACACTCCAAGTTCTGAGCCCTGAACAAAGGGGTTACAGAATTTTTATACACGGACAGGCATGATTAAGCGGGTTTGCAAGGGCTGGGCGATTGCCAAGAGTAGGACAAGGGTAAGTGAGATAACCTCCAGTTCCTAGTATTGTGAGTCCCCACTTTCTGAGACTACATGACCTACGTGATCCAGACTTTGCAAGGAGCTAGCTGAGTTACAGACAGAAGGAGCAGGAGGTTATGTAAAATTTTAACTTTTCCTCTTCAATGTAAGTACAGGTATCAACTACCTATAATACCTTTTCTCATTTGATTGTCAAATGGAACATCTGCTTCTAATATTCCCATGTATCAAAGCCATGTAAAGTCACTCAGATGCAAGTTCATGGGGGCAAAGCCCCAAACTGCAGGTCTAATCTCTACCGCCTTTGCCTTCACACATTGCCACACGGCTGATTGTGCTACTGCCATGGTGAAGAATGAGGCTCCTAAATTAGAAACTAAATCACCCAGAACACTTTATCATTAACAAGTGTCCTAGTCACTCTATGAATCATATAAATCTTTTGTGCAAGGGTCACAGGGATGGTGGACAGGCAATATGTGTAGCACTACTGGCCATGGACTATAGTCCATGGGGCCGCAAAGAGCCAGACACAACTGAGTGACGTTCACTTTTACTTTCACTACTGGCGTGTAAAACACTATCAGTACCAACCACGTGGTGAATATGATTAACTATATTATAGATTCAATAGATACTTTTTAATCAAATTTACACATTTTAAGAAATAATTGAATTGGTTGCACAGATATTATGATAAGGAGGCAATGATAGAGGATCTTATATGCTAAACTTAATTTTACACATTTCAGCAAAAATATACCACATTAACCTCATGCCATAATAATATTCAGAAAATTTTCTACAGCTCTCATTTGCCTTTTGGTGCAGATCTGCATTTTCCTAACAGCTGGGAGTGTATAAGTTTAAATCTGGTGTAAATTCCCCAGTATATTTCCTTCCCCGCAGAACTATTGTGGAGCTTTTACAATTTGAATTATCATAGTAATTCAGAGGAAGTTATGTAGCAGCCACTGGCTTATTCACATGTGATGACACATGAAGTAGGCTTTATTTTGTATTTCAGGAAATTGAGTGGTCCGTTGAACCTTTCTTTTCTGGAGGTTGAAAATGTTAGCAAGAATAAAAGAGATGAAGATAAAGCACAACTGGTCAGACTCCCTACAGGTTTCCATAACATTCATTCCTAATTTTTCAGGGAAAAAAATCTTCAACTTTGCTTTCTAGGAAATAAAAAAATTCTGAATGGGTGATTGATTATCTTGGGCTCCAAAATCACTGCAGATGGTGACTGCAGCCATGAAATTAAGACACTGGCTCTTTGAAAGGAAAGCTATGACCAACCTAGACAGCATATTCGAAAGCAGAGACATCACTTTGCCAACAAAGGTCCATCTAGTCAAAGCTATGGTTTTTCCGGTAGTCACATATAGATGTGAGAGTTGGACCATAAAGAAGGCTGAGTGCCAAAGAATTGATGCTTTTTAATTGTGGTACTGGAGAAGACTCTTGAGAGTCTATCCCTTGGACAGCAAGGAGATCAAAGCAGTCCATCCTAAAGGAAATCAACCCTGGATATTCATTGGAAGTACTAATGTTGAAGCTGAAGCTCCTATACTTTGGCCACCTGATGCGAAGAGCTGACTCATCAGAAAAGACCCATATGTGGGGAAACATTGACGACAAAAGGAGAAGGGGACAGCAGAGGATGAAATGGTTAGATAGCATCATTGACACAAAGTACATGAATTTGAACAAACTCTGGGAGATAGTGGAGGACAGAGGAGCCTGGCACACTGCAGTCCATGGGGTTGCAAAGAGTTGGACAGGACTTAGCAACTGAACAACAACAACAGTGTACTGAATGACAGAAAACAAAGAAATTGTCCTCTCTGAATTTAGCTGGAGGGGCGAATGATGGGAGTAGGGGAGGTAGGGAAGCACAGTTAACTAAACAGTATTCATAGCTGCTCCCCTATCCAACTCCTTGTCTGCTTGTTTTGGGGCCTTTAGTTGGGCAGATTTGGAGAAATAACATAGTAAATGATGATAGGGGATGGAGAGATTTGTTCTACATTGTTAACAGCAGAGGAAGTGGTGAAGACAAAGAATGTATTGGATTGTATTTGAGCAAAAAGAAGATAGGGGCTGGAAGAGACTAGGTTTGGAAGTTTGGTAGAGGGAGGGGAAAGAGATTGATTCTGCTGCCAAGCATGTGATACTGTAATAGAAAGAAATGGAGAAAGGGGGTTTTAACTTGTGTTGATTGTTAAAAGGTATAGCCATGTGTAGCCATTTCTTTAGCAACTCAAGTCTACATATCTACATAAATAAATAGATAGGAAGAGAAATAGATTGAAGGTAGATAGAGATACAGATATAAGAAAGAAAATAGCTATCATTTACTGAGAACCCACTGTGAGTTCAGTTTTTTGATACAATATCTCTAATCTTGACAAAGTAAAATATTGTGGTCATTTTACAGATGAGAGAAGTGAGGTTTGGAAATGTTAAAAGGCACACAGTTATTAAATGGACCTACTGAAGATTTTCACCCTTATGGCAGAAAGTGAAGAGGAACTAAAAAGCCTCTTGATGAAAGTGAAAGATGAGAGTGAAAAAGTTGGCTTAAAGCTCAACATTCAGAAAACTAAGATCATGGCATCTGGTCCCATCACTTCATGGCAAATAGATGGGGAAACAGTGGAACAGTGTCAGACTTTATTTTTCGGGGCTCCAAAATCACTGCAGATGGTGATTGCAGCCATGAAATTAAAAGACACTTACTCTTTGGAAGGAAAGTTATGCCAACCTAGATACCATATTAAAAAACAGAGACATTACTTTGCCAACAAAGGTCCGTCTGGTCAAGGCTATGGTTTTTCCAGTGGTCGTGTATGGATGTGAGAGCTGGACTGTGAAGAAAGCTGATTGCCGAAGAATTGATGCTTTTGAACTATGGTGTTGGAGAAGACTCTTGAGAGTCCCTTGGACTGCAAGGAGATCCAACCAGTCCATCCTGAAGGAGATCAGTCCTGGGTGTTCATTGGAAGGACTGATGCTGAAGCTGAAACTCTAATACTTTGGCCACCTCATGCGAAGAGTTGACTCACTGGAAAAGACCCTGATGCTGGGAGGGATTGGGGGCAGGAGGAGAAGGGACGACCGAGGATGAGATGGCTGGATGGCATCACTGACTCAATGGACACGAGTTTGAGTAAACTCCGGGAGTTGGTGATGGACAGGGATGCCTGGCGTGCTGTGATTCATGGGGTCACAGAGTCGAACACGACTGAGCAACTGAACTGAACTGAACTGAACTGAACTGAAGATTTTAACCTGCTATGTGTGAACCCAAAATCTACGAACTTTTCCCCTCCATCAGGCTGTTTCCCCAGGCATTCTTCTTTCTAAGCAAAGTATTGCAAGCTTTAGGAGAGAAGAATTATTGAACTTCTTCTTTCATCTTTCTTCTGCCAACATAAATATTTCCTTCCTAAATTTATTTTAAATTGAAGCTGGAGAGCTAATATTTATTACATAATAGGACATAATTTAAAGGAACAAACAGATGATTATCTGGTTCAATTGAATTTTATTTGACTTATTTCTTCAGATAGACAGTACGTCTAGTGGGGGTGACAGAATACACATAGAAATATAGATTCATTGGTTTGTGATACTGATCTATAATAGGCATTCTCCCTCTCTTCACACACATTGCAAGCAAATTTGCGTTCTCCTCAAAAACCCAAAGATTCATACAAAAAGGAGAAAAACAAAAACCAATACTGAAGGCCCAGTTCTCCAAATAAAACAGGAATATCATAGAAACACAAGGCAGAACGGCTTCATTGGTCATTTGCCTACCTGGAATACTGTCAGCAATATTCAGGTTCAGCCCTCTTTTTCTTATCAGAATGTTTGTCTGGCAATGTTCTTACAGATTATCTATTTCTGCTGAATAACTTGCAGCAGGGCTGCTAATCAAGAGAGAAAAGAAGCTGCCTTTGGTGATGAAAATTGCTTTCTAGTGACTGATTGTGCTAATCAATCTTCTACAAGGGAAATCAGGAGTAAAAGATGGCCAATAATTGCAAAATACTGCTGCACACATGAAGAAAAATAACTGATGCACAAAGCACAGAAAAGCAACTCTCGAGAAAATGTTGCAGAGTTGGCTATTTAAATTATATATATAAGTTGGAAAGCGGTTTTTCACACTTTAACACCTAAATGTTATTTTTAATATGTAGGTAAGGACTATGTCTACATTACTCTTGCCTTGTAGTATTTGATGATACTTCATTATTTGAGAGCTATCTGGGAGTTCTCATTAGAAATCTGAAAACACTGTAAGGTATAAAAATTATCAAGATTATTGATGCACAGATTACATCTAGCTTCTGATCATAACTTTCTGTATATGATAATCACAAATGAATTAATAGCAGAAAATATTTCCAATGATCCTCAGCTGTCAATGTGCCTCAAGTAATGATCCATAGTGCTTCAGTCCTTTTGTTTAGAGTTTGCTTACAAGTTCATTGTGATCTTAACAACTGTGAAATTCAATGTAATGTTGACTCTGTAGCAAGTTTTGTGCAGACATTGTAAAGTAGAAAATAAAACTAATACTCTTTCCATTTTCAAAAGTATGAATGCTTTTTCAATCTTTTCTGCATCTAAACCAATTTTTCAGGACTTTATGTAACTTAGGAGCCAGCTACATTAGAGATCTGGAACCATATACGTGAGTAAAATATGTGAGATAATGCCTGAAATTTCAGAAATCAATTTTGACTTCTTAGAAGTACATACCATGTTTCTTCAATCCAGAGAGAGCATCAGTATTTGTAAGATTCACTGAAACAATTAAGGAATAAATATGTCACAAATTAAATTATGACATATTGCATTAATGAAAGTCCTACATGACACATGATCTGGTCACACTAGCCTCTTTTCGCTTTGAAATTTTATTCTATTTCCAAGTGATTTGGAATTTTCTCTTGCTTGAAGTATCAGGCAATTTCAAAACAAAGTAACAAAACCTAAAACAGTAAAATCTCTATAATGGGAATCTCTTTATGATATCATGAAACCTTTTTTGTATTTCTTTGCATGAAATCATGAAACTATAACCACTCCTCTGATGATTTCCCTGATGGGTCAGATGGTAAAGAATCTGCCTGAAATACAAGAGACCAGGGTTCAATCCCTAGGTCTGGAAGATTCCCTAGAGAAGGAAGTGGCAACTTACTCCAGTATTTTTGCCTGGAGAATTCCATGGACAGAGAAGCCTGGTGGCCTACAGTCCACAGGGTCACAAAGAGTCAGACATAACTGAGTGACTAACATTTTCACTTTCACTTTGATGATAAATATCTGCTTTAATAGCATCAAATTTGTGCCCTACTGCTGTATTTTTAAGGCCAAATAATTCTATATTTCAAACCAAATGATACTGATAATTTTGTAATGTAATGAAACTCAACATGTTTAGTAACATAACTCAACTGAAATGATGTTAAAAGCTACAACCAAGAGTGGATATGTACAGGCAATGATAAGTAGACATAACTGCTAGCTGGACACTGGCAGTTGTAAGAATCCAGACACATCCTGATTTCAGAGAAGTTAAATGTAAAAAAAAAATGTATCTTAGAATTGATATGATACAGTAATATATTGCAAGGTGAAACTTTAGAGATGAAGATGTCCAATTCCTTCATTTTTCACAGTAGCTCTGTTGCCCTGCAGCCTGCAGACCTACAAGGCCTGTATTTGCCCAGCTTCAAGACCAAACAAAAGTCTGGAGTCCCTGACAGAGACATCAGTAGTTTAATGCATGGGTGAGCTTACACGTCTGAAGCAAGGTCCTAGAGCAACACCCCACCATATGTGGCAGATGGCAGGCAGGACATGGCTGCTGTCTTTCCTCCTGGGATTTGGGGTTGGGAGGTGGCCAGTTATAGGGAGAATTGACATCACATTGTCTCATCAGTTACCAGGGAAACCTGTAGAGCGGCATGCTCCTCACTGTCCCTTTGATAAGAACAATCACTAACTGGGGTAGGGAGGTCAGTCCTGTGGGTGGAGTATAGATGAAGCAGGCACTGGTTGGGCAGGAGAGGTACAGAGAGCAAGACAACAGCCGTCTTGAGTGGCCTGGCCGTATAAGCTCCATAATGCTCAATGAATTAAGAAAAGCTGTCCCAGATGGTGGAAAAATCTAGACAAGAATCCTAATTTTTAGGACAACAACTTATCCAATTTTGGTGATCTACAGCTTTTAAATGATTTATTACTTTATGATTTTCTCACTAACTTGTGTTTAAAGCTATTTGATTGAGGACAGATTTGACTCATCATTCTCGTACCTACTGGTTATTGAACAAGATGTACAGGTTGCTTCTATAGATTACTAAGTCAATCTACTGACATTATAAACTGCTAATCCATTATGTAATTTCAATATCTTATTTAGTTTCTAGTAACTAAAATATAAAATTATTATAATTGAATAATCTTCCTAAAATAATACTTTCAATCTGTGAAATTAAACAACTTCCTTTTGTTTGCTGCATCATTTCTAGATTTCTCCATCCAGTTTTTAAGACCTTTCATAATTTAGCCTCATCTCAACTACTCAATTTGATTTCTCTCCTCTTAAAACCATTTATCCTGCTTTTCACTTGCCATTTTTACTACTAATAAAATGCCTGGAAAATTATCATCTAATCTCAGTTTTAATTACTGACCATGGAATCATCTGAAAGTTAAGTAATTTATTGTATTAATTGGCTTTGGCTACTAGCACACAATGTACCCCATATCTGGGCTTGACTGTTAATTCACTTTTCAATACATTTCACAGAACCAGAAAAGTAGGATCTGGAGTCAACATACCATTGGCTATGAGCTGTCAATTTTGACTTCTTTATCTGGCTTTAACAGTCCTTTTTAAAACTGACTTTAGTGGTGTGCGGTAAACCCTGTCACACATCAGGTATGTGAGAAGGCATTCGCAAGAAGAATATCACCTTTTCTATTCTTTTCTCATGACAATATATCTCTGTCAGTAATGAAGCTTCTTCCTAAATCAAGAAACCAAATTTAAAAATGATTAAATCAGGCATCACTGAATACATTAAAATTATTACCATATAACAGATGGTTGATACTGACTTCTGGTTTTTATGTCTCTCACATATCTAATCTGTCAAAAAAAATAGTGCTCAAAATATGGAAGGACTAACTTTATATGAAAATAAGAAACTAAACAAACTTACCAGTACCTAAGTATGTTTGTCATCATTCAGAAAGTATTCTGAATCAGTATAAGTATGTTTAGCTATGGATCAAAGGACTAAGAAAGAATTTCATGTTGTTTGAGTTGGTTTGTGATAGGTGGTAATTTCAACTTTTCTCTTCTTCTCTAACTTAACAGACTGAAGTTCTAAGAACATCTTTAACCTGAAAGCCATGATCATTCTACCATAAAGATTAGTCAACAAACATCAGCATCAAACTTATGAAACCCAAATTCAATGAAATATTCTAGAAAACTGTCAGAGAGAAATGATATGTTACTTATAGGGGAAAACAATTTAACTCACAGCATACTTTTCCTCATAAATGGTAGAGGCCAGAAAGTAGTGGTACAACATCTTTCAGGCATAGAAAGAAAAGAATTGCCAACTCAAAATTCATTATCCATGACAACATCCTTCAGGAAGGAAAGGGAAATAAAGACATTCTCTGATGAAAGAAAATCAAGAGAAATTTTTGCTAGCACACCTATCCTAAAGGAATGGCTAAAGAAAGCTCTCTAAAAATAAAGGGAATTTTAAGAAAAGAATCTGGAACATCAGGAAGGAAGAAGAAGTAACAATCAAAAGAGAAAAGGCATGGGTAAATATAATAGATTTTACCTCTTTTCTTGAGTTTCTAAATTATGTGTGGGGGTCATAGCAAAAATTATGACTGTCTTTTATGGTACTCAGCATATAATGGAAATGCATACATTATACAAGATGTGAGTAAAAAAATGTTCAGAGAGAGGCAACATTTCTATACCTGACTCTAACTGGTAAAACATCAGCACCAATAGGCTGATGTTATTTCTATATAATGTTATACATAGAGTAACAACAACAGAAAGCTATAAAAAGAGAAAGACTCAAACATTATAGACTAGTGAAAATAGAGTTCTAAAAATGTTCAAGCATACAAGAGAAGGCAAGCAAACGAAGCTAATGAAAACAGAAAGAAACAAACAGAAAATAAGAAAGAAAATGTCAGTCTTAAGCCTTAACATTTCAGTAGTTATATTAAATATGAATTGTCTATATCAATTAAAAGATAGAGATACAAAAAAGGATTAGTCAACAACACATATATGAACTGTTGATCACATTTCTATTTCAAATAAAATTATGCCATCCTACTTAATGAAAGATATTCCGATTCAATCATCACATTTTACATAGTAAACATATACACCTTATATATATGTAGTGCTATATAGATATGAGATTTCAGATTTATTGTGAAGATAAGCTTTACAAATTTAGGTTTAATAAATTAAATATCAGAAAATAAATCAGATATTCAAAAACAGATCCCTTAATTAACATGGTGGAATAAAAATGACCACTAGAAATTGTGGTTCAAGCAATTTCTCAGTATACATCAAAAATAAACCATATATTAACTTTTTTAAAGTTTAGGTTACATATTTTTTATTAGAGCTATAGCAAGTTTTATGATACAACTAATGTGGCCCTAATTAAAATCTGTACATATTACATGTAGCTATTAATATATATTTATTCATCTATATATTAATATTTAGAAGGTATACCTCCAGATATAAAATGAGAACAGTGACTGGTATAAGCCATGGCATTATGAAATACTATTCTTATACATTAAAATGGGATTACTTTGGTGTTTTAGTATGTTCATTGTATGTTATTATTCTTTTCTTCTAATACAGAGCATTCATATTTTCTGGAAGATTTTTTCATAATACAATATGAAAATATTCCATTATGCCTACTAATTAAAAAAAACTATCTACTAATAGGCCAGGATATTTGCTAATTGCATGACAGTTGTCAAATATGTATTCTTTGATCACTTTGGTTACCATCAAAAAATCTATGGTCATATCTATAGAACCAATAGATCCTTATTCTGACAAAGCTATGTAACTTATGCCTGCAGTAGGTATAATAATTGGTAATAGGATTGTTTTTAGAATGAAATGCAATAATGTATTAAAGTACCTAGTGTACTGAGTAGAAATTAGTAAGCATTCAATAATAATAGCTAAATCTGTCATAATAAAAACATATCATTTTGTATGTTTTTACTGACATATCAGCAAATATATGCATCTTAAAACTTATGACAAAATTAGTTAAATAATGTTAAACCAAGAATTGAGGACTATTACATCTAATTGGAAGCATGCAGACCTTATGCTTACAGAAACATCAAAATTCCATGCATATTTCACCAATCAATTGGTTCTGTGCCCATCTGAAAGCAGGCAGATTCTTTACCAACTGAGCTATCAGGGAAGCCCATTTCAAATAATAGCTTTTCCAATTCACAGATTTCTATTCAAGGAACTAAATTTACAGTTCTGTTAATCCAGAATTAATGTATTATAAATCTCACTTCACCTCTCCATACTTCCAACTTATTTTTCCAGCCATGTCTGCAACTCTGAGGAAAAAAAGAATTAGGCTAGGGAAGAAAACTTTGATCTTCTTGCTAAAATGAAACTTCCAATACTACTAAAGTAAGAATTTCTTAGAGGACAATCATCACTGTATATCAAAGCTCCAAAATACTTCCTGAAATTTATTTTCTCTTTGTGTTTCTTGCTAGTTACTATGCATGTGTGCATGCTAAGTCGCTTCAGTCGGGTCCGACTCTTTGCGACCCTATAGACTGTAGTAGCCCCCCAGGCTCCCATGTCCATGGAATTCTCCAGGCAAGAATACTGGAGTGGGTTGCCATGCCCTCCTCCAGGGGATCTTCCCAAGTCAGGGATCAAATCCATGTCTCTTACATCTCTTATATCTCCTGCACTGGCAGCCGGGTTCTTTACCACTAGCATCACCTGGGAAGCCCTGCTAGATACTATAGAGACTACCATATCGGCCAGGGGTGGAAATGGAGATTGGAAGGGAGACAAACAGAAACTCCCTAAGAGCCACAATACTCATCTCTGAATATCTTACAGCATTGTTGTCTTTATCAAAGGTTAATATAATGGCTTCAATTTGTCATAGCTTGTTCATGAAGCAAAATCTCTCATGTCTTTCACGAAAAAGAGTTTATACATGATTCTAGATTTTTGGAGGTCTAAATTCAACAAAGCAAAGTCAAAAATGAGGTTCTTTTCTGACCCAAATTTGACTTTGCTTCTAGGTTCTACTTTCTTGTCTAGAGATTTAACTCTTCCCAAGCATTAACACAAGAAAAGCCCACTTTCTGAAAGAAGACTGCAGGAGAACTTTACCTGACTTTGTCATACTCGAAACTTTGTCATACTCGAAAATGTACAGTAGATTCACACCTACCATATCAGGTACGGTTTCATAACACAGTATTCTCCATCTCCTCAAAAATCAAAGTCCTGATTTTATTTGCCAGCCATTCTGGTGTATTAGGATTAGCAGACTAAAAGAATGGTCAAATTACTGTAATTATGTCAAATTACTTTAAATCCATTTACTAAGGAGAACCACTATTGTGACTCCTTTTCAGTTTTGCAGGACTCCCTTTGGCCACCTGATGCAAAGAGTGGACTCATTGGAAAACACCCTGATTCTGGAAAAGATTGAGGGCAAGAGAAGGGGGCAACAGAGGATGAGATGGTTGGATGGCATCACTGAGTCAGTGGATGTGAGTTTGAGCAAACTCAGGGAGATAGTGAAGGACAGGGAAGCCTGGCATGCTGTAGTTCATGGGTTCGCAAACAGTCAGACACAACTTGGCAACTGAACAACAACAACACAATCTAAAGAATGTCAGTTACTGATTCTGTTTGGAAATACCAAATTATTTTGATGCTATCAGGACTTATTAATTTGAATATTTCCAACTTAACTGATCATCACCAGAAGATGGCATAAATATACTAAATAAGAACATGAATATTTAGAGACACTTTCCTTACTGAGGGACACAAATAATGTTCTAAAATTATACTGCACAATCCAATTTTAATTTGTTTCCTTATATTCTCACACAGTTCTTCTTTACTGTAGAGACTGGGTGTCTTATAAAAATGCAAACATATTCTTTTCATCTACATTAATATCAATAACCAGAAGTTTTAAAAGGCAGAAATCTGTTTCAGTCTAGAGTCATATCTGGAAAAAATAAAATCTTTACTTCAGTTGATATTTTTCAATATGAAATACCTATTTTTCTTGTCACTTTAAAGGAAATAAACATTGATAAATGTTATTAACATTTAATGAATGATTAATAGCATTGCCTTTTCCATAATAATTTATTATAAGAAGTGTTTTATCACGATCAAGAGACATGTAAATAATTCTATGCATTGCCATTTATAAATGCTTTATAACAGTTTGATAGAACATTATTTAGAACCTGTTTCAAATATGAAAATGGTAAAAAACAAGCCTTCTAATGCCTGAATCTTTAAAGTCTGTGTTCTCATTAATCAAGTTTCTTAAATCATTCCTAAATGTTACCTCAATTCAAAATGCAACTTCCATTTCTTATTCAGATTTGCCCTCAAGTAGGAATAGAACAAATCTACAGCACTCAAGCCAGAGTGAGCAGTAGGCCAAGGGGTAGTGGTGACAAAAGTCCTGGAGCATTACCTGCCATTGAAGCTTAGGATGTTCTGGTACTAATTTTAGATAGATTTTTAAGAGATATATTAGGAAGGAGTTTATAACAGATTTGCACATAAACCTTTCAAGCTAATTTACTGACATTAAACCTAACCTAGAAAGGAATGTCACCTTTCATTGGAAAATGGGACATTTCCAACCATATGTGGCCTTTTTCTCCTCTCTGGCCTCTTAATAGAAATTTAATCTTAATTCTGCCATTGAAGATCCATTGTACATATAAGCCTTCCAGAAACTGGATGAGAAGGAAACTTTTCCCTGGCCTCTCCTGAGGGTAAGAAGTAAAGCAGTCACAGATCACTTGGGGGGTTGGAGGTGGAGGGTGGTGTGAGGGGATTGCTTAGAGGTTGATTACTCCTTAGCCATGGTCAGAAATGAGTTTTAAGGAATTTAAGAATACTTTGATAGTACCTCTTCTCCTTCATGCCTTTGATCTGCTTCTTTCAGGGACTAAGTCATTGGTTAAATTCTTGAGCATGTGTAATCAGCAATACCACACTCAGGTTAAAATATATATATATATATATATATATATATATAATATATATATATTCAAGTAAAATAAACAAACCAAAGAAAGGAAATTAATAAGGAAACTCCTACAGTATTATGTGTGTGTGTGTCTGTGTCTGTGTTATGTATATGTATTAGTCGCTCAGTCGTGTCCGACTCTTTGCAACCCCACGGACTGTAGCTGGCCAGGCTCCTCTGTCCATGGAATTCTGCAGGCAAGAATACTGGAGTGGGTTGCCATGCCCTTCTCCAGGGGATTGTCCCAACCCAGGGATCTAACCCACGTCTCTTGCATTGCAGGCAGACTCTTTACCGTCTGAGCCACCAGGGAAGTCCCTACCATACTATACAGAACACTAATCCAAAATTTGACAAAAGTAATTCCACATGTAAAAGGATATATTTAATACTGTAGTTAATATTTTGTAAATAGGAGAAAGCTGTCTACCGTCTCTACTTCTTGTGCCTTCTCCCTTGGTTTTCCCTTTAGCATTAATCTTTCTCTCTTCACCACCCTCCTCTCTACTCAGATCTACCCTTCCTGCCTCCAGCTCCTCTCCTCTCCTTTGTATCTACAGAATCTTTTTCCTAAATATAACTTTGATCATAACACTCCTTCAAGGACCTGTCCTTCCTTACATTAGCATATCTGACCCAAGACTCTCAGAACACATTTGTCTGTGGACATGTCACATGCTGTTTGATGAAAAGAGGAATCTTTGATCAAATACACTTGAGAAATTCAGGGTAAACAGAGTAAAGTCCATTTCTCTACTTATCATAATCTTTGATACCCCCAAAACTTACTGTGAATTTTTAAGTTAGAACTAAGATATGAAAAGGGAAAGCGTTAGTCACTCAGTCATGTCCAATTCTTTGCGGCCCCATGGACTGTAGCCCATCAGGCTCCTCTGTCTATGGAATTCTCCAGGCAGGAATACTGGAGTGGGTTGCCATTTCCATCTCCAGGCGATCTCCCCGACCCAGGGATTGAACCGCTTCTCTTGCATTGCAGGCAGATTCTTTACCATCTGAGCCACCAGGAAAGCCCAAGATATGAAATACTTCCTAAATTTATTGGTCCATCAGAATCCATTTTTACAGAACATCATCTTCCAACATCTCAAAGGAGACTTAAGAATCCTTTTGAGATACTGGTCGACAGTATAATGAATCAATTATAAATGTGATGTTCCATGAACTTCACAATAGGGCCTTGTGCTAGTTTACCAGAGCTGCCATAACAAAGTGTGATAAATTGGGTGGCTTAAAACAACAGCTCTTAATGCTTGAAGTTCAAAATCAAGGTGTCAGCAGGGCCATGCTTACTCTGAAGTCTCTAGAGGAGGACTCTTTCTATAACCTCTTCTTGATTGCTGGCGGTTGCCAGAATTTCTTGACATTTCTCACCTTGTAGCTGCATAACTGCAATCATAGTTGTACTATATGACTCACAAACATAACATACTTAAGAGAAAGCATGACTTCTTATAATTCCTTCTACTTCATGGCATAAAATAACTGAAAATATTTTATCAAGCATGTCCACTGTGTTATTAAATTTGTGATTTGTAGCTATCTGTAAAGGTGCTGTCTAATATTGTCTACTCAAACAGTTCTTTTTCCTGAATCTTCTGCTATATTCATCACACTGTGCTGTTGACATCCTCCTGCATAATGAACCTGGAGGCAAATATTTCCAATATTTTCTAATACGGAAGAATAAGTCTATAAATTGATTTCTGTGAGAGAAGAAATATTTTAAAAATAAAGTGTCTGGTACTCAAAGGGTCAGTTCAGAGTTTGTTTTTTGTTCAAACCGTAACTTCTCTCTGCTCTTGGAACTTGACTCTTGGCAGAAAAATAGGTCTAAAATGTTCTTTTGGGAGTCAGAGAGAAGGAACCAGAAAGGGCTGATGCTGATTTTTGCAACAAACTTTGAAGAATTTGGTAAATGTTCCATTTATCCTAAGCTAACCTTTTGACAATCTTGGTGGAGAATCCCTTTATAATAATGGATTCTGAAGGTATATATATTTGTCTAGGCCTGGCCCCATAACATGGACAAAAGCGAAGCCTCTACTTAGTCACTTTGCTACACGCACACACACATTCATAAATATATACACATATCACACACACATTTTAATAAATATGCACATATAGACACACAGGCATTCATAAATACATGCACATTCATAAACACACACATACAGACATGCATGCACACACTAAAATGATGCACCAATCCTTACATGTCTTGAATATTCCTAATTTTACAGGTAAAGTGGAGAAAGAAATGTCCAGGATGGTTTCAGCATGAAATTTATAATGAGTTTCTACTGTCTCACCAACAGGATGAAATAATGGCAGCTAATTTGTTTATCAGGAGTAAAGTTAGTAGCTCAGTCAGTAAAGAATCCGCCTGCAAGGCAGGAGACCCAGGTTTGATTCCTGGGTCGGGAAGATCCCCTGGAAAAGGAAATGGGAACTTACTCCAATATTCTTGCCTAGAGAATCGCATGGACAGAGGAGCCTGGCAGGCTACAGTCAACGGGGTTGCAAGAGTCCGACCTGATTTAGCGACTAAACCACCAATTTGTTTATAAATAGCCTGAGGGAAGCTCCAGACCTCAGCTTCTGCAACAAGTATTGTTTTAAAAGAATGCATGCCATAGCCTCTTCCCACTTAATCTATGTGAACCACACCTGGCTTTCATTTAGTTTCTTAAATGCTGTACCTTCTTTCTTTGAGATTCAAAACTTGGTCACTGATGTTTCTTTCTGTCACCTAGTTAACTGGTACTCTTCTTCCAAATTCCAGGGTAAATAGCCCTTTCTTATGGAAACTTTGACTAGAATGAGTACTAGGTGAGCTCCTCCTTTTCTAGTCTTTTGTAACCTTGAGTATAGTTCTTTTATGGGCTACCCTGATGGCTCAGGGGTAAAGAATCCTCCTGCCAATGAAAGAGATGCAGGTTTGATTCCTGGTTTGGGATGATTCCCTGGAGTAGGAAATGGCAACCCACTCCAATATTCTTGCCTGAGAAATTCCATGGACAGAGGAGCCTAGTGACCTACAGTCCATGGGGTCAGACACGACTTAGCAACAACAACAAATAATTCTTTCCTATTCAAAGTTACAATTATACATTTATTTGTGTGATTATTTAATGAAAGTTTGTGTCTCAAGAAAGCAAAGGTTATCTAATTTGGATAACATTTTCTCCCCTATACCTAACAGAGTGACTGGCACATATACAGCAGATGAACAATAAATACTTGTTGATTTGACAGGAGGTCATCTCTGTAAGGGAGAAGGAAATGGCAACCCACTCCAGTGTTCTTGCCTGGAGAATCCCAGGGACGGGGGAGCCTAGTGGGCTGCCGTCTATGGGGTCGCACAGAGTCGGACACGACTGAAGAGACTTAGCATCTCAGTAAGATCAGAGAGCACAAAGCATCACTGCCTTGTATCAAAAAAGATGAGCTAAATATGGCTCACACCGTAAAGGAACGTATTGGTTTACAAAGCTGGAAGGTCCTGATGGGGAATGAATTTCAAGGATGGTTTGACTCAGTAGATCAATGTGTTCTTCAAGAGCCCTGATCGTTGTCATCTCTCTCCTTCTGCAGCATCATCTTAGACCTGGTTTCCATCTGCACCAGTGGCTGTGGCCAAATAGGATGGAGTATGTTGACTGAACTAAGTTGGTACAGGCTTACCTCTTGGTACCAATGATTTCATAAACAGGTTGATATGTGAAGGAATATCTCAGTAGTCTGAAGAAAAGGAAGAGATGAATGGATATTGAATAGGCATTGCATAGAATAAAATGTGCCATACTGTTGCTATGTAACCATGCAGTACATACTGGATACAGCTTATTAAGAGTATTACAGAAAAGTGATAATGAATCTCATGGAGCGTTATGGATTCAATTGTGTCTCCCTCCTCCAAAATTATATGTTGAAGACTTAACCCTCCAGTAACTCAGAATGTGATTGTGTTTGGAGATAAGGTCTTTAAAAAGGTGATTAAGTGGGGCCATTAGGGCTGGTTCTGATCCAATATGACTAATGTCCTTATAAGAAGAGATTAGGACACAAACAACACAGATGGAGGGATAACCATGTGAATTCACAGGAAGAAGATGTCCATCTGCAAACCAAGGAGTGAGGGCTCAGAATAAACAAATCCACTGACACCATGAGCTAGCCTCCAGAATTGTAAGAAAATATATTTCTGTCATTTCAGCCACTCAGTCTGTGGATTTTGTTACAGCAGCCCTAGAAAACTAAAACATGAAGATAACATAATTTCCAAATTAATTAGGCAACAATGTAGAACTTAACAGAAGTACAGTGATGGCATAGGTAACACAGAGTGCATTTAAGGCTCATTTACATGGCTTTTCACTGAATTCAACTTTCTTCCATCACGTACAGCTTCCTATGATACTCTCATGCAAGTAAATTCCTGTCAGGGTTTAAAAACCCTCAAATTCTGGCTTTTTTATACTCAGGCTTTTATATTACTGCTCTTTTATAATCACACTTACATCATCTTCCTAGAAGACTTAATGTAAGAGTCTATATGTTTCCTTTTAAAAAGTGGTTACAAATACTAGATATTTTGTCCCTTGAACATAACTGAACAAGAGCATGTTCACATTACTTATTCAGCAAAAGAAACTAAGGTCTGCCTAAAGAGGTCGCCCTAAAAAATACCCATGACTCAGCATTCCAGAGTTCTGGAAAGCCATTAGTCCCACTGTCTAACTCCAAAGATTGTTGTCATAAATCCTTCTCCTCAGCAGATGTTCACATTTCAACAATGTGACTGTTAGTAAATGTGAAATGAGTATTGACATTTTGCAACAGTTGGAGAATGACAGACAAATTCAGGGCCCAGCAAAATTCAAGGCCCTACATCTACATAGACACCATAAGGGTTAATACAGAGACCTTTAGATCAGAAGAGAAAACAATTACAACATAAACCTACTAGCCCTTGAAAAAGTTGAAACTCAAATCCTCTGCTTTCCTTCTCTTAAGATTGCTATACCAGACATGAACATTGGGCCATAAACTCAGCTGTGCTAGAACTGCAGATTTATGTATCTCTTTAGAGTTCATTTTAATTCCTGTAATGATCTTCCATTCCAGGGCCACGCTGGTTATACTCCATCTGCCCCATATCCAATCTCACTTCCTCCCCTGCTTGGTTCTGTGCCCCAGGATGCTGACCTCTACAAGCTGCATATCACACACTCCCTTGTTCTTGGGGCTTCCAGGTAGGTTTGACCAATGGAATGAGAAAGCAGGTGATAGCCAATTCCCCACCCTCACATCTTTGCTGTTGGGCAAAGCCCTCAGCAGGATACAGGGACCTTTTGCGACGTAGGGCAGAAATCTATGCTTTCTTTGTGGAGAAATCTGTGAATTCCTAGGTAAAGTGATGTCAGGCAGGCTTGACCAAGGCATGTAGGAGAGAAATCTTTCCAAATGTTAACAGTCATTTGAGGGGACTTCCCCAGTGGACTTCAACCAAAACTGAAGATGATACATATCCCATTGGGCAACTCTAAAGGTAAATGAACTCAGCCTGTGTAACCACAAGTGGTTCAGTGGCTGACTCTGCCTTCCAATGCAAGGGGTGCAAATTCAACCCCTGCTTGGGGAAGTAAGATCTCATATCCCACAAGCTTTGGGGTGTAGCCAAAAAATTAAACAAAAAACTCAGTCATTTTAGCTCAATTGGTTCTTACTGGCTGAACATCAACCCTCATTCTTCTCTGATCCACGACCCTCCCTGTGGGAGTGAGTGTGAGGCTTCTGCTAGACTATCCTGTGGCCTAAATGAGGCACACTGACCTCACAGAATTACAACCCAATATTTTCAAAAAGAGAATGAAACTTTGATTCCATAGTATCAATAAACATCTTAACTACTATGAGCCTCAACTTCTTCAACCAAAAGTGAAGACGATACATATCCCATTGGATAACTCTAAAGGTAAATTAGCTTAGCATGTGTAATATGCTCAGTAATGTGAATGACACCTAGTTTAATGATGGTACTGGAACAACGAGTACCAGTCTATGATTTAAATACGGCAAAGTGAAATACACACATACATGTATGCTTTGAATTTGTAATCAATATAAGCAGGTATATATACTTGATAAAGCAATACAAAAATCATTACTTTTCAAAATAATATGAAATACTTTCTTTTATTTTATTGCTTGGATTTACTTTTTCAATGGAAAAATCAGGATGGATCAACCCTCTGTTTGTTACAAGATAAAATTCTGTGACGTTGTAATATCAACCTTATCCCAGCACAGTCCTGTCCACTCTCAACAGTTGCACTTTTGCTGTGTTTTTTCCTCCTAAATCAGAAGAAAGTACTTTTTTTTAGATTCTGAAAAGTCTTAAAATAAGCAAGGATAGTATTTTTACATTGAAATGAACCATCTGGTCATTTTATCCCATGCTAAAACTAACACCCAGAGTTACTGTAATGTTTATTTAATGGATTCTTTATTCATGAAAATAATATTACAACTAATAAATTGCCATGAGTAGTCAGGGACTGCTTTCAACAATTTCTTTTCCTTTTTTATGCAATAAAAATTATCTTTAAGAACTAGAATTAAAAAATGTCTATGAAAATTTGAACATTAGGAAATCTAGATACAAACTTTAATTCTGCCACCAGTAATTTCATAATCACCAACAATTTACTCAATTCCCTCACCAGCTAAATATAGGATTGTGACAGGTAATCCTTAAGGAACACTTCAAATAAAATATTATATCTTGGTATTCCTAAAGTATTTTTAGCATAAAATAGCACCTAACATACTTTCAGCATATGCATATACTTGCTAGGGCTTCCCTGGTAGCTCAGCTGGTAAAGAATCTGCCTGCCATGCAGGAGACCTTGGTTTGATTCCTGAGTTGGGAAGATCCCTTGGAGAAGGGATAGGCTACCTACTCGGGTATTCTTGGGCTTTCCTGGTGGGCTTTCTCAGGCATCTCTAGTAGTCCAATGCATAGAAATAGAAAGTTGGTAAAGAATCTGCCTCCAATGCAGAAAACCTGGGTTCGATCCCTGGGTTGGAAAGATCCCCTGGAGAAGAGAACGGCTACCCACTCCAGTAGAATTGCCTGGAGAATTCCATGGACAGAGGAACCTGGCAGGCTATTGTTCATGGGGTTACAAAGAGTCGGACACCACTGAGCGACTTTTACTTTCATACATTCAGCAATTATATCTTGAGCCATATGTGTTTAATAATCACAGCAACCCTACTTTGCAGATAAGAAATAAACTGTGAGGTTAAGTCAAGATCTTACAGGTAGTTAGCAGAAGAGTCATGGCTTGAAATGGTCATTTTGAATTCAAATCCTACTGTCCTGTAAATATTGCCTTGTTTTTATTATGATTTTCCAAGATAAACTGAAAGCTTAAATGACTGAAAATAAAGTTTCACAAGTAACCAGTCAGCCAGTAAGTAGATAAGCAGCAATTTTAGTAAATTTGAAAGACTGATAGGTATTCAAAATGTGTCAGTTAAGAAATGTAGAGATATTCCTAATCCATTTATAAATAAACTATAGATATAATTCTGCATTTCTAGAGAACAGAAAAATAACACCTTCAAGAAAGAACACCCTCTTTCTGCCTCAATGGAGCCAGATTGTTTTACTCTAAGCAAATACCAGGGGTGTGGCACCTGCTGCCTATTTTCCTGCTGTGCTTCTCAGGCAGGTGTTTCTTTGTTGACTGCTTGTGGAATTCAATGGATGGTTGGCTCATAATCTGCAAATTGTTGCTTACATATTTATTTTTATAGTCAGTAGATTGTTTTCTGGATAGATTATACCAGTTTCCTAAAATTTACATGAAAACAGTGACTCCGTTTTCTACTGGTGGAACTTTCAAAAAGACTCACAAGCTAGGAATGTTTGTAACTATTCTGTAAGTAGAAAAGACTAGGAAATATAAAATAAGCTCAAATGAATACTTAAAAATTTAACATACTTTAACTTAGTAAAGGGGAGTGACAATGGCCATTTCTATGGCTGTGTTGTGAGGATTAAAATAATGCTATCGACAAAACATTTTTTTCTTAAATGTGAGATGATACTGCTCTTGGCTAACCATTAATCTCATTTATAAAGTCTTAAAAAACATCTTTCTGAAGCAGTGATGACACTTTCTTTCATACTATGCGATGCTTTTCCACACAGAGTGCTGTAAAAAATAATCCTTGGGGATACAGAACTTGAACTTCACTTCTATTTATTGATGCAAAAACATCAGTAAATAGAAATGTCAGTAATTAGAATCAGTAAATAGAAATGACACATCATTTCTATTTGGATACAATCTGATGTCAGTTCTTCTGAGTCACTGAAATTAAATCTCAAAGTACTTATTTCCCTGGATAGAGCAATAGAAAAAAAAAAAAACTATCAATTGATCGATAAATTTTTACAGCCAATGCTATGGTATCAGGACCCCAGACAATTAGACATTTCAGACTCAGTATATCTACTATTTGCTGATGACATGGTCTTTTATGTATAAAGCCCTTGAGATTCCACAAAAAAAAAAAAAACAGAATAAATGAATTCAGCAAAGTAGCAAGATACAAAATCAACACAAACAACTGAGTTTCATTTCTATATACTATAAATAATAATTTGAAAAGGAAATAAAGAAAACAATTTCATTTACAATACCATCAAAAGGAATGAAATACTTAGGAATAAACCTAAACAGGGATATGAAAGATTTGTACATTGAAAATTATAAAACACTGCTGAAAGGAATTAAAGAAGACACAAATAAATGAAAGACACTCTGTGTTCATGGACTGGAAGATTTAATATTGTTAAGATGTCCATAAAATCTGAAGTGATTTTCCTATTCAATGCAATTTCTATACAAATCTCAACAGTATTTATTTCACAGGAATAGAAAAATATCCTAAAATTCTTATGGAATCTCAATGGACCCTAAATAACCAAACAACCTTAAGAAAGAACAAATTTGTAGGCATTATACTTCCTAATTTCCAGACATATAACAAATCTATAGTAATAAAACCAGCAGCATGATACTGTCATAAAGACAAATAAACCAATAGGCTAGAACAAAGATCCCAGTATCAACCTTCACATATATTATCAAATGATCTTCAGCCAGGGTGCTAAGACCACTCAATGGGGAAAAGACATTCTCTTCAACAAATGGTGTTGGGTAAACTGGATATCCACATTCAAAAATGGAAAATGGACCTTTTTTTTTCACTATATACAAAAGTTGAATCAAAATAGATTACAGAACTAAACATAAGACTTATAACTATAAAACCAGAAGAAAACATTGGGAAGCTTTATGACATTAGACTTGGCAATGAGTTCTTGAATATGACACAAAAGGCATAAACGAGCAAAAATAGATATTAAACTAAAACTTTTTTGCATCAAAGGAAACAATCAACAGAGTAAATAAGAAACATCTAATGGGAGAAAATATTTACAAATCATATATCTGATAAAGGATTGATATCCAGAATATACATAGAACTACAACTCGACAACAAAACATAACCCAATTAAAAATGGAACAGGACATTAATAGATATTTCTCAAAAGAGGATATTTTGTTGTTGTTGTTCAGTAGCTAAGTTGTGTCTGACCATGTGCAACCCCATGGAATGCACCAGGCCAGGCTTCCTTGTTCTTCACTATCTCCCAGAGTTTGCTCAGATTCATGTCCATTGAATCAGTGATGCTATCTAACTATGTCATCCTCTGCCACTCCATTCTCCTGCCCTCAATCTTTCCCAGCATCAGGGTCTTTTCCAATGAGTTGGCTCTTCACATGAGGTGGCGAGAGTATCGGAGCTTCAACTTCAGCATCAGTCCTTCAAATGAGTATTCAGGATTGACTTATTTTAAGAATTGACTGGTTTGACCTCCTGGTGGTCCAAAGGACTCTCAAGAGTCTTCTCCAGCACCATAATTCAAAAGCATCAATTCTTCAGTGCTCAACCTTCTTTATGGTCCAGCTCTCATATCTGTACATGACTACTGGAAAAGTCCATACCTTTGACTATACAGACTTTTGTCAGCAGAGTGGTGTATTTTGTCAGAAGAGTGTATTCTGCTTTTGAATACACTACCTAGGTTTGTCATAGCTTTCCTTCCAAGGAGCAAATGTCTTTTAATTTCATGGCTGCAGTCACTGTCAGCAGCGATTTTGGAGCCCAAGAAAATAAAATATGTCTCTGCTTCCACTTTTTCCCCTTCAATTAATATTTACCAAGAAATGATGGGACTGGATGCCATGATATTTGCTTCTTGAATGTTGAGTTTCAAGCCAGCTTTTTCACTCTCCTCTTTCACCTCCATCAAGAGACTCTTTAGTTCCTCCTCACTCTCTTCCATTAGAATGGTATCATCTTCATGTTTGAGGTTGTTGATATTTCTCCTGGCAATTTTGATTCCAGCTTGTAATTCATCCAGCCTGGCATATCACATGATGTACTCTGCATAAAAGTTAAATAAACAGCATGACAATATATAGCCTTGTTGGACTCCTTTCCCAATTTTGAATCAGTCTGTTGTTCCATTTCTGGTTCTAACTGTTGCTTCTTGACCTGCATACAGGCTTCTCAGGAGACAGGAAGGTGGTCTGGTATTCCCATCTCTTTCAGAATTTTCCACAGTTTGCTGTGATCCATACAGTCAAAGGCTTTCGCGAAGTCAATGAAGAAGTAGATGTTTTTCTGGAATTTCTTTGCTTTCTCTATGATTCAACAAATGATGGCAATTTGATCTCTGGCTCCTCTGCCTTTTCTAAACCCAGCTTGTACATCCAGAAGTTCTCAGTTCACGTACTGCTGAAGCCTCGTTTGAAGGATTTTGAGCATAACCTTGATAACACTGAAATGAGTACAACCGGAAAGTAGTTTTAACATTTTTTGGCACTGCCCTTCTGTGGGACTGGAATGAAAAGTTACCTTTTTCAGTCCTGTGGTCACTGTTGAGTTTTCCAAATTTGCTGATATATTGAGCGCAGCACTTTAATAGTGTCATCTTCTAGGATTTGAAATAGCTCAGCAGGAATTTCATCACCTCCACTAGCTTTGTTTGTAGTAATGTTTCCTAAGGCCCACTTGACTTCACACTACAGGATGTCTCGCTCTAGGTGAGTGACCACATCACTGTGGTTATCCTGTTCATTAGGACCTTTTTGTATAGTTTTTCTGTGTATTCTTAATCTCTTCTACTTCTATTAGGTCCTGACTGTTTCTGTCCTTTATCATGCCCATTCTTGCATGAAATGGTCCCTTGATAACTCCAATTTTCTTGAAGAGATCTCTGGTCCTTCTCATTCTATTGTTTTCTTCTATTTCTTTGCACTGTTCATTTAAGACGGCCTTTTTATCTCCCCTTGCTATTCTCTGAAACTCTGCATTCAGTTAGGTACATCTTTCCATTTCTCCCTTGCCTTTCACTTCTCTTCTTTCCTCAGCTACTTGTAAAGCCTCCTCAGACAACCACTTTGCCTGCTTGCATTTCTTTTTCTCTGGAATGATTTACTGCCTCCTCTATGTTACAAACCTCTGTCTGCAGTTCTTCAGGCACTCTGTCTATCAGATCTAATCCTTTGAATCTATTTGTCACCTTCACTGTATAATCATATGGGATTTGATTTAGGTCATGCCTGAATCGCCTAGCAGTTTTCCCTTCTTTCTTCAGTTTAGCCCTGAATTTTGCAACAAGGAGCTCATAATCAGCTCCAGGTCTTGTTTTGTCTGACTGTATAGAATAGAGCTTGTCCATCTTCGGATGCAAAGGTGCCTATATAAATGACCAAGTATGAAAAGATGATAAACATCACTAATCATTCAGGAAATAGAAATTAAAACCACAAAGAGATCACTCCACACTTCTTTACTATCAAAAAGGTAGAAATAACATGTGTTGGAGAGGATGTAGAGAAAATGGAACCCTTGTGGATTGTTGTGGGATTGCAAAATGGTGGAATTACCATAAAAAACAGAATGGGGGTTTCTCAAAATATTAAAATATAACTACCATATGATCCAGAAATCTCACTTCTGGGTATATAGCCAAAAGACTTGATAGCAGGGTATTAAAAAGATATTTGCACCCAAATATTCATTGCAACATGATTTACAGGAGCCCAGATATGGAAGAAACCTGATGTTTGTTGAAAAATACATAGATAAATAAAATGTAGCATATACATACACTGGAATATTATTGAGTCTTAGAAAGAAGGAAATTCTGTCACATGCTACAACATGGATGAACTTTGCAGATACAATGTTAAGTGAATTAATCCAGTCACAAAAACTTAAGTACTGTATATTTAACTTAAATGAAAAATCTAAGTAGTCAAATTCATAGAAACAGAAAATAACAGTGGTTGCCAGGGGCTGGGGGAAAGCAGGAAAGGGGAGCTGCTGTTTAATGGGCATAGAGTTTGAGATTTGCAAGATGAAAAAGTTCTGGAGATCTGTTTCACAATAAAGTGAATATACTTCATGCTAGTGAACTGTGTCTTAAAAATGGCTAGGATGGTAAATTTATGTTATGTGTTTTTTTATCACAATTAAAATAATTATAGCTAGATTAGTTCAACAAGAATATTGTCAATTTTATTTGTCCTCTTAAAAGAGAATATACAGTTGACTCAAACAACATGGGAGTTAGGGGTTCTGAGCCTTGCAGTCCAAAGTCCATGTAAACCTTTACACTTGGCCCTCTATATTCATGGTTCTGTATCCTTGGATTCAACCAACCATGGATTATGTAGTGCTTTAGTGTGCACTTAGTGAAAAAATTCCATGTATAAGTGGACCCTGACTGTTCAAATTTGTGTAGTTCAAGGGTTAACTGTAGTTCCTACTAACATTTAACAAGTTTCACCTACAGCACTCACCTAGCCTGTGAAATATATATTTTAGAGCACTGATCTGAGGAAGTGCACTTTCAAACGAAGACTCAATGGTTATGACCTTCAGTCTACACAGCAGAACCACAACAATACTCACAGTGATTATTTGGCTGTCAGTACCACCAAAAGAAATATTTAAGATCAAATTCCATATAATTTCAGCCATCTTAGAGAAAGAATATTGAAGTGTGGCACATCTTTGTCTTTATGAAATACACTGAAAATTTTAAAGCGTGGGGAATGATCATTACAAATAAGGTTACTAATCTTATTCGTGTTAGGTTTGCTTTTCACATCATGACAAAAAATAAACCCCTCCTGCATACAGGACCATTTTCCTAGGTCAGAAGACTCTACCTCCCAAACTGCCAGTAAACAAAATGCTATTCTGTTACTGAACTATTTCATATTTTAGCTCTTTGGCTCCAAATTAGTGTGCCAGTTTCTTGGAAGAAATTAGTGTAGTTCAGGGATTCATTTCTTTTATTACAACCATAGGGATAAAATAAACTCCAGAGCGTTTTGTTTCTGTTGTTAAATGTCTCTTAGCAACATTATATGCAATGAAGAGTTTTCTCTTTTAAAAATACTGCTTATAAATGTGCATCTAACCTTTGACCTATGGTAGAAATGTTACAGTCATCCTTCACATTTTCCTTCTCCTTAGAAAAAAATCACCATGATTTGCTTATTTTATCAAATAATGTAAACAAATCTATTCTTTTTTGTTTTTATCAACAGCCAGTGTGGAGCTTATTAAGAATGTAAACTCTGGAACAACATAATCCTGGGTTTATGCCCAAGCTCTTCTAACTCTTACCTCTGATCTTCAACAAAGTACTTAAGCTTTCTCCATTGTACTTTCCTAAAAATGCACATAATAATAATTTCCATTCATATTTTTGTATTAAATGACTTATTACACTAAAAATTATATATTTGGCACATTGGTTGTTGTTGTTTAGTTGCTAAAGTGTGTCCGACTCTTTTGCCACCCTATGGACCTGTCAGGCAAGAATACCAGGGTTGGCTGCTATTTCTTCCTCCAGGAGATCTTCCCGACGCAGGAATCGAACTTACATCTCCTGCTTGGCAGGCAGATTCTTTACCACTGCACCACCAGGCTGACAGCTAAATAATGTTAACTTTTATCAGTATTATCTCTTACCATTGTCATAGTTTCAACTCCTGTGGTCTCATCACTAGAGAGCTATAACAATCAGTGAATTGGTCCACTTCAATTCCATTCTCCAAATACCATCTAGAGTGACCAGTCTATAGTACAAATCTGACCACATCACTTCTACACTTATAATCCATCCACAGTTTTCTACCACTGACAAGACTTAAAGACAAAAAGTCCTCATATGGCAAAGAAGAGCCTCCATGATTGGATGCCATGTTATCTCTTCAGCTTTATATGATGCCTACAGCCTCTCACATTACACTTCCTAGGATATGTCATGTTATACTGTGCCTTCATACAAGTGAAACCATGCTGTGCCCACCTGCATTTCCTTGACTGAGAGCTTTCTCTGACCATCAAAGCCCATTTTCTCACCTGTATGTCAGGCAGAAAGTGTTGGGAAATCAACACCTCCCAGGAGAAAACTTTATTCAATGACTAATAGAAGCTGGTGCATAAAAACTCACACTCCCATCATCTCCTAGTAATCACTTAGGAATAACTCTGAAATGCATAGTCCATACTGCCCTTCAGAATTCTCCAGCAGGATGAAACTCAGGTTACCCATAGCAACTGCTGCTGCTGCTGCTAAGTCACTTCAGTCGTGTCCGACTCTGTGCGACCCCACAGACGGCAGCCCACCAGGCAGGCTCCCCCGTCCCTGGGATTCTCCAGGCAAGAACACTGGAGTGGGTTGCTGTTTCCTTCTCCAATGCATGAAAGTGAAAAGTGAACGTGAAGTCGCTCAGTCGTGTCCAACTCTTCACGACCCCATGGACTGCAGCCCCCCAGGCTCCTCCATCCATGGGATTTTCCAGGCAAGAGTACTGGAGTGGGGTGCCATTGCCTTCTCCACCCATAGCAACTACTTGAGAGCAAACTTTTTATTAAGATCATGTCCTCACCATCTTGGGGCTTCCCTTGTAGCTCAGTCAGTAAAGAATCTGCCTGCAACGCAGAAGACCCAGGTTCGATCCCTGGGTCGGGAAGATCCCCTGGAGAAGGAAATGGCAACCTGCTCTGGCATTCTTGCCTGGAGAATCCCATGGACAGAGAATCCTGGTGGGCTTCAGTCTTGGGGTTGCAAGAGTTGGACATGACTGAGTGACTAAACCACCACCACCACCTCACCATCTTACTTCCTCACTGCTGTGTCCTGGTGTCACCTGCCAAATAAACCACTCATTCTCAAATCCCACTGTTGGGATCTGATTTGGTGGATCCCAAACTATGACCTTGGTAATTAACATTACCTGCAGCTAGAGCCAGATATCTTATAACTAAACACATTTTTTTTTCACTTTTGTGAAGTCTAATGAAGCCTGGTCAGCTCTTCTCCATATTGTTGCCACACCATCTGGACCATACAGGCTAGGTCAGCAGGGAAAGCAGGATGAAAGAGGCACCCCGACTCTTGACTGCCTTAGCTAAGTAGAGACTTACACTACTTTCACACATTGTCCATCTACCAGAACCTGTCATATAGCCTAACTTAATTACAAAGCAGATTATAAATTATAGATGGGATAATTGGTGAGCTCTCACCATTTCTCCCCTACTCAATTTCCCACTGTTCTACAAAGTACATCATGGTTCAACACTTCAGTCCTCTGATATTAGATCAGAGATGTTTCCCATGTGATATCTTAATGCCTTTTATAAAAGTCTATTCATTATACCAATATAATTTATGTTTATGTTGGTTAGGCTGAAGTACCACCCAGTGAGATCCTTGAATATAGAGATAATACTTTGCTTTTCTTTTATTCCAACCTCTTAATAGAAAATAAGCTTCTCTTTGTCAAGGAACTTATCGTCAGTATTTTTAAAGTTTCCAATTTTTGATAATCAAATTCCATAAACTTTTAAGTATAAAAAGTTCCATAAGCCTTTAAGTATTCCATAGTTGTTGAAATGGAAATGAATGGCTAGGGAGAAATCAGAAAGTTCAGGATAGTGTATTCTCCATGTCTCTGTCACATTACTTGTCAATTTCCTGGTATATTCAGAGAAAGTGAGAAGAAATGTAACATTAAAACAGAATAAACTGAATGGTTTTAACCTCTAGTTTTCAGACTACCAATTTGAAAAATGGTTGTCCACATTTTATACTAATAACTATGTTAATATTTTGCTGATTTCTAGTAGACACAGGTGAAAGCATAATTGGATATTTTCCTGTGACATACTAAAATATTGTTTATCTCTAATTTTTACTAAGAACTATCAGGTTAAACTTATTACTACAGTTACATCTTTCTTTGTAGGATAGGATCTTTTGGCAGGGGATCAAAATGAAACTATATATTTCATATTTACATATGAAATACATAAAAGAGGAAAACAATATACATATAGGGAAGGAGAGCATGTGTGAAGTGACTTTTATTTGAGGCAGTATGGCAGACTCGAGACCTTGAACATTCCTTCTAAGGAAAATAAGAAAAAATAACATAGGATATAAACATCTTTTTTAAATGTTACCACTGATCTAGCAAGAAATAAAGAATAGACAAAAGACAAAAAAATAAAATGAAAATAGAAATCCCAAGATGTAAGAGAAATAAACGTAAGCTTTATCCTCAGGGCATCTGTAAACCTTGGTGACCTTGAACAGAGCATTCTCTGCTGCTATGAACGTCACAGGGACAGAAGCAGAGCCTAAGGCTTGCCCAAGGCGGGAGTCTAACACAACTCTCAGGTTAAAGCTAGGATCCAGGAAGGACAGATGTTCCACATAATGGTAATGAGAAACAAGCCTGGCACACCAAAGGGACAACAAGTAAAGTTGCCTGTCTTGACATTCACCTTGTATGGAGGGGGAATACAATCTGCCCCGAGAATATTTAACAAAAGCAGTCCTCACATATGTCTGTAGCCCAAATTCACATAACCAGAAACTTCAAGAGAAGCCTTTAAGATAAGCTCTGGACCTCTAGATGACTGGCAGAATTAAAAAAATCCTTCTTGGGAGAAACAACTATAACCCAGTCTTCAAATAATTACCAAAAATAACAATCTAAGGGACATGAGATCACAGAAAAAAAAAAAACAAAAGCCATAGAAACTAGTTACCATAATTAAGAGGCAGAACCCAATGTGTGAAGAATTCCAATATTGGAATTCTTACAACCAGAATGTAAAATAACTATGGTTATATATTTCAAAATTGGGCTTCCCTGTGGCTCAGATGGTAAAGAATCTGCCTCCAATGCAAGAGACCTGAGTTAGATCCCTGGGTCAGGAAGATCCCCTAGAGAAGGGAATGGCAACCCACTCCAGTATTCTTGCCTGGAGAATTCCATGGACAGAGGAGCCTGGGAGGCTACAGTCCATGGGATAGCAAAGAATTGGACACTACTGAGTGACTAACACTTTCATACATTTCAAAACATGAAATAGAGGTTTAAAAATTTAAATAAGAAATAAAAAAATAAAAAAGTTAGAATGCAGGCCTAAAATAGAATCAAGAAATTTGTAGAAATGAAAACTAAAATAATTAAAATCAAAATTTTGATGGTGAGTTAAACAACAAATTAAACAGCTTAAGAGAAAAGAAGAAATGCAAGATGGATCCATAAGAACTCTCCTGAAAGCAGCTCAGAGAGACAAAGAGTTGGAAAATGTGAAAGAGACTAAAGTATGCATGTATAAGTAGCTAAAATAAATACCAAAAGAAATAGGGTTTTATTACTAAAATAGTGAGTGAAATTTGCTCAGTCCTGTACGACTCTTTGCAACCCCATGGATTATACAGTCCACAGAATTCTCCAGGCCAATAATAGAGTGGGCAGCCTTTCCATTCTCCAGGGGATCTTCCCAACTCAGGGATCAAACCCAGGTCTCCTGCATTGCAAGCAGATTCTTTACCAGCTGAGCCACAGAGGAAGCCCAAGAATACTGGAGTGGGAGCCTATCCCTTCTCCAGGGGATGTTCCTGATCCAGGAATCGAACCGGGGTCTCCTGCATTGCAGGTGGATTGATATTTTAGATATTAGATATTTGTTATATCAAAATAACTTAATGGAAAATTATAATAAAAACAAGAAAAATTAACAATGGCAGTGAAATGGATAAACAGTACAAAATGAATATCTGAAGATACCAGAAATTAATTTGAATATATAATTAATCTTATAACAATGTATAACTGACTCCAAATTGGGAAAGGAGTACGTCAAGGCTGTGTATTGTCACCCTGCTTATTTAACTTATATGCAGAGTACATCATGAGAAATGCCAGGCTGGATGAAGCACAGGCTGGAATCAAGATTGCCGGGAGAAATATCAATAACCTCAGATGTGCAAATGACACCACCCTTATGGCAGAAAGTGAAGAGGAACTGAAGAGCCTCTTGATGAATGTGAAAGAGGAGAGTGAAAAAGTTGGCTTAAAACTCAACATACAAGAAACAAAGATCACTGCATCCAGTCCATCACTTCATGGCAAATAGATGGGTAAACAATGGAAACAGTGACAGAATTTATTTTCTTGGGCTCCAAAATCACTGAAGATAGTGACTGCAGCCATGAAATTAAAAGACGCTTGGTCCTTGGAAGAAAAGCTATGACCAACCTAGACAGCATATTAAAAAGCAGAGACATTACTTTGCCAAAGAAAGGCCACGTAATCAAAGGTATGGTTTTTCCAGTAGTCATGTATGAATGTAAGAGTTGGACTTATAAAGAAAGCTGAGCGCCAAAGAACTGATGTTTTTGAACTTTGGTGTTGGAGAAGACTCTTGAGAGTCCCTTGGAGTGCAAAGAGATCCAACCAGTCCATCCTAAAGGAAATCAGTCCTGAATATTCATTGGAAGGACTGATGTTGAAACTGAATCTCCAATCCTTTGGCCATCTGATTTGAAATACTGAGTCGTTAGAAAAGACCCTGGTGCTGGGAAAGATTGAAGGCAGGAGGAGCAGGGGACAACAGAGGATGAGATGGTTGGATGGCATCACTGACCCGAAGGACATGACTTTGAGCAAACTCTGGAGGTGGTGATGGGCAGGGAAGCCTGGCATGCTGCAGTCCATGGGGTACGACCAAAGGGTCGGACACAACTGAGCGACTGAACTGAACTGATAACAATATAAATAGAGTAAACTCTATATTTGAAAGGCAAATTTGAGTTTCCAGACTGTATACAAAATAAAGTAAAATCTAGCCTTACATTGTTTGCATGAAGCCTACCTAAATTATCAAAATTCAGAAAGATTGAATGTCAAATGATAGAAAAGACACACCAGGCAAACACTAATCAAAACAAAGGTTGTCTCAATAAATTTGAAAGCAAACCAAGTAGATTTCAAGACCAATGCATTATTGAAGATAAAGAGAGCCCTACATACTGATCAAAAGTTTCAATTTGCCAGAAGATAATGATTCTTAACTCATGTGCTTAATACTATATAAACTGTAAGTTTATATATTTAACTATATATTTAAGCCTTAAACTATATAAAGTACAAATTGACAGAATTAAATGGAAAACTACAGAAATTCTATCACATTGGAATACTAACACATCTGTAGTAACTAATGGGTTAAGCAGATAAAAATTTAGTGAGAATACAGAAGAGTTGAACATCATGACAAACAAGTTTGATCTAAAGAATGTATATGCAGCATTGTATATACAGTGACTGAAAAATGCATGTTTTCTACAAGAACTTGAGGAACATTATGAAAATTGACCATATTCTAATCTATAAAATGAATGGCAATCCATTTTTTTTGGTCTTCTTGCTTCCCTTTGGTTTCTATTAAGTCTATTCTCAACTCTACCCCAAAGATCCTGGGAGAACCTAACCTGGATGAGTCATACTTTTGTTCAAATTTCTCCAATGAATTCACATCATGCTATAAGTGAAAGCTGAAATCCATGGTCATTACAGTAGATCACAAGGCCTACATACCTACCCTTCCAAGCTGGCTTTATTTCTCCAATCTCATCTCCTCCCCTCTTCCTCACACTGTATTCCAGGTACACAGGCTGTTTCATTAATACAGTAAGCCTGAATACAGAGATTGAATTATCTCTGAACTGTACACTGGTTGTTTCTTCTGTCAGGTTCCTTCCTGCAGATATTTTAACACTTTCTCCATCTCCCTAAAGTCACCTTACAAATGTTACTTTTTTCACTGAGGCCTTCAACACCCTATCCATAACTCATTCTTTATCCTTTTTCCCTACTTTATTTTTCTCTAAATCATTTTATGCCATCTAAAGCATTATTTATTTTATAATCTCACTTCACTAGAATGTAAACTCCTAGAGCATGTAACTTTTACTCTGCTTTATTTATTGTCATATGGTTAATGACTAGAGCAGTTTCTGGTGTTTTGTGACAAATAATGGTTGAATGAGTAAAGAATGAAGGAATCTGGAGATTTAAAAGTACTTTTTAATATAATCTTTAAGTCAGAAAAAAATTATAATAAAATTATAAAATATTTCAACCTATATGACAAAATCACACATACCTAATTTGTAGAATATAGCTGAAGTGGTACTTAGAGGAACTTTATAGCCTTCAGTATGTTTATTCAAAAAGATGAATCATTTAAAAATAATTAACCAGGCATCCAACCTAAGAATACAAAAAGAATAACATAATAAACCTCCCCAAAACAGTGAGGAATACATAATAAAAATTATAAACAAATAAAATAGGAAAAGAGAGGCCAACAAATCCCCACAAAACAATTATTTGAAAAGACTAATTACTTGTACAGATCTCTGATCATATTAATAAATAAAACAAAATAGAGGAAGCAATATTAGCAGTGAAAGAGATGACACAATTAGAGATATGACAGTGATTAAAAAGATAAAACCATGTTCTGAATAATTCTGTTAACAAATTTAAAATATTAGGTGAAATGGGAAAAAAAATTTTAGAAAAATGTAACCTATCTAAACTGGTTCAATTAGACAAACAGAAACCCATGAAATACAAAATCAATAGTTTAAGTTATCCTATCAGAAAACACACTAGAACCAGATGGCTTTGCAGGGAAGTTGCAGAAAATGTGAAATAACAAAGAATTCCAATAATCAAATTTTCCAGTAGAGGAAAAGAAGGAATCCAGATCATTTGGTGATGACATAATAACGTTAATAGCAACTTTTAAATAGTGTATTAAAAAGTTATGAAACTGGGCTCTTTGGAGAAATAGCTGATTCTAGGACTGGGGTTGAAAGTGTACACAATAAACCATTTAATGCCAGAAAGAAAGTGTTTGAAAAAAGAATGAAACAAAACAAAATAGTTCAATGGTTTGGGTATACCAAAGGAACACAGAAGCCAGAATTTGAGTAGCAAAATATATAACATAGTATTGAATTATAACTCAAAATATAAAATAAGTATACACGAGTCCACAGTCATATTAATAAATAAATAAATAATTAGTGAATTCCTTGATGGTCCAGTAGTTAGGACTTGGCACTTACAATGCTGTGGGCCCAGGTTCAATCCCTTGTTGGGGAACTAAGATCCTGCAAGCTGCAGGGCGTGGCCAAAAAAAAAAGTTAAGGGAGAAGAAAAAAATCTCTTGTACATAAGAATTCCAAATAATTTATGTAAGTCTTCCTCCTTTAAGGAGGGAGAGCGTAAGTCTCCACTCCTTAATTGTGGACTGTGCATAACTTCCTTCCAAAGAGAACTCTATGAAAAGTTATAGGAACAATTTTTGAATGAACATGGATGCACTACTCACCAACAAACTAACAACAATCTAAATATAGTCTTCTTAAAAAATAGTCATCATTACCAAATTGGTATTAACCCAAGAGTTATTTTAACATTACTAAAAATGCTAATAAAATTTACTATATTAAGAGACTATAGGAGAGAAAAATGATCATATAAATAGATCAATAAAACACATTTGATAGAATTCAACATCCTTTCCTAATAAGAATTTTTAGAGAACTAGAAATAAAAGGAAATCTTTAACCTCTTCCCTGGTAGCTCAGTTGGTAAAGAATCTGCCTGCAGTGCAAAAGACACAGGTTCAATCCCTGGGTCAGGAAGATCCCTTGGAGAAGGAAACAGCAACCCAATCCAGCATTCTTGCCTGGAGAATTTCATGGACAGAGGAGCCTGGTGGGCTACAGTCCATGGGATCCCAAGAGTCAGACATGACTTATTAACTATGGAAGGCAGATCAGCAATTGCTAAGGCCTAGGTGACAGGGGTAGGGGTAGGGGTGGGGTTGGGGTGAGGAGGGATTGACTGCAAAAGGAACACAAAGGAACATATTGGAGTGATGGAAGTGTTTTATATCACGATAATGGTAGAGGTTACACAAATATATGCATTAGTCAAAAATCAGATCAGTGTTTTCATGTTCTTTGGATAAATACTCACAAGTGGGATAGTTGGAGATAGGTGCATGCCTATGTTCATTGCAGCATTGTTTACAAGAGTCAAGATATGGAAACAACTTAAGTGTCCATCAACAGATGAATGCATAAAGAAGATATGCTGTGTATACACAATGGAATACTTCTCAGCAATAAAAAAAGATGAAATATTGCCATTTGCAACAATATGAATGGACCATGAGGGTATCATGCTATATGAAATGTCAGATGGAGAAAGACAAATAGTGTGATTTTACTCATATGTGAAATATAAAACAACAACAACAACAACAACAACAACAAAAAATGAACAAAGCAAATATATAGCTACAGAGAACACAGGAGTAATTACCAGAGGGGAAGAGGGAGAGTGTAAAATGGGTAAAGTGGGTCAACTTTGGTGAAGAAGGGAAACTAAATTTTTGGTGGTGAGTACACCATAGTTTATATAGAAGTAGAAATATAATGTGGTACACATGAAATATGTAATGTTATAAACCAATGTTACTTCAATAAAAACAAATTTTAAAAATCATTAAATTGCACATTTAAAATTGGTGAATTTTACTTTGTGCATATTTTACTTCAATAAAGCTGACAAAACTAGAAAAGGAACTATCAACTTGATAAATGACATCTACAAGAACAACAACTTACAAAAATTATAAATTTCTTGTGTGTTAACTCTTATTTTATCTCCTGCTGCAGCAACCACTTCCATGCTGCTTCTAATGAGTTTGTCCACAGTTACTTTCAGGAGTTACCTCTCCTGGGGCTACATCCTCTACCTGTCCCTTTCTGGAAGGGAATGGCCAGGGTTACCTGCATGAGCCCACCTGCACTTATGCATGTGAAACGTAAAAATACAGAGTAACTAACACTAAAGTTTAGAGTTCATCTTGGCCAATAGTGCAAAAAAAAAAAAAAAGAAGTATCAATCAGTGCTTTCTTCCTTCTTCCCACAGCTGAACAGTTTTTATGTGTTTTTCCAAGGTTGCCTCAGAAATTTTAAGTGTTCATGAAGAGATGGAGCAGCAGAAAATATATTTCATTTTTAGTTTGCAAACGGGACCTTGTTCACAAAGGGCAAGGAGAGACTGAAGGAGCTGACCAATCCATACTGGTAGGTGGCTGCAAGATGAGCAGATCTCTGCATTCAACCACCAGAATCTTAAAAGTCTATACAGAAGCTTTAACAGGGTTTAGTCACATATACCATCCAAATGATCTCAACAACACATTACTCTCTCAAGGCTGTGTCCTTGAGACAGCTCCTAGCATGGGAACAGTGGGTGTAAGTCCAAGGACACCAGGGGTTGGTGAGGAGTCTTTCATTGAACCGGGTCCAGCTTGCAGGTCAACCAGTGATCATGTCTGGGTTTTAATGCAGATATTAATGCACTGCTGGTAGAAGTATAAATCCAATAAAAGTAAACAAGTGCATACTCAACCCACAATTCCACTCCTTAGCACATTACAGTTGCACATAGGACTTAAGCAGTGCTTACAGAATGTTCTGAGTAGCACTATTCTTAAAGGCAAAATATGAATCAGTCCAAATGGTATTCCACAGGAAGAACAAATATTCATTCATTGTATAAATATGCAATGGAATATTATGCCAGAGGAAAAAATGAAAGAATAGCAGCTGCAAGTATTGGCATTCACGCAGTTCAAAAAAAAGTCACAGAAAAAGACATGTTATAGAATTTCATTCATATAGCACTAAATGTGATAAAGCTAAATACTAGATTATTTATGTGGTAAAAATATAAAGTAAAAGAAAGAGGATAATATAAATTTTCGGACCATGGTATTTAGGCTGAAGAAAGGAAGGGGAGATCAGTGAGGAGCATACATGGGGCTCTGAGTTGCTACTATTCAATTCTAAATATTTGTTGTTGTTGTTCATTCTCTAAGTCATGTCCAGCTCTTTGCGACTTCATGGAAGGCAGCAGGCCAGGGTTCCCTGTCCTTCACTATCTCCTGGAGTTTGCTCAGATTGATGTCCATTGATTTGGTGATGCTACCTAACCAAGAAGAAGTCACCTTCTTCTCCTCTTTCCTTCAATCTTTCCCAGCATCAGGGTCTTTTCCAGTGAGTCAGTTCTTCACATCAGGTGGCCAAAGTACTGGAGCTTCAGCATCAGTCCTTCCAATGAGTATTCAGGGCTGATTTCCTTTAGGACTGACTGGTTTATTTATTTACTCTAAATATGGTGTCAGGTAATTTGCTACTGGTTAAATTGATATACCTCCCTTTTGCAAATATGCTATATTTCATAATAAAAAATGTGACTATGAAGAAAAATAGTTTTACAGTTGGTACTTTGCTCAGAGGTAGACTGTAAGATGTAGACCTGCTTCTCTAGAATAGAGGAAATAGTTTACAACATTTATGGTCATTTGGACAAAACCACTCCTAGGGACGTAGTTAAACTGAGCTCCAATATCTATCCTCACCTCACCCATGCTCAGTAGTGTCTCCACAAAGTTAGAATAATGTACACAAACTCAATGGAAACTGAAAAATATGTTTTTAGCTGAGAAATAACCCATGAACTTTAGGCCATGGGAGAGCCTGTGAAAGCTCCCTCCTAAACAGTGAGTGGCCTTAGTTGGTTAACCATTTTACATATAGCAGTGTGTACATGTCAATCCCACACTCCCTAACTATCCCTTCCCCCTAACCTTCCTCCTCTGGTAACCATAAGTTCATGTTCTCAAAGTCCGTGAGTCTGTTAATGTTTTATAACTAAGTTCATGTGTATCGTTGCTTTTTAGATTCTGCATATAAGTATATAAGCGGTATCATAATATATTTGTCGCTCTCTAACTTACTTCACTCAGTATGACAATCTCTAGGTCCATCCATGTTGCTGAAAATGGCATTCTTTCTTTCTTTTTAAAGGGAACCCTTCTACACTGTTTGTGGGAATGTAAATTGGTACAGCCACTAAGGAGAACAGTATAAGGGCTTCTTTTAAAAAAATTAAAATAGAGCTACCATATGATTCTGCAATCTCACTCCTGGGCACATATCTGGAGAAAAACATTGTCTGAAAGGATTCATAGACCCCAATATTCATTGAAGCACTGTTTACAATAGTCAACACATAGAAGCAACCCAAGTGTCCATCAACAGAGGAATGGATAAAGAAGATGTGGTACATATGTACAATGGAATGTTCCTTAGCTTAGCTTTTAAACTGCATATCCTCATTATTTTTGTGATGCAAAAAACAAGTAACCTGGATGGAACTGAGCGTAAATGTTGGTCCAACTGCAATATCAGAACAATAAAGTTAATATTACAACTATAAAGAATTTTTCTAGGATATGTACCTCTTAAGCGAAATTAGAGTGAGCTGAGGTTACTCTTCACTGTGGCGTGCAGGTTTCTCATTGTGTTGGCTTTCCTTGTGGCAGAGCATGGGCACTAGGGTGGGCAGCCTTCAGTAGTTGCAGTGCATGAGCTCAGTAGTTGCATTGTGGGGTCTAGAGCATGGGCTCAGTTGCTCCATGGCAAGTGGGATCTTCCCCAACCAAATCTGTGTCTCCCACATTGGCAGGTGGATTCCTAACCACTGGACCACCAAGAAGTCTGCAAAAAACCAAATATTAAATAAATGCATTTCTTGTCTTGAAAAGATAGCTAAATCATTTAACACTCAATTTAACAATATCTCCTAAAATGAGGTTTAAACTTTATGACCTTTTTCAGTGCATTGGGACATAAACAAGGTTATATCTCTTATTTTTCAAAATGATTGCTTAAAACCTCTCATCTTTTTTACTGGCATTGTGTCCAATTTTTCCCTTTTTAGGGCTTTAGCTTGCATGAATCAAGAAAAGGAGAATTTACACGGTCAATTCTTCTCCCAGAATCGACCCACACAAAGAGCTAGAGTCTGGTTCTAATACTATGGTGTTGTCGAATTGAGTCACAGTTGGATTTGGGTTTTCTGAGGTCTGATGGTTCTTCATCCTTTACTGAGGTGACGCCTTTGGTGATTTGGACCCTTTGTGGGACAAAGAAGTATCCTGGTCTAGGGTTCCAACTTTATCGTTTTGTGTGTATGTGTGTGTGTACACATGTGTATGTATTTTCAATGTCACACTCACATTCTCAGCCCTTGTTCTTCCAAGTAAAATGGGATCTTCTCATAAGGGAGCACCTATTTACCAATCTTGTGGTATAGATCCAAGAAATTTCCTTTGAATAAGACTCCTTATTAGAAGTCTAATAACACCTTTCAAAAATATGTGATTATCTGGGTTATATTTTTGGTTTTATTTTAAGGACAAAGAGAGCTTAGACACTGAGGAGTTATTCTGGAGTTGAATTGCTGCTAGAATGTTGTTTAATTATTTTCAATTTTTTACCATTGCTTCTCCCATAGTTAATTTGACAATTACCAAAATGTGGGCAAGCACCATAAACAAGTATCATAACAAACAAATAAGTATTGGTAAACATTCATCTCTACAGCAAGTGGGGCTATAATAGAGTAAGCTAGTAGCTCTGAGTCTTGAGTATGCCCTGGGCATCAGTTGGCCTGCTTTATGGAGACAGTGGAATGTGTGCCTATGTGCTCAGTCACCAAGTAGTGTCAGATTATTTTGCAACCCTTGGACTGTAGCCTGCCAGGCTTCTCCGTCCATGGGAGTCTCCAGGCAAGAATACTGGAGTGGGCTGCCATGCCCTATTCCAGAGGATCTTCCCGACCCAGGGATCAAACCCATGTCTTTTATGTCTCCCGCTTTGGCAGGCAGGTTCTTTACCACTAGCGCCACCTGGGAAGCCCCAGACAGTAGAGAATGTTAGTTAATTTGATTAGTTGGTTGAATAGAAATAGGTTTCTTACATGAGATCATGATACATTAAAATGACATATAGGTAATTCCCTGGTGGTGCAGTGGTTAGGACTTGGCACTTTCACTGCCAAAGGCTCGGGTTCCATCCCTGGTCAGGGAACTAAGATCCCACAGCTGCACATGGTGTGGCCCCCCCAAAAATGACATATAAAGTACAAAAGATATATGAACTAGGAGTCACTGTGACCCTATATATTATCTTTCACTTAAGATGACATCATTCATCCCTGGTAAACACAGTAATCTTACAAATTTTTGACTTGTATTGGTATTCAGATCATGCTTCGCACAAAGTGAGCTTGGTGTGTGTTTTTTATAAATACTACTTAGTCTGAAAAACTAAATCTCAAATTGGAGAAAAAGGTGACTAGAAATGCCAGAGGAAGAAAAAGGGTGAATGATTGGTGGTATGTAGGGGAGCGGGGGTGTCAGTCCTGAGCTGAAACCTACTAGCAGGAATAGAACCAAAGGCAATTAGCAGTGTTTGTCAACTTTTGTTCCTTCAGTATAATGTAGCTTTAGGCCTCCTTCTAAAAAAAAAAAAAACATTAGTTGGGGATAATGAAATGATCTTGATGTTCTATCAATTTCAGATGATACAAGAGAAAAATTTCAGCTTTACTACTTAACTGCAAGGCCTTAGGTAAGTAACTCAAACTTCATGCAACTCAGTTATATTTCAGCTAAAAAGCAGTGCTGTCACCTTCCACTTTGTGTGATTATATTCATTTCATAAATTTAAAAAGCATGGGTAAAACACCTAGAAATTGCTAGGAGTTGATAGGTGCTCAAAAATTATAATTAACAATAATATTAATAAAATGATGTGTAATGAAATCTGATTTGGAGCTACCTGTATTTCTCACTTACTAGGTATTAATACTCGTGTGTCACAACTTTTAAGTCTTTGACAGTCCTTGATCAGTCATCTGAGTGATGTCCACAGTACTGTCTCTCTTTCCCAACCTACTAGCCAAACTTGATAGCACATGGTAACACGGTCTTACACTGGAATTCTCCTTCCCTCAAACTTAAATGAGATACCAAATAGAAAAGATATCAGCATGCCAGAGTGGGGGTGACAGAGACCCCTTCTTCCAATTACCTATTTACAAAGAATAAAGTAGAACCAGGTCCATCTCTTGAACCCCTCATCCTAATCAGCAACATAAAAATAGACATAGATGAGAAGCAGCACCTCTTTATAAGAGTAGCTTCATGCATCCAACCTGTGTATGTGCTAAGTTGCTTTAGTCGTGTCCGACTCTTTACAACTCTATGGACTGTAGCCCGCCAGGTTCCTCTGGCCATGAGACATCCGACCTACAAAGAATTAATGCTAAATGAAGTTTGGAGTTTGATTAATACAGTGCAGCTGGGCCGTCTAATCTGAATCAAGACTCTATTTGCCACCTAAACTGACCATGTGCCCTGCTGCCCTGTGCTTACTCACTCAGTCGTGTCTGACTCTTTGTGACCCCATGGACCACAGCCCACCAGGCTCCTCTGTCCACGGGGATTCTCTAGGCAAGAATACTGGAGTGGATTGTCATGCCCTCCTCCAGGGGATCTTCCTAACCCAGGGATCGAACCCAGGTCTCCCACATTGCGGGTGGATTCTTTACCAGCTGAGATACCAGAGGAGCCCCAAATTGACCACAGGACTCTCTATTACATGAAAGTGAACAGACATCCATGAACTCTGTAAGAGTTTTCAATGAAGAGTGGAGGAAGATTACCCCACACTAAAAATGTTTAAAGAGACATTTGAAGAAAAGAAAAGAAGTTGTCTTTTATTTCTTTCAATGTTTCATAGTGGTAAAATACACATAACATAAAGTTTACCATTTGAGCCATTTATATGTGTGTGGTTCAGTGGAATTAAATTCATTCATAATCATGTGCTACCATCAACACGATCAATCTCCAAAACTCTTGTAAAACTGACACTCTAAACCCAGTAAACAGTAATTCCCCATTCCTCCCTTCCTCCCAGCCCCTGCCAACCACTATCCTACTTTTGTTAGTTGTCTTTTGAATATTCTTTTTCCAAACAGACTTGAATGGTGGAATCTTTCAAATATTCACTCTTTAATATCACATATCTAGGTTGTTTCCAAACAAGCTTTGTATTTTTTCTTTCTATGTAATACTTTTCCAGACTTTTTTTTTTCTTATGGAATTGTTGTCAAATTATTCAAAGTCTAGTCAACTCTGGGCTTCCCAGGTGGTGCTAGTGGTAAAGAACCCACCTGCCAAGGTAGGAGACATAAGAGACAAAGGTTCGATCCGTGGGTCAGGAAGATCCCTTGGAGGAGGGCATGGCAATGCACTCCAGTATTCTTTTTTTTTTTTGCACTCAGGTATTCTTGCCTGGAGAATCCCATGGACAGAGGAGCCAGGCGGGCTACAGTCCACAGGGTCACAAAGAGTCAGACATGACTGAAGCGACTTAACACACATGCACACATGCATAGTCATCTCTAACTTAATCTAGACAAACTTCTCTATTTCTGATCTCTTTCTATTTAAAGTACCATTAATGATTACCACCCCCTTCATGAATCAAAGCTTTTTTGTGGTGAAGGGGCTTGTGTAACTCAATGAAGCTATGAGCCATGCCATGCAGGACCACGCAAGATGGACGGGTCATAGTGAAGAGTTCTGACAAAACATGGTCCGCTGGAGGAGGGAATGGCAAAACATTCCAGGATTCTTGCTGCAAGAACCTCATGAACAGTATGAAAAGATATGACACCAGAAGATGAGCCACCACCACCCCCCCGCCCACCAGGTGCCCAATATGCTACTGGGGTAGAATGGAGGGTAATTACTAATAGCTCTAGAAAGAATGAAGAAGCTGGGCCTAAGCAGAAATGACACTCAGTTGTGGATGTGTTTGGTGGTGAAAGTAAAGAACAATACCGCATGGGAACCTAGAATATTAGGTCCATGAATCAAGGAAAATTGGATGTGGTCAAGCAGGAGGTGGCAAGAGTGAACACTGACATCTTAGGAATCAGTGAACTAAAATGGAGAGGAATGGGTGAATTTAATTCAGATGACCATTATATCTACTCCTGTGGGCAAGAATCCCTTAAAAGAAATGGAGTAGCCCTCAGAGTCAACAAGAAGAGTCCAAAATGCAGCACTTGGGTGCAACTTCAGAAACGACAGAATGATCTCGGTTTGTTTCCAACAATATCAACATCACAGTAATCCAAGTCTATGCCTCAACCACTAATACCGAAGAAGCTGAAGTCAAATGGTTCTTTGAAGATGTACAAGATCTTCTAGAACTAACACCAAAAAAAGATGTCCTATTCATCATAGGGGATTGGAGTACAAAAGAAAGAAATCAAGAAATACCTGGAGTAACAGGCAAATTTGGTCTTGGAGTACAAAATGAAGTAGGGCAAATGCTAACAGAGTTTTGCCAAGACAACACACTGGTCATAGCAAATACCCTCTTCCAACAACCCAAGAGACAACTCTACACATGGACATCACCAGATGGTCAATGCCAAAATCAGACTGATTACATTCTTTGAAGATGGAGAAGCTCTATACAGTCAGCAAAAACAAGACCTGGAGCTGTGGTTCAGATCATGAGCTCCATATTGTAAAATTCAGACTTAAATTGAAGAAAGTAGGGAAAACCACTAGGCCAGTCAGGTATGACCAAATAAAACCCCTTATGATTATACTGTAGAGGTGATGAATAAATACAAGGCATTATATCTGTAAGACAGAGTGTCTGAAGAACTATGGACAGAGGTTCATAACTCTGTACAACAGGTGGTGACCAAAACCATCTCAAAGAAAAAGAAATGCAAAAAGGCACAATGGTTGTCTCAGGAGGTCTTACAAATAGCTGACAAAAGAAGAGACACGAAAGACAAGGGAGAAAAGGAAAGATAAACCCAACTGAATGCAAAGTTCCAGAGAATAGCAAGGAGAGATGAGAAAGCCTTCTTAAGTGATCAATGCAAAGAAGTAGAGGAAAACACGTGAAGCGTTCCATATTTTTAAAAGAAAAAAAAAAAAAGAAGTAGAGGAAAACAATAGGATGAGAAAGATTAGAGATCTCTTCAAGAAAACTGTAGATATCAAGGGACCATTTCATGCAAGGAAGGGCACAATAAAGGTCAGAAACGGCAAGGACCTAACAGAAGTAGAAGAGATTAAGAATAGGTGGCAAGACTACACAGAATAACTGTACAAAAAAGGTCTCAATGACCCAGATAACCACGATGGTGTGGTCACGTACCCAGATCCAGGCAAAAATACTGGGGTGTGTTGCTGTGCCCTCTTCCAGGAGATGTTCCCAACCCAGGGATCAAACTTGTGTCTCATGTCTCCTGGATTGGCAGGTGAGTTCTTTACCACTAGCACCACCTGGGAAGCCAGTTTGATTCACTGCTTGCTTATTTAAAAAAAAAAAAAAAAGCAGAATGTGGATCATGTGAGAGACTATGACAACAGCAGAAAAAGAAATAAAAAGAGGTAAAGATTTTTAAAATGGGAAAAGGTAACTCATGTATACATACTTTAGAAATGCCTTTTGATTGCTTTAACCTCTCTCTGGGTCTGTTTTTCCCACTGGATTTAGGGAAAGGGAGTAAATACCACAAACTGTGGGAAAACACCATGAATTTAAAAGAATATGAGAGTAGAATCAAATGAGAGTAGAATTAAAATGCATGGAGTAACAGAAGGGATTTTGCTCAAGTCTATCACAAATTAAAACCACACCCTTTAAAATAATTTCTATCTTAGTTTTGCCGACTCCAAAGAACAACTTTAATGTATTTATTTTTTCTTATATTATTCGATCCTACATTCAGAAACTTGAGCAAGGAATGAAAAGTAGATCTGGGTTTTCTCCTAAAAGAAAACCTATTTCTAAGAAAGAAATGAACTCTAGGAAAGGCATGAGAAACAGCAGCACACACTAATTAAGTCAATGAAAAAATACATTTAAAAAGACTTAAAGACCCAAAGAACACACAACACACAAAAAATATGTGCTCTCCCTCCTGGACACACACAAAGTACTGAAATGTATGGACACAAAGAAGTGTCCAGAGACTGAAGTGAAAGTGACAGTGAATTGGTAAAATGATTCAAAACTTGTTGAGAAAAACTGCAAAAGATATTGACTAGAATATATTATAAAAAATGTACTTCTCCAAATGTGTTTAAGAATCTGCTTTATCTGTCTTGTTTTATCAAAATTGGTGATACCTTGTCAAGAAATAGTGAAGGGTTATCAGAAATCACAGCTTAGTTCACAGTAGGGTGATGATGTCAAAACATAGAATGGTGGCGTCAATCACATTAATTTTATGCCAACTATGAAAAGTTGGTTCCAACAAGCATCACTAGCCTGACCTTTAGTTTTGTCAACTCTAATAATCAATATTTTTTATCTTCTATTTTTTTCTCCTGACCTGCTAACTATTCATATATAATTGAGCTTTATATAATTTTTAAAGGAAATTTTGTCTTTCACTTTCGTTTTCTCTTCATCATACTGAAAACTCCTGTGTCCATTCACTCTGTACATCTCTACATGTCCCCTGGATAAACTTTCCCAAATGCTATCTCTAGCTTACTTTCGACTGCACAGCCAGCTTATGGTCTCAACACTGTTAACTGGTGCGCCACTTTTTGTCTGCCATTTCTTCAATTAAGACCAGTATATGTGAGTTTCCCAGATCTAATAACTGGGATGGCTAAAGATAAGGAATTTAAAAAGAGTTTGGAGAGCAATTGCAAAATGGCCTGAGTTTGAAACTACAACAATCAGCTTCATCCTCTTCCTTTCCCTACAGATACCATTTCCAGGTCTATGACTCTCTGTATTTAATGGTCTTTATCAGTGGGGATTAGCTATTCTTTTCTACTTTGTTCCATGAAGCTCTTTCCGATGACTTGGATAATTGAACTTTTGCCTTTTACTTCTTGATCCCTAGTAGCTTATTTACGTGGAGAAGGAAATGGCAACCCACTCCAGTATTCTTGCCTGGAGAATCCTGTGGACAGAGGAGCCTGGTGGGCTGCCCTTTATGGGGTCACACAGAGTCGGACACAACTGAAGTGACTTAGCAGCAGCAGCAGCAGCCTATTTATGTAATGTGAAGTTGCAATACATATCTCAGTGAATTCACAAGAAGCCAGGGGTCATTCTTAGTGTACTTCAGTCTTACAAGTTGGTTTTTAATGTGCAATTGAAGAAGCATCATCATTTGTATTCATCAGTTAATTAACATGTCCAACTCCTGGAATTGCACTGAGAATGACCGCTCTCAGAGGAGGGTAGAAAACAACCACCAAAAAGGTGACGAAGATCTACTGAATCAGAAATGCACTGATGACCCTTAAGGTACACAATGCTGACTAATCATAGCCAATGGGATAAAAATCAGTGGCAATCAGAGCCTGCCGTGAAGTGCACATGAATGAAACTCCATTCTCCTGGTCACGGCACAAGGCCTTGAAGAGTAAGGAAGAAAAGGTGCATTTAAAAATAATTCTGTTATGGAGAAGGAAATGGCAACCCACTCCAGTGTTCTTGCCTGGAGAATCCCAGGGACAGGGGAGCCTTGGTGGGCTGCCGTCTATGGGGTTGCAAAAAAAAAAAAAAAAAAAATTCTGTTAGTAGCTGCTTTTACGCAGCTACTTGCAGTAGAGGTTGAGCCCTGAGAGGCCTGGAGTAGATGGAGATCAGGTGCTTCCCAAACTTTAATTTGTACACTAATCACTATGGATCTCACTAAACTACAAATTCGGACTCAGTTGCTTTGTGGGGGGAGGGTGAGGTCAGGACCTGCATTTCCGGCAGACTCTCACGTGACTCCAATACTGCTGGTACCCATGGACCACACTTTGAAGAGTAAGGATTTAGAGCTGTAGGGATGGAACCCACTGAATGAGCAGATGGAGAGAGGAGAAAGGGACAGGGCTGAATAGAGAAGAGAGGATAGATGCAGGTTCTGATGAGGTAAGCAAGACATGCAGGCTTTCCTTTTTACAGTGTAGCACCCTTTCCTCATGATGTCTCAAGCAGTCAGAAAACTTTCATAAATTCAAAACTATATAGTGCAATTGGATATGTTTTTCCTGGAAATTTGGTGAAGGCTGATATTTGCATCTAGATTGGTTAGGGGTAGAACTGAGCATTTGACTAGATGCAGAACCAGATACAGAGAAGAACAGAAGCAGTAAGGATTTAGAAAAGGATTTTGGATTTTGAAGGATCATGAAATTATAGAGTCAAACAAAGTTTACCTAAATCTCCTAGGGATCAGAAGGCTTGAAGCTGACATCTGGATTATGCTAATATAATAATTATGATTAGTGCTTACTGTATGCTAGACATTACACATTATATAAATTTCCTCATTAATCCTCACAACAACTCAGTGATGTAGGTATAACCCTATGTTATAAAGGAAGGATCTGAGTTTAATGGCATGGCCAAATCCATATAGTCAGTAGGTTCCAGAGTGATCATCTTAACCTTGGTCTGGCTGAATCAAACCAACACCTATTCTTGTTTACTGAAGACCAGAAAGCTTGAAAGGAAAGACGGGAAAGTGTGAAACAGATAGGTTAAGAAAAAGTTTAAAAAAATGATTCAGGGAATGACAAAAAGTTCTGATCTTCATATTGTTCTGATATTTCTACCAATATCTGTTTGGCCCTGAATGAACTGACATTTTGAATTTTGACAGACTCCTGATGAATCATGCATGCAGTACTACTCACTAACTTTACAGGCAAAATTTAAAAGGTGAAATCTAGAGGTGAGAGTTACACTGAAATACAATTCCTAAGAGGATCTTTTTTTTTCCACTAGCCTCAATCCCCTAGCATTGCTGACATTTAAGACCACCTTTTGGAAATTCCAGAGAGAAATAGCTTAGCTGCATTCTTCTGCTTGGAAGTGTGACTATAAATTGCTCCGGGTACCCTTTCTACTTAATCCTTTTTTAATTTCAGCCTTTCCTTCAATTAACTTTGAGCCATCACTATACTTAAGATGTATGAATTGGGGTTCATTTTTTTCCATCATAAGTGTGAGTGCTTCAGGCCACAAAGGAGAGAAGGGATCCACACTTTCTAATGAAAGAGAACTTTCTTATATAGTACCTATCAGGAGAGCATTTGGAAGAGCTTCCAGTTACAACAATTTTGAGACCATCTACATTACACAAAATAAACATATGGGAGAGGATACAACAGTGCTAACCATCATGCATTATGAAACTGTTTTTGAGATGAGAAACTGACATTGTTGCAGTCTAATTTGGGAGGGGAGGTTCTAAGCAGGCAGTTCTTAAAATTTTTTCATCAAGTCATGGGTATCTTCATGTAAACGTCCAAGAGTAAAAGATCTCTATGAAAACTCAGCAAGAAGTGCACAAAAACAGCTTTTTATCCTTAAATTTTTGGCCATGCTTTGTAGCATGTGGGATCTTAGTTCCCTGACCAGGGATCAAACCCACTGGACCACCAGGGAAGACCCACACGAAGACGACTTTAGATTAAAATCTAAAGTCACAGAGAATGCTTAGCTTATGAGCTCCAAAGAAAGCAATGGAAAATGTGAACAAATTCTCAGGGTGATTCCTAATGATGAGGATTCCATCTCTACTTTAATTTCCTTGATTTGTGTTTAAGCCAACACCCAAGTCATGATTCAACACTAATCTCCTTCAAGCTTCACAGAGCATAATCTAAACCTGCTCATTCTACCCCAATATTTCTGAGGCTTCCACGGTTCCAATTTCAATTTAGTCCTCAAGTGTGGGGCACACCAGGAGAGATGTAGAAATGATGTATCCTGATGACGATGGCCAAGGGTAGATGAAATGCCACCAGGATGATGAGAATACGTTGGTAGGCATCCATTTGCTTCAGGGTAACAAAAAGGTTCAATTTATAGTTGTAGAAACAAAGAAACCAGAAGTTTAAAAATGCAGTCATATACACCAATAAAAACATTTTTTTAAAGGCAGTCCCCAAGTGGTGCTAATGGTAAAGAATCTGCCTGCCAGTACAGGAGACGTAAGAGATGCAGGTTCGATTTCTGGGTCGGGAAGATCCCCTGGAGTAGGAAATGGCAACCCACTCCAGTATTCTCACTTGGGAAATCCTCATGGACAAAGGAGTCTGGTGGACTACAGTCCATAGGATCACAAAGAGTCGGACACAATCGAAGCAACTTCGCACAGTAGGCATGAAGTACTCGAAGAGCTTATACTTGGTCATTTTTCCACAAAGCTCTGAGAAAATAGAACTAAAATATAAATATGCAACAGGATTTGTGCAATAAGTGATTTTAAGAAAACAGAAGTTTGAAAAAGATGGAAGAGACATTTAATATTAATCCCACTAGGAATATTCTAATTTTCTCTGTATTTTTACTTTCCGGGCATCTGATACACTTCTTTCGTTACAATAAACATATCAATATCTGCTTTAAAACTTATCATCCTTCATTTCCAGTGGCTTCTTGTGTTTTCCTTTTCATGATTTATTTCCTTTCTTTGTGGGCAAGTAAATTATTACGGTCATAGGTACTATTATGAAACAAGAAGTAGCTTGAAGTTAAAATATTCACATATTGCTGCCTGTTTTTCTGACTTGACTGTTTCAAGCCTGAGTCTGATCTCTTCCTTTACTTCAGAGTCTGGGAATGACTCCTTCCTGCCTTTCCCTGGCTACATAACTCAGGCAAAGTTACGTGTCAGTTCTGACTCCAATTTTCATGAAACTCCTAGACTGTGGAATAGAATTTGGACCCTTAGCTTTTGCCCCCCTGAGGTCCAGGAATAGGGGTGACCGTGGTGACATGATGCCCAAGCTAGATTCAGGTGAAAGAGGGGGTCTCTGGCGTCTGTGTAGCATCATAATGAAGGTCCAACAAAGTCATCACTTCTAACAGTTCTCTTGAAAATTTGCCTAAGCAAGGGACTCTTTCTTCACAGTTCAATGTAGTCCCATTTCATTTCTCACTATGGGTCTTTTCAATTTTTGTTTATACTCCACACACACACACACACACACACACACACATCTTTGGTTGTCACCTCCCATCTCACTTCCAGCCAGATATCTTTTTTTTTGGTAGGTTTTCATTCAGTGTTTACTAATTGATAGAAGCCCTGCTTCACTATTTCCATTTTTAGAGTAAATGCAGGTCCACCAAATACTATAAAATCTTTGGGGCTAACTATGTTGAGGAACTCAGCCTTTTTCATATCATTGAATGATACTGTGGCTCATATGCTGTAAATCAGACAATACCCAACAGGGTTTGAGGCTCCATATTTATTCACACTAAGTGGAATTAACCAAAACCATAAATAGCCTCACATCAGTTTGCATTTTTTTTTAACCAAATGAATTTGCTACAAACTTATGAAAAAAAAAACCAAAAACCCAACCTTCTGTCTTGAGAGCTTTTTGTATTATGAAAATGAAGATTTAGGATTGTTGAGCTGTATTATGCCCTGTAAACTTGACATAATTAAAAGAGAACGGGGTATTCTAGGAGAATTTGGTTATTTGTTGTTTAAAATGCCTTCTTTTTTTTAACTTTTGAGAGTACAAAGACAAATTCATAGGTGGTATAATGAAGGATGGAGTCACTCAAGTAAGCAGTTGAGACCAAACCAGAAAGAAAACGAAGCAGGAGGAGCATGGGGTTTAGGGGGCTGAGGCGGGTAGAGAAAGAAGAAAGCCCAAATTAGATGGAACAAAGACAAAGAAAAATATTGGCTGACTGGGATAAAGGGAAAGTGATAGAACTTGGAGGAAAAAAGGTAACTTTGACGGCATAGTCAAGAAATATTCTTAAATATTATTCTCTTTTTTAAAAAATATTATTTTCAAATGTACACTTTAAACCTGCGAACATATATTCAGGTAATAGAAAAATATCCCAGGTCTGGTCATCCCTATTAGTCGTCATTGTTTTTAATTTTTCAGTGTTCCATTAGGAACTATTTTCAAGGATAAGCATTATTTCTTATAAGATTATTTCTCCTTGGAAAGCTACGAGGCCAAAAAGCCTGTTGGAAGTTAGAAGTTAAGGGGTTCAGAGCGCTCTAGCACTGTTCGTTAAGGGCAGTAAATATCATGATGGAAAGGTAGGGGGAAGTTGCCAGCTCTCTAATTTCCAAATGTAAGAAAACCATGGGTTTTTATTTCACATCGGATTGGTTCTTATTCTCAAGCCATTTGATACTAACTCAACTGTTTCTTACATTCAAATTGTTGCTTCAGTCAAAATGTAGTCAGCTCTATGGAAAAATGTGATTAAAAGAAAAGAAACTGTCAGGGCTTGCCTGGTTTCCCTGGTGATCCAGCGGTTAAGACTCCCGAGTTTCCATTACAGGGTACATGGGTTTAACCCCTGGTCAGGGAACTAAGAGACCATATGCCTCCCAGTGTGGCCAATAAATCAATCAATAAAACAAAAACAGCAAACAACAAAAACCCAGTTACCTATAAAAAGTAACTCCTGCAGTGGGAAAGGATGAGGTTTCATTAAAAGAGAGAAAGCATTTTTTCTATTTTTCCATTCTTCCTAATTAAAACAAAAATTTATTGATTTTAATTGGAGGCTAATTACTTTACAGTATTGTGGTGGTTTTTGCCATACACTGACATGAATCAGCCACGTGTGTCCATGTGTCCCTCCATCCTGAAACCCCCCTCACCTCCCTCCCCTCCCCATCCGCCTGGGTTGTCCCAGAGCACTGGCTTTGAGTGCCTTGCTTGAAGCAGGGAACTTGCACTGGTCATCTATTTCACATATGGTAATATGCATCTTTCAATGCCATTCTCTCAAATCATCCCACCCCTGCCTTCTCCCACATAGTTCAAAAGTCTGTTCTTTACATCTGTGTCTCTTTTGCTGTCTTTGTCTTTCTAAATTCTATCTATATGCGTTAACATACCGTATTGGCGTTTCTCTGACTTACCTCACTCCGTATATCCAGTCTTCCTTTCTAAACCAGTATTTTTGGGTTTCTCCCCAACTTTCCCAGATAGTGAAAAATCTGGGAACATCCCTACCCCAACGAACTATTCAATAAATTGTTTCTTTTATAGGAAAAAGGGAAAGTAGTTAAAGAGATAAAAAGAGACAGATAACCTACCATTACAAGCTGAACCAATCACAGAATTGCAAATTCAATTTCAAGGTGAGTCTATTCCTCGGGGGGGTGGGGGCGTCTCCTTAAAAACAGAAAGCGTCTCCTTAAAAATCCAGTCGAATCGGATTGAATCCTTAGCCCCAAGCACACAGTAAGCGCGGATAGATTGATTACTTAAAAATATCCCACTTTTCCTATGCCAGGCCCTGGGCCAGGTCTTCCGGGCACAGGAAAATGTTAATGCCATTTACAGATTCAGATCCAACTTGGCATAATGTAAAGCCCAATGAATAAAGGTTTTAGACATCGCGCGAAGAACACAGCAGCCGGTGAGCAAGTAAGGTTTACATCACATTTTATGGAAGCTCTCCTTCCCATTTTAGCTCCTGCGTTCGTTCCCTGAGCAAGCGCCCTTCCTAGGGGGCGCGAAAATAGGCGAGCTCAGAGAACAGAAGCGCCGGTAAGCTGGCGGGGAAAGTTAGGAAATAGGGACAACTGGGGGGTGGGGGGGAGATGACTTACTCCAAGACTAGGTCCATCCTGAGTTTGAAAAGAGAGTACTTTTGTTACTTTTCTCTGTGTTCCAAATCCCCGGGATGAGAAATTGGCGGGGCGGGAGGGGGCGTGTTACATCACTGAGAGAACCTCCCTAGGATCCAGTGGCCACATCCCAGGAAACCCAGGAATCTACAGCTGACGCCTTCTAGAAAAGGACCCACCCCAGCTCCCTAAGAAAAGGAAGCCCACGTGACGGGCGGGGGCGGGGGCGGGAAGCAGGCGACCCCGGAGCCAGCGCGGCCAGGGGCGGGGCCGGGGGCCCCACTGCTTCGAGGAATCGCCCGGCGCAGCGGTTCGGGGGCGGAGGGATCGCACTGGGCTCTGGGGGCGCAGCGGTCGAGGACGGAGGACTCGCTGAGCGCGCGCCGCGCACGCGGGGCCGAGAGAGAGGGGATCCGCTCCACGCTCACCGGGCACGGGCACGGGCGGGGCGGACGCGAGCCTCGCGCGGGGAGCCGGAGCCGGAGCCGGAGCCTGACGCCGCCTGGGTGCTGACCGCTGCCCCTCCCCGCTCGGCGCCGCCTCCCGCAGCCGGGGAGGGGCCGGGGCGGAGCGAGCGAGCCGGGCAGCGCCGGGGCGGAGCGGGCGCGGGCAGAACGCGGCGCGGGGCCGGCTGCGAGGGTCCGCGGCGGGATCGGCATCGCTGCGGCTGCCTACGACCCGCTCCCCGGCTGCCCGCCCCGCAGACCCACCTTCGCGGCGCGGCGGGAAGCGCGCGGAGCTCCGAGGGAGCGAGTCCCCGCGCGCGCGCGCGGCGGCTCGGCTGCTTTCCTCCGTGGGAGGTCAGGCTCCCGGCTCTCCGGACCCGCCTGGCGTCCTCGTCTCCCGCGGGGCGGGCCGGCTGCGGCGCCCGGGGCATGGCTTCGGCGGGCAGCGGCATGGAGGAGGTGCGCGTGTCGGTGTTGACCCCGCTGAAGCTGGTCGGGCTGGTGTGCATCTTCCTGGCGCTGTGTCTGGATCTGGGGGCCGTGCTGAGCCCGGCCTGGGTCACGGCCGACCACCAGTACTACCTGTCCCTGTGGGAGTCCTGCCGGAAGCCCGCCAGCTTGGACATCTGGCACTGCGAGTCCACACTCAGCAGCGGTGAGGACCCCTGTCTCCCGCCTCGGACGGCCCCGCGCCCCGCTGCCTGGACGGCTACCTCCTCTCCCTCCCACCCCCCGTTCTGTGTCCCCTGACCCTCGTCCGCCCCCTTCATGCTGGCCCTTCGCCGGTCCTCGGGCTCCAGCCAGCTCCCCGATCCCCACCCCTCCCCTCTCCCCAGTCCGGGTCGCCGAACCCAGTGCGATGCCCCACGCCCTCTTCTCCGTGGCCATTCCTCGGGCTCTGGAGTAACACGTATGCCATTCTGGGTAATTGTTAGCATTTAAGGCGAGAACCGTGTGGTTGTGTTGAAAATGCAACGCCGTCCACACCCCCGTTTAAAAAAAAAAAAAAGCGAAAGCGCCCCAACTCCACCGGGATGCTGTGGGCTCTCTGCCTTCCCCACTTTCCTCTCTCTAGGAGAAATTTGCCTGAGTTTACCTCTTGGTGCCCGCGTTTCTGTCTGTTGTCCTCCACTTTATCTGGCTTGTCCCCGATGAGTTTCGGTTTGGATTTTAGTTCCTTAAATCTTTGAGGGATGTGGAAAGTTGGGAGACGGACAGGCTTTAATTTCCTTTCCTTTTTTGGTGACACGGTCCTTGGTTAAGAGTTGCTCTTCCGTCTTTCCCACTCCAAATGCCTTCTCTGTCCTCCAGATCTTTCTCTTCTGCATGAGGGACTCACAAGATGCCTGGAAAGTTGTGGATTATTCAGGCATTATTCACTTGTGGAAGCTGCAAAGGGATGGGGTGGAGAAAGGAGAAGGTAGTCCCCGGGGGAGGTTGCTACTTTACTGCCTTGAGCCCCGGTTGCCTTCCTCTGCACTCCAGTTACGCCCTTAGCAGAAATCTGCCAAACTTCGGATTTCCTCCTGCAAACCGCTATTCCTTGCTAATCTTGATTCTTCAGCTGCTGGTGTCAGTGCAGAGAAAGGGGAATGAAAGAGGACCTGGCTGTGATTTTACACAGCTACACGTGCACCCCTGAGAAACTCATTAAATTCCTTCGTGACAGTTTCATGTCTTCTCTGGGACTCTTTATAAAGCTTTACTGAAAACGTGTCAAGTTCTAGGCAAGTTAAAATAGGGAAAAAAGCCACAAAAAATCAGATTTACTTTTGTCTTTCTTTTCTTGTTATAAGGGAAATTAGTTCACTTGCTTTAGTTTCTTCCATAAATTTGATGGTGTTTACAAAAGGCTTTTTTCTTTGATATTACCTCAAAATTTCCATTGAAGGATTTTGTCTTTGTTGCTTAATTCACTGTGGAGGGGACTGGTTGGCAGCGGGAGGTCAACATTTAGGTCTTTTAATTCTTTCAGGGTTGGTTGTTTACAACTAAAGATAAAATAAATCGGTAAAATGCCTTTCTTCAGTAACCAGGAGATCCAAATAAACTTTGGAGAGAATATCTTTTTTTTTTCTACTCCAGTAGAAATGGAAATTTATGTAGGAATGCCAGCTTCAGCACGTCTCCTTAGCAACGTGAATCCTTTGCCCCTTTCTCACTGTCTCCTGAAATAATAGCCCCCTGATTGCATAAAGACTTTTCAGATAGGTTAGAGAAACGAGCTTCAACTCTCATATTCTTTTCAGGCCCATATCCTTTTCTCTCGACCAGGAATGTGGGGAATGGGGAGAAGACAGCTCGAGTTTGTTGAGCGTCTGCAGTGTTTGCTAATTTCCTTAATTGCTCCATACCCATTTATCTCTGTTTTTTCCTCTCTAAGCTAGGAAATAGGGAGACAGAAGCTTAATGCAAATATAGTGATAATAGGACTCTGCAAGGTAAAAATCAGAGACTGGTACAGTTTTTTATATTTTTCCCTCTGAGCCCGTTATTCTATCCTCTTGCAGAAACTCCAGCATTTATTTCTTTTTTTCGTTCCTGAAAATAGTTTTCATCCTAGAGAAAAAAGGATACCTCAGAAGCGAACGGGGGTGGTGGAGAGGGTTTGGTTGGAGGCTATCTGAAACAAGTTCTTGACTTGCTTTATGTAGTAGCAGTTCGGTTTTCCTCCCCATGGTGGTGGGTGGGGAGGGTGCAGGAGGAAAGGAAACACAATATGGAAAATTGCTCCATCTCCCCACTTTACAAAGTCTGTTTTCTTAGAGTGTTTGGTAGACTTGAAGCTTCTGTTCACCAGTATTCTGAAACAAGGGGGGAAGCTTGAAGTGAAACGAGCAGTTCTTTTCTTGCCCGTTCCAAAGGGCAGGCAGCTTTTCTCAGTCTGTTTGCTGTGTTGAATAGCAGAAAGCAGGGAGGGCAATGTTTTCTCTGAAGATTTTAAGAGATCCACTTCATTGTGTCTCGAAATGAATTACCTCAGGAGGAACCACCAAGGACAGTTTTACTGAAGGCCCTTTACCAGCATCTTCAGGGCTTAATTAAAAACCTTTGTCTTAATTAGAATTAAAACTGCCGTGAAGAGGCAAGCTTGTAAATACAGAAGGGAAATTTCAGGAATGTTTCTACTGATGACAGTATGTCCTACTTAGGCCCAGTTTTTACACAAACTTTCCTCTCAGCCCTTATTTTTACAGGTGCGTTTTTAATTTTGGTACCAAATATGCGTCGTTTACTGCTGATAACCTGTTTTATGGTTTTAAGCAAAAGCAGAACCATGCCTTTTTTGTCCTGGTGTATTGAAGGTTGCGTCAGCACTTCTAGTATGAACCAGTGGGTGTCGGTCAACCGTAATGCTTTTCTCTGGTGTCCCAATTCTGTTTATGGGGGACTGCCCAGGCATTCATCTTTAAGCTATAAATTTCCCAAAAAGACCAATGAGAAAATGGCTAAAAGACTGGCATTCACAGTGAAAACACGAAAAGAAAAAAGATAAAGTATGCTTGTTAGGAAGTTTAGAATAGGTAGTCCTCACATGGCTGTCGGCCACAGAATTTCTAACGATGGTTTTCCCCACTTCTGATTTTGGCAATCTTTTAATACATCTTAAATATTTATTTTAAATGATAGTAATGTTTTAGACATTTGCTTAGTCACTTTTAGTTTCGATAACTTTTTTTCTAGAATATAATTTTTAGAGTTTCACAGCCATAGCAATTACAAGAGAAATCCTTAGTGCAAGTAGAATTACTCAGTGTATACAGAAAGCTGATACCCTAAACTTAACTTCAACCTCTTTGGGTGATTTTATGTTTCTTCTATAAAATTTATAAATACATAGCTATTTCATATAAATTAGATTGCTTTTTTGATGTCTGTGTTACTTATTGACTAAGCAAAATGCAAGTATGTGCAGATGGCCAAATGAACACAATTTACTGAGAGTAATTTTGGAATATAACAAGTGGCAATTATCTATCTTTCTGTCCACAAAATACTTGATCAGACAGTTAGTGCCTTTTTCATACAATATTGTTAACATCATCCGTGCACTGTCCTAAAAATAGCTGTATTTGTAACATGAGTCACTGGCAGTTTTGAAATGGCAGTGCAGTGTATGCTAATAACAGGTGAATATTATTATTATTTTCAGTTGACAGGGGTTCTTTTGAGAGTGCTTTGTATGTAGCTCATTTTTTAAAAACTGATATAAAAATCCACTTTAAAAGGCATTATAAGAAAACCTGTCTAAACACCTGCAAATCTTAGAAAACTTGAGGTACAGTGATTCTGAGTTCACATGTGTATCATGTATGCATATTTTAAATCCATACCTTAATTGGGAAACTGAATTTCCTTGGAAAACTTCACAATATGATTTACTCCAGGGAAGGTTCAGCTTGTTGCTTGAAATGAGTTGATATTGACGCATGTTTACAAATAGCTCAGCAAGCCGGGAAGGTCACGATAGTTACACTCTATTCTGGCTTCCTAAAAAAGAACTAGAACAAAAGAATTTTATTTAACCTATACAGCATAGACTGATGGAAAATTGTTCAAAGAGCAGCACTTAGCACTGAAACTTTCTTGTTTAATAATCCAGAGAAAACAAAGTATAACATTTCAAGATCCTCCTGGTGATTTTCTTTTAAGGTCTCCTAAGATTCTGAAGTTCCCCAGACTGACTTTTACAAAGGACATTTTAATTTGTGGGCAGATATAATTCCTCTTTTGCTCACAATCATAGAATGATTGTAATCCCCAGGGGGCCATTTAGATCAATCTTTGTCAGCTAAGGGATTTGATGAGTATGTGAGAAGCCTGGCCTTTCATAAAACATTTCAAAACCAAAACAAACAAAAGCATATTTCAAGCAATAGATTTTGCCTGCTGTCAGGAATAAATTTGAAGAATCACTTTCAAGTTTAATAGTGAGTAAGCCAGGGAACCCTGGCGGACTGTAGTCCATGGGGTCACAAAGAGTCGGACACAACTTAGTGATTAAACATCAGCCACAAAAGCAGTCCTTTTCACAGTATGTCTAGTAGTACACCGCCATTTCACCAAGTGGCCTTGGTGGTGGTGTTCAGTTGCTAGGTCATGTCCGACTCTCTGAGACACTATGGACTACTGTTCCCAAATAAGTCCCTGGATTACATAACCTGAATATCACAGCAACATTTGTATGAACTATCCTAAATTATAGCATAATCCTGAAAGAGGGCAGAGTAGTGTTGTGAAGAATACGAGGGAGGCTTTGGATTCAAACTGCCCTGAACTTGGCCACTTCCCAATCATATGATCTTATAAAACTTAACATCTTCACATGGTTTGCCATGAAGATTAAACATAATAGATACTCGCTCATTAGGATTGCATTTCTTCCTTATCATATATTCAGAGAAGCAAACCCAAAGTGATATATTCTTTTTCATTAATTGAGGACTTTTTCTTCCTTAGATGGTAAACTTTTTTTTTTCCGCACCAGATGATTAAGTATGTTGTGCATCTCAAATTTAAATTTTGAAAGGTACTACCCAGCATTTAGTCTTCCTGCAATGGAAGGCTGGCTTCCTGGTGGCTCAGAGGTTAAAGCGTCTGCCTGCAATGCAGGAGACCCGGGTTCAACCCCTGATCGGGAAGATCCCCTGGAGAAGGAAATGGCAACCCACTCCAGTATTCTTGCCTGGAGAATCCCATAGGAGCCTGGTAGGCTACAGTCCATGGGGTCGAAAAGAGTCAGACACGACTGAGCACTTTCACTTCACCCAGCATTTAACAGTGCTCTTGGTTGATCCTAATCACAAAATGATTACCTACTATCTACCTTTTATTCAGTACTATTCCAGGCTAGACATCTCACTTATTCCCAGTGTTGAATAAATTTGAAATGTAGGTAATGCTACCCCATATATTATTGTGAAAGTGAAGAGGCTCAGTCGTGTCCGACTCTTTGTGACCCCATGGACTATAGCCTACCAGGCTCCTCCGTCCATAGAAGTTTCCAGGCATTTTTGTGCATTTACCAAGTCCTCAATCAGTGGTAGAGACAGTTTTTTTCCAAGAGTGTTCCAGTTATTAAAGCTGGAAAACAAACCACCTCCAAAGTTGGTGGTGTCAAATAACATTTATTTTATAACGTCCATGACTTTGGTGGGTCAGGAATTAAGATAGGGTGTGATGAGGATGGCCTGTCTCTGCTCTTGGATGTCTGGAGCTGGGGGCCAGGGTGATTTGAGTGGCTGGAAACTAGAACATGCAAAACTGCAGGATCATCTTCCAAATAGTTTCACGATGTTTGACACATTGGTGGGAATGGCTGGGAGGCTGGACTCCGTTGGGACTGGCCTGTCTAGCATGGTGGTCTTGGGATAGTTGACTTCTTACAGGATGAGTAGTTTTCCTGAGAACAAGGGTTGGAAAAGAACCAGTCTCCTGTCAGAACCAGCCTGGGAAATCAGAGGAGCCATATGTACAGCCCAGATTCCGGGGAAGAGAACTGGGTTCTATTTCTTGATGGAGCAGTGGCAAGGTCACATTGTAGAAAAGCATGTAGGAGAGGAAATGCTCTTGGGCCACGTTTGCTAGGCTGACACTAGAGTCTAACTACAAATCTGCCTTCTTTCTTTATTGCCTCTGAAGAACAAAGACAACTACATAGCTCCTTTCTTTGAGAACTTTGAATCAATTATATAAATAATGTTTGGCTGGGGTGAAAGCTGCCCTCAACCAACACATGGCTTTAATGATTAGTCACTTGTATGGGATCACTCTGATTTTGGAAGGTAATGAACTCAAGATCCTAACCTGCCTACAAACAGACAATGCTTTCTCTGTCTATATATAAACACCTTAAGTCACTTTTGGTTTATAGTCTCAAAAGGATCAAACTGATTGAGGATGCATGTGTGCATGGTCAGTTGTGTCCGATTCTTTGTGACCCCATGGACTGTAGCCCACCAGGCTCCTCTGTCCACAGAATTCTCCAGGCAAGAAAACTGGAATGGGTTGCCATTCCCTTCTCCAGTGGATCGTCCCCACCCAGGGATCAAACTCCCGTCTCCTGCATTGCAGGTTAATTCTTTACCACTGAGCCACCTGGGAAGCCCCCATCTGGCTTCTTAATGTGATACTTTATGTTGCATGATAAAATTTTTGCCGTTTTAGAAAGTTTTGTATGAGTCTGATGAAATGGTTTGTTCATGAACACTACAATGCTGAAAAGTTAAAAATTCGAGACAGTAGTTAAATTTTATAGTGCTAGAAAGGTATGAGAGTTGCAGAGGCTTTTTGTTTGCTTTTTTTTTTTTTTTTACTATTTTAGTAACATGATTCTTCTGATAATTGCCCATATGTTGAATCACAGAATCATAGCACATTTGGACTAGAAAAGATCTTTTAAAATAATCTTGCCCAATTGAATTTATTGCATAGATTGAAAAAAATGAGGTGAGACAAAATATTAAAGACTCAATAGAGAGATTGTAGTTAGCCAGAGTATTTTTGCAGGATGGGTTTTCAGAATTTCCAGTGATGCTGAGGATAGCTATCTCTAGGTGTGTGAAGGATTGTTGACTACTGTCATGTATGGAAGGGCTTCCCAGGTGGTGGCAGGGTAAAGAACCCTTCTGCCATCGCAGGAGACATAAGAGATGCGGGTTTGATCCCTGGGTCAGGAAGATCCGCTGGAGGTGGAAATGACAACCCAGTCCAGTATTCTTGCCTGGAGAATCCCATGGACAGAGGAGCCTGGGGGGCTACAGACCATGGGGTCGCAAAGGGTCGAACATGACTGAATCGACTTAGCACACACAGCACATCATGTATGGAGCTTTGGAGGAAGAAGTTAAGGACTACTGTGAAATAGGTATCTACTTTTTAGAAGATTATTTATTTATCATCCAAGATTTCATTTTCCTATAGAATTTAAAGAGTTTTCAAATAAACTCATATATGTTAAGTCCGTTAGGTCTTAGATGTTTAGTATCATCAAATTTTACAGTTGCTGTGGCTAGTCCTTAAAAATCAGCAAAAAATTCTTTTTCTTTACATTTCTCCACGATCGTCTACTTTAAAACAACTGCTTAATTTTAAGTTGAAAACCACTTCCAACAGCCTTTGGAAGCCAGCCATGCAAGTTTCTTAAATTGACTATATGCAAATAAATTTTACTAGATCAACTTATTACTGCATTCTAGTTTTGTTTTTTAAAAGATACACTTATTTATCAAGTGACAGATTTTTCCTTAAGCAGAATTTCATCCTCACGTGTCAAAGGTCATGGACAGTTAAATCTTACCAGTCTTTTCAAAGTATTGGATCATCTCCCTTGAAAATTAGACAAGGACACCTTCTTTACCCTTTTTTTGCTGCTATATTTGTTTGGGATTTTTGAGACATTAGTAGACCATCAATTTTCTGTTCTATTGTAGTGTTGCTTTTGGCACCAAAGACTCTCATTAATAAAACAATAACCCCAACAAAAATGAAGCATCCATGGTTCCCAGAAAACAGGAAAAAAAAATCTAGATTATTTTGTCTCTAACAGCTTAACCGTTGTGAGATTTAAAATGATAGTTTAATGAGCCATATTTTCAAGATAATGTCACATATCTTGATTCTATCTTTATAAAATATATGTTAGGCAAAACGATGATACAAAATAGAAGTTAAGACCCCAAGTCAAATAGTCTCTATACATGAAAAAGCACACCCACGAAAGAACTCATAATTCCATCGAAGGATTTTTCTGTCATGTTTTATGGTCCTTAAACCAAATGTTCATTGTCATGCATAGCACTTTGTGAATGCAACCTGGAGTCTATTCCTAGCATTAAGAGGTGACTTAAAGGGAGAAGTGTCCAGGGAGGGCCTTTCCTATCTCCTCTTATGTATCCAAGGAGTTAACTTTGTTGAAACAGATTCACTGATTTCCTAGCAGGGAGTGGGTTTTGTCCTGGTACAAAGTCAGCCAGTCTTTCTGGTGGTGAGAGCAAGGTGATTAATGAAACAAACGGCTTCTTTTAAACAAGTTAATGAAATAATATAAATGTACGAAGTAGTATAAAGGAGAAAATATAAATTCACCTTTTGCAGGGTACAAAGAAGGGTGCTCATCTAAAGAAGCTTGTTGACAGGAAACTGGTGGGAGCACTAGCTTGCCAAACTTGTTCCTCCATATTTACTAGGGGTGTCGTAATACTGATCGTGGGTGACTGGCTGGCTGACTTCCATCTGCTCTTTGATTATTATTAGCTACGCTAAACCCATCACAAAAGCTTTTTAGTTGCTTAGAGGCATGTCACCAACTCCTAGTCTTGGCATGGATTTTCTTCTTGTTTTTCCAAATGACCAAGTTATTCAAATTGTAACTTTCTTAGCTTTTTTCCAAAGAATGGAGAAGAAATGATCTTTGATGTAACAAACACATCACAAGTTTATATACTATGATTAGTAATTACTGTTGAGAAATACCAGAACCCATTAGTTAATATTAGTTACCATCGAATGCAGATGTAAGCTTTTTGATGTAATACTTGGTAAGAAACAGCACTCATTAGCAGTAACGGTGTCTTTCTTTTTTGTCTAAATACTGAAACATACTCTAATAGTAGGGCTTTTGCTAAGCGCTGTATACAATGGTTTTATTTGGGGGAAGAAACACCATATGTTCCGGTATTTAGATGATAAATCATATTTCCGCCAAATTCTGTGACACAGCTGAAGTGCCCCTTTATGAAGAAAAAAGAATGTGTGTTCATCAAGCATCAACACAAAACAACTCAAAAGTCTTGAATGTAACTGTCACAGATTGAAAATTGATAGCCTGTTTGACACTCTTAGACCACCAGAATTACCACCAAAATGTTAGTAAAATTGACCTGTACTTTGGTCATTAGAATTGTTGTATTATATATTCTGATGGTTACTTGGGGTCATTTATGTGTTTAAAATCAGGTTGGTACTGTACTTTTGACCCATTTTTTCTAATCCATAAATGGGCCTAAAGAGTAAGACTTAAATCGTATTGTTGCCAACTTGATTAACATGAGTTTTAAAGTCGGTGCTTCTTTCTGACATTCCACTTAATATTCTGCAACCCTCTGCACACAGTGTCTAGACTCTGTCATTTTATGAAAGACATAGTTATTGGCCGTAAATATTTGTTTGCACGTGAAGAATGTTAGTTTTGATATTAGTTGCTTGAGAAAAGAGATGGTCATTTTAATTTTTGAAGTTAGAATCCAGACTCTTCTTTTGCTGCCTTTGTTTGTGTCTGTATCTCATGGAACAGTGGAAAATTAATGCAATGCTGACGGATTTAGGTCAGGATACAACTTAGCCGAGAAAACAAAGTTTAAAGTCCCTCAATAGTGGTTCTGGTTTTCCACTTCATCTGCCAAATGCAAACTAAACTTCAGGGAGAACTTCTGGATGACTTGTGAAGCAGTGTCAAGATCACAGGAGAGAATACTCTTCTAGACTGAAGACAATGGTTTTTATTGCAGTTATAGATACCATTTTGGTTAATATTCTTTTGCAGAATTCAAAGGTAAATATATAAGTGCCTGTCTGGCAAGTTTGAATGTAATTATAAAAGTTATTAAAATCAGTATTTTACTTTGCAATGAGAATTATAGAAATAGAATCGTGCATTAAAATATCAGAATACACTTGAGGAAGTACTACCCAGTCCAGCTGTGGGAGTTGAATTTATAAGGGTAAAAATCTGTTTCTTCATTACTTTTTAATTATATCTAATTTGCTAAAGAAGTGACAATTGTGTACTCAGGGATTTACATATGTAGAACTCATCTTAGCGTATAAACAATACCTACAGAATTAAATGAATTAGCCAGTGTTTGATGAGGTAAGGGTTTTGAAATGAGACAGGTAGAGGAAAGTTTTAGGCATTGGTGTGGTACACTGACCTTGGCTCAAAAAAGTGTGGAAAACATATCATCATTTAGATTTTGCCTTTCCCGAAAATCGGAAGTAAATTTTGACCATGAATTCCCCAAGGGAATGTGAAGTCTCCAATTTGGCAGCTGTAATGTGGCCCATAGAATTTTCATAATGCAGTAGCAACTTCAGGCCAGTCTCATGTATTAGACTGTTAAGTAAGTCAGCACAATTCTGCAGAATACTAAAGCATTTATAGACATTGGAGGCTCTGGCACCAGCTAATAAAAATACCTTGAAAGAGGATTTGAATTTAATTCCTGAGTTGCATATTAATGTTGGACTTGATGTTATGATATAAGGACCACCCAATTTTTATTCTCTTACTACAAGGGAAATTATAGCATTGTGTGTGTATATTTATTTATTATTTTTTCCTTTTCCTTTTTTTTTTTTTCCCTGTTAGAGAAAGCTCTCCCAGGGAAGTGCATACTTATCTTAAGCCTTGACTTTTGTAGGTTCAGTGCCAATGCCTCCAGAGTGTCAGTTTTGCCAAAATACTCTTAGGTGGAAGTTCAACCTGAAATGGCAGCCTCATTTCAGGTTGTATTTCCATTTCCAAAGCATCCCTTCCAGCCGGTTTGAGATCTACCGGTTTAAGGACCAAGGCTGTACATTATTTCCTCAAAACCGATGATCACTTGTTCTCTCAGGTCTTAGAAACCAGACTCCGATTTCAAATCAGCTGGCCTGACATTGAACAGTGACCAGTTTTAATTGTACAGAGCACTGCAGTTTGTGAAACAGTGCTATGGCCACTGATGTTCTGCAGAGCTGGTTTATATTCACTGCTCCACTACACTATCAGTTTATCATTTATAGAAATGGATAAAACTAATGCAGAGTAAGAAATCTCTAAGGACTCTTAACACTTCATCTGATTAAATACTGTGGGGGCTATAAAATTGGGGAACTAAGATTGATACAGAAATTAACCAATTATGAGAACTTAGATGATTTTTTTTGAAGAAATGGAGCTGAAAATTGAGAATTTTATGATATTTTAATTTTTCTTGCAGATACTGAATGTGGGATAGCAAGTATTTGTGGTGTGCAAACTTTCTAATGGAAAAAGCAATTCGCATAGAGATTTTTGGTCATTTATTATGCTATTAACATAAAATTGCCCAAGACCTATAGTATATAACAAAACATTTTATATGTATATGTTCTTATTAAATCTACATTTGCTAGGTAAGTAAATATATATCTTTGTAAACAGGAATCCCAACCTATTAATCAATGGCCATTAGTAGTTATCTGTAAAAGTATTTTTGATTTGTTTTATTCCCCATTTCCTAGTTATTGTTCAGTAAGAAAGAGGAAAATGGTATCAGACCAATCTACATAGTCCCTGACTTTATCCATGAGGCAGGTCCTAATTATTTGGACAGTGGACTCTGTTGCTATTTACTGAAAGCGACACTAGTGCTAGACCTTGAAAACTGCCCTGAGCCTTCTTACCTATGGTAGCCGTATCAAACCACTTTTTCAACCTATTGATTGATACTCAGCTGGTCAGTGAGTTAAAGCTTTGGTCCTGGGCAACCTGCCTGAGTGATTCATTCCGAATGGTTATAATGACAACAATCCCCAAACTTGGCACCGTCCACCAGGGATACAGCCTCAGTGCTTCAGTCTCAGCTTCTGGCCAGGACAGTGGCAGACATATGTGGCCCAATTCTAGTCTCTCTTGGAAAATAAAAATGACTTTTCTGCCTGAGCAGGCATAACTATGGTTGTGGCCCAAAGGGAAGGGTAGCAATATCACAACAGTGGAGATGCTGGTGAATGGTGCTCTTTTTTCACTATGTCTGAAGTGACTTTCTCATTAGCTACAACCTCAATACTTGAAGTGAATATAGGACATATAGAAGAAAATCAGAACTGGTTGTATTCATCTGCTTTTTAAAACTATTTCCTGTGCTGTAAGAGGTTCTCTTCCTAATTAGGTTCTAGTCCTTTTTAATACTTCTTATTCTCCTTATAGCTTCTATTGCATTTTATTGGCTTTCCATATGAAATAAAGTATTACTGTGTTAAGGAAATTGAACATTATATGAGATTAGGATTTTTTTGCAGTTATCTGTTGCTATGCTGGATAAGCACCACTTTGTACTCCGGAACTAGTCTATTTATCAGATTGGCTTCATTTTGAAATTATTATGTTTGAGAGCCCTAGAAGAAAGTTTAGCATTTTAAAATGATACATAGGCATAGACCAGAGGTCAGTAAACTCTAGTCTGAGGGTCAGAACCAGCCTCCCACTTGTTTTTGTAGATAGAGTTTTCTTGGCACAGCCATGCTCATTTATTTACATACGGTCTTGAGCTGCTTTCACACAGCATGGTAGAGTTGAGTAGTTAGAACAGAGGCCATGACCTGCAAAGCCGAAAATATTTAATATCTGGCCCTTTATAGGGGAAAGTTTGCCAGTTTTTTTCCTTAGTCTTGTTTTTTTACAAAATGCAAATAAATAACATATTTTAACTATTTAAGGATATTTAAAGTAGAGAAAAGTGATCAAAATTCCTGTTTTATTTTGGATTGAAAATTAGAAATATGTATGGCAATTTATGCCTTTGGGGCTATTTGAAAGAGCTTATCAGAAAAAGGCAGTCTGTTGTGCTTATATTTTTAAGATATTTTTTAAGTGAGTAAATATTTAGTTGTATCTTGATTTAAACAAAATTGATACTTTCAAAATTCTTACTTATTTAAAATAAATTGGAGAAAGTTACTAAAAACAATAATCATTTTATGAAAATAATATTCCAGCAAGAAAATGTTCAGCATTGGCTCTTAAAGTCTCCAGGGATTTGATTGATGTCTGTCTGGGTAGATTGATGTTATTATTTTCTTTGTACCTCAAACCCTTGGATAATCATGAAAATTTGATTTATTATTCAGAAATTTCAACTTTCAACTTTTCAGAAGGAATTCTGTTATGTTAAAGTACAATAAAATAATGCTATGAATAAACTTTTTGAAAGAAATTTAGAGACTTCCAAATGTAAGAACTATTATTATTTTTTTTTTATTCAAAGCTACAAGATGCTTTTATGGAACAACAGCAACAAAAAAAATCCCCATAGTATGGCTATCCTTTTAAACTTGAATTGAAAGCCAGATAAACTTTTGTTTGAAGTTATATTGCTTTGTTACAAATAGATGGCATAAAAAATGCTCTCCACTTTCTGGTGATTCGTCTTTATATTTTAAGGAGTGTGGATTTGTTCTGTTTTCCCCTTGTTTGTTTCTTGAACGCTGTGCAAGTTCTAGTTCAGTGCCAGCTATATATCCAGAATTTATTAGGAGGAGAGGATATGGAAGAGGATGCTTGAGGCAGGATTATGTAAGTGTAAATAAAAGAAGTAAATCTTAGGGCATTGTAGGTTTCTCTACTTGCCCCTTATCCTGCAATGGCAAAGGGTGCACTTTGTAAGCTTTCTGGAGGGATAATTTCACAGTGCAGCATCAAAATATCATGAGTTCTTGACTTTACATTGACTGTATTGCAATTTAACCATGGATTAAAGTCTATTCTTCTTTCTTGCACATACATTAAGGTGAGAGTCAGAAGAGGAACTTCCAAACAAATCCCACAGAAGAGTGTTCACTGTATTATTTTCTATGATGCTTCCTAAGCTGAGTGGTGCTTTTGTATATTCACTCTACTTCTTAGAGAACATTCTGCCCTTATAAAATGGAACATGGGCCAGTTTTCTGTCATACTCGTTCTAAATCTCTAAGAAGTGACAAATACATTTCAGCGAGGTTTATGTTTCATTCAGGGCGTGGTAGACTCTTTAAGTATCTGTGTACAGAGGCGTGCATGTAGTAAGTGGTCAGTATATGCTTACTGTTAATATGTGTGAGTGAAGAAAGGAGCCATTTAGAGTCCATTCTGCCACCTTGGGAATACGTATTTTCAGAAACCATCCCTATGGTGGTAAATATAACAGTAAGGTTAGAATGAAAGGAAAGAGAGGAGGAAAAAACAAACAACAAATCTTCCTGATGCTAATTTGCTGGGGGAGTTGTTTTCATGAGGGAGGAGAGAAAGGCAAATAAAAAGTTGAGAGTTGGGGGTTTAGTGCAAAAGAAGGATTTCTAAAAGAACAGCAAAAAAAAAAAAAAAAAAGTACTACAACCACTGCAACACCGTGGATGAGAATCAGAGACATAAAAGCCAGACCCAAAATAAATATCACAGAGTTAAAAGCTAGACATAAAAGAGTTGATAGTATTTACATACAGTTTAAGAACAATCAAATTGAATACACAGATAATGTTGGTTTGTCGCCCAGGTGGGAGGGTGATTATTGACTGTGGAGGGGCACAAAAGAACCTTCTGGATGATAGAAATGTTTTATATCTTAATCTGGATGGTGTTTACATGAGTGTATACATAAAATTCATCAAGTTCCCTACTTTCTGTACTTAATGATTTGTGCACGTTATAGCTCAATAGAAAATTTAATAATAATGAAAATAGGTTGTAGAAGGGGCATCAAATTTAGTCTGAATGCTTAATAGAATCCTTGGAAGAAAATCATGGCAAACCCATGGTCTAAAAACTGCTTTGCTTAACATAGGAGACTTCTGAATAAGAACATTTATAGTAATATTTGTTGCAAAACATTTCAAATCCCAGAGGATGTTTAGTATGCAGTAAAATCACATCTATTTAGCTGTAGCAAGGTGACTGCTGCTGAGCATAGTTTACTGCTTTAAAAAAGCAATGCTTTTCTTTTTTTCTTTGCAGACTGGCAGATTGCTACTCTGGCTTTACTCTTGGGTGGTGCTGCCATCATTCTCATTGCATTCCTGGTGGGTTTGATTTCCATCTGCGTGGGATCTCGAAGACGCTTCTATAGACCTGTTGCTGTCATGCTTTTTGCAGCAGGTAAATATATTCATTACTTTCAAACCAGTATTAAAGTTTCATGAACCTTTCTACCATCCTCCCCTCTCATGAAGAAGCAATATGTGGTTGCTATATTTATCTACAGGTTGAGAGGCATTTGTTATATTTTAGGGTAAATTGGCTAAAGCTTATCATAGTATCAGTTTTCAGTGTACTAAAGCATTTCACCTAACACAGTGGCAATTTCTAAAATTCTAACTAAAACATGAATAAATAGTGTCTCTTGCTAGGGCTCTTACCTTAGGAATTCCAGCAGGTGTATTTACCAATAGTCTTTCTTCACATCTAATATTTTTTTCTTCCTTTTACTGCCCCCATTGATGATCTTAAGGCAGTGTTATTTTTTTTCCTGACATAAAGCTGCAAAAGAGAAATCCAATATGTGTCCCCTTAAAGGTATACATCTGTTCTGAAATAAACACAGTTATACTGAAAAATCATGATATATAACATGAACCGTCAGGCAATTCAGTTGTGTGAGGTCAATGGCATATTCATTTAGCAACCATCTTTCTATGAAGCACAGCTTGGATCAACCCAGGTAAAATGAAAGTTTTACTAAAAGTCAGGGGGCTGTTTAGAAAAGGGGCTTATAAGGCTAAAAGCCCAGCACATTATTTGATATGGGTTTAATTTTCATTTATAAGAATCTTCTTAAATATTCTTAAAAATGACTCCAGCTGAAATACTCTTGTGGTACCTTCAATTTACCCTGTCAGTCATATCTGATTTGAAGACTGCAAAATAAGCCTCTGTGACTCTCAGTAATGAAGACACTGACAGAACCATCTAGCCTGTTAGATGGATTTTTTAAAGCTGTTTAAAGATGGGGATAGCTGAAATTTCTCAGGATTTGAAGGGTCATTGGATCTAGAAGTATAAAATCAGTAGTGTTCTGCTGCCCCCTGCTGTTTGTGTTCATCTTCTTACACCCACGAGGACTTGTCAAAATGCCAAGGTCATAAAAACAAACCTCCACAGGACTGAAAGAATGTAGAAAAAGATCTAGTTAAAATCTCTTAAGTGACTTGCTCAAAATCATATAGTAGTTATTGGTGGGCCTGGGGTTAGGAGGCTGCTGAATCTTAAATTGGTGGTTCATTCACTACTGAATCCCTCATTCATTCATTCACTGTTCATTTGGTGCCTGTTATGGACTGTTCATTGTACTGTAACACCCATAAAACTGGCTGAACAGCTTGGCAGATACTGTCTAATAGAGTAGAAAACACTATTACAAAAAATATTTTGAATTCTTAGGCAGATACCACAGTATCATTATTTTGTTGATCTCATGTGTAATAAAGTGCTCTATTGTGAACACCATGAAGATTCTCCCTAGGATTCTACCACTCTTCTCCACTTTATTTCTCAGTTCGTGGATTTACCAAGACTCTTTTCTTATTATTAGAATGAAATAAAGTAGATCTTTTAATTGTAGTATAAGTTTATCTTTGCAGCTAGGATTTATTAACATAGTGATTAGAGAGTCGATCATAATAGAATTATTTGATAAATTGTTCTGAAATGATATGATTCTTTAAAATGAATTATGTTTTGAACGATTTTTAGAATACTCATATATTTCTAATTTATGAAGATTTTAGAGGCATGGTAGGCATTCTCTTGTAAATATCCAGTATTATTGTGCTACTTAGTTACCATCCCTTTTAGCCTTTAACTTACCCCATAATGGCATATGCAGAAACTATAAAGAAGTCTGTTGTTTAACATACCTATTATAAACATCCTTACAGAAATAACTAGAAGTTCCAGTTTTTTTCTCAGAAGTTCTATATATTTTTTTCCACATATAGCAAAATTTATGAAAATGTGAAAGTACTGGTTGTAGCAGAAAACATTGTAAATGAATATAAGTTAAAGGTAATGGATTTGGTCAAAAAGTTTTTGCTTTAGCTCTCACTGCCACAAATATTAGTAAATTATAAAATATTAAGACAAAGTCCTACACCAGTATTCATATGTTATTCTACCTGCTGAGACCTAAAATGATCATTATACTGCTACATTTTGAAAATGTACATGTGCTGAAATTTAATTTTACTGATTCTCTTTTGAGACTGTGCTTATAGAAGCTTTCTTTGAAATACCCATTAGTTTAGTGTTCACTTTTGCATATAAGCAAGGTAAAACTTACTGGTTATTTGAAACATGTCATGGAAAGGTTTCTCTCTCCCGTCTGCAAAAGCTGTGAGAGTTGCGTATCTTTTCTGGAAAAGATATTTATTACACATAATAATGCATTTATGATTTGGGTGTTAAGATTAACAAAGTTGGAAAATCTGCCTATTTGAAACAATGCTAACTAAAATCACAGTTGTTTATCTTGCTTGCTTCTTATGAAACATACTTAACTCTAGTGGTTGGCTTGTCCCACCAGTTTAGTGATTCTTTGTAAATGTGTATCTGGAGCTATTTTCCCTTTTTACTCATTATGGTCTGCTTGAAAATGGTTTGTGTTTCTCTGCTTTTCTCACAATGTTTTCTTCTGCAAATAATATTAAGCCTTATCTTGGTATTCACACACATAAGGAATGATATTTACCTCAACAAAGAAGTGATTTTTTTTTTTTTGCTTCTGCTAAGACATGCAGTACATAAAGTCAAAACAGACATAGCACTACCACTTGGAAACATCTCTACACAGAACTGTATCATTAATTCAGTACCACATGCAGTGCCTGGTACTCTGGGGCACTCAGTAAATAGTTGAATAAATGATGGAAAGACGATTGAGGTGTGTGGCTTATAATCTGATAGGAAAAGACAGGCATGAAAACAACTACTAACTGTAAATCAGTGTTTCTTAATCCATTGCTCTCTTGGGAATTTATGAAACAGCAAGTTTCCTGTGACCACAAATTTAAGACCAAGACAGCTCAGAAAAGTAATAGTTTGGAAATTATTTTTCATATATTCATTTTTCATTCATTTATTTGACAAATATATGGTGGGTGCCTATAGTATGCAACTACACTATCCTGGCCTTAGATAATATACTCTTAAAGGTTTTTACTAAAAGCTGGTGATTAAGTCTTATAAACACAGGCAAACAAATTGTAAAGGCTTTCATCCTCTCTTTTTCTCTGAGGTCCTTGGTTTAGGGTGGGCTTGTACCTGCTTGAATAATGGCTAGAAGAGCTAAGAGCTAGCCGTTGCTGCAGCCCATCTAAAACATCTGTGTTCTACAACTCTTCTATTTTTTGGTCCTACAAATTTAGAGTTCAGAATAATATATTATTTATAATAATAATGTTGATAATGATAATAATTAACTGGGCACCTGCCATGTGTCATACTGCTAGACCCATGGCACATTCCTGTCTGTGCTATAACGGTCTTAAGATTAGGTATTTATTTTCTCCATATTATCAGTGAAGAAGTAGGATCAGAAGGGTTAAGTAACTCTCTGGAGTTGTCCAACTAGTAAGTCACAGAGCCAGGGTTTCAATTCAGGGTGTCACTCTGACTTGAGAGCCCAAGTGAAGTTTCACAAGTCATCTGTTTTGGGGTATGTGTAACACATAGAAAAACAAGAGCTGAATCAGCCTTGAATTTTTCACTTCACCTGTCAACTGTGTACTGTAGTTAGAGTCCATCTTATAACTCGAGTTGCTCCATCTTCTTGGGAGCAACACCTGAAGGACCGCAGCAACTCAAAGTGTGATAAAGATCACAGACTAATCAGTCCAGCATGACTGAACCCTGGTACATCATGAGACTGTGCACGTGTGACTTGCAGGATGTTTATTTTTTGTGTAATTGACAGTGACAGATAATGCATGATGAGATTCTGATCCCTGACATCTAGTTCTCACTAAAAACCTTGTGAAATTAGAAGGGTTGCCTTTTTCTGGCCCCTTTTTTATTGCCTGGTTTTGTGAATCTTTTTAGGCCTTGCCCCACTGGGAGTTAGGATGAGTCTTTTCTTCCCCCCCTCCACCATGGCCTTAAAGAAAACTTGTCTTAAAGATAAGTTGCAGAAAATTGTGAGTCGTTCATAATCCAGATTTTAAATAACAGAATCCCCACTCATTGTATTGTTAAGGATGTTTCCTTTCTGTTTTTGCTGCAGAAAGCCTCCTGTAAATGATTGTTTATGCAGGATGGGGATATTTTTTGGGGGGATCTGCACCTGCTTTCCATCTCTGACTAAAGGCTTGTGTTCTGCAGCCCTTCACGCTATCCTATCAGGAGCAGCGAGATGGCTGGAGGTATCTCAAGTCTAGATTTTGACAGACAAATCGGTGTCCAGCTTATATTTCAAACTAAAAAGGAGTTCTTCCATTCACAGATCTTTATCCATATCAAACTACCCTTTGGTTAGAACAATTTACAGTATCACCACCAATAATTCATTTCATATATGCTGCTTACCTTGAAGTAGTAACAGATTAAATTAAAAGGGAAGGAAATTGATAGCTTCATGTTAACCTTTCCTGTGTAAATGCTTTTTCTTTTCCAAATGATTGTTTCCCTTATGTAAATTTGATAGGAGACTTGGCTGGATAGTCCAATCAGTTCTGCATTTAAATTATCTTCTAAATCTGTAGCTTTTCTTTATACACCACCATTACTGCCGTAGTTGAGAGGATATCTCTTCCTCAAGTGGAACGTCTCAGTTCCCAAATTTGAATCTCCCCGTAATTTGTTTTCTTTTTCTGTTTACTTAAAACTGTGTATGTGAGTCCTTCCTTTCCCTTTCCTAGAATCCAGTTACTCAGTTTTTCTTTTATAGTCTTTCTTTCGCTGACCTTTTCCACTGACATTACTTAATCATCACTTTGCACAGGTATCCATGCCCAGACTCACCTCCTAGGGACCTGTTCTTCTCCAGTTTCCTCCCCATTTCGTCTGTCTTGCACACAAACACATGAGGTATAGTTCTGAAATACAAATCTGGTCTTATCATTTGCTCTTTTGGTTTCCCCAGAGGCAGAATCGAAGGCACGAATCAAGTGCAAGTACTTAATCTGGGAGGTAAAGGAGCAGATATGAAGAATGAGACAGGGAAGAGGAGGCAGCCGATAAACAGTACATTATCAAACCAGTTGTCACTGTAAGCGCCTGGAGCTTCATCTTCCCGGGAAAGTTTTGGAAACCCGTGTAGAACATGCCCTTCAGAGTTATCTCACTGGAAGGACTAGGGAATTGGAGTATTCATAAACCAAATTTTGATAGTCATTGGTAAGGGGTGTTGATGATGATGATGGGGCAACAGTAGTGTTAATTTCCCAGAACACTGTGTCTGCCCCACAGTCAGACAAAGTAGCTTTAGTGGCCAGGGGACAAGTCGGGCAAAGAAGTGTAGGTGCTGAAAGTTGGAAGTCAGGCTGACATGTACCGGAATGATGAGAATGAGATTGTATGGATAGGGTACCAACAGCATCTATAGTTCAAATAACCTCTGAGATGTCTCCCTATAGAAACCAGTCTTATTATTTTTATGACACAGTAAACCTTTTATAGTCTAAACCAAACATCTCTGTGTGACTGTACCCTTCATTCTATCCATGTGAGTTTTCTATAGGCACACTGTCTTATATCTAAGCTTTATGCAAGCTGCCTTTTCTTCCTAGAGGTCTTTTCATCTTTCTCTTCAAGAACAAGTTCAAATAGTGCTTCGTCTCTGAAGTCCTCCCTTCTTTCTCCAGGCAGAAGTGGTACTTGGAGTATCATTAGAGCTCAATAAACGTGATGAGTGGATTATAGAATGGATTATAAGTGAGCATGCCTCTACTACTACTGTTGAACGCATTTGTTTGTATCTGTGTGTCTGTGTCCACGATAGGGTGTGAAATATCAAAGGACAAGGGTCGTGTCTTATCTATCTTATCCCTTTCACCTAGAATACAGTGGGCATCCAATAAATATTTGTTGAAATATTGAAATATCCCCATGTTAGAGAATATTGACTTTCAATATTGAGTGTTTTGAATATTTCAGTATTGAAAACATTAAAAAATATCCCCTTAAAGAAAACTAGAAATAACATAAGAACCTCTGAGTTCTTGTCTTGTTTCTGTCTGCACAATTTCATGGCTGGTAGTTTTGTTGCTTCTTTTCCAAAAAGTAGGGTGAGGGGATAAAATGAACCTCAAATTCCCTTCAAATTCTAAAATGCTGCACAACTTTACTTTATGCCTCTGAGATAGAGCATAGAAAATACCACACAACCAGCATCTGTTATGTTTCATTGGTTGGTGGTAGAGTATGGTATTTTCTTGAGTTCTGGACTCTAGATTTGTTTGCAGCTCACCAAAAGGCAAGGAGACATTTTAACCTGCATCTGTATATTGTATTAAATGAAGAAAATCATTTACAAATGCAGGCTTATATTTCTTTCTCAATTTTGCATTACACACATTTTTCTCAGTGATTCCAAAGAGAGTAAAAGTAATTAAGAAGCATAAAGCATTTTAGGGTCATTTTCATCTGGCAAACAACACAGTAAAATTCTGTCTCTAAGAAAGCTGCTCAGAAGAGTGGAGGAGGCCAATGAAGCCTAATGGAGTTGTATTTCTATTTTTCCCACTAGAGGAAACCATATCTTTGTATTATACCATGGAGGCCAAATATTTGCTAAATAAAACACATTGAAATGAATATTAAAAGCAGGCTAGGTAAACACCTCACTCCAGGGACTGACCGATTGACAAAGAAGCAGTATAATCCTTTTAAAACATAATTCAGATCAGTTATTACTTCTCTGCCCATACTCCTCTTGGAGCTGCTCATCACATTTAGAACAAAATCCAGACCCCTGACCATGGTTCACAAGACCACTCCTGAATGGTCTCCTGGCTGTCTTTTCCATCTCATCTCATGCTGTTCCCTTCCTTGCCCTCTGTACTGCTGTACTATATCTGAGCATCCTTACTGATATTCCACTATACATAATGTGCTCCTTCATTTGTTATCTGCCTGTGCCCTCTCCCAAGGATCACTCAACTCCTACTGTATTGACCCGCACCCCTCACTTCATTCAGGTCTGTGTTGTAATGACTCCTCCCCAGAGGGACCTTCTTCAGGTCTCACCTAAAAGAGCAGCCTGCAGCTCTCTCTGTTGGGTTCTTGCTTTCTTGTATCATCACGTCTTTTAGCAACACCTGCCATATTTGTATTTCTTTTTTTTTTTTTAACTCTCTTTTGTATCTGTTTTATTTTTTTTTTCTATTATTATTATTATTATTATTTTTATTAGTTGGAGGCTAATTACTTCACAACATTTCAGTGGGTTTTGTCATACATTGATATGAATCAGCCATGGATTTACACATATTCCCCATCCCGATCCCCGCTCCCACCTCCCTCTCCACCCGATTCCTCTGGGTCTTCCCAGTGCACCAGGCCGGAGCACTTGTCTCATGCATCCCACCTGGGCTGGTGATCTGTTTCACCATAGATAGTATACATGCTGTTCTTTTGAAATATCCCACCCTCACATTCTCCCACAGAGTTCAAAAGTCTGTTCTGTATTTCTGTGTCTCTTTTTCTGTTTTGCATATAGGGTTATCGTTACCATCTTTCTAAATTCCATATACATGTGTCAGTATGCTGTAATGTTCTTTATCTTTCTGGCTTACTTCACTCTGTATAAGGGGCTCCAGCTTCATCCATCTCATTAGGACTGGTTCAAATGAATTCTTTTTAACGGCTGAGTAATATTCCATGGTGTATATGTACCACAGCTTCCTTATCCATTCATCTGTTGATGGGCATCTAGGTTGCTTCCATATCCTGGCTATTATAAACAGTGCTGCGATGAACATTGGGGTGCACGTGTCTCTTTCAGATCTGGTTTCCTCAGTGTGTATGCCCAGAAGTGGGATTGCTGGGTCATATGGCAGTTCTATTTCCAGTTTTTTAAGAAATCTCCACACTGTTTTCCATAGCGGCTGTACTAGTTTGCATTCCCACCAACAGTGTAAGAGGGTTCCCTTTTCTCCACACCCTCTCCAGCATTTATTTCTTGTAGACTTTTGGATAGCAGCCATCCTGACTGGCGTGTAATGGTACCTCGTTGTGGTTTTGATTTGCATTTCTCTGATAATGAGTGATGTTGAGCATCTTTTCATGTGTTTGTTAGCCATCTGTATGTCTTCTTTGGAGAAATGTCTGTTTAGTTCTTTGGCCCATTTTTTGATTGGGTCATTTATTTTTCTGGAATTGAGCTGCAGGAGTTGCTTGTATATTTTTGCTAATAATGGACTGCCTAACCATGAGGGTAGCAACTTGTGTTACCAGTGCCTTAAACTGCATCACTTTAGAAACATTCAAATATTTGTTGAATGAGTAAATGAATTTTACTATTCCTAATGCACATTCATATTTCAATCATATCCTGGCAGGATCAGTCATAATTTGACTGGTGACCAGAGTATAGAAACCAAAGGAGAAAAGTGCTGTTTTTTTTTCTTTTCAACTTAGTAATTTTGAAATATTTTTTTCTGTATTTCTATTTCACAGTTGATACTAATTGACTTCTTGTTAATTTTAAGACATTTGAAACATGAAAGCACCCTTTCCCTCACAAAGGCACAGACCTAGCTGAATGTTTTTAAATTAATACACATTTAGCACTTACTGGCTGGAAATAGAAGTGTAGATTATATAATATGCTGTTAGCTGTTCTAACAATGACTTAAAACTTTTTCTGAGATTTTTAAACTATAAACAAAGTGCAATTTCTATTTTGAATGTTGAGAGATTCTCTTTTTATATGGACCTATTTGTCTATCTACTCTCAGTAGTAAGGACTTCCCAGGTGGCTCAGTGGTAAAGAATCTGCCTGCCAAGCAGGAGACACAGGTTCAATCCCTAGGTCAGGATCATATTAAATATGTAGTAAATTTAGTATATTTACTCATTCAACAAATACTCGCATGTTTCTAAAGTGATGCAGTTTAAGGCATTGGTAACACAAATTGCTATGCTCATGGTTAGGCAGTCCATTATTAGTAAAGAAATACAAAATATGGCAGGTGTTGCTAAGAGATGTGATAATACAAGAAAGAAGAACACAAGAAGGAAGGAAATGGCAACCAGCTCCAGTATTCTTGCCTGGAAAATCACATGGACAGGAGAGTCTGGCGGGCTCCAGTCCATGGGGTTGCAAAAGAGTCGGACACAACTTACTGACTAAATAGCAGACAACACTTCAGTAGTAATGTGGAAGTATGGTAGGCCAGTGCTGGCCCAGAGGAGTGTTGAGCTACATAGCAAAAATGTTTGGAATTCTTCTATCTGGTTTCGGAAAGGTCACGCCACTCCAAGTCTGAGCCTTATTGAAAGGAATGATTTTGAGGAATCATGCCCTCATGAGTTTTCTGTATTTCATCAGTTTTATGCCAGAGACAGATGACTGTTACGTAGACTTTCTAGGAACATTAATCATATTGGTAATAATGATATTTTACAGGTACTGAGAATAGATGAGAGTAGATTTTAAAGCATGAAATTCCAGTTTAATTAAACACACTATCCATCCTGCTGCTCTTTTTTAAAAAATGTAATAAACTGTATCATTTTTTACTTTTTCAAAGTTTATTCTTGCCTCGTACACATTATTCACATTTTTGTTGTTGCATTTTTGGAATTTATGGTATTTTGAAGATGAGTTAAATAAGAATCATTTTAACCCAGAATTTATGTTATATATTAGGGGTGGGCAAACTTTTTTTATATAGGGCCAGACAATAAATACTTCTAGCTTTGTGGGCCACATGGTTTCTGTTGCATCCACTCTACTCTGCCATGGGAGTATGGACAGTACATAAATGAATGAGCCTGTGTTCCAGCACAACTTTTTTCAAAAATAAATAGCAGACCAGATTTGGTAGTTTGCCAACCCATTTCACATACTACTGTATCTCAGAGTTTTCAGGGAGAAGATTGTCTCTTTCTTGAGAGTGGGAGCCATCATATAGTAGAGATGGATCTATAAGGCAGATGCATCCCATAAATTCTCGTTAAATTGATTGAAATAAAAGAGAAATTATGTAGCAGTTGCAATGTTACATATAATAGAAGGTTATGACTTTGACTGGAAGATATCTCTTGTGTAATCTAGTGTCTCATATAAATATTTTACTAAGTATGACTCATCACATTTCCCTGTTAGCCCTGACTCAGAACTAAGATTTAACTAAGAAGTAAGAGCTAAGTTTTGTGTCCTATTGTGATAGACATCATTAGCTTAGGTTTTCTAGTCTGATTATGTTCCGTGCCTTCAGAGACTTTATTCTTTTTTGAAAATGAGTGAGGTATAAATATATAAATGTCATCTGTTATATCTAATAGGGTATGAGTCGGTGTGGCTTCTTGACAAAGATTACTTTTGAACCCATTTTAAAAGATGAAAGTTATAAACTAGATGAGAAGAAAATAATAAAAATAGTGATATAAGTAAGGACATCAAGGTAGGATTTTCTCGAGTATTGGGCTGAGTTAGATGATACTGTGGAGTGACAACAACAGAAGTACACCTTGAACCACAAGTACACCAGTTTAATCAGTACAGATGAATTCAGATTCCCCAGTTTCTCAAGAGTATAAATAAATAACAAAGGTTTTTAGCTGGTATTTGGGGTCACTATTCTTGGGAAGCTATTTACAAGTTTTATATAGTAAAACAGTTTACCTAAACTAGTACTACTTGCTGTAATAGTGATAATTATATGTGTTTGTAAACTGAGAATCACTACTTTGTATGTTCATATAAATTAGTATATTACACTAATTTCATCAAATACTATTATAGTAATTTGCTAATTATTACTAGAGTAAAGCTTACTGTACTGTGAAGTAGTGTTAAACAGAAAAAGTCAGTATTTTAAAGTATACCATCTAGAATAAGCAAGGCTTCAAATTTTTTGACTTTTTTGTTTAAGTGTAATTCTCATACATATGTATATTTGTATATCATTATATTTCCTGTAAATAACATTTTCCTAATTTTGATTTGTTTTTCTTCTTTCAGTTGTTTTACAGGTTTGCAGCCTGGTTCTTTACCCAATCAAGTTCATTGAAACTGTGAGCTTGAAAATTTACCATGAGTTCAACTGGGGTTATGGCCTGGCCTGGGGTGCAACTATATTTTCATTTGGGGGTGCCATCCTTTATTGCCTGAACCCTAAGAACTACGAAGACTATTACTAGAACCAGTAGTCTCAAATTAAAAAAAAAGTCAACCATCCAACAAAAGGATTACGTCTGCATTTTTTCTAATTCATCATTTTCTAAAACACTTGTGGAGCATCAAACAATTTGCTCAGTTGATTTAATATCTTTTGCCTTTTGGCTGTCAACATCATAACCAGCTTTTACATCCATTTTAGGGACCTGCACAAATTAAGAGAGCTGATTAGACATAGGCAAATGCTGCAAACTTCCAATATATTCATGTCACTTTTCTTGACAAGCGAAGGGTCTATATGACAGCAACCATTGTGAGAAACTAGTTGGAATGAGAAATGCCTGAATTTCCTATTGCCTGCAGGGGAACAGCTGGCATAAGCAACATTTAGAAGTTCCTTTGCGCTGACAAGGATTCCACTGTTAGAGTCCTTATCGCCTGCTTATCCCATCCAATGACTACATTGGTTATTTGCTTGAGTGAACTCTTGAAAAGTAAACTTCCCTTCAGCATCTAATGGGGGTTCTGAATGTAACTGGGTTAATGATACATATTCCACCTATGTTTTAATGGGAGGTTATGCTTTGGCAATCAGCATCTCGCTGGGAAGGTAGTCAAGATTTGGAGACATGTGCATTTCATTATGTGGTTAGAAATTGTGCCTCAGCCATATCTAGAATGAGGAAAAATTGAGAATCTCTATTTTCCCTGGGGCAACTAGAAAGAAATATGCATGATTGCTTTTGTCCTAAGTACCCTTTAAATCACTTACCAAACATTACAGCAAACAATTGTGCATATGTAACAAGCTTAAGTATTTTTATAGAAGGTGAGCCATTAGTATAAATGGTAATAAGTTGTTCCCTAACCCTACACCTGCATTTGCCTATTGCACATAAAATTAATATTTGCTCTAGTGAAGTGATTTGAACACTAACCTTGTACACGTTGTTAAGAGGCTTAGATCAGTATTCACACTTATTTACTGTACAAAAGTGCATATACCTTAAAGCTTTTGCTCTATGTTCTTATTGGAAAGTGTTAAATAGAATTGTATAAGAAGAAAAATTGAAATGGTGTTAATCTGAAAATTAATGATTCTTTTGTAAGCACTGTAGTTCAAAAGAGTGTAGCAATTAGGATGGTCATTTTGTTTAAAAGTCATTAAAATAGAAGGCTTCTTTTTTTCCAAGTATTTTAAATGTCTTCGTTAAAAAAGGAATAGTGATAGATTTATATAATTGTCAGTAGAGGAGTAGAATTCATCTGGTTTTCATCTGGTTATCACCTGGTCCTCTGAAGTTAACTAATGGGCTAACTGATTTGTGCACACAATTATGATGGATTTATGGTAAGGGAATCATTTATTGATTGTTCAAATGGAATAATAATAAGGAATAAGTTTGCAGCAAATCTTACACTGCAAACTTGTGTTAATCCTGTTTAATATACAAATTTGGATAGTTTAATTATAAACATATTTTTATAGCAAATATACAGTTCTAATATAAAAGTTATAAATAATTATTTTTGTTAACAAGGACACTATTTGGCCCTCTTGCAGAAAGAAGCATTGGAGAAACCATTTAAAAAATACCTATGTTCTGTTGTATTGCAAAATCCATTAAGAACAGGACTACATCAATAACGTTTAATAATTTGCTTTACCTCCCAAAGCAGAGTTCTGCTTTCAGCTTGTCTTAAGAACTGTTGCCAAAAACAACAGGAAAAAACCCACTATTTTATTATTCAAATGCTTAAAATAAAACCTCTTATCTTGTGACTTTTCTATGGAATCATGAAGTAAATTTGAAGAACCAGGCTTATTTTAGCAATGACAGACAAAACTAATTAAATGCATTCTAGAGAGAAACCTTTATAAAAGTATATAATCCTGTATAGACTCGTAAGAAACTATAAGTGGACATTTTCCGGAAAGATATGACTATTCTAGAATCTTTTGAAGCAATTTTCTTGAGAAATAGTAAAATCTGGGCCAGACTGTCTTATAGTTAATTGCATATTATCAGAGCAGCATGGGAAATACGATATTTGTTGGATAGGGATTTCGGCTACTAAACACTCTCTGTTGTGAGAGAATCTTTTTATTCCTGAGTAATGGAAGAACAGTACTTTGATGCTGACATCAATGGGGCACTTTTCTTAGTCCTAGTAGAGGATGCAGTGTGCTGTTAGACCAATATCACATCTCCAGTCTTGATCAAGTTTTCATTCTCTGTCCATTTGAAAAACCTGGAAGTGACAGAATATGGTATAGGCTAAGGCACACATATTTGCAGTTTAATGAAAAGTAGATTTCTTATATTACTTTTTTTCCCCTTTCCAGTGAAGAGCCCTTTGCTATATTTCTACCATCACTAATAGTTGAAAGTGTTTCATTACTAACAAGTTCAGTACAACCTGAAAGTTATCATGGCTCATTCAAAATACTGTTTTGTCTATCAGAATAAACACAAGTGAATTTTTCACCTACAATAATATTATGTCTTTGCAGCTTTAGGTTTGTTTATTGTTTTCTTACTAGCCAAACTATTAACTCTGATCCCATTGTTTGTCAGGGAGAGAGAGATACGCATACCTACATACAGCATAAAGGACTCAGCAGGGCTAGCTATTTGGATTTCTTGCACAGCAATTTAGCTTTTGTAAGTTCAACATGTAAATTTTAAAGACATAAATATAGAGAGACCTATGTGTTTGAAATATAAATGATATATATGGATTAGCATGTAACTGTATATTATTAAACATGAAATGAGCTGACTGGTAAGTGATGTCTAATTGTATGGCTAGCAATGTAATTTATTCAGACTGTATTTTTGTACAGAGCAGCACACACTAACCTATGCCTCTGTGTCCTCTTTAATGCCTAAAACTGTGCCTAGAAATTTCATCTGTCTTAAAAATAAAATATACTCCATGCTGTTTATGCTATTAGTTTCTCTACTGCTGTTCTATATTTATTATTTTAAAATATATGACATGTTTACTACTTAAATATGAATTCATGGTATTCTGGTTATTTTTTTAACAATCCTTTGGGGAGATCCTGTTTATCACTCCAGTGGTTTTTGAGTTTGCAGTTTCACAATCAGTTCTTCATTTCATGATTTTTGTAGCTGACATGAAATTATCTATGTGGAAAAAATAAAAATAAAAGTGGCTTCCCTGATGTGGTTTGACTTTGTGTCTTTTCTGCTGTGTGGACTCTTAGTAAATCTATGAGATATTTAATATCAGATATTCAAAAGTATGCATGTTTAAGTTATATTGGGTTGGCCAAAAAGTTTGTTCAAGTTTTTCTGTAAGATGTTAACAAAAAACCTGAATGAACTATTTGGCCAATCCAAATAAATTCTAACACTTTCACAAATTTTCTACCATTGTAGAAATTTTCCTTTTCAATGACCTTATTCTACTTTGATGGAGTAGCATCATTCATTTGATGTATTATATTTTCAGTATAAAGAACTTTCATTTTCATACAGAATTCTCATGTCCAAAACACCTTTACAAACATCTCTAGCCTGGTAATTATCCATGACCCAGTTTCTATGAATTTGGAAGATATGGAGACATAACTTCACTAGGATTTGACAAGGGAAAATTCACTGCCTTCAGAGATTTCGTTGTGAACATGAAATAGGAAAACAGTTTTAATTTGCTTTGCCATAATGGCCATATAATCAATTTCTGGTTTGTTTTTTTGTCAGGCCCATGGTTTGTCAACAAAATGTTCCATTTTGGTAGTCTTTTAAGTCATTTTGGTTAGAAAATGAACTGATAATGAAATTATTTTGTATTCTGTAGAGTAATCCACTGAATACCTGGATTTTTAATTTATTGATCAAATTTTCATGTTATGACCTTCTGTTAATAGCTTTTTAGAAGTGCAGTCTTAAATGAGATAAGATGAAAGGAGCAAATAAAAATGAAAATTAAGCTCTTAGTATTTTCACAGGAAGCACTAATTTATTTGAATAATTTAACTTGAATGACTTCTGTGTCAAGTATTGGGGACACAATGTCATAGGTACTTAATGTCAAAGTTAAAATTAGACTAAGTAACAAAACTCCATGTAATAAATGCCAGCAACTTTTCTGATTAAATGCAGGTTTGCAGACTATTCAGGAAGTCCTCACATTTTTAACAACTACTAGATGTTGCTATGAGCAGAGGATCCATATATCCATACTTGGAAAATCTGTTTTCCAAGAGTCACCAGCTAGGTGACTCACATTGATATTCCAGCCGTAAGTCTAATGGTTCCAAAGTGTAACCAAGAGAACAGAAGCTGAGCTGTTCAAGTGGAAGGATAATATGTGGTGTTTCAAAGCCAAGATTAACAGCACACAAAGAATGGTGTTCTTTGTAAAACTAAAACTGTGTTGAGTGGTTCACCAGAGAAACTCAGTTTTGGCAAGCAATTATTTTCAAGTTGAATGACTTCATAGAAATAGTGATTATAAAAGAAGCTTGGAACAAGTACTGGAAAATGTCATCAAACCAGCAAAAACCTTGAACAGTTCAGTTTCTGCATGTGACATGAATCAATGAAGAAAATAGTATCTACACTATATATGTATAGTATATATATATATATATATATGTATCTTATATGTTTATATAAGTATATAAAGTTTATATACCAATTTTGACTTGAGTGAGGCTGTTCTGTGGGTGACCTGAAGGCATTTCTTATACTACAAAAGAGAGACAGGCATAGAATTAAAACATTTTACATATATGTGATGATGGTATTAAGACTGCCCCTTGGTTGCTTTGAATTTATCATCATAAAGGTAAAACAATATCATACAACCTATTTCATTTTTTGGTAAAAATATAGTTCACAATGAAGAGTTCAAAGAAATTGTTTTAAACCAGAAGAGAAGACATTTCTCTTAAAATTATTATGAATGGAGAATTATATTATCAAAGGTTAAATGGAGGAGAAACACTGCTTCACTCGACTTTGATAATGTGTTTTAACAGAAGATAACAAATAATGCTATCATGCTCTCTCTCCCTGAAAAACTTGTGGATCAAACCATTTTTGGAGAGTAACTTCCCCCTTGTGGTCATATCACTACTCTGGTAATAATGGCAATTCTTGACATCAAGAACAAGTTTTCCAATTTTTAACTTTAAGGTGATTGTTCTTACACATTATCCAGCCATTATGTCTATGTTAATTATTTGAGTCATGGCGTGTGTGAAAGAAGCAGAATGAGATGTTGTGACCCTATGTTGGACTAGCCCGCCAAGCTCCTCTGCCCATGAAATTTTCCATGCAAGAATACTGGAGTGGATTGTCATTTCTTACTCCAGTGTCTCTTCCCTACCCAGGAATCAAACCTGCATCTTTTGTGTCTCCTGCATTGACAGGTGGGTTCTTTACCACAGCACCACTGGGGAAGCCCATGTAGTTGATTTGCAATGTGTTAATTTCTACTGTACAGTGATTCAGATATATATTTTTTCATATTCTTTTCCATTATCATTTATCACAGGATTTTGAATATAGTTCTGTGTGTATACAGTAGGAATGAAAAGTATGCGTCTCATTCAACTCCAAGTTATGGGTGCTATTCACTATGGGAACACATTTTGCATAAATTTGATATAAAAATCCTTATAGAGGCATAATGTTTTATATAAAATTTCCAGTTATATTTTTCATATAAAATTTTCAGTTACATTTTTAAATGCTTCTTAATGAAGCAGAATTTTGGAAAATCCATTCTCAGAATATTTCTTTGCAAACCTCAATATTTAGCACATCTTTCTAGCCAACTTGAAAGACATGGAATATTCTGAGTTTCTTTTCCACATTTTTTTTCAAGCATGGGTATAATTATTTTTTCCCTATTTGTATCAGAAAGTCAATAAATATTAGTGTGTATTGGGGCAGGTATTTAAGCTTTAGGAAGTTCAAGTATGATCCTAAACAGGGCAACCTCCTCCTGATGCGTCTGATTGCATGACATCCTTGAACCAGAAATGCTCTAAAAGTTGAATCAACAATTAAGACTTCTTACGTCCATTCAAGTCAAAAGCACTATTTGATTTCAGTTAGGCTTGTTTGGCTACTGCGCTGTTTGGATGGCGAAAATACATGCACACATGCAACATGCTGTTTTCCTAAAGTAAGGCTCGTTTCGATTTACGAGCATAAATACAAATTTGTGCATTTTTATATTTAGAATGTTTTGCACATAACTTTTTTATTTTGAAATCAGAGCATTCTTAGAATTATTTACAATCTAAGAAAATATACAAAGTGAGCATAAGAATTGGAAAAAATTACACACGGGAATAGGAGATCTAACGGATTTTCTGGTTTTTACTATTTAGTCAAAACTGTGTGGTATAAGACTATGCAGTTTTATGAGGGTAGAAATCTGAAAGGCTGATATCGCTGATTAGCTTTGGAGTCTAGGCTCCACTCATGATGATTTTTCTGAGAACAGAGGGCTTGGCAGGCAGCCATATTTGCACCACATGACCCTGTACCCCTGGTCAGAGGTGATTACATACATCAGAGATGGTTCCTGCCTTAAGCTAGCCCCCTCTGTTTCTCTTGCCCATTAATTTGGAATTGTTCTCTGCATGTGGCTAGTAATAAAATGCATAAACTACAGAGTTCGGGGGTATGTGCAGGGATGCAAACACAAACTGCAGAGAATAAAGGAATGCAATAGATATGAACAGAGAAGCAGTCAAGAGGGACCCTATACGATGCAGAGAGAAGAGTGAGTGGCCCTAGTTCTTAGTAAGGTCAAGCTGCCTTGTGTTCCGTGTTCTTTCAATAATTTTCTGCTTTGATTAAATTAGTTTTAGTTGGACCAATAGAACCTTTTGTTAGACAAAGCACCCTTTGTTACAGGATTCAACATTCCGGTTGTGCTAAATCTCAAAAAGAAGACTTGGAAAGTACATGAAGATTTCTTGACACACTTCCCATCCCACCCCAGGGTGCCTTAACACTCTTACTTCCCCGTTGAAATTGCTCCCAGTTGTCTCGTCACAGTAAAATGTAATGAAGTGAAAATATTTTAGTGTAAATACTCCCTTCTGTGTGCATATGTTCCCCAGGATCAAAGTCATATGCTAAGGGGGAAAGATCAATAATTATTAGATGACATGAAAACTGTCCTGGAATCTCTAAAGCCACTCATGGTAATTTTTCCCTCTTATATCTCAAATGCAGTGGCAATCCACCTCAGTCCATAAGAACTGTCATGCTGCACAACTCTGCAGAACACCATTCACATGTATTTTCCAAAAATGCTAGTCCTGCTGACTTTGCCTGTTTCTTTACACTTAATTGATTCCTTTGAGGATTGCAGTGTAATACCTCACACTCACAATATGATCAACCAAGGTTTCAATTGCCTCCACTCTGGTTCTGCTTTGCGTGCGTGTGTGCTAAGTCGTTTCAGTCTTGTCCGACTCTTTGTGATCCTGTGGACTGTAGTCTGCCAGGCTCCTCTGTCCATGGGATTCTCCAGGCAAGAATACTGGAGTGGGTTGCCATGACCTCCTTCAGGGGATCTTCCCACTTTGGCTTAGGCGAATCAAGACCAAATAGGATCAAGCATGCTGGAGTGAACGTGTTAATTGTATTTGGTAAAAGAGTCTACTCGTCCAGCTCTTCTGGAGACTTGATCTATATGGCTGCTTAAGTTAACCTAACAGTTTCAATTATTCTTGGATCATCCTTTGGCTAAAATAGTGGTTTCACATATGAAAAAAGCAGTTATACACAAACAACGACAACTGAGCCTAAGATCAAGGACTTAATCTCCCCCACATTTGTGTTCCCAACTCAACTTGGGGTTAAATGAGATGGGAAGTAACCCTCCCTCCTGCTTCTTGCTATTGTATCCTCCCAAAGGCACATGTGTGTGTGTTTTAAGAAAAGACCATTACTTGTTCTTGAAAATTCACTGATATGTGTTTCAATATCGGATGCACTATGACATAGAAAAATACCTTCAAAAAGAGAGTTTTTCTTTCTTGCAATGAGTCCAAAAATATTTAGGTGTTTAAATAATATGCTAGCGTGATTTCTTTTTTTAGTTCTTAGAGCAAATTATTGAAGGCAGTCAAATTACCTGTCATCTACACAGTCCTCATCTTGGGGCTAAGTCATCTAAGTCATTCACTTTCAGAAGGTTTTTTTTTTCCTTTTTAATTTCAAAACAAAGTTTTATTGATTGATGTGGATTTTAGCTTTCACATTTTTCTGTGATTCTGTATGACAGCAGATGGCCTCGAGCCCTTAAGAAAAACTGATTCATCACCAGAAGCATCTACTGGTATAACACAGGATCCTCACTCTTTGTGAACAATACCTTCATATTGTCCAAAGAAGTCACATGCACAGAGAACATAAAACAAAAAAACTAGTTCTGACAACTGGTACTACTGAAAGAAAGGTCACTTAAGACTTAATGAGTAGAACACTCCAGAGATATGTTGTGATTTCTGGGTCATTTGAGTTGTTTCAGTATTTGACATCACTAAATATTCTGCATCATCATTTTCTCACTTGTTAAATTTTTCAGGCCTTTAAAGACCCTTAAACACATTTAACACCAAGTCCAATCCTTTAACACATTCTTTTTTCCTGTGGCCTAAGCAACAAAAGCAATTTGTTTTTGAAATACCAGGCAACTGTCACATATCCTGGGTTAAGGTAAAACGCATGCCTTGTTTTCTATTCTTATTTGGATCTAACAATTTAAGGCAAAATAATTTGGCATTCCTGATTCCTTCATCAGGAAAATGACATAAGAATCCTCAGGACAAACATAGCATGAGGCATTTAGGAGTGCTGTATTTTACACACTATATTTAAATGCTACAGAAATAAGAATAGAGTCTTAAAAATACATCCGGTCAGGACCCACTTCCTTCTTTCTCCATTCTTTAAATGCAAACACATGCATATTGACAGCTGTCAGAAAAATAACCCTAATGAGAATTCCTCCCTTTCCCAAGGGGTGCCCTCTGCCAAGATCTATTTATGGAATAGTAGCGGGCTCCCTACTTCATTCTCACAATGTACGCTTAAAAGAGCAATTTCTACTTTTGAAGTATTGCTAAAAGGAACGAAGTCATCTTTTATCACAGTCAGGAAAGGTCAGCAAGTCAGTAATCCTCCATTCACTTACTGACAGAAATATCCTCTTTCCTTCCACAGCAGACCAGAAAAGTGATTTATTTGAGATTGGCATTAATACATAAAGTGACCAATGCACCTAGCTATGCCTGGGCAATCCCTTACATGGTCCAGAGGGTTCTTTTATTACCTGCTAAGGCTGTGAATTGAATCTGTTGGAGCAAGTATTGTAGATAGGATTCCCAATCCCCTCCCAAGCACTTTTCCATAATATCTAATCTTGGCAAAGTTGAAATATTTTCATAATGAAGACCAACAAGCAAGCTTTCTTTGATTCTGTGCCCAGCTGTTGACTTTTACTTTGCATTCAGGTGTACACAGACACACACAGAGACACATACACACACGGGCACGGACACACAGACAAACACACAGCCTATTTATGAAAGTTGTGTTTGTTTCTTGCAAACCTCGTGTTGTTTTTCAGCCCTCCAAACTAAGTTTATTGTCTTTAATATGGTCTCAATAACGTGCAAGGCAATGAGATGTTAATAAAGGTATAATCTGAGACTTCCTTGGTTGGGTCTTATAATTCAAGTAGGAAACACAAAATGTGCACATAGAAACAATAATTCTGCCTCACATGGCGATATGATTTGCAGTTCTCAAAGTAAGTTCACTAATTTTAATTGCAACCTAATATTTTATTAACAATACAGAGTATGTAGCAAGATTTTGACCAAAATTAAAATGGTTAAACAGATACACAGAAGAATCAGTCTGGGTTTTTCTGTGCACTCGTAGGCTAAATATTTTCTTTTGGAAAAAAGAAAAAAGCAAATCTCTACCTGTATAATTTAAGATACCAGGGATTGCAAGAATTCATGTACCAATAAGAAAGGAAAAAACACACCAAGATTGGGTGGAGACATGGTGTAACAGGAGTTGTTTGGATAAAACTGGGTCACCAAAAGCTGTATTAGTTTCAGTTTAAAACTAAGCAACTCAATAGAGTGGCCACAGAGAAAAGAACAGCAAGGGAAACTTAATATCTCAAACTTGGCATTGGGTAGAGAATTTGAACGACTAGTTGGTACTCATGCAAGTTTGAGGTCTGAATTCACAATTCCAGTGTGGTCCAAAAAGCTTCAAGCAGAGAATTTAATTTAAAATGGTCTCAGATGGGTAGTGCCTGAAGTTGGCTGGCAAAAGTAAGTGAAAATTCTCTCTGGAAGACCTTAACTTTGATTTAGGCTGACAAAGATTGAGGATGCAGTTGATTATAAGATGGATCCTGATTTCATAGATGTGAGAAAATAAGTTTTAGGATTAATGAAATATGGCTATTACTTATTTGTAAGTGAAGGAAATGGCAACCCACTTCAGTGTTCTTGCCTGGAGAATTCTATGGACAGACAAGCCTGGCAGGCTTGGGGTCCATGGGGTCGCAAGAGTCCGACACGACTTAGCGACTAAACCACCACCACCACCAGAAGATTTTCACTTCAGAATTAGCTCTAAGTTATGATTTAAATATTTGAGTTTTATGAAGACTTAATTGTCATATATCAGTCACTATTTTTTCATTTCTTTAATTTGGGGAGACTCATCTATATATATTCTGAAATATGTTTCCAGCCTAGCAATTCCAGGCTAATACATCATTTATTTACAAAATAACAATGGTGACAAATATTAGAGAAGACCTTAAGTAATTTATTTGAAAGATTTCCTCCATAAAAAAGCACTCATTAAAAAAGTATGATGCTTAATAGAAACTTAGGCTAAAATGGAGATGAACCAGATGATCTTATAGAGATGCTTCCAAACATGACATTCCAATTATAATTACTTGTTTGTTTAATCTTTTTCTATTATGAAATAAAATGCACACAAAAATGTACAAATATATAGACTGCAGTCATTTATCACGGAACAAACAACCATATAATTATAGCCAAGATAAAAAAACAGAAATTGCCAGCATTTCAGAGATCTTTCACTCTCCACTCATCACTGTTCCCTGAGTTCCTCCACCCTAGAGATAATCATTTCTTTGTGCCCTTTTTAAAAGTAGCTTGAGCATCTAGCTACTCATTGCTATCCATTAGTTTCATTTAGTCTGATTTTTAAACTCAGGAAAGTGAACTCATGGAGTATTTGTTTTGTTTCTGTCTTATTTTGCTCAACATTATGTTCTTGATGTTTGTTCAAATTGTTACATGTAAGTCATTCTTTGTTCATCTCATAACTGTATAACATTCCATTATATGAAGATACCACTATTTATCCATTATACTAAAGCTGGACATATAGTTTTCTTTCAGTTTGGACTATTACAAATATTTTAGTATGATTATTCTTGTACAGGCCTCTTGATAAAACTGTGCACATAATTCTGTTGTATACTTAGAACATAATTGATGGGTTGTATGGAAGTCACATGTTCAACTTAATAAGTATTTCCAAGCGGTTTTCCAGGGCAGTGGTATCAATTTGCATGCCCAGGTGCCATGTAATAAATACAGTGCCAATTTTTTTTTTCAGATTGTTTTTAGTCATCTGGTCTGTAGAAAACTTTTTCAATGATTTTTAAGAATACATAAAAATTTGCAAATAGCATTATAGGATTACGCTGTCAGGGTTAAGAACTATTGACAGGCTAGGACAATGAAGCAATGACAATAAGGTAAAACTCAGCAGGGGACTATACAAAACTACATCTTCTGAGCAAGTACAGTATAAGAAGTCTAAGTATCACAGAACTGCACATGGAAAAGATAGTGGGATTTTATGAAGGTGTGATTTGGTGGTTTAATCGCTCAGTAGTGTCCGACTGTTTGTGACCCTATGGACTGCAGCCCACCAGGCTCCTCTGCCCATGGGATTCTCCAGGCAAGAATACTGGAGTGGGTTGCCATTTCCTTCTCCATATGAAGGTGTAATTGTCAGGAAAAAATAAGTGTTATCCAAATGTACATCACGTGGTGCAATCGGCTTTCTCTCAGCAGGACTTGTGTTTGCCCTAACAAGGAGTTATCATTTTTCTCCCTAGATGTTTGTTGGTGAATGAATAAGTGAATGAATGAACGAATGAATGGTTTGTTTTCAAAGCAGAATACTAGAAAACGTGACAGTTAAGAATAAAACTCGAGTATTCTCTCTCTTTTCCCTCTAAATTTCCTTTTTATTCAAAGAAAGACCAAGAAAATTAGATGACAATCATCAAAGGAGAAGCAAATGATTAAAATAAGAGCCAGTTAAATCAAACCTAGGATTTGAGGGAGATCTTTACGAAACAACAGGTTTTGTATAAATCATTTCATTTAAATCTTGGTTATGCTTTCCAAAACAGAACTGTTTTCCTATTCTGTTTAATGCATTTCTTTGGAGCTTCTTTTTCTTTCTTTTTTTTTCTCTTTTCTTCTGTTAAGTTCATTTTTTAAATTTCTACTTATTTAAAAGTCATCTCTCTGCTTTATAAAAAGAGGACTCCTGCAGACAAAAACCTTCCAAATCAAGAAGTCCCTCTTCTGGCTATGCCTGGCTCCACTTCAGTGCACACTTCCACACAGAGTCCTGTTTGCCTTCAGTTCTCCCCATTATTCATTCCACCCAGTGCAGCATTCTAGTTCTATTTTATTTTTAAAGAAAATAATAATTTGGGGGGTTCAGTATATGTAAAAATGAAAAATTCAATGGAATTTTAAATATTCATGCCTGTAGAAAATAGTCCATGTAAATAAAGTCACACCTCATGAACTTAATGCCTATTAGCATCACCAGACTTTTCTTTTTTATGTTTATTCCAATTTCCAGGCATAATCAGCTTCTTGTTTTGCACCATTTGTACTTGCATGCCTCCTCGAAGCTGAGGAATAAATGCCCTGTTTCATTGCTATTTCCTTAGGTTATTTTGGTTCAGTGGTCTGATGTGTATAACGCTTCATAAAATTAAGAACTATCTTATTAATGCTTTCATTTCCCTGTCAGGTTTTTTTGTCTGTATGATCTATTCTACAGATTACATTTACTGTAAACTTAATCTATTATTAATGACACTTGCCAAGAAAACGGTGGCTTTATTTTTTCTGTTTACTTGGTAGTTGCCTAGCAAATAGCATCAGTCTATCACTGATTCAGAAGGAAGGTGGCACGTTAAATTTCTCCATTTATCAGTTTTCCCTGTGGTAACTGGCATATCAAAGAACAGTGCATTTTTAAATCATCTAGTGCTTGCCTGGGGTTTTAATTTTTTTTTTTTTTATGAGTTGAATGAAAACTTAGCTGGAATTTTACAGCATCTTTGAAAAGGAGTCACAGCTTCATAATAATGACATATTTTTTGGTGTGCTTTAACATTGACAAAGCACTTTAAAAAATAATCTCATTTCCTCTTTATAAGAACAAAGCCATTCTGTGTACTGGTTAGAATATGGCCTCTGGACTGAGGTTCCCTAATTTCAGACCCTTCTTTTGTCATTTACATCTGTTAATATGACCCAGGACAGTTTGCTGGAGTCTTTTCTGGGTTACAGTGTCTTCTTTTGTCCAGTGAGATGATAATAGTGCCTATGGATTTGTTGTGTGAATGAGATGAGATCATCCTCTGTATCTGTTAGTTATGTGCACTGATACACATCCTTAGTGGTATACGAGTGTAAGTTGATAGCTGGAGTTTGGCTAGAGTTTGATTATACTAATCACACCTGGTCTCCTGAGCAAGTCTGGGAATTGGCTCTGTGTCAGATTGTTTAGGCTGGAATGGACTGGGTGTCCTTGACTCTGTTCTAGATGTGTCTCATTCTCCAGCAGTCTGTCCTGGACATGTTCTCTCGGCACAAGAAGGAGGCCCTGTTGCTAAAGTTAATCGCAAGCTTTTGTCTGCTTACCCATGCTGATACTCCACCAACAACAAAATAAGTAAAGTCATTGGGTCCAGACTCCAGAGATAGGGAAGGTCAGCCCACTCTTGATGAAAAGATGTATATTGCAAAGCACATAAATACAGGGATGGGTAAAAAATCGAAGCCATCATTATAATCTACTATAACATGTAAAGCATAGCAAAGTGCATATAAGAGAGAGGATTCAGTAAATGTGAAGCTATTACTAGTAGGCTTATCTAAATGCAACTGTCATTTTTGTAGATAAAAATGATCAAATATCAGCAATTTTATATGATTCAACCCCAAATTACTATTACAACATCCTGTAAAAGGGAATTATCATCTATAATTTTCAGTGGAAGAAACTGAAGCCTAATTAATTTTCAAAATTAATCAGCTAGTAAATTTTAGCTTTTTATTTCAATGTAGTCCTCTGACTCTAAATTCAGTTGTCTTCTTTTATATTATAGCTGCATTTTGAGATGCTTGGTGATAGATAAATAATTCTAACTATAACACAGCTTTATATATAACACAGAAACATAATTTCCTAACTCTTTATCCTCATAAAACTCATGCACTGCCAATGAGTACTGATATCTGAAAAGCCTGGTCTTCTGCCAACAATAACCCCCGTAGCATTCCATCTCCTGGTTACTAGCTTCTAGAAATAGAAATGAAGCTGGTAGTAGCTAAATGCTATATCAGTACTCTCAGAAAAGCCATCTCAAAAGCACTTGAGAATTTGTGAGTTATAGCAAAATACATTATTTCATGCTCATCTTGCTTGTATTTCCCTAACCACAGTGGCTGTGGTGTTTTTTCCAAATATATTTTATACCTGTATATCATTATATTTGAGCCAATTAAACAGATCTATTATGTGTAAATATACATTTGGATTAATCTTACATATATGCCTATTACATATTAAACACTAAACTGTGCATCACGATGTTTATAGAGATGTTCCACATATTATCTTTGGGATGGCCTCTACTCAGTCTATTGACTACATTAGTAAGTAGCCAGTTACGATACAACTGATTTCCCTATGTATGGATGCAGATGAGTCAATTAAATGAACATCAAAATTAAATTATTCTTCCAATTACAAATAATATTTCATACAACTCAGAAGGAGAGAATATTTATAAAGAGCAATAAGCTATTGAAATGGCTTATTATCAGTCATATCTTGCTGCTAAATTGTTTCCTTATCTGTTAGTATCTTAGTTACAGTAGACCCAGTTGCATCCTCCCTACCTGTTGACACTAAGGTCAGGAGTACCAAAGGATTCTTCACTCTCCAAAAAACTGATAATTTTAAAACTGCAGAACTCTGTTACTTAATACTTTTGAAATTAAATGATTGCACTGATTTATTTTGTTGGTGCTGTCAAATCAGGAAGGACATATGTTTATTAGTAGTATAAAAAGCCATAGCATCTTACCAATACCAGTGGCATCCTAAGGACTCACACTTCTTAAGCATCCTGTTTCTACTCTGAACCTGAAAGCTGTGTGTATAATTAACACCTTCCATATGTCATCTAAAGAGAAGTGTGAGAGGAAGGGGACATGGCACCAGAGAGTCCAAAATTGATTCCTATTTCTGTCATGTACTGGTTGGATGACTTTGGGAAAGGTATCTATTAAAAAGTTCAGGGTCCTTGTATCTAATATTTGTATAAACCCTAGCTGACACTGTTAACCTATGACCTGGTGGCTCAAATGGTAAAAAATCTGCCTGCAGTGTGGGAGACCTGGGTTTGATCCCTGGATGGGAAGATCCCCTGGAAGAGGGCATGGTCAACCCACTCCAGTATTCTTACCTGGAGAATCCCATGGACAGAGGAGCCTGGCAGGCACAGTTCATGGGGTCACAAAGTCAGACACAGCTGAGTACTTTCACTCTAACTTTAACTCACAGTTACTTGTCGTCAGATGAGATAGTGTGTACACTGAAATGCCACACAGTTGTTGGTCAAGCTCTGATTTGCATTAAGAATCCAGAGAACTATCTGAGAGATATCTGCTTATATATCTAGTGAAGGAAAAAATGAAAAATAGCCCACACAGCCTCTAAAGCTGAGAAAGTTACCAATCACATCTTCCAATTATAGCACTGTATTTTACGGTTTTTCTTTTTTTGCATATTATAATTGCCACAAATTATTTTGATTCAAGACTATAGACTTCATTATTTTTCAGACTATTTTTACTGTGATAAAGTAAATTTATTTTAATTTTAGCTCATATTAATACACATGCTGCACACATACACACACACCTGAAATAAAAGTTTCATGAACTATTGCTACCTCTGTTGCTGTCTAGTATTTTCTACTCTGCCTTGTTCTATTGTAATTATTTTATGTTTTAAAAAGTTTAATCAGTATCCCAGCAACAATGTGTCACAACATAGGCTTTAAAATACTTTGAAGTAAAACAGATCCAAATTTAAACCCCAAATCATGCACTTACTTGCATAGAGACTGTGAACAAATTAAAATCCCAGTTTCCTCATATGTAAAAGGGGAATTATAATAGAAATAAGCATTATTTCATAGAAACATAGTGAAGACTATATCAGATAATTAATATAAAGCACAAAGTACACTAGATGCTCATTATTTAGGGGTTTCAAATCACTATCTTTAATTGCATTAGAGATAAAAGTTTGAAAAACATATTTGACTGCATTATATCAAATTCGGAAAAGTTAGATAATAATCTGGACAATTCAGATTCTTAAATTTATTTCTCCCTTTACTATTTCATGTAGAGAGAAATAAAAGATTATTTCAGGATGTTTAATATCTATGACAAAACAAACTTAATGTCCAAACACCATTGATTCAGTTTGGTGAGAAAGGCCATGAATGCCTTGCAAGCATCATTCTGGAACTTGACAAGTGCCTGACTGCACAAAACCTTTCAGGGCCCCGTCCTAGTATAATTTAACTCTGTTCCCAAAAGCTCTAAAAATCCAGGCCAACATTTGTAAACACCAGTGCACAACTGTTGCAATGTTACTTTGTTCATTCTCTTTTTTTCCCTACTCACCCTACTTCATTTCCCTAACAGGCATCAAAGTTTCAATTTTTCTGAACCTTCCAAGTGTGTCTAAAGAAATTGTATCATTCTAAGACCTTTGCCTCCCTGTGGCCTTAGGATACTTGACCAAAATCAAAACTCATATCTCAAACCATACCTCCATCTGTTTATTACTAGTGTGAGAAGCAGAAATTTAGCTTAATTTAATTTGTATTTTCTCCTAATTTAGCAATGCAAATTATTATCTTCTACACTGTAGACGCTATAAAGCACAATGCAACTGGGACCCTGTTGGCTAGCAACCCAGAGAAGTGGATCAGTGGAGATGTTTACAGGGAGGAAAATAACATACTTACTTAAAATTTCTTTTTGATTCTAAGAAAATTCCTTTTCAAATTGCAATCTACAGGTGTTTGCCTAAAGACCTTTTTAGTCATTACTGCTTTTCTTCTCTGTCTTCTTAAGTCATGCCTAGTAAATATTGTTGACAGTGGGTTTCAAAACATTCTGCTGGTAGTCCTGGGGACTATGTCCTGGGGATTGTTTATCATGTTTTCTTGATATTGTCTGAAACACAGTGTGTTTTATGGGGAAACTTGATGATTATTTAATTGTAGTGTTTCTGTTTTCACTGGGTATGCTACTAAATAGAAATGAGAGGAATACGGTCTCTTAAATAAAATTCCCCAGCAAAGGTAGAAATCTTCCTTTTTTTTTTTTTTTTTTTGAAATCTTCCTTTTATATCTCATTCATCAGGTCAATCTAAGCCCCCCAAATCCTCCTTTGGAATGAAAATATTTCATGCCTAGTCTCTGATGGAAGGTGAAATTTATCTTGATCTAACCTATTTTAGTCATTTTTCCATGAAGGAATCTTTGAAAAAAAATTTTTGTGACCTATAAAAGTTCAGGTAGTCTTAAAAATGGAATAACTTGAAATTAGCAGAAAATCTCATTAATAAAATCACTTACATGCTCTGTGTTTAATTGCAAGCCCTTTGGAGAATAGTGTCACTGTGGAATGAGATACACTCAGAGATTTTAATGACATAGACTTTAGCTTTTGATATCCTTATAAAATTAAACTCAGAAATGATCAGGAAAAGTTAATCATTCATAAAGTAGTGCCTTCTTTATGCACAGGCCATGTGTATTTTTTATTATTTTATTGCACCTTTGTACCTTTATAAAAGGCATCTAGTTCCAGTGTCTCTGGGTCAATGGTGAGGATGTGACTTTGCTTAAGTCCATGGCATATTTTGTCAGGTAAACCTTGTAATCTTAGGATACTGTCAGTTTGTCTGAATACAAGGACAATAGTCACATTGGGAGTAAGGACTAGAATTTAGACCAAAGGACCTAACAACAACAAAAAAACCATAAATGAATGAAAGGGATTAAGACCAGAGTCATGAAGTCTAGGCTTATGTGTAAAGGTGGGTACAATGTTTCTAGGTTTTCCCATTTTCAATAAAAAGTCAGAATCACAGATTTCTAAATTGAAAATGTGGGCTGCTATTTTAAAAAATCACTTAAACATTCATTTCTAATAACTTTTGTTAGCTTTTGAGTCCTCATTCCTTCAAATTTATAAGATGCAATTTACATATATTATATATATTTAAAATATGTAACTTAATAAATTTTGATAAGTATATACACTCATATAACTTTTTCCCAAACAAGTTATAGAATGTTTTCATTACCCCCTAAAAAGTTGTCTTATTCTCAGTTTCAGTCAATGCCCCTCCCTTGGAGGGAACAGTGGCTTTGATTCTAATCACCGTAACTTAAACTGGCCTTTTCAAGAACTTAATATAAATGGAATGACACAGCCAATTTGGATTTGGCTCTTTTTGCTCAACATACTGTTGGTGAGATTCATCCATTTTGTTACATTTGTCACAAGTTTGCTACTTTGAATTGCTTAGTAGTATTATATTCAATTCCTTTTGAAGCACCATGAGGACTAAGTCTTCGGCTTAGTCCAACAGTGAAAGCTGTTGGTAAAGAATCCACCTACAATGCAGGAGATCCCAGTTTGAAGATCTGCTAGGGAAGGGATAGGCTACCCACTCCGGTATTCCTGGGCTTCCTTGGTAGCTCAGCTGGTAAAGAATCCACCTGCAAAGCGGGAGACCTGGGTTCGATTCCTGGGTTAGGAAGATCCCCTGGAGAAGGGAAAGGCTACCCACTCCAGTATTCTGGCCTGGAAAATTCCATGGACTGTATAGTCCACGGGGTTGCAAACAGAATTGCTTAGTAGCATTATATTTAATTCATTTTGAAGCACGATGAGGACTAAGTCTTAAGATAGACTTGGACTGCAGGAAAATAGTTGTTTATTTCTGGATTGAAGAGAAGATAATGGGTGAAGGCAAAGAATGCAGAAAAGATGGGAGAATGATCATTGTGCTACAGAGAGTTTTAGAATAGAACTGGAAGGCAGAAGAAAGCAAAGGAATTCTGCAATAGGACTTTTAAGGATTTTAAGAATTTGGGTGTAAGAGGGACATAAATGTGACCAAAGAAGTGAAGAAAATAGCTAATGAATGGATGAATCCATGATGTCAAGATTGAACTCAAAAAAAAAGGTATCCTGGCTTTTGATACCTAAAGTTACTTAAATGCAAATGTTTGAAATGTTTTTAAAAGGGCACAACATACTTTTTGTAGTACTTAAACGACATTCTTGTGGGGGTGTCAGTACACAGTCTTTCTCTCTTGTCCTATTTTCTTTTCATTTATTTCTTCTGTCTTATTTTCTTCTTTCTTTTTTCTACTACTCTCACTGATTTTGAATAAACTTATTTTAGAATAGGTTTAGATTTATAAAAATCTGTAAAGATAGCAGAGTTTCCATATACCACAAAATGTTTCCCTTATTAAAATCTTACATTAATATAAAACATTCATTATAATTAATGATCTAATATTGACACATTATTATTAACTAATGTCCATAATTTATTCAGATTCCCTCAGACTTTTGTTAATGTCCTTTTTCTGTTTCAGGACCACATTCAGGGTACCACGTTACATTTAGTCATCATGTCTCCTTAGGCTCCTTGTGTCTGTTAGAATTTCTCGTATTTTCCTAGTTTTCAATGATCCTGGCAGTGTGAGGAGAAATCAGGTATTTCAGGGAATTTTTCTCAATTGGGGTTTATCTTGTGTTTTTCTCATGACAGGGCTAGGGTTATTTAGTTTTGAAAGGATGACCACAGAGATAAAGTTCCAACTTTCATCACCTCATAGCCAGGGTACATACTGTTAACAAGACTTATCACTGTTGAGGTTAATTTTGCATACCTGCCTGAGCCAGTGTTTGTCAGATTTCTCTCTCATGAAGTCCAAGGAGAAACTGGGAAATAGCCTTTTTTGCCTACTCCCTCTGTTCCAGGCCCAGGTATACAGCTGTGGGAGGGGGTACTCTTGCACCCATTCATTTTTTGTCTGCTACAGTTCTGTGGGAGACGTGAATGCAAGTCCCAATGGGTATCAGTGATAGGTGACCCAGGGTCCCGAGTCTTCAGGAGCAGCCACAAAAGCTGGTATACCAGATCTGTATACAAACTCCTTCCAGGGGGATATCAGCTTAAGTGAGAAGGCAAAGGTGATGTCTCTGGCCTTCCTGATCAACAGGGAGGACTGTAGTCAGCCTCTAGATATGTGTTAAATTATAAGCCTGATCCTCAGGGGGCAGTTATTAAAGTATACAAATAGGTTTCTCTCAGGGAAAGACTGGGAAATGGATTTTTTTTTTAATTGTCTGCTTCCTCTGTGCTGAGCCCTGGGGAAAAGCAATGGCAAGTTCACAAAAGCCTGTCAAGAAATGTTTCTTTTTGGCTATAGTCTCTTGGGTCTTGTGGATGCAAGCCCTACAGGTTCAGGGTTAGGTGTTTCGGGGGCCTGTTCCACAGTTAGGAGTCTCGAAGTTGGGGCACTAGATGTGGGAGCCACACTCTTCACTCCCCAGGGAGATGCTGGGAGCTGAAAGTTCCTTCCAGATTGTATGGCTTTGTGCTAAGGGGTGGGGTTTATTGTGCAAGAGTGTCCCAGTCTTTCCTATACATTTCAGTGTGGGTGATATGGGTATTTTATCATTTACCAGTGTGTAGGCATTGCTCAGCTAGTTTCAAGATCTCTTGCAGAGAGAATTCCTTGGTGTGTAGCTATAGATGAGTATGTCCAATATCCATGGGAGGAGGGGAGTTCAGGAGACTCCTATGTCTCCATCTTGTACTGGAACCCTTTTAATGGCTTTAATAAGCTTGATATTCTGCTACATGGATCATAAAGATTCTGCTTTTTTTTTTCCTCAGGATTTTCTTTCCAATTTTCTTTTCTTCTGTTCATCTTATAGTAGTCTAAATCCTTTCCTATTTAGAAATGACTGATTTTCATCTTCCTAACTTGGAGGGTTAAGTTCGCATTGTAAAATTATCTCTGCATTGATGATAATTTAAGCACAGGTTATATTTTTCCTACTTCTCACATTTGAGAGAAATAATATCCATTCTGTTTCTCATCAGTATCTCATGCTCCACAATGGAATTTAATCACAATTTCCTAACAGCACAGAAAACTTCAATAAAGCCATTGCTTTCTATGACCATTCAAAAATCACAAGGTAGATATAATAGGAATCACTTCTCCTTGAATCTCAACGTTCTAAAATTGTTATCCTTCAGTTCAGTCTTCTTGGATTCAATCCATAGTTGCTTGCTTCTGTGGGTCTTGTGAGAGATTTTAATATTTGAGGCTTTTTTTAAGTCCTGAAGTTTTCCATAATTTAGAGGATTTTGGAGTCTTTCAGCTACCAAAAATGCTATCTTCTGATATTCTAGGAGATGGTTTGATAAACTACGTCAGAGTTGGACTACAGCATATAAAACAAAACAGTCACTTATTTTCTGTTGCTTGTATGTAGACAAGAAGCATGAACTATGCATATCTTATTTTAGCCTGAAACTCAGTGGAATGACAAAGTATTTTACTATGAGTCAAGGCCTAAGTACAGATAATGAGATGCTTCCAAGTTGCTTAGAAGAAAAAAAATTGGGGGGCGGGGGGAGGTAAGAAAAACTAAACTTTCCTAAACAATAAGGAAATGCATTTCCTTGCATTCCAGGAAGACTAGAGGTAGTACAGAGTCAAGTACTGAAACATCAGTGATTTAATGATTCAGTAAAATATCTGTCTCACTAGTTTGCCCTCCTTAACAACAACCTCTTTTTGAGAGAATGCCAGTGGCAACTAAGGGTGATTATTTTCTTGTTCACTAAAATAAAAGAAAGAAACTTTTCCACGAAACATGGAATAAAATTTATTCTGATGAGTCCAACTTAGGTCACATGGCTACATGTGTATGTATGTGTGCTCAATCTCTCAGTCGTGTCTGACTCATTGCGACTCCATGGACTGTAGCCCACCAGACTCCTTTGTCCATGACATTTTCCAGGCAAGAATACTGGAGTGCGTTCCCATTTCCTTCTCCAGGGGATCTTCCTGACCCAGGGATTGAACCTGCATCTCTTGTGTCTCCTGCATTGGCAGGTGGATTTTTTACCATTGCGCCACTATACGGAGCAAGAGAAATTCTTTGCTCTTATTCCATTGGCAAATAGGAACTCCTTCTGGAGCTAGAAATAGAGTAGATACCTAAACAAAACTGAGGTTCTGTTAGGAAAGAGAAAGTGTGGCTTCAACTGGTTTCCATTCTATTTTCTATTATTTTCAAGGGAGTTCCCTGGTGGTCCTGAGTGGTTATGTGGTTAGGCCTCAGCACTCTCTCTGCCATGGCCTGAGTTCAATCCCTGGTCGGCAAGATCCTGAAAGCTACATGGTGCAGCCAAAATTTAAAATAATAATAATATCTTGGAGACTTTTATCTACACCACATGGGCATGTAATAGTAGTTCATGTCATTTAGCACGTGAAGAGATGAGTACTGAAAATGCATTGGAGTCTAAGTACAAAGTGGTTCATAAAATGAAGACACTAAATTTTTATACTGAAGAAATTATTTTTAACTTTCAGAAATAAAAATCTTTCCAAACTGTTTATTTTAATTGGATTTGTTTCCTGGCTGCAGAAATAAATAAAATCTACTTTTAAATTTGTGCAATATGCCTTCAAACACCAGTGATGTGCTGAGTCACTGATAAATAATTCACTTAGCTTAGAAACAGATGAACCAATGCCTGAAAGCTGCAGACATCTGAATTTCCCCGTACCTTTCCTTGTTGAGATTAGCATTCTAGTCAGGACAAAAAAAGTATCTCCTCTACGTTTTCAGCAGCTTGCCATGCTGAATTACTGATGTCACGCCTAGTCATATAATTTGTGTCAGAATCCTCTGATCTGCTGTCTCTAAGTACTGCAAGTAGTTGCTAATAGTTGGTGTTTCCTCCAGAAATAGCACGGTTGCAAATGATCATATCTTCTTCAAGAGATGTTAAATGTAGAGGTATGGGCTAATGCTACAAGTAATTTTATTATTATTATTATTATTATTTTGGCCATGCCACGTGGCTTGCAAGATCTTAGTTCTCTGTCCAGAAATTGAATCCAGGTGATTGTAGTGAAAGCGCCAAGTCCTAACCACTGGCCCGCCAGAAAATTCCCTCTCCAAGTAACTTAAAGGTTTGAATTCATTTTACCCAAACCACTAACATAGTTCAAGGATTTTTCTCTGATTTTTATTCAACACTGCAGATTACAAGGTGTCTTAGGGAGCATTATTCAATAACCTGAATGGTTTATTCTCCTTGATTAAAATAAATTTAAAAATCTTCCCCTGCCCCCAAAAAGCAGTAACTTCATGTCACAGGAATAATAGTAGTTATATGGTTTATGTACAATTATTTAAAAGCTAACATTGACTGTGGAATCAAAAGATGTGCTTTGGTGAACTTGAATAACTTTTAACATTAAAGTAACAGAACAGAAGTTTGTTTTCATTGAGGTTTCACAAGTATATATCATAAAATATTTGTAGGTCAAACAGACTAGATCAGAAAAGGAAAAACAATATTGCACGCTGGGCAAATTTCCCCTTCTATTATTCAACTTATATATCTTTTCTCCAATAATTAACTTGGAACTTTTTTTAATTACTGAAGTTAAATTTACGTACAGTGAAATAAGCATTATTCTAAGTGTACAATTCAATGATATTTGATTGTACACACACACATACACATATAATATAAGCAAGTGCACTCTATAGCCACTCAGGAAGAAATCGAAAGATGCTGGTGTTGCCTTATTCCAGTCATATCTCACCCCTAGATAAGCAATCACTGTTCTGATTTCTGTCACCATGGGTTAAATTTGTATATTCTAGAACTTCCTCTAAATGAAATCATATAATAGGTAGTGTTTTGTGTTGGTCATCTTTTAGTCAACATTATGTCTATGAGATTCATACATGTTGGTGTGTGTTTTAACATTACTGGTAGACATTATTCCATTACATGAATATACCACAATATGCTATCTTGTTGATAGATTTTGAGTTATTTCCAGGTTTTTGCCATTATGACTAAAACTACTACAAACATTCTCATACAAGTATTTGGACAAAAATTCTTATAAATATCAAAGAGTGAAATTACTGGATCATAAGGGTGATGTATAGTTAAATATTTAGGAAATTGCCAACTAGTTTTCCAAACTGTGTGGTTTTAATTCTCATTTCCCTGATGCCTAATGATATTGAGAATCCTTACATATACTTATTGAGAATTTGCATATCTTCTTTCGTGTAGTATGTGTTCAAGTACTTTGTCCATTTTTATTAGTCATGCTTTTTTATTTTTTTATTTTATAGTGGAGTAGAGTTGTTTTACAATGTTGTGTTAGATTCAGGTGTACAGTAAAGTGATTCACATGCACCTGTTCTTTCTCAAATTTCTTTCTCATTTAGGTCATTACAGAATATTGAGCAGAGTCTCCTGTGCACGAGAGTAGGTCTTTGTTGGTTTTCTATTTTAAATATAGCAGTATATATGTCATTATTGAGAGATCTTTACATATTATGGACATAGGTCCTCTGTCAAGAATGTGTGTTGTTAATATTTTCAACTTCTTTGTGAACTTCATTTTTATTTTCATAAAGACAATTATTAAAACACAGAATTTAAAAAAATTTGAAGTCCAATTTATCATTTTTCTTTAAGTTCAATATTTTTTTCTGTGGTGCGCTAAGAAATATTTGCTGACTTCATATTTACAAGGATTCTGCAATGTTTTCTTTTAAAAATTTTTATAGTTTTAATTTTCAGATTTAGATCTTAATCCATTTCCAATTAATTTTTGTGTACCATTAGTCAAGAAGTCAGGTTAATTTTTTCCATGTTTATTAAATTTATACAGCCTACTTTGTTGAAGATACTTTCCTGTCTCTTTTGAACTGCATTCAATTCTTTCCTGAAAATCAATTGATTTTATGTGTGAATCTTTTTCTGGATGATGTATTTTGTTCATTTGAGGTATATACCTATATATAATATCATAATATCTTAATTACTGTAACATAGAAAACCTTGGAATTAGGAAACCTAAGGCCTTTAAGATGGAAAATTAGTCACTGATTTTCAATCTTACTTATTTCTTTTTTTTTTCCATTTGTTTTTATTAGTTGGAGGCTAATTACTTTACAATATTGTAGTGGGTTTTCTCACACATTGACATGAATCAGCCATGGATTTACATGTGTTCCCCATCCCGATCCCCCCTCCCACCTCCCTCTCCATCCCATCCCTCTGGGTCATCCCAGTGCACCAGCCCTGAGCACTTGTCTCATGCATCCAACCTGGGCTGGTGATCTGTTTCACCATAGATAATATACATGTTTCGATGCTGTTCTCTTGAAATATCCCACCCTCGCCTTCTCCCACAGAGTCCAGAAGTCTGTTCTGTACATCTGTGTCTCTTTTTCTGTTTTGCATATAGGGTTATCGTTACCATCTTTCTAAATTCCATATATATGTGTTAGTATGCTGTAATGATCTTTATCTTTCTGGCTTACTTCACTCTGTATAATGGGCTCCAGGTTCATCCATCTCATTAGGACTGGTTCAAATGAATTCTTTTTAATGGCTGAGTAATATTCCATGGTGTATATGTACCACAGCTTCCTTATCCATTCATCTGCTGATGGGCATCTAGGTTGCTTCCATGTCCTGGCTATTATAAACAGTGCTGCGATGAACATTGGGGTGCACGTGTCTCTTTCAGATCTGGTTTCCTCAGTGTGTATGCCCAGAAGTGGGATTGCTGGGTCATATGGCAGTTCTATTTCCAGTTTTTTAAGGAATCTCCACACTGTTCTCTATAGCGGCTGTACTAGTTTGCATTCCCACCAACAGTGGAAGAGGGTTCCCTTTTCTCCACACCCTCTCCAGCATTTATTGCTTGTAGACTTTTGGATAGCAGCCATTCTGACTGGTGTGTAATCTTACTTATTTCTAAAATAACCATACAAAGGTATAAATCTCCCCCTAAGTATTCCTTTAGTAGCATCCCACCAACTTTGACATGCTAAGTTTTCATTTCAATTCAGTTTGGTGTATTTTCTAGTTTCTTTTGTGATGTGTTCTTTGACCCATGGATTATTTCAAAGACTGTTCAGTCAGGATGGCTGCTATCCAAAAGTCTACAAGCAATAAATGCTGGAGAGGGTGTGGAGAAAAGGGAACCCTCTTACACTGTTGGTGGGAATGCAAACTAGTACAGCCGCTATGCAGAACAATGTGGAGATTCCTTAAAAAACTGGAAATAGAACTGCCATATGACCCAGCAAGCCCACTTCCGGGCATACACACTGAGGAAACCAGATCTGAAAGAGACACATGTATCCCAATGTTCATCGCAGCACTGTTTATAATAGCCAGGACATGGAAGCAACCTAGATGCCCATCAGCAGATGAATGGATAAGGAAGCTGTGGTACATATACACCATGGAATATTACTCAGCCATTAAAAAGAATTCATTTGAATCAGTTCTAATGAGATGGATGAACCTGGAGCCCATTATACAGAGTGAAGTAAGCCAGAAAGATAAAGATCATTACAGCATACTAACACATATATATGGAATTTAGAAAGATGGTAACGATAACCCTATATGCAAAACAGAAAAAGAGACACAGATGTACAGAACAGACTTCTGGACTCTGTGGGAGAAGGCGAGGGTGGGATATTTCAAGAGAACAGCATCGAAACATGTATATTATCTATGGTGAAACAGATCACCAGCCCAGGTTGGATGCATGAGACAAGTGCTCAGGGCTGGTGCACTGGGAAGACCCAGAGGGATGGGATGGAGAGGGAGGTGGGAGGGGGGATCGGGATGGGGAACACATGTAAATCCATGGCTGATTCATGTCAATGTGTGAGAAAACCCACTACAATATTGTAAAGTAATTAGCCTCCAACTAATAAATATAAATGAAAAAAAAAATAATACGGGCACACCTCAAAAAAATAAATAAATTAAAAAATAAAGTTTGGGTCATCTTCTAAATATCTTACTATTACTAGCTTCTAATTTAATTCTGTTATGTTCAGAGAATATACTCTGTGAGTGCTTACTCTTTTCAGATTAATTGGTACATATTTATTGCCCAGCATATGGTCTATCCTGATGGAAATTTCATGTGCCTATGAATAGTGTGTTAAGTGATTATTGAGGTAATGTAGAAATATCAATAAGGTTGAATTGGTTGCTAATGTTGATTAAATGTTCTGCAGTCTTATGAATTTTTGGTCTACTTGCTTTATCAATTACTAAGAGAGGGGTAAGGAAATCACCAACTATAACTGTGGCTGATTTTAGTTCTATTAGTTTTTTACTTCATCTATTTTGTAGCTCTGTTATTTGGTACATTCACTTTTAAAATTGTGATGTCTTCCTAAAGAAATGACAGTTTTTGGTACGGTTTAACTTAAATCTGCCTTCTAACCTATTTGTTTTCTATATTATTTCTTTTCGTATAAGTGATTTTTTTAATTTATAATTTTTTTACTTTATATTGGAGTATAGTTGATTTTATAAGTTGTTTTCTATTTGTACCATACATTGTTTCTTTTGTCCTCATATACTTCTTTTCTGTGTGTTACTTGAATACTGTTAGTATTTTAAAGATCTAGATAGACTTCTCTCCAAAGAAGACATACAGATGGCCAAAAAGCACATGAAAAGATGCTCAGCATCGCTAATTACTGGAGAAATGCAAATCAAAACTACAATGATGTGTCACCTCACACTGGTCAGAATGGCCATCATCAAAAAGTCTACAAACAATAAATGCTGAAGGGAAACTTCAGAAAAGGGAAACTTCCTACAGTGTTGGTGGGAATGGAAATTGGTACAGCCACTATGGAGAACAGCATGGATTTTCCTTAAAAACTAAAAACAGAATTACCATATGATCCGACAGTCTCACTCGGGGGCATATATCCAGAAAAAAACATGATCAGAAAGGATACATGAACTCCAGTGTTCACTGCAGCACCGTTTACAATAGCTAAGAGTTGGAAGCAACCTAAATGTCCATTGATAGAGGAATGTATAAAGAAGATGTGGTACACGTATACAATAGAAAATTATTCATGCATTACAAAGAATGGAGTAATGCCATTTATAACAACATGGATGGACCTACAGATTGTCATATTGAGTGAAATGTCAGACAGAGAAAGGGAAATAAGAGAAATATCATATGATATCCCTTAATATGGAATCTAAAAAGAAATAATACAAATGAACTTATTTACAAAACAGAAACAGACTCACAGACATCAAAAACAAACTTTTAGTTACTGAAGAGGGAAGGTGGGGGGAGGGATGAATTATGAGATTAGGATTATCATGTACACACTACTGAATATATAAAATAGATAATCAACAAGGATCTCCTGCATAGCACAGGGAACTCTACTCAATATTCTGTAATAACTTATATGGGAAAAGAATCTGAAAAAGAATAGATATATGTATATGTATAACTGAATCATTATGGTGCACACCTGAAACTAACACAGCATTGTAAATCAACTATACTCCAATATAAAATAAAAATTAAATTAAAAAATAATTCATTCTTCTTTATGCTATATAGTATTTACTAATGCTGTGAATATACCAAAATTTGTTTATCCACTTCACATTTGAGAAACATTTGTCTTGTTTTAAATTTTGTTGATCATGCATAAAAGCCACTATAGACAAATATGAACAGATTTTTGTGTGAACATACATTTTCATTTCACTTGTGTAAATCTGTACATTTAACTTTATAAGAAACCATTGCATTATTTTACAAAATGGCTGTACCATTTAACATTTATACTAGCGATGTATTTCCAGTTGGTTCACATCACTGCTAGAACTTAGAGTATTTTTGTCATTGTATTGATAATAGGTCAGTAGTGATGTCTCACTGTGATTTTAATTTGGATTAGTCCCTAATGATTAATGATATTGAGCATCATTTCATCTACTAATTTGCCACCTGTATATCTTCTTTGGTGAAGTGCTTGTTCAAAGCTTTTTTTTTTCATGTTATTTATTTTGATTAGTATATTCTAGATATGTGTTTCTCAGGTATGTGACTTGCATATATTTTTCCTAGTCTTTGGTTTGTCACTTTATTCCCTTAACAGTATTTTTTTTTAAGAGCAAACATTCCTAATTTTAATGAAGTTCAATTTATCAGTTATCTCTTTTTTATATCATGCTTTTGGTGTTGTATCTGAGAAATCTTTGTGTAATCCATGGTCACAAGTATTTTTCTTGTGTTTTCCTTTATCATCCTCTTTTTTGAAGGATATTTTCTTTTTTTGTGTGTGTGTGACTTTTCTCATGAGTTTTATTTCCTGCTTTTTGAAGGATATTTTCAATGGATGTAGAATTCTGAATTGAAATGTTTTTTTCCTTCTCTTTTTCTTACAGCATTTTACAGATATTCTATAATGTTATAGCAGCCATTGTTTCTGGTAAGAGATCAATCACTTTGTATTGTTTCTCCCCGTTAGTTCACTTGGGCCTCACCTCCCTGTTCAGCATCTTGAAAGTGCAGCACTTTCACAGCATCATCTTTCAGGATTTGAAATAGCTCAACTGGAATTCCATCACCTCCGCTAGCTTTGTTCATAGTGGTGCTTTCTAAGGCCCACTTGACTTCATATTCCAGGATGTCTGGCTCTAGGTGAGTGATCACACCATCGTGATTATCTGGGTCATGAAGATCTTTTTTGTACAGTTCTTCTGTGTATTCTTGCTACCTCTTCTTAGTATCTTCTGCTTCTGTTAGGTCCATACCAGTTCTGTCCTTTATCAAACCCATCTTTGCATGAAATGTTCCCTTGGTATCTCTAATTTTCTTGAAGAGATCTCTAGCCTTTCCCATTCTATTGTTTTCCTCGATTTCTTTGCATTGATCTCTGAGGACAGCTTTTTTTTATCTCTCCTTGCTATTCTTTGGAGCTTTGCATTCAGATGGGAATATCTTTCCTTTTCTCCTTTGCTTTTCACTTCTCTTCTTTTCACAGCTATTTGTAAGGCCTCCTCAGACAGCCATTTTGCTTTTTTGCATTTCTTTTCCATGGGGATGGTCTTGATCCCTATCTCCTGTACAATGGCATGAACCTCCGTCCATAGGTCATCAGGCACTCTGTCTATCAGCTCTAATCCCTTAAATCTATTTCTCACTTCCACTGTATAATCATAAGAGATTTGATTTAGGTCATACCTGAATGGTCTAGTGGTTTTCCCTGCTTTCTTCAATTTAAGTCTGAATTTGGCAATAAGGAGTTCATGATCTGAGCCACAGTCAGCTCCCGGTCTTGTTTTTGCTGACTGTATAGAGCTTCTCCATCTTTGGCTGCAAAGAACATAACCAATCTGATTTTGGTGTTGACCATTTGGTGATGTCCATGTGTAGAGTCTTCTCTTGTGTTGTTGGAAGAGGGTGTTTGCTTTGACCAGTGCGTTTTCCTGGCAAAACTCTACTAGCCTATAAATTTGTGGGCTTATATTGAAGGAGAAAATGGAAGGACAAAAAGTATTTAAGAGATTTATAAATTGTTATTGCAATTCAAATATATCGAGATTTCTATAGTCATGGTTTGATGAACTCCAGAATTAATGCAGGATTTCAAACCTCCTTCTTGCTCAGCCTTACCTTCTGTCATCCCCATTGAAACTCTTATCCATTTCTCACAGTCATAACTCCAATGTTTATCTCTAATTCTAGAACAATTAAGTGCATGAATTCTTAAGATCAACTAATAAATATGGTTGACAGTGCAGCATCTTCTTTTAAGCAAATTCAATCAAAATGTGTATATTCAGACCTGCATGAAACTTACCAATTGGGACCATTTTCTAGTTCATAAACATCACCAGAAGCGATGTGATTATTTGCTATTAGTTTGAAGTCCTGTTGAAAGGAGCTTCAGAATTTTCTGATATTTGTATTCCTCCTGCTTTACTCTTTGAAAAACTCTTTTACCTTGGAAATAATTATTGAACACCTGTTTGACCTTGGTGACAAAAGTTTCAAAGGAATTAACACAAATGTGACTTTAATCATTTATAGAGAGTAATTAGAAAACTACTTTATTCCAGGTCATGTGCTAGACCAAGGGGGCAGGGCACAAATATGCATAAGATTCATTTTTCATTTATGAGGAGTTCACAGTTTAGTCTGAGATAAGGACATATTAACAAATTTTGCTCAAACTCTCAGTCATATGTGACTCTTTGCAACCCCATGGACTATAGCCCACCAGATTCCTCGATCCATGGAATTTTTCAGGCAAGAATACAGGAGTGGGTTGCCATTTCCTCCTCCAGAAGATCTTCCCGACTAAGGGATTGAACCCACGTCTCTTATATCTCCTTCATTGGCAGGTGGATTATTTACCACTAGCACCACCTGGGAAGTCCCCATTAGCAAATTATGTGCGTGTAATTAAATTACAGCACAACTTAAAGTGTCTGTGTGTCTGTGACTGAGGAAGGTGGTTGGGGACCTGGGGAGATAGGAACTTGTTCTCTGTCTTGGTGGTAAAGGCACACTAACTGGCCCCTTGGCTTAAAAATATGTGGTTTGGGCACCAAACCTTGAGAAAACCTCTTCAAGTAAACATTTGAGCCTATGAATTGATTGGGACAGCTGCTCTGAGGTTCTAGAGCCAGAAGTTATGAATCTCTTTGCCAACTGGATGAAATCTGCAGTTTGACATGTGATCTCCTCTATCTCATGGAAGTGAGCAATTGATGTATATTGCTGACCTGGCCCAGACGTGGCCAAATGTAAATAGTTCAATGATGTGATGTGGATAGTGCCATATACCAAGGAATATGCAATTTGGACTAAAATTGGTGAAGCAGCTTGAACTAAAGTTGGCAGGGGCTCTGTCAAACAAACCTGGGCTGAAGACCAGAAAGATCCCAGGCAAAGGTGGTAGCTGGGCAGCAATGCAAGTTTTGAGGCAGAAAACACCAGCAGTTTTTAAATGAGGGCTGCCTTATTGAACATGACACTAAGGCAGGCTAGAGGCCTGATGAGTAAGCAGCATAAATGGACAGTCATGTTGTTGAACAGGACTGACACAATATTTTCAGCATAAATGCCAGTATTTTGTAGCTTATAAGATGATTGTGTCCACAGGGAAAACCTCCAATGGCCACAGATATGTTGCAGTTTTCATGGAAGCAGGCATTCCACTCTCAAAGCCTGCACTTTCTAGAGAAAAGGCAAATTCTATTAAAATAAAATTCAGCTTACTTCTCAGAAGAGTGACCTATGCTTAGGTAGGAAGGCAATACAAGGCCACAAATTTTCAATGCAGATTGCATCATAGCTTTGGGGGCTTAAACGAAGGCACTAAGTTTCTCAAATTACTGCACAAAGTAATCTGTGAAATGAAAATCCTTGCAAACAGCAAGTGCACTCAGAGAGCACTTGAAGTACTTGGCAATCATTCTGAAGCTCTTTATTAAAATCTTAATGCTCACTAAACCCAGCACTTTTGGATGAAAGGAAAAAAAAAAAAGACATTTTGAATTATTTGTGGAGGCCACAGGGATTGCTTCAGTTGATTCTTTAGAAGTTTTCCACTCTTCTATACTGCACTGATGACTATATTTGACCAAGACTTGACTGCCCATAGATTTGCATAAATGGTTTAGTTTCACCACAATATTTCTGCTAAAGTTGTCTCGTAGAATGCATAAACTTCTCAAACATGTGAGCAAAGCTTTTTGCTCTCTGTCCAAGCTTCAATGTCCTTCATGTTGCAAGATGAGGATATTGAGTGAAAAATTAGAAATCTCTTCTAGTAATATCGTCTTATACACACAAATAATTATACACTAAAATGTTCATTGTCAGTTAATGTAAAATATTAATATTTAGAAATAATCTAAATGTACCATAGTGAATAAATTATGGTATAGTTGATTGTTTAATTGACTATTATGCAACTGTATACAATCATACTTACAAAGAGCTTTAATGACATGTGAAAGTGCCTGTGATACAGTATGATTTTTGGAAACTGGAAAATAACATTTTCAAAAGCATCACCATCTTAACTTTCAAAAACAGCATCATCTTAATTTTCTTATAAATTTCATGTGGAGACTGGGGGAAATAGGTATCCTCATACAAGGCTGGTGACAATCCAAAATGATCGAACATCAAATGGTGGAGAATTTGGTAATGTTTAAAAACACTACATAGGCATTTTTACCTTTTGATTTAGTAGTCCCACCTCTCAGAATTTATTCTGATAGTATGGCTCCAGCAATGTGAAAATACATATGATCAAAGTTATTTATTAGAGCATTATGTGTAATCGTAAAGTATTAGAAGCTACCCTCAGTGACCAAGCTGAGAGAGAACTTGAATTAACTATGTTACATATGCCCGAGTGAGTACTATGCAAATATAAAACAGAATGAGGAAGATCTCCGTAAACTGATATAGAGTGATTATCAGTGGGATGACATTAAGTAAAAAAGGTAAAGTGTAAAATAGTATAAATGTATGCTATCATTTGTATGTGTGAATGATGGAGAAATTTTAAAAGATAATATATTTGCTTATCTTTCCAAAACGAAATACAGTAAACAATGAGTTAAATACACATAGTGGAGGAAAGGATGGAAAGGATATAGTAGGGAATGACACTTCTTTGAGTGTATCTTTCTGAAAGTTTTTACTTTTGAATGTATGTAAATATTTTACATATTAAAAAAATAAAATTAAACCACCAAGAATGAGGAAGAAAAAAATCTCAAAGTAAAAGCAAATGGAAACAAATGAATTAATTTTATTTCAAATGAATACCATACCCACAGTGAAAAGAAAGGAAACAAGGAAGGAAGGAAGGAGGAACTGAATTGGCTTAGGAATGAGGCATTTGACTGTATATGCCGAGTCTTAGGCAGGGTTGTGAGGAGTGGAGATTTCAAAGAAATGTTGATTTCTTTTTTAAAGATTTATTTATTGTAGTGAGGTATAGAGGAAACTGGGCTTTTTAGGTGGCACTAGTGGTAAAGAACCCACCTGCAAACGCAGGAGATGTAAGAGACATGGGTTCGATCTTTAGGTTGGGAAGATTGCCTAGAAGAAGTCATAGTAACCCACTCCAGTATTCTTGCCTGGAGAATCCCATGGACAGAGGAGCCTGATGGGCTATAGCCCATGGGGTCACAAGGAGTTGGACGGGACTGAAGCGACTTAGCACTCACGCATAGAGGAAACCAATTCTTAAACTATTTTACATGTATTATAGATTAGCACAAATGAGTAAAGCTCATGATAGTTTTGGGAACCAGTGTTCTTACTGTGGAAGAAGGGACACAAAAATGTGAAACGTGGAGAAGGGAACAGAGGACCCCATGGAAGTGGATGAAAACTGGAGGTGTCAGTACCTATCTATGATTTCTAAAATATGCATATATGTGTCTACTTCTTTATATGCATATGTGTACACAGGGGTGTATATGTATGTTTGGATGTATATTTATATATGAGTATATATAAGCATATTTTTCTAGTTCTACCCAACAAGAAGGTCAAAGAACAAAGTCACTCCAGGGGCAACGAGCACACATAGCACCCAAATCTAGGACTCCAATACCATATCTCATGAAAGAGTCAGGGCTCCTTGGAGAAATGTTTGATTCCAGGTATGAGGTACAGTGGATACAAAATAAGCCTGGAGCACCTTGTTATGTCTGAAATGAGAAACAGTAAAGAAAATAATTGAAGAGACAGTTCACAGGGTGTAGGAAGTAACTTGACATGGCTCCTACTGGCCAAATCCAGGACAATTTGAGCATCAAAATAAATTAGAACCATAATGAATCAGCAATAACATAGAAATTCACAAGTCCACAATCATAATAAATAGATAAATAAGTGAATGGATATAGGGTTGGGTAGGAGAGCCCTTGCTTACAGAAGAATTCTGACTGATTGGTAAATGTGAAGGGAATACTAGAGTTGGAAAGTCATTATTTTGCAACCATAATGATAAACATTGGGTCAGTCAAGATCACTAATAGATGTTAAATCTAGGGGGAAATTTGATGAGGAGCAGGATAACTTGATAACCTTAAAGTATCTCCTTGTAGATTACATATGAGTTTCAAAGGAAGAAAAAATAGTAGTTGTTCACTGAAGAAATTGGAAAATATTTGACAGAGTGATCAAAATTAACATTATCAGTATAAGACAGATGGGTAAGGTGTGATACCTTGTGAAGGCTGCAAACTGGAATCTAACCATGAGGAAATATTAGACAAACCCCAGATGAGGAACAATTCATACAAAAAGATGCATGCATATGGATGTTTATAATCTTGTTTATAATAACCCTTAGCTGGATATAACTGAAATGTTCATCAACAGTGAATGCATAGAGTGTGGGATACTCATACAGTGGACTACTACTCAGTGATTGAAGGGAAAAATCTTCTGAAATAGTCAAACTATGTGGATGAATCTCAGAAGCGTTTTGCTGAGTGAAAGAAGTCAGACATAAAAGAGTTCACATTGGATGATTTAATTGAAATGAAATTTGAAAATACGTAAAACTAGTACACAGAGATAGGAAGCAAATGAGTATTGCCTGGGGCAGAAATAGTGGGACTTGACTGCAAAGTGCAAAGGAACTGTTCTGGTATAATGGAAATATTCTATATCTTGAATGCGTGGTGGTTACATGCATATATATTTTTTCCAAATGTATGTCATTGTTTACATAAAATTGGACTTCCCTGGTGGCCCAGACATTAAACCGTCTGCCTACAATGTGGGAGACCTGGGTTCAATCCCTGGGTTGGGAAGATCCTGTGGAGAAGGAAATGGCAACCCACTCCAGTACTCTTGCCTAGAAAACCCCATGGACGGAGAAGCTTGGTAGGCTACAGTCCAAGGGATTGCAAAGAGTCAGACACGACTTCACTTTCCTTTTCACATAAAATTGGTATATTCTATTGTGTCTAATATGTATATATTGTCACCCTGCTTATTTAACTTCTAGGCAGAGTACATCATGTGAAATGCTGGGCTGGATGAAGCACAAGCTGGAATCAAGATTACAGGGAGAAATATCAAATAATCTCAGATATGCAGATGACACTACCCTTATGGCAGAAAGCAAAGAGTAATTAAAGAGCCTCTTGTTGAAGGTGAAAGAGGAGAGCGAAAAAGCTGGCTTAAAACTCAACATTCAAAAAATGAAAATCATGGCATCCCGTCTCATCACTTTATGGCAAATAGATGGGTAAACAATGGAAACAGTGACGGAATTTATTTTCTTGGGCTCCAAAATCACTGCAGATGGTGACTGCAGCCATGAAATTAAAAGACACTTGCTCCTTGGAAGAAAAGCTATGACAAACTGAGATAGCATATTAAAAAGCAGAGACATTATTTTGCAACAAAGGTCCATATGGTCAAAGCTGTGGTTTTTCCCGTAGTCCTGTATGGATGTGAGAGTTGGACCATAAAGAAGGCTGAGAGCTGAAGATTTGATGTTTTTGAACTGTGGTGTTGGAGAAGACTCTTGAGAGTTCCTTGGACTGCAAGGAGATCCAATCAGTCAACCCTAAGGGAAATCAGTCCTGAATATTCATTGGAAGGACTGATGCTGAAGCCGAAGCTCCAATACTTTGGCCACCTGATGTGAAGAATTGACTCATTGGAAAAGACCCTGATGCTCGGAAACATTGAAGGCAGGAGGAGAAGGGGATGACAGAGAACAAGATGTTTGAATGGCGTCACTGACTCAATGGACATGAATTTGAGCAAGCTCTGGGAGACGGTGGTGGACAGGGAAGCCTGGGGTGCTGCGGTCCATGGGATCACAAAGAGTCGGACACGACTGAGCAACTGAACAACAACAGATTGTGTCTAAAGTTTACCTCAGTAAGAGAGTTCCCTAGTGGTCCACTGTCTAAGACTCCATGGTCCCAAAGCAGGGGGACTGGGTTTGATCCCTAGTCAAGGAACTATATCTCACATGCTGCAGCTAAAGATCCTGTGTGCCACTGGAAAAAATAAAGATCCCACATGCCACAGCAAACGATCCCACATGCTGCAACTAAGATCCAGTACAAAAAAATAAATAATAAAAATAATATAAATATATATTAAAAATAAATACAATTTACCTCAGTAAAGTTTATTTTAAAAGGTGAAGGGAAGATGTACTCAAGGAAAAAATTTAAAAACAGAATACAACAAAATCACAGTGGTGATTCAGTGGTTCTTATTTTCACTTTCATATTTTCCTGACTTGAATACGTTTTGTCTAATGAGAAAAATCTCAGTTTTTAAAATAAGTTTGTTTGTGTTTAAAGGCATAGTATTTTATTTTGTAGATGACAATAATGTGTGACATTTCAGATTCTTTTCTGAGATGTGCTGTAGTGGCAAACATATCACTCAAACAAGAGATCCGAGTTCTCCTTTTGATTATTCTGCAGACTGCTTTATGTTTTGTGACGGTCATGTGACCTCTCTGAATTGAGTTTATCTATAAAATGAGGAGAGTTGATCTCCTTGGACCCCAAAGTTTCATGATAACTTTAGTACAAATTTAAGAACAAAATATGTGAATCTTCTTAATTGTGTATCTTAAGAGTATTGCTAATGCCTTCACACATTCAAAATCTTTTGTACTTTTTGAGCATTACATGTTTTTCCCTTAACCAGTAACAACATAAATACTTGAAGATCAGTTTAGAAGAACTTCTAAATACTTGACAGAAAGTGTAACTTATGATCATCTTCAGTTTGTTGCTTTATTTAAAGTGCTACTGATTTTATTAAAGAAAACAGTCTTTTCTATTAGTTTTCTCTGAACATTGAAAACACTTCAAGTTTGTGTTACAGACACTAGTAACCATCACATGTATAATCACATTAACAACCTCTTCTCCAGTGAAAGAATCATAGGCTATAAATTTACATATCCACTTTTTCTTTATTTAGTGAAATTGGCTTTTGACTCTTCAGATTACATGATAATTGAATCAGACGTCTGGTTTCCTTTGCTTTTCCATTTGTTTATTGTTTGCATTGCTGCAAATGCATTAAACCCGAATGTTGAGCTGAATTCTGACTGTCAGATGAGAAGAGCAAGCTTGCTGGCTGCAGATGACATTTTAACTTTGAGTCTTTCATGTGTAGATTTTTCATTTGTCTGTAGTTCTTTTTCCAAGACTTGTTTTTCTCTTCAAATCAGATAAGGACTTTTCAGAAGGTAGGAAATGATGAGGGAAGGTTTTTCCTTTTCCATCACTATTTATATCAGCTGGCTGCATTGATGTCACAAAATAATAGGGAAAAGCTCTAAATTGGATCTAGTAGCACTTTATGTTATAGAAAGTAGGGTTTTAGTTGGATCTTAAATGATTTCATTGACAACTAAATAAATTTAGCCAATATTCTAGATATTGGTACTATAAAATTCTATATTTTATTTTCATTTCACAATTCTGGATAAAGTCTTGTTCTGCCAGTTATCGAAGAAGCCAGGAAGAAAATGGTTCATTATTTTGTTATATTTTCACAAGACTTATACATAAGACCCAGGAATCTCATTGATGTGGCAGGAAGTGACTTAATTAGCCTAACTCCTCATGACAATACATTCTGGGAAATGTACAGTCAACTGTGATCTTTGCCTTCAACAATTTACAAATGACTTTAATATGCCCGAGAGCGCTGTTCTCCATCGGCATTATGTGAAGACATTGTTCAGTGTAAGAAAACGGAAGCAGCTGGTACTATTGTGTACGCTTCAGATCACAAGAAAATGAGAGTATATCCTGTTTGCACCATATCCAGAAAATCTCTATTGAATCTCACAAAATTAGGGATCAAACTATTTTGAAAGCTTTTAGTTTCTCCTTATTGTAATGAAGCATAATACTTAAGACTCTGAAATTTATTTCACTTCTGGAGATTCCTGCAATTTGGGAAAGCTACTGAGAAAGCATTATTAAGACAAAAACAAAACAACATGACAATGATCTGAGCTATAAACAGTCATGGTTTTCCTACATTCTTTTTTAGTGAAACACAGATGTTACATTTACAACAGACCTTCTGTGGTAATGTGTTTGAGAATAAACACCAGCAGTTTCTCTGAAACTAATTTACCTGCTTTAGATTAGTAATGCTTAGCATTTTAAAAGCCTGGGAGAAACACGGGAGGAAGCAATCACTCAATCCCTGTTACTTCATAGACATAGCAGGAAAATCACTTAAATTAAGGTTTACGCCCAAGTTCGTTTCTCACACCTACCAACAGGTTTCTTACTGAGACCCATCAGACCAGTTAAGGAAGTAAAGTACAATTTTGTTAAGCACTGACTCTTAAAAGCTACAATGTCCACAGGAGATGTTTGGTGGCTGGTGAATTATTGAAGGAAGATTTAGTAAGAAAAAAACAGGGTTGATATTTTAGCATCAGCTTTTGACAGAGACCAACATATTGCTGCATTTTGACTTTCTATACACTGAATTCAAACAGGATAACAGCAGCTGGCTGATTGTTCTTAGATTAGAAAGCTGGCAGCAAAGGTTAAAGAAAAAATAGGTAGTGGGAACAAAGTTAAACTCTTTGAGTAACATCACATAAAATGGAATTACTCAATACTAACTCCACATTTAGAATCACCTGGAGAGTTAATAATGCCTGAACCCTGATGCCAATAAATCCATATAAAATTGGGAAAGGAGTACGTCAAGGCTGTATATCATCTTCATGCTTATTTAACTTATATGCAGAGTACATCATGTGAAATGCCCGACTAGATGAAGCACAAGCTGGAATCAAGATTGCAGGGAGAAATATCAATAAGCTCAGATATGCAGATGACACCACCCTTATGGCAGAAAGCAAAGAGGAACTAAAGAGCCGCTTGATGAAAGTGAAAGAGGAAAGTGAGAAAGCTGGTTTAAAACTCACCATTCAAAAAACAAAGATCATGGCATCCAGTCCCATCACTTCATGGCAATTAGATGGGGAAACAATGGAAACAGTGACACAATTTATTTTCTTGGGCTCCAAAATCACTGCAGATGGTGACTGCAACCCCAAAATTAAAAGACGCTTGCTCCTTGGAAGAAAGGCTATGACCAACCTAGACAGCATATTAAAAAGCAGAGACATTATTTTACTAACGAATGTCTATATAGTCAAAATCATGGTTTTTCCAGTAGTTATGTATGGATGTGAGAGTTGGACCATAAAGAAAGCTGAGCGCCGAAGAATTGATGCTTTTGAACTGTGGTATTGGAGAAGACTCTTGAGAGTCCCTTGAACAGCAAGGAAATCTAACCAGTCCATCCTAAAGGAAATCAGTCCTGAAGGTTCATTGGAAGGACTGATGCTGAAGCTGAAACTCCAATAGTTTGGCCACCTGATGCAAAGAACTGACTCACTGGAAAAGACCCTGATGCTGGGAAAGATTGAAGGGAGGAGGAGAAGGGGATGACAGAGGATGAGATGGCTGGATGGCGTCACTGACTCAATGGATATGAGTTTGAGCAAGCTCTGGAAGTTGGTGATGAACAGGGAAGCCTGGTGTGTTGCAGTCATGGGGTCTCAAACAGGAAAACACCATGAAGAGACTGAACTGAACTGATTAAGGGATGGCCATGGGCATGCACAGCCATGGTTGAGAATCACTGATTTAAATAATCATGTTTTTAAGCATGTATTTGTGATACAGAAATTTTTAATTGATAATGTTTTTTAAGTCTTTAATGAATTTGTTGAAATATTGCTTCCTTTTAAAAATTCTTTTTATTTTCATTTTTTGACTGTGATGTATGTGGGATCTTAGCTCCCTAAGCAGGGATTGAACTCACATCTCCTGCATTGGAAGGTGAAGTCTTAACCACTGGACCACAAGGGACGTCTCTAAATTGATAATATTTAGTTACTTATTTTAAAATATTTTTCTCTACTTTAAGAGGACTTGCACAGTTCAAGGGTATTTATTTACCAGAGCAATACAATGCTAAAACATATTTAAAGTATGATCACCTTGTCTGGCACATGATATAAACTTAATAAATGTTAGCTTCTTTTTTGTTTTTTCCAACAAGTCTATGTATTTATAGATACACACACACAAACATACATAAGCATATACATGATAGTTATATGAGACTGAATAAATGACTTTTTCCCCATGAATATATGAAATCATTCTCATTTTCTATTTTTATTTGAATGACAACCAATTGTTTCCCACAAAGAAAAATTCCTAATTTGAATTTTAGCAGTCTTTTCTAAGACTTTCTTATTTGCAGTTACAAAAACAGTAAGACATCTGTATCATATTATTTTTGGTTGCAAGTAACAAAAAACTAAAATAACAAAGATGACACTTATTTGCTCAATTTTATGAAAATTCCCAAGGTGTTTATGTTGTAGTTTGTTGTGGATTGCTTCAAGTTAGAGTTGATTCAGTAGAGTAAAAATGTCACCAAAAGCAAATTTCTTTTTGTATTTCCACTCTGCCTTTCATGTGGCTGGCTTATTTCTGGGGCTAGCTTCCCTAGCTCTTTCAAGATGGGTGTCAAGGCAACCTGGGCCACAGGCCTCCTAGTTCTTATTCAAGGAGCCAGTAAGAACTTCTCTGCTTCCAACCACAAAATAAAGTCCTGGGCAACACTCTTAGACCAACTAGGTCACACTACAAGGTCATTCTTAACCAATAATTGGTCCAAAAAGAATGGGGTTATGTTGATTGGTTTGAGTAGGCCCAGAACTGGAGTCAGGAGGGATGGGTGGGGTTGACCAGCCCCACCCAAATGACATGGTTGCCTCTTGAGTGTTTATGATTGTAATTTTGGAAGCAGTAGGGTGATGGTAAGCAGATAGATTCCAGGGAAAGCAATCACCAATGTCTACTACATTGATCAAAAAGACATATTTTAAATAGCTAAACAAACAATTATTAAAAAGCCAAACTTTATGAACAGGTATGAATACTTTTGCTCTCCAACATCTCTGGTTATATTATTAGATGGGATTAAGATGCAACACATATTTTCCCTTTTAGATTCATAGAGTATGTAAGGTATCCAATACAACACCATTCTACATAAATTTGTATGTCCACATCATCTATAATTCTGAGTAAATTGAAAACAATTTCTCCACTGCAACATCCCTTGTCTTATTCAAATATCACATTGGAGATAATACATATAGTTCAAAAGTGCCTAAATTTTCTCCCACCAAGATGCTCTTAGTATTTCAGTAATAATTTTGGTGGGATTTTAAGTCAAAATAAATAGTAATATGTAAGAGTTCATTTATTGAGTTGTTATATCCAGACAACTTAATAGGTATTTTTGTGCTAATAATTTAGTAGCCATTTGGAAAAAATAATACATATAAATTTAAAGAAAAAAGAATTTTTATTTCATCCTTATTATTTAAGGATGTATTTGCCTGCTAGGCTCTTTACATCCCTAACCTTGGAATCATTCTGGATACCATCAACCTCATTTCTTGTCCCACATTGATTTTTGTACAGTACTTGCTTTTTATCACAATAACTGCCAAAATCTAGCTTAACAAAGATACGATATAATCAAAGAGAATTTCATGTGATCTAACGATGAAACTGAACTACTTTGGACTAGTAGTTTGAACTGCATCTTACAGATGTTGGTGGACTTCTCTTGAAAATTTAGCACATTTCTTTGTGTCTTGGTTTGCCTTGGTGCACAGTTTGGGAGATGAGATTACAGTTATAACAGAAGTAAATGAAAAATACCAGGAGATGACAATTAGTATTTAAAAAAGGAAATTACCATATCCATCTTTCAAATATCTTCTTAAGAAGTATTTGATTTGTATAACAAAATTCTTATTTGTACCCTTTTTTTTTTGCCAAAAACATTAAGAGAAAAAAGTACATTATATAAATTAATCTTTGGAATTTATAAAACCCTCTACTACTTCAATAATTTAGTATTCTATACTCAAGATTACATTGAAATCACAAATTTCTTTACATTCTAGTGAAAAATGAGGACAGGCTAGTCTAGGAATAAGTAATAGCTGCACGTTACTGTAGATTTGACATTTTAGTACATTTCTACCTAAAACATTACCAGTACTAATGATAACAACTGCTGGGCCCAGTCAATATTCTGAACTAACCCACTGGCCTTACTAACTTATCTCACATTTATGATTAGGGAGATATTAGAACATAAAAATTCATCCCCTCTGCATTTCCTTTTACAATGGCCAATTGTCACAGAATTAGGACAGATAGAGTATTTTTTTTCCTCCTAAAAAGAGAGTGGTAAAAACTCATAGGCTAATGTATCACAGTAAGAATTTAGGAGAAAAATCATTTGTTAGTAAGATGCTTTGTAATAAATCTTATATTATGACCTTGTTTGGCTGCTATATACTGCAAAAAGAAGAGAAGTCAATCAAAATGGCATGAATGATTAATGCATTTCATACAAAGCCCATGATATGCTCAGAATATGTTTGCTAAGGTGCTGCAGTGATAAGAAGGCAAACAAATGATAGAGCTCAAGTAAGGAGTTTCAGAAGGAGTTCTTAATAGGGACACATGTAGTTAATTTCTTAAGTTTCTGTTGACTATACAAACTGAAGTTCTAATATCAGAATACCTGTTGTAAGGGAAAAAAATGACATTAAGATTCTAGGTTGAAGGCGTGAAACTGGGGCTATGTAGTAGATTTTATTATTGAATAATCCTATAAGAGGCTTATGTATTCTGTTCTGCTGACATAAGGCTTAGTCATACGATATGTTTTAGCCAAATGATGTGTGTCACTTTTTAGCCCCAATTTTAATATTGAATATGTGGTTTGCCATATGTTCTTTCCTCTGCCACAATGACCAACACTATTCCAGGCTGAGGCTGCTCCCTCAATGTAGAGCAGAGCCTCATCTAACCTTTGACGGGGATGTGGAATGACTGAACCACTGAGATATTCATGGTGTTTGTCACTTCAGTATTACCTAAATCATCTCAACTAGTGCAAGTTTTTAGCCTTTAGTGTGAGCATAGGCTAAATGTGGGAAAACAGAGTAAGAAGAACTTTTTAAAAAGCAATTTCTTTCACAATGGTTATATTAAGGTTTTATAAGCAGATGAAAAACTCAGGTCTTGGAAATGGTGAAAGAGGAGAGAAAACCTTGGTGATACCGCCCCCCCCCCAAACCCCGGCCTTCTTAGAATCCATGGCCTGGGACTACAGTGAAGCATCATAGCTCTCATGATTAAACTGGAACCACCACTATCACACTATTTCTCTAAGGTTAGAGAGTTTTAGTTGCTCTTTAACACACAGCTAGTAAGGGACACACAGACAGTAAGGGACAGGCTCAAAATGTGTTGCATTCAATTACACTGTCACCTGAACATAGAACATGAGCATCTGGCTAGGTGTGGCAGCTGCTCAGGTAGCCCTTAAAGAGAGAATCTGCTGTGGAGAGTGCAGTTAGCTTACAGCCTCTAGCTGCATTGGGCAAGATTCTGGATATGCTGCAGGCATTTGAGCCAAAGATACATTCTCTCCAGGAAGCCTCCTCTTCCCCTATCACTGCCAATGACCAAGCATGATAGGGTATTTGGGTCTGATCATTTCTTCCCAATGCAGTGGCTCTTCTATGCATTTCTTCTGGAGCTCCTTATGGGAAGGCTGAGATTTTCTCAGAGCTGCACTGTGGTCTGAGGCTCTTCCAATCCCCTCCTCCTACCTTCTTCCTCTCCCTTCACAGGTGTCAGACCAGTCATTGTTGTTTGGTTGCTAAGTCCTGTGTTAAGGTCTAAAGGCTTTCTCTACCTACTCCTGTTCCCATACCTTTTATCTTACGTAGACTTCATATTTGAAACATAAATTATCCTGATACTTGTTAAAATGGTGAAAATACACTTTATTTAGGACCTTTGTGATACATGTCAACACTATCACGAAAGGGGAGAGAGATCAGGCTTAACTTTGAATACAGCAAAGACAGCAGAGGATTTAGTGCCAGTGAGCAAGATGAGAGGAGTCAGTGGATGGGAAATTGCTAAAAGGAGACATCAAGAATAGATGATTTCTTGCTAAACTGACTTAACAGGATTCTTGCTGAAGGCAGGCCAGGATGATTAGGTATCCAAGGGTAGGGAATTCTCACCAAGCTGACTTAGCAGGATTCTTACTAAAACTTTGCTAGGCAGGCCAAAGACAAGGCCCAGGGACAAGGGCTAGCTGTAAAGAGGGCTCAGAGGACAGCCTATCTAAAGTTTGGTCAAAGAGAGTCTTCGTCACATCCCAGTAAGAAATAAACCCTCCATCTTGGCACCTACTTCTTAGAGGCCTTGAATTGACACACAAGGTGAACTGGGAAATCTGATCAATATCCTGTTCTGTAGCAAAACATGCATATTTTTATGGCTAGATTACTAGAGCTTAAAGGATAAAGTTTCTCCCATTTAAAAAGCAAACAAACAAAAAAAAAATTAGAGGCTAGAGTGCTGATAACATACTGCCATCTATGGGTTGTTTTCAGTTTGTTAAGCACTGCAGGTTGGAGTTTACATGGATTGTCTCATTTCATGCTCATGTAATGTTGCCAACTATATATTCTAATTATTTTTATTTTATACATGAAGAAAAAATGTTTAGGTAAAATGCCTTGTGTAAGATGACCCTTCCAATACATAGCAGGGGCAAGATTCAGGACCAGATCTATCATATTTAAACTATCACTATTTAATTTCAGTCAAAATGTTAGCTGATAAATGACTGTTACGCGGATTTGCTGAGTATGGGGAAAGAGGTATAATATTTGGAGTCTGCTTTATGGTAGGATGGAACTGAGAGATCTAAGAGGCTTTGTGAGTATTACATTGTGAGTACAACATTTTATGCATACTGTTCCCACTGTTATGTCAAGTCCCTGGAGAATGAAACTTGTTGGGCTAAAATAGGCTAAAATGGATAGTCACAAATTTGGGTATACATCTCCTTGGATAGGGAGTTCCATGGTTATCATAAATCTGAGGACTGTACAGAAAAATAGAAAGAAGAGAAAATATATGGCTCTAAATTCAACTTATATCCCAAGTAATTTTTATTTCTTTTGGATAAAAAGAATCTGAGAATACCTGGCCATGGACCTATATTGACTCTCCGTTCTCTAGATCAGGAACTGCTTGTGGCAGACACTATTTCTACTTCTATAACTGCTCTTTTGCAGCACTTATTCTAGCTGGCAGTGGACAGCAGTGAGAGTTGGTAATTATATGATAGAAATTGAATAAGGAATCAGCAGGTTGAGAGAGATCAATGTCAAGAGTCTAACTGCCATTGCCTGGTTTCTCATCCATACCTCAACCTTGACTCTTAGGCCACTGATTTTTCATGCAACCTATTCCAGGTAGAAAGTTTTGGCCTGAGACAAGACTGGGTCATTCATTCTTTAATTCATGAAATAAATATTGTGCACAGTTGATAATATCATTGCTGTGCCCTGATCCCTCAGATTCCTTTCTACCATCTACATGTGTACCCTTTGATGTACTTTTGTATCCAGCTGCCGGAAACTATGAGTCTTTTCTACAAGATTGCCCTTGGGCTACTGGTGTCTCTTTGCTTTAGTTCACACACAGAGATTGAATGTCTGTGGATTTATAGTCTCTTTGACTGCCAGGGCATGAAAACCCAGTTTCCTTTTCCTGGGTCGAGATAACCCTGAGGCTTAGTTCTCACTCCACAGTTATTCTAGTAGATCAGGGTGAAGTATTATATTTTCACAGGAAATTCCCTGAAATCATATCCTTGCTTGACTCCCTCTCTTTACCTCTGGTGCTTGCCCCACTGCCTTATCAGTTTCCTCTGGCTCGAAAGTGAAAGTTCCTCAGTTATGTCCGACCCTTTGCAACCCCATGGACTACAGAGTACATGAATTCTCCAGGCCAGAATACTGGAGTGGGTAACCCTTCCCTTCTCCAGGGGATCTTCCCAACCCAGGGATTGAAGCCAGGTCTCCCACATTGCAGGCAGATTCTTTACCAGCTGAGCAACAGGTATGTTTACCCCAAAATGTTATTAAATAAGAGCTGTAACCACCTTACATAGTTCAATCGCTCAGTCCTGTCCAACTCTTTACAACCCCATGGACGCCAGGCTTTCCTGTCCATCACCATCTCCCAGAGCTTGCTCAAAGTCATGTCCATCGAGTTCATGATGTCATCCAGTCATCTCTTCCTCTGTTATCCCCTTCTCCTCCTGCCTTCGATCTTTCCCAGCATCAGGGTCTTTTCCAGTGAGTCATTTCTTTGCATCAGGTGGCCAAAGTATTGGAGCTTCAGCTTCAGCATCAGTCCTTCAGTAACGATTCAGCACTGATTATCTTTAGGATTGACTGGTTTGATCTCCTTGGAGTCCAAGGGACTCTCAAGAGTCTTCTCCAAAATCACAGTTCAAAACATCAATTCTTCAGCGCTCAGCTTTCTTTATGGCCCAACCCCCACATCCATACATGACTTGGAAAAACCATAGCTTTGACTAGACAGGCCTTTGTCAGTAAAGTAATGCCTCTGCCTTTTAATATGCTGTCATAGCTTTTCTTCCAAGGAGCAAGTGTCTTTTAATTTTGTGGCTGCAGTCACCATCTGCAGTGATTTTGGAGTCCCCCCCCCCCCCCCCCCAAATAAAGTCTGTCACTGTTTCCATTATTTCCCATCTATTGGCCATGAAGTAATGGGACCAAATGCCATGATCTTCGTTTTTTGAATGTTGAGATTTAAGCCAGCTTTTTCACTCTCCTCTTTTACTTTCATCAAGGGGCTCTTTAGTTTCTCTTTGTTTTCTACCATAAGGGTGGTGTCATCTGCATATCTGAGATTATTGATATTTCTTGCTGCAATCTTGATTCCAGCTTGTGCTTCATTTAGTCGGGCATTTAAAATGATGTACTCTGCATATAAGTTAAGTGAGCAGGGTGACAATATACAGCCCTGACGTACTCCTTCCCCAATTTTGAACCAGTCCATTGTTTCATGTCCAATTCTGTTGTTTCTTGACCTGCATACAGATTTCTCAGGAGGCAGGTCAGATGGGCTGGTATTCCCATCTCTTGAAGAATTTTTCACAGTTTGTTGTGATCCATACAGTCAAAGGCTTTAGTGTAGTCAATGACGCAGAAGTAGATGTTTTTCTGGAACTCTCTTGCTTTTTCAATGATCCAACAAATGTTGGCAATTTGATCTCTGGTTCCTCTGCCTTTTCTAAATCCAGCTGAACATCTGGAAGGTCTTGGTTCAAGTACTGTTGAAGCCTGGCTTGGAGAATTTTGAGCATTATTTTGCTAACGTGTGAGATGAGTACAATTGTGTGGTAGTGTGAGCTTTCTTTGGCATTGCCTTTCTTAGGGATTGGAATGAAAAATTACTTTTTCCAGTCCTGTGGCCACTGCTGAGTTTTCCAAATTTGCTGGCATATTGAGTACACCACTTTCACAGCATCATCTTTTAGGATTTGAAATAGATTAGCTGGAATTCCATCATCTCCACTAGCTTGGTTCATAGTGATGTTTCCTATGGCCCACTTGACTTCATGCTCCAGGATGTCTGGCTCTAGGTGAGAGATCACACCATCATGGTTATCTGGGTCATGAAGATCTTCTCTGTAAAGTTCTTCTGTGTATTCTTGCCACCTCTTCTTAATACCTTCTGCTTCTGTTAGGTCTATACCATTTATATCCTTTATTGAGCCCATCTTTGCATGAAATTTTCCCTTGGTATCTCTGATTTTCTTGAATAGATCTTTAGTCTTTCCCATTCTATTGTTTTCCTCTATTTCTTTGCATTGATCACTGAAGAAGGCTTTCTTATCTCTCCTTTCTCTTCTTTGGAACTCTGCATTCAGATGGGTGTTTCTTTCCTTTTCTCCTTTGCCTTTAGCTTCTCTTCTTTTCACAGCTATTGTAAGGCCTCCTCAGACAACCATTTTGGCTTTTTCCATTTCATTTTCTTGGGAATGGTTTTGATCACTGCCTCCTCTACAATGTCACAAACCCCCATTCATAGGTCTTCAGGCACTCTGCTTATCAGATCTAATCCCTTGATTCTATCACTTCCACTCTATAATCATAAGGGTTTTGATTTAGGTCATACCTGAATGGTCTAGTGGTTTTCCCTACTTTTTTCAATTTAAGTCTGAATTTGGAAATAAAGAGTTCATGATCTGAGCCACAGTCAGCTCCCAGTCTTGTTTTCACTGACTATATACAGTGTCTCCCTCTTTGGTGGCAAATAAAATAATCAATCTGATTTCAGTATTGACCGTCTGGTTATGTCCATGTATAGAGTTGTCTCTGGGTTGTTGGAAGAGGGTGTTTGCAATGACCAGTGTGTTCCCTTGCAAAACTCTGTTAGCCTTTGCCATGTTTCCTTTTTTACTCCAAGGCCAAACTTGCTTGTTACTCCAGGTATCTCTTGACTTCCTACTTTTGCATTCCAGTCCCCTGTGATGAAAAGGACATCTGTTTTTGGTGTTAGTTCTAGAAGGTCTTGTACGTCTTGATAGAACTGTTCAACTTCAGCTTCTCTAGCACTAATGGTTGGAGCATAGACTTGGATTGTTGTGACACTGAGTGGTTTGCCTTGGAAACAAACAGAGATTATTCTGTCATTTTTGAGATTGCATCCAAGTACTGCATTTCAAACTCTTTTGTTGACTCTGAGGGCTACTCCATTTCTTCTAAGTGATTCTTGCCCACAGTGGTAAATATAATGGTCATCTGAATTAAATTCACCTATTCTAGTAGAAATAACAAGATGGTGTGGTAGAAGGGTATCTGCTCATCTTCTCCTGTGAGAACTCCAAATTGCAATTTGCTTCTGATCAACCATTGACAGGAGAATGTTGTCTCCCACCAAAAAAAGATACTCCACGTCCAAGGCAAAGGAGCAGCCCCAATAAGATGGTAGGAGGGGTGAAATCTCAATCAGAATCAAACTCCATACCTTCCAGAGATGCTTGGAGGGCGTAAACAAAAGCTTGTGCACATCAGGACCCAGAGACCCCACAGAGACTGAGCCAGACCTGCCTTTGAGTGTTTGAGTGTTTCCTGTGGAGGCACAGGTCAGCAGTGGCCTGCTGTAGGGACAAGGTCTCTGGCTGCAGCAGATCTGGGTAACCCAGCATATGGCATAGGCCCATTTGGAGGAGGTCGCCATTAGCCCCGCCATAGAGCCTCTGAACAGATTACCCACAAACTGCATAACAATTATAGCAAAGGTTTTCTCGTACTGTTGAAAGTTCTAGGACCAACAACAGATTTCCCAACCTGGGGATCCAGCAAAGGGACTGAGAACCTCCAGGGAATTTGACTTTGGAGGCCAGTGGGATTTGATTGTAATCAAAGTTCTGTAGAACTTCCACAGGACCGGGGAAACAGACTCTTGGAGGGCACAAACAAAACCTTGTGCACACCAGAAGCCAGGAGAAAAGAACAAAAGAACAGTATCCCCATAACAGATTGAGCCAGACTTGCCTATGAGTGTCCAGGAGTCTCCAGTGGAGGCATGAGTCAACAGTGGCCTGCCGTGGGGTCAGGGGCACTGAATACAACAGTGTGTGCACAAGTCTTTTTAAAGAAGGTTGCCATTACCTTCACTTCCACTACCATAGTTTGGCCTCAGGCCAAACAACAGGGAGGGAACACAGCCCCACCCATCAACAGAAAATTGGACTAAAGATTTATTGAGCATGGCCCCACCCATCAGAATAAGACCCAGTTTGCCCCACAGGCAGTCTCTCCCATCAGGAAGCTTCCATTAAGCCTCTTATCCTATTCATCAGAGGGCAGACAGAATGAAAACCACAGTCACAGAAAACTAACCAAACTGATCACATGGGCCATGGCCTTGTGTAACTCAATGAAACTATAAGCCATGCCATGTAGGGCCACCCAAGACAGACGGGTCTTTGTGGAGAGTTCTGACAAAATGTGGTCCACTGGAGAAGGGAATGGCAAACCACTTCAGTATTCTTGCCTTGAGAACCCCATGAACAGTATGAAAAGGCAAAAAGACAGGACACTGAAAGATAAACTCCCCAGGTCGGTAGATGCCCAATATGCTACTGGAGAAAAGTGGAGAAATAACTCCAGAAAGAACAAAGAGATGGAGCTGTTAGGTAGTTAGAAAAGGAAAAATAAGTCCAGAAGGGTGGTGGCTAAAAGACAAGGAAGGGAAAAGTCCATGAAAATAGAACAAAGGAGGGCCCAAGAACTGGAGTGAGGACCTCAGGTAGAACAAACAGCACTCCTGGCTAGCCGAAATTATATAGAGCAGGCCCAGGGGGAGGAAAAAACATATAAAAAGAAGAGCCAAAGGGCCAGGAGTCTCTCTCTCTCTCTCTCTCTCTCTCTCTCTCTCTCTTCCCCTCTCTTCTCTTTGAGTCTTTTGGGTTGGCGTGCTCTCACGCCTTGAGGATGTTTTTTCCTTTATTTTCTAAATGAAATAGCTGTAACATGGAACTGTAACACTGTCTGAGAGCTGTGACGCACCGAGGGCTTTAACGTCCGTCACTTCAAATTTTTGTTGTGACGAGACAGAACTGAGGAAATTACATACTCCCCTGACAGAGCCAAAGAGAAAACAATGCCCAGTTGTGAATGTGACTGGTGATGGAAGTAAAGTCTGATTCTTTAAAGAACAATATTGCATAGGAACCTGGAATATTAGGTCCATGAATCAAGGTAAATTGGAAGTGGTCAAACAGGAGATGGCAAGGGTGAACATTGACATTTCAGGAATCAGTGAGCTAAAATGGACTGCAATGGGCAAATTTAAGTCAGATGACCACCTTACATAAAGCCCATTTAAATATACTAATTTACATATCTTTATCTAGATTCCACCAAATTTTATAGCTTTAGTTTTTATAAGGTTTCAATCATCAAGCTTTGGTCTTAGTGGAAAGATTAGAAGCCTTTTTCTTTTGGTTCCCTGTCTATTTTACCTACTTTTTTATAAAAGGCTCTGGGATGCCCAGAGTTGGGTAGAGCCAAGGAAGTCAGGCCCTTAGCCTGACTGTCCCAAAATAGCTTGTCAACTACAAACTGGCACTTACCAAGAGCACTGCCAATGACTGAACAACAAAGGCACTTTCCATTTGCCTCTATGCAGAACCTCGTCCTGCTATAGATGTTGACCTTCAACAACCCCTGAGGGAGTTCAAGGTGGAGTGAGGCACTCTGTGCCCAGGGAATCTGGTGGGAAATAATAGCTAGAACTTTTTTGTTTTCTTCCCAATTTTTCGGTTGATATTCTTAATTGCTCTTTTTAGCATCTGTAAGGCCCATTGAAAAAGCTTCAGTGAAGCTTTCTAAACCGATTTTTCTCATTCAAAAAAGTTCTTAGGTTAATTTGACTTTTGCTTTATAGGTCCCAACAAAACAGTTGTTTATGATGAATAGCTATTATTTCAATGAAGTAAATTTTTTTTTAATTTTAAAAAAGGAGATACCACAATGAATTAAAAAAAATTCTTTAGATGGTTATTTAGAATGGGATAAGTAAAAGAGAAATTTATGTGATTAAAACACATAAATTAAAACTACACTACCTAAAGTGGGCTTTCCTCATAGCTCAGTCGGTTGAAATTTCTACCTTAATAAATCACTTACACAGGATTCCTTGTCTCAAAATCTGTTTATAAATCTAAAATAAATACCTTCTAAATCTAAATCATGATGTTAAGCAATAACAATGACTTGCCATAGAGGTATATATATATAACACTGCTGAGGTATATTATGAAATGATAATACTGAGAAGGAAGTGGTTATCATTAGTAAGTCTCTTCAAAGAAAGTAACATTCAAACAAATTCTTGAAATATAAATGAATGAGTAGGTATCAACTAGGATGAAAAGAAATGAAGGGCATTTTAAGCAAAGGAAACAGATTTTGCTTTGATAACATTTTCCTGGGAAAGAGATTTTGTAGACTTTATTTTGTTCTGGAAGAATCACTCCACTATGAACTCTGAGAATGAAAGGACCCTTTTTGTATTATATAGGTTATATCACTAGTGTCTAATATGGGGCTTAAGATAGTGTTTAGATATTTTTTGACAAGTGAATCCATTTTCAGAATGAGTTCTGATCTTTCTCTATTTTCCCCAAGTTTGACAATAATTTCAAGGGAAACCTTAAACCACAAAAGTAATCATGGGAGTGATTTAAACTACCTAGACTATTTGTATATACAGTTGGTCCTTGAGCAATGTGGATTTGAACTGCACAGGTCCACATATATGTGGAATTTTTTCAGTACACTGCTACATGATTTGAGGTTGGTTAAATCTGAGGATAAAGAACCACAGATACAGATACCCTATATAAATCATATAGGGATTTTAGACTACACAGAGGGTCAGCACCTCTATTTCCCTGTTGTCCAAGGGTCAGATGTAATAGGAAAACACTCAATAGACTAAGATGTTCTTTCTTTTTTAATATACTAATTCATAAAAGTAGCAGTTAATCTCAATATTCTAAAGTCCCTATCATGTTTCAGACATTCTGCAATGTTCTGATTCTGAGTCATAGATAGTAGGAATTTACAATTGAGAATTTGTGTTTGAATACACACTCAAGCTGCTAGTATTTAACATGCAGCTTTGAGCAAATAATTTACCACCATGAAAATAAACACAGCACCTACCTTACAGAGTGCTGAGAAGAGTTTATGAGTTAAAGTGTGGGAAATTCAAAACATAGTGCCTGGAATATAGTAAGTGTTCATCATCACTAGCGTTTGTGTTATGGCTGGGGTTGTTGTTTTCATTATTCTGTCATACACCAGATTTGCATAGGTTTTGTGACTTTTTTGCTGTAGAGTCAAACTTATTTTGTTCCATTCTTCTGAAAGATTAAGAAAGATGAGTGATTACAGCATACATTTACAGAAACCCTGACATACCAATCATCTACAGAATGCTTAGTTCCCTCATTTTTCTCAAAAGCAAACAATTAACTACATCTTGGCAAGACAAATTCATATGTAATAGGTTGGCTTCTATTTAGTGAATGACTAGATTTTCAGTGTAACCAAAAGCACTATTGTGTGCTGAAACTTCTCCTCTAGCAAACAAGGAAAAACAAATGCCTTTTACATTGTTAAAAAAAAAAGCAACTTTAAAGATATTCAGTCAAACACTTGATAAATATTTAGATGTTGCATCATCCATTGTAAGCCAATTAGGAAAGATTAGATGCTTTTAGTCTTAAAATTAGAACATGTACATTTTGCCCATGTGATTCTGTTGTGTTAATGATAAAAATCATCACTCAGCTTCTTGTATTTCAAATGAGAAATCAGTTATGGCTGTCTCATTGGTAAATTTTTTTAAAGAAATATAGCTCCTCACTTAATATGTTTCAATTATTTTCTGATTAAAATGTCTAATTTTACAAATGTAAATTAGGGTCTCATAATAATACTTATTTATCTAAGACTTCAGTATTAAATATATGGACTGACTGACACCAGTCACTTGCCAACCACTTCAATATACTTTTCTGCGCATAATAACTGGGAGAAGACACTGGGAATATTTAAAAGATAATTTGAATATCAAGTTCAGTGAGTCCTGTCATTTTTCATTGCTTGGTTAAATAAAACCTGCATAAATACTTAACTATGAAATATCATACACTCCTTGACATCTATACTTCAGACATAATAAAGGCATCAAAAGAATGGTTATTAAACCTGGGAGTTTAATTTGTCTCAACTTATTCCTTTTGTTTACAGTTGAAAGAATACAATTAAAAATCAGGTTTGATATTTTATACTACTTTTACACAATTAGCTCTTTCAAAATAAAAATGATATACAATGTATACCACTTTTATTCAGCTCCTCACTGTGGTCCAGGAAATAGTGTTTGTTTTTTAGTATAAGCTTGAAAAATGGCTCTGACAAGTTTCCAATACTGTTCACACACTATTTTGAAAATTTGAGGGTCTTCAAATCAATATTTTTTCATTTGGTTCCAGCAGTGATAGCCTTCCTTGCTATTGTGAAAATTATTCCTTTTGGCAAGTAGAATGGCAAAATCTGGATCATGAACATCAAAAGTTCATGAATTTCTAATTCACATTGAAAGGCTCTAAAATATTCTTTGTACATTGAAAAGGCTTTGTAATTCAAATAATACTTTTAGCAAAGTTAAAGTATCACCCAGATTACTCTTGGAATACTTGGGAAAGCATTATGTGAAATTATACTGCAATGCTTAGGTACTTCATTGAATTGTGTCCTCAAGAGCCATCAATTTCTATAACTCTTCTGAATAATTTCTTATACTATCAAGCACTCTTGTCAACAGATATTTATTGAATTCAGAATTTCCCTAAGTGTTATATATAGTGCTAAATATACAAGATACAATTTTTACTTTTAATATACAGTGAAACTGATTACCCCTGCAGAGTTTATGATTAACTTCTCTGCTCAAAACTTTATTCTCTTTCTTGTTTAGTCCTGATCACCTCAGAATTGAGGAGTATCAAAGAAAATGGAAGATCAAAACCAAGCAGTATCTTATAGGGTCCTCCTAGGTACAAAAACCCCTCCATTTCTTGTTTGTAGAAAAAAGGTTTTAGTCTCCTAGGCCTTCCTTGAGCTCCAAAGAGCAGACTCAATCAGTTACTAATTAGGGAAGTGAGAGAACACAAACACAAAGGGAAAGCAATAGTTCAGCAATAAAACAGAGGGCTAGTTGCTTCTCAAGGAATAAACATAACAATCTGATGCATATATTTGAGTTCTGCAGAAACTAAGACCCTCCACTCAAGTAAATGATAGTGACTCCATGCATATAGATCCACACTGGTTGGAACAGGAAGGTTGATGATTAAGATTCCCAAAGCATCATCCTGTTAGCTTACCACAACCAATCAGAAGAAAGTCCACAAACTGCAACCCTCATCCCAAATGTTGCATTTAAAAACTCATCCCTGAGAGCCATTGGGGAGTTCGGGTCTTTTAAACACAAGCTGTCCTTCTCCTTGCTCGATGCCCTGCACATAAATGCTGTATTCTCCTGCACCGCAACCCAGTGTCAGTGTTCAATGTGGTGCAATGGTATATTTGCTATGTGGTGTGCAAATGGACTCAAGTTCAGTAACATTAGTTTTTATTTGGGGAGATACATTGAATAGAAATAATTCTATTAGAGAAGTTTTAAGTGTAAATCTGTATGGCACTACTGCAAGCTTAATAGTTTATAGAAGAGGAAGATCATTAAAGGCTCATATTTATGGAGAAGTCTCAATGGGGAGTTGAGGATCACACTGAATTTGAAGAATAACTAGAATTTAAGCATGATGGAGAGAGATTATTACTATAGTCCCTGCATTTTCACTTATAAGAAAATGTCTTTTTCATCTTTAGAAAAAATATTAGATTATTAGAGAAGGGGAAAATTTGCCACACCAAAATGCACCCTTTGGCATAAGGATTATCTTTGAGCTGCTTATTTATAAGAAACAGCAGACAAAGGAGAAACTCTGAAAACCAAGAAGAGACATTTAACATTTTTAAGGGGAACCTCCATTTGTAAGTTTCTCCCTCACTGTACAAGGAAGAGGAGGATGACTAAATCTCTAGGAACCTTTTATCAATGGAGAAGGCAAGACATAAATTTGCATAATAACCTTACTCTTGTTCGCTGTACTTTTCCTGATAACCTCCCATAACTGGCCTCCCTTCCTACCTGTGCTAACAGCTTTGGTCTTTAGCTGAAGATGGCATTTAGGCTGTGTGCTTGGGCTATTTCACAGGGGTATTCAGTTTTCCTGGGTATCTTCTATATATACAGGAGGTATACATGATATTAAACTTCTGTTTGTTTGTCCTCTGTTAACTTGTCTTTTATTATGAGGAGGTGGGTCTCAGCAAAAACCTAGAAGGGTAGAAGGAAAATTATTTTTCCTCTCCGAAACTAATGAGCAGTATATATACAGGAAAAAATTTTTTTTGAAAACTGAATGTGTGTATAGACTTTCAGTGAACATTGTGAAAATGCAGATAAACCATTTGTAAATCGGGTCTGCTTTCTTATATTATCAGGCTATATTTTAGTGGCCAAAGAGTTGTCTATGGAGTTAGATCTTCATTTAAATCCTGGCTCTGTAGTTTAGCAGATAAGTGATCTCTGTGATTATGCCAAAGCCTTTGACTGTGTGGATCACAACAAACTGTGGAAAATTCTTCAAGAGATGTGAATACCAGACCACCTGACCTGTCTCCTGAGAAATCTGTATGCAGATCAGGAAGCAACAGTTAGAACTGGACATGGAACAACAGATTGATTCCAAATAGGGAAAGGAGTACGTCAAGGCTGCATATTGGCACCCTGCTTATTTAACTTCTATGCAGAGTATATCATGAGAAATGCTGGGCTGGATGAAGCACAAGCTGGAATCAAGATTGCTGGGAGAAATGTCTATAACCTCACATATGCATATGACACCACCCTTTTGGCAGAAAGCAAAGAACTAAAGAGCCTCTTGATGAAAATAAAAGAGGAGAGTGAAAAAGTTGGCTTAAAACTCAATATTCAGAAAACTAACATCATGGCATCTGGTCCCATTTACTTCATGGCAAATCAATGGGGAACCAGTGGAAACAGTGACAAATTTTAATTTTGGGGGGGGGGCTCCAAAATCACTGCACATGGTGATTGCAGCCATGAAATTAAAAGACACTTGCTCCTTGGAAGAAAAGTTATGACCAACCTAGACAGCATATTAAAAAGCAGAAACATTACTTTGCCAACACAGTTCTGTCTAGTCAAAGCTATGGTTTTTCCAATAGTCATGTATGGATGTGAGAGTTGGACTATAAAGAAAGCTGAATGCTGAAGAATTGATGCTTTTGAAATGTGATGTTGGAAAAGACTCTTGAGAGTCCCTTGGACTGCAAGGAGATCCAGCCAGTCCATCCTAAAGGAAATCAGTCCTGAATATTCACTGGAAGGACTGATGCTGAAGCTGAAACTCCAATACTTTGGCCACCTGATGTGAAGAACTGACTCATTGGAAAAGACCCTGATGCTAGGAAAGATTGAAGGTGGGAGGAGAAGGGGACGACAGAGGATAAGATGGTTGGATGGCATCATGGACATGAGTTTGAGTAAACTCTGGGAGTTGGTGATGGAAAGGGAGGCCTGGCGTGCTGCAGTCATGGGATCGCATAGAATCGGACACGGCTGAGTGACTGAACTGAACTGAACTGATCTTGGGAAGTTATGGATCTCAGTTTCTTCATCTATAAAGTCAGTAAATTCTTTGCAAAATGTAGACATGTACTTTGTAGAACCACAGTACATATTCATCATATATTGCCTATTATCATTATTTATCATGTTATATTTTTATGTATTCTGCTTTATTTCACAAAGGATTTGAAATAGCAACAATAATATATAGAATAAGATAAAAATATATAAATGGAATTATTCCTTTAAAATTAAGTCAGATCATTTCAGTTCATCTGCTCAAACTCTTCAATGAATTTCCATCTTTATCAGAGTAAAAACCAAATCTTTTACTTTATACTGGCCTATAATGTCCTCTAATTTCTGGCTTGTTGTTAGATTTGGCCTCATCTCTTACTTACTCCCCAGAATTCACTCCACTTTAGTGAACTGGCCTAATCAATGTTTTCAAAGTGTGCCAGGAAAATTCTTAACTCATCTGCTTGACTGTCTTAATCTGGCTGTCCACAGGGTTCTTATCTCATCTTCCTTTTGTGAATCATTCCCAGGCCAATGTGTTTAGAACTGAAAAACTCACTCCTGCTTGAGCACATTTTATCCATTTATTCTGCTTTAATTTTCTCTATAGCATTTATTGGGCTTACCAGGTTGCACTAGTGGTAAAGAATCTGCCTCCCAATGCAGGAGACTCAAGAGACCCGGTTTCGATCCCTGGGTTGAGTAGATCCCCTTGAGGAGGGCATGGCAACCCACTCCAATATTCTTGCCTGGAGAATCCCATGGACAGAAGAGCCTGGCGGGCTATAGTCCATAGGGTCTCAAAGAGTCGGACACGACTGAAGTGACTTAGCACACACGCATAGCACTTATCACTCTCCTTCTTCTCCTCCTTTTCCTTCTACTTACTTATTTCTTATTTGACGTACCACTAGAAGATAAGTCCCACAAGGGCAGAAATTTGTGTTGTTATAGCCACAGCTTTATGCTTAGTAGATGCTCAATAAATATTATTGTTGTTCATGCAATTACTGGGTTGGCCAAAAATTTTGTTTGGGTTTCCCACTGTTATGAAAAACCTGAATGAAATTTTTTGGCCAACCCATATTTGAAAATTTAATGAAATGCCATTTGTTTCAAATAAAGCTGTCTTCTCTTTGGATACTGCCTTTTGTTGAATAAATATATTGCACATTTATTATCTTATTTAATCTTTACAACCACCTGGTAAGTTTGGTAGAGTAGGAATTAATGTTCATTTTCTCACATAACAGTAAACTGAGAAACTGAAAGGGGAAATGGTTGATGCAAAGTTACACAATTAGTAAGATGCAGAATTGGGATAAGAAGTTATTTTCCTTGGCTAATTTTCCTTCATATGCTGTTTCCCGAGTTTGACAGATGAAGGAAATGAAACTTATAATATGTATGCATGCTGTTGAAGTTGATCTAATATTTTAGATTCACTGAGCATTGAATATTTCCTGGTTTTCTTCAAGGATTGTTCAGTCACTTGCAAAACTCATTTCTGGAGAGCTCACGAATTTTTTTTCACTCATTGCCTGAGAATTTTTATAGATTCACCGTCTTAAGGAAATGCATATCTGTGTAGCAATCAATGCTTATTGCCTGCTTAATATGCATAAAAAATATACTTGTCACTGTATAGACTACTGCTAGTTCCTCTTTCTAGAGTGTTCTTCCCCAACCTTAGTGTTTTATCCTTCCTTCTCATCGCTTGGGTTCTTATTCCAATATCATCTTCTCAGAAAGGCCTTGATTGAATTCCTTATCAAAAAGACCCAACACTTTCTCTTGTCCCACTTGCATTCTTTTTCTGTTAATTTCCTTAATATAATTTGTCACTTCCTAAAAGGGTGTTATTTACTTGTTAATTATTTTAAGAGTTCCTTACTAGAGTGTCAACTCCATGAAGGCATTTTTTTCTTTTTGGGTTGTGTCCCCGGTATCTAGAAGTGTGTGGCACGTAGTAAGAATTCAGTAATGAAGGGGAATAGAATTTGCCACTCCAAAATATACCCTTTTGGGATAAGAATGATCTTGAGCTGGTTTATTTTAAGAAACATCAGATACAGGAAAAGCTCTGAAAACCTAGTAGAAACTACTCTTTTGTAAGGGACATTTACATTTATAAGGGAAATCTCCATTTGTAAGAATGTCTCCCTTGGTGTACCAGGGAGAGAAAGATGTCCCTAAATCTCTAGAAACTTATCAATGGAGAAAGCAGAGACTTAAACCTGCATACTAACCTTACCCTGTTTACTGTGCCTTTCCCATAACTGACCTCCCCCACCAACATCTTTTGTTGTAGCTGGAGATGGTATTTAAGTTGTTGGCTTGGGCTATTTTGGGGAGTTACTCATGAGAGCTTCACATGTTATTAAACTTTTGTTTTTCTCCCATTAATCTGTCTTTTTTATTATTGGGGGAGAAGGCATCTCTGTTAAGAAACTAGAAAATTATTTTTCCTCCCCTGTAGTAAAAGCATGTTAATTGAAAGAATACTCATATTGTAATTTATGCTTCAGAGTGTTCATTACAATTACAATTAAATAATAAATGTAGAGTTAATTCTGTATACATTTATCCACTTTCCCACTGGAATATAAAATCCATGGGGCATGAATTATATCTTTCTTGTTCATTGCATCTGAGCTAAATGGTTTGGAAATCACAAAAGTTCTATTGCTTACTCTCAAGGAATCTAGAGATTTATTCTCTATATGGAAGAAAAATATGAGGAAATGAAAATATAAGAATTTAAATAGCAGATCAAGGCAATATAAAACTAAGGAACTTGATACATGCTAGGCATTCAAATTTGTTAACATTAAGCTATTAAAAATAGTATGAGATTAGATGACAGATATTAAGAAATATTTAGCATATATTCTTAGAAGTGTTACAAAAGCAATGTAGGTTAAAGAAGCCAGAAAGTGTTTCGTATAAGAGGCAGAAGTCAAGTATTTTAAAGGTAATGAATTTTACAAGGGAATAGGGGAACAATTTGCACAGGTGCAGCTGAGGGTTGTCACTGGAGGCAAGGAGTAAGAAGAAAGGCTAAAAATTAGGTTGCCAGGAACTCGAAATGCAGTTTTAGAAATCTGGACTAATAAAGTTAATTTGTATATCAGGACCCACAAAATGGAGGCTGCCCCAATTGTTCGGCCTACTTCATAAATCTAAACCTAAATCAACCTGCATTTACGGTAAATGCCTATCAAAGAAAGCTAACATTCACCAGTTATAATATTTTCAACTCAGCTCCAGCTAGGTCACCTTATCCTAGAGCTTGCTCTTCTTCTAAGGAAATCTCTGACGTCCTAGGCAATCATGCCCCATTTCCACATTGCCACTTTTAATGCTGTATAAACCTCACTCTTGCCCCAGATCCCTCAAACAGTGCTCTACTAAGGCACTGTACTCCCCCAACCCATGGATATTTTTTCCCCCTTGAATAAAGGACATCAAACTCATTACTAAATTGTTTCAGTTTTGTCATTTGACAAGACTTAATCATCTGGTAATGACTGTTGGGAGATTAAGAAAGGCTGGGAAAATATAAATGTGATATTTTAGAGATAATCAAAATGGCACACATAAATACAACAGTAGAAACTGAAGGAAGGAAAATGAGATGGTAGACCAGTAATGAAGAAAGTAGCAAATGTTTCCAGTGGAAACGTAAAGGCAAGTGCTGAGGTAAAACACACATTTTTCCAATCAAAATCACATCCCTAAAATATTTTCTGACTTGTGACACAAAGATGATAACTGATCTGCTGTACTCAGAGCAAGCATGTATCATTTGCTTCTTCTCAGTAAATCATATGTTTGTGTAGAGGTTCAGAATGACACCTATCCCACCCTCCTCACCCCACCCCAAATGTGCCACTTTGGCATGTGGATTATTTTGAGTTGAATGCAAACAAGACCTAGAATACTGAAGAAAAACTTTATCTCTCTTAACTGCTTAAAAAAAGTTTAAATAAAAGGCCTGGTCCAGAAAGAGCTATTACCAAGAGATAATTTTTTTCTGAATGACCCATCTGTGTGGCAGGGCAAACATCTAATTACCAAACATCTGCTCTTCTTATGTCCTGTGAATGACCCTCCTCCCCTTTAAAGTCCCAGGACCTTACCCCAGTCCTTAGCTCAAGATGGCATGTAAGCCTTAATTGCCCGGCTTATTCTTGGGTTTCACTGTCTTTGCAGAATCCCTCTTCATTCATAATTAAATTTGCTTTTTTTTCCCTGTTAATCTGTCTTATGGCAATTTGATTATTAGACCAACCAGAAAATTTAGAAGAGTACAGGAAAACGTTTTTCTCCCCAAACATTTAGATATTTCCAAACTATTATATCCTATAAATTACCCAGAATAGTATACATGTTTATCTTAAGAAGCAAGTGAGGATATCAGAGCAACCACATCATTTATTAGAAATAAAATTTTTGTTTACATGTTTCTGGTTAGCAGCACTTCTTTTTCAAAGGCCTGGTAAGCATTCATCACCTGCTTAGCTGGTTTAGAACAAATGCTCTTGTTCCTACCTTTAAAAGGGTAAATTCTCTGTATGATGCATGTGCAAAACTCCAAGTAGAGTTAATTGGAATTATATGTGAAGAACAAAGGGAAAATTATTTCCAAAGAGTGAATAAACCTGTATACATTCATGACCACTAGCATCCTCTTTTAAAGAAAAAAAAAAAAATCTCAGATGCTATAACTTACAAAAAATTAGATTGTCTGCAAAGAAAAAAAGAGGAAGAAAAGGAAAAAGAAGCGTTTAACCTCTGTCAGAGCCAAAAACGAAATATAATGAGAGGACAAGTGAAAGGGCTCGTTAAGATCCATTCAATTCTAAGATACTTTTTGGTTATAATTGATGATATGAAATAATATATTTCATTAAGGAGGAAAAAATTATCTCAAGTACTCTTTTAATTTATATTAAAATTGGGCCCATGAATCTAAAGGTATTACTTAAGTTGTAATTTTTGCAGAAATTGAGGTTATGTTACATTGCAAACCATAGACTAATTCAGCCTGGTTATGGTATGATACTAAACGCCAATGGAACAAAAGGATGATTCACTGCCTGAGGTAGAGCTTGTAATTCCACAGCAAGGACATTGCAATTTAGCCTGAAGCAAAGTACTCCAGTGCCTTTTATTATTACATGGTGCATCTCTGCTTGTCATAAATTTTGCTCAAAGGTAAAACATCCCCATGATCAAAATTATTTTGAGTCATTTTGCAAAAATTCTTTTTTTGGAAGGAAAAGGAGAAATTTCACACTGACAATAATGTTACTATAATATATTAAAAGCAGTGTTTTTTTTTTTACTATGAAATCGAAAGCAGATTCCATTTGCTTTTAATTATTATTAAGAATATAATCATTTTAAAAATTACTTTATCATTTTGAAATAAAAATAATTATTATTGTTACCTATTATTTTAGGAAAAAAGTTGAAAGTTCTTCTGCTTTCCGAATTACTGCAAATTAATAAAACTTCAGTCCAGGAGGTCAAGGAACAGCAAAATTATCTTGGGAAAGGGGAAAGTGCTAGAAGAAATCTAATTTCCTTCTGGTGTTGGCTTGCTTATCCCTATCCCAGCCCACAGTATTTGCTTCTGGGTAACCAGCTCCTTGTTGCTCTGACCATTGTTTAAACTTTTTTTTTTTTTTGCCACACTGCACGGCTTGTGGGATTTTATTTCCCCAACCAGGGATCCAACCCAGGCCCTCAGCTGTTAAGTGTGTGGAATCTTAACCACTGGACTGCCAGGGAATTCCCTAAAACTAGTTAAATGGCTTAATTTAAAACAAATTTATTTTATCATCTCAACTCTGAGGAGAAAATGAATGAGAAAGGAAAAGTTTTGATATTTTCCTTGGTGCCAGATTAGTATAGCTTTGAGGAATGTGATTTTAATGTTAACAAACACACACAAATCTTCATATTTAATTCTAGAGATCATACTTTTTTATAGCTATATAAATCCTCTAAAGCATATTTCAATTATGCTTTTCAATTTTGAGCCATTTCTTCTGCCTGTCTGGATAGGTGATGCAACAGAGGCCAAGACATTTTTGGTTACTTAAGAACACTTTCTTTACCTTATTAGGTTACAAATGAGGAGAGCGTTTTCATGAATGTGTAACATGGTATATAATATTACAGGAAATTGAAGGAAGCCTTAAACAGCTGTTCATGAGCCCTGTGATTCAAGGTATTGCTCTCAGAAAGGAGAAAAGAATTTTTGTGGAAAGTTCATTCCACAATAGCTGAATGAATCATTTCCTGTTGGCTCCCAGGACAGCTATGACCCTTTATTTCCTGAAATATAATTAGGGCACAGTTTTAGAGTGTGCTTAAGAAAGGTATAAGAAATAATATTAAGAAACTTTGCTTAATTAACTTTATGCATTATTTATGCAACTCAATCTATACTGAATAACCTCCTTCCTTCTTCTCTCCCTGAGAACACAGATACCAAAAGCAGATATTTCTGTGCAACTGTTCACAGAATTCTGAATATTTTGAAGAAATAGATTGCAGTTAATTATGATGTAATATATTTCCTTCTATCTTTTCTAAATGATGATTTGTGAAATTAAATAAATGTCCATTTAAAATTTATTGACTGCTGGGAAGCTCAAAGGTATATCTTAGTTTCATCTGTGGTAAATACGCAGGAATCAAATAACTTTTAATTACTTTCTATTGATAATTTCCATACAATAAAGTATGCAAATTTTATGTGTACAAATGGATGAATTTTTATATTATGTGAGTTTTTATGCTCACAAATTCACTACCCAGTTCAAAACAGAGACTCTTTGCAGCACCCCAGAATGTTGCTTCCACATGCTTTTCCTATCAGTACCCAACAAAAGTTTGCTACTCTGACCACTATATACTGTGAAATTTTGTATGGGACTTATGTCATGCTATATGAATTATTCTTGTTTATGTTTTGACTTTATTTTTATTTACCTACCTCTAAATTACATGTTCCTGATTTATTTTATTTATGTGTATAGGACATCTTGTATTCTTAACTTGGACCAAGATGGGTCATAAAATATTCTTATACAAGTGTTGAAAAATTTCCAAAATTACTAAGGAAGTGAGACTTGAATGGGAATATAGGAAGTTGAAGTGAAGTGAAGTGAAAGTCGCTCAGTCTTGTCTGACTCTTTGTGACCTCATGGACTATACAGTCCATGGAATTCTCCAGGCCAGAATACTGGAGAGGGTAGCTGTTCCCTTCTCCAGGGGATCTTCCCAACCCAGGTCTCCCACATTGCAGGTGGATTCTTTACCAGCTGAGCCACTCGGGAAGCATACAATTACTGATACACTTCTGAATTTAAATAATAAAACTGAACTATTAATATAATCTTGCTTTTAAAATTTTAAAAGACATTTTATCCAACCTCTTGCTTTCATTCTCCTAAAAAGAGATGTATCATTAGACCTAATATGTACATCAAAAATACGACTCTGGGACTAATAGTGCCTCTGATTAGACAATAAATCAGTAACAATATCTCATGTGAAGGACTTCAACATCCAGAGTAACAGACTGGGCTTACCTGAAATAATGAAATATCAGGTAATCTATTGGAAATAACAAATATATTGGAAGAATCCAATAATGGAAAATCTTGGAAATAATAGAAAAACTGGAAATAACAGAAAGATAGTAGGGAAAGGAACCTAGGTGGAGCCCAGGAGAGTTTCTGAATTGAGGACGCAAATGAATCTGGGGAAACCAGAGCAACTAGAGTTCATAGGACAGATTATGTGAGACTAGAGAAAGAGATAAAAGTCTGAAGTTCCACAGAAGGACCTTCTTTTAGGTATTTATCTGAGGTATTTATATTTATCTGATGTGCACACGTGAGGAAACCATACAAGGCCCTACATATTCTGTGGCTCTCCTTGGTCTGCTCTGAGCCCCTGGAAGGTTCTCCTTGTTGACTTAAAAAAGAAAAAAAAAGAAAAGTACAATGTGAGAGTTGTGAGTTAAGTTTTATTTGGGGCAAAATGAGGACTGCAGCCTGGGAGAGAGGACTTCAGATGGCTCTGAGAAACAGCTCCAAAAAGGGGCGGGGAGGGGGAGGTCAATATATATGTGATTTTGGTGAAGGTGGCGTTCATGTAATCAAGCACTAATCTTACAAAAAGGTTTTTTGCTAGTCACAGGGAGCTGATGTCACCATGAAGGGGTTTAATGCTTTTCTAGATATGAAAAGATGCAAGGATGGGGTTCAGAAGGTCGGTTCCTGAAAATATCTAACTAATTTAACACCTGTTCCACCAGTTTTCCTAGAGCACCAAGTGCCTCATTCCTGTTATCCACCCTGAACTCCCTTCAGGATGTGTCAAAGGTCAACAGCTGCAGCAGCACAGGATTCAGTCACCAAAGAGACCGATGGCAAATGCCCTGGGCGAGCACCAATTCGTCGTTGACATACTCAAAGACTAAATCACCTAGTTTTCTTTGTCTTTGGCTTTTGGTTACATTTACACAGTTTTGAAAGGTGGGCAGAGAGGAGAGACAGATATGTTCATTCTTTCCATTTCTTCCCTGCCTCCTTGAGGTTCTGGGATGATTGTCATTCCAAGTGTGATCCCTGGACCAGAAGCATAGGCATCACTTGGGAACTTGTTAGAAACAGAATCTCTGGCTCACTCCAGGTTTTCAGAATCAGAATCTGCATTTAAATAGGATCCTTAGGTGTCTCATATGCGTGTTACCTTTACTTCTGTAATCTATCTTTTTATTTTATTTTTTTCATTTATTTTTATTAGTTGGAGGCTAATTACTTTACAATATTGTAGTGGTTTTTGTCATACATTGACATGAATCAGCCATGGATTTACATGTGTTCCCCATCCTGATCCCCCCTCCCACCTCCCTCCCCACCCCATCCCTCTGGGTCTTCCCAGTGCACCAGGCCTGAGCACTTGTCTCATGCATCCAACCTGGGCTGGTGATCTGTTTCACCCTTGATAGTATACTTGTTTCAGTGCTATTCTCTCAGAACATCCCACCCTCACCTTCTCCCACAGAGTCCAAAAGTCTGTTCTGTACATCTGTGTCTCTTTTTCTGTTTTGCATATAGGGTTATCGTTACCATCTTTCTAAATTCCATATATATGTGTTAGTATGCTGTAATGTTCTTTATCTTTCTGGCTTACTTCACTCTGTATAATGGGCTCCAGTTTCATCCATCTCATTAGAATTGAGTCAAATGAATTCTTTTTAATGGCTGAGTAATATTCCATTGTGTATATGTACCATAGCTTCCTTATCCATTCGTCTGCTGATGGGCATCTAGGTTGCTTCCATGTCCTGGCTATTATAAACAGTGCTGCGATGAACATTGAGGTGCACGTGTCTCTTTAAAAGGCACTCCCTCTTCCAAAGCTCCAGCTTTCACCAAGTTAACACCTTTTCTTCCTCTTGACTCTTCTGTCCCAAGGGCCATAATGGCTTTCTACTCTTACTAGTCTCTAGTTAGATCCCTTAACTCTGTTCACATCTCTGAAAACAGACCCTTTAAAAATCTATTTTCCAGTTAAACACTTTTGAGTAGACAATCTGTTTCCTGATATACACTTATGATGCATAATATATTATCTATCTTTATATATATATATATATATATGTTGGTAACTATATATATACAGCTCTACCTCTGTTTTTCACCATCTCTACCTCTACTGTCTTTATCTCTACCTCTTCCTAAATTTCCAGTCTTCCTACTTTAAACAAGTACATGATATTTTGTAGCACCTTTTTCTTTGTTACAGCTCAATGATATCATATTATGTACATAACAATTTCCCAACAAAGTAAATTTAGAGTTTATGAAGAGGAATTTACTATCCCTAGTTCATTAGGAAATTTTGTAAATCTAGGGAGGAAACCATGGCATAATTTTGCTTGCATGCTAGTGTGGTGAGTAGTCTCTAAATTGGTACTCAGTAATCCCTGCCTCCTGGTAAGTATACTCTTGTGTAATCATCTCCCCTTGAGACTATGCTGGACATATTGACTCCTAATAAAGAGAGTATGGAAGAAGTGATGAGATATGACTCTAAGGTTAGGTTATAAAAAGATAGTGGCTTCTGATTTGGGTGTTCTATCTTACTTTCTCTTGCATTGCTTATCCTGGAGGAAGCTAAGCTACAATATTGTGAGGAAGTCCTATGGAGAAACCTATCTGCAAAGGGACTGAGGCCTACTGACATCCACAGGAATGTAGATTTCCATCTTCACATCATTTAACACTGGGGATGGGCAGCCCCAGCCATAGGGACAAAAGCTTAACTGTAGTCTCACAAGAGACCTTCAGCTGGAGGCAACCAACTCAACTCCTTCCACATTCCCTGACCCACAGAAATTGTAAGACTATAATGTGCTGTTTTTAGCTGCTATATTTTGGAATAATTTTTTACATGATAATTTATAAACTGATTTTTCACAGAGATGCCAGGATATATCTTTTGTACTCCTTTTTTAAAAACAGTTTGAGGGGAAAATGCATATGAAAACATAAAGAGAAAGCAAAAAAAAAAAGATAATAATGAGCCAACAAATATATGTGGCTGCAAAGATAGTGCAACCATTCCTGTTTCATTAGAAGCAGTGTGAGGAATACAGCTTTAATCCAGTGATGTTGGTGGTCAAATTGAAAGGATTTCAAATATCTTTTTAAATTCAAATAGTTTTCAAATAGGTTTTTTCATCACTAAGAAACACACAAAGCGTAGAAGAAAATTCCAAGTTTATAAACATAGGTATGTTCATCTAAAAGAACTATCAATTTTTCTTTGATTTTTAAAAACATCCTCTCTCCTTACCCCCACGCTCTCTGGCCCCCTTTTTAGATGAAAGGAGAGGAGTGAATAAAAATGTGAAAATGAAGTGTCATCTCCACAATCGTGTTCTTTTAGAGGCCAAAAGAGACTGTGAACATTTAGAGGTCTGGACTTCAACGTAAATAAATGTTATTATCTTGATGAAATCTCTTGGTTTCTTTTTTTCTAGATGTGTAAAATTGCTAAGTGGCATGCCTCATAACCATAGTGTTAAAAATAAAGCCTTTGTGCTAAGTACTATCATGAGGATAACTAATACTCCCTCTGGATCCAATGGTTAGAATAAGACATATGAGGAGAAAGAAAAGGAGATAAGAAAAGGCTTTGGGGAACAGAGTTGGTTAAAGACTAGAGCAGAGATACTCAAAGTTGAAGAGTCATCAGAATCACCTAGACAGCTCACCATTAAATTTTATATATGAAAATTTCTGATGTCTGAGATTGGGCCCCCGTTTTTATGCCTAACAAATTTCCAGGTCATGTTGATTCTCCTAATCTGGGAACCACAGTTTTCTAACCACTAGAGTATAGTGTGAGGGACTTGTCAATATCTCAATTTAATCAAGGTTCTCTAAGCTTTATTTGTTACACTCGTATTTTAAATTCTCATTGAAGGCATAAATATCAGTTATGCCTGGTAGTTATTGATCTTTCTCTTCCTTTTTCTTTGGGGGAAAATGGAAAGAGGGGGAAGGGATTATGTAAACCAGATATTTGGTGTTGGCTAATTTTGTAATAGCTCATTTCGTGAAGTGAGGAAATATTTTTGTTAGCAGGAAAATCTTGACCAGTTACTGCTGCAGATTAAGGGCTCTTTTAAGGAAACTCCTTGATGAATACTGTTCATAAAACTACTTCACCATGGAATGGCCTGCTGGAGGCTCTGCCCAGTCAACTGGATATAATTGTGGTACAGGAAGAGATAGCTGTAAGCTTGACCTAATAGTACCATGTGTAGGAAAAGGAAAGGAACAAATATTTAGTGAACAATATATAAGGCTTTTATGAATTTAATTATACTACTGTTACATATAGTTTTTAAATCTTATTTATACTGGATTTATATAGTTTGAATAAAATCAATAACATATATATGTGTGTAAATATGTATATATATATTTGTGTGTGTCTGGCACCATTAAGCTCTATATTTAGGTATTTCTTGGCCTAGTATAAGCAATACTAAGTGAGAGTAAGGTTGCTCTACAGATTTTTATCATTATTCTTTCCACCGATAACAGTTTCTAGACACTTAGAGTCATCCTTCTCTTCCTCTATTGAGACACTCTTAAAATTGGAGATTTCCTTTATAAATGTCAATGTCCCTTAAAAAGAGTAATTTCTACTTGGTGTTTTGAGCTTTTTCTGTGTCTGCTGTTTCTTAAAATGTACTAGCTCAAGAAAATCCTTATGCCAGAGATATATTTTAGGGTGGCAAATTCTACTCTTGATCAAAGAGAAATGGCTTATGATCTGTTAGCTTTGCTTCCCTGTGGTTCCCTGTATTCTCATACTATGGCTTCTGCAAGGACTTCCTCAACCTTTCCTGTGACCCGACCCTAGATCTCAATGTGTTCTAAGGATTATTTGATCATATCTCTCAGAATTTTGGTCCTTAATTTTAACAGGTGGCACTGGTAACCTCTAGCACTGTTTCAGTTTGGAGTTCTCATTCCTGGCCACATGGGGCTGAGGAAATTATTGTTGTATTGTTTATTGTCCATTTTATTCTTTACATTTACTATATGGAGAGATTTGAGAGAGGATATATATAAAAAATTCTACTTTATTATATTCAAGCAGAAGTCCTAAAGTATGTTCTATTTTCAAACTTGTTCCCTGAACTGCTCCCATCAGCAAATAGGAAAATAAAGAAGAGAGATTAAATCATTTACCAAAGATAATACTGTTAACAATGCAAAAGAAAAAAAATAGACCCTTGGTCAAGGGTCATTCTTGGCCAGCTTACTCATTAATTTATTACCTTGGAAGTTAATTATTAGAGAAGTGATTTTCCTAACCTGACAAGGAAAGTAAAGCAGGAAAAGATGTTTAGCATCAAAAAATATTTTTCTAATAGCCAAGAGAAGTTGGTAATAGTGAGCCAAAAAGAACTAGTTAATATAAGTTATATCAAAGTTAAGTCAGTTTTAAAACTTAAATTTCATTTCTAATCTTTTTTCCTCACAACACATATACTATTAAACTGCTGGATGTTTAGCCTAACTGTCCCTCCAAGGTTGCTGCTCTTTTCTTAGATGTGTCTTCACAATCATAAGAAATAGCCCAGAAAGGGTAACTAAAGTATTACAGTTCCAAAGCAATCAATAGGCTTTAGCACCTCCAGTATCTTCTTTTAGGTTAAATTGTATTGCAATGCTTTTAAAAAAACTGGTTGCCACAGTAACCTTAGTAATCTGCTTTTTGAGAATCACATGATTTTTTTTTTTTTCATACCGTTCTTTTGGTGAATTTATTGTTCCTATAGAACTGGGAGTGGAGGGGAAGTTGGGGCTAAATGCTATGATTTTATATTCTTATTTGGTGGTTTTGAGTGAGACTAAAGGAAACTATCTTCTACCATGTAGAGTTTGTGTTTGGGGAAAGGAGAAGGCAGCTCTTAAATTCACACAGCTGCAGGCTATTAAAATCGAACAGAATGCAATCAAAATAAATTCTGACATCAGAACATAACACTTTTAAGTTCTTTTTTTGCTCTGCCTACTCATAAACAACTGTTGGAAAATCAAGCATGAACTAAATTGCTCAAATCAATGGTTAGTTGTAAAACAATATGTGAGTAATCGATTGACTGTATTCTACTATTGATTCAAAGTGACTTGTGTACATTGGCCTAGACTTTAATAATAATAATACATAGAAAACAGAGAGGATTACCGAGCATTCAGCATAGGTAGTTGTTAAATGAATTTTTAAAAACCATGAAATTTCCCGTAGTAACTTTCATCCAGATGCTTCTTCACAAGTGAATCTCTTGCTCTCTTTCTTCCCCTCTGTCTCTCTTTTGAATGGTTTGTATAGCTATGCTTTTGTTCCTCACAATTTTTATGTTTAAATTCAGGTAGCTATCTCCAAAGAATTTAAAATTAAAGGTTTTATTTATTGCCTTATCTAAGCATGTAACCCTAACAAATTACATAGGGTAAAGTGCTACTATAGAGGGTACATAGCAGTGTTCCCGAATATGGAAAATGTCAGTATATTATAAGACATTCAGGCTGTTGGATATTTTGGTGATATGCAACATAACCTATTTTCCCTTAAAGTAACTTCTTTTTTATCCCCACTCCATTCTCTCAGCCCATACACAATCATGATGGGAGACAGAAAAATCTACCGCACATTCCAGTTATAGCAATGCATATTTTCATTTTGACGTGTCTCTAGAGTAGATGGTGTAGGGATTGTTTTCACTTTTATTTTGAATAAACTTTAGGTCTCAAATAAATATTTGTACTTAGAAAATTAAAGTCATGTTTCATTTGAACTTGTGTACAAAGATTTACTTGAGTTTTTAATAGACATATCTAACTAATTATATTTTAATAAATTGATTTCACATTTGTAGGTTAGAGTTTAATGTGAAACCATGACCAATATCAAACTTGGAAATGGTGCACATTTACACTGAAAACTTCATTTTTAAATTCATTGGTAAGATGAAGTAAGGGAAAGCAAGAGACAGTCAGGATAAATACATGTCATTAAAATCAGCTTAAAAATACTGGTACACACTATAGATAGTGATCACTTTTCCTTTTATAAAGTCATAATGCAGGACTTTTTCCAACTATTCACAAAAATGTTTGTTTTCAAAATTTTATTATTTTATTACCAATGTTGAGAAAAGTAACTCTCGAGATTGAATTTTTATTTTTAATATTTTAGTAACACTTCACTTAATAACTTTTCTTTCTTTGTCCTTCTTTTTGAATGGTACGTTCATCCTTTGACTAGAAGAACTCTACAATTTTCTATTATTGCAAGCTTTAATATTTAAAATTTTAATAAACATTTATAATTCTAAGATTTTCTATTACTACAAGCTGTTTTATATATGCAATCTATTAATAACTGATTCTTATTTAGGTCATACTCAGTTGTAAGCAACAAATGTTCATTTTAAAATAGGGGCAAAACAATGACATTGGTTAATATTACCTACTAAGTTACCTACATTGGGTTGAGTATGTCAAGGCTGTATATTGTCACCGTGCTTATTTAACTTATATGCAGAGTACATCATGCGAAATGCCAGGCTGGATGAAGCACAAGCTGGAATCAAGACCGTCAGGAGAAATATTAATAACCTCATATATGCAGATGACACCACCCTTATGACAGAAAGCGAAGAAGAACTTAAGAGCACTTTGATGAAAGTGAAGGAGGAGAGTAAAAAAGTTGGCTTAAAACTCAATATTCAGAAAACTAAGATCATAGGATCTAGTCCCATCACTTCATGGCAAATAGATGGGAAAAGAGTGGAAACAGTGACAGACTTTATTTTTCTGGGCTCCAAAATCACTGCAGATGGTGATTGCAGCCATGAAATTAAAAGACACTTGCTCCTTGGAAGAAAGGCTATGACCAACCTAGACAGCATATTAAAAAGCAGAAACATTACTTTGCCAACAAAGGTCCATCTAATCAAAGCTATGGTTTTTCCAGTAGTCATGTATGGGTGTGAGAGGTGGACTATAAAGAAAGCTGAGTGCTGAAGAATTGATGCTTTTGAACTGTGGTGTTGGAGAAGACTCTTGAGAGTCCCTTGGACAGCGAGGAGATCCAATCAGTCCATCCTAAAGGAAATCAGTCCTGAATATTCATTGGAAGGACTGATGCCAAAACTCCAATACTTTGGCCACCCGATGTGAAGAACTGACTCATTGGAAAAGACCCTGATGCTAGGAAAGATTGAAGGTGGGAGGAGAAGAGGACGACAGAGGATGAGATGGTTGGATGGCTTCACTGACGCGATGGACATGAGTTTGAGTAGGCTTCGGGAGTTGGTGATGGACAGGGTGGTCTGGTGTGCTGCAGTCCATGGGGTAGCAAAGAGCTGGACACGACTGAATGACTTAACTGAACTGAAGTTACCTACTAAGAGATAATAGCACTCACTAAACAAGTGCTGTTCTAAAAACTTTGACCTAATTCAGATATTGGAAAATAAGGACAAATACTCCTACTTATGGGCTTTGTCGATTATAGTGAGAGCTCACTATATATTACCAAGGATGTGGGATACAGGCTTTAAGTTTCCAAATAGGTAAACTGATACTTTAATAAAGTGCTTCATAGCAAAATTTTACTGTTCTGAAAAAAAAAAATGCTTAGAAGAGAGTTCTGAAAATGCACATATACAGTTTCAGAAAAGCAAAGAACATGCAGAGAATATAACAATTTTCTCAGAAGTGCTTTGTTTATCTATTATTTAGCGTGTTTCAGCTAACATGTCAATACTTGCTAATTCAGTGAGCTATAGATAGGTAAAGACTTATAAATTCTTTCCTCTTCTGATTTTAGGTGTGCCTGTGCTCTTTTACTATCTGTTATAACATGAGGAATATTATTAAGTTGTTTATTTATTTGCAAGGTGGAAAAAGGGAGGAAATTTATACCAAATGTTCTTTAGGGTTTTTTTTTTTTTTTTTTGGCTTGGTTTTAGGTTGCTAATTTGTTTCTTTCTCCTCCTTTCTTCCTGTCCTCTTCCTCCTCCTCCTCTACCTCTTCTTAAGAGTATATGTATAACAAGCTGTGAATTTTAGTGGTTTTTCTTTCTTTTGAATTAACAGTGGATGAAGTTTTAGCTAATACAAAGCCAATAGAATTTTAGCACAAACTTTGGCACCTTTTCCATATCAAGCCTGCTGCAGTCCATGGGGTCACAAGGAGTTGGACTTTGTGACTGAATAACAACAGCGATCTTGAACAAGCCAAAAGTTGAGTCTTTGGAATAACTAACACAACTGAAAAAATTCAGTGAAACTAATAAGGAGAAGGAGTAAGGTCTAGTCCTTCAAAGGGGAGGAAGGCAATTCACATGGAGACAGAAAGGCAAATATTTGGTAAACAAAGGTTTGCCATGTCTTTAGGGGAACCTTTCTTATATAAGGCAAAGTTACCTTTGGTGATAGCTCTCTTCTTGGTGCAGAATCCATATCCAAATTCTTTTAAACAATTAAGGGGGAGGTAAAAGGAAAATGACATGAGTTTGAGCAAGTTCTGGGAGTTGGTGATGGACAGGGAGGCCTGGCATACTGCAGTCCATGGGGTGCAAAGAGTCGGACACGATTGAACTGAAATGAAAAAGAAAAACTTCCTGAATCTTATGTTTCTTTAAAATAATCAAACTAAAATGAACCGCATGCCAAAGAGACACATTTTGGGGTGGCGAGTAATGCCAAAAAATTGTTTAAAAAAATAGTAAAACTTTCATTTAAATATAAAAGTTGCATTTGTATAAGAATAAATCTAAACAAAAGATATCTCATAAGTCTACATGTAAAACTATACAATTTAAAAACTCTTTAAGGGAATATACAGAAATGGAGGCATATGCTGTTTATGAATTGGAAGATTCAGTAATGTAGAGATACCAATTATCCCTCAATTTAATTATAGATTCAACATAGTTACAGTCAAAAGCACTATAGAATTTTTATGAAATTTGATAAGCTGTTTCTCCATTGGTCTGGGAACAAAAAAAAACACATATATATAAGTACTTTTTGAAATATAATTAAGTATTGCTACTATATAGTTATTAAGCTTTTTGGACACAATGATAGAATAACAGGCAAAAATAATAGAATACAAAACCCAAAAATAACTCACGTGCATGGCCACTTGATTCGTGACAGACATAGTGAAACAGGAGGGAATGGGGGCAGAGCAAAACCTTTAAAAGGATGATATCATCATTGAGGATATGACATAAACTGATCAGAACCAACTAGTTCCAACACGGTGGAAGATTTGACTTCCAGTGGACCTTGAGTAGAGGACTGTGGGTTCAAGTCCAATCACATACCTGGGTCTCAGGACTTAATGAAGCTCAGCTTCTTTATGTTTCAGCACAGAAGGAATTCAGTGAGAGGCAAAGTAATAAATAAGAAGTGGATTAATTTAGAGAGATATACATTCTATAGACAAAATGTGGTCCTTCTCAAAAGGCGAGAACAGCCCCAGAATATGGAGTCATCTCAGAAAGTGAGAGAGGCCCCGGAAGAAACATACTCCATAGAGTGTGGGCCATTTCAGAAGGCAAAAGGCCTTCATGGCAAATAGATGGGGAAACAATGGAAACAGTGACAGACTTTATATTCTTCGGTTCCAAAATCACTGCAAATGATGACTGCAGCCATGAAATTAAAAGACGCTTATTCCCTGGAAGGAAAGCTAAGACCAACCTAGACAGCATATTAAAAAGCAGAGACATTACTTTGCCGACAAAGGTCTGTCTAGTCAAAGCTATGGTTTTTGCAGTGGTCATGTATGGATGTGAGATTTGGACTATAAAGAAAGCTGAGTGCTGAAGAATTGATGTTTTTGAACTGTGGTTTTGGAGAAGACTCTTGAGAGTCCCTTGGACTGCAAGGAGATCAAACCAGTCAATCCTTTTTTTTTTTTAACTTAAAAAAAATTAATTAATTTATTTAAATTAGAGGCTAGTTACTTTACAATATTGTGGTGGTTTTTGCCATACATTGACATGGCATATGGAATCAGCCACGGGTGTACACGTGTCTGCCCATCCCAACCCCCCCTTCCACCTCCCTCCCCATCACATCCCTCTGAGTTGTCCCAGTATACCAGCTTTGAGTGCCCTGTTTCATGCATTGAACTTGGACTGGTCATCTATTTCACATATGGTAATATACATGTTTCAATGCTATTCTCTCAAATCATCCCACCCTCGCCTTCTCCCACAGAGCCCAAAAGACTTCTCCCACAGTCTCCCACAGTCTTTATATCTGTGTCTCTTTTGCTGCCTCACAGATTGGGTTGTCATTACCATCTTTCTAAATTCCATTTATATGGATTAATATACTATATTGGTGTTTTTCTTTCTGACTTACTTCACTCTGTATAATAGGCTCCAGTTTCATCCACCTCATTAGAACTGACTCAAATGTGTTCTTTTTAATAGCTGAGTAGTATTCCATTGTGTATATGTACCACAACTTTCTTATCCATTCGTCTGCCAATGGACATCTAGGTTGCTTCCATGTCCTAGCTATTGCAAACAGTGCTGCAATGAATATTGGAGTACAAGTGTCTCTTTCAGTTCTGGTTTCCTCAGTGTGTATGCCCAGCAGTGGGATTGCTGGGTCAAGTGGCAGTTCTATTTCCAGTTTTTTAAGGAATCTCCACACTGTTCTCCACGGTGGCTGTACTAGTTTGCATTCCCACCAACAGTGTAAGAGGGTTCCCTTTTCTCCACACCCTCTCCAGCATTTATTGCTTGTAAACTTTTTGATAGCAGCCATTCTCACCAGTGTGAAATGGCACCTCATTGTGCAAACCAGTCAATCTTAAAGGAATATTCATTGGAAGGACTGATGCTGAAGCTGAAGCTTCAAACCTTTAGCCACCTGATGCGAAGAGCCGACTCATTGGGAAAAACCCTTGATGCTGGGAAAGATGAAAGGCAAAAGGAGAAAAGTGTGACAGAGGATGAGATGATTAGATAGCATCACCAACTCAATGGACATGAATCTGAGCAAACTCTGGGGGCTACTGAAGGACAGGGAAATCTGACCTGTTGCAGTCCATGGGGTCGCAAAGAGTCAGACAGGACTTAGCCACTGAACAACAACAACTGTGTGCCTTAGTTTTTCCATCTAACAAGCTATTCATCTAACAATATAATCTGCTTTCTAGGTTTTTTGTGTTAACATACATAACTTGGACCAAAGATTAAGAAACTACATTATACGTGTCTTTATAATGTGTTGCTCCTGAAAATAATGTTAGAAACAAAGAGAAGTCACAGAAGGTAATCTTTGCTTCAACATGAGTAGATGTCATTTGTTAAAGTATATATCAGAAATTAAAACATTGAAAGAGATTAAACTCAATGATAATATGTTCTAGATATAGCATGATTAATGATTGCTGCTTCCAACCTCTCTCTTTTGTTGATAGCCTCTCCTTAACTCTTGTATTGGGAATTGGGGGAGTGAGAGCATTAACAAGTGATAGTTACCTGATTCTTTGGGGATTTCTGAGTTCAGTGTACAGTCAGTTATGTTAAGTATGACTTTCTTCTCTTTACTTTAGTTCTTTTGACAATTTAGGCTGTTTGAAAAACATACTTAAAAAATTTTTGAATACTGTGATACCATATTTTATGTGATTAAATTCTTGGATATTGCATAGCATGCTCCAGTGGAGTTTTAAGGGTATCCTACTAGGTTAGCAAACAGTCTCTGTTTTAAGCTCCCTGAATGGAACCTCTGCTGCCCAGACTCTTCAAATTCATGTCTGGGCCCCTCAAACCATTCCACGATCAGGAAACTGCCCACAGGTCATATCAGTGATGCTGCTGTAAAACCAAATCTGTTGTTCATTTGTCTAACCTGATTTTTCAGTTAATTGAAGATATTGAATGACACCCAGATTCCCATGCATTTCTTGTGTTTTCTTTATGGCACTTAACCAAAAGATAAGTATTTGTTTACTTATTTGTTCATTGTCAAAAGGACATGATCTTATTCCATTTGATTAATCACCACAAATCCAATACCAAGAAGAGATCCTAGCACAAAGAAGTATACTAAGTAGGTGACCAATTAATGGATGAGTGAATACATGAATGTATATATCTCCTAAGTACAGATGATCATTTTGTGAATAATGTGTTACATGTAAAGTCCATCTGGGAATTATCAACAAAATTGAATACATAAAAAAAATTGAAGGACTTGCCTGGTGATCCAGTGGTTAAGACTTCGAGCTCTCAGTGCAAGGGGCCTGGGTTTTATGCCTGGTCAGGGAACTAGATCCCACATGCTGAAACTAAAAGTTCCTGCATGCTGCAGTGAAGATCCCGCAAGCTGCAACTAAGACCCAGTGCAGCCAAATTAATAAATTAAAATAAATATTAAAAAAAATTGAGTGTTGGGAACATTTAATAAATACCATAAACTTAATATATTAATATCTATTTTATTGATATTAAAATTCATGTTGTATTCCTCATAATAGCTGAAAAAGCTCACTCCTTACTTTATTGATTTTAATTACAATGTAAAACACATTTTAATGTCACCATAATGGGTGATATAATTAATCTCTGAAATGTGGTGAATCCATTATTTAAATTACTAATTGGATTTCAATAAGCATTTACTAGATCATCAATGATTTTAAGTCTGTGTAATGAGTGATTGGAAGCCCTATAGAATGTGACATGTTAATACCAAAGAATGTAAATAGCAAAAATAAAAAAGTCAGAAGTATATCGTAGGAATATCTGTAAAAGATATTCAAAATTAAGGACATGGAGCTCATGTAAAACAAATGGAGTCTACTAATCCAACATGTAGATAAGTATTTGATTATAATAATAATTTTGTAGGAAGTATAGACTTGCAGAAACCTAAGGAAAATTATAACTTGAGGGAGATGGTGCAAAAGAAGGAATAATTTTCTGTGGAAATTATACTGATGATAGAAATTCTAGAGGCAGGATGGTTTAGTAACTTGGCATCAGACCTGAATTCAGATTTTGACTCTATCACTGACAAGTTGGGAGACTTAGGCAAATTATAAAAACTTTCTAAACTTTTCTAAGTTAATTTTTAACTTTAAAAATTTAAATATTTTGGAAATATTCCTTTTTTCCCTAAATTTTTTCTTTCTCTTTTCCTTCTTTCCTGGCTTATTTCTCTCTTACTCTATCTCTCTCTATGGCTATACACAGATGTGTCTGAGAACCCTGAATTTTTTTCTTTATAAATGCAATAAATTTTTAGCAATATCATTACCATAGGCTTTCATAGCTTAATCCATGCATATGACCTATTTTCCTCTCTGGGGGACATATTCTCTATGCAAAAGGCTGGCAAACATTAGGACAGATATAGTAAAAACCAAATTTATTTTACAGAGAAATATTTCACTCATCTGCTTCCACTGATGTCTTCTGTGCCTGTTTTTGAAATAATCTAGTTCAGAAGTTTTATTGATCAGATTCAACATTTCTTGATGTGTTCAACTCATATCACCATCATTCTGATCTGATGGACATATTTCATTTTTCTCTGCCAGTCTCTTTTGTTTCCTAGATTTTAAGAGCAGATTAAGTCTATAAGTTTAGAATAAATAGTTGATCAGGATCTGTAAGGAAAATATATATGAGGATAGTTTCTCGTTCTAGTTCACCATTTATTTCAATAATTGTAATCTTTTGGCTGAAAATACTATCCTGAAACAAAAGGGCATTCAAATATTTGTGTTTTAGATATTATGTGAGAGCATAGGAAATATTTGTATTTAGAGTAAATATGAGCATGCTTATGTGATCTGCAGTGATGACAAAAAATTTAAAATTGGCCTTTTATAAGGTAGCACTACTGCATTTTCTGGAGGAGGGCATGGCAACCCACTCCAGTATTCTTGCTTGGGAAATCCCATGGACAGAGGAGCCTGGCGGGCTAGGGTCCATAGGATCGCAAAGAGTCAGACACAACTGCAGCAGCTTAGCACGCATGCATGCGCTACTGTATTTGAAGGAAAAACTGAAATAATGGACATAAATATTTTCATTTTAAATAATCAAATAAAGTATATTGGAGTTCAGCAACAAAGACTTCCATATCCTTGACTGACAAGGCTATCATACTATCTGTTTGATATTAAATCTTCTTTAATAATAGTCATGGTAATTCTCTTTGTATATGAGGAAAGTTTGAGTTCATCAAGTATATATTGTTTACTTTGTTATCCTAAATTTGTGGTTAATCTACTTTCATCTCTACTCAAGTATCATCATAATTCTCAGTTTTTTAAAATTTTCCATTGCTTTTACATCATTTTCAAGGTTCAGGCTATTACCAATGACCCTCTGGGTTTGCCCACAAGCAGGAGAGTGCCAGGAAGAAAAGCAGGATGAGCACAAGGATCCAGGACTGAAGCCAAGGTAAAAAAGGTAATGGACATACCTAGATATAAAGATTTTCAACCAAGATCAAATTAGGTGGTATTTGGAAATTTCCTACAGAAAATGAACATTACAGAAGTCTTCTACACTAGTATGGTAGTAGGACATATGTCAATAAATGAAAGCTCCTTTGTAACCAACTTCCTCTAGTTTGAATTCTAGACACTTAGGCATCACCACATTATTGTTTAATATCTACTCAGGAAATCATTTCCTACTTTAAGACATGAATAAAGAACACTGGATTTGGAGTTAAAATATCTTTGTTTCAGAAATGGCTGCATCTCAAATCAGTCCTGTGATGTAAATTTAAGACAGTTAACTTCTCTTGTGGTGACCCACACAGTCAAAGGCTTTGACATAGTCAATAAAGCAGAAATAGATGTTTTTCTGGAACTCTCTTGCTTCTTCTATAATCCAGAAGATGTTGGCAATCTGATCTCTGGTTCCTCTGCCTTTTCTAAATCCAGTTTGAACATTTGGAAGTTCACAGTTCACTTACTGTTAAAGCCTGGCTTGGAGAATTTTGAGCATTACTTTAATAGCATGTGAGATGAGTGCAACTATTCAGTAGTTTGAGCCTTCTTAGGCATTACGTTTCTTTGGGATTGGAATGAAAAATGACCTTTTCCAGTCCTGTGGCCTCTGCTGAGTTTTTCAAATTTTCTGACATATTTAGTGCACCACTTTCACAGTATCATCTTTTAGAATTTGAAATAGCTCAACTGGAATTCCATCACCTCCACTAGCTTTGTTCCTAGTGATGCTTCCTAAGGCCCACTTAACTTCACATTCCAGGATGTCTGGCTCTAGGTGAGTGATCACACCCTTGTGATTATCTGAGTCGTGAAGATCTTCAGTTCTTCTGTGTATTCTTGCCACCTTGTCTTAATATCTTCTGCTTCTTTAGGTTCATACCATTTCTGTCCTTTATTGAATCCATCTTTGCATGAAATGTTCTCTTAGTATCTCTGATTTTCTTGAAGATATCTCTAGTCTTTCCCATTTTATTGTTTTCCTCTATTTCTTTGCACTGATCACTGAGGAAGGCTTTCTTATCTTTCCTTGCCATTCTTTGGAACTCTGCATTCAAATGTGTATATCTTTCCTTTTTCCTTTGTTTTTCATTTCTGTTCTTTTCACAGCTATTTGTAAGGCCTCCTCAGACAGCCATTTTGCTTTTTTGCATTTCTTTTCCTTGGGGATGGTCTTGATCCCTGTTTCCTGTACAATGTCATGAACCTCCATCCATAGTTCATCAGGCACTTTGTCTATCAGATCTAATCCTTTAAATCTATTTCTCACTTCCTTTTACTTAGGTCATACCTGAATGGTCTAGTGGTTTTCCTACTTTTTTCAATTTAAGTCTGAATTTGGCAATAAGGAATTCATGATCTGAGTCACAGACCACTCCTGGTCTTGTTTTTGCTGACTGTGTAGAGCTTCTCCATCTTTGGCTGCAAAGAATATAATCAATCTGATTTTGGTATTGACCATCTGGAGATGTCCATGTGTAGAATCTTCTCCTGTGTTGCTGTAAGAGGGTGTTTGCTATGACCAGCATGTTCTCTTGGCAAAACAGTGTTAGTCTTTGACTTGCTTCATTTTGTACTCCAAGGCCAAATTTGCCTGTTCCTCCAGGTGTTTCTTGACTTCCTACTTTTCCATTCCAGTCCCCTATAATGAAAAAGACATCTTTTTGGAGTGTTAGTTTTAGAAGGTCTTGTAGGTCTTCATTGAACTGTACAACTTCAGCTTCTTCAGCATTATTGTTCGGGGCATAGACTTGGATTACTGTGATATTAAATAGCTTGATATTAAATGATATTAAATGGTTTGCCTTGGAAACGAACAGAGATCATTCTGTCGTTTTTGAGATTGCATCCTAGTACTGCATTTTGGACTCTTTTGTTGACTGTGATGGCTACTCCATTTCTTCTAAGGGATTCTTGCCCACAGTAGTAGATATAATGGTCATCTGAGTTAAATTCACCCATTCCAGTGCATTTTAGTTCGCTGATTCCTAAAATGTCAACGTTTACTCTTGCCATCTCTTGTTTGGCCACTTCCAATTTGCCTTGATTCATGGACCTAACATTCCAGGTTCCTATGCAATATTGCTATTTACAGCATCGGGCTTTGTTTCTATCCCCAGTTACATCCACAACTGGGTGTCGTTTTTGCTTTGGCTCCATTTCTTCATTCTTTCTGGAGTTAATTCCCCACTGATCTCCAGTAGCATATTGGGCACCTACTGACCTGGGGAGTTCATCTTTCAGTGTCCTATCTTTTTGCCTTTTCATATACCAGACCACCTGGCCTGCTTGTTGAGAAATCTGTATGTAGGTCAGGAAGCAAGAGTTAGACCTGACATGGAACAACAGACTGGTTCCAAATAGGAAAAGGAGTACATCAAGGCTGTATATTGTCACCCTGCTTATTTAACTTATATACAGAGTACATCATGAGAAATGTTGGGTTGGATGAAGCACAAGCTGGAATCAAGATTGCTGGGAGAAATATCAATAACCTCAGATATGCAGATGACACCACCCTTATGACAGAAAGCGAAGAAGAACTAAAGAGCCTCTTGATGAAAGTGAAAGAGGAGAGTGAAAAGGTTGGCTTAAAGCTCAATATTCAGAAAACTAAGATCATGGAATCTGGTCCCATCACTTCATGGCAAATAGATGGGGAAACAGTGGAAACAGTGACAGACTTTATTTTTTTGGGCTCCAAAATCACTGCAGATTGTGACTGCAGCCATGAAATTAAAAGACACTTGCTCCTTGGAAGAAAAGTTATGACCAATCTAGGCAGCATATTAAAACGCAGAGACATTACTTTGCCAACAAAGATCCCGTGTAGTCAAAGCTATGATTTTTCCAGTAGTCATGTATGGATGTGAGAGTTGGACTATAAAGAAAGCTGAGTGCCGAAGAATTGATGCTTTTGAACTGTGGTGTTGGAAAAGACTCTTGAGAGTCCCTTGGACTGCAAGGAGATCCAGCCAGTCCATCCTAAAGGAAATCAGTCCTGAACATCCAGTGGAAGGACTGATGCAGAAGCTGAAACTCCAGTATTTTGGCCACCTGATGCAAAGAACTGACTCACTGGAAAAGACCCTGACACTGGGAAAGATTGAAGGTGGGAGGAGAAGGGTATGACAGAGGATGAGATGGCTGGATGGCATCACTGACTCAATGGACATGAGTTTGAGTAAACTCCAGGAGTTGGTGATGGACAGGGAGGCCTGGCATGCTGCAGGGTTCGCAAAGAATCAGGCATGACTGAGCGACTGAACTGCACTGAACTGAACTGAACTGAATTAACTTCTCTTAGTCATTCTCATTTATAGTATCAGAATAACAGCTTACAATTGTAGTGAAATGAACTGAGATCATGAGTAATGAATATAAATATACTTTACAAGATGTAAGACACCTCAAGTTATAATTTAATTACACAAATATTGAATTCATCCAGGATATTTACATAGCCTTCTTCAGAGAAAGATATGGGAGTTTCCAAAGAAGATTTATTCAAGTAACCTCCCTTCCTACTTCATCTCCTATCTCATATGTTTTGTTGTTGTTCAGTCTGCTAAGTTGTGCCCAACTCTTTGTGACCCCATAGACTGCAACATGCCAGGCTCCCTGTCCTCCACTATTCTTCCAGAGTTTGCTCAGTTCATGTTCATTGAGTTGGAGATTCTACCCAACCATCTCATCCTCTGCTGCCCTCTTCTTTAGCCAGATATTTTTCTTTTTTCTTTTTGGCAAGGAGAGGAACAAAAACAGCCTAAAGGGGCTTCAGTGCTTTAAAACAAGCATTAATTTCTTTAGAGTACTATCACACCAGTTAGAGCCACACTTAGTTGTACTTTTAAAGCAGCTATTTAGTTTACTTATTCTGTGTAGGATAAGCCACAGGAAGAATTTCAAAACTAAACTTGAGGTCTGGTTATCCTTTCTAGTGTTGGGGCAAATTATCATCAGTATAGGGGGGAGAAGGTTATCTTTTTTTTTTTAATCACTCCAATCATATTAGCTGTGTTTTGAAGTATTCCTGTGAGGCTAGACTATTTCTGGAACTACAGTGAAAATTCATGGACTCAGGCCTCAAATGTAAACTTACCCTAGGGAGATTTGATTAGTTGGTTGAAACTTAATAGTAATGAGATGAAATTATCTGTTACAGAACAATGGAGTATGTTCTGTTCTATGGTCTCGGGCTACATTCAAAATTTAGCTAATCATCTCAGCATGGTAAGCCAGACTGAACTGGATGAATCAGCAGAAATAAATCTCCATGACTACAAAAATTATATGCCCTACTGGTCTGAATTAGTATCATTATGTTTTGATTTGGAGAAAAGCGAATGGATTTTGAATACAAACTGATAAGCTTCAAGCTGACCAAATTTCCCAAACTTCCTCTGATATCTGGTCAATTATTTCTAAGTTCTAAATTATACCTCTAAGTCAGAGTCATGTCCATAATAATAATAATGAAAAAGCAGAATAACACTTGATTAATAAGGTCCCCATGTTTGGAAATGATTGATTCTAAGATGTACTTCATACGAGAGTGAGAGATTGTATTTATGATCAAGATTTTCAAATCCCACTAGCATCCCTAGCATATGCCAGGCACAAAACAAAAATTTCTTCAGTGACTGGTAATATGTCAGAAGATTTTGGTGGAGCATTCCATCAAGGATCAATTCAAAAAACCTTCAGAAATGCCTGTTGTTCAAGCAAGTCTAAATTTATTACATTTACTGCAGTGAAGGAGAACATCTTGTCAGAGGGTTAGTCATGTCTCAAAATGGGGGAAATTAGGAAAATATAACTTATAGGGTTTTATGGCTTGGGATTCATGACTTTAAGGTAGGTTTTGTAACGTGGAGAACTGACTCGGAGTGGGCAGAATTTATAATATAATAGCTTTCAATTGATAGGTACAGTGAAGCAAGGACTGGAAATACTCTTGATAAGCAAGCTTAGTCCTGATTTAAAAAAAAAGTTTTTAGTTGAGTCATAGTTTTACCTTTGAGGAGTGGATATTTCTTGGTGCAAGAGCTAAGGTACTTTTCCTTGGTATCAGTACAGTTTTACATAGGGCAAGAAAGTATGCCTGGTTTCAGTATTGTTTAACACAGGGACAAGAACTAATATTGGTTTTAGTTAATTAAAAATGAAATGAAGAGTAAGTAAATCTTTACAGAACCACCTAATGACAAAAATTATCTTAATGAGATTGTTGCATCTACCTCATTGCAAAGAAATTACTCTCCTCAGTTGTATTATTCTTAGTTAATTCTCTCTATGTCTACTCTATGCCTTTCTGAAGGTAACTGAAGGGGCTTAGAGAGCAATTACTCCCTTTCTGAGGTAGACAATACTCTGCATCAATTTCAATTCACTAGTTTTGGTACTCAAGAGTTTTTGTCTGTGTATATCTGCCTAACTTATTTTTCCATACTCCATATCAGAGGCCGAAAGCAGTAAAAGAAGACTGTGAATTTTTTCATCTTTCTGCTAATTGATATTTTTAGCATTTCAAATGTTGATACTGTATCATGTATAGGTTAAAAAAAAACTTTCACGTTTTGAAGTTTATTATTTCAAGTTTTGATTGGGAGATCAAATTTCTTTTTGGCTACACCATCTTCCATGCAATATTATAGACTTTTGTTCCCTCTACCTTGCTTCATTAACCCAAGATAGAAGGCACTCTATCTTGAAGGAAACTCATAGAAGTCCCTTTTATTCCATTTGCTCTGTTGCTTTGGTTTTTAAAATAGTTTTTTATTCCTTTGCTGTCTTTTTATTGGGTTTTAGGAAGAAAAGGAGAAAAGAATGTATACTTGGTCTATCATCTTGACTGAAAGATGTTTTGCTAATTTTACATATCAATTGGGGTATTCTGTTTATTTTTAACTGATTATTAAGTAATGAAACCTCTACTATCCTAAAATATATTGTACATCTTAATGGAAAGTAATATAGAATGGTGAAAAAATAACTCTAGATTTAGAGTTAATTCAGTTCTAGTTCCAGTTTTGATGATTCTAGCTATATGAAGTTGAACAAGTTACTTAACCATTTCAATTTCAGTACCTCATCTGTGAAACAGTCATGTTACTCTATACACCCTTCTAGGAACCTTCCAGTGCTAATGTTCTGATTCTGTTTCATCCCAAGACAAGGCATCTTGATTAGCTACATTTGAGTACAGAACACTTTGATGATTTTAGTATAAATTTTAGGAACCTGTCTGTGAAATTTGCTCAGTTGTGTCCGACTCTTTGCTATATAGTCCATGGAATTCTCTAGGCCAGAATACTGGAGTGGGTAGTCTTTCCCTTTTCCAGGGGATCTTCTCAACCCAGGGATCGAACCCAGGTGTCCCACATTGCAGGTGGACTCTTTACCAGCTGAGCCACAAGGGAAGCCCAATTTTAGGAACATTAGACCTCAAACCCAAATTTTTGAGTTTTAAGTCATAGGTTTACGTGCTTTAAAATCTTTTAATGCTTTTATAGATATAGGTAGATACAGATATAGAACAACCAGATGATGAGAATTCAATTCTGACACTGACTAACTGGTGTTAGTATCAGACTCCACAGGTAAAGACTCAGTCCCACGACTGCCCTCATTTAAGATTCCAGGCACAAGTATCCAAGTTATCCACACTTGTCCAACTTGCCTCCTAAGCTGGGTTTTTTTTATAACCCCCCTCAAGTTTGAAAATTTCTTAGAATGTCTCACATAACTCAAGAAAAATTATACTTACTATTATAGTTTGTTATAAAGGATACAAATAACAGTCAGATGAGAGGTACATAGGGCAAGGCCAGGAAGAGTCTTGAGTACAGGAACCTCTGTTCCATGGAGTTGGAGTGTGTGGATGTGTTCATTGATTCCTGAGTTCTCAGAACTCTGTTATTTAGGGGGTTTATGGAGGATTCACTACATAGGCTTCAGTGATTAGCTCAATATCTAGCCCTTCTCCACTCTCTGGAAGTTGGGGAGTGAGAATGAAAATTCCAAGTTTTTAATCAGGGCTCGATCTTTTTGGGACCATTTCCACCCTGAAACTATTTAGGGGCCTGCCAGGAATCACCTGACTAGAACAAAAGATATTCCTATCACTCTTATCAGTTAGAAAACTCTAAGGGTTGTGAGAGCTCTGCCAGGAAATGAAGACAAAGACAAAATATTTTTCTTGTTTATAATACATTTTATATATATATATTATATACATGCATATATATGTATATTGCTTTCCCACTTAAAAAATTGGTAGAAATGTCTCATTTTACTTTAATGTCATGAATTTTAATTTACTTCTTTATTAAAGAAAGTTTTACAAGAAACTGATTAGACTACATAAGCAAACAGTATCTAGAATTTTATACACCTACTCAATTGATTTCATCAGGGTAATAAAATACTCCCTTGTGGTATATTAGATACTTTGGGAAGCTATGTTGACTCTTCAAGTCACTAGGGTACCATTTAGTAAATTGCAACTTCAATGGATTATTAACTTTTTACATAATATATTTCAATTAACTCAAAATTGGATCTCGATAAAATCAAATGGCTGATGCTGAGTTTAGTCTATGAGCAGGAAAGTAAGCACTGGAAATGTTGCTTAAAGGCATATTACCTACAAGAAATTAAATCACTTCAGAAGCGAGCTAATCATACATAGAAGGAATGGATACATATCCTAACACTTCATCTTCCTTAGAGATTTTCCCACATCTTACCTTTAAAAAGGACAGCTTTACAAAGTAATCCTCACCTGAATACTATAAAAATAATTGCTTAAAAAAATTCAGCATGGAAGGTATTGGTATTAGTTTCCTCTCACTTAATTATTTCAGTAAGTTGGAATTCTTCAAACCTGCTATACTCACAAAGCTAGATTGTCTCACTGCATGTAAACTACACTCTGCTAACTATTGACTCATTTTCAAAATAGAATTAACTATTTCTTACCCACTAAGTGCCCATTTGAATGCCTTGAACAGCAGTTATTGCAACCCACATCACCTCAACTTTCACATACTGGCTTAGTTTTGAACTGTAATTCAAAGCCTCACTGGATTCACTGAATCCTATAGATAGAAGAGACATTTTGTTAAATTTATTTATGATATTTTTGACTGATTGATTTTTGTTATACTACTCTGAGTAGTATTCTGAGCATGTTGAAAGTAGGCTAAGCTAAGCTATGATGTTTGGTAGGCTAGGAATATTAAATGCATTTTTGAATTATGATATTGGACTTTCCAGTTGGCTCGGTGTTAAAGAATCTGCCTGCCAATGCAGGAGCTGCAGGAGATGTGGATGAGGTCCCTGGGTCAGGAAGACTCCTAGTGGAGGAAATGGCAACCCACTCCACTGAGGTTATGGCTCTATAGTAATTGTACAAGTTGCATTCTTTCAGGGTGTTAATAATATAATTGGGGATATAATATATATGAAACATTAGTTGGTCTTCCTTATATTTCTCAGGAAAGATATTTTTCTCTATAAATTTTTAAAATGTAATGTATGAGATATACTGTGATCCACATTTTGGATATTTATGCCCTTGAATAGTTCCCTTACATGTTTAATAGGTACCTGATGGTATGTAACTTCCAAAGCTAGGTCATAAAATGCATTGCAGTTTCTACCTTGCTTTCCTTTGGATCACTTCTGGGAGAAGCCAGCTAATACATGATGAGAAAACTCAGGCAGTCCATGAATAGGTACACTGTAGAACTGAATTCTCTTGGCAATAGCCAGCACTAGCCGTGAAAGTGAAAACAGATTCTCTAGCATCATTCAGTAATTTTTTTTTTTTTTTTTTTTTGGTGCCTGTTCGGCTTACTTGCAGGATCTTAGTTCCCAGACCAGGGATTGAACCCAGGTCATGGCAATGAAAGTGCCAAGTTCTAATCACTGGATAACCGGGAAATTCTCCATCCAGTAAATTCTGAAGATGAAGGCAGCCTTGGCTGACATCTGACTGAACCTCATGAGAGACCCTAAGTCAGATCCATACTACTAAGCTGCTCCTAAATTTCTGCCCAACCAGGTTTAGGATAATGTACAGCAATAGATAAATAGTACACCATAGAAAAGATTATATGTAACATCATATATATTATTATAAAACATGGTAATAAACACCTGTGATACCACCCTTCCCGAAATTTGTAAAATAGGACAATATCATATATGCTAATACAACACTTTAAAATTAGTATTGATTAGTACTGCATGTTTTATGGCAGAATATGTGCCCTCATCCAACGTTTTTGTTTCTTTTACAGAAGTGGCTAGGCTGTTCTCTTTGCCATTTTCTATACATTTTATTTTTAATGACCCCAGGGTCAAGATCTTGGGATCTATGAAAGCTACTTTTGGGATACTCGTCTGAATTGCATTTTGGACAATTGAATATTTGGCATTGAATCTTCTTGACCATTAACTTCATTTGCCTAGGTCTTTCAGTAAATGTTCATGACATTCCTCACACATGTTTCACACATGTTGGATGTTTGTGGATTTATAATTAGGCACCTTACATAGCCATAGAAGTTGCTCTTCATTAGCTTATTTCATTAAATTTTAATTCCAGATTTTCATTGCCTTATTTATCCCAGAGGTAGGAACAAAATGATCATTTTACTTTTTTTCAGAAAAACAAAAAAATTTATTATTTTTCTTCTTACTATTGTTCAGCTTATTCAGACCTTACATAAAGAAATCATTTGTAATACTAGAAATCAAACTGACTTTTGCAACCAGATCCTAATGATGAGCAAAAAATATTCACTTATTCTGGCTCATACTCTTTTTTTAGGTGACCTTAAAATAATGTAATATATGACATTCCCCATGTGTTGCCAAATATGATGGTAAAAGTTCTGTAATAAAATTTTGTAGGCTAAATTAGAGGAAATCAACAAAAGTATTATGTAAGGCAAAATATGAGAAAACATTTCAGTGGGTATGTTTAATATGCTTTATCATTTCTTTCATTATTATCCTGTTAGTTATTTACTACTGAAAAGAGATAAATTGTACACCATCCAGTCAACTTATTGACTATTACCTATAGAATATGTATGTACCTATATTCTGCATAAGGAAAAAAAAAGTTCATTTATGTAACAGCTGCTCTGTGTAGAGTTAATAGCAGTTAACCTTAAGCTCTATTTTCAGACCAACCATGAATCTTTGGTTCAGAGTACACATAAAATATTGTGTCATAATTCTTAAATTTGTAATCAAAGATTTTTTATCAATAACTATTATGAAATTGATGAGAAGGTAAATAATTTCCTAAGACAAAGTAGCTATAAAACCTAAACAAAAGATTTCTTAGTTTCTTGCCTGTTAGTAACAGCGTCACAAATGACTTGGAAAATAAGTCTAGAGATAAGTTTAATAAACTGCCTTTTCCCCTGTTCTTGAAGCCAATCATTCTTGAGAAATAATCTGGCATGACCTGTCTTTGAATATAACAAGGAAGGCAGCATTTGATTAAAAATCTTGATTCTGGATTAGTCTTGGATTGATCAAGAGTCATTTCCTTTTCACAGTCCTCATTAGTGAGTATAAGCAAGTATGTGTGAGCACTATCTTTTCTTTTAGGTCTGCAGTCTTTTCTGGTAGAGAAGTCCATTGCGTTTCTCCATTTCAGCTATACTTACTATGGCTTTTGTTTTTAAGAACTGGTATACCAGAAGTAAGGCAGAAGTAACCTCTCAGAGAAGCTAAGGAAGCATCAGTGGAATGAAAATGGAAACCAATGGGAGTTTCATGGTAATTATAGAATAAAAGATTATACATAGGTGCTGCTTCTCAGTCAGCCTTCAATGCCCAATGTAAGGCTGTTTCCCAAAGGATGTTCTCTGATTCTTTTTGAGGGGCATGCGATCAGTGTCTTGGCTTTTCAGCCCCCAGTCCTGCAGGACCCAGGAATGGGGGCCTCTTTATCATCTGCTTGTTCTACTCCAAGGAATTTATAAAAGGTTCAATAATTGCTTTCTGAGTCTTGCTATCACAAAAGTCACCATGTAGCAACCTAGTACAGCACAAAAAAGTCTTCTAATATCTAAAGAGGTACTTTTTAATGTTTCTATGTTTATTTTTGACTTATTGTTGAGATAAATGAAACTGTAAGCTCTCACAGTGCTGGAGTGTATAACTGAGAAAAGCTTTTTGTGATTTGACATCTTTTCCTATCTCTGGAGTGTATTAATGATTCAATTATATAGTCTTAAAATTATTGGAGCTTTATTTATAGAGATTTATAAATGCTTCTTTGTATCTAGCAGTTCTAAACATCTACAGAGGAAAAATAAAAAAGAAAATAAACTTAACATGTGCTAGCCTTTTAAGAGAAAAAGAAAAACTTTTCTTACAGAAATTTTGAGCATATTTATACAGAAACCCAAGTTCATATATTCAAGGTGAATCTTTTTACAGCTTAGACTAGTTTCAGAAACCTTATATGACTTTTTTTCTAATTTTTATGTGTTAAATATAACACAATCAATGAATTTTATTTTTTTATTATATTTAGGTTTGTTTTTTCATGAATAGACTAGTGATTCTGAGCTTCATAAACTGTTTATATTGGCTTGTTGATCAGATAAACAAATTTAGTTCTATACACTGAATAAGATTGTGAAAAATTGAAAACTATGTATTCATAATTCGGGATTCCCAGGTGGCTCAGAGGTAAAGAATCCACCTGCCAATGCAGGAGGCATTGAAGATGTGGGTTTGATCCCTGGGTCGGGAAGATCCCCTAGAGGAGGAAACGGCAACCCACTCCAGTATTCTTGCCTGGAAAATTCCATGGACTGAGGAGCCTGGCGGGCTGCAGTCCAAGGGGTTATAAAGAGTCAGACATGACTTAGTGTCTGAGCATTCACACAAGGTAATTATGTACAAAGTAGTATATATGTCTGACTGTGTTTTCCAAGATTCTTACACAGACTCATGAGCTTTGTTCATCTGCTACTTGTTTGCATGACAGATGTTTTCTTTGTGAAAAAGAAGTTAGTTATGTTTGTTAAAGGATATAGTTACTGTGGGTAACTGAGACTGTACTAAATTAACAATAGCAGAAAAGCACAACTGCATGTACAAGGTAATGAATGGGAGGTGTTTTATTTAAAAAATGAGAGTAGTTTTTAAAATAAAGTGTCTGTTTCAAAAAGTGAATGATTAGTAAAAGACATAACCTGGATAAGACATAGAAAGTTTCAGATTTTTGCAGGAAAAAATCTAGTCTTCACTTATAATAACTGCAGATAATAGAGTGAAAAGAGGCATTGAAATGTATTAACATTTTGACAAATTTTGCTAAATGTTGATGGGCTTACTAGCAAGATGATTTGTTAAGAAAGGAGCTCCTGAATCTTATTTGGTTTTCTCTTTGTTAAAATGAAAATTGATCTTGAAGTTTTTAGTCTTAACAAGGAGTAGTAAAAAGGTTACTCTTTATGTAATCTGCTCAGAAAGCAACAGATTCAGTATCTCAACCAGAAAAAATTTCACTGCTCTGTGTTGAACTTATTGATCTCTATAACAGGAATAAGCAATTTTTTTTTCTGTAAAGGGCCAGATAATAAATATTTTAGACTTGGCAGATTAGAAGGACTGTAAAATTTGTCACAACTACTCTATCACTATAGTAGGATAGCAGCCATAAATAAGCATATAAATGATTAAGTGTGGCCATGTTCAATAAAACTTCATTCATGAACATTGGAATGTCATATAACTTTCACATGTCACAAAATGTTATTCCTATTTTAATTTTTTAAACATTAAAATATATAAAAGCTATTATTAGCTTGTAAACTATACCCGTGAATTCATGGGTAGATCGATCAGTCATGGTTTGCTAATGTCTATGATAGGTTAAAAAAAAATAACAGGACATATTTGAAACAGCTAAAATTTCTTACAACCACATAACTTTTTCCTATACTTATTTTAAAATATAATATTGCCACTTTGATTAAATAGATAGGCAAATATTGTTTCACAGGTGCCCATCATTCCATCTTAATCAAGTACTCAGATCTCCTTTGATAACTATTTTGATTTTGTCTTCTCAGGATCAGATTCTTAATTTAAAAAAATTAAAATATCTTTGCACCTGGAAGTATCTTTGAGATTTCCTAGTGCACCCAAGCAAATCACAAAGATTTCTTCTTATTAAGAGAAAATAAATATTTAGGGTTATTTTACCCTCTCCATATTTATTAATTAGCTCAATATTATTCTAAGAGATAAATGAGAATAATAATGATAAAATAGGAGGAGCTCATTCTTACCTAGGTTAATTTCGCACATGTAAAATGCTTTTAATATTAAAATGTAAGAGTATTTGTTAATATGCTTGTTATTCATAATATCTTATTCTTACCCCCAAGGGAAGGGAGTTGAAAAGTTTATGAAATAGTTATGTGCTGTACACTCCAATGGCTCTTTTCCATTTTGGTATTATTGATTACTGTAATAATGTAATAACAGCCATTTACTCTCAGATAGGTGAACTTTGCTTTCCTCTAGTTCTTACTTAAATACTCAATGGTTGGAACTCATATTTTCAACAAAGTCAGTTTTCATGTCTCTACCAGCTCTCTTCACTGGTACCTCAAAGAAGGCAGAAAAGATAGCTGAAGATTGTTAAGCATGTATCACTTAGAACCCTTTCCAACTATACTAGAGGACTGACTCAAGCTTTCCAGGACATTTTTATTTCATAATGAGATGCCTTCTTGAAAACCAACTGCTGATTTGAGATCCAGGGGAACCAAAATTAATTATATTGGACTAAACAAACTGATGGGAAAATCTTAATAGTAGTTATTTGTTTGGAATATTGCTTATGTTGTTTTAATGATCTATTGACTGATGAATATTTAAGAACTCACTTTTTCTTTCAGATCTCTGACCCTCAATTTAGAATATGATGCTTTTATAAATGGAAATGAAACATTTAAAAATGGAATCTAATTTCCAATGAAGTCTCATAGTTCAGAACCAAATATTTTAAATGAGTTTTCTTATTTATTTATTTATTTTTTGGGTAATAGTTATGTAAAGAAATTAATGAAGAGAAACCTCAGTTGAATAGAGTAGGGAAACCAAAGAGGGAGCTTTCACATGCTGCATGGATAGCAGAGACCAATAGGAAGAAGAGAGTCCTCTTTTTCCTGGCAAGGACGCAACCAATGAAAAGCTCTGGACTCTTCATTTACTACAGCCCTCTCTCAACTTCCTTTTCCTCTCTGTAAAAGTGTTCTTCTTCTTTACCCTGCAGGGGGACTTTACTATGGCTCATCACTGTTGTAGACACCAAATTGCAATTCTCTGCTGATCCTGAATAGTTACATCTTTGCTGGAGAAATATCTGGCAACTTATTGATGTCAGGTCAACATTTTAATGGCCCATATGGGGACCAGAGAAGACAGCTAGTGGTTCTGGGCCTGGTGAGCACAAGGTGCAATACCCAAAACTGAGTCCAGTGTCACTCATTGATTTTCTCACTGACCCTGGAGTTTGAATGGATGTCTTTCTCCTGGATCATAGCTCATGTTCTCTTTGTGTTTCATGTTCTCTAGGCTTTATTTGTGATCTATTTAAACGTTTCTGGTTAAGGGTTTGTTCTATAGGCAAGTACTTGTTTGATAATTCACTCTTAAGATCAGACCATTTCAATCAAAGCTGGCTGAAAATGCCTTTGTCCCAATTCCTTTGGGAAAGGGCTGCTTTGAATAAAACTGTGCCAGGTTTTCAGCCCTTTGGCCTGTTTCTTTGGATGGGCTGTCCTCTGGAGAGTGGCTAAAAAAATGCCTTGTCCTCCAGAACAGGGTTGTCTCCTTAAGACTGGCTGGGATCAGCTTGAAAGCTGTGTAAATTGAGCTGTTTGAAGATTGATCTTTACCCTAGAGGAAAAATACCTGAGAAGGGAAGTCTAGTTATCTAAATATCTTGAAACCTTCTCCCCAACTAGCTTTTATGTTTAAAAACCATGGCCCCTTTTCACGTGCACTTCTGACTAAATGGACTGGCCCAACCAAAGGGAACTTAGAGTATCAGGGTTCATAACAGGGTGTAGGTTCAATCTGGACCCCCAAGCAATAAACACTATTATCACTTGACATTCTATTGTTTCTAAACCTGTTGTTACTATCTCTGTTTTTACTACCATCCATTCCCAACAGAAATAAATTCTTTACTATATTTATGCAGTGCATTCTTTAGTATCCCAGTAGATGAAACTAGTCAATACTTTTTGCCTTCATGTCAGAAGAAAAACAATTCACCTGACAATAATGCTTCAGGGTTTTACTGAGTCCTTATTTCTAGCAAATCCTGAAGGCTGATCTGGATAACATAAATTTCCCTAGAATCTCTACTTTGTTGCAATGTGTGGATGATTTGCTTTCTTGCTCACCTTCTTTAGCCTCTCTACAGGAAGACAGGATCCAGTTGCTAAGGATTTTAGCCTTAAAGGGACATAAGGTCATCAGAGAAAAAGTGCAGTTTGCCCAAAATCTGCTTCATTATTTAGGGCATCTAATATCAGAACAAGGGCTACATCAAGATCCAAAAAAGACTTCATGATGTCCTAAGTCTCCCAAAATCTGAAACTAAATGCCAACTGTGAGGTTTTCTCAGACAAGTTGGTTATTATCAAAACTGGATTCTAAATTTCTCTTTTATGGCCAAACCCCTGTATTCTTTTCTCAGTAATAACAAGCCAAACCCAATTTTATGGGATAGATTGGATAACTTAGCCTTTAGGGCCTTAAAGGAGAGTTTGACGAACTCATTTGTCCTTGGGCATCTCAATGATCAGATTCCCTTTTCTTTGGGGTTCTCTCCAAAGACCACAGGGACCCATAGGGTAATATGGCCAGTCATTGGACCCTGTGGCACATGGATATGCCCCTTGCCTTAGAGTCATTACTGCTGCTTTCCTTTGGTAAGGCCACTGAGAAAATTGTTGTGGGCTCTCCTTTAATAATTTTTGTACCTCATACATTTGAAATTCTTTTGAATTCTCATCACTTTCAACATTTCTCAGGCAGCCACTTCACCTCCTAAGAAGTCCTTTTAACTACCCCTCCATAACTCTTTTACATTGCAAAAGCATTACATCACCAATGAAATCCTTCACAATTGCTTAATGCTGACAGACCACCTCCTGACTCCTTGTAATGATCTACAGAAAATTCCACTGGGTAACATTTACTTCTTATGGGTCAGTGTTGGTTCTTATTTAAAAGGTAACAATGGGAAATATTGTGCTAGGTATGCTATTGCAACTTCTTTTGAGGTTGTTGAGGCAGCATCTTTACCTAAGCTGCTTTGGCCCAAGAGGCTGAATTATATGCTCTTATAGGCTCTTGTACTCTGGCCGAGGATGAAACTGCCAATAGTTATAGTAAGATGTGCTTTTGGAGCCGTTCATGATTTGGGGATATTGTGGAAGTAATGTGGCTTCCTTACTTCCAGTGGAAATAAAATTAAAAATGATCCCTATGCTCAGGACTGGACTGAAGCTTCCCCTTGCAGATAGGCTACTGCCTTTCTACTGCTGAAGTCCTTTAGGGAAGGATTAACCCTATTGGAAGAACTCTTCTTGAAATTTAAGGAACCCATTTTACTGGCCATGTGCTTCAACGAGTTTGTTTTAGCCAGTATTGGTGCTTGAGGTGTCCATCTCCTGAGGGTTCACTGTGAAACAATTACTCTACCAAAACATGGTTATTTTTAATAGAAGCAAATAAGCCATTGCAATATTGGAGTATCTCTCCTTCTATCAGTTGTGGGTCAAAAGTAGGAGCCAAGTGCACTAGGTTTCCTGTGACTCTCTCAAAGGGTAAAAGTTTGAGTTCCAAAAGTGGTGGATCTGAGATTTAGAAAGACTAATGGCAGTGCTTTTGGCCAAGGTATCTGGAGGTCTTTTGCAAATTTTGCCAACTGAGTCTTAATAATGATGCTAATGCATTCTATTAACCAGAGGATTGAGAGTAGTAAGCACAGTGAAAGTTTTATAAAACTGGCCAAAACAAACTTGTTGAAGCACGTGGCCAGTAAAATGGGTTCCTTAAATTTCAAGAAGAGTTCTTCCAATAGGGTTAATCCTTCCCTAAAGGACTTCAGCAGTAGAAAGGCAGTAGCCTATCTGCAAGGGGAAGCTTCAGTCCAGTCCTAAGCATAGGGATCATTTTTAATTTTATTTCCACTGGAAGTAAGGAAGCCACATTACTTCCACAATATCCCAAAATCATGAACGGCTCCAAAAGCATATTTTACTATGAGTATAAGTATTGGCAGTTTCATCCTCAGCTAAAGTACAAGAGCCTATAAGAGCATATAATTCAGCCTCTTGGGCCAAAGCAGCTTAGGTAAAGATGCTGCCTCAACAACCTCAAAAGAAGTTGCAATAGCATACCTAGCACAATATTTCCCATTGTTACCTTTTAAATAAGAACCAACACTGACCCATAAGAAGTAAATGCTACCCAGTGGAATTTTCTGTAGATCATTACAAGGAGTCAGGAGGTGGTCTGTCAGCATTAAGCAATTGTGAAGGATTTCATTGGTGATGTAATGCTTTTGCAATGTAAAAGAGTTATGGAGGGGTAGTTAAAAGTGTTGGTCCTTTATTGGACTGGAACCTGGTGGTCCGGAGTCGATGATGAGAGAGTGAAAGAAGGAAAGAGGCTAATATTCCCTGGGTTATGCAGTCGGCTTTCACGCTCCAAGGAATCAGCCAGAAAGAGAGAGAGTGAGAGAGAGAGAAAGAAAGAAAGACAGACAGATGTGGGGATCCAAGCTCTGATGCAGCAAAGGTGTTTTAATCAACATGGTGTGGGCATGTATACTGCCTTCAGTTCAGTTCAGTTCAGTTGCTCAGTTGTGTCCGACTCTTTGCGACCCCATGGACTGCAGCACGCCAGGCCTCCCTGTCCATCACCAACTCCCGGAGTTTACTCAAACTCATGCCCATCGAGTCGGTGATGCCATCCAACCATCTCATCCTCTGTCGCCCCCTTCTCCTCCTGCCCTCAATCCCCCCCAGCATCAGGGTCTTTTCCAATGAGTCAACTGTTTGCATGAGGTAGCCAAAGTACTGGAGTTTCAGCTTCAGCATCAGTCCTTCCAATGAACACCCAGGACTGATCTCCTTTAGGATGGACTGGTTGGATCTCCTTGCAGTCCAAGGGACTCTCAAGAGTCTTCTGCAACACCACAGTTCAAAAGCATCAATTCTTCGGCCCTCAGCCTTCTTCACAGTCCAACTCTCACATCCATACATGACCACTGGAAAAACCATAGCCTTGACCAGACAGACCTTTGTTGGTGAAGTAATGTCTCTGCTTTTTAATATGCTATCTAGGTTGGTCATAACTTTCCTTACAAGGTAGTTATTCTCAGCAAAGATAAAGATGAAAATTCCAGGCTTACAAAACGTAAGACGATCCATACTAGAGACAGCTGTAAACATTCACTTTTACCGTATGGTTCATAAGAAGGAAGAGGGTACTTATCACCGTATTGAAAAACTAACGAAGGAGATGCCTGGATTCCTCAGCCCCGGGAAAGGCTTGCTCTTCCTCAAGGAACAGAGGATTCCTGACAGATCCAAAACAGCATGCAGGAAGCCTCCTGTTAAATGCTTCCTGACATAAAATGACTTCATAGGAGGTGAAGTGGCTGCCTGAGAAATGTTCCAAAAGAACTCCCTTTAACCTCAATGGAAAGGCCTCTACTAGGTACTGCTTAACAAACCCTTATGCCACATAATTCCAAAGAACAGACTCTTGTATTCATGTGGCACATCTAAAGTTCTGGACCCTGACTGACTGGACCAGCATGTCATCTGGTGAACTGAAAGTAACAATCTCCCAGAATTGAAGTAGATGACACCTGATGAAACAGCTTTCTCAAGATATCTGGACCAGGCCTGTTGGAAGTTTGTCACCAAACCTTTGATGCTGACATAACACTTCAGATGATCTCCAATGTTTATGATCTTGGTAACATATGAACTTTACATAAAAAGTGCCTGAGAGTTCTCCCTCTCACTTTGTGTAACTCAAATGTGACCTTAATAGCTTTCCAATCTCTGTACTTTTCCTCCAATGTGAGACACTACAGCCAGGAAAGATTTTTCCTGGAATTGAGGGACAAAAAGCCACTGAAACTAGAAAACCTGACTCTTGATCAGCAATGTTTTCAGAGAAAGATCTTGTTCAACACAGGGAAATGTAAAAAAATTCAAAACAGAAGCCTTAATGAATAGAGTTGGGAGATTAGAAGGAGAATCTCTCACACCCTATAAGAACAGCAGAGCCCAACAAGAAGAAGAAAGAATCCTCTTCTTTCCTGGCAAGGACTCAGCCAATGAAAAGCCCTGGACTCTTTGTTTACTGAGTAACATCTTCCAACTTTCTTTTCATCTCTGTAAAAGCATTCTCCTTCCCTTACTATGAGGGAGGACTTGGCTGTAGACCCCCAAAATGCTATTCTCTGCTGGTCCTGAATAAACCCATCTTTGCTGGAGAAATATGTGGCAATCTATTGATTTCAGGCCAATAGTTATTTTCATTATTTAAATAAGAATCAGTCTCCATTTTACCTTGAGTTAGAAACGATCATTCAACCAAAGACATACCACAGTGTTATATTTGAGAATGAATTACTTTTAGTTGGATACTGCAAGCCCACTGTACAAAGGTACAAATGCCTACAAAACCGTCATAGGAAACTGGTGTGGTACTTGGTTTATAGGGCTCCAGCCTCACAAGTGACAAAATCACTTTCTGGAAGGTCAGGAACCTTAGCATATCTGGGAGACCTTGAAAAGAGAAGAATTTACTAATCCTCTGGATACTACAGTAAAATCCAGGGGAGAGATTTTCTTAACCTTGACTTCCTAGCCTAGACTTTATAGAGTCTTTAAAATGGTCCAATCTTGGATTATTTAATAAAATTCACAAGCAAAAGCTAATTGTTTTAAGAAGATTCACAGATATAGAGAACAAGCTAGTGGTTACCAGTAGGAAGAGGGGAGGAGGAAGGGCAATATAGGGGTAGGAGATTAAGAGGTGCAAACTACTAGGTATAGAATAAGCTACAAGGGTATACTGTGTAGCACGGGGGATATAACCAATATTTTATAATAACTATAAATTGAGTATAATCTTTAAAAATTATGAATCACTCTTTTGTACATTTGTAACTTGTATAGTATTATACAGCAACTATATTTCAATTTTAGAAAAGCTAATAGTTTTGCCTCAGTATCTGTTAAATACTATATGATCAAGAAGCTTATATAGTTATTTAATGCCACTTATTGCATTTGTAAAAATATTCAGTCTAGGCTACAATGAAGCCAGCCTTTTTTTCTGACCATGACCAAAACATAGAATGCTATGAACTAAAAGTTTGGGTTCCCCCCAAATTCAAAAGTTGAACTCCCAATCCCCAGTGTGATCGTGTTTGGAGATGGGGCCTTTGGAATATAATTAGGTCATGAGGGTAGAACCTTAATGAATGGGATTACTGCCTTTATAAGAAGAGACATGAGAGAGATAATCTTTTTCTCTCTGCCATATGAGGACACAGCAAGAAGATGGCCATCTGCAAACCATGAAGAGGTCCTCACCAGAACCTGACCATGCTTGGCACCCTGATCTTGGATTCCACAATCTCTAAAACTGTGAGAAATAAACGTTTGTTGTTTAAGCCACCCAGGCACCAGCTTGAACTAAGACAGGGAAATTGTTAAGAAAATGATTAAAACTGGAAAAATGGAGGAAAAGGTGGCTAACATGTCTTTTCAATGTTATGTTGAAACATTGTTTAATAACTTTACCCCAGGATTATATAATTTTCTAGGGGAATGTACCTATGTTTGACTTTGCTATTTACTACTTTATCAGAACTCAGACAATATAAAGTTGCTTACTAATATGTAAGTTCTATCTGATAGAACAGATAACTCTGATGATTATGGCTTAATTGATTCATAGGACAACAATGAGTTTTATATCTAATCTAACAATCCTACTCTAAAATTTTCTTGATAGACTTCATAAAACTCTGTTTCATCAAATGTTTTTATTTGCCATTTTACCATCTTAGTAGTTTCCATTTTAATTAATGAACAAAATCTTTGAGATATGTTTATTTTATATTTCTACAAGTCATTTAAAACTTTTCAAATGTAATAATTTGACCCATATAAGGTATTCATGTTTACAAAAGTCTGCATTTTAATATAAACATAAGAATTCATACAGGTAATCATATAAAGCTTCATCATAGAATAGAAAATAAGGCTAGATTTTAGCCTCTTTTTAGTTTGACATATTTAAGCTTTCTGATGCAGACTTTAGATTAATTAGGTATGTATCCTTCTGTGATGGGAAAGAGGATGCAAGTAATCTGAACACAGATTAAATGGTTTTAATGTCATGAAACAGCAATTGTCTCCAGAAATAACTGACCCTATTTTCCAATTGCTTTCAGAAATGGCAGAATAGTAAGTCTGCCAAGACCAAAATTGTTGTTGGTAGATATTTTTGAAAGTTCATATGGTAAATACTAATGATGCCAGTTTGGCAATTTGTTTAGTTATTTCAATGTGCATTTAGCAGCTGACTCAAACCTGGAAGGCCGCTGGGAAATGGTGCTGCACAAAATCAAAAATTTTTTTCCCCTACAACAGCAATACTTGAATTATCCTCTGGCCAGGGTATATCACTAAATACACTTGCACTTATACATTTCTTGTATAAAGTATATATACCATATTCTATAATATGGGACTCTGAGGTGCTCATCAAGTTTTTGCCAAGGCTCATAAACTAATTCAAAGTTGTTCTTAAGAAACATGCTGACCTTGTCTGAAGGCAAATTAAATGGATGTGAGAAGGTATTTTGTCATCTTATGTGGGTGAGAATAAGGTCATTTGCTATCTTAATTTGAATAATCATACTCCTCCCATCCCAACCTACAGTCCTTTTACTTTCCTTCTTAGCAATTATCAACATATAACATATTATATATCTTACCTTCTTATTTGTTAATTTTCTCTCTCTCTTACTGAAGTAAAAGTTTCATGAGGTCAGAGATTTTTGTCTGTAATTTTTTCCTGCTATAATTTGCCAGTTAATATATGTGCCTGGTGCATAGTCAGTACTAAATAAATATATGTAAATGAATTAAATGAAGGGAATAAGTGAATGGACCTTCTCTAAGTTCATTTAACACTATGATAATATAAGAATATTTTAAAACAAGTCAAAGCAACTTTCACTTGAATTTTTCTTCTATTGGATAATAAAATTCATATAATTTTTTGCTTTTATTTTGCTTTAGCAAAATTTAATGTCTAGTAAATGACAGAAACTGTTATCCCAGGTCACTATTCCATTACTTCTTATAAATCCAATAATTTATAAAGATTTTTCTTTCCATTTTAGTACCTTTCTTATATATTTTATAGGTCCTCTTAAATTCTGTTGTTAATCATAGAAAGTATACATTAAAAAAATATAATCTATATTTAACCAATAATTCAGTTTTAAAAACTTTGAAATGATTGTTAAAATATTATTCATGTATCTATTCTACCAAAACCCTTCAGAAAACAAAATCTGTTGGAAAGAGAAATACTTTTTCTACTTTAAATCAGTGAACAAGTATGAATTGTGACATTAAATAATTCCCACAGAATTGTTACATACACTTATGTTAATTATTCTAGCAATAGGAGTTTCATTTTAGGGCATGTACTGTGTCTACATTGGTAGGAGAATGACAACATTTTCTCCTATTGAGAAAGATACAATCAAAGGCTGCTAGTGTTGAGGAATAATTAAATACCTGCAAAAACTAAATTCTAACTTCTGGGAGGCTTTGCCTTTTATGTAGTGAATTCAAATAAGAAATTTCCAGTGTGAAAATAAGTTATTAGGTAGTATTACTTCACTACCAACTATTCAGATTGATCAAACATATTTATTTTCCCATAAATGCTAACTAAGGTGTTCAGTGTACAGTTGAATAAAGGAAACAAAAATATCTGACACTGCCTATGAATATATATTTTTCATCTGTAATATATGTTAACAGTCTAGTGAATATTTTGGACTATAAATATAAACATATTATTGGAGCTTAAAGTGTAACTGAAAGTATAAAAAAATGAAAATACTGATAGGCGATCTAAACATTCCATTTATTTGTGCACCAGAAGAGTCTTGGTCAGTTAGTCTTTGGAACCTGTAATAATTTTCTCCTTAAGAACATTGTAGATATTATGTAGGGATTTTCAGGCTATGATGGCATGTAATATTATAACTACTATTTGGTTTTGACCATTGGAATACACATCAAAATCCTCCCAAAAGTTTCAAACTTTTAACAGCATTGGAAACTAAGAATCTTCAGTCTGCAAAGCTTAAAGAAGTATTTCTATTTACTGAAGTGTAAGTGAGGTCATGAGGCAGGATATTGGTGTGGACAAAAGAGATACGGCTGGAAGAAGGGACCATAAAATTTTCACTCGTGTGTTTATTAAATCCCTTCACTTTCCCACTGGAAAAAAAAAAAAGGGAGGATTGTATCATCTGTCCTCCCAAACTGCCTTATACATGCTTCTCGTTCCATAATGAGCCTTGTCTGAGTTGAGAGAGCTGTGAGAATGGTGTCCTTTGGAGAATGCATAATAGTTCTTTATTTACCATTTCTGCTAGTGAAAGAAAAGAGTTTCTGATGATATCCAGAAAATCTCTTCCTAGTGGGCATATAACCAGGTAGTGAAACCAAGATATCCTTCCTTTAGACCAGAAAACTTACATAAAATAGATATAATTACAAAATAGTAACAATAGTAATAAATATTATGTACCAGCTATCGAAGGGGCTAATTAGCTATCTCTTTGTTTTGCAAATTAAGAAAATAATTCCAATAGCAAGGTTATTATGAGAAAGGAGAATTCACTGATTTAGACTTGATACTGACATAACACCAAAGTTTCATATCTTCTATTTCATGCATATCACAAGTTGCAACAACAACCACAAAAATGAAATAAAGAAAACACTTTTTGAAGTGAAATTAATTTTAAGCCACTGATACACTCTTGTCTGTGATGAAAATACAAGAACCCATAATCAAAATTTGAGTTGATTTTAAAGTCAGAAAGAAATGAATAGAGAGTGCAATGAGACAAGAAAACACGGCAAAGGATTTAATATTGCAGATTGAAATTCAGTCTTAGAAACAGTGAAGTGTAGTGATGCTGTGGGGAAGCTGAATCCATCATATGGAAAGCAAACCAAGGATACTTTCTCTGAATACAGAAAAACAGAAAAGAGAGTATGACAATTAAAACTATAAGATAAGACATGGGGAAGATAGAATGAGAAACTTTATCTTCCTAAGGAGGAGATCAAAACCAAAAGATAATGAAAGAAAAGCAATATAAAATTTAATTTAGTAAAATATCACACAACTGAAGAAAGGTTTCACTTATTTTTTTTTGAAAAATAAAAATAAAAAACGCATTTATTAGAACAGCCAAGAAAAAAAGAATTGCCATTTATTAAGATTCAACAAAGCATTGTACTTTTGAAAGCAACTTTCAGTGCATTTTCTTCAACAATCACATTCTATGAAGAAAAACATTAAAAGCCACAAACTTGTCTTTTAATCTCAGAGTTACAGACGTCTTTAATTCAAAATAAAAGGTCAAAAACCCCACAAAAAACAAAAAAACAAAACCCCAACAAATCCCACCCTCCCCCCAAAAAACAGAGAGATTCTTTACTTCCATCCCCAATTTAAAGATATCAGTTTTCTACAACTCGATGCTAAATGCAGCATGGGAAGCTGTATGTCTGGGTGCACACGGGCATGCACACACGCACGCACGTTTATTTGGTGTACATATGTGGGGACGTGTACATCAAATATACAGAGCGCATGTAATGGCAAATGAGATGTGCTTACTCTGAGGAAGGTCTGTTTAGCTAAATACACTACTGAACTTGAGAAAAAAGTCTTGAACCAGTTTGTGCATAGTTCATGATCCTCTATAAAACCAGCTTTTGTTGATCTGCAATTTTGTAGGAACTATTTTTTTCTTTCCTTTTTTGTCTTTTTTTAAAACTGTTTTTTGCTTTTTTGTTTTGTTTTGATAAAACCATTAAAAAACTAATTTAAAAAATGTAATGCATGCAGCTTTTTATCATGGACTAATGCAAGAAAATTATTACCAGAGTATTGCACCATTTTTCCATTTGGCATATAAGGTTTGATTTATAAGACAAAGTGTTTACCAAGAAAAATATCTCATCCTAGTGAATGTGTGAGACATTTCATGAAAGATTAATAATTCTACAATCAAGGAAGCATAAAATTAAAATAAAAAAACAGGACTTTGGAACATTTGCAATAACAAATGCAGAAGAGAATAGAGTAAAATCTACAATATTTTGAGAGGAAAAAAGAAGTAAAAAAATATTTATATGCCAGATAGTCTGTCAACATACACAGGTGGCATGTAGGGCAGAGAAAGTGAGCCACCATGTTCTTTCACAAGAAACACTGGAAGATATATTCTAACGAATAAAAATATGAATTATTACATTTATTAATTTATTCATCAAGTATTTAGTGATAGCTCTCTGTAGTACCATTATTATAGAAAGACAGTATGCTAGGCATTGAGGATAAAAAGGTGGGCCAAACTTTGTATAGTGCTTGAACTTAATGCATTTCTAGAATGCATAACTGGGACATAGGATTCAAAGAGGAAATAAAAAAGGATTCATTCTCAAAATTATCATCATCCTTAGCAAGTGATTTTGATTATCAGGTTCTCTGGTTCCAAGATTGCTGCTATATCCCTAACATCATGTCTTGTTAAGGATAGAGGATATCCAGAAGACTTACCTAATTTATGCTTCATCTTGTTATTCACTTCTGGGTACAGGGGCCCTGGGAAATTTAGTTTTGGTCTTGGCACATTGAAATCTAGAATGAAATGTGCTTTGTCTTAGTAAAGAATGGGAGAATAGACAATGGGGAGACAACCAGTTGTCTTGGATATACACATACATGGGAAAATCACTCTCATACACTACTTTATATGGTGTATATTATTACAGACTTTCTGAATGAAATTTTGCAAATTATATTAAAATATTTATAATCTTTATATACTTTTGATGGCGCTTTTTTGCTTTAAGGAAGTTGTTCTAATGAGACAGAGTAATTCTGTCTCACCAAGCACACTTCAGAAGTTCACAGCTATGGTCATCTTGGTATGTAGATTGGAAACAATCCAAATGTCAAGAAAACCAATCAAAGTTGTAGGTTCTGGATATCAACTAATTACTTCTTGAATGGGGAATGGGATACAGTTGTGCCTTTTAACGACTTCAAATTGTAGCTCCTAATCCCTTTATTTTAATAATAAGGTTTAAGTAATGTCAAACTTAAGACTTTTTTCTTAAATTTTGTTACCCATATGCTGCTGAGCTTTTCCAGAGTAACCAGTTTTTTCATTTTCACTTGTCCAATGCTCTATAGTTTGCTGCCTATTAAATATTGTATACTGATCTGATTTGTAAACAATATTGTAGATAAGAAAGACATCATCATCTAGTTATATTTAGTGTCATCATTCAGAGAGTTCAGGTTTTGGTCAATGAAGAATATGATATTTAGTTCATTCATCTTGCAAAAACCATTTGAAATTTCTTTCTTCCTACATAGGGTGGGAGACTACCAATTATAATCAATTTGTTTCTGTAGGGTCTTAATTTTCCTAAACATAATAAATATTGAGAAAGGTACAACTTTATTCTTCATAAAAAGATAATTTCTTAACAGAAAATGGATGTTATATACATTACATTCCCTTATCATTAAAATTAAACAATTAAATAAAATTTACTGATATCAACAATCAATTGCTAAAAGATGATGCTGTGAAAGTGGTGCACTCAATATGCCAGCAAATCTGGAAAACTCAGCAGTGGCCACAGGACTGGAAAAGGTCCGTTTTCATTCCAATCCAAAGAAAGGCAATGCCAAAGAATGCTCAAACTACCGCACAATTGCACTCATCTCACATGCTAGCAAAGTAATGCTCAAAATTCTCCAAGCCAGGCTTCAACAGTACATGAACCATGAACTTTCAGATGTTCAAGCTGGCTTTAGAAAAGGCAGAGGAACCAGAGGTCAAATTGTCAACATCCGCTGGATCATCGAAAAAGCAAGAGAGTTCCAGAAAAACATCTACTTTTGCTTTACTGACTATGCCAAAGCCTTTGACTGTGTGGATCATAATAAACTGTGGAAAATTCTGAAAGAGATGGGAATACCAGACCACCTGACCTGCATCCTGAGAAATCTGTATGCAGGTCAGGAAGGAACAGTTAGAAGTGGACATGGAACAACAGACTGGTTCCAAATAGGAAAGGAGTATTTCAAGGCTGTATATTGTCACCCTGCTTATTTAACTTATATGCAGAGTACATCATGAGAAATGCCAGGCTGGATGAAGCACAAGCCAGAATCAAGACAGCTGGGAGAAATATCAGTAACCTCAGATATGCAGATGACACCACACTTATGGCAGAAAGCGAAGAACTAAGGAGCCTCTTGATGAAAGTGAAAGAGGAGAGTGAAAAATTTGGCTTAAAATTCAACATTCAGAAAACTAAGATCATGGCATCCGGTCCCATCACTTCATGGCAAATAGATGGGGAAACAGTGGAAACAGTGTCAGACTTTATTTTTTTGGGCTCCAAAATCACTGCAGATGGTGATTGCAGCCATGAAATTAAAAGATGCTTACTCCTTGGAAGGAAAGTTATGATCAACCTAGACAGCATATTAAAAAGCAGAAACATTACTTTGCCAAGAAAGGTCTGTCTAGTCAAGGCTATGCTTTTTCCAGCAGTCATGTATGGATGTGAGAGTTGGACTATAAAGAAAGCTGAGTGCTGAAGAATTGATGCTTTTGAACTGTGGTGTTGGAGAAGACTCTTGAGAGTCTCTTGACCTGTAAGGAGATCCAATCAGTCAATCCTAAAGGAAATCAGTCCTGAATATTCATTGGAAGGACTGATGCTGAAGCTGAAACTCCAATACTTTGGCCACCTGATGTGATGAACTGACTCATTGGAAAAGACCCTGGTGGTGGAAAAGATTGAAGGTGAGAGGAGAAGTGGACGACAGAGGATGAGATGGTTGGATGGCATCACTGACTCAATGGACATGAGTTTGAGTAAACTCCAGGAGTTGGTGATGGACAGCGAAGCCTGGCATGCTGCAGTCCATGGTGTCGCAAAGAGATGGACACAACTGAGTGACTGGACTGAACTGAACTGAACTGATTGATATCAGCTTTCACATACATTATAATGTTCTTGTTTTTAAACTTCATACTAAACTTTCCTTTTATGATTATAACTAAAGAGTTATACTTTTAATCACAGACTCGACTTGTTTCAAATAATTACAGTAGTATTTCCTCTGTTATGTATATATTGTCAAAACTTAGATCATGAGAATCCTTCTTAAACTGAGCTCATTTGTCCTTGTGCTAGCCAAGCCATCTCTGAAATCCTCCTCACTTTTGGGCAGCCATACTATGTTCCAGGCCACAGGATCAGCTATTTTTCAAGGTCTAGTTCATTTTTACAAAGGAAAAGAAAAGGCATTTTTCTGGGCATTGGGGACTGTGTACCAGGTTTTCCACATGAGTAAGTCTGGTAGATAGTATGCAATTAATGCTAGGTCAAATTCTAGTTAAAACCAGAAAAGAAACTACTTTTAAAAGGGCCACGAGTCCACAATATTTCTAGTTTGTTATTAATTCTTTATTTTGAGAAGTTTATTTTATCAGTGACATACTTAGATTATTAATCCTTTCCCAAAGTTTAAAATATGCTCCCTCCTTTTAAAAATAATTTTTAGATCTCATTGACTTCCATTTTAGAGTCACTTCATTATCTTTCACTATTGGTAACAGTATGAGAAAGAAATGTCCTCTAACGTGTCTATTCTTTTCTGTTATCATATTGAAAGGTAGTGAAATAAAATATGTAGAAAGAAACATTCACTTCATTTTCACATTGTACAAATGAAGTTCTAGTTAATCCAGGATTGAAGTAATTATTTTTAAAGTAAAAGGTCAAAATGTGCACTGTTTTAATTGTTTGTATAAATTTGGGTTTCCCTGGTGGCTCAGTGGTAAAGCATCTGCCTGCCAATGCAGGAGACATGGGTCTTGCCTGTGAAATCCCATGGACAAAGGAACTTGGTGGACTATAGTTCATGGGGTCATAAAGAATCAAACACAACTTAACAACAACAAGATATATATATAAATTTATGCTTTAAGTAAAAGAAAAACTTATTCTATGAAGTTATTTTTAGCAAATATAATAATGAACACCATTTAGTGTGCTGTTATGAAGCACACCATTTGTTTTCTTGGAGATCTTAATAATCCTTGTGCAAATATGAAATGCAAATATTTAATTAGCTAATTTATTAACAATTAATCTGAAATATTTATTTACTATGTACTCTGTGTCAAACATTCTTCAAGTTCTAGGGATACGATAATAAGTAAAACACTTATAACTCCCTCCTCTCCAAATTACAAAACAGTTGATAAAACATCTGGTTAAATAAATGATTATAATGTAGCTTGATGAATGGTAACATTCATCCTGAAGGTAGAAGAAACCAGAATTCTATGGGAACCAATGGCAATGGAACAAAACCTGTCTGAGTGATGGTCTTCTTGAGAATGCCACATTTAGGTTAAGAACTGGAGAATGAATAGGACTCAGCCAGATGGAAGGTGGAGGTTGCATAGTGGAAGTGATAACCTTTTGGGGTGATAATTATTGATTTCTAGGAGTCAGACATTATCCAAAGGCAAAAGTTAGTCATTGAAGGGACTTAGTGAATAATCAGATTTCTATTTTTCAAAATACTATTTAAATTGGAAATTGGAACTGTAGAAGGACAGGACTGGGGCAACAGAGCAATTAGGAGGCTGTTTCAGAACTGCAGTAAAGGATGATAATGGCCTAGAACAGTGCTGGGCAAGTGATGATAGAAAGATGGAAAATAATCCATATCCAGACTATCAAAGCCTATTGAATTTGGCATTAAAATTTTTCCAGAATTGATCACTGTTCACCATCTGCCTTGCCACCATCCTGGTACAAGCCAACAACATATCTCATTTCAATTACTTCAATAACCTCTTAGCTAGAGTTGCCAGATTTAGCCAATCAAAATTTCATCTGGCAACTCTGCTCCTAACTATTTCCCACCTTCTGCCTCTTCTCACATGTCAGTCTCTTCTCACCATGACAGTTAAGAATACTGTTAGGCAAACACAATTCGATCTTGAAAAGTTCTAAACAGCCCACTGGTCACCATGTATTATGCTTGTTCAGTTCAGTTCAGTTCAGTCGCTCAGTTGTTTCTGACTCTTTGTGACCCCATGGACTGCAGCACGCCAGGCCTCACTGTCCAACACCAACTCCTGGAGTTTCATGACTTAAACTCATGTCCTTTGAGTAAGTGATGCCATCCAACAATCTCATCCTCTGTCATCCCCTTCTCCTCCTCCCTTCAATATTTCTCAGCATCAGGGGCTTTTCAAATGAGTCCATCAACAGAAAATTGGATTAAAGATTTACTGAGCATGGCCCTGCCCATCAGAACAAGACCCGATTTCCCCTTCAGTCAGTCTCTCCCATCAGGAAGCTTCCATAAGCCTCTTATCCTTCTCCATCAGAGGGAAGACGGGATGAAAACTATAATCACAGAAAACTAAACAATCTGATCACCTGGACCACAGCCTTTTCTAACTCAATGAAACTATGAGCCATGCCATGTAGGCCCACCCAAGATGGATGGGTCATGGTGGAGAGTTCTGACAAACGTGGTCCACTGGAGAAGGGAATGGCAAACCACTTCAGTATTCTTGCCTTGAGAACCCCATGAGCAGTATGAAAAGACAAAAAGATAGGACACTGAAAGATGAACTCTCCAGGTCGGGAGGTGCCCAATATGCTACTGGAGATCAGTGGAGAAATAATTCCAGAAAGAATGAAGAGATGGAACCAAAGCAAAAACAACACCCAATTGTGAATGTGACTGGTGATGGAAGTAAAGTCTGATGCTGTAAAGAGCAGTATTGCATAGGAACCTGAATGTTAGGTCCATGAATCAAGGCAAATTGGAAGCGGTCTAACAGGAGACAGCAAGAGTGAACATTGACATTCTAGGAGTCAGTGAACTAAAATGTACTGGAATGGGTGAATTTAACTCAGATGACCATTATATCTACTACTGTGGGTAAGAATCCCTTAGAAGAGATGGAGTAGCTATCATAGTCAACAAAAGAGTCTGAAATTATGCTTCTTACCTACTGCTGGGATAAATTTGTTAGCATTTTATCTAGGATCTTTATGTTAATAAGTGCTTTTGTCTCTAATTTCTTTTTGTTAGCCTGATATGGTCAGATTTTGCTGTTGAGGTTATATTTGCATCATTAAGTGAATTGTGGAGTAATTTATTTTTTTTCCCCTCTCTTCTCTGGAAATGTGTTTTTAAGATTATATTTATCTTCTCTTTGTAATTGACAGAATTTTCCTGAAAACCTTAGACCTGGTATTTGTTATTTTACATTTTAAAATAGTGATTCAGGGAATGCAAACTAGTACAGCCACTATGGAAAACAATGTGGGAACTCCTTAAAAAACTGGAAATAGAACTGCCATATGACCCAGCAATCCCACTCCTGGGCATATACACCAAGGAAACCAGATCTGAAAGAGACACGTGCACCCCAATGTTCATCGCAGCACTGTTTATCATAGCCAGGACATGGAAGCAACCTAGATGCCCATCAGCAGACGAATGGATAAGAAAGCTGTGGTACATATACACCATGGAATATTACTCAGCCAATAAAAAGAATACATTTGAATCAGTTCTAATGAGATGGATGAAACTGGAGCCCATTATACAGAGTGAAGTAAGCCAGAAAGATAAAGACCAATACAGTATACTAACGCATATATATGGAATTTAGAAAGATGGTAACGATAACCCTATATGCAAGACAGAAAAAGAGACACAGATGTATAGAACAGACTTTTGGACTCTATGGGAGAAGGCGAGGGTGGGATGATCTGAAAGAACAGCATCTAAATATGTATATTATCAAGTGTGAAACAGATCACCAGTCCAGGTTGGATGCATGAGACAAGTGCTCAGGGCTTCTGCACTGGGATGACTCAGAGGGATGGGATGGGGAGGGAGGTGGGGGAGGTTCAGGATGGGGAACACATGTAAATACATGGCTGATTCATGTCAATGTATGGCAAAAACCACTACAATATTGTAAAGTAATTAGCCTCCAACTAATAAAAAATAAAGGGGAAAAAATAGTGATTCAATGTATTTGTTAAAAGACAATATTTTTGAGTTAATTATTAAAACTCAGTTTCTAGGAAAGTGAATATTTTGTGTGAATAGTCAAGCTTCTTGTCATAAAGTTTTTCTTGTTCTCTCTAGGTAATCTGAGTATTATCTCTACTTATGTCTTTTCTCCTTTTTCTTCCCTCATATTGTTTATATGTACTGCTGTTCTTCTTGATTAATTTTGCCAACATCTGTGCGTTATCTTTTTAAAATAATCAACTTTTGTCTTGCTGATTCTCTTTATTTTGTATTTGTCTTGAATTGCATAAATTTCCAGATCTTACATTTATTATCTCCTAACTTCTATATTTGGTTTATCCTATTGTTCATATACTATTCTGTTTATATTGATTTTGAAATTCTCATTTTTCCCCCATTTGTCAAAATTTCACATAACAGTTAAATCTAAATGTCCAATTGATTCAGTGTGAATATTTTATAAGTAGTGCTATGCAATTCCTATTGATTATTTTACCTTTTGTATGAATTTCCTTGAATAATGAGCTGGTTGCCTAAGTAGGATCAATAAGTAGGATATTAAGTGTAATTATCAATTTCAATGTTGGGTTGGCCAAAAAGTTCATTTGGGTTTTCTCGTACCATCAGTTGGAAAAGCCGGAACACATTTTTTGGCCAACTCATTAGATTTGCTGTATTTCAGTATTCATTCTATTTGAAGCACAAATGGTCCTATGTTTGGCTAATGAGAGTCCCTTCAAGTTGCCTCCTGTGTCCTTTCATGGTCTATGAGGAAGTCTATGTACAGGATTTCAGAAGTGACAAGATGATCAGGCTCACCTTGAATATTTCTGATCACATATATTTTAAGAAACCCTGGTAATTTTTGTAAGTGGAAAATAATATTTGGAAACTATATCTGGGTGGTAGGTTTGCATTTTTTACTGGGTTGTCACAGCTTTTAGGGCATAAATTACATAAATTTATGCAATCAGTGGAGAGCTAAAAACACATGTATTTTGTTTATCTTACAAGGAGAAAAATAAATTCTACCTTTCCACACTATGCAGAGAGGAGTCCATACAGTATCGTCTTCAGTTTCTGTCAGAAAGGCGAGCGTTCACAATGTTTGAAGCCCTTGCCTGGCGGTAGTGCACAAGAAGGAGGAGACTGTACCTAAATTCCTTGCCACAGAAACCTACTCAGGTGGCACCAACCTTGACTTTCAAATGGAAAAAAGGAAAGTGGTGGCATCTACATCTTAAGTGTGAAGAGACCCTGGGAGAAGTTTCTGCCAGCAGCTCGTGCCATGGTGGCCACTGAAAATCCATCTGATATTGGCATCATCTCCTTTAGGAACACTGGCCAGCGGGACGCATGAAATCTGTAGCTGATACTCAGGCCACCTCTACTGCTGGCCACTTCAGTTCTGGAAACTTCACTAACCAGATCCAGGCAGTGTTCCAGGAGCCTCCACTTCTCGTGGTTACAGATCCCAGGACTGACTATCTGCCTCTCCCAGAGGCGTCTTAAGTTAACTTGTCTACTATTGGTCTGTGTAACACAGATTCTCCTCTAGGCTATGTAGACGTTGCCGCCCCCTTCAGCGACGAGGAAGCACCCTCATCTGGGGCTGGCGCAGTGGCTGCTGGACCCGGAGGTTCTGCGCATGCACAGCACATTTCCCCGCGTGAGCTCGCCGGAGGTTGCGCCTAAGCTCTACTTCCACAGAGATCCTGAGTAGATTGAAAATTAAGAGTGGGCCGCTGCTGGAAAGGCTGTGACTGAGGAGGAACTTCAGGGTGAATGGACCTATCGAATTCCAGAGTTTACTGCTACTAAAGTCAAGGTTGCAGATTAGTCTGAGGGCAGGCAGCGCCCTCTGTGCCTATTCAGCTTTTCCGTGCTGAATATAACTGACTGGTCTCAAGCTGTTGCCTCCCAAGCTCTTAAACAGAAAACGGAACTATAAAGTTGACGGAAAAGACCATTTCTGCAAAAGTAAGTAAATCTGTACATTCTAACTTCATATTACTAATTTCCCACATTTAAATGAACATTATCGGATTCTGTTTCACATTTGATTTGTATCTTGATGTTGTCTTTTATGCTGAAGATCTTGATTCTTAGTGATATAAGTGTAGTTGCTATATGGTTTATTATACTCTGTGTATGGTGGAGTATATCTTTACAAGAGTTTTAGAATCATCCCAATAGCGCAACTTAAGATTCTGTGATTTTCATTTTTATATGCTTAGGTATATAAAGTCAACATTCTATTTTAAAATGTTTGAGGTAAATATCTTTGCCATTAGGTCACAAATTTGATATAAAGTAATAGTCAGTCAGTCAGTCAGTTCAGTCGCTCAGTCATGTCTGACTCTTTGCGACCCCATGGACTGCAGCATGCCAGGCTTCCCTGTCCATGACCAACTCCCAGAGCTTGCTCAAACTCATGTCCATCAAGTCAGTGATGCCATCCAACCATCTCATCCTCTGTCGTCCCCTTCTCCTTTCGCCTTCAATCTTTCCCAGCATCAGGGTCTTTTCCAGTGAGTCAGCTCTTCCCATCAGGTGGCCAAAGTATTGGAGTTTCAGCTTCAAGCATTCAGTCCTTCCAATAAATATTCAAGATTGATTTCCTTTAGGATGGACTGGTTGGATGTCCTTGCTGTCCAAGGGACTCTCAAGAGTATTCTCCAATACCACAGTTCAAAAGCATCAATTCTTTGGCACTCAGCTTTCTTTATAGTCCAACTCTCACATCCATACATGACTACTGGAAAAACCATAGCTTTGACTAGACGGACCTTTGTTGGCAAATTAGTAATAGTGAGTTTCAATTTATTTTTTATGTTAGCGATTGCTTCACTTTTTTCTATTTTATTTAATGTTATGTTTCACATGTATAAAAAAATGAAGATGGTGCTAAGGTCAAAATTATAAAACAAGTCACATTGAAAAATACCTAGTTTTTATCTTTGTTCTTCCCACTACCTCTCTTTTGTCTTCCCCAAATTTACTATTTTGGTTTATCCTTCTATTGTCTTTTGGAAAATATTAGCAAACGTGTATGTTCATGTGTTTGAGTGTGCATGTAAATTCTCACACTTGTTACCCAAAAGGTTCCCAAAAAAGTGTAAGGTATTTCTTTCATTCTTTTTCTTTTTTTGCAACTGTTTTGCTTTTGCGATTAGTGGGGAAGTAGCTTTATGCATTTTTCTGAGTGTATCTTGGAAATAGATTCCTAGAAGTGGGATTTCTGGGTCTCAGAGAAAATGCATGTGTAATTTTGCTAATTCAAATTCTTACAGCCAGTACAGTTTTGCTTTCCATTAGCAATGTATGAGGGCTTCCCTGATAGCTCAGTTGTTAAAGAATCCACCAGGAGTGTGGGAGACCTGGGTTCGATCCCTGGGTTGGGAAGATCCTCTGGAGAAGGGAAAGGCTACCCACTCCAGTATTCTGGCCTGGAGAATTCCATGGACTGTATGGTTCATGGAGTTGAAAAGAGTTGGACAGAACTGAGCAACTTTCACTAGCAATGTACGAAAGTGATTGTTTCTCACAACCTTAACAACGGAGTATGTTGTCAAAGTTTTCTGTTTTTGCCAAGGTTAGAAATCATACCTCAGTGCAGTTTCAATTTGTATTTCTCTTATTATACATCTGATCACCTCAGATAATTAAGGGCCATTGTTGGTTCTTTTTCTGTGAACTGCTTCCCATAGCACTTGCCTATTTTTTTCTTCTTTAAAGTGTTGGAACTTTTTCTTTTTTAGAGGTTCTTTATATAATAACAATGTTTGCCATCGATATGTGACACAAGATAAAAATATTTCGTCCAGCTTTGTCATTTGTTCTTATCCCTCCCTCTGTCACTTCCTTCTTTCCTTTCTTCCTTCTTTGTATTTTATTTTTTTGGCCATGCCACACAACTTTCACGATCTTAGTTTCTCCACCAGGGATTGACACCATGCCCTTTGCTATGGAAGCATAGAGTCCTAACCACTGAACCACTAACGAATTCCCCCTTCTTATTTATTTATACCATACACATTTGTAATGAGCTTCCCTGGAGGCTCAGTGGTAAAGAATCTGCTTGCAATGCAGGAGACGTGGGTTCGATCCCTGGGTAAGGAAGATTCCCGGAGGAGATGGAAATGACAACCCACTGCAGTGTTCTTGCCTGGAGAATCCCATGAACAGAAGAGCTTTCTGGACTACAGTTCACGGGGTCACAGAGAGTCGGATATGACTTAGCAAGTCAGCAACAATATTTTTAATGTCATAACATTTATCAAGAATTTCCCTTATTATTTCTAACTTTTGGATCACAGTAAGGCATTTTTTAAAAAACCATGGTAACGATAACCCTATATGCAAAACAGAAAAAGAGACACAGAAGTACAGAACAGACTTTTGAACTCTGTGGGAGAAGGTGAGGGTGGGATGTTTCGAAAGAACAGCATGTATATTATCTATGGTGAAACAGATCACCAGCCCAGGCGAGAAGCATGAGACAAGTGCTCGGGCCTGGTGCACTGGGAAGACCCAGAGGAATCGGGTGGAGAGGGAGGTGGGAGGGGGGATCGGGATGGGGAATACATGTAAATCTATGGCTGATTCATATCAATGTATGACAAAACCCACTGGAAAAAAAAAAATAAAGGAGAAATTGGAAAAAAAAAACCATTTTATAGATAATAAAAGAATTCACCCATATTTTAATACTTGTACAATTTTATTTTAGCCTTTAGATATCTGATATTTTAAAAAATTTTCATGGTCTACAGTGTGTAATTTTTTAATATACAGCACTTTATTATCCAATGTAAAAAAAACTATTATTTCTCTTTTGATCAATGAGTTATTTAAAGGTAGTTTGTATCATACTGCTTCTTTGGTATTTTCTGGGCCTTGCTTTATGGATTAGGTGTTCATTTTTCTAAATGTGTAATATATGCCTAAGTTATTCTCCATTTGTTCCTGTAGAGTTCTGCTTATGGCCACTATGTAAAGTATGCTCACATTTTGTGGTTCAAATTTTCTGTATCTTATTATTTTGTCTACTTGACTTGCCAGAAACAGAGCTATGTTGAAACCTTCTATGTTGTTGAGTTTTTCTACTTCAACTTGTAGTTCTGGGCACTTTTACTTTACATATTGTAAGAATATATTACCATGTACAGAAATTAGCATATGATATCTTCTTAGAGGGGGCTTCCCTGGTAGCTCAGCTGGTAAAAAATCCACCTGCAATGTGGGAGACCTGAGTTTGATCCCTGGGTTGGGATGATCCCCTGGAGGAGGGCATGGCAACCCACTCCAGTATTCTTGCCTGGAGAATCCCATGGACAGAAGAGCCTGGCGGGCTACAGTCCACGGAGTCACACAGAGTTGGACATGACTGAGTGACTAAGCACAGCACAGCACAGCATCTTCTTAGAGAACTGACACTTTCTTCATATAAATATGTATTTCAGTTCAGTTCAGTCTCTCAGTCGTGTCCGACTCTTTGTGACCCCATGGACTGCAGCATGCCAGCCTCCCTGTCCATCACCAACTCCTAGAGTTTACTCAAGCTCAGGTCCATTGAGTCAGTGATGCCATCTAACCATCTCATCCTCTGTTGTCCCCTTCTCCTCCTGCCCTCAATCTTTCCCAGCATCAGGGTCTTTTCCAAGGAGTCAGTTCTTCACATCAGGTGGCCAAAGTATTGGAGCTTCACCTTCAACATCAGTCCTTCCAATGAAAACCCAGGACTGATCTCCTTTAGGATGGACTGGTTGGATCTCCTTGTAATCCAAGGGACTCTCAAGAGTCTTCTCCAACACCACAGTTCAAAAGCATCAATTCTTCGGTGCTCAGCTTTCTTTATAGTCCAACTCTCATATCCATACATGACCACTGGAAAAACCATAGCCTTGACTAGGCAGACCTTTGTGGACAAAGTAATGTCTCTGCTTTTTAATATGCTCTCTAGGTTGGTCATAACTTTCTTTCCAAGGAACAAGCATCTTTTATTTTTTTTTCTTTATTTTTTATTAGATGGAGGCTAATTACTTTATAATACTGTAGTGATTTTTCCCATGCATTGACATGAATCAGCCATGGATTTACATGTGTTCCCCATCCTGAACCCCCCTCCCACCTCCCTCCCCATCCCATCCCTCTGGGTCATCCCAGTGCACCAGCCCTGAATGTCTTTTAATTTCATGGCTGCAATCACCATCTGCAGTGATTTTGGAGCCCCCAAAAATAAAGTCTGACACTGTTTCCACTGTTTCCCCATCTATTTGCCATGAAGTGATGGGATTGGACGCCATGATCTTAGTTTTCTGAATGTGGAGATTTGAGCCAACTTTTTCACTCTCCTCTTTCACTTTCATCAAGAGGCTCTTTAGTTTTTCTTCACTTTCTGCCATAAGGATGGTGTCATCTGCATATCTGAGGTTATTGATATTTCTCCTGGCAATCTTGATTGCAGCTTGTGCTTCTTCTAGCCCAGCGTTTCTCATGATGTACTCTGCATATAAGTTAAATAAGTAGGGTGACAATATACAGCCTTGACATACTTCTTTACCTGTTTGGAACCAGTCTGTTGTTCCATGTCCAGTTCTAACTGTTGCTTCTTGACCTGCATACAGATTTCTCAGGAGGCAGGTCAGGTGGTCTGGTATTCCCATCTCTTTCAGAATTTTCCAGTTTATTGTGATCCACACAGTCAAAGGCTTTGGCATAGTCAATAAAGCAGAAATAGATGTTTTTCTGGAACTCTCTAGTATATACTAAATCCATCCTGCTTAGGTTTATTTTTTCTGATATTAGTATAACTGGATCAACTGTAATTTCATTAGTGTTTGCCTGATATATATTTATTAACTACTTTAAGTTTAATCTTTACTCAGCTTTGGGTTTTAGGTGCATGTATTATAAAAAGCATACAGCTGAAATTTGGTATTTTTGTTTAACCTGAAAATATACATCTTAATTAATAAGTTTAGTTCATATGTTCTTGAAAGGTAAAGGTTAGCTTTTCCCAGACTGGTCTCCTGCAGGTTGGACCCCTGAAACAAAAGTTGAGTTCACATATTCCTTTAAAGCTCTGTGGAGAAGAGTTATGGCCTGCTGACTAAGAAAATCATTTTTGGTACATAATAAGGTTTGGACCTCAGCTCCTGATCATATGAAGAGAGCATTTCAAATCTTGCTGTTGTACTGATATATTGCATTGCTGTAATCATATGGCTTGAAGTAGAAGAGACAGATAATGCTACCCACCTACCATGAATGCTGAGATTGCAAGGCAGGGCTGGAGTCAAGATTCTACCTTGTCAAATTGCTATTGTAGCCTGGTTGCTGATCTAACCATGGGAGGGACTAATGCTTCCCATGGATTAATGATGCTTTACAAGTGCATAGCTCATGTGTTGAGGACCTTCTTCCAGAGTCTGAGGGCTAACATGAAATATTCTTCATTGCCTAAGAATTCAGTGGCAACAGAGGACTTGCACACATGTTATTGCTTCTATTTCCATGGGGTTTCCTCAATAAATACTACAAGCATGTGCAGTGTGTGGGCTTCTAGCCATATAGATTTTATTTATACATGACAACAGGGATAATAAATACAGGTACTGCCTGGATTTGTTTCTATAAATTTACTTTTCCTTTTCTATTTGTTTCATTTTCTCTGAGATGCTTCTTTTCTCCTTTCTTGTTTTTTTGGTTTGTTTATGTGGGGATTGATTGAGCTATATTTGGTTTCTTTCACCTTTTTTCCCTTCTAATAGTTTTGAAAGAAAATTAGAGCAGTTTTCTTTTACTGATTATAGTGGATATTTTATCCTGAATATTTAACCCAGTCTAAAGTTAACAATTCAAACACCTACTGACCAATGCAAAAACCTTATTAACTCTTTAACTTTTATCATCCTAGTTTTGACAATGTCTTATTGTGTTAAGTATCTGCCCTTTTTTTAGCTATACATATTAGACTTTTTGTTGCTATTTTGTTGTTATTCTTATTTTATATGGAAAATAATTGTTAGACATGCCTACATTTTAATCTTTTATTTTCCTCAGTGTTAAGCATTTTCATCAGATCCTTTAGAAGTTCTTTCAGTGCAGGCTTATTTATGGTAAAATCTCTTTTCATGTATGTTAAAATGTTTTTGTTTTCCTTGTTGAAAGACAGCTTTGTGAGGCACACACTATAAGGTTGATACCTTTTTTTCTTCACCAATTTGAAAATAATATTCCTCTATCTGGCTTTCATTATTGCTATTGAGTTTTTAATTTGTTTTTAATTTGTTTTGTTTTTGTTAGTTGAATTCTCATTTCTCTCTAGTAATCTGTCTTTTATAAGTGCTTTAAAATTTTTTCTATTCATCTTTGTTGTTTTTCAGTGTTATTCTAAATGTATCTAGGAATCAATTTGTATTTCTTCTTTACTATGCTATATTTAGTGTCTATGCTTTAAACCACCTATTCAATCTTCATTTCCTTATAATTTAATCACTCTTCTGATACTCTATTCAACCTCATCACTCTGCCAGATTATCTCACTCAAAAGTCAACATGATCCACCAGATTAACAATACAATGTATTTTTCTTAGTACTTGACCTTCTTTAACCTGCCACAGCTACTTATACTTTTTCATCCATTTGTTATTTTTTTCTTTTTTAAAATTGAAGTATAATGTATAATACTATATAATTTACAGGTGTATAATATAGTGATTCATAATTTTTAAATGTTATATTCATCTAGTTTTTATGAATATTTTCTATATTCCCCATGTTGTATAATATATCCTTGTAGCTTATTTTATAGCTAGTAGTTTGTTTCTCTTAATCCCCTACCCCTATCTGTGCTTAAAATCTTTTTTCTTTGTTTACTGACATGGTAGGCAAAATTCTAAAGATGTCTCTATCCCTAGGTTCCTCTCCTTTGACTATTCAATCAAACAACAGTCTAGGAATTGTTGTGAAGGGATCTTACATATGTAATTAAAGTCTCAAGTCAATTGACCTTAAAATATGTAAATTATTCAGGTGGGCCCTTTAAAATAGAGTTTTCTCCTTCTGGTTGAAGAAAAGGAAGTCAGAGAGATTCAAAGTGTGAGAAGGAATCAACTCACCAAAGCTTAAGATGTGGACATTTGGGGAGCATGTGTGAAAGAATGGTCACCCTTAAGTTGGCCTCTGGACAATGGTAAGCAAGAAATGAGAACCTCAGGCCTACAGTTATAGAGAACTGAATTCTGCCAACAACTTGAATAGGCTGGTACACAGATTCTTCCCCAGAGTCTCTAGATAATAGATCAAGCTGGCTGATAAACTTTGATTTTTGGCTGTGAGATCTTGTCCCTGACTGGACTTCTAGCCAATATAACTGTGATGGGATAAATGGATGTTGTTTTAAGCTGCCAAATTTGTTGTAGGATGTTACACAGCATTTGAATGCTTAAAGTTTTATCACAAGAGTAGATATTCTGTTAAGTCCTCTTACAACAACGACAACAACAACAAAATTTCCAAAAAAGCAGTAGAAAATTAGTATCTTGGGCCTCTATATTCCTGTCTCTCCTCTGACCATTGCAACCACTCTGCCTCTGGCTTATCTTCTGGATTCCCTTCCTCAGTCTGAGCCTTAAATTTGGGGTTTTTCCAGAGATCATCAATAAATCACTGCCTTATAATTTTGTCACCTAGAATAAGACAGTGCATCATTCTATGCAAAAGCACCCCCCCCCTTTTCTTTTCTTCTTCATTACTTTATGAGGGAATGGACATTGTTTTTTGGATTTAAATAGCATTTACAAATATTGAGTATTATCTCATAATTCTTTCATTTAAAGAAAAAATTAAGAATAAATATAAAGATAACAACTCTATAAACAATGTTTTAAATTGACAAAACTTCAGTTACAATTTAATTGAATCCATAATTTTTAAGCTATTTGTGTTTTCTCTAATTTCTTTTCCAGCCTCATTCTACCCCTGTTGTCTGTTTGATAAAATGTAGAATTTAATATTTTATTAGGACTGTTTGCTGCTTGTTTTAAGTACATATGTCTCCTGTCCCTAAAGGTGAAGAATTCCTAGATTTTTGAAGAGGAATTCTACTTTATTTTGAACCTCACTCCCAAAGAGCACAATTCTGGAAATATTACATATGTTTAATGTTTAATGCAAGTTTTCTGACTTGCAGAGAAAATGAGATCTAAAAAGGGGGTTTCTGTATAAAAGGTGAAATGGGAAGTTTTTGCAATAGTTTCTACCACCATATTATCATGAATTTCTCTCTACTGTCAACATTTTAACTCAGCGATACCAGTGCCATAGTATTACATCAGAGAAAGAGCATCATATTCTATTTGTTTACTTTCCTTAAAGTAATACACACACACACACACACACACACACACACACACACACTTATGTCCAGTATCTTCTGTATATATCTACTCTGGCTATTTTCTTTTTGATCTTATTAAGACACGAGGTTTTTCAAACCAGAACCCTTGGTTTGTTTTGACAGAGACAGCAAAGCAGACATTTGATAAATGCTACATAATCAACACCTAAAGATGCCTGTCAGAGCTAGCAGATCATGCCCATTTAACTTGCTCTCTCTAATGTTTACCCTAGCCTGTACACAGCTGGGATGTAATAAGCTCTTTCTCTTGATACATAAGAATACCCTGAGGGCCATGAGCTGCAGAGACCTAAGGTCAAATCTGGCCACTGTGCTTCTTCTTTGTCTCAAATCTGAATGTATTCATGATTAGTTCTGCTTGCTGCTACAATCAGAAAAGCTAAAGAGGTCATATGGAAAGCAGAGGAAAAAGATGTGATGGATGTAGAAACAGTAGGAAATGATGGATGATCCTGCAGTCTCTCTGGGCAAGCAGTTTCAAAAGAATGCATATGAAAGAATAGATTTTCCTGTGCTTTGAATGTATTGTCAAGAAACAGACTACTTAAAATGCACCTTTTTAATGTTCTCATTTGTCTTTTCTACATATCTCAACACACCCTTTTAAAAAAGCAAAATACCACAGCCTGATGAAATATTAAAAATTCCCACACATATAATCTGTGATAAAAGTGTTATAAGTGAATACCATCAAAGGCATTTTAGAATAAGTTAAATGAAAATAAAGGTAAAGAGCTATAGGAATATAGTAATTAGTAATAATAAGATGATAGTAATATTAGCTATTATTTATTAAATATATTCTGCATACTAGGCACTGCTAAGCAGTTTATATAAATTAACTCATTTAATATTTTAAATTATTAAAATATGTAGACAGACAGGGTTATGTAGACAGATGGTGAAATGGAGGAAACACTTGTCAAAGGTCATACAGAAAATATAATGTAGAACCAAATTTTTTTACCCACTTCTGTCTGACTCAAATTCTTAAAATCCTTGATCTAGTGCCTCTCAAAAAGAGTTATTGATTTTGAGTGTATTCTCCCATGGACAGAGGAGCCTGGTAGGCTATAATCAGTCTGTGGGGTCGCAAAGAGTTGGACATGACTGAGCAACTTCACTTTCACTTTAGAAATTGGGGGGCTTCTGTTGAAGATTTATATTTTGCTTGATAGTATTTTCTTTGTGTCATTATAAAAATTACTGTTTCAGAAATAGAAATGTACATCTTAACCACGTTATTATGTGTTTACCTCCCAAGTCTTATATCAAATGATGTCAATGGATAAACTTTGAGTAGATAACATGAGGTGTATTTAAGGAAGTAATATGTCTTCATCAGGCTAGATTATAAGTGAAGCTGACATAGGTTAAGGGATTTAATGTGAAAAAAGGCTTCATTTTTCTGGATAAAATATTTTCAGGCACAAATTGAATATATGAATAAGTTCAACTTAACACCATTTAAAAAAATCTATTGATGTTAAAAGAACCAAGAACAAGGTCATACTTTTTCTTCTCTGCAGTTCTGATGGTTTTTCTTTGTCTCTGTAGTTCATCTACTCATTTGAATGTCATGTTAATGGAGCCACTCATTTTCTTTTGTAGTGTTTAAATTGATCTTTTACATGACAAGCTTGTGATAACTCATTTAAATAGTTATGTTGTAATAGATTAAACAGAAATGTTACTGTATCTTTTCTGATATGTTTTATATGGGGTAAAATGAGATATTTTTTAAAGAACATGCATATTTTATCTAAATCTTTATAGCTCTCATGTCTAGTGAATTTTGGAGATAAGAATCTTGTAATTTTCTGAGAGAATAAAAGATTTGTGGAAAGTTCTGAACAAATTCCTAGTATATGGAAAAATTCAGTTTTCTCTGTTGAATGGCTCGCCACAGAAGTTTTGGTTACAAGACATGGGGCCAGTCCTAGAGAGCTTGGACTTGGAACTAGATGTACTTGCTAGAGAAAAAAATTGCTGATCAGGTGAAGAAATCCATTCAAACAGGATGTTCAGTTATCTTGAGGGAAACTGAAAGGTAACTGGTCAGCCTGAGGAGCTACCTAGTATACAGGGCAGAAAAAAAGAGGGGCCTACAAGGAAGTGATTTATTGAGGTATGTGGTAAGCAGACATGTTAAGAGTTTGGAAACAGGAAGCCAGACTTAAAACATGGGGTTCGAAGTTTGGAATCATATCTCAAGAGGCAAGGATGGAGGCATGAGAAAATTAGAATTGCAGTCCTGAAGTCATTGATGTTCTGGAGTAATATCAGATCAGGGCTAATAACAGAGTCCAATAGGAAACTGAATCATGAATCATAAGGTGAGACTTGATCTCAAGAAGAAGTCAAGTTACTAGAACTGGGGCATAAAGTAGATCTATAGGAGCAGACAGATTAACTTGAATATAGATAGCAATTATGGATTCCCTCTTTTAAAAGGCTCAAATCTTTCTAAAACTGAGACAGGGCCTACATGTCAGTGTTAGTCAGACCCACACAAAAAAATCTTTTGGGCATAATAAACCTGAGACATTAGAGTAAGTTTTCACTTTAGGACTGGTATTTAAGGCAATAAGAATGTAATTGACTTTGGTTTTAGTTGAATTTGTTTGAGCAATCATTTTCACTATTAGCAACACATATATGATAGAAGTGAAACATAGGTAGAGTTACACCTCAACAGACCAAACTGGAACTATAAAGGGGGAAGAGTATGAGAAGATCCAAAAGGTCACACTGGAACACCCTTAAAAGAAAAACACCACAACTCATAGAGCAGTAGTGATTTGATCAGCCTGATATTTTGTTGCTTTAAGGAAACATTTGTCAACTTTATATTCAAGAACTTGGCTGGAGGAAAGGAGATTTTACTTTTGATTTATTCACTATCTAGATTTGAGAATTCCTTGGGTCTTTCAATCATTCCTTTCTAAACAATAAATAAAAGATATGAGATATTTTAGAAATATCTGGTTAATTCTCTAGTTAAGGACGCTTGCTAATAGAACTTCGGAAATAATATGTTGGTAAAAGTTAAATGATCACCTTAAAATTCTGATCATGTATTTGCTTCTCAATCACATCCACACACAAAAATTATAATCACCATCAGAAGAGATATTTTTGAACATGAAGTCCAGTGATAAATAGCTGTAATTTCACAAATATCACCCCATTCTTCAAACGCTAATAATTTCAGTTCCCATTATGCACTTTAGATTCTAATTTATTTTATATTAAATATATTAGTCTTTTACAACAAAAATGAGATAGCAAGTATATTATTATAAAGTATGAGCAAAAATATAAATTTGCTCATTTTATAACTTTAGCGCACAAAACAACTCATAGTTTGATAAGCATCAATGGATTTTTTAAACTTCAACCAATACAGAATTTTATGTGCCTTTAAAAAAAAGAAAAAAGTAAATCAGTTGTACTCGGGTATTTTGTACAGCTAGGGAAAGATACGTTGACATAGCTAGCTTCAAGCATGTGGTGCTGGAGTCCTATTGGCACACATATATGTCACTTCCCTTTCACCTTTCAGAACCACTGAATTGCTGTTGCTTGACCATGGAAGCTCAATTATTTCCCATACTGACACCTGACCTTCCATAGCTTAATGAACTTAACCACCCAAGACAAATGTATATATTTGTTCTCCAAATGACTTCATGGCAGCCATATGAAGGCAAGTGAGGCCCAATGCCTGAACTCCTGTATATATAGTTTAAATAACCTGAATATATATTTTATATGTCCCCTTTGTTCTTTCTGACTGCCCTTAGGCCTCAAATTAGCTAAATCCTGTGTGTTTTTAACAAACACACTTCAGACTGGCTTTTCTTAAACACTAAGGGACATGATTGTAGTCAAATCTTCCGATTCTAAAATGTCTTAACACCTTAACACCTAACATCTTGACCTCTTCATCTTTCATAGTCTTAAGATGTGTTGGCATAAGAGGGAAAATGTCTGAATGAATTTTGTAGTTATAATAAGAAGGGCTCTATGTGAAGTGAAAAGAAGAAAAACTGACTACCATGGGATATTACATTTAGGATGTTATGGAAATGTAGATGATTATGTTGTGTATTATTTTAAGGTCTTGGCATACTGCACGTGTGGAATCCATAAAACAAAGCAAATCACCTAGATATACAGGGAAGACTCTGTGTTGATGCTAATGATACTTCTGATAATCTTCTCATTCAGTTCCTAGACCATTATTATTCCAGTGAATTCTACTTTCTCCTTCTGCTCATGATTCAGTTCACACTTCTCTGACAGCAGAACACCGTCTCAAAGTCTTAGTCTTTCCAGCTCTCCATCTTTCCTTCTTTTTCATTTTGTTCTTTACTTTCTTTATTGTCTATAAGTCTCTTAATCTTTAAGCACAGTCCTAGAAACGTGTTCTTTTTGCCCTATTTGGGTGCCAAAATGGACAGTTTGAGTAATCTCCTTACCCCCTTAACCTGGCTTGCCAATTTCCTTCTTTTAAGTTTAAGCTTCTGCTTTCTATGACAGAAAACAAAAAGGTTTAGGTGAATTCTTAGAGAAAACACTTAAATGTATGAATATGTTCTATCATAAATTCATCCTTTTCTAATTAATTGGATGACAATGACTACTGAGGCCTGCCACTCCCACTCTTTCTACGTTTAGAAACAAAAAAAGCAAACTTTGGGAGAGTATAGAAAAACAGATTCTATATCCTAGAAGTTTATTAGAGGCCTCTAGAGAAGTACAAGGGATTGAATAGTTTTACTTAAAATATGAAGTTCAGATTGGTAGCAACAAAGAAATCATACTTTGTTACTAATCACAGAATGTTGGGTTGGGAAATCAATGTTCACTCATGTGATTTTGTTTCTTACTAAACATTATATTGATTGGTTAAATGTGTTCACTTGACTAACCATTTAAAATTCTTCCTATTTACATTTCATGTTTCTATTTTTATCTCCTGTCTCTAATGATTTTCTTCAAAAGATCCCAGCAGCTGCCTTCTGCCCAATCAAGCCATGGTTCACCTTTTTGTACCTGTGCAGTCACATTAATACAAAGCAGAATGCTTTATCTTCATATTTGCTGTCATTATTAGAATAATTTCAGAAATCTCTTTGACTTTTGAGACCATGTCAATTTGTTTTACTTAGCTGATTGATCTTGTTATAGATGTGCTTTACTGAAGTGAGATTACTCTTATACCAGGTTTGTAGGATCTCTCCCCTCCTACATTCTCACAGCAGATTTTGTCACATTATCATAATTCTAAGAGCTTGTAAACTCATTTACTCATTACCATATAGACTAATGTTTAAATGCACAGGTCCTTGTGTTTAAAGTTCTGTCACTTATTAAGCTGTGGGACATCAGGGAATTAATGCATGTCTTTGGGTTCACTGTGATTATCTGTAAAATGCAAGTAATAATAGCATTACATCATGTTGTTATGAGACAGAAATGAGGTAATTCATGTAAATATCTTAACCTGATGCCTAATATATGGTGAGCTCTCAGGAAGTGTAGGCTGTTTTTATTAGCAGATACAAGCTACTGACGCTGTAAAAGCTTTCAGCAAGTATGTGTATTTCTTTCTTATATAAAACAAACTGCCATTAAGGCTGCCCTAATTTTTTTTTTAAAGATTACCTTTACCTGTAGGTCACTCACCTATTCAAATCTACAGTGGAAATAAGTGTTTTTGTTTTGTTTTGTTTTTTTAATTACTTCTGGAAAGGTGTTTTAAAACCAGTCCTTAGAAGAATCCAAAGTGATCCACACTAGTAAAACATACCTTCAGGTGCTCCTCTGTTTTTAGGCAACAACAGTGTAAAATACGTAAACAAATGAGTGATCTTATTTGCTAAAATTTAATCTGTTAATCATTTTGTATTATTGCTCTTCCTGGAATTCTATCAGGTAACATTACTCATTATTAGGAAGAAGAAGATCCTTAACATATTATTTCAACAGCATAATTTAACCAGATGATTGTCATTATGATGATGCTTTAGATTCATTTAAAATCCATCATTCTGAGAGGAAGAAGAGCTGGCCTGCATTATTCCTCATACTTATTAAGAATTGCTGCATTCCCGTTTGTGAGTTTGTTGAACATCTGGGTAGCATGCCTCTTTATAAAGATAAAATGGAGACTAATAAACAAAAACACTCCCTAGCTATAGTCTTGGTTTAATTGGTTATTAAAATAATCTCATATTATACTTGCATTTTGCTCTTGGAAAATTGGCAAAATGCTAATATATTTAGCTTAACTGGATCAAGTACATGTCTTATTTAACTTTGATTTCCCAACACAAACTCATTTATTGAGGATAAATGTTTGTTAACTTGAATTAAGCTGCCAAACAGTAGACAAGTAAAAGCTGTCGTTAGCAAGATGGACCAGACTGAAATATTCTTGTTGAGAAGCTTATTTTAATTACCTTGTTATTTTCCAACCTACTATAATCATCTCCAGTAGTATATTGGGTACCTACCGACCTGGAGAGTTCATCTTTCAGTGTCCTGTCTTTTTGTCTTTTCATACTGTTCATGGGGTTCTCCAGGCACGAATATTGAAGTAGTTTGCCATTCCCTTCTCCAGTGGGCCATGTTTTGTCAGAACTCTCCACCATGACCCGTCGTCTTGGATGGCCCTACACGGCATGGCTCATAGTTTCACTGAGTTAGACAAGGCTGTGGTCCATGTGATTAGATTGGTTAGTTTTCTGTAATTGTGGTTTTCAGTCTGTCTGCCCTCTGATGGAGAAGGATAAGAGGCTTATGGAAGCTTCCTGATGGGAGAGACTGACTGAGGGGGATACTGGGTCTTGTTCTGATGGGTGAGGCCATGCTCAGTAAATCTTTAATCCAATTTTCTGTTGATGGGTGGAGCTGTGTTCCCTCCCTGCTATCCCAAAGAAAGGCAACACCAAAGAATGCTCAAACTACCACACAATTGCACTCATCTCACACACTAGTAAAGTAATGCTCAAAATTCTCCAAGCCAGGCTTCAACAATACGTGAACCATGAACTTCCAGATGTTCAAGCTGGTTTTAGAAAAGGCAGAGGAACCAGAGATCAAAATGCCAACATCTGCTGGATTATCAAAAAAGCAAGAGAGTTCCAGAAAATCATCTATTTCTGCTTTATTGACTATGCCAAAGCCTTTGACTGTGTGGATCACAATAAACTGTGGAAAATTCTGAAAGGGATGGGAATACCAGACCACCTGACCTGCCTTATGAGAAATCTGTATGCAGGTCAGGAAGCAACAGTTAGAAGTGGACATGGAACAACAGACTGGTTCCAAATAGGAAAAGGAGTACATCAGGGCTTTATATTGTCACCGTGCTTATTTAACTTATATGCAGAGTACATCATGAGAAACGCTGAGCTGGATCAAGCACAAGCTGGAATCAAGATTGCTGGGAGAAATATCAATAACCTCAGATATGCAGATGACACCACCCTTATGGCAGAAAGGGAAGAAGAACTAAAAAGCCTCTTGATGAAACTGAAAGAGGAGAGTGAAAAAGTTGGCTTAAAGCTCCACATTCAGAAACTAAGATCATGGCATCTGGTCCCATCACTTTATGGCAAATAGATGGGGAAACAGTGGAAACAGTGTCAGACTTTATTTATTTGGGCTCCAAAATCACTGCGTATGGTGACTGCAGCCATGAAATTAAAAGACGCTTACTCCTTGGAAGGAAAGTTATGATCAACCTAGACAGCATATTAAAAAGCAGAGATATTACTTAGCCAAGAAAGGCCCGTCTAGTCAAGGCTATGGTTTTTCCAGTAGTCATGTATGGATGTGAGAGTTGGACTATAAAGAAAGCTGAGCACAGAAGAATTGATGCTTTTGAACTGTGGTGTTGGAGAAGACTCTTGAGGGTCCCTTGGACTGCAAGGAGATCCAACCAGTCCATCCTAAAGGAGATCAGTCCTGGGTGTTCATTGGCACGACTGATGTTGAAGCTGAAACTCCAATACTTTGGTCACCTGATGCGAAGAGCTGACTCTTTTGAAAAGACCCTGATGCTAGGTAAGATTGAAGGCAGGAGGAGAAGGGGACAACAGAAGATGAGATGGCTGGATGGCATCACTGACTCAATGGACATGAGTTTGAGTAAACTCCGGGAGTTGGTGATGGACAGGGAGGCCTGGCGTGCTGCGATTCATGGGGTCACAAAGAGTCGGACACGACTGAGCGACTGAAGAGACTGACTGACTGACTAAACTATGGCGGAGGTAATGAAGATAATGGTGACCTCCCTCAAAAGATCCCATGCATGTACTGCTATAGTCCCTGCCCCCAACCCTGCAGCAGGCCACCACCGACCTTCGCTGGAGGCTCCTGGACACCCACAGGCAAGTCTGGGACAGTCTCCTGTGGGGTCACTGTTCCTTTCTCCTGGGCCTTGGTGCACAAGATTCTGTTGTGCCCTCCAAGAGTCTATTTCCCAGTCCTGTGTAAGTTCTGGCAGCTCTATGGTGGGGTTAATGGCGACCTCCTCCAAGAGGACTTATGCCATATCCAGACTCCGAGCCCCTGTCCCTGCGTCAGACCACTGCCTCCCCGTACCTCCACAGGAGACACTCAAACACAGTTCTGTCTCAGTCTCTGTGGGGTCTCTGGTTCCTGGTGTGCACAAGGTTTGTTTGAGCCCTCTGAGCATCTCTGGTGGGGATGGGGTTTGATTCTAAACGCAAATTCGCCTCTCCAATCTATCGTCTTCCTGGGGTTTCTCCCTTGCCCATAGATGTGGGGTATCTCCTCACAGCTGCTCCAGTGCCTACCATCTTACTGGGATTTCTCTGACCTTGGACGTGGGGTATCTCCACAGATGGTTGGATGGCATCACCAACTCAATGGACATGAGTTTGAGTAAACACTGGGAGTTGGTGATGGACAGGGAGGCCTGGCATGCTGCAGTCCATGGGGTCACAAAGAGTTGGACACAACTGAGCAACTGAACTGAACTGAATGGAATATAATCATCTATTAGAGTGATAGAATATTTTCCATATTGAGAAAACAATGGCTTTGTATTATGTTTAATCTGCCAGGGAATAAAATAGACACCTTATCAAATTTGTTGGAGGTGTCATGAAAATTGATACTTGAGAGTAGCTGTGGGAACACATTTAAATAAAAATATATGCAATATTTTTGATATTGTCTCATGTCCTCTATTATTTGGGAATATTGCAGTTTCAATTTATAAAATTATATCATGTATTTTAGTACTGGAGAGAAACTTGATAAGTCCTCTGTTGAACCTGAAGAGAATTGGCAATAAGATGCTCATTCAAAAATCAAATAATGATGTGGATAATGTTGATCATCTCTATTGGAGGAAAAAATGCTACATATTAAGCACATTACTCATTATATATTTATTTAATCCTGGAATTTATTAATAAAATGTTTTGTAGCATGTATGCCTTATTATTATTTTTTTCTTTCTTATGCTTAAATGTCTGAATTCTGAGAAATGTCAGCATGCTTTGGTGAGAGGAACTCTCATCTCATTTTCAAAAAGATGCAGGCACAGACTTACTTTGACCAAAAAATGTATTATTGACCAAAATTGGCCTATACAGTTTGGAAAAGAAATGAATAATTCTGCTGCTGGTGAGATGAATACATAGGTAGAGGGAGGGGAAGAATACAAGCTATTTGGTAGCCTTGGACTTTCTCATGACTTTAATAGAAGTGCTGGAGAAATATCAGTGTCATCATTCCCAGAAGCCATTTATTTAGAAATGGAAATTAGAATTTCCATTTTCTATTTCCATTTCCTGACAGGAGTTGCCTATCAAGAAGCAAAATGGATGTGTGTGATATCTACCCACTCTCATGATGAGGGCCCTGCATTACACTTACTGTCCTAAAACTTACTGTCCTGGAACCTTCTCAGCAAAGGTTCCAATTTCTCATAATGACCTCTAAGTGAAAACATGAATGAGGTTTAGTTACCAGGTATGTACTTCTGGTAACTAAGAAAACTAACCAATCTAATCACATGGACCACAGCCTTGTCTAACTCAGTGAAACTATGAGCCATGCCGTGTAGGGCCACCCAAGATGGATGGGTCATGGTGGAGAGTTCTGACAAAATGTGGTCCCCTGGAGAAGGGAATGGCAAGCCACTTCAGTATTCCTGCTTTGAGAACCCCATAAACAGTATGAACAAGCAAAAAGATAGGACACTGAAAGATGAACTCCCCAGGTCTGTAGATGCCCAATATGCTACTGGAGATCAGTGGAGAAATAACTCCAGAAAGAATGAAGGGATGGAGCCAACGCAAGAACAACACTCAGTTGTGGATGTGACTGGTGATAGAAGCAAGGTCCAATGCTCTAAAGAGCAATACTGCATAGGAACCTGGAATGTTAGGTCCATGAATCAAGGCAAATTGGAAGTGGTCAAACAGGAGATGGCAAGAGTGAATGTCGACATTCTAGGAATCAGCGAACTAAAATGGACTGGAATGGGTGAATTTAACTCAAATGACCATTATATCTACTACTGTGGGCAGGAATCTCATAGAAGAAATGGAGTAGCCATCATGGTCAACAAAAAGTCCGAAATGCAGTACTTGGATGCAATCTCAAAAATGACAGAATGATCTCTGTTTGTTTCCAAGGCAAACCATTCAATATCATGGTAATCCAAGTCTATGCCCTGACCAGTAATGCTGAAGAAGCTGAAGCTGAACGGTTCTATGAAGATCTACAAGACCTTCTAGAATTAACACCCCAAAAAGATGTCTTTTTCACTATAGGGGACTGGAATGCAAAAGTAGGAAGTCAAGAAACACCTGGAATAACAGGCAAATTTGGCCTTGGAGTAAAGAATGAAGCAGGGCAAAGGCTAATAGAGTTCTGCCAAGAGAATGCACTGGTCATAGCAAACACCCTCTTCCAGCAACACAGGAGAAGACTCTACACATGGACATCACCAGATGATCAACACCGAAATCTGATTATATTCTTTGCAGCCGAAGATGGAGAAGCTCTACACAGTCAGAAAAAACAAGACCAGGAGCTGACTGTGGCTCAGATTATGAACTCCTTATTGCCAAATTCAGACTTAAATTGAAGAAAGTAAGGAAAACCACTAGACCATTCACGTATGACCTAAATCAAATCCCTAACGATTATACAGTGGAAGAGAGAAATAGATTTATGGGACTAAATCTGATAGAATGCCTGATGAACTATGGATGGAGGTTCGTGACATTGTACAGGAGACAGGGAGAAAGACCATCCCCAAGGAAAAGAAATGCAAAAAGGCAAAATGGTTGTCTGAGGAGGCGTTACAAATAGCTGTGAAAAGAAGAGAAGAGACAAGCAAAAGAGAAAAGGAAAGATATACCCATTTGAATGCAGAGTTCCAAAGACTAGCAAGGAGAGATAACAAAGCCTTCCTCAGTGATCAGTGCAAAGAAATAGAGGGAAAAAATAGAATGGGAAAGACTAGAGATCTATTCAGGAAAATTAAAGATACCAAGGAAACATTTCATGCAAAGATGAGCTCAATAAAGGACAGAAATGGTATGGACCTAATAGCAGCAGAAGATATTAAGACGAGTTGGCAAGAACACACAGAAGAACTAAAGATCTTCACGACTCAGATAATCACGAGGCTGTGATCACTCACCTAGGGGCAGACATCCTTGAATGTGAAGTCAAGTGGGTCTTAGGAAGCATCACCACGAACCAAGCTAGTGGAGGTGATGGAATTCCAGTTGAGCAATTTCAAATCCTAAAAAATGATGCTGTGAAAGTGGTGTACTCAATATGTCAGCAAATTTGGAAAACTCACCAGTGGCCACAGCACTGGAAAAGGTCAGTTTTCATTCTAATCCCTGGTTTTAGAAAAGGCAGAGGAACCAGAGATCAAATTGCCATCTTCTGGATCATTGAAAAAGCAAGAGAATTCCAGAGAAACATCTATTTCTGCTTTATTGGCTCTGCCAAAGCCTTTGACTGTGTGGATCACAATAAACTGTGGAAAATTCTGAAAGAGATGGGAATACCAGACCACCTGACCTGCCTCATGAGAAATCTGTATGCAGGTCATGGAACAACATGGACATCGAACAACAGACTGATTCCAAATAGGAAAAGGAGTACGTCAAAGCTGTATATTGCTACTGTCAAAGCTGTATATTAACTTATATGCATCATGAGATGCATACATGTACATCATGAGAAACGCTGAGCTGGATCAAGCACAAGCTGGAATCAAGATTGCTGGGAGAAATATCAATAACCTCAGATATGCAGATGACACCACCCTTATGGCAGAAAGGGAAGAAGAACTAAAAAGCCTCTTGATGAAACTGAAAGAGGAGAGTGAAAAAGTTGGCTTAAAGCTCCACATTCAGAAACTAAGATCATGGCATCTGGTCCCATCACTTTATGGCAAATAGATGGGGAAACAGTGGAAACAGTGTCAGACTTTATTTATTTGGGCTCCAAAATTACTGCATATGGTGACTGCAGCCATGAAATAAACAGATGCTTACTCCTTGGAAGGAAAGTTATGACTAACCTAGACAGCATATTGAAAAGCAGAGATATTACTTTGCCAACAAAGGTCCATCTAGTTAAGGCTATGGTTTTTCCAGTAGTCATGTATGGATGTGAGTGTTGGACTATAAAGAAAGCTGGGCACAGAAATGTTGATGCTTTTGAACTGTGGTGTTGGAGAAGACTCTTGAGGGTCCTTTGGACTGCAAGGAGATCCAACCAGTCCATCCTAAAGGAGATCAGTCCTGGGTGTTCATTGGCAGGACTGATGTTGAAGCTGAAACTCCAATACTTTGGTCACCTGATGTGAAGAGCTGAGTCATTTGAAAAGACTCTGATGCAGGGCAAGATTGAAGGGAGAGGAGAAGAGGATGAGATGGTTGGATGGCATCACTGACTCAATGGACCTGAGCTTGAGTAAACTCCGGGAGTTGGTGATGGACAGGGAGGCCTGGCGTGCTGCAGTCCTTGGGGTCGGAAAGAGTCGGACACGACTGAGCGACTCAACTGAACTGAACTGATGTGCTTCTGGAACAACATGGTGGGAGCCTTTTAACATTTTTTCCAAAGCTATTTTCTTTGGAGTACTGTTCTGTGAGGTTTAGTAGAAGAAGGCTCCCATGATCAGAATGTTTGGGAAACCTTGAATACCTTATCCCTGTGTTATAAAGTCACAATGCATATTTTTTACATCATTCATAAAATTCCTAGAGTAAGCCATAACTGAAAAAGAAACAAACATGAAATCCTGTTACTTTGATTCATAAAAACTTTTCACTGAACACTTGTGAATGTTTTTGTGGCACTGCCTGATACTGAATACATTCTTTGGAAGGTTGGTCTAAGGAATTAAAATTCTGTAAATTATGAGGGAAACACTTCTGAGTGAGAAGGGATGCATGTGGTAGCAGCCTTCAGTATTTTCTATTTTCATTCAGGCAATTGTTTTCATTTGATCCCTTCCACCCTTTGATTCTTCTTTTCAGTAGACTCTGTGGTAAGGATGAAGAGAAAAATGTCATGTATTACCCTAGAAGAGCTATTTATTCTACTGTAGATAATTACAGCAGAGGCTGGTAAAGGTGTGTTGATAATAAGACATATTATTAAGTTCTCTTGGTAGCAAATAATAACTAAATCAAGTTAGATGTATAAAACCCAAGGGCAGAAATACAGCCAGGCTCAGGAAAGGTCTTGGAAGCAGCTGGTCCCATTTCCAGTAATGTAATCACCTAACTGCTTTTCAACAAAGGGCATCTTCTTAAGCATACATTCAGAATCTAGTCTAGAGATTTAAAATGAACTCTGCTGCTGGTTGGAATAAAAATGTATATACATATATATATACACACACATCCATGCATACATATATACATATGATACAAAGAAAAGAAAACATACATAAGTGAAAGTTTAGTTATTGCAATATGCATGCCAGGCACTGCTGACCATAGGAAGTCACCTCCATGTTAATGGGCAAGCCAGCTTTAACACTCATTTTTCCATAATCACTGTTGCCAAGAGTGAAATTGTCAAAGAGGTTCTCTACCATTCAGACTCCCAAGTCATCCTCTCAACACTCCATCTTGCTATTCATGTGTGTGTGTGGATAGCGCTCAGTCGTGTCTGACTCTTCGCGACTCCATGGACCCATTAGACTCCTCTGTCCATGGAACTTTCCAGGCAAGAATACTGGAGTGGGTTGCCATTTCCTTCTCCAGGGCTTGCTACTCATACTTAACCAATAATATTTGTATACTTTAATGAATATAAACAGTTCAGATGAAACTGAAGACTCCCTTTATTTTAACCCCTGCCCAATCCCATTCCCTTCAGTTCTTCGCCAGAGGCAACTGCAATCCTGATTTTCAGGCTATACTTCTATACTTTTACTATGCACATGCACCCACACTCACCAGGGCCCTACCTCACCCCCACCCCATCCCACCCCAACCCAGTCTGCCCCATATACCCACATTGTTTATAAGGGGAAGACGGATTTTGTGTTTTCCAAGGGTCCATGTAAGGCCTTCCCTCTGTGGAGGTCCTGAGCTGCACACAGATGGGGCATTGGTGGGTGGAGAGACTCCTGGATTCCTGTTTAAAAGTTAAAAGGAGAGATTTGCACACACGAATCAGAGACCCTTATTTATGCATCAACTAATAACTTTATTTGAAGAATCAATAACTTTATTTGAAGACCTGGTAAAACTGGAAGAAAAAAAAGGTCCAGTTCAAGCTCAGTCCTCTTTGTCACCGTCACCCAGGGTGAGCTTGTCAAAGAGGTACTCTGCCATGCTGACTTCCGGCGCCCCCATCTTCTGCAGGTTGCTGACATGGTCCCCCAGCTCCTTGATGAACTCAACCTGCTGGCCCAGGTGGCGGGTCTTCAGGAAGTGGCACAGGTGAGGGTCGTTCTTGTCAGTGGCCAGCTGGTGCAGGTCGAGCAGGCTCTGGTTGACGCTCTTCTCTAGGTGCAGGGCGCTCTGCATGGCCTGAAGGCCGCTCTCCCAGTTAGTGCGGTCAGGCTTTCTGAGGTCTCGGAGACAGAAGCGGCCCCCGCAACGGTTCTGCAGGTGCATCAGGCCCTCGATCTGCTCCTTATGCTTGTGAGAGCAGCGCAGGAAGAAGTGGGAGAAGCGCTTCAAGGCCACGTCGTCCCTGTCGAAGTACAAGGCCATGGACAGGTACACATAGGAGGCGTAGATCTGCAGGTTGATTTGACCGTTGACGCCGGCCTCGCAGTCTGGGTGGTAGTTCTGGCTCTCATGCGAGGGAGCGGGCATCATGGCTGGCGGCTTGGGCACGGCGGGCGCGAAGGCCACGGTGAAAGCCGAGGGGAAGCAGCAGCCGCGGGTCTTGCAGCAGCGGGCACGGAGGCAGCCGCTGCCTCAGAGCTTTCCCAGGGTGTGCGGCGACGGGATCTTCGAGGCGTTCCCAGGATGGGCTCTGGCGTTAGGCAGTGGGCTCCGCCATGGGACTGGACGGCGAGTCCGTTTTTGAGGGTCCGGAAGCCGGAGAGAATCCGTTGGGGTCAGAGAAGGGCGCGAGCGCGGTGTTCCAGGTTCCACCCAGGCCTGGCTGAGGCAGGGAGACTATGCTGAGCGTCTGGCTTGTATAATATTAAAATGTTATTCACTAATGTAAGTGAGTGAATTAACTTGGAGTTAATTAGGTGCATGATTTCTGTGCACAACTTATTTGAATGGTGCCCTAATGTGATTGTTTCATTAAACAGTCCTCTTCTGGTATCATGGTTATATTTACTATTATAGAGCTCTATTTGAAGACAGCTCTTGTCAGTGACTTCAACACCCATACTGATGACACTTTTGATAGGTTCTTCTTTGGGTTCCTGGACCTCATTAACCCCAGTGATCTCCACTTTTCTCTTTCTGGTCAAGTTCACACTTGCCTGACAGCGGAGTGCCACCTCCAGAGCCTCAGTGAATCTTTGCACCTCTGCAGCTTTCACTCTTTTTTGAACTTCATGTTTGCTCCCTTTGTTCTCTCTCATCTCTTAATCTTTCAGCACAGTCGTGGAAACCCAGCCCTTTCACTTGACTTACCAATTTCCTTCCTCTTGGGTAAGTGCGAACTTCTCTTTTCTCTGTCAGAAAACAAAAGACTTAGATGCATTCTTAGAGAAAGCACATGTGGATATATTCATCCCCTCCAGCCTCATTTGTCCTTTCACTGCCATTCAGCAAGCATTTTTTTAACCCCTCAATTATGTTGGATGGAATGAGCCATAGTGGTAGGAAACACCATTGATCTCAAATTGTCTTTCATTCATTCCTTCAACAAATATTTATTGATTACCTAATGTGGCCCCTGGCACTGATATGGGATTTGGGTATATATTAGTAACAAAGAGTCTGTTCCTGTGGGATTTGTATTCCAGTGAAGCAGACCAAAACAAAATAAACTGCTGTTTTTCTTTCTTTATTGTCTCAAGTAAATACATATATTATGCATGTATTTGAAATTAAAAGGTCAATATATTTTCTTAGAAGTTAAGGATATTATAGTAGGAGACATAGACCAATCTAGGTATTTTTAATTAATTTATTTGTGCATCACATTAATTCAACAGCCATTTATATATTCCAATTATGTGTCAGACACTGTTTGACTCTGGAGATACAAAAAAGAGTCAAACATGATCTCTGTTCTCAAGGTACAAGATCAAGTGATGGACTGTTCTAAGTGCTCTCAGACGGCTTTAGTTTGGACAGTATAGCAGTTTTCACTTAAGGTTTTATTACAATGGCTTTAATTAACTTACCTATTGAGAGGGTCTCTATTTCTCTTAGAAAGCTCATGCTATCCTATAATCGTTTATGAAGGAAGCAAAGGATCAAATATCCAATGTCACACTGTAAACCAATTTAAGCAGTTATAGAGGCATTTAATTGTTGAGTCTGTAAAGAAATAGAATAATAACACTGTCTTTTTGATAAGTTGATTTTAATGTTAGAATCATACATTAAACATGGAAGAGAACTACATGATCAATTTCTCAGTGAGATAAAATTGTATTCTATGTTTGCTTATCATGAGCTCCTTATTGCAAAATTCAGGCTTAAACTGAAGAAAGTAAGGAACACAACTAGGCCATTCAGGTATTACTTAAATCAAATCCCTTATGATTATGCAGTGGAAGTGACAAGTAGATTCAAGGGATTAGATCTGATAGAGTGCTTGAAGAACTATGGATGCAGGTTTGTAGCATTGTACAGAAGGTGGTCACCAAAACCATCCCCAGGAAAAGAAATGCAAGAAGGCAAAATGGTTGTCTGAGGAAGCCTTAAAATAGCTGAGAAAAGAAGAGAAGTGAAAGGCAAAGCAGAAAATGAAAAATATATACCCTTCTGAATGCAGAGTTCCAAAGAATAACAAGGAGAGATAAGATAGTGAACAATGCAAAGAAATAGAGGAAAACAATAGAATGGGAAAGACTAGAGATCTCTTCGAGAAAATTAGAGATACCAGATAATTTCATGTGTACATGGCTTCAACTACCTTATAAAATAGAGCTGCCTGTGTTAGATTATAATATTTAGGAAATAATCAATTTGAACTGGAAGTGTGGATCAGATTATAAAATATGCATACACTATGTGCATGAGTGATAGGATCACCACTTGTATTTTTTCTGGAAATTTCTATATATGAAAATAAAAGATACTTTCTAGAAATGTGGAAAAAATATTAGCCTGATACTGTTCATTCTTAACCTTTTTTGGGAATTTTAATAAGTGATTTGTTTTCCCTTACTCTTAAGCCTTTTATTTTAAAAAGGTGATCTTGGACTATATTCTCTTGCCGACACTGTGGTCAAATGACTTTATGCCCAAGGGTTTCAACTCTTGGCTGTGAATCAAAATTATTTGAGGAAATTCTCAATTTCTCAGCAGGTCCAGGGCATATGTACAATTGACCCTTGAACAACTTTGGGGTTATGGGTGTGAACCCCAACACAGTCTAAAATTCAGGTATGATTTTACAGTCAGCCTTTTATATCTATGGTTCCACATCTTCATATTCAGTCAACCCCAGATTGAGTAGTACTGTATGATAAGTGAATCCACACAGTTCAAACCCATGTTGTTCAAGGAACAACTGTACTTTTAAGAAGTGCCACAAGTGATTCTGATATTCAGCCAGGATATAAAATAGTGATTTTATGCTATTTGGTGCAAAGGACAAAAATGGAAATCTCTACGTCTATCTATATATTTATTGTAACTTATCTAAATTTCATACCTTCCTAGAAAAAATGTCATTGGGTGCTCAGTTCAGTTCAGTCACTCAGTCATGTCCAACTCTTTGTGACCCCATGGACCGCAACATTCCAGGCCTCCCTGTCCATCACCAACTCCAGGAGTTTACTCAAACTCATGTCCATTGAGTCGGTGATACCATCCAACCATCTCACCCTCTGTCATCCCCTTCTCCTCCTACCTTCAATCTTTCCCTGCATCAGGGTCTTTTCAAATGAGTCAGTTCTTTGCATTAGGTGGCCAAAACATTGGAGTTTCAGCTTCAACATCAGTCCTTCCAATGAATACTCAGGACTGATCTCCTTTAGGATGGACTGGTTAGATTTGCTTGCAGTCCAAGGGACCCTCAAGAGTCTTCTCCAACACCACAGTTCAAAAGCATCAATTCTTCAGTGCTAAGCTTTCTTTATAGTCCAACTCTCACATCCATACATGACTACTGGAAAAACCATAGCCTTGACTAGATGGACCTTCGTTGGCAAAGTAATGTCTCTGCTTTTTAATGTGCTGTCTAGGTTGATCATAACTTTCCTTCCAAGGAGTAAGCATCCTTTTATTTCATGGCTGCAGTCACCATCTGCAGTGATTTTGGAGCCCCAAAAAATAAAGTCTGACACTGTTTCCACTGTTTCCCCATCTATTTGCCATGAAGTGATGGGACTAGATGCCATGATCTTAGTTTTCTGAATGTTGAGCTTTAAGCCAGCTTTTTCACTCTCCTCTTTCACTTTCAAGAGGCTCTTTAGTTCTTCTTCACTTTCTGCCATAAGGGTGGTGTCATCTGCGTATCTGAGGTTATTGATATTTCTCCTGGCAATCTTGATTCCAGCTTGTGCTTCATCCAGTCCAGCATTTCTCATGATGTACTCTGCATATAAGTTAATAAGCAGGGTGACAATATACAGTCTTGAAATACTCCTTTTCCTATTTGGAACCAGTCTGTTGTTCCATGTCCAGTTCTAACTGTTGCTTCCTGACCTGCATACAGATTTCTCAGGAGGCAGGTCAGGTGGTCTGGTATTCCCATCTCTTTAAGAATTTTCCACAGTTTATTGTGATCCACATAGTCAAAGGCTTTGGCATAGTCAATAAAGCAGAAATAGATGATTTTCTGGAACTCTCTTGCTTTTTCAATGATCCAGCGGATGTTGACAATTTGACCTCTGGTTCCTCTGCCTTTTCTAAAACCAGCTTGAACATCTGGAAGTTCACGGTTCACGTATTGTTGAAGCCTAGCTTGGAGAATTTGGAGCATTACTTTGTTAGCATGTGAGATGAGTGCAATTGTGCGGTAGTTTGAGCATTCTTTGGCATTGCCTTTCTTAGGGGTTAGATTGCAAACTGACCATTTCCAGTCCTGTGGCCACTGCTGAGTTTTCCAAATTTGCTGGCATATTGAGTGTAGCACTTTCACAGCATCATCTTTTAGGATTTGAAACAGGTTAACTGGAATTCCATACCTTCCTAAAGAAAATGTCATTGGGTGTAGCGATGGTAAAATAGCTGCAGTGTATTTCATTATGAGAAAAGATGGTTATGGTGTTACTGGTAGAAAGATGATCAGAATGGACATGCATTCGTTAGGATTCTCCAGAGAAATAGACCTAATAGGATATTTATATTATGTTATACTGGATTGGATTGGATATATAATAGGATATTATATAGAATTGGGTAAAATGTAGTAATGCAGTTGACCCTTGATCCATATAAATTTGAACTGTGTGGGGCCACTTATGCATGGGTATTTTTCAGTGAATACTGCAGTGCTACATGATTCAGGTTGGTTGAATCTGCAGATGCAGACATGGATTATGCAATTTTTAACTGTGCCCTAACCCCATGTCCAAGGGTCAATGTATGTATGTAGAGGGGGTTTGATTTCTTTTAAGGAATTGGCTATTAACTTTGGTTTATTTGATTGTGGGGCCTGGAAGTTGGAAATCTGCTGGGTAGGTTAGCAGCTTGGAAATTAAGGTAAATGTTTATGTTGCAGTCTTGAGTCTGTGAAGAAAGCTGAGCACCGAAAAATTGATGCTTTTGAACTGTGGTGTTGGAGAAGACTCTTGAGAGTCCCTTGGACTGCAAGGAGATCCAATAAGTCCATCTGAAAGGAGATCAGTCCTGGGCGTTCATTGGAAGGACTGATGCTGAAGCTGAAACTCCAGTACTTTGGCCACCTCATGCGAAGAGTTGACTCATTGGAAAAGACCCTGATGCTGGGAGGGATTGGGGGCAGGAGGAGAAGGGGGTGACAGAGGATGAGACGGCTGGATGGCATCACCAACTCAATGGGCATGAGTTTGAGTAAACTCCGGGAGTTGGTGATGGACAGGGAGGCCTGGCGTGCTGCAATTCATAGGGTTGCAAAGAGTTGGACACGACTGAGCGACTGAACTGAACTGAACTGAGTCTGAAAGCTAGAAACTCAGACAGAATTTCTATATGCAGTCTAGAGGCATAGTTCTTTCTTCATAGAAAGACTTCAGTCTCTGTTCTTAAGGCCTTCAACTGACTGGACAATGTCTAAGCAAACTATGGAGGGATGATCTGCTTTACTCAAAGTCTACTGATTTAAAAGTTAATCATATCTAAACTGTATCTTCACAGCAATTTCTAAACCAAACAGCCAGGATCCATAGGCTAAATTTACATGTAAAATTAACCATCAGATGGTAAACATGAGTGAGGGCAGGCTGATGCAGGCAAAGTGTCCAAGTGGGTTCAATCAGAGTGAGTATGATTGGGTATCTCAGAACGGCTGGTACATGCTCTGTGGATCAGGAAGGCAGCAAGGTTGCAGACTACCTGCATCTGTTGAGGCTCAATAATGGTTCCCTGAGCTAGCAAGAAGTCTGCCATAGTAAATGTAGTAGGTGACTAAGATTAGGCAGAGACACACAGGATGTCATAATTGAGACCAACTAGACTTCATTTAACCAGTAAGTTTCATCATGTTGATTTTCATAGTTTATTCTCATGCCCTTGTTCATCTATTCATTATATAATATTCTAGTCAGAGCCTTTCAGCTTGCATGAGCATTTGTTTATTAGCTTGGTGGTTTTGCTTTTGGTTGTCAGTACTGCAGTATTCATTTTTGGAATATCAGTTCATACTAAGGTGGTTATTGCCTGTTGACTGAACAAGCCAGTTGTAGTTCCTCTGCACTCCATAGTGATGTCACTTTTCTTCAACCCAGGAAGGGTTGTTTGAATAAGCAAATTGCTTCCACTTCTAGTCTTTCAACTGCCACTTGGATGCTTGCCAAACTATCATGACTCCATTATCCTATGTGCCCACTAATTATATACATACTACTTTTCCTTTCCTGTCTTGCATATGCTGAATTTTGATTTTCTCCAAATTTGGTTACCTTGCCTAATACCACTACTCCTTTGGTTTTTATAGCTTTTGAAAGCCTTTTGGGCCTGTAAAAGGCACAGGGCTCTAGCAATGGAATCCTCATATTTTGGTATGTGTAAGAATCATCTGTAGACTATGTGAAAGGCAGATTCTTGGTTCCCTTTCTAGAAAGTTGAGATGCAATTTAAATGGAGAGGGGTGTGTCCACAATCTGCATTTTACAAGAGCTACAGTGTTTCTCTCTACTATGCCTAATATTTATTCTGTGTTTATTCATTATAATGCAATATGCACTTTAAAAAAAACTAAACCTTTTTTGGGGATAGTAGATTTATCAAACAGTTTGCAGATATAGTACAGAGAGTCCTCATGTACTCTTTACCCATCTTCCCTTAATGTTAATCTTTTATATAGTACATATATTAAAACTAAAAAAGAATTCAGTGTTATTTTTAGCTAAACTCTAGACTTTTTTCAGATTTATCAGGTTTTTTTTTTTTTTTTTTTTTTTTTTTACAATTATGTCTTTTTTCTGTTCTAGGATCCAATTCAGTATATCACATTGAATTTAGCTGTAAACTCTCTTCTATGGTCTCTCACATGTTCCCAGCCTTTCCTTATTTCCTATGACCTTTATTAGTTTTCAGATATACTGGCCAGGCTTTTGTAGAATGACCTTGAATTTGGCTTTATTAGGTGATTTTCTCATGATTAGATGAGGGTTTGGGGTTTGGAGGAAGATTACTGTAGAGGTGAAATGTCTTTCTCATCACATTGTGTCAGAGGGGTACATGGGTTTTCACTGGTGACATTAGCCTTGATCACTTGTTAAGGTGAAGTCTGCCAGATGTCTTCACTGTGAAGTTACTATTGTTCCCTTTCTATACTCTTTCTTTTGGAATCCATCCCACACTCCTGAGAGGGATTTTTAAAGCCCCATCTCCTGGGGGGAAGAGGATTTACATATGTTATTTGAAATTCTTTGTAAGAAAAATTTATACCTTTCTCCCCATTTATCTATGTATTCAGTTATTTATATCAGTATAGGCTCATAAATATTTGTTTCATATATCTCTAAAAATTTCAAGTATAATTAATTTTGTTACTCCAATTGTTTCAGCTTAGGCCATCCAGTGCTGCTTTAGTTGAGTTCTTATGTTCCTTTGATCTGCTTCCCTCCTTTTGTTTTTGAGTGTTTCCTCATTTCCTGGCAGTACATAATGCTTCAGACTCATCTTGTGGTTTCATTGCCCTAGCCCTAGAATTAGTCATTTCTCCAAAGATGTCTGCTTTTTGTTTTGTTTTTGTTATTTTGGAGAACCATGTTTAGAAACTAAGGCCTAGATGCTAGATGTGTTTGTTGCTACTTGGTGTCATTGTTTATAGTTGCTCTGCAGACAGTTATGAAATATATGCATGTACACATATCTATAATCATTTCTGTAGGTGTCTGTCTCTATACATATTAAACTAAACATGAGTTCATACTAATGTCTGAGACTCTAATCCAGTATCACATGGTTCATTCTAGCTTTTGCCCCTTACTCTTATGTAACGACTTTTACTGACTCACCTTGACTCACCTTGTGCTCATGTACTCTGTCGTGTCTGACTCTTTGTGACCCTTTGGGCTGTAGCCCACCAGGCTCCTCTGTCCATGGGGTTTTTCAGGCAAGAATACTGGAGTGGGTTGTCATTTCCTCCTCCATGGAATCTTCCCAACCCAGGGACTGAACCCAAGTCTTCTGCGGCTCCTGCATTGCAGGCAGATTCTTTACCCGCTGAGCCATCAGGAAGCCCAAATTGTTTACCATTTATTCACTTATTTGTTCTATCCTAGTGTAAATGTGTTTTCATATTTTTAAACTGTATTCCTGTGAGGAACAAACTTACAAACTAAAATTGTGTTTATGTACAGTTATTTTTGTGCCTCATTTTATATTTCCCAATCAAAACATCGTTTTCCAAAGTCACTTATGTCAGCTCCTTTTTCCCTATCCCTTTCATTGCCATTTTATCATATATTGATAATACAGTTAAATTCATCTGTCACAGTATGCATTCTTTCCTGGATACTCTGATTAAAAAATGCATATATTACCCAGGTGACTCAGTGGTAATGAATCTACCTACCAATGCAGGAGATGCAGGTTTGACCCCTGGATCAGGAAGATCCCCTGGAGAAGGGAATGGCAACCCGCTCCAGTATTCTTTCCTGGGAAATCCTATGGACAGAGGAGCCTGGCATGCTACAGTTCATGGAGTTGCAAAGAGTCAGACACGACTGAGCATATACACACATGCACATTAAAGTTGCACCCTGTGATGTACTATTCTATGTGTTTTGACAAATGCATAGTCATGTATCTTCTGCCTAGTACTGTACAGTACAGTTTCATCAACTTAAAATATTCTTTGTGAGTCCCCTTTGTAATCAATCACTCCCAACCCCTGACAAATGCTGATTTGTTTTCCATTTCTATAATTTTTCTTTTCCAGAATGTAAAATAAACAGTCATACAATATGTAGACTTTTGAATCGGGCATCTTTGGCTTAGCAACATGCATTTAAGATTCAGTCATGTTGTTGTGTGACTCTATAGTTTCTTCCTTTATATTGCTGAAGTATCCATCATCTCAAATACCAAGTTTGTTTATCTATTCACCTGTCGAAGGATAATATGATTATTTCCAGTTTGGGACAAAATATAAATAAAGCTGTTTTAAACATTTGTGTTTGGGCCTTTGTGTTATTTTCAGATATCTTTTGATATTGATTTCTAACATAATTTTACAGCGATAAGAGAACAAACTCTGTATGCTTTCAGTACCTTTAGACTGTGTAAACATAGGTTTTCAATTAACTGGAGAGTATGATTGCTGGATCCTATTGGAATACTATGCTTAGCTCTATAGAAAACTATCAAACTGTCTTCCCAAATAACTGTGTCATTACATTCCCATTAGTGGTGAATGTATGCTCCTGTTGCACTTTGTCAACATTTGGTATTGTTAGTTATCGGATTTTAACTATTCTGTTAGGTGTGTAGTGATCTCATTGGGTTTTATTTCTACTTCCCTAATAACATATGCTGGAATAGGAAATGGCAACCTACTTCAGTCTTCATGCCTTGAAATTTCCATGGACAGAGGAGCCTGGCAGGCTAGACTCCATGGGATCATAAAGAGTCAGACATGACTGAGTACACATGAACATGCATGCAATGACATATGATGCTGAGCATCTTTTCATATGCTTGTTTGCCATCTGTATACCTTCTTTGGTAGAAATATGTATATATGTATTTTTCTTCCCTTTATTCTTGTAGATTGTGTGTGTGTGTTTATAAGTTAGGTTGCTTGTTTTCTCATTGTTGAGTTTTAAGAGTTCTTTATGTATCCTAGATAATCTTTTCTACAGTATATTCTTTTGGCAAGTAAAAGAAATGGATACAAGGTATAAATAAACTTTAACAGTAATATGAAACATTTTGAATATGGCCAACTGAACTTTAGGATGTTTTAGATAAGTGAATACTCATCTTAACTTGCTTTGTTGTTGCTGTTCAGTTGCTCAGTCGAATACAACTCTTTGTGACCCCATAGACTGTAGCACACCAGTCTTCCCTGTCCTGCACTATCTCCTGGAGTTTGCTCAAACTCATGTCCACTGAATCGGTGATGCCATTCAAGAATTGTGTCATCCTTGGTCAATCTCCTTCTGCCCTCAATCTTTCCCAGCATCAGGGTTGTTTCCAATGCGTCAGCTCTTTGCATCAGGTGGCCAAAGTATTGGAGCTTCAGCCTCAGCATCAGTCCTTCCAATGAATATTCAGGGTTGATTTCCTTTAGGATTATCTGGTTTGGCCTCCTTGCTGTCCAAGGGACTCTTAAGAATCTTCTCCAGCACAACAGTGTGAAAGCATCAATTCTTCACTGTTCAGCCTTCTGTATGGTGCAACTCTCAAATCCATACGTGACTACTGGAAAAATCATAGCTTTGACTATATGGACCTTTGTAGGCAAAGTGATATCTCTGCTTTTTATTTATTTATTTTTACATGGGTCTTGTTTATTAATCCATTCAGCCATTCTGTGTCTTTGATTGGAACATTTATTCCACTTACATTAAAGATGAAAGGTTGTTTCTGAATCACGCAAAGACGCTGGGGTTCTTGGCCTCTGGAGGAGAATTCAGTCTGGGGCCAGAGACGAGGTTGGATCGCTCAGGGCTTTTGTGCAATAAAGTTTTATTAAAGTATAAAGGAGATGGAGAAAGCTCCTGACATAGACATCAAAAGGGCATAGAAAGAGTACCCCGCCCCCCTTTGCTAGTGTTAGCAATGGAGTTATATACACTCCAATGAATCCAAAGAATGTCTGGAGGTTGTAAAGACCTCACCAGACCTACTCCCATAATTTACATTTTAAGATAACAGAGTTGGCCAGAAGGTTTAATCCAAAGATTGTCCTCAGGCAGGATACATCCTTGTAAAGACCAGACCTACTCCCATAATTTATGTTTTAACATAACAGAATTGGCCAGAGGGTTTAATCCAAAGACTGTCCTCAGGCAGGATACATTATTGTTACACAATCCTAAGGAATGTAGAGGGAAAAAAGTAAAAAAGCTTGTCCTTTCTTCCTCCTTGAATATTTCAGACCTCTCTCTCCTTGGGGACCCCTAGACTTCTTATCAATCTGCCTAGGAAATGACTCTCTCATTCCCCCCTTTTCTTTTAGGAGAATTATGTTGCCAAGGGAAAGGGGCATTATTTTTGTTCTGTAACTACTTCTTGCTGTTTAGGGGCATGGTCCCTAAATTGTTAAGGCAACATATTCTCCTAACCCTCATATTGAGGGGCTCTGATCCAGGGGCCCCCAGAAATAGTTGGAGGAGGCTGTGGCACTCATAGGAGCTCAGACAACCATTTGTAAATTAAAAGCTTTTAGACGGTTAGAAAACCCCATTACACAGTTACAAATGTAAGGCAAAATAGTCATCAAAATGAAAAGTCACATTATGTCCATAGTTACATCAGTCCATTTTAGGGTTGTTAGATGTCATCAGTTTAAGAAGAGGCATCACATGAGATTGTTGAAGGTATTTGCAGACTTGGAGAAAGTCTTTTCCTTGAAGTGGAGATGTCCACCATGGGAAGCCTTCCACGGATGAAGAAGGGAGTGGTCCACAGACCCAGCAGTTAGATCGATTGTGGAATGCAGTGTAGGAGTGAGTCCAGGACAGGAAGGCATTGTCTTGAGGATCAAACGGCAGACTCAGGATTTTTGGAGTCAGCATAAGTAGGCTCACATAGATTATCAGGCCCACCTTGTCCTGAAGGATCCCAGACAAGCCCCCAAGATGAAAGACTGTTTCTGAATCATGCAAAGACGCTGGGGTTCTTGGCCTCTGGAGGAGAAGAATTCAATCCGGGGCCAGAGATGAGGCTGGATTGCTCAGAGCTTTTGTGCAATAAAGTTTTATTAAAGTATAAAGGAGATAGAGAAAGCTTCTGACATAGACATCAGAAGGGGGTAGAAAGAGTACCCCTCTCTCTGCTTTTTAATCCACTGTCTGGGTTTGTCATAGCTTTTCTTCCTATTTACCTTGATTCGTGGACCTAGCATTGCAGGTTCCTATGCAATATTGTTCTTTACAGCATCGGACTCTACTTTAACCACCAGACACATCCATAACTGGGCGTTGTTTCTGCTTTGGCTCAGCCTCTTCATTCCTTCTAGAGCTATTTCTCTGCTGTATTCCAGTAGTATATTGGACACCTACTGACCTGGGTAGGGGTTCATCTTTCAGTGTCCTATCTTTTTGCCTTTTCATACTGTTCATGGGGTTCTCAAGGCAAGAATGCTGAAGTGGTTTTGCCATATTATCAAAAGAAATGGTTGAAACACTGGATCTTATACAATCCTTAGGACTTTCTAAGTAAGGAAGCTAAAATTATACTCTTATGAAAATATTGTCTTACTATTTAAACATCATGAAATCCACTAAATATCTTGAGACTTTAAGGCACATCCGTATATAGAGAATATGTATTGTGTCCAGTTTACAGAAGAGGAACCAGAGTCAAAAGAGGCATTTATCATGCCTCATTCACAAGGAGGAACTAAAGGATACTTCACTACTAATGGTACAAAACATCATTCAGCTACATCTAACAAAGGAAAAGATAAATATTTCCTTGACAAGTTAATAAATGTGTTCAGAACAACTAATTCTGTCATGAAAGATGGTGTGATAAAGGAATAATCCAAGATTATTTTGCCTGTATTTAATCTTTATAAAACAGCTTTTCACAGGCATTGTTGTAAGCACTGTAAAAGACATAAAAATCCAACTGATACTATTCATGAAAAAATCAAGTATTGAAATTGAATCTATATAGTAACAAATATAAATCTGTGATGTTAATTGTTTACTGCTTAAGAGGAAAATGTCTCAGTTTTCAAAATCTACTGTATTTACTTTTATTTCTTTAGTGCTTTATTTTCCTCTTATAGATCATAGGATGTCACCACTATTTAAAATATTAGCCTCCAACTAATAAAAATAAATGGAAAAAAATAATAAAAATAAAATAAAATTTTCATATTATTCTTTCATTTAAAAATTGTTTTGTTAAAATACTTAAAAGTTTAAAAAAACTTACAGAATTTTTAAAGGTTACTTTCCATTTGCAATTATTACAAAATATTGACTTACATTTCCACTTTTCTCCACATCCTCCCCAACATTTGTTACTTATCAACTTTTTTGATAGTAGCCATTTGGTCAGGTGTGAAGTGATATCTCATTGTGGTTTTTGTTTGAATTTCCCTGATTATTAGTGGTGTTGAGCATCTTTTTGTGTGCCAGTTGGCCATCTGCATTTCTTCTTTGGAAAAATATCTTTTCAGTTCTTCCCATTTTTTAAATTGGGTTGTTTGCTTTTTGATGTTGAATTGCATGATATATATATATATATAAATATAATATTAATATCATATGATATTAATCCCTAATTAATTAATTAATTAATTAACTAACTAATATTAATCCCAATTGGACAAAACATTCTCAGAAACATTATATTTTCAATGTAGCCAGTTTTGTCTTTGCAGCTCTGTTTATTTTAATTGATTTAACTCATGGTTACATATTTGTAAGGACTTTGGCATGTAAATCTTTGGTGCATTATTGTGCATTTTTTAACTAGAGTTCATTAGACAACAGTTTTAAGAACTTTATTTTTTTTCCTTTATTTACCCAGAAGTAAATAAATAAGGGTCTTTCTCTAAATAATAAATTTTTTAAGCTTTTGGTGAGATGGCTTTACTTTAAAAAAGGGCTAGCAAAAATAAATAAATAAATGAAAAGCTTGTTGCTGTCTTCTGCCATCATCATCCTGCAGAACACAAATTTCATATTCACATTAAAAAGACATATTGCTCATGTTGATCATTAACTAGGAAAATGAGCCATAGGGGATACATTATGCTAAAGAACAGTTAAATGAGACAAATTCCCAAAACACTTGCCTCTTGAAAACAGCCTATAACTAAAATATTTTTTAACACCATACTGTCATTTGATAAACTGTTATATTGAAAAGGTAAAAGTCAGTACCCAAATTTGAGATGTCACCACATGCATATACTGTGTGACTTCATTTGTCTGTAATTGGCATCCTCTTTTTACAAGTGGTGATTGCTACAACAGGCAAGGTGGAAAAGTAGAGTACAACTTGTTCTAGAAAATGAAAGTGTATCTTTATTTTTCCTTTATTAGAAGCTCTGGTACATATGTTATTGCCCTAGTTTTAGTGGTTAGGGTCCAAGGTTTCAAGATGAATATTTCATTTTTCATTATATTGCTGAATGTCAGTGTGGAAATAACATACGCAATTAGAAGACATTGACTTGGATCTCACACTTTAGGTAACTCAAGTTATATGTAGTTTTCTCAGTTATAAAAATTACAGTAATACTTTTGGGTTTCTCTATATTGTAAACATAAAAAAAAAGTCAAAGGTTGTGAATGGGCTTTGAAAACTTTAGAAGGCTACACTGACACAGATACATAAGGCTCTCCTGATTTCTCTGTCTTAAAAACTACAGATTTGAGGTCAGATTATTTTTTAAAGTCTCATTGATGCTAAGTATATAAATAAATCCAAAAAAATCAAACACTGCTCTTGTTTTATTTCTATATGACAACTAATACCAATATAGATAATGAAAACATTTTTTTCAAAATTTCATTACAGCAATGAAAATACCCACACAATTTCTCCAAGGAAAGTTTATTTCACTGAAAGTGGCCATCACCAATAAGCAAAAGAAAGCTTTACTAGTGACTCTCATTTTGCTAATACATTGTTTTCATCTTAATAGATGAGATTGACTGAGCTTTAATTGAAGGCTATCGCGTGGGATAAACACCATTAATGCTTTTCTTTGTCTTGGGTTCTTTCTTCCTTTTTAGAACTCTCTTTCCTTCCACTCTTCTACAGATATATGCTGAGTATCCTATGAGGGCTTCCCTTGTGGCTCAGGAGTAAAGAATTGACCTGCCAATGTGGAGATGTGGATTTGATCACTGGGTCGGGAAGATCCTTTGGAGAGGGAAATGGCAATCCCTGGTAGCTCAGCTGGTAAAGAATTCGCCTGCAAGGCAGGAGACCCTGGTTTGATTCGTGGGTCACGAAGATCTGCTGGAGAATGGATAGGCTACCCACTCCAGTATTCTTGGGCTTCCCTGGTGGCTCAGAGGGTAAAGAATCCACCTGCAATATGGGACACCTGAGTTCGATCCCTGGGTTGGAAAGATCCCCTGGAGAAGGGAATGGCTACCCACTCCAGTATTCTTTCCTGGAGAATTCCATGGGATTGCAAAGAGTAGGACACGGTTGAGCAACCTGCACTTTCACTTTCAGCAGTATTCTTGCCTGGGGAATCCCATGGACAATGGAACCTGGTGGGCTACAGACCATGTGGTTGCAAAGAATCAGACCCTACTTAGGGACTAAACAATGACAAACAACAAATCGTTCTGTGATGTTTGTAATATTTGGCACTTATGTAATCATTTAATTCTAATCAAAATTTGAGTTTGATGAAGTGGTTTACATTTTATAGATGAGGAAACGTGTTCTGTGAAATGTAAGGTCATTTAACCAAAATGTGGAAAAGCAGATTTTATGGAACATAATAGTAAATGTGTAAGGGAGAAAGCTGCTGCACAAAGTCCAAGGCTTGAATGGAAAGCCACAGAAACCAGATAATGCTGAGCCAGAGGACATAATATTGCCCTCTTTGATATCTGAATAGATAAGTTTGGCAATTTTCTAGATTTTGAAGGCATTAGTCACTCATTTCTCTAGGGTATTTGAGTGAGTTCTTTAGTAGAAGGCAACTGGCAAATGAGAGTCCTTGTCTAAAAATATAGGATCTTAATAAAACCAACTATAAAATTGGCCTTGAAGGAAAGAGCATTTAAACAGGATCACAGTGGTCTGAGTGAAGTCCTAACAATAGGGAAGATCATGTACTAAAACAGAGAGGTATGAAAAGAACATGTCGACTGAAATCTGCCTCTCTCTGTGTGTGAGAGAGATGTGTTTCTGCGTATGGGTAAGTTTAGATGAGCCCGGAGAATTAATAGGCATATGAATTTAATCAGATTTGCATTTTAGGAAAATATGCTTAAGAAGAGAGACTAACTTGGAAATCATTGTGTCAATAAGATACAGTGGTGATACAGATTTAAGGTTATGGTAAGAAATTTTAGGTTAGAAAGAAATTCTAGGTTTTGGCTTACAAAACTATATAGAAAAGACCTGGTTCTTCAGGCACCTAATGGTCACAGGCAAACTTCATCTGAAATAGAAAATTTGCACATAGACAGATGTCCTCTTGTATAAGGATGAAATATATACATACATTTCCATTTATAGATGAATTCCTCCAGTAATTGAAGCAGAAATACACTCTAGATCTGCACTATGAATTTTCCTAGCTACAAGTTTTCCTGTCCCAGGCAGTTTTAAATGTTATTTTGGAAATGTAAAGGAGTTGCTTGATTTCTTATATTAAATTAATGAATGAATTTTAAATTGCTATTCATGAAATTCAAAGAATATGAATAGATTTGTGAGGATATTTGATATGGCTCTGTAGTTTTGCTCACATATGTATTTTGCAAACTAGATTTGCCAGGGACTTGAAGCACCCTGCTGTTCTGTATCTGTGTTATATAATATGGAATGACTCCTTTATGGTAAATTTTTATCAGTATTATAAAATTTAACAAGTATATTCAATTGGGAGGCATGACTCAAGTTTTACCTATAATTTAAGTAAATAGTTTTCAATTTGGTTTTGGAGGGCTTGATGGAATCTTAAAAGGGGAGATAATTTCATTATTAAGGAGAGTTAACATTGTTTTGACTATAAAATTTCAGTTTTTGGTTAGCAATATAATTGTCATAATTATTTCACTACAATTTTAGTAAGTGAAACTATACAATTCTCTTTTCTTGGCACTATTATTTTGAGATTCCTCCCATGGTGTACTGACTTAACTAGATCATTTCTTTTATTAAGAGTAATTCTGCTTTTATTTATGGCTTCATTTTCACTGCTAATTGATATAACAGTATAATTCTCACAGTACTACAAAAATGTGAGAAAAGTGTATATGAATGTTGGTCTCATAGTTGATAAAATATTGATGAACCTGAAGGAGAATTCAACTTCTTGAATAGATATAGGTTTATTTAGATTTTCTATTTCTTCTTGAATGAACTTGATTAGTTTGTATATTTTAAGGAATATATCTATTTCATCTATCTTGTCAAAATTTTAGTCAAAGTATTTGTATTACTTCTTGTGTCCTTTAAATATCTGTGGAATCTGTAGAGTGATGTTACCTTTTGCATTGTTGATTTTAATAGTCTTTTTTTTTTCTTTCACTAATTAGACTGGCTTGAGGTTAATATACTTTGTTGGTCTTAAAGAATCAGCTTTTACTTTCATTTATTTATCTCCTTTTCCTGTCTTCTGTTTGAGTTCTCCCAATTTTGTTTTACTGTTGATATCCATTTTGCTCTTAAATGTCTTTTAAATTTCACACTACTTAAAAAAAATTACCTTTGCTTAAATACTGCATCAGCACTGATTTTAATATATAAGAGATCTTACGTGTTTACCCATGTAGTTATCAATTTCAGTTCTCTTTATTCCTTTAAACACTTATTTCCATCTGGTATAATTTTCTTTCTTCCTAAATGAAATCATTCAACTGTGTTATGGATACTTTATGTCTGCTGGTAATGAATTTGTTCATAGTATTTAAAAACAAATCTCTATTTTTACCTTGATTTAAAGAGGTATTTTCACTGTGTATAGAATTCTAAGTTGACCAGTTTTTTTTTTCTTTCTTTAAGAAGCCTGTCCACTGTTTTCTTAATTGCTTTATTCAGATAAGAGGTCTTATTTCATCCTGATTTTTGTTTCTTTGTATGTACTGTGTCTTTTTCCCTCTGGCTCTTTTAAAAGTTTTCTGTTTATCATCATTTTTGAACAATTTGCTTATGATATGATTTGCCATTTTTTATGTTTCTTTTGCTTAAAGTGTGTCAGAGTTCTTGGATCTGGGGATTTATAGTTTCCATCAGATTTGGGGAAAAGTTGCCATTATTTCTTCAAACATGTTTTCTTTCCTGCCTTCTCTCTCTTAAAACTTAAACATGGAGTTACCCTATGACTCAGAAATTCCATTCCTGGGCATATACCCAAGAGATACAAAAATGTATGCCACATAAAAAAGTATACGCAAATGTTTATAGCAGCCTTATTCACAGTAGAAAAATAAAATGTTGTATATCTTTGCAATGGAATACCATTTAGCAATAAAAAGAAATGAAATATTGATATATGCTACAACATGGATAAATCTTGAAAAGATCATGGTAAGTGAAATAAACCAGTCTAAAAAGACCACATATTCTATGTAATCATTTATATGAACTATTCAGAATGGGCAAATCTACAGACAAAAAGATTTGTGGTTGTCAAAGCCTGAGGGAGTTGGGGGTAGTAGGGAGTGGCTACTAATAGGTACAATATTTCTTTTAGGGATGATGACAATGTTTTAAAGTTGATTGCTATGATAGCTACACAACTAAGTGAAAACACCATTGAACTGTTCACTTTAAATGGGTTAATTATATGGTATGTGAATTATAATCAAAATAAAGCTGTTATTTAAGAGTATATTCTACATCAGTGTAGAAAGTGGAGGGGTACAAGCTTGACATAAGAGAGGCCATGAGGATAATAGTACTTTTTTTTTCTGATGAGACATACTGAAAATCTGATCCAGGAAAATGGAAAAAAACTAACATGTATCAGACTTATATTTCTAAAAAGATAAAATACATTTCTTCTTTAAGAGATCAGAAATGAGTTTTTACCTTGGTATTTTCCTATAAAGTAAGTAAGTGTTACTTGCTTAGTCGTGTCCAATTCTTTGTGACCCCATGGACTGTAGTCTGCCAGGATCCTCTGTCCATGGAATTATCCAGGCAAGAATACTGGAGTGGGTTGTCATTCGCTTCTCCAGGGAATCTTCCTGACAGGGATCAAACCCTGGTTTCCTGAATTTCAGGCAACTTCTTTTCCATCTGAGCTATCAGAGAAGGAAAAATCTGTGCCTCTCATGATAGTTTAAAGCTGAATTTCATCTTTTAACACTTTAATTTCTAAAATTCACAAAGTTTTGGTCTGTGATTATTGCATTATGATTCTGATGCTATAAAGGTTGAACTTCACACAACACAGCATCTTGGTTGTGTTTCCTTTTTCAAGTTCAGAAATGAATATAAAATTTCACAGTTAAGTTCTTTTCATTTGAGTATTCAAATAAAATATGAACTTGATATTTCAGCAAGAACAAACTTCACATGTTTCCATAGTGAAAATTAAGGGTAAAATTAGATGAAATTGAAGTTCAGAAAAGATGAATGGAATGTTGTATGCCTGGAATGATTTATAAAGAAATATTAAACAAGGGAGACTAAATTTTGGAAAACTTGGAAAGCAGACAACTAAGTGGAAGCATAATTATATACAAATATCTGATAGATGTCAAAGGAAATAAAAGCAACACACAGAAGCCAAGAATATACAGAAATAATTAACAAGGCCATGTTGATTTAAAAAAGGAAAATTAAAATGAAAACTAAAAGAGGAAGATAGTACAATAACCTGATATTGAAAAGGTTAGCTAGATAATAAGATATCAAAAATGTTCTTGTTATGTGTTGGTATAAAGAACTAAATTTATGGTAACAATTACTTTTGAGATACAACATTAACATTCTCCCTAATACTTTAAGAAACAAATAATGGGGCAATTGAGCAAAGAGATGGGACTCTACATCGATAATCACTTTTCAGAAATAGACTTTTGGAGATATTTTTAAACAATCTCAGCAGGTTTCTTTTCAATAGCCTTATCTCTTGATAATTGACTTCCATGACCAGAGTAGGATGAATGTAAGATGTTGATTTTCCTATCATAAAGTAATCTCTTTCATTTGAGTGAAGGGAGTTCTGGAAGCATTACTTGGACCACATGATGCGGATTTATTACATTTCAGTTGATAACTATAATAATGGGTGTGTGTAATTCCAGTTGTACATCTCTCCTCATATGGAAAAAGTATACACCATATAACAAAGTGGGGAGATAGTGAACTTTCAAAGGTATTTGAATATCAGATGTTTTCATAACTGGTCATTGACTGTAGGCAATTTGCTAATCATTTTTTCTTCTTTAAATGAAAATGGCATGTTGTCCTTGACCTAAGTGAAGATAAGTCTGCCTGTGCTTCATATAGCAGGGAATAATAATACCAGCTACAAGCAATGAGCACTATACTACATCAAGTTCTCATTGAATGTTGGTCACATTAATTTTATTCCTTTGCTTCATACTTTAAGCTTCTGACACACCAATCAGGTCATCCTGGTTGTGCTGACACATTTAACTCAACTGTATTGATTTGCAATCTTAACCTGCTCCACTAAAAACTTACTTAGAAAGAATATACTTCAAGGATGAAACTTGAACAAAATCTCTGAAATAATTCATATGACAAAATTTATTTCATCTGGCAAAGAATGATCAAAATTTTATTATAGGAAGTCATAGTATTTGTATCTTTAATTGCAATAGTTTGAGGATACAGAAAACTGTCTGACACAAAATGGGAACTTAACAAATGTGTGCTGAATAAATGAATCAATGAAAAACAGATTTCAAGATACAAGTTGCAGCACGAGTTGAAGAATTACATCTAATATGTAATTTGTGTATTGGAGTATTATTGACTATGGCAAAAGAAGAGCTATGCTGCACCAAAATTGTAAAACATCTAATGCTATATGCTAAAGAGTTTAGTATTTATTTCATGGATTTTAAAGTAGATAAACATCATGAGTATTAGAGGAAAAAGAAAAATAGAATGGTATGATGTTAAGTGACAACTCTTTCAATAATGTAAGTGTGATCTATAAATTCTAATGATGGAGATCAGTAAGAATGTAATAAGGCACAGATCTTCCTCAACATATGACAGGATTATGTCCTGATAAATCCACTGTAAGTTGAAAACATTATAAATTGAAAATGCATTTAATAGATCTAACCTACCAAACAGCATAGCTTAGCCTAGCCTATACCTTAAGCAGGCTTGGAACACTTAAAATTATATTAGCCTACAGTTGGGCAAAATCATCTAACATAATAGCCTACTTTTAAATAAAGAGTTAAATATCTCATGTAATTTACTGAATATTATACTGAAAGTGAAAAACAGAATGGTTTATGGACACAGAATGGCTTTAAGTATACCAGTTGTTCACACTCATGATCACGTGGCTGACTCAGAGCTGCAGCTCACTCCTGTTGTCCAGCATCATAAAAGAGTATCATATCACATATCACTAGCCTGGGAAAAGATAAAAATTCAAAATTTGAAATACAGTTTCTACTGAATATGTTTTACTTCCACACCATCACAAAGTCGAACCATGTTAAGTCAGGGACTGTCTATACTTGATGGTCTTTGGTGACCTTTGAGAAGCTACTAATAGATTGACAAATTGGTGGAGACAAAGCAAGAAAAGATAAATCATATTTTCTGTTCTGGCCAAAACAGAGTAACAGGGATAAGAGTTACCCTCTGGAACACCTTTAAAAATTTTTTTCTAAGTTTAATGGTAGGGAAATAATACAACAGTTTGCAACACACTGGACATTATGGAGCAGAAACTGATCTCTGAGAGGCAGGAAACAAATGATGTGAGCTTAATGATTACTTCATATAACCTGAGTTTCAAGGCCGCAGCTCAGGGAGAGGGATCACAGGCAGACCAACAGTCTCACTAAATTGAGGAGAAAGGGCTGAGAGAATCTAGAGAACAAGGTGGGTAGAATTCTCAAGATAGAGTATCAGAGAGGAGAATGATTCACAGAGTGGGAACTGTAGAATTTTGTACTTCCACAACTGTTCACCTGATTTTTTATTGTTCAGTAGCTAAGTTGTGTCTGACTCTTTGCAACCCCATGGACTGTAGTCTGCCGGATTACTGATCAGCTTATGTCTGTGAACACATTACTAGAGGCCAGGAAAGGAAACACTTAGATGGATTATAGAAAACAGTGCCTAACACTCACATAGGGCCTGAAACACTGACTTTTCCTATCAGCCAAACTGTAAAACCAAGATTAATAAGGCAGTGGATAATATACATGGAAAGGTCTTGCCTCAGTGGTGAATACTTAACCATTTATAATTAATAATGCAACAACATTATTTAACCATATAACAGGAGACTGTTATATCTGTATCAAATCTTAAAAAGGACCTAAAAGGATCAAAGCATTCAAAGCAACTTTACAATGCCCCAGAGAAAAGGTAAAAAATATTTGTAAAGATACAAAATTATCCAGCACCCAAAGAAGTAAAGTTTACAAAGAGGCAGTAATCTCCCTTGTAATAAAGAAATGAAGCAATCAAAGCCAGCTCATAATTGACACAGATGTTAGAATCAGCAGAAATGACCATAAAACAATTTCTACAACTATACTTAAAATGTTCAAAAAGTTAAGTTAGAGACATGGAATGCATTTTTTAAAGTCCTGAATCAAACTTCTAGAAATGAAAAAATTCAAAGTGTAAGATGAAAAAAAAAGAACACAGCGAACGGCATTTAATGACATAGACGCTGTAGACTATTAGTGAACTTAAAGACTAAGCAAGAAAAAATAACTAAAATAAAACACAAACAACAAAGAAAAAATTTTTAATGAGCAGAGCTTCAGTGAACTGAAGAAAACTTTGAACAATCTAATCCCTAGATTAGAGACTCTAAAGAAGAGAGAGAAGGCAGGAAAGAAAACATGTTTGAAGAAATAATGGCAACTTTTCCCCAAATCTGATGGAAACTATAAATCCCCAGATCCAAGAACTTTGACACACTTTAAGCAAAAGAAACATAAAAAATGGCAAATCATATCATAAGCAAATTGTTCAAAAATGATGATAAACAGAAAACTTTTAAAAGAGCCAGAGGGAAAAAGACACAGTACATACAAAGAAACAAAAATCAGGATGAAATAAGACCTCTTATCTGAATAAAGCAATTAAGAAAACAGTGGACAGGCTTCTTAAAGAAAGAAAAAAAAAAACTGGTCAACTTAGAATTCTATACACAGTGAAAATACCTCTTTAAATCAAGGTAAAAATAGAGATTTGTTTTTAAATACTATGAACAAATTCATTACCAGCAGACATAAAGTATCCATAACACAGTTGAATGATTTCATTTAGGAAGAAAGAAAATTATACCAGATGGAAATAAGTGTTTAAAGGAATAAAGAGAACTGAAATTGATAACTACATGGGTAAACACGTAAGATCTCTTATATATTAAAATCAGTGCTGATGCAGTATTTAAGCAAAGGTAATTTTTTTTAAGTAGTGTGAAATTTAAAAGACATTTAAGAGCAAAATGGATATCAACAGTAAAACAAAATTGGGAGAACTCAAACAGAAGACAGGAAAAGGAGATAAATAAATGAAAGTAAAAGCTGATTCTTTAAGACCAACAAAGTATATTAACCTCAAGCCAGTCTAATTAGTGAAAGTGTTCCTGACTTTAGGGGAAATGCTTTCAGTTTTTCACCATTGAGAATAATGTTTGCTGTGGGTTTATCATATCTGGCTTTTATTATGTTGAGGTATGTTCCTTCTATGCCTGCTTTCTGGAGGGTGTTATCATAAATGGATGTTGAATTTTGTCAAAGGCTTTCTCTGCATCTATTGAGATAATCATATGGCTTTTATCTTTTAATTTGTTAATGTGGTGAATTACATTGATTGATTATCAGATATTAAAGAATCCTTGCATCCCTGGGATAAAGCCCACTTGGTCATGATGTATGATCTTTTTAACATGTTGTTGGATTCTGTTTGCTAGAATTTTATTAAGGACTTTTGCATCTATGTTCATCAGTGATATTGGCCTGTAGATTTCTTTTTTGTGGCATCTTTGTCCAGTTTTGGTATTAGGGTGATGGTGGCCTCATAGAATGAGTTTGGAAGTTTGCCTTCTTCTGCAATTTTCTGGAAGAGTTTGAGTAGGATAGGTGTTAGCTCTTCTCTAAATTTTTGGTAGAATTCAGCTATTAAGCCGTCTGGTCCTGGGCTTTTGTTTCTTGGAAAATTTCTGATTATAGTTTTGATTTCCATGCTTGTGGTAGGTCTGTTATGATATTCTATTTCTTCCTGGTTCAGTTTTGGATAGTTATACTTTTCTAGGAATTTGTCCATTTCTTCCAAGTTGTCCATTTTATTGGCATATAGTTGCTGATAGTAGTCTCTTATTATCCTTTGTTTTTCTGTGTTGTCTGTTGTGACTTCTCCATTTTCATTTCTAATTTTGTTGATTTGGTTCTTCTCCCTTTGTTTCTTGATGAGTCTGGCTAATAGTTTGCCTATTTTATTTATCTTCTCAAAGAACCAGCTTTTAGCCTTGTTGATTTCTGCTATGATCTCCTTTGTTTCTTTTACATGCATTTCTGCCCTAATTTTTATGATTTCTTTCCTTCTACTAAGTCTGAGGTTCTTCATTTCTTGTTTTTCTAGTTGCTTTAGGTGTCATGTTAGGTTGTTTATTTGACTTTTTTCTTGTTTCTTGAGGTAAGCTTGTATTGCAATGAACCTTTCCCTTAGCACCACTTTTACAGTGTCTCATATGCTTTGGGTTGTTGTGTTTTCATTTTCATTCATTTCTATGCATATTTTGATTTCTTTTTTTATTTCTTCTGTGATTTGTTGGTTATTCAGAGGTGTGTTGTTTAGCCTCCATACATTGGAATTTTTTGTAGTTTTTTTTTCCTGTAATTAGCATCTAATCTTACTGCACTGTGATCAGAAGAGATGCTTGGAATGATTTCAATTTTTTTGAATTTACCAAGACTAGATTTATGGCCCAAGATGTGATCTGTCCTGGAGAATATTCCATGTGTACTTGAGAAAAAGATGAATATCATTGTTTTGGGGTGAAATGTCCTATAGATATCAATTAAGTCTAACTTGCCCATTGTATCATTTGAAGGTTGTGTTTTGGACTTAAGCCTCCTGCCTCTGGTTTTCAGGCTTATTCCTACTGTAGCCTCCAGACTTCTTCATCCATACAGCACTGATGATAAAGCATCTAGGTTAATGGAGAAAAGATTCTCCACAATGAGGGACACCCAGAAAGGTTCACTGAGTTACATGGAGAAGAGAAGAGGTAGGAGGGAGATAGAGGTGACCAGGAGGAGAAGAGGGGCTTCAAAAAGGGAGAGAGCAATCTAGCCAGTAATCAAGTCCCTCTGTGTTCTCCACAGCCTGGAAAACCCAGAGAATTTCACGGCGTTACATAGAGAAGAAAACAGGGAGGAAGGAGATAGAGGTGACCAGGAGAAGGGGTGGGGGTTTGATCAAAAGGAGAGAGACAGATATAGCCAATAATCAGTTCCCTAAGTGTTCTCCACAGTCCAGAATACCTAAAGATATTCACAGAGTTGGGTAGAGAAGAGAAGGGGGAAGGAGGACATCGAGGTGACCTAGGGGAGAAAAAGGAGAGTCAAAACGGGGAGAGGGCAATCAAGCCAGTACTCACACTCCTAAGTAAAAGTGGGTACTGAAGATTAGATTCTTAAAGGTACAGAATTGATAACAAATACCAAAGAGCAAAGATTAAAAATCTAGAGTAGAGGTTAGACTCTCAAAGAGACAATATTAAAAAAAAATCACAAAATTATAAAAAATGTATAGAAGTTTGCTTTAAATATAGGGTCTTTTTTTTGCATGGTAATAGTAGGTTATAAAAATGAAAATTAGAGCAGTAATAGAGGACTTAAAAATAAAATAAATTTTAAAAAATTTAAAAAATAATAATAATAAAAATATATCGGAATTTCTCTGGAGCTGTTGCAGGCAATGTGGGGTCAGTTCAGTTTCAGATAGTTCCTTGTTCCAGTTTACACTTCTCAAGATCTATAGGCCCCTTCCAATTAGTCGGTGCTAACTACAGGGTTTTAATCTGTTGCACTTGTCACTTCCAAAGTCATTCCCTCTGTTTATTTTGGCTTCTTCTGTTTGCAAGTCTTTTCAGTGTCTAACTTCTGCCCTGACACAAGGGGGCGAAGGTGGTAACTTATTTAGGCTCTCTTGTTCAGTCGTGCTGTGGGGAGGGAGGAACACTGCAAACAAATATCACTGGTATGTGTGGGGCGTGCTCGCAGGGTCTCGGCCACACTGGGTTTGCCTCCGCTCACGGCGTGTGTGCTTTCCCAGTCTACACTGCTCAGGTTCCAGGTTGCTCTGTAGGGGAACTGTCTAAAGTGGGCCCTGGGTTGCATGCACTTCCCAGGTCTAAGCTGCTCACGTTCAGGTTCTCAGGTATCCCCCAAAGGCGCAGACTCGGTTGGGCCTGCATTTTGTGCCCTTCCCAGGTCCAAGTACCTCAGGCAACCAGGTGCTTGATGAGCACACACTCCCCAGGTGCGGTGCGTCTTATTGCCTCCCCCATCCCAGCTGCTTGGTTTCCTGGGTGTGCAGCAGGAGTGCCATCTCAGGTGTGCCATATGTCTCTTCTGGGGAGATGATCTCTGGCTGCAATCCTCCCGGCGAATGTCAACCGTCCAGGATCCCAGGAAGACTTGGTGAGCAACTGGGAGCCTGCTTGCAGTTTGGTAGAGGATGCCATCTCTGGGGCCGAGATTGCCCCTTTCCGGCTCTGGCTGCCACCCACCTGACTCCCTGCCTCTGGCGGGGTATGGGCCAGTCTGCTGCCAGCTAGCTCTCCTCTGGTATTCACTCAGTCCTTTGTTCTGTGAGCGGGCCCTACAGTGCCTTAGGTTAGGGCTTTTCACAGGAAAGTTCTCTCTCTCTCTCTCTCTGGCTATCCCAGAGTTTGGGTTGCTATCTCATGTTAGCTCCCTCAGATTCTCCTCAGGGTATTCAGGCCGGGTCCTTACCCTAAGCAATGCAGCCTGCACCTCCCTGTTTAGCTCCTGCTTGCTGGTGGTGGACATGAGCGTCTGGGCTACTTTTCCGCTGGGAGTTGCTGTTAGGCACCTAATCGTGGGTTTTATTTGTTTATTTTTCCTCCTGGTTATGTTGCCCTCTGAGATTCCAAAATCCCCCACAGACCTGCTGGTGAGAGGGTTTCCTGGTGTTTGGAAACTTCTCCTCTTTTATGACTCCCTCCCCAGGACAGGTCTCTGTCCCTAACTCTTTTGTCTCTCTTTTTATCATTTATATTTTGTCCTACCTCATTTTGAAGAGAATGCGCTGCCTTTCTGGGTGCCTGGTGTCCTCTGCCAGTGTTCACAAGTTGTTTTATGGAATTTGCTCAGTGTTCAAATGATCTTTTGATGAATTTGTGGGGGAGAAAGTGGTCGCCCTGTCCTATTCCTCTGCCATCTTAGGACTGCCCCCTTATGTTTAAGTTTTTAAGCCATTTTGAGTTTAATTTTGTGTATGATGTGAGTGTGTTTTATAACTTGATTGATTTACATGTTGGCTGTCCAACTTTCCCAGCACCACTTGCTGAAGAGATTGTCATTTTCCTATTGTATGTTCTTCCCTCCTTTGTTGAAGATCAATTGACCATACGTGTGTGGGTTTATTTCTGGACTCTTTATTCCATTGATCCCTAGGTCTGTATTTGTGGCAATACCATGCTATTTTGATTCCTATAACTTTGTAATATTATCTTAAGTCTTTAGAGGGTTATGCTTTGTTCTTTTTCTTCAGGATTGCTTTGGCAATTCTGGGTTTTTTTAATCAGTTCAGTTCAGTTCAGTTCACTTGCTCAGTCGTGTCCGACTCTTTGTGACCCCATGAATCACAGCACGCCAGGCCTCCCTGTCCATCACCAACTCCCAGAGTTTACTCAAACTCATGCCCATCGAGTCGGTGATGCCATCCAGTCATCTCATCCTCTGTCGTCCCCTTCTCCTCCTGCCCCCAATCCCTCCCAGCATCAGGGTCTCTTCCAGTGAGTCAACTCTTCACATGAGGTGGCCAAAGTACTGGAGTTTCAGCTTCAGCATCACTCCTTCCAATGAACACCCAGGACTGTTCTCCTTTAGGATGGACTGGTTGGATTTCCTTGCAGTCCAAGGGACTCTCAAGAGTCTTCTCCAACGCCATAGTTCAAAAACATCAATTTTTCGGTGCTCAGCTTTCTTCACGGTCCAACTCTCACATCCACACATGACCACTGGAAAAACCATAGTCTTGACCAGATGGACATTTGTTGGCAAAGTAATGTCTCTGCTTTTTAATATGCTCTCTAGGTTGGTCATAACTTTCCTTCCAAGGAGTAAGCGTCTTTTAATTTCGTGGCTGCAATCACCATCTGCAGTGATTTTGGAGCCCAAAAAAATAAAGTCTGACACTGTTTCCATTGTTTCCCCATCTGTTTCCCATGAAGTGATGGGACTGGATGCCATGATCTTAGTTTTCTGAATTTTGAGCTTTAAGCCAACTTTTTCACTCTCCTCTTTCACTTTCATCAAGAGGCTTTTTAGTTCCTCTTCACTTTTTGCCATAAGGGTGGTGTCATCTAAATATCTGAGGTTATTGATATTTCTCCCAGCAATCTTGATTCCAGCTTGTGCTTCATCCAGCTCAGCGTTTCTCATGATGTACTCTGCACATAAGTGAAATCAGCAGGGTGACAATATACAGCCTTGACGTACTCCTTTTCCTATTTGGAACCAGTCTGTTGTTCCATGTCCAGTTCTAACTGTTGCTTCCTGACCTGCATACAGGTTTCTCAAGAGGCAGGTCAGGTGGTCTGGTATTCCCATCTCTTTCAGAATTTTCCACAGTTTATTGTGATCCACACAGTTGAAGGCTTTGGCATAGTCAATAAAGCAGAAATAGATGTTTTTCTGGAACTCTCTTGCTTTTTCAATGATCCAGCAGATGTTGGCAATTTGATCTCTGGTTCCTCTGCCTTTTCTAAAACCAGCTTGAACATCTGGAAGTTCGTGGTTCACATATGGCTGAAGACTAGCTTGGAGAATTTTGAGCATTACTTTACTAGCGTATGAGACGAGTGCAATTGTGCGGCAGTTTGAGCATTCTTTGGGATTGCCTTTCTCAGGGATTAGAATGAAAACTGACCTTTTCCAGTCCTGTGGCCACTGCTGCATTTTCCAAGTTTGCTGGCATATTGAGTGTAGCATTTTCACAGCATCATCTTTAAGGATTTGAAATAGCTCAACTGGAATTCCATCACCTGCACTAGCTTTTTTCAAACTGATGCTTCCTAAGCCCACTTGACTCTGCATTTCAGGATGTCTGGCTCTAGGTGAGTGATCACACCATTGTGATTATCTGGGTCATGAAGATCTATTTTTGGACAGTTCTTCTCTGTATTCTTGCCACCTCTTCTTAATATCTTCTGCTTCTGTTAGGTCCATACCATTTCTTTATCGGACCCATCTTTGCATGAAATGTTCCATTGGTATCTCTAATTTTCTTGAAGAAATCTCTAGTCTTTCCCATTCTGTTGTTTTCCTCTATTTCTTTGCACTGATTGCTGAGGAAGGCTTTCTTATCTCTCCTGGCTATTCTTTGGAACTCTGCATTCAAATGGGAATATCTTTCCTTTTCTCCTTTACTTTTTGATTCTCTTCTTTTCACAGCTATTTGTAAGGCCTTCTCAGACAGCCATTTTGCCTTTTTGCATTTCTTTTCCATGGTGCCATATAAATTTTAGGATTATTTGTTCTAGTTCTGTGAGAAAGGTCATGGGTAATTTAAATCTGTAGGTTACTTTGGGTCATTTGGCTATTTTAATAATATTAATTCTTCCAATTCAAGAGCATGGAATATCTTTCTATTTCTTTGAATCATCTTCAGTTTCCTTCATTAATGTTTTACATTTAGTGTATAAGACTTTCACCTCCTTGGTGAAGTTTATTCCTAAGTATTTTATTTTTCGAGTCATAATTTTAAAAGGTATAGTCTTTTTATTGTCCCTTTCTGATATTTCATTTTTGGTGTAAAAAAAAAATGCCACCTATTTCTGCATGTTAATCTTGTATCCCAGTACCTTGCTGAGTTTATTATCAGTTCTAGTAGCTTTTCTTTGGATTCTTTAGGGTTTTTCTATATAGAGTATCATATCCTCTGCATATAATGACAGTCTTACCTCTTCCCTTCCAATCTGAATACCTTTTGTTTCTTTTTCTTTTTTGATTGCTGTGTCTAGATCTTGCAATACTGTGTTGAAGAAAAATGGTGAAAGTGTGCGTCCTTGTCTTGTTTTAGGTTTTAGTGGGAAGACTTTCAACTTTTCACCATTGAGAATGATATTGGCTGTGGGCTTGTCATATATAGCTTTTACTATTTTGAGATATGTTCCCTCTATACCCACTTAGCTAAGAGTTTTTATCATGAATCGATGTTGAATTTCATGAAATGCTTTTTATGAATCTGTTGAGATGACCATGTGATTTTTGTCTTTTGTGATGTCGTATATCACATTGATTGATTTGCATATGTTTGACCATCCTTGTAAACTTGGGATGAAACTCACTTTTTTGTGGTGTATGATCTTCCTTATGTGTTATGTGATTCAGTTTGCTGATATTTTGTTGAGAACTTTTGTATCTATACTGATTAAAGATATGGGCCTGTAATTTTCTTTTTTTGTGGCGTCTTTGACTGGCTTTGTCATCAGGGTGATGGTGGCTTCATAGAATGTCCTTGGGAGTGTTCCTTCCCATCAACATTTTGGAAGAGTTTGAGAAGGATCGCTATAAGTTCCTCTTTGTATGTCTGGTAGAATTTGCATGGGGAGTCATCTGGTCCTGGACTTTTGCTTATAGGGAGTTTTAAAATTACAGTTTCGGTTTACTAGTTTTCTAATTGCTTAGAATTCAGGCAGTGAACATAGAAATATCACCACGGTTGTATTCCTTTTCAGGTTAGTTTAGCTTTCTAGGCCTGCTCTGATTGATATCACTCATCCCTTTCTTCATCATTTTTTCTTTCCTGAAATTGTGGAAAGGGTCTTGTAAACCTCTTATTTTGACCACACAAATTCCATTTTTGAATCTGAACTGAGAATGTCTTCCACTCCCCTTAGAGCAGAAATATTTATTCTATATAGCCCTGTTTAATAAATACACTAACTGGTAGTTTATGGATTTTGTAATTTAACCATTTTGCTCTCAAATCCATGAAGGCTGTCCTCGTCAAACTAACATCCCAAAGACACTACCCTTAGTTATATTTCTATTACCCCCTACCTTTTATTTTTCTTTTTTGTATATGTGAGATGTGGGACCTTACCTCTTCAACTTGGCGAGTGGTACTGAACCTCAAATATTACAGTTAATACTGCACCTAGGTATCATTCTTCTGATCATATAATCAGCTCCCATTCACCTACCCACGTCCTGGCCCCTTCTGAAAAGTTGTTAAGTGTTCTATGGTTTCTACATAACTCTTGATCTACTAAGTCACTGAAACACAGAATATTTAATATGTACTTGGAGCACCATCTGGTGGCAAATATATATATATATAGTGCTGGCAAATATATATCAGAAATATTTGTGTTTTGGGATTGGCTGTTATGCAGGCTGGAGGGAGAACAGTGTGCTGCTGAAATGCAACAGGTAGTAATTTGGGGCTAAAATTGGCACAGAGTTCCTGTAAATAGACTCTCAAAATCTACATTCTTAAGTTGCATCAGTGAGGCAGACCTTTACCAAAGAGAGATAGGCAAAAAAACTGAAGGTAAAATGAGGAAGAAGGTTAAAATAAAGTAAGTAAAACTTAAGTGAGGGGGGAGTTTAAGTGAGGTAAAGGTAGGACAAGAGAAACATAAAAGAAAACAAATTAGGTACAAGTTTCATGGATCCAGTGTCATGAGTGGCAATATAAATATATGGAGAGGAGAAAAATAAGTGTATCTCAACTTTTCTGTTTCAGATACCTTAAGTGTAAGTTAAGCCTCACAAATACCTAATGGAATATGTGTCACCATCCTTACTTAAAAAGTAAAGAAATTTGTAGAAATTAGGGGAAATGTTTAAAATGTCTAACTCATTTTGCTCTGTTTCTAAAACTCAATCTTACTCTTTAAACTGTACCAAAAAAAAAAAAAAAAAGAAAATCACTAAAAGAAACCCTACTTACAGTGCTAAAGCACTGGTTCTCAGACTCAGCCACACATTGGAATCACCTGAGAAGTATTAAAACATACTAAAACCTGAATTTCACTCACTGTAAGAAATTTCAACTTAATTGGAGTATTGCCTGATGATCTGGATTTTCAAGTCTTCTTGGTAGATTCTCATGTGTACCAAAGTGTGAGGATTACTCGAGTCTTTTGACTTACTTGCCAGTTATATAGTTCAGTAGGTTCCTAAGAACTTTGTCAACATTGAAAGTGAAAGTCTCTCAGTCGTGTGGGACTCCTTGTGACTCCATGGAGTATACAGTCCATGGAATTCTCCAGGCCAGAATACTGGAGTGGGTTGCCATTCCCTCTTCCAGGGGATCTTCCCAACCCAGGGATCGAACCCAGGTCTCCCACACTGCAGGCAGATTCTCTACCAGCTGAGCCTCAAGGGAAGCCCAAGAATACTGGAGTGGGTAGCCTATCCCTTCTCCAGCAGATCTTCCTGACCCAGGAATCGAACCGGGGTCTCCTGCATTGCAGGCAGATTCTTTCCTAACTGGGCTATCAGGGAAGCCCCTTGTCAACCTTAGACCTTCTAATTAACATCTTAAATGAAGCCGTTTAGTAACTTTATGAAGGAAGAGGTTTTGTTCAAAATTATCCACGTTAGAAAGTTGTACTTTTGCAAATTAACAGGGATTAGCATGGTTGTCAATTTTCCTTTTCTCATGTCTGGAGTTTTCACTTGTCCTTGATTTTTTGATTGCTATCTACATCATCACTAGGGGCAGAACACACAGCCTATGTCTCTCTTAGGACTGTTCTCTGTCCAGTTACATAGCATATAGCCACAGCTGCCACCCTAAAAGCAGTTTCCTCTTTTTCAAATGGTCCGGGCCTTTTGCAGTTCCTTGGAGTTCAATGGAGAGTACAGTTGCTCTCTTCTGCCAAAATGTAGGTGAAATTTCTTCAATCATTTCCCACAGACATCTATTTTGTATCATCTGTTTTGTCCTCAGAAGATTTATTAATTGAGATGAAAAAATAGGGTGAGATTATTTAGAAATCATGGCCTACTTTCAGAGTTTTGTCCTTTGATGAACTATTTAATGTCAAACACGTGTATGGTTTTTGAGCTTCAAATTGGGTCAAGCTATTTGTCCAGCTCACATCTGTATCTACTTATATTTGTTTGTTTGTTTGTTTTTGTCTCTTAAGCTGATTTGTGTGCTAGCCCTTAGTGGTTTGTTTTGCATACATGCAAGACTTCCAGTGCTGTGCTTTCTTTAGGATTGCTGCTTATATTTTGCTATACTCTGCGAAATCTCACTCAGAGTATTACGTATAACAAAACAACTGGATAGAGAAAGAAAAATCTATTTCAAAATGTCAATATCAGGAATCAAAGAATTTCTGTATAGCTGTAAAATATTATATGAACATATGTGTTCCTATAAATTTGCAATGCAGCAATAAAAAACAAAATTATAGAGTGTATTATACTTTTACTTGTACTTTTAAAGAGCTTTAATAATGCCATGGTCAAGCAATAAGTAAAAATGAATTCATTTCTAAAATCAAATCCACATCCCACCAAATCCCATTTTCTAATAATCACTATGTCAAAAATGTTGGGGAAGGGAAAAATTTCCCTCTACCTTTTCTAGGTTGTTGTGGCCAGTCTAAGAATTAAATTGACATGAGACAGATTAAGAGGAGAAAATCAAATTTAATTTTGTACATATAGGAGTCCCATAAGAAAAATGACACCCTTTGACATTGAGGCTTATATACCATCCTGAACTGAGGAGAAGCGGGTAGGGGTCTGAGACTTCAAAGAGGAGGAAAGCAACTCACAGGAAGCTAGAAAAAACAAAAGTTTGGTAAACAAATATTTTCTGGGCCACTCAGAAGCAATGGGACACAGGCCTTTGCTGAGTTCCCCTTCACCACATCTAGCCCATATTCTTTGTGGATGTCTCTGGTGGTAGTGGGCTTCCCTGGTGGCTCAGCGGTAAAGAATCTGCCTGCGATGCAGGAGACCTGGGTTCAATCCCTGGGTCGGGAAGATCCCCTGAGGAGGGCATGGCAATCCACCCCAGTATTCTTGCCTCGAGAGTCCCATGGACAGAGGAGCCTGGCAGGCTGCGGTCCACAGTGTTGCACAAAGTCGGGCCCGACTGAAGCGACAAAGCAGCAGCAGCAGCAGCAGCTGGTGGTAGTGCTCCTCCTTGGCTTCCCTGGCGACTCAGATGGTATAGAATCCACCTGCAATGCTGGAGACCCAGGTTTGATCCCTGGAGAGGGAAATGGCAACCTACTCCAGCATTCTTGCCTGGAGAATTCCATGGATAGAGGAGACTGGTGGGCTACGGCCCATGGGGTCGCAGAGTTGGACTTGACTGAGAGACTGACATACACATACAGAGTGCTCTTCCTGGACGAGGCTCTCTGTCTAAATTCTTTCAGTAAGTTAAAGAGGGGTAAAAAGAAAGACATCTTAGTCTTTTGTTTCTTAAAATCAATCAGCCTAAATTAATTCTCTTGCTCAAGAGTCATATTTTGGGGTGGCAAATTTTGCTCCCCTGCAAAACACTCTTTATATTGATATTTCAAGTGTGTAATCAAATATTCAAGATATATGTATTACATTTATGTGTATTTCTTTTACTTCTACTATGTACAAACTGAATACTATAGGAAGTAGTGTGTATGTGTCTTGGTGCCATCATAACTATTGTGGGAAAACATGTACACATGCACATGCACATAGGAAAGCCAGCAAATGATTATTTGCGTACATGGGAGGGGCCATGCTATCATGAGAGTCTTTAAAGTTATTCAGCAGCTAATATTTATGAGCACACTCTAGGCAGCAAAATATACTTCATTTTTTTCTCTAAGTGGCAGAGTAAATTTTCTTTTAGAATTGGAGTCACTTTCTGGCACCTAAGAAATGACATTATAATGAGCAGTTGTCCTATTCCTTCATTTATTGCATGTTTGTTGTTAATTTTCAGTGCTACTCTTTGATTTGTTTATGTCCTTCCTCCTTCAATAAAGGATTTGACAGAAAGGTACATAGTTAAATAAACTGAGATGTGTGCATCTTTTTAAAGGGTAATTTGAAAAGTGATATTTATTTGGAGGGTAAACAGAAGGATGGGATAGTAAGTCAAAGCCTGTAAAAGAAAAAAATCTCAAAAATAAGTTGAAGATGAGAAAATAAATGTCTTTCTCTTAATAAAATAAGAAATAATAGAGCGGAAGAAAGTAAAAGCTGCCAGTGCCCGCATTTCAACTGCAGGGTGGTTCATATTACTGGATATTATACGTTGAGTTCCTAAATTGTGTTTTAGGTCTAATTCTGCTACCACATTGCAGTACAACTTTGGGAACGTCACTAAACCTCTCTTGTCCTGGTTTCCCTTTTAGATATAATGTATTTCCATTAGCTAAGTGACTTTGAAACTGAAGAAGTTACGTCCTCTAAATGGGCAATGACACAGACCCTGCCGTCAGAGGGCCTAAATTTGGATCTCATCCTTGACATTTGGACTTCCTAGGTGGTTCAGTGGTAAAGAATCCACCTGGCAATGCAACAGACACGGGCTTGATCCCTGGATCAAGAAGATCCCCTAGAAGAGGTAATGGCAACCCACTCCAGTATTCTTGCCTGGACAGAGGAGCCTGGCAGGCTACAGCTCATGGGGTTGCCAAAGAGTCAGACACTACTTGGCAACTAAACAATGACAACGAAGTTGAAACTCGCTGGTTGCGTGACCTTGAACTTCTGTTTCCACATCTGTAAAATGGAGGTAGTAATAGTACTTCTCTCATGTAGTTTTGGATCAGATTAATTGTGTTGAGATAGGTGCTTGGGGTTGTGTCCAACATAATAATGACTGTATTAGCTACTATCATTTTTATGTGAAGTGAAAGCCACTCAGTCATGTCCGACTCTTTGCAACCCCATGGACTCTACAGTCCATGGAATTCTCCAGTCCAGAATACTGGAGTGGTTAGCCATTCCCTCCTCCAGGGGATCGTCCCAACCCTGGGATCATCGTTATAATTTCCAACTATATTCAGATATGCCAAATGGCTCCTTAGAGCTCTTGCAAGGGCTCCATTGACCAAGTGAGGAAAAAAGGTGCTGTAAGGATATGAGTATACAAAACTAAAGTTTTAAAATATAACAGTGATTATATAATACATATGTATAATAATTATATATATTATAATACATATAGTAAAAATGATTATAGTAGCATAAAGTATATTCTAAAAATTTATGGGCTTCAGTGCTTCTCATATTTTGAGTACGAGTACCCTTTTTCAGTGTGTTAAATTTTAAAAATGTCTTTCTCTACAGGAGGTCAGCTATATTTTTAGCATTCATTCATTGAAATGATACAATGCTTTCCGTAAAAATGTTCAGTAAATTTGCGTGTATTAGGGTAACTGATAGGAATTTATCATATTTTCTCCCAAGACAAAACATTGGTTGGAAGAACTTGAAGGATTCTGGAGAGAGTATGGTAAATTCTTTCAATATGATTAATAAGCTTCTTGTAGGGAAAGATTTGCGATGCCAAATCCTTCTTTTCCACAGGATTCAGTTAAGAAAACTTGTTATAGTGAGCATGGCTATTCTTACCCAAGATACTTAAAGTAAAATCTCTTCAGGTTTACATATTAGTTAAGATAGGAATAGATGTGTAACAGATACATACCAAAATCTCAGCAGTTTGAAACAATGAAATCTGCTCTTCATTCACATAATAATGTATGTGGCTAGTTCAGATCAGATAGTTTCCTATAATTGGTGATTCAGCATTTAGCTTCCTTTACTCACATAGCTTCCTTATATTTAAACTGTGAATGCCTGGTTCACCTTTTGAATCAACATCTAGATAGCAGAAAAGGAAAGAGAGAAGGTATTAGTTCAGTTCTGTTGCTCAGTCATATCTGACTCTTTGCGACCCCATGGACTGCGGCATACCAGGGCTCCCTGTCCATCACCAACTCTGGGAGTTTGCTCAAACTCATGTCCATTGAGTCGGTGATGCCATCCAACCATCATCCTCTGTTGTCCCCTTCTCCTCCTGCCTTCAATCTTGCCCAGCATCAGGGTCTTTTCCAATGAGTCAGTTCTTTGCATTAGGTGGCCAGAGTATTTGAGATTCAGCTTCATCATTAGTCCTTTCAATGAACATTCAGGACTGATTTCTTTAGGATGGACTGGTTGGATTTCCTTGCAGTCCAAGGGACTCTCAACAGTCTTCTCCAACACCACAGTTCAAAAGAATCAATTCTTCAGTGCTTAACTTTGTTTATGGTCCAACTCTCACATCTCTACATGACTACTGGAAAAATCATAGCTTTGACTATACAGACCTTTGTTGGGAAGGTCATGTCTCTGCTTTTTAATATGCTGTCTAAGTTGGTCATAGCTTTTCTTCCAAGGAGCAAGCGTCTTTTAATTTCATGGCTGCAGTCACCATCTGCAGTGATTTTGGAGCCCAAGGAAATAAAGTCTGTCACTGTTTCCATTGTTTCCCCATCTATTTCCCAATGAAGTGATGGGACCAGATGCCATGATCTTAGTTCTTTGAATGTTGAGTTTTAACCCAGCTTTTCACTTTCCTCTTTCACTGTCAGCAAGACGCTTTTCAGTTCCTCTTTTAGGACCACATAGAAGTAGCAAGTTATAGGACCATGTAGAAGTAGCATACATCCTATTTTCTGATACTCCATTGACGAAAAATAAGTTATTTGACCAAACAGAGAAGTTAGATCTTCTCCGTTTCATTTACGGGAAGTAGAGAAATGTAATTTCACTGTGCCTGCAAGAAGAAAGCAGTTGGACTTGGTAAATAGCTGGCTCGTGTCTGCCAGAGGATAAAGGCTGTATTTCGTTAATTTTCGTGGTGATATGGAAAGAATGGGAATTACGGTTTGGTGAAGTGATGAAAGTTTTCCATTCTAGATCTCCTAGGAGTGAGGATTGCACTTTGGTAAAGGGGTTGTGTGAATTCATTTAAAGAGCTGAAATTTTGGATCACTAGATCAACTTTGGTGTGGAATACTCCATGGCTGAGCACGCTCTCAGTGAGGCTAGACTTGAATAAACTTGAAAGGACCAGTCTCGGGTGATAGGGAAAACAATCATAAGGCAAAGGACCAATTTGGATCCCCAAGATGTTCACTGGAATATGCCTTCATTCTGGGTTATTAACTGCCAGTTGTAGACACAGAGTGCCCCTGTCACATAATAGTTTCTGTTCCATACTGGGCGACAGCTACCAATACTTACCATTTGATAAGAATCAAAGCTCTCTGGAAACATTTTGGCTTTATTGTGGTGTTAGGGGAAAAAGAAAGACGTTCTTGCAATGAGATGGGATGTGAGCCATTTACTGAGAATTTAAATAATTATGTGCTTTCCGCCCCCCCGCCCCCCGCCCGCCGTTGTGGGCAATGTGAAACACATCACATACAGTTATTTTTATTAATCATAATACCATGTGCAGACAGTTGAGCAATATTATTGTTTATTTATATAGACATAGAACTTGTCATTATAATGATGAGAACAGATATGGGTTAACATGTACATTGCACTAATTTCAAAGCACTTGTGATTTCTTGGGATTAGAATAAGATTGCTGGGATGGAGAAATCATATTAAATTGTACCCTGACTCCTATGTGGAAGAATTTTTCTCATAAGGCAGTAAAGCTTAAAGATGTGATGAAAACAGGTGAAAAAACAGAAATGGAACATTGAAATTCAGATGGCTCTTCTAATTTTCACATATGAAAGGCTTGCTCAGATCAAGTCAAATTCCAGGAGTGTGGGGACATGCTGAGACCAATTTGAGCAGTTTTAAGAGGTTTACTTAGGTCTTTTTGGCACAGTGTGTCCCAGGTGGCACTAGTGGTAAAGAACTTACCTGAAGGAGGCATAAAAGGTGCGAATTGAATCCTTGGGTCGGGAAAATCTCCTAGAGGAGGGCATGGCAACTCACTCCAGTATTCTTGCCTGGAGAATCCCATGGACAGAGAAGCCTGGCTGGCTACAGTCCATAGGGGTCGCAAAGTGTCAGACACAACTGAAGCAACTTGGCATGCACGCACGCACATTCCAAGAAGAAAGTGGCAGTAGTTTTGGTACTTCTGAAAGAGTAGATAGTTCCATAACTGCATCAGGTTGTTTTAGCCCCCCATTTTCCAAAGTGCCAACTGCTTCTCTGGTTTCTGAGTTGGCCTAAATTCTAGAGAATCTTTTAACTTATGAATAACCTGAAGATGTCCTTGTGTCCTAAGACTAAGATTGTTTGTCTCTAAGCCACTAAACTTTTGAGGAAAAAAGAGATAATATTAATAACTACACAGTATCATAAGTACAAAGCAAGAGCATTCTGTATAAATCAAAATCTAGAAACTTCCTTACTTAAGGCAGAGCTTTGCAAAGTGTTGTGTGAGGAATTACTGTGTCAGAATCTCTAACAGAGTTCAGGAAACGCAGATTTGTGGTTCCTAACCTTTACCAACTAATTAAGAATCTCTGGAAACAGGGCCAGGAATATGCATTTTAAGAAGCCTCCCAACTCTCAAGTCATGTGTTTCTTATACATGCTGAAATTTTCATGGTCATAGATAACAAAACCAATGGGGACAATGTTGAAATGCATCTTTCTCATCCAGTTGAAATACACAGTAGTATTTGTAAATGGGTTTCAACCAGAATAATAGAAAGTGTGTTGTATTAGTTAAAAACTTTTGTCCATTCATTACTTTTCTCATTTCAATCTCAAATTATGTGCAATAGACGATTACCTTCTCTGGTATAGAACTAGAGTAACAATTTCTCCGAAAGATAAATACTATGGTGGGAGGAGAAGGGGACGACAGAGGATAAGATGGTCGGATGGCATCACCGACTCAATGGACATGAGTTTGAGTAAACGCTGGGAGTTGGTGATGGACATGAGTTTGAGTAAACTCCAGGAGTTGGTGATGGCGTGCTGCAGTCCATGGGGTTGCAAAGAGTTGGACGCAACTGAACCGAGCTGAACTGATTAATATATGATCTCACTCATATGTGGAATCTAAAAGAGTCAACCTCATAGAAGCAGAGTAGAATGGTGGTTGCCAGGGGCTGGGGGTAGTGGAAACGTGGTAGGTCATGGTTAAGCCTAGAAAGTTTCAGTTATGTAAGTTAAATACATTCTGAAGATCTATTATACAACATAGCACTTATAGCTAATAATACAGTATTGTATACTTAACATTTTTGAAAAGAGCAGATTTTATGTTCCAGATTTCTTACTACACACATAAAATTATAACAAAGGGGACAGAAGGAAACTTTGGGAGTGATGAATATGTTCATGTTCATTGATTATCCCGTGGCTTTATACCTATCTCCAAACGTATTGCTTTCTCTACATTAAGTATATACAGCTTTTTATGTGTCACTTAGACCCCAATAAAGTGGTTTTAGATATAAATATTTCACATGTCTTCTGAATTTTGTGCCATATTTTGCATTTTTCCTTCTGAAGTCCTGGAAGTTTAGTGTGGAGTCATACACTAATGTATCACATTAACTTTTCAAAAAGAATTCAGTTCAATTCAGTCGCTCAGTCGTGTCCGACTCTTTGCGACCCCGTGAACCACAGCACGCCAGGCCTCCCTGTCCATCACCAACTCCCAGAGTCCACCTAAACCCATGTCCATCAAGTCGGTGAGGCCATCTAACCATCTTATCCTCTGTCTTCCCCTTCTCCTCCTGCCCTCAATCTTTCCCAGCATCAGGGTCTTTTGAAATGAGTCAGCTCTTTGCATCAGGTGGCCAAAGTATTGGAGTTTCAGCTATAATTTCAAGTTTTCTAACCTAATATTAGTCTTAATAATAACATGCTAATATTTAAGTATCTTTCAGGGCTAAGGTATTGTCTAAATTCTAGACTGGAAAGCAGTTAAAACTAAAACTGTAACTGATGGAGAAAACCCTTTGTCTATATGTGCCTATTAAATCATGGGGCATAAATTCACTTTCAGTTCACAGCTTAGAAGTTTAAGGAGCTGTGTAAATTCATAGTTACTGTTTTGTTCAGGATCCATAGCAAGCTTTCTTGCATTTGTATTAGAGGAGGTGGAAGGATGGTAACTTTATTGGTGTGACAGTGAAGAATCTTAAGTCTATGTCTTGCTTTTGACATTTGTTCGATGCCTCATTTAACTTAAGCTAGAAAATCAATCTTCCCCCACTGAATCAGATCTCAGCAAGTCTTTGGATGAGAACAGAATCTCTAGACCACCTTGTCTTCTTTATGGACTTCTGAGCATATTTGTTATCCTTACTGAAGTCATATTTTTTTCACAGGGGAAATCTGTTGTAAGCTTGATGTTTGCTGTGCCACAATAAAAACTAGTGGTGTTATGAAAATTCAGTGTGAGTTTGTACTCTTGATCCAGGAAACCCTAACAGGCATTAGTGTTCTTGAGAGTGATTGATTCAGTTCAATTCATTCAATCAATTCAAGTGTCAACTCAGGTATTTAGTGTTTATTAAATGTCAGTCATATTATTAGATGCTACAGACTGGTTCCAAATAGGAAAAGGAGTATGTCAAAGCTGTATATTGTCACCCTGCTTACTTAACTTCTATGCAGAGTACATCATGAGAAACGCTGGGCTGGAAGAAGCACAAGCTGGAATTAAGATGGCCGGGAGAAATATCAATAACCTCAGATATGCAAATGACACCACCGTTATGGCAGAAAGTGAAGAGGAACTAAAAAGCCTCTTGATGAAAGTGAAAGAGGAGAGTGAAAAGGTTGGTTTAAAGCTCAACATTCAGAAAACTAAGATCATGGCATCTGGTCCCATCACTTCATGGGAAATAGACGGGGAAACAGTGTCAGACTATTTCTTTGTGCGCCAAGATCACTGCAGATGGTGACTGCAGCCATGAAATAAAAGGCGCTTACTCCTTGGAAGGAAAGCTATGACCAACCTAGAGAGCATATTAAAAGGCAGAGACATTACTTTGCCAACAAAGGTCCATCTGGTCAAGGCTTTGGTTTTTCCAGTGGTCATGTATGGATGTGAGAGCTGGACTGTGAAGAAAGCTGAGCGCCGAAAAATTGATGCTTTTGAACTGTGGTGCTGGAGATGAGTCTTGAGAGTCCCTTGGACTGCAAGGAGATCCAACTAGTCCACCCTAAAGAGATCAGTCCTGGGTGTTCATTGGAAGGTCTGATGCTGAAGCTGAAACTCCAATACTTTGGCCACCTCATGCGAAGAGTTGACACACTGGAAAAGACCCTGATGCTGGGAGGGATTGGGGGCAGAAGGAGAAGGGGACGACAGAGGATGAGATGGCTGGATGGCATCACTGACTCAATGGACACGAGTTTGAGTAAACTCCAGGAGTTGCTGATGGACAGAGAGGCCTGCTGTGATTCATGGGATTGCAAAGAGTCGGACACGACTGAACGACTGAACTGAACTGAACTAAACTGAAGACACAAAGATGAATGTATATTAAGAATCTGTTGTCATTAGAGTATAAAAAAAATTGATCTCCGCAGAGGTGAAGTTACAGTTTTGAGAAGAAAGTGATTTGAGTGGGAGAGAAAATATGTTTCACTGCATTGGGGCTTTATTTTTTTTTTTTTTCAACTTGATGGATTTATTGTCATCTAGAATGTATCTTGGACCCAAATTAGAAAGTCAACAAAAAATTAAAGGATATCATGACTATATACAGCACGTTTACTTCTTTGTTGCTATTATACTTGATTATTTCTGTAGTTTAATAGGAAGGGTTTTAGTTTATTTGCAATATTAGAGTTAACATTCTCAGTATTACAAACAAAAATATCCAAATTTTTGGATATGTTATTTCAGTGTTGTTTTTTTTTTCTTTTTTCTCTCTTTTTTTTATTATTATTATTATTATTTTTTTCCAGTGGGTTTTGTCATACATTGATATGAATCAGCCATGGATTTACATGTATTCCCAATCCCGATCCCCCCTCCCACCTCCCTCTCCACCCGATTCCTCTGGGTCTTCCCAGTGCACCAGGCCGGAGCACTTGTCTCGTGCATCCCACCTGGGCTGGTGATCTGTTTCACCATAGATAGTATACATGCTGTTCTTTTGAAATATCCCACCCTCACCTTCTCCCACAAAGTTCAAAAGTCTGTTCTGTATTTCTGTGTCTCTTTTTCTGTTTTGCATATAGGGTTATCGTTATCACCTTTCTAAATTCCATATATATGTGTTAGTATGCTGTAATGTTCTTTAACTTTCTGGCTTACTTCACTCTGTATAATGGGCTCCAGCTTCATCCATCTCATTAGGACTGGTTCAAATGAATTCTTTTTAATGGCTGAGTAATATTCCATGGTGTATATGTACCACAGCTTCCTTATCCATTCATCTGCTGATGGGCATCTAGGTTGCTTCCATGTCCTGGCTATTATAAACAGTGCTGCGATGAACATTGGGGTGCACGTGTCTCTTTCAGATCTGGTTTCCTCAGTGTGTTGCATTGGGGCTTTAAAAGATGAGTAGGAGTTTTCTAAGTGAACGAAAGGGGAAAACATTTTCAATAGTGATAAGAGCAGTTGCCAACACTTGTAAAACAACAAAGACAGTAGATTTTAATTACTAAAAAAAGACATTAGCTAAATTGGCAGGCCAAGGCCACAAAATGGAGACATTTGTGACATGTTCATGAATTGGACTTTAGTGCAATGGAAAGATGTTAAAGTCTTTAGGCAGATAGTTGATGGTCAAATTTGCATTTTAGAAATAGTATTGTTAGTACTGTTGAGGATAAATATGAAGGGCAACAGGTGAGATGGGAAGGACAGAAATGGATAGAGGGCAGCCTAGGCTAGTGATGACAGGGATGTAAATCAGGGCGAAAGAATTTGATTAAAATGAAGGACTTAAAAGATAGCTAGGCAGCAGAACTGGTTAACCTTGGTAATATATTGGATAAAGGGCGAAGTGGTGAGGGAGAATATCTGAGGGAAATTCTGAGGTTAGGATTTCTTCTGCATTTCCATTTTTGCTTAGTGGGCAGTGGTATCAATACCATCTGATTCTGAGGTTTTATGGTGTAGCTTAAGAGGGAGCATGAGTGCTTGTATTTAGAATAGTGTGCAAGTTTCCTAAAGATTCAAACAGTCATATAGTCTTTCTAAATGTACACACAGAAACACATGAGCTAATAGCCCCAGATGTTTGAGTCCCCTGTAGTTGGCTCACAGTGTCAATGATTCTAGCTTCGTGAACTGTTTGTCCCTGGTTATATCCCAATTCTTGTGCGAGTAACATGGAACAGGGATCATCATCACAGAGACCTATTTGTTGATCTTGATTTTTTCTGAAATGAAAAATGGGGTGTATTTGACCAGATTTAGCTGTTCTTCTATTCTGGTTTTGTAATCAAGAGTTTTCTTTTCGTGACTCAGTCCAAGGAAGCTTCTGAACAAATTCTATGACTCAAAGGGAGAATGAAAATAAGCAAGAGATTTCATTCTCCCTGAATATAGGTAGAATGAGTTCCACGGCTTTAGAACTGTAAGAAATGATCAAGACATATGTGCCAGATACCTACTGAAGTGTAACAAACTACTCCAAAACTCAGTGGCACATACAATAGAATCCATGTTGTTATAGTCAGGGCTTTGTGAGCTAAGAATAAAGATGAAGAATACTGGGAAAGGCTCACCTCTGCTTCATCATGACTGGGCCTCACTCATAGTGGCATGACTGAGTGCAGATATATTAGACAACTTGACTGGTGTCATATGTCTGGGGCCTTGATTCTGGTTGAGTTTTTCTTTGAGTCACATCTTTTGGTACTGATATTCCAACAAAAATGGCGTCTTCATTCACAAATCTGGTGCCTGAGCTGGGCCACATAGATTGGAAAAGCTGGGACTGGTTCTCTTTCTGTCTATAAACTTCTTCAGATAGCTTAGGAGTCTTAGCAAGTAGTTGGAATTCTTACACAGTGAGTGGCTTCGCCTAGAGTAAACATTTCAACAGTTTTGGGTAGAATCTGTAAGGCTTCCTATGACTTAGACTCAGGAAGGCAAGAACACATTTTCTCTTGCATTCTGTTGATTGAATAAGCTACCAAATCAGTCCATATTCAAAAGGAAGGACATCAGACTCTAGCTTTCAATGAGAGAGATAGCCAAAATTTAATGGTTATGCTTAATATATGATAGCTCATGATCAAAGTCTTATAATGATGATTTTTCAATTTAAGTAGAAGTTAATCTCTTCCTCTGTTTTCTGAACTATATTATTTTCTGGGTGAACATTTAAAAAAAGGAAGACAGAATTTGAGGTTCTTTGCATTCAGCCTGATTTTCAAGATACTTGGTTAAGGATCTTCTTATTATGTAATATTAATAGCTTTCCCACACTAGAGACCATCGATAATATTAAGAGCTATTTACTGAGCAACTATAAATGCTAGGCACCCTGCTTATATTTTACTTTTTTGAAACTGAAAGTGAAAGTTGCTCAGTTGTGTCTGGCTCTTTGGACCCCATGGACTATAGCCGGCCAGGCTCCTCTATTCATGAAATTCTCCAGACCAGAATACTGGAGTGGGTAGCTGTTCCCTTCTCCAGGGGATCTTTCCAATTCAGGGATAGAACCCAGGTCTCCTGTATTGCCAGAGGATTGTTTACTGTCTGAGCCACCAGGAAAGTCCCTCAAGCCCCAGGCAGGATAGGTATTAGTATCCTCATATTGCAGATAAAGATCCTGAAGCTGGGGCAAATTAAGTGATTTTCTCAAAGTTACAGCAATAGAGACTATGTTTAGATTCAAACAAAGTCTATAGGATAACTCTCACTGTCTCCAGTATACTCTGCTGTTTAATGAAAAGACAGTTTTAGACATCATTACCCAAAGGTAGCAAAATATCAACTGAGATGCTTGAATAATGTTGGATCATTTTCATATAAAACATTTTATTCTAGGTGCCACTGTGTGTGCCATTTCAAGTTTGCTTTGGAGTTAGTCTAGAATATCTTTGTTTTAAGTTAATAAAGAGTAATTTTAAATTAAGAAGTATACATTAATCAAAGCTTGATATTTCATATTTTTTTTTCTTTCCCACCAGAAGGATGGGTTAAAAAGTTGAAAGCATTGGTACAGAAAAATGATTATAAGTAATGCGTGTTTCATGGAATACTGGAATTGGTTCTTTGATTCAAATCAAATTCAAATCATTGTTTTGAATCTAAACACGGAACTCTGGTTAATTGACATTACAACCTTTCCATTTATATAGGCTTGACACTTAGGAATTATTTTCATCTTTTGCTTATACTTACATCCAATTATGGAAATAAAAATCCATTTATTTAAGAAGGTCTCATCTCTCATGATTTCCTTTCTTCCTGGTTCTGCTCAGATTTAGACTTCTGATAGCCTTTCTGTTAGTGCTGTGTCAGTGGATAATTTGCTTCTATGCTTTCCTCCAGTTTTGAGCCATTTTAAACTTTCTCTAAGGCATGTCCTAGTTCTGTTATTCACAAGCAAGTTAGTTCATATTTCTGCAAATTTGTTTATTTGTAAAGTCTTACCTCATAGTATTCTTTTAATAAATAAGTAAAATTACATATACATGAATAGCATTTTTCTGGTTTTGCTATGTATATCTATATCTATATCTATATATATATATATACATATATATATATATATTTAAAGATGAATTTTATGGTTCCAAGAATAAAACTGATATGAGGTTTGTTTCTCAAAATAAATGAACACAGAGAACACAAAATGAATAAGCAATAGAAAGGCTCACAATATATGAGCGAAATCAAATTAAGCAGGCCTGCCATATACAGATTCACAGGTTGTACACTATAACCTTCCTGGGGGCACCATTCATGTAGAGAGTAAAGTGGAAGACAGTCCTAGAAATATGCAGTGTAGTGCCTGTACAACTGAACATGCAGGCCCTGACGGTGAGCTTTAATGTTATCTTCTGTTTTCCTTAGACCCAGTAGGGAGAAGAGAAGGCTATGATGAGCTCAGGGGAGAGTAAATGGTTACTTTATTATTTGCTCTCCAGGCCTAGTGCTTTGTATGCTCATATTGAAGGGAGGTTGGTGATTTTGTTCAGTAGTCTGTGGTCACAGGGAGCTGTGTTGCCTCTTTCACCAAGTATTTACACCACAGTGACAGCATGTGGTGTGGGTACAAATGGTTACCTCACATCTCTATCATGTGAACTCTCCCTTTTATAGTGCTAATTGGGTGTTGTAATTGCTCTTATGGAGAGTCACTCAATGGTCAGAGTCTGGGTTGCCTATTCAAAGAAACTCAACAGCTTTTCAAATTACATTACAAAAAGGCCCCTACATTTCAAGCATATCATTTTGCTTAAATTCAAACTACTGTACTATAATCAAGTTGCATCTCTTGCTTAGGTCTTAATGCCCACAATCCTCAACAAATTTAGTGGACAGTAGGTTGACCAAAGGGTGAAAGGTGTTTTGTTGTTTTGTTTTTTAAGTAGTGTTTGTATTCGGAACAGAGTTTGGATTTCCTTGTGGTGGGATTTCCTGGGGCTTCTTTAATATTCAGGCTAAATGCAAGTTCTCATCCACACTATTAGAATGCAACCTCTCTCTTCAAACACTTTTGACAACTTAGGCATATAGAATAAAGTAAAATGTATAGGAAGTCCTCATAAAATCAGTCTAAATTTCCCAACATTACTACCTTTTCATCTTTCAAACTTCAGTTTAAATGTTACTTCCATGCAAGCTGTTCTTGACCACTTTATTTGAAATAAAATTGTGTATGTCATGCTTTATCACAAAGCCTTAATAGTGATCTTTATAGCTCAACCTCTGTTTTCTGTCTATTCAGTTCTTTAAAGCAGGTACTACATGAATATGTGTTACATAGTGAAATAAGTCAAGGATGGTAGAAGGGCTACAGGGGGGAAGGGAGGGAAGAAGGACCTTTGGCAAAGACTCTGTCTTAATTCATTCTGGCCACTGTAACAATATACCACAGACGGGGTAGCTTATAAACAGTGGACATTTATTTTGCAATGTTCTAGGGGCCAGGAAGTCTAAGATCAAGATAACAGCATGGTCCCATTCTGGTGAGAGCCCTCTTCCTGATTCATAGCCAGAACCTTCTTGCTATGTCCTCAGAGTGTGGAAGGGAATTAGCAAGCTCTCTGGAGCCTCTTTTAAAAGGCATTAATCCCATTCATGGAGCTTCCCTGGTGGCTCAACAGTAAAGAAGCTGCCTGCCAATTCAGTTTTGATCCCTGGCTTGGGAAGATCCTCTGAAGAGGAAATGCAAACCACACCAATATTCTTGCCTAGGAAATCCCATGGACAGAGGAGGCTGGTGGGCTATACAGTCCATGGGGTTGTAGAGTCAGACACGACTGAGCGCCTAAACAACAGCAGCAGCAGCAGCAATCCCATTCATGAGAGAGGAATATAAAAAATACAACAAACTAGTGATTGTAACAAGAAAGAAACAGATTTATAAGTGAGGAGAAGAAATTAGTGGTTGCCAGTGTAGAGAGAGAAGTGGGGAGAGGCAATATTGGCGTAGGGGTTTTAGAGGTAGAAACTATTATGTATTAAATAAGCCTCAGAGATATATTGTATAACACAAAGAATATAGCCAATATTTTATAATAACTATAAATGGAGTATAACCTTTGAAAATTGTGAATAACTATATTGTACATCGACTATACTTAATACTCACAAAAAATCTGAAAAGGCGTTAATCTCATCCATGAGGGTGCCACCTTCCTGACCTAATCACTTTTCAAAGGCTCTACTTCCTAATACTTTCAATTTGAGGGGTTAGAATTCCAACATATGAATTTTAAGGGAACATAAACATTCAGACCATAGCAGTCTTCTTTGACCAAACTTGCTTCACACTCCTCTGAGTCCTCTTTCTAACTAGTCCCTCACATTAGTCTCTGTCCTTGGCCCATTTAGACTTGTTTTAGCATGAACACTGCTGGATCAGTTTAGCAAAAATCCTCTACTCTTGATAAACGATCAAATTCTTTATCTTTCGCCCTCTATATCTTATTACTCTAGCTTGACTACAAAATTATGTCAAATTCATTTAGCTAGAATTCTCCTTACTCTCAGTATTTCATCCTAGCCTCCTAGTAATTTTCTATCCACCAACCTCCATCCTGCTCCTTGCCTTTAAATCTCTACTTTTTCTATTACATTAGGAGTTGAGTCCAATTTCCCTCTTACTACAAAGTACCCATGATTTATCCTTACTATCTTTAGCAAGTGTCATGCTTACTTGTTTTCTTCACCACCTTCCAAGACTTACTTCCTTTATCCTACATCTCTCTGAATATGCTGTCCCTTTTCCCATGCCTTTGTTCACATGGTAATCTGTGCTTTGCAATGCCCTGCCCTTAATGCCCTAGCTCATATCAAACCCCTCTGCAATATCTGTGCTCTTCTCAGTTCAGTTCAGTCACTCTTTGCGACCCCATGAATCGCAGCACACCAGGCCTCCCTGTCCATCACCAACTCCTGGAGTCTACCCAAACCCATGTGTATCAAGTCGGTGATGCCATCCAGCCATCTCATCCTCTGTCGTCCCCTTCTCCTCCTGCCCCCAATCCCTCCCAGCATCAGCGTCTTTTCCAATGAGTCAGCTCTTCGCATGAGGTGTCCGAAGTATTGGAGCTTCAGCTTCAACATCAGTCCTTCCAATGAACACCCAGGACCGATCTACTTTCGGATGGACTGGTTGGATCTTCTTGCACTTCAAGGGACTCTCAAGAGTCTTCTCCAACACCACAGTTCAAAAGCATCAATTCTTTGGCTCTCAGGTTTCCTCACCATTCAACTCTCACATCCATACATGACTACTGGAAAAACCATAGCCTTGATTAGATGGACCTTTGTTGGCAAAGTAATGTCTCTGCTTTTTAATATGCTATCCAGGTTGGTCATAACTTTCCTTCCATGGAGTAAGCATCTTTTAATTTCATGGCTGCAATCTCCATGTGCAGTGATTTTGGAGCCCCAAAAAAATAAAGTCTGACACTATTTCCACTGTTTCCCCATCTATTTGCCATGAAGTGATGGGACCAGATGCCATGATCTTAGTTTCTGAATGTTGAGTTTTAAGCCAACGTTTTCACTCTCCTCTTTCACTTTCATCAAGAGGCTTTTTAGTTCCTCTTCACTTTCTGCCATAAGGGTGGTATCATCTGCAAATCTGAGGTTATTGATATTTCTCCCGGCAATCTTGATTCCAGCTTGTGCTTCTTCCAGCCCAGCATTTCTCACGATGTACTCTGCATATAAGTTAAGTAAGCAGGGTGACAATATAGAGCCTTGACATACTCGTTTTCCTATTTGGAACCAGTCTGTTGTTCCATGTCCAGTTCCAACTGTTGCTTCCTGACCTGCATACAGGTTTCTCAAGAGGCAGGCCAGGTGGTCTGGTATTCCCATCTCTTTCAGAATTTTCCACAGGTTATTGTGATGCACACAGTCAAAAACTTTGGCATAGTCAATAAAACAGAAATAGATGTCTTTTTAGAACTCTCTTGCTTTTTCTATGATCCATAGAAATGGGAAAGATTAGAGATCTCTTGAAGAAAAATAGAGAAATGGTACGTACTCTTCTAGTCCTGTATTAAATACAATGTCCTTCAAGATGACCTGTAAAACTCCTCTTTACATAACTATTTGCTATCTCTCATCTTCCTAAGTTATTTCCTCTTAGACTCTTAAATAGAACAATGTGTCCTTGTCTTCTACTAGATTGTAAACTGTAATGATGCAAGAACTCGGCATCATTATGTGCTTCCTAATGCCTAACACCAAATGCTACGCACAGTAGAAACTCAGTGAATACCTGGTTAGTAGAACTATGGTCCTACTCTATAGTGAAAAATTCAAAGGCTATTGAACTGGATTCTGATCTTCCCCACTCATGAGCATGTGACATTGAGTTTAATCTCTCAGTTTTAGTTTCATCATTTGTAAAATGCAATGATAACTAAATAAATGGGTTGCAGTAACATTAGATGACATTCTTTGTAAAATAAATAAAGTAAACACGATATTATATGTAAAGGTGTCTTCTGCTTAAGGTCAGAAATCTCTCTGAGGTGGCTCAATGGTAAAGAATCCTCCTGTAGCACAATCTCTGGGCCAGGAAGATCCCCTGGAGAAGGGCATGGCAACCCACTCCAGTATTCTTGCCTGGGAAGTCCCATGGACAGAGGAGCCTGGCTGGCTACAGTCCATGGGGTTGCAAGTAGTTGGACATGCCTGAGGAACTGAGCATGCATGCACGGCCTGTCTCAACCCCAGTAACATCAAAGTTGCACATCCTCTTCTGGGACACTTTGCAGGCTTTCAAAATGTCTACACAAGCGTCTGAAGTGTTGCCCAAAGTATCACAGTTTAACAAGGAAGCAATGAACAGGAGACATTTTGTGGGGTGTAACTTCATATAGGATTGCTAAACATAGTGTTGGGTCTTAATGTTATTTTCTAACATCCTTTCATTATGAATCAAAGTAATTCTAACCATGAGTTTGTTTTCTACATCTGTGGGTTTACTTCTGTTTGTTATTTATTTTTTTTTTTTTACTTCTGTTTGTTATTGAAGTTCATTTGCATCATTTTTTTTTTTTACATTCCGCATATAAGCAACATCAAATTATATTTGTCTTTGGCTTATGTCACTTAGTGTGATAATCTCGCTCTATGTCCATCCATGTTACTGCAAATATCACTATTTCATTCTTTTTATTTATTTATTTTTTCATTTATTTTTATTAGTTATAGGCTAATTACTTTACAATATTGTAGTGGTTTTTGACATACATTGACATGAATCAGCCATGGATTTACATGTGTTCCCCATCCCGATTTCCCCTCCCGCCTCCCTGCCCATCCCATCCCTCTGGGTCTTCCCAGTGCACCAGCCCTGAGCACTTGTCTCATGCATCCAACCTGGGCTGGTGATCTGTTTCACCCTTGATAGTATACTTGTCTCAAAGCTATTCTATCAGAACATCCCACTCTTACCTTCTCCCACAGAGTCCAAAAGTCTGTTATGTACATCTGTGTCTCTTTTTCTGTTTTGCTTATAGGGTTATCTATCTTTGCATATAGGTTATCTTTCTAAATTCCATATATATGCGTTAGTATACTATATTGGTCTTTATCTTTCTGGCTTACTTCACTCTGTATAAGGGGCTCCAGTTTCATCCATCTCATTAGAACTGATTCAAATGAATTCTTTTTAGTGGGTGAGTAATCTTCCATTGTGTATATGTACCACAGCTTCCTTATCCATTCGTCTGCTGATGGGCATCTAGGTTGCTTCCATGTCCTGGCAATTATAAACAGTGCTGTGATGAACACTGAGGTGCTCGTGTCTCTTTCAGATCTGGTTTCTGCAGTGTGTATGCCCAGAAGTGGGATTGCTGGGTCATATGGCAATTCTATTTCCAGCTTTTTGATGAATCTCCACACTGCTCTCCATAGTGGCTATACACTGGTGCATTCCCACCAACAGTGTAAGAGGGTTCCCTTTTCTCCACACCCTCTCCAGCATTTATTGCTTGTAGATTTTTGGATAGCAGCCATCCTGACTGGCGTGTAATGGTACCTCATTGTGGTTTTGATTTGCATTTCTCAGATAATGAGTGATGTTGAGCATCTTTTCATGTGTTTGTTAGCCATCTGTATGTCTTCTTTGGGGAAATGTCTGTTTAGTTCTTTGGCCCATTTTTTGATTGGGTCATTTATTTGTCTGGAATTGAGCTGCAGGTGTTGCTTGTATATTTTTGACATTAATCCTTTGTCTGTTGCTTCATTTTCTATTATTTTCTCCCATTCTGAAGGCTGTCTTTTCACCTTGCTTATAGTTTCCTTTGTTGTGCAAAAACTTTTAAGTTTTATTAGGCCCCACTTATTTTTGCTTTTATTTCCAATATTCTGGGAGGTGGGTCATAGAAGATCCTGCTGTGATGTATGTCGGAGAGTGTTTTGCCTATGTTCTCCTCTAGGAGTTTTATAGTTTCTGGTCTTACATTTAGATCTTTAATCCATTTTGAGTTTATTTTTGTGTATGGTGTTAGAAAGTATTCTAGTTTCATTCTTTTTCAAGTGGTTGACCAGTTTTCCCAGCACCACTTGTTAAAGAGGATGTCATTTTTCCATTGTAAATCCTTGCCTCCTTTGTCAAAGATGAGGTGTCCATAGGTATGTGGATTTATCTCTGGGCTTTCTATTCTGTTCCATTGATCTATATTTCTGTCTTTGTGCTAGTACCATACTGTCTTGATGACTGTGGCTTTGTAGTAGAGTCTGAAGTCAGGCAGGTTGATTCCTCCAGTTTCATTCTTCTTTCTCAAGATTGCTTTGGCTATTCAAGGTTTTTTGTATTTCCATACAAATTGTGAAATTATTTGTTTTAGTTCTGTGAAAAATATTGTTGGTAACTTGATAGGGATTGCATTGAATCTATAGATTACTTTGGGTAGTATAGTTATTTTGACAATATTGATACTTCCCATCCATGAGCATGGTATATTTCTCCATCTATTTGTGTCCTCTTTGATTTCTTTCATCAGTGTTTTATAGTTTTCTATATATAGGTCTTTCATTTCTTTAGGTAGATATACTCCTAAGTATTTTATTCTGTTTTTTTGCAATGGTGAATGGTATTGTTTCCTTAATTTCTTTTTCTGTTTTCTCATTGTTAATGTACTGGAATGCAATGCAAGGGATTTCTGTGTGTTAATTTTATATCCTGCAACATTACTTTATTCATTGCTTAGCTCCAGTAATTTCCTGGTAAAATCTTCCAAAACTGAACCAGGAAGAAATAGAAGATCTTAACAGACCCATCCCAAGCACGGAAATCGAAACTGTAATCAGAAATCTTCCAGCAAACAAAAGCGAAGGACCAGATGGCTTCACAGCTGAATTCTACCAAAAATTGAGAGAAGAGCTAACACCTATCTTACTCAAACTCTTCCAGAAAATTGCAGAAGAAGGCGAACTTCCAAAGCCATTCTATGATGCCACCATCACCCTAATACCAAAATCAGACAAAGATGCCACAAAAAAAGAAAACTACAGGCCAATATCACTGATGAACGTAGATGCAAAAATCCTTAACAAAATTCTAGCAAACAGAATCCAACAACATATGTAAAAGATCATACATCATGATCAAGTGGTCTTTATCCCAGGAATGCAACGGTTCTTTAATATCCACAAATCAATCAATGTAATACACCACATTAACAAATTGAAAGATAAAAATCACATGATTATCTCAAATAGATGCAGAAAAAGCCTTTGACAAAATTCAACATCCATTTATGATAAAAACTCTCCAGAAAGCAGGCATAGAAGGAACATAACTGAACATAATAAAAGCTATATATGACAAACCCACAACAAATATTATCCTCAATGGTGAAAAACTGAAAGCATTTCCCTTAAAGTCAGGAACAAGACAAGGGTGCCCACTCTCACCTCTACTATTCAACATAGTTTTGGAAGTGTTGGCCACAGCAATCAGAGCAGAAAAAGAAATATTTCATTGTTTTTATTGCTGAGGAATATTCCGTTGTATATGTGTGTGTATGTATATAAGCCATACCTTCTTTATCCATTCATTGGTTAGTGGACACTAGGTTGCTTCCATGTCTTGGCAATCGTATATAGTGCTGCAGTGAACATGGGGGTGCATGTATCTTTTCAAATTATGGTTTTCTCCTAGTGCTGTCTTGATAGTGACATACACTCCAGCCCACCTACCTTACCTGTATTTCCATACATTCTGAGTGAGTCAGTCTTATTTTTTTTGGTTTTTAATAAATCTGGATGCTTCCTAGTTAATAATTATCTCCATGTGCACATCTGAACCATTTGCATGGTTTCTTTGTAATGTATTATTAGAGAAGCTTAGAGCAACTTCATAACAACATAGAAAGTAACTGTCTACAAACTCTGTTTTAACTGTAAACTGTCTCTCTACCACTCCCAATACTCCTAGTCTGAAAGGTCATCAGAAATGAGCTTGTCTTTGGGGAGTACAAGAGTGGATAACAGAGAAATGAAGGAAATCATGAAATGACTTCAGTTGAGGATGATGGAGTGGGTAAATGCCCTTTGCTTGGAAACAAGATAAATTTCTTACCAGAGGAGAAATCTCTTAAAATATTCGTCTGTGCCAGTGATTAACTCTATTGCAAATTTAGTTGCATTAGGCAGAGACTGCAAGAAACAACTAGTGTATATGCCTTGGTATAGTAAAAAAAATGTTAACAGAAAGAATATTTCATTTATCTAGTTATTGAATAGCCTGAAGATAGAGCAGTTGAATACTATTTGTAATTTGTGTGTGTGTGTGTGTGTGTGTCTGTGTCTGTGAGCAAAGCTGTGTTTGACACATCCATTTTTTTCTGACTTAAAAACAGTATTTTAATAGATAATTGTGGTTTGAAGAACTGATTGATGTCTGACAGAAAGTTCTCCTCCTATTGATTACATGTGAAAATACCTAGGAGGGGTTGGGACTGACAGTAACCATGAGAAGACTTCAAAACTCAAACGAGAATCTAGTTGACAGCAGGATGTTCAGTACAGAAAATAGTTTCAGCGCTGACACTTTATTCTCAGGTTCAGTATCTATCCATCTATATACCAAATATTTGTGCAAAAGACAGCATAGTGTGGAGGGATGGAAGCTGAACTTGTAGTTGGGACATGGGGATTAGATTCCAGCTGAGTTCTTTCTACTGGTACTGTCTTGAAGATTTACGTCTCTGAGAAAAACATTCTTTGTTTTTAAATGATCTCTAAGGATCTTTTGGGCTCTAAATTTCTATGATACTCTGATCCTGTCTTATCTTTTTAAGGATATTATGTGTTGGAAAATATCTAGATAGATCAATAGATGTATGTATGGGTGAGTGGGAAAATGACAATACATATACACACATACACACATATATATGCACACTATATACACACATAAATATATGCATATATATATGACTATATATGTGTGTGTGTAACACATACAGATTTTTCTGTGCATGGGTGTCTATATAAGGTGACATGGTTTCTTATGAAAATAAATATTCACTTCAAATATGAAAATAAATCATCTATTTAAGAGGTTATTTAAGAGGTAAGGCCTCTTCACAGCAAATGGGTCTTGAAAGAGATTTTGAGATTATGAAAGATGCATTAAAATGATCCACAAATATTCATATGCATGTGTTGTGAAAATACTACTTAGTGGATACAAATATAAAAGGTGAAAATAAAAGTATCATGAATATATCCATAAAGAATCCTAATATTGAAAATTTACTGGGCAGTGCTAAGTAAGTGACTATCAGGAATCAGAGCTTGACAAAATAATGACTTTCACTTTTGATGGATAGAAAGGGGCTTCCGTGGTGGCTCAGATGGTAAAGAATCCACTTGCATTGCAAGAGACCTGGGTTCCATCCCTGGGTTGGGAAGATTCCCTGGAGGAGGGCATGGCAACCCACTCCAGTATTCTTGCCTGGAGAATCCCCATGGACAGAGGAGCCTGGCAGGCTATAGTGCATGGGGTCGCAAAGAGTCAGACATGACTGAGTGACTAAGCACAGTACATAAGTACTATTAGCAGAAACATATTTTTCTATCAGTAACCTTCATAAAAATCAGTTACATGTAAATGACAAACAGTGGAATCTACATTTTACTTCTTTAACCAACGTATTTGGTGGCTCAGATGGTAAAAATCGCCCTGCATTGCTGGAGGCCTGGGTTCAATCCCTGGGTCAGGAAGATCTCCTGGAGAAGGAAATGGCAACCCACTCTGGTATTCTTGCCTGGAAAATTCCATGTATGGAGGAGCCTGGCCGGCAACAGTCCATGGGGTTGCAAAGAGTCGGACACGACTGAGCAACGAACTTAACTTATTAACCAACATATTTAGGTTCATGGGACAGTAAAGACCACAGTCATCATTACTACAGAGCATTTTATTAAGTGTATATACTCACACAGTGAGTGGATAGATATTTAGTTCTGTATCCCAGACAGATTGAGTACATTTCTATAGTGTAGTTGGCTTTATTTGAGTGGAATAGGCCTGTCGGTGAGAGGTCATAAGTAATCAGCTGTCTGTATATACTTGGAAATTTAGAAATAGCTGAGAGTTTATTTAGATGGGTTGTCTTTAAAGGGGCTTCCCTGGTGGCTCAGACAGTAAAGAATCTACCTGAAACTCGGGAGACACGGGTTCAATTCCTGGGAAGGCACAATCCCCTGGAGGAGGATATGGCAACCCACTCCAGTATTCTTGCCTGGAGAGTTCTATGGATGGAGTAGCCTAGGGGGCTTGCAGAGAGTCGGAGACATGACTGAACAATGAACACTTTCACTTTCAGTCTGAAACAGGTGAAACTAAAAGTGACCATGTAATCATCAAACTTTAAAGCTGGAAAAAGTCTCATTCTTTTTCAAATGAAAAAGCATTAAGTGGGTCATTAAATGAGTTTTTAAAGTTTCATGGCAAGAGAGTGACAGGTATAGAATTTTAAACCCATGTTTCTGGTGCCATTGCCCTTTCCATCATACCATGTTTCTCCCCAACATTTCATGAATCAAAACACACACACACACACACACACACACACACCTCACACATGTACATATAAAGACCCAGGGTTTACTCTTCAATTTGCTTTCAAACATATGGAAACTTTAGGGATTCAATCTTTCAGGTAGTATTTCAGAGCAGATAAGCCAAACCCTGTTTCTCTCACTTGGTTTCAAGGATTGTTTAGTCTCTGAGTATAATTATTCATTCGGAATTTCACCTATTGGTCAACATTCAAATTTGTGATGGCCATGCTGTGGACTCCATTGTCTTGAGAGAAAAGCTTACATACTGAAGCATTTGGGTGGGTGAAAGGAACACAAGGAGAAGAAAATAGAGGAGGGGTATTTGTGAATTTGTAGTGAGTTGTTGCTTTTATACCTTTTTTTTTTTAGTTAATCTTTATTTTGTTGTGAGAAATGAATAGAAATAGAAGCTAAATAATGTCTCCTATTCACTTGGCAATTTCTTTTTATCCTCTTTTTATCAGGTAACATCTCTTCGAGGAATCCTCCCATACCCTCAAAAGATAATTCCATTGTTTCTCCTTTTATTTTCTGCAGGTTTCCTTTGGTATTTGTGGAATTCCTATTTGATGTGATGGTGGAAGAGCCCATTAGAGCCACTTCCTGTTACTAAGTTGAGAGGAAATGCTGGGTTTGGGTCACATTTCTTCTTGGTAGAGGTCATAAGGTGCCCCACCATGAAGTTGCTCAGTCATTCTAAGGGTGCCTAGCCAACTCACCTTCTTCTTTAGATCTTTCAGAGCTCACATTTGGTTGTCTTTTATTGTTTCCAGGATATATAGTTGGGTTTATAAAAGGGGAGCAGGGAAAGAGGAGCATAAACCATCTTATATGGATTAGAAGTGCTCTCTGTGCCTTTTAAGTGGTCAACTGATAGGGACATGCTCACTCTGTATAATTTCCCAATCAACTGTGCTGTTTATCATAATCTAACAATGGGAACAATACTCCAGCATATTTACAGGTCTCGTACTCAAGGGGAGGGGCTACTACAAGGATCATTAGGCATCATCTTAGAATTCTGTCAACCACAGAAGGTGCATGTGAATGTACTGAAGCATTAATTAAGCAATTATCATCCTTTGGAAGACTGGAACCTGTTAGGATAGTATGAAAACGAAGTACTGTTATAATTATTCTACTCACCGTAGATGAAGTACACCTGATATCAGAAATGCTTAACAAAAATCAGAATATTCAACAAATTTCAGTATTAGTTAATGTCAGTTTCAGAGGTTTGACCTAAGTCTTCATGTATGGCCATGCAGATATCTTTGTGTGAAAAATCTGCTAGCTGAAAGGTGAATTTAAAAACTTCACCACTACTCCCCATTTATATTTTGTAGTTATGTGCAAATACTGTGGCCACCAGCAAGTCACATAGAAAATAAAGGTCAATGATGTTTCTAACTTTAAATTTTTAGAGCAGGTTTATACTTAACACTACCTGCACTTGTACAGGTTGCAATTGTACAAAGTTACAACTGTTGCTTTAGGTTGTATTATGGTGTACTCTCACCTGTATCAGGATGGAAAATGTTAAGCAAAATTTTTTGCACTGGCCAATAGGGTCTTTTCCAATAGTCGGTTCTTCCCATCAGGTGGCCAAAGTATTGGAGCTTCAGCTTCAGCATCAGTCCTTCAGGTTAGATTTGGCTAATGTGAACTACTGACAAAAGATCAGAAGTCAGGAGGAAAGAAGGTAAGGGTATTCATTTCTGTGATGCGCCCTCTCCAAAACTTTGGATTGGCAGTGGCTGCCATTTTCTCAGCTTATAGCTCTTGCTGGGTGGACTTCTACTACACCTCTTAAGACATTTGGGGTTGCAGGAACTACTATCTCTCTATGTCCCTTCAAACCTAGTGGTTCTAATACTGGCTCCTCAGTTGCTAGCCTCTGGGTATTCATCATCTCTTGGTTTCTGTTCACTATTTTCACATTTTAGTCACCTCATTAAATGATATTCCATCACTCTTTTAAAGTGTGCCATCAGCTTTTGGTTGGACTCTGACTCATACATTGGTAGTGGGGAATAGGAGAAACGTTAAGGTAGTGTTAGGAGGATGGGATAAACTGCTGGAGGGAGATAGGAAGAGAAGGGTTTCTAAGTTTTTTATGGTGTTCTATGAAAATGACATGTCTCCTTTATGTGAATGACTCTAATGCAGTCTTAAATTGCTTCTTAATTATTTAATTGGGCTCCTGTTTGTTTGCATGCACAACCAGGATTGAACAGGGCCAAGAGATATCTGGGATTTATATGACTAGAAGATACTACTAGGATCTATCTGGATTGATTATATCATATTAGAACATTTCTCCCATGGCATCAGGAATATCCCAACCCAGTTCACATACTACATTTCTATTGAAATTCAGTGCACTGCTATGGTGTGTAACTCATTTTTATTGTCAGATAGAACAACACTGTTTGACTTTTTAATATTTCCTTTCGTTATCAAACATAAATTGGGGAAAGCCCAATAATTTCTTCAGGAACAAGTAATTCAGTTCCAATTGTTACATGTAGATTCAGATTGTTATATTTTAACATAAATAACTCTAAAAGTGAACATGAGGCAGCTGACTGTTGTCCAAACTGTAACAATTTATATATCTGACAATTCAGATCTCACATGGAATTATCTGCCTCAGAGGGATCCACTACTGGCCCACGACAAATAGGACAGGTTATGTGCTCAGCCAGCCAGTGATCAATGCAGTGATCATGAAATTCATGGGAGCAAGGTAGGATGCGTAGTGTGTTGCCTTCGGTGTACTCTGTGATACAAATGCTACAGGCTTTAAATTCTTCATTCTCTCCAAAAGATCTTAAAGCCAAGTTGTCAATCTGTGCTTTGGTAAGTCCTATAGTTTCGTATGGGTCATCTTCATTTAGGAGGAAAAACTGATCCAGACTAAGGGAGGACCCAGAGTCACTATCATCAAGTATTATTGGGGTCATTCGTCCACCTTCTTGCCTGGTCTCTGATAAGCCTGTTGATAAGCTTCTTTCTTCATTCTCTACCAAGATCAGAGAGCTAGTTTCTGAATCTTCATCATTTGAGCTAGAAATTAATATAGGACTGGATGCAGAGCTGGAAATCAAATAGGGGCTTGAATCTGATATCACTATTAAACTTGAATCAGGATCATATCTAGCATTTGAAGCAGAACCAGGTCGACTATCACTACCACTGGGTCCATGTCTTTCATTTGGTGACTCTCCCCTTTCTATGTATTCACTTGGAGGTGAGACACTATGCTCTAAATTACTGTCACTGTCCATAAGATTACTTGAGTAACTAAATCCTGTCATTGTCGGCCATAATGTACTCTGAGTTGGAACAGATGTTGTATCACTTAAGCTAGTATTTAAAATTCTATGAGCAGGATTTCCGATTGTATTGACATAAGCACTCTCATTGGCCTCGTCAGAATGTGAAAACACAGGCTTCAGTTCTTCTTTCTCACTTTCTGAAGTGGTAGTGTTGTTTGGTGAGTCAGATGTTAACTGAGTTCTACTAACTCTGCTGTCTCTCTGAGAACATGCTTGATAATGAACTCGTCCTACTTCAAGATTGAAGGGAGTGGTTGGATTTGTTTCCATCACTTTCCAAGATTCACTACTGCATGTTGTATCTGAATAACATTCTTCATGAACAGCATTCCTAGTTGTAGAAGTTTCAATAAGATCCCTATTTTGCAACTCATGTCCAGGCATTTGCTGTCTCAGTGTTTCTTCATGCCCAGTTCTAGAAAATCTCTCATTCTCACTTATGAGAGGTTGCTTAAAAGTCTGAGATGGTATATCTTCATTAATTCTTTGAAAAATTTCCCACAGTGAATGTGGAGGTGACCAACTGTCAGTCCTTGCTCTGGTTCTCCGATAGACTGGGCTCCTACTTCTTAGTCTTCTCTGACTTCCAGTCGGTGGGACTTCCATTAATGTTTCTGTCATATCTTGTTCTGGTGTAGATGGTCTTGTAAATAGTGACTCAGATTGTGGACTTTCCACTTGCCTTTGGCTGTCTTCCATATCTTCTCTTCTGGGAAGTTTTGCAGATGCTACACATTCATTCTCTGGATTTGAGTTCTCATCATCAGGGTCAAGATTTCTTTCTAAGCCAAATCTGAGCTCATCACTGTTAGCACTAATTGGGCTCTCTTCTTTCCAAGAAGGATTTTCTTTTTGTTCACTTGCCACATTTGCATCGCCTCTATCTGTTAATTAAAAAAAAAAGGGGGGGGGGGGGAGAGGCCATAAAAGAACTACCAACATTGGAACCATCATACAATAGCACTCTGAAACTTTGTTTAAAAAGCAAACAAAAATGAGAACTTAAGCACTCAGATGTTTCCAACTGATTTCACATTTACGGAGTTGATACTTTAAAAGCTATATTATCTAGATTTATAAGTAAAGGCAGGGAAGTTTCAATTTCATCTGAAAAAGAGTACACTAATCCTAGATAATTCAGAGGGTATCTGAAGGAAGTCTGTTTTTCAATATTTCATCATATACACAGCCCTGTATACCACTGTGGGAGGCATGTCAAGAGACATTTGTTTTTAGTCCACTGTCAAAACACCAAAGCAATTCTACAAGGTAAACACCAGTTAACATACAGTGCTAGTATTTTAATTCAATTGATATTATTGTCTAATTCTCATTAGTCTCCAACATCACTACTCCTAGGCTCTTATATGCTTTTGATAATGTCTAAGTTGTTTTACAATATAAGATTATTGCCCAAATATAAACAAAGGTTATAGGTTTAAAAGTATATGAATTTTGAATACTTCTTAATATTACCAAGGTTTTTAATTGGCATTAAGCTGAAAGTCAGATCAAATCAATAGACTGAACCTAGCATGGCACATATAAGATCATATTCAAGAACCAAAGTGATAGTATCCTCTTCATTAGATAGTAAAATCCTCTATTTCACACTGGGAGAGAAGGCACCAGATCTGAGGTTCCAGCAGGGTTTCTCAGCCTTAGAACTATTTACATTTTGGCACTGGGCAATTCTTATTTTGGGGAGCTACCCTGTGCGTTGTGTCAAATTTGGCAGCATCCCTGGCCTCTGCCCACTAGATCTAGTCACACCCATGCCTCCCTCTGTGACAACCAAAAATATCTCCAGCTATTGTCAAATGTCCCTAGAGTGGGGGAGAGCAAAACTGTCCCCAGTTGAGAACTATTTGGTTAGAATATAAAATATTTCTTTTTGCTATTTTTTTTTACACATCTATATAGATAGAGAGGGCTTCCCTCATAACTCAGTTGTTAAATAATCTGCCTGCAATGCAGGAGACCCCAGTTGGATTCTTGGGTCGGGAAGATCTGCTGGAGAAGAGATAGTCTACCCACTTCAGTATTCTTGGGCTTCCCTTGTGGCTCAACTGATAAAGAATCCACCTGGAAAATGGGAGACCTGGGTTCCATCCCTGGGTTGGGAAGATCACCTCCATTCCAGTATTCTGACTTGGATATTTCCATGGACTCTATAGTCCATGGGGTTTCAAAGAGTCTGACAGGACGGAGTGACTTTCACTTTCATAGATAGAGAAAATAATTCGGGACACAGGAGGAACGTTCCATTGAGGTACAAAACCAAAAACCAAACAAAAACCAATAGTCTACCTCACACTGTTTCCCAGTTAAAACAACCCAAATGTGAATCAGGAAAAAAAGAACCTACCCTGGCGTTCTCACCGCAAACCAAGTCAATGTCAGTTCTTTTTAATGAGAAGTTCCTTACCTAATAACTTATGCCACTTCTTTATAATTTACTATTTACTATTATGAAGTGATTATCTAATACTATGAAGTTCCTTTTTCATCCCATCCTGTTCCCTCCAAAGAGAAATATACCTGGATTTTCATCTGAGTTTTGTCGTAGGTTTTCTTTCATTAATTGCAGTCTCTGCAACAACTCTTCTTCTGTACTTTCACCTAGGGGGCCGAGCAAATTGTTGTCCCTCATAAGTATGTAATCTTCTTCACTCAGATCACTTACGAATCTGAAGTAATCATCTTCTCGAGCTTTTCGGTCTATCTGATCTCTGCGTCGGACCGAAACTCTGTCTTCTTCATCGTCGGAATCTGAGCTTTCCATCTTGATGAACAAGTGGAAAATTACCTGAATTTCATGACATAGTGCTGAAACGCAACAACCACAGTCAAGTTCGCTTCAGCTTCTACTTCCGCCTGGGAGCGACCGGAACACGTTCAGTCAGATAACGGTCCGGCTTGGTTCCCCGCTACTCCGCTATGGCACCTCAGCTCTGTAGTCTCTGGTGAGGCAATAGTTGAGATCCGCCTCTATCTCTTAACTTGCTGACGCCTTGCCTAGGCATCCATTGTCTTCCTTATGTAACTGAGTAGGGGCTGGATTCAGGTTGGGTTTCGTTTCGATCAAAAGCAGCCAGTATTTCTGAGGGTTTATAATGTACCAAGCACCATCCTTAAACTCTTCCCCCGCACCCCCGCCCCCCACCCCGCCGCAGCCTGTTCTCAGGCTTTCAGAAGGCATTTCATTCGCTACATTTTACATGACACCGGCTTCAAAATGCCACGCCAAGTCAGTCTCCTTAAATGTAGCATTCCTCATTTCCAGGTGCCGCGGGACCGCTGCCTTTTCTCCTCAAGAATTGCTCAGACCATAGACCCTCACTAAGAAAGTAGTTCAGAGTTTTTGATAATTCACCAGGGTTTTAGTTGACTCTCTTCAATGTGTCCTCTCCCTTTTAACTCTTAATTGTTTCGTCTTGGTTATAAGACCCCTCAATCCTGTTTCAAACAAACAGAAAACACAAAACTTGGGCAGGCTTTTCTGCTCATCCAGGGAATTTCTTCTCCACAAAAGCTTCCGTTTCATTTTTGTCCTTGTGTCTCTTGCAAACGAAACTAGCCAGATTATCACAGGAACTTTAAAAAATGGATCCCTAATAGTTATTTTTCCTACGGTATTGAGTACCAACTTTGCTGATTTTGTTCCATGTATCTTAGTGTAACCCGGATGGCTGTATTTATTGGTGAAAATAAACGAACACTTATTTGTAATGCTACCTGACGGAGACCTCTGCGAATTTCTGGACTCGTTAATACTATCAGTCCCACTTAACACTTGTTTGAGATTTTCTTTCAAATTATTCATGTAAAGACAAGATTTGGCTACTGAATTTGAGATTATTTAATTTGTCTTATTTAATAATTAATCCATCCAACATAAACTGGGTCCGTTTTTGTCCTAGCTCTACAGATATGTCAATTGTTGAAGCAGTTTGTACTCCCAAGTCAGTAGGAAACACCATCTGCAAACTATCACAATACAGTATATTTTAGAATAGATTTATATATGTCTTATTGTGTAAGTACAGAGACTTGTGCAACACTTATTTAATGGGCATTTCACAGAGGTATTATGTTTAAATCTGAATCTTTAAATATAGTTATCAGTTTCTATAGATGGAAAATGGCAGTTATGTGTTGGTAGAGAAAGGCTCTGTCAGAAAAAGTAGACTTGAAAGACCTTGGCTTATTTGGGCATCTGTGGCCACAATTTTGGTGTAGGGGTGGAAATACAGAATTAATCTCAGAAAGGATAACTGACACAAGCTGTAAATAGAGTTTTGATTTTTTCAAATGTAAGAAATAGGATACTGATTAAGATGTTTTGGTATATTTTGAGATCAAGTAGTGAATTTTATTTTCGCTTGCTTAGTGTCCACCCGTAACAACTCGTGCTGATAGCATCCTGATTTTCGTGGTGGAAAAACTCATTCTACAGCATTAGTCCAGTTGATTTAGGTTTAGCTGAATTCACTACCATGGCTAAAGGAAAGGATATATGATACAGCCATGTCCCATCAGCATGTCTCAAATTGGTAATGGTAATTGGTCAAAGCATGAGCATGTGAACAAAAGTATGTTTAAGAGCTAAATCTGAAATGTTAGCTAGATCTGGTGAAAATGAGAAATTCTTTTCCACTGAGGTTACTAAGCTGGTAAGATACAAACCTAAAGATGCTTGTGGCTATGTTATATACAGAGAATGAGAAAAATTGGCATAAATAGAGGAAAGCAAAGATGGAGAAAGAACAAGATATTTGAGAAAGAAAAAAATTGAGAAGTACCTGAAGCTATATTTGCCTTAGGACTTTTAGACCTTTAAAACAATGTATTTCATTTGTAAAACTATAAGCTTATGATTGGAAGGCTGATAATAGTTGTCATAGGAGAGTGATATGAGTGTTGATGATATAGTAGTAGTTGTTGTTATGTCGTTCAGTCGTGTCCAACTCGTTGTGACCCCATGGCCTGCAGCATGCCAGGCTTCCCTGTACTTAACCATTTACCAGAGCTTGCTCAAATTCATGTCCATAGAGCTGGTAATGTAGTTAGATGTCAAAAAGTAATTTGATAGAGGGGAGGTGGTCAGGCAATGAGTGAAATAGGTGTGGGAAATTAGTACAAACTTCCAGTTGTAAAATAAAGGAGTGAAAAGCATGAAATGTACAGTGTGGAGAATATAGGCAATAGCAATGTAATATTTTTGTAGGATGACAGATGGTAACTAGGCTTGTGATCACTTTATAATATACAGAAATATCTAATCACTATGTTGTGCACCAGAGACAGTGTTGTAGTGTTGTAGGCCAAGTATACTTCAAAAGACCAACAAACAAACTCATAGAAAAAAAGATAAGATTTGTGGTTACCAGAGGTTGGTGGGGGGGTTGGATGAAGGTGGTCAAAATGTGCATTCTTCTAGTTACAGGATAAATAATATAGGAATGTTATATACATTAATCATGTTGTATATGAAAGATGTTGAGTAAATCCTAAGAGTTCTCATCACAAGGAAAAAAACATTATTTCTCATTTATTTTGTCTCTATATGAGGTGATAGATGTTTGCTAAATTTTTCATGGTTATCACTTCATGATGTATGTAAGTGTAGGAGAACAAAACTTGCAACCCCAAAATGTTTCTTTGGCATGAAGATTATCTCAAGCTGGAGAAAGAAAAAATTTAGGTCCAAAAGTCTCAGGAAGAAATTTTGACCTTGCTTCTAACTGCCTAAAAATTTTAGATAAAAGGCCTATTCCCCAATAGAGCTATCAGCAGAGATATCTATAAAGAATATGGCTAGTTGTGGTGGGGAAAACACAGCAGGGCCTAGAGATCTAAGGCAGTTCTGTGTCCTATTGTCTACATGGTCCATTTGCCAAACATTTCCTTTGCTGTCGTCATATGAATCACTTTGCTTTCCTTTGAAGTCTCAAATACTATCTATGACATCCTCTTTTGTCTTTAGTTAAAGATGGTATTTAAGTTGAGGGTTTCAGCCATAGTTTTTAAACTTTGATTTTTTTTTTCCAGTTAATTTGTCTCATGACGTTTTACTTCTTAGACTAACTGGAAGAATCTAGATAGGTAAGGGAAAATTTCTTACTGCCCAACATAATTCAAATCATTATGCTGTGTGCCTTTAACTTAGTCTTAAATATCAATGTCAATTATATCTCTAAAACCTGGTATAGAAAACAAATAATTTATAATTAAGTTGCCAAGTAAAACTTATTTGCTTTTGTCCAGCCTATAAAATTAATATGTTCATATAATATGAATTTAATTAGATTTAGTTTTTATGAAAAAAATAAGAAAAGAGAATATTTCTGTCATTCATTAGTTTAATAAGTATTTATTAGGCATTGAAATTGTGTAAAGTTGAAAGAAATGAGCAATCATTTTCATTTGATTATGTGTAAAATGTAGTTATGACATATAAATATAATGTTAATATTGTGGGTAAATTTCTTGTATCTTTGTACCATGAGATCCTCTCAAAATGCCCTTACATGCATTTCATTTATTATACCGTGTATTCTGATACCTTGGCCCAGTAATCCTCATTTAATTCTTATATGAAGAGAAAATATGCTGAGGTGACATATCAGTGAGTGTTTGGTTTATATTAAGAAACAGAATGGCCCTGGTGGGAACTAAAATGTCTTTCACTGATATCTTAATAAAGAGTAAGATAATGTTATGTGACCAGTTAGCTCCCTCGTGGGATTTTAAGGATGCCTAAGTCAAGAGATATCTTGTGCAACAGGCAAATTTGGCCTTGGAGTACAAAATGAAGCAGGGGAAATGTTAACAGAGTTTTGCCAAGAGAACACACTGCTCATAGCAAACACCCTCTTCCAACAACACAAGTGATGACTCTACACATGGACATCACCATATGGTCTATACCGAAATCAGATTGATCTTTGTAGCCAAATATGGAGAAGCTCTATACAGTCAGCAAAAGCAAACCAGAGCTGACTGTGGCTGAGATCATGAACTCACTGCAAAATTCAGACTTAAATTGAAGAAAGTAGGGAAAACCACTAGACCACTCAGGTATGAAAGTGAAAGTCGCTCAGTGGTGTCTGATTCTTTGCAACCCCGTGGACTATGTACTCCATGGAATTCTCCAGGCCAGGATACTGGACAGATAGCCTTTCCCTTCTCCAGGGGATTTTCCCAACCCAGGGACTGAACCCAGGTCTTCCGTATCGCAGGTGGTTTCTTTACCAGTTGAGCCACAAGGGATGCCCAAGAATACTGGAGTGGGTACTGAAGAAGACTATCCCTTCTCCAGCAGATCTTCCAAACCCAGGAATTGAACGAGGGTCTCCTGCATTGCAGGCAGATTCTTTACCAACTGAGCTATCAGGGAAGCCCAACCATTCATGTATGACCTAAATCAAATCCCTTACTGTAATACAGTGGAAGTGACAAATAGATTCAAGGGCCCATTCAGGTATGACCTAAATCAAATCCCTTACGATTATACAGTGGAAGTACAAATAGATTCAAGGGATTAGATCTGATAGAGTGCCCGCGGAACTATGGACAGAGGTTTGTGACTTTGTACAGGAGGCAGTGATCAAGACCATCCCCAAGAAAAAGAAATGTAAAAAGGCAAAATGGTTGTCTGAGGGGCCTTACAAATAGGTGAGTTAAGAAGAGAAGCTAAAGGCAAAGGAGAAAAAGGAAGAAATACCCATCTGAGTGCAGAGTTCCAAAGAATAGCAAGGAGAGATAAGAAAGCCTTCCTCCATGATCAATGCAAGGAAATAGAGAAATACAATAGAATGGGAAAGATTAGAGATCTCTTCAAGAAAATTAGAGATACCGAGGGAACATTTCATGCAGAGATCGACACACTAAAGGACAGAAATGGTATGGACCTAAGAGAAGCAGAAGATATTAAGAAGAGGTGGGGAAAATGCACAGAAGAACTATACAAAAAAGATCTTCATGACTTAGATCAGCATGATGCTGTGATCACTGACCTAGGGCCAGACATCCTGGAATGCGAAGTCAAGTGGGCCTTAGGAAGCATCACTATGGACAAAGCTAGTGGAGGTGATGGTATACCAGCTGAGCTTCTTCAAATCCTAAAAGATGATGCTGTTAAAGTGCCACACTCAATATGCCAGCAAATTTGAAAAAATCAGTAGTGGCCACAGGTCATATTTCATTCCAGTCCCAAAGAAAGGCACTGCCAAAGAACGTTCAAACTACTGCACATCAGTGTTTTATAGTTTTCTATGTATAGGTCCTTTGTTTCTTTAGGTAGATATACTCCTAAGTGTTTTATTCTTTTTGTTGCAATGGTGAATGGTATTGTTTCCTTAATTTCTCTTTCTGTTTTTTCATTGTTAGTATATAGGAATGCAAGGGATTTCTGTGTGTTAATTTTATATCCTGCAACTTTACTATATTCATTGATTAGCTCTAGTAATTTTCTGGTAGAGTCTTTAGGGTTTTCTATGTAGAGGATCATGTCATCTGCAAACAGTGAGAGTTTTACTTCTTCTTTTCCTATCTGGATTCCTTTTACTTCTTTTTCTGCTCTGATTGCTGTGGCCAGAACTTCCAACACTATGTTGAATAGTAGTGGTAAGAGTGGGCACCCTTGTCTTGTTCCTGATTTCAGGGGAAATGCCTTCAATTTTTCACCATTGAGGGTGATGCTTGCTGTGGGATTGTCATATATAGCTTTTATTATGTTGAGGTATGTTCCTTCTATTCCCGCTTTTTGGAGAGTTTTAATCATAAATGAGTGTTGAATTTTGTCAAAGGCTTTCTCTGCATCTATTGATATAATCATATGGTTTTTATCTTTCAGTATGTTAATGTGGACTATGACATTGATTGATTTGCGGATATTAAAGAATCCTTGCATTCCTGGGATAAAGCCCACTTGGTCATGGTGTATGATTTTTTTAATATGTTGTTGGATTCTGTTTGCTAGAATTTTGTTAAGGATTTTTGCATCTATGTTCATCAGTGATATTGGCCTGTAGTTTTCTTTTTTTGTGGCATCTTTGTCTGGTTTTGGAATTAGGGTGATGGTGGCCTCATAGAATGAGTTTGGAAGCTTACCTTCTTCTGCAATTTTCTGGAAGAGTTTGAGTAAGATAGGTGTTAGCTCTTCTCTAAATTTTTGGTAGAATTCAGCTGTGAAGCCATCTGATCCTGAGCTTTTGTTTGCTGGAAGATTTTTGATGACAGTTTCGATTTCCTTGCTTGTGATGGGTCTGTTAAGATCTTCTATTTCTTCCTGGTTCAGTTTTGGAAAGTTATACTTTTCTAAGAATTCGTCCATTTCATCCAAGTTGTCCATTTTATTGGCATAGAGCTGCTGGTAGTAGTCTCTTATGATCCTTTGTATTTCAGTGTTGTCTGTTGTGATCTCTCCATTTTCATTTCTAATTTTGTTGATTTGGTTCTTCTCTCTTTGTTTCTTAATGAGTCTTGCTAATGGTTTGTCAATTTTGTTTATTTTTTCCAAAAACCAGCTTTTAGCTTTGTTGGTTTTTGCTATGGTCTCTTTAGTTTCTTTTGCATTTATTTCTGCCCTAATTTTTAAGATTTCTTTCCTTCTACTAATCCTGGGGTTCTTCATTTCTTCCTTCTCTAATTACTTTAGGTGTAGAGTTAGGTTATTTATTTAACTTTTTTCTTGTTTCTTGAGGTAAGCCTGTAATGCTATGAACCTTCCCCTTAGCACTGCTTTTACAGTGTCCTATAGGTTTTGGGTTATTGTGTTTTCATTTTCATTCATTTCTATGCATATTTTGATTTCTTTTTTGATTTCTTCTATGATTTGTTGGTTATTCTGAAGCGTGTTATTTAGCCTCCATATGTTCGAATTTTTAACAATTTTTTCCATGTAATTGAGATCTAATCTTACTGCACTGTCGTCAGAAAAGATGACTGGAATGATTTCATTTTTTTTGAATTTTCCAAGACTAGATTTATGCCCCAGGATGTGACCTATTCTAGAGAAGGTTCCATGTGCACTTGAGAAGAAGGCGAAGTTGATTGTTTTGGCGTGAAATGACCTACAGATATCAATTAGGTCTAGCTGGTCCATTGTGTCGTTTAAAGTTTGTGTTTCCTTGTTAATTTTCTTTTTAGTTCATCTATCCATAGTTGTGAGTGGGGTATTAAAGTCTCCCACTATTATTGTGTTACTATTAATTTCCTCTTTCATACTCATTAGGGTTTGCCTTACATATTGTGGTGCTCCTATGTTGGGTGCGTATATATTTATAATTGTTATATCTTCTTCTTGGATTGATCCTTTGATCATTATGTAGTGGCCTTCTTTGTCTCTTTTCACATCAAAGTAATGTTGAGAAAGAAGATTGGAACTGAACAAATCAACCTGCCTGAATTTAGGCTCTACTACAAAGCCACAGTCATCAAGACAGTATGCTACTGACACAAAGACAGATATATAGATCAATGGAACAGAATAGAAAGCCCAGAGATAAATCCACGAACCTATGGACACCTTATCTTCGACAAAGGAGGCAAGGATATTCAATGGAAAAAAGACAACCTCTTTAACAAGTGGTGCTGGGAAAACTGGTCAACCACTTGTAAAAGAATGAATCTAGAACACTTTGTAACACCATACACAAAAATAAATTCAAAATGGATTAAAGATCTAAATGTAAGGCCAGAAACTATAAAACTGCAAGAGGAGAACATAGGCAAAACACTCTCTGACGTGAATCACAGCAGGATCCTCTATGACCCACCTCCCAGAATATTGGAAATAAAAGCAAAAATAAACAAATGGGACCTAATGAAACTTAAAAGCTTTTGCACAACAAAGGAAAGTATAAGCAAGGTGAAAAGACAGCCCTCAGATTGGGAGAAAATAATAGCAAACAAAGCTACAGACAATGGATTAATCTTAAAAATATACAAGCAACTCCTGCAGCTAAATTCCAGAAAAATAAATAACCCAATCAAAAAATTGGGCCAAAGAACTAAACAGACATTTCCCCAAAGAAAACATACAGATGGCTAACAAACACATGAAAAGATGCTCAACATCACTCATTATCAGAGAAATGCAAATCAAAACCACAATGAGGTACCATTACATGCCAGTCAGGATGGCTGCTATCCAAAACTCTACAAGCAATAAATGCTGGAGAGGGTGTGGAGAAAAGGGAACCCTCTTACACTGTTGGTGGGAATGCAAACTGGTACAGCCGCTATGGAGAACAGTGTGGAGATTTCTTAAAAAACTGGAAATAGCACTGCCATAGGACCCAGCAATCCCACTTCTGGGCATACACACTGAGGAAAACAGATCTGAAAGAGGCACGTGCACCCCAATGTTCATCTCAGCACTGTTTATAATAGCCAAGACATGGAAGCAACCTAGATGTCCATCAGCAGACGAATGGATAAGGAAGCTGTGGTACATATACACCATGGAATATTACTCAGCCGTTAAGAAGAATTCACTTGAATCAGTTCTAATGAGATGGATGAAACTGGAGCCCATTATACAGAGTGAAGGAAGCCAGAGAGATAAAGAACATTACAGCATTCTAACACATATATATGGAATTTAGAAAGATGGTAATGATAACCCTATATGCAAAACAGAAAAAGAGACACAGATGTACAGAACAGACTTCTGGACTCTGTGGGAGAAGGCGAGGGTGGGATATTTCAAGAGAACAGCATCGAAACATGTATATTATCTATGGTGAAACAGATCACCAGCCCACGTTGGATGCATGCCACAAGTGCTCAGGCCTGGTGCACTGGGAAGATCCAGAGGAATCGGGTGGAGAGGGAGGTGGGAGGGGGGATCGGGATCGGGAGTACATTTAACTCCATGGCTGATTCATGTCAATGTATGACAAGACCCACTTCTATATTGTAATTAGCCTCCAACTAATGAAAATAAATGGAAAAAAAATAAAATATGTTTCAGATTAAAAAAAAAATAAAGTCAATATACTGAGGCATTCAGTATACAGGAAAGAGGACTGGCTTGAGGATTTAGAGACCTGGGTTGAAGTCTAATCATTAATCCATTATTCACCCAAATACTTACTCTTCCTAGACTCCGGTTTCTTAAATTCTAATATGTGAAAATTGAATCTATTTTTCATGGTTTAATTTAGTAAGTTTCTCAGACAAAGAGAATTGGGCAGTGAGAATTGAAAATGAGGCAGCAAAAGACACATATTTTATTATCTCACTTTATGTGGAATCTTAAAAAAAGAGAAAAGACAAAGCCAAAATACCAAGGTCTTTGGAAAAGAGCTCAGACTAGTGTTTACCATAGGTAGGGGAAGAGGGGTGGGGAATTAGAGCTATGTGTTCAAAAGGTACAAACTTCCAATTATAAGAAAAGTAAGTACTAGGGATGTAATGTACAACATGCCTATAGCTACCACTGCTGTGTGGTATATAGGAAAGGTGTTAAGAAAGTAAATTCTAAGTATTCCCATCACGAGGAGCAATTATTTTCCTTTCTTTTCTTCTTTCTTTTGTTTTTGTTGTATGTATATGAGGAGATGTATGTTAGCTGGACCTCTTGTGGTAATCATTTCTTGAGATATATAAATCAAACCATCATTCTGCATGTCTTAAGCTTATACAGGGATGTATGTCAATTATTTTTCAATAAAACTGGAAAAGAAAAAAAGAAAAAATAATGTCTGAAACAGAGTGTCACATTGGCCACTATAAATTAAAGAGGAGAGGTTGAGTGGGGCTACAGTTAGGACCAATAATGCTGAGATGAATTCCAAAGTCAAGCTAGAGTTAACTGTCTCCCATAATATTCACTCAAAACCAGTAAGTTACAATAGAGTGTTGAGCCAAAGAAGACAATTCTAAAAGATTCAGAGCAGAGCCACAGTAAAGTCATACCCAGCTTGGGGATCAAAGCCATAAGGTAGTAGCAGATGTGTGTGACATTGATTTTAACTTGCTAAATTATATTTATACCTTGGATCTCTAAAAGTTGATACTCAATTGTTTTGATATCTTTGTTTATAACACATGTGAGATGTATGACCTCAGTTATCTTTTCTGCTTCCTACTTTTATGAGTGAGAATATAATCACAACAAATTTTTTAAAACACCAGGAAAAATGCTTGCTCAGAAAAATACAGTACATACATAAACAAAAAGATGTAGCATGTTACTAGCACTTAGCAAACAACAAATTCTTAGCATCTTTCCTACTTAAGTTCGTAACTGAAGGTGGTCAGATTGACAACTTTGAGTGTGAAAGGAAAAAATAAAGACACATATACTTTTCAATTCACCTGCTAGGTGTGTTCACTGTATGCTCCCTTATATATGTGAGGCCTGGGCCTGGGTGACTGCAAGTACAGTTGTCAGGGTTTTTAACAAACTGGAGAACCATTTGTTTCTGCACAGCACATTACCTTTACATAGGAGCAATCAGCGGAAAACGTCAAGTAGCCAAGCATTCTGTATTACACAACACCACCGTCACAGTTAACCATCATTGCCCAACTGTTGTACAACTGTGTCTACTGCACAAAAATACATGCAACTAGAAATATGTTTGATAAATAATTCTTTAAAACTTTATTTTCACCTTAAATTTCTCTGTATCAACACAGATCCAGATTACCATTTAAATCCCAAGGTGAGTAACACATGTACATACACTTTATATTGCTATCAAAAACCTATCCATAGGCTCTAACTGCTTTCAAAAAGAATTTGTTATTCAGATAAGATTGTTAGTTTATTTTTTTGGAATTAGGCCAAAATAAATACATATTTTAAAACCTAGAAAGAAAATACAGAGAAAATTCTCACGATAGAATTATTAATGTTCACAATGACAGTAATTGATGTTGTGTATTTAAACTGATACACTCCAATGGAAAAAACAGATCAGGTGGAGCTCAGATGATTCTGGTATAAGTCTTAATGTGATTTGTCAGGGCAGATAGAAGGAGTATGATTTGGAAGATCAATATATGATAATAATTATTACTATTAGGTTAATAATACTACTCAGCAGCTGTGTTGAGACAAATTAAGTGGCTACATAGTTTGAAAGTCAGAGTGTTAAGTTAGGTTTATGATAAAAGCCGCGTACGCTGGTAGAATGAGAGAGGGTAATATGAAGTCAAGTTAGAGCTATGAGGTGTTGGTGGTTGTTCGAACAGGAAGCATATAGTCTTCTAAGAGCTTCAGTAGCAGGAATTAGGGATTCCATTCTCAGGAAAAATGGTAGATTATAATGTCATAATAGGCCTAGAACTGAGGCATTAAGGCATTTACTTGTCTTGTTGCCGTTCAGTTGCTAAGTCATGTCCGACTCTTTGTGACCGTCTCGGGCTCATTATAATCATTTTCTGGGTACAGGATGGATCCTATAGAAGACATTGTCCTAGTTTTCTTTTGCTGCATAAGAAATCAGTACAAATGTAGTGGCTTAAAACAACACCCGTTTAGTAGCTCACAGTTCTGTAGGTTGGGATACTGCCATGCAGTGGCTTGGTTCTCTGTTCAAGGTCTTAAAGGTCTGAAATCAGCATTTAAATACTTGTAAGATAATTCTAACATCTAACTCATCCTGATTTGGCATCATTTGTCATTTCTTATTCAAGTTGTTATGTGTCAATTTGTTATGGTATGAGTAGTGATATTTTATTTGGACATTTTGTTTTTTGGACATTTTGGCTATTATATTAGGATACTTTGGTCCCCATTTAAAGTTTTGTTTTGCTTTCTCATTTTGTCAGGCCTTTCATTTTTATAGGTTTGGCACATAGTGCCAAATTTTGTGGACCATGGTTCCATGACAATCTAATTTTCAGAACCTTTATGGTACCTTTTGTGTTGTGCAGGTGGAGCTACTTCTGCCCTACTTCTACTTACTTCCATAAGTAGCTGATGCAGCTACTTCCATAAGCAGCCTCCTCATGCTGCTTCTGGAGGATTGGGCCACTTGGTGCTACTGGTGGGGGAAGGGAGTCTCTGGACCACTTGATGAGGAGTACTTCCTGTGCCAGGCACTTGTGACAGGTTCTCCCTTGACTGTAGAGAATGAAGGGTACTTCCCAGGTTGAAAACCAGCAAGTTGGCTAATGTCTCTGGATAGGGGAGAGGAGTCTCAGGCCCTTCTGAGGAGGAGAGCATTTTCCAAGTGTGAGCTTATTGGTGGGATCACTTTTTCTGGCTAAGGAGCCACTGGTGTATATGGGTGGTGAAGGGGAATCTCGGGTTGAGTGGGGAGGAAATCACTTTATCTGGGGACTTATTGTCAGCAGGGATTTCAATTGCTCCTTCTTTTAGGTTCATCAGTGCTCATTTGGTATTTGTGGGATTCCTATTTGATGTGATGGTGGAGGAGCCCATCTGAGCCGCTTCCTATTACTAAGTTGAGAGGGAATGCTGGGTTTGGGTCACATTTCTTCTTGGTAGAGGTCATAAGGTGCCCCAGCATGAAGTTGCTCAGTCATTCTAAGGGTCCCTATCCAATTCACCTTCTTCTTTAGACCTTTCAGAGCTCTTTTTTGGTTGTCTTATACTGTTTCCAGGATATATAGTTGGGCTTATAGAAAGGGAGCAGGGAAAGAGGAGCATAAACCATCTTATATGGATTAGAAGTCCTTTCTGTGCCTTTTAAGTGGTCACCTGATTGGGACAAGCTCACTCTGGATAATTTCCCAATCAACTGTGCTGTTTATCATAATCTAACAATGGGAACAATATTCCATCACATTTACAGGTCTCACACTCAAGGAGAGGGGCTACTACAAGGATCATTAGGTGTCATCATAGAATTCTGTCAACCACAGAAGGTGTATGTGAATGTACTGAAGCATTAATTAAGCAATTATCATCCTTTGGAAGACTGGAACCTGTTAGGATAGTATGAAAACCAAGTACTGTTATAATTATTCTACTCACTGTAGATGAAGTACACCTGGTATCAGAAATGCTTGATAAAAATCAGAATATTCAAACAAATTTCAGTATTAGTTAATGTCAGTTTCAGAGGTTTGACCTAAGTCTTCATGTATGGCCATGCAGCTATCTTCTGTGTGAAAAATATGCTAGCTCAAAAGTGAATTTAAAAACTTCACCACCATTCCCCATTTATATTTTGTAGTTATGTGCAAATACTGTGGCTACCAGCAAGTCACATAGGAAATAAAGGTCAGTGATGTTTCTGACTTTAAATTTTTAGAGCAGGTTTATACTTAACACAGCCTGCATTTGAACAGGTTGCACATTGTACAAAGTCATGATTGTTGCCACAATGTACTCTCACCAGGATGGAAAATGTTAAGGAAACTTTTTTGTACTGGCCAATAGGGTCTTTTGCAATAATTGGTTCTTCCCATCAGGTAGCCAAAGTATTGGAGCTTCAGCTTCAGCATCAGTCCTTCAGGTTAGATTTGGCTAATGTGGACTACTGACAAAAGATTAGAAGCCAGGAGGAAAGAAGGTAAGGGTATTCATTTCTGTGATGCACCCACTCCAAAACTTTGGATTGGCAGAGGCTGCCATTTTCTCAGCTTATAGCTCTTGCTGGGTGGACTTCTACTACACCTCTTAAGACATTTGGGGTTGCAGGAACTATCATCTCTCTATGCCCCTTCAAACCTGGGGGTTCTAATACTGGCTTCTCAGTTGCTAGCCTCTGGGTATTCATCATCTCTTGGTTTCTGTTCATTATTTTCACATTTTAGTCACCTCATTAAATGATATTCCGTCACTCTTTTAAAGTGTGCCATCAGCTTTTGGTTGGATTCTGACTAATACATTGGTAGTGGGGAATAGGAGAAACGTTAAGGTAGTATTGGGGAGGGTGGGGTAAACTGCTGGAGAAGGGATAAATGGAAGAGATAAACTGGATAAGGGATAAACTGGAAGAGAAGGGTTTCAAAGCTTTTTATGGCATTCTGTGAATATAACATGACTTTTTTATGTGAATGACTCTAATGCAGTCTTAAATTGCTTCTGAGTTATTTAGTGGGTTCTTGTTTCTTTGCATGAACAACCAGGATTGAACACGGCCAAGAGATATCTGGGATTTATATGACTAGAAGATACTACTAGGATCTATCTGGATTGATTATATCATATTAGAACATTTTTGTCATGGCATCAGGAATATCGCAACCCAGTGCACATACTACATTTCTATTGAAATTCAATGCACTGCTATGGTGTGTAACTCATTTTTATTGTCAGATAGGATAACACTGTTTGACTTTTTAATATTTCCTTTTATTATGAAACAGAAATTGGGGAAAGCCCAATAATTTCTTCAGGAACAAGTAATTCAGTTCCAATTGTTACATATAGATTCAGATAGTTATACTTCAACATAAATAACTCTAAAAGTGGACATAAGGCAGCTGACTGGTTTTTTTTTTTTTATCATTATAACACTTTATATATCCGAGAATTCAGATCTCACATATAATTATCTGCCTCAGGTGGATCCACAACTGGCCCACGACAAATAGGGCAGCTTGAATGTTCTTCCAGCCATCGATCGATGCAGGCAGAATGGTATTCATGGGAACATGGAAGGATGCGTAGCATGTTGCCTGCAGTGTATTCTGTGATGCAAATGGTACACACTTCATGTGAATCATTCTCTGCAAAATATCTTAAAGGCAAGTTGTCAATCTGTGTTGTCGTAAGGCCTGTAGTTTGGTGTGGGTCTGCTTCATTTAATAAGAGAAACTCATCCAGGCTAATGGAGGACCCAGAGTCACTGTCATCAAGTATTATTGGGGTCATTCGTCCACGTTCTTGCCCAGTCTCTGATAAGCCTGTTGATAAGATTCTTTCTTCATTCTCTACCAAGATCAGAGAGCTAGTTTCTGAATCTTCATCATTTGAGCTAGAAATTAAGATAGGACTGGATGCAGAACTAGAAATTGAATAGGGGCTTGAGTCTGAGATCACTATTAAACTTAAATCAGGATTATATCTAGCATTTGAAGCAGAACCAGGTCGACTCTCACTACCACTGGGTCCATGTCTTTCATTTGGTGATTCTGCCCTTTCTATGTTTTCACTTGGAGGTGAGACACTATGCTCTAAATTACTGTCACTGTCCATAAGATTACTTGAGTAACTAAATCCTATCATTGTCTGCCATGATATACTCGGAAATGAAACAGTTGTTATATTTAAAATTCTATGAACGGGATTTCTGATGGTATTGACAGAAGCACTCTCATTGCCCTCATCAGAATATGAAAGCATAGGCTGAAGTACTTCTTCCTCACTTTCTGAAGTGGTAGTGATGTTCAGTGAGTCAGATGTTAACTGAGTTCTACTAATTCTGCTGTCTATCAGAGAACATGCTGGACAATGAACTCGTTCTACTTCAAGATTGAAGGGTGTGGTTAGATTTGTTTCCATCACTTCCCAAGATTCACTACTGCATGTTGTATCTGAATCACATTCTTCATGAGCAGCATTCCTAGTTTTAGAAGTTTCAGTAAGATCCCTATTTTGCAACTCATGTCCAGGCATTTGCTGCCTCAATGTTTCTTCATGCCCAGTTCTAGAAAATGTCTCATTCTCACATATGAGAGGTTCTTTAAAAGTCTGAGATGGTATATCTTCATTAATACTTGGAAAAAATTCCCACCGTGAATGTGGAGGTGACCAACTGTCAGTCCTTGCTCTGGTTCTCCGATAGACTGGGCTCCTACTTCTTAGTCTTCTCTGACTTCTAGTCAGTGGGACTTCCATTAATGTTTCCATTGTATCTTGTTCTGATGCAGATGGTGTTGTAAATAGTGGCTCAGACTGTGGATTTTCCACTTGTCTTTGGCTGTCTTCCGTATCTTCTCTCCTGGGAAATTTTGCAGATGCTACACATTCATCCTCTGGATTTGAGTTTTCATCATCAGGGTCAAGATTTCTTTCTAAGCCAAATCTGAGCTCATCACTATTAGCGCTACTTTGGCTGTCTTCTCCCCAAGACAGACATTCTTTTTGCTCACTTGTCACATTTTCAGTTTGTCCGGAAGTAGTAAGGCAGTCTAGTACAGAGTCATCACTGGATGTATCATCTGAAGCATGTCTCTCTGTTAATTAAAAAAGGGGGGGAGGGGCCATAAAAGAACTACCAAAATTGGAACCATCATAAAGTAGCACTCTGAAACTTGGCTTAAAAAGCAAACAAAAATGAGAACTTAAACACTCAGATGTTTTCAACTGATTTCATATTTACAGAGTTGATACTTTAAAAGCTATATTATCTAGATTTATAAGTAAAGGCAGGGAAGTTTCAATTTCATCTGAAAAAGAGTACACTAATCCTAGATAAATTCAGAGGGTATCTGAAGGAAGTCTGTTTTTCAATATTTCGTCATATACACAGCCCTGTATACCACTGTGGGAGGCATGTCAAGAGACATTTTTTTTTCAGTCCACTGTCAAAACACCAAAGCAATTCTACAAGGTAAACACCAGTTAACATACAGTGCTGGTATTTTACTTCAATTGATATTATTGTCTAATTCTCATTAGTCTCCAACATCACTACTCCTAGGCTCTTATATGCTTTTGATAATGTCTAAGTTGTTTTACAATATAAGATTATTGCCCAAATATAAACAAAGGTTATAGGTTTAAAAGTATATGAATTTTGAATACTTCTTAATATTACCAAGGTTTTTAATTGGCATTAAGCTGAAAGTCAGATGAAATGAATAGACTGAACCTAGCATGGCACATATAAGACCATATTCAAGAACCAAAGTGATAGTATCTTCTTCATTAGATAGTAAAATCCTCTACTTCACACTGGGAGAGAAGGCACCAGATCTGAGGTTCCAGCAGGGTTTCTCAGCCTTAAAACTATTTACATTTTGGCACTGGGCAATTCTTTTCAATTTTGGGGAGCTACCCTGTGCGTTGTGTCAAATTTGGCAGCATCCCTGGCCTCTGCCCACTAGATCTAGTAACACCCATGCCTCCCTCTGTGACAACCAAAAATATCTCCAGCTATTGTCAAATGTCCCTAGAGTGGGGGAGAGCAAAACTGTCCCCAGTTGAGAACTATTTGGTTAGAATATAAAATATTTCTTTTTGCTATTTTTTTTTTTTACACATTTACATAGATAGAGAGGGCTTCCCTCATAACTCATGGTAAATAATCTGCCTGCAATGCAGGAGACCCCAGTTGGATTCCTGGGTTGGGAAGATCTGCTGGAGAAGAGATAGTCTACCCACTTCAGTATTCTTGGGCTTCCCTTGTGGCTCAACTGATAAAGAATCCACCTGGAAAATGGGAGACCTGGGTTCCATCCCTGGGTTGGGAAGATCACCTCCATTCTAGTATTCTGACTTGGATATTTCCATGGACTCTATAGTCCATGGGGTTTCAAAGAGTCTGACAGGACGGAGTGACTTTCACTTTCATAGATAGAGCAAATAATTTGGGACACAGGAGGAACGTTCCATTGAGGTACAAAACCAAAAACCAAACAAAAACCAATAGTCTACCTCACACTGTTTCCCAGTTAAAACAACCCAAATGTGAATCAGGAAAAAAAGAACCTACCCTGGCATTCTCACCGCAAACCAAGTCAATGTCAGTTCTTTTTAATGAGAAGTTCCTTACCTAATAACTTATGCCACCTCTTTATAATTTACTATTTACTATTATGAAGTGATTATCTAATACTATGAAGTTCCTTTTTCATCCCATCCTGTTCCCTCCAAAGAGAAATATACCTGGATTTTCATCTGAGTTTTGTCGTAGGTTTTCTTTCATTAATTGCAGTCTCTGCAACAACTCTTCTTCTGTACTTTCACCTAGGGGGCCGAGCAAATTGTTGTCCCTCATAAGTATGTAATCTTCTTCACTCAGATCACTTACGAATCTGAAGTAATCATCTTCTCGAGCTTTTCGGTCTATCTGATCTCTGCGTCGGACCGAAACTCTGTCTTCTTCATCGTCGGAATCTGAGCTTTCCATCTCGATGAACAAGTGTAAAATTATGTGAATTTCATGACATAGTGCTGAAACGCTAAAACCTTAGTCAAATTGTATTTAGTTCATGCTTCCACCCGGGAGTGACCGGAACACACTCGGTCAGACCGTCAGCCTAAGTTCCCCGCAGCTCTGCTACTCGGCTATGGCACCTCAGCTCTGTACTCTCTGGTGAGGCAACAGTTGACATCCGCCTCTACATCCTAACTTGCTTAGGCGTTGCCTAGGCAACCATTGTCTTCTGTAAGGAACTGAGTAGGGGCTGGATTCAGGTTGGGTTTCATTTCATTCAAAAGCAGCCAGTATTTCTGAGGGTTTATAATGTACCAAGCACCATCCTTAAACTCTTCCCCTTCCCCCCTAGCTCTGCCCCGCCGCAGCCTGTTCTCAGGCTTTCAGAAGGCATTTTCATTCGCTACATTTTACATGACACCAGCTTCAAAATGCCACGCCAAGTCAGTCTCCTTAAATGTAGCATTCCTCCTTTCCAGGTGCCGGGGCACCGCTGCCCTTTCTCCTCATGAATTGCTCAGACCGTAGACTCTCACTAAGAAAGTAGTTCAGAGTTTTTGATAATTCACCAGGGTTTTAGTTGACTCTCTTCAATGTGTCCTCTCCCTTTTAGCTCTTAATGGCTTCATCTTGATTATAAGACCCCTCAATCCTGTTTCAAAAGATCAAAAAACACCAAAATTTGGGCAGGCTTTTCTGCTCATCCAGGGAATTTCTTCTCCACAAAAGCATTCGATTTCATTTTTGTCCTTGTGTCTCTTGCAAACAAAACTAGTCAGACTATCACAGGAACTTTAAAAAATGGATACGTAATATTTATTTTGCCTATGGTAATGAGTACCATCTTTGCTGATTTTGTCCCATGTGTCTTAGTGCAACCCGGATGTCTTTATTTACTGGTGAAAATAAACGAATGCTTATTTGTTATGCTACCTGAAGGAGACCTCTAAGAATTTCTGGACTCGTTAATACTGCAAGCCCCACTTAACACTTGTTTGAGAGTTTTTCATTCAAATTATTCATGTAAAGACAAGATTTGGCTACTGAATTTGAGATTATTTAATTTGTCTTATTTAATAATTAATCCATCCAACATAAACTGGGTCAGTTATTGTCCTAGCTCTACAGATATGTCAATTGTTGGAGCAGTTTGTATTGCCAAGTGATACAGACCAGGTGAGGCAAACACCATCTCAGCTCAGTTCAGCCGCTCAGTCATGTCCAACTCTTTGCGACCCCATGAATCACAGCACACCAGGCCTCCCTGTCCATCACCAACTCCTGGAGTCTACTCAAACTCATGCCTATCGAGTCAGTGATGCCATCCAGCCATCTCATCCTCTGTCATCCCCTTCTCCTCCTGCCCCCAATCCCTCCCAGCATCAGGGTCTTTTCCAATGCGTCAATTCTTCGCATGAGGTAGCCAAAGTACTGGTTTTAGCTTCAGCATCAGTCCTTCCAATGAACACCCAGGACTGATCTCCTTTAAGATGGACTGGTTGGATCTCCTTGCAGTCCAAGGGACTCTCAAGAGTCTTCTCCAATACCACAGTTCAAAAGCATCAATTTTTTGGTGCTCAGCTTTCTTCACAGTCCAACTCTCACATCCATACATGACCACTGGAGAAACCTTAGCTTTGACCAGACGGACCTTTGCTGCAAAGTAATGTCTCTGCTTTTTTCTTTTTTTTTTTTCCCCATTTATTTTATTTTTTTTTTAATTTTTTTTTTATTTTTATTTTTTTTTTATTAGTTGGAGGCTAATTAGTTCACAACATTTCAGTGGGTTTTGTCATACATTGATATGAATCAGCCATAGAGTTACACGCATTCCCCATTCCGATCCCCCCTCACACCTCCCTCTCCACCCGATTCCTCTGGGTCTTCCCAGTGCACCAGGCCCGAGCACTTGTCTCATGCATCCCACCTGGGCTGGTGATCTGTTTCACCATAGATAATATACATGCTGTTCTTTCGAAACATCCCACCCTCACCTTCTCCCACAGAGTTCAAAACTCTGTTCTGTACTTCTGTGTCTCTTTTTCTGTTTTGCATATAGGGTTATCGTTACCATCTTTCTAAATTCCATATATATGTGTTAGAATGCTGTAATGTTCTTTATCTTTCTGGCTTACTTCACTCTGTACAATGGTCTCCAGTTTCATCCATCTCATTAGAACTGATTCAAATGAATTCTTTTTAATGGCTGAGTAATATTCCATGGTGTATCTGTACCACAGCTTCCTTATCCATTTGCCTGCAGATGGGCATCTAGGTTGCTTCCATGTCCTGGCTATTATAAACAGTGCTAAGATGAACATTAGTGTGCACATATCTCTTTCAGATCTAGTTTCCTCAGTGTGTATGCCCAGGAGTGGGATTGCTGGGTCATATGGCATATCTATTTCCAATATTTAAAGAAATCTCCACACTGTTTTCCATAGCGGCTGTACTAGTTTGCATTCCCACCAACAGTGTAAGAGGGTTCCCTTTTCTCCACACCCTCTCCAGCATTTATTTCTTGTAGACTTTTGGATAGCAGCCATCCTGACTGGCATGTAATGGTAACTCATTGTGGTTTTGATTTGCATTTCTCTGATAATGAGTGATGTTGAGCATCTTTTCATGTGTTTGTTAGCCATCTGTATGTCTTCTTTGGAGAATTGTCTGTTTAATTCTTTGGCCCATTATTTGAATGGGTCATTATTTTTCTGGAATTTAGCTGCAGGAGTTGCTTGTATATTTTTGAGATTAATCCTTTGTCTGTAGCTTAGTTTGCTATTATTTTCTCCCAATCTGAGGGCTGTCTTTTCACCTTGCTTATAGTTTCCTTTGTTGTGCAAAAGCTTTTAAGTTTCATTAGATCCCATTTGTTTAGTTTTGCTTTTATTTCCAATATTCTGGGAAGTGGGTCATAGAGGATCCTGCTGTGATTCATGTCGGAGAGTGTTTTGCCTATGTTCTCCTCTAGGAGTTTTATAGTTTCTGTTCTTACATTTAGATCTTTAATCCATTTTGAGTTTATTTTTGTGTATGGTATTAGAAAGTGTTCTAGTTTCATTCTTTTACAAGTGGTTGACCAGTTTTCCCAGCACTACTTGTTAAAGAGTTTGTCTTTTTTCCATTGAATATCCTTGCCTCCTTTGTCAAAGATAAGTTGTCCATAGGTTCATGGATTTATCTCTGGGCTTTCTATTCTGTTCCGTTGATCTATATTTCTGTCTTTGTGCCAGTACCATACTGTCTTGATGACTGTGGCTTTGTAGTAGAGCCTGAAGTCAGGCAGGTTTATTCGTCCAGTTCCATTCTTCTTTCTCAAGATTACTTTCGCTATTCTAGGTTTTTTGTATTTCCATACAAATTGTGAAATTATTTGTTCTAGTTCTGTGAAAAATACCGTTGGTAGCTTGAAAGGAATTGCATTGAATCTATAGATTGCTTTGGGTAGAATAGCCATTTTGACAATATTGATTCTTCCAATCCATGAACACGGTATGTTTCTCCATCTGTTTGTGTCCTCTGTGATTTCTTTCATCAGAGTTTTATAGTTTTCTATGTATAGGTCTTTTGTTTCTTTAGGTAGATATACTCCTAAGTATTTTATTCTTTTTGTTGCAATGATGAATGGTATTGTTCCCTTAATTTCTCTTTCTGTTTTTTCATTCTTAGTATATAGGAATGCAAGGGATTTCTCTGTGTTAATTTTATATCCTGCAACTTTACTATATTCATTGATTAGCTCTAGTAATTTTCTGGAAGTGTCTTTAGGGTTTTCTATGTAGAGGATCATGTCATCTGCAAACAGAGAGAGTTTCACTTCTTCTTGTCCTATCTGGATTCCTTTTACTTCTTTTTCTGCTCTGATTGCTGTGGCCAAAACTTCCAACACTATGTTGAATAGTAGTGGTGAGAGTGGGCACCCTTGTCTTGTTCTTGATTTCAGGGGAAATGCTTTCAATTTTTCACCATTGAGGGTGATGCTTGCTGTGGGATTGTCATATATAGCTTTTATTATGTTGAGGTATGTTCCTTCTATTCCTGCTTTTTGGAGAGTTTTAATCATAAATGAGTGTTGAATTTTGTCAAAGGCTTTCTCTGCATCTATTGATATAATCATATGGTTTTTATCTTTCAGTATGTTAATGTGGACTATGACATTGATTGATTTGCGGATATTAAAGAATCCTTGCATTCCTGGGATAAAGCCCACTTGGTCATGGTGTATGATTTTTTTAATATGTTGTTGGATTCTGTTTGCTAGAATTTTGTTAAGGATTTTTGCATCTATGTTCATCAGTGATATTGGCCTGTAGTTTTCTTTTTTTGTGGCATCTTTGTCTGGTTTTGGAATTAGGGTGATGGTGGCCTCATAGAATGAGTTTGGAATTTCACCTTCATCTGCAATTTTCTGGAAGAGTTTGAGTAAGATAGGTGTTAGCTCTTCTCTAAATTTTTGGTAGAATTCAGCTGTGAAGCCATCTGGTCCTGGGCTTCTGTTTGCTGGAAGATTTATGATTACAGTTTCGATTTGCTAGCTTGTGATGGGTCTGTTAAGATCTTCTATTTCTTCCTGGTTCAGTTTTGGAAAGTTATACTTTTCTAAGAATGTGTCCATTTCTTCCAAGTTGCCCATTTTATTGGCATAGAGCTGCTGGTAGTAGTCTCTTATGATCCTTTGTATTTCAGTCTTGTCTGTTGTGATCTCTCCATTTTCATTTCTAATTTTGTTGATTTGGTTCTTCTCTCTTTGTTTCTTAATGAGTCTTGCTAATGGTTTGTCAATTTTGTTTATTTTTTCCAAAAAACCAGCTTTTAGCTTTGTTGATTTTTGCTATGGTCTCTTTAGTTTCTTTTGCATTTATTTCTGCCCTAATTTTAAAGATTTCTTTCCTTCTGCTAACTCTGGGGTTCTTCATTTTCTACTTCTCTAATTGCTTCAGGTGTAAAGTTAGGTTATTTATATTACTTTTTTCTTGTTTCTTGATGTTAGCCTGTAATGCTATGAACCTTCCCCTTAGCACTGCTTTTACAGTGTCCCATAGGTTTTGGGTTGCTGTGTTTTCATTTTCATTCATTTCTATGCATATTTTGATTTCTTTTTTGATTTCTTCTGTGATTTGTTGGTTATTCAGAAGCGTGTTATTTAGCCGCCATATGTTTGAATTTTTAACAATTTTTTTCCTGTAATTGAGATCTAATCTTACTGCACTGTGGTCATAAAAGATGACTGGAATGATTTCAATTTTTTTGAATTTTCCAAGACCAGATTAATGGCCCAGGATGTGATCTATTCTGGAGAAGGTTCCGTGTGCACTTGAGAAAAAGGTGAAGTTGATTGTTTTGGGGTGAAATGTCCTATAGATATCAATTAAGTCTAGCTTGTCTATTGTGTCATTCAAGGTTTGTGTTTCCTTGTTAATTTTCTGTTTAGTTGATCTATCCATAGTTGTGAGTGGGGTATTAAAGTCTCCCACTATTATTGTGTTACTATTAATTTCCTCTTTCATACTCGTTAGTGTTTGCTGTACATATTGTGGTGCTCCTATGTTGGGTGCATATATATTTATAATTGTTATATCTTCTTCTTGGATTGATCCTTTGATCATTATGTAGTGTCCTTCTTTGTCTCTTTTCACAGCCTTTATTTTAAAGTCTATTTTATCTGATATGAGTATTGCAACTCCTGCTTTCTTTTGGTCTCCGTTTGTGTGAAGTATTTTTTTCCAGCCCTTCACTTTTAGTCTGTATGTGTCTCTTGTTTTGAGGTGGGTCTCTTGTAGACAGCATATATATAGGTCTTGTTTTTGTATCCATTCAGCCAATCTTTGTCTTTTGGTTGGGGCATTCAACCCATTTACATTTAAGGTAATTATTGATAGGTATGGTCCCGTTGCCATTTACTTTGTTGTTTTGGGTTCACGTTTATACAACCTTTCTGCATTTCCTGTCTAGAGAAGATCCTTTAGCATTTGTTGAAGAGCTGGTTTGGTGGTGCTGAATTCTCTCAGCTTTTGCTTGTCTGTAAAGCTTTTGAATTCTCCTTCATATCTGAATGAGATCCTTGCTGGGTACAGTAATCTAGGTTGTAGGTTATTCTCTTTCATTACATTCAGTATGTCCTGCCATTCCCTTCTGGCCTGGAGGGTTTCTATTGATAGATCAGCTGTTATCCTTATGGGAATCCCTTTGTGTGTCATTTGTTGTTTCTCCCTTGCTGCTTTTAGTATTTGTTCTTTGTGTTTGATCTTTGTTAATTTGATTAATATGTGTCTTGGGGTGTTTTCCCTTGGGTTTACCCTGTTTGGGACTCCCTGGGTTTCTTGGGCTTGGGTGGCTAGTTCCTTCCCCATTTTAGGGAAGTTTTCAGCTATTATCTCCTCGAGTATTTTCTCATGGCCTTTCTTTTTGTCTTCTTCTTCTGGGACTCCTATGATATGAATTTTGGGGTGTTTCACATTGTCCCAGAGGTCCCTGAGGTTGTCCTCATTTCTTTTGATCCTTTTTTCTTTTTTCCTCTCTGCTTCATTTATTTCCACCATTTTATCTTCTACCTCACTTATTCTATCTTCTGTCTCCGTTAGTCTACTCTTGGTTCCCTCCCGAGTGTTTTTGATCTCATTCATTGCATTATTCATTTTTAATTGACTCTGTTTTATTTCTTCTAGGTCTTTATTAAACACTTCTTGCATCTTTTCAATCTTTGTCTCCAGGCTATTTATCTGTAACTCCATTTTGTTTTCAAGATTTTGGATCATTTTTATTATCATTATTCTAAATTCTTCTTCAGGTAGATTCCTTATCTCCTCCTCTTTTGTTTGACTTGGTGGGCATTTTTCATGTTCCTTTACCTTTTGGGTATTTCTTTGCTTTTTCATCTTGTTTAGATTGCTGTGTCTGGAATAGGGCTTCTTTCTTTCTTTTTTTTTTTGTAAGGTTATCGTGTATTGAAAATGAAAATTAAGGAGTAGTAGAGGAGTACTAGAGGACTTTAAAAGAAATAAGAGAAAAAGAAAAATAGAAAATAGAAGAGAAAAGGGAAAAAAAAGAAAGAAGGAAAAAAAAGAAAAAGAAAGAAAAAACATTTTTTTTCCTAATTAAAAAAATCGTAAAAATCTATGAAAATAAAAGTTAAGGAGTAATTTGGGAGTAATAGGGAATTTTAAAGGAAAATAAAAGAGGAAAAAAATAAAAAAAGAAAAAAAAATTTTTTTTCCTACTAAAAAAAAAAATTAAAAATATATCAAAGAATTTCTCTGGAGCTGTTGCGGTCAGTGTGGGTTAGGCTCAGTTTCAGATAGCTCCTCATTCCAGCTTACACTTCTCGGTATCTACAGGCCCCTTCCGGTGTAGTCGGTGTTTTCTACAGGGATTTAATCTGTTTCACTGGTCCCTTCTGAAGCGGTTCTCTTTGTTTATTTGGCTTCTGTTTTCAGGTCTCTTCAGAGCCTCATTTCTGCCCTGACACAGGCGACGGAGGTGGACTCTTATTCAGGTAGCTAGTTTCGTCACGGTGTGGGGAGGTGCTGGCGCTGTGGGGAGGGGCTGTCGCTGCTGTCTCCACCTGTGCTGCTCAGGCTCCTGGCTGCTCTATGTGGAGCGCGCCCCGCGCTGCCGCCTTCGGGTGTTCCACAAAAGCGCGGAACAAAAAGCTGCGCCTGCTCTTTGTGCCTTCCCCGTCAGAGTGGTCCAGGCAGCCAGGGGCTTGACGGGCGCACTCTCCCCGGGTGTGGCGCGCCCACTCCCTTCCATGGTCCCAGTCTCAGTTTCCGCCGGTGCCATTCGGGTGCGTGCGCCTTCTGCCCTCCTCGTCCCCAGCCCCAGTCCCCGCCCGCGCCGGTCGGGTGCCTGCGCCCAGTGTCTCGCCGCAACCCTCCTGGCAGATGTCGACCATCCAGAATCTCAGGAGGTCTTTGATTAGAATGTGGAGGCCTGTTTGCAGTGTGGCAGGGGATGCGGTCCTTGGGGCCGAGCCTGCCCCCTTCCCCTCCCGTCTGCCTCCTGCCTCCGGCGGGGCTGGGCCGGTCCACAGCCTGCGAGCTCTTCTCTGGACTTTCTCAGTCCCTTTGTTCTGCGGACGGCCGGCAGTGTGTTCGGGCCAGTTAATTTTCTCTCTCTCTTTTGCTGTCCCACAGTTTAAGTTGGCAACTCACAAAAGCTCCCTACGATTGTCCTCAGGGCACTCAGGCCCGAACCCACCCCAAGCAATGCTGCCCGCTCCTCTCCGTTCCGCCCCCACTTGCTGGTGGCGGATGCGGGTGTCTGGGGTACTTTTCTGCTGGGAGTTGCTTTTAGGCTCGTAATCTGTGGGTTTTATTTATTGTTTCCCTCCCAGTCAGGTTGCCCTCGGAGATTCAAACACTTCCCCCAGGCCCGCCAGTGCGAGGGTTTCCCGGTGTCTGGAAACGTCCTCTATTGAGACTCCCTTCCCGGGACAGATCTCCGTCCTTAGCTCTTTTGTCTCACTTTTTATCCTTTTTATTTTGTCCTACCTCCTTTCGAAGACAATGGGCTGCTTTTCTGTGCGCCTGATGACCTCAGCTAGCGATCAGAAGTTGTTTTGTGAAGTTTGCTCTGTGTTCAGTTATTCTTTTGATGAATTTGTAGGAGAGAAAGTGGTCTCCCCGTCCTACTCCTCCGCCATCTTGGCTCCTCCCCGTCTCTGCTTTTTAATATGCTATCTAGGTTGGTCATATGAGAACCTCATGAACAGTATGAGAAGGCAAAATGATAGGATACTGAAAGAGGAACTCGGAAGGTCGGTAGGTGCCCAATATGCCACTGGAGATCAGTGGAGAAATAACTCCAGAAAGAATGAAGGGATGGAGCCAAAGCAAAAACAATACCCAGTTATGGATGTGACTGGTGATAGAAACAAGGTCCTATGCTGTAAAGAGCAATATTGCATAGGAACCTGTAATGTTAGGTCCATGAATCAAGGCAAATTGGAAGTGGTCAAACAGGAGATGGCAAGAGTGAATGTTGACATTCTAGGAATCAGCGAATTAAAATGGACTGGAATGGGTGAATTTAACTCAAATGACCATTATACCTACTACTGTGGGCAGGAATCTCATAGAAGAAATGGAGTAGCCATCATGGTCAACAAAAAAGTCCGAAATGCAGTACTTGGATGCAATCTCAAAAACGACAGAATGATCTCTGTTCATTTCTAAGGCAAACCATTTAATACCACCGTAATCCAAGTCTATGCCCCAACCAGTAACACTGAAGAAGCTGAAGTTGAACGGTCCTATGAAGACCTACAAGACCTTTTAGAACTAATACCCAAAAAAGATGTCCTTTTCATTATAGGGGACTGAAATGCAAAAGTAGGAAGTCAAGAAACACCTGGAGGAACAGGCAGATTTGGCCTTGGAGTAAAGAATGAAGCAGGGCAATGGTGAATAGAGTTTTGCCAAGAGAACGCACTGGTCACAGCAAACACCCTCTTCCAGCAACACAAGCGAAGACTCCACACATGGACATCACCAGATGGTCAACACCAAAATCAGATTGATTATATTCTTTGCAGCGTAAGATGGAGAAGCTCTATACAGTCAGGATAAACAAGACCAGGAGCTGACTGTGGCTCAGATCATGAACTCTTCTTGCCAAATGCAGACTTAAACTGAAGAAAGTAGGGAAAACCACTAGACCATTCAGGTATGACCTAAATCAAATCCCTTATGACTATACAGTGGAAGTGAGGAATAGATTTAGGGGACTAGATCTGATAGAGAACCTGATGAACTATGGACGGAGGTTCGTTACATTATACAGGAGACAGGGATCAAGACCATCCCCATGGAAAAGAAATGCAAAAAGGCAAAATGGTTGTCTGAGGAGGCCTTACAAATAGCTGTGAAAAGAAGAGAAGTGAAAAGCAAAGGGAAAAAGGAAAGATATTCCTATTTGAATGCAGAGTTCCAAAGAATATCCAGGAGAGACAAGAAAGCCTTCCTCAGTGAACAATGCAAAGAAATCGAGGAAAACACCATCTAGAAACTATGAAAATACACAATATTTTAGAATAGATTTATATATGTTTTATTGTGTATGTACAGAGAATTATGCAGCAATTATTTAATGGGAGTTGGGAAATGTTTCACAGAGGTATTATATTTGAATCTGAATCCTTAAATATAGTTATTAGTTTCTATAGATGGAAAATGGCAGTTATGTGTTGGTAGAGAAAGGCTCTGTCAGAAAAAGTAGACTTGAAAGACCTTGGCTTATTTGGGCAACTGTGGCCACAATTTTGGGGTAGGGGTGGAAACACGAAATTAATCTCAGAAAAAGTAACTGGCACAAACTATAAACTGAGTTTTGAGTTTTTTGAATGTAAGAAATAGGATACTGATTAAGATGTTTTGGTATATTTTGAGAACAAGCAGTGGATTTTATTTTTGCCTGCTTAGTTTCCCCGTAACATACCTGTGCTGATAGCATCCTGATTTTCATGGTGGAAAAACTCATTCTACAGTCTTAGTCCAGTTAGTTTAAGTTTAGCTGAATTCCCTACCATGGCTAAAGGAAAGGACATATGATACAGCCATGTCCAATCAGCATATCTCAAATTGGCTATGGTAATTGGTCAAAACATGAGCATGTGAACAAAAGTCCCATTTAAGAGGTAAACCTGAAATATTAGCTAGGACTACTGAAAATGAGAAATTCTTTTCCACTCAGGTTACTAAGCTGGCGAGATATGAACCTAAAGATGCTTGTGGCTATGTTTTATCCCAAGAATGAGGAAAATTGACATTAAGAGACAGAGGAAAACAAAGATGGAGAAAGAACGAGATATTTGAGAGAAAAAAAAAATTGAGAAGTACCTGAAGCTAGATGTGCCTTAGGATTTTTATATCTTTAAAACAATGTATTTCATTCGAAAACTATAAGATTATGATTGGAAGGCTCCTAATAATGTCAGGAGAGTAATAGGATTGGTGATGATGTAGTAGTAGTTGTTGTTGTTAAGTCGGTCAGCTCTGTCCAACTCTTTGTGACATCAAGGACTGCAGCATGCCAGGCTTTCCTGTCCTTTACCATCTACCAGAGCTTGCTCAAATTCATATCCATTGAGTCGATGATATAGTTAGATGTCAAAAAGTAATTTGATAGAGGGGAGGGGGGTCAGGGAATGAGTGAAATAGGTGTGGGAGATTAAGTGGTACAAACTTCCAGTTGCAAAATAAAGAGTCAAAGGGATGAAGTGTACAGTCTGGAGAATATAGTCAATAGTAATATAATGTTTTTGTAGGATGACAGATGGTAACTAGGGTTGTGATGATTTTATAATGTACAGAAATATCTAATCACTATGCTGTGCACCAGAGACAAACAGTGTTGTCGGCCAAGTATATTTCAAAAGACAAATAAACAAACTTATAGAAAAAGAGATAAGATTTGTGGTTACCAGAGGTTGGGAGGGTGTTGGACGAAGGAGGTCAAAGGGTACATACTTCTAGTTAGAGGATAAATAAGTACAGGAATGTAATGTGCAACATGATTAATATAATTAAGACTGCTATGTTGTATATGAAAGTTGTCAGGAATAAATCCTAAGAGTTCTCATCACAAGGAAAAATATTATTTGTCTTTTCTTTTCTATCTGTATGAGGAGATAGATGTTTACTAAACTTATCATGGTTATCATTTCATGATGTATGTAAGTGTAGGAGAACAAAACTTGCCACCTCAAAACGTTTCTTTGGCATGTAGATTATGTCAAGCTGGGAAAAAACAAAAAATCTAGGCCCAAAGTCTCAGGAAGACACTTTGACCTTGCTCCTAACTGCCTAAAACTTTTAGATAAAGGGCCTATTTCCCAATAGAGCAATCACCAGAGACATCTACAAAGAATATGGCTAGTTGTGGTGGGGAAAACACAGCAGGGCCTAGAGATCTAAGAGAGTTCTGTGTCCTATTGTCTACATGGCCCGTTTACCAAACATTTCCTTTTCCGTCTTCATATGAACCACTTTGCTCTCCTTGGAAGTCTCAAATACTATCCATAACATCCTCTTTTGTCTTTAGTTAAAGATGTTCTTTAAGGTGAGGGTTTCAGCCATTTGGGTTTTTCAGATTTCATGGGTCTTTCTCATATGTTGATGTTATTAAACTTTGATTTTTTTCCAGCTAGTTTGTCTCATGCCAGTTTAATTTTTAGACCAGACAGATGAATCTAGACAGGTAAAGGAAAATTTCTTACTGCCCAACATAAGTCAAATCATTATGCTGTGTGCCTCAAACTTAGTGTTAAATGTCAATGATATCACCAAAATCCCGTAGAAAAAAATAGATAATTTATAATTAAGTTACCATGTAAAATTTATTTGCTTTTGTCCAGTCTATAAGGTTAGTTTGTTCATATAATTTCAATTTAGTTGGATTTAGTTTGTATGAAAAGTTCAGAAAGCAATATTTCTGTCATTCATTTGTTTAATAACTATTTATTAGGCATTGAAATTGTGTAAAGTTGAAAGCAATGAGCAATCGTTTTCAATTGATTATGAGTGAAATGTAGTTATGACATATCAATATAATGTTAATATAGTGGATAAATTTCCTACATCTTTGTACCTTGAGATCCTTTCAAAATGTGCTTATATAGGGAAGGGAGCTAAGATGGCAGAGGAATAGGATGGGAGACCACTTTCTCCCCCACAAATTCATCGAAAGATCATTTGAACTCTGAGCAAACTCCACAAAACAACTTGTGATCACTAGCAGAGGACATCAGACACCCAGAAAAGCAGCCCATTGTCTTCAAAAAGAGGTAGGACAAAATATAAAAGATAAAAAGAGAGACAATAGAGTTAGGGAGAGATATCCGTCCCAGAAGGGGTGTCTTAATAGAGGAAGTTTCCAAACACCAGGAAACCCTCTCATCTGCGGGTCCACGGGAAGTTTTCGAATCTCGGAGGACAACCCAACTGGGAGGAAAAATAAATAAAACCCACAGATTACATGCCTAAAAACAATTCCCAGCAGAAAAGTACCCCAGACGCTCGCATCTGCCACTAGCAAGTGGGGGCTGAACGGAGAGGAGCGGGTGATAATGCTTAGGGTAAGGACCGGGCCTGAAAGCCCTGAGGGCAATCGGAGGAAGCTAAGGAGAGAGAGCAACTTAAATTGTGGGATAGCAAGAGAGAGAGAATTAACCTGGGGAAAGCCCTAAATTTATGCACTATCCGCCCGGTCCCAGAACAAAGGACTGAGCAAATACCAGAGAAGAGCTAGCCAGCTGCGGACCGGCCCAACCCCTGCTGGAGGCAGGAGGCAGCGGGGAGGGGAAAGGGGCAAACTCGGCCCCAGAGACGGCATCCCCTACCAAACTGCAAACAGGCTTCCAGCTTCTAACCAAAGACTTCCTGAGATTCTGGATAGTTGACATCCGCCAGGAGGGTCGCAGCCAGAATTCAGCTCCCCAGAACAGACACAAGGAGCACCCGACCGGTGCACCTGGAAACTGAGGCTGGGACCTCTGAGGGGAGAAGGCCCACTGCACCCGGGGAGAGTGCGCTCGTCGAGCTCCTGGTTGTCTCAGCTGCTCTGACCGGGAAGGCACAAAACGCAGGCCCAACCGAGTCTGCGTCTTTGTGGAGTACCCGAAAACCTGAACCTGAGCGGCTTAGGCCTGGGAAGTGCACGCGACTCAGGGCCCTCTCCCTGGAGAGCAGCCTGGAGCCTGAGCAGTGTAGACGGGGAAAGCACACACGCTGTGAGCGGGGGCAAACCCAGTGTAGCCGGAACACTGTGGGTACTCCCCTCACATGCCAGTGATATTTGTCTGCAGGGCCCCTCCCTCTCCACAGCATGACTGAACAAGCGAACCTAAACAAGAGACCACATCTGCCCACTTGTGTCAGGGTGGAAATTAGACACTGAAGAGACCTGCAAACAGAAGCCAAATAAACAAAGGGAACCGCTTTAGAAGTGACAGGTGCAACAGATTAAAATCCCTGTAGTTAACACGACTACACTGGAAGGGGCCTATAGATATCGAGAAGTGTAAGCTGGAACAAGGAGCTATCTGAAACTGAACCAAACCCACACTGCCCACAACAGCTCCAGAGAAATTCCTAGATATATTTTTACTATTATTATTTTTTTAATTAAAAAATTTTTTTCTTCTCTCTTTTTTTTAGAGTCCTCTATTACTCCTCTCTTATACCTTAATTTTCATTTTACAACCCACTATAACCTCGCAAAAAAAGGACGCTCTTTTTAAAGCAAACTTCATATATGTTTCTTACATTTTTTGTGTTTTTGTTGTTTTTTAATATTGTATTTTTAAGAGTCTAACCTCTACTCGAGATTTTTAATCTTTGTTGTTCAGTATTGGAAATCAATTTTGGACATTTAAGACTTCAACCTTCAGTACCCATTTTTACCCAGGAGTGTGATTACTGGTTTGATCACTCTCTCCCCCTTTTGACTCTCCTTTTTCTCCCCCAGATTACCTCTATTTCCTCCCTCCCCCTTCTCTTCTCAATCTAAATCTGTGAATCTCTGTGGGTGTTCTGGGCTGTGGAGAACACTTAGGGAACAGAGTACTGCCTAGATCTGTCTATCTTCTCTGAATCCCCTGTTTTCTCCTCCTGCTCACCTCTATCTCCTTCCTCCCTCTCCTCTTCTTCATGTAACTCTGTGAACCTCTCTGGGTGATGCTCACTGTGGAGAATCCTTTTACCATTAACCTAGAAGTTTGATTATCAGTGCTGTATGGATGGAGAAGTCTTGAGGCTACTGGAAGAATAAGACTGAAATCCAGACGCAAGAGGCTGAAGCCCAAAACCTGAGAACACCAGAGAACTCCTGACTACAGGATACATTAATTAATAAGAGATCACCCAAAAGCCTCCATACCTACACTGAAACCAACCACCACCCAAGAGCCAGTAAGTTCCAGAGCAAGACATACCATGCAAATTCTCCAGCAATGCAGGAACATAGCCCCGAGTGTCAATATACAGGCTGCCCAAAGTCACACCAAACCCATAGACCCATCTCAAACCTCACCACTGGACACTCCATTGCACTCCAGAGAGAAGAAATCCAGCTCCATCCACCAGAACACCGACGCAAGCTTCCCTAACCAGCAAACCTCGACAAGTGAAATATCCAGCCCCACACACTGGGAGAAACCTCCCCAATAAAAAGGAACCACAGACTACCAGAATACAGAAAGGCCACCCCAAACACAGCAATCTAAATAAGATGAAAAGGCAGAGAAATACCCAGCAGGTAAAGGAATATGAAAAATTCCCACCAAGCCAAACAACAGAGGAGGAGATAGGGAATCAACCTGAAAAAGAATTTAGAATAATGATAATAAAAATGATCCAAAATCTTGAAAACAAAATAAAGTTACAGATAAATAACCTGGAGACAAGGATTGAGAAGATGCAAGAAATGTTTAACAAGGACCTAGAAGAAATAATAAAAGAGTCAATTAAAAACGAATAATGCAATAAATGAGATCAAAAACACTCTGGAGAGAACCAGCAGTAGAATAATGGAGGCAGAAGATAGGATAAGTGAGGTAGAAGATAAAATAGTGGAAATAAATGAAGCAGAGAGGAAAAAAGAAAGAGGAATTAAAAGAAATGAGGACACCCTCAGGGACCTCTTGGACAATGTGAAACGCCCCAACATTCGAATCATAGGAGTCCCAGAAGAAGAAGACAAAAAGAAAGGCCATGAGAAAATACTCGAGGAGATAATAGCTGAAAACTTCCCTAAAATGGGGAAGGAATTAATGACACAGGTTCAAGAAACCCAGAGAGTCCCAAAGAGGATAAAGCCAAGGCGAAACACCCCAAGACACATATGAGTCAAATGAACAAAGATCAAACACAAAGAACAAATATTAAAAGCAGCAAGGGAGAAACAACAAGTAACACACAAGGGGATTCCCATAAGGATAACAGCTGATCTATCAATAGAAACTCTTCAGGCTAGAAAAGGAATTGCAGGACATACTTAAAGTAATGAAAGAGAATAACCTATAACCCAGATTACTGAACCCAGCAAGGATCTCATTCAGATATGAAGGAGAATTCAAAAGCTTTACAGACAAGCAAAAGTTGAGAGAATTCAGCACCACCAAACCAGCTCTTCAACAAATGCTAAAGAATCTTCTCTAGACAGGAATCACAGAAAGGTTGGACGAACTCAAACCCAAAACAACAAAGTAAATGGCAACGGGACCATACCTATCAATAATTACCTTAAATGGAAATGGGTTGAATACCCCAACGAAAAGACAAAGACTGACTGAATGGATACAAAAGCAAGACCCCTATATATGCTGTCTACAAGAGACCCACCTCAAAACAAGGGACACATACAGACTGAAAGTGAAGGGCTGGAAACAAATATTTCACACAAATGGAGACCAAAAGAAAGCAGGAGTCGCAATACTCATATCAGATAAAATAGACTTTAAAATAAAGGCTGTGAAAAGAGACAAAGAAGGACACTACATAATGATCAAAGGATCAATCCAAGAAGAAGATATAACAATTATAAATATATATGCACCCAACATAGGAGCACCGCAGTATGTAAGGCAAATGCTAACAAGAATGAAAGGGGAAGTTAACAATAACACAATAATTGTGGGAGACTTTAATACCCCATTCACACCTATGGATAGATCAACTAAACAGAAAATTAACAAGGAAACACAAACTTTAAATGACACAATGGTCCAGCTAGACCTAATTGATATCTGTAGGACATTTCACCCCAAAACAATCAATTTCACCTTTTTCTCAAGTGCACACGGAACCTTCTCCAAAATAGATCACATCCTGGGCCATAAATCTAGCCTTGGGAAATTCAAAAAAATTGAAATCATTCCAGTCATCTTTTCTGACCACAATGCAGTAAGATTAGATCTCAATTACAGGGAAAAAACTATTAAAAGTGCAAACATATGGAGGCTAACTTACACGTTTCTGATTAACCAAGAAATCAGAGAAGAAATCAATAAAGAAATCAAAATATGCATAGAAATGAATGAAAATGAAAACACAACAACCCAAAACCTATGGGACACTGTAAAAGCAGTGCTAAGGAGAAGGTTCATAGCAATACAGGCTTACCTCAAGAAACAAGAAGAAAGTCAAACAAATAACCTAACTCTACACCTAAAGCAACGAGAGAAGGAAGAAATGAAGAACCCCAGGGTTAGTAGAAGGAAAGAAATCGTAAAAATTAGGGCAGAAATAAATGCAAAAGAAACAAATGAGACCATAGCAAAAACCAACAAAGCTAAAAGCTGGTTTTTTGAAAAGGTAAATAAAATTGACAAACCATTAGCCAGACTCGTCAAGAAACAAAGGGAGAAGAACCAAATCAACAAAATTAGAAATGAAAATGGAGAGATCACAACAGACAACACTGAAATACAAAGGATCATAAGAGACTACTACCAGCAGCTCTATGCCAATAAAATGGGCAACTTGGAAGAAATGGACAAATTCTTAGAAAAGTATAACTTTCCAAAACTGAACCAGGAAGAAATAGAAAATCTTAACAGCCCCATCACAAGCACGGCAATCGAAACTATAATCAGAAATCTTCCAGCAAACAAAAGCCCAGGATCAGATGGCTTCACAGCTGAATTCTACCAAAAATTGAGAGAAGAGCTAACACCTATCTTACTCAAATGCTTCCAGAAAATTGCAGAAGAAGGCAAACTTCCAAACTCATTCTTTGAGGCCACCATCACCCTAATACCAAAAGCAGACAAAGATGCCACAAAAAAAGAAAACTACAGGCCAATATCAGTGATGAACATATATGCAAAAATCCTTAACAAAATTCTAGCAAAGAGAATCCAACAACATATTAAAAATATCATACATCATGACCAAGTGGGCTTTATCCCAGGAATGCAAGGATTCTTTAATATCCACAAATCAATCAATGTAATACACCACATTAACAAATTGAAAGATATAAACCATATGATTATCTCAAATAGATGCAGAAAAAGCCTTTGACAAACTTCAAATTCCATTTATGATAAAAAACTCTCCAGAAAGCAGGAATAGAGGGTACTTAACTCAGCATAATAAAAGCTATACATGACAAACCCACAGCAAACATTGTCCTCAATGGTGAAAAATTGAAAGCATTTCCCCTGAAATCAGGAACAAGACAAGGGTGCCCACTCTCACCTCTACTATTCAACATAGTTTTGGAAGTGTTGGCCCCAGCAATCAGAGCAGAAAAAGAAATAAAATTAATCCAGATAGGAAAAGAAGAAGTAAAACTCTCACTGTTTGCAGACAACATGTTCCTCTTCATAGAAAGCCCTAAAGACTGTACCAGAAAATTACTAGAGCTGATCAATGAATATACTAAAGTTGCAGGATATAAAATTAACACACAGAAATCCCTTGCATTCCTATACACTAACAATGAGAAAAACAGAAAGAGAAATTAAGGAAACAATACCATTCACCATTGCAACAAACAGAATAAAATACTTTGGAGTTTATCTACCTAAAGAAATGAAAGACCTATACATAGAAAACTACAAAACACTGATGAAAGAAATCAAAGAGGACACAAATAGATGGAGAAATATACTGTGTTAATGGATGGGAAGAATCAATATTTTGAAAATGACTATACTACCCAAGCAATCTATAGATTCAATGCAATCCCTATCAAGCTACCAATGGTATTTTTCACAGAACTAGAACAAATAATTTCACAATCTGTTTATGGAAATACAAAAAAACCTCGATAGCCAAAGCAATCTTGAGAAAGAATAATGGAACTGGAGGAATCAACCTGCCTGACTTCAGGCTCTACTATAAAACCACAGTCATCAAGACAGTATGGTACTGGCACAAAGACAGAAATATAGATCAACGGAACAGAATAGAAAGCCGAGAGATAAATCCACGAACCTATGGACACCTTATCTTCGACAAAGGAGGCAAGGATATACAATGGAAAAAAGACAACCTCTTTAACAAGTGGTGCTGGGAAAACTGGTCAACCACTTGTAAAAGAATGAAACTAGAACACTCTCTAACATCATACACAAAAATAAACCCAAAATGGATTAAAGATCTAAATGTAAGACCAGAAACTATAAAATTCCTAGAGGACAACATAGGCAAAGCACTCTCCGACATGAATCACAGCAGGATCCTCTATGACCCACCTCCCAGAATATTGGAAATAAAAGCAAAACTAAACAAATGGGACCTAATGAAACTTAAAAGCTTTTGCACAACAAAGGAAACTATATGCAAGGTGAAAAGACAGCCCTCAGATTGGGAGAAAATAATAGCAAATGAAGCAACAGACAAAGGATTAATCTCAAAAATATACAAGCAACTCCTGCAGCTCAATTCTAGAAAAATAAATAAGCCAATCAAAAAAATGGGCCAAAGAACTAAACAGACATTTCCCCAAAGAAAACATACAGATGGCTAACAAACACATGAAAAGATGCTCAACATCACTCATTATCAGAGAAATGCTAATCCAAACCACAATGAGGTACCATTACATGCCAGTCAGGATGGCTGCTATCCAAAATTCTATAAGCAAAAAATGCTGGAGAGGGTGTGGAGAGAAGGGAACCCTCTTCCACTGTTGGTGGGAATGCAAACTAGTACGGCCGCTATGGAGAACAGTGTGGATATTTCTTAAAAAACTGGAAATAGCACTGCTATAGGACCCAGCAATCCCACTCCTGGGCATACACACCGAGGAAACCAGATCTGAAAGAGACACGTGCACCCCAATGTTCATCGCAGCACTGTTTATAATAGCCAAGACATGGAAGCAACCTAGATGCCCATCAGCAGACGAATGGATAAGGAAGCTGTGGTACATATACACCATGGAATATTACTCAGCCATTAAAAAGAATTCATTTGAATCAGTTCTAATGAGATGGATGAAACTGGAGCCCCTTATACAGAGTGAAGTAAGCCAGAAAGATAAAGACCAATACAGTATACTAACTCATATATATGGAATTTAAAAAGATGGCAACTATACCCTATATGCAAGACAGAAAAAGAGACACAGATGTATCAAACAGACTTTTGGACTCAATGGGAGAAGGCAAGGGTGGGATTTTCTGAGAGAATAGCATTGAAACAAGTATACTATCAAGGGTGAAACAGATCACCAGCCCAGGTTAGATGCATGAGACAAGTGCTCAGGGCTGGTGCACTGGGAAGACCCAGAGGGATGGGATGGGGAGGGAGGCGGGAGAGGGGATCGGGATGGGGAACACATGTAAATCCATGGCTGATTCATGTCAATGTATGTCAAAAACCACTACAATATTGTAAAGTAATTAGCCTGCAACTAATAAAAATAAATGAAAAAAAATCCTTATATTTGCAAGTGTTTCATTTATTATACAATGTATTCTGATACCTTGGCCTAGTAATACTCATTTAATTCCTATATGAGGAAAAAAATATCCTGAGATGAAATATCACTGAACATTTGGTTTATATGAAGAAACAGAATGGTCCTGGTGGGAACTAAAATATCTTTCACTGATACCTTCATAAAGAGTGAGATAATGTTATGTGACCAGTTAGTTTCCTAGTGGGTCTTTTAGGATGCCTAAGTCAAGAGATATCTTTAGTGATAGCAAGTTTGGCCTTGGAGTACAAAATGAAGCAGAGGAACGGCTAACAGAGTTTTGCCAAGAGAACACACTGCTCATAGCAAACAGCCTCTTCGAACAACACAAGAAATGACTCTACACATGGACGTCACCAGATGGTCAATACCAAAATCAGATTTATTATATTCTTTGCAGCCAAAGATGAAGAAGCTCTATACAGTCAGCAAAAACAAGACCATGAGCTGACTGTGACTCAGATCATGAAGTGCTCCTTGTAAAATTCAGACTTCAATTGAAGAAAGTAGGGACAAACGAGATCATTCAGGAATGAAAGTGAAAGTGAAAGTCACTCAGTTGTGTCCAACTCTTTGTGACCCCATCAGAATACTGCAGTGGATTGCCTTTCCCTTCTCCAGGGGATCTTCCCAACCCAGGGATTGATCCCAGGTCTTCCGCATTGCAGGTGAATTCTTTACCAACTGAGCCAGAGGGATGCCCAAGAATAATGGAGTGGGAATGGAGAAGCCTATTCCTTCTCCATCAGATGTTCCTGCCCTGGGAATCAAATCAGAGTCTCCTGCATTGCAGGCGAATTGTTTACCAACTGAGCTATCAGGGAAGCCCAACCATTCAGGTATGGCCTAAATCAAATCCCTTAGATTTACACAGTGGAAGTGACAAACAGATTCAAGGGATTAGATCTGATAGTGTGCTTGAAGAACTATGAACAGAGGTTCGTGACATTGTACAGGAGGCAGTAATGAAGACCATCACCAAGAAAAAGAAATGCAACAAGGCAAAAGAGTTGTCTGACGAGGCCTTACAATAGCTGAGAAAAAAAGAGAAGTGAAAGGCTAAGGAGAAAAGGGAATGTATACCCATCTGAATGCAGAGCTCCTAAGAATAGCACAGAGAGATAAGAAAACCTTCCTCAGCGATCAATGGACTGAGGAATAGAGGAAAACAATAGAATGGGAAAGACTAGAGATCTCCTCAAGAAAATCAGAGATACCAAGGGAACATTACATGCAAAGATGGGCACAGAAAAGGACAGAAATTGTATGGACCTAACAGAAGCAAAAGATATTAAGAAAATGTGGCAAGAATACACAGAAGAACTAAACAAAAAAGATCTTCATGAACCAGATGACCAGGACGGTGTGATCACTCACCTAGAGTCAGACATCCTCTAATGTGAAGTCAAGTGGGCCTTAGGAAGCATCACCATGAACCAAGCTAGTGGAGGTGATGGAATTCCAGTTGAGCGATTTCAAATCCTAAAAGATGATGCTGTGAAAGTGATGCACTCAATATGCCAGCAAATCTGGAAAAGTCGCCAGTGGCTACAGGACTTGAAAAAGTAATTTTTCTTTCCAATCCCAAGGAAAGGCAATGCCAAAGAAAATGTTCAAACTACCACACAATTGTACTCATCTCACACATTAGCAAAGTAATGCTCAAAATTCTCTAAGCGAGGCTTCAACAGTATTTGAACCAAGACCTTCCAGGTGTTCAAGCTGGATTTAGAAAAGGCAGAGGAACCAGAGATCAAATTGCCAACATTTGTTGGCTCATCAAAAAAGCAAGAGAGTTCCAGAAAAATATCTACTTCTGCGTCATTGACTACACTAAAGTCTTTGACTATGTAGATGACAACAAACTGTGGAAAATTCTTCAAGAGATGGGTAGACCACCTGACCTGCCTCCTAAGAAATCTGTATGCAGGTCAGGAAACAACAGAATCAGACATGAAACAATGGACTGGCTGAAAATTGGGGAAGGAGTACGTCAAGGCTGTGTATTGGCACCCTTTTTATTTAACTTCTATGCAGAGTACCTCACGTGAAATTGCGGGCTGGGTGAAGCACAAGCTGGAATCAAGATTTCTGGGAGAAATATCAATAACCTCAGGTATGCAGATAACACCACCCTTAAGGCAGAAATAGAGAGGAGCTGAAGAGCCTATTGTTGAAATTGCAAGAGGAGAATGAAAAAGCTGGCTTAAAACTCAGCATTAAATAAACGAAGATCATGGGATCTGGTCCCATCACTTCATGGCAAATAGATGGAGAAACAATGGAAACATTGAGAAACTTTATTGTCTTTGGCTCCAAAATCACTGCAGATGTTGACTGCAGCCATGAATTTCAAAGATGCTTGCTCCTTGGAAGAAAATGTATGGCCAACCTAGACACCATATTAGAAAGCAGAGACATTACTTTGCTGACAAAGGTCTGTTTAGTCAAAGCTATCATTTTTCCAGTAGTCATGTATGGATGTGAGAGTGGGACCATAAAGAAAGCTAAGCACTGAAGTGTTGATGCTTTTGAACTGTGGTGTTGGAGAAGACTCTTGAGAGTCCCATGGACTGCAAACAGACCAAACCAATCATTTCTGAAGGAAATCAGTCCTAAATATTCATTGGAAGGACTGATGCTGAAGCTGAAGCTGAAATTCTTTGGCCACCTTATGCGAAGACCTGACTCATTGGAAGAAACCCTAATGCTGGGAAATATTGAAGGCGGGAGGAGAAGGGAAGGACAGAGGATGAGATGGTTGGATGGCATTACTGACTTGATGGATATGAATGTGAGCAAGCTCAGGGAGTTGGTGATGGACAGGGAAGCCTGGCATGCTACAGTCCATGGGGTCGCAAAGTGTTGGACACAACTGAGCAACTGAACTGAACTGAATTGGAGTTTAGCAGTCTTAATTTGCATGCTAGGTGTGTAGTTATGTGTGTGTGTGTGTGCATGCATGCATATGTTTTCTATATTTATACAGTTTTAACAGATGTTTGGTTCCGTTAATAACCTTTGACTGAAGTGTGATTTCTGGTTACTAGTGCAAGTGAAAGTCACTGAGTCGTGTTTGACTCTTTGCACCCCATGGACCGTAACCTGCTGGCTCCTCTGTTCATGGAATTCTTCAGGCAAGAATTCTGGATTTGTTAGTCCTTCCCTTCTCCAGGGTATCTTTTCAACCCAGGGATTTAACAAGGTTTCCCGCATTGCGGGTGGATTCTTTACCATCTGAGCTACCCGTTTGACCACCTCTTCCATTTCCCCTTCCCCCACTCCCCACCCCTCCTTCTCCTACCTCTGGTAACCACTAGTCAGATCTCTTTTTCAGTGAGCTTGGTTTTTTGTTTTTGTTTTCTTTAGATTCCACATATAAGTGAAATAATAGAGTATTTGACTTTCTCTGTGTTATTTCCAGTTCTCACTGCCCAATTCTCTTTATCTGAGAAACTGACTGAATCAGTTGTAGACAATAACTATTGTGTTATAGGAATTCAAAGTTTGAGATAAAGTGCATTCATAGCACAGAGGAACTTTCAAAATTTCGGTGAGATAGGGCTCTGTTACTAGTATCCAGCTGAGCTACTCACTGAAAAATAAATTTCTCAAAGTATTGTTTGGAGTCTTGTTTTGAATATTTGTTCCCAAATACCACAATTGATGTTCCTAAACCTCATTTCAATTCCGTGTATTTAAAGGCAATATACTGAGGCATTCAATATACAGGAAAGAGGACTGGGTTGAGAATTTAGAGACCTGGGTTGAAGTCTAATCATTAATCCATTATTCTCCCAAATACTTACTCTTTCTAGATTCCAGTTTCTTAAATTCCAATATGTGAAAATTGAATCTATTTTTCATGGTTTAATTTAGTCAGCTTCTCAGACAAAGAGAATTGGGCAGTGAGAATTGAAAATGAGGCAGCAAAAGACACATATTTTATTATCTCACTTTATGTGGAATCTTAAAAAAAGAGAAAAGACAAAGCCAAAATACCAAGGTCTTTGGAAAAGGGCTCAGACTAGTGTTTACCAGAGGTAGGGGAAGGAGGGGTGGGGAATCAGAGCTATGTGGTCAAAAGGTACAAACTTCCAGTTATAAGATAAGTAAGTACTAGGGATGTAATGTACCACATGCCTATAGCTGCCACTGCTGTATGATATATAGGAAAGGTGTTAAGATAGTAAATTCTAAGTATTCCCATCACGAGGAGCAATTATTTTCCTTTCTTTTCTTCTTTCTTTTGTTTTTGTTGTATGTATATGAGGAGATGTATGTTAGCTGGACCTCTTGTGGTAATCATTTCTTGAGATATATAAATCAAACCATCATTCTGCATGTCTTAAGCTTATACAGGGATGTATGTCAATTATTTTTCAATAAAACTGGAAAAGGAAGAAAAGAAAGAAAATAATGTCTGAAACAGAGTGTCACATTGGCAACCATAAATTAAAGAGGAGGGGTTGAGTGGGGCTACAGTTAGGACCAATAATGCTGAGATGAATTCCAAAGTCAAGCTCGGATTAACCGTCTCCCAAAATATTCATTCAAAACCAGTAAGTTACAATAGAGTGTTGAGCAAAAGAAGACAATTCCAAAAGATTCAGAGCAGAGCCACAGTAAAGTCATACCCAGCTTGGGGATCAAAGCCATAAGGTAGTAGCAGATGTGTGTGACATTGATTTTAACGTGCTAAATTATATTTATACCTTGGATCTCTAAAAGTTGATACTCAATTGTTTTGATATCTTTGTTTATAATACATGTGAGATGCATGACCTCAATTATCTTTTGTTTCCTAGTTTTATGAATGAGAATATAATCACAACAAATTTTTTTAAAACACCAGGAAAAATGCTTGCTCAGAAAAATACAGTACATACATAAACAAAAAGATGTAGCATGTTACTAGCACTTAGCAAACAACAAATTCTTAGCATCTTTCCTACTTAAGTTCGTAACTGAAGATGGTCAGATTGACAACTTTGGGTGTGAAAGGAAAAAATAAAGACACGTATACTTTTCAATTCACCTGCTAGGTGTGTTCACTGTATGCTCCCTTATATATGCGAGGCCTGGGCCTGGGTGACTGCAAGTGCAGTTGTCAGGGTTTTTAACAAACTGGAGAACCATTTGTTTCTGCACAGCACATTACCTTTACATAGGAGCAATCAGCGGAAAACGTCAAGTAGCCAAGCATTCTGTATTACACAACACCACCGTCACAGTTAACCATCATTGCCCAACTGTTGTACAGCTGTGTCTACTGCACAAAAATACATGCAACTAGAAATATGTTTGATAAATAATTCTTTAAAACTTTATTTTCACCTTAAATTTCTCTGTATCAACACAGATCCAGATTACCATTTAAATCCCAAGGTAAATAACACGTGTACATACACTTAAAGTAACTTTAAGTAGGTCTTTATTTTTCAAAGAATGTTGGCAATGAAGAATCAATCACTAGACAGTCTTTGACTTCTCAAAAAGAAAAGGCTACACACATTTTCTTAAGTCTAGAGGCCACAAATTAGATAACAACCTGTTCACTTTCAAAGAAAATGCAGTATATAAAGATAAATGAAACTTTACCTCAAATATTGAAACCAATAACAAAGTTGTTCATCTCACTAACTTAAAAGATATGTGAATAAAAGAAACAAAAAACCATTATAAAATGAAGTGTACCGCTTGAGGCAAAATTTGAAACAAGTAAAAAGTTACACAATGTATTAAAGAACAACCTTTTCAACAGGTAGTGGCTAATTTCAAAGACTGTCTGATCAACTGGGATGTTGTTCCTCTCCCCCCTCTCCCCGCTGACCCCTCATTCCCTACCAAGCCCCCAGTTTTCAGGTTGTTCGTTCATTACTTATTCTAATATGACACCGCGCCTTCCTCTTCTGGAAACCTGGAGGGATTTTTTTTTGATTGTCCTCAGGACCTGTACTTTCTTCCTGGTGGAAGGCTTCTGAATCTAGACCTAGACGTGGTTGCTGAGAAAGATCTGGACTCTGAGGATGATGGAGAACTGTCACAGGAGCGAGATGGAGACTTGGAGCGGCTGAAGCGAGATCGGGCCTGACATGGCGATCGGCTCCTGGTGCTGGACCTGCGGCAGCGACGAAGCCTCAGGCTGTGGCTCTGGCCTTCTTGACCCTGGGGAGGAGTTTCCTGGCGGCGGCCTTGGTGGAAATCTAGGAGGCGACCGTGGCGTGCCATCTGCACCCACAGCTCACGGCCATCCAGCATGACCCCGTCTAGGGCGTCCATGGCCTCCTCGGCGTGGTGCTTGTCGTAGAAGCGGACGAAGGCAAAGCCGCGGGACTCTAGAGTGAAGCGGTCCCGGGGGATGTACACATCGCCGACAGGCCCGTACCTCTCGAAGATGCGCCTTAGGGTGCGGCGTGAGATGCGGTCAGTCAGGTTGTCCACCTTGAGGGAGATCAAGTCGCCCACGTTGGGAGGAGGGCGGCTGTAACTCATGACCTTTGCGAGCTAAGCGGGGAGCCCCCGCGAACTGAATTCTGAGCCAGCTGCAGTCTGCGAAGGCTGCGAGGACGACGCAGGCACTCTTAAGGTTGCCTTGGCTTTGTTCAGCCTGAAGACTCTGCCTCTCTGCGTCAGTTGACCTCAGCCGGTGGCTGCTTAGAGACCCCCGAATGTGGAACCGTCGCTCTGCGCGGATGGTCTCCAGAGCTACGACTGCTGGAGGAACAGTTTTGTACCAGTTTTCCTTTTTTTAAAGTGAAAGTTCATGACTATAACATCATTTTATGGCTTTTCCGGTATATGTCTAAACACCCAGTTTTAATTATGGGCAAAAGTATATACGTATGGATGTAATTATGTGACCAAGTACATGGCAGTGCTGATTCATGTATGCTAAAACCATTTGTTGCCTTTGGAGACAGAAACAATTTCAAAACAGATCATGAACAGATAGGTTGAGTCAGTAACACTAACAGGCAGGAGAACATGAGAGCCACCTAGAGGGTATGAGCTGTAATCGGAAATGCAGTATGAGATCTCTTATTCTGCTTGAAAAAAATAAAAAATAAAAGTCAAAGTTATGACCTGTCATTCCAAATTACATAATTGAATATAACTCAGATTACTAACATTTACTGTTTTCTTATTCATTAACTAGATATATTTTTGATGGGGTAAGTTCATTTGATATGACTTGCATTTTAAAAATGCTTTTAGAATTAATAATTATATTTCATCAGATTGTTGGCAAGGCATCTTTTCTCATGAATCATGTCTTTCAGGATCTAATAAATGAGTTTGATAGCAATGGGTGTAGAAAATAGTATTTTGTTAATTATTTCTCACTTTCAGTGAGCATTATATACTCTTTACAAGTGTGTAGGAGAGGGAAAATTTCCCCTCTATCCCTCTTGAGTTCTTTTGGCTGGATTGATAAGAAAATTCGCATAAGGCAGATTAACAGGAGACAAAGGAACACTTTAGTTCTTGTGCACCGAAGTCTCACAGAAATGGCGCCTAAGAAGTAGCCAAAGCAGGCAACTTTTATACTTTTTATGTAAACAATAAATTTACGAGAAATTGACAGGGCAAAGAATTTAAGCTTTGGGTACTTAGTTAGCCGCTATGGAGAACAGTGTGGAGATTTCTTAAAAAAACTGGAAATAGAACTGCCAGCAATAGACCCAGAAATCCCACTTCTCGGCATACACACTGAGGAAACCAGATCTGAAAGAGACACTTGCACCCCAACGTTCATCGCAGCACTGTTTACAATAGCCAGGACATGGAAGCAACCTAGATGCCCATCAGCAGACAAATGGATAAGGAAGCTGTGGTACATATACACCATGCAATATTACTCAGCCATTAAAAAGAATTCATTTGATTCAGTTCTAATGAGATGGGTGAAACTGGAGCCCATTATACAGAGTGAAGTAAACCAGAAAGATAAAGATCAATACAGTATACTAACACATATATTTGGAATTTAGTGAGGAATTTAAAACAGTGTGGGCCTGGGGTAGTCAGTTAAAGAAGTAACAAGGTTTGTGTATACTGGCATCTCAGCCTGAACTCCCCCTCTCTGGTGATAAGGGTGTCCTTCAGCCTCTAGATGCATGGAGAGATTCATCTCCTGCTTTCAGAGAGAGAAAGAGAAAAGTCTTAAGGGTCCCTTTTGTATTGGCTGTTTCTTAAGTAAATATAATTTAAAATAATCCATATGCTATTGAGGCACATGGGGCCCTGGGCCCCAACAAAAGTCACTGTATCTTCTGCATGTTATTAATTCCTATGTATGTGCTCTGGTTATCCACTATTGCATAGAAACCTACATCAAAATTTAGTGGCTAAAAATTTTATCATTATTTTATCTCATAATTCTAAGACACTGAAATCCAGGCAGTAGACTGTAGGACTCGTTTCTTCATTTTATCCACTGAATTAGCTAGGGTGACTGGGATGGCTCTCTTGGAACTACTGGGTGTTGGCTGGTTCCCATCCCCCAGCCCCCCAGCCCCTTTATCAGAGCCTCTCGGTGTAGTCTGGCAGATTTCTACTCTAGTTAGACTTCTTAGATAATGGTCAGGTTTATAAAAGATCATAGCAGAAGCATCAGTCTTCTTAAAGTCTAGGACCAGGCAAATATATAGTATCAGTTCTGCATCTCTTCTATGAGATTCCATTTTCAAAGCAACCATGGGCCAGACTAGGTTCAAAGGAAGGAAAAAATAATCTCTCAATGAAAGAAGTGTGAGGACTTGTGGCCATTTTTCATTACCAGAGTCAATTCCCTGGACAGATAATATCAACATTCTCACATTAAAAAGTATATCCACCCCCTTTCAAGACCATTAAGCTCTTATTTTCTTATGATAACATATGACCATCTAGAACTTTGCCACTTTAATTAGGTCTGGATATAGAAAACACTTCAGGTGTATTGCCTCAAGTTTTATTCCTCTTAAACAGAAGACCTATGGAGTAGAAAGACAGGTTATCCGCCCTTTTCACATCTGATACTGAGATGGGCATGAAACTGAAACTCTTAGTCGCCCAGTCATGTCTGACTCTGCAATTCCATGTACTGTAGCCCGCCAGGCTGCCTTGTTCATGGGATTCTCCAGGCAAGAATACTAGAGTGGATTGCCATTTCTTTCTCCAGGGGATCTTCCCAACCCAGGGATCAAACCCCATTCTCCTGCCCTGGCAGACAGATTCTTTACCATCTGAGCCACCAGGGAAGCCCTAAGATGGACATAGGATGGCCTTAGTTGACAGTTCTATTCAAAAGGAGGAATAGTTCACAGTAATTCTAAAATTCTACTGGGCTTTTGAGTCCAGTTTCTTGGTTTAGGGCCCAGGCCCATTCCTGGGTCACCAGTTAGTCCTTTAATATCTTAGTTCAGCCTTCTGAGTCATCCTGCTGCTGCTGCTAAGTCACTTCATTCGTGTCTGACTCTGTGCGACCCCATAGACAGCAGCCCATCAGGCTCCTCTGTCCCTAGGATTCTCCAGGCAAGAATACTGGAGTGGGTTGCCATTTCCTTCTCAAATATGTGCATGCATGCTAAGTTGCTTCAGTGTGTCCGTCTGAGTCATCCTATCTTCCTTAAATGGTCTGTGTTTGTAGCTAAGTAGCTTTCTTAGTGTGCACACAACATTGAGGGTACCAAGTATTCTTTTCATTCTGAACTGCGTCCGTCCCTTATAGTCTTATCTCATGGTGCTTCTAACAAGCACAAAATTTCCCTCTCCCTTTCTCCCCCCCCCCCCCCCTGCCTCACTCTATTGGGCCTGCCTGAGATTCTTATTAGGTGTTCACTCCATTAAACAAAATCTACATTCACATTTCTTTCTAAGATAAGACCTTATCTACCTTGGGCCACCTGTGTCTGAGGCTACTGTAGGTGGCCTAGCAAAGAGATTTGGAGAGGAATGCTCTCAAATCATTCTAAGATCCTAAACAAAGATTGTATAGCTCCTTTGCTTTACTTCTTTACCCTGAGACTACATTTTACTTTTCCAGGTTTTATTTTTGCTCTGAGGTCATTGTTGAACTTTGATTCTTTTTTTAGCTTGGAAGTCTACCCTGGGCATTCTATGTTTTATGTACATTCTTTTCTAAAACTGAATAATTCCTTCTTTAGTTTATCTCTTTCTTATATTATCAGAGGCATTTAAAGAAGTCAATCAATTTTTTTACCCTTTCTAGATGTCTCCTTAGCCAGATTTATGAGTTTACTAGGTCCACTTGCTATTTTCCAAAATACTCCAGGTGATAGTTTTGCTAATCATTTTGCAGTAAACAACTTACAGTCTAGTTCTCCATGTATTCATTGACTTTCTTTGAGTTGTTTCAAATTTTGATAGAATTATGTCATGGTCCACTGAGGGACACATAATATGCATTTCTTTTAGTTGTTTGAGCTCCTTTATCACTTTCTCAATAGAAAGGATTTTAGTTCTTAATTGCCTCAGTTTCCTTAAGAGAAACTATTCCCAGGTAAAGGTGAATTGATGGGTGTGCTATGCTTAGTCCCTCACTCGTGTCCGACTCTTTGTGACCCCATGGACTGTACCCTGCCAGGTCCCTCTGTCCATGGGGACTCACCAGGCAAGAATACTGGAGTGGGTTGCCATGCCCTGCTCCAGGGGATCTTCCCAATCCGGGGATCAAATCCAGGTCTCCTACATTGCAGGCAGATTCTTTACCATCTGAGCCACCAGGGGAGCCCAAATTGATGGATCAGTTCAGTTCAGTTCAGTCACTCAGTTGTGTCCAACTCTTTGTGACTCCATGGACTGCAGCACAGCAGGCCTCCCTGGCCATCACCAACTCCCAGAGTTTACCCAAACTCATGTCCACTGAGTTGGTGATGCCATCCAACCATCTCATCCTCTGTTGTCCACTTCTCCTCTTGCCCTCAATCTTTCCCAGCATCAGGGTCTTTTCAAATGAGTCAGTTCTTTGCATCAGGTGGCCAAAGTATTGGAGTTTCAGCTTCAACATTAGTCCTTCCAATGAACATTCAGGACTTCTTTCCTTTAGGATGGACTGGTTGAATCTCCTTGCAGTCCAAGGGACTCTCAAGAGTCTTCTCCAACACCACAGTTCAAAAGCATCAATTCTTCGGCACTCAGTTTTCTTTATAGTCCAACTCTCACATCAATACATGACTACTGGAAAGACCATAGCCTTGATAGTTTGCCCCAATTAATAAAAATAAGAATGTACATGTCAGAAGTGTTAAAAATTGTATGGACTTTTATCCATTTAAAGCAGCAGTGCCCAACCTTTTAGGTACCAGGGACCGATTTCATGGAAGACAGTTTTTTCCACAGACCCGGGGTCAGGGGGATGGTTTCAGGATGATTCAAGTGCATTATGTTTATTGTGCACTTTATTTTTAATCTAGTGCCACTGCTGATTTAAGAGGAGGTACTGGTCTGAGGCCTGGAGATTGGGAACCAGTGATTTAAAGCACTCTGCCTTTACTAAATTAGTTTCATCAGAAGAAGACATATATTCTTCATGAAAATTGGGTCTGATTTATGTCAGAAAGGAGAGGATGCTGAACTAGTTTCTTAGCTTCCTTAGATTCCTGCCCTGACTGGTTGGATCTCCTTGCAGCCCATCCTAAAGGAAATCAGTCCTGAACATTCATTGGAAGGACTGATGCTGAAGCTGAGGTTGAAATCCTTTGGCCACCTGATGCGAAGAACTGACTTATTTGAAAAGACCCTGATACTGGGAAAGATTGAAGGTGGGAGGAGAAGGGGACGACAGAGGATGAGATGGTTGGATGGCATCACTGACTCAATGGACATGAATTTGAGTAAACTCTGGGAGTTGGTGATGGACAGGGAGGCCTGGCGTGCTGCAGTCCATGGGGTCACAAAGAGTCGGACATGACTGAATGACTGAACTGAACTGAACTGTACAGACCCATTCAAGATGCTGTACATTTCTCAGTTTATTTATCTACTACATGAAAGGATGGAAGTGAACTGGTTAAGTATATTCTCTGTGGGTTCGAAACCTCTCTACTTGGTAGAAAGGATTAGAAACTTGAGCCACTAGAAGAATGCTGAACCATACATTGTGGGTGTGCAAGTAGAGGTGTCTCCTGAGAGAGTGTACTGATCAATATGTACAAGCAATTAAAATCCCTTTTAAAGCCGTATTTACAAACATAACTCAATAAATTCATTTTTTTAGTCTCATTCCCACATTTCATAAAGTTTCATAAAATCTTATGATTTTAGAGTTGTTAGCTTGAATTATACAACTAATAGCTTCTGAGTTTATTAACGTATAAAAAATATAACCTAAAACCCAATATATAATTCTGGGCTATGGTGACCCGGTCAAGGTCTTTTAACTTCCTATACCTAGGTGAAAGACTGGACAGCCTTCCTAGTTAGAACTTCCACACTTTATTGTCTTGTTGCTATCCTCAAACTGCAACATTTGGTATAAACTGGGTGAAAGATGATAATTATCTTAAGGCAGGGCTGTGATTTGCTTAAGTCCAGACCTTTACGTCTTGAAAAAAAAAAAAAAGCATGCCTTACAGTGGAATATTATTCATCCTTTAAAAAAGGAGGAAATCCTGCCATTTGTGAAAACATGGATGAACCTGGAGGGTATTATATTCACTGAAGTAATGCAATCTCAGAGGCACAAATACTACATTCTACTTATATAAGCTATCTAACATTGTCAGACTCATAGAAATGAGAATAGAAGGATGGTTTCTAGGGACTCAGGGGAGGGGGAAACGGGTGTTCAACAAATATGAATTTTCAGTTATGCAAGATGAATAAGTTCTAGAGATCTGCTGTACAACATAACACCTACAGTTAACAGTACTACATTATGTACTTAGAAGTATGTTGTCAGTAGATCTCATGTTAAGTTTCCTTATCACAAAAAATGAAAGAAGACAGAAAAAACCCAGAGATACAAGGAAACTTTGGGAGGTGATGGGCATGTCTATCGCCTTAATCTTGGTGATGATTTCACAGGTGGTGCACACATGTTCAATCTCATCAAATTTGTATGCATTAAATATATATAAACTAATTATTGAATATGCATTATATTGCATACAACATTAGGTATGTGTGACAATGTATGCATTAAATATGTACAACTATATATAAGTATATATTAATATAAATTATTTACATTAAATTTGTCTAATTATACCTCAGTAAAGCAGTTTTAAAAACAATAACAGAGAATGGTTGGTATTCACATAAGAGCAATAGCATGAAGCTTTTAACACCTCTCCAGCTGAAGGGCAAGAGTTGGAAAAGGTGTTACCAAAATTTGTGAGAACTAGCACTCTGGAAGTGGGCCTGCCCAGTGGCAGAGCTAGTTACCCAGGGATTCAGAAATTGCCCAAGATGTGGCTCTGGAGCATGTAAGAAATGGAGGGGATATCCACCAACCCTTTTTCTCCTAACTTATGTCTAGTTAATATTCCTCTTTGGCTGAACTCAAAATGAAGCTAAGAGAGCCTTGGGAGATGGAGTTTGAATGGTGTGAAAGTGAAGTCACTCAGTTGTGTCCAACTCTTTGTGACCCCATGGAAAGTAGCCTACCAGCCTCCTCTGTCCATGGGATTTTCCAGGCAAGAGTACTGGGTTGGCCAAAAAGTTCGTTTGGGTTTTTCTGCAAGATGTTATGGAAAAAACCTGAATGAACTGTTTGGCCAACCCAATACAACTTTCTAAGGCACAGAATGACTAGAGAAGAGCAGAAAATGAAGCAGAGTGTGTGACTAGAAGAGTGACTAGCTTAGCCTGTGTGTTTGTCTTGCCATCCTATGATCATGAATACCTTGATTCTGGCACTTATCTGTGCCAAACATCCACTTAAGAGACCGTAAATAAGTAACCCTTTGTGTTTGTTTCCCTGCATTATGCAAAAGAGGTTTTTCAGGATACTTTTGTTCTTGTCTTTTATTTTGTTTTTCTTTCTTGAAGTCCCATATTTTTACTGAATTGGATATCTACCCTCTAAATCAACTGTGTTGGTGGTTTTATTTTAAAGAGTTATTGAGTGAAGAAAATTTTCAGATGAAATCTGAAAAATGGCATTATAAGACTATCTTGAGGGTACTTCTCAGTCCTTTCTGAATCCTTCTGATTCTGTTCATGTTTGTACTTTGTAAATTAATCCTCATGTTGAAATGAAGCCTGAGGCCTTGCCTTATTGACTCCTATTGGTCAATAAGATAAATTTGCTAATTCATCAGGGTTTGCTCTATGATCAGATTTGATTTTATTCTTATGTACCTTAATTGTGAAGTGTTATTTATGACTTACTCTGTCATCGTCCATCAAGAGGTTTACGGAAAAGAAATATAACTCTTATCTACTGAGGCAGAAAAATGGGTTAGATTTGATATTCCTTATGCTGTGCCAATTCTCTTTTCATGAGAAACTAGATATAAAGCAAAAACTTGAGTCACAATTGAGTTCATAGTGTGATCAAAATAGCATGGAGCTGACATCTGTATTCATAGATCAGATTCAACAATCGGTGTGATTATGAAAGAGACATTTTACTTTTCTATATCTCAGATGCTATATCAATAAAATATGAGAACTGAAGTGCTTTATATTTAATATTACATTCAGCTCCTAATATTCTTAATCAGGAAGTAAATTGAGGGTTACTGAAGGCTTTTTCTTCCAGTCAACACCCTATAATATGAACAATGAAAAAACAAAGGAGGTGGCACTGCATTATAAAACGAGTTTTATTTCCACATAAAAATCTGTTTTTGACTCATTCTGTTGAAACGTTGTTCTCTTACCTGATTCGAAAAAAAAAACCCAAAAAACATACTGAGCAATAGAAAACATTGAACTTGTGATGTTTCCTTTTCCTGGACTGAGAAGTAGTTTCTTAAAACTTGTTTGTGCTTCCAGGTCAGCAGAACCAGCCTCTTTCAGCTAAGCATTAACACTTCATTTCAGTGACTGTGATGATGATAATATCTTAAGTTTGACTGATGCCCTTTTTGTAAATTATGATGTAAATATCCACCAGGAGTTCAAAAATGATGAAAAGAAACACTTTGTGCCACTTGACATCAAAAGATCTTGAATGCAGATGAAATAGTGCAGTCAGGAAAAAAATAGCAATAAGAAAGGGAAAAGAATGGAGAATGAGACATAAGGGACCCTAAAGAAAGCAGTTGGAGTCCTCCTTTTTCAAATAACTTGATATGAAAGGAAAAAAAAATCTTAGCTCATTATATTTTCTTCCATTTTCTTGTTTTTCCCATTTTCCTGATTACTTGAAACTATTTGAGTTTGTATTAAAAATTAAAATATTTCTTTTAGTAAATATTGGTCATCAAACGTATCTTATTTGGTCATTAGGTGTTTTTTGCATTTCAAAAACAAAAGTAACTCTCAAACAGACATGGACATTTGAAACTGACTCTAATACACTATCAGATAATTTAGTCTGGAAGGTGATTTAGAATTCACTTTTGCTTTCTTCAGCTCCTCATTTCCATTAAGAAACTTCCAAAGGGCTTTGGGGCATGTCTCCCTAGAATGTATTCATTCTTTCAAAAAATTTCAATTTGTTTCTTTATGTTCTTGGAGAGTGGTTTATTAGAACCAAGCTCTCCCATGGGGTTGGAGAGTAGCACATTATTTATAATGAAAGGACTAGAACTGGTAGCCATTTCTTATCACATGAAGTTGATAATTCTCAAACTCCATGGGCCTTTCTTTTCTCAATCACTCCCTGGAGGGATGAATGAGAGATTAAGCAATATCGGAAGATCTTGGAGTCTACTTTGCCAAGGAAGCAGTAGAACAACATGAGGAATGGGAAAGGGGAGAAAAGAAGAATGAAGCAATCTTTATTTTACCCTTTCTATTTTATTTATTTTTTCATTTATTTTTATTAGTTGGAGGCTAATTACTTTACAATATTGTAGTGGTTTTTGCCATACATTGACATGAATCAGCCATGGATTTACATGTGTTCCCCATCCCGATCCCCTCTCCCGCCTCCCTCCCCATCCCATCCCTCTGGGTCTTCCCAGTGCACCAGCCCTGAGCACTTGTCTCATGCATCCAACCTGGGCTGGTGATCTGTTTCACCCTTGATAGTATACTTGTTTCAATGCTATTCTCTCAGAACATCCTACCCTCGCCTTCTCCCACAGAGTCCAAAAGTCTGATCTATACATCTGTGTCTCTTTTTCTGTTTTGCATATAGGGTTATTGTTACCATCTTTTTGAATTCCATATATATGCGTTAGTATACTGTATTGGTCTTTATCTTTCTGGCTTACTTCACTCTGTATAATGGGCTCCAGTTTCATCCATCTCATTACAACTGATTCGAATGTATTCTTTTTAATGGCTGACTAATATTCCATTGTGTATATGTACCACAGCTTCCTTATCCATTCGTCTGCTGATGGGCATCTAGGTTGCTTCCATGTCCTGGCTATGATAAACAGTGCTGCGATGAACACTGGGGTGCACGTGTCTCTTTCAGATCTGGTTTCCTTGGTGTGTATGCCCAGGAGTGGGATTGCTGGGTCATATGGCAGTTCTATTTTCAGTTTTTTAAGGGATCTCCACACTGTTCTCCACAGTGGCTGTACTAGTTTGCAACCCTCCAACAGTGTAAGAGGCTTCCCTTTTCTCCACGCCTTCTCCAGCATTTATTGCTTGTAGACTTTTGGATAGCAGCCATCCTGACTGGCATGTAATGGTACCTCATTGTGTTTTTGATTTGCATTTCTCTGATAATGAGTGATGTTGAGCATCTTTTCATGTGTTCTTTAGCCATCTGTATGTCTTCTTTGGAGAAATGTCTGTTTAGTTCTTTGGCCCATTTTTTGATTGGGTCATTTATTTTTCTGGAATTGAGCTGCAGGAGTTGCTTGTATATTTTTGAGATTAATCCTTTGTCTGTTGCTTCGTTTGCTATTATTTTCTCCCATTCTCAAGACTGTCTTTTCACCTTGTGTATAGTTTCCTTTGTTGTGCAAAAGCTTTTAAGTTTCATTAGGTCCCATTTGTTTAGTTTTGCTTTTATTTCCAATATTCTGGGAGGTGGGTCATAGAGGATCCTGCTGTGATGTATGTCGGAGAGTGCTTTGCCTATGTTGTCCTCTAGGATTTTTATAGTTTCTGGTCTTACATTTAGATCTTTAATCCATTTTGAGTTTATTTTTGTGTATGGTGTTAGAAAGTGTTCTAGTTTCATTCTTGTACAAGTGGTTGACCGGTTAGTTTTCCCAGCACCACTTGTTAAAGAGGTTGTCTTTTTTCCATTGTATATCCTTGCCTCCTTTGTCGAAGATAAGGTGTCCATAGGTTTGTGGATTTATCTCTGGGCTTTCTATTCTGTTCCATTGATCTATATTTCTGTCTTTGTGCCAGTACCATACTGTCTTGATGACTGTCACTTTGTAGTAGAGCCTGAAGTCATGCAGGTGGATTCCTCCAGTTCCATTCTTCTTTCTCAAGATTGCTTTGGCTATTCGAGGTTTTTTGTATTTCCATACAAATTGTGAAATTTTTGTTCTAGTTCTGTGAAAAATACCATTGGTGGCTTGCTAGGGATTGCATTGAATCTATAGATTGCTTTGGGTAGTATAGTCATTTTCACAATCTTAATTCTTTCAATCCATGAACACAGTACATTTCTCCATCTATTTGTGTCCTCTTTGATTTCTTTATCAGTGTTTTGTAGTTTTCTATGTATAGGTCTTTCATTTCTTTAGGTAGATATACTCCTAAGTATTTTATTCTTTTTGTTGCAATGGTGAATGTTATTGTTTCCTTAATTTACCTTTCTAATTTTCTCATTGTTATTGTATAGGAATGCTAGTGATTTCCATGTGGTAATTTTATATCCTGCAACATTACTGTATTCACTGATTAGCTCTAGTAATTTTCTGGTAGAGTCTTTAGGGTTTTCTATGTAGAGCATCATGTCATCTGCAAACAGTGAGAGTTTTACTTCTTCTTTTCCTATCTGGATTCCTTTCATTTCTTTTTCTGCTCTGATTGCTGTGGCCAACACTTCCAAAACTATGTTGAATAGTAGTGGTGAGAGTGGGCACCCTTGTCTTGTTCCTGACTTTAAGGGAAATGCTTTCAATTTTTCACCATTGAGAATAATGTTTGGTGTGGGTTTGTCATATATAGCTTTTATTATGTTGAGTTATGTTCCTTCTATTCCTGCTTTCTGGAGAGTTTTTTATCATAAATGGATGCTGAATTTTGTCGAAGGCTTTTTCTGCATCTATTTGAGATAATCATATGGTTTTTATCTTTCAATTTGTTAATATGGTATATTACATTGAATGATTTGCAGATATTAAAGAATCCTTGCATTCCTGGGATAAAGCCCACTTGGTCATGATGTATGATCTTTTTAATATGTTGTTGGATTCTGTTTGCTAGAATTTTATGAAGGATTTTTGCATCTATGTTTCTCAGTGATGTCGGCCTGTAGTTTTCTTTTTTTGTGGCATCTTTGTCCGGTTTTGGTATTAGGGTGATGGTGACCTCAAAGAATGAGTTTGGAAGTTTGCCTTCTTCTGCAATTTTCTGAAAGAGTTTGAGTAAGATAGGTGTTAGCTCTTCCCTGAATTTTTCGTAGAATTTAGCTGTGAAGCCGTCTGGTCCTGGGCTTTTGTTTGCCTGAAGATTTCTGATTACAGTTTTGATTTTCGTGCTTGTGATATTACCCTTTCTTTTTAAACTGAAGAATATTTTTGAATTCTAAGGCAGATAGTCAACTGCGACTCTAACTTCCTGAAAGGCAAGGGGCCCTTTTTATCAGTTTTTGTAGTTAGATTTATCTATCTATATAGACTTCTTCATCACTTTATGGCAAATAGATGGGGAAACAATGGAAACAGTGAGAGAGTTTATTTTGGGGGGTCCAAAATCACTGCAGATGGTGACTGCAGCCACGAAATTAAAAGACGCTTGCTCCTTGGAAGAAAGCTATGACCAACCTAGACAGCATATTAAAAAGCAGAGACATTACTTTGCTGACAGATGTCTGTCTAGTCAAAGCTATGGTTTTTCCAGTAGTCATGTATGGATGTGAGAGTTGGACCATAAAGAAAGCTGAGTGCTGAAAAATTGATGCTTTTGAACTGTGGTGTTGGAGAAGACTCTTGAGAGTCCCTTGGACTGCAAGGAGATCCAACCAGTCCATCCTAAAGGGAATCATTCCTGAATATTCATTGGAAGGACCTATGCTGAAGCTGAAACTCCAATACTTTGGCCACCTGATGCAAAGAACTGACTCATTTGAAAAGACCCTGATGCTGGGAAAGATTGAAGGCAGAAGGAGAAGGCGACAACAGAGAATGGGATGGTTGAATGGCATCCCCGACTCGATGGACATGAGTTTCAGTAGGCTCTGGGAGTTGATGATGGGAAACCTGGCGTGCTGTAATCCATGGAGTCGCAAAGAGTCGGACATGACTGAGCGACTGAACTGAACTAAACTGATAGATAATATGTCATAGAGGGCAAAGTGAGTAAGAACTCTCTGGATGTTTTATGATGGTAAGTAATGGAGGCATGCTAGTCATATGTTCCCAGACGCTTCATATTGTAAGTAAATTTTAAAACACATATGAGTGATATAAAGATGTTTCTTTGATCTATAAAAGCCATATTTTGCACCTAATATGATGTTTGAACTACTGGTTAATATTTATTTCTTAGATTATTAACCATGTATGTTCTTGAGCTCTACAAGAAGACAGGCACTCTAGACCTTTATAACCATGTTATTCAAACTTTTATGCTCTTAAAAATCATCCAGCAGACTTTTTGTTCTACTTTTTTATTAGAAAAATTTTTGTTTCTTGTGACAAGAGCTTTGAACATTTAATCTCTTAACAACTTTTAAATATACAACATTTTTAACCCCAGTCATCACACTGAGTATTACATACCCACGGCTTATTTACTTTTTAACTGCAAATTTGTACCTTTTGACCCTCTTCACTCGTTTCATCCATCTCCACCACTTTTTTCTTTTTTTAGATTCTGTGTGTATGTGAGATCTTCAGTATTTCTTTACTCTGTCTGACTTATTTCATTTAGCATCGTGTTCTCATGGTTTATTTTGTCACATGTGGCAGTATTTCATTCTTTTTTATGGTTGAATAATATTTCATTGTGTATGTTGTGGGGAAGCAAAAGTTGCCAACCCCAAATGTGTCTCTTTGGCATGAGGATTAATTAAGGCTTATTATATTTAAGAAACAGAACACTCAGGAAATCTTTTTAATCGCCCTTCCCACCCTGCCCCAAGGGCCTGTTTTCAGAATAGGGCTATCACCAGAGATATTTTTAAAGTACTTGGGCTAGGTGTGGTGGGGGAGACTCAGCAGAGCCTAGATTTAAGAGTCCACTCTGTGTCCCATTATCTCTGCATGTCCAGCAAATATTTGTTTAGGAAATATTTGGTAGATATTTGTTTATCAAACATTTGCTTTTCCATCTCCATGTCTATTGCGTTCCTCCTCTTTGAAGTCCCAAACCAGTACCCCCAATATCCTTTTTTGTCTTTAGCTGAAGATTGTATTTAAGGTGAGGGCTTTGGCCATTTTGTTTTCCTGGGTCTGTCAGGTATACCTGTTATTAAACTTTTGTTTGATTTTCTCCTGTCAGTCTGTCTCATTTCAGTTGAATTTTTAGGCAACCCAGAAGAACCTAGAGATGTAGAGGAAAAGTTCTTCCTCCTCAACAATATATTCCACAATTTATCCATTCATCCATCAAAGAACACAGGTTGTTTCCATGCCTTGGCTATTGTAAATAATACTGCAATGTATATGGGGGTACATATATCTTTTTGAGGTAATGTTCTGTTTTCTTCAGATAAACAGCTGAAAGTGGAATTGTTGGATCATATGTTAGCTCTATTAATTTTTTGAGGAACTTCCATACTGTTTTCCATAGTGGTTGTGCCAATTTATATTCCCACCAGCAGTGTAGGAAGGTTATCTTTTCTCCACATCCTCACCAACATTTATTGCTTGTTTTCTTTTTGAGGATAGCCATACTGACAGGTGTGAGGTTGTATCTCATTGAGGTTTTGATTTGTATTTCCCTGATGATTAGTAATGCTGAGCATCTTTTCATATACCTATCTGTATCTCTTCTTTGGAAAAATGTCTGTTTATTCTCCCTTCCCATTTTTAAATTGGATATTTTGTTTTTTCGCTACTGAGTAGTATCAGGAGACTTAAAAATGGAGATTCTTATTCAGTCAGTTTTGAGTGGGGCCAGATACCCTGTATATCTTACATGTTCCCAGATGAGACTGATAAGGCTGTACCTACAAACATACTTTGAGAAATAAAAGGTGATTACTTAGGGTTTGGACTCAGGCAGGTCAGTATCTGTATCAAGGTTTACCTATCTGTAGACATTTCCTTTTGACAAATTTAAGGTTTTAAGTTTCATTTTCCTAATCTGTAAAACTGAAATAAATATACCTCATTAGAGAGGTAATTTTGTGGCTATGAAATAAAATCTTCTTAATATCATTAGTGCTGAATAAAATACTTGGAACATGGATATATATTCTTATTGTATGACTGCTTTTATTTTTAGATAAAGAATCTTATATATTTAATATGGCTACTTTTATTTGGCTAAATGATGGCTACCTTTATTTTTAGGTAAAGGATATTATTATATTTAATATAACTTTCTGTATACATCTTAGGATGCTAGATAGTATGAGGAGTTAATTTTTTTTTGCCTGACAGGATTTCAGACTTTATAATGTATTCATTTTTATTCTGTTATCTAAAGCAAAGAAGATAGAACTGCTAGAAAGGATAGAAATTCCACACAAAATAGATGAGTGCCCTTGAAGCACTCAGCTCACAGAAAATGGTTTGCTTTCATCCTTTCATCCTATCAAATGACATTAAGCTTGTCAGATCAAAACAAGTGCAGTGACATAGCAAAGATGAAAAAAATGCTGATGCTAAGAAGGTACAATTTGAGCTCTTTTTTTTTTTAAATAAAGAACAACAGTACAAAAACCTACATGCTTAATTGTGAATGAAATAATCCTATGTCACAGGATGGAAAATTAGAAGAGTTTTCATTATTTCCTAAAACAACATACCTTGACAGCTGCATTACCTCCCCCCCTTTTTTTTCTGTTTGCTTTTCAAACCTTTTCAAATCTCATCTTGTGTTTATATCCCTCTTCTTGTGTTCAAATCCCTCTTGTGTTTATAGAGGGACTACCTTTTCTCATCAACCTGTGATGTTATCTCCTCATCAGGTCCACAGACTTTGCAACAGAGGGAACTTCATTGTATGAATTTCCCAGTAAACGAGTTGAAATTAAAATATTTTATAGTCCCTGGAACGTGGCAGGAGAGCACTGTGAAGGAATTTTATGGAGTACAGTGCTAGTATTTATTTAAAAGAAAATGTGCATTTATCCATTTCTTTCCATTTCTTTTTAAATCTGGTGTGTTCAGTTATAAAGTTGTCTCAAGTAATATGATTTTTATTAACCTATTTGGACGTTACTGACATAGAATCTTCAGCCTACATTTCTAAAGTTAATTCACCACACATTTCTCAGTGGTTATGTGCAATTTATAAAGCAAAATATCATGGGGCTGAGTGGGAAGACAAAGACCCAGTTCCTCTCTCTAAGGCTCATACTCCTGGATGGGATGGATATGCCATGGAAAGCATACCTTACCTTAGCTGTGGTTTTGACCATGCTTCTAGCTACCCATATGATCTCGGGGCATGGTACTTATTTTCAGGCAGATAATTACAGTCATCTCACTTATGAAATGAGGGGAAGAGACTGGGCCACTGGTTCCTAAATTTGAGTGGTTATGAACTCATCTGGATAATTATTAAAAGTATAGATGCCCAGGCTCTGAAGATTCTGATTAAGCCGGTTTGAAGCTGCATCCAGGAATCTATATTTTCAATAAGCATCCTCCCTGGTGATTCTTTTCTTCAAGCAAGCTATGGATATGTGGAAATATATATCTTTTTTTTTTAAGTTTATTCTATCTAGAATATTCTATGATTTTACAGTTTCAAAAATAACTACAATTCAATGAGATGTATAGTATCTAATGAATTATAAACACGTGCTATTGGAATTCATTAAAGAAAAGTATTATTCTATCTTGAATGATCAGGGAAGTGTGTAAACTTTAAAACAAATGTGATTTGAATATATAGAAAAAGAAGAGTATAGTATAGAGTATATGGGGGTACAGAATCTGAAAGATATAGAGTAATAAAACTAATTGTAAAGTACCTTTGGAAATACCTCTTCTATTTCTTTAGAGCATATGACTTACTTTATGGACTAGTGCAAGGTAAAGCTGAAAAGGTAGATTAGTTTATATCAAGAGGCTTGACTCTATCAAAGAACTATATTAGAGTTATAACTATATATTTATATATCAGCTTATGATATGTATATATCAGCTATCCTATATCAGCTCATTTTATTTTATCTAAAAATGTAACTAATTAAAAGTTGTTGACCAGCAAAATTTTAGATATATTTTTATGTTAAATGGAGACCATATCAGGAAATAGGAGACATGAATATAGAGAGGGATGCCAGCCCATGGTGGCTCAGACAGTAAAGAATCTGCCTGTAGTGCCGAAGACCTGGGTTCAATCCCTGGGTCAGGAAGATCCCCTGGAGAAGGGAATGGCTACCCACTCCAGTATTCTGGCATGGAAAATTCCATGGACAGAGGAACTTGGTGGGCTACAGTCCATGGACTCACAAAAAGTCAGACATGACTTAGTGACTAACACTTTTTCACCACTAAAAAGCTTTTTGATGGTTAAAGGAAGAAATGAGTCATTAACATGTATATTGAAATTAGAGAACATGATTGTGATCAAGGGAGAGTAGACAAGTTTGGTAGTGAGGAGGAGTTCCCTGAGTAAAGTGTGACCTAGGTAGAATGTGTCCTTTCCCTCTTAAAATTTCAGGAGATAGTAATTCTATTTTATACACTTTTGAATTATATATCCCTTCCAAATTTTAAAGTTTTTTTGCCATCATATTTCTAATGTCCTCTTACATTTCTCTCTTTGATTATCATAGTATTGATGATGTTGTACAGTCCTATCAACATCCTTTTATTACTGGAAGGGGGATCACTTCCAGGGCCCAAGAGAAGGCTCTTATCTAACACTCAGAAATGATTTGTCCGAGGAGACACACGTGTTGACAAAGCAAAAGACCTTATTGGAAATGAGTTCTTGGGTGGAGAGCAGCAGGGTAAAGAATCAAGAGAACCGCTCTGCCATGTGGCTTGCAGTCTCAGCTTTTAGGGTAATGGGGTTAACTTCCCAGGTTGTCTCTGCTTAATCATCTTGCTTGTGCCCATATCTGGTCCGACTCAGGGTACTTCCTGGTGGCACCCATCTCTGTCAAGATGGAGTCTAGGGTGAGGGTTTCTGGGAAGCTGGGAGGACATATTATGGGCTGACCTCTACTCCCTCATTTTGACACCTCCTGAATTCTTCCAGTTGGCCACAGCTTGTCGCTTCTGTGTTCCTTATTGGGATTTCCTGTTGTGAGATCGCTTATGCAAGCGATTGTTATCATGCCTGGCTTGATAACATTCCTGGCTTGTGAGGTTTTGGTCAGTGGTTCTCTGATACTTTTATCTAGTTTTGCATGGACTGGGAATCTTTAGGAGAAGTCCTGCTTTTAAAAGACTGCCAAATAAACCCAAGATGTGCCATTTTTCCTTCTTTCCCAACTAAGTCAATAATATCTATGTCTTAAGTAGTATTAATAAAAGTCTTTTGCAGATAGTTTTTATCCCTCCCCTCCAATCCTGCTGTGACTAGAAAGTCTCTCTCTTGTGTCTGCTTTCTCCTGCATAGCTTGGCCTATTATATCTTTTAGGAAGTGCTTGGATGTATAGACTACAATCATTATCAGTGCGTGCATGCTTGGTTGTGTTCGATTCTTTGCGATCCCATGGACTGTAGCCCTCCAGGCTCCTCTGTCCATGGGGTTTCCCAGGCAAGAATACTGAAGCGGGTTGCCATTTCCTCCTGCAGGGGATCTTCCTGACCCAGGGATGGAACCCACGTCTCTTGCATCTCCTGCATCGGCAGGCAGATTCTTTAACACTGCGCCCCTCAGAAGCCCTTACAATCACTGTCTGCCATTCGCATAATTCTTGGCTTTTCTTTCAGCCTTGAAAGGTCTCTGGTAGGCATGAATAGGAGGACCATTTGTGACATGTTGTTAAGTATCATGAGGCATGAATCACTTTGAGCATGGCAATCTCAAAACATCAGCAATGAAAGAAGGCTAAAGGAATCAATGGTATATTCATTCTGGGATATTCTTTATTATGGGTGATAACTACTTGCTCTGCCTCTTACAGGTTTTGGGGTTTTGGGGATCCACTTATTAATTTTGCATCTGAGTTTATAAGATGAATTTGAAGTCAAATTTTTCTTGTTATATGTATTAATTTCCAAGGGCAGATGTCACAAATTATCACAAATTTGGTGACTTGAAACAATACTACTTTTTGTCTCTCACAACTCAAAAGATCAGAAGTTAAAAATCAAGTGGTTGGCGGGTTTGGTTCTTTATGGAAGCTCTGAGAAATTATCCTATGACACTCTCTCAGCTTCTGGTGACTGCCTGAAATACTGGTGTCCCTTGGTTTATGGAAGCAAATGTTTTCGAATCTCACCCTACATATTCAGGTGTCTCTCCTTTCTGTGTCTCCTCTTTGCCAGTGTCCATACCTACCTCTATTTTCTTACCAGTCATTGAATTTAGTTACTGTTGTTGTTGTTGAGTCCATAAGTCATGTCGGACTCTTTGAGACCTCAAGGACTGCAGCATGCCAGGCTCCTTTGTCCTCCACTATCTCCTGGAGTTTGCTCAAACTTATGTCCATTGAGTTGATGATGCTATCTAATCATCTCATCTCCTGCCGCCCTCTTCTCCTTTTGCCTTCAATCTTTCGCAGCATCAGGGTCTTTTCCAATGAGTTGGCTCTTTGTATCAGGTGGCCAAAGTATTGGAGCTTCAGCTTCAGCAACAGTCCTTCCAATGAGCATTGAGGACTGATTTCCTTTAGGATTGACTTGTTTGATCTCCTTGCTGTCCCAGGGACTCTCAAGAGTCTTCTCCAGCACCACAGATCGAAATCATCAATTCTTCATGGCTAAGCCTTCTTTATGGTCCAACTCTCACATCCATACATGACTACTGGAAAAACCATAGCTCGGAGTAGATGGACTTTTGTAGGCCAAGTGATGTCTCTGCTTTTGAATATGCTGTCTAGGTTTGTCATAGCTTTCCTTGTCAGGAGCAAGTGTCTTTTAATTTCATGCTGCAGTCACCATCTGCAGTGATTTTGGAGCCCAAGAAAAAAGTCTCTGACTGCTTCCACTTTTCCCCCTTCTCTTTACCAGATGCCATGATTTTAGTGTTTTGAATGTTGAGTTTTAAGCCAGATTTTTCACTCTCCTCTTTCACCCTCATCAAGAGGCTCTTTAGTTCCTCTTCACTTTCTGCCATTAGAGTTGGATTACCTGCATATCTGAGGTTGCATTCCAGCTTGTGACTCACCCATCCTGGTAGTTTGCAATATGTACTCTGCCTATAAGTTAAATAAGCAGGGTGAAATGTACAGCCTTGTCATACTCTTTTCCCAATTTTGGCCCAGTCCATTTGTTCTGTGTCCAGTTCTAAGTGTTGCTTCTTGATCTGCATACAGGTTTCTTAGGAGGCATTTAAAGTGGTCTGGTACTTGCATCTCTTTAAGAATTTTTCACCGTTCTTTGTGATCCACAGTCAGAGGCTTTAGCATAGTCAATGAAGTGGAAGCAGATGTTTTTCTGGAATTCCCTTGCTTTCTCAGTGATCCAGCAAATGTTGGCAATTTGATCTCTGGTTCCTCTGCCTTTTCTAACTCCAGCTTGTACATCTGGAAGTTCTCAGTTCATGTAGTGCTGAAGCCTAGCTTGAAGGATTTTGAGCATTACCTTGCTAGTATGTGAAATGAGTGCAATTGTATAGTAGTTTGAAAGTTCTTTGACATTTCCCTTCTTTGAGATTGGAGTGAAAACTAACCTTTTCCAGTCCTGTGGCCGCTGCTGAGTTTTCCAAATTTGCTGCCATATTGAGTGCAGCACTTTAACAGCATCATCTTTAAGGATTTTAAATAGTTCAAATGGAATTCCATCACCTCCACTAACTTTGTTCTTAGTAATGCTTCCTACGGCCCAGTTGACTTCACACTGGATGTCTGGCTCTAGGTGAGTGACACATCATCATGGTTATCAGGGTCATTAAGATTTTTCTTGTATAGTTCTTCTTGTATCCTTGTCATCTCTTCTTAATCTCATCTGCTTCTGTTTGGTCCTTGCTGTTCTGTCCTTTATCGTGCCCATTTTTGCATGATATGTTCCTTTGATATCTCTAATTTTCTTGAGGAAATCTCTAGTCTTTCCCATTGTATTATTTTCCTCTATTTCTTTACATTGTTCACCTAAGAAGACTTTCTTATCTCTCCTTGCTATTCTCTGGAACTCTGCATTCAGATGGCTATCTCTTTCACTTTCTCCTGTGCCTTTCATTTCTCTTCTTTTCTTAGTAATTTGTAAGGTGTCCTCAGACAACCACCTTGCTTTCTTGTATTTCCTTTCCTTTGGGCTGGTTTTCGTAACTGCCTCGTGTACAATGTCACAAACCTCTGTCCATAAGTCTTCAGGCACTCTGTCAACCGGATCTAAGCCCTTGAATCTATTTGTCACCTGCAGTGTATAATCATAAGGGATTTGATTTAGGTCATACCTGAATTTAGTACCCACCCTAATTCCAGGATGATTTCATTGCAAGATCTTTAATTACATTGACAAATACCCTATTTTCAAATAAGGTAACATCCTTAGCTTCTGAGTGGACATGAATTTAGGGGGGGATGATTTTCAACCCATTACAGTGATAGTGAATAGTGAAGTTGCTAGGTCGTGTCCGACTCTTTGCGACCCCAGGGACTAGAGCCTACCACGCTCCTCCATCCATCCATGGGATTTTCCAGGCAAGAATACTGGAGTGGGTTGCCATTTACCTGTCCATAAATGTTTTCACAGCTGCTTTTCCCCTTGATGAAAACTTACACAGAATTCCACTATACAGAGCTTGCAAATACAGTGTTGAAATTAGTCCTGGAGACCTTAAACGCTAGGTCTTATCCTCAGTTACCATAGTTGTTTCTGTGGTACTGGTATGAAACTTAAGAGGAAAAAATGAGTGTACATTTTGAAATCAATGAATAGGAAAATTTCTAGGAGGATTTTTTAATCTCAAAAATGACTGAGCCTATATTTTGAAATGAAAATTGCAATTGTAAGGGAAGGAAATTTACCACCCCCAAATATATCTCTGACATGAGGATTATAAAACAATCTAGGCCCAAGAAACTCAGGTATCTTTGACTTTACTCCTCACTACCTAAAAGAATTTAGATAGAGGACCTATTCCTGGAATAGAGCTGTCACCAGAGATTTCTACCAAGGTTATGTGGAATCTAAAAAATAAACAAAACACAAAATAAGTGAAAAAATTTAAGAAAAGAGAAATAATACAGAGAAGAAACTAGTGGTTGCCAAAGGGGAGGGATATGGGCATATGGGCAAACTAGGTGAAGGAGATTAAGAGGTACAAACCACCAGTTATAAAATAAATCTCAGAGATGCAGTGTATAACACAGGGAATATAGTCAATTGTATTGTAATAACTTTGTAATGTTCATAATTTATAAGCATATCAAATCACTGTTGTATACCTCAACTAATAAAATACTATAAGTCAACTATGAAGTGAAGTGAAATGAAAGTCGCTCAGTTGTGTCCAACTCTTTGTGACCAAATGGACTGTAACCCACCAGGCTCTTTTATCCTTGGAATTCTCCCAGCAAGAATACTGGAGTGGATAGCCATTCCCTTCTCCAGGTAATTGAACCCAGGTCTCCTGAATTGCAGATGGATTCTTTACCTTCTGAGCCATCAGGGAAACCCTTCAATTAAATAGAAAGATAAAAGATTATGGGCTAGGTGTGGTAGGGGGAAACTCAGCAGGACCTAGAGATTGACGTCTACTCTGTGCCCCATAGTTTTTCATGGCCCAGCAAACATTTGGTTACCAAACATTTGCTTTTCCATTTCCATGATATTGGGTTCCTCCCCTTTTAAGTTTCAAACCACTACTCCCAACACCCTCTTTTATCTTTAGCTGATCAGATCAGATCAGTCTCTCCATCATGTCCGACTCTTTGCGACCCCATGGACTGCAGCACACCAGGCTTCCTTGTCCATCGCCAACTCCCAGAGCTTGCTCAAAATCATGTCCATCGAGTCGGTGATGCCATCCAACCATCATCCTCTGTCGTCCCCTTCTCCTCCTGCCCTCAATCTTTCCGAGCATCAGGGTCTTTTCCAATGAGTCAGTTCTTCGCATCAGGTGGCCAAAATATTGGAGCTTCAGCTTCAGTATCAGTCCTTCCAATGAATATTCAAGACTGATTTCCTTTAGGGTGGACTAGTTGGATCTCCTTGCAGTCCAAGGGACTCTCAAGAGTCTTCTCCAACACCACAATTCAAAAGCATCAGTTCTTCAGTGCTCAGCTTTCTTTATGGTCCAACTCTCACATCCATACATGACTACTGGAGAAACCATAGCTTTGACTTGATGGACCTTTGTTGGCAAAGTAACGTTTCTGCTTTTTAATGTGCTGTCTAGGTTGGTCATAGATTTTCTTTCAAGGAGTGTCTTTTAATTTCATGGCTGCAGTCACCATCTGCAGTGATTTTGGAGCCCCCCAAAAATAAAGTCATTCACTTGTTTCCATTGTTTGCCCATCTATTTGTCATAAACTGATGGAACCAGATGCCATAATCTCATTTTTTGAATGTTGAGTTTAAAGCCAGCTTTTTCACTTTCCTCTTTCACTTTTATCAAGAGGCTCTTCAGTTACTTTTTGCTTTCTGCCATAAGGGTAGTGTTGTGTGCATATCTGAGCTTATTGATATTTCTCCTGGCAAACTTGATTCCAGTTTGTGCTTCATCCTGCCCGGCATTTCTCATGATGTACTCTGCATATAAGTTAAATAAGCAGGGTGATAACATACAGCCTTGATGTACTCCTTTCCCAGTTTGAAAGCAGTCTGTTGTTCCAAGTCTGGTTCTAACTGTTGCTTTAGTCTTTAGCTGAAAATGGTTTTTAACATGAATGCTTTTGCCACTTTGGTTAGTTATTCACTTTTCCTGGGTCTCTTTCATCGATATATGTTATTAAACTTTTTGATTTTCTCCTATTAATCTGTCTCATGTCAATTTAATTCTTAGGCTACTCAAAGAACCTAGAAGGATAGGAGAAGTTTTTATTTTTCCCCTCCCTGACACAGTAAATAACTACATAGAGGTCCAATATGGATTCAGGTATAGTTATGATATTATTTCTTTTACAATCCAGCCTATGTCCTACTGCTTTTGACTCTGTTTCATGTATTAAAGAGTGATCTTGCTCCCACATTAACTGTGCTTGGATTGCAGCTTCCTTGTTTAAGGGAGTTAATAACAGAAAATCTTCACTTTTTAAATTTCTTAAAAATTTTTTTAAATTGAATATAGTTGAAGTATAATGTTGTGTTGATTACTGATGTACAGCCAAGTGAGTCAGTTATACATATATACATTATATATATATATATGCATTCTTTTTTATATTCTTTTCCATTATAGTTTATCACAGGATATTAAATATAGTTCCCTGTGCTCTATAGCAGGACCTACCTTGTTGCTTATCCATTCTATATATATTAGTTTGGATCTGCTTATCTCAGAGTCCCACTCCTGCCCTGTCCCACCTCCCCCTCCCCTTGGCAATCACCATTCTATTCTCTGTGTCCCTGATTTTCTGTTTCATAGACAGTTTAATTTGTGTCATATTTTAGATTCCACATCTAAATGATATCATATCATATTAGTCTGTCTCTTTCTGACTTCTTTTACTTTGCATGATTATCTCTAGTTGCATTCATATTGCTGTAAATGTCATTAATTTGTTCTTTTTTATGGCTGAATATTCCACTGTATTTAGTATATATGTACCACATTTTCTTTAGCCATTCCTCTGTCATTGAATATTTAGGTGGTTCCCATGTCTTGGCTATTGTGAATAGTGCTGCTATGAACATAGGGGTGCATGCATCTTTTTGAAACTTCCATAAGTCTCTTATCCTTATCCATCAGAGGGAAGATGGAATGAAAACCACAATCATAGAAAACTAACAAAACTGATCACATGGACCACAACCATGTCTAGCTCAATGAAACTATGAGCCATGCTGTGTAGGGCCACCCAAGGCAGATGGGTCATGGTGGAGAGTTCTGATAAAACGTGGTCCACTGGAGAAACGAAGGGCAAACCACTTCAGTATTCTTGCCTTGAGAACCCCATGAACAGTATGAAAAGGCAAAAAGATAGACACTGAAGGATGAACTCTCCAGGTCGGTAGGTGCCCAATATGCTACTGGAGATCAATGGAGAAATAATTCCAGAAAAAATGAAGAGATGGAGCCAAAGCCAAAGCAACACCCAGTTGTGGATGTGACGGGTGATGAAAGTAAAGTCTGATGCTGTAAAGAGCAATATTGCATAGGAACCTGGAATGTTAAGTCCATGAATCAAGGCAAATTGGAAGTGATCAAACAGGGGATGGTAAGAGTGAACATCGACATTTTAGTGATCAGCAAACTAAAATGGACTGGAATGGGTGAATTTAACTCAAATGACCATTATATCTACTACTGTAGGCAAGAATCCCTTAGAAGAAATGGAGTAGCCATCACAGTCAACAAAAGAGTCCAAAATGAAGTACTTGGATGCAATCTCAAAAATGACAGAATGATCTCTGTTCGTTTCCAAGGCAAACCATTTAATATCACAGTAATCCAAGTCTATGCCCTGACCACTAATGCTGAAGAAACTGAAGTTGAACGGTTCAATGAAGACTTACAAGACCTTCTAGAACTAACAGACCCAAAAGATGTCCTTTTAATTACAGGGGACTGGAATGGAAAGTAGGAAGTCAAGAAACACCTGGAGTAACAGGCAAGTTTGACCTTGGAGTCCAAAATGAAGCAGGTCAAAGGCTAGCAGAGTGTTGCCAAGAGACCATGTCATAACAAACATCCTCTTACAGCAACACAGGAGAAGACTCTACACATGGACATCACCAGATGGTCAATACCAAAATCAGATTGATTATATTCTTTGCAGCCAAAGATGGAGAAGCTCTATACAGTCAGCAAAAACAAGACCGAGAGCTGACTGTGGCTCAGATTATGAACTCCTTATTGACAAATTCAGACTTATATTGAAGAAAGTAGGGAAAACCACTAGACCATTCAGGTATGACCTAAATCCCTAATGATTATACAGTGGAAGTGACAGATAGATTCAAGGCATTAGATCTAACAGACAGAGTGCCTGAAGAACTGTGGACAGAGATTCATGGCATTGTACAGGAGGCAGTGATCAAGACCATCCTCAAGAAAAAGAAATGCAAAAAGGCAAAATGGTTGTCTGACGATGCCTTACAAATAGCTGTGAAAAGAAGATAAGTGAAAAGCAAAGGAGAAAAGGAATGATATACCCATTTGAATGCAGAGTTCCAAAGAATAGCAAGGAGACATAAGAAAGCCTTCTTCAGTTATCAGTGGAAAGAAACAGAGGAAAGCAATAGAATGGGAAAGACTAGAGATCTCTTCAAGAAAATTAGAGATACCAAGGGAACATTTCATGCAAAGATGAGCACAATAAAGGACAGAAGTGATATGGCCCTAACAAAACCAGAAGATATTAAGAAGAGGTGGCAAGTATACATAGAAGAACTATACAGAAAAGATCTTCATGACCCAGATAACCACGATGGTGTGATCACTCACCTAGAGCCAGACATCCTGGAATGTGAAGTCAAGTGGGCCTCATGAAGAATCACTATGAACCAAGCTAGTGGAGGTTATGGAATTCCAGTTGAGTGACTTCAAATCCTAAAAGATGATGCTGTGAAAGTGCTACACTCAATATACCAGCAAATCTGTAAAACTCAGCAGTGGCCACAGGACTGCAAAAGGTCAGTTTTCATTCCCACCCCAATTCAAACTACCACACAATTGCTCTCATCTCACATGCTAGTAAAGTAATGCTCAACATTCTCCAAGCCAGGCTTCAACAGTATGTGAACTGTGAAATTCCATATGTTCAAGCTGGATTTAGAAAAGGCAGAGGGACCAGAGATCAAATTGCCAACATCCACTGGATCATCGAAAAATCAAGAGAGTTCCAGAGAAACCTCTATTTCTGCATCATTGACTATGCCAAAGCCTTTAACTGTGTGGATCCCAACAAACTGTGAAAAATTCTGAAAGAGATGGGAATACCAGACCACCTGACATGCCTCTGGAGAAATCTGTATGTAGGTCAAGAAGCAACAGTTATAACTCGACATGGAACAATAGAATGGCTCCAAATTGGGAAAGGAGTACATCAAGCCTGTATATTGTCACCCTTTTTATTTAACTTATATGCAGAGTACATCATGCAAAATTCCAGGCTGCATGAAATGCAAGGAGAAATCAAGGCTGCATGAAATCAAGATTGCCAGGAGAAATATCAGTAATCTCAGATACACAGATGGCACCACCCTTATGGCAGAAAGTGAAGAACTAAAGAGCCTCTTGATGAAAGTGAAAGAGGAGAGTGAAAAATTTGGCTTACAACTCAACATTCAGAAAACTAAGATCATGCCATCTGGTTCATGGCAATTAGATGGGGCAACAGTGGAAACAATGACCAACTTTATTTTGGGGGGATCCAAAATCACTGCAGATGGTGACTACAGCCATGAAATTAAAAGACACTTGCTCCTTGGGAGAAAGGCTATATGCAACCTAGACAGCATATTAAAAAGCAGAGACAGTACTTTGCCAACAAAGATCCCGTATCGTCAAAACTATGGTTTTTCCAGTAGTCATGTATGGATGTGAGATTTGGACTATAAAGAAAGCTGAGCACCAAAGCATTGATGCTTTTGAACTGTGGTATTGGAGAAGACCTTTGAGAGTCCCTTGGACTGCACGGAGATCCAACCAGTCCATTCTAAAGGAAATCAGTCCTGAATGTTCATTGGAAGGACTGATGTTGAAGCTGAAACTCCAATACTTTGGCCACCTGATGCAAAGTGCTGACTCATTAGAAAAGACCCTGATGCTGGGAAAGATTGAAGGCAGAGGAGAAGGGGATGACAGAGGATGAGATGGTTGGATGGCATGACCAACTCGATGAACATGAGTTTGAGTAGGTTCAGGGTGTTGGTGTTGGACAAGGAAGCCTGGCATTCAGCAGTCCATGGGGTCACAAAGAGTTGGACATGACTGAGTGACTGAACTGAACTGAACTTGATGTGGATATATGCCCAGGACTGGGATTGCTGGATCATGTGATAATTATATTTTTAGTTTTCTGAGAAACGTTTAGACTGTTTTCCACAGGAGTTGCACCAAGTTACATTGCCACCAATGGTGTTGGAGAAGTCACTTTTCTCCACAAACTCTCCAGCATTTCTTATTTCTTATTAATTTCTTATTTCTTATTAATGATGTCCATTCTGACCTACATGTGGGTTTGGTGTGACTTTTGGCCACCTATATTTTTATGCTCAGGGTTATGTTCCTGCATTGTTGGAGAATTAGCTTGGTATGTCTTGCTCTGAAACTTGTTGGCTCTTGGGTGGAGCTTGGTTTCAGTGTAGGTTTGGAGGCTTTTGGATGAGTTCTTGTCAATTAATGTTCCCTGGAGTCAGGAGTTTTCTGGCATTCTCAAGTTTTGGATTTGAGCCTCCTGCTTCTGGCTTTCAGTCTTATTCTTACAGTAGCCTCAAGACTTCTCCATCCATACAGCACTGATGATAAAACATCTAGGTTAATGGTGAAAAGATTCTCCACACTGAGGGAAACCCAGAGAGGCTCAGAGAGTTACATGGAGAAGAGGAGAGGGAGGAGGGAGATAGAGGTGACCAGGAGGAGAAGAGGGGGGATTCAAAAGGGGAGAGAAAATCTAGCCAGTAATGAATTCCCTATTTGCTCTCCACAGGCTGGAACACTCAGAGAGGTTCACCGAGTTCCATTGAGATGAGAAGAGGGAGGAAGGAGATAGCGGTGACCAGGAGGAGAGGAGGGGGCGTGAAAAGGAGGGAAACCAGTCTAGCCAATGATCAGTTCCCTACGTGTTCTCCACAGCCCAAAACACCCAAAGAGATTCACAGATTTAAGTAGAGAAGAGAATGGGGAGGGAATATGTAGAGGTGACCTGGGAGAGAAAAAGGAGAGTCAAAAGGGGAGAGAGCAATCAAGCCAGTAATCACACTCCTAAGTAAAAATGGGTACTGAAGATTGGATTCTTAAAGGTACAGAATTGATAACAAATACCAAAAAGCAAAGATTAAAAATCTAGAGTAGAGGTTAGACTCTCAAAAATACAATATTAAATAAACAAAAAATTGCAAAAGTTATAAAAAATAAATATTTGAAATTTGCTTTAAAAATAGGCTCTTTTTCCCCCAATGTAATAGATGGTTTTAAAAATGAAAATTAAAGGAGTAATAATGAACTTAAAAATAAAAAAATTAAAAAATGATAATAGTAAAATATATCTAGGAATTTCTCTGGAGCTTTTGAGGGTAGTGTGGGGTCAGTTCAGTTTCAGATAATTTCTTGTTTCAGCTTATACTTCTCAAGGTCTATAAGTGCCTTCCAGTGTAGCCAGTGCTAGCTACAGGGTTTTAATCTGTTGCACCTGTCACTTCCAAAGCCGTTCTCCCTTCTTTATTTATTTTGGCTTCCTCTGTTTCCAAGTCTCTTCAGTATCTAACTTCCGCCCTGACACAAGGGGGCAAAGGTGGCCATTTATTTAGGCTAATTTGTTCAGTTTGCTGCGGGGAGGGTGGAACACTGCAAACAAACATCACTGGCGTGTGTGGGGAGTGCTCAGAGTATCTGGGCCACACTGAGTTTGCCCCTGCTCACGGTGTGTATGCTTTCCCGGTCTACACTGCTCAAGCTCCAGGTTACTCTGCCAGGGAACTGTCTAAGGTGGGCCCTGGGTTGCGTGCACTTCCCAGGTCTATGCCACTCAGGTTCAGGTTCTCGGGAACTCCAGCAAGGCACAGACTAGTTGGGCCTTGTTTTGTGCTCTTCCCAGGTCCGAGCAATTCAGCCGACCAGGTGCTTGGCTAGCACATTCTCCCCAGGTGCACCGTGTCTTATCGCCTCCCCTGTCCCAGCCACTCATATTCCTGGGTGCGCAGCGGGATTGCCGTCTCAGGTGTGCCACGTGTCTCCTCTGGGGAGTTGATCTCTGGCTGTGACCCTCCTGCTGGATGTAAACTGTCCAGGATCCCAGGAAGACTTGGTTAGCAACTGGGAGCCTGCTCCTAGTTTCGTAGGGGATGCTATCTCTGGGGCCGAGTTTGGCCCTTACCTTCCAGCTCTGACTGTTGCCTGCCTGCCTCTCTGCCTCCGGCGGGGTCCGAAGACAGCTAGCTCTCCTCTGGTATTCGCTCAGTCCTTTATTCTGTGAGAGGGCCCTACAGTGCCTTAGGTTAGAGTTTTTCGCGGGAAAGTTCTCTCTCTCTCTTTTCCTCTTTTTCCGCCCCCCTCTCTGGCTGTCCCAGGGTTTGAGTTGCTATCTCATGTTAGCTCCCTCAGATTGCCCTCAGGGCATTCAGGCCAGGTCCTTACCCTACGCAATGCATCCCGTGTCTCCCTGTTCAGCCCTGGTGTGCTGGTGGCAGACCCGAGCATCTGGGCTACTTCTCCACTGGGAGTTGCAGTTAAGCGCATAATCTGTGTTTTTTATTTATTTATTTTTTCCTCCCGGTTATGTTGTCCTCTGAGACTCCAAAACTCCCCACAGACCTGCCGGTGAGAGGGTTTCCTGGTGTTTGGAAACTTCTCCTCTTTTACGACTCCCTCCCCAGGATGGGTGTCCGTCCCTAACTCTTTTGTCTCTCTTTTTATCTATTATATTTTGTCCTACCTCCTTTCGAACACAATGGGCTGCCTTTCTGGGTGCCTGATATCCTCCGCCAGTGTTCAGAAGTTGTTTTGTGGTATTTGCTCAGCGTTCAAATGATCTTTTGATGAATTTGTGGGGGAGAAAGTAGTCGCCCCATCCTATTCCTCTTCCATCTTAGGACTGCCCCCTTATGTTTAAGTTTTTAAGCCATTTTGAATTTAATTTTGTGTATGGTGTGAGTGTGTTTTATAACTTGATTGATTTACATGTGGCTGTCCAACTTTCCCAGCACCACTTGCTGAAGAGACTGTCATTTTCCTATTGTATGTTCTTCCCTCCTTTGTTGAAGATCAATTGACCATACGTGTGTGGGGTTATTTCTGGGCTCTTTATTCTGTTCCATTGATGCCTAGGTCTGTGATTGTGCCAATATCATGCTATTTTGATTCCTATAACTTTGTAATATTGTCTTAAGTCTTTAGAGGGTTATGCTTTGTTCTTTTTCTTCAGGATTGCTTTGGCAATTCTGGGTTTTTTTAATCAGTTCAGTTCACTTGCTCAGTCGTGTCCGACTCTTTGTGACCCCATGAATCACAGCACGCCAGGCCTCCCTGTCCATCACCAACTCCCAGAGTTTACTCAAACTCATGCCCATCGAGTCGGTGATGCCATCCAGTCATCTCATCCTCTGTCGTCCCCTTCTCCTCCTGCCCCCAATCCCTCCCAGCATCAGGGTCTCTTCCAGTGAGTCAACTCTTCACATGAGGTGGCCAAAGTACTGGAGTTTCAGCTTCAGCATCACTCCTTCCAATGAACACCCAGGACTGTTCTCCTTTAGGATGGACTGGTTGGATCTCCTTGCAGTCCAAGGGACTCTCAAGAGTCTTCTCCAACGCCATAGTTCAAAAACATCAATTTTTCGGTGCTCAGCTTTCTTCACAGTCCAACTCTCACATCCACACATGACCACTGGAAAAACCATAGTTTTGACCAGATGGACATTTGTTGGCAAAGTAATGTCTCTGCTTTTTAATATGCTCTCTAGGTTGGTCATAACTTTCCTTCCAAGGAGTAAGCGTCTTTTAATTTCATGGCTGCAATCACCATCTGCAGTGATTTTGGAGCCCAAAAAAATAAAGTCTGACACTGTTTCCATTGTTTCCCCATCTGTTTCCCATGAAGTGATGGGACTGGATGCCATGATCTTAGTTTTCTGAATGTTGAGCTTTAAGCCAACTTTTTCACTCTCCTCTTTCACTTTCATCAAGAGGCTTTTTAGTTCCTCTTCACTTTTTGCCATAAGGGTGATGTCATCTAAATATCTGAGGTTATTGATATTTCTCCCAGCAATCTTGATTCCAGCTTGTGCTTCATCCAGCTCAGCGTTTCTCATGATGTACTCTGCACATAAGTGAAATCAGCAGGGTGACAATATACAGCCTTGACGTACTCCTTTTCCTATTTGGAACCAGTCTGTTGTTCCATGTCCAGTTCTAACTGTTGCTTCCTGACCTGCATACAGGTTTCTCAAGAGGCAGGTCAGGTGGTCTGGTATTCCCATCTCTTTCAGAATTTTCCACAGTTTATTGTGATCCACACAGTTGAAGGCTTTGGCATAGTCAATAAAGCAGAAATAGATGTTTTTCTGGAACTCTCTTGCTTTTTCAATGATCCAGCAGATGTTGGCAATTTGATCTCTGGTTCCTCTGCCTTTTCTAAAACCAGCTTGAACATCTGGAAGTTCGTGGTTCACATATGGCTGAAGACTAGCTTGGAGAATTTTGAGCATTACTTTACTAGCGTATGAGACGAGTGCAATTGTGCGGCAGTTTGAGCATTCTTTGGGATTGCCTTTCTCAGGGATTAGAATGAAAACTGACCTTTTCCAGTCCTGTGGCCACTGCTGCATTTTCCAAGTTTGCTGGCATATTGAGTGTAGCATTTTCACAGCATCATCTTTAAGGATTTGAAATAGCTCAACTGGAATTCCATCACCTGCACTAGCTTTTTTCAAACTGATGCTTCCTAAGCCCACTTGACTCTGCATTTCAGGATGTCTGGCTCTAGGTGAGTGATCACACCATTGTGATTATCTGGGTCATGAAGGTCTATTTTTGGACAGTTCTTCTCTGTATTCTTGCCACCTCTTCTTAATATCTTCTGCTTCTGTTAGGTCCATACCATTTCTTTATCGGACCCATCTTTGCATGAAATGTTCCATTGGTATCTCTAATTTTCTTGAAGAAATCTCTAGTCTTTCCCATTCTGTTGTTTTCCTCTATTTCTTTGCACTGATTGCTGAGGAAGGCTTTCTTATCTCTCCTGGCTATTCTTTGGAACTCTGCATTCAAATGGGAATATCTTTCCTTTTCTCCTTTACTTTTTGATTCTCTTCTTTTCACAGCTATTTGTAAGGCCTTCTCAGACAGCCATTTTGCCTTTTTGCATTTCTTTTCCATGGTGCCATATAAATTTTAGGATTATTTGTTCTAGTTCTGTGAGAAAGGTCATGGGTAATTTAAATCTGTAGGTTACTTTGGGTCATTTGGCTATTTTAATAATATTAATTCTTCCAATTCAAGAGCATGGAATATCTTTCTATTTCTTTGAATCATCTTCAGTTTCCTTCATTAATGTTTTACATTTAGTGTATAAGACTTTCACCTCCTTGGTGAAGTTTATTCCTAAGTATTTTATTTTTCGAGTCATAATTTTAAAAGGTATAGTCTTTTTATTGTCCCTTTCTGATATTTCATTTTTGGTGTAAAAAAAAAATGCCACCTATTTCTGCATGTTAATCTTGTATCCCAGTACCTTGCTGAGTTTATTATCAGTTCTAGTAGCTTTTCTTTGGATTCTTTAGGGTTTTTCTATATAGAGTATCATATCCTCTGCATATAATGACAGTCTTACCTCTTCCCTTCCAATCTGAATACCTTTTGTTTCTTTTTCTTTTTTGATTGCTGTGTCTAGATCTTGCAATACTGTGTTGAAGAAAAATGGTGAAAGTGTGCGTCCTTGTCTTGTTTTAGGTTTTAGTGGGAAGACTTTCAACTTTTCACCATTGAGAATGATATTGGCTGTGGGCTTGTCATATATAGCTTTTACTATTTTGAGATATGTTCCCTCTATACCCACTTAGCTAAGAGTTTTTATCATGAATCGATGTTGAATTTCATGAAATGCTTTTTATGAATCTGTTGAGATGACCATGTGATTTTTGTCTTTTGTGATGTCGTATATCACATTGATTGATTTGCATATGTTTGACCATCCTTGTAAACTTGGGATGAAACTCACTTTTTTGTGGTGTATGATCTTCCTTATGTGTTATGTGATTCAGTTTGCTGATATTTTGTTGAGAACTTTTGTATCTATACTGATTAAAGATATGGGCCTGTAATTTTCTTTTTTTGTGGCGTCTTTGACTGGCTTTGTCATCAGGGTGATGGTGGCTTCATAGAATGTCCTTGGGAGTGTTCCTTCCCATCAACATTTTGGAAGAGTTTGAGAAGGATCGCTATAAGTTCCTCTTTGTATGTCTGGTAGAATTTGCATGGGGAGTCATCTGGTCCTGGACTTTTGCTTATAGGGAGTTTTAAAATTACAGTTTCGGTTTACTAGTTTTCTAATTGCTTAGAATTCAGGCAGTGAACATAGAAATATCACCACGGTTGTATTCCTTTTCAGGTTAGTTTAGCTTTCTAGGCCTGCTCTGATTGATATCACTCATCCCTTTCTTCATCATTTTTTCTTTCCTGAAATTGTGGAAAGGGTCTTGTAAACCTCTTATTTTGACCACACAAATTCCATTTTTGAATCTGAACTGAGAATGTCTTCCACTCCCCTTAGAGCAGAAATATTTATTCTATATAGCCCTGTTTAATAAATACACTAACTGGTAGTTTATGGATTTTGTAATTTAACCATTTTGCTCTCAAATCCATGAAGGCTGTCCTCGTCAAACTAACATCCCAAAGACACTACCCTTAGTTATATTTCTATTACCCCCTACCTTTTATTTTTCTTTTTTGTATATGTGAGATGTGGGACCTTACCTCTTCAACTTGGCGAGTGGTACTGAACCTCAAATATTACAGTTAATACTGCACCTAGGTATCATTCTTCTGATCATATAATCAGCTCCCATTCACCTACCCACGTCCTGGCCCCTTCTGAAAAGTTGTTAAGTGTTCTATGGTTTCTACATAACTCTTGATCTACTAAGTCACTGAAACACAGAATATTTAATATGTACTTGGAGCACCATCTGGTGGCAAATATATATATATATAGTGCTGGCAAATATATATCAGAAATATTTGTGTTTTGGGATTGGCTGTTATGCAGGCTGGAGGGAGAACAGTGTGCTGCTGAAATGCAACAGGTAGTAATTTGGGGCTAAAATTGGCACAGAGTTCCTGTAAATAGACTCTCAAAATCTACATTCTTAAGTTGCATCAGTGAGGCAGACCTTTACCAAAGAGAGATAGGCAAAAAAACTGAAGGTAAAATGAGGAAGAAGGTTAAAATAAAGTAAGTAAAACTTAAGTGAGGGGGGAGTTTAAGTGAGGTAAAGGTAGGACAAGAGAAACATAAAAGAAAACAAATTAGGTACAAGTTTCATGGATCCAGTGTCATGAGTGGCAATATAAATATATGGAGAGGAGAAAAATAAGTGTATCTCAACTTTTCTGTTTCAGATACCTTAAGTGTAAGTTAAGCCTCACAAATACCTAATGGAATATGTGTCACCGTCCTTACTTAAAAAGTAAAGAAATTTGTAGAAATTAGGGGAAATGTTTAAAATGTCTAACTCATTTTGCTCTGTTTCTAAAACTCAATCTTACTCTTTAAACTGTACCAAAAAAAAAAAAAAAAAGAAAATCACTAAAAGAAACCCTACTTACAGTGCTAAAGCACTGGTTCTCAGACTCAGCCACACATTGGAATCACCTGAGAAGTATTAAAACATACTAAAACCTGAATTTCACTCACTGTAAGAAATTTCAACTTAATTGGAGTATTGCCTGATGATCTGGATTTTCAAGTCTTCTTGGTAGATTCTCATGTGTACCAAAGTGTGAGGATTACTCGAGTCTTTTGACTTACTTGCCAGTTATATAGTTCAGTAGGTTCCTAAGAACTTTGTCAACATTGAAAGTGAAAGTCTCTCAGTCGTGTGGGACTCCTTGTGACTCCATGGAGTATACAGTCCATGGAATTCTCCAGGCCAGAATACTGGAGTGGGTTGCCATTCCCTCTTCCAGGGGATCTTCCCAACCCAGGGATCGAACCCAGGTCTCCCACACTGCAGGCAGATTCTCTACCAGCTGAGCCTCAAGGGAAGCCCAAGAATACTGGAGTGGGTAGCCTATCCCTTCTCCAGCAGATCTTCCTGACCCAGGAATCGAACCGGGGTCTCCTGCATTGCAGGCAGATTCTTTCCTAACTGGGCTATCAGGGAAGCCCCTTGTCAACCTTAGACCTTCTAATTAACATCTTAAATGAAGCCGTTTAGTAACTTTCTGAAGGAAGAGGTTTTGTTCAAAATTATCCACGTTAGAAAGTTGTACTTTTGCAAATTAACAGGGATTAGCATGGTTGTCAATTTTCCTTTTCTCATGTCTGGAGTTTTCACTTGTCCTTGATTTTTTGATTGCTATCTACATCATCACTAGGGGCAGAACACACAGCCTATGTCTCTCTTAGGACTGTTCTCTGTCCAGTTACATAGCATATAGCCACAGCTGCCACCCTAAAAGCAGTTTCCTCTTTTTCAAATGGTCCGGGCCTTTTGCAGTTCCTTGGAGTTCAATGGAGAGTACAGTTGCTCTCTTCTGCCAAAATGAGGTGAAATTTCTTCAATCATTTCCCACAGACATCTATTTTGTATCATCTGTTTTGTCCTCAGAAGATTTATTAATTGAGATGAAAAAATAGGGTGAGATTATTTAGAAATCATGGCCTACTTTCAGAGTTTTGTCCTTTGATGAACTATTTAATGTCAAACACGTGTATGGTTTTTGAGCTTCAAATTGGGTCAAGCTATTTGTCCAGCTCACATCTGTATCTACTTATATTTGTTTGTTTGTTTGTTTTTGTCTCTTAAGCTGATTTGTGTGCTAGCCCTTAGTGGTTTGTTTTGCATACATGCAAGACTTCCAGTGCTGTGCTTTCTTTAGGATTGCTGCTTATATTTTGCTATACTCTGCGAAATCTCACTCAGAGTATTACGTATAACAAAACAACTGGATAGAGAAAGAAAAATCTATTTCAAAATGTCAATATCAGGAATCAAAGAATTTCTGTATAGCTGTAAAATATTATATGAACATATGTGTTCCTGTAAATTTGCAATGCAGCAATAAAAAACAAAATTATAGAGTGTATTATACTTTTACTTGTACTTTTAAAGAGCTTTAATAATGCCATGGTCAAGCAATAAGTAAAAATGAATTCATTTCTAAAATCAAATCCACATCCCACCAAATCCCATTTTCTAATAATCACTATGTCAAAAATGTTGGGGAAGGGAAAAATTTCCCTCTACCTTTTCTAGGTTGTTGTGGCCAGTCTAAGAATTAAATTGACATGAGACAGATTAAGAGGAGAAAATCAAATTTAATTTTGTACATATAGGAGTCCCATAAGAAAAATGACACCCTTTGACATTGAGGCTTATATACCATCCTGAACTGAGGAGAAGCGGGTAGGGGTCTGAGACTTCAAAGAGGAGGAAAGCAACTCACAGGAAGCTAGAAAAAACAAAAGTTTGGTAAACAAATATTTTCTGGGCCACTCAGAAGCAATGGGACACAGGCCTTTGCTGAGTTCCCCTTCACCACATCTAGCCCATATTCTTTGTGGATGTCTCTGGTGGTAGTGGGCTTCCCTGGTGGCTCAGCGGTAAAGAATCTGCCTGCGATGCAGGAGACCTGGGTTCAATCCCTGGGTCGGGAAGATCCCCTGAGGAGGGCATGGCAATCCACCCCAGTATTCTTGCCTCGAGAGTCCCATGGACAGAGGAGCCTGGCAGGCTGCGGTCCACAGTGTTGCACAAAGTCGGGCCCGACTGAAGCGACAAAGCAGCAGCAGCAGCAGCAGCTGGTGGTAGTGCTCCTCCTTGGCTTCCCTGGCGACTCAGATGGTATAGAATCCACCTGCAATGCTGGAGACCCAGGTTTGATCCCTGGAGAGGGAAATGGCAACCTACTCCAGCATTCTTGCCTGGAGAATTCCATGGATAGAGGAGACTGGTGGGCTACGGCCCATGGGGTCGCAGAGTTGGACTTGACTGAGAGACTGACATACACATACAGAGTGCTCTTCCTGGACGAGGCTCTCTGTCTAAATTCTTTCAGTAAGTTAAAGAGGGGTAAAAAGAAAGACATCTTAGTCTTTTGTTTCTTAAAATCAATCAGCCTAAATTAATTCTCTTGCTCAAGAGTCATATTTTGGGGTGGCAAATTTTGCTCCCCTGCAAAACACTCTTTATATTGATATTTCAAGTGTGTAATCAAATATTCAAGATATATGTATTACATTTATGTGTATTTCTTTTACTTCTACTATGTACAAACTGAATACTATAGGAAGTAGTGTGTATGTGTCTTGGTGCCATCATAACTATTGTGGGAAAACATGTACACATGCACATGCACATAGGAAAGCCAGCAAATGATTATTTGCGTACATGGGAGGGGCCATGCTATCATGAGAGTCTTTAAAGTTATTCAGCAGCTAATATTTATGAGCACACTCTAGGCAGCAAAATATACTTCATTTTTTTCTCTAAGTGGCAGAGTAAATTTTCTTTTAGAATTGGAGTCACTTTCTGGCACCTAAGAAATGACATTATAATGAGCAGTTGTCCTATTCCTTCATTTATTGCATGTTTGTTGTTAATTTTCAGTGCTACTCTTTGATTTGTTTATGTCCTTCCTCCTTCAATAAAGGATTTGACAGAAAGGTACATAGTTAAATAAACTGAGATGTGTGCATCTTTTTAAAGGGTAATTTGAAAAGTGATATTTATTTGGAGGGTAAACAGAAGGATGGGATAGTAAGTCAAAGCCTGTAAAAGAAAAAAATCTCAAAAATAAGTTGAAGATGAGAAAATAAATGTCTTTCTCTTAATAAAATAAGAAATAATAGAGCGGAAGAAAGTAAAAGCTGCCAGTGCCCGCATTTCAACTGCAGGGTGGTTCATATTACTGGATATTATACGTTGAGTTCCTAAATTGTGTTTTAGGTCTAATTCTGCTACCACATTGCAGTACAACTTTGGGAACGTCACTAAACCTCTCTTGTCCTGGTTTCCCTTTTAGATATAATGTATTTCCATTAGCTAAGTGACTTTGAAACTGAAGAAGTTACGTCCTCTAAATGGGCAATGACACAGACCCTGCCGTCAGAGGGCCTAAATTTGGATCTCATCCTTGACATTTGGACTTCCTAGGTGGTTCAGTGGTAAAGAATCCACCTGGCAATGCAACAGACACGGGCTTGATCCCTGGATCAAGAAGATCCCCTAGAAGAGGTAATGGCAACCCACTCCAGTATTCTTGCCTGGACAGAGGAGCCTGGCAGGCTACAGCTCATGGGGTTGCCAAAGAGTCAGACACTACTTGGCAACTAAACAATGACAACGAAGTTGAAACTCGCTGGTTGCGTGACCTTGAACTTCTGTTTCCACATCTGTAAAATGGAGGTAGTAATAGTACTTCTCTCATGTAGTTTTGGATCAGATTAATTGTGTTGAGATAGGTGCTTGGGGTTGTGTCCAACGTAATAATGACTGTATTAGCTACTATCATTTTTATGTGAAGTGAAAGCCACTCAGTCATGTCCGACTCTTTGCAACCCCATGGACTCTACAGTCCATGGAATTCTCCAGTCCAGAATACTGGAGTGGTTAGCCATTCCCTCCTCCAGGGGATCGTCCCAACCCTGGGATCATCGTTATAATTTCCAACTATATTCAGATATGCCAAATGGCTCCTTAGAGCTCTTGCAAGGGCTCCATTGACCAAGTGAGGAAAAAAGGTGCTGTAAGGATATGAGTATACAAAACTAAAGTTTTAAAATATAACAGTGATTATATAATACATATGTATAATAATTATATATATTATAATACATATAGTAAAAATGATTATAGTAGCATAAAGTATATTCTAAAAATTTATGGGCTTCAGTGCTTCTCATATTTTGAGTACGAGTACCCTTTTTCAGTGTGTTAAATTTTAAAAATGTCTTTCTCTACAGGAGGTCAGCTATATTTTTAGCATTCATTCATTGAAATGATACAATGCTTTCCGTAAAAATGTTCAGTAAATTTGCGTGTATTAGGGTAACTGATAGGAATTTATCATATTTTCTCCCAAGACAAAACATTGGTTGGAAGAACTTGAAGGATTCTGGAGAGAGTATGGTAAATTCTTTCAATATGATTAATAAGCTTCTTGTAGGGAAAGATTTGCGATGCCAAATCCTTCTTTTCCACAGGATTCAGTTAAGAAAACTTGTTATAGTGAGCATGGCTATTCTTACCCAAGATACTTAAAGTAAAATCTCTTCAGGTTTACATATTAGTTAAGATAGGAATAGATGTGTAACAGATACATACCAAAATCTCAGCAGTTTGAAACAATGAAATCTGCTCTTCATTCACATAATAATGTATGTGGCTAGTTCAGATCAGATAGTTTCCTATAATTGGTGATTCAGCATTTAGCTTCCTTTACTCACATAGCTTCCTTATATTTAAACTGTGAATGCCTGGTTCACCTTTTGAATCAACATCTAGATAGCAGAAAAGGAAAGAGAGAAGGTATTAGTTCAGTTCTGTTGCTCAGTCATATCTGACTCTTTGCGACCCCATGGACTGCGGCATACCAGGGCTCCCTGTCCATCACCAACTCTGGGAGTTTGCTCAAACTCATGTCCATTGAGTCGGTGATGCCATCCAACCATCATCCTCTGTTGTCCCCTTCTCCTCCTGCCTTCAATCTTGCCCAGCATCAGGGTCTTTTCCAATGAGTCAGTTCTTTGCATTAGGTGGCCAGAGTATTTGAGATTCAGCTTCATCATTAGTCCTTTCAATGAACATTCAGGACTGATTTCTTTAGGATGGACTGGTTGGATTTCCTTGCAGTCCAAGGGACTCTCAACAGTCTTCTCCAACACCACAGTTCAAAAGAATCAATTCTTCAGTGCTTAACTTTGTTTATGGTCCAACTCTCACATCTCTACATGACTACTGGAAAAATCATAGCTTTGACTATACAGACCTTTGTTGGGAAGGTCATGTCTCTGCTTTTTAATATGCTGTCTAAGTTGGTCATAGCTTTTCTTCCAAGGAGCAAGCGTCTTTTAATTTCATGGCTGCAGTCACCATCTGCAGTGATTTTGGAGCCCAAGGAAATAAAGTCTGTCACTGTTTCCATTGTTTCCCCATCTATTTCCCAATGAAGTGATGGGACCAGATGCCATGATCTTAGTTCTTTGAATGTTGAGTTTTAACCCAGCTTTTCACTTTCCTCTTTCACTGTCAGCAAGACGCTTTTCAGTTCCTCTTTTAGGACCACATAGAAGTAGCAAGTTATAGGACCATGTAGAAGTAGCATACATCCTATTTTCTGATACTCCATTGACGAAAAATAAGTTATTTGACCAAACAGAGAAGTTAGATCTTCTCCGTTTCATTTACGGGAAGTAGAGAAATGTAATTTCACTGTGCCTGCAAGAAGAAAGCAGTTGGACTTGGTAAATAGCTGGCTCGTGTCTGCCAGAGGATAAAGGCTGTATTTCGTTAATTTTCGTGGTGATATGGAAAGAATGGGAATTACGGTTTGGTGAAGTGATGAAAGTTTTCCATTCTAGATCTCCTAGGAGTGAGGATTGCACTTTGGTAAAGGGGTTGTGTGAATTCATTTAAAGAGCTGAAATTTTGGATCACTAGATCAACTTTGGTGTGGAATACTCCATGGCTGAGCACGCTCTCAGTGAGGCTAGACTTGAATAAACTTGAAAGGACCAGTCTCGGGTGATAGGGAAAACAATCATAAGGCAAAGGACCAATTTGGATCCCCAAGATGTTCACTGGAATATGCCTTCATTCTGGGTTATTAACTGCCAGTTGTAGACACAGAGTGCCCCTGTCACATAATAGTTTCTGTTCCATACTGGGCGACAGCTACCAATACTTACCATTTGATAAGAATCAAAGCTCTCTGGAAACATTTTGGCTTTATTGTGGTGTTAGGGGAAAAAGAAAGACGTTCTTGCAATGAGATGGGATGTGAGCCATTTACTGAGAATTTAAATAATTATGTGCTTTCCGCCCCCCCGCCCCCCGCCCGCCGTTGTGGGCAATGTGAAACACATCACATACAGTTATTTTTATTAATCATAATACCATGTGCAGACAGTTGAGCAATATTATTGTTTATTTATATAGACATAGAACTTGTCATTATAATGATGAGAACAGATATGGGTTAACATGTACATTGCACTAATTTCAAAGCACTTGTGATTTCTTGGGATTAGAATAAGATTGCTGGGATGGAGAAATCATATTAAATTGTACCCTGACTCCTATGTGGAAGAATTTTTCTCATAAGGCAGTAAAGCTTAAAGATGTGATGAAAACAGGTGAAAAAACAGAAATGGAACATTGAAATTCAGATGGCTCTTCTAATTTTCACATATGAAAGGCTTGCTCAGATCAAGTCAAATTCCAGGAGTGTGGGGACATGCTGAGACCAATTTGAGCAGTTTTAAGAGGTTTACTTAGGTCTTTTTGGCACAGTGTGTCCCAGGTGGCACTAGTGGTAAAGAACTTACCTGAAGGAGGCATAAAAGGTGCGAATTGAATCCTTGGGTCGGGAAAATCTCCTAGAGGAGGGCATGGCAACTCACTCCAGTATTCTTGCCTGGAGAATCCCATGGACAGAGAAGCCTGGCTGGCTACAGTCCATAGGGGTCGCAAAGTGTCAGACACAACTGAAGCAACTTGGCACGCACGCACGCACATTCCAAGAAGAAAGTGGCAGTAGTTTTGGTACTTCTGAAAGAGTAGATAGTTCCATAACTGCATCAGGTTGTTTTAGCCCCCCATTTTCCAAAGTGCCAACTGCTTCTCTGGTTCCTGAGTTGGCCTAAATTCTAGAGAATCTTTTAACTTATGAATAACCTGAAGATGTCCTTGTGTCCTAAGACTAAGATTGTTTGTCTCTAAGCCACTAAACTTTTGAGGAAAAAAGAGATAATATTAATAACTACACAGTATCATAAGTACAAAGCAAGAGCATTCTGTATAAATCAAAATCTAGAAACTTCCTTACTTAAGGCAGAGCTTTGCAAAGTGTTGTGTGAGGAATTACTGTGTCAGAATCTCTAACAGAGTTCAGGAAACGCAGATTTGTGGTTCCTAACCTTTACCAACTAATTAAGAATCTCTGGAAACAGGGCCAGGAATATGCATTTTAAGAAGCCTCCCAACTCTCAAGTCATGTGTTTCTTATACATGCTGAAATTTTCATGGTCATAGATAACAAAACCAATGGGGACAATGTTGAAATGCATCTTTCTCATCCAGTTGAAATACACAGTAGTATTTGTAAATGGGTTTCAACCAGAATAATAGAAAGTGTGTTGTATTAGTTAAAAACTTTTGTCCATTCATTACTTTTCTCATTTCAATCTCAAATTATGTGCAATAGACGATTACCTTCTCTGGTATAGAACTAGAGTAACAATTTCTCCGAAAGATAAATACTATGGTGGGAGGAGAAGGGGACGACAGAGGATAAGATGGTCGGATGGCATCACCGACTCAATGGACATGAGTTTGAGTAAACGCTGGGAGTTGGTGATGGACATGAGTTTGAGTAAACTCCAGGAGTTGGTGATGGCGTGCTGCAGTCCATGGGGTTGCAAAGAGTTGGACGCAACTGAACCGAGCTGAACTGATTAATATATGATCTCACTCATATGTGGAATCTAAAAGAGTCAACCTCATAGAAGCAGAGTAGAATGGTGGTTGCCAGGGGCTGGGGGTAGTGGAAACGTGGTAGGTCATGGTTAAGCCTAGAAAGTTTCAGTTATGTAAGTTAAATACATTCTGAAGATCTATTATACAACATAGCACTTATAGCTAATAATACAGTATTGTATACTTAACATTTTTGAAAAGAGCAGATTTTATGTTCCAGATTTCTTACTACACACATAAAATAATAACAAAGGGGACAGAAGGAAACTTTGGGAGTGATGAATATGTTCATGTTCATTGATTATCCCGTGGCTTTATACCTATCTCCAAACGTATTGCTTTCTCTACATTAAGTATATACAGCTTTTTATGTGTCACTTAGACCCCAATAAAGTGGTTTTAGATATAAATATTTCACATGTCTTCTGAATTTTGTGCCATATTTTGCATTTTTCCTTCTGAAGTCCTGGAAGTTTAGTGTGGAGTCATACACTAATGTATCACATTAACTTTTCAAAAAGAATTCAGTTCAATTCAGTCGCTCAGTCGTGTCCGACTCTTTGCGACCCCATGAACCACAGCACGCCAGGCCTCCCTGTCCATCACCAACTCCCAGAGTCCACCTAAACCCATGTCCATCAAGTCGGTGAGGCCATCTAACCATCTTATCCTCTGTCTTCCCCTTCTCCTCCTGCCCTCAATCTTTCCCAGCATCAGGGTCTTTTGAAATGAGTCAGCTCTTTGCATCAGGTGGCCAAAGTATTGGAGTTTCAGCTATAATTTCAAGTTTTCTAACCTAATATTAGTCTTAATAATAACATGCTAATATTTAAGTATCTTTCAGGGCTAAGGTATTGTCTAAATTCTAGACTGGAAAGCAGTTAAAACTAAAACTGTAACTGATGGAGAAAACCCTTTGTCTATATGTGCCTATTAAATCATGGGGCATAAATTCACTTTCAGTTCACAGCTTAGAAGTTTAAGGAGCTGTGTAAATTCATAGTTACTGTTTTGTTCAGGATCCATAGCAAGCTTTCTTGCATTTGTATTAGAGGAGGTGGAAGGATGGTAACTTTATTGGTGTGACAGTGAAGAATCTTAAGTCTATGTCTTGCTTTTGACATTTGTTCGATGCCTCATTTAACTTAAGCTAGAAAATCAATCTTCCCCCACTGAATCAGATCTCAGCAAGTCTTTGGATGAGAACAGAATCTCTAGACCACCTTGTCTTCTTTATGGACTTCTGAGCATATTTGTTATCCTTACTGAAGTCATATTTTTTTCACAGGGGAAATCTGTTGTAAGCTTGATGTTTGCTGTGCCACAATAAAAACTAGTGGTGTTATGAAAATTCAGTGTGAGTTTGTACTCTTGATCCAGGAAACCCTAACAGGCATTAGTGTTCTTGAGAGTGATTGATTCAGTTCAATTCATTCAATCAATTCAAGTGTCAACTCAGGTATTTAGTGTTTATTAAATGTCAGTCATATTATTAGATGCTACAGACTGGTTCCAAATAGGAAAAGGAGTATGTCAAAGCTGTATATTGTCACCCTGCTTACTTAACTGCTATGCAGAGTACATCATGAGAAACGCTGGGCTGGAAGAAGCACAAGCTGGAATTAAGATGGCCGGGAGAAATATCAATAACCTCAGATATGCAAATGACACCACCGTTATGGCAGAAAGTGAAGAGGAACTAAAAAGCCTCTTGATGAAAGTGAAAGAGGAGAGTGAAAAGGTTGGTTTAAAGCTCAACATTCAGAAAACTAAGATCATGGCATCTGGTCCCATCACTTCATGGGAAATAGACGGGGAAACAGTGTCAGACTATTTCTTTGTGCGCCAAGATCACTGCAGATGGTGACTGCAGCCATGAAATAAAAGGCGCTTACTCCTTGGAAGGAAAGCTATGACCAACCTAGAGAGCATATTAAAAGGCAGAGACATTACTTTGCCAACAAAGGTCCATCTGGTCAAGGCTTTGGTTTTTCCAGTGGTCATGTATGGATGTGAGAGCTGGACTGTGAAGAAAGCTGAGCGCCGAAAAATTGATGCTTTTGAACTGTGGTGCTGGAGATGAGTCTTGAGAGTCCCTTGGACTGCAAGGAGATCCAACTAGTCCACCCTAAAGAGATCAGTCCTGGGTGTTCATTGGAAGGTCTGATGCTGAAGCTGAAACTCCAATACTTTGGCCACCTCATGCGAAGAGTTGACACACTGGAAAAGACCCTGATGCTGGGAGGGATTGGGGGCAGAAGGAGAAGGGGACGACAGAGGATGAGATGGCTGGATGGCATCACTGACTCAATGGACACGAGTTTGAGTAAACTCCAGGAGTTGCTGATGGACAGAGAGGCCTGCTGTGATTCATGGGATTGCAAAGAGTCGGACACGACTGAACGACTGAACTGAACTGAACTAAACTGAAGACACAAAGATGAATGTATATTAAGAATCTGTTGTCATTAGAGTATAAAAAAAATTGATCTCCGCAGAGGTGAAGTTACAGTTTTGAGAAGAAAGTGATTTGAGTGGGAGAGAAAATATGTTTCACTGCATTGGGGCTTTATTTTTTTTTTTTTTTCAACTTGATGGATTTATTGTCATCTAGAATGTATCTTGGACCCAAATTAGAAAGTCAACAAAAAATTAAAGGATATCATGACTATATACAGCACGTTTACTTCTTTGTTGCTATTATACTTGATTATTTCTGTAGTTTAATAGGAAGGGTTTTAGTTTATTTGCAATATTAGAGTTAACATTCTCAGTATTACAAACAAAAATATCCAAATTTTTGGATATGTTATTTCAGTGTTGTTTTTTTTTTCTTTTTTCTCTCTTTTTTTTATTATTATTATTATTATTTTTTTCCAGTGGGTTTTGTCATACATTGATATGAATCAGCCATGGATTTACATGTATTCCCAATCCCGATCCCCCCTCCCACCTCCCTCTCCACCCGATTCCTCTGGGTCTTCCCAGTGCACCAGGCCCGAGCACTTGTCTCGTGCATCCCACCTGGGCTGGTGATCTGTTTCACCATAGATAGTATACATGCTGTTCTTTTGAAATATCCCACCCTCACCTTCTCCCACAAAGTTCAAAAGTCTGTTCTGTATTTCTGTGTCTCTTTTTCTGTTCTGCATATAGGGTTATCGTTATCACCTTTCTAAATTCCATATATATGTGTTAGTATGCTGTAATGTTCTTTAACTTTCTGGCTTACTTCACTCTGTATAATGGGCTCCAGCTTCATCCATCTCATTAGGACTGGTTCAAATGAATTCTTTTTAATGGCTGAGTAATATTCCATGGTGTATATGTACCACAGCTTCCTTATCCATTCATCTGCTGATGGGCATCTAGGTTGCTTCCATGTCCTGGCTATTATAAACAGTGCTGCGATGAACATTGGGGTGCACAAGTCTCTTTCAGATCTGGTTTCCTCAGTGTGTTGCATTGGGGCTTTAAAAGATGAGTAGGAGTTTTCTAAGTGAACGAAAGGGGAAAACATTTTCAATAGTGATAAGAGCAGTTGCCAACACTTGTAAAACAACAAAGACAGTAGATTTTAATTACTAAAAAAAAACATTAGCTAAATTGGCAGGCCAAGGCCACAAAATGGAGACATTTGTGACATGTTCATGAATTGGACTTTAGTGCAATGGAAAGATGTTAAAGTCTTTAGGCAGATAGTTGATGGTCAAATTTGCATTTTAGAAATAGTATTGTTAGTACTGTTGAGGATAAATATGAAGGGCAACAGGTGAGATGGGAAGGACAGAAATGGATAGAGGGCAGCCTAGGCTAGTGATGACAGGGATGTAAATCAGGGCGAAAGAATTTGATTAAAATGAAGGACTTAAAAGATAGCTAGGCAGCAGAACTGGTTAACCTTGGTAATATATTGGATAAAGGGCGAAGTGGTGAGGGAGAATATCTGAGGGAAATTCTGAGGTTAGGATTTCTTCTGCATTTCCATTTTTGCTTAGTGGGCAGTGGTATCAATACCATCTGATTCTGAGGTTTTATGGTGTAGCTTAAGAGGGAGCATGAGTGCTTGTATTTAGAATAGTGTGCAAGTTTCCTAAAGATTCAAACAGTCATATAGTCTTTCTAAATGTACACACAGAAACACATGAGCTAATAGCCCCAGATGTTTGAGTCCCCTGTAGTTGGCTCACAGTGTCAATGATTCTAGCTTCGTGAACTGTTTGTCCCTGGTTATATCCCAATTCTTGTGCGAGTAACATGGAACAGGGATCATCATCACAGAGACCTATTTGTTGATCTTGATTTTTTCTGAAATGAAAAATGGGGTGTATTTGACCAGATTTAGCTGTTCTTCTATTCTGGTTTTGTAATCAAGAGTTTTCTTTTCGTGACTCAGTCCAAGGAAGCTTCTGAACAAATTCTATGACTCAAAGGGAGAATGAAAATAAGCAAGAGATTTCATTCTCCCTGAATATAGGTAGAATGAGTTCCACGGCTTTAGAACTGTAAGAAATGATCAAGACATATGTGCCAGATACCTACTGAAGTGTAACAAACTACTCCAAAACTCAGTGGCACATACAATAGAATCCATGTTGTTATAGTCAGGGCTTTGTGAGCTAAGAATAAAGATGAAGAATACTGGGAAAGGCTCACCTCTGCTTCATCATGACTGGGCCTCACTCATAGTGGCATGACTGAGTGCAGATATATTAGACAACTTGACTGGTGTCATATGTCTGGGGCCTTGATTCTGGTTGAGTTTTTCTTTGAGTCACATCTTTTGGTACTGATATTCCAACAAAAATGGCGTCTTCATTCACAAATCTGGTGCCTGAGCTGGGCCACATAGATTGGAAAAGCTGGGACTGGTCCTCTTTCTGTCTATAAACTTCTTCAGATAGCTTAGGAGTCTTAGCAAGTAGTTGGAATTCTTACACAGTGAGTGGCTTCGCCTAGAGTAAACATTTCAACAGTTTTGGGTAGAATCTGTAAGGCTTCCTATGACTTAGACTCAGGAAGGCAAGAACACATTTTCTCTTGCATTCTGTTGATTGAATAAGCTACCAAATCAGTCCATATTCAAAAGGAAGGACATCAGACTCTAGCTTTCAATGAGAGAGATAGCCAAAATTTAATGGTTATGCTTAATATATGATAGCTCATGATCAAAGTCTTATAATGATGATTTTTCAATTTAAGTAGAAGTTAATCTCTTCCTCTGTTTTCTGAACTATATTATTTTCTGGGTGAACATTTAAAAAAAGGAAGACAGAATTTGAGGTTCTTTGCATTCAGCCTGATTTTCAAGATACTTGGTTAAGGATCTTCTTATTATGTAATATTAATAGCTTTCCCACACTAGAGACCATCGATAATATTAAGAGCTATTTACTGAGCAACTATAAATGCTAGGCACCCTGCTTATATTTTACTTTTTTGAAACTGAAAGTGAAAGTTGCTCAGTTGTGTCTGGCTCTTTGGACCCCATGGGCTATAGCCGGCCAGGCTCCTCTATTCATGAAATTCTCCAGACCAGAATACTGGAATGGGTAGCTGTTCCCTTCTCCAGGGGATCTTTCCAATTCAGGGATAGAACCCAGGTCTCCTGTATTGCCAGAGGATTGTTTACTGTCTGAGCCACCAGGAAAGTCCCTCAAGCCCCAGGTAGGATAGGTATTAGTATCCTCATATTGCAGATAAAGATCCTGAAGCTGGGGCAAATTAAGTGATTTTCTCAAAGTTACAGCAATAGAGACTATGTTTAGATTCAAACAAAGTCTATAGGATAACTCTCACTGTCTCCAGTATACTCTGCTGTTTAATGAAAAGACAGTTTTAGACATCATTACCCAAAGGTAGCAAAATATCAACTGAGATGCTTGAATAATGTTGGATCATTTTCATATAAAACATTTTATTCTAGGTGCCACTGTGTGTGCCATTTCAAGTTTGCTTTGGAGTTAGTCTAGAATATCTTTGTTTTAAGTTAATAAAGAGTAATTTTAAATTAAGAAGTATACATTAATCAAAGCTTGATATTTCATATTTTTTTTTCTTTCCCACCAGAAGGATGGGTTAAAAAGTTGAAAGCATTGGTACAGAAAAATGATTATAAGTAATGCGTGTTTCATGGAATACTGGAATTGGTTCTTTGATTCAAATCAAATTCAAATCATTGTTTTGAATCTAAACACGGAACTCTGGTTAATTGACATTACAACCTTTCCATTTATATAGGCTTGACACTTAGGAATTATTTTCATCTTTTGCTTATACTTACATCCAATTATGGAAATAAAAATCCATTTATTTAAGAAGGTCTCATCTCTCATGATTTCCTTTCTTCCTGGTTCTGCTCAGATTTAGACTTCTGATAGCCTTTCTGTTAGTGCTGTGTCAGTGGATAATTTGCTTCTATGCTTTCCTCCAGTTTTGAGCCATTTTAAACTTTCTCTAAGGCATGTCCTAGTTCTGTTATTCACAAGCAAGTTAGTTCATATTTCTGCAAATTTGTTTATTTGTAAAGTCTTACCTCATAGTATTCTTTTAATAAATAAGTAAAATTACATATACATAAATAGCATTTTTCTGGTTTTGCTATGTATATCTATATCTATATCTATATATATATATATACATATATATATATATATATTTAAAGATGAAGTTTATGGTTCCAAGAATAAAACTGATATGAGGTTTGTTTCTCAAAATAAATGAACACAGAGAACACAAAATGAATAAGCAATAGAAAGGCTCACAATATATGAGCGAAATCAAATTAAGCAGGCCTGCCATATACAGATTCACAGGTTGTACACTATAACCTTCCTGGGGGCACCATTCATGTAGAGAGTAAAGTGGAAGACAGTCCTAGAAATATGCAGTGTAGTGCCTGTACAACTGAACATGCAGGCCCTGACGGTGAGCTTTAATGTTATCTTCTGTTTTCCTTAGACCCAGTAGGGAGAAGAGAAGGCTATGATGAGCTCAGGGGAGAGTAAATGGTTACTTTATTATTTGCTCTCCAGGCCTAGTGCTTTGTATGCTCATATTGAAGGGAGGTTGGTGATTTTGTTCAGTAGTCTGTGGTCACAGGGAGCTGTGTTGCCTCTTTCACCAAGTATTTACACCACAGTGACAGCATGTGGTGTGGGTACAAATGGTTACCTCACATCTCTATCATGTGAACTCTCCCTTTTATAGTGCTAATTGGGTGTTGTAATTGCTCTTATGGAGAGTCACTCAATGGTCAGAGTCTGGGTTGCCTATTCAAAGAAACTCAACAGCTTTTCAAATTACATTACAAAAAGGCCCCTACATTTCAAGCATATCATTTTGCTTAAATTCAAACTACTGTACTATAATCAAGTTGCATCTCTTGCTTAGGTCTTAATGCCCACAATCCTCAACAAATTTAGTGGACAGTAGGTTGACCAAAGGGTGAAAGGGGTTTTGTTGTTTTGTTTTTTAAGTAGTGTTTGTATTCGGAACAGAGTTTGGATTTCCTTGTGGTGGGATTTCCTGGGGCTTCTTTAATATTCAGGCTAAATGCAAGTTCTCATCCACACTATTAGAATGCAACCTCTCTCTTCAAACACTTTTGACAACTTAGGCATATAGAATAAAGTAAAATGTATAGGAAGTCCTCATAAAATCAGTCTAAATTTCCCAACATTACTACCTTTTCATCTTTCAAACTTCAGTTTAAATGTTACTTCCATGCAAGCTGTTCTTGACCACTTTATTTGAAATAAAATTGTGTATGTCATGCTTTATCACAAAGCCTTAATAGTGATCTTTATAGCTCAACCTCTGTTTTCTGTCTATTCAGTTCTTTAAAGCAGGTACTACATGAATATGTGTTACATAGTGAAATAAGTCAAGGATGGTAGAAGGGCTACAGGGGGGAAGGGAGGGAAGAAGGACCTTTGGCAAAGACTCTGTCTTAATTCATTCTGGCCACTGTAACAATATACCACAGACGGGGTAGCTTATAAACAGTGGACATTTATTTTGCAATGTTCTAGGGGCCAGGAAGTCTAAGATCAAGATAACAGCATGGTCCCATTCTGGTGAGAGCCCTCTTCCTGATTCATAGCCAGAACCTTCTTGCTATGTCCTCAGAGTGTGGAAGGGAATTAGCAAGCTCTCTGGAGCCTCTTTTAAAAGGCATTAATCCCATTCATGGAGCTTCCCTGGTGGCTCAACAGTAAAGAAGCTGCCTGCCAATTCAGTTTTGATCCCTGGCTTGGGAAGATCCTCTGAAGAGGAAATGCAAACCACACCAATATTCTTGCCTAGGAAATCCCATGGACAGAGGAGGCTGGTGGGCTATACAGTCCATGGGGTTGTAGAGTCAGACACGACTGAGCGCCTAAACAACAGCAGCAGCAGCAGCAATCCCATTCATGAGAGAGGAATATAAAAAATACAACAAACTAGTGATTGTAACAAGAAAGAAACAGATTTATAAGTGAGGAGAAGAAATTAGTGGTTGCCAGTGTAGAGAGAGAAGTGGGGAGAGGCAATATTGGCGTAGGGGTTTTAGAGGTAGAAACTATTATGTATTAAATAAGCCTCAGAGATATATTGTATAACACAAAGAATATAGCCAATATTTTATAATAACTATAAATGGAGTATAACCTTTGAAAATTGTGAATAACTATATTGTACATCGACTATACTTAATACTCACAAAAAATCTGAAAAGGCGTTAATCTCATCCATGAGGGTGCCACCTTCCTGACCTAATCACTTTTCAAAGGCTCTACTTCCTAATACTTTCAATTTGAGGGGTTAGAATTCCAACATATGAATTTTAAGGGAACATAAACATTCAGACCATAGCAGTCTTCTTTGACCAAACTTGCTTCACACTCCTCTGAGTCCTCTTTCTAACTAGTCCCTCACATTAGTCTCTGTCCTTGGCCCATTTAGACTTGTTTTAGCATGAACACTGCTGGATCAGTTTAGCAAAAATCCTCTACTCTTGATAAACGATCAAATTCTTTATCTTTCGCCCTCTATATCTTATTACTCTAGCTTGACTACAAAATTATGTCAAATTCATTTAGCTAGAATTCTCCTTACTCTCAGTATTTCCTCCTAGCCTCCTAGTAATTTTCTATCCACCAACCTCCATCCTGCTCCTTGCCTTTAAATCTCTACTTTTTCTATTACATTAGGAGTTGAGTCCAATTTCCCTCTTACTACAAAGTACCCATGATTTATCCTTACTATCTTTAGCAAGTGTCATGCTTACTTGTTTTCTTCACCACCTTCCAAGACTTACTTCCTTTATCCTACATCTCTCTGAATATGCTGTCCCTTTTCCCATGCCTTTGTTCACATGGTAATCTGTGCTTTGCAATGCCCTGCCCTTAATGCCCTAGCTCATATCAAACCCCTCTGCAATATCTGTGCTCTTCTCAGTTCAGTTCAGTCACTCTTTGCGACCCCATGAATCGCAGCACACCAGGCCTCCCTGTCCATCACCAACTCCTGGAGTCTACCCAAACCCATGTGTATCAAGTCGGTGATGCCATCCAGCCATCTCATCCTCTGTCGTCCCCTTCTCCTCCTGCCCCCAATCCCTCCCAGCATCAGCGTCTTTTCCAATGAGTCAGCTCTTCGCATGAGGTGTCCGAAGTATTGGAGCTTCAGCTTCAACATCAGTCCTTCCAATGAACACCCAGGACCGATCTACTTTCGGATGGACTGGTTGGATCTTCTTGCACTTCAAGGGACTCTCAAGAGTCTTCTCCAACACCACAGTTCAAAAGCATCAATTCTTTGGCTCTCAGGTTTCCTCACCATTCAACTCTCACATCCATACATGACTACTGGAAAAACCATAGCCTTGATTAGATGGACCTTTGTTGGCAAAGTAATGTCTCTGCTTTTTAATATGCTATCCAGGTTGGTCATAACTTTCCTTCCATGGAGTAAGCATCTTTTAATTTCATGGCTGCAATCTCCATGTGCAGTGATTTTGGAGCCCCAAAAAAATAAAGTCTGACACTATTTCCACTGTTTCCCCATCTATTTGCCATGAAGTGATGGGACCAGATGCCATGATCTTAGTTTCTGAATGTTGAGTTTTAAGCCAACGTTTTCACTCTCCTCTTTCACTTTCATCAAGAGGCTTTTTAGTTCCTCTTCACTTTCTGCCATAAGGGTGGTATCATCTGCAAATCTGAGGTTATTGATATTTCTCCCGGCAATCTTGATTCCAGCTTGTGCTTCTTCCAGCCCAGCATTTCTCACGATGTACTCTGCATATAAGTTAAGTAAGCAGGGTGACAATATAGAGCCTTGACATACTCGTTTTCCTATTTGGAACCAGTCTGTTGTTCCATGTCCAGTTCCAACTGTTGCTTCCTGACCTGCATACAGGTTTCTCAAGAGGCAGGCCAGGTGGTCTGGTATTCCCATCTCTTTCAGAATTTTCCACAGGTTATTGTGATGCACACAGTCAAAAACTTTGGCATAGTCAATAAAACAGAAATAGATGTCTTTTTAGAACTCTCTTGCTTTTTCTATGATCCATAGAAATGGGAAAGATTAGAGATCTCTTGAAGAAAAATAGAGAAATGGTACGTACTCTTCTAGTCCTGTATTAAATACAATGTCCTTCAAGATGACCTGTAAAACTCCTCTTTACATAACTATTTGCTATCTCTCATCTTCCTAAGTTATTTCCTCTTAGACTCTTAAATAGAACAATGTGTCCTTGTCTTCTACTAGATTGTAAACTGTAATGATGCAAGAACTCGGCATCATTATGTGCTTCCTAATGCCTAACACCAAATGCTACGCACAGTAGAAACTCAGTGAATACCTGGTTAGTAGAACTATGGTCCTACTCTATAGTGAAAAATTCAAAGGCTATTGAACTGGATTCTGATCTTCCCCACTCATGAGCATGTGACATTGAGTTTAATCTCTCAGTTTTAGTTTCATCATTTGTAAAATGCAATGATAACTAAATAAATGGGTTGCAGTAACATTAGATGACATTCTTTGTAAAATAAATAAAGTAAACACGATATTATATGTAAAGGTGTCTTCTGCTTAAGGTCAGAAATCTCTCTGAGGTGGCTCAATGGTAAAGAATCCTCCTGTAGCACAATCTCTGGGCCAGGAAGATCCCCTGGAGAAGGGCATGGCAACCCACTCCAGTATTCTTGCCTGGGAAGTCCCATGGACAGAGGAGCCTGGCTGGCTACAGTCCATGGGGTTGCAAGGAGTTGGACATGCCTGAGGAACTGAGCATGCATGCACGGCCTGTCTCAACCCCAGTAACATCAAAGTTGCACATCCTCTTCTGGGACACTTTGCAGGCTTTCAAAATGTCTACACAAGCGTCTGAAGTGTTGCCCAAAGTATCACAGTTTAACAAGGAAGCAATGAACAGGAGACATTTTGTGGGGTGTAACTTCATATAGGATTGCTAAACATAGTGTTGGGTCTTAATGTTATTTTCTAACATCCTTTCATTATGAATCAAAGTAATTCTAACCATGAGTTTGTTTTCTACATCTGTGGGTTTACTTCTGTTTGGTATTGAAGTTCATTTGCATCATTTTTTTTTTTTTTACATTCCACATATAAGCAACATCAAATTATATTTGTTTTTGGCTTATGTCACTTAGTGTGATAATCTCGCTCTATGTCCATCCATGTTACTGCAAATATCACTATTTCATTCTTTTTATTTATTTATTTTTTCATTTATTTTTATTAGTTGTAGGCTAATTACTTTACAATATTGTAGTGGTTTTTGACATACATTGACATGAATCAGCCATGGATTTACATGTGTTCCCCATCCCAATTTCCCCTCCCGCCTCCCTGCCCATCCCATCCCTCTGGGTCTTACCAGTGCACCAGCCCTGAGCACTTGTCTCATGCATCCAACCTGGGCTGGTGATCTGTTTCACCCTTGATAGTATACTTGTCTCAATGCTATTCTATCAGAACATCCCACTCTTACCTTCTCCCACAGAGTCCAAAAGTCTGTTATGTACATCTGTGTCTCTTTTTCTGTTTTGCATATAGGGTTATCGTTACCATCTTTCGAAATTGCATATATATGCGTTAGTATACTATATTGGTCTTTATCTTTCTGGCTTACTTCACTCTGTATAATGGGCTCCAGTTTCATCCATCTCATTAGAACTGATTCAAATCAATTCTTTTTAGTGGGTGAGTAATCTTCCATTGTGTATATATACCACAGCTTCCTTATCCATTCGTCTGCTGATGGGCATCTAGGTTGCTTCCATGCCCTGGCAATTATAAACAGTGCTGTGATGAACATTGAGGTGCTCGTGTCTCTTTCAGATCTGGTTTCTGCGGTGTGTATGCAGAAGTGGGATTGCTGGGTCATATGGCAATTCTATTTCCAGCTTTTTGATGAATCTCCACACTGCTCTCCATAGTGGCTGTACTAGCTTGCATTCCCACCAACAGTGTAAGAGGGTTCCCTTTTCTCCACACCCTCTCCAGCATTTATTGCTTGTAGACTTTTGGATAGCAGCCATCCTGACTGGCATGTAATGGTACCTCATTGTGGTTTTGATTTGCATTTCTCAGATAATGAGTGATGTTGAGCATCTTTTCATGTGTTTGTTAGCCATCTGTATGTCTTCTTTGGGGAAATGTCTGTTTAGTTCTTTGGCCCATTTTTTGATTGGGTCATTTATTTTTCTGGAATTGAGCTGCAGGTGTTGCTTGTATATTTTTGACATTAATCCTTTGTCTGTTGCTTCATTTTCTATTATGTTCTCCCATTCTGAAGGCTGTCTTTTCGCCTTGCTTATAGTTTCCTTTGTTGTGCAAAAACTTTTAAGTTTTATTAGGTCCCACTTATTTTTGCTTTTATTTCCAATATTCTGGGAGGTGGGTCATAGAAGATCCTGCTGTGATGTATGTCGGAGAGTGTTTTGCCTATGTTCTCCTCTAGGAGTTTTATAGTTTCTGGTCTTACATTTAGATCTTTAATCCATTTTGAGTTTATTTTTGTGTATGGTGTTAGAAAGTATTCTAGTTTCATTCTTTTACAAGTGGTTGACCAGTTTTCCCAGCACCACTTATTAAAGAGGATGTCGTTTTTCCATTGTAAATTCTTGCCTCCTTTGTCAAAGATGAGGTGTCCATAGGTATGTGGATTTATCTCTGGGCTTTCTATTCTGTTCCATTGATCTATATTTCTGTCTTTGTGCCAGTACCATACTGTCTTGATGACTGTGGCTTTGTAGTAGAACCTGAAGTCAGGCAGGTTGATTCCTCCAGTTTCATTCTTCTTTCTCGAGATTGCTTTGGCTATTCAAGGTTTTTTTGTATTTCCATACAAATTGTGAAATTATTTGTTCTAGTTCTGTGAAAAATACTGTTGGTAACTTGATAGGGATTGCGTTGAATCTATAGATTTCTTTGGGTAGTATAGTTATTTTGACAATATTGATTCTTCCCATCCATGAGCATGGTATATTTCTCCATCTATTTGTGTCCTCTTTGACTTCTTTCATCAGTGTTTTATAGTTTTCTATATATAGGTCTTTCATTTCTTTAGGTAGATATACTCCTAAGTATTTTATTCTGTTTTTTGCAATGGTGAATGGTATTGTTTCCTTAATTTCTTTTTCTGTTTTCTCATTGTTAATGTACTGGAATGCAAGGGATTTCTGTGTGTTAATTTTATATCCTGCAACATTACTGTATTCATTGCTTAGCTCCAGTAATTTCCTGGTAAAATCTTCCAAAACTGAACCAGGAAGAAATAGAAGATCTTAACAGACCCATCCCAAGCACGGAAATCGAAACTGTAATCAGAAATCTTCCAGCAAACAAAAGCGAAGGACCAGATGGCTTCACAGCTGAATTCTACCATAAATTGAGAGAAGAGCTAACACCTATCTTACTCAAACTCTTCCAGAAAATTGCAGAAGAAGGCGAACTTCCAAAGCCATTCTATGATGCCACCATCACCCTAATACCAAAATCAGACAAAGATGCCACAAAAAAAGAAAACTACAGGCCAATATCACTGATGAACGTAGATGCAAAAATCCTTAACAAAATTCTAGCAAACAGAATCCAACAACATATGTAAAAGATCATACATCATGATCAAGTGGTCTTTATCCCAGGAATGCAACGGTTCTTTAATATCCACAAATCAATCAATGTAATACACCACATTAACAAATTGAAAGATAAAAATCACATGATTATCTCAAATAGATGCAGAAAAAGCCTTTGACAAAATTCAACATCCATTTATGATAAAAACTCTCCAGAAAGCAGGCATAGAAGGAACATAACTGAACATAATAAAAGCTATATATGACAAACCCACAACAAATATTATCCTCAATGGTGAAAAACTGAAAGCATTTCCCTTAAAGTCAGGAACAAGACAATGGTGCCCACTCTCACCTCTACTATTCAACATAGTTTTGGAAGTGTTGGCCACAGCAATCAGAGCAGAAAAAGAAATATTTCATTGTTTTTATTGCTGAGGAATATTCCGTTGTATATGTGTGTGTATGTATATAAGCCATACCTTCTTTATCCATTCATTGGTTAGTGGACACTAGGTTGCTTCCATGTCTTGGCAATCGTATATAGTGCTGCAGTGAACATGGGGGTGCATGTATCTTTTCAAATTATGGTTTTCTCCTAGTGCTGTCTTGATACTGACATACACTCCAGCCCACCTACCTTACCTGTATTTCCATACATTCTGAGTGAGTCAGTCTTATTTTTTTTGGTTTTTAATAAATCTGGATGCTTCCTAGTTAATAATTATCTCCATGTGCACATCTGAACCATTTGCATGGTTTCTTTGTAATGTATTATTAGAGAAGCTTAGAGCAACTTCATAACAACATAGAAAGTAACTGTCTACAAACTCTGTTTTAACTGTAAACTGTCTCTCTACCACTCTCAATACTCATAGTCTGAAAGGTCATCAGAAATGAGCTTGTTTTTGGGGAGTACAAGAGTAGAAAACAGAGAAATGAAAGAAATCATTAAATGACTTCAGTTGAGGATGATGGAGTGGGTAAATGCCCTTTGCTTGGAAAAAAGATAAATTTCTTACCAGAGGAGAAATCTCTTAAAATATTCGTCTGTGCCAGTGATTAACTCTATTGCAAATTTAGTTGCATTAGGCAGAGACTGCAAGAAACAACTAGTGTATATGCCTTGGTATCGTAAAAAAAATGTTAACAGAAAGAATATTTCATTTATCTAGTTATTGAATAGCCTGAAGATAGAGCAGTTGAATACTATTTGTAATTTGTGTGTGTGTGTGTGTGTGTCTGTGTCTGTGAGCAAAGCTGTGTTTGACACATCCATTTTTTTCTGACTTAAAAACAGTATTTTAATAGATAATTGTGGTTTGAAGAACTGATTGATGTCTGACAGAAAGTTCTCCTCCTATTGATTACATGTGAAAATACCTAGGAGGGGTTGGGACTGACAGTAACCATGAGAAGACTTCAAAACTCAAACGAGAATCTAGTTGACAGCAGGATGTTCAGTACAGAAAATAGTTTCAGCGCTGACACTTTATTCTCAGGTTCAGTATCTATCCATCTATATACCAAATATTTGTGCAAAAGACAGCATAGTGTGGAGGGATGGAAGCTGAACTTGTAGTTGGGACATGGGGATTAGATTCCAGCTGAGTTCTTTCTACTGGTACTGTCTTGAAGATTTACGTCTCTGAGAAAAACATTCTTTGTTTTTAAATGATCTCTAAGGATCTTTTGGGCTCTAAATTTCTATGATACTCTGATCCTGTCTTATCTTTTTAAGGATATTATGTGTTGGAAAATATCTAGATAGATCAATAGATGTATGTATGGGTGAGTGGAAAAATGACAATACATATACACACATATATATGCACAATATATACACACATAAATATATGCATATATATATGACTATATATGTGTGTGTGTAACACATACAGATTTTTCTGTGCATGGGTGTCTATATAAGGTGACATGGTTTCTTTCATAAACATGAAACTTTTTCATTTGCAAATATGAAAATAAATATTCACTTCAAATATGAAAATAAATCATCTATTTAAGAGGTTATTTAAGAGGTAAGGCCTCTTCACAGCAAATGGGTCTTGAAAGAGATTTTGAGATTATGAAAGATGCATTAAAATGATCCACAAATATTCATATGCATGTGTTGTGAAAATACTACTTAGTGGATACAAATATAAAAGGTGAAAATAAAAGTATCATGAATATATCCATAAAGAATCCTAATATTGAAAATTTACTGGGCAGTGCTAAGTAAGTGACTATCAGGAATCAGATCTTGACAAAATAATGACTTTCACTTTTGATGGATAGAAAGGGGCTTCCGTGGTGGCTCAGATGGTAAAGAATCCACTTGCATTGCAAGAGACCTGGGTTCCATCCCTGGGTCAGGAATTTCTCCTGGAGGAGGGCATGGCAACCCACTCCAGTATTCTTGCCTGGAAAATTCCATGTATGGAGGAGCCTGGCCAGCAACAGTCCATGGGGTTGCAAAGAGTCAGACAAGACTGCGCAACGAACTTAACTTATTAACCAACATATTTAGGTTCATGGGACAGTAAAGACCACAGTCATCATTACTACAGAGCATTTTATTAAGTGTATATACTCACACAGTGAGTGGATGGATATTTAGTTCTGTGTCCCAGACAGATTGAGTACCTTTCTGTAGTATAGTTGGCTTTATTTGAGTGGAATAGGCCTGTCAGTGAGAGGTCATAAGTAATCAGCTATCTGTATATACTTGGAAATTTAGAAATAGCTGAGAGTTTATTTAGATGGGTTGTCTTTAAAGGGGCTTCCCTGGTGGCTCAGACAGTAAAGAATCTACCTGAAACTCGGGAGACACGGGTTCAATTCCTGGGAAGGCACAATCCCCTGGAGGAGGATATGGCAACCCACTCCAGTATTCTTGCCTGGAGAGTTCTATGGATGGAGTAGCCTAGGGGGCTTGCAGAGAGTCGGAGACATGACTGAACAATGAACACTTTCACTTTCAGTCTGAAACAGGTGAAACTAAAAGTGACCATGTAATCATCAAACTTTAAAGCTGGAAAAAGTCTCATTCTTTTTCAAATGAAAAAGCATTAAGTGGGTCATTAAATGAGTTTTTAAAGTTTCATGGCAAGAGAGTGACGGGTATAGAATTTTAACCCCATGTTTCTGGTGCCATTGCCCTTTCCATCATACCATGTTTCTCCCCAACATTTCATGAATCAAAACACACACACACACACACACACACACTACTCACACATGTACATATAAAGACCCAGGGTTTACTCTTCAATTTGCTTTCAAACATATGGAAACTTTAGGGATTCAATCTTTCAGGTAGTATTTCAGAGCAGATAAGCCAAACCCTGTTTCTCTCACTTGGTTTCAAGGATTGTTTAGTCTCTGAGGATAATTATTCATTTGGAATTTCACCTATTGGTCAGCATTCAAATTTGTGATGGCCATGCTGTGGACTCCATTGTCTTGAGAGAAAAGCTTACATACTGAAGCATTTGGGTGGGTGAAAGGAACACAAGGAGAAGAAAATAGAGGAGGGGTATTTGTGAATTTGTAGTGAGTTGTTGCTTTTATACCTTTTTTTTTTTAGTTAATCTTTATTTTGTTGTGAGAAATGAATAGAAATAGAAGCTAAATAATGTCTCCTATTCACTTGGCAATTTCTTTTTATCCTCTTTTTATCAGGTAACATCTCTTCGAGGAATCCTCCCATACCCTCAAAAGATAATTCCATTGTTTCTCCTTTTATTTTCTGCAGGTTTCCTTTGGTATTTGTGGAATTTCTATTTGATGTGATGGTGGAAGAGCCCATTAGAGCCACTTCCTGTTACTAAGTTGAGAGGAAATGCTGGGTTTGGGTCACATTTCTTCTTGGTAGAGGTCATAAGGTGCCCCACCATGAAGTTGCTCAGTCATTCTAAGGGTGCCTAGCCAACTCACCTTCTTCTTTATACCTTTCAGAGCTCACATTTGGTTGTCTTTTATTGTTTCCAGGATATATAGTTGGGTTTATAAAAGGGGAGCAGGGAAAGAGGAGCATAAACCATCTTATATGGATTAGAAGTGCTCTCTGTGCCTTTTAAGTGGTCAACTGATAGGGACATGCTCACTCTGTATAATTTCCCAATCAACTGTGCTGTTTATCATAATCTAACAATGGGAACAATACTCCAGCATATTTACAGGTCTCGTACTCAAGGGGAGGGGCTACTACAAGGATCATTAGGCATCATCTTAGAATTCTGTCAACCACAGAAGGTGTATGTGAATGTACTGAAGCATTAATTAAGCAATTATTATCCTTTGGAATACTGGAACCTGTTAGGATAGTATGAAAACGAAGTACTGTTATAATTATTCTACTCACTGTAGATGAAGTACACCTGGTATCAGAAATGCTTAACAAAAGTCAGAATATTCAACAAATTTCAGTATTAGTTAATGTCAGTTTCAGAGGTTTGACCTAAGTCTTCATGTATGGCCATGCAGATATCTTTGTGTGAAAAATCTGCTAGCTGAAAGGTGAATTTAAAAACTTCACCACTACTCCCCATTTATATTTTGTAGTTATGTGCAAATACTGTGGCCACCAGCAAGTCACATAGAAAATAAAGGTCAATGATGTTTCTAACTTTAAATTTTTAGAGCAGGTTTATACTTAACACTACCTGCACTTGTACAGGTTGCAATTGTACAAAGTTACAACTGTTGCTTTAGGTTGTATTATGGTGTACTCTCACCTGTATCAGGATGGAAAATGTTAAGCAAAATTTTTTGCACTGGCCAATAGGGTCTTTTCCAATAGTCGGTTCTTCCCATCAGGTGGCCAAAGTATTGGAGCTTCAGCTTCAGCATCAGTCCTTCAGGTTAGATTTGGCTAATGTGAACTACTGACAAAAGATCAGAAGTCAGGAGGAAAGAAGGTAAGGGTATTCATTTCTGTGATGCGCCCTCTCCAAAACTTTGGATTGGCAGTGGCTGCCATTTTCTCAGCTTATAGCTCTTGCTGGGTGGACTTCTACTACACCTCTTAAGACATTTGGGGTTGCAGGAACTACTATCTCTCTATGTCCCTTCAAACCTAGTGGTTCTAATACTGGCTTCTCAGTTGCTAGCCTCTGGGTATTCATCATCTCTTGGTTTCTGTTCACTATTTTCACATTTTAGTCACCTCATTAAATGATATTCCATCACTCTTTTAAAGTGTGCCATCAGCTTTTGCTTGAACTCTGACTCATACATTGGGAGTGGGGAATAGGAGAAGCGTTAAGGTACTGTTAGGAGGATGGGATAAACTGCTGGAGGGAGATAGGAAGAGAAGGGTTTCTAAGTTTTTTATGGTGTTCTATGAAAATGACATGTCTCCTTTATGTGAATGACTCTAATGCAGTCTTAAATTGCTTCTTAATTATTTAATTGGGCTCCTGTTTCTTTGCATGCACAACCAGGATTGAACAGGGCCAAGAGATATCTGGGATTTATATGACTAGAAGATACTACTAGGATCTATCTGGATTGATTATATCATATTAGAACATTTCTCTCATGGCATCAGGAATATCCCAACCCAGTTCACATACTACATTTCTATTGAAATTCAATGCATTGCTATGGTGTGTAACTCATTTTTATTGTCAGATAGAACAACACTGTTTGACTTTTTAATATTTCCTTTGGTTATCAAACATAAATTGGGGAAAGCCCAATAATTTCTTCAGGAACAAGTAATTCAGTTCCGATTGTTACATATAGATTCAGATTGTTATATTTTAACATAGATAACTCTAAAAGTGAACATGAGGCAGCTGACTGTTGTCCAAACTGTAACAATTTATATATCTGACAATTCAGATCTCACATGGAATTATCTGCCTCAGAGGGATCCACTACTGGCCCACGACAAATAGGACAGGTTATGTGCTCAGCCAGCCAGTGATCAATGCAGTGATCATGAAATTCATGGGAGCAAGGTAGGATGCGTAGTGTGTTGCCTTCGGTGTACTCTGTGATACAAATGCTACAGGCTTTAAATTCTTCATTCTCTCCAAAAGATCTTAAAGCCAAGTTGTCAATCTGTGCTTTGGTAAGTCCTGTAAGTTCGTATGGGTCATCTTCATTTAGGAGGAAAAACTGATCCAGATTAAGGGAGGGCCAAGAGTCACTATCATCAAATATTATTGGGGTCATTCGTCCACCTTCTTGCCTGGTCTCTGATAAGCCTGTTGATAAGATTCTTTCTTCATTCTCTACCAAGATCAGAGAGCTAGTTTCTGAATCTTCATCGTTTGAGCTAGAAATTAATATAGGACTGGATGCAGAGCTGGAAATCAAATAGGGGCTTGAATCTGATATCACTATTAAACTTGAATCAGGATCATATCTGGCATTTGAAGCAGAACCACGTCTACTACTCCTACCACTGGGTCCATGTCTTTCATTTGGTGACTCTCCCCTTTCTATGTATTCACTTGGAGGTGAGACACTATGCTCTAAATTACTGTCACTGTCCATAAGATTACTTGAGTTACTAAATCCTGTCATTGTCGGCCATAATGTACTCTGAGTTGGAACAGATGTTGTATCACTTAAGCTAGTATTTAAAATTCTATGAGCAGGATTTCCGATTGTATTGACATAAGCACTCTCATTGGCCTCGTCAGAATGTGAAAACATAGGCTTCAGTTCTTCTTGCTCACTTTCTGAAGTGATAGTGTTGTTTGGTGAGTCAGATGTTAACTGAGTTCTACTAACTCTGCTGTCTCTCTGAGAACATGCTTGATAATGAACTCGTCCTACTTTAAGATTGAAGGGAGTGGTTAGATTTGTTTCCATCACTTCCCAAGTTTCACTACTGCACGTTGTGTCTGAATAACATTCTTCATGAACAGCATTCCTAGTTGTAGAAGTTTCAATAAGATCCCTACTTTGCAACTCATGTCCAGGCATTTGCTGTCTCAAAGTTTCTTCATGCCCAGTTCTAGAAAATCTCTCATTCTCACTTATGAGAGGTTGCTTAAAAGGCTGAGATGGTATATCTTCATTAATTCTTTGAAAAATTTCCCACAGTGAATGTGGAGGTGACCAACTGTCAGTCCTTGCTCTGGTTCTCCGATAGACTGGGCTCCTACTTCTTAGTCTTCTCTGACTTCTCGTCGGTGGGAATTCCATTAATGTTTCTGTCATATCTTGTTCTGGTGTAGATGGTCTTATAAATAGTGACTCAGATTGTGGACTTTCCACTTGCCTTTGGCTGTCTTCCATATCTTCTCTCCTGGGAAGTTTTGCAGATGCTACACATTCATTTTCTGGATTTGAGTTCTCATCATCAGGGTCAAGATTTCTTTCTAAGCCAAATCTGAGCTCATCACTGTTAGCACTAATTTGGCTCTCTTCTTTCCAAGACTGATTTTCTTTTTGTTCACTTGTCACATTTTCAGTTTGTCCGAAAGTGGTAAGCCAGTCTAGTAGAGGGTCATCACTAGACACATCATCTGAAGCATCTCCTCTATCTGTTAATTAAAAAAAAAGGGAGGGGAGGGAATATAAAAGAACTACCAAAATTGGAACCATCATATAATAGCACTCTGAAACTTTGTTTAAAAAGCAAACAAAAATGAGAACTTAAACACTCAGATGTTTTCAACTGATTTCACATTTACAGAGTTAATACTTTAAAAGCTTTATTATCTAGATTTATAAGTAAAGGCAGGGAAGTTTCAATTCCATCTGAAAAAGAGTACACTAATCCTAGATAAATTCAGAGGGTATCTGAAGGAAGTCTGTTTTTCAATATTTCGTCATATACACAGCCCTGTATACCAGTGTGGGAGGCATGTCAAGAAACAACATTTTTTTTTTCAGTCCACTGGCAAGGCACCAAAGCAATTCTACAAGGTAAACACCAGTTAAGGAACAGTGCTAGTATTTTAATTCAATTGATGTTATTGTCTAATTCTCATTCGTCTCCAACATCTCTACTCCTAGGCTCTTATATGCTTTTGATAATGTCTAAGTTGTTTTACAATATAAGATTATTGCCCAAATATAAACAAAGATTATAGGTTTAAAAGTATTTGAATTTTGAATACTTCTTAATATTACCAAGGTTTTTAACTGGCATTAAGCTGAAAGTCAGATCAAATGAATAGACTGAACCTAGCATGGCCCATAAAAGACCATATTCCAGAACCAAAGTGTTATAGTATCCTCTTCATTAGATAGTAAAATCCTCTATTTCACACTGGGAGAGAAGGCATCAGATCTGAGGTTCCAGCAGGGTTTCTCAGCCTTAGAAATATTTACATTTTGGAACTGGGCAATTCTTATTTTGGGGAGCTACCCTGTGTGTTGTGTCATATTTGGCAGCATCTCTGGCCTCTGCCCACTAGATCTAGTAACACCCATGCCTCCCTCTGTGAAAACCAAAAATATCTCCAGCTATTGTCAAATGTCCCTTGGGGTGGGGGAGAGCAAAACTTTCTCCAGTTGAGAACTACTTGGTTAGAATATAAAATATTTCTTTTTGCTTTTTTTTTTTAAACACATGTATATGGATAGAGAGGGCTTCCCTCATAACTCAGTTAGTAAAGAATCTGCCTGCAGTGCAGCAGACCCTCGTTCGATTCGGGAAGATCCACGCTGGAGAAGGGATAGGCTACCCACTCCCGTATTCTTGGGCTTCCCTTGTGGCTCAGCTGATAAAGAATCCACCTGGAAACTGGGAGACCTGGATTCCATCCCTGGGTTGGAAAGATCCCTTCCACTCCAGTATTCTGGCCTGGAAAATTCCATGGACTCTACAGTCCATGGTGTTGCAAAGAGTCTGGACACGACTGAGTGACTTTCAGTTTCATCGATAGAGAAAATAATTCGGGACATAGGAGGAACTTTCCACTGAGGTACAAAACCAAAAACCAAACAAAAACCAATAGTCTACTTCACACTGTTTCCCAATTAAAGCAATCCAAATGTGAATCAGGAAAAAACGAAAAACTTACTCTGGCGTTCTCACGGCAAATCAAGTAAATGTCAGTTCTTTTTTTATGAGAAGTTCCTTACCAAATAATTTATGCCACTTCTGTATGTTTACTATTTACTCTTATGAAGTGATTATGTAATAATGTGAAGTTCCTTTTTCATCCCATCCTGTTCCCCCCAAAGAGAAATATACCTGTATTTTCATCTGAGTTTTGTGGTGGGTTTTCTTTTAATAATTGAAGTCTCCTCAGCAACTCTTCTTCTGTACTTTCACCTAGGGGGCCGAGCAAATTGTTGTCCCTCATAAGTATGTAATCTTCTTCACTCAGACCACTTACGAATCTGTAGTAATCACCTTCTCGAGCCAATTGGTCTATCTGACTTCTGCGTCGGACTGAAACTCTGTCTTCTTCATCGACGGAATCTGAGCTTTCCATCTCGATGAACAAGTGGAAAATTATCTGAATTTCATGACATAGTGCTGAAACGCAACAACCACAGTCAAGTTCTCTTCAGCTTCTGCTTCCGCCCGGGAGCGACCGGAACACTTTCAGTCAGATAATGGTCCGGCTTGGTTCCCCGCTGCTCCGCTATGGCACCTCAGCTCTGTAGTCTCTGGTGAGGCAATAGTTGAGATCCGCCTCTATCTCTTAACTTGCTGAGGCCTTGCCTAGGCATCCATTGTCTTCCTTATGTAACTGAGTAGGGACTGGATTCAGGTTGGGTTTCATTTCAATCAAAAGCTGCCAGTATTTCTGAGGGTTTATAATGTACCAAGCACCGTCCTTGAACTCTTCCCCCGCACCCCCTCCCCCCGCCCCGCGGCAGCCTGTTCTCAGGCTTTCAGAAGGCATTTTCATTCGCTACATTTTACATGACACCGGCTTCAAAATGCCACGCCAAGTCAGTCTCCTTAAATGCAGCATTCCTCATTTCCAGGTGCCGGGGCACCGCTGCCTTTTCTCCTCATGAATTGCTCAGACCATAGACTCTCACTAAGAAAGTAGTTCAGAGTTTTTGATAATTCACCAGGGTCTTAGTTGACTCTCTTCAATGTGTCCTCTCCCTTTTAACTCTTAATGGCTTCATCTTGATTATAGGACCCTTCAATCCTGTTTCAAATGAACAGAAAACACCAAAACTTGGGCAGGCTTTTCTGCTCATCCAGGGAATTTCTTCTCTGCAAAAGCTTTCGGTTTCATTTTTGTCCTTGTGTCTCTTGCAAACAAAACTAGTCAGACTACCACAGGAACTTTAAAAAATGGATCCCTAATAGTTATTTTACCTACGGTATTGAGTACCAACTTTGCTGATTTTGTTCCATGTATCTTAGTGCAATCCGGATGGCTGTATTTATTGGTGAAAATAAACGAACGCTTATTTGTAATGCTACCTGAAGGAGACCTCTGCGAATTTCTGGACTCGTTAATACTATCAGTCCCACTTAACACTTGTTTGAGATTTTCTTTCAAATTATTCATGTAAAGACAAGATTTGGCTACTGAATTTGAGATTATTTAATTTGTCTTATTTAATAATTAATCCATCCAACATAAACTGGGTCAGTTATTGTCCTAGCTCTACAGATATGTCAATTGTTGGAGCAGTTTGTACTCCCAAGTGAGTGGGAAACACCATCTACAAACTATCACAATACAATATATTTTAGAATAGATTTATATATGTCTTATTGTGTAAGTACTGAGACTTGTGCAACACTTATTTAATGGGCATTTCACAGAGGTATTATGTTTAAATTCGAATCTTTAAATATACTTATCAGTTTCTATAGATGGAAGATGGCAGTTATGTGTTGATAGAGAAAGGCTCTGTCAGAAAAAGACTTGAAAGACCTTGGCTTATTTGGGCATCGGTGGCCACAATTTTGGTGTAGGGGTGGAAATACAGAATTAATCTCAGAAAGGATAACTGACACAAGCTGTAAATAGAGTTTTGATTTTTTTAATGTAAGAAATAGGATACTGATTAAGATGTTTTGGTATATTTTGAGAACAAGTAGTGAATTTTATTTTTCTTGCTAGTGTCCCTGTAACAACTTGTGCTGATAGCATCCTGATTTTCGTGGTGGAAAAACTCATTCTACAGCATTAGTCCAGTTGGTTCACATTTAGCTGAATTCACTACCATGGCTAAAGGTAAGGACATATGATACAGCCATGTCCCATCAGCAAATCTCAAATTGGTTATGATAATTGGTCAAAGCATGAGCATGTGAACAAAAGTATATTTAAGAGCTAAATCTGACATGTTAGCTAGATCTAGTGAAAATGAGAAATCCTTTTCCACTGAGGTTACTAAGCTGGTAAGATACAAACCTAAAGATGCTTGTGGCTATGTTATATACCGAGAATAAGGAAAATTGGCATAAATAGAGGAAAGCAAAGATGGAGAAAGAACAAGATATTTGAGAAAGAAAAAAATTGAGAAGTACCTGAAGCTATATTTGCCTTAGGACTTTTAGACCTTTAAAACAATGTATTTCATTTGTAAAACTATAAGCTTATGATTGGACGGCTGATGATAGTTGCCATAGGAAAGTGATATGATTGTGGATGATATAGTAGTAGTTGTTAAGTCGCTCAGTCGTGTCCAACTCGTTGTGACCCCATGGCCTGCAGCATGCCAGGTTTCCCTGTCCTTCACCACCTACTAGAGCTTGCTCAAATTCATGTCCATAGAATTGGTAATGTAGTTGGATGTCAAAAAGTAATTTGATAGAGGGGAGGTGGTCAGGGAATGAGTGAAATAGGTGTGGGAAATTAAGTAGTATAAACTTCCAGTTGTAAACTAAAGGAGGCAATGGGATGAAATGTACAGTGTAGAGAATATAGGCAATAGTAATGTAATATCTTTGTAGGATGACAGATGGTAACTAGGTGATCATTTTATAATATACAGAAATATCTAATCACTATGTTGTGCACCAGAGACAAACAGTGTTGTAGGCCAAGTATACTTCAAAAGACAAACAAACAAACTCATAGAAAAAGAGATATGGATGAAGCTGGAGCCCATTATACAGAGTGAAGTAAGCCAGAAAGATAAAGAACATTATAGCATACTGACACATGTATATGGAATTTAGAAAGGTGATAACGATAACCCTATATGCAGAACAGAAAAAGAGACACAGAAATACAGAACAGACTTTTGAACTCTCTGGGAGAATGTGAGGGTGGGATATTTCAAAAGAACAGCATGTATACTATCTATGGTGAAACAGATCACCAGCCCAGGTGGGATGCACGAGACAAGTGCTCCGGCCTGGTGCACTGGGAAGACCCAGAGGAATCGGGTGGAGAGGGAGGTGGGAGGGGGGATCGGGATGGGGAATACATGTAAATCCATGGCTGATTCATAGCAATGTATGACAAAACCCACTGGAAAAAAAAAAATAATAAAAATTAAAAAAAAAAAGAAAAAAAAAAAATAAAAAAGAAAAAGAGATATGATTTGTGGTTACCAGAGGTTGGTGGGGGGTTGGATGAAAGTGGTCAAAAGGTGCATACTTCTAGTTACAGGATAAATAATATAGGAATGTAATGTACATTAATCATCTTGTATATGAAAGATGTTAAGAGTAAATCCTAAGAGTTCTCATCACAGGGAAAAAAACATTATTTCTCTTTTATTTTATCTCTATATGTGGTGATAGATGTTTGCTAAATTTATCATGGTTATCATTTCATGATGTGTGTAAGTGTAGGAGAACAAAACTTGCCACCCCAAAATGTTTCTTTGGCATGAAGATTATTTCAAGCTGGAGAAAAAAAAAAAAATCTAGGTCCAAAAGTCTCAGGAAGAAACTTTGACCTTGCTCTTAACTGCCTAAAAATTTTAGATAAAGGGCCTATTCCCCAGTAGAGCTATCACCAGAGATATCTATAAAGAATATGGGTAGTTGTGGTGGGGAAAACACAGCAGGGCCTAGAGATCTAAGACAGTTCTGTGTCCGATTGTCTACATGGCCCATTTGCCAAACATTTCCTTTTCCGTCATCATATGAATCACTTTGCTTTCCTTTGAAGTCTCAAATGCTATCTATGACATCCTATTTTGTCTTTAGTTAAAGATGGTATTTAAGTTGAGGGTTTCAGCCATATGTTTTTAAACTTTGATTTTTTTTTTCCAGTTAATTTGTCTCATGACGTTTTACTTCTTAAACCAGCTGGAAGAATCTAGATGGGTAAGGGAAAATTTCTTACTGCCCAACATAATTCAAATCATTATGCTGTGTGCCTTTAACTTAGTCTTAAATGTCAATGTCAATTGGTATAGAATATAGAAATTCAATGTCAAAACCTGGTATAGAAAATAAATAACTTATAATTAAGTTGCCATGTAAAACTTATTTGCTTTTGTCCAGCCTATAAAATTAATATGTTCATATAATATGAATTTAATTGGATTTAGTTTTTATGAAAAAATAAAAGAGAATATTTCTGTCATTCATTAGTTTAATAAGTATTTATTAGGCATTGAAATTGTGTAAAGTTGAAAGAAATGAGCAATCATTTTCATTTGATTATGAGTAAAATGTAGTTATGACATACTGATATAATGTTAATATTGTGGATAAATTTCTTACATCTTTGTACCATGAGATCCTCTCAAAATGCCCTTATATTGACATGCATTTCATTTATTATACAATCTATTCTGATACCCTGGTCCAGTAATCCTCATTTAATTCTTATATGAAGAGAAAATATGCTGAGGTGACATATCAGTGAATGTTTGGTTTATATTAAGAAACAGAATGGCCCTGGTGGGAACTAAAATGTCTTTCACTGATACCTTAATAAAGAGTAAGATAATGTTATGTGACCAGTTAGCTCCCTCGTGGGATTTTAAGGATGCCTAAGTCAAGAGATATCTTGTGCAACAGGCAAATTTGGCCTTGGAGTACAAAATGAAGCAGGGGAAATGTTAACAGAGTTTTGCCAAGAGAACACACTGCTCATAGCAAACACCCTCTTCCAACAACACAAGTGATGACTCTACACATGGACATCACCAGATGGTCTATACTGAAATCAGATTGATCTTTGTAGCCAAATATGGAGAAGCTCTATACAGTCAGCAAAAGCAAACCAGAGCTGACTGTGGCTGAGATCATGAACTCATTGCAAAATTCAGACTTAAATTGAAGAAAGTAGGGAAAACCACTAGACCACTCAGGTATGAAAGTGAAAGTCGCTCAGTGGTGTCTGATTCTTTGCAACCCTATGGACTATGTACTCCATGGAATTCTCCAGGCCAGGATACTGGACAGATAGCCTTTCCCTTCTCCAGGGGATTTTCCCAACCCAGGGACTGAACCCAGGTCTTCCGTATCTCAGGTGGTTTCTTTACCAGTTGAGCCACAAGGGATGCCCAAGAATACTGGAGTGGGTACTGAAGAAGACTATCCCTTCTCCAGCAGATCTTCCAAACCCAGGAATTGAACGAGGGTCTCCTGCATTGCAGGCAGATTCTTTACCAACTGAGCTATCAGGGAAGCCCAACCATTCATGTATGACCTAAATCAAATCCCTTACTGTAATACAGTGGAAGTGACAAATAGATTCAAGGGCCCATTCAGGTATGACCTAAATCAAATCCCTTACGATTATACAGTGGAAGTACAAATAGATTCAAGGGATTAGATCTGATAGAGTGCCCGAAGAACTATGGACAGAGGTTTGTGACTTTGTACAGGAGGCAGTGATCAAGACCATCCCCAAGAAAAAGAAATGTAAAAAGGCAAAATGGTTGTCTGAGGGGCCTTACAAATAGGTGAGTTAAGAAGAGAAGCTAAAGGCAAAGGAGAAAAAGGAAGAAATACCCATCTGAATGCAGAGTTCCGAAGAAAAGCGAGAAGAGATAAGAAAGCCTTCCTCCATGATCAATGCAAGGAAATAGAGAAATACAGTAGAATGGGAAAGATTAGAGATCTCTTCAAGAAAATTAGAGATACCGAGGGAACATTTCATGCAGAGATCGACACACTAAAGGACAGAAATGGTATGGACCTAAGAGAAGCAGAAGATATTAAGAAGAGGTGGGGAAAATGCACAGAAGAACTATACAAAAAAGATCTTCATGACTCAGATCAGCATGATGCTGTGATCACTGACCTAGGGCCAGACATCTTGGAATGCAAAGTCAAGTGGGCCTTAGGAAGCATCACTATGGACAAAGCCAGTGGAGGTGATGGTATACCAGCTGAGCTTCTTCAAATCCTAAAAGATGATGCTGTTAAAGTGCCACACTCAATATGCCAGCAAATTTGAAAAAATCAGTAGTGGCCACAGGTCATATTTCATTCCAGTCCCAAAGAAAGGCACTGCCAAAGAACGTTCAAACTACTGCACAATTACACTCATCTCACATGCTAGCAAAGTAATGCTCAAAATTCTCCAAGTGAGGCTTCAACAGGATATGAACCAAGAACATGCAGATTTTCAAGCTGGATTTAGAAAAGGCAGAGGAACCAGAGGTCAAATTGCCAATATCCGTTGGATCATTGAAAAATCAAGAGAGTTCCAGCAAAAACATCAATTTCTGCTTTCTTGACTATGCCAATGCCTTTGTCTGTGTAGAGCACAACAAACTGTGGAAAATTCTTGAAGTAATGAGAATACCAGACCACCTGACCTGCCTCCTGTGAAAACTGTATGCAGGAAAACAAGCAACATTTAAAACCCAACATGGAATAATGGACTGGCTCCAAATTGGGCAAGGAGTATGTCAAGTCTGTATACTGTCACCCAGCTTCTTGAACTTATACTCAGAGAATATCATGCGAAATGCCAGGCTGGATGAAGCACAAGCTGGAATCAAGATTTCTGGGAGAAATATCAATAACCTCAGATATGCAGACGACACCACCCTTATGGCAGAAAGGGAAGAGGAACTGAGGAGCCTCTTGCTGAGAGTGAAAGAGGAGAGTGAAAAAGCTGGCTTAAAACTCAACATTCAAAAAACAAGGATCGTGGCATCTGGTCCCATCACTTCATGGCAAAGAGATGGGGAAACAATGGAAACATTTAGAGGCTATTTTCTTGGGCTCCAAAATCACTGCAGATGGTGACTGCAGCCATGAAATTAAAAGATACTTGCTATATGGAAGAAAACCTGTGACCAGCCTAGACACCATATTAAGAAGCAGAGATATTACTTTGCCAACACAGGTCCATCTATTCAAAGCTATGGTTTTTCCAGTAGTCATATATGGATGTGAGAGTTAGACCATAAAGAAAGCTGAGCACTGAAGAATTGACGCTTTTGAACAATGATTTTGGAGAAGACTCTTGAGAGTCCCTTGGACTGCAAGGAGATCAAAGAAGTCATTCCTAAAGGAAATCAGTCTAACAATTCATTGGAAGGACTGCTGCTGAAGTTCCAATATTTCGGCCACCTGAATCAAAAAACTGACTCATTGGAAAAGACCCTGATGCTGAGAAAGATTGAAGACAGGAGGAGAAGGGGCGACAGAGGATGAGATGTGTGGATGGCATCATTGACTCAATGGACATAAGTCTGAGCAAGCTCCGGGAGTTGGTGATGGACATGGAAGACTGGCGTGCTGCAGTCCATGGGGCTGCAAAGAGTCAGACTGCACTGAGTGACAGAACTGAACTAAACTGAAGTTTAGCAAAGACTTCATTTGCATGAGTAGGTGTGTACTTGTGTGTGTGTGTGTTATATTTAAAAAGTTTTAACATATTTGGTTAGGTTAATAACCAGTGACTTAAGGGTGGTTTCTGGATACCAGTGAAAGTGAAAGTCACTCAGTCGCGTCCGAATCTTTGTCACCCCAAGGACTGTAGCCTGCCTGGCACTTCTGTCCATGGATATCTCCAGGTAAGAATACTGGAGTGGGTAGTTGTTCCCTTCTCCAGGGGATCATCTTAACCCAGGGATCACACCCAGGTCTCCTGCATTGCAGGAGGATCCTTTACTATCTGAGCTACCCTTCTGACCACCTTCCTCTGATTCCCCTCCCCCACTCCCCACCCCTCCTTCCCCTACCTCTGGTAACCACTAGTCAGATCTCTTTTTCAATGAGCTTGGTTTTCCGGTTATTATTTATTTATTTAGATTCCACAATTAAATGAGATAGTAAAGTATTTGACTTTCTCTGTCTTATTTCCAGTTCTCACTGCCCAATTCTCTTTATCTGAGAAACTGAATAAATCAGTTGTAGACAATAACTATTGTGTTATAGGACTTCAAAATTTGAGATAAAGTACATTCATACCACAGAGGAACTTTCAAAATTTCAGTGAAATAGGGCTCTGTTACTAGTATCCAGCTGAGCTACTCACTGAAAAACAAATTTCTCAAAGTATTGTTTGGAATCTTGTTTTGAATATTTGTTCCCAAATACCACAATTGATGTTCCCAAACCTCATTTCAGTTCCGTGTATTTAAAGTCAATATACGTTGTTGGATTCTGTTTGCTAGAATTTTGTTAAGGATTTTTGCATCAATGTTCATCAGTGATATTGGCCTATAGTTTTCTTTTTTTTGTGGCATCTTTGTCTGGTTTTGGAATTAGGGTGATGGTGGCCTCATAGAATGAGTTTGGAAGTTTACTTTCTTCTGCAATTTTCTGGAAGAGTTTGAGTAAGATAGGTGTTAGCTCTTCTCTAAATTTTTGGTAGAATTCAGCTGTGAAGCCATCTGGTCCTGGGCTTCTGTTTGCTGGAAGATTTATGATTACAGTTTCGATTTGCTAGCTTGTGATGGGGCTGTTAAGATTTTCTATTTCTTCCTGGTTCAGTTTTGGAAAGTTATGCTTTTCTAAGAATGTGTCCATTTCTTCCAAGTTGTCCATTTTATTGGCATAGAGCTGCTGGTAGTAGTCTCTTATGATCCTTTGTATTTCAGTCTTGTCTGCTGTGATCTCTCCATTTTCATTTCTAATTTTGTTAATTCGGTTCTTCTCTCTTTGTTTCTTAATGAGTCTTGCTAATGGTTTGTCAATTTTGTTTATTTTTTCCAAAAACCAGCTTTTAGCTTTGTTGGTTTTTGCTATGGTCTCTTTAGTTTCTTTTGCATTTATTTCTGCCCTAATTTTTAAGATTTCTTTCCTTCTACTAATCCTGGGGTTCTTCATTTCTTCCTTCTCTAATTACTTTAGGTGTAGAGTTAGGTTATTTATTTAACTTTTTTCTTGTTTCTTGAGGTAAGCCTGTAATGCTATGAACCTTCTCCTTAGCACTGCTTTTACAGTGTCCTATAGGTTTTGGGTTATTGTGTTTTCATTTTCATTCATTTCTATGCATATTTTGATTTCTTTTTTGATTTCTTCTATGATTTGTTGGTTATTCTGAAGCGTGTTATTTAGCCTCCATATGTTCGAATTTTTAACAATTTTTTCCATGTAATTGAGATCTAATCTTACTGCACTGTGGTCAGAAAAGATGACTGGAATGATTTCAGTTTTTTTGAATTTTCCAAGACTAGATTTATGCCCCAGGATGTGACCTATTCTGGAGAAGGTTCCATGTGCACTTGAGAAAAAGGCGAAGTTGATTGTTTTGGGGTGAAATGACGTATAGATATCAATTAGGTCTAGCTGGTCCATTGTGTCGTTTAAAGTTTGTGTTTCCTTGTTAATTTTCTTTTTAGTTCATCTATCCATAGTTGTGAGTGGGGTATTAAAGTCTCCCACTATTATTGTGTTACTATTAATTTCCTCTTCCATACTCATTAGGGTTTACCTTACATATTGTGGTGCTCCTATGTTGGGTGCATATATATTTATAATTGTTATATCTTCTTCTTGGATTGATCCTTTGATCATTATGTAGTGGCCTTCTTTGTCTCTTTTCACATCAAAGTAATCTTGAGAAAGAAGATTGGAACTGAATGAATCAACCTGCCTGACTTCAGGCTTTACTACAAAACCACAGTCATCAAGACAGTATGGTACTGGCACAAAGACAGAAATATAGATCAATGGAACAGAATAGAAAGCCCAGAGATAAATCCACGAACCTATGGACACCTTATCTTCGACAAAGGAGGCAAGGATATACAATGGAAAAAAGACAACCTCTTTAACAAGTGGTGCTAGGAAAACTGGCCAACCACTTGTAAAAGAATGAATCTAGAACACTTTGTAACACCATACACAAAAATAAATTCAAAATGGATTAAAGATCTAAATGTAAGAACAGAAACTATAAAACTCCAAGAGGAGAACATAGGCAAAACACTCTCTGACGTGAATCACAGCAGGATCCTCTATGACCCACCTCCCAGAATATTGGAAATAAAAGCAAAAATAAACAAATGGGACCTAATGAAACTTAAAAGCTTTTGCACAACAAAGGAAACTATAAGCAAGGTGAAAAGACAGCCCTCAGATTGGGAGAAAATAATAGCAAATGAAGCAACAGTCAAAGGATTAATCTCAAAAATATACAAGCAACTCCTGCAGCTCAATTCCAGAAAAATAAATAACCCAATCAAAAAATTGGGCCAAAGAACTAAACAGACATTTCCCCAAAGAAAACATACAGATGGCAAACAAACACATGAAAAGATGCTCAACATCACTCATTATCAGAGAAATGCAAATCAAAACCACAATGAGGTACCATTACATGCCAGTCAGGATGGCTGCTATCCAAAAGTCTACAAGCAATAAATGCTGGAGAGGGTGTGGAGAGAAGGGAACCCTCTTCCACTGTTGGTGGGAATGCAAACTAGTACAGCTGCTATGGAGAACAGTGTGGAGATTTCTTAAAAAACTGGAAATAGAACTGCCATATGACCCAGCAATCCCACTTCTGGGCATACACACTGAGGCAAACAGATCTGAAAGAGGCACGTGCACCCCAATGTTCATCTCAGCACTGTTTATAATAGCCAAGACATGGAAGCAACCTAGATGTCCATCAGCAGACGAATGGATAAGGAAGCTGTGGTACATATACACCATGGAATATTACTCAGCCGTTAAGAAGAATTCACTTGAATCAGTTCTAATGAGATGGATGAAACTGGAGCCCATTATACAGAGTGAAGGAAGCCAGAGAGATAAAGAACATTACAGCATTCTAACACATATATATGGAATTTATAAAGATGGTAATGATAACCCTATATGCAAAACAGAAAAAGAGACACAGATGTACAGAACAGACTTCTGGACTCTGTGGGAGAAGGCGAGGGTGGGATATTTCAAGAGAACAGCATCGAAACATGTATATTATCTATGGTGAAACAGATCACCAGCCCACGTTGGATGCATGCCACAAGTGCTCAGGCCTGGTGCACTGGGAAGATCCAGAGGAATCGGGTGGAGAGGGAGGTGGGAGGGGGGATCGGGATCGGGAGTACATTTAACTCCATGGCTGATTCATGTCAATGTATGACAAGACCCACTTCTATATTGTAATTAGCCTCCAACTAATGAAAATCAATGGAAAAAAAAATAAAATATGTTTCAGATTAAAAAAAAAAATAAAGTCAATATACTGAGGCATTCAATATACAGGAAAGAGGACTGGCTTGAGGATTTAGAGACCTGGGTTGAAGTCTAATCATTAATCCATTATTCTCCCAAATACTTACTCTTTCTAGACTCCGGTTTCTTAAATTCTAATATGTGAAAATTGAATCTATTTTTCATGGTTTAATTTAGTCAGCTTCTCAGACAAAGAGAATTGGGCAGTGAGAATTGAAAATGAGGCAGCAAAAGACACATATTTTATTATCTCACTTTATGTGGAATCTTAAAAAAAGAGAAAAGACAAAGCCGAAATACCAAGGTCTTTGGAAAAGAGCTCAGACTAGTGTTTACCAGAGGTAGGGGAAGGAGGGGTGGGGAATTAGAGCTATGTGGTCAAAAGGTACAAACTTCCAATTATAAGAAAAGTAAGTACTAGGGATGTAATGTACAACATGCCTATAGCTACCACTGCTGTGTGATATATAGGAAAGGTGTTAAGAAAGTAAATTCTAAGTATTCCCATCACGAGGAGCAATTATTTTCCTTTCTTTTCTTCTTTCTTTTGTTTTTGTTGTATGTATATGAGGAGATGTATGTTAGCTGGACCTCTTGTGGTAATCATTTCTTGAGATATATAAATCAAACCATCATTCTGCATGTCTTAAGCTTATACAGGGATGTATGTCAATTATTTTTCAATAAAACTGGAAAAGGAAGAAAAGAAAGAAAATAATGTCTGAAACAGAGTGTCACATTGGCCACTATAAATTAAAGAGGAGAGGTTGAGTGGGGCCACAGTCAGGACCAATAATGCTGAGATAAATTCCAAAGTCAAGCTAGAGTTAACTGTCTCCCATAATATTCACTCAAAACCAGTAAGTTACAATAGAGTGTTGAGCCAAAGAAGACAATTCTAAAAGATTCAGAGCAGAGCCACAGTAAAGTCATACCCAGCTTGGGGATCAAAGCCATAAGGTAGTAGCAGATGTGTGTGACATTGATTTTAACTTGCTAAATTATATTTATACCTTGGATCTCTAAAAGTTGATACTCAATTGTTTTGATATCTTTGTTTATAACACATGTGAGATGTATGACCTCAGTTATCTTTTCTGCTTCCTACTTTTATGAGTGAGAATATAATCACAACAAATTTTTTAAAACACCAGGAAAAATGCTTGCTCAGAAAAATATAGTACATACATAAACAAAAAGATGTAGCATGTTACTAGCACTTAGCAAACAACAAATTCTTAGCATCTTTCCTACTTAAGTTCATAACTGAAGGTGGTCAGATTGACAACTTTGAGTGTGAAAGGAAAAAATAAAGACACATATACTTTTCAATTCACCTGCTAGGTGTGTTCACTGTATGCTCCCTTATATATGCGAGGCCTGGGCCTGGGTGACTGCAAGTACAGTTGTCAGGGTTTTTAACAAACTGGAGAACCATTTGTTTCTGCACAGCACATTACCTTTACATAGGAGCAATCAGCGGAAAACGTCAAGTAGCCAGGCATTCTGTATTACACAACACCACCGTCACAGTTAACCATCATTGCCCAACTGTTGTACAGCTGTGTCTACTGCACAAAAATACATGCAACTAGAAATATGTTTGATAAATAATTCTTTAAAACTTTATTTTCACCTTAAATTTCTCTGTATCAACACAGATCCAGATTACCATTTAAATCCCAAGGTGAGTAACACATGTACATACACTTTATATTGCTATCAAAAACCTATCCATAGGCTCTAACTGCTTTCAAAAAGAATTTGTTATTCAGATAAGATTGTTAGTTTATTTTTTTGGAATTAGGCCAAAATAAATACATATTTTAAAACCTAGAAAGAAAATACAGAGAAAATTCTCAAGATAGAATTATTAATGTTCACAATGACAGTAATTGATGTTGTGTATTTAAACTGATACACTCCAATGGAAAAAACAGATCAGGTGGAGCTCAGATGATTCTGGTATAAGTCTTAATGTGATTTGTCAGGGCAGATAGAAGGAGTATGATTTGGAAGATCAATATATGATAATAATTATTACTATTAGGTTAATAATACTACTCAGCAGCTGTGTTGAGACAAATTAAGTGGCTACATAGTTTGAAAGTCAGAGTGTTAAGTTAGGTTTATGATAAAAGCCGCGTACGCTGGTAGAATGAGAGAGGGTAATATGAAGTCAAGTTAGAGCTATGAGGTGTTGGTGGTTGTTCGAACAGGAAGCATATAGTCTTCTAAGAGCTTCAGTAGCAGGAATTAGGGATTCCATTCTCAGGAAAAATGGTAGATTATAATGTCATAATAGGCCTAGAACTGAGGCATTAAGGCATTTACTTGTCTTGTTGCCGTTCAGTTGCTAAGTCATGTCCGACTCTTTGTGACCGTCTCGGGCTCATTATAATCATTTTCTGGGTACAGGATGGATCCTATAGAAGACATTGTCCTAGTTTTCTTTTGCTGCATAAGAAATCAGTACAAATGTAGTGGCTTAAAACAACACCCGTTTAGTAGCTCACAGTTCTGTAGGTTGGGATACTGCCATGCAGTGGCTTGGTTCTCTGTTCAAGGTCTTAAAGGTCTGAAATCAGCATTTAAATACTTGTAAGATAATTCTAACATCTAACTCATCCTGATTTGGCATCATTTGTCATTTCTTATTCAAGTTGTTATGTGTCAATTTGTTATGGTATGAGTAGTGATATTTTATTTGGACATTTTGTTTTTTGGACATTTTGGCTATTATATTAGGATACTTTGGTCCCTATTTAAAGTTTTGTTTTGCTTTCTCATTTTGTCAGGCCTTTCATTTTTATAGGTTTGGCACATAGTGCCAAATTTTGTGGACCATGGTTCCATGACAATCTAATTTTCAGAACCTTTATGGTACCTTTTGTGTTGTGCAGGTGGAGCTACTTCTGCCCTACTTCTACTTACTTCCATAAGTAGCTGATGCAGCTACTTCCATAAGCAGCCTCCTCATGCTGCTTCTGGAGGATTGGGCCACTTGGTGCTACTGGTGGGGGAAGGGAGTCTCTGGACCACTTGATGAGGAGTACTTCCTGTGCCAGGCACTTGTGACAGGTTCTCCCTTGACTGTAGAGAATGAAGGGTACTTCCCAGGTTGAAAACCAGCAAGTTGCCTAATGTCTCTGGATAGGGGAGAGGAGTCTCAGGCCCTTCTGAGGAGGAGAGCATTTTCCAAGTGTGAGCTTATTGGTGGGATCACTTTTTCTGGCTAAGGAGCCACTGGTGTGTATGGGTGGTGAAGGGGAATCTCGGGTTGAGTGGGGAGGAAATCACTTTATCTGGGGATTTATTGTCAGCAGGGATTTCAATTGCTCCTTCTTTTAGGTTCATCAGTGCTCATTTGGTATTTGTGGGATTCCTATTTGATGTGATGGTGGAGGAGCCCATCTGAGCCGCTTCCTATTACTAAGTTGAGAGGGAATGCTGGGTTTGGGTCACATTTCTTCTTGGTAGAGGTCATAAGGTGCCCCAGCATGAAGTTGCTCAGTCATTCTAAGGGTCCCTATCCAATTCACCTTCTTCTTTAGACCTTTCAGAGCTCTTTTTTGGTTGTCTTATACTGTTTCCAGGATATATAGTCGGGCTTATAGAAAGGGAGCAGGGAAAGAGGAGCATAAACCATCTTATATGGATTAGAAGTCCTTTCTGTGCCTTTTAAGTGGTCACCTGATTGGGACAAGCTCACTCTGGATAATTTCCCAATCAACTGTGCTGTTTATCATAATCTAACAATGGGAACAATATTCCATCACATTTACAGGTCTCACACTCAAGGAGAGGGGCTACTACAAGGATCATTAGGTGTCATCATAGAATTCTGTCAACCACAGAAGGTGTATGTGAATGTACTGAAGCATTAATTAAGCAATTATCATCCTTTGGAAGACTGGAACCTGTTAGGATAGTATGAAAACCAAGTACTGTTATAATTATTCTACTCACTGTAGATGAAGTACACCTGGTATCAGAAATGCTTGATAAAAATAGAATATTCAAACAAATTTCAGTATTAGTTAATGTCAGTTTCAGAGGTTTGACCTAAGTCTTCATGTATGGCCATGCAGCTATCTTCTGTGTGAAAAATATGCTAGCTCAAAAGTGAATTTAAAAACTTCACCACCATTCCCCATTTATATTTTGTAGTTATGTGCAAATACTGTGGCTACCAGCAAGTCACATAGGAAATAAAGGTCAGTGATGTTTCTGACTTTAAATTTTTAGAGCAGGTTTATACTTAACACAGCCTGCATTTGAACAGGTTGCACATTGTACAAAGTCATGATTGTTGCTACAATGTACTCTCACCAGGATGGAAAATGTTAAGGAAACTTTTTTGTACTGGCCAATAGGGTCTTTTGCAATAATTGGTTCTTCCCATCAGGTAGCCAAAGTATTGGAGCTTCAGCTTCAGCATCAGTCCTTCAGGTTAGATTTGGCTAATGTGGACTACTGACAAAAGATTAGAAGCCAGGAGGAAAGAAGGTAAGGGTATTCATTTCTGTGATGCACCCACTCCAAAACTTTGGATTGGCAGTGGCTGCCATTTTCTCAGCTTATAGCTCTTGCTGGGTGGACTTCTACTACACCTCTTAAGACATTTGAGGTTGCAGGAACTATCATCTCTCTATGCCCCTTCAAACCTGGGGGTTCTAATACTGGCTTCTCAGTGGCTAGCCTCTGGGTATTCATCATCTCTTGGTTTCTGTTCATTATTTTCACATTTTATTCACCTCATTAAATGATATTCCGTCACTCTTTTAAAGTGTGCCATCAGCTTTTGGTTGGATTCTGACTAATACATTGGTAGTGGGGAATAGGAGAAACGTTAAGGTAGTATTGGGGAGGGTGGGGTAAACTGCTGGAGAAGGGATAAATGGAAGAGATAAACTGGATAAGGGATAAACTGGAAGAGAAGGGTTTCAAAGCTTTTTATGGCATTCTGTGAATATAGCATGACTTTTTTATGTGAATGACTCTAATGCAGTCTTAAATTGCTTCTGAGTTATTTAGTGTGTTCTTGTTTCTTTACATGAACAACCAGGATTGAACACGGCCAAGAGATATCTGGGATTTATATGACTAGAAGATACTACTAGGATCTATCTGGATTGATTATATCATATTAGAACATTTTTGTCATGGCATCAGGAATATCACAACCCAGTGCACATACTACATTTCTATTGAAATTCAATGCACTGCTATGGTGTGTAACTCATTTTTATTGTCAGATAGGATAACACTGTTTGACTTTTTATTATTTCCTTTTATTATGAAACAGAAATTGGGGAAAGCCCAATAATTTCTTCAGGAACAAGTAATTCAGTTCCAATTGTTACATATAGATTCAGATAGTTATACTTCAACATAAATAACTCTAAAAGTGGACATAAGGCAGCTGACTGGTTTTTTTTTTTTTTTTTATCATTATAACACTTTATATATCCGAGAATTCAGATCTCACATATAATTATCTGCCTCAGGTGGATCCACAACTGGCCCACGACAAATAGGGCAGCTTGAATGTTCTTCCAGCCATCGATCGATGCAGGCACAATGGTATTCATGGGAACATGGAAGGATGCGTAGCATGTTGCCTGCAGTGTATTCTGTGATGCAAATGGTACACACTTCATGTGAATCATTCTCTGCAAAATATCTTAAAGGCAAGTTGTCAATCTGTGTTGTCGTAAGGCCTGTAGTTTGGTGTGGGTCTGCTTCATTTAATAAGAGAAAGTCATCCAGGCTAATGGAGGACCCAGAGTCACTGTCATCAAGTATTATTGGGGTCATTCGTCCACGTTCTTGCCCAGTCTCTGATAAGCCTGTTGATAAGATTCTTTCTTCATTCTCTACCAAGATCAGAGAGCTAGTTTCTGAATCTTCATCATTTGAGCTAGAAATTAAGATAGGACTGGATGCAGAACTAGAAATTGAATAGGGGCTTGAGTCTGAGATCACTATTAAACTTAAATCAGGATTATATCTAGCATTTGAAGCAGAACCAGGTCGACTCTCACTACCACTGGGTCCATGTCTTTCATTTGGTGATTCTGCCCTTTCTATGTTTTCACTTGGAGGTGAGACACTATGCTCTAAATTACTGTCACTGTCCATAAGATTACTTGAGTAACTAAATCCTATCATTGTCTGCCATGATATACTCGGAAATGAAACAGTTGTTATATTTAAAATTCTATGAACGGGATTTCTGATGGTATTGACAGAAGCACTCTCATTGCCCTCATCAGAATATGAAAGCATAGGCTGAAGTACTTCTTCCTCACTTTCTGAAGTGGTAGTGATGTTCAGTGAGTCAGATGTTAACTGAGTTCTACTAATTCTGCTGTCTATCAGAGAACATGCTGGACAATGAACTCGTTCTACTTCAAGATTGAAGGGTGTGGTTAGATTTGTTTCCATCACTTCCCAAGATTCACTACTGCATGTTGTATCTGAATCACATTCTTCATGAGCAGCATTCCTAGTTTTAGAAGTTTCAGTAAGATCCCTATTTTGCAACTCATGTCCAGGCATTTGCTGTCTCAATGTTTCTTCATGCCCAGTTCTAGAAAATGTCTCATTCTCACATATGAGAGGTTCTTTAAAAGTCTGAGATGGTATATCTTCATTAATACTTGGAAAAAATTCCCACCGTGAATGTGGAGGTGACCAACTGTCAGTCCTTGCTCTGGTTCTCCGATAGACTGGGCTCCTACTTCTTAGTCTTCTCTGACTTCTAGTCAGTGGGACTTCCATTAATGTTTCCATTGTATCTTGTTCTGATGCAGATGGTGTTGTAAATAGTGGCTCAGACTGTGGATTTTCCACTTGTCTTTGGCTGTCTTCCGTATCTTCTCTCCTGGGAAGTTTTGCAGATGCTACACATTCATCCTCTGGATTTGAGTTTTCATCATCAGGGTCAAGATTTCTTTCTAAGCCAAATCTGAGCTCATCACTATTAGCGCTACTTTGGCTGTCTTCTCCCCAAGACAGACATTCTTTTTGCTCACTTGTCACATTTTCAGTTTGTCCGGAAGTAGTAAGGCAGTCTAGTACAGAGTCATCACTGGATGTATCATCTGAAGCATGTCTCTCTGTTAATTAAAAAAGGGGGGGGGGAGGGGCCATAAAAGAACTACCAAAATTGGAACCATCATAAAGTAGCACTCTGAAACTTGGCTTAAAAAGCAAACAAAAATGAGAACTTAAACACTCAGATGTTTTCAACTGATTTCATATTTACAGAGTTGATACTTTAAAAGCTATATTATCTAGATTTATAAGTAAAGGCAGGGAAGTTTCAATTTCATCTGAAAAAGAGTACACTAATCCTAGATAAATTCAGAGGGTATCTGAAGGAAGTCTGTTTTTCAATATTTCGTCATATACACAGCCCTGTATACCACTGTGGGAGGCATGTCAAGAGACATTTTTTTTTCAGTCCACTGTCAAAACACCAAAGCAATTCTACAAGGTAAACACCAGTTAACATACAGTGCTGGTATTTTACTTCAATTGATATTATTGTCTAATTCTCATTAGTCTCCAACATCACTACTCCTAGGCTCTTATATGCTTTTGATAATGTCTAAGTTGTTTTACAATATAAGATTATTGCCCAAATATAAACAAAGGTTATAGGTTTAAAAGTATATGAATTTTGAATACTTCTTAATATTACCAAGGTTTTTAATTGGCATTAAGCTGAAAGTCAGATGAAATGAATAGACTGAACCTAGCATGGCACATATAAGACCATATTCAAGAACCAAAGTGATAGTATCCTCTTCATTAGATAGTAAAATCCTCTACTTCACACTGGGAGAGAAGGCACCAGATCTGAGGTTCCAGCAGGGTTTCTCAGCCTTAAAACTATTTACATTTTGGCACTGGGCAATTCTTTTCAATTTTGGGGAGCTACCCTGTGCGTTGTGTCATATTTGGCAGCATCCCTGGCCTCTGCCCACTAGATCTAGTAACACCCATGCCTCCCTCTGTGACAACCAAAAATATCTCCAGCTATTGTCAAATGTCCCTAGAGTGGGGGAGAGCAAAACTGTCCCCAGTTGAGAACTATTTGGTTAGAATATAAAATATTTCTTTTTGCTATTTTTTTTACACATCTATATAGATAGAGAGGGCTTCCCTCATAACTCAGTTGGTAAATAATCTGCCTGCAATGCAGGAGACCCCAGTTGGATTCCTGGGTCGGGAAGATCTGCTGGAGAAGAGATAGTCTACCCACTTCAGTATTCTTGGGCTTCCCTTGTGGCTCAACTGATAAAGAATCCACCTGGAAAACGGGAGACCTGGGTTCCATCCCTGGGTTGGGAAGATCCCCTCCATCCCAGTATTTTGACTTGGATATTTCCATGGACTCTATAGTCCATGGGGTTTCAAAGAGTCTGACAGGACGGAGTGACTTTCACTTTCATAGATAGAGAAAATAATTCGGGACATAGGAGGAACGTTCCATTGAGGTACAAAACCAAAAACCAAACAAAAACCAATAGTCTACCTCACACTGTTTCCCAGTTAAAACAACCCAAATGTGAATCAGGAAAAAAAGAACCTACCCTGGCGTTCTCACCACAAACCAAGTCAATGTCAGTTCTTTTTTATGAGAAGTTCCTTACCTAATAACTTATGCCACTTCTTTATAATTTACTATTTACTATTATGAAGTGATTATCTAATACTATGAAGTTCCTTTTTCATCCCATCCTGTTCCCTCCAAAGAGAAATATACCTGGATTTTCATCTGAGTTTTGTCGTAGGTTTTCTTTCATTAATTGCAGTCTCTGCAACAACTCTTCTTCTGTACTTTCACCTAGGGGGCCGAGCAAATTGTTGTCCCTCATAAGTATGTAATCTTCTTCACTCAGATCACTTACGAATCTGAAGTAATCATCTTCTCGAGCTTTTCGGTCTATCTGATCTCTGCGTCGGACCGAAACTCTGTCTTCTTCATCGTCGGAATCTGAGCTTTCCATCTCGATGAACAAGTGTAAAATTATGTGAATTTCATGACATAGTGCTGAAACGCTAAAACCTTAAGTCAAATTGTATTTAGTTCATGCTTCCACCCGGGAGTGACCGGAACACACTCGGTCAGACCGTCAGCCTAAGTTCCCCGCAGCTCCACTACTCCGCTATGGCACCTCAGCTCTGTACTCTCTGGTGAGGCAACAGTTGACATCCGCCTCTACATCCTAACTTGCTTAGGCGTTGCTTAGGCAACCATTGTCTTCCGTAAGGAACTGAGTAGGGGCTGGATTCAGGTTGGGTTTCATTTCATTCAAAAGCAGCCAGTATTTCTGAGGGTTTATAATGTACCAAGCACCATCCTTAAACTCTTCCCCTTCCCCCCTAGCTCTGCCCCGCCGCAGCCTGTTCTCAGGCTTTCAGAAGGCATTTTCATTCGCTACATTTTACATGACACCGGCTTCAAAATGCCACGCCAAGTCAGTCTCCTTAAATGCAGCATTCCTCCTTTCCAGGTGCCGCGGGACCGCTGCCTTTTCTCCTCATGAATTGCTCAGACCGTAGACTCTCACTAAGAAAGTAGTTCAGAGTTTTTGATAATTCACCAGGGTCTTAGTTGACTCTCTTCAATGTGTCCTCTCCCTTTTAGCTCTTAATGGCTTCATCTTGATTATAAGACCCCTCAATCCTGTTTCAAAAGATCAAAAAACACCAAAATTTGGGCAGGCTTTTCTGCTCATCCAGGGAATTTCATCTCCACAAAAGCATTCGATTTCATTTTTGTCCTTGTGTCTCTTGCAAACAAAACTAGTCAGACTATCACAGGAACTTTAAAAAATGGATACGTAATATTTATTTTGCCTATGGTAATGAGTACCAACTTTGCTGATTTTGTCCCATGTGTCTTAGTGCAACCCGGATGTCTTTATTTACTGGTGAAAATAAACGAATGCTTATTTGTTATGCTACCTGAAGGAGACCTCTAAGAATTTCTGGACTCGTTAATACTGCAAGCCCCACTTAACACTTGTTTGAGAGTTTTTCATTCAAATTATTCATGTAAAGACAAGATTTGGCTACTGAATTTGAGATTATTTAATTTGTCTTATTTAATAATTAATCCATCCAACATAAACTGGGTCAGTTATTGTCCTAGCTCTACAGATATGTCAGTTGTTGGAGCAGTTTGTATTGCCAAGTGATACAGACCAGGGGAGGCAAACACCATCTCAGCTCAGTTCAGCCGCTCAGTCATGTCCAACTCTTTGCGACCCCATGAATCACAGCACACCAGGCCTCCCTGTCCATCACCAACTCCTGGAGTCTACTCAAACTCATGCCTATCGAGTCAGTGATGCCATCCAGCCATCTCATCCTCTGTCATCCCCTTCTCCTCCTGCCCCCAATCCCTCCCAGCATCAGGGTCTTTTCCAATGCGTCAATTCTTCGCATGAGGTAGCCAAAGTACTGGTTTTAGCTTCAGCATCAGTCCTTCCAATGAACACCCAGGACTGATCTCCTTTAAGATGGACTGGTTGGATCTCCTTGCAGTCCAAGGGACTCTCAAGAGTCTTCTCCAATACCACAGTTCAAAAGCATCAATTTTTCGGTGCTCAGCTTTCTTCACAGTCCAACTCTCACATCCATACATGACCACTGGAGAAACCTTAGCTTTGACCAGACGGACCTTTCCTGGCAAAGTAATGTCTCTGCTTTTTTCTTTTTCTTTTTTTTCCATTTATTTTATTTTTTTTTAATTTATTTTTATTTATTTATTTTTTTTATTAGTTGGAGGCTAATTAGTTCACAACATTTCAGTGGGTTTTGTCATACATTGATATGAATCAGCCATAGAGTTACACACATTCCCCATTCCGATCCCCCCTGCCACCTCCCTCTCCACCCGATTCCTCTGGGTCTTCCCAGTGCACCAGGCCCGAGCACTTGTCTCAAGCATCCCACCTGGGCTGGTGATCTGTTTCACCATAGATAATATACATGCTGTTCTTTCGAAACATCCCACCTTTGCCTTCTCCCACAGAGTTCAAAAGTCTGTTCTGTAATTCTGTGTCTCTTTTTCTGTTTTGCATATAGGGTTATCGTTACCATCTTTCTAAATTCCATATATATGTGTTAGAATGCTGTAATGTTCTTTATCTTTCTGGCTTACTTCACTCTGTATAATGGTCTCCAGTTTCATCCATCTCATTAGAACTGATTCAAATGAATTCTTTTTAATGGCTGAGTAATATTCCATGGTGTATATATACCAGAGCTTCCTTATCCATTCATCTGCTGATGGGCGTCTAGGTTGCTTCCATGTCCTGGCTATTATAAACAGTGCTGTGATGAACATTGAGGTGCTCGTGTCTCTTTCAGATCTGGTTTCTGTGGTGTGTATGCCCAGAAGTGGGATTGCTGGGTCATATGGCAATTCTATTTCCAGCTTTTTGATGAATCTCCACACTGCTCTCCATAGTGGCTGTACTAGGTTACATTCCCACCAACAGTGTAAGAGGGTTCCCTTTTCTCCCTTTCTCTCCCTCTCCAGCATTTATTGCTTGTAGATTTTTGGATAGCAGCCATCCTGACTGGCGAGTAATGGTACCTCATTGTGGTTTTGATTTGCATTTCTCAGATAATGAGTGATGTTGAGCATCTTTTCATGTGTTTGTTAGCCATCTGTATGTCTTCTTTGGGGAAATGTCTGTTTAGTTCTTTGGCCCATTTTTTGATTGGGTCATTTATTTGTCTGGAATTATGCTGCAGGTGTTGCTTGTATATTTTTGACATTAATCCTTTGTCTGTTGCTTCATTTGCTATTATTTTCTCCCAATCTGAGGGCTGTCTTTTCACCTTGCTTATAGTTTCCTTTGTTGTGCAAAAACTTTTAAGTTTTATTAGGTCCCATTTAGTTTTGCTTGTATTTCCAGTATTCTGGTAGGTGGGTCATAGAGGATCCTGCTGTGATGTATGTCGGAGAGTGTTTTGCCTATGTTCTCCTCTAGGAGTTTTATAGTTTCTGGTCTTACATTTAGATCTTTAATCCATTTTGAGTTTATTTTTGTGTATGGTGTTAGAAAGTATTCTAGTTTCATTCTTTTACAAGTGGTTGACCAGTTTTCCCAGCACCACTTGTTATAGAGGATGTCGTTTTTCCATTGTAAATTCTTGCCTCCTTTGTCAAAGATGAGGTGTCCATAGGTATGTGGATTTATCTCTGGGCTTTCTATTCTGTTCCATTGATCTATATTTCTGTCTTTGTGCCATTACCATACTGTCTTGATGACTGGGGGTTTGTAGTAGAGCCTGAAGTCAGGCAGGTTGATTCCTCCAGTTTCATTCTTCTTTCTCGAGATTGCTTTGGCTATTCAAGGTTTTTTGTATTTCCATACAAATTGTGAAATTATTTGTTCTAGTTCTGTGAAAAATACTGTTGGTAACTTGATAGGGATTGCATTGAATCTATAGATTTCTTTGGGTAGTATAGTTATTTTGACAATATTAATTCTTCCCATCCATGAGCATGGTATATTTCTCCATCTATTTGTGTCCTCTTTGACTTCTTTCATCAGTGTTTTATAGTTTTCTATATATAGGTCTTTCATTTCTTTAGGTAGATATACTCCTAAGTATTTTATTCTGTTTTTTGCAATGGTGAATGGTATTGTTTCCTTAATTTCTTTTTCTGTTTTCTCATTGTTAATGTACTGGAATGCAAGGGATTTCTGTGTGTTAATTTTATATCCTGCAACATTACTGTATTCATTGCTTAGCTCCAGTAATTTCCTGGTAAAATCTTCCAAAACTGAACCAGGAAGAAATAGAAGATCTTAACAGACCCATCCCAAGCACGGAAATCGAAACTGTAATCAGAAATCTTCCAGCAAACAAAAGCGAAGGACCAGATGGCTTCACAGCTGAATTCTACCAAAAATTGAGAGAAGAGCTAACACCTATCTTACTCAAACTCTTCCAGAAAATTGCAGAAGAAGGCGAACTTCCAAAGCCATTCTATGATGCCACCATCACCCTAATACCAAAATCAGACAAAGATGCCACATAAAAAGAAAACTACAGGCCAATATCACTGATGAACGTAGATGCAAAAATCCTTAACAAAATTCTAGCAAACAGAATCCAACAACATATGTAAAAGATCATACATCATGATCAAGTGGTCTTTATCCCAGGAATGCAATGGTTCTTAATATCCACAAATCAATCAATGTAATACACCACATTAACAAATTGAAAGATAAAAATCACATGATTATCTCAAATAGATGCAGAAAAAGCCTTTGACAAAATTCAACATCCATTTATGATAAAAACTCTCCAGAAAGCAGGCATAGAAGGAACATAACTGAACATAATAAAAGCTATATATGACAAACCCACAACAAATATTATCCTCAATGGTGAAAAACTGAAAGCATTTCCCTTAAAGTCAGGAACAAGACAAGGGTGCCCACTCTCACCTCTACTATTCAACATAGTTTTGGAAGTGTTGGCCACAGCAATCAGAGCAGAAAAAGAAATATTTCATTGTTTTTATTGCTGAGGAATATTCCATTGTATATGTGTGTGTATGTATATAAGCCATACCTTCTTTATCCATTCATTGGTTAGTGGACACTAGGTTGCTTCCATGTCTTGGCAATCGTATATAGTGCAGCAGTGAACATGGGGGTGCATGTATCTTTTCAAATTATGGTTTTCTCCTAGTGCTGTCTTGATACTGACATACACTCCAGCCCACCTACCTTACCTGTATTTCCATACATTCTGAGTGAGTCAGTCTTATTTTTTTTGATTTTTAATAAATCTGGATGCTTCCTAGTTAATAATTATCTCCATGTGCACATCTGAACCATTTGCATGGTTTCTTTGTAATGTATTATTAGAGAAGCTTAGAGCAACTTCATAACAACATAGAAAGTAACTGTCTACAAACTCTGTTTTAACTGTAAACTGTCTCTCTACCACTCCCAATACTCCTAGTCTGAAAGGTCATCAGAATTGAGCTTGTCTTTGGGGAGTACAAGAGTGGATAACAGAGAAATGAAGGAAATCATGAAATGACTTCAGTTGAGGATGATGGAGTGGGTAAATGCCCTTTGCTTGGAAAAAAGATAAATTTCTTACCAGAGGAGAAATCTCTTAAAATATTCGTCTGTGCCAGTGATTAACTCTATTGCAAATTTAGTTGCATTAGGCAGAGACTGCAAGAAACAACTAGTGTATATGCCTTGGTATAGTAAAAAAAATGTTAACAGAAAGAATATTTCATTTATCTAGTTATTGAATAGCCTGAAGATAGAGCAGTTGAATACTATTTGTAATTTGTGTGTGTGTGTATGTGTCTGTGAGCAAAGCTGTGTTTGACACATCCATTTTTTTCTGACTTAAAAACAGTATTTTAATAGATAATTGTGGTTTGAAGAACTGATTGATGTCTGACAGAAAGTTCTCCTCCTATTGATTACATGTGAAAATACCTAGGAGGGGTTGGGACTGACAGTAACCATGAGAAGACTTCAAAACTCAAACGAGAATCTAGTTGACAGCAGGATGTTCAGTACAGAAAATAGTTTCAGCGCTGACACTTTATTCTCAGGTTCAGTATCTATCCATCTATATACCAAATATTTGTGCAAAAGACAGCATAGTGTGGAGGGATGGAAGCTGAACTTGTAGTTGGGACATGGGGATTAGATTCCAGCTGAGTTCTTTCTACTGGTACTGTCTTGAAGATTTACGTCTCTGAGAAAAACATTCTTTGTTTTTAAATGATCTCTAAGGATCTTTTGGGCTCTAAATTTCTATGATACTCTGATCCTGTCTTATCTTTTTAAGGATATTATGTGTTGGAAAATATCTAGATAGATCAATAGATGTATGTATGGGTGAGTGGAAAAATGACAATACATATACACACATATATATGCACAATATATACACACATAAATATATGCATATATATATGACTATATATGTGTGTGTGTAACACATACAGATTTTTCTGTGCATGGGTGTCTATATAAGGTGACATGGTTTCTTTCATAAACATGAAACTTTTTCATTTGCAAATATGAAAATAAATATTCACTTCAAATATGAAAATAAATCATCTATTTAAGAGGTTATTTAAGAGGTAAGGCCTCTTCACAGCAAATGGGTCTTGAAAGAGATTTTGAGATTATGAAAGATGCATTAAAATGATCCACAAATATTCATATGCATGTGTTGTGAAAATACTACTTAGTGGATACAAATATAAAAGGTGAAAATAAAAGTATCATGAATATATCCATAAAGAATCCTAATATTGAAAATTTACTGGGCAGTGCTAAGTAAGTGACTATCAGGAATCAGATCTTGACAAAATAATGACTTTCACTTTTGATGGATAGAAAGGGGCTTCCGTGGTGGCTCAGATGGTAAAGAATCCACTTGCATTGCAAGAGACCTGGGTTCCATCCCTGGGTCAGGAATTTCTCCTGGAGGAGGGCATGGCAACCCACTCCAGTATTCTTGCCTGGAAAATTCCATGTATGGAGGAGCCTGGCCAGCAACAGTCCATGGGGTTGCAAAGAGTCAGACAAGACTGCGCAACGAACTTAACTTATTAACCAACATATTTAGGTTCATGGGACAGTAAAGACCACAGTCATCATTACTACAGAGCATTTTATTAAGTGTATATACTCACACAGTGAGTGGATGGATATTTAGTTCTGTGTCCCAGACAGATTGAGTACCTTTCTGTAGTATAGTTGGCTTTATTTGAGTGGAATAGGCCTGTCAGTGAGAGGTCATAAGTAATCAGCTATCTGTATATACTTGGAAATTTAGAAATAGCTGAGAGTTTATTTAGATGGGTTGTCTTTAAAGGGGCTTCCCTGGTGGCTCAGACAGTAAAGAATCTACCTGAAACTCGGGAGACACGGGTTCAATTCCTGGGAAGGCACAATCCCCTGGAGGAGGATATGGCAACCCACTCCAGTATTCTTGCCTGAAGAGTTCTATGGATGGAGTAGCCTAGGGGGCTTGCAGAGAGTCGGAGACATGACTGAACAATGAACACTTTCACTTTCAGTCTGAAACAGGTGAAACTAAAAGTGACCATGTAATCATCAAACTTTAAAGCTGGAAAAAGTCTCATTCTTTTTCAAATGAAAAAGCATTAAGTGGGTCATTAAATGAGTTTTTAAAGTTTCATGGCAAGAGAGTGACGGGTATAGAATTTTAACCCCATGTTTCTGGTGCCATTGCCCTTTCCATCATACCATGTTTCTCCCCAACATTTCATGAATCAAAACACACACACACACACACACACACACTACTCACACATGTACATATAAAGACCCAGGGTTTACTCTTCAATTTGCTTTCAAACATATGGAAACTTTAGGGATTCAATCTTTCAGGTAGTATTTCAGAGCAGATAAGCCAAACCCTGTTTCTCTCACTTGGTTTCAAGGATTGTTTAGTCTCTGAGGATAATTATTCATTCGGAATTTCACCTATTGGTCAGCATTCAAATTTGTGATGGCCATGCTGTGGACTCCATTGTCTTGAGAGAAAAGCTTACATACTGAAGCATTTGGGTGGGTGAAAGGAACACAAGGAGAAGAAAATAGAGGAGGGGTATTTGTGAATTTGTAGTGAGTTGTTGCTTTTATACCTTTTTTTTTTTAGTTAATCTTTATTTTGTTGTGAGAAATGAATAGAAATAGAAGCTAAATAATGTCTCCTATTCACTTGGCAATTTCTTTTTATCCTCTTTTTATCAGGTAACATCTCTTCGAGGAATCCTCCCATACCCTCAAAAGATAATTCCATTGTTTCTCCTTTTATTTTCTGCAGGTTTCCTTTGGTATTTGTGGAATTTCTATTTGATGTGATGGTGGAAGAGCCCATTAGAGCCACTTCCTGTTACTAAGTTGAGAGGAAATGCTGGGTTTGGGTCACATTTCTTCTTGGTAGAGGTCATAAGGTGCCCCACCATGAAGTTGCTCAGTCATTCTAAGGGTGCCTAGCCAACTCACCTTCTTCTTTATACCTTTCAGAGCTCACATTTGGTTGTCTTTTATTGTTTCCAGGATATATAGTTGGGTTTATAAAAGGGGAGCAGGGAAAGAGGAGCATAAACCATCTTATATGGATTAGAAGTGCTCTCTGTGCCTTTTAAGTGGTCAACTGATAGGGACATGCTCACTCTGTATAATTTCCCAATCAACTGTGCTGTTTATCATAATCTAACAATGGGAACAATACTCCAGCATATTTACAGGTCTCGTACTCAAGGGGAGGGGCTACTACAAGGATCATTAGGCATCATCTTAGAATTCTGTCAACCACAGAAGGTGTATGTGAATGTACTGAAGCATTAATTAAGCAATTATTATCCTTTGGAATACTGGAACCTGTTAGGATAGTATGAAAACGAAGTACTGTTATAATTATTCTACTCACTGTAGATGAAGTACACCTGGTATCAGAAATGCTTAACAAAAGTCAGAATATTCAACAAATTTCAGTATTAGTTAATGTCAGTTTCAGAGGTTTGACCTAAGTCTTCATGTATGGCCATGCAGATATCTTTGTGTGAAAAATCTGCTAGCTGAAAGGTGAATTTAAAAACTTCACCACTACTCCCCATTTATATTTTGTAGTTATGTGCAAATACTGTGGCCACCAGCAAGTCACATAGAAAATAAAGGTCAATGATGTTTCTAACTTTAAATTTTTAGAGCAGGTTTATACTTAACACTACCTGCACTTGTACAGGTTGCAATTGTACAAAGTTACAACTGTTGCTTTAGGTTGTATTATGGTGTACTCTCACCTGTATCAGGATGGAAAATGTTAAGCAAAATTTTTTGCACTGGCCAATAGGGTCTTTTCCAATAGTCGGTTCTTCCCATCAGGTGGCCAAAGTATTGGAGCTTCAGCTTCAGCATCAGTCCTTCAGGTTAGATTTGGCTAATGTGAACTACTGACAAAAGATCAGAAGTCAGGAGGAAAGAAGGTAAGGGTATTCATTTCTGTGATGCGCCCTCTCCAAAACTTTGGATTGGCAGTGGCTGCCATTTTCTCAGCTTATAGCTCTTGCTGGGTGGACTTCTACTACACCTCTTAAGACATTTGGGGTTGCAGGAACTACTATCTCTCTATGTCCCTTCAAACCTAGTGGTTCTAATACTGGCTTCTCAGTTGCTAGCCTCTGGGTATTCATCATCTCTTGGTTTCTGTTCACTATTTTCACATTTTAGTCACCTCATTAAATGATATTCCATCACTCTTTTAAAGTGTGCCATCAGCTTTTGCTTGGACTCTGACTCATACATTGGGAGTGGGGAATAGGAGAAGCGTTAAGGTACTGTTAGGAGGATGGGATAAACTGCTGGAGGGAGATAGGAAGAGAAGGGTTTCTAAGTTTTTTATGGTGTTCTATGAAAATGACATGTCTCCTTTATGTGAATGACTCTAATGCAGTCTTAAATTGCTTCTTAATTATTTAATTGGGCTCCTGTTTCTTTGCATGCACAACCAGGATTGAACAGGGCCAAGAGATATCTGGGATTTATATGACTAGAAGATACTACTAGGATCTATCTGGATTGATTATATCATATTAGAACATTTCTCTCATGGCATCAGGAATATCCCAACCCAGTTCACATACTACATTTCTATTGAAATTCAATGCATTGCTATGGTGTGTAACTCATTTTTATTGTCAGATAGAACAACACTGTTTGACTTTTTAATATTTCCTTTGGTTATCAAACATAAATTGGGGAAAGCCCAATAATTTCTTCAGGAACAAGTAATTCAGTTCCGATTGTTACATATAGATTCAGATTGTTATATTTTAACATAGATAACTCTAAAAGTGAACATGAGGCAGCTGACTGTTGTCCAAACTGTAACAATTTATATATCTGACAATTCAGATCTCACATGGAATTATCTGCCTCAGAGGGATCCACTACTGGCCCACGACAAATAGGACAGGTTATGTGCTCAGCCAGCCAGTGATCAATGCAGTGATCATGAAATTCATGGGAGCAAGGTAGGATGCGTAGTGTGTTGCCTTCGGTGTACTCTGTGATACAAATGCTACAGGCTTTAAATTCTTCATTCTCTCCAAAAGATCTTAAAGCCAAGTTGTCAATCTGTGCTTTGGTAAGTCCTGTAAGTTCGTATGGGTCATCTTCATTTAGGAGGAAAAACTGATCCAGATTAAGGGAGGGCCAAGAGTCACTATCATCAAATATTATTGGGGTCATTCGTCCACCTTCTTGCCTGGTCTCTGATAAGCCTGTTGATAAGATTCTTTCTTCATTCTCTACCAAGATCAGAGAGCTAGTTTCTGAATCTTCATCGTTTGAGCTAGAAATTAATATAGGACTGGATGCAGAGCTGGAAATCAAATAGGGGCTTGAATCTGATATCACTATTAAACTTGAATCAGGATCATATCTGGCATTTGAAGCAGAACCACGTCTACTACTCCTACCACTGGGTCCATGTCTTTCATTTGGTGACTCTCCCCTTTCTATGTATTCACTTGGAGGTGAGACACTATGCTCTAAATTACTGTCACTGTCCATAAGATTACTTGAGTTACTAAATCCTGTCATTGTCGGCCATAATGTACTCTGAGTTGGAACAGATGTTGTATCACTTAAGCTAGTATTTAAAATTCTATGAGCAGGATTTCCGATTGTATTGACATAAGCACTCTCATTGGCCTCGTCAGAATGTGAAAACATAGGCTTCAGTTCTTCTTGCTCACTTTCTGAAGTGATAGTGTTGTTTGGTGAGTCAGATGTTAACTGAGTTCTACTAACTCTGCTGTCTCTCTGAGAACATGCTTGATAATGAACTCGTCCTACTTTAAGATTGAAGGGAGTGGTTAGATTTGTTTCCATCACTTCCCAAGTTTCACTACTGCACGTTGTGTCTGAATAACATTCTTCATGAACAGCATTCCTAGTTGTAGAAGTTTCAATAAGATCCCTACTTTGCAACTCATGTCCAGGCATTTGCTGTCTCAAAGTTTCTTCATGCCCAGTTCTAGAAAATCTCTCATTCTCACTTATGAGAGGTTGCTTAAAAGGCTGAGATGGTATATCTTCATTAATTCTTTGAAAAATTTCCCACAGTGAATGTGGAGGTGACCAACTGTCAGTCCTTGCTCTGGTTCTCCGATAGACTGGGCTCCTACTTCTTAGTCTTCTCTGACTTCTCGTCGGTGGGAATTCCATTAATGTTTCTGTCATATCTTGTTCTGGTGTAGATGGTCTTATAAATAGTGACTCAGATTGTGGACTTTCCACTTGCCTTTGGCTGTCTTCCATATCTTCTCTCCTGGGAAGTTTTGCAGATGCTACACATTCATTTTCTGGATTTGAGTTCTCATCATCAGGGTCAAGATTTCTTTCTAAGCCAAATCTGAGCTCATCACTGTTAGCACTAATTTGGCTCTCTTCTTTCCAAGACTGATTTTCTTTTTGTTCACTTGTCACATTTTCAGTTTGTCCGAAAGTGGTAAGCCAGTCTAGTAGAGGGTCATCACTAGACACATCATCTGAAGCATCTCCTCTATCTGTTAATTAAAAAAAAAGGGAGGGGAGGGAATATAAAAGAACTACCAAAATTGGAACCATCATATAATAGCACTCTGAAACTTTGTTTAAAAAGCAAACAAAAATGAGAACTTAAACACTCAGATGTTTTCAACTGATTTCACATTTACAGAGTTAATACTTTAAAAGCTTTATTATCTAGATTTATAAGTAAAGGCAGGGAAGTTTCAATTCCATCTGAAAAAGAGTACACTAATCCTAGATAAATTCAGAGGGTATCTGAAGGAAGTCTGTTTTTCAATATTTCGTCATATACACAGCCCTGTATACCAGTGTGGGAGGCATGTCAAGAAACAACATTTTTTTTTTCAGTCCACTGGCAAGGCACCAAAGCAATTCTACAAGGTAAACACCAGTTAAGGAACAGTGCTAGTATTTTAATTCAATTGATGTTATTGTCTAATTCTCATTCGTCTCCAACATCTCTACTCCTAGGCTCTTATATGCTTTTGATAATGTCTAAGTTGTTTTACAATATAAGATTATTGCCCAAATATAAACAAAGATTATAGGTTTAAAAGTATTTGAATTTTGAATACTTCTTAATATTACCAAGGTTTTTAACTGGCATTAAGCTGAAAGTCAGATCAAATGAATAGACTGAACCTAGCATGGCCCATAAAAGACCATATTCCAGAACCAAAGTGTTATAGTATCCTCTTCATTAGATAGTAAAATCCTCTATTTCACACTGGGAGAGAAGGCATCAGATCTGAGGTTCCAGCAGGGTTTCTCAGCCTTAGAAATATTTACATTTTGGAACTGGGCAATTCTTATTTTGGGGAGCTACCCTGTGTGTTGTGTCATATTTGGCAGCATCTCTGGCCTCTGCCCACTAGATCTAGTAACACCCATGCCTCCCTCTGTGAAAACCAAAAATATCTCCAGCTATTGTCAAATGTCCCTTGGGGTGGGGGAGAGCAAAACTTTCTCCAGTTGAGAACTACTTGGTTAGAATATAAAATATTTCTTTTTGCTTTTTTTTTTTAAACACATGTATATGGATAGAGAGGGCTTCCCTCATAACTCAGTTAGTAAAGAATCTGCCTGCAGTGCAGCAGACCCTCGTTCGATTCGGGAAGATCCACGCTGGAGAAGGGATAGGCTACCCACTCCCGTATTCTTGGGCTTCCCTTGTGGCTCAGCTGATAAAGAATCCACCTGGAAACTGGGAGACCTGGATTCCATCCCTGGGTTGGAAAGATCCCTTCCACTCCAGTATTCTGGCCTGGAAAATTCCATGGACTCTACAGTCCATGGTGTTGCAAAGAGTCTGGACACGACTGAGTGACTTTCAGTTTCATCGATAGAGAAAATAATTCGGGACATAGGAGGAACTTTCCACTGAGGTACAAAACCAAAAACCAAACAAAAACCAATAGTCTACTTCACACTGTTTCCCAATTAAAGCAATCCAAATGTGAATCAGGAAAAAACGAAAAACTTACTCTGGCGTTCTCACGGCAAATCAAGTAAATGTCAGTTCTTTTTTTATGAGAAGTTCCTTACCAAATAATTTATGCCACTTCTGTATGTTTACTATTTACTCTTATGAAGTGATTATGTAATAATGTGAAGTTCCTTTTTCATCCCATCCTGTTCCCCCCAAAGAGAAATATACCTGTATTTTCATCTGAGTTTTGTGGTGGGTTTTCTTTTAATAATTGAAGTCTCCTCAGCAACTCTTCTTCTGTACTTTCACCTAGGGGGCCGAGCAAATTGTTGTCCCTCATAAGTATGTAATCTTCTTCACTCAGACCACTTACGAATCTGTAGTAATCACCTTCTCGAGCCAATTGGTCTATCTGACTTCTGCGTCGGACTGAAACTCTGTCTTCTTCATCGACGGAATCTGAGCTTTCCATCTCGATGAACAAGTGGAAAATTATCTGAATTTCATGACATAGTGCTGAAACGCAACAACCACAGTCAAGTTCTCTTCAGCTTCTGCTTCCGCCCGGGAGCGACCGGAACACTTTCAGTCAGATAATGGTCCGGCTTGGTTCCCCGCTGCTCCGCTATGGCACCTCAGCTCTGTAGTCTCTGGTGAGGCGATAGTTGAGATCCGCCTCTATCTCTTAACTTGCTGAGGCCTTGCCTAGGCATCCATTGTCTTCCTTATGTAACTGAGTAGGGACTGGATTCAGGTTGGGTTTCATTTCAATCAAAAGCTGCCAGTATTTCTGAGGGTTTATAATGTACCAAGCACCGTCCTTGAACTCTTCCCCCGCACCCCCTCCCCCCGCCCCGCGGCAGCCTGTTCTCAGGCTTTCAGAAGGCATTTTCATTCGCTACATTTTACATGACACCGGCTTCAAAATGCCACGCCAAGTCAGTCTCCTTAAATGCAGCATTCCTCATTTCCAGGTGCCGGGGCACCGCTGCCTTTTCTCCTCATGAATTGCTCAGACCATAGACTCTCACTAAGAAAGTAGTTCAGAGTTTTTGATAATTCACCAGGGTCTTAGTTGACTCTCTTCAATGTGTCCTCTCCCTTTTAACTCTTAATGGCTTCATCTTGATTATAGGACCCTTCAATCCTGTTTCAAATGAACAGAAAACACCAAAACTTGGGCAGGCTTTTCTGCTCATCCAGGGAATTTCTTCTCTGCAAAAGCTTTCGGTTTCATTTTTGTCCTTGTGTCTCTTGCAAACAAAACTAGTCAGACTACCACAGGAACTTTAAAAAATGGATCCCTAATAGTTATTTTACCTACGGTATTGAGTACCAACTTTGCTGATTTTGTTCCATGTATCTTAGTGCAATCCGGATGGCTGTATTTATTGGTGAAAATAAACGAACGCTTATTTGTAATGCTACCTGAAGGAGACCTCTGCGAATTTCTGGACTCGTTAATACTATCAGTCCCACTTAACACTTGTTTGAGATTTTCTTTCAAATTATTCATGTAAAGACAAGATTTGGCTACTGAATTTGAGATTATTTAATTTGTCTTATTTAATAATTAATCCATCCAACATAAACTGGGTCAGTTATTGTCCTAGCTCTACAGATATGTCAATTGTTGGAGCAGTTTGTACTCCCAAGTGAGTGGGAAACACCATCTACAAACTATCACAATACAATATATTTTAGAATAGATTTATATATGTCTTATTGTGTAAGTACTGAGACTTGTGCAACACTTATTTAATGGGCATTTCACAGAGGTATTATGTTTAAATTCGAATCTTTAAATATACTTATCAGTTTCTATAGATGGAAGATGGCAGTTATGTGTTGATAGAGAAAGGCTCTGTCAGAAAAAGACTTGAAAGACCTTGGCTTATTTGGGCATCGGTGGCCACAATTTTGGTGTAGGGGTGGAAATACAGAATTAATCTCAGAAAGGATAACTGACACAAGCTGTAAATAGAGTTTTGATTTTTTTAATGTAAGAAATAGGATACTGATTAAGATGTTTTGGTATATTTTGAGAACAAGTAGTGAATTTTATTTTTCTTGCTAGTGTCCCTGTAACAACTTGTGCTGATAGCATCCTGATTTTCGTGGTGGAAAAACTCATTCTACAGCATTAGTCCAGTTGGTTCACATTTAGCTGAATTCACTACCATGGCTAAAGGTAAGGACATATGATACAGCCATGTCCCATCAGCAAATCTCAAATTGGTTATGATAATTGGTCAAAGCATGAGCATGTGAACAAAAGTATATTTAAGAGCTAAATCTGACATGTTAGCTAGATCTAGTGAAAATGAGAAATCCTTTTCCACTGAGGTTACTAAGCTGGTAAGATACAAACCTAAAGATGCTTGTGGCTATGTTATATACCGAGAATAAGGAAAATTGGCATAAATAGAGGAAAGCAAAGATGGAGAAAGAACAAGATATTTGAGAAAGAAAAAAATTGAGAAGTACCTGAAGCTATATTTGCCTTAGGACTTTTAGACCTTTAAAACAATGTATTTCATTTGTAAAACTATAAGCTTATGATTGGACGGCTGATGATAGTTGCCATAGGAAAGTGATATGATTGTGGATGATATAGTAGTAGTTGTTAAGTCGCTCAGTCGTGTCCAACTCGTTGTGACCCCATGGCCTGCAGCATGCCAGGTTTCCCTGTCCTTCACCACCTACTAGAGCTTGCTCAAATTCATGTCCATAGAATTGGTAATGTAGTTGGATGTCAAAAAGTAATTTGATAGAGGGGAGGTGGTCAGGGAATGAGTGAAATAGGTGTGGGAAATTAAGTAGTATAAACTTCCAGTTGTAAACTAAAGGAGGCAATGGGATGAAATGTACAGTGTAGAGAATATAGGCAATAGTAATGTAATATCTTTGTAGGATGACAGATGGTAACTAGGTGATCATTTTATAATATACAGAAATATCTAATCACTATGTTGTGCACCAGAGACAAACAGTGTTGTAGGCCAAGTATACTTCAAAAGACAAACAAACAAACTCATAGAAAAAGAGATATGGATGAAGCTGGAGCCCATTATACAGAGTGAAGTAAGCCAGAAAGATAAAGAACATTATAGCATACTGACACATGTATATGGAATTTAGAAAGGTGATAACGATAACCCTATATGCAGAACAGAAAAAGAGACACAGAAATACAGAACAGACTTTTGAACTCTCTGGGAGAATGTGAGGGTGGGATATTTCAAAAGAACAGCATGTATACTATCTATGGTGAAACAGATCACCAGCCCAGGTGGGATGCACGAGACAAGTGCTCCGGCCTGGTGCACTGGGAAGACCCAGAGGAATCGGGTGGAGAGGGAGGTGGGAGGGGGGATCGGGATTGGGAATACATGTAAATCCATGGCTGATTCATAGCAATGTATGACAAAACCCACTGGAAAAAAAAAATAATAAAAATTAAAAAAAAAAAAAAGAAAAAAAAAAAAAAAAAAGAAAAAGAGATATGATTTGTGGTTACCAGAGGTTGGTGGGGGGTTGGATGAAAGTGGTCAAAAGGTGCATACTTCTAGTTACAGGATAAATAATATAGGAATGTAATGTACATTAATCATCTTGTATATGAAAGATGTTAAGAGTAAATCCTAAGAGTTCTCATCACAGGGAAAAAAACATTATTTCTCTTTTATTTTATCTCTATATGTGGTGATAGATGTTTGCTAAATTTATCATGGTTATCATTTCATGATGTGTGTAAGTGTAGGAGAACAAAACTTGCCACCCCAAAATGTTTCTTTGGCATGAAGATTATTTCAAGCTGGAGAAAAAAAAAAAAATCTAGGTCCAAAAGTCTCAGGAAGAAACTTTGACCTTGCTCTTAACTGCCTAAAAATTTTAGATAAAGGGCCTATTCCCCAGTAGAGCTATCACCAGAGATATCTATAAAGAATATGGGTAGTTGTGGTGGGGAAAACACAGCAGGGCCTAGAGATCTAAGACAGTTCTGTGTCCGATTGTCTACATGGCCCATTTGCCAAACATTTCCTTTTCCGTCATCATATGAATCACTTTGCTTTCCTTTGAAGTCTCAAATGCTATCTATGACATCCTATTTTGTCTTTAGTTAAAGATGGTATTTAAGTTGAGGGTTTCAGCCATATGTTTTTAAACTTTGATTTTTTTTTTCCAGTTAATTTGTCTCATGACGTTTTACTTCTTAAACCAGCTGGAAGAATCTAGATGGGTAAGGGAAAATTTCTTACTGCCCAACATAATTCAAATCATTATGCTGTGTGCCTTTAACTTAGTCTTAAATGTCAATGTCAATTGGTATAGAATATAGAAATTCAATGTCAAAACCTGGTATAGAAAATAAATAACTTATAATTAAGTTGCCATGTAAAACTTATTTGCTTTTGTCCAGCCTATAAAATTAATATGTTCATATAATATGAATTTAATTGGATTTAGTTTTTATGAAAAAATAAAAGAGAATATTTCTGTCATTCATTAGTTTAATAAGTATTTATTAGGCATTGAAATTGTGTAAAGTTGAAAGAAATGAGCAATCATTTTCATTTGATTATGAGTAAAATGTAGTTATGACATACTGATATAATGTTAATATTGTGGATAAATTTCTTACATCTTTGTACCATGAGATCCTCTCAAAATGCCCTTATATTGACATGCATTTCATTTATTATACAATCTATTCTGATACCCTGGTCCAGTAATCCTCATTTAATTCTTATATGAAGAGAAAATATGCTGAGGTGACATATCAGTGAATGTTTGGTTTATATTAAGAAACAGAATGGCCCTGGTGGGAACTAAAATGTCTTTCACTGATACCTTAATAAAGAGTAAGATAATGTTATGTGACCAGTTAGCTCCCTCGTGGGATTTTAAGGATGCCTAAGTCAAGAGATATCTTGTGCAACAGGCAAATTTGGCCTTGGAGTACAAAATGAAGCAGGGGAAATGTTAACAGAGTTTTGCCAAGAGAACACACTGCTCATAGCAAACACCCTCTTCCAACAACACAAGTGATGACTCTACACATGGACATCACCAGATGGTCTATACTGAAATCAGATTGATCTTTGTAGCCAAATATGGAGAAGCTCTATACAGTCAGCAAAAGCAAACCAGAGCTGACTGTGGCTGAGATCATGAACTCATTGCAAAATTCAGACTTAAATTGAAGAAAGTAGGGAAAACCACTAGACCACTCAGGTATGAAAGTGAAAGTCGCTCAGTGGTGTCTGATTCTTTGCAACCCTATGGACTATGTACTCCATGGAATTCTCCAGGCCAGGATACTGGACAGATAGCCTTTCCCTTCTCCAGGGGATTTTCCCAACCCAGGGACTGAACCCAGGTCTTCCGTATCTCAGGTGGTTTCTTTACCAGTTGAGCCACAAGGGATGCCCAAGAATACTGGAGTGGGTACTGAAGAAGACTATCCCTTCTCCAGCAGATCTTCCAAACCCAGGAATTGAACGAGGGTCTCCTGCATTGCAGGCAGATTCTTTACCAACTGAGCTATCAGGGAAGCCCAACCATTCATGTATGACCTAAATCAAATCCCTTACTGTAATACAGTGGAAGTGACAAATAGATTCAAGGGCCCATTCAGGTATGACCTAAATCAAATCCCTTACGATTATACAGTGGAAGTACAAATAGATTCAAGGGATTAGATCTGATAGAGTGCCCGAAGAACTATGGACAGAGGTTTGTGACTTTGTACAGGAGGCAGTGATCAAGACCATCCCCAAGAAAAAGAAATGTAAAAAGGCAAAATGGTTGTCTGAGGGGCCTTACAAATAGGTGAGTTAAGAAGAGAAGCTAAAGGCAAAGGAGAAAAAGGAAGAAATACCCATCTGAATGCAGAGTTCCGAAGAAAAGCGAGAAGAGATAAGAAAGCCTTCCTCCATGATCAATGCAAGGAAATAGAGAAATACAGTAGAATGGGAAAGATTAGAGATCTCTTCAAGAAAATTAGAGATACCGAGGGAACATTTCATGCAGAGATCGACACACTAAAGGACAGAAATGGTATGGACCTAAGAGAAGCAGAAGATATTAAGAAGAGGTGGGGAAAATGCACAGAAGAACTATACAAAAAAGATCTTCATGACTCAGATCAGCATGATGCTGTGATCACTGACCTAGGGCCAGACATCTTGGAATGCAAAGTCAAGTGGGCCTTAGGAAGCATCACTATGGACAAAGCCAGTGGAGGTGATGGTATACCAGCTGAGCTTCTTCAAATCCTAAAAGATGATGCTGTTAAAGTGCCACACTCAATATGCCAGCAAATTTGAAAAAATCAGTAGTGGCCACAGGTCATATTTCATTCCAGTCCCAAAGAAAGGCACTGCCAAAGAACGTTCAAACTACTGCACAATTACACTCATCTCACATGCTAGCAAAGTAATGCTCAAAATTCTCCAAGTGAGGCTTCAACAGGATATGAACCAAGAACATGCAGATTTTCAAGCTGGATTTAGAAAAGGCAGAGGAACCAGAGGTCAAATTGCCAATATCCGTTGGATCATTGAAAAATCAAGAGAGTTCCAGCAAAAACATCAATTTCTGCTTTCTTGACTATGCCAATGCCTTTGTCTGTGTAGAGCACAACAAACTGTGGAAAATTCTTGAAGTAATGAGAATACCAGACCACCTGACCTGCCTCCTGTGAAAACTGTATGCAGGAAAACAAGCAACATTTAAAACCCAACATGGAATAATGGACTGGCTCCAAATTGGGCAAGGAGTATGTCAAGTCTGTATACTGTCACCCAGCTTCTTGAACTTATACTCAGAGAATATCATGCGAAATGCCAGGCTGGATGAAGCACAAGCTGGAATCAAGATTTCTGGGAGAAATATCAATAACCTCAGATATGCAGACGACACCACCCTTATGGCAGAAAGGGAAGAGGAACTGAGGAGCCTCTTGCTGAGAGTGAAAGAGGAGAGTGAAAAAGCTGGCTTAAAACTCAACATTCAAAAAACAAGGATCGTGGCATCTGGTCCCATCACTTCATGGCAAAGAGATGGGGAAACAATGGAAACATTTAGAGGCTATTTTCTTGGGCTCCAAAATCACTGCAGATGGTGACTGCAGCCATGAAATTAAAAGATACTTGCTATATGGAAGAAAACCTGTGACCAGCCTAGACACCATATTAAGAAGCAGAGATATTACTTTGCCAACACAGGTCCATCTATTCAAAGCTATGGTTTTTCCAGTAGTCATATATGGATGTGAGAGTTAGACCATAAAGAAAGCTGAGCACTGAAGAATTGACGCTTTTGAACAATGATTTTGGAGAAGACTCTTGAGAGTCCCTTGGACTGCAAGGAGATCAAAGAAGTCATTCCTAAAGGAAATCAGTCTAACAATTCATTGGAAGGACTGCTGCTGAAGTTCCAATATTTCGGCCACCTGAATCAAAAAACTGACTCATTGGAAAAGACCCTGATGCTGAGAAAGATTGAAGACAGGAGGAGAAGGGGCGACAGAGGATGAGATGTGTGGATGGCATCATTGACTCAATGGACATAAGTCTGAGCAAGCTCCGGGAGTTGGTGATGGACATGGAAGACTGGCGTGCTGCAGTCCATGGGGCTGCAAAGAGTCAGACTGCACTGAGTGACAGAACTGAACTAAACTGAAGTTTAGCAAAGACTTCATTTGCATGAGTAGGTGTGTACTTGTGTGTGTGTGTGTTATATTTAAAAAGTTTTAACATATTTGGTTAGGTTAATAACCAGTGACTTAAGGGTGGTTTCTGGATACCAGTGAAAGTGAAAGTCACTCAGTCGCGTCCGAATCTTTGTCACCCCAAGGACTGTAGCCTGCCTGGCACTTCTGTCCATGGATATCTCCAGGTAAGAATACTGGAGTGGGTAGTTGTTCCCTTCTCCAGGGGATCATCTTAACCCAGGGATCACACCCAGGTCTCCTGCATTGCAGGAGGATCCTTTACTATCTGAGCTACCCTTCTGACCACCTTCCTCTGATTCCCCTCCCCCACTCCCCACCCCTCCTTCCCCTACCTCTGGTAACCACTAGTCAGATCTCTTTTTCAATGAGCTTGGTTTTCCGGTTATTATTTATTTATTTAGATTCCACAATTAAATGAGATAGTAAAGTATTTGACTTTCTCTGTCTTATTTCCAGTTCTCACTGCCCAATTCTCTTTATCTGAGAAACTGAATAAATCAGTTGTAGACAATAACTATTGTGTTATAGGACTTCAAAATTTGAGATAAAGTACATTCATACCACAGAGGAACTTTCAAAATTTCAGTGAAATAGGGCTCTGTTACTAGTATCCAGCTGAGCTACTCACTGAAAAACAAATTTCTCAAAGTATTGTTTGGAATCTTGTTTTGAATATTTGTTCCCAAATACCACAATTGATGTTCCCAAACCTCATTTCAGTTCCGTGTATTTAAAGTCAATATACGTTGTTGGATTCTGTTTGCTAGAATTTTGTTAAGGATTTTTGCATCAATGTTCATCAGTGATATTGGCCTATAGTTTTCTTTTTTTTGTGGCATCTTTGTCTGGTTTTGGAATTAGGGTGATGGTGGCCTCATAGAATGAGTTTGGAAGTTTACTTTCTTCTGCAATTTTCTGGAAGAGTTTGAGTAAGATAGGTGTTAGCTCTTCTCTAAATTTTTGGTAGAATTCAGCTGTGAAGCCATCTGGTCCTGGGCTTCTGTTTGCTGGAAGATTTATGATTACAGTTTCGATTTGCTAGCTTGTGATGGGGCTGTTAAGATTTTCTATTTCTTCCTGGTTCAGTTTTGGAAAGTTATGCTTTTCTAAGAATGTGTCCATTTCTTCCAAGTTGTCCATTTTATTGGCATAGAGCTGCTGGTAGTAGTCTCTTATGATCCTTTGTATTTCAGTCTTGTCTGCTGTGATCTCTCCATTTTCATTTCTAATTTTGTTAATTCGGTTCTTCTCTCTTTGTTTCTTAATGAGTCTTGCTAATGGTTTGTCAATTTTGTTTATTTTTTCCAAAAACCAGCTTTTAGCTTTGTTGGTTTTTGCTATGGTCTCTTTAGTTTCTTTTGCATTTATTTCTGCCCTAATTTTTAAGATTTCTTTCCTTCTACTAATCCTGGGGTTCTTCATTTCTTCCTTCTCTAATTACTTTAGGTGTAGAGTTAGGTTATTTATTTAACTTTTTTCTTGTTTCTTGAGGTAAGCCTGTAATGCTATGAACCTTCTCCTTAGCACTGCTTTTACAGTGTCCTATAGGTTTTGGGTTATTGTGTTTTCATTTTCATTCATTTCTATGCATATTTTGATTTCTTTTTTGATTTCTTCTATGATTTGTTGGTTATTCTGAAGCGTGTTATTTAGCCTCCATATGTTCGAATTTTTAACAATTTTTTCCATGTAATTGAGATCTAATCTTACTGCACTGTGGTCAGAAAAGATGACTGGAATGATTTCAGTTTTTTTGAATTTTCCAAGACTAGATTTATGCCCCAGGATGTGACCTATTCTGGAGAAGGTTCCATGTGCACTTGAGAAAAAGGCGAAGTTGATTGTTTTGGGGTGAAATGACGTATAGATATCAATTAGGTCTAGCTGGTCCATTGTGTCGTTTAAAGTTTGTGTTTCCTTGTTAATTTTCTTTTTAGTTCATCTATCCATAGTTGTGAGTGGGGTATTAAAGTCTCCCACTATTATTGTGTTACTATTAATTTCCTCTTCCATACTCATTAGGGTTTACCTTACATATTGTGGTGCTCCTATGTTGGGTGCATATATATTTATAATTGTTATATCTTCTTCTTGGATTGATCCTTTGATCATTATGTAGTGGCCTTCTTTGTCTCTTTTCACATCAAAGTAATCTTGAGAAAGAAGATTGGAACTGAATGAATCAACCTGCCTGACTTCAGGCTTTACTACAAAACCACAGTCATCAAGACAGTATGGTACTGGCACAAAGACAGAAATATAGATCAATGGAACAGAATAGAAAGCCCAGAGATAAATCCACGAACCTATGGACACCTTATCTTCGACAAAGGAGGCAAGGATATACAATGGAAAAAAGACAACCTCTTTAACAAGTGGTGCTAGGAAAACTGGCCAACCACTTGTAAAAGAATGAATCTAGAACACTTTGTAACACCATACACAAAAATAAATTCAAAATGGATTAAAGATCTAAATGTAAGAACAGAAACTATAAAACTCCAAGAGGAGAACATAGGCAAAACACTCTCTGACGTGAATCACAGCAGGATCCTCTATGACCCACCTCCCAGAATATTGGAAATAAAAGCAAAAATAAACAAATGGGACCTAATGAAACTTAAAAGCTTTTGCACAACAAAGGAAACTATAAGCAAGGTGAAAAGACAGCCCTCAGATTGGGAGAAAATAATAGCAAATGAAGCAACAGTCAAAGGATTAATCTCAAAAATATACAAGCAACTCCTGCAGCTCAATTCCAGAAAAATAAATAACCCAATCAAAAAATTGGGCCAAAGAACTAAACAGACATTTCCCCAAAGAAAACATACAGATGGCAAACAAACACATGAAAAGATGCTCAACATCACTCATTATCAGAGAAATGCAAATCAAAACCACAATGAGGTACCATTACATGCCAGTCAGGATGGCTGCTATCCAAAAGTCTACAAGCAATAAATGCTGGAGAGGGTGTGGAGAGAAGGGAACCCTCTTCCACTGTTGGTGGGAATGCAAACTAGTACAGCTGCTATGGAGAACAGTGTGGAGATTTCTTAAAAAACTGGAAATAGAACTGCCATATGACCCAGCAATCCCACTTCTGGGCATACACACTGAGGCAAACAGATCTGAAAGAGGCACGTGCACCCCAATGTTCATCTCAGCACTGTTTATAATAGCCAAGACATGGAAGCAACCTAGATGTCCATCAGCAGACGAATGGATAAGGAAGCTGTGGTACATATACACCATGGAATATTACTCAGCCGTTAAGAAGAATTCACTTGAATCAGTTCTAATGAGATGGATGAAACTGGAGCCCATTATACAGAGTGAAGGAAGCCAGAGAGATAAAGAACATTACAGCATTCTAACACATATATATGGAATTTATAAAGATGGTAATGATAACCCTATATGCAAAACAGAAAAAGAGACACAGATGTACAGAACAGACTTCTGGACTCTGTGGGAGAAGGCGAGGGTGGGATATTTCAAGAGAACAGCATCGAAACATGTATATTATCTATGGTGAAACAGATCACCAGCCCACGTTGGATGCATGCCACAAGTGCTCAGGCCTGGTGCACTGGGAAGATCCAGAGGAATCGGGTGGAGAGGGAGGTGGGAGGGGGGATCGGGATCGGGAGTACATTTAACTCCATGGCTGATTCATGTCAATGTATGACAAGACCCACTTCTATATTGTAATTAGCCTCCAACTAATGAAAATCAATGGAAAAAAAAATAAAATATGTTTCAGATTAAAAAAAAAAATAAAGTCAATATACTGAGGCATTCAATATACAGGAAAGAGGACTGGCTTGAGGATTTAGAGACCTGGGTTGAAGTCTAATCATTAATCCATTATTCTCCCAAATACTTACTCTTTCTAGACTCCGGTTTCTTAAATTCTAATATGTGAAAATTGAATCTATTTTTCATGGTTTAATTTAGTCAGCTTCTCAGACAAAGAGAATTGGGCAGTGAGAATTGAAAATGAGGCAGCAAAAGACACATATTTTATTATCTCACTTTATGTGGAATCTTAAAAAAAGAGAAAAGACAAAGCCGAAATACCAAGGTCTTTGGAAAAGAGCTCAGACTAGTGTTTACCAGAGGTAGGGGAAGGAGGGGTGGGGAATTAGAGCTATGTGGTCAAAAGGTACAAACTTCCAATTATAAGAAAAGTAAGTACTAGGGATGTAATGTACAACATGCCTATAGCTACCACTGCTGTGTGATATATAGGAAAGGTGTTAAGAAAGTAAATTCTAAGTATTCCCATCACGAGGAGCAATTATTTTCCTTTCTTTTCTTCTTTCTTTTGTTTTTGTTGTATGTATATGAGGAGATGTATGTTAGCTGGACCTCTTGTGGTAATCATTTCTTGAGATATATAAATCAAACCATCATTCTGCATGTCTTAAGCTTATACAGGGATGTATGTCAATTATTTTTCAATAAAACTGGAAAAGGAAGAAAAGAAAGAAAATAATGTCTGAAACAGAGTGTCACATTGGCCACTATAAATTAAAGAGGAGAGGTTGAGTGGGGCCACAGTCAGGACCAATAATGCTGAGATAAATTCCAAAGTCAAGCTAGAGTTAACTGTCTCCCATAATATTCACTCAAAACCAGTAAGTTACAATAGAGTGTTGAGCCAAAGAAGACAATTCTAAAAGATTCAGAGCAGAGCCACAGTAAAGTCATACCCAGCTTGGGGATCAAAGCCATAAGGTAGTAGCAGATGTGTGTGACATTGATTTTAACTTGCTAAATTATATTTATACCTTGGATCTCTAAAAGTTGATACTCAATTGTTTTGATATCTTTGTTTATAACACATGTGAGATGTATGACCTCAGTTATCTTTTCTGCTTCCTACTTTTATGAGTGAGAATATAATCACAACAAATTTTTTAAAACACCAGGAAAAATGCTTGCTCAGAAAAATACAGTACATACATAAACAAAAAGATGTAGCATGTTACTAGCACTTAGCAAACAACAAATTCTTAGCATCTTTCCTACTTAAGTTCATAACTGAAGGTGGTCAGATTGACAACTTTGAGTGTGAAAGGAAAAAATAAAGACACATATACTTTTCAATTCACCTGCTAGGTGTGTTCACTGTATGCTCCCTTATATATGCGAGGCCTGGGCCTGGGTGACTGCAAGTACAGTTGTCAGGGTTTTTAACAAACTGGAGAACCATTTGTTTCTGCACAGCACATTACCTTTACATAGGAGCAATCAGCGGAAAACGTCAAGTAGCCAGGCATTCTGTATTACACAACACCACCGTCACAGTTAACCATCATTGCCCAACTGTTGTACAGCTGTGTCTACTGCACAAAAATACATGCAACTAGAAATATGTTTGATAAATAATTCTTTAAAACTTTATTTTCACCTTAAATTTCTCTGTATCAACACAGATCCAGATTACCATTTAAATCCCAAGGTGAGTAACACATGTACATACACTTTATATTGCTATCAAAAACCTATCCATAGGCTCTAACTGCTTTCAAAAAGAATTTGTTATTCAGATAAGATTGTTAGTTTATTTTTTTGGAATTAGGCCAAAATAAATACATATTTTAAAACCTAGAAAGAAAATACAGAGAAAATTCTCAAGATAGAATTATTAATGTTCACAATGACAGTAATTGATGTTGTGTATTTAAACTGATACACTCCAATGGAAAAAACAGATCAGGTGGAGCTCAGATGATTCTGGTATAAGTCTTAATGTGATTTGTCAGGGCAGATAGAAGGAGTATGATTTGGAAGATCAATATATGATAATAATTATTACTATTAGGTTAATAATACTACTCAGCAGCTGTGTTGAGACAAATTAAGTGGCTACATAGTTTGAAAGTCAGAGTGTTAAGTTAGGTTTATGATAAAAGCCGCGTACGCTGGTAGAATGAGAGAGGGTAATATGAAGTCAAGTTAGAGCTATGAGGTGTTGGTGGTTGTTCGAACAGGAAGCATATAGTCTTCTAAGAGCTTCAGTAGCAGGAATTAGGGATTCCATTCTCAGGAAAAATGGTAGATTATAATGTCATAATAGGCCTAGAACTGAGGCATTAAGGCATTTACTTGTCTTGTTGCCGTTCAGTTGCTAAGTCATGTCCGACTCTTTGTGACCGTCTCGGGCTCATTATAATCATTTTCTGGGTACAGGATGGATCCTATAGAAGACATTGTCCTAGTTTTCTTTTGCTGCATAAGAAATCAGTACAAATGTAGTGGCTTAAAACAACACCCGTTTAGTAGCTCACAGTTCTGTAGGTTGGGATACTGCCATGCAGTGGCTTGGTTCTCTGTTCAAGGTCTTAAAGGTCTGAAATCAGCATTTAAATACTTGTAAGATAATTCTAACATCTAACTCATCCTGATTTGGCATCATTTGTCATTTCTTATTCAAGTTGTTATGTGTCAATTTGTTATGGTATGAGTAGTGATATTTTATTTGGACATTTTGTTTTTTGGACATTTTGGCTATTATATTAGGATACTTTGGTCCCTATTTAAAGTTTTGTTTTGCTTTCTCATTTTGTCAGGCCTTTCATTTTTATAGGTTTGGCACATAGTGCCAAATTTTGTGGACCATGGTTCCATGACAATCTAATTTTCAGAACCTTTATGGTACCTTTTGTGTTGTGCAGGTGGAGCTACTTCTGCCCTACTTCTACTTACTTCCATAAGTAGCTGATGCAGCTACTTCCATAAGCAGCCTCCTCATGCTGCTTCTGGAGGATTGGGCCACTTGGTGCTACTGGTGGGGGAAGGGAGTCTCTGGACCACTTGATGAGGAGTACTTCCTGTGCCAGGCACTTGTGACAGGTTCTCCCTTGACTGTAGAGAATGAAGGGTACTTCCCAGGTTGAAAACCAGCAAGTTGCCTAATGTCTCTGGATAGGGGAGAGGAGTCTCAGGCCCTTCTGAGGAGGAGAGCATTTTCCAAGTGTGAGCTTATTGGTGGGATCACTTTTTCTGGCTAAGGAGCCACTGGTGTGTATGGGTGGTGAAGGGGAATCTCGGGTTGAGTGGGGAGGAAATCACTTTATCTGGGGACTTATTGTCAGCAGGGATTTCAATTGCTCCTTCTTTTAGGTTCTTCAGTGCTCATTTGGTATTTGTGGGATTCCTATTTGATGTGATGGTGGAGGAGCCCATCTGAGCCGCTTCCTATTACTAAGTTGAGAGGGAATGCTGGGTTTGGGTCACATTTCTTCTTGGTAGAGGTCATAAGGTGCCCCAGCATGAAGTTGCTCAGTCATTCTAAGGGTCCCTATCCAATTCACCTTCTTCTTTAGACCTTTCAGAGCTCTTTTTTGGTTGTCTTATACTGTTTCCAGGATATATAGTCGGGCTTATAGAAAGGGAGCAGGGAAAGAGGAGCATAAACCATCTTATATGGATTAGAAGTCCTTTCTGTGCCTTTTAAGTGGTCACCTGATTGGGACAAGCTCACTCTGGATAATTTCCCAATCAACTGTGCTGTTTATCATAATCTAACAATGGGAACAATATTCCATCACATTTACAGGTCTCACACTCAAGGAGAGGGGCTACTACAAGGATCATTAGGTGTCATCATAGAATTCTGTCAACCACAGAAGGTGTATGTGAATGTACTGAAGCATTAATTAAGCAATTATCATCCTTTGGAAGACTGGAACCTGTTAGGATAGTATGAAAACCAAGTACTGTTATAATTATTCTACTCACTGTAGATGAAGTACACCTGGTATCAGAAATTCTTGATAAAAATCAGAATATTCAAACAAATTTCAGTATTAGTTAATGTCAGTTTCAGAGGTTTGACCTAAGTCTTCATGTATGGCCATGCAGCTATCTTCTGTGTGAAAAATATGCTAGCTCAAAAGTGAATTTAAAAACTTCACCACCATTCCCCATTTATATTTTGTAGTTATGTGCAAATACTGTGGCTACCAGCAAGTCACATAGGAAATAAAGGTCAGTGATGTTTCTGACTTTAAATTTTTAGAGCAGGTTTATACTTAACACAGCCTGCATTTGAACAGGTTGCACATTGTACAAAGTCATGATTGTTGCCACAATGTACTCTCACCAGGATGGAAAATGTTAAGGAAACTTTTTTGTACTGGCCAATAGGGTCTTTTGCAATAATTGGTTCTTCCCATCAGGTAGCCAAAGTATTGGAGCTTCAGCTTCAGCATCAGTCCTTCAGGTTAGATTTGGCTAATGTGGACTACTGACAAAAGATTAGAAGCCAGGAGGAAAGAAGGTAAGGGTATTCATTTCTGTGATGCACCCACTCCAAAACTTTGGATTGGCAGAGGCTGCCATTTTCTCAGCTTATAGCTCTTGCTGGGTGGACTTCTACTACACCTCTTAAGACATTTGGGGTTGCAGGAACTATCATCTCTCTATGCCCCTTCAAACCTGGGGGTTCTAATACTGGCTTCTCAGTGGCTAGCCTCTGGGTATTCATCATCTCTTGGTTTCTGTTCATTATTTTCACATTTTATTCACCTCATTAAATGATATTCCGTCACTCTTTTAAAGTGTGCCATCAGCTTTTGGTTGGATTCTGACTAATACATTGGTAGTGGGGAATAGGAGAAACGTTAAGGTAGTATTGGGGAGGGTGGGGTAAACTGCTGGAGAAGGGATAAATGGAAGAGATAAACTGGATAAGGGATAAACTGGAAGAGAAGGGTTTCAAAGCTTTTTATGGCATTCTGTGAATATAGCATGACTTTTTTATGTGAATGACTCTAATGCAGTCTTAAATTGCTTCTGAGTTATTTAGTGTGTTCTTGTTTCTTTGCATGAACAACCAGGATTGAACACGGCCAAGAGATATCTGGGATTTATATGACTAGAAGATACTACTAGGATCTATCTGGATTGATTATATCATATTAGAACATTTTTGTCATGGCATCAGGAATATCACAACCCAGTGCACATACTACATTTCTATTGAAATTCAATGCACTGCTATGGTGTGTAACTCATTTTTATTGTCAGATAGGATAACACTGTTTGACTTTTTAATATTTCCTTTTATTATGAAACAGAAATTGGGGAAAGCCCAATAATTTCTTCAGGAACAAGTAATTCAGTTCCAATTGTTACATATAGATTCAGATAGTTATACTTCAACATAAATAACTCTAAAAGTGGACATAAGGCAGCTGACTGTTTTTTTTTTTTTTTATCATTATAACACTTTATATATCCGAGAATTCAGATCTCACATATAATTATCTGCCTCAGGTGGATCCACAACTGGCCCACGACAAATAGGGCAGCTTGAATGTTCTTCCAGCCATCGATCGATGCAGGCACAATGGTATTCATGGGAACATGGAAGGATGCGTAGCATGTTGCCTGCAGTGTATTCTGTGATGCAAATGGTACACACTTCATGTGAATCATTCTCTGCAAAATATCTTAAAGGCAAGTTGTCAATCTGTGTTGTCGTAAGGCCTGTAGTTTGGTGTGGGTCTGCTTCATTTAATAAGAGAAAGTCATCCAGGCTAATGGAGGACCCAGAGTCACTGTCATCAAGTATTATTGGGGTCATTCGTCCACGTTCTTGCCCAGTCTCTGATAAGCCTGTTGATAAGATTCTTTCTTCATTCTCTACCAAGATCAGAGAGCTAGTTTCTGAATCTTCATCATTTGAGCTAGAAATTAAGATAGGACTGGATGCAGAACTAGAAATTGAATAGGGGCTTGAGTCTGAGATCACTATTAAACTTAAATCAGGATTATATCTAGCATTTGAAGCAGAACCAGGTCGACTCTCACTACCACTGGGTCCATGTCTTTCATTTGGTGATTCTGCCCTTTCTATGTTTTCACTTGGAGGTGAGACACTATGCTGTAAATTACTGTCACTGTCCATAAGATTACTTGAGTAACTAAATCCTATCATTGTCTGCCATGATATACTCGGAAATGAAACAGTTGTTATATTTAAAATTCTATGAACGGGATTTCTGATGGTATTGACAGAAGCACTCTCATTGCCCTCATCAGAATATGAAAGCATAGGCTGAAGTACTTCTTCCTCACTTTCTGAAGTGGTAGTGATGTTCAGTGAGTCAGATGTTAACTGAGTTCTACTAATTCTGCTGTCTATCAGAGAACATGCTGGACAATGAACTCGTTCTACTTCAAGATTGAAGGGTGTGGTTAGATTTGTTTCCATCACTTCCCAAGATTCACTACTGCATGTTGTATCTGAATCACATTCTTCATGAGCAGCATTCCTAGTTTTAGAAGTTTCAGTAAGATCCCTATTTTGCAACTCATGTCCAGGCATTTGCTGCCTCAATGTTTCTTCATGCCCAGTTCTAGAAAATGTCTCATTCTCACATATGAGAGGTTCTTTAAAAGTCTGAGATGGTATATCTTCATTAATACTTGGAAAAAATTCCCACCGTGAATGTGGAGGTGACCAACTGTCAGTCCTTGCTCTGGTTCTCCGATAGACTGGGCTCCTACTTCTTAGTCTTCTCTGACTTCTAGTCAGTGGGACTTCCATTAATGTTTCCATTGTATCTTGTTCTGATGCAGATGGTGTTGTAAATAGTGGCTCAGACTGTGGATTTTCCACTTGTCTTTGGCTGTCTTCCGTATCTTCTCTCCTGGGAAGTTTTGCAGATGCTACACATTCATCCTCTGGATTTGAGTTTTCATCATCAGGGTCAAGATTTCTTTCTAAGCCAAATCTGAGCTCATCACTATTAGCGCTACTTTGGCTGTCTTCTCCCCAAGACAGACATTCTTTTTGCTCACTTGTCACATTTTCAGTTTGTCCGGAAGTAGTAAGGCAGTCTAGTACAGAGTCATCACTGGATGTATCATCTGAAGCATGTCTCTCTGTTAATTAAAAAAGGGGGGGAGGGGCCATAAAAGAACTACCAAAATTGGAACCATCATAAAGTAGCACTCTGAATCTTGGCTTAAAAAGCAAACAAAAATGAGAACTTAAACACTCAGATGTTTTCAACTGATTTCATATTTACAGAGTTGATACTTTAAAAGCTATATTATCTAGATTTATAAGTAAAGGCAGGGAAGTTTCAATTTCATCTGAAAAAGAGTACACTAATCCTAGATAAATTCAGAGGGTATCTGAAGGAAGTCTGTTTTTCAATATTTCGTCATATACACAGCCCTGTATACCACTGTGGGAGGCATGTCAAGAGACATTTTTTTTTCAGTCCACTGTCAAAACACCAAAGCAATTCTACAAGGTAAACACCAGTTAACATACAGTGCTGGTATTTTACTTCAATTGATATTATTGTCTAATTCTCATTAGTCTCCAACATCACTACTCCTAGGCTCTTATATGCTTTTGATAATGTCTAAGTTGTTTTACAATATAAGATTATTGCCCAAATATAAACAAAGGTTATAGGTTTAAAAGTATATGAATTTTGAATACTTCTTAATATTACCAAGGTTTTTAATTGGCATTAAGCTGAAAGTCAGATGAAATGAATAGACTGAACCTAGCATGGCACATATAAGACCATATTCAAGAACCAAAGTGATAGTATCCTCTTCATTAGATAGTAAAATCCTCTACTTCACACTGGGAGAGAAGGCACCAGATCTGAGGTTCCAGCAGGGTTTCTCAGCCTTAAAACTATTTACATTTTGGCACTGGGCAATTCTTTTCAATTTTGGGGAGCTACCCTGTGCGTTGTGTCATATTTGGCAGCATCCCTGGCCTCTGCCCACTAGATCTAGTAACACCCATGCCTCCCTCTGTGACAACCAAAAATATCTCCAGCTATTGTCAAATGTCCCTAGAGTGGGGGAGAGCAAAACTGTCCCCAGTTGAGAACTATTTGGTTAGAATATAAAATATTTCTTTTTGCTATTTTTTTTACACATCTATATAGATAGAGAGGGCTTCCCTCATAACTCAGTTGGTAAATAATCTGCCTGCAATGCAGGAGACCCCAGTTGGATTCCTGGGTCGGGAAGATCTGCTGGAGAAGAGATAGTCTACCCACTTCAGTATTCTTGGGCTTCCCTTGTGGCTCAACTGATAAAGAATCCACCTGGAAAACGGGAGACCTGGGTTCCATCCCTGGGTTGGGAAGATCCCCTCCATCCCAGTATTTTGACTTGGATATTTCCATGGACTCTATAGTCCATGGGGTTTCAAAGAGTCTGACAGGACGGAGTGACTTTCACTTTCATAGATAGAGAAAATAATTCGGGACATAGGAGGAACGTTCCATTGAGGTACAAAACCAAAAACCAAACAAAAACCAATAGTCTACCTCACACTGTTTCCCAGTTAAAACAACCCAAATGTGAATCAGGAAAAAAAGAACCTACCCTGGCGTTCTCACCACAAACCAAGTCAATGTCAGTTCTTTTTTATGAGAAGTTCCTTACCTAATAACTTATGCCACTTCTTTATAATTTACTATTTACTATTATGAAGTGATTATCTAATACTATGAAGTTCCTTTTTCATCCCATCCTGTTCCCTCCAAAGAGAAATATACCTGGATTTTCATCTGAGTTTTGTCGTAGGTTTTCTTTCATTAATTGCAGTCTCTGCAACAACTCTTCTTCTGTACTTTCACCTAGGGGGCCGAGCAAATTGTTGTCCCTCATAAGTATGTAATCTTCTTCACTCAGATCACTTACGAATCTGAAGTAATCATCTTCTCGAGCTTTTCGGTCTATCTGATCTCTGCGTCGGACCGAAACTCTGTCTTCTTCATCGTCGGAATCTGAGCTTTCCATCTCGATGAACAAGTGTAAAATTATGTGAATTTCATGACATAGTGCTGAAACGCTAAAACCTTAAGTCAAATTGTATTTAGTTCATGCTTCCACCCGGGAGTGACCGGAACACACTCGGTCAGACCGTCAGCCTAAGTTCCCCGCAGCTCTGCTACTCCGCTATGGCACCTCAGCTCTGTACTCTCTGGTGAGGCAACAGTTGACATCCGCCTCTACATCCTAACTTGCTTAGGCGTTGCTTAGGCAACCATTGTCTTCCGTAAGGAACTGAGTAGGGGCTGGATTCAGGTTGGGTTTCATTTCATTCAAAAGCAGCCAGTATTTCTGAGGGTTTATAATGTACCAAGCACCATCCTTAAACTCTTCCCCTTCCCCCCTAGCTCTGCCCCGCCGCAGCCTGTTCTCAGGCTTTCAGAAGGCATTTTCATTCGCTACATTTTACATGACACCGGCTTCAAAATGCCACGCCAAGTCAGTCTCCTTAAATGCAGCATTCCTCCTTTCCAGGTGCCGCGGGACCGCTGCCTTTTCTCCTCATGAATTGCTCAGACCGTAGACTCTCACTAAGAAAGTAGTTCAGAGTTTTTGATAATTCACCAGGGTCTTAGTTGACTCTCTTCAATGTGTCCTCTCCCTTTTAGCTCTTAATGGCTTCATCTTGATTATAAGACCCCTCAATCCTGTTTCAAAAGATCAAAAAACACCAAAATTTGGGCAGGCTTTTCTGCTCATCCAGGGAATTTCATCTCCACAAAAGCATTCGATTTCATTTTTGTCCTTGTGTCTCTTGCAAACAAAACTAGTCAGACTATCACAGGAACTTTAAAAAATGGATACGTAATATTTATTTTGCCTATGGTAATGAGTACCAACTTTGCTGATTTTGTCCCATGTGTCTTAGTGCAACCCGGATGTCTTTATTTACTGGTGAAAATAAACGAATGCTTATTTGTTATGCTACCTGAAGGAGACCTCTAAGAATTTCTGGACTCGTTAATACTGCAAGCCCCACTTAACACTTGTTTGAGAGTTTTTCATTCAAATTATTCATGTAAAGACAAGATTTGGCTACTGAATTTGAGATTATTTAATTTGTCTTATTTAATAATTAATCCATCCAACATAAACTGGGTCAGTTATTGTCCTAGCTCTACAGATATGTCAGTTGTTGGAGCAGTTTGTATTGCCAAGTGATACAGACCAGGGGAGGCAAACACCATCTCAGCTCAGTTCAGCCGCTCAGTCATGTCCAACTCTTTGCGACCCCATGAATCACAGCACACCAGGCCTCCCTGTCCATCACCAACTCCTGGAGTCTACTCAAACTCATGCCTATCGAGTCAGTGATGCCATCCAGCCATCTCATCCTCTGTCATCCCCTTCTCCTCCTGCCCCCAATCCCTCCCAGCATCAGGGTCTTTTCCAATGCGTCAATTCTTCGCATGAGGTAGCCAAAGTACTGGTTTTAGCTTCAGCATCAGTCCTTCCAATGAACACCCAGGACTGATCTCCTTTAAGATGGACTGGTTGGATCTCCTTGCAGTCCAAGGGACTCTCAAGAGTCTTCTCCAATACCACAGTTCAAAAGCATCAATTTTTCGGTGCTCAGCTTTCTTCACAGTCCAACTCTCACATCCATACATGACCACTGGAGAAACCTTAGCTTTGACCAGACGGACCTTTGCTGCAAAGTAATGTCTCTGCTTTTTTCTTTTTTTTTTTTCCCCATTTATTTTATTTTTTTTTTAATTTTTTTTTATTTTTTTTTTTTTTTATTAGTTGGAGGCTAATTAGTTCACAACATTTCAGTGGGTTTTGTCATACATTGATATGAATCAGCCATAGAGTTACACGCATTCCCCATTCCGATCCCCCCTCCCACCTCCCTCTCCACCCGATTCCTCTGGGTCTTCCCAGTGCACCAGGCCCGAGCACTTGTCTCAAGCATCCCACCTGGGCTGGTGATCTGTTTCACCATAGATAATATACATGCTGTTCTTTCGAAACATCCCACCTTTGGCTTCTCCCACAGAGTTCAAAAGTCTGTTCTGTACTTCTGTGTCTCTTTTTCTGTTTTGCATATAGGGTTATCGTTACCATCTTTCTAAATTCCATATATATGTGTTAGAATGCTGTAATGTTCTTTATCTTTCTGGCTTACTTCACTCTGTATAATGGTCTCCAGTTTCATCCATCTCATTAAAACTGATTCAAATGAATTCTTTTTAATGGCTGAGTAATATTCCATGGTGTATCTGTACCACAGCTTCCTTATCCATTTGTCTGCAGATGGGCATCTAGGTTGCTTCCATGTCCTGGCTATTATAAACAGTGCTAAGATGAACATTGGTGTGCACGTATCTCTTTCAGATCTAGTTTCCTCAGTGTGTATGCCCAGAAGTGGGATTGCTGGGTCATATGGCATATCTATTTCCAATATTTAAAGAAATCTCCACACTGTTTTCCATAGCGGCTGTACTAGTTTGCATTCCCACCAACAGTGTAAGAGGGTTCCCTTTTCTCCACACCCTCTCCAGCATTTATTTCTTGTAGACTTTTGGATAGCAGCCATCCTGACTGGCATGTAATGGTAACTCATTGTGGTTTTGATTTGCATTTCTCTGATAATGAGTGATGTTGAGCATCTTTTCATGTGTTTGTTAGCCATCTGTATGTCTTCTTTGGAGAATTGTCTGTTTAATTCTTTGGCCCATTATTTGAATGGGTCATTATTTTTCTGGAATTTAGCTGCAGGAGTTGCTTGTATATTTTTGAGATTAATCCTTTGTCTGTAGCTTTGTTTGCTATTATTTTCTCCCAATCTGAGGGCTGTCTTTTCACCTTGCTTATAGTTTCCTTTGTTGTGCAAAAGCTTTTAAGTTTCATTAGGTCCCATTTGTTTAGTTTGCTTTTATTTCCAATATTCTGGGAAGTGGGTCATAGAGGATCCTGCTGTGATTCATGTCGGAGTGTGTTTTGCCTATGTTCTCCTCTAGGAGTTTTATAGTTTCTGTTCTTACATTTAGATCTTTAATCCATTTTGAGTTTATTTTTGTGTATGGTATTAGAAAGTGTTCTAGTTTCATTCTTTTACAAGTGGTTGACCAGTTTTCCCAGCACTACTTGTTAAAGAGTTTGTCTTTTTTCCATTGAATATCCTTGCCTCCTTTGTCAAAGATAAGTTGTCCATAGGTTCATGGATTTATCTCTGGGCTTTCTATTCTGTTCCGTTGATCTATATTTCTGTCTTTGTGCCAGTACCATACTGTCTTGATGACTGTGGCTTTGCAGTAGAGCCTGAAGTCAGGCAGGTTTATTCGTCCAGTTCCATTCTTCTTTCTCAAGATTACTTTCGCTATTCTAGGTTTTTTGTGTTTCCATACAAATTGTGAAATTATTTGTTCTAGTTCTCTGAAAAATACCGTTGGTAGCTTGAAAGGAATTGCATTGAATCTATAGATTGCTTTGGGTAGAATAGCCATTTTGACAATATTGATTCTTCCAATCCTTGAACACGGTATGTTTCTCCATCTGTTTGTGTCGTCTGTGATTTCTTTCATCAGAGTTTTATAGTTTTCTATGTATAGGTCTTTTGTTTCTTTAGGTAGATATACTCCTAAGTATTTTATTCTTTTTGTTGCAATGATGAATGGTATTGTTCCCTTAATTTCTCTTTCTGTTTTTTCATTGTTAGTATATAGGAATGCAAGGGATTTCGGTGTGTTAATTTTATATCCTGCAACTTTACTATATTCATTGATTAGCTCTAGTAATTTTCTGGAAGTGTCTTTAGGGTTTTCTATGTAGAGGATCATGTCACCTGCAAACAGAGAGAGTTTCACTTCTTCTTGTCCTATCTGGATTCCTTTACTTCTTTTTCTGCTCTGATTGCTGTGGCCAAAACTTCCAACACTATGTTGAATAGTAGTGGTGAGAGTGGGCACCCTTGTCTTGTTCCTGATTTCAGGGGAAATGCTTTCAATTTTTCACCATTGAGGGTGATGCTTGCTGTGGGTTTGTCATATATAGCTTTTATTATGTTGAGGTATGTTCCTTCTATTCCTGCTTTTTGGAGAGTTTTAATCATAAATGAGTGTTGAATTTTGTCAAGGGCTTTCTCTGCATCTATTGATATAATCATATGGTTTTTATCTTTCAGTTTGTTAATGTGGACTATGACATTGATTGATTTGCGGATATTAAAGAATCCTTGCATTCCTGGGATAAAGCCCACTTGGTCATGGTGTATGATTTTTTTAATATGTTGTTGGATTCTGTTTGCTAGAATTTTGTTAAGGATTTTTGCATCTATATTCATCAGTGATATTGGCCTGTAGTTTTCTTTTTTTGTGGCATCTTTGTCTGGTTTTGGAATTAGGGTGATGGTGGCCTCATAGAATGAGTTTGGAAGTTCACCTTCATCTGCAATTTTCTGGAAGAGTTTGAGTAAGATAGGTGTTAGCTCTTCTCTAAATTTTTGGTAGAATTCAGCTGTGAAGCCATCTGGTCCTGGGCTTCTGTTTGCTGGAAGATTTATGATTACAGTTTCGATTTCCTTGCTTGTGATGGGTCTGTTAAGATCTTCTATTTCTTCCTGGTTCAGTTTTGGAAAGTTATACTTTTCTAAGAATGTGTCCATTTCTTCCAAGTTGCCCATTTTATTGGCATAGAGCTGCTGGTAGTAGTCTCTTATGATCCTTTGTATTTCAGTCTTGTCTGTTGTGATCTCTCCATTTTCATTTCTAATTTCGTTGATTTGGTTCTTCTCTCTTTGTTTCTTAATGAGTCTTGCTAATGGTTTGTCAATTTTGTTTATATTTTCCAAAAAACCAGCTTTTAGCTTTGTTGATTTTTGCTATGGTCTCTTTAGTTTCTTTTGCATTTATTTCTGCCCTAATTTTAAAGATTTCTTTCCTTCTGCTAACTCTGGGGTTCTTCATTTTCTACTTCTCTAATTGCTTTAGGTGTAAAGTTAGGTTATTTATATTACTTTTTTCTTGTTTCTTGATGTTAGCCTGTAATGCTATGAACCATCCCCTTAGCACTGGTTTTTCAGTGTCCCATAGGTTTTGGGTTGCTGTGTTTTTATTTTCATTCATTTCTATGCATAGTTTGATTTCTTTTTTGATTTCTTCTGTGATTTGTTGGTTATTCAGAAGCGTGTTATTTAGCCTCCATATGTTTGAATTTTTAACAATTTTTTTCCTGTAATTGAGATCTAATCTTACTGCACTGTGGTCATAAAAGATGACTGGAATGATTTCAATTTTTTTGAATTTTCCAAGACCAGATTAATGGCCCAGGATGTGATCTATTCTGGAGAAGGTTCCGTGTGCACTTGAGAAAAAGGCGAAGTTGATTGTTTTGGGGTGAAATGTCCTATAGATATCAATTAAGTCTAGCTTGTCCATTGTGTCATTCAAGGTTTGTGTTTCCTTGTTAATTTTCTGTTTAGTTGATCTATCCATAGTTGTGAGTGGGGTATTAAAGTCTCCCACTATTATTGTGTTACTATTAATTTCCTCTTTCATACTCGTTAGTGTTTGCTGTACATATTGTGGTGCTCCTATGTTGGGTGCATATATATTTATAATTGTTATATCTTCTTCTTGGATTGATCCTTTGATCATTATGTAGTGTCCTTCTTTGTCTCTTTTCACATCCTTTATTTGAAAGTCTATTTTATCTGATATGAGTATTGCAACTCCTGCTTTCTTTTGGTCTCCGTTTGTGTGAAATATTTTTTTCCAGCCCTTCACTTTTAGTCTGTATGTGTCTCTTGTTTTGAGGTGGGTCTCTTGTAGACAGCATATATATGGGTCTTGTTTTTGTATCCATTCAACCAATCTTTGTCTTTTGGTTGGGGCATTCAACCCATTTACATTTAAGGTAATTATTGATAGGTATGGTCCCGTTGCCATTTACTTTTTTGTTTTGGGTTCACGTTTATACAGCCTTTCTGCATTTCCTGTCTAGAGAAGATCCTTTAGCATTTGTTGAAGAGCTGGTTTTGGTGGTGCTGAATTCTCTCAGCTTTTGCTTGTCTGTAAAGCTTTTGAATTCTCCTTCATATCTGAATGAGATCCTTGCTGGGTACAGTAATCTAGGTTGTAGGTTATTCTCTTTCATTACATTCAGTATGTCCTGCCATTCCCTTCTGGCCTGGAGGGTTTCTATTGATAGATCAGCTGTTATCCTTATGGGAATCCCTTTGTGTGTCATTTGTTGTTTCTCCCTTGCTGCTTTTAGTATTTGTTCTTTGTGTTTGATCTTTGTTAATTTGATTAATATGTGTCTTGGGGTGTTTTCCCTTGGGTTTACCCTGTTTGGGACTCCCTGGGTTTCTTGGGCTTGGGTGGCTAGTTCCTTCCCCATTTTAGGGAAGTTTTCAGCTATTATCTCCTCGAGTATTTTCTCATGGCCTTTCTTTTTGTCTTCTTCTTCTGGGACTCCTATGATATGAATTTTGGGGTGTTTCACATTGTCCCAGAGGTTGTCCTCATTTCTTTTGATCCTTTTTTCTTTTTTCCTCTCTGCTTCATTTATTTCCACCATTTTATCTTCTACCTCACTTATTCTATCTTCTGTCTCCGTTAGTCTACTCTTGGTTCCCTCCCGAGTGTTTTTGATCTCATTCATTGCATTATTCATTTTTAATTGACTCTGTTTTATTTCTTCTAGGTCTTTATTAAACACTTCTTGCATCTTTTCAATCTTTGTCTCCAGGCTATTTATCTGTAACTCCATTTTGTTTTCAAGATTTTGGATCATTTTTATTATCATTATTCTAAATTCATCTTCAGGTAGATTCCTTATCTCCTCCTCTTTTGTTTGACTTCTTGGGCATTTTTCATGTTCCTTTACCTTTTGGGTATTTCTTTGCTTTTTCATCTTGTTTAGATTGCTGTGTCTGGAATAGGGCTTCTTTCTTTTTTTTTTTTTTTTGTAAGGTTATCGTGTATTGAAAATGAAAATTAATTAGTAGTAGAGGAGTACTAGAGGACTTTAAAAGAAATAAGAGAAAAAGAAAAATAGAAAATAGAAGAGAAAAGGGAAAAAAAAGAAAGAAGGAAAAAAAAGAAAAAGAAAGAAAGAAAAAACATTTTTTTCCTAATTAAAAAAATCGTAAAAATCTATGAAAATAAAAGTTAAGGAGTAATTTGGGAGTAATAGGGAATTTTAAAGGAAAATAAAAGAGGAAAAAAATAAAAAAGAAAAAATAAAAAAATTTTTTTCCTACTAAAAAAAAAAATTAAAAATATATCAAAGAATTTCTCTGGAGCTGTTGCGGTCAGTGTGGGTTCGGCTCAGTTTCAGATAGCTCCTCATTCCAGCTTACACTTCTCGGTATCTACAGGCCCCTTCCGGTGTAGTTGGTGTTTTCTACAGGGATTTAATCTGTTTCACTGGTCCCTTCTGAAGCGGTTCTCTTTGTTTATTTGGCTTCTGTTTTCAGGTCTCTTCAGAGCCTCATTTCTGCCCTGACACAGGCGGCGGAGGTGGACTCTTATTCAGGTAGCTAGTTTCGTCGCGGTGTGGGGAGGTGCTGGCGCTGTGGGGAGGGGCTGTCGCTGCTGTCTCCACCTGTGCTGCTCAGGCTCCCGGCTGCTCTATGTGGAGCGCGCCCCGCGCTGCCGCCTTCGGGTGTTCCACAAAAGCGCAGAACAAAAAGCTGCGCCTGCTCTTTGTGCCTTCCCCGTCAGAGTGGTCCAGGCAGCCAGGGGCTTGACGGGCGCACTCTCCCCGGGTGTGGCGCGCCCACTCCCTTCCATGGTCCCAGTCTCAGTTTCCGCCGGTGCCATTCGGGTGCGTGCGCCTTCTGCCCTCCTCGTCCCCAGCCCCAGTCCCCGCCCGCGCCGGTCAGGTGCCTGCGCCCAGTGTCTCGCCGCAACCCTCCTGGCAGATGTCGACCATCCAGAATCTCAGGAGGTCTTTGATTAGAATGTGGAGGCCTGTTTGCAGTGTGGCAGGGGATGCGGTCCTTGGGGCCGAGCCTGCCCCCTTCCCCTCCCATGTGCCTCCTGCCTCTGGCGGGGCTGGGCCGGTCCACAGCCTGCGAGCTCTTCTCTGGACTTTCTCAGTCCCTTTGTTCTGCGGACGGCCGGCAGTGTGTTCGGGCCAGTTAATTTTCTCTCTCTCTTTTGCTGTCCCACAGTTTAAGTTGGCAACTCACAAAAGCTCCCTACGATTGTCCTCAGGGCACTCAGGCCCGAACCCACCCCAAGCAATGCCGCCCGCTCCTCTCCGTTCCGCCCCCACTTGCTGGTGGCGGATGCGGGTGTCTGGGGTACTTTTCTGCTGGGAGTTGCTTTTAGGCTCGTAATCTGTGGGTTTTATTTATTGTTTCCCTCCCAGTCAGGTTGCCCCAGGCCCGCCAGTGCGAGGGTTTCCCGGTGTCTGGAAACGTCCTCTATTGAGACTCCCTTCCCGGGACAGATCTCCGTCCTTAGCTCTTTTGTCTCACTTTTTATCCTTTTTATTTTGTCCTACCTCCTTTCGAAGACAATGGGCTGCTTTTCTGTGCGCCTGATGACCTCAGCTAGCGATCAGAAGTTGTTTTGTGAAGTTTGCTCTGTGTTCAGTTATTCTTTTGATGAATTTGTAGGAGAGAAAGTGGTCTCCCCGTCCTACTCCTCCGCCATCTTGGCTCCTCCCCGTCTCTGCTTTTTAATATGCTATCTAGGTTGGTCATATGAGAACCTCATGAACAGTATGAGAAGGCAAAATGATAGGATACTGAAAGAGGAACTCGGAAGGTCGGTAGGTGCCCAATATGCCACTGGAGATCAGTGGAGAAATAACTCCAGAAAGAATGAAGGGATGGAGCCAAAGCAAAAACAATACCCAGTTATGGATGTGACTGGTGATAGAAACAAGGTCCTATGCTGTAAAGAGCAATATTGCATAGGAACCTGTAATGTTAGGTCCATGAATCAAAGCAAATTGGAAGTGGTCAAACAGGAGATGGCAAGAGTGAATGTTGACATTCTAGGAATCAGCGAACTAAAATGGACTGGAATGGGTGAATTTAACTCAAATGACCATTATACCTACTACTGTGGGCAGGAATCTCATAGAAGAAATGGAGTAGCCATCATGGTCAACAAAAAAGTCCGAAATGCAGTACTTGGATGCAATCTCAAAAACGACAGAATGATCTCTGTTCCTTTCTAAGGCAAACCATTTAATACCACCGTAATCCAAGTCTATGCCCCAACCAGTAACACTGAAGAAGCTGAAGTTGAACGGTCCTATGAAGACCTACAAGACCTTTTAGAACTAATACCCAAAAAAGATGTCCTTTTCATTATAGGGGACTGAAATGCAAAAGTAGGAAGTCAAGAAACACCTGGAGGAACAGGCAGATTTGGCCTTGGAGTAAAGAATGAAGCAGGGCAATGGTGAATAGAGTTTTGCCAAGAGAACGCACTGGTCACAGCAAACACCCTCTTCCAGCAACACAAGCGAAGACTCCACACATGGACATCACCAGATGGTCAACACCGAAATCAGATTGATTATATTCTTTGCAGCGTAAGATGGAGAAGCTCTATACAGTCAGGATAAACAAGACCAGGAGCTGACTGTGGCTCAGATCATGAACTCTTCTTACCAAATGCAGACTTAAACTGAAGAAAGTAGGGAAAACCACTAGACCATTCAGGTATGACCTAAATCAAATCCCTTATGACTATACAGTGGAAGTGAGGAATAGATTTAGGGGACTAGATCTGATAGAGAACCTGATGAACTATGGACGGAGGTTCGTTACATTGTACAGGAGACAGGGATCAAGACCATCCCCATGGAAAAGAAATGCAAAAAGGCAAAATGGTTGTCTGAGGAGGCCTTACAAATAGCTGTGAAAAGAAGAGAAGTGAAAAGCAAAGGGAAAAAGGAAAGATATTCCTATTTGAATGCAGAGTTCCAAAGAATATCCAGGAGAGACAAGAAAGCCTTCCTCAGTGAACAATGCAAAGAAATCGAGGAAAACACCATCTAGAAACTATGAAAATACACAATATTTTAGAATAGATTTATATATGTTTTATTGTGTATGTACAGAGAATTATGCAGCAATTATTTAATGGGAGTTGGGAAATGTTTCACAGAGGTATTATATTTGAATCTGAATCCTTAAATATAGTTATTAGTTTCTATAGATGGAAAATGGCAGTTATGTGTTGGTAGAGAAAGGCTCTGTCAGAAAAAGTAGACTTGAAAGACCTTGGCTTATTTGGGCAACTGTGGCCACAATTTTGGGGTAGGGGTGGAAACACGAAATTAATCTCAGAAAAAGTAACTGGCACAAACTATAAACTGAGTTTTGAGTTTTTTGAATGTAAGAAATAGGATACTGATTAAGATGTTTTGGTATATTTTGAGAACAAGCAGTGGATTTTATTTTTGCCTGCTTAGTTTCCCCGTAACATACCTGTGCTGATAGCATCCTGATTTTCATGGTGGAAAAACTCATTCTACAGTCTTAGTCCAGTTAGTTTAAGTTTAGCTGAATTCCCTACCATGGCTAAAGGAAAGGACATATGATACAGCTATGTCCAATCAGCATATCTCAAATTGGCTATGGTAATTGGTCAAAACATGAGCATGTGAACAAAAGTCCCATTTAAGAGGTAAACCTGAAATATTAGCTAGGACTACTGAAAATGAGAAATTCTTTTCCAGTCGGGTTACTAAGCTGGCGAGATATGAACCTAAAGATGCTTGTGGCTATGTTTTTCCCAAGAATGAGGAAAATTGACATTAAGAGACAGAGGAAAACAAAGATGGAGAAAGAACGAGATATTTGAGAGAAAAAAAAAAATTGAGAAGTACCTGAAGCTAGATGTGCCTTAGGATTTTTATATCTTTAAAACAATGTATTTCATTCAAAAACTATAAGATTATGATTGCAAGGCTCCTAATAATGTCAGGAGAGTAATAGGATTGGTGATGATGTAGTAGTAGTTGTTGTTGTTAAGTCGGTCAGCTCTGTCCAACTCTTTGTGACATCAAGGACTGCAGCATGCCAGGCTTTCCTGTCCTTTACCATCTACCAGAGCTTGCTCAAATTCATATCCATTGAGTCGATGATATAGTTAGATGTCAAAAAGTAATTTGATAGAGGGGAGGGGGGTCAGGGAATGAGTGAAATAGGTGTGGGAGATTAAGTGGTACAAACTTCCAGTTGCAAAATAAAGAGTCAAAAGGATGAAGTGTACAGTCTGGAGAATATAGTCAATAGTAATATAATGTTTTTGTAGGATGACAGATGGTAACTAGGGTTGTGATGATTTTATAATGTACAGAAATATCTAATCACTATGCTGTGCACCAGAGACAAACAGTGTTGTCGGCCAAGTATATTTCAAAAGACAAATAAACAAACTTATAGAAAAAGAGATAAGATTTGTGGTTACCAGAGGTTGGGAGGGTGTTGGACGAAGGAGGTCAAAGGGTACATACTTCTAGTTAGAGGATAAATAAGTACAGGAATGTAATGTGCAACATGATTAATATAATTAAGACTGCTATGTTGTATATGAAAGTTGTCAGGAATAAATCCTAAGAGTTCTCATCACAAGGAAAAATATTATTTGTCTTTTCTTTTCTATCTGTATGAGGTGATAGATGTTTACTAAACTTATCATGGTTATCATTTCATGATGTATGTAAGTGTAGGAGAACAAAACTTGCCACCTCAAAACGTTTCTTTGGCATGTAGATTATGTCAAGCTGGGAAAAAACAAAAAATCTAGGCCCAAAGTCTCAGGAAGACACTTTGACCTTGCTCCTAACTGCCTAAAACTTTTAGATAAAGGGCCTATTTCCCAATAGGGCAATCACCAGAGACATCTACAAAGAATATGGCTAGTTGTGGTGGGGAAAACACAGCAGGGCCTAGAGATCTAAGAGAGTTCTGTGTCCTAGTGTCTACATGGCCCGTTTACCAAACATTTCCTTTTCCGTCTTCATATGAACCACTTTGCTCTCCTTGGAAGTCTCAAATACTATCCATAACATCCTCTTTTGTCTTTAGTTAAAGATGTTCTTTAAGGTGAGGGTTTCAGCCATTTGGGTTTTTCAGATTTCATGGGTCTTTCTCATATGTTGATGTTATTAAACTTTGATTTTTTTCCAGCTAGTTTGTCTCATGCCAGTTTAATTCTTAGACCAGACAGATGAATCTAGACGGGTAAAGGAAAATTTCTTACTGCCCAACATAAGTCAAATCATTATGCTGTGTGCCTCAAACTTAGTGTTAAATGTCAGTGATATCTCCAAAATCCGGTAGAAAAAATAGATAATTTATAATTAAGTTACCATGTAAAATTTATTTGCTTTTGTCCAGTCTATAAGGTTAGTTTGTTCATATAATTTCAATTTAGTTGGATTTAGTTTGTATGAAAATTTCAGAAAGCAATATTTCTGTCATTCATTTGTTTAATAACTATTTATTAGGCATTGAAATTGTGTAAAGTTGAAAGCAATGAGCAATCGTTTTCAATTGATTATGAGTGAAATGTAGTTATGACATATCAATATAATGTTAATATAGTGGATAAATTTCCTACATCTTTGTACCTTGAGATCCTTTCAAAATGTGCTTATATAGGGAAGGGAGCTAAGATGGCAGAGGAATAGGATGGGAGACCACTTTCTCCCCCACAAATTCATCGAAAGATCATTTGAACTCTGAGCAAACTCCACAAAACAACTTGTGATCACTAGCAGAGGACATCAGACACCCAGAAAAGCAGCCCATTGTCTTCAAAAAGAGGTAGGACAAAATATAAAAGATAAAAAGTGAGACAATAGAGTTAGGGAGAGATATCCGTCCCAGAAGGGGTGTCTTAATAGAGGAAGTTTCCAAACACCAGGAAACCCTCTCATCTGTGGGTCCACGGGAAGTTTTCGAATCTCGGACGACAACCCAACTGGGAGGAAAAATAAATAAAACCCACAGATTACATGCCTAAAAACAATTCCCAGCAGAAAAGTACCCCAGACGCTCGCATCTGCCACTAGCAAGTGGGGGCTGAACGGAGAGGAGCGGGTGATAATGCTTAGGGTAAGGACTGGGCCTCAAAGCCCTGAGGGCAATCGGAGGGAGCTAAGGAGAGAGAGCAACTTAAATTGTGGGATAGCAAGAGAGAGAGAATTAACCTGGGGAAGGCCCTAAATTTATGCACTATCCGCCCGGTCCCAGAACAAAGGACTGAGCAAATACCAGAGAAGAGCTAGCCAGCTGCGGACCGGCCCAACCCCCGCTGGAGGCAGGAGGCAGCGGGGAGGGGAAAGGGGCAAACTCGGCCCCAGAGACGGCATCCCCTACCAAACTGCAAACAGGCTTCCAGCTTCTAACCAAAGACTTCCTGAGATTCTGGATAGTTGACATCCGCCAGGAGGGTCGCAGCCAGAATTCAGCTCCCCAGAACAGACACAAGGAGCACCCGACCGGTGCACCTGGAAACTGAGGCTGGGACCTCTGAGGGGAGAAGGCCCACTGCACCCGGGGAGAGTGCGCTCGTCGAGCTCCTGGTTGTCTCAGCTGCTCTGACCGGGAAGGCACAAAACGCAGGCCCAACCGAGTCTGCGTCTTTGTGGAGTACCCGAAAACCTGAACCTGAGCGGCTTAGGCCTGGGAAGTGCACGCGACTCAGGGCCCGCTCCCTGGAGAGCAGCCTGGAGCCTGAGCAGTGTAGACGGGGAAAGCACACACGCTGTGAGCGGGGGCAAACCCAGTGTGGCCGGAACACTGTGGGTACTCCCCTCACATGCCAGTGATATTTGTCTGCAGGGCCCCTCCCTCTCCACAGCATGACTGAACAAGCGAACCTAAACAAGAGACCACATCTGCCCACTTGTGTCAGGGTGGAAATTAGACACTGAAGAGACCTGCAAACAGAAGCCAAATAAACAAAGGGAACCGCTTTAGCAGTGACAGGTGCAACAGATTAAAATCCCTGTAGTTAACACGACTACACTGGAAGGGGCCTATAGATATCGAGAAGTGTAAGCTGGAACAAGGAGCTCTCTGAAACTGAACCAAACCCACACTGCCCACAACAGCTCCAGAGAAATTCCTAGATATATTTTTACTATTATTATTTTTTTAATTAAAAAATTTTTTTCTTCTCTCTTTTTTTTAGAGTCCTCTATTACTCCTCTCTTATTCCTTAATTTTCATTTTACAACCCACTATAACCTCGCAAAAAAAGGACGCTCTTTTTAAAGCAAACTTCATATATGTTTCTTACATTTTTTGTGTTTTTGTTGTTTTTTAATATTGTATTTTTAAGAGTCTAACCTCTACTCGAGATTTTTAATCTTTGTTGTTCAGTATTGGAAATCAATTTTGGACATTTAAGACTTCAACCTTCAGTACCCATTTTTACCCAGGAGTGTGATTACTGGTTTGATCACTCTCTCCCCCTTTTGACTCTCCTTTTTCTCCCCCAGATTACCTCTATTTCCTCCCTCCCCCTTCTCTTCTCAATCTAAATCTGTGAATCTCTGTGGGTGTTCTGGGCTGTGGAGAACACTTAGGGAACAGAGTACTGCCTAGATCTGTCTATCTTCTCTGAATCCCCTGTTTTCTCCTCCTGCTCACCTCTATCTCCTTCCTCCCTCTCCTCTTCTTCATGTAACTCTGTGAACCTCTCTGGGTGATGCTCACTGTGGAGAATCCTTTCACCATTAACCTAGAAGTTTGATTATCAGTGCTGTATGGATGGAGAAGTCTTGAGGCTACTGGAAGAATAAGACTGAAATCCAGACGCAAGAGGCTGAAGCCCAAAACCTGAGAACACCAGAGAACTCCTGACTACAGGATACATTAATTAATAAGAGATCACCCAAAAGCCTCCATACCTACACTGAAACCAACCACCACCCAAGAGCCAGTAAGTTCCAGAGCAAGACATACCATGCAAATTCTCCAGCAATGCAGGAACATAGCCCCGAGTGTCAATATACAGGCTGCCCAAAGTCACACCAAACCCATAGACCCATCTCAAACCTCACCACTGGACACTCCATTGCACTCCAGAGAGAAGAAATCCAGCTCCATCCACCAGAACACCGACGCAAGCTTCCCTAACCAGCAAACCTCGACAAGTGAAATATCCAGCCCCACACACTGGGAGAAACCTCCCCAATAAAAAGGAACCACAGACTACCAGAATACAGAAGGGCCACCCCAAACACAGCAATCTAAATAAGATGAAAAGGCAGAGAAATACCCAGCAGGTAAAGGAATATGAAAAATTCCCACCAAGCCAAACAACAGAGGAGGAGATAGGGAATCAACCTGAAAAAGAATTTAGAATAATGATAATAAAAATGATCCAAAATCTTGAAAACAAAATAAAGTTACAGATAAATAACCTGGAGACAAGGATTGAGAAGATGCAAGAAATGTTTAACAAGGACCTAGAAGAAATAATAAAAGAGTCAATTAAAAACGAATAATGCAATAAATGAGATCAAAAACACTCTGGAGAGAACCAGCAGTAGAATAATGGAGGCAGAAGATAGGATAAGTGAGGTAGAAGATAAAATAGTGGAAATAAATGAAGCAGAGAGGAAAAAAGAAAGAGGAATTAAAAGAAATGAGGACACCCTCAGGGACCTCTTGGACAATGTGAAACGCCCCAACATTCGAATCATAGGAGTCCCAGAAGAAGAAGACAAAAAGAAAGGCCATGAGAAAATACTCGAGGAGATAATAGCTGAAAACTTCCCTAAAATGGGGAAGGAATTAATGACACAGGTTCAAGAAACCCAGAGAGTCCCAAAGAGGATAAAGCCAAGGCGAAACACCCCAAGACACATATGAGTCAAATGAACAAAGATCAAACACAAAGAACAAATATTAAAAGCAGCAAGGGAGAAACAACAAGTAACACACAAGGGGATTCCCATAAGGATAACAGCTGATCTATCAATAGAAACTCTTCAGGCTAGAAAAGGAATTGCAGGACATACTTAAAGTAATGAAAGAGAATAACCTATAACCCAGATTACTGAACCCAGCAAGGATCTCATTCAGATATGAAGGAGAATTCAAAAGCTTTACAGACAAGCAAAAGTTGAGAGAATTCAGCACCACCAAACCAGCTCTTCAACAAATGCTAAAGAATCTTCTCTAGACAGGAATCACAGAAAGGTTGGACGAACTCAAACCCAAAACAACAAAGTAAATGGCAACGGGACCATACCTATCAATAATTACCTTAAATGGAAATGGGTTGAATACCCCAACGAAAAGACAAAGACTGACTGAATGGATACAAAAGCAAGACCCCTATATATGCTGTCTACAAGAGACCCACCTCAAAACAAGGGACACATACAGACTGAAAGTGAAGGGCTGGAAACAAATATTTCACACAAATGGAGACCAAAAGAAAGCAGGAGTCGCAATACTCATATCAGATAAAATAGACTTTAAAATAAAGGCTGTGAAAAGAGACAAAGAAGGACACTACATAATGATCAAAGGATCAATCCAAGAAGAAGATATAACAATTATAAATATATATGCACCCAACATAGGAGCACCGCAGTATGTAAGGCAAATGCTAACAAGAATGAAAGGGGAAGTTAACAATAACACAATAATTGTGGGAGACTTTAATACCCCATTCACACCTATGGATAGATCAACTAAACAGAAAATTAACAAGGAAACACAAACTTTAAATGACACAATGGTCCAGCTAGACCTAATTGATATCTGTAGGACATTTCACCCCAAAACAATCAATTTCACCTTTTTCTCAAGTGCACACGGAACCTTCTCCAAAATAGATCACATCCTGGGCCATAAATCTAGCCTTGGGAAATTCAAAAAAATTGAAATCATTCCAGTCATCTTTTCTGACCACAATGCAGTAAGATTAGATCTCAATTACAGGGAAAAAACTATTAAAAGTGCAAACATATGGAGGCTAACTTACACGTTTCTGATTAACCAAGAAATCAGAGAAGAAATCAATAAAGAAATCAAAATATGCATAGAAATGAATGAAAATGAAAACACAACAACCCAAAACCTATGGGACACTGTAAAAGCAGTGCTAAGGAGAAGGTTCATAGCAATACAGGCTTACCTCAAGAAACAAGAAGAAAGTCAAACAAATAACCTAACTCTACACCTAAAGCAACGAGAGAAGGAAGAAATGAAGAACCCCAGGGTTAGTAGAAGGAAAGAAATCGTAAAAATTAGGGCAGAAATAAATGCAAAAGAAACAAATGAGACCATAGCAAAAACCAACAAAGCTAAAAGCTGGTTTTTTGAAAAGGTAAATAAAATTGACAAACCATTAGCCAGACTCGTCAAGAAACAAAGGGAGAAGAACCAAATCAACAAAATTAGAAATGAAAATGGAGAGATCACAACAGACAACACTGAAATACAAAGGATCATAAGAGACTACTACCAGCAGCTCTATGCCAATAAAATGGGCAACTTGGAAGAAATGGACAAATTCTTAGAAAAGTATAACTTTCCAAAACTGAACCAGGAAGAAATAGAAAATCTTAACAGCCCCATCACAAGCACGGCAATCGAAACTATAATCAGAAATCTTCCAGCAAACAAAAGCCCAGGATCAGATGGCTTCACAGCTGAATTCTACCAAAAATTGAGAGAAGAGCTAACACCTATCTTACTCAAATGCTTCCAGAAAATTGCAGAAGAAGGCAAACTTCCAAACTCATTCTTTGAGGCCACCATCACCCTAATACCAAAAGCAGACAAAGATGCCACAAAAAAAGAAAACTACAGGCCAATATCAGTGATGAACATATATGCAAAAATCCTTAACAAAATTCTAGCAAAGAGAATCCAACAACATATTAAAAATATCATACATCATGACCAAGTGGGCTTTATCCCAGGAATGCAAGGATTCTTTAATATCCACAAATCAATCAATGTAATACACCACATTAACAAATTGAAAGATATAAACCATATGATTATCTCAAATAGATGCAGAAAAAGCCTTTGACAAACTTCAAATTCCATTTATGATAAAAAACTCTCCAGAAAGCAGGAATAGAGGGTACTTAACTCAGCATAATAAAAGCTATACATGACAAACCCACAGCAAACATTGTCCTCAATGGTGAAAAATTGAAAGCATTTCCCCTGAAATCAGGAACAAGACAAGGGTGCCCACTCTCACCTCTACTATTCAACATAGTTTTGGAAGTGTTGGCCCCAGCAATCAGAGCAGAAAAAGAAATAAAATTAATCCAGATAGGAAAAGAAGAAGTAAAACTCTCACTGTTTGCAGACAACATGTTCCTCTTCATAGAAAGCCCTAAAGACTGTACCAGAAAATTACTAGAGCTGATCAATGAATATACTAAAGTTGCAGGATATAAAATTAACACACAGAAATCCCTTGCATTCCTATACACTAACAATGAGAAAAACAGAAAGAGAAATTAAGGAAACAATACCATTCACCATTGCAACAAACAGAATAAAATACTTTGGAGTTTATCTACCTAAAGAAATGAAAGACCTATACATAGAAAACTACAAAACACTGATGAAAGAAATCAAAGAGGACACAAATAGATGGAGAAATATACTGTGTTAATGGATGGGAAGAATCAATATTTTGAAAATGACTATACTACCCAAGCAATCTATAGATTCAATGCAATCCCTATCAAGCTACCAATGGTATTTTTCACAGAACTAGAACAAATAATTTCACAATCTGTTTATGGAAATACAAAAAAACCTCGATAGCCAAAGCAATCTTGAGAAAGAATAATGGAACTGGAGGAATCAACCTGCCTGACTTCAGGCTCTACTATAAAACCACAGTCATCAAGACAGTATGGTACTGGCACAAAGACAGAAATATAGATCAACGGAACAGAATAGAAAGCCGAGAGATAAATCCACGAACCTATGGACACCTTATCTTCGACAAAGGAGGCAAGGATATACAATGGAAAAAAGACAACCTCTTTAACAAGTGGTGCTGGGAAAACTGGTCAACCACTTGTAAAAGAATGAAACTAGAACACTCTCTAACATCATACACAAAAATAAACCCAAAATGGATTAAAGATCTAAATGTAAGACCAGAAACTATAAAATTCCTAGAGGACAACATAGGCAAAGCACTCTCCGACATGAATCACAGCAGGATCCTCTATGACCCACCTCCCAGAATATTGGAAATAAAAGCAAAACTAAACAAATGGGACCTAATGAAACTTAAAAGCTTTTGCACAACAAAGGAAACTATATGCAAGGTGAAAAGACAGCCCTCAGATTGGGAGAAAATAATAGCAAATGAAGCAACAGACAAAGGATTAATCTCAAAAATATACAAGCAACTCCTGCAGCTCAATTCTAGAAAAATAAATAAGCCAATCAAAAAAATGGGCCAAAGAACTAAACAGACATTTCCCCAAAGAAAACATACAGATGGCTAACAAACACATGAAAAGATGCTCAACATCACTCATTATCAGAGAAATGCTAATCCAAACCACAATGAGGTACCATTACATGCCAGTCAGGATGGCTGCTATCCAAAATTCTATAAGCAAAAAATGCTGGAGAGGGTGTGGAGAGAAGGGAACCCTCTTCCACTGTTGGTGGGAATGCAAACTAGTACGGCCGCTATGGAGAACAGTGTGGATATTTCTTAAAAAACTGGAAATAGCACTGCTATAGGACCCAGCAATCCCACTCCTGGGCATACACACCGAGGAAACCAGATCTGAAAGAGACACGTGCACCCCAATGTTCATCGCAGCACTGTTTATAATAGCCAAGACATGGAAGCAACCTAGATGCCCATCAGCAGACGAATGGATAAGGAAGCTGTGGTACATATACACCATGGAATATTACTCAGCCATTAAAAAGAATTCATTTGAATCAGTTCTAATGAGATGGATGAAACTGGAGCCCCTTATACAGAGTGAAGTAAGCCAGAAAGATAAAGACCAATACAGTATACTAACTCATATATATGGAATTTAAAAAGATGGCAACTATACCCTATATGCAAGACAGAAAAAGAGACACAGATGTATCAAACAGACTTTTGGACTCAATGGGAGAAGGCAAGGGTGGGATTTTCTGAGAGAATAGCATTGAAACAAGTATACTATCAAGGGTGAAACAGATCACCAGCCCAGGTTAGATGCATGAGACAAGTGCTCAGGGCTGGTGCACTGGGAAGACCCAGAGGGATGGGATGGGGAGGGAGGCGGGAGAGGGGATCGGGATGGGGAACACATGTAAATCCATGGCTGATTCATGTCAATGTATGTCAAAAACCACTACAATATTGTAAAGTAATTAGCCTGCAACTAATAAAAATAAATGAAAAAAAATCCTTATATTTGCAAGTGTTTCATTTATTATACAATGTATTCTGATACCTTGGCCTAGTAATACTCATTTAATTCCTATATGAGGAAAAAAATATCCTGAGATGAAATATCACTGAACATTTGGTTTATATGAAGAAACAGAATGGTCCTGGTGGGAACTAAAATATCTTTCACTGATACCTTCATAAAGAGTGAGATAATGTTATGTGACCAGTTAGTTTCCTAGTGGGTCTTTTAGGATGCCTAAGTCAAGAGATATCTTTAGTGATAGCAAGTTTGGCCTTGGAGTACAAAATGAAGCAGAGGAACGGCTAACAGAGTTTTGCCAAGAGAACACACTGCTCATAGCAAACAGCCTCTTCGAACAACACAAGAAATGACTCTACACATGGACGTCACCAGATGGTCAATACCAAAATCAGATTTATTATATTCTTTGCAGCCAAAGATGAAGAAGCTCTATACAGTCAGCAAAAACAAGACCATGAGCTGACTGTGACTCAGATCATGAAGTGCTCCTTGTAAAATTCAGACTTCAATTGAAGAAAGTAGGGACAAACGAGATCATTCAGGAATGAAAGTGAAAGTGAAAGTCACTCAGTTGTGTCCAACTCTTTGTGACCCCATCAGAATACTGCAGTGGATTGCCTTTCCCTTCTCCAGGGGATCTTCCCAACCCAGGGATTGATCCCAGGTCTTCCGCATTGCAGGTGAATTCTTTACCAACTGAGCCAGAGGGATGCCCAAGAATAATGGAGTGGGAATGGAGAAGCCTATTCCTTCTCCATCAGATGTTCCTGCCCTGGGAATCAAATCAGAGTCTCCTGCATTGCAGGCGAATTGTTTACCAACTGAGCTATCAGGGAAGCCCAACCATTCAGGTATGGCCTAAATCAAATCCCTTAGATTTACACAGTGGAAGTGACAAACAGATTCAAGGGATTAGATCTGATAGTGTGCTTGAAGAACTATGAACAGAGGTTCGTGACATTGTACAGGAGGCAGTAATGAAGACCATCACCAAGAAAAAGAAATGCAACAAGGCAAAAGAGTTGTCTGACGAGGCCTTACAATAGCTGAGAAAAAAAGAGAAGTGAAAGGCTAAGGAGAAAAGGGAATGTATACCCATCTGAATGCAGAGCTCCTAAGAATAGCACAGAGAGATAAGAAAACCTTCCTCAGCGATCAATGGACTGAGGAATAGAGGAAAACAATAGAATGGGAAAGACTAGAGATCTCCTCAAGAAAATCAGAGATACCAAGGGAACATTACATGCAAAGATGGGCACAGAAAAGGACAGAAATTGTATGGACCTAACAGAAGCAAAAGATATTAAGAAAATGTGGCAAGAATACACAGAAGAACTAAACAAAAAAGATCTTCATGAACCAGATGACCAGGACGGTGTGATCACTCACCTAGAGTCAGACATCCTCTAATGTGAAGTCAAGTGGGCCTTAGGAAGCATCACCATGAACCAAGCTAGTGGAGGTGATGGAATTCCAGTTGAGCGATTTCAAATCCTAAAAGATGATGCTGTGAAAGTGATGCACTCAATATGCCAGCAAATCTGGAAAAGTCGCCAGTGGCTACAGGACTTGAAAAAGTAATTTTTCTTTCCAATCCCAAGGAAAGGCAATGCCAAAGAAAATGTTCAAACTACCACACAATTGTACTCATCTCACACATTAGCAAAGTAATGCTCAAAATTCTCTAAGCGAGGCTTCAACAGTATTTGAACCAAGACCTTCCAGGTGTTCAAGCTGGATTTAGAAAAGGCAGAGGAACCAGAGATCAAATTGCCAACATTTGTTGGCTCATCAAAAAAGCAAGAGAGTTCCAGAAAAATATCTACTTCTGCGTCATTGACTACACTAAAGTCTTTGACTATGTAGATGACAACAAACTGTGGAAAATTCTTCAAGAGATGGGTAGACCACCTGACCTGCCTCCTAAGAAATCTGTATGCAGGTCAGGAAACAACAGAATCAGACATGAAACAATGGACTGGCTGAAAATTGGGGAAGGAGTACGTCAAGGCTGTGTATTGGCACCCTTTTTATTTAACTTCTATGCAGAGTACCTCACGTGAAATTGCGGGCTGGGTGAAGCACAAGCTGGAATCAAGATTTCTGGGAGAAATATCAATAACCTCAGGTATGCAGATAACACCACCCTTAAGGCAGAAATAGAGAGGAGCTGAAGAGCCTATTGTTGAAATTGCAAGAGGAGAATGAAAAAGCTGGCTTAAAACTCAGCATTAAATAAACGAAGATCATGGGATCTGGTCCCATCACTTCATGGCAAATAGATGGAGAAACAATGGAAACATTGAGAAACTTTATTGTCTTTGGCTCCAAAATCACTGCAGATGTTGACTGCAGCCATGAATTTCAAAGATGCTTGCTCCTTGGAAGAAAATGTATGGCCAACCTAGACACCATATTAGAAAGCAGAGACATTACTTTGCTGACAAAGGTCTGTTTAGTCAAAGCTATCATTTTTCCAGTAGTCATGTATGGATGTGAGAGTGGGACCATAAAGAAAGCTAAGCACTGAAGTGTTGATGCTTTTGAACTGTGGTGTTGGAGAAGACTCTTGAGAGTCCCATGGACTGCAAACAGACCAAACCAATCATTTCTGAAGGAAATCAGTCCTAAATATTCATTGGAAGGACTGATGCTGAAGCTGAAGCTGAAATTCTTTGGCCACCTTATGCGAAGACCTGACTCATTGGAAGAAACCCTAATGCTGGGAAATATTGAAGGCGGGAGGAGAAGGGAAGGACAGAGGATGAGATGGTTGGATGGCATTACTGACTTGATGGATATGAATGTGAGCAAGCTCAGGGAGTTGGTGATGGACAGGGAAGCCTGGCATGCTACAGTCCATGGGGTCGCAAAGTGTTGGACACAACTGAGCAACTGAACTGAACTGAATTGGAGTTTAGCAGTCTTAATTTGCATGCTAGGTGTGTAGTTATGTGTGTGTGTGTGTGCATGCATGCATATGTTTTCTATATTTATACAGTTTTAACAGATGTTTGGTTCCGTTAATAACCTTTGACTGAAGTGTGATTTCTGGTTACTAGTGCAAGTGAAAGTCACTGAGTCGTGTTTGACTCTTTGCACCCCATGGACCGTAACCTGCTGGCTCCTCTGTTCATGGAATTCTTCAGGCAAGAATTCTGGATTTGTTAGTCCTTCCCTTCTCCAGGGTATCTTTTCAACCCAGGGATTTAACAAGGTTTCCCGCATTGCGGGTGGATTCTTTACCATCTGAGCTACCCGTTTGACCACCTCTTCCATTTCCCCTTCCCCCACTCCCCACCCCTCCTTCTCCTACCTCTGGTAACCACTAGTCAGATCTCTTTTTCAGTGAGCTTGGTTTTTTGTTTTTGTTTTCTTTAGATTCCACATATAAGTGAAATAATAGAGTATTTGACTTTCTCTGTGTTATTTCCAGTTCTCACTGCCCAATTCTCTTTATCTGAGAAACTGACTGAATCAGTTGTAGACAATAACTATTGTGTTATAGGAATTCAAAGTTTGAGATAAAGTGCATTCATAGCACAGAGGAACTTTCAAAATTTCGGTGAGATAGGGCTCTGTTACTAGTATCCAGCTGAGCTACTCACTGAAAAATAAATTTCTCAAAGTATTGTTTGGAGTCTTGTTTTGAATATTTGTTCCCAAATACCACAATTGATGTTCCTAAACCTCATTTCAATTCCGTGTATTTAAAGGCAATATACTGAGGCATTCAATATACAGGAAAGAGGACTGGGTTGAGAATTTAGAGACCTGGGTTGAAGTCTAATCATTAATCCATTATTCTCCCAAATACTTACTCTTTCTAGATTCCAGTTTCTTAAATTCCAATATGTGAAAATTGAATCTATTTTTCATGGTTTAATTTAGTCAGTTTCTCAGACAAAGAGAATTGGGCAGTGAGAATTGAAAATGAGGCAGCAAAAGACACATATTTTATTATCTCACTTTATGTGGAATCTTAAAAAAAGAGAAAAGACAAAGCCAAAATACCAAGGTCTTTGGAAAAGGGCTCAGACTAGTGTTTACCAGAGGTAGGGGAAGGAGGGGTGGGGAATCAGAGCTATGTGGTCAAAAGGTACAAACTTCCAGTTATAAGATAAGTAAGTACTAGGGATGTAATGTACAACATGCCTATAGCTGCCACTGCTGTATGATATATAGGAAAGGTGTTAAGATAGTAAATTCTAAGTATTCCCATCACGAGGAGCAATTATTTTCCTTTCTTTTCTTCTTTCTTTTGTTTTTGTTGTATGTATATGAGGAGATGTATGTTAGCTGGACCTCTTGTGGTAATCATTTCTTGAGATATATAAATCAAACCATCATTCTGCATGTCTTAAGCTTATACAGGGATGTATGTCAATTATTTTTCAATAAAACTGGAAAAGGAAGAAAAGAAAGAAAATAATGTCTGAAACAGAGTGTCACATTGGCAACCATAAATTAAAGAGGAGGGGTTGAGTGGGGCTACAGTTAGGACCAATAATGCTGAGATAAATTCCAAAGTCAAGCTCGGATTAACCGTCTCCCAAAATATTCATTCAAAACCAGTAAGTTACAATAGAGTGTTGAGCAAAAGAAGACAATTCCAAAAGATTCAGAGCAGAGCCACAGTAAAGTCATACCCAGCTTGGGGATCAAAGCCATAAGGTAGTAGCAGATGTGTGTGACATTGATTTTAACGTGCTAAATTATATTTATACCTTGGATCTCTAAAAGTTGATACTCAATTGTTTTGATATCTTTGTTTATAATACATGTGAGATGCATGACCTCAATTATCTTTTGTTTCCTAGTTTTATGAATGAGAATATAATCACAACAAATTTTTTTAAAACACCAGGAAAAATGCTTGCTCAGAAAAATACAGTACATACATAAACAAAAAGATGTAGCATGTTACTAGCACTTAGCAAACAACAAATTCTTAGCATCTTTCCTACTTAAGTTCGTAACTGAAGATGGTCAGATTGACCACTTTGGGTGTGAAAGGAAAAAATAAAGACACATATACTTTTCAATTCACCTGCTAGGTGTGTTCACTGTATGCTCCCTTATATATGCGAGGCCTGGGCCTGGGTGACTGCAAGTACAGTTGTCAGGGTTTTTAACAAACTGGAGAACCATTTGTTTCTGCACAGCACATTACCTTTACATAGGAGCAATCAGCGGAAAACGTCAAGTAGCCAAGCATTCTGTATTACACACCACCACCGTCACAGTTAACCATCATTGCCCAACTGTTGTACAGCTGTGTCTACTGCACAAAAATACATGCAACTAGAAATATGTTTGATAAATAATTCTTTAAAACTTTATTTTCACCTTAAATTTCTCTGTATCAACACAGATCCAGATTACCATTTAAATCCCAAGGTAAATAACACGTGTACATACACTTAAAGTAACTTTAAGTAGGTCTTTATTTTTCAAAGAATGTTGGCAATGAAGAATCAATCACTAGACAGTCTTTGACTTCTCAAAAAGAAAAGGCTACACACATTTTTTTAAGTCTAGAGGCCACAAATTAGATAACAACCTGTTCACTTTCAAAGAAAATGCAGTATATAAAGATAAATGAAACTTTACCTCAAATATTGAAACCAATAACAAAGTTGTTCATCTCACTAACTTAAAAGATATGTGAATAAAAGAAACAAAAAACCATTATAAAATGAAGTGTACCGCTTGAGGCAAAATTTGAAACAAGTAAAAAGTTACACAATGTATTAAAGAACAACCTTTTCAACAGGTAGTGGCTAATTTCAAAGACTGTCTGATCAACTGGGATGTTGTTCCTCTCCCCCCTCTCCCCGCTGACCCCTCATTCCCTACCAAGCCCCCAGTTTTCAGGTTGTTCGTTCATTACTTATTCTAATATGACACCGCGCCTTCCTCTTCTGGAAACCTGGAGGGATTTTTTTTGATTGTCCTCAGGACCTGTACTTTCTTCCTGGTGGAAGGCTTCTGAATCTAGACCTAGACGTGGTTGCTGAGAAAGATCTGGACTCTGAGGATGATGGAGAACTGTCACAGGAGCGAGATGGAGACTTGGAGCGGCTGAAGCGAGATCGGGCCTGACATGGCGATCGGCTCCTGGTGCTGGACCTGCGGCAGCGACGAAGCCTCAGGCTGTGGCTCTGGCCTTCTTGACCCTGGGGAGGAGTTTCCTGGCGGCGGCCTTGGTGGAAATCTAGGAGGCGACCGTGGCGTGCCATCTGCACCCACAGCTCACGGCCATCCAGCATGACCCCGTCTAGGGCGTCCATGGCCTCCTCGGCGTGGTGCTTGTCGTAGAAGCGGACGAAGGCAAAGCCGCGGGACTCTAGAGTGAAGCGGTCCCGGGGGATGTACACATCGCCGACAGGCCCGTACCTCTCGAAGATGCGCCTTAGGGTGCGGCGTGAGATGCGGTCAGTCAGGTTGTCCACCTTGAGGGAGATCAAGTCGCCCACGTTGGGAGGAGGGCGGCTGTAACTCATGACCTTTGCGAGCTAAGCGGGGAGCCCCCGCGAACTGAATTCTGAGCCAGCTGCAGTCTGCGAAGGCTGCGAGGACGACGCAGGCACTCTTAAGGTTGCCTTGGCTTTGTTCAGCCTGAAGACTCTGCCTCTCTGCGTCAGTTGACCTCAGCCGGTGGCTGCTTAGAGACCCCCGAATGTGGAACCGTCGCTCTGCGCGGATGGTCTCCAGAGCTACGACTGCTGGAGGAACAGTTTTGTACCAGTTTTCCTTTTTTTAAAGTGAAAGTTCATGACTATAACATCATTTTATGGCTTTTCCGGTATATGTCTAAACACCCAGTTTTAATTATGGGCAAAAGTATATACGTATGGATGTAATTATGTGACCAAGTACATGGCAGTGCTGATTCATGTATGCTAAAACCATTTGTTGCCTTTGGAGACAGAAACAATTTCAAAACAGATCATGAACAGATAGGTTGAGTCAGTAACACTAACAGGCAGGAGAACATGAGAGCCACCTAGAGGGTATGAGCTGTAATCGGAAATGCAGTATGAGATCTCTTATTCTGCTTGAAAAAAATAAAAAATAAAAGTCAAAGTTATGACCTGTCATTCCAAATTACATAATTGAATATAACTCAGATTACTAACATTTACTGTTTTCTTATTCATTAACTAGATATATTTTTGATGGGGTAAGTTCATTTGATATGACTTGCATTTTAAAAATGCTTTTAGAATTAATAATTATATTTCATCAGATTGTTGGCAAGGCATCTTTCCTCATGAATCATGTCTTTCAGGATCTAATAAATGAGTTTGATAGCAATGGGTGTAGAAAATAGTATTTTGTTAATTATTTCTCACTTTCAGTGAGCATTATATACTCTTTACAAGTGTGTAGGAGAGGAAAATTTCCCCCTCTATCCCTCTTGAGTTCTTTTGGCTGGATTGATAAGAAAATTCGCATAAAGCAGTTTAACAGGAGACAAAGGAACACTTCAATTCTTGTGCACCGAAGTCTCACAGAAATGGCACCTAAGAAGTAGCCAAAGCAGGCAACTTTTATACTTTTTATGTAAACAGTAAATTTATGAGGAATTGACAGGACAAAGAATTTAGGCTTTGGGTTCCTAATTAGTGAGAACTTTAAACAGTGTGGACTTGGGGTAGTCAATTAAAGAAGTAACAAATTTTGTGTATACAGGCTTCTCAGCGCAGAACTCGCCCTCTCTGGTGATAAGAGTGTCCTTCAGCCTCTAGATGCAGGGAGAGATTCATCTCCTGCTTTCAGAGAGAGAAAGAGAAAGGTCTTAAGGGTCCCTTTTGTATTGGCTGTTTCTTAAGTAAATATAATTTAAAATAATCCATATGCTATTGAGGCACATGGGGCCCTGGGCCCCAACAAAAGTCACTGCATCTTCTGCACGTTATTGATTCCTATGTATGTGCCCTGGTTATTCACTACTGCATAGCAACCTACATCAAAATTTAGTGGCTAAAATTTTTATCATTATTTTATCTCATAATTCTAAGACACTGAAATCCAGGCAGTAGACTGTAGGACTCGTTTCTTCATTTTATCCACTGAATTAGCTAGGGTGACTGGGATGGCTCTCTTGGAACTACTGGGTGTTGGCTGGTTCCCATCCCCCAGCCCCCCAGCCCCTTTTTCAGAGCCTCTCCGTGTAGTCTGGCAAATTTCTACTCTAGTTAGATTTCTTAGATAATAGTCAGATTTATAAGAGACCATAGCAGAAGCATCAGTCCTCTTAAAGTCTAGGACCACGCCAATATATAGTATCAGTTCTGCATCTTTTCCAGGAATATTCCCATACTCTGGAAAAGATAGTCTCTCCTGCTCTTTACAAACACCCTTGGGCAACCCTTTTTCATACCTTTTATAGCAGAGTGTTGAATTGTGGATTTACTTGTCTTAATCTTCTTTAACTGTGAGAAAATTGAGTACAGGGACTGAATCTTCCAATGCTGAATGTTCCTGTGCCACACACAAAATAATCAGTTGAAATGTAGCTTAAAAAAATAAGTATTTTGTATATATTGTAAGTGTTCGATACGTTTGTATGTCAAATACATGAAATAATCAAAGCTAATAAATATGACTGGAAAAAATGTCAAGGAGGCTTTATAGGTGAGTAGAGAGGTAATTTTAGGAAAGAAATCATGATTTAAGATGTTTACAGTTCCTTTGAAGTAGTATATTTTGAGGCATGCTATAGAAGCAAAGGCAGTTAAAAACTTTAAAAATTTGTGAAGTCTGTATTCATTAGTTCATCAGCTAAAATAAGCTAGTATCACTGGAGCTGCTCATCTTTTAAAATTTTGTCTTAAATGTAAACTTGTTGAAATATGTTTGAAACTAATTTTTTTTAATCTTTTCCATTCTCTTGGGATTAAACATGGTGATTTACCACTAAGAACTTCAAGATGTATTAATAAATTTGAGAGAGAATGTAGCTCAGACTTTGCATGGAGATGCATTTTAACAGCACAATCACTCAAAAGTAATTTTTAACATGATTCAAATTGTAAGCATTACCCATAAAAAAAAACATTGAAAATAATTTAATGAAAAGTTGAACATTCTGAAAGTTCCATCCTCCTACTCATTTTACTTGTACCTCACAATGGTGCAGAATTTCTAATGTAAAAATCCTCAATTATAGTCAGAATTTTTTGGCTTTTCTATTTTTCTTTACAAACCCTCAATTATTTTCTTTTGAAGATAGTCTTCATGTCTTTTCCCCTAAGCATTTCAATTATATTTCAGAAAAGGAAGAGATAAAATAAACTGGATCAGAAATAATACAAGTTTGGGGACAAGTTTGAAAAGTGGGAACATCTCTAAATTTATTCTTTGTCATGTCTTATAAAATACTTTGATGATTTTATGCCTTATTTTGGCCTTATCTACTGAATTATAACTTCACTGAAGACAGACTTTGGATCCTTTCATAGCTTCCACCTTCATAGTCATGGAGAAAACAGCCAATTCATTGGGCATAGTAAAGAGTTGAGATTCTTCAAGGCCTTCCCATCCCTAAGAACTGGATATTTGGCAAACTAAGATTAAAGCTGGCCATGTATTTAGTAAATAAAGTGTTATTAGAACATAGCCAAGTCCATTGATTTAGTATTGTGCAAGACTGCTTTCTAGGGCAGAATTGACTAGTTGCCACAGGGATCATACGGCTGGCAAACCTAAACTATTTACTATCTGGCCCTTTAAGAAAAGTTTAACATCCCTTGCCTTAGAAATCAAAATCCAAACATCCCAGCTTGTTTCAAAAGATTTTTGTCATCTTTGCCCAGTATCTAATCCTTCCTTACCATTTTGAGGATAATCTCTACTTTGTGTGGTCTTTCTAATGAGAAGAACACAGCTCAGACCTGATTAAAGCTTCTTACCTAAAAGATTGAATATGGAGCAAAATGCTGCAGTGATTAGAGATGGTTAGAATTATTTCACAACAGTTATATTGGTAGTATCCTGTACCTGGGCTTCTCAGGTGGTGCTAGTACTAAAGAACTCGCCTGACAATGCAGGAGGCATAAGAGACTCAAGTTCAATCCCTGGGTCAGGAAGATCTCCTGGAGAAGCGCATGGCAACCCACTCCAGTATTCTTGCCTGGAGAATCCCATGGACAGAGGAACCTGGTGGGCTATAGTCCACAGGGTTGCAAAGAGTCAGAGATGACTGAGTGACTTAGCATGCACGCATACATCCTGTACATAGTCTGTAGCATTCTGACCAAATTGTTCCTGTTAAAGGAATGCTAACTTCCTATTCTGTGATCTGGCAAAATATTTTGTTTCTTCAACAACCCCATAGCAGTACTATGAGTGTCACCAAACCAAACTTGGGTTTACTTGCCTCTGTGCAGTAAAGTCAATCTACTGATACTGGGTTGTAATGAAAGAAAGTGCAACATTTATCGTAAGGCCCGTAAAAGGAGTCTAGACAGCTAGTGCTCAAAAAGCATCATGTCCCTGATGGGTTTCAGCAAAGCAGTTTTAAAGGCAAGATGAAGGAGGGAAGTTCCAGGGTATGTAATCAACTTGTGCACGATTCTCTGATTGGTTAATGGTGAAGTAACAGTCCTTGTCACAGGGGTTACCATCATCAGTCCTTTGGCTCCAGTATGCCTGGGGGCTATGTGCTCACGGTCATGAAGTAGTTCACGGTCATGAAGTCTTCCGCTCGGTGGGAGTTTTAACATCTGTAAAACAGCTCAGAATATGTGCATCAGATACTGTCATCTAGGTACTTCAGAGACAAGCTGAAATAGAAGACATGGGGAAGGGGTCTGTCCCAGGAAGGCCCCCTAGGGTTCTCCTCAATTACATGCACCCTGATGTTCTTCCAAAATCCTCTTGAAGTTAAGGACAGACAGATTTGGTTTCCATTGTTTACTACCCAAAGCATCCTAACATATATACTTGGCATAAAAATGCTCCATTAATTTCATACCTGCTCAGAGGTCTTGCTCAGGGCTGTACAGAACTCCAGCTTGTGCCATTCACATTGACATCATCATTATGAATGGTATCCATTGGAGTTGTGCAGGGTCTAAACTTCATAGTTGTAAAAGGCTGCACTGCTTTGTATCGGCTCATTTTTCAGCTTCTCTTCAGTTGGCTTACATCTGCACTCTGCAAAAGAGTCAGTTCTAACTACTTTTGCTATCCCGAGGAATCATGGTATCACTTGGTCTTTTTGTGATCACTTTGTTCCCAATGCCAAATGCAGACTCTTCAGTTTGTTCATCTGACAAATTCATATTTATTTTTTAATGCTCTTCTCAGATATCACCTTTACTATAAAACTTTCCTTGTCACATCTTTTTCCTGCCACTGACCCTAGGCATTCATAGTAAATGGCTTTATCAGATGTAAACATAATACTTTGTATACATTTCTGATATCAATGCATTTCATGATGATTTTATGTTAGTCTTCTGTACTAACCTATGTGCTTTTTGAGCAAGCATATTTGTCTAATTGTGGTCTAGTTGAGGAAAATCCTAGCACAGAGCAGATGCTTAAAGGACTATCTCTTTGTGGACTTTTTCGTGTATCCATTAATACTCGTAATTCATTGTATGTACCAGATCATTTAATATTTAGAGCTTTCAGTTGCACATTATCATATATATCCAGATGCAGCAATATTTACTTCTTTCTATCAATTGGCAATGTCAACTAAAAAAAAAATCTCAGCATAGTAAGGGGAAACCTCACTTGAAAGAAAAGGTCAGTGTGAGGAGGGTCTACTGCAATTGGGGGAGAACTATTGCAGTAGGGAGAATGCCATAACCATAAGATCTGCAAGCCTCTCAAGGTTAATAAAAAGTGATTTTTCTTCTGTTGAGAGGAAGTAGCAAGGGTATTAAGGGTAGGGAGTGGGAAAATGGGGTAAAAGAGTAGTTTGATTAAATAGTAGATCAGAGAATATTTTACCCTAAAGTCAGCCTATTCTAGTCATAATTCTGGAGTCAGGAGGAAGGAGTGAAACTTTAACGTTTGGCTAATAAGCAGTTTGTTCCAATAAGAATAAACACTTCAGCTGATAATTTATGAGACAAAAAAATGGCAATTTGGAATATTTGTCTGGCCCTGCCATAGGTAAGCAAGAGGAGACATCTGTGAGTCTTATTTAAGTCATATGGGGAAGGGTCGTGCTTGTGCTTGTTCTCAGCAGTGTCTGACTCTTTGTGACCGCATGGACTATAGCCCACCAGGCTCCTCTGTCCATGGGATTTCCCAGGCAAGAATACTGGAGTGGATTGCCATTTCCTCCTCCAGGGGAATCTTCCAAAACCCAGCGACCCAGTGATTGAACCACTGAGCCACCTGGGAAGCCCATGGGGAAGGGTGGTTCTTACCAATAAACTGTTTTCTACAACACAAAAGGCAGAGAGATACCTTAACTTTTGCTGTTTTCCAGGATTAGAGGGCTCAGGTAAAATTCAACATTGTCACTAATAATAGTTTTCAGTGTTGAAGGAGAAAAGCAGACTTTCTTTTCCAGTAGTCATCACACAGCCAATAAATGTATCCACTTGTTAAATTTAGTTGCTTTTTATCTTAGAGAGTTTCCCCAGGGAATTTTTTACAAAGAACCAAATATTACTTTCCTACCTAAATCAAGAATGTGGACTAAGTATCAGAGACTTATCGGATTTCTTTCAAGCTAAAGTCACCTTCATTCACTTGATAAGACTATAGAGGGCATAGTTATACTGGAACAAAGCTTGAGTGAAAGACAGAAATTTATTAAACAAAATACACCTGCTAAGACCCAAATGTGTGCTGTCAGTGATTCATATCTGCCTTTCAGAACAAAGATTTTTTTAAAATATCTTTTAAAAAGAGAATTTTCTTTTTTGTCATTTGGTTTCTTTTTAATTGATCCTAACCACATTTCATGTGGGAAAAATGTGTTTGAAGAGAGAATTACAAATGAGTTCAGCATTATTGTTATAGTCTGCATATTAAAATATTACTGTAAGCTAAGGCAAGGAAGTTAAAGATAGTAGATTAAGAGAAAACTTCTGGGGAATTGAACAAGCAGTATTAAAAATAAATGATAGGGTTCTATTACTCTGTTGGAAGTAGCATATAGTAGTGGAACATCTAAGGAATTAGGCTATTGGTAAGCTATTTGAAGTATAGATTTTTTCAAAACTAAGTACAATTTTCTCTAATCATCAGCTAATTTGTGGTGTCAAAATCCCTTAGTGTCCTTGATGCAGTTACCACCAAAAGGAAGCATGCCCTTCTTCCTAATAGTCTACTCCTCGCCTTCCTTGTACACTGAGAGGTGTAAAACAAGTGGCATACATGCACTATTAATGTTTTTTTTTCACCCTGCTTTCATTCCACATTCCAACAAGATGTTTTCAAGATCAATAATGGATTTATAATTTCCAAATTCAAAGGTTTTTCTTCTGTCTCATTTATTTTAAAATGTCCATTGCTTTTGATTTTTTGCTGCTTACAGTTGACTTTTCCCTTGAACTGTGTTGACTGTATGCTACCTGTTACTCTTTTTACAGATTTGGCAAAAGAGTTTTTTATTTTGAGTGTTTCTTTTTAATTTTTCCCATTCCATCATTTTGGGAATTTACCATACTTCTGTATTTTGTGTGCTGGTTCTCCTCTGTATGACTATTTATTCAATTTTATGGTTCCAACTAAAACCTGCCATTGGATTGGATATTACCTCAGTGGGGAAGGGTGTCTTTGTACTTTACTCTCAATGAAGTGCTAAGCTTTATATTGCTAATTGCCTTCTGAATATTCTCAAATGGATGTCTTGCTATTCCTTCTAAGATAGCTATTCAAAATCATTTTTCTTTCCAAACCTAGTTCCCTTTTCTGATTTTCTCATTCTTCTAACTCTGCCATAGCCTTTAGATATAAAAAAAATGAATTTTTTAACTTACACTCCACAGGCTCATTGCTACCCTCCTAGGCCAGAGCTTTAAGCCAAAGTAGCTAGTCTCTGGGCCCACTAGAATGTCCAAGAGGGCAGAATTTACTGTATGCTTTGTTAATGTAGCCTAATCACAATGGATGGGCTTTCCAGGTGGCTCAGTGGCTAAAGAATCTGCCTGCAATGAAGGAGACACAGGAGATGAGGGTTCCATCCCTGGGTCAGGTAGATCCCCAGGAGGAAGAAATGGCAACTCACTCCAGTATTTTTGCCTGGAGAATCCCATGGACAGAGGAGTTTGGTGGGTTACAGTCCATGGGGTCGCAAAGAGTTGGACACAACTAAGGTGACTGAACACAATCACAAAGGATGGTAACTGGCTCAGTTAATCAGTTCAGTTGCTTAGTTGTGCCTGACTTTTTGTGACTCCATGGGTTGCAGCACCCTAGGCTTCCCTGTCCCATCACCAACTCCCAGAGTTTGCTCAGACTCATGTCTATCAAGTCGGTGATGTCATCCAATCATCTCGTACTCTGTCGTCCCCTTTTCCTCCTGCCTTCAGTCTTTCTCAGCATCAGAGTCTTTTCCAATGAGTCAGTTCTTCGCAGCAGGTGGCCAAGGGATTTCAGTTTGAGCTTCAGCATCAGTCCTTCCAGTGAATATTCAGGACTGATTTCATTTAGGGTGGACTGGTTGGATCTCCTTGCAGTCGAAGGGACTATCAAGGGTCTTCTCCAACACCACAGTACAAATGCATCAATTCTTCAGTGCTCAGATTTCTTTATGGTCTAACTCTCACATCCATACTTGACTGTTGGAAAAACCATAGCTTTGAGTAGATGGACCTGTGTCAGCAAAGTAATGTCTCTGCTTTTTAATATGTTGTCTAGGTTGCTCATAGCCTTTCTTCCAAGGAGCAAGCCTCTTTTAATTTCATGGCTGCAATCACCATCTGCAGTGGTTTTGGAGCCCAAAAAAATAAAGTCTGTCACAGTTTCCATTGTTTCCCCATCTATTTGCCATGAAGTGATGGGACCAGATGCCATGATCTTAGTTTTCTGAATGTTGAGTTTTAAGCCAACTTTTTCAATCTCCTCTTTCACTTTCATCAAGAGGCTTTTTAGTTCTTCTTTGCTTTCTGCCATAAGGGTGGTGTCATCTGCATACCTGAGGTTATTGATATTTCTCCTGGCAGTCTTGAATCCACGTTGTGTTTCATCCAGCCCAGCATTTCTCATGATGTATTCTGCATATAAGTTAAATAGGCACGATGACAATATACAGTCTTGATGTACTCCTTTCCTGATTTGGAACCAGTCTATTGTTCCATGTCCAGTTCTAACTGTTGCTTCTTGACCTACATACAGATTTCTCAGGTGGCAGGTAAAGTGGTCTGATATTCCTGTCTCTTTAAGTTTTTTCCATAGTTTGTTGTCATCCATACAGTCAAAGTCTTTGGCATAGTCAATAAAGATGTTTTTCTGGAACTCTTGCTTTTGTGATGATCCAACAGATGTTAGCAATTTGATCTCTGGTTCCTCTGCCTTTTCTAAATCCAGCTTGAACATCTGGAAATTTTTGGTTCACATCCTGTTGAAGACTCGCTTGGAGAATTTTGAGCATTACTTTGCTAGCATGTGAGATGAGTGCAATTGTGTGGTAGTTTGAATATTCTTTAGCATTGCTTTTCTTTGGGATTAGAATGAAAAATGACCTTTTCCCATCCTGTGGCCACTGCTGAGTTTTCCAAATTTGCTGGCATATTGAGTGCACCACTTTAACAACATCATTTAGGAATTGAAATTGCTCAACTGGGATTCCATCACCTCCACTAGCTTTGTTCATAGTGATGCTTCCTAAGGCCCACTTGACTTCACACTCCAGGATATCTGGCTCTAGGTGAGTGATCACACCATTGTGGTTATCTGGTTTATGAAGATCTTTTTTGTATAGTTCTTCTGTGTATTCTTGCCACCTCTTCTTTATATCTTCTGCTTCTGGTAGGTCCATACAGTTTCTGTCCTTTATTGTGCCCATCTTTGCATGAAATGTTCCCTTGGTATCTCTAATTTTCTTGAAGAGATCTCTAGTCTTTTAAAATATTTGTTAATACATGAATGAACCCAAATATTTAAAGTTAATTCTGCTATTACTTATTTTATCTTAATTGCAAGATAGGTATTTTTAAATACCACTTTTGTATTACTACTTTTTTTTTATCAGAAACTTCATTTGGTCTACTGTGTCTCTCTTTTTTTTGACTTAAGATCATCCATTTTTCTATTCTAATGATCTCCTAAGAAAGAGAGTTAATGTTATAAGACTGAACATACTGGGGTTAAACAGCCTGAGTTTGATTATAATTTTTTCATTTACTAATTGAGATATTAATTTAATTTTTCTATGCTTTGATTTTTACATCTATAAAATTGAGCTAATGATCATTGGCTTGTTGTTATGATTAAATAAGTTTGCACTCTTAAGCACTCAAACAGTGCCTGGTATTTAGTAAATGCTCAATATGCATTATTATTATTATTGTATCAGCCACTACATTTCAAAATATTCTTGATGCATAAGTCAGGGATATCTAAATGTTTAATAAAACATATTTCATCTTTCAAACAAAATTTTCATATAATCACAATAAATTTATGAAATACAAAATCAGTGCTGTTTTGATTATTTGTACCTTCTTTTCTCTCATAAACTCATAAGTCCCCTTCACAAAGTTCCCAAACTCAAAGAATTACAATTTAAAAACTACTGGTCTCAGTAACTTTTGATTGACTAAGTATTTATTGATTGACTAAATCATGTTGAAAAATCATTAGATTATAGAAAGAGCAAACATTTTTATAATTCATCTATTATTTTGCCTGTCTCAAATGAGGATATTCTAAGTCAAGGAAGTTATATTTGAAGACAGTTTTCATATCTTTTAGTAAATTAATTTAGATCAAAGGAATAAGCTTTTTCATAAATAATAAATCAGGGATAAGTTTGAATTAAAGTTATATTTAAGGAATCAAAGCATTGTGTTATTATAATCATCATATATAGAATAGATTATCTGCCCTTTGAGCATTTGTAGATGACTTAAACATTATTAGTTTCTGAATGAAACCTATAAGATGTAAAAAACATTTTCTCAATAATATTAATAGTATTTACCCTTTTACTTTCAACTCTTTAAGCTTAGTGAAATTTTAGACTTAACTGATATTCCCATTTCTAGCAAAAAGATATCTATTTATCTCTAGTGCTTAACTGGAAATTTTTAAGAAAATGTTAGTTGATGTTATTAAAAGAAAGTGAAAGTGTTAGTGGCTCAGTTGTGTTGTACCCTTTGCAACCCCATGAACTGTAGCCCACCAAGCTCCTTTGTCCATGAGATTTCCCAGGCAAGAATACTGGAGTGCACTGCCATCTCCTTCTCCAATTAAAAGAAAGGTGTCATCTAAAATTATACTGTCTTATTCTTAGGAAGAATTTCCTGAGTAATCCAATGAACATCTCACAAAGATTCATGTACTCTTAAAGGGGTTGAGGGGAACATATTCATGAGATATTTTAGTCCCTTCATTTTACAAATGAGAAGAATATGAGCCGGCTCAGTTAAGCAATTTACCAAAGATAAATGGTTGCACATTAAATATTAAGAAGTATTAAAATCTCTGTTCTCAATCCAGTGCTCTTTCCACCATTTGGAAAATTAATCATACAGTCATAATCATCAAAATATTTTTTTCCTGTGTCCCAAAATAGAACAGAATGCCATGTTTTAGAATCCAGATGACATGTCAACTTAAAAAGCAGCATAAAAAACAATTTTAAATTAAACTTTTGGATTAAGCAGATGATGAATGCTTGATTGGCAGTGGCTTGTACTGGAATAGAAAGTAGTTCAATAAGCAGAAATATTTCAGTCATCTGTTTTCCTGAATTTCAATAAACAGAGGTGTTCTAAGAAGGATTGAGAAATAGAAGGAAAGTCTTTCCCCAATCTGTGGCTGTCTTTATTGAACTCATTTTCTTTTTTCTTTACCCTTTCAGATGCCTCTTACCTCTGTTCTGTCCTTCTACTAAAATTTTTTGGAAATTTATATCAGACTTTTTTGTACTGAAATGTAAATGGCTTACAAGCCTTAAAGTACTGCCTCTACCTAGGAAGTGTAATGAGTGAAATTTAAGAGAGGCAAAGAAAGGTAAAGTTATAGAATGACTATCTAAATGTGAGATTTCAAGCATCAGTGAGGAAGAGAGTAGTGTTAGGGGAAGTACAATGACTGAAACCGCCCACCCTGGCCAGGCACCATAGTAATCATTTGCATGAGTTGTTTTATGACAGGAGGTCCTGGTAAGGAGCACAGAACTAATAAGCCACCACCAACCGGAAGAGTTCAGAAAAGATCAAAAGGAGACACCACATGTCCGACCACCTCCCAGAATCCTTCTCTCTTGCATCCATCTTGGCTGAACAAGGTGTGCACCACCAGGAAGGACTCTGAGTCAGAATGACTGGCTAAAGACAACCCGGAAACTAACCCCCATCACCATAAAACCTGAGACTGCGAGCCACGCGACAGAGCAGTTCTCCTGGGTTACCTTACCTACTGCTCTCTACCCGGATGCCCTCTCCCAATAAAATCTCTTGCTTTGTCAGCACATGTGTCTCCTCGGACAATTCATTTCCGAGTGTTAGAAAAGAGCCCAGTTTCAGGCCCTGGAAGGGGTCCCCCTTCCTGCAACATTAGCAGTTTAAAATTGTAGGAGAACAGACTTCCGAGTACTTTTAAAATCATTGTCAATTTCCACAAAGAAACAAAAAACAAACAAGGAAAAAAATGATAATTATAATAGCCAAACACAAAATAAAAACAAAAAAAAACCCTCAAATTAATGGGACTCAAATATGTTTAAACTGAGATTAATATGTGGAGTATTGATTTCCTTAATAAGCTGAAGCCCTCAGTCCATGAATATAATTTAATTTAGATAATTTTTCTCAGTGATGTTTCACAATTTTATATACAGAAATCTTCATATCTCTCATTAGATTTATTTTTATGTGTTTTACTTTTTAGATATTACCATCAAAAGCATCATTTTCTTAATACCATTTCCTATTTGCTGTTTGTCTGTACAAATATAACTCATTTTTTAAATATAATAAAATACTGACTTGTATTCAGCAACCTTGTTATGTAATCTTATGCAAGTGGCTTACCTGTAGAATTTGCTTCACATTCCATAATGATTAAAAGATCAATTCTCTAAAGCAATATAATAAATCTAAGATTTCATACAGACAATAATGTTTCTAAAAATTCATATAGCAAAAATTAACAGGAAAAGAATAAATATGTAAATTCACAATCATTGTGGAAAATTTTAACACAACTCTCTAAGTAGTCCAGGGAAGATTTTTAACACAAATATCAAACTTGATCAATTTGAAATATATAAAACACTCTACTCAACAATGAAAGAAATCATACTTTTAACAAGTATATATAGACTGTATTACAAAATTCATTATATGGTTGTATATAAAAGAAATCTCAACATATTCAAAGACTGAAATGCAATAAAATACACTTTTTGACCATTGAGATGTTGAATTAGAAATCAATAACAAAAATTATTTGAAAATATATCCAAATGTTCAGGAGTAAAGCATTTTGTTTAAATGATCACAAAGAAGAAATCACAGTGAACATGAGAAAAGGAAAATTTTAGCTATATTTTTCTGGTTTATTATATATGTATGTTCTCTAACACCATCACAATTTCCCCTACAAGCATATGCACTAGCAGAATTTATATTCTATATATCTAGTTTACTTTAGGGTCTGGTAAGGCCAATGGCAGATGTTCACTAAATGGTAATTGGGTGTATCAGGCAGAACTCTTAGTTTTAAGCAACATGATATGACTTTGATAACTGAAAAAAATAATCTATTTATTTTAATTGGAGGCTAATTACTTTGCAATATTATAGTGGTTTTTGCCATACATTCACATGAATTAGCCATGGGTGTACATGTGTCCCCCATCCTGAACCCCCCTCCCACATCCCTCCCCATCCCATCCCTGACTTTGATAACTTTAAAAAATGAATTTATTTTAATGATATGGGGTAGCTCACAGAATGGTTTGGAGAGCCAGAGAACCCATGGGTCTAAACTATTAGCCAGGAGAAATGTCTAAACTTAGTTCTTGGTCTGATCTGGTGCCACTACTGCTGGATTACTTGATTACTCTGCAGATTGTAATGCTGAGTTCACAAACACAAAGCGTTAGATGCTGCTAAAAAGCGGATGTTGCTTCTACTTCATTTGTGTGACCAGAATAGATTCTGCAATTGCTGTTTTTCTTTCTCTCAGTGGCAGCTTTTAATTGCAAATCTGGGGCATATGCATCCAAATGATAGAATTCCATTTCTGTGCTACTGCCCTAGTTTCAGAGGAGGCTGAGAATGCAAGTACTTGGGATCTTCAGCTTTTATAGTGAAAGATGGATTTGCCTCATAAAGTGGGCGATTCCTAAAACATATGGAATGGACAAGGTTCAAGCAATTTATCTATGACTTTCAGGCACACATGGGTCTTGCCAAGACACTTAGGTTAAACTCTATTTACTGATCTGTAGGGTCTCTGAGCATGATGTCATCAAAATAGAGGTTAAGTGTGATGCCAGAAGGTCAAGGTTGCTATGAGCTAGGCTGTGATATAGAATGAAAACGTTGAGACAGTATACTGAGATTAATACCACTGCCTTATGAATTGCAAGCAAATTGTTCTCATGTTCTAAACTTTTCAGAGTAATGGAATAAAACCATGTGCCTAATCAATAGCTATTGATTACTTAGAAAGCAAAGCAGGTGCCTTAGAATGTTATTGATTTGTTCTAGTGAAGAGACCACATATAGAACAATGACCTCAATTTGCTGTCTCTAGCTAGTCAAATTTATAACAGTCCTCTGTTTTACTCCTGAATACTCTGACTTTCACACTAGACAAACTGAAATTTTAAAAAGGAATATGACAGAAATCACCAACCCTGAATCTTTAAAACCTTCAATAGTGAAACTAAATTCTGTGATTCTCTTTAGGGATTTAATCCTGCTTTTGACATATTACAATAAATAGAAAGACATTTACTTATGCTTCATTGACTACTCTAAAGCCTTAGACTGTGTGGATCACAAAAAGCTGTGGAAGATGGCAGTAACTGACCACCTTACTTGTCTTCTGAGAAACCTGTATGTGGGTCAAGAAGCAACAGTTAGAACTGGACATGGAACAACTGATTGGTTCAAAATTGGGAAAGGAATATGATAAGACTGTATATTGTCACCCTGTTTATTTAGCTTCTATGCAGAGTACATCATTCGAAATGCTGGGCTGGATGAATCACAAGCTAGAATCAAGCTTGCCAGGAGAAATATCAATAACCTCAGATGACACCACCCTTATGGCAGAAAGTGAAGAGGAACTAAAGCGCCTCTTGATGAAGGTAAAAGAGGAGAATGAAAAAGTAGGCTTAAAACTCAACATTCAAAAAACTAAGATCATGGCATCCAGTCCTATCATGTCATGGGAAATAGAAGGGGAAAACATGAAAACAGTGACAGATTTTATTTTCTTGGGCTTCAAAATCACTGCAAATGGTGATTGTAGCATGAAATTAAAATATGCTTGCTCCTTGGAGGGAAAGCTATGACAAACTTAAACAGAATATTCAAAAGCAGAGAGATCACTTTGCCAACAAAGATCCATCTAGTCAAAGCTATGATTTTTCCTGTAGTCATGAATGGACATGAGAATTGGACCATAAAAAAGACTGAATGGTGAAGAATTTATGCTTTTGAATTGTGGTGCTGAAGAAGACTCTGAATTGTGGTGCTGAAGAGTCCCTTGGACTACAAGGAGATCAAATCAGTCAATCCTAAAGGAAATCAACCCTGAATACTCATTGGAAGGACTGTTGCTGAAGCTGATGCTCCAATACTTTGGCCACCTGATGTGAAGAGCCAACTCATTGGAAAAGACCACGATGCTGGGAAAGACTGAAGGCATGAGAAGAAGAGGGCAGCAGAGGATGAGCTGGTTAATAGCATCATCAACTCAATTAACATGAATTTGAGTAAACTCCCAAAGATAGTGGAGAACAAAGGAGCCTGGCATGCTATAATCCATGGGGTTGCAAGGAGTCGGACATGACTTAATGACTGAACAATAACAATAATAACAACAACAACAGCAACAATAAATAGAGAAAGCTCTTGGAACTTTTAGTGGACTCTCCCTAATAAACTATGACAAAACCCACTGGGAAAAAAAAAAAAAAAAAATATTGCATAAAAAAAAAAAAAAAAAAAATATTATTCCCTGAGACATGAAGCCAAGATGTCATTCTGCTTGTGGCTGAGTATACTACTTTAACAATATACTAAGAAACTAATGAAATATTTATGGAATTTTGGGGTTCCTACTAGTACTATTGGGAGACAGACTTAAACCACCATTTATCATCTCATCTTCATGTCTTCGCCTTGACCAGTGGACGATAGTGATACTGCAGGTATCAAAGTCAGTACAGTGAATGCTGAAGAGGTTTGGATGGGAAAAACTGACTTCCATTTTCTAGAAAACTCTTCTGAGCTAAGTCATTACATGTCTCCAATTATGGTGAAAAAAATTGTTAATATATTGTAAGATTAACTCATTTTCCTTAGAAAAGTGGCAAGTCAGACTTGGAGATTCAGCTATTCCTTATTAGAATCTACCATTATATTCTCATCCCACTATGAAGAAGTCCAGTTCTTTTTTGTTCAATGACCCATTTCAAGATGCAAATTAAACTGTCATAATAAAACAGCTTTCAAAATTAAATGTTCAGTTGTATGGATACCAAGGGGGAAAATAGGGGGTGGAATGGATTGGGATATACACACACATATATGCTATATATAAAATAGATAACTAATAAGAACTGACTTTATTGCACAGGAAACTCTATTCAATGCTCTGTGGTGACCTGAATGGGAAGTAAATCATGGAAAATCTAGGGATATGTGTATGTATGTGGCTGATGCACTTTTCTGTACAGTAGACATTAACACAACATTGTAAAGCAAATAAGAAAGTGAAAGTGAAAGTGTTAGTCACTCAGTTGTGTCCGACTCTTTGTGACCCTATGGACTGTAGCCCACCAGGTTCCTCTGTCCATGGAATTCTTCAGGCAAGAATGCTGGAGTGGGTTGCCATTTCCTTCTCCAGGGAATCTTCCCAACAGAGGGACTGAACCCAGGTCTCCCACATTGCAGGCAGACTCTTTACCGACTTAGTCACCAAGGAAGACTTAAAATGAAAGCTGCTCAGTCCTGTCTGCCTCTTTGTGACTCCATGGACTATACAGTCCAGGGAGTTCTCCAGGCCAGAATACTGGAGTGGGTAGCTTTTTCCCTTCTCCAGCAGATCTTCCCAACCCAGGAATCAAACTGGGGTCTCCTGCATTGCAGGTGGATTCTTTACCAACTGAGCTATCAGGGAAGCCCCTAAAGCAAATATACTCCAATAAAAATTAATAAAAAAGTTATCGCTGTTTACTTGGGAATTTGGTAGATGCATTATATATTATATATTAATGTAACACTAATAACAGCAAATAAGAGCCCCAGAGAATATCACATGATGTGTTAATAGCTATTACCTCCATGTAAATCATTTTATATTAAATATTAACATTTTTATTAGAAAAATTAAATGTGTAGTGTTATTTTACTCAACCTGTGGATATAAGAAATAAGACAGTTACCACATTCACAGTAAGTGAATGATATTTTGGCATTGCCTTGAGCGAAGAATTTAAGAGTTGAACATTACTTTCTAATTACATTGGTATACCTAAGTGTTTTTATTTTTAATTAATTTATTAGTTTATTAAAATAAATTTTATAAGTTATAAAGTGTGTGATGCAGTAGTATTAACCATATGGACTATGTTATACAGCATATCTTTAGAACTTAATCATCTTATGTAACTGAAACCGTATAACTGTTAAACAACTCCACATTTTCCTTTCCCCTCATTCCCTGGCAACTAATATCATTCTACTGTTTGTTTCTATGAGTTTGACTGTTTTAAGTATCTTATATAAATGAAATCATGTGGTAGTTGTTCTTCTGTGACTGTATTATTTCACTCAGCCTAAAGTTTTCCAGGTGTATATATGTCATTGCACATAGCAAATTTTCTTCCTTTTTAAGGCTGAACAATATTCCATTGTATGTGTATACCACATACTATATATATATGTATTATAAATATACCATACTATCTTGATGACTGTAGCTTTGTAGTATAATCTGAAGTTAGGAAGGTTGATTCCTCCAGGTCCATTCTTCTTTCTCAAGACTGCTTTGGCTATTTGGGGTCATTTGTATTTCCATATGAATTGTGAATTTTTTTGTTCTACTTCTGTGAAAAATGCCATTGGTAATTTGAAAGGGATCACACTGAATCTGTAGATTGTGTTTGGTAGTATAGTCATTTTCACAGTATTGATTCTTCCTACCCAGGAACATGGAATATCTCTCTGTTTATGTCATCTTTGATTTCTTTCATTAGTATCTTATAATTTTCTGTGTACAGTTCTTTTGTCCCTTAGGTAAGTTTATACCTAGATATTTAGTTCTTTTTGTTGCAATGGTGAATGGGATTGATTCCTTCATTTCTCTTTCTGATTTTTCATTGTTAGTATATAGAAATGTGAATGATTTCTGTGTATTGATTTTGTATCCTGCAACTTTGCTAAATTCACTGTTTAGCTCTAGTAATTTTCTCATACTATCTTTAGGATTTTCTGTATACAGTATTGTGTCATCTACAAACAGTGAGAGCTTTACTTCTTTTCTGATCTGGATTGCTTTTTTTTAAAATTTTTCTTCTTTGATTGCTGTAGCTAGGACTTCTAGAAGTATGTTGAATAACAGTGGTGAAAGTGGACACCCTTGTCTTGTGCCTGATCTTAGAGGGAATGCTTTCAGCTTTTAACCATTGAAAATATTGTTTTCTGTAGGCTTATCATGTATGGTCTTTACTCTGTTGAGGTAGATTCCTTCTATGCCCATTTTTTTAAAGTGATCTCTTCTGATATCAAGTTTTATGTTAGAGCAATCATGACTTGCTATGCTGTGCTTAGTCGCTCAGTCATGCCAGACTCTTTGTAATGCCATAGACTGTAGCCTGCCAGGCTGCTCAGTCCATGGGGATTCTCCAGGCGAGAATACAAGAGTAGGTTGCCATGCCCTCCTCCAGGGGATCTTCCCAACCCAGGGATTGAACCCAGGTCTCCTGCACTGCAGGTGGATTCTTTACTGTCTGAGCCACCAGGGAAGCCCTGGTGCCCTTCAGTGCCAATCAGGCTAGATAAAATATGACAATTTCCCCTGTATCTTCAATGACCTGTTGTCTCTGATCTCTTCTGATATTAATTTTTATATTAGAGCAACCATGACTTACTCTGGCTTAATGAAATACAAAATAAACTATTAAAAATATATTGGGCAGTTTATGAAATCTCTAAAAGATTCAAGAGCCAAGATTGGTGTTTAAAAGTTTGAAATTATGCCTAGGAATTATGCTGTAGAATTAGTCCAGGGAACAACCTAGTGCTAGAGTCACAGGCCAGAGAGGCTGTAGCTGGAACTACAAATATCAATGATAGGGGATGCTAGATACAATAATGTGAATCAATAGAATGTTTGTTCTGGATATTGAAAACAATTTGTGCTTCCCATTTCCAGAATATATTCTGAGAAGTCTTTTCTTCCTGTCAATAGCTTCTTGTCCAATCTCCAGAAAGTATATAACTGATCAGCAGAGCTAAGGTCATATGCTAGCCTATAAGTTTAAGTAATGCTCAGAGATTTAAGTAGCTGGCATTTTCAGTCTCTATAATGTGAGACAGAGACAGATTCTTTTCTCATAAGATCAGGATTTCCATAATTTTATATGTGTTCATACACTGGACAAAAATGATAAGTAGAACTCTCAGAGTTTATTCATGAATAAAAACCACATAAATCATAGTTTTCTTTACAGTAATATTTTGGAAACAAGCATAAGGAAGTTTTATACACAGTGTGTGTGTGTTTATAAATTCTGACTTTATATAAAGTAGGCCTTTGTTATTTAGTGTTGCTATTCTGATGTAAAATAGGGATTCTTTTAGTTACAAAGAGGAAAATGAAAACATTTTTTCTTAACTAGCTAAATGAAATATGAACATGATATTTAACATCATCTCTGATGCAAACTCAAAATTATACTTCTTCTCAGTCAGTGCTATTGTCAGTCCTTGGCTTTATTAATTATTAATGGGAAATATGTATCCAAGACATTACTGCAAATAAATATTTTAGAATATGTCTGGCTCCTCTTGGTACAGTGAAAACATTTTTATAATATAAAATGTAAGAACACATATTTTTCTAGCATAAGTTCTATTGCATATTCTTACATATTAAAACCATATATAATTACTGTTAAGTGAAAAGCCTGGATTAGATGAGTAAATTGTTACAGAGTCAGTGGTAAGAAAACTATTATATTGTTTTGTTTAGCACAGTAACTCAGTTTATATATAGGATATAAAGTCCCTTTTGAGGGACTTTTCATCTAGCTAATAAGTGGGCTAATTAAAAATAGGAAGACAATATGAAGAGTGGCACCATGGTGTTTTTAGAATCAGAGGTATATGAATTGAAAATATTCAATGATAATTTTTGAGATCCTACCATAGTCATGTATATGGATTTTACATTTTCTCTAAGAATTTCCTTTTTGTCATCTAAAAAATATGAAACATTTAACTAATGAAGTTTTTGACAACAAAACTAATCTTAAAGGCAAGACACAAAAAGGTGAAAACTTTCCAAGTAACTTTACTATGCTTCAGAACAAAACTCAGTAATATTTATAGAAATAGAAAAATATTCATCACCTTTACAAGGCAAAATTAATAATTTATGGCATCCAACCAAAGATTACCAGGCATACAAAGAGACAGGAAAAGATGAGCTATAAAAAAATAATTGCTTGTAAATGACCCAAAACTGGCACAGATGCTAGAATTAGAAGATAAGGAAACCGAAATAGCTTTTATAATAATATCATATATGTTAAAAAAGTTATGCAGAAATATAGAAGGTACACAAAATAATCAAATTTAACTTCTAGAGATGAAAGCTACAGTGATTCAGATTAAAACAAATGAACAAACAAATCATTGTATGGGGTTATATCTGGCAGAAGAAAGAGTGTTTTTGGGTAAGAAATGATAAAAACACCAACCCTCCAGTTCACTGTCATTCTCAAAGAGCTTAAAAGAGAACTCAGTTTGGTGGAACAGTAGACCAGAGAATAAGTTAGAGGGGAATACTTTTGGCAGTGACAAAGCTAAGACATGGCTTCTACTTTGTGGGGGTCTTCCACTGTAAAAGAGGCAAGCATGAGGATGAACCATGAACTCTTCCCATGCTGAAGTTCACTCTGTAGTGAACCCCATCCCATGTTATTAGAGGCCAGTGATATCAGAGGGAGAAAACTAAGATCATACCCTGACTGCCAATGGGAAGTTAGTTGTGCCTGTAGTCAGAGAAGTAGGCTCTCCCCTTCCCCTCCTTTTTCCTTTTTAACTCTAAAATCTGAGTTATAATCAAACAGAACAGGAATTTAGAGGAAAACATTTGGGAAGCTTTTTGGCTACTTGGAGTTGTTGCTTTAAACACATATCCCTCCAAAAAAATAATAACATAATAATAACAGTACATGAAGTGTCTGTTGTTGTTGTTTAGTTGCTAAGTCATGTCCAACTCTTTGCAACCCCATGGATTGCAGCCCACCAGGCTCCTCTGTCCATGGGATTTTCCAGGCAAGAATAATGGAGTGGGTTTCCATTTCCTTCTCCAGGGAATCTTCCCAACCCAGGGATCAAATCTTCATCTTCTGCTTGGCAGATGGGTTCTTTACCACTGAGCCACCAGGGAAACCTGAAGTGTCTGTACATTTACTTAAATGAATTATTTAAAAAATTTTGTGGTAAGTTTTGTTCTAGACTGTGAAAGCATTAAATTTCCCTTGTAGCAGTTACTGAAAAAATAATTAAATGTTTTAATTTTTTTACTTTATCAAGATTGAATTTATCAATCAAATCACATATGATTAAACTGGTCTTCCAATGCATATTTTCTAATATACACTTTATAGACACATAGTCTAATAATAAACATGGTATTGTTATCTAAATTATTTTTACTAACATATATGATAGACCATGAGAGGATTTTGGCTCACTTAGCAACTCCCATACTTTTATTTTAATGGAACACATAGTTTAAGTGGAAAATATAGCCTAGTGGACGTAAAAAAAATTATATTTGGAAATGAATAATAATGGAACTGAAGGATTATGTGTAAGTTAGAGACTTTGGGATTTGGCTTATTTGAAGTACAGAGTGCTTAAATTGTGCTTCTGGTTAATAAATTGGCTTTCGATGTTGGAGAAAAGTCTATAATTTCTTCTACTACAGTTTGGTATTTCAAGAGCTACCAAGAAATCAGTGCTTATTGACTTTAGATCTCTCAGAAATTAAGACATAAGAGAAGTCAGATACCATCACTGTGGCAGTAAATTCCCTCTATCCAAAACAGTTTAAAAAATTCCACTTCTCTCATTAGAATACCACAGGGCAATGTCATTATCTTGTCATATTCTTTCTCTTCTGTGTTATGCAGTAAGACAAGATTTTTTCCCTCTAATGCTGACTCCCCTTTTTGGGGGGTCATTTCCCTCTCCTAGAAGAGAGCCTTAGCTTAGTTAGGAAAAGAAAGTTTTTTATTATCAGAACACTAAATAAAAATTATCAGCATTTACAAGAGAAATTTTGACTGTGGATGTTTAACTGAAAGATTCAAACACATTTCCATAGGATCTTCAAGGTACCTGACCTCCCCCAGAGCCTATCTTGCTGAGAAGAAAGATGAAAGGAGTTTATTGACTGCTAATCAAGCCTTGGAAAGTAAAGTGCTAAAGAAGGCTAAAGAAACCAAATTCATGGAAAAGGGGAGAAAAGTTAGGGAGAACCTACAGTGATGCATCTTTGAGCTGAAACCTATATAGACTTTAAATGGAAAAGAGGAAAACACTCAGCACAGATTGCTATCCACACTTCTGTGTTTTGTACTGTAAAATGGACTTTTCTTCTAGTAACAGACACGCTTTCATGCTCTTCCTGACATTACAGTCTACACAAATAAGGATTTAAATACTTGTGGTTTTGTGTGAAATTATTGTAGTCTGACATAACTTATGGCTGTGCCTCCATCTAAGAATAACATAGACATTAGCCAAGAAATACTACTGTCTATCTAAACTATTTACCAGACTGTTGCTGAGGAACAGGAGTCCTCATAGCTTTTGTAAATTGATGTTATGAATACTCTTTCAGCATGGGAATAACTTGAGAAAGTAGTAATCTTGGCCTGGAAGTGTCAAGTTTGGCTGAGTGTCAAGTTTGAGAATGCATGGTTTAACATGAATGCCTATGTTAATACTTACTTTTGGGTTTATTAGGTTCCCATAGGAAAATTTCATGAGCTCTTATCAGGTTATGAAGAAGTTATGTTATCAGGGAAGAAGTTTGGGGAAGGTATTTGTGTATCCAAAGTGGATGATAAAAGGGAAATTAGATTGTTTATGAAGACAGAGGAAAAGGTCCCTGAATGATATGGTAATATTGGTGGGGGCACTGCAGTTGATATAGTATTTGGTTCCAGCTACATTTGAAGCCTGGCTTGAAACTAGTGAAAAGTCAGCCATTGAGTACCTGAGAAGAAGAATGAATTATTTGGGAATTCGTGATTCTCTGCCAATTAGTTCTCAAATAATTCATTGCATAATTAATTGAGAACATGGGAATGGGATAAGGTTTAGGGAAAATAGATACAAATTGTTTAGTGGACAGTATACATTATGATTGATTTAAGAGGTTTTCAAGGGTAATTTCGACTTTACTCCCTTAAGAGATGCTTTCCACTTATTTTAGCACCTAGCAAAGCATCAAAGTAATATTTGACTCCAATTTACGGACACATCTGAATATACAAAATCTCAAGTAACCTAAATTTTGGAAGGCAAGTTTAAAGAGAAATTATAAGGTATGAGTAAAATATTTTCTTTTCAATGAGCTGTGCAAATGGAGAACTACATCTGTAGGACCCTAGAATTTGTAGATATTTTCAGTATGATTGAGCTAGCAAGGGTCAGTTGTTTATAGTACTATAGTAGGAAATCTTATGGTGTCTTAGTATAAAAGTATGTAATCTTATTTAATTGTGATGATATTGATATTTTAAAAGACTAAGAAAATTAGGATGTGTGTGTATGTGTGTGTGTATATTAAAGGACATTGAAGAAACTATTATTCATGAATTTGTTGTTGTTCAGTCGGCAAGTCATGTCTGACACTTTGTGACCCCATGGACTGCAGCACACCAGGCTTCCCTGTCCCTCACCATCTCCTGGAGTTTGCCCAAGTTCAAGTAATTTACTATATCCCAAATTTAGAATTCAGAAGTTGGCATGACATGGATTCAGCACTTTTTTTGGTCTGTGTTAGAGTTAAGGAAGGAGTGAATGTTATTTGATATCTATAAGAAGACTAAACCTAAGGACAATGTATACTTTTTCTTGTGAGATTTTTTTCCTTTGAAAAAATGCTTCAGAGAAATACTAGAGTCTAAAATTTTGGGGAACAGTAGCTATTGATTAGATTATTTGAAAGTGAAGGTATAGTTAAATAATAAAATTGAATCTTGGAGTAAAGGACTCTGATAAAGCAGTTACTTCTCTAAGGGCAAGATCAACTTAAGGAAGTTAACTTGAAAATGTAATTTAACAGGTGTGAGTTTTGACAAACTTCAGTGAATATGTGCACCATGTTGTTTATTGACAAGGGGAAAGAGGATTACTTTTCTCATTAACAAGACCACTTCTTACCAATCTTAAAAAAACTAAAGATATTTGGAAAGTTCAGATGGTATTATAACTGATTCATCCAAGATTGCTCCTACAGTGAAATAAGTGGCTTGGCATTCAGAGTTTATAGTCATTTCTCTTCATTTGAGGTTTCACCTTCTGCTGTTTCAGTTACCCTTGGTCAACTGAAGTTCAAAAATATTAAATGAAAAATTCCAGAAATAAGCAATTCATAAATTTCTAATTAGTGTGATGAAATCTCATATTATCCATCCTACCCACTGGGGCACGAGCCATCCCTTTGTCCAGCGTGCATCACCCCTTAGTCACTTAGTAGCCATCTTGATTATAGAACTGACAGTTGTGGTATCTCAGTGCACATGTTCAAGTCAACCTTATTTTCTTAATAACAGTCCCAAAGCAAAAAAGAAGTGATACTGGAAATTTGTATAGGCTAAAGAGAAGCCATAAAGTGCTTCCTTTAGGTGAAAAGGTGAAAGTTCCTGACTTAATAAGGAAAGAAAAAATCATATGCTGAGGGTTACTAAGGTCTATGGTAAGAATATATCTTCTGTATGTGAAATTGTGAAGAAGAGAAAATAAATTTTTGCTAGTTTTTCTGTCATACCTCAAACTGCAAAAGTTACAGCCATAGTGCATGATAAGTGCTTAATTAATATGGAAAAGGTATTAAATTTATACAATAAGAAATTCTGAGAGAGAGGAAGAGACCACATTCACATAACTTTTATTATAGTATATTGTTATAATTGTTCTATTTTATTATTAGTAGTCTTATTGTGCCTATTTTATAAATTAAACTTTATCATAGGTATGTAAGTAAAGGAAAAAACTATATGTAGTATATATATAGTATACATAGTATATATAGGATTTGATGCTATTCACATTTTCAGGCATCCACTGGGGTCTTTGACTGTATCCCCCAAGGATAAAGGGGCTACTGTATTTTCTAGTGTGCCTCCCTAAGGCAGATGTTAGAAGTTAAAAAAAAAATCCCAGACCATCTTTCAGCTTGGGATCTTGATATGAAAGAAATTCCACAAACTCAATGCATTCATGTGAGACTTGGAAGATGAAAATTAGGGAAGACAGTCATCCCGGTGCTTTGGTTTTTGTGACTAGCAAGCATCACTGTGGAGACACATTCTTCCGTAGCATCATTCTTTTAGCTCACTAGGTGCATGCTTGGGTGCTCAGTCACTCAGTCGTGTCCAACTCTTTGCAACTCTATGAACTGTAGCCCACCAAGCTCCTCTGTCCATGGGATTTCCCAGGCAATAATATTGGAGTGGGTTGCCATTTTCTCCTCCAGGGGATCTCCCTGACCCAATGAGTGAACCTGAATCTCCTGCATTAGCAGGCAGATTTTTTACCACTGTGCCACCTACTTGCAACTAGCAGGTTAGTAAGTCCTGGAGATTTAATGCACAGCATCGTGATTATAGTCAACAATACTGTATTATAAACTTAAAAGTTTCAAAGAGACTAGATTGTAATTGTTCTCACCACAAAAAATAATAATTGTGTGGCATGATAGAAGTGTTAGCTAATGCTACAATTGGTAATTATACTGCAATATATAAATGTATTAAACTAACAAGTGTACACCTTACACTTATACAATGTTATATTGCAGTTATATCTCAACAGAAAATACTATAGCCTGGTGGCTTAAACAACAAGCATTTATTTCTTATGAATCTGAAAGCTGGGAGGTCCATGCTCAAAGTCCTGATCAATTCAGTTTCTGTTGAGCCTACACTGTTGTTCATAAACAGCCATCTTATTACTCACATAAGGGAATAATATAAGGGAAGAGAGAGTTCTTTGGGGTCCCTTTTCAGTTCAGTTCAGTTTCTCAGTCGTGTCTGACTCTTTGCGACCCCATGAATCACAGCATGCCAGGCCTCCCTGTCCATCACCAACTCCCGGAGTTTACTCAAACTCATGCCCATCGAGTCGGTGATGCCATCCAGCCATCTCATCCTCTGTCGTCCCCTTCTCCTCCTGCCCCCAATCCCTCCCAGCATCAGGGTCTTTTCCAATGAGTCAACTCTTCGCATCAGGTGGCCAAAGTATTGGAGTTTCAGCTTCAGCATCAGTCCTTCCAATGAACACCCAGGGCTGATCTCTCTAGGATGGACTGGTTGGATCTCCTTGCAGTTCAAGGGACTCTCAAGAGTCTTCTCCAACACCACAGTTCAAAAGCATCAATTTTTCGGTGCTCAGCTTTCCTCACAGTCCAACTCTCACATCCATACATGACCACTGGAAAAACCATAGACTTGACTAGACAGACCTTTGTTGGCAAAGTAATGTCTCTGCTTTTTAATATGTTATCCAGGTTGGTCATAACTTTCCTTCCAAGGAGTAAGTGTCTTTTAATTTCAGGGCTGAAATCACCATCTGCAGTGATTTTGGAGCCCCAAAAAATAAAGTCAGCTACTGTTTCCACAGTCTCCCCATCTATTTGCCATGAGGTGATGGGACCGGATGCCATGATCTTAGTTTTCCGAATGTTGAGCCTTAAGCCGACTTTCTCATTCTCCTCCTTCACCTTCCTCAGGAGCCTTTCAGTTCCTCTTCACTCAGTCCAATTCTGTTCTCAGTTTGTGCAACTGTCCTGTTATTTGGTCCATTCTCACCACATTGACTTTCTGTCAGTTCTTGGAACATGAAAATTCCAACCTCATTCTCACCTCAGTACCTTTTCAGTTGCTATTTCCCTTGTCTGGATTGTTCTTCATATAGATCTTTATATGGCTGGATCCTACTTATTAAATTTTAATTCAAAGACATATTCCTTAGAGAGATCTTTCCTGATCACATTATCTGTAATATGACTATCCCATCCCCTGATCCATGCTGCTCTATAATGCACATTCTCTTTTGTTAGATTTGTGACTCATAGCACTCTAATTTTTGTTTAATTTATTCATTTATTCTCCCTTTATCTAAACTAGACAATATCAATACTTTCTATAAAAATAGGGTTCATGTCTAAATTGTTCATTGCTCTGTCCTTACTACTCAACAAGTCCACCATGTATGACTGTATATTTATGTACTATACAACTCTAAAGTCACCATTGACATAGATGATAATATTAAGAGTGACATTTGCAATAACTTTAACTGGAGTATAATCTATAAAAATATTGAATTATATGTTGTATAGCTTAAACTAATATTGTAAACCAATTACACTTCAATAAAATCAACTGTATTTCACCTAAATGGGGGAAAATAGGAGTGAGAGAGTGGTGATGACTTGAACAAATGATCACTTATTTCTTGAGTATTTAGAAATGAACAGAGGAATTAACTTGAAACATTTTTGAATGCTTTAATCCATTCTAGTGATCTGCATGACGCAGATCGTGAAGATTCAAAGTAGGGAAGACTGCTTCTGCCAGTTACTTTTTTTTCTCCTATTCTGCAGTGTAAATACTCTTTATGGTGAGTTTACATGGCAGGCGTTTTTAAGCAAGATAAGAATTTTATTATTGTGATGAGTTCCACCTCTCCCACTAAAGAAAACCTGGTAGAATTTACTTTTTCCAGTTGGACTCACTGTTCTCAGACCACATACTGCACCTTTAATGAGTTCCCTTTCCCAGCAAAACTTCCCTTGAGGTATATTTTAACTAGCTTTTACCCATATAAATATGGACTCAATAGCAAGGAAGTTCAGAATCCTCAGCATCAAATAGCTATGCACAAACATCAGGCACTGGCACTGTACATAACCACAATGATTTCACACCAGGAAATGTATTTCTTTTTCCATGGAGCTTTCTAAACTGGTGATTTGCAGCTCTGTTGGAAATATTACTCTTTTCACAATGGGTTAACAACTACATCACTAACATATAATAGAAAGGTTTTTATAGGTCATGGTAGATTACCTTTCTGTCAAACATCCTCAACTATAGATGAAGAATCAAAACAACTGTCTTTTATTCTCTTATAGCCACTGCACTGATCTGACTCTGGCCATATACAGTCTGACTCCAAAAACCCATTTTTTTCTCCTTCTGGTTCATTTAATTCATTTTTCCCATTTATATTTCTCCTTGGTTCTACTTTAACTGCTTGGTTCTTTCTCTTTCTTTTCTTATTTTTTTAAATGATAATTTGGTTAAACTACAGGATTTGTTAGACTGAAGATATTGAGTTTCAACACCAGCATAAAAAAACATTACTCACAGATAAAATTTTGCTAACTTTTTTTTCTTTTCATTTCTAAAGAAGGAAATTTTGATAGGAAAAAACATTTGCCTTTTTAAAGCCCCAGTTTTATTGATCTGGGTTGCAAAACATAGGGAGCAAATGTTAATTTCTTTGGAAACAAGCATATATTTATATATTTCTCTCTGTTAAAATGCTATCTCATTTACCCTACAGAGAAGAAGGTGCATCCTTAGTAGGAATGTCATCTCCATGATGTCTGAAACTTGCCTTGGAGACTTCCAAAGGAGGTGGAAAGGTAGACAGTTTTTTTTTTTTTTTTTAATGTGTGATTTAAAGAACTGTTGGCAGAAATCCCCCCCAGAGTTATTTCAAGGATAAGAAGAGGTAAAACAAACTGTCAAATATATTATACCAAGTAGAGGTCAGTCTATTAAACCAAGTAGAGGTCAGTAGAGGTCTGTCAGAGTAGCATCTGCTCTGTCTGAAGATGCTCATTGCATATTTTAGAAGATACAGAAGTCACTCACCCCCAAAAAAGATACAATGACAATATACTGTTGCTTCAAATTTAGTTTTATGAAATGCAGTCTGAAAACCAATTATGTGCATTTGATGAAAAGCTATGCTTCTGACTATTTGTTATGGGAAGTTTTAAATATATAAAGTTTTAAATATATTTCTGATGGTATCTTTAAAAATGAAGAAATTTAAAATTTTGATGTAGTATGTAATTTTTTATTTTATACTTATTGAAATGCTATTTTAGAAATTCTGGGATGACACATGGTTTTAATTATAAATTGAAAAACAGATAGTATGGATATGTGATTTTGCATGTCATTTTGTGCTCTGGTAGCTTGTGAATATTTTCTGTTTGTACTATTTTCTGTTTGTATTATTGCATGTATGCATTTATTTTACATAAATATATGTACATGATACATAGAGAATATTTATGTGATGCATAGGGAATATTTATGTGATGCATAGGGAATATTTAAATTGTCAGGATTTGTTATTTACCCACAACATTTCCCCTTTCAGCATTCTGGGTACTAGAAATGTTTACTTCTTAAATTGGCACAAGGCTTTTGTTAAGGTGAGGGGTAAATGTGAGGGAAACATAAAGAACATAAAGGATATAAATAATGGCCCAGGCAGACTATTCTCTATGAGGAAGGATGAAATAGAGCAGATGGGTAAGAAGGATGGGAAACAATACAGGAACGGTGAGGACAAGAGAGAAGAGGTAAAAGGAAAGAGCGGACATTATCAGGAATGAGATTTAAGAAAGGGAGTGTATAAAAAAATCTTGGAAGCCTAACTGTGTGCTACGTCCATCTTTAATACAAATCAACATCATCTTCAGTGCTTTCTTGAGGTTGGTTTGTGTTTGCATGCATTATCATACTGAAGCTGTGCTATGTTCAACATCTTAAATTTTCAAGATCCAGATGATTAATCTCCCTATGGACTATACTGTTATAGACATCAGGAGATTTAGCATAGTCAAGTGAGACAAAGTTTGAGTGTACTTCTATCTCTGTGATATAAAAGCAAATTGCTCCATTATCTTTGCTCTTTGATGTGGAGACAACCATTTGCCAAATCAATAGCTGTGTATCAGAAGTTAGAGATATTTTGATTCACTCCAGGAAAAAAAAGCCCATAAAACCCAGAAGCTTTTATTAGAATTAACACCTGATTATCTTATGATAATCAACAGTCATTGTCCATGACTTATTTATCTTGTCAAACAGATTATTTAAATGGAACAGGTGATGGAGATTACCATCTGCATGGTTATTTTGGTCTCTGCAAATACCCCAGATATATGCTATTTTGCTATTTTTGAGTATTGTTTTCGTGTAGGGACAGTTCCATCAGCTTCCACTTTGCCCTTCCTATGTATTTTTTTTAATTGTGGTAAAATGCACATGACATAAATTTACCATCTTAACTATGCTTAGGTGTACCATTCAGGGGGATTAAGTAGAATACATTCATGTTGTTGTGCAATCATCCTTATCTGTCATCTGTAGGACATTTTCATCTTCCCAAACAGAAACTCTGTGCCTATTAAACAATACCTCTCCATTCATCACTGCACTCAACTCCTGACAACCACTATTCTATTTTCAGTCCATATAAATTTGACTATTCTAGTATCTCCTATGACTTTAATCACAGTATTTGTCTTTTTGGTTCTGGATTACTTCATTTGGCATAAGGTCTTCAAGGTTCATCCATATTGTAGTGTGTATCAGGATTTCTTACCTTTTAAGGGTCGTTATTATTCCATTTTATATATATACTACCTTTTGTTTATCCATTCCTCTGTTGATGGACATTTAGGTTGTTTCCAACTTCTGGCTATTGTGAATAATGCTTCTAAGAACATGAGATACAAACATCTGTTCAAGTCCCTGCTTTTAATTTCTTTGGATATATACTCTGAAGTGGAATAGCTAGATCATATGGTAATTCCGTTTAATTTTCTGAGGAACATCCATATGTTTTCCACATATGGGGAAATAAATATAGTGTAGGTCACTGAATCCACCATAGTTCTAATGAGGTGAACTTGTGTCAAGATTCCACATGGCTTCTGTAAGCCCTATTATGACCTGAAGATCACAGTGATATTTTGGGTCCTCAGGTGTCCTAAGGCCAAACTATGGTGGAGGCAATGAAAATAATGGTGACCTCCTTCAAAAGGTCCCATGCACGCACTGCTGCACTCAGTGCCCCCATCCCTACAGCAGGCCACTGCTGACCCACACCTCTGCTGGAGACTCTTGGACACTCACGGGCAAGTCTGGGTCAGTCTCTTGTGGGGTCACTGCTCCTTTCTCCTGGGTCCTGATGCACACAAGGTTCTGTTTGCGCCCTCCAAGAGTCTGTTTCCCCTCTCCAAGAGTCTGTTTCCCCAGTCCTGTGTGAGTTCTGGCAGCTCTATGGGGGCGTTAATGGCGCCCTCCTCCAAGAGGGCTTATGCCATACCCAGGTCTACTGCACCCAGAGCCCCTGACCCTGAAGCAGTCGCACTGCTGACCCATACCTCCTCAGGAGACACTCAAACACAGTTCTGTCTCAGTCTCTGTGGGGTCTCTGGGTCTTGGTGTGCACAAAGTATGTTTGAGCCCTCTGAATGTCTCTGACGGCTATGGGGTTTGATTCTAAATGTGATTTTGCCCCTCCTACTGTCTTGCTTCAACAGTACGGGAACTGTGAACTTCCAGATGTTCAACCTGGATTAGAAAAGGCAGAGGAACCAGAGATCAAATTGCCAACATTCTTATGATCATCAAGAAAAGCAAGAGAGTTCCAGAAAAACATCTACTTCTGCTTTATTGACTATGCCAAAGCCTTTGACTGTGTGGATCACAATAAACTCTGGAAAATTCTTTAAGAGATGGGAATACCAGACCTCCTGACCTGCCTCCTGAGAAATCTGTATGTAGGTCAAGAAGCAATAGTTAGAACTGGACATGGAACAATAGACTGGTTCCAAGTCAGGAAGGAGTATGTCAAGTCTGTATATTAACGCCCTGCTTATTTAACTTATATGCAGAGTACACCATGAGAAGTGCTGGACTAGATGGAGCACAAGCTGGAATCAAGATTGCTGGGAGAAATATCAACAGCCTCAGATATGCAGATGACACCACCCTCATGGCCAAAAGCCAAGAAGAGCTAAAGAGCCTCTTGATGAAAGTGAAAGAGGAGAGTGAAAAAGTTGGCTTAAAACCCAACATTCAGAAAACTGAGATCATGGCATCTGGTCCCATCACCTCATGGCAAATAGTTGGGAAAACAGTGACAGAGTTTATTTTTGGGGACTCTAAAATCACTGCAGATGGTGACTGCAGCCATGAAATTAGAAGACGCTTGCTCCTTGGAAGAAAAGTTATGACCAACCTAGACAGTATATTAAAAAAAACAGACATTACTTTGCCAATAAAGGTCTGTCTAGTCAAAGCTATGGTTTTTCCAGTAGTCATGCATGGATGTGAGAGTTGGACTATAATGAAAACTTAGCACCAAAGAATTGATGCTTTTGAACTGTAGTGTTGGAGAAGACTCTTGAGAGTCCCTTGGACTGCAAGGTGATCCAACCAGTCCAAAGGAAATAGGTCCTGAATATTCATTGGAAGGACTGATACTGAAGCTGAAACTCCAATACTTTGTCCACCTGATGTGAAGAACTGACTCATTTGAAAAGACCCTGATGCTGGGAAACAGCAGGGGATGACAGAGGATGAGATGGTTGGATGGTATCACCAACTCAATGGACATGAGTTTAAGTAATCTCCGGGAGTTGGTGATGGACAGGGAATCCTTGCATGCTGCAGTCCATGGGGTTGCAAAGAGTCGGACACGACTGAGCAACTGAACTGAACAGGTGTGTAAATTCATCTTAATAATCTCTGAAAAATTCTGAGTTTTCTTTCTAAAAAACTTTCTTTCTTTATTTCTTTCTAAACATTCCTCCTGGAAAATTGTTGTAAACCCCTTTGAAGTAGATCTGGAGAAAAAAAAAATCACCGTATATACTTTTGACAGTGTTGAGGGAAAGTTTCTGAAGGTACTGTAGCTATCTGATTTCTGGTTTAGGTCTGAGTGAGGCTATAATTTTCATTCCTGGAAAATAAATGCAAGGTTCTGCTCATTGTGCTTGAACTTTATTTTCATTTATGTAGTTCAGACCTGCTCATCAATGTAATTCCCAGTGTAAATTTGATTAATCAGTTACTGCTGGAAATCACTTAAGGCCAAAACACTGCCACTCTGCCCTGCTGACCTTTATGGTAATTGCATCCACCTTGTTTCTCATATTCAATGCTACCACTTAACCTCTGTTACTCTGTAACCTCATCATTCCTATTAAAATCATGGGGGCCATTTCTGTGGTACCATCCCCCACTGTCATTTTCAGCCCACAAAAGACAGATGCCACAGAGGCTTATAAGGATGCTTGTATTTCTGTCATCAAAGAATGTCTTAATGTCTTGAAGAAGAGTGTCATCTGGAACCTCTGTGGGGGCCGAGCTATTGAATAGTTGAGTGGGATGTACATAATTAATCTACTCCAACATTCTCATTTTAAGTACATGGATTCCTTCCTCTACATTCTGTCAGATAAGTTATGGCATCTTGCCTTCAATGAATGTTGATGACTGCTGAATCTATATTTCAGTCAGCTAAACAAGCTAACGATTAGAGCCAGTTTCATCAACTAGAGCTGATATTTTAAATCTGAATTGCAGGTAAGTTCTTCATAATAAATTCAACCCCTTTCAACTTTATATTCTGTATTCCTCAGTCTAACACTCATAAAACATATGCCACACACATTCTACAGGTTTCTGCTGATACACTTTGGTAGGATATAACATTTCTTTTGGTGTATATTACTAACTCCTACTAGGGTAGACATTACATTTGCCTTCTGGGGCCTGCTAGAATCTGACAGCTGTTGGGATGCAATAGTGCTGATGTGCATGGATATTGAGAATAATAGAAATTTTTAAGCAAAGGAAGGAAAGGAAGTTAAGCAAAAGTTAAGCAAAGGAAGATTAGTTTCCTCAAATGGGGAGGAAGAAGGGTGGCTTTCACTGGCAAGGAAACCATAGGAAGATTTGGGTTACAAGTTCTCATATTAATTTGAATTTGCCTAACCTGTACTTATCCCAAGTACTTAATATATACTTATCTTAACACCCAATTCTTTCTGATCAATACCCAGATATTAATCTGTGAGATTTAGCACAGATGTATGTTTATCTTACTGTAACCCACACTTTTAGATGTGAAACTTGATCCTCAACCATGTCTGCTCTGTGACTGTAAGACATGAGAAACTTTTAAGGCCTTCAGAGTTGCTCTCTGTGTTTTTCCACCTTGATCCGGTAGTTTAAACACCTAACACCTTTTTAAAGTTTAAAACATTTTCATTTTGTAAGCTCTCTGGTACTATCAATAATAAGTACAAGCACTATCTACTAGTATCTACAAGTGCTACCATAATAGACAAAATCAACTGCCACTTGACATGTAAAAGTATTGTGTTCAATTGGCAATATGTTCAAAGCAGATATTGCTGATAATGTAAATGATGTTGCTACTACTTGAAAGAAGCTCTTATCTTTACATTAACAATGGAGTCACTACTACATTCGAGCTCAAACAGGACAACAGTCTAATTCTGGAGTCCCATCTTGAGTATCTGTTTCCTGGGATTTACTCATGTGGAACAGAAAATCTGCCTCAGGAAGTTTAGAAAGTAGATTTTAATAAAAGAGGCTTGTTTCAAAAGTTAGAAAAGCTGGAGTTAAATGAAATAGGGAGGAACCTAGAGTTTAGCAAGACTGATTCCCCTAAGCAGATCTCTAATGAATGAAGAGACCCTTGGTGGGTGCTAGGAACATGGAGGGAGAAGCTCTTGAGCAGGAATTGGAACCACAAAGGAGGCAAAGCCTCAGCTATGTACTGCTCAAAGAAAGAGGACAGCATTCTGGCATCCCCCCTGTTCCCTTCTTCCAATCTTTCACCAGTCTTTCCTTTGATCAAAATAAATGAGAAGCTAGCTGTCAGTGGATACTGGGAAACTGAGTTTTCAGTAGTCAGTCCTCTAAGATGAAAATCAGAAAAAGGCAGAGAACTAGTCTTTAAAAATTAATCACAAAAATATGCCATCCCTTTACAATAACTTCTCACATTCCAATTCATGTGTTCAAATACTTCTCCACTATGATTATACTTTGAAACTGGTCTGTTTACTCCTTTATTTTCTCCTGATATTGCCTTTGTATCCCTCCTTACTCTCTTACATTCCAGTGTCTATTATCTAATAGTGTGTTTGTCTTAACCCCTGTTCCAGCGTCTTTTAATTATCCTGAATCAACCCAAACCATTGCTTTCTCTTTTATTGATCTCCAGCTTTTAAAGGCTTCCCAAGAAAAGTATATTATAATTTACATTGCTTCCTTTGTAAATTCATGATCACTAACCTAAAAGGTCCTTTAATATTGTACTGTAATTTTGCTACATTAATCTGGACCATTCACCTCCCACTTTCTACAGTGTGTTCTCTCCTGCATTATTCTTAAATGGCATGTACCCACCATTTGCTATAATATCTGGAGATAATATCTTTTAATTCACAGAAAAGAAAATAAAAGACATTATAGGAGAACTTTCTTGTTAATGAACAAAATAGAATTACTACATCTGCTCTCATCTTTATCTCCTTTGGTAGTTTACCAGAACAGAAACTATTCCTACTAAACACAATTCCCTTTCTCCTGATTTGGATTGCATCACCTTCCACCCTCTAAGGATCCTTATTTTGTTCAATATCTTCTCTAACATGGATCTTTTCCATTAGTTTTTAAATATTCAAACATCTTCCAACTTGGGAAAAATAATAATAAGGAAGAGTAAAACAACCAAAAAAACAATCAAACTCACCTTTCTCCACCTGACTTCTATTGCTGATTACCACTGTATCAATTCTCTTCTTCAAAGACACAGTTTATAAAATAACTCTTGAAAATTTTTTTCTGTATCTTGGCAATTGGGAATAATGCTTCAATGAACATGACAGTGTAATCTCTTTGAGATCTTAATTTCAGTTGTTTTGATATATATATCAAATATATATTTGGTTTGAGATATATATATATATATATATATATATATATATATATATATATATATATATTTGATACATATATATCCCACCCAGGAATCAAACCCAGGTCTCCTACATTGCAGGTGGATTCTTTACTGTCTGAGCCACCAGGGAAGTCCATATATATATATATACAGAAGTGGGATTGCTGGTTCATATGATAGTTTTATTAAAAAAAATTTTTTTTGAGAACCCTCCATATCATTTTCCATAGCAATTACACCATTCCCACCATATTCTCACCAATACTTGTTACTTTTGCATTTTTGACAATACAGTAACAGGTGTGAGGTGATCTCTCTTTGTGATTTTAATTTGCATTTCCTTGATGATTAGTGATGTTGAGTACCTTTTCATACACCTTTCAGCCATTTGTATGTCTTCTTTGGAAAATGTATATTCACATTCTTTGCCCATTTCTTAATTGAGTCATTTAGTTTATTTGCTACTTAGTTGTGGGACTTCCTTACATATTTTGGATAGTTACCCCTTATCAGATATACTATTTGCAAATATTTTCTTCCATTCCATTGGTTGCCTTTCTATTCCATTTGTTTCCTTTGCTGTGCAGGAGATTTTTACTTTGATATATTTCTATTTGTCTATTTTTGCTTCTGTGGTCTGTGCTTTTGGTGTCATAGCCAATAAATCATTGCCAAGATCAATGTCCAGAAGCTTTCCCCTAAATGTCCAATGACAGATGAATGGGTCAGAAAATGTGGTAAATGTTTACAGTGGAATATTATTCAGTTTTAAAAAAGGAGTTTCTACCATTTGTGGCAACAAGGTTGACTGACTCACTTTGCTGTACAGTAAGAAACTTAACACCACATTGTTAAAGAAACTGTGTTCCAATAAAAATTAATAAAAACCAAAACGTATACATTAAACATGTGCTATTTTTGTGCATCAGTTCTACCTCCATAAAGCTGTTTAAAAATATTTATCTCTATTTTATATTTTCACTTTATTATTTCCTTCTCATGTTTCAGCCCACTATCAATAGAATCCATTTTTTATTACTCCAATAAAATGTTGCCTCATAAGTTATTTCCAAATCCATAGATGCAGTGTGAAAATTTCATCTCCTAGTTAATTGACCTGTATGTAGTGTTTGTTTCTGTCTTTGAAACTTGATTTCTCTTGATTCGAAATCTTCTCTGGTTTTCCTCTAATTTCTGTAGTTCTTCATTCTCTTCTTTGCAGGTACAATTCCTTCTCTTCAGACATTAAATGTTGAAATTCTTCAAAATTCAATTCTAGGCCATCATGTCCTCTCACTGTAGAACCCAGAATATCATTTCATAAAAACACACAGCTTAAGTTACCAACTCTATGAAGTTTAGACATATCTGTATCTGAGACCTTTAATCTAAATTCTGTAAATTCAGTTGCCTATTTAGCATATAAATCCATTCATTTAAAATATACTTAAAGCAAACTACTCATGGTCTCCCAGAACCATTTTGTTTGTATAAGATACCTCAAATAATGACTGAGTCTGAATTCTCTACCTGCTCAGCTAAAGAATTAAATTAATTTAAATCAAGTAAAGAATGACTATGTTTATAACAGTAGCCCATAACTGCTTTAGTCAGTTCAGTTCAGTTCAGTCTCTCAGTCATGTCCGACTCTTTGCGACCCCATGAATTGCAGCATGCCAGGCCTCCCTGTCCATCACCAACTCCCGGAGTTTACTCAAACTCATGTCCATGGAATCAGTGATGCCATCCAGCCATCTCATCCTCTGTCATTTTCTTCTCCTCCTGCCCCCAATCCCTCCCAGCATCAGGGTCTTTTCCAATGAATCAACTCTTCACATGAGGTGGCCAAAGTATTGGAGTTTCAGCTTCAGCATCAGTCCTTCCAATGAACACCCAGCACTGATCTCCTTTAGGATGGACTGGTTGGATCTCCTTGCAGTCCAAGGGACTCTCAAGAGTCTTCTCCAACACCACAGTTCAAAAGCATCAATTTTTCGGTGCTCAGCTTTCTTCACAGTCCAACTCTCACATCCATACATGACCACTGGAAAAACCATAGACTTGACTAGACAGACCTTTGTTGGCAAAGTAATGTCTCTGCTTTTTAATATACTGTCTAGGTTGGTCATAACTTTCCTTCCAAGGAGTAAGTAAGCATCTTTTAATTTCATGGCTGCAATCACCATCTGCAGTGATTTTGGAGCCCAAAAAAATAAAGTCTGACACTGTTTCCACTGTTTCCCCATCTATTTCCCATGAAGTGGTGGGACCAGATGCCATGATCTTAGTTTTCTGAATGTTGAGCTTTAAGCCAACTTTTTCACTCTCCTCTTTCACTTTCATCAAGAGGCTCTTTAGATACTCTTCACTTTCTGCCATAAGGGTAGTGTCATCTGCATATCTGAGGTTATTGATATTTCTCCCGGCAATCTTGATTCCAACTTGTGCTTCTTCCAGCCCAGCACTTACTTTATGTAAAAAATTTATAGCAAAATCATGGCAGCTATCATCAGTATATGGCAAGAACTTTGCTCATATAATTTTCAGTAACTGGAATAATACAGCTTCTACAAGAAAACTGAAAAAGAATGAACTGGAGAGCAAAACGTGTTTTATCCTTTGAACCATTCTGTTTATGAGGATTCTTGTATGCTCTGTTTTATCTCTGAAAGAAAGAAAGAAAATGTTGGAAATTTGGAGATATTTTTAAAACTCTAAAACTACAGATCTTGGTACTAATTCAGTATATAGTATTGTATCATATACTTTATTATTCAAATTATAGAACAAATTGCCCATGTGTTTCTAATGTGGGAGTAAACATAATAGTTTTAGTTCCAGTATACTTATTGCATGATAAAAGGGAAATGATGGCTATCTCCATTTCCAGTGGGAGAGCGGGAATTCAAAACATGCTATGACATAAAATTTTAAATTCAGCATTTTACAATATTTTGAACATTTTGTACTCAATGTTTTTGTAACATCTTAAAAAGTATAATGTATAAAATAAGTCGTTACAGTGTTAAGTTCTGACTTTTTCCTCAAAATGAAGATATGTTAGTCTGACCTGAGAAGGGCCTCCAGAGGGCGACCAAGTTGCATTGCTGCAAACAATTGCATCAAAATTTAACATTGCTTCCAACAAAAGCAAGGACTTTCTAAAGTTAAAGTGTGAAAAGACAGTGATAATAGTTAATCCTTGAAGACATACCATGAGCTGAAGTCTGAATAGCTCTGCAAATACTGGTTGTTTAAGAAGGAGACCACCTCTAATTTGATGCTTTAGCAGAGGAAGGGCCTTTGGATCTAGACAGATCTCAAAAAGCTACAAGAACAGCAAAACTTGTCATCAGTTCATGCATGCTCTAATTTTCCTGTTCACTGAAGTCTATCTATTCTGAGCACCTTGTATTAGCGGAGTTTGGCTCTTACATTTCAATAGACTTAAGGCCTTAAATTCAAAGACAAGTTGTGCAATTGGCTGATATATTATTATGTAAACAGAGTTTCATCTGCAGAATGGGAAAAATAATATCTTCCTTAGGTCTCATTGTTTTGTGAAAACTAAATATATGAGAACACTTAACACAATGACTGGTGGGTAAACATTCCCTTCTGTCCATTTCTTTTGCCCATCCACCTTTTTTCTCTTTTATGCTTTAGTGACAAATCACTCTTCCAATACCTTTCCACAAAGTATATTTTTAAAAAATCTCATAGGAATAAAGTAGTGATTAAGTTTGTATTTCTCAATCCCTAGACAGAAGTACATCCAATAAATGCAGGTTTGTTAGTCCTTGACCGGGTAATGACTAGACTCAATGAAGTAGGATTTCTAATTGGGCAGTCCATCCAATTGGCTCTCACTTTGTATCAAATGATCATTTTTTTCTACTTATTTCATCTTTATTAATGCTACATCCCAGAGAATATTAGTTGAGTTTACCCTGTAACTGCCCTTCCTCTTTATTCCTTACCTCTATCTAACCAGTGATTACTTTTGATTCTTCTAATAAAGTTTCTAAAGCATTGCTTTTCTTTGCCCCTATAGATCATGCCCTTATAAAATAACCTTCCTGAAGGTCATGCTAATTTTATTAATAGTTACAGATCAAGGTGGCCTTAATGCTTCCCTCAGTCTGGCTAAACTTCAGACAGGTTTCTTCCTTAATATAGGCCCCTAACCTCCCTTTGGCAATAAGGAGTTCATGATCTGAGCACAGTCAGCTCCCGGTCTTATTTTTGCTGACTGTATAGAATTCCTTATCGCCAAATTCAGACTTAATTGAAGAAAGCAGGGAAAACCACTAGACCATTCAGGTATGACCTAAATCAAATCCCTTATGACTATACAGTGGAAGTGAGAAATAGATTTAAGGGACTAAATCTGATAGACAGAGTGCCTGATGAACTATGGACGGAGGTTCGTGACATTGTACAGGAGTCAGGGATCAAGACCATCCCCATGGAAAAGAAATGCAAAAAGGCAAAATGGTTGTCTGAGGAGGTCTTACAAATAGCTGTGAAAAGAACAGAAGTGAAAAGCAAAGGAGAAAAGGAAAGATATTCCCACTGGAATGCAGAGTTCCAAAGAATAGCCAGGAGAGATAAGAAAGCCTTCCTCAGTGATCAGTGCAAAGAAATAGAGGAAAATAACAGAATGGGAAAGGACTAGAGATCTCTTCAAAAAAATTAGAGATACCAAGGGAACATTTCATGCAAAGATGGGTTTGATAAATGACAGAAATGGTATGGACCTAACAGAAGCAGAAGATATTAAGAAGAGGTGGCAAGAATACACAGAAGAACTGTACCAAAAAGATCTTCATGACATAGATAATCACGATGGTGTGATCACTCACCTAGAGCCAGACATCCTGGAATGTGAAGTCAAGTGGGCCTTAGAAAGCATTGCTATGAACAAAGCTAGTGGAGATGATGGAATTCCAGTTGAGCTATTTCAAATCCTTAAAGATGATGCTGTGAAAGTGCTGCACTCAATATGCCAGCAAATTTGGAAAACTCAGCAGTGGCCACAGGACTGGAACAGGTCAGTGTTCATTCCAATCCCAAAGAAAGGCAATTCCAAAGAATGCTCAAACTACTGCACAATTGCACTCATCTCACACATTAGTATAGTAATGCTCAAAATTCTCCAAGCCAGGCTTCAGCAATATGTGAACTGTGAACTTCCAGATGTTCAAGCTGGATTTAGAAAAGGTAGAGGAACCAGAGGTAAAATTGCCAACATCTGCTGCATCATCAAAAAAGCAAGAGAGTTCTAGTTCTATTTCTGCTTTATTGACTATGCCAAAGCCTTTGACTGTGTGGATCACAATAAACTCTGGAAAATTCTGAAAGAGATGGGAATACCAGACCACCTTTCCTTCCTCCTGAGAAATCTGTATGCAGGTCAGGAAGCAACAGTTAGAACTGGACATGGAACAACAGACTGGTTCCAAATAGGAAAAGGAGTACATCAAGACTGTATATTGTCACCCTGCTTATTTAACTTATATGCAGAGTACATCATGAGAAATGCTGGGCTGGAAGAAGCACAAGCTGGAATCAAGATTGTCAGGAGAAATATCAATAACCTCAGATATGCAGATGACAACACCCTTATGGCAGAAAGTGAAGAAGAACTAAAGAGCCTCTTGATGAAAGTGAAAGAGGAGAGTGAAAAAGTTGGCTTAAAGCTTAACATTCAGAAAACTAAGATCATGGCATCTGGTCCCATCACCTCATGGGAAATAGATGGGGAGATAGTGGAAACAGTGTCAGACTTTATTTTTTTGGGCTCCAAAATCACTGCAGATGGTTATTGCCGACATGAAATTAAAAGATGCTTACTCCTTGGAAGGAAAGTTATGACCAACCTGGATAGCATAATAAAAAGCAGAGACATTACTTTGCCAACAAAGGTCCATCGAGTCAAGGCTTTGGTTTTTCCAGTGGTCATGTATGGATGTGAGAGCTGGACTGTGAAGAAAGCTGAGGGCCGAAGAATTGATGCTTTTGAACTGTGGTGTTGGAGAAGACCCCTGATAGTCCCTTGGACCGCAAGGAGATCCAACCAGTCCATCCTGGGGGAGATCAGTGTTGGGTGTTCATTGGAAGGACTGATGCTGAAGCTGAAACTCCAATACTTTGGCCACCTGATGCGAAGAGTTGACTCATTGGAAAAGACCCTGATGCTGGGAGGGATTGGGGGCAGGAGGAGAAGGGGACGACAGAGGATGAGATGGCTGGATGGCATTACCGACTTGATGGGCATGAGTTTGAGTAAACTCCGGGAGTTGGTGATGGACAGGGAGGCCTGGCATGCTGCTATTCATGGGGTTGCAAAGAGTCAGACACGACTGAGCAACTGAACTGAACTGAACTGAACTGAACCTCCCTTTCCTGAAAACATTTAGTTTAAAGAATTTGAATTTGTGAACTCTTTCTCTACCCCTTTGAGATTATATATATATACATATATATATATATATATAAATATATATATATATATTTTTCCCCTAGTAACCTGATAGTTTTACAACCCAGAAATCTTTTTCTCAAGGACCTGGGAGTGATCTCTTTGAAATATAATCTTCAAAAAGGATAGTTCTCCTAGTTCCCAGTCTCTGTGGGGAGTATAGGAGTCTGACTTTGATAAGAGCCAAAGCAAACAGCGATGTCTAATTATCCTGACCAACCTCTTCTCCAATGTCCTTAGTATGTTTGTTACAGCTCATCCTGGCACTTGAAGACTTATGTTTTTTGTTTCAGCAGAGCTGAGTGCAAACTATTTCTCTTTTTACAGTCATCTTGAGAAAAGTCCTCCTTGCTTGTTTAACCACCTTGTGCAATTTTTCTGTTTTCTGGCTGAGCTGTGGGGCTTGTGGGATCTTAGTTCCCTAACCAGGGATGGAACCCTTACCCCCTGCAGTGCAAGTTTGGAGTCTTAATCACTGGACTGCCAGGGAAGTCCTGCAATTTTTCTTTGACATCACTCCACATCTAATATAAACTGCCTACTGCTTTCAATTAATCTTATAAAACTTTGTATATGTGCTGCTGAAGTGAGCAGTCTTTAAGGAATTTTGAATCACTTCATATTTCCTGTGGTATAAAGCTCACCATTCAAACTTCTCCATAGTCTTATACCTTTTGAGATTTTATGTCTGATAGACAGATTGCCTGAAGAACTATGGACGGAGGTTCCTGACATTGTACAGGAGGCAGTGATCAAGACCATCCCCAAGACAGGGAAATGCAAAAAGGCAAAATGGTTGTCTGAAGAGGCGTTACAAATAGCTGTGAAAAGAAGAGAAGCTAAGGGCAAAGGAGAAAAGGAAAGAAATACCCATCTGAATGCAGAGTTCCAAAGAATAGCAAGGAGATAAGAAAGCCTTCCTCAGTGATCAATGCAAAGAAATAGAGGAAAACAATAAAATGGGAAGGACTAGAAATCTATTCAAGAAAATTAGAGATACCAAGGGAACATTTCATGCAAAGATGGGTTCGATAAAGAACAGAAATGGTATGGACCTAACAGAAGCAAAATATATTAAGAAGAGGTGGCAAGAATACACAGAAGAACTATCCAAAAAAGATCTTCACAACCCAGATAATCACAATGATCTGTTCACTCTCCTAGAGCCAGACATTCTGGAATGCGAAGTCAAGTGGGCCTTAGGAAGCATCACTATGAACCAAGCTAGTGGAGGTGATGGATTTCCAGTTGAGCTATTTCAAATCCTAAAAGATGATGCTGTGAAAGTGCTGCACTCAATATGCCAGCAAACTTGGAAAATTCAGCAGTGGCCACAGGATTGGAAAAGGTCAGTTTTCATTCCAATCCCAAAGAAAGGCAATGCCAAAGAATGTTCAAACTACTACACCATTGCACCCATCTCATACACTAGTAAAGTAATGCTCAAAATTCTCTAAGCCAGGCTATCAAAAGTCTGTAAACAATAAATGCTGGAGAGAGCGTGGAGAAAAGGGAACCCTCTTACACTGTTGGTGGGAATGCAAACTAGTACAGCCACTATGGAGAAGAGTGTGGCGGCTGCTGCTGCTGCAAAATCACTTCAGTCGTGTCTGACTCTGTGCGACCCCATAGACGGCAGCCCACCAGGCTCTGCCATCCCTGGGATTCTCCAGGCAAGAATACTGGGGTGGGTTGCCACTTCTGTCTCCAATGCATGAAAGTGAAAAGTGAAAGTGAAGTCATTCAGTCATGTCCGACTGTTCATGACCACATGGACTGCAGCCCACCAGGCTCCTCCATCCATGGGATTTTCCAGGCAAGTGTACTAGAGTGGGGTGCCATTGCCTTCTCCAGAACAGTGTGGAGATTCCTTAAAAATCTGGAAATAGAACTGCCATACGACCCAGCAATCCCACTGCTGGGCGTACACACCGAGGAAACCAGAATTGAAAGAGACACGTATACCCCAGAGTTAATCACAGCACTGTTTACAATAGCTAGGACATGAAAGCAAGCTAGATGTCCATCGGCAGACGAATGGATAAGAAAGCTGTGGTTAATATACACAATGGAATATTACTCAGGTCTTAAAAAGAATGCATTTGAATCAGTTCTAATGAGGTGGATGAAACTGGAGCCTGTTATACGAATGAAGTAAGTCAGAAAGAAAAACACCAATGTAGTATATTAATGCATATATGAAATTTAGAAAGATGGTAACGATGACCCTATATGTGAGACAGCAAAAGAAACACAGATGTACAGAACAGACTTTTGGACTCTGTGGGAGAAGATGAGGGTGGGATGTTTTGAGAGAACAGCATCGAAACATGTATATTATCTAGGGTGAAACAGATCACCAGCCCAGGTTGGATGCATGAGACAAGTGCTCCGGCCTGGTGCACTGGAAAGACCCAGAGGGATCGGGTGGAGAGGGAGGTGGGAGGGGGGATCGGGAAGGGGAATGCATGTAAATCCATGGCTGATTCATGTCAAAGTATGGCAAAAACCACTACAATATTGTAAAGTAATTAGCCTCCAACTAATAAAAATAAATGGAAAAAAAAAAAAGAGTGCAGTCTCAGTTTCTCACAGCCCTCTAGTAAGCCCTGCTAGTTATCAAAACAGCTCAGGGAGTCTTGTATTCCTGGTGTCAGATCCCAGGGCTGGGGTGCCTAGTATGTGGTCCAGCCCCTCCCCGCAAGGAGGATCCTCAAGCCTGTGGTATCTCCCTTCTCTTCTGTGTCTTCACTAGTAGTGTGGGTCCCAACCTGATTGCTTCTCCTCCTTTCTGAGTGTCTGTGGGGATCCTTCTTTACAGGATTCACTGCAGGAGAGCCATCCTGTGAGTCCCCAGGTCTATTTCAGCAAGAGTTATTCTACATATATATTTGTAGCTTTGCTGTGTTTGAGAGTGAGTGCAACATCCTCCCGCTCTGCCATCATGATTACTCTATCAGCCATTATTTCTTTAAATAAACTTTCTCTTTCTCCCTCTCTTCTTCTGAAACTCAAATAATTTGCAAGTTATTTCTTTTGGTGGCATCCCATAGATCATATGGGACTTCCCTGGTGGCTCAGATGATGAAGAATCCATCTGCAATGCAGGAGACCTGGCTTTGATCCCTGGGTCGGGACAATCTCCTGGAGAAGGGAATGGCAACCCACTCCAGTGTTCTTGCCTGGAGAATCCCGCGGACAGAGGAGCCTGATGGGCTACAATCCATAGTGTCAAAAAGAGTCAGACACAACTGAAGCAACTTACCACTCACACACGCCCATTTGTATATTATTTTTAAAAATTCCACGTGTGTAAAATTCAGTGAGTCAGACCAAAAGGAAGTCAATATTCCAGTTATCATCTTGAGAATACAGTGGAACCAAGCTATAGCAGTATATTTTTTCCACCATTCATAACTTGGAACCTAGTCTAAACCTCAAACAATATTAAACTACATTTGCTAAGGCCACAAAGAAGCGAGAAAAAAAATATGACTTCTGTTATAATAATTCACTACACTATAGTACAATTTGAACAGATGGCAAAGATTAAATTTACCATCTTTCCTTTCCTCTGATTTCCCTTGTTTCACCACTGTTAAATGGATCAATCTTCAGCCATATCCTAGTAATGATAAGTGATTTATGGCTTTAGGTGAGAGAGAGTCACTTGCCCCTAGGCAGTGAAATGATTTCTTTAACTGATTTTGATACTTCACTAGAGCTACTTTGTCCTCTAACTTTGTAAACACTACTCAGTACTTTCTGAATATTTTTAATGGGTCTTTACCATAATCATGTGAGGTATGTTTTAGTATTCTCCATTTACAGATGAGGAAATTAAGGCACAGACCTAATAATTGGTGGAGCTGGAATGTAAACCCATCCAAATTTATTTAATTCTGATTCTTAAATTCCTACTGTTAAACACTTTCTTTATAAGGTAAAGAAACACTTTATAGAACAATATTAAATTTTTTTTGAATACTGTTACTTATGCTTTTTAATGACTTTTAAAAAACACAAACTTTATCATTATAAAATGCCAGAAAATTGCATCTAATGGCATGATATAACCATGATGCAAAAGGTAGGTTTGAAGGAAGATGAATGAGAACTCTAATTGCCCTTGTTCTTCACCCAGATGGCTGAATTGTGCTAAGTGGAGGCACTTTTAGGTGTACTATGCAAGCCTTTAATGTAGTAAAACTTTTAAACAGGGATATCATTGCTGGTAGACTCAACCATGGAAGTGTTACACCAGAGGCGAGAGCTGAGAAGAGAAGTTAGGAGAATGAGCCAAAAACTGGGAGCTCGGAGATATCGAAATTCTGTCAGAATGGAGGAAAACTATAGAAGAGAAGTTAATAGAAATAAAAGAGGATTGGTGAGGACGAGGTATGTGTAGCACAGCATGAGAGGAAAGTAGAAAGCAACATGATTGATAATTCAAGCTGCAAAATTCCTATGTTCTGTAGGCAATCGTTTCTGTAGACTCTAACATGTGAAAGACATATTCTTTCTGGACTATATTTTCTTTCATGTAAATATTGCACTGAAAATTGTATTCCATTTCACAGCTGAAAATGGAAAGACTGAATTTTTGCTGAGTTTTCTGGTGGGATTCCATTACATTGTCAAAGGCCAGTTTCCAGGGGGAACGCACCTTTGGGTTCAGTCTTCTCGTCTATAGCTGCCAAAATGATCAATTGAGAACCAGAATTACACAGGAGAGGTAGGGAGAGAAGGACACAGAGCAAGAGTGAGAGAGAACATTTTGTATAATGATTAAAAAACATAAGTAAGAAACCTCTTATGGAGGAGATGAGTGATGAAAGAATTCGTGGAGTTTTTTTCTGAAATGTTTTGCCATAAAAGGAATGAGTAGGGAAGCATTAGAGGAAGTATCAGACACAGGTTAGACTTTCACATTTTTTTCTTCTGAAGGATGAGAAGATGAGTACCTATCTGCACATAGAGAGAAATGATAATAAAGGCGGTTCTAGAATACCTGGGATGATAGAGTGGAACAAGGTCCTCAGATTCAGGTTTGGATTCAGAGATGAGTTTCTTAAGTTTATTCAGGAAGATAGATACTTCTTTCTTTGTTAATGGAGGGAAAATGAGAGATATAGAAGCAGGAATGTGTTCAATATTAGCATCAAAAATGCATCTTACATTTTATCAAAGAAGTGTGGTAGATCTTAAATTCCAATATTTTAAAGGCCATGATATAAATGCTAATCATTGTCATTATTTTGGCATAATGCATACTGTGGACCGCTCCCCTTCTGTGCTCATTGCGCTCAGAGCCTCCCACACAGCACTTCTCCACTTTTGAAGCAACCTTTCACAGAGACATTTGCAAAGTGTACTTCACACCCTGAGTTTTAAAAACCACAAAATTATATCCAGAGCAGCTCACAATTTGCAAAAGGTCTATCCCTTTGAAAAGAATAATTTGCCAGGAGTGCAAAGTTTACCTAACAAACAGATTTCTCCTGTGAGAGGAAGAATACGTGGGAGCAAAATTATAGAGGGAAAAATCACTTAAGTCTGTCTAATCCCTTGAAGTGGAAATTAGACCGATGTGTAGCTCAGAAATTACATATAAACGCCAAGACCTAAACTAGTGGTTCTGAAATTTCCATAGGTGTCAGTATCAACTGTTAGCTTATTAAAACTGCAGGTGTTGGGGACCACACTGAAATTTACTGTGTCAGAATACTGAAGAGAGGGGTCCAAGCCTTTGTCTTTTTGTAAGATCATCAGGTGAATTGTTGCACTCCAAAGGTCTAGACTTATTGATCAGAGCATTTTTTCATAAAGCTGATAAGCTCTTGAATTCCTCTAAAGCAGTGGGAGAAGTAATGTGTGGTTCTGAGTAGAGTGGCTGTACTACTTAGGGACCAAAAAAGCCAGGATCACAGACCACAGGAAGTTACAGTTGGAGACAGATTTTGGTGCTTGTCTTCACATTTGATTGGTGTGGAGACTGACTTAAAACTGTATGAATCCTTTTTCTGAAGTGGCACAAAGGGCTGATAATTGAATCCAAGACTGGCTTCAAAGTTTAATTCCCATGTTTAACATAAAATGCACATAAAATATATGGCTTTCTTCTGCTGAAATTATTCTACCATCTTTTGAGAACCCATTATTTCTCATGTCTCTAGACATCCTGCTTTCCTTTAAGTGTTACAATTTGCAAGGGAAAAAGAAAGGGGTTTAATTTGTGGGTCAATTTCCTAAATTTTATGTATTTGTGGGAGAAGTAAATGACACCTGTGCATGGAATGATTTGAAGCATTACTCTCACAAATACATTTACTTGTTGTCTGCCCTTGTCCCACCCCAAGCACTGAGTTTCTCTCCTTCCTCTATGAGAAATTAACTTGGGAATTTAAGTAATTTCTTTTTACTGTGGTTCTTTAAATGATTACTATGTTGGAAAGAGCTGACTCATTATCTTACCAACAGCTTCACAAAACAAATGGGTTTTTGATTGGTTCCTTCTGTGACTGGAAGCCTTCAAGGCAGAAAGAAACTGCTAGAGACCTTTTGTTTGAGGGAAAGAAAATTTTTTGAAACTGTAAGGGGTTGGAGAGTACAAAAGGATTGAGAGGGAACCAAAGATAAGTAATTCACTGAATGGTATTTCTGGTATTCACACTAGTCGTGTGAAATGTGCCTGATAAAACAATATCAGGAGGAGTCAAGGGGAGGGGCCTCGTATTGATTATTTTCTACCTTTTCCACCACTAAATTTCCACCAAAATTTAAACACAAGTCAACATATTTATAAACAACTTCATATATTAAAGTTCCCTGTATTTGAAATACCTAACATTATTTCTTTCTTGCATTTTTGGACCCTGTACTGCTATAACCACTCGATTAGGGGATGCATTTCAAACTTTGATACATGTAGATCCATGGCTGATTCATGTCAATGTATGACAAAACCCACTACAATATTGTAAAGTAATTAGCCTCCAACTAATAAAAATAAATGAAAAAAAAAGAAAAGTATTTTGGTTATTATTTATTTTAGTTTCCATTAGACTCATTGATATTTTTGTATAAGAATATTTACTTTAAAAAATATTTACTTTATTGTTGTTATTAAAGTTTTAAAAGAATTTCTAATGCCCTACAATTCTATAAATAGAAATTAAAATATAAATATCAACTAGAAGAAAAATTTAGTTGACAGTTTTAAATAAAGCCTGCTTGTCAAGAAAAAAAAAATGCTTGAACAATCCAAAACACAGATAGGAAAATGATATGAACAAGTGATTTGGAGAAATGCCAAATAGCATTGTACAGTGATATGAAATTAAGTTCAATTATCCAATGAATTGGGGTACTTCACATTAAGACATCAGTGACATACTGTTTTTTATCTTCCATTACATTGACAAAAATGAAAAAGAATGCCATCATCTAGAATTGGCAAAGCTGTGGGAAAATACACATTCTCATATACTTTTTGAGAATGTGTGAACTTGCCTATCATTTTCAGTGGGGGTTAGAGTCATCTACGGCAATTTAAAATGTCCATATATTTGATACAGAAATGCCACTTTTAAGAATGTATACTAAAGACAAAACCCCAAAACCCCACATGGGCCCAAACCAAAACAATTGGAGTTAACTAAATTTATGGTATATCAATACTATGTACTGCTAAACAGTTGTTTAAAAGAATAGCATCTTTATATACTAAAATAGATTCCCTAATACATATTTTATGCAAGGCTAGCAGAACAATAAGTATTATGAATCTATTTATGATTTTGCAAATTTATATTTTGTTAATGATATTGTATTATATGATACTAGAAAATGTATAGATATGTTTAGGACGGTACTATAATGAATACTGTTGTTCATTGCCCAGAATCCTGATTAAAACTTAAGGATTCCCCCCCACTTCCCAGTTTCTCAGTGAGTGGGCTGCCTGCTGACAGCTGTAAGCTCTCAGTCTTTTCTGGAAATTGCCCTTGACTAGTAAGTCTTGCTTGATAAATGATCACAGAGTCTATACATACTTCTAGTCATTTCCAGGGTAGAAATGCCAAGGTTCCTTACTGTAATACAGGACATCTCTGAAGGGTCATCCCAGATTTCTCCATGGCCTTGACTGTAGCTTTGGTTAAGATTGCACTGTAGCCTCCTTTCCCCCTCTGGCCATTCCTGCATCCTTCATTCCCTTCTATAGGTATTGATCATGGGAGCACATCCTTATAAACCTGTCACACAGCAGTTTCTGTTTCAGGATCTGCTTCCCAGAGAAACCAACCTGTAACATTGAAAATTTATTATAATGTATACTCCCACAGAGGTAACTTTGAATGGAAGGGGAAAAGAGGGCTTACAATTTTCTACTTTATTGACACCTGACTTTGAAATTTTATTCATGTAAGGTACGTAACACTCTGGGCTTATGTCACAATTTTTCTGTTAGTATAAAAACCATTTTCTTTCTAATTTTTAAAATAGATCAAGATTTTGTAGACTCTCATGGACTTTAAGTTCTCCTTGACAGTGGATTTCTGTATTACCGATGTATGCCATGTATAGCTACCATAGCCTGTTGCTTGAAGTATGGAAGCTAACTCCTCTCTATTGAAATATATCATTTCTTTAATGAATTCCAGAGCTGTCATCTCATTAAAATAGCTCTAATTTATCCTTGTTGTCACTAGTATTTCCATAATTTATGCATCCTAATGATCTTTGAAAATTGCACCACTGATGAACAGTCATTCCCCCAAACACTTATTGAGTGCTTGCTATATACCAGACATATGGTACATATTCTAAGTTTTTAGCATGCAATGTGAAATAAAACAGAAAAAAATTCCTTTTTATCCTAAAATTTATATTCTGGCAGGGAGTTAAAGCTTATGAGATTCTATTTATCTACTTATTTACTACTTTACTTACAGTAGATTATATGTGGTATGTTAGAAACTGTTAAGTTCTATGGTTAAAAAAGAAAAAAAAACATATGTTCTGAATATATCTGACAAAAGAGGATAGGTTTTGCTGTTATAACTGCCTCCAAATCTTAATGTCTTTAGCAAAACATATTTTATTTCTCATTTCATCATTTAGAGCATGACTAGTTCCTATCACAGTGCGAAGGGAAAGTGGCAAATTAAATGTTACCTCCTAAAGGCTTCCAGCCCAAAGTGATACATGTCATGAATGCTCATATTTCATTATCCAGAATAAATCAGGTGGGAAAGCTGAACTTATAAGTATAAAGTACAGTTCTTTCACACTCCTTAATAGAGAAGTAGAATGACTTAACTGTTTCACTAACTTTTTGTAAGTGTGAAGAACTGGGGTGTGCAATGGAGATAGTTCCAGCTTTAAATCAGATTGTAAAGATAGGTTTCATGGAGAAATTATAATTTGGTCAAAGACAGAGAAGGTAAGACCATGGATACAACAGAGAGAGGAACCTCCCCCATTTTATTTTGTAAAAATTATTTTTCAGATAAAGGAAGTGGCTGATGTAAGGTCGTCAGGCAGGACCATGCTCAGTGTGTGTGTGAGGAACAGCAAAGCCAGTGTGGCTGGAGTCAAATGAGCAAGATGGAGGGCAGTAGGAAGTCGGATGAGAGAGAAAAACTTTAGCAATAATATTTAGGACTTTGTAGGTTATAATAATGACTCTGACCTTTACTTTAAGAGAAATAGGGAGTCACTATGAGATTTTTGTCTTCTGTGTAGACTGGGCCTCTCTCTCATCTCTTATGTCTTTGTTACTCCTATATGAAAGTATTTTCCCTTTTCCTTTCCCCTGATCTCTCTGAAAAACTGACTCTTATTCCATAATCAGCTTGCAATCTCCAAGTTTGTTCAGGACCTCTCAGTGGCTGAGTGCAAATAATCTCTGCTCTGCCAGGACTCTGCTGACGTCAGTCCTTACTTCATCACTGGTGCCCTTTTCCCTTTCCCTGGTCATCATGTGTGTGTGCTTAGCCACTCAGTCGTGTCTGACTCTTTGCGACCCTATGGACTGTAGCCTGCCAGGCTCCCCTATCCATGGGATTCTCCAGGCAAGAATACTGGAGTGGTCGCCATGCCCTCCTCCAGGGAATCTTCCCAACCCAGGGACTGAACCCAGATCTCCCACATTACAGGTGGATTCTTTACTCTCTGAGCCACCAGGGAAGTCCCTGGTCATTATATGCCAAGTCATTTGCACTTACTGTCCCTCATACTTTCCAAAGCCTTGGACTCACTGATGCTACCCTTCAAAATCGGTTTTCCTAGAAAAGACCAGAGAACATTTTGGTATTTTCCATGCAGTTTTCCCTGTTTTCTCTACTAGATACAGTCCATACCACTGAAAGAAATGTGTAGGAACTATGGCATTGCAAGGACTCCACTGTTCCTTTCATTGGTATGGGCATGGTGTGTAATGCATGCCAATTGTGTAAAATTTTTTGTCCAGTATGGCAATATATATTTTCTGAAACAAGACACAGTAATTATTGTTTACAGAGAGTTTCTTTTTGCATACTAGAAGCATATAACTACAAATAAAAACATAAAGCCTTCTCAAGTGGTCTCAGGAGATAACCTTGAATAATATATCTGCATTAGTCTGTTACAGCTGCTGTAACAAAACTGTCTTAGACTGGGTGGCTTATAAACAAAAGAAACTTATTTTTCATAGTTCTGGAGTCTAGGAAGTCCAAGATCGGGGCACTAACAGATTTAGTGTCTGGTGAGAGCCTGCTCTCTGGTTCATATCTAGCCATCTTTTTTTCTGTGTCTTCACATGACAGAAGAGGCAATGGAGGTCTCTAGGCTCTAACATAAGGGCACTAATACTGTTCACGAGGTCTCTACTCTTGTGACTTAATCACCTACCAAACCCACGTCCTAATACCATTACAATGGGGTTTCGGATTTCAACATGTGAATTTTGTAGGGATACAAACATTCACTCCCTAGCATTTTGCCTGACTCCTGTCCCCAATTCAGGTCCTTCTTAAATGCAAAATATACTCACTACATTCTAACAGTCCTAAAAGTCTTAACTCATTCCAGTATTAACTCTTAAGTGTAAAATTAAAATTCTCATCTAAATATCTAAATCAGATGTGGGTGATATGATTCACCCTGGGGCAAATTGCTCTCCAGCTGTGAACTTGTAAAATAAGAACAAGTTATATGCTTCCAAACTACGATCGTGGAACAGGCATGGGATAGGCATCTCCATTCCAAAAGGGAGAAATAGGGAAGGAGAGGGGGATAAGGAATCCCAAGCAGGTTCATGCTACAAGGCAAACTCCATGAGCTCTTCAGGTTCATGAGTAATCCTCTTTACTTGATGTTCTGCCCTCCAGGCTCATCTGGATGGCCTGGAAAAGCTCTTTGCATGGGCTCTATAGCCATCGTCATCTAGAGTCCCAAATCTGTGGTTCTCTATGGCCTTGTCCTTTTTTTTTTTTTTTTATGTTTTGAAAGTATTTTTATTTTTATTTTTTTCCATTTATTTTTATTAGTTGGAGGCTAATTACTTTACAATATTGTAGTGGTTTGAGGCCCCACAGCTCATGTACTTTTGGAGCCAGTAGAGATGGCACTATGTGAACACTACCAAAATTTGTTGCCTGTACCCTCTTGGAGGGTGGACATGGGGGCCTGTGCTGTTTCAAGGCCTCCTGAAGCCCTTTCTGGACTTACAAAAGACCATGCTGCTAAAGTGAGGAGCGAAGCCTAGGAGGTGATGTGGTGCCAGGCAGCATGCACCAAGGTCCTGCAGGTGCTGGTAACTCCTCCTTTGAAACACTTCTCCCCTCAAGTCCTTCTACTCTGGCCCTGTGATGGACATGGCAGCTCCAATGAAGTCTGAATTGCATCCAGGGTCTTTCTTCCATTGTTTTGGAGAATAGCTCCCAGCTTCTGCTGAGATGACTGATACATACTAACTTCCTGTCACTTGACCACACCCTTATTATTCTCTTCTGATCATGCTTTCTCATTTTTTATCATATGGATAGGCTGAGAATTTTCCTAATCTTTGAGTGCTATTGCTTTTTTGCTTTAACAGTTTCATCTTTAGGTCATTTCTCACTTCTCACATTACTGCTGACATAGGAAGAACCAAGCTTCACTTTCAGTACTTTGTTTTAGATATAACTTAGGCTGAGTATCAAATTTTCTCACTGTTAAGTTCTACCTTCCACAAAATACTAGAACATGACTACAATTTAGCCAAGTTCTTTGCCACTTTATAACAAGAATTGCCTTTCCTTCAGTTTCCAATTGGAGAAGGCAATGGCACCCCACTCCAGTACTCTTGCCTGGAAAATCCCATGGATGGAGGAGCCTGGTGGGCTCTTTGCAATCCCATGGACTGTAGCCTACCAGACTCCTCTGTCCATGAGATTTTCCAGGCAAGAGTACTGGAGTGGGGTGCCATTTCCTTCTCCAGGAAATCTTGACCCAGGGATCAAATCTGCAACTCTTGCATCTCCTGCATTTACAGGCAGATTTTTTACCACTAGCGCCACCTGGGAACCTAAGAAGATGGAAATTTCCTCTACAGCTCTCTTCTTTTCATTCCAAACTCACATCAGAATTGCCTTTAAAGGTCTGTTCATTAAAATGTAGGTGTGTTCTAGCATACACCTCAAAATTCTTCCAGCCTTTATTCATTATACAGTTCCAAAGCTATTTGCACATTTTAGGTATTTGTTAGAACAACATCCCACTTCTCAGTACCAATGTCTATCTTATCTGGTTAGGATGATACAACAAAAATTCTTAGACTGGGTGGCTTATAAACAACAGAAATATATTTGCCACAGTTTTGGAGGCTGGCAAATATAAAATCAAGTTGCTGGCAGATTCAGTGTCTGGTGGGGTCTTACTTTCTGCTTCATAGACAGCCATCTTCTCACTGTCCTCACAAGGCAGAAAGGATGAAGACACTTACCTGGGTTTCTTTTACAAGAGTGCTAATCCCATTCATAAAAGCACCACCTTTACTATCTAATCACCTACCAAAGGCCCCATCACATTGGAGGTTGGGATTTCAACACATGGATTTCACAGGAACATACACATTTAGTCTATAGCAATATCCAAGCATGGTTTCTGGAGAGAGATAATATATCTGAGTTCAAACCCTGGCTCTGATACTTATTATATTTGCGATCGTAAATTCTCCTTGGTTTCCTTGCCTCTTATAAAAAGAAGTAGGATATATCTCATATATATTGCTGCCTGGCACATAGTTAGTGATCTATAAAGTTAAGTTGTTTTTATTATTCATCCTCATGCAAGTCAGTGTCCATGCTAAGGCTCTAGACTACCCCTGATTTAATGGGATGATGTGAAGCCTTCTAAGCTCCCTTTGGTCATAAACTGTCTTTTGCTTTTTCTGCTTTTGCCTTATCCTGCTGTTCCTGTGAGAGCAGCCCCATAATCAATTGAGTGACAGCTATCGATTTCTTGGCAACATCAGTCTTCCGCTTCAGTTTCCTTACCAAAGCCTGAATGAGATGGTTGTCTCTGTCTTGTTTTCAGGACATTAGCAAATGTGGTTCCTATTGGGTGATGAGGACTGCTCAAGCTGCAGTGTGTGCGTGGTGAAAGGCAAAGCTGTCTACCTGTCAATTACAACAGCAGTGAACAGCCATGCTTTATGCAATGCCAGTGACCAATGAAAGGGCTGACAGATAAAAGATTATGGCTATTCTGTAGCTTTGCCCAGCAGCCCTGTGACTGCTTAAGTGAAAGTCACTCAGTCGTGTCCAATTCTTTGTGACTCCTTGGACTATACGGTCCATGGAATTCTCCAGGCCAGAATACTGCAGTGGGTAGCCTTTCCCTTCTCCAGGGGATCTTCCAAACCCAGGGATCAAACCCAGGTCTCCTGCATTGCAGGCAGATTCTTTACCAGCTGAGCCACCAGGGAAGCCCAAGAATACTGGAGTGGGTAGCCTATCCCTTCTCCAGGGAATCTTCCTGAACCAGGAATTGAACCGGGTCTTCTGCATTGCAGGTGGATTCTTTACCAGCTGAGCTACTAGGGAAGCCCCATGGCTGCTTATGTTGGGTTCATTTCTGGAATTTTGCTTAGAAATCCAGAGGCCATTCACCAGTTTTTAAAGGGAGAACTTCTAATGACTGAAACCCCAAAATTATTTTTACAGTTGGGATACTCTTTGGTTGTGTAATTACATGTTTGGTACAGTAGAAATATAGTATATGGAATCAATGTTTATTTCCTAAATTAAAAGTAAAGAAAGTCAGATTTACTTTTGTTAAGAATTCTCAGATGTTTCCTGAAAAAGATATGCACTGAAATTGCAAAATTAGATCTGGGAATTTTCATGTCACTTCTGTAATCATTCCTTCAGTGGCTTCCTCCTGTAACGTGCACTTTTGACCCTGGATTTCTGGGATTTGCTTGTCTTCCCACACTATTGTTTAGCCTACCCTCCAATTATTCTCTGTACATTTTCTCTACGCTAATGAAATTGGCCAAATCTAATTTTATCCAGACATACTGTTTAATGTTTCTCTTCCATATGACTACTAACACTGGTCTCAGTTCATAAAATTTTCCCCATCTGTATTAAAATATCTGAGGTGGGCTCAATATTCAAAGTCCACCTAAAGTATAATCTTGCCCACTATTTATTTTTAGAAATTCCTGGGCAACTTGTCTTTCCCTCCACCAATGTTCTACAGTCTCTATTGTCTGTAACTCTTTTATGGTAAATATATCAGTCTTTTTCTTTCTTTCTTTCTTTTTTTTTTTTTTTTTTTTGCCACTGCTATATATTTTCTTTACAGCTGCTTGACTATATATGCCTAAAAGGGAAAAATTTTGTTTCTCTATTCAGATCCATTTTTGTTCAGGGTGGAGAACAGGCTCCTTCTAATATTCAGTTACTAACAACAATACCTATTTGAGGCAAAAATGCTATTGGAGTGGTTTTGTTTAGGGAGAAGGAAGTATCTAAAAAAAATCATTGCCCTCTAGCCCAAACTTGGGGCAACCCTTGACTGATGCCTGACAGACTTTGGATCATAGAATCCCAGTTCCTTTTCTTGTGAGGAGGCTGTGGGAGAAAACTTCTGAGATAAACTTACACTCCAGAGGTATCATGTAGTATCACACTGAATCTACTCTCTACTGGGATTTGAGATCACATCCCTACTGGCTTCCTATGAATCCACATTCTGTTTCCTCCCCTGCCTTTCCAGGTTCCTCTGTGAGTATTTTATTTTAAAAAATCACCTGCACAGAAATCTCCATCTCAAGGTCTCTTTCTGGAGAACAGCCTAAGGCAGATCCTTATGTTAAAAGCTATATTCGATTTACCATTTTACTTCTCAGAGTTTCCAACTGAGTGTCCAATGTATAGTAGCTATTTACATATTAACAGAATAATAAAAGAAGAAATGGATACATTAATACTGAATTGCTAATTGGTATTTCAGAAAGAAGTCAAAATGATTACCCCAAAGAGTAGAAAAGGAAAATTCTGACCATTCACTACTACCCTTTACCAACTTAACCAGTAAAGCCAATAGCATGCCTTTCCTCAAGAATAATCTGAGAATAAAAGTGGCACTGGGCTTCCCAATCTGATTTTGATATTGACCATCTGGTGATGTCCATGTGTAGAGTCTTCTCTTGTGTTGTTGGAAGAGGGTGTTTGCTATGACCAGTGTATTCTCTTGGCAAAACTCTGTTAGTCTTTGCCCTGCTTCATTTTGTACTCCAAGGCCAAATTTCCCTGTTACTCCAGGTATCTCTTGACATCCTACTTTTGCATTCCATTCCTATGACGAAAAGGATATCTTTTGTTGGGTGTTAGTTCTAGAAGCTCTTGTAGGTCTTCATAGAACCATTCAACTTCAGCTTCTTCAACATTACTGGTCGGGGCATAGACTTGGATTACTGTGATATTGAAAGGTTTTCCTTGGAAACAAACAGATATCATTCTGTTCATTTTTGAAATTGCACTCAAGTACTGCATTTCAGGCTATTTTGTTGACTATGAAGGCTACTCCATTTCTTCTAAGGGATTCTTGCCCACAGTAGTAGAGATAATGGTCATCTGAGGTAAATTCACCCAGTCCAGTCCAATTTAGTTCACTGATTCCTAAAATGTCAATGTTCACTCTTGCCATCTCCCATTTGACCACTTCCAATTTCCCTTGATTCGTGGACCTAACATTCTAGATTCCTATGCACTACTGTTCTTTACAGTGTCAGACTTTATTTCCATCACCAGTCACATGCACAACTGGGTGTTGTTTTCACTTTGGCTCCATCTCTTCATTCTTTCTGGAGTTATTTCTCCACTGTTCTCCAGTAGCATATTGGACACATACCGATCTGGGGTGTTCATCTTTCATTGTCATATCTTTTTGCCTTTTCATACTGTTTAGGGGATTCTCAAGGCAAGAATACTGAAATGATTTATAGTGGTTTATCAGGTTGGTTATATTCTTTGCAGCCAAAGATGGAGAAACTCTATACAGTCAGCAAAAACAAGACTGGGAGCTAACTGTGGCTCAAATCATGAACTCCTTATTACCAAATTCGGACTTAAATTGAAGAAAGTAGGGAAAACCACTAGACCATTCAGGTATGACCTAAGTTAAATCCCTTACAATTATACAGTGGAAGTGACAAATAGATTCAAGGGATTAGATCTGGTAGAGTGCCTGAAGAACTGTGGACAGACATTCGTGATATTGTATAGGAGGCAATAATCAAGATGATCCCCAGGAACTAGAAATGCAAAAAGGCAAAACGGTTGTCTGAGGAGGCCTTAAAAATAGCTGTGAAGAGAAGAGAAGCTAAAGGCAAAGGAGAAAAGGAAAGATATACCCATCTGAATGCAGAGTTCCAAAGAAAAGCAAGGAGAGATAAGAAAACCTTTCTTATTGGGCACATAAGTGACCAATGCAAAGAAATAGAGGAAAATGATAATATGGGAAGGACTAGAGATCTCGTCAAGAAAATTAGAGATACCATGGGATTATTTCATGCAAAGATGGGCACAATAAAGGACAGAAATGGTATGGACCTAAAAGAAGCAGAAGATAATAAGAAAGGTGGCAAGAATACACAGAAGAACTATACAAAAAAGATCTAATGACCCAGATAACTATGATGGTGTAATCACTCACCTAAAGCCAGACATCCTAGAATGCAGAGTCAAGGGGGCCTTAGGAAGTATCACTACGAACAAAGCTAGTGGAGGTGATGGAATTCCAGTTGAGCTATTTCAAATCCTAAAAGATGATGCTGTGAAAGTGGTACACTCAATATGCCAGCAAATTTGGAAAACTCAGCAGTGGCCACAGGACTGGAAAAGGTCAGTCTTCATTCCAATTGCAAGGAAAGGCAATGCCAAAGAATGTTCAAATTACTATACAATTGCTGTTATCTCATATGCTAGCAAAGTAATGCTCAAAATTCTCCAAGCCAGGCTTCAGCAATACATGAACCGTGAAATTCCAGATGTTCAAACTGTATTTAGAAAAGGCAGAGGAACCAGAGATCAAATTAACAACATCCGTTGGATCATTGAAAAATCAAGCAAGAGATTTCCAGTAAAATATCTGCTTATGTTTTACTGCAAATGGCAAAGGCTTTGCACTGGCAAAGCCTTTGACAGTGTGGATCACAACAAACTGTGAAAAAATTCTTCAACAGATTGGAATACCAGGCCACGTCATCTGCCTCCTGAGAAATCTGTGTGCAGGTCAAGAAGCAACAGTTAGAACTGGACATGGAACAACAGACTGGTTCCAAATTAGGAAAGGAGTATGTCAAAGCTGTATGTTTTCACCCTGCTTATTTAACAGGTGCAGAGTACATCATGCAAAATGCCAGCCTGAATGAAGCACAAGCTGGAATCAAGACTGCTGGGAGAAATATCAATAACCTCAGACACGCAGATTACACCATCCTTATGGCCAAAAGCTAAGAAGAACAAAGAGACTCTTGATGAAAGTGAAAGAGGAAAGTGAAAAAGTTGGCTTACAACTTACAACATTCATAAAACTAAGATCATGGCATCTGGTCCCATCACTTCATGGCAAATAGATGGGGAAACAATGGAAGCAGTGACAGATTTTATTTTTATGTTGGGCTCCAAAATCACTGCAGATGGTGACTTCAGCCATGAAATTAAAAGATGTTTGCTCCTTGGAAGAAAAGCTATGACCAACTTAGACAGCATAATAAAAAGCAGACATTACTTTGATGGCAATGGTCCGTGTAGTCAAAGCTATGGTTTTTCCAGTAGTCATGTATGGATGTGAGAGCTGGACCAGAAAGAAATCTGAGCACCAAGGAACTGATGCTTTTGAACTGTGGTGTTGGATAAAACTCTTGAGAGTCCCTTGGACTGCAAGAGGATCAAACCATTCAATCCTAAAGGAAATCAGCCCTGAATATTCATTGGGAGGACTGATGCAGAAGCTGAAGCTCCAATGCTTTGGCCACCTGATGTGAAGAATGGACTCATTGGATCAGACCCTGAGGCTGGGTAAGATTGAAGGCAGGAGGGTAATGGGACGATAGAGGATGAGATGGTTGGATGGCATGAACGACGTGGTGAACATGAGTTTCAGCAAGCTCCAGGAGTTGGTGATGGACAGGGAAGCCTGGCATGCTTCAGTCCATGGTTTCGCAAAGCGTCGGACATGACTGAGTGATTGAACTGAACTGAATGGAAAGCCTTTGACTGTGTGGATCACAATAAACTGTGGGAAATTCTTAATGAGATGTGAATACCAGACGACATGACCTGCCTGCTGAGAAATCGTATGCAGGCCAAGAAGCAAGTTAGAACGAGACATGGAACTACAGAGTGGTTCCAAATCGGGAAAGTATTACATCAAGGCTGTATATTGTCACTCTGCTTATTTAACCTAAATGCAGAGCATATCATGTGAAATGCCAGACTGGATTAATGACAAGCTGGAATCAAGATTGCCAGGAGAAATATTAGTAACCTCATATATGCAGACAACACCAGACTTATGGCAGAAAGTGAAGAACTAAAGAGCCTCTTGATGAAAGTGAGAGAGGAGAGTGAATAAGTTGGCTTAAACTCAACATTCAAAAAACTAACATCATGGCATCCAGTCCCATCACTTCATGGCAAATAGATGGGGAAACAATGGAAACAATGAGAGACTTTATTTTCCTGGACTACAAAATCACTGCAGATGATGACTGCAGCCATGAAATTAAAAGATGCTTGCTCCTTGGAAGAAAAGCTATGACCAACCTAGACAGCATATTAAACTCCAGTACTTGGCCACCTGATATGAAGAACTGACTCATTGGAAAAGACCCTCATGCTGGGAAAGATTGAAGGCAGGAGGAGAAGGGGATGACAGGGGATGAGATGGTTGGATGGCATCACCGACTCAATGGACAGGAGTTTGAGCAAGCTCCAGGAGTTGGTGATGGGCAGGGAAGCCTGGCGTGCTGCAGACCATGGGATTGCAAAGAGTCAACACAACTGAGCAACTGAACCGAACTGAACATGACTGACTGGGCTTACCATGTGGAGCTAGTGGTAAAGTTCCCACCTGCCAAGGCAGGAGACCTAAGAAATGTGGGTTCAATCCCTCTGTCAGGAAGATCCCCTAAGGAGGGGATGTCAACCCACTCCAGTATTCTTGCCTGGAGAATCCCATGGATCAAGAAGGCTGGTGGGTAAGTTACAGTCCATAGGATTACAAAGAGTCGGACACCATTGAGGTCTTAGCATAGCACAGGATCAGAAACATATCGTTCATCCATGCAATATATGTTTATTATACACCTGCAATTTGTCATGATCTTTTAGGAAGATTTTTTCTTAAGATAATTTACTATATTTATTGCTATAAAATAAAACCAAGGTGTTAGTTGATTGTGAAATGATAACCAATTAGATTAAAAGGCACTCGTTAGATCACTTTCTTGAGATTGATACTAAGTTTCCTCTTTAGTTAATACTCACTCATCCAGTAAAGCTGAATCGTAGAACTGAGATAGTAATTTCATTACTGTTTGATCCTTCAAATATTTATATTTTTAGAAAAGTGAGTTTTAATGCAAAAGCTCAATTGAAAAATATACAGGAAAAATAATTTACCTGAGTCAATTGCAAGTTAAAGGGTTTTTTCAGCTGCTGTGTATCAAGGAGCACCTGAAGACCAGGTAACTGTCCAAGTGGAAACATGATCAGTTTTACAGTGCTTGGGGAGGAAGGGCATGTGTGGCAGGATGCACTTGTCTTGTTAACTACAGTAAAACTGGAGGTAGAAATGGTTTTCTGGGCTTCTTGCTTAGGATATTTGACACGTTGCCCTCCTTAAAACTCTCAAAACATTTCTCTCCATGGCTGTGTTTGCAAGCCTTGCAATTTCTCAAGGTTCATGAGAGGAGGAAGTAGCGAAAAAAAAAAAAAAAAAGGGGGGGGTGGGGGAAGAGGGAAAAAGAAAAGGAAAGAAAGGTAAAGGAGTCAAGAATCAAGGCAAAGGAGGGACTTCCCTATTGGTCCAGTGGCTAAGACTCCATGCTTCCAGTGTAGGGGGCCCAGGTTTGATCTCTGGTCAGGGAACTAGATACCACATTCCACAACTGAAAGATCTTGCATGCTTCCACTAAGATCTGGTACACCAAATAAATTAAAAACAAATGACAAGGGAAACAGGTCTATTTAAATCCTTTCTATAGAAACCATATAATTTCTGAAAAATTTCAGTAAAACGATCAACCAAAGAAAATAGTTATCCTAAAACCTGATGAAAATTTGAAAGTAGTGACCATGAGTCTGACTTTAAAACTTTATAATATAAAACAGATGTATTTGGTCACTTTCTTATATTTTTCTTCTCTTGGATTTGTCGCTTTGTGTTTCTATTTGGATTTTGTATTTAGGTGTGCATTTCTGGCTTCCCAGTTGGTGCTAGTGGTAAGGAACCCACCTGTCAATGCAGGAGATTTAGGAGACGTGGGTTCAATCCCTGGGTTGGGGAGATCCCCTGGAGGAGGGCATGGCAACCCACTCCAGTATTCTTGCCTGAAGAATCTCAGGACAGAGGAGCCTGGTGGTCTACAGCCCATAGGGTCACAAAGAGTTGGACACGACTAAAGCGAGTTAGAACGTCTTGCATTTTCTGAACTTGTCATATGACAATGAAAATTGGGGTTATTTTTTTTATTACTTTCAGATTGCTAATCATTTTCAGTTCAGTTCAGTCGCTCAGTCATGTCTGATCTTTGTGGCCCCATGAATTGCAGCACGCCAGGCCTCTCTGTCCATCACCAACTCCTGGAGTTTACTCAAACTCACGCCCGTCGAGTCAGTGATGCCATCCAGCCATCTCATTCTCTGTCTTCCCCTTCTCCCCCTGCCCCCAATCCCTCCCAGCATCAGGGTCTTTTCCAATGAGTCAACTCTTCGCATCAGGTGGCCAAAGTATTGGAGTTTCAGCTTCAGTGTCAGTCCTTCCAATGAACACTCAGGACTGATCTCCTTTAGGATGGACTGGTTGGATTTCTTTGCAGTCCAAGGGACTCTCAAGAGTCTTCTCCAACACCACAGTTCAAAAGCATCAATTTTTCGGTGCTCAGCTTTCTTCACAGTCCAACTCTCACATCCATACATAAGCACTGGAAAAACCATAGCCTTGACTAGATGGACCTTTGTTGGCAAAGTAATGTCTCTGCTTTTTAATATACTGTCTAGGTTGGTCATAACTTTCCTTCCAAGGAGTAAGCATCTTTTAATTTCATGGCTGCAGTCACCATCTGCAGTGATTTTGGAGCCCAGAAAAATAAAGTCAGTAACTGTTTCCACTGTTTCTTCATCTGTTTGCCATAAAGTGATGGGACCGGTTCCCATGATCTTGGTTTTCTGAATGTTGAGCTTTAAAGCAAACTTTTTCACTCTCTTCTTTCACTTTCATCAAGAGGCTCTTTAGTTCTTCTTCACTTTTTGCCATAAGGGTGGTGTCATCTGCAAATCTGAGGTTACTGATATTTTTCCCAGCAATCTTGATTCCAGTTTGTGCTTCCTCCAGCCCAGCGTTTCTCATGATGTACTCTGCATATAAGTTAAATAAGCACGGTGACAATATAAAGCCTTGATGTACTCCTTTTCCTATTTGGAACCAGTCTGTTGTTCCATGTCCACTTCTAACTGTTGCTTCCTGACCTGCATATAGGTTTCTCAAGATGCAGGTCAGGTGGTCTGGTATTCCCATCTCTTTCAGAATTTTCCAGAGTTTATTGTGATCCACATAGTCAAAGGTTTTGGCATAGTCAATAAAGCAGAAATAGATGTTTTTCTGGAACTCTCTTGCTTTTTCAATGATCCAACAGATGTTGGAAATTTGATCTCTGGTTCCTCTGCCCTTTCTAAAACCAGCTTGAACATCTGGAAGTTCATAGTTCAAGTATTGCTGAAGCCTGGCTTGGAGAATTTTGAGCATTACTTTGCTAGCATGTGAGATGAGTGCAATTGTGCGGTAGGTAGTTTGAGCGTTCTTTGGCATTGTTTTTCTTTGGGATTGGAATGAACACTGACCTGTTCCAGTCCTGTGGCAACTGCTGAGTTTTCCAGATTTGCTGGCATATTGAGTGTACTACTTTAACAGCATCATCTTTCAGGATTTGAAATAGCTCAGCTGGAATTCCATCACCTCCACTAGCTTTGTTCATAGTGATGCTTCCTAAGGCCCACTTGACTTCACATTCCAGGATGTTTGGCTCTAGGTGAGTGATCACACCATCGTGATTATCTATGTTGTGAAGATCTTTTTGTACAGTTCTGTGTATTCTTGCCACCTCTTCTGCATATGTTATGTCCATACCATTTCTGTCCTTTATTGAGCCCATCTTTGCATGAAATGTTCCCTTGCTATCTCTAATTTACCTGAAGAGATCTCTAGTCTTTCCCATTCTATTGTTTTCCTCTATTTCTTTGCATTGATCGCTGAGGAAGGCTTTCATATCTCTCCTTTCTTTTCTTTGGAACTCTGCATTCCATAGTGAAGTTTAATTTTGACTCTGCATTTTAGCTAACAGTTAAATGGATCTATTTCAAAATCACTATAAATAGGAGGTTAAAGCAGAACACAAGTGCAGAAATGTAAAGAATGTTGCAAAACTCTTTCAAAATGGTAAATAATGATGTATTTAAACAGATTGATAGCCAAGTAACATCCATTTTATTGCATTAAATATCAGTTTGAATATATAAAATGTTCTTAAATAAATAATACTTTAAATAATATAGTTTAGGCTACACATATATGGTATTTAAATGTTAATAGGATTCTGAACCAACCATAACATTTTAATGCCTCACATTAAGCATTGTAGTCTGAGAACACCAAGAGAAAAATTTAAAAAAATAAAATATGGTTTAATAATCTTTCTCTCTTGTGCATTTTGCAATAGAGCCTTGAATAGTTTATTTATTGTCAATATTACTCTAAAATATAAAATAGTTAAGATTCATAAAATATCACCTCCTACTTAGGCTTTCAAGCCCCAATAGTTTTATCAAGCCCGATAGTTTCCAAAAATTGTGCTTCATTCTGCTATTTGATTCTTCTAACCTTTAAAATGGTATTCCAGAGATCCTAAAAGCCATAGAAACAGAGCACAATGGATTATATGAATGACTTTTTAGCTTCAATGTCCAAAACTTGAAGAATGGAGGAAATTCTGATGTCTTCATCAAAGCTTAATAACAAACTTTTTCTATCTAACTTAGTCTAAAACTGCCCTAATACTTAGAAAGTGTTATATGACTGTTTCATTCTTACACAAAAACCACATTAGTAATTTCATTATAATAATGATTCAAACGGTTGCTTGATATCATTTGAAAATAACAATTCTATTATTTTTTCTTTTCTTTTTTTTTCTTTTTTTCTTTTTTTAATTAGTTGGAGGCTAATTACTTCACAACATTTCAGTGGGTTTTGTCATACATTAATATGAATCAGCCACAGAGTTACACGTATTCCCCATCCCGATCCCCCCTCCCACCTCCCTCTCCACCCGATTCCTCTGGGTCTTCCCAGTGCACCAGGCCCGAGCACTTGTCTCATGCATCCCACCTGGGCTGGTGATCTGTTTCACCATAGATAATATACATGCTGTTCTTTCGAAACATCCCACCCTCACCTTCTCCCACAGAGTTCAAAAGTCTTTTCTGTACTTCTGTGTCTCTTTTTCTGTTTTGCATATAGGGTTATCATTACCATCTTTCTAAATTCCATATATATGTGTTAGTATGCTGTAATGTTCTTTATCTTTCTGGCTTACTTCACTCTGTATAATGGGCTCCAGTTTCATCCATCTCATTAGGACTGATTCAAATGAATTTCTTTTTAACGGCTGAGTAATATTCCATGGTGTATGTGTACCACAGCTTCCTTATCCATTCATCTGCTGATGGGCATCTAGGTTGCTTCCATGACCTGGCTATTATAAACAGTGCTGCGATGAACATTGGGGTGCACGTGTCTCTTTCAGATCTGGTTTCCTCAGTGTGTATGCCCAGAAGTGGGATTGCTGGGTCATATGGCAGTTCTATTTCCAGTTTTTTAAGAAATCTCCACACTGTTCTCCATAGTGGCTGTACTAGTTTGCATTCCCACCAACAGTGGAAGAGGGTTCCCTTTTTTCCACACCCTCTCCAGCATTTATTGCTTGTAGACTTTTGGATAGCAGCCATCCTGACTGCTATGTAGGTACATATGGTAGGTATGTAGGTACATAGGTAGGTATGTAGGTACATAGGTATGTAGGTAATGGTAATGGTACCTCATTGTGGTTTTGATTTGCATTTCTCTAATAATGAGTGATGTTGAGCATATGTTCATGTGTTTGTTAGCCATCTGTATGTCTTCTTTGGAGAAATGTCTGTTTAGTTCTTTGGCCCATTTTTTGATTGGGTCATTTATTTTTCTGGAATTGAGCTTCAGGAGTTGCTTGTATATTTTTGAGATTAATCCTTTGTCTGTTTCTTCATTTGCTATTATTATTTTTTACTTTTCAGTTTTGATGATCTTGATACATAGGGTAAGAGAACTAGATAAAGACATGGTCTTTATCTAGAGGAAAATGAGAGAAAAGAAATGAGAGGTACTAGGAAGTTAATTCTGACTTCTTGGGGTTGTGCACTAGATTTAAAAATTACTAGCTTTCCTATCATATGTAGGTTTCCCTTATTTAAGAAACTCAGTGTGCACCTACATTTAATTTTTTTTTAAAGATTTATTCTGGGTGCACTGCATTTCCCCTTTTTTTTATACTGGACTCAGCTATGAAATAAGGAATGTTTTTGCTGTTGTTTTACATGTGCATATCAGATTAGTATTAAATTTAATTCACAGCCTTTTTTGTTTCATTCCTTCAATATCTCACTTGAAAAGTAAAAAAAAAAAATATGTAAAGGGGATTTCAGACATAAATAACATCTGCCAGTAAGTGCAATTATTTTCAGGAACATACATCAGAAGCAATACTTCTTTAACTTAGACTGGCTACATCATTTTGCTTCTATATTTCCACTTGAAAAATTTAAACAAGTGCCATCATGGGAGATTCTAGGCTAAGAAAACTTAAATTTTTATTTTTTTAGACTGTTTAAAGAAGTTAAGAGTAAGAATCTACATGACTTTGGCATATAAATATGGCTCAAAAGCCTGTAATTTCTTTGGCTTCCCTGGTACTAACTAAGCACATAATCAAGTAGGTGACAGGAGGATACCTGTGTCACCATTTTAAGGACACTCTGCTTTAAATTAATAAAATATTTATTCTTATGTATGTAGCATCATAGATTTTATTAAAATATTTTGTTTCTTTTCTTTTCTTTTAATTTTTGTCTGTGCTGTGTCTTTGTTGCTGTGCGTGGGCTTGCTCTAGCTGTGGAGAACGGGTGTTATCCTCTCGTTGTTGCTCTTAGACTTCTCATTGCAGTGGCTTCTCTTGTTGTGGAGCATAGGCTCTAGGGCGTGGTGGCCTCTGTAGTTGCAGCATGTGGGCTCAGTAGTTGTGGCTCTTGGGCTCTAGAGAGTGGGCTCAGCAGTTGTGGCTCATGGGCTTAGTTGCCCCAGGGCACGTGGGATCTTCCAAAGTGAGAATCGAACCTGTGTCCCCTGGCAAATTCTAAACCAATGGACCATCAGAAAAGTTCACATTTTGAGTTTCCTTTACATGTGATGTAACAGCCAAATTAATATGGGCACAATTCATTAGGCTAATATATGTACTTTGAAAGTATATTTGTTTAGTTTGGGGAAAGAAACTTTTTGAAGAATTTACTCTTTCACTGATATATCTGAGGCCTGTTCATCTTGTCTGGAAAGCAGATGGGGATGGGATTCGGTGAGCCATAAAATTATTCAACTCATACTCTCCAAAATGCCCGAAAAATGGGCAGGAATGCATGACACAGGTCCCAAGAAAAACTTCCTTCATGGGCAACTTGTTTTACATCTGATATAGGTAATGTATATCACTATATATAGGTATACAGGTGATGTATATAGTGTATGTATATAATATATGTATATGTATGTATACATATACACACACATATACATACATATATACATACACACATATGTATGCATATACACACATATATACATATATATGTATATACATATATATATATACACACATACATATATACATATAGTATATGTATAGTATATGTATATGTATAGTATATGTATAGTATAGTATATGTATATATGTATGTATATATAGTATATGTATATAGATGATGTATATAGTGATGTATATCACTCCTTCCCTGGTTTGTGGCTCTGACCTATTGCCCAGCTCTATTTGTGGATGCGGTGGTATTCAGGGTGGGCCTCTTCACCTTCTTTGCCAGAGAAAGAGCCCATGGTGGTTCTCTTTGTGACCATTTTAAAATGGATTTAGGCAGATGCATGCACAGTACATCCTCAGCCTCTTCCTTGAGCAGTATGCAGAGGCCAAATCTGCAGTGATTCCAGATCTGTTCAAAGAAAAACTTAGAGGAACAGGGAGAGGATATGAGCAAAACAGCGGGTAGGGACCAGGATGTGACTTCTACCACTGAGGCAGCAGTAGGAAAAACCATTATCATCCTCCTCTGTGCTCCAACTTCATCAAAGAGTGACATGTTATTATTAGAAGCTTCATGTAACATCCCAGTTAACTGCCATGTGTGGGACAAGGATAAAAATAAAGAATTCCCAAGGATCATGGACATGGTTTTTCTGGGAGAAGCTAGATATATTGGATTCCTTAAATAGCTCATAAATATTCAAAGTGTTTCAATTAATTCTAAAAGTATTTTAGAATTGGAATAGCCAGGGATGCCAAGAAAGATTGCTTCAAAAGCTTATAATTTTCTTTGCAGAACCACTACACAAAATATTTTTTATAGTTTTGAAATAAATTTTTCAGTGTGGCAGGCAAAAAGAGAGGCAAGCAAATTCTAGTAATAATTACTCTCAAGGGAAATAAAACAAACGCCAAACATTTGTTCAATTTCCCATTATAAAGTCATTTTTCTCACCCTAGTAGATGTCAAATACCTGTCCAATTGGAGATGGAAAATTGTGCCTCTGGTAACCAGAAATCATCTAACTCTCAGAAATGAGATTTTTAGCATTCCCATTAGGGCTTTCATGTTGGCTTATTAAGACTAACTGGGCAGCCCAACAAGATTACCTGTCCCTAATATAAAGGGGAATAAAGTTAATGGTAAGACAAGCTGGCTGGCTCTGTTCCTTAGCCTGCCTCCTAAACTACTTCCCCAAATCTCTAACTGAGGACTTAACACTGTGGGGAGCTTGATTTACACTTCAACTTGAAAATTCGGTTTAGCAAAGCATTTAGCATTGAGCATTGTTTGGGATAACAAATGTAGTGCAGGGATGGGTGATGTAAACTATCATCCTGTTTATCCTCCACCCAGTGCTCACCATTTCAAGCCAACATTTTAAAAACCTCTAGCCTTCAGAGAGTGGTTATTTGTATGTGTAAAGGCTATGGGGCAGGATAAGTGAACACTGGGACCTCACAAGCTTTGGGGGGGAATTTCTATATTTCACTCCTGGAGGACTTCTGTCCTAGGACGATGTTTTTTCTCCTTTGGAAGGTTAGAAACAGCAAGTATGACCCTAGACAAGTGTCTTCAGTGCCTCATTTTATTTCTGTTTTCTCTTTTTTGAGAAACCTACTTCCTTCTACTTCCTTACAATATGCTCAATAACTTATTATCCCTCTATCTTTTATGACACAGATCAGAACCTGCTATGGAAAAGATATTATAATTTTTGTGAACTTGTGCCTTATGCTTCATTCTTAATTGTGGAATGAATTATCCTATCAAAGGCATTTCAATCTCCACGTAGCAGAAAGGAAAATGTTCTTTAATGGAAATTTAGAAATCACAGCATGTAGCCACTAGCCCTGCGGCTTTGCTGGCCCACTTTGCTCTATAGGGTTTTCCCTCTAATTTTCTGAGAAGGCTCACTAGGTGAACACAGTACAAAATTTGCATGAGTATATGGTCTTCATGCTGTGCTTGACTTCATTACTATCAAGTTACTGTAGTTATTTTAGACTAACATTTCCATTGATAATTTTTGTATGGAGGACTCCAGTTGACTTTAGCATGCCTGAAGCATCATAATATAGTTTATTGTCAGCTCTCTGGTGTCCTGGTCTTACAGTATGGGAGTAACAAGGAATTCATAAGGAATATTAAATTTGGTGACGTAGATCATGGCTACAAAACATTAACAATACAGTTGGGAAGATAAAACTAACACATGTGAAAATAACAATTCATGAACCATTACATAAAAAAAATGTATGCTTTAACTCCACAGGAAGGGAAGTCATTAAGGCAAGTCATTATGAGAGAGAGAGAGAGATTGAGGGAGAGAGAGATTCATTGAAAAGATTGGTGGTCTATGAAGAGAGAATGAATGGCTGGTTGAATTTAGTTTGAAGTGGGTGAGGTGGGATATCCCAGATAAAGGAGACAAAGGCATTATGGCAAGGAGGGTACAGAGGAAGTTCGCGTAAATGCGTGCTTAGTTGTGTCGGACTTTTTGTGAGCCCATGAGCTGTAGCCCTCCAGGCTCCTCTGTCTGTGGAATTTTTCAGGCAAGAATACTGGAGTGGGTTGCCATTTCCTCCTCCAGGGGATCTTCTTGACCCAGGGATTGAACCTGTTTCCTGCACTGGCAGGAAGATTCTTTACCACTGAGCCACCTAGGAAGCCCACACAGAGGAAGCAGCTAGACATACTTTTACATAGATAAGAATAGGCAGGGATCGGGATGGGGAATACGTGTAAATCTATGGCTGATTCATATCAATGTATGACAAAACCCACTGAAATGTTGTGAAGTAATTAGCCTCCAACTAATAAAAAAATTAAAAAAAAAAAAGAATAGGCAGTTTGTTGCTGTGTTAAAAACACAAGAATTTAGATTTGATGTAAGAAGGCACAGGGGACCCTAGTAAATTTGAACTCTTACTGTGACTTTTACTAAGTTTACAAAGCTGTTTTCACCCTCAGTTTCCTCATATACAAGATTAAGACAGGCTTATGTAAAGACTTGAGGCCAGTGAGAAATATAGGAATTACTACTACCACCACCACTGCCAACAGTAATAAGGAATGATGACTATTTTTAGTATTTAATGGCTGTTGATTTAAGCAAATGGAGATCACCATAGCTTTGTGACCGCCCCTCCCCCTGCTTTCCTTCAAGAGGTGGAAACGACTTCCTCTCTCTTTAAATCTGGGCAAGTTCTGTGATTGCTTGGACCAATAGAATATAGTAGAAATTATGGTGTGCCAAATTACAGATCTAGGCTATCTTCCACTTCTTGTTTCTTGGGTTATAACCTCTTGGTACATTTCAATTCACTATGATTTGAAAAGCCTGAGCCGTGTGGAGAGGCCACTTGTAGCTACCACAAGTTCACAGAATCAGCTGTACTCCCAGCTGACAGCTCTCAATAACTGCCAGTCATACTGAGTGAGCCAGCAAGCCTTCTTGAGGCTTCGGGGTATTAATGTTTCAGTCCCAGTCACTGTCCATCAGTTTGCCTCATATGAGACCAATTAACTCACAGAATATTGATGAAAAATAATGCGTTTGTTTTGAGATCAGTGTTTAAACAAGTTTTGAGATGGTGTGTTATACAGCAGTTGATGACTGGAACATTGGTTCTTTTTCTTAAATCATGATAATATAAGGGGTATTTGTTTATTGTGTTATCTATGAAGAGTAGGATTCCAGTTGTGGAGGAGATGAAGGCCTTGATTAGGGAATCAGTGTTGCAAATCAAGAGTATTTCTTTCATTCATCATTCATCCATTCACTCAATAAATATTTATTGAGCAATAGCATCCAGTACACCAGGTTTGTGAAAGTTCTTTATTATTTGGCTATGGAGCTACAGAAATAATATCATGATACAATGTTGTAAACTTCAAAATTTTGTATTTTCCCACTGCCTCAATATCCCTACAAATAGGCTGTGAGCACCCCACCCAGATAACCAAGTGCATCCGTGTGATAAGTCTGGTTCTTGCCACAAGTTCCTCTTCTTGCTGTTCCCTGCCTGTGACAAAAACTCAAGAAAACTCAACAACAAAATCCCTTCGCATGTTCTGCTTGTGTATTCCACCCTGATCTTCAGTAAAGACACTTATCCACTGGTTCTCACTCTCCCTTGGCTGTTCCCCTGGTCACTTGAGCCTGTTCCCTTGGAGCTCCTCCCATCCGGCACCCTGTATGGTATGCTATGCCATTATCTAAGACTTGTGAGTATAATAAATTTAAAATTTCATATGCCTCTCCAAATGTAATTTCTGCAGTCATATTGGAGTGATCCTTAAAGACCCTGCAAGGGTAACTTATTCCCCCATTTACAACATGAATACCTGTATTCAAAACGCTAAAATTTTTCAGTACTGGCCAGGATACTAGCTAAACCAGATGCTTTACTATACATGTACGATGGATTGGAAATTCAACACCCCAAGACATCCACATCTCATACAAAAGAAAAAAAAGCAAACAAAAAATAAAACATAGCACAAACACATATATACTTACACAGTGGAATAGGGGCAAGTGACATGATAATTTAAATGGGTCATTGAATCAGAGTATCTAGATTCAATACAGGTATCACCAATAGCCAAGTGCAATCTCAAGTAAGTCACTCATTTAAAATGGAGATAGTGAAACAAATTGCAACACATGGTGTTAATAAGTATTATTGAAGTAAATCTGTATAAATAATTGTCTACCTCCCCTTCTTCCATTGGTTAATTTCCTACTAATTTTAAATGCTATGCTTCAGCCTCCAGATTTCCAAGAATGTGTCTCATGTGTTTCAGCATAATGCATTCTATGACTTTTTTTTTTTAATCACAGTGTTTCCTCTTTATTTTCATTTCTCATAAGGAAAGATATTACAGGAGAATATATTTCTACTAGTAGAGATGTTAATATAACTGCTTTGTCCTTGTCTTAGATTTTATTTCTCTTGGCCATGATACTTTTTCTTATTATATAAGTTTCAGGTATAAAATATTATAATTCAATATCCATACACACTACAAAGTGATCACTAACACAAGCCTAGTTGCCATCTATCACCATATAGTTGGCTCTCTTTATCCATTTTGCCAACACTCCAACTCCCTTCCCTTCTGGTAACCACTAAACTATTCTCCATGTCTATGAGCTTGTTTTTGTTCTATTTTGTTTGTTTGTATCATTTTTTCAGATTCTGAATATGATGAAATCATATGGTATTTGACTTTATCCATCTGACTTATTTCACTTAGCATAATACCTTCCATGTAGTTTCAAGAGGCAGGATTTCATTATTTTTTTATGGCTGAATAGTGTTCCATTGTATACAGATATATATTCAACATATGTATGTATTTAACTTTGTCCATTCGGTATTGCAATGAGCATAGCAATGAATGTATCTTTTTGAATCGATGTTTTCATGTTCTTCAGATACATACCCAGAAATGAAATAGTTGGCTCATATGGCAAGTCTATTCTTAATTTTCTGAGGAATCTCTATATTGTTGTCTATAGTGGTTGCCCCAGTGTATAATTCCACTAACAGTGCATGAGGGTTTCTTTTCTCTGTATCTTCATCAACATTTTTATATCTTGTCTTTTTGGTAATAGCCATTCTCACAGGTGTGAAGTGATATATCATTGTGGTTTGGATTTGCATTTCCCTAATAATTAATTATGTTGAGCATCTTTTCATGTGCTTGTTGACCATTTCTGTGTCTTCTTTGGAAAAATGTTCAGATCCTCTGCTCATCTTTATTTTTTTTTAATTGAAGTATAGTTGACTTATAATATTATATTAGTTTCCAGTCTGCATTCATGCTTAGTCACTCAATCATCTCTGACTCTTTGCGACCCTATGGACTGTAGCCTGCCAGGCTCCTCTCTCCGTGGGATTTTCCCAGCAAGAATACAGGAGTGGTTTGCCATGCCCTCCTCCAGGGGATCTTCCTGACCCAGGGATAGAACCTGTGACTCCAGCATCTCCTGAATTGTAGGCGGATTCTTTACCACTGAGACACTGGAGAAGCCCCAGTTTCAAGTATGCAGCATAGTAATTCAATATTTTTATAGATTACATTCCATAAAAAGTTATAAAATATCGACTATTTCCCCTGAACTGTACATTATATCCTTGCGACATTTTATTCCTAGAAGTTGGTAACTCTTAATCCCCTTCACCTATTTTGCCCTTCCCCCACTCTCTCCCCCAGTTTGCTCTCTATATTTGAGTCTGTTTCTGCTTTGTGGTATTTGCTCATTTAGTTTAGTTTTTAGATTTCATATATAATGAAGACATACAGTATTTGTCTTTCTCTGTCTGACTCATTTCCTTAAGCGTAATACCCTTCAGGTCCATCCATGTTGTTGTAAATAGCAAGATTTCATTCTTTTTAGTAGCTGAGTAATATTTCATTGTATATATACACATGTATGTATGTGTGTTAAGTCACTTCACTTGTGTCCGACTCTTTGAAACCCTATGAACTATAACCTGTCTGCAGGACTTCTCTGTCCATGGGATACTCTAGGCAAGAATACTGGAGTGGGTTGCCATGTGCTCCTCCAGGGCATCTTTCTGACCCAGGGATTAAACCCGCATCTCTTATATCTCTTGCACTGGCAGGTGGGTTCTTTACTACTGGGAAGCCCATGTATATACATACATATGTATAAATATATAAATATATATATATATACATACCATATCATCTTTATCCGTTCATCTGTTTTCTTTTTAATTTTTGTTTTTGAGTTGTATGATTTCTTTATATATTTTGGATATTAAGCTTTTATTACCTATATTGTTTGCAAATATCTTCTCCCATTCAGTAGGCCGCTTTTTTGTTTTGATTATGGTTTTCTTCACTGTGCAGAAGCTTTTTAGTTTGATGTATTCCCATTTGTTTATTTTCTCTTGTTTCCCTTGCCTTTGATGTCAGATTCACAAAAACATCATTAAGACCAATGACAGGTTACTACCTTTGTTTTAAGGATTTTATGGTTTCAGGGTTTATATTCAAGTCTTTACAATTCATTTTGAGTTAATTCTTTGTATGATATAAGATAGTGATGTAGTTTCATTCTTTTACACGTTGACTGTCCAGTTTTCTGAACACCATTTATTGAAGAGACTACTCCATTGTATGTTCTTGTAAATGAATTGCCCATACATGTGTGGGTTTATTTTGGGCTCTCAGTTCTGTTCCATTGATGTGCATCTGTTTTTGTGCCAGTACCAGCCTGTTTTTATTACTGTTACTTTGTAGTACAGTTTGAAATCAGGGAGTGTGATGCCTCCAGGTTTTTTTCTTCTTTTTGAAGATTGTTTTGGTGCTTTGAGATCTTTTTTGTAGTTCCAAAATACTTTAGAATAATTTTTCTATTCCTGGAAATACACCATTGGAATTTTTATTGGGGTTGCATTGAATCTGCAAATTCTTGGCCATGACTCTTTGATCTTTTATTAGCCACGATGATTCTTATCAAATCTTACTACCTTATCTTTTTCTTCTCTTATTCTAGCATCTCTCTTGCTTTTATGTTCAGTTTCCTCACATTTTCTGAAGAGGAAATTCTTGCTTTTAGGTGAAATTTCTTCTGACAAATAGCTGATTAGACTGATCAATACTTACATTGACTTCTAGAAGAGCTAATAGTTTGAAGTATTTACACTTTAAAAAGTACAGTATAAACACGTGGATGACTTTTAGGAGATTTAATTGATACCCATGAAAGCACTTGAAAATCTTAATCACCATGAGGTCTGTCCTATATATATCAATTTCCAACTTTTGGAGGGGGGATAATTTAGAATATTTCCTTAACTTTTGTTCCGCATTATCAAAGTGCTAAACAGATGGCACTTCTAGAGTCACACTCAACACATTGCCAAATGCTTCTCTCTCAAATATTGAGCACTTCTCAATTTAGTTTAATCTTAAACAATCAAAACATTCCAGAAAACAGAATTGTGATAGAATGGAGAAAATTCTGCTCCAAAGAAAAGCAAATTTAGTAATTCAGTTCAGTTCAGTTTGGTCGCTCAGTAGTGTCCAACTCTTTGCGACCCCATGGACTGCAGCACGCTAGGCCTCCCTGTCTATCACCAACTCCCAGAGTTTACTCAAACTCATGTCCATTGAGTCGATGATGCCATCCAACCATCTCATCCTGTGTCGTCCCCTTCTCCTCCCACCTTCAATCTTTCCCAGCATCGGGGTCTTTTCAAATGAGTCAGCTCTTTGCATCAGGTGGCCAAAGTATTGGAGTTTCAGCTTCAGCATCAGCATCAGTCCTTCCAATGAATATTCAGGACTGATTTCCTTTAGGATGGACTGGCTGGATCTCCTTGCAGTCCAAGGGACTCGCGAGCATCTTCTCCAACACCACAGTTCAAAAGCATCAATTCTTCCGCACTCAGCTTTCTTTATAGTCCAACTCTCACATCCATACATGACTACTGGAAAAACCATAGCTGTGACAAGACGGACCTTTGTTGGCAAAGTAATGTCTCTGCTTTATAAAATGCTGTCTAGGTTGGTCATTAGCAGATTTAAAGTTCATTGTGAGCGCACTGCTATTCTGAAATGCAACACTAGGTGGCATGATAAGTACAGATTAATAGAGAATAATAAGGCTGGGAGATTCAAATTGCTTTCTTAATGCTTCAAGCAAGATGGGCATTATTAAAACAATAGAATGCTACAGTACTCCATTTTCAAACACTTACTTCTCTTTGTCATTATTGCATAAAGAGTATGAGAAAGTAGGATCCACAGTGTATATACATTTACCTAATAGTTGAAGTTCTAAGATAAGTTTTTCACTAATCATCAGACCAGAAGCAATTATAGTAATAGACCTCACATCTAATATAAGCCCACAAAATGTTATGTTTTGAATTTAAAACAGAATGTTCTCATATATTATTTTATCCGATGCTAACAAAAAATCCATGTTAAAGAAGAGAAGAGAGAGGTAACACTTACAGATGTTAGGTGGTTTGCCCATTATTACATAGACGGTAAAGTGATACTATATAAATAAAACAAGGTCTTCTGTCTAGTGGAGAAGTGGCTCCCAAAATAAAATGTCCCATATTTTCCATAGGGAACAGTAATAATGGATCTAGATTTTAATTAAAAATCAGAGTCAAATGTTTGCTAGGGAGAGTAAGCTGAGTCTGAAGCTCTGAATAAAAAAGCTGTAAAAAATAAAGTTTCTTACCTCTTAAAAATTTTTTTCCAACCGATTTGTGGCTGTGTCAAGACAAAGTCATGGATAGCAGAGGAGGGAAACACAGACCTGGGACCAGACTAACTTGGAAACAAAATTAGCAGAAGGGAGTAAAGAGGTTAGAGTCTTGAAGCATTAGGGTAACATTAGCAAGTAGTTAGAAATGAGTGTGGCATCATCAGTGAGGTTAGGCTCCAGAAGCAGAGATCCAATAATCAGTTATCAGGCCCTGAGAGACGACGTCAGAGTAAAAGAAGGAGAAGACCCAGGTCTCTAGGGTGTGCAGCCAAGAGAAACCAGGCAAATACTTAGAAATGAAGCAATAAAATAGAGGCTCAGTTACTGTAATGAAGTAAAAGCAAGGGCCTGGCCACAGAAACGAGGCAATTACCCACTACTGCACCAGGGAATAATACCTCAAAAGTTTTATCAGCAAGCCTGGCTGCAGGCTGAATCTCTAGAAACAGGCCTGGAATTTGTAATACGGTGTTGTACGTGCCACATGGTGCCTTCTGATATATAGGAAGATAATGAGCCCACAGGTGAAGCATAAAGGTTCATTTATCATCCAAATTAGGTCAGCTTTGATAATAAATGGAAAATTGGTTTTATTATACTAATGAACCTAATATCATTCTATACAAATTGATTTTAAGAAGACAAATTCTAATCAACATTACATAGTTATGTACATAATTATTAAAAATAGCATAAGCATAATATTTATTATTTGTAATATTTATATACTTTACCTCTAATATTTTTCATTGACACTTGAAAAACGTTTTTGTTCAATATAATGTTGTTAATTTTAAAATCTTCATAAAATTGCTTTCAGTCTTTGGAGTTGAATTTATTTCATGGTTAATAAATTCAATTTTTTTATACCTTCATTGAGTCTCCTCTGTTAAACATACTATTTTTTTTATGGAGGGGTGAATTATCTGGTAAGTTTAGAACAAATTCTGCAAAATAGGAAATAATATCAATTTTCTTTTTAATTAAAATGTAAATCCATCAGCCTAAATATTTATTTTACACTTATTTTTACAAATGAACTTGTCAAATAATTCCTCTATTTATTAATCTTTGGAATGCTTCAACAAATTTAGATACTTAAAAACCTTAGGTGTTCTCAATTTCATTTCACTCAATACAAATTAGAAATTTCTCCAATGGAAAATAGGCACCCATCAAAAGATCCTTCAATAAATCAAGATATTCAAAAGAAGAATCATAGAATTTTAAAATTAAATCTTCTACACTCTCGAGTTCTCATCATTTAATATTTTTTAATTCTTCACTCACTTGTTCAGAAATGAATTTTAATGTTTTCTGCTTTTTAAGTCTACTTTCCTGTGATTGGTACTCAATAAAATCTTGAAAGGATGATAAATTAGGGCCCTACATTTAAAAACTTTTTTATTAACGATCTTCAAGAAGTATGAAGAAAATGAAACAAAAATATAAGAGGGATAGTTTATTTTAAAAGTTCAGTAAAACTGTAGGATACAGGATAATTTACAACATAGTTTAAACAAAGTCAAACATTTCTAAAATTCAACTGAAGACAGGCAGTAAAGAGAAAAGAAGTGCATGCATATTCAATTGCTCAATCATGTCTGACTCTCTGCAACCGCATGGACTGGGGCCTGCCAGGCTCCTCTGTCCATGGGATTATCCCAGCAAGAATACTGGAGTGGGTTGCCATTTCCTCCTCCAGGGGATCTTCCCAACCTAGGAATCAAACTCATGTTTCCTGTGTCTCCTGCATTGGCAGGCGGAATCTTTACTATTGAGTCACCTGGAAAGCCATCTTTAGCCAAATTGAAGCTTGTTTTTGGTAATCACCATTAGCTTCATCCCAGCTTTTAGTTTTGTTACTGTAGATGTAAATTTTAACAGCTACAGTTTTTATTTTGATTGGTCAAATATGAATTATGTGAACCACAAACAATTTTAAGAATGTTTACATTCCATATATTTCTTAGTTTAAACCCATTTTTTTTACTATAATATTGTGCTCCATAAAGTTTATACTCCCCCAAATAATTCTCTTTCCAATATTAAACTTTAAAGTTGAATTTATAAGAGCATTTATAACAATGCTGGATATATCACTTCTGACAGATTGAACTTCTAAAGGTTTTACTTTCACTTGATAAATTGGGTGACAAGATTGAATCATTATTGACTATAACTCTGTGTAATTTTTTTGAAGTATCTGAAGATGACCATATAAACTTGGCATTTTCAACTTAAACACGTGAATTTGTTTTGCTAATGAAACCAACACATCAACAGTGATTTTTGTATGTATATAATAAACATTAAAATTGAAAATCAGTGAAATTAACCTAGAAACCTAGATAAGCAATTAAGATCCCCTGGAGAAGGGCACAGCAACCCACTCCAGTATTCCTGCCTGGAGAATCCCTTGGACAAGAGGAACCTGGCAGGCTACAGTCCATGGGGTTGCAAAGAGCTGGACACAGCTGAAGAGGCTTAGCAGAGCACAGCACAAGAAACATTAAAATTGAAAATCAGTGAAATTAATTTAAATCAGCAATGATTTAATCTAAATAAAAAGTTATTTTGTGTATTGCTGAGTGCATATCATCTATATGGATACTGAGCATCTACATTTTGTGGTACTTAGCTATATACAAAATCAACTCTCTTAAAAAATGGAAATTCAATAGAAAAATTTTCAGTAAGTTTTTCTTTTCTTTCCTTTTCTTTTTAGTCACATTACTGTTTCCTAAAGGGCTTATTGCAAAAAAGCACAAAAAAAAAAAAAAAAAAAGAGAGAGACAGCATTGCCAAACAAATATAAATGGTTATATATTTATTTCATAAAATAAATGACACAAACCATTATAGTAAAAGCATTCAAACTACTGTTTGCTTAATCTCTAGTTTCTATAATTCACATAAACTTACCCTATGATTTCCCAAGTTTTCCACTGAATTGTCAAATGGCTACCTGGTTGTCAAGCCATAGCATGAGCCAAAGAACCCAAATAACAGGCAGAGCAGCAGTGCTAAATGCTCCTCCCACCACAATTGTAGATGGGAAGCAGTAACCTGTTACAATTCAGTTTAGTCAGAGTTCCTTTCACGTTGTCAGTGGGAACCCTTCATGCTGTCCTTAAATGGAAGCTGTTAGTTATGCTGAAACAAGGAAGGGTTGAGGAAAGAGAAGTAGGTTCTTGATAGTTTGTTTTTTTTTTCAGATTTAACCACACGTGAATGTGAAGACTACTCGAACTGCACATGTGCATCACATACTAATAGATGAAACCTTGGCAGAAGGTGGCAGTGCAATGGAAGGTCTGCTAAATACATACTGGACTGTTTAAGTACCAGCTCAGTTCAGTTGCTTTGTCCTGTCTGACTCTTTGTGACCCCATGGACTGCAGCACGCCAGAATTCCCTGTCCGTCACCAACTCCCAGAACCTACTCAAACTCATGTCCATCGCGTCTGTGATGCCATCCAACCATCTCATCCTGTGTCGTCCCCTTCTCCTCCCACCTTCAATCTTTCCCAGCATCAGGGTCTTTTCAAATGTGTCAGTTCTTCCCATCAGGTGGCCAAAGTATTGGAGTTTCAGATTCAACATCAGTCTTTCCAATGAATATTCAGGACTGATTTCCTTTAGGGTGGACTGGTTGGATCTCCTTGCAGTCCAAGAGACTCTCAAGAGTCTTCTCCAACACCACAGTTCGAAAGCATCATTCTTCAGTGCTCAGCTTTCTTTATAGTCCAACTCTAACACCCATACATGATTATGGGAAAAACCATAACTTTGTCTATATGGACCTTTGTTGGCAAAGTAATGTCTCTGCTTTTTAATATGCTGTCTAGGTTGGTCATAGCTTTTTTTCCAAGGAGCAAGCGTCTTTTAATTTCATGGCTGCAGTCACCATCTGCAGTGATTTTGGAGCCCAAGAAAATAAGGTCTCTCACTGTTTCCATTGTTTCTCCATCTATTTGGCATGAAATGATGGGACCGGATGCCATGATCTTAGTTTTATGAATGTTGTAAGTTTTAAGCCAACTTTTTCACTCTCCTCTTTCACTTTCATCAAGAGGCTCTTTAGTTCTTCTTAGCTTTCTGCCATAAGGGTGGTATCATCTGCATATCTGAGGTTATTGATGTTTCTCCCAGAAATCTTGATTCCAGCTTGTGCTTCATTGAGCCCAGCATTTTACATGATGTGTTCTGCATAGTAGTTGAATAGGCACAGTGAGAATATACAGCTTTGACCTGCTGCTGCTGCTAAGTCTCTTCAGTCATGTTCGACTCTGTGCAACCCCATAGACGGCAGCCCACCAGGTTCCCCCATCCCTGGGATTCTCCAGGCAAGAACACTGGAGTGGGTTGCCATTTCCTTCTCCAATGCATGAAAGTTAAAAGTGAAAGTGAAGTCGCTCAGTCATGTCTGACTCTTAGCGACCCCATGGACTGCAGCCTACCAGGTTCCTCTGTCCATGGGATTTTCCAGGCGAGAGTACTGGAGTGGGGTGCCATCGCCTTGTCCACAACCTTAACCTACTCTTTCCCAATTTGGAACCAGTCTGTTGTTCCATGTCTGGTTCTGTTGCTTCTTGATCTGCATACAGATTTCTCAGGAGGCAGGTAATGTGGTCTGATATTGCCATATCTTTAAGAATTTTCCACAATTTGTTGTAATCCACACAGTCAAAGGCTTTGGCATAGTCAATAAAGCAGAAGTAGATGTTTTTCTGGAACTCTCTTGCTTTTTCAGTGATCCAGTGGATGTTGGCAATTTGATCTTTGGTTCCTCTGCCTTTTCTAAATCCAGTTTGAACCTCTGGATGTTCTCAGTTCATGTACTGTTGAAGCCTGGTTTGTAGAATTCTGAGCGTTACTTTGCTAGCATGAAATATGATTTTAAGTATAACTATTAACAAAATACTGTGGTACAAAATGAAAAAAAATAGAAGTGTTCAAAAAATGTTGGGGACTTTAAAAAATAACACAAAAGCCAACCAGAAGTAATTCCTTATGGGCAAATCAGGGACAGTTTGAGCATCAAAATAAATACTAGAGTAATCAATTATAAATAGGGCAAATAATGAACCAAAATGAATTCTTGTGGAACGGAAGCATATCAGGACCACCCAGGTAACCTGGGATGTATGGTCACCTGAATAATGGATGATGGCAGCAAACAGTACTGGAAAATTTGAAGAGTAGATAGAGGATAGTTCATGTAGTCACTTGTAGGCCATATTGAAAAAGCTGGATTTTTCTTCACAATGAAATGGAAAACAATTAAATCATTTTAAGCATTTGTCTGATTCTTTTTCCAAGATCATTCCAGATGAACAGAGTGAAAGGATTTGGTAAGCTGAGAATAGGAACTCCAAAAGGCAATGACAATAGACAAGGCAAGAAAAGATTTCCTAAAGATTAAAAAAGAGGGAAAATACCCAGGAAATGTTATCCTTCCAAACATCCTTACCTAAAATCTGTGTATTCATTTTTCAACACAATCCCAAACAAGGTTTCTTGCAAACAAAAATCCTTTTCAAATGGCAGGTTGCCAGGTTGTGATACCACCTCAATCCCACAAAATTAGGGAGGAAATTAGAAAAATGTTAGGTCTGTAGTCTTCCTATTTTGTTGTTTAACTTTTATATTTGTGGCAAGATGATAAATTCACTGAATATATATAATGGAAAATGAAATGGTATGCAATGCCAGCATTTCTTTTATTTCCTGAAGGAAATATCATATTAGAAATAAGCAGTACCATCCAAATCATTCTGCATAAGTGGAATCATATTTTAGTGGGTTAGATATTTATCAGGCTGTATTTTCTATTTTATCATCAACAGCCATTAAAGGAAGAAAAATTGAATGTCTTGTATAGGAAAAGATGCATATCTTCAAAATCACTTTGACTCTCCACTGGAGCCTTCAAAGTTCATATTCATAACAATAGTATAAGTGCAAAATAATATGGCTTGGCACTAGGGTAAAAAAAACTGTTTCCCTTAGCTATAGTGATGATGGTGCATGTTATCTTTCTTATTTATAGAAAATAATCTGAACATGGCATTATGAGTCACCTTCACACTTCTTTGCTATTCTTTCCTCCTCACATCAGCCCACATCAATAAGATATTGCCTGCAGAATAACATGCCAGTGAGATTTTCAGTTATTTCAGTATCGAGCCTCTCTTATTTATGGGAAAGGAGAGATCAGGTAAAATGAGCACGCACCTACTCAAATGGGGCTGTGTTCCCAAGCTTATTTAGTCTCAATAATCTAATAGTAAATGAAAAATCACTCATTCCTTACACCTCATTTGAGCTAAACCCAGTGACACAGTGCATACTTTTATTCCTACCAAATTTTTTCTGTCTTATTTGCCCAGTGGAATCTAACCTATAAATTCCAACAAATAGATAACATGTAAATTATGCATTCCCCAATATTTTATATGCTGATTGTTCTATTCAGTACTGTTAAAGAGCCTGAGAAAAACCTGTGTGCTGAGGCTGATAAAGAGGTCATCCTTTAAAACTGTTGTGAACTTCACTAACATTTTCAAAGTACCACGGCAATTGCTTACTTTACTATGTTATCATTCTTTATGTGACACCAGAAATAGTGGGGTTGATGTTTTGAGTCTCTAGAAAGAAGAGCCCAATCTCTCTCTGTTAGAATGTCTAAAGTTATTAAGATAGTACAGATTGAAATTAGAGCATGATATTGGTCATTGATCAAAACAATAACAAAACCCAGGACAATTTCAATTTTAGAATTTGAAAAGTATTCTACTGTACTGACAGGGATGATTTACATGAGTAAGAAGTAAACTCATTTGTGTCAGAGACATTAAATATTTTAGATCATTTTGTTCATAAATTAACCTTCCTAACTTATACACTATAGAAGCAGTTCTGGGAAGAAGTTATTGATGCTTCAGCGATCCAGCTGAATCTTGAATGACCATCTGGGGAATTCATTCCCATGGGGTACTAAGACTCAAAACAGCTAATAGGGTTGAGAATCTAAGGTAAGCTTGTAGTGTGATATTCATAGGTTTATAATATTCACAGGTCTAAGGAACTATAACCATATGGTAGGTAAAGAAATTCTGTGGTAGAAAGCTAACCATATGGTAGGTAAAACTCTATGGGCATCCCAAGCTTTTCCCTTGTCTTTTCTTTACTCTATTCCTAAATCATGTAAGAAATTCTATGATGTGTCAGGTTTAAAGATACTTTATTTGCACTGCTACTGCAAGGGGTTTTCTTTCTCTCTGATTATGAGGGGAGAGTTTCAAAGTTGTGATTCCCTTTGGTTCACTTTCTTTCCTGTTATTGTTTAGTCACTAACTTGTCACTAACTCTTTGAGACCCCCATGGACCATAGCACACCAGGCTCCCCTGTCCTTCACTATCTCCTGAAGTTTGCTCAGATTCATGTCCATTGAGTAAGTGATGCTATCGAACTATGTCATCCTCTGCCAGCTCCTTCACCTTTTAACTTCAATCTTTCCCAGCATCAGGGTGTTTTCCAATGAGTTGGGTCTTCATATCAGGTGGCCAAAGTATTGGAGTTTCACTTTAGCATCAGTCCTTCCAATTTAGAGCTGATTTCCTTTAGGATTGATTGATTTCATCTCCTTGCAGTCCAAGGGACTCTCAAAAGTCTTCTCCAGCACCACAATTCAAAAGCATCAATTCTTCAGCACTCAGCCTTCTTTATGGTCCAGTTCTCACATCTGTATGTGTCTACTGGAAAAACCATACCTTTGACTAGATAGACCTTTGTCAGCAAAGTGATGTGTCTACTTTTTTTTTTTTTTTTTGATGTGTCTACTTTTAAATATGCTGTCTAGGTTTATTATAGCTTTCCTTTCAAGGAACAAGCATCTTTTAATTTTATGGTTGCATTCACTGTCCACAGTGATTTTGGAGTCCAAATAAATAAAATCTGTCCCTGCTTCCACTTTTTCTCCTTCTATTTGCCCTGAAGTGATGGGACCAGAATCCTTAATCTAAGTTTTCTTTAAATGTTGAGTTTTAAGCTAGCTTGGTCACTCTTCTCTTTCACTCTCACCAAGAGGCTCTTTAGTTCCTCTTCACTTTCTGCCACTAGAGTGGTATTATCTGTATATCTGAGGTTGTTGATATTTTTCCCAGCAATCTTGATTCCAACTTGTGCTTCATCCAGCCTGGCATTTTGCATGATGTACTCTTCATAGAAGTTAAATAAGTAGTGTAACAATATACAGCCTTGTCATACTCCTTTCCCAGTTTTGAACCAGTCTGTTGTTCTATGTCTGGTTCTAATTGTTACTTCTTTACCAGCATACAGGTTTCTCAGGAGGCAGGTAAGGTGGTCCAGTATTCCCATCTCTTGAAGAATTTTCCACAGTTTGTTGTGATCCACACAGTCAAAGGCTTTAGCATAGTCAATGCGGCAGAAGTAGATCTCTTTGTTTCCTAGAGCCAGAGGTATTAGAGCAAGAGCCACTCCACGAGCTTATTCCATTATATAAACCCTTTTCAGGGTAAATAAAGCAAGACTGGAGGCATCACCCTGCCATTGGAAAAAAAACAAAACAAAACCAAAAAACTCTCTAAACTTCATAGAGATCACCAAAAGAAAAAAGAAAGGCCAATCTTATTTTCAGTATGTGTGAGGAAACCTTAATGGGGGAAAACTTACAAATCAAACACTACAATAAATTTAAGAAATTGAAACATGAACCAAAAAGATTTTTTAAAAAATGCTAGGATGGTTTAATGTTCCATAAGCACTGAACATAATTCATCACATTAATAGGTCAGTGAAGAAATATGATGTGATGGCTTGTTATTTCCTGAACTTGCAGGCTAACAATCATTCAGTGGGGCAATTAGTCACCTAATGGTGAGATAGGACTCTCTGATGATCCTGCATAGATTTCTCTGTGTTTGAAAAATTTGTCTATGGTCATTAGTATACAAAGCAATCTACGGACTTGCAGCATTTGAGATCAAAGGAACCAATAGGACTAGACCCAGGAACAGGAGAGTGGTCTAATGGAGATTATAGGACAAAGCTTGAGCATTTAGGCAATTAGCATCATAAAGAGCATGGTCAGGCACAGGGAGGCTGGGACTTTGACATAAATATCTTTTATTTAAGAGAAACTGAAATAATTAGCAAAATCCAAGCAGAGGTTTAGGCACCAAGAATATTATAGTTGCAAAGAGCCAGAAAGTATAAGATATGAGACTTTGATTTAAAGATAAAGCAAGAATCTAAAAAAAGAAGGACATGAGCATTATAAGATTAATATCATGTGTTATCTGGTGTTTCGAGCCGTTTAATGACTAGTCTAGTTATTTTTGAGTCTAACACCACCATAAATAAGAATAGAAAGGGGATTCAGTGACCCAGTTGGTAAAGCTGGGGTATTTAATGTTAGATATTAAAGAAAGGTGTCAGATGAAAATCAGGCAAACCAAGGCAGGTAGGATAATTCAGAATGAGACTTTATCTACAATGCAAGGATAAAGAGGAAGCTTGAAGGCACTATGTTGCTGGGCACAACTGTCCTATATCCATAAAACCAGGTTCTTCTGTTCTTGATTCTTGAAATAATTACTTCTAATGAATGATATTAAATTCAATAAAGTCCTATAGATATAACCAAGCATAAGGCATAGCTCTTAGTATTTATTCAGTAAATATTAATCCTGTGGAAATTTACATTGATATGGCCACTTTAGGGCTTCTCCAGTGGCTCAGTGGTAATGAATCTGCCTGCCAATGCAAGTTCGATCTCTGGATCTGGAAGATCCCTTTTAGAGGAAAATGCAACCCGCTCTAGTATTCTTGCCTGGGAAATCCCATGGGCAGAGAAGGCTGGCAGGCTACAGTTCCATGGGGTCACAAAGAGTCAGACACAAGTCAGCAACTAAACAACAACATAGCCATTTTGGAAGACAGTTTGGCAGTTTCTTAAAAAACTAAACATTATCTTTCCATACAACCCAACAACCACACTCCTTGGTATTTATCCAAGGTAGGGCAAAATTCCTGTCTACACAAAAGCCTGCACATGGATGATTTTGGCAGCTTTATTCATAATTGCCAAAACCTGGAAGGAAGGAAGATATCCTTTGGTAGGTAAAAGAATAAATAAACTGTGGTAGATCCAGACAATGAAATATTATTTAGGACTAAAAAGAAGAGCTATCATGCCATGAAAAGATGTGGAGGAAACTTGAATGAGTGTTGCTAAGTAAATGAAGCTCATCATCATACTGTATGATTCCCAAATATATGACCTTCTGAGGAGGGGAAAACTGTGGAGGCAGTAAAAAGATCAGTAGTTGCCAGGGTTTAGGGTAAAAGAAAGTGAAAGTGAAAGTGTTAGTTGCTCAGTCGTGTCTGACTATTTGTGACCTGCCAGGCTTCTCTGTCTATGGAATTCTCCAGGCAAGAATACTGGAGTGGGTTGCCATTCCCTTCTCCAGGGGATCTTCCCAACCCAGGGATTAAACCCGGGTCTCCTGCATTGAGGGCAGACTCTCTATCATCTGAGCCACCAGGGAAGCCCAGGGTTTAGGGTAAGGGATGGATGAAAAGGAAGAGCACAGAATATATTAAAGAGGTGTTAAACTATTCTGTATGATACTATGATAGTGGATGCATGTTATTATACATTTGTCCAAAATTTTAGAATGTACATCAAGAATGAAATCTAACGTAACCAGTGGACTGGATAATTTAGATGTGTCAAAGTAGATTCATCAGTTCTAAAAAATATACTATTCTGGTAGGGGATGTTGTTGGTTGAAGAGGCTAATGCCAGGGAGTATATGGGAAATCTCTGTACCTTCTGCTCAATATTCCTGTGAATCTAAGACTGTTCCAAAAAATAAAGTCTATTAAAAACAAGCAAATATGTTGAGTCAAAACAAAAACAATAGCCCTGCTCTCCTTACTAAGACTGGATAAAACACTTTCATGAAAAATATAACATTAGACAATTCAGAATTATTAATGTTTTCCTTTCACATGTTTAGTGTGGTAGTCAATGCTGTTTGCCAACTATTTGCAATTCTCTGTCTCCCCAGGAAGAGGTAGGATTGCAGTGCCTGGTGCCATTTTTATTGGTGGTGATTGTCGTTCAGTCGCCAAGTCGTGTCCAACTCTTTGTGACCCCATGGACAGCAGGACATCAGGCTTCCTTGTCCTTCATCATCTCCTGGAGTCTGCTCAAACTCATGTCCATTGAGTCAGTGATGCCATCCAACCAGCTCATTCTCTGTCACCTTCTTCTCCTCCTCCCCTCAATGATTTCCAACATCAGGGTCTTTCTTTTTATTGGTGGGGCTAGTAATCTATTGGCTAGTGATCTGTGAGAGGAAGTGAGGTATATCACATTGCCTGTGGCACAGCAACTGATCACATCTGATGCGTGGCTCAGTCATCACCTTGAGTTATTTAGTGAAGAGCAGAGCCTCTCTGATAACCCACAGTGGACATGTAGCAAAAGTTAGAAGTAAATATTTGTTGTTTTCTGAAATAGAGATTTGAGATTGTTTTCTTACTTAAGCTAACTTAGCTTAGTGTGGCTGACACATATGATCGCATTTCAGTGTAGATGGGAATAACAAGACCTGGCTCAGTGTAATCCACAGCTCTGTAGGCAACGAGCAAAAGATAAAAGGCCTGAAGTACTGAGACTAGACAAAAACATCTCCCACTCGGCAGTATAATGTAAATGTACAAAAGTGCAAAATACAAAGAGACAGAAGAAAGGTATAATTTCACAACAACAGCAAAAGCAGCAGGAGGCTTATTAAAGGCTACGAACTTTGTTCATTAGATTTAGGTAGGACTCAGGTAAATGCAGAGTTAAGAGGAACTAAGGCTTATGATGTGATGGGATCTGGGGAGTGATAGTTGCAAATGTTGGGCCAATTAGAAGCACAGGAACTTAATGAAAAACCACTGGCTGCTGCCTTTGTGTCTCTTATATGAATATTAGGTATATCATGGTTATTAAATGAATGTGTTCAAATTGTGATTATTCTGCTGAGGTCTGCAAGGTATGATTTCAGCCTTTCGGATAGCAATATATTCTCCTCATGTGGAAAGGCATCCATCATATCAGTCATTCACAAAAGAGAAGAGATCTCAGACAGGACAAAGTGATGAAAATACCGCTGCTATTTTGTAAAACTAATTTGTGACAAAACTGTAACTTTGCATTAAAATGTTCTATGCCTTTTCAGGAATGGTCACTTGTATATAGACATAGCATAAGGAACAAAAATAGTTACAAATAGCCGTGAAACTTTGTCACTTCTTTTTCCTAACCACATTTCTTCTTCAACATTTTTTAGTCACCCTCATGTCTGATTTTCATGAAGTACTGCCTTTTCTTTTATATTCACCTTCTAAAAAAAGATTTTTCTGTTGTGGACCGTTCCTTAAGTCTTAATTGAATTTGTTACACTATTTCTTCTGTTTTATGTTTTGGGTTTTTGACCACAAGGCATGTGGGATCTTAGCTCCCTGACCAAGGATCGAATCCATGCCCCTTGTATTGGAAGGCAAAGTCTTATCCTCTGGGACACCAGGGAAGTCCCTGTATTCACCTTTTATTTAAAGCATTTGTTCAGACTTTAAGCATTAAGGTACAATTCTGACAGTGTTCACACTTTGATCACCTTTGGTTTACATTCCAGCCATAATATGAAACATTGGTGAAGCAGGTCACAAGCCCTCAATTAATTAACTGTGATTAAAACATGGTAATGGTCTTCCCTGATGGCTCAGATGGTAAAGAATCTGCCCTCAATGCAGGAGACTCAGATTCAGTCCCTGGTTAGGGAATATCCCCTAGAGAAGGCAATGGTGTGGTATAATGACAGGTAGAAGAGCTTCTGAGTCTGATGGGCTTCTTACTATTGTAAAGTGAAAGTGAGTCGTGTCCGATTCTTTGTGACCCCAAGGACTGTAGCCCACCAGGCTCCTCTATTCATGGCATTTTCTAGGCAAAAATACTGGAGGGTAGCCATTCCCTTCTCCAGAAGTTCTTCCCAACCCAGGGTTAGAACCTAGATCTCTCATATTGCAGGCAGATTCTTTACCATCTGAGCCACCTGGGAAGTCCATTATAAAATGGGCTATTATAAAATGGAACAGTAGTTCCTGCTTTCTCAGATTTATATGGCCTGAGTGAGATTGTGTTTTTACCAATTTTGACACAAAATTGAAAATAAACATGTTGGTTGTCTACTCCAACCCCCCTTTCACTTAGGATCCACCTAAGTAATTGCCCATTCAGAACATCATGGTTGGTTTGAGTTTGTAACATATGTGATTCAACTTCAGTTACTCAAAGTGAAGAAAATATTGAAAAGTGCCTCTCATTATGTTTTCTTCCTCATCTAGTGTCTCAGTCAAGAGGTTCTAATATTATATATGATCCTAATCTGTTTCTGTGAATATTTGGATAGTATATGTTTAGACAATGTGAGTTTTATTTTAGCATTTTAAATGGTAACCATAATAATGTGTTCCCATTTAAGTCTATAATTTTTCTAATAATGCAATCCATCAAGAATTTCTTCATAAAAGGAACAGTTATAACACTTATTCTTCAAAATATTTAGCATAATATACTCATAATTCATATAGTTATGTACAATTTCCTACAGTACTTCATGGTAGTATACATAAATTACATTTTTCTCCTATAGTTCAATAAATATATACTATAAGATAAGGAAGAGATGCCATAATATACAAAGAATTAACTGACCAAATATCACCTATCACCAAGAACACTCCTACAAGCAAATAAAATTTGGTTTATTATATACTTTAGTATAGCAAAGAGGACTGTAACTCAGGAAATTCATCGATCTGTTTATCTATATCTATATCTGTCTATGAAATGAGTGGATTAAAGCAGGACTCTAGCCGATATTGATAAAGAAGCAGGTGTCACTCATGTTCATCAGAAAATGGAGATATCTAGCTTCCTCTGTTGGTGGAACGGCCTTGTCTCTGTCTTGTTCCAGATACAGTCACTAAATGGTCTTACTTGAGTGTTTCTTAGATTCTACAAGCAATGTATATGCTCAGTTAGGAGCACCATGATCTGGAAGTAATTGTTTTATTTTCTCACTATCTAATTTATACTTGAGTTAGTACTGCCTCAGACTTTTGCCAGAAGTAAATACTGCAACCTATGAAAGGCTTAATGCTCAGGGGAAAGAGTGATAAGATGGAAATGATAATGCACAATAAGTTTAAACAACTTGAATATCAGACTTGATCCTATCAGGAAAGCAGCTGAGATAGGACTGCAGCACACTTTATAACTCTCTCTTGGGTTCCTCATAAAATAATTGCACAAATGTTTTAAAATTCAAATGTTGAATTTTGGGTGCAACTTTCTAAATCTTTAGAGTAAACATTTTAACAGTAAGAATTGATATGAGGGATACTTAAACTTTGCAGCTGTAATAATCTTCATTCAGTGAGAACCATATGTTCAATGGGGTAGGGCATGTATAAGCTACTGATAACATAAATTCTCTAAGGTAGTTCATTTTTATATAAATCAGTATTATTACAAAATAAACAAAAGATCTATGATCTCATAGATAACTATTATCTCATAGATAACTATTATCTCATAGATATAATATTTGTTATCTAAAATGAATTTTGGTAGCAAATAAAGGTAAAGTAATTGCTCTCATTCAATTTAAGAGAAAAAATGATGTTTCTTATCAGATTTCTGTAAAAGCCTTACTGCTTCAGTTGAAGCTGGAATTGTGACACTGTCTTGATACAACTTCAAACCTGGTTAGCAATCAGTAAGTATTAATGATTGCTAAATGATCTTCTGGGGAAGAGGTTAGTACCTTTTGAATCACTGTCCTGATTTCCATTAATGTTTTAAGCAAAAAAACACAATTTTTAAAAATTCTGGTTGGTAACTGAAGTTAAAATTGGAAGCTCAATACATAAGAAATAAGACTTTTGGAACCACATCCCACAGTAAAGCAATATCTCAATCTGTATAGATATGAGAAGTAGGTGTTTGAAATGTTAAGTCTTCTGTGGCCATTTTCATATGTCATGAGACATCTGAGAGCTTACAATAAAAGAGAGAAAAATTTATATTGACCTTTGTTTTATATTGTTTATTCACACATACTGACATTTTCTACATTACTTAAAAAAAAAAAAACAACACTAATCTATTATTTGAGGTAAAATCATAGTGACATGCCCCTGAAAAATGTAAAAATGATATGAAGGTGAAAGTTTAGTCATAGCACGACACAATTAGCAAATCTAATAATGCACAGGATGTAAAAGTGGGATGTTTTAGTGCAAAAATTCTGCAAAAAGAATCTCTTGGCATAAAGTCACTTTACAGGAAATTGTCAGAGAGTGAAGCAAAGTATGCCTAGGAGGATAAAGATAGCAAAGGCTAGGACATGGAGAGGGGACAGAAATAGGTAAGCACTGAGTAGTATTCAGAAGAAAGTTTTTTGAGGGAAACAGACCTGGATTTCCTGAACTAGCTCCACTATCTTTATGAGAGATATAACCTTTATTAAACTCAAATTTTTCATCTTAGGTACAGCAATAATACTTCATATCAATACTTGATAAATGTTTTGTAAGAACTAAATATGATGTTATATGTCAAGCTGTTAGTATAGTTACTAACACAATGTTTGTGTTCAATAAATTAAAATCATAATTGTTCTCAAGAATAATTCAGTCAGTTCAGTTCAGTTCAGTTGCTCAGTTGTGTCCGACTCTTTGCGACCCCATGAATTGCAGCACACCAGGCCTCCCTGTCCATCACCAACTCGTGGAGTTTACTCAAACTCATGTCCATTGAGTCAGTGACACCACCCAGCCATCTCATCCTCTGTCGTCCCCTTCTCCTCCTGCCCCCAATCCCTCCCAGCATCAGGGTCTTTTCCAATGAGTCAGCTCTTCGCATGAGGTGGCCAAAGTATTGGAGTTTCAGCTTCAGCATCAGTCCTTCCAATGATCTTCAGGATGGACTGGTTGGATCTCCTTGCAGTCCAAAGGACTCTCAAGAGTCTTCTTCAACACCACAGTTCAAAAGCATCAATTTTTCAGTGCTCAGAATAATTACGATAATGTTAATATTCCTTTGTGAATTTTTTCACTATGAAGTTAGCTTTATATTTATGTTATATATATGTGTGTAAATATGGAAGAATGTGCACATTCTAAAATTCGCTACCTCAAGAAAGCTTCCATTAAAGTTTTAGTAGACATCATTCCATGTATCTCTTTGTGCATAATGCATATATATATATATATATATATATGCATACATAGAATTTTACCAAAGTGGGCTCACATAATAGATGACTTATTAATCAACTATATTTTAAAAAATAATTTTCTTTTCTTTCTTGTGGTCCCTCTTTCTCTCTTCTCACTCCATACCACTCTCCAGGGAGGTAAGCAATATTAACTGTTGGGTGCTTATCCTTTTAAATTCTTCTAAATGCTCATATAATAATACCCATAGGTGCACACACACATAGACACACATACACTCAAACATAAGGGAGTTGATTCTATATTTGCAACTCTGATTCTTGTCTTTTGACTAAACAATACATTTTGGAAATCTAGCCAAGACGATGAGGATAGCATTACTCATTTTTAAAATATTTATTCATTTATTTTATTTTTGGCTGTGTTGGGTCGTCACTGTTGCACGTGGGCTTTCTCTAGTTTCAGCGACCAGGGGCCATGCTTTGTTGCGGTGCATGGACTTCTCACTGCGGTGGCTTCTCTTGTTGCAGACCACAGGCTCTAGACCTGTGGGCTTCGGCAGTTGTGACTCCAAGCTCTAGAGCTCAGGCTCAATAGTTGTGGTGCGTGAGCTTAGTTGCTCTGCTGCATGTGGAATCTTCCTGGACCAGGGATCAAACCAGTGTACCTTGCATTGGCAGGTGGATCCTTCACCACTGAACCACCAGGGAAGTCCTACTCACTATTTTTAATGGCCACATAAGGTTCACGGTTTGTCTGTACCATAATTTATTAGAATATTTACTATTTTGATCTTTTTGACTCTGAAATAAGCATCTTTGTACCAGATATCCTTTAAAACTTTTTACTTTTACTAGCTTTCTCTTCAACTCCTAGATTTTGAATAATTAAACATTGTAAATTTTATTATCAATGTTTGTTGCAGTATGATTCTTTGATTTAAATAGCCCTTATTTGTCACTTGTAGCCTCTGTATTACATATAGACATGCATTATATGTGTATATATGCATGTGTATAATAGATATTAATAAATATATGTATAGAGTAAAAATGAATAAAAATTTTATCTCCCATTATATCTCTTCAATTCTTGTTCCCCATCTTCAATTCTCTGTTTTGATCCAATAATTGCTTAGGTAAGCAGTTGGTGAACTTAGGTAAGCAGTTGGTGACCATTTGGTTAGGTAAGCATTTTCTTCATGTAGAGTGTATAGGTGCTATATGCTCTGAGGTTTGTTTTTTTTTTTTAATGCTCTGAATTAAAAAAAAATATTTTGACAGATGAGCTGCATCTTTGGGTATAAAATTTGGGAATTGCTATCTTTTGCCTTGATAGCTTATAAAGGACTCTTCTAGCTTCAAGTATTTAGTCCTTCCTAATACTTTTCCTCTGTAAATACTTTTCTTTTCTCACTCCCTGCCAGATTTTATGATACTTCTCTTTAATCTTTGAATTCAGGAATTTTGCCAGGATATGTGAATCTTTTCTCATCAGATTTAATGGCAATTTGATGAGTCAATTCAGTATTCAGACTCAAGTCTTTCTTTACATAAGGAAGATATTTCCCTGTTGTTTAATCATCCCTTCTTTTCCAACATTTCTGTTCCCTCATTCAGAAACATTTTGTATTTGTATCTTGGGTTCCCAAATCTGATATCTGGCACCTTTTTTTTTTCCCTCCTGGAATCACCATCTAGTTTTTGACATCTACATTTAGAAGTATGGTTTCTCTTGATTTTCAAAACTGTTAATTCATGTCTAAGTAGTGAAGCTTTTCTTGCTTAAAACTTATTTGCTGAAGTCTAAAGATCTTTTGTGTTGTTGTTACTTGGTTTCCAAATTATATGATGCAACCTGCGTGCGTGTGTGCTCAGTCACTCAGTTGTGTCTGATTCTTTGGGACCCCGTGGACCGAAGCCTGCCAGGATCCTATGTCCATGGAATTACCCCACCAGGAATACTGGAGTGGGGTACCATTCCCTTCTCCAGGGGATCTTCGCGACCCAGGGACTGAACCCAAGTCTTTTGTGTCTCCTGCATTGGCAGGCAGATTCTTTACCACTGTGCCACCTGGGAAGACCCATCTGATGCAAAACTTGATCTCCCTTAAACAGTTATCCATGTCTTCCTCCTGTCTTGGTTGTCCTATTTGATTTTCTTCTCTTAGAACTGAGGGTGTCATTTTTGACTTTGTTATTTGTCTTTTTTTTTTCTCTCTTGGCTCAGTTCAACTTGTGGGTTATGTCTGATGTCCAGGTACTTTAAGCAGAGACACTCTCTAGAATGGCTAGGAGTTAATAGCCTCTGGCTGTCTGGGCTGTCAGTATCCTAGGTCACAAGTTGTCAGTTCCCCATAGAAGCACCAGATGGATGCCTCTCTGCCACCTATTCAGCTACAAAGAGTGAGGCTCTCTAAATTCTGGAACAGTGAGTACCCATACCACTTTCTCCGCTCCTCTGAGATACTTTTCAGTGTTTGTGGAGACCAGTAGTTTCATCAGAAACCCTCACAGAAGCCAGCATCACCATTCCACTTGTGTATAAGTTGATTCTGATGGCAACCAACTGACTGTGGTATCCTGAATTTCCTCCTAAGGCTTCCTGAAGTCACTCACAGATCTTTGTCCTACCCGGACAAGAAAGGGTCTTTGCTAGCTCTTTGTCAGATCAGTTCCCAGAAGAACATAAGGCCACTTCTTCACTCACTGGGCTCCACCACTCTGTGGGATCCAGCAACTATTCTGTACATAAATGGTAGTTTGTACTTGGGTTTCCGGGAGGCCCAGTTCGATCCCTGGGTTGGAAAAATCCTCTGGAGAAGGAAATGGCAACCCACTCTAGTACTCTTGCCTGGAAAATCTCATGGACAGAGGAGCATGGTAGGCTACAGTCCATAGGGTCTCAAAGAGTCAGACACGACTTCACTTTCACTTTGAAATTGAAAGAAAGGGCCACTTAAACTTTCATCTTCCAAGTCTTATAATCCTTTGTGTTTTCATTGTTTACTTCCCTCTCCTAAAGTATTCGCCACAATAAACTGCAAATATGTGATTACTTTTTAATTGAAAGATAAACAGGGTTCCATCAGGGCCAGGAGTATAAATATCTAATTCAATGTTTTATCCATGATGTATAACACAGTGTCAACACTTATTTGGTGCTAAATAAAAATTTAAGAAGTGAATGAAGTTGTGAATGCATGATAAAGAATTAAAAAGAGGTTAACCAAAACCATAGAATAATAGAAATTAGACAACCCATCAGGACTTGGACAGCAAGAAAGGCAATATCAGGAGACCATGAAAATAAGCTGGGGCCAGAACAAAAAATGTCCTCACAATCATAGTCATTGTTCATTGAAGAAATGCATGCATAGTGAATGAGGCTGGGAGCATGGTGTAAACAGAAAAAAAAAAAAAACTTGTCAGCTTTACATATGAGCTACAGTCTTAATATTGTTAAGTATTTTGTTATTGCTGAGTAGTTTGATATTGCTGAGTATTTTGTTAATTAAATTGCTTAATATAATTCTGTGCCAACAGTGCTTCAAAATATGGTGCATAGGGAGAAAATTGCATTGTCTTGTTCGATGCAATTGGTACTCTCATGTGTAAGGCATACTATACCAAGAAGGATGCTTATAAAAGGCATGATTATATCCCTACTCATTCATTTATTTTATTTTTTTCTTACAAGTACATTAGATTGCATGTTAGACCTTGAAGATTCAATGTTGAACAAGTTAGAATTAATATAAACTCCATGGAGTTGATAGGCTAATGGGAGTATAGATAAATAAAGAGTATGCAGTATGTCATGATAGGGTCTGTGTTCTCTGTTAGGGTAACACTAGGTGTTAATGCAGATAAACTCTCAAATCTCAGGAGCTGAAAATGATAGAAGTTTCTTTCCTGCCCATATAAGCCCAAGGGGCAGTGGGCTTAGAAAGGGATTATTCTCCTCCAGGCAGTGATTTGGGGACCTCCATTGATGCGGCCTCTGATGTATTTAACACGTTCCTTCCAAGGCTGTCTAGAGTGAGTGACAGAAGGGAAGGATGTTTGTAATGGGTTGCTCTTGGATGCCATGGATCTCTCTTTTGTCTGTGTTCTGAACTCAATCACATGGCAACATTCAACTTAGTAGGTCAGGGAAAGTTTCCTTTGAAAAAGTAATTTCAGACCAAAAATCTGAGTGACAAGTGATAGCCTGATAAGGCGTGGATGAAAGAGTTTACTAGGCTGAGAGAAGAGCCAGAGGAAAGGCAAAAGAATATATGTCACTTTCTAGAATATTGAAACATTGTATTATGGCAGTGATACAACTATATTACATGGGAGTTAAAATATGATAGAAATAATTTTCCTTAATGCCATGCAGTGTTACAAATATTTTAAATATTTGAAATTTTGTTATGCAATTTGATTGAAGCAAAAACTTGTGAGTACAGATATTTTCATTATTTTGAATAAAGTGTTCTAAGTAAGTGGCTGTTACATTCTTAGGTTCTTACATTTTGTTGAATTTAAACCTTACTCTCTTAGGAATAAAGGAACAGTGGCAAACAGAATTTACATGAATTACTCAAAGTCAACTGTAGTAAAGAAATTAGAACTGGATTAGAAGTATTTATTTAATTCTATTTTCTATATAATTTTAAAAATACAAGTTTGGTTTAATACATACTTTTAAATAATAACTTGATTATGTCAAACCCAATGGATTCAAGATTTGCTTATTAAATTGTCCATTACATATTCCAGATTATATACATAATATTAAGAATATTTGTTATTTTCAGTGAGTCAGTAGAGAACCATCACCTGATATCTCTATCCCTTTAACTAAAAAAGTCTGAAATGATTTTGAACCCAGACTTCATAAGGATAACAAACATTTTCATTGAGAAAGATTATATACATTTTCATGGTATATATATATATATAATATGATAGATATAATATGTATAATTTATATATATATAATATATATGATTTCATATTATAGTATTGTGTGTGTGCATGTGTATATGTTATACATCACACACATATACCTGAAATTTTTGTATATGCAATATGTATTACTTTATATTACATATATGCAATAATATGTTATTGTAGTATATATATGGTAATAACAACACCATGATGTATATTACTTTCAGGTATCTGCATGTATATATATATGTGTATGTGTATATATACACACATATATGAAACTCTATCAATATATAGTATTTATTATAGATACAGTATATATATATTCAACTTCTATATTTGTTTGTACTCAGATATTGCTTTTCTAGTTTTGCCTCTTAAAAGAAATGATGGAACCCTCTGACTAGTATAACTAAAACACTGTTATCTCTTTTGTAGGCCAGACTGAAATTTTTTTCTTCCTTGTCCTATTTGTCTTCTCCTACATCTGTCTCCTCTACGTTATTTTCATTATTATTTTTTTAATTTCAGGGGCTTTATTTACAGAGATATTTAAGTGTTTCCCTATACACTTGCTCAAGTTTTCCTTTAGTTGTTCTTCACCTGTGATATTACTAAGAAAGCTTTATGTTCTGCTAGCAATTTGCTCCAAACTGCTTCCCGCCTGCTGTTTCCTACCAACCCTGTAATGCTTGAATTTTGTGCCTCTCGGTCACTCTCTCTGCAAGCACTTCATATCTTTGTCCTATGTTCTGCTCTGGGTTGTAAGGGTCATTTTAATCTCCTGTTGTCAGAAAGTATAGTCTCTTCCTGATTTGGGTCCAAGCTGAAAACAGATTCCCTTTTGAGTAGAATCAAGGACACAAAGAAATATCTTGCTTGGCACCGTTAAATAGCCCCCCTCTTCAGCCTTTCCCCGGTAGATGAGGGGTTTTTCAATTTAACTTTTTTATCCCACTACCATATGGGTGATATATGTAGAAAGGTTGGCCAAATTCTACTGAAATCAGAGTAGAATTCAGAGAGACAATATTTTATTGTCTGCTAACATAACCCGAAATGATTGATATATCACATTATATAAAATCTTAATTAGACTACAAAATAGCTATTTATTTTTATTTTTTTTTTCAAAATAGCTATTTAAATTGATATCTGATAACCTTTAAATTTATTCTGAGGTAGGATTTTTAACACATATAAATTTATGCCATAAATTCTGATTATATTTCATAGGTCACTGATCAGGATTTTTAACTGATAAAATGGCCTCTCATTCTCTTATCACTACTAATAAATAGGTTCAGTAGTGGTTTGACTTAACAGAACAGAAAGAAGGCTGAATGGAAGCTTCAGTCTCGGTAAAACAAAGTTAGCGCTGAAGAAGAAGATTCCTTTGGGGTGAGAAGTTCATCAGTCACATTTCACATCATGGATATCATCAATTTAAATGAATCAGGACATGATAAAATCTTGAAAGTTGGCTTGAAGCCAAAAGGTCATTACATTTTCTAGGGAATTTTATATTTTCTTATTATGTGTCTTATTTCTTGAAAAGGTATGAAGTATGTTAAGAGAGGGCTAAAAATGAACAAGAACTGTGAATGTCTAGGCTTCTGAATTGGGGAATTATTTTATTTCATTAACTTAAAGAGACAGAAATGTGGCATATTCAGAGGGAAAGCTACAAAGTGAAATCAAAGTTGGGGATAGTTGGGGTTTTTATTATTTTTTTGAACACATTCTCCTTTTTCTCCTTTCATGATAAATGTACACACACACTCGCACATGCACACATAGAGAGAGAGAGCCTTATTTCAAAGATACAGATGTACCATGGAGCTAAATACAACAGTTTTGTTAAGGGGATTGAAACATTTTGACAACTTGGCACTTTGGAAAAGCCTATTCTTTTCAGATAATGCTCTGATGTGAGACAGATGGGTGGTGCCAAATTTGACAAAAATATAATGGTCACTTCACTCAGGCAAGCTGGGATGGCATTTGAAACTTCTCCCAGAGTGCACATTGCTCTGTATCTTCCAACAGTCTCATAGACTGAATTAAAGCTTTTTGTTCTGACCTTCAAAGTTATATTCTACTTGGTTGCTGATCCCAACAAATCTTTTACCCTTTCAAATTCAGTGATAGAGTTTCTTTGATGCTAATAAAAATGAAATCTGTTTGGGAAAAAATAGTGAGTCCAATTATAATCTGATTTTCACTGTTAGCTATTTTGAAATCATAATAATAATGATGGCTATGATATATTTAATAACTATTATATTGAGGTACTATAATACATTAATAATTTTTAGATTGTTTAATCCATAACAGCTCTCTAAAGCAAATGTTAATATCTAATTTTGCATATAAGGTAATTGGGGTATGGAAATTTTAATTGCCTTTTATCAATTGACTTCCATAAACTGGGAAATAAAAGAGTTATGTTTAAAACGCAAAAGCCTTTATGATACTCTTATCATTCTAATCTGTCAAGATGATTTAAAAAGAAGAAACATGTCCAAGACAGAAGGAGTAAAAGCCATATTAGACTAAAAAAGAGGGGAAAAAAAGTCCTGTAATAAATCAGCCTAGGAGGATAGATGCAGTCAGTACCAGGTGCAAAGTTTATAGGAATCATGGCTTCTCCCAAGGTCACACATCAGCTGTAAAATGTGAGAACTCCCTCTCTGAGTGATTCCTTATCAATGATGGCCCATATTCACTTTGTTATCACCATCTGTTACTGAAAATGCCCAATTGCTCAGGTGTTACTATTTAAGACAGTATTAAATCCTTAGTTAATTCCCCCGTCTCCTAACCCTCTATCAGAAACAGTATCCAGTCTAGAACTGATCCCCTCATAATCCTTCAGCAGGAAGCCAGTCCTTAAAAACGACGCTTCCCATCCTTTGGAAGGACGTTCCTCTGGAGTGTCCTGCCTCACTGCATGCGTCAATAAATCTGGTTTTGTCTGACTACAGTCTTGTTCCTGGTGATCTTTGACTGATCAAATTCTTAATTTATATTCTAGTGTCATATAATTGTAAGATTATTCCTTGAAGTAACAGAAAATCATGCCTACAATTTGACTGCATAGTCACTGGCGAAAGAACATGAGAAGATGACTTGTTTTCTAAGAGGCTGCTCAAAATTTTGTGTTGATGATATGGATATTCCCTGGGTTAGGAAGATACCCTGGAGAAGGGCACAGCAATCAACTCCAGTCTTCTTGACTGGAGAATCCCATGGACAGAGGAGCCTTGTGGGCTACGGTCAATAGGGTTGCAAAGAATCATACATTACTGAAGCAACTTAGCATGCACGCACACACACATGTGGCAATGTGGGCCATTTGGGAGCAAAAGTATTGTTCATTAGTTTATGAATTAAGCTTTTACTGACTTTCCATTTGATGTCACATAGTGTGCCAGGAGTTGTAAATACAAAATTCAATATTTACAGAAGAGTACTAAATTCCTTGATGGATATATACATAATGTATTGTGGAAGGAAAGTTATGACCAACCTAGACAGCACATTAAAAAGCAGAGACATTACTTTGCTAACAAAGGTCCATCTAGTCAAGGCTATGGTTTTTCCAGTGGTCATGTATGGATGTGAGAGTTGGACTATAAAGAAAGCTGAGCGCTGAAGAATTGATGCTTTTGAACTGTGGTGTTGGAGAAGACTCTTGAGAGTCCCTTGGACTGCAAGGAGATCCAACCAGTCCATCCTAAAGGAGATCAGTGCTGGGTGTTCATTGGAAGGACTGATGTTGAAGCTGAAATTCCAATACTTTGGCCACCTGATACGAAGAGCTGACTCATTTGAAAAGACCCTGATGCTGGGAAAGATTGAGGGCAGGAGAAGAAGGGGACGACAGAGGATGAGATGGTTGGATGGCATCACCGACTCAATGGATATGGGTTTGGGTAGACTTCGGTTGTTGGTGATGGACAGGGAGGCCTGGCATGCTGCGGTTCATGGTGTCGCGGAGAGTCGGACAAGACTGAGCGACTGAACTGACCTGAACTGAACAGAGAGAATAATGATAGAGGGAAGCAGAGTGAGGTCTGGGATAGGGCATCAAAGAAAGAATCCTAGATAAAATATCTTTTGACTAGAAAAATGAGGAGTGAATAGATAAGAAAAAGTAAGAGGTTTGAAGATGGAATTTCTCTACAGACACAATAGCATCTTTAAAGACATAAAATGATGAGATGAGAATTTCTGTTAAAGAGAGTGAAAGGACATGATACAAGTGAGGTAAACTAAGCCCCTGGAGAAGGGAATGGCTACTCACTCCAGTATTCTTGCCTGGAGATTTCCATGGGCAGAGGAGCCTGGCAGGCTACAGTCCATGGGGTTGCAAATTGTCAGGCATGAATGAGAGACTGAACACCATCACCATACTAAGCCTGCATCATGCCTTGTTTTCTGTACTAATATAAAGGGTTGAAGCATTATCATGAAAACTCTTGGGACTATTATATATATTTCCATGTACCCTACATTATGTCTATTCCAATATATACTCTGCCCACAGTGTATAAGGATGTGTTTCACATAGCTAGTCTCATTAATAGAGTTTTGTATCAAATTTTGGATTCTTGCAAATCTGTTCAGGTGAGAAAAGGTATGTCAGTATTGTTTTTATTTGTGCTTGTCCATTGTCTTTTGTGCTTGTCCATTGACTTTGCCTATAGTGGCTTAATGGCTGCTTGCTTCTCTTCTTTTCTCAGCTATGTGTAAGGCCACTTCAGACAACCATTTTGCCTTTTTAAAATCCTTGTTCTTGGGGGTTGTCTTGATCACCATCTCCTGTACAATGTTATGAACCTCCATTCATAGTTCTTCAGGCATTCTGTTGATCACATCTAATCCCTTGAATCTGTTAGTCACTTCCACTGTATAATCACAATGGATTTGATTTACGTCATACCTGAATAGCCTAGTGGTTTTCCCTATTTTCTTCGATTTAAGTCTGAATTTTGCAATAAGGATTTCATGATCTGAGCTATTAAAAAAATGAAGATCATGGCATCCGGTCCCATCACTTCATGACAAATAGGTGGGAAACAATGGAAACAGTGAGAGACTTTATTTTCTTGGGATACAAAATCACTGCAGGTGGTGACTGCAGTCATGAAATTGAAAGACGCTTGCTCCTTGGAAGAAAAGCTATGACAAACCTAGACAGCATATTAAAAAGCAGAGACATAACTTTGCTGACAAAAATCCATCTAGTCAAAGCTATGGTTTATTCTAGTAGTCACGTACGGATGTGAGAGCTGGATGATAAAGAAGGCTGAGCACAAAGAATTGATGCTTTTGAACTGTGGTGTTGGAGAAGACTCTTGAGAGTCCCTGGGACTGCAAGAAGATCAAACCAGTCCATCCTAAAGGAAATCAGTCCTGAATATTCATTGGAGGGACTGATGCTGAAGCTGAAGCTGAAATCCTTTGGTCAACTAATGTGAAGAAGTGATTCATTGGAAAAGACCCTGATGCTGGGAAAGATTGAAGATGGGAGGAGAAGGGGACGACAGAGGAGGAGATAGTTGGATGGCATCACCGACTCGACGGATGTGAGTTTGAGCAAGCTCCGGGAGTTGGTGACAGACAGGGAAGCCTGGCATGCTACAGTCCATGGAGTCAGAAAGAGTCAGACATGAATGAGTGACTGAACTGATAGTGGCTGTATCGTGTTTATTTTTAAAAATACTTTTTCTTTCAACTATCAATCTTTCCTGTAAAATAGGCTTTCTTATCTCTCCTTGCTATTCTTTGGAACTCTGCATTCAAATGGGAATATCTTTCCTTTTCACCTTTGCTTTTTGCTTCTCTTCTTTTCACAGCTGTTTGTAAGGCCTCCTCAGACAACCATTTTGCCTTTCTGCATTTCTTTTCCTTGGGGATGGTCTTGATCCCTGTCTCCTGAACAATGTCACAAACCTCTGTCCTTAGTTCATCAGGCTCTCTGTCTGTCAGATCTAGTCCCTTAAATCTTTATTTCTCACTTCCACTGTATAGTCATAAGGGATTTGATTTAGGTCATACCTGAATGGTCTAGTGGTTTTCCCCACTTTCTTCAATTTAAGTCTGAATTTGGCAATAAAGAGTTCATGATCTGAGCCACAGTCATCTCCCAGTCTTGTTTTTGCTGACTGTATAGAGCTTCTCCATCTTTGGCTGCAAAGAATATAAACAATCTGATTTTGGTGTTGACTATCTGGTGATGTCCATGTGTAGATTCTTCTCTTTGTTGTTGGAAGAGGGTGTTGGCTATGACCAGTGCATTCTCTTTACAAAACTGTATTAGCCTTTGCCCTGCTTCATTCTATACTCCAACACCAAATTTGCCTGTTACTCCAGGTGTTTCCTGACTTCCTATTTTGCATTCTAGTCCCCTACAATGAAAAGGACATCTTTTTTGGGTGTTAGTTCTAGAAGATCTTGTAGGTCTTCATAGAACCATTCAACTTCAACTTCTTTAGCATTACTAGTCAGGACATAGATTTGGATTACTGTGATATTGAGTGGTTTGCTTTGGAAAGAAATGAACAAAGATCATTCTGTCCTTTTTGAGATTGCATCCAAGTACTGCATTTCGGACTCTTTTGTTGACCATGATGGCTACTCCATTTCTTCTAAGGGATTGTTGTCCACAGTAATAGATATAATGGTCATCTGAGTTAAATTCACCCATTCCAGTCCATTTTAGTTCGGTGATTCCTAAAATGTTGACATTCACTCTTGCGATCTCCTGTTTGACCACTTCCAATTTGCCTTGATTCATGGACCTAACATTCCAGGTTCCTATGCAATATTGCTGCTTACAGCATCAGACTTTGCTTCCATTACCAGTCACATCCACAACTGGGTGTTGTTTTTGCTTTGGCTCCGTCTCTTCAACCAAATTAGCTTGGAGCAAATGTTTCTCCAGTCAAGACTCAGATGAGACAACAGAGTCAGAACCTCCTTGATTCCAGCATTTTGATACTCTGAAGCAGAGGACCCAGCTACGGTGTTCTTGGTCTCATGACCTGTAGACATTGTGAGTTAATAACTACGTATTGGTGCCAGTCACAAAGCTTTCAATGGTATTATTATGCAGCAATAGTAATAAGAGTTCAGTTCAGTTCAGTCACTCAGTCATGTTTGACTCTCAGCAACCCCATGGACTGCAGCATGCCAGGCTTCTCTGTCCATCACCAACTCCTGGAACTTGCTCAATCTCATGTCCATCAAGTCAGTGATGCCACTGAAACATCTCATCCTCTGTCATCCCTTTCTCCTCCTGCCTTCAATCTTTCCCAGCATCAGGGTCTTTTCCAATGAGTCAATTATTCCCATAAGGTGGCCAAAGTATTGGAGTTTCAGCTTCAGCATCAGTTCTTCCAATGAACACCCAGGACTGATTTCCTTTAGGATGGACTGGTTGGATCTCCTTGCTGTCCAAGGGACTCTCAAGAGTCTTCTCCAATACCACAGTTCAAAAGCATCAGCTCTTCGGCTCTCAGCTTTCTTTATGGTCCAGCTCTCACATCCACACATGACTACTGGGAAAACCATAGCTTTGACTAGATAGACCTTTGTCAGTAAAGTAATGTCTCTGCTTTTCAATATGCTGTCTAGGTTTGTCATAGCCTTTCTTCCAAGGAGCTAGTGCCTTTAATTTCATGGCTGCAATCACCATCTACAGTGATTTTAGAGCCCTAAAAAATAAAGCCTGTCACTGTTTCCATTGTTTTTTCATCTATTTTCCATGAAGTGACGAGACCAGATGCAATAATGTTAGTTTTCTGAGTGTTGAATTTTAAGCCAACTTTTTAACTCTCCTCTTTCATTTTCATCAAGAGGCTCTTTCGTTCCCCTTCGCTTTCTGCCATAAGCGTGGTGTCATCTACATATCTGACGTAATTGATATTTCTCCCAGCAATCCAGACTGGCATTTTGCATGATGTACTTTGGATATAAGTTAAATAAGTAGGGTGACAGTATACATCCTTTTTTTTTTTTTTTTAATTTTATTTTTTTATTATTATTTTTTTTTCCCAGTGGGTTTTGTCATACATTGATATGAATCAGCCATGGATTTACATGTATTCCCAATCCCGATCCCCCCTCCCACCTCCCTCTCCACCCGATTCCTCTGGGTCTTCCCAGTGCACCAGGCCGGAGCACTTGTCTCGTGCATCCCACCTGGGCTGGTGATCTGTTTCACCATAGATAGTATACATGCTGTTCTTTTGAAATATCCCACCCTCACATTCTCCCACAAAGTTCAAAAGTCTGTTCTGTATTTCTGTGTCTCTTTTTCTGTTCTGCATATAGGGTTATAGTTATCACCTTTCTAAATTCCATATACATGTGTCAGTATGCTGTAATGTTCTTTATCTTTCTGGCTTACTTCACTCTGTATAATGGGCTCCAGCTTCATCCATCTCATTAGGACTGGTTCAAATGAATTCTTTTTAATGGCTGAGTAATATTCCATGGTGTATATGTACCACAGCTTCCTTATCCATTCATCTGCTGATGGGCATCTAGGTTGCTTCCATGTCCTGGCTATTATAAACAGTGCTGCGATGAACATTGGGGTGCACGTGTCTCTTTCAGATCTGGTTTCCTCAGTGTGTATGCCCAGAAGTGGGATTGCTGGGTCATATGGCAGTTCTATTTCCAGTTTTTTAAGGAATCTCCACACTGTTCTCCATAGTGGCTGTACTAGTTTGCATTCCCACCAACAGTGTAAGAGGGTTCCCTTTTCTCCACACCCTCTCCAGCATTTATTGCTTGTAGACTTTTGGATAGCAGCCATCCTGACTGGCGTGTAATGGTACCTCATTGTGGTTTTGATTTGCATTTCTCTAATAATGAGTGATGTTGAGCATCTTTTCATGTGTTTGTTAGCCATCTGTATGTCTTCTTTGGAGAAATGTCTGTTTAGTTCTTTGGCCCATTTTTTGATTGGGTCATTTATTTTTCTGGAATTGAGCTGCAGGAGTTGCTTGTATATTTTTGAGATTAATCCTTTGTCTGTTTCTTCATTTGCTATTATTTTCTCCCGATCTGAGGGCTGTCTTTTCACCTTACTTATAGTTTCCTTTGTAGTGCAAAAGCTTTTAAGTTTCATTAGGTCCCATTTGTTTAGTTTTGCTTTTATTTCCAATATTCTGGGAGGTGGGTCATAGAGGATCTTGCTGTGGTTTATGTCGGAGAGTGTTTTGCCTATGTTCTCCTCTAGGAGTTTTATAGTTTCTGGTCTTACATTTAGAGCTTTAATCCATTTTGAGTTTATTTTTGTGTATGGTGTTAGAAAGTGTTCTAGTTTCATTCTTTTACAAGTGGTTGACCAGTTTTCCCAGCACCACTTGTTAAAGAGGTTGTCTTTTTTCCATTGTATATCCTTGCCTCCTTTGTCAAAGATAAGGTGTCCATAGGTTCGTGGATTTATCTCTGGGCTTTCTATTCTGTTCCATTGATCTATATTTCTGTCTTTGTGCCAGTACCATACTGTCTTGATGACTGTGGCTTTGTAGTAGAGTCTGAAGTCAGGTAGGTTGATTCCTCCAGCTCCATTCTTCTTTCTCAAGATTACTTTGGCTATTCGAGGTTTTTTGTATTTCCATACAAATTGTGAAATTCTTTGGTCTAGTTCTGTGAAAAATACCGTTGGTAGCTTGATAGGGATTGCATTGAATCTATAGACTGCTTTGGGTAGAATAGCCATTTTGACAATATTAATTCTTCCAATCCATGAACACGGTATGTTTCTCCATCTGTTTGTGTCCTCTTTGATTTCTTTCATCAGTGTTTTATAGTTTTCTATGTATAGGTCTTTTGTTTCTTTAGGTAGATATACTCCTAAGTATTTTATTCTTTTTGTTGCAATGGTGAATGGTATTGTTTCCTTAATTTCTCTTTCTGTTTTTTCATTGTTAGTATATAGGAATGCAAGGGATTTCTGTGTGTTAATTTTATATCCTGCAACTTTACTATATTCATTGATTAGCTCTAGTAATTTTCTGGTAGAGTCTTTAGGGTTTTCTATGTAGAGGATCATGTCATCTGCAAACAGTGAGAGTTTTACTTCTTCTTTTCCTATCTGGATTCCTTTTACTTCTTTTTCTGCTCTGATTGCTGTGGCCAGAACTTCCAACACTATGTTGAATAGTAGTGGTGAGAGTGGGCACCCTTGTCTTGTTCCTGATTTCAGGGGAAATGCCTTCAATTTTTCACCATTGAGGGTGATGCTTGCTGTGGGTTTGTCATATATAGCTTTTATTATGTTGAGGTATGTTCCTTCTATTCCTGCTTTCTGGAGAGTTTTAATCATAAATGAGTGTTGAATTTTGTCAAAGGCTTTCTCTGCATCTATTGAGATAATCATATGGTTTTTATCTTTCAATTTGTTAATTTGGTGTATTACATTGATTGATTTGTGTATATTAAAGAATCCTTGCATTCCTGGGATAAAGCCCACTTGGTCATGGTGTATGATTTTTTTAATATGTTGTTGGATTCTGTTTGCTAGAATTTTGTTAAGGATTTTTGCATCTATGTTCATCAGTGATATTGGCCTGTAGTTTTCTTTTTTTGTGGCATCTTTGTCTGGTTTTGGAATTAGGGTGATGGTGGCCTCATAGAATGAGTTTGGAAGCTTACCTTCTTCTGCAATTTTCTGGAAGAGTTTGAGTAAGATAGGTGTTAGCTCTTCTCTAAATTTTTGGTAGAATTCAGCTGTGAAGCCATCTGGTCCTGGGCTTTTGTTTACTGGAAGATTTTTGATGACAGTTTCGATTTCCTTGCTTGTGATGGGTCTGTTAAGATCTTCTATTTCTTCCTGGTTCAGTTTTGGAAAGTTATACTTTTCTAAGAATTTGTCCATTTCATCCAAGTTGTCCATTTTATTGGCATAGAGCTGCTGGTAGTAGTCTCTTATGATCCTTTGTATTTCAGTGTTGTCTGTTGTGATCTCTCCATTTTCATTTCTAATTTTGTTAATTTGGTTTTTCTCTCTTTGTTTCTTAATGAGTCTTGCTAATGGTTTGTCAATTTTGTTTATTTTTTCAAAAAACCAGCTTTTAGCTTTGTTGATTTTTGCTATGGTCTCTTTTGTTTCTATTGCATTTATTTCTGCCCTGATTTTTAAGATTTCTTTCCTTCTGCTAACTCTGGGGTTCTTCATTTCTTCCTTCTCTAATTGCTTTAGGTGTAGAGTTAGGTTATTTAATTGGTTTTTTTCCTGTTTCTTGATGTAAGCCTGTAATGCTATGAACCTTCCCCTTAGCACTGCTTTTACAGTGTGCCATAGGTTTTGGGTTGTTGTGTTTTCATTTTCATTCATTTCTATACATATTTTGATTTCTTTTTTGATTTCTTCTATGATTTGTTGGTTATTCAGAAGCGTGTTATTTAGCCTCCATATGTTTGAAGTTTTAACAATTTTTTCCCTGTAATTGAGATCTAATCTTACTGCACTGTGGTCATAAAAGATGACTGGAATGATTTCAATTTTTTTGAATTTTCCAAGACCAGATTTATGGCCCAGGATGTGATCTATTCTGGAGAAGGTTCCGTGTGCACTTGAGAAAAAGGTGAAGTTGATTGTTTTGGGGTGAAATGTCCTATAGATATCAATTAGGTCTAGCTGGTCCATTGTGTCATTTAAGGTTTGTGTTTCCTTGTTAATTTTCTGTTTAGTTGATCTATCCATAGTTGTGAGTGGGGTATTAAAGTCTCCCACTATTATTGTGTTACTATTAATTTCCTCTTTCATACTCGTTAGCGTTTGCCGTACATATTGCGGTGCTCCTATGTTGAGTGCATATATATTTATAATTGTTATATCTTCTTCTTGGATTGATCCTTTGATCATTATGTAGTGTCCTTCTTTGTCTCTTTTCACTTCCTTTATTTGAAAGTCTATTTTATCTGATATGAGTATTGCGACTCCTGCTTTCTTTTGGTCTCCGTTTGCATGAAATATTTTTTTCCAGCCCTTCACTTTTAGTCTGTATGTGTCTCTTGTTTTGAGGTGGGTCTCTTGTAGACAGCATATATAGGGGTCTTGTTTTTGTATCCATTCAGCCAATCTTTGTCTTTTGGTTGGGGCATTCAACCCATTTACATTTAGGGTAATTATTGATAGGTGTGGTCCCGTTGCCATTTACTTTGTTGTTTTGGGTTCACGTTTATACAACCTTTCTGCATTTCCTGTCTAGAGAAGATCCTTTAGCATTTGTTGAAGAGCTGGTTTGGTGGTGCTGAATTCTCTCAGCTTTTGCTTATCTGTAAAGCTTTTGAATTCTCCTTCATATCTGAATGAGATCCTTGCTGGATACAGTAATCTAGGTTGTAGGTTATTCTCTTTCATTACTTTCAGTACGTCCTGCCATTCCCTTCTGGCCTGGAGGGTTTCTATTGATAGATCAGCTATTATCCTTATGGGAATCCCTCTGTGTGTTATTTGTTGTTTTTCCCTTGCTGCTTTTAATATTTGTTCTTTGTGTTTGATCTTTGTTAATTTGATTAATATGTGTCTTGGGGTGTTTCGCCTTGGGTTTATCCTGTTTGGGACTCTCTGGGTTTCTTGGATTTGGGTGGCTATTTCCTTCCCCATTTTAGGGAAGTTTTCAGCTATTATCTCCTCGAGTATTTTCTCATGGCCTTTCTTTTTGTCTTCTTCTTCTGGAACTCCTATGATTCGAATGTTGGGGCGTTTCACAGTGTCCCAGAGGTCCCTGAGGTTGTCCTCATTTCTTTTGATCCTTTTTTCTTTTTTCCTCTCTGCTTCATTTATTTCCACCATTTTATCTTCTACCTCACTTATCCTATCTTCTGCCTCCGTTATTCTACTCTTGGTTCCCTCCAAAGTGTTTTTGATCTCATTCATTGCATTATTCATTTGTAATTGACTCTTTTTTATTTCTTCTAGGTCTTTATTAAACAGTTCTTGAATCTTTTCAATCTTTGTTTCCAGGCTATTTATCTGTAACTCCATTTTGTTTTCAAGATTTTGGATCATTTTTATTATCATTATTCTAAATTCTTTTTCAGGTAGATTCCCTATCTCCTCCTCTTTTGTTTGACTTGGTGGGCATTTTTCATGTTCCTTTACCTGTTGGGTATTTCTTTGCCTTTTCATCTTGTTTAGATTGTTGTATCTGGAGTGGGCTTTCTGTATTCTGGAGGTCTGTGGTTCCTTTTTGTTGTGGAGGATTAACCCAGTGGGTGGGGTTAGACGATTGGCTTGTCGAGATTTCCTGGTTAGGGAAGCTTGCGTCAGTGTTCTGGTGCGTGGAGCTTGATTTCTTCTCTTTGGAGAGCAATGGAGTGCCCAGTAATGAGTTTTGAGATGGGTCTATGTGTTAGGTGTGACCTTGGGCAGCCTGTATGTTGATGTTCAGGGCTATGTTCCTGCGTTGCTGGAGAATTTGCGTGTTTATTGGCTTATTGGCTCTTGTGTGGTGGTTGGTTTCAGTGTAGGTATGGAGGCTTTTGGACAGTCACTTATTACTTAAAGTTCCATGTAGTCAGGAGTTTTCTGGTGTTCTCAGGTTTTGGGCTTAAGTCTCCTGCCTCTGGATTTCAGTTTTATTCTTCCTGTAGTCTCAGGACTTCTCCAACTATACAGCCCTCTTTTCGAAGACAATGGGCTGCTTTTCTGGGCGCCTGATGACCTCAGCTAGCGATCAGAAGTTGTTTTGCGAAGTTTGCTCTGTGTTCAGTTATTCTTTTGATGAATTTGTAGGAGAGAAAGTGGTCTCCCCGTCCTACTCCTCCGCCATCTTGGCTCCTTCCTCCAGTATACATCCTTGATGTGCTCCTTTCCCAATTTGAAACCAGTCTGTTGTTCCGTGTCCAGTTCTAACTGTTGCTTCCTGACCTGCATACAGATTTCTCAGAAGGCAGTTCTGGTGTTTTGGTATTCCCATCTCTTTCAGAATTTTCCACAGTTTGTTGTGATCCACACCATCAAAGGCTTTGGCATAGTCAATAAAGAAGTCGATGTTTTTCTGGAACTCTCTTGCTTTTTCAATGATCCAACAGATGTTGATAATTTGATCTCTGGTTCCTCTGCCTTTTCTAAATCCAGCCTGAACATCTTGAACTTCACAGTTCATGTACTGTTTAAACCTGGCTTGGAGAATTTTGAGCTTTACTTTCCTAGCTTGTGAAATGAGTGCAATAGTGTGGTAATTTGAACACTCTTTGGCATTGCATTTCTTTGGGATTGGAATGAAAAGTGACCTTTTCCAGTCCTGTGGCCACTGCTGAGTTTTCCAAAATCGCTGGCATATTGAGTGAAGCACTTTCACAGCACCATCTTTTTTTTTTTTTTAATTTTTTTTTATTTTTTTTTATAATTTTTTAAAATAAGAAAAAAAAATAATAAAAGAAAAAATAAATGAATCAGCCATGGATTTACATGTATTCCCAATCCCGATCCCCCCTCCCACCTCCCTCTCCACCCGATTCCTCTGGGTCTTCCCAGCACCATCTTTTAGGACTTGAAATAGCTCAACTGGAAATCGATCACCTCCACTAGCTTTGTTCACAGTGATGCTTCCTAGGGCCCAGTTGACTTCACATTCCAGGATGTCTGACTCTAGGTGAGTATCACACCATCGTGGTGATCTGGGTCATGAAGATCTTTTTTGTATAGTTCTTTTGTGTATTCTTGTCACCTCTTTTTATTATCTTCTGCTTCTGTTAGGTCCATACAATTTCTGTCCTTTATTATGCCCATTTTTGCTTGAAATATTCCCTTGGTATATATAATTTTCTTGAAGAGAGCTCTAGTCTTTCCTGTTGTACTGTTTTCCTCTATTTCTTTGCACGGATCACTGAGGAAGGCTTTTTTATTTCTCCTTTCTGTTCTTTGGAACTCTGTGTTCAAATGGAGATATCTTTCCTTTTCCTTTGTTTTTGCTTCTCTGATTTTCACGGCTATTTGTAAGGCCTCCTCAGACAGCCATTTTTCTTTTTTGTATTTCCTTTTCTTGGGGATGGTCTTGCTCCCTGTCTCCTGTACAGTGTCACAAACCTCCATTCATAGTTCATCAGGCTCTCTGTCTATCAAATCTAGTCCCTTAAATCAATTTCCCACTTCCACAGTATATAATTGTTAGGGATTTGATTTAGGTCATACCTGAATGGTCTAGTGGTTTTCCCTACTTTCTTCAATTTAAGTCTGAATTTGGCAATAAGGAGTTCATGATCTGAGCCACAGTCATCTCCCAGTCTTATTTTTGCTAACTGTATAGAGCTTCTCCATCTTTGGCTGCAAAGAATATAATCAGTCTAATTTCAGTGTTGACCATCTGGTGATGTCCATGTGTAGAGTCTTCTCTTGTGTTGTTGGAAGAGGGTGTTGGCTATGACCATTGCATTCTGTTGGCAAAACTGTATTAGCCTTTGCCCTGCTTCATTCTGTACTCCAATGCCAAATTTGCCTGTTACTTCAGGTATCTCTTGACTTCCTTCTTTTGCATTCTAGTCCCCTATAATGAAAAGAACATCTTTTTTTTTTTTTTTTTTTTGGTGTTAGTTGTAGAAGGTCCTTTAGGTCTTGTTAGAACCGTTCAACTTCAGCTTTTTCAGCATTACTCGCTGGGGCATAGCCTTGGATTACTGTGATATTGAATGGTTTGCCTTGGAAATGAACAGAGATCATTCTGTCGTTTTTGAGATTGCACCCAAGTACTGCCTTTTGGACAAGTAATAGAGTTAGGAGACTGAAAAGGAATGGTCTGAAGTGGAAGGAAAATTAGTTTGGTGTTCGGATGTCAAGGGAGGTGAAGATTTCAAGGATGGAAAACACTAGTGCATGGAAGCTCAGTTGCTAAGTCATGCTCAACCCTTGTGACCCCATGTTGTAGCCTGCCAGGCTCCTCTGTCCATGGAATTTCCCAAGCAAGAATACTGGAGTGTGTAGCCATTTCCTCCCCTAGGGAATCTTTCTGACCCTGGGATCGAAGCCCCATCTCCTGCATCCCCTTCATTGGCAGGTATATTCTTTACCACTGAGCCACCTATGAAGCCCGGGAAAAACTAGTGCTCAGTGTCAACAATCACAGACTGAGTCTAAGTATTCTAAGCCTATATGCTATGAAGAAGGGATACAAAGTACCAATGAAAAATATGAACATTAGCAAGAAAAGGTGTCATGAACATGCTTTGGGATCAACCTCATGAGGATATGTTGAAAGTCAAAAAGTATAAATAGGCATAAAGACCAAGTTAAATTAGGTTTTTTATGATACTTCTTTCTGTACTTGGACATATTTACAGCTAAAATTGCTGGTGATTAATTTCAGGCTGCTTGCATTCAAATAATGTAGTTCCAGCTAATTTCAGGTCATTATTCAAAACCATTTCAAAAGTTGTATTTTTATCACATTCGAATATTATGCAGTTTTAAAGGATTATTCATGTGAGATAAATGAGATACTAGTGATTATTACAGCAAAATATTATCAAGTTGATAATGTATTCAAAATAAAATATCTAGCTGTGTTTACATATATCTAAAACAACTGGATGAAACTGAACATATCAGAACAACTGATTATGCAGTACTATGTAAGAAGAGAGATAATGACCATTTTATTGAATTAAACAACTGATATTGACCACATCATTTAGTTGAGAATTGCATTATACAATAGCAGCATGATAGCGGCACACTGTGATTCACAATTCTAGATGCTTATCTAACTAGTTTATTTCATAGTGATCAATGGTGTGATTCACTTAAATAACTTTGAAGTTGGAAAGATGTAATTGTATAGGATATAATGAGATAAACATCATAAAATCACAAAATTTCCAATGTATATTGGTCCAGAATTGATAGAGTCTCAATGGGACTAAATGTAATATAGTATGCTTATGAGGTAGTAACATGAACAACTGGTTGTGAGGGAAGTCTAAAAATTATTTGCCATTTGAAAAGTATCAATGGTTTTGATTAAATGTATGTCATGTATTTGACATCTATATTTCATAATAGCACACTTACGTTTTCAGTGAGTTTTTGGTTAACAATTGCAGATATCTGGGCTTAAGATAAATATTATTTGTTCTGCTCATATTATCAAAAAGGAGAAAAACAAGAAAGAAAAACCTAGGTATTTTAACAGTTCTTTCTGAATATATTTGACTTATTTCATCTAGAAAGCCATTCCTTTATACTAAAATTTATTGCAGACACAAAAAGAATTGAGATTAAGGAATCCATACAGATGGAGAGAAATAAGAATTTTCAAACAAGCATCTTCTAAAAAGTTGAATGACCTTTTGACATGGTATTTGCCAGCAGTTTTTCCACAGTAATATGGGAAGCTGAGAAATAGCAATAGCTTTGAAAACTTTCGTCCTGCTTTTTAAAGCCTTTTCTGATGTTCAAGCAAATTAAATTTCTCTTTGGTGGTTTCACTGCTGTCATTTTTCTTCATTGATAAAATATGTAAGAACTGCACAGTGGACATTAAACAGCATCCATTTATACAGTGCTGTTCTCATTATTCTTTGAGATTTGTGGGCATGCCTTAAGGGGAGGGGGCTTTTTATTTCTTGCACAAAATTAGACTGTTCCTTAATATAGTAACTTGTCAGCTGTCTCAGGTGGTATGTTAAGACAGACCTGTGTCTCAGTCAGTTATACCATCACAGAATATGAGATTTCAAGCAGAAATATGTTATCATGTGATGGCTTTGAAGGTCAGACCACAATAAACAGAAACAAAGATAAGGCTGGAAGCAACAGGATGGTGTAAAGGCAATTTCCTACAATTTGAGCTGAGGTAAATAAGACTCAGCTATATACCAGTAGCGTGCCCCACAGAGCCTGGTTAGGTGGGCCTGACTGAAATGCATTAAGTGTTGTGGTGAGTTCCTTGAGGTCTCCAGGTTAAAGTCAAGAGTCTGGCTTGAAAGAATCTTGTTTGGATAGCCACAGACAAGGTCAAGATTAACTGGACTTGTTTTGAAGTTATTTATGATTCAGAGTAATACATGTAAGTGGAGCTGGTGGCTTCCTCACATGGGATCCAAATTAATGGTCCAAGAGAGGAGAGTAATCAGAATTGGTAGAAGTTCTTCATGTTTATACCTGTCTATGAACTTCAGGGGCTGTAGGTAACAGGACTATTTATTCCTCAGTTTCTGAGACATGTAGTTAAGATGAAAGACCCAGTAGCATGTGGGTGAGTATCACTTGCTGAATTCCAGTTACCATCTGAAGGCCCCAGACCTCATGAATATTAAAGCTTAAGACCTACTACCAGTAATATTTCTTTCAATAATAGGATTGGTTTCTTCTTAGATCAGGGCATGCACTTCATTAAAATACCAACCAGGAATATCACCATCTTCCCAGAGTGACTATGGCCTGGACTCTTAGGTTTTTGTTTGCATGGAGGTAAAGCATATTGAGAAACATAAATACTTGTATACGTTTTATAACTAGTACCTTAATTCTGTGAGTCAGCCCAATGACTTATTCAAAATTGTTTGAAACTAGAAGCTTTTCAAGCCTTTCATCTTTGCCCCTTTGTTGGAAGTAGCAAAGATTAACAGTTAAGAACACTAAGGAGAGTGTTCCCCATTTGGTCAAAATCAATGATATACAGTTTACCTAGGATTGGCTTGAATAATTGGGAGAAATACTATCTCTTAATATTTACTCATTTAATCCAAACAGTAGGAAAGTTTGGCTGTACTGTTCTTCCTTGTCTCATCACACATGCGTGGACTTATTCGTGGAAATATGGACTCTCTCTCTCTCTCTCTCACACACACACACACATCCTAGAATTATTCTCAAATTAGAATAGATCATACTCTGTGTAAATTCAATTCAACTTAACAACCAATATAAGGTTTGTATAGTGTAAAATTTTTGTAAAGAACCAGAAAGAATATCAGTACTTCAGATTAAAAAATGAATTTAGTGAGTATTTTCAGTGATTTATGCCATTTCCATCCTAGTATGAAAAAAGAGAAGGAGAATGAAATATAGAGAACGAAATATCCAGCTGAATACAGAGTTCCAAAAAAGAGCAAGGGTAGAAAAGAAAGCCTTCTGAAGTGAACGATGCAAATAAATAGAGGAAAACAATAGAATGGGAAAGACTAGGGAGATCTTCAAGAAAATTAGAGGTAGCAAGGGAACATTTCATGCAAAGCTGGGCTCAATAAAAGGCAGAAATGGTATGGACCTAACAAAAGCAGAAGATATACTCAGCGTATATCATGAGAAATGCTTGCCTGGATGAAGCACAAGCTGGAATCAAGATTGCCAAGAGAAATATCAATAACCTCAGATATGTAGATGACACCACCCTCATGGCAGAGAGTGAAGAGGAACTAAAGAGCCTCTTGATTAAAGTGAAAGAGGAGAGTGAAAAAGTTTGCTTTAAAGCTCAACATTCAGAAAACTAAGATCATGGCATCCAGTCCCATCACATCCTGGCAAATAGATGGGGAAACAATGGAAACAGTGAGAGACTATTTTTTAGGGCTCCATAATCACTGCAGATGGTGACTGCAGCCATGAAATTAAAAGATGCTTACTCCTTGGAAGAAAGGCTATGACAAATCTAGACAGCACCTTAAAAAGCAGAGACATTACTTTGCCAACAAGGGTTTGTCTAGTCAAAGCTATGGTTTTTCCAGTAGTCATGTATGGATGTGAGATTTGAACTATAAAGAAAGCTGAGTGCCAAAGAATCAATGCTTTTGAACTGTGGTGTTGAAGACTCTTGAGAGTCCCTTGGATGGCAAGGAGATCCAACTAGTCCATCCTAAAGGAAATCAGTCCTGAATATTCATTGGGACATTCACTCTCCTGTGGTGTTTCTGGATTTTATATATATACATGGGGACTTGAGATCACAATAACTTCTGTTATAACCATGTAATATTATTTTTTCCCACATATAATATTTTAAAAAGCTTTACACTTTATAGTTCATCTATACCCTGTGGACTTACTTCAAATCATGAAGTTTTCCAAAATCACTCTTATACATCTCCAACAGGTAAAATGATTTCATTAAACTCCTGAAGAATATAGTCTCAGTGAAGCCAGAAATTTTTGTTTCTCACTGCTTGTATCACCCAACACTTGGAATATTTCCTAGCTTATAGTAATGTCTCACTAAACATTTATGAATAAGTTAATAGAGTTGCATCAAACAATAAAAGCACAAGCTACTCTATCTTAAACATAATTAAATATGTCACCTCATAATATGTTAACAATTTTTAGAGTTGTCTATTAGCTGTAATACCTTTCTCAGAGATTCTCCTGGCTCTATTTCTCCACCAATGAATGGTTTGCTTCATTTATATTAGAAACAAGATGACTTTTTCAAACCCAGCCCTCATATCTCAAAGCAAACAGAGAAAAAGTCAAGGGAGAGCTGCTTTTTAAAGGAAAATAAAATTTAAAAAATTACAGAAGAGGTTTCCTAGCACTCCTCCTCAGCAAAACTCGCCTTTGTATCTCAATATTCTAAATCACATTAAATGTCCATTTCTTAAACTAACACTAGCCAAGAAAATGAGGTTACTCTTTAACCAGTCTTCCTGCGAATGTGGCCAGCTTCTCCTGTGGCATATAAGATGGGTGCTACCCACTTGATGTCTAAACCGATTGGAGCTTTCTTAGGAATATGGAGGGAAAATGGAGGCCGCATAGGCATCTATTTATTGGTTAGGAACAATAGCTTTTACTTCTACATATTCTTGTACCAAATACTAACATGATGAAAATCCGTACAAAATAAAACTCATTATTTATTTGTAGCCCTCATTCTAAGTTCTAGGGGGTAAGTTTGGGTAACTTACCATCATTTTGTGAAGTAGCACGTGTATGCATGAGTGTACGCTAGAGAAAGGCTCTTCCTTTTTGGCCATATGGAAAAGTGAAAATGGACTGAAAATTACTATCTTTCCCTTGACAAGTTAATTAAGTCTCATAATCAGTCACAGTCATTTGAACAGCATGGTTGCTGGCATGAGAATAAGTAGGGTACCTCAATGGACAAGTGGGACACATTTTGTAGAAAGAAATCTCTTTGATGAATACATAAATATTGTGAAAATAATGATGAAATGAAAATCGTGTTTTAAAAGAGAAGAGACAATTTAGTTATTAGACAATGAAGCAGATGTTAAGGAAACTTATTTAAAAATACAAGGAATGGAATTGTGCACTTTAGTAATTGCTCTTATTTGGCCCAATATAATTATGTTAAAGTATTTTATACCTGTTTTTCCTTACTTGACTATGCATTTCTTGAGTATAAATATGATGTTTTATCATCATATCTATAAATATGATGCTAGTTCCAAGCACGTTGTTGCATTAAATTACATGAAATAATTTACTTTTATAAACCATACTAAATCACATTATAGATTCCACACTGCTTTCAATTTTTCCTCAAAAAATTTATCTATTAGTAATGGCTAACATTGATATTTTTCTAATAATTCTTGCTTCTTACCCTGAAAAAAATTGATACTCCAAAATGTTTTATGAATGGTGAAATTGTGAAAGATAGAGAATTTGGTATTTTCCCAACTAAGATCTTGTTTTATATGTATATATAAATATCATTTCACTTATATGTTTATTTCATTTCTTATTATTTTAGTATTTTTGGTAGAAATGACCAATTTTATAGCTATTTCTAGACATTCCATAAACCAAAACTAAATAGCGAAAGATCTGATTCCTTTCATTGTTATCTATAAAAAAATAAATTTTAATAGGGTGTAATGCCTTTAATAAACAGTTTTTTTGGTTTGTTTTATGAACTAAACATTTTAGCCCAGAAATATCAATATTGTTACATGGTTTTGTAACAGTCATTTTCAATGTGTGCATAAAGTATAATGGGATTCCTGAAGTACAAGTTAAATAACCATTCTGCTGTTGTATACTGAGTGTTTTCCCCCATTTTTTGTTACCATACCAACATTCCAATGAACATGTTTCACTTAGAATTTTCTCCAGTATAAATGTCTTGACATGAACTCATTTTGTAGGAGGGAGAATATGGGTACACATATTTTTTTTAGGATAAACTTATTTCCCCTGATTAGGGATCTGAGGAGTGGCTAAACTTCTCAGACATATGATTTGGGGCAAAAGTCACTCATAAAGTCTCTTGGCCTCAACTTCTTCATGTATTGAGAGAGAGAATGATAGAATTTGAACTTTCTTATGATAGGATTGTTTGGTTAAAAAAAAAAAAAACACTTGTGTTAAAATGAAGACAACAATAAAGGGGGTTTAAAGAAAACCAAAGCAGCAAAACAAGCCTTATCTACAACTCAAACAAGAATGTGAGAAGTCTTCTGTGACCAAAGTTCCTCCATCTCACCATCGCCCCATGTACTTTCTTTATGGTCATTTTTTTTTTCTATTTGTGTTGGTTTTGTTCCTTTCTCTTTGAACCCTGCCTTCCTTTATTTCTCTTGCCCACAATCCATCATGATGAGATGCAGATGAGTCACTTTCAGCCCCTGAGGTTGCATGACCTTCTATGCCTAATGCTCACATTTAACTTATAAGTAGGGCTTCCCAGGTGGCGCTAGTGGTAAAGAACGTGCATGCCAATGTAGGAGATATGAGATGCGGCTCCAATACCTGGATTGGGAAGATCCCCTGGAGGAGGGCATGGCAACCCACTACAGTGTTCATGCCTGGAGAATCCATGGACAGAGGAGCCTGGTGGGCTACAGTCTATGGGATCGCAGAGAGTTGGACACAACTGAAGTGATTTAGGGCACACATGCTCACAACTTATACGCGATTCTGTCTGCAAATCCCAGAGGACAGAAACTATGTGTGCCAGCTTGGATTAGATGAGTGTTTAGCCACAAACAGAGAAGGAAGTTACGTGATATTTAAGTTTTTCAGTTTCCCATTCTTGTTAGTGTGCTAAAACTGGAAGTGATCTGAATAAGCTATTAAGCATTGTGGCATCCCCAAACTGTATTTATTTATATCTCTAGAAAACACTTCATATCTGGTAAAGTGATAAGTAAAATTTTTTATTCACCAGTATTATTCATCAGTAATATTATCAGTTTTATGCACCAGTAATCTCTTACCAGCTCTCATTTGCTGGGCATACTGCTATATATTATGAAAACAAAGGATGCTAAGACACAACCCCCTACATCTTCATCTGTTTAACTTGACAGCTTGTTGGAAATGTAGTATCTACTGAAAAAGAATCTGCATTTTGTCAGGTTCACCAGTAACTGCTCTAAGTACTATGCCTACATTTTGCATCATTGCACTGAAAGGCAGGACACATGAGGTATTTAATTTCTGAATTTGTTTCTAACCCAGTTCATTTGATTCTCTTTCTTTGTCAATATCAGACTGGTTGCTCTCAGTGTTGCTAGACCATGGAACAATTTTCTCCTGTGTAATTACTTAATGCTTAAAGTATAGGCTTATGTCTTGATTACATGAAATTCTTCAATTATGTTTTGCATATATCTTCCTATTGAAATTTCTCATTCTTAATTGCTCTGGTAAAAATCTATGTAGTACAATAATATCTAGAAATCTAGTTCATCTGTGCACCTCCTTTAAGTAACTCTTTCCCATAAGAAGTATAAAAATTTCATGTTTTTAGGTGGAGGGAAAATATATTTCAAACTAACTGTTTCCTAGACATCTTTTCCTCATAATTCAGTTCTCTTTTTCTTCATGACATTTTCACGATTTTCACTGTAAGTGAAATATATATATCTGTGTTTCTCTGTCGGTTTGCTAAACATAGAAATTTGTTGTTTAACTCTTCCTTAGCTACTATATGTATATTGCACATATATAACTTAGTGTGGATTTTAAAGAAAAATGGGACATTTCTAGAACTCAATGTTTATTATGTTTAAATATTGTGATTCTTGAGTGTATTTGTTTCTCTCATAGTTACTTGATGTAACCAAATATATTTCTTTAGATTTTCTTGTAATAAAGGGGTGGAATTAAATAATATATTGAGTTACTTTCAACTCTGACATTCATTTATTTATTCCTTTTTTTTGGACAACATTTATTGGACACCATCAGTAGGATATAATGCTATTGGTTCTGGGAATGCAGAAAGAATGCATAGCCTGAAAGTAACTGCAGCTAACAAGGTAAAATGATTATGCTGGGATGACATTGACAGGAATAGCAAGAAAACAATAAGAACATCTCTTCTTCCTTCCTCCCATCTTCTATCCTTGTCTGGTTTCTTTGCTGGCAAAAGACAAGTGCTTTGTGCACAATCGCATCTCCAGCATCATGTAGAACATTGTTAGTGGGCTGATTTGGATTGAGATATGCTATATATAACTGGCACGGTCCTCCCCCTTTGCTATGGAGCATTTATTTACAGGTCACACTGAATATTTGAATTTCCATACAATAGTAATAGTAACTTCAAGGATTAACTAACAAGATGCCAATGCTTTGTACAAAGACTTTTACATCCTCTTTCCTAAAGGGGAGGATACTATGTCCTAACAGATAATGTACCTATCCCTAGTCTGTGTTAAACCCTTTGCCAGTTCAGTCACAATCTCTTTTGAGTGTGTTGTAACTTAAAGTCTAAATTTTAAAACTAACTACCTCCATATCTTCTATAAATTAGTAACTTAAAAGGAGAGGGAATTAAAAAAATAAATAATATGTGCATATATACACGCATCTAACAATCAAAGGGCTTCCCTGGTGGCTCAGATGGTAAAGAATCTGCCTGCAATGCGGGAGACCTGGGTTCGATCCCTGGGTTAGGAGGATCCCCTGGAGGAGGGCGTGGCAACCCACTCCAGTATTCTTGCCTGGAGAATCCCCATGGACAGAGGATCCTGGTGGGCTACAGTCCATGGGGTCACAAAGAGTCGGACACGACTGAGTTACTAAGCACAACACACAACAATCAAAAAAGAAAATATGTATATCTGATGTAGTTCTTATTTTTATAAATGATCACAAGGCCAGAGTTGATAATTATAATTTCTTTCTTTTACATCACTAAATATTATCTTTGTTCTTAAGAAGCATTTTAATTAATCTGGATTCTTTACCTGGCCAGGAAGACCCCAAATATCGTAACTAAAAGATCTGGAACCTTATTTATTCTGCAGCTTAAAAGAAGATCATAGCAACAACTACCAAAAGATGCTGTAGACATAGCCTTTCCTTCCCCATCATGTAGTAGCAACCTTGTTTCTTTTCCTTGGAACAACCATCTCAGCAAATGGAGTAACTCCCTTATTTGCTCACCAGGTCAGAGGCATGTCCCAAATGTCCAGGTTCTTTACCATAAAGTATCTTGCTAATTCCTGTTCATCAGGTCCAATCTTCCTGCTGTTATCAATAAAGAAGACTATGATTTTCTGAGGTATAATGTTATGAACAGCTCTGTCAACCTTCCTATGGCAGAGAGTAGGCATATTGGCATGGCCTTGAGACAATGCAGTGAAAATCAACCTTTGCTGCTGCTCCTTGCAAATTGGTATAGAGATACAAGCATTTGCTAGATCAATAGTTATGTACCCTTGCCAGGGCTGTGTTGATTTGTTCCAGTAAAGATACCATAGCTGTAACAGCAGCTGTAATTAAATAACCATCTGATTAAGTTTACAATAATTCATAGTCAATCTTCAAGATATGCACAGGCCAAACAATTGAGTTAAGTTGAATGTGCATTTTTCAAATCTTTGATGGTAAGATTCTTCTCAGTACTTTCCTTTGGGAATCAATATTGCTTTTCGTTTGTTTTCCCAGTAGGAAAAAATTAACTACAGGATGAGTTTTTGCTCCACTAATCCTATGGGAGACCGATTTAGGCCTATTCTACTTTAACCACTTGACTGCCGTGTTTGCCCTTTGACTAATAGACAAGAATGACTTTTTTTTTGTCTCCAGAAATTGTTGTCAATTGAGACCATAATCTAATAATTCATGAAAGATATGGATATTTCCTTTTTTTCAGTATAAAATAACCTTTGTAAATGACTCTTGATCACTTTGGGGAAGGTTTGAAGAAAAAATTCACAAGCTTGCAGGACTCTTCCTCAAGGAAGCCTGGCTCTCCCTCAGTTGAAGGGCCTTAGTGTTGTGAATTGGCTTGTCTAGAAGCTGACACTTTGGCTGTTTGAATCAGACTTCTGGCTACATGACTTAGATATCTTTCTGTTATAAAGATATTTTTATATACTACCTATCTATAAAATGTCTTTGGTTAATCAACTACTGCCAAAAGTCCCATATGTCAAAATATTATGATTATGATTTTGTTCCTGCTGACTGTTCATCAACTGCATCCACAATCTCTGATGGTTAAACACTCAGTCTATGTCATCCTGGAATATAATCACCCCTACTGATATAGAGGAACTCATTCACTGGGGGCATCTTCTACTCTCTGCACTGTTATACAGAAGAAAGCTACTCTCTAAGACATTTCAGGAAAGTCAGTGCTCCTATCCGAAGGTATTTCACAATGTCTTAGGGAAAGGCGTTCTTCCCTGGTGACTCAGTGGTTAAGAATCCGCCTGCAATGCAGGAGTTGCAGGTTCGATCCCTGGGTGAGGGAGATTCCACGGAGTAGAGCATGGCAACCCATTCCAGTATTCTTGTCTGGAGAATCCCATGGATTCAGGAACCTAGTGGGCTACAGTGCATAGGGTGTAAAAAGTTGGACATGACCAAGCAACTGAGCATGCACACATACTTAGGGAAAGGCATGTCTTCTCAGCCCTCTCAAAGGTTATAGTGTTTGGGGTGGATATTCAGGGTGCACATAAGTACACTACAACATCCCTAAACACTTGTATTTATTCTTCTGCAGAGTGCCATGTGAATTCTAGTATCTCAGCTTCTTTGAATGTAAGCCATTGCAAGTTCTAGTTTCAATTAACCAATTAAATAAAGCTGCTTACAGTTCACCTTACATATTTAACCCCAAAACTTTGGTAGGTGTATCCATATCAATGAATTCAGCCTTGTTCAATAATCTATAATGTCATACTTGACTTGGACCAAAGATTCCCTTACAATCTATTCTTGTATGTATTTTCCTCATATTTCTGAAGTATGTTTGAAGTGCAAATTATTTCTTCCTGGGCCTGAGTAGGTCACTTGTCCCCCAGAGTAGGTCAATGTCTAAATCTGTTTATAGTCCTAGAATTAATAATTGTTGATTGTGATGAGCAAATATGTATCTGCTTACAAGATAATTGCCTCAGTTGATGTTGTTTTACTACCAGAAGTGAAGCCTAGTCTCTTCAGACACAGAAGTAGGGACTGCTTCCTACCAAAAGGGAACATCAGAGAGTCTTGGAAGTTTGTTTCGTATCTTTTTATTTCTCCAGAGATCCACAGTACAGTTCTTAGAGTCCCACTCTTTTTCAAATTGAAGTTATAAATTTCACATTAGACACTTGACAATCTGTGAATTAAACTCTCATTTTAATCCTACAAATAATGCAATTAATTTCGGGTCTCATTTTCAGAGATATTTGATATTATAAGAAGTAAGAAATTGTTTACAAAGCTGCCAGATAAGCTCTCTATTCATCCGGCTGTGACTTGAAGTGTGTTTAAACCCCTGAATTTTCATTTTCTTTTTATAAGCTTTCTAGAGTAATCAGAAGTAGTTATTCCACCTCTCAACTCTTGTAATCACTAATGCTAACATAATGGTCAAGTACATCTGTGCTATTCAGTGGTAGCCACTACTCACATGTCTATTTAAATATAAATTTAACTTTAATGAAATGAAATAAAATTAAAAATTTAGTCTCCCATTTTCACCAGCCACATTTAAAGTGCTCATTAACCACATGTGGCTACTGGCTACTGTATTGGACAGTGCAAATAGAACAGTTCAATCAATGTAGAGTTTTATTAGACAATGATGCACTAGTCACCTAAGTGGGTATATATGTACTAGATATACATACTCAGAATATCCATAACATTGAATTTAATAAACCCAAACTGAAAATATCCCAAGCACTCTTTGGTAGTAGAATGGATGAAAACATTGGATAAATACACTGAAAATATAGTATGTTAATCAGTGAAAGTGAATAAACTATAGATATATACCATTTGATAAATTGTAGCAGGAAATTATTAAGAGCCAAAGACACAAAACACATACATTGAATTTTATTACCATAGAAATAAAGTATCATTTAGTGATGCACCATTGGTTGCAAAATTATAGTGATAAGAAGGAAATTATTGCTAAAATATCAGGATTAGTTGAGGAAGCTGTTCACATCAGGAAGGGATAAATGGGGACTTTCTGGCTGGTTGGTAATATTATTTTGACTTGAATAGTGGTTCCAATAGGTGTTTGCTTAATAACTATTAATATTTGTTAAGCTATGTTATAAAATATGGGTGTTATATTTTTAAATAATATGTGCTGAAATAAAAGCAAAACAGAAAAACAATTCAAGTACAGTTAAGGAATTATTGGCTCCATTACACTCTTGAAAAAAAAGTGTTTTTCTCTTAAACTGCTCTCCACTTGTTAGAATCTCAGTACTTGAAGGCTTATAAGTTTCTCATTATGGAGGAACATAAGATTCCACTATGATGAAAGAGCTTAGAATGTATCTGTGCACATTTTCATTCTTAATAAGAAATTTGACACTCATGATCCTATGTTAAAACCATCATTGGATCTTGCAACTCAACACACAGTGTAATGCAGGTGTGGATTTCACATAATTATTTTAGAAATATTTAATTATTTAAGTGTGTATGTGTTTGTTTATATATATGTTGAATATATTTTAAACGAGTATTTCATAAAACCTTTAGTAAACTAAGTAAGGCTTAAATTTCAGTTCACACATTTGTGGATTTTAACGAAAGAAATATTTAAAGAAAATAACAAATTTGTATTCTAATGTACATATTGATCTGTCCTGAAAACCACATGTCAGTTGCATATTTTTATTTCTATTTTCATATCAGTTGGAATACAATCCACTAGAAAACCTACCAGATTAAAACAGATACACTCACATTGCTCAGTGTCTATCTTAGTACTCAAGAGCATACTCAGAGATCTTTCCTGTGGGAAAATTTGAAATACGCTTCTATTTTTTTCTGCACTGTGCATTCTTCTCTAGGTTTTGTTATGTCAATTCAGAGATAATAAAGAGCCAAAAATGAACACTGATTCTAAGAGATCAAGATCACTGGGGCAGGAATTTAGATATGGATAGAAGCTTCTCTAAGACAAATCAGAGATGAGAAAGTCTGTTGAAATTGTTCTTGTCAGAAGATTGATACAAGAAGGGGTTTTTATGGCTTAAAGAACCCAGAGAAAGAGCTGGGAACTTCACTTCTTTCAGTCTAGTCAGAGTGGCATAGGTAGTTCACCCAGTGAAAACCTTGGCCAGACTGTTAATCTATACTTTTTCCGTTGTTGTGTATGTTGAACTGTTTGTGAATTCAGAGATATCACCTCATATTTATATGTGATGACTTCTTGTCCTTTATCACTTATGTTGGATTCTTGGTACTGAATGCAGAGGTATAAGATGGAAGGTTGGTGGAGTCCTATGGATAGGAGTTGCTGGAAGAAATTAAAGAAACTATGTGATACAGTTGATTGCTTCTATGAATGTAAATGATCCAATAAATTATTGTTCAGCCTTTGGAAGGGATGGATGGTGTAAATATCTTATGGGACAGGGATTTCTCCTTGTGACCGGGATGTATTAGAACAGGGTTTCTTGGTCCTTTGAATATTAAAAGATGTCTTACAGAAATTAACAGATGTCTGGCAGCTCCTCCAGTTTCTGATTGGTTCATAAAGAGAGTCTACATTTTCATGTTGTGTAATATAGAAAGTGTAAAAGCTATAAATCAGAGGAAATTGTGGATTTTGGATGGAGACAAGGAGCATTTTTTAATAGATTAATTCTACAGGTATAATATGATATGGGTGAGTCGTATGGTCTTCAAAAGCTGTCTTTATGTAGTTTGGCCACTGGTATGACATAGTACAGGCTTTCCTGGTAGCTTAAGTGGTAAAGAATCTGCCTGCAATGCAGGAGACCCCAGTTTGATTCCTGGGTTAGGAAGATCCCCTAGATAAGGGATAGGCTACCCACTCCCGTATGCTTGGGCTTACCTGGTGGCTCAGATGGTGAAGAAATGCTGGAGACCTGGGTTCGATCCCTGGGTTGGGAAGATCACCTGGAGGCGGGCATGGCAATCCACTCCAGTATTCTGGCCTGGAGAATCTGCTTGGACAGAGGAGCCTGGCGGGCTACAGTCCATGGGGTTGCAAAGAGTCGGACATGACCGAGTGACTAAGTACAGTGTGCCGTAATATAAGGGGTATATTGGTGGATCTAGACACCAGGAGATTGGTAAGTGTGTTTTCTTAAATGAGTGTACAAAGTTACTGTGGACTGCAGCATGCAAGAAGCGCTTTAGGTGAGAAATGTTTTGGTGCTAAATCTTAAAGATTACCCTTAGTGTGACTCTGTTTTTCTACTTAGACACTGTTATGGAAAAGCAACTGCTTCATGTAAATGCTTCATTAACATGGTGAGTTCTAATTGCTGGTTAATGGCTGTAAAGTTTTGTGTCTAGGGGAATCCTCATAATGAGGTGTTCTACTTTTCTTTGATGATTTGACAATCATGATATGCCAGGTAGTCAGCAATTCTCATTGCCTGAAGCACACTGCATGTGAAAAATATTTATCTCCCCAAATCCATAATTTCAGTCTATGATAGCTGGGTTTTATTATTAAAATACCTGGTATACATTAAAATTGGGGTTTTTGCATCTCAAAGTCAGCTGTGTTTACCAGTAGTCCTTTTCAAAAATAGGATCAAAACCAGCTTTCTTGTAAAGTAAACACAAAAAGGAAATCAATTGCATAGAATCTTTATGTCTTTAAGTAGCACACCCTTAAGAGTGGTGTTTGAGACATTTGTTTGAAATTGGAGAGATTTGTTTGGAGGTGAACCCATTTTTTAGTTCCTTGAATGCTGTTGCAGTTCTGGCATGCATACAAATGAAGATTTTCATTTCTAAAAGTGATTGTTTATTAGAGAATGAGGATGAAAAACTTCAAGATTAAGAATGTTGGGCTTCCATAAGAGATTAGAGCACAGAATGACAGAGACTTTGTGGTTTGTGAAGAGGATGTTCTGACAAAGCTAAATATGATCCAATAATTGTTCCCAAAGTTTTTTTTTCTCCTCTCTTTGTAATTATAAATCTAATTTAAAGTTTTATTTTATATACTTTGAATATATAATGCATTTTATATGATACATAAGGTATAGAATGGAGACTCATTTTCACAGTTGGCCCCCTTTTTCCATTCTCTATCTCCTCTACCACACTGTAGGTGATTATATTTATTGGCCTATGAGCTTATTTATTCATCTGGTATTTGTTTTGGCAAGTACATGCAACACACAAATACATAGGAATCTTTACACCTACCCTTACTCACATAAATATATCATACTGTATATACTCTCTATATCTTTCTTTGTTAACTTGAAAATATATCCTGGAGGTTCTCAATGATATTAATAGTATGCAGATAATCTCCTCGTTCTGTTTTTTTTTTTTTTATAGCTCTGCAGTACTGAATTGCTTATGCATCAGTTTAATAGTTTTTCCTGGTGAACAGTTAGATTGTTCAAATATTGTGTTATTGCAAATGATCCTGAAATAGATACACTTACATATTTTTCAATTTAAAAGTGTGCATGTGTAACTGTTGGACAGGTACCTGGAAATAGGACTGCTTGGTCAAAAGGTAAATTCTCTATTGTGTCACATACTGATTTTCTTCCTCCACAAAGCTTGTACCATGATACATTTCCACCAGAAATATAGACTGTGTTTCTCTACAGCCTCACCAATAGATAGTTCTGACAACCTTTTGGATTTTTGCCTATTTGGTTTTTAAGGAATTATACCCCTATGTAGTTTTAATTTAGATTTATATTACTATAAAGAATGTTATACATCTTTTCATTTGGTTAAGGAGCATTTGGATTTCTATTTATATAAAATTTCAGTTTATGTTTTCTAAATTTTTAATAGAGTTTGGGTCTTTTTTGTCTCATTTTCTAGGATTTATATTCTGTGTATATCTTTTTTTGTGCTTTCAAAAAGAAATTAAAGCTTGCCTAAAGATGTTTTATGCAAGTAAAAATTCTGACATTTTCTTAGAGTCATCTTTCACTTTTTTTTCTTTTTTGTTTGCAGATAGTGGGTCATAGTTAAAAACATTTCCCATTCTAATTTAATAAGTCACTTATGTTTCTTTTAATATTTGCATGATTTTTTTTACATTTAGATCTTCGATGCATTTGAAATTTATCCTGTTTGTTATATGAAATATGGGTCCAACTTTATCTCTTTTTTTCCCCAAATGGCTACTTTGTTTCCTTTCACTTATGAAATTACTATATCTATCTATTCCCCGTATTTAACTCTTTTTATGCACCTTCATTATAATATGAATATCAAGTGCATATAGGTCAGTTTTGGAACTCTCTATAAAATCTAATTTGCCTGTCTACAGCTAGTATACTCAATAGTCATGGTGGGCAGAATAATAGCCTCCCAAAGTTGTCTGTGATTTAATTGCTGGGAAGTGTGAATATGTCACATGGAAAACAGAAATGATTTTTGCATATAGAATTAAAGATGTTAATCAGCAGACCTTAAATTAGGTATATTGTTCTGGATTATCTAGGAAGAGCTAGTATAGTCATAAGTGCTCTTAAATGTGGAAGAGAGAGGCAGAAGATTGTGTTAGTGTCAGAGTGATACAATGTGAAATTGCTTGACTGATCATTTCTTACTTTGTAGATGGAAGGAATCTGGGTGACCTCTAAAACCTGTGAGAGACAAGGAAACAAATTCACACCTAGAGCCTCCATAAAGAAATGCAGCTCTGCTAAAACCTTGCTTAACCTAATGATAGCCATATTGGACTTCTCATCTCCAGAAATATAAGGCAATAAACTTGTGTTATTTTAAGCCACTAAGTTTGGGAACATTGTTATAGCAGCATTAGGAAATCAATACAGATTTTGATATCTGGAAGTTGGGTGTTGATGTACAAATTACCTAAAATTGTTGATGTGGCTTTGCAATTGGGCAGTGGACAGAGGATAGAAAATTTTGAGACTTATGATGGAAAATGCCTATAATGTCTCGAACAGATTGTTAGTAGAAACATGGATGTTAACACCTTTGCTATTGAGGACTTAGAAGGAAATGAGGAATCAGGTAGAGAAAACATTTTAGAGAATATTAAGTAATCACAAATAGATTATTGATAGAAATACATGCATTAATGTTCTGTTGTTGAAGGCATCGAAGGGAATGAGAAACATATTATTGAAAAATGGAAGAAAACCTTGTTAAATAGTGGTGGAAATTAAGCAGAATTGTGCCCTTCAGTTCTGTGGAAAGCAGATTTTTAAGTGCTGAACTTGGCTACTTAGCTGAGATGTTATAGCAAAGTTTTGAGAGTACAGTCTAGTACCTTCCTGCTGCAAATAGTAAAATGTGATAGGAAAGATATAAATTGTTAAGCAGAAAGGACCAAAACTTTATAACTTGGGAAACTCTCAGCTTATCCAGATTGTAAAAGACATTAAAATTAAGAGATTTATTTTCATAAAAGAGTGCTCTAGTGAAAAAACAGGGTGTGGCTGGATAGCTTTTGCTAATCAAAATGTCAGAGTATTCAATTCTCTTTTAAGAGACTAAGCTTGTGACTCATACAGTTCTTTGACCATCTTAGCCAAAAATAGAGATGAAAATATTTAGGAAAACTCCATGGAGGAGTCTTTTGTCAAATGCAGTGAATTCCTGTGACATATATGGGAAACTCACAAGGTTATTGAGAATTTTATATTAGCAAAAGCACTATAATCTAGTAATAAAAGTGTGAGAGAGAGCCAGAATAAAAGATGGCTTTTGTACTCACAAAATTTTACAGGTGATAAATAGGCTGATAAAACTACTCACTTGCAAACACAGCTAACACTTGATGACAGCTTGCAGAACCAAAAATCACAGAGGAATATTCCCAGGAAAATGGGCTTTTCCCCCTTGGAATTTCAATTTGTTGAGGCTGGTGACTTCTTTATACCTTCCATTTTCTTCCTTTTTGAATGGAAGTGTCTAGAACTATTATTCTGTGCCTGACCCAACAGGGTATTTTGTGAGCACATAACTTGTTTTTGAGTTTCATGGGTTCACATACGGAGAATTGTACCTCAAGATGGATCATACTCATAGTCTTACCCATATCTGACTTAGATGGTTTATATTATTACATTTGGGACTTTTAAGCTGAGAAAATTTAGATGAGATTTTGGACTTTGCATTCATGCTGCAATGTATTGATACTTAGGGAGATGACAGATAAGGTGAATATATTTTACATGTGGGACAGGCATGAATCTTTGAAGGCCAGAGGACTGACTATAGACTGACTATTTAGAAGAATGGCCTACTAAAGATGCCAACATCCTAATTGCCAGAACCTGTTACATTACATAGGAAGAATTAAGTTTCCAGATGGAATCAGGGTTGCTAATCAGCTGCCTTCTAATAGGGAGATATCCTAGAACATCTCCATGGGCTCCATGTAATCATAGGGTCTTTATAATATGGAGGAGAAAGGCAGAAAATCTGTGCCAGAGATATGTGATGTGAGAAACACTTGACTGGCCACTGCTGGCTTTGAAGATAGAAGAGAGTATGGACCAAGTGATGACAGGAAACTCTAGAATCTGGAAAAGAAAAGAAAACGGATTTTCACCTAGAGCTTCCTGAAAGGGATGCAGGTCTGCAGCATCTTTATTTCAGCCCAGTGAGACCCATTTGAGACTTCTGACCTCTAGGATATTAAGGTAATACATTTCTATTGTTTTAAGCCACTGAATTTGTGGTGGTTTGTTAGAATATACAGTGGTGAAGTTTTAATGTTTTCCTCCTAAAATTAGCAGCAAAACAAGGATATGCCTCATTCTCACCACTTGTATTAACATTGCAGGGAAATTAGGTAAGAAAGAAGAGACATCCAGATTAGAAAGGAATAATTGAAAAAGTTTCTAACTGTAGATGATTTGATCTTGTGTATCATAGCTCAGTTGGTAAAGAATCTGCCTGCAAGGCAGGAGACTTGGGTTTGATTCCTGGGTGGGAAAGATCCCCTGGAGAAGGAAACAGCAACCCTCTCCAGTATTCTTGCCTGGAGAATCCTTCAGACAGAAAAGCCTGGCTGGCTACAGTCCACAGGGTCTCAAAAGTCGGACACGACTTAGTGACTAAACCATCACCATAGAAAATCCTAAGGAATACACTTAAAAACTATAGGAACTAAAAAAAAAAAAAAAAGAAAAGAAAAAAAAACTATAGGAACTAATACACTAATTCAGAGATGTTGTAGGATATAGGATAAATATATAAAAACCAATTGTATTTCTAAACATTAACAATGAACAATAAAAAACAAATTTAAGAAAAGAATTCCACTTGTCATAGCATTAAAAATAAAATACTTAGGAAAAATCTTAATAAAGAGTACAAAATTTATCCTCTAAAAATTACAAATAGTTTTTTAAAGGTATAACGATTTCCAAATAAATAGAAAGATATTCCATGTTAATTAATCAGAAGATTTAACATTGTTCAAACGGCAGTACTCCCTGAAATTGATCCATAGATTCAACAGTCCCAATTGAAATCCCAAAGGCTTCTTTGCCGGAATTAACAAGCTGATTATAAAATTCGTAAAAAAAATTCAAAGGATTCAGAGTATCCAAAGATCAGAGTTGGAATACTCACACTTTCACATCTCAAATTTAAGTACAAAGCTACTGTAATCAAGACAGTGTGGTACTGTCATCAAAATGGACAAATAGATCAAGGGAATTGAACTGAGACTGCAGAATAAACCATACACCAATAGTCAATGGTTTTCATTAAGAGTGCCAAGACAATTCAAAGGAACAAAGAATAGTTCTTTCAACAAATTGTACTAGGACAATTGGATATAAGCATGTCAGACAATGAAGTTGCATTGCTCCCTCATACTATACAGAAAAATTAACTCAAAATGGATTGTATTCTATATGTAAGAGTTAAAGCTGTATAATTCTTAGAAGAAAGTAGAAAAATAAATTTTTTGGCCTTGGGTCAGGCAAAACCTTCTTAGATAAGACCCTAAAAACATGAATGATAAAAGAAAAGAAATGAGTAAATTTGACTTCATAAAAGTTAAAGACTTTTATGTTTCAAAAGATACCATCAGTAAAGTGGAAAGACAACCTCACAAAATGGGAGAAAATATTTATAAATCATGTCTGATAATGGGTTTATATCTAGAATAAAGAAGTCCTATGACTCAATAATAAAAAAGATAAATAACCAACTTTTGAAAAATAAGCTAAAAGGACTTGAATAGATATTTCTACAGAGAAGATACAAATGTCCATTAGGACATAAAAAGATGATGAATACCATTAGCCATCAAGGAAATGCAAATCAAAGCCACAATGAGATACCACCTCATATTCACTAGGACAGATATAATCTAAAAGGCAACAAATGTTGGCAAGGATGCAGAGAAATTGGAGCCTTTATACACTGTAAGTAGGAAAGTAAAATGGTGCAACCACTTTGGAAAACAGATTAGCAATACCTTAAAAGTTTAAGCATAAAGTTACCATATGACCTAGCAATTTCATTCTTAGGCATATACCCAAGAGAGATGAAAACATAGGTTCACACTCATAGCAGCACTACTTTCTTTTTTTTTTTTTTAATTTTTTTATTAGTTGGAGGCTAATTACTTCACAACATTTCAGTGGGTTTTGTCATACATTGATATGAATCAGCCATGGATTTACACATCTTCCCCATCCCAATCCCCGCTCCCACCTCCCTCTCCACCCGATTCCTCTCGAAACACCCTCAATGGTGAAAAATTGAAAGCATTTCCCCTGAAATCAGGAACAAGACAAGGATGCCCACTCTCACCACTACTATTCAACATAGTGTTGGAAGTTTTGGCCACAGCAATCAGAGCAGAAAAAGAAGTAAAAGGAATCCAGATAGGAAAAGAAGAAGTGAAACTCTCACTGTTTGCAGATGACATGATCCTCTACATAGAAAACCCTAAAGACTCTACCAGAAAATTACTAGAGCTAATCAATGAATATAGTAAAGTTGCAGGATATAAAATTAACACACAGAAATCCCTTGCATTCCTATATACTAACAATGAAAAAACAGAAAGAGAAATTAAGGAAACAATACCATTCACCATTGCAACAAAAAGAATAAAATACTTAGGAGTATATCTACCTAAAGAAACAAAAGACCTATACATAGAAAACTATAAAACACTGATGAAAGAAATCAAAGAGGACACAAACAGATGGAGAAACATACCGTGTTCATGGAAGAATTAATATTGTCAAAATGGCTATTCTACCCAAAGCAGTCTATAGATTCAATGCAATCCCTATCAAGCTACCAACGGTATTTTTCACAGAACTAGACCAAATAATTTCACAATTTGTATGGAAATACAAAAAACCTCGAATAGCCAAAGTAATCTTGAGAAAGAAGAATGGAACTGGAGGAATCAACCTACCTGACTTCAGACTCTACTACAAAGCCACAGTCATCAAGACAGTATGGTACTGGCACAAAGACAGAAATATAGATCAATGGAACAGAATAGAAAGCCCAGAGATAAATCCACGAACCTATGGACACCTTATCTTCGACAAAGGAGGCAAGGATATACAATGGAAAAAAGACAACCTCTTTAACAAGTGGTGCTGGGAAAGCTGGTCAACCACTTGTAAAAGAATGAAACTAGAACACTTTCTAACACCATACAGCACTACTTTCAATGTCCCAAAAGTACAGACAACCCAAATTTGTATCAACTGATGAATGGATAAACACATTATAATATATTCATACAATGGAATCTTATTTGGCAATATAATCAATGAAGTACTTATACATGCTACAATGTGGATGAACCTTGAAAACATGCTAAGTGAAACAATGCAGTCACAAAAGACTATATGTTGTTTAATAACACAGTCATTCCTCAGTATCCATGGGGTTTGGTTCCATGACTGCCCTGTGGATATCAAAATCTGTGGATGCTCAAATCTCTTATGCACAATGGTGTAGCCCTCTGTGTCCACAGGTTCCATATTTGTGGATATGGAAGGCCAACTGAATATGAAATGTCCAGAATAGATAAACCTACAGAGACAAAAAGTGGATTACCAGTTTCCTAGGACTGGGAGGTTAGAAGAAAAGGGGGAGTCACTGCTGATGGGTGTGAGATTCTTTTTGAGATGATGAGAAATGTTCTAAAATTGATTGTGGTGATGGTTACACAGCTCTGTGAATATACTTAAAATCATAGAATTGTACTCTTTAAATAGACGAAAGGTATGTGCATTATATCTCAATAAGACTATTACATTAAAAAATATGTAGGTCCATTTGTCTATATGTGCTTGCTTTAAAGAGGTAGGGTAGAACCCCTACCCATTCAAAGTTGGTGGATATTAACACTAGTGATGTCACCTAGGCCCCTAAAGATATGAAAAAGTTTATTGCTTGCATATTGGAGCCTTCTGAAAGGGAGGGGTGAGTAGGGTGATGTTTCTTTTGTGACTAGGGAGAAGTGCCAGGATCCTCATCCTGAGGTTTACATACTTTGAATTTGTTGCAGGATGGGAGCAGGTGGACTTAAAAAAAAAAAATCAGCTTAAATGAGCAGCAAAAGGTGAGAGGGGAGGTGTGGGGTCTGAAAGCTATCATTACTCAAATGTTAAAAATAGAGTTGATTCTTTAGTGTACACACCAAATTCTTATTAGTATAATTATAGGGTGTTATAGTTTGGTTTGGGGTTTGGTAAGTTTAGTCCTCTCCTCCTCATTATAATATTCTTTCAGAATGTTTTGTTATTCTGAATTATTCATTTTTCTATAAATACTTTCGCAGAAACCTGTTTAGTTCCATAAAAATGTTATTTTTGTTGGAACTGGGAATATTTTATAACTTAGGGCATTCTGATGACTATATTATGCTAAATATTTCTATCCGAGAATGTGTTAGGTATTTCAATTTCTTCCAGTCTAAATTTTGTGTCCTTCAAGAGTGTTTTACAGATTTCTTCATATAACTTTAACACATTTCATGTTAATTCCAAAGAATTTTATTGTTATTCTTTCAATCTCTTACTCTCAAGTTATATGCATATTCCATTACTATTATAATTTATATCTGGTTATTTCATTATATTGATATTCTAATGTCTACTAATTTTTGTTGTTTGGAGTGACTTTCATTCTACTGTTTTGTATTTTCACATATCTGATAATATGTGCAAATGAAGAACATTTCAACTATTTCTTTCTAATTCTGATCATTTTAATTTACTTTCCTTATTTAATTGCGTTAGATAACACCTACATTTCATCCAGATAGTAAAGTGATGGTGGCAATTTTTAAAAATGCATTTTAACAGTCTTTCAGTAAGGGATTAATGTACTAAATTATAAAAATTAATTGCTTGATCTTGGTCCATCTTTGCACACCTGAAATAAACGCACTTATTCATTATACATAAGCATTTTTATTTCCTTTGTAATTTTAAAAATTTTATGCAGAATATAGGTTGGCAAATACTTTTGTGTAACTATTTTTATCAGCTTTATATTTGCATACTTTATTAAAAACAATTAGAAGTTTTCCTATTCAGTTCTCTTGAAGAGTTTTAATAATGTGGATATTTTGTTTCTTTAAAGATGTGGGAGCATTATCTTGCATAATTATCTGTACTTGTCATTTTTCTTTTTAAGGTAGAGGGAGAGTATAGGTCTTCAATAGCTTTTGCTTTTATTCTGCAGAAACTGGATTTTTTTCTAGCTTTATGTTTATTCTGGTGTCTGCTTTGTCAAATTTCTTTTGGTTTTTCAGAATTATTTATTTCATTCTATGTTAATCTTAAGTGGATTTGTTTAGAATTATGCAAATTAGTCCATACCGATCTTGAAAATTCCTTGTTTTCATGCTTATTTCCTCCTGTCATTTTTTAATTTATACAATAATATTCCCCCATTTTTGAGTAGCTTAGTGATATATCTATTCTGTCTTTTCAAATGACTAGACTTAAAAACTATCATGAGTAGCCCCATTTGCAGCAGGTACACCTTACACCCAGATTTTCTTTTCTAATACCATTTCCATTGTGAAGAACTGGGTCTTCATGGAGAAATTTCTGACTCTAGGAATCAGGGAAGGAAATATATAGGATGAGCCTGGAGCATTCTTTAGTATGAGAAAGTAAGGAAATTCTCAAAAACAAAACAAACCCACATAAATGAGTATATTTCAGAGGAACAGAGGAGTTGAAACAACTCCCAGTGCTTAAAGCCAGAAATATTTGAGATACAATATAGATAAATTAGTATTGGATTATAGCTCAAAGCTTTCAATAAATGTTAATGAGCCCACCCTTATATAAAGAAGTTCAGTTCAGTTCAGTTCAGTTGCTCAGTCGTGTCCAAACCTTTGCGACCCCATAAACCGCAGCACGCCAGGCCTCCCTGTCCATCACCAAATGCTGGAGTTTATCCAAATGCATGTCCTTTGAGTCAGTGATGCCATCTAACCATCTCATCCTCTGCTGTCCCCTTCTCCTCCTGCCCTCAATCTTTCCCAGGATCAGGGTCTTTTCCAATGAGTTAACTCTTCACATGAGGTGGCCAAAGTATTGGAGTTTCAGCTTCAACATCAGTCTGTCCAATGAACACCCAGGACTTGTCTCCTTTAGGATGGACCGGTTGGATCTCCTTGCAGTCCAAGGGACTCTCAAGAGTCTTCTCCAACACCACAGTTCAAAAGCATCAATTCTTCGGCTCTCAGCTTTCTTTATAGTCCAACTCTCACATCCATACATGACTACTGGAAAAACCATAGCCTTGACTAGACGGACCTTTGTTGACAAAGTAATGTCTCTGCTTTTTAATATGCTGTCTAGGTTGGTCATAACTTTCCTTCCACAGAGTAAGCATCTTTTAATTTCATGGCTGCAATCACCATCTGCAGTGATTTTGGAACCCCCCAAAATAAAGTCAGCCACTATTTCCACTGTTTCCCCAAGTATTTGCCATGAAGTGATGGGACTGGATGCCATGACCTTAGTTTTCTAAATGCTGAGCTTTAAGCCAACTTTTTCACTCTCCTCTTTCACTTTCATCAAGAGGCTCTTTAGTTCTTCTTCACTTTCTGCCATAAGGGTGGTGTCATCTGCATATCTGAGGTTATTGATATAAAGAAGTAATTCAATAAATGAATGGGAGAGAAGAGGCAAAGCTCCCATTCACAAGAATTCCTAATAAATTACCAATTTATCTTGGAGATATTGTAGGTTCAGTTTCAGACCACTGCAATATCGCGAATATTGCAACAAAGTGAGTCACACAATGTTTTTGGTTTCCCAGGACATTTAAAAGATATGTTTACTTATACTGTAGTCTTTTTAGTCTAAAGAGCATTACATCAAAAAAAGAAATATACATATTTTAATTGAAAATAAATTATTTTTGGGAATTTGCTGGTGGTCCAGTGCTTAGAACTTGGTGATTCCATTGCAGGGGCCACAGGTTCAATCCCTGGTTGGGGAACTAAGATCCCACAAGCCACACAGCATGTCTGAAAAGAAAAATAATTAAAGGACTTCTGTACAGGAGGTGCAGTGGTTAAGATTTCATGCTCCAAATGAAAGGGGCATGAATTCTGTCTCTGGTTGGGGAAGATCCCTCAGGCTACATGGTGCACCCAAAAAAGAAATAGTTTATCGCTAAAAAATGAATGGTTCTATGAAGACCTACAATACCTTCTAGAACTAACACCAAAAAAAGATGCCCTTTTCTTCATAGCGGATTGGGATGAAAAAGTAGAAAGTCAGGAGCTACTTGTAATAACAGGCAAGTTTGGCCCTGGAGTACAAAATGAAGCAGGGCAAAGGCTAACAGAGTTTTACCAAGAGAACACACTGGTCATAGCAAACACCCTCTTCTAAGAATACAAGAGACGGCTCTACACATGGGCATCACCAGATGGTCAATACTGAAATCAGATTGGTTATATTCTTTGCAGCTGAACATGGAGAGTCTATACAGTTAGCAAAAGCAAAACCTGGAGCTGACTGTGGCTCATATCACGAGCTCCTTATTGTAAAATTTAGGCTTAAATTGAAGAAATTAGGGAAAACTAGTAAGGTGGAGAAGGCAAGGGCACCCCACTCCAGTACTCTTGCCTGGAAAATCCCATGGACAGAGGAGCCTGGTAGGCTGCAGTCCATGGGGTTGATAAGAGTCGGACACGACTGAGCGACTTCGCTTTCACTTTTCACTTTCATGCATTGGAGAAGGAAATGACAACCCACTCAGTGTTCTTGCCTGGAGAATCCCAGGGATGGGGGAGCCTGGTGGGCTGCCGTCTGTGGGGTCACACAGAATCAGACACGACTGAAGTGACTTAGCAGCAGCAGCAGCAGCAGTAGACCATTCTGCAATGCAGGAGACCCTGGTTTGATTCCTGGGTCAAGAAGATCAGCTGGAGAAAGGACAGGCTACCCACTCCAGTATTCTTGGGCTTCCTTTGTGGCTTAACTCGTAAAGAATCCACCTGCAATGTGGGAGACCCAGATTCGATCCCTGGATTGGGAAGATCCCCTGGAGAAGGGAAAGGCTCCCCACTCCAGTATTCTGGCCTGGAGAATTTCATGGACTATATAGTCCATGGGGTCACAAAGAGTTGGACACGACTGAGCAACTTTCACTAGACCATTCAAGTATGACCTAAATTGAGAGGGTCAATTTCTAGGTAGGTTGATAAGAGTTCTCCCTGAGGAGCAGAGAGGGGTCTGGGGCTCTCAAAGAGGAGATTGGAGTCTGGAATTTTCAAGGAGAAGGAAAGGACAAACTTTATTTTCCCTCCACATTCCTTAGTCTTAGTCACATAAAACATTTTTTTCTTTAAGCCCTGAACTGATGATTACACAACAAACAACTCAGCTTAGTCATGTCTGACTCTTTGTCACCCCCTGGCCTGTAGCCTACAAGGCTCCTCTGTCCATGAAATTTTCCAGGCAAGAGTACTGGAGTGGGTTGCCATTTCCTTCTCCAAAAGTCTGTACTAAGGATTATAGAATGACAATGTACCCAGCTTGAGGACAGTTTCTCCTTCTTGAAAACCTGACTAATCCTGTTATCTTAAAATGTAAATTGTGGGAGTGGGTCTAGTAAGATCTTTACAATCTTAAGACATTCTTTTGATTTATTGTAATCAATTTAAAAATGTATATAATTCCTTTGCTAAGACTAGCGAGAGGGGCACTCTGTCTCCCTTCTGATGTCTATGTCAGAAGCTTTCTCTGTCCCTTTTTATACTTTAATAAAACTCTACTACACAAAAGCTCTTGAGTGATCAAGCCTGGCCCCTTTCTTGAAGCAAATCCTACATCCTTCGATGTAAGCTATCAAAATCAAATCCCTTACAATTATTCAGTGAAAGTGACAAATAGATTCAAGGGATTAGAGCTGATAGACAGAGTGCCTGAAGGACTGTGGACTGAAGTTCCTAACACTGTACAGGAGGCTGTAACCAAAACCATCCCAAAGGGAAGAAAAATGCAAGAAGGGAAAATGGTTGTCTGAGGAGGCCTTACAAATAGCTGAGGAAAGAAGAGAAGCGAAAGCAAAGGAGAAAAGGAAAGATATATCCAACTGAATGCAGACTTCCAGAGAATAGCAAGGAGAGATAGGAAAGCCTTCTTAAGTGAACAATACAAAGAAATAGAGGAAAACTATAGAATGGGAAAGACTAGAGATCTCTTTAAGAAAACTGGAGATACCAAGGGAATATTTCAGGCAAGAACAGGCACAATAAAGGACAGAAATGGCAAGGACCTAAGAGAAGCAAAAGAGATTAAGAAGCGGTGGCAAGAATACACAGAAGAACTATACAAAAAAGGTCTTAATGACCCAGATAACCATGATGGTGTGGTCAGTCACCTAGAGCCAGACATCCAGAGAGTGAAGTCAAGTGGGCCTTAGGAAGCATTACTTCGAACAAAGTTAGTGGAGATGATGGAATTGTAGCTGAGTTATTTGAAATCCTAAAAGATGATACTGTTATAGTGCTACACTCAATATGCCAGCAAACCTGAAAATCCCAAAGTCCTAATAGGCATTACTCAAAACTGCCTGTTCCAGCTTCTACAGGGCCTCTTCCTCCATGTTTAAAGCAAGTAATATTGGACCAGCTCCTCTTGCTGGCATCTGTCTCTACTTTATCTGCCTTCTTCACTTATGAGGACCTTATTGATTATATTATACCCACCTGGATAATCCAGAATAATCTCAGTATTTCAAGGTCAGCTGATTAGCAAACCAAATTCCACGTGAAACTTTATTTATTTGTTGTGTTACCTAACATATTCACAGATTCTGGAGATTAGAATGTGATTATATCTAGAGGCCTATAATTCTATCATCCTAGCCATCTGACTCTCTTATTTTTGTGTGTACGTGTGTGCATGCATTAAAACACGATTAAATCACTGTAGTGAGGTCTCTATTACATATTTAACAATTCAAAACAGACACAGATATTACTACTTATCTTCTTTATTTTTAAAATTAATTTTTATTGGAGTGTATTGTTTTACAATGCTGTGTGAGTTTCTGCCGTACAGCAAAGCGAACCAACTATGTGTACACGTGCATCCCCTCTGTTTTGGGATTCGCTTCCCATTTAGGTCGCCACAAAGCACTGAGTACAGTTCCCTCTGTTCTACATGTGAGATGAGTGCAACTGGATGGCAGTCTGAACAGTCCCAATCTCCCAATTTATTTCCTCCCCTTCCTGTCTTGGTGTCTGTATGTCCGTTCTCTACATCGATGTCTCTATTTCTGCTTTGTGAATAAGCTCATTTTTCTAGATTGCAAGTATAAGTGATATTATATGATATTTGTTTTTCTCTTTCTGATTTACTGCACTCTGTATAGTTTCATTCTTTATATGGCTGAGTAATATTCCATTGCATACATGTGTCACATCTTTTTTTAAATCTATTATGTTGAGGATGTTGAGGTTGCTTCCATGTGCTGGCTATTGTAAATAGTGCTGCTGTGAGCATTGGGGTGCATGCATATTTTTGAATTATGGTTTTCTCCAGGTATATGCCCAGGAGTGCGATTTCTGGGTCATAAGGTAGTTCTAGTTTTAGTTTTTTAAGGAACCTCCATACTGTTCTCCATAGTGGCTGTATCAATTTATATTCCCACCAATAGTGTAAAACAGCATTTTTATTTGTAGACATTTTAATGATGGCCATTCTGACTGGTGTGAGGTGATACCTCAATGTAGTTTTGATTTTCGTTTCTTTAATAATTAGCGGTGTTGAGCATCTTTTCGTGTGCCTATTGATCATCTGTATGTCTTTGTTGGAGAAATGTCTATTTAGGTCTTTTGCCTATTTTTTGATTGACTTGTTTGTTTTTTGACATGAAACTGTATGAGCTGTTTGTATATTTTGGAAATTAATCCCTTGTCAGTAGCATCATTTGCAAATATTTTCTACCAGTCTGTAGGTTGCCTTTTTGTTCTGTTTATGACATTATCTTTTTTTTTTCTTTCAATTCTATCTTTTTTTTCTTTCTCTCTTTCTTCCTTTGGATCAGTCATTTTAAGTAATTAGCCTCCAACTAATAAAAATAAATGAAAAAAAAATATGACATTATCTTTTTAATGTGTTCTTGAATTTGATTTGGAAGGAGAGATAACTTACACAGCCATGAAGGTTTGTTTCCACTTTCATTTGTTTAGATATTTTTTTTATTTCTCTTTTTATTTTTTCTGACCCATTTGTTATTCAGAAATTTGATGCTTAATTTCTACATATTTGTGAACATTCCAGCTTTCCTTTTATTATTGATTTCTAATTTTATACCATAGTGATTGCAAAAGATACTTCATATGCTTTGATATTCTTAAATCTACTAAGAGTTGTTTTGTGCCCTCTCAGATGATTGATTCATCCTGGAGAATGTTTTTTGTGCACTTGGGAAGAGTGTGTATTCTGCTTCTGTTGGATGAAATGTTCTGTATATATCTGTTGTAAATGTTAATATTCAATCTTGTTAGCACCAACATATACTTTAGTTCACATAGAAATGTTTTAATGGTTTACTTTACAGCTTTTAATGTATTAATATACTGCTATATATCTCTATATAAATATATATAATAAATATATAATAAACAAATTATTTAAATATTAAATTAGTAAATTTATTATAAGTATATAATAAATAAATATATTGTCAATAAATAAATATATAAGTATATGTTCTTTAATTTGATACATTCTTTCATTTGACATATACAGAAGCTTTAAATAAAAAGGAGAGAGACATGTCCAAACTTGTCAAGTTGTGAACATTATGTATAGCTTTTTGTATATCAAAAAAGGTTTTAAAGAGGAAGAGGAGAATTTTTAAATTGAATTTTAGTAACTATAGATAGGTTAAAAGTTCACATTTTGTCTTTTGTTTTTTTTTGGAAGGATGTGCTCCAAACTTCCAGTAAGCACTGAAATAGAAGTCTTCTATGAAGGCTTGTAATTTGGTGAAACAAATATCTGGATCAGAATATCTACTGAGATGATGTGCCAGAGTATTGCCTTGCATTTAATTAAACATCGTGAGTATATGCTGAGGTAGTGTGGTTTCTTTCATAGTTTCATGTTAACAGATATGCATTTTGAAGACTGGGTAAAAAAAAAAAAGGAGATACTTTGGTAATTGACTTATGGAGCTGAAATATTCCCACACTCCTGAACACCATAGATCTAGATAAATGATGAGGTCCCATTTCAGAAGATTACATGTATTTCAATCTAGCTGCTGTAGGGAAATAGTTGACTCTAGCAGTTTAGCAGGCTTTCTCAACTACATAGGTACTCTGAGGAATATATTTTTAAACTATTCTCAGTTTTTTTTATCCTCCTGCAGTTAAGGATATTTTGAACCCCAAGATGTCCTTTTTTGAGACTACTTGGGCTTCTCATAATTGGCATAAGGGGGCTGAGAATTTGAGGGACTTCTGATGGTAATCGTATAGCTGGAAATTGAAGGCAAAGAACTGTTAGATGGAAAGTCTCTGTAGATGTATTCTTTATGAGATTTTGGAGCTCTGCTCTTTAAAATCTGATTAGTATGCTCATTTCAATGTAGATTTTGTAAGTGGGAAATCAGATATTTTGTGCGTTGTCACGTTTAGTGGGCAGACTCTCTTATCATCTAATGTGAGATCACAACAAAGTTGGAAATTTTCTTCCTTTGGAATTCGGGGAATATATAGATGAAGTAGATGAATGGGGAACCTTTAGGCAAAGCTAGTGTTAGAATTCTAAATTTCTAAAGAGGATGGTATGTTTCCAGTTATTTGACTGGGAAGACTGTGGACAATGTTATATGATCTCCCCATGTGCACCTTGATGGAATGTCCCCATGCATCCATAGGTTGTTGCCATCAGATTTGTTGACCTATATGTATGTTTTATGCAAGAGGAACTATTTTATAGTAGTTAAGGGCATAGCTTCTAGTGTCCAGACATCTATTTCTGGATTTCAAATTCCAAACCTGTATTTTTATAGTGTTATGACCTTGGGCAAATTAAACTGTTGCTTCATGTCTAATTTGCGGAAGAAAAAAAAAATAACATACAGCATATATCACAGTAGTATTTGTGGAGACTGGATAATTTAAAAATTGCTTGGACTCCTGCATGGTTCAGTGTGGGTGTGTGTTAGTCACTCAGTCTTGACCGACTCTTTGTGACCCCATGAACTATAGCCCACCAGGCTTCTCTGTCCATGGAATTCTTCAAGCAAGAGTACTGGAGTGGATTGCCATTCACTTCTCCAGGATATCTTCCTGACCCAGGCATTGAACCCGGGTCTCCTGCATTGCAGGGAGAATGCAAGCCATTTGAGCTACCAGCATGATTCAATAACTGTGAGGTATTATTTTTATGTAGCTGTGCTTAATCATACAAGGCATGCAAGGAAAGTCATCAATGCCCTGTATGTACAGTTTAGTTGCTCTGTCGTGTCCGACTCTTTGTGACCCCATGGACTGCAGCACACCAGGCCTTCCTGTTCATCACCAACTCCCAAAGTTTACTCAAACTCATGTCAATTGAGTTGGTGATGCCATCCAACTATCTCATTCTCTGTCATCCCCTTCTCCTCCCACCTTCACTCTTTCCCAGCATCACAGTCTTCTCAAATGAGTCAGTTCTTCACATCAGGTGGTCAAAGTATTGGAGTTTCAGCTTCAACATCAGTCCTTCCAATGAATATTCAAGACTGATTTCCTTTAGGATGGACTGGTTGGATCTCCTTGCTGTCCGAGGGATGCTCAAAAGTCTTCTCCAACACCACAGTTCAAAAGCATCAATTTTTCGGTGCTCAGCTTTCTTTATAGTCCAAATCTCACATCCATACATGACTACTGGAAAAACCATAGCCGTAACTAGACAGACATTTGTTGGCAAAGTAATGTCTCTGCTTTTTAATATGCTGTCTAGGTTGGTCATAACTTTTCTTCCAAGGAGTAAAGTGAAAGTAAAAGTGAAGTCACTCAGTCGTGTCCTGCTCTTTGCGACCCCATGAACAGTAGCCTACCAGGATCCTCCATCCATGGGATTTTCCAGGCAAGAGTACTGGAGTGGGTTGCCATTGCCTTCTTCAGGGGATCTTCGTGACCCAGGGATTGAACCCAGGTCTCCCGCATTATAGTCAGATACCTTACCATCTGAACCTACCATCTGAATCATCAGGGAAGTCCGCTCAAGTGTCTTCTCCAACACCACAGTTCAAAAGCATCAATTCTTTGGCACTCAGCTCTCTTTAGAGTCCAACTCTCACATCCATACATGACTACTGGAAAAACCATAGCCTTGACTAGATGGACCCTTGTTGGAAAAGTAGTGTCTCTGCTTTTTAATATGCTATCTAGGTTGGTCATAACTATTCTTCCAAGGAGTAAGCGTCTATTAATTTTACGGCTGCAGTCACCATCTGCAGTGATTTTGGAGCCCCCCAAAATAAAGTCTGCCACTGTTTCCACTGTTTCCCCATCTAATTTTCCATGAAGTGATGGGACCAAATGCCATGATCTTAGTTTTCTGAATGTTGAGCTTTAAGCCAACTTTTTCACTCTCTTCTTTCACTTTCATCAAGAGGCGCTTTAGTTCTTCTTCGCTTTCTGCCATAAGAGTGGTGTCTTCTACATATCTGCGGTTATTGATATTTCTCCCAGAAATCTTGATTCCAGCTTTTGCTTCATCCAGTCCAGCATTTCGTGTGATGTACTCTGCATAGAAATTAAATAAGCACGGTCACAATATACAGCCTTGACGTACTCCTTTTCCTATTTGGAAGCAGTCTGTTGTTCCATGTCCACTTCTAACTGTTGCTTCCTGACCTGCATACAGATTTCTCAAGAGGAAGGTCAGGTGGTCTGGTATTCCCATCTCTTTCAGAATTTTCCACAGTTTATTGTGATCCACACAGTCAAAGGTTTTGGCATAGTCAATAAAGCAGAAATAGATGTTTCTCTGGAACTCTCTTGCTTTTTCGATGATCCAACAGATGTTGTCATTTTGATCTCTGGTTCCTCTGCCTTTTCTAAAACCAGCTTGAACATCTGGAAGTTCACAGTTCACGTATTGTTGAAGCCTGGCTTAGAGAATTTTGAGCATTACTTTGCTAGTGTGTGAGATGAGTGCAATTGTGCGGTAGTTTGAGCATTCTTTGGCATTGCCTTTCTTAGGGATTGGAGTGAAAACTGACCTTTTCCAGTCCTGTGGCCACTGTTGAGTTTTCCAGGTTTGCTGGCATATTGAGTGCAGCACTTCCACAGCATCATCTTTTAGGATTTGAAATAGCTCCACTGGAATTCCATCACCTCCACTAGCTTTGTTCATAGTGATGCTTCCTAAGGCCCACTTGACATCACATTCCAGGATGTCTGGTTCTAGGTGAGTGATCACACCATCGTGGTTATCTGGGTCATGATGATCTTTTTTGTACAGTTCTTCTGTGTATTCTTGCCATCTTTTCTTAATATCTTCTGCTTCTGTTAGGTCCATACCATTTCTGTCCTTTATTGAGCCCATCTTTGCATGAAATATTCCCTTGGTATCTCTCATTTTCTTGAAGAGATCTCTAGTCTTTCCCATTCTATTGTTTTCCTCTATTTCTTTGTGTGGATCACTGAGGAAGGCTTTCTTATTTCTCCTTTCTCTTCTTTGGAACTCTGCATTCAAATGGGGATATCTTTCCTTTTCTGCTTTGCTTTTCACTTTACTTCTTTTCACAGCTATTTGTAAGGCCGCCTCAGATAGCCATTTTGCTGTTTTGCATTTCTTTTTCTTGGGGATATTTTATAGGAGGTCACCATTATTTTCATTACCTCCACCATAGTTTGGCCTCAGGTAAATAGCCCTGTATGTAAGGTGAAGTAACACTGCTGTGCTGCAAATGAAAGTGTCCGTGATTCTCTTCTTCCGAATAAAAGAATGAGTGAAAAGCTATTCATTGAGGATAGTTCATAGCCCTCTAAACTCTTCCAATTTAGGTTTGAATTCTTCAACCCTATCCATTATGGTATATACTTTTCTCCTAGAATACCACTTTACTCAGACCCAGGGAATACACAGTTGATATCTGTATGTAAGATGCTCAGGTGGTAGTCAGGACCTTCTGGAAATGTGAGATGAAGGCCTGATTGCCAGATACTGTGTCTATCTTTGTGTAGTAAAACTGTCAGCTATTATTCAAAGTTGCAATATTAAGTCACTTGACAAAATAAAAGTTTATTTTTCATGGCAAAGTTGGATCCAGGCAGGATAATAATCCCCCAAATAGTGATTCAGTGATATTACTGGAAAATAATTGCTCTACAGACATATTATAATATGCTACCCTTTTTATCCATAAATTTTAACATGTCATGTCTACCTAGGAGAAGAAATTCAGACCGGGATTAATGTTGCAGCATATAAAAGATATTTTAATTACTTAGTAGAGTGATTTGAGGAATATTAAATCTACCCTGTTCCCCTTTCTCTCATCAAGCTAAATATTGACTCTGTGCAAACTGAAAATCTCTTCTTTCCTGATTTTTCCTCTAGCTGTTAATACTAGCATTGACCTATGGAAAATATTTGAGAATTATGAGAAGGATACACTGGTAAAGTATGACTTAATTTTACAACTGAAGTTGTAAAGGGCAAAAATCAAACTCTGGACTAAATACTAAATGAATGTTTTTACTTTACAAACCACATACATGTAAGTCTTTTATTTCATTGAATAACTTGGTATTTTGCTTTTGCTACATTTGGCAACTTTCAGTGCCTTTGATGACAAGTTTCTAATTTGCCCTAATTGGTATAGCATTTTGCTTGTAATCTGCATTGAACTATATTATATAATTTTTGGGTCTCCTTTGATTAAATATGCATCTATAGTCCAAATTGTACTATTTCAGACTACTTGGTTAATCATATTCATTAGAAGCATTGATTCTAGTGCCAACACTTCATGTACATATTTATTGTGAATTTTCACACAACTTCATAAATTCAGTCAATCAAGTTGACTGAGTTCTTTCTCCACGTGAATATTCACTGACCGCTGATTGAAAATGTGTTATTATTTCAATTGGCATAAAGAAGTAGCGGACTTTGTCAAGTGTTTCAAAGATGTGTAAGGTTTGTTTATGTACAGAGGGAAAGAGTAATTTCAGGAGGAAGGTGAAAATGAAAGAATGATATCTTATCAGGATTTCTTAGGAGACAAGTTAACAGGCAGCAAACATCTCGGAAGATTATGATGGGAGATGAATCATGTAAACTAGATTAAGGCCCGAGAAAGGGGGGGTGGCTTTTGAACTTAAGGTTAAGGATTTTCAGCTATGTTTTGTACATGTTTCAGGAGGATTATTTTTAAATCAATGTGCAAGATGAAATGGCTGGGAGGAGGCTGGAGGCAGGGAAACCAGTTGGGGAATTGTGTTAACTTTGGCTAAAATGTTATGTACCCATATTTGGGTAGAGGCAGAAATTTTCACATGTAAGGGAAGCCAAAAGAAGGCTTGTGAATTTCAATCCCAAGTAAACATAGTAGTGCTGAAGTTAATAATAGAGTCTATATCTATCAATCGATCATTTACTGGAACAAAAGCTTGTTTTCGTTAATGGATAGCTTTTAGATAATGTGAATTTGATTGATAGTGAGACAATCAAGTTGAGCAATTTTATTCTGTTAGAGACATGCAGGACTGCAGGAAAGGGTAGCAGAGTTGGAATTATAACTTTCTGAATAACAGGTAGTAAGGTGGGAGTTGATTACAGTGATTTCTGCTTCAATCAGACAATATGCAAGTAGTTTTGGTGGATCCCTTGTTTCTATGATTTCCACATTTATATAGCTATCTGTACACTGTAACTCAGTTGATTACTTTCATTTGAGAGAATTTGGATGATAGAAAAGTTACCTACTCTGACTGAGATTACATGTGCATTTAACTACAAAGTACAGATTTCTAAGCTCACAAAATAACCGCTATTCATGCCCAAATCTTAAAACTAAAATGAAATATTTATTTAAGGAAAAAGCGTTCATTATGGAAACTTCATTATATTTTAAGGCTTACCATTAATTTTATCTAAATATTATAAAGTTTATCATTGTCTGAGCTACATTTTGGTTTTTCAGAATATGAAGGTAAGCTTAAAGAATGGACCAGTAATATTTCTGGCTCTTTTTTGTATTTTGATTATCTCATGCCCTCCTGCTACTAATTTCTCGGGACTTTTTGTGCAGCAAAGGCATTAGTTTTATGAGAACCCACCAGTTTGCTCTTCCTCTTTCTAGTAGATTCTAATTTAAATTATATTTGATAATTTAGCATTTACATAATACAGCATGTGTTACAGTCATGCTGATGCATATCTCACAATTATTTCCCTAGTTATGACATTCATATTATTCCTATTGCCCTATTTAATACAGAGGTTTGAAATATATGTGTGCATATTTATTATGCAAATATGAGACAGTTGAAAAATTGCAACGAAGCTCAAATTCACTTAATTTGAGAACTATGACTGTCTGCAAATGCTGTCCAATGTTGAATCTTTGAACAGACTTGTTTATGTTACCTCAAATAATATTGGCAAATAATTTCCTTTTTCATATGCTAAGGCAAACCAGTGTTACATAAAGACATGCTACAGTACCCATCTGGAGTCTTTGCTTTTATTTGCTCCAATTTATATCTAATACTTAATGCATCAGTGCTGTCTTTCCCCTTTCAGAAACCTCTTTAATTTCATTCACCATCACAGAAATTCATTATCCTTGTCCTCTTGTCTCTTCTGATCTGATGCTTTATTGCATATTCCTATAATAGTTTTCTTTAAGCCCCACTTCTAATTTCTGACCATTAATGACTCTGTCTCAATTTCACATATCAAAAATCTGCCTTTCCTCATCAATTCTGAGTTTCTAATTACCTTCCATTGCTAATTTAAAATTGATGAGTTTCTATATTCCTCTTTATATTTGCCTTCTCACTGTGGATCAACAATTATAAACAATTGCTAGGAAAGACCCACTGTACACTAAGGTAATCCATAGTAAGAGAAGTTTAGATTCTAAAATCAATATATAGCAGGGTTTTTTTTTTTTAACCTCAGAACTATTGATATTTTTGACTGGCAGATTTTTTTGTGGGGGGCTGTCCTATACTTTGGGCTTCCCTGGTGGCTCAGTGGTAAAGAATGTGCCAGCAATGCAGGAGCTGCAGGAGACACAGGTTCAATCCCTGGGTTGGGAAGATCCCCTGGAGGATGGCATGGCAACCCACTCCAGTATTCTTGCCTGGAGAATGCTATGGACAGAGGAGCCTGGTGGGCCACAGTTCACAGGGTCCCAGAGTCGGACATGACTGAAGTGACTTAGCACACACGCGGGTCCTATACATTGCAGAATGTTTAGCAGCGTTCCTGGTCTCTACTACTTCATACCAGTAGCAGCAACCCCACCTGTTCTGAACTGTGACAACAAAAAATGTCTTCAGATAATGCCAATATACCATGGGAGCCAAAATCACTTGCTGTTGGGAACTATGGATTTATACGACCACTTGAGAGGTCTCTTTGCTTTTGATCTAGACTGTTTTTTGAACTCACAACTACATTTTTAAGTCTTTAAATATTTAATGCTGGCATTGGCACATTATCCTTCTCCTGAATGCAGCTCATGATGATTTTTCAATACCCTTTCATCTCTAGTTCCTTAAGTAACTGTTGTCCTAGTCAAGCCTTTCAATTGAGATCCAATGCAAAAGAAGATTTAGCCTGTATATAAAGTTTAGGAAACTCTAAGATATCAAGGAAACTTGAAATTCAACATGATTAGATATTCTGTTGCATTATGGGAGGAATATTAGAAGAGGAATTTGGGATTTGTATAGACCTAGAAAGCCAAGGGTGAACATGGACAAAAGGGACCCATCATTTAGTAACAATCCCAGGGTGGTTGAACCAAAGTAAAAGAAAGATATCTGCATCTGGCATTATTCTGGTGAGGGTTCACATTTATGTTACATTTCTGGAAAGAAACTATATTAATATACACATTGATTGATAACTTCTTAACAGATAATTACCTTATCATCTCTGTATAGCTAGTCACTCATTTTTCCTGATTTCTAGTCACATATATCCAACTACATACTTCATATTTCTACTTCAATATTTCAATGCATCTGAACTTAGCAATTGCTACTACCTGGCTTTTTGCCTGCCTGAGTTCATCTTAGAGCGTTCTCCCCCTTGCTCAGTGTGGTGGTTTAAAAAATGGCCCAAACTTCTTTGATGCTTTTCTCACTGAAAGAGGGATCTGGGTTCAGTTCCTTTGAATTTGGGTGTGCTTGTGATTTCTTCAATCAATAAGGAAGAGCGAAAATAATGTTATGTGACCTTTAAGGCTATAATAGAAAAGGTTAAGAAGCTTGAGATTTTTGTTCACTCTGCCGGCTTTCTCAGGACTTATGCTCTCAGAAGTCATTTGCCATACCTTTTTACAAAACTCAGACCACATAGAGAGACCACATGGTGATGTTTTGGTTGACACTTTGAGCTGAGCACAGCCTTCAAATTATTCAGTCCAGTCATCAGATGAGTAAGTAAAGAAGGCTACAGATAATTCTAGCTCCCAGTCCAAGCACATTTGCTTTTTTCCAGCTAAGGCGCATATAAATCATCTCTGCTACACTCATTCTGAATCCCTTACCCATAGAATTCCTGAGAATAAGAATACAACAGTGGTGGTTTTACTCCACTAAATTTGGCCTGGTTTGTTATAAATCGATAGTAGCTACAACATCTCCTTGCATCATTTTAGTTCCTGAAGGGCCCTAAACTCTCTCTTACCTTAGAGCCTATAGTAGATGCGGTTGTCTGGGCATCCATTCCTCAGCTGCTCACAGCCACCTCCAGTTTTTGGAAAATCAAGCTTGGTGTGACAGGAGCTATCTTACCTGGGATATTACATTTCTCCCACCGCTGCAATGCAGCCACCAGCCAATGAATGACTGCTACTCTGTTACATAGGAACAAATGGTCAGCGTGTTACCTTGTAGAGTAGAGAGTTCTTCAGTGTGGTTTATTCCAGAGCCCTTCCACTGTGTATCAAGCCAATGCTAGACTTTACCTGAGAACACATCCTCACTCAGCTTTTGGCCATTTTCTGCTCTGCTTTCCTCCCTCTCTCAGAGGTTTTCCTAAAGAAACAATCTCATGTTAAGGTCTGTTTCTCAGGAACCTGACCTAAGATGGATCCTCTCTGCATGTGAGCTCTATCAGTTAGAATGTCCTGTCCCCGAAGCAAAATGAACTGCCTCTTTTCCATGCTTCCATCTCAGTGTAGTTGCCGTGTCCTAAAACAGGGAGAATTTCCTATCCTGGTGGTGGTGGTTTAGTTGCTAAGTTGTGTCCGACTCTTGCGACCCCATGGACTGTAGCCTGCCAGGCTCCTCCATCCATGGGATTCCCCAGGCAAGAGTACTGGGGTGGGTTGCCCTTTCCTTCTCCAGGGGATCTTCCTGACCCAGGAATCGAACCTGGCTCTCCTGCACTGCAGGCAGATTCTTCACTGAGCTACAGAGAAGCCCTATCCTGGATGGTTTACCAATTCCCCACTCATGTAATTTTCTGTCATAGCACTCTATTGATTTCTTCATAGAATTTTTCTCAACCTGAAAGCCTATGTTCATTAATTTAGTGCCAACTCACTATTTATACCTCTTTCACTTCCCCTGAGTATGAAGATCATGGCTTTTTTCATTCATTGTTGCATTCCTAGTACCTATACCACAATGCCTGATATATAGAAGACTCTCAATAAAGATATCTTGAAACATAAATGATTAGAAAGATAAATTCCCTAAGGAAATAATCAAAGCTGCCTGTACATGTGTGCTCAGTCTTGTCCAACTCTTTGCAATCCTATGGACTGTAGCCTACCAGGCTCTTCTGAGCATGGGATTCTCTGGTCAAGAATGCTGGAATGGGTTGTCATTTTCATCTCCAGAGAATCTTCCTGACCCAGGGATCGAACCCATGTCTCCTGCATTGCAATAACATTCTTTACTACTGAGCCACGGGGGAAGCCCTACTCAATGTTGCGTGTCAAGATAAATTTTAAGTAATATATAAATACAACTTAAATGGCAAATGCTCAAGTCCTCATACAGTAGTATGTTATTGAAAAAACTATATTAATCAACCATTAAAAATAATACTGGATAATATATATAAGAAATATATGTATATATGTATTATACACACATATATGTATATATTAGTTTTCACAGAAAATGCTATTAGGCGTAGCCAATTAAGTATTAGGTTAAAAGAGGATGTTAGTTCTCAGCATCCTCTGACCTTGGCCATCACTTAGTCATTCATGGCATCATGAAAAGAAGGTTTTATACCAATTTTATTATTATTCTGCCATTTAATCTCATAGGGTTTCAGACAATGGAATTTTAGGAACAAAGGACTAATAATTTATCCAGCTATGGTGACCTTCCTTTGGTAACATAACCCACAATTTTCAAAGACTGCAAGCTTTGAAAAAGTTTTGTCATTTTTGTGTGTTTGCACTGCATGTGCCCTCTGTTGCTTGTCTAGGTTGCATAAGTGTATTTCCAAAGACTGTTGTAACTTCTTCAAATTTCAAAATTGGAATTATGCCAAAACAACAATCTCCATTTGGGGACCAACACATCTATCACAGTCAGTGACAGTGTCTTATTGATTTCTTATGTATGCAAAACCAGTGGACCTTTCATGCATGCATATGATAAACATACGACACATTTTCATTTTTTCTGGTCAAATGTTTGTTCTCCCAAAACCTGTTTTTAGATTAAAGTTATAGTTTATTTTAAACGTATCTTTCAACTTTCACTGTTATGCCACCTTATCTTTCCCTTTCATGCCTATTTCCATGCTTGGAGAGTTGATTATTCTTATAGGAATTCTTTTCCCTGTTGATTTTTATGAACATACCTTGTTTGTGTGAAGATGATTAAACATGCAGTTAGCACTACCTGATTTTTAGGTTCTATAAAAGCCTTTCTCCTTGTCTCTGACAGCTATTTACATGATTCTCTTACTAACTTCATCTGTACCCCACACATTATTTTGGTTTTCTTGCCTCCTGTGCTTCCATGATAACTTCCATTTACTCCTTAAGTATCCCCAGAGACCCACTGCATTTAAGCCCTTCAAAATTTTTTGTTTTGCTTTTTTAAGATGTCTTGGCTTGTTCACAGATACACATTAGAAAAAAGCTGACATTCAGAATTAGGACTTAGGGAATGTGATGACAGTCTTGCTACTTGATTTATCCCTGGTTCTGGCAGAGGTCTGTTTAATATTTCTTTGGAAAACAAAAGGATTGTCTATCTGATTTGCACATTTTTAAAGCACTTACACTTTTAATCATCTATGTTTACTTAAGTTTTAACGGTAGTCAGCAAGTAAACATGTTGTATTGTTTTATAAATAATACATATTCATGTGACTATTAAGAAAATTCAAATAAATAACATATAGAACACAGTCTGCATATCAACTTCATATATGTAAACAATCACAGATAATATTAGACCTATAATATTGATAATTTAGCCTTTTGGTAGTAAGTCATATATATTTCTGGATCTTTGTGTTTTCCAAAGGAAATTTTCAGTGTCACACTGATACCTGTCCTACTCCTTTCAATAATTAAAAAAAAAAAAGACATACAGGTGGCTAACAAACACATGAAAAGATGCTAAACATCACTCATTATCAGAGAAATGCAAATCAAAATCACAATGAAATACCATCTCACGCCAGTCAGAATTGCTGCTATCCAAAAGTCTACGAACAATAAATGCTGGAAAGGGTGTGGAGGAAAAGGAACCCTCTTACACTGTTGGTGGGAATGCAAACTAGTACAGCTGCTATGGAGAACAGTGTGGAGATTCCTTTAAAAACTGGAAATAGAACTGCCATACCACCAGCAATCCCACCGCTGGGCATACACACCAAGGAAACCAGAATTGAAAGAGACACGTGTACCCGAGAGTTAATCACAGCACTGTTCACAAAAGCTAGGACAAGGAAGCAACCTAGATGTCCATTGGCAGAAGAATGGATAAGAAAACTGTGGTACATATACACAATGGAAAATTACTCAGCTCTTAAAAAGAATGCATTTGAATCAGTTCTAATGAGGGGGATGAAACTGGAGCCTATTATACAGACTGAAGTAAGTCAGAAAGAAAAACAACAATACAGTATGGAATTTAGAAAGATGGTAATGATGATCCTATATGCGAGACAGCAAAAGAAACACAGATGTAAAGAACAGACTTTTGGACTCTGTGGGAGAAGGCGAGGGTAAAATGATTTGAGAGAATAGCGTTGAAACATGTATATTATCATATGTGAAATAGATCGCCAGTCCAGGTTCGATGCATGAGACAGGGTGCTCAGGGCTGGTGCACTGGGACGACCCTGAGGGATGGGATGGGGAGGGAGGTGGGAGGGAGGGTCAGGATGGGGAACATATGTACACCCATGGCTGATTCATGTCAGTGTATGCAAAACCACTACAATAAAATAATTGTAAAGTAATTAGCCTCCAATTAAAATAAATTAATTAATTTTAAAAAATCAGTGTAATTTAGTTTGTTAGTATTCAATACTTTCTAATCTTTTGCTCAGATCATGCTTTTACTAAACTATCATTATTTTGCATACAATTTTGTACTTGACAGGTAGTTGAATGGGACTAAATGGTAGGACATAACTTACTCAACAGAAATTCATTATTCTGGGACAACATCTTGCTCTGCGCCATCACATACCATAAAAATCATCCCCCCCCCCCCCAAAGAACTAAGAATGGAAACTCTGTTTTAATACATTTACTGAACTTCCAGCTAAACAAAACTAGGCAGTGTTGGGAATATCGGGATAGGTAGGACTCAGTTTTTGCTCTCAAGGATTTTTGGGGAAAGATCCTTGTAAGCAAGGTTGGTTTTGTCCAAGCTAAGGAATATGGTCTTTATTCTGTAGTTTTCAGGGAGCCATTACTTGTTTGTGAGAAGGGAATTAGCCATAGAATCAAAATTTGTCAGCAGTATGTAGGATACACTAGAATGCAGAAAGACTTAAAGAACAAAACCATAGCAGGAGACTTATCAACCTCAGAAGAGGAGATCAGATATAAGACTTTGACAATAGGAATGCAGAGAAGGGAATGGATTAAAGGGACTTTATTAAGACAGAATTAACAGGAATCAGGAATTATTTAAATGAAGGGATGTTGTCAATTTCCCCAGAAGCAGGACCTTTTAAAAATGGTACCAGATTTAAGTCTGTAAAAATGTACCATGAGCACTGCTGGACTCTGATATTCATGTATACTCTTTTTCTCCCTTGCTTGTCTGAATAATTGTCTGGCTTTATTCCTGGGTTTATGATTCCTAATAGTCTTATCCCCCATTTTCCATAGCCATGTTGAGTACTCCATTTTAAGTACCTATCAGACCTAATTCACTGGCTTATGGACACTAACCTTCACCTGGTTTCTCTATAACACTACCTCATGTCTCAATTCTACTCGGCATATAGTAATAGCATAGATGAATAGTTTTATTTTTTTTAATAGCATAGATGAATAGTTTTAAAACACGGGTGGAGGAACACATGTTGGAGTATAAATAATGAGCTTATTGTTTAGAAATTTTAAGACGTAACATGACAAGCATATGGTAGAAAATATTTATGGGATTGGCAATAGGAGTTATCCGATCCAAAGAAAGATCTTATCTTTTGATTTGTAGCTTACATTTGTATTTTCATAAACTGCATATTATCTATTGATGCAAATATAAATAATCTGTAAAAATGATAACAAGAAGCAAGCTCTAATGTGTTCTGTTTGTGATTGTTTTGTGCAAATATATTTGATTAGTATAATTTTTCTTTGCTGTACAGAAATCTCTCATACACTCAAGTATTGTAATCTTGTGTATTCATTTATGTTTAATCATCAGTGATCTGTTTTCATTGAAAGCACACTCAGTGGTAGAATTTCCCCATTATAATTTTTATATACACATTTACTTAATTATAGTTTATATTTCACATGGCTATCTTTAATACTGAAAGCAGATATTTCAGTATAGTTAAAAGGGAGAAAATTAAGATAAAGAATTTTGCTGCTTAACATCTGAATTTTTTTTTTTTACTGCTTCACAATTTCCCCATTATTTGGCTTGATGACTGAACTATTATTAATTGACTTGTGGCATATATTTATATAAAGAAAAGTAGTGACAAAGAATATGCAAGAGAGGAGGATGTTGCCTTCTCAACTCAAATTCCTTGAGTATTGCTGAACCTGAAGTCTAGCAGGCAATAGCAACCTTTGTGTTGGGAACTCTGACCCATGATTTAATAAGGGTACATTTAGCTATGTAATTTCCTCTGCATCTTGACAAGGTTCCTAATGTGATGCCTCCCCTCAAAATTGCATAATTCTTTTAAATTTCAAAAAATCCCACTAAAATATCTACCTCATTTATAATTTTGAAAATTCAAATTACCAGGCTTAAGAATTTAACCCCAAGAGGCTTGAATTGTGAGTGTGTACTATTAAAGTACTGCTGTCTTCAGCACTATTGATATTTGTATGTGACCTCTTTACCTATCTAAATCTATTGTGCATATACAAAGGCACAAGAATAAGTATTTACAGAAGTCAGTATTTATATCAGGCCACAGATCAAGAATCACAGGATATGCTATTATTCATTATTTTAGCAAAGGTTCTTAAACTTGAAAACATATCACAAAAGGATAATAAATGAATTTTGGAGGGCATGTTTTTCCATTTACCAGCGAGACATACTCCTATTTGGGATGTTAGGAAGATTGACAGGAATAGTTTCAAAGAGAAATTACACAGTTCACTTAATATTAGTTAATAATATCAAAAATTATTGAAACATTATAAATAAACTATAATATCTAGTTTTCCATATGCTTATGTGGGTAGAGTGAACCATGTCTCATCATGTTTTTTCCAACCTAATGAAGGAAAATAACAGGGGCGACCCATGAGCATCACTGTAGAAATACATTTTTCTAAGGGACTGAAGCAGAAAGTTGCTTTCTAAACTACTCAATGTTAGGAGTGCATGGTTAAAGTCAAGGTGAAGTTATGTCCCAGTCTAAGTGTTTGGGTGCTCTGGATTCTTGGCTTAGGCAGAACAAACTGGGTGTTCAGAGCAGTCTCCTTAAGAGCATTCTCTGGATAACTGCGTGTGTGCTATGGTGAAGAGTGGTTTTTATTATGACATCCATAAATTGACATGATCGAATCCATTTTTCTATCCTTCTTATTAGTCCGTGGAGAGATGGATCATCATTTTAATTTCTATGAGACGTTGTCATTTGAGTCAAATAAGAGATACTGGGCTTCAATCCTAACTGGAATTCATAGGAGGTTTCCTATCTTCAGGTGATATTGCAGGCTGATTTCAGAATAATTTCTTATTCATATTGGTTGATGTGAAAAACTCAAAAGGTAATGTGTGGAAGAGCAAGTGGCACAACTTTATTTATCCATTCATTCATTTGTTTATCCAAATCTATTTTTGCCAAGCTCTGTTCCAAGCAGAGGGCATTTAACAATGAACAAAGCAAATAAATATCTATTGTCTGAGTGCTTTCATACAAGTGGAGAGGAGAAACAACAAGATTAACGAGTGAATTAGGTTGGAAGGTATGTAATGAAAAGTGCTAAGGATAAAAATATAGGAAGAAGGTCAGGTTAGAAGCATTCATGATAAAGGATTGCAATCTAAACTCTGCAGAAAGAGAGTAAATGCTATTCATGGTGAAGGGTTGCAATCTAAACTCTGCAGAGAGTAAATGCTAATCAAATTGAAAAGAACAGGAATCAATGTGTAATTTTACATAGAGTTATTAACAAGTTCTCTAAGTCTGTAAACCTATTCCTAATAGATCTTAGACAAAAAGTAAATTATAAGTTACTTTGAAAAAAATCCAAAAATTTATAAAGATTCTAAATCATCATTTGCAGCCAGTTAACTCAAGTATCTTTCTATTAAGATCCTGCAGTAATTTATTAGGGAAGGTGAAAATCTATTAAGCATATACTTAATAGGAGTTTCATTTTGGCTATGAAGGAGAGAGTGGTATTATACTAATTCCCCAACTGAACAAAATATATTAGATAACATCTTTTAGATGTTGGACAAGAGACAGAGATTGTGATCCCTGAGAGAAGAGAAACAACAAAATGATCTCTGCCATCCCTACAACTTTTAGACAGGATACACTGTAACACAAAGAAATGGAGCTTAAACAAATTAAGATGGGCTAGTTGAGCAGAGCAGAAAGAAACCATCATTCAGGGCTATTGACAGAACTCTAATTTGAGGGATTGGATACTAATAAGAAAGGAAACTGTTCAGAGAAGGAGCTCCAGAAAGCTACATGAGGGTCTCTATGAGTATGTATACAAAAACTAAGTGACACACGCACAGTGTGAAAATGCAGAAAGCCAACCAAAGAATACATTAGGGAAATAAAAGAAAAAAAAATACTGAGGAACTATATGCTTTTGAACTGTGGTGTTGGAGAAGATTCTTAAGAGTCCCTTGGACTGCAAAGAGATCCAACAAGTCCATCCTAAAGGAAATCAGTCCTGAATATTCATTGGAAGGACTGATGCTGAAGCTGAAATTCTTTGGCCACCTGATGCGAAGAACTGACTCATTGGAAAAGACCCTGATGCTGGGAAAGATTGAAGGCAGGAGGAGAAGGGGATGACAGAGGATGAGATGGTTGGATGGCATCACCGACTGGATGGACGTGAATTTGAGTAAACTCCGGGAGTTGGTGATGGACAGGGAAGCCTGGCGTGCTTCCATGGGGTCACAAAGAGTTGGACATGAGTGAGTGACTGAACTGAACTGAACTGATAAGCTTAAGACTACTAGAGCTTTCGCAGGACTTGGAAATGACTGAGTTCTGAACAGTCACAGTGAACAGACCTTGTTGAAAACCTTGACATTCAGTAAAAATCTGAAAAAGGCAAAAAAGAAAAAAAGAGTCTAATCTAGCCCTGGACTGAAGGCTAGCTTGGATTTCCATAATAAAGGTTAATAATAAGCCTCAATATAGTCGACCCAAGCCACAAATAAATTAACTGTCTGCCTAAATAATATTCAACATTTTCCCCCAAGGTGATCTATTGGTTCAGTGCAATTCCAATAAAAAGTCTATCAAGATTTATTTTTCTTCAGATCTGCTTCTAGATGCCCCAAAGGAATAAAAATGGCAATCTCATCTTTTGGAAAATTTCACAGTTTAAGAGTTAACTTTCCAGGAGCTAAAACAAAGGCCAGGTGCCTTTTTGGATGAGGCCAATTTCTTAAAATTCAAAATTGGGAAAGGAGTACGTCAAGGCTGTATATTGTCACCCTGCTTAATTAACTTGTACAGAGTACATCATGTAAAATGCTGGGCTGAATGAATCACAAGTTGGAATCAAGCTTGCCAGGAGAAATATCAACAGCCTCAGATATGCAGATGGTATCACTCTAATGGCAGAAAGTGAAGAGAATCTAAAGAACCTCTTGATGGGGGTGAAAGAAGAGAGTGAAAAGGGTAGCTTAAAACTCAGCATTCAAAAGACTAAGATCATGGCATCTGGTCCCATCATTTCATGGCAAATAGAAGTGGAAAAGTGGAAACAGTGACAGATTTTATTTCCTTGGGGTCCAAAATCACTGTGGACAGTGACTGCCACCATGAAATTAAAAGATGTTTGCTCCTCAGAAGGAAAACTATGGTAAACTTAGATAGTGTATTCAAAAGCAGAAACATCACTTTGCCAACAAAGGTCCACACAGTCAAAGCTTTGGGTTTTCCAGTAGTGATGTACAGATGTGAGAGTTGGATCATAAAGAAGGCTGAGTGCCAAATAATTTATGCTTTTGAATTGTGGTGCTGGAGAAGACTATTGAGAGTCCCTTTGACTGCAAGTAAATCAAACCAGTCAATCCTAAAGGAAATCAACTGTGAATATTAATTGCAAGGACAGGTGCTGAAGCTGAAGCTCCAATACTTTGGCCACCTGAAGCGAAGAGCCAACTCATTGGAAAAGACCCTGATGTTGGGAAAGATTGAGGGCAGGAGGAAAAGTGGGTGACAGAGAATGAGATAGTTGGATAGCATCACCTACTTGATGGACATGAGTTTGAGCAAACTCCTGGAGAAAGTGAAGGAAAAGGAAGTCTGGCACACTGCAGTCCATGGAGTCACAAAGAGTCAAACACATCTTTGCAACTGAACAACAAAGCTTCTTAATACATAGACAGTAAGACAAGAATGCTTAGGAAAACATCCATTTCAAAATTAACAATAACGTCAACAATGACAACAGCAAACAACTAGAAGCATAAGCCTAGTCTGAACCTGCCAATGATGAGTCATTCCTCAAAACACATAAATATACAAAGCAATTTTTTCTAAGTCTTAAGCATTATGATATCACATCATAATTGTGCTTTAAAAATAAAATGGTAATAACAGTTATACCCAGGCTAATATAAAAGTCATTTTCTAATTTTTTAAGAAAAGAAATGAAATTTTTGGGAGTAGTTTTAGGCTCACAGCAAAACAGCAGAAAGGAGGCAGAATTCCCACATACCCCACCCCAATACGTGCATGATGTACCCTACTATCAACTTCTCACACCACAGTGGCACATTTGTTGCAATCAATGAGCCAACATTCACACATGATAATCATCCAAAGTCCTTATTTTATGTTAGGACTCACTCTTGATATTGTATATTTTATGAATTTGGACAAATATATAATGATGTGTATCCACCACTGTCATATTATAGAAAATAGTTTGTCATAAAAATTTTCTTTGCCTATTAAAAGAAAGAGGCCGACTTAGGCTAAAATTTATATGGAAGTTCAAAGGTCTTTGAATAGAAAAACTGAACATGGAAAAGATGAATATAATTGGAGGACTTTGACTACTTTGTTTCAATACTTACTATAGAACTACTGAAATCAAGAAGATGATGTATTTGCATAAAAATAGACAATAGAACAATATAGAATTCAACAAAAGACTCACGATTGTAAGATCAATTGATTAAAAACCAGGCAGCAAACCATTTGAATGGAGAAGGATATTTTCAACAAATGATAATGGGACAATTAATTTTTACATATGTAAAACATAAACCTGAAATTATACACAAAAAGTTATTTCATACGAATCATAGATCTGACAATATAACATTTCTGGAAAAAAATAAGATAATATTCTCCATAACCTTGGAGGAGGCAAAGCACCTCCAGAAAGCACTAACCAGAAAAAAATAATGAAATGAATTTCATAAAAAATCAAAGCTTTTACTCAATGAAAATACTCTGAATAAAAAGATGATAATGTGTTGGCAAGAGCATTTGTTTGGATTTTTCCATTACATCTTATGCAAAGCCCGAATGAATGTATGGGCCAACCCAATGCATGCTACAGGCTGCGAAAACATATTTGCAAAATATATATTTCACATCTATATTGAGCCGACTTGCTGGAAAAGAACCTGATGCTGGGAAAAAATGAAGGCAAGAGAGGAAGACGGTGGCAGAGGATGAGATGGGTTGATTACATCACCAACTCAATCGACATGAATTTGAGCAAACTCCAGGAGATTGTGAAGGACATCGGGAGCCTGGTGTGCTACAGTCCAAGGGTTAAAGATAGTTGGACATGACAACGACTGAACAGTAACACTATTTCATATAACATACAAATGACTTCTAGAACTTATTAATATCAAGCTAATAATGCCAGTTACTAAAGATCAAAATGTTGAAAGACTTGAGAATGCACTTCAAAAAAGAGGATGGACAAAAAAAAGAGGATGGATGAATAACCAGTAGGTATAAGAAAATGTGCTCAACATTAGTCTTCATAAAAATATAAATATACTATAGTATACACTGTAGAATGACTAATAAGAAAACTGACCACCACAAATGTTGACGAGGATGTGAAAAACTGAATTTATCATATAAAATTATATTTATCAAGATACTTTAAATTCATATCAAGGGGGTAGTACAAAATGGCACACCCTCTTTGGAAAATGGTCTGACAGTTTCTCATAAATTTCAGCATGACCTACTTCTCAGTATTTGCACAGAAAAGTGAAAACATGTGCACAAAAAAGACTTTTTGAAGTATAATCATAGCAGCTTTTTTCAAAATAGCCAAAATCTAGAAATGGCATAAATATCTATCAGAAGGAGAAGAAATTTAAAAAAATATATAGTTTATCCATCAAATGAACAGCTACTCATTACTAAAAATGAATGAATTACTGGTAGAAGAAACATCATGGGCAAATCTTAAACCATTGTCTTAAAAACTGTCAATTTGAGGCAGTTGTGCTCTGTCCACCCTGGGAGCATTAGCAATACTTGGAGACATTTTTGATTACTGCCGTGAGGGGCAGTGGGACATGCTACTGACATTTAGCAGGTAGTGGTCAGGCATGTTGCTGAAAACATCCTACAATGTATATACGGCTCTCTTCCTTATTCTACCTTTACAGCTTTGCTTTGGTTATGGGTTTTTTTTTTTGGACGATAGGGCAAGAGTACCACTTCTAGGTAAGGAGTGAAGCTTACCCACCAATGTTAATGGAAGAGTTTAATTTTTTCCTATGATGGGTAATCCTGTGAAGATCATAGAATAAATTTTGAGCAAGAGACTGAGAAGACTTGTAGTGATCTTCTGGGTATCTCAGAATCTCATCTAAGTGGATAAAATATCCCCATCTTTTTTCTAATTGACCTTTTCTTCCCCAGGAGTCTTATAAGAAGAGATTTTGATTTCCTTGATTATATCAGGTGATTTGGAATAAATAATATCTTGTCTGATTACAATTGAATTAGGACAGATTTATAGACTGTGAACTTACATAGTATAAACTACTGAGTTTCTCTTACCTCAGTGTTTTATTGCCTATATAAATATTTATTTTGAATATATAGCTGTCTCTTGTGGTAATAATAAGGCCTTTGGAAGGTCGACCACCTACTTCCCATTTTTAACTGGTGCCTTCAGTTCGGTTCCATTCAGTACCTCAGTTGTGTCTGACTCTTTACAACCTCATGGACTGGCGCACGCCAGGCCTCCCTGTCCATCACCAACTCCCAGAGTTTACTCAAACTCATGTCCATTGAGTCAGTGATGCCATCCAACCATCTCATCCTCTGTCGTCCCCTTCTCCTCCCCCTTCAATGTTTCCCAGCATAAGGGTCTTTTCCAGTGAGTCAGTTCTTCACATCAGGTGGCCAAAGGATTGGAGTTTCAACTTCAACATCAGTCCTTCCAATGAATATTCAGGACTGATTTCCTTTAGGGTGGACTTGCTGGATCTCCTTGCAGTCCAAGGGATTCTCAAGAGTCTTCTCCAACACCATAGTTCAAAAGCACCAATTCTTCGGTGCTTAGCTTTCTTTACAGTCCAACTCTCACATCCATACATTACTACTTGAAAAACAATAGCCTTGACTAGATGGACCTTTGTTGGCAAAGTAAAGTCTCTGATTTTTGATATGCTGTCTAGGTTCTTCATAACTTTTCTTCCAAGTAGTTATTGTCTTTTAATTTCATGGTTGCAATCACCATCTGCAGTGATTTTGGAGCCCAAAAAAATAAAGTCTGTCACTGTTTCTACTGTTTCCCCATCTATTTACCACAAAGTGATGTTGGACTACATGGGGTATGTAAAATATTCAGTATACAACCTAGCATATCAACTGTGCTGTGATGTAATGAGGCTGAAGTCTCCAAAATGCCTCTGGTTCCTATTATATTTCTGAGATCCCTAAAGTATGTTCTTCTCTCTCAAGAATAAATAGAGAAAAGGCAAGGAATTTGGGAGCCCCAGATTAGGAGCAGAGGATTCAAACGCTACTCAGAGGTTGAGACCTCTGTTTACACTCAGACACTGCTTCTGTAGTCATGTAAAGAGATGCTATAGTAGAGAAATTAGGAATAAACATCCTACAATAGGCAGTCAATCCCAGAAAGTCCAGAAAATGTCTGTTCAGTTCAAATAAAGGTTACTTTAGAATGGCTTTGATACATTCTGGGGACAAAGTTTTTCCCTCGGGAAAGATATTTTATCCTAGCTTAAGAGCCTGAGGACTACAGTGTTGTATTTTATTTCTCAAAACCTTCAGTCCCTTTCAAGCCAGCGCTTTTATTAAGTACTGGATATCGGTCAGTGAATTATCTATTCTATTGCAGAAAAGAGTGAGGTCCTCTACATATTGAATGCATATTGTATTATTTGGAAAAAGCAAAGTCTTTAAAATTGCATTTAATGTCTGAGGGAAAAGAGTTTGGGGCTTCTATAAACCTGTGAGACAAAACAGTCCAAGTATATTGTTGATTTTCCAAGGTGAAGACAAGTCTTGAGAATCATGGTGGAGGAATATACTGAAGAAGCTGGAAAAATGAAATCAACAAGTGTAGTAATGGCATTAAGGAATAAAACATGAGAAGCCTTTCAAATTTGGCAGTCAGGGAATCTAAGTTTTACTATTATATTCATGGGCCACAGATTTGCAAAGAATTCATGTCCTTTTTAGTTAAGCTTTTTCATGGGGAGAATAGGGATGTTGCAGAAATTAAAGTAGGGACCATAGTCCTTTGTTAAGAGTTCCTTAAATAATAGGTCTTAAGCCTTCAGTTGCTTTACATTTTAAGGGATGCTGGGGTAGTTAATGGAAGGACTTAGTGGTTTCTATTTCTACTTTTAAGGGTTCTGCCTTTTAAATATGTCTTGTGTCACTTGATCCTATATTTGAAAGGAACTCAAGAATATGAATGAACATATTCTGATCACAAGGACTGTTGAGGGATTGGGGAAGTATGAGGAGAACAGAGAAGCTGGGTGACATATCAAAGTTCTTAGAAGACAGAGGTAAGTAGGGGAGGATTCCAAGTCTTCAGAAGTTAGTCTTTCAGGAGAACATAAATATTAACATTTCATGTAGAAAGTAAATATCTATCTGACAGGTTAATAGGAGTTATGAAATCAACAAAATTCTATGTTGAATATCATGTGATAAGTTATCTAACCCCACCACTAAGATGATTTATGTACTCCAAGTGATATTGTGGGGAATTGTGAAGGGTAAGGATGGAATGGGTGGCTCCAGTGTCTACTAGAAAGGTGGTTGGGTGCCCACTGATTGGGGTTACTATTTCTTTCAATGTGTTTAAGGGTGTTTGGGGGAGACTTGGATGCATTCTCTTTTTGGTTAATCTATAGTTCAATGTCAATTTTTCTTACAGTATCTACAGTTTTTTGATCTATGGAAAATTGAATGGAAGCTGAGGATGGCTTTGAAGTCCTTCACATGACTGCTTCAAGTGGTTCTTCTCAGTTGGACAGCTGTGAGTAAATATTGTGTAGATTTAGTTTTATACTATCTTCATAGAATTTTGTTAAAGGATGAATAGTAAAGAGAAGAGCATTTTGACAATTAATGCAATATTCTTGAATATATTCTCAGTTCAGCACAGGGCCCATTAACAAAAATGGTAACTAAAGTGAATGTCTCATGATCATTTAGGATTATACATGAATAATCCTTTCAGATGTTTTCCAAGAGGTGTCTATTGTTAGAGACTGATCCATTTCCTTGCTGTCTGCACTCCTGAATCTTTGGCCAGTCATTTTAAGGTGCAAATGGAATCTAAATATTTTTACTTCAATTGCTTTATCTCTGTGATAGGTTTTAGGTATATTTTGGTTTAATTGCAAGTCTTTATTAATTTGGGCTTCCCTGGTGGCTCAGGCAGTAAAGAATCTGCCTGCAATGCAGGAGACCCAGGTTTGATCCCTGGGTCAGGGAGATCCCCTGGAGAAGGAATGACTACCCACTCCAGTATTCTTGCTGGAGAATTCCATGGACAGAGGAGCCTGGCGAGCTATAGTTCATTGGGTCGCAGAGTCAGATGTGACTGAGTGATCTAACACTTTTCACTTCACTTCATTGATTTTGACACATTTGGCCATAGGACCATATGACCGTAGGACCATGTGGGGGTATCTTCATGTCCTCTGAGAAATTGGACTTATTGGCACAGATCAGGAAGCCATGGAAAATATACCACTGATACTAACTTAAATTTCATAGAAAATTCATCCCTATTCTTCCTTGGACAAGGGATATTCTTTGTGATAGCACACAAGTCAGCTTAAGATCAAGGTTTAAATTTGACCTTTTTTTTGGAGGGAGTGGAAATTGAAGATCTGCTACTTATTGTTCTTGGGAACCCAGCACTGGGGAAGGTCTTGAATAATTATAGGAAATGAGAACACTGACAAAATAGGGTTAGGTTTAGAGAAAGGCAAATAAATGAAAGGAGAGTTGGGACCTGGAAGTAAAGGAGACAGAAACAGTTTTGGAGGAGCTAAAGAAGAAGGAGAGGGAATTGAAGAGCATGTAAGTGCCTTTGAGTTTGGAGTGAGTAACAGAGCAACAGTTGAAGTTGACAGATGATCCTTCAGAGGTTGAACAGTGTCAGATAAGATAGACTAAATGGGCTTATTAAATATAAACTTAAAAAGTAATTATTCAGCTTCCATATAGCACAAAAAATAAGGAAATTGTTTTGAAGGAGTTTTGGATTTCCAGGATTCAAAGCTGCCATCAGAGATGAACAAATTTGGGGAGATCCAAAGAACTCCAGAGCATCATTTCATTTCCAGTTAACCTTAGTGAAATCATGCTATAGAGATATTTAAAGGAACTAGTTATGTAATGGCAAAGCATATAGCCAATTGGAGGGAAGGTGGTTGGTTAATAGATAAGAGTTATCATGGTTAGAAATACAGTCAGAGGTTAGATATTAAATGAGACAGTATACAGCCATTCCACTCCAATATTTTTGTCTGGAGAATTCCATGGACAGAGGAGCCTGGAGGGCTACAGTCCATGGGGTCACAAAGAGTCGGACATGACTGAGTTACTAACACTTTCACTTTCAAACAGTAAATAGTACTGCTTGATTGATTTTATTGTACGATTCGCTAGGTAGAGAAAATCTGCACTCCAGCTTCTGAAAGGAAATTCCCTCACACAATTCCCAAACTGGAGAGCAGAGAAAAAACCAGAATGGGCCACATAGAAGGGCCAAAGAAAAAGTTTCTTTGCCTAAAGGAATCAGAGTTAACTTCTTACAGCAGATAGGATGGCCAGAACACAGGTTTGAGGGTAGAGCTCATCACAGGATAGTTGAAGTGCCAAATAGGAGAGGAATTCAAATGACTTATAGGTGCAGTTTTTAGGGAAAGATGATAAAGAGTCCCTAAGTGAGGCCCAGTAGGCATAGGAGACATGGCACTAATAACTGTCAAGTTTATTTGAAAGGATTTATTGCAATGAGGAAAGGGGGATGATTGCACTTGGGGGAGTCTTTAGACTCTAAAATATGCAATCATCTCAAAGGTTAGATGGAAAGAACTTTTATAGGGAGGAATAAACAAAGGTAAACAAGACCGGGAGCTGAGTGTGGCTCAGATCATGAATTCCTTATTGCCAAATTCAGACTTAAATTGAAGAAAGTAGGGAAAACCACTAGACCATTAAGGTATGACCTAAATCAAATCCCTTTCATTATACAGTGGAAGTGACAAATAGATTCAAGGGATTGGATCCGATAGACAGAGTGCCTAAAGAACTATGGAAGGGTTGTCTGAGGAAGCCTTACAAATAGCTGTGAAAAGAAGAGAAGTTAAAGGCAAAGGAGAAAAGGAAAGATTTACCTATTTGAATGCAGAGTTCCAAAGAAGAGAAAGGAGAGTTAAGAAAGCCTTCCTCAGTGATCAATGCAAAGAAATAGAGGAAAACAACAAAATGGGAAAGACTAGAGATCTTTTCAAGAAAATTAGAAATACCAAGGGAACATTTCATGCAAAGATGAGCACAATAAAGGACGGAAATGGTATGGACCTAACAGAAGCAGAAGATATTAAGAAGAGGTGACAGGAATAAGAATACATAGAAGAACCATACAAAAAAGATCTTCATGACCGAGATAACCATGATGGTGTGATCACTCACCTAGAGCCAGACATCCTGGAATGTGAAGTCAAGTGGGCCTTAAGAAGCATCACTGTGAACAAAGCTAGTGGAGGTGATGGAATTCCAGTTGTGCTTTCCAAATCCTAAAAGATGATGCTGTTCAAGTGCTGCACTCAACATGCCAGCAAATCTGGAAGACTCAGCAGTGGCCACAGGACTGGAAAAGGTCAGTTTTCATTCTAATCCCTAAGAAAGGCAATGCCAAAGAATGCTCAAACTACCACACAATTGCACTCATCTCACACACTAGCAAAGTAATGCTCAAAATTCTCCAAGCCAGGCTTCAACAGTACCTGAACCGCAAACTTCCAGATGTTCAAACTGACTTTAGAAAAGGCAGAGGAGCCAGAGATCAAATTGCCAACATCTGTTGGATCATCAAGAAAGCAAGAGGGTTCCAGTAAAATGCCCACTTTTGCTTTATTGACTACGCCAAAGCCTTTGACTGTGTGGATCACAACAGACAATAAAAAATTCTTCAAGAGATAGGAATACCTGTTCAGGCAGTTCAGACCACCTGAACTGCCTCTTGAGAAATCTGTATGCAGGTCAAGAAGAAACAGTTAGAACCGGACGTGGAACAACAGACTGGTTCCAAATTGGGAAAGGAGTACATCAAGGTTATATATTGTCACCCTGCTTATTTAACTGATATGCAGAGTACATCATGCAAAACACCAGGCTGGACGAAGCAAAAGTTGGAATCAACAGTGCTAGGAGAAATAACAGTAATCTCAGATATGCAGATGACACCACCCTCATGGCAGAAAGCAAAGAACTAAAGAGCTTCTTGAAAGTGAAAGAGGAGAGTGAAAAAGTTGGCTTAAGACTCAATATTCAGAAAACTAAGATCATGGCATCTGGTCTCATCACTTCATGGCAAATAAGTGGGAAAACAATGGAAACAGTGAGAGACTATTTTGGGGGGCTCCAAAATCACTGCAGATGATGACTAAAGCCATGAAATTAAAAGATACTTGCTCCTTGGAAGAAAGGCTATGACCAACCTAGATAGCATATTAAAAAGCAGAGACATTACTTTACCAACAAAGGTCCCTCTAGTCAAAACTATGGTTTTTCCAGTAGTCATGTATGGATGTGAGAGTTGGACTATGATTGATGCTTTTGAACTGTGATGTTGGAGAAGACTCTTGAGAGTCCCTTGGACTGCAAGGAGATCCAACAAGTTCATCCTAAAGGAGATCAGTCCTGAATATTCATTGGAAGGACTGATGCTGAAGTTGAAATTCCAATACTATGGCCACCTGATGCGAAGAACCGACTCATTGGAAAAGACCGTGATGCTGGGAAAGATTTAAGGTGGGAGGAGAAGCAGATGACAGGGGATGAGATGGGTGGATGGGATTACTGATGCGATGGACATAAGTTTGAGTCAACTCCGGGAGTTGTTGATAGACAGGAAAACCTGGCATGCTGTACTCCTTTGGGTTGCAAAGAGTCAGACATGACTGAGTGACTGAACTGAAATGAAACAAAGCTTAGGTTAGAAAGAACCAGGTAGGGGAAAGTGGGATGAGAGGAAGTGGTGTGACAGGTCAATAGATCAGAAAAAGATTTATCCTGAAGTCAACTTGGTCTCAGAGGGTCATTAAGGGGTCCTGTATGCTGGTTCATGGTGAGACTGTGTCAAAGTAAAGAGACCTAGGGAAAGAGAAACTTAACCAAATTCAGTTATCAGTACTTGGTTCTGACTGATCAGTGGGGGCAGAATCTTTTAGCTAATCATTTATGGGACAAAGAATAGAAATTGGGCAGGGGGGTTCCGTGTTTGGCTTTGCAATCGGTAAAGAAAGGACTCATTCGTGAGTCTTGGTCAAGTCATAAAGATTAAGTTCGTTTCTTTGCAATATACCATTTCCTGGAAAACAAATGCATAGGGAATTTTTCAAATTGTGTCTGTTCACAGGATCACAGGTCTTAAGTAAAAATCAACATAGTCAATATCTTGATAGCTATATGGATTACACCCACATATGCTGTTTTCAAAGCTCATTGATCTGTTCACTTAAGATCTGTGTATTTTATTGTATGAAAAATTTACCTTGGGAAAAAATTACACTGATCTTCCCAGATTCAACAAAGAAAAAATTTATTTTGGTAAATATGGTTGCCTAGCAGAAATGGTATTTTTAAAAGCAATCCTGAAATATCAAATTTCCTAAAATATATGAATATTTTATAGATTTGAATAATAACATTTGAATTGTTTCTGTCTCTGCATCTAGTTTTCTTCTCTAGGACAGCACCAAAGGGTAGGAATAGTTTGGGTATACATGTATGTGGTATGTGTGTATTTTTATACTGAAAACATGAAAACAGAATACTTTCCACTCTAATGATTTAAAAGAAAAACAAAATAACCAATCATGATAAAAGATGTTTTGCTTATGACAGTTTTTCTGGAAACTTGCAAGTTGTCACTGTGTAAAAATCCTTTTAGAAAATCAATATACATTGATAAAACTGGGTTAGCTGGAACTTTTGTGAAAAGTCATAGTCTATATTATGTGTCTGTATTCAGGCCTGAATTATCCATGCTGATTATCTGCTTTGATCTACATTCCTAGGTAATTTCTTTCATTGTGGCCAACTTCTTTTCATTCTGATCATATTCACATAAGCAAACTGAACGGGCTACCCTCCTGACCCACATGATTATTTTGGCTGTCTTTATGATCTGTGCAGTTTATTGCATGATTAGTCCAGCTGTGGCCAACAGTGCAGATTTTTAAGATGGAATTATTGAGTCAACTGTGTCACAGTCTGTACACAGACTGATCCAGTCTATGTGTGCTATTCATTTTTCTCCCTTTGGATTTCATATTATTTGTTTTTCTATTTGTATTGATGAAAGAAACAGGCAGTTAGTTCCCAAGTTCACTGTATGACTTGAGGATACAATAAGTATTTTAAGCTAAATGTTTTATTTGGTGTTTTATTTTATAAATAATAATGACCCAATTACATATTTTTGCATTAGTAGAATCTTGCATCTGTATAATTTATATGCAGTTCATTTTTGACTATCACAACATTTCAATCTCAGCTTCTCATTTTCATTAACACTAGGACAATTTCCTTTGTGAAAGTTTAAAAGATAAATATAATCATAGGTTTTATAACTTGAATAATGAATCTTAGATTTTCTAAGCAATAGCTCTACTTTTTAAAGGAGCACTTCTTATGCTAATCCAAGATTTAAGATGTCTCTCCAAGTTTTTTTGAGCAACAGATAAATAAGTGTTTTGCAGTTGCTCTTAAGCCAACATAGTTTATCTTTTCCTTTTAAATATATTTGAAGGAGCTAGGAAGATAATACCTCTTTGTCTTTAGAGACTGCTATTCTTAATATTATCTCCATGTTCATGTCTTTATACTCTTTAAGGTTTTATTTAATAATAAATTACTTAAAGGAAGAGAATACCTGTAAAAGTTAAATATGTTTTAGCATTTTCCATTATTTCATATTATTTTTTCTTTTACTGTTATGCAGCTGTATTTATGGCCAGAGTGAATATTGATGTGGGTTCAGGTGTACTGATGGTTACAATTGCACAAAACGAGGAGCTTCCAATCCACATGAAATTTCAGCCATCCTGTTAGTTGTTCTTTCCTATCAGTATACTCATTGTCTAACTTTAACGTTTTGAGCCTCTAACCATAGATGAGTAACATTCCAAACTATAAAGTTATGATTAATCCATAACTTTTTCTGAGTTTGTGGAATGATACAGATCTCAACTTCATAGTCAGATTTCTTAACACCTGGATCCATAGTGGTCATGAGTCACCCTAGAGAGAGTTTCCTAAAGAGAAAAGAAAAACTGTTACCCAGTTTTATGTTGATTGTTGGTTTATATTTGCGGGCCCCTGGCTAAGGACATCTCTTTAGGAATGACAGAAGTTCTTTTAATTCTAGAAATCGTTAAAGTAATGAAAAAGAATTAGTTAATAAGTACTTATTGTACTCTATGGAATGAATCATATATATATATACCCAGCAGCTTAAACTTTACAGGTTTACAGCAGGGTAAGAAAATCAAACTGCATAGTTGCTCATTCTGATTTCTAACAGTCATGGTATAATCCATATTTGTAGGAAGTAAAAATCTATACTGCTCCTTTCAAATTACAGAGATCAGTTGGGGAGAGAGATAACTGTAAGGAATTTTGAAGTTTCTTCAAATGTCTTTCTCATGCTAAAAGTTGAAACTCAGATATTATGGCCTTTTAAAAAAAATGGTTCACAATAATGTCTTTGCATGCACAAAGGGGACTAAGCGTAATTCCATAAAATGGAGGGACTGGGAGAGATGAGGTATCTTTAAGGGAAAGAAAAAAAAATTGCAAATTGTTTTGTAGCCTGTTAAAGTTTATGTTTTAAAAGAGTTCAAAATTGTGACTCTCATAAACATAAAATGAACGTATGTCAAAGATATTATTTAACTTAATAAGGAAAATAGTAAGATGTTACAACTAGATCAAAAGAGAATTCAATGAACCACACAAGTATAAGCAGTATGTATGTTGAATGATAACTTATGACATATAAAAGTGATTTACAATGGGAAGTTTCTTTTTAAAATTTATTTATTTATTTTAATTGGAGGATAATTGCTTTACAATACTGTAATAGTTTTTGCCATACATCAGTATGAATCGGCCATAGGTATACGTGTGTACCCTCCATCTTGAAACCCCTCCCACCGTCCTCCCCACCCCATCCCTTCAGGTTGTTACAGAGCACTGGCTTTGGGTGCACTGCTTCATGTATGGAACTCATAGTGGTCATCTATTTTACATATGGTATTGGGCGTGCTTCAGCAGTATTCTCTCAAATCATCCCACCCTCTGCTTCTCAGTGGGAGGTGTCAATTGCATTTCTAAGGAACAAAATACATTTGTGTGTCTGTGGATATGAATCATGTATATTGATATCTATTTTTTACAACTGACAGGATTGTGAAAGAGCTCAAAGACTAAGGTAGAGAAACCCCGTAGTATCAGAAAACTCAGAATTGTTTAACACTTACACAATGAGTAGCTTTCCTTTGAAGACACTCAGCAATATTTCTAAGAACCTATATCCTGAGAACAGTTTTTCCAATGGGAAAAACACCTATTAAAGAGGTTTAAAAAACTTTTGTGATCAAAAATTAGCATCGAAATTTAGGATATTGTTCAGTATAAACCTTCATGTGAAGGTTGCACTTTCTGTGAAACATGCTAGGTGCAGATAATGTAAGCAAGTGATTTGTTTTTCAATACTCAAGGAATATAGACTGAGTTGTACATCTGCCCACCATTTAACAAAAAAGACAATAGCAGTAATATGTGAGATCTAGAGTTTGCTAGGGGAAAGTACTGAGAACAAGAATTTACCATGAGAATGAACTTTCTGAAATATTTGCATAAGTCTGGGGGAGGCAAGTGAATTTGCCATAGAATTAGAAATATTAGACTTGAATCAATCATATACAAATATGAAATAATAGAATGGTAGTAATTGTCATATGCTTAAGTTGTTAGCTATTAATTAATATCCTTAACTAATATATTTGCAAAATCTTTAATATTGTGTGATTAAGATCATGTCTTTTCTGCCATGGATTTTCTCACCATTATGCTTGAGCATACCAACATCTTCCTATTTATATGTTTCTCTGGCTTGTGCAGGTTGTATTATTTCAGGCTGAAAGCTTCTCTAGGTCACCCCCATCACTCAAATTTCTTTACTTCTGGAGTTATTTTGTGTCTCATTTCAAGGAGCCAGGAAATTTTTTGCTGGTGAGACTAAACTTAGCCTCACTAGTTGAAGTGACACCTTGCTGTTTTGTGGCTTTATGTCAATTACATTTGTGTGTGTGTGTGTGTTTGCATGTTATAAACTGTCTTGCACAGTTGTTAGATTATAATAACATTTGATTCCCTGACTACCTGCCTTGTTTACTGCTATATCTCCAGTGTATAATATAGTGCCTGGTACACAGTACATGTTTAAAAAAATACTAGTTTTCTAAATGCACACAGTAAAGGGTCAGAACCAGCAGTTGTTTACAAAGCTAGCTTCAGGGAATGAGATGGCAGCTAGTGTCACAGAGATTTCTTTTTTTTTTTTTTTTCTTTTTTTCCAGAGAGTAAACATAAGTGTGCTTGAAGAAAATGAATCAATTAATAAACTTGAAGCAATCCTTTATGGCTTTTTAAATATATAATGTAAAAGTATTTCAAGATGGTATTGCAGATGCTTTCAATAAAACATCCACATGCAACAATTTTTCAGCACATGTGATGAATATCAATGTATAGCTCCTATGTTTGTTTTTTTGAATTTAGTAGATTTGACTTACAATATATTAGATTCAGGTGAACAGAATAGTGATTTGATATTTTTCCCATGTATATACTTTGACAGAATCTGTTTATGAAATGGCTGGCAGTGTGAGAAACCCAGTTAGAAAGCATGGATAAACATAAGGCTAATAGGCTGAGTTTTCTGACACTGTAGATCCTAAAATACAACTTAAAGATATATCAAGTCCTGAATTTTAGTACATTAAGAGTAACGACAGCAAGAAAATAGTTTGATTCCTCCTAGCACACAGATGGCCTTTTGGAGTAACCCCTCCACTCATTCTCAGATATTAGCACGTGTCACATTTCTTCTAAGAATGTAAAGTAGTAAACACTTGACACACACACACATTTATGCTGAAGATCAGCAACCAAATGTGTAGGATGATTGTGTATCTTAACAATGCAAACCAAAATTCCCTTAAGAATGTTTTAACCAATGCTTAAATACAGTTGCTTTTCTAACAGAGCATCACTGGCTAACTCTTTAAATACAGACAACAAAAATTTACAAGTTTGAATTTTCTCAGGGCTTACAATCCAACTTGGGGTGAAAAGCAATATGGTATTTAATATTATCAAGTGGAAAATTCTCAACTTTCAGCGTCTTAATAGGTGGCAGTGCTGGCAAAACTGTCCAGTCATCTGTACTATGTATAGGTTATCTAATAGTGTGCTGAATTTGGGTCAGTCTGACTGAAAGGGGTGATGTCGCCTTTGACTATCCAAAGTTTCCAAGCAATTATACTACTTCTTTATTGAAATTTACCATCAAAGTATAAAAGTGAGTTTGTGAGATCAGAGAAAAGATACAACAATGAAGGTCACAGAGCCTACATTCTATGTATTAATTATCTTCTGACACAAAGGTCATTTTTCTTCCTGGGCCTAGCTCATTTCAGTGAGGTACACTTAAGAAGTCTTGCATAACTAACAATTTCTCTATAGATAAGTATGATATTAAAAAAATAAAACAAACAAAAGGAGTAAATAAATGACAGGGTATCATTTCCATAGCTCTTGCCCAGTACTAATAAAGTGATGTTATAAACATAAATGGATGAAGACAAAATTTTATACTTGCAAAACCTCATATAGTTACATGCTAATTCTATACACATTGGTATTTTCATAGTTAAAATCATATTACTCCTAAATCTTGCAGTAGTAATATTTGGTTGGAATGAAATATGATAATCTGAAATGAGATGGCCAGGATCAATTTTAAGCGAAATATTAAAGTATCTTATTTCTATGTCATCCCCATCTACTCTTCATTACCATTATCATTTCTTTTAACATAGAACTGTTTTTCTTTTGCTGTCCTATGACTACCAAATGATCCATTACAACCCTCAATCCCTTTTCTCTGACACATTATTAAATAATAAATAAGTATTAGGAATGGCCTATTTCCCCTCCTTAATATGATCTCCCTCCTTCTATTTTGTCAACTCACTTCTTAACAGCTGATGACCAATTAATCTGATTAGCAATCTGTTATATTGTGTATTTATGGGTATCAAAGTATTAATGTGTTACCACTTTTAGTGGACTGGCATGTCTTGTATATAAACCTTCCTTGTGCAACACCAAAAATTTTTTTAAAGAATAATGTCTCTAAATTTAGGCATCATTGTAGCCAGCGAGGAAGTTGCTCAAGGGGAAAGGGGGACCACTGGAACTACATGGAATACCATGTAGTTAGTGTAGAGGCAGAAGATTGTATAGCCTATGTCTTATTTGGTAATAATCCCCTCTGGCCCTTTCTCTTCTATATTATAGAAATATATACTTTACTTGCTGGCCTTCTTTCTTTTGACATCTACTTCTTGGCTTTAAAAACAAAAGGTATTTTAGTGTTTTCATGAAAGTAATCTCCACAAAGGGGAAAATAGTCCCTCTCTACAGATACAAAAAAAGTTTATCTCAAAGCTTTCCTTGCTTAAAATTTTCTATATTCTGACAAAAACATTTAAGACACCCTGAAACAAGATTTTTAAACTTCAATCTTTAAGAACTTTGTGCTTCTAGTTAGATATATTACTTAATAACTTCAGCTCTGGTCGTTGTATTGAGATTGATATCTCTGTGTGAAACCTATAAGCGTTTGTGTTTTCTTTGTTAGGCCAGAAAAGCCTCATTTATATGTCACTTTAATCTTCCATTCATGAAGAATCCAAGTCTCTGTGAATTTTTTATTTTTAAAAAGTGACTGAATATTTTTTTATCATTCAAATTAGTAGCAGTTATAATGTGGAACATTAGTACAGTTCACCAGTATTTCCAGTTATGCTGTTTCTGGGAAGATGGAAGGATTGCCTGGTCCAATGCCCTGTTGAAGGTGAGAGAGGCCACACGATTTGTTTGGCTAATAGATAGTGAGTGGAAGAAATATGCATCACTTTCAAATGAAAAACAATCAAGATCAATAACTGGATTTACCAACCTGCTTTTTACTTTTTCACTACATTGATGGAGGTGTCATAAAATTCATGCATTCTGGAAAGTTGAGCCAACACACAGAAGACAGCTGAGCTGAAATGTCAACCAGATATGCAATGTACTTTGCCCAAGATACTTTATTTATTTATTTTTTATTTATTTATTATTATTATTTTTTTTTTTATTAGTTGGAGGCTAATTACTTCACAACATTTCAGTGGGTTTTGTCATACATTGGTATGAATCAGCCATAGATTTACACGTATTCCCCATCCCGATCCCCCCTCCCACCTCCCTCTCCACCCGATTCCTCTGGGTCTTCCCAGTGCACCAGGCCGGAGCACTTGTCTCATGCATCCCACCTGGGCTGGTGATCTGTTTCACCATAGATAGTATACATGCTGTTCTTTTGAAATATCCCACCCTTACATTCTCCCACAAAGTTCAAAAGTCTGTTCTGTATTTCTGTGTCTCTTTTTCTGTTCTGCATATAGGGTTATCGTTATCACCTTTCTAAATTCCATATATATGTGTTAGAATGCTGTAATGTTCTTTATCTTTCTGGCTTACTTCACTCTGTATAATGGGCTCCAGCTTCATCCATCTCATTAGGACTGGTTCAAATGAATTCTTTTTAACGGCTGAGTAATATTCCATGGTGTATATGTACCACAGCTTCCTTATCCATTCATCTGCTGATGGGCATCTAGGTTGCTTCCATGTCCTGGCTATTATAAACAGTGCCTCGATGAACATTGGGGTGCACGTGTCTCTTTCAGATCTGGTTTCCTCAGTGTGTATGCCCAGAAGTGGGATTGCTGGGTCATATGGCAGTTCTATTTCCAGTTTTTGGGAGAAAATAATAGCAAATGAAGAAACAGACAAAGGATTAATCTCAAAAATATACAAGCAACTCCTGCAGCTCAATTCCAGAAAAATAAATGACCCAATCGAAAAATGGGCCAAAGAACTAAACAGACATTTCTCCAAAGAAGACATACAGATGGCTAACAAACACATGAAAAGATGCTCAACATCACTCATTATTAGAGAAATGCAAATCAAAACCACAATGAGGTACCATTACACGCCAGCCCAAGATACTTTCATTGAATTAAGCCACTCAGATTTTTGGGCCACCTGTTAAGACAGCTTAAAACTTCCCTGGTGGCTCAGATGGTAAATCATCTGCCTACAGTGTGGGAGACCCGGGTTCAATCCCTGGGTAGGGAAGATCTCCTGGAGAAGGAAATGGCAATGCACTTCAGTATTTTTGCCTGGAAAATCCCATGGACAGAGGAGCCTGGTAGGCTACAGTCCCTGGGGTCGCAAAGAGTCAGACACGACTTAGTGACTTCACTTTCATTTTTGTTAATACAGCAATACTCATCTTGAGCTGGCTATGTCTTTTATACCTGTGAAGTGTCTATGGTGATTATTAGAATGGGTTTGAATATAGCTGAAATTATTCTACCAAATATTAAATATTAAATTAAAGTGTTCCAGTTAGTGAAATTTGTAAATCTTTTAGTATCATGGATTTTTAAATCAGCACAATCATTTGAAATGTGAATAACAGTAATATGAAAAATAATTTAGGAAGCCTCCAATGTATGCCTATAAAGTCTTTATTATCTGGGAATATCCTGAAACATTTAGTTCAGTGAATAAGATAGCATTACAAGAAAGAAAACATTGTGAATAGATAAAATGTAGTTATTAATTTATTGCTTATTTATGTGTTCACTAGGAAAATTTTTTAGTCCTTTAATTTGTAAACAGCTACTTGGTAACCAACAGGCATTAAATTAAGAATTTAACTGACTTTCTCATATGATAAAATTATGATCCATAAGGAACTTTACAAATGAATACAAAACAGACACTATTTCCCTTTCAAGAGGTAGTTGTTTGAATTTCTAAATCCAAGCATCTCGGTATTCATGACTTATAAAATTTTTGACTTATTATTTTTAATAAGAGAAATTCAGAATTAAACAGATTTGCCATGTGATACCTTTATAATCCATAATGAACTTTACAAATGAATACAAAGCAGATACTTCTTTTCCATTCAAGAGATAGTTTTTTGAATTTCAAATCCAAGTATCTCAGTATTCACTACTTATGGAATTTTTATAAGTATATAAATATGAAGACACAAATAGTCAAAGAGTTGTAAGAAGTTATTGTGGATTGTTGGTGATTATTGCAAGAATTATTGCCTTCCTGTTACCTGTGCCCCTTTGAATGTGACTTTGTAGTTCATCCCATCAGAAGGAAAAAAATCTTTCCCACCACATGGATCTAGGGTGTTCTTGGATTTCTTTGACATATGACATGCAGCAAGAGTAACATTGTACCGGTTATGTACCAGTTAGAACTCAAGAGGCATGGCATACTTCCACTCACTCTCTTGGAACTCTGTCATTATCAAAAGGTCAAACCCAGGCTAATCTTTTGAATGGTGAGTGACATGTGATCCAGCCACACTTGTTGCCCCTGTCAATACCTGCCTATCCAATCACTAGACGTGTGAATGAGACCATAAGAACTAGCCTCTGGCCAACTCGTTTGCTAAATAGAGTCATATGAGCAAACCATCAAATATCAGTTGGCGGTACAGCCAACTCAACTGCAGACTCATGAGCAATGACAAATTGTTATTTTTTAAAAAGTGACTAAGTTTTACCTTTTTTCCTTAGCTTTTAATTTTAATTTTATTTTTGCGATTCTTATTGACATATAATTGACTTGCATGCATGTGTGCTCAGTTGCTCATTTGTGTCTGATTCTGCAACTCCATGGACTGTAGCCTGCCAGGTTCTTCTGTCCATGGGATTCCCCAGGCAAGTGGGGAGTGGGTTGCCATTTTCTCTTCCAGGGGATCTTCCTGACTCAGCGATCAAACCCACGTCTCCTGCATTGGCTGGTGGATTCTTTCCCACTACACCACCTGGGAAGCCCATGATAGACCTACAATATTATATTAGTTTTACGTTAACATAGTGATTCAATATTTCCGTATATTGCAAAATGATTACCAGGATAAGCCTAGTTACCATCTGTCACCATACAAAGTTGTTACAGTGCTATTATAGTATTATTGACTACATTCCCTATGCTGTACATTACATCCCCATTTATTTCATAACGGGAAGTTTGTACTTTTAACTATCTTCATTCAGTTTCCTACCACACCCCCCAACTGCTGTAACTAATCTCTTTTTCTATGATTTGTTTTTGAAGTATGATTGACCTACAACATTATGTTAGTTTCTGGTACACAGCATATTGATTTGATACTTCAGTTCATTTCAAAATGATGACCACAACAATCTAGTTACCATTTGTCAACATACAAAAGTATTACATGATTATTGATTATATCCCTTATACTGTACCTTTCATAATCATGACTCATTTATTTCATAACTGGAATATTGTATCTCCCTCACCTATTTCTCTCCTCCCCTACCCCTCTCCCCTTTGACAACTGTCACTTTGTTCTCTGCACCTATGACTGTGCTTCTGTTTTGTTATGTTTGTTCATTTATTCTGCTTTTTAGATTTCACATATAAGTGAAATCATATGGCATTTGTCTTTGTATGACTCATTTCACCTAGTATACTACCTACTAGGTTGATCTATGTTGTTGAAAATGGAAAGATTTCATTCTTTTCTATGGTTAAGTAATATTTCATCGCATATATACACCATATCTTCTGTATCCATTCGTCTACTGATAGACACTTAAGTTGCTTCCATATCTTGGCTATTGTAAATAATGTTGCAAAGAAACAGGGGTGCATATATGTGTATATATGCTTTTGAATTACTTCTTTTGTTTTCTTTGGATAAATACCTAGGAGCTGAATTGCTGGATCATATTTTAGTTTTTATTTTAGTTTTTGTTTTTGTTTTTGAGGAATCTCCATAGAGTTTGCAATAGTGGTTGCATCATTTACATTCTCACAATAGTTGTACAAGGGTTCCCTTTCCTCCATATCCTCACCAATACTTATTATTTGTTATCTTTTTGATTATAGCTATTCTGACAGGTATGGACTGATATTTCATTGTGGTTTGGATTTGAATTTCCCTAATAATTAGCAATGTGAGAATCTTTTCATGTGTCTGTTGGCGATCTATTATGTCTTCTTTGGAAAAATGTCTATTCTGGTCCTTTGCCTACTTTTTTTTTTTCCATTTATTTTTCTTAGTTGGAGGCTAATTACTTTACAATATTGTAGTGGTTTTTGCCATACATTGACATGAATCAGCCATGGATTTACATGTGTTCCCCATCCCAATCCCCCCTCCCACCTCCCTCCCCATCCCATCCCTCTGGGTCTTCCCAGTGCACCAGCCCTGAGCACTTGTCTCATGCATCCACCCTGGGCTGGTGATCTGTTTCACCCTTGATAGTATACTTGTTTCATGCTATTCTCTCAGAACATCCCACCCTCGCCTTCTCTTGTAATTAATTAGGTTGAGGTTCTTTTTTTTTTTTCTTAACTTTAATTTTGAGTTGTATGAGTTCTTTGTATACTTTGGATATAAACCCCCTTATTGAATGTATTGTTTGCAAATATCTTCTCCCATTCACTAGGCAACCTTTGTGTTTTATTACTAATTTCCTTTGCTGTGAAAAGTTTTTTGGTTTGTTATAGTTCCATGTGTTTATTTTTTGTTTCTGTTTGCCTTGCCTGAGGAGACATATCTAAAAAAAAATATTTCTGAGACCCTGCCTTCTGCTGGGGGTGCTGGCACGCTGATGGACAGCATTGTATCCTGGCATGGCCGGCTGTGTGACTAATTTTTTAATTGTTAATGCAAAGTAGATTATCGATACAGAGTATTAATATATTTAGTTATTCTGTTTTTATAAGATTTGGATCACTGGAATGACATGCAGTAGTGTGTAAAAATGATGGTTATGAAAAAATATTTGTGTTCATGTGATCATTATCATAGTGATTTAATCATTAGCATAATGACTTGATGATTGATGGCCAGAAAACACACAAAATTAGGCTGGTATGCTACATAATATTAACAAAGATGCTCATGTTTGGGAAAAAAAGCATCAAAATTTATATCTTAGTTCTCTGAAAATTAAAAAAATAGTATACTTTTATAAAATAATATTTTATATAATCCCTAGTTTTTTTCCACTGGTGGTTTCTTGTGCAGTTATTCACCAATAAATACATGAAAGATAATGGGACTCTAAGATAAAACAAATTATTCTTTTTTTCTCTCTTTATTATCTGTAATTAGCCATGAGAGATCCATAAAGTATTCAAATGATAGAAATGCACTAGTAGACAAAAGGGCATCAAAGAAATCTGGGAGTAAGGATCAGTGTAGAAGATTAAAAGAGAAGTACAAAGCTACAGACTCTGGCAGTAGTGATTTATGAAATAATCTCAAGTCACCCAAAAGAAAATATAACCCAAAAGGAATATTAATTACACCTTTAAAAGTTTACAGAGAAAACACCTCATTTAACTGTCTCAATTTAATGATGTTTCCATATAGTTACACTTACCTTTTAAATAAAATATTATGTTAATGTTTTTTATATGATTTATTTTTAAAATTTTTATTAGAGTATAATTGCTTTACAATGTTGTGTTAGTTTCAGATGTACAGAAAGTGCATCATTTATACATATACAGATATCCACTCTTTTTTAGATTTTTTTCTCATAAATGTCATTACAGACTATTGAGTAAAGTTCCCTGTGGTGTATAGTAGGTCCTTAGTATTATCTATTTTATATATAGTAGTATGTAAATGTCAATCCCAATCTCTCAATTTATCCCCCCCTCCTCTGTCCGTCCTGGTAACCATAAATTTGTTTCCTACATCTGTGACTCTATTTCCATTTTGCATGGGAAAATTTAAAGTGTTATACTTATGCCAACCTTTTCTTATTTATTTTATTTAACATATTTTAATCTAAAAATGTGATTCATCTTATTGTCAAATCCAATTATTTTATGCATATTGATAATTATGAGTTAAATTTATATACCTTTTACTATCTCATCTGATATAAGATTAAAAGCTATCCTTTGAAGTAGATACTATTTATATAGTGTCTATATAATATCTATAGTATAGTACGAAATTTATATACCTCTTACTATCTCATCTAATATAAGATTAAAAACTCTCCTTTGAAGTAGATATTATTATTATCTGAGAGAAAACTGAAGCAAAGAGCTGTTAAGTAACAGATCTACTAAGATCTCAGATGAGAAAGTGTGATTCTCAGCTCAGTGTTCCTTACATGAACACCATAAAGCAGATGCATGGAACGATGTGTAGAGGATGATTCCATGGCCTCACTTAGGCAAAGTGTTGGATGTTGTCATGATTGACTAGCTATGTCTTTCATGGATGAAGGAGAAGGGAGTGGCAGTACTTGTGTCCTTTATTCACTATTCTTTTATCTAACATAGTATAGCAGTTATGAACATATTTTTCCATTAGCTTTTGAGGTTTTGTTATGTTTTTATTTTGGATGTTTCCCCCCTGGTTTTTAGGTTATCAGCAGAATCTGCCCTCTTTTGTCTGTAAATTACACTTTAAAGTCTTCCTGTATTTTACTGATCACAATCTACCCTCTATTTGCCAGACAAATTTGAGAATATTATTTAACTTTCTGAACTTTAGTCTCCTAATCAATAAAATGATGACAAAGAGTCTTGTGAATTATTTATGAATATCACTAATAAAAAATGAATTGGCCTGGACCAATTTTGAGATGCAAGACAGAATTTGGTGAAATGTTTATAATAACCAGTGAGTTAATTGAGTGTTAAATACAATGTGTACCTACTATACAGAGCTGAGTGGATTACATGTATTTATATGTAAATATTTTGCCGTAATTCACAAAGAAGATGCAGGGGAGATGGGAGTGCATGGTGACTAGAATTAAAATGGCTAAGGAACTTAAAATTTGCAAAAAAGAATCTTAATTGGATACTACAGGAAATCAGTTTATATACTTTTTCTTAAAGTTTGAAATTGAGAAAGCCTGGATGGAAGTCTAGTAACCTAGCTCTTGATCAACTTATTTTACTGCCATTCAGGGGAACACAATTTTCCTCTTGGAATATTATGTAAATATTTTGAGTGCTCAGATTTATTTTACACTTAATTCTTGTCTTGGGGCACTCCATTTTTGACTTTGTAGATACCAAATCTGATTTCTGAACAAGTGGGATATCACTTAAAATAGCACTAGGGGCAACATAATGGATGTACAAACTCTCTTGCTCAGTTTTATAACGCTTTTTTAGAGAGGAATACAAGTATTTGGAAGTGTTTAGAATCTATATCAAATACTCATAATCACAAAGAAGGAAATACACCTTTCTATTTACCATGGCCCTAAACACAACACCTTACACATAAGTAGATGCTCAAAGTTTATGGTTTTCTTACAACACACACTAAGTCACCCACATGCATGCACGCATCTTCTTTTACTGTTTAAATCTGTAGTACAACCAAGTTTGATTTTAATTTGCAAATTAAAATACTCAAATTCATTATTTATGAGTAAGGAGGGAATGTGCATAGCAATGAAGGAATAAGCAATGCTTTGATTTCTGCTAAAAGAGCTATTATATACAGATTTACAGTGGCTCAGGTGGTAGAGTCTGCCTGCAATGCAGGAGACCCAGGTTCAATCCCTGGGTCAGGAAGATCCCCTGGAGAAGGAAATGGCAAGCCACTCCAGTACTTTTGCCTGGAGAATTCTATGGATAGAGGAGCCTGGCGGGGCTACAGTCCATGGGCTCACAAAGAGTCAACAGGACTGAGCAACTTTCACTTTCACTTTCTTACAAATAAGGTGAATAACCTAAATCATCAGACTGCTTACTGTCTGTGAGAAGAGAAAAAAAGGAATGAATTTTAACAGTTTGATTTAATCAGAAGTAATCCAAATATATGTGAAGGACTGTTACAATTGAAAACAATCTTATGTTTATTAAAATGAACAATTTGTAGTAAGGAGAATATACTCAAATTAGATGGTTGGTAGATTTTGGATTATAATAGGCACTCTTCACAGTGGAATCAATTGGGAAAAAACAATGATTGGAAATCTTTGTGTGAGATAACATGTCTAGGACCAGGTATAATTCTTCATCCTTTTTAAAATAAAATGATAAAATTGTATTCTTCATGGATAAAAATATGGATGGAAAGTTCTTATAATATTAGCAGTTTGGGTTGATTCAGTCTCTAGGAAACAAGAATGTTCATGGATTCAGTTATCTGGCTTTTATCTTAAAGCACATATGCTTTCAGTTCCTGCAAAAATCTGTGCAAATATTGTCTGAATGAACATTCAATAGTGACTTATTCACACATCTGGTTAATCCATTTGGAATTTATAGCATTAAAATTGTATTAAAACGAGGATAATAATTTTTATGTTTAATTTAGTGTGGTATCTAATGACTGTCATCTCTAATATTTGTAAAATACTAGAATCCAATAAAATCTTAGAATTATGACACAGTTCTCTGGTAACATCAGTGCTTTTATTGTACATATGCTAATGGAATGTCAGATATTAATGAATCTTTTTAATGTTGAATATATTGAGCTGAAACCTTACCAGCTAAATGATGTTGATTGGGAAAAATCCTTTTGTTTCCCTCCACATAATGTCGTTTATTTATGTACTTCTGTGAAGTGAAAGTGGCTAGGTTGTGTCCGACTCTTTGCAACTCCGTGGACTATACAGTCCATGGAATTCTCCAGGACAGAGTGCTTGTGTGGGTAGCTGTTCCCTTCTCCAGGGGGTCTTCCCAAGCCAAGGATCAAACCTAGGTCTCCTGCATTGAGGCGGATTCTTTACTGTCTGAGCCATCAGGGAAACCCTTTTGTAGGCTTTAAAAATGTTAGATGGATCTACTAAGGACAAAAAGAAATTGAAATTTTATTGATTTGCAGTTTCTTCAAATCAGTAGACAAAATCTAAAGAAGAGCAGCTAAATTATTTTTTCTATGTAGCCAATCTAATGATCCATTTCCAACTTTCATAAATTATGTATATAAAACCTTTGAAGGATCTAGTGGGTAGAGTATTTACAATGTTTAAGGTGTTTTATACCTCCTATCTTTTTTAATTTTCAGAATAACTATAGTAGACAAATCTAGACAGTGCATTAAAAAGCAGAGACAAAACAATAACAACAACAACAATAGTAGAAAGGTATTCTTATCTCTATTTTAAAAGAGAATCCTTGGTCAGAAAGGTTACTGCAAATTAGAAATGCAGAAGAAATTTAAACCTATTATTGTCCTGATTTCAAATTTTATTATGTTTCAGTGCTGCCTTGACTTTCCTTTCATGGCTGGCTGCTTGTTTTCTATTTCAAATAAATTTGAAGTGCAACTTGATGTTTCATTTTGGAAGAAGGGATATTCCACTCCCAAATAATGTAATAATAATTGTAAATAACACTGCTAAGAACACTGGGGTGCATGTATCTTTTCAAATTAGTGATTTTTTTTCCAGATATATACCCAGGAGTGGAATTGTTGGATCATGTCATAGTTCTATTTTTAGTTTTTGAATTATATTTTATTTATTCATTTAGTTTTGGTTGCACTGGGTCTGTTGCTGTGCATGGGCTTTCTCTAGATGTGGCGAGCAGAGCCTTTTCTTCCATGTAGGTGTGTGGGCTCCAGTCATTGTGGCTTGTGGGTTGTATAGCCTGGGGGCATGTGGGGTCTTTCTGGACCAGGGATTGAATCCATGTCCCCTGCATTAGCAGGCAAATTCTAAACCACTGGACCACTAGGGAAGTCCCATATTTTTAGTTTTTTTGAGAAACCTCCATACTGTTTTCCACAGCGGCTGTAACAGTTTGCATTCCCACCAACAGTGTACAGCTGTCCTCTGCAACATTTGTTATTTGTGTTCCTTTTGATGATAGCCATTCTGATAGGTATGAGATGATATTTCATAGTGGTTTTGGTTTGCACGTTCCTTATGATTAGTGATGTTGCGAATCCTTTCATGTGCCTCTTGACACATTTCCTCCTTGGAAAAATGTTTATTCAGTTCTTCCCATTTTTAATCAGGTTGCTTGATTTTTTTAATGTTGAGTTGTAGGAACTGTTTATATGTTTTGGAAATTAAGCCCTTGTCAGTCACATTATTTGCAAATATTTTCTCCCATTCTGTAAGTTGTCTCTTTGATTTGTTGATGATTTCCTTTGCTGTACAAAATCGTTTAAGTTTATTCAGGTCCCATTTGTTTATTTTTGCTTTTATTTTCTTTATGAGACATATAAAAATATTATTCTGATTTATGTCAGAGTATTCTACCTATGTTTTACTCTAGGAGTTTTTTGGTGTCTAGTCTTTTATTCAGGTATTTAATCCACTTTGAGTTTATTTTTGTATATGGTTTTAGAAGATGTTGTAATTTCATTCTTTCAACATGTAGCTGTCCAGTTTTCCCAGCATCACTTACTGAAGAGACTGTCTTTTCTCCATTGTATACTCTTGCCTCGTTTGTCATAGTTTAGTTGGCCATAGATGGGGGGGGGATTTATTTCTGGGATCTCTGTCCTGTTCTATTGATCCATGTGTCAGCTTTTTTTTTTTTTTTTTGCCAGACATGGTGCTTCAATTACTGTTGCTTTATAGCATAGTCTGAAGTCAGGGAGCATGATGTCTCTAGCTCCATTCTTTCTCAAGATTGCTTTGGTTGTTCATGGCCTTTTGTGTTTCCACACAATTTTTTAAATTATTTGTTTTAGTTTTGTGAAAAATGTCATTGGTGTTTTGGTAGGGAGTGCTCTGAATCTGTAGCTTGCCTTAGGTAATTTTAACAACGATTCTTTCAATCCAAGAACACAGTGTATCTTTCCAGTTGTTTGCACTGTTTTCAGTTTCTTTTGTCACTGTCTTCTTATGGCTTTGAGAGTACAGGCCTTTCCTCCTTATGTAGTTTTATACCTAGGTATTTTATTTATTATTTTTTGATGTGATGATAAGCTGAATTGATTTCTTAATTTCCCTTTCTGATAGTTCCTTGTCAGTGTACATAAATGCAGAAGACTTCTATATGTTAATTTTTATCCTGCAACTTTACAAAATTGACTAAGGAACTCTAGTAGTTTTCCAGTGGTATCTTTAGGATTTTCTATGCATAGTATCATGTCATATGCAAAAGTGACAGTTTATTTCTTGCTTTTCAATTTGGATTTCTTTTCTTTCCTTTTTTCTCTAATTACTGTGTCTAGGACTTCTAAAACTTGTTGAATAAAAGCGGCAAGAGTAGGCATTCTTGTCTTGTTTCTGATCTTAGAGGGAATGTTTTCAGCTTTTCAGTATTAAGTATGATGTTAGCTGGGGATTTGTTATTGTGGCCTTTATAGTGTTGAGTTATGCTATGTTGAAATATGGAGCCTCAATGTGATGACATTAGGAGCTGGGGTCTTATGCAAGTAATTAGTCATGAGAGTGGAGCCCTCATGAGTGTGATTACTGCCCTTATAAAAGAGACTCCAGAGAACCCCCTTAAACTCTTTCCATTGTGTGAGGGAACAATGAGAAATGCCAGGCTGGGTGAAGCACAAGCTGGAATCAAGATTGTCGGGAGAAATATCAATAACCTCAGATATGCAGATGACACCACCCTATGGCAGAAAGTGAAGAGGAACTAAAGAGCCTCCCGACGAAGGTGAAAGAGGAGAGTGAGAAAGCTAGCTTAAAACTCAACATTCTAAAAACAAAGATCATGGCATCCTGTCCCATCGCTTCCTGGCAAATAGATGGGGAAACATTGGAAACAGTGAGATACTTTATTTCTTTGGGCTCCAAAATGACTGCAGATGGTGACTGCAGTCATGAAATTAAAAGACGGTTACTTTTTGGAAGAAAAGCTATGACAAACCTAGACAGCATATTATAAAGCAGAGACATCACTTTGCCAACAAAGGTCTGCATACTCAAAGCCATGGTTTTTCCAGTAGTCATGTATGGTTGTGAGAGTTGGACCATAAAGAAGGCTGAGTGCCAAAGAATTGATACTTTTGAATTGTGGTGTTGGAGAAGACTCTTGAGAGTCCCTTGGACTGCAAGGAGATCAAACCAGTCAATCCTAAAGGAAATCAACTCTGGTGTTCATTGGAAGGACTAATGCTGAAGCTGAAGCTCCAATACTTTGGCCACCTAATGCAAAGAGCCGACTTGTTAGAAAAGACCCTGATGCTGGGAAAGATTGAAGGCGGGAGGAGAAGGGGACTATCGAGGTTGAGATCATTGGATGGAATCACTGACTCAATGGACATGAGCTTGAGCAAACTCTGGGAGATGGTGAAGGACAGGGAAGCCGTGGCGTGCTGCCGTCCATGGGGTCGTGAAGAGTCAGACACGACTGAGGGACTGAACAACAATAAGAAGGTAGCAGTTCTCAATCTAGAAGAGGGCCCTCAACCAGAACGAGGCCATGCTGATGTCCAGATGTGGGAATTCCAGTCTTCAGAACTGCAGGATATAATCTTCCATTATTTATAAGTCAGTCAATCTATGGTACTTAGCATCCTGAAGAGAGTATAGAATGAGAGATACATCAGAGCCAACTTGTTGGAGGTCTTAATGGCCAAATCTGGGAATAAATATCCCTGAGTCCATACTGACATAAATTAATAATTGTGTAAATAAATAAATGGGGTAAATGACACAATAATAGTTGTTACAAGTAAGAATCATAATTGATAACTAAAATCAGTAGATTAAAACATTAGAAATAGGATATTTACATGGTGTCAGAGTATCTTCATAAAATATACATACTTATTAATGACAAAGGGGGAAAACAATAACTATATATTAAAAAAGAAAATTGGGCTAGTACATCCTAAACTAAGAGACCAAAGTTAATGTAACCAATAATAATATATATTGATAGCATGTGGCCATAGAAATGATGCAATGGCAAAGGTACAGTGTCACTTTTTTAGCATAAATGCTAAAAATGCACAATGTCAATCTAATCATTTTACAAAACAATTGGCTAGTAAATGTTCAAAGTGTAAAGGTCATAAAGACAGAATATTACTGAGGAATATAAGAGGAGTCTAAGGAGGCACAGCAAATTGATGCATGTGATGCTGAAACAGACTAGATTATAAAATAGAAGTAAGTGGAGAATTGGAAAAAATTACTAGTTTAGATTAGTTAATTGTACTGTTTCAGTTTTAAATTCCTGCTGCTGTGGGAAGGTTATGTGAGATGTTACCATTTGGGTTAGCTGAATGGAGGATATTTAGGTATTCTCTGTATTATTTTGTAACATTTTTATAAAATTTAAAATATTTAAAATTTCAAAAATAAAAAAAAGGACTGCACCCTGTTAAAATGAAAAATCAAAATGATAAACCAGATTAAATTGAGTACAAGATATAGGTCATAATTTTCTGGAAAAACTGGTAAATGGTCTCCCTATATGAAGAGCCTTTAAATTTTTATATTACAAACATAAGAAATATTTCAGAATATAAAAGTTGCTATAATTCAAAATTATATGTATAGTAAAATAGTATTTGTAACTACATATTCATATCTAGAAAATATGAATTAGAAAAATCTAACCCTGGAGAAGGGAAAGGCTACCCACTCGAGTATTCTGGCCTGGAGAACTCCATGGACTATACGGTCCATGGGGTCGCAAAGAGTTGGACACGACTGAGTGACTTTCACTTTCACTTCACTTTCACTTTCAAACCTTCAATATACTATTTTCCATATAATAAAAAAAAATGTCAGCATAGATATAACTTACACTGTAACAGCAAATCCATGAAAATGCAGATTTGGCACAAATGAATAAATGTATTATATTTAGAGATAAAATAATAATTTGTAATTTTCAATTCAGAAATATTCAAATTTCACATTTATATATTGTCCTACGGGTTATTGGAAATAGTGATATTTTCTTACAACTATTATATTTTCAATTCAAAATTTTACAGAGTAAGTCCTTAAAAACTTATTTTGGAGTTTTGGATTTTTTCTTCTTGAAGTAGCTGATTCATCCAGAGCTTGATGTGAAATGCTAATATAACCTCCATATCCTATTTCAAAAAATGTCCTTCCTGCTAAATATATTTTTTCATGTAATATTCTGCCTCATAGCAAGAAGCAAAATAAGTCATACTTATATAACATCTTTCCTCCAGAGAGCTTATAAAGTTTCTGTAATTATTTTACATTTCTTAGATTTTACCTATAAAAATAACATCTGTCTGAATGTTTTCTCCTTAGGTATATTTTCTATTTTACCATTGCCTTCTCATTTAACTTACTTAACATCACTATGCTTCTCCCCTCCTAATAATTTTCTTCTGTCATCTTTTGCCATGTCAAACCACATTCTCATTCTTTAATTTCTTTTCTCAGACATAATCTGATCCATTCTCACATGTAGTACTTCTTGCTAGAAATAACTTATTTTTTCAAAACCAGAAATCTACTTTCTTCTCTTCACATGTGACCCGATTATTCTGGAACTGCTATTAAAACTTGGAAAATGACAATAATAACAGTAATTCCTAGACCTTTTCAGTACTATGTATTCTTTGTATTTATAGTGGTTTTTTTTCTATCTAATGCATTATGTATAAATGTATGAATCCAAGCAATTTTGGAAATTTCTATTTGTGTCTGATTCAATAGTTGGCTCTATTAAAAAATGCAGTATACCATAGCCACTAGGCTGCTAGGGGTCAAAATCTTGCCTTTACACTTGTGTATATTTGGGAAAGTTAGATAAACATGATGTGCTTTATTTTTCTAATTGGTAAAATAGAGAAAATAACTGTATCTACCTGATATAGTATTATGACTTAATCTGTTAATATTTATAAAGCAAAAGAAACAATTTATTGAAACTAAAGCAAAACAGAATCTGACACATAATACATTGTATATGACACATAATACATTGTATATAAATATTTGATTAAAAAATGAATAAGATCCTTTTCCAGCAAGAATGGTATAACTTGCACCATAATTCTCCTGCAAGTAACACCTATAAAGTCTGGAAAAATAGTAAAACAAACAAAGAAAAACAAAATGAAACAAACAAAAACACTAGTTACAGGTAGTGGAGAATAATCCAAAGCAGGCAGAAACTCAGAAAGTGGAAGGAATCCACTCTTGAAAGAAGGGATTTGCACCACATGGCATTTAAGTATGAACAACTTTTTGTAAGTGGGGCACCCCTGTTCATGGACAACTTGGAGTCTCTACAACTCAAAACCAAAGGTGTAATCTTATTGGCATGAACAGTCACAGAATGTATGTCAGGGTTATAAAAGCATCTAGAATGTGATGTAGACGAAAGCAAGAAATAGAAGGCCCAGAGAACTGAGCAGACATTTCAGCTACTGCCACGTCAAAAAGACAGCAGAGTTAGCAGCCTTTTAAAATGAGAGTGAAAATCAACACTCTTCAGAGGAAGGTAAAGGCGGGGTATCTACAATGTAACATCCACAAGTCAAGCAAAAAATGGGAAAATGTGCCCTAGAGTGAAGAGTCAAAGAGTAAAAGCAAATAATAGACACAGACTCTAAGGTGACTTATATGTTAAATAATCAGACTAGGATGTTAATGGGCTCCCCTGGTAACTCAGATAGTAAAAATCTGCGTGCAATGCAGGAGACCTGGGTTCAATCCCTGAGTCCGGAAGATCCCCTGGAGGAGGGCATTGCAACCCACCCCAGTATTCCTGCCTGGTGAATCCCATGGACAGAGGGGCCTGGCTGGCAGAGTCTGACACGACTGAAGTGACTTAGCACGCATGCACATACACATACCATGCTGAAAGTAACCCTACTAATCACAGTTCAAAATTTAATTTGCCCTCTTTTGGCAGTAGTGCACGCTTCAGTCAGTTCAGTTCAGTTCAGTCGCTCAGTCGTGCTTAACAATTCTTAAATTACCTTCACTATATTTTAGGCTTGAATAAAAATATGGAAGGTCATGGGATTCAGGTTTCTCACTACTGAGAAATACTGTTGCCATATATTAAAAAAAAAAAAAAAAAAGAAGAAGACTTGAATGTATCTTGGAGTATTGGACTGGAATTGAAAGTATTGATATAAATTTAAACAGTTTAGTAAAAGAGCCAAGAAACAGTGACATACCAGTAGCAATGGGCATATCTAGCACCTTGACTTTGCTTTCTAAATACCGACCTTTACTAAAAGGATCCAGAGCTTTTAGTAGCAATTACTGATTGGCTTCCCTCATAGCTCAGTTGGTAAAGAATCCGCCTGCAATGCAGGAGACCGGGGTTGATTCCTGAGTCGGGAAGATCCCCTGGAGACTGGATAGGCTACCCACTCCAGTGTTCTTGGGCTTCCCTTGTAGCTCAGCTGGTAGAGAATCTGCCGGCAATATGGGAGATCTGGGTTCGATCCCTGGGTTGGGAAGATCCTCTGGAGAAGGGAAAAGCTACCCACTCCAGTATTCTGGCCTGGAGAATTCCATGGACTGTCCATGGGGTCGCAAAGAGTCGGACTCGACTGAGTGACTTTCACTTTCTTTCACTTTCACTGATTTTTCCGGGGCATGGTAGGAAAAATACAAGATGAATGTAGAATATCCTTTTGCACTACAGTCTAGTAAATACTCAAAGAAATATGGGTATATCAGAATACAGAGCTTAACCTGGGGAAATGTGAACATCAAAATAAATGATGGTATTTATGGGTTATAATTGATTAAAGAAAATAATCCATCAGTCTATGCTGTAGAATGTGAACAACCAACTGATTAGGATTTACAACTTTCAATTATTAAATATGTATTATAGGCTAGGGATCATATGTATTACTTCATTTGGTATTTTTATGGTGATGTTTCAAGTTATGCATAATTATTCTTTTTCTACATATGAAAGCTAGAGAGTGACGATTCTATGTAAATTGTCTCCGAATATATATCTAACACTAGCCAATCCAGGATTTATATCCCACTATGAAACCCATTTTTCTCTGCTCTGTACTATTGTTTCTCTCAAGTAAACAGCTATCTAAATCATTGTTTCATTGAATTCACTTGATTTGAAGTAATTTTATTTTGATTAAAGTATAAATGTAAGCAAACTTTTTAAAAATAAATGACATAAAATGTGAAACACTCTACTTTTTCATCTAAAGAAAACAATTTTAAAAGGTATAAAAGTACTCCCTATCCTGGGTATATTTTAATAACAAAAAAACCCTGAGCATTTTGGAAGATTTAAAAATTTTTCTATGATCTCCTAGTTATTAAGATACCTAGAGTAATCAACATCACATGCACCCCCCCCCATATACACACATGCATACCTCACATATCCATGCTTTAACTTCTTGCCTTTTAATGAAATAATTGTAGATATCACTCATTTTGAAACACAGATAACTGTTAAGTCCTCTTCTTTTAGTGAGTCCTCTTTTTACGTTTTCAGGTAATTTCTTTATTGAATGGAAAATACAAACTGGCTGCCCTAAATTTGCCTGCCTAGAACCCATGTATTTTAAAAGTTGTCCCAAACAATCTGATTTATAACTGACCTCAACTGGATCTATTTGGAATTGCTAAAATAATATAATTTGTAGCAAATTAAAATTCTAAGAGAGACGACAGCCTAGGGACTCTGCAGGACTCTCAATATGTTTAGAGGTCCAATAAACACAGTTTCATATAAACAAAATATTTTTGGTGCTAAGATAAAAATTCAAGGTTTGAATTACTTTTAAATAAAATTAAAATAAACCAATTATAAAATACATTGTTTTGCTAACAAGTCTCTTTTTAGGTTAAATGCAAATGATAAAACATTTGGCATTTCTATTTTCTTATTGATATAATATATGCAAAATTGCTTTTGATTTCTATTTGTCCTTTACCTGTTTTAATAACCAATCATATTTGTGATTACTCAGATCTAATAGATGCCTTCAAAAAGTTGTGTTTTTGATTTACAGCCATCTTTATTTTTAAACAATACAAACCATTGAACAAGGAAAGGGAAATTTTTGAAATAAACAAGCTAGATGCAAAAAAAAACCCCTCTGGATAATAACCATTGAATATTTTGTGCATATAATTAGACAAAAATGAGAATGTAACCATTTCACTTATAAAATTGGCCCTTACCATTTCAAATATTTTGTGGAAACCCAGCTCTAATCTGCCATCTCCTAAAAGTTCCTAATTTGGACAATTGAACAAGACCAAAAACTGGTATCTTTCCTTCCTAACGCATTTCTCAACTATATACAACTGAGCATTCCAGTCAGAAGCCTTAAAATTTAGGTTTAAAAAACATTCTCATTTGACTCTTTACAGTAAGATACTGTTTCCTGATCACCTAATCTTATTAGTATTGATTTCAAGAATATAGCCTTGTGTCTAGGGGTACAAGGAGTGTGTGTGTGAGAAGTGAGTATTATTTAATCAGATCAAAGTGATATGAAAAAAAAGTCTAGAGTAAATCTGTTTCTTTTCTAAAACTTGCTTGTCTCTAAATTTTAAGTGGCAGTTAGTTAGATCTAAAATGTTTTAATAAATAAACCATGCTTGAAACACTAGAATTTCAATATTCCTAAGATTTAAAATGAAACATTTTTACACTGAAGTTTCAAGCTCCTGATACAGTCTTTATAAGTGTGGATCAGGTAGTGATTTCTAAATTGAAGAAAATGATTAAGACCAAACTACTGTAAAAGAATTCTGTTCAGAAAGTACAGCCATCTGGTTGTGTACGTGTAACTCACACCCCTTGTCTAGATGTGTTCCTTCCTCCTGCCAGGCAAAACTGTTTACTTATCAGCTTGAACTCGACTAGAAATAATAAAGGAGAAAACAGATACATTTCCCCCCAAAATATGGTCTTTGTTACTTCATTTTATTAGCATACAGTAATATTTATATTTCTGAATACAATTTTCAAAAACTCACAAAACAAATGTGTATCAGATACTGTTGATATTGATGTCCCTCTCAATATTTTTGACCATCTGTATGAGGTTTCAGCAGAGAACATTTTCTAGCATGGTGAACACCTTCATTCAAAGCACCAGCAAAAGAAAATCACCAATACAGTATACTAACGCATATATATGGAATTTAGAAAGATGGTAACGATAACCCTGTATGTGAGACAGCAAAAGAGACACAGATGTATTGAACAGTCTTTTGGACTCTGTGGGAGAAGGCAAGGTCGGGATGATAAGGGAGAATGGCATTGAAACATGTAAATTATCATATGTGAAACGAATCGCCAGTCCAGGTTCGATGCATGAGACAGGGCGCTCAGGGCTGGTGCACTGGGATGACCCAGAGGAATGGGATGGGGAGGGAGGTGGGAGGGAGGGTCAGGATGGGGAACACATGTACACCCATGGCGGATTCATGTCAATGTATGGCAAAACCACTACAATATTGTAAAGTAAAATAAATTAATTAATTAAAAAAAAAAAGAAACTCACATTAAACATAAACACAGGGCTTCCCTGGTGGTCCAGTGGTTAAGAATCTGTCTGCCAATGCAGGGGATGCAGGTTGGATCCCTGGTCCGGGAAGATTCCACATGCTGCAGGGCAACTAAGCCTGCGCACCACTATTACTGACCCTGCAAGATAGACCCCACAAACCACAAAAAAAAAAAAAAAAAAAAAGCACCAGCATCTATTTTTTCTTCTCCATTTAAAGATTTTTTTTCCAGAACTATCAGCTTGCTCAGTTGTAAGCTGATTCTGCACTGTATCTAAGCTCATGCACCTCTCTCCATATAACTTTCAATTAGTGAGGGATGAGAACCAGTAAGTAAATGATCCCAGCTGCCCCAGACACCCTAGCTAGCAGGGAGGCAGTCCCATTGTTCTTTGGTAACTTACAGCGATCCCTTTCTGGGGGACCCAGTTGCTCTCAGCAAAAGCTACTCATTATCACCACCCCCCTCCCTGTTTTGATTTTGTCCTATTTTTTTTCTTCTATCTTCCTCCCTCATTTTGTTTCCTTAGATCACCTCTCAAATAAATGACTTAAAACTCAAATCTTTGTCTTGGCCTTTCCTTTTGAAAGAACCCAACCTAGCAAAATGATTACTCAGTTAGAGAAACAATGTAATACTGGCTATGATGCTTTCATGGAAAAAGAGTGTAAGATATCATTTGTAGTATAGCTTCAATCACCATTACCAATTCTTTGACTGCTATACATGCCCTTTTCTCTTTGCCTTGCTGTGCATAAGGGATGCCTTGCTTATCTGTGAAGTTTGATCCAGTGCTTCAAAACCTCTATGATATACTCTCCTGTAGTAATGCTAGACTCATGCTGAAAATATTAAACATTTCTATTTCTTAAATAGAAGCCTTTGTAGCAAGTTTTCCCAAAGATTAATATAGTTCACAGCCCTAAGAGATTTCTGTAGGTAATACTAAAAGAGCTTGTAGTAAAGAGAACAGTAAAGACCTATTAGGGGGTGCACATTAGAAAGCTCTAAATAACATTTATCACTACATTCCTGAGCCTGGATTTACATGTATTATCTAATTTCTTCATGATTTGACATTTAGCCATTTCTTAAAAAAAAAAAATCAATCACCTTACCAGGGAATACATCTTGATAAATGGAAAGTTAAATTTATCTAAAATCTTTTCAGGCTCTTCACTACACAGAGGGCCTTCCAACATGAGTCAAATCACTGGCCAGTGGTCACTTTCTATGGAATACAGGGCTCCATCTCCTAACAACCAAGTGGCTGGGTCATTCCTGTTTGTGATACAATTTGTCATGTAACTTTCATTGCCTGCTTGGCTTTTGACTAAAGCTGATTTGATAACTCATTTAAATGAAGCAAGAGAATCTCTTGCCACTGCCATATTTTCTGTGTCCTTCTTGTCCATTTTCACTTCCTAGTCATTATGTGTATATTTATGTTTGGGCAACTTGCACAAGGACTTCCTTGTATCAATAATACTCTGTTCTTCACAGTAAGATCTCTAAGATCTAACTTATCAGACAGCATATCCCATTCTCCCTGTCACTCTTATCTAGTCTATTGCATTCAAGGAAATATGCATCTGTCAGATCTTGCTTGTCAGATATTGCAACACCTTGAATGTTTTGCTCTTCTATTAGAAACTTAAGACTATTGCCTGTAGATCGAAGTGATGTGTTTAAACACTGTTAGTGTCAAATCTTTTCTGCATTGAATATTATCCTCTGCATTTCCTACATTGCAATCAATTATTTCTGGCCCACAGACTGTTTCAGACTATCTCGGTTTAAGCATCTTACTAATCAGTCACACCAAGAAAGTTTTACCACAATATGAGGGTCTATACTACTGGATGCCTCTAACATGTGTGATACTAACCTTTTTGCTTCTCTTCTCTGAAGGAAATATAGGCATATTCTGAAAAATGTTTCCTCCTAATAACAATTTGGTGGTGAATATCTGTTTTTAATCCTCCAAATTGTCAGAATGTATTTTTACATTCCACAGTATGTCTAGCCAATGTTTATATATGATTTTTATTCTACAAATGCATTTGAGAAAAGTGATCATAAGGTCTTGAATTACAGCCCCAATTCAATTGGTACAACAGAAGAATCATGGGGAAAGATTTTCAAATGTGTACCAAGTGTCAACAAGGGCAAGGGTTTTCTGTTTTGTTTGATATTGCTCTATCACCAGTCCCTAACCTAAAATATGTTTTCAAGTTAATTGATTTAAAATTGGTTAATGGGCTCGAAAATCTTTCATGTCCTATTCACCCTGAAAAGTTGATTTCTTCCAATATGTCTTATAAATTAGATTGATAATTTCCACATTTCAGCTTAAATCTTGCCTTTATTCTAAAATAGCATGGCCCGTATTACTGCTGCATCATAGCTCTCAAGTTAATCTGTGAGTTTGTTTGCTAGTATGTATATGATATAGTGACCAGTAATAGCATTGTAATATTAAAAAGAAAATCATAACTGAAAAAAGAGTTCAGAGAGGTGCTGAAAATTTTGTGAATGTGGTGCCTGCAATCAAGTTCTTTGATCAGTACCAGCACATGGCTGCTAGATGCCACATCTTTTTGGTGTCTGGAGCTCTCTTGGAATTTTCCCAGCCGTCTTCATGAATCCTAGTTTTCTGTTTTATGAACACTGCTCTTAATCTCTGACATACCAGAAGAGAGATAAATAATGCACAAATGATTAAAATAAACACTATGTAATTTGAAAGTGTGTTTCACGTTTATCTACTTCCATGTTTGATAAAGTATGTTGTAATGTGAATGTGCTGTGTTTACCCACAGGATGCCCTGAAACCCAGTGCAAAGGCAGTGTTATGTCCCATGGTTCAAATTTGTAGAACATTATTGGACCATCTCACTTTATACCAGTATTGACTTTTACCCTCTTTTCAATTTCTAAGTCTCCCACAATTTAACCATCATAGCTTGATTTCTGCTACTTGCTTGTTGTTAGCTGCTTTGGGTGATGACTGGTTCAGCTTTTCTTGTTTTGATTCTCAATGCTTCTTTGCATTTAGTGCCTGAATCTTCCTCCTTCCAGCCACTGATCCTGGCAGCTGCTACACAAAGACAAGTGTAAGTCCCCAAAGGAGAGGGAACCCCCCCCCATCCACCCACACACACACACACACACACACAATGTAATTACCTCAATTCTTTTCTTTACCTACACAGTTATTTTTCAAACAAAATATTATGCATAATTTTGATTCCTAAAAAAATAGTAAGTTCAAAATGGTAATCTCTGTCAGTTTAGGTTCTCCTAGAAGCAGACACTAAGACAGAACTAGAGGTGCGAGTGATTTATTAGAGGATATACCTGTGAAGGAAGAAGTGGCAAGGGGGCAAGAGTAGGAGTAGAGAGACATAGACCATGAATCCTGTCTGATACCACAGAAGGGAAAGTGGAAAGGAAAGAAGATGAGGCAAGAAGGCCTGAGACTATATTTATATTTCAGGGCTTTATATTGCTCACTAAAGGAGTCATGTATTGGGCAAGAATGGGCATACTATAGTTCCCTGGTTAAGGTCAGTCACTGGCTAGAAGCAGTCCTGGGGGGAGCTTGCCCTCAGGGTAAATGTGGTGAATCCCAAAGCTGTGGCGTCTGGAGACCATCAGCTAACTTCACTCCTTGTAGCTTCCACATATTTTTACATTGCACCATTTATTTATTGAATATTTTGGAAGTATATAAAACATGTGGTTCTAGGCACTAGGGAAGCAGCAGTGAATAAAACAGATGAGGTCTGCTATCCTTACTCTCTGGGTGCTTACACTATGGTGAGGTGAATAGATATTAAACAAATGAATAAATATATTCATTGTATGACAGATGCTGACAAACGATATTAAAAAAAACCATGAAACAGGTTAGTAGGAATGAAGATATAGTTGACTATCTTACATAGGATATCGAGGAAAGCCCTTTTGGATAAAGCTGCATGTGAGCAGAAACATATAAAGATCTATGGAATCATTCACAGAAATATCTGAAGGAAGATCATTCTTGGCAGAGGAAACAATAGTTTCTCAGACCCCTGAGACCATAATATGCAGCGTAAATTGAAGGAACAGTAGACAGACTTCTGTACCTGGAGCCTGGTGACTGACTGAAGAAAAAAATAATGTGAGATAAAGTCAAAGAGGTGGAGGAAGGTGGGGTTGTAGATCATATAGAGTTTTGCAAGTCATGGTAAGGACTCTGGATTTTGCCCTGAGTGAGATGAGAAAACATTGAAAGATTCTGTGCAGAACAATGGTCTGATCAGAGTATGATTTAAAAAGGTTGGTAGAGAGGAGATTAGGTTGTGAGAAGGTAAGATTAGAAAAAGAATGACAGTTTAGATGGCTTTTAAAATAATGCAGAAGGCATAAGATATATAAGGTATTTTTTTTCTGCTGTGACAGGCAAAAGATTGGATGGGTTTTTTTTATTTTTTACTTTTTTGAAAGTAAAACCAGCAGAGTTAGTTATTTGATATGAGTTGTCAGGGAAGGAGAAGAGTCAAGAATGGTTCTCATATTTGGCTTGAGCAACTGGTAGTGTAGAAATTCACATTCTCTGAGATGTGGAAGATTGTAGAAGGAATAGGTTTTAGTCTTCAAAATCAAGAGTTATGTTTCTGATATGTTAAGTTAAAATGTTTACTTACTTTATCACTTCAGTGAATAAGACTACTTTGATATAAAGATACAAATGAAAGCAGTAAGGCATAAAGACAAATTATTTTAAATGGATGTCTTTAACTTAGTATTTTGGTATGATACCAGTATTATCATCACATCCATTTTTGTATTTTTTAGCTATACATAATTAAGAAATTCCTGAATCTCACAAATATATAGGTTTGCTTATATTTCCAGAAATTTGAAGATGGAACTTTTACAGACCTAAACGAACAACAAAAAGAGAATGATGGATGCAATTTTCTTCATCAAAAGATCTTTTCAGCTTCATCATCAGAAAATATGCTAGGGAAAGTTTTTATTTAAAGATATTTTATCCATTCAGTGATATTAACAGATACACTGATAGTTTATTGCCAAATTTGTAATATTTAAATTTTCTTGAGGCATTAGAATTGAAGAGTATCATCAGGAAGTAAGTATCCTTTAATTTTTACTGTTTGCTCCTACTCCTGATTACAATAGAACAGGAATGGATTAAAATTTAAAAGTCTCAATTCATGTGTTCAGTCTTTAGTGAATAATGTAGGTCTAGGTTTATAGTATCTCAAGTGGGATAGTGACTCTGAGTCATTTCTAAGCATCTGGAATTTTAGCTTTAAGGACGCTCCAGTTTACTAGTCACTAGATCATGATGTCCTTCAATATAGGACCGGTAGTTTGTTCCTCTTACTCCAGTACCTACCCCGGGAACTTGTCTACCCAAAATTCAAAGAATAAATTCTTTTAAAATTACCTATTTTTCTTATTTATGAACTTGCACTTATTTTTTATTAGCCACTATTTCATTTCCTGCCAGTTTTGGTAACCTCTCTTAGTTCCTTTATATTGCTTCTTTCCTTAGCAATTTTACACACAGTTTCTTGATCCTTTCACTTTGAAGTTTAATTAAATGTTGTTATCCTCTTTTTCAGATTGTTAACAAAAATATTAAGATCAGGTAGAACAGCATTTAGTCAGGACTCTCCTGAGTGAGCAGCCTCTAGACTGCAGATAGCATGTTCATTTAAGTTACTCTGTTAGTGTTCATTTCAAATTACCTTCAGTGTATTTGGAGTAGAATTTTCATTTTAGACCAAGTTGTTCTAATTATCATGTTAACATATGACTTTAAGCATTTAATTCACATCATAACCTGGCACTTTCTAAGGATTATAATTAAGGACTAAAAATTACCCTGACAGTGTTTGTTGAGTTAGCATCAATATTGGCAAAGTTTAGAGTAGGAAATAGATCCTAATGCATGGGCTAATATAATAATAAAATATATAAAATAGGCAAAACATAAATACATAGATAATTTATAAAGAATGGTGAAGAACATCTTACTGTCATTCTTCTCCAGGGGATATTCCCAATCCAGGGATCGAACTTGCATTTCCAGCATTGGCAGGTGGATTCTTTACCACTAAGCCACCAGGGAAGTCCCTTTTGTGTTACATTTATGTCACCAATAAATGCTTGCATATTTATGAACCACAATGGAAAGAAATATAAATTAGGTCGCTGGTGTTATATTCTTTGCTCAAAAATGTAATATAGTGAAATAAAGATATATGAGTTTTTAAATAATTTATGAAGAACACATAAAATAAATATAATAAATGTTACAACATAGGAAGAAGAATACATCAAGATGAATAACTCACAAATTTATTTGTATTAGGATAATGAAGACTTACTTTTTTTAGACGAGAAGGAAGGAGATTCAGAAGCCAAATTAACATCTTAGTAGCTCTTGAAAAAGATATTTATGAAATTTTAAGAAATATAAAAACAAAAACAAAGAAGAACATTGCATGAAGCAATTTCACGTGTAGTGTAGAAACAAACACATCAACCAACCAACTAAAACTCTAATATACTAAAGGCATCGAGGTATGTGATACAATATGATAACATAAAAATAGAGTTATTTCAGTGATGTTTAGAAAGTAAAATAAAAACACTGTTTAAAGGGTGAAATGGTTTAATGTTACCAGGGTCCTGAAAGAATAAAAAGGCGAGAAACCTGGGTTTGATCCCTGGGTTGGGGAGATCCCCTGGAGGAAGGCGTGGCTACCCACTCCAGTATTCTTGACTGGAGAATCCCCATGGACAGAGGAGCCTGGCCGGCTACAGTCCATGGGGTTGCAAACTGTTGGACGTGACTGAGCGACTAAGCCCAGCACTACACATCTCCCATGTCCTCCCATCTTCTCTGTCACAGAAAATAGAAGATACCAGTAAGAGGACATTGATTTCCAAAATAATCAAGGCATAGAGATTGCTAAAAGCTATCTAGATTTTTTTTAAATGTAAAAAACTATAAGTTGGTAAGACTGATATTAATCTAAAATATAAATATACAGTAGATTATTAAAGAGATTGTCAACATTTAAACATATAGGAAGTAATCCCAAGGATGTAAGATATAATCAATAAGAATAATGAAAGTGAAAGTAAATATATTTGTTGACTTTAAAATATTTTCTATATCAAGGAATATTGACTGGACAAGTAAGGTTGATTTCAAAGATTAATGCAATTTTTAAAATTAAGGTATATTAGTTATAAGATAGTAAAATAGGTACATTCATAATTAATTGAAATATATTGTTGGTATAAGAAAATAACATTTTAATAATACCGAGAAGATTTCTCACATAACATAAAAATATGGGAGAGGTAAAAGTAGTATATAAAGGTTAAAATTTTTCCATTTGTAGAAGCACTGCAAATTTAGCTAATAATCCTTAAAGAGTTTCAATGTACTAGGTGATCTGTTATTGTATAACAAATTACCTCAAAATTTAGGTCCTTAAAATAACATTTATTATCTCACAATTTCTGTGACTTAGGAATCTGCACATGGTTTAGCTTGACATTTCTGCTTTAAGTTCTCTCATGAGACTATACTTAAGATATTGGCCAGGACTCTGGCTTTCAGGTGAAAACTTAGATAGTTGTAGAATTGCTCGCAAACTACTTCAGATAGCCTTTGGAAGGCCTCAGTTTGACCAGAGACATTAGCTCACTGTCATATGGTCCTCTTCACAGGGTTACTCACAACATGGCAGCTTACTTCCCCCAGAATGAGAAAAAGAGCAGGGATGAAAGCTACAGTCCTTTTGTAACCTAAATTTGGAAGTTATATCTCATCATATTTGCCAATGTGTCACCCAGTCACTCAATGCAATCCATACTGAAGAGGTAGAAGATTCACAAGGATACAAGGACAAAAATATGAGAAAGTTAGAGTCATTGGAGGTGATCTGGGAGGTTGCCTACTGATCTTCAATTGTTCACATCTCCCCCACATGCAAAATGCACCCATTCCCTCTGAAGTTTCACAAAAGACTTACTTTGTTACATCATCTCAAAATCCAAGATCTTATCACGTAAATTAAGTTCTGGCATGGATGACCCTTTGGGGTGTAGTTCTTTAAATCCAGATATTGCTGTACAGTCTTTCTCATTTTATAAACCTGTGAAACTAAAGCAATAAGCCATCTGCCCCACACATCCAACATAAAATGGTGATGCGATCTTGAGATAAATGCTACAGATGCTCCTGTTAAAATGGGGGAAAGTGGGAGCCATTCACTGTTCTATAGAAATTCTGAAATCCACCTGGAAAGTGTTAGGCATTCCTTTATGATGTCTATAGCTCTCACCTCCACCCTCTGAACTCTATCTTATGCAATGAAGGAGCTGGTTAAGCTGTATCTGTGAGGTTGTTGGTCTTTATATTAGATGTTGGTGGAGCTGAAAGTCCACAGGTCAGGTTTTCAAGTAAAGAAAGTGGGTGCAAAATGTAGAGAGTGAGAATAAGTTGGAGCTCACAAGCACAAGTGTGAGACAATCAGGACAGACCAGAACTATGTCTGTTGTTGTTTCCTCTGAGCTTGGTAAAGTGAATATCCTGCTAAAGCTGGGGCTCTTTGTCATTGAGATAAATGTGCACACCCGAGTCAGGAGTTGGAGAAGCTAAAGAATTGTAGGAAAATAAATATTAGTTGTTTTTATCCACCAAGGGCATAGTAATTTGTCATAGCAGCCTCTGAAATCTAATACAAAAGCCAAGGTCCCTAATAGCACCCTATCAAATTATGCCATATCTCTGTTTGTCTTGCTCAGTCTTGCCTTATTTAATATACTTTTCAATGACATTAATGAGGATAAGAATTAAGTTTTTGACTGATGAAAGCTTAGTTTCTCCTTAATTTTAGATACTAGGAGCAATCTCAACTATGATTATCCACTAGCACCATCAATTTTTTTATGTACTAGAACTACTAGCAGATGTACTATTAAACTTATATACAAACAACTTGATTCGTGCTGTCTATTACAGAACTTTAATCACACATTGATGATGATATTCTGTTCTTATGTACAAGATTCAACTGAAAAATGCAATATGAAAAAGGCATGACCTAATAAAAAGGGTAAAATTATTCAATTTTTTTAATGTACTCAAGCTAAGTATGAGTCATCATTTTGACTGAATTAAATAACAGTGGTCATGGTAAGGGAATGAGGCTTAGATTTAAGTAAGTACCTGGAATGATATTTTCTACCCAGGGCATCTCATATCCAGGAGTAGGGCCTTTGGAGAAATCAAATGAATAATTACAAAGTCTCATGGTGGCCACCAAATTGGGAAAGCAAAAAGATAACCTTGAGAGATATTTCATCTAGGCCATTCCTGTATCATTTATGCACCCTAGAGCCAATGCATGAATAAATACTGGAAAATCATACATTTTTTTTTGAAACTCCATACTGACTACTCCCTTAAATTAATATAAATTTTACTCATCTAGGATATAATGTAATTATATTTTTCCATTTTCCTTACTGCCATAATATTCTTGCCCTGATTCCCTGAGATTGCAGGAATAAAATAATAAGGAGAGAGTTAGGAGGCTAATAGCATTATCTTCTTCTGCCTCAAAGCCCTTGATAATTACATAGGTGAGATCCTAACTACTTATTATATTTGGTTCTTCCTAATTTCATCCATTCTTTGGAACTGAGGTTTGGGAGGAAGAGGTGATCAATTCTCTACTTTCATGTTTTGATTTCTTATTCTAAGGAAAACAGATTCTTAGTTGATCAAGTCACATGTGCACTTCTTTGATTGCTATATTTTAAGGAGGACATTATCAAATTGAAATACCAAGAGGAAAATAGAATTTTTAGGTACTGAAAAATCAGGTTTTATGAGGATTGATGGATGATTTGGGAGGTATTTGGCCTGCATACTAGGAAAACTAAGGCTGTTCAACTGTATATTATGTATAAGGGCTATCACGTGAAAAGGGATTTATTCTGTGTAACTGTAGGTTTCAGAACTATGTAGCAATAAATAGAATTTTAAAAGAATCAGACCAGTTTAATACAATACAGACATTTATAATTGTCCAAAAAAATCAAGCATGTTGGAGAGTAGTGACTTTCCTGATGCTAGAAGTATTTAAGAAAGATCAGATTGTCTTTTACGTTTGTTATAAAGCAGGTTAATGCACTTTATAAAATATATGAGCTGGTTACATCTAAGGCAGGAATTTTAAACCTAGAATATATGCTCTGCAAGAGATCTTCACATTTTCCTTAAACAACCTATGGTTACGAAAATTTTAAGTGTATTTCGTTGTGCATTTTTCTAAAGAGAAGGCTTACAGCATTAATCAGATGCTCAAAAGAGTTTTGACTCTTGAAAAGGTTAGAAATCCCTGCTGTAAGTGCCTTGCAACTCTACAGTTCTAACATTCTGTTCAAAGTAATAATGTGCCTTTAAATATGTATCTCTATGGTAATTATTTTTCTTTTGTCTTTTATATGTTTAGAAAAATTCTAGCTTCTTCCACCCACATTGTTGTCAATTTGTTCTTTTTTTTTTTGGCCTCTGACCAGTGTTTATTTTGGTGTTGATTGGTTTATTTGTGATAGTAAAGTATATGACTTCCACTTATAATTACTTTAAGAACATACTTTGTTTACTTTTGAGGTTATGAAGCATCTGTTGTATCAGAAATATGAGTTTACATAATATATTCAGTGTCTTTGGAGCTTTGAAATTGTTAAATAAAAATATTAATAACTGTCACTGTGGGCAAAGTCAGGGGAAATAGATTTCTAAACTATTAAATACAGCTGAGAGACTCTTAAAAATAGCACTTGAAATGAGTTCGAATGAATTGAAAGATCTTTTTATGAATTTATATATGGAAAAAAATGTGTCTCTGAGGACAGAATTGTTCCCTAAGTACACAATATCAAGAACTTTAGTGCACTTTGTCCTTCTTTATAATTATTGCTGGGAGTTGAAGGGCTCTGTTCTCTGTTAGCCACTGGGGAAATCAGAGGAAAATGACCTTTAAATAAATAATTATAAACTAGGTTTCACTGCAATCTTCAATCGCTTCTCTCCCTTTGAATACACTTTTAATATTTTTTTTCTGATTATTCCGAAGAGTAGATTTTGAATAAATTTGGGCTTTGAAGTATTTTAGAAAGATTTCCATCTAGATTCCGCAAATCTGTTAAAGAGAGAGGAATATAAACTGATGCAGCAGCTTAAGTACATCTGGAATAACCAAGAAAGAAACACATTAAAGTTAATTAGAACCAAAAAAAAAAAAAAAAGCAGCTTTTATCTCATACTTATATGGATGAAAAGATGATTCTAAATTATAACTTTTCTATAGCTAAATTGGCCAAATGCATATCCAGGGAGATACAGTTTTTCAGCCTTAGATTTCGAGACCACTCAGCTAGTTATCTACTTCCATCAAGATAAGCAGGTACACTGGGACTTATAGCTAACTGTGGATTGTTGCTTCTTTCCTCTTTCATCAGAAATGAGAACATCTGTAATCATCACAACAGGATGCTGACCTGTGCCTGTTGGATGGTATCCAGCAAAGATCTCTAGTGGGCTAAGTTTGGGTAGCCCCGCATGAGGAGAATAGACAATTACTGAGGAATGGCTGAGAGGAAGTAAATTCTGAGTCTATAAAATAAAAATAACCTACACTGTAAAATAAACTAGAAGATGTGATATAAATTTGACAAAGAAATGAGATATCCTTAAGGATAAACTTAAAGATGTATTTCATAAAAAGTAAACTTAAGAACTTCAGAAAAAAATGTATCATAATTTGCATTATTGTTACACAAAAATGTACCAAGTAAAAATACATTACACTCATCTCATGCATCCAACCTGGGCTGGTGATCTGTTTCACCCTAGATAATATACATGTTTCGATGCTGTTCTCTCGAAACATCCCACCCTCGCCTTCTCCCACAGAGTCCAAAAGTCTGTTCTGTACATCTGTGTCTCTTTATCTGTTTTGCATATAAGGTTATCATTACCATCTTTCTAAATTCCATATATATGCCTGGTGCACTGGGAAGACCCAGAGGGATTGGGTAGAGAGGGAAGTGGGAGGGGGGATCAGGATGGGGAATACATGTAAATCCATGGCTGATTCATGTCAATGTATGACAAAAACCACTACAATATTGCAAAGTAATTAGCCTCCAACTAATAAAAATAAATGAAAAAAAGAAAACATTACAATCGAATTGGAGCTTAGTGTCCAGCCCCAAGGAAGTGCTTTTTAAGAGGAGATAGAAGAATGTGGGAGAGGGCTTAGTTTATATTTCATGATGAAGATAAAATGATAAACATTAAATGACTGCATTTGTGTTTAAGTATGGACACTATTATTGTGTGATAGGAAGTGGAAGGGAAGGCAAATCCAAGAAAAGAGATATAAAGAAGAGAAAGCAAATTATGAAAGAGAAGGATATTTAGAAACACTTTTAAAAATGAAAAAAGAAGACAGAGGAAAGAGGAGATGAATGAGTGAGGCAGAAGAGACGTGAACAAAAAGAATGAAGACATTTTATGTTTTGGTGCCTGGTTTGGATTTTACCAACAGACATTTCTCATCTTGCATCTGCAGTCCTAATTTTCTTATTAGATTATCTGCTGTAGAGTCACCTCTTCCTTTGGCAAAAAAAGAGGCAACAATGACTTTTTCAAGGATAGCCCTCACTAGGTTTCCACACTGCTCTCAAATTATAACCATAAACTGTAATTCACGTGAGATAAATGTGTATTTATTTTAAAGTTCCAACAGACAAAACCTACAAAAAGAAAAATATATATTTCTCAACAAAAATAGGGATCACTTTTAACTGCTTATAGAATTTAACTGCTAACCCTAATTTGACTGCTTATAGAATTGGTGCTGTGCTCAGTATACAGAAGAAATAAGCAGGATATAATGAAGCCTTCTAGATAATAGTTTAGTATTTCCAACATCTCTTTCAGTTTAACCCTAAATTATTGTGGCAGTCAATAATATGAACTCAAATAGAAGTTAACCCTTTAAAATGCCCACTCATATTATTATTTTTTTCAACTTTAAATGGAAATTTTTAAAGAGGTAATTTTAAATTTACATGAAATTATAAGAAATAATAAAAAGATTCATGTACCATTTATCCAGTTTCCCCTGTTAGTAACATTTTGCAAAGACTATAGTACAATATTACAATATTGTCGGCATTGATGCAATCCTTTCAGCTTATTTAGGTTTCATCAGTTTTACTTGTATGTGTCTGTGTGTGTGTATGTGCACTTGCTCTTGTGTGTGTAGAAGTTTGTGTGTGGTTAGCTTTATACAGTTTTATTATATATGTATTTTTTGTATCTGTCTCTACATTCAAGATGCTAAACAGTTACATCACCATAAAAATTATTTGTATTGACTTTTGATAGCTATAAATCTCCTTCCCACTGACTATACTCCCTTGCCAGAAGCCACTAATCTATTCTGTTTCCAAAAATTTCTCATTATTTTCTGTTAATATCCCAGTCATATTTTTTTTACAGCAAAGGAGAAATTGAGGGCATATATAGATAAAGAAACTCTTCCCCTTTAGAAGTCTGGCCAAAAGAAGGAAATACTATGAGTTTTGTGAATTAATAATTTTTATCCAGGTTGCCATAAATAATATTTGACTTTACTATATATGTAAAATAATTAAGTGGACTCTGATACAAAACTAGCACTTGCTAAATCCTCTTTACTCCTATTATCTTATTATTAATATTATTGTGATGAATTATAAATTTATATCTAATTTATATCTTATATAAATATATATCTTATATAAACTATATGTAATTTATATCTAATGTATTCTTGTATTCCCTTGAACACATTACTACATCACTGTGCCTTTGATTTCTCTGGAGTATCTGTCACTATTCAATGGTATAATATTTGTTCTCAAAAGACCTAATTTTTGCTTTCCCTGGTGTGATTCCGTCCTGCGCGGCTGCTCTTTCGAATAGTAGTCGTTTAATTCCGTCCGGCTTCTCTCCCACATAAGTGCGTGCCGCCAACCCATGGAGGATTCAATGGACATGGACATGAGCCCCTTGAGGCCCCAGAACTATCTTTTCAGTTGTGAACTAAAGGCTGACAGAGATTATCACTTCAAGGTGGATAATGATGAAAATGAGCACCAGTTATCTTTAAGAATGGTCAGTTTAGGGGCTGGAGCAAAGGATGAGTTACACATTGTTGAAGCAGAGGCAATGAATTATGAAGGCAGTCCAATTAAAGTAACACTGGCAACTTTGAAAATGTCTGTACAGCCAACGGTTTCTCTTGGGGGCTTTGAAATTACACCACCTGTGGTCTTAAGGTTGAAGTGTGGTTCAGGGCCTGTGCATATCAGTGGGCAGCACTTAGTAGCTGTGGAGGAAGATGCAGAGTCAGAAGATGAAGAGGAGGAGGATGTGAAACTCCTAAGTATATCTGGAAAGCGGTCTGCTCCTGGAAGTGGTAGCAAGGTTCCCCAGAAAAAAGTAAAGCTTGCTGCTGATGAAGATGACGATGATGATGAAGATGACGACGATGATGATGAAGACGATGATGATGATGACGATTTTGATGAGGAAGTTGAAGAAAAAGCTCCAGTAAAGAAATCTGTACGAGATACTCCAGCCAAAAATGCACAAAAATCGAACCAAAATGGAAAAGACTCAAAACCATCAACACCAAGATCAAAAGGTCAAGAATCCTTCAAAAAACAGGAAAAAACACCTAAAACACCGAAAGGACCTAGCTCTGTAGAAGACATTAAAGCAAAGATGCAAGCAAGTATAGAAAAAGGTGGTTCCCTTCCCAAAGTGGAAGCCAAGTTTATCAATTATGTGAAGAATTGTTTCCGGATGACTGACCAGGAGGCTATTCAAGATCTCTGGCAGTGGAGGAAGTCTCTTTAAGAAAATAGTTTAAACAGTTTGTTAAAAATTTTCCGTCTTATTTCATTTCTGTAACAGTTGATATCTGGCTGTCCTTTTTATAATGCAGAGTGAGAACTTTCCCTACCGTGTCTGATAAATGTTGTCTGCGTTCCATTACCAAGAATGTGTTGTCCAAAATGCCTGTTTAGTTTTTAAAGATGGAACTCCACCCTTTGCTTGGTTTTAAGTATGTATGGAATGTTATGATAGGAATAGTAGTAGTGGTGGTCAGACAGATGGAAATGGTGGGGAGACAAAAATATACATGTGAAATAAACTCAGTATTTTAATAAAGTAAAAAAAAAACAAAACCTAATTTTTACAAATCCCCTCTGAACCCTATTCATTTTCAATATGGTGGATAACACCGGAGTCCAGATCCATTCCTCAGGATTGATTCACTCATTCTTCCAGCTGCTCAGACTGTTGGCCGCTGACAGCCTTCTGTGTCCTTTTCAAGACTTGACCTTCTGCTACAGTATGCTGTTTTATTGTTGGTCATATACCCACCCTTCTGGGGGCAAACCACATACAACTACTGATCAATGCAGGAGTGGAGGTATAAAGTCAAGGTTCCCTCTTTCTCATTTCAGCCAATTCTCAAGGACATTCCAGCATCAGAGCTCACCCATGGAACTGGCTGAGGCTTGTCTTGAGACTGTCAGAATCCTTCCCTATCTTCTTTTAGTTTCAGAGGTTACCCTCCAGTAAACTTACTGTACTCAAATATCAGTTCAAGAGTTTACCTCTCAAGAACCCAACCTATAAAAACCATTCTCTACCACCCTTTTAGTGTTTTTCCTCTGTGTTTTCAAATATTCGTATGAAAACTTTTATAGGATTTGGATTTTATCAAAAGTAATATTACCCTTCAAGTATTAAACAAGTTATATTTACTTCGTATTCAACACTCTTGTCAAAATAGTAATTCAATCAATAAACACATATTAACTGAGAAATTAGTATGCACCATGACTTTACAAAATTCTGGGGATACAATGATGATAAACACCAGAGACATAGACATTTTTAGAAGTAAAATGTTCATATAAGCTTGTGTTTTCTGTGTTGTCTCTTTTAACCTGGTTAGCTTAAACTACAATTCCTCTGTTTTTTCCTCTGCCAAGAAGGAAGATTCCCTGTATCCATAAAGGCAAAATCAGCATTGCTTCAAGTAAAACAAGGCAATGAAGACTTATCATACTAGAAAGTGATAAAGAAACTTTTTCATTAATTTGCAGACTTTGTCAGCTAACATGTTTCATACTTGATACCCTTGAATTGTTAACTGCATCCCTGTGTCAAACCTCTCCAGAAATGAGTGGTCCACCTGCTCTTTACGTGTGTCCCTTCTGCATCTTTCTTCTGTCTCCCATATACTTTTAGCATGGAACTGATTAATATCAGAAAACCCTTAACTGTAATATTGATCTGAAAATAGGAAAAAACTCTTAAAATTGAGCATAATGTATCCATGTTGGTTACAGTGGATTTTTTGGATCCAAGTATGGACCTAGTTATACATAAAGAGGAGAACAATAGGGCAATTACAAGAGGTATCCATCAATAAGGGGTGCCAGAGAACAACATCCCTGGAATCTTACAAATAGAAAGCCATGTATTTATCATTATTCTTCCCAGGGAGAATATTGTATTTGGTTGAAAAGAAAATAATTGGAAAAGGAGAAAAAGTGCTTGGGATGGGACTCGGGGCAGGGGTGGTGGGAAAGATACTCACATACCAGTGTGTAGTCACTAATGTGACTTCCTAGGAAGTCAGGTGTGATCCACTGCATTCATTCATTCTGTTGAGCAGAATCTGCAAATTTGGGGGCTAGGGACAAATTTATTTTTCTGCTAGTTTTCCCTGTCAACCTTTTTCCATAAACCATTCGGGCTCACTTATGACAAAATGAATAGATAATAAAGGATAATGGCTTGAAGGGACAACATATCTTGGCCTTATTTTGCTTGGGACAAGCAGGTAGTAGCAACTGCTTTTACATATGAAACATCTGTATTGACCAGAGGGCAGGAGATTATGTTTCAGTTTACTTTGGTGTCCTTCAGAATCAGAAGCTGTGTTTGAGGAAAACAGCATCAATTCCCCTACAACAACTTCCAATAGAGTGAGAATGATAGAGAGAGGTTAGAATATGGAAAAAACAACCAGCTTCATACATGCTGCATGTAATAACCCCCTATCTTTCTAAAGGAAAGCTATGGTGACTATTTCACGCATAAGCCATTGTGGGTTTGAATAACATACTTGTCTCAGGAGGAAAAGTCAGCATAGCTTATATATATATATAAAATTTACCCTCAAATGTTAAATGAAATTTTGAAATAATGAAATACTTAAATTTCATAAAATGCCTGAAAATGTTTATTATTCACTTAAGACTGAACACTTAGTGAAATAATCAGTGCTTAATTTTTTAGGTGACATTGAAATATTTGAGTATTGTTGGCCTTATTTCTTCCCTCTTTGCTCAGCATCCATGTGGTAAAACTGACGTTGAAGAATTGTTTTATTTTTAATTATGTAGTATATACCTTTATATTCAGAGAGTAACCTCTGAAACTAAAAGAAGATAGGGAAGGATTCTGACAGTCTCAAGACAAGTCTAAGCCAGTTCCATGGGTGAGCTCTGATGCTGGAATGTCCTTGAGAATTGGCTGAAATTAAAAGAGGGAACCTTGACTTTGTACCTCCACTCCTGCATTGATCAGTAGTTGTATGTGGTTTGCCCCCAGAAGAGTGGGTATATGACCTACAATAAAAATTACATATAAATGATAATTTATGAAATATAGCTTTTAAAAAATTATCATTATTATGATTCAAAATACAGAATATACTAAACTGCAGACTTTTAACTTGTGGAGAAGGCTATGTCCCAACACAAAATATAACCTTTTATAACCATTAATAACAAATGGGAATAGTGGTTTTCTATAGACAGTCTCCGTGGACTTTGGAAATACAGGACCTCTGAATAGCATTTTGGAATATATCCTCGCTGTAATCTTCCTCTCATTATGATGGATCTGCCCGCCTTGTTCATCATTTAGTATTATATTGTTTAACTGGCTGAATTCAAGAAAAGAATACAAATTTCTATAATTAAAATAAATTTAAGTGGACAATAGGGAACAAGTTAATTTTAAACTATTCTGTGTATAACTGACTGGATTTTGAAAAGCTTCGTGAATGTTTTCTAAATTTTCTTAGTGTCCTGGGTGAACTTGATAAGCAACTATTATTAAGGCTAATAATGATAGCGTATTCAAGTTGGCAACCAGCAGAGCCAGAGTTATCAGGCTTGATTTCAGAGCTCTCAGAGACCTGAGACTTGGGTCAGGTGGGAGGTCCTTACAACTTCCACTGTCTATAGACGAGCTATCTCTCTTTTCTCATATTTAACTCCTGGTGCAAAGGGCAAGCAGAACGGCTCTTTTCTAGGTCTCCTAATCTTAGTCAATCAAACAGTTTTCATTATTTGATTTGGGTGCCTGTATTCAATAAAGGTTGGAGAGACTACTCTCTTTGATCTTCAGGATTGTTTACTTTCAAATGGAAATTATATTTCCAAAGTCAGTAACTTAGATACATCAACTTAGAGATGGAAGAACCTTAGAGATCACCATGAGAGGATGATCTTAAAGCAACTGCTTTTCCTATTTAATATCATATTTTCAAACTATAAACATATCAGTGAAAGTTTAGACACAGAAAAGCCTTTCTCAGCATCAGCATCATGAGGAAACTCATCCAATGTATTTTGTGGGCTTTTTAATACTAATGTATTTTTCTTCCAAAGGCCTAAAAATGAACTTTATCAATGTGTTTCTTCTTAACTAAATCCTCGAGTGATGCTATATGAAACAGGGAGAATAAAATATAACCAATTTCATAATGATACACCACTCCAGACATGATTGGATTACATAGAAAGGCATCGCAGTGAAAACCTATAACATGGTGATTGATAAGTGGTCTATATAGAAATACAAAGATTTAATTAAGAATTTTACAGAATAAGTGTGTGTTATATCTTTTAGATAGAATTTCCCTCCCATAATATATTCACCTTAGCTTTTCCCTTTTATAGTCAAGTATTTTCTGCCTTCCACCCTCAGTGAAGCATTTCCTTAATAATTATCAGAACTAACATTGTCAAGTTTCTACGCCTCATCTTCTCAACATTACATCTCCCAAACTCTTTATTTATGCTCTTACCACTTAGATATTAGTTAATATAAATGTGTTCCTTTAACTTTTTACTGATCCAATATTTTCTAAATTATTCTAATAATAATTAGAAACATTTCTGGATTTGGAGTGAAAATATCCATGCTAAACTCTATCTCAGCTAGCATTTGAAATAAAATTGTTAATTCACATTTACTTAGAGTTTTAATATTCTCATTTATAAAATAGAGATGGCATCTACCTTATAATTTTGTTATATAAAACATGAACTCATATAACAAATAATTTGTGCAGTAAACATACACTACAGTGATAAACACAGAAACACGTAAAATCCAAGTATGTCTAATAACCAGTGAGTAATTATAAAATCAAAACTTTATTCTTTTGCCCTACTAAAGCTATCATTAATTTTATGATATCATCTACCATTAGAGGTGTCATGGATTCTAGGAATTATATATGTAGCTGAGAAAATGCTATTTAGTCACAACTTACACAGACATGTTTGCTTCCTAAGATCTCAGCATGGTATTCTTAGATGTGTGGCCATTTGTTAAAGAAAATACATTGATAGACTACAATCACATGATAGAGAAAATCTTTGGGGCACCCTCTGGAAGGTCAGAAAGAAACTAAATAGCTCTGTATGACAAAGTATCAATTCTGAGGTGCCAAAATTGTTCAGGAAGAAGATGAAATGGGCTTTAAGATGTGGGAGGATACCCTACACAAAAGTGAGATAGTAAGGAGAGATTAAGGATCAAGAAGGCAAGAAAATGAAGCTAGTGGGTGAGGAAAGCAGGTGTAAAATATCTAAGGATCCTCAAAAAGGATATAGACACTGGATTTTATTCTACATGAAATATGACTCATTTTATTTCATCCTTAAAGGTCAAGGTGACTCAAGCAGGCTAGGAGGTACAGAGCATCTTAGTAGTAGACAGCTGTGTCACATTGGACTCTATTAGTCAGTAGGTTAATCATTTTATTCCATTTCTACAGCACCATATTGAAATGGATGCTAAGACATAGTACCATATAAAGATAAACGTTTACATTAAAAATTAAGTGGTCATCTATATGTAGGAAAATGCATAACCATTCAGATAGGTAAATCAGTAATGTCTAATACTAAAAGTGGCCAGTAAATCATTGGAGAATGGGAAGCCTTCACCACTTTGACTAAAGGTCTTACTCTTAAATATTTGAATTAATATATAATCAATTTTCTGCTTTAGAGAAGATTAATGATGGAGTACATTATAAGTAACATATAATAATAAAAATGAGTGATCTAAATAAACATTTAGTAGATGAGATTTGTTTCCTATGATCTTAAAGTGAAAAATGAAAATTTTTTAGATATGGAGAAAGGTCATATTTTCATGAAGTTATTGTTTCTTACTTTGACAACTCTTTATAATTTTTTTCCTTTAATGATAGCAGTATGTTTCATAAAATCATACTTAATAAAAGTTAACAAATAATATTTAATATCAATATTTAAAAAGTGAGCTTTAGAGTGAAAACATTGAAACACATTTTTTCTCATACATCAAGAATGGTGTTTTTATTTCATAGTATTAAAAAAATTATTTGATTTGCCTAATGCATAGTAACTGTCTTTTTGTTTAGATGCAAACTGCAAGTATTAAATTGATTTTGATATTACAGTTCTCCTTTGTGTATTTAGAATATTTAATTCTAAAAGCATTAGTCCTTGAAATTGGCAAACTCAAAATTACATTTTTCCCAAATATATTGTTTATGTTAAATAAAAAATTTAAATGTTTTTCATTTTTCATACAAATCTCAAAATCCTTTCCAATTAGTGGTTTACAACATACTTAGGAAAACTAAGCAAATGTAGACGTTGCCTTCTGCATTTAGAGATGAAAAGTTGGAGCTTAGAGAGATTAAGAAATTTTTCAAATGTGTGCTTCTCAAATTTCACTGGATTTATGTCACAGAAACCTGGATTCCTACCATTGTTTCTCATTAGTTTGCAATGATTAGTAATTCTTAGTCTAATTACCTATAGCCCCTGTTTTCACACCCTTCCAATTTCATAGGATTCCTAGAAGCTCCTATTTTCCACCAGCAGATTCTAAGTAATACAGGAAATGGTAATGATGTAGATCTTCTACATCAATATAGGTTTGTGACATTCAGTGCTATTTCTATCTTGAATTGACAATGTTATTTTCTCCTAAATATTAGGCTTGCAATTAGAATCTGCTGCCCCTGGTGAGTCTGTATGCATATTATACTAGGGCAAATGTGAAAATAAACTATTTCCACACATTTTATACCCAAAGATAACACTTTGAAAAAATAGTGAACTCTGGGGACGACAGAGGATGAGATGGTTGGATGGCATCACCGACTGGATGAACATAAGTTTGACTAAACTCCGGGAGTTGGTGATGGATAGGGAGGCCTGGCGTTCCGCGATTCATGGGGTTGCAAAGAGTCGGACACGACTGAGTGACTGAACTGAACTGAACTGAACATCTATTAGAATTACTTTAATCCTGAAAGCAGAATGTAGTGTTTGTTAGAGCTATACCCTCATTTTAGTTACTGACTTTATTTGACATTTGTGAGAGGGTCCAGTTTATTCATTTTGATTGTATCAGCCACATCTGGGGCTTCCCTGGTGGCTCAGTGATAATAAGGAGATAATAAAGGAGATAATAAAGGAGACCCAGGAGATGTGGATTTGATCCCTGGGTTGGGAAGATCCTCCAGAGGAGGAATGGCAACCCACTCCAGTATTCTTGCCTGGAGAATCCCCATGGACGGAGGAGCCTGGTGGACTCCTAGTTCATGGAGTTACAAAGAGTCGGACACAACTGAGCAAGCATATGCATGCACAGCTGCATTTAGAGTATCTCCTTAAGTAGGATTTTATTCCATTTATATGCTGTCATTTGAGCAACGTGCTATGCCAAAAACGTAAACTTCTCATTATCATTACTACTATTGTTATTCCCATTTGAGAGACTTTTAAAACTGAGTTTTGGGGATATTGAGTGACTTGACTTGTTGAAGAACACACAACTATGTACATATTAAAATAAAAGCTCAGATCCTGCTATTAAAAATACGGGATCTTTCTACCATAATATCCAGCCAAAGCAAGATGTGATAGAATTTCAAGCAGCAACTCAAAATATTTACAAACGTTTACTGTTTGTCAAATGCTGTGTAAGTTTCCAAGTGTACAAAAATTAGTAAAACCCCATGCCTTCCTTCAAGATGTTTATTATCTAGTAAGAAAGACAGAATACTCAATAGATCACAATGTTAACTATATAAAAACTAGTGTAGAATGAAGAAAAAGACTCTGACAATAGTTATATAAATGTTGTTTGTAGTATAGCCTTTGGAGTCCTAAGTCTGAACCCTTACTGTGTGATTTTGGACACAGTTTAAACTCCATCTTCATTCCCCAGGTTTTATATCCAGTAAATCAAGAGAACCCTGCATTATAGTTAAGGTAAGTATTAGCAAGGTGATTGATACATGGTACATACTCAATAAAAGTTACTTTAACAAAAGTTGGGATATGAGGAGAGGGGGAATATTTGATCATTTTATGTCTACCTACATATTTGAGCAAATAGAGTGAGGGGACATGTATAGTTAGACACTGGAAAGATGTTATGTTAAGATGTAGAAAGAACAAGAATCCATATTACCATGGTTATAAGAACTGTTATGGGAAATAGGGGAACAAGGGGAACATGGACTAGGGGAGGAAGATAAATCTCGACAGATAGTTTGGGATTAGCTGCCTAATTAAAATAAATAAGATGGAGGAGTTGAGGCTATCTCTAAGATTTCCATTTTGTCCATGTATATAGATACTGATAACATCCCTGTATTTCATCAAGTGTGGATACTATATATTTCAAGTCATAACAGTAATTTAGTAACACCTTTTCTGGGAAGTGAAAGTACATATTGCATTATTCTATTCTCCAAAAATCACTTATATTTACAAATGTAATTATATGTACAAACACACACACACACACACACACACATATATTCTCTTTTTTAAGTATCTAACAGTATGAAGAGAAGCTGGTTGTTTTTCAGCTTGATACATTTTTGAGCGAAAAAATCATCATAGTAAAGCACATTAATTGAGTGATTAACATGTGTCAGAAATTGTCACAAGGCCCTTATCTCTTAAAACTTTGAAACAGCCTTACAAGTAGTATATGCTCATTTACATACGAGAAAATTTAGAAAACATTACCAAGATTATTTTATAATCTAACATTGATTTTTGTCTTGTCTCCAGACCTAGACAGTCCTTAGAAGAATTTAACAGAACTAAAAAAGTGAAAGCATTATGATTGTTTTCTATAAGACTCAAACAGGGAATAGAAGTCATGGTATTATTTTACAGCCATATGTTTAATAAAGAGGCCATTTTATTAGAAGGGACACTAATTAGCAATATTGTTTCACTTTCTTTTCTTATCCCATTGAAATATCAATGAAAACCAGAGACAAATGCTATATTAGTTATCTTATGATCTCTAGAAGAATCACCAGTACAAATGAACAAAACTAAGAAAGCAGACATGGATGATGTAGGAAGCAGTTTTCCCTTATGTTGACTACATATCTCTTCACCCAAGTATTAGAGTCTGGAATCCCTCATAGCTCAGTTGGTAAAGAATCCGCCTGCAATGCAGGAGACGTGGGGTCAATCCCTGGGATGGGAAGATCCCCTGGAGAAAGGAAAGGCTATCCACTCCAGTATTCTGGCCTGGAGAATTTCACTTTCTAACTAGAAACACAAACACCATCACAATAACTCTTTCTAAAGTCTCTCCATTCGTATCTTTGACTTGCATCCATAATCAGTCAGTCTTTCCATGTCAGCATTTTTGTTAGCTTTAGTGTGGCATAATTGATATATAAACCACTGAAGATATTTAATGTATACAGTTTTATGAGTCTGAGCATATCATACACCTGAGCACACACACACATGATACTGTCGCTGCAATCAAGGTAGTAAATATATCCACCTCCAAAATTGCCTTGTGTCTTTTATTTTGCAGTAAGAATACTTAACATGAGATTTACCCTCTTAGGCTTTTAAGGGCAGAACACCATATCATTAACTATAGGCCCTGTGTTGTACAATAGTTCTCTAACACTTATTCACCTTGCATAATTTTATACCCATTGAAGACCAGCTCCCAATTTTCATCTTTCCCCAACCCCTGGAAACCACCATCCTATTTTCTAATATAAGTCTGACTATTTTAGATATCTCATATAGGTAGAATTATGCAGTGTTTGTCTTTCTATGACTGACTTATTTCATTTAACTTAATGCCATTCAAGTCTATCCATTTTGTCACAGATGGTATGATTTCCTTCTTTTTTAAAGCTGAATATTATTCCATTGTATGTATATATATATACATTTGGGAGCTAATAATAGTAATATAATTAGGTCAGAAGTTAAATGGACAGGCTAATTTCATATCTGAATCTTGAATATAAAATAATCAATACATTAAGATAGAGACAGAAGATAGAATGGCCTAATAATTTTAAATTAATTTTTTATTTTTGTAGTACACTTATTTATTTTCCAAATTTTGTAGAGTGGGATACTATTGACATTTTATATCAAGAGGGTGATATAATCTGATATATGTTGTAAAAATAATTCTGGTTACTGTTTTGAGAATATATTTAGACAGAGGTACTGGCCATTCAGGAGGGAGGTGATGGTGACTTAGAAATGCAATTTATCTAATCAGGTGATAGAGTTGGTATGTTGGGAATGAGGAAGGATGACTCCTAGGGTTTGGTCTTGCCTGGCTGGGAACCATCTACTGAGATGAAAATGACTGAAAAAGAAAACATTTATAAAGGAATACCAAGCATTCATTTGGGGATATAAGTTAAACATTTTTCTGGTTCATCTCTGTGGATGTCTCAATGACACAGATGGATATATTAGTCTGAAGTTAAAATAGAAAGAGAAGAGAGGTGAAGGAGTCTGTTTAAGAGAGAGACATGTGGGATTTATTGGCATATTAAAAGCAGCTAAACCTATGGAATATGTAGAATGAAAGATAAGAAAGACAATTTCTGAGAACTGATCTCTGAAATTTAGAGAAAAGGTAGAGGAAGGGAGCCAGCAAAGAAAATCAAGAAATCAAAGAGGAATCGAAGAGGTAAGAGCAAAGCCATACCAAGACTACAATAAAATTATGTTAAGAAGGATAAAGTGAATGAATATATCAAATGCCGTTAAGAGGTCAAGGAAGATGAGATTGGAATAGTGCTCAATAGACTAAGCAAAATGCAACTAATTGGTCACCTTAATAAGATGAACTTCGTATTAGTCATCTCATAAGTGAAAGAAAGATAGTGAAAGTGAAGTCGCTCAGTCATGTCTGACTCTTTGCAATCCCATGAACTGTAGCCTACCAGGATCCTCCATCCATGGGATTTTCCAGGCAAGAGTACTGGAGTGTGTTGCCATTTCCTTCTCCAGGGGATCTTCCCAACCCAGGGGTCAAACCTGGGTCTCCCGCATTGTAGGCAGATGCTTCACCATCTGAGCCACCAGGGAAGTCCCATATCTCATAAGTAACAAAATAAAATACTCCTCAAGTACCAGTGAGTGTCCTGCAGGTTATAGTCTGAGGTTTTACTATAGTAATATTTTCTCAAGAATTTATATAGCTATGCATAGCTAGATCCCAGAGAAAAGGGCCATAGAAAAGAGGTTATAGGGTGATTATGGAGAAATAATAGAATTGCAAAGAAAACCAGGGATATCCAAGATGCTACTGCCAACCCTAAGATAAGAAAAAGAATGTTAACAATAGCTATTTTTATTGTCATGCAAATAAATGTAACAGTACGTATGAACCATAAACATTTTGGGAAACTAAACTTTATCTATTATTTTCATTCAAAAATAATTATTTTATCATGCACCAGATGTTGTGCTAGGAATTGGATGCAAGGTGAAGAAGACAGATTTAGAATTTTCCCATTGAGCCTTGGAAGGTAGATATACAACAGAAAAAGAGGCAGAGCATAATAACAAAGAGGACAGTATTGTAATGGAAAATAAGGGAATTTAAAACAGAGAAAAAGGTTGGAGAGAAACTAAATGAGTAAGGTGGTCAAGTAAAATCACTCTACAGAGACACAAGCTGATACTGGATGAATGGAATCAGCCAAATGACATTCTCTACATTAACGCATTGTTGTTAGTGTTTGCATAATTCAAAATTTTGGGGTAAATTTTCCTATTTTACCTCATTATTGGCTCAAACGATTAAGAGTCTGCCTGCAATAAAGGAGACCTGGGTTCAGCACCTGGGTTGGGAAGATCTCCTGGAGAATGAAATGGCAACCCCCTCCAGTATTCTTGAAAGGAAAATCCCTTGGACCGAGGAGCCTGGTGGGCTACAGTCCATGGAGTCGCAAGGAGTTGGACACAACTGAGTGACTAACACATACACGTACTCAAAATGATAACTTGCTAATTATAAATAAATGAGGTCACCTATGGAAAATTCTTAAAGAGATGGGAATACCAATACACCTCTGTATGCAGGTCAAGAAGCAAGAGTTAGAACTGGACATGGAACAACAGACTGGTTCCAAATTGGAAAGGAGTACATCAAGGCTATATAGTGTCATCCTGCTTATTTAACTTATATGCAGGGTACATCATGTGAAATGCCGGGCTGGAAGAAGCACAAGCTATAATCAAGATTGCAGGGCAAAATATCAATAACGTCAGATATGCAGATGACACCACCCTTATGGCAGAAAGTGAAGAGGAACTAAAGAGCCTCTTGATGAAAGTGAAAGAGGAGAGGGAAAAAGTTGGTTTAAAGTGCAACATTCAAAAAACTAAGATCATGGCATCCAGTCCCATCACTTCATGGCAAATAGATGGGAAATAATGGGAACAGTGAGAGACTTTATTTTGGGGCTCCAAAATTACTGCAGATGGTGACTGCAGCCATGAAATTAAAAGACACTTGCTCCTTGGAAGAAAAGCTATGACCAACCTAGACAGCACATTAAAAAGCAGAGACATTACTTTGCTGACAGAGGTCCATCTAGTCAAAGCTATGGTTTTTCCAGTAGTCATGTATGGATGTGAGATTTGGACTATAATGAAAGCTGAGCACTGAAGAATTGATGCTTTTGAACCATGGTGTTGGAGAAGATTCTTGAGAGTCCCTTGGCCTGCAAGGAGATCCAGCCAGTCCATCTTAAAGGAAATCAGTCCAGCATATTCATTGGAAGGACTGATGCCAAAGTTGAAACTCAAATACTTTGGCCACCTGGTGAGAAGAACTGACTCATTTGGAAAGACCCTGATGCTGGGAAAGAATGAAGGCGGGGGGAGAAGGGGACAACAGAGGATGAGATGGTTGGATGACATCACTGACTCAATGGACATGAGTTTGAGCAACTCCGGGAGTTGGTGATGGACAGGGAAGACTGGCGTGCTACAGTCCATGGGGCCGGAAAGAGTCAGACATAACTGAGCAACTGAACTGAACTGACTGATGATATATTGATATATATCAGTATATTCTCTAGTGAAGCTAAGAAGTTTTCAGATCTGCCCTTAAGCTTAGAATGAATAGTTTCTAAGTATAACTGAAATATTTGAGGTTCTGTAGTTTTTGTTCATGGAATCCACTACAGACGGCCATATAGTTAAAAGACATTTTTCAACTAAACTTTAATATGTATTATTATTGATATTTATTAATTTATTTATTATAAGATTGAAAGCTCAATTAGAACTGTATAAGAAATGCTTTCAAGTCTTCATGGTATAATAATTGACAAATAATTAAAAAACAGATTTTGAAACTTATTAGACACATTTTTGATATACTTTAGATGGATTTTGCTGAAAAACAGAGCAAAATAACACCTTGCAAACATTTGTATTGATGTTCTCCTGAGAAAATTTTGGAAGCATTAAGTTTTGCCAGACTTCATTGTTGTCTATTTGAGAAGCAGAAGATGTTTTGATGCTTAAAACAGGTAGAAATTATCTTTAGAACTTTTGAAATTTTAATTGATAGTTACTGCATGAACGTCAGTGAAGCAACAATGTTTATTTCATTAAAGAGCCCTAGCTTATTAGTTACAAGGTAACATCAATATTTTGTGGTAAGCGAGCATACACAGTTCTGAGATATTTCCATTTATTTCCATTTTTTTAAATTGAAGTATAGATTTACAATATTGTACAGTTTATTTGTTTATTTGGCTGTGCCTCGCAGCTTGTGGGATCTTAGTCCCCCACCAGGGGTGGAATCAAACGTAGGCCCTCCGCAATGAGAGCATGTTGTCCTAACCACTGGACAGCCAGTAAGTTCCCTCAAGTAGTGTCTTAAATAGTCAAATTGAACATATTTTTTTTTTCAAATTGAACATATTTTTAAATGGACACAGGTGCCCAATTGTTTGTATATTTAGGAGGTCTACAGAAAAGAATATTTGAATCCGGTTTTGTGTGAGAAATATAATTCATATATCTTCAGAATGCAATGTAAAAGGAGAAAGTGAAATTTGGGGGCAGAGGGAGAGGTAAAAAGATTATTGACAGTTTACTTAAAATGAATTTAAAATGAGACATTTTAACTGAGCACCAGATACCATTCTTGTATGTGAAATTTTCTTACTCTTCTGTACTTTATCCCAGAAAATACCTGGCTTTCACTTTATTGCAGTTAACTACTGTGCTGTGTTCACTCCCTGAGTCTCTCCAAATCTGTGTGACCCTATAGACTGTAGCCCACCAGGCTCAAAGGAATTCTCCAGGCAAGAATATTGGAGTGTGTTACCATTTCCTCCTCCAGGGGATCTTCCTGACCTAAGGATCAAATCCATGCCTCCTGCATCTCCTGCATTATCACACAGATTCTTCACCACTGAGGCACTTGGGAAGCCCACGGTTAACCAGAGGTAAATGCTTTTGGACTCGCTCTGGTAAAGAACAGTTTATATAAATCATAGGAATGATAACATGGTACCAGTAACTGAATCTCCTCAATGTCTCAATGCGCACTGAACATATCTATCACAAGTAGAACTGTTGTTAGGAAGTAAAAGACACAAGTTATAAATTTGAAAAAAGTTTCCCCTTCTTCTAGTATGCTGAAAAGAATTCCCAGTATTTCCACTCAATTATAATGTTAATTTAAATGTCCAGAGAGAAGGATCTTTGATCTTCTTAGCTAATTTGATGAATGCAGACAAGTATTATAAAGAAAAGTATTAGAGTATTAGATAAGATATTTGAAGGATAAAAATTGATTGAGATATGGAAGCACACATTCACAATGTCTTTGGAATAATTATTTTTACATATTGGATCATTTTCACCATCACACATATTGTAATTTTTTGCATTGCAAAGTGACCTCACCTTTTACTTTACCTTGAAATTTCCCTGCTCAACTTTGCAAGGAAATTCCTTAAAGGTTTTCTGTCATTAGATCTTATGTACTTTTCCAAATTTCTAATTTCTATTGAGCCCACTCTAATCAGGCATCTGACCCAACAATTCCACCAAAATATTTTTATCAAGGTTATCTGGGCATTGTTAAGGCTTACTACTAATTCTTTGTCTTCATATAATTTGGATACAAATGGTCAGTCCTTCCCAGATTAAATGTTTTCTTCACTTTGTTTCTGGAACACCATACTCACCTAATTTGCCTCTAAATTATTGGCTGTTTTCAGTTTCTTGTCCTCATTCTTACTATTGTCCTACTTTCTGGATTTCAGTCTTAGATTTATTTGTATTTCTTTTCCCTACTTCTTTGATAAATTCAATATTTTCATAGTTTTTAATAATGTCTATATCATAATAATTTTCAGTTCAGTTCAATTCAGCTGCTCAGTCATGTCCGACTCTTTGCGACCCCATGAAATGCAGCCTACCAGGCCTCCCTATCCTTCAAAACTCCTGGAGCCTACCCAAACTCATGTCCATTGACTTGGTGATACCATCCATCCATCTCATCCTATGTCGTCCCCTTTGCCTCCTGCCCTCAATCTTTCCCAGCATCAGGGTCTTTTCCAATGAGTCAGCTCTTTGCATCAGGTGGCCAAAGTATTGGACTTTCAGCTTCAACACCAGTCCTTACAATGAACACCCAGGACTGATCTCCTTTAGGATGGACTGGTTGGATCTCCTTGCAGTCCAAGGGACTCTCAAAAGATTCTCCAACACCAGCAGATCAAAAGCATCAATTCTTCGGTGCTCAGCTTTCTTTATAGTCCAACACTCACATCCATACATGACTTCTGGAAAAATCATAGCCTTGACTAGACGGACCATTGTTGGCAAAGTAATGTCTCTGCTTTTTAATATGCTGTCTAGGTTGGTCATAGCTTTTCTTCCAAGGAGTAAGCATCTTTTAATTTCATGGCTGCAATCACCATCTGCAGTGATTTTAGAGCCCCCCCGCCAAAATAAATTCAGCCACTGTTTCCTCATCTATTTGCCATGAAGTGATGGGACCAGATGCGATGATCTTCGTTTTCTGAGTGGTCAGCTTTAAGCCAATTTTTTTACTCTCCTTTTTCACTTTCATCAATAGGTTTTTTAGTTTCTCTTTACTTTCTGCCATAAGGGTGGTGTCATCTGCATATCTGAGGTTATTGATATTTCTCCTGGCAATCTTGATTCCAGCTTGAGCTTCCTCCAGCCCAGTGTTTCTCATGATGTACTAGGCATATAAGTTAATAAGCAGGGTGACAATATACAGCCTTGATGTACTCCTTTTCCTATTTGGAACCAGTCTGTTGTTCCATGTCCAGTTCTAACTATTGCTTCTTGACCTGCATACAGATTTCTCAAGAGGCAGGTCAGGTGGTCTGGTATTCCCATCTCTTTCAGAATTTTCCACAGTTTATTGTGATCCACACAGTCAAAAGTTTTGGCATAGTCAGTAAAGCAGAAATAGATGGTTTTCTGGAACTCTCTTGCCTTTTCGATGATCCAACAGATGTCAATTTGATCTCTGGTTCCTCTGCCTTTTTTAAAAACCAGCTTGAACATCTGGAAGTTCACAGTTCACGTATTGCTGAAGCCTGGCTTGGAGAATTTTGAGCATTACTTTATAAGTGTGTGAGATGAGTGAAATAGTATGGTAGTTTGAGCATTCTTCAGCATTGCCTTTCTTTGGGATTGCAATGAAAGCTGACCTTTTCAGTCCTGTAGCCACTGTGAGTTTTTCAAATTTGCTGGCATATTGAGTGCAGCACTTTCACAGCATCACCTTTTACAATTTGAAATAGCTCAACTGGAATTCCATCACCTCCACTAGATTTGTTCGTAGTGGTGCTTCCTAAGGCCCACTTGACTCACATTCCAGAATGTCTGGCTCTAGGTGAGTAATCACACTATCGTGGTTATCTGGGTCATGAAGATCTTTTTTGTACAGTTCTTCTGTGTATTTTGCTGCCTTTTCTTAATATCTTCTGCTTCTGTTCTGTCGATACCATTTCTGTCCTTTATTGAGCCCATCTTTGCATGAAATGTTCCCTTGGTATCTCTAATTTTCTTGAAGAGATCTCTAGTCTTTCCCATTCTGTTGTTTTCCTCTATTTCTTTGCATTGATCACTGAGGAAGGCTTTCTTAGCTCTCCTTGCTATTCTTTGGAACCCTGTATTCAAATGGGTATTTCTTTCCTTTTAGCCTCTGCTTTTTGCTTCTCTTCTTTTCACAGCTATTTGTAAGGCCTCCTCAGACAACTATTTTGCTTTTTTGCATTTCTTTTTCTTGGGGATGGTCTTGGTCCCCGTCTCCTGTACAACGTCACAAATCTCCATCCATAGTTCATCAGGCACTCTGTCTCTCATATCTAGTCCCTTAGATCTATTTCTCACTTCCACTGTATAATCATAAGGGATTTGATTTAGGTCATATCTGAATGGTTTAGTGGTTTTCCCCACTTTCTTCAATTTAAGTCTGAATTTGGCAATAAGGTGTTCATGATCTAAGTCACAATCAGATCCCGGTCTTGTTTTTGCTGACTGTATAGAGCTTCTCCATCTTTGGCTGCAAAGAATGTAATCAATCCAATTTTGGTGTTGGCCATCTGGTGATGTCCATATGTAGAGTCTTCTCTTTTGTTGTTGGAAGAGGGCATTTTGTAGGACCAGTGCATTTGCTTTACAAAACTCTATTAGCCTTTGCCCTGCTTCATTCTGTACTCCAAGGCCAAATTTGCCTATGCTAAACTGTCCCAAGAAACCTTTCATTAAACTTCAGATTTAAAGCACTAGTGATTTAGATATCTAAAAAGCGTTTAAAAGTCAACCTGTCTGTACTGGATTGTTCTATTTTCAAGTTGGTTAATCTTGGAACTACAATGTATGAAATTCCTTTTTCTCTATGGCTCAAAGTTAGGTGTCCAAAGTATGAACTTGCACAAAATTTAGGAGACTATTATTCTCTGAAGATTATCATGGTTAAATATAGTGATATTAATAAATGGGTAGAGAATTTTCTGGTAATTTGCAGCTTATTCTTATTCTCTTCTGCTCCATATCTATCTTTTTTTTTTTTTTTTTTTTTTTTACTGCCTGCCCTTGAACTATGCTGGTGCAGATCATCCCTGTTTTGTTGCTCCAGATCTAATCTCCTCCTATTCATTTTATCATTGTAAGTAGCATCAATGGCCTCCTTTGTCCTCTGAATTCTAGTTAGTTTTAGTCAATTAATGGGCCTGCTAGAAAGTTGGACGATAGCAAGAAAATGAATTCTTGATATTTATACTTCTGGCTCCCAGTCTTCTGAGCTGTCAATGGCTGTGTCTTCTGAAGAAAGGCACGTTTTATTTTGTTTGGAATTCTCCTATATTCATAGCTACAGATGTACCCAGAGATCTTTCTGTTAAGTACTACTTTCCTTTTTCCTTCAGGTCTATGGTGGTTACACTTTTCCAACATTCTTATCACCAGGATTCTTCACCATAGCTTTTTCATTTCTCTTGACCCTGCCCCAAACTTATCCTGTTCATAATCTCTTCCTTAAACTCCCCAGAGTTTCCTCATTTGAATGTGCCATCTTTTTCCTATTGAGATCTAGACTAATATATACTGTATATTTTTCATATTACAGATGACACTTTCATCCCTTGAATTGTGATATATTAGAAAGATCTGTATGAATTATGTCATATTAATGTGGAATGAATTTAACTTTTACAACTGTATTGGAAAATGTCATTCATATAAAGATATTCATGATTTTTAATTTCACATTAATGTCTGATAGCCATTTTCTTTTGCTCTTGATTTTCTCTGCTGATTTTCCATTAGTAAAGAGAAAATAAATATGCATATAGTGAGTCTAATACTCTTGCAAAAACATAGTCTGGAGCTCTAAATTCTAGTCACAACTCTGCCATTAGAAGTTCTATGGCCTAGAATAATTTGATCACTTGGGAGCTGAATTTTTGTAATCTGTAAAAAGAGATTTGAACTAGTTAGTCTTTAAGCCTCCAATTCTAACATCTAAGATACTAAGAATTTTCACATTTAATGTTTTGAGATGGTTTTGTAATCTGTAAAAAGAGATTTGAGCTAGTTCGCCTTTAAGGCCTCCAATTCTAACATCTAAGATACTAAGAATTTTCACATTTAATGTTCTGAGATGGTTAATTGTTCATCAGCAATGGGATAACGGTTACACAATTCAATAGAATTTCATTATATATTAGCAGAAACTATGCTGTGTTAGCAGCGTCTCCAAACATTTTAGCTTAAAAATATCACAACAGCTGAAAACAATGATAATAAGATCATATCCTCTCAATTACAAAACATACCAATTCATTCTCTCTACAACTAACGTCTTGCTCTTTAGTTAATAATACCATTTCAAACGTGTCTTCATTCCTTTCTACATAAAGTTTATTTTTATGTAAGAGCAAGGAAGCTATTAATATTTTTCCACATTGAGAGTGAAATCAGCAAAATTGTGCAATAGGAGTTTTCTATTTATACAATCTTTCCTCCCAAAGAACACCAATTTAGACAGTCACCCATGAACAAAAGTACTTTTGTAGAAATCCAGGAGTCTAATGAAGGGGTTTCCACACACTGTTGAAGCAGAAGATCTGAGATTAGATGCACTCAAGAGGATAAAGAGAATGGTTTCACTTTACTCACATCATTCTTCCCCCATAGATCTCATTAGAGACCCTCTCAGCCTCCAATTTCTCCCATAGGAGACAGTGAGTGTGAGAGGAAATGCCACACGTTCCAGCTATGTGGGACACTGTCAAAAAGGTTTACTACTGTCTCACCTCACTAGGAATATTGAAGTGCGCTTCACAACTGAGGAGTGGAGAGGAGCTGGGAGAATAGGGGACAGAGTTTGAAAATTATCAAAGGGACACAGATTCTACTACTGCTTTGCAAACTCCATCAGAAAGCCCACCCATGAGCCAGTGGGAATGCTTCACCTGAAAATCACCCCAACTGGCCCAGACACACCCAATGCTATGTGGGCATTGCCCATGCATATCCCCACCCTATGACCTGCACCTGACAGCAGCAAATACAAACCTTTGTAGATAGCAAGCGAACATGCACAGAAAAGCCAGACCAATTATTTGAGTTTTAGAAAAAGGACACAGATTAGAGCATTCAGTACTGTTTTATGGAAAGAAAATAGCTGACTGTTCATACATGATTTGGCTTTGCAAGATCAAGAAGGTCTACATTCATCAGAATTCCTACCACCCATAGGAAGGAACAAGAAGTGTAGAACAGGGATATCTGTAGAAAAGGTCTGATAAAGCCTCAGAATCCCTATCAGGGATCAGAACAATTCTTTTATAATATAGCTATAAGTTGTTTTATGTAATTCTCATTATAGCCAGAAAGCAAAACCCTAAAATAAATTCCTAAAAGACAAAGAGAAAGGAATCAAAACATACTAAAACAAAATCAACTTATGAAGGAAGACCGCAGGAGAGGAAGAAAAGAACCGAGGAATTACAAAAGAGCTGCAAAACAATAATATGGAATTAGAGAGTCCTTGTCTATCAAAGACTGCTAAATGTAAATGGGGCTTCCCAGGTGGCTCAGTGGTAAAGAATCTTCCTGCTAATACAGGAGACGTGAGAGGCACAGGTTTGATCCCTGGTCTGGGAAGATCTCCTGGAGAAGGAAATGGCAAGCCACTCCAGTATTCTTGCATGAAAAACTCCATGGACAGAGGAGCCTAGAAGGTTACAGTCCAACATTTTCTAATCAAAAAGCATAGAGTGGATAAGTGGATTAATAAAAACAGACTCAAACTATATGCTGTCTCTGAGAGACTCACTTAAGCTTTGAGGACACACATAGCCTGAAAATGAAAGGATGGAAAGCTTATACCACATGAAATAGAACCCAAAATATAGCAGAGCTAGCTATACTTACATCAGGCAAAATAAACAAAGTCTTAAACTTTATCAAGGAACAAAGAACATTGTTACATAGTGATAAAGGGGTAAATTCATCAAGAGGATATAACAGTTTTAAAAAATATGTACTCAATATTTACCCAAATATGATAGGCAAATACTAACATATCTGAAGGGAAAAATATATAGCAAAATAATAATAGTAAGGGATTTGAATATCCCACTTTCAAAAATAGATAACTCAGCCAGACAGAAAATCAGCAAGGAAACAAGTTACTGGTATTATACTTTATATATAGGACTTAAGAGACACATAGAGAATATTCCACCCAACAGCAGAAGGATATATGTTCTTTTCAAGTACATGTAGATCATTCTCAAGGACAGATCATATGGTAGATCACAAAAAAGTCTTTGTAAATTTTTGAAGACTGAGCTCATACTAGGTTTTTCTTCTGATCACAGTTTGAAAAGAAACCAATAACAGGGGGAAATTTGGAAAAATCACATATAAGTGGAAATTGACAACACAGTCTTGCACAACCAGTGGGTCAAAAAAGAAATCAAAAGGGAAAAAAAAGTATCTTGGAAGAAAAAAATGTAAACACAACATACGACAAAGTTATGGGATGTAGCAAAAGCAGTTCTAAGAGGGAATTTTATAGCGATACATGCCTACAATAAGAAAAAAAGAAAAAAGATCTCAAATAAACATTCTAAATTTCTTTCTCAAGGAAATATAAAAGAATAAATTAAATACATTAACAGAAGGAAGGAAATAAAGATTAAAGCATAAATAAATAAGAGGTAAGAAAAACAATTGAAAAAAACTCAACAAAGCTAAATATTGTTTTCTTTATGAACAAAAATAACATTTTTAGCTAGACTAAGGAAAAAAGAATCAGGCAAAAGCAAAAAATGGAGGAGGAGGCATAATAAATGATAACACAGAAATGCAAAGCATCAGAATACTGGAGTGGGTAGCCATTCCGTTCTCCAAAGGATCTTCCCATCCCAGGGCTAAAACTTGGGTCTCCTGCATTGCAGGCAAATTCTTTACTGCCTGGGCCACCAGGGAAGTCCTCATAAGAGACTACAATGAACAATTATATACCAATAAATTGAACAACCTAGATGAGATAAATTCCTAGAAGCATACAACCTGCCATGACAAGCATGAACAGGAAATCTGCACAGATTAATAATAATAGTAAGCAGACTGACTCAGTAATCACAAACCTTCCAACAAAGAGAAACCCAGGATTTGATGGCTTTACTAATGAATTTTCCAAAACATCTGAAGGAGAATCAATACCAGTGTTTATCAAATAATTCTAAAATATTGAAAAGGAGGAAGCACTTCCCAATTTATTTTACCAGACCAGTATTACCTAGATACCAAAGCCAGATCATGACACTACAAAAAAAAAAAAAAGAAAAGAAAAGAAAAGAAATTTATAAGCCAGTATCCATGATTAACATACATACAGAAATCCTCAAGAACAAACTAGAAACCAATTTAAGAACACACTGAAAGGAACATACTCCTTGATCAAGTCAGATATGTCTTTGGGGTGTGAGGAAGGTTCAACTTAAATCAATAAATTTGACACACCATATTTTTTTCAAAGAGAAATTTTTACTGAAGTATAGTTGATTTACAATATTATGGTGTTTCAGGTTTATAATATAGTGAGTCAATATTTTTATAATTATACTCCATTTAAAACTATTATTAAATATTGCCTACATTCTTCATGTGTATAATATATCCTTATTTTTTATTTATTTTGTACATACTGGTCTGTATCTCTTAATCACATGCTCCTATATTGCCCCTCACTGATTTGCTCTTCCTACTGTTTTGGTCTCCATATCTATGAGATTGTTTGAGATTGTTTCTGTTTCGTTATACTGATCTTTCTTTTATTTTTTATATCCCATACATAAGTGATAATATACAATATTGAACTTTCTTTGTATGCCTTATTCACTAAATATATATTCTCTAGGCCCAACCAAATTTTTTTAAAAGGCAGACTTTTGTTCCTTTTAATGGCTGAATAATATATTGTACATATTGTTGTTGTTTAGTCACTAAGTCATGTCTGACCCTTTTGTGACCCTATGGGCTGTAACTTTCCAGGCTCTTCTATCCACAGGATTTCCCAGGCAAGAATACTGGAGTGATTTGCCATTTCCTTCTCTAGACATATCATGTTAACAGAAATAAGGATATAAATCAACAAATCAAGTATAGAAGGAATGCATGTCAACATGATAAAGACCATATGCAACAAATCCACACCTAACATCATACCCAGTGGTGAAAAGCTGAAAACTTTTCCTCTAAGATCAGGGAAAAGACAAGGATTACTTTTACCACTTGTATGCAACATAGTACTGGAAGTTGAATAGGCAAGAAGAATATGTAAAAGCCACCAAATTGGAAAGGGAGAATTAAAATTATTTCTGTTTGCAGATTATGTTACTCTATATGTAGAAAACCATAAAGATGCCACACACAAAAAATAAAGTGTTAGAACTAACTAATAAATTTAGTAAAGTTGCTGGATAGAAAAATCAAGATAGAGAAATCAGTTGTGTTTCTATACCCCAAAAACAATCAGAGAGAAATCAAGAAAACAATCCCATTTCCTGTAGCATTATAAACAATAAAATACTTAAGAAAAAGATTAATGAAAGTAATGAAATACCTGTACACTGAAAACTATAAGACACTGATGAAAGAAACTGAGGAAGATGCAAATAAATGTAAAGATATATCATAGTCATGGGTTGGACATACATACCTATAGAGAAGCAAAGAAAATAATTTTATGTGACTTCTCAGAAACCAAATAAGCAATAAGAGAATAAAGTGAAGCATTTTAAAATGTTTATAAAAAAAACTCACCAACCTAGAATTCTGTGTCTTGTAAAAGTATCACTCAGAAGTGAATTAGAGATTTTTTGAGTCAAACATCGAAAGTATTAGTTGCTAAAAGACTTGCTTTGCAGAAAAAAAATGTGTGTTTTGCTTTTTTTTGAGAAGGAAAATGGTGTGATTAGAAGCTTGCATCTAAATAAAGAAATAAAGAACATTAGGCAAGGCATAAATAATGCTAAAATAAAATTTTAATTGACTTAAAAGATAGCAGTTTGTTGAAAATAATAATAAAAACAGTATATTTAATGACTACAGCTTATGCATAAGTGAAATGAATGACAGCAATTACACAAGAGATGGTAAAGGAATATGGGATATTGTTATTATCAGGGTACTTGTGCTTCTTGGAAAGCAGCATTATATTATTTGAAAGTGGGCTGGGATCAGTTGTAAATTTAAATTACAAAATCTAAGGCAGCCACTGAAAAAGTAATGAAGTATAATCAATATGCTAAGAAAGGAAAGAAAGTGGAATCATATCAAATTGTTGGTTAAAACCTAAAATGGCAGAAAAAGAGTGGAAAACAATATAAGTACAGAAACCAAGGTAAATGAATAGAAAACAACAGATATTAATTTTATAAAAGCAATATCAATAACCATGTTAACTTCAACAGTATAAATATAGCAGTTAAAGACAAAGACTAAAAGACACACATGCAGGTAAACTAAAGGCATGTGGAAAGAGGTACTACACTAACACTAATCCAAGGAAGCTGGAGTAGAGAATTAATTTCAGATATAGTCAACTTCAGAAAAAGGAAAATTACCACGGTTAAAGAGAGACAGTACATGATAAACCTGGCTTAAAACTCAACATTCAGAAAAACTAAGATCATGGCATCCAGTCCCATCACTTCATGGCAAATAGATGGGGAAACAGTGGAAATAGTGACAGACTTTATTTCCTTGGACTCCAAAATCACTGCAGTTGGTCACTGCAGCCAGAAATTAAAAGATGCTTGCTTCTTGGAAGAAAAGCTATGACCAAACTAGACAACATATTAAGGAGCAGAGACATTACTTTGCTGAGAAAGGTCCATCTAGTCAAAGCTATGGCTTTTCCAGTAGTCATGTATGGATGTGAGAGTTGGACCATAAAGAAAGCTGAGCACAGAAGAACTGATGCTTTTGAACTGTGGTGTTGGAGAAGACTCTTGAGAGTCCCTTGGACTGCAAGGAGATCAAACCAGTCAATCTTAAAGGAAATCAGTCCTGAGTATTCATTGGAAGGACTGATGCTGAAGCTGAACCTCCAATCCTTTGGCCACCTGATGGGAAGAACTGACTCATTTGGAAAGATCCTGATGCTGGGAAAGATTGAAGGCGGGAGGAGAACGGAACAACAGAGGACGAGATGGTTGGATGGCATCACCGACTTGATGGACATGAGTTTGAGCAAGCTCCGGGAGTTGATGGTGGACAGGAAACCCTGGAGTGCTACAGTCCATGGGGTCACAAAGAGTCAGACACAACTGAGTGACTGAACTGAACTGAACATGATGATAGAGTCATCAAGTGCCCAGGACCTAACAGCTCTTAATATATATACGCTTAAAAGCAGAACACCAAAATACTTGAGATAAAAGCTATTCAATGTTTCATTTCCCACCTTCCTCCTTTTCATTTCACCCTTAAAACTTTCTTTCTAAATCACAGCTCTAGTCAGTTATTCCCTGTTTAAAACTTCAATGACCCTTCACTACCTAGAGAAGTAAGAATAGCGCTCCTGACTTTCAGGCCAGTGTTCAGTATGACAATTCATTCCATTTTCTACATTTATTTCTGCTATTTATTTTATGTCAAATAGACCCTATGCTTTCCCTGTCTCCAGAGGTTTTGTTCACACTGCTTCCTACTAGTGGCTTCTTATCTCTGTTGCAGACAGCTCAAATCCTAAACTTCCCTTTGAACATTTGAAATGCTGTTTTAAGTGCTATGCCATATTTTGAATATTTTTATTTACTTGTGATAACTCCCTGTTCTGAACATTGCTAGAGTTTTATTGAATGTTTTTTTTATTTGTAAAGTCTAATATGCTGTCTTATGTCACAGTTATTTATGAATATGTTCTCTTATTATTCTCCTGGAATATAAAATGTTTGAGGACAGGATTCAGTCATTTTAATACATTCTGTACCATATATCACAGACTATCACACATAGATGGTGTTTAAGTATATTGGTTGGGTATACTTTTTTTTTTAAGTTTATTTTATTTATATCAGTGACAGCAGAAAATGCCATCCTTTTTCATGAAGATTTCCTGATTATTCAAGTCATTTTTTATTTCTCTCTAGTCTGAAATTTGCTAGTACCCAATCTTTGCACCAGTTGTTTTAGCAGTTAACTACTTATTTAATGGTGAATGTGCCATCCCCAGTAGTTTAAAATTTGCTTGAGGACCAAGGCAGTTTTCATTATCTCTTTTGTCTTCTTTACAGTGCCTTGAATACATAAGTGGATCCATGAATACTTGTTGAATTAAATTCAACATAGTACGGTTTCATCCTTCTTCCAAAATGCCACATATTTGACATGCAAATGAAACATAAATAAATTAATGGATAATTGTGAAACTATTATGTAAGTTGCACATAAAATTCAGCTTCTTTGGAGGAGTATTTCTCTGCACTCATCCAGATAGTCTGCCAAACCTATTGTAGCTTCATTTACTCTAAAATTATTTATTACAAAGCTACAGTTTGGTATACAACTATTATCCTGAATAACCATTCATTTGTTCATCCATCATTTAAGTCTTTATTTCATGAAGATTTTCCCTAATTACTTATTTCTTTGTACTTTATAAGATATATAAGTTGTATGTATCTTACCTGCTATCTTGCCTTTGCCTTCTTTCTTGGTTGGACTCCAGTCGCAGTGAATTATCCTCAAAATAATAAGTATATTTGTCAATTGATAGAGAACTTACATGTAAATATGTGTTCCTTAAAGTTTTTTTATAATTCATGATGTGAGAAATACATTTTCATGAGGTACTATAAAGGCTGGTTATAATACGAAGAAGAAAAATGTGATCACCTCTTTAAGCCTTCATCTGACATTTATAGGTCTTTATAGGTTTATATAATATGTGGCTCCTTCTTGAAATTTATAGTTATTGAAAGCTTTATAGTTAATAGAACTCTGTATGATTATGTTACAGAAAATTAGTTAGATTTCAAAAAACTCCTTTATAGAATACATTTTGTCTACCATTGAAAGTTGCATAAATCCAGAAGCAAATTCTAATGCTTTTGAATGATCACATTGTGATATTCAGAAATTTTCAGTTACTATTTACTTATTAATTTGATATGTCCTGAGTGTTAACATCTGGTCTGGACCATTGAAAAGATGGTGAACAATATATATGACAGAAAATCACTGACCACAGTAAGGAAAATTTTTTTGACATACATGCCACATTTGTGAATAATGTCAGTATATTTTCCAAAGAGCTGGAGTTGCTCAAAATCATTACTCATCAATTAGCATTAATTAATATGCTTTTATTGATACACAGTCACAGAAAAACTTCTTCAGGAATTTTAAAAAATATTTCAAGAGAAAATTGCAGGGAAATTTGCTAAAAGTGATTGAAATTATCACTGTGGAATCTTCAAGTTTAAAAGACAATGATGAAAGAGCATAAATTATATTGTTTTCTCATGATGACCAGATATTGAAATAGAAAAACTTCATGAAAATGGGCCTCATTTTCATTATCATTTTAATGTGCTTTCAGATATATGCAATATTCTTGCTGTATTGCTAATGGTGTTCTTTCAGGCCTGCCTTTACACCCATTGCCCTTAAATTGTTGTTATAACTTTTTATAGCAATTTTTATTTAAATGCAAAGCCCTACAGGGCTAGGCATTACTGGCTTTTTCTTTTTATGTACATATTTAGAATACAATTTGACTTAGAATTTCCTCTATTTATTGATTTTACGATGAAAATAAAATGTCTCAAATATTTTGTAAATACCATTATTTTTGTTTTCAATGCAAAATATCAGACTAGAAAATTAACATAGAACTAAATTTTTTTTCAAATATTGGAACTTTTTAAAGATTATTACTCATTTACTGTCTCTTACTGTTCTAAACAAAGCCTCTATTTCATTGTAATGTCTGGAATGTATCTCCTCAGTGAATATATACTTTCACATTGCTTTAAAACACTATTCTCTTTATAGCTGTGAGCATCCTTAAGATTATGCTATGGTTTGTTACGTGAGGTTAAGATTTTCACTATGTGAATTCTTACTTGCTTGTAGCTTTTAACGACTGCCCTAGGTGGACCAAAATACTAATAAAAATATCAATAAGAGCCTCCAACTAATAAAAATAAATGAAAAAGAAAGAATAAATGTTCTGTCCTAATCTGCTGTTTCAAAAAACTGAAATATTTCACTCTGTCTTTTACCCTTCTGTTTGGGGTTCCACAAGGTATTGTATCATTATGGTTTGTTTCCTATTTCTTATTATCTATGTATTGAAATTCTCCATCTTTTACCTAAATTTGCTTTCTTTGTCCAACTTCATTGCTAGCCTATCTCAACTACCTTTTTTCCAAAGAATGGAGAAATCATAAAGGAAAATCCATGAAGAAGAAAGTGGAAAAGAAAGAAGGTCATAAAAGTGGTGACTCATAGAAGATTTAAAGCAAAAGAGAACCTCAGAACTTTAATTTCTGGTTAGGATGGAGTAAACTTATTTCATTGCATTTCTCTTACTATATAGAGCTATAAGTGCCTCCCAGGTTGTGCTAGTGGAAAGAACCCGCCTGCCAATGCAGGAAATATAAGAGACACGGGTTTGATCCCTGGGTTGGGAACATTCCCTGGAGGAGGGCATGGCAACCCACTCCAGTATTCTTGCCTGAAGAATCCCCTGGACAGAGGAGCCTGGCAGGCTATAGTCCATGGGGTCACAAAGAGTCAGACACGACTGAGTGACTTAGCAGGCACACACACACACAGCTGTAAAAACTGGATAGGTAACTATTTGAACTTTTCAAAAAGTAAATACTAGCAAGCAGGTTAGGGAAGAAGATTAGAATTTGATATACACCCAATTTGGTGGCACATTTGCCACTTTTTCTGTACCAGTGTCTTCCCACCAGCGACAGCAGTCTGATGCCAGTGAATTGAAGTGATGCCAGAGAGCAGGAAATAAAAGAGACCTCCAGGAGAATCCCTGTAGCTATGTTAAAGGAGAAGGGGAACTCCTAAGGTTCAAGAGAATGTGAAAATCCCTCATATATATATGAGCACGCACATATATTTATACACACACACACACACACACATATGTATAATTTTAATTTTCTCTCTCCTTCCTCTTTCCACTCCCCAGATAATAACATGGTCATTTTGGCAGCAGGAACCAAAACTCCAATGGAGGGGAACTTCATCTCTGTTCATTGTATTTGTGGTTTCAAGACTATATGAGACAAAATTTTTTTTCTCTTCCTTCCTACACTTTGGATCCTCTCATACAGGTAAAATTGCAGAAGTGCACAGCAGAAGCAGGAAATTAAAGTCCAAATTTCTGGACAAGGATTAAAAAGAGGAGCCTTTGAGGGAAAAGAGAGATCACTGAGAGAGAGGAGCTTGGGCCAGTGATGTTGTTTGTGAAATCTTGGACTCATTCTTCAGTGGCTTATGCAGTGGAGCTGCTCCTATTTATTTAGCACAGCATAAACTTTGAAAACTGAACTAATGAGCAGATGAAGGCCCAGGTTTCACATTGACTACACACAGTGGGCAAATCAGAACAGCACTAAAAATGCTTTGAAAACTGTCATTGGAACCACAGCCCACAGAAGGTAGAATGGAAGTTGTGGCTTGACACTAACCAGATTTATTGCCTTCTAAAACTAAAGATCAACATTAATATCAGAATCTAAACAAAACTCACTGTTTATAAAATATTCAGAATATCTAGGATACATAAATGAGGTAAATATCGGTGTGCATAGAACAGGAGCAAATGCCAAGATGACACAAATGTTGGGATAATCTGACAAAGGTTTAAAATAGCTTTCATAAAAATGATACGGAAAGCAATCACAAATTCCCTTAAAATTAATGGATGAAAAAGGTAGGAAAAAATTCAATATATAAAGAAGAATCAAGTGGAAAATTGAGAACAGAAAAATGTTTAACTAAAAAAAAAAGAAAGCAAGAAAAGCAAAAACAAGCAAAAATGAACTTGATAGAAAAGATTGTTGTTTAGTCGCTAAGTCGTATGCTGCTCTTTTGCAATCCCATGGACTATGTATAGCCTGCCAGGCTCCTCTGTACATGGGATTTTCCAGGCAAGAATACTGGAGTGGGTTGCCTTTTCTTCCTCCAGGGGATCTTGCTGACACAAGAATTGAACCCATGTCTCCTGCTTGGAAGGCAGATTCTTGACCACTGAACCACCAGGGAAGCCCAATAGAAAAAAAAATAGTTGAATGGAAATAACAGAGGGAAGAATCAGTGGACACAAAGGACTTAGTAATTTCATCAAAATTTTAAAAGTTTAAATCCTTCAATTTAAAGACCAAATTTGCCAGACTAAATAAAATCCCAGCTGTACGCTGTTTAAAGGGGACTTGACATTAAGTAAAATAAATAAATTAATTAATTAAATAAAAGGAAGGCAAATTTTTAAATAAAGTAATAAAGGTATGCATTGAAAGCATTAAACAATAAACTTATGTAGCTATACAAATTTCAAACAAATTCTTTCAAAATCAAGAATCATTATTAATTGTAAAGAAAGGTATTCCATAATGATAACATAATTAATCAACTAGGAACACATAACTATCCTTAATTTGTATGATCTTAATTACATATTCTAGGAATATCTGAAAGAGAAAATGACAAAACTAAAAAGATAGAGAACTTTACAGAGTGGGAATTTTAACAAGCCTTTTAGTACCTGCAAGGCCAAAAATCAGTAAAGATATTAAGAAACAGAAGTGAATTATCAAACTTTATCTAATTTTCATGTATAACATACTGCATGGAATGTTCGTAGAAATAGCATCCTAATAAAGTTCATATTTCTAAAATTATAGCATTCATAAATTTTCTAAAATTAATTATATACTCATCTTAAGCAGGTTCCAACAGAATTTATAGGATTGGAATCAAACCTGGGTCTCCTGTGCTGCAGGCAGATTCCTTACTGCCTGAGCCAACAGGAAATCATATATTATCTATGCTCAGTGGAATTAAGAAAACATTTTGAAACAAAATAATAAAACCTCCAACAATTTCAAAATTAAGCACTACATCTCTATATAATCTAAGATTCATAAAGGGGACAAAATATAAATAGGACATAGGATGAACCAAATGGTACTGAAAATATGTGTTAATGAAACTTGTAGAATGCAGCGACAGTGTGACCAGACGAGGCCAGTACCAAACCCAAGTTGAGCTGTTTGAAAGGCCAATACTAGAGAGACAAATGTTAGTGGAAAGGGAAGAGCTGTTTTATTCACGAGGCCAACCACCTAGGAAGATGGGGAACTAATGTCCTAAGACCATCTCTAGGTTGCCAGTTAAGAGAGAAAGATTTTAAAGGTAGTCTGAGCGAGAGGGCTGCAGGGTACATGAGGAACTTGTGTGCAATTCTTGGATTGGTTAGCATCAAGAATGTATCTTAAGTATCAGGCATCTTCTGCAGTTTGTGTGTTTGAGGTTATCAGTTTTCATCTAGTGGGGATCTGCATCCTATAAAAACAGCTTAGGAATGTGTGTCAGATCTTTATCTATATCTTTCAGGGAACTGGGAGTTCAGTGACTCTGCTAGGTATCTGGCTTATAGTCTAAATTGTTACCAGTTTCCTGGCTCAAGAGCTATTCTTTGTTTCTGTCTCTTCACATTTCCTAATCAGTACCTCTTGAGCCAGCCTTTTTAGACTCTGGTGAGGCCTGGGAGCCTAAGTCTTTTCTGCAAACATGAGGACATAGTGGGGATTCTGTCCTAAGCAGGCCCCATAAAGTCCTGTTGGTTATAATCCCCTCTTTTCTTTGATACTTCTCAATCCTGAGGAGGGACAGGTACAGGATGAGAAAGGGAATTTCTTGTTTCTAAATTTTAGATATGGGAGGTTGATATGAATTTAGAAAAGGAACTCAGTCTTAGGGGACTTAGTTTTAATCCTCAGTCCTATTTCAATAGTAGTGTGTAGAGGAAATTAATAGCTTTAAAATATATATACTAGAAAAGCATAAAAAGTTAAAAATTCATTATTTCTCTGCATAGCAGAGAAAGTAGGACATAAGTTATACATGACCAAAATTAATAACAGAAAACAATATAAAACTTTGTATTGTATTTTTGTTGAAAAAAATCAACAAAGCTAAAAATAGGCTTTTGGAAATTTTTAGTCCATTTTATAACACCTTGGCATAACTGATCAAGAAACAGTGGAAGAAGGTTTAGTTCAGTTCAGTTCAGTCACTCAGTCGTGTCCGACTCTCTGCGACCCCGTGGACTGCAGCACACCAGGCCTCTCCATCCATCGCCAACTCCCGGAGTTTACACAAACTCAAGTCTATTGAGTTGCTGATGCCATCCAATCATCTCATCCTCTGTCCTCCCCTTCTCCTCCTGCCTTCAATCTTTCCCAGCATCAGGGTCTTTCCAATGAGTTGGTTCTTCCCATCAGGTGGCCAAAGTGTTGGCGTTTCAGCTTCAACATCAATCGTTCCAATGAATACCCAGGACTGATCTGCTTTAGGATGGACTGGTTGGATCTCCTTACAGTCCAAGGGACTCTCAAGAGTCTTCTCCAACACCACGGTTCAAAAGCATCAATTCTTCAGCACTCAGCTTTCTTTATAGTCCAACTCTCACATCCATACATGACCACTGGAAAAACCACAGCTTTGACTAAATGGACCTTTGTTGGCAAAGTAATGTCTCTGCTGTTTAATATGCTGTCTAGGTTGGTTATAACTTTTCTTCCAAGGAGTAAGCGTCTTTTAATTTCATGGCTGCAGTCACCATCTGCAGTGATTTTGGAGCCCCCCACAATAAAGTCTCTCACTGTTTCCACTATTTCCCCATCTATTTGCCTTGAAGTGATGGGACTGGATGCCAAGATCTTAGTTTTCTGAATGTTGAGCTTTAAGTCAACTTTTTCACTGTCCTCTTTCACTTTCATCAAGAGGCTTTTTAGTTCCTCTTCACTTTCTGCCATAAGGGTGGTGTCATCTGCATATCTGAGGTTATTGATATTTCTCCTGGCAATCTTGATTCCAGCTTGTGCTTCTTCCAGCCCAGTGTTTCTCATGATGTATGCTGCATATAAAGTTAAATAAGCAGGGTGACAATATACAGCCTTGACATACTCCTTTTCCTATTTGGAACCAGTCTGTTGTTCCATGTCCAGTTCTAACTGTTGCTTCCTGACCTGCATACAGATTTCTCAGGAAGCAGGTCAGGTGGTCTGGTATTCCCATCTCTTTCAGAATTTCCCACAATTTCCCACACAGTCAAAGGCTTTGGCATAGTCAATATCAAGAATAAAAAGGATATTACATGCCATTTTCAACACAAAATAATATAAATTATATATATAATATATGTATTATATATATAATATAAATAAATTTATGACATTTATTTTGAACATTTGCCATAATAAAACAGAAATATAGGAAAGAATTAATGGCATAATATTTATAGTTAGCTTCTCACACAGAAAATTTAGGATTAGATAACTTGCTTTAAGAATTCTATCGAGCAGCTCGGGCGGCGGGAGGAGCGGCAGCGGCCAGGCTGCTCGGCTTCGCGAAGGCTCCCGGCGCCGCGGCCCTCGGGCGCCCGGCTCTCGCCCGCCCCGCCGCCACGATGCCCAAGAGGAAGGTCAGCTCCGAGGGGGCGGCGAAGGAGGAGCCCAAGCGGAGATCGGCGAGGTTGTCAGCAAAACCGGCTCGTGCAAAAGTGGAAACGAAGCCAAAAAAGGCGGCGGGAAAGGATAAATCTTCAGACAAAAAAGTGCAAACAAAAGGGAAAAGAGGAGCAAAGGGAAAACAGGCGGAAGTGGCCAACCAAGAGACTAAAGAAGACTTGCCTGCAGAAAATGGAGAGACTAAAAACGAGGAGAGCCCACCCAGCCTCTGATGAAGCAGAAGAGAAAGAAGCCAAGTCTGATTAACAACCACACACTCAGTCCTGTCAGTGGTCCCTGTTTCCCTTCTTGTACAATCCAGAGGAATACTTTTATCAACTATTTTGTACATGCAAGTTTTTTAGTAGCTCTAGAAACATTTTTAAAAAGGAGGGAATCCCACCTCATCCCATTTTTTAAGTGTAAATGCTTTTTTTTAAGAGGTGAAATCATTTGCTGGTTGTTTATTTTTTGGTACAACCAGAAAATAGTGGGATATTGGATATGGGAGGCTTTGATTGTCTTGGGTGTCAGCTTAACATTCCATAGATGGGGGGTAGCTTTTATATCCTATAATACAAAAGCATACTAAATGGCAGTTTGGGGTCAGTTGTGCATTCAATGTCTTGAACACTTTAAATTACTTTTCTTCCCATATTGTTTTGGTAGAATTATTTCCTACAGCAAACCACTTTTTGATCTTGGCTCTCCTGGTCAGAATTTTGTGCACTATGCTATAACATCTTTGGTCGTGGTAGTCCAGTTTTCCTAGTAACTTGGTTAATGTGCTGTGAACAATTGACAGTTTGGGTATGTAGTGTATATGATATTAAATTGTGAATCAGTGGGAGTTATGATGTAACAACATATCAATATTTGAAGATATTGGTACTTGATATCCTGTTAAGGAAAGTTGCTCCAAATTTTAAGCTGGAAAGTCACTGGAATAACTGTTAAGAATCACAACTACATGATATTTTAGATTTCTGGTACGTATGTGAAGAATTGTGTACAAATTGAAATGTCTGTGTAGTGATCCTGAAAACAACCAATAAAATCTCAGTTATAAAAGAAAAAAAAAAAAAGAATTCTATCAGTGAATTAGGAGAGAAAATTTTGCATCAAAGAGGTTGTTTGAATATTTCCTTTGAATGTTTGAGCAGAAATATTTCCCAACTCAACTGATGATGCTAGCAAAATCCTAATTCCCAAATCTGACAAACTTATTTTAATAAATGGAAAAATATCCTGCTCCATCTCTTTTACAAACATAGATACAAAACCCTAAGTAATGTCAATGTATGACAAAAACCACTACAATATTGTAAAGTAATTAGCCTCCAACTAATAAAAATAAATGGAAAAAAAAACCCTAAGTAAAGTATTGCCACATTAATTAATGGTATACGAAAAGGGAAAAATCACTCAGTTTATATTTATTGCCAGAACATACGTTCACTTTTAACATTTATATATCTGACAACAAAATTTACTATATTAATATTTGGTTCTTCCTCACATATTTGGTTCATCCCATCTTCTAAAATAGTAGTTTTAAATTTCTATGCCTATATTTCATGATGAATTTCACGATCAAAATACTTTCGATTATCTTGTTAAAAATCCCAGAATCATATGGCCGTCCTGATCAATTCTTTCCTGAAAACTACTTCAGCTGCAACAAATATAGGGAAAAAAAGCTATTAATTCTTTTTCTCATTTGGATTTTTTAAGTAATATAAAACCAATTATACACTCAGTTTTAAGTGGGCATAAACTCCCGATCAGCAGTTACATTTCCCATTAGTCTTTGAAGATGCCTGAGGCAATTTGACTAACTTTTGGCTATTGGAAGATGAGTAGAAGTGATGTATGCAACATTCTGCTCACATTATTTTAAAAATAAAGTTTGTTTCTCTTTGCTTTTTCCTTTGCCCTTCTTATAGGCTAGATCAGTGATTGATAGGGCCATAGCATCAAAGCTGACTGTGCTGAAGAGGACAGTACCAGTGGTGGGGGTCAGGAGAAGAAACAGAACAAAATAGAATTAATCTAGTTACTTTCATGGCATTGTAGATCTGAGTAGCCTGCTCACCCTGGACAGCCTATGTATCGATAGACTATTACATATAGAGAAATAAAGCTTTATATGGTCTAAACTATTATATTTGTGATTTTCTTTATTACAGCAGAGTGATTTATACCCAAACTAATAAGTAACAAAAGTAAAAATCTACAATAAAGACATTTAATTATTATGCAACAAGAGATTTAGGTGTTTCCAGATTTGGCAAAATGCCTCAGTAATGGCAGCAAAGAGGTAGGCTTTTTTCCTATGTATCCCTTATGCCAAATTCAGCATATTATTCTTATTTTTATACTCCCATGGTCCAAAAGTGACTGGAGTATCTCCAAGTATCTTCTCATAAAATAAATTTCAACTGAAGTTAAAAGAAATATATATTTTCTCTCAAGTCTCTAGTATTCTTTACCTTATGGCTCTGACTGTGCATTAGTGGGTTACTTTTCCACCATCACAAAACTGTAATGATATTATTTTGCTTGGATAAGGTAAACCACAGTTTCCCTAATGCTTGGAAAATAACATACATATTGTTACTTGAACAAATTGGATTTCCATAGACTAAGGAATGGAAGCTGGCTGGCTCTTGGGAAGGCTACCAACAGTGACATTCCATTTATTTCCTAGTTCAATACTCATATAGGTGGTTTTCCCCAATGCATCATACATACTATATTTTTCTTAATATTTTTCAATGGATTTATACCTTTTCAAATTGAGAAATACCACAGACTCATCATCTAGTTACCAAATCTAACTTAAAGTGAATGATGTCTAGTTTTTACACTTGTTCAATAAGTCCAGATATGGCTCCTCTATATAAAAAAAATAAATTACCTACTCCCAATATATTCATTATACAATGAGGGAAAAGGAATAGACAACTTCACTTGAGTAGGGGAAGGAGCAAGAAATTCACAGTTGTTATTCGTCCATGATATGTATAATAACTTACTAGAGAGGATTAGTATTGATTTTCTGCCTTCAGTAGGACAAGCTCCTTGTTGATGTGATGGATTAACTATATTAATTGATTTTTGAATATTGAACCAGCCTTGTTCATCTGAAATAAATCACACTTGGTCATGGTGTATTATTCGTTTTATTTGTTGTTGGAATCAATTTGCTTATGTTATGTTGAGAATTTTGCATCTGTGTTCATTAAAGATATTGACCTGTCTGCAATTTTCCCTTCTTGTATTCTTATTTGCTTTTTAAATTAAGGCAATGCTGGCTTTATAGAATGAGTTAGAAAGTATTCTTTCTGCTTTTATTATGTGTAAGCGTTTTTAAGGAATTGATATAATGTCTTCCTTAAATGTATGATAGAATTCACCAGTGAAAACATGTAGGCCTGTTACTTTCTCTTTTGGCAGGTAATTAATTAATAATTCCATTTTTTAATAGATATGTCTTTCAGGTGATATATTCCTCCTTGTGCTAATTGTTGTAGCCGTATCTTTTAAGGAATTGGTCCATTTCATCTAGGTTATCAAACTTGTGGGCATAGAGTTGTTCAGAATATTCTTTTGTTATCCTTTAGTGACTTGGGAACAATAGTGATATTCTTGCTTTCTTTTCTAATATCAGGAATTTGTGTCTTTTTTTGTTTGTTTTCTTTCTAGGTTAGCCTGGCTAGAATTTTATCAGTTGTATGGATCTTTTCAAAGTACCAGCTTTTGATTTCATTGCCTTTCTCTATTGATTTCCTATTTTCAATTTCAATCATCTGTTCAGTTTTTCCCCCTTTATTCCTTTTGTTTTAGGTTTATAATGCTCTTTTCCCTCTAGTTTTCTAAGGTGGAAGCTTAGGTTATTGTACTAGATATTCATTCTTTTCTAATTTATGTATTTAATGGTATATTTTCCCTTAAGCACTCTGTTTACCAAATCACAGAAATTTTGATAAGTAGTATTTTCACTTTCATTTAGTTCAAAATATTTTAAAATTTTTCTCTTGGATTTTCTTAGATTCACATACTGTTTACAAGTGTGTTATTGACTTTTCAATTATTTTGGGATTTTTTCCAGCTATCTTTTTGTTATTTTTTAGTTTAATTCCATTATGATCTTATAGCAGATTTTGTATGGTTTCTGTTTTTTAAAAACGTGTTAAAGTGTGCTTTATAATACAGAAAGTCGTCTGTTTTGTTGGTTGTTTCATGTGAGCTTGAGAAGAATGTGTATTCTCTGTTGTTGCATGAAGTGTTTTATAAATGTCAATTAGATCCAGTTGATTGATGGTGCTGTTCTGTTCAACTATAACCTCACTATTTTCTGCCTGCTGGTTCTGTCAATTACTGATAGAGAGGTGTTGAAGTCTCCAACTATAATAGTGGATTCATCTATTTTTTCCTTGCAGTTCTATCAGTTTTGCTTCATTCATTTTGACATTCTTCTGTTAAGCACATGCATGTTAAGGACTGTTATGTCATTTTGGAGAAATGACCAGTTTATCATTATAAAATTTTCCTTTTTATCCCTAATAATTTGCCAAGGGAATTGTCTGAAGTAGCTGGCAAGCTTTTTTTGGTTAGTATTATCATGCTATATCTTTCTCCATTTGTTCACTTTTAATATATAGGTGTATCTTTAAAGGTAATTTTCTTATACACGACATGTAACTGGGTCTTGTCTTTTTATTCACTCTGTCAGCCTCTCTTTCAGTTGGTGTGTAGAACACTGCCGTTTAAAATAATTATTGATATAGTTGAGTTAATATACACCATCTTTGTAATTTCTATTTCCGTTGGGTTTTATTTGCATTTTGTTTGTTTGTTTTTGTTTTTTAGGAGGGTCTATTTTGCTTCTCTGATTTTAATTGAACATCCTCACTTAGCATGCCATTTGTGTTTCTTTTGAAGACCTTTTTGTGGTTTCCCTAGAGTTTACAATATATGTACCACTTTAAGACCATTTTCAAATAGCAATCCATTGCTTCAGGGGTAGTACAGGTAGCCTATGACAGAGTATTTACAATTCTTCCCTCCCATCTCTTAAAAAATTGCTATAATTCATTTAATTTATTGATAAATTATAATTACTTAATACATTATTGGTATAATTATTTTGAAAGTTATCTGTTGTTTTACCCTCATATATTCCTCCTTTAATACTTTTGTTTTTTTACATGAATTTTAAATTTTGGCTTGCATCCTATTACTCCTATTTGAAGAATATATTTTAATCTTTCTTGCAGGTCAGGTCTACTGGTGACACAATCCTCCAGTTTTTCTTTGTATAAGAAAGATTTATTTCTTCTTCACTTTACATTTTTTAAAAATCTAGGTGAAATTTGTTTAACATGAAAATAACCATTTAAACTATGTGATTCGGTGGTATTTTAGACAATTATATTTTGCAATGACCTCCTCTATTGAAATTTAAAATATTTTCATCACTTTAAAAGGAATTTCCATAGCCATTAAACAATCACTCATCATTCTCCCCATTCCCTGGCCCCTGACAACCACTAATCTGCTTTTTATCTCTATGGAGTTACTTAATTCTGGATATTTCATATAGCTAGAATCATACAACATGCAAATTTTATGTCTTGATTCTTTCACTTAGCATGATGTTTTCAAGTATCCTTCATTGTATTAATTCAGCGTCCTGCTACTTTGCTAAATTCATTTGTTATTTCTAACAATTTTTGATGGACTCTTTAGTATTTTCTATGTATAACATCACATCATCTGCAAACAGATGCAACTTTAAGTTTTGTTACATGCAATACTTGAAGAAATCATCTCACCCTGAAAATATGGGTAGTCTCCAAAGTTATTTATCCTAATGAACTAGGTTAATCCTAGTCAAGACACTTAGAAGTAACTGTCTTTCTCTTATGTTAATAAAAAATAGTTAGATGGTGCACCTAAACTAAGATGAAAGAAACAAAATCAATTAAATCAGTTGTCACAATATTTGAATAGGCTGTGTGTACATGCTGAGTCGGTTCAGTTGTGTCCGACTCCTTGCTTCTGCATGGACTGTAGCCTGTCAGGCTCTTCTGCCCATGGGATTTTCCAGGAAAAAATACTGGAAAGGGTTGCCATGGCCTCCTCCAGGGGATGTTGCCAACCCAGGGTTCAAACCTGAGTCTCTTAGGTCTCCTGCATTGGCAGGCAGGTTCTTTACCACTAGTGTCACCTAGGAAGCCCTTGAATAGGTAATTCATCCTAATTGTCAGAAATTAAAATGAAAAAAAAAATTGGGGCAAATATTTATTACCCTAAAAGTGACTTTAGAAAGGTAATACAGATATGCTGAACAAAGAAGGGATGAGAAATTATTTGCTAAACAAATAGGAACAAAAATCGATCACAAGAAGCAATATTCATATCATAAAAGGCAACATAGAATACTAGTGCCAAAAGCATTAATTATGACAAAAAGGGAGAATGTTCCCCTACACCAAGATGTGGATGCTATAATCCCTGTAATTTTGTGAATGTTACCTTAAACTAGAAAAGAGACTTTACAAATGTGTCTAAGGTTAAGAATATGGAGAAGGGGAGCTCATCTTGAATCATCTGGCATGGCTAAACATAATTACATGAGTCCTTGAAAGCAGATAACCTTTCCTGCCTCTAGACATAGGGAGATTTGACCACAGAAAGATGAAAGAGTTATATGTTACTGGCTTTGAAGATGGAGGAAGAGGGCCAAGAACCAAGGAATGTGGGTGGCCTCTGGAAGCTGTCAGTGAAGCTGATTCTCCCTTAGAGCCTCCAGGAAGGAGTGCAGATGATTTCAATCCAGAGAAACTTGTGTCAGATTTCTAATCTACAGAACTGTAAGATAATAAATGTGCATCATTTTAAGCCACTGAGTTTGTAGTAATTTTTTACAGCAGTACTATAAAACTAATACATATTTCTGCAATAACACAATTAATAATCAACAGAGAATATAAAACTGCCACAATTTTTATGCACCAAACAAAAAAGCAATAAAATACATAAAGCAAAACTTCCTAGACAATACCAAAATACCAGAAACATCGTAGTAAAGTATTTCAATACACTTGTTTAGGCCAAAAAAAAGTATGGCTGCTTGGGATTTAAACAGAATATAAATATTTTTTTTAATGGTAGAAGGAATGAAATGGATGGATTACCCTCTATCAGAAGATAAGTTTTTACCCTCAGTAAGAGAGTATACATTGGCCACCTGATGAGAAGAGCTGACTCATTTGAAAAGACCCTGATGCTGGGAAAGATTGAGGGCAGGAGGAGAAGGGGATGACAGAGAATGAGATGGTTGGACGGCATCACCGACTCAATGGACATGGGTTTGGGTGGACTCCAGGAGTTGGTGATGGACAGGGAGGCCTGGCATGCTGCGGTTCATGGGGTCGCAAAGAGTTGGACATGACTGAGTGACTGAACTGAACTGAACTGAAGAGAGTATATATTAATCTATTCAATTTGTATACAAATCGAATACAAATTTGTTTACAAATATTGGTTTTGAGCTTGGCTACAAAGAAAAAGTTAAATATATTCTCCCAAACAGATTTTTATAGGCCGTATTCTCAGACCATAAAAAAGTCAGATGTCAAAACAAAAGCAATGATTCAAAAAATGGCATGATACCCTGAAAACATTTTTTTTCTACCAGAAGATGATGAATAGTCATCTAAATACCTTATGGATTAAGGCATAAATATATAAATTTTGAAACAAAATAGCATCATATAAAATTCCATTGTGTTTAAATGGAGTTCCATTTGGGCTTTTTAAGGCTGCATATTTCAGCTATGTAAGCGTACAGCTCATGTGTGATTAATCCTGTCCTTTCTGGGTGATTGCTATTCTTGTTTTATTGAATAGTCCTTGCTTCTTTAAGATAGATATTAGTATTCTTTCACATAGCACAGGAAATGTACCTCTGCTTTATTTTGATAATCTTATTTATATAAGGTAGGCATTATGTAAAACACTATTTAGAAATTGCAGCTTTAAAATTATCACTTCAGAAGAGATAATTTCACTTTTTGAACAATCCAAATGTATAAAAAGTTCAAATAAAAAGCAGACATGTTTAGATAAATTGGAAATTGCTTATATTTTGTACGTATATATTTTTGCCACAAACTAATTTTTAACTGCCAAGAAACCAGTGACAGTTTAAATTTTAAACTTCAAAGAGACTGAAATGGTAATAAAACATCCTCCTCTCCCATTTCCCAAGTATCCGATAACTGTTGGAAGGTATGTGATGTTCTGCACAATGAGATACTTTTGCACAACTGTTTTAAAAATGATTCTGTATATTCCCTCAATTCACTCACAAATCACTCATCTTATGGAATAAAATGAAAGTGTCAAAATGGGATTGCTTCTCTTATGGGCTTTTAGAGTAATTTGTTTACTACGTAAAACATTCTTATCCAAACAACAGGAAAAATAATCAATTAGAGGTTTGAAATCATCCACCATGATGCTATTTTCAGTAAAGAAACCAGGAACTAGCCCGGTTAAAAATTGACCCTTGTTAAAAATCTGCATTCTTTTTTTTTTTTTTTTTTAGGTAAACTTTTATTTATTTATTTATTTATTTTACATAAAGCATACCAAGACTTAAGCATAAGGCATGATACCGTAAAACTTCTAGAAGAGATCATAGGCAAAACATTCTCTGACACAAAATCTGTACCAACATTTTCTTAGGTCAGTCTCCATGGCAATATGTATATAGTATATGTGTGTGTGTATATATATATATATATATAAATAAAACATATATATATATTATATATATATAAACAAAAATAAAGAATGAAACCTACAAACTTACAAGCTTTTACCCATCAAAGGACACCCCAAATAAAATAAAAGACAACATACAGAATGAAAGAAAACATTTGTAAATGATGTGACTGACAAGGGCTTAATTTCCAAAACATACAAACAATTCATAGAGCTCAATAACAACAAACAATCCAATTGAAAAAACAGCACCAGAACAAATAATTTCTCAAAAGAAAAAAATATAAATGACAAATAGGCACAGGAAAACATGCTCAACGTAACTAATCATTAGAGAAAAGCAAACCAAAATTATGATGAAGCACTACCTCACACAGGTCAGAATGGCCATCACTAAAAAGTCAACAAATAGCAAATGCTAGAGAGGAAGCGGAGAAAATGGAACACCCCCACACCGTTTTGGGGAATAAAGTTGGGTACAGTTACTATGGAAATGAGTATGAAGCTTTCCCAGAAAACTGAAAAGACAATAGGATATGATTCAGCAACTTCACTGCCGGGCATATATCCAGACTAGACTAAGGCAAAAACCACTACAATATTGCAAAGTAATTAGCCTTCAACTAATAAAAACAAATGGACAAACAACAACAACAGCAACAACAAAAATAAAATAAACTCCCCCCCCAAAAAGATACATGAACCCTCATTTTCATAGAAGAACTATTCATAAGAGCCAAAATAGGGAAACAACCTAAATGTTCATCAACAGATGAATAGATAAAGAAAATCATATATTCAGTGGGATACTGTGTGGATCACACCAAACTGAAAAATTCTTAAAGAGATGGGCCACCATTCCTGTCTCCTGAGAAACCTGTATTCAGATCAAGGAACAACAGTTAGAACTGCAGATGGAGATGGACTGGTTTCAAATTGGGAAAGGAGTACATCAAGGCTGTATATTGTCACCCAACTTATTTAACTTATATGCAGAATACATCATGCAAAATGCCAGGCTAGATGAAGCACAAGCTGGAATCAAGATTGCTGGGAGAAATATCAATAACCTCAGCTATGCAGATGACACTATCCTTATGGCAGAAAGTGAAGAGGAACTAAAGAGGCTCTTGATGAAAGTGAAAGAGGAGAGTGAAAAAGCTGGTTTAAAACTCAACATTCAAAAGACTAAGATTGTGACATCCAGTCCCATCACTTCTTGGCAAATAAATGGGGAAACAATGGAAACAGTGAGAAACTGTTTTCTTGTGCTCCAAAATCACTTCAGATGGTGAGTGCAGCCATGAAATTAAGACATTTTCTCCTTCAAAGGAAAACTATGACCAACCTAGACAACATATTAAAAAGCAGAGACATTACTTTGCCAGCAAAGGGCTGTCTTGTCAAAGCTATGGTTTTTCCAGTAGTCATATATGGAGAGTTGAACTATAAAGAAAGCTCAGTGTTGAAGGATTGATGCTTTTGAATTGTATTGTTGGAGAAGACTCTTGAGAGTCCCTTGGACTGCAGTGAGATCAAACCAGTCAGTCCTAAAAGAAACCAGTCCTGAATGTCGGTTGGAAGGACTGACGCTGAAGCCGAAACTCCAATATTCTGGCCACCTGATGAGAGGAGCCGACTCATTAGAAAGTACCTTGATGCTGGGAAAGATTGAAGGCAGTAGAAGAAGGGGTTGGCAGAGAATGAGATGGTTGGACGGCATCACCGATTCAGTGGATATGAGTTTGAGCAAACTCTGGGAGATGGTGAAGGACAAAGAAGCCTGTCGTGCTATGTAGTCCATGGGGTCACAATAAGTTGGACATGACTGAGGAAATGAGCAACAACAAATGCGTTTATCTGTTTAGTCACTCAGTCATGTCCAACTGTTAGAAACCTTATTGAGCTGTAGCCCACTAGGCCCTCTCTTAATGGGATTTCCCAGACAAAAATACTGGAGTCAGTTGTCATTTCCTTCTCCAAGAATTCTTTCCAATCCAGGGATTGAACCCATGTCTCCCGTGTCTCTTCTATTGCATGCAGATACTTTACCTGCTGAGCTATCGAATAAGCTCATTTATTCTAATTTATGAAGTACTCAATTCAGTATTACAGGAAAAGAGAGTCGTTTCCAATTTTTGGCTACTGAAAACAATGTTGCTATGAATATTCTGGGATTTCTGTGTAATAATTTTGTTTTAGAACTTAACAAGGGGTGGGATAGCAGGGCCATAGCACATTTCTATGTTCTGTTTTAATAAATATTGTCAAACAGTTTTTTAATATATTTGTAACAATATAAAAGCCAAGAAATTGAATAAATTTCTTGCCTCACATCCTTATCAATACTTTGTATCAACTTCCCCTACAGTTTTAGGCCTTTTGGTGGGTATGTAGTATTGTCTCTTCTTCTTGTTTTTCAGTTGCTAAGTTGTGTCTGACCCCCTGGGACCCCTGTACCGCAGCACATCAGGTGTCTGTCTTCTACTGTCTCTCAGAATTTGCTCAAATTCATGCCCACTGAGACGGTGACGCCACCCCACCATCCCATCCTCCGCCACTCTACTCTCCCTTTGCCTTCAATCCCTCCCAGCACCAAGGTCCCCCCCAATAAGCCGGCTCCCCACACCAAGTGGGCAAAGCACCGGACCCTCAAGTTCAGCAACAGTCCCCCCAGTAAACACCCAGGGCCGATCTCCCCCAGGACTGACCGGCCCGATCTTGCAATCCAAAGGTCCCTCAAGAAATCCCCTCCTATTTCTTGTGGGAGATTTTAATTTTTTAACATGTGGCATGTGGAAATCTTAGTCCTGTGGCCACTAATCAAACCAGTGTCCCCTGCAGTGGAAGCATGGAGTCTTAACCAGTGGATTGCCAGGGAATTTCTTTGTATTTTTTTCTTTTTTCCTGATGACTGCTGCTTCTGCAAGACTCTTTCCATTGATCATTAGCCATTAAGATGTATCTTTCTTAGGGACATACCTACAAGAGGGCTGATGTCCATTTTTCATTGAAATGTTTGTCTTTTAAAATTTGATTTTTCCTTCTAGGGTGAAACAGATCATCAGCCCAGGTTGGATGCATGAGACAAGTGCTTGGGCCTGGTGCACTTCTTAAAACCTACATGCTTGACCTTCTGAGACTTCCAGATGTGGTTGTGTTAACAACAAAGAATAAAATAGCTGGCAAGGTACATCTTACCATCTAGAGAAAGCTGAAAGCAGAGTGAATGGTATAAACTAGTAGGGATGCATTAACTTTTAAGATTTAAATATCATTTTAAATAAAAAATGCATTAGATGTATAACCTATAAACAACATATCCAGTTAACGTCTATAATTACTTCACATTTAAAAAAATATTTTCTGGAAGAAAATATAGGCAGTTACCTCACTGACATCACTTTTCTTTTAGTGATGTTTTGTGGATCTGATTCCAAAGATAAGGAAAACAAATGTAAAAAATAAACAAGTGAAACTGCATCAAACTAGAAAGCTTCTGCACACTTAAGGATATTATCATCAAAACAAAAGCTCAGCCTACTGAAAGGGGGAAGATATTTGCAAATCATATATTCAATAAGTGGTTAATATCCAAAATATATAAAAAAACTCATACAACTTAGCACCAAAAAATAAACAAAATGGGCAAAAAAGAATCTGAATATGCATTTTTCCAAAGAATACATACAGATGGCCAACAAGTACATTGAAAGCTTGTTGCTGAGCTGTGAAAGACACCAGTATTCTTGGCCTCCAGAGAAGAGGAATTCAATCTGGGGCCAGTGGCGAGGCTTGATCACTCAGAGCTTTTGTGTAATAAAGTTTTATTTAAGTATAAGAAGAAGAAAGGCAAAATCTAAGGTAAACACATAATTCATAAGCATAGCTTAAGAAAAACAGTTCCATAAGAAAAACACACTGGTTAGTTCAAGGTTTGAGAAAAGTTAAGTTCAGGTGGAACCAGGTTTCGTCACAGCAACGGAATTTTAAAAGAAACCTCCTTTTAATTTTGTATAGAGAAGGGAAAATAATCTGATACTTGTAGTTTGTTTCCTCCTGCCACTTAAGAGAGAGACAAAAAGCATCTGACACTTGCAGCCTATTTCCTCCCTTTGGAGACCCCTCGCCTTCCTGCCTGTTACCCTCTCAACATGAAAAGTTGTTCAACATCACTAATTATTAGAGAAATACAAAACAAATCTATAATGAAATATCACTTCACACTTATGAGAATGGCTATTATTGAAAAGAAATAACAAACAGAGAAATTGTAGGGAAAAGGAAACTTTTATACACTGTTGGTGGGACTATAAATTGGTGCAATCACTATGGAAAACATGGTGGAAATTCCTCAAAAAAATTAAGAATAAAACAGCCATATAACCCAGTTATCACGCTTCTCGATATTTATCTGAAGAGCACAAAGACACTAATTGTGGGGGGGGGGTGGTGAAGATACATGCACCCCTCTATTCATTGTAGCATTATTTATAACAGTAAAGTATGGAAACAACCTTAGTGTCCATTGACGAATTATGTAGAAAACATGATTAACCATAGACTGACCACTTCAGTCTTCTTAAGACATTGTATTTAGGTTTCTGGTAAGGATAGCCATAAGCTAGTCTTATCTATGACACAGTATAATCTAAGTTGCATTAAATCGAAATAACCATTAATAGGAATATGGTTTAATAAATTATGTCACATGAATACTATATATTTTGGCCAGAAGATTCAGGAAAATGATTTTGTCTGGGGAAACTTTCTCTGCTTTCTTGAGTGTGATCTGTACCCTCAACTCCTACCTAATCCCATTTCCATAAAAATATATGTGTCATATATACTTTGACTGAAATTATGCAGAATATCTATGTACATGGAAATAACTTAAAGCTTATGTGCAAAGATTTGTATTTAGCTGGTGGGACCATAATTGATTTTCATTTTCATTCTTCAAAGTTATTTTTGTGGTTTTGAAATTAAGCATTTAAAATTTTTTGAAGAAGTACTTGATTGTGATTGACTGAGATTTGGGAATGGGAGGCTCTAGAGGTGATGAAGGATGATTTTTCAATGTATATATTTACTTTATGCTATTTAATACTGAAATTTTAGCTAAATTATCCGGAGTCAAAAGTGTGGTTAGAGTTAGATTATGAAACAAATACTTGAAAAGCAAAAATATAGCATAATTCTATAAATTTACTAAGTTGAATGAAAATGTTTTTTCTTCTTCAGTTTTGACACTCTGGTAATGACTTCCTCACCAATTCATTTAAAAATAGATACTGTCTTCAGTGATATCAGTCTAAAAATGTTGTGTTACATGCATGTCAATATTATGCTTGCTTCAAAAGCAATGAAATTAGTGAGGTTGAAGTCTCTAACATTGTAAGAGCTCCATTTATGATTTTCATGCCATGCCTGTGCCTGTGTTAACCAATTAGTCATGTCCAACTCTTTGCAACCCAATGGACTGTAACCCACCAGGCTTCTCTGTCCATTGAATTCTCCAGGCAAGAATACTGAGGTGCATAGTCATTCCCTTCTCCAGAGGATCTTCCCAACCCAGGGATAGAACCCTGGTCTCCTGCACTCTACATGGATTCTTTATTGTCTGAGCCACGAGGGAAGCCCTTTCAAGCCATATACATCATTTATCTAATAATATCCCACTCCTTTAACCTTGAATTATTTGTTTAAGCAGAAACACAACCCCCACTGAATTCAAGCCTTCTGAGCATTTTCATTCTCTGTGCATGTTAGGTTAATAGCCAGGTGCCATAAAAAAACATTCGACACAACACACTAGATTAATAGGGCCTATTATAGAAATATTAAAGTAAAATCCAGCACTAGTCAGGGTTCTCCACAGAAACAGAACCAGTATGTGTGTGTGTGTGTGTAGAGAGAGAGACAGAGAAAGAGAGAGAGATTTCAAGAAATTGAAATGCATGATTTTAAGGACTAGCCAGTCTAAAATATCTAGGGCAGACTAACAGTCTGGAAACTCTCAGGTGCGAGTTGATGCTATAGTTTTGAGGTAGACTTTCTTTTTCCTTAGGGGAAACTTTGTTTTGCTTCTAAGGACTTCCAACTAATTGATTGAGACCTTTCCACATTATCATGAATAATATCCTTTGCTTAATGTTGACTGATTATAAATGTTAACCACGACTGCAAGATACCTTCATAGCAACACAGTAGATTAGTGTTTGAAGTTAGTAGGGTACCATAACCTAGCCAAGCTGATGCATTAAACCAACCATCACATTCTATCTCCTGTCAACTTGGCACTTTTTAACCATGTACATATACATATCCCTAATCATACTTAATCTTCAAGTAAAGACAATAACAATATTATACTTACACCTAGCTTCCCTGATGGCTCAGTGGTAAAGAATCCGCCTGCAGTGCAGGAGACGCAGGACACATGAGGAGGGCATGCAACTCGCTCCGGTATTCTTGCCTGAAGAATCCCATGGACAGAGGAGTCTGGGGCGGGGGGTGCTATATTATAGGCCATTGCCATCTATCTTGCCCTGTAGTAAAATTTTTGAAAAGCAGTTCCACCATTCTATCAAGTCAGCTGCTTTGGGATTATGGGGAACATAGTAAGACTAGTGAATTCTTTGATCATGGATCCTATTACTACACTTCTTTTATTGTGAAGTAAATTCCTTGATCAAAAACAATTCTGTGTGGAACAGCATAATGATAGATAAGGCATTCGGTAAGCTCACAGCTGATAGTTGGCTGAAGCTTGTGTGGAAGGAAGGCAGATCTATATCCAGTGTAAATTTGTATTCCATTAAGAACTAAGAGTCATCCCTTCCACGATGGATGTAACCATTGTAATCAACCTGCTACCAGGAATCTGGCTGATCTCCCTGAGGAATGCTACCACATTGGGTGCCATAGTATTGGTCTCCGCTGCTGGCATACTGGGCACTCAGCATTCTGTCATTTGGTGAGTGTGTCTATTCTAGTTATGCATTCCTGAGGTATAGAAATGACCACAGGATAGTGTAGGAACCCACTGGACCGACAGTGGGGATAGGTCTGAAGTAAAACTCCATTGATCACTTGGCCTCCATTAGCCACTACTCTGAATGGTAGTATACCACAGTGACATTTTGGGTGACATTTTCATTCTCCTGGAAATAGCATCAGTTCAGAACCAGTGTCCAGTAATCACTAAAGAAATTGTGTCTCCTTTTCCTCCAAGCAGAGTTACTCTGGTAAAAGGTCATTTGGGGGTAGTCTGAAAGAAAAATTAAAAGTATCAATTTGGGGACAGCATAACAGAGTCTTTCTAAGAGGGGACCCAGACTCCTGTTCATTCAAAGAGCTCTGTGTCTATAAACTGGCTCACCTTTGGGGATTGATTGAGGGATCATCATTCTCTGTTTTAATCGTTGAAGTTAGACTTCTTTTCATTCCACCTAGAGCTCTCCCACGTGTACAGATAAAGTAAGAAGTTTGTAGATTGCCCCCCTTTCTTTTTTCTTCTAGGGATGCCGTGGTTAAATAGCCAATGCCAAAGGTAGGTCTTTGTGAGTTAGACTATTCTAACTATTTCTTTGACTCTGCTTTCCATCATGGTAACCATTCTATCTTATCTTTGGTGAATAAGTGCTACCACTTGGTGTTTGCCACTTTGGGATTCAATTACCATCATTGTACATAGGGATATCAGTTAACCTAGAGCAGTTTTTGCTATAATTGCTAACATTTAGAAAAAAGTAACCACAGAACTCTTCAAGGATTACGTGGCTTCCCGCACAAGTTTATTTCTTAAATTTGTAGTGAAATGTTTGTTTTCTGGCCCCTCCTCAAGTGAGTGAGCATTTCTTACAGGATAAAACCAGGCTAACATTCCAACTTCCCTTAGCCGTTAGATTCCTTCTTCTATAGTATACTAGTGCAGTTCTGGCACTTCTGATGCAGGCATCTTTTGGTATATGTTTCAGCCAACCAACTAAACAAACTATTACAGACCTTTCTAACCCTTGAGCCTTGAGCTACAACACTGAATCCAACATCTCTTTAATGGGCCCATATCAATAAATTCAGGCTGACCCAACTTTGTGTTCCTTTTACCTGATACCTTTATTCTCCACTCTTACACGTATTCTCCACATTTCTGTCCATATAAATTGGAAAGATCATTTAATTCTTTTAAAACACACTTCCTCGTGGGTCAGTCATTTTATCTCACATTTATCTTTCAAGTCCGACTGGAAATTAGGTCTATTTCTGGAAAACAGGCCTAGAAGCAAAGACAGTTAGTAGGCTGGATCCAGAGGAGAATCAGTACTGTCTTACAAAACAATTACCTCATGAGTTAATTGTTCCTCATAACTGTTAATGGTTTCTCAGCCAAAGCAGTGTTAACCTCTTCAGATGGGAGTAGATAGGCTAACTTTTCTGCAAAGGAGGCTTTAGCCAAACCTGGGGATTTGATTTCTGCAGCTTTATTTGCAATCTTCTCATATATACCCATTCCAATATTCAGTATCCCATTCTTTCCTAATATATAACCTCACTTTAACAGAAGGCCCTCCCTGCCAAAGGATGGATAATTCCATTTGTGTTGAATTTAGCCCCTCATAGGATGAGGTTCTGGGTTCAGTTTTCAGCAACAGGAGTCCTGTGGCTGTAGGAGTTAAGGGCAGATGTAGAAACTGATATGGACTGAACTGTGTCCTCCCGAAAATCCACATGCTGAGTCTCTAACTCCCAGTGTGAATGTACTTTGAGATTTGGCTTTTAGGAGGCAACTAGGATTAAACAAGGTCATAAAGTTGTGGTTTTGAACCAGCAGGATTGGTGGCCTTATAAGAGGAAAAGAGAGACCTGTCTCTCTCTCTCTCTCCATGAACACATATCAAGGAAAGACTCTGTGAGGACACAGTGAGAAGGTCGCTACTGTGCTAGTCAAGAAGAATGCATTTACCAGAAGTCATATCCTCCCGGACCTTGATCTTGGACTTCCCAGCCTCAAGAACTCTGAGAATAAAGGCCTGTTGTTTAAGCGAAACAGTCTATGATATATATATTTTTTTTTTAAATAGCAACCTGAATGGAGTAAGACACAGCCTGAACTGACTAATACAGAAAGCTTCAGGCCATTTACAAGGTGCTTGAGCTGGGAATTTGAAGGCCTGTACTCACCCTTTTCTTTCCACACTTTCTTCAGTGCAGTTAGTGTTAGAATAGGCAGATAGTCAGATACCAACAGAGAAAGGGGACACGGATCAAATGACAGGAAACCATACAGCTTGTGAACAGCAGGGGTCCTTGCTCAAAGAAAAGCAGGAACCTCCAGACTGACAGGAAACCACACATTTTGGGTGACAAAGGTCCTGCATGCAGACCAAGAAAGGTGGAGAGTGATGGGAATCTTTGGTGTCCAAATATAACTTGTTGCTCATTATTCTCTCATTATAATAAAATTAGCCTTGCAGATCTTATCTGCAAGTATCCATCAGGCACCGATACCATGACAGTTCCATCAAGACTGAATAAGGGCAAAAATTCCTCCTTCCCTTGAGAAGGTGAAGTTGGGATGAAAATTAGGAAATATTACTTAAAGCCCCACCCTCCCCAATGAAAATTTCACCCATTCATTTCTACACTCCCCCTAACCAACTTCCCAAAGAATCTCAGGGCAGCTGCTCACCTGAATCTGTCCAATCTCCCCTTGAGAGTGTACTATAGCTCAATAAATCCTTGTTTGGCTTTCTTGACCCCCCCCCCCCATCTCATTTCTGAATTCTTTCTGTGACAAAAACCTACTCTCATTAGTAACATGAGGAGTAAACAACCTATCTCATTCTACTTGTTGTTTGACCAAAATTTTCTAAGGTTTCAAATTCAGGTTAGCCAGAAACTTGCCTTTTATAAATATTTGACCTGAAGTATTCAATAGTGATGTTTTATATGTCTCTATTGCACATTTTATCGTAGACTTTTACCATATCTTTACCACTGGAAATAGCCATTAGTTAGGTTTAACCAACTAAGTATCAAAAATATTCCCCCAAAGTTTCAAAAAGTTCCAAAAAGCAAAACTTGAATTTTACAGCTTCTGGCAATTATTTACATAACATTTACATTATATTTACAATCATTTACATAGTATTTACATTATATTAGGTAATAAGTAAAATATAAGGGATGATATGCATAAACTATGTGCAAATACTATACCATTGTATATAAGGGACTTGAGCATCCTTGGATTTTGTTATCCAAGGGATGGGAGAAGGGGTAAAAGGGTTTGTGGTCCTTGAACCAATCCTCCATGGTTACCAAGGGAGGACTGTAACTAGATCCTTTTTTTTTTTGCAAGGAATTGGCCGATAGTTGGGTAGGCTGACAAGTTTGAAAAGCCTAGGGCAGAACTATAGGAAAAGGAAATGGCAACTCACTCCAGTATTCTTGCCTAGAGAATCTCATGGACAGAGGAGCCTGGTGGGCTGCTGTCTATGGGGTCACACATAGTCAGACACGACTGAAGTGACTTAGCAGCAGTAGCAGCAGCAGCAAGGCAGAACCATAGACTGGAAACTCTTAGGCAGGAGTTGATGCATCAGTTTGAGGCAAAATTTCTTCTTCTTCAAGGAAACTTCATATTTGCTTTTATAGTTTTCCCAAGGATTGCAAGAGGCCCATTTACTATTGAGAATACTCCCCTTTTTAAAGTCTACTGATTTTAGATCACATACCTTCCACCACATCTGCAAAATACTGTCACAAAAATATCTAGATTACTATTTGATTGAATTTTGCACTATAGCTTACCAAGTTAACACATAAAACTAACCATCCCAAGTAATATATGAAAACTTATTGGATCTACACTACCCAGTTGCCTGATTCAAACAGAATTCTCTTTCTATACCTTAATTATATACTTTCTATATCTTAACTTATTTGGGAAAATTTATTTAACAATCTTGTATTTAATTGTTTTTTTAACCCTAGTCAAAACTGTCTTTACAACATACTCTGCACATTACTTAATGTAGGCATAGCAGAATCTTTGTTTTCTGAGCATATGTTATAAAATCCCTCTCCTTAATACAGTTTTGTGTGGGGAAACATTTTAAAAAGTGCAAAAATATCTATGAACAAAGATATTCATACTAATTTATAAAATTACTCCCTACCCAGGTAATCTTTCTGTCTTAATACAAACATTCCTTCTTTCTCACTATATGTACATTATTAGAAGTCCCTCAAAAATGTTCTCACTTGTAAAGTTCATTTGCATTACCTGTTAGTATTTCAATATATGAATAATCATTATTTATTTACCCATTCTATTGTTGAAGGACACTTAGAATGGTGTCAGTAAGGGGCTATGACATTACCGTGCATGCCTTTTGGTCAACACATACATGAATTTCTTTTGTGTATATGTGTAGGAATGAAATTGCTAGAATAAATGGTATACTTATATTAAACCTTCATAGGTAGCAGATTCCTCAAATGATTCTATTTATCTATTTAAACTTCTACAAACAGTATCTGAGAATTTCATTTGCACTGCAAACTTGTCAGAATTTAGGACTGTAAGTTTTGTTTTCTTTTTTTTTTTTTAAACTTTTATGCTATTCTGGTGGGTGTGTTGTCATGTCACAGGTTTAATTAGCATTTCTCTGATTGATTGAATAAGGTTGATTTCCAATCTTTAGTTTTATTAGCCATTTCAAAGATGAATATTTTATATGTATGAATATGTACATCTGTATATATACACATAGATAACTGTACCATATCTATCTCTAAATCAATTGTTATTCAGTTGCTAAATCACATCCGATTCTTTGTGACCCCATGTTAATGGAATTCTTCAGACAAGTATACTTGTGGGAGTGATTAGCCATTCCCTTCTGCAGGGGATCTTCCCCACCCAGGAATCAAACCCTAGTCTCCTGCATTGCAGGAAGATTCTTTACTGAGCCACCAGGAACGCCCAGTGCATGTGTGTATATTCAAATCTAAAGCATATTATAAAATATGTATACACAAAAGTGCAAAGTGAAAAAAGTAGCCAAGAAAAATTTAAATAATGAAGCTAAACTTAACACATTAACACTATAAAATATAAAGATGTAATATATAGTTGCAGTAATAAAGGTAGTGTTATTTATATAATAATAGAAAAACAGTAGAATATAATAGAAAGTCCAGAAAGAGACCCACCTGTGTACAGTTGCTTGAATTATGACAGATTGCATTTTAATGTAGTTGTAAAATACACTAATTTCAAAAATTATGATGACCCTCATATCACAGATTTGGCAAACTTGTTTCTAACTTTTATTAAATGGAATTGTGTATATGTATAACTTTGTAGCAAGTGTATTTGCCTCCATATAGGAATCATTTTTGATTCCCAGAAATTAAAATCATTATGCATGTGGACATAGCTCCTTCATTGTCATTATTGTATATGAATGCATTGTTTGAAATTATCACACTTAATTGCAATAGTGACAAGATAGAATTACTAAGGACATTAGATCCTGTGGTAATGCTAAATTTGTCAATCTGGGTCCTGGTTACATAGCTCATAGCTTTTATAAAAAATTAATGGTCACATAATCTGTGTAGGTTTATGAATGTTTTTGCTTCAATAAAATTTTTATTTTAAAATGTCACTATATTGTTCACCAGAATTTCTACCTGGAAATCAGGTAGAGTCCTTTCACTAGATACACTTGAACTGAAAAAGATTAATCTCTGGTCGATGCCATTCCACAAGGTACATTCCTACATCTGATTATGGAATATTTATGACATTCTCAGGGAAATATAAACTCTATGGCAAAACACTTCAGATCTTCTACATATAGTTTGAAAAACAAAAATAAGTGATCAGCCTATAGCATAATTATTACAACTAACAGTTAAATATGTTAAAACAACCACAATCACAGAAAACTAACCAAAATGATCACATATATCATAGCCTTGTCTAATTCAATGAAACTATGAGCCATGCCATGTAAGGCCACTCAAGACAGACAGGTCATGGTGGAAAGTTCTGACAAAAAGTGGTCCACTGGATAAAGGAATGGCAAACCACTTCAGTTTCTTGCCTTGAGAACCCCATGAACACTATGAAAAGGCAAAAAGATATGACAAAGAAAGATAAACTCCCCAGGTCGGTAGGTGACCAATATGATACTGGAGAAGAGTGGAGAAATAATTCCAGAAAAAATGAAGAGATGGAGCCAAAGCAAAAACAACACCCAGTTGTGGATGTTGACTGGTGATGGAAGCAAAGTATGATGCTGTAAAGAACAATATTGCATAGGAACTTGGAATGTTAGGTCCATGAATCAAGGCAAGTTGGAAGTGGTCAAACAGCAGATGGCAAGAGTGAACATTGACATTTTAGGAACCAGTGAACTAAAATGGACAGGAATGGGTGAATTCAATTTAGTTGACCATTATATATACTAACATGAGCAAGAATCCCTCAAAAGAAAAGGAATATCGCTGATAGTCAACAAAAGAGTCCAAAATACAGTACTTGGATGCAATCTCAAAACGACAGAATGATCTCTGTTCGTTTCCAAGGCAAACTATTCAATGTCACAATAATCCAAATCTATGCCACGACCACTAATGCTGAAGAAGCAGAAGTTGAACGGTTCTATGAAGACCTACAAGACCTTCTAGGACTAACACCGAAAAAGGTGTCCTTTTCATCATAGGGGACTGGAATGCAAAAGTAGGAAGTCAAGACATACCTGGAGTAATAGGCAAGTTTGGCCTTGGAGTACAAAACAAAGCAGGCCAAAGGCTAACAGATTCTGCCAAGAGAATACACTGGTCATAGCAAACACCCTCTTCCAACAACACAAGAGATGACTCTATACATGGACATCACCAAATGGTCGATACCAAATACAGACTGATTATATTCTTTGCAGCTGAAGATGGAGAAGATCAATACAGTCAGCAAAAACAAGACTGGGAGCTGTGGCTCAAATCATGAAATCCTTATTGGAAAATTCAGACTTAAATTGAAGAAAGTAGAAAAAACTACTAGACCATTCAGGTATGACCTAAATCAAATCCCTTATGATTATACAGTAGAAGTGACAAATAGGTTCAAGGGATTGGATCTGATAGACAGAGTGCCTGAAGAACTATGACAGAGGTTCATAACATTGGACAGGACATGGTGATCAAAACTATCCCTAAGAAAAGAAACGTGAAAAGGCAAAATGGTTGTCTGAGAAGGGCTTACAAATAGCTGAGAAAGGAAGAGAAGCTAAAGGCAAAAGAGAAAAGGAAACATATACCTATCTGGATGCAGAGTTCCAAAGAATAGCAAGAAGAGACAAGAAAGCCTTAGAGGAAAACAATAGAATGGGAAAAACTGGAGATCTTTTTGTGAAAATTAGAGATACAAAGATGGGCACAATAAAGGACAGAAATGGTATGGACCTAAAAGAAGCAGAAGATATTAAGAAGAGGTGGCAAGAATACACAGAAGAACTATACAGAGAATATCTTCATGACCCAGATAAATCACTGTGGTGTGATCACTCACCTAGAGTCAGACATTCTAGAGTATGAAGTCAAGTGGGCCTTAGGAAACATCACTACTAACAAAGCTAGTGGAGGTGATGGAATTCCAGTTGAGCTATTTCAAATCCTGAAAGATGATGCTGTGAAGGTGTTGCACTCAATGTGCCAGCAAATTTGGAAAACTCAGCAGTGGCCACAGGACTGGAAAAGGTCAGTTTTCATTCCAATCCCTAAGAAAGGCAATGCCAAAGAATGCTCAAACTATCGAACAATTGCACTCATCTCACATGCTAGTAAAGTAATGCTCAAAATTCTCCAAGCCAGGCTTCAACAGTACAGGAATGGATAACTTCCAGATGTTCAAGCTGGATTTAGAGAAGGCAGAGCAACCAGAGATCAAATTCCAGATAAACATCTACTTCTGTTTCATTGACTATGCTAAAGCCTTTGACTGTGTAGATCACAACAAACTGTGGAAAATTCTTAAAGAAATGGGAATACCAGACCACCTTACCTGCCTTCTGTGAAATCTGTATGCAAGTCAAAATGCAACATTAGAACCGGATATGGAACAATGGAATGGTTCCAAATTGGGAAAGGAGTATGTCAAGGCTGTATATTGTCACCCTGCTTATTTGATTTATAGATGGAGTACATCACGTGAAACGCCGGGCTGGATTAAGCACAAGCTGGTAGCACGATTGCTGGGAGAAACATCAATAACCTCAGATATGCAGGTAACACCACCCTTATGGCAGAATGTGAGGAAGAACCAAAGAGCCTCTTGATGAAAGTGAAAGAGGAGGGTGAAAAAGTTGGCTTAAAGCTCAACATTCAGAAAACTAAAATCATGGCATCTGGCCCCATCACTTCAAGGCAAATAGATGGGGAAACAGTGGGAACTGTGACAGACTTTATTTTATTGGGCTTCAAAATCACTGCAGGTGGTGACTGCAGCCATGAAATTAAAAGATGCTTGCTTCTTGGAAGAAAAGCTATGACCAACCTAGACAGCATATTAAAAAGCAGAGACATTACTTTACCAACAAATGTCCATCTAGTCAAAGCTGTGGTTTTTCCAGTAGTCGTGTATGGATGTGAGAGTTCGACTATAAAGAGAGCTGAGTGCTGAAGAACAGATGCTTTTGAAGCGTGGTGCTGGAGAAGACTCTTGAGAGTCCCTTGGACTGCAAGGAGCTCCAAACAGTCCATCCTAAAGGAAATCTGTCCTGAATATTCAGTGGAAGTGCTGATGCTCGAGCCTCAATATTTTGGCCACCTGATGCGAAAAACTGACTCATTAGAAAAGACCCTGATGCTGGGAAAGATAAAAGGCAGAAGGAGAAGGCAACGACCGAGGATGATATGGTTGGATGGCATCACCAACTCATGGACATGAGTTTTAGCAAGCTCCTGGGGTTGGGGATGGACAGGGAAGCCTGGCGTGCTTCAGTCCATGGGGTCTCATAGAGTTGGACACGACTGAGTGACTGAACTGAACTGAAGATTTTAACGCACCCTGGCCAAGAGTTCTTTGTGTTTAGGTGTCAATATAAGCCATTGAAAAATGGCACATTGCTTTCTCTTGCCATTTCCTTTACTTCTCTCGGGAATGATGGAGGAGTAAAGGCTGAGTGAGTAATGATAGTAATAATATCAATAATTTACCATGATCTTTATTTAATCAAAATTAATCAAGGATGTCTTTTGAAACCCTTTCAAACTCTGTGTCATTAAATCTTCTATTCCTCTTCTTTTCCAAAACCAAAATTTAAGCACATTTAGCCTACTGAATATACTTAAGTTGGCACTGGTGACCGGAATATTTACAAAGCACGTAATATTTTCTTTCAGTTCACTCATGTTGACTTTACATATATTGTTGCACTTAAACTCTAGGCACTTACAAGTCCATAACTGTATTTTCTTCCCTGTCAGAGTTATGAGAGATTATAATGCACATAAATCAAATTTGTGTTTCACCCTATGTGAGAAATTTCAGGTTTCTTCTCATTCAGGAGGCTAAAAAATTGACATCTCAGGAAAAATATTAGGTATAATTTTTGTTTGTCTTTTAAGCTCTCAAACTCAAGGAAAAATGATAATAAGTCTTAACCAAGGAAATATCTAAAAATGTACAAGTTATAATTGTTTTTCCCTTCTAGAAGGCTGACACCTTGAATTTTTTTTTAATTACATAAGTCAAAACATCCAGGTTGGATTAATCCAGTATAGTAGATTGTTTAATCATTTTATGCTGTGTTTCAGATTAAAAAAAATAGAGTTTGACTTTAGAAACCAGGGGATAATATAAAAGAAATAACTACATATTCCTCAGAACAAAAGTACCTATAAATGGTAAAAACCTAATATAAGATTTATAAAGAAAAATATTTAGCAGAAAATAAAATAGTAATGCAGTATAATTTTTAAGAACCCAGAATAGTGGGTTCTAAGATCAGGCATAGTCCTAAACACAAGAGATATGAGAAATATACATTAAATAAGTACATAGTTAAGGTAAGTGCTATAATAGAGATAAAACCCCTTTATGCCCATTTATAAAACACACAAATATTGTAGTAGAAATACAGAAACATTATAGTACATAAAAATCTCTTGATTTTGTAGGATATAAAACTTCATAAATTAGTTTATTGATTTTTGTTTCCTACAAACTAATATCTAACCATGGGTAACAGGTATTTTTCATACTTGTAAGAAAAGGTGAAGAAAAATTCAGACCAAAAAGCAATATTCCCAGCCTCATGGAAATGTCAGTAAAAAAATGAAATAACATCTGTCCTGTTTTTCTTTTAAAACTATTTCTGTTTTATAAAAGTCAGGTGACTAGTCTAAATGTCAATGTATATAGACATAAAGTAATAAAACATCAAAATGAATATGTAAACAAATACACGTGGGAAATAATTGCAAATGGGCAGGTGAGGGAGTAGGATTTCTTGTGCAACAGTGATTTTTGATTTGTTGTATAAGAGGTAAGCAATTATATCTTCCCCACTGCTATCTTGTCTTTCTGTCAAGAACTAAAATGTAAGAAATACCATCCTATTCTCAGGATAAAAAAGAAATTCAGGGAAAAATGACAAGATCTCAGTATATTGCTTTATCAGATTTAGCCAACCATTTTCTATGCATCATAGCAAGGATTCTGTCTGGAGTGTTATAAGTGAGTGCTTCTGAATAATGACAACACTAATAAAACTTCTATAGGTTGTAACTCCGTCTGCTCCTTTGTTCAATTTGCTCTGTGAGTTAAATGGTGGAACCAGAGTTAAGGAGTGATGAGGGAAAACTGCTTCATACCAGCCTAAACAGTTCTATCAAAATTTTAAGAGCCTCAATTTAGACAATTTTGTGTAATATGACATTTTTAAACAGGAGAGAAAATTGATATTGCATATTCGTAAGGTTTCCAAAAGAAATCAGTAGCAAGAACTGTATTTCTTGTTAATAAAGCGTTAATGACATACAAATCCTAGACTCACCCAATAGCAAATATAAAAGAAAGGAAGCAAAACATGAGTTGGTAATCTCCCATTTCCAATCAGTTTCACTGGACCCTTTTCTAAGACTTTCACAGCAATCATGACAGTGGTAACAGAAAAACCTTGCTCAAGACTGAGCTAATTCATCAACTGCCACAAGAAATATCTAGCAATTAAGATACAGGGTTACAACAATGAACAAAACAAATCTGTGAGAAGCTTGCAGTACAGACATATAGACTGTAAAAATATTTAAATAAAACGCATAATGTGTTATATAATAAGGGCTACAGTGAAAAAGAAAATGGGAAGAAATGGAGGAAGCATTATATTTGGAGTCATCAGGGAAGCCTCCCTGAGAAAGTGCTATTTTATCAAACCTCAAAAGAAATAAGGGAGCAAACCATTTTATAACTAAGGAAAAAGTGTTCTTTACTGGGGAAACTAAAAGTACAAAAGTCTGGAGGTGAAAACTTCTCTAGTTGATGGAGTTCCGCAAAGAGACCAGTGTGGTTGGAGAAAGGGAAGTAAGGTGAAGAGCTATTGGACATGAGATCAAATACATAAAGGATATAAACTCTGAGAGTCCTAAAAAATCCTGGTGAAGATTTAGTCTTTTATTCTGAGTGAGATGACCACCTACATGTGGGGCTTTACTAGAGGAGTAACTTATTCTTAAGGTTTCAACAGCATAACTATGTATTGAAAGTAAGAATAGATTGTAGAAGAAAAAGATTGGAAGCAGAAGTAACCACTTAAATCCTTATTGTTGAATTTTTATGCTGCATTATACAATTTGAATACTGTATGTAATAGACACTAGAATCGATGTGGTTACATAAAATTTGAATATTAGGTGAAATAGAACAGATAATCTTCTTAGGGAGTAGCGTATATTTTGAACACTATGTGAAGTAGACAACCAGCTGGTGGTTTAAACTGTTTATAATACAGAAAATATGTATTATCAATGGCATTGGTAGAATGATTTGAACCCACACATATGTATTTATACTACTGGGAGGCAACTGGAATAATCTAAGAGGATGATAATGGTGGCTCAGTTCGGGAGTGGTTGTCATGGTTTTCTGACAGATTTGAAACAATGGTGCAAGAGAAAAGGTGACTCCAAGATTTTAGGGTTGAATAACTAGTATGAAGGTGCTATTAACTGATACAAGGAGATCTGTAAGAGGAGTTCTTTTGAAGAGGGAAGGTTGAGTTCCAATTTGGACTTGTTGACTGCACAAGAAGTATGTTAGATACCAAAGTGTTGATGTTGAAGGGTTGAATATATAGCTGTTATTCACGGCAGGAACCTCAAATTCAAGCTGAAGGGACCATCAGGGTACAGATTGCTTTTAAAATGAGAAAGCTAGCTAAGATCACAAAGATCATGGGAAGAGGATTGGATAGAAAAGAAGCTGTAAGGAACCTGAGAATACTGCCCAGCACAGAGCAGGCAAACACATATTTCAGAGAATGAATGACAGAATGGATGGATGGATGAATGAATATGAGGAGGCTGTGTTTTCCATCACCTCATTACTTTGACTTGCTCTGCCTGGCTAAGTATTTTTCTCTTCTTTACTCAATTATTTTTATGTCCTCCCTGAGCTGTTTATTTAAAAAGTATCTCTCTGAAACACAGGATATTCTCTTATATTTTCTTTCAATGATATGTGGGGAAGGTCCCTGTCAACATTTGAATAGAAGTAGATAATGTACACTTCTGGTTTGGAAAAAAAAGATCCAGTATTTGAACTTAAGCCAGTTACTCTTGCACTTAGCATTGATCTGGATTGTCACCTCCCAAATTTGGAAGCTGTTGTTATGTCACCAATGGTCAAGTTGAGGGAAAGAAAGATTGTATGTATATAATGGTCCCAAGAGCCCAAGAGTCAAATACATTTCCTAAAAGTTCAAATTTCACTTCATTATGGGATTGATTAGAACCTAAACCGAAGTTGTGACATTTTCATTATGCTTTCCTACGCAACTTACCTCTTACCTCACTGATTAGCATTACTACTCCAAGTCACTACAAATTTATGCCTATTCGCCTGACTTCTCTAGCCCTCAAGAATCACAGGTCTATAGAATGCCCAAATAGCAGTGTAAACCTTCATGATACTTGACTTCGGAATTTCAGACTTTTACCAGATTCTCTTTGCAGTGTTTTTCTAGGAATTCCAAATGTATTCTTGTATGTTTCACAAGGAAGTCCGAATTTTGAATCATTACCTTTTGGACCCCTACATCTCTGTATTGCAGATCACCTCTTGCCTTGATACTGGTTTTCCCAGTTGGTTGTTGCTCTTCTTCTACTGCTTTTCCCCATCCATAGATACATTTTCAGACTTTCCTTTCCCAAAGAACAGCTATAAAATTTAGTAGTCTGTGGAACCTTACCGACAGCTTTCTCATGTTACTACTTTTGATTCTTAGTTCAGCCTTCAGCTTTGTTTCACTGAGTCTATAAGGTAGTCATAAAGTAGAGTCTTCAACTTAATTAGTAAGATTTATCTGACAACTCTTGTCATCACATACAAAACAGCATCTCTTATTTACTTGTGCATAATCAAAACATTTATTAAAACATTTGTTTTTATATCCTTTAACAAAATTAAAGAATAGTTGAACCTCTAGAAAAAAAATTAAAATAGCAGCATTTAAGTCAACATGAATTCACTGCTATATTCAAAATAGATAATCAACAAGGACTTCTTGTATAGCACATGGCACTCTGCTCAATGTTCTGTGGCAGCCTGGGTGGGAGCAGGGATAGAATGGATACATGTATATGTGTGGCCCAGTCCCATTGTTGTTCACCTGAAACTATTACATGGCAAACATTGTTAGTTTGCTATATCCCAATACAAAATAAGAAGTTTAAAGTTTGCCAAAAAAGAAAAAAGAAATGTAAACCAACATTACTTTTGGTATCCACCCCGATATCACCATGCCAACTAGATACATGTCTTTTTATTTGTCAAAACCTGAGTGATCTTTTTCATAGACATTAATGATATTGATTTTGCTTTGTCTATGAGTAAAATCCTTCAACCCTGTTTCTCTGACAGTTGAAATCATTCTCATCTGATGAAGGCAAAATATATCTCAAACATGATCTGCATTCCTGAAGCTGTAAGTACTCTTCCCATAACCTATGGTTTACAATGCTATTGAGAATATTAAACAAAATGACCCTCAGTCTCATAATTTTCCATTATAATTTAAAATCTATAGTAAATACAAGGATTGTCATATTAGCAGAGATTTAGATCTAGCAAAGACTCCAAAGACTAGAGTGTGGGAATGAATGTTTTATTTCACAACCATAGTAGAATGTAGAGAAATTTTTAAATCTTTCATACTAATTATGTTGGACATGTACATCAATTTTGCTTGGTATTATCAACTCTGTCTTAAATGAATGTCTATCTTCGTAGTTCCAACTCTATTTCTAGATTTCTGAAATTTGGTGGCTAACGTCAGTTTTGATTCTCACCATGACTCTGATTTTCTCGATCAAATCCTTCTCAGATTTCAGGTTTCTAGAACTGCTTTTTGCCTTTTTTCTTTAGGAAAATCCCTCCATTCCATTTTTAATGTTTGTTGCCCTTTTTGAAAAATTTCAACCTCTGTTTTGACTTATAAGACTACAGTGTGTAATTGCACAAGTTGAGTCCTATGAAAATCCATATATGATTCACATGGACTCGAGTGTATAGCCAAAACATGTAATTGTGCAACATACGAGTTACACAACCAGGATGGTGGCCCTCAAGATTTTTTGACTATTTTAAGCTGCTACATTTGTGGTAGCTTTTTATGCAGCATACATTACTAATTTACCAATGAACTAAGTTTACCTAGCATTACACTATTATTTATCATGATAAATGCATAGTCTTTCTTTCCTTCTCTCATTTTTGTTCTTTTCTGTTTTTATTATAGCAGTTTCTTTACCCTCTTCACTGCTTTTAATATGCTCATATATTTTATACCAAAATATGTTACATTTAAAATTTGTAATGCAATATTTTTGCACTATTTTCTGAATGTCTGATATGTGTAAGAAACAAAAATGAATTTTAAAAGAGAAGATAAAACAATTTGCTGTCTTCCAAATAAACATGCTAATTTGTTTAAATCTCTCTATAGATCAACAGTTTAGCATAGGAATCAGGCCTACAAATTATTTGCTAGTGGTAGTGTTAGTCGCTCAGTCGTGTCTGACTCTTTGCGATCCCACGGAGTGTAGCCCACCAGGCTCCTCTGTCCACGGGATTCTCCAGGCAAGAATACTGGAGTGGGTTGCCATTCCCTTCTCCAGAGTATCTTTCCAACCCAGGGATCGAACCTGGGTCTCCTGCACTGCAGGCAGATTCTTTACCATTTGAGCTACAGGGAAGACCAACAAATTTTTTATTATGTGATAATTCAGAGTGTGTGTTTGGAAAGCAACATAAATTGGTTAATTAGCGTAATCCCAGCACTCAGACCTAAAGTTGCAGCAGGACTGAGGGTAAATATTGTCTCATATTTACAAATTAAAATTTATAAAAGTTATTTATTCTTGATTTTATGCCTCAAAGATAACTTGATGAAACATTCAATAAGCAATTATTTTTACCATTCTATAACAAAATACTGCCACATCCTAGACATTTGCTTTCTTTGCAGAAGAGCCATGTCTGTTATTACCTTTGGCCTGATTTTCAGTGAGAGAAACAACTGGCCAAAATTATATTGTTATATAATTCAATGATCTGAAAAAACCAATATACTTATTGTTGAAATTCAAATATAATAAAAAGTAATATGCAAATACAAATGTGGATCATGAATTACAAGACACTTTGGTGAATTTAGAAAGTTAAATATTGAATTATCTTTCTAGATTTTTTCTCCTCATCTATAAAATAAGAGGCTAGCTTTTTTTTTAATTTGTTTTTCTTTTTATTGAAGGATAATTGCTTTACAGAATTTTGTTGTTTTCTGTCAAACCTCAACATAATCAGCCATAGGTCTACATATATCCCCTCCCTTTTGAACCTTCCTCACATTTCCCTCCCCATCCCACCCTTCTAGGTTGATACAGAGCCCCTGTTTGAGTTAGTTTCCTGAGTCATGCAGCAAATTCCGTTGGCTGTTTATTTTATGTATGGTAATGTAAGTTTCCATGTTACTCTTTCCATACATCTCACCCTCTCCTCCCCTCTCCCCATGTCCATTAGTCTATTCTCTATGTCTATTTCTCCATTGTTGCCCTGTAAATAAATTCTTCAGTACCATTTTTATAGATTCTGTATATATGCATTAGAACATGATATTTATCTTTCTCTTTCTGACTTACATCACTCTATATAATAGGTTCTAGGTTCATCCACCTCATTAGAACTGACTAAAATGTGTTCTTTTTTATGGCTGAGCAATATTCCATTGTGTATACCACATTGTATATACCATAGTGTGTACCACAACTTCTTTATCCATTCATCTGTCGATGGACATCTAAGTTACTTCCATGTTCTAGCTATTGTAAACAGTGCTGCAATCAACAATGGGGTACATGTACCGTTTTGACTTTTGGTTTCCTCAGGATATATGCCTAGGAGTGGGATTTCTGGGTCATATGGTGGTTTTATTCCTAGATTTTTAAGGAATCTCCATACTATCTCCCAGAGTGGCTGTATCAATTTACATTCCCACCAACAGTGCAAGAGCATTCCCTTTTCTCCACACCCTCTCCAGCATTTATTGTTTGTAGACTTCTTGACGATAGCCATTCTGACTGGTGTGAGGTGATATCTCATTGTAGTTTTGATTTGCATTTCTCGAATAATGAGTGATGTTGAGCATCTTTTCATGTGTTTGTTAGCCATTTATATGTCTTCTTTGGAGAAATATGTCTGTTTAGGTCTTTTCCCCACTTTTTGATTGGGTTGTTTGTTTTTCTGGTATTGAGTCATATGAGCTGAGAGGCTAGCTTTTGATGACCATTTAAGTCCCTTCAAATTAAAAAATTCAATGATTCTAAAAGAATCTTAATAAAAATAAAAAATAAAAATTAATAAGAAAATATAAATATCTTACATACAGTGCTTTGAATCTACTAATGTGATCAAATACTCATAAATTTACAACTTTATTATAAAAATGTTTTCAGTTTTATTAATAATTAATACTTATAATATTAATCATAATTTTATCATAGTGCCCCAATCCACTACTGAAGAATAAAGCATGCTATCCCCTTACTCTACACTAATTAAATAGAGCTCAATTTCCTAGACACTCGCAATTTTGTCATTCTACTTCTTGCCTTCTTTAAATAAGACTAAAATGTCTTTACACTTTTCCTGAGGATATTACCTAATGAACTTGTTCCAACTTGCATTTTTATAGAGCTAAAAAGAAAACAGTTTCTTCTCCATATCTACATTCCTTTTGTTTCCTTTTACATATTTTTAGTGGTATGTCAAGTAAATTCACTCATTCATTCAATCATGTATTTTGCCAATCACACAAACCAAAAAACAAAAACATTAAATGCCTATCAGAGATCATGGTCTTAGTTCATGTTTCTCAGAGACAGACTTGGCAATTTTTAGGTCCATGTGTTTTACTGAGGATGTGCTCTTGAGGACAAGCTTGTAAAAAGAATTACAAAGTCTGGATAATGTAAACAATGCAGCTGATTGAGGATGCAGTCTCAACTAAAATCTAGGGCTCACCAGTGTGGAAGTTTCTCAAAAACTAAAAACAGAAACACCATATGACCCTGTAATTCCACATCTGGGTATGTATCTGAAAAAAAAAGGAAATATTTATTTGAAATGATATATATACTTCAGTGTTCTTAGCAAACTTATTTACAATTGCCAAGGTATGGAAGCAACCTACATGTCTATCAACAGGTGAATGGATAAGAAGGTGTGGTGTGTACACACACACACACACACACACACACACTGGAATGCTATTTGGCCATATAAAGAATGAAAATTTCCATTTGCAGCGATGTAGATGAACTTGGAGAGCATTATGCTGAGTGATATGTCAGACAGAGAAAGACAAATACTGTATGATATCACTTATATTTTGAATCTGAAAAATACAGCAAACTAGTGAATGAAACAAAAAAAGAAGCAGATTCACAGGTATAGAGAACAAACCAGTGGTTACCAGTGGGGAGAGGGGAGGTAGGAGGGGCAATATAGAGGTAAGGGGGAAAAGGCTTATTATGGGAGCATATGAAATTATGTGTGTGAAACTTTTGAAAATTATAAAGCACTGTAGAATTTAAGGAGTCTTTCAATCAATAAAAGTTAAAATTGAAAAAAAATAATAAAGTCACTTACCCAAGGGGAAAAAAGTGGGTCCTCCAGATCTAGTTATGACGGCATTGCCAATTGACCTCTTAACTGAAACTTGATGGGAAACATTGAGCCAAATCACTCATCTAAAAGCCACTTGAGAATATATAATCCAGAGAAACCTTGAGACAGCAAATATTTATTGCTGTTTTAATAAGTTTTTGAGTGATTCCATAGGCAGCAATAGACAACTAGCAATAGATAACTAACAGAGTTCAGTGATAAAACTTTGGGTTCCTGGGTATCACCCCATTTCCAGCCACCCTTGGTATCTTCCCTTCTCTAATGAACTACTTATTGTATGGTCATAGGTAGCATTAAGCAACAACTGGGGAAATTGCAAAATGAATACATGTATTAGGGTAGTGTGGGATCAGTTTACACTGGGACACCATCACTCCCTCAGCAGTGCACACCAAATTTGTGAATTAGTTCAGCTTCAGCAAGTGCAGACTCTAGAAGGACAGCTACCCTCAGCCTCCTGATAATCCGTCTTGGATTTCATTTGATTGTGTATCTGTATGTCTTCACCCTAGGAGTGTCATATCCCTTTAAACATTTTTGTAGCTTTCTTGGAAGCCACTTTCATGTTGCTATTCATTGCAATAACTGTGCCCACTTGTGATAGGTAAGGACTTCAATGTGGCCTCTGATAGCTGGGATTCCTGTCTTCATCATTGCTATAAGACAGCCCAATTCTACAACAAAAGTTTCTACCATCATCCCTGCTCTAGAGGACAGCCAACACTGGATTTCTCAGAGATGATCTTGCCTCTCCTACAAGTTTATTAGTTGTCACTTTGGTAAATGGAGGCTTTCCCTTGAAGCTTAATCATCTGGTGGGTTTTCCAGCTTTAGGATATTCACCTAGTATGTCTGTTTCTCTGAGCCTTTGGATTCCTTGTCCCACTATCTGTCACAGAACTTCAGGCATTTTTATTTTGATTAGTATGGCCCTTTGCTTTTTCCAAGATTCCAAGACCATCTTTTCAGCATGTAAATCCTTCACTGAACACCCTTGCGAGGGTGTTAAATTCCAAATCATGAGAGAGAGTTTACATATCTACAAATTGCACATTAACTGACCTTATGTTCTGTTCCTTTGATCACTAACCCTCCACATCTAGTCCACATCTAGCTTATACCCATTTTCCTTGCTCCTTCCAGCATACATGAGCCAGCTCATTCAACATAAATTTCTTCTGTTCAAAATCCCAGTACCTTTCTGGACAAGTTATGTTGACATTTGACTTGTCATCTCCAGGAAAGGAGATGGCAGGTGAAGTACCTTAGGAAGGCAAATATTTAAGATATTTGCATGGTCTTAATAGAGGGCTGTGCACTCATTTCTAACAAGGGGGAGTGGAACCTAATAATAGGACTCTGACGTTGACATAGAAAATCTGCTAAGGCTGAGAATTCAACCTCTGAAGCTCCACCGCTCATATAATTAAATTCAAAACCTCATCATCTGTTCTATCTGTTCTTCGGCTACGATAAATTAAAATCGTTTTAAACACTGTGAAAGATACCCTCTGGTGTTCACAGTTTTTCTTGAATTGATGATTAGTCTCTCTAAGCTTGTTTTTACCTCTCTTCTAGGAACCATTAGCGCGCAGCAGCAGCCACTCAATTCCGTAATATTTATGGAAATTTTTCCTCACACCTCTTAAGCAGCAGAGATAGCTCACCTGCCAGGGCATTCTTTCCTACTAGTACCACATTTACATCCCGCATTGGTGAACATTTTAACAATTGTACCTCTACAGCATCTCAAGAAATAGCCATAATAACGGTTTTCAACCTACTAGTAGTGTTTCAATCTGTTTGCCTGTTGGCCAGCAAGTAACATGCCCTACAATCCCCATTTAGAGTTTGCTTCCTTAGACCACGCTTGGTACAAATTGTTTTAGATAATTCCCAGGGAACAGACTATGGTAATAATGATTATGGGTAGAAGATTGCTAGAGCATGCTTTAGGGAGCTAATCCTTTTAGGAAGATGCTCCTTCAAGGAAGCAGGGAAGGAAGGACTGGAGAGAGGAATAAAGTGACTCGCGGCGCCAGTGCAGCTGAAGCCTCGTTTGATATTACAAAGAACTCTGGAGCTAGATGGGCCTTCAGAATTAAGTTGAGGGGGGGAGGCCATACCACTTTAATCACCACGGTAATCAGTCACTGGCCAAGTGATGCTTCTTGAGAGGGAGTCTAATCTTGGACAAGGCACTTCCCTGTTGCGAAGCATGATTCCCATTCAATTGCACAGCTGTGGAGTTGGCAGCTTTTATCCTCGGCAGCTGGAAGAAGGATGCCTTGACCCTGAAGACAGGACCTGGGTGAAATACCACACTGTTCACTACATATACTACTAATATTACTATTATGTATAATAGTAGCAATAATACAATAAGGTTATTATTATTGCTTTTGTGATGGTTAATTTTATGTCAATTTGACTAAGCCAAGGAGTGTCCAGATTAAACATTATTTCTGAGCATGTCTGTGAAGGTGTTTCAAGATGAATTTACATTTGAATTGGTGGACTCAGTAAATTATATTGCTCGCTCCAATATGAGTGGACATCATCCAATCCATTGAGGGTTTGAATAGAACAAAAAGGAAGAGAAAAAAGGAATTTACTCCTTTTTGCTTCCTGTCTGAATGTTTGAGGATTTCCCTGATGGCTCAGTCTATAAAGAATCTATCTGTAATGCAGGAGACCTGGATTTGATCCCTGGGTTGGAAAGATCTCCTGGAGAAGGAAATGGCAACCCACCCCAGTTTTATTACCTGGGAAATCCCGAGGATGGAGGAGCCTGGGGGGCTACAGTCCATTGGGTCACAAGAGTAGGACACAACTTAGTGACTAAACCACCACCAATGGATACTGCCTGTTTGATCTGGGACATCAGTTTTCTCCTGCCCTTGGATTGGGATTTACATTACCATCTTCTTTGATTCATGGGCTTTCAGACTCAGGCTATAATTAGACTACCGGCTTGCCTGGTCTCCAGGTTGCAGATGGCAGACTGTGGGACTTCTCAGCCTCCATAATGGTATGATGGTGTGAGCCAATTCTTAAATCTCTTTATATACAGTTCTCTGGAGAAATCTGACTAGTAAATCACTTGAGAGTATGTTGCAAATAGCATGATTCTTTATACCTAAATACTTTAGTGTGCCTCTCCTAAATTCTAGGAGGTTCTGTTATATAACATACTACAGTAAACAGTGTCATAAAACCTCAAGTTGATATAACATTATTAAGAAATCTCAGCAAATTGTCCCAATAACATAATTTATGTGATTGCTTTGCAATCTAGGATTAAATCCAGGATCAGCCGTTACATTCAATTTTCATGCCTCTATCCATTCTAGGTTACTAATTATGTCCTTCTCAGCTTTCTTGAAATTAAATGCCAGAATTTCCTGGATTGGAGCATCACGGTTTTTCTTATAACTTTGATATGGAATCTAGAAGTGGAAACATATCACATTACCTGGTGTGAAAGCACTGATTTTAAGGCCCAAGAAATTTTTATAGATTCTTATGTATCCCCTATGGTACTTTAAAATGGATGTAAGGACAGGGATGTTTCACAATGATTAGTGCATTATTTAGAACTTGATACATGTGTGTGTGTACTTGCTCAGAGAATTTTTACTACTCGAACTACATTACCTGTCTCTTGGTATGAAAAACAGCAGACATGTCGTCGAGTAGATGTCAACATAAATGCTAACTGCATGCTATTACAGCCATAAGAAATTATTGAAGATTCAAAATAAATTAAGTATGGAACTTGGGAATTGACTATTATAATATGTGCATTTGCAATTAGCAGAGAATGCTTATATATCTGGGTAAGCTAAATTGAAAGAAGTTCCAGGAAGGTAATTTTCTTCACATAAGAAAGTCTAAGCAATTTTCCAATTTATGCTTGCTGTTCTCTTATTTATTTTAAACTTAACCAACTTTGTTTTTACAGTTAAGCATTATATGAACATTTTCATAACCCCAGAAAAAGGCTGCTATAGTTTTTTCTCTTTGCATCTCCAGTTGGAAAGATTGTGTTACCCTGGTCTCCTCACTAAAAAACAACCTGTGGATAGAAATTTTGTCCTACTTCACACCAATGAGAAAACTCTAGTCTGGATATTTAAATTGAGGGTAAATTCTTTGTTTTATATGTTATTTTGGACAATTAATCATCATTTAAATGTGTTCAAAAAAAGGATAACTTTGTAGCATTCTTATCACCAACATAAACTGAGGGATTTCAGCATTATTTTCAAATCTTCTCATAGGTACTTGTTTAAGAAATTTAATTAATTTCCCTCCTTAAATATTTTGTGTGTCTTTATTTGTTTAGTGCTATCTCTTGTCAATCCTTATTTTTCCCTCATCTGATTTATTACAATTTCTTGTTTGCTAACTCTCTTATAGCCTGAGAACTACCTACATAAATTTTGTAATGCTTCCTTTGTTGTTGTTGTTCTGTCACTCAGTTATGTCTGACTCTTTGGAACCCCATGGACTGCAGCAAGCCAGGCTTCCCTGCCCTGTACTATCTCCCGGAGTTTGCTCAAACTCATGTCCATTGAGTCAGTGATGCCATCTAAACATCTCATCCTCTGTTGCCCATTTTCTTTCTGCATCAGGGTCTTTTCCAATGAGTTGACTCTTTGCATCAGGTGGCCAAAGTATTGGAGTTTCAGCTTCAGCATCAGTCCTTCCAATGAACATTCAGGATTGATTTTCTTTAGGATTGACTGGTTTGATCTCTTTGCTGTACAAGGGACTCTCAAGGGTCTTCTCCAACACCACAATTCAAAAGCATCAATTCTTCTGTGCTCAGCTTTCTTTATGGTCCAACTCTCACATCTATACATGACTACTGGAAAAACCATAGCTTTTACTATACGGACCTTTGTCAGCAACGTGATATCTGTATTTTTAATACACTGTCTAGGTTTGTCATAGCTTTCCTTCCAAGGAGAAAGCGTCTCTTAATTTCATGGCTGCAGTCACTGTCTGCAGTAATTTTGGAGCCCCCCAAAAGAAAAACTGTGACTGTTTCCGCTTTTTTCTCCTATTTGCCATAAAGTGATGGGATCAGATGCTGTGATCTTAGTTCTGTGAATGTGGAGTTTTAAGCCATCTTTTTCACTTTTCTGATTCATCTTCATCAAGAGACTCTTTAATTCCTCTTCACTTTCTGCCATTAGAGTGGTGTCATCTGCAAATCTGAAGTTGTTGATATGAAGGTTATTCCATTTCTTCTAAGGGATTCTTACCCACAGTAGTAGATATAATGGTTATCTGAACTGAATTCGCCCATTCCTGTCCATTGTAGTCCACTGGTTCCTAAGACGTCAGTGGTCACTCTTGCTATCTCCTCCTTGACCACGTCCACTTTACCTTGGTTTATGGACCTAACATTCCAGGTTACTATGCAATATGGTTTTTATAGCATGAGACTTTAAAGTGTCGTTTCTGCTTTGGGCGAGCTTCTTCATTCTTTCTGGAGCTACTTCTCCACTCTTCCCCAGTAGCACATCAGATACCTTCTGAATTGGAGGGCTCATCTTCTGGTGTTATATCTGTTTGACTTTTCATACTGTTTGTCAGGTTTTCAAGGCAAAAAGACTGGAGTGGTTTGCTACTATTCCAGTGGACCACGTTTTGTCAGAACACTATACTATGACCCATCTGTCTTGGGTGGCCCTAATGGCATGGCTCATTGCCTTGTTGAATTACGAAGCCCCTTCACCACAACAAGGGTTTGATCCATGAAGTTAAATGCTTCCTTATCTCTCCCTAAATGTAAAAAATAAAAACACCACAGGAAGAGGTAGAAGTTATAAAATACTACAGCATTTTTTATCTTTTTCTTAAGCCTTCTCAAGATTCAGTTCATTTCAGTCACTCAGTCACATTTAACTCTTTGCAACCCCATGGACTGCAGCATGCCAGGATTCCCTGTCCATTGCCAACGCCCGGAGCCAACTCAAACTCATGTCTTTTTAGTTGGTGATGCCATCCAACCATCTTATCCTCTGTTGTCCCCTTCTCCTCCCGCCTTCAATCTTTCCCAGCATCAGGGTCTTTTCCAATGAGTCAGTTCTTTGCATCAGGTGGTCAAAGTATTGGAGTTTCAGCTTCAACATCAGTCTTTCTAATGAATATTTAGGACTGATTTCCTTTAGGTTGGACTGGTTGGATCTCCTTGCAGTCCAAGGGACTCTCAAGAGTCTTCTCCAACACCACAGTTCGAAAGCATCAATTCTTCTGCACTCAGCTTTCTTTATAGTCCAACTCTCCCATCCATACATGACTGCTGGAAAAACCATAGCTTTGACTAGTTGGACCTTTGTTGGTAAAGTAATGTCTCTGCTTTGTAATATGCTGTCTAGGTTTGTCATAGCTTTTCTTCCAAGGAGCAAGTGTCTTTTAATTATATGGCTGCAATCACAATCTGCAGTGGTTTTGGAGTGCCCAAAAATAAAGTCTGTCACTGATTCCATTGTTTCCCCCTTTATTTGTCATGAAGTGATTGGACCAAATGCCATGATCTTAGTTTTCTGAATGTTGAGTTTTAAGCCAACTTTTTCACTCTCTTCTTTCACTTTCATCAAGAGGCTCTCTAGTTATTCTTTGCTTTCTAGCATAAGGGTGGTATTGTCTGCATTTCTGACGTTACTGATATTTTTCCTGGATATCTTGATTCCAGCTTGTGCTTCATACAGCCCAGCATTTTGCATGATTTACTCTGCATATAAGTTAAATAAGCAGGGTGACAATATACAGCCTTGATGTACTCCTTTTCCTATTTGGAACAAGTCTGTTGTTACATGTCCAGTTCTAACATTGCTTCCTGAACTGCATACAGATTTCTCAGGAGGCAGGTCATTTGGTCTGGTATTCCCATCTTTCTAAGAATTTTCCAGTTTGTTGTGTTCCACACAGTCAAAAGTTTTGGCATTGTCGATAAAGCAAAAGTAGATGTTTTTCTGGAACTCTCTTGCTTTTTCGATGATCCAACAGATGTTGGCTCTGGTTCCACTGCCTTTTCTAAATCCAGCTTGAACATCTGAAAATTCACGGTTCATCTACTCTTGAAGCCTGATTTGGAGAATTTTGAGCATTACTTTGCTAGTGTGGTGAGATGAGTGCAATTGTGTGGTATTTTGAACATTCTTTAGCATTGCCTTTCTTTGGGATTGGAATGAAAACTGACCTTTTCTAGTCCTGTGGCTACTGCTGAGTTTAACAGATTTGCTGGCATATTGAGTGCATCACTTTCACAGCATCATCTTTTAGGATTTGAAATAGCTCAACTGGAATTCCATCACCTCCACTAGCTTTGTTCATAGTGATGCTTCCTAAGGCCCATTCGATTTCACATTCCAGGATGTCTAGCTCTAGGTGAGTGATCACACCATCGCGATTATCTGGGTAATGAAGATCTTTTTTGTATAGTTCTTCTGTGTATTCTTGCCACCTCTTCTTAATATCTTCTGCTTCTATTAGGTCCATACCATTTTTGTCCTTTATTATGTTCATCTTTGCATGAAACTTTCCCTTGGTAACTCTAATTTTCTTGAAGAGATCTCTAGTCTTTCCCATTCTATTGTTTTCCTCTATTTCTTTGCATTGATCACTGAGGAAGTTTTTCTTATCTCTCCTTTTTATTCTTTGGAACTCTGCATTCAAATGAGTGTCTCTTTCCTTTTCTCCTTTGCCTTTAGCTTCTCTTCTTTTCTCATCTATTTGTAAGGCCTCGTCAGACAACCATTTTGCCTTTTTACATTTCTTTTTCTTGGAGATGGTCTTGATCACTGCCTCTTGTACGATGTCACGAACCTCTGTCCATAATTCTTCATGCATTACATTTATCAGATCTAATGCCTTGAATCTATTTGTCACTTCCACTGTGTAATCATAAGGGATTTGATTTAGGTCATATCCAAATGGTCTATTGGTTTCCCCTACTTTCTTCAATGTAAGTCTGAATTTGGCAGTAAGGAGTTCATGATCTGAGTAACAGTCTGCTCCCGGTCTTGTTTTTGCTGACGTATAGAGCTTCTCCATCTTTGGCTGCAAAGAACATAATCAATCTGATTTTGGTATTGACCATCTGGTGATGTCCATGTGTTGAGTCTTCTCTTGTGTTGTTGGAAGAGGGTGTTTGCTATGACCAGTGCGTTCTCTTGGCAACACTCTGTTTGCCCTTGGCCTGCTTAATTTTGTACTCCAAGGCCTTATTTGCCTGTACTCCAGGTAGCTCTTGACTTCCTACTTTTGCATTCCAGTCCCCTATAATTAAATGGACATCTTTTTTGGGTGTTAGTTCTAGAAGGTCTTGTAGGTCTTCATAGAACCGTTCAACTTCAGCTTCTTCAGCATTACTGTTTGGGGCACAGACTTGAATTACTGTGATATTGAATGGTTTGCCTTGGAAATGAACAGAGATCATTCTCTCTTTTTTGAGATTGCATCCAAGTACAGCATTTCGGACTCTTTTGTTGACTATGATGGTTACTCCTTTTCTCTAAGGGATTCCTGCCCACAGTAGTAGATATAATGGTCACCTGAGTTAAATTCACCCATTCCAGTCCATCTTAGTTCACTGATTCCTAGAATGTCGATGCTCACTCTTGCCATCTCCAGTTTGACCACTTCCAATTTGCCTTGATTTATGGACCTAACTTTCCAGGTTCCTATTCAATATTGTTCTTTACAGCAATGAACCTTGCTTCTATCACCAGTCTATCACCAGGGGCTCAGACCATGAACCCCTTATTGCCAAATACAGACTGAAATTGAAGAAAGTGGAGAAAACCACTAGACCATTCAGGTATGACCTAAATCAAATCCCTTATGACTATGCAGTGGAAGTAAGAAATAGATTTAAGGGACTAGATCTGACAGACAGAGTGTCTGATGAACTATGGATGGAGGTTCGTGACATTGTACAGGAGACAGGGATCAAGACCATCCCCAAGAAAAATAAATGCAAAAAAGCAAAATGGCTGTCTGAGGAGGCCTTACAAATAGCTGTGAAAAGAAGAGAAGTGACAAGCAAAGGAGAAAAGGAAAGATATTCCCATTTGAATGCAGAGTTCAAAAGAATAGCAAGGAGAGATAAGAAAGCCTTCCTCAGTGATCAATGCAAAGAAATAGAGGAAAACAATAGAATATGAAAGACTTGAGATCTCTTCAGGTAAATTGGAGATACCAAGGGAACATTTCATGCAAAGATGGGCTCAATAAAGGACAGAAATGGTAGGGACCTAACAGAAGCAGAAGATATTAAGAAGAGGTGGCAAGAATACACAGAAGATCTGTACAAAACAGACCTTCACGACCCAGATAATCACTAGGATGTGATCACTCACCTAGAGCCAGACATCCTGGAATGTGAAGTCAAGTGGGCCTTAGGAAGCATCACTATGAACAAAGCTAGTGGAGATGATGGAATTCCAGTTGAGCTATTTCAAATCCTAAAAGATGATGCTGTGAAAGTGATGCACTCAATATGCCAGCAAATTTGGAAAACTTAACAGTGGCCACAGGACTGGAAAAGGTCAGTTTTCATTCCAATCCCAAAGAAAGGCAACCCCAAAGAATGCTCAAACTACCACACAAGTGCACTCATCTCACACTCTAGTAAGGTAATGCTCAAAATTCTCCAAGCCAGGCTTCAGCAATACATGAACCGTGAACTTCCAGATGTTCAATCTGGTTTTAGAAAAGGCAGAGGAACCAGAGATCAAGTTGCCAACATACACTGGATCATCAAAAAAGCAAAAAGTTCTAGATAAACATCTATTTCTGCTTCATTGACTATGCCAAAGCCTTTGACTGTGTGGATCACAATAAACTGTGGAAAATTCTGAAAGAGATGGGAATACCAGACCACCTGACCTGCCTCTTGAGAAACCTGTATGCAGGTCAGGAAGCAACATTTAGAACTGGACATGTAACAACAGACTGGTTCCAAATAGGAAAAGGAGTACATCAAGGCTGGATATTGTCACCTTGCTTATTTAACTTATATGCAGAGTAAATCATGAGAAACGCTGGTCTGGAAGAAGCACAAGCTAGAATCAAGATTGCCAGGAGAAACATCAATAAGTTCAGATATGCAGATGACACCACCCTTATGGCAGAAAGTGAAAAAGAACTAAACAGCCTCTTGATGAAAGTGAAAGAGGAGAGTGAAAAATTTGGCTTAAAGCTCAGCATTCAGAAAACTAAGATCATGGCATCTGCTCCCAGCACTTCATGGCAAACAGATGGAGAAACCATGGAAACAGTGGCTGACTTTATTTTTGGGGGGCTCCAAATTCACTGCAGATTGTGATTGCAGCCATATAATTAAAAGACGTTTACTCCTTGGGAGGAAAGTTATGATCAACCTAGACAGAATATTAAAAAGCAGAAACATTACTTTGTCAACAGATCTATCTAGTCAAGGCTGTGGTTTTTCCAGTGGCCATGTATGAATATGAGATTTGTACTATTAAGAAATTGAGCGCCGAAGAATTGATGTTTTTGAACTGTGGTGTTGGTGAAGACTCTTGAGAGTCCCTTGGACTGCAAGGAGATCCTACCAGTCCATCCTAAAGGAGATCAGTCCTGGGTGTTCATGGTAGGACTGATGTTGAAGCTGAAACTCCAATACTTTGGCCATCTGATGCGAAGAGCTGACTCATTTGAAAAGACCCTGATGCTGGGAAAGATTGACGGCAGTTGGCGAAGGGGATGACAGAGGATGAGATGGTTGGATGGCATCACTGGCTCAATGGACATGGGTTTGGGTGGACTACAGGAGTTGGTGATAGACAGGGAGGCCTGAGGTGCTGCAGTTCATGGAGCCGCAAAGAGTCCGACATGACTGAATGACTGGACTGTCTGGCTGCATTTTGGACTCTTTTGTTGACTATGATGGCTACTCCATTTCTCCTAAGGGATTCTTGCCCACAGTAGTAGATACAAGGTCATCTGAGTTAAATTCACCCATTCCAGTCCATTTTAGTTCACTGATTCCTAAACTGTCAATGTTCATTCTTGCCATCTCCCATTTGACCACTTCTAGTTTGCCTTGGTTCATGGACCTAACATTCTAGGTTCCTATGCAATATTGCTCTTTACATTATTGGACTTTACTTCCATTATCCGTCACATCCACACCTGGGTGTTTTTTTTTTTGCTTTGGATCCATCTGTTCATTATTTCTCCACTCTCCTTCAGTAGCATATTGGGCACCTATCGACCTGGGGATTTCATCTTTCAGTGTTCATACCTTTTTGCCTTTTCATACTGTTCATGGTGTTCTCAAGGCAAGAATACTGAAGTGGTTTGCCATTCCCTTCTCCAGTGGACCATGTTTTGTCAGAACTCTCCGCCATGACCTGTTTGTCTTGGGTGGCCCTAAATGGCATGGCTCATAGTTTTATTGAGCTAGACAAGGCTATGGTCTTGATCAGTTTGATTAGTTGTCTGTGATTGTGGCTTTAATTCTGTCTGCCCTCTAATGGATAAGGATAAGAGGCTCATGGAAGCTTTCTGATGGGAGAGATTGACTGAGGGGGAAACTGGGTCTAGTTCTGATGGGTGGGACCAATTTCAATAAATCTTTAATCCAATTTTCTCTTGATGGGTGGGGCTGTGTTCCCTCCCTTCTAAAGGTCCCATGCATGTACTTCTGTACTCAGTACCCCTAACCCTGTAGCAGGACTTCTCAGGTCATCTCAGGATTGGTTACTTTAAATTATGTAAAAATAAAACCTTTCCAATAAGTTATGAATAAGCTTCTATCAAATTTAGTTCAATCCTTCATTAAGGGAAGAGGCCTCAGAGTGGACCATTTCAGAAACTCACCTTTGGGGTAACATATTATGGAAAAAGAGAGTGGTTAACAGAGGACTTTTCAATTTCTGCATTATTGACATATTGGGCTGGATAATTCTTTGTTTTGGGTGCCATCTTGTGCATTGTAGAATGTTAGGAGCAACCCTGGCCTCCACCCACATGATTCCAGTAGCACCTCCTTGTGACACAGGGAACATTTCTCCAGATACTGTCAATTTTCTCTTGAGAGGAAAATTACCCCTGATTGAAAACCACTGGGTTAGATACAAGTAAAACAAATAAGGAGGCTAGTCTCACAGTTAGATGGGTAACTTACAGTTCTTAATGTCATTTAGTGACAGAAGAAAGCTGCTCAAGCATTTTATCAGAAATTACAAGTCCTCCTTAGAGGGATGCTGTTGTCAACCACAAATTGGCACTTACCAAGAGCACTGCCAATGACAAGGCATTTGCCATCTGCCTCTACTGAGACTGAACCCCATGCTGCGATAGCTGGTGATCTTCAACAATCCCTGAGGGAGTTCAGGGTGGAGTGAGGCACTCTGTGCTCCAGGGAATCTGGTGGGACAGGTCTTTAGATAGTTGGATGTTTTTAGGAACAGATTTTATGATCTCAATCCTTGCAGCTCCTCATATCTAGAGAAGCACTAAATCCCTTCATAGTGACATCAGGCCCTCATGACTAACCAAAAACCTTTTGTAAATTGAGTGCTTCATGGTATTGAACTCCCCCTTCACCAAAACCTTATATATTGAATTTCCCCCATTGCCACTTTGGAGCAGTCTCTCAGAGCTATCTGAGATGCTGCCTCCCAGGCTGCAGTCCTCATTTTGCCCCAAATAAAACTTAACTCACACTTCTCGAGTTGTACATCTTTCTTAGTCGACAATGTGAAACTCATCTTGCAAAAATAATTCTGAACTGTTTGGGGCAATTGTTTCTCAATATTCCTCTTTATCAAATCAATATAACCTTTTCTGGAAAAGCATCTTATATGTTCTCTCATTTTAAATTAAAAATTATAACTTAAGCTTTAGCCATAATCCTCATGATGAATAAGAGGAAAGTAACTTAATGATGTATGTATGCTTCAGTATGTGAATGCTCAGGCCCGATTACACAAGAAGAGATAAGGAAGCAGATAAGTGGTTTCACCTGCAAAGGGAATCACCATACATGTTATAGTTAAGAATGCAAACAGAACTGTGTTGTACTGGCAACTCAAATACATGAGCAGCATCACTAAGAGGGACTTGATTTTTCGAAATAGCAAACTGATAGAATTCTAAACAAAACAAGAAAATTGCACAGTCCTCTTTCCACTTCTAAAGTAGTGATTCTAGGAAACTTCAGTGTATCAAGTTCATGTAAAATTTTTGTTTATATATGAAAAACAGAATTAGGTTTTTGGATCAGATGCCTATGAACATATTTTTCGCTTTCATAAATGTGTTAAGTACAATACTCCAAATTCAGGCAGGATGCGGGTCAGTGATGCATTGTGAAGGACTGTTTGCATTGCAGGGCATGTAGCGTCTCTGGACCTAGTGACTCAATGCCAGCAGCGTGCCCCAATCATTATGCCAGTCAAAACTTAACTGAAAAATTTCAAAACTCTAGAAGGCAGAACCAAGCTCTCAATAAGTCTCCTCAGGATTCTAATTCTGTTCTTTGGTAAAATCCAGTTTGTAGAATTCTGTGAAGAAATTTAAATGCAGAAGAGTATAATAATGGGATTCCCAGCACTAACCTTCACAGAATTTGATATAGTTGGATGTAAGTGGAGCTTAACAAATGCTGCAGATGAACCTGGTGTAGATGGTTTGTTGACAGTACTCTGGGGAACTGTAGAAAATGTGTAAAATTCCTTTGTGAAAAGTTGAAACTGTTATGGGAAAATTATTGTAGTTGAGAATGTTCTGCATCTAGCAAAGAGTAGTGGTTTGCATTTCCTCCTTCTTTACCTTATAATCTTTAAATCTTGTCTTTAAGTGGTTCATTGAATTCTTCAATTCAATGTGTCTCCTAATGAGGGTTCATGTTCTTATTTTTTAATTCAAAGCATGGAATAAAGTGATGCTATTTTTAAACTACAGAAATAAATGGAGTCTATTATGAGAGTTCTTTTCAATGAATGTTGTCATTACACTGAAAACTCAAAAAAAATCTTCATCTGAAAGTTTTTACACTGGTAGAGGATATATTGATACTAAAATGGATGTTAAATTTATTATTTACAGATGTATTTCATATTATATCTTTCCTTGTGTATATCATACATAGAAAATAGACAAACTTCAAAGGGAACTTCCTACAAACATACGGTATGAAATAAGGCAAGTGTAAAGACTTGAGGAAAGCTGGTAAGAACCGATGATTATACACTTAAAGTTTTGCATGCAAAAGAATTGCAATGATCAGTCACTTAAAAGAAAACCTTCTATATATGTGTGTGTATGTGTGTATAACATAAAATCTTATTGTATTAATAGTTGTGATTATGAAATTATAATTTTGAACAATATCATTATAACCTGTTTGGGGGGCATGAAAAGTTTTTAAGGTCTCTATATTTTTTCACCCTAAAGAAATTGGTATCCATTCCTCCCTCAAGCTTATTTGTATAAATGTAAAACATTTCATTAAATTTTAACTTCTGAATCCACTTGTGATTTCTTGTTATTGTAAATCAGTTTAGGAATGAAAAGAATTTGTCTCACTTTTGACATACATTCAATATGAGTGAGACTATTTAAATACATCTAAAATACAATTACTTGTCAAAATAATTTTGAATACAGGGATTAATATTATATCATTTTTCAAACACACTACATTAATTCTATGAGACTCAAAAAGATAATTAATATGTGGAATTTTTGAAATTTTTAAATTTCATTGGTAACATTTGCCTATGCTGTATAGAAAAAAAAAGCTTTTGAAAGATAAATATAATTTAAAAAATCAGTGAATGCTATGAACTGTTACCTAGACTACTTTACATGCAGGATATGATAATGAAAATTATAAGTATGCACACAAATTCCCAAATAATTGAAATGATACTGTCAATACTATCAACAAGTTTAGTCTGTTCAGAGAAATTAAAAATTAAACTTTTAACTTTATTAATTCTACAGGCAAGAATACTGGAGTGGGTAGCCATTCTCTTTTCCAGGGGACCTTCCCGACCCAGGGATCAAATCCAGGGCTCATGCATTGCAGGCAGATTCTTTACAGTCTGAGCCACAAGGGAAGCACGCTATCAATAAGTATAGTCTGCTCAAAGAAATTAAAGATTAAACTTTTAACGTTATATAGAAAATTGTTTTAAGTTAAGATATATAAATATTAATATCATTCTTAGGGTCAAATCATGTTGCTAAGTTTATACTAGGACTTTAATGTGTAAAAATTTTTGTCTAGATAATAGCATTTTGCATTTTTATAGTGTCTTACATTTTTTGTTTCATTTACCCTTTATTTTTGGGCTTCCCAAGCACTGCTAGTGGTGAAGAACCCACCTGCCAATGCAGGAGACATAAGGGACCAGGATGGGTGGATCCCCTGGTGAAGGGAATGGCAACCCACTCCAATATTCTTGCCTGGAATACCCCATAGACAGAGGAGTCTGGTGTACTACAGTCCATGGAGTTGCATAGAATTGGACACAACTGAAGTGACTTAGCATGCACACACCCTTTAGTTTTATAAATTAGATCCTCCACTTGGGAAAGCAACCTGGTTTCCAATCTTGATCCCATCAACTTTTAATTTTATCCCTGGCAGATTATCTAAGTCATATGTAAAATGTGTATAATTTATATTCTTAGAGAATTAAATAAGTTACTCTATAGAAAGGATTTAACACAGTAGGCACATGCATATTATTTGCTGTTATTTTTATTTCCAATTTATAGATGAGAAATGTGAGGCTCTGAGAGAGAAAATAAATAGCTCAAATCAGTGTTTTTCACGTTGCTTTTAAACTTCTGGCTGTGATGTTGAGTGTAATACATTTTATTTTACAATGCATATGCACTCATATACATACATACATAAACACACAAATATATATGAAATGAAAGTTTCATGAAGAAACTTTGCTTTTGCTATATGCAGTGCACTTGGATTTTTTCATATTTATCTTGCTCTGTTTCTGTCCATTTATCTTTAGGTTGATTGTGCCACACTAACTTGATTTCTCCATGTATAACTGAGTCACAGCCTATAGTTTAAAAAACATAGCTATGGTCACATAGCTAGGAAATGACAGAGTTTGCATTTGAACCCATAGCTGTTGTAGACTATATAAGTACCTTGAAGGTAACAGCTATGTCTCACTCAACCTCGATTCATCATAACACCAAGTACAATGTGTTGAACAGAAGAGATATTTATCATGCTTTCTGAGAAATTTATGACTCTAAAACTTTCTGACTCATTGGAACTTTTCTATGGGAGAATACAATCATTTTTGCACATAAAATCTTAATTTCATATCAGGCAAAGAGGACAGACATGTTTCATGAAAACAAATCAAAACACTAGATTCGAGAACCATTAACAAATCTTGTAAAAGCAGTAATTCTGAACAAAAGTGATGAATGGTATATCACAAACCAGACAAGAATTGGAGATGTGACATGGCAAGAAATCAATTTTGTGTGTGTTTCAAACCATCACAAATCAAAGAGGTAGTAAGTGATAAAGAATACATTAGTGATAATATGCATTCAGTTGAATCAATTGGGATGAATGTATGAATTAATAAATTGTCCAATAGTCCTAAAATAGTATTTTATCCATATTTTCCCATATCAAACTTTAAGTAAATTTCTTATTAAGAATTTATATTGGCCCACTATAAGCTGACTCCACTTCTCTTCTTAAACCTTAATAACTAAGTTTGTCATTCTCTTAAGACAAGGAAGGACATAAAATGAAGCAAGAGTCTAAATGATACAGAAGTTGTACAGGAAGATTTTCAATTGAAATTTGTATAAAATTCCTAACAATGTGAAGTACGTCAAACAAGTTTTGTAAACATTGAAATTTTGTACTTTGAATTAAAACTGGATTAATAGATATCAAATAATGTAGTAATCCGTAAGAGGTGCAGATGCAGTCGAAATATAAGTATTCTTTAACAACTACATTCTGTTTATGGCCTTTTCTGAAATATTGAATATACAAGTTTTTCTCTAAATCTTGACCCAACTACTAACTCACAGTGTATTATTCCTAGACACAGAATCCCATGATCTTATATATAGAAAAATTTGCAACCCTCATCAGACTAAATTGTTGTAGTGAAATTTTTTTATTAGTGACATTAGGTAACATAAACAGAGTTGTGATAGAAATTACCTCTGTATCTACTTGCTTTACTTGAAAATCACTGAGAAATTGAGTCCATTTTAATGAAATATCTATTTCTGACCATATTTCACTATAGCATGGATATGGTAGTCAACACCATTTGTCCATAAATAAAGAAGGTGGAATTTTATGAATGATTTAATTGGTGAAAGTGTGTAGAATTTCCTCTATCAACGGTAAAGAAATATTTGCCCAAATAAATTTCACTTTCTAGTTACTTTTATTAATCCAGCCTGTTTTTAAAAGTATCTGTAAAATGAGTTTTTCAACTGTAGGACCCACTAATGTATTCTGTGTGAAATCTAGTGGGTTGTAGTAAGCATATTTAAAAATACAGTATGGAATGGAAAATTAAGAAGTAGAGTAGAATAGAAGGCAGTATCAAATTTCTTTGCCCATAGTAAGGGTATCACTTTATAAAACTTTTTTTTTTTTATTTTCAGAATGTGTATGTGAGTGTGTGTAAACTATTTCTTACTGTACATCATGCTCAAAATGTGTAAAATAAATATTCTGTGTGGATATAGTAAAGAATGACAATCATACATTGAAATTTTTACCTTGAAATTTATTTTAAAAATATAAGAGGGTTGTATTTTAGAATATTTTATATGTATAAAATTATATATATATACATAAATACATATATGCCTTAAAATTTAATGTTTTGAGAGGAGAATCCAGTGTATAAATCAACTATAGGTTATATTTATTCTTTTTAAGTTTCTTTCTTACTGAATTCTAAATGGATGCCCTAGTTTAAACCAATGTTTTATTAAATAGAATAAACAAATGGGACCTAATGAAACTTAAAAGCTTTTGCACTACAAAGGAAACTATAAGTAAGGTGAAAAGACAGCCCTCAGATTGGGAGAAAATAATAGCAAATGAAGAAACAGACAAAGGATTAATCTCAAAAATATACAAGCAACTCCTGCAGCTCAATTCCAGAAAAATAAATGACCCAATCAAAAAATGGGCCAAAGAACTAAACAGACATTTCTCCAAAGAAGACATACAGATGGCTAACAAACACATGAAAAGATGCTCAACATCACTCATTATTAGAGAAATGCAAATCAAAACCACAATGAGGTACCATTACACGCCAGTCAGGATGGCTGCTATCCAAAAGTCTACAAGCAATAAATGCTGGAGAGGGTGTGGCGAAAAGGGAACCCTCTTACACTGTTGGTGGGAATGCAAACTAGTACAGCCGCTATGGAAAACAGTGTGGAGATTTCTTAAAAAACTGGAAATAGAACTGCCATATGACCCAGCAATCCCACTTCTGGGCATACACACTGAGGAAACCAGATCTGAAAGAGACACGTGCACCCCAATGTTCATCGCAGCACTGTTTATAATAGCCAGGACATGGAAGCAACCTAGATGCCCATCAGCAGATGAATAGATAAGGAAGCTGTGGTACATATACACCATGGAATATTACTCAGCCATTAAAAAGAATTCATTTGAACCAGTCCTAATGAGATGGATGAAACTGGAGCCCCTTATACAGAGTGAAGTAAGCCAGAAAGATAAAGAACATTACAGCATACTAACACATATATATGGAATTTAGAAAGATGGTAATGATAACCCTATATGCAAAACAGAAAAAGAGGCACAGAAATACAGAACAGACTTTTGAACTCTGTGGGAGAAGGTGAGGGTGGGATATTTCAAAAGAACAGCATGTATACTATCTATGGTGAAACAGATCACCAGCCCAGGTGGGATGCATGAGACAAGTGCTCGGGCCTGGTGCACTGGGAAGACCCAGAGGAATCGGGTGGAGAGGGAGGTGGGAGCGGGGATCGGGATGGGGAATACGTGTAAATCTATGGCTGATTCATATCAATGTATGACCAAAAAAATAATAATAATAATAAACAACAAATAAAACTGTAAAAAAAAAAAAAAGAAGAAAGCTGAAAGCTTCAACATAGATTTCATAGTGGTTCACATTTAAGCCTCTGAGCTATGAAACGGGCAAAAGAGAGAAGACTTGTTAGCATCTGAATTGATATATGATGACACATAAATAGGATGCAATGAATTATCAACAATATTCAATAGATAAACTGTAACAAAGAATGCAAATAGTGCATAAAAATATAGCACTGTGAAGAAATTTCAGTTATCCAATATTTTTCACTAGCACTAAGATACACACTTCAACATCTTTCAATATAGTTGTCATAACTGCTCTTATCAATATGTTACTATAGTTGAGATGTCATTGTCTTAATACAGTTCCAAAAACAATCTCATAGCATTCTTATTTTCATTCAACCTCTGTTTCATATGCCAATTACTACACCATCTAAGCTTAGAACTATATATTATTTCTTGTAAGAGATGAAAATTTTTAACTCTTATTCTTCCTCTAATTGCCACTTAAAAGTAATTAAATCCATTTAGGGTTTCCCAAGTAGCTCAGTGGTAAAGAATACACTTGTCAATGCAGGAGACATGGGTTCGATCCCTGGAGTGGGAAATGGCAACCCACCATAGTATTCTTGCCTGGGAAATCCCATGGACAGAGGAGCCTGGCCGGTACAGTCTATGGGGTCACAAAAGAGTCAGACATGACTTTGCGACTAAACAACAAAACCAATTAGTAACGGTCTTCATTTCACAAGTGTTCATGGTGATTACAGCATAACTAATGGATAAAATATTCCCTTGGCTGAAAACTGACTAAACCTCTAAATAGATATTTATTAATACTATAAATATACCTCTCTATTATTACCAGAAAGCAAAAGCATTTATGATCAAGCACATAGACAATAAATGAAAGATTTCTGGAAATCAATCATTTGTCACATCTTTAAAGCTGTTAAGACTGAATTAGAAAACAGAATCAATAAATGGTATTAATCTTTCCAGAATGACAGTTAAGTATAGGTACTTAAGCATATTTCTACTGCCTGTGACTTTAATTTTGAAAGTAAATGGAAATCTAACAGAAGAGGTAGGCCAGACCAACCAATAATAATAATAATTAAAAAGGCCCAGAAATAGACTAGTGAGCACAGGCAAAAAGTAATACTCTAATTTGACACATATTTCTATTTTTGGGCAGGATTTCAAAGCATTGTTGTGCCTTCAGGTCTATAAAGGAAATGTTTTGTATAGTAGTGTAAAATGGAAGTGAAAGGATACTGAAAATAATGCGTTTTTGCATTCCTTGTTCTGCCATTCCAGTGTCAGAAACATTCAGTGTGTGCTGTTAAAAAAAAAAAAATGATAGATTAGAAGCAGAAATGTATGAATAGCCTTATGAAGAGCAGTAATAGCTGTCACAACTTCCCCTGGTATTAACCAAACCATTCTGTCACTAAAAAGTAATTTGCTTGAATAAAAGGCAATGCTTCCTGAGTTAAATCACATGAAATTCTACTGTTTTAGTGGGTGAATTCAGTTATTGCCTTTTCTCCCTAAACATTGTGGACCAAATCTGGCCTTTAAGGAACAGATTTTTTTTTCATTGATTGATTAGTCATAGACAATGGGATGGGAAATTGTTCTTTAGAGTTCCTCCATTAAGGCAGAGTAGAAACTAAACTATAGTTTCTATTGATTGCCTAGTTAGAAATGTGACAACATGGGAATCGTAGATCACAGTTAAACAGAGAGAAAAATTTGATGTTAAGGGAGATATGATGGCTCTGAAGCTAAAGTTAATTCTAATACTGGAAAAGAAACAGTGGAAAGAAAACAGGTTGATACTCATATCACATGTATTTAGGTGAGCTTTGCCATTTATTGTATCTTTAATTATCAGAGTCTACATTAATGTGATAATATGTACTTTATCTATAGCAGCCATTTCTTTCCTATTAACCTTTGTGCTATTATTACTATATATGTTATAAACCTCACAATATACTGTTAGCAATTGTATTTAAAAGTAAAGTATCTTTAAGGGATATAAATAAAAGAAAAATTATATATACATGTATGTGTGCATATATATACATATATATATATATATATATATATACATATATATATATATATACACCATATCATTACCATTTTTGGTGTTCTTCGTTCCCTTATTTATATCCATATTTTTATCTGGCATCATTTTCCTTCTGCCAGAATGTCTGACTTTAAAATCTCTTATCATATAAGTATGCCTATGATAAATTCTTTAGCTTTTGTATGCCTGGAAAATTTTATTCACCTCTATTTTTGAAGGATTGTTCATGCAAATAGAATTTTAGGTTAAAAGAGTCTTCAGTCACTTCTTTAAAGATAATGCTCCACTGTCTTCTCACTTGCATTATTTCTAACAGGAAATCTGATGTCATCCTTATTTTTGTTCTTCTAGTCATAACAAGCCTTTCTTTTCTTGCAGCTTTTATGATTTCCTCTTTATCACTGGGTTTGAACAATTTAATTATGAAATGCCATTGTGTATTTTTTCTTGTACTTGTGATTCATACAGCTTCCTGAATTTGGAGCATTTTCATACATCAGTTATATGGCTATTTTTTCTGCACCCCTTCTTTTCCTTCAGGGACTCTAATTATATATAATGACTGCATGGTATTGTCCCACAGTTCACTAATTTCTCTGTTCATATATTTGATTCTTTTTTCTCTTTGGGTCACAGTTCAGATATTTTCTGTTGCTAAGCCTACCAGGTTAGTAATCATCTTTTCATTTGCAATATCTAATTAGTTGATCACATACAAAATATCTAATACATTTTTTTCATCTCTATTAGTATGATTTGGTACATTTTTGTATCTTGTATAATTCTCCTTATCTATTTGGGCATACTGAATGCTGTGATAATAAATATTTTAAAGCCTTTGTCAGCTAAACCTGACATCTATGACAGTAATTTATTTTTATTGAGGTGAAATTCACATAACTTAAAATTAGCCATGTTAAAGTGTACATTTCAATGGTATTTAGTAAGTACACAATATTGTGCAACTGACACCTGTATTTGGTTCCAACATATTTTAATCAACCCCCCCCAAACCATTTATTTATTAGGTAATCACTACTCATTCCCCCTACCCCAAGTACCTGGCACCACTCATTTTCTATGTCTCTATAGATTTACGTATTCTGGATGATCCAAAGAAGTGGAATCATATAATACATGACAATTTTGTCTTGCTTCATTCACTTAGCATAAGGATTTTTAGATTCACCCATATTGCAATATGTATAAGTACTTCATTGCTATTTATGGTTAAATGATATTTCATTGTATGAATATATCAGTTTTCTCTTTTTCTTAATTGAAGTATAATTGATGTACAATATTTAGACAGTTTCAGGCATACAACATATTGGCTCGACAATCAAATCCATTATGAAATGATCACAACTATAAGTCTAGCAACCATCTGTCACCATGCAAAATGATTTCAGTATTATACACTATATTTCTTATACTGTATATTACAGCCCCTGACTTATTTATTTTATAACTAGAAGTTTGTACCTCAATCTCCTTCAGCTGTTTGTCAAACACTTCTCCTGTCTCCCCTTTGGTTCCCGCCAGTTAGCTCTCCATATCTATAACTCTGTTTTTATTTTGATTGTTTTGATTTTTAAGATTCCACATATGTGACATCATGTGGTATTTGTTTTTCTTTATCTGACTTATTTCACTTAGTGAAATGCTCTCTTTCATCCATGTAATCATAAATGGCAAGATTTCATTCTTTTTTTATGACTCGGTAATATTCCTGTGTGTGTGTGTGTGTGTGTGTGTATTCTTTATCCATTCATCTGTTGATGGACATTTTGGTTCCTTCCATATCTTGCCTTCTGTAAATAACATTTCAGTGAACATAAGGTGGTATATATCTTTTGAATTAGTGTTTTTTATTTTCTTCAGAAAAATACCTAGGAGTGAAATTGTTGGATCTTATGGTAGTTCTATGTCGTTTTTTATTATTTTTTTAAATAAATCTCTATACGGTTTTCCATAGTGGCTGCACCAATATACATTTCCTTCAACAGTACACAAGGGTTCACTTTTCTCCACATCCTCCCCAACACTTGTTGTTTGCTATCTTTTTGAGGATAGCCATTTGACAGGTGTGACGTAATATCTCATTGTGATTTGATTTGCATTTCCATATAATTAGAGATGTTGAACATCTTTTCATATGTCTTTTGGCCATTATATGTCTTTTTCTGGAGAAATGTCTATTCAAATCTTTCCCATTTGCTAATAGGGTTGTTTGGGTTTTTTGATATTGAGTTCTATATACTTTTGATATCAACCCCTTATTGAATATATCATTGCAAATTTATTCTACCATTCCATAGGTTGTCTTTTCATTTTGTTGATAGTTTCCTTTGTTGTGCAAAGTATTTTTAATTTGATGTAGTCCCATTTGTTTATTTTTGCTTTTGTTGCCCTTGCATGAGGAGACAAGTTCAAAAAAGTTATTGCTAAGACTGATATAAAAGAACATACTATTTGCATTTTCTTCCAGTTGTATTGTGGTTTTAGTATTACATTTAAGTATTTGATCCATTTTGAGGGATTTTTGTGTGCATATAATGTAAGTTTCGTTATTTTGCATTAGCCATCCATTTATATTTTAGGTTATTTTTTCCCTTTTGTATATTCTTAGCAAATTTGTCATAGATTAATTGCCAACTTAAGCATAAATTTGTTTCTGGGCTCTCTCTTCTACCTACTGATCAATGTGTTTGATTTTGTGCCAGCAACAAACTATTTTAATTACTATAGTGCTATAGTGTAGTTTGAAATCAGAGAGCATGCTACCTCCGTCTTTGTTCTTTCTCAAGATCGCTTTGGATATTTAGGGTCTTTGTTGTTTCATATAAATTTAAAAATTATTTGTTCTAGTTCTGTGAAAAATGCCAAATCTGTTGATTACTTTGGGTAGTAGGGACATTTTAAAAATATTATCTTAGAGAAATATTTACTCATGTATCTTAGAGAAATATCTATTCAATTCTTTAAGCTTTTAAAAATTAGATTGTTTGCCTTTTTGTTGTTGAGTTTTAAATTTCTTTTTAACTGGAAAGCTTTTTTTTTTTTTTTTAACTTTTCATCAAGTTCAGTTTACCTGTTTTTGTTCCTTGTGCTTCTGGTGGCATTCTAAGAATCCATTGCCAAATCAAAAATTATACCTGTGGTTTCTTCTAACAGTATTACAATTTTTAGTTACAGTTCAGTGTTCTTCCATTTGAGTCCATTTTTTAAATATGGTACGAGATTGTTGCCTCACACATTTGCATGTGGATTTTTAGTTGTCACAGGAACATTGTTGAAAAGACTGTTTGTCTCCATTGAATCTTTTTGATATCCTTGCCCCAAATCAGTTAACTATAGATATGAATTAATTTGGAGACTCTCAATTTTATTTCTTTAATTCCTATTCTTTTCCTCCTTAAGCTTACTGAGATATTATTGTTTAATAACATATGTAAGTTTAAGGTATACAGCATGATAATTTGAGACGTATATATTACAAACTGATTAACACAATAATACCCTTACATAATGACAATTTGTGTGTGTGTGTGTATGTGTGTGTGGTGATAATATTTAAGATCTACTTTCTTGAAAATTTTCAAGTATATAATACAGTACTATAGTCTTTGCTGTATATTAGACCTCCAAAACTTACTTATTTTATAGGTGGTAGTTTATACACTTTCACCAACATCTTCCTGTTTCTTCCACACCACCCCCCAGCCCCTTGAAACCACAATTGTATTATTTATTTCTGTAAGTTTGACTTTTTACATACTGCATATAATTAAGAATATATAGTATTTGCCTTTCTCATCCAGATTTATTTCATTTAGCATAATGCCTTCAAGATGTTGTTTCAAAAAAACAGACGTTTCTTCTTTGTTTGACTGAATACTATTCCATAGTGTGTGTATATGTGTGTATCACATTGTGTTTATCCATTTATCTGTCCATGTGCATCTCTTGTGGACAGCAAATAGTTGGATCATGTATTTTAACCATTTTGCTTCTCCCCGCCCATACACACACACACACACGCACACAAACATGCATTTTACCTTGAGAATTTAATTCATTTTCTTTTAAGGATTAGAAAGAATTTACTTCTATCATTTTCTATTTGTTTTTTATGCATCATATATTTTTTGTTTCCTCAATTTCTCTATTACTACCTTCTTTTGTGTTTTATACTTTTCCTAATGTTACATTCACGTTACCTTCTCATATCTTTTTACTGTGTATTTTTTGTTTTTTTCTTAGTGGTCAGGTAACACCGAAGTATATAAAATCAGTGTGTATGCACTTAGTCGCTCAGTCGTGTCTGACTTTTTGTGGCGCCATGGGCTTTTAGCCTGCCAAATTCCTCTGTCCATGAGGTTTTCCCAGCAAGCATACTGGAGTGGGTTGCTATTTCCTCCTCTTGGGGATCTTCCCTATCCAGGGATTGAAACTGCATCTCTTGTGTCTCCTTCATTGGCAGGTGGATTCTTTACCTCTGTGCCACCTGGGAATTGTATAATAATCTAACTTTAATTAGTACCAAATTACCTTCAATAGTATTCAAAACTTTACTCCTAAACAGTTCTTTCCCTACCTTTTTTTGAATAATTTATAATTGTTATTAGACATTTGTCTTTTGCATAAAACAGGAAAAAAGAAGAGTTCCTAATCAAAAATAAAATATTTAATTTTTTTACCTATATTTTATCTTTACCAGTGTTATATTTTCTGATCCATATTTGAGTTCCTGTTCAGTGTCTTTTTATTCCAACCTGAAAGGCACTCATTATTGTTTCTTGTAGGGCAGGATTACTAGTGCTGAACTCCCTCATTTTTAAAAAATATGGGGATGTCTTACTTTCACCTTTATTTTTGAAAAGTGGCTTTGCCAAAAATAGAATTCTTGGTTAACAGGTTTATTTCTTGCAGTGCTTTAAATTTACTTTCCCACTGCCTTCTTGCCTCCATGATTTCTGATGGGAAATTAGCTATTTATCTGAGTGAAGATGCCTTATATGTGACAAATGATTTCTCTCTTGCTACTGTCAAGATTCCCTCTTTTTTTGTTCCTTTGACTTTCAGTGGTTTAATGATGATGTGTGTAATGTGTCTCAGTGTGAATATCTTTGTGTTTTTTGTACTTGGAGATATTGAAGTCCTTGGATGTTTATATTTCAATCTATCCAATTTGGGGAGCTTTGACCATTCTTTCTTCAAAAATTCTCTTTGCCTCTTTTTCCTCTCCCTCTGAAACTCCCACAATCTGATCCTCAGACTAGCTGTTTTTCATTGACCTATATTTACGTTCACTGAGTCTTTTGTCTGCTCAGTCTGCTGTTGAAAATCTCTAGTGAAGATTTCATTTCAATTATTGTACTTGCAACTTCAGAATTTCTATTTGGTTCATTTAAAAAAATACTTTCTGGCTCTTTATTGATATTCTATATTTGTTGAGACTTTGTCCCCTCATTTCCTCAATTTATATTTTTCATGGTCTCCTTTATGTCTTTGATCATATGTAAGACAGTTGTTTCTAACTCTTTGTGTATTAAGTCAAGTTGTCCTCAGAGGCAATTCCTATTGATTTATTTATTTTTCTCTGTGTTTATTCCAAATTTTGGTTATTTTCAGCCTTGTTTTTTTTTTTTTTTTGGTTAAAATCTGGAATGTCTGGTATTATAACATGATAATTCTGGAGATCAGATTCTTTCCCTCTCAGTAGTTTTGTTGTTGCTGTCTTTTGTAGGTTTTAGTTATCTTTCATTTACTGACTTATCCAAATTATTTTTGTTAGGAATGTCTTCCCTTTGTGTATGGTCTCTGAAATCTCTTTTTCTTTTAGCTTAGTGTCATCAAGTGGTTTGGTGAATTTCCATAAATACCTGGAGCAAGAAGGTAAAATAAGATCCTTTCTGGAATTTGCTGACTGTCTCTGTGTTGAGGCACTCCTTGATTGCTTAACCAGGCCATTTGTAACAGTAGCTTAACCTTCACTTCCTGTTTTTAGTGAGTCTAATGATCAAGCAGAGATGAAATCTTAAAGTTTTCTCAGATCTTTTTGAACATGCATCTTATCTTGGGCATATATATGGCTTTCTAGTGTCCATGATAAATACAAGAACTTTTCAAACTCTTACTTTCCAAAGCATTTCACTCTCCAGCTTGTCCTCCTAGTTTTTCATTATGTCTGCTGTTTGACACAAACATAATCTTTTGTCCTAGATGGCAGTGGCTTGTTCATCTGCCACTCAACACCATTTTTACACCATGAGAAATCTCCCAAGTCAGGTTAATAAGGGCAAGTCTCTTCAGTACCGCAGGGAGCTCCCAGAGAGATCAAACAGACAAATATACTTCTTTGACATCTAGTTTTATTCTGCTGCCTGTAGAATTAAGGACCATAAACTGTCATCATCAAGAATGTCTCCAAGCTGGGTCAGGTCATGGTATAAGAGCAAGTTGAAATACCATAGAACTCTTCTGTCATATTCAATCACCTATTTCTTGACTGAGAATTTGCTTGGTTGCTATAGAGTTTTGATTATATTGCAGAATTCCAACTACATTGATTCTGACGAATTTTAGTTCATTTTTGGTGTTTCTGTGTAGGGACGATTACTTCTAGATTCCTACTCTATGCTTTTCACTGATGCCCTCTGCAGTGAATTGCTTTTGATTGATTATTTTATCTCTTCATTGTGAGTTTTGTTTCCCTGTTCTTTGTATGCCTAATGGATGCCAGATTTTGTGAATTTTATCTTATTGTACCCTGGGCTTTTTGTATCTCTAGCTAGAGGTATTCTTGAACTTTCTTTTGGGGGTCAGTTAAGCTATTTGGGAACATTTTGGTCATTTCAGATTTCTCTTTAAGATGTCTAATCAGATCCAGAGCATCATTCAGTTTATGGTTAAGGATTCCCCGCCTATTATGGACTGAATTGTGTCCTCCCTTCTACTCATATGTTGAATTCCTAACCCGCATGTGATGATATTTGGAGATGGGACCTTTAAGGAGATAATTAAGGTCAAATAAGGCCATAAGGATGGGGTCCTAATTTGATAGGGTTGGTGTCCTTATAAGAAGAAGAAAAGTCATCATCATCTCTCTCTTTCTCTCTGTGTTGTGTGTTTCTCTTCCTCTATTTCTCTCTCTTGCTAGAGAAAAGGCCATATTAGGTCACAGTGAGTAGTGCCAATCTACAAGCATGGAAGTGAGCTTTCACCAAGAACTGAATTTACTATCATTGTTTGTTTGTTTCTTGATATTTGTCTTTTTTCTTTAATTTTTTTATTTGTCTTTTTTAAAATTAATTTAATTTTTATTGGAGGATAATTGCTTTACAGAATTTTGCTGTTTTCTGTCAAACCTCAACATGAATCAGCCATAGGTATACATATATCCCCTCCCTTTTCAAACTATCATTTTGATCATGGAGTTCTTGCCTCCAGAACCATGAGAAAATAAATATCTGTTTTATTTTGCTTGTTTGGTTTTTAAAATTTTTTATTGGAGTACGGTTGATCTACAATGTTGTGTTAATTTAAGGTGTACAGCAAAGTGAATCAGTTTTACATGGGCATATATCCACTCTTTTTTAGATTCTTTTCCCATTTGGGCCATTACAGAGTGTTGTATAGAGTCCCCTGTGTTATACAGTAGGTCCTTATTAGTTATCTGTGTTATTTATAGTAGTGTGGAAATATCTGTTGGTTAACCCACCAAGTGTGTGGTATTTTTGATGGGAGCTCTAGCAGACTAATATGCTAACACTGAGACAAGACCTTTCTTTGCATCTAGTATTCATGAACTGTGAGATTCTTTTATGTTGGCTTGTAGGAAGAAGCAACACCCCCTGTTTTGTGTGTACCAGGTCCTATTACTCCAGTACTTTGGGTGTTACTTTCCCTATTGTCTAAGAATTTCCTCATGTGCACATGCTAATCAGTCCTTGGGTGAATATTTGATTATTCATTTGAGAATTTTTGACTCAACTGAATCCATGCACATCTCCGGAATTTACTCTTTGTGAATCTCTTGCTTGTCTCTTACTCTGTCCTATGATCTATAACTGCCTTGTTCTCATACTGTCATCTCCATCTGCTCTTCTTGGGTAGGTTACTGAGCTCTATCTGTGTTCTGCCTTTGCACAGTACCGAGAAAACTTAAGGAAGTAATCTGGGGCAATCTTAGGGCTCACTGTGTTTGATTTCCATCTCAGTGAGATCATTGTCCTTCCTTGCCTAATGAGCAGTACCTTGAAAATTGGTGACTCTTGTCTTTTACACATTTTGTGTATGTGTCAGGCAGCAAATAAAATTAGTCTTTGCTAATCCTTCTTCATCAGAAGTGGAAGTTCTTTCCATTTATCAATTTGATCTTAAGCAGTCATTCTCTTACTGTTTCTACTTACATAAATTAGGACTAATGATGTCACAGTATTATTGCAACCTCATGTCAATGTATGACAAAACCCACTGCAATGTTGTGAAGTAATTAGCCTCCTACTAATAAAAATAAATGAAAAAAAAGTAATATACCATGATTTTCAATAGAGGACCATAGTGTGAAAATCATTATGGTTAATTATTTACCACATAGATCAAAGTACTAAGTATTCTAGAAATTTTGATAAGCAAAGAACTAGAGATTAGTTTGGCTTATAGAAAATTTTAAATGTAATATAGTGTCCTCAGAATGCTATATTGGAACATTGGAATCCAAAACATCAGAAATGTCAATGTTTATCAAATATGTGACATGTACTTTTATCTCATGATAGTTTGAAAAAGAAGTCTAATTTTATTTGTTGAGTGAGTATTCTTTATCAAAACCCTTAGTGCTGTAATGAACAGATTTGCTGCTAGATCTCTTTCGGCAGGAAGTATTTGAGTGTTAGACTTACTATCTAAGTGATGTTTATTGCAAGTTGATTTCTTACCCAGTTATGTTTTAGGTCTATCTACATCTGCAATTTGGGAGTGACAGCTTATATAATGTTCATTTCAGGCAGTGGTAAGGTTCCTTTCTGTTTAAGTCCCAAGCTGAAGTCCTTCCATCTGATGAATAAATATATCAAGAATTGGACAGTTATAGTGTTCAAACTTTAGTTTTCTGTTAGAATTAATTTTCTGTATGAGGGAAAAAAGCACTGTTCAACCAGACCCAACAGAATAATCTATATGTAGGGGAAAATTCCCTACTGCCTTCACTGCCATTGTTCTAATATTGCTTTAAACTTTATTTCTCAGCAGCATCTTGGATATCTTGCTGCTGACAAAGAATGTAAAAATAATGTTAGTCTCTGGGGCAAGTTATCTAATTTTTGTCACCTTTGTGACAGTTACATTTCTATCTTTGTCATACAACTCTATTTCTTCTCTCTCATTTCCCATATTTTAAACTTAGTGTAGGACTAACTTGATGAAACTCTCAGCATAAGCATCACTGCTTTGGAACCTGCGGTCTTCTTCCTGGATTCTATAACTAGGCCTCTAAAACCCATATGTTGACCGGTATACCTCACGATTGTGACGACTGTATGAAAACGTGTACAAGCTTGCCTCTTGCCATTTTCATCTCCTTATAGGATTCCCTTCTACAAATTTGCTCATTCACTGTTACTGACTCATTTTGTTAGTTGTCTATTCTTTTATTTAAAATTCTTTAATTTAAAAATATTTTTGGACCTTTAATCAGTAATAGGCAGTATGCAGGGTAATAGAGATAAAACAGAGTGAAATGGGTTGTGATTCAACTTCCATTTGAAGATTTCCAGTGATGGTTAGTCACAATGCCAAACAGCAATACACTTCATTTTAATTCAGATTGATTAACTACTTGTAGGTAGAATGAGATATAATCTATCTCCCTCTAATTTCTACCATCATCTTATACCACCATGCCTAGTGCTAACCTCTGGAGAATAATTCTCCTTATTTCTGCAAGAAACAATTTTTTTTTCCATTTATTTTTATTAGTTGGAGGCTAATTACTTTACAATATTGTAGTGGTTTTTGTCATACATTGACATGAATCAGCCATGCATTTACATGTGTTCCCCATCCCGATCCCCCCTCCCACCTCCCTCTCCACCCGATCCCTCTGGGTCTTCCCAGTGCACCAGGCCCGAGCACCTGTCTCATGCATCCAGCCTGGGCTGGTGATCTGTTTCACCCTAGATAATATACATGTTTCGATGCTGTTCTCTCGAAACATCCCACCCTCGCCTTCTCCCACAGAGTCCAAAAGTCTGTTCTGTACATCTGTGTCTCTTTTTCTGTTTTGCATATAGGGTTGTCATTACCATCTTTCTAAATTCCATATATATGTGTTAGTATACTGTATTAGTCTCTGTCTTCTGGCTTACTTCACTCTGTATAATGGGATCCAGTTTCATCCATCTCATTAGGACTGATTCAAATAAATTCTTTTTAATGGCTGAGTAATATTCCATGGTGTATATGTACCACAGCTTCCTTATCCATTCGTCTGCTGATGGGCATCTAGGTTGCTTCCATGTCCTGGCTATTATAAACAGTGCAAGACACAATTTTATTTAACTATAATTATACCTCTCTGTATCAGCATGGAAACTTGACTCCTCTCTAAAAATAATCCTAGAGGCCCAGCAAAAATCATGCAGCTATAGTCAGAACAGGTAGAAGATAGAAATAAATGTATACTAGCATCATTTCCCAATGTATGGGAAGACTTTATCAGTACAAATTAAGCTACATTTAAAAATGTATGTGAATCTAGCCACTGCCTGCTTCATGTCATCCAGAGTGGTTTTTCTTTATATAAAACCACCCTACTGATACTTATAATTTCCAAACCTAGATATTAAATGGCTATTTTATGTTAATTTCCACATATTAATGTTTGTCATTAGGTCACCTTAGAATGATGTAACATTGAGATGACTTTAGAAAGTGGCATTAGAAAATTTATAGTGATTCATGAGCTCAGGAAACATTTCATCGTAGTGGCAGACTAGACATACTGGTTAAAAATTGAAATGCCAATATATGTTCATTTTGTGTAAGTAGTAAAAACAATAATAGTTGATTGACAGAATGTACAAGTCAGACACTCCAGAGAATTGATGTAGTTACAAAATATCCAAAAGACATTCTCATCATTCATTAGTGTTCTATGAGCATATGGGGAATGGGATAAATGTAGAGCAATTAGCACATCAGGGCATTCCTCCTACCAGAAATGTGATATTGTTTCCATATATGCAATGGAAATTTCTCTCTTCATACTCAGTGATAGTTTTTGTTTCATTTATCTATTGTTTCAACATCTAATTTTAAAATCCCTTATGTGCAGTCTTGTCTTTGAACAATTAATATCTTTTTTCAAATAATGAGGCCAACAGTTTTGACATATTTTAGGAGTCAATTAATTTCATGGATTCAAGGTTGATCAAGCAATTAGAAGCATAATATTTCGTTCAATATCTTGAGAAGTAAGAAACACATTAGTGAAAAAATAACAATTTAGAATTATTAAATTGCAGCCCCCTAATTCAGTTTCAGAAACACAAACATTACATGTATAGATAGTCTAAGAATCTATTTATCAGGTATTTATTTGAAAGATAACCCATGGTTCTATTTACTTGATATAGAACTGTGTGATCTATTTGCCAAAAGATGCAAAATAGACTATGTAAATATTTATAGCATCCAAAAATGTGAGTAAACACTACATAGTTTGTCAAACCACACCTTCTATAAGGTAATCGAAGTTTCTTGAACTCTAGATATATATCTCCCTTTGCTGTGACTATTGTCCAAGTAGAAATTTATTTGAACCTTCAAAAGTTGCTGACTTGTAATAAGATATATCACTGCCTCTTTTTTCCTCAAATTGACATTACTTTCATGTATTTGTATTACTTAAAAATTACTCTTATTAATGAGCCCTCTGTCTCTAGATAAGAATTAACTTCTTCCCCATAACCTCCAGTGATTAAACATGATAATTTTACTTTTATAGTGCTTATTATATCTAACCAACAATTTCCAATGACACATCTCTTGGCATAGGGGAAGATCACTAAATTAAGAATCAGAATATTTGAATTTATTACTACTTTTTGTTTAAAAGGTATCTCCAAACAGAAACTCAACTTTTAGAACATTTTGAAAATGCTTATTATATCTCATAGTACTTAGCACAATATTTTGCATTTGTTGTTCAGTCACTCAGTTGTGTCCGACTCTTTGTGACCCCATGGACTGTAGCATGTCAGGTTTCGCTGTCCATCACCAATTCCCGGAGCTTGCGCAAATTCATATCCATTGAGTTGATGATACCATCCAACCATTTCATCTTCTGTCACTTCCTCTCTTCCTGCCCTCCATCTTTCCCAGCATCAGGATCTTTTCCAATGAGTCAACTCTTTGCATCAGGTGGCCAGGGTATTGGAGCTTTAGCTTCAGCATCAGTCCTTCCAATGAATATTCAGGGTTGATTTCCTTTAGTATTGACTGGTTTGGTCTCCTTCCTGTCCAAGGGACTCTCAAGAGTCTTCTCCAGCACCACAGTCAGAAAGCATCAATTCTTTAGCACTCAGCCTTCTTTATGGTCCAACTCTCACATCTGTACATGACTACTAAAAAAAAACCATAGCTTTGACAATATGGACCTTTGTTGGCAATGTGATGTCTCTGCTTTTTAATATGCCATCTAGATTTGTCATAGCTTTTCTTCCAAGGAGAAAGAGTCTTTTAATTTCATGGCTGCAACCACTGTCTGAAGTGATTTTGGAGCACAAGAAAATAAAGTCTGTCACTGTTTCCATTATTTCCCCATCTATTTGTCATGAAGTGATGGACCAGATTCCATAATCTTAGCTTTTTGAATGTTGAATTTTAAGCCAGCATTTTCACTTTCCTCTTTCACCTTCACTAAGAGGCTCTTTAGTTCCTTTTTGCTTTCTGACATAAGGGTGTTGTCATCTGCATATCTGAGGTTATTGATATTTCTCCTGGCAATCTTGATTCCAGTTTATACTTCATCCAGTCCAGCATCTCACATGATGTACTTTGCATATAAGTTAAATAAGCCAGGTGACAATATACAGCCTTGATGTACTCCTTTCCCAATTTTGAACCAGTTCATTGTTCCATGTCCAGCTCTATTTGTTGCTTCTTGACCTGCATACAGGTTTCTCAGGAGGCAGGTAAGATGCTCTGTTATTCCCATCTCTTTAAGAATTTTCCACAGTTTGTTGTGATCCACACAGTCAAAGGCTTTTGCATAGTCAATGAAACAAAAGTAGATGTTTTTCTGGAATTCCCTTGCTTTTTCTATGATCCAACAGATGTTGGCAATTTGATCTCTGGTTCCTCTGCCTTTTCTAAATCCAGCTTTTACATCTGGAAGTTCTTGGTTCAGGTACTACTGAAGCCTAACTTGAAGAATTTTGAGCATTACCTAGGTAAGTATGTGAAATTAGTGCAATTTTAAGGTAGTTAGAATATTCTTTGGTATTGCACTTCTTTGGGATTGGAATGAAAGCTGAACTTTTCCAGTCCTGTGGCCACTGTTGAGTTTCCCAAATTTGCTGGCATATTGAGTGCAACACTGTAACACCATCATCTTTTCAGACTTGAAATAACTGAAATTCCATCACCTCCACTTTGTTTGTAGTGATGCTTCCAGAGGCCCACTTGACTTCACACTCCGGGATGTCTGACTGTAGGTGAGTGATCACACCATTGGGGTTATCTGGGTCATTAAGGCTTTTTTTATATAGTTCTTCTGTGTATTCTTGTCACATCTTCATAACTTCTGCCTCTGTTAGTTCAATACTTTTACTGTCCTTTTATTTCTGCCAATTTATTTTTCTTTAATTGAAGGATATTTGCCTTGCAGAATTTTACGGTTTTCTGTCATACATCAACTAGAATCAGCCATAGGTACACACATGTCCTGCCCTTCCCAAACCCTCCTTTCATCTCCCTCCCCATCCCACCCTTCTAGGTTGTCACAGAGCCTCTATTTGAGTTCCCTGAGCATACAGCAAATACACATTGGCTACCTATTTTACATATGGTATTACAAATTTCCATGTTACTCTCTTCATACATCTTACCCTCTCCCTCCTCACCTCCTACCATATCTTTAGGTCTGTTTTCTGTTTCTCCATTGCTTCCCTGAAAATAAATTTTTCAGTACCATCTTTCTAGATCCCATATATATGCATCAGTATACAATATTTATGTTTCTTTTTCTGACTTACTCACTCTGTATACTAGGCTCTAGGTTTGTTCACCTCATTAGAACTGACTCAAACCTTCCTTTTTATGACTGAGTAGTATTCCATTGTATATATATACACCACAGCTTCTTTATCCATTCATCTGTTGATGGACATCTAAGTTTCTGTTCTTTATTGTGCCCATGTTTGCATGAAATGTTCCCTTGGTATCTCTAATTTTCCTGAAGAGATCTCTAGTCTTTCCCATTCTTTTGTTTTCCTCTATTTCTTTGCATTGTTCATTTAAGAAGGCTTTCTTATCTCTCCTTGCCATTCCTTGGAACTCTGCTTTCAGTTGGGTATATCTTTTCTTATCTCCTTTGCCTTTCATGTCTCTTCTTTTCTCAGCTGTTTGTAAGGCCTCCTCAGATACCATTTTGCCTTTTTGCATTTCTTTTGCTTGGGTATGTTTTGATCACCACCGCCTGTGCAATGTTATGAACCTTTGTCCATAGTCCTTCAGGCACTCTGTCTATCAGATCTAATCCCTTGAATCTGTTTGTCACTTTCACTGTATAATAATAAGGGATTTGATTTAGGTCATACCTGAATGACCTAGTGGTTTTCCCTACTTTTTTCAATTTAAGTCTGAATTTTTCAATAAGGAGTTCATGATCTGAGCCACAGTCAACCCCGTCTTGTTTTTGCTGACTGTATAGAGCTTCTCCATTTTCAGCTGCGAAGAATATAATCAATCTGATTTCAATATTGATCATCTGAATGTCCATGTGTAGAGTTGTCTCTTGTGTTGTTGGAGGAGGGTGTTTGTTATGACCAGTCCAATTCCCTATGATGAAAAGGACATCTTGTATTGGTGTAAATTCTAGAAAGTCTTGTAGGTTCTCATAGAAGCAGTCAACTTCAGATTCTTCAGCATTATTGGTTGGGCATAGACTTAATAACATCATTACTGTGATGTTGAATGGTTTGGCTTGGAAACAAACTGAGATCATTTGTCTTTTTGAGATTGCAATGAAATACTGCATTTCAGACTCTTGGTTGACCATGAGGGCAACTCCATTTCTTTTAAGGGATTCTTGCCCACAGTAGTAGATATAATGGTCCTCTGAATTATTTCTACCCATTCCTGTTCATTTTAGTTCACCTATTCCTAAAATGTCAATGTTCACTCTTGCTATTTCCTATTTGACCACTTCCAGTTTCTCTTGATTCATGGACCTAACATTCCATGTTTCTATACAATATTGTGTTTTACAACACTGGACTTCACTGTCACCAACAGACACATCCGCAGCTGGTCATTATTTCCACTTTGTCTCAGCCTCTTCATTTCTTCTGGAGTTATTTCTTCTCTCTTCTCCAGTAGCATATTGGACACCTACTGACCTGGGGGTGTTCATCTTTCAGTGTCATATCTTTTTGCTTTTTCATATTTTGCATACAGGTGATTATGTTGCATATAGCTTAATAACTGCTTTTGGCATTACATTGAACTTCAATTGGAAATGAATCATTAGAAAATTGGACCTGGAGCTATCATGACACCTTATGAACTTCTCTTCCTACCCTAAATTTCTCCACTTTTCATAAGATTCTATTAACTTCAAAGTCAACAAGCTCAAAGTCAAACACATCATCTTCCCTGAAAAGGACTATTTTCAACTCAAGTGCCATAATGACAGTCAGATAGAACTTGGGTTATGAATGAATATTCATAATACTTTAAACTAATCAAGTGAAAATTAAAGTAAAAATATAAATTCTATTTTGAACACTAAATATTATTGTCCAAAAGACTTTTAAAAATATAACTTCTAATGAATTAACCGTTATTGATAAATAAGGACATACAATTATACTAACTCACATGAATCTTAATATTTTACTAGTTTGCTTTTGTTTCCTGATAATTTTTTAATTCCTGGTTTTTCCCTTTGCAGATTTTCTGTGTTACTGATAATGAACTTAAGACATCAATACAGCTACAAATTTCTGGGGAAATAGTCATCATATAATAAGACAGAAATCAATGGCAGTTAGTCATACACAGATTCCTTATTTCTTATATAATTAGTGTGAAGGAACCTTGATTTCATTAAACATACCATTATGAGAAAAAGAGATATTTACAATACTCATTGGCAATAAAATAATAAAGATGTAAACTTTTCTTTTTCTGTTTAATCAACTGACAAGCAATAGGTTTTTGAGAAAGCAGTCGTATGTGTGTTTAAAGAAAGTAATATAGCTATTGAAAATAAAGTACCTTTGAAGATTCTTAAACGTGTCTTTTTGTTGACACATGTTTTCATTTCTCTTGGGTAAATCTCTAGGAATGGAATTGCTTGATCATAGTGTAGGTGTATGGTTAACCTTATGACAAACTGACAGACTGACTTTTAAATTGGTTTACCATTTTATACTCCCATCAACAATATATGGGAGTCAATGTGCTCTAAATCCTTGTCAGAATTTGGAACTGACAGTCTTATTTTAGCTCTTCTAGATTATACATGATAGAAAATTCTATTGGACAGTGTTGGCCTCAATGCTTTTTTTTTTTTGATAGACGTCTCTATTGATTGAAAATGGCTATGTGTTTGAGACTTTAAAGAAATATAGATATATTTGTTTTATAGCTGAAATTTAAGGACTTTTAAACAAGAAAATTAATGAAAATACACATTTGAGGTAATGTTTTATATATATATATATATGTATGTGTGTGTGTGCGCGCATATATATACATATATGTACTTACCTAGAAAGTACTTCTTACTAGAATTTTCTCACATTTCAAACATGTATGTTATTTTAGACAGGAGCTTCCTTTAATCACATTCTTTTTGTGTTTCAATATCCTTGAACAAAAAAAGAATATTTGAAGATGTTCTGGACTTTCTCTCACAGGCAGAATGTTCTGGATCTATCTCTGTTTCTGTTCCAGGTCTTCTGTGATACTTCAAATACTGTTTCATTTCTGGCCATTGTAAATCTAGATAGCTTTTCTCCCCCTTTAGGCCCATTTGTATATGATAATTTTATGAATTGATAAACAATCTTACAGATTGAGAGCACCATACCATTTAAAAAAATGATAAAAAGACATAATAATCTACTACAAAATCATTGCAGATAAAAGAAAAGAGATTTTAATATTGAAAGATTACTACATAGTTTATATGTATAATGTATATGTAATGTATACATTATACATTATACAAATGTATAATGACCTATATCCACCACTATAATATTATACAGAATATATACACTGCCCTTAAAATGTTTTATGCCCTGCCTATTCATCTTTCCCTGCAACCACTGATCTTATTGTTTCCTTGGTTTCAGTTTTTACAGACTATCATATATTTGAAATCATGTAATATGTAGCCCTTTATATTGGCTTCTTCTATTTAGTTGTATGAATTTAAGGTTTTTCAATGCCTTTTCTTGACTTGATAGCTCACTTTTTTTTAGTGTGGAATAATACTCCATTATCTGATTGTGTACAATTTATTTATCCATTCACCTACTGACATACACCTTGATTGCTTCCAACTTTTGGCTATTCTGAATAAATCTGCTCTAAACATCCAGGTGCAGTTTTTTTCTCTTTTGGGTAAATGCCAAGGGATGCAATTGCTGAGTCACATGGCAAGAGTATGTTTAGTTTTGTAGAAAAGGAACCTTCAAACTGTCTTCCAAAATTGCTGTACCGTTTGACCTTACTACCAGCAATGAATGAGAGTTCCTATTGCTCCATATCCTCACTAGAAGATATATTTTTCATAATTTTGGAATTGTTTTCATATATAATTTTTGTTGCTTTCAAAGGCTGCCATCTTCTTTATAAATCTATACTACCTGTTACCTAGGGGATAAATGTGCATCATATTATTTTTCTTGAAATTTTAATTTTGTAACAATCTTCCCAGAAATAGAGGAAAGAGGAAAGAAGTGAGAATGTTTTGCCCTGGAAGAAAATTTTTTAAATCATGCTTTTGCCCATAACAAAATATTTTTTATATTTAAGAAGTGAGAAAATTGGGACTTGACTTCATTATCAGAAACGCTGTAGAAAATTTTAAAAACTTTTTTTCACACCTCAATCTTTCAAAGATACCATTTAGTGTTTCTATAAGTTGGAAAGTCCTAAGTTATATGATCTCCTACGTATGTATCTTAAATATTAAGTAAACATAAAATGTTCAAAAGGGAGATCAAAATAAATTGGTGATCAAAATAAATCATTTCAATAAATAAAAGAAAGGTAAATTAACTATAAGTTTACATATTTGCTTACTATTCTTACCTCAAAGACATGCATGCTAATTCATAAACAGATTCAATATTATCAATATGCACATTGTATATGCATAGTATATATTTATACATAATTATGTGTAATTATGTGTATATGAGGGAATGCACATGATCATGAATAAAATATCACTCATCCAGACTTATGTGACTTTATATATTATACCTTCATATTGTAAATAAGAGTCCTTAGTGTTGGATTTAAAAGTGACTTCCTTTTGTGATTGATAGAACACATTTGTTTCATTACTAAGAAATGTGCTGTGCTTAGTCGCTCAGTTGTGTCCAACTCTTTGTGACCTATCCATAGGATTATCCACACAATAACACTGGAGTGGGCTGCCATTTCCTACTAAGAAATGAGAAGCTCTCAAAACAAATGGTGATTAAAATTCCTAAATGTGCCTAAGAAAGTTATAAAATACTCAGATCTGCATTAGATAAACCAAAGTATTCATGTAATTCCCAAGCAGACCCACTTCTAAGGGCAAGAGTCCCTTTACAGAAAATGTGATACACTCTAGTTTGTCTTGTAAACTACTGTAAATTAAAATCGACTTACCAAGTGATTACTACTTTTATAAGTATTTTTTTTATAGCTTTGACCTCTGGAATCTTGGCCTTGGGAAATAAAAATTCTTAGTATTGTAATTTTGCAGAAGGGGAAGTATGAAAAGTTCTTTGGGTCAATATCAATGTTCTGCAAGCATATTTGAATTTAGCTCTGGCTGGTGTAATATATTGTACTATAAATGAATCCTTATTGAAACCCTCTTAGACCTTCTTCCTCAGGTCCCCAGAACTAATAGCAAAGAACAACACTGCTAATTCCCCTTTTGCATTTAACTAACATTTTATGAAAATTGCAAGCAAAAATAATAAAATCCTTAATTAATTTATCAAGTTATAATATTGGGAAATCTTATTTGCCAAGCTTTTTATCTTTGACATCATGTTGATTGTATTAGCTCCAACTGATTTATAATAAGCAAAATGTTTAAGTGATCAACTCTAGCTTTATATTTGATATTATTGCTTCCATCCTAATTCAAGAATGAAAATAACTAAATAACTTGAATATCTAGTAGGTTCTTCATTTTAGAATTTTAACTGTAATTTTAATGAAAGCATTGAAGAACTTAACATATAGAACATAAATGTAGCATTTTAGCTATTGTAAAGCTTAAAGTTATTGCAACTATATTGTAAACATAAAGGCTTTCTCTGCTGAATTCTTGGCATACATTTTGTAAAATATTATTTCCCTATGGTTTACAAGGTAGAGAGTTTCCTCCCGTTACATCCATAGCTACTTCCTGGTTGGATAATTTCTTGATAGTCCCACTCTGACTATGAAAGAAAATCACATGCCTTGTGAAGTGTGGAATTAACAAAAAGCAAGGGAAAAGGAAAATAAAATGCCAGTTCCTTCTGTTGTTGACCATTTTGTTTTGCTTTCATTCCATGGTTCTATTTTATATGTTTGAATGGAATCCACTCCAGATATCAATAACAGAAGAATGAAAAATGGCATCTGTATTTTCTTTTTCAAAAAGACATATGAAGAACGTGCATTATTTTTTACCAGTGCCAAAATCACTTTCATCCAGACATCTGTGTTTCTTTAAAAAATTATAGCCAGTAGAATCATTATACAGACTAAAAACTACAGGGAGTTAATTTCTCAATGGCTCAAGCTGCTTAATTTTTCACAAATGGAGTATAAGGACTTCATTAATCTTTTATTTAAAAATAAGAAAAAAATAAAAAAAAATAAAAAAAATAAAAATAAGATTTTTCCTTTTTTGACTAGTAAGTCTATTAAATTACTCTGTCTTAATTGCTTTTGATGTTCTAGGCAGTAGAAAAGGAAGACAATGTATGGTTAATTCTCTTATTACATATCTGACTACTAAATATTTGTGGTTTCTGTGATTCCACAAGCAGGGAGAGTTGGGTATTTTTTACCCGATTATTTTGATTCTTTGTTTAATCTATGGTTATTCTGAAGTAAATATCAATTCCACAGGACAGAAGCAGAATCATAGTTGACTTTAATTTTACTTTCCTAAATTTAAAGATGCCATCATTACACACTTCTGCTAATTCACCATAAAGGAAATGTTAAGAAAAACTTCAAAAGAATAGGGAGAACATTCCACCAGGTCATGGTTTTGAAATGGAATCAACTTGATATCAATTTGCTGGTAAATTTTTAAAATTCCAACAAAAATAATTTTTTTAAATATATCTTTTGAAGGATAATTGCTTTACAGAATTTTGTTGTTTTCTGTCAAACCTCAACATGAATCAGCCATAGGTATACATATGTCCCCTCCCTTTTGATCCTCCCTCCCACCTCCCTCCCATCCCACCCCTCTAGGTTGATACAGAGCCCCTGTTTGAGTTTCTTAGCCATACAGCAAATCCCAGTTGGCTGTCTATTTTACATATGGTAATGTAAGTTTCCATGTTACTCTTTCCATACATCTCACCCTCTCCTCCCCTCTCCCCATGTCCATAAGTCTATTCTCTACATCTGTTTCTCTGTTGCTGCCCTGTAATTAATTCTTCAGTACCATTTTTCTAGATTCCATATATATGCATTAGAATACGATATTTATCTTTCTCTTTCTGACTTACATCACTCTGTATAATAGGTTCTAGTTTCATCCACCTCATTAGAACTGACTCAAAGGCATCCCTTTTTATGGCTGAGTAATATTTCACTGTGTATATGTGCCATGATTTCTTTATGTATTCATCTGTTGATGGACATCTAGGCTGCTTCCATGTTCTAGCTATTGTAAACAGTGCTATAATCAACAATGGGATACATGTATCTTTCAATTTTGATTTCCTCAGGGTATATGCCTAGGAGTGGGATTACTGGGTCATATGGTGGTTTTATTCCTAGATTTTTAAGGAATCTCCATACCATCTTCCATAGTGTCTGTATCAATTTACATTCCCACCGACAGTGGGAGAGTGTTCCCTTTTCTCCACACCCTCTCCAGCATTTTTTGTTTGTAGACTTCTTGATGATAGCCATTCTGACTGGTGTGAGGTGATATCTCATTGTAGTTTTGATTTGCATTTCTCTAATAATGAGTGATGTTGAGCATCTTTTCATGTGTTTGTTAGCCATCTGTATGTCTTGCTTGGAGAAATGTCTGTTTAGAGAAATGTCTTGCTTGGAGAAATGTCTTTTCCCCACCTTTTGATTGGGTTGTTTGTTTTTCTGGTATTGAGTTGTATGAGCTGCTTGAATATTTTGGAAATTAATCTTTTGTCAGTTGTTTCATTTGTTATCATTTTCCCCCATTATGAGGGTTGTCTTTTCACCTTTCTTATACTTTCCTTTGCTGTGCAGGAGCTTTTAAGTTTAATCAGGTTCCACATGTTTACTTTTGTTTTTATTTACATTATTCTAGGAGGTGGGTCATAGAGGATCTTGCTTTGATTTATCTCATTGAATGTTCTGCCTATGTTTTCCTCTAAGAGTTTTATAGTTTCTGGCCTTATGGTTAGGTCTTTAATCCATTTTGAGTTTACCTTTGTGTGTGGTGCTAGGAAGTGTTCTAATTTCATTCTTTTACATGTAGTCATCCAGTTTTCCCAGCACCAATTATTGAAGAGGCTGTCTATGCCCCATTGTATATTCTTGCCTCCTTTATAAAAAATAAGGTACCCATAGGTGCATGGGTTTATTTCTGGGCTTTCTATCTTTTTCCATTGGTCTATATTTCTGTTTTTGTGTCAGTACCATACTGTCTTGATGACCGTAGCTTTGTAGTATAATCTGAAATCAATGAAGTTGATTCCTATAGTTCCATTCTTCTTTCTCAAGACTACTTTGGCTATTTGGGGTCTTTTGTGTTTCCTAATGAATTGTGAAATTTTTTGTTCTAGTTCTGTGAAAAATGTCATTGGTAATTTGATAGGGATCGCATTGAATCTGTAGATTGCATTTGGTAATATAGTCATTTTCACAATATTGATTCTTCCTACCCAGGAACATGGAATATCTATCTGTTTATGTAATCTTCGATTTCTTTCATTAGTGTCTTATAATTTTCTGTGTACAGTTCTTTTGTCTCCTTAGGTAAGTTTATTCCTAGGTATTTAATTCTTTTTGTTGCAGTGGTGAATTGGATTGATTCCTTAATTGCTCTTTGTGATTTTTCATTGTTAATATATAGAAATGCAAGTGATTTCTGTGTATTCATTTTGTATCCTGCAACTTTGCTAAATTCACTGATTAGTTCTAGTAATTTTCTGATACTATCTTTAGGATTTTCTATGTACAATATCATGTCATCTGCAAACAGTGAAATCTTTGCTTCTTTTCTGATCTGGATTCTTTTATTTCTTTTTCTTCTCTGATTGCTGTAGCTAGGACTTCCAGAACTATGTTGAATAATAGTGGAGAACACCTTGTCTTGTTCCAGATCTTAGGGGTATGCTTTCAGTTTTTCACCATTGAGAATGTTTGCTGTAGGCTTATCATATATGGACTTTACTATGTTGAGGTAGGTTCCTTCTATGCCCATTTTTTGAAGAGTTTTAATCATAAATGGGTGCTGAATTTTGTCAAAGGCTTTTTATGTATCTATTGAGATTATCATATGGTTTTTATCTTTCAATTTGTTAATATGGTGTATCACATTGATTGATTTGTGCATATTGAAGAATCCTTGCATCCCTAGAATAAACCCAACTTGATCATGGTGTATGAACTTTTTAATGTGTTGCTGAATTCTGTTTGCTAAAATTTTGTTGAGGAGTTTTGCATCTATGTTCATCAGTGATATTAGCCTGCAGTTTTCTTTTCTTTTGTTATCTTTGTTTGGTTTTGGTGTCAGGGTGGTGGCGGCTGCATAGAATGAGTTTGGAAGTGTTCCTTCCTCTGCAATTTTTTGAAAGTGTTTTAGAAGGATAGGCTTCTGCTCTTCTCTAAATGTTTCATAGAATTCTCCTGTGAAGCCATCTGGTCCTGAGCTTTTGTTTTCTGGGAGATTTTTGATCACAGCTTCAATTTCAGTGCTTGTTCATAATTTCTATTTCTTCCTGCTTTAGTCTTAGAAGATTGAACTTTTCTAAGAATCTCCATTTCTTCCAGGGTATCCATTATATTGCCATATAGTTGTTCATAATAGTCTCATATAATCCTTTGTATTCTGTATTGTCTGTTGTAACCTCTCCTTTTTCATCTCTAATTCTGTTGATTTGATTCTTCTCTCTTTTTTTCTCGATGAGTCTGGACAAAGGTTTGTCAATTTTGTTTATTTTCTCAAAGAACCAGCTTTTATTTTTATTAATCTTTACTACTGTTTCATTCATTTATTTTTCATTTATTTCTTCTCAGATCTTTATCATTTATTTCCTTCTACTAATTTTGGGTTTTTTTGTTCTTCTTTTTCCAGTTGTTTTAGGTGTAAAGTTAGGTTGTCTATTCATTGTTTTTCTTGTCACTTGAGGTAGGATTGTATTGTTATAAATTTCCCTCTTAGAACTGCTTTTGCTGCATCTTATAGGTTTTGAGTTGTCATGTTTTCATTGTCACTTGTTTCTAGAAATTTTTTGATTTGCCTTTTGATTTCTTCGGTAACCTGTTGTTTATTTAGAAACATATTGTTTAATCTCCATGTGTTTGTGTTTCTTACAGGTTTTTTTTTTTTTTTTTTTTTTTTTTGTAATTCATATCTAGTCTCATTGTGTTGTGGTCAGAGAAGATGCTTGATACGATTTCAATTTTCTTAAATTTACTGAGGTTTGATTTGTGACCCAAGATGTGGTCTATTTTGGAGAATGTTCCATGTGCACTTGAGAAGAAGGTGTATTCTTCTGCATTTGGATGGAATGTCCTGAAGATATCAATGAGATCCATCTCATCTAATGTATCATTTAAGACTTGGGTTCCTTATTAATTTTCAGTTTTGATGATCTGTCCATTGATGTGAGTGGGGTGTTAAAGTCTCCTACTATTATTGTGTTACTGTCAATTTCTCCATTTATGCCTGTTAGTGCTTATCTTATGTATTGAGGTGCTCCTATGTTGGGTGAATAGATATTTACAATTGTTGTGTCTTCCTATTGGATTGATCACTTGATCATTATGTAGTGTCCTTTCTTATCTCTTGTAATCTTCTTTATTTTAAGGTCTATTTTGGCTGATATGAGGATTGCTACTCAAGTTTTATTTTGCTTCCTATTTGCATGGAATATATTTTTCCATCCTCTCACTTTCAGTCTATATGTGTCTTTAGGTCTGAAGTAGATTTCTTGTAGACAGCATATGTATGGGTCTTGTTTTTGTATCCATTCATCCAGTCTGTGTCTTTTGGTTGGAGCATTTAATCCATTTACATTTAAAGTTATTATTGATATATATTCTCCTATTGCCATTTTCTTTAATTGTTTGAGGTTGATTTTGTAGAACTTTCTTCTTCTCTTGTATTTCTTGACTATATAAGTCCAATTAACATTTGTTGTAAACCTGGTTTTATAGTACTGAGTTCTCTTAACTTTTGCTTATCTGAAAAGCTTTTTATTTCTCCATGAATTGTGAATGAGATCCTTGTTGGGTACAGTAATCTTCGTTGTAGATTTTTCCTTTTCAGTACTTTAAGTATATCCTGCCATTCCCATCTGTCCTGAAGAGTTTCTGCTGAAAGATCAGCTGTTAAGCGTGTGGGGTTTCCCTTGTATGTTACTTGTTGCTTCTCTCTTGCTGCTTTTAATATTCTTTCTTTGTGTTTAGTCTTTGTTAGTTTGATTAGTATGTGTCTTGTTGTGTTTCTCCTTGGGTTTATCCTGTATGGGGCTCTTTGTGCCTTTTGGACTTGATTGACTATTTCCTTTTCCATGTTGGGGAAATTTTCAACTATAATCTCTTCAAAAATTTTCTCATACCCTTTCCTTTTCTCTTCTTCTTCTGAGACCCCTATAATTCACCCTATAATTCAAATGTTGATGCATTTGACTGGCCCCAGAGTTCTCTTTTTATTCTTTTCACTTTATTCTGCTCTTCAGAAGTTATTTCCATCATTTTATCTTCCAGCTCACTGATTCACTCTTCTGTTTCAGATATTCTGCTATTGATTCCTTCCAGAGTATTTTTAATTTCAATAATTGTGTTGTTCGTCTCTGTATGTTTATTTCTTTAATTCTTCTAGGTCTTTGTTAATTTATTCTTGTATTTTTCTCCATTTTGTTTCAAGATTTTTGATCATCTTTACTATCATTATTCTGAATTCTTTTTCAGATAGTTTACCTATTTCCTCTTCATTTATTTGGCCTTCTCTTTTTCTAGTTTGTTCATTCATTTGTGTAATATTTCTCTGCCTTTTCATTTTTTTTAACTTACTGTGTTTGAGGTCTCTTTTTTCCAGGCTTCAAGGTTGTATTTTTTCTTCCTTTTGACCTCTGCCCTCTTAGGGTTAGTCCAGTGGTTTGTGTAAGCTTTGTATAGCGTGAGATTTGTGCTGAGCTTTTTGCTTGTTTGTTTGTTTTTCCTCTGATGGGCAAGGCTGAGTGAAGTGATAATCCTGTCTGCTGATGATTGGGTTTGTATTTTTGTTTTGTTTGTCCTTTAGATGAGGCATCCTGCACAGGGTGCTACTGGTGGTTGGGTGATGCCCAGTCTTATATTCAAGTGGTTTCCTTTGTGTGAGTTCTCACTATTTGATACTCTCTAGGGTTGGTTCTCTGGTAGTCTAGAGTCATGGAGTCAGTGCTCCCACTTCAAAGAATCAGGGCTGGATCTCTGGTCAGGACTGAAGTTTCCACAAGTGGCTTCTTATGGCATTAAGTGAGATTAAAATAAATACCCCAAAATGAGAAACCAAAGATGAACCCCAGACAAATGGCAGTTAGAAAATCAGGAAAATAATAATTAAAATAATGGAATATACACATACACCTATACACCCATAAGCAAAGTCAAAGCAGTCCAGCAACAATAAAATACAGTAGATTGAACTGAAGAACAAAGGAAATAAAAAATTATACTTACCAATTAAGAACAAAACTAACTTAAGCACAAACTGGAAAACAAAACTAAAGCAAGGTGTCAAGTGGAGAATAAATCTATGAAAACAAAACTAGCAAATATGTCGAGAGGAAAGCAAAGAAAGAAAAGAAAGCAAGAATTGATATGCAAAGTTAAACAGAGGTAGATGGAGAAGATTTATATACATTAAATATTAACTGCAAGGGAAAAAGAGCAGTAGGAAAGACAAACAAAGGAATACATGTAGTAAAGTATAATAGGGTTAAAAAACAAAAATTAAAATTATAAAAAAATAGAAAAGAAAAAACATGAAGAAGAAATTAAAAACAGAACAAAAAGGTAAACTCCACAGAACTGCAAAAGCCTAACATAGAGGCAGAGGTTTATAACAACAATAAAAATTGTGACTGAATATACACCTATACATATACACCCATAAGCAAAATCAAAACAGTCCAACAAAAATAAAGTATGGCATATTAACCCGGCAAACAAAGGAAATAAAAAATTATATCTACCAGTTAAGAACAAAACTAACTAAAGCACAAAATGGAAAACAAAACTAAAGCAAGGTGCCAACTGGGGAATAAAGCAATGAAAATAAAAGTAACAAATATGTTGAGAGGAAAGGAAAGAAAGAAAGAGTAGATAAGCAAAGTTAAATAGAGGTAGATAAAGAATATTTATATACATTAACTATTAACTGCAAGGTGAAAAGATTAGTAGGAAAAGCAAACAAAGGAATAAATGTAGGAAAAATAATAATAGGGGTAAAAAATTTAAAAAAGAGAAAAGGAAAAAAAAAGGAAAGCTCCACAAAATGGCAAAAGCCCGATGAAGAGGCAGAGGTTTATAACAACAATAAAAAATGTTTTTGAGGGGGAAAAAAAGCTCAAAAGCTTAATTAGATTTCATAGTGCCAATAAAATCGACAACTACAACAGGGTGGCGGGGGGGGGGGGAGAAGAAAAAAATAATCCAAAAGAATCTACAGAACAAGTCAAATCATAAGAATAATCAATGTTTTCCTTGAGTCACTGCTGTCAGAATCCTTTCCCTCACCAGATGTCACAGTCCACCTCACCTCCCTAAGATGCCCTCCAACACTGTGCTGTTCTCTGGACCTGCTGTGGGGGCAGCTCAGATTCTAATCTGGTCCTACTCCTGTGTGTTCTTGCCTCCAATGTCCACAGCTATCAGAATTAGTGCATTTTCTTTTGTGGGAGCTCTCAATGTCCTTTTATATATTCCATAGACTCAGAGTCTGCCTTGTTGATTGTGTGGATTTAATCTGCAGCTTGTACCACTGGTGGGAAGGTTTTGGGTCTTCTTCCTTAGCCACACTGCCCCCAGGGTTTCCATTGTGGTTTTATTTCCACCTCTGCATGGAGGTCGTCCACTGGGGTTTGCTTCTGAGGCTGCCTTAAGAGGACCTGGGTTTGCCCCTGTTAGGGCCAGGTGTAGAGGTGGTTCGGTTGCTTGGCTTGCAGGGGTTCTTGCAGCTCCAGGTATTCAGGGGAGTTGGCAGCTAGGGCAGCAGGAAATATAGTGCTCTAGAAGGGTGTGACTACCAGTATTGGCCAATATGCTCCGGTATTCTTGCCTGGAGAAACCCCCCCTGACAGAGAAGCCTGGCAGGCCACAGTCTACAGGGTCGCAAAGAGTTGGGCACCACTGAAGGGATCCTATGTGCATAGATGCAAGATTTTTTTTTTTTTGCCTGTGGCAGTTCTGCCCCAGTGAGAGTTGAGCATGAAGCTGGCGCAGCCGCTTGGCTTGCAGGGACCCTGGCAGTGCAAAGTGTGGAGGGACGCAGACTGCCTCTGCCCCAGGAGTTATGGCCCTACAGGGTCTTTTCTTGAGCCTCTTGTAGCCCGCAATCAGAAGGTCTCTTTGGCCAGTCTTTCTCCATAGCTCCGCCCATTCAGGCACTTAGAGGGTTCCCTTGCCTGGGGTCTTTCTCTGTTGTTCAGCACATCAGGCACATAAAGGGGCCCCCCTGGCTGGGGTTCTACTCTGTAGATTGGCACATCAGGCACTTAAAGGGGCCCCCTGGGTGGGGTCCTACTCTGTAGTTCAGTGCATCAGGCGTTTGATGGGCCAGGCTCTCTGTTGTTCAACTCCCTAGGCTGGCGTGGGGAGAGAGAGGCTATGGTGACGGGTCCACCCCCTATGCATGACTCAGCAGTATTGCCTTGCTTCCATGGCTGCCCGGCTTTCCTCCACAGGCATTTGCCACCACAGTCTCCTCCCTCATATCCACTCTATCCGTCTCTCCGCAGTCAACAACGGTCCTCGCCCTGGGATTGCTCCACAATCCCTAAACTCCAGCTCCCAGCCACTGCACCTTCCAGGGGACCTGCATCCCTATCTGGGGTTTGTATGGTTGCGGCAAGGACTGTCTGATTCTCATTCCATTTAGGCTGCCACAGATCAGCTCTTTCACTTCCAGTCTTAAATTATTTTCCTCTGACTCAGAGAGTTGCCCTGATGTGGGGATCAGACCTCTGCTTCAGTTCTCCAACCTGCTGAGGGCAGGTCCAGTCCTATCAACCCTCCTGTTTTACCCTCTAGTTCCTTCATCCTACTGAGTTTTGCATGGTTCTATATATTCTTTTCCTCTGGTCAGGTACTCCTGTCTGCTCTCAGTGGGTGTTCTGCATGCACTTCTGTTTCTGAAGGTGTATTCCTGATGTATCCACGGAGAGAGATGTACTCCATATCCACCTACTCCTCCGCCATCTTGTTCTCTCCAAAATTAAACATTTATAGTCTGGAGAATAGCACATTTTTCTTCTTTGTATAAAAAATAACTAGAAATAATGGGACCTGTGTCATCCATATATCTTTTATTCTAATTGAAACACTTCACTGAAAGTATGGTTACTGTTTTAATCTATCTTAATGTGCTGAGAAACATATAGATTAACTAAAATTTTTAAAATTCAGGCATCAGTTGTCTGAAGTGAAGTGAAGTGAAGTGGCTAGGCCATGTCCGACTCTTTGCGACCCCGTGGACTATAGCCTACTAGGCTCCTCCGTCCGCGGGATTTTTGAGGCAAGAATGCTGGAGTAGGTAGCCATTTACTATGTTTTATATTGTTTGCAAGATTTCATATGGAAAAATGCAAATAGTGTCCTATAATAAATTTCATAGAAAGTGAGTGGATAGAGGGAGACAAAAGTAGGAGCATAGAAATATGAGGCAATGGAAATAGAAGCATATATAAATTTGACTATAATGTGCATTAGAATTAGAATCAGTTCAGTTCAGTTGCTCAGTCATATCTGACTCTTTGCGACCATATAAAACGGAAAGTATTATGTGAGAAAATCCTCAAGAATTACATCATTCGCTAGTGATAGAAAACAAACTAAAATGAATAAGGAAAATACAAATTTTAATGATATTCATATCTGAAAATTTAGAGATATCATGGACTTTAGGGAAGATTGAAACCTGACTGATACCTTTAATATTTGTTCTCATGTGTTCTCCATCCCTAAGATCTGTTTTCTTCTGTCCTGGCTTCCTTTGGAATCATCTTAGGCTCTCTCCTTCTTCAAGTAAAAATGTGGCCACTAGTAGGACCAAGTTAATGTTCTCTTTTCTCAGAAATGAGAGCAGAAAAACAGAATCTCTCAAATACTTTATTCCCAAACTTAATCTTATTAAGACAGATTCATTTCTGTACCTATGTGTGTGTGTGTGTGTGTATGTGTGTGTGTGAGAGAGTCACTCAGTTGTGTCTGACTCTGAAACTCCATGCACTATAGCCCGCCAGGCTCCCCTGTCCATGGAATTCTCCAGGCAAGAATGCGGGAGTGGGTTGTCATTCCCTTCTCCAGGAGATCTTCCTGACCCAGGGTTCGAACCCAGGTCTCCTGCATTGCAGGCAGATTCTTTACTGTCTAAGCCACTGGGAAAGCCCATTCCTATCTAAGGGATAGTTACTATAATTGGGGTTGTATCATGCCTTTATTGACCAGGTCTAGGCATTTATAGTGTAAAGTTGTGTGAAGTCAGAGGTGGAGAAATTACTTCTCATGCTAAATTAGGGTTCTCTAAGCAGAAGAAAACATGGATAGGGAAACAGTAGACATCCACTAGAGGGGGTCTGAAGAAGAGAATATGTTCAATTTGGAAAGGAAAGAAATTAGAAAAGAATTTAAAGAGTTCATGACATTTGAGATATGCCTTAAATGACACATCTAAAAGACACTTAAAAGTAACAAGCGAAGTTCATTAGAGAGAATGGTATTTCAATCAAAATATACAGCAAGAGCGAAAACAGGGATACAGTGGGGGAAAGAAAAAAACACAGAACCACTTTTCAGCAAACAACAGATAGTCAACAGCTAAGAATTAGGGAACTCACTTTTTTGAAATCTTTGATGAGACGAGAATTCTGTGTTCAGTTTTATAGAAGGACTATTGAATGAGTAAGAGAAGGGATCAATATTTGCCATCTGTGAAGATTAGTCTAAAACTTTGCAAGGTAAATGAAATGAGATACTGGTGTCAGGGAATAATGTTAAAGGTCTATTATGAAGATGATGATGTTAAAAATAATTTGAAAGGAATGAAATTATCTGAATTGGAAGATTTCAATGGTTTCGGGTGAAGATGGAGTGAAAGGCTGGGAAATAAGATCAACATCCCCCCCCCAACCCCCATCTCAAATTGTAAGACAGTATTTTTCCTTTTATTTGTATTACTTATTGGGATTTTATATAATATTTCATCCAGAAAAATATTTTCCACTGCTTCTATTTTTTTAAATCACTGATCTGGGTGATTTAAAATATAAATAATATAAACATGTTATGTACTCCTCTTGGTTGGTCTCAGTTTTTCTTTGCCTATAATGCAGATGTGAACTAAGGAATAAGACAGCTGGGTGGGTTTCTATAATGGCAGTACTTTATTAGCACTCAAATATTGCAGGGAATGTAAAGATATGGAAAAATTTTTGATGTATCTGAACACCTGATATGCAGAATATTCTGATAGGATATTTAGGGTAGAGTTTGAAAAATAATAAGCACTCTTCTAGCTACAAGCCCAATGAGTAATTTTTAGTTGACAAATTGCTTCCTGGGGATGCTGATTCCAGTTCATTTTATAGGGCTTTTGTTTGGATGAACCAACCATAAAAATTTGGGGATAGGAAGGAATTATTGAGGATAATAAAGGAGAAGCTGAATTATGCCTTGAGAGTCCTCCTCTCATTTCTTCCACAGTACTCAGACTTGCCTCTATATACATGTTGAAAATATATTTATATTATATACATATGAAAATATATGTGGAAGGTAATCAAATGGCAACATCTATCTTAGCTATAACCTTGTTAAATTATTTTAAAAGTATAACAGCCATATATTAGGAAGACTACAATATCCAAGAGAGGTTCAGCAAAGCATTACAGAGTAGGACATTACTGTGGGAAGCGGGTTTGCTAGTAAATGGGATTGATATGAATCTTTTTTGTTATTGTTAATTTTAAAAAGCAATAGAGGAGGAAGTATTTATCATTGTGGATTTTTATCCTGGGAGATACAATTCCCACAAGTAAAACACTAGAGAAAAAAGAAAAGACAGACAGATTTCTGATTACAGTGCATCCAGATGATTTTATTTTTATACATTCCATCTCTCAGAGACCCAGTGAACCAACTATTTGCCTGAGGAAACTATCCCACCACTATCCCACAGAACTGCTTTAGTTATATAAATAATCAATACTGGAAACACATTTCTCAGTTTTAGGTCTGGGAGTAAGATTCTACAATCAAAATATGACAGTGTATATTAACACTATATAAATCCCTATTTGAACAAGGATGGGTAATACAAGGGAAAATGTCTAACAAGGGGTACTGAAAAGAGAGATTTTTTTCCCACAGAGATTTAAAGTAAGAACAAATCTTTAAAACTGATTTTCTATAATGAATGGAGTAAACTTTTAAAAAGCATCGGATTTGCATCTCTCTTTAGAAAACACACTCTATAAAATAATAACTGGAAGCATAGATAGAAATAGTATAATTAAAAGACTGCTGAAACAGAAATGTTATTATATCTATGTTTAAGATCATTTGTAATCAGAAAAATGAAAAGTTAAACAGCAAAGCTATATCCATTTTATCCAGTAGATGGGTATAATTTTAAGAGATTAAATATGTGCAGTGCTTGCAAATATATGGAGAACCGTATACTCCTTTACATTATTGATAGAAATATAAATAGATACAGCATTTGGGGAAGGTAAATTGACAGAGTATATCAAAATTTGAAATGTGAAAATCACTTATCAACATTTTGGCTTCAAGAAATCACTTTAACCATTTTAAAAAAATACTCTGCTGATCAACTGTTTTGAACTTGTGGCTATCAACAATCTATTCTTGATGAAAACCCTACTTCCCTAGTCTATGTGGTTCTAGTAGAGATGTTGTGATTGTGACCCAAATCTCCTAACAAAATTTCATATATCCAACCTAAAGACCTGGCAGTGAAAGCACTGAGTCTTAACCATTGTACCGCCAGGAAATTCCCAAGAAATTCTACATATTTTTGTTAAGAGAAAGTGATAAGAGGGTGTGAACTTGGGACTTTGAAGAGCTGACAAAGGTGCACTTTTAAGATAAGTTAATACTAGAGATGTTATGTACAATGTAGTAAATATAATTAACACTACTGTATGTGCATGTTAAATGTGAAAGTTGTAAAGAGGATAAATTCTGAAAATTCTCATCACAGAGAAAAATACTTTTCCCTTTTTCTCTTACATGAGATGCTCAATTGTGGTAACCTTCTCATCGTGTGTGTGTGTAAGGCAAATCATTATTCAGTACACCTCAAATTGACACAGTTGTGTGTGTAAATTTTATCTCAATAAAAATGAAAGAAAAAACACAAGTTTCAAGAAAAGATAATGTAAGCTGTAAAAAAAAAAAAAGAAAAAAGACAGAACTTCCAGTGTACAATGGGCATAAGCAGTAAGTAGTTAACTCACAAATGGAAAATCCTAAAAGGCTTAAAAGTAAATAAATACAAGTGCAATCAAATCTCAGCGGCAATTAGAAAAGAAAAGTAAGTTAAAATAGAAAGAGAGACCACTTATAGCTATCAGCATTGCAAAAATCTGAAAGTCAGCTAATGCTAAATCTTGATGTAATGTGTTGAAATAGGAACCCATGTGTTCTGAAGGAAGGAGTACAAAATGTTAGAGATGATGTGGAGAGATTTTTTTTAAAGTACTCAGTTAAGTATTCACATACTGTATGTCTAGGATGATTTTGTAATTTTCATACAAACTGTGACACTTCAAAACTATTTTAGGGTACTTTGCATAAACTGGAATTATTCTGACTAACTGGAATACATGGTCATTCAACATATTACCTCAACCCCTTCATATATATATGTATATACGTATATATCTCCAAGAAATTAAAGCATCAATCAATATGGGGCATATATATTTTTTCATTATTGTATTCATGGTAGCAATAGAACATTATGAAAATGAAGCATCCATCTATAGGTAAAATAAAGAGAATATATAATATTCACTGGTTAAGTGCAATTAAATGGATATTATGCAACATTAAAAATTATTGTGAAGAGAAGTGATAAACTCTATATTTCATTTAAGGTACATGACTGTCCAAATATATGTACATATGATATCTATGGGTAGTTTGTAGACTAGAAAGGTGAAACAACACTATAGATTAAAGGAGAGGAGGGAAAATAGTAAATTAAAAAATTAATAAAGAGAAAAGTCTGAAGTTGAACTGTTGAGTATTATTAATTCAATAACCTTTAAATATTTTTTTCTTTTTCTTCATAGTAGTAACATAATTAAAACTGAACATGTCCATCTACTCCTTACGCTGATCTATGTATAACAATATATAATGTTGAAATAAAGTATCTACGTTTACAATGCTTTGTTAAGAATCGTAATAGATGCCTCAGTGTTTGAGAATTCCTAGCTGAAACATTACTTTGGTTATCTTTTGGCTTCAACGTCACCTCTGTGTTTTTTATTGATAAATTGATTGAAGAGCACTTTTATTTTCTCAGCTGCATCAGGGAGAAAAGAGAGTGATGGCAAATAAAATAATCTTAAAAGCATAGAAGGTTTTGACTCATAAGGATTTTTAAAACTTCTCTCATCGATAGAGGCAAAAAGTGAACAAGCTCTTCTCAAATTGATGCTTCTGACACAAACCTAGTCAGAGAAGACTGCAAGTTTAAAGCAACAGTTAACAAAGGTTAGGCAAATTAATGTAACATTATATTCACAGATGTTACAAATTGTCAATGAGATTTTTTTTGTGGTATCCCATGGCATCAAATGCAAATTTAAAGTATACTGGGTTTTGAAGGTCAAGTTCAAAGTTCTGGTGGAAATTACATTCGAATGAATACACATTTATACCTTCAAGGAGAAGACCATATAATCTTCATGGTCTTCATTTGATTGTAGCGATTGTTTTTCAAAGAGTAGGGTTTTGTTGTCATGAAAACAAAGCCTTTATAAAGATGAAGCTAACGTGTTTACATTTAAATGTAGAGAATGAACAGAGCAATAGAACTGAGTTTGTTAAAAGGGAACCTGATGGAACATTTTCTTCCCCATGCCTTATTGACACAAAAAACATTAGAATTGCTGATTGACTGTAACAATTCCTCTGTGTTCCTAAACACTTTTAAAAATTTTTTAATTTTGAGATAATTGTAAAGTCACAAGAAGTTGCAAAAATAGTACAGAGAGATCTCATTTCCTTCTCCAGTTTCCTGTAGTGATGACATTTTACACAATATAATACGAAATCAAAACCAGGAAGTTGACATTGGCACATGAGTGTAGAGTTCTGTGTCATTTTTGCATGTATGTAAATGTGTCCATCTACTAACACAGTCAAGTTACCTAATAAGGCCATCACCCGCAGGAATCTCCCTCAGTCTATCCCCTTATAGTCACACCTATCATGCTCCCTTCCACCATTCCTAACCCCAGACAACCACTAATCTCTTTTCCATCTCTATAATTTTGTCACTTCTAGAATGCTATGTATGAATCATACAGTATGTGACCTTTTGAGGTTGTCTTCTTTTTTTTTTTTTTACTCAGCAACACCCTTGAGATACATCCAACTTATGTATCAATAGTTCATTTATTTTTCAAGCTGAGTAGTATCTCATGATATGGATATATCATAGCTTGTAAACCATTCACCTATTGCAGAACATTTTTGTCATTTCTATTAATAACTTTTGTCCATTTATAAATAAATTGATATAAATAATCATGTACAGTTTTATAGATGTAAATTTTCATTTCTGAGAGATAAATGCTCAGGAGTGAAATTGTTGAGTCATATGGTAAATTTATACCCCAAATTTTAATGTTTATTTTCCTTAGGTTAATCTCATTTCTTTATATGTAAGGCTATATAAGTAAGTCCCTTCTTACTCAAGGATGAGCTATGTATGGGAAATAATTTAACCTGGGCCCATAAATAATTATAAAATATAAAACAAAAAGAGATTGGCCAAAAATACTTGCAAACAAAAATCCACACTCAACATCTTGGGTTTTAACAGCCTCCATAATAATCTCTGAGCAACTAAGCGCATAATAATTTCTTGTAATTTAGGAAAGCTGGATTCCAGCCTCAGCTCTCCTAGTTTTTTTTGTTGACTGTCTTGATAGCTTATCTTTCAGCTAAAAGATATACCACAGTAGTACATATTTATCTATATAAGAGTATCCATGAATTTATAGTATTACCCTCTTCTCTGGATTGTGCCTTGCTTTTACTCCAATTTCTGAATTTTTGTTTAGTTGGTTTAGTCTTTCATGAATTATTTTCTCCCTTATTTTCAGATTTGGCATTGCATTTATTGCTTTGGCTTCTAAAGTTATGGTCACACTCAAAACTTTGGCTTGACTTGCTCCTTAACCCTTAGTCCCAATTTGAACTAACCTGGAAAGGCAACACACTAAATTAGTTTCTCAAAGATAGTTCTGGAGCTTTGAAACAGGATGCAGAATGGTTAGGCAAGGTCAGATTCTGCATCACTTCAAGTAATTTAGTTAATATCTCTAGACTTCAATTTTCTCATCTGTATATGGTCCCCTCAGTTAATGTTATCCTATTATTTTGTATTATAAATTACCAAGACACTCAAGCTTTTATGGGTCTTTCTTTTTTTTATTAGTCTTGTAAAAATTGCCTTTTATTGGAGTATACCTGTTTTACAATGCTCTGCTAATTTCTGCTATAGAGCAAAGTGAATCTGTTATACATATACATATGTCTATTCTTTTTTTTGATTCTTTTCCCTTATAGGTCATAACGGACTAATGAGTAGAGTTCCCTGTGCTATACAGTAGGTCTTTATTAGTTAACTATTTTATGCATCAGTTCAGTTCAGTTGCTCAGTCATGTCTGACTCTTTGCAACCCCATGAATCACAGCACGCCAGGCCTCCCTGTCCACCACCAACTCCCGGAATTTACTCAAACTCATGTCCATCAAGTCGGTGATGCCATCCAACCATCTCATCCTCTGTCATCCCCTTCTCCTCCTGCCCCCAATCCCTCCCAGCATCAGGGTCTTTTCCAATGAGTCAACTCTTCGCATAAGGTGACCAAAGTACTGGAGTTTCAGCTTTAGCATCAGTCCTTCCAATGAACACCCAGGGATGATCTCCTTTAGGATGGACTGGTTGGATCTCCTTGCAGTCCAAGGGACTCTCAAGAGTCTTCTCCAACACCACAGTTCAAAAGCATCAATTCTTCGGTGCTCAGCTTTCTTCACAGTCCAACTCTCACATCCATACATGACCACTGGAAAAACCATAGCCTTGACTAGACAGACCTTTGTTGGCAAAGTAATGTCTCTGCTTTTTAATACGCTATCTAGGTTGGTCATAACTTTCCTTCCAAGTAGTAAGCTTAGTAGTATGTAAATACCAATCCCAATCATTATTCAGGATAATGAAGGAATGAATAGAGACAGAGATGAGAGGGGAAGGGAGGGATGGAGGGACGAAGGGAGGAGGAGAGAGAGGGAGAGAAAGAAAGGAAGAAAAGAAGGAAGGAAGTGAGGACAAGAGAGAGAGAGAGAGAGAGAGAGAGAGAGAGAGAGAGGGAGAGAGAGAGAGAGGGAGAGAGAAGGGGAGGAAAGGAGGAAAGAAGGAAAAGAGAGAGAGAAAGGGAGAAGAAGAAGATGAAAAAGAGTAACCAAAGAACCAGAGAGAAGAAGCATATCATTTTATGTCCTAGCTTTGCAAGTCATGCATCACCACTCCTGTCAAATTAGATTCATCAAGGTAGTTACAATAGTCAACCAAGGTTCATGGGAGAAACTCATGCTCCACTTCTTGATAGAAGAGTGTCACCTTTAAATTTTAAGGAGAGCATATAAGTTAATTTATTTGTCATTGAAGCTATCTTTGAAAATTGCAATTTACGAATAAGGTATCCTTTGAGTTAGGTTTTATTTTATTTTGAGTTAGGTTTTATAAGATAATGTAGAGGTGATTCCTTAAAGTTCTTTCTGGACTAAGGTCACATTTCACTCTGAGGAAAGGAACACAGTATCTGGAAGAATCTACCACATGACATTGATGATAGATAAAATGACAGTCAGAGTATGTTTATATTTACAGGTTGGATATAAAATGTATAACTAGATTTCCTTTGAAAGAAGTCCCTTACTTGAAATTCATAGGTGCTGAGGCCAGTCTGAGTGGGTAAAAACCTCAGTTGAAATTCTTCTTTACAGTAAACACTGTATGAACTCTTCATACTGGTTTCTTCATGAGCATATATGACTGCTTTGAAGATCAGATAAGGTAGTGTAGAAAAATGTTTAGTACCATGACTAGCCCATAGAAATAAATCAGTAAACATTAGCTATTATTACTGTTATTCATTTTTTGAGATTTGTCTGAGGTAAATAAATGACCTCAGTCTCTAGGAGCTTTCTGTTTATAAATTTATAACAATAAAGCTATAAACCAATCAATCCACAAACTGAGAGCTTCACAAAGAGCACAAAAGTTTAAGTATAGGATCCATATACTGGTGTAAATCCTTTAAAAATAGTTGTCTGCAATGAGACAAAAAAAAACCCTTCGTTTCATCCTCACCTCATGATTTTTGAGAAGTAGAAATTCAGTATGATTAATGTGATATATATTTCCATTTTTATTCCCCAATTTTAAAATATTCTATTTCAGTTATTTTTCTTTGGAAAATGAGTTCATCGAATAGAGAGTTGGATAGGAATAATCTCCTGGTCACATTTTGTACAGAGGTGGATTAATATGTTTGAAGCTATAAGCACTAAAATACTATCATTTGCCAACTGCTCTCATTCTCTCTGCCAACATGCCACTATTAAGTATTAAACAATTAAACCATAAAATAAATTTACAAGTATCCAAATGTGTCTAACTTTTAAATTGATGACTAAAGTAGAACTTTAAAATATGGAAAATGCCATATAATATCTGAATATTATATTAGGTGCCTCTGCTTTGCAGGTGCCCTCAACACATGCTTAGTGAGCCCATTGGTTAGCAGACAAAAGTCTATTTTATTGTGCATAGATAACATACTCAATTTTATTCATAAGTCATTTATACTATTATTGTTTCAAACATAGGCTTGTTAAACTTTCACTACAAAGTTTTCCAGTTTTATAGAAACCAAAGGAAGTAGAATCTGCTTCCTTATGCTAGAGATTTAAGGTAAAAATACACATATATTTATATTCATATGTATATGTTATATATATTTAATACATATTAAATATACATGTAATAAATATATATATTCATGTGTAAGTATATTTATTACCCATTACTTCTATTAATTATTTCTTTGATTTTTTAATAATAGTACCAATGTATGCAGAGAATAATAAATATGTGAGAGGTTTTTTGTTTGTTTTTTGTTTTTACTTTCTTTTTTTTCTATTAATTTCTCTTTTTTTCCATTTATTTTTATTAGTTGGAGGCTAATTACTTTACAATATTGTAGTGGTTTTTGTCATACATTGACATGAATCAGCCATGGATTTACATGTATTCCCCATCCCGATCCCCCCTCCCACCTCCCTCTCCACCCGATCCCTCTGGGTCTTCCCAGTGTACCAGGCCTGAGCACTTGTTTTTACTTTCTTTAAATTTCACAAAAGAGCAGAGAAAATGAATGGTAGGAAGGCAGGAATGCTAATTTCTGAGGTCAAGCAGGATACACGGAGAGTAACCTGTAATAAATAGTGAACAGACTCCACTTCCTCTTTTTATATTCTAGGGATTAAAAAAAGTGAATGCCCTAAAAATATAAATTGATTGTCTACATTATGGCTAAAGTTTAACAGGAGTGCCCAAAACATTAATCCAGCACTCAGAATCAAAGAAATTGAGTTACACAAGTCCTTCTGGAGTTAGACTAGTAGGAAAAAAAGTCAAAATTTGCTGATATACTAGATTGTCTTAGTAATAATAAAAAAGGAAGAAGATTGGGAGAGGTCAAGATGAAATGACTATACCAAGAAAGCTGAGCACTGAAGAATTGATGCTTTTGAACTGTGGTGTTGGAGAAGACTCTTGAGAGTCTCTTGGATAGCAAGGAGATCCAACCAGTCCATCCTAAAGGAAATCAGACCTGAATATTCATTGGAAGGACTGATGCTGAAGCTGAAACTCCAATACTTTGGCCACCTGTTGCGAAGAGTTGACTCGTTGGAAAAGACCCTGATGCTGGGAAAGATGGAAGGCAGGAGGAGAAGAGGACGACAGAGGATGAGATGGTTGGATGGCATCACCGACTCAATGGACATGAGTTTGTGTAAACTCCGGGAGTTGCTGATGGACAGGGAGGCCTGGCGTACTGCAGTCAATGGGGGCGCAAAGAGTCGGACATGACTGAGCAACTCAACTGAACTGAAGATGTAATGATTAACAGAGACCTGCCAAAAGTCGACTTTCAGGTTTTCTGAAGAACCTTCTCTCTGAAGGACTTTATTTTTTATAATAGGGAACCAGTAATTTCTAAAGTGTCTTTCATTAGGATAGGAAATCAGGGGTAAGAATGAATCACATATTTTGTTCTTTTTGCAATGACATGCAAATAGAATTACTATAGGCAGATTTTTTTTTTTTTACTCTGATATTTGTGGTGTATGGTGTGTTCCTTGTGTGTTATCCTTTTGTCCCAACCATACTTCCAATAAGCTGCCAAATTAATTTTGGAAAAATAATCAAAAATGATTTTGGCGAATTTCTTTAAAATGTTGAAAGAAGTATGTGGACGCTTCTGGAAAAAATGGACACAAAGAGATGGCTAGTTTTATTATAAATACATATTGTACATGCAATTGGAATATCTATGTTGTATTACTATCTAAAGATAATAGTAAGAAAATAATAATGTATTAATGTATATGCTTCTTTATCAGAGAATTTTGTGTGCATGACAAGTATTTAGTTACCTCCACCCACGTCAGGTTAGATATATAGGTAAAGAAAAAATAATTAAAGAGGAAGAAGGGAAAAATGAATGGAGATCTCTGATGCCAACCATCATTCTCAAGCTGGCTCCCCACAAGTAGTAATTATATGTTTGGGAATTACTCCAAGTTCTAATTAGGCGGAGATGAATTACTTAAACCTGTACTTTATATAGTATAAAATCTAGAATACAACCTTGGTCACTATATAGCCAAGAATTGTTATTTAGGAATTATGTTGATAGCAAGTTGCACAGTTAACCCAGAGGTTTACTCATACACTCAGAGGGTGCACTCTTTTTCCCTCAGCTTTATTGCGATGTAATACATTGATTACAATGTATAATTGATGTATAACATTGTATAAGGTTAAAGGTACAATATAATGGCTTGATACATATATGTTTTGCATTATGATTAACACAATAAGTTAACCCATTCATCACCTCACATAGTTACTTTTGTGTGTGTGCCTTGAGAACTTTTAAGATTTAATCTCTTAGCAACTTTCAATATACAGCAGCAGCATTATTAGCATTATGCTACATAAAATAAGTCAGACAGAGAAAGCCGTGCTGTTTTATCTCATATGTGGAATCTAAAAAAAAAAAAACTGAGCTAATAGAAATAGCAGCTCAGTGGTTGCCAGAGGTTGGGGTGTAGTCTGGGGAAATGGATGAAAGTGATCAGAAGATGACTTATTCTTTTGTGGGTGAGGTTAATTTCATCACTACTTATACAGTGTGTAGATTTTGGAATAATCTGGAAACTATCATAAATAAACAGGTTGATAACTCAAGTTTAAAAATCCTTGTTTTGATATTATTTGCTTATTGTGCCTCAGATCCCTGAAAAGCTAAACTCCTATGAAGCATTATTTGTTCACCTTAATAGAGTTTCTCAAACTTGAGCAAACCCGGAGGGCTTCTTAGAACAAAAAGGAGGCCTCACCCTCAGACATTCTTCTTCTGCAGATGTGTGGCCAAAGAGAATTTGCTATTCTGACAAGTTCCTAAGTGATACTGCTGCTGCTGATCCAGGAACAAGTTTATGGAATCACTGCCTTAGTTTAAGAGCATCTCACAAATAATTTTCTGAGGTCCTCAAATTGAAAAGAGCAATCATCAAAATTATCAACCTCCTACTTTGTCCATTTTAAACTTTTGTATTTCTTTTATTATAAATAAAAAAGTATGGTTCTATATTCTCACGTCAAATCCTCCAGTTGTGTAATACCTCACTGCCTATTCTCCTTAAAACACCTCATGAGCAGCAAGCAGATGATAAGTGAGATAAGAACATACACTTATCTCCAGGTTTATTGTCTGATTTTTGTTCAATGCCTATAGATAACGGTAAGATTTGGTTGCATATGCTGATTACAGAGCCAGTTTTCTAACACTCACATTCCTCTTTTTCTTCTCTTCATGGGCCCATGATTCATTCTTGCACTTTTGTATTAATTACAGACATATGCTATTTATTTGTTTATTTTATTTATTTATTTTTGGTTGTGCTGGGTCTTTGTTGCTGCATGGGCTTTCTCTAGTTGCTGTGAGTAAGGGCTACTCTCTAGTTGTGATGTGTGGGCTTCTTGTTGCTGTGGCTTCTCTTGTTGTGGAGCATGGGCTCTAGAGCACGGGCTTCAGTAGTTGTGGTGCAAGGGCTCAGTAGTTGTGACTCGTGTGTTCTAGAGTAGCTCTTTAGTAGTCGTGGTACATGGGCTTAGTTGCCCATGGCATGTGGGATCTTTCCCAGACAAGGGATTGAACTTGTGTTTCCTGCACTGGACTACCAGGGAAATCCCTATATTCCTTTTCCATAGACAATCTCTGCCTTAAGTATTGGAGATTATGATACACTTTTTTTGTCAATTACAAATGTGCTATTTAAATCAAAATTTAAAAATGTATTCAACTTATTATAGAGAAAAGGTAAACCATATACAAAAATCAAGCTATGGATAAAATTAAGTGTATATTATAAAAGGCAATAAGTATGTCACTCATTGTTCTTTCTTAATTATCAGTTCATGTCTGGGCTCCAACAGCTGCTTACTATCATTGATTTTTGCCTTCAATTTGTCACTATTTTTATCTGCTCAAATATAGTGGCCAAAATTTTCTGGCTCAAATATTGTTTTAATGTGTGGCTGCCATATTTAGGGGCCTCAAGTAGATCTCTTTTGTTTATCTTTTCAAACCTGGACACCTCTAACATATATTTTTTTCTTTACAGGGAAAAATAACTAGCAAAACACTCCTGAGTAAAGAAATGACCTAGTCGAAGGATCAACACTCATCTTAATAAAAACTCTCTCAAAAGGCATGCGGATCATGGAGAAAAAAGGACAGGAAGATATGGGTGGTGGTTCATATTACCAGGAGAGAAACCTGCAAGAAATAGGAATGGATATCTTTTTCAAGTAAATCCTTTTGATTTTTTTTGATAGATGAGATAAGCTGCGGAAGTCAGTAGAGAGGCGTTCTTTCCCAAAATAGGGACAATAATAGTGACTCTGGTGTGCCTATTTACCACTATAATGCAGACTAGTACCTATTTTAATGCTCAGGATATATATTTTAATCCAAGAAAGTAAGTCCTGTTTATAATCTGCCTTACTATATAATTATATAATCATGTAATTGTAATGATAGCATTTACTATCCAATCAGTGGATCCCTGGTGGACAAACATTCAGGTTGTGCTTGAATGCAAGTGACAAGGTGATTACTGTTTTATTTCCCCTCAAAACCTGTTTCATTATTAAACAGCTTTAACTGTTTGACTGTCAGTATAGAAATTTTATATATTTTCTGACAACTGACCAGTTTAATTATCTATAATATTTTAAATAATTTGCAGAGATTGTTCTGCAGATTTAAATTGATATATTGGTTAAATAACATTTCCCAATGATCAAATACATTTATGTAAAAGTATGTGAAATTTACGTAGGAATGTCTGATAACGGTGCCAGGTTCAGAGACTTTAGTGATTGGAAAGTCTTTGGGAGAATTCTTTTGATTTCTCAAAGGAAAATCCTTTGGGTGCCTTTAAAATGCAATTCTGAGAAGCCAAGGAAACTTTTCTGCATGCTGATGGGTACAATAATTAGTTTTGCATCTTATCCCATGCACCAGCATTTACCTACTCCTGAGAGTGCTACAGAGAACAAATTTTCTCAAAGAGGTGCCTTGCACAAATTGAATTCCAACTGTTCTGTGTGGCCTAAATTGCTCTAGCAAAGTCACAAAGTAAATATGAGATGAGTTTGATGAAATAATTGCTAGTTTTATCAGTAGCTATGGTTTTAATACAATTGAGCATATTAAGGTATTTATTTAGGCAATGTGTTATATGAGTAAGACCATATTTAGTTATATACATATGCTTATATATATTAAAATACTATATATACATTTGTATGTATTACATACATTTGTATGTATTTTATTTATATATTCCATATAAATAAATGCATTCAGAATGGACTATTATTGGCTATAAATTCCACGCTTATTTTTGAAAAATATTTTGTGCTGATCAAGTGATATATAAATTTACATGTAAATTTATGCAAATGAACATAATTTCTTACTTGTACAACTAAAAATTTAGAGAACAATTATGAAGAAACATTGATAAAATACATTCATAATTTCACTTAAATATATTTTAAAATTAATTTTTCATCCTTTATGGATATATCACAGTCCCTTCCTGACCACTCCAAATCAATAAATTTAAATTAATAAAAGGGAAAATGACAAGAAGAAAACATTATAAAGCAAATATTTTGTATAGAGTACATTGTAAGTCACCACAAACATCTACTTTTTCCTTTAATGCCATTTATATATATGAAAAATGAATTGTTTTAGATTATTTGAACATTTCCCAGCTGTACTCATTCGAGTCATTTATTTCTAAAACTCTTCTTAAAATTTAAACAGTAGTAATGAAATATTGGTTTATTGACACTTCATAGAAACCGATTTATTTCCACTTTTCTATGTGATTGTTCACATAAATATAAATTTGCTTTTGATGTTAGAGATAGTGTAAAATGTTTAGACCTAGCTTGCAGGGGCTAAGTTTATCTGTCACATTGTTAATGCTTCATACATTTAATATATTTTGTAGGTACCTCAAAATTTGTTTATGCAAAATATTTTTAAAAAATTGCCCCTCATCAACAATGAATAAAATTTTATCACAATATTTTCATTGGTCAGCTTGATGGATTGCTTAGTATAAAACTTTCTTGTTTCCCAACAGAAAAGCACAATGAGATTATCTCAACTTACCAAGAGAAATGAATCTCTAGAGAATTGGTATTAAAATTAAGTCCTGTGGTTTGGCTTGTCTCTATTTTGATGGATGTCTTGTTGCCTATCTTCCCGTAAGTAGAAGAATTAAAATAAAATGGCTACACTGGATGTTTTAAGGTTATCATGACATTAAATACCCACTGCTGGCATTAAAAGATAATTAAATTACATTTTATAATAGAATGACATGAATTGACAATGAATGAAATAATTAGACTAAGAAAATCTATTATAACACATCACTTCTAATATTCCTCAAGGTATTTTAAGGTTTGTTTTAAAGTCAAAGAGGGAAGATTCCGAAAAACTTGTCTTTTGAACAATTTGTGTCTTATTGTCTATGTTTGATCACAGAATATTAGCTGTGTTTAAAAAAAAAACAGTTCATTAATACTTAGGAAATAAAAAGACCTCTGGGGAAATTATCACTCTATGTGTTCAGGATTCTACCCTCCGACATGTAAAAAAAAAATCTGTAAAGGAAAGACAAGCCCACCCATTTTAGAAGAGATTTGATAAAGCAATTATCAAAAATTTGTATTATCACGTGAAAGACTATACTAAAGTAAAAGAAAACACATGTTTTTGTTAAAATTTTGTTTTCCTTAGAATTCATACCTGGTGTGTGTGTGTGTGTGTGTGTATGTAATTTAGGAACTTGAAGGTTTTGAAGGAGTAGGGGATAAGTTTATTTTATTGTTTTAATGGTTTGTACTAGAATAAAGCATGATTTAGGGCTTCCTGGGTGGCTCAGTGGCAAAGAAACCACCTACCATTGCAGGAGATGCAAGAGATGTGGGTTCGATCCCTGGGATGAGAAGATCCCCTGGAGAAGGAAATGGCAACCCACTCCAGTATACTTGTCTGGGAAATCACATGCACAGAAGAGTCTGGCAGGCTATAGTCCATGGGATCACAAAGAGTTGCACACAAATGAGTGACTAAGCACATACACACAAAGCATGATTCATCATTTTTCAATAATTATTGCTACTCTGCTTTTTTCAATACTCCTATTTTAAGATATATATTTTAACATTTAAAATTACTTATAATTTATTTTAAAATAAAATAATAGAGGTTATTAAATTAAGAGCAAAATATTAAATATAATGTTTTTCATATTTATAAAATAATTTGAATTAATATAAAATATTTCCTATACAGAAAATAAAGTATTTCATGGAAATAAAATGTTCCTCCTATAGAAAATAAGCTATCCTGTATGCTATAATACTGTGCGTTTGAAAGTGAAAGTGAAGTCGCTCAATTGTGTCCGACTCCTTGCGACCCCATGGACTGAAGCCTACCAGGTTCCTCTGTCTAAGGGATTTTCCAGGCAAGAATACTGGAGAGAACAGCATTGAAACATGTATATTATCTAGGGTGAAACAGATCATCAGCCCAGGTTGGATGCAAGAGACAAGTGCTCGGGCCTGGTGCACTGGGAAGACCCAGAGGGATCTGGTGGAGAGGGAGATGGGAGGGGGGATCGGGATGGGGAATACATGTAAATCCATGGCTGATTCATGACAAAGTATGACAAAAACCATTACAATATTGTAAAGTAATTAGCCTCCAACTAATAAAAATAAATGGAAAAAAAAAAAAGAATATTGGAGTGGGTTGCCATTTCCTTCTCCAGGAGATCTTCCCAACCCAGGGGTTGAACCTGTGTTCCCGCATTGTAGGCAGATGCTTTACCGTGTGAGCCACCAGGGAAGTCCCACTTTGCATTTAGTAGTAGAGATATCAAGGGAAAATTTCAGGCAAAGGTGGGTTCGATAAAGGACAGAAATGGTATGGACCTAACAGAAGCAGAAGATATTAAGAACAGGTGGCAAGAATACACAGAAGAACTGTACAACAAAGATCTTCACGACCCAGATGATCACAATGGTGTGATCACTCACCTAGAGACAGACATCCTGCTGAAGTCAAGTGGGCCTCACTACGAACAAAGCTAGTGGAGGTGATGGAATTCCAGTTGAGATATTTCAAATCCTGAAAGATGATGCTGTGAAAGTGTTGCACTCAATATGCCAGCAAATTTGGAAAGCTCAGCAGTGGCCACAGGACTGGAAAAGGTCAGTTTTCATTCCAATCCCTAAGAAAGGCAATGCCAAAGAATGCTCAAACTACTGCGCAACTGCACTCATCTCACACGCTAGTAAAGTAATGCTCAAAATTCTCCAAGCCAGGCTTCAGCAATACGTGAACTGAGAACTTCCAGATGTTCAAGCTGGTTTTAGAAAAGGCAGAGGAACCAGAGATCAAATTGCCAATATCCGCTGGATCATCAAAAAAGCAAGAGAGTTCCAGAAAAACATCTATTTCTGCTTTATTGACTATGCCAAAGCCTTTGACTGTGTGGATCTCAATAAACTGTGGAAAATTCTGAAAGAGATGGGAATACCAGACCACCTGACCTGCCTCTTGAGAAACCTATATGCAGGTCAGGAAGCAACAGTTAGAACTGGGCATGGAACAACAGACTGGTTCCAAATAGGAAAAGGAGTACATCAAGGCTGTATATTGTCACCCTGCTTATTTAACTTATATGCAGAATACATCATGAGAAACGCTGGGCTGGAAGAAGCACAAGCTGGAATCAAGATTGCTGGGAGAAATATCCATAAACTCAGTTATGCAATGACACCACCCTTATGGCAGAGAGTGAAGAGGGACTACAAAGCCTCTTGATGAAAGTGAAAGAGGAGAGTGAAAAAGTTGGCTTAAAGCTTAACATTCAGAAAACTAAGATCATGGCATCTGGTCCCATCACTTCATGGGAAATAGATGGGGAGACAGTGGAAACAGTGTCAGACTTAATTTTGGGGGGCTGCAAAATCACTGCGTATGGTGATTGCAGCCATGAAATTAAAAGACTCTTACTCCTTGGAAGGAAAGTTATGACCAACCTAGATAGCATCTTAAAAACCAGAGACATACATTGATATGAATCAGCCATGGATTTACATGTATTCCCCATCCCGATCCCCGCTCCCACCTCCCTCTCCACCCGATTCCCCCGGGTCCTCCCAGTGCACCAGGCTGGAGCACTTGTCTCATGCATCCCACCTGGGCTGGTGATCTGTTTCACCATAGATAGTATACATGCTGTTCATATCAATGTATGACAAAACCCACTGAAATGTTGTGAAGTGATTGGCCTCCAGCTAATAAAAAAAAAATTAAAAAAAAAAAAAGGCACTGTGCTTGCCCTTGCAGACTTTCCACTCTAGGTGTAAAGAGTAAAAAAAAAAAAAAAAAAAAAACAAAAAAACCAGAGACAATACTTTGCTAACAAAGGTCCGTCTGGTCAAGGCTATGGTTTTTCCAGTGGTCATGTATGGATGTGAGAGTTGGACTGTGAAGAAAGCTGAGCACCGAATAATTGATGTCTTTGAACTGTGGTGTTGGAGAAGACTCTTGAGAGTCCCTTGGACTGCAACCAGTCCATCCTAAAGGAGATCAGTCCTGGGTGTTCATTGGAAGGACTGATGCTGAATCTGAAACTCCAGTACTTTGGCCACCTCATGCGAAGAGTTGACTCATTGGAAAAGACCCTGATGCTGGCAGGGATTGGGGGCAGGAGGAGAAGGGGACGACAGAGGATGAGATGGCTGGATGGCATCACCGACTCAATGGACATGAGTTTCAGTGAACTCTGGGAGTTGGTGATGGACAGGGAGGCCTGGCGTGTTGTGATTCATGGGGTTGCAAAGAGTCGGACACGACTGATAGACTGAACTGAGCTGAACTGAACTGAAATATTTGCCAGAAAACGATAAAAGCATTATCATTCTAATTCTGGTAGACTTGGCAGAGACCAAAGAGTTAATTTTTTTAAGTTGTAGTGTAGGTGTAAGAAATTGAACTTTAATCATTCACACCCAAGCAGTAGAAATAATTCATTAGCTAAAACTGCAGGATCTGTTTGTCATTTAAGACACTGAGCAGAATTATGTGAGAAAAATTACCCAGGAAATGGGCTGGTCCTAATTGAAGCAAGGGGGAAATATCACAAGAAACACACTTCATCATTATGTATTTTTCCTGGAGGGAATGGGATCTACTTAAAAGTGTTTGATTTCAAACTGATCTGCATGGAACATTAAGAATGTATAGATTTCATTCAAGAGTTGTGATAGTTGTCAAGCCTTGACAGCTAGTTCTCATTCTCTTTACTTTCAACAAGGAAAGTGTCCAGTTTATTGGCTTTTAAAGTTGATGAGACCAAAGGAAAAATGGCTAAAATAAACTTAAAAAACAAAGAGCAAAATACATATGGAACAATTGGCAAATGGATATACAAATATACATGAGTATCATTTTGCTCTGCAATTCCCCAGAACTACACACACACACACACACACACACACACACACACACACATATACATTTTTCTGAATCAGGTAAATCTAGAACCCACTAGTGTCACACACAAGTCCTGCCAGGCTTGAAGCATATGTAAAATAATACAAGTTCAAAATTTAGAAAGAGAACTGTCCCTCATGTTTAAACTATTGCAGTCTTCCCAGACTATTTGTCCAAGCTTTGATTAGCTATCTGTTTAATGGCATGAAGCTCCACTGTATCATTGTCACTTTTGACCATGGGAATCTTTTTCCTTTGAATCTACCAGGCATTAACCCATTAGATAATGTGGATTGTTGTGGGTAAATTGGGCACAAATCCCCTTCAACCACAATCCTCTTCCCATGTGTATCATGGAAGCCACACCCAAGCTTGAGCCCTTCAACCTCTTTAACTCAAAACTGTAGTCTTCTCTATCTCTGGACTAAAACAGTTTGTATTCACTTAACGCTTCTAAACATAAATTCTATTCACTGGTTGTCAGAAAGAGTGGGAGTAGGGCGCTGTAAGGGAAGTTCAGATTTCTAAAGTCGTCTCTTCTTTTCCTCAATCTGTAGGTAGAAAATGGGTCTGCTTTGTTTCCTGCTGTTGAATTCATAGAAACTGATATGAACCAAGACACAGGTGCTTGTCCTGTTTTTGCTGCATATACATACAGTCACTTCTCATTATTCATGTTAGTTATATTCTATAAGGTGTATGCAAACATTGAATTAGCGAATACTAAACCATTATTCCTAGGTGAAATGTAGACTTAGGTTCCTGCAAACCTCTGGTCACAGCATTTTTTGTTAATCAATTTATAAGTAAACCTTTTCTTATGTGTTTTTGTGTGTTATATTAAATAACTTATCTAATGTTTATTGTTGATTCATTAACATTGAACTCGCAACAAACAGCTTGGTGACTCATGCTTAAACAAACATTATTTCACATACATATTTTATCCACAAGGAACATCACAGCCTCTTGCTCTTAATAACATTACAAAGCACTTCACCACTAGGCTTGGGGGCCATTTTAAACAATAAGACAACCAACCAGAAAGTAAAAAGCACAAAATAAGAAAGAGGTGATTCTAAATACATCACAAAGAGGACACCTGTTTACAGTATTAAAGCTGAAATAAGCAGGCAGAGTGTGGGTCTTGTTAGATCTTGGCTGGGAATGTGCACTTTGGTTGATTCAATTTTTTTCTTTTTTTTTTTTTTTACTGCTCTAAACATGTCCACAGATGATCGTGAAATCCCTGCAGGTATTGATTTTGGGTTTACACATAAATTTTAGTGAGTGCATAAATTTGCAAATATGAATCTATGAATAATGAGAGTTGATTGTATATATGTACACATGAATAATTATACATGATATATAATAAATGATGTATGCAACATATAATTGCTACATATAGATATATAAATAGTTAATCAGAACTGTATAAATGGTTTTGACCTTATCAGCAGACTAAGCAGGAATAATTAAATTAGGGAGAAGAACTGAATTATATATATTGAAATAATATTTGGCAACTGTAGTTATGTGCTTTTGATTTTCAAAGTATATAACTGAACCTCAAAAAGGACATACAGAACTGAGAGAGAAATTAAAGACTTGAGTAGAGATGTTGAATGTAATTTCGTAGACCATTGTGTAAAGCTAATTTAATAAACTCCAAATGGAATGAAATATCACTTAAAGTAGTAATCACTGTGGAAAAGCCAAGGTGCGTAAATACTGACAAAACTATTGAAAACTATGAGACTATCTCTGTCATTGATAACAAAGGTGCTAGTCGAACTTTGGGTCACATGGAAGGTAGAAATATTAATCTGAAGGTCCAGCAAATATAAGTTCTAAATTATTAAGTACTTCATGTTATATTATGACATAAGCCTAAACTATTTATTTATCCATTCATTTGTATATTTATTTATTTCAGTGATACAAAATGTCCATTTCTAGGAGCTGTTGACTATAACTGAGATAGAATTCTGTGGGAAGCAATTTTTAAAGTTTAATGAGGAAGTACAAAGAAAGGGAAGTCTTTTCTAGAATGTTTGCATTTTATAGTTTTTAGGACGGTCATGAGTTAGATAATAGTTTCATAATTTAATATCACCATTCTTTCACTCTGCCAAAATTAGGCATTATGTCCCGTAGCAAAATGAGACAGGCCCATCCTCAGTTAGACCTATTCTGTAAAATAGGATAGGTACTGGATCAGGTGCTGAGTGCTAAGTCACTTCAGTCGTGTCCAACTCTGTGACCCTATATGAACCACAGCCCACAGGGTTCCTCTGTCCATGGGATTCTACAGGCAAGAATACTGAGGTGGGTTGCCATTTCCTCTTCCAGGAGATCTTCCCAACCCAGTTATCGAACCTGTGTCTCTTATGTCTACTCCATTGGCAGGCAGATTCTTTACCACTAGAGCCACCTGGGGTCAGGTAGTTCCGCACAAATCTTGGCAAGGATGCATAGAGTAGTGGTGAATTCTGTTGTGTTAACACTTAGACGCAGACAAGCCATTGGCTTTGCATGGTCTTCTAGGACCCTGGAAAGAGTGTGGCATGTTTTTAGTATACTAAGGCAACCAAGATAATAGGTAATTTCATAACCCACACTTGTAGCATATACTAAAGCAGATTGACAAGTGAAAGTCATCAGAAACACGTAATGAGGATCAGTCCAAAGGAAAACTGTGTGTGTGTGTGTCGCTCAGTTGTGTCTAACTTGTGACCATATGGCCTGTAACCTGCCTGGCTCCTCTGTTCATGGAATCCTCCAGGCAAGAACACAGGAGTGGGTTGCCATTTCCTTCTCCAGGGATCGAACCCAGATCTCCTGCACTGCAGGCGGATTCTTTACCGTCTGAACCAGAAAAATTTGCTGATATTAAAGCAAATCAAAATTGCCTCCTGATTCAGGCTCCATTTTATCAGGAAGCTTGAGGATGATATTTTAACATACAAATGACAGGTGTACAATTTCTCTGATGAGAATGAAAGGAGGGGATTTTCAAAAAAGTTCCAGTAGATAATTTCTGTGCCAATCATCAGCCTTATATGTGGTATAGGAGAGGGAGAAGTGATAAGCTAGCCTTGGGTATGTGTAGTCATTTGGATATCAGGTCTTCCTAGTTCAGAGAGACGCTGAAATGTGTTTGACTCATTCTCCTTTCCTCTGAAGTTTTCTGTATGCACTGATCTATACAATGAAAATGTATCATTATTCTATTAAATGCTGGGCAATCTAAAATCTTGGTAAGTTAATATTTCTGAAATTAACTTTCTTGGCTTCTAATCCTATATCTTGGTAAAAAAAAACAAACAAACAGAAAGACAATGCATGTGTGTAATCCCAGCAGGCTAGGTTCCTATAGAGTTCATAGATCTAAACATATTTCTACCATTTAAAGTACTTATTATTGAGGATTTTTAAAAATAGTACTCTGTTTATGATCTGGGTGAGAAATATATAATATTTGCTTTTATAAATTTTTGTCATAATAGTAGTTCAGGCACTTCTATACAAAACTAAATCCTCCAACACAATATGAGAGTGATCATAATTTCTGATAAACATCCAACTCCATCATGAAGACAACCTATTTAAAGAATTAAACATATATTACTCAAAATTTAGTATTTTACTATAATTTCAATTTCAATTTATATGCATCCTCATATAAAACTTTCTTGCCACTCTGCTGAACATTTTACATTTTTGAGATAGCTGTCCTTCAGCAGACATTAAGCTATTTCATTTGTAATTTGTAAATCCCCTTTGGACTGAGAAGATGAAAGCACTTTCTAATGCTATAAATGTGAGCTTGGGTTTCCAAAGAGAGAGGAATATATATGAAGCTATTTAATCAATCTATTCTACTAATTTATTTTTTCCTCAAAAGATTAGTCATAATAGTGAAAATGATGAAAGCATAAGAGTGAATTTCACTATTATTTCCAAAAAGTTATTTCTTTATATTAAACATATGTTAATCAAGTGTAATTAACCTAAAATCCCCCAATAAGGTGTCAACTTAAAAAAATATGGAACATCTATCAACTTATTTAAGATTCAAAAAAAATTTACAATTTTTTTTTAGCTTTGCTGCATTTGGTTTCATTGTTTCAAATAATAAAAAAAGAAAGATGTCCTTAATTACTGAAATTTACAGAAAACGTAAATTTGTTGTTCAGTGACTACTCCATGGCCTGTAGCACGCCAGGCTTCCCTATCTTTCACTATCTCCTGGAGTTTGCTCAAAATCATGTCCATTATGTCAATGATGCCATCAAACCATCTTATGCTATGTTAACTGCTTCTCTTGCCCTCAATCTGTCCCAGCATTAGGGTCTTTTCCAACGAGCTGACTCTTCACATCAGGTGGCCAAAGTATTGGAGCTTCAGCTTTAACATCAGTCCTTCCAATGAATATTCAGGACTGATTTCCTTTAAGGTTTCCTGATTTGATCTCCTTGCTGTCCAAGGGACTCTCAAGAGTCTTCTCCAGGACCACTATTTGAAAGCATAAATTCTTTGGCACTCAGCCTTCTTTATGGTCCAACTCTCACATCCATGCATGACTACTGGAAAACCATAGCTTTGACTATATGGACCTTTGTCAGCAAAGTGATGTCTCTGCTTGTTAACACTCTGTTTAGGTTTGTCATAGCTTTCCTTCTAAGGAGCAAGCATCTTTTGATTTCATTGCTGCAGTGATTTTGGAGTCCAAGCAAATAAAGTCTGTCAGTTTCCAGTTTTTCCCCCATTTGCCATGAAGTGATGGAACCAGATACCATGATCTTAGTTTTTTGAGTGTTGAGTTTTAAGCCAGCTTTTTTCACTCTTCTCCTTCACCCTCATCAAGAGGCTCTTTAGTTCCTCTTCACTTTCTGCCATTAGAGTGGTTTCATTTGCATATCTGAGGTTATTGATATTTCTCCTGGCAATCTTGATTCCAGCTTGTGCTTCATCTGGCCTGGAATTTCCTGTGATGTACTCCGCATATAAGTTAAATAAGCAGGGTGACAATATACAAATTTGATTAACTCCTTTCTCAGAGTTGAACCAGTCAATTGTTTCATGTCTGGTTCTAACTGTAAATTCTTGTCTTGATTACAAGTTTTTCAGGAGACAGGTAAGGTGATCTGATATCCCCATCTCTTTAAGAATTGTCCACAGTTTGTTGTGATCCACACAGTCAGAGGCTTTTGAGTAGTCAATGAAGAAGAAGTAGATGTTTTTCTTGAATTCCCTTGCTTTTTCTATGATCCAGTGAATGTTGGCAGTTTGATCTCTGGTTCCTCTGCCTTTTCTAAATCCAGATTGTACATCTGGAAGTTCTTGGTTCATGCATTGCTGAAGCCTAGCCTGGAGGATTTTGAGCATAACATTCCTAGCATGTGAAATGACTGCAGTTGTAGAGTAGTTTGAACAATCTTTGGCATTTCCCTTCTTAAGGATTGGAATGAAAATTGACCTTTTCCAGTCCTGTGGACACTGCTGTTTTCCAAATTTGTTGACATATTAAATACAGCACTTTAACAGCATCATCTTTTAGGATTTGAAATAGATCGTCTAGAATTCCATCACCTCCACTAGTTTTGTTTGTAATAATGCTTCCTAAGACACATTCGATTTCACACTCCAGGATTTCTGGCTCTAGATGAGTGACCACATCATCGTAGTTATCTGGATCTTTCCTATTCTATTGTTTTCCTTTATTTCTTTGCATTGTTCACTTAAGAAAGCTTTCTTATCTCTCCTTGGTATTCTCTAGAACTCTGCATTCAGATGGGTATATCTTTCCCTTTTCCCTTGCCTTTTGCTTCACTTCTTTCCTCAGCTATTTGTAAAGTCTCCTCAGAGAACCATTTTGCCTTCTTCCATTGCTTTTTCTTGGGGATGGTTTTAATCACTCCTTCCTGTCCAGTGTTATGAATCTCCATCCATAATTCTTCAGGCACTCTGTCTACCAGATCTCATCCCTTGGATCTATTTGTCACCTCCACATATAATCATAAGGCATTTGATTTAGGTCATACATGAAAGGCCTAGTGGTTTTCCCTACTTCAATTTAAGCCTGAATTTTGCAATAAGGAGTGCAGTGCTATTCCCTAAATCACTCTGTGCTGGAAGGCAAAGAAGTTCTGTCATGCTTGATTTTAGAGACCTCAGTGATACTGGTAGCATTCGATGATCGTCCTAGAAAACACTTTAGGAATTGGATTGCTAAAACCCTAGAGAAGCAGATTCACTAGACCTCCTCTAATAAAGATTAAAATGAATCCTCAAAAAAACTTTTCCATACTGATCTGCAAGTATATTAACTGATTGCCAGAATAAATCCCAGTAGTCTCTTAAGGAAGAAATCCAAATTCATACTCTCAACATACAAACTCTAAAATATGCAGAATACTATACAAAATTAATAGGTGTGTGAAAAAGTGACACATTTACAAAATAATAGTCAAAATAAAATTCGAGATGAGGCGGGAATTTAAATGATCACACTTAAAATAGCTATTATAAATATGTACACAGATTTTTTAAAATAAGATCATTTTGAATGTTCAGATGAAGAAATATAGACATGGAAACTAAAAAATGGCCTAAATGGGAAGTATAAAACTGAAAATTCTAGTATCTATAAATAAACTTATCCTGGATGAGTTGGATGGAGTAGAAGAAGAGGGTATCAGTGTACTTTTATACATATAAATGGAAATTATCCAATATATTTTTTTAAATGTTGAGGAAAGAATGAACTTTAATAAAACATGGGGATATTTTAAGTGGTATAACATATATACATATACATATATATGTATATATGAGTCTTTATCAGAAAAGAGGGAGAGAAAATGGGCAGAGTAGGTGTTTGATGATGTAACAGATACAAATTCCCCAAATATAGTGGAAATATGAACTTACAGATCCATAAAGCTCAGCAAAATACAAACAGGATAAGAAATATGATTCAATAAATAGACACTTCATCACCAAACTACAGAAGACCAAATGTAAAGAAAAAGTTATGAAAGCAGCCAGAGTAAGTTGGAGTAGTATACACAAAAAAATAATGACATGAATGGTTTTCGTTCTCATGAGAAACAATGGAATACAAAAAATGATCAACTAATATATTTTATTTATTTTTTTATTTTATTAATTGGAACATAGCTGTTTGCTGTGTCAGTTTCTATTGTATAGCAAAGTGAATCAACCATATATACATATATCCCCTCTTTTTTGTATTTCCTTTCCTTTTAGGTCACCACAGAGCACTGACTAGAGTTCCCTGTGCCACACAGTAGGTTCTAATTAGTTATCTATATTATACATAGTAGTGGATATATGTCAATCCCAATCTCCTACTTCATCCCACTCTCTTTTCCCCCATGTTATTCATATATTTGTTCTCTACATCAGTGTCTCTATTTCTGCTTTGCAAATAAGATCATCTATACCATTCTTCTAGATTCTGGATATATGCATTAATATATATTTGTTTTTCTCTTTCTGACTTACTTCACTCTGTATGACAGTCTTTAGGTTCAGCCACATCTCTGCAAATGACACACTTTTATTACTTTTGATGGCTGGGTAATATTCCATTGTACATAAGTACCACATCTTCTTTATCCATTCCTCTGTTGCTAGACATTTAGGTTGCTTCCATATCCTGGCTATTGTAAATAGTGCTGCAGTGAACATTTGGGTACATGTATCTTCTTGAATTATGGCTTTCTTTGAGTATATGTCCAGGAGTGGGATTTCTGGATCATATGGTAGTTATATTTTTAGTTTTTTAAGGAACCTCCATACTGTTCTCCATAGTGGCTGTATCAATTTACATTCCCATCAACAGTGTAAGAGGGTTCCCTTATCTCCACAACCTCTCCAACATTTATTGTTTATAGAATTTTTCATGATGGCCATTCCGACCAGTATGAGGTAATATATCATTGTAGTTTTGATTCACATTTCTCTAATAATGTGATGTTGCATCTTTTCACATGCTTTTTAACCATTTGTATCTTCTTTGGAGAAAAGTCTATTTTGATCTTCTGCTGATCACTCTATGAGGGCAACAAAATTAACTGTAGGCCAAGAAATCTATCGGTAAAACTCAGGGGGAAAAAAATCCTAAGGAAAGTCTTCTTGGAGTCAATAAAATTTTTAACAATTGACCACAAAAACTAGCTTTGCAAAGGGACTCAATTTCAATTGTATTGAATTATTTAACATTTTATGCCCCAGGCATTGTTGAAAATAATAGTGGAAGTGTTGGTCAGGGATCTTCAGAGAAACAAAACCATAGAGTGTATATATATATATAAAAGATATTTATTATGAAAAATTAGCTCACACTATTATGCAGGCTGACAAGTCCCAAGAACTGCAAGGTTAAATTGGCAAGTTGGAGAGCTGATGGTGTAGTTCCAGTTCAAACACAGCAAGCTTGAGATCCAGGAAGTGCTGATATTTTAGTTCAAGTTCAAAGTTTGGAAAAAGCTGATATCCTAGTTCGGCTACAGTCAGCCAGAAAGAATTCTCTTTAACTTGAGGGAGAATCAGCCTTTTAGTTCTATTCAGATCTTCAACTGATTGGGTGAGGTCCACTCACATTAGGGAAGGCCACTTACTTTACTCAGTGTATCAATTTAAATGTTAATCTTATTTAAAAAAAAAATCCTTATAGAAACACCCATGATATTGTTTGACCAAAATATCTGGGTATCCTATGACCTAGTCAAGCTGATACATAAAATTAACTCTTGTAGAACAATCAACTGACAGTTAGTAGAGTCTAACAGTTGAGTGTGATAGGACAAATTAATATAGTGAGCAAGAAAGAGATAGTCTAAGAAAGCCCTACAAAAAAACACTGTCATGTTCAGATGGCTTGGACATGCCCAAGGATGAACCCTCTAAGGAACAACATTAGAAACTCCACAACATAGGGGAAATAGATGTCACTTTAAAAAAATGAAATTAACAAGATCCAGGGAGGGGATGAATATTCAAATTTTCTACAATATTTAATATGTCCTGTTTTCCAAAAATGACATAGCATGCAAAGTAACATGAAAATGTAAGCCATAGGTAAGGGGGAAAAGCAGCAAAAAAAGTTCATATGACAGGGATCAGATGATGAAGTGAATAGACAGTGACTTCAAAGCAGCCATTATAAATACATTCAAAGGATTAAAGGAAATCGCAGGTAAAGAGCTAAAGGAAGTTTGGATGACAACACCTCATCAAATAGAGAATATCAATAAAAGATAAAGATTATTTTTAAAAAATCAACTGCAATTTTATGTGTTGTAAATAAAAAACTGAAATGAAAAATTCACTAGGATCATAACAGTCAATTTGAACTGGCAAAAGAAAAAGTCAGTGACTCTAACCTTTGATAGAAATTATCAACCTCTTCAAAGGACAGAGAGAGAAAAAGGAAGTAAAATGAATAGAAATTCAGCAAATTTGGGGCACTATTAATCATACCAGCTTATGCATAATAGAAGTATCAGAATTAAAAGATGTAGAGGAACAAGCAGAGAAGAAATATTAGAACACATAAAAACAACAAATTTGATGAAAAACCTTAAGCTGCACATTGAAAACATATATAAAATGTAAACATCTTCTCCTATTTTGTGGGTTAGCATTTCATTTTGTTAATACAGTACACTGAACAGCAAAATGTTTAATATAAAAAAGTATAATTCACTTATCTTCTCTGTGATTGCTTGTGCTTTTTGTCTCACTTCTAAAATAGTTTTGCCTTAATGAGATCACAAATGTTTGCTTGTTTATCTATGATGTTAGCTATGGGTTCTTCATACACGCGCTTTAACAGATTGAGAGAGTTACCTTCTATTCATACTTTACTGAGTGTATTTTAAAATTTATTTCTCACTGAGGTAGCATTCATTTATATTATATTAATTTCATGTGACCAACATTATATTTCTACTTCTGTGTACCCTAAAGAATGCTCACCATTAGAAATTTTGTTTCCATCTGTTACCATATAAGTGATCCACTTTACCCATTTTGTGCTTCCCTCTACCTGCTCCCCTCTCAAAACCAGTACTCTGCTATCTGTATCTACATGTTTGGTTTAGTTTGGTTTGTTCATTTATTTTGTATTTTTTCTTGTTTTTTTTATATTCTACATATTAATGAAATCATATGGTATTCCTGCCTCCTAAGAAATCTGTAGGCAGGTCAGGAAGCAACAGTTAAAACTGGACATGGAACAACAAACTGGTTCCAAATTGGGAAAGGAGTACTTCAAGGCTGTATATTGTCACCCTGCTTATTTAATGTATATGCAGAGTAAATCATGCGAAATGCTGGGCTGGAGGAAGCACAAGCTGGAATCAAGATTGCCAGGAGAAATATCAATAACCTCAGATATGCAGATGACACCACCCTTATGGCAGAAAGTGAAGAAGAACTAAAGAACCTCTTGATGAAAGTGAAAGAGGAGAGTGAAAAAGTTGGCTTAAAACTCAGCATTCAGAAAACTAAGATCATGGCATCTGGTCCCATCACTTCATGGCAAATAGATGTGAAAACAGTGGAAACAGTGAGAGACTTTATTTTTTGGGTTCCAACATCACTGCAGATGATGATTGCAGCCATGAAATTAAAAGACACTTGCTTCTTGGAAGAAAAGCTATGATCAACCTAGAAAGTGAAGTCGCTCAGTCATGTCCAACTCTTTGCAACCCTATGGACTGTAGCCCACCAGGCTCCTCTGTCCATGGGGATTCTCCAGGCAAGAATACTGGAATGGGTGGCCATTTCCTTCTCCAGAGGAACTTCCCAACCCAGGGGTCGAACCTGGATCTCCCACATTGCAGGCAGACTCTTTACCCTCTGAGCCACCAGGGAAGCCCATCAACCTAGATAGCATATTAAAAAGCAGAGACATTACTTTACCAACAAAGGTCCATCTAGTCAAAGCTATAGTTTTTCCAAGTAGTTGTGTACAGATGTGAGAGTTGGACTATAAAGAAAGCTGAGTGCTGAGGAATTAATGCTTTTGAACTATGGTGTTAGGAGAAGACTCTTGAGAGGCCCTTGGACAGCAAGGAGATCCAACCAATCCGTCCTAAAGGAAATCAGTCCTGAATATTCATTGGAAGGACTGATGTTGAAGCTGAAACTCCAACACTTTGGCCACCTTATGCGAATAACTGACTAATTGGAAAAGACCCTGATGCTGGGAAAGATTGATGGTGGAAGGAGAAGGGGACGGCAGAGGATGAGATGGTTGGATGACATCACTGATGCAATGGACATGAGTAGGCTCTGGGAGTTGGTGATGGACAGGGAATCCTGGCGTGCTGCAGTCCATGTGGTCACACAGTGTCAGACATGACTGAGTGACTGAACTGAACTGATGGTATTTATCTTTCTCTGACTTATTTCTTCTATAATATTACACTCAAGGTCCATCCATGTCGTTGCAAATGGAAAGATTTCATCTTTTCTGTGGCTGAGCAGTATTCCATTGCGTGTGTGTGTGTCACACACACATACAAAAGGTGAAATATGAGCTGATTAATGGCACTCCCAGAGTGGGCACTGAAGCACACCTTTACCAGGTTTTCACCCCAGTGGCTTTGTAAGGGATGATCAAGCCAGTTACCAGCACCCCTACAGATGAGGCAGCCCCTGAGACTAGCACCAGAAACAGTGATTTTGTGGGCATGAACACCATGTAGCAGGTGGCATATCAGAGTCACACATCTTGGTGGGAAGTTCCTGGGGAAAAGCATGCAACAGCTCATTTCCGAGAAGGAGCACTCCAGTCCTGCTTACCTCTCACTGCAGCGTGGAACTGGATCTGGGGTCTTCTACTTCAACAAATGGGGAACAGACTCTGCCTCTGAAACTGCTGTGACAACCACAGAGGAAAGAGTAGTCCTCACTCAACATCCAGGGAAGGCTCTAGTCACCATAACAGCAAACATATCCCTATCAAGGGGAAAGAGGCAAGGACACCCTAAGGAAAGGGCCTGGCAAGCATCCATCCCCCAAAGGCCTTTGCACCAAAAGTATGGGACTCACACAATCTATACAGGGCCAACCTCATATAAAAGCAGCCCTTCAAGACTACAGTAAATAACAGCTTTTCCTAAATCCATAGAGTCCAACTACAATGTAGGAGACCCTGGTTGGATTCCTGGGTTGGGAAGATCCCCTGGAGAAGGAAAAGGCTATCCACTCCAGTATTCTGGCCTGGAGAATTCCATGGACTCTATAGTCCAAGGGGTCGCAAAGAGTCGGACACAACTGAAACTTTCACTTTCATAGAGTCAGAGGAATATGAGCAAAGTGGAAAAGTAGAGGAACTACTCACAATTAAAAGAACAGAAGAAATCCTCTGAAAGAACAAGCAATGTAAGAGATCTTTCCATTCTACCAGATCTTGAGTTCAAAAAGGAGGTGTTAAGAATGCTGAAGGAAATAACGAGTATCAAGAGAAATGCAGGTCATTGTAACAAGGAACTAGAATCTATAAAGAGAAGCCAATCAAAATTAGACGACTCATTTGCCAGGATGAAAACTGAGCAAAAGCAACAAATAGCAAACTAAATAATGCAGAAGAATGAATAAGTAATCTGGAAGATAGAATCACAGAAATCACCCATTCAGAATAGCAGACAGACAAATGAAAAAAGAAAAAGTATGAAGGCAATATATGAGACCCATGGAATAATATGTAAATGTGTGTTAGTCATTCGGTTGTGTCTGACTCTTTGCAAATCCATGGACTGTAGCCCACCAGGCTCCTCTGTCCATGGGATTTTCCAGGCAAGCATACTGGAGTGGGTTGCCATTCCCTTTTTGGGGATTTTCCCTGACCCAAGGATCTAATGAACATAGGTTTCCTGCATTGCAGGCAGATTCTTTACCATTGTAAAGCACACCAATCTACACATAATAGAGATTCCAGAAGAAGATAGAGAAAAGGGGATTGAAAATAAATTGGAAGAAATTATGACTGAAAACTTCCCAAACATAAAGAAGGAAATAAATATCCAGGTAAGGGAGCACAAAGGGTCCCAAACAGGATGAACTCAAACGGACCTACACAGAGACATAACATAATTAAAATGTCAAAAGTTAAAGACAAAGAGAGAATTCTAAAGGCAGTAAGAGAAAAACAGAGTAAGTTACAAGGGAATATCCATCAGCTCAGAAGGGAGGTCAGAAGGGAGTGACAAGATATATTCAAAGTCGTTAAAGGAAAAAAAAAACTGCAACCTAGGACACTCTATCTAGCAAGATTATAATTTAGAATAAGAGAAATAAAGAATTTCTCAGACAAGCAAAAACTAAAAGAATACAGCAATACTAAACCTATCCTAAAGAAATAGTGAAAGGTTTTTTCTAAATAGAAAAGAAACAAGAATCTACAGGAAAGGAAAAATCACAGTATGAAAGGATCAAAGATCACTTAATAAGTCAGTGTATGCACAATCCAAAAAAATTCTGTGAAAGCAATTACAACTGCAATTAACAGTGAAAGGATAAACATGAAGGTGTAAAGTAGGACATCAAATTGCATAATGTGGGGAGGGCAGTAAGAAAATGTACATTTTTTAGAATGCATTTGACCTCACATCACTGTCAGTTGATAGCATGGAGATATAGTTATGGGTTAACATACTTGAAAACCAAAGTAACCACAAATAAAAAACCTACAATAGATTCACAAAATCCAAGATGAAAGGAACTCAAACACAAGAGAAAATCATCAGACCACAACAGGAAAAACAAAGAGAACTAAGGTATAAAGAAGAAGTAGAAAATCAGTGGAAAAAACAGGTTTAAAATGGCAACAAACACATACTTACCAATAATTACTTTATTTTTTTTCCTTTTTTTTCCTTTATTAATATTAGTTGGAGGCTAATTACTTTACAATATTGTAGTGGTTTTTGCCATACAGTGATAGGAACCAGCCATGATTACTTTAAATGTCACTGGACTACAAGCTCCAATCAGAAAATATGGAGTAGCAGATTGGATAATGAAACAAAAGCCAAATTATGCTGTCTGCGTAATACCCACTTTAAGATGAAGGACTGACAAACTGAAAGTAAGGGAACAGATAAAGGTATATCTTGCAAATGGAAATGACAAGAAAGCAGGAAAGCTTACAAAATGTCAGACAAAAATGGACTTTAAAACAAAGGCCACAAAGAAAGACAAAAAAGAACACTATAAAGTGATAAAAGGATCAATACTAGAGGCGGATATCACACTTAATAACATATATGCTCCAAATAAAGTAGCACCTTATACATAAAGCAGATATTAACAGACATAGGGGAGAAACTGATGGGAATACAATAACAGTAGACGACTTTAACCCTTCATTGAAATCAATGGACAGATCTTCCAGACAGAAAATCAACAAGGCAACAGTGATCCCAAATGACAAAATAGAAAAGTTAGACTTAATTGATATCTATATCTCAATTGATATCTATATTTACATCCAAAAACAAAGAAAAAAAGATACATATTTTTCAAGTGCATATGGAACATTAACAGAACACAAAACAACCCTCAACAAATTTAAAAGGATAGACATTATTTCAAGCATCTTTTTCTGACCATAAAAGCATGAAACTTGCACTCAACCACAGTAAGAAAAACAAGGTGGATAAAAAGCGATTACATGGAGATTAAACAACATGCTACTTAAAGACCAGAGAGTCAGTCATGAAATCAAAGAGGAAAAAAAAAACCTGGAGACAAATGACAATGAAAACACAAACATAAGAAATCTATGGGATGTAGCAAAAGCAGTCATAAGAGTGAAGTCCATGGCAATGTAAACCTTCATTAAAAACAAGATAAATCCCAAACAAACAACCTTAAAAAATCACCTAAAAGAATTAGGAAAAGAATAACAAATAAAACCTAAAGTCAGCAGGAGAAAGGAAATAATAATGATTAGAGAGGAACTAAATAAAATAGAGATTTTTTTAAAAATTGAAAAAATCAATAAAACCAAAATTGGGGTTTTGAAAGGATAACCAGAATAGACAAATCCCTGATCAGGCTCACCAAGAATAAAAGAGAAAGGACCCAAGTGAACAAGATAAAAAACTAAAGAGGAGAAATAACAACTGATATCACAGAAACAAAAAATATCATAACATATTATGAACAGTTCTATGGCAACAGAATGGAAAACATAAAAGAAGTACACAAGTGTCTAGAAACCTACAACCTGCAAAACTGAATCAAGAATAAACAGATAATTTGGACAGAGTGAACACCAGAACTGAAACAGAATCTGTAATAATAATAATAAATCTCCCTGAAAACAAAAGTCCAGTACTCAGTAGCTTCACTGGTGAATTTCACTAAACATACAAAGAACTTATACCTGTCCTTTTCAAACTTCTCCAAAAGTCTGAAGAGAAATGAACACTCCCAAAGTCATTCTATGAAGTCACCATCACCCAAATAACAAAACCAGACAAAGACCCTACCAAAAAAGAAACTTACAGAACCCAACAACAAATAAAAAGGATCATACACTATGATCAAGTTGGATTCATCCCAAGATCAAAAGGATTGTTCAAGATATGTAAATAAATCAATGTGATACAACACATCAACAAAAGAAAATACAAAAATGACATGATGGGCTACTCTCTAGTTGCAGTGCAATGGCTTTTCATTGTGGTGGCTTCTCTTGTTGTGGAGCACAGGCTCTAGGGTGTGCAGTCTTCAGTAGTTGCAGTACATGGGCTCAGTAGATGCAGCTCCCAAGCTTTAGAGCACAGGCTCAGTAGTTATGGCATGTGGGCTTTGTTGCTCCATGACATGCGGGATCTTCCTGGACCAGTGATCAAATTCATGTCTCCAGCATTGTTAGGTGGATTCTTTATCACTGAGTCACCAGGAAAGTCTCCCATGCTCTTAAATTGGAAGAATTAATATAGCTAAAAAGGTCATGCTACCTAAAGCAATCTACAGATTTATTGCAATCCCTATTAAGTTACTCATGACAAATTTTCCACAAAAATAGAACAAATAATCCTAGAATTTACATGGAACCACAAAATACCCAGAATTAACAAAGCAATCCTGAGGAAAAAGAACAAAGTTGGAGGTGTAATCCTTCCAGATGTCTGGCAATACTATAAAGGTACAGTAATTAAAATAGAGTGATATTGGCAGAAAAACCAATATGTGGGTCAATGGAATGTAATAGAGAGACCATAAATAAACCCACACACCTACAGTAAATTAATCTTTAACAAAGGAGGCAAGAATACACTCTAGAGAAAAAAAGAGTCTCTTCACCAAGTGGTTTTGGGAAAACTGGACAACTGTATGTAAATCAATGAAGTTAGAATACTCTCTAACACCATACATAAAAATAAATTCAAAATGGCTTAAGGACCTCAATATAACATGACACCATAATACTCTTAAAGTGAACACAGGCAAAACATTCTCTGACATCAATCATAGTAATGCTTTCTTTGGTCAGTCTCTAAAAGCAAAAGAAATAGAAGGAAAAATAAACAAATAGGACCTAATCAAACTTATAAACTTTTGCAAAACAAAGGAAACCATAAGCAAAACAAAATGATAGCCTACAGACTGGGGAAAAATATTTGCAAAGGATGCAACCAAAAGTGGTTTAATTTCCAGAATACACAAACAGCTCATACAACTCAATATCAAAAAACCCCAAACATCACCATCAAAAAACGGGCATAAGACCTACATAGATATTTCTCCAAAGAAGACATGCAGATGGCTAGCAGGGACATGAAAAGATGCTCAACACTGCTACTTACTAGAGAAATGCCAAACTACAATGAGGTATCACATCACACTGGTCAGAATGGTAATCATCAAAATGTCTACAAATAACAAATGCTGGAGAGGGTGTGGAGGAAAGGGAACCCTCCTACACTGTTGGTGGGGATGTCAATTGGTAAAATCATTGTGGACAGCAGTATGGAGGTTCCTTAAAAGCTAAAAGTAGAGTTAACTCATGATCCAACAATCCCACTTTTGAGAGTAAATCCAGAAAAGACAAACAATACATGCATCTCGTTGTTTATAGCAGCACTGTTTACAATACCCAGAACATGGAAGCAACCTAAGTGTCTATCAACTGATGAATGGATAAAGAAGATGTGATACACACACAAACACACGCACACATGGCTTCTCTGGTGGCTCAGATGGTAAACAACCATCTGAAATGCTAGAGACTAGGGTTTGATCCCTGGTACTTTTTCATATATATAGCTCCCCAGGTGACACTAGTGGTAAAGAACCGCCTGCCTGCCAAAGCAGGAAACATAAGAGACAAGAGACGTGGGTTCGATCCCTGGGTCAGGATGATCCCCTGGAGGAGGACATGGCAACCCACTCCAGTATTCTTACCTGGAAAATCCCATGAGCAGAGGAGCCTGGCAGGCTATAGTCCACAGGGTCACAAACAGTTGGACATGGCTGAAGTGACTTAGCACACACATATATACATATATTTACATATATATATATATGATGGAATATTAACCAGCCATATAAACGAAAGAGATAAATGTTATTTGCAGTAACATTGATGGACCTAGAGATTATCATACTAAGTGAAGTCAGAAAAATAAATATATGATATCGCTTATATATGTGGAATCTAAAAAAAATAGTACAAATGAACTTATTTACAAAACTAAAAACAGACTCATATGACATAGAAAACAAGCTTATGGTGACGAAAGGGGAAGGGGAGGGAGAGGTAAATTAGGAGAATGATTAACAGATATATAATACTATATATAAAATAAACAACAAGTATTTACTGTAGAGCACATGGAACTATGTTTAATATCTTGTAATAGCCTATAATGGAAAATAATCAAAAAAATCCCCAAATCACTTTGCTGTACACTTGAAACTAACACAATATTATAAATCCACTATACTTCAATACAAAAATTAAAAGATGAACTGTGAAAACATTATCCTAAATGAAATAAACCAGTAGCAAAAATCACATATGATGTGATTTAGTTTATATAAAATATCTAAAATATGAAAATCTACAGAGACAGAAAGTAGATTAGTGGTCATCTAGGTCTGGGAGGGTCAGCGAGAGGGAAATGAAGAGTAACTGCTAATGGGGAACTGGCTTCTCTTAGAAGATGATAATGTTCTAAATTGATTGAGGTGCTTTTTAATCACTGTTAACAAATTGAAACCTGGCAAATTGTGCAGTTTAAATGGGTGAATCAGATGTATGGCAAAGACAAAAGTAAGAGAAATAAACTTCAAAATTCAATTCTTCCTGGTACAAAAAGGAAAAGAAACTCTAGTCCCTCCCTTTTTTAAAGAACATTTATTTTAATAAAAATTTGTGAATTCTTCCTCTGCTACTTAGATATGTAAATCTTTTTAAAAGCTAAATAAACTTCTCACTAGCTTTAACCCTGAAATGTTTTTTTCTCAAAACTTGGCAGTCATGGTTTTGAAATTTAATCATTACAGAAGATAGCACACATATCTCCTATTTTCTGTGGGAATATAAGAGCTTAGCTTTGCCTGGTGCCTGGCTCCAAGATACTGATCTAGCTCTTATTATAAAGATATTAGAAGTTTATTTTCATTTAAGAGTAATGAATAAACGCAAGTGGCCACCCTAATAACAATGTGAACTTAGAATAAATCATACAACAAATGGAGGTGTAGTATTCTTTTACTTGTGAAGTAGTTATCATTTATCTTGAGAAAATATATGTAATGGGACATATCTTCTGGGATACATAAAAGAATCCTAGTTTAATGCTTATCCAATAATAAAACAGTTCTCTCTCTCTTATACTTTTGTGGAGAAGTTTTTTGCGTTGGCAGATTTTATTTTTAATTATATTTCCACAACATATGGTATGTGAATCATATCTTAATAAAGATGTTATTTTAAAAATGAAGGCTACAATACCTCACTTATTCTCTTCTATTTATAATTGTCAAATATTTCCTCTACATACAGTGAGTGCCACATTAGACCCTTATTATTTTTCTTTACCCAAAACTGTATTTAGAAAACTCAACAGAAAAGGGAAAGTCTATTTAATTTTATCTCACCATGTATTTTCTCTTTTTGTTCTTCCTTCCAATGTTCCAAGGTTCCTTTCATCACATCGTTAGTCAGGCCCTGTATTAGTTGTTTCAAGCTGCCACAAAAAATACTGTAGCCTGGATGACGTTAACAACAGAAATTCATTTTCTCACAGTTTTGAAGGCTGGGAGTCAGTCTGAGGTTAGGGTGCCAGCATGGCCAGGTTCTTGTGAGAGATCTCTTTCTGGCTTACAAATGGCTGCCACCGTGCTATGTCTTTACACAGCAGACAGAGAGAAGGAGAGAGAGAGATTGACAGTGAGATATTGAGAGAGAGAGAGAGAGAGAGCAATCTTCTTTTTATAAAGCCACAGTCCTATCAGATTAGAACCCCACATTTATGACTTCGTTTAACCTTAATAACCCCATAAACTTTTTTCACCAAAGTCTTATTGGGGGTTAGGTATTAAAGGGGGCTTCCCAAATGGAACTAGTGGTAAAGAATCTGGCTGCCAATGCAGGAGGACACAATAGATGAGAGCTCATCCCTGGGTCAGGAAGATCCCCTGGGGCAGGGAATGGCAAACCACTAAACATACATATTTAAACATACATATTTGGGACAGAAAAAATTTAGTCTATAGCAGATTACAAGGTCCATGGCCAATAAGCCTGCTTCTCTCCACCTATCAGTGTCTTCTTCTTATTTTTTTAATATGTAATGTCCAGGAGTTTTACTTGTCCTTAATGAGAAGTAAAGGGAATAGTGTATTTACCACATCTCTCCAGAAGTCTACCCAGGAGTAATTTTGAGTTCTACCTTACACTTGAACTAGGAAAATGTCAACACCAGGAGATTGAGAAAGAATGTATTAATAATGCAAAACTTACAGCAATCACACACACAAAACTCTATATATGCACTAAAATTTAAAAAATGGATAAATAAAAATAGAATTCTAAAACAATGTTCAGTAAACCTACAGGAAGACAGGAGAGAGAAAACAAAGAAAATGAAAAATAAAGTGGCAAATTTAAACCCTACATGTCAATAATTAGAGCAAATGTAAAAAAATTGAATACACATTTAAAAGACAGAGATTGTCAAAGTGGATTTAAAAGATGACCCAACTGTTTCTTGACTACAATTATCTTATTTTATATAAATATATATAAAGATATATCAAAGATCGAGGCAGAGTATTACATAATGACAAAAAGATCAATCCATCAAGAAGATATAGCAATTCTGAATGCATATATAACAAACAGAAGAAGCACCAAATATATGAATCAAAAACTAACAGAAAAGAAAGGCCAAATATACAAATCAAAAATTATAATTAAGGACTTCAGTATTCCTGAATCAACAATGAGTCAGTTGACAAAACAAAATCAACAATGACATAGAACAAAACGGTACTATCAACTAAAAAGATTTAATTAACATTTATAGAGTATTTCACCCTGCAACATTAAAATACACATTATTTTCAAGCATTCATGAAATATATACTAAAGTAGAAGTTTTTAGCACAAACATTAATAAAATGAATCTAATTGAAATTATACAGAATGTGTTCTCTGGCCACAAGGGAGTCAAACTGGACATCAAATACAAATATAACAGGAAAAATTCCAAATACTTGGAAAATATACAGCATGCTTCTATGAGGAAGTCTTTTTTTTTTACCTGAATAATAATTGACTTGCAATTTATATTATTTTGGACTTCCCTGATAGCTCAGTTGGTAAAGAATCTGCCTGCAATGCAGGAGACCCCTGTTAAATTCCTGGGTTGGGAAGATCCTCTGGAGAAGGGATAGGCTACCCAGTATTCTTGGGCTTCCCTTGTGGCTCAGCTGGTAAAGAATCCACCTCCAATATGATCCCTGGGTTGGGAAGATCCCCTGAGAAGGGAAAGGCTCCATTCCCACTCCAGTATTCTGGCCTGGAGAAAGAGTCGCAAAGAGTCATATGTGACTGAGCAATTTTCAGTTTCACTTTATATTAAGTTGTAAAACATAGTGATTCAAAATTTTTATAGATTATACTTCATTTAAAGTTATTTAAAAAATTGATATATTCCCTGTGCTGTATAATAAGTATATCCTTATAAATTATATATTTTATCCAAAGTAATTTGTACCTCCTAACCCCTTTCTGATATATTGCTCCACACACCCTTTCATTTCCCCATGGTAACCAGTACTTTGTTCTCTATATCTAAGAGTCTGTCCTTGTCTTGTTATATTCATTCATTTACTCTATTTTTTAGATTCTACATATAAGTCAAGACATACAGTATTTGTCTTTCTCTGTCTGACTTATTTCAAGAAGCATGATACCCTCCAGTTCAATTCAGTTCAGTCACACAGTCGTGTATGACTCTTTGAAAACCCATGGACTGTAGCACACCAGGCCTCCCTGTTCATCACCAAATCCCAGAGTTTCCCAAACTCATGTCCATTGAGTCGCTAATGCCATTTAACCATCTCATCCTCTGTCATTCCCTTCTCCTGCCTTCAATCTTTCCTGACATCAGGGTCTTTTCAAATGAGTCAGCTTTTCACATCAGGTGGCCAAAGTATTGGAGTTTCAGCTTCAACAACAGTCCTTCTAATGAACACCCAGGACTGATCTCCTTTATAATGGACTGGTTGGATCTCCTTGCAGTCCAAGGGACCCTCAAGAGTCTTCTCCAACACCACGGTTCAAAAGCATCAATTCTTTGGTGCTCAGCTTTCTTTATAGTCCAACTCTCCCATCCATACATGACCGCTGGAAAAACCATAGCCCTGACTAGATGGACCTTTGTTGACAAAGTAATGTCTCTGCTTTATAATATGCTGTCTAGGTTGGTCATAACTTCCCTTCCAAGGAATAAGCGTCTTTTAATTTCATGACTGCAATCACCATCTGCAGTGATTTTGGAGCCCAGAAAAATAAAGTCAGCCACTGTTTCCACTGTTTCCCCATCTATTTGACATGCAGTGATGGGACTGGATGCCATGATCTTAGTTTTCTGAATATTGAGCTTTAAGCCAACTTTTTCACTCTCCTCCTTCACTTTCATCAAGAGGCTTTTTAGTCCCTCTTCACTTTCTGCCATAAGGGTGGTGTCATCTGCATATCTGAGGTTATTGATATTTCTCCTGGCAATCTTGATTCCAGCTTGTGCTTCTTCCATCACAGCATTTCTCATGATGTACCCTGCATATAAGTTAAATAAGCAGGGTGACAATATATAGCCTTGATGTACTCCTTTTCCTATTTGGAACCAGTCTGTTGTTCCATGTCGAGTTCTTCTTCTTCTTTTTTTTTCTCATTTATTTTTATTAGTTGGAGGCTAATTATTTTACAATATTGTAGTGATTTTTGCCATACATTGACATGAATCAGCCATGGATTTACATGTGATCCCCATCCCGATTCCCCCTCCCACCTCCCTTCCCATCCCATCCTTCTGGGTCTTCCCAGTGCACCAGCCCTGAGCACTTGTATCATGCATCCAACCTAGGCTGGTGATCTGTTTCACCCTTGATAGTATACTTGTTTCAATGCTATTCTCTCAGAACATCCCACCCTCGCCTTCTCCCACAGAGTCCCAAAGTCTCTTCTGTACATATATGTCTCTTTTTCTGTTTTGCATATAGGGTTATCGTTACCATCTTTTAAAATTCCATACACATGTGTTAGTATACTGTATTGGTCTTTATCTTTCTGGCTTACTTCACTCTGTATAATGGGCTCCATTTTCATCCATCTCCATGTTCAGTTCTAACTGTTGCTTCCTGACCTGCATAGAGATTTCTCAGGAGGCAGGTCAGGTGGTCTGGTATTCCCATCTCTTTCAGAATTTTTCCACAATTTGCTGTGTTCCACACAGTCAAAATCTTTGGCATCGTCAATAAAACAGAAGTAGATGTTTTTCTGGAACTCTCTTGCTTTTTCAATGAGCCAGCAGAAGTTGGCAATTGGATCTCTGGTTCCTCTGCCTTTTCTCAATCCAGCTTGAATATCTGGAAGTTTATGGTTCATGTATTGTTGAAGCCTGGCTTGGAGAATTTTGAGCACTACTGTGCTAGTGTGTGAGATGAGTGCAATTGTGCGGTAGTTTAAGCATTCTTTGGCATTGCCTTTCTTTGGGATTGGAATGAAAACTGACCTTTTCCAGTCTTGTAGCTACTGTTAAGTTTTCCAAATTTGCTGGCATATTGAGTGCAGCACTTTCACAGCATCATCTTTTAAGATTTGAAATAGCTCAACTGGAATTCCATCACCTCCACTAGCTTTATTCATAGTGATGCTTTCTAAGGCCCCCTTGACTTCACATTCCAGGATGTCTGGCTCTAGGTGAGTGATCACACCATCGTGATCATCAGGGTTGTGACAATCTTTTTTTGTATAGCTCTTCTGTGTATTTTTGCCACCTCTTCTTAATATCCTCTGCTTCTGTTAGGTCCATACCATTTGTGTCCTTTATTGAGCCCATCTTTGCATGAAATGTTCTCTTGGTATCTCTAATTTTCTTGAGATCTGTAGTCTTTCCCATTCTATGGTTTCCTCTATTTCTCTGCATTGATCACTGAGGAAGGCTTTCTCATCTCGCCTTTCTTTTCTTTGGAACTCTGCATTCAAATTGGTTTATCTTTCCTTTTCTCCCTTGCCTTTCACTTCTCTCCTTTTCATAGCTGTTTGTAAGTCCTCCTGAGACAATCATTTTGCCTTTTTGCATTTCTTTTTCTTGGGGATGGTATTGATCACTGCCTCCGATACAATGTCATGAACCTCTGTCCATAATCCTTCAGGCACTATGTCTATCAGATCTAATCGCTTGAATATATTTGTCACATCCACATCTAGTCTGCTGTTAATTCTTTCTAGTGTGTTTACCCTTTCAGTTATCTTTTTTTTCAGCTCTGACTGGTTCTTCTTTACATTTTCTAGTTCCTTGTTAAAATTCTCACTTTGCCCATGTATTATTTTCTCTAATTTAGTTAGCGTTCTTATTATTACTGCTTAAACTCTTTATCTGGTAAATTATTTATCTCTATTTTTTTAGTTATTTTTCTCAAGATTTTTTTTCTTGTTGTTTTTTAATTTTAAACAAATTCCTCTGTCTTCTCATTTTACTTAACTTTCTCTGTCTCTATGAAATCAAATGAAACAGTTACCTATTCAGGTCTTGAATGAGTGTGGTGAGCTTGTATGGGAATGTCCATATGCAGTCTGTGTGTGTCCAGTGGTTTTAGTGGGACAGCTGGATCTGAAGTAGCATAGGTTATGTCGTCTCTCAGGATATGTTGGCAGTTATCACTTGGGAGGGAGGTGGGGCTGGAGATGGAAAGGCTAGATCCAGAGCCAGGTGTGAGCAGGGTTTCTCCTGTGCTCTGATTAGGAGTGGGGTCAAGTTCCAAGGTGCTGAGCCAGAAGCCATGAGGGTTGGGTCCAAGCTGGTTTCTTTCCCCCTAAGTCTGAGCTCTCTTCCCTCCCATCAATGGCACTTTTGCTCCAGAGGGGAACAACACTAGAGTAAGAGGAGCTACAGTGAATGTCCAGTGCAACTGGGACACTCACTGGTGTGATCCCTCCACTTCAGTCAGAGTTCAAGACAGTTCCCAATCTGTAGCTTCCATGAGCACCAATGGCGTTCTTTGCCCCATTCAGGTGCAGTAACAGGTCTGAGCTGACTGTACCTCACTCCCAACTATTCACTCTAGTTAGCAAAGGCAGCCTTTATCCCAGTGGGGAGCTGCACCTAGGTTTGAGGTACCTGAGGAGGCTCTCAGTGTAGTTTGGGGAGAATTGTGGGGAACCAGTAAGATTTCCAGAAAGTTTCAATCAGCTTCCTCCATATTCTTCCCAGGACTAAACCAGTATTTGCACACTCTTGTATGAGCCTAGGTTTCTTACAGTCCTCCTGTGTTAGTCCCACTGGTTTTCAGACCAGTTAAGGACACTCACCTTCTTGATTTTGGACTCCAGGGCTGTCATTCAAACCACTTACTCCCCAAGGAATATCTCCAAGCTTGTATACTCCTCCGTCTCTTCTGTGTCCTCTCCTAGAGTCATAGATTCTGACCCGATCACTTCTCTTCCCTTCCTACTGAACTCTATATTGATCTTTCTTTATAGTCTTGGTTGCATAAGAGTCTATCTGCCAATTTCTAATTTGTTTTCAGTGAGAATTGCTCCACATGTAGATGTATTTTTGATGTGATTTTAAGGGGAGATGGCGTCAGTGTCCTCCTACTCTGGCACCTTCTAAGCACCTCCCCTTAGAAGACGTCTTAAGGGGAATTAAAAAGAAATACATTGAACTGAATGAAAATTAAAAATACAACATACCAAAATCTGTTGGACATACTTAATGCTGTGCAGAGAGGGAAATTTATTTATAACACTAAATGCTTATTTTGGAAAATATAAAAAGTCACAAATTACCACGATTCAACCAATATGAACTAGATAATTGGAATGAATGCCTAGGTTTTTCTTGAATGCATAGTTATTAATAAACTGAATTATTTGAAAAAATCATAAATAAAAACCAAACATATTCAAGTCAAGATGTTTTTATTTAAGAATTCTACAAGCATCAAAAAATTATCATCACTGAGGGCACTATGCTGAGATAAGTCAGACTGACAGATGCAAATACTGTATGATATTACTTACATGTGGAATCTAAAGAAGCCAATCTCATAAAAACAGAAAGTAGAATGGCAGTTACCAGGGGTAAGGCAAGGGGATTAGGGAGTTTTTATTTAAGGGTACAAACTTGCAATTAGTAGATAAATAAGTTCTGGAGACCTAATGCACAGTGTACTGATTATAGTCAATATTATTGTATTATAACTAAGAAATTGGATATTACTTGTTCTCACTGTTCTCACTATAAGAAAGAAATAATTTTGTGCAATGATATAGATGTTAGTCAACACTACAATAGTAATTATATTGCAATATATAAATGTGTCAGACCAACACATTGTACCCCTTAAATTTACACAACATTATATGTCAGTTATATCTTTATTTAGAAAAGAATTTAAAAACAACCATAAAATGCCATGCAATTATGTCCACAAAATACAAAAGAGTTCTCAACACATTTTATGTTTCTGGTATTATCCTGATACCAAAACCTGGCACATATATATGCTGTGTTGTGCTAAGTCGCTACAGTCGTGTCTGACTCTGCAGTCCTATGAACTGGAGCCCAATAGGCTTCTCTGTCCATGGGATTTCCCAGGCAAGAATACTGGAGTGGGTTGCCATTTCCTCCCCATATATATCATGAATATCAATGCAAGAAAAAACTAACAAAATTTATCAAATATAAATCAGAAATATTTTAAAAAAGGATACTACATGAGTAAGAATATTTTGTTCCAGAGATGCTGAGTGGTTCACTATTTGAAAATCAACCAATGTAATTCATCATATGAAAAATTATATGATAATATCAATTGATGCAGAAAAAGTCTTTGACAAATTCAACAGTATTCATAAGTTAAAAAAAATAGGAATACAGTGTATGTTCCTCAACTTCATGAAGAACATCTGTGAGAATACTATAACTAATACCACAGGTAAGGGTGAAAGATTGACTGCATTTCCCCTGAGGCTGAGAACAAGACAAGTATACTGTACTTGTCACTACTTTTCAAACAGGTTTGAAAATGTTAGATAGGAAATAAAAGGCACACAAATTAAATAGAAAGAAATAAAATTGCCCTATTTGCAGGTGACATGGTATTCTACATAGAAAATCCCAACTAATCAACACACAAAATAAAACTCCAGAACTCATTCTTAAGTGAATTTAGCATTGTTGCAGGATACAAAATCAACATAGAAATCAATTTTATTTCTATTTACTAGCAAAGAACAAGTGAACACTAAAATTAAAGTAGTATAATTCATAATCTCTAAAATATATTATTGTTGTTGTTCAGTTGCTAAGTCATGTCCAATTCTTTGTGACCACATGGACTGTGGTTCCTCTGTTCTCCACTATCTTCAGGAGTTTGGCAAATTCATGTCCATGGTGATGCTATCTTAACATCTCATCCTCTGCCATCACCTCCTTTCCCTTCAATCTTCTCCATTATAAGGGTCTTTTCCAATGAGGCAGCTCTTTGCATCATGTGGCCAAAGAATTGGAGCTTCAGCTTCAGCATTAGTCCTTCCAATGAATATTTAGGGTTGATTTCCTTTAGGACTGACAGGTTGATCTCCTTGCAGTCCAAGGGTCTCTCAAGAGTCTTCTCCAGCACCACAGTTCAAAAGCATCAATTCTTCGGCACTCAGCCTTTCTTATGGTTCAGCTCTCACATCTGTACATGCCTATGGAAAAAACATAGCTTTGACTATACAGACTTTCTCAGCAAAATTATTTCTCTGTTTTTTAATATGCTGTCTCAGTTTGTCATAGCTTTCCTTCCAAGTAGAAAACATCTTTTAATTTCATGGCTGCAGTCACTGTCTGTAGTGATTTTGGAGCCCAAGAAAATGAGGTCTGTCACTGTTTCCAATTTTTACCCTTCTGTTTGCCATGAATTGATGGGTCCAGATGCCATGATCTTAGGTTTTTGAATGCTGAGTTTTAAGCCAGCTTTCCTACTCTCCTCTTTCACCCTCATCAAGAGGCCTTATAGTTCCTCTTTACTTTCTGCCATTAGAATGGTATCATTTGCATATTTGAGGTTGTTGATATTTTTTCCAGGAATCTCGATTCCAGCTTGTGATTCATCCAGCCTGGCATTTCACATGATGTACTCTGCATATAAGTTAAATATACAGGGTGACAATATACAGCCTTGATGTACTCCTTTCCAATATTGAATCAGTCCCCTGTTCCATATCCAGTCCTAACTGTTGCTTCTTGACCCGCATACAGGTTTCTCAGGAAACAAGTAAAATGGTAAGTTACGCCCATCTCTTTAAGAATTTTCCACAGATTGTTGTGATCCACATAATCATAGGCTTTAGCATAGACAATGAAGCAGAAGTAGATGTTTTCTGGAACTCCCTTGCTTTCTCCACAATCCAAAAATGTTGGCGGCTTGATCTCTGACTTCTCTGCCTTTTCTAAACCCAGCTTGTACATCTGGAAGTTCTTGGTTCATGTACTGTTAAAGTCCAGCTTGAAGGATTTTGAGCATTACCTTGCTATCATGTAAAATGAGCACAATTTTACTGTAGTTTGAACTTTCTTTGGGCTTCCTGTGCTTTGGAATTGTAATGAAACTCGACCTTTTCCTGTCCTGTGGCCACTGCAGAGTTTTCCAAATTTGCTCACATATTGAGTGCAGCACTTTAACAGCAGCATCTGTAAGGTTTTTAAAATAAGGCTCAACTATAATTCTGTCACCTCCACTAGCTTTGCTTGTAATAATGTTTCCTAAGACCAACTTGACTTCTTACTCCAGGATGTCCAGCTCTACGTGAGTGACTACACCATCATGGTTATCTGGGTCATTAAGACCTTTCTTATAATAGTTCTTTTGTGTATTCTTGCCAACTTTGCTTAATTTCTTCTGCTTCTGTTATGTCCTTACCATTTCTGTCCTTTATTGTGCCCATCCTTGCATGAAATGTTCCCTTGATATCTCCAATATTATTGAAGAGATCTCTAGTCTTTCCCATTCTATTACTTTCCTCTACATCTTAGCATTTTTCATTTAAGAAAACCTTCTTATCTCTCCGTGCTATTCTCTGGAGCTCTGCATTCAGTTGAATATATCTTTCCCTTTCTGCCTTGCCTTTCACTTCTCTTCTTTCCTCAGCTATTTGTAAATCCTCCTTAGACAGTCACTTTGCCTTCTGACATTTCTTTTTCTTTGGGATGGTTTTGGTCACTGCCTCCTAGGTGTAAATTTCATGTTACATATTTAGAACCTGTATATTGAAAACTACAAAACACCAACAAATCTAAGAATTACTTAGAGAGATATACTGTGTAGATGGATTGGAAGACTCAACACAGTAAAAATGTTAATTCTCTGACAAAATGTATCCACGTCAAATGGATTTCTATCAAGCTCCTAGCAAGACATTTTTGATATGATGTAATTATTCTACTATTTCTATGTAAAGGGAAAGAAACTAGAATGGACAAATAATTTTGTAAAAGAATTAAATGGGAACAATAAGCTCACATGATTTCAAAATTTATTTTATAGCTACAGTAATCATGACTGTGACATTGGCAGAGGGGCAGACATAGAAATCAATTGAAAAGATCAGAAAAACCAAAAGCTAGTGCCCCAAAATATAGCTTATTTGTTTTTGACAATGACACAAAACCAATTCAATTGAGGATGAATAATCTTTTCAACAAGTGTTGCTGGAGAATTTTGGATAACTACAGTGGGAACAATAAATCTCATCCTAAACCTCACATCTTATATAAAAGTAAGCTCAAAATAAATAGTAAATTTCTATGTAAAGTATAAAAGTATAGATTGTTTCAAACACAACCTAAAAACAATTTGCAAACTCTGGACTTGGTGAAGAGTTCTTAAACGTGACAACAGAAACACAATGCATTAAATAATCCCTAAATTGGAATTCATTAACATTTAAAATTTTCCCTCTGTGAAAGTCATATTTAAGAGAATTAAAAAAAAAAAAGATAAACTAGTAGAAAATGCTTTCAAACCACATATCTGATAAAGAACTCACATTTGGAACATAAAAAATCCTGAAAACTCAATAGTAAAATGATCAAAGAGTATAATTGTGTGGTAGTTTGAGCATTCTTTGGCATTGCCTTTCTTTGGGATTGGAATGAAAACTGACCTTTTCCTGTCCTGTAGCCACTGAGGAGTTTTCCTAATTTGCTGGCATATTGAGTGCAACACTTTCACAGCATCATCTTTTAGGATTTGAAATAGCTCAATTGGAATTCCATCATCTCCACTAGCTTTATTCATGGTGATGCTTCCTAAGGTCCACTTGACTTCACATTCCAGGATGTCTGGCTCTAGGTGAGTGATCACACCATCATGGTTATTTGCATTGTGAAGATCTTTTTGTATAGTTCGTCTGTGTATTCTTGCCACCTCTTCTTAATATTTTCTGCTTCTGTTAGGCCTATGCCATTTCTGCACTTTATTGAGCCCATATTTGCATGAAATTCCTTTGGTATCTCTAATTTTCTTGAAGAGAACTCTAGTCTTTCCCATTCTATTGTTTCCTCTATTTCTTTGCACTAATCACTGAGGAAGGCTTTCTTATCTCTCCTTCTATTCTTTGGAACTTACCTCACATGCTAGTAAAGTAATGCTCAAAATTCTCCAAGCCAGGTTTCAAAAGTATATGGACAGTGAACTTCCAGATGTTCAAGTTGGATTTAGAAAAGGCAGAAGAACCAGAGATCCAATTGACAACATCTGTTGGATCATTGAAAAAGCAAGAGAGTTTCAGAAAAACATCAACTTCTGCTACATTTTCTATGCCAAAGCCTTTGACTGTGTGGATCACCACAAACTATGGAAAATTCTTCAGGAGATGGGAGTACCAAACCACCTGACCTGCCTCTTGAGAAATCTGTGTGCAAGTCAGGAAGCAACAGTTAGAATTGGTCATGGAACAAGAGACTGGTTCCAAATTGGGAAAGGAGTATGTCAATGCTGTATATTGTCACCCTGCTTATTTAACTTATATGCAGAGTACATCATGAGAAATGCTGAGCTGGATGAAGCACAAGCTGGAAACAAGATTGCCAGGAGAAATATCAATAACCTCCAATATGCAGATGACACCACCCTTACGGCAGAAAGCGAAGAACTAAGAGCCTCTTGATGAAAGTGAAAGAGGAGAGTGAAAAAGTTGGCTTAAAATTCAACATTTAGAAAACTAAGATCATGGCATCTGGTCCCATCACTTCATGGGAAATAGATGGGGGACACAGTGGAAACAGTGGCAGACTTTATTTTTTTGGGCTCCAAAATCACTGCAGATGGTGATTGCAGCCATGAAATTAAAAGATGCTTACTCCTTGGAAGAAAAGTTATGACCAACCTAGATAGCATATTAAAAAGCAGAGACATTATTTTGCCAACAAGGGTCCATCTAGTCAAAGCCATCATTTTTCAAGTAGTCATGTATGGATGTGAGATTTGGACTATAGAGAAAGCTGAGTGCTGAAGAACTGATGCTTTTGAACTGTGGTGTTGGAGAAGACTCTTGAGAGTCCCTTGGACTGCAAGGAGATCTTACCAGTCCATCCCAAAGGAAATCAGTCCTGAATATTCATTGGAAGGACTGATGTTGAAGCTGAAACTCCAATACTTTGGCCACCTGATGTGAAGAGCTGACTCATTTGAAAAGACCCTGATGTCGGGAAAGATTGAAGGCAGGAGGAGAAGGGGACGACAGAGGATGAGATGGTTGAGTGGCACCACCGACTCAATGGACATGAGTTTGTGTAAATTCCGGGAGCTGGTGATGGACAGGGAGGAGGCCTGGTGTGCTGCAGTCCATGGGGTTGCAAAGAGTCGGACATGACTGAGCGACTGAACTGAACTGAACTGATGATCAAAGAAAGTAAAGAAATAAATCTTGTTAACTGATTAAGGTATACAACCAGCAAATAAACTCATGAAAATAGCCAACGTTACTCACCAGTGAGGCAATGCAAATTAAGACCATAACAAGATAACACCATTCCCTATTAGAATCATTACAAAAAAAAAACATTTGTGATAAATAAAAGCCTTCAAGGATGTATGGAAAGTAAGTCTCTTCTTCATTGCTGGAGTGAATTTAAAATGGCAAAGCCACTCTCAAAAGTGGTTGAGTAATTTCATTTAAAAAAAGAGAAAAAAATAAAGGTATAATTATCATGTAGGTCAGCAAGTGTACATGAATACATTTATCCCAGAGAAGTAGAAATAAAAGCTATGTACACAAATACCAGCACACAATTGAATTGTTTATGGAAGATTTATTATCATAGCCAAAAAATGAAAAAAGAAAAGAACTCAAATATCCTTCAATTGATTAATGGTTAAACAAAGAGTAGTATATACATACCGTGGAATACTACTAAGCAATAAAAGTAACAACTATTAGTGTATGCAACAACTTGGATGTATTGCATGAAAATTATGTTAAATGAAAAAGGCAAATACCAATACCTGCATGCTGTATGATTCCATTTGAGGATTTTTCAGAAGAAAATATAATAGACAAATTACTGTTTGTCAAGGGTCAATGAGAGAGTGCCAGTGGATCTTCCTGACCCAGGGATCAAACCTGTGTCTCCTGCATCTCCTGCATTGCAAGTGGATTCTTTACTCATGGAACCCCAGTGAAAGAGAGGCTGTGATAAATACATATGGAGAGACTTATTTTTAAATTTATATTAAAATTTAAAGAACTTTTAATAGACAAAATCATATTTTAAAAGGGTTAAAGTGATACACATACTTCGCAATGTGTGACATCAAAGCTATAATAATTAAGACAGTGCAATTAGCATAAAGGCATATAAAGGGCTTAACTGAAACAGAAGGGTACAGAAATAAACCCACTGTCAAACTGACAATTCATTTTCAAGACAGGAATCAAAACAACAGAATGGGGAATGTCTGCATTCCCCATTGACAATGCATGGCTTGACAATGAATGGTTCTGGCACAACTAGACAGTCACGGGGGCAAAAATGAAACCTCAAGTACTACTACACAGAAAAATTATTTTGAGATGAATCACAACACCTAGCTGTTAAAGGTAAAACGTTAAAAGAATTAATAAGAGAATGTCTTTGCTACCTTAGAGAGATAAATGTTTCTCAGACAGGACAGAGAATATAATAATCATAAAAGGAAAAAGAAACTAGCTTCATTAATTTTTTTCTACTCAAAAGACTTAAAATGATTAGACAAGCCACATATTGAGAAAATACTAGCAAAACATATATTTGAAAAAGTTCTTATATCGATAATATATAAAAATGGTTTAAACCACACAATAAAAAACAAAGCAATAAAAATGTTCACAAGATCTATACACACATCACAAAGAAAGCTATTCAAATGGTAATTATGAAGTGTATGAGAAAACCTGCTCAAGATGCTTACATCTTTCACAAAAATTAATTTGAAATAAATTATAGGCCTAAACATAAGTGCTTTACACTAGAAAGTTTCTAGAAGATATCAAAAGAGAAAATATAGGTGACCTTTCGTTTGGTGATTTTTTTAAGGTACAACACAAAGGCACAATCCATAAAAGAAAAGATTGATTAGTTGAACTTCATTAAAATTAACATCTTCTGCTTTATAAAAGACACTGTCAAGGAGAAGATAGGCACAGGCATGGAAAAGATGTTTGTGAATCACATATCTGACAAAGTACCTGTATCTAGAATATAAGATTAACACAAAGAGCTCAACATATAACACCACACTTTCCAATTTACACATAGGCAAAAGATCTGAACAGACACTTTACTAATGGAGTTAAACAGATGAAAATTAAGCTGATGAAAAATGCTGTACATGATATGTTATGAAGGAAATGCACCTCAAGACAACAATGGAATACCACAGCACATCTAAAATGGCTGATATTCAGAAAGCTGACAATGCGAAGTTCTGATGAGGATATAGAACAAGAGGAGCTCTCATTTATCGCTGATAAGAATGAAAATGGCACAACCACTTTGGAATGTTTTATTAGTTTCTTACAAAACTAAACATATTCTTCTGTTATGATCCGGGAATCATACTCCAATGTATCTACTCATATCAACTGAAAACTTACATCCACACAAAAACCTGCACATGAATGTTTACAGCATCTTTATTCATGATTTCCAAAACTTGGAAGCAACTATTTCCTTCAATAGATGAAATGAATAAATGAAATATTATGCATTCATACAAAGTAATGTTATTCAATGATAAAAAGAAATAAGCTCTCAAGTAGTGAAAAGACAAGTAGAAACCTTACATACATGTTGCCAAGTGGAAGAAGTGAATACCAAAAGGCTACATATTGTGCAATTCCAACATTACATTCTGGAAAAGGCCAAACTATGAAGACAGTGTAAACATCAGTGGTTTCCAGGGATGGAAGCATGGGAGAAAAAGAGGGATAAATAATTAAATCACAGGGGAATTTTATATCAGAGAAATTACTCTGTACAATATGTTAAAAGTGAATACATGTCATTACATTATACATTTGTTAAAACCCATAGAAAATAACTTCCAGTGAAGAAAACCTCAGGACAAGATGGCTTCACCAGAGAATTGTGCTAAACATTTAAAGAATTAACACCAATCCTTCTGAGACACTTTGAGACAATTGAATGGGACAGAACAACTCAAGCACATTGTATGAGGTCAGCATTACCCTGATACCAAAGTCAAAAACACTGCTAGAAAAGAGAACTACAGAACTACAATATTCCTGATGAATAACGTTGCAAAAATCCTCAACAAAACAATAGTAAACTGATTTCAACAACATATTAAAATAATTATACACCCTTACTGAGTGGATTTATTTCTGGAATGAAAGTATGGTTCAGCATACAAAAATCAATAAGTGGAATACACTGTATTAACAGAATGAAGGCCAAAAACACTGTAATCTCAATGCAGAAAAAAATTGATAAAATTCAACAAACTTTCATGATAGAAAACACTCAGAAATCTAGGAAAAGAGGGAAACTTCCTCAAAATAATGGTGACTATTCATGAAAAGCACACAACTAACATTGTGTCTTCAAAAATTAATCATACACTTAATGTTACAACTCCACAACTCTACACCCTTGTATTCATCCAAGAGAACCCAAAAATATATGTCCATAAAAAGAATTATACATAAATGCTCATAGAAACTGTCTTGAAAATGACCAGAAACTGAAAGTAAGCTATATGGCCATTAACAGGAAAATCTATAAACTCTACTCAACATTTAAAACTGAATGAAATATATATATATATATATATATATATTTACATATATATATGTTTTACATATATATACAGTTTTATATATATATATATATTTACATATATATATGTTTTACATATATATACAGTTTTATATATATATATATATATATAAAACTATACATGGAGTTAGCAGATATCATGCTGAGAAAGTAAAAAAGTTGGCCACAGAAAGTTTTAATGTATTTTTCAAATTATGTGAAATTTTAGAATAATCTAATCTATTAAGAGAAAAATCAGAAGACTCTTCTGGAGGTGCTCACTGGAAGATGTATGGAGGAAGCTTTTGGGGATGATAAATAACTGCATAAATTTGTCAAAACCCATCTGTTTGTATACTGAATATATGTGCATTAGACTTTGTAAATTTTACCTCAAAACTGTTAAAATTTATCATTGTGTAATTAGTAGTTGTAGGTGTACTTCTTGCAGTTGTGTGAGTTACCTATTTTTAAAATAATTTATATATATTTTATCCTTGAAGTCATGAATATATAGAACATAACAAAAGTGCTCGGGCCTGGTGCACTGGGAAGACCCAGAGGGAACGGGTAGAGAGGGAGGTGGGAGGGGGGATCGGGATGGGGAATACATGTAAAACCATGGCTGATTCATGTCAATTTATGACAAAACCCACTACAATATTGTAAAGTAATTAGCCTCCAACTAATAAAAATAAATGGAAAAAAAGTTTTCTCATTATCGGGAAAGTGATATATATACATGGAAAGAGGGAAGACTAGACTATACTCAGAACTGTGAGATTAGAGTTGGAGAGATCAGTATGTACTCATATAATTACATATAATTGTGTATGTGTGTATATATATACATTGAGAATAGATGTGAATAAAACTTAGAAAAATATATAAATTTGTATTTCTTATCTATTTACTGAAAGAACATAGAAGCCATGACATACTATTAGCAATGAATATACTCAGCTACCAGATCTTAATTTTTTAAAAACCATGCTCCCAAAGTTACCAGGGCTACATAGAGATATGCCTGATACTATAGTTGAGAGAGGCAAAGTACAAAATGAGTTTGGAATTTGTTTCTGTTTCAGAAAGTAAGGAGTTGCTCAAATCTTAATAAGAGCCACCTTAAGGGGATTCCAGTACCCAAATCTGAAACAAAACATACCTCAAAATTAATTATGATTTTAAAAGTAATAACATGAATAGAATAAAAATTATACTCATATGTACACACATCACTGGATTAATGAATAAGTGAATAAATATATGAATTAGTGAGTGAATAAATGACTGATAAGAGGAAAAGTTTTTTTTTTCCATTTATTTTTATTAGTTGGAGGCTAATTACTTTACAATATTATAGTGGTTTTTGCCATACATTGACATGAATCAGCCATGGATTTACATGTATTCCCCATCCCGATCCCCCCTCCCACATCCCTCCCCACCTCATCCCTCTGGGTCTTCCCAGTGCACCAGGCCCGAGCACTTGTCTCATGCATCCAGCCTGGGCTGGTGATCTGTTTCACCCTTGATAATATACATGTTTTGATGCTGTTCTCTCAAAACATCCCACCCTCGCCTTCTCCCACAGAGTCCAAAAGTCTGTTCTGTACATCTGTGTCTCTTTTTCTGTTTTGCGTATAGGGTTATCATTACCATCTTTCTAAATTCCATGTATATGCATTAGTATACTGTATTGATCTTTATCTTTCTGGTTTACTTCACTCTGTATAATGGGCTCCAGTTTCATCCATCTCATTAGAACTGATTCAAATGAATTCTTTTTAATGGCTGAGTAATATTCCATGGTGTATATGTACCACAGCTTCCTTATCCATTCATCTGCGGATGGGCATCTAGGTTGCTTCCATGTCCTGGCTATAAACAGTGCTGCGATGAACATTGGGGTGCATGTGTCTCTTTCAGATCTGGCTTCCTCGGTGTGTATGCCCAGAAGTGGGATTGCTGGGTCATATGGCAGTTCTATTTCCAGTTTTTAAAGAAATCTCCACACTGTTCTCCATAGCGGCTGTACTAGTTTGCATTCCCACCAACAGTGTAAGAGGGTTCCCTTTTCTCCACACCCTCTCCAGCATTTATTGCTTGTAGACTTTTGGATAGCAGCCATCCTGACTGGCATGTAATGGTACCTCATTGTGGTTTTGATTTGCATTTCTCTGATAATGAGTGATGTTGAGCATCTTTTCATGTGTTTGTTAGCCATCTGTATGTCTTCTTTGGAGAAATGTCTGTTTAGTTCTTTGGCCCATTTTTTCATTGGGTCATTTATCAATTCTAAATATAGGGGGGGAAATGAAGTTGGAAAATCCTTAAGGAATGCTAAACGTCATAGGTAAAAGGATGATGAGCAGGGAGATATTTATTTAGCCTTACACTAGCACCAAATAAATTTTTTATTAATTATAAAAATGAAATAGTAAATTTTCAGGTGAAAATCCCAGCAGACATCACATTAACCATATGTTCAAAGCTACCATTATCAAATTTGGGGACAAACCGTTCTCATGTGTATCTTATAAATGATGTTCTCAAAAAGCTAAAACATCCCATTTGTGGTATTCTTGCAAAAAGTGCACAGCCTAGCCTAATCATGAGATATTTGACAAACTCTGAGCATATTCTACAAAATAACTACCCTTTCCAAAATGTCAAGGTCAAGAAACACAAAGAAAGATTGAGCAAATGTTCCAGATTAAAACAGACTAAAGAAGTATGGCAATAAATGCAATGTGTGATCCTAAATCAAACTTAAGACTGAGAAAAATAAATGGCTCTTAAAGTACAATATTGACAAAATTTAAATATGGGTTCTAGGCTAGATAATATTAACAGTAAGCTATTAAATAGAGACTCCAAATAAAGGCCCTAAATTTTAGTGTCCATCAATTTCCATGGACTATATACTCCTATCATGGCTTATTTCAAACAGTTTAACAAAGGGATTGAAAAACTCCTAAAAATGTAACAATCATCCAGCTGCATCACATCATTAGAATACTATTTTATCAATTTAAAGTTTATTCAATACAGGCTTACCTCAAGAAACAACAATACAGGCTTACCTCAAGAAACAAGAAAAAGTCAAACAAATAACCTAACTCTACACTTAAAGCAACTAGAGAAGGAAGAAATGAAGAACCCCAGGGTTAGTAGAAGGAAAGAAATCTTAAAAATTGGGGCAGAAATAAATGCAAAAGAAACAAAAGAGACCATAGCAAAAATCAACAAACCTAAAAGCTGGTTTTTTGAAAAGATAAACAAAATTGACAAACCATTAGCCAGACTCATCAAGAAACAAAGGGAGAAGAACCAAATCAACAAAATTAGAAATGAAAATGGAGAGATCACAACAGACAACACTGAAATACAAAGGGTCATAAGAGACTACTACCAGCAGCTCTATGCCAATAAAATGGACAACTTGGAAGAAATGGACAAATTCTTAGAAAAGTATAACTTTCCAAAACTGAACCAGGAAGAAATAGAAGATCTTAACAGACCCATCACAAGCAAGGAAATCAAAACTGTAATCAGAAATCTTCCAGCAAACAAAAGCCCAGGACCAGATGGCTTCACAGCTGAATTCTACCAAAAATTTAGAGAACAGTTAACACCTTTCTTACTCAAACTCTTCCAGAAAATTGCAGAAGAAAGTAAACTTCCAAACTCATTCTATGAGGCCACCATCACCCTAATTCCAAAACCAGACAAAGATGCCACAAAAAAGGAAAACTACAGGCCAATATCACTGATGAACATTGATGCAAAAATCCTTAACAAAATTCTAGCAAACAGAATCCAACAACATATTAAAAAGATCATGCATCATGACCAAGTGGGCTTTATCACAGGAATGCAAGGATTCTTTAATATCCTCAAACCAATCAATGTAATATACCATATTAACAAATTGAAAGTTAAAAACCATATTATTATCTCAATAGATGCAGAAAAAGCCTTTGACAAAATTCAACATCCATTTATGATTAAAACTCTCCAGAAAGCAGGAATAGAAGGAACATACCTCAACATAATAAAAGCTATATATGACAAACCCACAGCAAGCATCACCCTCAATGGTGAAAGATTGAAAGCATTTCCCCTGAAATCATGAACAAGACAAGGGTGCCCACTCTCACCTCTACTATTCAACATAGTTTTGGAAGTTTTGGCCACAGCAATCAGAGCAGAAAAAGAAGTAAAAGGAATCCAGATAGGAAAAGAGGAAGTGAAACTCTCGCTGTTTGCAGATAACATGATCCTCTACATAGAAAACCCTAAAGACTCTACCAGAAAATTACTAGAGCTAATCAATGAATATAGTAAAGTTGCAGGATATAAAATTAACACACAGAAATCCCTTGCATTCCTATACACTAACAATGAGAAAACAGAAAGAGAAATTAAGGAAACAATTCAATTCACCATTGCAATAAAAAAAAAAATACTCAGGAATAAATCTACCTAAAGAAACAAAAGACCTATATATAGAAAACTATAAAACACTGATGAAAGGAATCAAAGAGGACACAAATAGATGGAGAAATATACCATGTTCATGGATTGGAAGAATCAGTATAGTGAAAATGAGTATACTACCCAAAGCAATCTATAGATTCAATGCAATCCCTATCAAGCTACCAACAGTACTTTTCAGAGAACTAGAAAAAATAATTTCACAATTTGTATGGAATTACAAAAAAAAAAAAAAAAAAAAAACAAAAAAACCCTCGAATAGCCAAAGCAATCTTGAGAAAGAAGAATGGAACTGGAGGAATCAACCTGTGTGACCATACTATTTTACACAGCTACAGTCAAGACAGTATGGTACTCACACAAAGACAAAAATATAGATCAACAGAAAAAAAAAAGAAAGAAAGAAAGCCCAGAGATAAATCCACGCACCTATGGACACCTTATGTTTGACAAAGGAGGCAAGAATATACAATAGAGAAAAGACAATCTCTTTAACAAGTGGTGCTGGGAAAAGTGGTCAACCACTTGTAAAAGAATGAAACTAGAACAATTTCTAACACCATATGTAAAAGTAAACTCAAAATGGATTAAAGATATAAATATAAGACAAGAAACTCTAAAACTTCTAGAGGAAAACATAGGCAAAACCCTCTCTGACATAAATCACAGTGGGATCATCTATGAACCACGTCCCAGAGTAATGGAAATAAAAGCAAAACTAAACAATGGGACCTAATTAAACTTAAAAGCTTTTGCACTACAAAGGAAACTATAAGCAAGGTGAAAAGACAGCCTTCGGAATTGGAGAAAATAATAGCAAATGAAGCAACTGACAAAGAATTAATCTCAAAAATATACAAGCAGCTCATGCAGCTCAATTCCAGAAAATTAAACGACCCAATCAAAAAATGAGCCAAAGAACTAAAAACACATTTCTCCAAAGAAGACATACAGGTGGCTAACAAACACATGAAAAGATGTTCAACATCACTCATTATCAGAGAAATGCAAATCAAAGCCTCAATGAGGTACCATCTCATGCTGGTCAGAATGGCTGCTATCAAAAAATCTACAAACAATAAATGGAGGAGAGGGTGTGGAAAAAAGGGAACCCTCTTATACTGCTGGTGGGAATGCAAACTAGTACAGCCACTATGGAGAACAGTGTGGAGATTCCTTAAAAAACTGGAAATAGAACTGCCATATAACCCAGCAATCTCACTGCTGGACTTACACATGAGGAAACCAGAACTGAAAGAGACTCATGTACTCCAATGTTCATTGCAGCACTGTTTACAATAGCTAGGACATGGAAGCAACCTAGATGTCCACTGGCAGACAAATGGATAAGAAAGTGTGGTACATATACACAATGGAATATTACTCAGCTATTAAAAAGAACACATTTGAATCAGTTCTAATGAGGTGGATGAAACTGGAGCCTTCCTGACTGAAATGAACTGAACTGATACAGAGTAAAGTAAGCAGAAAGAAAAACACCAATATAGTATATTAACACATATATATGGAATATAGAAAGATGGTAAAGATGACCCTATATGCGAGACAGCAAAATAGACACAGATGTAAAGAACAGACTTTTGGACTCTGTGGTAGAAGGCGAGGGTGAGATGATCTGAGAGAATAGCATTGAAACATGTATATTACCGTATGTGAAATAGATCACCAGTTCAGGTTTGATGCATGAGACAGGGTACTCAGAGCCGGTGCACTGGGATGACCCTGAGGGATGGGATGGCGAGGGAGGTGAGAGGGGAGTTCAGAATGGGGAATGCATGTACACCCATGGCTGATTCATTTGAATGTATGGCAAAAACCACTATAATATTGTAAATTATTTAGCCTCCAATTAAAATAAATAAATTATTATTTTTTTAAGACTTTGGAACTAAACAAAATGGAAATGACTGGAGGAACACAGTTTTGTGTATTAGGGAGGGAATCTCTTTATATGGTAGCTCTGATAAAAGTTAATGAGGAGATAGACGTTTTATATGTTTTCATGCATTTCAGATTTTTTTTCAATTTATGTATCGATTGTAAGCACATAAACAACATGGATTGAGAATAAATATGTTTATCACCTATCTCAGCCCCATGCTGAGAAAAGTAGATTTAATACACAGCTCCTGGCTTATTCCTTGATGTTTTTAATTTCAATTTAAATTGGGTCATCCATCCATGAAAATGTTACATTTCTCAGAATATGGTTAAATAGTTCAAGTTTCAGTTAGACTAATACTGTTTTTCAGCATTTCTTAATTCTGATTAGTATAGTAAACTTAATTGCATTACTACACCATCGGATGCTAGTTTATAGCTGAGTAGTCATTAGGTCAGAATAATGATGTTATCATGCACCGTCACCGGATATTTGCTCTTTATTTATAGTGAAAGGGAAATAGAGTAGACTTTAAAGCATCATTGTTGGATTGAAGAAACATTTAGCTTGAACTTTACTTATGTATGTTTTAGCTACTTTGCAAAATAAATTTTTTTCTTTTGTAATTATTGGTAGATGTTTCTTGCTTTAAAGTTTTCAATATATTTGCTTCAAAAAGAAAGAGTGGATAAATGAACTAACAAGAAATATAATCTAATACTTATAATGAGCCAGACTTAAGAGATAAGCATGAGCTCTCATTTTGAGGGGACAATATTGGTGAAACGGTGCAGTGTAGAACAAGTTCCTGCTAGTCATGAAAGAAGAAGTGAAGGAAAAAATCTATAATATGATTGGACACTGGGCACTGACTAGGGCAGCAGAGGTGGGCATCTTATTTTTCCTATGATATTTTGAAACATGACTGCTCTCCGGAATGTCTTTCTATATTAAATTCTTAAATCAGGATTCAGATAGTTGAGCCATGCCCTAGGGGCATTCAAAAATGCTGCAACCAACTATAACTATTCTAAGGAAGGAATCCTAGACTTTACAAAGAATGCCTCAAAAGCAATTTGAAGTACTCTGAGGAATGGGCAGTTTCTAATACTATATTTTTTGTCACTCATTGTGTCCTAAAAAATACATCTTTCTTTTGAGCATTATATTAAGATTGTTTAAGTTGGTATCTCTTTTGGAGTGGAATGTGAAGAAATCCTCAACCTTTGTCTGTGAGCATATCCACTGGCCATTTGAAACAAGTGTTATAATACTTTTTCACAGGTAAACTAACAGACAGAGGTTGTATAATTGATTTTATTTGTAGAATGTTTCCTTCATTGTGTCAATATATCATTACCTAATAAAGTGGTGGATATTCAATTCACAAATTTAATTATTCAAATCATATTATATTAAAATCCTGGATTAATGAAGTAAAAATATTTTCCCATTACTAAAGTGAGACTATGGGCTGAATAATTTCATAAGATTTCATAGTTGCTAACTGCAGTTTGCTAATAGGCTAAAGGCTATTTAGCCTATTAGCAAAGGCTAAAGCTCTATTGCTAAAGGCTAATAGAGTTTTGCCAACAGAATGCACTGGTCATAGAAAACACCCTCTTTCAACAACACAAGAGGACTTTACACATGGACAGCACCAGATGGTCAACACCAAAATCAGATTGATTATATTCTTTGCAGCCAAAGATGGAGAAGCTCTATACAGTTAGCAAAAACAAGACCGGGAGCTGACTGTGGCTCAGATCATGAACTCCTTATTGCCAAATACAGACTTAAATTGAAGGAAGTAGGGAAAACCACTAGACCATTCAGGTATGACCTAAATCAAATCCCTTATGATTATACAGTGGAAGTGCGAAATAGATTTAAGGGACTAGATCTGATAGACAAAGTGCCTGATGAACTATGGACAGAGGTTCGTGACACTGTACAGGAGACAGAGATCAAGACCATCCCCATGGAAAAGAAATGCAAAGAAGCAAAATGTCTGTCTGAAGAGGCCTTACAAATAGCTGTGAAAAGAAGAGGAGCAAAAAGCAAAGGAGAAAAGGAAAGCTATTCCCATTTGAATGCAGAGTTCCAAATAGGAAGGAGAGCTAAGAAAGCCTTCCTCAGCGATCAATGCAAAGAAATAGAGGAAAACAACAGAATGGGAAAGACTAGAGATCTGTTCAAGAAAGTTAGAGATACCAAGGGAACATTTCATGCAAAGATGGGTTTGATAAAGGACAGAAATGGTATGGACCTAACAGAAGCAGAAGATACTAAGAAGAGGTGGCAAGAATACACAGAAGAACTGTACAAAAAAGATCTTCATGAGCCAGATAATCACGATGGTGTGATCACTCACCTAGAGCCAGACATCCTGAAATGTGAAGTCAAGGGGGCCTTAGAAAGCATCACTGCAAACAAAGCTAGTGGAGGTGATGGAATTCCTGTTGAGCTATTTCAAATCCTGAAAGATGATGCTGTGAACGTACTTCACTCAATATGCCAGCAAATTTGGAAAACTCAGCAGTGGCCACAGGACTGGAAAAGGTCAGTTTTCATTCCAATCCCAAAGAAAGGCAATGTCAAAGAATGCTCAGACTACCGCACAATTTCACTCATCTCACATGCTGGTAAAGTAATGCTTAAAATTCTCCAAGCCAGGTTTCAGCAATACGTGAACCATGAACTTCCAGATGTTCAAGCTGGTTTTAGAAAAGGCAGAGGAACCAGAGATCAAATTGCCAACATCTGCTGGATCATGGAAAAAGCCAGAGAGTTCCAGAAAACCATCTATTTCTATTTTATTGACTATGCCAAAGCCTTTGACTGTGTGGATCACAATAAACTGTGGAAAATTCTGAAAGAAATGGGAATACCAGACCACCTGACCCACCTTTTGAGAAACCTGTATGCAGGTCAGGAAGCAACAGGTAGAACTGGACATGGAACAACAGACTGGTTCCAAATAGGAAAAGGAGTACATCAAGGCTGTATATTGACACCCTGCTTATTTAACTTATATGCAGAGTACATCATGAGAAACCCTGGGCTGGAGGAAGCACAATCTGGAATCAAGATTGCTGGGAGAAATATCAATAACCTCAGATATGCAGATGACACCACCCTTATGGCAGAGAGTGAAGAGGAACTAAAGAGCCTCTTGATGAAAATGAAGGAGAGTGAAAAAGTTCATTTAAAGCTCAACATTCAGAAAACGAAGATCACGGCATCTGGTCCCATCACTTCATGGGAAATAGATGGGGAAACAGTAGAAACAGTGTCAGACTTTATTTTTTTGGACTCCAAAATCACTGCAGATGGTGACTGCAGCCATGAAATTAAAAGACGCTTAGTCCTTGGAAGGAAAGTTATGACCGACCTAGACAGCATATTTAAAAGCAGAGACATTACTTTGCCAACAAAGGTCCATCTAGTCAACGCTATGGTTTATCCAGTAGTCATGTATGGATGTGAGATTTGGACTGTGAAGAAGGCTGAGCACCAAAGAATTGATGCTTTTGAACCGTGGTGTTGGAGAAGACTCTTGAGAGTCCCTTGGACTGCTAGGAGATCCAACCAGTCGATCCTAAAGGCGATCAGTCCTGGGTGTTCATTGGAAGGACTGGTGCTGAAGCTGAAACTCCAATACTTTGGCCACCTCATGTGAAGAGTCGACTCATTGGAAAAGACCCTGATGCTGGGAGGGATTGGGGTCAGGAGGAGAAGGGGACGACAGAGTATGAGATGGCTGGGTGGCATCACCGACTTGATGGACATGAGTTTGAGTAAACTCTTGGAGTTGGTGATGGTCAGTGAGTCCTGGTGTGCTGCAATTCATGGGGTCACAAAGAGTCAGACATGACTGAGTGATGGAAGTGAACTGAACTGAACTGCAGTTTGAACTGTCTCAAGTATTTTGATATTTAGTGTTGTGTGCTTTTCAATAATTGAAAAATTGAGTTTTTCCTCTTTAAGTGTTCAATACTTTTGAAATTTTTTCTTATGTGTCATGTCAGTGTTAGTCTCTCAGTCGTATCCGACTGTTTGTATCCCCATGGACTGTAGTCCATCAGGCTCCTCTGTCCATGGAATTCTCCAGGCAAGAATACTGGAGTGGGTTACCATTTCCTTTTCCAGGGGATCTTCCCAACCCAAGAATAAAACCTGGGTCTCCTGCATTTTAGGCAGATTCTTTACTGTCTGAGCCACCAGGGAAGCCCTGTGTAGTGTAAACAAGTACAGTTATGTTTTACCACCATCATTGTTTGAAATAGCCTTAATTTTCCAGTGGATTTTCATATGATTTTTGACATATTTTGAATTCCCATGTTGTTGTTGGATCTGCTTCTAGGTTATTTTTACTTTATCCTTTTGACAAAGTGTTACAACCACTGTGCTAATGACACATGGTTTTAATTACTGTGGATTTATAATAATATTAATATTAGGATAGTCTTTGTCCTTATTCATCAACAAATTATGGTAAAATAAATATTACGTTTATGCAATTTAGAATTTGTTAGATAAGTTTTGTAAACCAGGGCTTCCCTGGTGGCTCAGACAGTAAAGAATCTGCCTGCAATGCAGGAGACCTGGGTTTGATCCCTAGGTCAGGAAGATCCCTTGGAGAAGGAAATGGCAACCCACTCCAGTATTCTTGCCTAGAGAATTCCATGGACAGAGGAGCCTGGCAGGCTACAGTCCATGGGGTCTCAAGGAGTTGGACATGACTGAGAGACTTACAATTTCTTTCACTTTCAGACAAGTTCCATAAACTTCTAGTTGAGTTTTTTTTTAATGAAATTACATTGAATTTAGAGATTAACTTGGAAATAATTGGTTTTCTTACATTGGTGGCACAATTAACATGACATAGCATTTTCATTTAATAAGCACCGTCACTTTCCATGTAAGTTCCATGATATGTGAGACTGATTTTTCATTTCTACGTCAGTAATAAATGCATAGAGATTTTCTAGAAATAAACACAATGGCAAAAATGTGACTTTTTAAGAGAATATACAGTTTCTTTTCTCAAATTAATGAGAATCAATTGCTGTACTCCTGGTTATTTGAACTTAGTTCTCCAATCCTTCTAAAACTTAGTGATAATGCTTATTGAAATAAGGCATAGTTTTCCTTAAATATCTGGAATTTTCCAAATTAAAATATATTTTATGATATCGATATTAATATTTTAACTTTAAAGTAGCCCACAGTTTTTGTACACAAATGTATGTGTGTACATACATATCCCCTTGCAATTGAACATTTAAGAACACTTATTACTAGGAAAATACAAGTTCTTGAAAAAAAAGGAAAGTAGGACTCTACTTTCAGAGAGAGTCCTTTGACATTAAAATGATTGTCTTTTATGATCTATACCATATTTTCTATAGATTTGTCACATAGATTGCATCATTGTAGTATTACCAACTTGAGACACCTGGAGATAATTCTACTTTCAACCATTGCAAAATAAAACAAACCATCCTTCAATTACACTACATCCTTTTTTGTAAGGGATGCTCATTAGTGTTTTTGAATTGCTTTTTGGATTCTTTTGATGTTTAGATTGCTATTATATTTATTATCTTTTTTCATCAATACAAATGATATGAGGCATTATTCCAAGTATACAAATAAAAAATTAGGAGCTTAAAGATTGAGTAATTAGCCCAAGGCAATACAGCTAATAAATGGAAGAGACTAGAAAACCCTGTTATATCTGACACCAAAATCAATATTATTAAGTACTTTTGTATACCATTCCAAGAATAATGAGAAAAAATAATATTAACAAATTTATGGTTATATGCTGATTATGAACTTACTGATTTGAGAGTCTATTTGAAGTTTAAATTGACATTTTTGTTTTTTGCATGAGCACATGTTCATTGACACTGAAAGACCTTGACAAAGCATGAGGCTCTCAGGGCCATCCATCACTATCCATGCATTTCTTAAGCTAATGTCCACATGTGTGGGAGAGAGCAACTGTCCCAGCAGACAAATAAAAACTTATTAAACCAGAAATATTTAAAACTAATTACCTCAATGTGAGTAATATTCTTGAGTGTCTTTGAATTAAGTGTGCTTTGGAGCATTTTGATTATTATGTTTTTCTATAGAGGAGGAAGACTTGAAAAAATTATATTTCATTATTTATGGAACATAGTGAGAGTAGGTAGACTTAAAGGTCATAAGTTCTCACACAAGAAGAATCCATCAATTTAATTCTAGAGTGAAGTAAGGATAGAATTATTCCTGAAGAACTAGAAGTAATTACCAAAACTAATTATATTGGTCTGGCCTGAGGTTAACAGCTGGCAAAGACTGACACTTGGCTGTTTATAAAAAGCAAGCGATTATATAAATGTTTGCTTGACCTCATTGTGAAAGGGTTTTATGAAAATCAAATTTAAGTTAACATGCACAAAGTTCTGAGTGAACACTTATGTGAAATTTTAGGATCAGGGTATCGGATGTGTTATGGATTGGTGGCAAGCAAAATCATACACTCACAGAGTAAAAGGTTAATTTTCTAATATAATTTTTTCAAGGTACAAGATCTTATCAGATGTGAAGTGGCAGCTTAGGGTAGAAGTGGATGCAGCAATTTTCAGCATAACTTATCTTGGTCCCCAGAGTCCTTAACAAAAGGAATACTGATGCTGGTGACGTGGATTGTGCAAGGTAAGATCAATTCTTGCTATCAAACTGCCCCTTTTGATTCAGGTCTTGAGTCACCAACAGAAATAATTTCCACCAACAAGTGAAACACTTCTATTTAAGGAAATTTGTATTAAACTGTGCTTTCTCTGTTCTTGGGTCAAATGCAGCATCAGAAAAGGAATACACTTTCCTAAAGGAAGAAAGTAGACTTTCCTTGAGCAATATTTCTAATCTCAGCCTTCTGGTGTTCAAAAGAAGTCCATTCCCCACTCTCCTGGCTGATTTAATGGTGTTTTATCTGGAGATTGTCTGAAAGACAAATGGATGACACATAGCACTGTTAGCTAAACGAATCAGAAAAATTAAACTTCTTTTTTAATTTCAAAAAGGCCTTATATTTTAAATTGATATCTATGCTTAGAAGTTTTGTTGTGTTCTAACATGAATGCTTTTTAGTCTAATTATTTGAGTGCCAGTTTTCTCTTTATCTACTAACTTCGATGGACCACATAGTTTCTGTGATAGATTTTGATGAAAAGTTCAAAGAATACGGGCACAGTGTTGTGAACTGGCTGCTTCTTACTGTAATGAAGACCTTAAAGAAAGAAAATTATGTAAGTTCAGCATTTTAAATTCCCAGTTCATGGTACCATTATCATTAGTCAAAAGATTTTAACTCAAAGACTTCAGATTAGCACAGGAAAAAATCATGTATAATGTCTATTTCTGTGCGTTATTGAATTACAATACAGATTGATTGCATAACCTCACCAGTTTCTTAAGTGAAAGATATAAGGATAAAAATACAACTCTGAAAAAGAAGATGGTGCTATTTGGAAGGATTTGGAGGTACTCTTAGTACCTTGCTTAGCCTCTCTTGCTGGTAGCATCATCATCTTTGCCCCATGTAAGATGAAACTGTTCCAGTCAAAATATATAATTTGATGTGAATATTCAACAATGATGTGTGCAAAAATCACCACAGTCAGTTTTAGAACATTTCCATCTCTTGAAAAATAAACCATTTATGAAATATCTAAAGTAATCAAACTCTTAGAAAAAAAATCAGACAAAATATTTAATTGTTAAAAATAAAACAAAAATACTAGAAAAAAATAAAGTCTATTTTGTTTGATATGAAAAAAAAAAAGAAAATAGACTGGTTTTTCTCTGAGGTAGAGGAAGGGGGAAAAGACAGTTGTTTCTTAATGCATATCAGTGGATATAGAGTTTCAGTCTTGCAAGATCAAAAAGCTTTAGAGATCTGTTGCACAACGTTATGCATATAGTTAGCACCACTGTACTGTACATTTAAAATGATTAAGATGGTAAATTTTTTATGTTTCTTAGCACAGTAAAAAAAAAAAAATGTACCTTTTAACTATTGGCCCTCTAATCACCCATCTCCCCAAGCCTCGAGCAACCACACCAGTGCACTTTCTGTGTATATTTAGGTTTGACTATTTCAGACATTTAGTATAGGAGGAATAATATAATGGGTGATATTTTGTAACTTCTTTCAGTTACCATAACATTTTGAAGGTTCATCTATGTGGTAGCCTGTATCAGTACTTCATTCCTTTTAATGATCAAGTAATATTTCATTGTCTAGATGAACCACACTTTGTTTATCCATTCATTAGTTTATGGATATTTGAGTTGTTTCCACTTTTTTCAGCAAGATAGATGACACTGCCATGAATGTTAATTTCTCTTGAATCTATGGTTAGGAGTGGAATTGCTGGATCATATCTAACTCCATATTTGACTGAGGAACCGTCAGATTTGTTACATTCTCACTTGCAGTAGATGATGGTTAATGGTTTTTTGACTGTTTGAGAAACCATCAGATTTGTTGCATTCTCACTTGTAGATGATGGTTACTGGTTTTTTGACTGTTTGAGAAACCATCAGATTTGTTACATTCTCACTTGTAGATGATGGTTACTGGTTTTTTGACTGTTTGAGAAACCATCAGATTTGTTACATTCTCACTTGTAGATGATGGTTACTGGTTTTTTGACTGTTTGAGAAACCATCAGATTTGTTACATTCTCACTTGTAGATGATGGTTACTGGTTTTTTGACTGTTTGAGAAACCATCAGATTTGTTACATTCTCACTTGTAGATGATGGTTACTGGTTTTTTGACTGTTTGAGAAACCATCAGATTTGTTACATTCTCACATGTAGGTGATGGTCACTGGTTTTTTGACTGTTTGAGAAACCATCAGATTTGTTACATTCTCACATGTAGATGATGGTTACTGGTTTTTCACATCCTAACCAACACATACTACTTTCCCCTTTTTGGATTACACCATCATAGTGGGTAGGAGGTGGTCTCACATTGTGTTTTCAATTTGCATTTCTCTGGCAACTAATTATGTTAAGCACCTTTCTATATATTTATTGGCCTTTTTTATATCCCCTGTGGATAAATATTCATTCAGACTGTTTGCAATTATTTATTTACTTATATATATTTATTTTAACATACTTTTATTGAATGCAAGATTCTGTAAAATGCTATAGTGCCTTAAAATTTTCGTTTCACACATGTTATTTCATGTAATCCCATAATAACCCCTTTTCCCCCTCTACCCTTATATTGCCCCTCCCCACCTTCCCTCTCTCCACTGGTAATAAGTAATTTGTTCTCTGTATTTGTGAGTCTGTTTCTTTTTGTTTTATTCACAAGTTTGTTGTATTTTTTAGATTCTACATATACGTGATATCATACAATTTTGTCTTTGTCTGCCTTATTTCACCCAGCATAATGTGCCCTAAGACCATCCGTGTTGCTGCAAGTAGCAAAATTTCATTCTTTTTATGGCTGAGTAGTCCATTGTCTATTTTGCTGAAGGATTAATCCTTTTATCATTATGAAACAATCTACCTTAATATTTTTAATGTCTATTTTATTTATTATTTGTATTACTACTACAATTCACTTTTGGGTGCTTTAATTACATGCGTGCTCAGTCTGGTCCAACTCTTTGCAACCCCATGGACTGTAACTTGCCAGGTTCCTCTGTCCATGGAATTTTCCACACAAGAATACTGGAGTGGGTTGCCATTTCCTCCTCCAGGGGGTCTTCCTGACCCAGGGATCGAACCAACATCTCTTGCATCTTCTGCATTGGCAGGCAGATTCTTTTCCCCTGTGCCACCTGCGAAGCAGCTTAGGTGTATATATATTAGGTATACACACACACATATATACATATATGTGTATATATACACAGCTTAGGTGTATATATACACATATATGTATATGTATATTATACATATCATACATATACATATATGTGTATATATGTATATGTATATTATACATATACATATATGTGTATATATTTATTACATATCATACATATACATATATGTATATTATGCACATTATACATATACATATTATACACATATGTATATATATTAGGTATATATGTATATGCATGTATATATATGTATATGTGTTAGGTATATATATATATATATATATATATATATATATGTATATATACACAGGTGGTGCTTATCACTTGCATATGCCCTGGTTGTTTTATATATGCACTTATATGGGCATATATCTATGTCTACATCTATCTAATTTACTATCTCAGCTGGCTGGATGGGGGAAGCTGGTGGAGGAAGTTTCAGAGACCCCCTCAGTCTAATATGTCTTACTCTTGAGGGAGACAAAAAAATTAATATGGGATTTATGCCAATGCCCAAGTATGTCTATTTAAATTATATATCTGGGAAGTAAAAAAATGCCCGATTAGGTGGGTCCTTGAACTTAGTGAATGTTCTAAGCCTGACTAGAACAGAGCCCCATTTATTACCTGGTCCTTATAAACTCCTTCTCCAACAGAGGTTGTATGATGATATATCAGGTCTCCAAGCATCAATGAAGACTCAGTCCTCATGTCCAGGAGTACTTGAATTATTTGAATGTTTTTCTTTTCCCAGTGCAAAATTACCTAAGAAAATGGACATAAGCCTTTTGGGGGATGGGCTAGGAGAATAATTCTGTATTCTCTTGTTACAGAAGCCTTTTTTTTTTTAATTTTTTAATTTTTTTTTTACAGAAGCCTTTATTTTGGCAACCAGATTCTACTTCAGACAAGAGTTTTCTGTTTTAAAAACTAGTTCTTCAGGAAGTAGGCAAAGGATCATGACCTTTAGTGGGTTATTATATGTTCATCTTTGTTGCCTCTAAGGATGTCACACGCCAGTAACTATCTCTATAAATCTGTGTATGTCAGGCCACCCTTGCTCTCACTCTGACTTTGTTGTTTATTCAAATAATTGCACCAACCTTACCTCTGATGTTTAAGCACCATCACATGGTCTCTCATCTTGGAAGCTTTCATCCTCATTGTTTCAGGTAGATCATTTCAGTAATAGAAAATCCTGGCATCAGCCTTGGCTGAAGAGGATAGCCACTACTGAGCTTCACAGTGATACGGTTGCCTGTCTTACTAGAGAATTCCTTGCTGCTTGGATCAACAGAGTATTATATGGGTTCCTCAAATAACAAGATTACCTGCTGATATTCCCATCTTTATATGGTACACCATTCTGGCATCTTCTCTTCGCAGAGACTTTTCATACCTTCTACCTCTCTCTATCATGGCAGTTCTGGCATTTCTAGTTCACTTCAAGTGACCCAAGGGAACTTCTCCTAACTTCTAAGAGCTATGTTAGCAGCAAATTAATACCTTTTCTAAGGTCCTCCATAGGGTGTTAAATCCTGTATTCTGGGAAATAAGCTTTCTTATTCAAGTTTATGTCCAGCACTCCTATACCCTTCATCCAGCACATTCAGGATACAGTTCAAGAAGTCCTCTTCTGGCTCTTTCTGGTATATATTTCCTAGACCATGCAGCCAAGCAGCTCCTTTAGGATATGGTCTTTCTTCTGCAAGAGGCCTAACATTTCTCTGGCAGCTCATAATATTAAAACTTAGCTCCAGTTTTTGGCCTAATGGCCAGCCTGAGCAGTAGAGATAAATTCTGAAGGGGGAAATCTGTTGTTTGCAAGGCAGAGGCTTCTATATAATTGTCAAGGAAAAGTGGGAGTGATAGGCTTTAGTAGGAAAAAGTGGGTCTCTTCTGCACACCCAAAGGATTCAGGGGAATATAGAGATTCAAGATTTTAAAGTGCATTAGTTTAGATTTCTCCCATACCATACTCAGGATCCAACACTTGTCAGTAAGGGGCTTGACTCTGGCTCAACAGGCTTGCTTGGGTTTGAAGTCAATATCTCAAGTTCTGCTATTCTTGGCCAAAGGCTCAGGTCTCAACTTGTTTTCTCCTCTTCCAGCAGGGAACAAAATACCTTTTTTTTTTTCTTCTGCTAATAAGGCCCTTTTAGCTTCACACTTATCCTCAATTCTGTTCATTACTCATAGCCTTTTATGTATCTCTTTCAAGAATTCCTTGCCCCACAGAAATAGCCTTTTAATTCCACTGTCCTTGTAACTATTATTTTGTCTATAACTAGCATATGCCTGATACATTACCCTAGTTAGGGCATGCACTCCTTTAGTACACCATTCTAGTTCACCACGAATGAAAGTAGTAAACATTGGCATGCTTCCTGGTGCCAGGTCCTATCATTGTTCCATCTTCCACCAGTGATGTTATCCTTGCTAGATGAGCAGCAAGAGACTCATTCCCAAATACCATCTTAGTATCTACTTTCTGGTAACAATCCAGGCACCGAATGTTGCAATTCAGGTGCCCTAGAAAGGAAGCTGTGAGATGGAGATTACCACTCAGGAATTGCTTTCACTGTCTGTGGAGCTTGGAAGCAGGGTGTATTTAGCAGAGGGAGAAAGTGGGCTGTGGTGCGGTCAAAAGAAAGGATGAAGTCAATCCCAAAAGGATCTCTGAGGGAAGAGCCTGCAGGGTAGTCCCAAACTGGGAAGGAAACACAGCCCTTTGTATTCTTGCCTTGACTAGTCTTTGGGCATGTGTTCAGACAGGGGAGCACTCCTCAGTTGAGGGTGATAATAAGGTGATGGACTCACCTGAAAGCTGTCAGCTACTAAAAGTTCCAAGAGTTGGGGAATAAGTGCTTCGGTATGGAAGATGAAGGATCTAGTGGCGTCATCTCATATGCACATTCAGATGTTGTTATACTTTTTGGCAATTTTTATTATTAAAGGCAATTGTATCTGTGTGCCCATGGCAGCTTTTGAGGTTGTAATACCTAATCACAGCTTTCAGTTCAGTCTCTCAGTTGTATCCAGCTCTTTGCGACCACATGGAGTGCAGCACACCAGGATTCCCTGTTCATCACCAACTCCCGGAGCTTGCTTAAACCCATGTACATTAAGGCGGTGATGCCATCCAACCACCTCATCCTGTGTTATCCCCTTCTCCTCCTGCCTTCAATATTTCCCAGCATCAGGGTCTTTTCCAATGTGTTAGTTCTTTGCATCAGGTGGCCAAAGTATTGGAGCTTCAGCATCAGTCCTTCCAATGAATATTCAGGGTTGATTTCCTTTAGGAAATTGAATTGACTGGTTTGCTCTCTTTGTGGTCCAGGGGACTCTCAAGAGTCTTTTCCAACACCACAGTTCAAAGGCATCAATTCTTTGGCGCTCAGCCTTCTTTATGGTCCAAATCTCATGTCCGTACATTACTACTGGAAAAAACATAGCTTTGACTATACAAACCTCTGTTGACAAAGTGATGCCTCTGCTTTTTAATACTGTCTAGGTTTGTCATATCTTTCCTTCCAAGGAGCAAGTGTCTTTTAACTTCATGGCTGCAGTCACCATCTGCAGTGATTTTGAAGCCCAAGAAAATAAAACCTGTCACTGTTGCTATTTTTTCCCCATCTTTTTGCCATATAGTTGATGGGACTGGATGTCATGATCTTAGGTTTTTGAATGTCGAGTTTTAAGCCAGTTTTTTCACTCCCCTTTTTCACTCTCATTGAGAGGCTCTTTAGTTCCTCTTTCTGCCATTAGAGTGGTATCATCTGCATATCTGTAGTTGTTGATACTTGTTGATACTTCTCCCAGCAATCTTGTTTCCAGGTTGTGATTCATCCATTTAGCTTGATGTACTCTGCATAAAAGTGAAATAAGTAGGGTGACGATATACAGCCTTGATGTACTCATTTCCCAATTTTGGACCAGTCTATGGTTCCATGTGTGGTTCTAACTGTTCCTTCTTTACCAGTATACAGTTTTCTCAGGATACAGGTAAGGTAGTCATTCCCATCTCTTTAAGAATTTTCCACAGTTTACTGTGATCCACATAGTCAAAGGCTTTAGCAAAGTCAATGAAGCAGAAGTAGATGTTTTTCTGGAACTCCCTTGCCTTCTCCATGATCCAACAAATGTTGGCAATTTGATCTCTGGTTCCTCTGGCTTTACCAAACCCAGCTTGTACATCTGGAAGTTCTCAGTTCACATACTGTTGAAACTTAGCTTGAAGAATTTTGTGCATAACCTTACTAGCATGTGAAATGAATGCAACTGTACAGTAGTTTGGACATTCTTTGGCCTTTCCCTTCTTTGAGATTGGAATGAAAACTGACCTTTTCCAGTCCTTTGGCCACTGCTCAAATAACAAGATTACCTAGTGATATTACTATCTTTATATAGTACACCACTCTAGCATGTTTTCTTTTCAGAGACTTTTCATGCCTTCTTCCTCTCTCTATCATGGCAATTTGGGCATTTCTAGTTCACTTCAAGTGGCCCAAGTGAACTTCTCCTAACTTCTAAGAATCATGTTAGCAGCAAATTAATACCTTTCCCAGGGTCCTCCACAGAGTGTTATATCCTGTTTTCTAGGAAATAAACCCTTTCTTATTTCCAGATTTTCTGACATATTGAGTGCAGCACTTTGACAGCATCATCTTTTAGTTTTTAAAATAGTTCAACTGAAATTCCATCACCTCCACTTTGTTTGTAGTAATGCTTCCTTAGGCCCACTTGACCTCACACTCCAGGATGTCTGGGTCTAGGTGAGTGATGACACCATCATGGTCATCTGGGTTATTAAGACCTTTTTGTATAGTTCTTCTGTGTATTCTTGCCGCCTCTTCTTAATATCTTCTGCTTCTGGTAGATCCTTATCGTTTGTGTCCTTTATGGTGCCCATCCTTGCATGAAATGTTCCCTTTGAATCTCCAATTTTCTTGAAAAGATCTCTAGTCTTTCCCATTCTATTGTTTTCCTCTATTTCTTTGCATCTCATATTGGCACTATGTTAATATTTTATAAATTTTCAGGCTGATTTATTATGAATATGCTATCTTTCCTCTTAGGTATGTATATGTATTTTTATTTCTTTATTCTTAAATAGCCAAGTTAATAAAGGTGTTTGTTCAAAATTACTGCCATATATCTTGCTTTAATACCTGGAGATTTTTTCTCTTCTTATTTAAATCATTTGCTGAAAATTTGTTTAGTTTTCTGTCAGTTTTATGTGGCAAATTTTCTTTGGTCTTGTGATACCTTAAACTATTTTAATTATGATCTCACTTTTCGATGATAATTTCACTGAGAATGACAAATTTCATATTCAAATATTCTAGCCTTTGAATCATAAAAATCATCCTTTATTTCATCTTGACAAGAGGTTTCTAATGCTATGTATGAGACCTATTCCTTCTCACTGAAAGATCGTCACAGATGTTTTTCGTCTTGGGTATTCTTCAGTTTTACTAAATTTTAGTAGAAAATTTGGTGTTTGTTTATTAATCTCTGCATGTCAGTCAATGGAATTTTCAATCTGGCATTGTTTATTGCTCCATTTAAATCTATAGATGTATTTCAGAACTATATTTTAAAAATATATCCAATATTTCTCAAAATTGTTTATAATTTTTATTTTTCTTTATCTGGAATTCCCATTATTTGGACTTTGGAATTTTCTACATCTTTCTTTCATATGTTTTTATCTTTCTTTTTATAATTTTAATTCTTTTCTCTTTCCTGTTGGGAGAGTTTCTCAATGTGGTTTTCAAGTTCACAAATGTTCTTTAGTTGTGTATATCCTACTATTTATCTCTGTTTTCTACTATAACACTTTCATATTAGTATTTCCTCTTTCTTCTTTTATTACTAGTATTTATTCTTGTCTTGTATTGCTAATATATTCTCTTATGTCTTTTACTACATTTATCGTGCTCATTTAGAAAGTTTAGTCCATCTATACCCATTTTGCAGTTTTTTTCAACATAATTTTACTCCCTTGGGTGTTTCATTGTTTGGATTGTGAACTAATATTTCTATGGGGTATATCAGCTACTGTTCTGATGAGTAGTATAGGTGAAATGCTTAAGAATCTACAGGTGCAGAGAATTCAAGAGGAACAGAAAGATGGAGAAGTCTGAGGCACCACAAAATTCCACTTAATCACTCCTTACACTGCCAAGAAATTCATCATATCTGAACTTCACCTCAATCCTTTAAGAAGTAACATTGGGAAGATGCTGTTTTCCTATAGGATGATGTGCTGAACACTTAGAGTAGAAAACTGTAGATTGGCATGAAAGTTACAGATACTCTAAAACATTACCATGAATTTCTGATTTATTTTACCAAGGTATTCAAATTTCCCTGGAAATATGATGGCCACAGATGCAGGATACGTAGCAAAGCCACTTTTGGCTTCCAGTAGACTTTTGAAGGAACACATGGTTTTCAGTGATACAAGTGTGCAAAATATCATCTCAGCACATCTGGTGAGTTGAATTATTACTTTCATATTGCCATTTTATATTCAGCATGTGGATCTCTATTCAGGGGACATTCGCATGAATAATACAGAATGTATGCAGATAATATTAATGCTAAGATATTCCAGTTTTGGGTGAAAATTGGCATCAACAAAGGAAAATCCTTAAATGGGAAAACAGAGTCTGTACTAACATGTCTCTGAACAATACTTTGCATTCAGAATGCCATTACCATTGAAAGGTCTGCACCCTTCAGTAGAGTTAAAATTTTAAGATGTTTCAGATATTCTTAAAGTAATAAGGTATTTTTAAATTGATCTTTAAGAGTTTATACTTAAAAATGGTAAATTGAATGCCATTATTGTTAGTAAAATACTTAAATTGCCTGATTCTCTTACTTATTTACTGAAAAAAAAAAATTAAAGTCTTTAAAAGCTGCCTTAATCGTCAGAAATCATGTTTCTCATGGGGAATAATGATCACTGATGGAAATGAAAATATTTGCTATTCAACATTAAAATATAAAGTGTGGTTCACTGCAAAAATAATCAGCTTCAAATGCATTTTTAGTATAGTAGGTATTATTTTGTATTTTGTTAGTTTCTTTGTTAGGTTTGTTTTTTTTTTTTTTGTAATGAATCTGTGAAAGCTTTAAATTGAAAGGCTTTAAAATGATAGTGTAGCAGAATTATCCAGTTTGTTCAACAAAGATTCTGGTCTCAAAGAAATTTGAGAGATTTCTCTTTTGTACATGTGGTGGGGGGTGCAGTGCAGAGGAAGCCAGCAATATATTCTTTGTAAGGTACTCAGTGGTCTCCAACTCTCATTTCTTGAAATGAATCTGATTCATAGAAATAACCCAAGTTCATGCAAAACTTTGCCTCCTGAAAATATTAGTGACAAAACTAGCATACTTCACTGATTTAGAGCTTATTTCCAAGGAGCTAAAAAAGTATTTTTTAACAAAGAAATTTTCTTTAGATGGAGTACAGAACTTTCAAAGATGAACTCTTTGAAGTACAGAACTTACTATATATATATATATATATGTATATATATATATACACACATATATATATATAAACATTGGTATATATTTAAATATATGTCTCATGTCGTTAAGATTATACTTTGTATAGAGTCAGAATAAAACAAAAAAGAGTTAAGGAAAAGTGTGAGCATATCATACATTTCACTGAAGATAAATCAGTTATTTTCAAAAATTTAAAATCGAAGCATTTAAATTACTTGACATTCAGAAAGAGGCTATTTATTTAAATAAAATAGAATTTCCTAAGTGACCCTTTTAAAAAATAGTCTTAACAACATTGATTATTTAGAAAACAGTACATTCCTACTACAGTTTTTTTTTAATAAAATACTGATTGCTTATACAAAAAAAATATGTTATTTATCTTTAATTACAAAAATATCTGATACTTCCAAGGCAATAAGGAATGCAACTCTTCAATGAACAAATTAAATAACTTTATATGGTAGAGATTGAGACCAGATGCCTTTTTATGATCTTAAATTATACAATTATGATCCTGTGTTGCTATATTTTGTGAGCAACAGACCTAAGGATTTCCTGAATTGAATGAATTTATTACCATATTAACATGGTAAAATCTCATTCTCAATTACATGTTGTTGACTGTATTATTCAGACTGCTTATACTGATGTTGGATAAGGTATTAAAGCATGTTTCAAAACAAGGAAAACTTAAAGGCAATCCCCCAAAATTGAAAATTCCTTGATTTTCCTTTGTTTAAGATTCAGAAATCATCTATCCTCTATTTTATCACTGTCTTTCACAAACCAAAATCCTACACAACAGTGTTGTGTTATACCCTACCCTAGAATTTATGATGTAAATGTTGTTTTCACTGTTCTTAATTTTGCTTTCATTTTCTTCATTTTTCTTTCTAATTCAGTGCATTGATTTTTCAAGTTCATTAGTTGTTTTAGCCCTCCTACTGTGTAGTACTGTAGGCCTTGAAGAATTGAAAGTGTTTTGCATAGCAATTGTTCTAAGGAATCACACCATAAGGCCAGTAAAAAAAAAAAATCAACTGCCAAATAAATGCAGAAAGTATTACTTTAATTTTGAATGACTTGCTGAAACTATATGCAGGTTAAAATTTTCTTACAATAAAAATTTCAGTAAGGCATTTTATTAGAATAGAGTATACAATAGAAGCAACATTTCTTAAAAAGTAAAGTTTGTAGCAAAATTAATCAGCTCTGAAACTTTTTTAAAAATACGCTAAGGAAACTTTATAACTTAGCTATTGTTAGTTAAGACCAATAGAAGTAACAAAGACATTAGATCATAAACAAGTTTTTTTTTCAAAATTTATGTTATCATCAATGCAAACTTCACTTTTGTATAAATCAACCTCATATCAAATTTAGTTCTGTCATTTAGATACACTTGTAGAAACAGAATAAACTGCTCTCTTGTGGCTTTCAAGTATGCCAAGACCCCACAAATATAGTGCCCTTTATACAACACTGAACTTACTACACAAACCCATGTTTCAGTTGATGAAATATATAAAAAAAAATTTAAGAACCAGTGTCCCCTTGAAACATTCATTAGAGTAATCACATTTCACCATATAAAAATAGATAAGCAGATAAATAAAAACATTGAGCTTATTCTGTTTAACCACAAACTAAATATATATGATAATAAATAGTAGTCTATTACAGAATAATTCTTGCTTTTGAACCCTGACAAAACATGAAGTGAAAGACAAAAGATAAATCTCAGCAATTTGAATAAATATTCACCTTTATAGTCAGATGGATTAATCATTTTTTAAACATGTTAACTTATTATCAAAGAAACACAATAGGGCATTTGACACAGAACTCCTCTTAATAATCAAATTGTTGAGTTTCTTTACTTTTTAAATGTTTTACTTTTTTGTAGAATACCAATAGCCTTGATAAAAAGATAGGGGAAAATAAGGTAAATAGGTAGCTTAAAAAAACCCATTGTCTATCACTACTTGGCTAAGTGACAAGAGGCAAGGTGTCTTCCAAGTGTCCTGGTTGGAGGTATTAACTTATTTTGTCACATTCAGAAAATTATAGGAAGAGTCTTCAGAGGATATCCCCCCAAGCAAGCCACAGTGTCCAGGAAAGGTTTTATATAATCAGAAAGTTGAGCATCCAGGATGAATTTAAAAGATTTGAGCTTTATACAGTTTGTTTTCACAAGAAACTGTGGAAAATTCTTCAAGAGATGGGAATACCAGACCACCTTACCTGCCTTCTGAGAAATCTGTATGCAGATCAAGAAGCAACAGTTAAAACTGTACATGGAACAAGAGACTGATTCCAAATTGTGAAAGGAGTATGTCAAGGCTGTATATTGTCACCCTGCTTATTTAACTTATATGCAGAGTTCAGTTCAGTTCAGTCGCTCAGTTGTGTCCGACTCTTTGCGATCCCATGAATTGCAACACGCCAGGCCTCCCTGTCCATCACCAACTCCCGGAGTTTACTCAAACTCATGTCTATAGAGTCGGTGATGCCATCCAGCCATCTCATCCTCTGTCGTCCCCTTCTCCTCCTGCCCCCCAATCCCTCCCAGCATCAGGGTCTTTTCCAATGAGTCAGTTCTTCCCATCAGGTGGCCAAAGTATTGGAGTTTCAGCTTCAACATCAGCCCTTCCAATGAACACCCAGGACTGATCTCCTTTAAGATGGACTGGTAGAATCTCCTTGCAGTCCAAGGGATGCTCAAGAGACTTCTCCAACACCATGGTTCAAAAGCATCAATTTTTTGGCGCTCAGCTTTCTTCACAGTCCAACTCTCACATCCATACATGACCACTGGAAAAACCATAGCCTTGACTAGATGGACCTTTATTGGCAAAGTAAAATCTCTGCTTTTTAATATGTTATCTAGGTTGGTCATAAGTTTCCTTCCAAGGAGTAAGCGTCTTTTAATTTCATGGGTGCAATCACCATCTGCAGTGATTTTGGAGCCCAAAACAATAAAGTCTGACACTGCTTCTACTGTTTCCCCATCTATTTCCCATGAAGTTATGAGACCAGATGCCATGATCTTAGTTTTCTGAATGTTGAGCTTTAAGCCAACTTTTTCACTCTCCTTTTTCACTTTCATCAAGAGGCTTTTTAGTTCCTCTTCACTCTCTGCCATAAGGGTGGTGTCATCTGCATATCTGAGGTTATTGATATTTCTCCCAGCAATCTTGATTCCAGATTATGCTTCCTCCAGCCCAGCATTTCTCATGATGTACTCTGCATATAAGTTAAATAAGCAAGGTGACAACATACAGCCTTGATGTACTCCTTTTCCTATTTGGAACCAGTCTGTTGTCCATGTCCAGTTCTAACTGTTGCTTCCTGACCTGCATACAGGTTTCTCAAGAGGTGGGTCAGGTGGTCTGGTATTCCCACCTCTTTAAGAATTTTCCACAGTTTATTGTGATCCACACAGTCAAAGGCTTTGGCATAGTCAATAAAGCAGAAATATATGTTTTCTGGAACTCTCTTGCTTTTTCAATGAGCCAGCGGATGTTGGCAATTTGATCTATGGTTCCTCTGCCTTTTCTAAAACCAGCTTGAGCATCTGGAAGTTCACAGTTCACGTATTGCTGGAGCCTGGCTTGGAGAATTTTGAGCATTACTTTACTAGCGTGTGAGATGAGTACAATTGTGTGGTAGTTTGAGCATTCTTTGGCATTGCCTTTCTTTGGGTTTGAATGAAACTGACACTTTCCAGTCCTGTGGCCACTGCTGAGTTTTCCAAATTTGCTGGCATATTGCGTGCATCACTTTCACAGCATCATCTTTCAGGATTTGAAATATCTCAACTGGAATTCCATCACCTCCACTAGCTTTGTTTGCAGTGATGCTTTCTAAGGCCCCCTTGACTTCACATTCCAGGATGTCTGGCTCTAGGTGAGTCATCACACCATCGTGATTGTCTGGGTCGTGAAGATCTTATTTGTACAGTTCTTCTGTGTATTCTTGTCAACTCTTCTTAATATCCTGTTTCTGTTTGGTCCATACCATTTCTGTCCTTTATCAAACCCATCTTTGCATGAAATGTTCCCTTGGTATCTCTAACTTTCTTGAACAGATCTCTAGTCTTTCCCATTCTGTTGTTTCCCTCTATTTCTTTGCATTGTTCGCTGAGGAAGGCTTTCTTATCTCTCCTTGCTATTCTTTGGAACTCTGCATTCAAATGGGAATATCTTTCCTTTTCTTCTTTGTTTTTCACTTCTCTTCTTTTCACAGCTATTTGTAAGGCCTCCTCAGACAACCATTTTGCCTTTTTGCATTTCTTTTCCATGGGGATGGTCTTGATCTCTGTCTCCTGTACAATGTCACGAACCTCCGTCCTTATGCAGAGTACATCATGTGAAATGCCGTGGTGGATGAAGCACAAACTAGGACCAAGACTGCCAAGAGAAATATCAATAACCTCAGATATGCAGATGACACCACCCTTATGGCAGAAAGTGCAGGACTAAAGAGCCTCTTGAGGAGAGTGAGAAAGCTGGCTTAAAACTCAGCATTCAGAAAACTAAGGTCATGGCATCTGGTTCCATCACTTCATGGCAAATAGATGGAGAAACAATGGAAACAGTGACAGACTTTATTTTTTTGGGCTCCAAAATCACTGCAGATGGTGACTGCAGCCATGAAATTAAAAGACACTTGCTCCTTGGAAGAAAAGCTATGACCAACCTATACAGCATATTAAAAAGCAGAAACATTACTTTGCCAACAGAGGTCTGTCTAGTCAAAGCTATGGTTTTTCCAGTGGTCATGTATGGATGTGAGAGTTGGAATATAAAGAAAGCTGAGAACCAAAGAATTGATGCTTTTGAACTGTGGTGTTGGAGTAGACTCTTGAGAGTCCCTTGGACTGCAAGGAGATCAAATGAGTCTATCCTAAAGGAAATCAGTCCTGAATATTCATTGGAAGGACTGATGCTGAAGCTGAAACTCCAATACTCTGGTCACCTGATGGGAAGAACTGACTCAGTGGAGAAGACCCTGATGCTGGGAAAGATTGAAGGCAGGAACAGAAGGGGGTGACATGATGAGATGGATGGATGGCCTCACCAACTCAGTGGACATGAGTCTGAGTAAGCTCCAGGAGTTGGTGATGGACAGGGAAGCCTGGCGTGCTGCCATCCATGGCGTCACAAAGAGTTGGACACAACTGAGTGAACTGAACTGAGCTTTATCTAGAGGCCATACCAATTCTAGGATTGCTACCTAGCAGAGAAGACACTTACAAAGTTTAAATTATAAAGTAAGTTGTCTGGCATAAATGAGATTTCAAGTTGACAGTGATTTTCCAAAATTGAAGCGTACTTGATATGCAGTATTTTATAATTTTCGTGTGTGCAGTATTGTGATTCACAATTTTTAGAGGTTATATTTCATTTATAAAATACCAGTCATGTTCCCTGTGTTATACAATATATCCTTGTATCTTATTCTATACATACATAGAAATTTGTATATATTAATGCCTACCCCTATACAGCCCTTAGCTCCTCCTTTTACTCAGTGGTAACCACTAGTTTGAAGAACAAAATTTTTAAAGTTTCAAAATTAGTCTTGTTTACAGACTCTTGGAGGGCACAAACAAATCCTTGTGTGCACCAGGAGCCAGGAGAAAGAGCAGTATCCCCACAAGAGACTGAACCAGACTTGCCTGTGAGTGTCCAGGAGTCTCTGGTGGAGGTGTGGTGGGTCAACAGTTTGGCCTCATGCCAAATAGGGAGTGAACACAGCCCAGATTATCAACAGAAAATTGAATGAAAGATTTACTGAACATGGCCTCGCCCATCAGAACAAGACCCAGTTTGCCCCACAGTCAGTCTCTCCCATCAGGAAGCTTCCATAAGCCTCTTATCCTTATCTGTCAGAGTGCAGACAGAATGAAAACCACAATCACAGAAAACTAACCAAACTGATCACATGGACCACAGCCTTGTCTCACTCAATGAAACTATGAGCCATGCCTTGTAGGGCCACCCAAGATGGATGGGTCATGGTGGAGACAAAATGTGGTCCGCTGGAGAAAGGAATGGCAAACCACTTCAGTTTTCTTGCTGTGAGAACCCCATGAACAGTATGAGAAGACAAAAAAGATAGGACACTGAACGGTGAACTCTCCAGGTCGGTAGGTGCCCGATATGCTACTGGAGAAGAGTGGAGAAATAACTCCAGAAAGAATGAAGAGATGGAGCCAAAGTGAAAACAATGCCCAGTTGTGGATGTGACTGGTGATGAAAGTAAAGTCCGATGCTATAAAGAACAATATTGCATAGGAACTTGGAAGGTCCATGAATCAAGGGAAATTTTAAGTGGTCAAACAGGATATGGCAAGAGTGAACATTGACATTTTAGAAATCAGGGAACTAAAATGGACAGGAATGGGCAAATTTAACTCAGATGACCATTATATCTACTACTGTGGGCAAGAATCCCTTAGAAGATACGGAGTAGCCCTCATAGTCAATGAAAGAGTCCAAAATGCAGTACTTGGGTGCAATCTCAAAAATGACAGAATGATCTCTGTTTGTTTCCAAGGCAAACCAATCAGTATCACAGTAATCTAAGTTTATGCCAAGTCTATCAGTGCCACAAAGATGATAAGGTTTGTTTTCAATAATTTATTATCCTTATAGCTTCAAGATATGAACTCCTGTCTGGTACATGCACTGAAAACTCCTAAAATTTAAGAATAAATTTACATGTTTACAAATAATGTCAACAATCATTGCAGGTAGGATACTAAACTCTATGGTAATTTGTGACAGCACATTAGGAAACTAATATAGATCTTGGTACTAAAAATGCAGTGCTGTAACAAGTATCTAAAGTGGCTTTGGAGCTGAGAGTGAGTAGAGGTTAGAAGAATGTTGAGGAGCACGTAGAAAAATTCTGATTGCCTTCAACAGACTATTAGTAGAAACCTGCACTTCAAGGACATCCCCCATGGAGGCTTACAAACTGTAAAAATGTGTATTTGGAGAGTGTTGTCGGAAAAGTTCTGAAGGAAGTGAGGAATTCATTACTATAAACTGAAGGAAAGAGGATCCTTGCTATACATGGAGCAGAAATCTTAGCAGAATTTGTCCTGAAGTTGTGTGGAAAGCAGAAATAGTTAAAACTGATTTGGGATATATAATGAGATTTCCAAGCAAAGTTTTAAAGGTGCAGCTGGTTTCTTTTCGGTGCTTCTAGTAAAATGCTAAAATAGATAAAGTGAGAAAACTATGAAACAAAATGGAAACATGTCTTGAAGTTTGGGGAATTCTCAGCCTGTCCTGACTGGAAGAAACACTAAAATTAGGAGACTGTCTATCAAGAAAGCTGGTTCTGAAAAGAAGGACAAAGGTGTGGTAGGACAACCTTTAGCTGTAATCATATCTTTAAAAGATCTTATAAAGTATTTTCACTAAAAAAGCACTTTTATGAGGTTCAGTATGTGACTCACAGAGTTGCCAATCAAGAAGAGAGTAATAAGAAAATATGAGGGTATTGAACACTCAGACATTCCAGAAAAAGCTAAAGTAGAGGTTGGCTTTTCCAGGAAAAATCAGTAACCAAGCCAGAGGATGGAGCTTTAGTTGCCAAGAACAGAGCTGAGAAATGCAGAGGATTATTCCTAGGCTTTGAAAACTGATGAGATTGGCCTGATTAAATTTTGAAATTGTTAGAACTGGATACAATGGCTTAATTATTTGGTTTTACAAGTCCACAGATGAAGGAAAATTGTGTCTCAGGTTGGAGTCCTGTATCTGATTGAGATAATTTAGATGACAAGATGTGGAACGTTTGAGTTGATAAAATTTCAGTAAAATGTTGGTCTTTAAATTGATGTTTTAATGGAGTAAGGCCTTTGGGGACCTTGGTATGGGATAAATATATTTTACATGTATCAGACATGAATCCTTGAGGGCCAGAGGGTGGAATGTGATACACTAACTATCCACCAGAATACTTAAAAAAATGACAATTTTTAAAAAATCATTTATGTTATTGAGATATAGTCATCATATAACATTTTGTAAGTTTAAGGAGCCTAATGTGTTAGTTTGATGTATTTATATATTGCAATATGCTTATCACCATAGGTTTAACTCATACTTTTATCAGATCATGTATCATTTCATTTTTTTTGTGGTGAAAACAATTATGATAGTCTTTTAGCAACTTTGAAGTTTATAATACAGTATTGCTAAAGGTAATCATTTTGCTGTTCATTAAATCTCTAGAACTTGCTAATCAACTAGCTACAGTCTCATGCCATTAAGTATCTTCCCAATTTCCCCACCATCCAGTCACTCAAAACAACCATTCTTCTCTCTGTTTTTAAAAGTTCAGCTTTTTAGATTTCATATATGTGATATCATCAACATCATATAGTATTTTTCTTTCTCTGTTGGACTTATCTCACTTAGCATAATGCCCTCAAGGTCAGTGTTAATATTCATTTCTCTGATGACCATTGACATTGAACACTTTATCATACATTTACTGACAATTTGAATATCCTTATTCCAGATGTACCTGTCCAAATCTCTTAACCATTTTTATATTAGGTTCTGTGCCTTTTTAAGGACTTCCCAGGTGGTGCAGTGGTAAAGAATTTGCCTGCCAATGCAGGAGATGTGAGTTCCATCCCTGGCTTGGGAAGATCCCCTGGAGGAGGAAATGGCAACCCACTCTAGTATTCTTGCCTGAAAAAATCACACGGGCAGAGGAGACTGGTGGGCCATACTCCATGAGGTCACAAAGAGCCAAACATGACTGAATAACTGAGCATGCACATATGTGTCTTTTAAATTGATTTCTAGGAACATTCATATATTTTAAGTAGAAGTTCTTTGTTGTTTGAGGGCACTAAAATATCTTTTTTTCCATTCTATCACTTTATCACAATGTTTTTCAGAAGAACAGCTATTCTTAATTTTAATGTAATCTGATTTCTTAATCCATTTGTGTCCTATATAGGAAACCTTTCTATGACCAAATAATGAGTACATCCTTACTCAGTTTTCTCCTAGAAAACCATCTTTCATATTTACCCTTTATATTTAGACTTGCAATTCATTTGACATCCAATTTTGTGAATGATGTGATGTAAGGGTCAAGTTTATTATATTTTCTACTTGGCTGTTCAATTCACGAGTGCCATTTATTTACAAGCAAGCAGAAAATACAAATAGCATTTTACCCACAATCTGCTTAAATATCTGTCTTGGCCTTTTCCTGATGTGGGGTTCCTTCCATGTATCAGTTGGCCATATGTATATCTTCTTTGGAAAGATGACTCTTCTGGTCCATTGTTTATTTTTAATGAGGCTGTTTATTTGTTTATGCTTCCTATTGGGTTGTATAAGTTCTTTACATGCTTTGGATATTAACCCTTTATCAGATATATAATTTGGAAATATTTTCTCATTCTTTGTAACTTTCCTTTTCATTTTGCTGATCTTTTCTTTTGCTGTAAAGAAACTTTGTGGTTTGATGCAGTCTCACTTATTTTGCTGTGATTCTTGTGCTTTTGATGCTACATCCAGAAAATGGTTGCCAAGACCAACCTCAAGGAGATTTTCCCTTATGTTTGCTTCTAAGAGTTTTATTGTTTCAGGTTTTATGTTTAAATCTTTAATCTGATTTGAGTTAATTTTTCAGTGGTATAAAATAAGGGTCCAGCTTCATTCATCTGCATGTGCTATCGATTTTCATAGTACCATTTGATGAAAGCATTATTTACCCAATGGTATTCTTGGCTCCATTGTCACATACTAGCTGACTGTATATGTCAGGGTTTATTTCTGAGCTCTTGTTCCTGTTCCATTGTTCTATGTGTCTATTTTTTATTTTATTGAGGTATAGTTGATTTACAATATTATGTCAGTTTCTGAATACAGCAAAGATATATATATATATATGTGTATATATATATATATATGTATATATATATATATATATCAGATTTTTTCCATTATATTATAGTTTATTACAAGATACTGAATGTAGTTACCAGTGCTATGCAGTAGGACCTTGTTGTTTATCTCTTTTATATATAGCAATTTGTACCTAGTAATTCCAAGCTCCTAATTTATTCCTCCCCTGCCTTTGGAAACCATAAGTACATTTTCTATACCCGTGAGTTGGTTTCCATTTGTAAATAAATTTACTTGTGTCATTTTTTAGATTCTACATATGTGATAGCATATGATATTTATCTTCCTCTGACTTTCTTCAATTAGTATGATAATCTATAGGCCCATGAATGTTGCTGCAAATGGCATTATTTCATTCTTTTTTATGACTGAGTAATATCCCGTTGTGTACATATACCACATCTTCTTTATCCATGCATCTGTCGGTGAAACCCTTAGGTCCATGTCTTTGGTATTGTGAGTAGTGCTGTTATGAATATTGGGGTGTACGTACCTTTTCAAATTATGGTTTTCTCTGGTTTTACTCCCAGTTCTCCATAGTAATGGCATCAATTTTCATTGTCAGCAACATTGTATGAGTGTCCCCCTTTCTCCACACCTTATACAGCATTTATTATTTGTAGACTTTTTGATAATGGCCATTCAGACCAATGTAAGGTGATACTACCATACTATTGCACTCATTTCACATACCAGTATATCAGTGCTCAAAATCCTTCAAACTAGGCTTCAGCAATATGAAAAACCAAGAACTTCCAGGTGTACAAGCTGGGTTTGGAAAAAGCAAGGGAATCAGATTGCATACATTTGTTGGATCATAGAGAAAGCAAGGGAATTCTGGGAAAACATTTGATCCTGCTTCATTGACTACACTAAAGCCTTTGACAGTGTGGATCACAACAAACTGTGAAAAATTCTTCCAGAGATGGGAATAGGCGTCCACCATACTTGCCTCCTGAGAAACCTGTATGCAGGTCAAGAAGCAACAGTTAGAGTTGGACATAGAGCAATGAACTGGTTCAAAATTGGGAAAGGAGTACATCAAGGCCAAATAGAGTCACCCTGCTTATTTACCTTCTATTCAGAGTACATCATACATAGAAGGTAAATAAGTGGGGTGACAATATACAGCCTTGGGCTGGATAAAGCTCAAGCTGGAATCCAGGTTGCCAGGAGAAATATCAGCAACCCTCAGATATGCATATGATACGACTGTCATGGCAGAAAGTGAAGAAGAACTTAAGAGCCTCTTGGTGAGGGTGAAAGAGGAGAGTGAAAAATCTGGCTTAACACTCAACATTCAAAAACTAAGATCATGGCATCCGGTCCCATCACTTCATGTCAAATAGAAGGGGAAAAAGTGTAAACAGTGACAGATTTTATTTTCTTGGGCTCTAAAATCACTATGGATGGTGACAGCATGAAATTAATTTCATGGTGACCATGAAATTAAAAGATGTTTGCTTCTTGGAAGGAAAGCTATGAGAAAACTAGACAGCATATTAAAAAGCAGCGATATTGCCAACAAAATTCTTTATAGTCAAAACTATAGTTTTTCCAGTAGTCATGTAGGAATCTGAGAGTTGGACCATAAAGAAGGCAGAGTCCTGTAGAACTGATTCTTTTGAACTGTGGTGCTGGAGAAGACTCATGAGAATTCCTTGGTCAGCAAGGACCAAGGACATTAAACCCGTCAATCCTAAAGGAAGTTCAGTTCAGTTCAATCGTTCAGTCATATCTGTGTCTTTGCAACCCCATGGACTGCAGCTTGCCAGGCTTCCCTGTCCATCACCAACTCTCAGAGCTTGCTCAAACTCATGTCCATCAAGTCAGTGATGCCATCCAACCATCTCATCCTAGGTCGTCCCCTTCTCTTCCTCCCTTCAGTCTTCCCCAGCATCAGGATCTTTTCCAGTGAGTCAGTTCTTTGCATCAGGTGGTCAAAGTATTCGAGTTTCAGCTTCAGCATCAGTCCTTCCAATGAATATTCAGCACTGATTTCCTTTAGGATGAACTGGTTAGATCTCCTTGCAATCCAAGGACTCTCAAGAGTCTTCTCTAATACCACAGTTCAAAAGCATCAATTCTTCAGTGCTCAGCTTTCTTTATGGTCCAATTCCCACATTCATACATGACTACTGGAAAAACCATAGCTTTGACTAGATGGACCTTTGTTGGCAAAGTAATGTCTCTGCTTTTTAATATGCTGTTTAATATGCTGTCTAGGTTGGTCATAGTTTTTCTTCCAAGAAGCAAGTGTGTTTTAATTTCATGGCTGCAGTCACCATCTGCAGTGATTTTAGAGCCCAAATAAATAGTCTGTCACTGTTCCTATTGTTTCTCCATCTATTTGCCAAGAAGTGATGGGACCAAATGCCATGATCTTAGTTTTCTGAATGTTGAGTATTAAGCCAACTTTGTCACTCTCTGCTTTCATTTTCATCAAGAGGCTCTTTAGTCCTTCACTTTCTGCCATAAGGGTGGTATCATCTGAGTATCTAAGGTTATTGATGTTTCTCCTGGCAATCTTGCTTCCAGCTTGTGCTTCATCCAGCCCGGTGTTTCACTTGATGTATTCTGCATATAAGTTAAATAAGGAGGGTGACAATATACAGCCTTGATGTACCCCTTTCCCAAATTGGAACCAGTCTGTCATTCCATGTCCAGTTCTAGCTGTTGCTTTGGAAATCATCCCTGAATATTCACTGGAAGGACTGATGCTGAAACTGAAGCTCCAATACTTTGGCCAGCTGATGCAAAGAGCCAACTCATTGAAAAAGACCCTGATGCTGGGAAAGACTGAAGGCAAAAGGAGGAATGGGCAACAGAGAATTAGATGTTTAGGTAGCATCACCAACTCAATGAACATAAATCTGAGCAAACTCCAGGAGATACTGAAGGACAGGGGAGCCTGGTGTGCTATAGTCCATTAGATGGTAAAGAGTCAGACAGGAGTTAGAGACTGAACAACAACCCTTAATATGTTTCATACATGTCACCTGTTTTTACTTATTCTAACAGCTTTATTCCTATCAAGGCTTTCTAAAGTGTCCGTCCCTTTGCCTGACTTCTTCCCTTCCCTTATTTCCTACCTGCGGTTAATTCCTACTACTTGTAATTGTTTTTGCCTATTATTTTTATAGTAAAGGTTTTTGTTCCCTTGTATCCTTTTTACCCTAATATCATATTTTAGTTTTCTCTGCTATTTTCCTTCATAGCACACTTTACCACTTAAATAATTATTTTTGTGAAATGAATTTTTCTTGCTGAAGTGCCATGAAAATAATGGTTATTTCTGCCCTGTTCATTGGTGTTAGTTTTCTGGATTTATACTGTATTTGATATATCATAGAAATCAATCAATAAATGTCAATTGAATGAAAATAATAATGGATCCCAAATGAATATATAAATGAATGCAAAGCAGTATCAGGACAAAACTATCATGGAAATTCAGACAGAAAGTCCACTTGAGACATCAACATGAAGAATCAATTCCAATGTATAGAAAGCAGGCTTAACAATAAGTTGGAAATGGGAATGGCATTAGAATAGGTAAGTCTGAGTTTGGAAATATTTTCTCAACCCCTAAGAGAGATCTGAAATACATTTTATAAGATACTTGGATCCCTAATGGGAAGAAGGAATGTAACTGAAAGCTAAATATAGGACAAAAAGAACATTCAAAGAAACTAACCATTAAAGGGTAAATAGTTTAAAAAGTATTCTAAAGAGAGTTTCTCAAATTCATGAACTTCCACACACTTGACTAATTATTGTGTCTTGCAGTCAAATATAATTGTGATATATCAAAGAGGAAAAACATAATATACAGGTACATATACTGCTAAAATTCTTCTAGTTCTAAATTTGCTAAGTCTTTGTTGTAATTTTCTACGATCACTAGTGGTGGTTCCACACCTCATTCATTATCATTAGCAAATGTAATTAGTGTGCTTTTTACTAGGGATTCTAGCTCATTAATAGAAATGTGCTGAACTCTTAATGACATGACAGACCATAAAGTCTATTTTGGAACAATTAGTGTCCATCAAATTTATGGTTTGACAAATAAAGAGTATTAACCAATTGAAACAATGAGGCATAATGATAACATTTGAGTTTCTCTTTCTGGAATTTCAAATAAAAATTGCCTGTTTGTGATCTCCTTAGTTATATTTTTAGTAAAAATTTGAAATAGTCAGGAAATGATAGGATATGTTAGTGTATATTTATTTCTTAACAAACTTGTAATTTACTCATCACCATAGACTTTGATGAAGAGAAAAACCTTAACACAATATAATACAATATATTATATAGTATAGTATATTTCTAATATATATAGAATATATATAGTAATATATATGTATGTATGTATGTGTATATATATATATATATATATATATATATATATATATATATATAAAATCTCCTTTGGACCAAAGGATCCAAAAACTGCCATTGCCAATAAAGAGAAGTATCAGAATTTACATATACAAGGTTTAATACTTTCATAGTAATGAATTATATTATATATACTGTTATATATTATAATATATAGAAGTATACATATTATATATATAATATATAAATATATATATATATATAGGCTTCCCTGCTGGCTCATCCAGTAAAGAATCTACCTGCAATGTAGGAGAAAAATGTATCTCCAAATATATATCTGTATTAGAAGCTGTTATATCTGCTATATATAGTGAATATGGCAATAATTTAAGAATGAGTAGCCCACAAAAGTTTCCAAGGTTATTATTTTCTTACAAGTCAGTAATTCAGACTGAAAACAGAAATTTAAATGTAATTCTATCTTGGGTTTTTGTCTATCTGTTCATCAGTAAGAATCCTTGAGAGGTCTTCTTAATGCAGAGCTGCAAAAGCAGAGAAACAACAGGTAAAACTTCACAAACATTAAAGAATAAGGAAATAGTAGCAGTTTGGCCTTTTTATGCCTGTTTTCCAATTATAATTTTACTGAAATTTACACACTTATTGTATAATCAAGCTTATTCTGGTAAATGTGTTTCAGGTGTTTCTTATTCTATGTAGACAAAATACTGGTGTTTATACTATAATATAAACCTACCTTTGTAAAGATATAAAATACTAAATGGCAAGAATTTTGGTTGAATCTTACAGTCCGTGTATTTGTAGGTATTTTGCTTAATATGGAAATTTGCTTGATTTCTATTTGCAGGTTAATATAAAAATAGTGTAAAAGTGTGTTTTCAGCAAATTTAAGAGAGATGTTACATAGTCCAAATTTAGGCAAGCAGTGAACTGCTTAGAGGAGAAACCATCAATGCTTCTTAATATCTTCACCTAATTAAAAAAAAAATGAGTGGATGGAACTATATGCTTTTTAAAGTTGAAAGCATTATAACTATGTTAATTTTACATTTTCCATCTGGATATTTTAGCTATGAAACATCTTTTATTGCTCACCATATGTAATCATTTATTTCCAAATTTTTCATTTGTCATTAGGGATATTTAAGTAGGAGGCACTCTGTTTTTACAATCATTTCTGATCTACTGGATTAAAACAGAGATAGGTACTATTACATATTATATTTTAGAATTCTCCTTGTCCAGTATCTCATTTTATTTGCAACAAATAATCCTATCTGTCTCTCTACCTCATTTGTTTCTTTCTCTCTATCCTTCTCTTTCCTCCTTCCTTTCTGTATATATGGGCATACCTCAGAGACATTGCAGGTTCAGTTCCAGACCACAGCAGTTAGCAAATACTGCAATAAAGCAAGTTGCACACATTTTTTTTTGTTTGCCAGTGCATATGAAAGCTATGTTTACACTCTACTGTAGCCTATTAAGTGTGCAATAGCATTTTATTTAAGAAATGTACATACCTTAATTAAAAAGTACTTTATTGCAAAAAGATGCTAACCATCATCTGACAGTGCAGGGTTGCCACAGGCCTCCAATTTGTAAACAACAACAAAAGTACAGTATCAGCAAACTGCAATAAAGAAAAGTACAATAAAGTGAGGTATGACTGTATATACAAACACACACACACACATGCTAGTTACTGTTGCACAACAACTTATCCCAAAATTTAGCACCTTGAAACAATTGATATTGATTATCTCACACACTTTTACTGGTTTAGCTAAGTGTTTCTGACTCTTGGTCTCTTTCAAGGTTGTAGTCAAGTTGTTGGCCAGGCTGTAGCTATCTCAGGGTTTGATTCCACTTCCAAGCTCACTTGTGTGGCTGCTGGAAGGTCTGAGCTCCTCACTGGCAGTTGACATGAGGCCTCCTTTCCTTGGCACATGGCCCCTCCATAGGGCTGCTCATAAATAGCAGCTTGTTTCTTTTCAGGCAAGTGATGAGAAATAGACGGATACTGCATGTGTGTGTAGGTGTGTGTGTGTGTATGTTTGTGTATGAGAAAGAGACAGAGGGAGCCTAAAATGGAGGTAGAACTGCATCTTAGGGATATTGGGATCCTGAAGATGTATTGTTTGGGGACTTCTGGACAGTGTCTCCTGACACTTCACTGGACAAGATGATGAGCCATCTGACCATTTTTCTGTCTTCCTGCTTCCTGGGGAATGTAGTCTTGCTGAAGCCAAGTTCAGCTAGAGAACAGGAAAAGATCCTAAGTCCCAAAAGTCTGTTAATATTTCATATTAGGAGTATTTCTTCAATTACCTCTGAAGGAGACAGCAAGATATAGTGACCCTAAGTAGGGCATAACCCTCAGTGGGCAATACCCCACACAATCATTGCCTTTTTAGGGATTCTGAGAGCTAAGGGAAGCCGCAGTGAGGTACTACAATGAGGTACCTTCTCTGTGTCTCTTTCTCAGTTCTAGAAAATGTGGTGTCCTTAGCTAACACGCTATCTGTCTGTGTACATGTGAGTGTGTATCTGTATGTGCATCCATGCATGTGTCAATGAGTGTATGTGTGTGTGTGTTTATGGTAGGCTTTGCAATTAGTGAATAGCTTATCAGAAACATTGAAATTTTTTTCTGAAGGGATTAATAAATCTATTAATAAAATCTAATTATCTACAATTCTATAATTATCTATAATTCCAAGGACTAGACACCTTGAAAATCCTCTCATAAATGGTGATGTTGGGGAAGGAAAAAAGAAATAGACTCTCAAACTCTTTCAATGTTTCTCACTTCTCACTAGTGAAGAAATAAGCAATCAACCTTTCCAAATATACAGAAAAAATAGTTATGATCAACTCATCTACATTCAAGTGTTTAAAACTCAATGATATCTGGATTATTAAAAAATAGCTGAGTAAATTATGTTGGCAACTAGATACACTGAGTGAAATTCATGACCCCCCCCCCCCAAAATGAGTTCAGTTTTAACTCCATTTAAAGCACTGAAAAATTTAAAGCTCATTGTTTATATTTGCTAGATAAAAAAATCTAAAAATTAAAAAAAAACAGATCCTAAGACATGGGTGGAATTTAAGTTCTTGTGAAATTCTGTCATTAACATATCATAGATAGAATGAATGTTCTTTTTTTATTGTGTTACCATAAATCAGTGTTATCATTTAGCTTCTACATTTTCATGCACTAAATTCCAAATATTCTTTTTTTTTTCATTTATTAGTTGGAGGCTAATTACTTTACAATATTGTAGTGGTTTTTGCCATACACTGACATGAATCAGCCATGGATTTACATGTGTTCCCCATCCTGATCCCCCCTCCCACCTCCCCAAATATTCTATAGTATTGTTTTAAACTTATTTTTCTAAGAACATAGAAGATTGGAAACCAAAATAAATTAACTGATATTGTAAACCACAAAGGAACCAGGTTGAACTGACGTATAAGAAAACAGACTTGTGGACACAGTGGGGGAAGGAGTTATGTTGGGTGCTTTTTTGATGATTAATTTTTAAAAATAAGGACAGACTTTGAAAAAAATTGTAAGCAAAAGGGAGAGAATAAAACAGAAATGAAATTCACAGTGAGGAGTATCATTCTCAATAAAGTCAGCAGTGACACTTGTGAAATTTGGGATTAAAATCAAGGTAGATTGGAAGTGGTCAAACAGGACATGGCAAGAGTGAACATTGACATTTTAGGAATCAGTGAACTAAAATGGGGTTAATGGCCACCTCCTCCAAGAGGGCTTATGTGATACCCAGGTCTATTGCACCCAGAGCCCCAGCCCTTGCATCAGTCCGCTGCTGACCCCTGCCTCCTCAGGAGACACTCAAACACAGTTCTTTCTCAGTCTCCGTGGGGTCTCTGGGTGCTGGTTTGCAGAAGGAATGTTTGAGCCCTCTGAGAGTCTCTGGCAGGTATGGGGTTTGATTCTAAAAGTGTTTCGCATCTCCAGCCATCTTGCTGGGGCTCCTCCTTTGCCCTTGGACATTGGGGTATTTCCTAAAAGTCACTCCAGCGCCACACATCTGCTGCTCCAGTGCCTACTGTCCTGCTGGGGCTTCTCTGTCCTTGGACGGAGAGATAAGAAAGCCTTCCTCAGTGACCAACGCAAAGAAATAGAGGGAAAACAATAGAATGGGAAAGACTAGAGATCGCTTCAAGAAAATTAGAGATACAAGGGAACATTTCACCCAAAGATGGGCACAATAAAGAACAGAAATGGTATCGACCTGACAGAAGCAGAAGATATTAAGAAGAGGTGGCAAGAATACACAGAAGAACTGTACCAAAAAGATCTTCATGACCCAGATGATCACAATGGTGTGATCACTCACCTAGAGCCAGACATCCTGGAATGCAAAGTCAAGTGGGCCCTAGGAAGCATCACTATGAACAAAGCTCATGGAGGTGATGGAATTCCAGTTGAGCTATTTAAAATCCTAAAAGATGGTGCTGTGAGTGTTGCACTCAATATGCCAGCAAATTTGAAAAACTCAGCAGTGGCCACAGGATTGGAAAAGGTCAGTTTTCATTTGAATCCCAAAGAAAGTTCAAATGCCAAAGAACGTTCAAACCTCTGCACAATTGCACTCATCTTACATGCTAGTAAAGTAATGCTCAAAATTATCCAAGCCAGGCTTCAACAGTATGTGACCCATGAAATTTGAGATGCTCAAGCTGAATTTAGAAAAGGCAGAGGAACCAGAGATCAAATTGCCAACATTCATTGGGTCATCAAAAAAACAAAAGAATTTCAGAAAAACTTCTACGTCTGTTTTATTGACTGTGCCAAAGCCTTTGACTGTGTTGATTGCAACAAACTGTGGAAAATTCTTCACAGATTCTCAAGGTGGAATACCAGACCACCTGACCTGCCTCCTGAGAAATCTGTATGCAGGTCAAGATGTAACAGTTAGAACTGGAAGTGGAACAGCAAACTAGTTCCAAATTGGGAAAGGAATACGTCAAGGCCGTATATTGTCACCCAGCTGTTTTAACTTATATGCATAGTATACCATGAGAAATTCTGGGCTGGATGAAGCACAAGCTGGAATCAAGATTGCTGGGAGAAATATCAATAACCTCAGATATGCAGATGATACCACCTTTATGGCAGAAAGCAAAGAAGAACTAAAGAGCCTCTTGATGAAAGTGAAAGAGGAGAGTAAAAATGTTGGCTTAAAACTCATCATTTAGAAAAGTAAGCTCATGACATCTGGTCACACCACTTCATGGCAAATAGATGGGGAAACAGTGGAAACAGTGACAGACTTTATTTTCTTAGGCTCCAAAGTCACTGCAGATGGTGACTGCAGCCATGAAATTAAAAGATGCATGCTCCTTGGAAGAAAAGTTATGACCAAACTAGACACAATATTAACAAGCAAAGGCATTACTTTGCCAACAAAGGTCCATCTAGTCAAAGTTATGGTTTTTCCAGTAGTCACTGATGTGGATGTGAGTATGGATGTGAGAGTTGGAAAGCTGAGCAAAGAAGGATTGATGCTTTTGAACTGTGGTATTGGAGAAGATTCTTGAAAGTCCCTTGGACAACAAAGAGATCCAACCAGTCCTCCCTAAAGGAAATCAGGCCTGAATATTCATTGGAAGGACTGATGCTGAAGCTGAAACTCCAATACTTTGGTTACCTGATGTGAAGAACTGACTCATTTGAAAAGATCCTGATGCCGGGAAAGATTGAAGGTGGGAGGAGAAGGAGGCAACAGAGGATGAGATGGTTGGTGGAATCACTGACTCAATGGACATGAACCTGAGTAATGTCCAGATGATGGACAGGGAAGCCTGGCGTGCTGCAGTCAATGTGATTGCAAAGAGTCGAACATGACTGAGGGACTGAACTGAACTGAACTGAACTAAAATGGACAGAAATGGGTAAATTTAATTCAGATGACCATTGTATCTACTACTGTGGGCAAGAATGCTTTAGAAGAAATGGAATCATCCTCATATTCAACAAAAGAGTCTGAAGTGTAGTACTTGGGTGAAATCTCAAAAATGACAGAAAGATCTCTGTTTGTTTCCAAGGCAAAAAATTAATATCAGAGTAATCCAAGTCTATGCCCCAACCACTAATGCTGAAGAAGCTGAAGCTGAATGGTTCTACGATGACTTAAAAGACCTTCTAGAGCTAACACCCCAAAAAGATGTCTTTTTCATCTTATGGACTGGAATGAATAAGTAGGAAGTCAAGAGATACCTGGAGTAACAGGCAAGTTTGGTCTTGAAGTACAAAAGGAAGCAGGGAAAAGGCTAATACAGGAGAACACACTGGTTATAGGAAACACTCTCTTCCAACAACACAAGAGACGACTCTACACCTGGACATCACCAGATGGTCAATACCGAAATCAGACCAATTATATTTTTGCATATGAAGATGGAGAAGCTCTATACAGTTGGCAGAAACAAGACTGGGAGCTGACTGTGGCTCAGATCATGAACTTATTGCAAAATTCAGACTTAAGTTGAAGAAAATAGAGAAAACCACTGGACCATTCAGGTATGACCTAAAACAAACCCCTTACAATTATACAGTGAAAGTAACAAATAGATTCAAGGGATTAGATCTGATAGACAGAGTGCCTGAAGATGTATGGACAGAGCTTCGTAACATTGTACAGCAGGTAGTGATCAAAAACATCCCCAAGAAGAAAAAATGCAAAAAGGCAAAATGGTTGCCTGCGGAGGCCCTACAAACAGCTATGAAAAGAAGAGAAGCAAAAGGCAAAGGAGAAAAGGAAAGATATAGCCATGTGAATGCAGAGTTCCAAAGAATAGCAAGGAGAGATAAGAAAGCCTTCCTCAGTGATCAGTGCAAAGAAACAGAGGAAAACAATAGAATGGGAAAGACTAGAGATCTCTTCAAGAAATTAGAGATACCAAGTGAATATTTCATGCAATGATGGGCACAATAGGGGGCAGAAATGGTATAGACCTAATAGAAGCAGAAGATATTAAGAAGAGGTGGCAAGAACACACAGAAGAACTATACAAAAAAGATCTTCATCACCCAGACAACCATGATGGTGTGATTACTCAACTAGAGCCAGACATCCTGAAGTATGAATTCAAGGTGCCTTAGAAAGCATAACAAGAACAAAGAAGTGGAGGTGATGGAATTCCAGCTGATTTATTTCAAATCCTCAAAGATGATTCTGTGAAAGTGTTGCACTCAATATGCTAGCAAATTTGGAAAACAGCAGTGGCCGCAGGACTGGAAAAGGTCAGTTATCATCGTAATCCCAAAGAAAGTCAATGCCAAAGAATGTTCAAATTACCACACATTTGCACTCACCTCACACCCTAGCAAAGGAACGCTAAAAATTCTCCAAGCTAGCCTTCAACAGTACATGAACTGAGAACTTTCAGATGTTCAAGTTGGATTTAGAAAAGGCAGTGGAACCAGAGATCAAATTGCCAATATCTCTTGGGTCATAGAAAGTTAGAGAATTCCAGATATACAACTACTTTTGCTTTACTGAACATGCTAAAGCCTTTGACTGTGTGGATCACAACAAACTGTGGAAAATTATTCAAGAGATGAGGATTCCAGGCCACCTGACCTGCCTCCTGAGAAATCTGTATTCAGGTCAAGAAGCAACAGTTAGAACTGGACATGGAGCAAAGGACTGGTTAAAAATCGGGAAAGGAGTACATCAAGGCTGTATATTGTCACTCTGCTTATTTAACTTATATACAGAGTACATCATGAGAAATGCCAGGCCTGAATGAAGCACAAGGTGGAATCAAGATTGATGGGAGAGGTATCAATAACCTCAGATATGTAGATGACACCACCCTTATGGCAGAAAGTGAAGAGGAACTAAAGAGCCTTTTGATGAAAGTGAAAGAGGAGAGTGAACAAGCTGGCAGAAAACTCAACATTCAAGAAACTAAGATCATGACATCCGGTCCCATCTCTTCATGGCAAATAGATGGGGAAGCAATGGAAACAGGGACAGACTTTATTTTCTTTCACTTCAAAATCACTGCAAAGGTGACTACAGCCATGAAATTTAAAGACACTTGCTCATTGGAAGAAAAGCTATGACAAACCTGGTGGTGGTTTAGTTGCTAAGTCATGTCTGACTCTTGCGACCCGATGGACTGTAGCCTACCAGGCTCCTTTGTCCATGGGATTTTCCAGGCAAGCATACTGGAGTGGGTTGCCATTTCCTTCTCCAGGGGATCTTCCCGACCCAGGCATTGAACCCAGGTCTCCCACATTGCAGGCAGATTCTTTTCTGACTGAGCTGTGAGGGACGCCCATGACAACTATACAGTGTATTAAAAAGCAGAGACATTACTTTGCCGACAAAGGTCCATGTAGTCAAAGCTATGGTTTGTCCAGTAGTCATGTATGAATGTGAGAGTTGGACCATGAAGAAAGCTCTGAAGAATTGATCCTTTTGAGCTGTGGTATTGGAGAAGACTCTTGAGAGTCCCTTGGACTGCAAGGAGATCCAACCAGTCCATCCTAAAGGAAATCAGTGCTGAATATTCATTGGAAGGACTGATGCTGAAGCTGAAACTCCAATACTTTGACCACCTGATGCAAAGAACTGACTCCTTAGAAAAGACCCTGATTCTGGGACAGGTTGAAGACAGGAAGAGAAGGGGATGTCAGAGGATGAGATGGTTGGATGGCATTACCAACTCCATGGACACGAGTCTGAGCAAGCTCCAGGATTTGGTGATAGACAGAGAATCCTGGTGTGCCACAGTCCATGGGGTCACAAAGATTTGGACATAGTTGAACAACTGAACTGAACTGAACTGATAAATAAAATCACCAAGTAAATAAAAGCACAAAATTTTCCACTTAGATTATTTTTTGAACAGCAGAAATGTATTGCTTCTCAGTCTGGAGGGTGTAAGTGTGAAGTCATGGTGTCAGCCTAGACATGTTCTCACTGAGAGCTCTAAGGCAAAATCCTTTCTTGACTCTTCAAGCTTCTGGTGTTTCCTGTCAATCTTTGGTGTTCCTAGACTCTTAGACGCATGATTCCAGTCACAAGGCCTTCTTCTCCCTCTTTGTTTCCATATCATCTTCTACTTGTGTATGCTTCTGTTCCTAACAGGTTCTCCTCTCTTATAAGGACCCTGCTTCCATGTAAGGTCACAGTCTAGGTATTGGGAGTTACAGCTCCAACATACCTTTTGGAGGGGGGAGACACCATTCAACTCATAACAATGGTTTTCTCTTTTTTTTTTTTGCTTCTATAAGCATTAAGATGATAAAAATACTTGTGTGTACATATTTGTGTATTCACATAGGTAAGTCTTTAAATAAGATTTCAAAGAGGGATAGTTGGGTCAAATAATATTTACCTTAATATGTATCATACTGTTAAATTGTCTTCCCAAAAGGATTAATTCATTTACTATCCCTCAACAGTACATCGGAGAGCCTGTTTCCCTACATCCTTATGAACACTATTATATGATCTTCTGTAGGGCAAAACATCTTAATAAGGAAGCAGGTAGAATAGTTTCCTCTTCTAGCCCTAAGGTAGCTTTGATTGTATCCTAAATCTTTCAAAATAAATTCTGCCAATTTCTTCCTGTAATCCCTTCCTCCAAAGGGGCAAAAAAGCCTATCCTTTGGGTCTCAGTGTGAGACAGACTCATCCCTTCTTTGCTCTCCTTTCAGTTTGTCATCTTGGCTACTGTCCCAACCCCAAACTCTTTATTTCCTTCCTCAACTATAAAACAAATAAAGAAAAATTAAAAGACAACAGCAACAACAACCCCCCTGGACACATTAGTGAATGTTTTTCTCAGGTCTTTAGGTTCCGTGATCTAAAATATGATTTATAAAGAGTTACATTTCTTTAACAAAAAAATCTTTAAAATGTTAATTACTGTCTTATATACTTCTAATAGTTTTGAATAATGGAGTTTAAAACTTGAAAACTTATCAGAGTATATGAAGTAATTGTAAAAAAAAAACTTGCATAATTTACAGTACTTGATTTCAAGACATACTTCCTTAAAAAACTGGAAATAGAACAGCCATATGACCCAGCAATGCCACGGCTAGGCATACACACCGAGGAAACCAGAAGTGAAAGAGACACATGTACCCCAGTGTTCATCACAGCACTGTTTAGAATAGCCAGGACATGGACGCAACCTAGATGCCCATCAGCAGACGAATGGATAAGGAAGCTGTGGTACATATACACCATGGAATATTACTCAGCCGTTAAAAATGCATTTAAATCAGTTCTAATGAGGTAGATGAAACTGGAGCCTATTATATAGAGTGAAGTAAGTCAGAAAGAAAAACACCAATTCAGTATACTAACACATATATACGGAATTTAGAAAGATGGTAATGATAACCCTATATGCGAGACAGCAAAAGAGACACAGATGTATAGAACAGTCTTTTAGACTCTGTGGGAGAAGGCGAGGGTGGGATGATTTGAGAGAATAGCATTGAAACATGTATATTATCATATGTGAAACAGATTGCCAGTCCGGGGTCAATGCATGAGACAGGGTGCTCAGGGCTGGTGCACTGGGATGACCCTGAGGGATGGGATGGGGAGGGAGGTGGGAGGGAGGGTCAGGATGGGGAACACATGTACACCCATGGCTGAGTCATGTCAATGTGTGGCAAAAACCACTACAATATTGTAATGTAATTAGCCTCCAATTAAAATAAATAAATAAAAAAAAGACAGTCTATAAACTTCTGCAATCAAAACAGTGTAATATTGACATAAGATTAGAACTATATCAGTGTAACAGAATAGAGAGCCCAGAAAAAAACTCACATGGGTGTGGTTACTTGATTTCTTGACAAAAGCACCAAAGCAATCCAGTAGTGAAGTAAATAGTGAAAGAAAGCTTGCTGGAACAGCTGGATATCAATATATTTAAAACATTCAACCTTGGCCCCTCCTAACATCATAAAATTAATTTCATGTGGATCACAGACCTAATTGTAAATGATAAAATTATAAATTTTTATGAGAAACCACATGTTAATTGACCACATATTATTTAATAATTACCATGATAGGTACTTTTAATTTACAACTGCCTGAGTGATAGTAGGTGAGAAATAGATCAACAGGAGCAAAAGCTCAGCTACTCTAGCCAGGGTCAACAGTTACTGGCTTTGTAGAAAATATATGGGGGTGTTTGCTTTTCAACCTGAAGGGGTTATATATTTCATTTTGGACCATGATACCTTTCCATATCAAAGGATTTTAAAAATTCCTTTAGATGGCACAGCACGTGAAAACTGCTTCTTTTTTTTTTTCTGGTGAACTAGAGAATGTAGCATGTGTACATGAGGCACCGACCTCTTAAAATAGAAATGAAAAAAAAATATATAGATCCACATAGAAAGAAACATATCAGGAACCTATCATATATTAATAGAGGGCTGGATAACATAGAGTTAGAATATCTGAGTAGAAGAGTCATCAACACAACACAGTTGAAAAAGACAAGAACGAAGTAATCAAGAGTGTATGATAAAAGAGACACAACTTATAGTCAAGGATCTTCAGTTGCTCCTTAATGAGGGGTAACAGTAAAGGTAAGGAACCCTTGGCTGGAAGGTATTTACTCTTGCTGTTCCTAAGTAAGGCAAGATTAAGCTACTTCTCTTTAATGGAGGTTTTATAGTCCAAAAATATCCTTTGTTGTCTATAAATCTCTTAGTCAAACATGCCATTCAAATGTCATCCAACATGAATAAGTGAACTGGATGATCCTCCTCTGACTTTTAATCAAGATTTTTATTCCTGGATAGAAGCACGGTAAATCATATCCCTCCCAAATTTGTTTCTTTAAAAAGTGGATTATTTCATATTCTACTTAACTTACATGACCATTCTACAAGAAGAATTTTTTTACCCACAATTTACAGGAAAAAAATGAATTTCAGAAAGTATTATGCACCTTCATCAAGAAAAGATATCCCATAAGTAGTAGAAATAGGAAGCAAATATAAAACTGAGTCATTTTAAATGGCATAGGTCTCTTCCCATACTAATTTTATCTAGATAGGCATAGTATCTGTGAATGTTCTCTTAAACTCCTCATGTTCACTTGCATGGGAACATATAAAACAAGTAACTACAATTAGAGTGGTGATGTTTTCAATACTCTTTCTATATGTTTTCAATACTCTTTCTATACCCAATCTCCTATCCCACCCCTCCTCTACCAAGCCTGATTCCATCCTTGCCATCTTCTGTAGTCTTACGTAGTCCTGCTGTGTCAACTAATCCCCTCCTTCCCAGCTCAGGGACCTTCCTCCAATCTCTTCCTAAAGATTACTAAGCATTTTTTGATTCTTCCTCCAGGCATTTGAAATGGCATAAACTCAAGTTGTGTTTTTTTTTTTTTTTTAATACCAGGCTTTTGATTGTCAAGTGCCTTTTATCTAAGCAGGTCCCTGTCTTAAAAATGAAAGTTCTGGCTTCCAAAATTATTTGTCCATGATCTAGGTTTGTAGTAAAGGATAAAAAAATGGAAATGTTTATGGAAATCTTACTTTTTAAAATTTTTATGACAACATGATTTTTTTCAGATTAACTAGGAGAGAAGCTCACATATCTGGAAAAGCTGGAAAAATTGGTAAAACTATTATTATTTTGAGTTTCTAGGTAGCTTTGTTGTTTGACTTAGGTATATAGGGAAGAAACCAACCAAATAACAACTTTCTCTTTATAAAAACAAAACTACAGTTTTTATCAGAAGATATAATAAAAATATATTGTATTTTATCATTGATAAATGAAAATACCCAGTTTCATTCAGTTTTCCATAACTAGTGATTTAGTTAAACTTCTTTTCAGTGACACAGTACATTGATCGAGGACTGTTATATATAACTCTCACTTGAGGTATCTTTAAACGTTCCCCTGCTTTTCATGTCTAGACAAGTGTTGCATGTAGGTGGGATCCATTTACATTTCTCCATTGGGGTTAGGGTTCAACTCTAGGGGTTAAGACAAACAATTATTATCAATGAAAATTACCAAGTCCAACTTCTGGGCAACCACATAATTTATTTTAGATGGGCCTTTGTGGAATTAAATGGCGGAAAAAAGTTTGGTCACGTTTATGCTTAAATCCAAATAATTAAACAATAACTGGACAACAAAATGCCATATCTTAAACCCATTAATATTTTTATAAACTTATTTCTATTAAAATTGATATTTTAAACTGATCATTTAAACAAAAATACTAAATTCTTTCAGATATTTTCTTTACAGAATCTTAAAACTTGGATACATTTCAAAATTTGCAGTTTGTGTCAAGTTTTTTATACCAGTATTACACCAAATTTTCTTTAATGCATAGTGATAACATATCTTTATTATTTAATACTAATTTTTGCTTACAATTATATCTTTGCCGGATGTGTGTTTTGATAGAATGCTATCAGATTTCAGAAAATGACTGATAAAGGTATCAAAGTAATAAATTTGTATTGTTCAGCTACTCTTACATTTAATTTCCAGTGTTCAACAGGTGTTTCCAAATACAAAACTCTCATGTTTTAGGGGTTTTTTTTGGTTTTGTTTTGTTTTTGATCTAGCATTCAATATCAACTTCGTCCCTTGATTAAGATTCTGAAACCAGTAAGTCAGAAGCTACATTTTTCCCCCCATATTAGCAAAGGGAAATTAGCAAATTCATGAAAATTTAGAGAACATGTTTAGTACATTGTTTTTGTTTTATACTAACACTTAAAAGATAAGTATGGCAAAAGATAAATAAATAAATAAAAGATAAGTATGGCAAACAGAAATGTTTATAACAGTATAGTTTTCATTCCAAAAATCATATTTGTGTCAGAGTGCTAAAGTACATTTGAGTTATCTAGTTTAATAAATATATTTATTTTCCTTCAGTCCATTAACTCAATGAAATTGATATTAATTATTATGTAGGAGTTTCAATTAACATTTTTTGGATTGTTATAAGAAAACCTTCAATACAGTGATCATAGCTCTGTGATGCCTGTTCCTTCATTCTGTTCATGATATTGTCCTGCATCTTATAAAAAAACTATTTTTGTCACTGAAAGGCAAATCACATTTCTTTAGAAAGACTGAGAAGCGACAATGGCAAGTAAGTTGAAAGAACTAAAAAAGCCCCATACAAAGAGCTACTCTGTTTCTGAAACATACTGGACTCTTTTGATTCAAAATGTAGGTACAGGCTTCACACCAGCACATGGTATGTTACCACTGTGGGAAAAATTTTAATTTATTCTGTGGATAAATTTTCAAGCTAGCCCATAGGTTAACATTTTGAAATCCATCAGACTCTTTCAGTTTTATAAAATTTTAGTTCAGCAGTGGTGCTTCTATCATTTAGCTGTTTTCTTACTATGCTGTAAAGCAAACTAACCCCAAACTCAGTGGATTATAACAATAAGCTTTTATGTCTCGCTCATGCAACTGAGGTTTTTCTGGGGGGTCATCTGATCTAGACTGGTCATGATTGAGCTTGACTCCAATCAAGGTAAAGTTAAGGCCTACTCCACATATCTCCTCTTGATCCAGAGACATAGGAACTAAAAGACAACATCCATAACGTGCAACAGTAAAACAAGGATGTGCTCACATTCCAAAGTCAGTGGGAGACACATAACACTAGCTAGTCTAAGAATTCTGAAATCTTGCTGAGCAAATGTTGCTCAATTTTTCTACCTGAATATTGAGAATGCTTTTGATTACACCCTCATAATATTTCCTGGGAGCGGTTCCTCAGTCCACTGTTCTCTATAGGCCTTAGCTCCAAGATTCCTCATCCACCATCATCTTTCCTGATCTGTCTTAAAGAGGACATTGAAAAATGTGCCCTTCTTGGCATAAAGATATTTTTTCAATCTGTTTCCTTCCAGTAGAAATTTAGATATTCAGCAGTCTTTAAAAAAATCTCTGAGAGTATGCCTCATTTGGATTTTCTATATATTAACTTGGCAACCTAATGAGTGAGCTATACTCACTATAATTTTGATTAAGAATCCTTCCCATTCCATGATTTCTAATAATGAGCATCATTTCTCATTTATGCAACTGTGACTTGTTTGGCATTTGGGTGGTGTCCTCTGAGTCTGGCTCCAGGACTCATTGGGGTGGGGTCTGCTACACATGTCCTTAAATTCTTCAGAGACCAGCAGAATATCTGGTCTGAGTCTTTTCATGGCAATGTCAGAAGATCAAGAAGACAAGACCAAATATAAAAGAACATTTCAATCCTCTCCTTTCGTCATGTCCGTTCACATTCCATTTGCCAAAGCATGACATACATCCAAGTCCACAAGGAGTTTGAGAGAAGCTAGATAAAGTTGGGGATCATGAAGGAAGCATTTACAAAAAAGTCACAATGCCCCAGTGTACTTGATTGATGCTTAATTATTTGTCTGAACAAACAGTTGAAAATTACTAAGATTCAATATTTGAAAAAGCTCCATGCAGAGTAAGAATTTGTCATGTGTTCATAGCAATTTATAATTTATAAAGAATCTACATATGTAACATGTCATTTGATCCTTATTACAATTTACTAAGGTAGATTGGACTGGTATCATTATACATAATTTTACAAATGATTAACTTAGGTACAAAATGGCCAGAATGTGGCAGCTAGGATTCAGATCTTCTCGGCCACTGCTTGTCTGCTATAGCACGCTGAATTTTCAGTAGCAATTTCCAAAAAAACAATTTCCTAGGCAAACAGCAATAATGGTAAAGAATGGGGAAGTTTCTACAGAAAAGCTTGTTTCTTCCTTCTTTAGTTTGCATCACCATGTGTGGTTGAATTTCCAACAGTTTTTTTTTTTTTTTCTTCTAGTTTTATTCCATAGCAGTAGATACAGTCCTGGAATTTTCACACTCTCTCTTAAGGTTATCATCACATCTTGATTTCTGGTTACTGGTTTGTGTAGGTAACTACCATTCCATTTTGGCTATATATGAATTAAAATTGTTTTCCTACTAGAATTCTTCCAGTAGATCTTTAAAATGTTTTCTACTTATTAATAGCTAGAATGCATAGGTGGACACATCCAACTTTCTGGCTGCTTAATCTGAATAAATTTAGGACAGGATAATATTGTTGAATAATGTTGGCAAAGATAAAAGACTTTGTTTCAGATGTTTCTTCTCAATTTTTTTTAAATAGAAAAGATGACAAGAAACAGCTAAAAAAGTACATTTTTTAATAGTTCAAACCAATATCCAACATCTACTAAAATAATTTGCTTCACAGAAAAGTATTTTAGCTTGTTCTTATTGTTTGGAAGGACACATTTTCACTGTTTCCTTGTCTTACACAGTTTATGGTTAGATTAGGAAACTCTTTAGAGTCATATTATTTGAACTTTTTGCCACTTTGCCACTAGTATCTTTTTCTACTAAGCACAAAGGAAAATAAAAGTTCATATTTTACTGTATTGAAATTTTTTGCTGCATATGCATTTCTTATATGCTTCATGTGATGCTGACATTTTCATAAAATTATGCATTCAAGAATAAAATTATTAAAGCAATTTCTTCAACTCACTTATTAACCAGCTAAATTCTGATGGATACATTCCTAAGAAATAGAGGAATTAGAACTAATGTATGTAAGTTGATAAAAATTCATGAGAGTTATGTATAGGCACATTTAAAGAGAAAACAAAGCTAAAGGTGAATGGAAGCCACATTCAGGTGATGAGTAATTTTACAAATGTGAATGTCATGAACAGTTTAGCAAGGTAAGCCCCAGGATATCAACACATGAACGCTGAGGAAATGTGTCCCATTTGCTTGCCACTCTTACTTGTAATGGATTTTTCTAAGTGCATCCTGAAGGCTTCCACTGAAGAACAAACTCAAGGAAACTTAAAAATTGTGGTTGCTTGAGCAAAATAAAAGAAAAAAATCCCATTGTAACTTCTGAAATGGAAGGTTAAATAAATTTAAAGTGAGATCACTGCTTTATGCCATTGGTCTGAACATGATTTGGGGGGATTGGAGATAAGTGAAGCCTAAGGCTGATTTAGATGAATGAATCTTTGGAAGCTGAGCCTGAAGAAGTCGAATGAAATACCTAAGCAATAAAACTATAAAACGGCGCTGTGAAGTTATTTTGTTTTCCCTCCAAACTATCAAAGACTGAGAGGAAAAAAAATCTACTCAAGATACAAGGGATACCAATATGCCTATACTGGAAGTACACGTAAATATATCATCTCAGCCTGCTGATCAGCTTACTTCCAAGTGTATGGGGCAGTAAGTTTTCAGAGCATTTTGAAGCTGCTATATGCTTTTTGGCTACAAATCTCAGCATTTTCCTTTTAATATACACTCTTCTATCATGCCATTTCAAGTATTTCTAGAAAAATTCTATTTCTTAGAATAAAAATCATCTGCATTAAAAAATATTCCCCTTTCAGAATGCATTCATTTCTTAGACATAGTAAGTCACACAAAAATCTTTCTCACATTGATGGCATCAAAATTCAGTGCTCAGAGAAATAAATATTGAATACCTACCATATACAAATCATTGTACTGATTATTGCAAGGAATATGAAAAATGAAGTATACCTAATAGCTATTAATTTACTATGTATCAGGATAAATATAATACAAAATGCATTATCTATAATATTTCAATTAAATCTAGCAACATCCCTAATGTCAGGCACTGTTATGCTTCTTTATTTTATAGTCAGAAACCTAAAGTCACATCTTTTTTAAGAGACTGAGTAAAAAGTAGAATCTAAGCCATCAAGGTCCAGAGTCAGCACTCTTAAATGATTTTAAGTTTTAGTTTACAACTAGTGAGGATGGTGGGTGAATAAGACAAAGACTCATAGCACAGGATGACTAGTCCCAACTACACGTGTATTACTCAACAAATCAGACTCCTGAATAAGGTCACGTTGGTATCAAATAGCCAGAATAAATTGGCCAAGTGCTGACATGCCAATTTACCAGGAAATTCAGCTTTCTAGGTTTCCATTTACAAAATTTCCGTTTACAAAAGGTTTCCATTTACAAATATTTCAAAGAATCAGCAGGTTTGCTTACACTTTCCCACACTCTTTCAGGCACCAGCTTCTACCTGCCAGAAGTGTGCCAATGTAAGGCTGCATTCTGCATCAACTAAACATTATTCTTCTATGTTCCAGTCATCTGTGCTCTGGCCTGAATATCAGTCTTGGACAGTTATAATTTCTGATCACAGTGTAGAAGTCCTGGCCACACACCAAGATGAAATTCTGAACAAGCTGCTGAGCCACACACCCTCTTATTGCTTTCACGTCCACCATTTGTCACTAGGGTGTATCTCCCCTGCTTTTTCAAAATGGAGGTGATTTGATAAGTTACAATAGAACACACTTAGTTATGCCTGGTCAGCAGGACTCCACAGAAAACCTGACAGGGCTTCAATTGATATAGTCCTTTAGTTTTAATATCATTTTGAATCTTCAAAAGGCATTTAGGCATTGTGTGTGTGTGTGTGTGTGTGTGTGTGTAATTCACATGACGTACAGAAGTATCTAGGTAGGAAACTGATGCAGCAAGATTTCCCTAGTTGGCCTCCACATCAAAGGTAGCTCACATACTGAGCCCCTTGTTTCATAGTTTATCTCTTCTTAAGAGTGACGGCTGCCTCTTTTCCCAATTGGGTTTTGAAGAGTATTACCTCAACTTCTCAGATATATTTAAATGTCTTCACTTATGATTTGTGGAGGAAGGGTTATGACCTTTATTCAGTGGTTTTAGTGGGATGTGCCCAGTGGCTGAGTGGTAAAGTATCCACTTGCCAATGCAGGAGATGAGGGTTCATTCCCTGGTTCTGAAAGATTCCCTGGAGAAGGAAATGGCAACCCACTCCAGTATTCTTGCCTGGAGAATTCCCTGGACAAAGGAGCCCGGCGGGCTACAGTCCATGGGCTCGCAAACAATCATACATGACTTAGCAACTAAAGAACAACAGCCCAGATCACAGTCTAGATAAGTTAACTAAGAATGTTTGAGGGTTGGAGCCAGGCATCAGTATTATTTTTTAATTGAAATTTAGTTTATTTGCACAGTTAATTGCAATAAAACTGTGTCTTATCCGCTGGCACAGTTTCCAGGGTATGGCAAAGTGATTCATATACATACACACACACACACACACACACACACATATATATATATATATACATACACATGTATATATATACTTTCATTCTTTTTAATATTTTTCCATTTCCATTTCTCTTTATGGTTTATTATAGGATATTGAATATAGTTCCTTGTGCTATGCGGGAGGACCTTGTTGTTTATCTATTTTAAGTATAATAGTCTGTATCTGCTAATCTCAAACTCCTACTAATATCCCTCCCCCACCCCTTTTCTTTTTCAGTAACCAAAAATTTGTGTTCTATGTCTGTGAGTCTCTTTCTATTTTGCAAATAAGTTCATTTGTATCTTTTTTCTTTTTCAGATTCCACATATAAGCAATATCATATGATATGATATTTGTCTTTGTCTGGCTTACTTCACTAAGTATGATATCTCTAAGACCAACCATGTTGCTGCAAATGGCATTATTTCATTCTGTTTTATGGCTGAGTAATATTCCATTGTATATATGTATCACATTTTCTTTATACATTCATCTGTTGATGATCCCTAGGTTGCTTCCATATCCTGGCTGTTATAAATAGCGCTGCTATGAACATTGGGACGCACGTATCTTTTGAATTAGAATTTTCTCCAGATATATGCCAAGGAGTGGGATTGCAGGAGCATATGGTAGCTCTATTTTTAGTTTTTTGAGGAACCTCCACACTGTTCTCCATAGTGGCTGCACCAATTTACATTCCAACCAACAGTGTGGGTGGCTTCCTTTTCCTCCACACCCTCTCCAGCATTTACTGTTTGCAGACTTTTTGATGATGGCCATTCTGACTGGTGTGAGCTGAAACCTCAGTGTAGTTTTAATTTGCAGTTCTGTAATAATTAGCCATGATGTGCATCTTTTCATGACAAGCATCAGTATTTTTAAAGATATACAGGGGATACCATTGTGTAGATAAGTTTGAAAACCACAATACTTAGCCGTATTTCCCCAGAAAAATTAGTCTATGCCAATGTAAATGTGTAGGTGCAAACGTTGATCATATTTACTTATGGCATAAGGATTAAAATTCATCTCTCTCTCTCTCTATCATCTATGTTATATGTAGGGTGGCATTTGATTTTAACTGTCAGCAGCGTGGGGCTTCCCTTGTGGCTCAGCTGGTAAAGAATCCACCTGCAGTGCGGGAGACCTGGGTTTGATCCCTGGGTTGGGAAGATCTCCTGGAGAAGGGAAAGGCTACCCACTCCAGTATTCTGGCCTGGAGAATTCCATGGATTATTTGGGTCACAAAGAGTTGGACACGACTGAATGACTTTCACTTTCATCAACAGTATAAAAACTTCAGGGTTTGTGAAAATACCCCGTTTAATTCATCAAGAACTAGAAGGATTCCAAGAAGGATATTTTACCCTATTTATGGACTCCTCAAAGACTTCCTGCAGAAGGAAAGAATTGAATACATATTTGAACATGGCTAGGATTTCCATCTTCAGTCACCTAGTACAGTTTATTGGGTATTGTTTGTTTTTTATTTATAGCTTAATATTTATTTTAACCCTTTATTTCAGATTTCAAAGGCTGAGAATTAGTGGAGGAGACCCTAACAAAACCTAATTACCATCCCATTTTTTTAGAGTGTTAAGGGCTCACTATTAGGCTAATGGATGCACACAGACATTTTCAGCAAGCCAGCATAAAGGACAGTCTCCGTTAGGTGTTCCTCTGGGAGCAAGTGGCTGCAACAAATCAGGGGCAGGAGTATTTCCTTCAAGAGAAGCAGTCATAACAAGAGCAAAATCAAAATAGCTCAGCTTCCTCTAGAAACAGCAAACAGAAAACCCACTAGATGTATGAAAAGATTCTACAGGTCAGATGTAAGAAACCTCATGGAATTTTCAGAGTAAATACTTCTTTCTAAAAGTGGAAGACCAGTGTTAGGCTCTCAGCATGGAGGTCATTGCTTCCTAATACTTAAGATGTACTCAATAAATATTTGTTGAAGTGAATAGGGTTTCTGATATAGATTTGCAGCAAGAGAGGAAAAGAGAGAGGAACAAAGGAAGGAATAGGGAGGGAAGCAGGGAGAGAGAAAATTTTAGACAATATTTCTTTTTCATTCATTTTCCTAGGCAGTTGGGTCAAGGTAGCAATTTTTATCTCTTGATCCCCAAGCTCTAGCCTATTGTCGGAAACATAAAAAAAAAAGTACTAAAAAATTCTTCTTGAATAAATTCCTAAATAAGAATCTATGAATTTCATGAAACTAGTACTCACTAACCCAAAGAAAAGAATACTTGTCGATCAAGAATGATAGCATGAATGTGAAAAGTTTAAGATATTTAAAAATATTGTGGAGGCAGTGGAGACCATTGTACACTATGGGGTCCTCAATTGTATTCTACTGGAAGTTCACCATCCAACCAAGCACCCACAGAGGATTTCATTTAAGTAAACAAATATGGTATGTATTAAAGTAATTTTTGGAAGTTTTTAAGGTATTCTTTATGGCTATATATGTACACAGATATGATCAATATTGGTAAATATTTTATGAACATGTGAAAGTGTGCTTAAAAACCTCCTGTGAATTCTACTGAAGCATGAATAAAATCAAACTTGGTATAGTACTTAAGTAAGAACTATGTATGTACTATTTCCTACCTGTGTCTCAGGTTGTATTTACTCTTTCTCTTTAATTAATCTTTTTATTGAATTGTAGTTGACTTATGCTTCAGTTAAAAGAAAATCGACCTACAAGAGCTTCCGAGGTGGCTCAGTGGTAAAGAATTCACCTACCGATGCAGTAGACGCAGGTGACAAGAGTTTGATCCCTGGGTCAGGAAGATCACCTAGAGGAGTAAATGGCAACCCACTCCAATATTCTTGCGGGGAAAATCCCACGGACAGAGGAGTCTGGTAGGCTACAGTCCATGGGGTCGCAAAGAGTCAGACACACCTGAGCAATTCAGCATGCACTTAATCAACCTACAACACAGTGTTAGTTCGAGATGCACAACATAGTGATTCAATATTTACAGGTTTTATTCTCTTGAATAAAGACTCTGAGACAGTTTAGTGTCCAATATGTTTATTAAGGAACAATATTGAGTTTATCACCTGTAGAAAGGAACAGAAAAAAAGCAAGATTAAACAGAGGGAGAAACAGAGCTCTGATACAAGCCTGACACTCAGCCAATCCCATGGGATCCTCCAGACACTATATCCAGTTTTCACAGTTGTCTTGCATTGAGCTGAAATGGTTTGGCCTTTGCACCCATGTCTTGATATAACATAAGAGATGGGACCACCTTGAGAAAGGGATGTGTTGAGTGGGGCAGCTCTCTACCTCTGAAGTGATCCCTGAAAGTGTTGAGAACCAAAGGCTTTCCTCCCCTGATTCCTTGCTTTCCCCAAACACTGCCTTTCCATCCAATTCTGCTAAGGGTCTAAGGGTCTGATTATGCTTTATTGCATTTATTGGGCTTCCTTGTGGCTCAGATGGTAAAGAATCTGCCTGCAATGCTAGAAACCTGGGTTCAATCCCTAGATCAGGAAGATCCCCTGGAGAAGGGAATGGCAACCCACTGCAGTATTCTTGCCTAGAGAATTCCATGGACAGAGGAGCCTGGCAGGCTACAGTCCATGGGAGTGCAAAGAGTAGGACATGACTTAGTGACGAACACTTTCACTTTCACCTATGTCTAACAGCATGCTTTATGTAGGTTTTTTGGTTTTTGGTTTTTTTGTTTTGTCTTCCCAGTTTGAAAATAAGCTACCTGAGGGCACTGACCTTGTCAATTTTGTCACCAAATTTTCCCCATTCCTCAGTGTAGGCACTTTTTACATTTTTATTGAATGAATTAATCTTTGGCTGACTTTGCTTATTACATTCATATTTTTAATGTCTTTTCTTACATTTTCTATACTTGATAGGTCAGATTTTATAAGGAGTATGATAAAGGCCACAGCCATAATGGAGGTTCATCAAATTTTCCTTTTATTTCTAGGAGGATTGTTTCTTCTGTATTTCACAGTTATTTCCTTTGTCACATAAAGCTCTATTACTGCTATATGTAATTCACACATCATTTTTTTACAGTACCAAAAGATCTTTTTGTCATATTTAATGCATTTGGCTTTTAATTTCACTCTTCCTGATACTGAATTTGCTACATCGATGTTCCTGATGTATCTTTGTAAATGACCTGCAACTATCTGAAAGTTTGTAAGATTTTGTCTCAACTTAGAACTCTGGAATATGTTCAATTAGAAAGATGAAATTTTCTTCAGCTCAGAGGCATTTCTCTATGTATATATTCAACATATATGCACTAAAAGGTACATACATGATGGTAATACCGTCACACAGACTTGAAGACAAATATCGTGATCCAAAAAGTGAGAGTAAGAGTTGCTCAGTCATGTCCTACTCTTTGCAATCCCATGGACTATACAGTCCATGGAATTCTAGAGTGGGTAGCCTTTCTCTTCTCCAGGGGATCTTCCCAACCCAGGGATCAAACCCAGGTCTCCTGCATTGCAGGCAGATTCTTTTCCAGCTGAACCACAAGGGAAGCCCAAGAATACTGGCGTGGGTAGTCTATCCCTTTTCCAGCAGATCTTCCTGACCCAGGAATTGAACCGGGGTCTCCTGCCTTGCAGGCAGATTCAATCCAAAAAAGTCTGTAATTATTAGGTTATCCTGTGAACAAGAAAGAAATTTTCATGGGCCAAAGAACTCAACAGACTTTTCTCCAAAGAAGACATACAGATGGCTAACAAACACATCAAAAGATGCTCAACATCACTCATTATCAGAGAAATGCAAATCAAAACCACAATGAGGTACCATCTCATGCCAGTCAGAATGGCTGCTATCGAAAAGTCTACAAACAATAAATGCTGGAGAGGGTGTGGAGAAAAGGGAACCCTCTTACACTGTTGGTGGGAATGCAAACTAGTACAGCCACTATGGAGAACAATGTGGAAGTTCCTTAAAAAACTGGAAATAGAACTGCCATATGACCCAGCAACCCACTGCTGGGCATACACACCGAGGAAACCAGAATTGAAGGCAACCCATGTATCCCAATGATGATCGCAGCACTGTTTACAATAGCTAGGACATGGAAGCAACCTAGATGTCCATTGGCAGACAAGTGGATAAGAAAGCATGGTACATATACACAATGAAATATTACTCCGCCATTAAAAAGAATGCATTTGAATCAGTTCTAATGAGATGGATGAAACTGGAGCCTATTATACAGAGTGAAGTAAGCCAGAAAGAAAAACACCAATACAGTATATTAATGCATACATATGGGGTTTAGAATGGCAGCAACAACAACCCTATACATGAGACAGCAAAAGAGACACAGATATAAAGAACAGACTTTTGGACTCTGTGGGAGAAGGTGAGGGTGGGATGATTTGATAGAATAGTATTGAAACACGTACATTACCACATGTGAAATAGATGACCAGCCCAAGTTTGATGCATGAAACAAGGCACTCAAAGCCGGTGCATTGGGTCAACCCAGAGAGATGGGATGGGGAGGGGGATGGGAGGGAGGTTTGAGATAGGGGACACATGTATGCCTGTGGCTGATTCCTGTCAATGTATAGCAAAAGCCACCACAATATTGTAAAGTAATTAGCCTCCAATTAAAGTAAATTAATTATTTTTTTAAAAAAGAAAGATATTTTCAGATGTGGTGGTTCAGGAAAAAAAAAAAACCCTCTTTATTTCTTTCCTGGCATCATTACTCAGTTATATTCCAGCTAGCCAAAATAGGATTCATATGAAGATTTTAAGAATGTGAAGGAAAGGTGTGGAATTAAAGGAATGATTGTATCGTATACTTTGAACCACTAAAAAATCAGGCGTTTATTACATTTTATGTAAGCATAAAAACAATATAAAAAGTCACAAGGGAAATGGCTGATGTATTTGAATAATAGCAGTGAACGTGTATGCTTTTGTGTTATAAAATCATAAATCCATATGTAAAACTAGGATCTGTTTGGAGCAAAGAGTTCAATATAAGTGTTGGAAGATAAAATTGAAGAAACCTTCTGAAAGGACAGAATAAATATGAAATTGAATAATAAAAGAAGTAGTAAAGATAATAATAGCTAACACAAATATAGCACTTCATATGTACAGGCCCATTCTAAGTACTTTTCATTAACCTATCAATTCTCTTTATTCATTTAATTGAAGCTCCAGATTAGGGAAGCAAAGACAATTTTGAAGGAAATAACACAAGAAGTTTTCTATCACTGAAAGATTTATTTTCCATCAAGTACTTAAAACAATGAAACTAATAAGATCCAAAGCAAAGCACACCCATATTTTACTGTACTTGCTCCAGATTTTTTTAAAGAAATAAAGCATGGCTTGAAATTCCTGATTATCCATCTCCAAACTCATTTCTCTCCATCATTCTTCCTTTCTCAGAATAAACCACCATCTGGATTTAGTGGTACAAAATCAGAGTCATGATTTTATGCTACAATTAAGGAAATATTTATCCCCAAGCAATTGATTTCCTTTTTTCTATTTGGATGTAAATTCCTTATTTCTATAATTTTCTACAATGTCTGTATTTTGTTCAATATTGTATTCTTGAGTTTTATCAATGCTAAGAATTTTAATACTTGCTTGTAAATTTTAAGTACTTAGGCTGAAAGCAAATTGCCCTGAAAAGATTTGTGTTTGTTTCTTCCTGGTGCTTCAGCAGTGGTACCAGCCTAAAATTATTTATTCTTTCTTTTGCTCTCTCTCTCTCTCTCTCTCTCTCATTGAGAGTTCTTGAATCACTTAAATGGTGAAAAAATTGAGCTCCAAACTCTTTAGAGGGCAGGCTTGTGATTTTAATTTCAATGGGAAAATGTCTAACCTCTTACCTACCTGTACTCTGAGCCCAAGCCAAGACAGAGAAGCTTCTTTGCCATGTGCCTGTGACAGAATTTTTTGACCTGCATTTTACTGAGTGAGTAGTCTTTGAAAATTTATTTACTGCTTCCATTTGCCATTTCTATGGCCTGTAGGATGATTTCCTTTCCTTTGGGATTAAAAAATCTGCAAAATCACATCATGAAGTCATTGGACTCAATCTTCTCTCTAGTTTTGTTTGTTTGTTTGTTTAATCTTATTGAAGTATAATTCATTTACAATGCTGTCTTTAATGTCTGCTGTATAGCAAAATGCAAAATGACTCAGTTAGACATGTGTGTGTGTGTGTATACATTCTTTTTAGTATTCATTTTCATTATGATTTATCACAGGGCATTGAATAGAGTTCCCTATAGGACCTTACAGGATTTCCCTGTAGCTTAAATGGTAAAGAATCTGCCTGCAAGGCAGGAGACCAGGGTTTGATCCCTGGGTTGGGAAGATCTCTGGAGAAGGGAACGGCAATCCACTCCAGTACTCTTGCCTGGAAAATCCCATGGACGGAGGAGCCTGGTAGGCTGCAGTCCATGGGGTTGTGAAGAGTCGGACACGACTGGGCGACTTCACTTTCAGTTTTCACTTTTCACTTTTATGCATTGGAGAAGGAAATGGCAACCCACTCCAGTGTTCTTGCCTGGAGAATCCCAGGGATGGGGGAGCCTGGTGGGCTGCCGTCTATGGGGTCGCACAGAGTCGGACATGATTGAAGCGACTTAGCAGCAGCAGCAGCAGCATAGAGTCCACATATAAGTGATATCATATGGTATTCGTCTTTCTCTTTGACTTACTTCACTTAGTATGATAATCTCTAGATCCATCCATGTTGCTGCAAATGGCATTATTTCATTTTTTTAAATGGCTGAGTAATACTGCATTGTATATATATACTACATCTTCTTTATCCATTCATCTGTCAATGGAAATTAAGATTGTTTCCATGTCTTGGTTACTTGTAAATAGTGCTGCTATGAACATAGGGGTAAATATATCTTTTGAACTTATAGGTTTTTGTCTGTTTATATGCTTAGTAGTGGGATTGCTGGATCATATGGCAATTGTATTTTTAGTTTTTTGAGTAAATGCCATACTGTTTTTCATAATAGCTGCACCAATTTACATTCTGACCAACAGTGTAGAAGTATTCCCTTTTCTCCACACCCTCTCCAGAATTTATTATCTGTAGACTTAATGATAACCATTTTGACTGGTGTGAAGTGGTACCTCATTGTTGTTTTGATTTGCATATCTCTAATAATTAGTTATGATGAACATCTTTTCATATGCCGATTGGACACCTGTATGTTTTCTTTGGAGAAATGTCTATTTAGGTCTGCTGCCCATTTATTGATTGGGTAGTTTGATCTTTTGTTCTTGAGTTATGCCACCTGTTTGTATTGAACACATTTTGGAAATTAAGCCCTTGTCATCACCTCATTTGCAAATATTTTCTCTCAGTCTGTAGGTTGTCCTTTTGTTTTGTTAATGGTTTCTTTTGCTATGCAAAAGCTTATAAATTTGTTTAGGTCCCATTTGTTAACTTTTGTTTTTATTTATATTGACTTGGAAGACTGACCTAAGAAAATATTAGTATGATTTGTGTCAGCAAATATTTTGCCTATATTCTCTTCTACAGTTTTATGGTGTCTTATATTTAAGTCTTTAAGTCATCTCGAGTTTTATTTTTGCATATTATATGAGGGTCTGTTCCAAGTTCATTGATTTATATGCAGTTGACTTTCCCAACACCACATGCTGAAGACAGTCTTTTCTCCATTGTATATTCTTGCCTCCTTTGTCAAAGATTAATCATCCATATGTATGTGGGTTTGAGAAGGATCAGTATAAGTTCTTTATACATTTGGTAGAATTTGCCTGTGAAGCCATCTGATCCTGGACTTGTTTGTAGGGAGGTTTTGTTTTGTTTTATTACAGATTCTATTTCTCTTCTAATTATCAGTCTATTCAAGTATTCTCTTTTATTTTTTATTTTTTCACTCAGTTGTGATTTCTGCTTTTTATTTTTTTATTTTATTTATTTAGATTTTCTCTTCTTGGTGAACCTGGCCAGAGGATTGTCAATTTTGTTTACCCTTTCAGGAAGTAGCTCTTTGTTTTATTGATTTATTTTTCTATTTTTGAATTTCTTTTATTTATTTCCTCTCTGACCTTTATTATCTCTGTTGGCTGACTTCAAGTTTTGTTTTTTTGTTTTTTTCTTTATTCTGATTCTTTTAGGTTGTGGACTAGATTGTTTATTTGAGATGTTTCTTGTTTCTTAAGGAAGGCCTGAATCACTGTGAACTTCCTGCTATGAACTGCTTTTGCTGCATCCCATAGATTTTGTATTGTTGTGTTTTCATTATCATTTGCTTCAAAGTATTTTTTTAATCTCTTCTTTGAGCTCATTATTGACTCTGTTTTTTTTTTTTTTTGTAACATGTTGTTTAACCTCCATGTAATTTTTTTCTTGCTTCTTTTTCTGTGATTGATTTCTAGTTTTATGCCACCATGGTTAGACAATATGCTTGAGGTATTATCTTTACTCTTAAATCTGTTGAGGCTTATTGTGTGCCTTAGTATGTGGTTAATCCTAGAGAATGTTCCATGTGCACTTGAAAAGAATGTATTCTGCTTTTTTGGGGATGTAGCATCCTGTAAAATATCAATCAGGTCTCACTGTTCTAATTTATCAATTAGGATCGCTATTGTCTAATTGATTTTTTGTCTCAAAGATCTGGTCATTCATGTGAGTGGGATGTTAAAGTCTTCTATTATTGTATTCCCATCAATTTCTACCATTATGTCTGTTTTCTGTATATGAGTGCTCTTATATTGGGTGCATATATGTGGATGAGCTCTCACCAGTTTTCATTTCCTTCAAACATGCCGAATTTCTGGATGATTTGGGGTAGAGGAGATTTCTATATTACTAAAAATGGAGTTAGAAGATACCCCCAGACTTGCATTTGTCTATTCATCCAGTTCCTTGTGACTTCTTCCTTTGTTATAGATATTGCTAGTAATCCCTTACTAAAATTGAGATGAAATATATCAGTTGAGATTCCAAAGAATGGAGTCAACAACATTCTTTGCTAATTAATAATTTGGTTATTAAGCATTTTAAATTTAGTATCTATATGAAGGAAGATGTGAGAATATGATGTTATTGTTTTTTCAAGTCAAATTTTTCAATCGTTTAGTGTTAGATGTAGATGGATACCACACAGAACTCACTCACCCTAGGAAAAAAAAAAAATTGCCCAGCTGCTGGGATCATAGTCAGCAGACAGACCCCTGCTGTCAAGTACTTCACAGTTTGCATTTGTTGCTGAGAACTCCCTTAACCAATGCCCCATTTTTCCCTCAGCAGCACATATCTGGTATAAAGGCTTGGCCATTTCTTCTAAACTCAGCAAACTTGGCAGTCTTTACTCCAGAGCTTCCTGCTGAGATGACAGAATGGTCAGGCCATCACAGTTTTTCTCCCCATGTCCATCCTGTTTCCTCTCTCTTCTCTTCATAGACATTGATTTGTAATAAACGTTTCATTTGAAACATTGTTCCAGAATCTATTTCTGAAGAAACCAAGCTATGACAGTTGTTGTCCAGGTCGTTTCTTCTTCACTACTTCTTCTTTTTTTTTTCTTTTAATTTATTTTAATTGGAGGCTAATTGCTTTACAGTATTGTGTTGGTTTTTGCCATGCATTGACATGAATCAGCCATGGGTGTACATGTGTCCCCATCCTGAACCCCCCTCACCCTCCCTCCCCATCCCATCCCTCTGGGTCATCCCAGTGCACCAACCCTGAGCACCCTGACTCATGCATTGAAGCTGGACTGGTGATCTGTTTCACATATGATGATATACATGTTTCAATGCTATTCTCTCAAATCATCCCACCCTTGCCTTCTCCCACAGAGTCTAAAAGACTGTTTTATACATCTGTGTCTCTTTTGCTGTCTCGCATATAGGATCATCATTACCATCTTTCTAAATTCCATATATATGCGTTAGTATACTGTATTGGTGTTTTTCATTCTGACTGACTTCACTCTGTATAATAGACTCAAGTTTCATCCACCTCATTAGAATTGCTCCAAATGTATTCTTTTTAATGGCTGAGTAATATTCCATTGCATATACGTATCACGCTTTCTTATCCATTAGTCTGCTGATGGACATCTAGGTTACTTCCATGGCCTGGCAATTATAAACAGTGCTGCAATGAACATTGGGGTACATGTGTCTTTTCAATTCTGGTTTCCTCAGTGTGTATGCCCAGCAGTGCATTGCTGGGTCTATGGCAGTTCTATTTCCAGTTTTTTAAGGAACCTCCACACTGTTCTTCACAGTGCCTATACTAGTTTGCATTCCCACCAACAGTGTAAGAGGGTTCCCTTTTTTCCACACCCTCTCCAGCATTTATTGTTTGTAGACTGTTCAAAGCAGTCATTCTGACCAGCATGAGATGGTACCTCACTGTGGTTTTGATTTGCATTTCTCTTTCTTTTTTTTTTTTCGCTACTGATAATGAGTGATGTTGAGCATCTTTTGATGTGTTTGTTAGCCATCTGTATGTCTTCTTTGGAGAAATGTTTGTTTAGTTCTTTAGCCCATTTTTTGATTGGGTCGTTTATTTTCACTGCTTCTTTATGCTATCTTTATCATGCCTTAATGTTTTTAGAAGAACAAACAACTGCATTTTCACTAGCTAGTCTCTTTCTCAATCAGTCTGTTGATTCGCATGCCATAATCACATGTTTAAATATTATAGTTTATTATGTAGTGTAAAACCAGAAAGGAAAATATTATTGTTCATTTAATAAATGCTATCTATTTTCACCCATTTATTGCCATGAAGATGAGCATCACAATTGTAGCCAATTTTCAAATTAATAATAATAATAATAAGTCTATTGAAGTTTGTTTTGCTATTGCAATTAATTATGAGATTATACATATAATTTATAAGAACATATATGTATATATAATTATATTCAATAATATGACATATGTGCTCAGTCGCTCAGTCATGTCTGGCTCTTTGCGACTCCATGGACTGTAGCCCACCAAGTTCCTCTGTCCATGGGATTTCCCTGGCAAAAATACTGGAGTGGGTTGCCATTTCCACCTTTAGGGGATCTTTCCGACCCAGGGGTGGAAACCAAGTCTCCTGCTTGGCAGGAGGATTCTTTACCACTGAGTCACCTGGGAAGCCCAATAATATGCATTTCTCTCTAAATATATCACTTTTATTGACCCTAATGAAGATCATTAAGCACTTTTTAAAGTATGTCTCACATATTATTAATTTATTCATATGTAGTTCTGGCTTTGTTGCTATTGCAACTGAAGACTTTTAAGAAATAATTTTGTAATAGCAAACATATACCACTTCTTGTATCATCTATTTGCCTTTCACCTAATCAATTTCTGACATGATCATTATTTATGAATTAATTCCAGGAATTATTTTAGAATTTCAAGGCATATTATATACCAAAAATGAAAATTTTGTTGCCTTTAATGCATTTTTCATGTTTTTGTGACTATTTATTTGCTTTGGACCAAACATTCTCATTAATATTTTTCAAAATGGGTAATGACATTCATCTTTGCCATCTTTTTATAGTTTCCAATATAAGATCAACTAATGCTTTAATGTGGATACTGACAATAATGTTTAGAAGTATTTTTCCTTTGGGTATGAAGTAGTATATTACACTACCTCATGACTGGGCAACTGAAACCGTACACTATGCTAAATAAAACTCATTAAGGCAAGATAGTCACTGAGGCAAGTGCTTACAAAGTTCACTTTTAGGCTCAATTTTTTCTTCTTCACCCTATTTTCAAGAATGTTTTAGTTCCAGAATGCAGTAGATTACATGTGAGACTGGCCTACTCTGAGCAAAGGAGTAGAAAAGCAAGTATGAAGAGAAACAAACCTAGAGAACAAGCTTGCCTGTTTTAGGAAATGAGGTAGTGTCTAGTGTGCATTCTCCTCATAAAAAGAAAAGTAAGTTCCATGATTAAATAAATTTGGCCACTCTTGGAGATTCATGATGCAAATTGACCTTTAAAAGTTTCTGTGATGTTGTGTGACAGAGAAATATGTTCTAATTAATACCCAGAACTTTAATTTTTTTTACAAAAATAATACAAACCTCATTCAAAATTTTTTTTAAAGAAAGAATTTATTTTATCAGTTAGACCATAGGAGAAATTGTCTGCAGAATGTCTGTATCCAAGAGCAGAATTTGCCTCATCAAGGGTTATCATTGTCTCATGTTTCCATTTCTTTCTGTCTGTTGGTTTCAATTTACAAAGGGAATCTCTATACAGTATAAAAAGGACTGCTGTCATGTAGATTTGATTCTCTCTGGTGAATCTATAATGTGCATGTAAAGAAGTGCTATGACAAGACCCATTTAGGTCTTGTGCTTGCCACTGAAATGATCACTGATGCCGTCAGTACTATGATTAGCCTGGCAAGGGTTACATGGTTGGCTAGTGAAGCCAAAGAGGCAGGCTCCAAATCAAACTGAAGAACCAAGATATGCCATACATACATTCCATTGTATATTCCCATACTTGTTTGAACATGGAACTCTTTCCTGAGAAATACCTTAACAATTTTCTTTTTTGCAGAGCTTAAACAAAGCATAGAATTTCCCTAAATGCAATTATTGATATCTATTGGGAGTATTTCTCCTCTAGGGAAATCTACTATTATCACATTACAATTTTTAAATATATTAAAACATTTTAAATTATAATACTATTATACTACCTTCCTCATTATATTAGGCAAACAGTTGTATTTTTTACATTTATAATAATTTACTAAGGCTTTTAAAAATTTTTGTTTGAAAATATGTTAGCCTAAAAAAAAAAAAAAAAGAAAATATGCTAGCCTAATAGTTTTCTTGATTTGTTTTATGATTATCAGCTTTATCAACTTTATCAAACAGAAAATTAGGTATCTTTTTCATTTTTCTTGATTTCTGAACTTTTTTTAAAGTAAGGGAATTATTTTTTTCTGTGAGATGTTAAAATATTCACCACAAAAGTCCATTCAACAGTTAGTTTTAGAGGTCATTATTTCATAATTATTAGTCCATTTCTTTCATTTTATCCTCCTCATGTTTTCTACCTCTTCTTTTAGCTAATTTGACTATTTATGGATAAAGATCCATTTTAATGAATGCTAAAAATCTGTTAATAGAATATAGTTGCAAACACATTTATATTGCCTTTCTCATTTCTAATTGTATTTATAATTGCTATATTTTATTCTTGACTTACATTTATAGGCAAATTTCTTATTTTATTTGTTTCTTTTTTGAAAATAACCTTATTAGAGATTTTTAAGTCAGAATCCATAACCTCATATTCTATCGATTATTAATTTCTATGTTAAGGTAAAACAAGAGCAGTAAGTTCTTGTATTTTTGCTTCTCTTTTTTGGAATTTCTTAGATTTATTTATTTGTTTAATTTAGACATTATTTTGTTATTTTCAGTGAGTTGTTTATTACCATTAGTACTATAAAAATTTAGAAATGAAAAAATATTTCATTATTTTCTAGACTCTGTATTCTTATTACATTTTTTAGCTAAATCCAAAAAAGTGCTTTGCTTTCCATTTCCAACATTTTTTTTTTATTATTGACTGAGATGTTAAGCTATGATGAATTATAAACTTTAAAGAATTGTCATTAGGTATTACAGCTTGTGTAATTTTTAGTTTAATAGATATTTGTAAATGTTTCAAGAAAGTTTAAAGTGCTTCATTTTCTTCAGTTTTATATTTTTTAAATAGACCTATCACAATCTTATCAAATTTTGATGTCCCTGTTTTATTCTCTTGATATGTTAAATGTCGAAAAATATGTTATGCATCCTCTAAAAACATGTATCTGCTACTAACTTCTAGGGTTTTTTTGTTTATATTTTTATTATTTTACATTACTCTGTGCTTGCTACTGCTGCTACTGCTAAGTCACTTCAGTCGTATCCGACTCTGTGCGACCCCATCCCTGGGATTCTCCAGGCAAGAACACTGGAGTGGGTTGCCATTTCCTTCTCCAACGCATGAAAGTGAAAAGTGAAAGTGAAGTCGCTCAGTCATGTCTGACTTGTGGCGACCCCATGGACTGCAGCCTACCAGGCTCCTCTGCCCATGGGATTTTCCAGGCAAGAGTACTGGAGTGGGGTGCCATTGTGCTTAAGCACTTGTTAATTGTAGTGCCGTCTTTCTAAATCAGGCTCATTAAAAATAGGAAAAGTTCATTGTTTTCTTATTTAATGTTTATCAAAGTTTACTTTTTTGATATTGATATTGCTACAAATGATTACTTTGGTTTCAAGTGCATAACTTCATCTGCCCTTCTATTTTGAGATATCTTTCTGTGTGTATGTTTATGTGTGTGTGTGTGTGTGTGTTTTATAATGTATTATGATTTTGTCCTTTAAATAAATTGTAGTATCTTTTCTTATTTGCAGAGGGAATCTCAATCTCTGACATTTTTATTCCTTAATTTAATTTATCAGCTTAATTTTTATGATTATTTATGCTCTTTATTTCATTTGTTCCTTGCCATTTTTCTCTCCTTTTGTTTATACATTTATTTAATATACATGTTGACCACTTTAAGTAGCCAGATATATTCACATTATTTGAAAATATGTCTCCCCCAATATATGACAGAAAATCTAACACACCTCTGTTTCCCTGCCACATCCTGACCAAACACCATTCTTTGATAATTTAACTTAGAATTTTAACCAGGACACTATTATGTACATTTATAATTGTCATTTATTTTTCCGTTTAAGATTTTTGTTTTTAATTTTTGTAATAAGCTTTCTAGCTATGTTTATTCAATTTATCTATATAAAAACTGCTATCAACACTCACTATATAATTCTTTTTTTTTCTCATTTATTTTTATTAGTTGGAGGCTAATTACTTTACAATATTGTAGTGGTTTCTGCCATACATTGTCATGAATCAGCCATGGATTTACATGTATTCCCCATCACTATATAATTCTTGAGTTTTAATTTTTCACCTGTTAGTGAAAATTTTAGATTTGCTTGAAGAGAAGGAGTTCCAGAGTGTGGTACTTTTTGTCACCACCCATATCAGAGTGTGCTTTTATGGCCCTGTCAATTTGAAGAATAACTTAATTAGATATATAAGTACAAACTCTAACTTTTTATCAGAGAATACAGTGGATTTATTGTTTTCATTTCTTCAGAGATTAAGATTAAACATATGAAATCAGATTATTATAGAGGGGAAAAATAATTTATTCTTAGTTACTATAGGACATTTTTTCTTTCTATTTAAATTTCAAAATGGATGCATTGAGGTGATATTGGCTATAACTGAATTGGAAAAAATCAAATTACTATTTGAAGGAAAAACAGTTTTCTGCAAGATAAGAGAAACTTTAAAAGAATGAAACCTAGGTATAGTGTAATGTGATTTTTTTCTTATGTACAATTCATTTTGCTCCATTTCATTCTGTTGTCATTCACTCACACAAAGACTTTTTTTGTTCTTTTTTTTTTTTTTTTAAAGAGGCCACCTCATGTATACTCAGTCATGCCTGACTCTTTTGCTACCCTATGGACTGTAACCTGCCAACTTCTCTGTCCTTGAAATTTTCTAATCAAGAATACTGAAGTGGGTTGCCATTTTCTTCTCTAGGGGATCTTCCTGAACCAAGGATCGAACCCACATATCCTGTGTCTCCTTGCATTGGCAGGTGATTCTTCCCTGATAATTTTTTTTTTAATTTTTTATTAGTTGGAGGCTAATTACTTCACAACATTTCAGTGGATTTTGTCATACATTGATAGGAATCAGCCATAGATTTACACGTATTCCCTATCCCGATCCCCCCTCCCATCTCCCTCTCCACCCGATTCCTCTGGGTCTTCCCAGTGCACCAGGCCTGAGCACTTGTCTCATGCATCCCACCTGGGCTGGTGATCTGTTTCACCATAGATAATATACATGCTGTTCTTTCGAAACATCCCACCCTCACCTTCTCCCACAGAGTTCAAAAGTCTTTTCTGTACATCTGTGTCTCTTTTTCTGTTTTGCGTATAGGGTTATCATTACCATCTTTCTAAATTCCATATATATGTGTTAGTATGCTGTAATGTTCTTTATCTTTCTGGCTTACTTCACTCTGTATAATGGGCTCCAGTTTCATCCATCTCATTAGAACTGATTCAAATGAATTCTTTTTAACAACTGAGTAATATTCCACAGTGTATATGTACCACAGCTTCCTTATCCATTCATCTGCTGATGGGCATCTAGGTTGCTTCCATGTCCTGGCTATTATAAACAGTGCTGCGATGAACATTGGGGTGCACGTGTCTCTTTCAGATCTGGTTTCCTCAGTGTGTATGCCCAGGAGTGGGATTGCTGGGTCATATGGCAGTTCTATTTCCAGTTTTTTAAGAAATCTCCACGCTATTTTCCATAGTGGCTGTACTAGTTTGCATTCCCACCAACAGTGTAAGAGGGTTCCCTTTTCTCCACACCCTCTCCAGCATTTATTGCTTGTAGACTTTTGGATAGCAGCCATCCTGACTGGCATGTAATGGTACCTCATTGTGGTTTTGATTTGCATTTCTCTGATAATGAGTGATGTTGAGCATCTTTTGATGTGTTTGTTAGCCATCTGTATGTCTTCTTTGTAGAAAAGTCTGTTTAGTTCTTTGGCCCATTTTTTGATTCGGTCATTTATTTTTCTGGAATTGAGCTGCAGGAGTTGCTTGTATATTTTTGAGATTAATCCTTTGTCTGTTTCTTCATTTGCTATTATTTTCTCCCAATCTGAGGGCTGTCTTTTCACCTTACTTATAGTTTCCTTTGTAGTGCAAAAGCTTTTAAGTTTCATTAGGTCCCATTTGTTTAGTTTTGCTTTTATTTCCAATATTCTGGGAGGTGGGTCATAGAGGATCTTGCTGTCATTTATGTCGGAGAGTGTTTTGCCTATGTTCTCCTCTAGGAGTTTTATAGTTTCTGGTCTTACATTTAGATCTTTAATCCATTTTGAGTTTATTTTTGTGTATGGTGTTAGAAAGTGTTCTAGTTTCATTCTTTTACAAGTGGTTGACCAGTTTTCCCAGCACCACTTGTTAAAGAGGTTGTCTTTTTTCCATTGTATATCCTTGCCTCCTTTGTCAAAGATAAGGTGTCCATAGGTTCGTGGATTTATCTCTGGGCTTTCTATTCTGTTCCATTGATCTATAATTCTGTCTTTGTGCCAGTACCATACTGTCTTGATGACTGTGGCTTTGTAGTAGAGTCTGAAGTCAGGCAGGTTGATTCCTCCAGTTCCATTCTTCTTTCTCAAGATTACTTTGGCTATTTGAGGTTTTTTGTATTTCCATACAAATTGTGAAATTATTTGTTCTAGTTCTATGAAAAATACAATTGGTAGCTTGATAGGGATTGCATTGAATCTATAGATTGCTTTGGGTAGAATAGCCATTTTGACAATATTGATTCTTCCAATCCATGAACACGGTATGTCTCTCCATCTGTTTGTGTCCTCTTTGATTTCTTTCATCAGTGTTTTATAGTTTTCTATGTATAGGTCTTTTGTTTCTTTAGGTAGATATACTCCTAAGTATTTTATTCTTTTTGGTGCAATGGTGAATGGTATTGTTTCCTTAATTTCTCTGTCTGTGTTTTCATTGTTAGTATATAGGAATGCAAGGGATTTCTGTGTGTTAATTTTATATCCTGCAACTTTACTATATTCATTGATTAGCTCTAGTAATTTTCTGGAAGAGTCTTTAGGGTTTTCTATGTAGAGGATCATGTCATCTGCAAACAGCGAGAGTTTCACTTCTTCTTTTCCTATCTGGATTCCTTTTACTTCTTTTTCTGCTCTGATTGCTGTGGCCAAAACTTCCAAAACTATGTTGAATAGTAGAGGTGAGAGTGGGCACCCTTGTCTTGTTCCTGATTTCAGGGGAAATGCTTTCAATTTTTCACCATTGAGGGTGATGCTTGCTGTGGGTTTGTCATATATAGCTTTTATTATGTTGAGGTATGTTCCTTCTATTCCTGCTTTCTGGAGAGTTTTAATCATAAAAGGATGTTGAATTTTGTCAAAGGCTTTCTCTGCATCTATTGAGATAATCATATGGTTTTTATCTTTCAATTTGTTAATGTGGTGTATTACATTGTTTGATTTGCAGATATTAAGGAATCCTTGCATCCCTGGGATAAAGCCCACTTGGTCATGGTGTATGATTTTTTTAATATGTTGTTGGATTCTGTTTGCTAGAATTTTGTTAAGGATTTTTGCATCAATGTTCATCAGTGATATTGGCCTGTAGTTTTCTTTTTTTGTGGCATCTTTGTCTGGTTTTGGAATTAGGGTGATGGTGACCTCATAGAATGAGTTTGGAAGTTTACCTTCATCTGCAATTTTCTGGAAGCATTTGAGTAAGATAGGTGTTAGCTCTTCTCTAAATTTTTGGTAGAATTCAGCTGTGAAGCCATCTGGTCCTGGGCTTTTGTTTGCTGGAAGAATTTTTATTACAGTTTTGATTTCCTTGCTTGTGATGGGTCTGTTAAGATCTTCTATTTCTTCCTGGTTCAGTTTTGGAAAGTTATACTTTTCTAAGAATTTGTCCATTTCATCCAAGTTGTCCATTTTATTGGCATAGAGCTGCTAGTAGTAGTCTCTTATGATCCTTTGTATTTCAGTGTTGTCTGTTGTGATCTCTCCAATTTCATTTCTAATTTTGTTAATTTGGTTCTTCTCTCTTTGTTTCTTAATGAGTCTTGCTAATGGTTTGTCGATTTTGTTTATTTTTTCAAAAAACCAGCTTTTAGCTTTGTTGATTTTTGCTATGGTCTCTTTAGTTTCTTTTGCATTTATTTCTGCCCTAATTTTCTTCCCTGATAATTTTTAAATAACACTTGGCAGATCTCTTCAAATCTTTTACCTTGTCTTTAAAACAAATAATATAAATAACAAAGATATATTTTTTTCTAAGGCTTCTGAAAAGGATTCTTTCCCATATGATTCCTGTTTCTTTTACTTTTCCACCTATTATTGTCAGTTGAGGAGCTATAAGTATCTCTAGTTTAGATATAAATTTAAAGACACTAATATTTTGATTAAAAATAACCAGCAGCCAACCACTGAAAATAGGAAATAAAAATTTGAAGTTCCATTCTTTCCAAATTCATGGAGAATACTCCTGATACCAGAACTCTTCCAAATTATCCCCATCCATTAGGGCTTCATTTATAAAGAACTATACTTACCAGGGGGCTTCCCGGGTGGCTCAGACGGTAAGAATCTGCCTCCCATGCAGGAGACCTGGGTTTGATCCTTATGTCAGAAAGATTCCTAGAGAAGAGAATGGCTACCCATACCAGTATTCTTGCCTGGAGAATCCCATGGACAAAGGAGTCTGGTGGGCTACAGTCCATGGGGTTGCAAAGAATCAGACATGACTGAGAGACTAAGTAACTTACTGATACTTACCAGAATGTCATTAATCATCACCAGTTCATACCCATGATATGTCTTCCTGAGCAAATATGTGTGTGATGAATACAGGTAGAACATAGTGGGCCAATCCATAACTCCTCAAAGATTAGCCTTTGAGTGGTAAATAATTTCATAGTATTTTGATTTTTATTGAAGCCAAATAAAACAGCGAGGAAAGTAAGGCCAATGTAGCTCCCTAGTACCTTCCAAAGAATAACAAGGAGAGATAAGAAAGCCTACCTAAGTAATCAGTGCAAAGAGAGGAAAACAATAGAATGGAAAAGATGAGAGATCTCCTCAAGAAAATTGGAATACTAAGGGAACATTTCATGCAAAGATGGGCACACTAAAGGATAGAAATGGTATGGACCTAAGAGAAGCAGAAGATATATAAAAAGGGTGACAAGAATACACAGAAGAACTATACAAAAAAAGATCTTCATGACCCAGATAACCATGATGTTATGATCACTCACCTAGAGCCAGACATCCTGGAGTCCAAAGTCAAGTGGGCCTTAGGAAGCATCACTACAAACAAAGCTAGTAGAGGTGATGGGATTCCAGCTGAGCTATTTCAAATCCTAAATGATGCTGTTGTTAATGTTCCACACTCATTATGACAGCAAATTTGGAAAACTCAGCAGTGGCCACAGGACTGGAAAAGGTCAGTTTTCATTCCAATCCTAAAGAAAGGCAATGCTAAAGAATGTTCAAACTACTGAACATTTACACTCATCTCACACTACCAAAGTAATGCTCAAAATTCTCCAACCCAGGCTTCAACAGTATGTAAACCAAGAAATTCCAGATGTCCAAGTTGGATTTTAAAAAGGCAGAGGAACCAGAGATCAAATTACCAACATCCACTGAATCATCAAAAAAGCAAGAGAGTTCCAGAAAAACATCTACTTCTGCTTTATTGACTATGCCAAAGTCTTGACTGTGTGGAACACAACAAACCATGGAATATTCTGAAAAAGATGGGAATACCAGACCACTTGACCTGCCTCCTGAGAAAACTGTATGCAGGTCAAGAAGCAACAGTTGGAATTGGACATGAAACAATGGACTAGTTCCAAATTGGGAAAGGAGTTCGTCAAGGCTGTATATTGTCACCCTGCTTATTTAACTTATATGCAGGTACATCATGCAAAATGCCAGGCTGGATGAAGCACAGGCTGGAATCAAGATTGTCTGGAGAAATATCAATATACTCAGATATGCAGATGACACCACCCTATGGCAGAAAGTGAAGAGAAACTAAAGAGCCTCTTGATGAAAGTGAAAGAGGAGAGTGAAAATGTTGGCTTAAAACTCAACATTCAGAAAACTAAGATCATGGATGGCATCCAGTCCCATCACTTCATGGCAAGTAGATGGGGAAGCAATGGAAACAGTGACAGACTTTATTTTCTTGGGATCCAAAATCACTGCAGATGATGACCGTAGCCATGAAATTAAAAGATGCTTGCTCCTTGGAAGTAAAGCTATGGCCAACCTAGACAGCATATTAAAAAGCAGAGACCTTACTTTTCCAACTAAGTCTGTCTAGTGAAAGCTATGTTTTTTCCAGTAGTCATGTATGGCTGTGGGAATTGGACTATAAAGAAAGCTGAGTGCCAAAGAATTGATGCCTTCTAATTGTGGTGTTGGAGAAGACACTTGAGAGTCCCTTGGGCTGCAAGGAGATCAAATCAATCAATTATAAAAGAAATCAGTCCTGAATATTCATTGGAAAGACTGATGCTGAAGCTGAAACTCCAATACTTTGGCCACCTGATGGGAAGAACTGAGTCACTGGAAAAGACCCTGATGCTAGGAAAGACTGAAGACAGGATGGATGGGGATGACAGAGGATGAGACGGTTAGATGGCATCACTGACTTGATGGACATGAGTTGAGCAGGCTACAGGAGTTTGTTATGGACAGGGAAGCCTAGGGTGCTGCTGTCCATGGCGTCACAAAGAGTCAGACACGACTTGAACAACTGAACTAAACTGAGTACTTTTTTTTAAATACCAATTTATTTGCTTCACAGTCCTTGATGTTAGTATTTCTTCTGAATTCTTGTTATTAACCACCTCATTCCTTCTCTTTTCCTCTTCTTCTATATTCTTGTAAGTATTTTAGTCAAAAGTTATGAATATGGAAATCAGAAACTACTGGATGTATTCTAGTTGAATAGGTTTCTGTATTTTAGGGTGCTTGAAGCCATCTACATCCCTCAATGATTTTATGCAGAGAAACCAAAGCAGACTTCACTTTAATCTGATATAAAAAATTATTTTCCTGAAGTAGAATTTTTCAAAAGTAGAAACAGATCATTTCAGTATTGTACTATGTTTTGTTTATTTATACTCTGAAAATTATTTTTAAATTTTCTTTCCCAAAGTTGACTCTGAAGTCATAGGAACAAGTGGGAGAGAGGGTGACTCATTTTCTTACTCTTCATTTTTTACTCTTAAATAGGTTGAGGTAAAGCTAATCAACTTGCTTTGAGTAGAGTCCTCACTTCTCACTCTTATTCTTACTTTTCCAAGTATTAGCATTCTTACTTATAACATGCTTCACTAGCTCTAAGTAATATTTTGAAAAAGAAGTAAAACACAAAGCCATTGATTGAAACTCATAATTAAGAAAGAAATTTTTAAAAAATCCTCCTGCTCATATGGGTTCCAAACTTTATATGGCCTATGTACATTTAATAATATTGTGAAAGCCTATGTTTTACTATTTTCCTCTCTGTGGAAGTTGCTCTTAATACTATAATTTCATCTAAGTCTACCCTAAGTCCTTTTTGATGAAAAAGAGACTCCAGAATAGATTCTGTACCAATCATCATGCTGAGAAAAATCAATGATACCTTCTAACTACTTAGAGTGCCCGTTTTCATTTCTTCAGTGAAACTAAATTGTAAACCTACACTCTCCCTGATCTTCCCTGTTCTATCATAAACATGTTAGTTCAGAAGGAAAAAGAAGTAAAACCTTGCAAGACACACCAGCTATCAGAATCATTCAGTTATGCTCATACTTGCATTAGATAAATGGAAATTATAACTGGTGAGACCATCACATACTTATGTGTTACCCAAATGAAATGGAAAATATGCATGTAGCATGGGAAATAAAACTAATTCCCAGCAGCGATGGAACAAATTTACTTATGCATTAGTAGCAGACGTTATAAATTGCATATTTCATCATGATTCTTAACCATAATGCCAAACTGTTACCAGCCATGCTTAGTTTTTACTACATGCAATGTTTGCATTTTCTTCTACTATTAATTCTGGAAGCCAGTACAATGCAAGAGGCACATTTTACATTTTGACCTGGGATTTGTGTTTAAAATAGTTTTATTCCATATAATTAATTTGAATGTAAAATCATACCAAAACTTAAAAGATGTGCAAAGGAAGTTATTGTAATTTATCAGTAATTATATATCTAGGGTGTGCAAATACTAGAGCAGCCAAGCTATGAAGTCACAGATGTGTTAATGTTATAGATGGGTTCATAGGTAGAAAACTAGATAAATGGATATAGAAAAGTTAGAAATTTGAGGGACCATTTAAAATATATAGTTTTAATTTTTGATTCACAAATCTGATTATATTAAGTTTCTCAAAGATTTAATAAAACTAGGAAGAATTGAAATAATATTTAAATACATATATTAGTCAGATCCCAGGAAGGAAAAGGAATCCCTCACCAGGTAGTTTAATAGCGAATATTTAACATTTTGCAAGAGACAAAAATACAAAGAAAAAACATCAAATAACCCAGGATTTTTAATATCAGGAAGTGGTTAGCCCTCCTAGGGATGGAGGTATAAAGGGGTAAGCACGCACAAAAATTAACTCAAAATGAATTTAAAAGTTAAATGTAAGATTTGAAACCATAAAACTCCTAGAAGAAAACAAATGGGGAAAGCTCCTTGACATTGGTCTTGGAAATGATATTTTGAATATGACTCCAAAAGCACCTAAGCAAAAGTGGACAAGTAGAGTTACATCAAATTGCTTCTGCACAGGAAGAGGAAAAAAAATCAACAAAATGAAAAGGCAGCCTACAGAATGAAAGAAAATATTTGCAAGCTGCATGGCTGAAAATGTGAAAGTCCCTCAGTCTTGTCTGACTCTTTGCAACCCCATGGACTATACAGTCCATGGAATTCTCTAGGCCAGAATACTGGAGTGGGTAGCCTTTCCCTTCTCCAGGGGATCTTCCCAATTCAGGGATCAAAACCAGGTCTCCTTCATTGCAGGCAGATTCTTTACCAGCTGAGTCACCAGGGAAGCTCAGGAATAGTGGACTGGGTAGCCTCTCCCCTCTCCAGCAGATCTTCCCCACCCAGGAATTGAACCAGGGTCTCCTGCAATGCAGACAGATTCTGATAAGAGGTCAATATCAAAAAAAATATAAGGAACTCATACAACTGCATAGCAAAATCATCAGTATCCAATTTTAAAATGGGCAAAGTACCTGAATAGATTTTTTTTCCAAAGAAGATATGTAAATAACCAAGAGATACCTGAAAAGTGCTCAATATCACTACTAATCATCAAGAAAATGTAAGTCAAAACCACAATGAGATATCCCCTCATACCTGTTAAAATGACTCTTAGCAAGAATACAAAAGGTAACAAGTTCTAGCAAGGATGTGAAAAAAAGGGAACCCTTATGCATTTTTGATGAGATGTAAACTGTTACATTCAGAAAGCGAAAATAACGGCATCTGGTCCCATCACTTCATGGGAAATAGATGGGGACACAGTGGAAACAGTGTCAGACTTTATTTTTGGGGGCTCCAAAATCACCGCAGATGGTGATTGCAACCATTAAATTAAAAGATGCTTACTCATTTGAAGGAAAGTTATGACCAACCTAGATAGCATATTAAAAAGCAGAGACATTACTTTGTCAACTAAGGTCCGTCTAGTCATGACTATTGTTTTTCCAGTGGCCATGTATGGATGTGAGAGTTGGACTGTGAAGAAAGCTGAGTGCCAAAAAATTGATGCTTTTGAACTGTGGTGTTGGAGAAGACTCTTGAGAGTCCCTTGGACTGCAAGGAGATCCAGCCAGTCCATCCTAAAGGAGACCAGTCCTGGGTGTTCATTGGAAGGACTGATGCTGAAGCTGAAACTCTAATACTTTGGCCACCTCATGAGAAGAGTTGACTCATTGGAAAAGACCCTGATGCTGGGAGGGATTGGGGGCAGTAGGAGAAAGGGACGACAGAGGATGAGATGGCTGGATGGCATCACCAACTCGAAGGACATGAGTTTTAGTAAACTCCGAGAGTTGGTGATGGACAGGGAGGCCTGGCGTGCTGTGATTCATGGGGTCACAAAGAGTTGGACATGACTGAGCGACTGAACTGAACTGAACTGAAACTGTTACAGCCTCCATGGAAAGCAGTATATTTTTCGAGGTTCCTCAAAAAATTAAAAATAGAACTACCATATGGTAAGAAAATCAATGTCTTGTATCAAATAGATAGTAGTGCTGGTTTAGTCATTAAGTTGTGTCCTACTCTTGTGACCCCATAGACTGTAGCCCACCAGGCTCCTCTGTCCATGGGATTTTCCAGGCAGGAATACTGGAGTGGGTAGCCATTTCCTTCCCCAGGAGATCTTCCCTATCCAGTGATTGAACTCTCCTCTCCTGTGTTGGCAGGCAAGTTCTTCACTAGTGAGTCACTAGGGAAGCATGAGGGAAACAGATGAAGGTGGTCACACTTTCAGTGATTAAGATGAATAATTTCTGGGGATCTTACATATAGCATGATGATTATATTTAGCAATACCATATTGTGTACTTGAAAGTTCTTAAGAGAATATATCTTAGAAGTTCTTACCACATACACACACACTCACAATAACTTTTGGGGTAATGGATATGTACCATATTTTGGAAATCATTTTGCAACATATTTATATATCAAATCATCACATTATATACCTTACATTTTCACAACGTTATGTGTAAATTGTATCTAAATAAAGCCAGAATATTTTTGTAAATAAAAAATAAAAACATAAGATTAAGAAATGCTGTTAAAGTAACACAGCTGGGCTGACAGGTATGAACTAAAACCATGAATGAAAGGCTTTTCTCTAAAGTTGGAATCACAGAGGAAACATGTTGCAGAAGCAACAACTTCATGGAGATACTGCTTAATCAGATAGAGAAGGTGTAAATACTCTGACTTCTTTCTCCCTTCTTTCTTCCAAAATCGTCGACTCTAACAGAAATCCTTTTGTCAAGGGAACCTGGGAAATGTAGTTTTCAGGGTCAGCATCTGCTAGTGCAAGACAGATCAGAGGAAAGACAATAATGGGTATGAGGGCAAAGAGGATGTTTTTCAGTTCTTAAAAACATGGCAGGGGCAGATAATCAATATAAAATCTCAGGAGATCATAGATAGAAACTACAATTAACCAGATAAAAAGTTCATATAACAACTATAGATGTTCAGTAAAGTATTACAGGCAAAAGGTTGTAACCACTATTTGATTTCTAATGTTACTGATATAGCGGGCTTTTTGCCACTGGAAATTTCTTTCATGCAAAATGGAAGAGAGAGAAAGTTTTTTTTTTTTTTTTTTTGATAGATATGGCTGGAAAGGAGTCATCTTCCTACTCAAATGGCAAGATTTCCTGAGGAGAAAAAAAAAAAAAAGGCTCCTGCTGAGACTCGGAATGAAAACAACAGAGTGACTAAAGCCTGGATGTAATTACAGATAGCCTAGAAAAAGCATGAAAAATGGATAAGAGAGAGTGAATTCCATTTATAAACTTTACTTCTATGCCACAGCTCTCTTAAATGATTCGAGGGGGCTTCGAGCAAAACCTCTATAAGACAACAGAATATTCTCTGAATATTTGGTCCAAAGAAAAGAATAATAAAATATTTGAAATATGAGAACTTATTTGATTTGCTATGAATCTATATAAAATTTGACTCTTGACTTTTGGATAAGGAAACCCAAGCATGACATAGTGACATAGTTCTTATAATCAGAATGGAAAAACTTACCAGTTATTCAGAAGAATTAAAAGTATTACTGGATCTAAAGCCCTAAAAGTTCTCAACAGAGCTTTATCAACAAAGAATTTTATGATAAAGTGTACATTGACTACAATAATATTGAATACCAACGGTAAAAAGTATGTATGACAGAAGTCTTTTTTATCATTAACTATGAAAGAATCTATTCAGTTCAGTTCAGTTGCTCAGTCATGTTCGAATTTTGCAACCCCATGAACTGCAATACACCAGGCCTACCTGTCCATCACCAAATCCCGGAGTCCACCCAAACCCATGTTCCTTGAGTCAGTGATGCCTTCCAACCATCTCATCCTCTGTTGTCCCCTTCTCCTCCTGCCCTCTATCTTTCCCAACATCAAGGGATTTTCCAAAGAGTCAGCTCATCACGTTAGGTGGCCAAAGTATTGGAGTTTCAGCTTCAACATCAGTCCTTCCAATGAACACCCAGGACTGATCTCTTTTAGGGTGGACTGGTTGGATCTCCTTGCAGTCCAAGGGACTCTCAAGAGTCATCTCAAACACCAAAGGTCAAAAGCATCAATTCTTTGGCACTCAGCTTTCTTCACAGTCCAACTCTGACATCCATACATGACCACTGAAAAAACCATAGCCTTGACTAGACAGACCTTTGTTGACAAAGTAATGTCTTTGCTTTTTAATATGCTACCTAGGTTGGTCATAAGTTTCCTTCCAAGGAGTAAACGTCTTTTAATTTCATGGCTGCAATAACCATTTGCAGTGGTTTTGGAGCCCAGAAAAATAAAGCCAACCACTGTTTCCATTGTTTCCCCATCTATTTGCCATGATCTTAGTTTTCTGAATGTTGAGCTTTAAGCCAACTTTTTCACTCTCCTCTTTCACTTTCATCAAGAGGCTCTTTAGTTCTTTTTCACTTTCTGCCATAAGGGTGATGTCATCTGCATATCTGAGGTTATTGATATTTCTCCCAGCAATCTTGATTCCAGCTTGTGCTTCCTCCAGCCCAGCGTTTCTCATGATGTACTCTGCATAGAAGTTAAATAAGCAGGGTGACAAGATACAGCCTTGACATACTTCTTTTCCTATTTGGAACCAGTCTGTTGGTCCATGTCCAGTTCTGTCTGTTGCTTCCTGACCTGCACACAGATTTCTCAAGAGGCAGGTCAGGTGGTCTGGTATTCCCATCTCTTTCAGAATTTTCCAGTTTATTGTGATCCACACAGTCAAAGGCTTTGGCATAGTCAATAAAGCTGAAATAGATGTTTTCCTGGAACTCTCTTGCTTTTTTGATGATCCAGCAGATGTTGGCAATTTGATCTCTGGTTCCTCTGCCTTTTCTAAAACCAGCTTGAACATCTGGAAGTTCATGGTTAACGTATTGCTAAAGCCTGGCTTGGAGAATTTTAAGCATTACTTTACCAGCATGTGAGATGAGTGAAATTGTGCGGTAGTCTGAGCATTCTTTGACAATGCCTTTCTTTGGGGTTGGAATGAAAACTGACCTTTTCCAGTCCTGTGGCCACTGCTGAGTTTTCCAAATTTGCTGGAATATTGAGTGCAGCACTTACACAGCATCATCATTCAGGATTTGAAATAGCTCAACGGGAATTACATCACCTCGCAGTGATGCTTCCTAAGGCCCACTTGACTTCACATTTCAGGATGTCTGGCTCTAGGTGAGTGATCACACCATCGTGATTATCTGGGTCGTGAAGATCTTTTTTTGTACAGTTCTTCTGTGTATTCTTGCCACCTCTTCTTAATATCTTCTGTTTCTGTTAGGTCCCTGCCATTCCTGTCCTTTATTGAACCCATCTTTTCATAAAATGCTCACTTGGTATCTCTAATTGTTTTGAAGATATCTCTAGTCTTTCCCATTCTGTTGTTTTCCTCTATTTCCTTGCACTGATCGCTGAGGAAGGCTTTCTTATCTCTCCTTCCTATTCTTTGGAACTCTGCATTCAAATGGGAATATCTTTCCTTTTCTCCTTTGATTTTCACTTCCCTTCTTTTCACAGCTATTTGTAAGGCCCCCTCTGACAGCCATTTTGCCTTTTTGCATTTCTTTTTCTTGGCGATGATCTTGATTCCTGTCTCCTGTACAATGTCACGAATCTCCATCCATACTTCATTAGGTACTCTGTCTATCAAATCTAGTCCCTTAAATCTATTTCTCACTTCCACTGTATAGTCATAAGGGATTTGATTTAGGGCATACCTGAATGGTCTAGTAGTTTTCACCACTTTCTTCATTTTCAGTCTGAATTTGGCAGTAAGGAGTTCATGATCTCAACCACAGTTGGCTCCCAGTCTTGTTTTTGCTGAATGTATAGAGCTTCTCCATCTTTGGCTGCAAAGAATATAATCAATCTGATTTCAGTATCGACCATCTGGTGATGTCCATATGTAAAGTCTTCGCTTGTGTTGTTGGAAGAAGGTGTTTGCTATGACCAATGCATACTCTTGGCAGAACTCTATTAGCCTTTGCCCTGTTTCATTCTGTACTCCAAGGCCAAATTTGCCTGTTACTCCAGGTGTTTCTTGACCTCCTACTTTTGCATTCCCGTCCCCTGTAATGAAAAGGACATCTTTTTGGGGTGTTAGTTCTAAAAGGTCTTGTAGATCTTCATAGAACCGTTCAACTTCAGCTTCTTCAGTGTTACTGGTTGGGGCATAGACTTGGATTACCGTGATATTGACTGGTTTGCCTTGGAAATGAACAGAGATCATTCTGTCATTTTTGAGATTGCATCCAAATACTGCATTTCGGACTCTTCTGTTGACCATGATGGCTACTCCATTTCTTCTAAGGGATTCCTGCCCACAGTAGTAGATATAATGGTCATCTGAGTTAAATTCACCCTTTCCAGTCCATTTTAGTTCCCTGATTCCTAGAATGGCGACATTCACTCTTGCCATCTCCTGTTTGACCACTTCCAATTTGCCTTGATTCATGGACCTAACAGGTTCCTATGCAATATTGCTCTTTATAGCATTGGACCTTGCTTCTATCACCAGTCCCATCCACACCTGGGTGTTGTTTTTGCTTTGGCTCCATCCCTTCATTCTTTCTGGAGTTATTTCTCCACTGATCTCCAGTAGCATATTGGGCACCTACCGACCTGGGGAGTTCATCTTTCAGTGTCCTATCTTTTTGCCTTTTCATCCTGTTTGTGGGGTTCTCAAGGCAAGAATACTGAAGTGGTTTGCCATTCCCTTCTCCAGTGGACCACATTCTGTCAGATCTCTCCACCATGACCCATCCATCTTGGGTGGCCCCACGTGGCATGGCTTAGTTTCAGTGAGTTAAACAAGGCTGTGGTCCATCTCATCAGATAGGCTAGTTGTCTGTGATTGTGGTTTCAGTCTGTCTGTCCCCTGATGCCCTCTCTCAGTGCCTACCGGCTTACTTGTGACATGGGTACATGTACAGAATCTGTACCTGTGACATTAAAGCACATTTTAGGAAAGTCAGTTGTTCAAGAGACTAACTTAATGTGGTACAAAATTAATAGTTTCACTGGGCATGTCTAAAATGTGCTCCAGGCAATATAGACTTCATAATTTTAAAAAAGTGTTCAAAATGCTCAGACAAGTTGTGACATGTTGTGTCTTACATTATAACCTTCTAAGGACATTCCTGTTCAAGAAGAACACATTGAAGGCTATGAATAGTTCCCTTACCAGTTCAGTTCAGCTCCTCACTCCTGTACGACTCTTGCGACCCCATGGACTGCAGCATGCCAGGCTTCCCCATCCATCACAAACTCCTGGAACTTGCTCAGACTCATGCCCATCGAGTCGATGATGTCATCCAACCATCTCATCCTCTGTCATACCCTTCTTATTCTGCCTTCAATTTTCCCCAGAATTAGGGTCTTTTCCAAAGAGTCAGTTCTTCACATCAGGTGGCCAAACTATTGGAGTTTCAGCTTCAGTGTCAGTCCTTCCAATGAATATCCAGGACTGATTTCCTTTAGGATGGACTGGTTTGATCTCCTTACAGTCCAAGGGACTCTCAAGACTCATCTCCAATACCACAGTTCAAAAGCATCAATTCTTCAATCCCTTATAGTGAAGACTGTTAACAGTTGTTCAACCTAGTATTCCCGAGACATGTTTCACCACAGAAGCTATTTGAGACCAATGCTAGCAAATATTCTGCAGGACCAGGTTTTCACAATTTTCACTTTGGGAACTTCTAGGCTCATTTTATCACATGAATAAATTTAAAATGTCTAGAAGCATACATGAATACTATATTCATTAATATCATTAGTAGTACACATAGTACTGCCCCTTATTAGCTGTTATTAATAAGATAATCAGTACTGATAATAAGGATTACCATACTGAGCATCTCCTATAGGTCAAGTAACCGGTCTATAAATAATTCATCTAATCACAATCAATCAATAGGCATTCAGTTCAGTTCAGTCGCTCAGTCCTGTCTAACTCTTTGCGACCCCATGAATCACAGCACGCCAGGCCTACCTGTCCATCACCAACTCCTGGAGTTTACTCAAACTCATGTCCATCGAGTCAGTGATGCCATCCAGCCATCTCATCCTCTGTCGTCCCCTTCTTCTCTTGCCCCCCATCCCTCCCAGTGTCAGGGTCTTTTCCAATGAGTCAACTCTTCGCATGAGGTGGCCAAAGTATTGGAGTTTCAGCTTCAGCATCAGTCCTTCCAATGAACACCCAGGGCTGATCACCTTTAGGATGGACTGGTTGGATCTCCTTGCAGTCCAAGGGACTCTCAAGAGTCTTCTCCAACACCATAGTTCAAAAGCATCAATTTTTTGGCGCTCAGCTTTCTTCACAATCCAACTTTCACATCCAAACATGACCACTGGAAAAACCATAGACTTGACTAGATGGACTTTGTTGGCAAAGTAATGTCTCTGCTCTTTAATATGCTATCTAGGTTGGGCATAAATTTCCTTTCAAGTAGTAAGCGTCTTTTAATGTCATGTCTGCAATCACCATCTGCAGTGATTTTGGAGCCCAAAAAAATAAAGTCTGACACTGCTTCCACTGTCTCCCCATCTATTTCCCATGAAGTGATGGGACCAGATGCCATGATCTTAGTTTTCTGAATGTTGAGCTTTAAGCCAACTTTTTCACTCTCCTCTTTCACTTTCATCAAGAGGCTCTTTAGTTCTTTTTCACTTTCTGCCATAAGGGTGATGTCATCTGCATATCTGAGGTTATTGATATTTCTCCCAGCAATCTTGATTCCAGCTTGTGTTTCTTCCAGCCCAGCATTCTCATGATGTACTCTGCATATAAGTTAAATAAGCAGGGTGACAATATACAGCCTTGACGTACTCCTTTTCCTATTTGGAATCCGTCTGTTGTTCCATGTCCAGTTCTAACTATTGCTTCCTGACCTGTATATAGGTTTCTCAAGAGGCAGATCAGGTGATCTGGTATTCCCATCTCTTTCAGAATTTTCCAGAGTTTATTGTGATCCAGACAGTCAAAGGCTTTGGCATAATCAATAAAGCAGAAGTAGATGGTTTTCTGGAACTCTCTTGCTTTATGCCTATTTAATAGATCATGATGACACTACTTTGAATATTCAAAAATAGAATTTTTTGTTAATATCTTTTATTTGGAAAATTGGAAAAAATATCTTTAGTGGAACTTTTCACAGCAAGGAGAGGACTCTACCTTCTGTCCCTATATGGGAAGCACCTTAATGAAAATCCAGGAATTTAATAGTATGCAAATTTAGAACTCCTCTAGCATTTGATACATTTGGATTGTGTATGTTTTAGAGGGACACACATGAAAGGTGCCCTGGGAGCACGTGGGGCAAGTGTTAACCACTCAAAGTTTCTTAACTCAGAAAAGCATTAGTAGTGACAACTTCATCCATCTTATTTTAACCACCATAAATTCCTGATGATCTTCATCCAGCCACATAACCTAATCTGCAACAAGTTATTATATGTAACTCAGGGGCATTGTGAAAATTAATAGGTTTTGGGGAGACTTTTTATTCCACAGTTTTTTTTTTTGTTTGTTTGTTTTTTACTAATTATATATTAAGCATTATAACAATGTAAGGTTATCTTGCTAAACAATAAAATGAAAAAAATTCACAGACAAAACTATTGGGCTTATTTAACAGGTGTTCCATGATCATTTACTCATATTTATAGATGAGATAAATAAGCTCAGAACATTTCAAGCCTAGGTACACATTCAAATCTTCAGCAGAGCTTTCAAACAAACAGCAACAAAAAACCACTGCTACACCTATCATAAATCATTAAATCAGACTCTCCATGGGGTGAGCAGATATTTGATCCTATCCAGAACATCTGTAAGACATTTGGTCCATGCCAAAAGGTCCTTGATAGCTCGTTATTTACAAAATGTCCATGAGCATGTTTGGTTCATGCTAAAAAGGTTTTGGATGGGATCAAATATCAAGTATCTTTTGGCATGGACCAAATGTCCCCATGGATGTTTTGGACAGGCCAAAATATGATCAGATCAAATAGCCATGACTTTTTGGCATGGACCAAATGTCTTACAGACCATTTGGATAAGACTAAATCTACTACAAGACTCTGGCATAGCATTTGGACATCATTTTTATTTTAAAATTTTCCCACGTGATTCTAAAAAGCAGTTAAGATGGAAAGGTCTGAATTAGTTGTACATAGCATCTCTGGTAGAGACATCAAACAATGTTGCAGCAACTGAGTTAAAAAAAAAGAGTGAGAGATGAGAAAGTACAGGAGCATAAATAATAGAGAAAGGAACAGTATTCAGAGATGACTGAGAAAGTAAAGAATAAAAGAAAAAGTTTAATGTGTGACATTAACATAATTTTAATAGGTGCCTAGCCAACGAGATACTATAAGGAAAATCTATGAATATCTTTTAAAACACGACTCCAAAAGAAATTATCTATAACACTGATTTTTTATCAAACCCTGTTGTACAATTCAATCAGCAAAAGGAGACTGTAAAAAGCCCGAAACCCAGATAGCATCCCAGACCAAAAGAATCAGTATCTTTGGACTTGATACTTTTTAGTTTGGGTTATTAGCACTTTTCAAGCTCCATAAGGGATTCCTTTGTGCAGTACTGAATGTTTCTCATACTTGAGTATTCATGTGACTGGGGTAATCCTGTTAAAGTTAAGATTCTGATTCTGCAGCTCTGGGGCTAGACTCCAAATTCTGCCTTTTCAGTATCTTCCATCTGGTGATGTTGCTGCTACTGCTTGAAGGAACACATTTTACATGGTAAGGTTTGGAACACTGGCTTTCAAACTTGGCTGAGTATTAGAATCACCTGGGGAATTTTACTTTTTATTTATTTATTTTTTTACCTGGGGAATTTTAAAAATGACTGATGCTTTCCTCTCAACCCCAGATAGTCTGGTAGATTGGGTGTGAGTTTTAAGCCCCTCATTAATAGGACTTTCATTTCTTTTCTGTCTTCCTCACCTATCCTTTCCTAGATGTTCTTCCTTTGATAATTATCACTTTCAAATCAATTATCTACATTAATGTCCTAGTATCAAAGTTGAATTTTAGGGAATCCTATGTCAGGACCCCATCTTTAGTCTTGTACCACAACTTGTTCTGAGTATTCTCTTCCTCTTTGCTCTTTTTTTTTAAAGTTCAGTTTTTTCATGACAATATTTGCTCTATCCCCTCCAGTCTAATGCTCTTTCATTCTGTCAGAAAACAAATTGAAACAAAATAGAAGCTGAGACTTTTCACTTTTTCTATCACCTCATAACATTGCCCCATGCACTCCCAATACATTAAACTGTGGTTTTTATTGTTGTGAGTCTGCTTTGAAAATGATTCTGAAAACCTTTATGTTATTCTTAACAATTTTTTGCAAGCTTCAGCTCATTCTTATTTTATCTTTCATGAAATTACTCCTAGGAGTCCAGGTCCTTTAGTTTGTATTCATCGTTGGTCATTTTCTTAGAGTGCACTAACCGGGCATTCTCAACTTTCTGCAATGTGAGAGAACAGATAAAGGGAAAGTGTGTGAGTAAAGGTTATACAATAGATACTCAGCCATCCGTCTGCCCATCCATCAACCTGTTCATTCAATCATTCAGTTAATATTTACTGAATATCTATTATGTGTCAACAATGTGTTTAAATACAAATATTGGAAAATAGAGCAAAAAGAGGACAGATGAACATTTTGACTAATAAATATTTAGTGACAATAAGGAAGCAAAAACATGATAATTTCATATTGTGCCAGTTACCATAAAGGAAATACACAGAGCGAGAGAGGTGGGAGTGTGTGCTGGGAAGTGCAACTTTATAGACAATGGTCAACGATGGCTGGCCTGAGGAGGTGACATTTGAGATAAATTCCAAAGTCCCAGTCACTTTATTCACAGGAGAATGTTTTAGGCAGTCTCTGGATCCAATTAGTAAAATACAGCAGAGTTCAAATAAGTGAGATTTTTTTGATTTACAAAGCCAGACTAAATTAGAAAATGAAACCAGGCTTCTAGATACATGTATGCTTATAATACAAACAAAATTGCCAAATAATTAAAAATCTCTATGCAGCAATGCAGGAAAAATTCCTGCATTTATTACATTACTCTTAATGAATAATTATATAAATTATATATTCTATTTGTATTTAAAGCACATATATGCACTTAGATATGTATGTGGGGTGTGTGCATGTGTGTGTGTCTGTGTAGTCGTGCTGTTTTGACTTTAACCTATGTATATTTAAATATTCATGTATATAGCTGGAAGGTTGCACAGCAAAATATTAGAAGTCATTACTTTCAAAGTGTGAGATTGGGGGAAAGTGGTAATAGGAATTTGCTCAACAATAATTTATACCCTCTGAGTTTGATAGTATATTCTTTTGTTGTAGTGTATATAATAATTACCAAAAAAGAGGGACATAGAAAAAAATAAGGAACAGATAATGGTAGATAGACAGTATAGGTAGAAATACAAAATATGAAAAAACAATTTTAAATTTTTAAAACAATTTTTTCAGTTAAAATATTTTCTAAAATTCAATTCTATTGTTTTCTATTTTAAAAGTAATTTAAAAAATAAAACCCATCTGCAGAATTTCCTGAAGCATGGATCAATTTTCCTTTCTTTCTTTTTTCTTTGCCATTTTAACCTGTAAATAAAGGGTTTTATTATTGTATGTCATTAAAATTTAATCAAGAGTTTTGATTTGTCTTTTCCTTAAGAAAAAAAATCCTTTTAGGAAGCTGACATTACATTTAGGAAGCTTTCTATCACAAATATTTAAAACAAGTACAATAATGCTGGAGAGGGTGTGGAGAAAAGGGAACCCTCTTACACTGTTGGTGGGAATGCAAACTAGTACAGCCACTATGGAGAACAGTGTGGAGATTTCTTAAAAAACTGGAAATAGAACTGCCATATGACCCAGCAATCCCACTTCTGGGCATACACACTGAGGAAACCAGATCTGAAAGAGACACGTGCACCCCAATGTTCATCGCAGCACTGTTTATAATAGCCAGGACATGGAAGCAACCTAGATGCCCATCAGCAGATGAATGGATAAGGAAGCTGTGGTACATATACACCATGGAATATTACTCAGCCATTAAAAAGAATTCATTTGAACCAGTCCTAATGAGATGGATGAAGCTGGAGCCCCTTATACAGAGTGAAGTAAGCCAGAAAGATAAAGAACATTACAGCATACTGACACATATATATGGAATTTAGAAAGGTGATAACGATAACCCTATATGCAGAACAGAAAAAGAGACACAGAAATACAGAACAGACTTTTGAACTTTGTGGGAGAATGTGAGGGTGGGATATTTCAAAAGAACAGCATGTATACTATCTATGGTGAAACAGATCACCAGCCCAGGTGGGATGCACGAGACAAGTGCTCGGGCCTGGTGCACTGGGAAGACCCAGAGGAATCGGGTGGAGAGGGAGGTGGGAGGGGGGATCGGGATTGGGAATACATGTAAATCCATGGCTGATTCATATCAATGTATGACAAAAACCACTGGAAAAAAAAATAATAATAATAACAAAAATAAAAAAATAAAATAAAATAAGTACAATAAGTTTCCTGTTTATGGAGATGTGCTTTATATATGTGTGAAATGAACTCAGAAGGAGTATCTCATTAGTACTTAACAAGTGGAACGTAGGTAAGAGACCACAAAAGACTGAAAATTTTCCACTGTAAACCTATGTGTTTTGGGCTCTATTTCTCCCCATCATTTTTTTTTAAATTTTGGATTGCAGGATAATTGCTTTACAATATTATGTTGGCTTTTGACACACAGCAGTGTGAATAGGCCACAAGTACACACATGTTCCTTCTCTCCTGAACCTTCCCCCTACCCCATGCCATCACACTGAGACGGTAACAGGTAGGAAAGCTAGGGGTCTCCAAATGGAGGGAAAAGGCTGCAAGTGTCAGAGGTTTTTTATCTCTGTTATGCAGCAGGAGGAAACAAACTACAAGTTTCAAGTTTTTTTCCCTTCTCTATATAAAATTAAAAGGAGATTTCTTTTAGTTTTCTGTGTCGTCATGATGACACCTGGTACCACCTGAACTTAACTTTTCTCAAACCTTGAGCTAACCAATATTTTTTTCTTATGGAAATGTTTTTCTTAAGATATGTTAATGAACTATGTATTTACATTAAACTCTGTGTATCTTCAAGTTGGTTCCACCTAAGACTCAGAACCCATAATGGCTCAACAAACCAATATGTTTTACCCATACAATTGGTCTCCTAATCTATGTTAATGAAACCATATATTTGCTTAGAAACCTGCCTTTCTTCAAGATTCATGTCAATCATTTTATGGCCCAGGGTGACTCACCTTGTGCCAGTGTTATCTCAAAATGCATGTTGTGGGTGAGGGGTCTGGTGCCACTTTTAGTTTTGAGACATTTCCTTTCTCTAGTTAGCAACCTGTTGATAGATATATAACATACTGCAAAAGATTAGCAGGGGCACTCTTTCTGCCCCCTTCTAATATCTATGTCAGAAGCTTTCTCCAATATCTTTTATACTTTAATAAAACTTTATTACACAAAAGCTCTGAGTGATCAAGCCTCGTAACCACCCCAGGATTGAATTCCTCTCCCCCGGAGGCCAAGAATCCTGGCATCTTTCACGGCTCAACAACAACCTTTCACCACCCTCTAGGTTGTACCGAGCACCAAGTTGATTCCCCTGTGCCCACAGAGCAGCTTCACCCTGGCTATCTATTACGCACTTATTAGTGTATATATGGCAATGTTACTCTCTCAATTTGTCCCACCCTCATGAGAAACACTGGGCTGGAGGAAGCACAAGCTAGGATCAAGATTGCCAGGAGAAATATCAATAACCTCAGATATGCAGATGATATCACCCTTATGGCAGAAAGTGAAGAAGAACTAAAGAACCTCTTGATGAAGGTGAAAGAGGAGAGTGAAAAAGTTGGCTTAAAGCTCAACATTCAGAAAACTAAGATCATGGCATCCGGTCCCATCACTTCATGTCAAATAGATGGGGAAACAGTGGAAACAGTGTCAGACTTTATTTTTCTGGGCTCCAAAATCACTGCAGATGGTTATTGCAGCCATGAAATTAAAAGACTCTTACTCCTTGGAAGGAAAGTTAGGATCAACCTAGATAGCATATTAAAAAGCAGAGACATTACTTTGCCAACAAATGTCTATCTAGTCAAGGCTATGGTTTTCCAGTGGTCATGTATGGATGTGAGAGTTGGACTATAAAGAAAGCTGAGCACAGAAGGATTGGTGCTTTTGAACTGTGGTGTTGGAGAAGACTCTTGAGAGTCCCTTGGACTGCAAGGAGATCCAACTGGTCCATCCTAAAGGAGATCAGTCCTGGGTGTTCATTGGAAGGACTGATGTTGAAGCTGAAACTCCAATAATTTGGCCACCTGATGCAAAGAGCTGACTCTTTGGAAAAGACCTTGATGCGGGGAAAGATTGAGGGCAGAAGGAGAAGGGGACGACAGAGGATGAGATGGTTGGATGGCATCATCAATTCGATGGACATGGGTTTGGGTGTACTCTGGGAGTTGGTGATGGACAGGGAGGCCTGGCATGCTGCGATTCATGGGGTCACAAAAAGTAGGACCCGACTGAGCGACTGAACTGAACTGAACTGATGAATAGCATGATACAATAGTATTAAAATAATGATATGAATAACATTGTGACAATACAAATTTATTATCTTACAATTCTGTGGGCTAGACATCTAGGTTGGCTCAGTTATTTCTTGGCTTCATGTTTCAGAAGTCTGAATTTAAGGTGCTGGCTGGCTGGATTCTCATCATAGCCAGCAAAGATACATTCATTCCTTCTCATGATGGAATCTAACGTTCCTGTCATCCTCATCTCTATTCTACCTCAAATTAACAGAATGCTCTCTGCTTTTAAGGCCTCATATAACTATATTAGGATCACGTGAAAAGTTGAAGATAATCTCCCTACCTTAAAGTCCATAATATTAATGATGTGTAAAGTCCCTTTAACCATATAAAATAACATAGTTACAAATTCCAGGGGTAAAAGAATGTATTGTATTAGTTTATAAATTATATAATCTTTAATAGTCTCTGGTAAAACTATATGACTATACATGTACAAGAAAAGTGAAAGTGAAAGTCGTTCAGTTGTGTCCAACTCTTTGGGACCCCATGGACTATAGCCTGCCAGGCTCCTCTGTCCATGGAATTCTCCAGGGCAGAATACTGGAGTGGGTAGCTGTTCCTTTCTCAAGGGGATCTTCCCAACCCAGGAATTGGACCCAGGTCTCCTACATTGCAGGTGGATTCTTTACCCTCTGAGACACCAAGGAAGTCCAGGAATACTAGAGTGAGTAGCCTATCCTTTCTCCAGGGGAACTTCCTGACTCAGGAGTCAAACTGGGATCTCCTGCATTGCAGGTGGATTCTTTACCAGCTCAGCTACCAAGGAAGCCCATGACATGCATAGAAAAATTATAACATTTATACTTTATGTATGCTGTATTATCTGAATTTATCAAAATAAACATATTTGATTTGCAAATTCAAAAAGAATTATTATTTTTAAAGAAGGAATCACAGAAAAGGTAATATAACTTTATTTTAAATTTCCAGTTGATTTCATTTAATACATATTTGGAATAATATTTGCAACTTCTTTTTTGTTACGATCAAATCAGAAACAGAGGCTGATTATTCAATATGTGAGATTATAAAACCTAATCCAGTACACTCCTTATAACTTCTTGTTGCTAGAGAGTAAGGATTAAAAAGTATTACAAGATATGTACTATTGTATAAAGTATAAAATAAGATATATTATACTGTCACTAACAGGTAATACACTGTAGTCTACTTGTAAATTACTACCAATTCTTTGGAGATACTAAGAGTGACAATAAACTAGAGGATCTTATTCTGCTTTGTAGTTTTCTTATGATTATTAACTATATAACTTTTTCTGATAAACATAAGAATATTTTTGTGCTTTGAGGACAATATATTTTCAGATTTTTATAGTAAGCTTATAGGAAATAGTTGAAAATCATGTTGAAAAATTATCTAAAATGTCTATAATATTTTGAAAGCAAAGCACTTAAAAAATACCTACCAACTTATAGTTTAAGGGAAATCTTTATGTAACAATCAGATGTTCAATCTTAATTGCCTTGGTAAATATAAATTTAATCTTTTTCATAGAAAAAATGTTAATTTTAATTAATTATAAACAACAAAAGCAGAGTTAATTTTTAAAATGTTAACTTTCAAGGTAGATTTTGGACAAAGGCCTTTCCAATATTTACAGAATAATGTTTCAAAGTGTAGTACAGAAACTGAGTTTTTGACCCTGAAAATACTAGGTACTCTATAAAAAGAACCATCAAACCAACATATCTCCTTGAAGATGTAACTAAAACAAATAGTGCCTAAAATAAATAGTGTTGTGATTTTGTAACCAGACATATTCTAGCAGGAAAAAAAAATATGAGTCTGTAATAACTAGCTTTTTCAGATTAAGCTTAAAGTAGGTAAAAATACTCATTGGAAAAATGAAATAAATCAAGGAAAAGTTTTAGATAATGAGGAAAATCACACTCTAGAATTCTACAAATGTAAATTTCCTAGTCCAATGAGTAGCCAACTCTAATCATGGCAGTGCCTATGGTCTAGAATAGAGTGGTAGATTTCTAATGAGTTGTGAAGAACAGACTCCTCTAAATCAGTAAGTGCTTGCTAGTGCAATTGGTTGTCCATTAGGAAGATACATTTAATTTGGCCCTATTTCCCATCATACATAGAAATCAATTCTAGATGGACTAAAGAGCTACACAGTAAAAAATGATAGTAGTTGAAAAAATTAAATCTCAGTGTTGAAATGGCCTTCTTAAACACTACAGAGTCATAAATAAAATCTTAATATAGATCATAATGTCAAATGAAAAGATACAATGTAGGAAAAATTGTAAATCATTTTATAAACAATGATTAATATCCAGAAAACATGAGGAGTTTCTACTGTTCCATAAAAATGACACTACCCAATTAAAAAATGGGCAAAAAGTCCAGACAAATCAGAAAATACAAAATACAAATGACCTGTTAGTATAAGAAAATGTGCATAAGATTATTAAAATTTACATAACAAATTAGAACATTGCAAAGCATATTTTTTCTTTTTTTTTAGCATAATTTTTTCTAGTCATATTAAAATAAGATCAAAACTATTAGATGTTAGTGGGAATGTGGGAAATGGGCACATGAGTAGACTCCTTTTAGAATAAAAGTTTTAACCATTTTTGGAAGGTAGTTTATTAGTATCTACCAAAATGTGAACACCAATACATTTTTTCCAATTACTCTTCTAAGAATTTATTTTCTGGAAGCTCTACACATGTATTGAATAATCAATGTTCAAGACATTCATTTGAAGTATTGGCTGTCTAACCTAAATAAACAAATAAATTCAAAATAGCCATCGTAAGGCAGTGGTTAGATAAATTGTTTTACACTTTCTCTGTATAATACTTTGTAGTTATTTAAAATAATGTAGAAGCTATGGTTAAGAAAATAACATTTTATATATACTTATACGTAAGGAACAAAATGTATATGGGTTTCTGTGCATTCATGTGTAAGTAAATGGATGGAAATTTAAATGAATATTTGCTTATCAACTTCTGGACAAAGGTGATTCTCTAAGCAGTAGCATACAAGAAGGAGGACAAAGAGAGGCATCTATATTTCACTTTTTACACTTCTTTATCATCTGGATCTTTCATATGTGTGTATTCCTATATTACCTGTGGAAGGAAGGAAGGAAAGGAGGGAGGAAGGGAGGGAGGAAGAAGTGGGAAGAACGGTGTACTCCTGTATTACTTGTATTATTAAAAGAGAGAGGCAGAAAGGAAGGTAGAAAAGAAAGGAATGAAAAAAGGAAGAAGAAAAGATAATATGCTGGTTTATCTTAAGGGCAGGGATTTTGAATTTTTGTCCCAGTGTAGGTATGTTGCATGCAAGCCTGCTAAGTCAGGCTCTTCTGTCCATGGGATTCCCCAGGCAAGAATACTGGAGTCTGTTGCTATGCCCGCCTCCAGGGGATCTTCCCGACCCAGGGATCGAACCCAAGTCTGCATTGCAGGCAGATTCTCTACCACTAGCACCCCTTTGGAAGCCCATATTGGTACATTATAAGCCCTCAAAAAATTGTTGAAAAAAATAATGAAAGAGAAAGGAGGGAGGGAAGAATTGTTTGCTACGAATTCTTCTCAATACCTGGAAAATATATGAATAATGGTGTAATAATGTCTCTCATAATCACTTGTATTTAACCTAAACCACATAATGGAATCTGTTTTTAATACACACACCTGAGCACCAAGTATCTTAAAACAAAGGCAAGTAAGTACTAAAAGCATTACAATCTTAGAAATCAGACATGTAAGCAATATGTCAGTTCACCTGGATCAGTGTTGTAATTTTTGGTGGCAATATGTATTTCTTCTTAGGAAATTATTTGAAAAGTAATATACATTTTTTGTTCAAATATTTGTTTCTGCCACAGTGTGCTAATGCTGTAATATATATTTTCTTAGTCATAATTTCTGTCAAGCTTACTTACAACTTAAAATATTCATAAAATAAAGTTGAAATTTATTTATGAATTAGAAAGTAATAAGTGATAAAACTAGGAAAACATAGTATTTGATTAATAATATAAATTTTATGTCATACATTCTACATTTTTTCTTCCATTTCATATTTTTCTCTTAGATTTATATAAAAAATCCTATTAAAAACAAATATTATACTATTACATTTTAAATTAATCATAGTTACTAAATGTCATTTTCTTTTAATTCTAACCTATTTTTTCTCTTTACTTCTGATATTTGTACTGTATCTTTAGACAACTAATGGTAAAGGTGTCATTGTGACGATTTAAGTGCATATTTTATTTTTTATTATGCTTCTCCATCTGCTTGTTAAGATTCTCTTTTTCCTAACCTTTTCTAATTATCATACACTCTTTTTCTATGTGAAGTTTAATGTTCTAATCATATAATTATGATATCTAATTTTATGTATTAATTAATCTAACAAATATTTATTGAGTGCTTTTTAAAATCCCTATTACTGTTTTAAGCTCTGGGGATTCAGCACACACACACACACAAAAAGTCAATGTCCATCATGGAGCTTCTATTCTAGTAGGAGATGACAGACCACAACCATAATAAATTGACATGTGCTACATCAGGGAGTAATAATTCTTATAAAAATAATGACAGGATGAAGGGAACAGGGGTATTGGTGGAGTAAGCCTGAAACATCTCAAAGTGATGTTTGAGATCTCTCATCAACATCTCTTGGTGAGAGAGGGAACCAAACAGGTATCTAGGGGAAGGAATTTCTAGGCAGAGGAAACAGGTGCAAATAACTGAGGCAGATACATTTTGGTGAGATTTCTAGAAGAGTAAGGAGGCCAGAGCACAAGAATGAAGGGGACAGCTGTTGAGAGCTGAAGATAGGTCTCAGGAGGCAAGACTCAGGGTGAGGTAGGTCATGTAGGCATCTATAAGCATTTTTACTCTTGCTCTGTGTGAGATGGGAAACCATTGTAAGCTATGAACAGAGAAATGACATCATCTGTCATGCATTTATAAATATCTCCCTGGCTCCTGTTGGAGAATAGGCTTTAATGGACAATGGCAGAAGCAGGGCAACAAGGAGGCTATGTTGTAATTCAGAGATGATGGTGGGCTTGATCAGTGGTTATTTACATGCTGAGACCATTTCCAATTCTATAAATACTATGAAGGATATAAACTAGATGTAGGGCAAAAGAGAGAAGAATCAATGATGACTGTGATGCAGACAATAGGAATTCACTTAGTTTAATTTAGCTCAGCTCAAAGAATTATTGTGGGGATACCCCTGAACTAAAACAAGAACAAGGCTGGTTTCATCAGGAAACATGGCAGTGGTTGGATCTCTTCCTCCCTCTTGGCATCTCTGCTTCATTTTGACTGTTGTTTTTTTTTTTTTTTTTCTATGATTTTTTGTAACCAAATGGCTTTTCTGCTTTGTGTTAAATTTTGCTTTCTTGTCATCTCAAATAGCACATAGCCTATCATGGTGATTCCTGTATCTTTTACTCTATATCATATACCTTTTGGAGAAGGCAATGGCAACCCACTCCAGTGTTCTTGCCTGGAAAATCCCAGGGACGGCGGAGCCTGGTGGGCTGCCGTCTCTGTGGTCGCACAGAGTCAGACATGACTGAAGCGACTTAGCAGCAGCAGCAGGAGCATATACCTTTTAATCCTCACATTCTATTAAATTACAGAATTCAAAATGCTAACAGAGGGAAATAATTCTTACTAGGCATTACTTAATCCTTACATTTTCACTATCCTTGGGTGGGAGAGGGGCATGTAATAAAAAGTGTAAATACCAAGGCCTAATATCTCTGCAACGACAAGTTTCTCTTAAACCGAGAAAGGATGAATAGCATGCTGAAGTGAGGACTGCCCAGCCCAAGAGTTACTTGATGAGGTGGGTTTTTTGTTTGGTTTTTGTTTTTTAAATTTCTTATTTGACTTCATCTTCAATTGGTTGCCTGAAATAAAGTGGCTTTTAACATCAAACCAGAAAGAATATCTGAAAATAAAGGAGGGTGATCTTAAGAATAAAAAAAGAATGAAAAGAATGAAAGAACCTTGAAAACAGTGATCATTAATTACAAAATAGAAGTGAAGTGCAGAAAACACAGAGAAAACAAAATAATGTGATGGAATACTTTTAAAACACCACTGTTACATAATATGGCATTTTCATATTTAAATGCTTTCTACTCAGTAGCAAGCATTATTTTCACCAAAATTAAATATTTAAGAAATATATAAAAGGAGGTTAGATGGACTACATATATTTGTGGTTTTAATGTCAGGTCATCCAACAGTATTCCTTACCCTGAAAATGGAGTTTTTTTTTACCTGATGATAATGCCATATTATTTTATTATACAACATTGCTAAGCTCAATTGCTGATCTTCAGAATCATTTAAGCTGATACCATCTTCCCCTATTGGCTATTTGCATTTTAGTCAATTAACATTATTAATAAAATTTTTATGCTTTCATTCTGAAATAGGAACTATTCCTAAGGCCGAGGCAAGTATTATCATGGCAATTCCTTTACAGGTGCAGCTTAAATATTTGGAAACATTGGGGTCACACAAGTCAATGAGTTTCAAATATGTGCATCTGATGTCAGAGTGAATATCTGGCATTTATAGTGATGCTACTAAATTTCCCCTAAGGCATTTGGGACACACTTGCTTTTCTCTTCATCCGAAGTATAGTACTGTTGCTGGTAAAGTCATTTCTATATTTGATTGCTGATATATTCATTAAAGGGCTTCCCTGGTGGCTCAAATGGTATAGAATCTGCCTGCAACACAGGAGACCAGGTTTGATCCCTGGGTCAGAAAGATCTCCTGGAGGAAGGCACGGCAACCCACTCCAGTATTCTTGCCTGGAGAATTCCATGGACAGAGGAGCCTGGCGGGCTGCAGTCCATGGGGTCACAGTGTTGGACACGACTGAACGATTAACACTTTCTTATATTCATTGAAAGAAATCTTACATTCTGCTGTGAAATTGATGAGCTTTATTATTTAAAACTTACTCTCCTTATACTCACTAGTGAGTGTTCACTGTCTTTATAAAAGTTATAATCTCTGAGGTGTAATGGTTTTATAAGCATACCTATATTTAGTATAAGAATAATATTTGTCCAGATTCTGGCCTAATACCTAATAATAAGGTTCACTGTATTGTTCTTTGTAAAGGTCTCTACATTGCAATAAGCTCTTTTTATATTCAAAGAAAGAATTACTATTTAAAAAAGTAAGAGTTTAAGACATAATGAGAAACAATAAAAATTCATTGGATGTAACAGTGATGAAAAGTATTGCTTTAGAAAAGACTGTGCTGCTGGTAATATTTTCTTGGTAATTTTAATTCCGTGATACCTTTCAAGAGTTTTAAAATCATGAATGCCAAGTTGATGCTTAGTAAACATCTCTAGAAAGGAGATTTAATTTCTTGAAATTTGTGGATTAATTTTTACCTCTTTGAACAATATAAAACAATATAAAAAAGTTGCTATGCTCAAAAAGGGGAACTGGGATAATGTGCAGGGTAAGATTAGAACATTTGATTGATCTAGCTTTATATCATATCACCCAGAAGAAGAGCTAATATCTAAGTAATATTACCTATAACTTTTCTAAAGAGAATTTCAGGAACTTGGGACCATACATACTTAGAAATATGGGTATTGCCTTGTAATGTGCACTGTATTTATTGAATTAATTGAATTATGAAATTAATGAATATAAATATTATGAAAATTATCCTTAGAATATAGAAAATGCAGGTAAACTAAATATCCCTGGAGATCATTTTACTTTCAAATTCTATAGGTACCATTATTCTAGGAAAAGTTGTGTGATTCTCCACTTTTATGGATGAAAAGAATTAAAATAACACTGGAAACATATCTTACTAATAAAATTACTATAAAGAAAAGCTAGATTAAATTTTAGTCTCACAAGTTATGATGTCATACAATTTGATTATAAGCAACATCTATATTGGGCTTCCCTGGTGGCTCAGATGGTAAAGATCTACGAGCAATGTGGGAAACCTGGGTTCGATTCCTAGGTCAGGAAGATCCCCTGGAGAAGGGAATGGCTACCCACTCCAGTATTCTTGCCTGGAGAATTCCATAGACAGAGGAGCCTGGTGGGCTACAGTCCAAGGGGTCACAAAGAGTCGGACACAACTGGGCGACTGACACTTTCACTTTGGCTAACATCTAAATTAGGGGAGTGTGGGAGAGCCAAGCAGAAGGGGATGTGTCTGCTGGCCTGCCCCTGCCTAGTCTCCCAGGTCTCTGGTTTATTCAACCCACTTCTCTGCAACAAACTCCACACTTGGTGGTGGGGACACAGCCACCAGACCGACACTCCAACATGGTCCTTGCACCATTGTGCTAAGCAAGAAGCAGAATAGTTAGGGTTCAGATCTTGGTTCTGCATCTTAACTTCTCTGTGACTCAGTTACCTCATCCATGCAATGGGATGACAAATATTACCACTTCATACACCCTTCTAAGTGTTAAATAAAATGGAATCATTAGGGGGAAAATGTGCATGTAAGAGAAACATAGAGCCCAATCAAACTCTAGGAATGTTAATTTTGTTAAAATTAGTTTCTTATAAAGAATATGAAGGTATTAAAATTTCTGTTTAATGCTTATTTACTTTCATAATTCCTTCTTCCTGATTTCCACTGATAGAAATGTTTGATAGTTGCCCTTTGCAGTGCAGTCAGAAAACAGAATTTGAAGAGAAGGGTATTGGCTTTCAAGTACTATAACTGAAACAAATGGAGTGTTATTTAGTGTTACTAAACCCCCATTTCTCCAATCCCTCACATATCTTTAAGGGACACCTTCTCCCAACCTAATTCCCAGCATTCTGATGCTGGGGCCACACCACCTCTCCTTCTTGAATAAAGTCTGAGAAAAGTATCTAAAATGAATTCACACTGAGGTGTTGATAACTGTATCAGTATGGTTCCTTCACATGCATCACCTCTTTCTCACTGTGAGTTACTTAAAGGCAGGAATCATGTTTTATTCATGATTAGTCTTAGAACCTCTCATGGTGCTAAGGCTAGGGTGCAGTCACTACCTCAATGATTCAACAAAAACAATTTCTTATTGTAATGCTGAACAATTTACCCTTATCTTGTTGTGAACCTTCTAGGTATTTTCTAAATTGTGCTCTGGGATCTGAAGAAATAGAAAAGGAAAGAGTAAAGTAGAGAAATGTGAGTGACAATGAGGAAAAGTGAGTAAGTAATGGAATAAAAACATTGTGCCAGGACAAAGCATGCAAGGGATGTTTGAGTCAATTTGTCACCCTTTAGTAATAGGAGAATGAACATTTGAAAAACAAGGAGGAAAGGTCATGTATTGAGGATCCCAAGGACATGTTCTTCCAGCAAGGAATCCTCACTGAATTACATCTTTGGTATCATTAACCCTATCTCACAAATGAGAAAACTGAGCTTCAGAGAAGCAGCCAAGATCATGTACCTAGCAACAGGTACAATCAGGAAGGAAGTTTATGTCTCTTAAAAATCTGTCAAAAGGAAAACAAAGATCACTACAACATGAATAAATGAATTCTGAGATTCTTATTCTTCAAGAGATGGGGATACCAGACCACCTGACCTGCCTCCTGAGAAATCTGTATGCAGGTCAAGAAGCAACAGTTAGAATGGGACATGGAACAATGGACTGGTTCCAAATAGGAAAAGGAGTACATCAAGGCTGTATATTGTCACCTGCTTATTTAACTTCTATGCAGAGTACATCATGAGAGATGCTGGGCTGGAGGAAGCACAAGCTGGAATCAAGATTGCTGGGAGAAATATCAATAACCTCAGATATGCAGATGACACCACCCTTATGGCAGAAAGTAAAGAAGAACTAAAGAGCCTCTTAATGAAAGTAAAAGAGGAGAGTGAAAAATTACTTAAAGCTCAACATCCAGAAAACTAAGATCATGGCATCCAGTCCCATCACTTCATGGCAAATAGATGTGGAAACAGTGGAAACAGTGGCTGACTTTATTTTTCTGGGCTCCAAAATCACTGCAGATGGTGATTGCAGCCATGAAATTAAAAGATGCTTACTCCTTGGAAGGAAAGTTATGACCAACCTAGACAGCATATAAAAAAGCAGAGACATTATTTTGTCAACAAAGGTCTGTCTAGTCAAGGCTATGGTTTTTCCAATGGTCATGTATGGATGTGAGAGTTGGACTATAAAGAAAGCTGAGCACAGAAGAACTGATGCTTTTGAACTGTGGTGTTGGAGAAGACTCTTGAGAGTCCCTTGGACTGCAAGGAGATCCAACCGATCCATCCTAAAGGAGATCAGTCCTGGGTGTTCATTGGAAGGACTGATTTTGAAGTTGAAACTCCAATACTTTGGCCACCAGATGCGAAGAGCTCACTCATTTGAAAAGACCCTGATGATGGGAAAGATGACAGAGAAGGAGACGACAGAGGATGAGATGGTTGGATGGCATCACTGACTCAATGGACATGAGTTTAAGTAAACTCTGGGAGTTGGTGATGGACAGGGAGGCCTGGCATGCTTCAGTCTGTGGGTTTGCAGAGTTGGACAGGACTGTGACTGAACTGAACTGAAATGATGATTATTGGATTATTTAATAAGACTGTGCCCCAGTTAGTCAGTTCAGTCACTCAGTCATGTCCACCTCGTTGTGACCCCATGGACTGCACCACGCCAGGCCTCTGTCCATCACCAACTCCCAGAGTTTACCCAAACCCATGTCCATTGAGTCGGTGATGCCATCCAACCATCTCATCCTCTGTCGTCCCCTTCTCCTCCTGCCTTCAGTCTTTCCCAGCATCAGGGTCTTTTCTGATATGTCTGTTCTTTGCATCAGCTGGCCAAAGTATTGGAGCTTCGGATTCAGCATCAGTCCTTCCAATGAACACCCAGGACTGATCTCCTTTAGGATGGACTGGTTGGATCTCCTTGCAGTCCAAGGGACTCTCAAGAGTCTTCTCCAACACCACAGCTCAAAAGCATCAATTCTTCAGTGCTCAGCTTTCTTTATAGTCCAAATCTCACATCCATACATGATCACTGGTAAAACCATAGCCTTGACTAGACGGACCTTTGTTGGCAAACTAATGTCTCTGCTTTTTAGTATTCCATCTAGTTTGACTATGCCTAGCTTCATAAGAAACTTCCTATCTTCCAAAGTCGCTGTATCATTTTGCATTTCCAACCAGCAATGAATGAAAGTTCCTATTGCTCTACCTCCTGACCAGCATTTGGTATTAACAATTTTTTTAACCTTTCTAATAGGCATAATAGCATATCGTAATATGCTATTTTTTAGTTTGTAATTCCTTAATAACACATGATGTTGATTATATTTTCATGTGCATATTTCCTCTTTATTTAATTTGTATGGTCTATTCAGAGTTTTTGATGTTTTTAATTGGGTTATTTTTTATTTATATCTATTTTAAGAGTCCATTGTAAATTTTATATATAAATCCTTTTTTCAGATATATATTTTGCAAAGATTTTCTCCAAGTTAGTCGCTTATGTTTTCATTCTTTTAGCAGTATCTTTAACAGAGCAGAGCATTTTAATTTGAGTGAAGTTCAGCTTATCAATTTTTCTCTTCTGTGGACCGTGCTTAAGTGTTATATCTAAAAATTTAGCACCAAACCCAAGGTCTCCTAGATATTCTCCTGTTTTATATTCTAAAATGCCTATATGTTTCCATTTTACATCTACATTTATGATCCAGTTTGAATTAATTCTTGTTAAGTGTGTAAGGTGTACCTCTAGATTTAATTTTTTTGCATGTAGATGTCTTATTCTTTCCGTATACTTGTTGAAAAGACTATCCTTCCTCCATAGAATTGCTTTTTTCTGTTTTGTCAGTTGGGTATATTTTGGGGTGTGTTTTGGAAATATCTATTCTGATCCACTGATATATTTGTCTGCTTCTTCACCAATACCATACTAGCTTGATTATTGCAGGTGTAATTGGTGTTAAAGTTCACAATGTCAGCCTTCTCACACTGTTCTTCAGTATTGTGTTGACTGTTGTGGGTTGTTTCTTTTTAACTTACCAATCCAGAACACATATAGTAAGGACATTCATAGAGTGGTTCTACAAGGAAAAAAAAAATTCTCTTTCTCTCATGATTTTGTTAATCAAGAAGTACAAGTTTACACTCTAGATAATAAAGAATAAATCCATTATCCTATAATTGATTGATTAAATGAAATTCTAGTATTCATTTTCTAGAAAGAGTCTTAGTAGCAACCAATAAGTTATGCTACTTAAATTCTCCTTCAAAAAAAGAGCTTGAAAAGAGACAATAATTAGATGAAAACTTCCCACTGAAACACCCTTTTGGATCTCCCTCTGTATTCTTGGAAGGCTGTACTTTCCTCAGGCCATTTCCAGCCAGTGACTGAATACATGGCCATACAAGAGCCGAGGGCTTCCCATGTGACTCTAGTGAAGGTAAAGAACCCTGCACTGCAACTGCAAATCTCTCCCTATCTGACCTTGTGCCCATTTTCCTTTGTCCTTCAGAAGCATTTCTCTCTTAATTTCTTGTGCGTCCAATACTTCTTTCTGTCCGCTTCTCAGAGGACCCAAACTGATATAGTCTTCACTTAGATCCTGTGGGTTGAATTAGCTAAGGTTGCTCAAAATTCATGGATTCAAGGCACATGGAACTGACCTTTACAACTAAGCTTCTTGGTTCCCAAGCTAAAGTAGAGTGGATCATTCAACCTACAGATACATAAAGAAATCCAATTTCAGGGCCACCTCTCTAGGTCTAACCTAAACCAGATTACTTTCAAAGAATTCTAATAATGATGATAATTTTAAACCATTAACTTTGAGTTGGTTATTCTGGTAACATAATCACCTGATTCAGTGCTTCTCACTAAAATACTACTATCAGTCAAGATGTTTTTGATAGATTAAAGTAATTGTAATCCAGATAAGATGATTTTATCAATAGAAAATATAAATCTTGCTTCACAGTATTTTCTCCAAGTTACCAAAATCAGGAGACGCTTTTAGCATAGAAAAATAAGTCTAGTGGAAGAAAGCTAAATAAGGATCTAACTACAACATAAAGGTGTAAGCAAAAAAATACAAGAGCAATACAACAGAGCAGATTTAGAGCATTAGAGGAAAATTTCAAAGAAGCCAGAACTCAATAGTAATGTGTTTAGAAATACAACCTATTCCATGCTCAGCATCTGACAAGATAAGATATATTAGCTTGCTCGTACAGGAAGTAAATAGAATTGCTCTTTAATAGGAATTCTAAAAAGGCCTGATAGGCAAACACTAGTATTAGAAAAACAGAGGGAGTAAATATATTGTACACACAATTCCAGCCATCAGCAGGAGGTTAATGGGGGGAAAAGGTACTAAATTTTTCTTTTCTTTTTCATTAAAGTCAGCTCTCTCTTAATATTAGGAGAACGTTGCCTTATGCAAAAGAAATAAAAAAGAGAAAGACTGACTCAACTTGATATATTCACTATGATCTTACTAATTGTAAATTCTGAGCACTCTGATATCAGTATATCAGTATATTAGGCTTGCATATGTAGAAAAATATACACGAACTCTTCAAAGTATTATTCTGGTTATTGTGAATCTGGAGGAAAGATATATATGTGTGATTTGTCAGAGCTTGAAATTCAGATGGAAAGATGTGTATAACAGGCTTTACTGAAGCAAACTAATATATGGCATCAATAATCAAAATAAAATGGAAAGTGTGAAATTATAGAGGCATGCAGAGAATGCAACACATAAAGAAAGGAAGACATTGACCCTTCGAAAAGAGTAAGGAAGCGTAAGTAGAGATAGTGAGGCTTTTACTAGTGTTTAAATTATGAAACAAAAGTATTGAGAGTGAAATCTGGAAAGATAGGCAAAGTAAGTTTACTATACTTTATGTTACTAGGGACCCCTGCAGGATGAAACTGCTTGTGTTTGGGGAGGTGGTTCTTGAGAAGGCAGGAGGGTTAGATATTTGAAGTTTTAAATTGAGATATGCTTACTTAGAGTATAATATGGAGGGCAGATTAAGAGGGCTTACCAGTATTTCCTATCTAAAGAAGCTGAGGGACCTACCAGAGTTAAGACACAGAATTATTTTCAAAGACTGGGGCTGCAAAATCAACTTAATCTTTTTTTTTTTTTTGAGAAAATATCATAGGACTAATGTGCTAGGAAAAAAAAACTGCATTTGGAGCAAGTTGTGTTTAAAATTTGTTGTGTTTGAAGAGGCATGTGAACATTCTGGAAATTTTCACTCTGGAGACTAATTAAAAAGATAGCTGAAGATAAGTTGCCAGGGAAAGATACTGTTCTCTAACTGATAAGTCTTACCACAGCGACAATTTAGAGAAACAGAGGGAAATAAAAGGTAGATTCAGTACCATATAAAACTTTTTCTAATGATGAAGAATTTCATTTAATAATTACTCATTGTTTAAATGAGTTCCAAGAATCTTTCAACAAAATGGAGGGTTAATTTTCTAAACTACGATAAAGATTTCCAGAAACCTTAATCAATGAAGACCATAAATTTAAATTTTTATAGAAATATGCTCCTTTCTTATTTTTGTTTTTAAATTACCTAATCATATATAACAAGTTTCACTACTGTTAATTATGTTTATTAAGATTGAATCTATATATAAATTCTCTAATTTTGAGTTTTTAAGAACATCAAGCAGACCTAAGAAATTTTACAATTTAACTGCTTAAGGTGATAATTAGCTTTATATATGGTGTCCTATTTAGGGTCAAGCTTTGGGCTGTTGATTCAACCTCTTTTTTTTTTTTGGATAACTAACAGTATTATGGACATCAATCTAATTCCTTAGCCAATAAATGTATTTTTCCATTTAATTGCTCTATTTTTCCTTGCATATTTACCTAAAGAAAAAAATGACTTGGATTGAAAATGAAAAAGTTAATAATGGAAATTTGAGCTCCAGACAAGTTGTAAATGCCACTCTCTTTAAAACCCGAGAAACCTTAGTTTATTTGAAAATCTGTAAAAGCCTCCTGATCAATAGATTCAAAAGGGAAATGTTTGTAGCCCAATACTAAAAATTGTATGTGCATCTAAGCATGCATAGCTCTTAATAAATTTGACTGGAAGAGGTTATTAAATGGCACGCATTAGTTTCTTTTTGGAATTTTGTACTATTTTTATGCTAGACTATTATTCTAAATAAATGACTCTCACTGTAATTGAATCTTTTTAAATCAGCATATGCTGCAATAAACATATGATATTCCTTTCTGAACAATACTGCTTGGCGTTATTGTTCCTTGTTGCTCAAATATGAGAACTAAAATAATTGACATTAAACGGACTCATTTTTTACATTTATAAATTTTTCTTCTCTTTGAGCTGAGGAAGATGGGGAAAAAGTAGATAATGCTATAAAGCACTACATAGTGTCTGGTACAGGGTAAGTCATTGCTATGGCTAAGATATTTTATTTGTTTTATATTTCTTTCTTTTTTTTCTTTATCTATTAAGTGCTTATGACAAACTTTGTGGCAGACCCAGAGATACACCACTCAGATCCTCTTCAAGACAGAACTTACTGACCAGCTCCAAGGATGGTGATTAGTTGACAACCTCCAGCTGTCAATTAACTGCATCAGGGTACGTGTTAACTTGTGAGCCAAGGTTGTGATCTTTTAGGGCAGCTGAGCAATAATGAAGAAAGGTTATGGTCCAAGAGCCTGGCCAACCTCCCAGTGTGGATCTCCTTAATGAGTAATCTTTGCTCTGGAGCTCCCCGTTGAGTTGTTCAAAATTTTGTCAGGTCTGAATCATATTCTGACTGATCCTTATATCTAATCCTACTTCCTCCCTTTTCCTTCCCCATTACTCTACAATAAACATTTTGACCTTAACTCCATCTCAACTGCTACTTCTCAGAGAGCTCTACCTGCAAGTAACATTAAATTTATTTTGCATATATTTGAAGGAAATGAGCAATACAAGATTTGAAATAGTCTGTCAAAGCATAATTTTCGGAATAGAGAACAAAGATGAACATGTCAAATATTTATTTGTGGGACCACTAAAACTGCCGAGGTATAATTTGAAAAAAGTGAAAAACATTCTTATATGTGATGGGCTAAATTATGTCCTTCAAAATTCACATGTTGAAACCCTAACCCCCAGTACCTAAAAATGTGACCATATTTGGACATAGAGCTTCTGAAGAGGTGACTAAGGTAAAATGAGGCCATTAGGGTGGCTCCAATCCAATGTGACTGGTGTCTATGAGAAGAAGAAATCTGGACACCCAGAGTGACTTTCAGAGATGCACATACACAGAGGAAGGGCCATCTGAGGACCAAACAAGTGGATAGCTATCTGCAATTCAGAGAGAGGCTTCAAAAGAAATCATACTTTCCAATACCTCGATCTTTGAATAAAGGCCTCCATAACTGTGAGGAAATAAGCCTCTGTTGTTTAAGCTACCTAGTCTGTGGTGTTTTGTTATGGCAGCCCAGGGAAACTAATACATCAAACAAATGTAAATAAACACATATTAAAAAATTATTAAACTCATTAAAGATTCAATCAACAGAACGATAAAGCTGGTTCAAAAAGCATTTGAGGAACTGAGTATATGGTGACACTGAAGAAAGACTTTTAGAATAAGATTGCTATATTAGATACACAATTAATTAATGTCTTATAGGACAATAGAGTCACTGGTTTGTTTCTACCAGAAGGAAATCATTTGCAACTTTATCAGATAAAAAAATCTCCATTTAACTTCACCAAGTCTGTCCACAACTTCAGAGTCTATCCACAAACAACAGTAACTAGTGTGTCAATAAAGGTGCATTCACCCAAAGAATTAAATAATATCTGAAGAGTCCTTTTAGACAGTACTCTAGTATGTTATTGAAAGGAAACATGCTCATACTTTTGTTTTATTTCAAGTTTTTAATTGCCTTATTAATGAATCAGTGTAATTTACTACATCCTCTATCATTTATTTGTCCTTTGATCTTAGACAAACCTTTAATTCAACTGGATTTTGTCGTATTGTGTTAATTCCCACTTTAGTTAAGCCACTCTAGTATGACTTACTAGATAGTATACCACTATTCTACTGAAGTTGCTCTGTATAGTCACCAATATTCTCCTAGGTGCCAAAATTTAATATTCTTCTCTCTTTGCATGCTACTCCACTTCTTAGCTAACACTGCTACAATTTACCTTCTCCTTTTTAATATAGATACCCTCTTCTCTCAGCATTTCTGCTACCACATTTACTTATATTATCACTGGTCATGCTTTATTCTATATTATTTGTGCCTCTTCTATTCAAACTTTACATATTGAAATAATTCTTCAGGGTGTTCTCTCATCTCTGTTCCTTGTCTCCAGTCTCAATCTATGTGAGCTCATCCAATAAACATCATCTGCGTTCTTAGGTCTCTATGTGTTTTTTTTTTTTTATCTCTTACAAAGCAGTCTCCTGAGTTTCAGATTTGTAAGTCAAATGGCCTTCTAGATGTGTCAAAGCAGATGCTCACTCTGCCTTTCAAGGAGCTCTGGATACACACTGCCCTGGCCCAAAATATTTCTTTTATTTTTCCACAATAATATTAAACTGCACCAAAATTTCATTCAATGCAGGAGATAAGAACAAAACAAAACAAAACAAACAAAAATGCTGGGCATTACCCTTCATTGGTCCTCCTTCCTCACTCCTTGCATCCCACATTCAATTTATCAGCAAGCTCTAAGACTTTTTCTTTCTAGAAACTGTATTTCAAATCCACCCACTTCTCTTTATTGCCACTGAAAACTCAGTTATTCTGGATGCCATTATCTACCACTTAGATTACTGAAATAATACTCCTGTGTCTACACTTGCTCAAATTCTATTCAGTCTCCATACAGCAAATGCACATCTGATATGACATACCCTTTATTAAATATTGAGTGGCTTCTTCTATAACTCAGAATGAAGTACAAAGTATTTCACAATTTCCCTGGTTCTAGCATATGTCCTCCAACACATCTCACACCATTTTCCTCTTATACAGTGTGCTTCAATCACATTAGTCACATGTATTCTTTGAACATGGCAAACTCTTTCCTAAACACTAATGCTGTACTTATTATTCCCTCTGTTTGAAATATGCTGCTTTCCCAGCATTGTGCAAGGGTTCCTCATTCTAATTCAAACATTAGTCATAAGGACCTCTTCAGATAAGCCTTTTCTGATCACCTTATGTAAGTTTTCCTGCACACGCATATAAATATTTATCAAAACATAAGGTGCCCTTCCTTCTCTTCACTTACTACAATGTGTAATTTCTTCAGTGGATATTACCAAATTCGGGTCAAACATACCTTGCCAACCTTCTGTATGATCTGCATTTAATCTGCCAGCCTGGTGTTAAGATCTAAACGGAACTCAAAATGAAAGGAAACACAACCAGTATTCTTAAGCCTTTTTAGAATCCTTGAAGCAAAGGCTGCGTAAAGGCCTTTGAGAGTTTTACTGGACATGATGTTACTGCCTGCATTTATCCTACATATTGATGAGGTCCTTGAGGATGCAGTAGTGCTCTTTACCAGGGGGACTCATGAGGAAAAGATTACTCAATTTTCCATAGAGGGTATATCTGAAAGAAAGTTATTGTCATTTATTTGCAAACTAAAGTTCACACACTAAAGTGGAATGTTCCTGATTAGTTCAGAGCATATTTTCAAGGTGAACCCTTTCAAGTTTGAATTGTTAATACAGTGTTTTCAGCACCATGCACTGTTGCCCTCAGCATCTACCTCATCTGAAGAAAAAGTAAAAGAGAACTCAATAAGGAAACCCACAATAGTGGGAAGAAGTCAGAAGAGAACAAAGCTCCTCTCAGTAGGGACACTCAAGATTTCTGTCAATGTTGAGATAACTGTTTAAAGCACATTAGACATGAGTACAAATCAAGTGAGTGCCAAACCAGGTACTATTGTTGTCTTTGAAAGGCCAGGCAAATACCTGTGCTGGTGGGGATGTTGGTGGTGGTGTTTTTGTTTTACTTCAGATGTCTACTTCAGGGTTCTGAAGACTGTGAATAACTGGATTTTCAAGATTAGGTTAAACACTAGATGAATGTGGTCCAAGAAAATGTCGAGTGTATTTTGTGAGTTCAAGAGAAAAACTGAGAGACAAGTATGAAAAATGACCCTTCTCCTAAGAATTCAAAAATCTTGAATTATTCTTCTTACTCCCAAATCTGCTTCCAAATAGAAAGCTTCCAGTAGTGCTTTATTGAATATGTCAGTCAGTATGTACAGATGAAAAGATGTAATGGACCAGTATGAGGCATTTCTAGTTCATTCACACAGTGCAACAGAAAAAGGCACTAGTAGTTTCTCATCCTGTATGTTAGTATTTGGCAGAGTCCAAGACTTCCAGTGTGCCTCTGATGCCAAGTAAATAATAGAGTAGAAATGTCAGCAATCTCACCCAATCAGGGGTAACCTTATTAGCTCAGAGGGCAGTGGTTCTGAAGCAGCATGATTTGAGCCCTTAACATGTTCGGGAAGCCTTATTGGAAGATACACAGCTACAAAAGAAGAGGAAATTATTCCATTAGAATGGGAAGGCCCTATATAATTAAAAAAGTTAATTCTTACAATATTTTGTGTGAAATAGTACGAGCTGAATGAAACTGGAAGAACACAAGTTACATGCTGCCTAACACTCATGGAAGGCTCCTCGAGTGTGGGGAGCTAGATCTGTTGGACAACAGAGCCAGGATTTCCAAATACTGTGTCATATGTTCTATTGTTTTGACTTTCTAGAACTGAGTTAAAGACCAGCTATTTAATTCAGTCCCAAATATCCACATGCCTACTCTGACTAGCCTTATGACTGTCATATAAGTATGACTGCATAATTTCAAATGTTGAACTTCGTAACTTACAAGTGTTATACGGGAAGATATTATTATGTCTGACAACTATCCTTTCCTTTGTAACACTTCATTTTGTTGTCACATTTCTCTGAATATAAAACATGTTTGCTACTTTAATGAGCATTACATGGCAAAACCAAGAAAAAAAAGAAAGTAAATAAATCACTGTAGAACTCTGTTATTTCCTTTATGAATGTAACAGAGACTAGAAGCCAATACTTGGTTCTCCTGGCCTTCTTGGACCCAAAGCTAGACTGTAATTCAGAATGTCTCACAACAGACAGGGCCATGTGTTTAACTCTCACCACAAGAATGAGAGCAGAAATATCATGTGTCACTCACATGATGTCACTTACTTAAGAGAAGCTATCTCTGTTCCCCCAGATGCATTTTGAATCTTGGATCCCTGAGTCACCTGACCACAGTCATACTTGTTGGACTGTCATTTCAGTGAACATTGAACTGTTATTTTGCTAATTTAGTGACTTTTCCCTTTTTCACAGCAGTTAGGCTACACTGAAAAAGCAGGGAGGATGTAATGTTTGTTCCATCTGCTCAAAAAAGGGCTGGTTGAAGGTAAGAAGTAAATGCTCCATGCTTGATCGGAAGTAGCATATACCACCCCTAAATGTGCCACTTTGGCAAGTGGATCGTTTTGAGCTGAAGATAATTAAGACCCAGGAGACTCAGGAAGAGGTTTTTGCCTCTCCCTCAACTGCCTAAAATAATTCAGGTAGGGGGTTTGGCCCAGGGAAAAGAGCTATTTTCAAAGATAACTTTTTTTATTTCTTTAAGACCAAACATCTGTTCTCCTTATCTTCCTGTGAATTGCCCTCCTCCTCTTTGAAGACCCAGGTCCCTACCCCACTTTTTGGCTCAAGACAGCATATAAGCCTCAGTCATTCACCTTTGAGTCTCTTGTCTTTGGGACTTACATACACACAAAATTTGTTTTTTTTTTTTTTTTTTTCCTGCAGATCTCTTATGTCAATTTGATTATTAGACCAGCCAACCTGATTGGGAGGAAGAGAAAAGATTTCTGCTCCTACATTCTGATTAAAAAGAAATTATTTCTGTCTTGAAAAAATTTTAGACAAAAGTTATTGTTTTAAGCGACCACATGGACTGTAGCCTGCCAGGCTCCTCTGCTCCTGGGATTCTCCAAGCAAGAGTACTGGAATGGGTTGCCGTGCCCTCCTGCAGGGAATCATCTAGACCCAGGGATCGAATCTGCATCTCCTGCGGCTCCTGCATTGTAGGCGGTTTCTTAACCACCACCAGGCAAGCCCTAAGAGTCTATATTATTCTCTATACATGTTGATTTAGTGTCTGATGTTAAATGTGGAAAGATCTGCAAAAGGTTTTGGTTATGTGATTATGTGGCTGTGTGCTTAATGTGAGCATTGGTTCATACCTCATTGACTGGTATTTTCACTTTGTCCCACTCAATATTTTTAGTTTACTATATATGGAACATTGTAATCATCTGAGCTCTGAATCATTGCCACTACCAAGCAATTAATATTCATTTCTAAAATCCTTATAACTCCTTACTAAATATGATGGCTCATTCAAAGTTACCTTTCTTATCTGTGGTGCTATTTGGGAAGGGGGTATATATAATTATATACATACACACCCTCATGTTTGGATTTCCTTTCCATTTAGGTCATCACAGAGCATCAAATAGAATTCCCTGTGCTATACAGTAGATTCTCTCATAGTATCAATAATGTATTTATGTCTGTCCCAATTTCCCAATGCATCCTACCATGCCCCTTCAGCCCTTGGGCTTCCCTGGCAGCTCAGATGGTAAAGAATCTGCCTGCAATGCAGGAGACCCAGGTTTGATTCCTGGGTTGAGAAGATCTCCTGCAGAAGGAAATGGCAACCCACTCCAATATTCTTGCCTGGAGAATCCCATGGACAGATGGGAGCCTGGTGCGCTACGGTTCATGGGGTCACAAGGAGTCAGGCATGACTAAGTGACCAACACTTTCACTTCATCTGCACATTTGTTCTTTATATTTGTGTCTTTTGTTTCTGCTTTGCAAATAATATTGTCTATATCATTTTTCTAGATTCCACATATATGTGTTAAAATACGATATTTATTTTTCTCTTTTTTACTTACTTCACTTTATATGACGTTCTCTAGGTCCATCCATGTCTCTACAAATTCAATTTTGTTCCTTTTAATGGCCGAGTAATATTTCATTGTATATATGTACCACATCTTCTGCATCATTTCCTCTGTTGATGGACATTTAACCTGCTTTCATATCCTGGCTATTGTAAATAATGATACAATGAATATCAGGGTGCATGTGTCTCTTTGAATTATGTTTTTCTCTGGATATATACACAGTAGTAGGATTGCTGGGTCATATGGTAGTTCTTTTTTTAATTTTTTAAGGAATCTTCATACTGTTCTCCATAGTGACTATATCAATTTACATTGCCAAAAATAGTGTAAGAGGGTTCCTTTTTCTCTACACCCTCTCCTGCACTTATTGTTTGTAGATTTTTTGATAATGGCCATTCTGACTGATGAGAGTTGATACCTCATTGTATTTTTGATTTGCACTTCTCTAATAATTAGTGATGTTGAGCATCTTTTCATTTTTTTGTTGCCCATCTATATGTCTTCCTTGAAGAAATGCCTATTTATGCCTTCTGCCTATTTTTTGATTGGGTTGTTTATTTTATTTTTTTGACATTGAGCTTCATGAGCTATTTGTATATTTGGAGAATTTGCTAAACCAGACACACATCCATATTCTAAGGTCACATTTCAGTAGTCAATTGCCAATATAAAAAATACTATATGCCAAATACAATGTAAAGTTTAAATAAATATATCTGAAAATGAGTTTATTCACATGTCATATTTTCATCATGTCCTTTTCTCCATTCAGTGAATTATTTCTCTCTCAAACCTTCAGTGTCAGGTGTGGGGCAAGACTGTTTCACAGCTCACACCCCCTAAATATCACTGGAAGAAGACTGAGAGGAAAGAGAATCATCCAACTTGGCATTTATGAATATTAATGTTAATACCACTGTTCCTCCCCATTCATCTTGAGTCTGAAGTAGGAGAAACTGTTTCCATAGAAACAAAGCTCTTGGACAGTCACTTTGTCACTTCTCCCCTGCTAAGTGAATCAAGTTTAAGTGGCATGAGCAGTCACTGCTTCATAAAAAGTAACATCAGAAACATGGAATGCAAGAATAAAATGAATTATGTTAAAACATTATATATTTTGAATTGTTATTAAGCAATAGTATATTGAGTTCTTAAAACTGTTTTGTTAAACAGTTAAAAAAACTGCTGTTTTTAAAATATTTTTAAAACACATATGATTCAAATAATTTAGTTGATGATTAGTGGAGGAAGACTGAAGATGGAAATTTGTTCCAATGTTTCCTTTTAACAATAAGTACTATATCATTCAGCACTCTGAAAATTAAGATTAAAATATATATTAAAATATATATAATATATATTAAAATATATAGTAGAGGGTCACTTAAATACTGATGTCAGCATGTGCCTGACAACTGGGAGAAAACAAAGTAGAGAGGAGAGAGGGCAGTGATTTTTGGTGTTAGAAAGATGGATTTTATGTATAGGATTTACTGTTTTTTGTATCTTCAGGTGTGAGGATGAAAACCTTTTGTGTCAACAAAGTAAGACACCTAGAGGCGACAGCCGTATTTGTAGTTATCTGTTTTTCCTCAAAGCTATGTGTCCTTGAATTCCTAGTAATTGTACCTTGTCATCTGATTGAGTAATTATCATAACATGGGAGTTCTTTTTTTTCCCCCTCAGTTCCAAATCTCCTATTAATTGCCTTTGCACCAGCAACTCATACATTCTGGGTCATGTTTCCTGACTTTTCAGGTTTTAGCCTTGTCCTGGATTCTTTTAAAATTTTATTCCAGATCTAACATTTTAGCATGCCATGTTGAGCTCCAGTGATCTCAGCTTGGTAGATTAGAGAATACTGAGGAGGGAGCAAGAGAAAGAGCTGATTCCCATTGATTGACCCAGACAATGTTTTACCTGATCCTTTAATTTAACTGTTTGCCACCCACAGATCACGAACATCCTAATGTAAATTTCTAAGAAGGCTTTTACTGATAAGTGAGAACTAATAATAATAACAAAAATAATAGCCATAGCAGAGGATCACATTCATTTCTATAGGCCTTAATTTCAAGGACACCGTGTTAAGGGTTTTACATATACAGTAAAGCCCTTAATCCTCATGGAATTTCTCTGTGGCAAACACTGTTGTTATTCCCAGTTTACAGAAGATGAAGTTTAGGCTTATTCCTGAAAAGTAGCAAAGATTATAACCTAATGTTTAAGAGGTTCAGAGTTTCAGAAAATAAGGATTTGGGGGACCCTCAAAGCTATATTAAACACATTGTCAAAATCAAAATCTTTCTAAATAAAATTTCTTTACAGCTTCAGCTTCACAAATAATTCTGCTTCATTGGCCACAAGCCACCATCCTCTGTTTTCTGATATACTCTTTGTGCTCAGGAAATGTTATGACTTTGTTCTGTTGTGCTGCATCCAGTTATTCTTAAGTTTTTCTATGCAAACTATATTTCTTGTTAAAGTTTTTAAACAGTGTTTTATTTTGTTTTGCTTCAATCTTATTGTATGTTATACTTCCAATCTCCCTGGTTTTATTTTTGAAAGTCTCAGCAAAATACTTATATAACCTCTGCTTCAGGCCTTTTCACAAATTATCAGGATGCTAAAGGGCCCATTTTTCAAGTCTCCCTCTTGCTATCTCAAGAAAATTGCTTCAGTCCCCATTCAATATTTTGTGTAAGACACAAACTTTCCTGAAAATTTCTGGAATTCCAAAGAAGCTTCTATTTTCATGGTGACCTCTGTTTTCTAACTTAGGCTTCTCAGTTTCTGGTTTGTTTACTGTTACTAAGCTCATGTTTGGCTGCTTGCCACTTGGAAAGTCAATACATGGGAGGCAAGTACTAGTTGGAAAAGGAAAAGATGCTTTAATTAGGAAGCTGGCTACCTGGAGAGAAGGCGGATTTGTGTCCCAAAAACAACTCTAAAGATTTTGCTCAGCCATGAAATTTTTTAAAAGGGAAATGAAAGTGAATGTGAAGTCACTCAGTCGTGTCCAACTCTCTGGGAACCCATGGACTATTGCCTACCAGGCTCCTCCATCCATGGGATTTTCCAGGCAAGAGTACTGGAGTGGGTTGCCATTTCCTTCTCCAGGGGATCTTCCTGACCCAGGGATCGAACCCAGGTCTCCCCCATTGCAGGCAGACACTTTACTGTCTAAGCCACCAGGGAAACCCAAAAGGTAAATAATCTCAGTTAATTATTAAGGTAGGAGGTCAGGTTCTTTGTCATTTTTCCATCAGGTGCAGACCTGCTGAATTCTCAGATGCTGTCTTGCCCACATGGTCCACCTACAAATCTGATAAAGGGGAGGTTGGCAGTAGAGAGTCAGCTGTTCTTTAAGTGCCCAATTCTTCACTGTTACTCCTTTTAATCCAAGAAAGGAATCAACAGGTTAGGTAAAGTATTATGTACATTTAATAGAGCAGAAGTCAGGAACTGGGTTAAATGTTCCCTAGTGATCTCATTTTTTTGGTAATTTAGGTCTGAGGAAAACAGAGATGAACAAACAGAAACGGAGGAACAATTGCTACTTACATTACTATCCTTAAATGCTTGACCACTCAGACTTTGCGAAGATTGGAGGCTGATTTGAGGATAGTGGTTACATGGGGACTGACATCATAGAACTTCAAAATAACTGAACATTACAAATCTGTTTTATTCACTGTAATGTTGCTATAGCACTTCTGGGGAAATATCACTGGCTATCTATGATCCTTATCCTTACAGTAGGTCCTCATGTTTTTAGATTGTTACACAACACTGGTGCCTTTTAAAGTAACTAACTTCTAATGGCAGCTGGAAATCTTCAGCTTCACTGTGAAGAGTGGATTTATCAAGTTTATCTTTAGGAATGACTAAAAGCAATAAAAGAACTTGCACTTCAAACAATATTCGGAACCCCATGGCGATTTTTAAACGTATCGGGGAAGTTGAAAAGAGAGTAGAAGAGAGGAGGGAACAGAAATTCTCTCAAATCTGAGATTTAGAGGCTCCAGTGTAATACTTGTAGTGATGGGGGAAGTTGTTATTCACACACAAACTCTGACCAAAACACATCAAACTGAATACTTAAAATCAGTGGAATCTGTTCTACGTAAATTATGCATCAATGAAAATAACTTTTTATATGGCATGCAAATAAAAACTTACCTTATCTCAAAGACAAATATATTTGTCAGGTCCCTCCAGAGAAACAGAACCAGTAGGATATAAGAAATTGGCTCCTGTGATAATCGAGGCTGCATGCAATCTTGCTATATGCAGGCTGGAAACCCAGGAAGACTGAAGATGTAGTTCAGCCTGAGTCTGAAGGCCTGATAAAAAGCAGTAAATCCCAGTCCAAAGGTTTGGAAAAATGAGATGTTCCAGCTCAATGAGACAGGAAAAAAAGATAGAATTACTCTTTCCTCAGCTTTTTGTTATATTTAAGCCCTCAAGGGTTGGATGCGGCTCAGTCACATTGCAGAGGACACTTTAATTTACTGAGCCCATTAATTCATATGTTAATCCAAAAACACCCTCACAGATACAGAAATAAAGTATAATCTGAGCACTATGTGGCCAGCCAAGTTGACACATAAAACTAATCGTCACAAGTCCACCCTTTGACAATTTAGCACCTAGATACATCTCCTTAAGCCCTACTTTATCTCCAAATAAAGACAAAAACAAGGTCATAATTCTGCCTAGACTGATACAACTATACTGCTTACAACTGAAAATTTATTCTTCCCCGGGAGAGGAGGTAAAATCTTGAGTGATGCTTAATCTTCTCCTTGGTATCCCATAATTTAAAAGCTATTATGTAAAATTAACAGTGCTTAAATACTATGATAAAAACTTAATATAGCTTGTACCACATGATAAGGGAAAAAGAGAGTAAGAAGAAAGCAGAAAGAAAACAAGCACAGACACTAACATAAATTTATTCATTGCAAAATGTATAGGAAATGCTCATCGCAATTATAGCCCTGCCGGTAAAGAATCACGCAGTCATAGCTGGTATTTTAACTAAATATTCCCACTACTTATTCCGTATTCCCTTAACCCATGGCCATTCAAGTTGACACATAAAATGAACCATTATACTAAGATTGTAAAGGAAGGTGTCCAAATCCAACATGAATTAACCTATTGACTGAAAATAATGAATGCTAATTTCAAAGTTGTAAATGAAATCATGGGGGGGGGGGAAGAAATGAATCAATAAATTCTTTGTGTCTGTAAATTATCGGCACAACAGCTTGTTTAATTGACAATAAGCTTTTTGCTTTGTTGAAAGTAATGTCTCTTTATTGTAGAAAGCTCTAAAAATTATAAACAAATCTTAAAAGTCACTCATAAAGCACATTTCTGAGTTAATTCTTATTCATATTTAATATTTAAAGAATTTCTAGTCATGTTTCTTATGAATTAACTATACTATGTATTTTCTCTAGTATTATAGTCATGTTAAGTAATATACATGTTTTTAAATGGAATTTTTCTGTCTGTATAATATAATATGCATTTTGTAGACAAAATATTTTGACCATTCCTTTATTTTGATCATTGTGCCTTCATTAAAAAAATATTATAAGATATGTTGCACTTAATATCATAACATATACATTTTTCCTGTGTATCTGTTCAGTTCTTTATGACTAGACTCTGAATTCTTGTATCAATAGCTATGAATTTTTCTTCAAGTATAGACTGTAGATTTCTAGAAAATTTTCCATTTTAAATTCTCTGCTACACTGTATACAGCTGAAGTCTGTTTCACAGTTTCAATTGTAATGACTATTAGACATTTTGTTTTTATGTTGTTACTCTGATATCTTAGAATGATCAAAATTGTTTTTCTTTTTTTTTTTTCATTTTCAGTTGTTGAACTAGTTAAGAGTTTAAAACATATTTGTGTGTAATGATGAATCTTAGAGCTTTAGTGGTCATTTTGTCTATCCTCAGATATAAGTATAGGCAGTCATCACTGGGTATTCTCAGGGAATTGGTTCCAGGAACCCCACAGACACCAAACTACGCGGATGCTTAAGTCCCTTATATAAAATCATGTGTGTGCATGCTAGTCGCTTCAGTTGTGTCTAACTCTTTCCGATGCTATGGACTGTAGGCCGCCAAGCTCCTCTGTTCATGGAATTCTCCAGGCAAGAATACTGGCGAGGGTTGCAGGTGCCCTCCTCCAGGGGATATTCCTGACCTAGAGATTGAATTCGGTCCTTTACCCTTACATCTCCTGCATTGCTAGGTGCATACTTTATCACTAGCATCACCTGGAAAGTTCCATAAAATGATGTGGTCCTCCATATTCACGGTTGGTTCAGTCTGTGGATGTGGGGCCCCCAAACGTGGAAGACTGACTCTACACAATTCAAAATTGAAAACTCCTGGTGGTAGAGAGCTCATTACTTCCTATCATATAATAATGAAATGATGTAATTAGATCTGTAGCTATATCCAATTAGGAAAACTCCCTTAAGAAAAAAGCATACTTAGAAAAAGTGGTAACATCCAGTTGAAGATCATTGTCAGTGATGTGGGCCATCCTGTCCTTCCATGTGCAGATTCAGTGTATGAAAGAAATAGTCAAAATGATTAAATTAAGCATCTATAAAAATGGCATCAGGTTGAAAATAAGACAAAAAAAGGTAACTTGAGTTTAAAAGAGACAGTTGAAAGGGAAGTAAGAATTTCAGTGTTAAGTCAGTTCATAAGAAGAACAAGTTAAACAACCTTTCTTGCTATTCTACAAAGTCATAGCATTGAGGGAGGTTGGAATCTCCCTATATTGTAGAAAAAGTGCAAACACATTGGACCTAGGGAGTCCTAGGTTTAAATCCTGCTGTCTACTGCTCATATGACTTAAATTTCTTTGAATATTGGTTTGTTTTTTTCAATAAATGAGAAAATATTTTGGGGAGACTACTAAAATTTAAAGGGATAACATACATAATTATCACAGTGCCTGGCATATAATAACTGTTGAAAAAAATGTTAGGTGTCATTTCTACCACCCTCGTCCATTCAGAAACATCAATTTTGTTTTGCAGGTATCTTCTAAAAATTTTAGTATTCTAGGATTGTCTATTTGTTGCTCTCTTTGCTCTCCAGACCTATAAAATTACATTTTCTGACAGTCCTCAATGAAGGATTGTGTTGGTTGTCTTTTGGATCTCCCTCCATAGCCTCTTACTTTTTTTTCTTATTTTTCCTGCTGAGAGTGATGTCTTGTCACTTCAGATTTATCAAGAAGCCCTCTCTAATCACCTCTACCATGGATTAATCGTGTTTGTATTTTAAATTTGTTCAACATCTCTCTCTATGGGTTTTATCATCATGAAATGCTGTCTTTTAATCCAGTCTTCTTTCCTTGGATTATAGCTCTTTGAAAGGCAAGAATTCAAGTTAATAAGCATTTGTAATGAGAACATTTTATTTGTCATTCTCAAATGTAAGCTCAGTGCTTTAGGAGACAGGCAAATTAATTCAAGTACTAACAAATGACATATTAAAGAGTAATATGAAAATTCAAAAAAAAGAAAAAGTATACTCATATTCACTATTTCACTTGACATAAGCCAAGACTGTAAAAGGCACATTCCCAGTTGGAATATGTTCTCAATCAAAAATAAAGTATAAAATGAAAGCTGAAACATTTATTTTTTTTTCTCAACATCGATTGCTTTTTGGATTTATCTTTCCAAAAAGAATGACTATTTAAGCTGGCTCAAAATCATACTACTATGCACCCTGAATCACTGTTGCAGAAACAGACAAGGAGATGGTAGTTTGTGATTTTTTTAATAAGAAAAAGTAGGTCTTTCTTTTGATGATGAGTGAATATTGTAGTTAGTTTATGATGCTCAAAGTCTTGTGAGAACAAAGTTTGAGCACTGGGAATTTCAGAACCACTTGATAATCAATGTTGCAGACGCCCTGTTGCTTATAAAAAAGTAACTGCCATTACCACTGTAATTTAGTGAAGATTGTGAAAAGAAAGTCTGAGGATAAAAATAAATCTGAGGGCTGTCTTTTCACCTTACTTATAGTTTCCTTTGTAGTGCAAAAGCTTTTAAGTTTCATTAGGTCCCATTTGTTTAGTTTTGCTTTTATTTCCAATATTCTGGGAGGTGGGTCATAGAGGATCTTGCTGTCATTTATGTCGGAGAGTGTTTTGCCTATGTTCTCCTCTAGGAGTTTTATAGTTTCTGGTCTTACATTCAGATCTTTAATCCATTTTGAGTTTATTTTTGTGTATGGTGTTAGAAAGTGTTCTAGTTTCATTCTTTTACAAGTGGTTGACCAGTTTTCCCAGCACCACTTGTTAAAGAGGTTGTCTTTTTTCCATTGTATATCCTTGCCTCCTTTGTCAAAGATAAGGTGTCCATAGGTTCGTGGATTTATCTCTGGGCTTTCTATTCTGTTCCATTGATCTATGCACCCCAATGTTCATCGCAGCACTGTTTATAATAGCCAGGACATGGAAGCAACCTAGATGCCCATCGGCAGATGAATGGATAAGGAAGCTGTGGTACATATACACCGTGGAATATTACTCAGCCATTAAAAAGAATTCATTTGAATCAGTTCTAATGAGATGGATGAAACTGGAGCCCATTATACAGAGTGAAGTAAGCCAGAAAGATAAAGAACATTACAGCATACTAACACATATATATGGAATTTAGAAAGATGGTAATGATAACCCTATATGCAAAACAGAAAAAAGAGACACAGAAGTACAGAACAGACTTTTGAACTCTGTGGGAGAAGGTGAGGGTGGGATGTTTTGAAAGAACAGCATGTATATTATCTATGGTGAAACAGATCACCAGCCCAGGTGGGATGCATGAGACAAGTGCTCGGGCCTGGTGCACTGGGAAGACCCAGAGGAATCGGGTGGAGAGGGAGGTGGGAGCGGGGATCGGGATGGGGAATACATGTAAATCCATGGCTGATTCATATCAATGTATGACAAAACCCACTGAAATGTTGTGAAGTAATTAGCCTCCAACTAATAAAAAATAAAAAAAAATAAAAAAAATCTGAAGGATTACTGTTTGATCTTGCACATAGAGAATCTAGGTAAAAGCAGCACAGAAACAAGAGCAGTTCATTTTGTACACTTTTTGGAATCACAGGGCAGCCCAATAAATAAGGTAGAGATATGGAATCATGTTTCAAATCTAGGATCACTTAAAGGAAAGGTAAATAAATTTCATTTGTTTAAACAAGAAAGAAATCAAATCATTTGCTAAATAGAAATCTCATTCAAGAATGTTCTAGGTTGCTTCCATGTCCTGGCTATTATAAACAGTGCTGTGATGAACACTGGGGTGCATGTGTCTCTTTCAGATCTGGTTTCCTCAGTGTGTATGCCCAGAAGTGGTATTGCTGGGTCATATGGCAGTTCTATTTCCAGTTTTTTAAGTATCAATGTATGACAAAACCCACTGAAATGTTGTGAAGTAATTAGCCTCCAACTAATAAAAAAAATAAAATTAAAAAAAAGAATGTTCTAAAATCATATAACTTATTTAAGAATCTTTAATCAAAACTCACATGGCTTTTCTCATTTTAAAATAAATTCACTCCAGTGGAATTCCTTTGCAGAAATCATGTGTAGGGAGAAGGCGTTACTTTTCTATGGCTGCTATGAATTAGAAACTTAAAACAACATAATTTATTAACTTATACTTCTGTAGCCTGGAAGTCTGATGGAGGTCTCATCAGGCTGAAATCTGTCTCAACAGGACTGCATTCTTTCCTACTGGCTCTAAAGGAGAATCGATTTCCTTGTTCATTCAGGTTTTGGCAGGGTTCAATTCCATGTGATTGTAGGACCTCTTTTCCTTGTTGGTTGTCAGATAAAGGCTGGTCTCAGCTTCTAGAGGCTGCCTATATCCGTGGGCTCCTGATTCCCTTCCTTCATCTCAAGATGGTAACAGCAGGTTAAGTCTGTCGTGTTTTGAATCCCTCCTGTCCCTGCTTCCTTTGTCCCATCTCTCTGACTCACCCCTCTAACTTCCTGTTCCACTTTTAAGGACTCATGTGTTATATTGGGACCACTTGAATAATGCAAAGTCACCCCCTATCTCAAGATGCTTAACATCTTTAAAAACCCTTTCAATAATTATGATAACATATTTACAAGCTCTGGGGATTAGGGCATAGTTTTTGTTGTTCTTTTTTTTTCTTCTTTTTTTAGGAGAGAGTGTTACTCCCCCTGCCTACCACAGAGAGATAAAAAGATATCTGAGGTTCTCCCTTAATGTTTTCCTAAATTGCTCAGTGGGCATTTCAGAAGTTTTATTGGTCACAGAATTTGAGGAGATAAGTCACTGTTTGCAAATGATCTACTTGTGTGATTCAGGGTGGCTGATATGCCTTTGAGCTTCGATATGCGATCAGTTTCTCTAGTATTTACTCTCAAAGCCATAGTTACATTCATGTGGAGAGAGGTGTGGGAGCAGGAGGAGAGAGGTAGATGGATGATATGGCTCTTCCTAAAGCTCCCAATTCAGGATTTAACGTTTCTTTCTGAAAAATTCTCCATGCATGCATGCTAAGTCACTTTGGTCATGTCTGCTTTTTATAACCCCATGGACTGTAGCCGCCAGGCTCCTCTGTCCATGGGATTTCCCAGGCAAGAATACTGGAATGGATTGCCATGGCCTCCTCCAGGGGATCTTCCTGACTCAGGGATCGAACCTGCATCTCTTACTTCTCTTGTATTGCCAGGTGAGTTCTTTTACCACTAGTGTCCCCTGGGAAGCCCCAGGTTGCTAGCTAAAACAAATTGGGAATAAAATTGCTTCAGGTACAAATGACTAGTCTGTAAGTAGGTTTATTTATATGTGTGCACTAAGTGGGTATGGAAGCTAATTGAATTCGACAACTTTAGGTTCTGATATAATATTATTTGATCAGAAAAATTAGTTTTGTTTTTAAAAGTTGAAAATAACTCCATTTTTGAACATGTGGCACTAGCTGAGAAGCAAATTACATGTTTGACTATATTTGCCTCCAATATACAGCTTGATTCATTACATATGGATTGAATAACACTCTATCTACATTCAAATTAGAAATGAGTAGTTGTGTTGATATAGAACAAAACAAGGGCTTTTTTTTTCTATTTTGTCTACTGGAATTAGGTACTAAATAGTAATACATTATCAGCTGTTGAATCTGTTGGGAAAATAGTTTTTTTAGGTATGTGTTAATAGGTACTCACTGGAGAAATTTTATATTTACTCTATAGCAAACATAATTTTATATAATGCACATTAAGGGGGAAATTATGTGCCTAGTCGTGTCAAGAAAACCTGTAGTTGAAAAGTACTTATAGCAAAAGTTACACTGGTTTTAGAAAAAATCAATATTTAAACTTGAACAGGGATTTTGCAAACTGATATCTGAAATGAATTTTATTTCAACATTAATTTCAGCAAAAATAAATGTTACTCTTCAAGTGCTAGTGAGTAATAGAAGGCTGTAATTATACTATGCACCTGTGTCCTCCAAAATCTAAATTTCACAGGTGCTTTTTATGAATCATCTAATTGAAAAGAAAAAAGTAAATAAAAAGAAAAAAGTAAGAGACCTCCGAATACATTTTTTCCCTTGTATCTGAACAGTATACCAATTAGGTTTTGAGAACCATTATGCTAATACTAGTTAGTTATATGATTCATTTTGGGATGTTCTCTGAGTGATTGAAAAAAAATTAATCTCATTAAATAATTGAACTTAAAAGACAGAATGATAATCTAACTTTAGCATCTTTTTTAGGGATCAGAAGAAGAGATTCTCAAAAAATATGGATCATCAACTTTCTCCCAAAGAAAGGAAAAGGGAAAAAAAGAGAGTATGTCTAAGCTGCAATGCATATTAGAAATTACAATATGAAAAATTTGTTCAGAATAATTCCCTTCCACAGCTTCTCTGAAATAGTACATTGAATGGCTTCTCTGAAAATCAAGTTCAAGAAGTTTCTTGTAGTTGTAATACTAATAGAAAAGCCATTGCTAGCTGATGCTTAGAGACTTATTATCTGGAGAACCATTCTGTACTTAGCTGATTCTGCACCACTGGTTTGAGATCTTTGAGTTTTTCTGCGTTTTAAAATAACTGAACGCAAAGGATATTTAAGCTTAGTACAAACCAAAGTATAGAGAGTGAAATATTAGGTTAATGTACTTATAATAGTTGCCAGAACCCCTATGATCTAGTTTTAGTTTTGCTTGATAAAACATAGATGAGTTTGACAATTTTTTTTCAGATAAAAATACTTAGTTCACTTTGCCATTGTAATTTAATTTTGATATCTGTTGAGGCCATTATAATTAGAGGTGGTTCATATATAAATGGACATTACTTACTTGTTAATGTAGTATACAATGTTGCTATTGTTAAGGTAAAAGCATATTTGAAATGAGTCTAAGTATCTTTTTAAAATACTTATACGTCCCCCCACCTCAGTGTAGGCTATAACCAAGGGAGTTGCACAAATATCAACACCAACTCAAGCATATGTAAGAAACACTTTCCATTGTCATAATAATTTAACTGTAAAGAGTTATGCCTTTGTCTCTTTTAGACTTACATAAAAACAAAAAGAGGGTTTCCTGTTCCACATGTAAGGAGCTTAGTAGTCACTACACCCTCCTAACAGGTAAAAGTTGAACATACTGAAAAATCAACAACTCTCCTTGGATTTATGAGTGGGAAGACCCAGGGCAAACTGCTGCCCCCATGACTGGAGGGACAAAGAGATGAGTAGAGGGAATCACAACTTATTAAAACAGAGACTGTCAAGCAGAAAACTGCCCTGGGAACCAGTGCTGAATTAGGAAAACCTGAATGGTAATTGACATATGCTGGATGCTCCATGTGGACAATTCTGAGAGTTTAAAAATTCCAGGGGACCTGGGCATACAGAGGCCCCACAATATTGTGAGATTTATCTCCAGGAGTTTCGTCAGGTTCCCACGGTAGATATCAGAGCGAGATTCTCTCCTGCTTCTGGCAGGGGGAGGAAAAAAAAGAAGAACCGTTTTGAAGTAGGCCAGAGTACTCTGTTATTCTTAACAAGGCCTGTTCTCGGTAGAAAGAAACTAGCTACCCTGAGCCTAACTTGCTGCCATAATGTCAGAGTCTGATTGACCTGGGGAAAGGGTAACAGCCAATTTCAGTCCACTGTAGCTACCCTGGGCTACCTAAGAGGGGAGAAAAAAGGGAGATACTTTGGTAAGTTCACAGTCCAGAGGCACAGCCTTACTAAAAACTGAAACTTAATTCTAGGACTATAAAATGCTTCCAGCACCCCCCATACCTCTCCACCACATTTTAAAGGACCATTTATACCAGTTCCTTTTACTCAGTACATCATGTCTGGCTATCAAGAAAACAAACATTGCAAAACATGCTAAATAAGAAAAATAAATTATAATTGGAAGAGAGCGCAAAGGTTAGAACCAAGCATGGCAGGGATATTGGAATATCAAATCAGGGATTTAAAACAATTATGATTAATATGCTAACTGCTCTAATGAATAAAGTAGAAAACATGCAAGAACAGATGGGCAACGAAAGCAGAGGGATGGAAGTCCTAAGAAAGAACCAAAAATAAATGCTTAAGGTCCAAAAAAATACCTAACAGAAATGAAGAATGCCTTTGATAGGTTTATTAATAGATTACAAAAAACTTGGAAAAGTTATTTGTAGTCTATTTGCCTGAGATTGAGGATCTAGAAATAGAAATTAAAAACTAGAAGAGAAAAAAACAACAACAGCTTATTTAAATAAAAAGGCAGACTATTCAAGGACTCTAAGACAACTAACATATAGAAGTGTGAACACCATAAGGAGAAGAAATTGAGCAACAAACACAGGAAATACTTGAAACAATAATGACTCATAATTTCTTGAAATTAATGTCAGACAGACATGAAATCACAGATCCAGGAAGCTCAGAGTATACCAAGAAGGATAAATGCCCCCAGAACTATACCTAGGCAAATGATTAACAAACTACAAAAAAAAAAAAAAAAATCAAACATAAAGAAAAAGTTCTGAAAGAAGCCAGAGGGGAAAAACACCTTACCTACAGAGGAACAAAGATAAGAATTACATTGGACTTTTCCTTAGAAACTACAAGCAAAAAAGAGTGGAGTGAAATATTTAAAGTGTTGAGAGAAAATAAACACCAACTCGGAATTCAGTACCCTCCAAAGTGATCTCTAAAGAGTAAAGGAGAAATTAACTTTCTCAGACAAGCAAAATTTAGGGGAATTTGTTGCCAGTAGACCTGCCCTGCCAGAAATGTTAAAAGAAGTTCTTGAGAGAAAAAAAAAAAAAAAAATATATATATATATATATATATATATGTTAGAAACTTGGGTCTACATCAAACAAAAGCTTCAAAGAAGCAATGAGTGAAGGTGAAATAACTTTTATTTTAGTTTTCTTATTCAGATAGTAGTTTATTCCAAATAATAATACCAACAATGTATTCAATTGTGTATGCTTAAGAATATATCTTATCATATATATATATATATATATATATATGTATAAGTGAAATGAATGACAGCAATGATACAAGGGATGGGAGATAGTGAGTTAGGAATTAATATTATCATTAATATTTTATATGATAGATTCCTTAGAATTTTGTAGATTAAAGTTTTTTGAACAGAGAATATTTTCTTTCTTTTCAGTCTATATGAATTTCTTTTTTCCTTGCTGGACAACTATAGCCACTAGTAAAATGTTAAATAAATGTATTGAGAGTGACATCCACACTTTGTTTCCATTCTCAGAGAAAAAAACATTGAAAAATTCATCTTTGAGTATAATATTATTTGTATGCTTTTCATAGATGCTATTAATCAATCAGACTGAAGACATTTCCCTCTGTTCCTAGTTTTGAGTTTTCACCATGAACACGTTTTGAAATGCGTCACATATTTTTTTCAGGCATATTGAAGCATACATTTAGTTTTATCTGTTGTTCTGTAAATAAAGTAATTAGATTGCTTAAATTTTTTTAAGATTTGTTTACTAATTTAATTTACTTCTGATTGTGCTGGTTCTTCATTGCTGTGTGGGCTTTCTCTACTCGGAGGAGCAAGGGCTACTCTTCCCTGTATTACGCAGGCTTCTCATCGTGGTGGCTTCTCTTGTTGCGGAGCGCAGGCTCTGCGGCACTTCGGCCTCAGTAGTCGCAGTGCGTGGGCTCAGTAGTTAAAGAGCGCAGGCTTAGTTGCGAGGGATCTACCCAGATGAGAGATCAAACCCATGTCCCCTGCATTGGCAGGCAAATTCTTAACCACTGGACTACCAGAGAAACCCAGGTCGCTTGACTTTTTAAGCCAATCCTTATTTCCTGGAATAACTCCCTGTTTGCTATATTATCATTTTAATTGTTGGTTTTGTTCTATTGATATTTTGTTAATGATATTTCCATGTATGCCCAAAAGTAATGAAAGGTGTAATTGTTTTTTTCTTTTAACATCTTTGGCAGAATTTGGTACCAGGCCTATATGGCCTTCTATAATGAACTCAAGAGTGACTTAGGGTTTGTGGTTTTATGAGAGAATTTCTAAGGTATTTATTATTTCTGCCTTAAATAATAGATATAACCAATGAATCCCTTTAAAATTGCAGTTTTCTTTTAGAGGATATGTATCTTTATTCACATACAATTCATTTAATAGAAGAAAGGCTATTAAGGTTTTATATTTCTGTCTTGTCAATTTTGATAAATTATACATTTAAAATAATTTCTTCAATTTTTGTCTAAGTTGACAACTTTATTGGCATTATTATTTGTAATATTTATCTATATTCATCTTAGTTTGGTAGATTCTGTAGTGATATTTCCTTGTTATTGATACTTTTTTTTCTTAATAATGTTCTTATGGTTTCATGAATTTTATTTGAATTTCAAAGAACTAAAGTTTGGGACTTTAAACATTCGCATTGCTGGACACTTTCTATTTAATTGAGTTTTTCTCATCTTTATTATTTTTTCCCTTTTATACATTGAGTTTAATGTATTCCTTATTATTTAGATTAAACTTGTCTTCTTTTCTAAAAATTGTATGCAAAGCTATAAATTTTCCTCCGAAATAATTTTTTGCCTTCATCTCACAAATTTTGATGTGTTGACCTTTATTATTATTCACTTGCAGATGGTTTTCTGTTTTTATCTTGTCTCTTGAATAGCTTAGATATTAGTTGCTGAATAAATAGTTGTATATTTTCTAGATACTTTTATTGACCTGTAATTTAATTCCATTTTGGCTGGAGAATATATGCCTTAAGAGTTCAGACTTTTAAAGGGTATTGAGATTCATTTTCTGATTCAGCATGTTTTAAATCTTGATAAAAACTTTTTGTGCACTTGGTGACAGGCTGATGTAAATGACAATGCTCATTACTGCATACCATTCTGTTGTATATGAAAGTTATATCTCCTAAGGGATTCCCATTGCAACATCTGTTTTAAATACCTTAGCATTTTGAAGCAGTGTGTGTATTATCTCTCATGCCCAAGTAGGTATCAGTATGTCTGACCTGATCTCTAGATATTTTAGAACATATAGTTCCTTTTTATGCTCACACTTTGTTTTACTCCAGTCTCATCATATTTTCTGAGACTCCTGTTGATGCAGTTTCATTTTTATGCAGCTCACTTGTGAGTGATTAATATCAAGTTTGTCTAGTCAAAAAATTGCTCTCAGAAGACTGTAATAATAATCATAACAACTTCAAAACATACTGCATAAAAACAGTTTGCTGAGATGTTGAGTCAGGTAGCACAACTCTTAAATTTAAGCCATCTGCAATTTCAAAAACTGAAATCTTGTACTAATAATGACTTTGGCTGGTATAACAGACCGCTGTTGGTAATCACTTATATCAATGTTCTTTTATAATTCCAAACTTCTCTTGCAGTTAAATTGATCAGGTGACTACTTTTGGCCAGTAGAATGTGAGCAGAAGAGACCTCGTAACCAAAGTAGTTAATTATCTGAATTATCTTTTCCACTCTCTCTTCCTCTTCTTTCTGGAAAGATGTGACAGGGCAACTCAGAGGATATAACACAGCCAGCTATCATAGTGGACACAGCCTGTGTAACCCACATACAATCATGACATCAACAAGACATAGACTTCATTCCTGTTAGAGCAATGAGACCACTTGTAATATATTAATAATTCAATTCAGGTTTGGAGGGTGTTTTATTACATTGAATCTGTAAATGTCCTTAATTCTATAATGCTAAATGCTACAGTTAAAAGAAAATATAACAGATAAGCTTGTAAAGAATGTTTTCATATTTTTTTCCTGAAAGCAAAACATAAAACAACTGTTAGAAGAAAGATAGGAGAATGTATTTTCAAATTGGAATATGGGCTTCCTCTTATATAAAGCACAAAACCAAAGGCCATAAAAGAAATGTTTAATAAATTGATTACATTATAAGCCACAATTCTTTGTGACAGATGATGCCACAGAAGTTTTTGAAAAGTGAAAAATGTGTTAAAAATATTGACAACCTATTTAAGACAGAAAAAATTAGGATCAAGAATGAAAAAAAAATTCAATAAGAAAAAATGAACAATCTCACAAAAATGAACAGAGGATATGAATTGGCAATTTACAGAAAAGGAAATACAAATGCCAGAAATCATGTTTAGAAAGATGTTTCATCATATTTAAAAAGATGTTACATTTCCCTAGTAATTAGAGGACTAACTTCAAAGTAAAATAAAAATATACTATTTTTCACTTATTAGTTCAGCAAAAGTTTTCCAGTTAGAATATAACAAATGTTGGCAGGATTGGGGTAATAGACTCAAGCATTATGAGAGGAATGTAAATGTATATGAAATGTATATAAAATGCCATTTTTTGGAGGGCAATTGGGCAGGACCAAAAGAAAAAATATTCACACCCTATATAACACAACATTTCCGCATCTTTGCTTCTACCTTGGAGAAACATTGGCACACAGCCCAAGGGAGATTGCACAATTTTGACTGCAGCATTACCTATAAGTAAAACTTGAAAATAATCTAAGACCATCAAACAAAATGTGATTAAATAAACTATATTAAATCCATACTATGCAATATAACACAATAGTGCTGTAAAAGAATGCTACAGATAAAAGAATGAAATTGGAGCATTCTCTAGCACCATATACAAAAATAAACTCAAAATGGATTAAAGACTTACTTGTAAGACTGGATACTATAAAACTCCTAGAGGAAAACATGGCCAGGTCATTCTTTGACATAAATCACAGGAATATATTTTCGAATCCATCTCCTAAAATAATGGAAATGAAAATAAACAAATGGGATCTAATTAAACGTAAAAGCTTTTGCACAGCAAAGGAAACCATAATCAAAATGAAAAGACCTATGGACTGGGAGAAAATATTTGCAAATAATGCTGCTGACAAGGGATTAATCTTCAAAATATACGAACAGCTCATGTAGCTTAATATCAATAAATAAAGGTACTATATTTTTGAAACATATTGGATATAATATGTATTCAACAACTATAAAAAATGCTTACCATTTTATATGCTCAAAAACTGAGGCTTTGATTTTTATAAATCACAATGGCCAAGAGATAGTGTACTCTCACTAGATGATATCAATTATACTACCCTATCAATTCTGTAAAATGAAAATTTTACATATTCAATTAGTTTTTTCCCACTTGCATACCTAATAAGATTGGACTACAAAATGAAACCCAAGTCTTAACTTAAAATCAATGGTTTTAACATTACAGTCAAGCAACCCAGTCTTTTCAGCCTTTCTGTATTCTTTTAAATAGACCTGGGTTTCAATTAAGCCAAGTGGAATCAGGCTAATTTTCCTAACATGTGCTATCTAACCTATCAATCTTTACAACTAGAAACAATTCTTAAAATAACTGGGAAACCAATGACTTTATTTCTTTATTTTTAATTCTCTCAGAAGTGTAATTTTATTTTAAGACTTTAATTGTGAATGAAATTGTACATTAAAATTTATCTGTTGATATATAATTTGATGAATGAGCAAGTAGATAACATGCAAAGTGTTAGGAGGTACCTTTGAAAAATGCATATTCCATAAGGAGTATTTGGAGTTGAGGAATCACTCACCTCTAAAATCACATAACACAGATGGCCATCTATTTCCTGTTATTGAAGACCTTATTTAGCTAGGAACTTCCTGAACCACAATGTCAAAAATAAGAGTGTCTTAGAGAAGACTAATCTTGCCTTCCATCTTCAGCCTGATGCATGTGTCCCCAAAGACTTAAAGAATTTATTGCAATAAAATTTTTATAAACAGAGCAAAATGAATACCTCAGTAAATTTTCCAAATTAGTGATTCTCGAAGTGTCCCTGGCATCATCATCACGTGTGAACTTGTTAGGAATGCAAATTCCTGGGCCGCATCCAGATCTCATGAATTACAGACTCTGTAATTGGTGAGATGGGTCCACCAATTGGTGTTCTAACAACCCTCCAGTTGATTCTAATGCATGCTAACATTTGTAAGCCTTTTCTCTAAATCAACACTGTCCACTACAGTAGACACTAGTCAGAGTATTGAATATTTGAAATGTGGCTTGTCCTTTGGGGATGTGCTGTAAAGTGTAACATGTATATATAAGATTTGGATAATGGAAAATATTTCATTAAGAAATGTTAACATGATTAAATGTCATATTTTGGACACAATGGGGTTAAAAGGAATACAGACTCTTTCTGCCTTACAATGGTTCAACCTACAATTTTTTGACTTTATGATGGTAGGAAAGCAATATGCCTTAGAAACCATACTTTTGAATTATAATCTTTACTTCTGCTAGTGAGATATGGTACAGTACTTTCTCACGATGCTGGGCAACAGAAGGAAGTCACAGCTCCCTGTGTGATCATGAGGGAAAGCAGCCAATACACATACAAATATTCTGTATTCATGCAACCATTTTGTTTTTCACTTTCAGTATAACAGTCAGTAAATTACATGAGATATTCAATACTTTAATATAAAATGGGCTTTGTGTTAGATGATTTTGCTCATACATAGGTTAATGGAAATGTCCTGAGCACATTTCAAGTAGGCTAGGCTAAGCTAGGGGCTTCCCAGGTGGCTCAGTGGTAAAGAATCCACCTGCCAATGCAGGAGACGCAGGAGACGTGGGTTCAATCCCTGGGTTGGGAAGATCCTGCAGAGGAGGAAATGGTAGCCCACTCCAGTATTCTTGCCTGGAGAATCCCATGGACAGAGGAGCCTCATAGGCTACAGTTTACGGGGTCATAAAGAGTCAGACATGACTGAGCAACTGAGCATGCATGCTGGCTAAGCTATGATGTTCAGTAGTTTGGTGTATTAAATGCATTTTTGATTTATAATATTTTCAGCTTATGAGTTTTTCTATAGATAACCTCATTATAAGTTGAAGAAGTTTTATATATTATTGCAACTAATTTCACCTATATTATTTTACTTTTAAAAAATGTGATTACTAGAAAATTTTAAATTTTATTTGTGGCTTGAATTCTATTTCTAGAAGACAGTGTTGCTGTAGAAAATCCAAGCCCTCCAAATTTCCTATCTAAGCCTCTAAGTGTAAAAAGAGCTTCTCTGTCATTAATATCCCCACTAAGGAATCATTTCAATTCTTGATTTATATGCACAGGTTAAACTTTTGAGAGCCTTTCATCTGAACCTGAAAATTCTCAGCTCTTTCTGTTTCAACCAAGTTGTCACAAATTACAAGATTTCCTTCTGTCTCAGGGCTGAATGATATTCTATTATATATATATATGCCATTATATGTATGAATATACATGAATGGATCTGTTTATGAACACTTAGGTTTTTTCCATACCATGGCTATTGTGAATAATACTGCAATGAACATGAGAGTGCAGATATCTTTTCAATATTTCATTTTCATTTCTTTTGGCTATATATCCAGAAATGGGTTTGCTGGATCATGTGGTAGTTCTATTTTTAATTTTTTGAGGAACCTCAACACCATTATCTATAGTAACTCTATCAATTTATATTCTTACCAATGGTGTGCAGAGGTCCATTTTTTTCCCCACATCCTACCAACCCTTGTAATCTCATCTATTTGATGGAAATTCTAACACGTGTGAAGTGACACCTCAGTATGGCTTTGATTTGCATTTCCTTTATTATTACTGGTGTTGAATACCTTTTTATGTACCAGTTGGCCATTTGTATGTCTTCTTTGGAAAAATGTCTATTCAGTTCCCATGACTGTTTTTAATTTAATTATTTATTTTTATAGTGATCTTAGGGAAAAGCTTTCGAACTCTCAACATTAACAGTAATGTTGCCTGTGTGTTTGTCTTATATAGCCTTTATTTTGTTGAGGTATGTTCTGACTACAACCAATTTGTTGAGCATTTTTATTGACTATTGTAAAGGATACTATATTTTGTCAAATGATCTTTCTACATGTATTGAGATAATTATATGATTTTTTAAGATAATTATATTATTTTTATCTTTTGTTTTGTTAATGTTGTGGATCACATTTATTGACTGGTGTGTATTGGACAACCCTTACATCCAGGGAATAAATTCCACTTGATCATGAGTTATTGTCTTTTTAATATGCTGTTGAATTTGGATTGGCAATATTTTGTTGAGAATTTTTGCATTTGTATTCTTTAGGCATGCATGCGTGCATATTCAGTCATGTCTGACTCTGCGACCCCATGAACTGTAGCCAACCAGGCTCCTCTGTCCATGGAATTTTCCAGGCAAAAATATTGGAGTGGTTTGCCATTTCCTTCTCCAGTATTCAACAGGGGTATTAGCCTATAGTGGATTTTCTTGTACTGTTCTTATTTGGCTTTGATATTAAGGTAATGCTGTCATCATAAAGTAAGATTGAGGTTGTTTCTTTCTCTTCAGTTTTTTGAGTTTGAGAAGAATTGGCATTAATCCCGCTTTAAATGTTTGGTAAAACTCACCAGTGAAACCATCTGCTTCTGGGCTCTTTGTTGGGAGGTTTTTGATTACTGATTCAGTATCCATGCTTTCCTGGTGACTCAGTTGGTAAAGAATTCGCCTGCAATGTTGGAGACCTGTTTTCAATCCCTGGGTTGGGAAGATCCCCTGGAGAAGGGAATGGCTACCCACTCCAGTATTCTGGCCTGGAGAATTCCATGGACTGTATAACCCATGGGGTCACAAAGAGTCAGACAGGACTGAGTGACTTTCACAGTCACTATCCTTACTCATTATTGGTATGTTCAGATTCTCTCTTTCCTCATGATTGCAGTCTTGATAGGTTGTATGTTTTGAGCAACACACACATTTATTCTAGAGTGTCCAGTTTTTTACTGTATAATTGTTCATAGTGGTCTCTTGTGATCTCCTGTATTTCTGTTTTATCATTTGTAAGATCTTCTCTTTCATTTCTGATTTTATGTATGTATTTTTCTTAGTATACCTAAAGGTTTGCCCATTTTGTTTATCTTTTCAAAGAACCAGCACTTAGTTTTATTGACGTGACCCTGGTCTATTGATGCAGGGTACCAAATTCGGGTCCTCATGGTGTCATCTTGTCTGTGTGTAGGAGTGATGTCTCTTCAGCTCAGGCTACTGGGTTCCACTGCATTGACAACTTTATAGTCCTTAGTGATTGCCTTGGGTCCACGTCCAGCGTAGCTGCAAGGGCTGTTAGGACCCGCCGTGGTGCCTTCCAGTGCTGTAGCTATGGATTAGGGCAGGCAGATTTTTGTGGCTGGAGCTGATGTTATGCACATACTCAGGTGTGGGGGCCAGCTGCAGGTGCCTAAGTAGTGGATCAGTTCAGTTGCAGAAGCATAAGCATAGTAGTGGGGGCCAAGGCCTGCAGCATATGCTGTTGCCAAATAGGGGCTCACTGGCAGCTCTGGGGACTGGCTGTCAGCATTTTCTCCCTTGGTTGCTTACTTTCCCCCCAGTTGCTCACACTGTTGTGGAAGGAAGCTGATGATGTGCATCAGACTGGTAACATTCTGGCACACGGCTAGTGTAGCTAGTCCTGAGTGTGTACACAGTGGTGGGAGTGAGCTGAGGGATTCTAGTTGAGTGTTTTTACTCCTGAAGCCACAGAAGCCTAAGCTGGCTGCTGGGCCTTTTCCTGGTCTGTGGCAGGGGCATTAGGGGAGGGAAAGGGCTGGACAAGATTAGGATGGCTCATGTTTTACATTCGGTGGCAGAGATGTGAGCTTGCTTCTGATGTGGTTCCCAAGCTCCTAGGCTCTGGCTGGGTGGGAAAGGGAGGGAGCAGGGTGGAGCTAAATAGATGGCACCCAGGACTGCAAATACCTGTGGGACAAAAGGCTGTAAACTCTGCAGAGATCCATGAGAGCTGTGCTGGTTATTGGCTTCATCACTGGTGGAATCTGCTCAGTTTGTCTGCAGAGCTATCTCTGAGCCACAGTCATTCTTCATGGCTGCTATTAATAGGCCTTGCTTTTCTTTTCTTCTTTATTCATAGCTATCTCTATATATCTCAGCTTCAGGAGTCTGGGTGGGGTAGAACCAAAGTGGGGCCTTTCTATGGTGCCCCAAAGGCTGGAGAAACTGGGTGCTTACCATTCTTTTCTTTTTCTAGTGAGGAGAGCTCTTCCTACCTGGAAAGTTCCCTTTTGGTGTTGAACAAGATCAGCTTGGGAGATGGGACAATGCAGGCAAAATGAATCTGTCTTCTTTTTCTTTTTGTGCATTTTTTTTTCTCTGGTTTTTGGTGCTACTGTGTTGCTAAAATTTCTTAATAGGATGCCAGAACTTTCCCAGAGCTGTTTTATTTTGTGAATAGCTGTCTAGCTACTAAGTTTTGTGGAGGGATGGGGAGGCAGGGGTTTCCTGCCTTGCCATTTTGGTCTGCTGTAATTGCATTTTTAAAAGGATATTTATAACACGTTTCTAGTTTTCTAAGATTGTGAAATGCCCACAATCATACTTCTGTTATTGCTGCAATTGATTCTAAAAATTTTTATTCTGTAATATGTACAACAGAACTCACAAGGATCAAACTTGAAACCTTGAAAAATAAGAATCTGTTATCATTTACTTTTTATGAGGAAGAATTCAGATCATTGAAGATATCAGAGTATTTTCAGTTATAGTAACAGAATATTCTCTTGCTCTGAATTCAGTTCAGTTTAGTTCAGTTACTCAGTAGTGTCACTCTTTGTGATCCCATGGACTGCAGGATGCCAGGCTTCCCTGTCTGTCACCAGCTCCCAGAGTTTACTCAAACTCATGTCCATTGAGTTGGTGGTGCCATCCATCCATCTCATCCTCTGTCGTCCTCTTCTCCTCCTGCCCTCAATCTTTCCCAGCATCAGGGTCTTTTCAAGTGAGTCAGCTCTTCACATCAGGTGCCAAAGTATTGAAGATTCAGCTTCAGCATCATTCCAATGAACATTTGGGACAGATTTCCTTTAAGGTGGACTGGTTGGATCTCCTTGCAGTCCAAGGGACTCTCAAGAGTCTTCTCCAACATCACAGTTCAAAAGCATCAATTCTTCAGTGCTCAGCTTTCTTTATAGTCCAACTCTCACATCCATACATGACCACTGGAAAAACCATAGCCTTGACTAGACGGACCTTGTTGGCAAAGTAATGTCTCTCCTTTCTAATATGCTGCTAGGTTGGTCATAGCTTTTCTTCCAAGGAGTAAGCGTGTTTTATTTCATGGCTGCAGTCACCATCTGCAGTGATTTTGGAGCCCCCAAAAATAAAGTCTGCCACTGTTTCCACTGTTTCTCCATCTATCTAAATTGCTCTAAATTACTATATCACTTAGAGTCCAAAAAAACAATCTTTGTTTTTCTTGTGATAGACTATATCATAAGAACTACAAAAGAAAAAGTGAAGAATCTAAGACAGGAGAGAGAGATGCTAAGGTATGAGCTGGATTTTTGTTAAAGATTCACACATGAATCAGTTTTTTCTTAATTCAGTCTGCATTTTTCTTCAGAAAACATGACAATATGACCAGCTTTATTTTTAAGGCAATCCTCAAAATGCTATTTAAACAGACTATAAAAATTAAATTTCCATTACAGTAATACCCAAATAATAATAAAATCTCAGAATTTTAAGTCAGCTTACCCCAAACCTCACAAATTGTTGCAAAACACCTCACTGGCCAGACTCTCTGGCTTTGCATCTCTCTGCTAAGTCAGAGGAAGTCAGTGAGTGTTGATTACATATGGTGGAAAAGATCAACTTAATAATTAAAAGGCTGGGTTTTTACAACAGTGCCTGCTTACATCTTTTTGTCTGTTCTAGTCTAGTCTATTCAAGCCTGTGTGTGTGTGTGTGTGTGTGTGTGTGTGTTAGTCATTCAGTCGTGTCCGACTCTTTGCGACCCCATGGACTATAGCCTGCCAGGCTCCTCTGTTCATGGGATTCTCCAGGCAAGAATACTGGAGTGGGTTGCCATTCTAGTCTGTTCAAGTCTAGTCTATCCTATTCTATTCTATGTATGTTTGTATGTATGTATGTGTTTGTGTGTGTGCATGCATACACCCTACTGGTATCACTTACTTCAATTTTTGTTTCTACCTGTGGTTACTGATCAATTGTCCTCCTTCATTTGGACAGTAGGCCACAGTGAACAGTCTCATATGTATTTCCTGTATATGTGCACACACACACACACACACACACCACATTCTTACACACTCACTGTTCTTTTAATGCACCACAGACACAGCTCTTTTGAGATATTCTGGTGATACTTATTCCCAGGGACAAAGGAAAAATAGAGAAATAGATGTAAAAGGAATAACAAAAAGAAAAATAATTGTCAGAACTGAAACATGTATCAAAATAGTATTCCTCTGAGGTCATGACAATATAAACTAAAACCTGCCAAATACTATCTCTAGCATACCATTTTAGCTCTATTTCTCTAAGTCTCATTATTATTTTCCTGAATATGTCCCTCTTTTAATCCTGGAGTTAATTTCTTAGTTTGTCTGTCTTCAATATATATACTGATACTTATAGCGAGAATCTGTTATGCCTAATAGTGAAAATCTTACACATCTGGGCATGGTGGATCATTAATGAAGAAAAACTGTAGGTATTAATTATGCATAAAATTATGATAAATAGCCAGAATCCATATCTAGTTATGTCTTTTGCTAGTTATATATCCTGGGGCAAATTATTTAATTCTCTTAGTTCCTGTTTCCTCAACTGTAGAATGGAGAAAAATAATATCTCCTATGTAGAATTATCATGATAATGAAATAAATTAATGCATGTAAATCATTTTGTTCAATGCCTGAAACACACTTGATAAATCTAAGTTTATTTCATTATTACTTGTTTAATTAGATGCAATTATATATTCTACTATTGGAATGATAAACAGCATAATTCATGTGAAAAGATGAGATGTAAATTTGAGAAAGCTTTCATATTTTAAATGAAATTAATTGAACAAAAGCTCAAAGATGAGATGAAAAATCTTGAGAGTAAAATAAAATATGGAGACTGGACAGCCAATGAAACAAACTGAAAACCAAAGTAACACAACTACAAATCTAATAAATAAATGAGAAAAATTAGAGACAATATGCCTAGATGAAAGTCATTTCTATCAACAGGAAAAGCCTTTGTATATCCTTGGAATGGAGAGAGAGAGATAAAGACACAGAGAGACAGAGACAGACAGACAGAGATAGAATAATTAAACCAATCAGAGAGTATATTTGGACACCAATCAATAATGAACCAGTATAAGGATAATTGACATCCCTAAAGAAAAGATATCCATAAAAAAAACATAAAAGGCATTCACAGGTAAAATACAGGTAATTTTAACTAAAATGGAGGAATGAATCTAAAGATCAAAAGAGCAGATTGCTTATTAGTGAAACTCATTCAGAACAATTGACCTCAAGGCACATCCTGTTAAGTTATTGAATCCCAAGGATAAAGACAGCATTCCACCCCAACCTGGGTATAAAAACAAAAGCCACTGACTAAGGGAATAGTAAAGTATACCATAGAAATCTCCATAGTTACCCAGAAACTAAAATAGAAATGTACAAATACCCTCAGTGTTTTGAAAGAAATAAAATATGTTCTAAAATAATTTATTCATCCAAATTGTTATTCAAAAATAAAAACAAAAAGCAATATTACATTACAGATGACAGAATGCACATTGCAGAATTTAGGGTCTAGCATAGTGAAATCTAGTTGACCTAGAAATGATAAAAAAACAAAGAACTTCTGAATGGGGATGTTGGAATAAAATGCCTGGTGGTATGAATTGATTCTCTTTTAAGTTATAACTCTCAACAAATTGAAATTAAAGTTAAAATGTAAATTTATCTTAAAAACAAAGTAAAAATGAAATAAAACTATTGTCATTATTAAACATCTATACATTAAATACCTACAGCTTTAAAAGCCAGAGTTAATCCTACTGACAATTTTTCTTAACCTTAGTTGAACTAATAGTCCAAATTATAATGAAATATTTATCTGAAGTTTATTATTTTTTTCAGGTTTATGTTCATGTCATTTCCTTCATTTTTCTATTAAATTCAAGGAAGGCTCATGTTATTTGCATATAGCACATAGGGTATGTGTTTGTTGCTCTGTCGTGTTTGACTCTTTGCAACCCCATGGACTATAGCCTACCCAGCTCCTCTGTCCATGGAATTCTCTAGACAAGAATACTGGAGTGGGTAGCCATTCCCTTCTCTGGGGAATCTTCCCAACAGAAGGAACAAACTCAGGTATCCTGCATTGACAGATGGATTCTTTACCGTCTGAGCCACCAGAGAAGTCCATATAGTGTATATCTTTTTAAAAATTGTCTATTTTTCTACCTACCTATGTCTCAATTCTTCTTTGTGTATGGATGAATAAATAAATGATTGAAAGTATTCACCAGATAATTATCTAACACCTTTGGAAAGACTTACAATTATCTATTTCTTCCTTGTATTTCATAATTTTAAAACTATTCTTTGGATTTTTACAATATGCCTCCCAGTTTTCCATAAAACAAAAATTTAATTTGGTTTTACTATTGCTAGTATTGCTTTTGCTATAATTTGTGATAGTACAGGATACAGAGAAAATAAGGGAGTAGTATTCATGGGAGCCTATGAGGTTTTAGGAGTTAAGCCTCATTAATTTGGTACCCATGTTTTAACATGTGATACATGTTGGGAGGGAAGTGAATTTCTTCCTACTTATGTGTGGAACAGTGCTTCTGTGACAATTCAGTATCCCTACTATAAGATGTATCTATACATGTAATACTTAGATACCAGAATTGCGAATGTTAGCATTTTCAGCAAAGACATCAGAAAATCAGCTTCATGTGGCTTCCTATATAATAGAAATTGATAATGCAGCTGGAGTGATCACATGATTTCCATAGTTAGCATTTTCACAAGCACAAGTATAAGACCTTTCTTGTAGTGTCTTTGTCTGGCTTTGGTATATGAATAATTCTGGATTCATAAAATTAGTTTGGAATTGCTGCTTCCTCTTCAGTTTTTTGAAGATTTTCAGAAACTGAAAATTATTCATTATTCTTTAATGTTTGATAGAATCCACCCATCAAACCATCTGGTCCTGGACTTTTCTTAGTTGGGAGGTTTTTGGTTACTGATTCAATCTCCTTACTCATTAGTCTGTTCAGATTTTCTATTTCTTCATGATTCAGTCTTAATAGGTGGTATGTTTCTAGGATTTTTTTTTCCATTTCTCCTATGTTATCCAATTTGCTAGCATATAATTTTCACAGTAGCCTCTACTTTTTTTTTTCGACAACAATTGTGACATCTCTTCTTTGTTTTCTAATTTTATTTGAGTCTTCTCTTTTTTCCTTAATTTAGCCAAAGTTTTGTCAGTTTTGTTGATCTTTTAAAAAAGCAAGTTGTTAATTTTATTGACATTTTCTATTGACTTTTAGTCTCTATTTCACATATTTCAAAAATAGACAAGTGAGATGACACCAAACTAAAAATCTTTTTCACAGCAAAGGAAACTATCAACAGAGTTATAAGGCAACCTATGAAATGGGAGAACATATTTGAAAACCATACATCTGATAAGGTATTAATTTATAAAATATATAAGGAATTCCTACAAACCAATAACAAAAAAGAAAAAAAAAAAAGAGGCAAAGAACTTTTACAGACATTTCTCCAAAGAAGACACACAAATGGCCAACAGGTATAGAGAAAGTATTCAAATTCACAGCATCACTAATCATCAGAGAATTGTGAATAAAACCCTCAAGAGATATCACCTCACACCTACTACAGATGGCTATTAGCAACACACACACACACACATACACACACATATGCACAAAAACAAAAGATGTGTTAGCAAGTATATGAAGAAACTGGAGCCCTGTATTCTGTAGTTTGTTGTTGTTAGTTGATTAGTTGTGTCCAACTGTTTGAAACCCCATGGACCATAGCCCACCAGGCTCCTCTGTTCATGGAACTGTCCAGGCAAGAATACTGGAGTGAGTAGCCGTTTCCTTCTTCAAGGGATCTTCCCGACCCAGGGATCAAACCAGATCTCCTGTACTGCAGGCATATTCCTTACCATCTGAGACACCAGGGAAGCCCATTCTGTTGGTAGGAATATAAAATGATTCAGCTGCTACCAAACACAGTATAAAGTTTTCTTGATAAATTAAAGAACCACCATGTGTACCATATGATCATTAATACCACTCCTGAGTATCTACCTAAAAACTGAAATCAGGATCTTGAAGAAACAGCTGTAGTTCCATGTTCACTGTAGAATTATTTGCAATAATCAAAACATGCAAGGAACCCAAATGTCTATCCACAGATGAACAGATAAAGAAAATGTGGTATATACACATACTGGAATATTATTCAGCCTTAAAAAAGAAGGAAATCTTACCAGTTGCAACAAATCGAATACTTGGAAGACATTGTGCTGAGTGAAGTAAGTCAGTCACAGAAGAATAAATACTGTTTTATCCTACTTATGTGAGGTATCTGAAATAGTCAAACTCATTCTCCTGGAGTAGGAACTTTCGGTAACCCACTCCAGTATTCTTGCCTGGAGAGTTCCATGGACAGGGAAGCCTTGCAGGCTACAGTCCATGAGGTTGCAAAGAGTTGGACACAACTGAGCAACTTATGCGCACATAGAAGCAGAGAATAGAATGGTCATTGCCAGATGGGGACAGAAAAAATGGAGAGCTATTGTTCAGTAGATATAAAATTACAGTTATGTTAGATGAGTATGTTTTAGAGATCTGTTAAACATAGTGCCATAGTGTACAGGGAACCATGTAGTATTGTGCACTATAATCTTGTTAAGAAAATAGATCTCATATTAAGTGCTCTTGCTATAAAGATAAAAACAGCAAGGGGACACAAGAAATCTTTTGGAGATGGTGGAAATATTTATTACCTTGACTGTGGTGATGGTATCAAACATAACTTTCTAAATGCAAACACAGAAAATTTGTACGTTAAATATGTGAATTTTTGTATAGTAAGTATGCCTCAATAAAGTAGAAAAAATTCTATTTCCTATTGAATCTGTAGGGATTATATAAAATCTCTGTACAAGTACTATGCAAAGCTGTTTATGTTTACTTTTTTTAAAAAGTCAGTAAATTTACCTAATGCTTTTCTACTTTGTTAAATTCTGAGCCTTGAGCATTCAGGGAGTTGTAGTAACCAGAAAACACAGAAATGGAAAAACAATATACAGAAAGGAAAAACAATACACCTCTCGAGTATTGTTTATTGTACATTTTTCTGGCTAAACAAGAACATTGTCTCTGCTAGCTAGCTCTTAGTACTGATGATTACCATTTTAAATAAATTTATAAATAGTCTAGTAAAATGCTTACTTGTGTCTCAGAGGCAGACTGCCTGACTACCCAAAGCTCAGCCTTTACAACTACTTCTGTGCTGTGACTGTCTGAACAGCTGGATGAGAACATAGAGGCTGGCAAGCAGCCACTGCTTCCCCTTGAAGTCCCAATGAAAACAGCCCCCTAGCATGGAGGGGAAAGTAGCAACTGCAGATTTGTTCTACAGCAGGCAGTTGCTATTGAAAATCTTCCAAACATTCTTTATGCTGTTTCTTGCTTCCCCAATTTATTAAACTCACCTATAAATTATTGCCATTTTGGAGCTGTATTTTTAGTCTGCACCTTAATTCATCCCACCAGGATACTTATTCTTTGAAAACAGTAGGATGTGTCTTGCCCTCAAACTAAATAAAATAAAATAAAATCTTTCCTGTTATCAAAGCTAGAAATGTGAGAAATATGTACCTCAAAACTATAATTGCTTTCTGGTTAGTTATTATCTTTTTGGAATTACATGTGTAAATGTTATCATTTTCACTTTTGTGGATCTTTCCTCTGCACCCACTGAAATCTGAATCAATTCTTTAAAGTGACTGAATATCTTAATACTTGATTCTTTGTAAGGTACAGAAAGTCCCCTGTATATGAACCTTCAAGTTGAGAACTCTCAAAGATGTGAACATGTGCTCACATGTTCAGTCACATAAATTAGTCCACATGTCTGGCATACATTGTTACACGTGAGCTTCCTCTACAAGCGGTTGTGCTTTTGTGTATAGATTACAGTAGTACAGTATCTTTATTTCAAGCCTAGCATATCAAGAAACAAGTGTAAAAGCTTACCATTTTTGTGTTTGCTTTTTTTTAATGCATTATTTGTGTGAATAGTATTATGAACCTATTATAGTACAGTAGTACATAGCTGACTGTATTAGTTGAGGTACCTAGGTTTATTTTTGTTGGACTTATGAACAAACTGGACTTACAGGCACAGTCTTGGAATGGAACTTGTATGTAGAGGACTTACTTATGTGTTATTTATAAGACCTGTCAATAAACTGATTTCAAAAATCATCCTTTTAGTTAAGCTGAAAAAACTAATTTCAGACTTACAGAAATATTACAAAAATAGTACAAAGCATTTTTGTATGATTTTCACCTAGATTCTTCACATGTTAATATTTTGCCACATCCTCTCCTGCTCACTCTTATGTTGCAGACACGATGCCTATATATTTCTAAATATTTCAGAATTTCCTTTAAAAACATTCTCTTATACAACCACAGTACATTATCTAAATCAGAGAATTAATATTGATACACTACTATTATTTAATTTAGTGACCTTTCCAAATTTAATCAATTGACCTCATATTCACTATAGCAAAAAAAAAAAAGCATTTTTTTTCTTGGTTCAGGATCCAAATGACATGCATTTAGATGTTATGTCTCTTAAGTCTCCTTTATTTGGGAAGAGCTCCTATCTTTGTCTTTCATGACCTTGATATTTTTTGAAATGGGCAGGCCAGTAATTTTGTAGAATGTCCCTCATGTCTTTTATTCCAATACTCTAGAGTAGACTATTATAAGATAACCAAGCATATAAAATCTTCCTTAGACTTTTATTAGCAATTGTATTAGTTTAATATCTGTGAACTTTCCTTTAAGGCTTGGTTTATATAGGCAGCTGCACTCAACTGTGCAAATTTTTTTTTTTACATTTTTTAAAAAAATTTTTAATTTTTCATTTATTTTTATTAGTTGGAGGCTAGTTACTTTAAAATATTGTAGTGGTTTTTGTCATACATTGACATGAATCAGCCATGGATTTACATGTGTTCCCCATCCCGATCCCCCCTCCAACCTCCCTCTCTACCCAATCCCTCTAGGTCTTCCCAGTGCACCAGGCCCGAGCAAAATTTCCTAGTGTGCCTACTGTGTGACAGGTATTCTGTTACAGATATCAAGGGTTTCTGTAAAAGATGGTGCTGCCTTTTAGCCACACAGCTTCTTTATGGAAGCATATTTCTAACTGGTGCATATCTCTCTAGTCCTCCTCCCATAGTTTTGAAGAAGAGATGTGCAATTCTTTTTTTTTTTTTTTTTTGCTTGTTTCTTTGTTTAGATTTTGTTCACACAGTTTTTTTTTTTTTAATTGTTATTGTTGGACAGATGTCCAGAACAGACTTTTGGACTCTGTGGGAGAAGGCGAGGGTGGGATGTTCTGAGAGAACAGCATCGAAACATGTATATTATCAAGGGTGAAACAGATCACCAGCCCAGGTTGGATGCATGAGACAAGTGCTCGAGCCGGGTGCACTGGAAAGACCCAGAGGGATGGGATGGGGAGGGAGGTGGGAGGGGGGAACGGGATGGGGAACACATGTAAATCCATGGCTGATTCATGTCAATGTATGGCAAAAACCACTACAATATTGTAAAGTAAGTAGCCTCCAACTAATAAAAATAAATGGGAAAAAATAAGTTAAATAAGCAGGGTGACAATATACAGCCTTTCCCAATTTGGAGGAAAAAAAATTGTTATTGTTGGGTTATTTGTTTTTTACCTTAAGCTAATGTTAATCTTTGAAGTGTAGAAACAGAAGAAATTCTCTTAGTAAGTAGGCTGTATGTTCTGATATAGAGGAAAAAAGAGTAGAACAATTCAATCCCTACCTATATTTTTTCAATGTATCTTGTTGGTCTTTAAGCTTTCTAGAGATAGGAAGTGTTTTTTTTTTTTTTTATGTACTTGGCTTAGACATTGATTCATATTTTTTCCTCTTAACTCTATTTTGAGTGGTCAGATTTATGGTGAGAAAAGATATCTTACAAAGAAGATATCATTTTGGGTAAAGAAAATTCATGTGAGCTACCCTTGAAACCTGAAATGCATAAATTCCAAAGGACATACTTCTATGTAAAACAAGTATGTATAGTACTTGATTTAAATGCATGTTTAGAAATAGAACATCCCATTGAATTCTGCTTGGATAATCCATTAAGTTGACTCTAAAATCTCAAGAATTTTGAAATTCAATGTCAATATCAGTTGTTTAAAAACATAAATAAGATAATTTAAAATATATGAAATAATTATATAAAGTAGTAACTATGGAGATGGTTTTATATATTGAAGCATATGTGTATATATATATATTCAAAAATAATAGGTAGATAGATGTTTCATAAAATATAAATGTGGAGCATTTTACCAAGTGGAAGAATGTATTTTACAGCAAGGAGTAAAACAGTATCAGAGTATTGATGGAAACATTATCCTGCTTTTTCTATTTGCATATGAAATTTTTCTCCCATCAGTAGCCCATACAATTTAAAATAAGTGAGCAGCAAGACTATAAGAATTCAGAATATATTTAGACAATACTCCTCATTCATTAAAATTAATTACTGCTAATCTCTTGCATCAATAATGTTCAAATCTATGACAAAAGATCTCAACTAATAAATCACCCTTTAATTGCTACAGCAATTTTTGCATAATAATTCCAAGGAAATCTAAATGTGATTATTGTGTTTAAACATTATGTTCTACTTTTAATGAAAAAGAAAAAAAAGAGCACCAATACCAGCTCCCACGTGTACTGAAAGCCCAGTTTCTTAGTTGTGTGTTGCTGAAACATGAACACATTTGTTGAAAAATTTAAGGAATTCTACAGAAGAATTTGAGAATCTCTACCCACTGTTTAGCTATTTAGTATTTCATGACTCTTTTATAATTTGTAACTAACAAAATGGATGTGATGACTTTGTTTTTTGAGAGTATTAAAAGCATTTCTTTTTAGGCTTGAACAGCTTACTCTAATATTCCTAGTGCCCCAATATAAGTGTCATCTTCTGTTAGGGGGTTTCTCCTCCTGCCATTGGCCTTATTTAGATAACTAGTGTTTCAGACTTAGGCTCTCACTTTCCAGTGAGAATATTTTCTCAAGCCTTCTCGTAAGCATCCTGGATTGTGGTTACCTCCAGGCCATATTAGTCTGAGCTCTAGTGTTATAGTACTCACGTTGGCCCTTTTTCTCAGGGGGACATCAATCATTGCTTATCTAATTGCTTTGGTTTCTTTGTTGCTTTTGTTGTTTTATTGTATTTATAGAATTGCCTTTCTGTTTCTTGATACAGTACAACTGTATGTGTATGAGAGTGCAGAATATACATCTTACTGTATACATAATGTTAATTTAAATGCAAGCAGGGAAAATTCAGTGTCTACAAGTTTGAAATATGACCCATGTTATCTTTGATATAACTATGTGTTTTTTAATATCATATTTTGTGTAGAATTGTCATGACAGCATGTTCCAAGGCTTGTGTAATTTCTATGGTTATTATTAATAACAGTACTTGCATCATTTTTTCTTCTAAATTCCCTTGTGGATGCTTTTTTCTAAAAATGGAACACCTTCCTGATTTCTCTAACTTGTATTAATTTTTTCTTAGTATAGTATATTCTGAGAAACAAGATACCTAGATTCTAGTTATGTTTTTGACACCATGAAATTGTGGTATATTAAGTAATTATGAATTTTCCTGTCCTTAAAACAGGGAAAATATTAACTATCTCATCAGTTTCTGAAGTGAGATTGTTTTAATTTCTAATGCTGCATTGCTGTCAGTTAGTTCAAATTCTAGATAAAGTACATTAAGACCCCACAGAGTTGGACAGGCTAAAAATCATTAGTATTTTTAAGGTCCCTCTTAAAGATAGATGGGGACTAGTAAGTTTAGTTCTCATTTCTTTGCTTTTTAAGTTGTGTTCTGAATAAGTCAATCAAGTAATCAATGAGTCTAGAAATAATGACCTATATTGAAAATAGCAATGAAGAGAATGAAAGCATATGGTGTCTAAACAAAAGTAAACATGACTTTTAATTATAAATCTACCCATAATTCCTGTGCTATTTTGGGTGAGCTAATTAATATCTCCATGCCTTACTACCTCCTGAACATTCACTGAGATTAAATTATACTATAAATTTTAAATCTGTAAGGTATTTGATGAATTTCACTTCTCCTCTTTCCTGTTAAATAGACTGGACTTACTGTTCATAAGCTTTTCTTAGGTTGTTTTTTAATATCTAGTATTCCGCCTCCATATATTTTTTTTTTGCATCTGATGTTGTAAGTAAGAAGTCTGACAGCCTATGATTAATTTTCTTTCAGAGGGAGGTGTATGTTTTTTCATGTGTGGAACAATTAAAGATTTTATTTTTATTCTTACTGTCCTAATATTTCATCACTATGCATTGAAATGTGAATAGTTTCATTCATACTATTTTCCAAACAATTGGCTGTAGGGCACTTAAATTTTAAGGGCAAGTCTTTTTTTCCAAGGCTGGGAGATTTTATTCCATGATTTAATGATTATCCTCCTTACATTTCCTCTATCCTTTCCCTCTGGAAATCCAACTAGAAAAATACCAGTTCATATGCTCTATACAGTCAGCAAAAATAAGACTGGGAGTTGACTGTGGCTCAGATCATGAAATCCTTATTGCCAAATTCAGACTTAAATTGGAGAAAGTGGGGAAAACCAATAGACCATTCAGGTATGACCTAAATCAAATCCCTTATGATTATACAGTGGAAGTGAGAAATAGATTTAAGGGACTAAATCTGATAGGTGCCTGATGAACTATGGACAGAGGTTTGTGACATTGTACAGGAGACAGGGATCAAGACCATCCCCAAGAAAAAGAAATGCAAAAAGAAAAATGGCTGTCTGAAGAGGCCTTACAAATAGCTGTGAAAAGAAGAGAACCCAAAAGCAAAGGAGAAAAGGAAAGATATACCAATTTGAATGCAGAGTTCCAAAGAATAGCAAGGAGAGATAAGAAAGCCTTCCTCAGTGATCAGTGCCAAGAAAATAAGGAAAATAATAGTATGGGAAAGACTAGAGACCTCTTCAAGAAAATTAGAGATACCAAGGGAACATTTCATGCAAAGATCAGCTCAATAAAGTACAGAAATGGTATGGACCTAACAGAAGCAGAAGATATTAAGAAGAGGTGGAAAGAATACACAGAAGGACTGTACGGAAAATATCATCATGACCCAGAAAAGCATGATGGTATCACTCACCTAGAGCCAGACTTCCTGGAATGTGAAGTCAAGAGAGCCTTATGAAACATTACTACAAACAAAGCTAGTGGAGGTGATGGAATTCCAGTTGAGTTCTTTCAAATCCTAAAAGATGATGCTGTGAAAGTGCTGCACTCAATATGACAGCAAATTTGGAAAACTCAGCAGTGGCCACAGGACTGGAAAAGATCAGTTTTCACTCTAATCCCTAAGAAAGGCAATGCCAAAGAATGCTCAAACTACCGCACAATTGCACTCATCTCACACGCTAGTAAAGTAATGCTCAAAATTCTCCAAGCCAGGCTTCAGCAATACATAAACCGTGAACTTCCAGATGTTCAAGCTGGTTTTAGAAAAGGCAGAGGAAGCAGAGATCCAGTTGCCAACATCCATGGATCATCAAAAAGCAAGAGAGTTCCAGAAAAACATCTATTTCTGCTTTATTGACTATGCCAAAGCCTTTGACTGTGTGGATCTCAATAAACTGTGGAAAATTCTGAAAGAGATGGGAATACCAGACCACCTGACCTGACTCCTGAGAAATCTGTATGCAGGTCAGGAAGCAACAGTTAGAACTGGACGTGGAACAACAGTCTGGTTCCAAATAGGAAAAGAAGTATGTCAAGGCTTGTCATTGTCACCCTGCTTGTTTAACTTATATGCAGAGTACATCATGAAAAGTGCTGGACTAGAGGAAGCATAAGCTGGAATCAAGATTGCCGGGAGAAATATCAATAACCTTAGATATGCAGATGACACCACCCTTATGGCAGAAAGCAATAAAGAACTGAAGAGCCTCTTGATGAAAGTGAAAGAGGAAAGTGAAAAAGTTGGCTTAAAACTCAACATTCAGAAAACTAAGATCATGGCATCCGGTCCCATGACTTCTTGGCAAATAGACAGGGCCACAATGGAAACAGTGGCTGACTTTATTTTTTGGGGGCTCCACAATCACTGCAGATGGTGACTGAAGCCATGAAATTAAAAGGCACTCCTTGGAAGGAAAGTTATGACCAACCTAGACAGCATATTAAAAAGCGGAGACATTAGTTTGTCAAGGCTATGTTTTTTCCATTGGTCTTGTATGGATGTGAGAGTTGGACGGTAAAGAAATCTGAACCCGAAGAATTGATTCCTTTCAACTGTGGCATTGGAGAAGACTCTTGAGAGTTGCTTGGACTGCAAGGAGATCCAACCAATCCATCCTAAAGGAGATCTGTCCTGGGTTTTCATTGGAAGGATTGATGTTGAAGCTGAAACTCCAATACTTTGGCCACATGATGTGAAGAACTGACTCATTTGAAAAGACCCTGATGCTGGGAAAGATTGAGGGCAGGCGGAGAAGGGGTGACAGAGAATGAGATGGTTGGATGGCATCACTGACTCAACGAACAGGAGTCTGGGTAATCTCTGGGAGTTGGCGATGGACAGGGAGGCCTGGCGTGCTGCAGTCCACAGAGTCGAAAGAGTCAGATACAACTGAGCAACTAAACTGAACTGATCTGATGAACTATTTTGCCAAGTTTCAATTTTCCTCTTACTTTCCAGCATTTACTCATTTAACCTGCCTTGACGAAGAATTCTTTGGCTCAATGTTACTTGAGATTCACTCCTCAGCAGGATCTCCTTGCTGTTCAGCTATGAACTATCAAGTGTCTTTTTCCCACTTTGGAGGCAGTAGGGACTGTTCAATCTGCTCTTGCTTAATTTTATCATTCTTCTATATCTATGATGTCTCTTTACTTCAGATATTTAATAATTCATATCTGTGTTCTCAGTGTTGTTTTTGAGCACCTTTGTCCTCCTGCCTGTTTGTTGTAATCTTTATTCTGGCTGAACAAAAGGAAGGGGAAGATGCTCCTTACTGGGGTGTCCTTTGGCTTGAGGAGATCCATCCATGGTTGTCCAATGGCAATCTGAGCTGTTTTTCCTCTCCAGCCTCAGTACCAACTACTTTGATCTTCAGCTTTCTGCCAGATTCTTAGCATAAGTAAAAGCAAGGTGGAGGCGGGGGTGGACAATAAACATAGCTTCTCCAAACAAAATTCCCTAGTTAATCATCCTGATGAACACTTCAGGACCCTCTTCTATTCCTGCATAAGCTGATTGAGCTTTCAGCTACTACAGAAGAAGCCATGACCTATAAACAGCATCTTTTCCTGATTTCTTCAGTCAATACCATTGACTGTTACCTGTCCAGACTTTCTCAACATTTCTGGTGCACTAGTGGTAATGTTCCTTATTTCCCACTGCTTTAATGGTTTTCCCCCTGCAAGACTTTTTTTTTCCCCACTAAAAGAAAATCATCTGAGTGGAAAGAAATGTATGCCCAGTTCACCATCTTGTTCTAAACTCCCATTAGTCTATTGTGAGATGATTCATTGCAATCTATTCAGTGCTCCACATGCACCAGCAATTTGACAAGTTCTTCCCATAACTGATTATGTTGTGATAACAAATAATGTGTTGGGTAATATTTCCAGAGCTCATTTTTTCCCAGAAGTGTCTAGGAAATATTGCACCTCACCATTCTCCACTCTCAGCCAGCCAGGCAGCTCTTAATAAATGACTAACTAGTATAGGGATGTTAATACTACAGCTCCAGTGTCCTTTAGTTGGAATAATGTAGAGGCATATATTTCCTGATGTTTTCAAGGGTTTCCCTGCAAGAACAATCTCTAGTTGTCCATTGTGGTAGCTGGCATGAAAACACACCCATTATTAGCTGACTTCCCTTCCCTGTCTCACATCAGTACACTCCTGATGGTTTTCCCTGTCACTCCAAATGAACTATTTGTACCTAAATCTTTGACTTTGTGGAAACTGAAACTAAGCAATCACCATGCATCGAATAGCCTTGTGTTAAAAACGTTTCCAATAAGCCTCCATATAAACATTATTTGATTAAAGTAGTATGAAATAATCATGCATTTTCCTTATGTATCATGGTTATTTGCATCTGAACATAAAAAACAAAACATATCACAGGAAGCTTTCTTACATGGCATAGAAAAGAATACTCAAAGTGTATTTTACAGCATAATAGTCTAGTGAAATGTTTAGGTAATAAAAGATTCTGTGATCATATCATGTTGGGAAATACTGCATACTATATTATTTTCTTAGAGATTTGCAGATCATATGTGCATATTAAAAGTAAAGAGAAATTCTGCAGTAAAAATAAAACAAAATCTGGTTGTCTTCATTTGAAGTTAATATTTCTCAAACTTAAAGGACAAGGCAAATTCTTTATAATATAATTCCTATCGATATCCAGTTAAATCAGTGTTTTGTTGAACATAATCCTCATCAATAGCAATAAAAAGCATGGTATATTTATCTGTGGGAAGCTAACTGACCTATACAATTATGAAAGCTGTAATTTTTATTTCATTAGGCTCATAATTTTAACAATCACACAAAACTGCTGGCACATTAGTGATTAATGATTAAATCTATTGGCTACATTTGAAAGTGTAGCCACATTTGAAAATGCCACATTTGAAAGTGGCATTGCTTAAAATAATTCCTTTTAAATTTGATTTTTAATTCCACAAAAGTCCTAGCTAGCCAAAATATGTAATCCCTTAATATTTTGCTCTAATTCCTTATGTATTATCACAGTAGTAGCATAATGTTGAGGTGACAAAATTAATACCCATGAACATGCTATCAAAGTCCACATATAATTTTTTCTTAGTTCAGAAGTTGTTGCTCAGTCACTCAGTTGTGTCCAACTCTTTGTGACCCCATGGACTGCAGGACGCCAGGCTTCCCTGTTCTTCACTATCTCCCAGAGCTTGCTCAAACTCACGTCCATTGAGTTGGCAATGCTATCCAACCATCTCGTCCTCTGTTGTTCCCTTCTCCTCCTGCCTTCAATCTTTCCCAGAATCAGGGTCTTTTCTAATGAGTTGGCTCTTTGTATCAGGTGGCCAAAGTATTGGAGCTTCAACTTCAGCCTCAATAGAGATACCTCCTTAGATTAGTTTAGTAAATCAGTTTGTGAGTTGACTCTAGCTGTTTATTTTGCTTCAAAGATAGAAACATGGTCTTTAAAAATGTATTAATTAATTGATACAATGTAATTCTCAAATAATGATGTTTTTGATGTTTTTAAGTATGTGAAATTAATAAATATTTAAGTGTCTTTTTGTTTGTTTTGGGTACATAGATATCATTGAGTTCACTGTACCTTTGAATACATAGTTGGTCTGTGGTTTTATAAATCAGCTTAAATTACAGGAATCTAGAGAGTTATAAAATATGTAATTCTCAATTAAAGTGTCAATTGTCATACAGAATCTAGTTTTTATTTTTCCTCTTGATGGGAGTGGTTTATACTCTCCAGTCATTTCTTCATGTTTCTGTCAGAGCTGTCTTCAAAATGCAGTCCTAGTTATGCTACCTCCTCACTTAATGATCTTTGTTATTTTGATATCATTAAGCTGTTCTCCAAATATATTTGTGAAATTCCCACCCATTTTCAAGAATACTTAGTTCAAATTCATCTTCATTAATGAGTGAGGTCTTCAAACCCACCCACTGGCATTAATGTCTCCTTTCTCTGGGTTCTTATACAAATCTGTTTCTGTGGGCATATGGCTTCACCTCCATGTTTCTTTATGTATTGGAATAATAACAACAACATCGATGCTTATTTTTTACAGTAAATAACTTGAGATATTTAGAGTACCAAGCATAAGTTGTGGCATATACTATAACTCAGTAAATTGTAGCTATTAATATATCTTATTATTATAGCACACAATCTGCTTTTTGTTACAGTTATACGTGAGCAAACATGTCTCTTTCTATCAGTATATAAAGATTTTGATGGAAGAGTTCATGCCTAAATTGATTTTAATATCCTTCAAAGTATTAAGTGCTTATTTGGGTTACATTGTTTATTCATTTTATTTTTAATCCATAGTAATTTAATGTAAAACTAAACATATGAAACAATCTAATCTTACACCTAAAGGAACTAGAAAAAGAAGAACAAACAAAACCCAGAGCTAGTAGATGAGAAGAGATCATAAAGATCAGAGCAAAAATAAATGAAATAGAGAACCATAAAAAAAGGGGAAAAGATCAATGAAACTAAGAGCTGGTTCTTTGAAAAGATAAATAAAATTGATAAAACAGCCTGACTCATCAAGGAAAAAAAAATAGAGTGCCCAAGCCAATAAAATCAGAAATGAAAAAGATGAAGTTACAAACTATACCACAGTAATAAAAAAAATCGTAAAATATTATTATGAACAATTATATGCTAACAAAATTGCAACCTAGATGAAATATACCAATTCCATGAAACGTACAGTCTCCCAAGACTGAACCAGAAAGCAGTAGAAAATATGAATAGACTAATTTAATTACCAGTAAGGAAATTGAATCCGTATAATAATAATAATAAACCTCACAACAAACAAAAGTCCAGGACCAGATGGCTTCTCAGGTGAATTCCACCAAACATTTACACAAGAGTTAACACAAGTCCTCCTAAAACTATTGCAAGAAGTCACAGAGCAAGGAACATTTCTGACCTGATTCAGTCAGCATCACCCTAATACCAAAACTAGCTAAAGCTATCACAAAAAAGAAAATTACAGGCCAAAGTCACTGATGAACATAGATCCAAAAATCCTGAACAAAATATTAGCAAACTGAAGTGAAAAATGCATTAAAAGGATCATACACTGTGGTCAAGTGGGATTATCCCAGGGATGTAAGGATAGTTCAATATTTTCAAATCAAGCAATGTGACACACCATATTAACAAATTGAAGAATAAACACCACATGGTAATTTCAGTAGGGGCAGAAAAGTCATTTGACAAATTTTTTTTTACAAACTTCAACACCCATTTATAATAAAAAAAGAAAACTGTTCAAAAAGAGGGAATATACCTCTACATAATAAAGATCATGTGTGACAACATGTCCACATGGACAAATCCGTAGATAACATCATATTCTACAATGAAAATCTGAAAGCATTTCCTCTAATATCAAGAACAATACAAGAATTCCCACTCTTGCCACTTTTATTCAACATAATATCGGAAGTCCTAACTACAGCAATCAGCAAAAAAAGAAATAAAAGGAACCCAAATTGTAAAGGATGAATAAAACTGACACTGTTTTCAGATGACATGATACTCTACACAGAAAATCCTAAAGACACCACCAAGAAACTACTAGAGCTCATCAATGAATTTGGTAATGTTGCAGGATACAAAATTAATATACAGAATTATATTACATTTCTATATACTAGAAATGAGTTACCAGAAAGGGAAATTAAGGGAACAACCCCATTTACAATTACATCAAAAAAGAATACGTAGGAATAAATCTACCTAAGAAGGTAAAAGAAGCTTGGAAAAGGAGGTACTTGGAAAACTAGAAGCTGCTGGTGAAAGAAATTGAAGAGGACACAAACAAATCGAAAGATAAACTGTGTTGAATGATTTAAATAATTGATATCGTTAAAATGGCCATACAACCCAAAGCAATATACAGATTCAATGAACTCTCTATCAAAAACACCAAGAAAGTTTTTCACAGAACTAGGACAAAAAATTGGGATTAACACACACGTGTGCACACATACACACACACGCACACACATACAACACACACACACACTATATATATATGCATATATATATATATATATATATTAGACAAGAACCTTCTGAATAGCAAGGGAACTCTACTCAATGCTCTATAATGACCTATGTGGGAAAAGAATCTTAAAAAGAATAGATATATGTATATTTATAACTGATCCACCTTGCAGTACAGCAGAAACTAATACAACATTGTAAATAAACTATACTCCAATAAAAAATAATTTAACAGTACATAAAAAAACTCTATGTAATAGACAAGGCAACTAAGAATAAAGCAAAACATTTGGAATGTTGTATAAAAAATAAGGTCGAAAAAATTCGTATGGGAACACAAAAGATCCCACATAGCCAAAGCAATCTTGAGAAAGAAGAATGGAGCTGAAGAGATCTATCTCCCTGATTTCAGATTATATTACAAAACTACAGAGATCAAAACAGTATGATATCAATACAAAAACAGATATATAGGTCAATGGAACAGAATAGAGAGCCCAGAAATAAACCCACTCACTTACAATTAATTAATCTATAACAAAGGAGGCAAGAACTCACTGTGGAGAAAAGACACTCCAATAAGTGGTGTTGAAAAAACTGAAAAGCTACACATAAAAGAATGAAATTAGATCATTCCCTAATCCTGTATACAAAAGTGAATTCAAAATGGATTTAAAACCTAAATCTAAAACCAGAAACTAATAAAACGCCTGGAGGAAAATTTAGGCAGAATGCTCTTTGACAAATTTTAGCAATATTTTAGCAGTCTCTCAAGGTGAAAGAAATAAAAGCAAAAATAAACAAATGGGACTTAACAAAACTTAAAAGCTTTTTAACAGCAGAGGGAATCATAAAAAATGGAAAGATAATCTAAAAATGAGAGAAAATATTTGCAAATGATATGACTGCAAAGAGGTTAATATCCAAAATATATAAAGAGCTCACACAACTCAACATCAAAATAAAAAAGCAGCTTAATAAAAAAATGGGTGGTAGACTTAGACATTTTTGCAAAGAAAACATAAAGATGGCCAACATGTACATGGAAAGAGGCTCAACATCATTAATCATCAGACAAATGCAAATTAAAACCAAAAGTTGCCATCTTACACCTGTCATCAAGAAAAACACAACAAATATTGGCAAGGATGAGGAGAAAAATCATACACTATCGGTGGATATGTAAAGTGGTGCAGCCACTGTGGAAAACAGTATGGTTGTTTCTCAAAAACCTAAAAATAGAGCTACCATATGACTCAGCAATTCCAGTCCAGGTTATAAACCCAAAAAGAAAAGAAGAATGATAACACCAACTTTAGATGGTACATGCATCCCCAGCATTCATAGCAACATTAGTTAAAATTGCCAAGATATGGAAGCAACTTAAGTCCAGCAACAGAAGAATGGACAAAGAACATGCAGTGAGCACTGTAAGGCGAGTGCAGAGAAAAAAGAATGAGCCAGGCAGTCAGGCAAAGAAAAGGAAATCAAAGGGAATTAAAGGGAGACTGACCCTTGAGAAGAACCAGCAGCACACCCTTCTGGTGGATTCCTCTTATAATCCATAGACGGAAATTGGGTCCCCTGAACGGGAGTAGTGTTTATCTTTAGCCTGAAACTGGAGTCTGGCAGTTACATAGTCTTGAGAGAGAGAGCTGGAGGTGTCCCACAGTAGGGTGGTCACATAGTCTTGGGAAAGAATAGGTACCAGTGGCAAAAAAGTGAAGTCGCTGGAACAATGTGGTCAGTCTCATGGGTCACCGTGACTTCATCTTTTGTTTACGAGGTTAGCACAGTGAACCATTTTAACAATGAGCCCCCATGCAGACTCTATCACGTCCGTGCATGCGCACGTGCACGCGCGCGCGCGCGCGCACACACACACACACACACACACACACACACACACACAGTGGAATACTATTCAGCCACAAAAAAGAAAGAAATGTTGTCATTTGCAATATAGATGGACTTGGAAGATATTATGCTAAATGAAACATCAGACAGAGACAGACAAATACTACATGATATCACTTATATGCAGAATCTGTGAAATACAACAAACTAGTAATTAAACAGAAATAAGCACATACAGATATAGAGAACAAATTAGGGGTTACCAGTGGGGGGAGGGAAATTGGCAGGGCAGATAGTGGTAAGAGATTAAAAGGAAAAAACTATGTATTAAATATGCTGCACAGATATATTCTGTAGCACATGGAATATTGCCAATGATTTATAATAACTATAAATGGAGTGTAACTGTTAAACATTGTGAATAACTATATTGTACACTGAAAATTATATTTTATATCAACCATACCTCAATGAAAACTAACCACTGAACTAAGTAAATAAATAATAGATGTTTGAATTTATACATATCTTGCAGTTAGCATATCTCTATCTTGCAGTTAGCAGAACCAACACATTTTTCCAGTCACAAATTTGCTGAGATTGTACCATGTGCTTATCACTTCATAGCTTTTATAAGCAATATTGGAGTAGGATTAGCTATGCCAAAGTACTATCTTGAAATATTTGTGTCTGTGTTCATCTCTTTACATTAGCCGTCCTCCCATTGATGGTCACTGCTCAAAACTGTTACTGCCCACTGGAATGGATATCACAGCAGTAGTATAAATAGAAACCCCTTGGTTGTGGAAGAAGGGCAGAATCAGAAAAGAAGTACATACAGTGGAGGCTGGAGTGAGGTCCTGAAAAAGGATCTTCCAGTATGCCTCATTTGAAGCACATCCAAATTTTGGTGTCTGTGGAAGAGGAATAGAGCTCTAAAGCGAGTTAACATTTTTTAAGTAGATGAAATCTGTTTTTCTTTTTTGTATGACCCAGAGATCCTCAAGATTCCAGCATTTTTATACTTTTTTTTTACACAAGAGCAGGTAAAGTAGGAAAAGATATGAGGTTTGTCTAGGCAGATCAATCTCATGGAGCTTTTCGTGTATTTAGAATGATATGTGAGAAGCCAGATTTTCCTCTACTCCCAGGAAAGGCACAAAAGTAAGCCAGAAAAAATAGAGATTGCAAACAAGCAAGAGAGCTAGCAGATAGATCACTAGAGTCTCACTATTGAAATAAAGGTATGGTGCAGCAGAAAAGTAACACAAATCTCCTAAGGATTCAAAAAAATCAACTATTTTAATAAATGTCAGAAAATGACATTTTCTGTCAGGACAGAAAATAATTACAGTTGAGAGCAAGACAGAACAATAATATTCCAAAGGATATGTGAAATGGACATGAGAGAATCTGGAACCAGATACCCCTACCCTAACATGTTCATAATTCTACACGAGTATCTTGTATAGTAATATCTACACAGGCTGCGCTAGTGGTGAACAACCTGCCTTCCAATGCAGGAGACGCAGAGATGTGGGTTTGACTCCTGGGTCAGGAAGATCCTTTGGAGTAGGAAACGGCAATCATTCCAGTATTATTGCCTGGAAAATTCCATGGACAGAGGAACCTCTCAGGCTACCATACATGAGGCTGCAAAGAGATGGACTTGACTGAGGCACTGAGCACATCCATTCAGTTCAGTCGCTCAGTCATGTACAACTTTTTGCAGTCCCATGGACTGCAGCATGCCAGGCTTCCCTGTCCATCACCAACTCTTGGAGCTTCCTCAGATTCAGTCCATCGAGTCGGTGATGCCATCCAACCATCTCATCCTCTGTTGTCCCCTTCTCCTCATGTCTTCAATATTTCCCAGCATCAGGGTCTTTTCTAATGAGTCAGTTCTTCACATCAGGTGGCCAAAGTACTGGATCTTCAGCTTCAACATCAGTCCTTACAATGAATATTCAGCACTGATTCCTTTTAAGATTGACTGGTTTGATCTTGCAGTCCAAGGGACTCTCAAGAGCCTTCTCCAACACCACAGTTCAAGAGCATCAATTCTTTGGCACTCAGTTTTCTTTATGGTCCAACTCTCATGTCCACACATGACTGCTAGAAAAACCATAGCTTTGATTAGACAGAACTTTATTGGCAAAGTAATGTCTCTGCTTTTTAATATGCTGTCTAGGTTGGTCATAGCTTTTTTTCCAAGAACCAAGCATCTTTTAATTTCAAGGTTTCAGTCACCATCTGAAGTGATTTTGGAGCCCAAGAAAATAAAGTCTGTCACTGTTTCCATTGTTTCTCCATCTATTTGCCATGAAGTGATGGGACCAGATGCCATGATCTTAGATTTTTGATTGTTGAGTTTTAAGCCAAGTTTTTCACTCTCCTCTTTCACTTTCATCAGAAGGCTCTTTAGTTCCTCTTTGCTTTCTACCCTAAGGGTAGTGTTATCTGCCTTACTGAGGTTATTGGTATTTCTCCTGACAATCTTGATTCTAGCTTGTGCTTCATCCAGCCCAGCATTTCACATTATGTACTCTGCATATAAGTTAAATAAGCAGGTGACGATATACAGCTTTGATGTACTCTTCCCAATTTTGAATCAATTCATTGTTCTATGTCTAGTTCTAACTACTGCTTCCTGACCTGCATACAGATTTCTCAGGAAGCAGGTAAGGTGGTCTGGTATTCCCATCTCTTGAAGAATTTTCCTGTTTGTTGTGATCCACACAATCAATGGCTTTAGCATAGTCAATGAAGCAGAAGTAGATTTTTTTTTCTGGAATTCTCTTGCTTTTTCTATGATCCAATGGGTGTTCACAATTTCATCTCTGATTCCTCTGCCTTTTCTATATCCAGTTCGAACATCTGGAATTTCTCAGTTCGCACACTGTTGGAGCTTAGCTTAGAGAACTTTGATCATTACTTTGCTAGTGTGTGAGATGAGTGCAGTTGTGCTATAGTTTGAAGATTCTTTGGCATTGCCTTTCTTTGGGATTGCAATGAAAACTGACCTTTTCCAGTCTTGTGGTCACGCTGAGTTTTCCAAATTTGCTGGCATTTTGAATGCAACACTTTAACAGCATCATCTTTTAGGATTTGAACTAGCTCAGCTGGAATTCCATCACCTCCATTACACTTCCATTGTGCATCCATTACACATCTGTAATTAAATACCAGCTCAGGGGAAAAGAGAGGGAAAGTATATCCATTCCTAATATAGAAAGTCCTGAACTGAATGAAAAACAAAATACTAGATTGACTATCTTACGCAAATGACTAGGTTAAGTCGTGTCCTACTGAGTTAAAGAGGTACTCAATAGAGAGATCACAATCAATTATGGAAACAAAAAGAAAATTTGTCCACCTGAGTAGTGTGCTGTGAAATTCGTATCTGGGATATAGTCACTATGTCTTGAAGAGTGTCATTCAAAATTTCAGATGATTTTTCTACCAGTTACAACTTTGGAATAACTTATTATAATATTGAAAAAAAATAACACACACAGTCAGTAAGCAACAAAAGAAAATAGTCTAAAATTCAGTATAAAAATGAGAGATGTAGGTCCATAGTTTTTGTTATTCTCATTGTGGAACACTTTTTATTTTTAATGTTTTAAATGAAAATTGTATGAATTTAAAATTTACAGCATCATTTAATATACATATGCACAGTGAAGTGACTGACATAGCATTTCCTCATATAGTTAACCTGTATTTTGTGTATAATGAGAGCACCTGAAATCTACTCTCTTAGCAAATTTCCAGTGATGAATACAGTATTATTACCCCTAGTCAGTGTTGTACACTAAATTTGTCAATTTATTCATCCTATATAATTGTAACATTGTACACTTTGACCAATGTTCCCTATTCCCCCTACCTTCCTACACCTAACAACTTATTTTTAATGATATAAATTATGTGAAAAAAATTTCCATGTTTAAAAAGAAAAGAAAGCAATATAGCGTTAAGTCGTGTCCAACTATTGTGATCCCATGAACTGTAGGCTGCCAGTTTCCTATGTCCATGGGATTCTCCAGGCAAGAATACTGGAGTGGATTGCCATTTCTGAGTTATAATTGACACTTAACAGTGTATAAGCTTAAGGTGTGTAATGTACTGAATTGATATATGTATACATTTGAAAATGATTATCTCAGTACACAGTAAGGTTAGTTAACTCATCCATCATCTCACATAATTATCTTCTTTTTGTGGTGAGATCTTTTAAGATTAACTCTTTTTTTTTTTTTTTTACGATTAACTCTTTTAGCAACTTGCAAGTACACAGTGCAGTATTGTTTCCTAATTTCCATGCCATTTATTAGAGTCCCAAGACTTATTCGTCTCACAAATAGAAGTTTGTACCCTTTGATCACCTTCATCGATTTCTTTCACCCATCTCCCGCTGACAACACCAATCTACTCTTTCTATGGTTTGTGCTTTTTTTGTTTATTGATTCCACATATAAGTTAGATTGTATAGTATTTACCTCTATCTCTCTAATTTATTTCACTTAGCATAATTCTCAGGTTTTACCTGTGTTGTTTCAAATGGCAAGATTTCTTTCTTTAAAGGCTAAATGATATTTCTGTGTGTGTGTATGTATGTGTGTGCATCACATTTTCTTTATTCATCTTTCAATGGACTCTCAGTTGTTTCATGTCTTGACTATTGTACATAGGCTGCAATGAACATGGGGTACAGATATCTCTTTAAGATAGTATTTGTTGGATTATATGGTAATTACATTTTTAATTTTTAAAGGAACCTCCATACTGTTTCCATAGTGACTATCTCAGTTTACATTTCCACCAATGGAGTTTGAGGTTTCTCTTTTCTCCACATCCTCATCAGCACTTATTATCTCTTGTCTTTTTGATAATAGCCATTCTAACAAGCGTGCCATCCTTGGAGTTTGATTTGCATTTCCATGATTAGTGATATTGAGCACCTTTTCATATACCAGTTCAAAAAATGTCTGTTCAGTTCCTCTGCTCATGTTTTAGTCAGATTTTAAATATGCCTTTGTTTTATTCTTACACTATCCTGTGAAACTCCATAGGGTTAGTTCCCATAGGCCCTATATTAGCTTGGGCTGCTATAATAAAATATGATGGATTAGGTAGCTTAAACAAAATATATTTAATTCTCATAGTTATAAAGTTTGGACTATCCACATCAAGGTGCCATCAGATTCAGTATCAGCTGAGAACCTTCTTCCTTGCTTGCAGAAGGCTTCCTTCTCATTGTCTTTTCATATAGCAGACAGAGATCCAACTTTGATCTCATCCTCTTTTAATAAGGAAACTAATCTCATCATGGGCATCCCCCACCCCTAATATCATCTAAATATACTTATCTCCCAAAGATTCCATTCCAAATGCAGCCACACTGGCGGTTGGAACTTTGGATTGTTTTTGTTGTTTTTATTGTTGTTATTGAGTTGTATGAGTTCTTTATGTATTTTAAATATTATTCCTTATATTTCTGAGAGAATTTTCTCTCATTCTACAGGATGCCTTTTCATTTTGTTGATTGTTTCTTTTGCTGTGAAGAAGCTTTTTAGTTTGATGTAGTCCCACTTGTTTATTTTTGATTTTGTTACTTATGCTTTTTTTTTTATCATATCCAAAAAATTATTGTCAAGACCAACACCAAAAGCTTTTTCTCTATGTGTTCTTCTAAAATTTTATGATTTCAGGTTTTACATTTACTTCCTTAATCCATTTGAGTTAATCTTTATAAATGGTGTAATACAAGTGTCCAATTTGATATTTTGGCAGGTTTCCTAGCACTATTTATTGAAGAAGTTGTATTTTCCCTATTGAGTATTCTTAATCCCCATATCAAATGTAGTTTACTGCATATGTGTTTATTTCTGAGCTTTTGTTACTCTTCCATTGGTCTATATATCTGTTTTATGCAAGCATCAGGCTGCTTTGAATACTATAGCTTTGTAATATAGTTTGAAATTAGGAAGTGTGATAACTTCAGTTTTGTTCATTTTCACAATAAAATCCATTTTATTATAAGAGGGAGACTCATGATTCTGGAGAAGATAGTTCTGTCACAATCATATATTCAAAATTTTGGTCAAAGGAAAAAAATATTGATCATTTTGTCTGTTTTAATCAGTTCAGAGATTATAAAACAATATTCATTCAAGACTTACTTAGCAATTTTCCTATATGACAAGCAGCAAGAATGACAACATGCCCTCCCCTCATCTAGCTTCTACTCCACTGAAAAAAAAAACTGTAAAAAAAACAATTATTTCACTATACAGATGTTGCATACCAAAAAGGACTAAAAGGACTAAAGCCAGAAATGCTAGAGTCAAAGTGAGCTGAGGGTGACCTTAGATAGGATGGAAATAGAAGTGCCCCATACTGTGTGAGCCAGAAACTCACATCATAAAGTATTTGAGAGAGTAGAAGATTCTAATGACTGTGGTGAGGATTGCAAAAAGGTGCTACCTTGATTCTTAAGGAAATGAAGAAATGTGATAAATAAGAGTAAAAAAATACCATTTATAATGCTATGAATCATTTGCTTTGATTTACTGTAATCCAAATAATTAAAAGTACAGACTACTGTTGTTCCAACATTGGATTTCCTTGAATCTTTGGAAGAGGATTATTTGACATTAAAAATAATAAGTGAAACTACTGATATGCCATTCTACTCAGACAGGTGTTAAAATTTTCTCTCAAACATCAGAATTCAGCATCACCAAACCAGCTCTCCAACAAATGCTAAAGGATCTTCTCTAGACAGGAGACACAGAAAGGGTGTGTAAACTGGAACCCAAAACAACAAAGTAAATGGCAATGGGATCATACTTACCAATAATTACCTTAAATGTAAATGGGTTGAATGCCCCAACCAAAAGACAAAGACTGGCTGAATGAATACAAAAACAAGACCCCTATATATGTTGTCTACAAGAGACCCACCTCAAAACAAGGGACACATACAGACTGAAAGTGAAGGGCTGGTAAAAGATATTCCACACAACTAGAGAACAAAAGAAAGCAGGAGTAGCAGTACTCATATCAGATAAAATAGACCTTAAAATAAAGGCTGTGAAAAGAGATAAATAAGGACACTACATAATGATCAAAGGATCAATCCAAGAAGGAGATATAACAATTATAAATATATATGCACCCAACATGGGAGCACCACAATATGTAAGGCAAATGCTAAAAAGTATGAAAGGGGAAATTAACAAAATCACAGTAATAGTGGGAGGCTTTAATATCCCACTTACTCCTATGGATAAATCAACTAAGCAGAAAATTAACAAGGAAACACAAACTTTAAATGATACAATAGACCAGTTAGACCTAATTGATATCTATAGGACATTTCACTCCAAAACAATGAATATCACCTTTCTCTCAAGTGGAACCTCTCTCACATGGAAACTTCTCCGAGATAGATCACATCCTGGGCCATAAATCTAGCCTTGCTAAATTTTAAAGAAACTGAAATCATTCCAAGCATCTTTTCTGACCACAATGCAGTAAGATTAGATGTCAGTTACAAGAGACAAACTATTAAAAATTCCAACATATGGAGGCGAACAACACAATGCTGAATAACCGACAAATCACAGAAGAAATCAAAAAAGAAATCAAAATATGCATAGAAATGAATGAAAATGAAAACACAACAACCCAAACCTATGGGACACTGTAAAAGCAGTGCTAAGGGACATAGTAATACAGGCTTACCTCAAGAAACAAGGAAAAAAGTCAAATAAATAACCTAACTCTACACCTAAAGCAACTAGAAAAGGAAGAAATGAAGAACCCCAGGGTTAGTAGAAGGAAAGAAATCTTAAAAATTAGGGCAGAAATAAATGCAAAAGAAACAAAAGAGACGATAGCAAAAACCAATAAAGCTAAAAGCTGGTTCTTTGAGAAGATAAAATTGACAAACCATTAGCCAGACTCATGGAGAAACAAAGAGAGAAGAATCAAATCAACAAGATTAGAAGTGAAAATGGAGAAATCACAACAGACAACACAGAAATACAAAGGATTATAAGAGACTACTATCAGCAACTATATGTCAATAAAATGGACAACTTGGGGAAAAAAGGACAAATTCTTAGAAAAGCACAACTTTTCAAAACTGAACCAGGAAGAAATAGAAGATCTTAACAGACCCATCACAAGCATGGAAATTTAAACTGTAATCAGAAATCTTCCAGCAAACAAAAGCCCAGGACCAGACAGCTGCACAGCTGAATTCTACCAAAAATTTAGAGAAGAGCTAATGCCTATCCTACTCAAACTATTCCAGAAAATTGCAGAGGAAACTAAACTTCCAAACTCATTCTATGAGGCCACCATCACACTAATACCAAAACCAGACAAAGATGCCACACACAAAAAAAGAAAACTACAGGCCAATATCACTGATGAACATAAATGCAAAAATCCTCAACAAAATTCTATCAAACTGAATCCAACAACATATTAAAAAAATCATACATCATGACCAAGTGGGCTTTATCCCAGGGATGAAAGGATTCTTCAATATCTGCAAATCAATCAATGTAATACACCACATTAACAAATTGAAAGATAAAAACCATATGATTATCTCAATAGATGCAGAGAAAGACTTTGACAAACTTCAACACCCATTTATGATAAAAATCCTTCAGAAAGCAGGCATAGAAGGAACATACCTCAACATAATAAAAGCTATATATGACAAACCTGCAGAAAACATTATCCTCAATGGTGAAAAATTGAAAGAATGTCCCCTAAAGTCGGGAACAAGACAAGGGTGCCCACTCTCACCACTAGTATTCAACATAGTTTTGGAAGTTTTGGCCACAGCAATCAGAGCAGAAAAAGAAGTAAAAGGAATCCAGATTGGAAAAGAAGTAAAACTCTCATTGTTTGCAGATGACATGATCCTCTACATAGAAAACCCTAAAGACTCTACCAGAAAATTACTAGAGCTAATCAGTGAAGACAGTAAAGTTGCAGGATATAAAATCAACACACAGAAATCCCTTGCATTCCTTTACACTAATAATGAGAAAACAGAAAGAGAAATTAAGGAAACAATCCATTCACCATTACAATGAAAAGAATAAAATATGTAAGAATATATCTACCTAAAGAAACAAAAGACCTATACATAGAAAACTATAAAACACTGATGAAAGAAATCAAAGAGGACCCAAATAGATGGAGAAATATATCATGTTCATGGATTGGAAGAATCAATATAGTGAAAATGAGTATACTACCCAAAGCAATCTATAGATTCAATGCAATCCCTATCAACCTACCAACGGTATTCTTCACAGAACTAGAACAAATAATTTCACAATTTGTATGGAAATACAAAAAAACTCGAATTGCCAAAGCAATCTTGAGAAAGAAGAATGGAATTGGAGGAATCAACCTGCCTGACTTCAGGCTCTACTACAAAGCTACAGTCATCAAGACAGTATGGTACTGGCACAAAGACAGAAATATAGATCAGTGAAACAAAATAGAAAGCCCAGAGATAAATCCACGCACCTATGAACACCTTATCTTCGACAAAGGAGGCAAGAATATACAATGGAGAAAAGACAATCTCTTTAACAAGTGGTGCTGGGAAAACTGGTCAACCACTTGTAAAAGAATGAAACTAGAACACTTTCTAACACCATACACAAAAATAAACTCAAAATGGATTAAAGATCCTAACGTAAGACCAGAAACTATAAAACTCCTAGAGGAAAACATAGGCAAATCACTCTCATGTAAATCATAGCAGGATCCTCTATGGCCCACCTCCCAGAGTAATGAAAATAAAAGCAAAAATAAACAAAGGGGACCTAATTAAACTTAAAAGCTTTTACACAACAAAGGAAACTATAGGTAAGGTGAAAAGACAACCTTCAGAATTGGAGAAAATAATAGCAAATGAAGCAACTGACAAAGAATTAATCTCAAAAATATACAAGCAACTCCTGCAGCTCAATTCCAGAAAAATAAATGACCAAGTCAAAAAGTGGGCCAAAGAACTAAACAGACATTTCTCCAAAGAAAACATACAGATGGCTAACAAACAAATGAAAAGATGCTCAACATCACTCATTATCAGAGAAATGCAAATCAAAACCACAATGAGGTACCATTTCACGCCAGTCAGAATGGCTGCTATCCAAAAGTCTACAAACAATAAATGCTGGAGAGGGTGTGGAGAAAAAGGAACCTTCTTACACTGTTGGTATAATGTGAACTTGGTATAAGTTCACATTATAAGTTGGTATAAGTGAACACTGTTGATGGGAATGCAAACTTGTATAGCCACTACAGAGAACGGTGTCGAGATTCCTTAAAAACCCGGAAATAGAATTGCCATATGACCCAGCAATCCCACTGCTGGGCATACACACCAAGGAAACCAGAATTGAAAGAGACATGTGTACCCCAATGTTCATCACAGCACTGTTTACAACAGCCAGGACATGGAAGCAATGTAGATGTCCATTGGCAGACGAATAGATAAGAAAGCTGTGGTACATATACACAGTGGAATATTACTCAGCAATTAAAAAGAATATATTTGAATCAGTTCTAATGAGGTGGGTGAAACTGGAGCCTATTATACAGCGTGAAGTAAGCCAGAAAGAAAAACACCGATACAGTATACTAACGCATATATATGGAATTTAGAAAGGTGGTAACGATAACCCCACATGTGAGACAGCAAAAGAGACACAGATGTATAGAACAGTCTGTTGGACTCTGTGGGAGAGGGCGAGGGTGGAATGATTTGGGAGAATGGCATTGAAATGTGTATATTATCATATGTGAAAAGGATCACCAGTCCAGGTTTGATGCATGAGACAGGGTGCTCAGGGTTGGTGCATTGGGATGACCCAGAGGGCTGGGATGGGAAGGTAGGTAGGAGGGGGTTCAGGATAGGGAACACATGTACACCCGTGGCTGATCCGTGTCAATGTATGGCAAAACCACTACAGTATTGTAAAGTAATTAGCCTCCAATTAAAATAAATAAATTTATATTTTAAAACAGAAAAAAGAAAAATTAATTAAATACTAAAAAAAAAAAAAAATTCTCTCAAGCAACTAATAAAAATGATGATAACTTTAATGTACACCCATATACCCAATCTGAAAGTATGGAAAGAATGTAAAGTTTCAACAAATGGCTTTTATTTAAAAAGAAGAGACAAAGACAAAAAAATGGCCCATTAAATTAGTTACAGTCAAGCAAGACCTATGGGATGTGAGGCAGTGAACTGTGGGAAAAGGGCAAGCACAAGTGTAAAGTCCCTGATGGGAACATTCTCAGGGTGTTACAAAATAAAGGTTAAATTGCATGTTGAAAAGCCAATTTTAGTTAGAAGCAGAGACAAATCATGAACGCAGTCCCTATATTCCCAGTACAGTGCTCTGTCCTCTCTACAATAATCAGCTTTTGGTGCTGGTATAGCATCAGTGCAATTGTCCAGAAGTTAATAGAGGACTAGTCATAGAACTTACATTTAGAAATTGTTAAAGTAAATAAAGGGAAAAAATGGGTAGAATGGGTGAACTCCCCTTGACAAGTGAACATCTTCTTAAACTAGCTAACAACTAGCAACTTTTATCTTTCAGAAATGGTGAAATGTTTCACAATTTGAATTATTTCCATCCAGTCTTGAAAACTGGCTCCCAGATTTTTTTTCCCCCTCAGTGGCACCAGAATGACAATGATTTGTTATGGATCTAACAATAACTCTTCTATTTGCTAAAATTAAGAAATCCATAAGAAAAGCACAGTCAGTCTAATTTAATAATTTTGCAAATTTATTCAATTTTTTTTCTTTATTGAAAAATATTATATAGTTTTGACATTAAAGAGACCTGAAGGCACCATACACTCACCCCATGTCTCAAATGAGAAAGATTTAAAAAATAAACAATATTGGTAAGGATGTGCAGCAATCAGAACTTTTATATACTGCTAGTGGTAGTATACACTGGCATGAAAAATTTGGAAAGTCGGAGGTATGTGTTAAAGATGAATATAAGCACAACCTGTGACTCACAGTTATACTCCTCTATCTATACATAACAGTCTGCATATAGTCACCTTAATGTATAGAAATATTCATGGCAGCACTCTTCATAGTAGCTGCAAATTGGAAGGTACTCAGGTATCTCTCGAGAGTAATGGGATAAGTAAATCATCGTATTTCTAGAAAACAGAGCAATAGAAAAACTTAGTACAACACAATGAGGTTCACATTGATTGACCTCATTTCATCCCTACAACCACAATTCCTATAAACCCTCCCGTGCTTTATTTTTTATTTACTACTTACCATCCTCTGGATATCTGTACATTTAGCATACATGTTTGTTTATTATTACTTTCCCCCATGGAAATGTAAGCTGTATAAGGGCAGGGTATTTTTTAAATTTTAATTCACTGCTGTGCCTTAGGATGTAGAAGAGTATCTGGCAGAGAAGAAACTTCCAAAAATACTTCTTAAATGAATGAATACTGTTTTTTTTTATTTCTAAAGAATCTAGACACAAATAGTACAATAGAAAGTGCATGAATTCATTTACATAAAGTTCAGTAACAGACAGATCTAATCTGTGGGGTTTGTGCTTTATCACTAAGTCATGTCCAACTCTTTGCAACCCCTTGGACTTAGCCTGCCAGGCTCGTCTGTCCATGGACTTTCTCAGGCAAGAATACTGCAGTGGGTTTCCATGTCCTCTTCCAGGGGATCTTCCCAACCTAGGGATTGAACCCATGTCTTCTGCATCTCTTGCAATGGCAGGTGGATTCTTTACTACTGAAACACGTAGAAAGCCCCATCTATGGGTTTAAAAGTCAGAAAATAGTGCTTAGTGCTGGGCGAATATTGACTGCAAGGGAAATTGAGGTTGCTGCTGGTATTACTCAGGCTGCTGGTAGTATTGTTTCTTAATCTAGGTGATTGGTGGTTTAGTTGCTAAGTCACGTCCAACTCTTGTGACTCTATGGACTGTAGCCCACCAGACTCCTTTGTCCATGGAATTTTCCAAGCAAGAATACTGGAATGGGTTGCCATTTTCCTTCTCCAGGGGAATCTTCTCGACCCAGGGATTGAGCCCACGTCTCCTGTGTCTCCTATATTGGCAGGTAGTTTCTGGGTTATGGTTTTTCTGTTTGTAAAAATAGTATACTTATTAGCAGTATAAGTCGTGCACATTTTCTCAAAAAAAAAAAAAAACTGAAATGAATGTCATAAAAGTAATCCAGTAATTACCATATACCCACCAACTACCTTAAGATATAAAAAATTATTAGACTACAGATGAAGGCCCCCATGCTCTTCTTCCTTAAAACATCAGTCTTTGTGCCCAACTCTTATCTCCCAGCATCCCTGGGTTCAAATCCAAGGTTTAACACCATTATTTCTGTGAACTTAGTTAACAGCTTTGTGCCTCAATTTTCTCATCCAAAAATACAAATAACAAATACAAATAAAAATACAAATAATTCATAGAGCTTGAGTAAACATTGAAAGATTGTATCTGTAGAGTCCATGGACTAGCCTTACATGAAATAAGCACTGTAAGTTCTATCACTAACATAAAGGTGGTGATTTTCATTTTTTATTCCCATGCATGCCTTTATTTTTTAAATAAATAAGTATGCATCTAGAAAACTGTGTATATACACCAATGCACATATACTAATAGGTATGTTATCTTGTTTTCATGTCTTAGAACAATATAATTGAAAAAATATGTATACTTCTTATAAATAGTATCATAAACTATGCATTCTGCTGTAACATTAAAAAATATGTATATGCTCTTGGAGTTTTCCCAAAATTGCTAGACTTAATCCTAGTTTACAAACCAAAATTTTATTTAAAACTTGAGTCAATTAAAATGTTTTATTAAGGTAAATATGTAGGATTAAAATTATTAGCATCATATAATTGGATAATATCAAGTTTGTTTTATTTTTCTTCATCCTTGCCAAGACTTGATATTATCAGACTTTTACATTTTGCCATTTTAATAGGTGTGAATTAGTATCTTGCACTTTTATTTTGTGCATCTCTGATTATTAGAGAGATTGATCATATCTTTTTATGCATATGGCTTTTTTCATTTCCTTGTTCTATGAATTGCTTATTCACCTTTTTGTCTATTTTCCCGTTTCTTTGTTCATATATGTGCATTTTTTTTCTGGAAGTCCTTCAGTATTTGTTATGCTACTTCTTTGTGGATCATGTATATTAAAAATATTTTTGTCAAGTTTCTGGTTGATATTTTCAATGTACTAAAGTGCCTTTTGACATATACATATATATGTGAAAGTCACTCAGTCTTGTCCAACTATTTGCGACCCCATGGACTATATATACAGTCCATGGAATTCTCCCAGCCAGAATACTGAAGTGGGTAGTATTTCCCTTCTCCAGGGAATCTTCCCAACCCAGGGATCGAACCCAGGTCTCCCACATTGCAGGCAGATTCTTTACCAGCTGAGCCACAGGGAAGCCCAAGAAAACTGGAGTGGGTAGCTTATCCCTTCTCCAGGGGATCTTCCTGATCCAGGAATCACACCAGGGTCTCCCGCATTGCAGGCAGATTCTTTTCCTTAAAAAAAAAAATCATTTTATTTCTTGAGGTGAAAAATAATTTCTTCAACATCGTACACTAATCATTTAAAAGTTCTACTTTTCTTGATTAATTCTTAATATATCTGGAACTGAGTTCTGTTTATGGTGTAGAATAAGGAATCAATTGTGGTTCTTCATAGAAATACTCAATTGTCCTAGCATCATTTATTGAATAACCTATCATTTCTTTAATAATCTGCAGAGAACAATCTGTCAAATATCAAGCTTCCATGGATGTGTGAACTTATTTCTATGCTGTCTGTTATTTTATAATGGACATTAAAAGTTAGATTGATTAATTTTAAGACTGTGAGTATGGTTCTTTGTAAGATCAAGATTTAAATTAGCTTTTTTTCTGAAGATACTATAGAGATGTATACTGATGCCCCCAAGTTTAAAATATTAGTAATGAGTAAGTGCTAGGTTTTATATGTGTAACTTCTTGTTTCCAAAGAGTAGCAATTTTACATAAATGGTGAAATAATAATCCATGTTTCACAATGAATATATGTCACTGTCCAGTCTGAGGCGAGAGGGTAACAGGCAGGAAGTCCAGGGGTTGGTCTCCAAATGGAAGAAATAGGCTGCAAGTGTCAGACATTTTTTATCTCCCCCTTAAGCAGCAGGAGGAAACAAACTACAAGTGTCAGATTTTTTTTCTCTTAAAATTCTGTGTTGCCATGACAATATCTGGTTCCACCTGAAGTTAACTTTTCTCAAACCTTGAGCTAGCCAATGCGTTTTTCTTATGGAACTGTTTTTCCTAAGCTATGTTAATGAAACTATGTATTTGCTTTGGAATTTGCCTTTCTTCAAAATGCTTCCACCTTAGACTAACTTTTGGATGATAATAGCTCAACAAACCGGTATTCATATCAATTGTTTTATGGCTGGGGGATGATATACCTCATGCCATCCTATCTCAAAAATGCATATTGTGGGAGAGGGGCCTGGTGAAACTCCTTCAGCCTTGAGGTGTCTCTCTTCTCTGATTAATAACTTTCTAACAGATAATAAAGCCGCTTGCTAAAACTAGCATGGGGGCACTCACCATCCACCTTCTGATGTCTATGTCAGAAGCTTTCTCTGTTCCTTTTTATACTTTAATAAAACTCTGCTACACAAAAGCTCTTGAGTGATCAAGCTTTGTCCCTGGTCCCGAACTAAATCTTCTTCTTCAGAGATCACAAATCCAACATCATTCACCGTAAGCTATCAAAGGAACATATTTGAGAAAAATGTGTGTTAAAAAAACAAATAGACTTAAAAAAAAAAAAAAAAACCTTTGAACCAGGAATTTTGCTTTTAAGAAATGTTAAAACATTAAAGGGTGATGCCATCAAGGTTTTGAATTCATTATGTCAACAAATCTGGAAGACCCAGCAGTGGTCAAAGGACTGGAAAAGGTCAATCCTCATCCCAATTCCAAGAAGGGTAGTACCAAAGAATGTGCTAATCATTGGGTAATCACACTCATCTCCCATGCTAGTAAGGCCATGCTTAAAATCTTGCACGCTAGGCTTCAGCATTATGTGAACCAAGAACTTCCAGATGTCCAAGCGAGGCTTAGAAAAGGAAAAGGAACTAGGGTTCAAATTGCCAACATTTGTTGGATTATAGAGAAAGCAAGGAAATTTCAGAAAAACATCTATCTCTTTTTCATTGACTACACTAAAGCCTTTGTGTGGATCATGACAAACTGTGGAAAACTCTTAGAGAGATGGGAATACCAGACCATCTTACCTGTCTCCCGAGAAACCTGTATGAGGGTCAAGAAGCAACAGTTAGAACCCTGTATGGAACAACTGATTGATTCAAGATAAAGAAAGGAGTACAATAGGGCTGTCTGCTGTCACCCTGTTTGTTTAACCTACACGCTGAGCACAGAGAAATGCTGGGCTGGATGATTTACAAGCTGGAATCAAGATGGGCAGGAGAAACATCAACAACCTCAGATATGTAGATGATACCACTCTAATGGCAGAAAGCAAAGAGGAACTTAAACAGCCTCTTGATGAGGGTGAAGGAGGAGAGTGAAAGAGCCAGCTCAAGACTAAATATTTAAAAAAACTAAGATCATGGCATCCAGCCCCTTTACTTCATGGCAAATAGCAGGGGAAAAGGTGGAAGTAGTGACAGGTTTCCTTTTCTTTGGCTCCAAAATCACTGCGGATGGTAACTGCAGCCATGAAATCAGAAGACAATTGCTTCTTGGCAGGAGATCGATGACAAATCTAGACAGTGTATTGAAAAGCAGAGACATTACTCTGCTGACAAATATCTGTATAGTCAAGGTTATGGTCTTCCCAGTGGTCACATATGGTTGTGAGAGCTGGACCGTAAAGAAGGCAGAATGCCAGAGAATCGATATCTTTGAACTGTGGTGCTGAGGAAGACTCCTGAAAGCCCCTTAGACAGCAAGGAGATCATATCAGTCAATCTTAAGGGACATCAACCCTGAATATTCTGATGATGGAGCTGAAGCACCACTATTTGGTCATCTGATGCGAACAGACAACTCACTGGAAGAGTCCCTGATGCTGGGAAAGACTGAGGGCAGGAGAAGAGAGAGGATGAGATGGCCAGACAGCATCACCGATGGAATGAACATGAACTTGGGCAAACGCCAGGAGATGGTGAGGGACAGGGAGGCCTGGTGTTCTGCAGTCCAAGGGGTTGCAAAGAGTCAGACACGACTGGGTGACTGAACAACATCAGTAACAAAGCATTAAAATAGTATAAATGACTATTAAATAAGCGTTAATCACTTCTAGGTCCTAGAAAAAAATCAAACCTGTTATACTGTCATTTGCAGTGAAATAATTTTTTGTTCAAATTATAAAGCACAAAATGAACTTCAGATGGCATAAAAGATGCTGAACTTTCCACCTTTGATGTCTTTATTATACATACCCATTTTTTGAATTTTAATGTAGCTTAACTTTAATTTTTCTTTGTGTAACAAACAAATTTTGGATATTTGTGCATCTGATGTATCTGACAGATTTTTAAAAATAATAAATATCTAAACTATATTGTTAATAATCAAGATGATAAACTCTTATCTTTAAATATTGATAATTTAACTGATAAATGACACAATCTGCATTCAATAAAATGGTAAACAAATAAAATTAGGAATGGAAGATGCACATCCAAAAGCATTATGCATCAAAACTCGACAGAAGGCACAGATGGTAGTATGGTAAGTGTTCTTCCTAATTGCAAGGAAACCTTTTCTCTTGGGCAAACCACTTTGAAGCTTGTTTTGAATGTCTTTCATGTGAAGATACCTGGGACAACAGAATCTGATTGTCAATTGCCCTAATCTCTAGAGAATTGAAAGGTTATCTGATTGGGGTATATTAAAGATCTAAGAATAATTCCCTTGCAAAGGTAGAAATATGCCTAAAAGCACTGTCTTGAGAATGAACTAGTGCAAAGAACATAGAAGGATGCCAGGTGAATAGAGTTGTGTTTGGAGCTATTTCATGCTTACATTGCTAGCATGGTAATTTTGTAAACTTTATTGGAGAAAGTAAAAGAACACTCTTTCAGTTTTAGCTGTTCTTTTGTTTTTACCATTTCCTTCCAAATTCATCTATGTGAATTTGGGACTAGTTAGGATAGGTAAACAATGAACTCATTTACATCTCCGCTTAAAACTGCATAGGCAAAGGCTTATTATACCAGATAAAAGACAAGGTTTTTTACAATCAGATAACATTATCTCTTCTTCCTTTGAGTCACTCTACAAATAATTAGTATAAATAGCTACACTGAGACGTGAACTCCTATGAACCTAGTATGATTAAATGTATTTATAAATCTATATTAATTTATTGGAAAGACAATATGCTACAAAAAGGCAATGCATAAGAATATTAACAATTTCATGTATGTATTAGGTTGGTGAAAAGTAATTGTGGTGTTTTGCATTGTTGAAATTTTTCATTTGTTATTGGAATACATTCTTAATAAATACGGTTATGTTATACATCATTTTAATGCACATTTCTCACTTTATGTTTTGTTTTTTTTTGCTAATGACTTATTATTTGTTGTGTATTTTATATTTATTTTAGCCTAGGGAAATAATATTAGACAAAGAGCAAATACAAGTGATTTTCTTATTTGAGCTCTAAATGGGTTGTAAAGCAGTGGAGACAACTAGCAACATCAACAATGCATTTGGCCCAGGAACTGCTAATGAACATACAGTGCAGTGGTGGTTAAAGAAGTTTTTCAAAGGAGACAAGAACCTTGAAGATGAGGAGTATAGTGGCCAGCCATCAGAAGTTGACAAGAACCAATTGAGAGCCATCATCTAAGCTGATCCTCTTACAACTACACGAGTAGTTGCCAAAGAACTCAACTTTGGCCATGCTATGGTTGTTCAGCATTTGAAGCAAATTGGAAAGGTTAAAAAAAAAAGACTCAATAAGTGGGTACCTCATGGGCTGACCAATTTTTTAAAAAGTAATCATCATTTTGAAGTGTTGTCTTCTCTTACGCTATGCAACGACAATGAGCCATTTCTCAATAGGATTGTGACGTGCGATGATAAGTGGACTTTGTACAACAACCAGCAATGGCTAGCTCAGTGGTTGGACTGAGGAAAAGCTCCAAAGCACTTCCCAAAGCCAAACTTGCACCAAAGAAAGGTCATGGTCACTGTTCGGTGGTCTGCTGCCCATCTGATCCACTACACTTTCTGAATCCCAGAGAAACCGTTACATCAGAGAAGTATGCTCAGCAAATCAATGAAAAGCACTAAAAACTATAATGCCTGCAGCTGGCATTGGTCAACAGAAAGGGCCCAATTCTTCTCCATGACAATGCCCAACCTCACATCACACAACTGTCACTTCAAAAGTTGAACGAATTGAGCTAAAAATTTTTGCCTCATCCATCATATTCATCTAAGCTCTTGCCAATGGACTACCACTTTTTCAAGCATGTCAATGACTTTTTGCAGGGAAAATGCTTCCACAACCAGCAGGAAGCAGAAAATACATCCCAAGAGTTCCTTGAATCCTGAGGCATGGATTTTTATGCTTCAGGAATAAACACACTTATTTTTCATTGGCAAAAATGTAATAGTTCTTATTTTGATTAATAAAGATGTGTTTGAGCCTAGTTATAATGATTTAAAGTTCACAGTCCTGTCTTAATTATGTTTGTACCAACTTGATAGAAGGTATTAATGTAAAAAATGGGCAGTTTCCCAGTAAATGTAAGGATAAAACTGCTTAAGTAGATTGATTTACATATTAGAAATTGTTGGCTAATAATTTAAAAGATGAAAAGTATAAAGGAATGTGAACTGTAAAAAATTTATAAAGGGAATACAAAAATAGTTTTGTAAACCTTTCAAACCAAAATTTCAAAGAGATATGTATACACCTATGTAATTGCAGCATTATTCATGATAGCCAAGAGGTGTAAGCAATCTAAATGTCTGTCAGTGGATGAATGGGTAAAGAAAATTTGGCATATATGTGCAGTGAAATATTATTCAGACTTGACAGGAAAGAAACTCCACCATATGCTACAACATAGATGAATCTTAAAGATTTCATACTAAACTAAATAAGTCAGTCACAGAATGACAAGTACTGCAAGGTAATACTTATTTGAGGCATCTAAAATTTTCAAAATTTTATAAAATAGAGTGGTGGTTTCCAGGGGCTAAGGAGAAAAAGAGGTGGCAGTTTGTTATTTGGTGAGTATAGAGTTTTAGCCAGGTAGGGTGAGTGGGATTTGGGAATCTGTTGCACCAACAATGTGCATGGGGTTGATGCTATTGCACTGTACACTTGGAAGTTTTTGGGGAAGTGAATTTCATCTTATGTTTTTCTTTGCCCCAAAATAAATAAAAAATAAAGTAAAATAATGTATATCTGGTATGCACACAGATTATTTCTCCTGGATATCACGTGGTGTAAGCTGTGACAAGTGAAGCTGAAGTGATGTATATTTTCAATTTGCCTTCACACATTTCTGGATATTTTGATATTTTTAGAGACAGATTGTCCTTAGAATAAAAATTCAGACAAAAATTTCAAAAAAAGAAATTTTCAAGAAAATGTCTTACATAAATTAGAAACAAAGCTAAAGCATTTACAGATAACTAGCTAGAAGCCTCTTTTTTGGTTTCCAATTGCTAAATGAATACACATGCCTCTTAGACATTAACCTGAAATTCTAAAGGAAAAAAAAAATGTGTCCTAATACAAGTTAAAAAAAGTGTTGCTGAATCAATTGTAAAAGAAAATATTAAGGAAATACTTTTATCTAAACTAAGCTGAAGATGAAAAGAAAATAATTAAAATGGGACTACCCCCAAGAATATTAATGCAGAATACAAAGTTCAACTGTGTGGGTGCTGAAGCATTAGATTTTGGCTGCTTTAGTCTCCATACTATTCCAAGTAAGCGGATGCAATTATTTAATGCTAAGTTTTAATCTTAATGCCATAACATAGGAAACTGCTAATAGGGAAAAAGTCCCGGAGTTACTTTGGAACTAGCTCAAAGAGAAATACCTAACTGGAGTTAAAATCATAGCAGAATGCATAGTCACATTTAGCAACTACTCTGTACAGACATTTTCAGTTTAGTCATAAAGAGTCAAGGTTTCAGGTCAGGGAAAACAGATGATAAACAATTAGGTGTTTTAATAATGATGATAATATCCAACATTTCATGAACATTTACTCTGTATCAGGCACTGTCATTTTCTTATTTAATTGTAAAAACAACTGGTCCATTCACAGATGAAGAAATTGAGTACTAAAGAGATAAATTAATTTCCCTAAGTTTATTTATCCAGGTAACACTGAAGTAAGATTTGAACCTCAAGGTGCATGGTTATTGGAATCATACAGACCTGGCTTTGTATGTTTCCTTTATCAAAGAATTACTAAACAAATTTGGACAAATTACTTAATTGCTCTGTGCCTTATTTTTCTCACCTATTAAATGGGAACACAAAGTACAATCTACATGTAATTCCCTTTTTTAAAATTTTTTTTTCATTTATTTTTATTAGTTGGAGGCTAATTACTTTACAATATTGTAGTGGTTTTTGTCATACATTGACATGAATCAACCATGGATTTACATGGAGAGGGAGGTGGGAGGGGTATCGGGATGGGGAATACATGTAATTTTAAGGAATCAGTTGGATAATACATGTGATAAGCACAGAATAAGTGCTCAGTAAACAGTGCCTTATTCACATTCCTTGTTAGGATCAAGAAAAGTAGCTCTAAAGAGTCTTCAAGTTCTTTTGACATCAAGTTGACACAAACTGAAAACGTCTTCCTGAGGCCACAATTAAGTCTACCACTTTCCTGAAAACAATGAATTTTAAAGGGAAGCTAACTTAAAAAATAAAATATAAAAGATATAAATTAGTGATAATTTGTCAAAATTTAGTGGAAAATACCCTGAAATCTATAAACATTGTTTCTAAATATTGTCATAAGTTTATACTTTTTCAGTTCAGTTCAGTTCAGTTGCTCAGCCATGTCTGACTCTTTGCAGCCCTATGAATTGCAGCACGCCAGGCCTCCCTGTCCATCACCAACTCCCGGAGTTTACTCAAACTCATGTCCATCGAGTCAGTGATGCCATCCAGCCATCTCATCCTCTGTCGTCCCCTTCTCCTCCTGCCCCCAATCCCTCCCAGCATCAGGGTCTTTTCCAATGAGTCAACTCTTCGCATGAGGTGGCCAAAGTATTGGAGTTTCAGCTTCAGCATCAGTCCTTCCAATGAACACCCAGGACTGATCTCCTTTAGGATGGACTGGTTGGAACACATACTTTTTATATGTAGCTTTTATATAGATTTTTTCCCATATATATCTTGGCTATTGGCATACAAATGATTCTGTTTTTATGGGAAAAAAAATAACTGAATAAAACATGTAGACAGGAAAAAGTATCTATTTGGCTCTTCCGCCCATTTTTTAACCAGGTTGTTTCTTTGTTGAGGAGTTATGAGTTACTTATATTTTTTGGATATTAACCAATTATCAGATATGTGATTTATAGATATCTTCTCTTCAAGAGGTTGTCCTTCCCTTTTGTTAATGGTTTCTTTTGCTGTGCAGAAGATTTTAGATTGGTGTAGTCACATTTGTTTGTTTTTATTTTTTCTTCCCTTTCCTGAAAAAACATATCCAGAAAGATATTGCTAAGATCAGTGTTAAAGAGGGTACTTCCTACATTTTCTTCTAGGAGTTTTATGGTTTCAGGTCTTATATTCAAGTCTTTAATCCATTTTGAGCTGGTTTTGTGTATGGTGTGAGACAGTAGTCTAGCTTCTTTTGTTTTTTGTTGCAAATGGCTATCCAGTTTTCCCAACATTCCTCCATTTTGTGTTCTTTACTCCTTTGTTGAAAATTAACTGTGTATTTATGTGTGGGTTTATTTGTGGGCTCTCAGTTTTGTACCATTGATCTATGTATCTGTTTTACTGCCAGTGATTACTATAGCTTTGAAATCCCATGGACAGAGGAGCCTGACAGAGAGACTAAACCACCTAAACCACCATAGCTTTGAAATGTAGTTTGAAATCAGGAAGTATGATACCTCCAGCTTTGTTCTTTTTTTTCTCAGTATTGCTTTGACTATTCTGGATCTTTTTTGGTTCCGTATAAATTTTAGAATTTTTTGTTGTATTTCTGTGAAGAAATGGCCTTGACCAACAGGCACATGAAAAGATGTTCAGCATCACTAATTGTTCTGCATGTATGTGTATGTGTGTGCATGCTCTGTTGTGTCTGACTCTTTGTGACCCCAAGGACTGTAGACTGCCCGGTTCCTCTGTCCATGGAGTTTAATAATTATTAAATAATTAAATCACTTAGGTTGTGAAAACAGCCTAAGTGACCATCAATAGATGAATGGATAAAGAAGTGTGGTATACACATAGACACTAACACACACACAGAAATCCTCCTCAGCCATAAAAGCAACACAATCTTGCCCTTTGCAACAACATGGATGGACCTCAATAGTATTGTGCTAAATGAAATAGGTCAGATGGAGAAAGGCAAATACTGTATGGTTTCATTCTTATGTGAAATATAAAAATTGAAAACAAAATAGATAAGCAAACCAAACAAAATCAAACACGTGAATACAGACAACAGAGTAGTGGTTATGAAGGGAAAGAGTAGAGGGGGAAGACAAAACAATAAAGGGGATCATCTGTATGGTAATGGGTGGAAACTAAAACTTTTGATTGTGAGCATGCTCTCAGGTATACAGAAGTAGAAATATAATGTCATACACACGAAACTTACATAATGCTATAAATCAGTGTTGCAAGTACTAGTGTTAGCTGCTCAGTCATGTCTGACTCTGCGACTCTATGGTCTGTAGCCTGCCAGGCAGCTCTATTCATGGGATTCTCCAGCCAAGAATACTGGAGTGGGTTGCCATACCTTTCTCCAGGGGATCTTCCTGACCCAGGGGTCAAACCTGAGTCTCCTGTATTGCAGGCAGATTCTTTACCAACTGAGCCACCAAGGAATTTCATAAATCAAAGTTACCTCAATACAAAAAAGAGTAAAAATATATAAGCATAAAAATGCCTTTTAAACTGCTATTCTTGGGACTTCCCTGATGGTCCAGTGGTCAGAAATCCGCCTTGCAATGCAGGGGATGTGAGTTCCATCCCTGGTCGAGGAACTGAGATCCTACATGCTGTGGAGCAACTACTGAGCCTGCATGCTCTGGAGCCTGTGTGTCGCATCTGGAGAGCCCACATGATGCAAGGAAGATCCATGTGCTATAACTAAGACCTGACACAGCCAGGTAAATAAATTAACATATTTCTAAAAAAAATTTTTTATAGTGTGCATTTCCTAAATAGGGCCTGAGATTCCCGAAATTGCGAGGAAATAAACTAATGCTTTTGGTGAGAACAGATTAAACTAATAAATGAAAACTATTCTCTAAAATTTTGTTGGGCTGTATATCTACATTGAGTGAAAGATAAGCTGTAAATCTACACTGAGTGAAAATAATTAACATTTGCACATAATTTTCTTAGTTTAGAAATCCAGAACCTTTTATCTATGCTAGAAATATCTCCATAGAGATCAGGGAGACATGTATGTTTTTGTATTTCAAATAAGGTAAAAGGAGCTGTCACTATTTAATCGTGGATTCACAATTTCTGACTTAGAACAAAACTAATTAAAAAGGTTTCAAATACTCCAACTTTTTGGTAAAACGTTTCCTGTGTTTTCTTTACATAAAGTTGTGGGCCAGAATATTTCATCATTCATACCCAGTCATTCAGGGAGACTGAGGATTAAAATTGTTTTGACTACTAAAACTCTCACCTTTGTGTAGGGATATTTATACAGTTTAGACAATACCTGGATATTGCTTTTCATAGATTAGGTTCAAGAAAAAGATTCTTTGAAGACTGTTAACTGTCTCGGCATCCTGATCTTTCTACCTCTTCATGATTAAAAACAATCTAAGTATGGGCTGGTACAAAAATAAAAAAAAATCCCCAGCCCTCGAAAATATTCAGTGTTTGATTGGTAAGAAAAGACTAGTGATGAGTGACACCTAAATCCCTGCAGACTTTTTTTTAAAGGTGTGGCGCTCACTTTACTGCTGTATCAGACAAAAAAGAACAATTTTAGTAACTAAGAAAATAAATGGGCTTAAAATTTTATATCAAAATAAAATAAAATATTTAGTATAGTTAGTGCTAAATGAAAATATCATACTGAGCTGGTGGTTTTAAAGGGCCTCACAACTACTAAAAGTGACCTACATCTTTTTCTGGCCAGGCAACAAGTACTCATGTGAAAGAACCTGTTGAGGACCACCAGCACATAATAATTCTTCTTTCACTAGGTTTGTTAAAATGGATAGATTTCTTCTTATCCATTTCTTATTAGTTTTCTAGGGCTGCCATAATCAAGTGTCACAAATTAGATGGCTTAAACCGAGAAATTTATTCTCTCACAACTCCTGGGGGCTAAAAGTCCAAGATCAAAGCATTGTTTTTATCTGTGGGCTGTAAGAGAGTATATCTGTGCCATGCTTCTGCTTTAGATTTTGGTAGTTTTCTCACAAGCTTTGTTGTTCCTTGACTTGTCGAAACATCACCCCAATCTCTGTGTTTATCTTCATAAGGGTTAGGCCTTTGTGAATGTTTGTATCCAAAGTTTCCCTTTTAATCAGATCCTAAATCATATGGGATTAAGGCTCACTCTGATGATCTCACTTTAACTTGATTACCTCTGTAAATAAAGTACCTACCAAATAAGGTCACATTTGGAGGCACTGGGCATTAGGACTCCAACATATCTTTCAAAGGAGGGGACACAGGTCAACCCATAATACCTTGGGGCCTAGCTCATGTTATTTCCAGGTGGAACTGAAAATGAATATGGACCAGAACATCTAGTTATTTTCAGAAAGCATGAGTTATTTTAGACATGAATAAAATAGAATTGGCCAATTTAGAGTCATTGACCAGGTCACATTGGAAATTAATCCTTAATCAAGGATTTTATTCTATAGTACCAAAGGAAATACTCTGTAAATTGTAAATTTGGAGAAGGCTCTAAAAAAATTAGATTGTGAAGCAATCTGAATTGAGGTTTTGTTACATGCCATTGGGATCTTTAAGGAAGTCTGGACCCTTTACGTTATTACAAGAAGAGTGCAATGCATCAGCTCCTTAAATCAAACTTGACCTCAGAAGGTTAAAATCACAAGTTAAAGTACTGCCTGAAAGGTTATAGTCTATGCAGTTGAAATTTGGGGGGAATTACCATGAACTAGAAATAAGGAATCTTTTCTTCTACTCTTGTCTTAAAGTCTATTACATGCTTTTTTATAAGTCAAAAAGTATCAACAAACTTTTAAAATTATGTTTGCATGCTAAAGAGTTCAAAGGAGGCAGCTGTAAAGTGTACTTATTGGATAAATGATGAAAAGCTTATCATCTAAATATACATAAATTAAACTATATATAGCCAATTGAAACTTGTTGAATCTTTAAATAGAGCTATGACTTCATGATGAGTTTTAAAAGAGATATATTACAAAATATCAAATGAGTCCACTATGTTGATGACATCATGTTAATCAAATCTGGTGAGCATGAACTACAATCACACTATATTTCATATTAAGTGAAAAGTATTCCATAGAGCGGGAAGTACATCCCACAAAAATTCAGAATCTAGTCACATTAGTGGAGTTTGGAAATTCAATAGGCTATGGCATATCAGAACATTTCCTCAAAAGAAAAGAATAAGCTGAATTTCCCACATTTCATCACTAACAGAGACTCGCTATTTAGTGGACAAATTGGATTTTGAGGCAGCATGTATCACATTTGCAAATACTGCTCTAATTATTCTTTTGATGACCAAGCTATCCTGCTATTTGGGCCATATAACCCAGCAGATCCAATAGTGCTAGGCGTATGTGGGCTATGTTTCCTGTATGGAGCCTCTTGGGCTTCTCTTGTAGCTCAGCTGGTAAAGAATCCACCTGCAATGCAGGAGACCCCAGATCGATTCCTGGGTTGGGAAGATTCCCTGGAGAAGGGATAGGCTGCCCACTCCAGTTTTCTTGAGCTTCCCTGGTGGCTCAGCTGGTAAAGAATCCACCTGCAATGCGGGATACCTGGGTTCGATCCCTGAGTTGGGAAGATCCCCTGGAGAAGGGAAAGGCTACCCACTCCAGTATTCTGATCTGGAGAATTCCATGGACTATATAGTCCATGGGGTTGCAAAGAGTCGGACATGACTGAGAGACTTTCACTTGAGCACTTGAAATGGAGCCTCTTATTGGCCTAGATCAGAGAGATGTAGTACATTTCTAGAATAAGGCAAAAAACTAATTTCTACCTTGGCAGAGAACGAATCTGCATGTGGACAGTTGTCCATGGGACAGATGGAACACCTGATCTTGGACTACCAAATATCTAAGCAATCTCACCTATCCTTTCAAAGGTGGATGTTATCTGTTTCACAAAGCAGATGCCAAACTATGGCCCCATGGGCCAAATCCAACCTTCCTTTGTTCATGCAAGTAAAGTTTTATTAGATCTCAGCCATACACATGCATTTACATATTGTCTATGGCTGCTTTCACTCTACAACATCAATGAGTAGTTTCAACTTAGCCCACAAAGTCTGAGATATTTACTCTCTCACCCTATTCAGAAAAAAATTTACTGATCCTAGTACTGAGGCATAAGATCAGGCTCTGCAAACATGATCCCTTGTAAAGTAGAAATTTTACATTCTGGACTTTGATTGAGAAAGATAAGAAGACCCATGAACATGTAATCCAGACTCTCATGGCCCCAAACTGCTCCATTAATGCTTTTCCTTCAACCCACAACTATTGTCTTGAAGAGGGATTGGGTGAGATATTTAACCATCTGCTGGAGAATAAAGTACTTTAGCCTGTTTTATAGAATGTGAATGTATCTGTGGGGTTCAGTATATGGCAATTTGATTTTTGTGTCTCACATAAATTTCAGAGAGCATCCACCACAGAAAAGTTATTCAGAAAACAGGTGAACAGTGTGATTCATCCTACTCTCCACGATCCTTTGTTTGCACAATGGATACTTGGCCATGAAACAAAGATAGACATTTTGCATCAGCACCAAAGCATGACATTAATCTCAGCATATCTGTTATAGCTTCTACTGCTGCTGATCTCCTGTAGGAGACCAGTTGGATACTTGGTGTTAGGTAGACTATGTCAGATCTCATTCTCCTTGGAGTGGTCAGGGGTTAATCTTTATCTAAATGCAAATGTAATCCAGAAATGAACTTGCCTTTCCTGTCTGGTTGTTTGTGCCAGCATCACATTGAGAAATTTTATTCTATTCCTTATCTATTGGCATAGTATACTACTTAACAATGTCTTAGAAGGAGACAGAGGAGGTGCAACAAGGACTCTGATCAGCTTATGAGATTTACTGATCTTATCATATACTTATCATCCAGAAACAGCTGTTTTGATCTGATCAAATACTGCATAGAATAGTGACTCACTCATGGTTCAGCTAAAGTCACCAGTCCAGTGATAACAATCTGCATTTTGGAGCACTATCCTCCAGATTGTAGTGTGTGCATTGAAATAATGACTGTATATAGTGATGTGGCCTCAATAGTTACAGTGAATATGTTTAGGAACAAATGGGTGAAAATGAAAGTGTTTATCAGTATCACTTCCAAAAGATACCTGAAGAATTCATATTTCTCATATTCATAAAATCAAGCTATGCTGGGACAGAGACTCTGATTTCTGAGGAGAAAGCAAGGACTATTTCATGCTGGTTATTTGGCGAGAGTTATTTTGTCTTGGAATCTATGATTCAATGACTCACACCTAACCATTTAGGACTTTCATGCCAGTAAACTAGCAGACACAGGAAAGGATATACTGTACTGACTGAAGTGATTGACCTTGATAACCTTTAGGAACCAAGGCATGCTAATGCACAAAGGAGGCAAAGAGTATTACTTCTGAAATCGTAGGATTTGTAGGGTTCTCTGGTGGCTCAGCCGGTAAAGAATCTGCCTTCAATGTGGGAGACCCAGGTTCCATCTCTGGGTTGGGAAGCTGCCCTGGAGAAGGGCATGGCAACCCACTCCAGTATTCTTGCCTGGAGAATTCCATGGACAGAAGAGCCTGGTGAGCTACAGTCCATGGGGTCGCAAAGAGTCAGATACAACTGAGCTACTAACACACACACACACACACACACACACACACACACACACACACACACTGAAGCATCTCTTAGCATTCCCTCTTGCTGGAATGGGATGAGGTGGCCTTCTACCAGATCAAAACTCCTCCACCTTTCAGGGCCAGGAGATAAACTTTCTCCTGGATTTTCTAGCCAGTATCTCATTTCTCTTTCTCCTTTGTGTCCACATTTCTGAAGTTGATGTGAGTATTCCCTGTGTACATTTTATTCACATTCATTTACACTCAACCCACAACTTTCATATGCTCATTATGACTTCCTATGGATGTATATGATAGACATGTTTCAGACTTTCTCTTACTTAGGATCTTGATGTTTTAGCAGTGCTGACATCATTTACCAATCCCCTTCCTTTCTAAAACACTCTCGGGTTTTCCTAACACCAAAATCATCTGATTTTTTTTTCTTTGTTCTTAGGCATTCCCAATATTTGGCACTTAACAGGTATGCCATAAAGGATTAAATGAATAAATATATTATGTTTTAAGGGAACAAAATTTGCCACCCCCAAAGTTTTCTTTGACCTGAGGTTTATTTTAAGCCAAAAAAATCCAGGCCCCAACAACAACCTTTGACTTTCCTCTAAAGAATATAGATAGAGGGCTTGTTCCAGGAAGGGAGCTATCAGCATAGATAGCTATAGTGTGAATTAGGTGTGTAGACAGGGAGGAACCTAATAAAATCTTTAAATCCATCTTGGGTGCCATTGTTTCTGCATGGTCCTGGAAACATTTACTGAGCATTTACTTTTTCATCTTGAAGAATCAACTTTTTCCCCTTTGAAGTTCTAAATCATACCCCCCCCCCCAAATCAGTCTTCTGCTGAAAATTGTATTTAAGGTGAGCATTTCAACCATTTTGGTTAGTCACTCAGTTTTCCTGGGTCTCTCCCATGTATTTATCTTATTAAACTTTTGTTTGATTTTTTTCCTGTCAATCTGTCTCATGTCAATTTAGTTCTTAGATCCTCCAGAAGAACCTATGAGGGTAGAGGAAAATTTCTTAATCCCTGACAATGCTATTTTGTTATCAATGATGTAATCACTTATATGTCCTCTTCTCAATGTTTTGCTCTATATAAAGCATCATTTATCTATAGCTAGTTACCGGAATCCTTGTTGGAATCCTTCTTATGGATACTGAACAAAAGAATTCAAATGATTCCGTAGTGATATGTAAAAGATGAATACATTTGGTCAGAAGAATTTACTCACATTGAATTGTTAACTAAGTCAAGAAAGCACTCTACATATATTTCTACCGGGTCTAATACTTCTGTTATATATTTAAAATTAGCAAGATATTCATTCTGCATTTTTTTACTTTCTAAGCTATAGACTTATCTCTGTAATGACAATGAATCATAAAGCAACTAATATTTAAATGGAATATAGCAACCTGAATGCATCATCTTTAACAGTCTGTGTACACATAAGTAGGAAAACATATTATATACATTTTAGTACCATTTTTAATCCCACAGATAACCTCTTTTCTTTCTTTCAGACACAGAAATTTATCCTCTATAGATTCTATAAACCCCACAGAGATTGTAAGTTGAGTAAAATGGACTGAATTTTCAGAGAGACTGTTAAGATTCTTTTGTGTTAATAGCAAAGCGGGAACTGCAAATGGCTCTCCACTATCACAGATTGGGGCATTCCACTCCTCCTCTATTCTACAAACAACATGTTAGCAACCATTTGCTATAAAAGACCTAAACATATTTTTAAAACAATGGCCTGGAAACTTTGGGAGGAAAACCGTGGGAAGCCACTAAGGCTACCATTAGCAGTGAGATAATAGCCTACCAACATCCCACAGCAACAAAAAGCAACACAGCATGTGACTTATGTCTAATTTGATCATGGAAATGGAAGAACATGCGATTCTGAACCACATCCTAGAAAATGAAGCATTTTATGGAAATACCATATTAATTCTGGGAGAAATATGTGTTTCTCCAAGATGTTTCTTTTCAGGTTAATGATACTCAATACTTATCAAATAGCTAACTATATGCATTAAACTAATGGGTCATTTACTTCAAAGCATGAAATTGTTAATAAATTCAGTTGACTTGAGATTAGTCCCCAAGAAGCCATAGGGATACTCTTCATCCAAGAGTTAACCTAGAAGCAAATAAAATTAAATATCATAAACACCAATTTTAGACAGGAATGTCATTCAAGATAATAGCAAAGGCAAAGGACCAAGAGGCCTTCAAAGTGAAATGAATCTAAGTCCAGGGAATTTGACCTCTAAGATGCAAGTATCTCTTCTAAAACTTTTGGTGTGGTCTAATGCTGTAGTCAGCAAACTAAGTCAAAAACTGCCCCAAAGCTTTTCTTAAAGATTTTCTGTCCTTTTGAACCTATATTCTGTAATTTTAAAAGTAAACATATTTTTAAGCCACAACTTAGTTTCAATTTTCTCATCTCTATGATATAACTCTAGATCTTTGTCCCTTTATTCAATAACTACCATTCATTTTATTTAAATATAATTAAAGGGCTTATAGGAAAATTTAACAAATTTTGTGTTTATCCTAAGGATGATGAAGTTAATAATAATAATAAAGTTTATTGAACACTTATTTTATGCCAAGCTTTATGCTGAACTGCATGTATTGCCTTATTTAATTCTTTGATCAAGCATTTGAGATGGGTAGTATTATTAGTCTGTTTTATAGAGAAGGAAAGAAAGATTCTTTAATATTAAGTAACTTGCATAAGATCATATAACCAGTGAGTGGTCAAGTGCAGTTTGAATCCTGACTATTTGAATCCACAAACTACACTGTTAATTTTAATCAAATATTATTTATGCACTTCTGTGATGTATGGACTGCTGCTGCTGCTGCTGCTAAGTCGCTTCAGTTGTGTCCGACTCTGTGCGACCCCATAGACGGCAGCCCACCAGGCTCCCCCGTCCCTGGGATTCTCCAGGCAAGAACACTGGAGTGGGTTGCCATTTCCTTCTCCAATGCATGGAAGTGAAAAGTGAAAGTGAAGTTGCTCAATCCTGTCTGACTCTTAGCGACCCCATGGACTGTAGCCTACCAGTTTCCTCCGTCCATGGGATTCTCCAGGCAAGAATACTGGAGTGGGTTGCCATTTCCTTCTCTATTTTACAATAAAAAGTGTAAAATGATGCACTAGATTGTCTCTTCATAATGTCCGCTGTCTTTGAGTTGAATTATAAATAATATAAAGCTATTCATATGACTGTCTCAATGGAAGTTTTTATTTAACCAGTTAATAAATTATTCTAGATTCATATGGTAGAATAAATGGCTACAACGAGCTTCCATTACTTAGGAAAAGAACAATAAATGCAAAAGGTATTTCCTTTAAAGAAAGAAAACACATTGCAAAGCTAAAATATTATAATATTGTGTTAGGGCAAAAGGAATTAATAACAATGTAAACAAAACACATATTTATTTGAATACTTATATGCTTGTTTATGGGCTTCCCTTGTGGCTCAGCTGGTAAAGAATCTGCCTGCAATGCAGGAGACCTGGGTTTGATCCCTGATTTGGGAAGATCCCCTGGAGAAGGAAAAGGCTACCCACTCCATTATTGTGGCCTGGGGATTCCCATGGACTGTATAGTCCATGGGGTCACAAAGAGTCAGACACGACTGAGCGACTTTCACTCACTCGTGCTTATTTACAACATAGACTATAAGAATACTTTTAAAAAGAGACTGAATTCAGGTGTCTCAAACTTTTTGGAATATGGGAAGGATATTCTCTGCAGAGAGTTTGCTTTGTTTTTCTTGTAATCTGGGCTAAATATCTTATTGGATCTTTTGTGTTAAAAGTGAACAACCCTTCTTCCTCTCAACCTACAGTGGCATGTTGTGGGGGAGGGGGTAGAGAGTGAAGCAAAGACAGGGTTAATGTGGTCTATTTTATAAAATGGCAGAAATATCAGAGTTGTTTCTTGAATGACTGAGGAGAAATGTGCCCATAAATTAAGAATAATGGTATCAGGATGGTTATTTTACAATCAGAGATTTTTAGATCACAGTAGGAAGCTAGGTACGTTGGACTGATAACAGCAAACAAGGAACTTCTGTGGCAGGTAAAGTTTGCCAATTGTCTATGGAAACTGAAGACTAGCATTGTATATTAAATTTCTGTTACCACATAAATCATCACTCTGCGATACCCCAAACATTCATTATAACTTTGATAACTCTGATTGTGTTTGGTCAATGACATGTTGTAGGAAAGATCAAGGGTACTATCTATCACAGATCAAAATGGGACAGTTGATGGTTCTAATTATTGAAAATTGAGTGTTAGGAGCACTGACCCTTTTTAGTGGGCTACTTGGAATCCAATCCCAGCCTTTTGCTTGTTAATTGTGTGACTGCAAACAAATTATACAACCTCAATGTGCTCTGTATCCTGGTCTGTGGTTTAGTGTGGCTCCTGTGTAGATCAGTTCATACCAAGAATTTAGAAAGTGCCTGTCTAGAAAGCACCTATTAAGTGATAGCTATCACCGTTATTGCTAGAGCTAAGAGCAATGAAGGGAAATAGAAGACAGCAGAGCAAACGTGAACAGCATAGTGACTCAAGTAGATATGATGAGACAAACTTCTTTTCCCAAATTATACTGGAGAGAAATGATCCTAATTGGTCAGGGATAATGGAAGCAATGCTTTGGTGTGTAGTAAAACTTATGCTGTGTGTTCACAAAACCATTTTCTTCCTCCTGGGCACAGAGGAGACTATATTTCATGCTTTCTGCTATAGGTTGGATTCTCTGGAAGCAGACCTTGAGAGAGATACTGTTTGGAGTGAATGATATTTATGAATGATCAACACTCGTGGAATGGAGAGGGCAGAAGCGGGACTGGGCAGTAGGAGAAGCCTATATGGTGAGTCTCCCACCGGAATTTGTCATAATCCCCACACAGGATCATATCCCTCCAGCAGGACCTCAGATCCCATAGGGTGTACCATGTTGTACAAGAGGTAGGGTTGTTTACCTCACCACCCGGAAACACTGCAGTGTTTTCTTATATGCTAGGCTGTTCTCAAAACTCATGGCACTCAATAAAGTAAGTCTCCTATATACGAACATGTTCAGTTCTAAGAGCACATTTGTAAGTCCAATTTGACAGTAAGTCCAACGAAGTTAACCTAGGTCCCCAACCAACACAATCAGCTATATAGTACTGTACTGTAGTAACTTTATAATACTTTTCCCACAAATAATACATAAAAACAAACACAAAAATAAAGAAAACACTTTTAACCTAATAGTATAGTACCTTGAAAAGCTCAGTATACCAACTACATTACCACTGCTTTTATGCTTGCTTCCAGACATCTTGGGCTTGAAATAAAGATGTGCTACTGTACCCACTCAGCATTCTTGCCTGGAAAATCCCATGGACAGAGGAGCCTGGTAGGCTATAGTCAGTCCTGGGGTTGCAAAGAGTAGGACACGACTGAGTGACTTCACTTTCACTTTCACTGTACTCTATACAGTTGTTGTTGTTGTTTAGTCACTAAAGTCATGTCTGACTCTTGCAACTCCATGGACTGCAGCATGCCAGGCTCCTCTGTCCATGGGATTTTCCAGGCAGGAATATTGAAGTGGGTTGATGTTTCATCCCCCAGGGGAACCTTCCCTACACTAGGATCGAACCCACATCTGAACCACCAGTGAGGTACACAAAAGCACAACTACTTGTACAAGATGCATTCATGGAGCAATGAATGCCAGACACTGCAAGCTAACTTAATGTGAATGGAAATGCAAATGCACATGTGTGTCTTTGAAAGTTTGCAACTCAGAGGTTCATATGTAGGGGACTTACTGTTTAAGAGCTGTAGCCATATCTGTAGGGATTGAATATTGCTGCCTCATGGCCTGAAGATATTCTTCAGTATGACAGACATTTCATTCTGTGATCGGAGATGTAAAATTGAATGGTTTCACATTTGCTTTGGAGGGGCATTCAAGCATGCCCCTGAAAGCTTGAAGGACATAACATTAACTCCTGAAACTTCACTGAGTTTCTCTCGCTCTCTTGAGTACATGCATATCACCAAGGTTTTCCACATGCCAGCCACTTTCAGCTCCTCTAGACTTCTTAGTAAAATATTATAACAGATCAATGTGATAGTCTGCAGGAAGTCCAGATAGTTCAGTTCCCTTTGTGCCATATCATGACAAATGAGTTAACAGAACTCTGGAGCAAAATTATGACAATTTTTGTTCATTGAATGTGAATGCAAGCTACTAGAAAGGAATGCATTTGCTAGAATGCAAACTACGTACCTGAGGTTGTGATGATCTGCCCTTGCCCAGGGGCTATAATTAACATTACCACTTGATTCACAGTAGTCCATGGTCACTATCCATTCTGGTTCTGCAAAGGCCAGGCTAGTTAATTAAATGGAGATATGGATGGGGACAACCACTCTAAACTCTGTATCTTGAAAGGGGATACTCATTTTTGCTACAACTCACTCAGGATTGAAGATTATTTTTAATTTACTAAGTTGGGTGATGTGAAAAACTTTCAGAGGCTTCCCCTTAGCTTTCCTCACTAGGTTAGCCCTTCCCTCCACAGTTCAAGCACCCAGTATGGAAGTTATGCAAACTCCCAAGTATCTCAATCCCGTTTATCCATTCAGATACAACAGAAATGACCAGCAAGTAGGTTCACAGACCCAGTGCACCCACAATAAGCTAGACCTCAAGCAGAATGCTATTTATTGCCAGTTCCCTATATGCCTCCACTCTAATGGGAGAGGGGTGCATATTGATCCTTAGGGAGTCCTGATATCATTGCCAACACTGTTCAACAGTCCTTAGGATGTTTGGGTATTCCTCTTTCCCTAGTATAACTGAGTGCATGGTTGTAAGTTATTTTGGGGAAAACTAACACAACCATTACTCTATATGCCTTCCCAAGGTATTGAAGGTGTGTGTGTGTGTGTGTGTGTGTGTGTGTGTTTATGTTTCTGCTGCATGCAGGTCATGATTCCTTTTCAGTCAGCGTATCCAAAATCTGAGAACTGGCTCACGTCTAGGAGCTAGGCAATGGATTTGGATTTTCTTTTCTTTTGATGGTACAAATTGAGTAATATCTTAGTTGGCCACCAGTATATGTTTGGCCCTGGGTACTCAAGCTCTCTGAAGTTCAGTCAGATTTCCTTGGTTGCCACTCCCACCTGTCTGTTAGGAAGATCCCATCTATTTTTATTTATTCTATTTATTGCTCCCACTCTTATCATGTCCATTGTTATAGGGGAAAAATGAGGGGAAACACAGCTAAATGTAAGATGGGAATGGTGAAAGATGATTAGAAAAGTGTTACCCAGGAGATACCTAAGGGCTTTCAGGAGGATGTAGGGGTATAGATAGTTTTAAGAAAAGCAGTTTCCACCTCCTCAACTACTGTGTGTATTCCATCCTAAAACTGATTTGTACAAAGGACTGATTCTTAGGGTCAAGGCATCATCTTGGTTCCCATTTTCTTTTCACTTTCCCCTTTCTCTTACTATAAAAAAGCAAAGCTTCCCATTTAATTCATCATATTAGGGTTGACCAGTAGTGTAAATACCTATAGGTTTAAAAATGGAGCAATTTACAATTTGCTTTGGAGGGGCATTTAACATTGTTATCAATGTTAAATAAATTAATACCATTAATGACTAGGTATCAAATTGCTCTGATAATCACAATTCAAGTGATTTCTAATTCTTTGCTTTCAACAAAACTGAAGATGGTCTAATCTAATTATTAAATAACACAGAAAGAGTGCAAAATTTTAGAGATACTGCTATAATATAACTTGATTATCATCTATTTGTTTGTGAAGTTTACTCAGCCACTGACTTCTATAAAATGAGAGCTAGAATTGATACTATTTTGACTGTAGGTGGAACTTCCCTGGGGGCTCAGATGGTAAAACATCTGCCTACAATGCAGGAGACCCGGGTTTAATCTCTGGGTTGGGAAGATCTCTTGGAGAAGGAAATGGCAACCCACTCCAGTATTCTTGCCTGGAAAATCCCATGGATGGAGGAACCTGGTAGGCTACAGTCCATGGGGTCGCAAAGAGTTGGACACGATTGAGCTGGTAGGCTAAGGCTAAACAGTAAGGGACTTCTCTGGTGGCTCAATTATAAAGAATCTGTCTGCCAATGCAAGAGACGCAGGAGACTCAGGTTCAATCCCTGGGTTGGGAAGATCCCCTGGAGGAAGAAATGGCAACCCACTCCAGTATTCTTGTCTGAGAAATCCCATGGACAGAGGAGTCTTCTGGGCTACAGTCCATGGCGTCACAAAAGCATCAGACATAAATTAGCAGCTAAAGAACAACAGAGCAGTAAGTAATATTAATATACAGATACATAACCTAATTGAAGAAGAAAAAAGCATAACACATTCATCTCATTTAGGAACGCACTTCCAATATTTTTTTACACTTTAGTTGATCTTTTCCTCAAATTTTGTGAAATGTTCATGTTTCTTTGATTATTTAGTACTAATATTTATAATTGGTAACAAATCAGAAGAAAATTTAACATTTAGAACTATCTGGTGACAAATTTATGGAAACAGTGTCAATTTAGATAAATATTTTGTAGCAGAAACATATTACTGTGATCGATAAAATATTTTCAAATATAAAACATTTCATATGATGATGGAGTTATGTGGAGGAAGTACAATGTTAATATGATTTTAAGAAGAAAATGAATAACAGAAATTTTCTGTGAAACAAGAGTTTTGTTCATGCATTGTTTTTCATAATGGTGTGGTTGTATCAGATCATTATGGTATTTGGATGATACATTTTAAAAGACAGATGTAATTGCTTTAATTTAAAATGTCAGTGAATGTAATATATCAGAAATTATATCTTTTGTAACTACTTAAACTTGGATTTAAAAAAAATAGGTACCCCATTACAAATTGGAATGACAAAAATATTTTTCACAATCCTTTTAGAGGAGACATGAATAAAAGGTGTGAAGACCACTGAAAAAATGACTAGGTGATCAAAGAAAAAATGTGTGTCTTTATCTATGTTTCCATTACTGAAAGTGTTTGAAGAGCCATTAAATTACATCAAACTATTCTGCTTGCATATCTTCTATTTACTGTAACAAAGTTCATTGTTCACTATTCAATTTCAGTCTATGTTCTAACCAGTGGAGGAACATAGACATTTCCTTATTGTTAGCTTTTATACATGACTCAATATTGCATTTAAATCTAAACAGTATGCAAATTATAGGATGTTGAAATGCAATGAACATACTGAAACTGAGTGGAATTTTAAAGTAGATATCTTTCTTTTAGATAAAACAAACAAAGAAATGGGACAATCCCAGTTTATTTTTTAAAATTTCCATGCATAGATAACTTGCATGCAGTATACACCTTACGTGCATCTCCATGAATATATGTGTGTATATGTGTATGCATGTGTGTGTACTCTTGCCTGCCTATAATGTTGTCTTTTTTTCTCTCTGCTATAAAAGAACAAACATTTATTTTTTATTTATTTTAAAATAATCTTAGAGTAACATGTAAGTAATTTTCCTTCATACGTTATGTATTTTCCTTAGTGGTATAAATAAGCCAGTTATTTCAAACTGCCATTCCACAATTCCAAATTCTTAATTTTTTCTTCCAGTTTTATTGAGATGTAATTGATATACAGCACTGTTTACATTTAAGGTGTATAGCGTAACGATTTGACTTACATATGTGAATATCTAAATTCTTAATTTTTGACATAGTTTTCGTTCCATCAGAGTATTTAATTAAAATTTTCAAAAATGGTTAGTGGTTCCTAACTTTTTATGAGCTTACTTCTGTCAGAAAAAATATTTCTGCTGCCTTTATTTAAGATAACTTGGCTGACAATAAAACTTTTGAGTTAAAACAAAACAAAAAAAAAAGAACAAATATTGGAGATCTGTTTTGTTCATTTATAAATTTTCTTGAGTTTTTCATATATTTTTAATATTTATACTTGAAATTGAATTCAGTACCCCAACCATTATTTTAACCTTGACAATGGATTCTACTATATTTCAAGTTACTTTTAACATACTATATGCTTGTCTGAAAGAGTGATCGATATCTCTCATTTCTATCTTATTTTTACTGCAACACTCCCTCCCCTTGAGTATGTATCTTTGTAACTGACTTTTATTTCAATATACCTTTGAAGAGGTGGCAACATTTAGGCAGGCTCACTATTAGCTTCTAACACTTTTTTTAGAAACTATATCCAACTCATTTGTATCTTTTGTTTGTTTTTAAAACAATTCAGAAAATTTTTAAATTCAAGTCAATCCTAAACATTTTAGGTTTTAAAGTTTTATCTACTATCATCAGTTTCAGTTATTTTTCTGATAAAGTTATTAAATAAAACTATAGCTTATTTAGGAAATCATTTGTTTATAAGCTTGTATACTGCTTCTGATTTATTTGTATATCCTCAGCTTATCTAAATGGAGATATTCTGGTTCTCATAATTACATGACCTATTGCGTCAGCATGGAACACCCTGCCACCATGACTTTTGTCCAAAAGTTACATAGTTTGTATACTAGCTCCTTCCTTCAAGCTTCCCTTGATGCTTTGCCCCATAACCAAGGCTGAAAATAATGCTTTTTCTGAACTCTAGAGTGGAAACACTTTTACTCAACCCTCAAAGCCCTAGTTTTTATTCTGTATTATGAGACAGTACTTTCTACACAGAATTAAAATATTTAATTATATACCATATATCAGTCTGTACATTTTTGAAGGTGGAATCAGTATGAAGCTTGTCTGTATTCCCAATGGTCCCATAGTATACTCTCACATGCTATGTATGATGCTAAAGAATTATCGAATGGATCAGTAAAACTCAACAGATAAATTATTCTAATCCTATTAAATTTCAATGTTACCTAATAGTTTTACAATTTTAAATGTTAATTATAAGAATATATATTTTATCTCTTTTAATTTCAAAAAATCAACACATTCTTTTTTATTAAAATATGTAGTTTTCTTCATAGATTTGTAAGCAATTGTTTAAGTGCTGACCTAGACCCAGACAAATATGTAAAGAAAGTAAAGCACTCAAATTGCTTAGAGATTCCATAAAATATCCTTTAGTTGTTACCCTCCCTTAGGAATCTAACCTGTTTCTCTTTCCAACTGGCTTTATTAAAAAAAAGAACAGAAACAAAATAAAAAATAAACCTCTACTTCATACAAAAATGAAATATATATGACTAAATAAATACCATAAGTTTTCCAGTAAGTTTACTGAATAATTAACTGCTACTTATGGAAGTTCAGGAAATAGAAAATAATAATAGCATTACTTTACTATTATTACTAATAATACAACTAGTAAGAGTTTGCTGTTTATAACATACTAAATGTTTTGCATAAATTCTCTCATTTAATACTCACAGCAATCCCAGTACTATTACCATCTCCATTTTCTATAGAAAGAAAGAGGTCCACAATGCCAAAACTTTCTTTCTTTTTCTTCTGTTTTTTTTTTTTTTTTTGAGGAGATATTTTCTCTATATATCCTCTGGCCTTTTGCTCTAATTTTTTTTTTGCCTCTCTACAGTGGGGAAATGAGTTACCAGGTTGGGAAAGATACACCTTAGTTTGAATTTATAAATTGAGCAATGATAATCTATCATCCCTAAACCTTGGGAATTTATACTCTTTCTGCCTTCTTTCTCAGCTTCCTCCCTCAGTGAGAGGAAATAATCCTAAACAACTCCTCTCAGAAGACTCATACTTTCCCTTGAGTGGGCTGTGACAGGATCTAAAGTGGTGTAGTGAAGAGTGTCATGAAGCTCATTATTGCCACACATTTAATCCATATTCTCCAGGCCAGCTTTTAGCAGTAATTAAACTAACATATCCCATCTTTATCTGCCTGACTCCTCTGATTCAATCATTGTTATTTATAGATAATCATAAAACTATAAAATTTCCAGATATCAAAGAACCAATACTCAAACCCAAAGACTCTGAATCCAAAGATGATGCCCTTCATGACCTCATGTTTATGAGGATGTTATCTTCTAATATAAGGAAAGTAGGAGTTAGCAGAAATCTGAAGTTTCACTATTGCTCCCACACTGTGAATGCATTTCCATGAGAAACTTCTTTTAAACCATTTTCTTGATTATGCTATAGCTTAAATTCATATGCTTTAAAATTCATATTCTATTTTTTTATTTTGATTGTATAAAAAAAAAAGAATCCAGCAAACAAAATACAAACGGAGATAGGGGATCTTCCAGATGTCTGACAAGATGTTAAAATAACCTTTTATAAATATCTTTTAAGTTTCTGTATTAATTAGGATAGGCAAAAATACTATGAATTATGGACACTAAAATACACAAATGTATACTTGACTAAACCAGAGGCTATTTCACAGTCTCATAAGTGTCCAGTGGCGAGGTTCCTTCCCTCCCTAAGATTCAGTGAACAAGGTTCTCTCCATCTTGCGTCTCTACCATTATCTGAGCCAGTGCTAGTCAGTAGTGTGTTCTGCAGTGATGAGCTGCTGCTAAGTCGCTTCAGTCGTGTCCGACTCTGTGCGACCCCATAGACGGCAGCCCACCAGGCTCCCCCGTCCCTGGGATTCTCCAGGCAAGAACACTGGAGTGGGTTGCCATGTCCTTCTCCAATGCATGAAAGTGAAAAGTGAAAGTGAGGTCTCTCAGTCGTGTCAGATTCTTAGCAACCCCATGGACTGCAGCCTACCAGGCTCCTCCGTTCATGGGATTTTCCAGGCAAGAGTACTGGAGTGGGGTGCCATTGCCTTCTCCGGTAGTGATGAGCATGTAGCTATAAAACTTTTGAAATGTAGCTAGTATGACTGAGAAACTGATTTATAATTGTGTCTAATTTTAATTATTTTCAACTTAAATAGCCACATATGGCTAATGACTATTGTATCAGACAGTACAACTCTTAGGCCTCATCATTTAAAATATCTAGTACATGGAAGGAGGAAAAAAGGAAAAGAAGCATATTTCTTTCTCAAAGCTTTGCCCCAGAAATGGTCCTCATTTTTCCACTCAAATTCCATTGCTGAAAACTAGTCTCATGGTAACACCTAGACATGCAAATATACTTATTCTTGCCAGTTGCTTTTCAGGGCTGTAACACTCGAGGGGGGAGAATTGATTTTATTGGCTAGTGGAAGTTTCCTGTGCACTTGACTAAAAGTGATTTAAGGATATTTTTCCTAAAAAATGTTAGTATTAAAATGGGAAAAATTAGTAGTATAGAATTAGAAGAATGACAAAGTCATGGTTAATGATGATTATGGTCTTTTTCTACCTTTCTCTTCTAACTGAATAAGTAAAAAAAGAACAGAAATGGTGAGAGAAAATTGGTATAAAGCTCCAAATGGAGAGGAGATCTAGAGTTTTCTGAAGCTCATTTATGAATTCCTAAGGCAAATTAATCCCATTTCTGTAATAAGCTACAAACAGCTATTTTAAGAAATTTGATGCTACTGAATCCACTAAATAGTTATGAAATTGCAGAAGTGACAGAAGTTGTGCTTAAGGAAAAAGACCCAGTAGTATCGATATCCCAACACAGAAATAGTACAAAAGTAGATGTTTTCACAAAGGAAGAAGCAAGAAAAGAGTCAGGGAAGTTTAAAGAAAGAAGACTGCTTATTAGGCTATCTGGCTATTCTTGAACCATTCACTAAATAATAAAGTGGTATGAGGGTAATTTCCTTAACTTCTCTCAGCACAATTCTGTCTCTTGTATAACTAACATCCTCGTACTGCCCGTAAATCCTAATTCTTTCAGTTACACAGGATGGAGATCAACTCAAGTTAACTCATCAGTTCAGTTCAGTTCAGTTCAGTCACTCAGACCTGTCCAACTCTGAGACCCTATGGACTGCAGCACGCCCCTAGGCTTGCCTGTCCATCACCATATCCTGGAGCTTCTTTAGACTCATGTCCAACGAGTTGGTGATGCCATCCAGCCATCTCATCCTCTGTCCTCCCCTTCACCTCCTGCCTTCAAACTTTCCTAGCATTCAGTTCAGTTCAGTTCAGTCGCTCAGTCGTGTCCAACTCTTTGCGACCCCATGAACTGCAGCATGCCAGGCCTCCCTGTCCATCACAAACTCCCAGAGTTTACTCAAACACATGTCCATCAAGTCGGTGATGCCATCCAACCATCTCATCCTCTGTCGTCCCCTTCTCCTCCTGCCCTCAATCCCTCCCAGCGTCAGGGTCTTTTCCAATGAGTCAACTCTTCGCATGAGGTGGCCAAGGTATTGGAGTTTCAGCTTCAGCATCAGTCCTTGCAATGAACACCCAGGACTGATCTCCTTTAGGATGGACTGGTTGGATCTCCTTGCAGTCAAAGGGACTCTCAGGAGTCTTCACCAATACCATAGTTCAAAAGCATCAATTCTTCAGTGATCAGCTTTCCTTATGGTCCAACTCTCACATCCATACTGAAAAAAAACATAGCTTTGATTAGATGGACATTTGTCAGCAAAGTAATGTCTCTGATTTTTAATATGCTATCTAGGTTGGTCATAAATTAATTCCATGGCTGCAGTCACTATCTGCAGTGATTTTGGAGCCCCCCAAAATAAAGTCTTGTCACTGCTTCCCCATCTATTTGCCACTGAATGATGGGACCAGATGCCATGATCTTTGTTTTTTTAATGTTGAGTTTTAAGCCAGCTTTTTCACTCTCCTCTTTCACTTTCATCAGAATGCTCTTTAGTTTCTCTTCACTTTTGACCGTAACAGTAGTGTCATCTGCATATCTGAGGTTATTGTCATTTCTCCCAGCAATCTTGATTCCAGCCTGTGCTTCATCCAGTCTGGCATTTCACATGATGTACTCTGCATATAAGTTAAATAGGCAGGTTGACAAAATACAGCCTCGATGTACTCCTTTCCCTATTTGGAACCAGTCTGTTGTTCCATGCCTGGTTCTCACTGTTGCTTCTTGACCTGTATACAGATTTCTCAGGAGGCAGGTAAGGTGGTCTGGTATTCCCATCTCTTGAAGAATTTTCCACAGTTTGTTGTGATCCACACAGTCAAAGGCTTTAGCATAGTCAATGAAGCAAAAGTAGATGTTTTTCTGGAATTCTCTTACTTTTTCTATGATCCAACGGATGCTGGCAATTTGATCTCTGTTTCCTCTTCTTTTCCTAATTGCAGCTTGAACACCTGTAAGTTCTCAGTTCACATACTATTGAAGCATAGTTTGGAGAATTTTTAGCATTACTTTTCTAGCATGTGAGATGAGAACAATTATGCAGTAGTTTGAACATTTTTTGTCATTGCCTTTCTTTGGGACTGGAATGAAAACTGACCTTTTCCAGTCCTGGCCACTGCTGAGTTTTCCAAATTTGCTAGCATAATGAGTGCAGCACTTTCACAGGATCATCTTTTAGGATTTGAAAGAGCTCAACTGGAATCCCATCACCTCCACTAGCTTTGTTTGTAGTGATGCTTCCTAAGGCCCAGTTGACTTCACACTCCAGGATGTCTGACTCCACATGAGTGACCACACCATCACGGTTATCTGGGTCACTAAGACCTTTTTTTGTATAGTTCTTCTGTGTATACTTGCCACCACTTCTTAATATCTTCTGCTTCTGTTAGGTCCATATCATTTCTGTCCTTTATTGTGCTCATCTTTGTATGAAATGTTCCCTTGGTATCTCTAATTTTCTTAAAGAGATCTCTAGTCTTTCCCATTCTATTGTTTTCCTCTATTTCTTTGGCTTGATCACTGAGGAAGACTTTCTTATCTTTCCTTGATATTTTTTGGAACTCTGCATTTATATGTATTTGTCCTTCCTTTTCTCCTTTACCTTTTACTCTCTTCTTTTCTCAGCTGTTTATAAGTCCTCCTCAGATAAACATTTTGCCTTTTTGCATTTCTTTTTCTTGGAGATGGTTTTGATCACCACCTCCTGTACAATGTTACAACCCTCCGCCCATAGGTCTTGAGACACTCTGTCTATCAAATGTAATCCATTGAATCTATTTGTCACTTCCACTGTATAATTGTTAAGGTACAAAGAAGATAATTTATTAGTTCATGCAACAGTGGAAAGCCAGCCTAGGGTATTCAAAAATTAAAACTTTATTTTGTGGAATCTTTCTCTTTCTCAGCGTTCATTTCGATGAGTGTGGTTGGGAAAGTCTGGGTCACGTGGCTATCCAATGATCAGGGCAGTTTATTTTATTTTGTAGCTTGATGAGAACCATATGCCATGGGAAAAGACAAGAGTAAGGAAAAAAAGTTAAATAAACCATGTGCAGTAAACTAAACAGTTGCTAATGGTCCCTATAATTATTAAATTCTTAATCTATAATATACTTTTACCAGTTAAATTTGACCAGTCAAAAGTCATGTTCACATTCACAGGTTTTTGGTTTCTTTAAACCAGCTCTACATGATATCTATTTGCTATTGCAAGCAAAGGGATAAATTCATTACACTCTAATTTTCAGTTTTATCAGATTCTTTCTATATATCTCTTGGTCTAAGTATTCCTAACTCAGATATCACTTCCTTCATGTGCTTAATTTAATATCTATGCTTTATTAAAATATTAAAATCCCAGTATACTTTTGTAAAACTATGGCTTTTATTCTACTTGGCAAATATGCAGGCAAGGAAGTATAAGTGGCTGAACAGTGTGATATATTCATTAGTACAAATTTTTTCAAAATCGAGCAGCCCCTGAGGTGTAATGTAAGAACCCTGTCTATAATGCTAGAAGTTCAACCACTGAAATTTATCCTTAAATCTAGGACACTGTCCCCTATTATTAATCCATTCATTCAATGTATATTGAACATCTGACAGTGTCCTAGTTGCTTGAGTATAGCATTGAATAAACCTGAGGGAAATCTTTGCCCCAGTGGAGTTTACATTTTGGTGGGGGAGAAGATTAGTAATACACTGGTACATTCTAAGAATTGTACATCCAAATCCTACAGGAAAATGTAGAAAAGAGATAAATGAAATAGATTTCAGTGTAAAATACAGTCAGTGGTGAGTCTATGGTTAACATGAAAAACCCATATCTCAACTCAAGATATTCAAATACATTTTTTAAAGCATTGTACCAGGTAAACAAAACATGGCTACATCTGAAATCAGATAACCAGTAAACAACTCTAGACTCTTGCTTCACATCTGAATGTGAATTTTAGCGTCTGAATGCAGGCTCTCTTTGTTTGGGCAAACAGATGCCATTTACTCTAACCTCTTGCAATGGAACATTTCTATTTGTCACTCCATTTTCTTTAAACATCTTAAGCTATGTGAGACAACCCTGCTTTCTCTTCAGATTAGTTAAAAATAAAAAAAAAAAGAAAAAAAGACATTTTTACAAAGGATCTTATCCAAAACCTGAGGCCAAAAATGAAATAGCCAAAATAGAAAGGGAAGGATAAAAACAATAAAATTGATAAACTGAAGGAAAAGTGCCTATTCCTTAAAGGAATAAAAATCTAGCCAGAGTTTGACTTGGCTGACATAGTTTACTGAACATTATAGTTCAGTTCCTCTCCTTGACTCAGCCTTGTCTGGGCTCCATCCAGCTATTCAGATTCTTAACCTGAAACTGACTCAGATTTGCTGTATTTCTATGCCTCTTAGAAAAATTATAGCCTGTTGGGGGGCTTAATGTTTTCTTTCAGCTGCAGTTTCCATGTTGTCTACATTAGCCCTCAGCTGTTCTCCATTTGGTCCAAAGCCCCTCTTAGTCCTTGCACTTTGAATGAGAGAGTGCCTGTCAGATGTCTACTCAGGGTTCAGGCAATTCTTTATTGATATCTTTGACTACTTGGCCTTTCTTGGCGATTCCTACAGCTCCAGGCTTTGGAAAGTCCTGCTGGCTAGCTAAGTTGTTTCAGTCGTGTCCAACTCTGCGACCCTACAGACTGTAGCCCACCATGCTTCGCTGTCCATGGAATTCTCCAGGCAAGAATACTGAAGTGGGTTGCCATGCCCTCCTTGAGGGGATATTTCCAACCCATGTCTCCTGCATCTCCTGCATTGCAGGCAGATTCTTTACTGCTGAACCACCAGGGAAGCCCTTTGGAAGTCATCCTCACCCATTTTTCTTCCTCTCTCTGGTTGCCTGTCATACATTTATGAGTAATTTCATAAGGCATGCCACGTGTGTGTATGCTCAGTCACTTCTCTCACGTCTGACTGTTTGTGACCCTATACCCTCTAGCCCGCCAGGCTCCTCTGTCCATGGGATTTTTCCCAGCAAGAATACTGGAGTGTGTGGCCATGCCATCCTCCAGGGGATCTTCCCTACCCAGGGATCAAACCCTTGTCTCAGGTCTCCTGCATTGGCAGGTGGCTTCTTTACCACTAGTGCCACCTGGGAAGCCTCAAGGCATGACACATCCTTAGGAAAAACTGCCTATGCAATTGTTAGCTTTCATTCAATTTCAATCACATTTTCCAATGATAATTCTGCACCTTATCAATTTCAAACTCTGGCCTTCAAACAGAGATCAAAGTTGACAGTGAGCAGTAGGAAAGACCCTGATGAAACAAGTGCTATATGGAGAAGAAGGAAGGTACTAATGAGAAATACTGTCAGGTTCCAGTGTTAACCCAAATTCATGTTCCTGACACACAGTGAAGCCAAACAGACTGAATTTGGAGCAGTGGTGGTGGTTTTGTCATGAAGTCGTGTCTGACTCTTGCAACCCCATGGACAGTAGCCTGCCAGGCTCCTCTGTCCATGGGATTTTCTAGGCAAAATACTGCAGTGGGTTGCCATTTCCTTCTCCAAGGGATCTTCCCAAGCCAGGGATTGAACCTGGGTCTCCTGAATTGCAGGCATATTCTTTATGGACTGAGCCACCAGGGAAGCCTAGTTTGGAATTTGGAGCAGAGAAAGGTTTATTGAAGGGCCATGCAAGAAGAGTGGGCTTAAGCCCTATAAAGCCCCAGTTCCTCAAAGGGTTGGCAGAGCACTTTTTAAAGCTACATGAGGGAAGGTGTGGCAGATTCTGTTATCAGTTTGTGCACAGGTCTCTGATTGACTGATGGTAAGTTAACAGGGTGGTGTCACAGGGGTTAAAATCATCCATTTTAAGGCTCCAGGAGGCTTGGGGTTATGTGCCCGTGATCAGTTCAGTTCAGTCGCTCAGTCATCTGACTCTTTGCAACCCCGTGGACTGCAGCATGCCAGGCTTTCCTGTCCATCACCAACTCCCGGAGCTTACTCAAACTCATGTCCATTGAGTCAGTGATGCCATCAAGCCATCTCATCCTCTGTTGTCCCCTTCTCTTCCACCTTCAATCCTTCTCAGCATTGGGGTCATTTCAAATGAGTTAGTTCTTCGCATCAGGGGGCCAAAGTATTAGAGTTTCAGCTTCAGCATCAGTCCTTCCAATGAATATTCAGGACTGATTTCCTTTAGGATGGACTGGTTGGATCTCCTTGCTGTCCATGGGACTCTCAAGAGTCTTCTCCAACACCATAGTTCAAAAGCCCTTGGTCATCAAGTACTTAACATCTTCCCTTTGTTGGAGAGGGGGAGGTTTTTTACACCTGCAAAACAACTCAGGAAATGTGCATTAGGTATATCATCTAGGTACTTCAGAGAGGAGCTGAAGTAGAGGATATGGAGGAAGGGTCTGTCCTAGGAAGGCCCCAGGGGTCCTGCTCCTTTCCACCAGTTTATTCACTATATTCACGGGGATAAATAAATCATAGCTTACTTAATGCCTAATCTAAACATTTTTAATTTTTTTTTCTTCACAAAAAAGGGAAGTTTATTGCTGACTCGAGTCAGGGCTCACTGCCGCAACCAACACAGTGGTGCAGGGTCAGAAAAGTGCTGAGCCCGAGCTGCTACCCAATTTATAAGGTGTGCATAAGCAGTTGGTAGCTGGCTTAAGCGGATTGGTTAAATGTTTGCAAAGTAATCTTATTGGCTCAAACCTTCGTGGGCTTTTTTCAAACTTGGGCATTCGCGGGCTTTTCAGCTTTCCCCTGATAGGTTCCCTTTTCCTTACTGGGCGCATATTGATTGGCTGGCTCCAGGTGGCCTGATAATCATGTTACCCTGGAAAACCAGGCCTACTCTTAATCTAGGCTGCCTGTCATGGTGCAGCCTCACATTCCCCCCATCTTGTTGTTTCTGTGGAAGGCCCAATCATGGGTCTTCTATATCATCTGTGGGGGCAGTCGAATATTGAGATCTGAGTAACATTAGGTGGACGGACAGGCAGTGTGTTTTCCCTAACAACTCTCCCTTGAGAGACTTCATACTCAAGATACATTTTGGGAATTGGGGCGGAGGTCTCTTTCTTCTGTAACTTCTTCCTGCTGTGCCTGGGCATAGGCCAGACATGGATTAAATTTGGTGTGGTGCACCATTAGATTTTTTTCTTTTAATTGAGATGTGATCGACATATTGTGTTATTGTTTAGTCACTAAGTCATGTCTGATTCTTTTTGAGACCCCATGGACTGTAGCCCACCAGGCTCCTTTCTCCATGGGATTTCCTAGGCAAGAATATGGGAATAGGTTGCCATTTCCTTCTCCAGAGGATATTCCTGACTGAGGGAATATCCCGACCTCAGGGATTGAACCTGAGTCTCCTGCATTGCAGGCAGATTCTTTACCACTGAGTCACCAGTGAAGCCAAACTGACTTATTGCATAGTATTAATTTCAGGTGTACAAAGTAAAGATTCCATATTTGTATATATGCACAATCAATGATCACCACAGTAAGTCCAGTTAACATCCATCACTATACATAGTTACAGAATTTTCTTTCTTGTGATGAGAACTTTCAAATTTCATTCTTTTAGCAAATTTCAAATACTCAACACAGGATTATTAACTATAGTCACCATGCTGTACATTATAGACTCATGACTTATTTACTTATTTCTTATTTACTTTGTAACTGGAGGTCTTTACCTTTTGATTTTCTTCACACTTCTTCTGCCCCCCACACACACATACACACAGCTACCAATCTGTATTCAGCATCTATGAGCTTGCATTATTTATGAATTTACATATATAAATATTTATAAATATATATAATATAAATATATAATATATACATACGTAAAATATTTATGTGTATCTATATATGAAACACATATAAGTGAGATCATAAGGTATCTGGCTTTGTCTGACTTATTTCACTTAGCATAGTGTCCTCAGGGTCCATCTATGTTGTTGCAAATCATGAGATTTAAATATCAGATCCTTTCCCTGATATGGTAATGAGCCTCAGCTGGGCCTGCTACAGCAGGGCCCATGCAGCTGCTTCTGCCTAAAAACGGCAATAAGTAGAGACTTCCCCACCAACATAATTTCTTGCCAATCCCTGCTTTCCTCAAAAGTCACTGTATAATCTCTGTCCTCTGCTTTCCAAGTAAAGAAGGAAAGGGTCACTCATGGAATCAGCTCTGCTCAGACCAGTTTCTTGCTTCCTGTAACCTTTTAAATAAGCATTATTTTCTCCCTCCCAAGCACGAATCTACCCCAAACAATACTAATGGGAGAGCTTCTGCTGCTGAAATTGGACTTTGTTGACTTTGTTTTCTGAAAATGAGTTCAGCCCTTTCAAAAATACAGAGTTAAGAAAGACTCTTAAACATGAGCATTTCCTCTACTGTTTCTATCCATATGTAATTCTGCAAATGAAACTATCTGTTTCACAAGCACAGCCAAGGCCTTAACATGGTTTCTCACACTAACTTTAGGAGTTTCATCTTAACCATGATGCACAGAAACTCTTGTTATACCCAGATTCTTAAACACTCGCGGCTAGTCCTGACATGTTGTAGAGTCAGAAATACAATATTACTACATTCAGAAGCATAAAGAAAACATGGCCTTCTTATTTCATCTTCCTCATGATATCATCTCACATACACTGTTTTTCATGGCACAGGAAATTTTCTCCTATTCATCTTTCATTGCATACAAAGCTCAATCTTACAGCACCTGGAGTTCCAGACCCCCTAATTTCTTGCTAGGTTGGTCATAAATTTTCTTCCAAGGAGTAAGCGTCTTTTTATTTCATGCCTACAATCACCATCTGCAGTGATTTTGGAGCCCAGAAAAATAAAGTCTGACACTGTTTCCACTGTTTTTCCATCTATTTGCCATGAAGTGATGGGACCAGATGCCATGATCTTTGTTTTCTGAATGTTGAGCTTTAAGCCAACTTTTTCACTCTCCTCTTTCACTTTCATCAAGAGGCTCTCTAGTTCCTCTTCACTTTCTACCATAAGGGTGCTGTCATCTGCATATCTGAGGTTATTGGTATTTCTCCTGGCAATCTTGATTCCAGCTAGTGCTTCATCCAGCCCAGTGTTTCTCATGATGTACTCTGCATATAAGTTAAAGCACAGTGACAATATACAGCCTTGATGGACTCCTGTCCTGGTTTGGAACCAGTCTATTGTTCCATGCAAGGTTCTAACTGTTGCTTCCTGACCTGCATACAGATTTCTCAGGAGGCAGGTGAGGTGGTCTGGTATTCCCATCTCTTTCAGAATTTTCCACAGCTTATTTTGATCCACACAGTCAAAGGCTTTGGCATAGTCAATAAAGCAGAAATAGATGTTTTTCTGGAATTCTCTTGCTTTTTCTGGATGTTGGCAATTTGATCTCTGGTTCCTCTGCCTTTTCTAAAATCAGCTTGAACATCTGAAAGTTCATGGTTCATATATAGCTGAAGACTGGTTTGGAGAATTTTGAGCATTACTTTACTAGCGTGTGAGATGAGGGCAATTGTGCGATAGTTTGAGCATTCTTTGGCATTGCCTTTCTTTGGGATTGGAATGAAAACTGACCTTTTCCAGTCCTGTGGCCACTGCTGAGTTTTCCAAATTTGCTGGCATGTTGAATGCAGCACTTTCACAGCATCATCTTTCAGGATTTGAAAGAGCTCAACTTTATCCCCGTTACCTCCACTAGCTTTGTCCCATGGTGATGCTTCCTAAGGCCCACTTGACTTCACATTCCAGAATGTCTGGCTTTAGGTGAGTGATCACACCATTGTGATTATCTGGGTCATGAAGATCTTTTTTGTACAGTTCTTCTATGTATTCTTTTCACCTCTTCTTAATATCTTCTGCTTCTGTTAGGTCCATACCACCTCTATCCTTTATTGAGCCCATCTTTGCATGAAATGTTTCCTTGGTATCTCTAATTTTCTTGAAGAGATCTCTAGTCTTTCCCATTCTGTTGTTTTCCTCTATTTTTTTGCATTGATCACTGAGGAAGGCTTTCTTATTTCTCCTTGCTATTCTTTGGAACTCTGCATTCAAATTGGTATATCTTTCCTTTTCTCCTTTGCTTTTTGCTTCTCTTCTTTCCACAGCTATTTGTAAGGCCTCCTCAGAGAGCCATTTTACTTTTTTCCCTTTATTTTTCTTGGGGATTGTCTTGATCCCTGTCTCCTATACACTGTAATGAACTTCTGTCCACAGTTCATCATGCACTCAGTTTATCAAACCTAGTCCCTTAAATCTATTTCTCATTTCCACTGTATAATCGTTAGGGATTTGATTTAGATCATACCTGAATGGTCTAGTGGTTTTCTCTACTTTCTTCAATTTAAATCTGAATTTGGCAATAAGAATTTCATGATCTGAGCCACAGTCAACTCCTGGTCTTGTTTTTGCTGACTGTATAGAGCTTCTCCATCTTTGGCTGCAAAGAATATAATCAATCTGATTTCAGTGTTGACCATCTGGTGATGTCCATGTGTAGTCTTCTCTTCTGTTGTTGGAAGAGGGTGTTTGCTATGACTAATGCCTTCCCTTGGAAGAACTTTATTAGCCTTTGCACTGCTTCATTCTCTACTCCAAGGCCAAATTTGCCTGTTACTCCAGGTGTTTCTTGACTTCCTACTTTTGCATTCCAGTCCCCTATAATGAAAAAGACATGTTTTGGGGGTGTTAATTCTAGAAGGTCTTGTAGGTCTTCATAGAATCGTTCAACTTCAGCTTCTTCAGCATTGCTGGTCGGGACATAGACTTGGATTACCATGATATTGAATGGCTTGCCTTTCAAACGAACAGAGATCATTCTGTCTTTTTTGAGACTGCATCCAAGTACTGCATTTTGGACTCTTTTGTTGACTATGATGGCTACTCCATTTCTTCTAAGGGATTCTTGCACACAGTAGCAGATATAAAGGTCATCTGAGTTAAATTCACCCATTCCAGTCCATTTTTGTTCTCTGATTCCTAGAATGTCGACATTCACTCTTGCCATCTCCTGTTTGACCACTTCCAGTTTGCCTTGATTCATGGACCTAAGCTTCCAGGTTCCTATGCAGTATTACTCTTTACAGCATCAGAACTTGCTTCCATCACAGCCACATCCTCAACTGGGTGTTGTTTTGGCTTGGGCTCTGACTCTTCATTCTTTCTGGAGTCATTTCTCCACTGATCTGCAGTAACATATTGGGCACCTACCGACCTGGGGATTCATCTTTCTAGGTTCACCAACTTTGACAGCCTATTAAAAAGCAGAGACATTACTTTGCCAGCAAAGGTCCATCTTGTGAAGGCTATGGTTTTTCCAATAGTCATGTAGGGATGTGAGATTTGGACTATAAAGAAAGCTGAACACCGAAGAATTGATGCTTTTGAAGACTCTTGAGAGTCCCTTGGACTGCAAGGAGATCCAACCAGTCCATTCTAAATGAAAGCAGTCCTGAATGTTCATTGGAAGGACTAATGTTGAAGCTGAAACTCCAATACTTGGACACCTGATGCGAAGAGCTGACTCATTTGAAAAGATTCTGATGCTTGGAAAGATTGAAGGCAAGAGGAGAAGGGGAAGACAGAGGATGAGATGATTGGTTGGTATCAGTGACTCAATGGTCATGAGTTTGAGTAAGCTCTGGGAGTTAGTGATGGACAGGGAGGCCTGGCATGCTTCAGTCCATGGGGTTGCAAAGAGTCGGACATGACTGAGTGACTGAACTGAACTGAACTGAACTGAATTTCTGGCTAGCCTTAGATGTAGGGTAAATTCCCTCCTAACATATCAGCCAAGTGAAGGGCTGACTTCTGTGACTCAACTTTGGTGGGGGGGATGGGTGCATGGGTATTTCTTCATCTCTGTCTTCTCCTACCCTTATCATCCCTCCCCAAATCCAGTATGTTCCATGAATACCTAATTGAAGTCTTTCTAACCATGCTATGATGCAATTATTACTCTGCTACAGAACCCTGAAGCATGCCCAAGTGGGTTGTGAAATATAGCAGGATTACAAAGTTCTCTATAAGACAACGTGTAATAAAAGACCATCTCTCCTTTTTTCTTCCCTCTAACATAAGCCACGTCCCTTCAAGGGTGGAGAGAGAAGATAAAAGGCCTATGGATCTCACTGTTAGCTTCCTTTCCTTCTCTACTTCATCTTTATTCCTTTTCTTTCCAACTGGCATCCAAAAGGGAATGTGTGGGCTTCCCACCTCCCGTTGTGTGTGTGTGTGTGTTTTCCTTTGTGGTAAGGATTCCTCTCATATCATAGTCTTCCTTTTTTTCTAGAGCCACTAAGTTTCATGGTTTATCATTAGTGGTGGAAGACATAGTTTCAGTACATTGTGTAATAAATGTCTAAGCTCTAATATTAGTAGATCTAGTTAGTTCACCAGGCCTGATTCTTGACTTGTTAAAAGTGTGTGAAATTAAGAAACCTATATTCTCTTTGAAAAGGCTACTTTTCTGCACAATTTCATAAGGAGAGAACAATTTTAGAGGCAAAGGTATCATTTGACCTCTTTATTTTTAGTGGCACATAGTCCTTTACTCCCTCTCTTGTTGGATGATAGGTTGTGTGGTTCAACCTTGCAAGTGGAAAAAAGAAAGATGATTTAAGGAGAAGTGAATTATGTCATTTGAAGTTTTAAAAATATTAGACCCATTTTGAAAATTCTAACTATCTAACAAGTGTCTGTAGAACAGGTGCTGAATAGCTTTACCTAATGAAACTTTAATCTGAACTCTGCAACATTATCAATTATCTAGTGTGGGCTTGATTTCCACGTTAGTGTCAAATGTTTGAGTAGAATATATATTTCAAAATGAATCTATTGTATTGCCCTACAGTCATTCAGGACATTGCCTAGTGAAAAGTACTATATTCTGTTTGAGAAGAAGGGAAAGTGGAAAGGAATGAAGAAGAAAGAGAGAGGAGGGAAGAAAAGAGGAAGAAGAAGGAAGAATGGAAGGAAGAAAAGAAAACTCTTGAGTGATTTCCTTTGCAGAATTCCCCTGATCTGAATCAATCTTATTCTCTAATTTTTCCCTTTATATAAAGACTATGCTCCCACATATTTTACTAAAGATGGTCAAATGTACATTATTATTATTATTATCCCCATTTTTCTCCATTGTATGAAGAATTATTTGAAAGCTGGAGAGAATTCCATAAAGGTAAACTTGATAAGATTAATTATGTAGAAGGCATCTTCAACAGCCAGTCAGTCCTATACAAAGAGGAAAAAAATGTGGTAACGTTCTGGATTTGTTGGGCTAGGAATTACCTTGAAACCACTGTGATTTTAAGATACTCTATGTAACTCCTCTTGTATACTTTTATTGTATCTCTAGGTTAAAACTCCCCAAATGCATACCTGTCACTCAAATTGCATATGTAACACACTCAGAAAAGAGTGAATCAAGGAACTTGCTCTGTAGGAAACAGGACCTTTTCAAGGCATATTTATTTTAAGGAACAAAAGTACTCAAATTATCTTTAGCATGCATTTATTTCTCTGTAAGACAAATCTACATCATCTCTTTGATTTCAGGATTGCAGATAATAACGTTTGGAGCTTAGTTTATATTATTACACTTACTGTGCTCAAAAATTAAAGATGTCAGCAGAACATCTGTGTATAGGAAAGCCTATTCTCTACCACCTGACTCATTTTCCCATTTAGATACAATGTATTTTCCTTGAGGGGAGAAGGAGAGTGAAAAAGAGAAGTAAAACTTACTAGTTTTTTCTTTTCTCAAAATTTAAAAAGCTTTGGTATCAAAATCAAGAATTTCCAGATTTCATTTCATGTGCGTTATACTGTGCTGTGTCCCAATGTGTATATCCATTCTGCTCCATTTTCTATACTTCTCTGCATTGATCTGTCCTGGGAAGCTGACATCTGTGGTGTTAGTGACTCTCTTTCAATGTCAGCCTAGGCCCTGTATTACCACTTGCTGCTTCCCTAAATCCTGTCCACAACTTTGGGATAAAGCACCCCCACTTTTATTGCTTTTTATTGTGGTAAAAGTAACAGAATATAAAACATACTATTTTAACCATATTTAACTCTACGGTCCAGTGGCACTAAGTACATTCACATTATTGTCCAACTATCACCATCATCCGTCTCCTGAATTTTTCACCTTCCTAAACTGAAACTCTGTCCCCATTAAACACTAACTCAGCAGTGGCCACAGGACTGGATAAGACCAGTTTTCATTCCAATCCCAAAGAAAGGCAATGCCAAAGAATGCTCAAACTACTGCACAATTGCCCTCATCTCACACTCTAGTAAAGTAATGCTAAAAATTCTCCAAGCCAGGCTTCAGCAATACATGAACCGTGAACTTCCAGATGTTCAAGCTGATTTTAGAAAAGGCAGAGGCACCAGTGGTCACATCCACTGGATCATCAAAAAAGCAAGAGAGTTCCAGAAAAACATCTATTTCTGCTTTATCGACTATGCCAAAGCCTTTGACTGTGTGGATTGCAATAAACTGTGGAAAATTCTGAAAGAGATGGGAATACCAGACCACCTGACCTGCCTCTTGAGAAATCTGTATGCAGGTCAGGAAGCAACAGTTAGAACTGGACATGGAGGAACAGACTGGTTCCAAATAGGAAAAGGAGTACATCAAGGCTGTATATTGTCCCTGCTTGTTTAACTTATATGCAGAGAACATCATGAGAAACGCTGGGCTGGAAGAAGCACAAGCTGGAATCAAGATTGCTGGGAGAAATATCAATAACCTCAGATATGCAGATGACAGCACCCTTATGGCAGAAAGTGAAGATGAACTAAAGAGCCTCTTGATGAAAGTGAAAGAGGAGAGTGAAAAAGTTGGCTTAAAGCTCAACATTCAGAAAACTAAGATCATGGCATCTGGTCCCATCACTTCATGGAAAATAGATGAGTAAACAGTGGAAACAGTGTCAGACTTTATTTTTCTGGGCTCCAAAATCACTGCAGATGGTGATTGTAGGCATGAAATTAAAAGATGCTTACTCCTTGGAAGGAAAGTTATGACCAACCTAGACAGCATATTAAAAAGCAGAGACATCACTTTGTCAACAAAGGTCCATCTAGTCAAGGCTATGCTTTTTCCAGTGGTCATGTATGGATGTGAGAGTTGGACTATAAAGAAAGCTGAGCACAGAAGAATTGATTCTGTTGAACTGTGGTGTTGGAGAAGACTCTTGAGAGTCCCTTGGACTACAAGGAAATCCAACCAGTCCATCCTAAAGGAGATCAGTCCTGGGTGTTCATTGGAAGGACTGATGTTGAAACTCCAATACCTTGGCCACCTGACGCGTAGAGCTGACTCATTTGAAAAGACCCTAATGCTGGGAAAGATTGAGGGCAGGAGGAGAAGGGGATGACAGAGAAGGGGATGACAGAGGATTGGATGGCATCACCGACTCAATGGACATGAGTTTGGGTAAACTCCAGGAGTTGGTGATGGACAGGGAGGCCTGGCGTGCTGCAGTTCATGGGGTCACCAGGAGTTGGACACGACTGAGCAACTGAACTAAACTGAAACTGAAACTCTGTTCCCATTAAACACTAACTCCCCATTCCCCTTCCCCACTGATACCCCTTTTATTAAAGTCTTTTTAACTATTCATGTATTTCTTGCCAGAACCCTGTCAGTAAGCATGGTTATGTTTTATAAAGTCTCACACATGGGCAAACATTATTATTTAAAATAAATGCTGTTATTACCTATTAAATAACATCTTGAAACTATATAGAACTATGTGTAGAAGATTTGTTTCAAAGATTAGTGTTGGGGGTGGATTTCTCCTCTTAGTTCTTTTGGCTGGCAATTAAAATGACATAAGGCTGATTGACAGGAGAAAATCAAATGTATTACGTGTGCACAGGGAATCCACTTAAATATGAAGAATTCCAAAGACAGCAAGGCAAGGTAAGGAATGTGTGTGTGTGTGTGTGTGTGTGTGTGTGTGTGTGTGTGTGTGTATTCTGGACTAAGGAGAAGGAGATAGGGATATGAAGTTTCAATGGGAAGTAAGGTAGTTCACAGGAAGACAAAATGAATTGCTGTTTGGCAATCAAATGTTTGCTGGATCATCCAAAGACATAGAGAGGACACTGATCAAATGAGTTTTGCTAGGATCCTTTCTGTCTACCCACTTAAGTTTTACTTTACTGTAGTGATCTATGGTGATAGCTTCTTTCTGGGGAAGGCTTCCTATCTTAAATTCTTTCAGGCAATAAAGGGGAAGTTCAGAATTTCTTCCTGAGTCTTATGGGCCTTGCTTGTTTTCAGGTCAAAATAATCTCCATGCCAGGGTGGGATGGTCTGCTTTGAACCTTATCAGTAGCATCTATCCATTTTAGTGTAGCTGACTGTAAGATTTAATGCTGTTTTTCTCATAAATCTTAAGCTGTAATGCTAAATTAAATGTTCTCACATATATATTATAATATTCCTTATGTCTTGAAGCCAAGGAAATATGCTTACTATAATTTCTAAAGAAGTAAGTGATGAAATGATAAATTCCTTTTTATAGCAAAATCTAGGCTTTAAAGCACCAAGGCCTAAACTACCAAATTAGAGGTTGATTTTTGTAATTTTTATTCTAGCTTTAGAATAGTATACAATCCTAGATGACCAAAAGATGGATTTGATAAATTTTGAACTCAAGCAGACAATCACAGGTCCAAAAGTGAAAATATATCAGGAATTATTTTATGACATACATAAGTTCCATCTCATTTTACTTTATTTACTTTTCCCATAGCTTCCTAAACAATGTTGTATTGAACATGTGTGACACATGTATGTATTTGCATGCCCATCCATCCAACCATTCATTTATTCCTTTGTTAACTGTGTCAGGCATTCGGCTAGATGTTATGGGTACAATGGTGTAAATTGGCATGATCTATTCCTATATGGAATTTAAATTAGTGAGAGAAAATTAGATAGTAAACCAGTATGCAAAATGACTGGATTTTTGTGGTAACATTTATGAAAGTAATAAATGGGATGTTGAAATACAGAAAAATAGAGTAGTCAGAAATGTCCTCTCTGAGGACATGACATTTGAATTTTGACTTGAACAGGAGGATGAACAATGAAAGGGAACTATAGAAAATGTCAGCAAATTGCAGGGAACAGAGAATAATATAGTTATATAGACTACAGCTATTTCACATCTGCAATTTTCAGTAGACTTTATCATTATTTTTTGTACATCCAGATTAGATGGTTAAGGAATTTACTCTCATCTACCACTTTCTGTATTACAAAAAATAAACTATCATTTTAAGTTGTGTTTTTGATATGTATACTGTCTAAAATTTTATCAACTTTTGCCTCATATATACAATTATATTCAAAATATCATGCTATGTGTTGAGGATCAAAAAGATAAGGAAAAAACTATATGTTGACTATCCTCATCAAATGAATAGTCTGGTAAGGGAGACTACATATGTAAATAAATAATTAAAGTAAATGTGACAAATCAATGTATGACAAAACCCACTGAAATGTTGTGAAGTAATTAGCCTCCAACTAATAAAAAATAAATAAATAAATAAATAAAATTTAAAAAAATGAAAAAAAATAAAGTAAATGTGACAAATGTTCTTAAAAGAGAGACAAGGTGTGAAGGAAATCAGTTATAAAGTCACCCATCCAGTCCAGCATATTTGAGACTTCTTGAAGTAAAGTTGTTTATTCTAGAGTAAAGAGAATCTCTGAAATTAAATTATAAGGTAAAGCGTCTCTTAGTCTAGCAAACAAAACATACTTTTAATGGACTGTGCAATAAATACAGGTTGAATAATTCCAAAATATAGTATTACCTTTACTATAAACAGTCTGCTTGCTAAAATAAGACATTTAAGTTATATAGTTTCAAAAATAACCATGCATATAAATAATAGTAATTAAAAGATCTGAACACATTATAAAGTATCTTACATATTTCTAGGAAATCTTATCACTATCAAGATCTAATCCATGAAGCTACTTAAAATCTGCAGGAAGTCAATGAAACTGTGATTTTTTTCTGCTTTGTAGCTTTATATTATTAATTAGTAATGGCCTTAAGTTCTTTCATGACACCCCTTCTCCCCTAAATAAAAGTATGATGAAGGACCTCCTTACCCCTTTTTAATTGCAAAATGAAAAGTCATCCATCTAAGAGAAGGTCTCTCATTATTTTTGTGGGCCCCTTTGGGGAGCATAAGATTAATAGTCATTCTATATATGTCCATGTGCAATCTGAAAAACTGAAAGTAACTTAGATATCTTATCTCTGCAATACTAATTGTCAAGATTTTGAGTGATAATATTTCCTATATATCACCAAATAAATAATTTATAATATATTTTAAAACAAAAATACTGGATTTGCCAAAAAGTTTGTTTGGGTTTTTCCCTAAATAGGATTCATTGAAGATATTTAAGCAAGGTCCTCGCAATAAGAGAACATTTTAGAAAAGTTAGAGTTTCAACTGTCTACAGAATAAATTGGGTGGGGGTGTGATACTCGAAGGAGAAATTTAAAGTAAGTTAAATTCTGAATTTCTTTGGTGGAAATCAAGAGAAGTGATAGAAAAGATGATACAGTGGTAGAATGGTGCTTAGCAAATCATTTGGATGTGGTACATGAAGGGAAAAAGGAAAAGAAAAGTAAGTTTTGAAGTGGGCATGCCTGTCATAAATAGAAATGGGAAAGTGATATGGAGAAACAATTGGAGAGGAAGTATTATGAGACAGCAAGAAAACAGAAAATGTATCTTCTACTTTTCAAATTTCAGTCACAATCACTCACTGCAAATGGTTTTGCCCTTACATAAACATATAGCCTGTTACCTTTTCAAGAACTTACATTTGACTTCTCTTCTACAACTTTGAGAAGAATTGAGGAAGAAAGAGAATCGATTTTTATAAAGCCAAAAAGGAAAGCACATATTCTATGACTTAAGGCAGAATGTTGTCTATCCTGTGTTAAATATCATCAGAAATTCGATGTTCAAAGCATCTCTTGTTGGGGGGGAGGGGTGGAACAGACTATCCTTTTCTTAAAATCATACTGGAACTTTCCAATAGATGCAAAGGAAGCATTGTTATGTAACTGCTTTATCTATGTTAGCCCATTGCTCCCCAAGTAAGTGTAAGTGTTAGTCGTTCAGTCGTGCCCAACTCTTCGCGACCCTATGGACTGCAGCCCACCAGGTTCCTGTGTTCATGAGATTTTCCAGGCAAGGATACTGGAGTGGGTTGCCATTTCCTTCTCCATTTCCTCCCCAACTGAAGTGCAAAATCCTGCAATGCTGCTTGGCAAATGGCTATACTGTATTTAATTTTGCACTTGGTATTGTTAAATCTGTCTGGCAGAGTGCATTGCTGTGAGCATAATCACATCAATATATGTGGTTGGTGAAAATGAAAATGATTAAATTTCTAATGATTAAAACCTGGTCTGGATTCACCTCAGATCTATAGAAATGAGATTACAATCAACGCCCAGTAGTTCTCTTCCTGAGAAGACCACCACTATGCATCTAAACACTTTTCCCTGGAGGTAATCTAATATTTCACAATTGCCCTGTGTGCTATAGTTGTCTATATACTTTTACATAAATGACGTTATTTGAAAATTGCAACTACTTGCATAGTAAGAAAGAATTGATACTCTTGTTTTCATTATGTTGGGAAAACTGAACAGCCACAAGATTCCTTTTTTGTTTAATTTTGTAAAACTAGTAATGGTTCTAAAACCAGAATTCCATACTCCAATATTCTTTATGGTCTACCGTATGGTCTCCATATGTTGAGGAGAAATCAAGAAGAGGCTGGCTGTTTGTTTATGTCATTAGAATTCCTCAGTAGTGATTGGGTCAATTTGATTTATGTCTCACTTTAATTCATGTGCCCAAGGGCTACTGTTATGATTAATCACAAGGAGAAAGAACGTGGTACTTTAACTTTGGTAAAATACATTATAGGCAGTTTGTAATTTGGGGGACCTAGATCACTTTTCATGTCTCAAATGCCTTCACTTTCTGTTTTAATCACTTCTCTCATAGCTTTACTTTCCTCATGACTCTTGTGTCACTAGTCTTGTATACATTTAATCTATTTTTTCTAATCAATTAATTTAGACCTGTCACAGTGGGGGTCTCCTTTCATTTTTTTCCCACAGAAAATTTAATTTCTAACTTCAATGTCACACATCTCTCACCAACATATTTTTGTGATTACCTATAACTTCTTTTATCACACACTAACATTCATTGATGGCATCAAAATTAAATTCCACAGGATGGATACAGCCAACATTAGACAAGGTCAAGGAACTTAGACTTTGTGGATTTGTTGCATATGTCACATTTAGCCTCGACACTTGTTTTATTTCCAGTATTCATGAGCCTTGAGCTAGCCATAGAGGAAAACCATGGAGATTTATTGCCATGTTCATATTTTCCAAAAATATGAAGTCATACCCACTAATCCCATCTGCCTTTTGAGATGTGACATGAATGTTGTGAGCTCTGAGCTTCCTTTTGCATCATAGTATCAGCAAAACTGGTATGATGTGTAGGTTTCTAGCAAATCAGGAATACTCAGTGAAGTGGCTTGGGCAGAAGCATTAAGTCCAAAAACCTCTACATGATGGTATTAGTATGTTATATAATAAAAAAAAATGCATTAACATTGGAATGTAGGTAATGTATCTATTTCTCACTTTAACTCCTTAGAACTTAAGATAAACTTTAAGGAATGTCTTTAATTTCTTATCCTCTTAAAAAACAGGAGATATTGCTTTGATACTCTCAACAAATACAGCAATGTAAAAGTGGGGTGGGGGCAGGCATCATTGATCTATTCAATCAAAAATTGGTGAGTTTTGTATATGAATAAGCAACATGAAAACAAAAGTCAATATGGGCAGGACAAGTGTTTGGGAATGTCTAGAGAGAGTAAATGTAATGATTTTACAATTTTTAATGATAAAGATATGGATATTTTAGCAGGAATGATGTCTCCCTTATACAAATACCTTAATCCTGTGTTGAATCTAAATTTATGACTTTCCAACTTCTCCTTATATGTAAAGGCAACAAAAGGAAAGGCTTATCAAAATGCAAGAATTTAGAGGACACCAGCTTGAAATCAATGAGTTTCTGAAGTTTGGCCTCCACAGAATATTGGCAGAAGCTGGATAACAGTTGTTTCAACAGCTACTGGGTTTCCCTTATAGCTCAGTTGGTAAAGAATCTGCCTGCAATGCAGGAGACCCGGGTTTGATTCCTGAGTAGGGAAGCTCCCCTGGAAAGGGAACTGGCAACCCACTCCAGTGTTCTTGCCTGGAGAATCCCATGGGCAGAGGAGCCTGGCAGGCTACATTCCATGGGGTCGCAAGAGTTGGACACGACTTAACTACTACTACTAAACAGCTATCAATTTGTAATGACTTGAAATGAGGCAAGTTTAAGTTTCTGGCAGAGTAGATGCTTCTCTACCACCCACTAAAATAGTTTGACCAAAGAGAAATTGCTGTAAAATATCTAAAGCAAAAGCCATAGCCAAATCAAAACTACCTTGTGGCAAGTGATAATCATCACCTTGACATGTGCAAATGGTTATATTCTGGCCAGTGGTTTACTGTATGTTTGGGGTATTTAATTAGAATGAAAGAATTGCACATGCCTAATACATCATCTCTTTTGATCAAGAAAATATCTTCCCTGTCTCCTTCCTCACCCCTAGGATGAGTTTATCTCTCTCCCTCTCTTTTTTTTCATTTTTTTCTCCTTCCCTTCGCTCCCTTCTTTCCTATCTCCCTTCCTCCCTTCCTTTAATAAATGAGAATAGGCTAGGTTTTTCTGCAATAACAAATGAACCCTGAAATCCCAGTAGTATAATGAAACACATATTTATTACTTTCTCATGTCACACACCAACATGAGCTGGGTGGCTTACCTGGGTTGTACTCAAAGTGGTGATTTAGGGATCCAAGTTCCCTCCATCATGTGGCTAAAACATTTAAACTAAAGCACATGATTTCTAGAACTGTCATGGTGGATGGAAGAGAGAATGTAGATGAATTGCACAGATATTTTTATGGCCAGGCCTGATAATGACACTCGACCCTTACTGAGTTGTTAAGGAGGATGAGAAATATGGTCTTATCAAGAAGAAATTGAAATAAAATTTGATGAACACACAGCATTTTCTCTGACATAGTATTGGTTTACCCATGATTTGCTCTACTTATCAGTATTTTTTAACCCTATCACATTAGATAATAGTATATATTCTGTCTTTTTACCAATCATGTGGGTATTAGTAAGAAAAGCTTAGGACTTTGTATATGTGTATATGACTAGAGGTATGAAAGAGTAAATAATGAATATACACATTTCAAATTCATTCTCACTCTAATTGTACATCTTAGTTTCTTGATTCAAACTCTTGCTTCTAGTTTTACTTACTATTAATACAGGAATTAATTATCAGTATTTTGTACTTCTTTAGGAACAGAAAAATATTTTAGAACCTATTGCCATATGTGTTAGGAGGAAAAGATAATAATTCTTCTTGAGTTGTGTTATATAAATGTCCCATAAAGAAGGGAAAACCCTTGTCCATGCTCTGTCTACTTCCTAGTAATCACCTATTTACCCAAACGCTTAAACTTGTACCAAAACCACGACATTGAACAAATTACTCAGTATCTGAGTCACTGAATGGGCTCTATTTTATTGGAGGCAAGGTTGATAGAATCTGATAAAGGTGAAGAAAGAAACATAATATTATAAGAACAAAAGCAGTATACATTAAAACATTTGTAAACTCCTGTAAGTTTGTTTCAGCACCCATGTAAAGAAGACAGATGTGGACATATGTGCTTCAAAATTTTTATGTATTATGCCAATATTATCCTGGTCATCAATATAACTGAAATGTATACAACTGACTGACAGAAATGATATAAAGAAGACCTAGTTATGTTTGAATATGAGCCAAGGTCATGGCAAGCATTTGGACAAGTAGAGTTATGTTCTTTACAAAGATGAATCTGTGGATACTCAGCTCCTGTTCACCATGACGATAGCCTTGCATATATGTTATAATGAGAAAATCTACAAGCTTATGAGCTTAAGTAAATAGGAGGAAAGTGACCAATTCTATAGTTCCCACATGGAGGGTTGCTTGTGGGAGGGGAGATGAGGATTAGATAAAGAGTGATATAACCAGGAGCTGGTTTTGGAGTTGTAAGCAAAAGGCAATGTAAGGAATTTGTGTGTTTAATCTAGCTAACTTTTCTCCCTAATCTGGTAGACATCTAAATAAATTAAATGTACATTGTACAGGCACTCAACATTTCTACCTAGAAGGCTTTGCCCCATGGACTGTATTCATGCCAACTCTATCTTTGAGATATAATCTGAACATTTTGCCATCATTCATCATCATAAGGGTCACATTAGGGTATCATCATCATGTCTCACTCACACTATTTCAGGAATTACAACTAATCTTTCTTTTCATGCTCACCATCCCCTACATTCTTTTCTCTCTTTAGCTCCCAGAGAGCCCCTTTCAAAATCTAAATGAAGACATGACACCCCTCCACTTACAAGTCTCTGATGACTTTCCTTCTCATTGAGGAGAAAAAAAAATTTAAGCTATAGCCTTGGCTTTAAAATTTCTATGATTCAAAAAAAAAAGAAAAAAAATAAAATTTCTATGATTCAACAGGTTGCAATCTATCTGAAGTTACTTTCTTTCCTCCTTCACAGATCCCTGTATGTAAGCTACACAGACCTCTTTGAGACCTTCCTCAAACATGTCAAACATGGGCTTACCTCAGGGCCTCTGTAGTGTCTGTTCACTTCACTTGTAATGTTCTTCCCTCAGATACTTACATGAGTCACATTCTCACTTCATTGCAATATGATCTCTGCTTAAATTATAGCTTGTCAAAGAGGCCATCCATGACCTCCAGCATGCTTCATAATATTATCCTGCTTTAATTTGCTTCATTTTGTGAAATTACCACTACTTGTTATATTGACTATATTTTATTTTTATTTTCTTTCTTGTGTAGAATTTAAGCTATACGAGAATAGGAATTTCTGGTGTTTTTTCACCATTATATTCTTATGACCCCAAAAAGACAGAGTGTGTAGAAGACATTCACTAAATATCTGTTAAGAATAAAAATATAGGGAGTGGGTGAAATAGGTGAAGGGGATTAAGAAATAGAAGCCCGTAGTTATAAAATAAGTTACAAAATAAATAAGCCAGGGGATGTAATATACAACATAAGAAAGATGGTCAGTAATATTGTAGAAATTTCTATGAGGACAGAAGGTTACTAAACTTACTATGGTGATCATTTCATACATTTCAATGTATGCAAATGTTCACTCACTATGTAGTATACCTAAAACTAACATAATATTATACATCAACTGTATTTCAATTAAATTTTTTTAAAAAGAACAAACTCTGAAAAATTATATAATATATATATAAAGCTTATTTTCCTGAAGTTTGGGTTTTCTAGTGCTACATAAACAACATCAAAACTTGACATGTTAAAACGACAGTTATTTCATTATCGCACAAACTTCTCTGTCAGAAATTCAAACAGGGCCAGGGGTGTTCAGTTAACAGATAGCCTGATCTACTCAGATAGCCTGACTAGGTCTGTTGTCTTGACAGAGGTGGCTAGGATGCCGGACTCAGCGGTTTCTGTCAGGAGGAATACCTTGACATGGCCTATTCTGTATTCAGACTCCTTACATGGTGTCTCTGGGATCCAAATGCAAATGCTCCAGCAAACAAGAAGGAAGCTGCATGGCCTCAGAAGTCACAGCATCACTTTCACCGTGCTCTACTGGTTGAAGTTTCACAATTTAAATTCAATGGAAGAGGATATATATTCCACCTTTCAGTGAACAGGGCGTCAAATAATTTGGTGCCATGTTTTACTATATATTGAGAGATAGTTGACATATAACATTTTATTAGTTTTGGATGTACAACATAATGATTCAGTATTTGGATATACTGGGGAACCATTACCACAATCCATCACCATACATAGTTATATTTTTTTTTACTTGTGATGAGAACTTTTAATATTTACTCTTTTTACAAATTTTACAACAGAGTATTATTCATTATTGTCACCAATGCTGCACATTACATCCCCATTACTTATTTATTTTATAACTGGAAATTGTACCTTTTGACCATTTCATCCATTTTTGCCCACCAACACCCCCCACCTTTGGCAACCACCAGTCTGTTCTGTTCTTTGTATCTATGACTTATTTTTCGTTTTTTTTTCATTTTATATTCCACATATAGGTGAGATCATATAGTATTTGTCTTTCTCTGTCTGACTTATTTCACTTAGTTTATATGTCATGAAGATCCATCCATGTGGTCACAAATAGCAAGGTGTCAATTTTTAATGGCTGAATTATATGTAGAGAGAGACTACACTTTCTTTATCCACTCATCCACTGATGGACATGTAGGTTGCCTAAATGTCTTCACTGTTGTAAAAAAAAAAAAAGGCTCCTCTGGTGGCTCAGAGAGTAAAGAATCCACCTGCAATGCCAGATACCTGAGTTCAATCCCTAGGTTGGGAAGATCCATGGAGAAGAAAATGGCAACCTGCTCCAGTATTCTTGCCTGGAGAATCCCATAGACAGAGGAGCCTGGAGGGCTACAGTCCATGGGGTCACAAAAAGTCAGACACACTGAAGCAACTTAGCATGCACACATGCATGGTAGTTGTATCTTTTATTTTTTTCAGGAAACTCTATACTGTTTTCCATAGTGACTGCAGCAATTTATATCCCCACCAACAGTGCACGAGATTTCCCTTTTTGTCCACAACCTTGCCAACACTTTTTGTGTCCTTTTTTTTTTTGACAAAAAGTCATTCTAACAAGTGTGCAACAACATCTCTTTGTAGTTTGATTTGAATTTCCCTGATGATTAGTGATGATGAGCCCTTTTTCATGTACCAGCTGTCCATCTGTTTGTCCTCTTTGGGAAAATGTTTATTCAGTTTCTCTGCCCAGTTTTTTTTTTTTTCTGCCCAGTTTTTAAATTGGATTGTTTGAATTTTTTTCTTTTTCAGTTGTATGAGTTTCTCATATATTTTGTATATTAGCCCATTACCGGTATATGGTTAGCAAATATTTTCTTTCATTCAGCAGGCTGCCTTTTCATTCTGTTGATGATTACCCTTTCTGTACAGAATCTTTTTAGTTTCATGTAGTCTCATTTATTTTTGCTTTTGTTGCTTTTGCTTTTGGTGTCATATCTAAAAAAAGTCATTGCCAAGGCTAATATCAGGTAGATTACGGAATATGCTTTCTTCTAGGAGTTTTATGGTTTCAGGTCTTATGTCCAATTCTATAATTTGAATTGTTATAATATTTTGTGTATGGTATAACAGTGGTCCAGTATCATTCTTTTGGATGTGGCTGTCCAGTTTTTCCAACATTAGTTTTGGTAGAGACTGTCCTTTTCCTATTATATATTCTTGGCTCCTTTATCAAAAAGTAATCGGCCATATATATGTGAGTTTATTTCTGGGCCCTCTATTATGTTCCATTGATCTATATGTCTATTTTTATGTCAATACCATACTGTTTTGATTACTATAGCTTAGAAATATAGTGTACAATCATGGAATATGATGCCTGCAAGTCTGTTCTTCTTTTTCAATGTTGCTTTGCCTTTGGGGGCCTTTTATAGTTTCAAAAAAATTTTTATAGTTGTTTGTCCTATTTCTGTGAAAAATTCCACTGGAATTTTGATAGGGATTATATTGAATTGTGGCCATGTTTTAAAACCCTCACAGATGGCTTTTATAAGATGGTTTGGATTATAAACTCTTTTTGTCCCCTGGTGCCTCAAGAGACTGAGCTTTTCCTAAGTGAATAAAATGAGTGATCAGAAATGTAGAAAAAATTATTGACCCTTGAGCTCTGATGTGCTGCCTTGCTCCTGTACTTTACATTTCCTGTGTGCCAAGCTGTCCTATATCCCTAAAGGGTAAACATCTGTCTCATAATCTTATTGAGAAAACTGACAAGAGCCAGGTCAGGTGTGTGGAGTGAGATTTGAAATGGTTGTGTGAAACCTTACTTTGGTTTTTAAACCTAAAGCATGTGTTCCCATGCAGATTACCGGAGAAGTGCTGCATTAGATATTTCAGGGCTATTACCTTAGTATTAATAAAGTAGTTCATTTTTAAAACATAGCTTTTATATTCATCATCACCATCATTATCACCATTGAAGACAAATCCAGCCTCTATTCCCCAACATTGAATTAAATCTCTGAGACAGAATTTTGAGTAAATTAGAAAAGAATAGCTTTATTGTTTTGTCAGACAAAGGGGTCACAGCAAGCTAATGCCCTCAAAATTGTGTGTCCCAGCCTGGAGGGAGTAGGGAGGAGTTTTGTAGTAGTAGTTTAAAGAGGGTGTGATAGATCATAGACATTCTTCTGTGTGGTGAGATAAGTGGGAGTCAGCACCATCAACTCTGGTTCCAACTGGTCTGGAGTCTGTGTCCTTAGGGGCAGCATATAGTTAACTTCTCCCAACTGGCAGAGGTTTCAGTATCTACAAAACAACTCAAAGATATTATGTGTATCCCTTGAGGAGGAAGCAGGACTCAGCCCCAAGGCTCTACTATTGTTTTTTTTTTAACTGTTGCTCTCTTGTCTCCACATGCCTTCCTTCCCTAATTAGCAAATATTTGAACCTGCACGATGTAATTCTGGAAATGTCATGGAGACTTAAGGAAACCTATTTCCTGTAATCAAGAAATGGAGGACACAGAAAAGCTCTTGTGCCAAAGAGTCCCATGGGTACTGTTTGGTATCACCATTCGGTAACATTCAGGAAGTCTTAGAGGGGAAGCCAGTATTAAGATTTGCCTATCAAAGTGCCATGAAACTTTAACAAATGTTAGAGTACTACAAAATCCATATAATATACTATTACTTTACTCTGTATATGATATTTATTCATTAAACATTATTTAATATGAAGCCATCAAGATTTTTCCTGTTATAATATAGCTTTAGTAAATAATTACATTATGATTTACATACTCTAAATATAACCTGAGTTTAAATACTATAATATTGTTATAATTTAAATATGGTAAATATTAAGCTTAATTTATGAAAAATCATGATGGCTTTTTTGAAATAATATGTGATTAAAAATTACTAAAATGTGAAAACAGTATTTGAATTAGATGTGTCTTCCAGTTCCAGCTTTGCTACTGAAATTGGTATCCTTTGACTCATTTTACTTCTCTATAAAATATACCTTCTTTAAGTTAAAATAATAATCTCTAGTGTCAAACTCCCTAGGGAGCTCTGCCATAGATATGTGGCAGCTCAATAAATACTTCACAATGTGAATTATGTTACGTCTTTTGGAACAAAACCACTAATGATGAAATTCCATTGTTGGTGTTATCTTCAGGAGTATGGTTAATATTTAATGCTTGGCATTTTTTTCCATATAAAAGAAAACGTATTATTCTCTAGTCTTGAAAAGGAGAATAACTGAACTTAATGCTGGTACTTTGCAAATTTCAAAATACTAATTTTTTTCCAGGTCACATCATAAAAGTTAACAAGGTTTGTTGCAGAAACCAGTACTCGAGAAACCAAGCACCACACTCGGAGAGTTGGAGAACTCAGGTTTATTACACCGGCGGGCCCAGAGGAGTTAACACTCCAAGTTCTGAGCCCCGAACAAAGGGATTACAGAGTTTTTACACACAGACAGGAATGATTAAATGGGTTTGCAGGGGCTGGGCGATTGCAAAGAGCAAGACAAGGGTGAGTGAGATAAGCTCCAGTTCCTAGTATTGTGAGTCCCCACTTTCTGAGACTATGTGACCTACCTGATCCAGACTTTAGAAGGAGCAAGCTGAGTTACAGAGGCAGAAGGCAGGAGGCTATGTAAAATTTTAACTTTTCCTCTTCAGTTGATAGGTATTTCACATGGTGTCTTTTGGTTTAAATAGTTTTCATTCAACCTTTACTATCCGATTATTTGGTTAGCTCTTACTGGGAATCAATGAGCATGGATTATATTCAATATTATTGAACACTTGTATATATAGCATATCCAAGCCTCAATAGACTGGAAGCATAAGTAAGTCAGACTTCCATTAAGTACACACATTTATTTATTTAAGACTAATTCATGTAGAAATTTACCCCTTCCCCCCTGTTATGGGTTAAATTTTGTCCCTCAGAAAGATGTGCTCAAGTCTTAATCCTCAGTATTTGTGAACATGACCTTATTGAGAAATAAAGTCTTTGCAGATGTGATTGTGTTAATATGCAACTGTACTCAATTAGGGTGACTAATGACCGCTGTTCTTATGAGAAGAGGGAAATTTAGACACAGAGAAAATGCCCCGTGGTGACAGAGGCAGACATTGGAGGGATGAGGCTGCAAGTCAACAAACACCAAGGATAGCTGGCAGTCACCAGAAGCTGGAAGAGGGCAAGGAAAGACTCTTCCTATGGGCTTCCAAGGCAGCACAACCCTACCAAGCCTTGATTCTAGCCATGTAGCCTCCAGAACTGTGAGAGGATTAGTTTCTATTGTTTGAGATGCCTGCTGCTGCTGCTGCTGCTGCTGCTGCTAAGTCACTTCAGTCGTGGCCGACTCTGTGCGACCCCATAGACGGCAGCCCACCAGGCTCCCCCATCCCTGGGATTCTCCAGGCGAGAACACTGGAGTGGGTTGCCATTGCCTTCTCCAATGCATGAAAGTGAAAAGTGAAAGTGAAGTCGCTCAGTCATGTCTGACTCTTAGCAACCCCATGGACTGCAGCCTACCAGGCTCCTCCATCCATGGGATTTTCCAGGCAAGAGTACTGGAGTGGGGTGCCGTTGCCGCCTAGTGTGTGGTCATTTGTTATGGTAGCCCTAGCAAGCTAATCTGTCCCCCACCCCTGCGTTATCTTCTAGATAACTGTAGTCCACCTCTCCTGCTGTCTTGCATTAGATGATTAGATGCTATCCAGGTACAGTCATCCTTTCTGGATGTCCACTGCTGCTAATACAATGTCAGATCATCAACAGCCTATATTGTTAATATTTACAGTTTGCTGCATGTAAGATGAGGATCCTGTCCCTACATCGTTCTAGAAATCCAATTCCTTCTCAGCTCCTCGTTTCTGGGAGATAAATAACTCAAACAAGATTATGTAGCACTTCATGAGAATAAGCACCAATTGACATACAGTGAACTTTAAATCCATGCAGAGCCAATAACCATTTCTCAAAAGGAAACATGGCTTTCTGCCTACACAATATTGGAAAAACCACAGCACTTCAAATCTGTTTCCAAAGAGGGCGTTGACTTTGCATATGTGAAATTAAAAGATCCTTTCAGATGTTTATAGTTTTTTTTAAATTTTTTCCAAACAATGAAACAATCAACCTTCAATTCCTGTGACTCAGAACTCCTTGAAGCTTTGAAATGGCAGCTTTTCATCTTTTAATGAAAAAGGTTTAAGAAAACATTACTACTACAACCTTATAGCAGCATTTCGTATCCTAATCAGATAGAGATATTTTCCCAGTTTGTTGTGATTTAAAATAATGTTTAGGCTATACACTCAGGTTTAAAATGTGTGCCTTTTGATACAACAGAAGCTATAGATTTTATTTAACTGCCAAAGGTAAAGAAGTGAGTGGTTTCAGTGTCTATTTGCGTGAGTTCTTTTGCATTTACTATTGTAAGCTACACATGGTCGCTTTGTCCACCTAGATCCACTGATGATGGGCCCAGGTATTTGAAGATAATGTGCAGTTGGATCTACTGGAACCCATGAGTTAGTATCCTTCTGGATTGCTGTCTGTACTAACACCTCTTATGAGACATCTTTATACACTATTATTTTAAAACTCTTTCTCTTGAATAACCTCTACAAAGTACAACATAAGAGGAAATTGCAGTAGCCACAGATGCACAGGAGGACACATACATGACTTAGATTCACGGTTATTTAGTCCTCTGATAGTATAAGTTCGGAACGAGCATTTACAATTTCTCTGATTAATTACTCTTAATAAAGTTAGAGATTTCTAAAAACTGCAGATAAAGATTTAAAAGGCTTTCTGGAGTCAAAATACATATTACAGCATGAGTCATGTTGCTGGCCAAAATCTTGGCCTTCTCTGTCCACCAAAGCCGAATAAAAAATACATAGAGTTTGGAGGAAATAGAAATTCCTCCAAATTCTCAGCCAGCAGACAGGGTAACATGGCTCATACCTCAAGAACTGTGCCCACCCCCATGAGGAGTCTAGGGGCTTATATAAGATGAGGGCTCACAGTCACAGTGATGAGGAACAAAGGTTTTAGGGTCTTGATTTCTTCCTGTTGCATCGTTTCAAAGACTGTCATAAACTGATGTCAGTAATGCAGTAATTGAGTAGGGTAAACACCAGACAGAGGATCTGTTTAGCATATAGTCAAAGGAAAAATAGGTGTGAATTGTAGCTCCTGCATAGTTAGGGGGCAGAAAAGAAAACTAGTTACAGAGATACAGAGATGCGAGCAGTTAACAGTAAAAAAAAAAAAAAAAAACCACCTAGAATTATTCAGGCGTGCTCACTGTTCTCTTTATCTTCTTCATTCTCAGGAAAGGGAAAGAGAAAAACTCATTCCCCTTTTTTTCCTTTTCACCACAACAATCACATAGTTCCAAACAAAAATTTGAAAAGAATGTCCTTCGAAGTGTTCCTGTAGTGTAGCATGAGGGACTCTGAGCATGAGACTGCTTGAATAGCAGTTGTGAAGGCAACGGCACCCCACTCCAGTACTCTTGCCTGGAAAATCCCATGGGCAGAGGAGCCTGGTGGGCTGCAGTCCAAGGGGTCGCGAAGAGTCGGACACGACTGAGCGACTTCACTTTCACTTTTCACTTTCATGCATTGGAGAAGGAAATGGCAACCCACTCCAGTGTTCTTGCCTGGAGAATCCCAGGGACGGGGGAGCCTGGTGGGCTGCCGTCTATGGGGTCGCACAGAGTCGGACATGACTGAAGTGACTTAGCAGCAGCAGCAGCAGCAGCATCTATTTATAGGCTTCCCTGGTAGCTCGGCTGGTAAAGAATTCACCTGCAATGCAGGAGATTCCGGCTCAATCGCTGGGTCAGGAAGACCTGCTGGAGAAGGGGTAGGCTACCCACTCCAGTATTTTTGGGCTTCCCTAGTGGCTCAGACGGTGAAGAATCACCTGCAGTGCAGGAGACCTGAGTTCTATCCCTGGGTTAGGAAGATCCCCTCAGGAGGGAAAGGCTACCCATTCCAGTATTCTGGCCTGGAGAATTCCATGGACAGAGGAGCTTGGTAGGTTACAGTCCATGGGATTGAAAGTCCACATGACTTTCACTTTTCATTTATTTACATGTCAATGTAAATAATATCAGTAATATCTTCCTGAATATTTGCATATTGGTAAATAAAACAATTAGATGCTTTCTTGTTTATTTCAATATTTGTTTTCTGGAGTTTATAAAAATTTCACCAGTGTCCTTTTTGCAGAAGCACCTGTTCCTGTATCAGATGGGTTTACAAATTTATGAATTCCAAATGCACTAGTTGATTATAAAATTAATTTAGTAGTTTGTAGCAACTGTTATTTTAAAACAAAATAGAATAGAATAGGGTATAACAGAATAGGAAACATTAGCATGCCTTTCACAGAAAAAGAATAATTATTGCTTCAGGAGAATTCTAATTCAATTTTATGCATATGAGTGTATCTTTGTGTGTTCTGGTATGCATTATATAAAGTAAATTGTATTTCTTACAGAAGGTCATAGAAATAGTTGAAAATAACTGCAGGTCCATAGTAATATCTTGAGAAATCCCAAAGGATATTATTAGAATTGCTTGTTTATGAAAAAATATATCATGCACTCATTGGACTCTACCCATTGATTTCCCTTTTAATTAAGAACAATTTTCCAAATTATATCATCAGACTTATTTTAAATTCATTACTACATTAATATAATAATGTAAAGCAGCATAGCTTATTTTTTACTTGCCCTACTTCTACTATAGTAGGCTAACTTCTGTATGTGTGTATGTGTTAAATTTAGTAAGATTTTCTATCTAAAGGATAAGTATTTGTTTAGTTTTTTATATTTTAAGCACTCAATTGTTAATAAAAACAAGAGTTTCATACATAATTTTGGATAGTATAAAAACTTCTGAGTCTAAAGCTAGTGCTTCGAGAATGCTACAACCTTTCAAAAGATTGAGGGAAAACCGATGGGTCTTTCTCTTAGGTTTATAACTCATAGGCACTTAAGAAACCCCTCATACGTATGCTTTCAGAAATCCTGAAAGTATAAGGATCATGGTTCTATTCCAAGAAGAGACACTTAGATTTAAACTAATGCAATATCCTTTTAAAGTTTATTTTATACACTTTATTAAATACAATAAGAGTTAGATGTTATGATTTCAGTTACAAGTTCTTGGTTCTTCCATGCCTTTCCTAAATTTAAAAGCATCCAATGATTCATGTCAATGTATGACAAAAACCACTACAATATTGTAAAGTAATTAGCCTCCAACTAATAAAAATAAATGAAAAAAAAAAAAAAAAACAAAATGAAAAAACAAAACAAAACAAAAAAGCATCCAATAGCTTTCCGTTCCTTTTTGTGTATCATTGTCACTCTTTGGAATACTTTTCCTTTCATACCTTCATTTATTTATTTCATCCATCAGTCCACCCAACCATCCAACCAGTCAACAATTTATTCATTAACATCTATCTAATAGCGACTATCTAGACACTGGGGATTGTACAGAGTACATAATGGACAAAAAAGAAAATCCTTACCCTAATGGAGGACACTTGTATCATGAGTCAGGGAAGAGAGAAAATAATCAGGTAAGAAAAATGTGCAGTATGTCACAAGCTGTAAGTTTTATGGAGAAACAGAAAATAGGCAAAGGTGATGGAGAATTTTGGACAGTGAGGATGGGTGATAGCAATTTTAAATAGACAGGTCACAAATGGCCTTGGTGAGAAAGAGATCAAATACCAGAAGGAGGTGAGGAAGCAAGCCATAATATAAATGGAAAAGTCTTCCAGGCAAAGAAAAGGGCAAGTACAAAAGTCCTGAGATGAGTATGTGCTGAAAATGTTTTAACAGCCAGAATTCGGATAGGGTGAACAAGAATGATAGTAGATGGTTAGGTTAAAGGGAAATGGAGACAACAAGGGCTAAATATGTGAATCTTACTGGCTGTTGTATGAGTATACACTTGACTTTTTTTATAATGAAATAAGAAGCCACTAAATAATTTGAATAGAGAAGCATCTTTGTCTTATTTTTAAATTAATTATTTGGATAATTAAAATTTCCTGTCTATAAAGGACATTCCTCCAAAACATAAAGGAAGGTATGAAATAATTCAGGAGTGATGGTGCTTGAATCAGGGAAGCCACTTTGCAGGTGGGGAGATGTACTTGGATTCTGGATATATATTAAAGGTGAGGTGTGAGAGAGGAAGTGATGATAAATGAATGACATTAATTCTTGTAGCCTGAGGAACTGGAATACTGGTGTTACTGTGTAAGTGCTGGAAAAGGTACTTGGAAGAGCAGAGCTGGTGGAAATAAGTAGGAGAGAATAAGAGCCATATTTTGGACATAATTGACTTTGTGATTTATATTCAGGGGGGACCATGAACAGGCCATTGGCTCTAATAGGACTTCCAAAGAAAGATCCTGCTAGCTGTTATCTACAGATCTCAAATAAATAAGTGCTTCCTCAAAGAAACCCTCCTTAGCCTCCCCAAGGAAGCCATATACTGCTATCATAGGCCCCTTGACAGCTATAAGTTTACATTTGTTTTTGTGATTATTTGATCACTGCTTTCCTAACTTCCTGAAGATGGGACATTCCATTAGGTCCAGAGTGTTTACTTACCACTGTATTCTTAGCATTTAGCACAGTGCCTAGGATATATATTAGGAAATTATATATATATATATGTATATGTGTATATATATATGTATATGTATAAAATATATCCTTAGATATATGATATATATCTATCTTCCCCAGTGACTGAGCGGTAAAGAATCTGCCTGCAATGCAGGGAAAGCGGGTTCAACCCCTGGGTCGGCAAGATCCCCTGGAGAAGGAAACAGCAACCCACTCCAATATTCTTGCCTGAGAAATCCCATGGACAGTGGAGCTTGTTGTTGGAAAACAGTTAGGCACAACTTAACAACTAAACAAAGACAATATATGTCCTATTGCACACATCCAGCTAAGCACTCATAAAATGAGGTAAACAGGCTGAAATGAGGTATTGGAAAAATTAGCCTCAAGCCCATATGGCAAAACATTTGTGTCTTTTTCTGGTGGTTTAGGTCATTAAAAGGCAAAACTCTTAAGATTTGAGGGTGGGATATTTTATGAGGCATGACTATTGCTGAAACAATGTGATTGAGGGAAGGGAGTAGTAGGAAATAAGCTCAAAGAAGTAAGACTACAATCCAAGTGTGATGAGAAACCATTACAAGCATTAAGACCAAAAATCATGTAAACAAACAAATGAACATAACAAAACAGAATCAGACTCACAGATACAGAGAACAAAGCACTGGTTACCAGTGGGGAGAGGGAAGGGAGAAGGAACAATATAGAGGTAGGGGATTAAGAGGTATGAACTATTATGTATAAAAGAAATAAGATACAAGGATATTTTGTACAGCACAGGGAATGTAGCCAATATTTTATAATAACTTTAAATGGAGTATAATCTATAAAAATATTGAGTCAGTGTATTGTACACTTGAAACTAATAGTGTAAATCAAATATAATTAAAAAATAATAAGGATAGAAAAGAATCAAAGTGATATGATCTGCTAAATATTTTTAAAAGATCCCTCTTGTTATTACCTAAAACATGTCTGTAGTGGAATATAAGGGGAAGCCCAGAGAACAGCTCTGAAGCTGATGCAGTAGTCAGATAATAGAACCTACCAATTTAGAAAAGCATGATCGAAGTTATGAGAATTCACAGTATGAGGTATATTTTGAAGGTAAAGTTTGTAGGATTTGCTGATAGGCTGATTTGCCATGTGAGAGAAGGCAGTAGACATGAGATGTCATAGAAAAAAATAGTTATCACCTACGTATTAGGCCTAAGCAATGGGTAAATGATGGAGATGTTAACTGAGATGGGTGAAGAGCATATTGATAAGTAAGGGAGAGCAGTCAAGAACTTGAAACAGTCTTTAAATATCTCACTGGACAAATGGAATAGGCAGTTGAATGACAAGTCTAGATTTCATGGGACATGGTGAAGCTGTGAGATCAACATATTTGAAAGCATAGGACTGGATGTGTTGTCCATGAATTTACAGAGGACAATTTCCCACTGTCTGAAAGGCTTAAGTTCTTGTCACACATCAAATTTGTTCAGCTTTGGATCATGCATAGATGAACAATTTGCATACAGATCCAAATGTATGTATACAAAGCAGAGAAATATTTGTTGATTGTTATATTAGCTCTCATACTTAATTTTGTTGCGTACAGGGTTGTCTTTCCCTCTAGTTTCTTATGGGTTTCCCAGGTGGCTCAGTGGTAATCTGCCTGCCAATGTGGGAGATGCAGAGATGCAGGTTTGATCCCTGAGTCTGGAAGATCCCCTGGAGTAGGAAATGGCAACCCACTCCAGTATTCTTGCCTGGAAAATTGCATGGATGGAGGAGCCTGGCAGGCTACAGTTCATGTGGTCTGCAAAATTGGACACAACTACACACACAAATGTAGCTTCTTATAGCGACTTTTTAAACAATTCATAATGTATTTATCAAATATTTATGTGTATACCTTATATGTCCAATGTATTATAAGTTCTATAGAGGCAAGATCTAAATGAGAATTCCTCATATTCATAGCATTTCACAGCTAGCAAGTGATTCTCACAAACATTACTTCATTAATCCTCACATCTCTAGGGGCTAATATTTCCACTTTACCATTTATTTTTGGTAATATTTTGCTACATAATAAGCCACCTCAAAATTTAGTTGCTTAAAACAATTACAACATGTATTTTTCTCACGAATCTGCAAGTTTGGGCAAAGTTTGACATGAATATCTGATCTCTTCCATATGATGTCATAGAAAGCAACTTAATGCTGAGAGCTGGAATCATGTAAGACATTCCTTCCTTTCTCATGTCTGATGCTTGGCACTGGCTGTTAATCGGGAGTTTTACTGGCCTTGTGCTTAAAACTCCTATACATGACCTTTCCAGGTGGCTGCCTGTCTTCCTCATAGCATGGTGGCTGAGTTCCAAGGGTGAGTATCACAAAAGAGAAAACAAGGCAGAAGCTTTATCACCTTTTATGACCTAACCTTGGAAGTCACCCGGCATACTTCAGCCATGTTAAATTTATCAAAGCAATCACCAAGGCCCGTCCAATGCGAAGGAAAGGGAGAGAGACTATACTCCTTGACTGGGTATTGCCAAGGTTCAGGTAGAGCATGTGGAATCAAAAATATTGCAAAAATGCAATCTGCCACACACATGAAAAGACAGGACTTCCCTGGTGGTCCAATGGTCAAGAATCTGCCTGCCAATGCAGGGGACACAGATTTGATCTGGGAATATTCCACGTGAGGTGGGGTAATTAATCCTGAGTGCCACAACTACTGAGCCTGCGTGCGGCAACAAAGACCCAGCATAGCCAAAAATAAAAAATAAATAAATATGTTTTTTTAAAAAAAGAAAAGGGTCAGTGTGGTTAAGAGGCAGATTTGGGCAAGAACACAGGCATATTTTGCAAAATGAATCAATTTGCAGAAGAAACTGATGATTGTTCTTTTTGATTTCCTTCTGAAATAAAAATGTATGACCAACAGTTATTTTGTGACTACACTCATGTCAAATTTATTTCTTCTTTGTATAGACCATTTTGAAGAAACCACTATTGTTTGCAACTTTAATTTTTGGAGTTTTAATTTGACCAGAAATTTTCACTGAGAAACTAGTATGCTTCCTGTATTGCCTGTTAGGATGGTCTTTTACTTGACAGTATGGACTTCTGAAAACATTTCTGCTACAACTAGAGCTCAGAAAAAGAGTTTACTCCTCCTCCTCTTCAATTATCTAATCAAGCATGGCTCTACATTTGATAATTTTTGGCAAATTCTGGGTCTCCAGACACAATTATAATTTTAGAACTGTTTGTGACATTAATTACTAAGCAGTCATTTCCAGTCCTTTAATAAATAAATGACATCCAGAAGTTTCTTTAGGCTACATAGAAAAATAGTGGCAAAGCTACAACTGGAAGCAGATGCTAAGACATAAATTTCAAAACAAAGGATTACATTGAGAGGCGATACCTCTAGAGGGAAACAGGGAAGTGATAGAGGCACAGGACAAAACCTGATATACTGCGTGTTAATGAATAGGTTTCTGCTATGGATAACTGGGTCTCAATCTCGTTAGGGATTTTAGGAGACTGGGAAGAATATTTGCCTCAGAGTTATTCCATCTTGGGTTTCCCTAGTGACTCAGTTGGTAAAGAATCTGCCAGCAATGCAGGAGACCCAGGTTCGATCCCTGGGTCTGGAAGATTCCCTGGAGAAGGGAATGGCAACCCACTCCAGTATTCCTACCTCGAGCATTCCATGGACAGAGGAGTCTGGTGGGCAAACTCCTCTGTTGTCCATGGGGTGGCAAACAGTCAGACACGACTGAATGGCTGACACCTTCCCTTTCACGTTATTTCATCTTGGGAAGGAAGGAAGTTGGAGAATCATCCACCTCCTCTCATTTGTCATTGCTGCAGACTGCTTTGAGGGCATTACCTTCCCAGTGTACATGGCCTGCTCTGAGGATGGGCCTAGCAGACTCCAAAGGCCAGAGAATGCCCTCAGGCACAAAGACCCATATGCTTGCTCTCAGAGGCTGTGGGCACAGACAGAAACTCTGTGCCAAGAGGATATATGTGGCATCAACAACCTCTGCTACACTTCTAATTAATTTGCATTGTTTCTTTGCTCTCTGTCATATGAGTATTTGCCTAATGTTCCAATAAAATGAACTGTCTCAAGACCATTCTAAACATGTCAGTCACGTATAGACTGTGTTGGCATTGTAATCCAGAAGGAAATGATCTTTCAGCAGGATCACACAGGGGTAGAGTCAAATTGGAATTGAGATGTCAGGGGATACAAGAGAATCACTTTTAGAGATAAGAGGGTGGACTTATTCTTTGGCCCATCATATACCGTTTTCAGTATATTTATGATGTGGAAGCTCATGGAAAACTTCAGTGCTTGTTCCATGTAGTATATGGGTGTGTGTCTGTTTTGCATGAACAAAAAGTGGTGTCTGCTTAGGGTAGAGAGGCTTTTAAAAGCTCATGTGAGCCCCCATCTTTGAGATGCAACTTGATGGTAACAAGCAGGATGAGGAAAATTAATCTTACTACCAGATTCAACCTAGGAAACTGATCTTGAGCAGCATGGGATATTGGAACTTTACAGATAGTGAATAGAAAAATCTTAACACCTAAGTTTTAGTGCTAATATCATTGTTGTTGTTTAGTCATTAAGTCACATCCAACTTTTTGCAACCTCATGGACTGTAGCCTGCCAGGCTCTTCTGTCCATGGGATTTCCCAGAGAATAATACTGGAGCAGGTTGGGTTGCCATTTCCTTCCCCAGGGGATCTTCCCCACCCAGGGATTAAGCCCACGTCTCCTGCATTGGCAGGCAGATTCTTTACCACTGAACCACCAGGGAAGCCCTCTAATATCATTAGATCTTCAGTATCAAGACAACATTCCTTCTTCTCCTAAAATACTCCTAGTCTTAGGACATGCCAGAAGAGAATGCTTAAATTTAGAGCATTCTAGTAGTCAAAATTTCAAAGAGATCCCTAAAAAAAGTCTTTGGAAAGAATGGGAAAGTGTGGTGATTCAAATTACCCTTGATTGTGTAGAAAACGTTTCTTAGAAAAATTTGCAGATTCTACGACAGGAATCTAAAAATATCAACTCAACTTCCAGTCTCCTAGGGAAAAAAAAATGCTTTCTCTGCATCCCTAAAATATATTTATTTCAAATTGAGTTTTCTGAAATATCTGTGTTAAGAGAAAACCAACTAATAGCTGTGTTGATTCATGAAAGTTCTCTCTAGCAATCAATGGATACTTCTATATAAAAGTGATGACACTGCATAAAATGGACATCTAAAATATGTTTCAGCATTATCTGTTAAAGGAAGCTATATGATGTGCTTATTTTTAATATAATAGGGATATGCCATCTTTGGGAGCTTCTAGGATGCCATGATCTATTCATATTAAGGTGTGGACTTTCAGTTAATCATACCATGCTATTCATTTCCTAGTTGGACAGTTCATAAAATAAATGCCTTTAGGTGGTAATCTGAAACCCTTTGACATGATATATTTGAATGTCTTTTATTTCTCTGGTGCAAATACTTTCTGATGTAGAGTAACTGAAAGGTTAGCAGGGTCCATGAAATTCTTTTATTTGGGATAATATTCTGAATAACAATCTGAAATTTCTATAGGTCTTTTAAACAGTCACCCAGAAGTAACTGGCTCATCTAAAGAGAAGTATTCTAACCTCTCTAACCTTAGTTTTTGAATAAGAAAATGCCAAGAAGTCTATCTTCTTTATTTGTTGAAATACATAAATAGTATGGATTAGGGAGAAGGGAGATTTGCAATGGTTTCCTTTTCATTGCTTGATGATCTACACCAGAGGGGTTCCACACAGACTTGAAAATAACTTTTGAAGATGTTTCTAATAGAATAAAATAATGAGCAACATTTCTAGCGCTCTACTCTCTCAGTCTTTCAAAGCTTAAGCATCTCAGAGGTTCACAAAATCTTGCTTCATTTTTAAAATGTCATAGTTTCCCTGTTGTACGTTCATATGTATGTTTTTCTACAGTTACTTGTACAAACAGTATATACACTGATATAGTTTTTTTTCAATGAGATACTATAAATAGTAAACTAAAATATGCTTGCTGTATTTAACACTATTCCGCAGATATATTTAAACATATTTGCATGCAATTTTAACCTATGATTATTTTAAAAATGGAATTTCACATGGAAATATACATAAAGAAAAATATAAATATGCATAAGTCATGTCCGACTCTTGCGACCCCATGGACTATAGCCTACCAGGCTCTTGTCCATGGGATTTTCCAGGAAAGACTACTGGAGTGGGTTGCCATGCCTTCTCCAGGGGATTTTCACAACTCAGGACTGGATCATGGGTTTCCTGTATTGCATGTGGTCTCCTGCATTGCAGGTGGATTCTTTACCAACTGAGTCACCAAGGAAGCCCTTATAATGCACAGCTTAACTAATTTTTACAAAATGAACAAGTATATCTATCACCCAGAACAAGAAACAGGCATTACAGGAATACCAGAAACTTCCCTGTTGCCTGATCCCAATGACTGCATCCCTCTAAAGATAGTGTTATCTTCTATCACCATAAATTGGTTTTACCTGCTTTTAATCCTTATATAAATAGACATATAGAGTATGTACCTTTAGTGTTTGTTTCCTTCGCTCAAATTATGCCTGTGGAATCCATGCATGTTATTGCATGGTGCAGTAGCCCATTAGTTTCACTGCTATAACATTCATTTTATGAATATAGCCATGTATTTTTATCAGTTTTACTGTTGACGGATATGAGGGTTGTTTCTAACTTCGGCTGTTATATAAAATGCTGCAGTTACTGTTCCTGTCGTTGATACAGTTATGGTTTTGTTGTTGTTGGGAATACTCCTAAAGGTGGGATTTACGTGTCATGCAGTATTCATAATTTTTGCTTTAGTGTATTTTGCAGTTTTTCAAAGAAGTTGTATTTTCAGTTCCATAACATGCATAAGAATTCCAATCACACCACATTTTCAGCAATATTTAGTGTTTTCAGTTTTGTTTTGATTTTGATTGTTGCCATTACAATGGGTGTGTAGTTGTTTTGCTTTGTGGTTTAAATTTTAATATCTTGGTGCCTTTACAATGTTTAACATCTTTCCATATTTTTATTGGTCCTTTGGATATCCTCTTTGGTAAAACAGCTATTCAAGATTTCATTCATTTTGTTAGGACTGGGTTTTGCTTTTTTTGATTTGTATGAGTATTCTATATATTCCAGGTACCTTTAGGTTTTTTACACACACACACACACATTTCCACTCTGTGATGTTCATTTTCAGTCTCTTACTGAGGCCCTCTGACAAACAGAAGTTCTCATTTTAATGAAGTGAATATGCCAATCTTTTTCCTTTAAACTTAGTGTTTTTATGTCCTATAAAAAAAATGTCCATCCCAAGTTCATGAAGCTATTCTCCTATGTTACCTTTTCCACTTTCATTGTTTTTCCTTTAACACTTTTCACATTTAGTCTAAAATCGAGTCTCTAATTGACTCCACACTATTTATTGAGAATTTTCATTCCCGATGAATTGCAGTGCCATCTTTGTCATAAATCGAGGGACCATATATGTGACTTTGTACTTTCAGTTCTATTCTATTGGAGTATTTGTCCTCACACCAAAGCACACAGTTTGAATTACAATAATTAACTCCATAATATCATTAATTTTCTGGGCTCCAAAATCACTGCAGATGGTGATTGCAGCCATGAAATTAAAAGACGCTTAACTCCTTGGAAAGAAAGTTATGACCAACCTAGACAGCATATTGAAAAGCAGAGACATCACTTTGTCAACAAAGGTCCATCTGGTCAAGGCTATGGTTTTTCCAGTGGTCATGTATGAATGCGAGAGTTGGACTATAAAGAAAGTTGAGCGCCCAAGAATTGATACTTTTGAACTGTGGTGTTGGAGAAGACTCTTGAGAGTTGCTTGGACTGCAAAGAGATCCAATCAGTCCATCCTAAAGGAGATCAGTCCTGGGTGTTCATTGGAAGGACTGATGTTGAAGCTGAAACTTCAATACTTTGGCCACCTGATGCATAGAGCTGACTCATTTGAAAAGACCCTAATGCTGGGAAAGATTGAGGGCAGGAGGAGAAGGGGACGACAGAGGATGAGATGGTTGGATGGCATCACCAACTCAATGGACATGGGTTTGGGTGGACTCTGGGAGTTGGTGATGGACAGGGAGGCCTGGCGTGCTGCAGTTCATAGGGTCACAAAGAGTCAGACACGACTGAGCGACTGAACTGAATCATTATTGTAAGATTTATTACTGAAAAGTCCTTCAATTTTGTTCTTTAGATTATCTTGGCTATTTTGCCCCTTTACATATCCACATGCATTTTAGAATGTACACACACACACACAGACACACTTGATGGGATTAATTGGGGTTTCACTGGCTGCAGATCAACTTTGGGGGAATTTACATCTTTACAACATCCATGCTACCAATCCATGAGCAGGATATAGTTCTCCGTTTATTTAGGTTTTCTTTAATTCCTCTCATTTATATAATTTGTATTTAGAGTTCTTGCAAATATGTTTATTGATAGAATTTTTTAATATCATTTAAAATAGTTTCTAGAAACACAATTAATTTTTGGACTTTAATGACATCCAAAAACCTTGTTCTATCCACTTAATTGTAATATTTTATCTGATGATTGGGTTTTTTATGTATATGTCTTCTGAAAACAATAAAAACTTCATTCTCCTTTCCAAACTTTGTAACTTTGTTTTCTTGTTACACTGACTAGTATATTAAAGTAGTGTTTGCTATTATTTATAGATACATTTGAGCAGTTTAAGGAAGATTCTTTCTATTCTTAGTTTGCTAGGAGGTTTTGTATTTTTAAAACTTTGTGAGTGTGAATTTACCCTTTGTGTTTTTAATGTGATGAATCAAGATACTTGGGTTTCGTGTGTTAAAATGAGCGGTCGCTTGTTCAAATAAAATGAAGTTAATTGTGATACATACATTGTTATTTTAATATAGTACTGGGTTTGTTTTATTTTGATAGGGATTTATGTAGGGTACAAATCATATCCTTTTTTTTTCAAAGTAGCTGCATAATAGTCCATTGATTGATATGATATAATTGCTTCAGTAGTTTCCCAAATGAAACACATTTAGGTGGTTTTCAGTGAATGTCTTCTTAGAAATAAGGCTTTAATAAAGAACCTTATGTATATCCTCATATACCGGTGATTCTATTTCTGTCAGATAGATTCATTAAGAGGCACTGTTGGGCAACAGATTATGTACATCTTAATAGCTATTTTTACATTATTTTCTTTAAATTTATCAATATTTTACCAATGTGGTATATGAATTGCTTTTTTTCCTTACCCTACTTCCAAAATTGACTGTTTTTCTATTCATTTGCTTTATCCTCTGTCCGAAGGGTGGGGAATACTATCTCCTTTTGCCTTTTCCTGACTATGAGAAGGTAGATAACATTTCATAGTTTCACTAGATATTTGCATATTTTTTGTGTGAATTTTCTGTTCAGGTTACATATTCATTTTTTTTCTAACTGGATTGTTTGCTTTTTAAAATCAATTTGTACAATTTTATTAAAGTAGAGATATTAAACCTCTGTTCAGATGTTTTAAATATTTTATCTCAGTTTATTGTCTTTATGCCTTATTATAAAGTCTTTGGCTTTATGGAAAATTTTATTTCTTATGTACTTAAAAGTGACAACTTTCTCCTTAAAGTCACCTCAGATCAGTGTTTGCTTTAAGAATGCCCCCATAACTTAAACTGTTACGGATTCCTCATTTCTTTGCTTTTATTTTGTATATTTGGATCTTCAGTCTATCCGGAGCTTATTTTTATATAGTTTAAATTACAGGAGTCTAACTTTATGGAAACACCATTATTCTATATTCCATTTTTAATGACTGAACTGAAATGTCATAGTGAATTTCCTTTGCCTGGATATGTTTCAGGATTCTATTCTGTTCCATCATTTTGTCTCTGTCTGTATCAATTCCTTACTGTTCTGATTAAAGTAGTATAATAATATAAAAAGTAGCATGCCACAATCTTTGTGATTAAAAGAAATTCTTAATGACTGTTATACTTTTTTTCTTTTCTGATATAGGAGCTGTGCTGTGTATTTCCCATCTGATGAACTTGTTAGAAAGAGAACAGATATGTCTGAAAAGAACAGGCATTTGGGAAACCTAAGGCGTCTGCCTGTACAGAGCAGTAAAGAGAGATTTTCAACAGGCATCTCAGGCTGACGCCAACTGAGAAATATCTAGTGGAGACTCCATCCTGAGCATTGCTCTATGTTGAATCTAAGGAAATTCTGGAGCTAAGCCTAACAACTATATTTTTGTCAATCTAAATCACCCACTGTCATGCAAAACACCAATTTGGCAATGGAATGCAGGAGAGCAAATATGTTTTTAATCTAAGGCATTATAATGGGAATGGAAGAAGGTTACAGGTAAAATTGTCTTGATGAAGGCAGCCAATTGGATGTTCATAAGTTCTTTCATCATGATGTTTTTCAGATTTGATTGCTCATTGGAATTACCTGCAAGACTTTTACACTCCTGATGGGCAGGTAAGAGTCTAGAACAATTAAGCATCATCTTAATGAAAATCAGGGGTGGAAACCAGGCCTTAGTGGTTTGTAAAAATCCCAGATGATTCTGCTGTCTAGCAATGGTAGAGAGCCAGTGCTTTAGAAGAAGCTAAGAATCTACTCTGGAAAAAAAACGCAGAAGAAAACAAGAAAAGAAAATCTTTAGCTGTTGCTAGGCCCCTTGCCAAGCTCTTCTTGTAAAGTTAATTTGTCTATGGTAGGTGATGGGCAGAATTTGGGGGTGAGTGAGCTTCTGCAGGAAGACGTGCAGGATGAATTATATGTGTGTTGGGGTGGGGTGGAGGGAGGAGTAAGGATACTAACCAAGTGAAAGTCACTTCTGAAATTTTTAGAAAATAAAGTCATATGAGCTGTTTATAGTCCAATCTAATTCTAGCTTCAGTGGTGGGAGGAAGGGATGGAGGAGGCAGTCGGAGTGAATATACACTGAAAGAAGGGTGGGTAGCTTTGGTGAAGTATCCTAAGAAATATGATTGTGCTCAGCCTATATTTCCTATTTCTGGTAGTGCCTCTGAGTCAGGATACCAGTGTAGGGTACACAACGTGTGAGTGACCCAGATAGCAAAAGCCAAAGACCCTTCTCCTCAGCGTACTCCTCTTATAAGTGGCGATACTAAATCATTCATGACCTCATGTGCTGCTTTTGGCAAGCGGCTCCCTAATTGCTCCTGTGTTTGCAGCGATTCTGCGCAGCCTGGAAAAGCGAGTCTCCAAGTTGCCTGTGGATTTATTGACCACCGGGTCCCTCCTCAGCTTTCACCTGCCAGGCGTCGCCCACTCTATCTGGGGGGGGGGGGGGGGGGTGGTGGTAGGAGCTGGGAACACCTGTTCCCTCCTCTCCAAGCATGGGCTGGGCCATCTGACGGCTTCCCCTTTCCACCAGGGCAGGTGTCGGTTCGGTGTTTCTGCCTTTCCCAGCGCACCCTCCCTCCCCGCCCGCGACGCATCCCTGTTTCGGTGGCTGAGGGCCTGGGGAGGGGAGCCAGCCGCCCTCACACACACCAGATCCCCAGCTCGCTACCTGCTTAGGAGAGCATCAGGCGGACTGCGCGGACCCACCTGCCTCCAAAGTTTGGGGCGTGGGGGAGCCGGGGCACGTGCGTCTGGCTATGGCTCAGTCTGGGGGCCCGGGGCAGCCCCGGGAACCCGCCGCCGGAGACGGATTCACCGACGTCATCAGGAGCCGCGCCGGTAGGACCTGGCTGCTTTTGCTTTTTTTTTGGGGGGGGGGGGTAGGGTTGGGGGGGTGTCGAGAGCGATCCGGCTCCTCTCCGTAGAGGCTGTGCCCTGGAAGTTAGTGCGGGGTTTGGGAAAGTTGTTGTGGCGCAGAGCTGAGGAGCGGCCGGGGACTGTCCCCGCGCCCCCGCGCGCGCAGGGCGGGCGGGGAACCACGCGGGGCGCGTCCGGGGAGGCGGGGGGGAAGGGGTGTCGTTCTCCGGGAGCGGCGGACACTCAAGTTTCTCTGTCGGGTCAAGTAGATCCTGGTGTAGTGGTGGGCGATTTTTAAAATTTTTTTTTGAAAGAAAGCCGCCGACGATCGGTTTTATGATAGGACGGAACTTGTTTTAAAAATATAAAGGGATGAGCAGGCCGATTTCAAAGACATACTGTCCTACGTTGTGTTTCAGAAGGGAGGGTTGGGGAGGTGTGAGATGGCATCCCTGGTCAGGGTGTGGCCAAGGGCAGAGTTAAGAAACCTGAGAAGTTTCATCTGTGCTGAAGGAAAATGTCAGAGGGGGTGACAGGAAGGCTTGCATGCCTGGAGCGTAACTAGAGGAGTTGAAAGCCAGTGAAGAAGCAGGAATGAAAAGACTAAGGTTTTTTGTGTGTTTTTTTTGTTTGTTTGTTTTGCTTTTTTTTTTTTTTTTTTGCGGCGTTACCACAGTGAACTTTCTCCCATGTGTAAATTTCATTTGTAAGGAATCTTCTAGCATTTGGTGGTCTGGCCTACATGTGCAAACACTTGTAAACCGGGATAGGTCATTAAAGCTGTAAATACAAGCAGCTGTTAAGCTTTACCAAAGGATGAAGTTTCAGCTGCTTGAATCCGCTCACTCCTTGGAAATGCACCAAATCGTGGACGGCAACGTAAGGGGACCCTTCCAGGTTTCTTGACATATATTTCTGGATGCTGAAGAGGATAAAGGTAGAAAGTCACTGTGCAAGTCTATTTCTGACATGAGGTTCAAGAAAATAACACAGTCGAAAACAAAAAATGAGTAAGAGACACAGGAATTTGGTAAAACCACACATCGGCAGAGTTCAGAAGATGGTAAAGCAGGATTTCTCTTCACTAGTAGTATAAATTGGTAATGATACCTATAAGTCAAGAAAGAATGGTCTCTGATACTGTCTCTGACAGTACCTGGGACAAATAGTTCTCAATTTAAAAATTACACTTAGCTTCTTCTGGTCTCATTAATAACCTAACATCCTTCTCTGATTTTAAAGGGAAGAATAGTAAACTGTTTTAGATGGAATGACCTTCTCATTCAACATGTAGGATGATAGAATGGCTTTAGGTAGTCACCCTAAAATAACAATTTGAAAAAAATACATTGGATACTTTCATACGTTGCTTTAAAATGACTATTGTTTATGCAGTTTATTAGACAGTAACTTGTAGCTATAACTATCTGAAATATGCAGAATGATATCTACTATAAATCTGTTAGAGTATTATTTTTGGAAAAGTGTGTTAAGAATTAATTCTGTGAAGAATTGTCAGTGCGTGAAAGAAGCAGAAAAAGATCTCCAAGTTAATTCTCAAAACTAGGTTTGTGTGAGCTTGTGTATATGGAGATGGACAGACTAAATCCATCTCTAAAGGAAATTAAGCCTTCTATAACTTTGGATTCCATATCAGATGCTACTTTGAGTCACTTTTTCTTAAATCCAGTTTACTTTTTTTTTTCTTTTACATTTGTGAAATTAAGCTTTTAGAACTAGGAGACCTTCAAAGTGGAGTGAGAGGTCCAACAGGTTGTCTAATTTTCATTGCCATCCTTTCTCTTTTTGATAGGTCCATCTCAGGGTTTAGAGACCATCCCATAAAGTAGAATTTGTGCTTTGAATATTTTGGTTTTTGTACCTTTATGAAACCAGTGGGGGTTTTTTTGTATTATTTTTTAGGTATTGATTTTTTTTAAATTCTGAAGCATAAGGGGAAGTTGCTATTAATAAATACTTTTTGTAGCCAATTGCTATGCACAGAAAAACACGTGGTGGGATTAACAGTGATGCCAAAGAAAAGCAAACTGAAGAACTTGTTACACTGGCAATACCTATGTCTCTCTGCTGTCTCCTCTTCTCCCCCAATTTATGTCATATATGTTTGTTTCTAGACCTAGTTAAATGGCAAGGGAAATTTTACAGTGCCCCAAAGGATGTAAAAATAAGCTTTACATAAGATGTTTATATTTTTAGTGGCACCATTGGAGATTGTTTCTCACACAGTTAATAAGTAGAACTTCTAAAAATTGAAGACACAAGATGATTATAATAAATATTTATAATACATAGTTGTAGTTCTTTGATTTTATACTTTGGTTTCATGATTTGAGAAGTCACAACAGTGTGGAACTTTCTCTCTTATTTTTTCCTATCACAACTGCATATTCTTAACTCATTTCTACCAAGAACTTTGATGAGGTTATGGTTTACATATATTACCTCGGTAATCATGAGAAATCCCATGCCTTGGGTGAAAACTGTTAACAGAATAAATGGCTAACCCAAACCAGGACTGCCTCTCTGTATAAAATGCAGGTATCCTAAAGGTAAAATCTCACCATTTGTAAGGATTTCAATACAATCTATTTACAGCTGTTGGTTTTTTTATTTGTTTGTTTGGATACTTAAATACAGGCACTTGATCTCCTATTGATTGGGTATGCTTTCCTGTAATTAGAAATAGCTCAGTGTAACATAAACAGCTCCATGCTGTTAATCTTTTTAAGCCAGATGTGAATTTAACTAACTCTGATTTCTTTTAGGATCTTTTTTGTGTATGTGTGGTTTGTTTCATTTGGCGTCTCCTGGCAGATCTTTAGATGCTTTACTGGCATAGAATAATACATGAATAATTGAGTAAAGTGTACCTATGGATTTGTGTCACAGAAGGTTTTGTGAATGCTGAAATAAATTCAGGCATTTTCTTGAGAATAAAATCAGAGCAGATTTTGTCTAAAAATATAAATATTATTTTTGGTTTGATCTTGGAGTCCACTATAACAAGATCTTTCTGGTGATAGTTTTACATTGATAGACTCCTATTTTATTCCAAATATGGAAGATTGTTACACCCAAATTTTGGTAATTTGTTTTTGCTTATTTATAGTGATTATAAAGAGCCTATTGTGAAGAATAGTACATAAAAGTTAGGCCAAATGACTATTTTAAAACACATGTGGCATATTTCTTTAGTATTTTAACAATCCTTATTAAAAACAAGAATGCAATGTAAGTGAACTTACTTTTTTTCAATTTGAGCTAATGCTCTTAAATTATACCCTATGCCACTGAAAATTAGGTATTCTTAGAACAAACCAAGAATCAAATTAGATGGAGATATTAAGGATTTTACAAGGGAGAAAGTAAGAAATCAGAAGACATTTTGAATAACCACTCTTTCAGAACTGCCAATTATTTCAATTGGAAATGTTTTCTTACAATGCCATTTAATATCTAAAGAATCACTTTGATAATGAAGCCTGTACTTATCCATTCCAAGAAAATTATATGCTCATGTCATATTGAAGGAGTGGGGTAATTCATTGTGCCTGTTTATACAAGAACCACTTTGGTGCTTAAAAAAAAAGAAAACAAAATCCTGAGTGCTAAGATTTTGCTTTCGTTTAATTTATAAGGATTCCTGTCCACAGAGACCTTGGTAAGGAAATTGTAGGGATTACTTTTCATAGATAACAGCTACTAAAGTATGTTGTACTATAGTGTAAGTTTTATTCTGTTTTAGGTAATTAAGTATGACAGCAACCCTGGTGCAGAAATAGATCGACCCAAAGATTACAAGACTGGAAAAATTTCCCTTTCTGGATTATTGATAGAGCCATGCAAATTTATGGGAGATAGAATATGTTTCCATGCAACTTTTTTTTAACATTATACCAATGTTTTCAAATGTGTCCTAAATTTTCTCTGCTGTGATAGTGAATTCAATTCTGTTCTTTCCTCCAAGGAGGAAAATTGGAAATTTTCATACTGAGTTAGTGAGTACATTTGGCTTGAGACTGAAAACAACTTCTAAGTTTCCACTTCAAGTTTTTCCTAAAGTTGATAGCTCCTTCCGATTTAATAAATCGAGCCAATTTATCTTGACATTCAGTAATTCTGAGCTGTTTCTCTCTGTAGAAATTGTTCTATATTATAACAAAATTGAAAATAACATTAATGAACTGTAGTAGTTTTGTGAACATGTAGTTAGCTAATGAGGAAATATCCAGTGATGTAGTGGAGGTGGTTTGCACTGGCTTATGAGATCAGATTGTGTGAATCCTTTCTTATCTGCACTTTGCGACATTGTTGCTGGTCTCTTAATTTCTACGAGAAATGAGCAAATGCTAGTAATCAGGACTTTCTCTTTTTTTCCTTTTGTGGGAGCTAGTTGTTAAGTATTCACGAGTACAACACTAGAAATATGAATGAGGAGAGAAATTTCAACTGGGAAAGAAGTCACTATGTTGAGATTGTGTATCAGTTATGCATTTTGTTGAACTGAACAGCCTCCCCAGCTAACTGTGGTCTTTACAAATTTTACAGAACAAGGTGTCTGGAGGTAGGCTGCTTCTGGTATTGGCTTGACATCTCTGTGATATCAGGGCTAGTGTGTCTGATTCTCTTGGCCTTTTCTTTCTGATTACAAGTTGACAGCTACTGTTCAGATACTACTTAAGGCTGGAAGAAAAGAAAGCCACCAGTTATATATCTTCTAGACTCACTCCATTGAACTGGTGCTTGTATCCATCCATAGCAAACACCGTGTTCCATGGTCATCCTTAGATGCAAATAATGCTAAGACTGTGAATATTGAGCCTTTATACCCTCTAGTGGATTTTGGTAAGGGAGGAGAAGGGTAAGGGAGTAACAGTGGTGTGAGGGTGTCCTGTCACAGGAACTGGCTTATTTCATTTACTTCTTACTGCTGTTCCTTTTGTCATTCTAGTGCAGAGAGGGAAATTTAAACCCTCAGGAGTTCCTGTTTATGCAGTCATAAATTTAAGTGAGGTTTGGGTTATGAGCTCTCTTGTCTTTATCTCTTAAAACAGGTGAAGCTGATCGTACAGAATGGACTTAGATTTGATAGCTATGAATCTGTCTCTAGTTTAGAGACATTAAGTCACCCTTTCATTTCTGTTATCCACTGAAACCTGACCTGTCTGATCCCAGGAAACTGGCATGCTATTTTGAGAATGGGCATAATTTCACTCTGACAGATGATAGCAACTGCAGGCAGCCCAAAGACAAGCATAGTATGTACATTGTGATGGTATAGGGCTATATTTTAGTCTAAGAAATCTGGCTGGAATGACTACTTTTGAACACCTTCTATACTTTTTCTGTCATTATAGTAACTGAAAACTGGTCCATTTGAAAAACAATGTTTACTGTAAAATGCCCCCATCTGCTGTGTCCTCCTCCACACTACCGTGCTCCCATTGCCCTTTCTTCTAACATCATTTGAGGTAGTACTGAAGATGAGCTATCAATTCTGAATTTGTAATATTGAGGGTTGGAGAGTTCTATTACCATCATGTGTCTGTACCTTGGAATTGTCTTTCACATGTCAAACCATCACAAAATAGGAGTGGAAAATGGGAAAGAAAACATTTTGTGGTTCGAATGTATATGTCAAATACATTTTACATAAATGTATTTGGCATATATATGTAAAATTGTGTAACGCAAATGCATTTAAAGAAGTTCTGACTCAAAAGCAAATTGTAACAGGGATTACATCCATGGTACAAGTTCGCCAAAGATTAAAGGGTAACTGAATTTTAATCAAGATGTGAAAAGATAGGTGGTAGGTTTCATCTGGTGGGGAAGCCCCTGAGTACCTATGGTTATATGTTCTAAGTTAAAGAATATTGGTCAGGCTCTTTAGAAAACTCATAAGCAGGAATTAACACTTATGCATGAGATTTAAAAGTTGGAGTAATTCTACTCCTGACAATAATTTTCTATATTGAGCAATGTAACTACTTGGGAAATTTTTTAAAAAATGAATGCCTAGTTGTTTGGGGTGTATGGGTCTCCGTCCTCAGTCTCCCCCTGAAGTTCTTATGAGCCCCCAACTTTGAGGAGCTCTGGCTTTTTTTTTTTTTTTCAACTTGATTTTGGTTTTTAATCATTGCAGGAGCCTTCTTAGATTGTTTGTAGTGACTATTGAAGTTAGTTTCCTGTTTTCCCCATTATGAAAGTAGAGAAAAGGTCAGTGGTGGTTCTCCATTTCCAAGCTTTCAGTGATTGACACTTATGAAAGTTGCATATATCCCTTCTCTAGATTCTCTGAAAATGCCACGCAATATCTGTTAAATCTATTGTGATAGAAATCAGAGGGGACTCATGAGTTAGATAAAAGTGGAGAATAACCTAAAAATCAGGAGTAGCTGCCTGAATTTACAAGTTAATAGCTGGTAAATAATTTTCAGTTGCATTCTTTCTAACATCGCCCACATTGTTTGGATTTTGGGGTGCGGCAGATAGAAAGGGGTTTGTTTGTTTGTTTGTTTTTTATGTAGCGGTCACAAACTAGCACACAGACAAGGAGATGTGTTCTGTTTGAGATGTAGTGTCAAAAATGGAAAAAGGATTCCTTAGAGCTTGCACTTCTTGAGAGCTCCAATGCTCCTTATTATATTGGAGCAATATGTAATGTTACTCCTTATTATATTTCTTAACTCATATTTCTTGCTCAAACCTAGGAGGCACTGTTTTGTTTCACCAGTTTCAGAGCTTAAAGCAAAATATGCACACTCAACCTTATTACTATGATGTAGAAGATTTGAGGAGAAGATAAAGCTCTATTATAAAGAGGACTTGATAAAAATTTAAGATTTTGATATATGTAGCAAGTTTTAATGCAGAGAATTTTTTTTTTGCATTGTACCTGTAGTTATCACTACATTAAAAAATAGGAGTAACTATTTTGCCTCTTTACCTATTTCTTTTTATTTTTTCTCCTTTTCTCAACCTTCTCATTTCCTTCTTAAACTTCATTGTCACTTCTCTTGGAACTGAAGTTAATGCTATCAATACTGGAGTACAATTAAATTGATACAAATAGACTTCTTTGGAATGGCTTTGTTCCTTTGCCACAATCTTGCAGCATTAGGTCTATGGGGAAATCTGTTCCAAGTTTCATTATGCCAACTTTGAATTCAATTTTCAGTTAAATCTTGTACAAATTTCTACTGCCTGCATGTTATTTTTACAACAGAACTGCTATGTTTAAAATTTTTGGCTCATTTAAAATTAGGTTTGTGAATTATAAAGGGCTATCTGATGTGGTTATTAGAAACATCCAGGACAGGCAACAATCACTGATTGTTGATCTGCTGATCCTGTTGCTCAAAAGACAACACTTTGAGAAACACTCTCTATTAGAAAAGTTAGGAAGGAATTAGTGAACCATCACTGGTTGGTAAAAAAAACAAACGAACCAAAAAAACCTGAAGGAGTAGGTAGTTCTTAGTTCCAGGAAGCAAAGGACAATACAACACTGTTCAGAGCTACTGAAGGTGGACTTACTCCTACTACCCTAAGTCCCAGTAATGAATATGAATGTGAGTGGTCCCTTAACCCTTTCTGGCTTAAAAATCCTTTCTGGCTCTATCTGTAGATTGACATAAGAAGGCCAAAGCAATTGCCATGACCAAGGACATAAATATTTAATAGACATGAGTACTTGTTAAAAAATTAATCATAAATTCTACATATTCTTTATGTCTTTTAAATTACTGTTAAATCTGATACAACTAATTTTATATGCTGTGTGTACATCGTTGATGTCACCAATACATGTGTGATATATAGATGGCCCAAGTTCTTGGTTAAGACGTTTGCCCACACCAAGTGCTCTCCCTTGCTCTTTTACTTTGCCAGGAATGCAGCAGAACCTCCCATCCATCCCCAAATTCCCCAGGCATACTCTTAACCACTAAACATAGATAGCTATAGAATGTGTCTTCCAGACGGTAACGATGACCCTATATGTGAGACAGCAAAATAGACACAGATGTAAAGAATTGACTTTTGGACTCTGTGGGAGAAGACGAGGGTGGGATGATTTGAGAGAATAGCATTGAAACATGTATATTATCACATGTGAAATAGATCTCCAGTCCAGGTTTGATGCATGAGACAGGGTGCTCAGGGCTGGTGCACTGGGATGACCCTGAGGGATGGGATGGGAGGGAGGTGGGGGGGGGTCAGGATGGGGAACACATGTACACCCATGGCTGATTCATGTCAATGTATGGCAAAAACCACTACAATATTGTCAAGTAATTAGCCTCCAATTAAAATAAATTAATTAATTTTAAAAAGAATGTCTTTCAATAAAATCCAAAATTCTTCCAAAGAAATATCACCAGCCAAAGGTATTTTAGTATTTTATTATGTATCACAATGTCAGTCTTTTCCCTTAAATTCTTTATTAAATTATCCTCTCCTTTCAAATTTTAACAGTTTACTGGCTTTTACTTGATGGAATTCTGTGTCCTATTAATACTATTTAGTGATCAAATGAGTTTGGGACACATAGGGTAAACAAAGTAAGTTTCTTAATGTCTGGTTTCTGAGAAATTTTATTGTGCCTAAGTGTATGATAAAACATGAAGAGAAGATTGGAGTTTTCTGAACATATTTTGTCATGGACTTTTTGAGAAGCATTTTGTGCATTGTTGCTTCATGGGGCTCAGTTTGGGAAATAGAAAGTGTAGATGTGAATGAATTAGAATATAGGAACCCATTGATTCGTTGGCTTATTCAGCTGACTTGTCTGATTTGAAATACCCTTTCCTTCCACACTGACTAGTGTTTTCTCTAAAGGCTCTGAGGTCTCAGTCCTTGAGTAGGGGGAAAAAAGTCTTCCAGTTATGAGGATTGTTCTAATTGTTTTTTAATAGCATATCATTTTTGTAATGATAATTGACAATGTTCTGTAAAAAATCAACAGAATATAAAATAAAAATCACAGAAATAACCCTCATCAAAACTATTAACATTTGTGACTTGCATGTGCATGTATGTACATATGTACACATATATATGCACTCATATGTTTTGCAGACACAATATATGATTAATATTATATAGTGGATTTTATGTAAATGCAGTAAGTTGTCTTTATAGATGACATATAATTAAGTGGAAGTACTGCTGCTGCTGCTAAGTCGCTTCAGTCGTGTCCGACTCTGTGTGACCCCACAGATGGCAGCCCACCAGGCTCCCCCATCCCTGGGATTCTCCGGCAAGAACACTGGAGTAGGTTGCCATTTCCTTCTCCAATGCATGAAAGTGAAAAGTGGAAGTGAAGTCGCTCAGTCAAGTCTGACTTGTAGTGACCCCATGGACTGCAGCCCACCAGGCTCCTCCGTCCATGGGATTTTCCAGGCAAGAGGACTGGAGTGGGTGCCTTTGCCTTCTCCGCAAGCGGTAGTACAGATTTGAGTATAAACATTGTGTTGCTAGTTTATAATTCTGTAATATTTACAATTATTTTGTATGTCAATATAATACAAACCTATTACCACATTATTACATTTTCTTTGACAACACTCATTCATCAGTTATGAGTGGCATATTAGAATCACAAAGGTGGGATTAAAAAAGAAAGGTGGGATATATGTATACCTATGGCTGATTCATGTTGAGGTCTGACAGAAAACAACAAAATTCTGTAAAGCAATTATCCTTCAGTTAAAAGATAAAAAAAAAGAGCTACACATATCCCCAGAGTCTTTGAAACTACCGTGCAATATATTGTGGGGAGAGTTGGAGGTGGGATCTCACATCCACTCATGAAAAGATGTTTTTCATAAAACATGTCTTAAAATTCAGTTTCTACCCTGAATTGGTTAATAATTATGTGAATCATTTAAATCTTGTTAAATGTTTCTATTTCTAAATGACAGATAGGAACTGAATTGATTCCTGGCCAGTCAGAGATCCATACAGAGGGAGATAATTAAATAGATCTAAAAGACTGTGCACAATGAAACTTAGTGAATAAGATCTAAAAGACTGTGCACAATGAAACTTAGTGAATAAGAATGAATATACAGCCCTGGCATGTGACTCAGGGAGACATCAAATGAAGTTAGAAAAGTCTAAACTCTGCAGAACTTTGAACAAAGGTGTTTAACTGGAACAAGCATTGACTGAAGCCATAGATGCAGTCGTGCGTGTTGAGAACTGATGGAGAGAAACGCTCTATGGAGACGTGGTCCTGTAGTTTGTCAAGTGATTTGTGCTGCATAGTATTTTGATTATTACACATATTTTAATAAGATAGCAATCTGAATTTGACAACTGACCTGTAAAAGTTAAATTAAAACCAATTATATAGCTAATTGATATCTTAATCTCAATAGAATGGATTTAGTAAAATTATTCTTTTGTGACATGAACAATTTATTTTAAAATTAAGAAGCAGACTTGGCAATACTTGCCTTGGCCTAAGTCATATATACCATAAAATACATTAAATTACCAGTTAACATATATTAATCACCTTAAAATCTCTAAATGCATTTTCTCTAAAACTTATGCATGGTGAATTACTGAGGTCATGTAACTAGTATAAGTTTGGAAACAGGCTGGTTTTGAATAACAAGTGGAAATCTTTTATGAAGAAAGTTTCCAAAATGAACCCCATGAGACAATATATTATTAATTATAGCTAGTCAAATGTGAGAAATGCTTACTTTTTCATTTCATAGAAATACATGTTTCATAATTGAATAGCTATTATATTCTCTAATATATTAAATCAATTGCAGTTTGGTTCAGAGTAATGGTCATATTACAGATATTTCTTAAAGATTTGCATTGAAATTCTGAATATGAAACTCAGTTTAGTTTACTCACTGAATTAAAACAACGGCTATATCTTTAAAAATACTGATGGACATTTGAACAAATCAGGTTAAAAAGCTATGGGAGAAGGCGAGGGTGGGATGATCTGAGAGAACAGCATCGAAACATGTATATTATCAAGGGTGAAACAGATCGCCAATCCAGGTTGGATGCATGAGACAAGTGCTCGGGGCTGGTGCACTGGGAAGACCCAGAGGGATGGGATGGGGAGGGAGGGGGGAGGGGGGATCAGGATGGGGAACACATGTAAACCCATGGCTGATTCATGTCAATGTATGGCAAAAACCACTACAATATTGTAAAGTAATTAACCTCCAACTAATAAAAATAAATAAAAAAAATAAAAGACTCACCTTTTTGAAAGCAAGGCAGGCGTCCTTCAGTATTTTTGAAAATGAGATTTCTGTTGTGTGGAGAAAGAAACTGTTGGCCATTTTAATTGTTTCACTTTAAATATTCTTTTTATCTCCTTAATAAAGTTTGTAATATATAACTATACTTAAGCACATATGTAAATTCCTATTTTATATATATATATATATATATATATATATATATATATATTTGTTTGACAGATTACTCAAGTCTTTTTCTACAAAGAGTACATATTTAAAGAACAGAAACTACTTTTCATATCTTTTAAGTTCTTTCAGGCAGTATGCTTTAAAGAAAGGTCAATTATCAAAAGTTTTGGTTACTCTATAGAGTGGAGCCAGAAAAGTATGAAAAAAAAGTATCATTTTTTATTATTCTCATCCTGTGGGAAAATGCTAACTATGAAGAGATTTAGGAAATACCATCTGTTTTGTGCAAAGTAAACTCTGTGGTCGATGCGGCAATGTTGCCCAGGTTGCCTTTCAGAGTATGGGCTTTACCCGACCTGACGGAAGTTCTGTTGCAGACTGCCTTCGGTCATGAGCTCTTGTGGAGGTTGCCTCAGCTGCAGAAGGACCTCGAATCAGGTCACTTTCTTACGCTGACCTCATTCAGAGACCGATGTATGAGGGAATATAAAGTCCCTTTCATTTCGTACAAAGTTCATACGTTCAGTAGGAGGAATTCTAGCTACAGAATTTCCTTTAGGGTTGGCAGGAGTTGCTCTCTGGCTTGGTAGTGTAGTCGATCTCTCTCTACTCTTGATTCTTTACTCTTTCACTCTATAGGTGTTTAATCCATTTATAATGGGCACACCGTCATAAACACCTGGAATGCTCTTTCAGACTTGGATTCCCAGTGAACCCAAACTGCAATAATAATAAAATTAGCCATGTATTCCAAAATTAATTCATTTTAGGCCTGAGACAAAGCATACTTTGTCTGTTTGTATGTTTTGCTATCTAATGTGTCGTTACTATAACACCGATAAAATGGTAAACTTGGATGGTTTAATACTATACTGCACACAATTATTACCATTTATTGTCCTCATTGACCTAGGATTGACCCTTGCCTTCAAAAAGTATTTTTTTTTTAATGAAATGTTTCCCAGATTGGGAGATTTCTTGTCATCAAGAGGCCCTGTATACAAGGTCACATCGTTCTGTATAGGGGCTTATTAAACTTCCTCCTTTTCAACTCTTTCCCATCCTACCTCTCAAAGCATTTATTTGTTTTCTTATGCACCACTATCTTTAATTTTTTTAAATAGTAGAAGATCTGCATTTTAATTAGATATAATCTACTTTTAAAGTCAGTTGAAAATTTTTCTCAGATGAAACATCTGTAATATCCAAAGGTGTCTGGCCTAGGGCAGAAAAAGTGAGACTGCACATCTGTATTATTGCCATCATCAGAAAATGAAGTCCTATTAAAAACATGTTCATAATGTGCTCTACTCTCTAGGAAGCAAAAGTTTATACCCTGGAAAACTGCTAGCATTTCTTATAGGCAATAAAAGTTTCATGACAGCCTAGACCTGCGATATTAAGCATATGCTCAGACATCTTAAAAATGTTATTACTGATTAATCTATAGTTATAAATAACTTTCATTGGCCCTGCTCGCCTAAATAAATATGGTAATTTACGGTTTGTGTTGTTTCATACAAATATAGCCCTCTGCCTTTTATCTAAAAGTGAAGTTACTCTTGTATGCCATGTAGTTTCACAGTAATAAATATTTAGACAGGCTGAAGGAAGTTCCCAGAAGTAGAAATATCTGTAAGAAATAGCCTCATCTTTAAATGTTAATCCTTATTGCTAAATATAGTATGATGTAAAATATTAGCATATTTCTTAAATCATATTATAGGAAGTGACATTAAAAAGTAACATAATCCAACTCTTTAACAAATGAATTTTTTTTCATTATTTGGACATAAATTGTCAAAGTTAAAAGAAAATAATACTGCTGGAAAATGAATTAGATATGAGAAACAATAAACAACCATAACTAGAACAAGAAAAAGAATCAAAATATAAAGAATTGCCATGTTTTGCTTCATTAAAAATATTTAAGATAAATTATAATTGATTACACATAACTTTTTAAGATTTATTGACCATGCAAGGTACAAAAGTATAGATGCAAAAAGGTATTCTGAAGTTGTTTTTCATAATGATAAATTAGAAAACAGGTGAATGAATGTCATATTTCATTTTTTGTTGTCCACACAATTAAATATAATGCAATCATAAGAGCAATTGATATATCTTCTAAATTCATTGGCAGAGTTAGTGATTGATCAACATGTCTAATAGTTCTCTGTGTGTAGAGTGTAACATCAAGTATGGATGTGGAAGGAAGAGAGTGGATGGAAATGTGAATAGTCTGTAGGTACTGAGGATATAAGTGTTGCATTAATATTTTCTCATCTAGTCTATGTATAGTTTCAGTGTTCAAACAAATACAGATTATTTTTCTACTATTTTTTTTTAATTTTTTATTAGTTGGAGGCTAATTACTTCACATCATTTCAGTGGGTTTTGTCACACATTGATATGAATCAGCCATGGATTTACATGTATTCCCAATCCCGATCCCTCCTCCCACCTCCCTCTCCACCCGATTCCTCTGGGTCTTCCCAGTGCACCAGGCCTGAGCACTTGTCTCATGCATCCAACCTGGGCTGGTGATCTGTTTCACCATAGATAATATACATGCTGTTCTTTCGAAACATCCCACCCTCACCCTCTCCCACAGAGTTCAAAAGTCTGTTCTGTATTTCTGTGTCTCTTTTTCTGTTTTGCATATAGGGTTATCATTACCATCTTTCTAAATTCCATATATATGTGTTAGTATGCTGTAATGTTCTTTATCTTTCTGGCTTACTTCACTCTGTATAATGGGCTCCAGTTTCATCCATCTCATTAGAACTGATTCAAATGAGTTCTTTTTAATGGCTGAGTAATATTCCATGGTGTATATGTACCACAGCTTCCTTATCCATTCATCTGCTGATGGGCATCTTGGTTGCTTCCATGTCCTGGCTATTATAAACAGTGCTGCGATGAACATTGGGGTGCATGTGTCCCTTTCAGATCTGGTTTCCTCAGTGTGTATGCCCAGAAGTGGGATTGCTGGGTCATATGGCAGTTCTATTTCCAATTTTTTAAGAAATCTCCACACTGTTTTCCATAGTGGCTGTACTAGTTTGCATTCCCACCAACAGTGTAAGAGAGTTCCCTTTTCTCCACACCCTCTCCAGCATTTATTGCTTGTAGACTTTTGGATAGCAGCCATTCTGACTGGCGTGTAATGGTACCTCATTGTGGTTTTTTTTTTTTATTTTTATTTTTATTATTATTATTATTTTTTTTTCCAGTGGGTTTTGTCATACATTGATATGAATCAGCCATGGATTTACATGTATTCCCAATCCCGATGCCCCCTTCCACCTCCCTCTCCTTCATATGTAACCTCCTTTCTTCTAAAGTCATGTGTTTTGTAATGGAGGTAAAGTCACCTTTAGGGCTGGCCTTAAATTCGAATGAGGTAAAGACAGTACCCATACATTCTCCAGCAGGTCACAAAGGTTTCTCAGTTTTGTTTCCGTGTAGTAATTTTTTCCCAGTGTTTCTTCAGAAATTTGTGTTTTTCAGTATCAAATTATGAGAAAACAACAGTCAGGAGATTTAGAACACATGGAAAATGTGTTACAATCCACCTAAGGGAATTAAAGCTGGAAAATGGATATTAAAAATGTTACAGAGGTGAAAGATGTGTAACCAAGTGGAAATCAAACCAGAAGAGGGAATACATACTCTCTGAGACAGAAGATGTGGTTGACATTTCCAGTAACCAATCCCTGATGGAAGATGGTAGAGATCTAAATGCTGTAAGGGTGTGTGTGTATGTATCTGCCTGCTGCTAGCAAAACATTCTTATAAATAAAATATCAATAGTTTATATGGATAGTATACTTAGTAGAAATGCTATTAGTTATCTTCCAAGAAATAATGTGTTTGAGAACAAATAAGTTTTCAAATTGATGATTTTAACACATGATTCTGTGCACTGATGAAGTTAACCTCGCCAGGAAGTCTGAATATTAGATCTTAAAGTACTACTCAATACTGTTCACTGGCATTTTCCAATAGTTTAATATTCACTATTGAATGTATTTCTTTGTAAAGTTAATAGTTTTATTGATCATGCATTATAGAGGAATCAGATATCAAATTGCCAACACCCATTGAATCATAGAAAAAGCAAGAGCATTCCAGAAAAATCATCTGCTTCATTGACTAAGCTAAAGCCTTTGACTGTGTGGATCACAACAAATTGTGAAAAATTCTTAAAGAGATGGGAATACCAGACCACCTGTCTGCCTCCTGAGAAACCTGTATGCAGGTCAAGAAGCAGCAGAGCTGGACATGGAACAACAGACTTGATCCAAATTGGGAAAGGAGTACAACAAGGCTATATACTGTCACTCTGCTTCTCTAACTTATATGCAGAGTACATCATGAGAAACGATGGGCTGGATGAAGCACAACCTGGAATCAAGATTGCCAGGAGAAATATCAACAGCTTCAGATATGTAGATGATACCACTCTTACGGCAGAAAGCGAAGAGGAACTAAAGAGCCTCTTGATGAAGGTGAAAGAAGAGAGTGAAAAAGTTGGCTTAAAACCCAGCATTCAAAAATGTAAGATCATGGCATTTGGTCCCATCACTTCATGGCAAATAGATGGGAAAACAATGGAAACAGTGGCAGAATTTATTTTCTTGGGCTCCAAAATCACTGCAGATGGTCACTGCAGCCATGAAAGTGAAAGACACTTGCTCCCTGGAAAAAAGTGTTGACCAATCTAGACAGCATATTAAAAAGCAGAGACATTACTTTCCTGAAAAAGGTCCATCTAGTGAAAGCTATGGTTTTTTCCAGTAGTCATATCTGGATGTGAGTGTTGGACTCTAAGGAAAGCTGAGCGCCAAAGAACTGATGCTTTTGAACTGTGGTGTTGGAGAAGACTCTTGAGAGTCCCTTGGACTGCAAGGAGATCAAACCAGTCAATCTTAAAGGAAATCAGTCCTGAATATTAATTGGAAGAACTAATGCTGAAGCTGAAGTTCCAATACTTTGCCCACCTGATGTGAAGAACTGACTCATTAGAAAATACCCTGTTGCTGGGAAAGATTGAAGGCAAGAGGAGAAGGGGACAACAGAGAAGATGGTTGGATGGCAACACCGACCCAATGGACATGAGTTTGAGCAAACTCTGGGCGATGGTGTAGGACAGGGAGGCCTGGCATGCTGTAGTCCATGGGGTCATAAAGAGTCAGACACAACTGAGCAACTGAACAACAGCAGCATATATCCCTACTGAGTAAAGAGAAAACAAAGCAATAGAAATAACTTTTAGGAATAATTTAGGATTTTATGAACATTCCAAGGAACTCTTGAGTTCTTGTTCTCAGATCCCAAAGATTAAAATATTTTGGAAATTTTTAAACTCTAAGCTAACTCTCAGCAGAAATGATTTGGTGGATAGAGAGGAAGGTGGTAATTGCCAGACCCTGTGATGTCTTTTCACACATACACCCCGTAGGCTATAACTCCTCCATTTAGTTAATACTGTTTAGTCTTTGGTATGTAAAATTGTTACATCAACTACAAAATCATTAATTTTAAAAGATTGAGCTTGATGCACAAGTTCTGATATTCAGTTTTCTCAGGTTTTTAAACTTCTGGTGTTAGATATCTTTTTGGAGTTTGCTGTATTAGGGTAGAGTAGTGATTGTCTATAAGGTGTTTTGATTCAATAACCTCTATGTCCTGTACACTAATGCCTGCTGTTAGGTTTTATTAACATAACATAAGAGGTTAAAATTAGTACTACAGGTTTAGGTTGAGTGCTGGAGAGAGCAGATAATGAGTTGCAATTTTTAGGAGCAAAAAAGATGTTTCCACAATTACCTAAAATTGTTCAATAAAGCTGGCAAAAGGCTAGCCTTTGGACTTTGTGACTCTCTAGCAGTGAAATGGAAAAATTTCTAACTCAAAGTGTAGGCTTAGCCTTAAAAATAGTTGGAAAATAAAGTTTGCATGTCTACCATCTTTGGTTTCCTTGTAAGATGCAGAAACTTTGTATGAGAAATGTGTTTTGACAGTTTACAAAGGATGTCAAAACAGCATATGCATAGCTGCAAAATGTCAACTCCTAGTTCTGTTCTATTTCAGTCTGTGGCCCATGTTGTCGAGAGAAAGGCAATGTAATTAATTACAAGGTGAAATTTAAGGTTTATTATGTGAACAAAATTGTCTCATCACCACCTTAAAATACCCTGAAGCTTTTCCCTTTCTTCCTTCTTTCTCGCTGGCATATGTTTTAGGTTTTAATGTTGTGTATGTGTTTTGGGAATCCACACAGTGTTGCAGTTAACTTGGACTCACTTTCCCTCATTCATTTAATTTCATCCTTTCACAAGAAGTAAAAACCTTCAATTGATTGCATCTCTTATCCTGCTGCTAGTATATTTTCAGTTAGGGTTCTCAGTATATTTATGGTGATCACAATTACTGTATCTGCCTGTTAACAAAAATGGGGTGATTTTAAGGTACACCATATAGATGGCTGCTAACTTTGAACATGAATCTACTTCTCTTTAAGAAATGAATTGCATTAAACATTCATTTAAATATTCATGTTCATAGCAACCTTAAATAGCTAAACCGTGGCAGCAACCCAATTGGCCACTGAATGAATGGATAAGCAAAATTTAGTAAATGCATATAATAGAATATTATTCAGCCTTAAAGAGGAAATTCTGACTCATGCTATAGTGTAGATGATCCTTGAGGACATCTTCCAAAGTGAGATAAGCCCGTCACAAAAATATAAGTACTATATTGTTCCAATTGTATGATGTACCTAGAGTGATCAAATCATGGACACAGGAAGTAGAATGGTGAATTTCCAGGGACTGAGGGGAAGGAGGGGATGGAGAGTTACTTAATGGGTATAGGGTTTCACTTGTGCAAGATGAAAAGAGTTATGGACATGGATGGTGATGATGATTTTGCAGTATGAGTGTACTTAATACAGCTGAATTGTACACTTTAAAATGTTGCTAGTAAATTTAATATGTATTTTAATGCAATAATCAAAGAATTGTGAATATAACACAGTAAAACATTATTTTTTCACCTCTCAAACTTTGGCTTTTAAGTACAAAAATGATTGGACTCAAGATGGTTTTTCAAGTAACTGTTTTCTCTTGCTAACTGTCAGTACTAAAAGTTGGAAAAACCTGTAATTATTAATCTGGTGATGAAGCAACTTAAAAGTTTTTTGTAGCACCATGAAGATTCAGTTGAATGCTTTTAGAATAAGAAATATCTATTCTATATGTCAGACCAAGTGTGCACTTCTCATTTTTGTGATAATGTGAATGTTTGGGAAATCACAGTAGTACTTGTCTCCTCTGAATTGGAGCCGTGTTGTGGGGTAGCTTCATCTGATTTGTTAAACTCAGATTTACCCTTCGAGGCAGCACAGCAGCTTTTGCAGGTACAGAAATGGTCTTTGTATTTAAATGTGCTGCCTGGAACACACTTCCATCTGTTTTCTGTAGTTTACACAAAGCATTAGTTCATTTCCAGGGGTTCAAAAATTCGAATTCTAAAGGTTAAATTCACACACACAGAAGCCCAGTGGGATTAGAATTCCTGTTTTAGAAAACGTGTGTCCTTTTGCTCTGTGAACGTGACTTGCTATCTCTGCATTATCTGGCTGCAGAGCCATTACACTGGCACTTCTTTTCTCTATAAACTTGTTCCTGTCTTCGTCCTGATGTGATCGCACAGAAAGATGAGCGAGTCCCAGGACTAAGAATGAAGACATCTGGAGTTTATGATAAGGGAACCACTTGAACCTAGGAGTTCTGTGTAGTTTTTTTTTTTTTTTTTAAACCAAGGTCCCTTTATACTTTCTAGACTTGCTGAAATCTTCACTATTAAAAAATGACTTGTTATTTGGGAAACTGTCTCTGAGCCTGCTTTATAGCTACAGATAGGGTAATTACACTTCCCAAATGTTCAGGGATAAATTGAATTTTAAATGTTCATTCCTACTGTCAGACCATGCATCTAGATGTGGGGTTTGGAAAATAGGTTTTCTGCAGCTGAATAGTTCTATTTAAACTTTATTTTGATAAATTCACAGCTTTCATGTATCTGAAATCCTGCCACTTGTGTTTCCGTACAACTAAATATCAGTATAAATAAGAGTTTCATTTAAATGTTTGTATGCTTGTTACTTTAAAGAGAAAACTTCAGAGGAGGAGCTTTCTATCTTTCTATGTCCTCTTTGGAGGAAGTTTCCTGAGATGTCTTGGTCAGAGAATAGTGGCTTAAGTACTCAATAAATGCAGTTTCTATAGACAATTATTTTGATGGCACCTCAGCTAAGTCTAAGTAAATATTTCTCAGCAGAGTAAAGCTCCATGAGCAAATGGTGGCTCATTGCTTCTCACATTGATCATGTTGATATCATGGTCATGTATATGCTGGGAAAAAAGCAAATAGTTTTGAATCTCTTGAGAAGAAAGGCAAATGGAATTTCCTTAAACTTATAAAAGCAAAATTAAACATATGAACTCATAAGAATAGAGAAATGAGAATTTTATACTCAGTTATTTGGAGAAAATGTGTCCATATCTATGTTACCAAGTCTAAACTCACTCTGTTTGCCTCAGGACAGGCCAATGAATCTGAGACGAAGTGTTGAAGCAAGTAATACAACTTTTTTTGGAAAGCCAACAGACTGAGAAGATGGTGGACTAAGGTCTCAAAATAACCATCTTATCTGGGTCTGGATGCCAGGTTCTTTTATAGAACAGAGTTTGGGGTAGGTGAGGAAATTAACTAAAAATGCCATTAATCTTGCAAGTATCTTTTAGAATGGCCGGCCTTGGAAGGGGATGTGTTAATTTCTTCCTTCCTGTAGCCATCTACAGGTCGACAGGGTCCTAAACAAAAGCATTTTGGTTTAACATTCAGGCAAAAGGGCAAGATTTGCCAAGGAAGGCCATTATGTATAAACCGTATCCTTTTAGTGAACAAAAGCAATGGGAAACAAAGGCTAAAAGTAAAGAAATAGATCCAGCATGGAGTCAGTTCTTTCCTGTAACATCTAGACTTCAAAAAATAGTCAAGAAAAATGTAAAACAGTTAAAATAGCCCAGATTTTCTCACTAGAGAAAATAGTTGGTATAATTTATATGCATTTGATATCAATTTTGTCACCAAGTAAGAAGTGAAGGAAAAGGATTGAGGTAAAAATACTGCCTTGGTCATAGGCCATTAAGAGTTATTTTGTTTTAGGGAGGATTGACTACAAAATTCTGAATTATATTGTAGCAGTTCTATGGAATCATAAAGTTGGAAATGTTAAATTTATCTTAATCTTCAGATAGTATTTTAGGAGGACTACTTTTTTTAAAAAAGTTGATGCTTGTTCTTTTATTTTGTAAGGTAGCATAGAAGTTAGACAGTGGCCATAACTTTAAAAAGGAAAAGAAAGGGATTGGATTTATGATTTTCTCTCTATGGTTGTAACTTTTATTCCCAGTGTCCTGAAATGTCATGATTTTCTCTCTTGGATGGCACTTTCTATTCACATACTGGACCCTTTAAGCCCCTTTCATTTTACAAACTTAAGCTCTTGGTAAACTTGAGGCAATTTCTTATATTAATTCTTAGTATATTCCCTGCCCTGTGTTTTCCCCTGTCATTCTGAAATTGCATTATTGGGTATTTATGCCTGCATATAGTTAGTAAAATTTTTTCTCTACTCTTTTCCATGTCTTTTTATGAGCAGCATCCTCATAATAACCTCTAAATATTTATATTGACTTTGTTTTTATTTTGCTATCATATATATCATATTCAAAAAGTATTTTAGATTTCTCAACATTGTTTTTTATGGTCTCAAGTTCTTTTTCTGTTATGCAACATCTTCTATCTCTCTACTTGTATTACAAGTTTAAAGCATTCTTCAGGTTTTACATTGTCTTCTTTACTACAAGTGTGTCTTTTACTGTTTTTTTTTTTTTAAGATTTGATTATTCTTTCATATTGGGGTTCTCAAACACCTGGTTTTCTTTGGCTGCCAATTTAGGCTTAAGACACAGAGACTAAAATGTTAGTTCGCATCTTACACATGGGCAGGTTTTGTCAGCAGGTGTGCTTTACTGTAGAGTGGTTGAGCGTAGACCTAGTTGTTTCTTTAGGAGGTCTCTGAATGTTTGTATGTTAAGGTCTTTTCTGTTGTGACATCTGTTTGCCCAGAAGGAAATCTTCTAGTTTTCTGCTTGAGGGTTAGCTGTGGTGGATATAAATCTGGTTGAGAGTTCCTGCCAACAAGCAAGAAAGGAGACTGGTGGTTTCAACGATTTGGAGGGGTGCGGGGGGGTGGGGAGGCAGGGAGTAGCAGTTTGCCATGTGACCTCAATTCTCTTAGAGACCAAGGAAGAGTTGCTGATTTTTGTTTGTTTAGCCTTTTTCCTTGTTTGTATAGTATGGCGTCTTCCAAGCTTCCTGCACACTGGATGGGAAACCAGAAGTTGGTTAAATTTTTAAGTACTACTTTTCTCTCTCATTTTATTTATGTCATTGAGGTGTCATTGGTTTATAACATAAGTTGCCTGTGTACAGTATTAGGTTTTAGTGGGTTGTATTAGGTTACATGGCCAATGTTCACTTTCCTGTGTTAGTATATAGAAATATAACTTGAACATTTGACCAGAAGGTATCAGGGTGACACCTCCCAAAACAAGGGAAACATCTATACAAAATTAGATTTTAGATATCTGTATTTAATCATGAAAATAAGTCACAAATATCAGGACGCTCTTAACCTTCCTTAAAAAAAAAAGAGTTGTAAGTGAATTATGCATCACTATTTTCCTACTGCAGATTTTCCTACTGCAGAATCAGTGACTATATATTTTTCATTACCAGTGAGATTTACACTACCTTTTTATGTTTTTAAGCTGTTAATTACTGTTCTTTTACTTCCACTCAAAGCTCTCCCTTCAGAATTTCCTGTAACTCAGGTTTGGTGGTAATGAACTCCCTCAGCATTTGTTTTGCTTCTTCATTGCTGAAGAACATCATCACTGAGTATACAATTCTTTGTTGACAGTTGTTTTCTTTCAGTATTTTAAATATGTCATCTCATTGTCTCCTGGCCTGCAAAGTTTCTGTTCAGAAATCCACTGATAGATTTATGTGTATTCCCTTGTATGTAACATCTCTCTCTCCTCTTGCTATTCTTAGGATTCTTTGAATTTGAACATTTAGTATGTCTTGATATAGCCTGATTCAGGTTCCATATATTTGGGATCTTTTGAACCACATTGATTTGGATGTTCATTTCTTTCCCCTGGTTTAGGGAATTTTCAGCCATTGTTGCTTTAATATACTTTGATTCCTTTCTGTTTGCCTTCTGAAATGTCCAAAATTTGAATATGATTCCTTTTCATTGTGTGTCAAATTTCCCATAGGCTTTCTTCACTTTATTTACTCCTCTGACTAGGTAATTTCTAATGTTCTATTCTCCAGGTCACTGATTCTTTCTTCTATGTGGTTGAGTCTGCTTTTGAAATTCTCTATTGAATTCTTCAGTTTATTTATTGTAATTTTCAATTCTATTAATAGTATTTCTGGTTGTTTTGTGTTGTTGCCTTTGTTTTGTTTTTGATGGTTGCTATTTTCTTTCATTTAGTTGCCTGTATTTTGTCCTAGTTCACTGAACTGCATTAACAGGATTATTTTGAGGTTTTGTCTGAGAGTTCATAGTTCTCCATTTCTTTAGGTTCAATTACTGGCACTTCATTACTTCCATTTGGTATCATATTTACCTTATTTTTCACAATCTCTTGATTCCTTATGTTGGTATTTGTGCATCTGAATAATCAGGCTCCTCTTCCAGACTTTGCCGGTTTGTTTTATCTGAGATAGATCTTCACCAGTCAGCTCAGTCAACTCAGTTCTGAGGGTGTCTGCTGCTAATGTTCTTGGGCAGGTGGGGCCTGTTAGTATGTTCTATTTTGAGGCAAGGAAAAGTGTTCAAGCCCTGAGAATGGGGATGGGGGTGTGTGTCACTGGCTGAAAATACTTGTATAGGACTGCTTGCTCAGTCCCTGTCCAACTGAGGCTGTAGGATGACCTCCATGGTTGCTTGGATTCTCTGGTAAGGCTTTACTAGATGGTTTGGACAGGATAGTATATTCAATAGTTGATGGGACTCTGAATCAGCTTCCTTCTCCAGGCAGGGCAGCAGTGCCTGTGCAGCTTGTTGTTTGGGGACCTGAATAGGGCCAGAGTGAACTGAATTCACTGTTTAAGTGAGGCCATCAGTTTTGTTCCACAAATGGGGGAAACCATAGGTTGTGCTTTCTTTTCAATCACTACTGTATATAGGACTGTTGTATGGGCTATGCAGCTTCCCATATACTCTGGGTAAGTGAGCTGAAGGAAATATTCGGTGTTTAGTGGGACTACAAATCAGATTTCCTGCCCAGGTACAGTGAGACAAGCAGCTGTAAAGCCAGCAAAGCTCTTTGTTGTCTTAACTCAAGCTGAACAGCACCCCAAGTTCCCTGGGTAAACAGGACCACTGGATTTGTTCTATAAACTGTAAACTCTGCTTACTTACTTCTTGGCTCAAGTGCTGCTGGACTGCACATCTTCCGGGACTTCTCTCCAGCCCTTCTGGTTAGATGGGGCTGGAAGACACTATCTTCTAGCACAGTGGGTGGAGCTGTGTCTCAGCTCCCTTGCCCCTGCATGGTTGAGGAGTGGCAACTCCAGGCTACTCTATTTCCCAGACAAGGATCTCCAGTTAGGAAGGGCTGGGAGGTCCTCTCAGACTTGATGTTGATTTAATCCCCCTGTCTGTGAGCAGCACTCAAGTGCTCCATGCCTGGTGGTGACTTTTCTGTGGGGGTGACCAGCTCTGCCTGCCTGTCTGCCTCTTGGTTCAAGTGCTACTGGGCCACACTGCTTCTAGGAGTTCTTGCCAGTCTTCTGGTCAGATGAAATGAGAAGGCACTTTCCACAACACGTGGGGCTATGATTCAGATCTTTCTGTGGGAAAATCAGACCCTAAGTCTGGCAGACCTCCTTATTTGAAGATCTTAATTAGGTCAGTCTGCACCCTGTGAAAACCCTGGTCAGAGTATGCCACTGACTTGATTCTGCAGATGAACAAAGCCATTGGTTGGGTTTACTGCCTGGGAATTACACATAGGAACTTGAAATGCCTGTGCTGCTTGTTGCAAGCCCCTCCCCTCTTTTCCATCACAGATTCCCAGTGCTCGAGTCCTGCCGATTCCCCTGGACTTCTCAAGGTACAAGATCATAGTTGAGCTCTTCTGCAAAGTGACCCACAATGCTGGGGGAAGCCGATCGTCTCCCCTGGGTTTCCCTTTCCCACTTGAGGAACCAGAGGCTCAGGGGAGACCTCTCCATGTGGTGCTGCACAATGCAGTAACTGCCTCACTTACCACCTAATGCAGTCTGTTTGGGTGTCTGAGATACAGCCTCACCTCTCCCACCCCACTCTCAGCTCTTGTGAGGGGAACCAAAATCAGGAACCACTTATATTGCCATCTTTGTGACATCACTATTTCAGATAGCTCTTTAAATACAATTTGTCCCTCTTGCATATCAAACAGACCCACGATTTGATACACCACTTGATAACTTTCATTCCTTTCTTACAAATAGCTTTCCCATTGTCCTCATAATAATTGGTTAGGTATTTTTCACAGCACTTTGCCAATATTATCTTATGTACTGCTCATAAATTATATGATGAAAATAGCATTTTATTATGAATTTGCAAGTAAATAATTGGGGCACAGAGCAAATGAATCATTTACCTAATGTCTCACAGCTATAAGTCATAGAGTCAGGATTCAGAACATGCTCAGTAAAAGCCTGTGCTCTTAACTAAAGAATATTTTTCTCTCTCTCCCTCTCCAAGCAGATTAGTTGACAGGTGAGCATGTTTCAGCTGAACCATTGATGGGCAAGAAATCTAATCCCAGAGATATGAGTTAAAGAATAAGTCATTAAGACTTTTGGAGTAAATAGCTCAAGGTTCCTATAGTTCATCAGAGGATAAAAGGAACTTTCTCATGACAAAGACTACGAGTTTCTGTGATTTGGGCTACTCCACTGTTTCTCCTGATGTTTCTCTCTTTCCCAGCTTCCATGTTGTATGACTCGTGAGTGGCTAAATTGTGGCACCTTCCCTGGTGGCTCAGTGGTAAATAATCCACCTGCCAAAGCTGGAGACACAGGTTCGATCCCTGGATCAGAATGATTCCCTGGAGAAGTAGAGGGCAACCCACTCCAGTCTTCTTGCCTGAAGAATTCCATGGGCAGAGGAGCCTGGCAGGCTACAGTCCATGGGGTCACAAGGAGTCGAACGCAACTTAGCAACTAAACACCACACCAAATACTGTGGTGGGAAGAAGTAGAAACTAGAATGGAAATTTGAAATGGTCCAAGGAAGAGAATATTTTGTTGTAGTTGTGTATTTAATTGTTTTGAACTATGCAAATTTTAGAAAGGTCTTTCTGCTGTGTTTTTGTAGCTCTTCTTTGTGCCTGATTGACGAGAGGCCTACAAAAATATCCAAGATTCTGGCTAAATCTATGTCTTGTTTGAATTCTTTTTTTTTTTTTAAGATCATCAAATGGCACTGACTTTTGAAAAGTACTGGTAGCTTAAGTGAAAAACATTAGCCTCTTAAATTCTGGAATATGTAGATGATCATTAGATAATTATTGCTCAGAACCAGGTAAAGTTTCTGATAACATTTAGAAGAGATTTCATATTAAAACTAGGGGTGAGGTGCTTGCATGATCAGGCCATCCTGTTAAAGCATAATTGTTTACTCTCTGTTTATATGTTGATCATGGTTTGAGTCATCAAGATGGAGAGCTCATTCAGCTCTTTCTTTTTTTCTTAAATATGGCTTCATAAATGATTTAGCATAGTTACCCAAGCATCATGTAGCTTAAATTTACATTTAATTCTCTCAAGCATTCCATGTATAATGCTGTAATACATTTTGTAGAACCGAAATGTGCACAATTAACTCATACACAACAGTTTCTCATGTTTCCCTTGCTGGCCAATGCCACTCTATATTTCTATCATTGTCAAGTAATACTGGTAGATAACAAAACAAAAAGGTAGACTATATTGACTATGGTTGTGCTATTGTGTAGATAAGAAAAACATTGTATATGAGTTTTTTTAAACATACAAATTAAAATTATAATAGATTACCTTAGTCATACTGAAATAAAAATAAATGTAAATATAGCATAGTGATTTGTTCAACTGCAATTAGTTTTTCAAAACCTACAAGATCAAGATATAACAAACTAGTATTCATATACAAGCCAGGCTCCTTTGTCCTCCACTGCCTCCTGGAATTAGCTCAAATTCCTGTCCACTGAATTGGTGATTCTATCTAACCATCTAATCCTCTGCTGCCCTCTTCTTTTGCCTTCAATCTCTCCCAGCATCAGGGTCTTTTCCAATGAATTGGCTCTTTGCATCAGGTGGCCGATGCAGGTATTGGAGCTTTGGCTTCAGCATCAGTCTTTCCAATGAATATTCAGGTTTGATTTCTTTTAGGATTGATTGCAAGGTTTGATCTCCTTGCAGTCCAAGGGACTCTCAAGAGCCTTCTCCAATGCCACAGTTCAAAAGCATCAATTCTTTGGTGCTCAGCCTTCTTTATGGTCCAAGTCTCACATCAGTACATGACTACTGGAAAAACCATTGCTTTGACTATATGGACCTTTGTTGCCAAAGTGATGTCTCTGCTTTTTAATATGCTATGTAGGTTTGTCATAGCTTTTCTTTCAAAGAGCAAGCATGTTTTAATTTCATGGCTCCAGTCACCATCTGCAGTGATTTTGGAGCCCAAGGAAACAAAATCTGTCACTGCTTCCACTTTTTCCCCACTTGCCATGAAGTGATGGGACTGGATGCCATCTTAGTTTTTTGAATGTTGAGTACCAAGCCAGCTTTTCTACTCTCCTCTTTCACCCTCATGAAGAGACTCTTTAGTTCCTCTTCACTTTTTACCATGAGAGTGGTGTCATCTGCAAGTCTGAAGTTATTGATATTTCTCCTGGCAATCTTGTTTCCAGCTTGTGATTCATTCAGCCTGCCCTTTCACATGATGTACTCTGCATTTAAGTTAAAGAAGCAGAGTGACAATATACAGCCTTGTTGTACTCCTTTCCCAGTTTTGAATCAGTCCATTATTCCATGCCTGGTTCTCTTGTTTCTTGACTCGGATGCAGGTTTCTCAGGAGACAGGTAAGGTGGTCTGTTATTCCATCTCTTTAAGAATTGTGAGCCACACAGTCAAAGGCTTTAATGTAGTCAATGAAACAGAAGTTTTTCTGTTTTCTGTTTTCATTACTTTCTCCACGAACCAAGGAATGTTGGCAAATTGATCTCATGTACATTACATGTTTTGTTTTTTTTCCTCCATTCACTCTATTAGGTTTTCTATTTTTGTTTTTTCCCAATTGTATCAGTAATCACTATTTTTTATTTTTAATTGTATTATATTTGACTTACAGTGATATTAGTTTCAGGTGATCAGCATAGTGATTCTGTACTTTTACAAATAATATCCCGTTAAAATTTGTTACAGTATAATGGCTAAAATTTCCTGTGGTATGCAGTATATCCTGTTTTATTTATTTTTGTATTCTTTTTTAAAATTTATTTGAATTGAAGGATAATTGCTTTACAGAACTTTGTTGTTTTCTGCCAAACATCAACACGAATCAGCCATAGGTACACGTATGTCCCCTCCCTCTTGAACCTCCCTCTTATCTCTCTCTCCATCCCACCCCTCTAGGTTGTCACACAGCCCCTGTTTGAGTTTCCTGAGTCATACAGCCAGTGCCCATTGGCTATCTATTTTATATATGGTATTGTAAATTTCTATGTTACACTCTCCATACATCTCACCCTCCCCCTCCCCCCCACCATGTCAATATATCTTATTTTATACATAGTAGTTTGAACTTCTTAATCACATACTCCTGTCTTGCCCCTTTACCCTTCCCTCTGATGCTGGTGACCCCTATTTTGTTCTCTATATTTGTGAATCTGTTTCTATTTTATGATATTTATTCATTTTTAGATTCCATATAAAAGTGGTATATAGAACTTTATTTTGATTTATTTTGCTAATCATAATATTCTCTAGGTCTATGTATGTTGCTGCAAATGGCAGACTTTCATTGTTTTTTTATGGCTGAGTAATATTCCACTGTACATAAATACCACATCTTCTTAATCCATTCATCTGTTGATGGACAGTTGGGTTGCTCCTATGTCTTGAGTATTGTAAATAATGCTGCTATGAACACTGGGATTTTCATCATATATATACGTGTGTGTGTGTGTGTGTGTATGCATACCCATGAATGTAATTTCTGGGTCATATGATAGTTCTATTATTTTTTTAATTAAACCTCTATAGTGTTTTCCACAGTGGCTGCACCAATTTGCATTTCGACCAGCAGTATATGAGGGCTCCCTTTTCTTCACATCCTCTTTAACATTTGTTACTTGTAAATATTTTGGAGATAGCCATTATGACAGTTGTGAGGTGATAGGTCATTTTGATTTTGATTTGCATTTCTCTAATGATCAGTACTATTGAGCATATTTTCATGTGCTGGTGAAACATCTGTATGTCTTTTTTGGAGAAATGTCTATTCAGGTTTTCTGCCCTTTTTTGATTGAGTTGTTTGGCATTGAATTGTTTGAGTCATTTACGTGTTTTGGATATTAACCCCTTGTTGTTCGTATCATTTGCAAATATTTTTTCCCATTCCACAGGTTTTTTTTTGTTTTTGTTTTTAATGGGTGGTTTCTTTTATCGTGCAAAAGCTTATAAATTTAATTAGTTTTTATTTATTTTTGCTTTTATTTCTCTTGCTTAAGGAGACATATCCATAAAAAATACTGCCACGGTTTATGTCAGAATGTTCTGCCTGTGTGTTCTCCTAGGAGTTTTATGGTTTTAGGTCTTAAATTTTGGTCTTCCATCCATTTTGAATTTTTTAATACATGGTAAGTACTCATTGTTTTTCATGTAGCTGTCCAGTCTTCCCAGCACAACTTATTGAAGGGAGTGTCTTTTCTCCATTGTTTATTTTTACCTCCCTTGTTGCAAATCAATTAATCATTAAATATGTAGGTTTTTCTGGTCTCTATTCCGTTCCATTGTTATGTGCCTGATTTTGTGCCAGTACCATGCTGTTTTGATTGGGAGGATGGTACCTCCAGCTTTGTTCTTTTATTTCAAGATTTCTTTGGCAATACAGGGTATTTTGTAGTTATATATGAATTTTAAGATGATGCTAATTCTGTAAAAAATGTCATGGGTATTTTGGTAGGGATTGCATTAAATCTGTAGGTAGTTTTGGGTAGTGTGATCATTTTAACAATATGAATTCTTCTAATCCAAGAGCATGTGATATCTTTTCATTTTTTTGCATCATCCTCAGTTGTCTTCATCAGTGTTTTATAGTTTTCAGTGTATACGTCTTTCACCTCCTTGGCTAAGTTTACTTCTGGTATTTCATTGTTTTTGATGTGATTTTAATTTTTTTTTCTTTAGTTTCTCTTTTTGATAGTTCATTATTAGCATATTAAAAAACCCACCCGATTTCTGTATATTAATCCTGTGTCTTGCAGCTTTCCTTATTTATTTATTTATTTTGGTGGAGACTTGAGGGTTTTCTATATAGTATCAAGTCATTTGCCAATAGGACAGATTTACTTCTTCACTTTTGATACAGATGCCTTGTATTTCTTGTTTGATTATTGTGGCTAGGACTTCCAATACTATGTTAAATAAAAGTTGCAAGAGTGGACATCCTTGTTCCTAAATTTAGAGGAAAAGCTTTCAGTTTTTCACCATTGAGTGTGATGTTAGCCATGATTTTGTCATAAATGGCCTTTATTATGTTGAGATACGTTCCCTCTCTACCCACTTTGATGAGAGTTCCTTGTGGTTTGATGTTTTCCTTTAGTAGTATGCTTGTGTTCCTTTCTTTTTATCTTTTGTATATCTGTTGGAAGTCTTTGATTTGTGGTTACCATGGGATTCATATATGTTGACATACAACCATATCTACTTGTTTTAAACTGGTAGTAACTTAAAACCATTTGAGTTCAAACACATTCTAAAAAATCTGTTTTAATCCCCCTTATGTTTTGGGCTTTTGGTGTCATATTTTACATCTTCATGTCTATTTCTTAACTGTTTATTGTAGTTAGAGTTGCTTTTACAGTTCTTTGCTGTTTATCTTTGAACTGGCTTATAAAGTTGTTGATCGTCAATTCTTTTATATATCTACCATCTATATCCTTCTATATCTACATCCTTCTATATCTGTCTATATTTTCCTCTTCAGTCCTTTTAGGCATTTGCCTTTCATAGTGGGATTTTCCCCTATCCTGTAGCTTCTTATTTCTTTTCCACTTAGAGTAGACCCTTTAACATTTCTTTTCAAGGAGGTTTAGTGTTGATGAACTCTTTTAATTTTGCTTGTCTGCAACATTTTTCTATCTGTCCTTTGATTCTAAATTGTAACCTTGCTGGGTAGTGTATCTTGGTTGCAGGTTTTTCCCCTTTCAGCACTTTGATATCATGCCACTCTCTTCTGGCTTGCCAAGTTTCTTCAGAGAATCACCTCATAGCCTTATTGGGATTCCCTTGTATATGGCTCTGTTTTTCTCTTGTTGCCTTTAGAATTCTCTTAATCTTTCACTTCTGCCATTTTAATTTTGTGTTCTGGTGTGAAGATGTTTGGTTCATCATTTTTGGCATCCTCTGTTCTCCTTGTTCCTGGGTATCTTTCCTTTTTTTTTTTTTTTTTTCTGGTTTGGGATGTTATCAGGGTCCTCTGTTCTCCTTGTTCCTGGGTATCTTTCTGTTTTTTTTTTTTTTCTGGTTTGGGATGTTATCAGCTGTAATTTCCAGAAAGAAATTTTGTGATACCCTTCTATCTCTCTTATCCTTCTTGGTATGATTGATGGCATCATACAGATGTCTTAAACTCTTTTTGAATGTTTAATTATTTTTTTTTTGCTGTTCCAATTGAGAGATTTCCATTATTCTGTCTTCCAGATCACTTATGCATTTTCCGTGTCACTCTATTACTCATTCCTTCCAGTGTATTTTTAATTTCAGCTATCAAATTCATTTCTCATTGGGTCTTTTAAATATTTTCTAGTTTCTTGTTGAATTTTCCACTCTGTACATCTATTCTTTTCCCTAATTCAGTTAAGATTGTTGTTACTAATGCTTTGAATTCCTTATCTGATAATGTGTTTATTTCTGTTGATACTATTTTGAGTGTCTTATCTTGTTTTTTCAGTTGAGAGCAGTTTCTCTGCCTCTTCATTTTGCTTAACTTTCCCTGCCTCAATAAACTGAGGTGAAAGTTACCTGTTGTGGTCTTGAAGGGGTGTTCTTAACATGGGTGTGTTCCTATACACACTGCATGTTCCCAGAGCCTTGGGTGGGAGAGCTGGATTTGACATGGGCATGTGTCACTTCTTTCTTCAGCAAGTACAGGCAGCTATCACCTTGGGAGTGGGTGGAACTGGAGATGGAGGGGCTAGAGCTGGAGCTGAGTGTCAGGCAGGACTTGGTCTCCATTCAGTGCTCATCTCCACCCTGTGAGAGTTAGGGTCTGGTTCCAAGTTGCTGAAGCAGGGAAGCCTTGAGTTTCAGGCCCTGCTTGGCTCTGTTCTCTTTAAGTATGCGTTCCCCTCTCCGCATACCTGGGAACTTACCTCAGAAATGGGGGCTGCTAAAGCACACGGGGTCTGTGCCGAGTCTCAGGTCATTTTGGCCACAGACAGCGGTCTGAGTGGTCTCAATGTGATGCCTGTCCAAGTGCCCACAGTTGTTTGCTACCCTCAGATGCTGCCTTATGCATGTCCCCTTGTCCCTCACAGCAGATCACTGTCAGCCTCTGCCACCCCCAGCCTGTGGTGGAGTCACACTGCAAGGCCGACAGGACCTGCAGAGACTCTCGGGATGTGTGGGGTTGAGCTCTGGTGTCATGGCCGCTGTTAGGGATCTTGGCTGCTCGAGTAAGCGCCCATAATGACTGCTGCTGCCCCACCCAGGTTCCCCCTGGGACCAGTTACTTCTTCAACCCGTGATTAAATCTTCTCCCCAGTCATGACTGCCTCAGATCCTGTGCCGCGCTGTGATGTCAAGTGTGTGGGGCTGGTGTGTTTGTTTGGCTCAAGTTGTGCACTAAGCCTTCATGAGAAACCCAGCAGCTGCTCAGGTAGATCTCTCTCTGCCCTTCTGTGGGGGCAAGCCAGCCCAAACACGACCCTCATGAGCAGAGTCCAGGCTTCTCACAGCCCTCCTACTAGTCCATGGTGGACTAGTCTTCCTAGTCCTCCTACTAGTCCAAGCAGCCAAGGGGGCTCATCTTCTCCACGTAGAATCCCTGAACTGGCATGCCCACTCTGTGGCTCTGATCACTCACTCTCCAGGAAGTGTGTCTGTTCATGCAATCTCCCTTTTCCTATGAGTCCCATCCCAGGAGCATAGGTCCTGACCTAGTCACTTTTCTTTTCCTTCCCAATTCTTTGTGCATTTTGTTGTGTGCCTTAGGTGTTTAGGGGTCCTTCTGCTGGTTCCAGTTAGTTTTCAGTGAGAATTGTTCCACATGTGTATGTATTTTGATGTGTTTGTGAGGCAGTATGGGTGGAGTGGGAGCAGAGCTCCACACCTTGCTCCACCATGTTGATCCAGTCTAGGATTTTTCTTCTGCCATTTTGCTTATTTAATTAAAACTTTTTTCTTCCAGGCATTTTATATCTTGTCTTTGCTTTTATATCATGATTAAAATCCTTGACTTCTTTGGCATTCTTGTTATGTCCTTATTTTAAGGAACTAGCATTAACTTGGAGGTCAGGCATGGACCTGAAGCTCCAATATATTCCCCTAAAGTTGGGAATTTATGCAAATTTGAACCAGAGGAGTCTCACAAGTAATTTTCTCTACCAATGAGATAAAGGAAGGACTTATAGAGGACATTGTGTTACTTCCTTGATGTTGAGTAAAGCTCAAGTCTATTTTAATGCAATAAATTGAGTTTGCAAAACCACAATATTTGATCTTAGAGGCAACTACTCTATCATCTTGATGCCTTTCCTGTCTCTCTTTGTAGCTGCTAGCATTATTCCTCCCACTTAAAGATCCACTTAAAATCTTTACTTCTTGCTCTTTGGCTCTCTTTCTTTCTTTGTCTCTCTCACATATATACACACACACAAATGGTGAGAACATTTGTATACAAAAGACTTTAATTTCTTCATCTTTCTAGTATCTTAATCCCATATATTTGTCTTTGATATTTTTGCAAGTGTGTTCAGATTTATGCACAACCTGCACGTGATAGTTTCTGTACATTTGATTTCTGAGTCAGAATACCACATGTGAGCTGGCTCAGGCAAGTGGGAATTGTCCTTGACTGTAAGGAGAGATTTTTTGGAGAACTCATTTTGGTCCCCAGGAAAATGAACTCAACTGTCAGTTCGCCAATACAATGTTTGAAATGACTTTTTAAAATCAGTGTTTAATATGGAAAGCTGTAAGCTTGGTTAAGGAGAACCAAAGCCATACCAAACTAACTAAATCAACCACATCCTGTTTTAAATCTTTTTGTTGTTGTACCTAAATATTTATAGATGTATTCATGAGAATTTTGCTTGAGCTGTTTCTCACTCTTCCTTCTCATAGCATACCTACTTTTTTCAGCATGAGAATTTTTTCTGCTAAGTGTCATAGCCAGGAAATAGCACTCTAGCAGTTCCCATGTTTGCATGTTACATGCCCAGCAGTGCACAAAGATTGGTTGCAGACATAGTCCTATTTAAAATTTCATGGAGAAGAGTATCTGATTGGTGCACTTTTGTCAGGTATCCAGGTATGGTCTGATAATCTCTAGTCAAGGCAATAGGTACCCATCTGTGTGGACTGGAGAAAAATAGCATGTACTTATAGCCTGGAAGAACCCCCAATAGTAGATACTATTTATCTGTGAAAAGTGATTTTTTTTTTAAAGTGTTAGTCGCTCAGTTGTGTCCAAATCTTTTCAACCCCATGGACTGTGGCCGGCCAGGCACCTCTTTCCATGGAATCCTCCAGGCAAGTATATTGGAATGGGTAGCCATTCCCTTCTCCAGGGGATCTTCCTGACCCAGGGATCAAATCCAGGTCTCCCGCATTGCAGGCAGATTCTTTACCATCTGAGCCACAAATAGTAAATTTTAAAAATATAGGTAAAATATTGACATGGTTATTGTGCTAATTAACAATCTGTTCTTACTATCAGTGGATGAAATTCTTATCTAGAGCAGTTTCTCTTCCAGATTTTTCTATGCCTCATATTTTCCATGTAAACTGTTGTTTTTCATTAATGCTTTTGCTTCTTTCATTGGCCATTGTAGTTCTATTACTTTCCACAGGAGGCATCCCAATTGATATGCAGAAGACTGAGTTCAAAATGGCTTGGAAAATGAGGAGACATTATCTTACCCAATAAGATGAGCCAACACAAAGTCTAAGATTTGTCAAATCAGAATCATCTGAGTCAAGTGTCTTATGCAGTGTCAGCATTACTAATAATTTCAAAGATGCAGGCAAAAGGGAGGATTAGACAGATACAGTGGAAGTCTGTGACTCCTCATGTCTTTCCTTTCTGTGTTCAGTGAAAGAGGAAGTATCACGTGAGGGTCATGCTTTATCTGACAAGCACGGAGTGGTTAAACTATGAAATATCTCCATTTTTAGACCCTGCTTTAAGTAATATTTTTAAGTAAGTTATGCTTCATAATTCCATAGATTATGGATTAATGATAAGGATTATGGATAATCCATGAACATCCTGCTTGGTAGCATTATAGATGTTAGAGCTCTTTATCATAGCAAATAGCGTTTGATCTTTTTTTTTTTTTTAGTATGTTTTCCCATATCTGTTCCTTTTTAGAAAATAATTTTTAGTGATTTATTTTTGGGTGCTCTGGGTCTTTGTTGCTATGTGGTCTTTTTTCTAGTTGTAGCAAGTAGGGGCTACTCTCTAGTTGTGGGGTGCAGGCTTCTCATTGTGGCGGCTTCTCTCATTAGGAAGCATGAGCTCTAAGGCATGCAGGCCTCAGTGCTTGAGCCATGGGAGTTGAGTAGTTGCAACTCCCAGGCTCAAGAGCACAGGTTCAGTAGTTGTGGCACACAGGTTTATTTGCCCTGCAGCATGTGGGATCTTCCCGACCCAGGGATTGAACCCATGTCTCCTGCATTGGCAGGTGGATACTTAATGACTGAGCCAGCAGGGAAGCCACCCATTAGATTTTTTAAAGTAGGCCTAGTTATTAGCATATTTACAAGGAAAACAAACTGTGTCACCTGCCTTCTTTATCTAGAAGCATTCCCTTAGTAAAAGGAGGGAATGGGTAGTAGACCAGCTGTTTTAGATGACTCTGCTAACTGGGCCTGCAAAATCATGTGGCGTGTTATTAATTGGTTTATTCAAGGGTTCAGAGATACCATAAAGAGCTGATATTTCTCTTTCTTTGTAGTCCTTCCTTTCTTTATTCCTCCTTCCTCCTTCTTTCTGAAATGTTTTTAGTACTTTTTTTTTTTTTAGTCTCTAGGCTTGTTTCCCATATTTACAAAATGGTTGCCACAAATTCAAGCATCATATCCACACACAAGGGTGTGGAGGCCAGAATGTAAAGGAGACCATCCTCAGGAGTTGCCCACCAGACAGTCTTGTGTTTCTTTTATTGTAAGTTTATCACAGGCCTAAGTATATCACATTTCCCTAAACTAACAATGGAGAAGGGGAGTGTAATTGTCACTAAGTCCATGCTTACTCTGCTCACTGCATGACAGACCAATGAGTCTACAGAGGAGGTGTTTAGGCAAGGAATATGACTTTATTCAGGAAGCTACCTGGCAGAGAAGATTGCAGACTAATGTCTCAAAAGAACCATCTAATTGGAGTCTGGATACCAGGTTCTTCTATATAACAGAGCAGGGAAGGTGAGGGAGTAAAGCCATTAATCTTACCAATATCTTCTGGAGTGGCCAGCTTTTGTGGGGGGGATATATTAATTTCTTTATTCCTGTAGTCATCCACTGGTGTTTACATTCTGAACAAAGTCATTTTTGTTTTAACATTTCGGCAGAGGGGCAGAGTTCCCCAAGTCAGGCCATTATATATGGTTATAATAACAAAAGCAATGGGCAGCAAAGGTTAAAGTCATAGAAACAGATCCAACATGGAGTCAAAATTGCCTCTTCCCTGTTACATAATTATCATAATCAGAATGGACCAAAATATTCACCCCTGATGTGAAGGAGAGGCCTAGATTCTTCTCTAGAAGAAGTTGGTGATACCTAAACAAATTCTGGTTCTCATTAAGAAACAGTGGTGAGGGATGAACGTAGTTTCTGAGTAGTTGGCCAAGAATGTCTCTCATAGTCTTTTTAAGTTCTATTACCTGCCGATATGCCAGTTGAATCTAGCTCTGAAACTATATCTGCAATGGTTAAAAAGCACGTTTTCTAAGTGGTTGCTAAGAGTTTGAAGTTTGGCCTCTAAATAGTAGGGTGACTGTTTTTAATGTAACTGACATTTTTATTTCTGTCATTTCTCCTACAAGAGGTTATTTAACACAGAAGTGCATTTCTCATAAATAATACTTTAAAAATCAGAATATGATAGTTTACTTTGTGAAATAACTTGCATATAACTGCCCTCTGTGGTAGTTGTGGAAAAATAATTTTTTCTTAATTCAAAATTGTGACTCTAATATTGGAATGCAAAAAATTAGGACAAGTAATGGGTTAAGTATTATTTTCTGGGCTTTGGGGTCTGCATTTTTAACAGGCACTCCTGGAGATGCTGGAGTATACATGTTCTTTAGACCAGTTTTGAAAAACACTATTAATATGCTTGGGATGAAGAAATCAATCTTCAGGTCTGAGTGCTGCTTGGAATATTGATTCTTCTTACCCAAGAGCCTTTGCTTCTGAAGTGGTTTTTCTTCCATTACAAATATTATCTTTGAACATTTCAGTCCCTAAGTCATTCCTCATCAACAGGATCATTGTAGGAGTACATTTAAAATGAAATAGGCAGTGCATATGGGGTTCTACAGAAACAGTCACAGATGTTATGGTTATCTCCCCAGACTGTTAAGTGCGTGTCTGGGGTCTCCCTCCTCCTCTATTATGCAACTCACTTTTAAAAAACATCATTGAAGTATAGTTGATTTATAGCATAGTTAATTTCTTATATACAGCACACTGACTCTATATACATATGACTATATACATATATATATACACATACAGACATATATACACACACACATATATATTCAGTTATACATACATACTTTATCAGTTCAGTTGCTCAGATGTGTCCAACTCTTTGCAACCACATGGATTGTAGCACACTAGGCTTCCCTGTCCAACATACTATATATAGATATATGTATATATGTCCTATGTTCAACATACATATATATATTCTTTTCCATATCCTTTTCCATTATGATTTGTCAGAAGATACTGAATATAGTTTCCTGTGCTATACAGTAGGACCTTGCTGTTTATCCATCATATATTTAATAGTTCACATCTGCTATTCTCGAACTCCAGTCCCTCCCCTGCAGCTCATTTCTTGACTGAGGAAGAATATGGTAAGAAAATAGTTGTTAGACATCCATCAAACTGTGTGTTAGCTATACTACTTGGTTCTTCTTGTTAGATCATAACTAGAATCAAATGCAGCCACCCTTCATGTAGAAAGAGTATGTGACTGACAATAACTTGATCTTGCAGAGGCATCAAAATACTCTTGTCCATCGTCCTCATTTCTGAGCTCAAACCTTTAAAAAGTCAACTCCTGAAGATGGCAGAGGAATAGGACGGGGAGACCTCTTTTTCCCCTATAAATTCATCGAAAGAACATTTGAACGCTGAGCAAACTCCACAAAAAGTCAACTCCCGTATGATCAATTTAGTAGATGCACACTCCCAGTACATGTTCTGTGATGTTCATTCTTCTCTTTTCCTACTGTCTCTCTGACACACTATATCTCTTAGTATACTTAATGAATTTGTCGTTACTTTGACTTCCTTACATTAGAGCTGCTAGGAGGTAATATATTTGTGTGTAAACATTGTGCCTAAAACATTGCCCTGGAAAACATTTAAGTGACGTGAAAAAATGATTATGACCATAGCTACCTCCCTAACATGCATCACTAATGAAAGGCCTAATGCGTTCCTAACACCAAGCCATACGTTATCTAGAAGAATCTAAAAAACAGAATCTCTATACATACCAAGGAGTTACATATCCATTGATTAAATTATACCTGAAATTCATAGTACATATTTATATAGGTGTATATATTATAAACATAGTATCTGCAATATCAATGTACATATATGTATTATAATATGCACACATACTATATGTTGTTACATATTATATGTATCAGTTCAGTTCAGTCTCTCAGTTGTTTCTGATTCTTTGTGACCCCAAGCACTGCAGCACGCCAGGCCTCCCTGTCCATCACCAACTCCTGAAGATTGCTCAAACTCATGTCCATCGAGTTGGTGATGCCATCCAACCATCTCATCCTCTGTCGTCCCCTTCTCCTCTTGCCCTCAATCTTTCCCAGCATCAGGTTCTTTTCAAATGAGTCAGTTCTTTGCATCAGGTGGCCAAGGTATTGGAGTTTCAGCTTCAGCATCAGTCCTTCCAATAAATATTCAGGACTGATTTCCTTTAGGATGGACTGGTTTGACCTCCTTGCAGTCCAAGGGACTCTCAAGAGTCTTCTCCAACACCACAGTTCAAATGCACCAATTCTTCAGCACTCAGCTTTCTTTATAGTCCAACTCTCACATCCATACATGACTACTGGAAAAACCATAGCCTTGACTAGATGGATCTTTGTTACATATATATATATATATATATATATATATATTATAAACATTTGATATGTATATATACACATACACTTTTTTTTCTATTGAAATATATTTTACAATATTGTGTTAGTTTCTGGTGTATAGCAAAGCAGTTCAGTTATATATATACAAAATATAATGTGTATATATATGTATGCATGTGTGTGTATGCTTTGTGTGTATGTAGTTTTTTTTTTTTTAATCTTACTTCTACCTTGGTCTTTGCTTGCCATTGGCATACAGACATATTTTGCTGTTTCTCAATACAAATTGTGTTATTTGCCAACATTTAAAAACTGCGTGTTCTCATCAAACTTAAATTTCTGGCTCTTCTTGAAAAGCTGAAACAGTTGGCACTATTGGTCCTTCCTTCTCACACTGTTAGACTTGAATGGAACTATTTCCCTGCAGCTCTCTTCAAACTGGGGAAACGTGGGTTTGTCCTTGACAGTTTCTACCACTTCTTGTATTCTCTCCATTCTCAAGTAGACTGTCCATCATCTCCCATTGCCTTGGAGCTATTCTGTGTATTATGCCAAGGTGTTCCAATCTTTTTGTAACTGACACCTGTAGATTCCAACTTCTGGACTGTGAGAAAACAGATGCAGTGAGTTGCACTTGGCCTATGTTGCCTAAACAGTGCATTCTATTAATATTAACAACATGAACTTTGAATGTACACTCGGTTTAGCTGTAAGTTCCAGCTCTCCCACTTAACTAGCACTGTGATCCGTAACAGCTTTAAAAGCTACATAAAAAAATTGAGTTTGCAGCAGAAGTTAACTTTATTAGTTGGTGTTCCGCATAGAGTAGGGCTAAATATAGAGAGAAAGGAAAGGAGGGAGTGGAGGAGGGAGAGGAAGAAGGCACAGAAGGGGGAAGGGAAAGAATGTAAGGGATTGGTTTCTCAGCTATGGCTACTGACAACTCCCAAGAAATGCAATTGGCAGGTGAGACCCAGGAGAACTAGTGGCACATTCCAGTTTGAAAGCTGACAGGCTCCAGATACCTCCCCCGCAAAAAAAAAGAAATATATATATATATATATATATATATTTTTTTTTTTTTTCCTTCTTCTTCTTCTTCTCAGTTTAATTCTGAAGACCAGAAAAGAGGAATGTCTAATTCATGTAGTCAGGCAGAAGGAGTTTCCTCTTACTCAGCCTTTTGTGCTAATAAGGTCTTTCTTCAACTGATTGGATGGGCCCCACCCACACTGAGGAGGACAATCTTTTTTATTCACTTTGCTGGTTCATTGTTAATCTCATCCACAAAAATCCTTATGCACAACCAGAGTAGTTTGGCTAAATGTGTAGGTACTCTTGGCCCAGTCAAGTTTATAGATAAAATTAGCTGTCATATTAACAGTTTTTGAAAGAATAAATGAGATAATGCATAGAAAGCACTTTAGTACAATGCCTAACAAATAGTATAATTTAAATGAATATTACTTAATGATTACTAATATCATAAATTTCCCGAGTATTTTAACTTTTGCCTGTCTGGATGTAGTTTCTGATTTCCTTATCCTTGAACACTGCAGGGTTTGGGGCACTAACCCCTGGCACAGTTGAAAATTCACAGGTAACTTTACAGTCAGCCCTCGATATCTAGGTTTCCACATCCATGGATTGTATAGGACTGTCGTATGTATGTATCAAAAGTGCATAAAAGTGGACCCATGCAGTTCAAACCTGTGTTGTTCAAGGATCAACTTATACCTTGCTTGAAATCTCATCAAAGGAGAAGACAGACCTTTAGGTATGGGTGTCGATGAGAAAGGAAATGGAAGAAAACAAGCCTGTGCTGAGCCCCTTCCTATTGTATTCAGTGTAATATTTCTCTATTTGATTTCACTCAGAATCTTTCAGAAGTGAACATCATTCATCACATTCATTTCACAAGTAAATATACTCAATCTCAGGTAACCAAGTAAATTCAAACACCAAACTAGTGAATAAAGTGGTTTTCCAACATAGGTCATTCTGATGCTAAAACCTGTATTTATTCCCATCTAGGGAAGTGCCTCTTGATTCTTTCCATATGTTCTCTGGAATCTGAGTACATGTATAATAATGTCTCAGAATCACTAAGGAGTTATCAAAGCTGAGATTCCCAGTTTGTACTTACACAGATTTTTTTACTACGTATGCCACATGCACATTCTAAGAGGGAAGTTATTGGCGGGAGGGGGGATCGGGATGGGGAACACATGTAAATCCAGGGCTGATTCATGTCAATATATGGCAAAAACCACTACAATATTGTAAAGTAATTAGCCTCCAACTAATAAAAATAAATGAAAAAAAAGAGGGAAGTTATTTAGTTGAATTTTCTCTGAGATAACTCTAAGTTTATTTGAAGAGCCAGGCTGCTGCTGCTGCTGCTAAGTCACTTCAGTCGTGTCCGACTCTCTGCGACCCCATAGACGGCAGCCCACCAGGCTCCCCCGTCCCTGGGATTCTCCAGGCAAGAACACTGGAGTGGGTTGCCATTTCCTTCTCCAATGTGTGAAAGTGAAAAGTGAAAGTGAAGTCGCTCAGTCGTGTCCCACTCTTCGCGACCCCATGGACTGCAGCCCACCAGGCTCCTCTGTCCATGGGATTTTCCAGGCAAGAGGACTGGAGTGGGTGCCATTGCCTTCTCCATGAAGAGCCAGGAGGACAGCTTTATTTCCAGAACTCAGTACTCTTCCTCCAATCGCAGGCAGACAGAACTATTTGCTACAGAACTACTGTAGAAAATACTGAAACGTAGGATGAGAACAAAGGTTCCCAGGGATATCCACAGCTTCATATTAAATGCTTCTCATTGCCTTAAATTTTTAATGAAAGCCAAATCGAAATGCTTCATTTGTCGCAAGAGAGGGAGTTTATGTATTCATCAGTGGTATTTTAGTCAATAGTACAGAGCAGTAAAGAACAATAGCAATGACCCAAAAAAAAAAAAATATTTGGGGAAATATGAACTGTTTAACATGATTTGTAAATGTGTATTCATATCTTGATGGTGGTAAGAATCTAAGCCAATGTAAAATTTTAATTTTGCTTAATGCTTACTAAATTTCTTGTTTTTCAATCATTGTTTTAGGGACAATATAGGATACCACTTAGTGGAATGCAAAGTTACATACATATGGGGACTCTAATAGTACTAAAATTAGGATAGTTAGGCCTGAGATCTAAAATTGCAAATTTTCTAGTTGTTGCAGAAATATGCTGTTAAATCATAGGAAGTACACTAAAAAAGTGATGAGCTATTCCTAGATAACCTAGGACATAGGTTGTGATTTCTCTGCAACTCATTTCATTTTCTTCTTTTTTTTTTTCATTTTCTTCTTTTTTTTTTTTTGCATTTATTTTTATTAGTTGGAGGCTAATTACTTTACAATATTGTAGTGGGTTTTGTCATACATTGACATGAATCAGCCATGGAGTTACATGTATTCCCCATCCCGATCCCCCCTCCCACCTCCCTCCCTACCCGATCCCTCTGGGTCTTCCCAGTGTACCAGGCCCGAGCACTTGTCTCATGCATCCAACCTGGGCTGGTGATCTGTTTCACCCTAGATAATATACATGTTTCGATGCTGTTCTCTCGAAACATCCCACCCTCGCCTTCTCCCACAGAGTCCAAAAGTCTGTTCTGTACATCTGTGTCTCTTTTTCTGTTTCCCATATAGGGTTATCATTACCATCTTTCTAAATTCCATATATATATGTGTTAGTATGCTGTAATGTTCTTTATCTTTCTGGCTTACTTCACTCTGTATAATGGGCTCCAGATTCATCCATCTCATTAGAACTGATTCAAATGAATTCTTTTTAATGGCTGAGTAATATTCCCTGGTGTATATGTGCCACAGCTTCCTTAACCATTTGTCTGCTGATGGGCATCTAGGCTGCTTCCATGTCCTGGCTATTATAAACAGTGCTGCGATGAACATTGGGGTGCATGTGTCTCTTTCAGATCTGGTTTCCTTCCTGTGTACGCCCAGGAGTGGGATTGCTGGGTCATATGGCAGTTCTGTTTCCAGTTTTTTAAGAAATCTCCACACTGTTCTCCATAGTGGCTATACTAGTTTGCATTCCCACCAACAGTGTTATTTTCTTTTTTTTAAAATTGGAGACAGTATATTTCATAGCATTTGTGAGAGTTGAGTATTAAATAAGTTAATAATTAAAGTTGATATTGAACAAGGATTTTTGGCCATCAGTTATCTCACATAGTCTTATACAACTAAGAAAGGTTAAATAGCTTGTACAAGTTCATATGGTTAAGAAGCATGAAGCAGGAATCAAACCTGAGCAGTCTGATTCAAGAATATGTGCTTATGAGCTGTGTCTTGCACTTCTGGCTATGACTGATCAGTAAATGGATGAAAAACTACACAGTACATAAAGGGTGTTGAAGGTTGTTATCAAAAATCTTTTAAATACACATTTTCTTAGAATAAAAAACTTTTACTAAAGCAATAGAAAAATACATTGTAGTTTCCCTTTGATTTACTTATCTGTATTCATATCAGAAAAGAAAGTTCACTTTCCCTTGATTTGTTCTTACAGAAACCATTGCTCCCTTCTCTAAATTCACATAAAGCATTTATTCCAAATATTGCTCCATGTTGGACTAAGTGGTCCTCCACATTTCTTTCTACTGTAAAAGCTGAAAAACTTTTTTTGACTTTAGAATTAATGCTTGATGAAATATTCATGATTTCATATAGATTACCAATAATGAGTTTACAGTAATGTTTGGTAGTTCTTCTGTGCCATGAGATTGGATTAATGAAGACCTGGACATCTGGTCTTATTGAAAGAAGATGAGTATTCTTCTTTGATAACTTGTTATCTACCTTCACTTAATTTTGTATGTTCTGGGCTCTAGAATTTGATGATTGCTCTCTCTAGGTGATAATAGGTAAGCCACATAAGGATTGACAACTCATCATCTCTGCTGTTAAATAGAATTTATTAATAACTCTTTTGGACATTTGAGCTAGGGGTTTCATATTCATCTTCTTGATTGATACATTCTCTTTTGTCATGACACTCTAGGGTGCCCAATCACTTTGTATGTTTACATTTTTTTGGTGCTTATTTCTATAGTGTATTTACTCTATTCTTACTCCCATTTATTTTAGGTCATTTTCTCTACCTCCTTTTGTCTGTCTCTCAGAATTTTAGCTAATAAGTAGCCTAAGAATAGCTATATTGTTTTCTACAGATGATTCTTTTTCCTCTATGGGACTTTGCTTCAATATGCCACTAGAAATGAACTCAGCATTTTACATTGTTCTGGAGGTAGAAAATTTTTTTCCAGAGTCCTTATTCATACTTCTACACTGCCTATCCATGCTTGCAAATCGATATTTTATCTGACTTTCTACTGAATGTGCTTTCCTAATATTTAATAGCATATATCTACTTCTTGCATTTCATTTCTTTTTAACACAGCTTTACAAGCTTCCTACAACTTTGATGCTGTCTACCAGCTTTTGTTGTTTGAATCAGAATTAATTTGAATCTAGACATTCTCTTTGTTGCTTCCCTTAGCTTCTAAGTTGGAATTCTAGCAAAATCAGCAAGAACTCACCATACACTCTCATTTTAGCCAAGTGAGGTTTCTGTTGTATGTAAATAAACATAAAATCCCTAACTTTTGCAGGTACTGAGATTAAGGTGTACTGAGGGCTAGGTATCACTGTTCAACAGCCCTGTAATAATTACAGTAGTATATTACATACATCTATTTCTTACCATAAAAGTTCATGATGAAATACTGTGAAACCAATTCTGCGTTTTATGTGCACCGTCCCCCTCCCCACCCTGTTGTCATGATCCAAGGCTAAACTTCAAATTATTCAGAGTAGCCATACTGAAAACATATTCTGTGGAATATTAATTCTGAAAATATTTCTTCAAAAACAGTAATTACAAACTTATGGAAAACTCCTAGTTGAGGCCACTTCAGCACTGGTTGTCTTTTCTGCTGATGGATGATGGAGACTTTTCTGAGTTCATTTGAAATACTATGAGTAACAAATATACACTGAATTAGTGGAACATGCTTTTGAACTGTGGTGTTGGGGAAGACTCTTGAGAGACTCATGGAGATCAAACCAGTCAATCCTAAAGGAAATCAGTCCTGAATGAATATTGGGAGAACTGATGCTGAAGCTGAGGCTCCAATACTTTGGCCACCTGATGCAAAGAACTGACTCATTTGAAAAAACCCTGATGTTAGGAAAGATTGAAGGTGACAGGAGAAGGGGACGACAGAGGATGAGATGGTTGGATGGCATCACCAGCTCGATGGATGTGAGTTTGAGCAAGCTCCGGGAGTTTGTGATGGACAGGAAAGCTTGGCGTACTGCAGTCCATGGGGTCACAAAGAGTTGGACACGACTGAACTGAGATTGCTTGCTACTTGTCAAGAATGATGCAAAATGCTCTTTTAAAGTTATAGTTCATTTACTACTCAAGATAGTATATATCCTTTTCTCAAAGAAATTGAGTCACATAGTGGCAGGTGACATTCCCAAGGGCATACAATTTGTAATGACCTTTGACTATCAACTCAGTCTGTGTCTAGAGCTTGCACACCTAATTATTGCAGTATACTGTCATCGTTTTTCTTGGTATTGGATATTTTACACAGGTAAAACTGTGGTGATTTTATCATTTTTAATTAAATATGCCTGGTTAACATTTAAGTTCATAAATACATTCTTCTCATTTTCTTTATTCTTTTAATAAGATACTTCACACACAAAAAATTATAGTGTGCCTGGCATCAGAGTCCATGGCAATAAATACATGTTCTAAACTAGATTAAATGATTATAGAATTAACAAAACCAATATTCTGCTTTTTTTTCCTTCTTGAGTAGCTCTTTTAAAATAATAATCTCCATGGATTACTCAACTGGAGAAGCTTGGTGGAGTTACCTGTCCTACCTAGATGACCATTTATGGTGAGCGGGTAAATGGTGGAGAGGATTAGGAGAAGCAGCAAAAACTGTATCAAACCCATGGGCCAGCTTGTCATAATTTGGGATTCTAATGCTTCTTATTTACACCATAAGTAAATAAATGCTAAAAGATAGTTTCAGATATGAGGCATATGTTTTGTAATGAATCCTTAAAATCTGTGAGTGATGCTGCACCCCCCAAAAAAAAAGGCTTTTGTTGTGAGACAAATGTACATTTTGTGTCAAGCCTTTGGTTCATAAGTGTTTGAATCAGAAATGAATATTTTCAAGGGAATTTCACTAATATGAGAGCAATCCATTAGGATAACAGAAATAGTTGATCCTGTAACAACCATTAGGATCTGTTGAGCTGGTCAAAAGTTCATTTGGACTTTCCCATACATTTTAGAGAACAACTGTAATGAAATTTTTTGCCAACACAATTAAAAACAAACAAAAACAACCCTGGTGAGGTTAACGTGCCTGCAATGCAGGAGACCCAGGAGTTATGAGTTTGATCCCTGGGTCAAGAAGATCACCTGGAGAAGGAAATGGCTACTTACTCCAGTATACTTGACTGGAAAATTCTTGTATACTTGAGTGGAAAATTCATGGACAGAGGAGCCTGACAGGCTGCAGTCCATGGGGCCACAAAGAGTCTTACATGACTGAGCACAATAACTATAATAATGTCTTGCAACCACATGGACTGTAGCCTGCCAGGCTCCTCTGTCCATGGAATTCTGCAGGCAAGAATGCTGGAGTGGATAGCCATTCCCTTCCTCAGGGGATCTTCCCAACTCAGGGATTGTACCTCAGTCTCCTGCATTGCAGGTGGATTCTTTACTGTCTGAAACACCAGGGAAGCCCAAATCATGTCAAGGATATAATTTGCTTTAACAAAACTTAAAATTTGAAGAGAAGTTGACAAAGCATAACCATTGTGTTGTATTATAATGCTGCAGTGAATATTTTGTAAAGAATAAATAAATTGAACAAAAATGTTTTATACATAATCCTTTTTTATAGTTTTCAGTGATTTTTTTTTTCTAAGAAACAACAAATTGATGTATATATTTGGGAGTAGTTAATGCAGTTTTCTTGATCCAACATTGATACTAAATTTTTTAAAATAATACTTTGAAAAAATATCAAAGGCCTTTGTTAACTTTTATTTTTTTGTTTATTTTACAGTTTAGTTACTCTAGAAGTTCTTTATATATTTTGGGTATCAGTGTTTTATCACATACATGGTTGGAAAATATTTTCTATTATTTAGATTGTCTTTTCATTCTGTTTGCTTTGCTGTTTGCTTTGCTTTGCTTTGCTTTTTAGTTTGATGTGGTCCCACTTTTCTTGTTTTGCTGCCTTTGTTTTTATTGCTATATCGAAGAAATTATTGTAAAGACAAAAGTGAAGTTATTTTTTCCTGTGTTTTCTTCTAGGTTTTTACAGTTTCAGATACTACATTTCACTCTTTAATCCATTTTAATTGATTTTTGTGTGTGGTATAAGATACAGATCTGATCTTATTTTATATTCATGTGGACATGCAGTTTTCCCTGGGTCATTAGTTGAAGAGGCTGTCCTTTCCCTATTGTGTATTCTTCATTCTTATAGCTCAGTTGACTGTATATGTGTGCATTTATTTCTGGGCTCTGTATTCTGTTCTATTGATGTATATATCTGTCCTTATGCCAGTATCATACTGTTTGGATTACTGTAACTTTTTAATATATTTTGAAGTCAGAAAGTGGAATGCTTTTCTTCTTTCTCAAGATTGAGTGGCTGTTTATGGTGTTTTGTGATTTCATATGAGTTTTAGGATTGTGTTTCTATTTTTGTAAAAATGCCATTTGTCTTTTGATGGAGATAGCATTGAATTCACCGTTGGACATGCAAATGTCCAGCAGGTATATGAAAAGATGTTCAGTGTAATTTATTACCTGGGAAATGTGAATAGAAATGATAATGAAGTATCACCTAACACCTGTTAGGATGGATATTATCCATAAAGAAATAAAATAAAGGTAATATGTGTGGATGAGGATATGTAGACATTGAAGTGCTTCTACACTATTGGTGGGAATGTAAAATGGTATAGCCACTAGGTACCACAGTATGGAACTTCCTCAAAAGAATTAAAAATGACAGTTTGTGATTCATCAATCCCACTTCTGGGTCTGTAGCCAAAATAATTGAAATCAGAGTCTGAAAGGAATATCTGCACTCCCATGTCAACTGTAGCATCATTATTCACAACTGCCAAGACATGGAGACATCCTAAGTGTCTATTGACATATGAATAGATTTTTTTAAAAAATGTGGTATTACACACAATTAAATATTACTCGGCCATTTAAAAAAGGAAATTCTGACATTTGTGACAACATGGATGAACCTGGTAGACATGCTAAGAGAAATAAACCAGCTGTAGAAGGATAAATGGGTTTCCCAGGTGATGCAAGTGGTAGAGGACCCACTTGTAAGTGCAGGAGATGTAAGAGACGTGGGTTCAGTCTCTCAACTGGGAAGATTCCTGCAGGAGGTCATGGCAACTGATTCTAGCATTCTAGCCTGGAGAATCCCATGGACAGAGGAGCCTGGTGGGCTGTAGTCCACAGGGTTGCAAAGAGTTGGACACGACTAAAGTGACGTAGCAGCACGCAGAGAAGTATAAATGCTGAATGATTCACTATCTAAAGTAGTGAAACACAAAGAAACAAAGAATAAAATGGTGTTTGCCAGAGGGTGAGGATGGGGGTATTGGGGCATTGCTGTTCAACAATTATAAAGTTGCAGGTATGCAAGATGAACAAGTTCTAGAGATCTCTTATACCGTATAATGCCTATAGCTAAAAAGTCAGTATTGTACACTGAAAAAAAATGGTTAGAAATAGATCTCATGTTAAATATTCTTAACCACAAAAACAAAACAAAGCAGGAAGCTTTTAGAGGTGATGGGTATATTTATCACTTTGATTTTGGTGATGGTTTCACATATGTATGCAAAGCTCCTAACTCATCAAATGATATACATTAATCATGTCCAGGTTTTTTGTATATCAATTATACCTCAAAGCTGTTTAAAAAGCTGAAATTATTTGCACGTTTTGTTTATTATGTACATTTCATCTTAAAAATGATATATGTAGAAGAAAATATGTTGGGATATATACTTGTGATTTCTGCCTTTTGCCCATTCTCCTTTAAATATAATGCAAGCTCATTTTCTAGAGATAAAAGGTATTTCTAAAACAGTAAATTACTAATTACATCTGTATATTTAATCATGTGGACCATATTAGACAATTTGAATTGACATTTTTATTAGGGTAGCATCTCAAAATAACTCCATGTGTTCCAATCTTTTTAATGTATTTTCCTATGAATATCAACTGCTTAAGTTGTGGAATTTCTTTATGTGAGTACTAGCTTCAGGGTTCAAACAGTATTGCTTTGGACATAATTAATTTTAATAACTTGGTATAAAGACTATGAGTTTGTCAACCATCTTGTGCTCTTCAGTAGTGTACTAATTATTTAATAGTAAAAGAAATACTGGAGAAGGGAAAAAGCATATAATATGCTAAATTTCTAAGTAAATGTTTGTCTAACTTAATTAGTAGCCTGACTGTAAGTTAGTCATTAAGTCATATTGGGTGTAAGTTTTTGAAGTCATAATCTGAGGCCTTAATATTCCTTTGCCAAAGATCATCAAAATCATCAAGTTATTTAGACAGTAGGTTGCCAATTTGTTAAAGGTCAAGAAGTTGGAAGAACTGGGTGGGCTTTAGAGATTGTGTTTATTGGGAACTAAATTTTCCCTCTAATACCACAAACATTGAGAATGATAGACTCAGGTTGGCAGGGTTTCAGCTGCCAGCTGCCTCTTAATGACTTTCCCAGCTGTGATAGTTGTAGGATCAAGTTTTAGGCTGTATCCTTAATTTGGGGTTGTTCATTTATTTATGTAAAGGTAAATATTTTATCTAAGGCTTTTTTTTCTTTAGTGCATGGGCAATAGAGTGAATTTCAAAACGAGTTGGTAAAAAGTCCTTTCAAGTCTACTCACTTCTTTTAAAAAACTGAGTATTTTATAAATGTCTTATATTGAAATGGAGTGCTTTTAATTATAAAATTTCCCCTTTTCTATTGAAAGTCTGTTTGGCAGAGAAAGAACAGAAAAGGGCTAGTACTGCTCATGGAGTCAAAGTGGCTCTTGAATCTGGTTGTGGTAGGAATGGATAATAGCAGAAAGCATACTTGCCAGGTCCCCACGCATCCCATTTTTCATCCACACCAGTGCAAACATGCCCTATAGAGAGGTCATGGGAAATTTTCAGAAAACACCAGTAGTGAGAAGCAATGGGTGGAAACTCCTTGAGCCCAGAATATACCTCCAGAGGTATTTCATCTTGTGGTATGTTTTCAGACCTATTCCATAAACTCATCAACAGAGATATAAACTTCATAATAGCCTTAGTCTGTATTCAGTTCGGTTGCTCAGTCGCATCTGACTCTTTGTGACCCCATGGATGGCAGCAAGCCAGTATTCCCTATCCATCACAAACTCCTGGAGCTTGCTCAAACTCATGTCCATTGAGTCAGTGATGCCATCCAACCATCTGATCCACTGTCATCCCCATCTCCTCCTGCCTTCAATCTTTCCCAGCATCAGAGTCTTTTCCAATGAGTCAGTTCTTCATATCAAGTGGCCAAAGTATTGGAGCCTCAGCTTCAGCATCAGTCCTTCCAGTGAATATTCAGGACTGATTTCCTTCAAGATTGATTGGTTTGATCTCCTTGTAGTCCAAGGGACTCTCAAGAGTCTTATCCAACATCGCAGTTCAAAAGCATCAATGCTTCAGTTCTCAGCTTTCTTTACAATCCAACTGTCACATCCATATATGACTACTGGAAAAACCACAGCTTTGACTAGATGGACCTTTGTTGGCAAAGTAATGTCTCTGCTTTCTAACATGCTGTCTAGGTTGGTGATAGCTTTTCTTCCAAGGAGCAAGCGTCCTTTAATTTCATGGCTGTGGTCACCATCTACAGTGATTTTGGAGTTCAAGAAAATGAAGTTTGTCACTGTTTCCATTGTTTCCCTATCTATTTTCCATGAAGTGGTGGGACCAGATGCCATGATCTTAGTTTTTTGAATGTTGAGTTTTAAGCCAGCTTTTTCACTCTCCTCTTGCACTTTCAACAAGGGGCTCTTCAGTTCTTCTACACTTTCTGCTATAAGGGTGGTGTCCTCTGCATATTGGAGGTTATTGCTCCAGGCAGTCTTGATTCCAGCTTGTACTTCATCCAGCCCGGCATTTTGTGTGATGTCCTCTGCATATAAGTTAAATAAGCAGGATGACAATATACAGCCTTGACATACTCCTTTCCCGATTTGGAACCAGTCTGTTGTTCCATTTCCAGTTCTAATTTTTGCTTCTTGACCTGCATAACAATTTCTCAGGAGGCAGGTGAGGTGGTCTGGTATTCCCATCTCTTGAGGAATTTCCCACAGTTTATGTGATCCACACAGTCAAAGACTTTGGCATAGTCAATAAAACAGACGCGGATATTTTTCTGGAACTCTCTCACTTTTTCAATGACCCAACGGATGCTGGCAATTTGATCTGTTTCCTCTGCCTTTTATAAATCCAGCTTAAACATCTGGAAGTTCATGGTTCATGTACTATTGAAGCCTGGCTTGGTGAATTTTGAGCATTACTTTGCTAGCATGTTAGATGAGTGCAATTGTGTGGTAGTTTGAACATTCTTTGGCATTGTCTTTTTTTCGGATTGGAATGAAAACTGACCTTTTCCATTCCTGTGGCCACTGCTGAGTTTTCCAAATTTGCTGGCATATTGAATGCACCACTTTCACAGCATCATCTTTTAGGATTTGAAATAGCTCAACTGGAATTCTATCACCTCCACTAGCTCTGTTTGTAGTGATGCTTCCTAAGACCCACTTGACTTTGTATTCCAGGATGTCTGGCTTTAGGTGAGTGATCACACCATCATAGTTATCTGGGTTATGAAGATCTGTTTTGTATAGTTCTTCTGGGTATTCTTGCCACCTCTTCTTAATATCTTCTGCTTCTATTAGGTCCATACCATTTCTGTCCTTTATTGTGCCCATGTTTGCATGAAATATTCCCTTGGTATCTCTAATTTTCTTGAGTAGATCTCTAGTCTTTCTCATTCTATTGTTTTCCTCTATTTCTTTGCATTGATTGCTGAGGAAGGCTTTCTTATTTCTCCTTGCAGTTCTCTTTGGAACTCTGCATTCAGATGGGTATATCTTTCCTTTTCTCCTTTGCCTTTTGCTTCTATTCTTTTTCAGCTTTTGTAAGCCCTCCTCAGACAACAATTTTGCCTTAGTCTATATTACCAAATGTAAATTATAAACTAAAGTTTGGAAACAATCGGGGGAATATCAGCCCATTTTGGAAAACAAGATATGTCACGTCCAAGAATTATAATAAAAAAACAAAACAGAAAACAAGATAAATAAAAATAACAACAATAGAGACTGTATTATACTAGACAAAGACATTTAGTGGATCAAGTAGAAAAAGACTATAAGTATGAATAATTTGAGATTAAAGATGATAACACAAAATAGAAAAAAAAAACACATTATTAAAAGATGAACAAATTGGAGATACTTGTATGGAAATACATGGTAGTCAAAATAAGAACTCACTAGATCGATGAGTTGAGGAACCAGATGAAAGTTACTGGAGGCCTAGTTATCTGGAAGACAAAACAGAACTTTCCATGTACTTACCTCAACTGGAGAGGCAGCAATTTGACATCTGTAGGGTGATATCTCATTGTGGTTTTGATTTGTATCTCCCTGAAAATTAGTGGCATTGAGCATTGTCCAAATAGCTGTTGACCTTTTGTATAACTTCTTTAGAGAAGTGCCTAAGTCCTTAAACCAGTTTTTAATCAGAGGCTAGTTTTTATTTTTTTTTTCCACTGTTGAGTTGTAGGAATTCCATAAATATTTTAGAGATTCTCTTTTTAAGATATATGGCTTTTCAAATATCTTCTCCCGTATGTTGACTTTTCATTTTGTTTCCTTTATTGTGTAAAAATATTTAGTTTGAAAAAAAAAATATTTAGTTTGATATAGTCCATTGTCTATTTTTGCATTTGTTGCCTTTGCTTTTAGTGTCATATCCATGAAAACATTGTCAAGACCAATATGATAAAGCTTTTTGAAACCTCAAGTTTCCTTATAAGTTTTAAAGTCTCAGGTATAAAATTTAAGTCTTTAACATGTTTTCAGTTGATTTCTGTATCTGGTATAAGATCTCAATTGAATTGCATTATTTTACTTGTCAATATCCAGTGTTCCCAGGGCTGTTTGTTGAAGAGATTATCTTTTTCCCATCATGTGTTCAAGAACCCTTATCAAAGACTAGTTGACCACATATGTGCAGATTTATTTCTGGAGTCTCTATTTTCCATCACTCTATATGTCTTCTTTATGCTAGTACCATATTGCTTTTATTGCATAACTTTGTAATATGTTTTGAAACCAGACAACACTTATATGAGGCTCATTATATAATGTTTACAAAATACATTAATTTGACAGGACATTTGTCTTACTCATGTGTTCCTTCTTTCAAAGGCTTTCAGTCTGGAGACTAGATTCTAACTACCCAAAATAAGTAGAAGGACATGTGAGTACTTAAACTATTAAAATTAGAACTTATTTAGGGTAATCAGAAACAAGATTGTTAAACTCTTCACCCTTTTAAAGTACTACAGTATTGTTAATTGAATTAATGAACTTCTTTTTTTTGCAATAGAAAAACACGTTTTGTAGACATTATTTAAAATAGGTGCTACCATTTGATTTTATGGTTAAATTTCTCTTTTTTTGTTTATCTTATCATAGCCTCTTAATTATTGAGAACATCTGATAGAATGCAAGGCTATTAATCATTGTTGACAGTGTCAAGAAAGGATCTATGATTTATATTACAATGTATTTTTTAGTATACACATTTCATTATCCTGTTTTATTTAACTTTCACTATTTGAAATTAAAAGTAAAAATGAGCTATGCAAATAATTGAAAATAATAGGAAAATTATTAGGTATTAGGAGTATTTAAAAATGAGTATTTCTGGTGGTAGAAAATATAATTTTGTGAATACAAGATAGGAATGATTGCACTTACACTAATATTTCCTGCCCATTTTATAGCTGAGTACTACAAGTAAACTTAATGCCCAATGAAACCTTTCTTACTGGGAGTCTGTAGTTCGGAGATTGATATTCTATATTTCTAGACATAAACTTTGAATGCTGTTACTTCCCACTTCCTCATGAAACTTGCTTCTCTTATTGTCCCATTTCTTAACTTTCTTAGTAGAGCAGGATATGTTGGTTTTTGCTTTTATTCACAATCATCAATGAAAAATATCTGTCCAAGTTTAAAAATTTATTTATTGCTAAATATGTCTGTCTTTGTCTTTTCTTATTTTGGTCAGTATTTGACGCTCTTGAATACCCCCTTATATACTGTAGAACACTTCTTTTTAAAGTAAGAAGACAGAAAAAAAAAACAAAGAATGACTCACACTTACTTACAGAGAAATGGAATTCATTGACCCCTGTAAATAAAAGTAGCAGTGTCAGGGCAGGTTATAGTGAATCTTTGCTCTGTTTCCCTTCTGTTTGTCTCCGTTTGGTGGTTTTTCAGAAACAGTATGGTCTCTACTTCTGGTTACAAAGTCACAGCTGTACCCTATGTTGGAGAATTCTCAGATAAAGAGTCTTATTATCATTGGATTCAACTTTGTCACATGATCATTCATGAATCAATAACTGAAAGGAGGATTAGGCATATCAAATAGACATAAACATACCAGGCACAGACCCCAAACTAGATGTATGTTGCTAGATGGAAAGATCTTCCAAAAATTTGGCCTGAGAGTAAAAGGCAATAGTTTCCCAAAGTAAATGGTGTGCTTGTATCCAACAGACATGAGCTGAATGCATGCTGGGTGGCAAAATCACCATGTGTTTCCTATACTACAGTCTTAGAAAGTATTTCATCTCTTGACTCCTGTGAAAAATCACTCTTCTTTTTTTTTTCCATCTTCTTAGCAGTTTTCATCTTGCCTCATGTCTTAACTATGGTTCCTCTGTCTCTCCTTTAAATATTGGTAATTCTCAAGGCTCTATTCTAATCCCCCTTGTCACACCTCATAGGCTTCATCTTTCACTTGAGTTTCAGTTACCAACTTTATATTGATGATCTTGAATTCTATATATCCATCTGCTTTATCTTTTGCCTCATAAGCTCTAGAACTGGGATGCCCCACTGAATATTTCTAAGTTAATGATATCAGACCTCAAAAACCCTATAGTTTATAAATAGTACTCATCAATTCAACCCCTTCTTCTCATTTTGCAAGCCTGTCTTCTCATATTTTGTATAGTTCATCAAAACAGCAGCATTGCTTACCTAGATGACCATTCAAGACAACAAGGAGTACTTCTTTATTTCCTACTCTATTTCAGCTCTAAGGGCTTTACTAAAGTTTTAGCTTATTTTCTGTGGTATTTCTTGGATCTGTTCCACTGTCCTCCATTTTTAATTTTTAATTATTTTTTAATCATATTGTAGTGCTCTTCATCAAGTACTCTTTTCCCATTCTTGCTCTGTTTATATCATATTCCTACAGTTTTCATTTCTGATACACAGCTATGGTCCTGTCACTATTGTTGATCTCAAGTTCATTTGGCCACCACAGTGAGGCCATACAAACTGAAATGGAGTTTGGAGCAGAGAAAAGTTTATTGCAAGGGCCAAGCACGGGAAACAGGCAGCTTATGCTCAAAAACTCCAAACTCCCCAGCAGGTTTTAAGGGAAAAATTATTAAAGGCAAACTTGGGGTGAGGGCATCAGGGTATGTAGCTTGCTTCTGATTGGCTGGTGGTACGATAAGAGGGTGGTGTTACAGGAATCTCAGTCATCAGCCTTCTGATTCCAACCAGTCTGGGGTCTGTGCTTGTTCTCAGCCTAAAGTTCCCGCCCTTTACCTGAGTGGTAGCCTAGTTCCTATGGAAGAACTCGGAGAGATTGTTACGTATATCCCCTAAAAAGGAGCTAAGAGTCTGTTTTATCACTGCAGTGTGGTTTCTTGACTACTTTTCCTTTGTTCTGCATTCCCTCACTTCCCTAATTATTAATAGTAACTGAATCTACCCTTGGGAACTGAGGGAAGGTCTGGGAGGATGAAGCCTTTTCCCTTCAAACAAATGGCGGACGTGGTTTTGCTTAGTTTCATCACCTTGTTGCCAGTGGTAGTTTTTAAGTCCCCATTGACTTGTGGATAGTGTTCAAACTACTTAGCATTGTGTATGATCTACATATGACTGATTCAGTCTCATGTGTCAGCAATATCCACTTCAGATTATGCGCTTTTTACACCATGCTGCCTGAAGTCCCTTGAATTTGCTCGACTTATTTCATGTTCCCGTGAGTATCCATGACCGCCTGCTCTCTTTAACTCTCTACGTTGCTCTTCACCCGTTTGTTTCTTTCTCCCTAAGATAATGCTTGTTTTTATTGTTTAGTCGCTCAGTTGTGTCTGACTCTTTGTGACCTCATGGACTATAGCCTGCCAGGCTCCTCTGTCCATGGGATTCTCAAGGCAAAGACACTGGAGTGGGTTGCCACACCCTCCTCTAGGGGATCTTCCCAACCCAGGGATCTCCTGCTTTGGCTGGAAGATTCTTTACCGCTGAGCCACCTAGGACGTCCCAGATAATGTTTACTTATTCTTTAAGGCTCCGTTCAACTTTCATATGTTCCAAGAAGCCTTGCCAACCACCCGTTACCTCCATGTCTGGGTTAGATACCTATTGCCCAGTTCTCGTACTACCATAGAAAGAGCTCTGAGCTCATCACTCTTGCCACTAATCATCCCTTTATTCATTTATCCTCCTGTAAAAGATGGTATTTCTTTGAAATAAGGAATGCTAACTCCTAGCACATTTCATAAATATTAATGAATAAAGTCATTCAGTGATTTTTTTCACAAGCTGTCACAACATAGAAAAATATTTAAAGAGTTTCCTTTGTGGTGGATTTTTATAGTTCTATGCCTTAAAATTCTGTATTAATAGCTATTCATAATGTCGCTGTTTATTTATCATGTGTTGATACAGAATAGTTGGTATTTCTGAAGCTTATATTACAATTCCCGTTTGTACAGTATTCCCAGTATTGACAACACAGTGCAGCAATTTTTCATTTTATGTATTTACATTGAAAATTACATTTTAAGTTAAATCATTTCTGACATTATATGTATCTTAGGTATTTACCCTTTCCTCACCCTTTCAAAAAAAAGTCTTTTGCCTTACAGTCAGTATCATGAACATTGTATTTATTTTGTTCTCTACATGGTGGAATAAAGCCCTTTACATCATTTTAAAAATCATTTTGTCTATACTAGTTTTCCTATGTCTTTTGTTTCATTTATTTTTATTAGTTGGAGGCTAATTACTTTACAAATCTTTTTGTTACAGTGTAAGGAAGATTACAATTGATAGAGACTTAAGACAACTAAATGTATGTCCTGAATATAATCCTAATTCTCTTTGGGGGCTAATATCTTATCTTTGTACCTTAATTTTCTTCTCTCCAGTGCTGTTTTGATGATGATTCTGTACATTTATGATATACATTCATATTTCTGGGCACAGTATATATAACATTGAACCAAAGTAATAGTGCCCAAACTCATACAGTTTACATTCAAAGAGAGGAAACAAGTAAATATATCCTATGTCAGAGGTGATAAATGTAGTTGTCACCCTGTATGTGCGTTTACTGTTGGATTAGGCAAGTTTTGGTGGGTCGGGTGGTAAAGAATCTGCCTGCAGTGTGGGAGACCCTGGGTTTGATTCCTGGCTCAAGGATCCCCTGTAGAATCCACTCTAGTATTCTTGCCTGGAAAACTCCATGGACAGAGGAGCCTGGCAGGCTACAGTCCATGGGGCCACAAAGAGTCAGACACTACTGAGCAACTAACACTTTCACTTTAGGCCAGTTTTATTTAGTCGATGAACATCAGTTTTTCTCCAGCGCTGAGTGAAAGAACTTTCTTGACTTTCTTAAGGCTTATACCCAGATCCAAAGAACAGAATCACCTTCACTCTGGCAATTACTTGTGTGGCAACTCACACAACTGTAAAGTTTACTCATCAAGTGTATAACCCCCCTTTGTATTTTGGGTACCTTCAAACATTGTATTCCAGCAAACTTTAGGAACTTCTCACTATACTGAAAAGATAATTCTTTATTTTCCTATGTTTTCCTCTATCTTTTGATTGTTATCTACTTTGTTATATTATCTACTGTGTTTGTTGATAGGTAAATAATTAATAATCCATTGTATTTTTTATCTGTTATAGCTGAGGTTTCTTAAATTAAAATCTCAAAAAAATAAAACATTACCTTAAATGAATACACTGAGCTAAAAATGTTTTAAATCTTTAATTACCCTATATCTTGAAAAATGTATTCCTATTCTACCCTTTAGATTCAGGGGAAAAGATAGTTATTGGAAGGAAAAGAAACATTTTTTTCCCTTTAGAAAGTATTTGATAAGAAAAAAGAAATAAATGTGGCATGATCTGCAGGTTAGTGATTGATGTGTGAAGAATTCAAGAAATCCAAGTGATGTTATCAACACTGTAGTCATTGTGTGAATTACAGGAATTAGTAGATCCCTAAATGACTTGCATCCCTCTGATCTGAGCACTCCCATTGTCTATCTAATTCTGGTCTGTCTGTGCTTCTAGAATGCAAGCTCTATTTAACGTGAAGCATAGTGAGACAAATATTAGGGAAAATGCCTTGTGTACATACAAAATATGTACAAGTGTTGTTAAATTGCTGTTACTCTGTTTTTGGTATGGCTCGTCTTAGAATATTCAGAGTCAGTGGTGTTAATTGTAAAGTAAATGATACTTGCTTTGCAGATGGTAGCTTTACTCATTCATGCTTTTAAAAATTTAGATTGGTTACTCAGAATCTATTCTGTACTAATGATTTCCAAGGATTATACAGGTTAGAGATTAATAGCAGAGCTGTAGAGGTAAGATAGCTTGGCTTTATATGCCAGCTTGGTCATTTTTTTTTCTGCTATGTGATCTTAAACAATTGGCTCATCTGTAAAGAACCTGCCTGCCAATACAGGGGATGTAAGAGACATGGGTTCAATTCCTGGGTCGGAAAGATCCCCTGGAGAAAATGGCAACCTACTCCGCTGTTCTTGCCTGGAGAATCCCATAGACAGAGGAGCCTGGCAGGCTGCAGTCATAGGATTGCAAAGAGTCGGACACAACTGAAGTGAATTACCATGTATGCACACTTAAACAATCCTCTGCAATCTTTACTTTTCTTCATGTATTTATCAGCTCTTCCAGCAATAATGCTATTGAATCATAACCAATCATCTCAGTGATTGACAGTAACAAACATTGTTATCTCATTCATTGGTTTGTGTGTGGTGTAGACTACATCTAAGCTGAACTTGGTTGGACTTGACGCCAGACTGAGAGCGTGCTCATCTCTGTTCCCCAGGACACCTCTTTCTGAAAACAGAAGCTATTTGGGCAGTGCTCGTCCGAAAGCAAATGGTGTGACTCCTCATTGGGGGTCATCTTGTTTATTCTGCCTACCACAATAGTGATGAAATTATCGTTTCCCAGATTTGGCAGTGTCAAAACAGGAAGTAGGGTACAGGGTGTATGCTTATTTTTCTTTCAGAGAGTTGTATGTGCTTCTATAAAAATTGAAGAGGTGCAAAATGATCCTTTTCTAACCTAGAAAATATATAAGCATGATAACTGTGTTCTAGTTGAAGCAAGAAAATCAGAGGGCTTGCTTAAAGGTATAACATAGAGAGGGTACCATAAAAATCATTGTCAGCAAAGATCTTGGTGTTTAGAGCACTGGGAATGAAGTAACTAGAGACAGACTTTGTTCTGAGTAGGGTTTGTTTAATTTTTTTCAACAGTCTTTAGTTAGACAACTCTGAAACAGAACTTCAAGCGAAGTTATGATCTCCTTGTCTATGGCTTCTATCACTAAAACATACCCCACTCCCTCCTGTCTCTTTTGCTCTTCAAAGACCTACTCTGAATGCTTATTGCACTTCTGAAAATAGGAAGCTTTACCCTAGACTATGCACTATTAGTAAATTTGGGAAAGTTATTGACTAGGACTTAAGTAATTGGCCCTCTATGCCAATATTATTTTTTTGCTGTGTTCCAATAAAATTTTATTTATAAGAACTAATATCAGGTGAGATTGTCCAACAGCTATAGTTGGTAGACCTTTGCTTTAGAGAAACATACTGACATATATCATATTTTCAGATGTACAATGAAATGATTTGACATTTGTATATATTGTGAAGTAATAATTACAGTAAGTCTAGGTAATATCCATCATCATGCTTACATTGTGTGTGTGTGTGTGAGAGAGAGAGAGAGAGATAAAAGCAACTTCCCAGGTGGTGCTAGTGGTAAAGAATATGCCTGCCAATGCAGGAGATGCAAGTGACGCAGGTTCAATCCCTGGGTTGGGAAGATCCCCTGGAGTGGGAAGTGGCAACCCATTCCAGTATTCTTGCCTAGGAAATAACATGAACAGAGGAGACTGACGGGCTACTGTCCCTGGGACCTCAAGGAGTGAGGCATGACTGAGTACTACTCCCTTAGCAACTTTCAAATATGCAGTATGATGTTATTAACAATGGTCACCATGCTGTACATTACATCCCATGGCTTACTTATTTTAACTAGAAATGTATACTTTGTGACCACCCTATCCATTTTAGCCATGCCCCATCTACCACCCCCTATCTCTGGCAACCACCAATCTATACTCTATATGACCTTGCTAGGATGTATTTGTTTGTAGATTCACATATAAGGGAGATCATATAGTATTTTTCTTTCTTACTTTCTTACTTCACTTATCATAAATCCTCAAGTTCCATCCATGTTGTTGCAAATGACAAGATATCCTCCTTTTTATGGCTAAGTAATACTCCATTTTACATATATACCATATTTTCTTTATCCATTTACCAGTGGACACTTGTTTCCATGTCTTAGCTATTGTAAATAATGCTGCTATAAACACGGGGATGAAGATATGTTATCAGGTTAGTGTCTTAATTTTGAGGGGGTAAATGCCTGGAAGTGGGATTGATGGATCATATGGTAGTTGTATATATTTTTTAAAAAATTTTGAGGAACCTTCATACTGTTTTCCATAGTGACTGCACCAATTTAAATATCTACCAACAGCATAACCCTTTACTTGGTAAGAACCCTTTACTTGGTAAGAACCCTTTACTCACCAACACTTGTTATTTTTTGCAGTTTTGATAATAGCCTTTCTAATAGATATGAGGTGTTACCTCATTGTAGTTTTGATTTGCAATTCCTTGATTATAATATTGAGCACCTTTTCTTGTACCTATTCGGCATCTGTATGTCTTCTTTGGAAAAACTACTTCCAATCCTCTACACATTTTCATTCAAATTGTTTTCTCACTGTAGAGCTGTATGAGTTCTTTATTTTGAATATTAACCCCTTATCAGAAGTTATAACCATATTAAAACATTTTATATGGCTGAACCATATAAGATGTCATATGGTCAAAACAGTTATTAAATATAGCCAATTTTATAATATTCAGCTATACATTTCCACATGACTTTGAGAGTCTTGAATTTGTTATTCCTCTATCAATGGGTACAGTTCTGAGTCACTGAATTACCATAGAGAATCCCAGACCTGTTTCATTGAAGTCAGAAATATTTTCCCTGCATTTAGAAGTTACAATAAAGATTGGTGGCCTGTTGGAATACTTTTGTGTGAATTTGATTTTTAGGGAAAAATAGGACATACTGGAAGTGTGTATGCCATATTTAGATATGTGTATATATAAGAAGGCACAAGTTTTATACATGAATATAGATGTATGTGTGTGCATTTAAATTTATTTTTAATCAAATGGATTTTTAAAGTGTTTCCAGTGAGTGTTCATAATAGTCATCCTGGAGCAAAGATATGTTTAGAAAGAATGTATGATAGAATATTTAATAATATGTTCCCCTCTTGAAAAGAAGCCTATAGATGTGAATGAAGAAAATTTAGTTTCTTCATTATAAAGTGAGTTTTATAGAATGAGTTTATAATCAATAGAAGAAATGCTTCCTTGAAGGATTTAGTGTTGACTGCCACAAAAGATTAAAGCAGATTATGTTAAATCATTAAAAATAAAATCAGAAAGACCTAGTTACTTTTAAAATTTTCAGATTTATGCTCATAGATAATGGCATGGGTTATTAAACAAGTTTGATGCAATCTCTTGATTAGAAGTAAGTAAAAAAATCATTTGGAAAAGGTTATAAATAAATAAGCAAAGCAGCATGAACTTTAAACTTTTTGAAGCAAGTCAACTTGAAAAACTCAGGGTCCTAGTGTGTTCGTTTTTGGCCTTTCAGGATTAAAAGGGTTGTCCCTAAATTACATTAAGAAAATTTGGAAACTTAAACACATCCTTCAGTATGTTATTTCAGTTGTACTTGGGTTTTCTTTTCCTTTTTGTAATAGTAGTATGTATCTTTTTGTAATAACATTAAAATTTATAGATGGCAAAAGAGTTGGATGACTCTGATAGTACAGTTCCAACATTCTGTGCATGAATGTGAAAAATGTTTCTATAATTTTTATTTTATCAAAACTTAGGATCTAGAACTTGAAAATAGAATGTTAATATATAAACACTACTTTAATTTTCATGGATTCCTTAGGCCTCTAACTTAATTGACACATTTTTCTTGATTTTAAGCTATTGATATATTATTTTCATTTTTCTTTTAACTGTTTCTATTCTAAGCTTTCTTAATGTGTAACTGATTTTATCTTCTTAGATTAAGTGTTATAAAGTTTAAGTCATGTTACTGTAAGGAATGTGAATGAAAATTTTGAATTTCTTGGGATTTTATTGCCATGTCTTACTCTTGGTAAGGTCATATTTATCATCTGCTAAATCCTTTAAATTTAAAAATCCTTTATTTTATTTTAAAATCCTTTAAATTAAAAAAAATTCTTTAAAAAATAAAATTCTTAAAAATTTAATCCTCTATTTTAAACCCTTAGTATGCACAATTATCTCAAAAGAGAAATTGCCTGAGTGTCTAATACATGATAAATTCTATAGCTCATAATCTAGCCCTTAATTATTTACTAATACCATTATTTTGCAGTTGATTCATGTTCTCCAGTATCTTATCACAGGAAGATTTTAGGTACTTAAAGGTATGGGCCAGATCCTTTCTCTCTTCTTAAATGTCCTAACTATACTAACTAATCTCTGTGCTACCCATTTTTACTTGAGTGATACAATTTAGTCTTCACCATCAGTTTGTACAGATGAAGAAACTGGGTTAGTAGCAGAGATAGTATTAAAATTAAGATTTGTTTGCTTTTGATTCGTACCTCCATAGACCCAGTGATGGTGAATTGTCCTACCTACTTTCACTGACTTTGCCAGGCACTGAGGCTTGCCGGAGTAGGTTAACATATTACAGTTGAGTTTTGGAAGTAAAATTAGGATAATCCCATCATCCATCATACTTATAGCTTTGCATCCTTAAATAATGACATGGGTAAACACACTTGGGGCTTCCCTGGCAGCTCAGCTAGTGAAGAATCTGCCTACAATGCAAGAGAATGCCCAGTTTGATTCTTGGGTTGGGAAGATCCCCTGGAGGAGGAATAGGATAGGATATATGCTTCGGTATTCTTGGGCTTCCCTGGCACCTCAGTTAATAAAGAATCCGCCTGCAATGTGGGAGACCTAGGTTCAATCCCTGGGTTGAGAAGATCCCCTGGAGGAGGGTGCAGCAACCCACTCCAGTATTCTTGCCTGGAGAATCTCCAAGAATGGAGGAGCCTGGTGGGCTGCAGTCCATGGGGTCACAAAGAGTTGGATATGAATGAGAGACTAGGCACAGCACAAACAAGCTTGACGTGTTCAGCCAAAGCATAATAGTTAGAAAGAAGCATTTTCCATAGTCATGGCCCAATAGACAAACAAGGATGGATCATAATCCCTTTGAGTGTAACTACACTAAGGTGTGGCTCTGAGATGAGAAACACCAACTGGTTTTTGAAGTTAAGATGCTAAGGCACATCCTGCAATGAATAATTGCTAGGTGTCTAGATGGACAGTAGAACCATTTCAGAGTGGAGAATAAGACATGTTGGGAAAGGAATCCAGATAGATCTATTTTTTCCCCATTTATTTTTATTAGTTGGAGGCTAATTACTTTACAATACTGTAGTGGTTTCTGTCATACATTGACATGAATCAGCCATGGATTTACATGTATTCCCCATCCCGATCCCCCCTCCCACCTCCCTCTCTACCCGATCCCTCTGGGTCTTCCCAGTGCACCAGACCCGAGCACTTGTCTCATGCAAGAGTAGAAGGGGAACATCCTTTCACACAGGTAAAGCATGATGATGGGGAATTTAGGAATCTTCTATAGTCCAGTTCATTTCAGTTGCTCAGTTGTGTCCGACTCTTTGCGACCCCATGAACCACAGCACTCCAGGCCTCCCTGTCCATCACCAACTCCCGGAGTCCCCTCAAACCCATGTCCATTGAGTCGGTGATGCCATCCAACCATCACATCCTCTGTTGTCCCTTTCTCCTCCTGCCCTCAATCTTTCCCAGCATCAGGGTTTTTCAAATGAGTCAGCTCTTCACATCAGGTGGCCAAAGTATTGGAGTTTCAGCTTCAGCATCAACCCTTCCAATGAACACCCAGGACCGATCTCCCTTAGGATGGACTGGTAGGATCTCCTTGCCGTCCAAGGGACTCTCAAGAGTCTTCTCCAACACCACAGTTCAAAAACATCAGTTCTTCAGTGCTCAGCTTTCTTTATAGTCCAACTCTCACATCCATACATGACCACTGGAAAAACCAAAGCCTTGACTAGATGGACCTTTGTTGACAAAGTAATGTCTCTGCTTTTTAATATGCTGTCCATGTTGGTCATAACTTTCCTTACAAGGAGTAAGCTTCTTTTAATATCATGACTGCAATCACCATCTGCAGTGATTTTGGAGCCCAAAAAATAAAGTCAGCCACTGTTTCCACTGTTTCCTCATCTATTTGCCATGAAGTGATTGGACTGGATGCCATGATCTTAGTTTTCTGAATATTGAGCTTTAAGCCAACTTTTTCACTCTCCTCTTTCACCTTCATCAAGAGGCTCCTTAGTTCTTCTTCACTTTCTGCCATAAGGGTGGTGTCATCTGCATATCTGAGGTTATTGATATTTCTCCTGGCAATCTTGATTCCAGCTTGTGCTTCTTCCAGCCCAGCGTTTCTCATGATGCACTCTGCAAATAAGTTAAATAAGCAGGGTGACAATATACAGCCTTGACGTACCCCTTTTCCTATTTGGAACCAGTTTGTTGTTCCCTGTCTAGTTCCAACTGTTGCTTCCTGACCTGCATACAGGTTTCTCAAGAGGCGGGTCAGGTGGTCTGGTATTCCCATCTCTTTCAGAATTTTCCACAGTTTATTGTGATCCACACAGTCAAAGGCTTTGGCATAGTCAATAAAGCAGAAATAGATGTTTTTCTGGAACTCTCTTGCTTTTTCTGGATGTTGGCAATTTGATCTCTGGTTCCTCTGCCTTTTCTAAAACCAGCTTGAACATCTGGAAGTTCACAGTTCACGTATTGCTGAAGCCTGGCTTGGAGAATTTTGAGCATTACTTTATTAGTGTGTAAGATGAGTGCAATTGTGCAGTAGTTTGAGCATTCTTTGCCGTTGCTTTTCTTTGGGATTGGAATGAAAACTGACCTTTTCCAGTCCTGTGGCCAACTGCTGAGTTTTCCAAATTTGCTGGCATATTGAGTGCAGCACTTCCACAGCATCATCTTTCAGGATCTGAAATATCTAAACTGGAATTCCATCACTTCTACTAGCTTTGTTCATAGTGATGCTTCCTAAGGCCCGCTTGGCTTCACATTCCAGGATGTCTGGCTCTAGGTGAGTGATCACACCATCGTGATTATCTGAGTCATGAAAATCTTTTTTGTACAGTTCTTCTGTTTATTCTTGCCACCTCTTCTTAATATCTTCTGCATATGTTATGTCCATACCATTTCTATCCTTTATTGAGCCCATTTTTGCAAGAAATGTTCCCTTGGTATCTACAGTTTTCTTGAAGAGATCTCTAGTCTTTCCCATTCTGTTGTTTCCCTCTATTTCTTTACATTGATCACTGAAGAAGGCTTTCTTATCTCTCTTTGCTCTTCTTTGGAATTCTGCATTCAAATGGGTATATCTTTCCTTTTCTCCTTTGCTTTTTGCTTCTCTTCTTTTCTCAGCTATTTGTAAGGCCTCCTCAGACAGCCATTTTGCTTTTTTGCATTTCTTTTCCATGGGCACGGTCTTGATTCCTGTCTTCTGTACAATGTCACGAACTTCCATTCATAGTTCATCAGGTGTTCTGTCTATCAGATCTAGTCCTTTAAATCGATGACTGATATCAAACATTAGACTCAGTCATGGTAGTCAAATCGCCGTTTAAGGAGAAGTTCCAAGGCAAGCCCATTGGTTTATATAAACTAGAGTATCAGGCAACTTGCAAAACTACAGAGGAATGAATGAGTCAAGTGTTCTTTTACATGAGTTAAAATTCCAGGCAAAAACTTTGTTTCCTGCACCTCTGTTGCCCATTCCCCCACCATATACTGGATCATGTCTCATTTTCTAATGTATTATATCTCTGACATGATTTTGATGTATGCATGTTGTGATGAGACATATGTTAATATTTACAAAGGTTATCAGAGAAATCATTATTTTCCTTTTTTAGATAAAAAGATGGGCACTCAGATATTATCCAAAGTCTCAAAGTTAGTCTCAAAAGTGAGATTATAATTATTTTTCTGTTTCTCCAACACTATAGTCATTCTACTTTTGAAAAACATTTTATCTCTGACATTTAATGTGAAGTATCTTTGCCCATGTCATTTATAAACAAATCTACATTGCATGTAGATGATGCTGTATCTAGCATGAGTTTTATGTTGAGAAATCTTCCTTTAGTTTCAAGGGATGATTTATGGCTTTATCCTCATATTCTGGTGAAGTACCTTATATGAGACCACATGTTTCTTACTGTGTGAAATTAAAATCGGCACACATGCTATTCTTTTGGTCTTTCAGTGACATGGAGGTGAACATTATGAGTAATATGTGCTTTATTGCAAGTCTTCTATTCAGGATTGTACACAGTAACTTTGGACACAGATGGTTTACTTATTAACGTACTTGACCTTATAAAGTTAAAATGCCCTGCTATCTATGTGGAAAGTGATGCTTAAATATGTATTCTTTCAGATTGCAGGCAACATATTCTTTTTTATTCTGACTCTAGTACTTTAGTTTCTAAAGAATATGTTACTATATTTTTAGGGCCTATGCTTAGAGAATATTAAGAAACCATTGCTTTCTTATAGGGGCTTCCCTGGTGGCTCAGTGGTAAAGAATCTGCCTGCCAATGCAGGAGAAGCGGGTTTGATCCCTGGGTCAGGAAGATCCCCTGGGGGAGGACATGGCAACCCTCTCCAGTATTCGTGCCTGGAAAATCCCAGGGACAGAGGAGCCTGGCGGGCTACAGTCCATGTGGTTGTAAAGAGTCAGACACAACTGAGCACACATGCCTTATTATAGTTGAAATTTTTTTCAGTACCTTATTAAAAGCAAGAAATATGTCTAAAATTATCACTATATATAATTATTATAATAGTGATTCAGACAATACTTTGCAAGCTGTCTGAGCAGCAATATAGTATAATCTTAAAGTTAAGCTCAAAATAAAGTATGCAGCTAATGACATATATTCTTATAAGGTTACAGTGAATTGGGGTGTGGGATTTGGTATGCAGCATCAAAAGCTGCAATGGTGGGTAACCTAGTAATTTTCTGTGTACTGTAAGGGTGGATTTTAGCTAAACAGGTGATAGATATGTGTGGTTTTCAATTGAAGTGTTCTCTTCCACAATTTTGTAAGGTAAAATGGTATATGTTTTCATAAGGGCATACAATAATTTAAACATCTGGGTTTTTATAATAAGGAGTGGGCAATATTTATCTTATCCAGGAAGTAGCCAGCAAAGTTTCTACTGAGCTGTAATTTAAGAAGACGATGTAGAGTTTCCTATACTCTATTTACTTCATCATTTCTGCCTTGCTCCTTGCCCATGACTGGGAAGTGTAGAGGATGTATTGTTGTATTTTTTAAAAGCATGGCTAATCCCCAGAGTTTAAAAACTATTGTGAAGTAAGTTAGAGAAAAATAAATATCATATGATATCACTTATATATGGAATATTAAAAAATGGTACAAATGGACTTACTTACAAAACAGAAATAGTCACATGTAGAAAACAATCATGTTTACCAAGGGGGGGGAGGATAAGGAGCAGTGGATAAATTGGAAGATTTGAATTGACATATACACAATACTAAATATAAAATAGATGACTGATAAGGACTTACTGTATAGCACAGAGAACTCTAGTCAAAACTCTGTAATGACCTACGTGGGAATAGAATCTAATGAAGAATGGATATATGTATATGTGTAACTGATTCACTTTGCTACACAGCAGAAAGTAACACAATATTGTAAATCAACTGTAGTCCAATAAAAAGTGATTAAAAACTACTGACCCACAGGACCCTTTCACCCTGGGCCCCACATGTTTGTGGTAGAAACCTGCATTTATTAAGTAACAGCTTTTGGATCTGCTTACCAATAATGCAGATGTACAATGCCAGATATATTAAACTATGTATGTAGCACTTTAGTTATTAAAATGCTTAAATATGCTTAAGTTAACAAATGATATACTTTAACTTCCTCTTAGTAATACTCATAAAAATTCATGTTGTTAAAAAAGTATATGAGGCACAATGAGCCCAAAATTGAAAACTAAGGTGGTGCAGCGGTAAAGAATCTGTTTGTGATACAGGAGACCCAGGTTCGATCTCTGGGTGGGAAGATCCCCTGGAGAAGGGAATGGCAACCCACTCCAGTATTCTTGCCTGGGAAATCCAATGGACAGACAGTCCATGAGGTTGCCAAGAGTCAGACACGACTGAGTGACTAACACACACATGTACACTGAAGTTTCTCCTTTAGATAGTGCAGTGTATATACATGGTAAGTGGAAGGTTGTTGACCAATTCAGTTTTTGTTTTTTGCTTAAGATTAGGGAATACTGGGGCCAGAGAGCTGAGTTAATTCAGATGGAAAATATTTCAAATGTAGAACAGGTTCATTTGTAATTAGTATACAGCTCATCAGTTCAGTTCAATCTCTCAGTCGTGTCTGACTCTTTGTGACCCCATGGACTGCAGCGTGCCAGGCTTCCCTGTCCATCACCAACTCCTGGAGCTTACTCAAACTCATGTCCATCGAGTTGGTGATGCCATCCAACCATCTAATCCTCTGTTGTCCCCTTCTCCTGCCTTCAATCTTTCCCAGCATCAGGGTCTTTTCCAATGAGTCAATTCTTCGCATCAAGTGACCAAAGTATCAGAGTTTCAGCTTCAGCATCAGTCCTTCCAGTGAATATTCAGGACTGATTTCCTTTAGGATGGACTGGTTTGATCTTGCAGTCCAAGAGACTCTCAAGAGTCTTCTCCAACACCACAGTTCAAAAGCATCAATTCTTTGGCACTCAGCCTTCTTTATAGTCCAACTCTCACATCCATACATGACTACTGGAAAAACCATAGCCTTGACTAGATGGACCTTTGTCAGCAAAGTAATGTCTCTGCTTTTGAATTTGCTGTCTAGGTTGGTCATAGCTTTTCTTCCAAGGAGCACACATCTTTTAATTTCATGGCTGCAGTCACCATTTGCAGTGATTTTGGAGCCCCTGAAAATAAAGTCTGTCACTGTTTCCACTGTTTCCCCATCTATTTGCCATGAAGTGATGGGGCCATATGCCATGATCTTAGTTTTCTGAATGTTGAGTTTTAAGCCAACATTTTCACTCTCCTCTTTCACTTTCATCAAGAGGCTCTTTAGTTCTTCACTTTCTGCCGTAAGGGTGGTGTCATCTGCGTATCTGAGGTTATTGACATTTCTCCTGGCAGTCTTGATTCCAGCTTGTGCTTCATCCTGCCCTCCATTTCGTATGATAAGCAGTATATCAAAATTCAAGTCTGAGTATTATTTTGTGCTGCTTCTACTTGTGATAAAGAAGCCTAAAACATGGAGCATAGAGCTAAAACACTGGAATTTTACATGGGACAAAAGTATTTCTTAAAAGGTACTTCGCACAAATCCATTTAGCTCATGTTTCAGTTTAGAACAAAATGTTGAGAGCAGCAAAACCACAGTGAAGTGATTAAGATGGTTATATATGCTCCTGTTAATCATCTCTTCAGGTTGCTAGTTTTGTTGTTGTTCTGTATTCTTTTAGCACTCAGTTGCAGTCTAATGAAGAATCCCTACATATTCCTGTATTAATCATATATAGTAGTCTTTTCTATAGGTTATTATATGTAATAAGCAACTCCAAAATTTCAGCCTGTAACAACAGATACTTATTCCTTTCTTGATACATGCTTGTTGCTCAACTCATTTCAGTCCGCAGGCTGGAATCAAGTTGGCTTTGTACATGTCTTATTTCCAGGCTCTAGACTGAGGGGTGAGCTTTAATTTGGAATTTTCTCATTTCATGTAGAGGACTGAGAGGAGGAAGACACATGGAAGTTTGTCACAGCTCTAAACATTTCTGTTTTAGATGTTCCAAACATTGTGTTCACTTACCATCCATTGACCAAAATAAGTCTTGTTTGCTAAAGAAAAGGTCAATTTGAACTCTACGTACATGGGAGAAGAAAGTAAATAATTAACAAAAATAATGCTATTGTTGTTTCCAGAGTTGGTCGGTTCCTGTTTACTAACATGGTTCTTAAAGTTTGTGATGCACTGATTTCTTCTTTGACATATCCTCATTTGAATGGTAATACACATAATAATAATTTAAGCACAGAAAAATTGCCAATAAGAAAAGTAAACTTTCATAGTAAAAGCATTTCACTTATATGGATCTAAACCTCACATGTCACCTCTTTTTCAGGTGTGAGGAACTGGAAAATAGATAGATAGCCTGGGTTGCCCAATATATATGGCCCCAAACTTATTTCCTACATATAGTCGATTTTATTCATAAGAAAACAAGTAGACAGCCTCTGATGAGAACCTATGTATTCTTACTTTGCATATATATTTGTGATTTATTTCCCCAGCCTAAATCTCATCAGAAGTACATCAGAAACAGTAACAATGATGCCAATATGAATTGACAGCCGACAATCTCAAATGAGAGAAAAGAGTTATGATAGTTCGTGTTATTGGTCCTAGTGTTTCACCCTTTCTTACTTCATACCATTTTCATGTGACTTTATTGTTTGTCCCTAAAGCAAATAATATTTCCTTGCCCCCTTCTCTTTGCGCTTGGCCATGTGACTTGTATTTGAAATAGAATGAGGCAATTTGGAAAGTGTGCCAGTTCCAAATCTAGGCTTTAATATGCCTCAGGTGTTCCTTTTTGCTCCTTCATGCCTATTCCATCAACATGTAAAGAATGTGCCTCTGTTAATCCTTTAGACTAAGGAGGACTAGAGACACATGGAACATAGCTGACTTTTCTGATCTGGCCAAGATCAGCCCATTCACCTCACCCACATAGGGTGATTATTTTATGCCACTAAATATTGGGGGTACACTTCTATTTTTCCATTTTTTAAGCAATAGTTAATAATCTTAAGAATGTGATACTTGTAAAAACATACTCTTCTACACTAGGATTTCCCAGTGTTTTACAGTAGGATAAGCGCTATTTGATTAGATCAGATGTCTGAGATCTGATGTTTGAGAATTTATAGGTTAAGTAAAATTACATAGTACTATAGACTATTGAGAGACTTCAATAGGTTCTGTTAATGCCCAAGAGTTAGACAGAGTTAACTGCATCTTCTTACAAACTGATTGAACAATAGAAAACTAACATACAGTAAAAACTAGTAACATCTCTCAACAAATTTAAGAAATAAGGATTATTCTTGGGTCATTTAGCAGAGTAATAAGTAATCCCATTGCCCTTGAAACCTTCATTGTTGGATCCCTGCACAGCAGGATCTATTCATGCTGGAAATAATGCTGTATCATTGAGCAAAATAAAGAAAACTCAAGAAGCTTCAATTTTATGGTAATGTGAGTTTTTACATAAATTTTTTTTTACCATTCCATTAGTGACAAACCTATGGATATAAGTGAAAATAGGATATGATGACATGTGTTTCACACAAAACTGGGGAGGAAATGAAATCTAGAATATTTACAAAGAAATATGCTGTTTCTATCACTGAATACCTTTTGCTGTCTACAACCATGAACTCTGTAGCTACATTTGTCAGGCTATTTTACCTACTTTCCAGAGGCTACAGCATTTTAGTTTGGACAAATAGCTGATGTAATTAATAAAACCTAAGTGGTGATGGACAGGGAGGCCTGGCGTGCTGCGATTCATGGGGTCGCAAAGAGTTGGACACGACTGAGCAACTGAACTGAAAGTGTATGCCAGAATAATTTTAGATAAAATTATTTAGCAGCTCATATTTTTCAACAAAGCATAGAATTTTCAATAATAATTTACTTACCAACAGCGTTAGTGTGTGAAATCAGAGTATTGGGGAAATCAATTAGTAATCAGTTTATTCTAAGACTGAAAGTTCTTTACGCCATTCCTTTAAGTATTTAAAATACATTTTGAATATTTTTGAGATTAATCCTTTGTCTGTTTCTTCATTTGCTATTATTTTCTCCCAATCTGAGGGCTGTCTTTTCACCTTACTTATAGTTTCCTTTGTAGTGCAAAAGCTTTTAAGTTTCATTAGGTCCCATTTGTTTAGTTTTGCTTTTATTTCCAATATTCTGGGAGGTGGGTCATAGAGGATCTTGCTTTGATTTATGTCGGAGAGTGTTTTGCCTATGTTCTCCTCTAGGAGTTTTATAGTTTCTGGTCTTACATTTAGATCTTTAATCCATTTTGAGTTTATTTTTGTGTATGGTGTTAGAAAGTGTTCTAGTTTCATTCTTTTACAAGTGGTTGACCAGTTTTCCCAGCACCACTTGTTAAAGAGGTTGTCTTTTTTCCATTGAATATCCTTGCCTCCTTTGTCAAAGATAAGGTGTCCATAGGTTCGTGGATTTATCTCTGGGCTTTCTATTCTGTTCCATTGATCTATATTTCTGTCTTTGTGCCAGTACCATACTGTCTTGATGACTGTGGCTTTGTAGTAGAGTCTGAAGTCAGGCAGGTTGATTCCTCCAGCTCCATTATTCTTTCTCAAGATTACTTTGGCTATTCGAGGTTTTTTGTATTTCCATACAAATTGTGAAATTCTTTGGTCTAGTTCTGTGAAAAATACTGTTGGTAGCTTGATAGGGATTGCATTGAATCTATAGACTGCTTTGGGTAGAATAGCCATTTTGACAATATTAATTCTTCCAAAATATACAAGCAACTCCTGCAGCTCAATTCCAGAAAAATAAATGACCCAATCAAAAAATGGGCCAAAGAACTAAACAGACATTTCTCCAAAGAAGACATACAGATGGCTAACAAACACATGAAAAGATGCTCAACATCACTCATTATCAGAGAAATGCAAATCAAAACCACAATGAGGTACCATTACACGCCAGTCAGGATGGCTGCTATCCAAAAGTCTACAAGCAATAAATGCTGGAGAGGGTGTGGAGAAAAGGGAACCCTCTTACACTGTTGGTGGGAATGCAAACTAGTACAGCCACTATGGAAAACAGTGTGGAGATTTCTTAAAAAATTGGAAATAGAACTGCCATATGACCCAGCAATCCCACTCCTGGGCATACACACTGAGGAAACCAGATCTGAAAGAGACACGTGCACCCCAATGTTCATCGCAGCACTGTTTATAATAGCCAGGACATGGAAGCAACCTAGATGCCCATCAGCAGATGAATGGATAAGGAAGCTGTGGTACATATACACCATGGAATATTACTCAGCCATTAAAAAGAATTCATTTGAACCAGTCCTAATGAGATGGATGAAGCTGGAGCCCATTATACAGAGTGAAGTAAGCCAGAAAGATAAAGAACATTACAGCATACTGACACATGTATATAGAATTTAGAAAGGTGATAACGATAACCCTATATGCAGAACAGAAAAAGAGACACAGAAATACAGAACAGACTTTTGAACTTTGTGGGAGAATGTGAGGGTGGGATATTTCAAAAGAACAGCATGTATACTATCTATGGTGAAACAGATCACCAGCCCAGGTGGGATGCACGAGACAAGTGCTCGGGCCTGGTGCACTGGGAAGACCCAGAGGAATCGGGTGGAGAGGGAGGTGGGAGGGGGGATCGGGATTGGGAATACATGTAAATCCATGGCTGATTCATATCAATGTATGACAAAACCCACTGGAAAAAAAAATAATAATTAAAAAAAAAAAACATAATCAGGAAAAGCAAAAAAAAAAAAATAAATAAAAAAAATAAAATACATTTTGAGCAAGTGCTCGAGGGATAATAATGAATTGCTTCCATTTCTATATTTATAAGTATTGCAAAGGTTAAGAATACCAAGATTATCTTATATATGACAACAAGAAAAATAATTTTTAGCAATGAGAATTCATAAATATCATATGTGGACAATTGACATTTCTTCTATGTTAGAAACTTTTTTATTTGCATAGAAGTGGTAGCTGATTATTAAAATTCAATCTCATTCCAATTTGAAAAGGTAAATATCTTATCTATCTATCCTTCGAGTTGTTAGAGAGGTCATGTCCTAGCCATATAGTCTCAATCATTTTTACTTCCTTGTGTTGTTGTAGTTCAGTCACTCAGTTGTGGTTGACTCTGCGAGCCCATGGACTGCAGCACATCAGGCTTCCCTGTCCTTAACCAACTCCCGGAGCTTGCTCAAACTTGTGTCCATTGGGTCAGTGATGCCATCCAGCCATCTCATCCTCTGTCGTCCCCTTTTCCTCCTGCCTTCCATCTTTCCCAGCAACAGTGTCTTTTCAAATGAGTCAGTTCTTTGCATCAGTTGGCCAAAGTACTGGAGCTTCAGCTTTAGCATCAGTCCTTCCAATGAATATTTAGGGTTGATTTCCTTTAGGATTGACTGGTTTGATCTCCGTGCAGTCCAAGGGACTCTCAAGAGTCTTCTCCAACACCACAGCTCAAAAGCATCAATTCTTCAGTGCTCAGCTTTCTTTATAGTCCACTTCTCACATCCATACATGACTACTTGAAAAAACATAGCTTTGACTAGATGGACCTTTGTCAGCAAAGTAATGTCTCTGCTTTTTTAATATGCTGTCTAGGTTTGTCTTAGCTTTCCTTCCAAGGGGCAAGCGTCTTTTAATTTCATGGCTGCAGTCACCATCTGCAGTGATTTTGGAGCCCAAGAAAATAGTCTGTCATGGTTTCCATTGTGTCCCCATCTATTCGACATGAAGTGATGGGACCAGATGCCATGATCTTTGTTTTTTGAATGTTGAGTTTTAAGCCAGCTTTTTCCCTCTTCTCTTTGACCTTAATCAAGAGGCTCTTTAGTTACTCTTTGCTTTCTGCCATAAGGGTGGTGTTATTTGCATATTTGAGGTTACTGATATTTCTCCTGGCAACCTTCATTCCAGCTTGAGCTTCATCCAGCCCGGCATTTCACATGATGTACTCTGCATATAAGTTAAATAAGCAGGTGACAATATACAGCCTTAATGTACTTCTGTCCCAATTTGGAACTGGTCCAGTGTTCCATGTCCAGTTCTAACTATTGCTTCTTGACCTGCATACAGATTTCTTAGGAGGCAGATAAGGTGGTCTGGTATTCCCATGTCTTTAAGAGTTTTCCACAATTTGTTGTGATCTCCTGAAAACAATTTTCTAAACATTCCCTAAAATCAGTGTTTTGTTACTTAGGTACTAAATGCCATATTTTAAAGATTGTTAACATTGCATGAGCGACCAGCTCGATTTTAAAATACATATAATTACTTTTCTCCTTGTTAGCTTTGGTTAAACTGTGTTATATTGGTAATTAATATAGTTATCTCCATTCATGTGAGTTTACTCAGATGATGGAAGATGCTGTGGCCAGCCTACGGTATCCATGGATACCAGACAGATCAGGGATTCCAAGCTGAATAGCTTTGTAATTGAAAGTCAACATATCTTATCTAACCCATCATCACTGAAGTGTTAGTATAGACATAGCAATGTTAACTTAGCAGATTTAGCCTAAAGCAGAGGCAATAAGATTCCTAAGCTAATTTAACTGAATAGAATGCTTTCTAAAAAGTTGGTACTTTCTCACTTCTGGAGAGGTAATTTCATAACAATCTGGAGAAAGGAAATTAGATTTGTCATTATACATATATTTGACAGGATTGCATTGACAACCTGTCCTGTAAAATACTATCTTGAAGTCAAAATTTAGAAGAGTTCTAAAAATTGCAAGATGATGTGAAGAAATTTTCTACTTGAAGAGACAGATACATTTAACTTAATCCTCACAGTAGCCTATGAGATAGCAGAGCATCTCCAATGCTTGTAAAACACCATAGTTGTATTTACTTTCCTTTTCTTGCCTGCTTTGGGAAATAAATTTCCAAGCCTAAAACATCCACACAGCTATTACCTAACCTAAAAACTGTGTGTGTGTGTGTGTACATATACACATATGTAGGTAAATCACTGCTATAACACTTAGGTAAATATGTTCTAGAAGTACAGTGCATGTCTGAGTCTTGAAGCACGAAGAATTTGAATTAACTCTCTCAGTGAAATATCTTCACTCTGATCTTATGTACCTAATTTTCATATGGGTATATGGTACTTGGGGCAAAAATAAGTCTCTAGGGAAGTTATTTACATTTTCACACACAGCAATCAAGTAAGAATGAGGCTGGAAATTAATGAAAGGCAGGTATAAGCTGAAGATAAGTTGGGAATATTTCAATTCAACTATATAATAAATAGCCTATACATAAGACACCTTAAGTTTTCTCACTGTGGCTTAATCACCTCTGAGAATTATTATGGTATTTTGTTCCATTTATCTACAATGTGTAATGACAAAAGCATGTTCATTTTCCCCCTATTATGGAGGCTAAAATATTGCTTCATAATCCTGAATATTCATTGGAAGGATTGATGCTGAAGCTCCAATGCTTTGGCCACCTAATGACAAAGAACTGACTCATTGGAAAAGACCTTGATGCTGGGAAAGATGGAAGGCAGGAGGATAAGGGGAAGACAGAGGATGAAATGGTTGGATGGCATCACCGACGCAATGGACATGAGTTTGAGCAAGCTCCGGGAGTTTGTGATAAACAGGCCAGCCTGGTGTGCTGCAGTCCATGGGGTTGCAAAGAATTGGACACAACTGAGTGACTGCACTGAATGGAATATCATTATGCATAATAACCCAGCATTGGAAACAATTGAAATATCTGTTAGTAGTAGCATATATATATAAATAGTACTATATCCACAGAGTGGACTATTATACAACGATGAAAGTAAATGGTCTGCAACTATATGTACTAACATAGATGAACTTTACAAACAACACAGACAAAAATAATCTAGCCACAACAGAGTATAGCCTTTGTGATGCAATTTACATAAATTTTAAACCAGACACCTATGATTTTTCATTATGGTAAAATATGTGTATTACAGAATTTATTAGTTTAATTATTTTAAGGGTACACTTTACTGGAATTAAGTATATTAGTGTTGTGCAACAATCACTTTTATCCATTTTCAGAACTGTTTGTCATTTCAAACAGAAGCTCAGTACCTATTAAACAATAAATCCTCGTAACCCTTCCACTCAGCCCCTGGTAACTTCTATATGCTATTCTCTATCTATATGAATTTACCTATTCTAGATAATTCATATAAATGGAGTCATATATATTTGATGCTTTATATCTGGCTTATTCCACTTAGCATGTTTTCAGAATTTATCCATGTTGTTGAACATATTAGAACTTCATTCTTTTTCATTGATTTGCAATCTTGTATTAGTTTCAGATGCAAAGTGATTCCATTATATCCATGTGTGTATAAATGTGTGTGTGATTCAATCATGTGTCTGTGTGTATATGTATGTGTGTGTGAGTGAAGGTGAAAGTCGCTCAGTTGTGTCTGACTCTTTGTGACCCTATGGACTATACAGTCCATGAAATTCTCCAGGCTAGAATACTGGAGTAGGTAGCCATTCCCTTCTCCAGGGGATCTTCCCAACCCAGGGATTGAACCCAGGTCTCCAGCATTGCAGGCAGATTCTTTACCATCTGAGCCACCAGGGAAACCCATATGTGTGTGACAGACAGACACACACACAAACACACATATATGTTCTTTTTCAGTTTCTCTTCCCATGTGTGAAGTGAAAATGTTAGTTGCTCAGTAGCATCTGACTCTTTGTGACCCCATGGACTATAGGCTGCCAGGCTCCTCTGCTCATGGGATTCTCCAGGGAAGAATACTGGAATGGGTTGCCATGCCCTTCTTCAGGGGATCTTCCCGATCCAGGGATCAAACCCAGGTCTTCTGCATTGCAGGCAGATTCTTTACCATCTTTTTTTATATATGATACTGTATATATGTTAATTCCAACATCTTAATTTAGCCCTTCCCCCAACCCCCTTTCCCCTATGGTAATCACAAATTCAGTTTCTTTATTTCTTCAGTGCTTTTATTACTGAATAGTGTTTCATTGTAAATATATGTACATGTAATCATTTTCTTTACGAAAGTACAATCTGAGTGTATAAACCCTTCAACTTTGTTTCTTTGGAGGAACGAGAGCTTAGAGCCTAGCAGTCCACCATTCTGTTGATGTCAGTCTCCAAGGTGAACATAGTTTTAAATGCCAGCCTCCTGGCTGCCATTGCAGAGGAGGATGGTTGTTGAATTTGACATGTCAAATACCACTAGGACATCTGTTGTACTGGTAACTTACGGCTTTTCTTGCTCTAAGTGATGGTTTCATAGATCTGTCACATTTGTGTTAAATCGTAGAGTTGTACACATTTGTGCCATTTTCTTTATTTACTTCAATAAAACTATGGTGCGCGATTCTTTTGAATTAAGTTATGCTTTTGGTCTGAGGATAGTCAACATTAATTATTTTCTTCTCTGTTTGGATATCTAGTTATTCCAGTACAGTTAACTTGAGTTAACTTGGTATGTGTTTTGAAAATCAGTTGACTATATGTGTGTGGATCTGTTTCTCGACTTGTTATTCTTTTCTATTGACTTATATCTTTATTTTTTTGCTAATGCTGTATTGCCTTGATCACAGTCACTTTATAATAAATCTTAAAAACCAGGTAGTATACATTCTCCTGATTTATCATTTTTTTTAAATTCCTTCAACTGCTCTAGGGCTCTTGCTTTCCTATATACATTTTAGAATGAGCTTGCCCATTAAAAAAAATGCCTTCTGGATTTTGACTGGAAATGGACTGAATCGATTGATCAACTTGGGGAAAATGGTCATCTTTACTATATTGTCTTACAATCCTTGAATATGATAGAGACTGGTTTTAAAATAATAGGCCACAGTTACTTTTCTACACTACAAAGATGACTAATCAGAAAATCCTTGAAATCTATATGCCTCAAAAACTCGGTGTTTTCAAGTGACATATTACCCATTATCACTATCAAATGTAAGAATGTCCAAGAAGTGGGAAGACCAAATATTTAGGAAAATACGGATTCCCCGCCTTTGATAAATTTGCTGTTCCTTTTCTCTCCATACACTGGTTATTTCTCTTCTCTGTATAGTAACCACCTACTCATCCTTTAAGGTACAACTATCTGTCTTCCTCCTTTGTGAAGTTCCTCTTTTCTTTCAGGTTCCTGAGTCAATTAGTACCCTTATGCCAGGATCTTAATATCTGTGCCGAATATTTTTTTTTTTTTTTACCCCTGGGGACCCTAAAATTTATCCTGTTCACATGTGTGTCAAGCCAAAAAAGATAAGGAATTTATACTCTGAGAAACCTCAACCACTGGTTCTTAGGAATTTCCTAAAAATTCCAGTGCAGACAGACACTGAGGTATAAACCTTACACCTTTCTTAGGGTTTCACACAGGATTAATTTCCATTCTTCTGCTGTGCTATTTTGCTTGTTATCACACGCTTCCTTCCCTGTTTTGTATCTTTGTCCAGCTCACATTGCCTGTACCACAAATAAACTACATACACTCAGATTCTTGTTGCAGGTCTGCTTGAACTAAGGTACCACTTATTACTCATCTCCTGTCATCACCATGTTCTTTTGAGTCAGCATGAATGAAAAAGTGTGTAATATATAAAGATACATTCATTGTATGAACATTAAGTCTCTTGTTTCCTACTTCCTTATTTCTCCCTCTAAGTCCAACTAACCGTTTTTTTGTTTTGTTTTGTTTCCCATTTATTAGGCTTATTCTTTATTATATATTAAAATTGTCATTTGGGTTTTTTTTACATCTTGAAGTTAACATTTTTATTATATAATGTGTTCTGTGTGCTTAGTCGCTCAGTAGTGTCTGACTCTGCGACCCTAAAAAGTCTTAGTTGGTTAATCTTATACATCTTAAACAATTTTCTGTTTGTTGTTTATTAAAGAGCCATATTGCTTTATGGAGACCGAAGTTTATGCTAAAAAAATCCAGATAAGAAAGAAGCAAGCATTTTAAAAGAACACAGAGTCTAGCAAGAAAGATAGAAAACAGAAAGAGGATATTGACCCTGGAGATTAATTTCAACCTAGATTTAGACTTTTGGGAACTTAGAAATGTAGTTTCAGGTATCTGGATTATACCAGTCCCTGAACTGGAGTTTTGATGTTGCTTTAGTATAAATGGGGTAGCAGCTGGATAAAATACTTTAGTTATCAGGCATCGTGCAGATAGATGTTTCCTCTCAGGGAGAAGTGTTTGGTGCTCTTACATTTCTGTGAGCTGCAGCCCTCTGTGTGTCTACAGTTTGCAGTAAACTTAACAATTATAAATAAATATAAAGTTAAGGCAGAAAAACGATGCCGTATTAAGTCTATAGTTTATTTTTTTCTTTGACTGAGAAAAGGATAATATGAACATTTATTTAAATAAGGTTTACCTAGTGTGGTTCACTTGATTCTAATGAAATTATACAAGAGAGAGAAAATATTGAGAGATTCAATGACAGAAGATTGGTGAAATAAGCCCTAAAATGAGGAGGGGGATCATTTTCTAAGATTCAAATGTTTAATTCTGAGAAAATCGGTGAGTTTTGGGCAAATCTGTTGACATAGGCCTGGGCTGAAATCTATATACAGCTAATCTGTCCTATACATCACTTTTTAATTGGACCCTAATCTCAGAGCTAATAAATGAGATAGATAGCTTTTGTGTGAGATGTAGATAAGATATAAAACTATTTTGGAGTTGTTATAATATTTTTTTAGGTTCTTATATTTTTTAACTGACCAGGCGTATGGAAATTTTAAAAATGCATGAAGAGGCATTTAATTTTTATAATACTTGAGAATGAAATTAAATATTGTTTATTCAAGCAGTAAAGTTGATATTCCTATAAATGGTTTTCAATTAAATACAATTTCAAAGAAAGTTTCAGCTTTATGATTGACCATTTATATTAAGTCTCAGTATATTCCTCTGTCCCCACCACATACACAAACTACATATGTAGGAGCATATAAAATACTTTAGATACTGTGTACTGATGTGTTCTTAGTTGGAGCATAGAAGCTGATCTATGTTCAAATATGTTTGGCAACATTGTGTTTACATTTTATTTAAAATTGTCCTGTATAATTTCCCACTCTTCTAGTAAATTGCATCTGAGGATGTAGATCTGTGACTCAGTCAGTCAGTCAGTTCAGCCGCTCAGTCGTGTCCGACTCTTTGCAGCCCCGTGAATCACAGCACGCCAGGCCTCCCTGTCCATCACAAACTCCCGGAGTTTACTCAAATTCATGCCCATTGAGTTGGTGATGCCATCCAGCCATCTCATCCTCTGTCGTCCCCTTCTCCTCCTGCCCCCAATCCCTCCCAGCATCAGGGTCTTTTCCAATGAGTCAACTCTTCACATGAGGTGGCCAAAGTATTGGAGTTTCAGCTTCAGCATCAGTCCTTCCAATGAACACCCAGGACTGATCTCCTTTAGGATGGACCAGTTGGATCTCCTTGCAGTCCAAGGGACTCTCAAGAGTCTTCTCCAACACCACAGTTCAAAAGCATCAATTTTTCGGCACTCAGCTTTCTTCACAGTCCAACTCTCACATCCATACATGACCACTGGAAAAACCATAGCCTTGACTAGATGGATCTTTGTTGGCAAAGTAGAACTGTGACTAGGATGGGCTAAATTCAGCCAGCTCTGTGTTTATAAATAAGGGTTTATTGGAACATAGCAATGCCTATTCATTTATGTATTTTCTATGGCTGCTTTTGTGTTATAATGACAGGAATAACTGTGATAGAGACCGTATGGCCTGCAAAGCTAAAAATGTTTATTACTATCGAGCCTTTATGTTAAAAAAAAAAAAAAAAAAGGAAATCTGACCCCTGTACTAAGACCTAGTATACAATGTTTTGCTCATAACTATTTGAGCACAGAACTCATTCTCACACATCTTGGAGCTTTAGTGTCCTATAGAGTATCAAATTTAATATATTTTAGTATTTCTTCAATGCTGTTTCCCCACTTATTTTTAAAAGAGGTCTGGACATCCATAACCACAAACTATTATATTATTTTGAACAACTGGAAGGGGTATAATGCTGAGAAATTAAGAAAAGTGTATAAGGACCCACAAATACCTAGTGACACAGATGAGTATCAGACTTAAGTCTTAATGTCAGCCCTTTATATTTACAGTTAGTTCTTTGATTCTGCATCTAGGTGTTCGGCCACAGACCATGAAGTACTGCAGTATTTACCTTTGAAAAAAAAAGTCGATGTTTAAGTGAAGCCACAGAGTTCAAATCCATGTTGTTCAAGGGTCAACTGTAACTATTATGTGCCAGATATGGAAGATGTCTCGAGCAGTCATATTTCCTTCACTTTTGGTGTTTTTGAAGTGTGTTAGAGGTACATGCAAGGAAATATACTGCATGTATATGATAAATACCATGATGCAAGTGTGTGGAGGCTTCTAAAAGAAAATGGAGGGTAGATACCTAGGCAACTTGAGAAGGAATGAAGGAGCCTCAAATTGTTGCTGGAAGTATTACATTCTAATAAGTTAAGGTAAAGTGGAGGTAGGCACATGATGGTTGAAATGATTATGATATGAATCCCTTTGGCAGTCTGGTAACACCTCAGAATCCCTTCTAAGAAAAATGCCTTTATTTATTTTTTTGCTATACAATAGGTTTTTGTTGGTTATCCATTTAAAATATGGCAGTGTGTACATGACCTTCCTAAAGTCCTTAACTATCCCTTCCCCTCCCAACCCCGGCAACCATGAGTTCATTTTCTAAGTCTGTGTGTCTCTTTCTGTTTAGAAAAATGCCTTAAAATCCAAAAATAAATTGCAAAGGCTTATAAAAGAAATTATATGCTAATACAATTAGAATATTACATTTTTGTAATATAATATATACTTATAAATAGATCTAGCCACTCATAGATTTATAACTGTCATAAATTCATAATACGTATCATGTATGTCAGGCATCCCTGATCCATCCCCCCACCCTCTGGTCTGTGGAAAATTGTGTTCCACAAAACTAGCCCCTGGTGCCAAAAATATTGGGGACAGCTGATGTATAGGATGTCTGTACAGATCCAAGGGCTTCCCTGGTGAATCAGTGGTAAACACCCTGCCTGCCAATGCAGGAAATAGAGGTTTGATCCCTGAGTAAGGAAGATACCCCAGAAGAAAAAATGGCAACCCACTCCAGTATTTTTGCCTGGGAAATCCCAGGGACAGAGGAGTCTGATGGGCCACAGTCCATGGGGTCAGCTGCAGAAGAGTTGGACATGATGTAATGATCAACAACAGACACAGATCGAATTGCAGGCACTGCTATTTTGAGTTTGTTATCCACATTTGTAATCGAAGGGAATGATAGAGGTTAATTTAAATAAATATGTAAATTTTATTCCCATCTAAGTTTACATATTTTCTTCCCCTCTAGAAATTTGATGCTGCATTTCATAGAATTTGTAGAATGGATTTAAGGTAGGCTGAAGGTGAGCAGAGAGAAAATAATCTATAGTATGTCCTACAGAGTGATGATAAAGGGCTAAAGGTTTTTCATCCACTCTAGCATACCATGTTCTTTCCTGTCACCAAGCTTTTTCTTTTACTTGTCTCACAGAATTTAATATTTATATCCTAATGGAAGAGATTTTTTTCTAATTTTTAAACTTTGCTTTGTCAGTATGTTAGTAACCTAGAGCCTTTGAACTCACAGTGTAGTCTATGGACTAGTGGCCTTATCAGATTCACAAAATCTCAGGCTTTGTCCTGAATCTGCTGAATCAGAATATGAAACTTGACTGCCAGATTTTTTTTTATTAATAGTAAGAATTTAGAGCATTGATCTAAAGGACAAGGATTCTCAGTTAAAGTCCATTTACTTTCTCTTAAGACTATTAAAAAATTTAGTCATATAAACTTCCAATACATACTTAGTCCAATAACCAAAATGATAACCAATTAATTTGGAAAGTGAAAACTTTATTCTCAAATTTGGAAATAAAGGATGCGTAAATCATATCGACGATCCTGATGTGATCATTAAAGCAAGAGATGATTTTTCACAGTCAGTGTATTACTTTCACAAATAGACTTATCATAGATGACCTGTCATTTGAATGGGCATCTTAAAACCATACATCTATCACCTAGCATGAAATGTTGCTGCAAATGTGTGTATCTTACCTACATTATGATAACACATCATAGATCTAGAGTATGCTGTTTCTCAGGCATATCATTCACATGAACTTTTAATCTTTCAAGAAAATGAGTGGCTGGAGAAGATATACACAATACTTCCTTGTGGAGTTCAATCCATGGTAGTGACAGGATTCTTTTGAAATGTTTTGTTTGATGTCTAAATTAGAGGGAAATACAGAGTAACTACAGAATTGTGGCTTTTAAAAGTTGCTGAATATTTCTAATAGTATGTTCCATGAAGTATGTGATTGATTTCTAAATTTTAAGGCAAAATGTTGTGAACTAAGTTGTTGACAAAATATTGCCATTTAATGTCATCTACTATATCTAAAGACTTCCCTGGTGGCTCAGCTGGTAAAGCATCTGCCTACAATTCAGGAGACCCAGGTTCAATCCCTGGGTCGGGAAGATCTCCTGGAGAAGGAAATGGCAACCCACTCCAATATTCTTGCTTGGAAAAGCCCATGGATGGAGGAGCCTGGTGGGCTACAGTCCATGGGGTCACAAAGAGTTGGACATGGCTGAGCGACTTCACTATATCTAAAAGCCACTGGAGTTGAATTAGACTGTGACTGTGAGGAAAAAAGAATTGGAATGATGAACTCTTGAGAACTGGTGTCTGTTTATATAGGATAACTTTCTGTTAAACAGAAAATGTTTAGTTTCAGTTACCCATGTATGGCAATCATTTCTCAATAATTTTTTCAATAAATGGTTTGACTAAAATTTGAGAATAATGTTTAGGAATATTAAGTTCAGTGCTTCTCCTACATGTCCAGGTTGCAATAGAAAATTCTAAGAAATATAGAATATCTTATATTGTTACCATTATTTTAGATTCAACTTGTTTTTGATTGGCTCAATAAAGAACTAATTGAGTTTCTTCCTTATTTATTGAATGCTTACCATGTATCAGGTGATCTACACAGTGTTTGACATGTTAACTCATTTACTGCATAGTATAACTCTCAATCCATTTTACCGTAACCTGGAATTCAAAGATGGTAAGAACTTGTCCAAGGTCATACAACCAAGAAGTATATTATTTAAATACTTTATTTAATTTGAAGTATTAAGGCTAATATCAACTTGATATTCTCAGCTTCTGTTTTACTGTTTTTGGGTTTTATTTAAATTTTATAATTCAAGGATTTATTAGTATCAAAGAATAATGGGCAGAGGTTCAAAGAGAAATTGGGATTCAGCCCAACATTGCATTTAGGGCAGAGTGATGCCCTTGTCAAATATGGCCTTCTTAATCTCCAAGTTGTATAGAATTACCATTTTAAGTTAAAGTTCTCTTGATATTTATTCCATAAGATTTTGATTGAATTTGAAATTTTCTTTTGTTCAAAAGTATTGAAAAACTATCTGAAAAACCTTCAGATGCTTTAAATTGTTAATATGCCTTTGGTTAAGAAAAATTTCAAAAATTCAGGTAGAAAAACATAGATGTCTTCTTAGGAAAAAAAATACACCAAAGGACAACTACATTCAGCTCCTCCTGATGAGAAAAATTAAATCATAGGGATAGTGAAAAATCTATACATTTCACTTTCAGGTTCTAAAAAAAAAAAAACAGGAAAAGCTTGTGGTTGTACTACATTAAAATATTTTCTGTTACAACCTGATTTAAAATGCAAAAACCTATTTTTCAAATTAGCTATTTTAATGTATATGAAGAATTTGAATACATAAGCCACCTGGATTGTTTTATGTCATGTATAAGGAAAACTATTTTAACTACTTAATTACTTAAATGTTGCATTCTGAATATTCCTTACTGATCATGAATGAATGTATTATTAAAAAGCAATGTTTTTCTAGCTTTATAATATATTTTGACCTGTTTCTATCTTTAAAAAGGGTGCAATTTGATATATTTATAATAGGGCAAAGTAGCTGTCAGTTTCCAATGCATTTAGAAAAAATCACTTGGGAACTAACTTTGGTAAAAAGCTCTCTTAGAGCAATAATCATCTCAGAACATTATTTAAATGGCATAATTGATATTCTGTGTTTAGAAGATATTCCATTTGTGAATACTTAAATGCTTGATAAAGAAGGGGCATCATTTTTTTTTCAGATAAAGAAATCAAAGAATAAAATGAGATTAATCCAGGATAATACAGTCAGGTCTGCTGAAAATGAAATGTGTATTTCCTGATAGTAAAGGCATACTGACAAATGGGTGCTTATGAAATAGTTATCACAACTCTCAAATAGTTCCTAGAATAGTATTATTTAATGTCAAAAGCATTTCTGGTGCAAAATGAATGTCTATGTAGAAAGCAGTTTTATGTAACAAAGATACTAGCTCATAGGCTGATTATGGTCAGAACCTTCATTTTGAGTGAGTACTCATTAGTTACTTAACAACTTTATGTTAAGTGTGAAGGAGTCCTTGGGCCTAGAAAAGAAAAACAGTGGTCTCAAAGGCCCTTGTTGAGTCATCTAACCTCGGGGGGGAAACAAAACCAAACTTTAAATCCTGCCCTGATGCTCTGGGCTGGTTGCATCTACCTAAGACTTATCATCCCCTGCCCCAAACCTCCCAACGCCTGTTCAACTACAAATGCCATCTCAACTAAAGATTACCCAAAACTTCCTACCTGACTAACGTTTCCCTTATCCCTTCCACAAACCTCCCTTTATTAAATATGAAGCCTCCCTGATCCCTCTTGTGCTCAACCTGGTCATTAGGGCGACTGTCACCCCTGCTTGCCTGAATAAAGGTAACCTACCTCCGTTGAGGTCATCTCTCCTTTTCTGCCTTGGCCCGAGCTATACCTTACAAAGTTTAACTTATATGCCAGAAAATTAATTCATTTATACAATTCAATGATTTTTAATAAACTTACCAAGTTGCACAACCATCACTACAATTCAGTTTTAGAACACTTTAGGACATCCCTATTTTTACGTCCAGGCTTCACCTCCAACCCTAGGAATCTACTAATCCACTTGTTATCTCTAGGAAGCTGCGATTTTTGAATATGTCATTTAAATAGAATAATGAAAGAAGTGGCCTTTATGGCTGACTTTTGCCTGTTTTCATGAAGTTTGCAATTTTTATTATGTTTAGCATGTACTTTGTTATGCTGAATACTATCTCATTATCTGGAAATACTTCAGTATATGTAATCATTGACCAATGGATGATGCTTACATTATTTCAAGTTCTTGCCTGTTATGAAGAATGCTGCGATTACTGGTATCTGGATTGATATAACCATGGTGGTGAAGAAGCTATTGGCAGAAGCCGAGAGCAATTAGTCAAGATGTGACTAAGTGTAGAGCGGGAGGTATGAAAATGAGAACACTGTAATGTAAATAGAAGATAAAAATCCATTTGATTGATAATAGTTAGAAAATGTTTTCTCCTGGGAAAGTACAGATCAGTAATTTGTCAATTTTTTCAAAAACTATTAATTAGGTACCTATTCTGTGTCAGGTATCAAGCTAAGAAATTATGGTGGGATACAGTATGGACAGAAATGTTCAACTAGCAAAAAAATAATATGAATGCATAATTTGGAACCATAAGGTATTTTTCAAAAGGGAAACATTGCTGACAAGTTAAAAAATTAATGGAAGCAAATAATTTATACCCTACATGTAAGACAGAAGCTTCTGATAGCTTTATTACTTTCAGAAAATGTAAAATACTATTTAGTATTTGGGTAACGATGTACTTGAGATCCCCTAGGGAGGTGCTTTTACAGGAAAGGTTCGTGTAGATCCTGTAACACAGTTGTCGATTCTCTTATTTACAATAAAGCAGTCCTAAAATGTGCTCTAATGCTTACTTAATCAAGTTATCAGGCAGCTTGTGTTACCTTGTAAGTTTTAAATATGACTCTTTCTTCTTAATATGAAAAAAGGCAAACAACTCTCCCAATAATAGAAAGTGATAATGTACTTTATTGATAATTTGATTTTCAGATGATTCATTAAGCATTTCTGGTTACTTTGTAGCTAAGCAACAAGACCTCTGAAAAGACACCTGATTTACTCAAGAGAGAGAAATATGAATGCTTACAGTGATAATTAATATATTCTAAAATTAAATAATTAACTTTCTAGAATGGTTTCCCAAAGTGCACCCCATAGACACTCAGTCAGTTCAGCTCAGTTGTGTCCCACTCTTTGCGACCCCATGAATCCCAGCATGCCAGGCCTCCCTGTCCATCGCTAACTCCCGGAGCTTACTCAAACTCATGTCCATCGAGTCAGTGATGCCATCCAGCCATCTCATCCTCTGTCGTCCCCTTCTCCTCCTGCCCTCAATCCCTCCCAGCATCAGGGTCTTTTCCAATGAGTCAACTCTTCGCATGAGGTGGCCAAATATTGGAGTTTCAGCTTCAGCATCAGTCCTTCCAATGAACACCCAGGACTGATCTCCTTTAGGATGGACTGGTTGGATCTCCTTGCAGTCCAAGGGACTCTCAAGAGTCTTCTCCAGCACCACAGTTCAAAAGCACCAATTTTTTGGCACTCACCTTTCTTCACAGTCCAACTCTCACATCCATACATGACTACTGGAAAAACCATAGCCTTAACCAGATGGACCACTGTTGGCAAAGTAATGTCTCTGCTTTTTAATATGCTATCTAGATTGGTCATAACTTTCTTTCCAAGGAGCAAGAGTCTTTTAATTTCATGGCTGCAATCATCATCTGCAGTGATTTTGGAGCCCCCAAAAATAAAGTCAGCCACTGTTTCCATTGTCTCCCCATCTATTTCCCATGAAGTGATGGGACCAGATGCCATGATCTTAGTTTTCTGAATGTTGAGCTTTAAGCCAACTTTTTCACTCTCCTCTTTCACCTTCATCAAGAGGCTTTTTAGTTCCTCTTAACTTTCTGCCATAAGGGTGGTATCATCTGCATATCTGAGGTTATTGATATTTCTCCTGGCAATCTTGATTCCAGCTTGTGCTTCTTCCAGCCCAGCGTTTCTCATGATGTACTCGGCATATAAGTTAAATAAGCAGGGCGACAGTATACAGCCTTGACGTACTCCTTTTCCTATTTGGAACCAGTCTGTTGGTCCATGTCCAGTTCTAACTGTTGCTTCCTGACCTGCATACAGGTTTCTCAAGAGGCAGGTCAGGTGGTCTGGTATTCCCATCTCTTTCAGAATATTCCACAGTTTATTGTGATCCACACAGTCAAAGGCTTTGGCGTAGTCAATAAAGCAGAAATAGGTGTTTTTCTGGAACTCTCTTGCTTTTTTGATGATCCAGTGGATGTTGGCAATTTGACCTCTGGTTCCTCTGCCTTTTCTAAAACCAGCTTGAATATCTGGAAGTTCACGGTTCACGTATTGCTGAAGCCTGGCTGGGAGAATTTTAAGCATTACATTACTAGCATGTGAGATGAGTGCAATTGTGCGGTAGTTTGAGCATTCTTTGGCATTGCCTTTCTTTGGGATTGGAATGAAAACTGACCTTTTCCAGTCCTGTGGCCACTGCTGAGTTTTCCAGGTTTGTTGACATATTGAGTGCAGCACCTTCACAGCCTCATCTTTCAGGATTTGAAATAGGTCACCTGGAATTCTATCACCTCCACTAGCTTTGTTCGTAGTGATGCTTCCTAGGGCCCGCTTGGCTTCACATTCCAGGATGTCTGGCTCTAGGTGAGTGATCACACCATCGTGATTATCTGGGTCATGAAGATCTTTTTTGTACAGCTCTTCTGGGTATTCTTGCCACCTCTTCTTAATATCTTCTGCTTCTGTTAGGTCCATTACCACCTCTATCCTTTATTGAGCCCATCTTTGCATGAAATGTTCCCTTGATTTCTCTAATTTTCTTGAAGAGATCTCTAGTCTTTCCCATTCTGTTGTTTTCCTCTATTTCTTTGCATTGATCGCTGAGGAAGGCTTTCTTATTTCTCCTGGCTATTCTTTGGAACTCTGCATTCAAATGGGAATATCTTTCATTTTCTCCTTTGCTTTTCGCTTCTCTTCTTTTCACAGCTATTTGTAAGGCCTCCTCAGACAACCATTTTGCATTTTTGCATTTCTTTTCCATGGGGATGGTCTTGATCCCTGTCTCCTGTACAGTGTCACGAACCTCCGTCCATAGTTCATCAGACTCTCTGTCTATCAGATCTAGTCCCTTAAATCTATTTCTCACTTCCACTGTATAGTCATAAGGGATTTGATTTAGGTTATACCTGAATGGTCTAGTGGTTTTCCCTACTTTCTTCAGTTTAAGTCTGAATTTGGCAATAAGAAGTTCATGATCTGAGCCACAGTTAGCTCCTGGTCTTGTTTTTGCTGACTGTATAGAGCTTCTCCATCTTTGGCTGCAAAGAATACAGTCAATCTGATTTTGGTGTTGACCATCTGGTGATGTCCATGTGTAGAGTCTTCTCTTGTATTGTTGGAAAGGGTGTTTGCTATGACCAGTGCGTTCTCTTGGCAAAACTCTATTAGCCTTTGTCCTGCTTCATTCTGTACTCCAAGGCCAAATTTGCCTTTGAGTTACTCCAGGTGTTTCTTGACTTCCTGCTTTTGCATTCCAGTCCCCTATAATGAAAAGGACATCTTTTTTGTGTGTTAGTTCTAAAAGGTCTTGTAGGTCTTCATAGAACCATTCAACTTCAGCTTCTTCAGTGTTACTGGTTGGGGCATAGGCTTGGATTACCATGATATTGAATGGTTTGCCTTGGAAATGAACAGAGATCATTCTGTCATTTTGGAGATTGCATCCACGTACTGCATTTCAGACTCTTTTGTTGATCATGATGTCTACTCCATTTCTTCTAAGGGATTCCTGCCCACAGTAGTAGATATAATGGTCATTTGAGTTAAATTCACCCATTCAAGTCCATTTTAGTTCACTGATTCCTAGAATGTCGACGTTCACTCTTGCCATCTCCTGTTTGACCACTTCCAATTTGCCTTGATTCATGGACCTAACATTCCAGGTTCCTATGCAATATTGCTCTTTACGGCATTGGACCTTGCTTCTATCACCAGTCCCATCCACAACTGGGTATTGTTTTTGCTTTGGCTCCATCCCTTCATTCTTTCTGGAGTTATATCTCCACTGATCTCCAGTATCATATTGGGTACCTACCGACCTGGTGAGTTCCTCTTTTAGTATCCTATCATTTTGCCTTTTCAAACTGTTCATGGCATTTTCAAGGCAAGAATACTGAAGTGGTTTGCCATTCCCTTCTCGAGTGGACCACATTCTGTCAGAACTCTCCACCATCACCCGACCGTCTTGGGTGGTCCCACACGGCATGGCTTAGTTTCATTGAGTTAGAGAAGACTGTGATCCTGTGATCAGATTGGCTAGTTTTCTGTGATTATGGTTTTAGTGTGTCTTCCCTCTGATGCCCTCTCGCAACACCTACCATCTTACTTGGGTTTCTCTTACCTTGGACGTGGGGTATCTGTTCACAGCTGCTCCAACAAAGTGCAGTGGCTGCTCCTTACCTTGGACCAGGGGTATCTTCTCATGGCCGCCCCTCAGTTTGCAGTATCCCGTCTTGGAAATTAACAATTTATATTAAAAGTTCTGAGAAATATTATTGGAATGAGGCCTATTAAAGCAGTTTTGTCTCAGTAATTTCCAAGCTTCATTTACAACAGAGCTCTATTTTTATGTATGCTAATAAATATCATATGGAAGTAGGATATTTATCTGTGGAAGACCTACGGTTACCATTTAATGCTGGTCTGGTTTATTAGATATTAGAGGGACATAACACAGCCTAAATGTTATTCCTGTGTCTGCTACTAGACCTATGGAGGTGCAGGAGGAGATATGGGAGGAGCCATATCCCTTCTTCCTATCTGTGAATAAGCAACATGAGCCAGGGCAGACTGGTGTCCTATGTAACTAATTGTGAGCATTTGGGATCTGCTTAATTTCTTACCTTTATATTTACTAATTTGGGGGAAGATTCTTCATCTTACTAACCTCTTTAGTGCCAGAATTGTGTTCCATGATTGGAAATCCTGACTCCCCAGTCTTGGAGTTGTGAGACTTTGAGCAAGTTACTTGATCATATAATTCTTTGTTTACTCATCTGTAATATGAGCTGTTGTAAGAATCCAATGTGATAGAGTTTTGCTAAGAACAGTGCCTAGCACATACTGAACTGAAGTATGTATAGCTGTCAGCATCATTATGCAGTCTGAGAAACATGGCCACACATTCTATTTACAATAAGAACAATTAGTTGTGTCACCTGGCATTTTTTGTTGAAGTTGTGTGAGACCTGTCATGCTTTTCACACAAAACCAAAGGAAACAACTTAATAAATTCAGTTTCATTAACATGGCTTAGATAACCCTTTCCCTATATAAACTTAATAGGTTTTTCTTATCTTTGCTCTTATCACACTCTGTACTTTTTTAAAAAATTTCTCTGTCTCCCTGCCTAAGTGGTGAGCCCTTTCTGGACTGAGAACATGGCTTAAGCGTCTTTGAAATAAGATGTATCAATACCTGGTACATAAAAGATGCTCATTGTATAGCTTTTATAAGTAAAGGAGTGGAAGATAATATGTGCTACTTTGCTATTTTGTTTGTTTTCAAACTTGTGTTCTTATTAACAGTTCCCCCTTAAAATTAGACTAACTTCATCTCTTTGGGTCATTTTTTAATAAGTAGTAGTATGTATTACTCTGAAATAAGTGTAACTGTAATACATGAGAGACCACCTCTAAGCTGGCATCTCATCAGAGTAAGATAATTTAGGAAGAGATAGTGGCAAAATGCCTAGTGGTACAAACTGAGAAGCTAATGAACCATAGTGGATTTTCCGCTGTTTTCTTGAAGTATAAAATTGTAGGTCATGTACCATGCAGCCTATGATGTTAATGTTCATAGTGATTTTCCTAGATACAAGCTATCCATAATTTTTCTTGTATATAATAATAGCAATAAGAATGATATTAACTAAATTATGATTTATCATAGCGAAGTTGGAATACCTGGTGGGCCACTTGTTGTTCTGCCGCTCAGTCATGTCCGACTCTTTGCAACCCCATGGACTGCAGCACTCCAGAATTCCGTGTCCATCACCAACTCCCAGAGATTGCTCAAACTCATGCCCATTGAGTCGGTGATGCCATCCAACCATCTCATCCTCTGTCATCCTCTTCTCCTCCTACCTTTAATCTTTCCCAGCATGGGGGTCTTTTCTAATGAGTCAGCTCTTCACATCAGGTGGCCAGTGTATTGGAGCTTTGGTGGGCCACTTGAGAGCATAACATTAATCTTATAAAGAATATTGGTGTGTTGAGTAACAATACTTTTAGGACTAAGTAATTCCTTTTCAGCAAATCTGTTAGTGTCTTTCTAAAGAGACTGGATTTACACTAGAAGACTCAGATAAGAATAATAATAAATAGATAATGAGGACTTAGTCTTATATGCCAACAACTTTCAAAGTGCTTTGTGTGTGTGTGTGTGTGTGTGTGTGTGTGTGTGTGTGTTAGTCACTCAGTTGTGTCCGACTCTTTGTGACCCCAGGGACTGTAGCCCACCAGGCTCCTCTGTCTGTAGGATTTTCCAGGCAAGAATACTGGAGTGGGTTGCCATTCCCTTTTCCAAGGGATCTTCCGGACCCAGGGATTGAACCTGGGTCTCCCACACTGGATCCAGATTCTTTACCTTCTGAGCTACCAGGGAAGCCCCTGGGAAGTGCTTTGTATGTGTTGTTTTAACCAATGCCTAAATATTGTAAAAGGCAAATATTACTCCATTTTTTTCCAGATTAAGTAACTGAAGTTTAGAGAAGTAACTCCTCCAAAATCATCCAGATAGCAAGTGGCAGAGGTGGAACCCAAACCTATACATAGCTGCCTAAACAAGTAACAGTGATAGACTCTACTGTATTTCAATTGCTATTAAAATAGGCAAATTTTTTAAACCATAAGGATATTGAATAGAACAGGGTAAGGAAGGCATAGGGTCTCCACCTACTTTTGTAACTTCCTATCTTTGTAAACTTACAACAGTATCTTAGGTACTCTGAGCTTCAATTTTCATTCCTAAAAATTGAGGCTAATATAACCCATCTAATAAATAACAAATATGTTTGTTGGAAAAGAAGTTAATAATTCTGTTTATAGAAGTTTATAGCATAAAGTTGTGTCAAAGATTTTTTTAACTGTCTTTTCCTGCTATGTCTCTCAGTCCTGCCAAATGAAGAGCATTTCAAGGAGGAGTAAAAGTAGTAGTAGGTTTCCTTAGTGGCTCAGTGGTTAAGAATCCACCTGCCCATGCAGAAGACGTGGATTCAATCCCTGGGTCTGGAAGATCCCCTGGAGAAGGAAATGGCAACCCACTCCAGTATTCCTGCCTGGAAAATCCCAAGGGCAGAGGAGCCTGATGGGCTACAATCTATGGGGTTGCAAAAGAGTTGGACATGACTTAGCAACTAAACAACAATACTGGTAGTAATAAATGACTAATAGTCACTGAGCCATTAGTATGTTCCTGAAAATATTGTAATCATCTCAGCAGCCCATGAAGGTTGATCTATTTTGACAGATGAAAAAAGTGAGACCCTGAGAGATATACATAACAAACCCTAAGTTATGTAGTTACAAACTTGTAGTTAAATAGTGACAGGATAATAACTCAGGTAATGCAGTCTTGTACTTAACCAAGATACTATAGTGCCTATCTATGTAAGGAAGATTGTGTAATGGGTTGGAGCAATGTTTGTAATTAAGGGACTTTACATATGATATACTATATAGACTCTTCAGTTTTTGATCCCAATGGAAGATGAAAGTTTGCTGGACAAGATGAAGTTTCCCACCACCACCACCCCCTTCACACGTAGCCACTTTAAAACCTATCTATTGAAATTAGTTATAGAAAGAAATTTATGTGTTGAATAAAATTAAGTGCTATTCAATATGTAGGGACACAAATAGGAGTGAGAAAAATTGAAATGCCTATCAAATAAGCAAGCCTTGTGACTATCATATGGAGACTGTGATCTCTTCTTTATTTCTGCTGTTATAACTGTGAACTATTAATGTTTCTCTTTTTTTCTTTCAGATAACTGAAGTACTATCTTTCTGGTAAACTAAATGAGGGAATTTAGGGTCTTCTCCAGGTGATTTTTCTCTTCTCTCACTTCTGACATCCAGATTGCCAGCAAATTTCATTAATGCTATTCATTAAATGACTCCAAATCTAGCCCATTGGTACCTCTGTAATTGATATCCTCTGTATTTCTAACTCAGAAAACAGTAGAAATCTTCCTAAATGGATTCTAGACTACAGATCGTCTCCATGATGGTTGCTGTCCTTAAAACATTCTCTTTAATACTTGTTGAATTTATAGGATAAATCCAAATTCCTTATCATGACATGCACAACTTTTTGTATTCTAGTCACAGATTTTTTAAAGTTTTCTTAGAACCTCCACAAATCTGGTGATCCTGAATATGTCCTCCTCCTTATCTGAAAACTTCATATCCTCTACTGTCTCTGAACATCTATTCTTGCTCTTCCTTCTGCTTAAAATTCCTTTCTATAGAAAACTCCAGTTCCTCTTTTGAAACCAAAGTCAAATTTGCTACCTCTTAAACCTTTTCCAGTGTGGGAAAGAAAGAAAGAAAGAGCTTTCCTTTGTCCTGATCCCTCCCTGGGCAGATCGCCACACCTTCTTCTGAGCTATTCTGGCATTAGTTTTTTTATATAAACATTTTATTTAAGAGTAATTTTATTATTTATTGGAGGTTGGAAGGTTTTTTCTTAAAGTATATTTGATGTACAATATTATATGTTATAGTTGTACAATATAGTGATTTCCAGTTTTAAAAGTTTAACTCTATTTATAATTACTGTAAAATACTGGCCAAAGTTGCTGTATTATATAGTATATCCTTCTAGCTTATTTTTTATTTTTTCTTTTTCATAAATAAGTTCATTTATTTCATATTGTAAAATTAGATTCCACATATGAGTGATATCATATGATATTTGCTTTTCTTTGTCTGACTGACTTCACTTAGTATGATCATCTCTAGGTCCATCTGTGTTGCTGCAAATGGCATTATTTCATTCTTTTTGTGGCTGAGTAATATTCCATTGTATATATGTACCACATCTTCTTTATCCATTCCTCTATTGATGGATATTCAGATATTCAGGTTGCTTTCATGTCCTGGCTAATGTAAGTAGTGCTGCAATGAACATTGGGGTGCATGTATTATTTTGAATTATGGTTTCCTCTGGATATATGCTCAGAAGTAGAATTCCTGGATCATAACATAACATATGATCCAGGAATCCTACTTCTAGCTTATTTTATACTGAATAGTTTGTACCTCTTAATACCCTACACCTGTATTGTGCATCTCCCAACTGCTTCCTGCACTGGTAACCACCAGTTGGTTCTTCATATCTGTGAGTCTGTTTCTTTTCTTTTTTTTTTTTTAAATTAAATCCATGAATTGTAGTTTTATTTTTATTTTTTTTTCATTTATTTTTATTAGTTGGAGGGTAATCACTTTACAATATTGTAGTGGTTTTTGCCATACCTTAACATGAATCAGCCATGGATTTACAAGTGTCCCCCATCCCGATCCCCCCTCCCACCTCCCTCCCCATCCCATCCCTCTGCATCTTCCCAGTGCACCAGCCCTGAGCACTTGTCTCATGCATCCAGCCTAGGCTGGTGATCTGTTTCACACTTGATAATATACATGTTTCAATGCTATTCTCTCAGAACATCCCACCCTCACCTTCTCCCACAGAGTCTGAAAGTCTGTTCTATACATCTGTGTCTCTTTTTCTGTCCTGCATATAGGGTTATCATTACCATTTTTTTTAAATTTTTTTTATTTTTTATTTATTAGTTGGAGGCTAATTACTTCACAACATTTCAGTGGGTTTTGTCATACATTGATATGAATCAGCCATAGAGTTACACGTATTCCCCATCCCGATCCCCCCTCCCACCTCCCTCTCCACCCAATTCCTCTGGGTCTTCCCAGTGCACCAGGCCCGAGCACTTGTCTCATGCATCCCACCTGGGCTGGTGATCTGTTTCACCATAGATAATATACATCTTTTTAAATTCCATATATATGCGTTAGTATACTGTATTGGTGTTTATCTTTCTGGCTTACTTCACTCTGTATAATGGGTTCCAGTTTCACCCATCTCATTAGAACTGATTCAAATGTATTCTTTTTAATGGAGTTGTAGTTTTTAGATTCCACTTATATGTTATCCATACAGTATTTGTCGTTTTCTGTCTGAGAAAGCATAATACCCTCCAAGTCTATCTATGTTGTTGCAAATGACTAATTTTCATTCTTTTTATGATTGAGTAATATTCCATTGTGTACATATACCATGTCTTCTTAGTCCATTCATCTGTTGATGGACAGTTACATTGCTTCCATATCTTAGCAATTGTAAATAATGCTGCTGTGAACATTGGGGCACATATATCTTTTCAAATTAGTCTCTTATTATTATTTTTAATATACCCAGGAATGGGATTGCTGAGTCGTGTGGTACTTGTATTTTTAGAATTTGGGGAAGCCTCCATGTTTTCCATAGTGGCTACACCAATTTACATTCTCACCAACAGTCCATAAGGGTTCCTTTTGCTCTTCATCCTTGCCAACATTTGTTATTTGTGTTCTTTTTGATAATAGCTGTCCTGACAGGTGTGAGGTAGTGATATCTCATTGTGATTTTGATCTACATTCCCCTGATGATTAGCAGTGTTTAATATCTTTTCATGTGCCCGTTGATCATCTATGTTTCCTTTTTGGGGTAATTTTAGATTTATAGAAAACTTTCATACATAGAACAGGATCGCTATAAACCTCACAGTCATTTGCCCCTGTCAACATCTTACATAAGTATGTTACATTTGTCACAAATAATGTACCAAGATTGTTTCATTTTTATTAAATAAAGTTCATACTTTGTTGACACTCATTTTTTCCTGACTGTCCTTTTTATATTCCATACAAAATACCAAATTATATTTAGTTGTCATGTCTCCTTAGATTGCTCTTGGCTGTGACATTTTCTCAGCTTCCTTATTCTTCTTATTATCTTGACGGTTTTGAGTAGCACTGGTCAGGTATTTTGTAGAATGTTCCTAAATTGGGATTAGTCAGAAGTTCTTCCCAAATTAGACTGGAGTTATTGGTTTGGTTTGGGGGCATGTATATCACAGATTCTTATCACATGATATCGAGGATACATGCTATCAACATGACTCATTGTTTAATTGCCCTTGATCACCTTACTGAAGTAGTGTTTGTCAGGTTTTTACACTGTAAGTTTATGCTTTTACACTTTGCATATTGTCCTCTTTGGAAGAAAGTAGCTATGAGCAGCCCATACTTAGGAATGAAGAACTGTGCTCCAACTCCTTGAAGATGAGGTATCTACATACATTGTTTTGAATTCTTCTGCATGGGATATTTGTCTCCACTCCCTCATTTATTTATTCAGTTGTGAGTTATTGATGTATTTTTTAAACATTTATGTTTATAATCCAATGCACATTCTTAATTTTATTTGGTCAGTGGAAACTTTTTTTAGTTGGCCTCTCTGTCCGTTTGACATGCTCATATCTGGGATGGAGGGAGTTTGTTTACATTTTGTTTCCACGCTTATTTTAGACATTCCCCATCCCAGTTGTACCTAGAATAAGCCATTTCTCCCAGAAGCCCTGGTTCCTTCTGTTGGAAAATGGTAATAGAAATCAGAATCTGGGTACTGGGACTCTGTATTATATTTATGTTTCTATTATATAGCCCATGTCAAGATATGTTTTATTTTTCTCTCACATTAGAATAAAAGCATACAGGTTTCATATTCTATTGTTCAAGAATGAATTCTTATACAAGAATATGTAACCTTGCATTTTTTAGTCATCTGATGGATTTATAGTGATTCTCTTTACAGCTTGATTGTCAAGTCATTGTGTTGAAGTATTTCATACATGCCTTACTGGGCCCTGAATTAGTCAATTATGTTTTATGATTCTGAGGCCGAATTCTGAATTACCTTTCTGAAATTCTTATGTTTTCCTTAAAGTTTACTTGTTCTATATTTACCTCTTCTAATCATGGATGTTAATGTTTGAAATAGAAGCTTTGGCACTGTAGCTGGGCACGTAATATACTGTCAACTGGTTATTGTGTGAAGAATAGAGAATGGGAACTCAGTTCATTTTAATGAAAAATACTCATTTGTTTGGTAATACTCATCATTTACTAGCTAGCTCATAAAAAAAAGAGGATATATTATTTCAAATAACTGAAAACAGAATTTAGTCAAGTCTTGTTTATGGTTGAAGCCCCCTGGTGGCTCAGATGGTAAAGAGACTGCAGTGCCAGAGACCCAGGTTCAATTGCTGGGTCTGGAATATCCCCTGGAGAAGGAAATGGCAACCCACTCCAGTATTCTTGCCTGGAAAATCCCATGGATGAAGGGGCCTGGCAGGCTACAATCCATGGGGTCGCAAAGAGTCAGACATGACTGAGTGACTTCACTTTCACCTTTCACCTTGATTATGGTATTTCAAGTGACATCATTAAAGTGATTTCTATGTGTTCTTCATCTGTACTCACATTATCATTGTGTGTACATTGTCATTTCTCTTCCTGCCTCTCATTATACTCTATAACTCTGTAACAGATCACATTCTCTCTTGTATTATAACTGTATTTGTGCTACAGGATTTAGCTCTTCTAAGTTGGAATCAGTTGGGCAGCTCTGTTGTTTTTGACAGGGTTTCTTTGAGCATCTGAAGGTCAGCTGGCTATCGTTTTAACTAGGGTGGCTGTGATGATTTAGATGACCTAACTTTGCTCCACATGCCTCTCTTCTTCCAACAAGGAAGCCTGGTCACGTTTTCAAGTTTAATGTTAGAGATACAAAAGAAAGCCACCGCCATATCTGAATTTTTTTTTGTTTTTTTTTTTTTCTTTTTCTGAATTTGTTTTAAGCCTCTGCTATTATACCACATCTGATGATATCCAATTGGTCAGGGCAAGTCCCTCATATTTGAGCATGTTACCTTGCCTGTGACTGGAGGTAAATGCAAAGTTACATAGCAAAAGGTCTAGGTACAGAAAGAGGAAATGAATCATGGCTCTTGGTAGAGTCTACCAGAGCCAGGTGACAGAAAAATACAGTGAAGAATCAGATCCATGACATAACTTTCAGGAACACAGTTGTTCACTAGGGAAATAACCAGATTGATATTACAAAAATATGTGTCATTAAAGTTATGAAGTAAAATTGGAGGGAAAATGAGAGAAATCATGCCTAATTGGAAATTAAGACTTCTGGAGAAAATTACATTTGAACTTGTTTATAGTCATACAATTAAAGTTATGTGAATAATATAAAAATGTGTCCACTTTTAGAATAACTGACTGATAAAACCCCAAAACTTGCCTATTTGGCTTGACATATTTTACTTAATATTAGAAATGACTGTTAGTTGTTCAGTCTTTAAAAAGTGAATTAAATAAGTGTATTAAACTGCTAGTAGAACTTCTTGAGTAAATAAAATGTTCTTAGAAAAATAACTATTAGATGTACCATTTTATGGTTTGTTTTTACCTATTAGGCAGCATTAATAAGAAATTAAGTGTACTTATATTCAGAGGCTCATTATTCTGTAAGAATTCTGACAGATTTCTTATTTGGAAAAACAAGTATGTGTACATTTTAGAACTACATTTGCTTTTTTCAACAAGAAACCTCTATTATGCAGTTTCATGGAACTATAAAACTTTTTGTGCACATTGTGTGAGCATTTATCGTGCCTCCTTTTGGTACTCAGCATCCTAGAAGAAATCAAATAACAAAGAAGTAGGAAGTATGTGCACATTCTTTTAAGTGTGAGTGCTTTTAGTTGAAGGAGTTAAGATGAAAAACACCCATTAGAATGTCCACAAAACTAAATAATATTTCACTCTTAGCTCTCCCTGTGAACCTTTCCTATTTTCTGCTGTTTGATTTTCTATCCTATTTCTTGATATCTGAGGACTGAAATGTGCTCTTAGTGGAGACAATTTCCTCATTCTTTCCCCCCAAATACAGTTTATTTCCTAAATTAAGTGAGGATGTGGCTAGACAGAGATTTCTGTCTTCAACCTGGAGGTGGAATTTCACATGTGTCTTCAAAAAATGCATATATAGAAAGACCTTACGATGAATGAGTGATGTAGCATAGTCTTGTTGGCATAAACCTTCCTTCAATGGAGTCATCCTTTGATGGAATACACAGAGGAAGTAGTGTTGCCTCATACAGTACCATTATAGGAAGGAAGGTCAAGTGACTCAGTCGTGTCCGACTCTTTGCGACCCCATGGACTGTAGTCTACCAGGCTCCTCTGTCCATGGGATTTTCCAGGCAAGAATACTGGAGTGGGTTGCCATTTCCTTTTCCAGGAGATCTTCCTGACCAGGGATTGAACCTGGGTCTCCCACACTGTAGGCTGACGTTTACCGTCTGAGCCACCAGGGAAGTTATAGTACCATTTTGGAGGTATCGTAAATGAAATATTTTGGAAAAGGAATGGCCAAATACCAGAACAGGAAGTATGATGTCTATAGATTAGGATATTTTATATTTTTAATGTTGCTTGAGTTTTGGCAAAATGGTCAAATAAGTCAGGAATCATTACTGAGATTTTAGATTGTGTAATATGGAAAATAACATAACATAGAAAGTGAATCCTTTCCCCAGTTCCAAAAATCACAGTTCATTTTGAGAAAACTAGTCACAGAAGGCATGCAAAGGTGGTTAAATTTTTTCCCTGTAAATTATTTCTTATTTGAGAAATGTTGATTTAGGTGTTTCAAACAGGACAGTCCTCTCATATACACAGGTGACAGTCCTCTCATATACACAGGTGGCTTTAAAAGGAATTTTTCTCTAAACAGTATCTTAGGTGTTCAAAAGAGCAACTGAGATTTGGGGAAGATGGTATAGGTTACTGCTTTTATTTTATTTTATTTTTTTTGATTTTTGAAAAGTGAAATTTAAGACTGGTTGTAATTTATTACCTTGTAATTAATATACAGAATGGTACATATCACAAATAATTTGCATCTCCAGAATGAGGAAGCTTTAATAACTTCATTTCTGGAAGGAACAACTGATACCAAAAAGAAAACCTGTGGAAGTTGAGACAGTTGTAGAAAACCAAGTATAAGCTCCTTCTGTACTTTTGCTGATGAAAGCACAATGATTTTAAAATATCAACCTAATAGAAATTGATAGAGTATAGTCTTACATACTGAGAAACACCCAAACATAAGTGGAATGTGATGCCCAGTATGCTTGGTAGAAAATAACATTCAAAGAACAATTACTTGGTGGTCAAGCAATGTGAGTATATAACCTATAGCAAAGCAGCATGTTTTAGGTTATAATAGTTTGAAAATATAACTCATTATTATCATTGAGTTACTGTATAAAATGATTCTGTACTAAAAACTAATCTTTAGATTTTAGTTTTCAAAAACTTTCCAATCAGAGAAAGAATATTGGCTTGCTAAAATTAGTATTTTGGCCTACTTAGCATATATATTTCCCTATGTAAATTTCTTTTTTTTTTTTTTTAAAGATATAATTATTATTATTATTTTTTTTTTTCCCAGTGGGTTTTGTCATACATTGATATGAATCAGCCATGGATTTACATGTATTCCCAATCCCGATCCCCCCTCCCACCTCCCTCTCCACCCGATTCCTCTGGGTCTTCCCAGTGCACCAGGCCGGAGCACTTGTCTCGTGCATCCCACCTGGGCTGGTGATCTGTTTCACCATAGATAGTATACATGCTGTTCTTTTGAAATATCCCACCCTCACATTCTCCCACAAAGTTCAAAAGTCTGTTCTGTATTTCTGTGTCTCTTTTTCTGTTTTGCATATAGGGTTATCGTTATCACCTTTCTAAATTCCATATACATGTGTCAGTATGCTGTAATGTTCTTTATCTTTCTGGCTTACTTCACTCTGTATAAGGGGCTCCAGCTTCATCCATCTCATTAGGACTGGTTCAAATGAATTCTTTTTAATGGCTGAGTAATATTCCATGGTGTATATGTACCACAGCTTCCTTATCCATTCATCTGCTGATGGGCATCTAGGTTGCTTCCATGTATGAATAGCAGATGCATCTTTAAAATTTCTTTCTACCTCATTTTTTATACATGATTTAAGGAAAACTGAAAGTGAACTATGGATGGAGGTTCGTGACATTGTACAGGAGACAGGGATCAAGACCATCCCCATGGAAAAGAAATGCAAAAAGGCAAAATGGCTGTCTGAGGAGGCCTTAAAAATAGCTGTGAAAAGAAGAGAAGTGAAAAGCAAGGGAGAAAAGGAAAGATACTCCCATTGGAATCAGAGTTCCAAAGAAGAGCAAGGAGAGATAAGAAAGCCTTCCTCAGCGATCAATGCAAAGAAATAGAGGAAAAGAACAGAATGGGAAAGACTAGAGATCTCTTCAAGAAAATTAGAGATATCAAGGGAACATTTCATGCAAAGATGGGTTCGATAAAGGACAGAAATGGTATGGACCTAACAGAAGTAGAAGATATTAAGAAGAGGTGGCAAGAATACACAGAAGAACTGTACAACAAAGATCTTCATGACCCAGATAATCACGATGGTGTGATCACTCACCTAGAGCCAGACATCCTGGAATGTGAAGCCAAGCGGGCCTTAGGAAGCATCACTACGAACAAAGCTAGTGGAAGTCATGTAATTCCAGTTGACCTATTTCAAATCCTGAAAGACAATGCTGTGAACGTGCTGCACTTAATATGCCAGAAAATTTGGAAAACCCAGCAGTGGCCACAGGACTGGAAAAGGTTAGTTTCCATTCCAATCCCAAAGAAAGACAATGCCGAAGAATGCTTAAACTACTGCACAATTGCACTCATCTCACATGCTAATAAAGTAATGCTTAAATTTCTCCCAGCCAGGCTTCAGCAACATGTGAACCGTGAACTTCCAGTTGTTCAATCTGGTTTTAGAAAAGGCAGAGGAACCAGAGATCATATTGCCAACATCCGGTGGATCATCGAAAAAGCAAGAGAGTTCCAGAAAAACATCTATTTCTGCTTTCTTGACTATGCCAAAGCCTTTGACTGTGTGGATCACAATAAACTGTGGAATATTCTGAAAGAGATGGGAATACCAGACCACCTGACCTGCCTCTTGAGAAACCTGTATGCTGGTCAGGAAGCAACAGTTAGAACTGTATATGGACCAACAGACTGGTTCCAAATAGGAAAAGGAGTATGTCAAGGCTGTATATTTTCACCCTGCTTATTTAACTTATATGCAGAGTACATCATGAGAAACGCTGGACTGGAGGAAGCACAAGCTTGAATCAAGATTGCTGGGAGAAATATCAATAACCTCAGATATGCAGAGGAGACCACCCTTATGGCAGAAAGTGAAGAATAACTAAGGAGCCTCTTGATGAAGGTGAAAGAGGAGAGTGAAAAAGTTGGCTTAAAGTTTAACATTCAGAAAACTAAGATCATGGCATCTGGTCCCATCACCTCATGGGAAATAGATGGGAAAACAGTGAAAGCAGTGGCTGACTTTAATTTTTTGGGCTCCAAAATCACTGCAGATGGTGATTGCAGTCATGAAATTAAAAGAAGCTTACTCCTTGTAAGGAAAGTTATCACTAACATAGACAGCATATTAAGCAGAGACATTGCTTTGCCAGCAAAGATCTGTCTAGTCAAGGCTATGGTTTTTCCAGTGGTTATGTATGGATGTGAGAGTTGGACTATAAAGAAAGCTGAGCACTGAAGAATTGGTGCTTTTGAACTGTGGTGTTGGAGAAGACTCTTGAGCATCCCTTGGACTGCAAGGAGATTCAACCACTCCATCCTAAAGATCAGTCCTGGGTGTTCATTGGAAGGACTGATGGTGAAGCTGAAACTCTAATACTTTGGCCACCTCATGGGAAGAGTTGACTCATTGGAAAAGACCCTGATGCTAGGAGGGATTAGGGGCAGGAGGAGACAGGGGCGACAGAGGATGAGATGTTTGGATGGCATCACTGACTTGATGGACATGGGTTTGGGTGGACTCCCGGAGTTGGTGATGGACAGGGAGGCCTGGCGTGCTGCAGTTCATGGGGTCGCAAAGAGTCAGACATGACTGAGCAACTGCACTAAACTGAAAGTGAATCTAATCAGGGTAAAGTGTGAAGATAATAAGCATCTTCTATCCTTTCTTTTCATTGCAGAATATCATCGTTCATTACTTTAGAAATATTTCTGCGATACTTTCCATATATTTGATTTCTGGCTACAAATAGCATAATTTCAAGAAAGTCTGAAGGCATAGAAAAAGTCCTCCCTACTCTTTTGGGAGGAAAGAAATATCAGCAAGGATATAAGAAAGGAAGATTGAGAAAATAAGAAATTTATGAAATATATGTATATTTTTTGCTTTTCCATTGAACAAAGCTACTTTGTTTTCTAGAGTAAAATATAAATGCCTATGACTTTGTTTTCTCCTTAAACTACTATGGTGTACATTTTATATACAAAGTAATTATGAATTAACTTGTTTTAGGAATGTTGTTAAATAGCTTGAATCTCTTACTTGCCTTATCATCACAAGTGATTTCTGCTGCTTCTCATGTTTTTATTTTTAATCATCTTTCATATACTTTTGAAAACCAAGCCTTGAGCCAGACTCATCTATTCATAGTGTCCTTTCTTCTCTCATGAAATTAGTATGCCTTCTAACACAGAAATGTATTTTTATATTGTAAGGGGTTGTTACTATTGAATACAGCAAAGCACATTTTGTTTAATGTGAAATATTTCTCTTTGAGAAGACTGTATTAGTGAGGGTAGTTAGGTGTCAGCAACAGACACCATGCTAGCTCACTGAAATGGAAAAGGCATTAACAAAAAGACATTATTACATATTTCCTATTTAGTTCCTGAGAGGAATTTTTGAAGGTGAGAGGAACAGGGCAGAGAATCAGGCTTGCAGGTATGAACTGTAGAGCAGTATCCAAATTAAGATTTTGTGCTTCTGATTATTTCACTGGATAAATTTCTGTATCCAGAGCAGAACCCAGTTTTTTCCACACTTGCTTTATGTACAGATGGTGCCTCTGTTTTAGAAACAGATCTATGTCTGTTTCTAAAAGCACCACCCTTACCGGAAATTGTCACCTGCTCCCTTATCTCATCCTCTTAAGAAAACTTAAGCATAAATTCTTATGTTCTTAAATTAGGCAATGCTATTTTAGATATGACATCAAAAACACAAGTGACACAATGAAAAAAAATGATAAGTCAGACTTCATCAAATTAAAAACAGAACTAAATTAAATACAGACCCTGCAATCCCACTCCTGGGCATATATCCAGAGAAAAGCATGATCTGAAAGGATACATGCACCCCAATATTCATTGCAACACTGTTAACAATAGCCAAGACATGGAAGCAACTTAAATGCCCTTCAGTGGATGAATGGCTAAAGAAGATGTGCTGCACGTATACAATGGAATATTACTCAGTCATTAAAAAGAATGAAATAATGCCATTTGCAGCAACATAGATGGACCTAGACATTGTCATGCTGAAAGAAGTCAGACAGAGAAGGAGAAATATCATACAACATACCTTATATGTGAAATCTGAAAAATAAATGATACAAATGAACTTACTTACAAAACAGAAATGGACTCACAGACTTAGAGAAAAAACTTACAGTTGCCAGTGGGGGGAGGATAAGGGGAAGGGATCGTTAAAGAGTGTGGGATGGACATGTACACACTGCTATATTTGAAATGGATAGCCAACAAGGACCTACTCTATAGCACAGGGAACTCTGTTCAATGTTATGTGGCAGCCTGGGTAGGAAGGGCGTTTGGGAGAGAATGGATACATGTATATGAATGGCTGAGTCCCTTTGGTGTCTACCAGAAACTATCATGACTTTGTTAATCAGCTATATTCCAGTACAAAATAAAAAGTTTTTTTTTTTTAAAGAATCTCTTGCCTCACTGAGTCTAAATGAGGATGTTCTAACACGCGGCAGTCTGTGCTCTAGCTTCAAAGGATGCTGCAGTTTTGGAGGGAATAAAGTGCATGTGTGGAGTACCCAAACTTAGTAGTTCTGCTTAAGAGCTAATGGACAGCTACCACTGTGACAAATCACCACAAAAAGCAAGCAAGCTACAGATAACAGTAGGAAACCCAATAGGAATCCAAGAGCAGGGCTTGCAACACATGGCATTCTAAGAACACATGGTTCCTCACAGAAAATACTGGTAACAGAGACAAGAAGATCTCAAAGTGCATACAGACATGAATAGTGTTTTCTTTGGTTAAATAGCCAAAGCAGAGCTGAGGCTACCCTTATACTCTCAGACCACTCAGCTACTTAAAGTGTGGTCCATGGAAATGTAATGTCATGGTCACCTTGGAGCTTGTCAGAAATGCAGAATTGTAATCTCTAGCAGATTTGCATATCAGAATCTGCAGAATTGTAAAAGCTTATTAGGTTGATTTTGAGCAGCGCTACTGTATGAGATGGGCTTCCCAGGTGGCTCAGTGGTAAAGAATCCACTTGGTATGCAGGAAACATGGGTTTGATCCCTGGGTTGGGGAAGATCTCCTGGAGGAGGAAATTGCTACCCACTCCAGTGTTCTTGCCTGGAAAATCCCATGGACAGAGGAGCTTGGCAGGCTAGAGTCCACGAGCTCACAAAAGAGTTGGACACAACTTAGAGACTAAACAACACAACTCTATGAGACACTGTTTTAGTAGCAGAATCTTTTCATAAAATCCTACATATAAGTCAAATAAACTATAAATGGAGACCATCTCTGCTTAAAGTGGAGGCAGGATTCCTTGGGGTGGCCAAGAGTATCCCGAACTCCTACAGATCCACAGTAGACAGTATGAAAATCACGTATGCTGGTCTTATAGGAGCAGGACGTGTCAGGACATGACCGCCACAGGCCCACGAAATCATGGTGCTAAACCTTGGAGGGAGACACTAACTGGGATAGGAGACCTGTACAGCCACCTGCATTTCAGCTTTAAATTTAGGACAGGGTTGTGTCAATATCCTGAGGGACAAGGTGTGGTACCAAAGGCAATCCAAAGATTGCTAAACAGTATGTCTGAACATATTCCATTGTTCCGTAGGGAAGGATGAATAGAGGAAACAAAGAAAGCAGTCTGGTGCATATGGAAGTCTCAAAGCTTTAGAAAACTAATATCTTAAATATTCAAAAATAAAACTTATTAAAAAAAGATGTATCTTCTGTGTATTCTCAAACAATATTTAAACCTGAGTAGCATGGATTAATTTCAAAGTGTTACACTGAGGTCCTAGATTTAAAGTACAATAATGTAAAATATAAGTGGAGAAGGAAAGAAACTTCAATAAAATTAAGTAAAAACTGTAAGGAAGCTAACAATAGTGGAATTAAGAACTTCATCAGGATGCTTTTAACAAAAATAACACTAGAGAAAATTGAATCTGTGGAGAATGGAATTGAGGAACTAATCCTTTTACATGGAGACAAAAAAAGGAATATAAACCTGAAAGTAATGTGGGAAAAAGCAATATTCGTACAGATGTACTTGCCAAAGACAAAACCACAACCAACTGAAGGGAAGAAAATTAAACTGAGCCGTAAAAATAAAAGTTTCATGATTTTCTGAAGAATTACTTTGGTATTTTAAAAATTTCAGTTACTACAAACATCTAACTAAAATAGATTAGTAAATCAACAAAAGATATGTGGTTAAGAATAAAAATCAAGTAGGTTTAGACTTCTCTGTAACAGCACTAGAAAACATTGAATCAGTGTCTAAATTTTAATAGGAAGGAATCATAAATTAATCACTTTGTTATATGCAAAGGTCACAGACTTACCTGAATATTTACTGACTCAGGAAATACAGGATCAATCCAGAAAAGTCACAATATGTTGTAGATAATTGAAAGATAAATAAAAATGTGTTCAAAGCTATGCTTTAATAACATAATATCATAAATCAGTCTGAAAGTAAAAAGTTATTCAGTAGTAACACTGAGAAAGCTAATTAGGAAAATATTAGACCTTTTCTATTAGATCATTTTATACAACAGAAATAAATTTCAAATGGATTGTGGGAAAAAATGTACTATATAAACTGGAGGCATAGCATATAATAAGCATTGAGGAAGATGATCCAAGTAAATGGTTTAAAGCATCAAAGAATGACAGACTTTTGAGAAACAAATTCTTAAATACATAAAGGACGTAGTGTGTATATTTGTAATATGTATGCTACTGATGCTGTTTAGCCACTAAGCTGTGTCCGACTCTGCATAATCAATAAGAAAATCAATGGCTAACAAAGCAATCAGAGATCAATTTTCTGTTACAAAACAGTGTTAATAGGTGCACCCTTTATGGAAAACATTGAACTATAGTATCAAATGCCTAGGAATTTAAATTGCAGAAACAAAAGTTAGGCACCAGGGTGTTTGTTATTGCTTCATTAACATAAGTGAAAATTAGAAATAATTGAAATATCTAACAATGAGGGATGTCTTAGTACCATGATTTCCAAGATGTCTTATTATTTCTTAAACTCCTCATTATAAAAAATAAGTTAGACTTACACTAACTTCACTTGGCTTGTGTTTTCTGAATCTAAAGAGGCAAATCTTTTTGGCAGTTCATTTACTGTAAAAATGCTTTGGCATTTATAAATTATCATCCTAAGCATATCATTTTCATCTTAATTCCCTGTAAGCCAGGCAACGCAGGGAATTATTATTTCTGCTATTCCTCAAATAATAGAATTATTAGGCAAGTTTTTTTCTTTCTTTTTTTGCTTGCCCATCCAATTTTGCTCTCTACCTTTCTCTACCCTGCTTCCTTAATAACAGGAAGACTAATCTTTAAGTGTTCTATCAACTAGCATCTCTTACTCTGGCTTCTGGATGTGTGACCCAAATGGAAATTACTGGCAAGAGAGGATAGTATTGGAGAGAGAGGTATTTACTGCCTTGGCTCACTCCCTGCTAACCTGCAAGCTAACTGGTTGAATTTTCTCTCTGCAACCACAACTGCTGTTGGGCTATCTCTCTTCCAGAGCTCAGCTCTCACTGGGCTCTAGTATTAACATTCTTTTCCATTATCCCTTCAGGCCTACAGGGAATAAGGGCTTTCTAGTACTACCAGTCCCTGCGTGCCTCACAATTCTTACTGGTTAATATCACCCTTCCCACCTCACTTCATTTATCCCATTGTGTGGTGTGACATCTGAATACTGTCAGGGCCATGATGGATAAAGATACCCAGGGAGTTAATGGCTTTTTCAATTATTTCGTAGAAGAATATGTCACAGCCAGGTTAGAGACTATAACATAGACATTCTTTCTATTATAGCAAGCTATATTAATATTTAAGGAGAAAATTTTGCTTTAAACAATAAAAGTAGGATATCTTATTGTGAGACAGAAATATAGTTTTCATTACTTAAAATATATCTGTGGATGGACAAGGTTTATTATGTATAATGACTAGCACAGAGGTTCTTTTTTTTTTAACCAAGTAGATGATTAGACTATTCAAATTCTGTTCTCATGTCACTGATCTTCCTGTCACTAGTCCTTTTATAATGAAATATTATGTCAGTTGAGTGCAGCGTGAAGTCTTTGTGGAGAAGGGCAACATGAGAGAAAAAGAAGCCAGTGACATAGAACTTCAAGATAATACCTATAATAATGAACTCATCTATATGAAAGTGCCCAGAACAAAACACAAACCTTTACTGGCATCGTTCTTCGGAAAGAAAAAATCAGATACCTCATCTGACAAGAGGGAAATCTTTGAGCAAATGCAGCAGAAGTTGTTATATATACTATTACTTATTATTTAAATTTCTGAATTTAATAATTTAGTGCTGTTATATTGAAGTGAAAATATTTGGGGGTACATATTATTAAATAAATTGGCTTTTAGCTGCTAAGAGGCCAAACCCATTGAGTTGTTAAATCAAATTTTAGTACCATAATCACACATATACTTAATAAGTCAGAATTCAGAGTTGAATGTTTTACTAAGGAGAAGGGAAAGGCTGTCCACTTCAGTATTCTGGCCTGGAGAATTCCATGGACAGTATAACTACATGGGATTGCAAAGAGTGGGGCATGACTGAGTGACTTTCACTTTACTAAGGAGGAACAAACATGAAAGTATTCTGTAGAAGTGGCAAGGGTGACATCAGAAGAAGGCTGAGCAAAGGAGTAACTTAAATAGTTGTGAGATTTAGAAGATTAAACATTAGGACTTGAGAGGCACTCTGCTTCATTTGACACGTCACTCTGTTCCAGGATTTTTTAGGTTCCAAATCCTTCCTTGCAAGGCATGGGTTTAACTTGTAAACACCAAGCTCTGGTACATAACAAGTATTCAATTAAGAAAAAAAAAAAAAAGTAGCGAACTAAATAATGTAAGTTATCCAACAAATCAAAGCAGAAAGAGAAAATATAATTCATAGACACAAGTACCATATTTTCAGTTTGTGACAAGCAAAGCAAAGGGCATCACAGTCTAATATGACTTAATTATTAAAGATATTAGGACTTTGTAGTCATAAAGAGCACAGAGAACTTTTCTTCTAAATCTTGTACCAATAGGATGATTCATCACCTAAATGCCACATAATAAGTACAATTGTGTAGAAGAGTGAGGTTTGGTCCACTTAGGAAGTATAGAATTGTATTACAGCTTTTTTGACTAAAGGGTATTTAAACATGAATCTGTGATTTGCAACTGGGTTCACCGAAATTGAATTGAGGTTTGCTGCACTCCTCAGGGGCAGCAGTATACCTAAAAGAATAAAGTATCCTGTCCCTAGCGTGGGAGAGTGTGATTTTTAAATTTTGTAAATAGGTCACTGAGATAGGAGGATAAATGCACAATACTTCAAAAATATAACTATCAACAGGGTTGAGCAACCAATTTGAGTCTGTGTTAAGTGCTTCCCCTCTAGGATATGGTGGATAGGAAACCAGATAGGCTGGTGGGTAAATTAGCATCATTGTGTGAAAATTAAGACTATTCCAGGAATCAGTCTTGGATGAAAGGACTTATTGCCTATGCACAGATGAACTGTGGAAGTCCCTAAATGCAAAGACAGGGCTTTGATCAAAAAAACATCAGGAGGGAAAAAGGTTCTGGAGAGGAGAGAAAAAAAATGGTTCTTTTCTGGGCAAGAGAATGGGGACCAGATAGAATTAGGAACTGTAGTGAAAAGAAATTACTACTATAAGAGATCAAGACCCAGATGCAGGTAATTTTCATCTTGTCTGCCAGCAGGAATGTGGTGTGGATTTGGGAACAGAAAGCTGTGAAAAATACTCAGTTTCCAGAAACTCATGATTTGCTGATGGTGCAAGCTCTGGGCGTGTAGGATGTGAGTGCAGGCAAATATACACTAGTTCTTCCTATGACTGACTTCTTAGCTTTCAAGTTTCAATTTCAGTTCAAGTGCTTGCCTTGTGCCTTCTTTAGTGAAGGCATTTAAAACATCCCTGTCTCTCAATTTAATTTTTTTTTCTCATATGACTGATTATTTTATTCTTAGCATTTACGGAAATCACTAAATGCATTAAAATCATTTTGTCTGTCTGTTGCTTGTTTATTGCCTACTTCCTTTCTGTGAGGAAAGGTCCCACATCAGTCCTTTGCCCTTACGTATTTGACACAACTGGATAGCAGACATTTAACAATATTTCCTGAATGAAGGAACAAATGGACAAATGAACAAATTAATGAATATTATATATTTACCCACTCTGTTTCAAGTGTTACCATGGTGTCCTTTATCATTTTAACCAGTTTTATTATTTTATTTTTCCATGTGAAGGTCAAATGAATTCTTGGTAGGTCAGGTGTATTATCTCACAAACTGCCATTACTCATAGTAGTGCCTCAAAGTCAGAGGGAATTTTCCCCTAAAGAAATTCTCTCACCTCTAAAAAGCCTTCATCCTCTCTATTGTTGCTTCAAATGCCCTTTGACTTCTTGGCATGATTTAAATGACCATGAAGGACTTCTGCATCATTAATGCAGTGAACCATTCACCTGTTTTCTGCTTTACTATATGACTGACCTTAAATTTCTTTATGATTATTAAGGGATGCTATTTAATTTTGAAATAAGTAGTGGTTTAAGCAGACCTTGATTCATTACCTGAGCATTCCTTATAAGACACAGAAAATTACCATTTTAAAGTCAAAACATCAAAGCTTCTTTCTCTTAAAGCTGTCCTGTAGTTAGAGTGAAAGTCAGATACTAAAGCAATACTAAAATATGAATCCTTAAGGTTTTAACCACGTTGAAAATCCTATAATGTGTCCCTTTGATCAACTAAAGTTCTCATTGGTTATTAGATCTTGTAAAAGCTGGGAACAAAAATGAGATTTTAAAAACTAAGCCCTAATTATAATTCTGATTTCTTATCTTAGACATTATACTATACTAGCAATTGAAATGCAATGGGTTAAATGTTAGTGGTCATGTATGGATGTGAGAGTTGGACTATAAAGAAAGCTGAGCGCTGAAGAATTGATGCTTTTGAACTGTGGTGTTGGAGAAGACTCTTGAGAGTCCCTTAGACTGCAAGGAGATCCAACCAGTCCATCCTAAAGGAGATCAGACCTGGGTGTTCATTGGAAGGACTGATGTTGAAGCTGAAACTCCAATACTTTGGCCACCTCATGCAAAGAGCTGACTCGGAAAAGACCCTGATGCTGGGAGGGACTGGGGGCAGGAGGAGAAGGGGACGACAGAGGATGAGATGGCTGGATGGCATCATCAACTTGATGGACATGGGTATGGACTCCGGGAGTTGGTGATGGACAGGGAGGCCTGGTGTGCTGCGGTTCATGGGGTTGCAAAGAGTCAGACACGACTGAGCGACTGAATTGAACTGAAACGTTAGTAAGATTGAAGATTTTTTTTGGTTATAAAAATGGGTGGTAGTATCACTGATAGAACTTATCTATATATTAGGCAGAACTCTTAATTAACATTGACAGAAAAATACATAATTACTAACACTTTTGTAGCATTTCCTATGACCAGGATCTCTTCTAAGGAATTGACATGCATGACATATTAAATCTTTGTAAGAGTTCTTTGAAGATGGTGTCAATGTTACCTTAATAAAGGAGGAAACCAAAATATAGGACAAAGAAGAGTGAGCCATGCCCAGAATCACAGCTACTAAGTGGCAGATTTGGGATACAAACCCAGGTAATCTATGAACAATATATATTGTCTTTAACCCTGAAATATACATTTAGATGGAACTTATTTAAATATTTTCACATTACTGATATGGTTTTCAGTCACCAAAGGTTTAAATAAATGTGACAAATTTAGAACTTGTCAGAAATCACTGGTAATTATTTGATTCCATGCACCTGTCAAGATTGACAGTGGAGATCTCTGTTAAGCCTTTTCAGTGTTAACCACAGCAGGTTATAAAAGTTGAGTCTACACATATTTATCCAAAGCAAACATTTTAGCATTGTTGTCACTGCTTTCTGACTGTATCCTCTGCTATATGTGGCTATCTTAAAACTATACATCCATGGCTTTTGATCTATGCATTTCAACACTTTGTAATTCACAGTATTAACAAATTTAAGGAAAATGGTATCATCTCAATAGATGCAGAAAAATAATAAAATTCAGTATTTACTCAGGGTAAAAATTTTTAGCAAAGTAGGATGAGGAGGCACATATTTCCACCTGAATGAGTATGGCACAACTGCAAGCTTTCTTACTGAGATTGGGAATAAAAAGGAGATGATAATTATCACTACCTCTATTCCTCATGATACTGGCAATCTTAATCAGTGCAATATGGCTGAAAAAATTTATGAATTGGAAGAAGAAAAACTGAATTGTCTCTATTTGTGGAGTGTATCATTGTATCCCTATAAAGATAAAATTACCTTCATAAAGACAATTTGGGTTAAGAAAGATTAGCAAGATTTCTATACCTAAGAAGAATACAAATAGTAAAAGTAGTGATTCGAGCAAAAAACTTAAAAGAGTAAGCACTTTATAAATCCTCTCCACTGTAAAAACAATGAACATGGGAAAAATTATCAGAATCAATTTTTTTTCAAGCTCTGAGAATTAAGAAAAGCTTTCAGCAATCCAGGGAGTGTTTGTTCAAGAACAAAATGACTGAATCTTGTTGAGAACAGTGTCCCTTCACTCTTTTTTTCCTGAGGTAACTCTTCAAACCAGCAGTCCAGGGACAGAATAAGGTTGGAGCTCCTTCAAAGCCTCATTCCAGAGAACTGTCATTATTTTTCCTGTTTGGTGGGTCTATGGAAGACCTCACTCATCATGCTGTCTTTATTTAATCTGATTCAAAACTCATGCAGTGTGAAGAACTTTTTCTGGGACTGATTCTTGAGAACAGTAAGAGGCAATTACTTAACATTGTAATTGCCTGTAGAAAAGGGTGAAAATTGAGGAAAACAATTGACTAATCAAAAAGTTTCAAAGTAAAACCCTGGAAAGATGATGTTCATGAATGCTTGGAAAAGTTCCAATATCTTACTGGGAATCAAGAAGGCAATTCAAATGCGTAGAACTTTGTGCATATCCTAAACTGTATAAAGCAAAGGAAAGACCTGGCAATAACCTAGTCTCCAGTGGTGGTGGTTTAGTTGCTAAGTTGTGTCTGACTCTTTGCGACCCCAAGGACTGTAGCCCACCAGGCTTCTCTGTCCATCGATTTTCCAGGCAAGAATACTGAAGTGGGCTGCCATTTCCTTCTCCAGGGGATCTTCCCTTCCCAGGGATTGAACCTGGGTCTCCTGCATTCCAGGCAGACTCTTTACCAATTGAGCCACCAGGGAAAATCCTGGTCTCCAATAGCTGGCTTAATTTGAGATTCTGTCCATGCAAGAAGTGAAATAAGACAAAGTTGTACACTGCCTTGCTGAGTTGTGGAAGTGTCACCAACATGCACAGAGCTCCACAGGAAAGATTGGAAGATTTATTGGTTCCAGGCATTTAAGGAAATCTCTGTTCAGTCATTAGTTGGTCAGTGCTTCCCAGTTGACACTAGTGGTAAAGAACCCGCCTGCCAATGCAGAAGACATAAGAGACATAGGCTCCATCCCTGGTTCTGGAAGATCCCCTGGAGGAGGGCATGACAATCCATTCTAGTATTTTTGCCTGGAGAATCCCATGGACAGAGGAGCCTGGTGGGCTACAGTCCATAGTCATGCAGAGTCAGACACAACTGAAGAGGCTTAGCACACAAGAAGCTAACTGAGCAGGGACTTCAGTAGCCACATGTAACAAAGAATATCAGCTTTCCAGAATTAGTTCAGAACAGTCTCTAAACAGGCCAACAAAATAACAGAACTAAAAATAGTTTGCAGAAGGAGTAGAATCTGATTTCCAGAGTTTGCACATTATATTATTTTAAAATCTGGTTAAAAAAATACTAGGTATGCTAAAAACGAAGAATGTATGGTCCCTGCTCTAGGAAGGAAAAAGAAAGTCAATTGCAACTGTCTCTGAAGAAGCTGAGTTGTTGGACTTACTACAAAAAAGTTAAAATCAGCTATTTCTACTATGTTCAAAGAGCTGGAGAAAACCATGTCTAAAGAATTAAAGTACGAGAACAGTGTCTTAACAAAAGAAACTATGATAAATGAGAGAGAAATCACATGAAAAAGAATGAAATCAAAATTCTGGAGTAGAAAACTAGTGATATAAAGATATTAAATATAGGGTTTAACATGTAAGGAGGTTGGAGTTCACCATGCTGTTCTAACATCCAGTTAAAAAAAAATCTGAAAAGGCTAAAAAATCAACAACTTTCCTAGGATCCTTAAAAGAGATGAGAATACAGGACAAACCACAACTTTTAAGATTGAAGAAACACACAGGCAAATACAGGGATTCAGTTTACCAGAGTAGAGACTCATGAATAGAAAATCGCACAGGAACCAGTACGGGGAAGGAATAGCTGAACTACGGTTGTTGAATTGCTGGAGGCTCAGTCTGGACAACTCAGAGTTAAACCCAATCATTGGAGGTCCATCAGGTTCCCATAGTGAATGTCACAAAAAATTTCCTTCCTGCTTTTGGCACAGAGTAGAAAATGTAACCATTTTGACATATGCCAGAGACACATAGTCATTTTTACTAAGGCCTGCCCTCAGGGAAAACTGTTTAGCCAAAGACTAACTGACCTAAGGGAAGGGAAATACTCAACCAGTCAGCACTAGACTTCAACATGGGAGACTGGAAAGACTCAACTTCAGCCCCTAGAATCATCGTGTCTCACCTGAGGCAGGCTACATATTGTATGCTTTCCACTATATGATGTTCTGTTGTTCTGGAAAGGACAAAAGTATGAGACTAGTAAAAAAAAAAGTTCAGTAGTTAGCAAGGGTTGGGTGGGGTGGGAAATGATTGGAAACAGCAGAGGATTTTCAAGGCAGTAAATATATATATATTTTTATGATACTATAATAGTGGCTAGGTATCATTATACATTAGTCCAAAACTGTAGAATGTACAAAAGCAGGAGAGAACATAAAGGTAAACCATGGACTTAGGGTGATAATGATGTGCCAATGTAGGTTGATCATTTGTAACAAGTGTACCACTCTGGTTGGGGATGTTGATAGTGGGAGTATCTACACATGTGTCTGGGCATGAGCGAAATAGCTTCTTTCTACTCAATTTTCCTATGAACCTAAAATTACTCTTGAAAAACATCTTTAAAATGTTAACTATAGAGGCTCAACAAGTTATTTAAGTGGGTAGGAGAGACTATCAGCCAACTTGAAGATACATCAATCAAGATTATCCAGTCTGAACAACAGAGAGAAGAAAGAATGAAAAAATAAACTGAGCATTAGAAACCATTGACACACCCTCAAGTGCATTAACATATATATAATGGATATTCCAGAAGAAGAAACAGCAAAAAGGACAAAAAAGCCTACTTGAAGAGATAACAGCTGACTTTTTCTTTTCAAATTTGATGAAAACATTAATCTACATACCCCAAATGCTCATAAACCTCCAAGTAAGATAAACTCAAAGAGATTTATTTGTAGACACATCTTGAAAACAACTAGAGAGAAGGTATACTTTACAAAAATACAAAGGGGCCTCAGTATGATTATCAGCTGTTTAATCATCAGAAATCATGGATGTCAGAAGGCAGTGGTATAACATACTCAAAACGGTGATAGAAGAAAGTAAGTCAATGAAGAATTAAATATCCAACAAAACCATCCTTCAAAAAAAGATGGAGAAATTAATACATTCCCAAGTAAACACCCAGATTTCATGGCTGATAGATCAGCCATACAAAATATAGGAGATCCTTCAGAATGAAAGAAACCTAGACCATTGTTTGAATCTTCATGAAGAAAGAGTAAGCACTGGACCACACACCTAAATGAATAGGTAAACATAAAGAGTATAAGGATTTTTCAAAACATCCTACATAAAACACTATAAAATTGAAGCCAGAAGCACATGTAAAAGAACTTACATACCAGGATTAAATGGAAAGCAAAGTTTGTTCAATATGAGAACCAAGTATGTAATTCATTTTATTATTAATAGAACAAAGGATCAAAAATACATGATTATCTCAACAGATGCCAAAAATGCATGTGACAAAAGCAAATATCCTTTCATAATTAAAAAAAAAAACACTCAGCAAATAGAAATAAAAATATATTGCTTTTCTATAGGTGCTGGAATAAATTACCATAATATTAGTGACTTATACAACACATTTTTTCTTACTTTTATAGTTCTATAGTATAGAAGTCCAAAATGGGCCTCACTGGAATAAAATTAAGGCATCAGTTGGGCTTCATTCATTTCTGGAGGCTCTAGGGGAGAATCCCCTTTCTGGATGTAAGGTTGAAAAAGGATCCCATGATCATGGGAAAAGTATTAATACATTATGTATTTGATAAGATTGTAGGATCTAGAATAGACAAAGAACTCTTACAATTCAATAATACAAAGACAATGAACCCAATTAAAAATGAGAAAATGCTTCAAATAAATATTTCTCAAAAGAGAATATAAAAATAACTTATATACAGAGTGAAGTAAGCCAGAAAGATAAAGACCAATAGAGTATACTGATGCATATATATGGAATTTAAAAAGATGGTAACGGTAACCCTATATGCAAAACAGAAAAAGAGACACAGATGTACAGAACAGACTTTTAGACTCTGTGGGAGAAGGCGAGGGTGGGATGTTCTGAGAGAACAGCACTGAAACAAGTATACTATCAAGGGTGAAACAGACCACCAGCCCAGGTTGGATGCATGCGACAAGTGCTCAGGGCTGGTGCGCTGGGAAGACCCAGAGGGATGGGATGGGGAGGGAGGTGGGAGGGGGAATCGGGATGGGGAACACATGTAAATCCATGGCTAATCATGTCAATGTATGGCAAAAACCACTACAATATTGTAAAGTAATTAGCCTCCAACTAATAAAAATAAATGAAAAAAAGCACAGAAAAAAATATATATCAACATTCAAAGAATAAATATCAAACTAATCACCTTAAAAAAATAACTTATAAGCACATGAAAAGATTCCCAACATCATTAGCTATTAGGAAAATGCAAATAAAATGAGATACCACTTAACACTCATAAGATTGACTATTATAAAAAATTATATGCTTCAACAAATTTGGTGTGGATAGGGAGAAATTGGAACCCTCACAGGTTGCTGGTAGGGATGTAAAATGATGCAGCTGCTGTGGAAAATAGCTTGGTAACTCCTCAAGAAGTTCAACATAGGGTTTCAATATGGCACAGTAATTCCATTCCTAGCTACTCAAGAGAATTGAAAGCACAGAATAATTTATGAATGTTCATAAGAACTTTGTTCATAATACCCTAAAAGTGGAACTAGTCCAAATGTTCATCAGTTGAGGAATGGGTATACATAATGTGATATATTCATGAAATAGAATATACAAGCATGAAAAGTAAAGAAGTAGCATTTATACATGCTACAGCGTGGGTGAACCTTTAAAACATGTTATGTGCAAGACACCAGACACAAATATCCATATATTGTATAAGTCCAATTATAAAATATCCAGAATAGCCAACTTCTGTTTATAGACAGAAGTTGGGTTAATGATCTCCAGGGCCCATAGGTGAGCTTGGGACATGAATGTCAATGGGCATGAGTGGTTTCTTTTTGAAGTGATCAAAATGTTCTGGAATTATATAGTGATGATGCTTGTGTAACTTTGTTAATATACTAAAAATCACTGAATAGCACACTGTTTTAAATTTTATTGGGGTATAGTTGATTTATGGTGCATTAGTTTCAGGTATACAGAAAACTGATTCAGTTATACATATACCCATTCTTTTTTCAGGTTCGTTTCCTCTATAGTTTATTACAGAATATTGAGTAAAGTTCCCTGTGGTATACAGTAGGTCCTTGTTGGTTATCTATTTTATATATAGTAGTGTGTGTATGTTAATCCCAAACTCCTAATTTCATCCCCCTACCATTACCCTTTGGTAACCATGTTTGTCTTCAAAATCTGTGAATATGTTTGTTTTGTAAATAACTTCATTTATATTACTTTTTAAACAATTAGCTTCCACATATGAGTAATACTATATGATACTTGTCTTTCTGTGACTTACTTCACTTAGTACGATAATATCTAGGTCCATCCATGTTGCTACCAGTGTTATTATTTCATTCTTTTTTGAGTAATGTTCCATCATGTGTGTGTGTGTGTGTGTGTGTGTGTATGTATGTGTATGTATATGTATATATATATGGTGGTGATGGTTTAGTCACTAAGTCGTGTCCAGCTCTTGCAACCTCATGGACTGTAGCCCACAAAGCTCCTCTGTCCACCAGGCTCCTCCTCCACGGGATTTCCCAGGCAAGAATACTGGGTGGGTTGCCATTTCCTTCATATATATATATATATATATATATATAGGCTTACATATATATATAGGCTTCCCCAGTGGCTCAGTGGTAAATAATTAATTCACTTCCCATGCAGGAGATGCAGGTTCAGTCCCTGGGTTGGGAAAATCCCCTGGAGGAGGAGAGCATGGCAACCCACTCCAGTATTCTTGCCAGGAGAATCCAATGGACAAAGAAGTCTTGTGTGCTGCAGTCCATAGTGTTGCCAAGAGTCAGACAAGTCTGTAGCAACTGAGCATATATATATATGTATATATATATACACACACATATACACACACACACTACACACATATGTACATACATACAGACGTACATACACATACCCCATGTATTCTTATCCATTCCTCTGTCAATTGATTTTTAGGTTTCTTCCATTATCATGGCTATTGTAAATAATGCTTCAGTGAACATTGGGTTGCATGTATCTTTTGTAATTATGGTTTTCTCTGAATATATGCCCAGGAATGCCATACTCTTCTCCATAGTGGGTGTACCAATTTACATTGCCACAAGCAGTGTAGGAGGGCTCTCTTTTATTCACAACCTTGTAAACATTATTGTTGACTTTTTAATGATATTGTCTAAAAGGATAAGTTAAATGATATGGGAATTATATAGTCCTGAATATTTAGAAAGTGAAATTTTAAAGAAAGATACTGTTTACACTAACATCAGAATTGTCAGGTATCCGGTAGAGAATCTAACAGAAGAGATACATAACCATCACCAAGCAAAGAATAAAATTTTAGAGTGAGATTAAAGAATAAAAAAAAGACGAACCTCCCTTGTTCATGAATTGAATTGCTCAGTATTAAAAAGATAAAAATTCCCTGAAAACTGATTGTAAACAGTCAAAATAAGAATCCCAACAGGTGTTTCATTCTATATTTTGCTTTGCAATTCAGCTAGCCAATTTTAAAATTTATAGTAAGCTGTAAATGTCCTAGGAAAGTGAAGATATACTTGAATAAAAACAAACAGGAAGAATTTCTATAATATAAAATGGCATATAAAACTGTGGTAAACAAGAAAGGATGTGATTCACACAAGGATAGATAAATAGACCAATGCTGGAGAAGAGAGAACATGTAAATAGATCCTGATATAAGTGATACTGGAAGGGGAAAAATGAACTTTTATTACAGTATGCTTTAGTGCTAATTCTATGTATGTCAAAGGACAATCAGTTTTGGTGAGAATGTGGAGAAACTGGAACCCTTGCACATTGTTGGTGTGATTAGAATATGGCAGAACAGCTATGGAAAACAATATGAGGATTCTACGAAAACTTAGGACAAGAATTAGCATATGATCTAGCAGGCTTCCTTCTGGGTATTTATCCAAAGGCATTAAAATCAGGATCACAGACTGCATTGGGCACTCCTATGTTCATCACAGAACTTTTCACAGCAGCCATGATGTGGGAACAACCTGAATGTCCGTTGACAGATGGATGGATAAAGAAAATGTGGTATATAAACAATGGAATACTGTTCAGCCTCAAAAATGAGGATTCTTCTGTCAGATAGAACAACATGGATGAACCTTGAGAATATTATGCTAGGTAAAATAAGCTAGTTACAGGAAGACAAACACTGCATGGGTCTCCTTACATGAGGTATATATAATTGTCAAATTCATAAAATCAAGGAGTAGAATGGTGATTTCCAGGGCCTGAGGGAGGGAGCAATGGGGAGTTACTGATTAACAGGCATAGAATTTCAGTCAAGCAAGATGAATAACCGCTAAAGACTGACGTAAAAAATTTTACTTTTAGTCAACAGTAATGTATTATACACATAATACATTATGTGTATATGTATATACATATACACATTTATATATAATGTATATACACATAAAAATGTATAGAGTATGTCTCATGTTAGGTGTTCTTACCACAGTAAGATTAAATTAAAAAAAAAGAAACCTGTTCATTAAATATTTCCATTTGTTTTTCTGTTATAGTATGAGGATTAACATATTAGATGGATAAAGCATTAGATGAATAAAAACATAAACATAATTCACTTTCTGTTAGTAATTTACTATCTCTTTTCCTGAAACCCAGAAAATCAGTGGACTTCTATGCATATGCTTATATCATATACATATAATAGATAATTAAAAATTTTATATTATAATTTTCTCTGTCAGATCAATATAGACCATTAAAAGTAATAAGTTTCATGGTACACCCAGTAGGGGCATTACATGATACATGTGTTTCTAAAAATTATTACATTGTACATTATTATGTAATAAAGACCACAGGGCTTATGAAAAATAGTTAAAGGAAAAATACTAAAGAATCCTTCTCAGTGTTACATAAAAAACATGTATGACTTAATGAAAGTGATATAGTTTTATACATCTTACATGGTTAACATGACCTGACACTTGATTGTGGAAGTGTGTATGGAAAGAGTCTCAGTTCAGTTCAGTTCAGTTGCTCAGTCTTGTCTGACTCTTTGCAACCCCATGAACTGCAGCACGCCAGGCCTCCCTGTCCATCACCAACTCCCGGAGTCCACCCAAACCCATGTCCATCGATTCAGTGACGCCACCCAACCATCTCATCCTCTGTCATCCCCTTCTCCTCCTGCCTTCATCTTTTCCAGCATCAGGGTCTTTTCAAATGAGTCAGTTCTTCGCATCATGTGGCCAAAGTATTGGAGTTTCAGCTTCAGCATCAGTCCTTCCAATGAATATTCAGCACTGATTTCCTTTACGATGGACTGGTTGGATTTCCTTGCAGTCCTAGGGACTCTTAAGAGTCTTCTCCAATAACACAAATCAAAAGCATCAATTCTTCAGCACTCAGCTTTCTTTATAGTCCAACTCTCACATCCATACATGACTACTGGAAAAATCATAGCTTTAGACTAGATGGACTTTGGTGACAAAGTAATGTCTCTGCTTTTTAATATGCTGTCTAGGTTGGTCATAACTTTCCTTCCAAGGAGTAAGCGTCTTTTAATTTCATGGCTGCAATCACCATCTGCAGTGATTTTGAAGCCCAGAAAAATAAAGGCAGCCACTGTGTCCACTGTTTCCCCATCTATTTGCCATGAAGTGATGGGACTGGATGCTATGATCTTAGTTTTCTGAATGTTGAGTTTTAAGCCAACTTTTTCACTCTCCTCTTTCACATTACATTTGTTATTTAGCCCACTGCTATCACTTCACAGTATCTGAAATCAGAAGTGCAGTTTTAGCACCAGATGTGGATGGAGGTGAACCAAAGTATCTGGTATATGCTTGAGGTGTGTACTTAAATTTTATGTATTCAAAAAAAATTTATGTATTCCTCCACCATTCCATTCAGTGAGATGCGCTTTCCTGAGTTTACCTAGTAGTACAACATCTGTGTTATTCTTACATTGTTCCTTAAGATATCAATCACACTGAAACAAATTTGAAGAACAAGTGTTATAACAGAAGTGAAAATATATTAATAAATCCCATTTTTGCCTTTTCAAGTATTGACATATTTAAAATGGAATTCACTGAGCAGGTATGCTTTACTTATATTTGTATTTCTGGTGGAATACTATATGTAAACTCATATCAAATTCAAATAACATCAGGTTTAATTTAGTTATCATATTGGAAATACTTTTACAGAACCTCTGTAGGCTATTGTGCTTATTTTGTTTATAATAAATTCCTATTAACTAAATATGGCAACCCCCAAATGGAGTAGTAGGAATAAACACATTTGTTAAATTGTAAGTTCATTCTCTTTTAAGTAGTAAGATTCTTGAAGTGTAGAAGTTGTATACTATATCATACAAAGGTAATAAAATTAAAAATTCCTAAAATGCATTTGTAGAGTCCATCTTTAGGTATAATATTTCCCCTGCCTATACGAACAGAACTCTTTAGTCACTGGGCACAGTATGTGCGTCCAAGAGCAGAATATAGCCATAACACTGGTAAGAGGTTTAATGTTCTGAGGATCAATAAGGTACCTAAGTGCATTCTTAAGATGCTGGTTGTGCAGTATTTATTGCTGTTGATTGATTACCAAAATATGAAATATTGCATTTCCTTAAGTAGTTCTTTTTCTCATAAACAAAGTGCAGAATTCAGAGGGGAAAGTCAAGTTCTCAGAGAAGGCTTGGGACATTTTTTTCTCCACAGGAAAGTATTATAAAATAAATAAAACACAGAAACAAAAACTAAGTATTTATGCAAACAATTTGAAAATGTTAAAAAGCCAACATGTTGTCAATGTTCCAAATTCCACACACACTGTATAAATAAGATAATGCAAAAATAACTATTACAAATATTCAATATTTAGTATTATATATTTTCTAACATTTAAAATCTAAAAGTTGGTAATGGTATATGTAATATTGGCCTGGCATTTAATCTGATTGTGATATGTTTTTAGTGCATTTCAGTTTTAAAATACTTTTCAATCCTCCAAGTTTCTGGCACATTTTGAGACCTAGAGCCTTTAAATAGTTAAATGCCCTACTTACTAGCACATAATGAAAATGAATCTATTTTTTATCTACTGATATGTTAGAATTAATAGTTCTTTGTGTCTTTATAGTATTCAATATTTAAATCTGTTTATATATATCTTTTTTGAACTGCCCAATACTCTGCCCAATAAAATTTGACCCAAAATTTTAAAAGTAAAAATGATTTCAGAATTAAGCTCATTTGATCAGTAAGGTAACTGAGGCCTATGCGTGATAAAATTAAATTTGTTCACAGTAAGGTTTAAAACCAATTCTGTATTAATTTTTTCTTTTATTTTGTTTCTTATTAAGTTGCTATACTTTGCTACTAGAGGCATCAGAGAAATAAGAAAAAAAAAACCTATGTTCTTTTTATTAATTGATGGTTTTCTTATTTTTAAAAATACTTTCCATTGTTCTTGGAATCAAGATGAAGAATATTAGAAAATTTCTTTCATCAAAATCCGAGAGATTACTCACATCAAAAAATTAATAACAAGTTAAATTTAATAAACTGAGATGGAAGGCACAAGTTGAGGGTGAGACCTCATGCTATACATGGCAAGAGCATAACTTTAGGGTCAGAGAGTTCTTGGTTCATGCCCCAGCTCCTCTGCACTAGTCATTTTTGTCCTTGAGTAACTTACTTAGCCTAAATTTTCATATTTATCACATGAGAATAGTCATCCTTGTTTGAAGGATTGAATAAAATAGTATATGAAACACATCTGTCTCTAACTGGACTAGTGATACTTAATTAAAGAAAGTAGCATTTATTCTTGTCATATGAGATAGCAAAAGGGAAATATTGTGAAGCAATTATGAAGCATTTGTTTTTTGGTTATGTTTAGCAGAATAGGAAACGGTAGATGGGAAATTATGAATGGGGGACCATTCAGAATCAAAGAGATGGGATAAGCACATTTCGAAGATACAAGAAATAAAATAACTTTTTTGTGTGTGATGAATAGGAGAGCTGAACTGCTACATACAGAAGTAGTGATATATAATGTTAAAAGTAAAATTAGGATCATATTGTGAAAGGCGAAAAGCCAGAAGGCATAGTTTAGAAGTGAACCTATAGGTAGTGGGGAACATAAAAATGTTCTTGAGTAACGGGGGTGGATGGAGTAGAATGTACAGGATTCAAGGATTGGAAGTCAGGGAAAAAGTATTAATTTATAATAGACCCTTTAAATTTAGGGCCTATGTATTTTATAATCTGATAACTAACTGAATTCTGTACTTTGTGAAGCCAAATTTTAAAAAGTTGAAATCATAAAACTAAAAGTAAACTCTTACCTAGGTAAATGATTTAAAATTTTATATACTTTGCCAATTTAGGTTTAGACTGGAGAATATAAATGAATGTAAACACATTTCTTTAACTTGAGTTAGGGTAAACATCACTTAATAAATAAAAAGTTTACTATAAAACAAAGCCAGAGATAAAATAGATAAAATATAAATATGATTATAGGCCTTAGTACTTATCATTGAAAACAATATTGGAGTATAGTTGATTTACAATGTTGTGTTAATTTCTCCTGTATAGCAAAGTGAATCAGTTATACTTATATCCCCCTTCTTTTAGTTCTTTTCCCATGTAGTTCATACAGAGAATTGAGAAGAGTTCCCTGGGCTGTATAGTAGGTCCTTATTAGTTATCTATTTTAATATATATCATTGTCATGGTTTAGTTGCTGAGTTGTGACCGACTCTTTGTGACCCCATGGACTGCAGCCTGCCAGGCTCCTCTGTCCATGGGATTTCCCACACAAGGATACTGGAGTGAATAGCCATTTCCTTCTTCAGGGCATCTTCCCCATCCAGGTATCTAATAGGTGCCTGCTGTATGCGCAGCAGATTTTTTACCACTGAGCCACCAGTGAGCTCATATCTATCATATGGTGTCACTTATATGTGGCATCTAACAAAATGGTACAAATGAGCTTATTTACGAAACATAGACATAGAGAACAAATTGGTTGCAGGGGGGCAGGGAAGGGAGGAGGGAGGGGTAAATTGGAGCTTGGGATTGACATATACACACTTAGTTCAGTCGCTCAGTCGTGTCGGACTTTTTGCGACCCCATGAACTGCAGCATGCCAGGCCTCCCTGTCCATCACCAACTCCCGGAGTTTACTCAAACTCAGTTCCATTGAGTCAGTGATACCGTCCAACCATCTCATCCTCTGTCATCTCCTTGTCCATCCACCTTCAGTCTTTCCCAGCATCAGGGTCTTTTCCCATGAGTCAGCTGTTCACATCAGGTGGCCAAAGTATTGGAGTTTCAGCTTCAGCATCAGTCCTCCCAATGAATATTCAGCACTGATCTCCTTTAGGATGGACTGGTTGGATCTCCTTGCAGTCTAAGGGACTCTCAAGAATCTTCTCCAATACCACAGTTTAAAAGCATCAATTCTTGGGTGCTCAGCTTTCTTTATAGTTCAACTATCACATCCATATATGACTACTGGAAAAACCATAGCCTTGACCAGACGGACCTTTGCTGGCAAAATGATGTCTCTGCTTTTTAATACACTATCTAGGTTGGTCATAACTTTTCTTCCAAGGAGCAAGTGTCTTTTAATTTCATGGCTGCAGTCACCATTTGCAGTGATTTTGGAGCCCCCCAAAATAAAGTCTCCCACTATTTCCACTGTTTCCCCGTCTGTTTACCATTAAGTGATGGGACCAGATGCCATGATCTTTGTTTTCTGAATGTTGAGCTTTAAGCCAACTTTCTCACTCTCCTCTTTCACTTTCAAGAGGTTCTTTAGTTCTTCTTCACTTTCTGCCATAAGGGTGGTGTCATCTGCATATCTGAGGTTATTGGCATTTCTCCCAGCAATCTTGATTCCAGCTTGTGCTTCATCCAGCCCAGCGTTTCTCATGATGTACTCTGCATATAAGTTAAATAAGCATGGTGACAATATACAGCCTTGACGTACTCCTTTTCCTATTTGGATATGCACACTATCCCCCTCATTTTTGAAAACATACTAGAGGAAGCTGTGTAAGAGATGTGAATCTGCTCTTTGCTCAGAATGCTTAATTTTCATGTGCATTTCAGAATGGGAATATGTACTTCACTTTGCTGAATGTGAGTCATACACAGCATGGACCCTAAGGCCAAACCAATTGATTATTCAGTGGTGCTCCACTGAATAAACAGCTGTCTGTATCCATCATGAAGGAAAGATTATCTGGTGACACCACATGAAATGTTGGTTTTCCCAATATAGTGCCTTAATTTAGTGCTATTGCTTCCCAACATGATATATTCATGAGGAATTTATAATGGTAATTTTATATTTTTTCTTGTAATTTCAGAATCAAGCTTTTAATATTTAAAAACTGCATTTTCCTAGTAAAGAATAGCATCATTAACTTTTCATCAGTCTCTCTAGTATAACTTGAGATTGTGACTAATCAGTACTTCTGATAATATACTTGGTTTTGTCTGACCCAATTACCTTATACTTTGGTTTTCAAATGGCATTATGCACCTTTTGAGTTATGTCAGTGATCACTTTTTGATATATAGATAACATACTTTGAGAAAAAATGTGTTCACGGAAGAAATGTTAAAGCATTGAAGTCTGGTAGAATAGGAAGAGAGAAAAATTAATTTCTAACTTTTGATTTCTTTCATTTTCTATTCTGCTGAAGTCACAGCTATACACTCAGATTATCACTGAGTCCCTTCATCTCAGGAGAGCATCCTTTTAAAGACTGGTGTCAGTATATACAGCAAAATATGTGGTTTCCATGCTGTATCCAAGGACCCTTCATGTAACCTTTATGAAAACTGTGTCTTATATTGTCTGAAGTGTAAATCTTAATCTGAATACCAAATGAGTCTGAGGACAGATAGAATTTCTTAGGGCTTGGTGGAATAGTTTGAGTGGATGCATCCAAATAAATCACAGCTATTATATCCATGATTAATGTAATGATAGCACACCCAGAAACACAACTCCAAATGCTGGATTTTGTGTGATGAATTAAAGAGAGACTGCTAAAGTTGTTCTTAACATAACACAATCTTTTGGTTTAAGCCATTTGAATTTTTATTAATACTTTTATGGACATTAGATGAACTTCTGTTTTGAATTAAAAGACAGAAGATATATAAGGGCATAATTCCCTTGAGGTATAATATCAATCTTTTGTTCAATGGTTAAATGCTTAAAAACATTAAACACTGGCAAGACCAGCTACTAAATTTAGTAGCCCAAACCTAATCTCTGTATTCAGTCATGTAGAAAATAAGTTTTAGCTTATTACTTTAGAATCAGATTAAGCTAAGGAATATGCAGCAGTTAAGTATAATATTTTACCTTTATAAACCTGAGCACTTCTATAGGTCTTCTTTCAAGTAGTGCTAGAATAATTTGAAAGTGGGAAACATTGCTAAACCAGATTTTTTTTTTACATCTCTCAATTTTAGAAATGCTTATCTTCTTGAAAAGTACTTAAAGATGAGTTCATTTCGCTTCTTTCTTTTTTGAGTATTTAATAATGTATATTTTGCTTAGTATTTGAAAGCTTTTAAAATACATTTTTAGATGAATTCTTCATGCTCTCATTTTTCAAGAAATATCTTTTTAGATTATGCTATAAAAATAACTTTATGGCCCAATATTTATTATTTAAAATTATTAAGGACCCACTGAAACCCAGCACTATGCTTGGCATAGGGATAAAATGCTGATTAAAAACATGTCAGTAGTTTCATGAACTTAATGGTTTAGTACCTGTACCTCAATCCAATATACACTAGTGTGTCTAGAGGTGCTATAGTTTGGCAGAACTTGGAGGGGAGGCATTGTGCTACCACAATCTAGTAGATAGATTCCAAATATTGGAATGGCTGGTAAAATGACTGAATGACTGGAGGCAAAGGTACTCTTGGGATGCCACTAAATATTACATTGCACAGAATGGTCACCCACAGCGAAGAATTCTTCTGCCTCAAATGCAAATGATGCTGCAGTTGAGAAACTTTGCTAGTATTTAAAACAAGCAATTGATTAAACAATTCTGCTGTTGAATGCATAACATCCAAGATAAACACTTTGAGAGAAAGGAAACATAGCCCATAGCAAAGAAATTTGACCTAACCTGGGGTCAATGTAGTCTTCTTAGAGGAAGTGACCTAAAGTTTATCTGAAAGTTAAGTGTTTTTTTTTTTTTTCTTTTTCTTTTTTGCATAGAATGGGGAAAGAGGGTTCCTGATACAAGGGAAGCTGAGAGGGAACTTTAAGACAGATGGGTGGAGTAAGTAAAACCATATATGGTGTGTGAATCCTTTGAGGGATGAAAGGTGTTGAAATAGTTGAAGCAAGGTGGGATTTGAGTTCATCCCATTCACAGATTGGAAAATATCATTCTGGCTGCAGTACAGAGAGCGAGATTAGAAGACGACAGAATTGCTGAAAGGAAACTAAGAAATGTTCTGGCAGGTACTAGTGCTATAAACTATAATCTGAATCAAGAGTAAAAATAACTTTGACAATATCCAAATTTGTTTAACTCACAAATGACAAAAGAAGGTCTTTGGAAATCATGAACTGTCATAAAATAAGGTATTTAATTTTCAGTTTTAATACAAAGTGTGCTGGGGAAATCTTGTATCTTGCCAAAAGTATATGTAAGCAAAAACTTATGCCCCTCTTTTTTTAAAATTTATTGCTGTTCTCACCAAAAGCTTGAAAAATGAAGTGCATTGAATTAACAAAGGAAAATAATGTAAAAAATTAAAAAAGCAACAGAATTCTCTGTCCAGTGCATGACACAGGGCATGCAGTGCTTTAAGAACCTGATTCAGGATTAAATTCAAGGAAAGCCATTAAATGGTTAATATTTTGGTAAAGTAGTGCTGTAACTTGTATTTATCTAGAGCCTATAATGTTAGAGGAAGCCATTTCTGCCTTATAGCAAAGAGAACAATTTAAATAGCCTTCTTTGAGCATTCTGTATTGTTCATAGGTACTGATGAAATATTGGAATTGCTGGTGAAGTGAAAGACTAGAGGCAAAGGTACTTCTTTTTGTTTTAGAAGCTATTATTTTTTCTACCTTTCTCAATAAAGCAAGGGGATTACCAAATCTTGATTTAGAGACTATTAGCTTTTCTAAAGTGTTGGTGAGGGAAGTTGGAGATGATAGTGAAGAAACTTAAGTATCATGAATTGTAGCTGAAATTTAGTTCAAAGTAAATAATTTCCTAACCTTGAAAGAAAGCCTTTCAAAAAAAAAAATATCTGGAAAATGTTCGGTTTGTTACGCCTGTTTTGTTTTAAATTGATAGGAAGTAGAGTAGTTAATCACTATTGATTCAGTGTAGTGCTGAAGTATCTTGGTTTATGACATTAAAGTCATTTAGAGAAGCAAATTCTTCCACAGTAAGCTTAGAAGATGCTGACTAGCCTCTGCTTGAACAACCTCAGAGAGACAGAATTTGTGAGGTAATAAGACACCCAACCCATAGCATTATGGAGGGCAATGCTCTCTGTGAAAGAATTATTTCTTATATGAACTGTAATCCCCTCCTACCCTTAAAGTTGTCTTCTTGATTCCCTTTCTACATTTAGAAGCAACATATAACCACCTTTCCAAGGGTGGGGATTTTCACATCTTTTCAACTGTTCATAAGTTAGGCTATTCATCACTTTATCCATACTTGTAAAATGGTAGCCCAAAGAAATCTGAAGATACTTTTCTAGATAAAGGCTAATTGGTACTGAGACTGAGAGGGCTATAGTTGTTTTGTGATTTAGAGACTATATTTCTTATATTTAAGTGACTTACAACATTGTTAATTGTTGGGATCTGTTGTGGTTTTACTAATGAGTGAAGATTTAACTGTTTTTCCTTTTGATAGCCTAATCAGTTAATTAAGAAATTATGTAAAAAAAAAAAAAGAAATGATGTAGATGTAACATTGGGTGAATCTAATTTTTACAAGGCTTTGCCAAAGCTTTCTATATTTCATGATTGGAAGATGTTCAGGTTCAGTGAGCTAACAACTCCCAGGATAATTGTACCAAAAGCATATGAGGGATAAAGAATTCTGTTTTGGACATGTTGATTTCTACATCACCATGATCCCTTAAAATGGAGATGCCCTTTTGAAAAGTTAGTTATGTGTCTGAGGCTCAAAAATTAGTGAAGACTATTATTATATTTTAGCAACAATAAGGTGCTTCCCTGCTGGCTCGGACAGTAAAAAAAAAAAAAATCTGCTTGCAATGCAAGAGACCTGGATTTGATTCCTGGGTCAGGAAGAACCCTTGGAGAAGAGATGGGCTATCCACCCCAGTATTCTTGCATGGAGAATTCGATGGACAGAGGAGACTGGCAAGTTACAGTAAGCATAAAGGTGACTACCGCAGCCCTGGGTATGAATTCAAACAGAAAAGGAAGATAGGTTGAGTAAAGATGAGATCTGAAGATGGAATACTTGGGGATCCTGATATATAAGGAACAAAGTCAACAAATGAAAAGGAGAAAGTGTGTTTAGAGGGAAAGGGGTGATATCAGAAGAGTGATGTCTCAGAATTTTACATGACAAGAGTTTCAAGAAGCCAGAAGTAGCCTGCAGTATAAACGGTACAGGCAAGTTGAATAAGACAGTAACTAAAGCATGGAGATTTAGATTAAGCAGGCAGTGCAAATTTGATGACTATAGCCATGATGCAGTGGAGTCACAGATTTTCATGGGTTGAGGACTAAATGAGATTTGAGAATGTGGGTACAGTAAATATATATTGAAATTTTCTATTTTAGTGGAAAGATTTGGAGTTGCTGGGAAGGCTACAGTTTAGGATCCCAAATCCTAGATGAAGATGAGATTACAAGGATTTCAAAGATGAAAATAAGACAAATGAGGTATGAACAGTGTTCTGTGGTGTGCCCAAGTTCCCAAAGATGTTTTAGATAAGAGTGAAAGAGTAACAATCTCAAATAGACAGTGAAAACTTTAATAATAGCAGAACCACTTCCCTATGAGGGGTGAAATAGATAGTCGAGGCAGCCTGCACTTTTATTTTTCCTTTTTTAAAAAAATGTATTTATGTTTAATTGGAGGATAATTGCTTTGCAATGTTGTTTTCATTTCTGTCATACAACAGTGCAAATCAGTCATAGGTGTGCATATGTCTCCTCCATCTTGAAGCTCCCTCCCACTTCCCACTCCATCCTGCCCTTCTAGGCTGTCACAGAGCACTGGGTTGAGCTCCTTGCATCATACAGCAAATTCTCACTGGCTATCTACTCGCTCAGTTCATCCTGCCCTCTTCTTCTCCCACTGTGTCTCCAAGACTATTCTCTATGTCTACTCCTTTATTGTTGCCCTGCAAATAGGTTCATCAGTGCCATTTTTCTAGATTCCATATGTATGTATTAATATACGATATTTATTTTTATCTTTCTGACTTACTTCACTCTGACAGGATCTAGGCCCATCCACCTCATTAGAACTGACTCAAAGGCATTCCTTTTTATGACTGAGTAATATTCCATTGTGTATATGTACCACAGCTTCTTTATCCATTCGTCTGTTGATGGATGTCTAGGTTGCTTCCATGTCCCAGCTATTGTAAAAAGTGCTGTGATGAACATTGGGGTACATATTTCCTTAAGAATTGTGGTTTTCTCAGGATATATGCACAGTAGTGGGATTGCTGGGTTATATGATAGTTTTATTCCTAGTTTAAGAAATCTCCATACTGTTCTCCAAAGTGGCTGTATCAATTCACATTCCCACCAACAGTGTAAGAGGGTTTCCTTTTCTCTGTACCCTATCCAGCATTTGTGGTTTGTAGATTTTTTGATGATGGGAGAGGCAGGCTTTACTTTTGAGGAACACTGGGAAAAGTGGGATTCTTTTTGGAAAATTAGAGTCAGTTAAACAATAGGGAAGGAGCATTCTGAAGAATAGAGTAAGAATCACTTTTTTGGAGCTATGCAATAGGTATTTGAGGACTCTGGAGATAGGATACAGAAGGCAAATCTGATGAAAATTTATGGAGGCAATAGCCATGACTAGTAAAGAACCGTAAGTATTTGTTGTTTCAAGAATTATAAGGGTGTGAGGTATATGAGAATATAGGATCTGAAGGGAACTTGATGACCTTGTGTCCATACATGCCTTCTGCCAGGGGCCAGGCTATGTTGGCTGTCATTCTGCTTATACTCAAACTATTAAATAGAACATTGATGGAAATGTTTGATAAAGGTGAAAACGGTGACTTGCAACAGAAAGGCTATTAAAATTATAATTCATTCCAAACAATATATTTTAATTACCCATCTTTGACTCATGGATTCCTACAGCTTATTTTATAATTTTAAAATCAGCCTTCCACCCACCATTTCCTCAACAAATTGCTTTCTTTTGAAATTCCCAATCTTCCCTAACTTCAGTGTTTCTTCTGTGGGCTTGCAGAGTTTTTGATGAAATTCACGTAGGAAAGTGTGTGGTGATCCTGCTGGCAAAAGGTGGTCTTATTGCTTTCTGTGAAAGTGCCTAAAATAAAAAGTTGAGTAGAAAGAAAAAAGAAGCTTAATGATTTTTTAAATCAGTTGATGAAGCTAAGAGGATAATCATTTTAGTGGGTGGATGCCACTAAAATAATTTTCCTCTTACCTTTTATCCACAAAACATTTTATTATTGTTTAAATTGTCTTTCATCAGTGGAAATTCTCATGCTGGAGGGGTTAAATAGCTCAGAAGTGCGTCCTTTCTCCCGTTGGCCTGATGTCACTACTGCAGACAAACTAATTTATTATTGATGGCTTGTGATGCTTTTTTATTTGTCTCCATTTCAGCACTTCTGATATGTTGGGTAAAGCCTATTGATTCACCCAGGTTTGGCTTTTATGGTAATTTACTGAAAGGGAGCCTTGAAGAAAGCTTGCAGAAGAGATGGATATTTTTCAGATCTTACCCAAGTGGAATAAAAGAAACGTAAAAGGTCTGTTTTTCTCCAGTGGAGTAAATGATTCTGCTAGTATTTAACTGGTGGGTGGGTCAGGGTTGATGGAGAAAGGATATTGTTAGATGTGGAGTGATACTTAGGGCTATTTAATATTGGATTTTAATGATGGACCATGCCCTTTAAAAAATATAAGAGTTCAACATTAAAGGGATGATTCAATTTAGTTTTTCAAAACCTGCAAAATTTCCTCCTGGAGAGGCCTTCGTATGTTACAGTGAGGGCTTGTTAAATGGATTATATGTTGAAGTATATTATGAGTGATATTCCTCTTATCCCTGCAACAGAAGTATCTGAAAAGCAAAAGTAAATATCCCATTTTATCTACTATGGCTTTTCATGTAAATACACAATTTGTCTTGATTGGCTCTAAATTGTTGAGCAGAGAGAACGCATGCATCTATTTTTCGTAGCTCTCATGGGATAGCAAATTGAATTCTCCTGAGTATTGTTCTGGCTTGACTACATTTGCCTGTTTTTTTATTTTTATTTTTTTTATCTCTGCTATGCAAAAAGATTAGAGTTTTATCTTCCCAATGGGAAACTGAAAAAACAATATTCTTCCTTTTATTGATATATTTCTTCCAGAAAAAATTGCAACTAAATAAGTTAGTTTTAAGCAACAGATAAGAGACATCTTGAACACTGAATAAAATTGAAGCTCAGAGGAGAGTATTTGAAACCTGGATACTACTGAGATACAGCAGATCAGGGATTAGAGAAAAAAATATCGTCGTCTGATGAGAAACAATGGAACAAAGAAGGAGCACAAAGCTTTCAATTTTATCAGTTAGTATATACAAGTTCTATCAATCTTATTACTATAAAACTAGCCTTTAGCTTCTGTTCAAAGTAAGAGCAAAGTAGAGTTACAGAGCTGTTCTACTTAGATAATTTATTGAAACAAATTACAGCATGCTTTAACCGTGTCACTATTTCAGTTCTGAACTTCTACATTTGCCTTTGGTTAAAAAGGGTGACAAGAACTGAAAAAAAAAAAAAGTAGAGGTAAGGAAAGGAGAAAAGGAGTAAAATGTTACATTGTTAAACCTAGGTGCTTTCTCTTTAGTGAATATTGAAGATAGTGAACCAAATATTTAGAAAAGGCTTACTTTCTTATTTTATTTAGAAATAATTTTAAACACAATGAATAACGTTTTAAGCAGATATTTTATTTTTGTTTTGGCTTTATTTTAAAAGTTCCTTATCAAGAGGTAGGTATATGTGTGTGTTGAGAGCCCTAAGGTGCAGTGTATTTGGTTATTCATAGGGAATATAAGGGAATAATAATGATCTTCATTCTAGGCCTCTTGTATCTAATTGTTGAGAAATTTCATCTATTCATTTTCACTTATTTTATGTATATAATTAGGCTTCCCAGGTGGCTCAGAGAATCTGAGAATAAAGAATAAAGAATATGCCTGCCAAGCAGGAGACATGGGTTTGATCCCTGGGTGGGGAAGATCCCATGGATAAGTGAATGGCAACCCTCTTCAGTATTCTTGCCTGGAGAATTCCATGGACAGAGGAGCTAGTGGGCTACAATCCATGGGCCATAAAGAGCCAGACACGACTTAGCACTTAAACCACCACCTCCGCTTTGTACATAATTATCAGCTTGGTGATTTGATCAGAAAAAAAAAAAAATATGGGCAATTCTTTGCAGCTTGGAGGAAAGAAAATGGTCAGAGAAAGTATATGTTAGAAGGGAAGGCTTCTAGGAGGAGATGAGATTTGAGTTGACTCGAAGTTTTTAGAAATCTAGACAATAATAATGTAAAAATAGTGTGGTCAGAGGTAGAGTATGGTAATAAGCTAGGTATTATCACAGTAGCATACAAATATCAAATTTGAAATTTGAGAATATGATTTATTTTAGATTGTAGACACATACTTCCCACTGAAAGAAATTTGGACTTTATCTGCTATTCTCTCTCTCTGATATAACTAAAAGAATTGTAGAATCACAGAAAATAGGAACTGTATTATTCTTTACAGCTATAGGAACAATAGGATCTAAATTAGTGAAAAGGTTTATTAAATAGCTTTTAGGCTTCCTGTCTGGTTGCCAGAGTTCTACCTACAGACTTTGAATTACCAGATATGGTAATGTTCCTTAGCATAAACAGTTTAAAGAAAATTGAGGCTGAGAAAATAGAAGAGAAAGTTGCTTTATGCTAGTAGACTTGTAAGAGGTGGGTGAAAGTGAAAGTGAGGTTGCTCAGTCGTGTCTGACTCTTTGCGACCCCATGGACTGTAGCCTACCAGGCTCCTCGGTCCATGGGATTTTCCAGGCATGAATACTGGAGTGGGTTGCCATTTCCTTCTCCCCTCTTGGGATACCATATTGGAGAAAATACTAATAGAAAATAAGTTACAGGACTGGTAATAAATAGCTAATTGATAAAGAATAAAACATAAGTTATTAAAATACGACCTACTTGTATGATCATGTGTATGTATAAAGATGTTAGAAGATATAGGGGACAAGTGACTGAGTAAGAGATTTATGATTACAGTTAAATTGAAACCTTTGTTGAATTTATGTCAGAGTAGAAACAGGACCGTGAACTAGGGATTTCAACGTCTTTCCAACTTTCATTAGAGGCTTAAAAGATTGCTACAGGGGTAAAATGCTGCAGTACCATCCTCATGAAACCCAGTTTCAAGTTAGGGTATGATAATCACCTTTTTCAGTTTTTCCTTTTTTGAGGTACCATGAGCAATGTGTTACCAATGATCAAGCAAGATAAAATATTTAATGAAAGAATGCAGCTGTTTGCTATCTGCTAAAAAGGATCAGGTGCACAGCAAAGACAGGAGTATGATAAAATAAAATAACTCCACTTGTGTAAACATAGACATGAGTTGTCCTGTAAGTGATATTGATAACCTCTCCCAGATCTTGATTGTGTGACATATTATCCTACTTCTTTCCATGCCTTGAATTAAAAAAATTAGTGTGTAATGGACATTATGAGTGAAATATTATGAAGAGTCATCCTCTTTTAAACTCTGTTGAGCTTTGCTCAGGCAGTTAGATAAATAATTGATGGTTCCCTTTGAGTGTATTAGATACAGTTTTATTCTTTATTAACTTGATACTGTCTTGGTCTTGAATTTAGTCCTAGGCCATGACCCTTACTGTAAGTCACAGGTCATACTGCTAAAGCAAGGCTTTCCTGGGGGTATCAAAGAAACTTCATCCCAAGGTGTTCAGCGAGGTCTGTCCTCTTTACTTCATCCAGAATGCCAACGTTCCTAGAATTTCATGACCTCTTATATCACTGGTCAGCTCTCAACAAAACAATTGATTTCTACTAAGTCTTTCAGACTTTCAGACATGTGGGACTCTGCTTTTGGCTATGGAAAGATGCTGAAACCCCATGCAGATTCATAGGGCCCATTTCTAGTAGCTTAGAATTTAGATTTCTTCCTCCTGTGTTCAGCAAAGCAACCACTACTTGGGATTCTTTATCCTGCCCTGTAGCAGGAAAGCTCTTCCAGACAGAAATGCAGGTAGATGCTGTTGTTCACTTTGTGTTTCTGTTTTCTAAAGTACCATAGCCCTCCTGCACTTGCCACTGTTCAGTGCCTGAAAACAGTTAATTTTTTTTTTGTTTTTGTTTTCAGAGATAGGAGAAGTAGCAGTTAGTTTTTTTGTTACTCTTCTCCTTCTAAGATTCTATTCTATTCTTTGTCAAAAAAATATTCAAAGAACTTTGTATGGGTCATCCTAAAGTTAATTTATAACAGGTTGAAAATGCTTCATTTTACGTTCTTTCTTTATCTAATCTGAGACTGCATGTATCACAAAATCAGTTTCATAAATGATCAAATCAGTTTCATAAGTGATCTTGAGTATCTTTTAAACAGTCATAGGTAAAAATGTTCACTAAACTTACCATTTTTTATGACTATTAAACCATTTAAAGATCTCTCACCTCTCTCAGGATAGTTTGGAAAACAAACAAAAGCAAACAAACCAACAAAGAAAATTTTTGTTGCTGTGTTTAAAAAGCTTCTCAGTTAGACACTGGAACCAGAAAAAGATTCATTCTCTATTATTTTCACATTTCTCCCCAGCTTTGGATACCAGGCTTGGCAAAAGTGAGAAAGGAATTTCCGGCTTCTCAGAAGGTGTTGTAGATTAATTGTGTGCAAGTTACTTTGGGTTGTAACCTGACTTCCAAAGACAAATATTTGTTGCAACAGGTCAGCCATTTACCAGCAGTAACTCAAAATTCCATTTTAAACTCAAGGAGATAGTTTAGTAACATTGGATAATAGCTTTTCTGGGAGGCTAAATCTTCAAAACAATTTAATAACAGTTTTTATAAAATCTTCCAAAAATGTAGAATAGAAAGGAATATATCCAAAATCATTATATGAGGGCAATGTTACCCTGATAGCAAAAGCAGATAAAGATATCACAAGTAAACTATACTCCTAATAGATCATATGGATACAGGTGAAAAATCCTCAATAAAATACTAATTAAAAAAATCCAACAAGAAATTTATATACTGTGACCAACTGGAATTTAACAAGAAATGCAAAACCCACTGAAATGTTGTGAAGTAATTAGCCTCCAACTAATAAAAAAAAAAAAAAAGAAAGAAAGAAAAATGCAAGGTTGGCTTCACATTCAGAAACCAGTTGATATAATAAACTTGTAATATATCTTGTATTAATAGATTGAAGGATGAAACCATATGATTTTATTAATAACTATGGAAAGAAAATTTTAAAATATACCCATTCTTGATGGGAAAAAATTCAGCAAAGTAGGAATAGAAGGGAATTTCCTGAAGTGATAAGGAAGTATCTATTAAAAACCTGACAGATAACATTATACTTAATGGTGAAAGACTCCTGTTTTCCCCAAAGATTTGAAACAAGACAAGGATGTTCCCTCTAGATACATCTATACCATATTGTTGTGAGGATTTTAGCCATGGCATTTAGGGCAAGAATAAGTGGGAAGTGATAGTCGCTCAGTCGTGTCCTACTCTTTGCGACCCTAAGGACTGTAGCCTGCCAATCTCCTCTGTCCATGGAATTCTCCAGGCAAGAATACTGGAGTGAGTTGCTATTTCCTTCTCCAATAAGTGGGAAATCAGCTTTCAAATTAAAATGAAAAACTACTTCCATTTGCAGATGTCTTAATATTGTGCATAGAAAATTCTAAGGAATCTACACAAAAAGACATATTAGAACTAATGAGTTCAGTAAAATTGTAGGGCTTAATATTAACACAGAAAATTTAGTTATAACTCTTATACACTAGCAATGATTAACGTAAAAATGAAACTAAGAAGAAAGTCCGTTTATAAGAGCACCAAGAAGTATAAAAATACGTAAGAATAGATTTAACAAAGTGCAATACTGGTAAAATGGTAGGACATTGCTAAATGAAATTAAAGATCTAAATAAATAGAAAGACATCTAGGTTTATGAATCAAAATTTAATATTGTTAATATGACAACACTCCCAAAATTACAGTCTAGATTCATTGCATTCCCTACCAAAATCCCAGTTTTTCTTCTTTTAAGAAATTGAAAAACTGATCCTGAAATTCATAACAAAAGCAAAGAACCAAAAATAGCCAAAATAAAATTCTTCTTGAAAGAGAAAAATAAAATGGAGGCCTGATATTTCCTGAATTCTAAGCTTGCCATAAAGCTACAGTAATCATGGAGTGTGCTGCTGGCATGAAAATAGACCTATAAAATGATGAAATGGCATTGATAATACAGAGTAAACTATTATATATGATGCATTGGTTTATAGTTCAGTGGAGGAAAGAAATTTGAAAAAATGGTGCTGGGCAAGCAGGATATCCATGTGCAAAATAATGATATTAAATCTCTGTCTCATTTTGTACAACAAATATAACTCAAAATGAAACACTTGAAGAGTAGATCTTTGGAACTTTGGTTAGCTGGTGGTTTATTAGATAGGGCAACAAAAGTATGAGTGACAAAATAAAAATCAAATGAGTTGGACTTCAACACAATGTAAAACTTTCGTACTGCAAAAAAAATTAAAAAATGAAAGGCAACCCACAGAATGGGGAATATATTGCAAAATGCATACTCAATAAGAGATTTGTATCCATAATATATCAAAACTCTTATTAATCAATAACAAATACAAAAATAACCCAGTTAAAATGGGTAAATGGGACTTCTCTGATGTCTGATGGTCCAGTCGTTAAGAATCTATCTGCCAATGCAAGGGACACAGTTTCAATCCCTGGTCTGGGAAGATTCCACATGCCAAGGGGCAACTAAGCCCATGTGTCAGAACTACTGAGCCTGTACTCGTGAGCCCATGATCTGCAACAAGGAAAGCCAACATAATGAGAGCCCTGTGCATTGCAACTAGAGAGTAGCCCCTACTCACCACAGCCAGAGAAAGTCAGTGCAGTAACAAAGACCCAGCACAGCCAAAAGTAAGTAAATAAAATAAAAAGAATGGGTATCTAGGGTGAAACAGATCACCAGCCCAGGCTGGATGCATGAGACAAGTGCTCAGGGCTGGTGCACTGGGAAGATCCAGAGGGATGGGATGGGGAGGGAGGCGGGAGTGGGGATTGGGATGGGGGACACATGTAAATCCATGGCTGATTCATGTCAATGTATGGCAAAAACCACTACAATATAAAAATAGAATAAAATACAGACAAAATAAAAGAATGGGTAGATGGTTTGAAGAGAGAAATGTGTTTAAAAAATTGCTCTAATAAGGCCATGAAAAGATGCTCAGCATTGTTATTAATAGGAAATTGCAAAACCACTACACAATACCACTTCACATCCACTAGGGTTGCTGCAGTAACAGGCAGACAAAACTGGAATTGATTAGCATGTGGAAAAAATGGAACTCTCATACATCACAGGTGGAAATGTAAAATGGTACACATTGCTTTGGTAAACAGTTGAGTTGTTCGCTAAACCTTAAACATTGAGTTAGCATATCACCTAGCAATCCCACTCCTAAGTACATATGAGAAATGAAAACACACATTCATACAAAACATGTGCAGGGATTTTCATAGTAGTGTTATTCATATCATCCAAAGAGTGAAAACCACCCACATGTCCATCAGCTGACACCAGGGCTGAACTGGTGGCTCAGATGGTAAAGAGTCTTCCTACAATGCAGGAGACCCAGGTTCAATCACTGGCTTGGGAAAACCCTTGGAGAAGGGAATGGCTATCCACTCCAGTGTTCTTGCTTGGAGAACCCTGTGGACAGAGTAGGCTGGTGGGCAATAGACCATGGGGCTTCAAAGAGTGGGACAAAACTGAGCGACTAACATACACAAACATTTATGTGTTTTGCCTTTTTTCTTGTTACCAAATAATAGCTACTTACTCTATAAAAATTTTGAAAATGCAAAGATGACCTGCATTTCGCCACCATAAGAAATTTCTATTGATGTTTTATGTTTTCTACTGTGCTATATATTCTCTTTATTATACTTAAATATATTTTGCATGTTTCTTTATAGTATTTTACATTTAAATGTTATGACTAAGACTATGCCAGTTTTGAATAAACACATTAATTACTTAGATACTAAGTTAGATATTGTAGTCATAAATTATTGTAGCTGTGTTTATGTATTTTTTTTTTAGTTTTTAAACAAATACCCACTAAAATTATTCTTTTTGACTAATTAGATTCATCCATAGGGTCTTCATAGTTTGTAGTGACAAATGATATTCTGTCATTAATGGACTCTTTAGAAATATTATTTTGGTTATGTCATGGAATATGTTGTTTATTCATAGCTATTTTCTTTTTACAAAGCTTTATTAAATGCATCAACTCTCAAAAGTCAAAATACATTCTAAACCTTTTGCTTCCCATGTTTGGTTCAAAGGGTTGAAAAGACCTTTCAGCTCTAGGTTGTAAATTCAAATGTGATTCTGGTTGATATTTGACAGCTTTAACACAATCTTCACTCAAAAAGCTGTTGCACTCAATCTACTATCCAGTGTTAACATGACACAAAATATAATCTCATTTGACATTGATGAAGGAAGCCACTCCGTAGAATGGATGAGAGGCTTTTTCTAGTCAGGCTCCATATCTCTTAATCACTCTCTGTCTCTCAAGAATACACACACTCACAGACATATATACATGTAATATATATAGAACATAGTTAAAGGTAATGTTTTCTGGACAGTTTTGTTTTCCTGGGGTGTCAGAAAAATTTAGGGATGCATGCATACTTTAACTGGATGCTTATATCTTTCATTTCTATTTAGTGGAAGACACATTAGAATAAGGACTTTGATATATAGGATATGTGAATGAATTTTATGTTTTGATATAGTTAGCACACATTTGAAAGCCAAATGACTTATTAAAAATAGCTGTCTCAGAATTGAAGCAGAAATTTGGGAAAACCTCATCTACTCCTACTACAGAATTTTTCTCCAGAGTGTTATTCTACATTTTATATTGCTTTAAAATATGATGTCTCAGGTATTGGCATTTGTACCACTGGGCATAAAACCAAGGTTTGTTTTTCCTTTGATCCAAAAATACTAACTTGGAAGACAAAGTATATGCATTGCATTTGTGATTTAATCCTTTACTCAATCATAACTAGGAAAGAATAGAAGTCAATGGCTAAGTATACTGCTGACATTTTTAAAATTTTAAAATATCTTGAAAAACCTTTGGAATCATTTAATCTACTTTGATTTTTTTAAAAAATATAATATGTATGTTATAGTGATTTTCTTGGTGGTTCAGACGGTAAAGAGTCTGCCTGCAGTGTAGGAGACCTGGGTTCAATCCCTGGGTTTGGAAGATCCTCTAGAGGAGGAAATGGCAACCCACTCCAGTATTCTTTCCTGGAGATTCCCATGGACAGAGGAGCCTGACAGGCTACAGTTCATGGGGTGACAAAGAGTCGGACACAACTGAGCGGCTAAGCGCACATGTAAGTTACAGAGCATAGTTAGTACTGTCTAGTCATGCCTAAACTAGGTCAAACCTTTTCTCCTTTTGTAATTAAGATTCCTCTTTCAGTTTATTAGGTGCTTGTGATTTTAGTTCCTAAGTTGAAAGTAGACAGTCTTAATATTATCTTTCACAGTTTGCTCCCATGATGTTTTTGGATAAGAGCATATTACTGAAAAATTGTATGTTCACTTAATTATATGATTTTTTACTGTCCTTTTATTTTAAAAATATCAATTGCCATAGAATAATTTTGTATTGTAAAACTAGCATTTTAAAGCATACTTTTGAGAGAAAGCATCATATAAAATCATCATCTTTCAAATAAATTATTTTCAAACATTGGTGTATTTCCCTTTAAGCCAGTATATCAAACTGTTACCCATGATCACTAAGGATTTGGTTATAATTTAAGAAAATGTATAGCTGGTATATAAGTCAAGCTCTTTGATACATAATGCCTCATATTTGTATGATCATATTATCTTGACATTGGAGTTACGGACAACGGGAGAATTATTTGTATCTTTTATAGTGATACTCTCCAACAGAATTGTTGTAGGCAGGGGGAAATGAGTGGTATAATTTTAGCAAGTAAATTAAAGTAGCTTGAAGGATCTACTAAGTTTCTTGAATCTTTTGTATTAATGCTCCATCTGGAGGCTCATCCCTGGTACTTGATGATCTTAAGAAAAATTTCTGCATGTAGCTAATAGTATTACAGGGATCATGAAAAGGTACATTCTCAAGCCTTCAATTTATTTTTTGTCAAATGAATACAAAGTGGGCTTTGTTACTGACTTGAATAAAAAAGCATATGAACAAAACACTTCAAGTAAACCATTATTATTTAATAAAAATTAATGACATAGTTTTAAATATTTTTATGCATGTTCCTCTTTGTTACTTACTGAGAGTTGTACTTGTCTAAGAGGTATCTGGGAATAAGTTGGCAAGTCAAGTACAGTAGGCATCTTGTAATGTACATTATCATTACTTTTCTTGCCCAGTAGGGAGTTGTCCCTTCATTACATACAACTTTACAATTGCCCTACAGCCAGATATTCATGTAAGTGAGAAGTCTGTTAATATATGTGTGAACACAGACATATTTATATACCAGCATAAAGCCCTTTTGCAATCATTTAATACCCCCTGAATTTTCCAATAATCCAATGATTGTGTATAGTTAGAGAAGCTTGTACTTTGTTCAGATGTTTACTAGGAATTTAGGATTTAGAAAACGCCATGATGGTGACACCAAAATGATGTCTTCCTTTGGGCATCTAGTATAGATGACTGTCCTTTAATTTTTCCATATTTATTCTCCTTAAAATGTCTTTCTATAATATTAATTGGGGCTTCCCAGGTGGTTCTAGTGGTAAAGAACCTACCTGACAATGCCAGTGCAGGAGATGTATGAGACATAGGTTCGATCCCTGGGTCAGGAAGATACCCTGGATGAAAAAATGGCAACCCACTCCAGTATTCTTGCCTGGGAAATGCCATGGGCAGAGGAGCCTGGTGGGCTGCAGTCCATGGGGTCACAAAGAGTCAGACAGGACTGAAATGATGTAGTACTCACGCATACTATCAGTAGTATGGTTGAGACTTTATATAATGGGATTTTTCAAATTTTATGTATAGACAGATATACAGGAATTTCATGATAATACCAAGAATTTAGAAGAAAAACATAAGAACATTTAGAAGTAAATGATTCTGATGTCTTTGACTCTCAAATGTTTTATCTAGATTACATGTGTCTGTAGGTATGTGTGTGAATGTGTGTATTTAGTAAGGAAAGGGATATGATACAAATTTGCCAAAATGTTAGCAAGGGATGAATCTAGTTTTATTGGATACATGAGTTCATTGTACTATTTTTACACCTCCAAATATAATTCTCAATGTATCCTGTATTATTTAAGCTGATGAATTCAGAAATCCTTTTCTGAATTTGGAGGATTTGATGATTTGGTAGATTCAGTGGACTGTATTTGAATCATTCGTGTTGATGAAATAGTTTCTAGAGACTGCTGGAAACTGTTCCCAGTGGTGAATCTTCATTCTGGCAAATGTCTGTGTGGGAGTTGAAGTCAGAAATGATAGGAAAGCATCTTTCTTTCAGAAAAAGAGATGCAACTACTTTGGGGCTCACTTTATAAAGTAATTGCTATTTATTATCATGTCGAATTACCTAAATGTCAGGTGCATTCAGGAAGCCACAGTGACATTGCCATAGGCTTTATTTCTTAGCAGTATCTCAGAAATAAAAGAGCAAATTTCCCAACTGAAGCAGATTTTTGAATACATAATAATGAGCACGAGTTTACAAGTTTATACAAAATGCTTAGGAAAGGTGTTCCCTACCTATAAAGGTGGTCACAATTCCTAAATAAAAAATGCCAGTAGTGACAAAAGAGTGTAGAGAGTTAGTTGAACTACAACAGATTTTATATCAGAAAGATGAAAATTAGAGGAAAAAAACTTATTAAGATCCTACGATTAAATTGTGGTTGCTTCCTTACTTTCAGAATCCAAAGACAATTCTTACTTGATATTTTTGCATTTTACTTAGAATATTCAGATAGTAAATCATTTTTTTTAGATTGGTGTCATTATGATTACTAGCTGAAAGATAGTTGTAGCTTTCTTTAGCATCTCAATACATGGTAGACATTGCTCTAAACATTTTTATGTAGTTTGCACAATAGCTCTATGAGATACAGGAGTTTTATTTATTTTTTTCCTCCGTGTTTTATTTATTTTTTCTTCCAATATTATTGAGATATGATTGATATACAGAACTGTACAATTTTAGTGTATAGCATAATGATTTGACTTCAGTACATCAGTGCACAATGGTTCCCTTTTCTCCACATCCTCCCCAATGAGTTATTTGTTGTCTTTCTGCCAATAGCTGTCCTGAAATGTGTGAGGTGGTATCTCCTTGTGGTTTTGATTTTCATTTCCCTCATTTCCCTGATGATTTGTAATCTTGAACATCTTTTCATGAGTCTCTTGGCCAACTGTGTGCATTTGTAAAAGTGTCTGTTCAGGTCCTATGATGGTTTTTTTTTTTTCTGTTTTCTTTCTTTTCCTTCAAATTTTATTCAAATGTAATTGACATACCATCCTGTATCCTAGGGCTGATGGCAAATGGCTGTAGATGGGGCCTCATCCCTGTACTAGTAGTTAAGAGGAAGGATTCCAGTATGGCTCTTGCCTGCACTCCCCCAAATGGCTGCTACCGGTGGCTTTGTCCCCAGGGGCATCCCAGTAACCTCCTACATCTCTGGAAGGCTTCTGCAAGATCAGCAAGTGGGTCTGACCTCGGCTCCTTTCAGATTGCTGCCTCTGCACTGAGTCTTGGAGCATGTGAGATTTTGTGTGCACCCTTTAAGGGTGAAATCTTTCTTATAGCCCTCTGGCTCTTCTAATACAAGCCTCTGTGGACTTCAAAGCCAGTTGTTTTCAGAGGTTGTTTTCCCAGTGCAGGACACCCAGATTGGGGAGCCTGATGTGGGGCTTGGACCCCCTCACTCCTTGGGAAGAACCTCTGAAATTGTGATCCTTCTCCTGTTTGTGAGTTGCCAACCTAGGGTTATAGGTCTTGATGATACGACATCTCTGCTTCTCCTAACCATACTGCTGTGATTCCTTCTTTATGTCTTTAGCTGTGGTAATTTTTTCTGCTAGTCTTCAGGTCATTCTCAGAGATAGTTGCTCTGTAAATAGTGCAAATGTTGGCATGCCCGTTAAAGGAGGTGAACTCAGGATCTTCGTACTCCACCCTCTTGGCCACTCCCTGCGACATAGGCACTAGTAACTATCTTTATTTACCTAATAGGTTCCCACAGAGGCAGATGCTGATGGCAAGACCGAAGTATATGTAGTTTATTCTGTGTGTGGGGGTGGGGGAGTGGATCTAGAAATCAGCAGTAGGGCAAGTGGAGAGTTAAGACAGAAGACGGTATAAAGCAGTGTTTCTTAAATATTGCTCTCTCTCAGAATCCTCTATAGAGTTTGTTAAGCCGCCATGCTAGTTCTCGTCCTTACAGTCTGATTCAGCATATATGGATCAGCTCTGAGACTTGACAGCTTTTCTAACAAGTTCCCAGGTGAAGGTGCTACAGCTGGCCTGGGTATCCAGTTTTGAGAATAACTGGCTGTAACATTTTCCATGTTCTCTTCATCATTTGCCAAGGGCTGCCACTTAGATATTGACTTGCTAACACCTCGGGCCAGAAATATGGGCACACCCACCATAGACCCTTAGGTAGAGAGTGGCAGAGTTTTGCTACCGAACTCCATCAGAATGGACTAGAGTGATGAGTTTGGAGAGGGTGGTAGCCTCAACACTATGCTGTATCTTTAGCTTACACATGAGGAAATTGAGGCAGAGAGGAGTTGATTAACTTTCCCTGAGTTTAACAGCTGTGCTAGAGTCAAGATTCTAATTCAGTTCCACTTTCTTTTTTTTTTTCCTTTGTTTTTATTTATTTATTTTTATTTTTAATTCTAATTCAGGATTAAAATCTGTACAACATCAACATTTTCTGGTAACTTTAAAAAATACAAAAAAAAAAAATACATACTCTTAGGTTTCAACCCAGACCTACTAAAATAGACACTGAAGGTATGCCAGAAGTTTGTGTTTTATCAAGCCCTCCGGGTGGCTCCAGTATACTCTCATATTTGAAAACCACCAGTCTAAGTCAGGTGCTCTGATGCTTTACATTATACCATCTTAACTCTATAAGTAGAACCTTGTCAGGTTTCATTCGTTTCCCTCTTTTAAACATGGTAGAGAATGAATGTTAACCAGTTGCTGTTTGTATATATGAATCTTTGTGTCTGTCATACATGTCAGTATGCATCTGTGTGTCTGCACATTTTTCCTTTGTCTGGACAATTTACTCCTGACAATGTGATTGGCAATATGTTTCCTCTTGATAACAGAGTAGGTCCTTTTAGGGCCTGAAGAGTGTGTCTCTTTTATGGCACTGCTTTTTTCTTCGGCTGCCTAATGGGATTTCATTTCCACAGTCCAGATTGCTTGAAGTTGTGAACTTGCATGTACTCCTAGCCATCCTTGTTGTCACCACAACAGAGTTTACTTATTTGCATGTCCAGGACCACAGAGAGGACTCAGATCAAAAGGGGCCTCTGAGCAGGAAAGCTGTCAGTGTTCCAGAATCTCATGGCAAAGGATTCCTTTTTACTATGTAATGAAGAATGCTGATGTTAGTAAAACTGCTTCATGTAATTGTGTAGCTGGTTTTCACACAAATTCCATGCAGCATACAGACTGCGTCTTTGGTCTGTTCCTCTATTAAGTGTTCATTTCCTTTCTCTCCCTGGCAAATCCTATTCATTCTTTGAAGGTCAGGTGAAATGTCTTTTTATTTTTAGAGCCTTTTCTAAATGTCCAGAGTTGACCACTTCTTCTCTTGGTCCCTAGAACACTGTTTTTAACCATGTTATAGTGCTTGTTGCATTCCCTTGAAGTTACCTGGCTTGCTATACTTCCAAAACTATAAACCCTAGAAGAAGGGAACTAGGTCTTAGGCAACCTTGAATATGCAGAATCCATAACTCAGCTGGTAGAGTCTGCCTGCAATGCAGGAGACCCCGATTCGATTCCTGTGTCATGAAGATCCCCTGGAGAAGGGATAGGCTACCCACTCCAATATTCTTGGGCTTCCTTGGTGGTTCAGACAGTGAAGAATTTGCCTGCAGTGCGAGAGACCTGGGTTCAATCCCTGGGTTGGGAAGATCACCTGGAGAAGGGAACGGCTACCCACTCTGGTATTCTTGCCTGGAGAATTCCATGGCAGGCTACAGTCCATGGGGTCACAAAGAGTTGGACACGACTGAGTGACTTTCACTATACTATCACTATAGCATGCCTATAAATTGAAAGCAGTGAGGATGTTAAAGATGAATCTCTAAGAAGAGCAAAGCTATTTCATCTATTCTTTGATTCTAGTTTAGATTATATTTGAAACAATTCAAAGAAAAAGTTTATGGATTTTCTTGAGGATATCTAAAAGTCAACCTATTTTAATAGGATGTCAGGAGCTTACTCTGCCTTGTAACTGCCTTATTCTGTAAGTTCTGACTCAACAGGACATTATTCTTTTGTGTATGTGTGTGTGTGGAGAACAAGTGGTTTACCTTATTTTTTTTTATTGAAGTAAAATTGGCTTGCAATACAGTATTAGTTTCAGGTATACAACATAGTGATTTTATATTTTTGTACATTATGAAATGATCACCATTATAGGCCTAGTTACTGTCATTATATAAGATTGTTTTAATACTATTGACTAATTCATGGGGAAATAATGCACGACATTGTTCTTAAATGATTATATTTGTCCTCTTGAAAGCTGAGAGCCATCAACTACAGCATCTGCAAACAGCTAGCTAAGCTTCATATCAAACTGGACGGTCTATATGCCATAGGTTCAGTGCCCTATCAGATACTGTCAACCTCATGCCCTGTAGGTGAAAGGTAATAGGAAATAGACCTGAAATTCTGAACAGTCAAGTTGAGACATATGCTTAGTCACAGTTTATCAGTTTGACAAGGCCTTTTGGTTTTAGAACAGATTTTTCAAGTAGATAATAATTTACCTTATCATCCTTAAATGTTTCTCAGCCTTTGGTATTTATAGCAAATTGCTTTTCATAATACTTTACCATGCTTCCGTTAAGAGGTATAGTTTATGCCCCCTTCCGTTGGAATTGCATGGGCCTTTGTGACTATTTTAACTAATATACTATGGAAGAAGTGATACCATGTGACTTTCTGGGTTAAGTCATAACAGATAATACAGCCTCTGGCTAGCTCTCTCTCTCGGTACCCTTGATCTTAGAACTCATTTGTCATGCTGTAAGGAATTAGAGAATATATAGAGAGGCCTGAGTTAAGAGGAACCAAAGGTTTCAACCTAGCTCAGCACCAGCTAATAATCATTATAAACTTGCCAGCCATGTGAGTGAGCCATTCTGAAGCAGTGATCCATTCTCCCACTCCTTGATCAAGTTACCCTTAGCTGATGCCACATTGAACAGATATCAACCTTCCCCATCCAGCTCTGCTTAAATTATAGAACCCTGAGCTAATTAATGACTGTTATTTTAAGCCACTGGATTTTGGTGTGGTTTGTTGAACATCAGTAGATAAATGTAACCGAGTTTGAATAGAGCATGCTGAAAATAAGACTGTCACAGCCTTGCAAAATGTACTCTGCTTGAATGCTATTCCACTGAGTGTTTTTCTCTACCTGGAAAAATCTCTTAATTCTTTTACCTCTCCCCATTTTTATTTATTTATTTAATTAGAGGCTAATTACTTGACAATGCTGTAGTGGTTTTTGCCATGCATTGACATAAATCAGCCACGGGTGTACATGTGTCCCCATCCTGAACCCCCCTCCCGCCTCCCTCCCCACCCCATCCCTCAGGGTCATCCCAGGGCACCAGCCCTGAGCACTTGTCTCATGCATCCAACCTGGACTGGCGACCGGTTTCACACACATATGATAATATACATGTTTCAATGCTATTCTCTCAAATCATCCCACCCTCACCTTCTCCCACAGAGTCCAAAAGACTGTTCTTTACATCTGTGTCTCTTTTGCTGTCTCGCATATAGGGTCATCATTACTATCTTTCTAAATTCCATATATATGTGTTAGTATACTGTATTGGTGGTTTTCTTTCTGACTTCCTTCACTCTGTATAATAGGCTCCAGTTTCATCCACCTCATTAGAACTGATCCAAAATGCATTCTTTTGAATGGCTGAGTAATATTCTATTACCTGTTTCTTTTTTAAAGTGCTTTCTAAATCCCTTGTCAGAGTTTCCCATCTTATTCTGTCCTCACCTTATGTTCAACTCTGTTATAAGGCTTACCATCTTCTCTTGAAGTTTCCTGATTTTTAGCCCTTCTCAAATCATATACCCTTTGCACTTGGGACTCAAATAATATAGTCTTAACTGAAAGTCAGGGGGTAACTATATGCAGCTTGATTTTGTACAGTTTGTTTTAGAACTTTTACTCTTCCATCTCATAACGCTGCCTTCTGTGACATGGATTGCATGGATTTCCTTTTCTGTTGAGGAAAGCTCCAGCTCCCTTTTGCTCAAGAGGGATACACATTATTGTACTCACATTTAACAAGGCAAAATAAAGCACATGCTTTACCAGATCATAGGAGAGTGAGAATTCTAACCCCTTGTTTGGCAGCCTTTGCCCAGCAACGGTCATACCTTGTGGAAGGGGAGGGTGAATATAGGTGGTTAGGTAGCTATTTCTGCTGAGTTGAAACCAAAAAAGGTAGAATGGAATGAGGATAAGCTAGAATAACTTACCTCAACTATTACTGATACTCATAAGCTGTCAGATTGGGGACAAGTCTCAACATGTATGAGGCTGTTTCCTCATCTAGAAAGTAGTCAATAACAATAATAAAACTTATTTGATGTTGGAAGAGAGGATCAGAACCAGTCGACTTTGGCAAAGTAATTTGCACATGTTGGGTATTGGTTCGTTGTGAACAGGAACTTTTGTACTTCATGTATTATCTTCAGTAGCTTGTGTATCAGTTCAGTTCAGTTCAGTCACTCAGTCGTGTCCGACTCTCTGCAACCCCATGAATCATGGCACGCCAGGCCTCCCTGTCCATCACCAACTCCCAGAGTCTACCCAAACCCATGCCCATTGAGTCGGCGATGCCATCCAGCCATCTCATCCTCTGTTGTCCCCTTCTCTTCCTGCCCTCAATCCTTCCCATCATCAGGGTCTTTTCTAATGAGTCAGCTCTTCACATGAGGTGGCCAAAGTATTGGAGTTTCAGACAGTAAATAAATTCAGAATAGATTAATATTGTTCCTGTCATACATAAAGATTATAGACCAAAATAGAGACTTGAAAATATAACCAGAAAATATAATATAACAGCTACTGTTGATTGATTCTTACTAGGTACTTCTTTATGTGTATTACCTTTTTTATATTTGTTTAATAATCCTGATAGATAATTAGGGCTTTCCTCATAGCTCAGTCAGTAAAGAATCTGCCTGCAATGCAGGTGACCTGGTTTCAATTCCTGGGTTGGAAAGATCCCCTGAAGAAGGAAATGGCAACCCACTCCAGTATTCTTGCCTGGAAAATCCCATGGACAGAGGAGCCTGGCAGGCTACAGTCCATCGGGTCATAAGAGTTGTCTATGACTTAGCGATTAAACTATCACCGTGGCCTACATTTTAGAGTTGAGAGATTATGAAATAGATAAATAAAATAATTTGCCTCACTTCACTTAGCCGGTAAGACATGAAAGTTGCAGTTGAACTTGTCCAGTCTGAATCTAGGGCCTGATACTTTACAAGAGATATAGGTTTCCAGTGTTGTTACCCACCTGGGAAGCATATTGAATTAATGATATCCTATCCCTCCTTTCTGTTGAGTTGTTGACACAATTCAATAAACTTTGAAAAGTTGTGAGGTATATTTGCAGTGGGGCTAAGAATCCTTGAAATTAATCTGATTCTGTATTTTGTCAGCTGTGTTACCTGTGTCTCAGTGTGTGCATATCATATTTTTCAAAATCTGAATTTAAGTTACAGTGCCATTTCATTGCAGCCAGATACCCTGACAAGAGAATTGAGGACACCTTAGGGGCAGATAAGGGTCAAGATTTATCCACATAATCCACATATAGGTAATTGCTATTCAGCAGTGTACGTGTGCAACTATACAGCTATCTTCACAGCCGAAAGAAACTCTTTGAGGGAGAATTTATGTAACAAGGAATCTCATAATGAAAGGGTTTTTGTTGTTCTTGTTAACTTGCCTTAGGAGTGCATAAGAATTCATATGAAGTCATAAAATTACCCTATCAGTTATCAGGAACTTTTTATTCTATTGCTGAATTGTTCTTGTACATATTGGAGTTACATAGCTTTTCTTTTTTGGTGTAGACTGTGATAAAAGCAAAGGATAGAAAGGAAGTTTAGTATTCCACAGGAGTGGTGCATAACCTAACCTTTATATATGTAATATTGAAGACTCCATGGCAGATTTCTATATTTAGGAGACCTAAGCTTTATGTAGTGACAAAGCTTACAGTGTTTTACAAACTTTGTATCATCCTCACATCTCATGAATAGAATATTTCAGGCTCAAGAGTCTCTCTCTGCTTCTTGGTAATATTTTCAGGTGATTTGCTTTTGCATTCTACACCTGTATTCAGAGAATGAACATATTCACAGTGACTGTAAAACTGGCACCATAAAGACACATCATATTAGTTTGGAAAAGTTGCATGTTTTCAAAGTCTGTCTCCTGCTCTGGAATAGCTGGAACTCTATTTCAGAATTACGGATTTGTTGTTTTGACTGTTGATACTAAAAGCTTGAACTTTATTGATTTAAAAGTGATTTTTCACAGATGGAGTAGTTTATATCATTCTAGGTTGAAAATTTAACATAGCTTATTTGGCAACAGCATTGACTTTGGTGATGGAGTGATTGTTAGCTAGTTGTAGTCTTCAGTGGAACAGTGAAGGATAAAAATACAGGAATAACTGGGAGTACATGGTGCAATGGAGAGACCATTAGTGGAGGAGGGGGTCATGTGATCTGATGTCTGGAAAAGTAGGCAGTGGGTTTATGATGATTACTGTGTATGAAGACTGAATTTTATATTCGAATGATAGGATTTGTGGTGGATTAAAGATGGATACAATTATTCAAGATTTCCCACATTGAGATGTGAGGTCTGGCCTCCCCTTCAAGTGTAGGGAACCCTATGACTGCTTGTAACAGAATATGGTGAAAGGGGTGCTGTGGCATTTTCTGGACATGAATTTAAGATACCAGAAACCTTACACTTCCTGTATTTTGAACTTTTTACTCTTGAAATCCAGCTGCTATTGTAAGAATTAGGTCTGTCATGAGACCGATATGTATAAAAAGCCTGTGACACGTAGAGAGGACTGGGGGATTCACATGCTGTAAAGACAAAAACAGAGACCGATAAGCGGGGCAAAGAATACTGAGCCATCAAATATTAAATCTTTTTTAGAAATGGATCCTGGAACACTAACCGTCCCAGGTGATGCTCCCCAGGCAGGGGAAAAGGAGGACAAGGGGATGTCAACAGCCATCACCATAGACACCGACATATTTTGCCAATAATGACCTGTGTAGTTTTCACTGACATTGACCCCAGCATACAGAACTGCCTGGAATCTACATCACTGAAATCCTTTGAGGACATGGCCACCACACACATACCATGGCACCTCTATATATGCAGCAATACCCCAAGCCCCAGTGTTTTGGGAAACTTCCCTCCAGGGGAAAAGGGTGGCTGGAAGACCCCAGTAGCCCTTGCTCATGCTGCCATGGACACCTATAGCCTTCACAGTTGAGGCCCATGAAGTCTTCACTGAGGCTGACCTCAACTGATCTCAGCTATCATTGCCATCTGGAGTCACCAGTGTTGTACCTCCCAGAGCTAAAGCCACTGTGTTTCCACCCAGATGGTACTCAAAGATCCAGCAATAGGGGAAGATCTTCCCTCACTGAAGCCAATCCAGAAACTATAGAAGAGATAGCTGTTTCTTCTAAAGTGCAGACATTAATGTAAGGCTATAGGGAATGCAAGAAGATTAAGGAAATATAACACCACCAGGGACATCGCTGTTTCTAGTAACTAACCATAGTTAGATATACTAATTGCTTGACAATATAATTGTTGTAAAGAAACTCAGTAAGCTACAGGAGAACAAATAGTTAACTCAAATCAGCAAAACAATGTATTAACAAAACAAGATCAGACCTGGGTTCAATCCCTGGGTTGGGAAGATCTCCTGGAGGAGGAAGTGACAACCCACTCCAGTATTCTTGCTTGGAGAATCCCTGTGGAAAGAGCAGCCTGGCAGGCTCCCGTCCAGGGGGTTGCAAAGAGTCAGGCATGACTGAGTACCTAAGCGCAGCACAGAGAGATAGAAATCATGACAAAGAACAGAACAAATTATGGAGCTGAAGTATTCAGTGAATGAAATGAAAAATGAAATAGCTTGAACAATAGAGTCAGAGGAAACAATCTGCAAACTCAAGCACAGGTCATTTGAAATTATCAAGTCAGAGAAGAAAAAGAATGAATAAAGGGGGAAATAGTTATAGGGTTTATGGGATACTATAAAAGAATTGATATACATGTTATGGGAGTCCCAGAGGAGAAGAGAGAGAGAGAAAGGAGCCAAAAACATATTTTAAAAATAATGCCTAAAACCTTCCCAAATTTTGGGAAGGAATGGACATCCAGATATTCAGTGCTCAAAAGATCCCAGATAGAATCAATCCAAAGAACGCTGCACAGAGATACACTATAATTATCAGAAGTCAAAAGTTGAAGAATTTTGAAAGCTGCAGGGGAAAATGATTCATGGTATTATAGGAAATCCCCATAAGACAATGAGCAGAGTTTTCAGAAACCTTGTGGGCTGGAAGAGAGTGATGTTATATTCCAAGTACAGAAAGAAGAAAATTGCCAACCTAGAATAATAAATGTGGCAAAATTATCCATTAAAAAAGGAGAGAGAAATTCTTTCCCAGAAAAATTAAAATGGAGGGAATTCACAGCCACTGTAGACATGCATTAGGAGAAATGCTTAAGGGAATTCCTCAAACTGAAGCAAAAACATGTTACACAGCAATATAGAAGTTTAAGAAAGTATAAATTTCCCTGATAAATGTAAATATATATAGATAAGCACAGAATAATTTGACATTGTAATATAGGTTCATAAATTATAATTCCAATAAAAATGATAATTTGTTGATACATATGCAATATAAAAAGCAAACTATAACTTTGAGAACACAATGGGGAAGAAGAGTAAAAGTATAGAGCTTTTCTATGAGATTGAAGTTATCAACATAAAATAGATGGTTGTAACTAACATATTTTTGGCAAGCATTGAGCTAACAAAGAAAAAAATCTATAGTAGATTCATAAAGGATAAAGGGAAAAGAATCAAAGCAAATCACTAAAAAATGAAAATGAAAGGAAGACAGCAAGAGAAGAGAGGAACAAAATAACTGAAAAACATACAGAAAACAATTTTAAAATGGTAATAGTACATCATCTATCAATAATTACTTGAAATGTAAATGGAGTAAACTCTTCAATAAAAAGGGATGTGGTGGCTATACAGATTTTGAAAAATCTAGTGATAAACTGTCTGCAGGAGACTCACTTTAAAGACATTCATGGGCAGAGAGTGAAATGATGGAAAAAAAATAGTCCAAGTAAATGGTAACCAAAAGAAAGCCAGAGTGGCTATACTTGTATCAGGCAAAATACACTTTCAGTTAAAAATTATCACTGGGGGCAAAGAAGGTCATCAAATAATAATAAAAGGGTAAATTAAGCAGAAAGATAATGCTAATATGTACCCAAAAGCTAAATGTCCATAAATGATTAAATGGATAAAGTGGTATGTATACACAGTGGAATATTATTCAGTCTTAAAATAGAAAGGAAGCTGGGCCATTTTGACACCATGGATGAACTTTGAAGACATTATGCAAAGTGAGATAAGTCAGACAGAATGGTAAATACTGCACAATATCAATTATATGTAGAATCTAAAATAGAGTCATAGAAGTAGACAATAGAATGGTGGTTGCCAGGAGCTGGAGAAACAAAGCAGGAAATGTTGATCAAGGGGTATAAAATGTCACTTACTCAAAATAGATTAAGTTCTTGGAATCTAATATACAGCACTGTGACAATAGATAATATTGTATATTTGAAATTTGCTACAAAGGATAATCCTTATGTGGGGTGATGGATGTTAATTAACTGGACTGTGGAGATTCTTTCACAATGTATATGTGTATCAAAACAGCAAACATAGACCTTATACACCTTAAATATATACATTTTTGTTAATCATATCTCAATAAGGAAGGAGAAAAATTTGAATGAATATTAAAAAAACCCTCAAATTTAATAGGCATTTGTTGAAATTGACAAGTTATGTCTAAAGTTTATCAAGATAAGTTTGTGAGAGTAACAAAAGTGAGTGAATGAATGAAAGAATACATGTTGGGACTAAAGAAGAAACAGACTGTAGTGATAATTGGGCTACCTGCCTGATTATAGAAAGAGGACATGAAGTTAGTATATTTATAACAATATGATATTTGTGTTGGTATAGACAAATTAATGTGATAGTATTCGGAATCTAGAAAAGTAGAGAGGCATAGGTGTGCATATGTGTTATATGATAAATATGCCATAGTGTTAAAGGGTAGAATATTTCATAAATACTGTCAAGACAATTGTCTATGTGCCTGATAATGATATATATTTTAGCTGCTTAACACAAATGACTTTTTTCCACAGTACTACTTATTTATTGTGATTAAGAATATGAAACAGCTTTTGGATTTTCATTTCCTATGCACACTTGATTATGGAGAAACATCTGTTACGCTATTTGTTACATTAAGTTTGTAGAAATCATCATTTTTCAAGTATTGATCCCTTCTTCAAACAGTCATCATATATTTACTGCCATTTTAACTTTTTGAGAAAGTGTAGGTCAGGTAAATTTGAGACATAATTGCTCTCTGTGCTGCTTCTTTTATTTATATACAATGTATAATAATGTATAATGTGTAATATATACATATATACAGTCAACCTTTGAGCATGGTGGTTAGTCTGCATGTAAGTTATAGTTGGCCTTTCATATCCACATTTCCTCCATATTCCCAGATTCAACCAACCACAGACATTTAGTACTGTAGTATTTATTATTGAAAAATATCCGCATATAAGTGGGCCTGCGAAGTTCAAACTCCCATTGTTCAAGGGTCAACTGGATATATATGTACATGTGTACATATATATACACATTTGAATGTGTATATACATGCATATATGTATGTGTATGTATATTTATGGAACCTGTGGTTTTGAGTGATATTTTCTTTCATGTATAGTTAGTACCTATAATTTTTTTTTGCAGGAGAGGATTCCCTGATGGCTCAGATGGTAAAGAGTCTGCCTACAATGTGGGAGACCCAGGTTTGATCCTTGGGTCAGGAATATCCCCTGGAGAAGGAAATGGCAACCCACTCCAGTTTTCTTGGCTGGAAAATTCCATGGATGGAGGAGCCTGGCAGGCTGCAATCCATGGGGTCACAAAGAATCGGACATGACTGAGCAACTTCACTTTCACTTTCATATTTTTTTGAAATTTATTTTTATTGAAATATAGTTGATTTATAACGTTGTGTTAATATACCTATGTTTTTATAAGCATTTCTTAAATTGTTCCCAATCATTATTTATGTCCAAGACATTTAAAAGAACACATGTTCATTTTTTTCACAAAGAAAATATCTCACATTTATTTCAGTGTTCAGTAATCCCCCATATTGCTGCTAAGTCACGTCAGTCGTGTCCAACTCTGTGTGTCCCCATAGACGGCAGCCCACCAGGCTCCCATCCCTGGAATTCTCCAGGAGTGGGTTGCCATTTCCTTCTCCAGTGCATGAAAGTGAAAAGTGAAAGTGAAGTCGCTCAGTCATGTCCAACTCTTCATGACCCCATGGAGTGTAGCCTACCAGGCTCCTCCATCCATGGGATTCTCCAGGCAAGAGTACTGGAGTGAGGTGTCATTGCCTTCTCCGTGATAGTTTCTACTGTATAGCAAAACAAATCAGTCATACATATACATATATGCCCTCTCTTTGGCAAGTATATACTATAAGTGGCCCATGTACTATTTCTGTACTGATTTTAAAATATTGAAACAAGTAACTAGTTAAATGAATTGTATTTTGTAACTGTGGCTTACTATGCAATGCAGTAATGCACTAAGATTGTTTTTTATCTGCATATATCCAGTTTTATCACCTATATGTCACTTCACAGAAAACACTTCTTCCAGTCCATTGGATTCTTTTTCAGTTAAGTCAGTCATGACACAGTTGAACTTGATTCACGATTAAACCATGATTTTCTTGCTCATTGTGCTACTCACCACCCCTGAATTTGCTGGATTTCTTTTTCTTCATTAAGACTAGGGGGGAAAGCATGTCTCATAGCATCATTCATAATGTACATCTTATTAATCACACCGTGTTGTAGAATCCAGTCTAGTCATCATCTTGAGTAAATTTTTCTTAGAGACGTTTGGCCATTTAATCTGTAGAGATTATGTTTTTACTTAAGAAGGTCATGAGGTTTACTGTGGATATCATTCTCTGAAGGGAGCTATGGTTTTGAAGTAAAGTAGCACCCCCACACACAAAAAAAATAAAAACAGTTTATTACCAAATTAATTTTGGATTGAGATGGATTGAATAGCTAAATAAAGGACTGGTGATTTCTATGGTTCTTTCTGACGCTGTGTTAAAGTGGCATAAACTGGTAATATGGAAGAGTAAGCAGGTGCAAATTGCTGATTACTATTTAGCTAAGTTGAATGGATTAATCCAGAAGTCAACTCAGGTGTGATGGTATACATCAGAGAAAACAAGTCCTTATAAAGGCTTTCTCAACATTTCTGTATCAGAGGTTTGCCTGACTTTTTTTTTTTTTAAATAAGATCTTCCTTGTACATTGCAAACTCTGCCAAACTAAGTGGGATAACATGGCTTTTATCAATATATCAAAAGTCTGTGGCTTTCTTGGCTTTGTGTATCTGTTAACTACATTACAATCTTTTTTGGGGCAGAGGCAGTGATTAACATTTTATACTTGCTTTGGAGATAATAGTACCTTGGATTTTTTTTTTTTTTTTTTTTTTTTTGCCGCTTCACTAATGAGTGAATTCCCCCATGTATTGACTACCAAGTTCTGTTTCTCAATTTTCATCATCTTACGATTCACCAGATTTCCCTGGTGGCTCAGACAGTAAAACGTCTGCCTGTAAGGTGGGAGACTGGGGTTCGATCCCTGGGTTGGGAAGATCCTCTGGTGAAGGAAATGGCAATCCACGCCAGTACTTTTGCCTGGAGAATCCCATGGATGGAGGAGCCTGGTAGGCTACAGTCCATGGGGCCACAAAGAATCAGACACGACTGAGCGAGTTCACTTTCAACTTTTTTCTTTCAACTATTCAGTGTAGCCATAGATAACTTCGTCAAAGGGAATGCTTGAGATGTAATTTTGTTCTTGAATTTCTGAAGATGCCCTAACTTTGTCCTCAAAGTTGTTAGTTAGGTGATATGTATCCAGTTTCAAAGTTGTTGTCATAAGAGTTTTGAAAGCAACGGTGTAATGATGATGTATAGAAGTCTGATTATAGGTCAATTCTTATTTCTTTTTTTTTATTTTTTTATACCTCTGTAGCTTTTGTGTTTTTAACAGTTTTCAGGATGCTTTCTTTCTCTTTGTCATTCTCAAAATTCAAGATGCTGTCTTGAGATTTGGAGTTCAATTACTTTGAAAAAACACTAACATATGGGATTGCTGGGTCATGCTGTAGTATTGTTTTCAATTGTTTTGAGGAATGTCTATATTGTTTTCAGTGATACCGGTACCGATTTATATTCCCTTCAACAGTGTACCAAGGATACATTGGAAAAGTGTACAAAGGTTCTCTCACAAATTAGATCTAAAACTGCAGCATGATTCTACAATCCAGCTTTTGGATATGTATCAAAAAGGACTGAAAATAAGGTTTAAAAGAGGTAGCTGAACCTTCATTTCATTACAACCTTATTCACAGTAGCCATGATATGGAAACAACTCATATGTCCATTAAATGCATAAAGAAAATATTATATATACAGATATTGGAATATTATTTAGCCTTAAAAATAGGGAAACCATGCCATTTGCAACAACATAGATGAACCTAGAAGACATTACGCTAGGTACAATAAGCAGGTCATAGAAAGACAAATAGTGGATTAGTTCACTTACATGTGTGTGCTCAGCCACTCAGTTGTGTCCGACTCTTTGCCGTGCTTTGGACTACGGCTCTCCAGGCTGCTCTAGTCATGGGATTTCCCAGGCAAGAATACTGGAGTGAATTGTCATTCCCTTCTCCAGGGTATCTTTCCGACCTAGGCATCGAACCTGCGTCTCCTGAGTTGGCAGGACGATTCCTTACCACTGTATCGCCTGGGAAGCCCCTTACTTACATGAGGCTTCTCAAATACTCAGTCATGAAAGAGGAGAATAGAATGGTCCTGCAAGTATCACTAGGCTCTGGGAGGAGGGGGAAATAGGGAACTGTAGTTCAGTGGGTTTATAAAGTTAACTTATACAAGATGCATATATTCTAGATATTTGCTTAATATTATAGTACTTCTTGAGCAAAATCGTATTGTACAATGAAAACACATTAAGAATATAGAGCTCATGTTAAGTGTTCTTACCAGAGAACACACAATCATGTACACGTCAGAACACAAGAAAATCTTTGGAAGTCATGGGTATGTTCCATACCTTGATTGAGGTGATGGTATCACTAGTGTCTACGTATGTCCAAAGTCATCAAAATGTATACAATAAGTGTGTGCAATTTTTTGTATCTCAAGTTTACCTCAATAAAGTTTAGAAAATAAAATTTCAAGATAATATCAATCAAAATGAAAATTCCCACATTAAAAAAAGCAATAGAAAAGTATGTGGATCTTCAATTCTGGGACATCATATTCCTTGGTCCAACTAAAAGTTGGGGCATAGCTATTGAATTCTAGCAGCTTCCAGTATCAGCTCCAACCTGACATGATTAAACAGCCAAATAAAAGACAAATAAGGTACAAGGAAATAAGTGTTCTGTGAGGTAAAACTGCAAGCTTTAATGACAGTGGCTCATAGAAATAGTTAAACAGATGCCTTTTGTCTTCTGTCACTCCAAGCTGACATGTTCATAATGCATCCCACAGTATTTGCATATGCTTTATAGTTGTTTGTCTTAAAGTATTATGGAGCTCTCCAACGAAATTGCAGATAACATCTTCTCTCTTACTACCTTAGTATCAAAAATATTTTGCCAAACCATTAGTGGCTGATTTTACATCTAAGTTGAATAAGTTAATTTCTGTAGGTGGATGGGCTTTACTGTGTTCTAAGAGGTGGTGGTTGAGTTGCTAACCACCACAAGTCCAACTCTTGCAAACCCATGGGCTGTAGCCTGCTATGCTCCTTTGTCCATGGGATTCTCCAGGTAAGAATACTGGAATGGGCTGCCATTTCCTTCTCTGGGGGATCTTCCTGACCCAGGAATCGAACCCAGGTCTCCTGCATTACAGGCATATTCTTTACTGACTGAGCTATAAGGGAGGTCCCGTGTTCTAAGAGGTTCATCCCAAATCCTGGTCAGCAATATAAAAATAAAAGCTATTGTTTCAAGACAAGTTGAATTTTTTAAAAAAGTACACAAATGAATACATTTCCACTATTAAAGAGAAACATACTAAAGAAGCTCATATTGGGTGTGAATGACAGAGCATTAAATAGAGGCTTGAGGAACAGTTTATCAAACAAGATCATTAAGGCCTGCTGGGCCCAGGACCACACAGAGATGTGGGGGGGGGGGCGGTATGAAAGTAATTGAGAAGGCCTAAACTTGGTACTAAAGGAATTATAATGTAGTTTTTAAAAGAAACAAGTATATATGAAATTGTATGGCAATGTATGATCATGATAGATGATGTCATAGAGAAGAGAGCACTGTAGAAATTCAGAAGACACATCATGAAATTGATAGAATACATTTCTTTGTATGGATCTATGATAATAACCAATGACCTCAGATATGCAGATGATACCACCCTTACAACAGAAAGCAAAGAGGAACTTAAGAGCCTCTTGATGAAAGTGAAAGAGGAGAGGGAACAAGCTGGCTTAAAACTCAACATTCACAAAACAAAATCATGGCATCTAGTCCCATCACTTCATGGTAAATAGATGGGGAAATAATGGAAACAGTGAGAGACTTTATTTTCTTGGGTTCCAAAATCACTGCAGATGATGACTGCAGCCATGAAATTAAAAGGCACTTGCTTCCTGGAAGAAAAGCTATGACAAACCTAGACAGCATATTACAAAGTAGAGACATTACTTTGCCAACAAAGATTTGTCTAGTGAGAACTATGGTTTTTCCAGTAGTCATGTATGGATGTGAGAGTTGGACTATAAATAAGGCTGAGCACCAAAGAATTGATGCTTTTGAACTGTGGTGTTGGAGAAGACTCTTGAGAGTCCCTTGGACTACAAGGAGATCAAACCAGTCAATCCTAAAGGAGATCAACCCTGAATATTCATTGGAAGGACTGATGCTGAAGCTCCAATACTTTGGCCACCTGATTGGAACAGCCAACTCATTGGAAAAAACCCTGATGTTGGGATAGGTTGAAGTCATGAGGAGAAGGGGATGACAGAGGATGAGATGGTTGGATGGTATCACTGACTCAATGGACATGAGTTTGAGTAAGCTCCAGGAGTTGGTGATAGACAGGGAAGCCTGGTGTGCTGCAGTCCATGGGGTTGCAAAGAGTCAGACATGACTGAGTGACTGAATTGAACTGAACTGATGATACTAACATAATCAACATCACTACCTGGTAGGTAAATGGTATGTGCTTACTAAATTATTGTAAGGGCAATTCCCCAACCAGTGTGTCAAGCACAAGAACTATGAATGTGTGATGAATGGGTGATTGGCATGGCGCAAAATGTTTGTCTCCTCAATCCTGAAGACAGATGAGTGGCTGGAGTCACCTTCAGCTGTGCATAACTTTGCACATGGTATCTGAAGGGTGCGTGAGTGAAGCAGGGTCAAAGGAAGTGTGCCAGGGCCCCTCAGTTGTTGAAAAAATTAAGCAACATACAACTTCTAGTGTTTTCTCTTTGAGGTGGTGACATAGCCAAGGATGTGCTTATCCACCTGGGTGTCTTCTTCTTCAGCAGGAGTTCCTGAACATCCCTTTACCCATTGTTGACAAAGGGTCATCTCCTATAAGACATTTGTTAAACTCTTGAACTCATAGATTTACAAACTTGGTTCAAATATCACTTCTACTATTAATATACTCAGTGACTAAAGTCAAATTAACTAACCCCTTTTAACTCTAATTTCCTCATCTGTATAATAGGATTAATGAAATTACATACCTTATAAAGTTATGATGTGGGGCAAGGACATGTGTATGAATTTTGTACAGTGTCTTACACAGCAAAATTTCAATGCATGTTAGCTTTCTTTTAATAACTCTCATTGTCATCATCATCATCATCTTTTGGCAGTATTGATCCTTTCTGGTCTACTGGATTGAACACTAAAATTAAAAATTTAGTACTTGCTGGAAACACAAAGTCACATTACTTGTGTCTTATTTTCATCTTGACATCGTGTTGTCAATGAGAAGTAGAAAATCACTTTCTATTGCAGCAGATTATTAACAGCAACAAAGTTGAAAAATGTTTAAAAAGAGAGTAAAATAGTCATGTGGAGTTGTGTGTTTAGCATTTTTATTGCATATTTTTGTAAAACTCTGACAATAGAATTAATGACTTTATTGTTAGGAAGTTCACAAATTTATAAACACAGGAAAGATATCACATCTTTACAAATATTTATTGTTCCCATCAAATAAAAGAACTACTTGATTTTCTAAAATTAGAAGAGTATTACATGATGTACATTGTGTTAACTTCCATACTCCCTTTTGGAAAATAAACTCAAATGTGTATTCAAGAGAAAACTATAATTTTTCTTCTCATATTTTTATTTAACCTTTGTTAGCATAATTTACCTCTAAACATTTGTGATTTGAAAGTAAAACTTGAATGTTATGCAAATAGATAAAGGGAAACCTGATTGCCTTTGTAGAAATAAGAGAATTGGTAATATTTTCTACTTTTTGAATAATAATCTAGATATTTCTTAAACACTGGCAATATGTAGAAAATGAGGGTTATTACAAAACAATATTCTCCTGCCAAGAAATCAGCTTGTGAAATAAAAGGGTTCTATAAATGTTAAATTTAACAAAATCTACAAAATAAAATTGTTTAAAATATTTTTCCAGGCTACTTCCCCAGTATGTTGACTAGAAATTTTACACATATAGGGTAATTATACATTCTTAAAGCATTCATTCTGTGTATGCTTTCCATTTCTATGTTATTCAACTTTTCACTTATGTTAGTAATAACAACATTGGTAATTTAATTACCAACAATCTTGGTAATTTAATATAACACATACAATTATCACACCCTATATTAAAGATTTCATCTATGTTGCCTTATTTGACCATCACAGCTACCTCATCATGGAAGTTACTGCTATTTTTCACATTCAGAGATGAGGAAACTGAATGGTATAGAGATTAAGTAATTGACCAAGCTAACACAGCTAGCTAGAGTTAGAAATAATCTTAGCCTGTGTGATTTTGAGAATGTGCTATTGACTTCTAGGACATACTACTTCTAGATACTGCCACATCTTTAAAATACACACACACACACACACACACACACACTCCACAGTCTTCAAAACCAGAGAGAGAACTGGAAAGGCTAATTGAAGTGGCAAGGTGGGGTGAGGAGGATTATATAGGGACTATCATGGGAGTATACATTCTTTTAATAAGAACTCAGTATTCTGAAAGGCAATGGCTGAAATCTAACATATGCTGAACTTACCTAAACTTAGTAGGAATGAAGATATTTGGTCTACATAATGCTTGAAATAAGAGAAGGTTTTTTAGTTTGAAAGAGTGACTACATACTGTCTAAACTCCAGCAGTTTTACATCCTTGATGAGTAGATGAGGAAAACATTTCAAGTGTTAGGTCGATCAAATACAAGCATATCTTTTCTAAATGTTCTGCTCTGTGGTGTATTTGTTCAATAAAAGCAGTAAATATCATTTTTTTTGTGTTGTAATAGATATAGTATTTGAGGTATGTTGAAAATATTAATAGTTTAAAACAACATTGGTTAATTGGTCATGTTATTGTAGTGGATGACATGTTAGAAAAATGAATATTGGTGTTTATTGTGAATATTTAACTTGATGTAAGACAGTGTTTCTTAATCAAAGGTAGTCATGCAAGTTTCATTCTTAGTGTCTTTTACATCCTTGTTTTAAAAAGAAAAGAAAGCTAGTCTTAAGGTGACTGTCACTTAATAGTTCATACACAGAGGGTGAGTGTTATAGTTTTTTTTAAAGTCATGAAGAACGTGAATATCAATTGATGTATAAGAACTTGAGAGCATAAAAATGCAGCTTTCCTTCCCTTGGTAGCGCACTCTTTTCATCCTTTGTTTCAAACATTTCTTTACATAGACCTATTTAAAACATTTGGGATTCATTCATAGTTGATGTACATGTGTAACATTGCTATTAATGGTAATCAAGACAGGAATATTCCCTCTTGTCAAACCCACAGAGAAAAGCTAAATTGCTCTGACAGGATAAGAGAGACCAGCTGTAAATTTTGTATTTGCTGAAATCGTAACAGGAAAGCAAATAAAAGGGAAAAAGCCCCATTTCCTTTCCTTGAAACAGATCTACTCAGTTTTACTGTTCACAATGAAACAAAGAGCTGGATTTTTCTGTATTTCCAGGCTACTGTTTTCTTTTTTATAACACATTTTTAAATAAAAGTTTTTTGTTTGCTGTAGATATTATTCTGCACTTACTCAGATTTCTTCAGAGGCACTAGAATCCAAGGAGTTCAGTTATCTATGAACCATTGCCCTTTTTTTCATGGGATTTGCATCCAATTCCTACTCTCATGACACATCCCATCTATCTGAAAAGAGAATATTTATATACAGATGGCTATTATATAGGGAAGGGCATGGAAAGTGTCAAGAGATTGGGTGTAAGTGCTGCATCAAGTCAGGTGTTAAAAGGGAACCATGTTTCAGTAGTAAGGAGGAGCCACTGGTGAATTCCATCGTATCCTCCTGTTAAAAATGACAGAACATGCCAGATTTAACACTCTGTCATGCTACCTGTATCACTCGGGAGGAGTATGTGGTGGTAGCAAATTCCAGCATTTCTTATCAACACAAATTCCTATAACTGCCAAAAACTGAGTGGTAAGAAAGAATGGTCAATGATGCAGGCCTTTTTCTGTCTCATTTCTCATGCTTCCTAACCTTACTCTGCCCTTTCCCTCTGCTCCCAGATATGAAACATATAGAATAGGCACCATTTTCAGAATTGTTACAATTTTTTCTGAGAAAATACCTTACAGTTAAATAAAGTTACCTCATCAAACCTCTTTAAGTTATCCTCCTTGTCCACTGGGGTTGTGCACCCATGATTGACTTCTTTTAAAAAATGGCAAAAAATCTTAAGTCCCCTGCCGATGAACCCATTATTTCGGTTGTACCTACTACTTATTATATAATTATTTCTTCATGGCCATTGTGTATTTCTTATCACCATTGTGTATTATCTGTTTTTATCACTAACCTGTATATTGCATGGAAACAGGATTATGCTTATTTTTCACCACTCTACCGTTAGTATATAGCAGAATGCTCAGAACATAAAGTTTTATCAGTAAACATTTGTTGAATTAGTGTTTTCAGGATGTTATAATTGAGCTCTACTGTTTTTATGGAAATAATTTGTTCTTTTTTTCTTACAAGTGCTTCATGCAGTATGTTGGGCAGAGAGAGGACCAGGATGATGAACAGATCATATCCAAAAGAAACTTGCACATGAATTTCACTGAATCTCTGTAGAAAGTGATATAGTATTGCATAGGCATACTGGAATCCCTGTTTCAGTTTTTCTAGTAAAATATATAAGATTATCTTGAATAACTTCTTCATTATTAAAATTATTAATAGTAGGCATTTCCCCCATAACCCCAAATTTTCTCATTCTCTTTGCCCTTATTCCTAACAATGTGAATTTGGACTCATTCTTTGCAGACATTTTATATTTCTGATAATGCCTAATGCTTTCTCACAACATGTGGCTGGATACCTAATTGACACTTAATAAATAGTTAAATGTCTCCCACAACTAACAGATGTTGCCAATAAGATTTTGGCAAGCCCTGAATTCTGTCAGTTTAAGGTTGAAATCCTTGACAGAAGCCCAAAGCGCTGATTATCTGTGGCATTGACTAAAAAGAGAGCAATGCATGAAGCAGAAGTGGCATTCTGTTTGAAAATGTAAGGTATCTGACACACATTTTTGCTCAGATGTAGAACTGCTCTACTTCCCTATGGAGGTGGATTGGAGGGGCTCCTGTGGAAAATAATTGCTTGATTGATGGATAACCAGACACAATCAGTCAGTTAGGCCCTAGGCGTTGTCGGATATGGTCTAGTACTTTCAGACCTAGGCACTCTGAAGGAGTAAGACATGTTTGCTGTTGTTGGGAGATTTGAATAAACAACAGTATTGTTTTCTGCTCAATGTTAGTATTTCTGTATTACTTAGGAAAAACCTTTTCCTTACAGTTCTCATATAAGACGGTACCATATGTTCAGGCTACTCTAACAAAATACCATAGACTGAGTGGCTTCTAAACACCAGACATTTATTTCTTACTGTTCAGGAATCTGGGAAGTCCAAGATCAAGGTGCCAGCAGATTCAGTATCTGGTGGGAACCTTACTCATGGTTAATAGATGGCTGTCTTCTCATTGTGTGTTCATATGAAGGGAGGGGCAAAGGAGTTGTTTGAGTTTTCTTTTAAAAGGGTGCTAATATCTTTCCTGATGATTCCACCCTCATAATCTAATCACCTTCCAAAGGTCTAACCCTAAACAACAACATATGGAGAATTAGGCTTCAATATATAAATTTTGGGGCAACACAAGCATTCAGTCTATAAGGTCATGTACTAGCCTTATACCTCTATATAAATTTTCTCATCTTATCAAACCATGTGGGACCTTGATTATATATGTAATCTACTGATCATCTACCTGTAAGTGTTCATGTGCTAAAGTTTATCGGTCTCCTTCTTACTGTCTACTTAAAGTTGGAATTTGCTAAATAGCAACTGTTTAAAGGCCAGATACTTCTAATTTTCCCATTTTGCAGCGCACTCATGATTTTCTGAGTGGTTTAGGCTAGTGTTTAGACTAACTCATTTCCTTTTAATCAGGTAAAATTCAATTAAAATTTGATATCATTGACAACGTTAAAATAAATCTCACAGCTTAATTTCCTCATATAGAGTATTCTAGATATGCTGCAATTTGACTACTTACTAGATTTGGAGAAAGTTGATCTTAACAATAAAATTTTTATTCTAATCCATTCTGAGTTCTACATTAGAGTATTTTTCTTAAAGCCCAGTTCTTAGTTATGTTAGTTCAGTGGTCTCTTTGTTCAAATTATAGGGATTCTTAAAAATTAAATGATAGAAAATAATGAAATGGGTAAAAATGTGCCTCCTTGGGATTTATGGTTAGGACTGAGGGAGCAAGAGAGAATGGGGCAATTTTATATAATGTATACTTTGCAATGTATTGTTTGAAATTTTACAGTGACAGTAATATAATAATCTTCCAAAATTAAAAATCATAGGAACAATATTGAAAATTTGCAAGACCTAATCAGCTCATTCATTCATTCATTCAACCAGTACCTATAGGGTACTATATAAGCTCCATTTCTGGAGAATAAAAGGAAAAGTAAAACCTAATCCCTGTTCTTTAAATATTTGAAATGCAGAAAGCAAACATATGAAACATCCATGATTCTAGTACCATGTTATAAAATCTAAGAATCATTGCACTATAATAATGTGAACTCTCGTTACATGGATTTGAATCCTGACTTTATTATTTACTAGCTGTATATTGGGAATGTGGCTAAAACTCTAGGTACCCCATTTGCACCATCTGTAAAGTAAGAAGAATTAAAGTCCGTATCTTAAGTGTGTTTTGGAGGAGATTAAACGACTTAATATCTGCAGAGGGTTTAGGGTATGTTTGACAGATTAAATAGTTAATAATTGCTAGGTAATTATCTTGGAAACATAAACAAATCACCTTTTTTCTTTAATAGAGAGGAAATTAGAAAAGGCTCCCTTAGAGTGGGTAACTGAGTTAAATATTAAAGAACACTGAAGGACTTTGAAATATGTGAAAAAAAAAAAAAGCCTGGATATTCTGCTGGGCTAGTGGTCTGGAATCCAGACTGCTGAGAAGTTTCATTTGATTTGCTCAGTGTTTTAAGTTTGTAAATATTATCTTCAAATATTGATTATCATGAAATTTCACATAAAAACCAGGTATTGAAAAGTCAGGAGTAATAAGCCCATGTCCAGATGGCAGCATTTGGTCAGAGCTATAGGATAGCTGTGTAAGATACTTGGATGAAGCCCTCACTTTCTTTTTAACCAGCACACCTGTGGACTCCTGACACTGGAGACTCTAAGAAAATGCACTTTTGCCGATGTTTTTCTTTCATGCTGCCTCCTTTGCACACACCCTAAAGCATTTTAATTGTTGACCCATGATGAAAGGGATCCTACGGGACTAGCTGAAAGAGACAATAAGGAGCAAAGCCAAGGTCAAAATTGTAAAAGGCTTACTCTTTATGTTTGGAGGAATAGTGATTGTACACTGAAAGCTTCAGGGAGCCACTGATGCTTATAACAAGGAGAATTAAGTGATGAGAGGAGCTCTTTCAAAAGACTGTACTGATATCACAAGGGGTGATAAACTAGAGGAGGGGTTGAGACTGCTTTCAATTTTTTTAAGTGCCGAATTTGAAATGTCCAAGAGATACATATACAAGCTAAAGTCATTATATGAATTCTATTGCCTAGATATGACAGCCTCAATAGCTAAAACCCGAGAATTGATGAGGTTACCAAGATGGGGAAAGGGCAAAGCTTGGAACTGAAAGAAATCCAAAGTATCCACAATACTAAGACGAGGACATGAAAAATCCAGGACCACAAAACAAACAGAAGTATTTTGAGACTTCAAAACATGTTATAGTTTTACTGAGGCATAGTTTATATACAATAGAATTCACCCTTTTTGAGTGTTCAGCTTGAATGTTAATAATTGTGCGTAAGTATACAACCACCTGGAGCAGGAAATGGCAACACACTCCAGTATTCTTGCCTGGAGAATCCCATAGACAGAAGCGCCTGGACGGTTACAGTCCATGAGGTCACAAAGAGTCAGACATGACTGAAGCGACTTGGCATGCATGCGTGCATAAAATCACCAGCACAATTCCAATGTAGAATTTTTTTTCCTTCCTCCCTTTGATTCCTTCCATCATGCACTGACCCAGGCAATCATTTGTCTTTTTTATGTCACTATAGATTTTCTAGAAATTCTTATAAATGACATCATATAAATGTAGCATTATTTTTACTTCTCTCACTAAATCATCCATGTTCTTATATGTGTTAATATGCCATTTCTTTCTATCACTGTATAATATTCTGTAGTGTGAATGTATCACAGTTCTATTTACCAGATGATGTAGATTTGGGTTGTTCCCAGTTTTTGGCTCTTTGAATAATGAATGAATAATATGTGTGTATATATTTTCATTTCCTTTAGTTAAATATCTAGGAGTAGAATTTCTAGGTCTATGGTAGGTATTTCAATTACTTTCTAAGGTACTGCCTGACTGATTTTTAAAGTGGCTGACCACTTTACAATCTCACAAGCCTAGAAGAGATCTTCACTTTCTTTACATCTTCAGTAGCACTTGGCATCATCCGTAGTTTTAAGTTCAGTCATACTATTGAAGATGTGTACTGTTATTATAATGTAGACAGTTTATTTCCAAGATGACTAGGGACTTTTGTCTTTCCATGTACTTGTGGTCTGTTTGCATACATGTTCTTAAGTGTCTATTTAAAACCTTTGACCACTTTAAAATTTAACTATTTGTCATCTTATTGAGTTGTGGCAATGAAGCATTACCTGGATAAACCAGGTTTAGACGTGATGTATTATTTTTACAGATTGTTGGATTTAATCTGCTAAAATTTTATTGAGATATTTTTTCATCTATGTTCATTAGGGCTATACATTTATATTTTTCATGAGTTATGTCTTTGTCTATTCTTGGTATCAGAAAATTTTGGCTTGATAAAATCAGTTGGGAAATCTTTATTCCTCCTTTAGTACTAGACAGAGTTTGTTTAACATAGGTATTTTTCTTCCTTAAATGTGCTATGGAAATAAGCTGACAATTCATGAGTCCAGAGGTTTCTTGGTTGTTGACTGGTTTGTTTTTAGGGAAATTGCAATGCCAGCATTCTGCATAAGGTGAATTGTTTTTTGTATATTTTTGAATCATTTGGTTATTTGTATATGTCGGGGGGAGATGAGTGGTGTTTTTCAGATAGCTCAGCGGTAAAGAATCTCTGCCAAACTGGAGATGCGGGTTTAATCCCTGGGTGGGGAAGATTCCCTGGAGAATGGTATGCAACCCACTCCAGTATTCTTGCCTGGGAGATCCCATGGACAGAGGAGACTGGCAGGCTACAGTCCATGGGGTCTCAAAAGAGTTGGACATGACTTAGTGACAAAACAACAAACTTCAGGGAATTGTTCATTTCATCCAGGTTGTCATATATATGTGTATAATGTCATTCATTACATTCTGCTATTATCTGTTTAATTTCTGTAGGATCTGCAATGATGTACTATTTTTAATCCCTGATATCATTATTTTCTGTTATGTCTTTCTTTGATTAATTATTTCTAGGTATAAGTTTATACATTTTCAAAGCATCAGTTTTTGGTTTTACTTACTTTCTTTGTTTTTCTCTTTCAATTGTATTGATTTCTGCTCTTCATTTTACTAGGGCCTTCTATCGACTTTCAAGTTTTTTTTTCTTTTCCTTATTTCTTAAACTCAAATAATTGATTTTAAATTCTCTTATTTTCTAACATTAATATTTAAAGGTATAAAGTTCCCTTTAAATACTGCTTAAGCTGAATCTCCTACATTTTATGTGTTTTATTATAATTTAATTCAATATATTTTCTCATTTCCTTTTTGATTACTTTTCTGACCTCTCATTTAGAAATGTATTATTTCTAAATATTTCTAGTTCTTATTTATCCTGATCTTTAATTTATTGTGTGCCAAGAGAATACACTCTGGATTATCTCATTCTTCAAAAAGTAAAAATATTTTGGGACTTTATTTCTAGCTTAGCATATTGTCTGTCACAGTAGCATGTCATGTACTCATGAAAATAATTTGTATTCTGATGTTATTGTGTTTGAGACCAATAAATACCAATCAACTCAAATTGGTAAATAGTTTTTTTCTATGATTTGTACTTGCATGATTCTTGTAAAATTATTTTAAAGAGTTTTAGACATATTTGCAACAAAATTGTATATATTTAAGGTGTGTACTATGATGCTTTGATAAATATATATATATATTGTGAAATGATTGCCACAATCTAACTAATATACCCATCATCCTCCAAGGTTACCTTTTTCATGTGTCTGGTAAGGACTCTTGAGATTTACTCTCTAAGGAAATTTCAAGCATATGATACATTATTAATATTTATAATCAACATGTTGTATGTTAGTTTTATTAATCTTATAACTGAAAAGTTTTACCCTGTGATCAATACCTTTCCCTTTATTCTATCCTCCAACCTCTGGTATCTACCATTCTACTCTCTGTTGCTATGTGTACAACTTTATTTATTTTCCACATATAATATATGTGATATGTATCTGGTTTATTTCACTTTGCATAGTTCTATCAACTGCTGAGAGAAGGATGTTAAAATCTCCATTTCCGATTTGGAATTAAGAATTTATTCCTTTAATTATGTCAATCTATGGTTCTTATATTTTGAAACTCAGTTGTTAGATGCATGCACATTTATGTTTTCCCATATAATTGATGCTTGGTCATTATGAGTATTTGTCATTATCTCTGGTAGTGTTTTATATCTTAACATTTATTTTAATCTGCTATTAATATAGATGCTGAAGCCTTTTCTTATGCACTATTTTTGTGGTATGTATTTTTTCCATCCATTTACTTTCTACCTATTTGTAACTTTAATGTGCATCTCTTGTAGACAGCATGTTAGGTCTCATTTTTTAATCCATTCTTAAAATCTCTGCTTTTCTGTTATAACCTAGTAACATTAAGTGTAATTATTATTATTTTTTAAGTATAATTATTTATGTGGTTTTATTGTCTACTATTTCATTATTTGTTCTCTCTGTTTTTCCATTCCTACTTTCCTTCCCCCATTTAGGGGGCTTCTTTTAAATATGTTTAGTATTTTAATATTCCTACTGGCTTTTCTAGCATGTCTTTGCAGTTTTTAGTGGTGGTTCTGAGAAGTAAAATAAATATCTTTTACTTTTTTACTGTCCAGTTACATCAAATAATTGACCACCTTACATAAATTGTATAATCTTTGAAACTCTATAGGTCTGTATATCCCTCAACCTTTTTGCCAGAATTGACAAACAATGACCCATAGTTCAACTGTTTTATAAGTTAAATTTTATTGAAACACAGCCATAACTGTCCACTTATATATTATCTGTGGCTGCTTTTGTGCTACAGTGACAGAGTTGAATAGTTGCGACAGAGCCTTTATTGTTTGCAAAACCTAAATTTGATCCTTTATGGTTATTGTATATTTTATTTTTATATATTACAAATCCTGCAAAATAATGTCATAATGTTTGCTTTAATCAGTTATGCATGTAATATTTAAATTGAGGGAAAAAAGAAAATGATCATTTGCATGCCTTCAGATAGTTATGATTTCTGATGCTTTTCATTTCTGTTTGAGAATCTGAGTTTCCATCTGTTATTGCTCCAGTTCCACCTGTAAAACTTTCTTTAGCATTGCTTATCTTATAGATAAGCAGACAACAAATTATTTTATTGATTTACTAGTTCACTTCCTTACTTATTTATTAATATGAAAGTGTCTTTATTTTTGCTGTGACTCTTGAAGGATGTTTTATAGAATATTCTGTGTATAGAATTCTGGGTGGACAGTTTTACTTGTTTTAGCACTTTTAGCAGTGTCATTTGCCCTCCTGTCTGCCTTGTGTAGTGACTAGTGAAAAAGTCAATTCTTAATTGAATTTTTGTTGCCTGTAAGTAATATGTTTTCTCTTCCTACACTCAAGATTTGTCATTCTGTCTACCTTTCAACAGTTTTATGTTATTCTTTTCATGTTCTGTTTACAGTTTTCTCTGTTTAATCAAACTTGAGAAAATTTTGGACTTTATTTTCTGTGTTCTTTTTCATTCTACTTCTTGGATCCAAATGACATATAGGACAGACTTTAATATTACCTAAGAGATTTTTGAGGCTCTTTTGTTTTATTTTCAGTCTTTTTATGCCTGTTTTTTAATACAATTAGATGATTTTTGTTGATATTTCTTCATGTTCACTTAGTCTTTCCTCTGTCATTTCCATTTGTTCAGTAAATCAATCAAGTTGTTTACATTTTTACTTCAGAATTTTTAGTTCTGAATTTCCACTTTATTAATTTTCTGATGGCATTCTTCTTTCAATTCACTGTGAGCATACTGTGCTTTACCTCATTTGCTACTTTAAAAATCTGAGTCACCTCAGAGTTGATCTTTAATTGGATTATTACTCTTTGTGCATTTCCCTAGCTGCCTATTATTTCTGCCTAATTTTGTATCTTGGATATATGAATATTAATTTTTAGAGATTTTGGATTCTATTTTTATCATGAGTGGTCTTCAATGATAGCTCAGTTGGTAAAGAATTCGCCTGCAATGCAGGAGACCCCGGTTTGATTCCTGGGTCAGAAAGTTCCTCTGGAGAGAAATAGACTACCGCTCCAGTATTCTGGCCTAGAGATTTCCATGGACTGTATAGTCCATGGGGTCACAAAGAGTCAGACACGACTGAGTGACTTTCAGTTCTTTATCATGAGTGGTGCTTTTTATTTTTTTTTAATGTTTTTATGTTAATTGGACTTAAATTGAAAGCTTTGGTTTTTGAGTGGCAGCTCTGGCCTCGGTTCAGATCTTTTTCTTTAAGTAAGTTGTTCTATTCTTTTTTTTTTTTTTTCCAATTATTTTTATTAGTGGAGTTGTTCTTTTCTGTGCATGCCTATGTAATGGGTTAGGCAGAAATGTGGGTAGAAAGTCCCATTCTGGATTCCCTCACACTATTCTTCAACATTTTTACCATCTTCAGTTGTTTTGGCTCTCCAGGGTGGAAATCCTATAGTTTTTCCAGTACCTTGTCACCTCATTCACTGAATGACTGTGCCTGACTCCAGGCTAACATTTATACAAGTGAAGTTCACTCCATATACCCACCTACCCACTTTGGGGTTTTTTTTGTTTTTTTTTTTTTCATTTATTTTTATTAGTTGGAAAAAAAAAAGCCACAGTCATCAAGACAGTATGGTACTGGCACAAAGACAGAAATATAGACCAATGGAACAGAATAGAAAGCCCAGAGATAAATCCACAAACCTATGGACACCTTATCTTTGACAAAGGAGGCAAGGATATACACCTACCCACTTTGAACCTGTACTCACTATTATTTTCTGAAAACTTCTATTATCTTGCCATTGCTTACATTTGGGAAAATGTCCAGTTTTTTTATTTGTTTTCTGCAAAAAAGCTATTCTGCTCATCTTACTCTCTTATTACTAGTGAGAACCTCAAATTTCAACAAGGGCTTCCCAGGTGACCCCGTGGTAAAGAATCCACCTGCCAAGCAGGAAATATAGATTTGATCACTAGAATGGGAAGATCCTTTGGAGAAGGAAATAGCAACTCCGATATTCTTGCCTGGGAAATCCCATGGACAGAGGAGCCTGGCAGACAACAGTACATGGGGTCGCCAAAGAGTCAGCCATGACTTAGTGACTAAGCAACAAATAGCAAGTTTCAGTAAATTTGTTTTTTAAAGTTACAGTTGTTTCAAAGCTGACATTTCTACAATTATGTTTTTGTGACAGTTTGTATTCTCTGTAAGTTCATTTGACTTCTTAGGTAGGATTTGCCTGTCACTGATGTATTACAATGATGAGTTTTATATTTTCTTCTCTTGCAATTTCTTTTGTAATTTGTCTGTTTTCTACAATGAAAATATTTTTATGGAACTGAGATTTAGGAAACTTAAAACTGACAGATCTCACAGTAAATATATGTTGCGGTGATAAATCATGTAGATATTTGTGAGACTATGAATTTAAATTAACATGAAGACTTAATTGTTATAATTAGAGCAATGAGAATGGAATTTATTTCTATATCACTAGGCTTGATTTGTCACATTGTTTTTATACCCAGTAAAATGAAAATAATGTTGGCTTTTAGGTAAATATTTTAAATAAATACTTCTATCATTATGAATTACTTATGTCTTGGGATAAGTTCTCTCAATAGTAGGTTTCATCTTGACTGATAGAGACCACATACAATATCTTTGTGGGGAGGCTCAGCATCATTTAGAGACACACATATTTTTCCTTGACATGTGTTAGGAACTGATAAACACTTCTCTGCACAAACATCACTTTTACTTCTTTTCAGTACTTATAAAAAGCTAGTGGATCATTAGAGTAATCCCCTGAGTGAGTTTAAAAAGTTATTTCAGAAACAGAGAAAAGAGACATCAGTGCAGCAGAGATTTATTTTTAACACTCTGACTTCAAGGTCAGAATCAATTTTTCTTTTGTACATAATGGTGATAGGAAGGTGAAGGCTAAGAATCAAAATCTATAAGCTTTTTTCTAGCTATAATTTATAAAACATGAGTATTTTTAAGAGAAACTTGTGTGAAAAGATAGAATTGATTTCTATCTGAGAAAATTTGAGTGTTGTATAAGGTGTCATAAAGCTACATATCATGTAACTTAGTGGTCATTCTTTCAGTTTCCTCATACATTTGATTAACTTGTGTGTGCAATTTTCAAAATTTTGAAAAGTCATAATCGTCACTCAACTTTTAAATATTTGTAACTATGGAATTTTTGTTATTTCAAAATCATTTCTTTATTTTCTAACTTTTTATTTTGTAGTGGGATATAGCCAATTAACAATGTCATGATGGTTTCAGGTGAAATGTGAAGGGCCTCAGTCATATATGTACATGTATCCATTCTCCCTCAAACTTCCCTCCCATCTAGGCTGCTACATAACAGTGAACTGAGTTCTCTGCTGTATACAGTAGGTCCTTGTTGGTTATCCATTTTAAATATAGCAATGTGTACATGTCCATCCCAAACTCCTTAACTACCCCTTCCCCCCGGCAACCATGAGTTCATTTGCTAAGACTATGAGTCTGTTCCTGTTTTGTAACTAAATTCATTTGTATCATTTCCTTTTTGATTCCACATACAAGGGATGTCATATAATATTTCTTCTTCTGTGTTTTGATCATGAGATGCTCAGGTAGTAAAAGTTCATAGAAACAGTTTGCAACTCTAGTTCCAATTATTGCAAATTTTTTTTATCTTGGAACCTAATCTCATAACACTTAGAATAAAAAGTATTTTGGTATATCAACAGAAGTAAATACCCTTACATAAACAAGAAAAGTTATTTGAGAGAAGGCAGAGAAATATGAAGATTATCAGAACGTGTTGCTTTACTGGAAATAGGCCATCAGCTTAAATCTTTTTGTTTATTAATCTCACTTTGAATATTTTGAGGCCTTGGAAAACATAGCACTTTTGAAGTGTATTAATATTTCTAGTTTGTGGGCATTTATTTACACGGTTACACATAAGCTGAGGGTTAGGTTATGACTCAATTAGAAATTCAGTTCCTTGTCTAGATTTAGATATGGAATTGGCGAATAGGGAGAAACTTTAAAGTTCCTCAAGGAAGGCTCTGTATGTTACAGATCTACAGAGGGAAGAGGTGAAATGCCCAGATTTACTTAATTAGTTATTTGAGAGCAAGTGACTACAATTCTGGTGTCTTGAATTCTATGATATTGTACATTTGATGATGATATACTACCTAAACATGATGGGGAATACATACAATTTCAAAAAGATACATTTCTCCCTGATGCTACCACAACACCCATCCTATGTTGTAATCCCCACTCCATTACACTTTGTGGCGTTTATGGATATAAATGTATAAAGACTGTTAAGTTGTGTGATTGATGGATGCTTTTCAAATTTTAATGCATGTATTAGTTTATAGTTGGTGTACAATCAGCTGTTCAGATTTAAATAGCATATTTTGATAAGTTTTAACAAATAGGTATTTCTGTGAAGCTCTCATTACAGTCACAATCATAAAAACACACATCACTTTAAAAAATTTTCCTCTGCCCCTTTATTTTCTCCCTTCCAACCCCTGCTTCATTTCACTCCCATTTCAGGTGGCTACTGATCTGTTTTCTGTCAACATACACTTGCATCTTCTAGAATTTTATTTTAATAGAACCATACAATATGTACTCTTATTAACTGGCTTCTTTCACTCAGCATAATTATTTTGAAATCCCTCAATGGTGTTGCCTATATAAATAATTAATTGCTTTTTATTGTTATTATTGCTGCTGTACCATTATATAGATATATCAAAATTATTTTATCCATTTGCTTGTTGACGGACACATTTGGATTTTGGATTGAGATGGGCTTTTTTCCCGCTTCTAAATGAAGCTGCTATGAACATTTATGTTCATGTGTTTTTGTAGACATATGAGTTTACTATACTTGGATAAATAAGTAGGAAAGAACTGCTAGTAAGTGTACGTGCTTGGACCTTCTTTTAAAATGATTGTACATTTTGGATTTTGAGTTCTAGTGATTCCACATTTTTGCCAACACCTGATAGAGGTTGTCGTTTTATTTGTTTTTTAATTTTTAGTTTTCCCATCCTTTGGTATGCCATACTATACCAGTGTGATTTTAATTTTCACTGTAAATTGTCTTTTTTGTTTGCTTATTTGCCATTCACATGTGTTAGCAAAGACCAACATTTTTATTGTATGAATTTCCTCTTTTTCTGTTACATATTTCCTTGATTTCTATGGTGGTGTTATTATTATTTCCATTTTTCTGTGTGGCTTGCTCTTTTGTTTCTAAGATAAAAGCTGAAGATGTTGTTTGACACATTGCTTCATTGATACTGTAGGCATTTTATGCAAAAAATAATCCCTCTAATAATTGTCTTAGCTGCATCCCACAGAATTGGTGTTTTGATTTTCATACAGTTAAAATGATCTTAATTTCTTTCTGATCTCTTCTTTGTTGTATAGATTATTTTAAAATAATACACGGGTACCTTTCTAGAGTTGACTTCTAATTGGATTCCATTGTGGTCACAAAACATACTTAATATGACTTGAATTCTTCCAAATTTGGTAATACTATTTTGGGGGCTTCCCTGGTAATTCAGTCAGTAAAGAATCCGCCTGCAACGCTGGAGACCTGGGTTCGAACCCTGGGTTGGGAAGATCCCCTGGAGGAGGGCATGGCAGGCCACTCCAGTATTCTTGCCTGGAGAATCCCCATGGACAGAGGAGCTGGCGGGCTGTAGTACGTGGGGTTGTAACGAATCATGTATGACGGAGTGACTAAGCAGAGCACATTTTTTGGCCCACAATGAGTTTGATTTCAGTGTATCATCTTTGTTCAATTGAAAAAAATGCCCATTACTCTGTCACGACATGGAATGTTCCACAATTGTCACTTAGGTCAATTTGGTTATTGTGTTCATCAAAACTTTTATATTATTTCTGATTTCCTGTATACATGTTCTGTGAAGCAAAGTAAGATAGTGTTGAAATCTCTATCTATAGTTATGTATTTGTCTGTTTCTCCTTGCAATTCAAATGCTTTTTTATCACTTATTTTGAAAGTCTGTTAAAATTTCATAAATGTCTATGGTTATTAAGAGCTTTTGCTGAATTGGCTCATATAGCATTGAGAAATGACCCTTTTGCATCCCTAGTAATTTTCTTTGCTATAAATTTATTTTGTCTGGTATTAATATAGGTATTCCAGTTTTTCTATAATTAGTGTTGGCATGTTGCATCATTTCTATCCTTTTAACCTAGTTTTGTTTTTATATTCAAAATGCATTTCTTTTTGGCTGAATATAGTTAGGTCTTGTTATTTTATCCAATTTGATATTCTCTTGTTTTCATGTATTGCTACCAGTTACTAAATTGTCTAAACACAAAGAAGACAATGTGAATAGTTATTCACATAATATAAATGATTAAGAAAAAGTATAGAATAGTGATTCTAAGCTAATATTTTAGAGGGACTGGTACAATAAATGTTAAGAATGATTTTTTTTTTTAATGAAGATGATAAATGTTGAGCTAGAACAGGCTTTTTCACAGATAAGGATTGACCCCATTTCCTGTTAAGGATAGAGCCTATATTTATAAAAGTGAGGGAAACAGATCACTAATGTTTTGAAAAAAAGTTAGATAGTTTTTGAGTATTCAAAGTAACATAGAGTGAGATTTAAAAAAAAACACTAGAAACAAAGTAGAAGTAGCTGTGAGAATATCTTCACTAATCTCACATTATTCATATATTTACCTAGAGTCATGAAGAGTATGGAATTATCTGGGTAGAAATTACTGATACTTTTAGTATCTGTTATTTGTTTTCTGTGCAAATTACCCTTACTTTCATAATATGAGCATGAATGTGCATTACACTTGACACATTTGTTAGCATATTGGAATGAGGGAAGAGTCATATCCACAGTTGATTATAATGGTAACATTTAGAAACAGATGGGAATATAGCGTTAGATTCGGTTGGACTGACAGGTGAAACAAGCTTTCTCAGAAACCCCTAGATGGCCGAGAATTTTGTACAGTACACACATAAGAATTGCATATTCAATAATAACATCAATGATAGTAATTTTCATTATTACCATTTTACAAATGAAATGAAAAAAAAAATCAGTGACCTTCATATACTGAGTTAATCCAGCTTGTCTTTAAAACATTCTTATGTTGACAGCCATTGAATTACGCTTTTCTTTCTCAATTTGAATAGGTTCTTCACAGTGGTAGCGAAAGAGAATTTTAAAAACTGTCATATTCCTAGGTAATTCATAATAATTATATTTTGGCATCTCTTGAGTCACACAATTTGATTATATTTAACCCACACTTTAATTTCCACTATCTACCCATATGCATATATAGCTAACTTGGCACAGATATCTCAAAGCATATTTTTTTCTCGTTAGTAAAACTGCATAGTGAAAGAAACAAGGAAACATAAACTGAAACTGTGCTGCAAATAATAATCTAAAATCTACACTTTAAAAAAAAAGGTAGATATGTCACTCCCTGGTTTTCTAGCAAACTCACTAATAGCATAGCAGCCAGCTCTTGATTTACTTCAAAGAAGAAATGTGATGTCAGAAAAAAACCAAAATATACTCTACATATGAGAAATTCCCTTGTAGAAAATATATGCATAGAACTTTTAAATAATTTCAGTGATTATTGTTTCAAATTAACAAAGAGCATTTTGATTCTCTCCTGTCTGATTTAAGTTGACATCTGCAGGAATTTGAGAATGTTGAAAAAGTAAAGTTGAATATATTAGTTACTTTTGAGAAGATGGAGTTCATTCACATTTAATAGGCAATTAAAATTTATGTTTTCCCTTTTAAAGTGGTGGGCAGATGCATATAGGAAATTCTGTTTGCAGGCTTCTTTGAAAGCTACAAGATAGAATAAGGAAGAAGGAAATGCATGAGATTCATACAAGATTTTTTTTTCCTGAGGGAGGACCGTCACTATGCCCTTTGTTGTAATGGATGAGATAAATGGATAGAGAATAAAGAATGATAACTATTCTGAAGATTCTGGCACTTCATATGATTGATCCCATAGGTAATCCAGAGAATGTTGTTTAAAATAAGATTGCAAATATCTTTGGTTTGACTTTCTTCATCCTAGAAAAGATGCTTAAAGGAACCTAGTGATGATATGAAATTTCCAAAAGTTGTGAACATAGCTATTTTTAAAAATTTATTTATGCACGCAAAATCATTGTTTGATTTTCCTTTGTTCATAAAGATTCACAGCCTTGACTCATACGACAGTGACAGTAGACAATAGAAAAAGTAAAAGTAGATCTGATAATATGCTCTGATTATCTATCGCTAGATGAGAAACCACCCAAAAATCACTTGCTTGAAACAATGAGATGATACTATCTCTAATAGTTCTGTGTTTCGACTAGGCTCACCTAGGCAGTTCCCACTAGAGTAACGTGTGCAGTTGCAGTTAGTAATGGCTGATTACAGTTGCTGGTATGGCAATAAAAAGAGCTCAGAGAACACATTCCCCTGGACAGAAAGCTATTAAACTTGTAACAGTCAACAAAGTCAATCATTCAAAGTCTCTGAAGATTCATTGAAGGGCTAACAACAAATTGAGAAAAATTTATTAAACAAAGTCCTTGGAGGCAGGATAAGAACAACAGGAAGTCCTGGTTTTAGTTATTAGTTAAATGCAGTTAGTGACTGCAGTTACATCCCCATAGTTCTGCCTCACAGAATTGCTGTTCCAGTAAGTTTGATTGCCTAGTGGCAGTTCTGATCTCCCTCAGAATCCTGGGGAAAGAGCTTTTTGGAATGACTTTGTTGTTTGGATGCTAAGTCGTGTCTAACTGTTTTGTGACCCCATGGACTGTATGTAGCCTACCAGGCTCCTCTGTCCACTGGATTTCCCAGGCAAGGATACTGGAGTGGGTTGCCATTTCCTTCTCTAGGGGATCTTCCTGACCCAGGGATCCAAGCTGCGACTCCTGCATTGGCAGGCACATTCTATACCACTGAGCCACCTGGGAAGCCCTTGAAGTGATTTTGGTAGCCAGCAAACATTGGCAGATATCATTTTCACTTCTCTGTACTATGGAAAGTTTATATCATGTGGCTGGCAGTAGCTGTGTGGCTTCCACTTCCCTACTTGCCACTGTTGCTAGGTAGAATGAACCTAGGGAGGAAGCAGAGGAAGTGAGAAGATCCATTTCCCACACAGTTCTCTGTGTTTGAAAAAAAAAAAAAAAGCTGCTGCAGCGGGCTTGGTAGGCCTGTGGCAGCTTCCATCCCCTCCAGCTTCCTGTAATTAAAGAATGATTTCAAGTAAATTTAGCAGCTGGTCAACTTTGGCAGATTCCGTCACCTGTGATTCTGGAGTGTAGAAGTTTCACACTGTGTGATGGCAACGACTGGAGAGCAACACCAATCCTCCAACTCCCTGTTTGCATGCACACGTACCCATATGCTTCATACACAGGTATGTGCACACATTCACAAAGCTCCTGGTACATAGCACAAAAATTTGCCTGGAGAGTGCTGCTGCTAAGTCACTTCAGTCACGTCCAACTCTGTGTGACCCCATAGATGGCAGCCCACCAGGCTCCCCCATCCCTGGAATTCTCCAGGCAAGAACACTGGAGTGGGTTGCCATTTCCTTCTCCAATGCATGAAAGTGAAGTCGTTCAGTCGTGTCCAACTCTTAGTGACCCCATGGGCTGCAGCCTACCAGGCTCCTCCGTCCATGGGATTTTCCAGGCAAGAGTACTGGAGTGAGCTGCCATTCCCTTCTCCGGGAGAGTGTTGAGCAAGCTTCAAAGATGGGCAACACCCTGCCCCTGTAAAGGAGTCGGGATTCAGTGTGGAACAATGCATGCCTGAGGACATTTTTGCAAACAGTAGAGCAATCAGCTGGCAATTAGTGGGGGCTAGTATCTCAGTAGGATAACCAGCCAGGAGCTTAATTTGCTGATAAAGGAAAAAGGGACTCTAAGAGAGCAGAGGTAAAACCTGACTGGTCTTTGATTATCAGGAAGGCAGTGTACATGTTGCAGTGTGACCCTCTGAGAAAAATATCAATAGTACACACTACAAGAGAAATAGACTTTGTTGCACTAGTGCAAACACTCTGTGAGGTTGGAGTTATCCTGATACCAAAATCCAACAGAGGAATCACTAAACAAGAAACCTATAGGCCATGTAGACATAAAACTCGTAAACAACAAAATACTAACAAACTAACCCCAATGATGCAATGATGCTTGAAAAAGAACCCAAAACATCTGTGTGTTTATATATATATTTATATATATAAATATATATATTTATATGATTAAGTAGGATTTATCCCAGGAATCCAAGTGTTTTAAAACCCAGAAGTCAATCAGTACAATACATTACATCAGTAGAACAGAGGATAAAGAACACATGATTTTCTCAGTAGACACAGAAAAGGCTTTGATAAAACTCAATGCCATTTCACAATAAAAAGCTTGGAATAGAGCAGAAATTCCTCCAAATGATAAAGGACATTTAAGAAACAAGCATACCTAACAGCATACTTAATGATGAAAGACTGAATCCTCCAACATTATCATCAGCAAATAGAAGGAGCATAAGCGGATGTCACTTATGCTACTTCTCCTTAACTTTGTGCTAGACATTCTAGCCAAACAACAAACAAACAAACAGACAACAAACAAAAACAGGTATCAAGGTTGGGAAAAAAAAAACTATTTGCAGATGACATATTGTATATACAAAAATCCAAAGAATACACTGAAAACCTGTTAGAAACAATGACTTCATAGTTGCAGGTCGAAAAATAAATGTACCAAAATTTGTACTTCTATATACTAACAGTGAACAAATTGAAATTATGGACAACAATTCTATTTACATTATTTTCAAAAAGAATATAATATTTAAGAATAGGTTTAACCATTAGTGGAAGATTTGTATACTTAATACTATAAACCATTGCAGAGAAAAATTAAAGATCTAATTAAATGGAAAGGCATCTCATATTCTTGTATTGGAAGACTTACTACTGTGATGATGGCAATATCCCCCAAAGCAATCTATACATTCAGTGCAATCATTATCAAAATCTCAACTTCCCTTTTTTTTTTTTTAGAAAGTGATAAGCTAAAAGAAAAAAACAAAGAAAAAAACAAAGTGATAAGCTTATCCTAAAACTAATGTGAGATTGTGTGGGATAGACAGTAATGGAAAAAAATCTTTACAAAAGAACAAATTTTGAGGACTCACTTGTACCAGTTTCAAAACGTAACCATAAAGCCATAATATGCCCTTGGAACTGAATCGAAGAGTCCAAAATGAGACTTTGGTCAATTAATTGTGACAAAGATGCCAAGACAATCCAATAGGGAGATGATTTTTTTTTTTTCAATTAATACTGCTGGGACTCCCACATACAAAATAATGAATTTTGAACTCTACTTCACAATGTTTGCAAATAATTAATTCTAAAAAGACCATAGAATGAGATATAAGAGCTAAAACTGAAAAATACATACAAGGAAACTTAACAATGAATCTTGATGGGCTTGTGTTAGGAAATGCTTGCTTAGATAGGACACGGAATGTAAAAACTACGAAAGGGAGAAGCAGTAAAAAGGTTTGTGCTTAAAAAGGTCATCATCAAGTAAGCTAAAATAACTGAAAAAAAGTTTTGTCATTCATATATATAATAGGGGATTAGTATCTATACTATATAAAACATGTAATGCAACTCTGCAGTAAAAATACAAATCCAATTAAAAATGACAAATGATATGAATACATATTGTTCCAAAGAAGATATACAAAGTGCCTATAGGTATATTAAATGATGCTTAGCATGGTAATTAATCAGGGACATACTTTGGAACCCATGAAATACCACTTCACACATCCTCATTTCAGTTTAGTTGCTCAGTCATGTCTGATTCTTTGTGACCCCATGGACTGCAGTACATCCTAGATTTGTCTATAATGTCACATGTCCTAGATTTGTTTATAATGAAGAAGACAGACAATAACAAGTGTTAGTGGAAATGAGATACTGTACCAGTTATACATCATGGCAAACAGTTTGGTAGTTCCTCCAAAGTCTCAGGGACATTGAATTACCATTAAACGTAAAATTACCATTCTACTCCTAGGGAATATAACAAAACTATGTGAAAATAGGTGTTAAAACCAAAATTTACACAAAGATGTTTATAACAGCATATTTAGTATAGCAAATGATGAAAATAACCCAGTGTCCATCAATTGATGAATGAATGAACAAAATGTTATCTACCAGTAAAATGGAATATTATTCAGACATAATTAAGAATGACATATTGATAAATGGTACAACATGGAAGAATATTGAAAACATTCAGCTAAGTGAAAGAAGTTAATCACAAAAAACTCACATGTTATATGATTTCTTTTATATGAAATGTCAAAAATAGGTAAATCTACGGGGACAGAAAGTAGCTTTGTGGTTTTCTAAAGCTGAAGGCAGAAGGAGAAAAGGAAAGATATAAGTGTCTGAATGCAGAGTTCCAAAGAATAACATGGAGATATAAAAAAGCCTTCCTCAGCAATCAATGCAAGGAAATAGAGGAAAACAACTGAATGGTAGAGACTAGAGATTTTCAAGAAAATGAGAGATACCAAGGGAACATTTCATGCAAAGATGGGCACAATAAAGGACAGAAATGGTATGGACCTGAGAGAAGCAGAAGATATTAAGAAGAGGTGCCAAGAATACACATAAGAACTATCCAAAAGCGATCTTCATGACCCAGATAATCACAATGGTGTGATCACTTACCTAGAGCCAGACATCCTGGAATGTGAAGTCAAGTGGGCTTTAGGAAGCATCACTACAAACAAAGCTAGTGGAGGTGATGGAATTCCAGTTGAGCTATTTCAAATCCTAAAAGATGATGCTGTAAAAGTGCTGCACTCAATATGCCAGCAAATTTGGAAAACTCAGCAGTGGCCACAGTACTGGAAAAGGTCAGTTTTCAATCCAATCTCATAGAAAGGCAATGCTAAAGAATGCACAAGCTCACCACACAATTGCACTCATCTCACACACTAGCAAAGTAATGCTCAAAATTCTCAAAGCCAGGCTTCAACAGTACATGAACCATGAACTTCCTGATGTTCAAACTGGATTTAGAAAAGGCAGAGGAACTAGAGATCAAATTGCCAACATTCGTTGGATCATAAAATAGCGAGAGTTTAGGAAAAAAAAATCTGCTTTATTGACTGCCTCAAAGCCTTCGACTGTGTGGATCACAACAAACGGTGGGAAATTCTTCAAGAGATGGGAATACCTGACTTGCATCCTGAGAAATCTGTATGCAGGTCAAGAAGCAACAGTTAGAACTGGACGTGGAACAACAGACTGGTTCCAAATCGGGAAAGGAGTACGTCAAGACTGTATATTATCAACCTGCTTATTTAACTTATATGCAAAGTACATCATGAGAAATGCTAGACTGGATGAATCACAAGCTGGAATCAAGATTGCTAGGAGAAATATCAATAACCTCAGATATGCAGATGCCACCAGCCTTATGGCAGAAAGTGAAGAGGAACTAAAAAGCCTCTGGATGAAAGTGAAAGAGGAGAGTAAAAAAGTTGTCTTATAACTCCACATTCAGAAAACTAAGATCATGGCATCTGGTCCCATACTTCATGGCAAATAGATGGGGAAACAATGGAGACAGTGAGAGACTTTATATTTCTGGGCTCCAAAATCACTGCTGATGGTGACTGGAGCCATGAAATTAAAACATGCTTGCTCCTTGGAAGAAAAGGTATGACTGCCCTAGACAGCATATTAAAAAGCAGAGGCATTACCTTGTCGACATAGCTAGTCAAAGGTATGATTTTTCCAGTAGTGATTCATGGATGTGAGAGTTGGACTATAAAGAAAACTGAGTGCTGAAGAATTGGTGCTTTTGAACTGTGGTGTTGGAGAAGACTCTTGAGAGTCCCTTGGACTGCAAGGAGATCCAACCAGCCCATCCTAAAGGAAATCAGTCCTGAATATTCATTGGAAGGACTGATGCTGAAGCTGAAACTCCAATACTTTGGCCACCTCATGCGAAGAACTAACTCATTGGAAAAGTTGATGTTGGGAAAGATTGAAGGTAGAAGAAGGGGATGACAGAGGATGAGATGGTTGGGTGGCATCACCGACTGAATGGACATGAGTTTGAGTAAGCCCCGGGAGTTGGTGATGGACAAGGAAGCCTGGTGTGCTGCAGTCCATGGCACTGCAAAGAGTCAGACATGACTGAGTAACTGAACTGAACTGAAAGCTGAGAATGGAGGAGGAGTGGGTAGTAACAATTAATGAGTATGAGGTTGTTTGTAGATTCGTGAAAGTGTTATAAAATTGGACGCTGGTGGTGGTTATACCTGTTATACAAATGTGAATTGCACATTTTAAATGAATGTTTTATGACTTGTCAATTATATCTCATTAAACCTGTCTCTTCACTTCACTTCACAAACCTGTCTCTTTAAAAATATGATACCATTATACAGAGTGAAGTAAGCCAGAAAGATAAAGAACATTACAGCATACTAACCCATATATATGGAATTTAGAAAGATGGTAACGACAACCCTTTATGCAAAACAGAAAAAGAGACACAGAAGTACAGAACAGACTTTTGAACTCTGTGGGAGAAGGTGAGGGTGGGATGTTGCGAAAGAACAGCATGTATATTATCTATGGTGAAACAGATCACCAGCCCAGGTGGGATGCACGAGACAAGTGCTCGGGCCTGGTGCACTGGGAAGACCCAGAGGAATCGGGTGGAGAGGGAGGTGGGAGGGGGGATCGGGATGGGGAATACATGTAAATCCATGGCTGATTCATATCAATGTATGACAAAACCCACTGGAAAAAAAAATGATACCAGAAGAAGAAACCCTATGTAAGATGATATGACTTGTACCTTCTGTCTCTAATTCTGGATTCTTCATGGCTCTCATTCCCTGGCTGCTGGTGTCTGAGATGTGACAACTGATTCCCTTTGGCTCATGTACTTTTCCTTGGTGACTCAATGATTCTGGACACCTGGCTAAATAGATAACTTGTGATGACCCCAGAAGGTAGTGATATACCTGTACTGCTGTCAAGAATGACCTGTGTTTTAGGGTAGCTAACAGAGATGGATGGATATCTGAAAGGATGGCTAATTGTCCTCTAATTGGGTCACTCAGCCTTTGACAGAATCAGCCTTTCCACTATTAGATCAGCTTTTAGAGTTTTATAGGGGTCGAACCTAGGTCTCCTGCATTGCAAGTAGATTCCTTACCCTCTGAGCCACCAGGGAAGCCCCCTGTGGTCAGCAACATAGTACTGTATTAAAGAATAATGGTAAGTATCATCCTTGAACTGTTCCTGATATAAAAGTGAATATATCTCAAGTTTGTTCATGAAACATGATTCTTACTGTAGATTTTGGTATGTGAGTATCAAGTTTAGTACATTCTCCTTGATTCAAATTATTTTGAAAATTATATTGATATAGTTTTTCTTTAAAATTTAATATGGAAAACTACATTTATATATTTCCTAACATTGAAACTCAGATAGTAAAGAATATGCCTGCAGTGCAGGAGACCCAGGTTTGATCTCTGGGTCAGAAAGATCCTCTGGAGAAGGGGATGGCTACACATTCCTGTATTCTTGTCTAGAGAATTCCATGGCCAGAGGAGCCTAGAGGGCTACAGTCCATAGGGTAGAAAAGAGTCAGACACTGCTGTGTGACTAACATTTTCACTTTTCACCATGGAAACTATAGATTTTATTAATGCATTCCTGAGGAAAACTCTACTTGAAAATGTGTTTCTTACATATTGTCAGTGGATATCCTTAACTAGGATGTTATTTCTATGTTTAGGGGCTGATGTTAGCCTGTAATTTCCCTTTAATTTAATATCCTTAAAATGTTCTACTAAGGTTGTATACTAGCCATAAAAAATGAATTGTCAGCTCTTTTGGTTAAACTTGATTTAATTATTTGTGTTTTTCACATGCTGTATTCTTTCATTTTTGCTCCTTTCCTGCATTACATTGTATAGATAAAATACCTTCTGCCAGTGGAAGCTTAAATGACTTATTTTTAAGGTTCTGATTCTTATGTCTAAAATATTGAGACTTGTTGTTTTTCAGTCACTAAGTCATGTCCATCACTTTGTGACCCCATGAACTGTAGCAAGCCAGGCCTCCCAAGCATACCCAAACATATATTTATGTTTTCCTAATAGTTTTGCACCATTTCTATATATGTCCCTATGTAAAACAAGTACCTACCCACCTCATATGCTTTCCATTAATTGAGCCCATGTAAGGGGCAGAATATGAGAGCTCTAAAATTTTTGTTTTTAAGTTGGTAGAGGAGAGGTTGAATAAATTTAGAAGAGAGTAATATAAACACATTGTGTTTTAGAAATATCAAGTTCATAGCAATGTTACAGACTGATTCAGATGATAGGAAAAACTCACAGCAAGGTTATTTGGCATTACATTTCTGTAGCAGTCGGGAAAAATAATGGAAGCCTCAGTTAAGAAAGTGGCAGATGGTATGGAAAAGACAGATGTTTCAAGAGAGATTTGTGGAGTTGGAGATGGTGGCAGTGTTGAATGATGTGGTGATACCAGAAAGCCAGTTTGAAATCTGTCTTCCTCTGTCCTTTTTCCTTCATGCAGTGCTACTTTTTTTTTTTTTTTTTTTTTTGCTGCCTCTTTCTATCTCTTCCTCTCCTTCCCCTCTCCCTCACTCCTCTGTTCCTCTCTCATATCCCCCACCACATACACACATGCATACATTTATGTATATATAGTTGTGACATTTTTCATCCTGAATTCCAAGATGGCATAGCCATCTTGCTCTTTGCTTTAGTATGTATCACATGGCCCTGATCCAAACATGAGAGAAATGAGCAAGTTAACTTAGCAGGCATAAAGGGGCAATAATATATTAGTAATATTTCCTGAGTGATATATTTGTCAATTAGATCTTCCATTCCCATCATCTCCTTGTGTCCAATACTATGCTAGCTACTTCTGTAGCCAATCACAGCTTTCCACATTGCTTAAACTTCAGCCAGTCATAGTTTCACAGAGACATATTATCCCCACAGTAGGTTTTAAGGCTGTCAATCTCCATATGTGAACCCCTACTCTAGCATTTGCAACAGCCAGTATGAAATTGGGTAATCAAAAATCAAGCTAGAGATCTGACTTCTGTGGGCTATCAATAGGGCATAGAACTTTGATTCAGTTCCTGGCACCCCTCAGAGCTTTTATACATGGTTGGAGTTGATGGCAGCAAAGATGAATCAGGAAACATGTGGGAGAAGTCTATGACTAACAGCTCAGAGCTGGATGTAGCTCGTAGGGAACTTACTTAGCTTTTTTGTTTTATCAAGTATCCTTTTGCCTAAACATATCACTCTGATTTTGGTTGAAACTTTATGTCACCAAACAAACATATAGAAGCAAAAGATAATCCATATGCATAGAAAACAGAAATGAGTACCAGGTTAAATTCTCAAATATTAAGTACTGGAAGAGGCTGTTAGCAAAGTATCTTTTGCTCATATGTATTTGTTAAAGATGTAAAAATAAGATATTGTTGTATATTATTAATGTAACTGTTTATGAATTATCTTCCTGAGCACAAGCATACTACTAATCATACTGAAGAATTATGCATATGTTGAGGATGTGGCTAAAGAGTGGTAGAGTTGGGAAGATGTCATTTTACTTATAATTTGAAAAGATTTATTTTGGAAAGCCTTTATAAAACAAAAGAGAAGCAATAGGTTCTGGGTTTGGAATACATGAGTTATATGTTCTTTTTTGTCATCTTAAAATCTTTATTAAAAGAATGAGAAAATTTAAGGAAATGTCAAGTGGAAGATGAAGCAGAAAGAAGAAAATAGCAACACAGTATAGGAAAATTAACAATATAACAAGATGTAACAAACTCACATTATAAATCAAAACAGAAATTTATAAACAGGCAGAGATAATGAACAGGCTCTCAGATTTGTCTCATGAGTCAATTAATGAAAAGGAGTGAACTGTATGAATTATATTGAATTAAAATTAAATTTCTTGCCACTTTGACTGAAAATGCTGACATCAACAAATATACGACTTTTGCCACTGCAGTGAAGTATTTCCAACAAAATGGTTAACAAGCCTCATCAATTGAAAGAGTATTTAGGATCATTTATAGAAAAAGAAAACTTGATATACACTTAAATCTTACAGTTCATTTAAAAGAGATATCTCAAATCTGACAAAAACCTTGAACTTTAAATAATGTTACTAGTATGAATTTTAAAGCTAGAAAAACACATTTTATATCATCCATAAAAAGTTAATCACTGAGCTAGAGAAAAGACTGAATGCTCATGTTGTTATCTCTGGAAAAGGACAGAAGCTTCTTGTCATATGAAAAGAAAATCAGAATATGCAGATAAAATTCTAAGAAAAATGGTATAGAGGTGTTTCAAGGAATGAACTGAAAATATTTCTTGATTTTGATTTTTATGATATGTGTCAGCTTTTTCAAACTTGCAATTTCCTTTTACATTATAAATACATATTTTTATGTAATTTAATATTCAAAAATTTGTGTACCCTGTCTCCTGCATCTCCTGCATTAGGGGAATTCTTTTACCACTGAGCCACCTGGGAAGCCCACACAATCTTGATTGAAACACACCCACCAAAAGTATATAAACTTTGCTATTTTAGTCTGACTCTTTGTGATCCTGTGAACTGTAGCCCACCAGGTTCCTCTGTCCATGGGATTTCCCAGACAAGAATACTGGACTGGTAACCGTTTCCGTCTACACGGGATCTTCCCAACCCAGGGATTGGACCCCTGTCTCCTGCGCTGAAAGGCGGGCTCTTTCCCACTGAGTCGCCAGGGAAGCCCTTTTATAAACTTTAGGTCCCATAAAACTTTTATCTACTCCTGGTGTCAAAAGAAAAAAAAAAAGATAAATTGGAGAGTATGTCAGGTAAGATTACTTGAGTGTAGTATGTATAGCTACAAAACAAGACTGAGAAGAGAACTCACCTTTTTTAAAATGTTGGCAGCTTTCAATTTCTCAAGAAGCAAGTGTCTTTTGTAGGGGTTAGGGAGCATTGTGGAGAGACAAGACATGTGAAACCATTAATGGGCAGGGGTTTCTTCTTAGAAACAATAAATCACGATAATTACGACTATAATGTTAACTGTTACTGAGTGAACAGATCATACACTTTCAAGTCTGTGTGTCTCAGACAAATACATATCACCAGGTCTGCTAGTACACAAAATCTCTACTCCTTAGCAGATAAACTAGCTGATAATATCCCTATTTTGTGGCTACAGAAAACTGAAGATATCAAGATTAGTTGAGTTGTGTAAGGTCTCACAGCTAGCAGATGGTAAGATTCTGCAATGTCCATCCTTTCTCTATACCATACCGTCTCCCCAAGTGAGGCTAGATACATTCTGAGAAATATATTGAAAATACATACACCTTCAAAGATTACTATCCAGTTCCTTTAACTTTATGGTATTATTTTTATTGCTTTTTTTCTATTTGTTTTAAATTGGCGTATATATGATTGATTTATAATGTGTTAGTTTCTAGTGTATAGCAGAGTGATTCAGTTATACATATCCTTATGTATAACTTGCCATATGTATATTTGCACATATATTTGTATTCTTTTCCATTATGACTTATTGCAAGATATTGAATATAGTTACCTGTGTCAGACAGTAGGACCTTGTTTATTTTCTATATAGCAGTGTGTATCTGCTAATTCCAAACTTCTAATTTGTCCCCTCCCCCTTTCCCCTTTGGTAACCATAAGTTTATTTTCTATGTCTATGAGACTTTTTCTGTTTTGTGATAAGTACATTTGTATCAGTATTTTAGATCCCACACATAAGTGGTACCATATGATCTTTGTCTTTCTCTCTCTGACTTACTTCATTTAGTACGATCATCTCTAGGTCCATCCATGTTGCTGCAAATGGCATTATATTATTCTTTTTTGGCTGAGTAGTATTCCATTAAATATATATACAGTATTCCTATATAAATATATCATTATATATATTAAATCTTCTTTATCCATTCATCAGTTGATGGACATCTTTAGATTGATTCCATGTCTTAGGGAGTGTGTGTATTTTATTTTTCTATGTTTGCCTTCCATATCTGCAAGCTCTGCATCTGTGGATTTAATCAACTGTAGATCAAAAATATTGGGAAAACATTCCAAAAGGCAAAACATGCATTCTCCATGTACTGGAAACTACGCATAACATTTCCATTACATTTACAGGTATTTGGGGCTTCCCTGTAACTCAGCTGGTAAAGAATCCGCCTGCAATGCAAGAGACCCCAGTTCGACTCCTGCGTTGGGAAGATCAGCTGGAGAAGGGATAGGCTACCCACTCCAGTATTCTTGGGCTTCCCCGGTGGCTCAGCTGGTAAAGAATCCTCCTGCAATGCGGGAGACCTATGTTCAATCCCTGGGTTGGGGAGATCCCCTAGAGAAGGGAATGGGTACCCACTCCAGTATTCAAAGAGTCAGACACTACTGAGCGACTTTCACTTTCACTTACAAGTATTTACATTGCATTTACATTACAGTAGATGTTGTAAGTAATCTGGAGATGATTTAAGGTATAGGAGATGATATATATATATAGATTATATGCATTTTCTACATTATTTTCTAAAAGGGATGTGAACATAGGCAGATTTTGGTGTCCGAGATGAGTCATGGAACCAATCTCCCTCAAAATTACTGAACAATGACTATACTCTAAATGGATTTCAGTATGTTTTGACAGTTTTATTACCTCTTATATACCAGTTATAACATAAAACATGCTACTAAGAGAGGAAATAATAGAAAGGTTAAGGTGAAAATTAGTCATTTATGCTCCACTATATTTACTGTTACTGTGCTCATTTTACTAGCAAAATCATTCATATGCATAGCATTCCCTTTAAGTGAATTGTAATATTCAGTTTTAGTTTTTATTTGAAAATAAACACTCTTTTGAAGTTAGCATCTGATCCCGCCAATCTTTTAGACAGGAAGGAAGAAAGGTAGCCAGTGATACTGTCATAGCTTGAAGAGTCCCTCAAGAGAAAGTAGAAGGATCAACACTTATATTAAACCTCTTAGAATCTCCAAAAACACACACTTGGTTTTAGGTGAAGCTGTGATCCTTGATGTTGTTTATTATTGTAGTCAGTAAGTATCACTTTCAATTGTGCCCCCCAGTCTGATCTTTTAAGTGCTAAATTTTATCTATTTTCCATCTTCACTGAAGTACCAGCAAAGTAAAGAGAATACTTGTTTAGGATTTGTGAGGAAATGGCTGAAATCTTTTTTCTGGAAGAGAGCTGTTACTGTAGAGGCTGAAATTGTTTGCTCTAACCAAAATGTTGTAGTAGAAGCTATGGCATACACACATTATCTTTACTTTAAGGCTATTACTGGGTTCTAGTTCCTATATTTTTTTAACTTATTTATTGTGGAGAAAAATATATCTACACGCCTAATAAGTTTTTGAGTATAGAGCACAGTATTGTTAACTATCAACAGTGTTGTATGGTAGATATCAACAATTTTTTGTCTTCCTTGACAGAAACTTTATATCCATTGGATAGCAATCCTTATTTTCCCATCTCCCCAGCTCCTGGCAACCACCATTTTTCCTACATCAATGAGTTTGACTAGATACCTCATAAATGTGGCATTAGGCAGTATTTGTCCTTGATTGGATCATTTCACTCAGCTAATATCCTCAAGGTTCGTGTTGTAGCATGTGACAGGGTTTCCCTTTTTTATGGCTGAATAATATTCTGTGATATGTGAGTACCACTGTCTCCTTACCCATTCGTCTGTCAGTGGACATAGAAGATTTATACTACTTCTTGACTATTGTGATTAATACTACAATGAACATAAGTGCAAATCTCTCTTCAAGAGCAGATTCCTGAGGATAAATATCTAGAAGTGGGACTGCTGGATCATCTGGCAGTTCTATTTTTAATTTTTTGAGGAACCTCCATAGTATCTCCCATAGTGACTGCACCATTTTCCATTCACACGATAGTGTACAAGTATTCCCTTTTGTCCATACTTTCATCAATACTTTTTATTTTCCATTGACAGTGGACATCATAACAGGAGTAAGGTGATACCTCATTGTGCTTTTCTTTTACATTTCTCTGATAACTAGCAATGTTCCAAACCTTTTCATATACTTGTAGGCCACTTGTATGTCTTTATTCTGATGCATGAACTCTTTTATTGGAGTATAATTGCTTTACAATGCCATGTCAGTTTCTGCTGTACAACAGTGTGGATCAGCTATGTGAATACATATACTCCCACACTCTTGAGCCTCCCTAACCCCCAACCACACCCCCTAGGTCATCACAGAGCACTGAGCTGAGCTTCCTGTTCTATACAATAATTTCCACTTGTAGATCTTTAGGGAAAAGTTTTTTCAAGTCCTTTGGCCATTTTCTGGGTTTCCCTGGTGGCTTAGATGGTAAAGAATCTGCCTGCAGTGCAGGAGACCTGGGTTCGATCCCTGGATTGGGAAGATCCCCTGGAGAAGTGAATGGCGACCCACTCCAGTATTCTAGCCTGGAGAATCCCATGCACAGAGGAGCCTGGTGGGCTGCAGTCCACGGGGTCACAAAGAGTAAGACACAATTGAGCAAGTAACACTTTCACGTTTGCCCATTTTCTAGTCAGATCATTATTATTTTGCTATTGACCTGTAGGAGTTTCTTATGTATTATATAAATAAATCTTTTTTCAGATATATGGTTTGAAACTGTTTTCTCCCATTGCATAGATTGGTCTTTTGTTCTTTTGATTTACTTTACTTTGCAGAATTTTTTTAACTTGATGTATTCCACTTCTATTTTTGCTTTTCTGTATGTGTTTTTGGTGTCACAACCAAGGAATCATTGCCAAGACTAATGTCATAAAAATTTCCCCCGTGGGAGGGGGGTTCAAGATGGGGAACACATGTAAATCCATGGGTGATTCATGTCAATGTATGGCAGAAACCACTACAATATTGTAAATTAATTAGCCTCCAACTAATAAAAATAAATGGAAAAAAAAATTTCCCCTATATTTCTTCAAGGAAGTTAAAGGTTCAGGTCTTACATGTTGGCTTTTATTCCAGTTTGAGTTGATTTTTGTATATGCTATATGATAAGGGTCCAGTTTCATTATTTTACATGTGAATATCCAGTTTTCTTGTACCACTTGCTGAAAAAAATATTTTTCCCCATTGTGTATTCTTGACACCCTTGTAGATGACCATTTGAATGTATATCGTTGGATTTGTTTCTGAGCCATTTTGTTTCTTCAATTTATGTCTATATAATTCTGTTTTGATTGCTGCAGCTTTGTAATGTATTTTGAAATCAGAAAGTATGAGGCGTCTAGCTTTGCTCCTTCTTAAGGCAGTTTTGCCTATTCAGTGTCTTTCGTGGTTCTATATAAATTTTAGGTTTTTTTCCTTTGTCTGTTAAAAATATCATTGGGGAAAAAAATACCATTGGGTTTTGTTAGGAATTGTATTGAATCCCTAAAGCACCTGGGTTAGTGTGGACATTTTAGCAGTATTAAGTCTTTCAAATCCTGGACCTGGGATATCTTTGCATTCTGTGTCTTCTTTAATTTCTTCAAAGTATTGCACTTTCCATTGTATAAGTCTTTTACCTCCTTATTTAAATTTATTCCTAAGTACTTTGTTCATTTTGAGGTTATTATAAATGGGATTGTTTTAATTTTCTTTTAAGATTATTAATTTTTTAGTGTATAAAATGCAATTTTTGTATGTTGATTTTATATCCTACAATCTTACTGCATTAGTTTTAGCATTTTAATGTGAAGTGAAGTGAAAGTCGCTCAGTCAAGTCTGACTCTTTGTGACCCCATGGACTCTACAGTCCATGGAATTCTCCAGACCAGAATTCTGGAGTGGGTAGCCTTTCCCTTCTCTAGGGAATCTTTCCAACCCAGGGATCGAATCCAGGTCTCCAACATTGCAGGCAGATTCTTTACCAGCTGAGCCACAAGGGAAGCCCAACATTTTAATGTAATTTTTAGGATTTTTAACATATAAGATAATGCCATCTGCAAACACAAATTATTTTTCTTCTTTCATTCTAGTGTGGATGTATTTTGTTGCATTTTTCTGTGTGATTGCTCTAAATAGGACTGTCTAGTGGTACAGTGAGTAAAAGAGGTGAATGTAGACATCTTTGCTTTGTTGCTGATCTTAGAGAAAGAGATTTCAGTTTGTCACCATTGAGAATATTAGTTGTGACTTTTGATATATGACCTTTATCATTTTGAGGTAATTTCCTTGTCTTCCTAGTTTGTTCCGTGCTTTTATCATGAACAATTGTTGAATTTCATTGAGTACTTTTTGTGCATTTATTGAGATGATCATAGGATTTTTATCTTTAATTCTGTATGCTATATACTGATTATATTATTTTTCTGTTAATTTGGTTTTACTCAATATGGAAAATAAACGAGTAATACATGAGTAATATCACTGGTCCCTGATAGCTCAGTTGGTAAAGAATCCATCTGCAATGAAGGAGACCCCGGTTCAATTCCTGGGCCAGAAAGATCCTCTGGAGAAGGAATAGGCTACCCGCTCCAGTATTCTTGGGCTTCCCTTGTGGCTTAGCTGGTAAAGAATCTGCCTGCAATGTGGGAGACCTGGGTTCGATCCCTGGGTTGGGAAGATCCCCTGGAAAAGGGAAAGGCTACCCACTCCAGTATCCTGGCCTGGAGAATTCCATGGACTCTACAGTCCATGGGGTCACAAAGAGTCAGACATGACTGAGCAACTTTCACTTTCAATATTACTAGTGGAAATGTAAAATGAATACATTAGATGTGAAATAGGAAATTATATATAGGAAACAATATATTTAATTTAAAAAATTAAGAGAGCTGTAATATAGAAAATAATGTTTTTGAACAATCTGGTCTTGATTCAACTGGTTGCTATTATCACATAAGTCTGGGTTTGGTTGGTCTGAAAAACAAAACTCTATAAACGCTATGTTAATAAGGAGTTTATATGGAAGATGGAGCTCATATGATAGTAGATGATTACAAATTGCCAGAAATTCTTCAACTCCCTCTCTCTCTGCCCTCTCATGCTAAATCTGGGCTTGGTCTTTTTAGTTAATGAATAACTAAATTTTGTTGAAGTTGAGCTTTTTGTTGTAATATATTCCTCAAATTTATTTGCTTACTTAGGCATCAGGGTATCATTTGAATATTGATTGTTTGCAATACAACAAATGTGAATTCTTTAATCAATTTATTTGTTAGAATATGGAACTAACCTTACCACCAATAACTATGTGTTTTGCTATGGTGTCCCATCAGCTCTCTGTCCTCTAATACAGTAAAATGAAAATTTAAAAAGTAAACTAATTCATAGATGGTTCCATAAGGCTTGAATTAAATATAGTCTATTTGGCCTTAAGCCTTGAATTTTCTTTGATAAAACTTTAACATACTTTATAAATTTGTTTACTGATGCTTAAGTCACTAGTGCTTTTTGGATAGAACATTATTTCAGAAGATCTTTACAATTGTAACAGAGAATCATTGTACATGAAGGCTGTCCAGTAGCCCATTCACATATGTAAGAACCTTTCAGTTTTGAACAGTGCAGCAATACTATGTCAGTTATTTCCATTGAGATTGGAGAGGTTGCTTTATTTCATTAATTTCTACATTCATTTAACAGATAATACTGTGTTTGAGGCATTCTCTTAGGCTCTGTGGTGAGTATAAATAGGAATCAGATGCATAAAATTATTTCAAGAATAGTCTAATGGGGAATTCACACACACACACACCCCAAGTACTCTTCCATGAAAATACTTTCCATAGAAAATACCATATCATTTGGTTGAGAATGAGAGGTCTGAGAATCTTGAATGCTTTAATGGAGAAGGCAACATCTGAGCTGGATCTTAAATACTGGCAAGAATTTTTTTGAGTGGAGGAAAACAAGGAATTTCTAAGCAGTGAAAAGAATATCTGTGTTAGGCAGGTAAACCTGAATTATGTAGTGGTGGTGGTGGTGTAGTCACTGTCATGTCTGCCTCTTGTGATCCCATGGACTGTAATGCTACAGGCTCCTTTGTCTATGGGATTTGCCAGGCAAGAATACTGGAGTCAGTTGCCATTTCCTTCTCCTGGGATCTTCCTGACCTAGGGATCGAACCCATGTCTTCTGCATTGTAGGCAGTTTCCTGTATTGCAGGCAGATTCTTTTACTACTGAGCCTCCAGGGAAGACTTGAAACATGTAGAGAGAATACTAAATAATTTCATAAATCCATACATAAGTTTCTCATAAAGTCCTTGAAAGGACGTGAGGGAGGATATGCTTTTGATTGAAATCAGAAATTTCACTTGTCTTGAATTTAAATATTAAGGTGTTGTTTGGTGAGAGTAAGAGATTGAGCACTGGATGCTCGTTCTTAACACCAGTTTGTTGAATTGCCTTCAGAAATTTTGTAAACTGTCTAGGTCTATGTTTTGTAAACCATTAGTCTCTCTTTTCTGTAAAATGAGACAAACTGATATAAGATTTTCTAAACTTTTTCTTTCAGATCTAAAAGTATGGTTGTTACCTTTACTTAGTAAATAACTGGGAACTAATTAAAAATCCCAAAGTAATATGACCAAACCTATGATAAAGGAAGATGTTTAAAATGATTAAGAATTTAGGAGTAGGTTGACATAGGGATTAGGAATTTCACTTAGTAAGAACAACAACATTCTATGTAAAATGCATGAAGACCAACAAAGCATAAAAGAACGGGATGGGTCAATAAAATAAAAAATGTAAACATAAAAATGAAAGTAGACTTTAACAATATTTTAGTTGTCAAAAGGAGAAATAGATAAATATCTATTGCTAAAATGTTCATTCCTGTTTAAAACATTACACTTTAATGACTTAATATTCATTATTCCTCATGATTTAGACATTTAAAAAACTCATTGTTGTTTTGTGAAAAATATGTTGAAAGTAAACTGTTTCTTTCTAGTAGAAGAGATGATGTATTCAAGTTATTATTATTATCATCATCATCATCAAGAAAATAAGTATGGTGTATAATTGTGGCTTTCAAACACTGAGGTACTTTTTGAAAATCTCTTTCTTAAATGCCTCTTTGCACCTCCACAGCTATTTTTCTCCACAGACTTTGAGCAATATGCAGAATAGGATAACTTAAGGGGAAGTGTGTGCTACTAATAAAAACTGATGTGGAAATATCAGTATAAGTGCATATAGGCTTACTGGATATTTTTCATTAGAGGTCAATGTCTCTTCATTAGTACTTCGTATTAGTGTGATGTGACAAAAGAATTTGGCATAAATAAAAAATAAAAATATTTTAAAACCATGTATAAGAAGTCTATGTAATAGATATTATACATATGTCATCTAAATCCATACCTTATATTTGAACTCTGGCAATAAGTTTTCAAAGTGGATATTGATTTTTTTGGTCTGAAGCCATAAATAATTTTGACATGGTGATATTTCATCCTGATTCCTACTATTAAATTAAGACAGTAGTTCTCAAATCACAATCACTGGGAGGACTTATTAAAACAAAGAATTCTGGGTCACACTCCCAGAATTTCAGATTCAGTAGGTTACCTATGGGGCCTGAGATTCTGCAATGCTTGCAAGAGTTTAATTTATTGACCCTTGCCACGAGAGACATTTAAATGGAAAAACATCATAAGCTATTATAATTTGCCTTATTATATTGTAGGATGTATGTATCCCTGCTCCACTTTCTCATTGAGATGTAGAAGAGTTCTCTTATTGCATATTTTGTAGACATTTGACTTTTACAAAATCATATGTATAATTTGGAGACATTTCTAGGTTATCCAAAGACAAAGTTATGTCAGTTCAGTTCAGTCGCTCATTCATGTCTGACTCTTTGCAACCCCATGGACTGCAGCATGCCAGATCTCCCTGTCCATCACCAACTCCCAGAGTTTACTCAAACTCATGTCCAATGAGTTGGTGATGCCATCCAACCATCTCATCCTCAGTCGTCCCCTTCTCCTCCTGCCTTCAATCTTACCTGGCATCAGGGTCTTTTCAAATGAGTTATGTCACTTGTTACATAAAAATATGTAGCATATGTAAAATTTTAAAATTGTGACTTTGCTGATTTTTAGAGATATTAATAGGATAAATCTAATCTTCAACACATTGCATTTACTTGCTCTAAAGAGTAGTATAAGTACATATACTTTTAATTTGAAATCATGAAAATACAACTACGTGCCAGAATTATAACACAAGGATGAGAAAGCTTAGAGGTCAAGTAGGTGATGTGTATTTTCACAAATTTAATCTCTTTCTTTCTGCTAGGAAAAGTCATTTGTTTCTCAAAAGTTATGAAGGCTATCTTCCCCATTTTAATGTGCTTAAAGCAGTGGGTTAAAAATCATTCATACTTATTGCTCTACTGTTGTTGTATATCAGACCAGTGATTAGCTTACTTCACAGAGGAAAACAATTAAATTTTTATTGATAAATTTTGAATATATCAGTGTCAGTTCCATGGCATGAAGTTTTTATTTCTATTTTCTAAAAATAGAATTGCATTACATCTATGATTTTTTTATGATTTTTAAATAAATAACATAGCCATGTGTTTCAAAAAATAAAGTTACAAGTGGTTGATACAACTTCTTCCATTCCTATCAACCAGTTACCTAGTTCCTATCCCCCAAGGTAAACAAGGTTATGAATTTCTTCCCTACTCTTTTACCAATATAGAAATATTCTGATTATATAATTAAATTTAAATTAGTAGTTTTCCTAATTTTGCATGTGTGCTAGTCTACATTATATATACTGTTCTGCACTTTTTTTTCGCACTTAAAATGTATCTTGGAAATCATTCCATATCAGTCCATAAGGAATTATTTCAGTCTTTCTTATGACAATATTATATTTCATTATCTAAACATATCATTATTTAACTAGTCTCTTACCAATGGATATTTAGGTCACTTCTGATCTTTTAATAATGCAAGCAATGACAAAATAAATTACTTTTACTTACACCATTTTACATTTTTGCATGCATATCTATACAATGAATTTATAGAAGTAAATTTATTAGTTCAAAGAGTGTATGTATGCATTTTATACTTTTATACTCCAATCAATAATACATGAGAGTGTCTTTTTCTTTTTATGCTCATGAACATAGCATGTCACCAAGCTTTCAGATCTTTGGCAGTTTGATAGTTGAAAAATGCCTTTTCAATAGAAGTTCAGTTTCATTCCTTACTTTTATGAGATTTAAGAGTTTTAACTACTGTTCATATGTTAAAGATCTATTTTTATTTCCTTTCCTGGGAAATTTTTTTCTTTGGTAAGTTTTCTATTGCATAAACTTATGAGGTTTTGTTGTTGGAGGAGATATGTATATAATAGGGAAATGATCAATTTGTGAAATAATGTGTTATTAGGAAACAATTTACAGCACTGTATCAAAAATACTCAAGAATAAAGTTTAGTTTAAATGAAGTAGAAGTATTTTCTTTTTACTCTAATGATTGTACTGTCCACAGATCAACATATGGTTTCCACTTATGGGCCCAAGGTGACAGTTCTAGCTCTAGAACTACCCCCAAAGATAAAGGAGAATGCAGGGGACCAGTGGCACATACCCACAATTTTTTTTTAAAAGGGAAGAATCAAAAGTAATATGTGTCATTGTCAGTCAATCTCTATTGGCCAGAACTCTGGTTAAGGCTGTATCTTGATGCTCAATAATCTTGGAAATCAAGCATTGAGGTTAGCAGTTCTGTGCACAGTGAAAATAATACTACAGAATAGGGCTATGGGGAGAAATTATAAATTTACCATCAGTTCAGTTCAGTCGCTCAGTCGTGTCCAACTCTTTGCGACCCCATGAATTGCAGCACGCCAGGCCTCCCTGTACATCACCAACTCCCGGAGTTTACTCAAACTCATGTCCATCGAGTGGGTGATGCCATCCAGCCATCTCATCCTCTGTCGTCCCCTTCCCCTCCTGCCCCCAATCCTTCCCAGCATCAGGGTCTTTTCCAATGAGTCAACCCTTCGCATGAGGTGGCCAAAGTATTGGAGTTTCAGCTTCAGCATCAGTCCTTGCAATGAACACCCAGGACTGATCTCCTTTAGGATGGACTGGTTGGATCTCCTTGCAGTCCAAGGGACTCTCAAGAGTCTTCTCCAACACCACAGTTCAAAAGCATCAATTTTTCGGCACTCAGCTTTCTTCACAGTCCAACTCTCACATCCATACATGACCACTGGAAAAACCATAGCCTTGACCAGATGGACCTTTGTTGGCAAAGTAATGTCTCTGCTTTTTAATATGCTATCTAGGTTGGTCATAACTTTCCTTCCAAGGAGAAAGCATCTTTTAATTTCATGGCTGCAGTCACCATCCGCAGTGATTTTGGAGCCCAAAAAAATAAAATCTGACACTGTTTCTACTGTCTCCCCATCTATTTCCCATGAGGTGATGGGACCAGATGCCATGGTCTTAGTTTTCTGAATGTTGAGCTTTAAGCCAACATTTTCACTCTTCTCTTTCACCTTCATCAAGAGGCTTTTCAGTTCCTCTTCACTCTCTGCCATTAGAGTGGTGTCATCTCCATATCTGAGGTTATTGATATTTCTCCCAGCAATCTTGATTCCAGCTTGTGCTTCTTCCAGCCCAGTGTTTCTCATGATGTTCTCTGCATATAAGTTAAATAAGCAAGGTGAAATATACAGCCTTGACATACTCCTTTTCCTATTTGGAACCAGTCTGTTGTTCCATGTCCACTTCTAACTGTTGCTTCCTGACCTGCCTACAGGTTTCTCAAGAGGCAGGTCAGGTGGTCTGGTATTCCCATCTCTTTCAGAATTTTCCACAGTTTATTGTGATCCACACAGTCGAAGGCTTTGGCATAGTAAATAAAGCAGAAATAGATGTTTTTCTGGAACTCTCTTGCTTTATCGATAATCCAACGGATATTGGCAATTTGATCTCTGGTTCCTCTGCCTTTTCTAAAACCAGCTTGAACATCTGGAAGCTCTCAGTTCATGTATTGCTGAAGTCTGGCTTGGAGAATTTTGGGCATTACTTTACTAGCGTGTGAGATGAGTGCAATTGTGCGGTAGTTTGAGCATTCTTTGGCATTGCCTTTCTTAGGGATTGGAATGAAAACGGACCTTTTCCAGTCCTGTGGCCACTGCTGAAGTTTCCAAATTTGCTGGCATATTGAGTGCAACACTTTCACAGCATCATCTTTCAGGATTTGAAATAGCTCAACTGGAGTTCCATCACATCCACTAGCTTTTTTTGCAGTGATGCTTTCTAATGCCCACTTGATGCTTCCTAAGGCTTCACATTCCAGGATGTCTGGCTCTAGGTGAGTGATCACACCATCATGATTATCTGGCTCATGAAGATCTTTTTTGTACAGTTCTTCTGTGTATTCTTACCACCTCTTCTTAATATCTTCTATTTCTGTCCTTTATCGAACCCATCTTGGTATCTCTGATTTTCTTGAAGAGATCTCTAGTCTTTCCCAGTCTGTTGTTTTCTCTATTTCTTTGCATTGATCACTGAGGAAGGCTTTTCTTATCTCTCCTGGCTATTCTTTGGAACTCTGCATTCAAATGGGAATATCTTTCCCTTTCTCCTTTGCTTTTTGCTTCTCTTCTTTTCACAGCTGTTTGTAAGGCCTCCTCAGACAACCATTTTGCCTTTTTGCATTTCTTTTCCATGGGGATGGTCTTGATCCCTGTCTCCTGTACAATGTCACGAACCTCCGTCCATAGTTCACCAGGCTCTCTGTCTATCAGATCTAGTCCCTTAAATCTATTTCTCACTTCCACTGTATAATCATAAGGGATTTGATTTAGGTCATACCTGAATGGTATGGTCTAGTGGTTTTCCCTACTTTCTTCAGTTTAAGTCTGAATTTGGCAATAAGCAGTTCATGATCTGAGCCACAGTCAGCTCCTGGTCTTGCTTTTGCTGACTGTATAGAGCTTCTCCATCTTTGGCTGCAAAGAATACAGTCAATCTGATTTTGGTGTTGACCATCTGGTGTTGTCCATGTGTAGAGTCTTCTCTTGTGTTGTTGGAAGAGGGTGTTTGCTATGACCAGTGCATTCTCTTGGCAAAACTCTATTAGCCTTTGCCCTGCTTCATTCCGTACTCCAAGGCCAAATTTGCCTGTTACTCCAGGTGTTTCTTGACTTCCTACTTTTGCATTCCAGTCCCCTCTAATGAAAAGGACATCTTTTTTTGGGTGTGTGTTCTAAAAGGTCTTGTAGGTTTTCATAGAACCATTCAACTTCAGCTTCTTCAGCGTTACTGGTTGGGGCATAGGCTTGGATTACCTTGTCGTTTTTGAGATTGCATCCAAGTACTGCTTTTCGGACGCTTTTGTTGACCATGGTGGCTACTCCATTTCTTCTAAGGGATTCCTGCCCACAGTAGTAGATATAATGGTCATCTGAGTTAAATTCACCCATTCCAGTCCATTTTAGTTCACTGATTCCTAGAATGTCGACTTACACTCTTGTCATCTCCTGTTTGACCACTTCCTATTTGCCTTGATTCATGGACCTAACATTCCAGGTTCCTATGCAATATTGCTCTTTACAGCATTGGACCTTGCTTCTATCACCAGTCCCATCCATAACTGGGTATTGTTTTTGCTTTGGCTCCATCCCTTCATCTTTCTGGAGTTATTTCTCAACTGATCTCCAGTAGCATGTTGGATACCTACCGACCTGGGGAGTTCCTCTTTCAATATCCTATCATTTTGCCTTCTCATACTGTTCATGGGGTTCTCATGGTTTGCCATTCCCTTCTCCAGTGGACCACATTCTGTCAGACCTCTCCACCATGACCCGTCTTGAGTGGCCCCACACGGCATGGCTTAGTTTCATTGAATTAGACAAGGCTGTGGTCTGTGTGATCAGATTGGCTAGTTTTCTGTGATTATGGTTTTAGTGTGTTTGCCCTCTGATGCCCTCTCGCAACACCTACCATCTTACTTGGGTTTCTCTTTCCTCCGACGTGGGGTATCTGTTCATGGCTGCTCCAGCAAAGTGCAGCCATTGCTCCTTACCTTGGAGGAGGGATATCTCCTCACAGGCCGCCCCTTGTGACCTTGAACGTGGAGTAGCTCCTCTCGGCCCTCCTGTGCCTGGCAGCAGCTGCTCCTTGGAGGTGGGGTTTCTCCTCTCGGCCGCCACCCCTGCCCTCCGGCGTGTGGTAGCTCCTCTCGGCCTCCGCTCCTGTGCTGTCGCAGCCTGGCGCTCTTGGTCGCTACCCCTGACCTTGGGCAAGGGGTTGCTCCTCATGGCCACGCTTCAGCGCTTCTGCGTGGTCCGTCGCAGCCAGCGCACTTTTGCATGGTCTGTCGCAGCTGGCGTGCAAAAATGTAATTTTTATTGAAGTATAATTTTCATACAGTATTAGTTTCAGGTGTATAATATAGTGATTTAGTTCTTATACATCATGAAATGATCACCTCAGTAAGTCTAGTTATCAGCTGTCACCATACACAGTTATCACAATGTTACTGGATATATTCCTTATGCTGTATGTTATGTCACCATGACTTACTTGTTTTATAATGAAATTAATACCTCTTAAACTCATGCACCTATTTGCCAGATCCCCTATTCCACTCTCCTCTGGCAACCACCACCTCTGTTTTTATTTGGTTATACTTGTTCATTTGCTTTGTTTTATAGCTTCCATTCTGTCTGCCTCTGATGGAGAAGGATAAGAGGCTTATGGAAGCTTCCTGATGGGAGAGACTAAGAGGGAAACTGGATCTTGTTCTGATGGGCAGGGCCATGCTCAGTAAATCTTTAATCCAATTTTCTGTTGGTTGGTGGGACTGTGTTCCCTCCCTGTTTTTTGACCTGAGGCCAGACTATGGCTCATAAGTAATGAAGATAATGGTGACCTCTTTCAAAAGGTCCCATGCAGGCATTGATGCAGTCAATGCCCCCAACCCTGCAGCAGGTCTCTGCCACAGACTCCTGGACACTCCTGGGCAGGTCTGGGTCAGTCTCTTATGGAGTCACTGCTCCTTTATCCTGCATCCCAGTGCACACAAGGTTTTGTTTGTGCCCTCCAAGAGTCTGTTTCCCTGAAAGTGAAAGTGAAGTCACTCAGTTGTGTCTGACTCTTTCCGACCCCATGGACGGCAGCCTACCAGGCTCTGCTGTCCACGGGATTTTCCAGGCAGGAATACTAGAGTGGGCTGCCATTTTCTTCTCCAGGGGATCTTCCCAACCCAGGGATTGAACCCGGGTCTCCTGCATTGCAGACAGACGCTTTACCATCTGAACCACCAGGGAAGCCCCTTTCTAGTCCTATGTAAATTCTGGTGGCTCTATGGTGGGTTTAATGGCGACCTCCTCCAAGAGTGTTTATGCCATACCCAGGTCTGCTGCACCCAGAGCCCCTGCCCCTGCAGCGGTCCACTGCTGACCTGTACCTCCACAACAGACACTCAAACATAGTTCTGTCTTAGTCTCTGTGGGGTCTCTGGGTCCTGGTGCACACAGGTTTGTTTGAGCCCTCTGAACTTCTCTGGCGGGTATGAGGTTTGGTTTAAATGTGATTTCATCCCTCCTAACATCTTGCTGGGTCTTCTCCTTTGCCCTTAGACATGGGGTATCTCCTCAAAGCCACTCCAGCGCCATGCAGCTGCTGCTCCAGTGCTGTGCAGCTGCCATCTAGTCAAACCTATGGTTTTTCCAGTGGTCATGTATGGATATGAGAGTTGGACTACAAAAAAGCTGAGCACAGAAAAAATGTTGCTTTTGAACTGGGGTGTTGGAGAAGACTCTTGAGAATCCCTTAGACTGCAAGGAGATCAAACCAGTCCATTCTAAAGGAAATCAGTGCTGAATATTCATTGGAAGGACTGACGCTGAAGCTGAAATGCCAATACTTTGCGCAGTTGATGTGAAGAACTGACTCATTTCAAAAGACCTTGATGCTGGGAAAGATTGAAGGCAGGAGGAGAAGTGACAACAGAGGATGAGATGTTTGGATGGCATCACTGACTCAATGGAGATGAGTTTGAGTAAGCTCCAGGAGTTGGTGATGGACAGGGAAGCCTGGCGTGCTGCAGTCCACGGGGTCACAAACAGACATGACTGAGTACTGAACTGACTGATAGCTTCCATATATAAATGAAATCCTATGGTATTTGTCTTTCCCTGTCTGGCTTATTGCACTTAGTATAATACCCTCTAGGTCCATTCATGTTGTTGGAAATAGCAATATTTCTTTTTTTAAAAAATGGCTATGTAGCATTCTATTAGGAGAAGACGATGGCAACCCACTCCAGTACTCTTGCCTGGATAATCCCATGGATGGAGGAGCCTGTAGGCTGCAGTCCATGGGGTCGCTACGAGTTGGACACGACTGAGTGACTTCACTTTCACTTTTCACTTTGATGCATTGGAGAAGGAAATGGCAACCCACTCCAGTGTTCTTGCCTGGAGAATCCCAGGGATGAGGGAGCCTGGTAGGCTGCCATTTATGGGGTCACACAGAGTCAGACATGACTGAAATGACTTAGCAGCAGCAGCTGCAGCAACATTCTATTATATATATGTAGCACATCTTTTTTTATCCTTTCATCTATTGATGAACATTAAGTTGTTTCCTTCTCTTGGCTATTGTGAATAATACAGCAATGAGCATAGGTGTGCATGAACTTTTTTGAATTAGTATTTTCATTTTCTTTTGAAGAATACCCATAAATGGAATTGGTGGATCATGTGGTTGTTCTTGTTAATTTTTTAACGCACTTCCACATTGTTTTGATAATGGTTGTACCAGTTTCCATTCCTGAAAATTGAATTTTTCTACTTAGTCATTTTGCCACTGCTTATGGTGGATTTTATCCTACAAAATGGTTTAGTGTATTTGTACATCTGAGTATGTCAATGTTTTTATGTTTTATGGCTTTGGTATGTACCTTTATAATTCTAAGATAATCTTTGGAAAATCTCCTCTCATTTTTTCTAGTAAATCTTCTGACATGCTAGCAACAATCTCTGCTATTTCTGCCTATCCTTCTCTATCTTATTCTTCCTCTTTTGACATTGGAAATTTAAATTCTACGTTTTAGATTCATTGTCAGTCCGAATGCATGAAACCAGAAAACATATTCTTTACCATTGGCATTATATATCCATGCACATTCTAGTCTTACATATAATATTTTTCTAAGACCTATTCCATTAATACAGTTATTCTTTGTGGGCACATTTCAAGATGTGTTGAACTCCACTTGTTTGTTTACTGAATTTATGTCCTGAATTTGTTGTTCTTTGGAAATTAAGAAGTGGTGGAGTGTAAGGAAGCACAAATAATAGCTTAGGGAAAGATACATGAAAGACAGCTTGAAATTTTCATTAAATTGAATTGATAATTGAAATAAAAGTAATATACTTTGTAAAATATTATTTAATGACTTGAAAATTTTAATTATGATGATTTGATTAAAGTGTCACAAAGCATTGGTATCATCAGAATTGATTTGTGTGCATTATTGCAAATTTAGATTGATGAAGCTACAACCGGAGATGAAATAATTTTGTCCTTCAGTAAAAAGTCAAAGGATTTTAATCACATTGAGAAAATAATACATATATAACAAAACTTGACCCTGTGCCTTCTTTACTCCTCTCTTTCTCTCCCTATCTCCCTCTCCATCTTCCCCTCTCTCTTCCTCTTTCTTTTTTGCTTTTTCCTCCTTATTTCCATCTAGTCCCTTTTTTTCCCTCTATATTGTGTGCTGGTTTCCTACTTGAACACTGATTTTTATGATTTTGGAAATTAAGTTCATTAATTTTGTGCATATGTGACTTAGCAGGAAGATGAGACTGGCCCTCATCACGAATCTTATTACTTCTCAAAAGAAAAATTTTGACTAACTCCTCAATGATTATGTTTGCTACACATCTAATTATATGTTGACACATGTCTGAATTTTGCTGAATTATAACTTACTTTTCAGTGTCAGCTGACTTATGCAGTGGTTGTGTGTGCTTATTCTCTCAGTTGTGTCCAACTCTCTGTGACCCCATGGACTGTAGCCTGCCAGGCTCCTGTGTCCATGGGTTCTCCAGGCAAGAATACTGGAGTGGGTTGCCATGCCCTCCTCCAGGGGCTCTTCCCAACCCAGGGATTGAACCCAGGTCTCCTGCATTGCAGACAGATTCTTTATCATCTGAACCACCAGGGAAGTGTAAAGTCAACCAAATTCGTGTATATTCCAGTGTTTTCCTTTTTTACATAGGGGCCATGTATTGATACTTTAAAAATATAATACTTTAGTATTTAAATATTGACCTCATGCTTATCTTTTTCACTGTGGTAAAATATAATCATGATGGTGTGATCACTCACCTAGAGCCAGACATCCTGGAATGTGAAGTCAAGTGGGCCTTAGAAAGCATCACTGCAAACAAAGCTAGTGGAGGTGATGGAATTGCAGTTGAGCTATTTCAGATCCTGAAAGATGATGCTGTGAAAGTGCTTCACTCAATATGCCAGCAAATTTGGAAACCTCAGCAGTGGCCACAGGACTGGAAAAGGTCTGTTTTCATTCCAATCCCAAAGAAAGGCAGTGCCAAAGAATGCTCAAACTACTGCACAGTTGCACTCATCTCACACACTAGTTAAGTGATGTTTAAAATTCTCCAAGCCAGGCTTCAGCAATATGTGAACCATGAACTTCCACATGTTCAAGCTGGTCTTAAAAAAGGCAGAGGAACCAGAGATCAAATGCCAACATCTGCTGGATCATCGAAAAAGCAAGAGAGTTCCAGAAAAACATCTATTTCTGCTTTATTTACTATGCCAAAGCCTTTGACTGTGTGGATCACAATAAGCTGTGGAAAATTCTTCAGGAGATGAGAATACCAGACCACCTGACCTGCCTTTTGAGAAACCTATATGCAGGTCAGGAAGCAGCAGTTAGAACCAGACATGGAACAACAGACTGGTTCCAAATACGAAAGGGAGTACATCAAGGCTGTATATTGTCACCCTGCTTATTTAACGTATATGCAGAGTACATCATGAGAAATGCTGGGCTGGAGGAAGCACAAGCTGGAATCAAGATTTCCAGGAGAAATATCAATAACCTCGGATATGCAGATGACACCACCCTTATGGCAGAAAGTGAAGAGGAACTAAAGAGCCTCTTGATGAAAGAGGAGAGTGAAAAAGTTGGCTTAAAGTTCAGCATTCAGAAAAGAAAGATCATGGCATCTAGTCCCATCACTTCATGGCAAATAAATGAGGAAACCGTGGAAACAGTGGCTGACTTTATTTTTGGGGGTTCCAAAATCACTGCAGTTGGTGACTGCAGCCATGAAATTAAAAGACACTTACTCCTTGGAAGGAAAGTTTGACAAACCTAGACAACATATTAAAAAGCAGAGACATTACTTTGTCAACAAAGGTCCGTCTAGTCAAGGGTATGCCTTTTCCAGTAGTCATGTATGGATGTGAGAGTTGGACTATAAAGAAAGCTGAGCGCTGAAGAATTGATGCTTTTGAACTGTGGTGTTGGAGAAGACTCTTGAAAGTCTCTTGGACTGCAAGGAGATCCAACCAGTCCATCCTAAAGGAGATCAGTCCTGGGTGTTCATTGGAAAGACTGATGCTGAAGCTGAAACTCCAATACTTTGGCCACCTGATGCAAACAGCTGACTCATTTGAAAGACCCTGATTCTGGGAAACATTGAGGGCAGGAGGAGAAGGGGATGACAGAGGATGAGATGGTTGGATGGCATCACTGACTCAATGGAGATGAATTTGAGTAAATTCTGGGAGTTGGTGATGGACAGGGAGACCTGGCTTGCTGTGGTCCATGGGGTCATGAAGGGTTGGACATGACTGAGTGACTGAACTGATACATAATATATAATTTGCTATTTTAATCATTTTAAAGTGACTACTTAGTGACAGAAATACATAAAATAGACCATCATTGCCATCCAACTCCAGACTAAAACTTTCTCCATTAAACAATAATTTCCCTTTACTCTCTCCTCCTAGACCCTGGCAACCACTATTCTACTTTGTGTTTCTATGAATTCAAATACCCTAGGTGCTTCATATAAGTGGAATCATACAATGCTTGTGTTTTGCTATAGGCTTATTTCTCTTAGCATAGTGCTTTGAGGTTCATCCATGTTATACTGTGTCAGAACTTTCTTCCTGTTAAGGCTGAATAATGTTTCATTGTTTATATGTACCACATTTTGTTTATTCATCTATTGATGGGCACTTAGGTTCTTCCACCTTTTGACTTTTGTGAATAGTCTGCTAGGAATAAGAGCACTGAAATATCTATTCAAGTTTTTGCTTTCAATTTTTAGGTATATATTTAAAAGTGAAATTGCTAAGTAATATTCCATGGTGTATATGTACCACAGCTTCCTTATCCATTCATCTGCTGATGGGCATCTAGGTTGCTTCCATGTCCTGGCTATTACAGTGCTGCGATGAACATTGGAGTGCACGTGTCTCTTTCAGATCTGGTTTCCTCAGTGTGTATGCCCAGAAGTGGGATTGCTGGGTCATATGGCAGTTCTATTTCCAGTTTTTTAAGAAATCTCCACACTGTTTTCCATAGCGGCTGTACTAGTTTGCATTCCCACCAACAGTGTAAGAGGGTTCCCTTTTCTCCACACCCTCTCCAGCATTTATTGCTTGTAGACTTTTGGATAGCAGCCATCCTGACTGGCGTGTAATGGTACCTCATTGTGGTTTTGATTTGCATTTCTCTAATAATGAGTGATGTTGAACATCTTTTCATGTGTTTGTTAGCCATCTGTATGTCTTCTTTGGAGAAATGTCTGTTTAGTTCTTTGGCCCATTTTTTGACTTGGTCATTTATTTTTCTGGAATTGAGCTGCAGGAGTTGCTTGTATATTTTTGAGATTAATCCTTTGTCTGTTTCTTCATTTGCTATTATTTTCTCCCAATCTGAGGGCTGTCTTTTCACCTTACTTATAGTTTCCTTTGTAGTGCAAAAGCTTTTAAGTTTCATTAGGTCCCATTTGTTTAGTTTTGCTTTTATTTCCAATATTCTGGGAGGTGTGTCATAAAGGATCTTGCTGTGATTTATGTCAGAGAGTGTTTTGCCTATGTTCTCCTCTAGGAGTTTTATAGTTTCTGGTCTTACATTTAGATCTTTAATCCATTTTGAGTTTATTTTTGTGTATGGTGTTAGAAAGTGTTCTAGTTTCATTCATTACTCAGCCATTAAAAAGAATTCATTTGAACCAGTCCTAATGAGATGGATGAAGCTGGAGCCCCTTATACAGAGTGAAGTAAGCCAGAAAGATAAAGAACATTACAGCATACTAACACATATATATGGAATTTAGAAAGATGGTAATGATAACCCTATATGCAAAACAGAAAAAGAGACACAGAAATACAGAACAGACTTTTGAACTCTGTGGTAGAGGGTGAGGGTGGGATATTTCAAAAGAACAGCATGTATACTATCTATGGTGAAACAGATCACCAGCCCAGGTGGGATGCATGAGACAAGTGCTCCGGCCTGGTGCACTGGGAAGACCCTGAGGAATCGGGTGGAGAGGGAGGTAGGAGGGGGGATCGGGATGGGGAATACATGTAAATCCATGGCTGATTCATATCAATGTATGACAAAACCCACTGAAATGTTGTGAAGTAATTAGCCTCCAACTAATAAAAAAAAAAAATGAAATGGTGAAAGATGAACACGAAAAAAAAAAATAAAAAAAATAAAATACCTCTTTTAAAAGAAAAAAAAAAGTGAAATTGCTGAATCATATGCTTATTTCTAGGTTTAATTTTTTTGAGCATCTACTATACTGTTGTCCATAATTGCTATACCATTTTACATTCTTACCAGCAGGATACAAATGTTCCAATTTCTCCACATATACATAATATATGTGTGTGCTTGTCTGTGTCCATCCATCCTACTAACCATCTTTAAAGGATGTTAAGTGGCATTTAACTGGTTTTGCCTTTTAGGTTTTTTTTTTTTAATAATTAGTGGTTTTGAATATCTTTTCATGTACTTATTTACTATCTGTATGTTTTCTTTGGAGAAATAGCTTCAAGTCCTTTGTGCATTTTCAAATTATATTGTTTACTTGTTTTTAGTTGTTGCTGAATCATTGGGGTACTTTGGAAATTATTTGATAGGTGACTTGCATGTATTTTATCCCTTTGTGTGGGTTACTGTTTCATTATGTTGATAGTGTCCTTTGATGAATAAGCATCTTACTTTTGACTCAATCTATTTTTCTGTTGTTACTTGTATTTTTGATGTCATTGTCCAAAATATTTGCTAAATCCAACATCATGAAACTTTTCCCCTGTGTTTTCTAAATTTTATGGTTTTTAGCTCTTACATTTATGTCTGGTCAATTTTGAGTTAATCTTTTATATATGATGTATACTATGGGTTCAACTTCATTCTTTTGCATGTGAATATCACTTTCCCAACACAATTTGTTGAAAAGACCTGTGTTTATCTTCATGTCTGTTTCCAAGTTGTGTTTTGCAAAGTACTGTAGGTTGAAAAAAACTATCGCTTTATGGGAATGATTTCTTTTTCTTTTGCCTTGTTACTCAGAAACTTTTAAATCAACCTTAACTCAATTGTATATTAGTATATTTTAGATGTGAAGTAAACTATCCTTCAGTGACAAAACTAATTATTGCCACAAATGCTACTCTGATCTCTCAACTCTGTTTGCCACCATTGCCCCTAAAAATGGAGTTATTACAGGAGAAATGACAGAAAAAGATGATATATTAATTGATAGGTAGGCAGGCAGGCTACTAAAAATGGCACTTTTTTTTAGTATTTAAAATATACTAGTTTTTAAGAGGCAGAACATAAAAATGCCAAAGGATAAGTCGAGTTAACTCGGTAATGCTTGTATCATTAACTTACTTTGCCTTCACCATACATGGGTCCTAAATGGCATAGTTCTTCAGCTACATAATCTGAAGAATGGACCTGGATGAGTAATAAATAAAAACATTGGCATCACTTTTATTTTGCAAATGCTTCTTTTTTTAACAAAAATAAGCACTTTTCTTTTTGCATTATTTATGAGCTGTCACACAGAAAATCCTGGAGCTTTTTGGGACATACGTGTAATCAGGCCCTCTTTGCTTTGCTCTGATACCATTTTTGCTTCCATTAGAAACAAAATATTTGAGGGAGGATAGAGAGGTGAAATAGGCAGCAAACCAGAGTTCAGCCAGCAGGACAGTAAGACATGCAATGCTCAGAATGCCTAGGAAAATGTTATTGAAGTAGAGTGCAATCAATATTGGGCCTGAGGCACGTCGCAAAGAGGAAAGATTCTATAGGTGAGTAGAAACGGTCCTGTGGATGGTGGAGCAGTAGGAGGTGTCTGTTGTAAACTTTGTCTTAGCAGGGGCTTAGCAAGGGCTTTTTACCCTGAGAGACTGGTCCTGTGGTGGGCCAAGAGAATGGAAACTCTTTTAACCTAAGAAGAGTTAGGTATACATTTGAAAGAATACAAATATATTTACTTAAAATTATTTCCTGATGCTGAAAGAAGGGGTGTACAGAGTGGCAAAAGCCTACATATTGAACATGAAGGTCAATAAGAAAGTAACTCAATCTCTGTTCAAGTGTAAGTTATTCTTTATCTCTAAAATGAGAAGAAGCATATTTAGGGTACAAATAAGTAACCCAAGATAATAGATGGAAATTTCACTGTACAGTGCCTGGCCCATAGATCAGTGATATTTGACATTTGTTGTGGTGGTGGTTTCCAGACAAACAAGCCAGAGAATTTTGTGAGCATTGTTACAAAAAATGAATTGCATATGAATTGATTTTTTAAATGTACAGTCACAACCCAGATTTAAGTGGCTGAATCAATACAATGAAAACCACATTGTATTCAAGTACAGAAATCAAATCACCCTAAACTTGAAACAGACGACTGAAAATCACTTTACACAATACACAGTAATTAAAAATGGCACTCTTTTTTTAACATTTAAAATATACTAGTTTTTAAGAGGCAGAACATAAAAATGTCAAAGGATAAGTCCAGTTAACTCTGTAATGCTTGAATTTTGTGCTTTTTGGAAGGTCCCCTGGAGGAGGAAATTGCAACCCACTCCAGTATTCTTGTCCGGAGAATCCCATGGACAGAGGACTGTGGCAGGCTGTCCATTGGGTCGCACAGAGTGGGACATGACTGAGGTGACTTAGTCCTCAGCACTCAATCCTTATATGGGCCATGCCTGTCCTAATTTTTAAAGCTTAATGTAAGCATTTGAAATTTCACATTTTAGAGTACCTCTATTTTAAATTTTTCTTTTCTGTTTTGAATCTGTTAATTGTCAGCATAGTGGTTAACTATGCTTCATCACTTAGAAGTTTTAAAACCCAAGACTTTCACTTTGTAAGGCTTAAATCAGAATAGAGGATGAAGAAAGCAAACACCAGGATTTTAAAAACATTAAATGATAGAGAAGCCAGTGACAGTTTGGAAAAGCACTCTTACCCTTACCTTAGAGTTCTACTTTGGTAAATGTTAATATTTAACTAGTTAACAACATTAACACCACTCTTTCAATAGTTAACTTTTTGTGTATAGTAAATGTTGCAAAATGAACTTCATATTTGATAAAGAAGACTTGGTTTAAAAAAATGTACAAGGAAGTACATCTCTGTTTCAACACCAAAGTAACTCTGGGAAAGTGAATATAACCTCTTGGAGAGTAATTTCAAATGCTCAGCTGTCCGATGCCCATCATGATTTCTGTGTCCCTGCCAAAGATATAAGCAATTTTCTGACAAAGAGAGCAGTTCCTGAAAGGGTACCCCTAGAGGCCACAGAACTCAGCATGGTATTAATATTTTCATTTCTGTAGCATTTTTCAATAGATCCAAACTTTGTTACCTTCAAACTTGAAAGCCTGGACCCATCCATACTTTGAAAATGTTGGCCAGAAGTGCACTTGTGATTTTAGCATTTTCCTCAGGATTGCCCTTAGGCAAATTTCCAGTGGTGGCTTGAAAGACTCTCAGTGAACCATTAGAAGCTTTAAAAATGGAATTTCTGATGCCATATAGAGTTGAATATAACTGGATTCCTTGTAGGAAAAAACAGGATAGAACTTGACTCCATTCCAACACTGAAGACAAGAGAAGTCACAATTTCACTATGGAATTCGAGTGTCACTAAATGAGAATTATAGCTCAGTGACTTTATTTGGATTGATATTAAATACTCTTGTCACAACTGCCTTATAGCTTTTCTCGTAAGTGGCAGTCATTGTCAGGCCCTGCTATAAGCAGACAACTTCCGTTTGTGCCATACGTAGTGCACTTCTAAGCAGGTAGATTTTCAGGGGAACTGGTAGGCTTGGGCCTTGGGGTTGTTAGTGGGAAAGTCTCTTTGCTTACAGAGCATTTCTTCTTGTTGAAGTTATTTGAAAGACATTCCTGGATAGTTCCTTTACACAGTTTAATAGTTACATTATTTGTGTGTTTCTGGTTGCCTCTGACATGTCTCTCTTTTTCATCTGTGTCTCCCTTGATGTCAGATATAGATTCCACAATCTTGATTCCTTTTACCCTCGCATTGGGAGAAATAGTTTTGTCTGACAAGTTATAACCAAAATTGAACAGTTGGACACTGAAATGTGTTGCATCCCTTATGGAATTGAAGGTCAATGTATATCGTTCAAAAGCAATCATTATACTTGTGTCAGAAGCTTTCTCTTCAGTATAATGGCTGCTGTTCATTACTTTTGCATCAGATGGTAGACTAAAGGTCATGTTTTTATCATCACTTTTGTGTGATGGTTCCTCAAGTAGGCAGCTTGAGAAGTCATTCTTTGTGTAGGATGCTCAGGAACTGCTTTTCATCATGAACATTGAAGATGTATGGTGTCTCTGTCCTGAAAGCAGCAGCATAAGAAGTTGCCAGAGACAGGAAGGGTGGAACAGGAGGCCCAGGTAGGCTTTATCTACACCTCCACCATCTGCCAATATCTCTGGCGTATCCACCTACATTTGGAAATTAGCAAACAGGCTGCTGCTGCTGCTGCTAAGTCGCTTCAGTCGTGTCCGACTCTGTGCGACCCCATAGGCGGCAGCCCACCAGGCTCCCCTGTCCCTGGGATTCTCCAGGCAAGAACACTGGAGTGGGTTGCCATTTCCTTCTCCAATGCATGAAAGTGAAAAGTGAAAGTGAAGTCGCTCAGTGGTGTCCGACCCCTAGCGACCCCATGGACTGCAGCCTACAAGGCTCCTCCATCCGTGGGATTTTCCAGGCAAGAGTACGGGAGTGGGTTGCCATACAGGCTAAAAGACCACTAATCTAGAGGTTAGGATATGGCAAGGAGGGAAATACGCCAGCAAAATTGAGATGCACCCTGTTGCTTTGGCCCCAGTAACTTGGGCCCTGGGTACCTAGATGGAGACCATGGTAGCACAGACTGCTTTATCTGCCTTGTGAACACTGTCATATGAGCCCCCTCTTGTGGTGGTGTTTTCCTTTTTTATTTATTGATTTATTTTTTTCTTTACTATTTTTTAAGCTTTCAGCCGACTCAATGGACATGAGTTTGGGTAAACTCCAGGAGTTGGTGATGGACAGGGAGGCCTGGTGTGCTGTGGTTCATGGGGTTGCAAAGAGTCGGACATGACTGAGCGACTGAACTGAACTGAAGCTTTCAAACTTGGATAAGTGTTCTACTCCAGTGTGACTGAATGGATGAGGTTTTTCTTTAGGGTCATATCCTAGTAGTTGGCAATACCAGCTGCTGAAAAATTCAAATGCTCTATTTTGCCTTTGTAAATAGTCATTGACAGTGAAGTCATTGTTCCTGCAGCTGTTGTATTATGCTTCTCTTAATTCCCTTAGTTATTCCAGAAGCTAACTCTGATGTAGATTTTAGTTTGCATAATAGGGATATATCCACTGTGCAAATCATCAAATAAGTACCTGGTGATCAAACCCTGTGTGAGGGAAAAGTCCGCTTGTTTGTGGTGCTGGGCCTCAGCTGTCACCAGGGGGCGCTCTGAAGAGCCAGAATCAATGCACACGGCCTAAAAAGCCAGTGCTTGACACTTGCTTTCATCAGTCATTGGCTTTGGGCTGACCTAGGAAGGGTATAACCTTGAAAAATGTGTCTCTTTACAGTAGAAGCATTCCCTGAAGTGGATGACAGATGAAAGCTGGGGCAATATGTCCTTCATCGAAGAAGGATCTTGGTGGTTCCTTGCATTTATCACATAAGAAATACTCCTAAGATTTGACACAGTAAAATACAGGCTGACTTGAAGTAGCTCTGATTTGTTTCCAAGGATATTTTGCAAAATATTGTCTTTGGCTTGCAATTAAAAATTAGGTTTACCGTGGTTGCGAATTAGAGCTGTGTTTCATTATAAAGTACTGCTTTATTTTCTTTTAATATGTTCATTAATTTAATGATATAAGCTGATATTGACATCCACAGTTTTAAATCTATCACATATGTGTCCTCCCAAAATGTACAGTCCTGTTCTTTTTATTTATGGGGACCTAAAAATAATGGCAGGCGAAAATAACATGGCTATGATTTACTTAGAATTAATGTTCAGTTTAATTCTTCATGTTGATTCGCTCTTGAATTATATCCTGCCTTTGTGTGGCTTTTGTAGAATAGGTTTTGTAATACATATTTTCCTTTCTTAAATATGACTGCCTGAATATTGCTTTTGTTATTCATTTTGATGCTTATTAGCAAATACTAGTCTAAGCTAGGTGTTCTATAGACCTATTTATATAAAGCTTGTTGCCATGGTAACTAAGTGCTTCTCATTTAGAAAATAGACCAAATTTGGGGGGGGGGGGCAGAAGGGTAGCTGCCAAAGGAATCCTTGGCCATATTAAGAGCCTGTTTGCTAGAAGTGGAAAGGGAAAAATAGGGAAATATTTCTGCTGTAACACTGTAATTCCTAGTAGCTATTCCTGAGTCAGGTTATTAAAGAATCAGTCATGTGGCAAAAAAATGAAGTCTTAGGGTTTCATGATACTTTATGATATATATGGTCCTATCTGTTTACCAAATAAACTATGTTCAAAAAAGAATGAACATTATTATTTGCACCAAATACATATATCAGCCCCCAAATATGTAACATTTAAGAAAGATATAGAGAAAGATTTGATTTTGTTTAATGCTATTTTGAATGGCAATATTTTATTCATTTGTAATTAAGTTAAACTTCTAAGTTGGTTGCATTACAAATGTTGGAAAAAAATTTCACTAAATGTTGCATGTTAAAATGTATTTTGACGTTTGAAATGGAATACTTTAATTTAGTAATGCAGTCGTAAAGGATTTTTGAAGGCTGAGGTAATTGTTTGAAGTTTTCTCAAGCAGTGAAATCAACTGCGTGGTAAGAAATGGGTTGTTTCCTTTGGTGTACTTGATAGGAACCATCATAATAAATTCTTATGTGGCAGCAGTTGAAGCAAGCCAATGATGTTTTTCTATAGCAAATGATTTTTTTGTAGAATGTGTTAGGAGAGGTCATCACATCATTAGTCTGAGAAAAATAATCATCAAGGACCCATTTCAGCATTACCTAGCAGGTACTAGCTTTATTTCATCATGAATAGTTCTCTTTACTTCTTCATATGTGAAATGAGTTAGGATTTGAAGTTATTTGTAGTTTGAGTGTTGATACAAAAACATTTTAAAGAGTTCAGTATCTTGATATGTGATCCTTATAAGTAAAAGTGTCATATGCTACCATAAAATGACCTTTAATGTTTGATTTCATGAGTATTCAGAATCCAAAATTCACTCTGCATTTTATTTTGCTGTAGTTTATTTTTATTACGTTTTGTCAATTAAAGTATGAAGTTTATGCAGAAATAGCTAGTAGTTAACAATTTATCTTGGCCAAATATTTGTCAGGTTTCTATTTGTATTAGCTTTCATTGTAAAAAGCTTAATGAGATACTCATAATCAGATTATTTTCCTTTGACAAATCATTTACATACATTTTAAACACACATGCACATATATAAATGCACACACAAACACATATGTGTAAATTTATAATATTTCTTAGAGTCCTCTCTCTCTTGATTTTAAATAACAAACTTGAGACAACTTGTTATACCAAATTTAAAATTGCAAAAAATACATTAAATATTTTAAGGATGGAGAGGAACTAGGAAAACACATGATTCATGTAGTTATAATATTGTTAGACATAATATTTAATATACCCCCAATATTTTTACCATAATTTAGAGTATATCTTTTGGAGAAAGCAATGGCACCCCACTCCAGTACTGTTGCCTGGAAAATCCCATGGACAAAAGAGCCTGGTAGGCTGCAGTCCAAGGGGTCGCTAAGAGTCGGACACGACTGAGCGACTTCACTTTCCCTTTTCGCTTTCATGCATTGGAGAAGGCAATGGCAACCCACTCCAGTGTTCTTGCCTGGAGAATCCCAGGGACGGGGGAGCCTGGTGGGCTGCCGTCTATGGGGTCGCACAGAGTCGGACATGACTGAAGCGACTTAGCAGCAGCAGCAGAATATATATCTTGTGAACAAACTGTAATCAGTGAATATCTGTATGGAAACATATTATTATGCATCCCAGTTTTTGTCATTGCTCAATGTTTTCTGGGAAATGTTCACTTCCTACATAATAATGAAACACATTTCTCAGTGCTGTTATGTCAAGTGCATCAGGTATGTAAAAATTACAAACAAACAAATTTTAGTACCTCAAAACAACATTTTATTCCTCCTTCACATCAAGTCTGTGTGGCTCTTAGCAACAGTAGAAGCAGCTGCTCTCAAGGTGAAGGTTCAAGAAAAAAACTTCAGAATTGATGTATACTTCCATGAGTACCAGAGGAAGGGCAAGCTCAAGAATGATAAACACAAAACTTCATTGAGTTGGGACAGTTCTATGTGCTGTGGTTCTGGAAGGAGAAAAGTGGTGGTGATATGGGGAATCACTATTGCCTCCCATGTCAGGCACATCTGCTTTCAGTGAAACATACCATTTACAGTAACTTCCAGGAAAATGGAAATTTATGATTATTTTAATATATGTACTATTTATTGATGCCTCAACATGACCTTAATAGTCATTTCTTTGACTCAGATTAGTTTTTGCTGAAGTGGTAATGAAGAAGAACCAAATGCATATACACTCTTTGAAGTGGATATAAGAAATAGATACAAGAATCTGTTAACATATTTTTTTCCTTTTATTTATTTATTTTACATGGCATGGCCTACTTTTTTTCTTTGTGAGGAAATACGTATTAAATCACAAATGAGTCAAACTGGGAAATACAAAAAAGGAAACCGTGTTTCAACAGCACTGCCCATTTTCAACACCACAAAATGCATTTTACATTACACATAATAATATGGATAGAGGATACTAGGGAAGCATTGTCATTAATCCAGAGATGTTGCATAATCACTCTCTTTGCTATTGTGCGTTTAATTGACTTGTAGGCTAACTATTGATAAAAAAAGATAACACTAGTTTTAAAATGAGAGACACCTCAGTTGCTACTTAATTTCAATCTTAGATATATTACTAAAACTTTGTATCTCAAAGCCTTCATTTATAAAATCGCAATACTAAGTTATTTGCACAGCTACTATGAAAATGAAACAAATGACATATAAAGCTCCTATTATGAAGGATAAAACATAGTAGACCTTCAGTAAATGTGAATCATGACAACCGGTAATATATAATGATAAATAATGTTCTGACTTCTATACAGGTTTGTGGCAGATGACCATGAAATATATAACCTGCTTAGGGAGTTCCTTTTTATTAGGCAAATGTCTTCTACTTGTATAGCAATACAATGCTGTTCTAGACCGTTGGAAAATAAGTACAAAACTTGCAGATAACATTAGCTCCAAAGTTTTGTTTTCTCATTATGAGTCAAGCATCAAACCAGGGCTTTAGCGTGTATTGTCTCATTCTGTCCCCAGAAGAATCATTTGAGGCCTTTTGTGTGTGTGTCTGATTTACCGATTAGAAAATTGTGATACTACACTGTAGTACCAGTAGACAGTCAAATCGTCCATGTCTCTTTTATTGCTAAAATGCTTAATTACATTCTTTGTGTGGCAAGTACACTGGAGTCCATATTCAAGCAGAAATTAGATTCTGAAGTCAGAGTACAAGGGAAAACTAGGACAGCTAAAATTATGCTTAAAGAGCACCCCATATTATGGCATGACAAAAGGTTCAGAATCATAGAAACACATTAGATAAGACAGACTGAGGGCTAATATCCCCAAAGAAGCTACAGTTCTTTTTTTCCTGGTTCCTTTGGGGGAAATGGATGTAGGTAATGGAGTGGCAGGTGTGCTTAAGGGTACGATGCAAAGTGCTCTCCTTCTCACTCCTTTTCTCTCTCCATCTTTTTTCTCTCCCGTTCTCTCTGACATCTTCCCTCTCACCCTCTCCTGTTCTCTTCATGTTTCCTGCATGAATTAACTAAGATATGTGGTGATGGTACAGTATGTTAATAATGCATCAAAGAGAAATTACACCTATGCAAATCATCAAATATCAGAAATCTGATACTTTGATACTGTTTTTAACTGTATAGATTTCTGAGTCAACCTTAATAGCAAATTCTTTTGAATAACACAGTAAAATATTGTTACAATGTCATTTGATATATCACAAAAAAGTAATGGACCTTGGCATCTTTTTTTCTTATTTTTGTGCCCCCAACACTAATATTTTGTTTATCGATGTCATTATTTTAATCAATATAAACCTATGAGAATTACTAAAACTGAAAACTAGCCCATCTGATCACAAGGACCACAGCCTTGTCTAACTCAATGAAACTAAGCCATGCCATTTGGACGGGTCGTGGTGGAGAGGTCTGACAGAATGTGGTCCACTGGAGAAGGGAATGGCAAACCATTTCAGTGTTCTTGCCTTGAGAACGCCATGAACAATATGAAAAGGCAAAAAGATAGGACACTGAAAGATGAACTCCCCAGGTCAGTAGGTGCCCAATATGCTACTGGATATCAGTGGAGAAATAACTCCAGAAAGATGAAGGGATGGAGCCAAAGCAAAAACAATACCCAGTTGTGGATGTGACTGGTGATAGAAGCAAGGTCCGATGCTGTAAAGAGCAATATGGTATAGGAACCTGGAATGTTAGGTCCATGAATCAAGGCAAATTGGAAGGGGTCAAAAAGGAGATGGCAAGAGTGAATGTTGACATTCTGTGAACTAAAATGGACTGGGATGGGTGGATTTAACTCAGATGACCATTATATCTACTACTGTGGGCAGGAATCCCTTAGAAGAAATGGAGTAGCCATCATGGTCAACAAAAGACTCTGAAATGTAGTACTTGGATGCAGTCTCAAAAATGAAAGAATGATCTATTCGTTTCCGAGGCAAACCATTCAATATCACAGTAATTCAAGCCTATGCCCCAACCAGTAACACTAAAGAAGCTGAAGTTGAATGGTTCTATAAAGACCTACAAGACCTTTTAGAACGAACACCCAAAAAAGATGTCCTTTTCATTATAGGGGACTGGAATGCAAAAGTAGGTAGTCAGGAAATACCTGGAGTAACAGGCATATTTGGCCTTAGAGTGCAGAATGAAGCAGGCTAATAGAGTTTTGCCAAGAGAATGCACTGGTCATAGCAAACACCCTCTTCCAACAACACAAGAGAAGACTCTACACATGGACAGCACCAGATGGTCAACAACGAAATCAGATTGATTATATTCTTTGCAGACCCAAATGGAGAAGCTCTATATAGTCAGCAAAAACAAGGCCAGGAGCTGACTGTGGCTCAGATCATGAACTCCTTATTGCCAAATTCAGACTTAAATTGAAGAAAGTAGAGAAAACTGCTAGACCATTCAGGTATGACCTAAGTCAAATCCCTAACCATTATACAGTGGAAGTGAGAAATAGTTTTAAGGGACTAGATCTGATAGACAGAGTTCCTGATGAACTATGGACAGAGGTTCATGACATTGCACAGGAGACAGGGATCAAGACCATCCCCAAGAAAAAGAAATGCAAAAAAGCAAAATGGTTGTCTGAGGAGGCCTTACAAATAGCTGTGAAAAGAAGAGAAGCCAAAAGCAAAGCAGAAAAGGAAAGATATTCCCATCTGAATGCAGAGTTCCAAAGAAGAGCAAGGAGAGATTAAAAAAAAAAAAAAAGCCTTCCTCAGCGATCAATGCAAAGAAATAGAGGAAAACAACAGAATGGGAAAGACTAGAGATGTCTTCAAGAAAAATAGAGATACCAAGGGAACATTTCATGCAAAGATGGGCTCAATAAAGGACAGAAATGGTATGGACCTAACAGAAGCAGAAGATACTAAGAAGAGGTGGCAAGAATACACAGAAGAACTGTACAAAAAAGATCTTCATGATCCAGATAATCATGATGGTGTGATCACTCACTAGAGCCAGACATCCTGGAATGTGAAGTCAAGTGGGCCTTAGAAAGCATCACTACGAACAAAGCTGGTGCAAGTGATGCAATTCCAGTTGAGCTATTTCAAATCCTGAAAGATGATGCTGTGAAGGTGCTGCACTCAATATGTCAGCAAATTTGGAAACCTCAGCAGTGGCCACAGGAGTGGAAAAGGTCAGTTTTCATTCCAGTCCCTAAGAACGGCAATGCCAAAAAATGCTTGAACTACCGCACAACTGCATTCATCTCAACACTAGTAAAGTAATGCTCAAAATTCTCCAAGCCAGGCTTTAGCAATACATGAACCGTCAACTTCCAGATGTTCAAGTTGGTTTTAGAAAAGGCAGAGGAACCAGAGATCAAATTGCCAACATCCGCTGGATCATCAAAAAAGCAAGAGAGTTCCAGAAAAACATCTATTTCTGCTTTATTGACTATGCTAAAGCCTTTGACTGTGTGGATCACAATAAACTGTGGAAAATTCTTAAACAGGTGGGAATACCAGACCATCTGACCTGCCTCTTGAGAAATCTGTATGCAGGTCAGGAAGCAACAGTTAGAACTGGACATGGAACAACAGACTTGTTCCAAATAGGAAAAGGAGTACATCAAGGCTGTATATTGTCACCCTGCTATTTAATGTATATGCAGAGTGAAAAGAAAGAAAGAAAGTGAAGTTGCTCAGTCGTGTCCGACTCTTAGCGACCCCATGGACTATAGCCTACCAGGTCCTCCCTCCGTGGGATTCTCCAGGCAAGAGTACTGGAGTGGGTTGCCATTTCCTTCTCCAGATATCCAGAGTACATCATGAGAAAGGCTGGGCTGGAAGAAGCACAAGCTGGAATCAAGATTGCCGGGAGAAATATCAATAACCTCGGATATGCAGACGACACCACCCTTACGGCAGAAAGTGATGAGGAACTAAAGAGCCTCTTGATGAAAGTGAAGGAAGGAGGAGAGTGAAAAAGTTGGCTTAAAGCTCAACATTCAGAAAACTAAGACCATGGCATCTGGTCCCATCACTTCATGAGAAATAGATGGGGAAACAGTGGAAACAGTGTCAGACTTTATTTTTCAGGGCTCCAAAATCACTGCAGATGGTGATTGCAGCCATGAAATTAAAAGATGCTTACTCCTTGGAAGGAAAATTATGACCAACCTAGACAGCAAATTAAAAAGCAGAGACATTACTTTGCCAACAAAGGTCCGTCTAATCAAAGCTATGGTTTTTCCAGTAGTCATGGATGTGAGAGTTGGATGGTGAAGAAAACTGAGCACTGAAGAATTGATGCTTTTGAACTGTGGTGTTGGAGAAGACTCTTGAGGGTCCCTTGGACTGCAAGGAGATCCGATCAGTCCATCCTAAAGGATATCAGTCCTGGGTGTTCATTGGAAGGACTGATGATGAAGCTGAAACTCCAGTACTTTGGCCACCTCATGTGAAGAGTTGACTCATTGGAAAAGACCCTGATGCTGGGAAGGATTGGGGGCGGGAGGAGGAAGAGATGACAGAGGATGAGATGGCTGGTTGGCATCACTGACTCAATGGATATGGGTTTGTGCAGACTCCAGGAGTTGGTGATGGACAGGGAGGCCTGGCCTGCTGCAATTCTTGGGGTCGCAAAGGGTCGGACACTACTGAGCGACTGAACTGAACTGAAAACTGAAGTGGGTGGGTCTACTCCATGTATGAGAACTAGGGAAGAGATGCAATTGGGGTAAAAACTGCTGAAGTTTTTAACAAGAAGAAAATGTATTTAGAAGAAATAGTTTTAAATTGTAATAACCATGATCAAAGTAAAGATAGAGAGTTCTTGTACTTCGTCAGTGCATATGATAAAGAAGAATAAAATTATCATTGAAGCACATGTGAAAAGGGTACAAGGACACTTTTTTCCTTTTATTCAACAAACTGACTTTGTGTGCTTTACTTTTTAAAGCACACACAAAAGATAAAGGTTTACATAATCTTACTTTCAGTATTAGTTTCTTATGTCTAGTTTTCTTAGGACCAAAGTTTTTCTGTGAGTTTGGGTATTTTGTGTTTTTGATTTTAGCACTTATGACAAGGGAAGAAAAAGTATCTAAATCAGAAATTAGGCACTACAGAAAGTCTAGGGCATAGGAATGCTTTGGGCTGGCAGGTACTCAATTTCTGTTGTTACATTGCCTTTGAAAACACGTAACAGGTAAAACAAAATAAGACAGTAGCCTTATAAAAATCAAGAATATGTTATGCAAACATTGAAGCTTTATGTTGTATACTTGAAACTAATGTAATATATCTATTATATCTCAATTTATAAAAATCAGTTTTATAAGGGCTTTTGGGTTTTCAATTTCCCTCCTCTTCATAGTAGAAGAATAGTTAAGTAAAAGTTATTTGTAATACTAAAAAGAAAACAATAGTAAAATCTTTCTTTTTGACTTCTATTGTGAGTAACAGTGAGGTCATAAAACGATTATTATAAGATGTAGTCAACCATGAGAAATACTGTTTACATATTTAAGTCTCAGATCAGATCCTCAACTATTTTTACCTGTGGTCACATTCTAGGGAAGTGATTGCTTGTTAGTTCAGATATGTTCCTCTCTGCCTATGCATTTTACTAAAATCCATCAGTTTCTTGTCAGACATTTTTCATTTATTTTTATTGTTTTGTATTCCCAACTCCTTTATCTGTGGTTAAGTAAAGTGAAGCACTGACTTATTATCTCCTGAAATAAACTATAAATACCAATGTGAAGTTTGAGACATTTTGGAAAATAAACTGTATGACTCATAAATGCTTGGTTTATTTTTGTTTTACATGTGGAGTTTTCTGTCTTCAAATATGTTAAATATGTAAAAATGCAAAAATAAATGTATTTATATATCTGCACACTTGTTTTCTTTTTGAGCAAATTTAGAAAGCTTATTTCTGTTGTGGAAGTTCAGAACCTCTTAAAGCAGCATGCTGTTTAGCAATTCTATTTTATATTGTTGGAATTTTCTCCCTATTATGAGCTAATTTTTTGTTAAAACATAGTGTTATTAGTGTATAGTCTGGAAGTAACTTTAAGGTGAAAAAATATTCTCAGAGAATGCTTTAGCATAAAGGATTGGATTTTTGATGTCACTGCAGATAATGTTTAATTACTTTGATTTTCTTTTTAGGTTGAGTCACTCTTCAAGAAAAATCTTTTGATAGGCAGTGACATCTGCTAAAAAGTGGCAAAATGCTCCTTGATTTTGATGTACCAAATGAACAGAAATAACTGTAGTGTTTGTAAGTTGGACACTGAGTAACACATGTCACAATATCTACTTTTTCTTTACCCATACCACCATCACCTTTATTCCTGAAAAGAGAAAGGCAAATATTTATTCAGCAAATATTTGCATTTCTTTGTTCAACACTATTGGACACTGAAACCTCAAGCTTATTAAATGAAACCTAGAAAACATGAATTTTTATTTTTTGTTTGCTCTATTGAAGGTACTGTTTTTATTTATTTATTTATTTTTGGCTGTGTAAAGTCTTTGTTGCTGTGCGGACTTTTCTCTAGTTGCAGCAAGCAGGAGCTACTCTCTAGTTGTGGTATGCAGGCTTCCCATTGCAGTGGCTTCTCTTGTTATGGAGCATGGGCTCTAGGGCACTCAGATTTCAGTAGTTGTGACACATGTGCTCAATAGTTGTGGCACATGGGCTTAGCTGCTCTGCGGCATATGGGATCTTCCTAGATCAGGGATCTAACCTGTGTCTCTTGCATTGGCAGGCAAATTCTTTAACACTGAGCCACCAGGGAAGCCCATGAGTTTTATTTTTTACTCATATATATTTTGTAACTACTCATAAATGTAAATTTTAAATAGATATTTCATATATTTATACATATAGTATATATTTGTATCTATATGTGTATGCATTGATATACTCATATATATGTATATATTTATATTTGTATGTTTATACATATGTCTGAATCTTGATAAGTTGTAAATGACAGCACTACAAATAGAAACTGGTGAGTGCTATTTATAAGACAAGCTTCAGTTGTCATGGTGTATAAATCAAAATTTCTTCACAGATAATCTTGAGAAAATTCATGATAGAACTTATTCTGCAGTTAGGTGATGAGGTTTCCTTAAAGGAGGAATTCATAACAGTTTTCCCTAGCTTTATTGAGAAAAAATTGACACATAACATTATGTATGTTTAAGGTATATAATGCAATGATTTGATGTTTTTGTATTTTGTGATATGATTACCACAATAAGGTTAGCACATTCATCACCTCAAGTAGTTGCATTGTGTGTTGGGGGGCAGGAGGGGATGAGAACTCTGAGGATCTACTGTCAGCACCTTCTGAATATGTGATGTTGTTGACTATGCTCACTATACTATACATTACTTTCCCATAACTTATTCATCTGATAACTGGAAATTTGTGTACTTGAAGTGCCTTCATCCTTTTCCTCCACTCACCTACCTACTCACACCCCTAACAATCAACATTCTGCTCTGTTTCTATGAGTTCAATATTTATAGATTCCACATAAAAGTGAGATCATACAGTATTTTTTTTCCTCTATCTGCCTTAGTTAACTTAGTAATGTCCTAAGTTTTGTCTCAAGTGGTGGAATTTCCCTCTTTTTTAATGCTGACTAATATTTTTATATTGCCAAATTTTCTTTATCCATTCATCTGTTGAAGGATGCTTAGATTGTTTCTATACCTTGACTATTGTGAATAATGTTGCAATAAACAATGGGGGTGCAGATGCCTCTTCAAGATAGTGATTTCATGTCCTTTGGATATATACCCAGAAGTGGAGTTACTGGGTCATGTAGGAGTTCTGTTTTTAGTATTTTGGGGAACCTCTGTACTGCTTTCTATAGTAGCAGCCAACTTACATTCACTGGTTATATTTTACTGATGATTATTAATGTTGAGCACCTTTTCATGCCCCTGTTGGCCATTTCAATATCCCCTTTGGAATAATGTCTACTAAAGCCATTTCCCTCTTTTTAAATTGAATTATTACCATTATTTTTGCTATTGAGTTGTAAGGATTTTTATACACACACACACACACACACACACACACACACACACATACATGTATATTTGGATATTAACTATTTAACAGACGTGGTTTGTAAGTGCTTTCTTTTATTTTGTAGGTTACCTTTTCATTTGGTTGACTTTTTTGTTTCATTTTGTTTTTACTGTGCAGAAGCTTTTTAGTTTAATATAGTACTACTTACTAATTTTTTTTTTGCTTTTGTTGCTTGTGTTTTTAGTGTCATATTTAAAAAACAATTGTCAACACCATTGGGAAAGAGGTTTTTCCTCTGTTTTTCCCTTCTGTAGTTTTATGGTTTCTGGTCTTACTTTTAAGATTTGTTTTTATCCCATTTGCATTAATTTTTATAAGTGGTGTAAGTTAGAAGTTTAATTTCATTCTTTTGCATGTGAGTATATAGTTTTCACAGAGCTCTTTACTGAAAAGTTTCCTCACCAAGTTTCCTTGGCTCCCTTGTCAGTTATTAGCTAACTGTTTATGCATAGATTTGTTTCTCAGATCTTGATTTTGTTCTATTGGTCTATGTGTCGGTTTTATGGCAGTACCTTTGTACTATAGTTTAAAATTGGCAGTTGTGATGCCTCCAACTTCATTCATTCTCAGGATTGCTTTGACTATTTAGGATTCTTCACTGTTTCATAGCTCAACTGGAATTCCATCACCTCCACTAGCTTTGTTCGTAGTGATGTTTCCTAAGGTCCACATGACTTCACATTCCAGGATGTCTGGCTCTAGGTGAGTAATCACACCATCGTGGTTATCTGAGTCATGAAGATATTTTCTGGATAGTTCTTCTGTATTTTCTTGCCACCTCTTCTTAATATCTCCTGCTTCTGTTAGGTCCATACAATTTCTGTCCTTTACTCTGCCCATCTTTGCATGAAATGTTCCCTTGGTACCTCTAATTTTCTTGAAGGGATCTCTAGTCTTTCCCATTCTATTGTTTTACACTATTTGTTGCATTGATCACTGAGGAAGGCTTTCTAATCTCTCCTTGCTATTCTTTGGAACTCTGCATTCAGATGGGTATATCTTTTTTTATCTCCTCTGCCTTTCACTTCTCTTCTTTCCTCAGCTATTCATAAGGTCTTCTCAACAACCATTTTGCCTTTTTGCTTTTCTTTTTTCAGCAATGGCCACAGGACTGGAAAAAGTCAGTTTTCATTCAAATCCCAAAGAAAGGCAATGCCAAAGAATGTTCAAACTACTGTACAATTGCACTCATCTCACATGCTAGCAAAGTAATGCCTAAATTCTCCAAGCCAGGCTTTAACAGTACATGAACCATGAACTTCCAGATGTTCAAACTGTATTTAAAAAGACAGAGGAGGCAGAAATCTAATCACAAACATCCATTGGATCATCAAAAAAGGAAGAGAGTTTAAAAAAAACATCTCCTCCTTTATTGATTACGCCAAAGCCTTTGACTGTGTAGATCACAAAATCTGTGGAAAATTCTTAAGGAGATGGGAATAACAGACTGCCATACCTGCCTCCTGAGAAATCTGTATGCAGGTCAAGAAGCAACAGTTAGAACTGGACATGAACAACAGACTGGTTCCAAATTGGGAAAGGAGTATGTCAAGGCTGTTTAGTGTCACCCTGCTTATTTAACTTATATGCAGAGTACATCATGAGACATGCTGGGCTGAAGGATGCACAAGCTGGAATCAAGATTGCCAAGAGAAATATCAATAACCTCAGATATGCAGATGACACCACGCTGATGGCAGAAAGCAAAGAAGAATTAAAGAGCCTCTTGATGAAAGTGAAAGAAGAGAGTGAAAGAGTTGGCTTAAGATTCAACATTCAGAAAACTAAGATCACAGCATCCAGTCCCATCATTTTATGGCAAATTGATTGGGAAACAATTTAAATAGTGACAGATTTTATTTTTTCCTTTGTGGGGGGTGGTTCTAAAATCACTGTAGATGGTACCTGCAGCCATGAAATGAAAAGATTCTTGCTCCTTGGAAGAAAAGCTATGACCAACTTAGACAGCATATTAAAAATCAGAGACATTACTTTGCCAACAAAGGTTCATCTAGTCAAAGCTATGGTTTTTCCTGTAGTCATGTATGGATGTGAGAGTTGGACTATAAAGAAAGCTGAGCACCAGAGAATTGATGCTTTTGAACTGTGGTGTTGGGGAAGACTCTTGAGAGTCCCTTGGACTGCAAGGAGATCCAACCAGTCCATCCTAAAGGAAATCAGTCCTGAATATTCATTGGAAGGACTAATGTTGAAGCTGAAACTCCAATACTTTGGCCACCTGATGGGAAGAACTGACTAATTGGAAAAGATGCTGATGCTGGTCTACCCTAGTGGCTCAGTTGGTAAAGAATATGCTTGCAGTGCAGGAGACTCAGGTTCAATCCCTGAGTCTGGGAGATCTCCTGGAGAAGGGAATGGCAACCCACTCCAGTATTCTTGCCTGGATAATGCCGTGGACAAAGGAGCCAGGCTGGCTACAGTCTGTGGGATTGCAAAGAAACAGACATTACTGTACAACTAACTTTCACTTTTTTTTTCTGCTGCTGGGAAAGATTGAAGGCAGGAGGAGAAGGGAACAACAGAGGATGAGATGGTTGGATGGCATCACTGACTCTATGGACATGAGTTTGAGTAAACTCTGGGAGTTGGTGATGGACAGGGAAGCCTGGCATGCTGCATACAGTCCATGAGGTTGCAAAGAGTCAGACACGACTGAGCATCTGAGCTGAACCGATTGTTTCATATGAAATTTAAGATGTTTTTAATATTTCTGTGGAAAGTGCCACTGAAATTCTGATAGGGATTGGAATGTGTTACCTTTTATTAAATGCATACTAAGTGTGTGACTCAAAGTTTTATACATGTTTTCATTTTAATTTCATAACTGTAGTATAAGGAGCATAACTTAGGCTTGAGAAATTATGTACCATGTAACTTCTTCATGTGGCAAAGCTGTGAAGTGTCTACTGTGTTTTGGATGCAGTTCAAGTCACTAGAGACACACCCGTACACTATATTGAAATGGCAATATATTCTGTGAAGCTTTTGATCCAGTTGAGGGTTATTTAAAATGAAATGAATGTTATTTATCATATATGACATGGTGATAAGTACAGAGAAAATGAACCAGAAAAGAGGGATAGTGTGATCTGAAAAAAATGAGGATGTACATTCTGAATAATCAGGTAATAGGTGTTATTTAAGATACACAGTGCTAACTACCAAAAGATATAAAGCCTTGAAAAGATAGTGAACTATGCTCTCCTATGTCCCTGCTTCTCCCCTCCTCCTGTCTTTAGAGAATTATAGCTTCTAGAGGGTATTCTGACAACGACTGATTGAATGGCCTTGCCACTCAGAAGAATGTCCAAATAGATGCCTACATAGTCTTGAAAAATATGAAGAGGCTTAAGATGCATGGGGACCTTCGTTAGCTTCACTTTATCTATATACTAAATAAGACCTCATTACTTCATTAAGATGCCCTAGGATCAGAATGCCATCCCTTTACCCTTCTCTCTGAATTTATTTACTACTATGTACTAGACAACCTACACATTAGATAACTTCTTTCCTACCAAACATAACCTGTATTTTCCTACTCGCTAGCATGTCTATCTCCAGTAAGAAAGTTGGGCAACACAGATAAAGAGAAGAAACCAAGAAGGGGTATAAGTTCAGGTAAACTCTCAGATTCAGCCTGATGCCATAATAACATGGATGGGTACAATTTATACTTGAGAATCTCTTCTTGAATTAAAGAAACTAGGCTCCCATCCTTTCCCATCATTCACTTACTGGCTGGGGGCCTCCCAGTAAGACAGGGCCCATAAAACACTCTGGCACTTCTAGCTCTCATGCTCCAGTGCCCAGAACAATCCTAAGAAGATGTTGGAGGGAGCCTTCAGCAGCAGCATGTGTAGGAACCTGGACATGGATGCATAGAGCTGGTAAAGGCCATCTTTATGGGATATCAACAGCATCCCCTATCTGAGTGACTATTCCCCAGATCAGAATTAATTTCAAACTTTCTCACTGTTCCTTTAATGGGCTGTTTGCATTTCTCTGTTTGCGTTTGACAACATGGCTGTCTTTCACCTACTAAAAATACTTTGCAAGATCCTAAATTCCTTAAGCATATTTATCTTCAGTTAAATTACAAGAAATAATTGCATCTATATTATGTGCTAGGGTTTGTGCTAGGTGGACAGGTTGACCAAAAGCGTTAGGAATAGTTGTTGCTCTTGTGACTTTGGTGTATATAACCATGTACTGTTTTAAATGGATAAGATATGTGGCATGAAGAGTATGAATTCAGAGGCTTCAGTCTCAGACCTAATATCAAATCTTGATTCTAATACTTTCCAAATGTTTGACCATGGACCAAAAACTTAGTGACACATTGGCAAGTAAGCTGCTTGAATTTGCATTTCCTTAGCTCTAAAATAAATATTTTAATCCTTTTTAAACAGTGTCTTTATAATATCACTTCCACGTGTCCACGTGATGCTTAATTGTTATTTAATGTTATTTCTTTCCATTTAAATTCCTTTAAATGTTGAACACAAGGCCTTGCACAAAATATATTAATAATATCCTTATTAATTGCATGAGAAGCATGAATGGAGAGACACAGTAAGTTCAGAGCTCTTAGTATGTTCAGTGAATGATGATCAATAAAATTTGAATAGAGAATGAGATATAAATGTCAGTATGAGTATATCCCCATATACAGAGTATTGAAATAAGTTCAAGTTAATATAACATGTAAAGTTCCAGAACAGATTGTTTCTATTTAATTTGATATATTATGATAGAATTTTCAAAGTTCTTTCAGAAAAGCAATTGAAAATCATGATGAAATATGATAGCTTCTTTGAGAAATTGCAGACGGTTGGTCATTTAGGTCCTAGAGAGTCTCCAGCATTTTTTTTCTGCTGGAAAACAATATCATAAGTGGACATATTATTGGGGGGGTGGTCTCCATTTTGATGATAATTTGCTATTGGTCATAGGCTAAGCATAACATCTTTTTTTTTCATTTATTTTTATTAGTTGGAGGCTAATTACTTTACTATATTATAGTGGGTTTTGTCATACATTGACATGAATCAGCCATGGATTTACATGTATTCCCCATCCCGATCCCCCCTCCCACCTCCCTCTCTACCCGATCCCTCTGGGTCTTCCCAGTGCACCAGGCCCTAGCACTTGCCTCCTGCATCTAACCTGGGCTGGTGATCTGTTTCACCATAGATAATATACATCACAGCACTGTTTATAATTAGCATAACATCTTATGTCAGCTCTTTTCTGTCTACTCTGGACTCTCCTGTGCATTGAGAACCTGTCTTGCAACCATGTTTGCAAATGAATTAAATGAATAATATATGAGACTCATAAAAGTATAAATAGATGTTGGTGAACAGTAACAGTGAAAGGAATTAATAGACAATTAGACCAGAAAGGAAGGTCAGACTATGGAATTATACTAGCTACTATGTTTGACTTTTTAGTTCTCTCTTGTAAAAATTAAACTATATGTGTATAAAGACTTGTGCACAGGAAAGGAAACCACTGGCAAAATTGAAAACCGACCTACAGAGTGGGAGAAAATATTTGAAACTAATAAGACCATTGAGAGATTAATATCCAACATATATAAACAGTTTGTATAACTCAACATAAAAAGAAAAGCCAAAGAACCCTTTAAAAATAAACAATCACAGCACTGTTTATAATAGCCAGGACATGGAAGCAACCTAGATGCCCTTCAGCAGACAAATGGATAAGGAAGCTGTGGTACATATACACCATGGAATATTACTCAGCCATTAAAAAGAATTCATTTGAATCAGTTCTAATGAGATGGATGAAACTGGAGCCCATTATACAGAGTGAAGTAAGCCAGAAAGATAAAGACCAATACAGCATACTAACACATATATATGGAATTTAGAAAGATGGTAACAATAACCCTATATGCAAAACAGAAAAAGAGACACAGATGTACAGAACAGACTTTTGGACTCTGTGGGAGAAGGCGAGGGTGGGATGTTTAGAGAGAACAGCATCAAAAGATGTATGTTATCAAGAGTGAAACAGATCACCAGCCCAGGTTGGATGCATGAGACAAGTGCTCGGGCCTGGTGCACTGGGAAGGGATTGGGTGGAGAGGGAGGTGGGTGGGGGGATCAGGATGGGGAATACATGTAAATCCATGGCTGATTTATGTCAATGTATGGCAAAAACCACTACAATATTATAAAGGAATTAGCCTCCAACTAATAAAAATAAATGGAAAAAATTTTTAAAAATAAGTAAAATAAAAGGGAAATATATATATTAAATAAAAATAAAGAGAAGAATTCAGTTCACTTCAGTTCAGTCACTCAGTCATGCCCGACTCTTTGCGACCCCATGGAATGCAGCACACCAGGCCTCCCTCTCCATCACCAACTCACAGAGCTTGTTCAAACTCATGTCCATCGAGTCAGTAATGCCATCCAACAAACTCATCCTCTGTCGTCCTCTTCTCCTCTTGCCTTCAATCTTTCCCAGCATCAGGGTCTTTTCCAATGAGTCAGTTCTTCATGTCAGGTGGCCAAAGTATTGGAGCTTCAGTTTCAGCATCAGTCCTTCCAATGAATATTCAGCACTGATTTCCTTTAGGATGGACTGGTTGGATCTCCTTGCAGTCCAAGGGACTCTCAAGAGTCTTCTCCAACACCACAGTTCAAAAGCATCCATTCTTAGGTGCTTAGCTCTCTTTATAGTCCAACTCTCACATTCATACATGACTACTGGAAAAACCATAGCTTTGACTAGACAGACCTTTTTTGGCAAAGTAATGTCTCTGATTTTTAATATGCTGTCTAGGTCGGTCAAAACTTTTCTTCCAGAGAATAAGTGTTTTTTAATTTCATGGTTGCAGTCATAATCTGCAGTGATTTTGGAGCCCCCCAAAAAGAAAATCTGTCACTGTTCCCATTGTTTCCACATCTACTTGTCATGAAATGATGGGACTGGATACCATGAAATTATGGGACTGGATGCCATGATCTTAGTTTTTTGAATGTTGAATTTTAAGCCAAGTTTTTAACGCTCCTCTTTCACTTTCATCAAGAGGCTCTTTAGTCCTTCACTTTCTGCCATAAGGGTGGTGTCATCTGCATATCTGAGGTTATTGATATTGCATTTGGCAAACTTGATTCCAGTTTGTGCTTCATCCAGTCTAGCATTTCTCATGATGTACTCTTCATATGAGTTAAATAAGCAGGGTGACAATATACAGCCTTGATGTACTCCTTTCCCGATTTGGAACCAGTCTGTTGTTCCATGTCCAGTTCTAACTATTGCTTCTTGACCTGTATACAGAATTCTCAGGAGGCAGTTCAGGTGGTCTGCTATTCCTATCTCTTTAAGAATTTTCCACAGTTTTTTGTGATCCACACAGTCAAATGCTGTGGCACAGTCAATAAAGCAGGAATAAATGTATTACTGGAACTCTCTTGCTTATTTGATAATCCAGTGGATACTGGCAACTTGATCTCTGGTTCCTCTGCCTTTTATAAATCTACTTGAACATCTGGAAGTTCATGGTTCAAGTACTGTTGAAGCACAGCTTAGAGAATTTTGAGCATTACTTTCCTAGTGTGTGAGATGAGTGCAATTGTATGTTAGTTTGAACATCCTTTGGCATTGCCTTTCTTTGGGATTGGAATGGAAACTGACCTTTTCCAGTCGTGTGGCCACTGCTGAGTTTTCAAGTTTGCTGGCATATTGAGAGCAGCACTTTCACAGCATCATCTTTTAGGATTTGAAATAGCTCAACCGGAATTCCATCACCTCCACTAGCTTTGTTTGTAGTGATGCTTCCTAAGGCCCACTTAACTTCACATTCCTGGATGTCTGACTCTAGGTGAGTGATCATACCATCATGGTTATCTGGGTCATGAAGATCTTTTTTGGATAGTTCTTCTGTGTATTCTTGACACCTCTTCTTAATATCTTCTGCTTCTGTTAGGTCCGTACCATTTCTGTCCTTTATTGTGTCTCTCTTTGCATGAAATGTTCCCTTGGTATCTCTAATTTTCTTGAAGAGATCTCTAGTCTTTCCCATTCTATTGTTTTACTCTATTTTTTGCATTAATCACCGAGCAAGGCTTTCTTGTCTCTCCTTGCTCTTCTTTGGAACTCTGCATTCAGATGGATATATCTTTCCTTTTCTTCTTTGCCTTTAACTTGTCTTCTTTTCTCAGCTATTTGTAAAGCCTCCTCAACAACCATTTTGCCTTTTTGCATTTTTTTTTCTTGGGAATGGTCTTGATCACTGCCTCCTGTACAATCATGGACCTCCGTGCATAGTTCTTCAGGCACTCTGTCTATCAGGTCTGATCCCTTGAATCTATTGTCACTTCCACTGTATAATTGTATGGGATTTGATCTAGGTCATACGTGAATGGTCTAGCATTTTTCCCTACTTTCTTCAATTTAAGTCTGATTTTGGCAATAATGAGTTCATATCAGCCACAGTCAGCTCCGAGTCTTGTTTTTGCTGACTGTATAGGATGTCTCCATCTTTGGCTGCAAAGAATATAACCAGTCTGATTTCAATATTGACCATCTGGTGATGTCCATGTGTGGACTCTGCTCTTGTGTTGTTGGAAGAGGATGTTTGCTATGACCAGTGCATTCTTTTCAAAACTATGTTAGCCTTTGACCTGCTTTGATTTGTACTCCAAATCCAAATTTGCCTGTTACGCCAGGTAGCTCTTGACTTCCAACTTTTGCATTCCAGTCCCCTATAGTGAAGAGGACTTTTTTGGGTGTTAGTTCTAGAAGGTTTTGTAGGGCTTCATAAAAGTGTTCAACTTCAACTTCTTCAGCCTTACTGGTCAGGGCATAGACTTGGACTACTATGATACTGAATGGCTTGCCTTGGAAACCAAGAGAGGTCATTCTGTCATTTTTGAGATTGCATCCAAGTACTGCATTTTGGACTCTTTTTTTCACTATGGTGGCTACTCCATTTCTTTCAAGAGATTCTTGCCCACAGTAGTAGATATAATGGTCATCTGAGTTAAATTCACCCATGCCATGAGACAAGTGCTCAGGGCTGGTGCACTGGGAAGACCCAGAGGGATGGGGTGGGGAGGGAGGCAGGAGGGGGGAATCAGGATGGGGAACACATGTAAATCCATGGCTAATTCATGTCAATGTATGGCAAAAACCACTACAATACTGTAAAGTAATTAGCCTCCAACTAATAAAAATAAATGAAAAAAGTCACCTATGCCAGTCTGTTTTATTTCACTGATTCCTAAAATGTCAGTGTTCACTCTTGCCATCTCCCGTTTGACCACTTCCAGTTTGCCTCTATTCACAGACCTAACATTCCAGGCTCCTATGCCTATGCAGTATTGCTCTTTACAGCATTGGAGTTTACTTCCATCACCGGTCACATCCACAACTGGGTGTTGTTTTTGCTTTGGCTCCATCTCTTCATTCTTTCTAGAGTTATTTCTCCACTGATCTCTAGTAGCATATTGGGCACCTATCGACCTGGGGAGTTCATCTTTCACTGTCATTCCTTTTTGCCTTTTCATACTGTTCATGGGGTTCTCAAGGCGAGAATACTGAAGTGCTTAGCCATTTGCTTTCCAGTGGACCACGTTTTGTCAGAACTCTCCACCATGACCCTTCTGTCTTGAATGCCCCTACACAGCATGGCTCATGGTTTCATTGGGCTAGACAAGGCTGTGGTCCATGTGATCAGTTTGGTTAGTTTTCTGTGATTGTGGTTTTCATTCTGCCTTCTTTCTGATGGATAAGGATAAGAGGTTCATGGAAGCTTCCTGATGAGAGAGACTGACTGGGGGTGGTGGGAGGTGTGAAATTGGGTCTTGTTCTGATGGGTGGGACCATGCTTAGTAAATCTTTAATCCAATTTTCTGTTGATGGGTGGGGCTGTGTTCCCTCCCTGTTGCTTGACCTGAGGCCAAACTACCTGGAGGTAACTAAGATAATGGTGACCTCCTTCAAAATGTCCCATGCACTCACTGCTGTACTCAGTGCCTCTGACCCTGAAGCAGGCCACCACCGATCCACGCCTCCACTGCAGATTCCTGGACACACATGGGCATGTCTGGGTCAGTTTCTTGTGGGGTCACTGCTCCTTTTTCCTGGGTCCTGGTGCACACAAGGTTCTGTTTGTGCCCTCCAAGAGTCTGTTTCCCCAGTCCTATGTAAGTTCAGGTGGTTCTATGGTGGGGTTAATAGCAAACTCCTCCAAAAGGGCTTATGCCATACCCAGGTCTGCTGCACCCAGAGCCCCTGTGGCAGGCCACTGCTGACCCGTACTTCCACGGTTTATCATCAGTAAAATACAAATCAAAACTACAATGAAATAACCCTCACAGCTATCAGAATGGCTATCATCAAAAAAACCTATGGGTAACAAATGTTGTCATGGATGGGGAGAAAGGTAAACCTTGTACCCTGTTGGTGGGAATGTAAATTGGTGCAGCCACTGTGGAAAACAGTATTGAGGTCTCTCAGAAAACTAAGAACTACTGTATGACCCAGAAATTCTCCTCCTAGACATAAATAGCTGAAAAAAAACCAAAAACACTAATTCAAAAAAATGCATGCCCCCCAGTGTTCATAGCAGCATTATTTACAGTTACCAAGACATGGAAACAACCTAGGTGTCCATCAACAAATGAGTAGATAAAGACAATGTGGTGTATATGTGTGTGTGTGTATAAATGTGTCTGAAAGTGAAGGTCACTCAGTCGTGTTTGACTCTTGACTATTTGTGACCCCATGGACTATACAGTCCATGGAATTCTATAGGCTAGAAACTGGAGTGGGTAGCCTTTCCCTTCACCAGGGGATCTTCCAAACCCAGGGATCGAACCCAGGTCTCCCACATTGCAGGTGGATTCTTTACCATCTGAGCCACAAGGGAAGCCCAAGAATACTGGAGTGGGTACCCTATCCCTTCTCCAGTGGATCTTCCCAACCCATGAATCGAACTGGGTCTCCTGCATTGGAGGCATATTCTTTACCAACTGAGCTATCAGGGAAGCCCATATGTATGTGTGTGTGTGTGTGTGTGTGTGTGTGTGTGTGTATATATATATATATATATAAAATGTGTGTGTGTATACATACCCACATTCATGCACATACATAGTGGAATACTAGGGTCTTCCCTCGTGACTCAGATGGTAAAGAATCTGCCTGCAATGCAAAAGACCTGAGTTTGATTCCTGGGTCAGGACGATCCCCTGGAGGAGGAAATGGCAACCTACTCCAGTATCTTGCCTGGGAAATTCCATGGACAGAGGAGCCTGGTCAGATGCAGTCCATGGTATTGCAAAGAGTCAGACACGACTGAGCAACTAACACTCACATGCATGCGTACACACACACATGCATATACACACAATGGAATACTACTCATCCATAAAGAAGAATGAAATTTTGTCATTTGCAGCAATAAATAGATTGGAGGGCATTATGCTAAGTGAGAGAGAGAAAGACAAATATGTTATCGCTTATATTTTGACTCTAAAAAACACAACAAACTAATGAGTATAGCAGACTCACAGATCTGGTGAACAAACTAGTGGTTACCAGTAGAGCATGAGGGGAACTATAGGAGAGGATTGAGAGGTACAAACTATTGGGTAGGAGGTAGACTTAAGGATGTATTTCATATGGGGAATGTAGCCAATAATATTATAATTACTGTAAATTAAAAGTAATCTAAAAATTTTATAAAATTGAAAGAAATGAGTAAATAAGTTACATGTATGAGCAGAAACTTCTATGCCATTGAATTTGTTGACCTGTCTTCTGGATGTACCACGAATATGCCTTACCAAAGTGATCAAGAGAATCCTTCCTAGCATTTGAACACTGTCTTCTGCCAGACAGATGTAATGTAAAACTAGCCTTCCTGTTCCTGTGAGCTTCTTGTCCAGTGGGGCTTCCAATATTCTGAGTGTAAAGTTTTTTTCACTTTCACTTTTCATGTCACTGGTGCCCGCTATCCATTGGAGTTGTAAGTTAATCCTAATGGTGAGCTCCAGTGAGGATTATTGTATTTTTTTAGGTGGTAGAGATGTTAACTTTTTTTGAGCTTTATTGAAGTTTAATTGACAAGAATTATGTATATCAAAGGTACTCAACTTGATATTTTGATATATATGTGTACGTTGTGAAATGATTACTATGTACAAGCTAATTAACATATGCATCACCTCACATATTCACAGGGTTTCTGTGTGACGAGCATACTTAAGATCGACTGTTAGCAAATTTCAGGTATATAGTAACAGTATTCTTAACTATACTTGCCATGATATACGCTGAGCCTCCAGAACTTATAGCATTTTTATATTTTGTGTCTTATAACTATGGAGCAAAACCACCCTATGAGCTTTAGCCTCTTGGCATATGTCTTCAGCTCTAAACATGCTACGTGATCAGACATTCTTGCCTACAATATTCACTGCAGTTTTTATTTATTTATTTTTTTTTTGTTCACTGCAGTTTTTATTAAACTCACCATTTGGTTATCTTGGATGCCTCATGGTTTAAATACAGACCTCTATGCCAGTCCAATTTTATTCTCTTTAATGGACATCTAAAACACTTGGCCTCAATTCTCAACATGATTTGATGACTTTTGGAACTGTCTTTAGACAATGATATGTTTTTTCTTTTAGTTTAAAAAAATTTCCTAGTGAACTAGGCTTAAAAGTTGGAGAATTTCTTTCTCATATATATTTATAGTAATTTTTCATGAATATATATGTGTATAGAGAGATATACAGCCACACAAATGCATATGTATGTGCGTATGGTTTAAATGTTTTGTTTCAGGTTTAATCTTTTTAAATTCTGTTCCTTCAAAGTTCGGCTTCCAGCAAAGTGATTCTCTGAAATATATTTTAAATATAATCTCAAGTAGAAATGCAGACCATCAAATCAAGAGAGGCTTTCCCCAATGGATTTATTTTTAGTAGTTAGCTTTCTAGAATCTTCTTGCTTTCAAGTCTCTGTTGTGACTAATTATGCTTTCAGCCCAAAATAGCAACTCAAAATATTCAGGTTTTTAGGCACTTCTCAATTTCGCATTGTAGACTGTGGCATCCATTCATTATGTACAAGTCATGTTGATTTGGGGTTTTCAGGTTTTGTTAATGTAGATGCCCATCACTGGTAAAACAAGTATCTTAAAAAAAATTGCAGACGTGGCTTGTCTAAAAATCTGCACAGTAATTGTTTATCACTGATAATGAGATCATTAAATTCAGCTATATTTTTGTTGCTTGAAAGTGTTGGCAATTTAAATTAAAGCTTGTACTAAGTAGCCTGATATTGTATTAGAAATGAGTCAGAATGTGGCCTGAATTTAGAACAAGAAATTCCATCTTTAGGTACTAAGACCATGTGTATTTGAGTGTACACATCCCATGTTGGAATTTTTTTAAAACATTTCACATTGCTCGAAATGTTTTCACTGAATAAGTAAATCCCTGACTTAGTCTAAGGTAGAATTATTTTATTTTACACTTCACAAGTACTTATATTTTAGTTTACCTAGAGACACACAAGTGCTGAAATGACTCAGAATTTGTAACAAAACTAGGTGAGCCTTGGCTTCTAAGACAGTAATCTTCAAACTTGAATCCAGTCCAGTGTAGCTGTGGGGCGTATTATCTTTCAGAGTCTCTGAGTCACGGTGCAGGACTAGAGATGGTGCATTTATAACTAGTTTCCAGGTGCTGATGATGCTGCTGGCTCACGGACCACACTGAGAACCATTCTTCTTAAGATGTCTCGCTCATCATCTCATCCTATTCCAATCCTCCATCACTTCTCAGCTGGGCAACTGCAGTGACCTGATAAAACCTCCTGTTTTATTGCTTCTAGTTGTTTAATTAGTTTTTATTGGCATACAGTTGCCTTACAGTGTTATGTTAGTTTCCACTGTACAGCAAAGTATGTGTGTGTGTGTGTGTATATATATATCTCCTCTTTTTGGGGTTTCCTTCCCATTTAGGTCACCACAGAGCACTGAATAGAGTTCCCTGTGTTATACAGTAGGTTCTTATATTTTATACATAGTATCAATAGTATATGTACATCAGTCTCAATCTCCTGATTCATCCCAACCCCCACCCCCTTTCCCCATCTTGCTGCCCATACATTTGTTCTCTATGTCTGGGTCTCTCTTTTTGCATTGCAACTAAGATCATCTGTACTATTTTTCTAGATTCCACACATACAGCTTTGAGTTTAACCCTGTTAAACTGTTACCCATGTAGTAACCAGAGATTCCTTTAAAACAGACATCAGAATATGTATGTCTAATGGCTTCTTGTCAGTCTTAAAGCAAAATGCAAATTCTTAACTTTGACCTGTGAAGCTTACTTAGCTGGCCTTTGCCTTCCTCTTCTACCTCATCTCCCACCATCTCTTTATTCCCTTGGCTCACTCTCCTCCAAGTTTATTGGATTTCTTGATGTTTCTGACTGACTATATCAAGCATATGCCTACCTCAGGGATTTTGCATTGATTGTTTTTTTTTTCCCCTTGTCTAGGATGATCACCTTTCTCTGTCCACAGATTTGTGTATGAATTCCTTTCTCATTTTGTTCAGATCACGTCCCACATAGGCCTTCCTATTCCTTCTAACATCTCCTTGACTCTCACATTTTTATTTGTAATATGGCTCTCTGCCACCAAATACAAGCTTCTTGAGAGTGTTAAACTTTTGTTCACTGCTATAACCACAGTGCTAAAACACTCTCTGGCACTTATGATATATTCAATAAATAATATTGAATAAATAAATGAGTGACTAGATGGAAGAATGTCCTTTTAGCTACCTCTTCTTCCTCACAATCCAGACAGTTCTTTTGTTCATAAGTTGTCATAATTGCTTGTGCCACCACATTCTCCAGTATTCCTGTGTACACACATCTGCTCTCTGTTTCCCTTATGTATCTTATCTCCAACGAGATTCCTTTGAAAATTATGTTAAATCTTCCATGATTAAAAAAAAAAAAGTTTACACATACAACTGAGGATCCTTGGTTTTCATTTTAGGATCACTAATTCTTAAATTATGTATCCCTGTCTTGTTTGTGACTTGCACATTTTAAGTACTGATGTTCAGTTCATTAGACTGTTAGCTGTGAACTACTGGTATACATAGAACTTTGACAGATTAAGGTTTGATTTTGTGTGTGTGACCATAGTTCAGCTCTCAAACTAGAGAGATGACAGTAAGTGTTACCTTGTAACTGTTCAGTCAGGACGTGGCCTCTTTTGCATGATTTCCTTCTGATCACGGCTTTTATCAAAGAGTGTTTTCTAAACAGCCAGACTGGATTGTGGCATGTCCATCAGAAACTGCTTAGAATTCTGGTTTTTTTGCCACCAAAACCATGAGGCAAATTCAAGCACATTTGATAATAAGAATTATATAATCAAGATAAAAAATATGGAATTGATATTCAAAGTAATTCCCAGGAACTTTTACTCTCAACCCAGTTTTGAGACATATCTTTTCAGCCAAATGTTGTGTTCTGTGAATTCTTCTTTCTTCACTTTCCAGTCTTACACAGTGATATAACTCACTTTTCTCTATAAATTAGTTGAAATCTCTGACATCTTTCTCACCTCCATCCTCATATTTCCTAGTGGTTTTTTCTCATATATTTCACAAGCAGTTCATGAAACTCTAACTAAAACTGGATTTATCATCTTTCACTGAAAAAAACACTTATACCCATCCCTCTCTTTCTGGTAAGGGTACAATTATTCTTTCACTATTAGAGAAATAGAGAGGCATGTAGGGGCAGATGTAAGGACACATTAAATAATATTTGGGCAGCATATGTAATTATGACATTATATAATGTATATATTCTAACATCATCATATAATTTTCATAACATTTTGGTATAACTCACATGATGATGATAATTCAGTTCAACCATCTTCATCTAACATTTTTAATTCACGTTTACCATGCCCACAACTTCATGTTACTGGGAATATTAATGTCATAATCTCTTTTTATATTTCCAATATCTATATTTCTAGACATTTTTGGTTGTGAATGCTTCTATAACCATTATAACTACTTAAAAATTGTGGCATATCAATATGCCTTTTATTTTTTGTTCCCTGGAAGTTTGTCAGTATCTACCTCTCTACAACAGCATAAAACGCACTGTGTGTGTGTGAGGGAAGAGAAATGGGAGGTATCTCTCTCCTTCCTCCTTTCTTTCTCATGGGGCTTCATCTACTTCAGAATTTCTGGGAGATATGAGAGAGTTAATCATTACTGTAATCAGAATAAGTAATGCTTTGTACCCAATGATGGATCAGGATTAAAGATGGTGGTACATGGGCTCCGTCATATCCTAATTTCTCTACATCTCTGCTTGCAGCCTCCAATTCAATTGCCAAAGTCCATAGAATCCACCTTAATATTTCCCTATCTTCTTTCCTTACATAACCGATGTCATCAACCTGTATTATGTCTTCAGTATCTTTCAAACCCTCTTACATAGTCAAGTAGATACTTTTCCGAGTAATCTTCCATTCGTGTTGACTGTATTCACTGGCATTAAAGTTGTTTTTCCAAAGAGTAGATCTGTTAGTATCAACCTTCTGCTCAGCAAACTTCAATAGCTCCCAATTGCCTGTAGTATTAAAGAAAATTGTCTTGCTTTGGGATTTAGTATCTTGACATAAAAATGAGCTTCCGTCTTTATGCCTCTAGATTCTTTCTGAAACTTTCCCTCTGTTCTATTTGAAATTAATTCTATCTACACCTCTGAAGTGTACTATAGTAGCTTAATATTTCAGTTGTTTGTATGTATATTTGTGTTCTTCTCTCAGAGTATGTTTTCAGAGTTTTCTCTTACTAGCTTTTTAAAATGCTCATTTCTTATTCAAGTCCATGATAAATGCAACCTCTTACATGAAATCTATCTTTCTCTCACCTTGCCCAGACTGATATTATGGATTTTTTCTTTCCTTTAAACCACCATGACTCTTTGATGGTCTGTATTAGCTATTACCTTTTACTTTGCATATAGTAGATAGGTATAAATATATGTGCTTTTTTCACATTCTTGTCCTATACTAACCTGAACCCTTAAGTGAAGCAGTAATATCTGTTAATCTTTTATTTTCTGAAATTTGATGTTGTTTAAGCTTCAGAATTAGGTCAAGGTTCAAATGGTCTAAAATACCATTTGGTGGACATAGAATATATCACCATGCCAGGTTCTATAATACTGTGATTGAAAATTAGTGTTGCAGATACAAAGTCCTGAATTCTTTCCATTGTTAAAAAAAGAAAGCTATGTAGCCACTTAATCATGTATTCTCTAGACATGTTGGTCTTTGATTATTTAAGTCAGAAAGTTGGTCACGTGATGCCAGTGTCCATTTGGAAATATTGGATTAGCATAAACTGACTGAAGTACTAACTATTCAAAATCAGAATGATGCAGAGCAGATGGAAGGGCCAAAAGCACTGAGCATGTGACACCTGTGAATTATATCCAGATCAGTTATCAATCAGATTCTGGGCTCCATTCAAGGTGTTGACTTTGATCTTTCTCCAATGGTAAATGTTTCATCCAAAACAACTGTGATCTTGGCACAACTTTTTCAGGAGTTGCCCAGAACGAAAATAACAGTATTCCCCTGACTAAAAGTAAAGTCATTATAGCCCTGTTTCTCTGTGCATGGCCACAGAAACCCTCAAATTAGAGACCTAACCTAATATAAATATGGAAAAAGTAATTATAGCTTTTACTTGTGAAGTTATGGATATAATGTCAAGTTGGATGTTCTTTTTCTGAAATAGACTAATAGTGATCATTGACTCAAAATGCGCAATTCTTTGGACAGGAGCCATCTTGAGATCTCTCATAAATGATGCTACTATAGAATCTAAAAAATAGGGGCTTATCTCTGTGAAGAATCCTTGTGTGGGGCATATTTATTCTTGATTGCTCTTGTTGTGTTGGCAAGAGAACTTTTTATACCTATCACAGGGCACTATGATAAGAAGTATTCCTCTTTGAGTACTAGCCAAAAGACTTGTGCTTAAAATAATGTTATACCATTTAGCTATGTTGTTACATGACTTTGTGATGATGCTACATCTATTTGTGATGTCATTTGAGTGCACATGAGTATATCAGGGGCTTCTCAGCTGGCTCAGTGGTAAAGAATCCATCTGCCAATGCAGGAGATGCAGCTTCGATCCCAGGGTCAGGAAGATCCCCTGGAGGAGGAAATAGAAGCCCACTCCAGTATTCTTGCCTGGAGAAGTCCATGGATGCAGGAGCAGGCTATAGTCCTTGGTGGGCTGTAGTCCATGGGGTCGCAAAGAGTCAGACATGACTGAGTGTCTAAGCATGCACACATGCAACTATATCTTAGGGCAGAGATGACTCATGGGCTCTTATTTTCCTGCTTTTTCTCGTGATCCCAGTGCCTAAATTTTGAATGCTCATGTTTGAAAGAAAACAGCGCAGTTGTGGAGATACTCTGAATACAACATGTGCTACCCCAGTGATTGCTGAGGCCAGTTTGGCTGACATGGCAGGACTGGCAGGCCTATTTCCCTCCCTTTTATTTCCATGTGGGATTCCTTCTTGAACCAGCATGAATGTAGCTTCCAACTCTGATTCAGTTGTTTGGAACTTATGGCAGTTCCTGGGTCATCTCACAAAAGGCTCTGTAGCCATGATGTAGTTGTTCTCTATTGCAGATAGTACTAATTTGTTATCTGCTCCTCAGATGATCTGGGTGGTATGGGGACTAGGGATGGAGGAGGCAATGGAGGGATACTTTAGGAGTTACCAAACCCATTGGTGGGGTGGGCTTAACTTCAAAATATGCTCAGAATAGCAGTCAGATTTTCACTAAATTTTAAAATTTAAGTATATTTGCTTTACAATGTTATGTTAGTTTCTTCTGTACAGCAAAGTGAATCAGTTGTGTGTGTGTGTGTGTGTGTGTGTGTGTGTGTGTGTGTATGTGTACGTACTGGGTTTTGGAAGGAGCACTGAATTGAGAGCCAGGATATCTTTCTTCTGACCTCGAATTTGCTTATTTAGTGTCATTGTCATGAAAGTGAAAGTGAAGTTGCTCAGTTGTGTCCCACTCTTTGTGACCCCATCGACTGTGGTCTACCAGGCTCCTCCATCCATGGGATTTTCCAGGCAAGAATACTGGAGTGGGTTGCCATTTCATCGCCAGGAGATCTTCCCGACCCAGGGATTGAACCCAGGTCTCCCACATTGAAGGCAGGCACTTTACCGTCTGAGCCACCATGAATAGGTCTTTAAACTTCTCTATTTCTTGTTTTTATATGTGAAGTAAAGGATTTTAAGCAATAAATACAATGAACAAAGAAAAATAAATACCAAGTTTTTCAAACATAGACACGGAGAACAGAGTAGTGGTTACCAGAGGGGAAAAGGAGGGACAGAGAAATGGGTGAAGGAGATCACATGTATGGTGACACATGGAAACAATGTTTGCTGGTACATATGCAATAGTATGGGACAGAAGGAAATGGTAACCCACTCCAGTACTCTTGCCTGGAGAATCCCATGGACGGAGGAGCCTGATAGGCTACAGTCCATGTGGTGGCAAAGAGTCGGGCATGACTGAGTGACTTCACTTTCACTTTTACTTCCCTATAGCTCAGATGGTAAAGAATCTGCCTGCAATGCTGGAGACCTGGGTTCAATCCCTGGGTCAGGGAGATCCCCTGGAAAAGGAAATGGCAATCCACTCCAGTATTCTTGCCTGGAGAATTCCATGGACAGAGGAGCCTGGTGGGCTACGGTCCATGGGGGTCACAAAGAGTTGGACACGACTAAGTGACTAACACAACAACAACACAGTGCAATAGTATGTACAGAACTAGGAATATAATGTTGTACACATGAAACTTATATAACATCAAGTTTTTGCTATTGCATGCCAGGTACTATGTCAGATTTATGAATCACAACCTTATGAAGTATGAATTATTAAATATTTTGAAGAATTAAAATTTCTAAACATCAATGTGAGGGAAGTATTGCTCTTATTTTAATAGGCTTTGGGGGGAAAGCATGCCAATAATTTTTTATTGAAGTGTAGTTGATTTACAATATTAGTTTCAGGTGTACAACAGATTCCAGATTTTTGTAGATTCCATTTTAAGTCATTACACAACAGTGGCTATGTTTCCCTGTGCTCTTTAATGTATCCTTGTTTCTTCCTTATACATAGTAGTTTGTATCTATTAATCCCCTACCCCGTCTTGCCCCTTGCTCATTCCCTCTCCCCACTGGTAACATCTAGGTTTGTTCTCTATATATCTATGAGTCTGTTTCTGTTTTGTTAAATCGGTCCATTTGTTTTATGTTTTATTTTTTTCCCCAATTATTTTTATTAGTTGGAGGCTAATTACTTTACAATATTGTAGTGGTTCAGGATGGGGAACACATGTAAATCCATGGCTGATTCATGTCAATGTATGTTTTATGTTTTAGATTTAACAAAGTGATAACAGTATTTGTCTTTCTCAGCATGATGACCTCTGGGTCCATCTGTATAGTTGGAAATGGCTGAATATCATTTTTTTTTTTTTGGCTGAGTAATGTTTCATTGTATGACTGCATGTATATACATGTACACACCATGTCTTCTTTATCCATTTATATGTTGATGGACACTTAGGTTGTTTAAGGTGTTAATAGCAAGAAATTTTCAAGTTGATAAATATTGAGTTACTCCTGTGAAATTTAGAAAATAGGAGAATAGTCGTGTTACTTCTAAGACGAATGAATGAGTGAGCACAAGAAAAGATAGAGCAGATAATGGTTAACCACCAAAGTTACTTGCAGATATAAGCACTGTGAATGTAATAGTTAACATAATGGAACTTTCAACTTTCATCGACCTCCTATTTAAAATAATGAAAACCTTAATTTATGAATAGTTTGTGATATAGTATGTCAGCTTGTTAACAAGATTCTTGGCATCTGTGTCTGTGCTTTAGTGACCATGCCATTTCAGTTCCCTAACATATGAGGTTATTTTCTAAATTGGAAAACCAGCTCATTCTACGACCAAGATATAAGTCTTGTAATAGGTTTTTCATGCAGCCCCAGCTTAGCTGTAAAGATAGTATTCAGTGGCTTCATACATTAATTTAGGACACTAGAAACTGTCTTCAGCTTAAGTATATATTCAAAGATGCATAGCAAAACTAATTGTGACAATTATTGTCAATTAAATGCTTCCTGACTAGCACAGTGTACATGTACACTGCCACCCCACTCACAAACACAGATGTTCCTCTGTGACCCACCAACATTTAAGTCATATATACTGAGCTGATTTGGCCTTCCATCTGAAAGGTGGAATTTCTGGTGCTGTGGGTTCCCTGAGTCCTCAGCTCTCTGTGACATCTGTGAACTCTGTGTAAGTTCTGGCAGCTGCATGGCGTTTGAGAACAGATCGCATGTGGAAGCGATCACTGTTTTAATACTGGAGCTATTTTAAAAGATATATGCAATTTAAGAAATGTTTAATTAAGAAAACATGGGTACTTTCTTGGTAACAGTGCAATGCTTATTATGATTAGTATATTCTCTTTAGCTACATATTTATTATAAAAGACTGTGATAAAATATCTCATTTTCTAAAGTCTTCCTACAAACATGTTTATCTCTTAACCGCTGTGAAAAAGCTATTCTCCAGAGATACAGTCTTCCTTAATATTATGCATGTTTCACAATATCACATTTCATGTACATAATAAGGCACTAAGGCTTGCCTTAAAATTGATATTAAGAGATGAGTGTCACCTATATGCACATCTCTTAAATTTGTAATAAATATGTTTATCACTTTTGTCTTATATATATGAGACAAGAGTTAATTATATAGAGCACTTGTAAACCTTGGGTAAACTTGCAGACCTAATAAAACTTACAAACCTTGAGTAAAATAATCATTTTTATTGGTAACTTTCCTTAATTTTAATAGTAGACCGTTCCATATTTAAGGAATACATATAAAATAGTAAATAATATTCAATGATGTATTTTAGAGCATCAGATAAAAGACATTATAAAACAGTCATGATCAAAAGAATCTAAGATGTTCTTCGGAAAGTTTAGCAGCTTTAGAGTCAAATTTATGGTTACTAAGAAGTTCTGAAAGGCTATAATCTGACCATGATTTCTCTTCCGTATAAGCAATTGAGGCAAGAATAACAGTTGGCCATAGAGAGAACTCTGTGACATATCACTGGAAACCTTCCTCTGTGTTTGTTTGTGATTTTACTCATGTGTTTATTCATTTTTCCATTTATTTCATTAATATTTATGGAATCATGTGACAAATACCAAAAAAATTTTAGTTAATACAGTTTATTCTTTCAATACATTCATTTCAGAGAAACCTGATCATCTGTTCTGTACCTGGTACTAAATTAAAAGTTATATTTATTTCACAACAACCATATGAACTATTATTTTTCCCATTTTGCACTTTAAGAAATTGACAGAAAGAGTAGGAAGATAACTGACCAAGATAATATAGCTACAAAATGCTGGAGCGAGAGTTTTAACTTCTGTATTCATGTTATTTTTTTTTCCAGTACCACAATGTTTCTAAACATTAAAGTATCCCCAACACCTGAGAGGACAGGAAAAGATGAAGGAAAATATGGAAAAGCAGGTCATGAATGCAGGGTTATGTTTCCTCCTGAAACACCTGCATATTTACAGCTTTTACTATTAATTACTTCATTCAGCCGTTTCCTGATGAGTGCTGTAAAAATTTTGGAATGAACTACCAAAACAATTGCCCATCACTCTCCAGAATCTGGGCCTGGGATGGGCAGAAAGGAACCAGGTTAATACCACAGTGCTTCACAAAATCAAAACAAGGACTGATTTCTAGTCTGTACTAAGTTCAGTACTGTGATGGTATTTTTTTTTCTGTGATAGTAAAATCAATATAAATACACACCTTGAAAACACAAAGACTTTCTTTATTTCTTCATATTTTTCAAATCTTCTGAATATCCTTCACATTTTCTTAAATTACTTTTCTTGGATATATTTTAACAAACTGCTTCTTCTCGTAAAGTAATTTACATCATCAAAATCACATGTACCATAGGCTATAGCTAGTTTCTCACAATATATAGACTGTACAGCTCTTAATTCTCCTTCTATATCTTATTTGTATATACAGTTCCCCAAAAAATGTAAATATATTCAACATTTGTAAACCTGACATAAGCATGTCAATGGGTAGAGAACAAGGTTTTTGGGCTTGTTTTGGCGATCTGCTTTAGTCCTCAAAAACATCTATTTAAGCAGGTAGTTATTATCCTTATTAGTCCTTCTTTACAGATAAGATCGCATCTGAGATATTCACATACTCAAATAACCCATCTGTACCTGGGGAATGATTTAGGACAGTAGGTGTAGTTTGTGTTCTGTTTGTTTGTTTGGTCTAGGGAAATAATCATGTGTTTATAGGTTCTAGTATAATGTTACACATTTTAAGCATACATTATTGTAATTCAAATTTACAAAGCAATAACTGTTTCATATGAGATAAGGGCCATTTGCAAAGTTGAAGGCAAAATGATCCTTCCATTATATCCTCTGAGTGGGGGATATGGGTATGGCAAATGAAAGAGACTCTAAACTGCAACTTTGGTTTCATGTATTTCCATTTGGACATCCATAATATGTCTCTCCACTGCTCTAAAATCTACCATTCTTTATCTTCCACTTCATATTCAGGCTTATCATAAATTGTTGTGAATTACTTTCATCATATTATTTTAGTCACTTCACAGTAGGTGCTCCTGAGCAGAGGTGAATAGGAGTTTTGATAGGGTCAAGCAAGAAGGAAGAGAATTATAAAGAGGTATAGCTTAGGCAATTGCTAGAGCCAAAGGAAAACTGGAACGGTCGTGTTTCTTCAAGTTTCTATCTGTAAATAGCAAAATTTACTAAAGCAACAAAGCACTTAGGCTAAATAATTGTTTCTATCATGTAACAATCACTATTTCAAGGTCCTTTCCTTTCACCTGACAGAAAATTTAGTTTAGTCACTTTCAAGTGAATTGCATTAATTCACTTACTTGTCTGGTCTTCTGCTTTCCCCGGGTATTGGCCATGGGTTATAGGGGGAGGGTGGTCACTAGTAAATGAGATGGGGATCTTACTGTAACGCCACTTTGTTGATGGGGAAAATGAATCCTCTCTTCGACATTTCTGGACCACCTCCTTGGATAGCACAGAAAATTTGGGAAAGTTCTCTGCGGCCATAGATGCTCTTTGCTCTCAGGCTCTCTTTTGTCTATGTGCTCTACCATCATTACATAGTCCACGAATATCATTGTGAGCAAGAATGAAAACAAATTACTGTGAAACATGCTTGTTTCTTAGTGTTCACCCAGAGAGTGAATCACAATTCTCTGCCCTCAGATACCCCCAGATGTTCAATGAAATGACACCAGGCCCCCTCTCAGGAACTCTTCCTTCAGGTGTCACAACCTTCATCTAACCTGTGAAGAAAGAGTTGTTTGAATCTTCTTTATCTGTTTCACATCGAGTCTTTAGTGTATACATTTTCTGTCTAGGCTTAGCTTACTGTGTTGCAAAATACCTGGCTCTTGAAAATAAAATGACTTTGTTCTCGAGATTTTCTATGCTCTGGGTTTCAAAAGACTTTTGGGAACTCAGAGGCCAGCTTAGATTTGATAATTGACAGTAGTTCAATGAACTTCTCTGGTGGCTGGAAGCCACTTGCCAATGCGGGAGACAAGAGCTCAATCCCTGGGTTGGAAAAATCCCCTGGAGAAGGAAATGCCAGCCCACTCCAGTATTCTTGCCTGGAAAATGCCATGGACAGATGGGCCTGGTAGACTATAGTCCATGGAGTCGCAAAGAGTAAGACATGACTTAGTGACTAAACAACAACACAACTAATTCAATGAGTAAAGGAACTTTTGTGGAACAAAGAAAAGAAACTAGGAAAAAAACAACTACTATTTGCAAAATGCATCTTATTTCATATACATGCATACACACTTTTAGAATTAGCATAAACATTCGTCTTCCTACAAACATAGATCCCACAACTACAAACATAAATGGAGTTCATGAAAATAGTGTTCCCATTAAAGCCCTCTAAAATAATTGTATTCTCTCAAAAGTCAAAATGGTGATTATTTATTCAACTATATTCATATTGTTTACTAGTTTTAATACTTTGGCAAATACAAATTTTGTCTGAAAAAGCCCATTTTCTTTAATTTCAGTATCTGTGTATTTTAATTTTATAACAGAGTAATGAAAGACAAATCAATATCATGTGATTAAAAGAAATTTGTATGTGAATATACACAAAAACCCTTTAAGGAGGTACTGTCTAATGTTATTTCCAGCTCAATGTCTTCTGAAGCCAAGCTATATCTAGCCCTTGAATATTTATATGGCATTTCAAATTCTAGTACAGCAGGTTGAAGCAGGTACTCCTAGATTTCTTGGTGTTACCTAGATATCTGGAGAGGTTGTCTATCACAGCTTGATCTTGTACCTTCTCCTTGTCTTCTCTTGGAGGCTTAAAGAAATCAGATTATTCAGAAGGCACCTACATTCATTAGATTTGCCACACTAAAAATTTCCTATTACTTTCAGTCAAGTGATACTTCAAGTTACAGCAAATTTAAGGAAATCAGTCTTTCTGAAAAACTTTTATTTACTTTGTTTCCCTATCTATCACTGTCTTGAAGTTAACTTAAAAGTCCATTATTAGGTAGCAGAGTATCTTCTCATTTGAAGCTAAAAATGAAGGTTTCTTCTCTAGGAATATAGCCATGGGTTGTTGACCCGGCCCATTGTTCCCTGGCAGACAACTGAATGCCAAAAATGCTATCAGATACTCCTACTAAAACATAAATTTATCTCTTCTGTGTGGCGCTTTCCTCAGAATTTTCTATATACATGGAGTGAGACTAAAAGTAATTTTTTAGTTGTAACAATAAACATTAAATTTTTATTAAGAAAATTTCATAGGATATTAACCTCTTTATGTTAATAAATTGCAGTCTTGCTAAGGTACCATGAACATAACATTGCTTGGCTGAAATTTTCCATGATTCCCTGCCAATAAAATAGCACATAGCTATTCCTAAAATCTCCTAATTATAGAGGTGAATAAACTTGGATGCTGAAGTCACTATCAACAGTCAGAAATTTATCTACTTATTTTTTCTTTATAAGTTATGTGAAAATCATGTAATATTCTTTAGTGTGTCTCTTGCAGATTTTTATATACCTTCTATTAAGTTAATACTCCAGGATGATATATAATCTCTGTACTGTGATTTTAAGTTCTCCTTGGCATACCATAAACAGGACAAACATACTGAAGTCCAAAGGCACTAGCCTGGCATTTATGCCATTAAAGATATTTTCTCAGTTACTTTTCCAGTCTCATCTTTCCTTAAGACCTACTTCAATATTTTATATATCCCTAGACACACATGGGAGATGGGAATGGCAAACCAATTCAGTATTCTTGCCTTGAGAACCCCATGAACAGTATGAAAAGGCAAAAATATATGACACTGAAAGATGAACTCCCCAGGTTCACATCCACAACACATTCAGTTGTGGATGTGACTGGTGATGGAAGTGAAGTCCAATGCTGTGAAGAACAATATTGCATAGGAACCTGGAATATTAGGTTCATGAATCAAGGTAAATTGGAAGTGGTCAAACAGGACATGACAGGAGTGAACATTGACATTTTAGGAATCAGTGAACTAAAATGGACTGGAATGGGTGAATTTAATCCAGATGACCATTATCTCTACTACTGTGGGCAAGAATCCCTTAGAAGAAATGGAGTAGCACTAAATAGTCAATAAAAGAGTCCGAAATTCAGTTCTTGGGTGCAATCTCAAAAACGACAGAATGATCTCTGTTCATTTCCAAGGCAAACGACTCAATATCATGGTAATACAAGTCTATGCCCCAACCACAATGCTGAAGAAGTTAAAGTTGAGTGGTTCTATGAAGACCTACAAGACCTAGAACTAACACCCAAAAAAGATGTCCTTTTCATTATGGGGGGCTGGAACGCAAAAGTAGGAAGTCAAGAGATAACTGGAGTAGCAAATTTGGCCTTGAAGTACAAAATGAAGCAGGGCAAAGGCTAATAGAGTTTTGCCAAGAGAACACACTGGTCATAGCAAACACCCTCTTCCAACAACAGAACAGAAGACTCTACACGTGGACATCACCAGATGGTCAATACCAAAATCAGACTGATTATATACTTTTTAGCCAAAGATGGAGAAACTCTATACAGTCTGCAGAAATAAAAGATTTGGAGCTGAGTCTAGCTCAGATCATGAGCTCCTTATTGCCAAATTCAGGCTTTAATTGAAGAAAGTAAGGAAAACCACTAGACCATTCAGGTATGACCTAAATGAAATCCCTTACAATTATATAGTGGAAGTGACAAATAGATTTAAGAGATCTGATAGACAGAGTGCCTGAAAAACTATGGGCAGAGTTTCATGATATTGTACAGGAGGCAGTGATCAAGACCATCTCCAAGAAAAAGAAATGCAAAAAGGCAAAGTAGTTGTCTGGGGAGGCCTTACAAATAGCTGAGAAAAGAAGAGAAGCTAAAGGCAGAGGAGAAAAAGAAAGATATATCCATCTGAATGCAGAGTTCCAAAGAACAGCAAGGAGAGATAAGAAAGCCTTCCTCAGTGATCAATGCAAAGAAACAGAGGAAAACAATAAAACGGGAAAGACTAGAAGTCTCTTCAAGAAAATTAGAGATACTAAGGGAACATATCATGCAAAGATGGGCACAATAAAGGACAGAAACGGTATGGACCTAACAGAAACAGGTATATTAAGAAAAGGTGGCAAGAAGACACAGAAGAACTGTACAAAAAAAGATCTTCATGACCCAGATCACCATGATGGTGTGATCACTCACCTAGAGTCAGACATCCTGAAATGTGGAATCAAGTGGGCCTTAGGAAGCATCAGTTTGAAAAAAGCTAGTGCAGGTGATGGAATTCCAGTTGAGCTATTTCAGATCCTAAAAGATGATGCTGTGAAAGTGATGTACTCAATATGCCAGCAAATTTGGAAAACTCAGCAGTGGCCACAGGATTGGAAAAGGTCAGTTTTCATTCCAATCCCAAAGAAAGGCAATGCCGAAGAATGTTCAAACTACCACACAATTGCACTCATCTCACACGCTAGGAAAGTAATGCTCAAAATTCTCCAAGCCAGGCTTCAACATTACGTGAACCGTGAACTTCCATATGTTTAAGTCAGATTTAGAAATGGCAGAGGAGCCAGAGATCAAATTGCCAACATCCGCTGGATTATCAGAAAAGCAAGAGAGTTCCAGACGTTTATCTACTTCTGCTTTATTGACTATGCCAAAGCCTTTGACTGTGTGGATCATAACAAACTGTGGAAAGTTCTACAAGAGACAGGGATAACAGACCACCTGATCTGCCTCCCGAGAATTCAGTATGCAGGTCAAGAAGCGACAGAACTGGACATGGAACAACAGACTGATTCCAAATTGGGAAAGGAGTATGTCAAGGCTGTATATTGTCACCCTGCTTATTTAACTTACATGCAGAGTACATCATGCGAAATGCTGGACTGGATGAAGCACAAGATGGAATCAAGATTGCCAGGAGAAATATCAATAACCTCAGATATGCAGATGACACCACCCTTAGGGCAGAAAGTAAAGAACTAAAGAGCCTCTTGATGAAAGTGAAAGTGGAGAGTGAAAAAGTTGGCCTAAAACTCAACATTCAGAAAACTAAGATCATGGCATCTGGTCCCATCACTTCATGGCAAATAGACGGGGAAACAATGGAAACAGTGACAAACTATTTTTTGGGAGGATCCAAAATCACTGCAGATGGTGACTGCAGTCATTAAATTAAAAGACGCTTGCACCTTGGAAGAAAAGTTATAACCAACCTAGAAGCATATTAAAAATCAGAGACATTACTTTGCCTACAAAGTTCCATCTAGTCAAAGCTATGGTTTTTCCAGTAGTCATGTATGGATGTGAGAGCTGGACTATAAAGAAAGCTGAGTGCTGAAGAATTGATGCTTTTGAACTGTGGTGTTGGAGAAGACTCTTGAGAGTCCCTTGAACTGCAAGGAAATCTAGCCAGTCAATCCTAAAGGAAATCAGTCTTGAATATTCATTGGAAGGACTGATGCTGAAGCTGAAACTCCAATAGTTTGGCCACCTGATGCAAAGAACTGACTCATTGGAAAAGACCCTGATGCTGCAAAAGATTGATGGCAGGAGGAGAAGGGGACGACAGAGGATGAGATGGTTGGATGGCATCACCAACTTGATGGACATGAGTTTGAGTAAGCTCTGGGAGGTGGTGACAGGAAAGCCTGATGTGCTGCAGTCCATGGGGTCAGACACGACTAAGCAACTATACTGAACTGTGCTGAGAAACGCATGCCTTGGCTATTGTTGCTGCTTCTGTCTTAACCATTTTGGTGTGTTTAGTAGACCACTTCCTATTCACTACTTTAATACAGCATAGTTACTGATTTCTTGCATAGTCTTTTTATATGTATCACATAATATTCTTCAGTTTTTTTCCTGAGGCTTCCATCTGCTACATGTAATCATAGCTTCTATAGTTTGCTTCTCATAATGTTTACCACACTTTATTTTAAGGTCTGTTGTTGTGTCTATCTTCCATAGATGATAAGCTCCCAAAATTTGAAATCTTGGTTTTCTATTATTGAATCCATAGTACTTAGAGCTTGCTACATTAGAAAGAAGTTTTTTTTTTTTTTAATGGATGAATAAATGATAAGTAAACGGGTACTTACAATAACTCTTGAAGTGGTTTTGTATCATTTAATAGAAATAAGGAACAGAACTTGAAAACCTTAAGTGTTTAATCCACAGTAACATTCTTGTAGGAGCTCAGCTGAGCTCATATCTGTCTGACATGTTCCAAAATATCTTGCTACCTAGAGACATATGGTAAATTCTGTATCTGTCTCCTCTTTCTCATCCAACATTCCCCCAAAAAACATTTAAACCTTTGGATAAAAAATTGTATCCAGCAGGGATAAAAGGCACTTTCAGCAACTTAAGGTTAACAGATTTGTTGTGGAAACTCTGGGCATTACTTTTCATCTCGTGACTTGTTTCACCCTGAACTTGTCTAGCTTGTCCTGATAGTTCCCTAAAATATTCCTGGTGTCTCTTCTTTAAAGTGAATTGAATTATCATTGGGGTCTTAGTATTAATGGCTTTGTTACTAATTTGGATATTTAGAGTACATTTTCCTTTGATTCTTAATGAGGATGATACTTGCTCTACATTCCTTACTGATTTTCCATAAGATTAAAGAATTAAAACTAGATTTTAGAATTTTGCAACTATTTTGTGGTGCCTTCATTTCAGTTGCTCAGTCGTGTCCGACTCTTTCCGACTCCATGGACTGCAACGTGCCAGGCCTCCCTGTCCATCACCAACTCCCAGAGTTTACTCAAACTCATGTCCATTGAGTCAGTGATGCCATCCAACCATCTCATCCTCTGTCGTCCCCTTCTTATCCTGCCTTCAATCTTTCCCAGCATCAGGGTCTTTTCCAATGAGTTAGCTCTTCGCATCAGGTGGCCAAAGTATTGGAATTTCAGCTTCAACATCAATCCTTCCAATGAACACCCAGGACTGATATGCTTTAGGATGGACTGGTTGGATCTCCTTGCAGTCCAAGGGACTCTCAAGAGTTTTCTCCAACACCACAGTTCAAAAGCATCAATTCTTCGGTGCTCAGTTTTCCTTATAGTCCAACCCTCACATCCATACATGACTACTGGAAAGACCATAGCCTTGGCTAGACAGACCTTAGTTGGCAAAGTAATGTCTCTGCTTTTTAATATGTTGTCTAGGTTGGTCATAACTTTTCTTCCAAGGGGTAAGCGTCTTTTTATTACATGGTTGCAGTCACCATCTGCAGTGATTTTGGAGCCCCCCAAAATAAAGTCAGCCACTGTTTCCACTGTTTCCCCATCTATTTGCCATGAAGTGATGGGACTGGATGCCATGATCTTAGTTTTCTGAATGTTGAGCTTTAAGCCAACTTTTTCACTCTCCTCCTTCACTTTCATCAAGAGGCTCTTTAGTTCTTTTTCACTTTCTGCCATAAGGGTGGTGTCATGTGCACATCTGGTTATTGATATGTGGTGCCTTGGCAAGGATCAAAATATGTGAAAAACTTAAAAATAATCCTTCTTAACAATTATCTTCTAATTGAACATAGATGGAAAATATAATGCTTAAGAAAATTAGAAAGGAAGTAAAAACTGTGTATTCTTAAGTCCAGCGTAAGCATTGCCATTACTGTCTGCCAAGATTCCAGCATATAACCAGCAGGAACCAATATTATTTAATCCCTGGCATGCTGTAAGCAGAGTCTGCCAGAGATGCTGATAAAACTAAATTAAGTTAATCATATTATCATCATCCCAGTCTTTCCTTACTGTGGGTTACTTCAAGCTCATATTCTAGCTCTGGTTCATCCTAAGCGAATCCCTCTGTCTTTAGGACCTATTTCTTTCTACTTTTGAAGGTTCACTGAACAAATAGAGAACGAATTTACATGTTCTAAATCATCATTAAAAGTTTAAGGTAGTAGGGGAATGGGAGAAAGGTTCAAGAGAGAAGGCACGTATGTATACTTGTGGTTGACTCACATTGTTGTATACCAGAAACCGACACACCACTGTAAAGCAATTATCCTTCAACTAAAAATACATTTTAAAAAAAGTTTTATGTAAACAAAATGTAAACCAACTCTGCTATTTTTATGTCAACCTTTTATTGAAAGAAAATATCTCCCTTAAATCAATATGTAAATCTCATGAAATAATTGGGTGTCCATGTTCAACTTCTAAATAATGCCAAAGAAAGCTTTGGGGCATTACAATTAAAATATTTCAGTTCAAAAAAAATAAATAAAATATTTTAGTTCACTTGTTTGGGTTGGCCAAAAAGTTCCTTTGAGTTTTTTTGTAATATCTTATGGAAAACCCCAAATCAACTTTTTGGCCAACTCATTGTTTATCAGTTGTATGATGATAAATGATCACATTGATAGTATTGGTTAGCCTTGGTGTCCCTTAAGAAACTTGATTCTTTCTAAAAATATTTATAAAATGTGAGATATAGGTCTATGTTTTTACCTCACTTATGATATAAGATAGAAAATGGTAATATTATATGATTTTTGGATTAGTAATAGTTTTCATTTGGGGAATGTTTGAATTTAGAAAATGGGGATATATTAAAATTAGAACCTCTGTATCTATTTATTAATTAAAATTGGCAAATGCATAATAGGATAGTTTTCTCAAGTAGCTACTGAGATTCCCACAACATTCTATCTCCTAAATATGCTAGATATCAAAATTCCCTATACACCTTTGCTCATGGAGAAGAATAAGATATAGTATACACACTAATGATAATTAACATTAATTAAGTGTTTACTATGTGTCAGGCACTTTGTTAAGTGATTTGCATATATTATCTCATTCAGTTTTCATCTCCGCTCTGTGAGGTCTGTATTTTCATCACCTCTTTTTTTATGGATGAAAAATTAAAGCTCAAAAAGTTTGTATTATGAGTAAGAGTTAGTGTATCTGTGGGTTATCATAGAAAACAGAGCACACACTCAAAGCAGTTTGAGCAGAGTTTATTTACACAGGGACTGGTTTTAAAGATATGCAGTAAGACTGTGAAAAACCTGGAATCACCCTATTACTTAAAAGATCACAACCTTTAGAAGATCTTAAAAGGGTAAGGAGCCTTGGACTGGCATTCAGAGTTTTTGCCTCAAAATAGTTACTAACTCTTCTCTAATGTGGGCTATCCTTTCCTTTACAGCCTTGGTTTTCTCATCCATAAATAGAAAGGTTTGAAGGAGATGATCTGAAAGGTCAGTTCCTTCTTTTTTAAATATCCTCTGATTCCATCTTTATGTAGCAAAATGATGTAAAAGTTTAGTCCCTCATTTTTTGTAACATCCTTTGATTCTGTTTAAAGAGCGGATTCAAGCCACAAAAGGATCTGTGACTCAATGGCTGGATGGACCCACCTCCCCTTGGGGGTAGCTCAGCCATGCGTCCAGTCACTATGCTGTCACTGCGCCTATGTCCTTGCAAAAATACAGTAAGAGGCATATAATTTGTGCTTCCTACAACAAAACAGTTGAAGCTGAGTATCCAAACTTTGACTTATAAAATGAAAAGCAAATGTCTGATTTATCACATACATTGCTGTTAAGAAAAACAAATTGGCTGCCTCATGGAAGTAACACTTTTACTTTTGATGGCAAATGATGTCCACAGTATCACACTAGTAGAAATCTTAGGAGTTTAAATGCTGAACATATTTATAAGGAAAAATGAAAGATGATCTTTTCATTTAGTTTGAATTTCAACTAAATTATATGATCCATATGGATGTTTGTTCATATATTTTGTGTTATGTTTTTGGACACTCTCTTAGCTTCTTCTCAAAATGTGTTACCTTATTGATTATTTAAAAGCCAAAGGAGGGAGGAAAAACCCATCATTTGTGAAGAGGGATTAAAAATGTCTTTCATTTGTGAGATGCTTTAGATTCCAGAAAGCATATACAGGCTATCACTTTGAGCATTTGGAAGAAAACACAAATGTTACTGCATTAACTTTTTTTTCCCTGTGAATTTTTTACTTTTCTTCCTTTCATGAATCATTAGCAACTCAGCTCAAAGGAAGAAGGAAAGAGGCGAAGAGAAGCAACACTGAACGCAAAAAGTAAATTGTCTGCAGGTAAATGACCCAGTGCATGATTGTCAACCTTGCTACAATAAACTAATGGTTGTAGGTTGCAAAAAAGATTTGGAATATCTGATATTTTCATTTATCACCAAAAACAGAAGTAATAGTCTAGAGTTACAACAACCACTGAAAAATATACACAAGAGGAATTCCCTCTTAGTCAAAATTATATGCTGTGTATATAATGACTATAATTTTTATCAGTGATCTGAAAGTAAGGACAATTTTTGTCATTTATAAATTTTATCTATTAAATAAAGGTAAGATGACTGTTAAGTGAACACTGCTTATGGCTAGTGGTAAATTTGCTCCTTTCTTTGAGGTTTTTATTATTTCTTTGATCAGAATTGCCATTTTCTATCATTCATAAGAGCTCTTTCCAATTCCAAGAAAGTCTGAAAGAAAGAACTGAAAGTTTTCTCTTACCAAAATGCATACATATCTTTTCAAGTTAGCATTTTGAGCTTCTTTGAAATATTGAAAGATTTAGGGAAAAGTCAATTGTTTTCTTCTGAGTGACATGTGATGGTGATCCCAAGCTGCTGTTTGTTCCCATATGATACTTGGACATACAGGTTCAACTCAAAATAGGAAAGTGCTTACTGTGAACCTAGGATAGATAAGTATGTTTTTTGTGTATTAGTGGAGAAGGAAATGGCAAACTACCCCAGTAGTCTTGCCTGGAGAATCCCCATGGACAGAAGAGCGTGGCAGATTACAGTCCATGGAGTCGCAAGAGTCAGACACGACTTAGCGACTAAACGACCACCACTACCATTGTGTATTAAGGAAAGTGTGATTGTTGGGTAATTTCTTATTAAGCATTTGCAAAGAATAAATGCCTTTATTTTTAAAGGCACTTTTATTCATATTTAGTTAACAAGCCAATACTTGAGAGAGAAAGCAGCTAAATATTTACTAGAAATATTTGTATTACTTCTTAAGAGATTCAAGCTTAAAAAGGATTGTTAGTCAAAATGAATTCTTTTTTTAAATGCAAGGTAGTCCAAAATGTTTGCAGAATTGATGTTATATGCATAGTGTGATTTGAGAGATACTTAAAGGGCCATTTGTAACAAGTACCTAGCATTAATACTCATATTAATATTTACAAAATGTGAGTTTCCAACCTTGGAATCATTTCTTAGGTTTGAAAAAAGATGGGTGATCACTTCACCTCCAGAAGAATGCCTACAAAATACCTTGGCTGATATTACCTGAAAGTGATGTTATCTGTGATTCAGCATTCTCCCCACTATCAGTGAAAATAATTGGTTAGGTTAGTTACTATGTTGGAGGCCACAAAGACCAGATGTAAGTGAAAGAATAATATCTGTTAAGTTTGTAGGGTAAGAATTCTGACAGTCTGTAACTGTCAGAGAAAATGAGTCAACACTGGACTGATTTTGAAGATGCTTAATGGTACAGCCAGGAAGGGGAAACCCTATATGAAGGTCTATTAAAAAAAAAAAAAAAAAAAACAGCATAAGAGTAGGTGGATACCTGGGAGGAAAAAGTCTTGCCTCTAGGATTCTGACAAATCATATCATGCCAAAGAGCAACTGACTATACAGTGACAACGTCCAGTAAGAGGCTATTGCTCTTGGTGCTCCAATTAATTAGGGCAGAACATGATAGAGCAAATGGTAGAGATATTAGTGGGATGGAAAGTATTAGAATTCCAAATGGGAAGGGAGTGTTGCCTTCTCTTCCAATTAGTAAGAAATAAAGGGAGAAAGCAGCAGGGAAAAAATTAGCTCTGGACACAATTTAGGAAGAATTGTAAGTACATTAATCAAATTCTATAAAATGTGACAATATTCTATACAAACTTAGAGTAATAGTTATTTTATCAATTTCACTTCTTACAATGATTAAAGGAAAAGCCTTTCACCAGATTTACTTCAGAGGAAGGAAGGAGACTGGCTGAGAAATAGGATAATAAAATGATGATTGGATAGAAAGAACAAAAGATTATAAGTCAGGATCTGTGGGGTTTTGGTTTGTTGGTTTTACTAGCTTAGTTGTGGCATTTGGGTGTCATATTTTATATCTCAAATGAATCTTGGGACTCAAAATAACATATATATATTCCTTAGCACATTGATTTTGGAGACTTTTACAAAATTATAATGAGAATGAACTTTGATTTAGATAAAATAGCCTTCTCATGTGCATAGTACTCACATAGTAATGTTCACCATAGGATATACAGATAGAAATTTAAAATGGATTTCTTCTATAAAGAGGCCTTTAAAGTGAAGGAGTCCCTGTGATTTTGGAATTTAAGGATATGTTGCTATCCATTATTTATAAACCATTTCATGTTTCTTTGCATTTTTCTTTGCTGCAATGTAATATTATAAAAAGTATGAGTTTTTAAAAATTTTATTAATTTTTTAAATTTTACTTCAAAACTAACCATGTAAGTATTACATAAAGTATATCATAAGTGTTCCTATTTGATTAATGCATAAATACCAACATCTACAGGGGAATTAAAAACAGATGTTCTAGTACTTAATTTGGACAGACTGGGAAGAAAGAATTTATACAGAAGAAAGATTATCAGAACCTGATTAAAGCAGTGATTACATAAGAAAAGTGAAAGAACATTAATTCATACAATGCACATTGATTTAGCACTAAGTATATGACAGAAATAAACAATTATAGTGTTAGTAGCTCAGTCCTGTCCGACTCTTTGTGACCCCATGAACTGTAGCCCACCAGGCTCCTCTGTACCTGGGATTGTCTAGACAAGAATACTGGAGTGAGTTGCCATTTCCTACTCCAAGGGGACCTTCCTGACCCTGGGATCCAACCCAGCTCTCCTGCATTACAGAGAGATTCTTTACCATCTAAATCACCAGGGAAACACAAACGATTACAAATAGGATGCAAACATGAGGATTCAAATAGACGAGATTTCCATGACAAGGAAGAAATTGCTTAAAGATTTAATGGGACAAAAAAAAAAAAAACATTCTTATGTGAAGGATACCTAAGCTAATTTGTTGTTAGCAATCCTGTCCTTAAGAGCAACTGAAGAAAGTTGTCTAAACAGAAAGGAAATAACAGCAAACAAACAAACAAACACAAACAAAATGCTTGGAACCTCATATTGGAAAGAACATTGAAATGCTTAAAAATAAGATAAGTATAATAGACTCACCTTCCCATTAGTTTCTTAAATCATATTTTATTGTTGAAGCAAAAGTTGTACCATCACCTAATATGGTGCTTAATGGGTGTGGAGGAAATAGTTCAGATATTTATAGTTTCAAAGTTTGAAGGGTAAAGGGAAGAAGTAAAATGTTGATGCTTTACTAGAAGTAGTAAAAGAATAAATGAGTAGATTGTAAAAAGCTATGTATGTATATTATATTACCTTAAAGCAACCACTAAATATACTATATGAAATTATATCCTAAAATAAAATAATAATAAAGAATCATAAAAATTTTTCAAGTAACCAGAAGGAAGCCAAGAAAAACATTGAAACAGAACCAGAGAAAGCAGTCAAAAGTAATGAATTGGCAGACTTAAACCATAATATATTTATAATTGCCTCAAGTGTATCTAGTTAAACTAAGATAAAAATAATTATAATAAAGATATAATATAGGATGGATAAAGAAAAGATCTACCAGTATGCTATCTAGATGAAGTCACTTAAACTATATTGATAAAAGTAGGCTGAAGTAAAAGAATAGAAAATGATATACTTGTATACATCAATTAAAAGAAAACAGGAGTGGCTAAATTAAGCTTAGGTATAGTAGACTTCAGAACAAAGAAAATTATAAAATATAGACATAAGTTTTACATATTGACAAAAGGGTCAGTACACCAAGAAGCAATATCAATTATAAATGTATTTGTACCCAACAACAGAGCTGCAAAATATGTGAAATAAAAAAATGATATAATTGAAAAAAGTAATAGACACAGTCACAGTTGGAAACTTCAAACCTCACTTTCAATAATTGATCAACTAGACAGAAAATTCTCAAGGATAGAAAAGAACTTAATACCATTAACCAACAAGATGTCTTAAATATTTATAGAACACTTATCATTAGGAAAATTTACCATCTTTTTAAGTGCCCATGAAACAGACACCAAGGTGTAGACACTATCTTGGGCCATAAAACAAACATTCACATCTTTTAAAAAAATTGAAATCATATACAATATTCTCTAATCAAACTAGATATAGCTATCAAGAAGATAATAGGAAAAAAATCTCTAAACACTTTGAAACTAATAAGACAGTTATATAATCCATGATTCAGAAAGGGAAGTTGCAAGAAAAGTTTTCAAAAATGAATTGAATGAAAATGATAATTTTCATTCAATGTAAACTTTTGTAGTTCAGCTAAAGCTGTGCTGTAGGGGAAGTTTATAGCATTAAATGAATACATTAGAAAAGAAAAGTCTCAAATTACTAAACTCCTACATCATGAAACTGGAAAAAGAATAGCACTGTAAGCTCAAAGCAAGTAGAAGGAAAGAAATATAGAAGTATAAAACAAAATAAAAACAAAAAGAGGAAATCAATGAGACAAAAAATCATTCAAAATGAATAAATCAATAAAACTTACAAGCATCTAGAAAGACTAACAAAGATTAAAAACACAAATTACTAATATCAAGACTATCACTAAAAATCCTGAAAACATCAATAGGATGAAGATGGAATACTGTGAAAACCTCTACATACATAAATTTGACAATTTAGGTGAAATATATTCACTCCTAAAACCATCTTAACAAATAAGAATAGAATGTGAGGAATCACTACACCTTGAATATTTATTATGTAGTGTTGCTGATCAAAATTGGTATTTGTGGAACAATAGAACAGAGGATGGAAAAAAGTCCATACAAGTATGGCCAACTTATTTTTGACAAAATTGCCAAAACAATTCAGTGGAATATAGTATGGTCTTTCCAACAAATAGTGCTGTAGCAACTAGATCTCTATGGGCCAGAAAATAAAAAGAAAAAGAAAAATTTGAACTAAAACAGTTTATTAACTAATTACTTCAAAGTGAATCATATATTTAAGTATAAAATGTAAAACTTGAAGAATAAAGCTTGGGAGAAAGTATTTGGGACCTAGAGCTTATTGAAGAGCTTCATGGCATAAAAAGCATGATTTATGAAATTTTAAAAAATTGATAAATTAGAATCTAGCAAAATATAAAACACATTTGCTCTGTGAAAGACTCTATTATGAGGATAAAAATACAAATTCCAGACATGAAAAAAATATGTACAAACCACATATCTGAATTAAAAAAAAAAAACAAAAACCTAGCCAGACTATATAAAGAAATCTGAAAACTGAATTTGCAAGGCAGGAATAGAGACAGCAGATGTAGTGAACAGACATATGGACACGGGAGGGATGAAGGGGAGGGGGGACAGTTGGGAGAGTAGCATTGGCTATATTTGTCATTCAGCCGCTAAGTCATGTCTGACTCTCTTGTGACCCCGTGGACTGTAGACCGCCAGGCTCCTCGTCCATGGGATTTCCTAGTCAAGAATACTTGAGCGGGTTGGCATGTGCTTCTCCAGGGGATCTTCCCGTCCCAAGGATTGAACCCATGTCTCCTACACTGGCAGATTCTTTACCTTTGAGCCACCAGGAAGTCCATATATACAATATCATGTGTAAAATCGATAGCTAGTGGGAAGGTGTTGTATAGCACAAAGAGCTCAGCTAAGTGCTCTGTGATGACCTTGAGGAGTGGGATCAGAGGAAAGGAGGGATGCTTAAGAGACAGAGGATATTTGTACACATATAGCTGATTCAGCTCTTGTACAGCAGAAACTAACACAAAATTGTAAAGCAACTGTACTAATTAAAAACAAAAATTAAAAACAGGAAAAACAATCCAGTTTTTTGTTTTAATGGGCAAAAGGAATGAAGCAACCTTTTTACTGAAGACAACATATATAGATGATAAATAAGCACATGAAGAACTCTACGTGTTCAACATAACTAAGCACCAAGGAAATGAATATTAAGACCTCAGTGAGATATCACTACACACTAATCAGAAGAGCTAAATATATATATTTATTTAATGACAGCACCAAATCCTGACAGAATGTGGAGAAGTTGGATCTCTCATACATACTGGTGAGAATGCAAAGTAGTACAGCTACTTTGAAAAATACTTTGGAAGTTTAATATATAGGTATATATATATGTGTGTGCATGTTTGCATGTATGTATGTATAATCAAATTCTCTGTGATGTAGCAGTTGCTCTCTTGGGCTTTAATCCCAATAACTGAAATTATGTGTTCACAGAAAAAATATCTGTATATTATTGTTCATAGCAACTTTGTTTGTAATAGCCAAAGACTGGAAACAACTACAATGTTCTATATTACATGAAAATTTAAACTAAATGTATATATGAATACCATAGACTACTACTACAGTACGTGAATTCTGAAATTCCAGATGTTCAAGCTGGATTTAGAAAAGGCAGAGGAACCACAGATCAAGTTGCCAATATCCACTGGATCATCGAAAAAGCAAGAGAGTTCCAGAAAAACATCTACTTCTGCTTTATTGGCTACACCAAAGCCTTTGACTGTGTGGATAAAAACAAACTGTGGAAAATTCTTAAAGAGATGGGAATACCAGACCACCTGATCTGCCTCCCCAGAAATCTGTATGCAGGTCAAGAAGCAACAGTTAGAACTGGACATGGAACAACAGACTGGTTCCAAATCAGGAAAGGAGTACGTCAAGGCTGTATATTGTCACCCTGCTTATTTAACTTACATGCAAGGTACATGATGCAAAATGTTGGGCTGGATGAAGCACAAGCTGGAATCAAGATTTCCAGGAGAAACATCAATAACCTCAGATATGCAGATGACATCACCCTTATGGCAGAAAGCAAAGAAAAACTAAAGAGCCTCTTGATGAAAGTGAAAGAGGAGAGTAAAAAAGTTGGCTTAAAACTCAACATTCAGAAAACTAAGATCATGGCATCCGTCCCATCACTTCATGGCTAATAGATGGGGAAACAATGGAAACAGAGACAGACTTTATATTTTGGGGCTCCAGAATCACTGCAGATGGTGATTGCAGCCATGAAATTAAAGGACACTTGCTCCTTGGAAGAAAAGCTATGGCCAACCTAGACAGCATATTAAAAAGCAGAGCCAACAAAGGTCCATGTAATCAAAGCTATGATTTTTCCAGGAGTCATGTATGGATGTGAGAGTTGGACTACAAAGAAAGCTGAGCGCTGAAGAATTGATACTTTTGAATTGTGTTATTGGAGAAGATTCTTAAGAGTCCCTAGGACTGCACGGAAATCCAACCAGTCCATCCTAAAGGAAATCAATGCTGAATATTCATTGGAAGGACTGATGCTGAAGCTGAAACTCCAATACTTCGGCCACCTGATGCGAAGAACTGACTCATTTGAAAAGACCCTGATGCTGGAAAATATTGAAGGCAGGAGGAGAAGGGGATGACAGAGGATGAAATGGTTGGATGATATCACCAACTCAATGGACATGAGTTTGAGCAAGCTCTGGGAGCTGGTGATGGACAGGGAGGCCTGGTGTGCTGCAGTCCATGGGATCACAGAGAGTCAGACATGACTGAGCAACTGAACTGAACTGAACTACTCAGCAATTTAAAAAGTAATTAACTATTTATTAATATAAATTGAATGGATCTAGAGCATTATGCTGAGTGGAGAAAAAGGCCAACCTCATATAGTTACATAATCTATGATTAAATTGCATGTGGAAATAATAAAATTATAGAGTTGAAGAACAATTTAATGGTTATAATTAGTAAATTTGTGGAGAGGTTGTGGTTGTGCCTACCAATGCATAGTGAGTAGATTTTCATGATGATGGAGATTTTGTATCTGGATTGCAGTGATAATTACACAAATTCACACACATGGTGAAATAGTTTAGAACTATATATACACCTTGTACCAATGTTTATTTCTTGGTTTTGAAACTGTGCTATATTTAAGAAGTAACTTTTGGGGAAACTAGGTAATGGGTAGAGGGAACTTCTCTGTTATCCTTGTAACTTCTTGTGAATTTATAGTCATTTCAATGCTAATGGTATGTAATCCTTTTTCTATATTGCTGATTTCTCTGTTGACTAAATTTTGTTGAGAATTAATGCTTCTGTATTCATGGGGCATATAGGTCTATGGTGGTGTTGGTTTAATTGCTAAGTCATGTCTGACTCTTGGAATCCCATGGACTGTAACCTGCCACCTGCTCTGTCCATGGGATTCTCCAGGTGAGAATACTGGAGTGGGTTGCCATTTCCTTCTCCAGAGGATCTTCCCGATCTAGGAATCAAACCAGGGTCTCCTGCCTTGCAGGCAGATTCTTTATCGACTGAGCTATGAGGAAAGCCCTATAGCTGTTTTTTTTTCCCCTGTCTTTTTCTAGTTTTGAATGTCAGGGTAATACTGGCCTAATAAAGTGAGTTGGGAAATAATCCTTCCTCTTCTATTTTTTTGAAGAGAGTGTTTAAAATCAGTGTTAATTCTTTAAATGTCTGGTAGATTTCTCCAATAAAATCATCCAGTCCTGGAGATTACTTTTCCCATAGGTTTTAAATTATATGCTTGATTTTTTATTGTCCAGAGGACTATTCCTGTTGTCTGTATCATCTTGGTCGAGTTTTTATAGCTACTGGTTTTCAAGGAATTGTTCCATTTCTTTTAAATTGTGGAATTTATGAACATAAACTTATTGTTAGTTTTCTCTAAGTATCCTTTTAATGACACTGAGGTCTCTAGTGATATCTCCTGTTCCATTCCTATGACTGATGATCTATGTCTTTTCCCATGTTTGTCACTATTGCCAAACATTTATAGACTTCTTTTTTTTCCCCAAAGAATTGTCTTTTTGTTGCATTGATTATCTCTGTGGTTTTCAGTATCATTTATTTGATCCTTATCTTTATTATTCCTTTCTTTTTAGTGTTTTTTTTTATTCATGTAACTCTAGAGCCAGAAGTTAGAAGAGATGTGGCTATGGCAATAAAGGGGTAGCATGAGAGTTTCCTGTGATAGAACTGTTTTGTATCTTAACTGTGGTGATGGTCACACAAAGTGCACATGTGATAAAATGTCCTTGAACAAGCTGCATGGCAAGAAGGAAAGAAGCAGGGAGGAACAGATGTGCATGCAAAATTATTGAAATCTAAATAAAGTGGTCTCGCTGTCAATTTCTTGCTTGTGACATTGTACTGTAGGTCCCCAATTGTTATCATTGGGGGAAAGTGGGTGAAGAGTAGGCAGATATGATTTCCTAAAATTTCATGTCAATCTACACTCATTTAAATAGAAAGTTATAAAATAATGTAGGTCAATTAGAGATGGTCTCAGTCCTCAAAAGGTGAGATAATTTATCACTAGTAGCTCTACACTACTGTAAATTCTAAAGGACATTCTGCAGACTGAAGAAAAATTATTCTGGATGGCTGATTCATGTCAATGTGTGGCAAAAACAACTACAGTATTGTAAAGTAATTAGCCTCCAACTAATAAAAATAAATAAAAAAAAAGAAATAAACAGACATGAAAGAATGAATAAACTACAATAATGGTAAAAAAAATTGGGTAAATATAAAAGATAATTGTAGCAATAAAGTAGCAATAAAATAAAGTAGCAATAAAAACAGTGAATGGTGTAATATCAACTATATATGGACATTCAGTAATTAACAGTAGCAAAAAAAAGTAGAGTAGAAAAATAAATAAGAAATAAGACAGAGAAAAATACCAGGTTGGTAGACTGCATATTAAACATTGATTAAAAGAAAAATGTCATACTGAGGAAAAATAGCCAGAACAGCCAGTTCAGAAGAAAACCACTGTAAATATAATGACACAGATAGATTGCAAGATACACACTAAATGTGAACTAAAAGAATATTGATAAGGTGATATTAGTATCAGACAAGGGAGACTCCCAAGCATGGAGTATTACGATAGATAAGGCACACTTTACAATGATAAAATGAGTCAAATCAGCATGAATGTATAGGCATATCAAACTTGGAGGTAACTTCAAAATGAATGAAGCAAAACAGATAACTATGGAGACTCTGAGATATAAACAATCATACTGGATATTTAAATTTCTCTCTTTAAGTAACTGGTACAACATGTCAATAAAGAGGTAGGCATACTGTAGCTCCTATGAGTATGGGAGTAGGGGTAGACAGGGGAAGTGTGGGTAATAAACTGGATAAGTAAAAATTCAATCTGATCTTCCCTACCAGTCAATCAGCACCCCTAGTCATCAATTCTACTTAAAGTTTTGAAAATTGTATAGAATGTTATGTATATTTAACTAGATTTGTATATTGTCAGGAAAAATGAACTGTAAAATTTGAAAAAAAAAAAAACATATATCTTGCCTGCAAAGGCTTCTTCTTCAGTTGTCTTCTCACATTGGTCCACTCACTCTTCAATCTGTTCTACTTTGTCTTTTACCTTTACTGCTCCTCTGAAATTGTTCACATTCAGCTCACCATGCTAGTTGTGTTTCTAAACCCAGAACTTAGTCGTCTTCTCATTGCATCTCTTAAGCCTGTTTGATCCAGTTGTCAATTTCTTTTTTTATTCAACTCCTTATTTCTTTCACTTTAAGAATGCCACGCTCCATGTGTTTTTATTTATTTTTCCTCTTTTCCTCTGGACATCCCTTCTCAATCTCTTGGTAAATCTTTCTTTCTCGTCCAATCATTAATTGGTAGAGCACCTCAGAGTACCATCTTAGGCTCTTGTCTCTTTTCTTGGCTTGCTCCATATCCAGGTTTTGTTCAAATGGGTGGCTTCATTTACTATCAAATGATGGCATATCTAAAATGTTTGTTTTCTGAAATTTAGGCTCTAATATCTGTCCTCCTTTGTTTTTGCTAGAATGTCTTCCAAATTTATCAAACTCAACAGAAACACAAATTAAGTCATTGTCATTTTCCAACATGGCTTTTCCGGGAAATGCTGCCACCATTCTCTTAATTGCTCAAGTTGAAAGTGTGGAAGTAAATGTTTACTCCTTCATATTCCTGAACCTTCAGTTTCCAATCAATCGTTATCGTCTGTCAGTTCTCCCTTTTACATATCTTTAGAAGCATATTGCTTTTTCCTCTCTTTTTTGCTAGCAGATGTAGTCATCTTCCCTGATATACTGAAATTTCCTTTTAACAAGCCTTCATACTTCTAGAATTATCCCCCACCCCATTTTAATCCCAGACATTCTGATTTGTATATTTGACATACAGTTTTACCATGTAACTCACTCAATGAATACCTTTCAGTGACTTCCCCATGTTCCTGACATAAACTCCAGGACCTTTAACATGGCTGGCAATGAGGTCCACATGACCTAAATCCTGCCTATCTTGACACCCTCATCCTGTTCATTGTGTTTTACTCTCCCTATCATTCACTGTACTCCAATTATCATGTGGTTTTTTTTTTCCAGTTTTTGAATGGATTCATGCCTTATTCCCTTTTGGCCTATAGTACTTTGTATTTTTATTCTAATTACCACATATCCTTTAGTTCCATATTTAGTATTTTTTAAGAGCAGTCCTTCAATCATATGCTTCTAAAAATATTCTGTTTCAGCTTGTAGTTCTCATCACATTCCTTTCTGAATCACACATTTGATTGTGTTCAATATCTGTTTTCCACAGAACCACAAGCTTTGTGAAGGCAATACTATTCCAAACACCCAGACAGTGTCAGGCATAAAGTAAGTGCTTAAGAAAAGTTTGAATGAATGATTGAAATCAATAATTTGATGTCAGGTGGTAATATAAGTGTTATTTTAAAAAAGTAAAACAGAGTTAAGGAAATACAGAAGGATTAAGGTAAGGGAAACGTTACTTTAGACAGAAAGGGCTTTCTGTGCAGGTGACACTTGGACAGAGACCTGGATGAAGAGGAGTGAGCCTTGTAATATCTATGGAAGGATGCTCCTGGTAGGAAGAATCAGCTAATGACAACAACCCAAGGTGGGAATAATCTCAGAATGTTTGGAGGGAAGTAAAACCACTGTGATTAGAGAAAATTAATTCAAGGTATATGAAGTACCATGAGAGAAGAGAAGAGAAAAGAAAGTTTTGTTCATGTATAATAAGAGCTTTTGTTCTAAGGGTGACAAGAAGCAATGGGAGAGACGAGACTGTGATACGATCTGTTGCTGGTGCGTGCGTGCGTGTGTGTGTGTGTGTGTGTGTGTGTGTGTGTGTGTGTGTGTGTTTTCAACATCCTGATATATTTTGGCTTATCTAGACTGGGGAGGAGAACAGTGTTAGATTCAAATTCTGAAGATAAGGTTTGTGCTTTTCCTTGATCCACTGTAACTTCACTGACGTAATGATTTTTAAAAGTTCAGTGATCTGGCTAAATTTTCTACCATGTCAGTACTTTTAATAGAAAATGTTCTGGGGATGTGTTTGATGGTTTTCAGTCTATTGTCCCATAGATTCAATTGGCTTCTCTTCAGCCATCTTCCCCTCAAAATACTCACTGAGTTTGACATGATATCCTTTGCTATGAAATGAGGATAACTTAAAAACTCAGGTAAAGAATCTGCCTGTGATCCAGGAGACCCAGATTTGATCCCTGGGTTGGGAAGATCCTCTGGAGAAGGGAATGGCTGCCCACTCTGGTATTCTTATCTGGAGAATTCCATGGACAGAGGAGCCTGACGGGCTACAGTCCATAGGGTTGCAAAGGGTCTGACACTATTGAGCGACTAACACCTCACTTATAAAATCAAGTTCTTTAATCTTTAATCATTATTTCACAAAGGAAACATCTCCCAAAGTTCTCTGCAACATGGAATTACATGGCAACAAGCTAATATTGATTAATACCTTAGATTTTATGCAGCTGTTAATTGTGTACCAGCCTAATTATTTGTTTTACTGGTTTATATACTCACAATAAATTTAAAAATGTGGGCATGTTGAATAAGGCAGAATTATTCTCTGTTATTCAGATTATTCAATCATAACATGAAAAACTATAAACAGCAGATGGTGGGGAAAAAGTTACCTTCTTGGGATCATCAGGATTATTACATGTAGTTGATAGAATTATTTAGAACATGCATTCTTTATTATGAGGTTTTGTAGGTTAAAGTTTAAGGAAGTGACACCATGTTGCTTCATATTTTTAGTTAAATTGGAATGATCTCAAGTCTGATAAAAAAAAGAGGTTTTTAATAGTTATTGTGGTATATTAATATTTAATTAAATGTGCATATTTAAAATGTACAACTTAATATGTTGTTTTTATCAGTCTGTCTATATATCTATCTCCATGAAACTATCACCACAATCAGATAATGGTCATGTACATCACCTCACAAGCTTATTCATGACTTTTTATAGCACTTCTTCCCTGGTCCTCATCTTTAGTCTCCCTGTGCAACCACTAAATTGTTTATTGCCACGACAGATTGATTTACACTTTCAAGAGTTTTGTGTCAGTGAAATCACACAGCACATACTCTTTTTGTTTGGTTTCTTTCAATTAGTATGCTTTTTTTGCACTTCATTCATGGTGGTGCATATATCAATAGACCAATCCTTTCCATGGCAAAGTTGTATTCTGTTGTATAGATATACCGTAGTTTGTTTATCCATTCACAGAATGATGAATATGGAGGTTGTTTTCAGTTGGGGCTATTACAAATATAGCTGGTGTGAATATTCACGTATAGTTTTTTTTTTTTTAAGTGGCCATGTGCTTTTCATTTTCTCTGAGTGGTAAACATGGCTCTTAAAGTATGTATATATTTACCTTTTTTAGCAAATTGCCAAACTGGTTTTCAAAATGGTTTTTACCATTTTACATTTCCATTGTTAGTGTATGAGAGGCCCAGTTCCTGTGCTAAGAAACTTTGTAAATCCTTTGTATATATTTCACAGTTTATTTGTCATAATAGCTTTATATCTGGTGTTTCCAATAATAATACATAACAGTCATTAAAAGTTTTAAAATGCGAGGCCTTCTACTAAGTATTTCACAGTCATTCTCTGATTTAATCTTCCCAGCAAGAATACAAAAGACCAATTATTATTCCTATTTCATGGAAGAGTAAATTGAAGATAACTTGCCCTACAACACATGAACACTAAATCATGCATGTGTGATTTGGACCCAGGTTGTCAGATATTGGAGATAATGATATAAAGCAGTATGCTGTATTCTCCTATCCTCTAGGCCGGGGGTTCTGGCATAGACCCCTTTGACACCTGGGAAAGCTTGAAGTCCTAGCATCCTTTATGTATATACATTTAGAATCTTATTTTTATTGAAGTATAATTTATGTAAAATGTGCTGGTTTCTGCTGTATAGCAGAGTGGTTCAGTTACACACACACACACAAATGTGTATATATTCTAGTTCATATTCTTTTTCGTTGTGGTTTCCTGTGCTATACCAAGGACCTTGTTGATCCATCCTGTATATAGTAGTTTGCTTCTGCTAATCCCAAATTCCCAATCCATCTCTCTCCCCTCCCCGTCCCCCTTGGCAGCCACAAGTCTGTTCTCTATGTCTCTCAGTCTGTTTCTGTTTCATAGATAGGTTAATTTGTGTCATATTTTAGATTCCACATATAAGTGATATCGTACGGTATTTGTCATTCTCTTTCTGATTACTTCACTTAGTATGATACTCCCCAAGTGCATCCATGTTGCTGGAAATGGCATTATCTCACTCTTTTTTATGACTGAGTAGTATTCCATTGTGTATATGTGTGTGTAACACCACACCACACATCTTCTTTATCTGTTCACCTGTCTATGGACATTTAGATTATTTCCATGCCTTGGCTATTGTGAATAGTGCTTCTGTGAACATGGGGGCACATGTATATTTTCAAATTATAGTTTTGTCTGGATATATGCCCAGGAGTGGAATTGCTGGATCATATTAAAGCTTTAACATCTTAAGCCTTTGACAGTTAGTTTAGTGTATCTAAATTATATTTGAATACACAAGCTATTTAGGACTGTAACAGAAATCAGTTGTACTGAAATAAAGTTTTTTAAATATTTTAAAAGTTGTAGTATAATATATATACTTCCTATTAACACATTAAGTAACACAATATAGTGGTAAAATTAATGATAACCATAATTTCAAAGTAATGAATGTAAAAGAATACTGGGGGTTATATGCAGCATCTATAGCAGTGATGTGGAAATTCTGTGACTTTTATTCCAGAAAAAGAGCACATATGCTGCTTATGCTACTGTGGTTTGTAGCATACACACACAAATGAAAACAATGCTAGAGGCTGATGAAAATACAGATGTAATTTCTCTCTCATCTAAGTTAATAGATGTCTGAATTCTATCTGTGGATCCTCAGACCTCTTACCCTTGCCCATGAACTCTATGAAAATAAGATTCATATCTGTTTTTAACTGTCACCATGTGACCTGTGCATACTCCAGGGCATTGTGCAAAGCAAGTTCTGCTGGATGAATGAAGAATAGCATCATATTTTCCAGGTACTGCATTAGCGTTAGGATTTAGCAATGGACAAAACCAACATAATCTCTGGTCTCAAGAACTAATATTCTATCAGGAAATGCAAAGTTAAATAAAGTTGTGTGACCTAGGCCAAGTTATTTAGCTTTTCAGAGCCTCATTTTCCTCATGGATAAAATGTATGTAGTAATAATCACCCTTGTAGGTTCCATATGAGGAATGAAGAAGTATCAATATGGTAGTAAGAGATAGATACACACAGATATATATGTTGCATATGTGAGAACAGCACCCACCTCCTTCTGCTGTATAAGTATTTGCCATTATTATGTTGAAGACAAAGGAAGTACAAGGTACTATGAAACTGCATAACAGGGGAATATAATTTTATCTAGGGGAAGAAAAATGCCAACAGCAAATTATGTTTCAAGCTGATACTTGAATATTGGATGGAAGGTAGGGAATCAAAAGTGAGAGCTGGCTTATGGAAAGGTGAAATAGAAAATGCAATTATCTCAGAGACAGTAAGGGGCACAGTCTTCTAAAGAGTCAGAAGGAAGTTCATTGTAGCTGGAACAGAGTGTGACGGGAAGAAGGAGAACCAAGAGAAGAAGTTGGAGACATATACAGAGTCTAAGGGTAGAAACAAAACCATATAGCATTGATTGATGCTATTCACAACACCTAAAATAGCTAAACACAAAAGTCTTTTATTTTTTTGTAAATTAAGAGTAATTTGATAAACTACTATTTTCAAAACTGCTATGTGGGATGATATTAGAGGAACTTTGTTGGGTTCAAATGGATCCAGTTTCTCTCTGAGATTTTTTTTCCCCTGTCATTTATAAATTGAGCCTAATAAACTCTAAATTACTTATTATATATGTCTTAATATATAAGGGTTATTTGTGTTTGTTACATTAAAATTAAAATGGAAGTAGTATAGCTAAAAGTATACACACACACACACACACATACTTAAGGAAACAGTATTTCAGAACAGTGACATTGGCATAGCTCACACATGATGAATGAGTTACTGCTTATAGTTTCATAATAGAAACCCAACAAGCTATTTACATTTCATCGGGGTGGGGGATACACCCTTACTAAACTGAATTTTGAGTAGTTGTTGAAAGGAAACGTAAGATTTTTATCACTTCTCCCTTTTAAAGAGTTTTCTTATGAAAATATTTCAATTTCTCTGTTTCATCATTTCAGATTATAAATATTAACCCTACAAGAGAGAGGTGTACTTAAAAATTTTGGTTGAAATTAATACTGTAGAAATGATGGCAGTGGTAATTTTTTTTAAAAAAATATTGATTCACGAATGGTATTTTGAAAATAGAAAATGCATTTTTCTAAAATGATATTTATTTATGTGTTAAATAAGTTGCTTGAAAGAGTCAGCTAATCTCTTACTTGTAAAGAAAGCACTTCTCTTAAGTCAAAATTTCAAGTATAAAGTCCACTCTTAGGAGAAATACACAGAATACCAGACTTTAAATATCTCCAACATGCAAAATAAATATTTTCTTGAAAAAAAAAATCCCTATTCTTGGAAAAATTTCCATGGAATCACAAGAGACAAATTCCATTTGAGAGAGTGCATGCAATGTGTTATACTAAAGCAGGGATGTGGAATTGAGCACACAACATCCCTATTTCAAAAGTGCAAGCAGAAGAGAGAGTTTTTATCCTTTAAAGGCTGTGAAGAGAAGTGAAAATTAGCCAAAATTTCTGCGTGAATACTATGATGTGTGACAAAGGAACTCTACTCTTGGTATAGTTAGGAAAATAATTTAACCCAGAGGCTTTGCATCCATAGTGAGAAATGAGGAGATAGTGAAAGAGATTTGCAGATCCCCTGCTTTTTAGGCAGGAAGAACGCTCGTTAAATGCAGAACGCTGCTCTGGCTCCTGTGTTTGCTCCGAGGTGTAGGTTTTGTTCGACTGACGTATCAGATAGTCAGAGTGGTTACCACACCGACGTTGTAGCAGCTGCATAATAAATGACTGAGAGAATCATGTTAGGCATGCCCACCTAACCTAACTTGAATCATGCGAAAGGGGAGCTGTTGGAATTCAAATAGACTTTCTGGTTCCCAGCAGTCGGCAGTAATAGAATGCTTTCAGGAAGATGACAGAATCAGGAGAAAGATGCTGTTTTGCACTATCTTGATTTGTTGCAGCAGCCAACTTATTGGCATGATGGAGTGACAGGAAAAACAGCTGGCATGGAAGGTAGGATTATTAAAGCTATTACATCATTATGAATACAATTAGAAGCTGACCATGACAAAGCATATGTTTGAACAAGCAGCTGTTAGTAGCTGGGGTATGTTGCCGAGCTCTTCAAACTCTGCAAACAGTGTTGCTTTTACCGAATGGATTTTAACATTTCCTTGTGCTGCGTTAGATTTTGGGGGGGGGATGTGCTTGACTTCAACCTCGGGGAAACACTTCTGGGATAGAAATCAGTGTTAGAAGATGTTAGAATAAAGTGTTTTTCAAGAGTCTAGGTTTCTCCAGGTAGATGATGACGAGGTGGTGGTGGTGGGGGGGATCTTTGGGGAAATCTACCCCAGCTCACTTACATGCCATTTAGTTACAAGGACTGATTGATTTATTGGCATATTCAGACATTGAGAAAAATGAGAATGGATAGAATGTTTGGATAGACTGAAAATTGTTACACTTGGTTTCTGTTTTATGAGGAGTTTGGCTGTCAGTCTTTTCTCCTCATTCATTTCTAGCTTTTGACATTTATTCAGTCATTCTGCATTATATGAAGAAAATACATCAATATCTCCTGCAGGGTTTTTCAACAACTCTAGCATCTGTTTCAGCTATTGAACTGTATTCACGTTTTGCCAAGTTGATGTCGACCCAGCTGGTCTATCATTTCTCGCTTGATTACTGCTCTTAATTTCTCTGTATCAGCTTGTTTCGGATAGGGCTTTGAAAGCTGTTAATGAAAAATGACAGAAAATGATAAATTCTTGAATATGGGAGCACTTGTTTATTTAATAACTTTGGAACCTTAATGAGTTTTGTCTTACATTCGTTCTTGCCTGCGTACAATTTTTAGAAGCCTTTTGCTGTTTTGCAATATTTCTTTCCCCTACAGTCAGTGGATTATACTTACAAGTACTTTTAAACCAATGGAGCGTGAGCCTGGGCTGTATTAGGCTCCAAAAATAAAGTTTTGAGGAAAAGAGGGACAATTTTAGCTTTTTGTGGAAACTCTCCATCGTTTCCATATTCTGTCTTCATACGCTGTCTTGGGGATCTGTCAGTGACTATATATTGGACCAAATATATTGAAATGATTTTTATCACCACTAGGGTAACAAGAAAATAAAACATTCAAAGCTGTTTATAAGAAGTAATTGCTTAAAACAGATGTCAAATAATCCAGAAATTTATTTCCTTAAGTATGAAAAGTGTGATTGTTAACTATCTATATGATAGAGAATCTTTGCTCTCTCTGCCCAGTTTCCCCTGTAACCTGACTAGCTAAATGATTGATCCAAGTTAATAGGCTATCATGTATGAACACCTAATATGACTTTTCAGTGTACACAGCGTTGCTCATACATTTGGTGTACCTTTTCTGTAGTAATTAGAATATCTCAGTCAATCTGGTCAAGGAACACTACTGGCTGTTATGTAACTTTTCCCCCTGAACGTTAGTCCATGTTTTTCAATTACGTATTCCTCTTTGAAAGAGTGACTTAAAAACGACATGTATTAAAATATCAGTGAATAATCAGGAACTGATGGGCTAATTAGACTACTTGGATTCATCCAAATTAATTACTAACTTATGTTTGGAAAAATAGAGATTTGGAAAAGTACTTTTTAACCTTGAAGCATGCATGACTGTGGTTGAATATGTAATTCATAATTCATATGTACAGCAGGAAAGAAAATAGTTTCCTAGATGTATAGTTTTAGCTGGAAATATTTTTAAAATTAATGTGGTTCAGGCAACCTCATTATTTCCTGTTCATACTTTTGAGTACTCTATATGTTTGGCACAGTCTGTTACAGTACTTGTTTGATCTTTGAGAACTCAGACTAACAAAATTTGGCATCACAGTGATAGAGGGTTATCTCTTGGTTGGTTGACAAAAATCAGCTGTACCTAAACTCTTGTTTAGAACTCAGTTCTCTTCGGTCAAGCGTATTACTCAACTTTTTATAACCATTTTTAGTGACAGTTCAAGTCTGGAAAAACTCTTTTACATTACATCTTTAGTAGGACTCTCCTTTTGTGAATTGTCTCTTGTGAGAAGAATGTGAGCTTCCTGTTAGCTTCACCCTCCTGTTACCATAGTTACCTTTAAAAGAAGGTTTTTGTTTCAATGAGGATAGTGTAATTTAAATCGGCCACAGGACTCCCCAGACCCTGTTTGTTTGTTTGTCGTTCAGGCAGCTTCGTTTGTGATTAGGAAGTGCTCTGTATTTGATTCCACGGATGAATGAAGAGGACAGACGCTAGGTGGCACCAGCTGTTGATTATTAATGAAATCTTAGAGGCTTTGGGCCACACACCTGAAGAGCAGGCAGCCCTTTATTTTTGAACGTATTTGTGAGAGTTGGAAATTATTGCTGATCTTGCTGACTCTGGAACAAGAAAGATTGGCATGCACAATGATAACATATGAGGTCTCCAAGTCTCAGTTGCTTAATTCTGTATTTCCTGAAGTGATTCAGGGGGAATAAAAGAAAAATAAATGCATAAAAATCGAAATAGTGTGTGAAAGAGAGGTGAGGCAAATGAAATGTACTATAAATATTTAAATATTTTTAAAGTGTGAAATTTATGTATAAATCTCTGTGGGTGTTCCCCGATCTACAAACCTAGATTTTTTAAGGCATTTATACTACAAAAGCAAAGATAGCAACTATTTGTTTCTTTTAGGTAAAAAATCTTATTGGGCAACATTATTTTCTTAATCAAAATCGTTCCTTTGTTATCCTTTAATGATAATATTGTCTAGTGAAAATACCTACTTATGATGGAGTGGCCTGCCTTCAGATGTTCTGCTCCTCATCTAGAAAGATGAGCAGGGGGAGACACTATCAGTTAAGAGATGTGCTTTGAAGTGGTTTTCCTGAGAAGCTTGCCCCTTTCTTTTATTCTCCAATTCTCATGTCTTCTATATTTTAAAAACAATAGCAACAAAAGACACAAATAAGCCATGTAAATGAGTGTGTACTTACAGACACACACATACTTCTGAAAAAATCAGACTGTTTAAAAAGAGAGCCATGGCAGCATTTTAACTTTGTCCTGGAATTAACAAACTAAAATGGGAAAGGAGAAAAGTTGGGGGATTAAATAACTGTCCCTATTGGAATTTTTTTGTTTTATTTTTAGAAAAAATAAGCAATATTTTTCCCTCACTGGGAAAAGATGAGAATTCTTGAGGAAGATGGTTTAGAATGAAGGGTAAGGTAATGCAGGCTGTAATTCTCCAAGGTTCTAAGAAACAGTATGGTGTATGGCTAGTTATTTTGATTATACCATAGAGTTTTTTGAAGATTTTTATGATATAGTCAAGATGGAGATATAGTTGCCATTTGACATGTCTGGTAGATTAATTACCTTGATAAACTCTTCTGTCTTGTTCTATCAATTAATGAATCATTGTAAACCAAGGAGGGAGGCTCTCACAGGGCTGTTCTATAGTTCTATCTAACTGGATCTATTGGATTTGGAACTAATCTCTCATAGTGTGACCTGTAATTCTGACTTTGATCTTTTGCCCTGTGAAATGTTAATACCAAAAACAAGAAGGAAGATCAAAATAGTTTGCCCGACTAAGAAAAGAAATGAATTATTAGGTACCAAAGGATTAGGATCACCTAGAAAATTTGATGACACAAAAAAGATAATATTTTAGGAGAAATAACATCTTGCACTAAAGTTCAAAAATCATTCCAACAAGAACAATATGTTAAAGAGTTAAAGCTTAGCAGTTATTCATTGAAAAAGACAATGATTTTGTTGGCCATCTTTCAGTTTCAGTCACAGTCTCATATGACAGCAAAACAAAATAAAACAAAGTAATGTTGTTAGAAATGTACCCTTCCTGGAAGGAATGAAAAAGAGAATGAAGCTTAGAAGGGACACTTTTAGAGGCATACCATGGTCTAAAAGAAAGTTTAACAACTGAGAAAGTGTTCAGTGGGAAAAAAACATGTCTGGTTGATTGGTGAAGGGTGTTAGAATCTACAACAGTTGAGGGGTCTTAAAGGTCCTAGAAAAAGGAAAAAAGAAAATGAATGCTGGAAGGAAAAAACAATTTTAAAAAGTTAGACCAATTTCAAATATCAGATGAGCTACAGTGTGGAAGAGGGATTAGACTCATTTCTACCTCTCTTGTACTGAGGAAAGAAAATTCTTTAAATAGTTATTTAAGCAGAGAATTGACTACTTTGTGAGATACTGTGTTCCTTGTTTCTGAAGTGTTCATTGCTGGGAGTGGAGTTCCTGCATTAAAGAGAATGTGAAGAAGACGTCTGAGATCATTTCTAATTTTAAGAATCTCTGAGTCTAGTCACTACATAAATAAAATTCTTCTTTTCAGATATTTCTTGGAGTGTCTCCCTGCCAGAGTCAGCTAATTATGATCCACATGCCATTGTTCTTTCTGTTTAGCCAACTAACAGTGGTTTCTATATTTCTTATTTTTTTTAAAGATGAATAGTATTTTGTAACATAAAAATTATAAAATTTTGATATAAGTGTCTATTAATAAAGTTTAATTGGCAGGCGGCACCTCTATTTACAGATTGTTCCGTCTGTCTTCACACTAACCCAGCAGTTAAGTAATGATGGAGAGACCATTTGGGCCACAAAGCCAAAAAGATTAATTATCAGGCCCTTCCTAGGGTAAAATGTTTGCTGAATTCATCTCTAGTCTGTAAGGGGACTTTGCTTTTTTTTGCTCATTGAGTCACATGTCTAGAACAAGCTCACCAACCATTAAATATCAGCCAAAGATCATAAACAGAAGTTGTGATCACCCATTATGTGTAAGCATTGCACACTTTGCAAAGTGGTTCAGATATACAGCTTAGGAGTTTATATGGGGGCCATTTTGGCAGTTAATCTGTTAAGAGATGTTACTTGCTGAGGAATGTTTGTTTATGATGTCTGTAAGAAAATTTGAGGTCTCTCAAATCAGTGACTTACCTATAATGTCTGCTTAGCCTAAGCCTATTCATCTGGCTGATTTTACCTAATTGCTTAGATTAAGTTACTTTTAGTGTTACTGTTCCAATATCGTGTGATTTCAGTAGACTTACAGAAAGCAAACAAGTCAGTGGAAAAGCAGTAAAGTCACCTCCTGGCTGCCACCTTGTTTCTCTTCATGGGTCTATAGACTTTCTAAGGGGCTTTTGCATTTACAGCGATCCAGAGAGGTGCATACCTTTTTAAATAGGTGAATGTATTCTTGATCAAAATATGGTTTAGAGAATGAAAGAATATAAAAGTCAAAATATATCCTCTACATTCTGAAACAGCAGTTGAGACTGTTAGTAAATAGTTGATATGACATGCTGGAGTTAAAAGTTAGCAATGAATTATTTGTGAGCTAGTCCCCTGAACATACTGATACAAGGCAATTTTTTTATCCAGATCATGTGAGAAACTGTAATTAGATCCTAAGCTTGACTTTTAAGAGATTCTGGGTTTACCATCATAAGTGACAATCTCTATAATTCCATGCTTGTAAAACTAAAATCCCTGCCTTTTTTCTAGGGAAGGATGCCATGGCTGCTCACTGGTAGCACTGGCAATCCCTATAAAACTCATAGGATTCTTATTTTATTTCCATGAGGATGTTACTGAGCAGCTATCTTATGATGCCTGTCTCTATGGTAACAGATACAAGGCTTAAGGGTTTGAAGGAAATTCTTCCTATTGGTTTAGGAATAGGGAGTGATGAGGGAGACTCACTGAGGAAGAGGATAAAGCTGAGGGAAGGTCAAGAGGCAATTCTGATAAATCATCATGAAGGAACTGTTTTGTGTGTGAAAACAATTTCATGTCCTCTTAATGTGTCTCAGAATAAAATAAGAACCAACATGTAAGTTTTTTTTTTAATCTTAAAAAGTATTTTTTTCAAGCTTCCAGTCAATTTTATGCTATTGCAGTCACACAGATCTTTCCTAGATGGCTTACTTTTCACTATGCAGAAAAAGATTGCTTCTTGCCTGAAGTTGATAAGAGGAGGGCTCTACCTTTGGCAAATTTAGTTTTTGTTATTGCTATCAAAGATCTTGATCTTTTAAAGGACTTTCCCCCCCCCCCCCCACAATTCCAAGTGTAAGAGTATTGAGCTCTACTTGGCATTCCTCATAATCACTGAGCTTCTCAGGGAATGATGAAAGTACACTTTCTTTCCAAGACATTCCCTTTAAATCTATCTCTATTAAAGATCAGTAATAAGTATAACAAGCATACTGCTTTTCTGAAAATTGAGCATTATTTAGAATGTGATGGGTAGGATTTTGTGTTTTTATGTGTTTTACTTTGCCTCTTATTAAAATAATAAGATCAAACAGAAAACCTCAAATGTCTAAAAATACTTGATTTTTCTATTTGGTTCACTTATCATTTACTTTAAGCTTAGAAAATAACCCACCACATTTAAATTATTTTAAAAAGAAGATAAATGTTATTCTCTTTTCTCTTTGATTTAAAGTATATATTCAAGATATTATCACATAGCAAAAAGTATTTAAAGTATTTGTGTAATTGGTGTGTCCTTTAGGAAAATATAAGTCCCAAAGGGGAGAGATGGCTATTCTATTATGAAGCACTTATTTGTAGTTTCAGCATTAACACAGGTGTTGATCTTTCATTTATCCTGATGTCTTCATATATTATATTGGGGTAAAATTAAAAAAAAATATTGGCAAGTGAGCAAAAATTTATAACTTGATGAAGGGAAATTAAGATTTTGGGGGGTTGAAGATATATTGTAAATGATATAAGATCCAATTAAATATTTGTTTATTATTCACTGGTCTCAATGCTTAAAGCTTTAAATGATTTAAGTCTTTTTATGCTTTGTTTTCTAACCTCAAAAAAATTTATGGATTCTCTGTGCAGATTTAACTTTCCAGAAATTTAATCCACTCTGTGTAGATATTAATAAAAGATAAGAGTGTCTTCAGATCCTATTCACACCATCTTTAAATTAAATGAAAAAAAAATAGAGTTAGCTATAATGTTGCAGTACCTTCTTTGATAATTTTGGAAAATAATTTTTTGGAAGAAAACTGTAATCCATTTTGAACTAGAAACAGCACTTGCAATATAAAGTAAGGTTTCTGACTACAGCAAGGGTACTTTAAATATTAAACATATACACTGCTTTTGAAAACCTGACTTCAATTTCAAAGTATGACATTCCCTGTATACGTCTAACATGGCTGGCCTTCATAAGATTTATTTTGTTTGGCTTTGGCCTTACACAGTCCAAAGCGAGTTGCAGGGCATAAGCAAATGGGTGAGGAGATGGTGTAGACAAAAGTACTAGGGGAAGTAAAATATAGGAGATAAGCTTCTGGACAAAGATTTACACAGGAAGTGGGGGGATAGCTGAACTGGAAGATTAGGTGGGGCACAGAAATTAATTGCTCTTTACATATACTTGAGGATAAATGGTGCTAATCATGATTTCCAAAGAAATATTGTCATTACGTGGCAATCCAAAGATGGATGAAAAGGATGTAGAAGAACAAGTAGGGAAAATCCATTTATCAGCATCAATCTCGTCTGCTATACCATTATTAGAACTCATTGCAGCACTCTTAGGATAAAGTATGACAAGGACCATCATATTCTTATTTTGCTAGCACAGATCTCCGTTTTACATACTATCAGTGGAATTATGCATTACAGGAACATTAAACTGGATTAAGGATACTGACGCTAATGTTGACCTAAAATTTTATGGGTTTTAGAGAAGTTGTGGGACTTCTCTGTCTTCTGTGACAAGTGTGAAAAGGAGGACATTGAGTAAAAGCCTGCTCATTATGGAAATGTTAATAATGCTACTATAGTGAGTAGGAATCATAGGTTCGTCTCTCTTTGGCTGTTGACCTCTTCACAGGTGGGCTCTGGTAGCCTTGGTGGTTCTGGATGACCATTAGGTCATCCAGATGAGGACTGAAGCCCACCAACTGAAGTGACAGGTTGTTTCTGCTCTTTTTCACTCATCCAGCAAATATTTGTTGATATATTCCAACTGTCAGGCTCTGTGCTAGATGACTAATATATGATCCCTGAGGAATTTAGAGCTGAATTTCCTTTGGGCGAATGAGGACAGGAAGATACCTACAGTGACAGCTTAGCAAAGGACGGCAGCAGCTGTGACTCCAGACAGAAAAACCAGCTAGGGAATGGGCTAAAAGCTTCTGGGGTTCCTAGTTGGAGTGATCTGGAAGAACTGGCAAGTCTATTAAAGAGCAAAATGATAGCTGAGGGGGAAGAGTACAAATGCACTGCAAAAATGGTTAGTAATTCAAAGTAAAAGGGAAAATAACTGACTTGAAGTTTAGCTTGAAATAAGGAGGAGTCTGCCTGCAAGGCATTGCTCATTTTCATTGAAATCAAACCTAAAAAAAAAAAAAAAAGAAGAAATCAAACCTAGAAGGAAGACGTTTAGACTGTAGTCAGTTGCAGACAATGAGATTAAACATTTTAATCCTACATGAGTGTGACCATGAAAACTATGTTTCAGGAGGTTTTAGGGGGACAACAGTTCTCTCTCTTGGTAGTCTATGAGCATTTATCTCTGAAAACTCTTTCCTATGCTATCTTTAGAGAAATTGTGATAATGTTTTATCTCAGTGTGTGTCTTTAATTAGAAGCTATCTGAAAATGTTTCACCTATATTTAAATTAATCACAGAATTAGACCTTAGATTACAAAAGAGGGCTAAAAGGATGACATTTTATGTATGATAGGCCTATCGTCACATAGACCCATAATATGTGCAAATCGTGTTAGATCAGTATGAAGGTTTCATCCAACTTCAAAAGCATCCAGCATTAATTGGTCTTCAGCTTCACTCCTGACTCCTAGGAATGTAAAATACATAGGTTTACTTTTAATATGAAAGAAAAGATGAGTAGGATATTTTCTGAAAACTTGAAGTTGTCTAGAAAGTCTCTCTTCCCCTCCCCCTCCTCCCACCCCCCTCCTCTCCTTTTTTTCCCACCTCCATCTTCCCCCTCCCACCACTCTCTTCTCTCACCCTTCAGCTCTCACCTCTCCCTTTTATTGTTTCCCTTCCTCCCCTTCATACATATATTGAGGTGTATGTTTGCATACAGGCATGTCTGTATATCTCTATTTCTGTCTCTACCTCTGATCCTCTGAAAATTTATGTATATAGACTAAAGGCATATTCACTATTGGGGTAATTTTCCTTTCTAGATAAAAGCAGTTCTGTCTGGCTTGGTTTTCAAAAGTTCTTTATTGAAATGTAACAAACATAGTTTAAAGTGCACAAATCTGTAAGTGTACAACTTAATGAATTTTCAGAGTTAATACCTCCCAGTGATTATTGAAAAGAAGAAAAGAGTAATACACTATCCTCGAGCCCCAATTTTACCGCTTCTGAATCAGGACTCCCTCAAAGATATCTACCATACTGACCTCTAATGCACCATAGATTGGGAGAGGCCATTTCTGAAATGTATTTAGTTGTGATTATATACTAGGTATTTCTTTGTGACTGACTTCTTTTTCTCAACATTATTTTTATGTGTCTGTACCCCACTGTGTGTGCATGCAAGATCGCTTCAGTTGTGTCCGACTCTGTGTGACCCCGTGGACTGCAGCCCACCAGGCTCCCTTTGTCCATGGGACTTCCCAGGCAAGAATACTGGAGTGGGTTGCTATTGCCTTCTCCAGGGGGTCTTCCCGATCCAGGGGTCGAACCTATGGCGTCTCCTGCATTTTCTGCATCGCAGGTGGATTCTTGACTGCTGAGCCCCCTGGGAAGCCCAATCACATATTTTAATGTGATCCATCAATTGTATTGCTGTGAGTTGGAGCTTAATCATTTTCAGTGTTGTATAGAATGCCATTGTATGAATATCTCACAATTAACTTACCTCATCTGCTTTAAATGTATATGTGGATTGATTCTGTTTGGTGGCTCTAAAAACAATGTTACTCTGAATATTCTTGAATATTTTATACATATATATGCATCTCTGTTAAGTGAAAAGTGGGATTTCTGGGTCACAAAATAACCAAGTGCTACCTTTAGCTAAAAAAATCAAGTTTTTTTTTTTTTTTTTTTTTTAAGGTAGGTAAACAATCTTCAGTTCAGTTCAGTCACTCAGCCATGTCCGACTCTTTGTGATCCCATGGACTGCAGCACGCAGGGCCTCCCTGTCCATCACCAACTCCTGGAGTTTACTCAAACTCATGTCCATTGAGTCAGTGATGCCATCCAACCGTCGTATCCTCTGTCGTCCCCTTCTCCTCCTGCCTTCAATCTTTCCCAGCATCACGGTCTTTTCAGTGAGTCAGTTCTTTGCATCAGGTGGCCAAAGTATTGGAGTTTCAGCTTCAGCATCAGTCCTTCCACTGAATATTCAGGACTGTAAAGAACAACCTTACTTAATCATTATCAGTATATGAAAGTTCTGGATATTGTTGTCAGTGCTTAATATTATCAGTGTTTAATTTTTGCCATCTGGCTGTTGTTCTGTAGTACCTTATTGTGGTTTTTATTTACAGTTTTTCTAATGAGTTGGAATACCTTTTTATATGTTTGTTGGTCATGTGGATGTTAGCTTTTTTAAGGAGACTGTTCTAATCTCATACTTATTTTACCATTGAAAGATCATCTTTTTTTTTTTGATTGATTTGTAGTTCTTTATTTTGTTTCTGGGAATGACCATTTTTACATGTTCGTTATATGTATTAACATTTCAGGATATATATCTTATACAAGCCTAGAATTTGAAGGCCAGAGACCCTTAAAGAATATATAATCCAGTCTCTTATTAATAGCTTAGTATGAAACTGATACCTATAGAGATAGTCATTTGCTCAAACCTTCTTCTAGTTAGTAGAAAGATCAGAAATAAAACCAGAAATAGTCTCTGAATCCTGACAGTAATGACCTTCCCTATTAAAACCTGGAGAGTCTTTAGTCCTTTCTAATATGGTAACTGAAACTCTTTGTCTGTTTGGGAAAGCCAAGCAACGGAATGCATGACATAGTTACTGTTAACAGCAAATACAGTGTGATATATGATTAATCTCATTGATTCTCTGACCAAAAATACCCTCAACTAATCAACTGCTTTATAGCATAGTGGTACAAAGTTTCAATGTGTATTTTCCTTTTGGTCTTAGCTTTATTTTTTTCTCTTCCATAGCTTTATTGTTGCATTCAACTTTTCATATTTATTCCATTACTCCTATCTTCTCATTCAACATTTGGTTCAAATTCAAGAAAATCCATTTTTTTCTATAGCAGATTAGTAAGAATGTTAACTTGCTACTATTGTCATGAAATAGGAGCAAATTTAGGTTACCAGACATCCTTGCTAATAGAATAGCAATGCCTACTATATATTGATTTTTTTTTTACATCCTAGATGCAATATTAGGTAAGTTTCCTGGATTATTTTAGCTTATTATTTTGAATAACCTCCCAAATGTTTTATTATCTCTGTTTTACTGATCTAGAACCTGAGCCTCAGTGAATTTAAGCTACTTGTAAGACAGCTAGAAATTGAACCAGTTTTATCAGATTTCATGCATCACACTTTTTCATGATCCCACACTACCCGCTGGGAAGAAACCAGATTTAACAATAGATTGAGGTCACTACCCAATTTTAATGCTTCTGCCATAGGTCTTAGGGATGTTTCTCTGTCCTAATCTCATTAAATCATTTCGTTCCCATGTCCTTTTTCACAGTGGTAATCAGAGAAGTGCTTTTTTGGCATTGACTTTGTCACTTTATTTACTAAACTGAACTCTTGATGGTGAAGCTCTTACCTGCATACTGACAAGTGACTTTGTATCCAGGGGATAAGATTGTAGAAGAATGGTCTTTTAATAAGGGACCAGACGTATCATGAGTCTTTCATTTCATTTCTGTCCAGTGATTTAGTCTAGGATCTGATTGCTTCTCCCCTAGATTCTAGTTTCAAATATTTCTCGTTCATGTTCATGAAAGAACTTTTGCACAGATGCCTGAAAATCAGTGTGTTTCCAGCCTTGCTTCTTGTCCTTGGCCAGAAGGAGTACCCCTATCGAACCTCCCTAGCTTCATGTACAACAGGTACACACTAGTTCCTCCATTTATAAATTTAAAACTATGTCTATTATCTACTGTTATTTTTTTTCTTAAGGAGTTAGAGAAGCACATTCAATTTTCTTTTAAATTTATAGTCATTTCAGTCTGTCTGAACATACGAGAATGGCTTTACACCAAAGATCTCTAAATCATAGGCATTTGATAAAAAAGTGATTCCTTGAAGGTAGAGAATCCCCATGGACAGAGGAGCCTGGCAGTCTACAGTCCATGGGGTCGCAAAGAGGTGGACACAATTGAGTAAGCACAGCACAGAAAATATTAGGTTAACAGAACACTTTCTTGTTTATTTTATTCATATAACAACCATGTGAGGTATCCTAGGTTAGAAGTATTATTTCTCCTTTATTCAGAGTCATGTCTATTTGTACCTTACATTTCTTTTAGCTCTGCTGTCTGCTTTCCATACCGCCTGCATCAGTTCAGATCCCTGATGCTCGCCTGGAATACCAGAAGAGCTTCCCCGCTTACTTGCGGGCTTGTTTTTGTCCACTTCACCCCTCACATAGCTGCTAGACCCATCTCTCTCAAGAGCCAAATTTAATGTCACTCCCCTGTTTAATTCCGCAGGTGGCTAGCTATTGTTTTAGGATATCATTCAAACAAGTTTTATGGAGGAAAAGACCCTCTGCACCATTTTCCATGCTTTGTTCTCAGCTCTCATCTTCCACCCACTGCAGGAATGATTACCCCAGCCATGAAAACAGTTCTCTTAGTATAACACCCTTCCCTGCCATGAGCCCATGTCGTGTTAATCTCACTCCACACTCTGAAACAATTCTTACTGCCACATACTTACTTGTTGCCTGTCTTATAACCCTCCAAGATGGTATAGATTGTGCCTCATCCTCATCTTTGAATAAATCATGTACCCCTGCTTAGATTCCTGTGCTATCTTTGGGGCTACCTGTTTACTTACAGATGCTTGGTACCTGAAGACTATGATCTCTCCTTTTGTACTATAACCCTTGCATGGCACCTGGGGAAAGAATGACTCAAATTTTCTGTTAGATTGCAATGAGTTACACAGCTGGAGGTAGAAAGGTGGTCCTTGCATCCTATGGTAGCATAATTCGCATTACATCCTTCTTTCTGCCCATGACCATTTTAGTATCCTTAGTCTCTCAGTCATGTCTAACTCCTCTATGGGATTCCTCAGGCAAGAATACTGGAATGGGTAGCCATTCTCTTCTCCAGGGGATCTTCCCTACCAAAGGATCGAACCTCAGGTCTCCTGCATTACAGGCAGATTCTTTACCATCTGAGCCACCAGGGAAGTCTGTAACTAACCATAGTACATGAATAATAGGTTTTCAGGATTCCTGTGTATTTAGTTCATGGAAATAACTTCAGCCAAGTTAAAGAGTGTGGGGGTATTTTGTGCTGGTAGAAGTTGGGGTATTTATTAATAGTTCATGTGTCATGTGTGCGTGCTCAGTCATGTCCAACTCTTTGCACCTCTTGGACTGTAGCTGGCCAGGCTCCTCTGTACATGGAATTTTCCAGGCACAAATGCTGGAATGGTTTGGCATTTCCTTCTCCAGGGGATATTCCAGACTCAGGGATCAAACTCACACCTCCTGCATTGGCAGGCAGATTGTTTATCACTGAGCCACCAAATTATGGGCTTCCCAGATGGTGCTAGTGGTAAAGAACCCAAGAACCCGCCTGCCTATGCAGGAGATGTGAGTTTGATCCCTGTGTCAGGAAGATCCCCTGGAGGAGGGCATAGCAACCCACTCCAGTATTCTTGCCTGGAGAATCCCATGGGGAGAGGAGCCTGGAGGGCTATGGTCCATGGGTCACAAAAAGTTAGACAGGACTGAAGCAACTTAGCACGCACACATCTAATACACTATGTATGGGAAATATATAGAACACAGTATTTAAAGGATTATTTCCTTTGTGATTTACATTGCCTCCCCCTGAGGTCTTAATTCATTCAAATTATCCACTGAGATACTAATTAAAATAATTTAATGGATGATCAAGTAAAATCCTAGAAGAGTAAAATGGCAGTTAAGTTTATGAGGTAAACAAATTCAGGCACATTGGTGTAAGGTAAAGAGCAGTGAACATGTGCTCATTTTTCTCTCCTTGCATCACTAATAGTAAGTGGTAAACACACCATTCAGCCATGGTGCTGTGCATCATGGTTGCTGTCTAGCATTTGTTGTTGTTCAGTTGCTAAGTCATGTCCGGCTCTTTGTGACCCCATGGACTGCAGCATGCCAGGTTCCTCTGTCCTTCACTATCTCCTGGAGTTTGGTCAAATTCATGTCCATTGAATCAATCCATCTCATCTTCTTCTGCCTTCTTCTCCTTTTGCCTTCAATCTTCCCCAGCATTAGGGTCTTACTTATTTTATATTCTTAAATCATCTTAGTGGAGAGAAAATTTCAAAGATGCATCAAATGTATAGCAAATTGTTTTCAAATGTTATCCTTTGCTTAAAATCACAGTTCTCTATGACAGGAAGCCACATGCCAGGAGGTGTGCCTATTTACTTATTTATTTTGATATTCGTCTTAGCATTTCTACTCATTCTTTATTGATATTATATACAGTGCTTTTCTTCCATAGTGGAATTGAGCACACTATGTTTACGAAACACATGGAGGCTGACCGAATTCACTTGTGCACATTGTGGTATTAATTTATTAGGGGATGAAACAGTCATTTGTAGCATTATAGTAGCCAAAGCAGATACCTTTTATCACATGATTTATTTAAGAAAACCAAATATTGTGACTACATTTACAAAATACTGTAGACATGGCAATACCTGTTACATCGTTTATAAATAAGTATATTGAGGGTACTACAACGAATTGGGTCCAAGTTCAAGGACAGTATAACCATAATTTTTAGTGGGAATGCATTCAAAACCCATGTTTGCATATTAAAGGAACATATTATAGGTGATTGGGTGTTTTCCTTTTAGAGATAATAATGCCTTCTTTATATTCATCTATGCCCAGATGAATAAAGGGGAAATCTTTACAGTATTTAATGTATCAAAGATAGAGAATAAATGCTTCTCTTAAGTACATGGGAAAGGTGAAATTACTGGTCATAAGACTAATGACCTCCATCACTGTGTCAGCCAGTGTGATGATGTCACCCAATACAGGACATAACAGTAGTAAATCCAGGTCGAAATCTTTTGCATGCAGATAGATTTCCTGATACTTATAATTTGATTGAAGCAGGATTTCATTTTTATCAGAACCACACTTCACATGTAAAATGGAACCTGTACTGAATGTTGAGAAATTTATGTTCATTAAGGCTCATTCAAATATAACTACAGTGTTGGACTTAATAATAATTAGCTAACATTATAAGAATAATTTAAGTCTATGCAAACTTGATTCAGAGTACACTATCATTTCAAGCAAATTGAAAGTTTATTTCAATCAATTGTAAGAAATTACAGTGACATGCTTATAAGAACACATGAACAATTACTACAACCGGATAATCGATGGCCATGATGCCTTCCCCTCTGTTCTGGGAAATCACCATTCCTGTATATGCCTACGATTTATGATGACTTCCCTGGCAGCTCAGGTGGTAAAGAATATGCCTGCAATGCAGGAGACCTGGGTTTGATCCCTGGGTCAGCAATATGCCCTGGAGAAGGAAATGGCAACCCATTCCAGTATTCTTGCCTGGAGAATTCTGTGAACATAGGAGCCTGGCGGGCTACAGTCTGTGGAGTTGCAAAGAGTCAGACATGGCTGAGTAGACACACACACACACACACACACTTACTACAGTTTGAGTCTTTACCTCCTGATTTCCATTTGCTTTTGGCCTCGTTGAAGTGTCCCAGAGATATCTCAAAGGGGAGACAACTTAGTCTCCTAGAGGTCCCAAGTGGTAGCAAGCCTCTGTTGATCACAGTGACAATGTGCTTATCAGCTCACATTGTACCGGCTTCATTCTCTTCTCAGTCTCACTCAGTTTTTTACTGTGCTTCCTGCAATCACCTCTGAAATACATAATTTGCGCTCAAACCCTTTTGTCAGAATCCACTTCTGGGAAACCCAACCCAAGAGAGTATATTTTACTTTCAGTAATTTTGCCTCTAATTTAATTTTTCATCTTTTTTAAATCAAAGAAGTATATTTCGGGAAATTATAAGGACAATCATCAAAAGGTATGTTGGTTTGGGAGTTTATTGCAAGGATAAAAAAGAAACACACTATCACACCATGTATAGTTAGTTGCTTAATAGTAGTTTCCAAGGGTACTGTGACAAACTTCGAGACTGGGTTTGTTGAGACCTAGTGGGGAAAGGTGCCATTGTTTAATGCCATATACACCTAAAATATATGCAATGGGAATGGAAGCCAATGTGCCATGGTTTTTGCCATCTCCAAAATAGACTGTATCAGATTTCATGTATTTATTTTAAATATACAGAATATGTTCTTTAAAAGAGATTTTATGTGAAAGGTCAACAGAAAAGAAATGAGTTGAAAATATAAGCATTCTGGATGAAAAGTGAAAGGGGAAAATGACTCAACTCTCATACTCCTACTTCTACCCTATTTCCTTATAGACATAACTGTCAGTGCCCTTAGAATTTGAAATAAAAGTCATCATATTAGAAAATATCTATGGTTACTTCCAACTGCAAGCCGTCAATCTAGAAATGAGTTTCCTTACCTACTTTACCACGAACAAGAAATAGCTGACAGGTAACTTGAAATTAGTAAAGCTTTTCTATACCAATCAAGGCTGAGTGTAGAAATTTTCCAGCAGGACAAATTTTCCTAGCCAGCATTAAATGTAGCACAATTAACTTACTAGGAAACTTCATTTGCTACCCTGATTGCTGCCAGTTGTTGTGGGCTTATGGTGGAAGCCAGCATCAAAGAGTAAATACCTTAGTTTTAGGAAGGAGAAGCATATAGCCAGACATATGCTTTGGCTAAACGACTTTATGCTTCATTTAGCATAACACTTGGTGGTAAAAGGGGGAAACATTTAAGTGTTGCTTTAGTAAAAATAATGCTGATAAAGATAGAATGTCTGAGACCATTGTTGGGAGAAAAAACTACATGGGATATTTTAAGCCTGAATTTTCTTAGAGATGATAGTCTAACCACCAACTTCATTTTGCCATTTAAAGATTTCTTAGAAATTCATATTGCATCAGGACAGATAATATTGATATTATAATTCACAATAGTATAGTGATGCTAGTTTGCTTTAGATCAGTTTACACATGAAAGCTATTTTTATCCTTCCTCTGTTGAATGAAGCATGGAGATATCTTCATTGACTTTTTTCACATTTCATTGCACTCATCTACTTTAGGTATCAGTCATTTCATAGTTTTGTTGGGCACATACTATATAGAAGGTCTTATGCTGAACCCTGAGAGCAATAGAAAGGTTAATCAGAAATAACATCCGCCTTCATGAAAATTAGAGTGGTTCTGGGAGAAAAGTCACAATGAGAGAATATTGACTATTATGAGATATTGCCAATCCAACCCTTCCCCCAAACCCTCTTGCTTCTTCTCTTGTGGCTGTTGACCCTAAAATCATAGTAAAATAACACATCAGTATAGGAAAAGATATGGAATTTATAAAGGAAGCCATTTTGTATTATCACTGGCACTTAATATCTCTTTTGCCATCACAATCAGGCCATGTCCCTCTTTGTTCAAGTCTGACTTAGAGAAAAGCTTTCACTGAGATTTTATAAATGAGTAATAGGGCTCATTATCATCCTGCATGACAGTTTATATGTCTCTGTACGATATCATGACAGCTGCTAGGGAGGATCCTGATCCTGCTATGTACAATACTGGGTGATTTTCAGTTCCATACAAGCTTTGAAATGATCTCTCACCCATTCATCAAAAATTATAGCTGTCTATGTTGCATATGGAAAACTGAAATATGTGTTTTCTTACCTTTCTGATTCTAGATTATTGTTCATGGAGGGCCTGTAACTGACTCCAAGCAATGCTATATCCTCACCTTAATGGAAGTATTATGATGTTATTAGCTGAGGAAATTGAAAGGATGAAAGAAACCATTCTGAACACATCTACCCATTTAAGTCAACTTGTCCAGTTTTGACAGAGGGAAAAGGTTAAAAGCTTTTCTTATCTGAGTACAGGTCGCATTTTCTTACAATATTTTTCTTCCCTAATGATTCACATCTGTTCTATGATGATGATAGTAGAGATGATGATGATAAAGGTGATAATGATGATGATTCCTCATAATAGGTAACTATAATAGCAGGTAGAATGCAGTAAGTGCCAAAAAAGAAGGGCAGATAAATCTCATGAGAGTTCAGAACAAGGTAAGAATGACCCTAGATTTTTTTTTTTCTTTTTTGCTGCCGCTCTAGGCCTTTTCAGACACATCCTCTGTGTGTGTGTGTGTGTGTGTGTGTGTGTGTGTGTGTGTAGTGAGGGGGATTCAACTCAAAGCAGTTAGTGGAATTTTGTGTCATATTCCTACATACATTATGCTAGTGACACTGTTCATTATCACTTCCCTCTCTTTTTCTGATTATGGGTATGTTGATATTGATTCTTTTTGCTATTCCTCACTGTGAAATAACCATCATTGTGAATAACATATTGTAAAGTCAAATGGGGATAACATATTAATAGTATTTGTGGATAACATGAGAGTATCATGGGGAGACTCATTAGATTTTTGCAAGAGAGAGAGGGTAAGGTCGGTTCTTTAACTCTTGAGGTAATATAGTCATTAGTCTATAGTCTTATAGACTAATACATAATAGAGTCATATAGTCATGGAGAAGTAGATATATGAATATTTATTTTTAACATTTCTAACACTATTTCTAAAACTTTTTGAACTTTTACATTTTAAATCATATAATCAAAAAATACATATATAAAGACCAAAATACAATAGTTGTTTGAGCAGAACTTTTGTGTGTAGAGAACTTTATTTCTGTGGATACAGTTTTTCTTAATTCATTCAGTCATATGTCCACCAGTCAAATCATTCATCTATCCTTTTGTAAATATATAATCTTTATATCTAAGATAAATGTATTGGTTGAACCATATGAAATGACTGATAGTTGACCATTTGACATTAAGATGGTAATTTCTTATGGTTCTAGCTAATAGCTCTACTATTAAAGTGCTGATTAAATGGAGCAAGAGGTACCGTGCAGGCACCATATCATTCTACTTAATCAGCATGTTAAGACAAAGATATGTGAGACAAAATGAAAGTTTTGGAAAATAGATGATGCTTTTATAATAGAAAATGCATATGCTCCCCTAATGAAATCAGAAAAAGGAAAACGTTCTTTCCTGTAGGAACCCTATTAATCCTGTGTGATCTTTATAATACTAGTAATGGACTGGACTGTGAAGAAATAGACAGCTGGGGAGTTAACTGTGGATATAAATTTTTCTATATTTAATCAAATTTGCTTAACTCTAAATCAAATAAATTTGGCTGAAATCAGACAGACTCCTTTGCTTTTGAGACAGTGGACTCTATTAAGTGCTATGTCTGCCTGGACAACACAATGATTAATCTTGCAAATACCACTTAATATGCATTTAAACTGACAGTCTAATGGAAGGGGGGATTGGTATAAAATATAATTTTTAATTCAAGAAGTAAAAACTGTTTCTGCTTTAATCATCCATTTTTAGTAGAGTTAAATAGCACATATTTTAAATTGCAGATGTAAGTTCTCTTACATATCTAAGAATCTGAATTGAGGGAATTTGTTTATAATGCCATATTTGGTTGAAATATTACAGTCTGGAAAAATGGTAATATCTCAGTTGTGTCTAACTCTTTGCAAAGCCATGGACTGTAGCCCGCCAGGCACCTCTTATCCATGGGATTTCCCAGGCAAGAACACTGGAGTGGGTTGCCATTTCCTTCTCTAGGGGATTTTCCTGACCCAGGAGTAGAACCCGGGTCTCCTGCATTACAGGTGGATTGTTTACCATCTGAGCCACCAAGGAGAACACTGCTATTTTCATAATACTGTACACATGAAACTTATAATGTTATAAACCACTGTTGCTGCTGCTGCTGCTAAGTCGCTTCAGTCACGTCCGACCCTGTGCGACCCCATATACGGCAGCCCACCAGGCTCCCCTGTCCCTGGGATTCTCCAGGCAAGAACACTGGAGTGGGTTGCCATTCCCTTCTCCAATGTGTGAAAGTGAAAAGTGAAAGTGAAGTCGCTCAGTCGTGTCCGACTCTTCGCGACCCCATGGACTGCAGCCTACCAGGCTCCTCCGTCCATGGGATTTTCCAGGCAAGAGTACTGGAGTGGGGCGCCATTGCCTTCTCCAATAAACCACTGTTAACCTCAATAAAATGGTCTTCCCAGGTGGTACATTGGTAAAGAACCCGCCTGCCAAGCAGGAGATGTGGGTTCTATCTCTGGGTCAGGAAGATCCTCTGGAAAAGGAAATGGCAACCCACTCAAGTATTCTTGCCTGGGAAATCCCATGGACAGAGGAATCTGGTGGACTACAGTCCATGGGGTCACAAAGAGTCAGACACAGCTTAGTGACTAAACAACAACAACCTCAATAAAAAGAAATTTGAAAATTAAAAAAACTGTTTTCTAAAATGTAAAAGTAAAGGGTAAACTTCTTAGTTTGTGCTATAGAAAAATATTACACTGTTTGCACTGGGAAATAATTTTATCTATGATAATATACTCTTCATGATTAAAATCTAAAGACTTCTTTTGGCCAGTCTTCTAGATTGTGGATTCTGGTAAAGGAGCAGTATAACTACTTTAAGAGCAATTAGAGCTCTTAACCTCTTCAAATCAGTATTGATACTAATTTTTAATAATGAGGTTCAGCACCACTTGAAAAAAAGAAAAATGTCCCAAAGCATATGCATTAGTTATTTTTTCCATTTTCACTAAAAGGAGCCTTGTTGAAATTACTGTTAAAACCATTGGACAATACTGATGTGTAGTCAAAAGCAACTAATGTTAACCTGAATGAAAAAGCAACATGATTTTCTTTTGTTCATCAGGGAAAAAAGACAAGTATTTGTACATTAGGTATTATTTTTAAGCTAGTCTTATTATTGATTATTATTGTTTTTACTGTTAAAACCTTATTTATCTAAGATTGAGTAATTGAAAGCTCAGGGACACATAAGACATTTCCTGAAAAAGCATCACTACAGTACCATGGCCAGGTTTCTATATGTGAGGAATGTTTTATTTTTCTCAGAATGTGAAGGATACCAGAGGACATATAAATGAGAAAAGCCATGAATGGAAACTCGGTTGAATCTCAAGATAGAATTCATTTGAATTTTTAAAATAATTTGAGGTTTCCGTGGAAGCTCACTGGCCTTTCATAGAGTTACTTCTATGAAAGTGAAAGTGAAAACTGAAACTGTTAGTTGCTTAGTCACGTCTGACTCTTTGCAACCCCATGGACTGTAGCCCGCCCACTGTTTAAATAGCTCAGTGTTAGAGTCCCCACCCCACCCTTTACAAGGTTATGTATGTGTGTATGAAAGTGTGTGCATGTGAACATGGGTGTATAGCTTTGATTTTTGTTGTTGTTGTTCAGTTGCTGAGTAGTGTCCAACTCTTTTCTACCCCATAGACTACAGTGCGCCAGGCGTCCCTGTCCTTCACTATTTCCCAGAGTTTGCTTCTTGTAGCAACTGAAATTTTATTTGGTTAGATCTTTGAGCCCATCCCACTGAATAAAAATAAAAAAGGAATATCACTGTTGAAACTCACAAAGAAAGCCTAAAATTTCATACATAGAGTGTCTTACTGGTCTGCTTTGCACACATCTGAATTGTTCATAGTTGTGCAAAAGTAAACATAGTCACTTGGAGACCACATAATGGAAGTGTGTTATTGTTTCCATTGATATCATGCTCAGTTTTTTGTGTAAAATAGTTATTACAGTGAGAGTTTTCTTACCATCCTTGAGTTATATACCATTGGTGTTGGTTTTCTATGGTCGGCATAGTTCAAACAGGATATATTTTACTGGACTCTTTTGGCTTATCAGTGACACTGACAGGCGTGATTATTATTGTTTCCATCTTTTCCTTCCTTCTTTCTTTGTCATCTATTCCCAAATATTCTGATCCACTGATTACTGTTATTTCTCCTGGAAAGTTTCAAACCATAATACCTTTAAGCATGAAATCACAACTACAGGACAAAGCTGATAAACCATTTTTCTTTAACATTAAATTTTGCCTCTGGAATCAGGTAAATGATAGTAAACCTTATGCAGTACTTTTTCTTCTCAGAAAGTAAAAGAACTAATAGCTTTTAGATTTGACCTGGTTGTTGTGGACAATACTTAACACTCCCAGCAATGATGTGTGCCAACCAACACAAAGTAATGCTAACAGGAGTTTACCCAGATCTTGGTTTCCAAGATTTGTTGGTGTTGGTAATTCAGATATGGAGCAGTCTTATGGCTGACCTTAGTTCCTAAATCTTCAGTCTCTCCAGAAGTCAAATGGATGCAGCATTACGCAAGGATCACAGTTTAAATCACACTGTTGGAAGTGAGTGTTAGTCATTCAGTCGTGTCCGACTCTTTGCGACCCCTTGGACTGTAGCCCGCCAAGCTCCCCTGTCCATGGAATTCTCCAGGCAAGAATACTGGAGTGCGTTGCCATTTCCTACTCCAGGGGATCTTTCTTACCCAGGGATCAAACCAAGGTCTCCCACATTGCAGGCATATTCTTTACCATCTGAACCACCAGGGAATTACACTATTAGCATAAATTATACTGTCTCTTGGAGAAGGAAATAGCAACCCACTCCAGTATTCTTGCCTGGAAAAGTCAACGGACAGAGGAACCTGGCAGGCTACAGTCCATGGGGTACCAAAGAGTCGGCCACAATTGAGCACATCAGCACGTATTCTGTCCCCAGGTCATGGGTAGTCAAATATATCAGTCAGGATAGCCCCAGGGCTTAGTGCTTATCTCCCAGAAACCAGTCAGAGTCACAACTTCCTTTGGAATGTGAGAGTTTGAAGGACCCATACCTGCTGATTAAATGTTTACTACATAATAGGGAAGGGAACTTTGTAGATATGATTACATTCAGTTCAGTTCAATCCCTCAGTCATGTCTGATTCTTTGCAATCCCATGGACTACAGCACGCCAGGCTTTCCTGTGCATCACCAAAACTTGGAGCATAGTCAAACTCATATCCATTGAGTCGGTGATGCCATCCACCATCTCATCCTCTGTCGTCCACTTTTCCTCAGGCTTCAATCTTTCCCAGCATCAGGGTCTATTCCAATGAGTCAGTTCTTTGCATCAGGTGGCCAAAGTATTGGAGTTTCAGCTTCAGCACCAGTTCTTCCAATGAATATTCAGAGCTGATTTCCTTTAGGATGGACTGGTTGGATCTCCTTGCAGTCCAAGGGACTCTCAAGAGTGTTCTCCAACACCACAGCTTAAAAGCATCAACTCTTTGGCACTCAGCTTTCTTTATAGTCCAACTCTCACATACATACATGACTACTGGAAAAACCATAGCTTTGACTAGACAGGCCTTTGTAGGCAAAGTAATGTCTCTGCTTTTTAATATGCTGTCTAGGCTGCTCATAACTTTTCTTCCAAGGAGCAAGTGTCTTTTAATTTCATGGCTGCAGTCACCATCTGCAGTGATTTTGGAGCCCAAAAAAATAGTCTCAAACTGTTTCCATTGTCTCCCCATCTATTTGCCGTGAAGTGATGGGACCAAATGCCATGATCTTAGTTTTCTGAATGTTGACATTTAAGTCAAATTTTTCACTCTCCTCTTTCACTTTCATCAAAAGGCTGTTTAGTTCTCCTTCACTTTCTGCCATAAAGGTGGTGTCCTCTACATATCTGAGGTTATTGATGTTTCTCCTGGCAATCTTGATTCCAGCTTGTGCTTCCTCCAGCCCAGCGTTTCTCATGATGTACTCTTCATATAAGTCAAATAAGCAGGGTGACAATATACAGCCTTGACTTATTCCTTTTCCTATTTGGAACCAGTCTGTTGTTCCATGTCTAGTTCTAACTGTTACTTCCTGACCTGCATACAAGTTTCTCAAGAGGCAGTTCAGGTGGTCTGGTATTCCTATCTCTTTCAGAATTTTCCACAGTTTATTTTGATCCACACAGTCAAAGGCTTTGGCATAGTCAATAAAGCAGAAATAGATGTTTTTCTGAAACTCTCTTCCTTTTTTGATGATCCAGCAGATGTTGCCAGTTTGATCTCTGGTTCCTCTCTTTTCTAAAACCAACCTGAACATCTGGAAATTCATGGTTCACATACTGTTGCAGCATGGCTTGGAGAATTTTGAGCATTACTTTACTAGCATGTAAGATGAGTGCAATTGTGTGGTAGTTTGAACATTTTTTTGGCATTACCTTTCTTTGAATGAAAACTGGCCTTTTCCAGTCCTGTGGCCACTCATGAGTTTTCCAAGCTCACTGGTATATTGAGTTCATCACTTTCACAACATCATGTTTTAGGATTTGAAATAGCTCAACTGGAATTCCATTACCTCCACTAGCTTTATTCATAGTGATGCTTCCTAAGGCCTACTTGAATTTGCATTCCAGGATGTCTGGCTGTAGATGAGTGATCACACCATCATGGATATCTTAGTCATGAAGATCTTTTTTTATAGTTCTTCTGTGTATTATTGCCACCTTTTCTCAATATCTTCTGTTTCTGTTAGGTCCATACCATTTCTGTCCTTTATTGTGCCCATCTTTGCATGAAATGTTCCCTTGATATCTCTGATTTTCTTGGAGATCGCTAGTCTTTCCCATTCTATTTTTTTTCTCTATTTCTTTGCACTGATCACTGAAGAAGGCTTTCTTATCTGTCCTTGCTATTCTTTGGATCTCTGCATTCAAATGGTTATATCTTTCCTTTTCTCCTTTGACTTTCACTTCTTTTCTTTTATCAGCTATTTGTAAGACCTCTTGGACAACCATTTTGCCTTTTACATTTCTTTTTTCTTGGGGATAGTCTTGATCATTGCTTCCTGTCCAATGTCATGAACCTCTGTTCATAGTTCTTCAGGCACTCTGTCTATCAAATCTAATCCCTTGATTCTGTTTGTGACTTCCTCTGTATAATCGTAAGGGATTTGATTTAGGTCATGCCAACAAATTTGGGAAACTCAGCCGTGGCCACAGGACTGAAAAAGGTCAGTTTTCATTCCAGTCCCTCAGAAAGGCAATGCCAAAGAATGGTCAAACTACCACACAATTGCACTCATCTCACATGCTAGTGAAGTGATGCTTAAAATTCTGCAAGCCAGGCTTCAGCAATACGTGAACCATGAACTTTCAGATGTTCAAGCTGGTTTTAGAAAAGGCAGAGGAACCAGACATCAAATTGCCAACATCCGCTGGATCATCGAAAAAGCAAGACAGTTTCAGAAAAAAACATCTATTTCTGCTTTATTGACTATGCTAAAGCCTTTGACTGTGTGGATCAAAATAAACTGTGGAAAATTCTGAAAGAGATGGGAATACCAGACCACCTGACCTGCCTCTTGAGAAACCTGTATGCAGGTCAGGAACAACAGTTGGAACTGGACATGGAACAACAGACTGGTTCCAAATAGAAAAAGAGTATGTCAAGGTCGTATATTGCCACCCTGCTTATTTAACTTATATGCAGAGTACATCATGAGAAACGCTGGGCTGGATGAAGCACAAGCTGCAATCAAGATTGCCGGGAGAAACATCAATAACCTCAGATATGCAGAGGACACCACCCTTATGGCAGAAAGTGAAGAGGAACTAAAGAGCCTCTTGATGAAAGTGAAAGAGGAGAGTGAAAAAGTTGGCTTAAAGCTCAACATTCAGAAAACTAAGATCATGGCCTCTGGTCCCATCACTTCATGGCAAATAGATGGGGAAACAGTGTCAGACTTTATTTTTTTGTGCTCCAAAATCACTGCAGATGGTGATTGCAGCCATGCAATTAAAAGGCACTTGCTCCTTGGAAGGAAAGTTATGACCAACCTAGACAGGATATTAAAAGCCGAGACATTACTTTGTCAACAAAGTTCCATCTAGTCAAGGCTATGGTTTTTCTAGTAGTCATGTATGGATGTGAGAGTTGGACTATAAAGAAAGCTGAGCATCGAAGAATTGATGCTTTTGAACTGTGGTGTTGGAGAAGACTCTTGAGAGTCCCTTGAACTGCGAGGAGATTGAACCAGTCCATCTTAAAGGAGATCAGTCCTGGGTGTTCATTGGAAGGCTGATGTTGAAGCTGAAACTCCAATACTTTGGCCACCTGATGTGTAGAGTTGACTCATTTGAAAAATCCCTGATGCTGGGAAAGATTGAAGGCAGGAGGAAAGGGGATGACAGAGGATGAGATGGTTGGATGGCATCACCGACTCAATGGACATGGGCTTGGGTGGACTCCGGGAGTTGGTGATGGACAGGGAGGCCTGGAATGCTGTGGTTCTTGGGTTAGCAGAGTCAGACATGACTGAACAACTGAGCTGAACTGAACTGAATCGTCTAGTGGTTTTTCTCTGCTTTATTAAATTAAAGCCTAAATTTGGCAATAAGGTGTTCATGATCTGAGCCACAGTCAGCTCCCGGTCTTGTTTTTGCTGACTGTATAGAGTTTCTCCACTTGGGCTGCAAAGTATATAATCAGTTGATTCTGTATTGACCATCTGGTGATGTCCATGTGTAGAGTCTTGTCTTGTGTTGTTGAAAGAGGGTGTTTTCTATGACCAGTGTGTTCTCTTGGCAAAACTCTGTTAGCCTTTGCCCTACTTCATTTTGTATTCCAAGGGCAAATTTTTCTGTTACTTCAGGTATCTCTTGACTTCCTACTTTTGCATTCCAGTTCCCTTAATGAAAAGGACATCTTTTTTGGGTGTTAGTTCTAGAAGATCTTGTAGGTCTTCATAGAACTGTTTAACTTCAGCTTCTTTAGCATTACTGGTTGAGACATAGACTTGGATTACTGTGATATTGAATGGTTTGTCTTGGAAATGAACAGAGATCATTGTATCATTTTTGAGATTGCATCCCAATAGTGCATTTCAGACTCTTTTTGCTCAAACAAACCTTGTGTTCACCAGGACCCAGAGATCACACAGAAACCGAGCCAGAACTGTGTTTGAGTGCCTTCTGGGGAGGTACAGGTCAGCAGTGGATTACTGCAGATTGCATCCGAATAGTGCATTTCAGACTCTTTTTGCTCAAACAAACCTTGTGTTCACCAGGACCCAGAGATCACATAGAAACTGAGCCAGAACTGTGTTTGAGTGCCTTCTGGGGAGGTACAGGTCAGCAGTGGATTACTGCAGATGCAGGGGCTCTGGGTGCAGTAGACCTGAGTATGGCATAAGCCCTCTTGGGGGCTTATGGAGGTGGCCATTAACCCCACCATAGAGCTGCCAGAACTTACACAGGACTGGGGAAACAGACTCTTGGAGGGCGCAAACAAAACCTTGTTTGCACAAGGACCTGGGAGAAGGGAGCAGTGACCCCACAGGAGACTGACCCAGACTTGCCTGTGAGTGTCCAGGAGTCTCCAGCAGAGGTGTGGGTCGGCGGTGGCCTACTACAGGGTTGGGGGCACTGAGTGCAGCAGTGCCTGCATGGGACATTTTGAAGGAGGTTGTCATTGTCTTAGTTACCTCCACCATAGTTTGGCCTCAGGTCAAACAACAGGGAGGGAACACAGCCCCACCCTTCAACAGAAAATTGAATTAAAGATTTACTGAGCATGGCCCCACCCATCAGAAGGAGGCCCAGTTTCCCCTTCAGTCAGTCTCCCACCAGGAAGCTTCCATAAGCCTCTTATCCTTCTCCATCAGTGGGCAGACAGAATGAAAACCCCAATCATAGAAAACTAACCAATCTAATTACATGGATAACAGCCCTGTCTAAGTCAATGAAGCTATGAGCCATGCTGTGTAGGACCACCCAAGATGGATGGGTCATGGTGGAGAGGTCTGACAGAATGTGGTCCATGGGAGAAGGAAATGGCAAACCACTTCAGTATTCTTGCCTTGAGAACCCCATGAACAGTATAAAAAGGCAAAAAGATAGGACACTGAAAGAGGAACTCCCCAGGTCGGGAGGTGCCAAATATGCTACTGTAGATCAGTAGAGAAATAACTCCAGAAAGGATGAAGAGACAGAGCCAAAGCAAAAACAACGCCCAGTTGTGGATGTGACTGATGATGGAAGTAATATCTGATGCTGTATAGAGCAATATTGCATAGGAATCTGCAATGTTAGGTCCATGCATCAAGGCAAATTGGAAGTGGTCAAACAGGAGATGACAAGAGTGAACATCAACATTTTAGGAATCAGCAAACTAAAATGGACTGGAATGGGTGAATGTAACTCAGATGACCATTATATCTACTACTGTAGGCAAGAATCCCTTAGAAGAAATGGAGTAACCATTATGTTCAACAGGAGCCCAAAATGCAGTACTTGGATGATTAAATTATGGACTTTGAAATGGAGAGATTATCCTGGATTATCTGGATTGGCCTAATAAAATAAGAAAGATTTCTTAAAAGAATTAGAGGAGATGTGACAATGAAGAGCACTGATACAGAGTGACAAGATCTAGATTGAGAGAGGCTATGCTGCTGGCTTTGAAGATTGAGGAAGGAGACTATAAGCCAAACGAATGCAGATACCAAGGGGGAAAATGAGGTGTGGGATGAAATGAGAGATTGGGATTGACATATATACACTACTGTGTATAAAATAGATAACTAATGAGAACCTACTGTATAGCACAGGTGAACTAAAGGGGAAGGAAATCCTAAAAAGAGGGGATATTTGTATCCAGGGGCATCCCAGGTGGCACAGTGATAAAGAGTCCATCTGCCAGTACAGGAGGTGAAAGAGATGCTGGTTCGATCCCTGGGTCAGGAAGATCCCCTGGAGTAGGAAACAGCAACCTACTCCAGTATTCTTTCCTGGGAAATTCTATGGCCACAGGGGCCTGGCAGGATGCAGTCCATGGGGTCACAAAGAGTTAGACATGACAGAGCACACGCACCCACACATATGTATGTTATAGCAGAGTTACTTTCCTGTACAGCAGAAACTAACACAACATTGCAAAGAAACTATAATTCCAATAATATTTTTTAAAAAAGACCACAGAAAATAAATACATTGAATTTCTTTCATTAAAAAAAGAAGAATGCAAGTAGCCTTTAGATGCTGGAAAGGGCAAGGAAATGTCAATAGATTATCTTCCAGAGCCTCCAGAGTGAACACAACCCTGGTGACACCTTGCTTTTAGCCCAATGTCAGATATCTGACCTTTGAAACTGTAGAGAAGCCACTAAGTTCCTAATAACTTGTTATGTAAAAAAATAAACATAATACAGTAGAATAAGTATTGTGTATATATATTTATGAAAATATCTCGTGTGTATATTTGACATGTATGTTTATATACATGTATAGTCTTTTGGGTAGTTTAAAACAAACTTTTTAAATGCCCATATTATTTACACATTTTACAATCAAGGCAACACACACACACTCAGGCACACAAGGGTACACACTTAATTGCACACGTATGTATAACACACCACATTCAGATTTATCTTCTTCCAGTGACGGCTCACGAATTTCTGAGTAGAATACATTGGGTTTGACTTGGCATTATGAAATTCATGGTAAACATCATCAAGGCAGATGGATATCTAGGTTTTTCATTTCATTGATGAGCATGTTTTGGCATATAAACTGACAGTTACTATTAAAATTTGGGTTTCATACTTATTTCAAAATAAACTGCACCTACAGTCCATTTGCGAGCTCCATGTTTTAGAATTCAGCTTTGCATTTGCTGCATTTATTACATTTCTTGGTTTTTTTTTTTTTAATATCTACTTTGCTTAACAAGAAGACACTGAAGTTTTAAGTAGTTCTCTATGTGACTGAATTAATAACATAGTTTTTCAGCTGGTAACAAGAAGCCTCTTGAAATTATCTTGCATTTTTTTTCTTACCCTAGTTATTTGGTAGATTGAGCAGTTCTTAAATCTTTTGCTGAAAATTGCTATACACCTTAACTAACAGTGTTTCTTAACCACAGTGCTTAACAAAGACTGGATATTACAGAATCAAGTTACAATTTGGCCCAGCAGTCAATCTCTGCTCATATCATTCAAAAGGGTGATTAGAGAAAGTCAACAATATATATAAATCTGTAATTTAGTTTTCTGCACAAAAACCATAACTACAAGGGATGAAAAGCATTAAGCATTTACAACTAAAAACAGTAAAGCATTTTACAAAATAGAGTCAGTCAAGCAGTACACTGAAAGCTTCTATAGACAATTCTGTTATTCATAAGTTCCATATTTTTAAATTTTCCAACTTGTTGAAATATATCTGTACGTCTAATTTCAGTGTACATGGAAGTTTCACCTTCATTTGCAGATATGCACAGGGTAGCAAAAACTTTTATTAGTCACTGACTTAAATCCTCCCAGCTGAGGTCAAATAAAGGAACACTGCCTCCTTGTGTCAGCAATCATACTGTAAATGTATCCTTTTCATGGTCTATTCAGTGCCATTTTTGTCACATTTTTGTGCTTTTTGTTGTTTAAAATAGTCTCCTAGTGTGTTACTGAACTGCTCTCTAGTCTTCCTAAGCACAGGAATGCTGTGATGTGGCTTATGAAAAAGAAATCTGTGTGAGATAAGCTTTTTTCAGGCATAAGGTATAGTTCTATTGGCTGCGAATTCGGTGTTAATGAATCATCTGTACAGTAAATAACACGTCTATAGACAGAAACACAGGTCAAATAAGATTATGTATTGATCTATTCCAAAAATATGTTGTGACCAGCAGCTTGTAGGAACCTAACATTGTATTTCCCCTCTGATATTCGCTACTTTGGTGTTTGTAGTGACTTTATAGAACATAAATAGTGTGAATAACAAGAACTGACAGTATAGAGTCGTTATCCTTCCTCCCAAGCCTCTTGCCCAGTGTAGAGTCTCCACTTCCAACAGTACTGAAAATCCACAGTGACATCCAAGTTGCCCAGGTTCAGTGTTTAGCACTATTTGGATTTCTAAGAAGTGAGTGAAGTTATGCATTAGTAAACCCCCCAACTATACACTGCTGTTGTTTAGTTGCTCAGTCGTGTCCAACTCTTTTGTGACCCCATGGACTGCAGCACACCAGGCTTCCCTGTCCTTCACCGTCTCTCGGAGCTTGCTCAAACTCATGTCCATTGAATTGGTGATGCCATCCAACCATTTTATCCTCTCTTGTCCCCTTTTCCTCTCTCCTTCAATTTTTCCCAGCGTTGGGGTCTTTTCCAGTGAGTTGGCTCTTCACTTCAGGTGGCCCAAGTATTCTAGCTTCAGTTTTAGCATCGTCCTTCCAATGAATATTCAGAGTTGATTTCCTTTAGGATTGACTGCTTGATCTCCTTGCAGTCCAAAAGACTCTCAAGAGTTTTCTCCAGCACCACAGTTTGAAAGCATCAATCCTTCAGCACTTAGACTTCTTTCTGGTCCAATTCTCACATCCATACATGACTACTGGGAAAATCATTACTTTGACTTTACGGACCTTTGTTGACAAAGTGATGTCTCTGCTTTTTAATACACTGTCTAGGTTTGTCATAGTTTTTTTTTTTTCCAAGGAGCAAGCATCTTTTAATTTTACATTATTTATACTTCATTTTTTTTAGTGCAATGTATAAAAATGATACTACCAGTACTCAGAGCATCATGAGGCTGAAGTCACACAATTCTATGTTGCTCAAATAAGTGTCATGTAGGTTCTGTGAAGAATAAATGCTGTTTTACTGGAAAAACTTATTCTCTTTCATCTCATCTTCTCATCTTATTTCTCATCCTAAATATTTTTCTCCATACTGATTTTCTTTGGTTTTCCTGCTGATTCACTATTATCTTCTTTCTGTGTTTATTATGCTAGCCACAAGAATGATAAAACTTCTGACCTCCAACTCCTTGTACCATTTGGTACAATGTGTCTTTTTTTGTATTTATCTATTTTGATCATTGTCTTTTATTTGTCCATGTCTAAAACAGAGTCCTATGCATAGAAGCAGGTACCCAGTAACTAATAACATTGACAAATTGCCAAACCATCTATCTCTTCCCCCAAAATGATTTGAGCAAATTCCTTGTGCAGTTCACAAAATTGTGAACACATACACACACAAAGATTAAAAATCGTGTCTCAAATACTCACATGTCATTTCAGTAGAATATTCAGTTTAACAGGCAGACATGCAGTCATTCTTTTTTGCTATTTCAGTATAATTTGTATACAGTTAATGTGCATTATGTCCAAAGCTTTCTCCAATTTACCAGCCTCTCAGTTTATATAACCCTCTTTTATCACCATGACTACAACCCTCCCAGGAATGTCTGTGAGGGGGAAGAGGAAGGAATCAACCTCTCCCTCCCTCTGTGTGTGTGTGTGTATGTACATATAATTCTGTGTGTATATGTTCCTAGGTGGTGCTAGTGCTAAAGAGCCCACCTGCCAATGCAGGAGCCATAAGAGACGCAGGTTCGATCTCTGGGTCAGGAAGATCCCCTGGAGAAGGGCATGACAACCCACTCCAGTATTCTTGCCTGGAGAATCCCATGGACAGAAGAGCTTGGCAAGCTATAGTCCATAGGGACGCACAGAGTCAGACACAACTGAAGCGACTTAGCACATACATTTATAAAATTATAAAGATTTGTACTGATGTAGACACGAAGTGTATGTGACCCTTGCAGAGTTTTGACTAACAGCGTCTTCTGTTCATCTGTCTGCCACTCTTCAAAATTCTTTACACTTTGTTTTTTTCTAACACATGAAACAGCATAGAAACCCCTTTTGTTACAATCATTCTCATCAAACCCCATGTGAGATACTGCCAATATTACAGTGATAAATGCATTAGAGTGTCTTTAGAACATTTTGAGACGGTTGAATTAAAATGCTACCTACATTAAAACAATAAGCCTAGTCTTGTGATCTTTATTTTAGATTTGATTTTATGTGGTTTACCAATTTGTAGGCAGAGAATGAAGGAATAATCCATTTTTACAGAATTAGAGCATATTTAGGATGTAAAACTTACATGGGTAATTTCTTAATTCACTGTATCTGTTAACAAAAAAAAATCAGGAAATGGCTTAATTAAAATGAATAATTTCAGTGATATTCTCTGTGTTGTAATCCAATTTTAACGAAGTGAGCTTCTCTGGGAAGAAGGAAAATATTTATTTAATCACTGGTTCATTGTTATTATAGACCTTATGTGTTCTTTCAGAAAATAATAATGATTGGTAATTTTCTAGGTAGAATCTCTTGATAAAAGAATTAATTTGACTCAGATTATCTACAATCTATGGACTATTTTGGTTATGCAGCTCATGTTTTTTAAATATAGTACATTGATATAAAATATTTAGTCTTTTGTAATAAACAGCTAAGATTTTTGTGCTTATGAAGTCACTTCAGCAAAAAATTAAAAATCATTAGGCAACTAAAGTAGCATCCATACATTTTTAAATGCAGTTTATATGGAGTAAATTATTTCTCTATTGACAGTATCTTCTTAATAGTATTGATGTTTTCAAGAAAAATCCAAAATGTTTTCTAATATAAGCTATTTGAAAGGAGACTGAGTAGAAGCTTTTCCTCATTGTTATTTTTAACTCATACATCTTTTAACTAAGAAAAGATGCCTTACTTTTAGCTTTGTTTCCCTCAGGAACATACATATTAATTTTCATTATATTTTTTTCCAAATTTAAAACATATTTTCCCTTTGAATTCTACACATGGACAAGGCCATTGTAGCTAATGAATAAATAAACATCACACTAAATACTTCCAAACTTTATTGTTGATGAGAGTAGAAATGGGGGAGGAGAGAGTAGAAGTTGGATTCCTGAATAGTTCTATATTATTTGGATTTTTACTATAATTGTGTAATCCTTCCATACATAAAAAAAATTTTAAAATGTTCTCTTTAAGAAATTGATCAAGTCTTGAGATAAGTATGCCTTTTCACAAAAGGTCAGAGGGATCCACCTACTGGTAGATTTTATATAAACTATTGCACTTTGTGCATCCTCATTATTATTTTTTTCCATTTATTTTTATTCGTAAGAGGCTACTTTACAATATTTATTTTTTAATGAAAAATTATGTTCTGTTCCCTACCTCTCGCTTTCCATGTAATAAAATGTGCATCATCTTTTTGCAAAAAAAATGTATATCTCCGTATCTCTAAATTTCATGTATAAATAGATATAGACAGATCTATAGAGCTATAGATATGGTTTTTAATTTATACTTAAATACAGACAGATTTCTAGATTTAAGATCCTTTCATTCCTCTCATTGACTATGAAGGTATTTAAACCATATATTCGTTTATCAGAATTGACTAGAACATTTAAAGAAGGGTTTAGATATGTGCTATGTGTTACTAATATTAACTAGTATCATTGTTTTGAAGTACAGATTTTAGTTCAATAACATAGCACGTTACAGCAGACCAAAGTTATTAACTTCAATTGATAAAGAATTATGAATATAATTATAATCCTGTTAATTATTTAAAGTCATGAATTATGCAAATGCAGCAGGTATTATTAATCATCAGCAGGAACCAGAACAATTTCCCTAAAAGAACATATAAATATTAAAAAGTCTGACTTGGCTCTCTTATGTACTTTTACTGCTTTAGTGTTCCCTTATGAACAACATTTGGATTCAGTTCTCCTCTATAAAATGAAAAATGCCCCAAATGCATCTTTTCCAAAGGCCAAATGAATGTCATTAGATTTCTCTTCTTGTCTATAAAATGTTTACTGACTGTGTGGTTCCAAGTGTTTGTTTATATCAGAGACATCTCAGTTCTTTTAAGCTAATATTAGTCTGAGCTGGCTAACATCCTACTCACAAATAGCACACCACATGGATATCGCCACTGTGAGGCTAAGCTACACGTAATAATATTGTAGCATTTAATAAAATACTAGAATTTCTCAAATTCACATATCATGAACCTTCCCCCAATACTAAGGAATGACAGAGCCTTTAATGGAATAGTTACGGCTAGTTTCTGTAAGTATATCCACCATTTATAGAAAGGAAATAATGAAAAAATAGCGGGAAAAGCCTTTCCAAATGGGAACCTTTGAAGATGCACAGTTGGTAAGAGCCTTGAATATATACATCTGTACACAGATCATTATTAATTTTCCTCCAAGAAATACTGGCCTTTTCCTTTGAGGAGCAACTTGCAGAAATATTTTAAAAGGATTCTATAAACAAGGGCTCTGGTTGCCTCAAACTATTAGAGTTTAATTCCAGGTTTTTTTTAATCCAGTTTTATTTCATTTATTTATAATTTACTCCAGAAAGAATTATTTCATTTCAAACCTCAGGATATTTCCAACTATCAGACGATGTACATGTTTGTGTCCTTGGAATGTGACTATCACTTGGAAAATGTCATGGTTGGGCAGGGAGGTTGGTAGGAGTTTGGGGAGCGGCAAAGGGGCATGTGGGAAGGCAATGTAGGCAAGCATTGTGCTACTGAGACTACGAAAGTCTTAGCCTTTAGAACAATGTCTGGTATAGAGGGACTTTGAGAAACAGTGGTTCACTGAATGTTGTAAGTCTCTGCTCCTTATGGTGTATTCACAGTAAATGACAGTACACATCAACTCTTAGTGAAGGTATCAGAGACCTGGTTAAACATACACTTTATTCATGTGTTTTCTAGGAAGATGGTACCCAAACTATTCTGGATGAGATAACATTTAGACTTGGGTTTTGTTTGTGCCTCTAATTTTCTTCTTTAAATTTCACTAGAGTAGAGTTGATTTACAATGTTGTGTTTGTTTCAGGTGTATTGCAAAGTGAATCAGTTACACATATACATATATTCATTCTTTTTCAGATTTGTTTTCTCTTTTAGGTTATCACAGAATATTGAATAGAGTTCCCTGTGCTGTACAATAGGTTCTTGTTAGTTATCTATTTTATATATATATATATATATATATACATATATATATATATATATATATAGTCATGCATATATGTTAATCCCAAACTCCTGATTTACCCCTCCCCCCTACATTTCCCTTTTGGTAACCGTAAATTTATTTGCATATATTTACATCTGCTACTGTCTTGTAAATAAGTTCATTTGTGTCATTTTTTTAGATTCCACATATAGGTGCTATCATATGGTATTTGTCTTTCTCTGCTTCACTCAGTATGATAATTTCTAGGTCCCTTCATGTTGCTGCAAATGCCATTATTATTATTAATATTTTGACTAATAGTATTGCAATGTATATACATACCACATCTTTATCCATTCCCCTGTCAGTGGACATTTAGGTTGCTTCCATGTCTTGGCTACTGTAAATAGTGCTGCCATGAAAACACGGGTGCATGCATCTTTTCAGATTATTGTTCTATCCAAATATTTGCCCAGGAGTGAGATTGCTGGATCATATGGTAGATGTATTCAAAAATTTTGTTGTCTTTTTAGAATATTACAGAGTTAGGAAAGAATGTTGGAGAAAGAACTGTTGAAGTAAATGGAATTCTTAAACTGTAAAAGGTTTTTGTTCTTGTCTTTTCTGGATTTTGGCTTGTGACTCTGCTTTCTGCCCTGACGATAGAGGCTCTGCTCTCTGGGCTGCCTGCTGTCTATTTGAACCATAATTACTTTCAATAGCATTTCTGATCTTGTTCTTTTCCTGAAGATTACCCATGATCTCAATGTCAAAATCATATATCTTTTAATATTATTTTCAGAATTAAAAATAGATATTATCTACAAGACACACAACATTGGCATTTTTATTATGTATATGTCTGGGCTTCCCAGGTGGCATTAGTGGTAAAGAACTTGTCTGCCAATGCAGAAGACATAAGAGATGTGGGGTCAGTCCCTGGGTCAGAAAGATCCCCTGGAGGAAGACACAGCAACCCACTCCGGTACTCTTGCCTGGGAAATCCCATGGACAGAGGAGCCTGGTGGGCTACAGTCTGCAGGACTGCAAAGAGTCAGACACGGCTGAAGCAACTGAGCATGCATGTGTCTGGTAGGTGAAAGTTACAACTAGGATCAGCAAGAAGAAATTGAATTCTTTGCATGAAGGGCAGCACATTGAGTTTTGCCATAAGAAAGGACTTTCTAATCTATAATACGTCTCCAGTTGGAATGAGCGTGTTTTTTGCCTTCTTCTGTTTTTGTTACCACTGCTGGATTTGTGGGCTTATCATGTAGAATCTCTGCTCTGGTCAACACTTGGCATTTGTTTAATGGATGGGGTCATTTAAATATACGTTTAAAGAACTTTACCAAGATTGTTTTCCAGGTGGTTTCCATAATGATTCAGTGAGCTATATACTATTAGTGTCCCCATTATTCAGTTAAGTAAAATGGGCATCGAAGGGCTAAGCACCTTGTCCGAAGTCACCAGGTAGTCTGTGGCACATTTCGGTTTAGACAGTCTGGCATCATAGTCTGAGCTCTTCATATCTCCTCTCTACTGCATCTGCCCTCAGTGACACAGAGACAGAATCTGGGTCCCCATGGCTTAAAGCTAATAAAGACTTTTCATTGTGTGTGCCTTCTTAGCTCTCTAGCCTCATTTTCAAACACTGGACCCATGTTCCTTTGATCCAGGCACAAGAAATCTGTTGCCTTCCATTTGGACATGCCTGGAGTCTTCAAGTATCTGCACCATTTGCCACCCCATCTCTGTGCCGCCCCCACCCCCACCTGCTACAACCCTGCTTCTAGCATTCTCTGTATGGTCAGCCCCCTTACTTCTCAAAAGTCACTGCTTCCATAAAACTTGTTGCCAATACTAGGCCCAATTATTTACTCATTTTAACTGAAACTTCAAATCCATGTCACATATTAAATATTCACTTGTATTTCTGTCCACTTTTATAAACTAAAAACTCTGCAAAGTCTTGAAACATGTCATGCTTATTTTTCGACCCTCATACTTCAATAAGTAAATGCATTTTAAAATTGTCTTTGAAAAAACAGAGCACATACAGTAGAAAGTAAGAGTTTCTTCTCAAGTTAAGAGTTGAAAGTGAACTTGCTTAGTCGTGTCCGACTCTTTGCGACCCCATGGGCTGTAGCCTACCAGGCTCCTCCATCCATGGGATTTTCCAGGCAAGAGTACTGGAGTGGATTGCCATTTCCTTCTCCAGGGGATCTTCCCAACCCAGGGATCAAACCCAGGTCTCCCACCTTGCAGGCAGACGCTTTACTGTCTAAGCCACCAGGGAAATCGAAAGAGTTGAAGCAGGAGCTAAATAAACAGCCGTCACAACTGTGGTAGGGGAGATCCCTGCATGTATAGAAAGCTTAAGCTGGATTCTTGTCTCTATGGCCCTTTTTAAACTCTCTCATCCCAGTTCTGTGTCATGCCTCATAGCTAAAATGTGCCAGTCAGAAATACCTATCTATTGTGTGTGGCTCAGGCTAGTTGATGATGATCCCTAGGGCCTAGTTCTTAGAAAATGTGTTTGTATTGTAGACCAGAAAGAGCTCCTCTTTGTCTCTTTTCCTCACTAAATTCCCTTTCATATTTTTCAAGTCTGCAGAAGTGATGTCTGGGCACAGACTTCTGCAATTTGCCTCCGTACACAAGCGTACAAGCAGGATACACTTATCCTCCAGAGACATTGAGTAGGTGGATTCTTGTTAAGATTTAATCCTGTTCACCTTGGGAGAGAAACTAAGGCTTCATAATGTCCCCGAGGAGACTGAGACTCTTCTCATTACATAGGATTAAAGGAAAAGAGAAAACTCTTGAGTATATACTTGCAGTGAATTAGATAAGTATGCAAATGAACTTCTGATCTTAGATTATTTTTTCTGCTGAGGTATAGATTTCTAAGTGTCGGAGAGAGGATTTCATTGTCCCTGCCAGTACCCTTTATGAACAGATCTAACATCTACTATTTTGTATCATTTTAAAATTATGTCGTTCTTAAATTCATGCATAAACTCAAAAGCCATTTACTAGTATTTATAAAAATTAGAGAAGAATGCACTGATTTAATGAAAAAAGATAACACAGTTTTTAAAATACATTGAAAAGAAAGAGAACAAAGGACAACAAATCAATTTAAAATAATAAATATCCAGATACTACCAAAGCATATTAGTTATCTTCATGAGCCATTGGTAAATCTTCTTGTCCCATATTCAGATTCCCCAGACGATGGTGCTAAGCTGTGTCCTATTTGAAAGTTGGCCTTATTTTATTGTGTTGATCTTGCAAGTAGTTGAAACCTCAATTCTTAGTTGAAATTCACTGTTGTCTTTCATTTATTTTGGCTTATTTACCATACAATTTAATGTAAAAATGTACAATACAATCATTATATATAAAAATTTTTTAAAGTAAGGAGAACAAGTAGCTCACCAAAAATTATATATGTGCCTAATGAATATGAACATATGTTCAAACAATTAGTAGAAGAACTAAAGCAAGTAGATTTTTTTTCTTGCCTATCAAATTGGAAATGGTCAATAAAGCATAGGAGTCGGTGAGGTGGACATGCCCTTTCTTGTTGGTGGGATTATAAATCAGTCTAATGGTTTTTGAAAGCAGTTTGGCAATATGCATAAAGAGCATATTTAATCCTTTGACCCAGCAGTTTGTCTTCTGAGGCTCTTTCCTAAGGACATGATTAAATAATATGGAAAAGGTTGTTCTTTGCTGTGTTATTTTTGATAGGAAAAAAAAGAAGCAATCAGCAGCTCAGTTGCTGGCACACAAGGGATCAGTTAAACAAATTTTGATATATCATTGCAGTATGACATTATGCAATTATTAAAATGTTTTCAAGAAATTTAATAAAGTGAATAACTATCGAGCGTATAATACCAGTCTGAAAATATAAGCACTATAACCAGTATATTTAATGTTTTAAATCTACATAGAGGAATTAGTATTAAAAGAAAATTTTCTAAAATATTAACACAATCTTTGTGGTGAGATTATGATTATGATTTAGTATTAAGTTGTGAAAGTTTTCTTGTATTAAGAAAACCTTAATGCTAAATTTTGTAAAATCTAAGTGGTATAAGGTATGTGCTGTGCTTACAATTAAAAAGAAAAAAAGATTTCACAAAATCTCATTATGCTTGGTATATCTCCCTTGTGCTAAGTGTGCGCTAAGTCACTTCAGTCGTATCTGACTCTTTGCGACCCCATGGACTGTAGCCCACCAGGCTCCTCTGTCCATGGGATTCTCCAGGCAAGAATACTGGAGTGGGTTGCCATTTCCTTCTCCAGGGGATCTTCCCGACCCAGGGATCAAAGTCACCTCTCTTACGTCTCCTGCTTTGACAAGCAGGTTCTTTTACCACTAGCGTCACCTGGGAAACCCGTATCTTCCTTAGAAGAAAAATTATGCCAAGAGATATACTCATAAAGTGCTATTTAGAGGAGCACCTAATCCTACCGGATGAAAATTGGCAGGGTCCACACATATTAATTCCAGTAGGCTCCTCCAAAACTGAGATGAAACAGTAAATGAGTACTGTCCATAAGGCCTTAGCTGGAAGGTAAGCTGCTGATGCTACTAGTAGGGAAACCTCATGCTTCTCTCTAAACCAGATGTCCCTGGACTTGAGTGACACTGGGTTTGTGATGACAATGGTTGTTTTACCTTCCTGCTTTTCTACTTGTAGCAAATTCTGCCTTGGCTTTCACACAGATTCCCTAAGGAGAAGGAGCATAGAAAGACTATTTTATTGCACCTTGTTTGTTGGTCTCTTTGCTGCAAGAAAGACATTGTCTTTGAAACTATAAAGGTAATGCAACCAGTCCTACATCTTAGAAATCTTTGATTTTTGTACATGGTGTCTGCAATGCAGTTATTATATTCAACCTCCACTGATTAGATGTTACAAGTTTGCACTGTAAGAAATAGACAGGAATTACTGCCAGATCCTCCCTGACCTCGGACATCTCAGGCAGTTTTAAATATTCTGTGTTCACATTTTGCCTGTTTTGAATTTCTCTGATTAGCAAACCAGGAAGGTTTTAGACACAGATAAATCAGAACTTTTTACTGGGTCATTTTGGCATAGATGCTTGATAATTTCATGCCTTTACTCAGATTATATTTACCTCATTAAAAACAAAGAACTCCAACTTTTGCAAAAAATGGTTTCAGACTAGCAAAAGTATTCTACGTAGAGACGCTGTCTTTGATCACAGCTTCTCTGTGCTAATTTTCATGTGCTTTACAATAAATATAAAATATTAGATGATTTCAAATATAGTTTATGTACCAGGAAAAGCAGATTGCAAAGCTTCTATTCAGCTATAATGTACAGTCATTATGAAATGGCTGTTTCCACTCGGAATATCTAGGTAGCATGCAAAACAGATATCTCTTCTGGCAAAGAAGTTTCTTGTTAAGACATGACCACAACCAAGGCATTCTTCCTCTTTTGATTAGTATTCACTGTCTGTTTAGCTGTCTGCAATTGGTGCAGTTTGGGAATTGAGTATGAGTAAAAGAAGATTCTTATACTGTAGGATTTGCAAAATTCTACTTAGGTGTAACTGCTGTTATAGTTAAACAGTTATCAGAAATATCAAAGTTTAGGGGAAACTGGAGAAAGCCAACATCCAGAAAGAGAAGTTTGAGATCTTTAAAATGTATTTATAAGTAAATATGTTTATTTATAAGTAAATTTTATATGTAAAAATGGCATGGAGGAAAAGTTAAGTGGAGAATATCAACTATATGTGAGAAATGACACTGTCAGTTAATCCAGTCTGTCAAAATGACTATGAAAATATGATCCAGTTATTTATCTAAACTTTCTCACCTTCACCTCTTCCTCTTCTTTACCTGTCTACCACCAACTGTACCTTTCTTAAATCTTTCATTTTGAGGCTTTTGGCCTTGGGGAATTACTGCAACTGTGTACTTCCTCTTATCTTACTAGGTCTTCCCTTTGTCTTAAGAGTCAAATTCGTGGTCTCCTTGAAAAGCTACATCTCCATATTAATGCTTTTGGAGAAAAAGCTTAAGGGAAACGGGATAAGAGATAACTTTTTGTAGAGTAGCTCTTGTAGGTCATTCATATACGTAAACATTAGTTCCTTTAATCAGTGCAACAACCTATTGAAGTTCCCTCATATTCCTGAGGGAACTTAGGGCTAGTCAGATCCAGATTCTTCTGCAAAGTCCTAGATACAAACAGGAAAGACCAGGGTTTTTACTTAGGACTCTCTGATGTTGTCAGTCATTTTTCTTTTCTCTGAGAGGATCTTCCTGATGCAGGAACCAGATCCAGGTCTCCTGCATTGCAGGCAGATTCTTTTATTGTCTGAGTCACATAGTCGGTTGTCAGTAAATATTAGTTCATCCTTCATGAGTGTTGCTTGTCATGTGATTTATAGAATTCTGTGTCCATTTGTGGAATTGAGTCACTACAGTCACTCATGATTGTAGTGACTGTTTTTTACCCACTGCTCTATTTAGCACAGAAAGTGAGAGGCGGTATTCAGTAACTCAGTAAATATTTGTCCAATAAACTGATCTCACAGTAGCCCTGTGTCAACAACCATATATGTGGGTCTGTTTATTGCATGTCACTAATATTCTCCCTGGTTGTTCTCTATGATTGTTTTTAAATTTATTTAAAACAAGACTTTTTTGTACTTTGCTTATTATTGCTGTTACTTTATGACGGTAAGAACAGGTAACATAAAAGGGTAGATTCTCTCAACAAAATATTCAAGTATTCAGCCCAGTATTGTTAATGATAAGTGCAGTGTTGTATAGTAGATCTCTAGAAAATTCATCTTGCTTAACTGAAAATGTGTAACTTTTGAACAGCATCTCCCCATTTCTCCCCCCTACCCACGGCAACTACTCTTCTACATTTTGGGTCTGTAAGTTTGGCTAGTTTAAATATTTCATAAGAAAACTATAACTTGAACGGTTGGAGAGTCTAAGGTTGATAGAGGACAGGAGCCAGGAAATCAAGGGATTTAAAGCGAATGTCTGCAAGTCTTTGTCATGTGGAATTCCTAATACAATGGTCCAAATTTTTTTTTAAAAAAGTAAATATTTCATAGACATGGAATCATGCAGTATATGCCCTTCTGCAACTGGCTTATTTCATGTAACACAATTTTCTCCATGTTCATTCATATTGTGATACCTGTCAGGATTTCCTTCTTGTTATAGCTAAATAAGATTCCATTGAATATATATACTGTATTTTCTTTATTCTTAAGATGCTAGCACAATTTCGGTTCATTCATTTAGCTTGCTGGTTCAGTTAACTGAATTTATATATCTGTATTAATATTTATATTTATCTCTCCCTATATATCTATACTACCTCTACCTCTATGTGTGTAGTATGCTGATAAATTTTTAATAATCAGCTCACTAAAAATGAAAGGCATACTCTGATTTTAATGGTTGCTTATTTCTATAGTGCAAATACTGTAGTCAAATCCATATTCCCACTACCAGCATGATATTTCTGAATTTGAAGCCAGAAAGAGATTGTAGAGACATCCCATTATATAATCTTTTCACCATACAGATACTAAAGGTGTAAATGACCTCACAAGCATAAATAATAGTAAAATGCAGCAAATCATTAAGAAGTGTTCAGTTTTTAAAATTTATTAAAGTTTCTTTAGTGTAATTTATTTACTGGTAAGTGTATATCATTTAAGTTTATCAAGGATTATGTTTAACATGAGGCTTGCAGAATTCCTTAAAATTTAACACTCAGCTCCCACGAGGTAGTAAAAACCAGCTCTAGCACAGCACTTTAATTTTGAAGTCCCTACTGTGTTCTCATTTTCAAAATCGAAAATTAAACATGGGTTTAATTTTTTTGGTGTTCTCTTATGTCCTTTACATTCTTGATGTTTGATGAATTGCTGCAGTAAATATTCATAAGGAGAAACTCACCAAATAATTCAATAATTTGTCTTTTGTTTGTACACTTGCAATAGTAAACCTGGCCTGAATGATGTCTATAATTTATTCCCTAGGGTCATAAGAGCTAATCTTTGAATCACTAATGCACCTTATTATTCTTTCCTTTTTTTTCTTTTGACAAGGCTTAAATATTTCTTTTCATAAAATATAAACTATATGTTAAGTGAAAGACTGTCAGTTGTGAAATAAAAATTTTGAAACATTTTCTGCAGATTTTTTTTTTTAGTCATGAACATTTCAATGCTCACTCATGCTCATGCATGCTCAGTCATATCTAACTCTTTGTGGCCCCATGGACTGTCTTCTGTCCATGGAATTTTCCAGGCAAGAATACTGGAGTGGGTTTCCGTTTCCTTTTCTAGAGGATCTTCCTGACCTAGGGATTGAACCCACGTAGCTTATGTCTCCTGTATTTGCAGGCAGATTCTTTTACCACTGTGAATATTTCAATATTTAGTATTAAATACATACTATTTCAAAACATATAAGAGACAGGGCCTGTAAATGCAAAATATACATGTCAATTTTTTTACCTGTAAATGATACTTTCATGACTCAATTTTTTTAAGTTAAAATTAAGTTAGTCGACAAGAAATTCTCTTCCCGCACAAATATATGTCCTAGCCCTACTTCCTTCTCTCTGCCTCTCCTGGTAGCCTCTGCTACTATAGTCATGAAGGCTGAGGTGAAGAGCCTCATACTTATAAGTGGGTAGCAAGGGAAAACATGATAAAATATAAACATGGATGTTTTAGACCAGAGAATTTATGGAATATTGTTGTGTGGTGTGAAGAACTCTATGAACCCTCTTGCCAGTGAAACAACCATAGGTGTTGAAAATTGTAATGAAACAAAGTACCTGGAAATTGTCTTAATAGAAAACAGAAAGTGGAAAAACATTTCTTAAAGTTTAGTTCAGTTGCTCAGTTGTGTCAGATTCTTTGCAGCTCCATGAACCGCAGCACACCAGGCCTCCCTGTCCATCACCAACTGCCAGAGTCTACCCAAACTCATGTCCATTGAGTCGGTGATGCCATCTAACCATCTCATCCTCTGTTGTCCCTTTCTCCTCCTGCCCTCAATCTTTCCCAGCATCAGGGTCTTTTCAAATGAGTCAGCTCTTCACATCAGGTGGCCAAAGGATTGGAGTTTCAGCTTCAGCATCAGTCCCCCCAATGAACACCCAGGACTGATCTACTTTAGGATGGACTGGTTGGATCTCGTTATAGTCCAACAGACTCTTAAGAGTCTTTTCCAACACCACAGTTCAAAAGCATCAGTACTTCGGTGCTTAGCTTTCTTTACAGTTCCACTCTCACATCCATACATGACCACCAGAAAAACCACAGCCTTGACTAGACGGACCTTTGTTGACAAAGTAATGTCTCTGCTTTTTAATATGCTGTCTAGGTTGGTCATAACTTTCCTTCCAAGGAGTAAGCATCTTTTAATTTCATGTCTGCAATCACCATCTGCAGTGATTTTGGAGCCCAAAAATATAAAGTCAGCCACTGTTTCCACTGTTTCCCCATCTATTTGCCATAAAGTGATGGGACCGGATGCCATGATCTTAGTTTTCTGAATGTTGAGCTTTAAGCCAACTTTTTCACTCTCCTCTTTCACTTTCATCAAGAGGCTCTTTAGTTCCTCTTCACTCTCTGCCATAAGGGTGGTGTTATCTGCATATCTGAGGTTATTGATATTTCTCCCGGAAATCTTGATTCCAGCTTGTGCTTCCTCCAGCCCAGCGTTTCTCATGATGTACTCTGCATATACGTTAAATAAGCAGGCTGACAATATACAGCCTTGACATACTCCTTTTCCTATTTGGAACCAGTCTGTTGTTCCATGTCTAACTGTTGCTTCCTGAGCCGCATACAGGTTTCTCAAGAGGCAGGCCAGGTGATCTGGGATTCTCATCTCTTTCAGACTTTTCCACAGTTTATTGTGATCCACACAGCCAAAGGCTTTGGCATAGTCAATAAAGCAGAAATAGATGTTTTTCTGGAACTCTCTTGCTTTTTTGATGATCCAGTGGATGTTGGCAATTTGATGTCTGGTTCCTCTGCCTTTTCTAAAACCAGCTTGAACATCTGGAATTTCATGATTCATGTATTGCTTAAGCCTAGCTTGGAGAATTTTGAGCATTACTTTACTAGCATGTGAGATGAGTGTAATTATGCAGTACTTTGAGCATTCTTTGGCATTGCCTTTCTTTGGGATTGGAATGAAAACTGACCTTTTCCAGTCCTGTGGCCACTGCTGAGTTTTCCAAATTTGCTGGCATGTTGAGTGCAGCACTTTCACAGCATCATCTTTCAGGATTTGAAATAGCTTAACTGGAATTCCATCACATCCACTAGCTTTGTTCGTAGTGATGCTTGCTAAGGCCCACTTGACTTCACATTCCAGGATGTCTGGCTCTAGGTGAGTGATCACACCATCGTGATTATCTGGATCATGAAGATCTTTTTTGTACAGTTTTTCTGTGTATTCTTGCCACCTTTTCTTAATATCTTCTGCTTCTGTTAGATCCATACCATTTCTGTCCTTTATTGTGCCCATCTTTGCATGAAATGTTCCCTTGGTATCTCTCATTTTCTTGAAGAGATCTCTAGTCTTTCCCATTCTATTGTTTTCCTCTATTTCTTTGCACTGTTCACTAAGCACTAAGGAAGGCTTTCTTGTCTCTCCTTGATATTCTTTGAAACTCTGCAATTTGCTATTCTATCATACTGACATTATTTAAGTATACTTTCATTAGGGAACATTTAGGTTATAACTCATGTACACATTTAATGCAAATTTATAATGTAAGCCCATATGAAAATTTAATGCATACATTCCATATAATTTCTATCAAATTTATAAGAATTTACATATTCTTCCAAGATGGAAGTAGAATTAAACTGGAAATCTCTGCTTAATTTACTCATATTTGAATGGATAAATAACATTCTGTAATACTTTTCTTCACTGTGAAAACGTGCCAGATGCCCAATCTCTGTAAGATTCATTAAAGCCTTCTCCTAATTTCTGCCTCTGGGCTAAACGTATAATATGAAGATATTTTCCCTCCTCCAACCAAAACCAATAATACAGAGCATTGCTGACATCAAGTATGTGTCCTAAAGATAGTTATCAGCCGAAAATTTTCACAGTAATGTTTGCATCGGTAAGTCCATATCCTAGCAGTCAGACAACTGTATTTTAGTATACAATTGGTAAACAGTTAACACACTGTAGGATGTGAAGTGAAATTATTTGAACAGTGCATAGCAGGGAGATTTTGGAGGAAATATCACTCAGATTTATCCCTGGGGTTTTCTTGATCCATTTGAGTTAAGTTTTGTATATGGTATGAGATAAATGTCTGACTTCATTCTTATGCATATGAATTTCCACCTGTCTATTCTCATTTGTTGAAAAGATGATTCTTTGCAATTTTCATAATCTTGACATCTCTCCTTCTACTTCTAAGAGGAAGGATCTGCACTAGAGTGCTGGCTCAGGTGATTCAGAAGCAACTACATCTCTACAGCTATGGCCAGGTGGTCATATGTCCACATCCACCTAGAATAATGAGTCTGTCACACTGAGCTAAGGGAAGCAGGTAGTGGGCTGTGACTCAAGCATCAGATGCTCACCCTGAGATTTAGTAGATTTTCTTTATGCTAAAGCCTTTGACTGTGTGGATCACAATAAACTGTGGAAAAGTCTGAAAGAGATGGGAATACCAGACTACCTGTCGTTCCTCTTGAGAAACCTGTATGTGGGTCAGGAAGCAACAGTTAGAACTGGACATGGAACAACAGACTTGTTCCAAATAGGAAAAGGAGTATGTCAAGGCTGTATATTGTCAGCCTGCTTATTTAACGTATATGCAGAGTACATCACGAGAAACGCTGGGCTGGAGGAAGCACAAGCTGGAATCAAGATTTCCGGGAGAAATATCAATAACCTCAGATATGCAGATGACACCACCCTTATGGCAGAGAGTGAAGAGGAACTAAAGAGCCTCTTGATGAAAGTGAAAGAGGAGAGTGAAAAAGTTGGCTTAAAGCTCAACATTCAGAAAACTAAGATCATGGCATCCGGTCCCATCACTTTATGGCAAATAGATGGGGAAACAGTGGAAACAGTGGCTGACTTTATATTTTTGGGCTCCAAAATCACTGCAGATGGTGATTGCAGACATGAAATTAAAAGATGCTTACTCCTTGGAAGGAAAGTTATGACCAACCTAGACAGCATATTAAAAAGCAGAGACATTACTTTGTCAACAAAGGTCCGTCTAGTCAAGGCTGTGGTTTTTCTGGTGGTCATGTATGGATGTGAGAGTGGAACTGTAAAGAAAGCTAAGCACCGAAGAATTGATGCTCTTGAACTGTGGTGTTGGAGAAGACTCTTGAGAGTCCCTTGGACTGCAAGGAGATCCAACCAGTCCATCCTAAAGTAGATCAGTCCTGGGTGTTCATTGGGGGGACTGATGCTGAAGCTGAAAACTCCAACACTTTGGCCACCTGATGCGAAGAGCTGACTCATTTGAAAAGACCCTGATGCTGGGAAAGATTGAGGGCAGGAGGAGAAGGGGACAACAGAGGATGAGATGGTTAGATGGCATCACCGAGTCAAAGGACATGTGTTTGGATAAACTCCAGCATTTGGTGATGGACATGGAGGCCTGGTGTGCTGCGGTTTATGGGGTCGCAAAGATTTGGACACAACTAAGCGACTGAACTGAACTGATAGCCATCAAAATATTGAAGTCAAAATATTGAATAATTTTTATATATAAAGGTAGAAAAGTTTCTATGACCCGGTGAAGAGTTTTGAAAATTAATTTTACGATAGTGCTCATAGTATATTTTTTTAGGATAAGATATATTGAAAAGAAATGAAGGCAGGAGATAGAGACACTCTATGTGATTATCTTTTGGATACAGTGTTCAAATAATTGAGCCTATCTCTGTAATAAATTTGCATAATTTTTTTGCTTTTTACTTTACCTTCCTGATGAAATTATTCTTTTATAATAATCAAAATCTATTTTTAATTTAGAATTAAGCAATTAGTTAACTCACAGTGAACATTAATGGAAGATAGTTTATAGGGATTAATGGGAAAATAATGTTTTGAAAATATACTGCTTGTTTAAGAAACATTTTCATATTTGAAGGAGGTAATCTCTCCTGTGTTGAAATGCATTTTCCCTTTTCAAAGACAAGAGAGGCTTCAGTGTGTTTTTAATCTAAGGGGAAACATATCTAACCATTTTTCACCTTTACAATATTTTGTGATCACATTTACCAAGCAGACAGATGCTTTCACCTATAGCAGTTTGTGGTAATTATAAATTCACTTGCAGATAAAAACTGACCATGCAATAAAGACATGGGATTAACTTTTCTAGGTTATATCGCTTTGGAGTAGTGGTAAATTGTTTTCTGGTTTATAAAACATGGGTGTATTAAAAACCTGAGATGTTAAGGAGCCGAGTATATTTGAGCTACTAAAGGCAAGCATGACTAGAGTGTGGAAAGATTTGAATGTGTCCTGGGAGGGGGGCAGAGGGGACATAGACTACTTCATGCTGCATCTTATAGCTTGTGTTTATTATTCTGGATTTTATGCCAAGAAAAATAGAGAACCACTGATGAGTTTAATCATGGGAAGTGACATGGTCATCTTTTATCTTTTTGATCTTGTTATGATTCCCATTTGAAATAGGGACTTTGTGGGTAGTGGAAGATACTTGTGTGGTATTTGAAGCATCTACAGGCTGAGTGACAATACAAAGGGACCAGTTAGGAGACTGCAATACTTGTCTAGTCATGATAGCATTGTGATTTGAACTAGAATAAAAGCATTAGATGGAGAAGGCAATGGCACCCCACTCCAGTACTCTCGCCTGGAAAATCCCATGGACGGAGGAGCCTGGTAGGCTGCAGTCCATGGGCTCGCTAAGAGTCAGACACGACTGAATGACTTCACTTTCATTTTTCACTTTCATGCACTGGAGAAGGAAATGGCAACCCACTCCAGCGTTCTTGCCTGGAGAATCCCAGGGACAGGGGAGCCTGGTGGGCTGCCGTCTATGGGGTCGCACAGAGTCGGACACGACTGAAGTAACTTAGCAGCAGCAGCAGAAGCATTGGACTTTGAAAAAAGCAACTTTTTGGCTATAGATGTTGGTTTAATGAAACAACAGGGAGAGAGAGAGAGAAAGGGAGAAATCTTGTATGCCTGAAGAATTTGGCAGCAGAGGTTTAATAAAGGGTTCCATTTATTAAGGTAGGACATACCTGTGAAGAGGAGGTTTGAAATGGAATGTACTGCAGTTTAAAATTCTGATCATGTCAAATTTAAGGTGGAGTTACTTAGTAGGTAATCAAAAATACTTGTCTGGAGTACATGGAGCTCATTTAAAAACTATTTCCTCTTACACAGTTATTCTTCCTGCAAAAAAGTGGCACTCTGTACATCAGCCATCTTTGTTTTGGGTTGATTTTTGTTTTTGTTTTTTTTTTCAAGAAATCATTCCTGAAATGATGACATCCAAAATTGGTCATACCAGGAAACAATGGCCTAATGTGAACTATTTTTTTTGTTAACAACTGTCATAGAGAATAGAACAGAAACTCTTTTTGGGTGTGAAATAGAAAACTATCCAGTATGCTATATTTAGGGATACAGAGCCTCACTGACTGTTCTCTGATGAAAGAGTGTTTGTTGACAGAGAGAAAAATATCCAGTGTTATGAATTCATCTTAACTTATTCTTATATTAAAAAGTGTGCTTCTTCTTGAGAAACCATCTCTGCAACTTTCTTACTGTTAACCAAATTAGAATAGTTTTTAATGTAAATTAGTATTGCAAATGTTATAGAACATGTGTACAAATTTTAAAAATGTGTTGAATGTAAGTAGTGCCCTTTTGTGTGAAACTGAATGCCTCCAAAATTATCTTATTCTGAATTTTATCTGGCTTAAAAAAAATTACTCAGTTTGCAAATGCTGCCTGTCAGTTCTGCCCATTTGTTGCACCATGACTTCTGCCTCGTCTGTAACAGAACATCTCTATATTATTTTTTAAAATCCTGTAATAAAAACAATTGTTTTCAAGGAAAAACTGAGTCTGGGGCCCAGAAAATTATATTTGCGCTCACAATAGAAAGGTTTTACTTTTCCCGCAGGAATTTCAACAATTAAGCCTTTTTAATAAAGAACTATGGTTTGTCATTGTAAGATCAAAATAATAACTTGGTTGGATAGAATAGAGAGAATCAGGCCTCAAGGCTTCCTTGTTTGACCCTCAGTACACAAACTCAGAAACCTCACAGTCCCATCTGTCTCGTGAGACTTTGGGTGCAGTTTTTTTTACAGCTCAAGTCACGTTGGCTTGTGTTTGCAGTAGCCGAGTCTTTTGGGCTTTGGACACGATATGAGATAGTTGCCATCTACATAAGGATGGAACAGTGCAACCAGCAAACTGCTAAAGTGCTCACCATCCTCCATGATCTCATGACTTTTCTGAAAAAGTGCCATGTATGCTGAGACATCCTGAACAGCGAAAAACTGAGGGGAAGGAGGAGGGTGTTGACTATAGAGAAATCGCATATACACAGGTTCTCAGGTTTGAGCACGTGGGTGACCTTGTAGAACTATAAGAGGCCAGTGTCTGTAGAGCTGAGGGAGTAGACTAATCAAGTACTGTAAAATGAACTAGGAAAGGTTGGCAGGGGAGTTTTGAGCTGAGGAAGAGTAGTAACTTTATTCTGAGGTCAATAGGAAGCCACTGAAGAATCTGAAAAGATATAATGATGAGATGTGTACTTTGAAGGGGGCCATTCTGATGCTCTTTGCCGTTAAAAGGACATGGAGAGAGCAAGCAGTCAAAAGGCACAGAATTTCAGGTCAGGTACAGATTGTCTGGAAGAAATTATGCTCACTATGCAATCAGATAGATTCAAGTTTCCCAAGTAGTAGGGGTTTCCTGTTAGTCAGGAACAGATACACTATTCAGCACTATAGATCCCCTTGGCTCGTCAGAGCCCTCAGTGGAGTAGATACCCATAATACCTAAGAGGCAAGGCAGGTTTGTCTAGTTCTAGGAAGTACAGTCCGGTCCTTACAATCAGAATGAGCAAGGCCACATTATTATCTATGGCTGACAAGCACCTTGTCATCTTTCTGGTAGTCTAGAAAGCTCATGTCTCCTTGGGAGGCCTTTTGACTTTTGCTGGTGGCTTAGCGGCTTTCCCAGGTGGCGCTAGTGGTAAAGAACCCACCTGCCAATGCAGGAGACGTAAGAGATGCAGGTTCAATCCCTGGGTCGGGAAGGTCCCCTGGAGGAGGGCATGGCCACCCACTCCAGTGTTCTTGCCTGGAGACTCCTATGGACAGAGGAGCCTGGTGGCTACTGTCCATAGGGTTGCAAAGAGGTTAGACATGACTGAAGCAATATAGCACACTTGCGTTAAGTTAATGGCAGTTATGATGGAAGAAATGTAGCATCCCATGAAGTCCATTTTGCAGTGAGCACTGAGGATGTGAAAATGAATTAGATGGTAGTGGGTTGGTTTGGGGAAAGTGTGAATCATAGACGAATACCAGATAGTGGGTGGTAAGCCATTTAGTTGACATCCTTAAGTCAGAAGCATCCATTACGTCAATTAACAACTAAGCATTCTTTATGTTCAGTGGAGAATTCAGGGTTTTTTTTGCACTGTATTTGTGCTCTAAATTCTATTCACCCATTTTTAGCTGTGCCTTACTTTCAGAATTATATGATGCTTTCGTTTTTATTGGTATTGAAGAAAAGGTCCTTCTCCTTAGGGAACTAATAGGAGTTGCATAATGTAGCTCCAAGTCAGTTGGAAGGATATTCATTGTGGTATTGTTTTATTTTTTTATTTTTTTCCATTTATTTTTATTAATTGGAGGCTAATTACTTTACAATATTGTAGTGGTTTTTGCCATACATTGACATGAATCAGCCATGGATTTACATGTGTTCCCCATCCCGATCCTCCCTCCCGCCTCCCTCCCCATCCCATCCCTCTAGGTCTTCCCAGTGCACTAGCCCTGAGCACTTGTCTCATGCATCCAACCTGGGCTGGTGATCTGTTTCATGTGGTAATGTTTTAATAGTGAAAATATCATAAATATCCCTAATATGTGTGATGATATACAATTGAGCTGCTACAAATGAGGCATCCGATTCATGTTCTCAATTCAGCATGCTTTTGCCACCCAGGTGACATTTGGTGATGTTTAGAAGTGTTTTGTTTTGTTTTGTTTTAATTGTAATGACCCGGGGAGGCGGTTGGTATTCTAATTGCATCTAGTAGGTAGAGGCCAGGGATGCTGCTAAACATTCTACAATGTAAAGGACAGGCCCCTTCCCCAACAACAGAAAAATTTTTAGTCCAAAACGTCAGTCACCGCTGCTTTTGAGAAACTTTATATTAGATCTATAAATAATATTGATGTATTTCAAATATATAATGTTGAATGAAGGAAGGAAAGGTTTAGAATAATAGGAAATGTAATAGTGTATTAGTTATTTTCATGCTAGCTGCTATAACAAACCAAACCCAAAATGTCAATGATGCAGCACAGTAGACATGTATTGTTTGCTCATGTCACAGCCCATGACAGTCCGTGTCATCACGTGGCTTCCCTGTTCATGATGATGTGACGGTCCAGGCTTCTTCCACCTGGTTGCTCCACCACCTCATTGATCTCAGAACCCTTTGCAGTCAACCAGTGGATGGGAAAGAAAGAGTGGAAAAGGCACATTAGCTTTTAAAAAATCCTAAACCCAGAAGTGATAACCAGTTACTTCCACTCATGTTCTACTGGGAGAAACTAATCACATAATCACACCGGGATGGGACAAGAGCTGTGAAATGTGCTTACAGGCTGAACAACCTCTTTCTCAGCAATACTGTTAATGCCACAGCACGTGGGGGTACATGGATGTGTGTGGACAACCGGTTAACTCTCTAAAAGGCACCTTGTACGTAAGTAACTTTGTAAAAGTTTCATAGACAAACGTGCACACATACATATACTGCCATGTATTATTTATGGATATAGAAATGTGTGTGAAAATCGAGCAGTTGAAGTGGATTGGTGAACATACATCTCACATATGATAGTCACCTGTGAAGAACAGAACAGGAGAATAGGCCTAGTAATAAGGTAGCAAAACTATCTTCAAACATATCTGTATTGTTTTATTTTTTTTGGTAGATTATGAACACTGAATTAGGACAGATTATTAGTAATTAGGATTTCTTGTAGATGTGTACATAGGCACTTGTTCTCAAATGAAATAGTGGACACATTGAGTAAATTTAACTTGTTTCATAATAGTTAATTTAGTTTTAAATTGATGAACAAAGTTAGGTATGACTTCTACATTTTGTAAATTTATCCATAAAAATGGTAGAATTTTTGTAGAAGCTCTTACTGATATAGAAGTATGATTCAGAGGAATAGAACACAATGTTCCATCATATACATTCCTTTTTTAGAGTTATATATGAAACACAATACTTGACATGCTTTCAGGCTTCTGGAAAAAATATCAGTAGCATGATAATATGTTGTTGAAAATATCCTTGTTCCTTGTTTACTTCAGTCTCTCAAGTAGTATCATCTTTTCTTTCTGAAATGTACCCAATTTTCAAGCCATGTTGTGAATGTTAATAATGTATCTTCTTTGCAAGAGATGGACCCAAATAAAATACTGTTCAGTATTCAAGCTGTTGTATATGTATGTGTATTGTGGTTTATATCATAGTAGAATCTAAGAAAAATCAAATGATCAGACTATAGGAATGGTGGAGACATGGACCTCCCCACTAGTTGTGAACCATTGAGGGTGCCTAAGCACCCAAGTTTTCATTTTCTGAGTCTCAGGTAAAACGCTCCAGGAAGAGCATGCGTGTGTTCCAGTTTGAGTCACATGTCAATAAGCTCAGTTCCTTCAGCCTTAGCTGGGAGCCAGTCTCACACGGTGTGAACATGGCATCAGGGACTATGTTTATGGGTTTGTCATGGGGAGAGGTTAACCGTTCTCAGAAAAGGGAGAAAGATTGTAGGCTGGGCAGGCCTTCTCAGATCTCTCTCTCTTGTTTGGTATGTTGCAGGTTTTACATTGTTTTGACAGAATTCTGAGTTTTGTTCTTTGATCCTCTGATTTCCAAAATCTGCAAGCAAAGATGCATTTTAAAGGCTTCACGTACATTTTTCTTTCACTTGTGATGTCACTTTGAATTAGGAATTCATCAGCAGGTAGTGTTAAAATATGAAATCTATCTTTTGTCCCTCCCCAACATTATAACACACAAAAAGTATGGAGGAATTAAAACTCTTTGAAAGCTGTGGTTTTAAGAAGATGAGAAGGAAAATGGCTGGTTCATTATGTAACATCATCAAAGGTTTCCTTTTTAAAGAATATACTTCATAAATTAAAAAGAAGGCGATTGACAATTTATCTGTGGAAACTGTAGATAAAGTAAAACTACACCAGCCCATTTACGAAGAATATGCAGTAATAGCTTAGCCAACTCACCTTTTAAGATCCTTTTGCAAGCCAAATATCCTGTGGCTGTTTATCACTTAGTAGGAGCCAAAAGAGTCCCAAATGTTGCTTTGAAAAGCAGGATGTGATGAAGTACTTTTTTTAAAGGCCTTATTAAACACTTCAGTGAAACAGGAAATCGTTTATACAGCATCATTAATACCCCTCACTGAATTTAAACTATGATTCTCAAAGGAAAAAAAAACACTCATAATTTTATTTTTACTTACCCTTTTTTTCTTCACAAATAGCAAAACATTTAACAAGAATCTATTGGGAACTTCTGTGTGTTAAGCTCTGTGTTAAGCATTGGGGGGCAGGGGGGAAGGATGATCAAGAAAGTTTTGGTTTTTGAGTTTTTTAGAGAGTGACATGAGACAGAAAGGCACAGTTTACATAAAAGGGCCTGTGATTTGGGGGCTGAGGAGAATGGCTAAAAAAAAACAAACAAAAAAAACAATTGAGCCTGAATTGAAGAGGGTATTTAAAGTAAATCAAAATATGTGGCAAAATCACAAAAGTGCATGTAAGCCATTATAAAAAGCTTTGAGTAAAATACCAAACACAAAAATAGAAGTGGCTCAGCAAAAATTATTTCATATTCAATTATCTTAAAGCATTTAAACATAATTTTTTGGGAAGAAATTCCTACATTTAATTGAAAAAATATTAGAAAGTAAAGCCCTCCAAAATTGGTGAGTTATTTGCTATATATTGTTATTTCCTTTAATAAAAATTCTGATCATTGAAAAAAAATGAATTGTTGTATGTTTATAGTCAAACCAAATACTTGACTCAAGCTGTGATTTCTTCTTTAATAGGCAGACTTGACTTTGACTATTAGATGCTATAATAGCAGCATATTGTACTCCCTAACTTGTTCAAACTAGATATGTTTTTGATTAATAAATATATGTGTATATATATTTATACATATCACACATGTGATATACCTAGTCAACAATTGCAGGGTGATGGGAATTTTTTTGTTTGAATACTTTTAACAGATGTTTTCATAAAATTAAACAGAGGAAAATGAATCCACATATTAAAGTTTCAGGTTTCACATATTTTGGTGAACTGAGATATTTTTATTGCTGACTTTATTTTTGTTTAGATTACTAATACAAATGCTAAATATATAATGAAGGAAACATACCAAATGCATTCGTTCTACTCATCATGTGGCATAGTCGATGCTTTATTTGTTGTTAACTTCAAAGACTGCCATTTATTTGCAACTGAAACAGTCAGCGGCTACTCCGCACAGAATATAGTATAATGGAATGCAGATTTGGGTTTTGTAACATCCTTTTTTTTTTTAATGGTTGTGTGTATTTTAAAAAGTATGGTTATCTGAGTAACCCATTAAAACATATTCAAACAGATTAAGACTTTCAGTTCAGACAAGATAGTGTAGACTCATTTTTCCCTGGCCTTCCAAGCTAAATACAATAATAAATGCTAGAGATAACACAAGAGGCAATCAAAAGAGATCTGGGAAAGGGGGTCCGAAGAAAGCAAACTGATTTGAGACTCCAGGACTGGAGGAAAACCAACAGCAGCAAGTTCTCCTATGTATTTCCATCCAACAAAAGAAGGTGACCCCTATCTAAACACATCAGAAACCCCCAACTGGTAGCAGAAAGCAGCCCAGATGGGCTTGTTGCTCTCATGGATTAAATAAGAGTTCCTCTGATTATCCCAGATAAGCCAGGTACAACTGCAAAAGTAAATGGAACAGGGCTCCTACTAGCAATAATTAGACAGGAAAAGGGTCTCTCTTTCCCCTAGACTTAATACTGTCCTCCTTTTCTGAAAGACATGCACAGAGCTGGCATCACCAGTTAGAGGAAACTTGCTATAGTAAATGAACTCATCTGGGAAGGCTTTGTTCCTCTAGGCCTGAGACACATTGCAAGTAATACTAGATGACTCCATAGCACCAGATTAAGGGATCCCATCACACGTGGCCTGGTCCGGAAAACCTGTATGTTCCTGTGGGTTAAGACTGCCCTTTACTACACAGGAATACTAGGGTAGCCCCAAGACACTGGAAGGGGAATGCCCCCATGGCACGTTCTCAGCCAGGGAGTATTCTGTTTCCAGTACACAGAAGGATTTTGCCACAAAAATGATCCTGCCCATGGAAGCCTGCAGGCCTGAGACTCCCTTTTCCCATAGGGAGAAACCAGAGTGGGTTGGCAGAAACAAGGAAGACACAACTTCAACAGGCAACCTGGCCCAGAAAAGCTCCTTTTTCCTTTTGGACTCAGAACTTCACTCCTATACCCAGAGATACCTGGGCAACCATGGGCCATTTGTAGGCTTATCTATCAGGAGGTTTTGGCCAAGAAAGCCTTTCTGGCCTGGTGGCCCTGAGATTCCTCTCTAGCTAAAGATATTGCAGCCACTGGAGAACACCAATGTAGTGATTCTGCCATAGCAAGGATCTCAGCCTGCGAAGTTCTTTGTCTTCCTAAGCCTGAGATACCGCTACTCCGCCTAAGGGCACTAGGTCCCTCAGCCTGGGGAACTCCTTCTGCCCCCCCAGGTAGTACCATTAGGGACCATTGTCACCAGTTACCCAAGCAGGTCAAAATAGCACCGCAAAGCTTCTGAATATAGAACTGTCCTTGGAACCATAGCCCATAAAAGGAGTCTGGGACTTGTGTACCAAAACTTCATTAGGTGAATGCTTGCTGAAATAAAAGGTTATAATAGGATCCATGCTGTCTATACATAAAGGATGGAATGCTCAAGGGTACCATCAGAACTCACTCATCATACTTAGAATCAAGAAAACTGCAACTAGATGAGGAAAGACATCTACTAATGTCATTACTGAGATGAATTAGATGTTAAATCATCTGACAAGGATTTTAAAGCATGAGTCATAAAACTACTTAATCTAATCCAGCTTCTCTCAAAACAAATGAAAAATAATATGCAAATCTTTGTTATAAAAAGAGAAAAATAGAATGTATAAAACTGGAAAAAATCAGTAGCCACAGTAAAAAAAAAAAAGCTGTTTGTATGGATTCAGTAGTAGAGTGGAGATAACAGGGAATAAAAATCAGTGGACTCAAAGACATAGCAACATAATTTACCTAGTCTGGACAACAGGGAGAATATAGAATAATAATAATAGTAATAAAGAACAGTTTCAAGAAACTTTGGGACAATAGCAAAAGATCCATCACTTGCATCATTGTAATCCCAGAAGGAGAGTAGAAAGTGTGTGGGATTGAAATAATATTACCAAAAATAATGGCTGAAAATTTCCCAAATTTGGTAAAAGACACAAACCTATATAATAATCAAGCTGAGTAAACCCCAAACATAATATACCCAAACAAATTCATTTCCATATTTATAGTTATGAAAACTAAAGACAAAATTGTAAAAGCAGCCAGAGAAATAACACACTACATATAGTGAAACATCAATCTGAATGTTAGTGATTTATCTTCTGAAACATGAAGGCCAGGAGGAAATGGAACATTTTCAAGTGCTCAAAAGTTCCAGCAGAACTACTTCAGGAATGCAGGGCAAATAAAGTTATTCTCAGATGAAGGAAAACTAAAAGGATTTGTCATTAGCAAAACTACTCTGAAAGACTGCTTAAAACAGAACTTCAAACATAAAGAACATGATAAAAGAAAAAAAAATTATGAAGGGAAGAAGGAACAAAGAAAAGGCATAACTATGGATAGATAAAGTAGATTATTATTCTCATGAGTTTTATAAATAATATTTGATTATTGAAATGCAACTTAGAATATAGTAAACAAGAAAGTGACTTTTGAAAGTGGGAAAATTAAAGCTAAATTGAAGTATGGTTTTAACACTTTACTCAGAGGTAATATGTTAGCATGAGTTAAGTATGATATTGTAGTACAGTGCAACTGCTTAGAAATATATTGAAAGTAAAAGTCTCAAAAGCATGATAAAGAAAGCACAATAGAATCTTAAAAAATAAATTTAAGTAACCAACAGGGAGGGGAAAAAAGAGAAAGAAGAAAGAACTAGAAGAAACGGAAAATAAATAATAAAATGCCACACTTGAGACTTAATGTATCCATGATATATTTAAGTATAATTGGTCTAAATATAATAATTAAAAGACAAAAATACACAGAACAGATAGGAAAAATTATTCAACTCTATACTGTTAAGAAGATGCTTATTTGAAATTCATTGGCATTGGTAGGTTTAAAGTAAGGGATGGAAAACCCATGGTATGCAAACATTAATTTTAAAAAGTAAGAGTGTTTATATTAATGTAAGATAAAGTACAGTTCAGAGAAAATAAAATTACTACAGACAAAAAAGAATGTTACATACTTTTAAAGGAATGAATCCAATGGAAAGGTATAATGATTCCAAATGTGTATGCATCAAACATAGAACCTCAAAATACATGAGACAAAAAAAGTTGGAACTTAAAATAGAAATAGATAAATCCACAGTTATGTTGGGGATTGCGTTGCCCCACTGTCAGCAAGAGATGGATATACTTGACGGAAAGTTTTAGAAGGATATAGATGATCAGAATGACACAATAACCAAATGGGATCTAACTGACCTATTAAAAAGACTCTATGCAGCAACAGTCAAGTACATATTCTTTTTTAAGCATTTAGGGACTATTCACCAAGATGGCCCATATGCTGGATCATAAAAGAAAGTTCAATGACTTTTTTAATATTGAAATCATATGGAGTATGTTTTCTGAACAACATGGGGTTGAACTAGAAAGGGGTAACAAAATTTAAACTCTCTAAACATAATGAGATTAAATAACACATTTCTAAATAATCCATAAGTAAAAGAAGATTTTGTAAGGGAAACTGGAAAAATAGAACTGAGTGAAAGTAAAAATATAAAATATCAAAAAATGTAAGGTTCAGCTAAAACAATGCTCGGGAAACTTGAGACAGTAAATTTTTTAGGTTTCAACGGAAGACAGATCTCAAAACAATAATAGTGGTAACAAGTAGGGGAGGGAAGTGGGGAGGGGAAAGATAGGGGTAGGGAATTAAGAAGTACAAACTGCTTGCGTGCCTGCATGCTGAGTCATTTCAGTCCTCTCTGACTTTTTGTGACCCTTATAGACTGTAGCCCACCAGGCTCTTCTGGCCGTGGGATTCTCTAGGCAAGAATACTGGAGTGGGTAGCCATTCCCTTCTCCAGGGGATTCTTCCAGACCCAGGGATCTCCTGCATTGCAAGCAGATTCTTTACCATCTGAACCACCAGGGAAGTCCATATATGCATATACACACACTCATGCACATATAGCATATATATTTATGAAGTACATGTCATGTGCTTTCCCATTAATATATGATTAACATATTCCCTATGTTGTTGGAGGCTAGTATTTTGTCTTGCTCATTCTCATAGTTACTTTTGGTCCTGTTTTATTCACCATCAAAATACTTTTCATTTGGCTGTTTCTTTCCAACTTCCACAGTCCAGCACAACCCCACTTTTCTTTGAAAAATACTTTCTAAACAGTAAAATGCTACCATGAATCACTCCTCTTTCTGCCACCTTTTGCATTAATTTCGAGTACCATAGGTTTTGACACTTAACTATATACTACATCTGCGTTTGTCTCAGAAAGTATTTTTGGTGGTATATGTATATACATTATTTTAAATATAAAAATAATTGTTGACATTTAATAAACAGATCCAGAATTGTGCTTAATACCAGTTTACTTATTCCTTTTGCAAGAACCTCACACTCAGACCATTTTTCCAGTTAGAAGAGCTGAAGTTCGAGCTTCAGTAAAGAACCTAGATGACTCAGCTAGTCCCTGCTAGACCCGGGGTTTAAGCCCAGGCTGTCTGCTTCCAAAGCTTGACTCTTCACCAGTATGCATTGCTAATTTTAGATGTTTCATGTGAGCAAATCTTGTTTTAGAAATGTTTATTTTTGAACGCATGCAAGAATAACATTTACTAGGCTGTCCCATATGTGGATTTAGTCAGGTCATGTAACTTACACAACACCATTCAGCATTCATTTTATATTCAGGAAAGGATGGGAAATTGGCTTTTGCTTAGAAAACAAAAACAAACAAATGAGAACCTTGCTCCAGTTCCATCGCGTAGACAAGCCATAAGCTGTGGTCAGTCAAACTGTAAAAGTAGGCACTTGGGTTCATTTAGTGAATTCCTTGCTTGGGGCAGGGCCAGCACACTGCTCAAAACTCAGCACCAATATTGGCTTTTTGCTATTAAGGCAACATTCTTAGGATAATAGTAAGAAAACATTTTAACAAAATTCCAAAGTCTTCAAATCTTCCTAGAGTTGATGTGCTGATAAAACATATGACAGTCTGGATGGAACCTCAGTTACGGGCTCCTCATTTACAGCAGATGAAATTAAGTGGTGTTTGAAACACAGTTTGTACTAAGTAGATCCCAAATTTTGATTACTAGTATTAAACTATTTTAAAGGTATAATTCCATATTGATATAATAGTTGATAAGACATTTCTTTTGAAAAGCTCACAAGGTTTTCAAGCCTCAAGTAATTACAGAGCCTTTTCTTTGCTATTAAATTTTCTTAAGTCTTTATTGAATTTGTTGCAGTGTCCTTTCTGTTTTCTGTTTTGGTTTTTTGGCTTCAGGGTATGTGGAAGCTTAGCCTCCCAACCAGGGATCGAACCCTCACCCCCTGCATTGGAAGGCAAAGTCTTAACCACTGGCCTGCCAGGGAAGTCCCATTAGCTATTGGATTTCTGCAGGCAGTTCTCTAATTTGGACCCTCTTGATGGCAAGGTTTTCTCTACCTTATCCTGTAAATTCATAGCAAATTATCCATAGCAAATTATCCTTGCTAAAAACTTATCTCTGTGACCTCCTCTTTTTTTTTTTTTTAATTTTTTTATTAGTTGGAGGCTAATTACTTCACAACATTTCAGTGGGTTTTGTCATACATTGATATGAATCAGCCATGGATTTACACGTCTTCCCCATCCCAATCCCCGCTCCCACCTCCCTCTCCACCCGATTCCTCTCGAAACATCCCACCCTCGCCTTCTCCCAGAGAGTTCAAAAGTCTGTTCTGTATTTCTGTGTCTCTTTTTCTGTTTTGCATATAGGGTTATCATTACCATCTTTCTAAATTCCATATATATGTGTTAGTATGCTGTAATGTTCTTTATCTTTCTGGCTTACTTCACTCTGTATAAGGGGCTCCAGCTTCATCCATCTCATTAGGACTGGTTCAAATGAATTCTTTTTAACGGCTGAGTAGTATTCCATGGTGTATATGTACCACAACTTCCTTATCCATTTGTCTGCTGATGGGCATCTAGGTTGCTTCCATGTCCTGGCTATTATAAACAGTGCTGCGATGAACACTGGGGTGCACGTGTCTCTTTCAGATCTGGTTTCCTCGGTGTGTATGCCCAGAAGTGGGATTGCTGGGTCACATGACAGTTCTATTTCCAGTTTTTTAAGAAATCTCCACACTGTTTTCCATAGCGGCTGTACTAGTTTGCATTCCGTGACCTCCTCTTTTGTTCATAAATCTCCAGCATATGTCTTACATTCATGTTATCTTATCTACTTCAGACTCTGATCCTTCAGGCTATCTTGGATCCTACATCATCTCGCACTACCCCTGTAAGATGAGCTTTCAAAATAGTTTCAGTTTAGTCCTTTTAAAGTTATCAAGTTAGAATTAGTGCTGACCTGGTGGTAGTTAATATCAGCATGACATATACAGTATAATAGTACAGATATGTCATTGACCAATGTAAATAGAGCATTTTCTCGGATGTACCAACTACCTGTGTGACCTTGGGCGAATCATACACATCCTGAGCTTCCAGTTTTTCACTACTCGTAAGATTGTATTCGATGATTTCTCACATATTCTTCAGCATCATTGACAAAAGCTTCAGTAATCTGATCGCTTATCTAACTTGTGTTTGTTTTGGATTCTCTTAAGTACACTTGAATATGTGCATCCATATACAATTACTGAATTACCATAATGCAATTCATCTTCTGGCACTGGTGTTAGGATTGAGAATTTTTGATATTGATGGACAGAGCTGTGGTATCATGAGGCAATATTTCTCACTATAATGTTTTTGTTGAAGTTAATGAGTAGTGTAATCCTGAAAGCAAAATAAGATGTGGAGCCAAACAAATCGCCTCTCATATTTACAGAGGGCAGGCATGCATATTACTTCACATTATGCAGAACTGAAGTTGTAAAATGCTGCTGTAGTGTTTTGATGATTCAACAGTTAGGCTGCATTGTTGATCAGAGAGCTGTTGTTGACAGAACGTATCACAATATAGCATATGCTAATTGCATATGGTTTCATGTTGTCTCTTCAAAATATTGGAATGTGGAACTTTTAGGATCCACTATGAGAAGTCCACAATTGTGGGTAGCAGAAAGGAATATAATTTGATATTTGAACTCAAGAAATGGATTAGATGAGTGAGAGATTCAGCAATATTTGCAAGGTCTGTATGACCTTTACATAGCATGATCTACCGAAACCTGCTTTTCCAAATGTTTGTATGTACATGCATTGACATTTAAACTGAAAACAATAGAGTATAAATCCTCTCATTAAGAAGGTACCACCGACTGATTCTTGAAGCAGTATTATCCCTTTTCTTACATGATAAATGCTTCTTTTTTAAAAAAATCTATTGCTATTTATAAAATGCATTATTCTGAGATTGTAACTGAGGTTAGAAATATCATATTTGAACTTTAATTTAGACAAGTATAAAACATGTCAGAATCAGGTCACTCTTTGATGTCTCCTTGTTCAGAGCTCTACTGTGGGTTAGGCCTGGACTGAGGTGGTAATTGCAACCGGTTGCCTTTACCACTGATTACCATTGCTGGTTCATGCTTAAAGGTTTAAGATACTGATAAAGTATTTTCAAATGTACAATCAATCAGTCATTCACAGAATGTTTAGAGAGTGTCAGATTGCATGTTCTTTGTTAGGAATACACTGGTGAACAAGATAATTTTTAAAGTGATTAAATAAAAATAAATAAAGTGATTAAAATCCATTGATTTTTAATTATTTCCACACTTGTCAATTTTCCAAGGGCCTATTGCAAGAAACCGAAACTTGCCTCCAGTCTTCCTCTTTCCCTGTTTTTGCATTCCCCAAATCCAATACCCTCCTCTTCTGGGAAGTTCAACTTTTATAATCACCCTTAATTTATCTCTGATTTTAATTACTCCCTCATATCCCTAATTAAGGTAAATCTGAGTTGTCTTTGTTACCATATTTTGCATTAGGTTCAGCTAATCAATTTGGTAAAAGTATCTGTGATAAAGAAAGCTTTGATGAGTGTCATAAAATGATTGCTTCTATTTGTCTCAATTACATTTTTCCTGCATTATATGCTATTTCTTTCTTTGATTTTGTTGCGTAGTGATCTGACCTTTATGGTCTCAACTCTTTACTGGAACAACATGAAGATAACTAAATCATGCATAGCTCTACTTGTCATTACAGTTTGAATAATTTGCTTCTGTTGGTTCTCATTTTAACGTCCTTGTCATAAGTCAGGATCCCACTATAAGGCAAAAATGGCAGTCACCTTCCCCACATGTGTAATTTCGAGCTTGACTCTTGAGAAAGCCTACCTGAAAAACTTCCCATAAACTGATGACTTGCTTCAGCTTTATAGGCCACATAATGTAAATAAACCATTCACTGTTCTATTATATTTTTTCTTTTGTTCGTTTTAATCTTTGAAAATATGGTTGAGTTACTAACTTTCCCTTGAATTAATTTTAGCCACAAAATAACTCTGATCATTTCCTCCCTACACATGGATTTCCCTATTAGTTCCCACCCCCACCCCCACCCCCACTTGCAACATCTTTCCTAACATTTTCTAATGCCAATAAATTCTTGCTTCTCTGAATTTAGAATACAAATGTTCTTTACCACTTACTTTCTGACTTGTATTGTTGAGTTATGTTGTCATGTCTTCATACTTAATGTTTCATCAAACAGAATGAAATCTTCAGAGTAGGAATTATGAAAATAGATGGATGAGAAGATAAATAATGGCTCACAGTATTTAGCATAGTGCTTGACAAATGTTAGATGTTTGATAAATGTCTATGTTTTTCAGTCTAGGTAAAAAAGAATCATTCTTAAGAAAGAAAAAAAATATATATGTATATAATATTTGTACACTATGAAAATATTGGAACTAAAACTTACTGATATCAGTAGTGCATTCAATTCAATACTATAGTTTTACTTCATATTCAATAAATATTCACAAGTAGTAATTGCTGTTTTTAGATCTTTAAGATATTTAAGATTAGTATTAAAATATTGCCACAAATGGCTTCTTTTAGTGATACTTTGAAATATCATAATAATAGATAAATCTTAATTTGAGTGGTCAAAGTCCTTGTTATTTTAACCACAGCTGTTGAAAATTTTAACAATTATCAATAATTTTAGAAAATAATACAGATGAGTACAATAAAGATCCTATTCCTATTTCATGACTATATGTGATTTATATAATAAAAGAATACAGTGGTTTCATGCTGAAACTCCCTCCAAGCTAATAGTTTATTCAATTGTTCCTATTAAAATTGCTTTTGTTTATTTATCCTTTCCTTATATTGCCATATTATTAGACACCCTTGGAATGTGTTAAATATTTTTCTTTTGGACAAGTGTAATGGAATGGCTGCTACTGCTGCATTCAGCTTCTTTCCAGGTGCCTAAACTGAGACTTTGCCTTCTAAATCTCACCCTTATCTGGAAGTCAATGTGCTTGCCTTCTGTTGAGAGGGAAGTGAAAGTGAAAGTCGCTCAATCGTGTTGACTTTTTGCAACCCATGGACTATATAGTTCATGGAATTCTCCTGGCCAGAATACTGGAGTGGGTAGCCCATTCCCTTTCCAGCAGATCTTCCTGATGGGGTTTCCTTCATTGCAGGCAGATTCTTTTCCAACTGAGCTACCAGGGAAGCCTGTTGTAAGGGAGCTGATTGTAATTGCCCCAAGGCATTGCAGAAGGACCTACCTAAGGCAATTCAGATGAGACTAAGCAAAGAATTCGTGTACAGTGCATGCTGAATCACTTTAGCCTGGTAGCTCAGATGGTAAAGAATCTGCCTGCGATACAGAAGACCTGGGTTCAATCCCTGGGTTGGAAAGACTCCTGGAGAAGGGATCGGCTACCACTCCAATATTCTTGCTTGGAGAATTCCATGGACAGAGAAGTCTGGCAGGCTACAGTCCATGGGGTCGCAAAGAGTCGGGCACAACTGAGAGACTTTCACTTCACTTCACTTCAAACTGTAACTACTCTCCTCTGTCCACGGGATTCTCTAGGCAAGAATATTAGAGTGGGTTGCTGTGCCCTCCTCCAGGGGATCTTCCTGATCCAGGGATTGAACCGGTGTCTCTTAGTCCCCTGCATTGGCAGGCGGGTTCTTTAGTGCCACCTGGGAAGTAGGCGCCTCCTACCGTCAGTCCTGTTGATTCTCCAGTTTTGCCTGTGGATAGAGTGGTGTGGGGCTGTCATTCTGTATTCTGTTCCCTGTTCTGTTGCTGCAGGATAAACTCTGAGCCTTATTTCAGTCAGATAGACCATTTTGTCTCTTAAAAGTCAGTTTGAGAAATTTTTAAAAGTTCTGACCATTTGCTGTTTCTTGATATTTTCAACTTTCAGACAATAAGTTTTCTTTACCTTGAGTACCTATTAATGATGTCTGGGGAGGTGGGGAGCAGGAAGGAGGCATTAAACAAATCAAGAGAGAAACACATAAACATTGTCTTACTAGAGACATCATCCAAATATACTATTGAATGAGGCAAGATAGAGAAAGCATCACCCTATTAAATCACCTATAGCTATATCCATTTTGGTGATCATTGTAAAGCTATAATGAATAAAATTATATGGAGACAGCTTATTTATACAAGTGTATAAAACAAACTCCCAGTAGCCCAAAGGTATATGTCCCGAGACCTTTGCAAACCTCCCAATTTGCAAATACCACTAAACCATATAATTCTACTCATAAAATGCAGTAAAGTATAGCCAAACAATTACAGAGACCCCATCAGACCCTTAATGATGGTATAAACTCAAGTTAATTTATAAAGCTGTTAAGATAAAGTCTACCACGAAAACCACACAAAGAGCATTGCATCACCCCAATGCGGTTTTTAACTAAGAACTCACCTGAATTGAAAACTCTAACATATGAATGTTGATGACAGTTGCTGTGTAATGCGTGTGCAGCATGCTTTCTCTGCAATAGACCTTTTATTTTTTGGTCTCTGTTTAGCAACTCATTTCTTCTTACTCCATTTCACTTGTTGAGCTGTTTCTTCTCAAGTATAAATGCTGAAGCAACAATATGGTATTCCATGCTTCCTGCTACAGAAATACAAATGCTTCCTAAAGTTTTTTGTTCAACTAATGCTCAGTTATGGTTGATCCCCTGGCTGAGCTAGCACCTCTTTCACCTGTCACTGGATGAAGACAGATACCCAAGACGTGGGTTTTCTCCTAAAATCTGCATGCATCAAGATGCATGAATTTTTTGCTTTTGTCTTATTTCAACTCAACTACCTTTCAACTTGTGCTAAAATCTCTGACATCTACTTGATGAGATACTGAGGATTATACATAGTAAATCAGTTTTTAGTTAGTTTTGTTCTTAGATTTTCTATAGAGAACATGATGCAGTTGAATCACTTCAAGAAACAAAACCTTGTACTTAAAAAAAAAATTACTGTTCTTGATTTACAATGGTGTGTTAATTTCATTTATATAGCAGAGTGGTTAAGTTATATACATATTCATTCTTTTTTCAGATTCTTTACCCATATGGATTCTTACAGAATACTGAGGGAAGCTCCCTGTGTTATATAGTAGGTCCTTGTTAGTTACCTATTTTATGTATAGTAGTACATGTATGCTAATCCCGAGTTCCAAATTTACTCCTCCCTCACTCAAGTTTCCCTTTTGGTAACCATAATTTTGTTTTCAAAATCTGTGAGTCTGTTTTTTAAATAAGTTAATTTGTATAATTTTAATTAGATTCTATATATGAGTGATATCATATGATATTTGTCTTTCTCTGATTACCTCAATTAGTATGATAATCTCTAGGTTCATCCATGTTGCTTCAAATGGGATTATTTTGTTGTTTTTATGGCTGAGTATTATTCCATTGCATTTATGTACTGTATCTTCTTTATCCATTTCTCTGTCAATGGACATTTATGTTGATTCCATGTTGTTGGCTATTGTAAATAGTGGTGCAGTGAACATTGGGTTGCATGTATTTTTTTGAAGTATGATTTTCTCCAGATATATGCCCTGGAGTGGAATTGCTGGATCATATGGCAGTTCTATTTTAAGTGTTCTAAGAAACCTCCATACTGTTCTCCATAGTGACTGTACCAATTTATGTTCCTCCAAACATTGTACAGGGGTTCCCCTCTCTGAGCTGTGTGAGGATATACCTTATTGTAGCTTTGATTTGCATCTCTCTGATAAATAGTCATGTTGAGCATCTTTTCATGTGTTTTTTGGACATCTGTATGTCTTCTTTGTAGAAACATCTATTTAAATCTTCTGCCCATTTTTAGATTGAGTTGTTTTTTTTGACATAGAGGTGCACAAGCTGTTTGTTTTGGAGATCAATCCCTTGTCAGTTGCATCATTTGCAAATATTTTGTCCCATTCTCTCAGTTGGCTTTTAGTTTTGATTACAGTTTCCTTTTCTGTGCATAATCTTTTAAGTACCCCATACTTTCACTTTGCTGGTTCAAGAGCAATCTCCATTGTAAAACATTTGTCTGCTTTTCTGTTGCCAACATTATCAACTCTTTGGGATAACAGAGGTTGGAAAGATGGCAAGAGATGAATGGCTGTGTATGTTTCTCAAAGGAAGAAAGCTGGCTTCAAGTTAGGGGAATCACTGCCTACACAAAGATATGGGGTGGTCTAGGCTGCTTTGACAAAGGGAATTCTAGAGGGATCATTTTGGATCACTCACTAGCATAAGTGACTTATATGTACCTAGTAAAATATCAGTATTCTAGATACAGTGTTTTGATATTTCTCAGAAATAGCCTCATCAGTATTATCCATAATGCCGAGCATATTGCACAAGGAAGATAAAAAGTGACTAAATAATTCAGCCACTTACAAAACACTAATATTTAGTACTAAAAAAAACATGTTAATACCATGCATATTTATTTTATGTTAACTAAAAGGTATGTTGCTGATTAACCTTGTAATAATAAGTTCAGGAGTTTTAACTAAGAAGCCCATCAATATGGAATCTTAGGGCTAGAAATGTATGTTATTCAATATCCTAGAAAGTATGGTATAAAAATTGGGAAATTTTTTTATGTGTTTTGTTGGGACCCATATTGTTATTTTTAGCTTATTTTATATCATGAATTTATATTTGGCAAAACTGATTTTGAAATGAGATGTTAGAATTTAATAACATAGCTCTACTGATGTTGCTACCCTCCTTTAAATTAACAATAACTTACTGGATTTTCTTTTGCTAAAGTTTCCTGAGATTTCAGTGAAAATGCAAATGAAGAAATAAGAATACATAGCATAAATTCTCAGCATTTTTATATGGATAAATCCAGAAGGGTTCCTATGGAACAATACATGTTGGTTTTAGATTCAAGTATAGTGAAGAATCACGAACTACCACACAATTGCACTCATCTCACACACTAGGAAAGTAATACTCAAAGTTCTCCAAGCCAGGCTTTCACAGTACATGGACCATGAAATTCCAGATGTTCAAGCTGGATTTAGAAAAGGCAGAGGAACCAGAGATCAAATTGCCAATGTCCGTTGGATCATTGAAAAAGCAAGAGAGTTCCAGAAAAATATCTACTTCTGCTTTATTGACTGTGCCAAAGCCTTTGATTGTGTGGACCAAACGAACTGGAAAATTCTGAAAGAGATGGGAATATCAGACCACCTGACCTGCCTCTTGAGGAATCTGTATGCAGATCAGGACACAACAGTTAGAACTGGACATGAACAGACTGGTTCCAAATAGGAAAAGGAGTACGTCAAGGCTGTATATTGTCACCATGCTAATTTAACTTATATGCAGAGTACATCATGAGAAACACTGGGCTGGGTGAAGCACATGCTGGAATCAAGATTGCTGGGAGAAATATCAATAATCTCAGATATGCAGATGACACCACCCTTATGGCAGAAAGCAAAGAAGAACTAAAGAGCCTCTTGATGAAAGTGAAAGAGGAGAGTGAAAAAGTTGGCTTAAAACTCAACATTCAGAAAACTAAGATCATGCCATCTGGTCCCATCACTTCATGGCAAATAGATGGGAAACAGTGGAAACAGTGGCTAACTTTATTTTTTTGTGCTCCACAATCACTGCAGATGGTGACTGCAGCCATGAAATTAAAAGATGCTTGCTCCTTGGAAGAAAAGTTATGACCAACCTAGACAGCATATTAAAAAGCAGAGACATTACTTTGCCAACGAAGGTCCATCTAGTCAGAGCTATGGTTTTTGCAGTAGTCCTGTATGGATGTGAGAGTTGGACTATAAAGAAAGCTAAGCACCGAAGAACCGATGCTTTTGAACTGTGGTGTTGTAGAAGACTCTTGCGAGTCCGTTGGACTGCAAGGAGATCGAACCAGTCCATCTTAAAGGAGATCAGTCCTGAATATTCATTGGAAGGACTGATATTGAAGCTGAAACTTCAATACTTTGGCCACCTGATGCAAAGAACTGACTCATTGGAAAAGACCCTGATGCTGGGAAAGATTGAAGGCAAGAGCAGGGGATGACAGAGGATGAGATGGTTGGATGGCATCACCGATTCAATGGACATGAGTTTAAGTAAACTCCAGGAGTTGGTGATGGACAGGGAGGCCTGGAGTGCTGCAGTCCATGGGGTCGCAAAGAGTCGGACATGACTGAGTGATTGAACTGACTGACTGTAGTAAAGAATACAAAGCAATATTGATAGTTAAACTCTAATGAGAATTGTGATTTGTTTATCTACACTGGCATATTTGGAGCTTTGAAGCATGCTTGGAAGTCCTTCAGGATTCCCCTCATGAGCCCCAAGGTTAATTCATATGCATCTGTGGTAGTGGGGATCAAGACCAAATTCAGAAAAACAGTAGGCACACTCAATATAGACTTATCCATTCTAAGATAGATTCTCTGGGAAAACAGAAATTATCTACACTTCACCTAGAGGCATCCTAAGCCTCAGAGGCCAGTGATAAATTAAGTAGAAAATCTGAATTAAATGTACCATCCTGGTTGTCACAACGAGAATGTGTTGTCCTCAGCGAGCATCATTTCTTTCATATTTTCTGCACAATTCATCCTCTTTCCCTGATTGCCCTTATTACTTTTCTAGGCTTTTGTGGCCAAAGCCCTTGTGTTTCCAATATTTAGGCATGAGTGTTAATAGAATGCATTATGCGAATATTTTTTCAAGATGATCATAATTACTTTTTGGAGACAGACTACCAGGCCCATGCTGGCTCAGTTCAGCCTCTCTATCATGATGTATTATGGTCATAAAGAAAATATAACTTGCTCGTCCTTTTCTTCAGTACTAATCTATTTGAAAATTGATTACTTTGTGGATGTTCTTCAATCTGTACACATAAAGAAGTTTCCTTTATCTTTACTTCTTTTACAATGAAGGGAAACATTCTCCCTCTGAATAATGGCGGAGACTCCTCTTCTTCAGTTCTGACTTTTTTGATTTTGCTTTGTTCTCAGGACATTTTACTATTTGCTGATTTAACACCCTAACTCTAGAGTAACTTAGGACCTATCCTACCCCTGAATGTTGTACGTGATTACAGTTATGTCCTGGTTAAAATTTTTACATGCAGCTTTACCATGGGCCATAAACAATACAAGATAAATAAATAAGGAAATAAAAATGAACTAGATTATTTTGCTGATGAACTGACTCATTGGAAAATGAGCTTATCCTACAGGGTTTAAGAACTCATCCTTCCTAACTAATGACATGCTACTTTGAGGTGAATGTCATTCTGGCATCATCTTCATCGCCTACTCCCATAAAAGGTACTTGAAATTTCACTTCCTGTCAAAATTTCTTTTCTTGTTTTCAGAATTATTCACCAGCATGGACGGGACCTTATCCATGCACTTAACAATGAATTTCCATCAGAAAAAAAAAAAAGAAAAGAAAGCTGTACATTTGGAAAATTTTTCTAGCAGAAAAAAGCTTCGACATTTATGTATAAGCCAAATGAAGAGTGTAAAATGTTTATGCATCCTTCACAAACTGTGCTAAGGGTTTATTTATTTATTTATTTATCTGCTAGAGGCAACGTGCTAACATAGAAGACTGTCCATTGTCTTTTAATAGATATTTTTGAGGTGAGGGCTACTAGGTTAGACTTGAGAGAAGATTTTAAGCACAAGCTTATTTTTATACACTATTTTCATCGCAAATATTTGTGCAAGCTGTTAAATGAAAGAAAAACAGGACATTTAAAATAATTTTAAATTACAGGCACTTTATAGATCAGTTTGCTTCTTTTTTGATAAATTTTTCTTTTCCACAGGTACATATCAATATCAATTTTACTACTTTGGAGGCATAAATTAAATTTAAATTTGTAAGCAACTTGTAAGATTATGTTACTTTTTTTTGGAAAGAGTTCTTATATTCTCTCACTGGTTTCATATTTATCTTTTTGTGGATATTTGGCTAGCAATATGTAATAATAGTACTATGAGTGGCACCCTTAAATCTAACCATTTGCTTCAAAGGCTAAAGAAATATATATTAACTAAAATCTAATTAGCAACAAAAGAAATGAATAAACCCATAGTAAGCAAGACTTCATAGCTCAAAACCAATTGTCTCAAAATCCATAGCTCAGATAATAAAAGAAAGCAGTTTTCTGTAGCATGAAAAGATAGTTTTCTTACTACGATAAGGTCATTTTTGAATCTGAAATATAAGGCACTGAAATTGAAAGGCAAGTCTTCAGCATTGCCTTTAACAAAGACAGGAAGTACATATTAAATATGCAGGATCTGTGTGAGGAATGAATAGAGAATTTTCAATGGACATGGTAAACACAAGGATTAGTTCTTAAGGATAGGCTATGTCCATTCATTTTCTGATTTAAAGAGAGCTACTTTTACTTATGTTTATTTTTATTGAATATGTCAAAGAAAAAATGATTGTGCATAATATCACATTTTACCATATTTGTCCTTAGAATACCAGTTTATTCTTCTAACAATGGTGAGTGCGTGCTAAATCACTTCAGTTGTGTCCGACTCTTTGCGACCCTATGGTCTGTAGCCTGCCAAGCTCCTCTGTCCATGGGATTCTCCAGGCAAGAATACTGGAGTGGGTTGCTGTGCCCTCCTCTAGAGGATCTTCCTGACCCAGGGATCGAACCCGCATCTCCTGCAGCTCCTGCATTGCAGGCAGATTCTTTATCACTGAGTGACCAGGGAAGCCCCAACAATGGTGCTTGAATGCCTTATTTTTCATATCCTTATCAACTAGGTATTGATAAAATTTTTAAATTTTCCCGATCTGATAAGTGTGAATGTTTATCTCTTATTAATTTCCATTTCTATGATAATAGACCTTTTAAATTCATTGCCCCTTTTATTATTCTATGAATTATCTGTTCATGTCCTTTGCCATTGTTTTGACTGAGTTGTGAGCCTAGTTCTTATTTTCTCCTATATATTCTTTTAAAGTATTAGTTTTGCTCCTTCAAATTTAGGTCTTTTAATAAACCTGGAAATCATTTTTAGTTTCTTGTTATCAATAGAGTCTTTTAAAATAAGTAAACAATTATCCATCATTTAAAAATATATGTGTATTCCCTACTCATCTGTAGTGCCAGTGCCTCCTCTATTATGTATTAAGATGAATATGCAGACATGTATTTCTAGGCATTCATTTTTACTATTTTCTTCATTTGCCAATTCCTATGCCAGCACCATACATATCAAGTACTGTAGATTTATAGTTAGCATTGACATGTGGTAAGGCAAAGCACTCTAGTTGTTTTTTTTTTTTTTTTAATTTTCTTAAATATTCCTAACCCTCTGTTTACAAGTAAATTTTAGGTAAGATTTATAAAAGCCTCATTTTAAAAAACTGTTGGTGTATTTATTGGGATTATTTGATTTTAACGTGGAAGAAGTGACAGTCAAGCATGATTTTTTAAAATTTCAACTGTGCCTTATTGCTTGTTCATAACTTTAATAAAAATGCTTCAAAAGTTCTAGGTTCACATATCATCTTGCTGAAATGTATCCTTCAGTGATTCTTTTAATGAACATGCAGAGCTAATAATCTTTCTTTTTCTTAGTCTTTTTCTGAAAATGCTCTGAATAATACTTTTAGTTAAAATTCTAGGTCACCACATTTTTTCACATTATTCTTTGCATGTTATTATTTCATATGCTTATTTCCAGTCACAGACTTAGGGCTGATGAGATCTTTTGCCGAGTCTGACAGTCATTCCCTTAGACATAACCCACGTTTTCCTAATATGTCTTCAGATGTGTTTCTTTATCATGTTCTACATTTCCACTATAGAGCATCAGGGTGTGAATTTATCTTTTTCCTTCTTCGTACTTGCAGTGCACTTTGAACTGGGTGCTTTTGTCTATCCTCAGTTTGTAAGATTATTAGCTATTCTTTTTAAATCTTTCTTTCTTCTCGAATCTTTTCCTCTTGAAGTTCCTTCAATTCACTTCTCTGGGAACTCTTAACTGTTTTTTTCTAATTGAATTTTACCATTTAATTTTGTTGAAAACACTCAACATATCCATTTAAATTTTTTATTTTTTTTACAGACACTCTTGTGAGAATGATTTTGTCTAGATGTAATCCTTGGAACCATTGTGGTGATGGTGGCAGTGCATTCCTGCCTTTTGGAGGTTTTTATTTAAAGCCTCAGGATTCTGGATCCTTTTAATTGGACAGATTTGCTTTTATTGTCATGGTTTTCATTGTGTCTTCTCTTTGTTCCTTCCTTTATTCCTCCTTAACTTTGATGCTGCTCCCATTTATCTCCTGGAATTGCAATTTGGATGGAGATAGCGTCTTGGGGTTCCTGTGTTGTGGTGATTAGAGATATTGAGGACTATGCACTCAAGTCATTTTCTTTGGGTTGTTTGTGGCTATCATGGTCGAAGTTTTTTTTCTTCTCATATCTCTAGTTTAATAGTTTTCTATAAAGATAGAGCCTCAGGCAGCAGGTCAGCAAAATTTTCAAAAACTTTCTCCTTTCAAGAACGATTACTGGGTGGACATTTATTTGAACCTGTGACTTCAAGCAGTGATCTTAACTCTGGTTCCTCCCTTTCATGCAGACTCTTAGTGAAGGATCGGAGATGTAGTGACACTGTCTATCTGGGGAAAAGAGCCTATTAGGTCTGCAGCTACTGTGTCGGATCCGCAGAGATGCCAAGCTTGAGTCTAAGCCCTGCTGTGTTATTATGCTTTTTTTCTCTCTTTTTATATTTCCTCCATCAGTGCTGTGTATTTTAAATAGGTAATATGTGTCAAGGCATGAAATCATCATGCCGTATCAACTATAGAGGTTTTAATGTTTTTCATTGAATCTCTTGGTGTTCATTAACTTCACAGAGTCAATTAAAATCCACATTCCAGGCATACACTGCTCATATGTTAATAGAAGATGTTTTAGAGGACAGTATATTCATATTATTGTGATGCACTAAAATTAACATAAAGGCTTTTCTTTTGTCTCTATCTTCTCTATGAAAGAGAAGAGTGTCCAAGTTTAAAAGTGTAATCATTTTGCAGGAATTTGAATTAATAGAGATAAATATAGCTTAAATGATATTCCTCTGTGCTTCCTAAATACTAATAGTTCCCTAATAAACCTGCATTTAATTGCTGTTGTTGTTTTTATTTACATAACCCTCTAGAATATGGATTCTGAAGAGCTAGGACTGTTATATGTATGTGGTTTGCTGTTCTTACTGTTGTAGTTTTCCGTCATACTCCTGTCAGCTAGCGTGATACCTGAAAATTAGGTCGACAAACGCTAATTGAAAAATTGAACATTTAGGGAGCATGCGGGCATAGACAAAACTTCTATACTAAAGTGCCTTGCAGGCTGTCATCAACAAATAGACTGGCAATGAGTTTTTTGAGTTTTTTTTTTTTGTAATGAGTATATAAGATGATAAAGCACAGAAAAACAGAATGGATTCTGTAAGAACATATAACAGTAAACTAATCCTGTTTCATTTTTGAGACAATTTCATGTTAAGCTGATACAAAAAATTTTCTTACTTTTCAGTAAGTCACTTCATGAATTTTCTAATAATACTGATATAAAACAACAGAAAATCTGCATATAATCTTGTACATTTTCAAGCCCTAATAATTATTTCTTAAAGAGATACCTACTCAATACAAGATTTATTATTTTTCTTGCTATTTTCCTGCTTTCAATTGTTTGATGGCCTTGTGAAAAGATACAACTTGGATATTTTTAGTAGGGCAATGCTGTTGTCTATGTTATTGAAAAGTAAGTGGATGAAAGAGTGTGAAAATTCATTTCTATTCAGTCTTTGGGTTTTAGGAGTGTTTCTTAAAGAATACAAAAAATACCACTTCAGGAAAGGAAAATTATTATTGCTATAAAAAGAATTTTCCAACACATACCTATTCAATAGTCAAACTCAGAATACTAACGCAATTGAATATTGGTGAAGATGTGAAATAATAGGAACTCTCACTCACTATTGATGGGAATGCAAAATGGTAGAGAAACCTTGGGAGACAGTTTGGTGGTTTCTTAACTAACAAAACATAGTCTTATCATATGATCCAGTAATCACACTCCATGGTATTTACACAAATGAGTTGAAGGCATATCCACACACACAAACAAAAAGAATCTGCACACAAATATTTGTAACAGTTTTGTTGACAGTTGCCAAAACTCGGAAGACACCAACATGTCCTTCAACAGGGTGATGGATTAGTAAACTGTGGTACATTCAGGCAATGGGAATATTAGTGAGAGACTTTATTTTTGGGGTCTCCAAAATCACTGCAGATGGTGATTGCAGCCATGAAATTAAAAGACGCTTACTCCTTGGAAGGAAAGTTATGACCAACCTAGACATCATATTAAAAAGCAGAGACATTACTTTGCCAACAAAGGTCTGTCTTGTCAAGGCTATGGTTTTTCCAGTAGTCATGCATGGATGTGAGAGTTGGACTATAAAGAAAGCTGAGTGCCAAAGAACTGATGCTTTTGAACGGTGGTGTTGGAGAAGGCTCTTGAGAGTCCCTTGGACTGCAAGGAGATCCAACCAGTCCATCCTAAAGGAGAGCAGTCCTGAGTGTTCATTGAAAGGACTGATGTGGAAGCTGAAACTCCAATACTTTGGCCACTGGATGTGAAGAGCTGACTCATTTGAAAAGACCCTGATGCTGGGAAAGATTGAGGGCAGGAGGAGAAGGGGACAACAGAGGATGAGATGGTTGGATGGCATCACCGACTCAATGGACATGAGCCTGAGTAAACTCCGGGAGTTGGTGATGGACAGGGAGGCCTGGCGTGCTGCAGTCCATGGGGTCGCAAAGAGTCAGACACGACTGAGCGACTGAACTGAACTGAACTGAACTGAAAAAGAAATGAGCTATCAAGCCTGGAAAATACATGGAAGAGACTTAAATGTATATTGCTAAGTTAAAGAAGCCAATCTGAAAAGACTCCATACTGTATGCTTCCAATCACATGACATTCTAGGAAAGGCACAGCTGTGGAAACCAGCAAAGGGTCAATGGTTTCCACGGGTTGGGGGCAGAAATGGTGAATAGCAGAACACAGAATTTTTAGGGTAGTTAGTGACTCAATTCATGATAACATAGTGGTGGGTACATATTATAATTTTGTCAAAAATCAGAATGTGCAGTAGTGAGACTTGAACCCTAGTGTGAACAATGGGCTGTGGGTGATGCTGTATCAGTGTAGGTTCATTAACTGTAACACATATACCACTCTCCTATAGAAATTTGATAATGGGCTAGGCTGTGCATATGGGGGAACAGAGGTTGTGTAGGAAACCTCTGTACATGCCTCTCAATTTTTCTGTGAACCTAAAACTCCTCTAGACAATAAAGTATATTAAAAATATTTATTAGGACAAAGCATGTTACTTTAAGGACAGTTTTAAAGCATGCTCAGTTGAGTACCTTATGCTCTGGAGTGTATAATAATTCCTTTGAAAGCACTTATTTTCAAACATGTGTATTTAAATAAGACTCATTTGTATAATAGCAGATATTTTATTTTCCCCTTCTGCATATGTTTATTATGTTAATTAATTCAACCTGGTATTATTCTGGCTGCTAGTCAAAGCCTCATACATGTTTTTTAATTTGTCACTTGTTCCTTAAACAACATCTTGGCTATTTAATAAGCAGTTAGAAAAGTCAAGAGAGCTTGCCCCAACATGAGTATTAATTGAATATGTACTACATAATAGAATTAAATTCAGAACAAACTATCATTGGCAGATGATCCTTCAGTTATGAGCAAAGCTGTGGTGGGAGTGACTGTGTAAAGATGATAAAATGATGGCAGCAAAGGACCTTGGAATATCCTATTATATAATTGTGTAAGAGCTTTAAGGACATCCCAGGCTCAAGTGGAAAAAGACATTTCTAGGGCCAACTGCAGTCATTTATTTGCCAGTCATTTCACCTTAAAAGCAATGAAAACTTTCAGATAAATGCTTCTATCATCTTCTCTCAAGTTGTTTAGGAAAACCTTGAAATTCTGTCTCTAAAAAGAATTAGGAATATACTGAGAATGTTGGAAAATTGTATCAAAAAGCTCAGTATGTTATTTTGTTTTGTGTTTTATGACAACTATTATGAGCAGCAAAACTTTTGTTATTGTTGGTGTAATTGACAATTAGTTTTCTGTGCAGGTGGTTCTCAGGTGACTAGGTGAAAACATTTTAAAACATTTACAATATGCTTCCGAACTGGAACACTTTAGTGCAGTTATATCTGTGAAATGAATGGCATTTGGTAAAACATCATAGCAGATCTTTTAGGGAGATTTGACAGGGTGACAGTACAGTTACTCACAGTTCAGACTACCACAATATAGAATGTAATGAGCCATAATGCTATTATTTTTCACTTTAGAATTTTAATGTTGCATTTTGTACTGTTCTTAAAATATAATGCATAAAACATTGGGCTGAAATAATAGCAGGTTGTATATTCATAATGTCATTACGAGCCAACAGTCTAATAACTGTAGGAAAACATGGAAATTTTTTTCCTCAGGACTCTTGTGGAAACTGGTAACAAGAATAACTGCTATGGGAATGATCCCATTTCTGAAATGCTTTCTCACCAGTGTAGATACCAGAGTTTGATCTTTTGTGCTGGTGGGAATCTCTGTAGATTCAACTAGAGTGAGTAGGACACTTGAGGCTTTGGTATCTTTAATGATAGGGTGATTTCTTTTTTATTCATCCTCAGTGGCCACCAGGAAAAGAAAAAAAATGCTTTCCTCTGATAGTGAATTAACCACTAACTAAATGTGAAGGATGGCAAGAAACTTAGAAGAATAATTACTGTGCAAAATGGGATATACTACAGGAACAATTAAAAATAATAGGGTTCTCTAATACCTTGGATTTGCCTCTATTATAGTATGACAGTTTCATCATCATGATTACTAACAGATGAAATTATATGACTTATTTACAAATATTCATACAAAATAGCAAAGTGTAAGGGTGAAATGAGAAAGATGCTACATAGCATATTTAATAGTGTATGTGTAACACTAGACAAGTATGGATAAATTAATCTCTTGGAATGAACCACCATTGAAAGAACAGTTCTGTCAAGTAATGCCATTTACTCTCCTTATTAGCATACAGAGCAATTCTGTTGGATCACTTAGCATGGTGAGCTTATTAGGAAAATCACATTGGTTTGAGCAAAGAACTCCTCTGACCTTTCTAAATGAAAATAGCATGATGCTAAAAATAATTGGTGGAACCATCTCTACACACAAAATATTTTTTTGCAATCAACTACCATATCAAGAAGAAACTTATTTTTGTGTTAGAAACACAGGTTTTTCTGTTTTCATTCTAGTTGAAGGGGATGTAGGTAGTATTTATATTAAATGCAAATCCACAGTAGCACCCTCTTTCCTGCAGTGAGTGTTTCTCAGAAACGGATACCTGTTTCTTCGTCGGTCTCCAGAAATCCCTTGATAACATTAAAAAGGAACTTACGCCTTTTTGAAAATAGGAAAATTGCAGGTAAGTTATATTTAAAATCTCTGGATTTTTATGTGTAAGATGGTGACTAGGAATGTATTCAAGATGTATTACTCAGTTACATATTTATGAAGGGGCTAAAGATATCTAGATAGTGTTTTTTTTTTAATTAAAGCTGAAGAAGGAACTATTTTATAAAGAGGAATTAATGATGGTGTGCATCATCATAGGATCTTTCTTCTGTACCTTTTATTTTAAAATGAAACATCACATTTATCATTTAATATTCTTAAGTTTTAGTAATTTAAAGTGAATACTTTTGAGTAGGTACACAATAATCATTTATTTTGTCAAATGTATTTCTCCAACTACATGATAGTTCAGATGAAACAAAAAGCAGAGTTTACTAAACATTTGTGTCTGAAACCTAAAATTAAAATATGAATGTACCTTATTTCTTCAGAGATTTATGACACATATACATTCTCCGTTGAAAAGTCAGTTTCTATTTTAATTCAGAATGTGTAGTTATTGATCATATAAGCTTGAAACCATACTTTTCTAGGGAAAAATATTTAGAGAAATACAACCATGCTTGAGGCTTGTATAGTGATACTCTCAGACTCACACATAATTTCCTTTTTGTGTGCCTGTTGAAAACTAATTTTTAAACAATAAATATTGTCCATTCTACTCCATTACATCATGACTTCTCAATGTTTTGCCCTTCAGTTCTTCACAGTATATTTTTTTGTATTTTGAACTAGACCAAAAATATCTGGAATTAAATTTGTTGCTGTCTCCACATCAGCAGCATGCTAAGTTATATACAGATATAAAATAATTAGACAATTGAGAACGCATGAAAACATTTTTATTTTTGTATATAAATGTGTAAGATGACTTTTTCATGATAATGGATCTAAATATTATGAAATGCAGCTGAGTTTGTGAGACTACCAGTGAACCAAAGTGTCTGTGAAATCTAAGCTCTCACTCAGACATATGATTAAACTGTCAAAAAAGGAAAAGGAAAAAAAATAGACTACTACTTAAGTTGTGAAAATTTTCTTCCTTGGTACATATAATCACCAATAAGTTAGTCTTTAGCTAATATCTATTTAACACAGGCAGACATAGATAATTTTAAACCTCATGTACAAGTCCTAGAGGAATAAGAAGTATAGGATAGAAGAGAATTAATCTGTGATGCCCTGTCTCAGAGTATGAAAGCATTGAAGTCTTTTGAATCTGAAGTACTAGGCAAAGATCGACTGAACAAGAAAGGGAGTATTAGCAATTTAAAATGCTATCTATCATGTTATATTTTACAGAGATTTCTGCCTCCAAAAGTTTTGCATCGTGACCTTATAGGAAGGCTGATATGTATGGAATAGCTTGTGGAATAAGTCCATTTTTAGCTCAGATAATTTAAAAAAAAATCACTAACGTGGTATGATGCTTTGTCCATTTGTTTTAAGTATAATGTTACATAAAATCAAGGATGTACATAGAATTAATTGGTTACAGGAAGAATTCTTCAGGTAGACCATGGAGAAAAAGAGTTTTAGAGTTGGAATTCATTTGAAAGATCATCCAGTCCTGTTCACATATGAGAAAACTGGGGAGCAAGGGAGGTTAAGTGATCTACCTAAAGCTTTGAAGTTATTATAGCATAAAACCCAGACATATAGCTGCTTCACTGGTCTTCCTATCATATTATTTATTTCTTTCATATTCTTTTGAAGATAGCCAAGTGATGTTTGTTATACAGTTACAAGTTTAAGAAGGGGATTATATAAATCTCAAATATATCTTCACTCCAGACTAATATTAAACTATTTTTAAAAATGAATATCTATGGAATATTTTCACTTAAGATATGAGTGCAAATTTCTTTTAAAAATTATTTATGTTTATTGAAATATATTGTGTTACTTTCAGGTACACAGAAAGGTGATTCAGTTTTACATATATATATATTTTTTTTTTTTTAGATTATTTTCCCTTATAGGTTATTACAAAATATTGAGTAGTTTCATGTGCTACATATTAGGTCCTTGTTGGTTTTCTATTTTGTATGCATTAGTGTGTGTATGTTAATCATAAGGTCCTAATTTATCCCTCCCGGCCATGTTTCCCCTTGGGTAACCATAGATTTTTTTCAAAATCTGCAATCTGTTTCTGTCTTGTAAATAAGTTCATTAATATCATTTTAAAATTAGATTTTACATATGAATGATAGATGATATTTGTCCCTCTCTGTCTGACTTAGTATGATAATCTCTGAATCCGTCCATGTTGTTGCAAATAGCATTTTTTTAATGACTGAGTAATGTTCCATTGCATATATGTATCACGTCTTTTGTATCCATTTCTCTGTCAATGGACATTTAGATTGCTTCCATGCCTTGGCTGTTGTAAATAGTGCTGAAGTGAACATTAGGGTGCAGATATCTTTTCCAAGTATGGTTTTCTGTGGATATATGCCCAGCATATATGCTGGGTCATATGTCAGCTCTATTTTTAGTTTTTAAAAGAAATTTCCCTACTGCTTTCCATAATGAGTATTCTAATTTGCATTCTCACCAACAGTGTAGGAGGGTGCCTTTTTCTCCACACCCTCTCCAACGTTTAGTATTTATAGAATTTTTAATGATGGCCATTCTGACCAGTGTGAGGGGATACCCCATTTGTAGTTTTGATTTGCATTTCTCTAAGACTTAGTGATGGTTGAGCATCCTTTCACATGGCTCTTGGCCATCAGTATGGCTTCTCTGTAGAAATGTCTATTTAAATCTTTTGCCCATTTTCTGTTATTTTTGATTTAGGCTGTATGAACTGTTTGTATATTTTGGAGATTGATCCATTGTCAGGTACATCAATTGAAAATATTGTCTCCCATTCTGTAGGTTCTCCTTTCATTTTGTTTATGGTTTCCTTTGCTGTGCAAAAGGTTTTATGTTTCCCTAGGTCCCATTTGTTATTTTTTGTTTGTTTCCATTACTCTACAAGACAGATCCAGAAAAAAAAAATGTTGCTGCTATTTATGCCAAAGAGTGTTCTGCCTGTTTTTTGTCTAAGGTTTGTAGTATCTGGTCTTATATTTAGGTCTTTAATCCATTTTGAGGTTTTGTGTGCAGTCTTAGAGAATGTTCTAATTTCATTCTTTTACATGTGGCTCTCCATTTTTTCCTAGCACCACTTATTGAAGAGACTATATTTTTTCCATTGTATATTCTTATGTATTTTGTTCTAGATTAACTGGTGATAGGTATGTGGGTTTATTTCTGGGCTTTATACCCTGCTTCATTGATCTATGTTTCTGTGCTAGTATCATACTGTTTTGATGACTATAGTTTTGTAGTATTATCTGAAGTCAGGAAGGCTGATTCCTCTAGATCCCTTTTCTTTCTGAAGATTACTTTGGCTATTTGGGACCCTTTATGTAAAGAGCCTCTTGATGAAGGTGAAAGTGGAGAGTGAGCATTCAAAAAATGTAGATCATCACATTTAGTCCCATCACTTCATGGAAAATAGAGTAAGAATGAAAACAGTGACAGGTTTTATTTGTTTGGGCTCCAAAATCATTGTGTACAGGACTGCAGCCGTAAATTAAAAGACACTTGCTCCTTGGATGAAAAGCTATGACAAACCTAGACAGCATGTTAAAAAGCAGAGACATCACTTTGCCAACAGTGGTCTGTATAGTCAAAGCTATGGTTTTTCTAGTAGTCATGTATGGGTGTGAGAGTTGGACCATAAAGAAGGCTGAATGCTGATGAATTGATGCTTTCAAATGGTGGTATTTTAGAAGATTCTTGAGAGTACCTTGTATAGCAAGGAAATCAAACCAGTCAATCCTAAAGGAAATCAACCCTGAATCTTCATTGGAAGGACAGATGCTGAAGCTGAAGCCCCAATACTTTGACCACATGATGCGAAGAACTGACTCACTGGAAAAGACTCTGATGCTGAGAAAGACTGAAGGTGGGAAGAGAAGGGGACAACAGAGGATGAGATGGTTGGATGGCATCATCAACACAATGGACATGAATTTGAGTAAGCTCCGGGAGTTGGTGATGGACAGGAAAGCCTGGTGTGCTACAGTCCATGGGGTTGCAAAGAGTCAGACACGACTGAGTGACTAAACTGGACTGAATCATGTCATCTTTAAACAGTGACAGTTATACTTTTTTTTTTCAATTTAGATTCATCTTATTTCTTATTCTTCTCTGATTGTTGTAGCTAAGACTTTCAAAACTAGGTTGAAGAGAGGTGGCAAGAGTAAAAATCCTTATCTTACTCCTGATCTTAGTGGAAATGCTTTCAGCTTTTCACTGTTGAGTATGATGTTAGCTGTATGTTTGTCATTGTTGTTGTTGTTTAATTGTTGAGTCATACCTGACTCTTCTGCGACCCTTGAACTGTAGTCTGCCAGACTCCTCTGTCCTTGGGGTTTCCCAGGCAAGAAAATTGGAGTGGTTTGCCATTTCTATCTCCAGGGAATCTTCCTGATCCAAGGGTCAAACCCATGTCTCCTGCATTGCAGGTGAATTCTTTACCACTGAACCACTAGGGAAACCACATACGGCCTTTATTATGTTGAGGAGGGTTCCCTTTATGCCCACATTCTGGGGAGTTTTTATTATAAATGGATTTTGTATTTCATCAAAACCTTTTTCTGAATCTATGGAGATGATGATATGGTTTTTATTTTTCAGTTTGTTAGTGTGATATATCACACTGTTTGATTTGTGGATATTGAAAAATCCTTGCATCCGTGGGATAAATCCCACTTGATCATGATGTATGTTCTTTTTACTATACTGTGGGATTAAGTTTGCAAGTATTTTGTTGAGGATTTTTGCATCCATGTTGAGCAGTGATTTTGGCCTATAATTTTCTCTTTCTATTTTTTCTCTTGTGGTATCTTTGTTTGATTTTCATATCAGGATGATTGGTAGCCTTATAGAACAACTTTGGGATTGTTCCTTCTGCAATTTTTTTGGGGGGGATAGTTTCAGATGGATAGGTGGATGTTTCCAGAAGGATAGGTAAATGGCTTCTCCAAATGTTTAAATATTTGGTAGAATTCACCTGTGAAGCCATCTGGTCCTAGACTTCTGTTTGTTGGAAGTTTTTTAATCACAAATTCAATACTTGTGATTGGACTATTTGTATTTTCTATTTCTTCTTGGTTCTGTCTTGGGAGATTTTATCCTTCTTAGAATTTATCCATTTATTCTAGTTATCCAATTTATTGACATATGGCTGCTTGTGGTAGTCTCTTATGATCCTTTGCATTTCTGTGATGTCAACTGTAACTTTTTTTTTCATTTGTAGTTTTATTGATTTGAGCCCTCACCGTTTTTTTCTTTATCAGTCTAGCTAATGGTTTATCAATTTTGTCTTTTCAAAAGAATCGGCTTTTAATTTCATTGATGTTTTCTATTGGTTTCTTAGTCTCTATTTCATTTATTCCTGCTCTGATCTTTATGATTTCTTTCCTTCTACTAACTTTAGATTTTGTTTGTTCTTTCTCTTAGTTGCTTTAAGTATAAAGTTAGATTGAGATTTTTCCTTTTTCTTTGGTAAGATTGTATCACTATAAACTTTCCTCATAGAACTGCTTTTGCCGCATCCCACAGAGTTTGGATCATTGTGTCTTTGTTTTCATATATCTCCAGGTATTTTTTGTATTCCTTCTTTGAGTTTTTCAGTGACCCATTGGTTGTTTGGTAGAATATTGCTTAGCCTACATATGTTTGTGTTTTTTGCTTTTTATTTTTCCTTATAGTTCATTTCTAATCTCATAGTATTACGGTTAGAATAGATGCTATATGATTTAAGTTTTCTTAATTTTACTGTGGATTGCTTTGTGGCCAGCATATGATCTGTCCTGGAGATATTCCATGTGGGTGGCAATCTCTTTTATCACCTTTATTCTGGAATAAAAAATGCTTTCCCCATTTTTTTGGAATGTAACAAATGTATTCATTCAACTAAAACTATGTAATAATTATTTCTCTATTGATTTTGTTCAGTATAATAGTGGCATTTATTTAAAATTAACCCTGGTATTGATTTAGGCTTGTTGAATTTAATGACTGGGCCAGTGACATTTGCTCAGTTATAAGATTAAGTTTTTCCTGATAGTTGCTAAATGTCTGCTCATGATTGTCACACCAGGAAGTTTCTTTGAATATAGTGCTAAAGAGATCACTTCCAGTGCAGTCGCTCTTGTTCATACATGAATGTATAAGGGACTTTCAAAATTTGCAACCTGTCCACACCATAAAATGACACTGAAATACATAGAAGGATAACCATTTAAGAATAGTAAAATTACATGATTGAGAAAATTTTAAATGTCCTATCTTATAAGTCAGTCTGCTTCTTAAATAATCATTCAAGTAGCTTTTAGGTTATTAAAGAAATTTTCTCTTGTAAAAATTATAAACCTATCAGTAGACAGTCTGGGCTTGTGTGTGTGCCTGTTGAAATAAAAAGAATATCTAGAACTGAATTTGTTAACCAATCTTATACACATTTTGGATTTTTCCCAAGCAGATACTAATAACTGGTACTAGGTTATCTATTTATCAAAGCATCCAATCTAAATATTTCTATTTTAGTATTCTGATTACTATTTTTTCTCTAATTTATTCTTTCTGAGAATCATTACATAAAATAATGAACCTTAAAATTGTTGAATATTAAAACTGATTTCAAATGATTTGCATCATCTCCTCACTAATACAAGAATTGTATGATAAAAATCTATATCTAAATATAGGAAGAAAAGACTAATGAAGGAATAAAATTTCCTTACAATTTCATAAGACACACGGAAAAATTTGATAACTGTCTTGGCATATATCTAATATACCCCAGTCCCCCAAATTTTAGGATAATTATAAACACTAGAAATTTTCAGTACAGTTTTCTTAATTTGATACATCTTTTTTTGTAAGCCAATGATTTTATTATAATTTTAAGAGCATAAATTTCAAATTCACTTTAAAAGTATATAAGCTCCAACAAAAATAAATAAATGCACTGAAAAAATATAGTTTGAGTTCCAGAAAAATTAACCTATGTGATAGGAAATAAAGCAAATGTATATATAATTAAGCATTAGTTACTTAATTAGTAATTAGTAGTAAATTATTAGTAATTAATTAGTAGTAATTAATAATTAGTACTGTTGAAATTTGATTTTTCAACTGGTCAAGATTACTGGAAATATATTCCCAAATACTTAAATGCAAAAATTATTTAAAAAATGATTTTTGGATGAAATTTTCCTTTTATTATTTATAAAATAATTTTTACTCATATAAGAATGAATAAAAGCTGTTATTTAATTTAATGGACACTTTCTCATTTAGAGGCAAATGATATTAGAAGTTTTAAGGGTTTGATTTGACAATTATCTTAAAATACTAATCAAAAGCCATTGCTAATTAATTATGGGATTTTCTGGTTGTCTCTGTGAATAAATTATTATGAAATTAAGAAAATTAATAAGTAAAAATGATGATCTAAATAAAGTTTAGAAAATGCTATTAGTACTTTATGGATTTATTGGGTTCCCTGGCTAGAGGACCACTAGAAAAGCTGATATTTTTACTTTGTGACTGTTGACATCTGTTGTGAAATGTCAAGATTCCACTGGAATTTTGGCACTTAAACAGGAGAGTTCACATAAAATCCTTCCAGATTTTCTTTTGCCATGCACATTTATTCTGTTTCACAGATCAGCAGTAACTAAACATAGTTTGTTTTTTCTCTTTTAAGTTTAGCTTTCAACACCTCCATAGTCCCTAGATGTTTAAAAATCATTCATTGGCAATTACTTTGTTCTACTGTGACATGATTAACTTATCTATTTTGAGCAATAATGGATGAATTCTTCCACTTCACTTTCTATAAAGCTTGTCTTTCCATAATTTTCTAGTTCTTTTTAAGCCAAAGTGGTTCATTTGTTCATTATTAAATAATTGTCATCTAGACCTAATTTTTCTCTATAGATTCACAAATAAACTCCCATTTTATTAATCTTGGCCCATATCAAACTTCTAGTTAAATTATTAATTGCAATATGCACTTGACATGTAAATACTAAAATGTGTATAAGCGTGGTTTCTCAACAGGATATGGATCCCCTCTTGGTGTTCATTATTTATAGTTTTAGTTTGATTTTCTTTTTGTCATGTTCTCATTTCATAGTGACTCAGAATCTGGAATTATCCAACTCAACTGTAAGATAGAGAAGCTATTATTGGCTGAAATGAATCAAGAAGAAATATAACGTTGTTCTTGTGAAAATACCAGTTGTCGTCTTTTAGTCATATCTAACTCTTGCGACCCCAGGGACCGTGGCCTGCCAGGTTTCTCTGTCCATGGAATTCTCCAGGCAAGAATACTGGAATGGGTTGCCATTTCCTTCTCCAGGGTATCTTCCTGACCCAAGAATCAAACCTTGGTCTCCTGCATTGCAGACAGATTCTTTACTGACTGAGCTATGAGGGAAGCTCAAAGTCACTCAACTGAATTGTAAGATAGAGAAACTATTATTGGCTGAAATTAATCAAGAAGAAATAAAGCATTGTTCTTGTGAAAATACCAATACAAACATGCAAAATGAATATAAATGGCCAATCATGGGTTATTTTCCTTATGAGGAGATACCTAAATATTAATAATATTAAGGAGAGGAAATACATTTTTCATATAATCTCTTAAATGTGATGTATGTGTGCATATTTTTTGATAAAATTTCCAGAAGTTATGTATTAGAGTTTTCCAGAGAAATGCAAACAGTAGGATATAAATAAATAAATATATATATGTGTGTGTGTGTATATATATGTGTGTGTGTGTACACACACACACACAAGAGGAGATTTATTATATGAATTGGCTCAGGTGGTTATGGAGGCCAAGAAGTCCCACAATCTGATGTCTGGGAGCTGGAGAACCAGAAAAACTGGTATTGTAATTCATTTAGGGTCACAAGTCTTGAGAAGCACAGAAGCTTTGCCAGGTAAGAGGTGACAAAGCAGGCTTGTATCCCTTGTATGTCCTAACCTGGTGAGATGTTTTATAGCAGTGGTTGAAAGGTGCATTTGCTGATAAGGATTAGGGTACATGGGGGGCCAGTACTTCTTCAATCTAATCTCCAGTGGTCTCTTGAAGAGCTCTTGCTCCTTTAATCTGGAGTGAAGAATGCTGACATCTTCCATTTGTTGAGGATTTTAGTTCTGTAAGAGCTCACAGATATTGTTATGTGTATCCCTTGAGGTGGAAAGACTGAAGGTGGGAGGAGAAGGGAACGACAGAGGATGAGAAGGTGGGATGGCATCACCGACTCAGTGGGCATGAGTGTGAGTAAACTCCGGGAGTCGGTGATGAACAGGGAAGCCTGGCGTGCTGCAGTCCATGGTTCGCAAAGACTCGGACACGACTGAGCGACTGAACTGGACTGAACTGAGGTGGAACCAGGACCTTGCCCCAAGGCTGTACTATTGTTTCTTGACTGCCCCTTCCTTGTCTCTGGAGTAGCATCTTCCCTTCCCTGTTGAGCAACTGTTTAAACCTGCATTTTAGGACTCAGGGAAGGTCTCAGAAGCTGGAATCTATTCCCCACAAATAAGAAATGGAGACAGAAAGGCTTCCATGCCCCAGATCCCCACAGGGTCCTTGTCAGTTTCAGTACCTTGCCTGTCATTGTTTTTAGGCATGTCAAGATGACTCCATTCTGATCAATTACTAGCAAAAAAGCAACAGAAGCAATATGACCGTCCTGGGACAATCATGTTTTCTTCTTTGGGACTGGCACATTCCCTGAGCACAGTACTCCTTTATATATGTACAAAATTGGGATTCTGCTAACATGGGCAATAAGGATGCTAGATGGGCAGGAGTAAGGGTCATTTTTAAATTAAATTATACATTGTTAGACATAAATTAGGAATAAATATGGTTTGTAATACTGTATGTTAAATTAGACCAGTTTCTCAATTTCTGTGAATTTTCTCAATCTTGTAATTTGATTTAATCTATATTTATCTGCTTATTTTTATTTTTGCTCTCTGGACAAATAAATTAGATAGGACTCACACCCAAAATATAGTTATATACAATTGCAAAGTACGAGTTCAACTAATTGAAAGAAAAAAAAATAAGCACTTTGTTTCTAAGCAGTTATGCAAATCTTTACCATTGCTAATTAATCAGACAGTGTCTTTGAAATGGTTTAGCCCTGCACATAATATGGCTTTTATTCTTAAGGTTAGCTATACATCTCTTGTCTGGTACTGTTTTATATATCTTAAGGTATGGAATTTTTCTATACAGTTTCAAATTCAAATTCTTTTTTTCTTTGCAACTGCTTCCCTGTGTACACACAAAGAATAAATAAAACTTAGAATATGTAACAGATTTTTGTGATTCCACTTCTGTCAGAAATGTTTTTGTTGTGAATAGTTTTCTTCACTGTTTAACACACTTGATATTTGGAGGGAAATGGTTTTAAAAGCATTATTTTGAGTTTTCCAAAGCTTATAATGAATAAAAATAGACACAGTATATTCATGTCTATTTATATATTTGTGTGTATATTCTACCACATATATACACTTACATACAAATGTATATTATGAATAGTTTAACTGCTCTGTGGAGTATTATATAGACGTGAATATTATTCCACATAGCATACATAAGCCACATGCCTTAGAAAACTTAGAAACTGTGATTCCATGACATTTTACTCTTCAACCAGTTATGAGTTACCAGATGGATTTAGAACAAGGCCAAATCAATGTTGCATTGTTTCTAGCTGCAGAAACTAAACTTGTACTCTTTTTGAATTGCTTATTATTTCTTTCAAGAAAAAGTACATTTAGTTTCGGGTTTTGCTGTTCCCACTGTCAGTAGACCATATTTTCAACATGTTCAACATTTGTGTGTTCCTCATGGGTTACAAAATATGTTAGATGTTAAGAACTTTTTCTGAAAAAATTGAAATCACCCAAACTCTTAAAAATTGGGAAAAAATTATATGCATCACTCCTGTAATACAAAGTAGTTTCTGTACTCATTTAAATGGAAATGGAAATTCTAGCACTTGCTTACAATTCAGTTAAAATTCGTAGCTGTTTTGGCTGCCCAGCTGTCCAATGTTATGGCCAAACTCGAACCTTAACATGAAATATTTGTCGCATCAAAAATAAGGAGTGACAGGGAACTTCCTGATGGTCCAATGGTTAGAACTTGGTGCTTTATCTGCTGTGGCCTGGGTTTGATCCCTGGTTGGGGAACTAAGATCCCACAAGCTATGAAGCATGGCCAACAAAAAAGAAAAAAAGTCAAAAAACAAAAACAAGCAAACAAACCAAAATAAGGAGCTCAAAGAGAGAAAACTAATATAAGACCATGTAGAACAGGTCTGATTCACCTGCTAAATTTTCCTTTTATCTTTTGTTTAATGAATAATGAAAAAAAACTTTTAAGTGATTATCAACAAATATAATGCATGCAGTTTTATTTAAAAGTTTTTGAATATCTAGAGTATTTTCATTTATTTTCCAATTGATTCCCTGATATTTTACAGGAATTAATTTTTAGTCATTGTTTTTTTTGTTGTTGTTGTTCTTTCTCACTTTCCAAAGTCCTAAAAAGTAGCCATGTACATTTAGCTTAAGTATCAATTAGACATATAATCAGCTAGTGTTATTGAAATACGTTGGTTAAAAACTATGATGAAGGAGCAAAAACTTATATCTTTCAAACACTTTTCAGGAAAAATAACTTATATTTTAGTAAAACTCAATCAAGCTAGTTTCTCTTACAATAAATAAGTTATGAACCAGAAAAAATATTTATTACATATTTGAAAGCAAAATGTGAATAATGTGCTTTTTTGTGCATGATAGCATGAAGAATAGACCAAAAGCTGTGTTTACCCCCATTTATAGTGGTGCATTTGACAAAGTTTTTTATCTCATAAGAACATGTTGATAATTTGTTTTGTAAGCATTTTTTGAATGGCTTCAAGACATTAGAGTTTGCCAATATACTTTCATTGTGTAGCACATTATAAAATGAAACTTCTTTGGATTCTATCAGGCCACATTAAAATAGACTCAAAGGCGACATAGCCTTTCATTTCTTTTTATTTCTACAGCATTAGATAAGATCAGTAGTGCTCAAGGAACTTTCCATTAATAGGACGGATAATAATTTCTTCTTTATTAGAGGAAGTAAATTCTGAAACATTGCCTACTTGGTTACAAAACCACTCATCCTCCAGTCAGTTTTTTCCTCAATTGACCATTTCAGGGAAAAAAAAACAAACCAAGGTTAGAGTTTCATTTTGTTCTAAGTGATCGCCTTGTAAACTCAGAGAATAAATAGTTCTAGCTGAATTCAGAATCCTAAGAAAATATTTAGTTTTCTACTTAGCCATTATTTACTTTAACTATGTTTGGCTAAAATAACTTAACTCCATACTTATATAGGTTTAATAAATTGATATCTGTGTGTTGAGTATTTCAGATTTTATGATTATCATATTGCTATTGGCATGCTTTAAATTATACAAGAAAAATTTTGATTTTGCTGACTTTCTCATTCACTAATGTGGTTAACTTGTATAGTTAAAAAATCGACTATCCATACCCATGGTTAGTCAAGGAAGGGCCATTTTATTTTAAATCAAGAATTTAATAAAAAATAGCTTGATTTCATTCTGGAATCTCTCTGTCTCTTTTTACCTATTTAATTTTTAAAATTTAAACCTTAGTACATATCTGGTTCGGGCAATTAGAAGTTAACAGATCTTTATAAAATTTCTTCAGAAGTAATAAAGGAATAAATGAAGAGGTTTTTGTACTCTTTTTCCTTATGAAATATTCACATTGCTTCATAGTTATTTCTCTGTCTTGCCACAACTGGAAAATAGCAGTTGTATATATAAGTGCTTCTCGGACTTTCATGTGAATCCAAATTATCCCAGATTTCTATTAAATTTCAGACTTGGATTTAGTAGCTTTGAAGTGTGCCTGAGAATCAGCACTTTTAGCAAGAATCCTTGCGATGGTGATGCTGTTTCTCAGTGAGTAGCAAGGGTGCTTTTTGGAAAAAGTCTTCTCAGTATTGATGGATGCCTTCACTTAAACTTTGACACATTTAATTACCTTATTGTTAACCAGTCCCTAACTTAGCAGATTTCTTAAGTGTTATCTGGCAACCCCCATAAAGGTTATGATAGTGCCTGGAGTTTCAAGTTTAACATAACAAGATTAAAAAAATCTCAGTTCTAACTTTGAGCCAGCCGATTTCTTAACTCACTGAATATCAGTTTGTTGGGTTTTTTTAATCAGCAATATATATATGATACTACCTACATAATACTAGGATGATGCTTTATTAAACTACAAGAGGCATCTAAGATGTGCAGCAATTACCCTGCAGTTTAAAGTAGTGGATTCCTTCTGTACATCCTATGGTTTCTCTCTTTGTGTATATGTGTGTGTCTTTATATATACTTTTTCTAATTTAGAGCATCTTCACTGCTAGAGCATACATGTGAGGTAGAACAAAGCAAGGGAATGTGGCCTTTGAAGGTGTCAGGTTCAAAAGTATACAAACCTCAAAATGAGTTCATATTGTTCTTATTTTGTTAATTGCTTTGTTGAAGTATGATTGATATACAAGAAGTTGCACATAATATGTATAATTCGATAGGTTTGAGCATCAATGCTCTTTTAAATTCTGTATTTCAAGCACCTGATTATGGGGTTGGGGGAAAAATTGTAATTCAGATCCCTTTCTGAGTGACACACCATAGTGTTTCACAAATGAGAAACTCAAGAAGGAATGAATTTGTTCCTGCTGAAAGTTTTGTCATGGGACAATTTCCATGTTACAGGAATGGAAATTCATTTGGAACTGGCTGGCAGGTTAATTTGAAATTGATTCAAGAACTATGAATCTCTTTCAGTAACTATTATGTTTAGTTTAAAAGAACTCTGTAGGCTAATTGTAGATACCATGCTGTGCTTTTGTGTGAGTATATGTACATGTGTGTGAATGAGGGTTCATGAGATTTCACATACTGATGTCTGCTTTATTACTGAATTTTTAAATAGAGGAATTACATAATTTTAGCTGACAAAAGGACAAAACATACCAAGATAAAGCAACTCATATATATGCTTTTATACAAACCATAGAATTTATCACAAAATAAAAATGAGAAGAGTAAGATAATTTTTAAAAAATAGCTTTGGCTACTTTATACCCAAAGTGATATACCAAAATCTCCATGTCAGTGGTGTTTGGTTTATTCCTATATTTGGTTGTTATTGCTCAGTAATAGGAAAATCCTCTGTCTCAAATCTTTTTGTGTAGCAAAAGGAAGAAAAACAATTGTCCATTTTATATAATTTGAAAACTCATAGATTGGGCTGCTCTGAAACTAGTAAATCATTTCATATTGTATAACTGTTTCCCTCAAAAATTTGGTAATGATCCTAAAGTCATATACTCTCACTTTGAAATATTCCGGGGTTCTGTTCATGAGCAGGTTGAGAGATATTTAATCACTACTTCTTGTATCAAATTTGCTTCTTTCTTTCTTTTTTATTTCTGCTAAAACTGGTTTTAATGAAGGATGGAATGCCAAGAGGAAGACTCAGGCTAGTTGAGCATGGCCCCTCTCTGAGCCATTCCTGGAAGCTTAGCTCATCAGTTTTTCTTCTTCACGACCCTAAATCTATATCGATGTACTGCTGCTGCTGCTGCTAAGTCACTTCAGTCGTGTCCGACTCTGTGCAACCCCACAGACGGCAGCCCACCAGGCTCCCCCGTCCCTGGGATTCTCCAGGCAAGAACACTGGAGTAGGCTGCCATTTCCTTCTCCAATGCAGGAAAGTGAAAAGTGAAAGTAAAGTCGCTCAGTCGTGTCTGACTCTTAGTGACCCCATGGACTGCATCCTACCAGGCTCCTCCGTCCATGGGATTTTCCAGGCAAGAGTACTGGAGTGGGTTGTCATTGCCTTCTCCAAATTTGCTTCTTTCCATCACAGATTGATGGGGATGAGTTGATGAAATAGGCATATTTAATCCATAAGATACATTGAATAATAGCACATGTGTAACTGGAAAGATAATAACTGTTCCTGTACTTACCATCCTGGGGGTTTTTGCAAGGACAAATGGTGAATTGTCACTGAGCCTCCATTGTTAAGAGATTGCGGGAGATTACCCTGTCCTGGTGACTTCCCTGTTGGCTCAGACGGTAAAGAGTCAGCCTGCAACGTGGGAAACCTGGGTTTGATCCCTGGGTTGGGAAGATCCCTGGAGAAGGAAATGGCAACCCACTCCAGTATTCTCGCCTGGAGAATCCCATGGACAGAGGAGCCTGGCGGGCTACAGTCCATGGGGTCGCAAAGAGTCGGACACGACTGAACGACTAATACACACACCACACTGCACCCTATCCTGGATTTGGATGAAGCCACTAAAATCAAAGAAACCTTTGTCAGCTGTTTGGTGGTAAAAGAATTGTCATCCTTCTTCGAGGTGGCTCTGTAAAGAGCTCTTTTTTTCTGTCTCTGAAGTGACCCTCCGGGCAATGACTGGAAGTACTAGTCCTTGCTTTGCATAATAACCTAAGCTGGCAAGACCAACTAGGCAGGTTTTGTGCAACTTTTGAAATGTTTCTCTTCCTCAGAGTGAATTAAACTGGGGTGTCCTTACTCATGAATAGGGACCATGGGAGATGTGGGTTTCCAGGAGGAACAGATGAGATCCTAAGGGTAGAGGCTCTCACACAGGCTGCCTAGGTTTGAATCTACCTTCTGCTAGATATGTGTCTTTAAGCAACCTCTGTGAGCTAGGTATGGTCGTGACCTCCAATTTAACAGCTAAGGAAACTGGAGGTTACTGCTGCAAAATATCACATGTTCACACACACACACACACACACACACACACACACACACACACTGTTGAATGACAGAGGTCGACAGAGTATGATCTTAACCATTGCTTTCCTATACACTCTATCAAGACCATAGGATTTATGTTTCTTCCCTAAAGGTATCTCTAAGCCAATGTTGGATTTAAAATCTGATGATAGCTTAGAAGTTAGAAAGTCTATATGGTGGCTAAATTTTGCCCATGGGCCAATTCTAGTCTACCTCTTTGCAGCCAGGGACCTCCAAGGGCCACTAGAAAGATATGGCCAGAAACTAGAGTAGTCCTCTCCCCTTCACTTGAGTCCCAGCTGGGACACAAGCTGGAGAAGCTTGAGCAAGTTTCCTTTTCTTTGTATTTTTTTGATTCAACATTTAATTTGAACTAATTGTAAAATGAAGGGCAGTTGTAACAAATAATGCAAGAAAATGCTCTATAACATTTGTCCAGTTACTTCCAATGGTAATATCTTAGTATAGTATAATATCACAACCAGAATATTGGCGCTGACCACTGAACTCATTCAGATCTCCCAGTTTTAACTTGTACTGGTTTCTGTGTGTGTGTTTAGCTCAGTACAGTTTTAACATATGTAGGATAGTGCATCCATTATGATAGCCAACATTTAGATCACTCGCATGACCACAAGACTCCTCCTGGTGCCTTTTTATAAGTCCCACTTCCCTCCTGCCAACTTGTATCATCTCACCCATGACAGCAATGTTCATATCTCTAATTTTGTCATTTCAAAAATAGTATACAAACAGAATAATACAGAAATTAATACTTTAGGATTAGCTTTTTCAGTCAGATTGATTCCCTTGAGATCTGTCTAAGTTGTTTGCTACATGTAGCAAATAGTTTACTTTTTATTGCAAATGTATATTGCTGATTCATTTATTGGGAAGGATGTCCCACAGTTTATTAAACCATTCCCCGATTGAGAGACATATTGATTTTTAGCATTTTGGACCTATAGCCAGTAAAGTTGTTCTGAACAGTCTTGTGCAGACTTTTGTATGGACATAAGTTTTCATTTCTCTGGAATAAATACCTGGAGTATAATTTCTGGTTTATATGATGGTTTCATATTTTGTTTTGTCATTGGTATTGTTGTTGATTTTTGAAACTGCCAAACTGTTTTTCAGAGCAGAGGTAGAATTTTGCATTTTCATCAACACTGTATGAGTGATCTAGTTTCTCCATATCCTTGCTAGCAGTTGGTATTGTCACTATTTTTTATTTTGGCTGACCTGATAGATGTGCGGTGTTATCTCATTGTAGTTTTAATTTACAGTACCCTAATGGCTAGCAATGATGTCTTTCTAATTTACTTATTTGTCATCTGTATGTACTCTTCAGTAAAATATATCTGTGTCTTTTGTCCATTTTCTAGTGGACCTTTTTTATGTTTGAATTTTATGAGTAATTTATATGTTCTAGATACTAGTCCATGTCCGTATGAGTGATGTACAAATATTACCTCCCTTTCTGTGTCTTATATTTTACTTTATTATTAGGCTCCTTTGCACAGCCAAATTTTAAAAATTCTGATGAAGTCCAATTTATCCATTTTTCTGTTTATGGGTTGTGCTTAATGTGTCAAGTATAAAAAGCCTTTGCTTAAATCACAAATACTATTTCTGCATACATTTATAAAGTATTTATAGTTTTATGTTTTATAATTTAATTTTGTATAAAGTGTAAAACTTAATTTTCTTAACTATAAATGTTCACTTGCACCAGCACCATTTCTTGAAGACTCATTCCTCCATTGAAATGAATCTTCAAGACTCAAGACTCGCTTTTGCAATGATTTTAGAGTTCAGTTGGACATGTTTGTGTAGGTGTATTTCTGTGTTCTCTGTTCTGTTGCATTGATCTATAACTCTGTCCATCCACCAATTCCACACTGTAGTTACATAGTTAGTCTCAACATTGGGTGGTATGATTCATCTCACTTTATTCTTGTCAAAATTGTTTCACCTACTATAGGGCTATATATTTTCATAGATATTTTAAAATAAGCTTCTCTGTGTCTATAAAAAAGACCTTGCTGATATTTTGGTAGGAATTTCATCAAACCCACATGTCAATTTGTGGAAAATCAACATCTTTTCCATGTTGAGTCTTCCAATTCATTAACACAGTGTTTCTCTCCACTTATAAGATTTTTTTTTAATTTCTTTCATCATTTTGTGCCTTTTAACAGTTCTTCACATTGATTAGAGTGAGAGTATATTTTTGTATTTCTTATACACCTATAATAGTATTATCGTCTATTGTGTACATGATCACAAAAAGAAAAGGAAAATAAGAAAAGGTCCAAGCCTGCAGTTTTGAAAGGGAGGCAATTTTTTAAAAAATTAAATGACTATAACTAAATATATACCATACGTGTATGATGTTGAAATAATTTTAAGTGATAAGGTTATAATTATTTATAGAGGGATTGATAGAGACCTATAATTTTTCATGAATGCAGAACATCCTTTTAATTATATTAAAGTCATGCATCAGTGTGTTTTTGAATTACTGTTCTTTAGCCTACAGTTTTATGATACATGTTGTAAAATGAAGACTAGTCCTTGCTTATATCCCAGTATTAACCAATAATCCCTGTATCATAAAGCAGATGATAAATTAATTAGAAAGTACTCAGTGTTCTAAATTTTAAAATAAACAAAGACCTCTTAAGTAGTTGAAACCCTAAAGACATTATTTTACATAAATTAGGATGGATCTGTGTCATTTTCCCCATGTTTTCAATTATTTTCCAACATGTAAAACATTCAGATTGATACAGCTTCATAGATAATAAGCTGGGAAAAAGCAGGCTTGATAACAAAGATATTTATATAAAGTTCTGAACTTTATTGAGATGAAGAAAAAAAAATAGGGGCCATTTCTACCTCCCCTCCCCACAGTGGTTCATATATATCAGTTGAAACTTCACCTTCTATAGTTCTGTTTTGAAAGCATCTCTTTAGTTAAGTACAATGGGAAAATCTGTTAGCTTATGGACTAGTTTAGGGGCACAGAGACCAGAAAAAAATAAGACAGTTTGGAATCAAACTTGATAACTTCATGCACATTCTGCAGCACTGTAATAAATTCTTTCAGTTACCATGTTTTTGCAGTGTGGAGTGTATATATGAGTGGAGCAACTTATTCATGTAGACACAAATATTGAGATAAACAATTTTAGGCTTTTTATCACTAAGTATAGTACATTGTGGGCTTCCCGGGTAGCTCAGTGGTAAAGAATTTGCCTGCCAGTTAAGAGATGTAGGTTCGATCCCTAGGTCTGGAGATTTCCTGGAGGAGGAAATGGCAACCTCCTTCAGTATTCTTGCCTGGAGAATCCCATGGACAGAGGAGCCTGGTGGCTACAGTCCATGGGGTCGCAAAGAGTTGGACACAACTGAGTGACTGAGCACACATACAGAGTACGCTGAAAGCAGATGAATCATTATGATTGCTGTTCTAAATGACAAAACATTCCATTGCTTTAACTTCTAAGAAGTATTTTATACTCTAACCACCAGATATAGCTGTGAAAAATTTAGAGACTGTTTATATACACAGAAGCATACTGCATTAAAGTAACTATGAATCCCATTCATTTTCATCTTATACTTTATTACCTCAAAGGGAGAAGCTATTGATTTTTCTGATCTCCCTGTATCAGCCATGACCCTGGCAAGAAATAGAATCTGACACAGATGGTTCAATGAAACACAATAAAGGGAGTGTTTTGAGAGCTGTCGGTGGGTTTACAGGACACAAATACGGCTATCAGGATACAGACTACCAATGGTAGGACACTGTTGAATGTCCCTCTTCCCAAATCTTAAGGGTCAAATGAAAGAAGTTTGATTCTCTAAATCCAGTAGCATTCTGTCATCATATGCACTATTTTCACATGTTTTGACATATCCTCTATTTAGTCTCTGTTTTGCCCTGAAGTAATGTCTCAGTATAGCTGTATTTCTTGAGTGCAGTTTGAGTGTAAACCGTGAGCTCCAATACTTTAGTCAAGTAAACAATCCAAAGCAAAAAAGTTTGCTAATAAATGGACTTCCTTGTATTTGTCACCAATATAACCACCCACTGTCGAGTCTTCTTTTATTCACTGGCACATAAAATAAATCTTCATCACATTGCATTATATGTAAAACTTTATTCATTTCACATTTCTGCTATTATTTGTATAAACTATATTCATTATTTTTCAATTGCTGTATTTTATCTATTAATAATAATATGATAATGTACTGAAGTGTATCATGATTTTGTCAATTGCAATTAATGAAAAGTGTTTCTGTTTAAGATATGTCTTACTTATTGCTGTTGTTTTTAAGATCAAATTGTGGTTTTAAGGAAGAGATAGATGTATTGCATTTTAGAACAATCTATTCAAGTGAATAAAATAATACATCCATGAAACAAGTCCAGTATGAGGTAGGACAGTGAAAGAGTGGATTTCACATGGAAAATAAGGCCCCAATAGGATGGGAAGGGATTGGAAAGAAATGCCTCAGACCCTCTCTCTCTGCCTGCTCTCTTGTCTGTACCTCTCATTCCAAGACCACCAGTGGCTAGTTAGCCAATGACCTAAGAAGGTGTCATTTGTAAGAATCAACCTCACAGACACATAGCAGAACAAAGAAGGGCCAAAAGGGATTTGGACCAGGCCAGTGAGAAAAGAGTGGAATGAAATATTTAAATTGTTGACAGGAAAAAAAAAACAAAACCTACCAACCTAGAATTCTATATCAGTAAACTATCCTTTGAAAGTGAAGGATGAATAAATACTTTATCATACAAACACAGAGGGAATTTGTGGCCAGTAGATCTGCCTTACAAGAAATGTCAAAAGAAGTCCTTCAGAGAGAAAGAAAATCACGTAGGTCAGAAAGTTGGATCAACATACAGAAAAGAGCATTAGAGAAGGAAGAAATGAAAGTAAAATAAAATCTTTTATTCTTCTTATCCCTAGTGATATAAAAGTTATCTCTTTGTGCAAAATAATAACCACAACAATGTATTAGGTGATCAGAGCTTATGGATAAGTGAATGACAGCAACGTTTTACATTTTGAAAAGGAAGAGCAGGGAATATTCTGCTATTAGGTACATCTATGCCTGGAAAATCCCATGGACCAAGGAGCCTAGTAGGCTACAGTCCATGGGGTCGCAAAGACTGAGCGATTTCACTTCACTTCACCACCTATAAAGGAAAAATGGATCAGAGTGGGAGGCAGAGAAAATGCCTTAATTCCTTGCTTGAATCCCATAACTAGTTCAGGTTCAACTTCACCATAAATTATTTCATTTTGCTTTCTTCCCAATAAATGAAGAGAAATAGCAGGGCGGGGGGAATGGGGATTGTAAGGTAGAAGTAAGAGCCTAACACAGTTTATCTTTTCTCACGGATTTAGCTGCTGCTGCTAGCCTTGTCTCAACCCACAAATTTCATATTTTTATACAAACCCCCCTTTAAAGACCCAACTGTATTATCAAACTTTCCTGTTTTCAAATTGCACATTTATTGACATGATCCTTCTCCAAATTCCATTTTGTCTATTTTAAAAATAGGAATTTATGCCTATCTTTAGTCTTACATTCCTCCAGTCTTCTAAAAGTATTACCTCAGAATCTTGAAATCCTTAAAGGTACTTCATTTATTAATGTTAAGAGAAGCATGTAGCTTTGAAGACAAAGATAATAATGGAAAAGGTAAACACACACATGTGAACCTAAACACATATATTAAACCTGGTTCAAAGATTCAACAGACTTAGAAGTATTCCAACTAAAGCCTAAAGATGAGGCTAACCCTGAAACTTCACAAAAAATTTTCAATATTCTAAAAATGATTAAGGAATTACGAGTGCTTTAGGTTTGGAGAATTCAATTGGATCCAGCATAGTATAGGGATATTTAAGCAATAAGGTTTAATATAATAAGGGTTATAGACTATTTTTTAAGCAACCAGACCTCAGAATTTTTAAACACTTTTAAAAAATCAAATGGACTTTGGGATGTAAAACCTATATAAGCCATGTTTTAAATCCTCTTCTAAATCTAGTCCATTTTTGAAACCTCAGAGTCCAATAAAATACTTTCTGTAGTTTCCATAAAGGGTTCCACTTTCAGGCTTCAGTGAGTAAGTAGATTCTTATGAGGCTCAGGAAAAATGTTGAGCCAAATTTTAAATGATTATCATTTGTGAGGGTTTTTTAAAAAAATTTAATTTTAAATTGTTGTTTAGTAAGACCTTCAAAATAGAATGCCACTCAAGTAAAGACAAGTCTTTCTCACTGTGTCACTCTCTCAAAGGTTATGAGAATATTATATGTAGCTTCATCTGCTACACAAGTCCTCTCTAACCTTCTCTTCAGCTTTGCCAGGAAACTAATGAAACCTGAGTGTCAGGATTCCTCCAATTCATAGAACTCTTCAAAGATGCCAGTAAAGCTTTCAGGTAGCCATGGGCTTGAAAATTAGGCAAAACAAAAAAGGTTCTCAAATTTTAGGACCAGCATTTTTGGACGAAGATCACTGTCACCTCTTGTTTTATAGGATGGCCCAGTCAACCTTTACAAAACTTTATCAGGGTGAAAACTTTGCCTTGCTCTGGACAAATGGACACAAAATAAGAGCAGGAGAAGTAACATATGGGCAATTTTTTAAAACTTTAAGAAAGAAATTAGGAAAAGGTTTTGACTTGAGCCTGTAAATTTGTTGAAGCTGCAATTTAACTGTCATCCACGTAGATTTGTATTATTTTTGTCACTCTTGCGCAGTAATAAGTTGGTCTAGGCTTTCAATAAATATATATATGAAATGTATTTTGAATATTAAGTAAGGACAAAGTTTTATTTAGAGCCTATTTTTCTGATGTTTAATTAAAAGATACCCAGAATTCTTATTTGAAGATTTAAACTCTTCTTGAGCTAGAGAATTGTAACTCTCAAATATGTTATTTATAACCCAGTCCCGTAGCCTTGTAGAACAAAGCAAGTGCAAAGATCATTGTAAACATTTATTCTCCAGTGTGTTTTACCCTTATTAATGGTTTATGTGCATATATGTCAATGTCCTGTATCAAGGGTCTAAAGATGTTGGCCATGGGCCAAACCCAGGGTGCCATCTTTTTCAAATTATTTTAGATAATTGCAGATTTACATGCATCAGCGGATGAGATGGCTAGATGGCATCACTGATGCAATGGATATGAACTTGGACAAACTTTGGGAGATGGTTACGGGCAGGGAGGGCTGGAGTGCTGCAGTCCATTGGGTCACAAAGAGTTGGACACGACTGGGCAAGTGAACAAGATTTACTTGCAGTTGTTAAAAAAACAATAGATCTTTTGTATTGTTTTACCCAGTCCCTTCTAGTGATAACATATAATACAACTGTAGTACAATATCACAACTAGGATATTGACAGAACAATTAAGGTACAGAATATCTCCATCCCAACAAGGAACCCTCATGTTAATATTTTTTTTTGCAAAATCCACTTCCTTCCTGCCCCCCCGCTTCCTAGACATGGAAACCACTAGTCTGAATACCTTTTGCATAATTTTGGCATTTCTATAATGTTATAAAAATGGATTTATACAGTATATAGCCTTTTAGAATTGGTTTTGTTCACTCAGCAAAATTATCTGGAGAGTGTTCTATGTTACTGTATAAAATTGATTGTTCTCTTTATTTCTGGGTAGTATTAATTTAGATAGACGTACCAGTTTGTTTAGCCTTTCACTTGTTGAAGGTCTTTTCAGTGAGTTGTTTCCAGTTTCTGTGCATTATAAATACATCTGCAAAGATTGCTTATGTATAAGTTTTTGTGTGAATAAGAATTTTCATTCCTCTGAAATTAATGCCCTGTAGTGAAACTTTTGTATTGTACAACATCTGCATGTTTATTCAAAGCTGCCAAACTATTGGGTTGGCCAAAAAATTGTTCAGGATTTTCCATAATATTGTACAGATAAACCCAAGCAAACTGTTTGGCCAAACAAATATTTTTTCAGAGCACCATTTCCTAATAAATTTTTGGAGTTTTTTTTATTATTGTTTATATTTATTATGAGTTTTAAGAGTTCTTTATGTATTATTGATACTAGTCATTAGTTGGATATGTGGTTTTCAGATATTTTTACATTAGGTTATTTTTCCTTAGGAAGAAACATTTAAAAACTTTGTTGAAGTCTGATTTATCAATCCTTCTTTTTCTATAGGCCAGTGTTTTTAATGTAAAATTCAAAAATTATTCCTAGTCTTAGATCCTAAAATTTTTTTTATTGTTTTCTAAAATACCTAGATTTTTATGTTTTAAGTCTAAATTCATTATCCATTTTTAGCTCTTTTGTATAAGGTATGAGACTTAAGTGTCTAGCACCATTTGTTGAAAAGGTTACTTTGTTCCACTGAGTTGTTTTTGGATCTTTGTCTGAATCAGTTCTTCATATCTGTGTGATCCTTTATTCTGTTCCATTGATCTGTGTGTCTGTTCTATCACTAGTAAAATGCTATCTTGATTATTATAGTTTTACATTATGTCTTAAAATCTGATAGACTTGTTCTTCCTACCTTATTCATCTTTTTCAACATTGTTTTAGTCATTCCAGTTCCATTGCTTTCCCCTGTCAACAACAACAACAAAAAACTTTGCTCTGTATCAAGCTATTTCTGGACTCATTAAAGGTATTAGAATTGTGTCCTCTTCCATTTTATGGAAAAGATTGTATAAAATTGGTGTGAATCCTTCTTTAAAAGTTTGGTAAAATTTTCCAATGAAACCATCTGGACATGAAGATATATTTTTCTGAAGTTTTAAAATTATTAGCTTCATTTCATTATTAGTTATAGAATTATTCAAATGATCTGTTTCATATTGAGTGATTTGCTATAGTTAGTGCTTTATGAGGAACTGGTCCATTTCATCCAAATTGTCAAATATTTGTGTGAATAACTGCCTATAGTAGTTCCTTATTATCTTTTTTTTTATATCTATCAAGTCTATATATATATCTTTCTTTTTATATATACCTGTTTCATTCTTAACATTGGTCATTTGTGTGTCCTCATTTTTTTTTAATTGGTCACTCTTGTTAGCACTTTGTCAATTTTACTGATCTTTTTGAAGGATGGGTTCTTTGTTTCATTGATTTTCTCTACTTTTCTGTTTTCAATTTCTTTGATTTCTGATGTTTATTATTTCCTTTTTCTGCTTGGTTTGGTTTTATGTTGCTCTCTATAGATTCTTAGAGTGAGAACTTAGATTATTGATTTGAAATTTTCCCTCTTTTGTAGTGTATGCAATTGAGAACAACTTTTTCAATACACTGCTTTATTTAACATATTTGACAGTCTCTTGTGGTGGGCAGTGCATCTAGTGTTATCTTTAAAATCTGGCCCCTCTCTTAGGTACCTCCCCCAGACAAATGCCATCAAACTTATTTGAGTTCATTAATTAACACATAGATTAAAATTTAAAACTTTCTTTTAATACACTTAAAGCATAGTCCCCTTGAAGGCAGGGACCAAGAGTTATTTACCTTACAGACTTAATGTAGATACTCTGGCTCTAATAAATGCTTGATAAATAAATGCATATCCATTCTGCAGCTCAGTGCTATTGTTTTTCTATATTTATTTATTTACATATTTGTCTGTACCAGGTCTTAGTTGTGATGCATGTGGGATCTTTATTGTGGCCTGTGAACTCTCAGTTGCGGTATATGGCATCTAGTTCCCTGACCAGGGATCAAACTCAGACCCCCTGCATTAGGATTGCAGAATCCCAGTCCCTGAATCACCTGCGAAGTCCCTCAATGCCATTGGTTTAAATGAGTATTTGATGCTGCAGTCATCCCACAGTGCAAGAGTCAGAATCATTTCTAACATATACTTGAAAACTGATTTGGTCTGCCACTCTCCAAGGAGTCAGTCTTTAATTTTGAGTATTATAATTATCTGCAATGTACATTCCTCTCTTCCTCCCTCATCCCTTTCCTCTTCTTTTTTTTTTTTTTTTCCAAGTGGTATCATTAACCTCCTCTTATCCTCAATACACTTTTGAGAACTGATATAAACCTAAATAAATAGTAACCAGTCCTTAACATTAAGAACATTAAGTCCTTAACATTACAGTTGAGTAGAAAAGTGCATTCATGTAATTAGACCTAACTACAAACGAGACCAAGGGTGAAGCTCAAAATATCTTCATAGAGAAGGTAAACTTCAACAAAGCCCAGAAGGATAAGAAAACATACAATACACAGACAAAGGATCAAAGTTAAGGAAATTGCAAGCAGAGGCAATAGTGTATACATAACAAAATGATAGGCAATGGAAATGAAGCAATTCACAACTCCTCTTTTGATAGAATTTGCTCTCCAGCATGTAATTCACATATTAAATATATATCCAGTTTATTTATTATACATGCAGCAAAGGAGAAAAGTACCATGCAAGGAGAACATTTATGGTGAACTTTTGAAATAATTTGAAATACAGTGATAGAAAAGCACATGAGATCACTTCAGTGGAATTCAGAGAGGTATAATGCAGTTGAAAAATGAAGGCAAGAACTAGTTTGCAAAGGGTATGTTCATCCCTTATATTTTCCTCTAGGATATCTTATTAGTACTGAGTATCCTTCCAAGACTGATACAGTAGGTCTGAGCCCATGTGCTGATCATTCTACACTTGCATCAGTGACTCCATTCCCCAGTACCACATCCACTTAGCAACATCCTCTGCCTTACTCTGTCCTGGGAAGCTTAGCTCTTCATCTCCATCACCATGGCCTCCTGCACTCCATCAGCAAATTGTGTGACAGCAGGATATCAGAGGGCAGGTGGAAAAGGAGTTTCAGGTATCTATTCTCCACTTTCTGTGTGCCTCACTAAACTCCTGCTGCTGATTGTGTCTGTTACTATTCTGACAACATCATTCCCTCCCTCTGACCCATCAGACCAGGAGGTGGAAACGAGTTCCCCCTTTTACTGTTATCTGAATGACTCACCATCTTTTATTTGTTCTCATCATCCTGCTTACATCTCTGTCCATGGTTATTTCAACAGATCATTTTCTGCTAATGCTTTTGTGTCTGCCTGTTTCTTGCCAGGACCTTGACTGATATAGTATAAAAGATGGAACCATGACATCTTGGGACTGATCCTCAGTTCTCTGACATCAATGCATTTAATTTCTTTGTACTCATAATAACTTTCCTTTATTCAGAAATCTTAAAACACCTTCATTAATTCCTATGTATTTACCTCCTGAACTGTTTGACAATCAGTACATGAGTTAGGCATCTGATATTTTTGCAATACAGATAAATAACTTTTACATATACTTGATGGCTCAGTTGGTAAAGAATCTGCCTACAATGTAGGAGATCCCGGTTCTAATCCTGGGTCAGGAAAATCCCCTGGAGAAGGGATAGGCTACTCACTCCAGTATTCTTGGGCTTCCTTTGTGATTCAGCTGGTAAAGAATCTGCCTGCAATGTGGGAGACCTGGGTTCAATTCCTGGGTTGGGAAGATCCCCTGGAGAAGGGAAAGGCTACCCACTCCGGTATTCTGGCCTGGAGAATTCCATGGATTGTATAGTCCATGGGGTTACAAAGAGTCAGACTGAGTGACTTTCACTTTCAATAAGTAAATAAATGCCCTTTGTCTTGACTCTATAGATAGCATCACTGTATAGTACCAATCTCTAAAATCAAATCATGTTGCAAGTGTCATAGAGTTCATTGCCTAAGGAAATATCAGTTAAGATATGCTTTGAGTTTTCCAAGTTTTAACTCTTTTTTGTCCATTGGAAAAATTCTGAATATTTAAGAATGAATTCACAAGGCTCCAGATATCCATTTACTAGTTTTAAAACTAGTTAAAACTAGTTTTAATGGGAATTAAAATATTGTCAAATCAGTATAATTTGCACACACGCAGAGAGAGAAGTAATCTCAGCTATCAACATAGATTGAGTGGGAAACCTGGACTTCGAACCCTATCTAGTAGTAACAAGGGAGCAATCCCCTTTCCACCCTCCTCCAAAGCACTGCCAGGAAAGGCTAGCTAAAGCTGAGGGTTTAAATAAGATCCAGAGTCTGATATCATAATACCCTTAATTTCCAGGCTTCCATTTAAAAATATTCATCAAACCATGAAAAGGAAAATCTCAACTTGAATGAAAAAAGACAACAGTCACCTACGCTGAAATGACATAGGTGATAGGATTATTTTCCAAGGGTATTAAAGCAGCCATTTTTTTTTAAATGGTTCAATAAGGAATTACAAACTTGCTTGCAACAAATAAAAACTAGAAAGTCTCAGCAAGAAATGGAAGACATATAGAACCAAATGAAATTTTAGAACTGAAAAGTAATCAAAATAAAATTGATGGTCTCAGTAGCAGATTGGAAGGGACAGAGGGCAAAATCTGTGAACAGGAAGATAGAACAAATAGTAATTACCCAATATGAACAAGAAAGAATATAGACTGACAAAAAAAATGAACAGATCCTCAGTGACCTTGCAGGGTTATAATAAAAGATCTATGATGCATGTCACTAGAGTCTTGAAAGGAGAGAAAAAAGAAAGTGTTGCTGAACAATAGCTTGAAAAAAATAATAACTTAAAAATAGCCTAATTTGGCAAAAGACAAAACCCTACAGATGCAAGAAGCTGAGAGACCCAGAGATCTATGCCTACACCCATCACAGTCAAACTTCTGAAAACTAATGATAAAGCGGGGGCGGCGGGGGGAACACCTTGAAAGCAGTGAAAGAGAAAGGACACTTTATCTATAGGCAAAAAGAAATGAAATGACAGAATTTCTTATGAGAAGCCATAGAATCCAAAAGAAAATGACATGACATCTTTCATGCGATTAAAGAAAACTGTCAGTGTCCAGAAAATAGAAGAGGCACATTTTATGAGGCAAGAAAAATCTGATTCCAAAACCAGACAAACATGGTACAATAAGAAAAAAAAGAAGACTACAGACCAATGTCCTTCATGGATATAGAGACAAAAATTCTTAACAAAATTTGGTATATCATAATAGCTAGCTTAAAAAGAATGAAAACATTATTTTATCAATTGACACAGAGAAAGAAAAGTTAGACAAAATTCCACACCCATTCATGATTAAAAAAATAAAACCTTAGAAAACAAGAAATAGAGGATTTCAGCTTGATACAGCACATCTACAAAAATTCTATAGCCAACATCATAATAATGGTGGAAGATTTTAAAGCCTTTTCTCTTAGCAGGATCAAGGCAAAGATACTTGCTTTCATTCCTACTACTTTTGTAGTAGTGGAAATTCTAGCCAGCACAAAAATGCTAAAAAGTATATAAAAAAGCTTAAAAAACCAGGATGGAAAAGTTAAAATTGTCCCTATTTGCAGATGTTATGATAGGCTATGTAAAGCATCCTAGGGATTCCACAAAATTACTCATAGAAATAGTTAGTCCAGCAAGGTCTCAAGATACAAGGTCAACATACAAAGTCAATTATATTTCTATATACAAGAAGTGAAATACTATAAATCAAAATTTAAAATACAACATCTTAACTCCAAAAAGGGGGGATACTTATGAACATAGCAAACATATACAGGATCTATATGCTGTAAACTTTAAAAAAAAAATAAAACTAAAGACCTAAATGGTATAAACACTGTGTTCATGGACTAAGGACTATAATAGAGTAAATATGTCATTTTACCTGCAGTTATTCTATAGTTCTAATGCAATTCCTATCAAAATACCAGCAAGCTATTGTGTACATATGAATAAGCACCAAATTGTCTGAATCATTTCTGCCTTCTTTTTTGCTGGCCTCAGTACTGATAAACTTCCCGTAACCAACACATTTCTCCATTGGCTTTATTTAAAGATAGATTTTTAAAAAAATCACCTATGCATATACGCCATTATAGAATGTATAACATTTCAACCAACATAGATCATTGTGGAGAAGGGAAATAGCCCAGAAATGTTATTCTCCCCAAGTCAATAAATTTGTGAGCTTTGCATAAAAATCTTAGTTATCATACCTGTTTATTCCCAGCTTGTTTATCCTTTGAAGCTCTATTAGTCATAGTGCTTAAAATTATCTTAGATAATTACATAAGTGGGGGAAATGATTCAGATCCCTAACAATTAACATAAAATACTGCCATTAAGGTTTTCAATTTCTTGAGAATTCACTCCTTGTTACTTTTAAGTTTACCCTAATCAGCTCTTTCTAAATAATAGTCCACCCATTTTATGATAGAGGGATTACTGGTTAGTATTCAAATGTAAGCAAGAACCAGTCTTCATTTTACAACATGTATCTTAAAACTGTAGGCTAAGAACCTACTGTATAGCACATGGAACTCTTCTCAACACTATGTAATGTCCTTAATGGGAAAATAATCTTAAAATAAATGGATATATGTATATGTATAACTGATTCACTTTGCCATACATCTGAAACTAACACAACACTGTAAACCAACTATTCTCCAATAAAATTTGTAAAAATAAAAAGGAATTAAAAATTAAACTGTAGACTATAGAAAGTAATTTAAAAACATGCTAATGTAAGCCTTCAATGTAATCAAAGTATGCTTTGCACTTTTTAATTTAATTGGAATATAGTTGATTTACAATGCTGTGTTAATTTCTGCTGTACACCAAAATGACTCAGTTATACATATACATGTATGTATATATGTCTACACATCTTTTAAAAACTATTTTCTCCCATTATAGTTTATCATAGAATACTGAGTCTAGTTCTCTGTACTATGTTGTTTACTCATCCCATATATAAAAGCTTACACATGCTAACCCCAACCCAGGTCATTCCTCCTCCAACCCCTACCCCTTGGCAACCACCAGGCTGTTCTCTATGTCTGTGATTCTCTTTCTCTTTCCTAGACAGGTTCTTTTGTGTCACATTTAAGGGATATCATATCGTATTTGTCTTTCTGACTTACTAGTATGATAACCTCTAGTTGCATCCTTGTTGCTGCACATGGCATTATTTCATTCCTTTTTATGACTGAGCAGTAGTCCATTGTCTATATGTACCACATCTTCCTTACCCATTCATCTTCAGTGGACATTTAGGTTGCTTCTATGTCTTGGCTATTGTGAATAGAACTGCTATGAACATAGAGGTGTATGTATCTTTTTGAATTACAGTTTTGTCTTGATATATGTCCAGAAGTGGGTGCTCTGTGCTTTTGATAAAGTAAAGTTCTGTATTTTAATGTGTTGTTTTTTTTTTTTTCAGAATGGTACTTTGGTATCCTGTGTTCTTTTCTCTTTCTTTGTGCAATCACGTGAATAACAGATAGTGATATTATTTAGACATATGAAAGAAACAATATAATCATAATACAAAGCACTATTAGAAAGCACAGTATGACACAATAATTTAACGATGACCTAAATATTGGAAGTATGTACTGTGTCAATGGATTATAAGACTCAACATGATAAAAATGAAATTTGTCCAAATTGATCTATTTAATGCAACCCTTGTCAAAATTAAGGAAGATATTTTATTGTTAGATCCATAGAGCTATTTGTCTAAAATCTTTATGTTAAGACACAGGACCTAGAATGTGTAAAATGATTTTTAAAAAGAATGACATAGTGGGATAAATAACTCTGCCTAATGCTTAATCATATAGCTACCATAATTAAGGCAGTATGGTACTGGAAGAGATATAGACACATAAATCAATAGGACAGAGGCTCAATCCCAGAAGTAGATCTGCACACATGTGGCCAGGTGGTTTTTGAGAAAGGTACAAAAATTATTCAGGGCAAAGGTAGTTTTTCCATAAATGGCATTGAGGTAATTGGAAATCTGTAAGCAAAAAAAAAAAAAAAAGAAGAAAACAAACTTTACACTGTATACAAAAATGAACTTAAACTTAATTCTAAGGGAATTTCCTTGGCAGTCTAGTGGTTAGGACTCTGAACTTCCACTGCCTGTGAGCCCAGTTTCAATCCCTTGTTGGGGAACTAAACTCCTGTAAGCAGTGCAGAGTGGCTAAAAATCAATCAATCAATAAAATTTAAAAAATAAAATCCATTTAAATATAAGTATAGAATTATAGTACAAAAAGAATAATTAAGAGAAAATCTTCATGAGTTAAAACTTGAAGAATTCTTGAGCAAGATGCACCATGCAAGAAAAAATTCAATAAATAAATAAATTTTTTTAAAAATTTGAAACATTTGCTTTGGAATTACCCTATTAAAAAATGAAAAGATGAGCTACATACTGGGAGACTATATATGTAAAACACATATCTAACAAAGGACTCATGTCTAGAGTATATAAAGATTACTGAAAATTCAGCAGTTACAACCAAAGTATCCAGTTGGAAAATGAGCAAAAGATGTGGACCGACATTTCACTGAACAGTATATTCAGATGGAAAATAAGAACAAGAAAAAAAAATGTTCAGTGTCAGTAACCATTCAGACAATTAAAATTAAGACTGCCATGATATGTCTCTACTTGCTTAAGACAAAAATGTATATATAATATTTGTGTGTGTCTGTGTGTGTATATATATACATATATACACACACATATATGTATATATGACAATACCAAGAAAAACATGGAGAAACTGGATCACTCACATTGCTGGCAGATATATAAAATGGTACAAACCCTCAAGAGAACATTTTGGTAGTTTCTTTTAAAAACTAAATATATATTTACCATATGACCCAGCAACTTTACTCCTGGGTATTAATCCAGATAAATAAATATATATATATAGTTGATTGTTTGGTAGGTTTTCTTTTTGTAGTAACCAAAAACTGGAAATAACCAAAGTGGTCTACAGTGAATGATTGCCTGAACAGACTATAATATATCCATGAAATGGAATAGTACTCAGTAATATAAGTAAACGGGTTTTTGGTGCAGATAACAACTTGAATGGATCCCTAGGACACTATGCTAAGTGAAAAATGCTAATCTCAGATGGTCACATACTGAATGATTGCTTTTATCTAACATTCTTGAAATGACAAAATTATATTGATGGAGAACAAATTAGTAGGTACCAGGCTACTGGAGGATGGTGTTTGGTGTGACTATAAAGGAAGGAAGATTTCTGTGCTGATAGAATGACTCTGTATTGTGATTGAGCTGTGGTTACACAAATCTCCACACATAATAAAATAACAGAAATATATACAGTATATCAATGTCAATTTCCTGGTTTTGATACTGTGTTATAGTTATCTTAAATACAGTTGTTGGGGGGAAATGAGTGAAGAGTTTATGGAACCTCTCTATACTTTCTTTGAAACTTTCTGTGAATCTATCATTCAGTTCAGTTCAGTTCAGTCACTCAGTTGTGTCCGACTCTTTGCAACCCCATGAATCGCAGCACGCCAGGCCTCCCTGTCCATCATCAACTCTTAGAGTTTACTCAGACTCATGTCCATCGAGTCGGTGATGGCATCCAGCCATCTCATCCTCTGTCGTCCCTTTCTCCTCCTGCACCCAATCCCTCCCAGCATCAGGGTCTTTTCCAATGAGTCAGCTCTTCGCATGAGGTGGCCAAAGTATTGGAATTTCTGCTTTAGCATCAGTCCTTCAAATGAACACCCGGGACTGATCTCCTTTAAGATGGACTGGTTGGATCTCCTTGCAGTCCAAGGGACTCTCAAGAGTCTTCTCCAACACCACAGTTCAAAAGCATCAATTTTTCGGCACTCAGCTTTCTTTATAGTCCAACTCTCACATCCATACATGACCACTGGAAAAACAATAGCCTTGACCAGACGGACCTTTGTTGGCAAAGTAATGTCTCTGCTTTTTAATATGCTATCTAGGTTGCTCATAACTTTCCTTCCAAGGAGTAAGTGTCTTTTAATTTCATGGCTGCAGTCACCATCTGCAGTGATTTTGGAGCCCAAAAACATAAAATCTGACACTGTTTCTACTGTCTCCCCATCTATTTCCCATGAAGTGATGGGACCAGATGCCATGATCTTAGTTTTCTGAATGTTGAGCTTTAAGCCAACATTTTCACTCTCCTCTTTCACCTTCATCAAGAGGCTTTTCAGTTCCTCTTCACTCTCTGCCATAAGGGTGGTGTCATCTACATATCTGAGGTTATTGCTATTTCTCCCGGCAATCTTAATTCCAGCTTGTGCTTCTTCCAGCCCAGCGTTTCTCATGATGTAGTCTGCATATAAGTTAAACAAGCAGGGTGACAATATACAGCCTTGATGTACTCCTTTTCCTATTTGGAAACAGTCTGTTGTTCCATGTCCAGCTCTACCTGTTGCTTCCTGACCTGCATACAGGTTTCTCAAGAGGCAGGTCAGGTGGTCTGGTATTCCCATCTCCTTCAGAATTTTCCACAGTTTATTGTGATCCACACAGTTGAAGGCTTTGGCATAGTCAATAAAGCAGAAATAGATGTTTTTCTGGAACTCTCTTGCTTTTTCGATGATCCAGCAGACATTGGCAATTTGATTTCTGGTTCCTCTGCCTTTTCTAAAACCAGCTTGAACATCTGGAAGTTCACAGTTCACATATTGCTGAAGCCTGGCTTGGAGAATATTGAGCATTACTTTACTAGCGTGTGAGATGAGTGCAGTTGTGTGGTAGTTTGAGCATTCTTTGGGTTTGCCTTTCTTAGGGATTGGAATGAAAAACTGACCTTTTCCATTCCTGTGGCCACTGCTGAATTTTCCAAATTTGCTGGCATATTGAGTGCAGCACTTTCACAGCATCATCCTTCAGGATTTGAAATAGCTCAAGTGGAATCCCATCATCTCCACTAGCTTTGTTCGTAGTGATGCTTTCTAAGGCCCACTTGACTTTACATTCCAGGATGTCTGGCTCTAGGTGAGTGATCACACCATTGTGATTATCTGGGTCATGAAGTTCTTTTTTGTACAGTTCTTCAGTGTATTCTTGCCACCTCTTCTTAATATCTTCTGCTTCTGCTAGGTCCATACCATTTCTGTCCTTTATTGGGCCCATTTTTTCATGAAATGTTCCCTTGCTATCTCTAATTTTCTTGAAGAGATCTCTAGTCTTTCCCATTCTGTTGTTTTCCTCTATTTCTTTGCATTGATTGGTGAGGAAGGCTTTCTTATCTCTCCTGGCTATTCTTTTATAAAACCTTAAGAGAAGTATGAGTATTCTACATTAATGTAAAATTTATTACAGGTGCCCAACAAATCCTGATAATTGGCTAAAACTGAAAGACAAGATGTATCTAAGGGCATTCAGATCTATTAGTGTTTGGTACTTTGGATGTTGCTTTAGATATTAACCAAGACAAGTTTTGGGTATATTTGGAGCAAGAGTTGTTTTGGAAACATACATTTCAGGGTTTTTCAAAACTGACCACGAATTAGCTCACCTGTCAAACAGAGTACTGTGTCCTACTCCCAGAGTTTTTTTCATTTTCAGGTTTCATGTGTACTTTCATTTCTAAAATGTTCCTACGTGATGTTAATGCTGTTGCTTCATGGACTACACTTTACAAATCCCTGATAAGCTGTACACGTACCTTGGCTGAAATGTGGGTTTATATCTACAGGGAACTCATGATACAAGGTGTAAAGGAACTGATATTCTGAGCAATATTGCATGCCATTGCATAGGACAGGGAATGTAACATGCAGATGTGGATCCATGTCACTCCTAAAACATTTCTCTTAGCACATTTCATAAAATTGTTTGCTGTATACATATTTAGACAACTACACTAAAGAGATGAGGTGACCTATAGAGAAAATTTTAAATCTACTTTGGATGATAGTAATTTAAGTACAGTTACCCCCAAATTAAAATCAGGGCTTGTGTTTTATTTCATACAGATTTTATTGAGGAGATTGGTAATATTATGATATTCAAAAATATAAAATGTATAACTCACTATTAAAGTAAACATCATAGTCTGACTCCCATATGTCAGGTTTTTTTTTTCCTATTTTTATCTACAATTTATTTCTGTGCCAAGCAATTGAATGCTTGACATAGAAAAATGAGTCTGTCACTTTAACAAATGGTACTATAAAAACACTCAAACAAATAATTTTAGCAGAGATTATAGTAATTGCAGAAGAAATATCTTTCTCAAATGCGTTACCAGTATTTCCTATAAATATTGGGCTCACCTATTGCATTAAAAATAAAAATAAGAAAGGAGATAAAGAAGCCTTCTCTTGGCAAAGAATAGTTTAGAAACATTTTGAACGGTTTGTTAGAGTTGTGTTCATTTAATACAGAAAACTTCTTCTGAGAATCATTACAGAGTTGATCATTAACTCGGTGTCTAAGAGGATGGTGTTTGAAATAAATCTAAGCAAGAAAATTGAAGGAAGAGTAATTTGTTAGTGAAAAAAAAAGTTTTATCATCTGCTACAACAAAAATTGAGCATTTTAGGGGGATTTCTTCACTTCATTCTTAAAGGCTCTTTATTTTAGCAGAAGCCTTTCCCATGAGAGCTATATTACATTCTGCCTTCAGAGCTCAGCTGCTTCATTCCACTGTTTCTTCTCTTATTCAGACTGTTGGCATCATCAATATATGACTTTTGATTGGATCCCCAGGGTAGAAATGAAGTTTGATAGACAGTGGATATATAACCAATGCATAGATGATTCTGGGCATTTCTTTTTGCTCAGTGGAGTGAAAGTTTTAGTGCTATTGAGAATGGTAAAAAAAAAAAAAAAAAGAAAGAAAGAAAAAGAAAAGGCATTTAAAAGGCTAATCTGGATCAGAATTTTCTGCTCTGATATTCTGGAAACGTGCATAGAAATTTCAGAACGTCTTGTTACAGTTGTGTACTGAAGGGTTTTTATGTTAAGAATGCTTTGAGAGCAAATACTATATCCTCTGGGCTATTCTGGTTTAGATATTAATGAGAACACATTTGAACACTATTTGAATTCACAGGGCTTGCCATGCTGGAAGCACAACCTTATATGTAGTGGCCATGGGCAATCCTATTATGGGAAACCAACTTGAGAGAAAAGGCGGGTCACTTGCTTCTGCGCAGGTCCTGGAATTCAAAATATCCAGGGGCCTCTACAGAATCCTGGCATCAGTTACTATGTTGACTCACTCAGTGTTGGGATCACTCACTTTCCCCTTACAGGACTCAGATCTTGGAGGCAATTAGCTTCAGAGACTACGAATAGGGGGAAAAAAAAAAAAAAAAAAACTGAAGTCTTATTTTTTAAAGGCTGCTGAAGTTGATTGGTTTCTCATCATTCCTAAACCTACTGAAGCAATAAAGTTGAAAGAAAATTTACCAAGATTTTTATCGCTGCCTTGATATATACTTTTCTTTTTTCCAAATGCTTTGGTGGGAAGAAGTAGAGGACTGTTGTAAGTACAAAGCAACTAAAAATATTTTTTACCATGGCATAACTTTTAGTTTGTGGTAAGCTCACTGATTAGGCAGATTGATTTAAACTTATTATAGTGGATAGTGATTAAGCATAAATGTTATATATATATATATATATGTATATATTACACATATATATGTGCAGGTGTACATGTTTCTCACTGGGAAAACTTTTCAATATAAATGAGTTAGCATTTAAGCTTTTTCTTTTGCAAAAATAACATCTTTCTTATTTAAGAAACTACTACAGTAATAGAATATGCATAACTGGCTTGGAGTACTTGTAACAAACAATTTAAATTGCTGTTAAATAGTTTGTGTATATGAGTTATTATCATGATTATTTGATGTTTCTGTATTTAGTAATAGTTACATGTGGAGTACTGAACTGACATATATTCTCAATGAACTAATTGCTCTATGGGAATGACATGTGGATGCCTCAAGGTTAGAAAAGTTTTATGTGGCTTATTATGGGGGGAAGATAGAGAATAAAATGATTTGTGGTGGATAAACGGAGATTGAGAAGTATTGATAAATATTTAATTTAAAAGTTCCCTTCTCATACTACATTCAGTACTTTTAATGTTCTTTTCTGTAGCATATCATTAAAAATTATTTCAAATGATGGTATGATCTCTGCAATCAACCAGGTACAAAAGTATCATATTAAGAAAACAACAGAAAAACATGAGGGGCATTTAATCATAATTTGCATTCAAGTCACCGTTTTGTTTCATGTCTATGATGACCTAACTTTTCAGTAAAACTTTTTAGCTTGACTATTTTATATAAACTCCAACTTTTTTGTTTGAGAAAGTAAAAATGATTAATAAAAAATGTAAAAACTGACCATGTGACAACAGTAAAAATAATATATACAAATAATATATGAGGGGTACAGTGTGTCCCAAAGAGGTGGATGAAGATTATCTTTTTTTTCAGGTGCGTTTCACTTGTGGATTATAGTCATTCTGAAATAGATATGAGGGCCTATAATTAAGAATGAAAGAAGTGAAATCTCTCTAAATAAGTAACTATTCAAAACTTCTGGGAAAAGAGTCACAAGAGAGGTTTCACCTCTGAGAACAAATTGTGGAAAGAAATCAACATTGTGCATTTATTGATTTACAAAAGATGCTACTGGATTTTGTAGTAAAACATTTTTATATAATTTCCTTTATAAATTTCTTTGACAGAAGTAAAAATTGATTTCTGATAGAAAAGCCATTCAATTTACAGATATTACAAAATTGTAAAAATTGATTTATGATAGAAAAGCCATTCAATTTACAGATATTACAAAAATACAAAGCCATATGTTTGTTCTTTGTAATACATACATATTCATCACTTGATCAATTGATACAGCTACAAAATTAAAACCATAAACCAGTATATAGAGCAATTTAGGGAGAGTAGCAGAATTTTAATTTTGACATGGAGCAAGATAAACAAACCATCTACTTTGTCATAGATTCAAATGACTTTTTAAATTCTTAATCAGAATTTGAAGAAAGCTAACCTTTTTGGACAAGCCTGGTAGGACTTTATTATAGTACATTTTGAAGTTATCAGGTAATAGGCTAAATGGCAATGAACTTCTTAAGAGAAAATGATGATATTCACAAAGTTACATTATACATTAACTTTTATTAACTGGCAACATACTAGTCTTTGAATGTATTGACATTTGAATCCAGTTTTTTAAATTGCATTGGTTTGAAAAACTTGAGTACACTTGGTTGGGTTTTAACCAAAATAGTTACCAATTAATAGAGAATAACACTGTATTAACATAAGTGTTGCTTACTTTTAGAATTACTTAAATACTGTTTTGCAAAGAATCATTCAAATAATTGATTGCAAATTATATATTTCTTTAGAATTTTTTAAATGATGCAAATTTTCTTAAAGTCTAGTAATATCATCTTTTAGAATTTCATTTGCAGAGTCTTTTAGGGGCATCTTAACTATGAAAAAGAGATTGCTGATCTAAATAGATAATATACTTCTTAATAAGAAGCCCTCTGTGTCTCTTATGTGGCATAGCAGTATCAAAAATACAGTAGAAAATATCATTATAATTGTTACTCTAAACTTAAAGACCACAAAATGTTCTGTGCAAATTTGTTATTTAAGGAAGAGAGGTGTTGGTTGACACTACTCCAGCTAGAGAGTACTGAAATATAAATTCATAATTTGGACAGAGATATTAATACAGCTTCCTCTTTAGTCCTAAAGTATTCATTTGAAATCTTTGTAGGCCAAGTTATTTGCTACATGTGAAACAAATTGTAAAGTTCTTAACCACTTGGATGGTTTAATAAAAGAGATTAAAATCTTTGTTCTCTGGAAAAGTCAAGATTTCTTAATTCTATTTTATTATCTTTCATCATGGTTTTATCACAAAAATAAAACAAAGTGATTTCCCAAACTTTCCTTACCCTTACACTTTCTGCTGTAATATTTCCCTAACTTATTAAAAATGATTTATCATATTTTTCATTAAACCATTCTTTCTTGCATTACAAATGCAAGAAACATGATATTTTGGTGTGACTCTGTATTTTTATATAAAACACACATACACATCTAAATCACAGAGTACTGAGTTACCTAAGAGAGATCTTGAAAATTAATTGGAAATTAACTTTTCTATAAAGTTAATTTTCTTTTTTTAAACTCATTTTTTTTGTATTGTTAATTTACAATGCTCTGTTACTTTCAGGTATACAGCAAAGCGATTGAGTTATATATATAAATTCCAAATTTTTTGTTTATATGTTTTATTTTCTATTTAAATATGCATCATTTGAATAGATACTGACAAGAGTAATGACAAAACATCACAAACCATGAAGGAAGAAGCAGACATAGGTTTTATGGGGCCTGAGGTTGAACAGTTGAAGGAAGGGGACTCTTTTTGGAAAACTAATACAAAATTATGAGTATAAAATCAGGTGGGACTTGGGAGGAGCCAATATAAGTGAAGCACTTGCAGACTTAAGCTTTGAACATTTCATGGGAAATCATCTCTGTATGAAGAGATTTGTTGCGGTTGAATCTCTTTTACTCCATTTTAAAAGAAAATTGATGCTAGTTATATTTCTTTAAAGTATATATTATTTCTCAAAGACAAGCTTTTACTTAATGCAGATTAGAGAGTTAAAGGAGTTTATAATCGTAGGAATTTGACATTTCTGCCTTTCATTCTGAAAAGATACATTGATTAAAGTGATGTCAAACTCAGTTAATGGAGGCGGTGCAGTTATTTCAGATATACAGAGTATGTAATTTGAAGGCAAGCCAAATCACAGTGAGAAGGAATAATGATGACCTTGGTTTATTTTTATACAGCACATTCAGGGTGTGATTGGATTCAGAGGGAGGCCACAGTTTTCTTTCTCACAAAGTCCTGCCATAGTCCTATGAGATTTGTGTTCTGTTATCAAAGTAGTTGGTTCATATAGGGACATTTCGTTGGGAAAGTTATAGGCTGCAGATATGAGAAGACTTAATTTTTTTTTTAATTGAATGCAGCCAAGTACCATAGCATAATTTCATGAAACTCTTTTCTTTGGCAGTATGGTCCATGGAGCAGACCGATCTTCAAAACTCAAACAAGCAAAAAAAATAAACATCTTGTGGTCTTCATCTTTTTCCTCATTTAAAAACATCCATTTATTAAAAGTCATTGAAATTTCATGCTATACAATATTGACAGAGGAATACTCATAATGTATTTGGAGTTCTGAAGTTTAATTTTAATACAGATATGAAAAATAGGTTGGCAGTGCTGTGTGTGTGTGTGTGTGTGTGTGTGTGTGTGTGTGTGTGTGTGATCAGTTGCTAAATCTTGATTGACTACTTTGAGACCCCCTGGATTGTAGCACACCAGGCTCCTCTGTCCATGGAATTTTCCAGGCAAGAATACTAGAGTGGATTGACTTTCCCTTCTCCAGGGGATCTTCCCAACCCAGGGATCGAACCCACATCGCATCTTCTGCATTGACAAGTGGATTCTTTACCACTGAGCCACCTGGGAAGCCCAGGCAGTGCTATAGTGTAGCTTATTATTTTGCCAATTTGGAAGGGATTTGTCTACTTCTGTCACATGTAGAATTGTCCTAACATCTTTATATTTGTAAAATGTCAAGCTTCCTCTAATTAATATTGTAAGTGAAAACGTCTTTCAGAGATTCTGATAGCCTCTCTTGAAAGGGAGAATAGCCCTGCTTTTTGTGAGTCACTCATATGCCAATGATAGTTTAAAGAGTAGCAGCTAAGATGATTTGGTTTGCTTTTTTCCAAAACTTAGGGTATTAAAAGCTTATTTTCCTGTGTATCCAATATTACAGCATATTAGAATTTTGCTAGTGCCTTTTTAAAGCAGATGGCTCCTCCAGAAATTCTGAAATGCTTTAACTCCAAGGGACATGCCCTTTTGCTTTCCCCACTCAAGATTACTGCTCTGCCCTGAATATGGCCACAAAGCCAAAAGCCGTGGCTCCAGTGGTTTAGGAGAATCTTAAATGTCTCAGCCACAATTCTGACAAGCAGCAGGCAAATGAGGGCGAAGAAAGGGAATGGCCCTGCTCATTCATGCTTAGAAGAGTCCTAGTCTTGTGACCACACGGAATCCCCCACATGCCCATTAACAAAGGCCAAGGTCAATGCCCTTGCTCCCAGAGCTGGAGTCTTCCATTCCGGCTACCATTTTAAGGAAAAATTTTCATCCAGCTCTGTGCTCAGTCCTTATGTTCTGATATTCATTCACAAGACCTCAGAATTTCAGTAGGTCAGAGAAGACATAAAGCAATTTTCTGGGGCCCTACAGTCCCGAGAGGTGACTTTGCATAGTCTGTAATGATTCTAAGCCCAGAGAAAGCAAGTGTTCTTAGCAATCTGGATTGAGTTTGGAAATCAGTTTCTTCCCAGTCTCCTTATTATCTTTTACCTTCTGCTTCAGTGCCTTACTTTGGGTTTGTCATTATTCATCCCATTCTTCACCAAAGGAAGGTGGGGAGAATTAACAATTATCCTTTAAGTGGAAAGGAACTGTCATTTTGATGCTATGCTGGTAAAATGTTGATGCTGCTGTTGTTTGGGGTGTGGATAAATGAATCTTCCAGAACTGGTAATTCAGTATTTTGATTCCATATAACTTTAAGCCACTGGTTTTCCATAAATTTTAAATGTTAGGAAAATGGTTTCCTGTATATTAATTTTTAAAGCTGAAATGTATCTAAGGCTACTTTAACATATTTAGAATCTGAGGAAGAACGTTGCCTCTATTTTTATTTTATTATTTATTTTTAAGAGAAAACTGGGTTGCTTTAATTGATAGAAGGAATATTAAAGTGCATGGTATGGAAGCCAGTGCTTATCCATGTGATAAAGTCAGAATGTAGGTAGCTGAATGAGTTTTAAACAGTTAACAGAATTTTAAAGAAACTTTGAAAAAGGCTTACATTGTCACACTCTTAGTTTACGCTTAATAAATATTTAATAAATATATTTAGTAAATTCAACCAATTCACAGGCATTACAGCAATGGGGGATTTATATATGCCAAACTAATATACAGGTTTTTGCCAGTTTATCTTCAGCTTTTAGCTGTTCTTTATCTCTAACCTTATGAAATAATTGGTGTTTTTAAAAGACCAGTATTCATTGAGCACAATTAACATTATCATGTCTCAGTATGCCCAATTATGGGCAAATAAAGGGGTTAACCTTTCAAGGTTTTCACCCTCTCCTTGGCTTTTGCTTTGTTTTGTTTTAAATTGCTCTCCCTCCTCCCACTCTGCTTTTCGCTAAGACTGTCATGAAATCAGGACTATAAAAGGGCATAAACATCGGTGGCTTTTTGCTCATTCTTGGCACCCATCTTTATTTGCACACAACTTGTCTGCTCCTTTATCAGATTACAGCAGCAATAGTACCTTAGCTGGAGCTAAGTGCCGACTTAAAGGGCACAGGAGTCAGCACACTCTTACAAGTGCAGATATTAGCCTTGGAAACTGTGTGAGGTCAAACTAAAGACACAAGAAAGGAAAAAAAAAATCAGAGTCAGAACTGCTCAAGTATTTTCATCAAAGGCAAGCTGAGTAATTCCTTTATATATAGATGCTCACGACGGCAATATTAGAAATAGATTGCTGACTAAGCAGGCAAAATGTTTCCAAAATAGTTGAGGGACAGATAAAATTATGTATGAAAGTGGTGAACCTCAGTGGCTCTGATATATTGGAAAATAACTAGGAAGGAAAAGGGGAAACTAGACTCTAAAGAGTGTAACCAGATACAAGCAATGTTGGCATGTAGGTGGTTAACTGAAGGAGCTTACTGGAAGCTCAGACAGCTGGGGAATCCTGATTTAGTAGAGCCTGAAGGGCAGGTCAGGAGCCATGGGAACAGCTGCTGAAGAGCTAGAGAATTCCTCTGGATTAGGTGTACATACCCCGTCTCTAATGGGCTATGTCAGAGAGCACCAAGTGTTATCACAGAGTTTACTTCGCTCAAGCCTATGGACTTTGCAGTGTTTTCCTTTAAATGTCTAGAAATAGAGTGGCTCTCTAAATAAATCCAGAAATAAAAGTATCAGAGGAAGTGGCTCCTTAAACTTTGTATTGCGTGGGTTTCTGTGACCATTGTTTAAAGAAGGAACCATTTGTTATTCATGCATTTAGTCAGGTAACTAGGATGTGTTGAGCACCTACTTGTGCCAGATACTGTGCCATGATCTGGAGATAATGTTCTAAATAAGTGCACTCACTGGGATTAGAATTTAGGAGAGGAAATATATATATATATAATGTTCATGCACTATTTAAACTGCATTTGGGATAAGGACTACAAAATAATGCACGCCTTGTTAGAAAAATGTATACTAGTGAGACCTAGACTTGTATTAGAAATTGGGGGAAGGATTCCTAAGAAATCAGCATTCAAAGTATGACAATGCAGAATGGAGTTGCCTCATAGGTGTCTAAGATAAAAAGAGGGAAATGTTACATTCAGAGGGATCAACATATGTGAAGGTGTAACATGCTGTGAAGAAAGAACTAAATGAAGGTCAGCTTTCCTAGACTTTCTTAAGTGGGGCAGTTTAAACAAGCATGCAGTTGATACAGTGGCCTGGGGTCCAATCATTCAGTGCCTCAGAGCTCATGGCAATGATTTTAGTTTTCTGTATAGTAAAATCAATGGTTAGCTTTTAAAGGTTTCTGTCAAGGAGGTGAAATGACTATGTTTGTGTGTTTTTTGCTTTTTTTTTTTTTAAGAATAGTATTCTGTTTTGTGAAGAAGAGATTAGAAGGTGTTAAAAGTAGATGAGGAGCTATCAGTCTGAAGCTCTCAATCTGGTAGTTTCTCCAGGGACAAAAGAAGATGATGTTGATTAGAATGGTAACATTGGAGTTGAAAGAAGTGGACTGATTTAAGATTTACCTAGGAGATGGAGTCAATAGGAATTAGTATTGAGTTGGATGTGGTGCTTTCTATGGCATGTAGAATTGGGTGGATAATAGTACCATTTAGAAGGGGAAGACTTGAAGGGAGCTAGAATAATGGGAAGAATTGGGGGTGTGGAATAAGTTTTTAATGGAGAGCATGGGTGCAGGGAACCTGGGGATGTGAAGCCTACTTCTTTATTGGGGACTTAATGGCTCTTGTTGTTCAGTCACTAAGTCATGTCTAACTCTTTGCAACCCCATCGACTGCAGCATGCCAGGCTTCCCTGTCCTTCACTATCTCCCAGAATTTGCTCAAACTCATGTCCATTGAGTTGGTGATGCCATCCAACAATCACTTCCTCTGTCGCCCCCTTCTCTTCCTGCCCATAATCTTTCCCAGCATCCAGGTCTTTTCCAATGAGTTGACTCTTCACATCGGTGGCCAAAGTATTAGAGCTTCAGCTTCAGCATCAGTCCTTCCAATGGATATTCAGGGTTGATTTCCGTTTGGATTGACTGGCTTGATCTCTTTGCTGTCAAAGGGACTCCCAAGAGTCTTCTCCAGAATCATAGTTCGAAAGCATCAATTCTTTGGTACTCAGCCTTCTTTATATTCCACCTCTCATATCTGTACATGATTACTGGAAAAACTATAGTTTTGACTATATGGGCCTTTGTCAGCAAAGTGATGTCTCTGCTTTTTAATATGCTGTCTAGGTTTGCCATAGCTTTCTTTCCAAGGAGCAAGTGTCTTTTAATTTTATGGCTGTGCTCACAGTTCGCAGTGATTTTGGTGCCCAGAAAAATAAAATCCGACACTGTTTCCACTTTTTCCCCATCTATTTGAGATGAAGTGATGGGACCAGATGCCATGACCTTTGTTTTTTGAATGTTGAATTTTAAGCCAGCTTTTTTGCTCTCCTCTTTCACCCTCATCAAGAGGCTCTTTAATTCCTGTTTACTTTCTGCCATTAGAGTGGTATTATCTGCCTATCTGAGGTTGTTGATATTTCTCCTGGCAATCTTGGTTCCAGCTTGTGTTTCATCCAGCCTGGCATGTCCCGTGATGTACTCTGCATATAAGTTAAATAAGCAGGGTGTCAAAATACAGCCTTGACGTACTTCTTTCCCAGTTTGGAACCAGTCTGTTGTTCCATATCTGGTTCTAACTGTTGCTACTTGACCTGCATAGAGATTTCTTAGGAGGCAGGTAAGGTGATCTGGTATTCCCATCTCTTTAGGAATTTTCTACAGTTTGTTGTTATCTACACTGTCAAAGGCTTTAGCATAGTCAATGAAGCAGATGTTTTTCTGGACCTCCCTTGCTTTTTCTGTGATTTTCCGTATCTTGACAATTTGATCTCTGGTTCCTCTGTCTTTTCCACATCCAGTTTGTACATCTGGAAGTTCTCAGTTCACACACTGCAGAAGTCTAGCTTGAAGGATTTTGAGCATTACCCTGCTAGCATGTGAAATGAGCACATTTGTGTGGTGGTTTGAACATTCTTTGGAATTGTTCTTCTTTGGGATTAGAATGAAAGCTGATCTTTCTAGTCCTGTGAACACTGCTAAGTTTCCCAAATTTGCTGACGTACTGAGTACAGCACTTCAACAGCATCATCTTCTATGGATTGAAATAGCTCAGCTGGAATTCCATCACCTCCACTAACTTTGTTCATATGAAGCTTCCTCAGTTCAGTTCAGTTCAGTCGCTCATATGTGTCCGACTCTTTGTGACCCCATGAATCGCAGCACACCAGGCCTCCCTGTCCATCACCAACTCCCGGAGTCTACCCAAACCTATGCCCATCGAGTCGGTGATGCCATCCAGCCATCTCATCCTCTGTCGTCCCCTTCTCCTCCTGTCCCCAATCCCTCCCAGCATCAGGGTCTTTTCCAATGAGTCAACTCTTCGCATGAGGTGGCCACAGTACTGGAGTTTCAGCTTCAGCATCAGTCCTTCCAATGAACACCCAGCACTGATCTCCTTCAGGATGGACTGACTGGATCTCCTTGCAGTCCAAGGGACTCAAGAGTCTTCTCCAACACCACGGTTCAAAAGCATCAATTCTTTGGCGCTCAGCTTTCTTCACAGTCCAACTCTCATATTCATACATGACCACTGGAAAAACCATAGCCTTGACCAGACGGACCTTTGATGGCAAAGTAATGTCTCTGCTTTTCAATATGCTATCTAGGTTGCTCATAACTTTCCTTCCAAGGAGTAAGCATCTTTCAATTTTATGGCTGCAATCACCATCTGCAGTGATTTTGGAGCCCCAAAAAATAAAGTCTGACACTGTTTCCACTGTCTCCCCATCTATTTCCCATGAGGTGATGGGACCAGATGCCATGATCTTAGTTTTCTGAATGTTAAGCTTTAAGCCAACTTTTTCACTCTCCTCTTTCACTTTCATCAAGAGGCTTTTTAGTTCCTCTTCACTTTCTGCCATCAGGGTGGTGTCATCTGCATATCTGAGGTTATTGATATTTCTCCCGGCAATCTTGATTCCAGCTTGTGCTTCACCCAACCCAGCGTTTCTCATGATGTACTCTGCATATAAGTTAAACAAGCAGGGTGACAATATCCAGCCTTGATGTACTCCTTTTCCTATTTGGAACCAGTCTGTTGTTCCATGTCCAGTTCTAACTGTTGCTTCCTGACCTGCATACAGGTTTCTCAAGAGGCAGGTCAGGTGGTCTGGTATTCCTATCTCTTTTAGAATTTTCCACAGTTTATTGTGATCCACACAGTCGAAGGCTTTGGCATAGTCAATAAAGCAGAAATAGATGTTTTTCTGGAACTCTTGCTTTTTCGATGATCCAGTGGATGTTGGCAATTTGATTTCTGGTTCCTCTGCCTTTTCTAAAACCAGCTTGCACATCTGGAAGTTCACAGTTCACGTATTGCTGAAGCCTGGCTTGGAGAATTTTGAGCATTACTTTACTGGTGTGTGAGATGAGTGCAATTGTGCGGTAGTTTGAGCATTCTTTGGCATTGCCTTTCTTAGGGATTGGAATGAAAACGGACCTTTTCCAGTCCTGTGGCCACTGCTGAGTTTTCCAAATTTGCTGGCACATTGAGTGCAACACTTTCTAAAGCTTCCTAAGGCCCACTTAACTTCACACTCCAGGATGTCTGTCTCTAGGTGAGTGACCACAGCAACATAGCTATCCAGGTCTTTAAGGACTTTTTTGTATTGTTCTTTGGTGTATTCTTACCACCTCTTCTTAATATCTTGTGCTTCTATTAGGTCTTTGCCATTTTCTGTCCTTTATTGTGCCCATCCTTGCATGAAACATTCCCTTGGTATCTCCAATTTCCTGAAGAGTTTTCTAGTCTTTCTCATTCTACTGTTTTCCTCTATTTCTTTGCTTTGCTCATTAGGAAGGCTTTCTTATCTCTCATTGCTATTCTCTAAAACTCTGCATTCAGCTGGGTATATCTGTCCCTTTCTCCTTTGCCTTTTGCTTCTCTTCTTTTCTCAACTATTTGTAAGGTCTCCTCAGACAACCACTTTACCGTCTTGCATTTCTTTATCTTTGAGATGGTTTTGGTCACCACCTCTGTCTATAGTCTTCAGGCCCTCTGTCTACCAGATCTCATCTCTTGAATCTATTCATCACCTCTGCTGTATAATCATTAGGAATTTGATTTAATGTCCCTAATGAGCGTAGATGAGACTGGCTACAAAGGTCATATAGAGCGAGAACAGGAGGAAGTCAGGAATTCAGAAAGGGAGACAAAAACACTTCAGAAAATCATCTAAGAGGTATATTTAGAATGAATGTTGAAATCCTAAGGGAAATAATATGTCTGTAAGGAGGAGCATGCCTTTCCTTCTCCAATTTAATGACTTTGTGAATGTGAAACTCACTCACAGCACCAGGTGTCTTGGTTTCCACAGTCTCTACCATCTAGTTACCCCTAATTTCCTTTCCCGTATTTCTATGAGATATCACCAAAATGTTGCCTTAGTAGAAAAGCTTCAATAAATATTTAAATTGTATAATGTCTTCAGCTTTTTCATGTACTCTGTGCTTCCTAAAAATACCTTCTTCGGAAACCCCATTTCAACTGACTACTGTATAATGAAATGAGCCTTCAGTGTAAAACATTTATCATAGTCTGAATTTCAATTGCTCAGTCAGAGTTGTTAAGCAACATGAAAAATCATCCTTTAGAGAATACAGAATTGGATAGATATGACAAGGAAGGTTTGCACCTTAATGTTATTTTAGTTAATATAGATGTTTATTGGAAAAGTGTCTAAGATTTCTTGAGAACCATTAGTAAAATTGATTATCCTTAAATCTGAAAAAATGGTAAAAATACCTAGAAAACATTGACAATTCAGTTTAAATAGGACTGGAATTGTACTGAAGAGCTAGAAGGTACTTGAGTAATTGAAAATTAGTCATGGATGAGTGTAATGTTCTTACCAGTTAGCTTGGGGGGAAGTAGGACTAGATAGAATGATATGATATGATATTGAGCAACTTCACTTGCTTTACTTTATTTTACTTGCTTATAAATATACATAGTTGAACACCTGCAATATTCTGTCTCCCTTTCATGAAATTACAGCTCAAAGTCAGAGAAAAATAGGCAAACACCTATACACACACTCACACATATACTCATAAATACCACTAGTGTAATATGTCAAGAGAGTTATAAACCATGGTGCAAATCAGCCATAAATGATTACTCATAGATTATGTGATTACGAAAGTTTCATTGAAGAATCCACATTTATAAGTAGGCCTTAGAGTTTGGGCATATGGAAATGTGAATTAGAGAATGAGCAGAAGGAACAATGATTCATAGACAAGAATTAATGAGGCATTGATATATCCTACCTAAACAGTTGGGCTATCCTGGTGGTTCAGATGGTAAAGAATCCTCCTTCAGTGTGAGAGACCTGGGTTCCATCCATGGGTTGGGAAGATCCCCTGGAGGAGAACGTGGTGACCCACTCCATTATTATTGCCTGGAGAATCCTCATGGACAGATAAGCCTGGAAGGCTACAGTCCGTAGGGTCACAAAGACACAACTGAGCAGCTAAGCACACACACAATTATTGGCAGTTCCTTGTAGGTACATAACAGTATTTGTGGTCCACCTAGTCTTCAAAAATAATATATAACTTTCACACCAAGCATTTCTCTGGGTATATTATATGCATCTCAGCTAATGCTCATTACAGTTCTGGGAGAGAGGAGATATAGACATTTGTATTTAACAGATATAGATACTGAGGGACAGGAAGCTGAAGGAATTTGCATACAGTAGCTCAGTTTGTACGTACTGGAGTCAGGATTTGAATGGTAGTAGAGTGACCCAAGGATTCAGGTTCTTAATCAGTCAGCTGCCAAAACCTCTCAGATTTTGATGGAGAGTGTCTGCCAGAGCTCTAGAAGGGATAGAACAAATCAGAAAATGGAAAAGAATCAGGTATCTTCTAACAAAAACTAAATGTTTTATTAAGAATGTTCCTATAAAAAAACTCATAAAATTTATGTTCACTTAAAAAGTACAGAACCGGGCATATTGTAGTTTCTTAGATAAAAAAAACTGAGATGTCCTGGGACTTCCTTGGTGATCCAGTGGTTAAGACTTTGTGTTCTAATGCAGGGGGTACAGGTTTGATCCCTGGTCAGGAAACTACATGCCTTGGGGTGTGGCTCAAATTAAAAAAAAAAAAAATCAATTGGCTAAAAGAAAAAAAAAAATGGAGAAGGAAATGGCAACCCACTCCAGTATTCTTGCCTGGGAAATCCCATGGACAGAGGAGCCTGGTGGGCTAGTCAGTCTAGGGGATCTCAAAGAGTCAGACCTGACTTAGTGACTAAACAACAACATGGATTTTTCAGTTTCTGTTATGTTAGTACTATAAGTAAGAAGCTAAATAATTAAAAGCCTTATTTGTGATTTAAAAAATAAAAGAAAAAAAACTGAGATGTCCTGAAAAACCTCATATCTATCCTCTAGACCTTCTCAGGGGCTATCTATGATGATAATCCATAAGAGATCACTTGTTTTAGTGTTTTATTCCTTTCTCAGCCTTTTGACTGTGTGAACTCGGAAGATCATAGAATAGAACTAATGTAACCCTTGATCTGTTGTAATCATCTACAGCAGGTTCCTCAGAAGGATCTCATTAGATGTCTTCCTGATTTTATTTCACTTGTACATAGGCTACTGTGCTAGATGAAGAAAAAAACAAGGACTGGGCCCACAGAAATAAGATTTAGTGGAGGACAGAGAAGCCATGTGTCCATGGGGTTGCAGAGAGTTGGACACGACTTAGTGACTGAACAACAACAAACTGTGAACAGAAATAATGTGGCTTTACTGATATATATAAAGTCAGTATGTATAAATAATAATATTTATATTATTAAATATAACTGTTTCTATTAAAACTGAAATAATCTCTTCCATCTGGAAAATATAAAGAAAACTACAACAGAGTTGGGGAAAAAATGGGGAAATGATTTGTTATATCCATATTTCACTTCCCAATTAGACAGTTATAGTTTGTTATTTCATTCGTTAAGAAGCTACCAGTCATTTCATTTTAATGTGAAACACTATAATAGCAATTTGATTTTGATAATTTTTAAGAAAACATTATTATAAATGGAATTATCATACTATCCTGATAGTATGATACAGATATAAAAATAAAATAAGGTAATATATTTCTACTTTTTATATCCATTAGTTGAACTAGATATTGAGATTTTTTTCCCCTAAAAATGTGGTGCTTTCATTTTTTTTTCTATTCAAACTTCACCTGACTTAGTTCAAGTGAAGTAAAGAATGCCATGTCACTAAAACCAATTCAGAAAAAAGTTTCTGCTTCTTTCTTGAACTTGAAACAGTGGTCAGTATTGAGCATTTTCTCCCTTCTTAAAAAATGTCTTCCCTTGAGATCTGTGCATTGCGCTCTCCTAGGCTTTTCCCATTTCTTTGGATGTTTCTGTTCAGTCTGCTTCGTGTTCTCGTTCTCTCTACTCAGCCTTTAAATACTAATTCTTCAGAGGTCAGTCCTAGTAGGGTTGTCTTCTGATTCTATAATCCCTTCCAGAGTCATTGTACCCACGTGCATGTGTGTGGTTTTATTAACACTTATTTGCAGATAACTGGCTACATTATATCTCTAGCTCACATTTCTGCAATGAAGTCCAGAACTGTAATTTCAATTGCCTGGTTGGCATCTCCATTTGTATGTGACAAAGCCATCTGCACTCCAAGTGGAACTTCCCATCTACCCCACAAAACCTGAGCTTTTCTTGTTGTTCCCTTTATCAGTGAATGGTGCTACCTAACCATCCAGTTTCACAAACTAGAAACCTATTTCATCCTTGATACTTTTGTCTCTCTCACGCTCTTATTTCTAAACCACTGCCAGTCACTGTGGTTTTATCTCCTGAATGCTTTTGATTCACTTCTCTTTATTTTCTCTCCCATACTAGGGTTCTGATTGTATAATCAAGCTGCTCCCTCTCACTCAGAATACAGAAGCACTTTCCTTTCTGGTTTCTTTGCTTCACCTCTTCCCCATTCACTCTAATCTCTAAAATCCATCCAGTCAGCTAAGTATGATAATACCAGCACCTGCTTTATCAACATCCACTTCATTGTAGCTTCTGTTGACTGTATGGAAAACAAAAGAAAATAAAACAAGATCTAGATACTGGTTTCAGCCCCTGTAATGGTTCCCCCGCCTTACCACCTTGCTGGTTTTCTTTCTGCTCCTTCAATAGGCCTTGCTTCCTTTCTGCACAGGGCTTTTGTACTTACTATTCTTTCTTTTCTCTCTCTCTTTCACCTAGATAATATCAATTTCCCTTATCAGCCACTCCCTCTGAGTAGAAGTCAAAACTCCCAGAGTAGATACAGTTTCTCTACCATGTCACCTCCCTCTGTAACACATAGCAGTGTTGTAATTCCCTGGGTGGATGGACTTCCCTGGTGGCTCAGATGATCAAGTGTCTGCCTACAATGCAGGAGACCCGGGTTCAGTCCCTGGGTTGGGAAGATCTCCTGGAGAAGGAAATGGCAACCCACTCCAGTATTCTTGCCTGGAAAATCCCATGGATGGAGAAGCCTGGTAGGCCACAGTCCATGGAGTTGACACATGACTAATGCTTATCAATCAGATTTTGTTGTAAGTTCCACAAACCCATCCCCCTCAGTTGTTTTGGCTTGCCATTGTTTCTCCTGAACCAGGAACAAGTCCCCGGTTTGCCCTCACATTCATGCCTGGCATTGTACATTCTGTAGGTTTGTATAGAACCTTCCCGGAGCCAAGTGGAATTTTTGAATGAGTGAATTGGTGTTTAAAATTTCATTGCACACTGTTTATTACAGCTGTTTAAATATAAGAACATGTTATAATAATGATAATTTTATTCTGCTTTATGAACATTTTAAATGACAACAAAAGCACTTTAATTCTGGTTGGAGCTTAATGTATATAAATAAGTATTGAAGGTATGGATTTTGTCATTGGGTTTTATTTCCTTCTTTAATTCCCCATACTCCATTTTACTCTAGAATATTTTGGTTGTTCATATCATTTTGTTTTGCTTTTAGCTGTTTTCAACTCATGTACATTTTCTATCATCTGTCTTTGTAAACTCTCAGTGACACTTGTCAGTATTAACTGCCTCCTTCATGCTTTAGATATTCTTCCTTGATTCAACACTAGTGTAATCCTTTTCTTTTGTCTCTTACATTTGTTCTCTTTTTTCCCTCTTCCCAACTGCTATCTGTGAATATTCTGGAAAAATCAGACTCATACTTTTCCAATCTCTCTCTTGAAGAAGAGGTGTCTTTTTTAACCTAAACAAGCTTGAGATATGTATTTGGGTGTAAAAACAAAGTAGTTATTTCATTTTAAGATGTTTTAGAGAAGAGACACTGACCACTCAGTGATTTGTCCTGAGGTGTATAAGGTGGGGAGGACTTCAAGGCAAATTTAAAATAATCCCTCTGAGAAAGGGCAGAAAGAGTTTTGCAATAAAAATAAATTACACTGTATAGAAATATATCATTAATAACAATGTTCCCATTTTATAAGATAAAGATGACAACTTGCAGCCAAACATGGAAGGAAAAAAACCTGTACAGTCTCAGCCATAATAGAAAGTAGTAATATATTAGTCACTCAGTCATGTCCAACTCTTTGCAACCTCATGGCCTGGAGCCCGCCAGTCACAGTCATAAGTAGAACCTAAAAGGATCAAATGCATGGAAGTAGAGAACAGAGGGGGTTAGCAGGGGTGGGGAGCTGGAGGGAATGGGGAGATATCAATTAAAGGTACAAGATTGTGGTTATGTAGGATGATTAACTTTAGAGGTCTAATGTACAGCATGGTGACTATGATCAATAACACTGTATTGAATGCTGGAGATGTGTTAAGAGGATAGATTTCAGGTGCTGCCATCACAATAGATAAGTATGTGGGATGATGCTATGTTAACTTTAGTAATCATTTCACTGTGTATGTGCATATCAAATCATGTTGCACAACCTTGACTATATACAATTTTATTACAAATAAGTTTTTTGAGTGATAACACTAAAGCTGACCAGGATGCAGAGACTGGGTCTCAATGGGATGGGAATGTAAAATGGTCCAGCCATTCTAGAAAACAGTTTGACATTTTCTTCTAAAACTAAACATGCAATTACTGTACAACCCAGCAATTCTACCCTTGTATATTTATCCCCCAAAACGGAAACTTAGGTTCCCACAAAAACATGTACATGGATGTTTATGCCAGCTTTCTTGTTGCTAGCCAGAAATTGGACACAACCCAAATGTCTATCAATGGGTGTAGTTAAAACAGACTGTGGTACATCCACATCATTAAGTATTACTTAGCAATAAAAAGCAATGAACAATTTATATTCATACAACAACTATGATGGATCTCAGGCATTAAGCTGAGTGTAAAAGAATCAAAAGTTTACTTACTGTTATTCCTTTTATATTGCATTATTGAATCACATTTATACAGATAAAGAACAGAGTATATTGGTTACAACAGGTTAGGAATTGGGGGTGTTCTGTTTAGTGGCGTCACGAGGTAATGTGAGGTAATGGACCTATTCTGTGTCTCGATTGTGGTATTTGGTATACAAAGCTATACTTGGTAAAACTATAGAACTACACACACACACACACACACACACACACACACACACACACAGGGTTATAGATTAGTGTATGTGTAGCTGGTAAAGTCTGAAAATTCTGTGAATTATGCCAGCCAATTCCCAGTTTTGACATTGCACTGCAGTAACCCAAGTCGTCAAAACTGTAGGATATAGAATGTAGGATGAAGGTTGTGTAAGACATCCCTGCATATTTTGTTGCAAATTCCTGTGAATTTATACTTACAGCAAAATAATTTTTTTAATACAGTGTTAAACCTTTAACAAGCCCTCAGTGTCCTAACAGCTAGTGTATCATCACCAGACCTAATAAACAAATAAGTCTTATAAATTAATAAATCCACCACTCAGAGCCCAGGCAAAGGATGGTTTAATGCTAACTCACTAGAATGCAGTCCATTTCTATTATACAGGAACATGCATCACGTATTGAACAAAATGTCACTGTGATTTAAGCTGCGTTCTAAATGTCCTACCTTGTGAGGTATTATGCTTCAGGTTGTTTATGACCAAAATGCCTACGTAGAAAGAGCTGGTATTTCAGAAGTTAGGCTGGTCCATGGACATAGACACTGGACAGGGCCTGAGATTACTTTTGTTTTCAACCTGACTTTACCTACCAAGCAAAATAAGCATAATCAAGCAGATCTTTAACTATGATTTATGCAGTGCCTGGCACTGAGCTAAGCATATCTAATACAGATTGTCCTCAGTAAAAAATTAGGAATAACAATATTGCTTCACAAAGCTTACATCTTGTTGGCATTAAAAGGAATTATATAAAACTGCTTAGTGAGTGGCACAGGTATTGGGAATCTTTTTTTTTACTTTGCATTATTATAAATATTAAGAGTAATGAATTGCTTATATTTATATAACTTCCAAAGAAATAACAAATTGTACAAACAGATACATAGATCTGTGTATGAATATGTGTGTATGTATATGATTGCCTTCCTTTAATCTCATCTTAAATCATTCCTTCAAATTGCTTCCCAGTCTAGGGCTTCCCAGCTAGAGATAGAGAACCTGCCTACCAATGCAGAGACATGGGTTCGATCCCTGTATTGGGAAGATCCCCTGGAGGAGGGCACAGCAACGCACTCCAGTGTTCTTACCTGGAGAATCCCATGGACAGAGGAGCCTGGTGGGCTACAGTCCATAGGGTCGCAAAGAATTGGACATGACTGAAGCAACCTCTAGCTTAATATCCTTTAGAGAATCCTGTAGCTGCAAGGTGCAATTCAAACCTCCAGCATGCAGGATTCTTTCTAGTGTAGTACCTGTTCACATCTCTCACCTCTTTATCTGTTGTTCCTCACAATACAAACTTCTCCGTAGCCACAAAATTGTGATTCCACGAGTCAGTTCAGTTAAGTTCAGTTGCTCAGTCATGTACAACTACTTGTGACCCCATGGACTGCAGCATGTCAGGCCTTCCTGTCCATCACCAACTCCCAGAATTTACCCAAACTCATGTCCATTGAGTCAGTGATGCCATCCAGCTGTCTTATCCTCTGTCATCCCCTTCTCCTCCTGCCTTCAATCTTTCCCAGCATCAGGGTCTTTTCCAGTGAGTCAGTTCTTCACATCAGGTGGCCAAAATATTGGAGTTTCAGCTTCAGCATCAGTCCTTCCAATGAATATTCAGGACTGATTTCCTTTAGGATAGACTGATTGGATCCCCTTGCAGTCCAAGGGACTCTCAAGAGTCTTCTCCAACACCACAGTTCAAGAGCATCAATTCTTCGGCTCTCAGCTTTCTTTATAGTCCAACTCTCACATCCATACATGACCACTGGAAAAACCATAGCCTTGACTAGTCGGACCTTTGTTGACAAAGTAATATCTCTGCTTTTCAATATGCTGTCTAGGTTGGTCATAACTTTTCTTCCAAGGAGCAAGCATCTTTTAATTTCATGGCTGCAGTCACCATCTGCAGTGATTTTGGAGCCCAAAAAAATAAAGTCTGTCACTTTTTCCATTGTTTCGCCATCTATTTGCCATGAAGTGATGGGACTGGATGCCATAATCTTAGTTTTCTGAATGTTGAGCTTTAAGCCAACTTTTTCACTCTCCTCTTCCACTTTCATCAAGAGGCTCTTTAGTTCTTCTTCACTCTCTGCCATAAGGGTGGTGTCATCTGCATATCTGAGATTATTGATATTTCTCCCAGCAATCTTGATTCCAGCTTGTGCTTCCTCCAGCCCAGTGTTTCTCATGATGTACTCTGCATATAAGTTAAATAAGCAGGGTGACAATATACAGCCTTGACGTACTCCTTTTCCTATTTGGAACCAGTCTGTTGTTCCATGTCCAGTTCTAACTGTTGCTTCCTGACCTGCATACAGATTTCTCAAGAGGCAGGTCAGGCGGTCTGCTATTCCCATCTCTTTCAGAATTTTCCACAGTTTGTTGTGATCCACACAGCCAAAGTCTTTGGCGTAATCAGTAAAGCAGAAGTAGATGTTTTTCTGGAACTCTCTTGCTTTTTCGATGATCCAGCAGATGTTAGCAATTTGATCTCTGGTTCCTCTGCCTTTTCTAAAACCAGCTTGAACATCTGGAAGTTCGCAGTTCACATATTGTTGAAGCCTGGCTTGGAGAATTTTGAGCATTATTTGCTAGCGTGTGAGATGAGTGCAATTGTGCAGTAGTTTGAGCATTCTTTGGGATTGACTTTCTTAGGGATTGGAATGAAAACTGACCTTTTCCAGTCCTGTGGCCTGGAGAATTTTGAGCATTACTTTGCTAGCATGTGAGATGAGTATAATTGTTATGTTCTCAAAAAAATGCTATCACCATGTATCTTCCACTAACAATTTCTATTCATTATTTTCATGTTAGCTTACAGAAAAGTGTTCAAAGCTGTTCCTGACTCCCCCTAGGTCAGCATATATTACCCCTATTCTAGGTTCTCAGGGAAAGTTCACTGGAGATCATTCTATGCAAGTAATTATATCCTCTTTTTCAGTGTCAGGCTGTCTCTGATTTAATTCCTTGCTCTTTGAGAGGAGGGTTGGTGCCTCTTATCTATTGGTTCCTTGTGACTTAATTGTTGGGTGAAATATAAGTGAATGATTGCATTTGTTTGACTGGTATAGGCATGGAATAATTTTGTGTTTGAAACTCAGACATGCAGCCTGAAAAAGGTTTATGTTTAACAGTTAACACTGGCGTGTATTATTATATTCCCATACACGATATGATAGCTAATGAAGTAGAAGAGGATAATCCTTAGAACATGATTTCTTCCTAAGTGCTCAGTGAATTTTGTAAAAGTTATCAATCTCAAACTAAAATGTTTGTTTCAAAATCTGGATCATGCATGCAGTCAGAAGTGCCTTTTGGTTTATCTCTGTAATTTTTTGTCCTCTATTTTTTTCTCAGTCTCAAGAAGTCTCAGAGTTAAAAAAAGAAGCCTAACTTGTGGGGATCCCTTCGAGGGGCTACATGTTCAGCAATATCAAATTAACACCAAGCTGTACAGAGGCAGTAAGGAAGAGTAGCAATTCTGAGAATCATTTCTGTTCACACATTAAAAACATGCTGGGCCTGCAGTTTTTTGATATGGGCACAGGAGCTGTAAGTCTCCAACTGGGTGTCTGAGGACAAATTGCTGAGGAAGTAACGGTTGGCTTGGACTATCTTGAAGACAAGTGTTTGCTTCTGCTTGAGCTATTGTTGGCCTTTCCCTGAAGGGACTTAGAACGGAATGTCCATTCCAGGGAGTATTTGGTTTCAGATAGATGCCTTCCTGAGCTCATTTTCCGCCCTGAGGGCTGTCCACAATGATTGGAAACCTTTCGTCTCTTTTAATCAGGAATGGAGCTCGTTTATAAAAGGCAAGTTAGTCACTAGGTAACTATGTGCACAAGCAGAGTCCCATTACACGTATGCCCAAACTCAAGGTGAGAAATGTCTGTTGAATGACTCAAACATGCAGAATTCAAGGGTTTCTTAAAAATAGCATTGAGTTAGTTCATCTAACAGCCTGTTCATATTTATTAGGTAGACTCTTTTGCACTCAATAATGCTTGTAAGTTTTTTTTTTTTTCTTTTGAGAAGTGCCTGTGAACTATATTTTCTACATTATGTTAACATACTATTCACGCATGACTGAAATCCATACATTGGGTGTACCCAGGCATTTTATTAGAAAAACTGGCTTGAGTGATAATAATGATTGGCTGAAGCAGTGGGCCCTCTGACCTGATTTAAAATGAAATTGAGTTTCTGCAAATATAGTTAACTTTTTCTTTCATATTTTATCTCTGAGCACATTATTTGTTTTAAAAAAAATTTTAATGGTACATTGTGCCAATCTATTTTGACTTGAAAAAACTTTAACCAAGGAAAAGACATGACACAGACTCGTTTTATCCATGACAATTTATGATGATAGCTCTATGATTAAATTTTCTTAATGAAGGCATATATTACTATTGTATTAAGTCTTCAGCTAAAATAGATTATATGTCCCAGTTTTGATCTTCATATGCCAAAAGTAAAGGGCTACTGAACCAATAAACAATCCAGGCCTTGAATAATACGTTGTACCTAAATTAAGCTTATAGGCATTCTGGCTGGGGATTACATTGCACACATGTGATATAGAATTGAAAACTGAAAGTACAGACTATGAACAAGAAATAGAAGGAGAGCTGAGTTCTAACGTAAGACATGTGTAAATCAAGTTGTACCCCTGAATAATTAATCTGCATATGTGCATTATCTTTTATAATGAATGATAATGATGGAAACATTTCTTATATATAATTTGCTCCCTAAAATAAAACTGTAGTGAAGGAGTACAATTCTCACTTGACAAATCAGGTAGCTGAGTCTATATTAATGGTATTATAATTTTATTAATTATATTGTCCCTACTGTTAGATTACTTACATCTGGATGTTGCAAGCCATGTCTTATATGTGCTTATAGTCTCATATATCTTAAAATATTATCATGAACTAGGTAGAAGCTCAAAAATGTGTGTTGAATTCATTCATTCATATCCAAAAGTGATGGAAAGAGAGATCAGTCGCCCATAAATTTCTTTTGACCTAAACCATTTAATAATGATATCTAATATTTTAGAAATATAGTGTAGAAAGTAATGTCAAATAATTTTCAGAAAATAGAATTATGCACATATATGCCCAGAGTTCTGAAAAATGATTTAGACCGTTGATTCAGCCTGTATCCCAAGTATACAGTTTTGCATGTCCATTTTAATTGTTCACATTAAAATGCTATGCCCAGACATAGCATGCCCTTTTGGAATCTTGGCTACTTATAATAAACAAAAACATACCCATTTATAATAGAAGTATAAAAAGGATATTAATCAATTAATTTGTCAAGTATTTTTCCAATTGCAGGAAACCATTAAACTTGTATGTAGGTATAGTGTAGGTGTAGTGTATCTTTTATTAAAGGGTATAATTGATTGCTATAGTCACATAAGTATTCATATTATTCAAGTACTTATCTTGTATATGCTGACTTATCCTCGGAATTCTTTCAAACGTAAATTTCCATGGGTGCAAAAGGGAGTTTGGAGTTAGTGTTTAGTGGGAAAAAGAACATCTGCCTTTCATTTCTATACTTAGAATTCATTTGGACCCATTTTAGAGTTTTTTCTTGAAGATGAAATCCAGCTTTCAGGTGGTATGTATGTTTGAGTGTATGTTAGGAAAGAAAAACACAGCAGCTCCAATATGTGTTTCCTAAAGTAAGGTATTCCCCATATAAAATAGGTAGCCTCAGAGATGTGAATAACTTTTGCTAGTGGATATGCTTATAGCATTCCCTTAAATTCATTCCCTCTAAAAGGAAGAAGAATAATTTCCTGCTTAAAGATAATTTTAAAGTAGGCACAGATTATTGCTATATAAACCAAAACTCAAACAGAAGGATTTTAAAACATTAGGACATATTTCCTCTCCATCCTAAATTTGAAAACTGATGAAATTTTAAATCTCAGTAAGTTTAATATATATATAAACAAAATGCTCATTTAAGTGTAAAATCTGTATGTCTAATTTCCAAGGCCAAGAAATTAAGTAATTTGAAATTAAATTGCAACCTATTACTCAGCATTATGTGACAAATATTATCTTAAAGCATCTGCTACATTTTCTGAGTTAGGTATGTACTTCTTGATATTGGTAGTCAATTTATGAGTACAAATATGCATGCAGCCTAGGAGTACAGCCTTTCATTTCATTGACTGCAATTAACAGCCTGATTATTGACATCTTGTTCACTGGGAGAGTGTCGTTTAATGTTAATTGGAATGAATGTGAATGTGTTCGCATTCTTAGTTAATAAGTTTGGTCATAGAATAAAATCTAACATGTCTGATATGCCTTGAAGATCAAGGCTATTCCTTTAAACACAAGGGGGAAAAAGGTCAAAGGAAATAAGATGGCGTCTTTCACTAGATTTTCAACATGAGTATTTTTGGAGGAGAAGAAATAAAGCCTTCTTTAGATGTAAATGAAGTGTGTGGTGTGCCATTTCCTCCTCCTTAATTCTGAGAGTTTTGTGCCTGTTTTTCTTCTGTTACCCGTAAATTCTTACCTTTAATTCACTTGTCTGCAGGACTTTGGCTCCCAGTAGGCTGTGAGCTTTACACAGTAACAACTGTTATTTCTATATCACTTGTACATACTTACAGCCCTGCTTTTTGACCTATTAAAGAACAACTGAAAAACACACCAGGAGCAGATTGTGCTGAGCCATTGTTCTGGAGACAAGTGTGAGAAGGTTGTGGTTTTACCCCAAATAAGAGCCATAGTAGGACATTAGGGATGGAAAAGGTGGAATGTGTTTGAGAGATATCTAGATATTTGGCTGGTAAAACTTAATGGAATTTGAGTAGGTAATGAGCAAAGAGAGAACAGTTGTAGAGAAAAAAAAATGTCACTGTTGACTTCCTAGCTTCTGACTTGGGCAAATAGAGATTCATACTGTGTATATTTGTACTTACATCCCTTTAGAAATTGCTGGAATGCTTATATATATATATATATATATATATATGTATATATATGTGTGTCTCTGTCTGTGTATATACATATACACAGACACACATATATAAGCAGTAATTTTCAAATGTGCAGTCAATTAATTTAAGTAGCCTTAAAGACAAAAGTTAGACCTGATGTTTAGCCATTTCCTTTGGAAGGGTTGTGCAGTTACAAATTGACCTCACAGAAACAGAAAACACATACACACTTCATCATAGTGCAGTCCTCATCATGCAGGGCCCAGCAAGGCAGAGGCAGGATGACATCATTTATAAATCCCGTTAGAAGACTGGGTTTTGAATACAAGACAGACTTTATAAAATAAATAACATAATAAATAAAATAATAACATTTTATGTAATAAAGTAATTCATGCCCTGTACTAGAGGCACGGTGGTACCATCGTTTATCTGGGTGACACACAAAACAGGAAATAGTGTCTTCGAACAGGGAGAACAATCGGAATAATCATTGATTAGGATATTTGCAATTCCTTTGTGAAGGACTATTCTTTGTTAGATGAAATAAAGCTCTCTGCTTTGATTATAGTTCTCATCTTGTGAAAATATTGAATGAGTTTAGATTCCTAAAGGAAATTAAAAGTTAGGTAAAATTCACATTCACTTAGAACTCTCTTGCACCAAAAGATACTGATTAGTGCAGATGAATATGAGAACTTCATTCAAAGAGATTGTTACAGGTTACAAGCTTAAAAATGACCTTAACTCACAAATTGGAAAATATTTTTCACTGCTATCGACTGCTGTCAGTTGCATGGAATGTGCAAGGTCCTGTGTTATCTGGACCCCGCTTGCTACCCCTGCTGCTTTTCTCCCAATCTCCTTACTTCCTACTTTAGCCCTTTAGCCAGAGGGTCCTAGGTGGGAACCCCCAAACCTCCTGCTCTCATATTATTAGGTCTACATTTTCTTGAAATGCCTCTCCATGCACCCCTCTTCTTGATAAAACCTTTATCTATTACAATTTGGTATTCATGTCAGCCCACGAGAAATCATTTCATAACACCTTCTTCATAGTCCCCTTCACTCCATCAGACAAGGTGCGGCGCGCTTTCAAAGTGTTCTGATGGCATAACTCTTTAGAAATGTACCTTGTTTGCTCTATTTGCCACTTTAATTTTAGAATTTGAATTCCTTGAAGGTAAGGGGTTTGATTTATCATGATTATGGTGGTAGTGTTATTTCATTATTGTGCTCTCCCACCCTGGACCTAGAAATAATTATACGGCTTAGAATATAAAGGTATTCAGTTAATGCTTTTTAAATAAATAAATGCATATGAGGAACTGAGTTCATTTAACATTCTCATTATAGTTAATCATCTTTTTTGTTCTAGTATCTAGTATATATATACGTATATATATACATATATATATATGTATATATCTGTTTGTCCATATATGTGTGTGTGTGTCCAATGGGAAACTGGGAATGACCTCAATTCAAACACAAAACATTGTAAATAGAGGGTGATAAATTCATTGTATATTTGTTTCCTAGGGCTACCATAACAAAATGCCATGTCAGACTGGGTGGTTTAACAACAGAAATGAATTTTCTCACAGTTCTGAAGACCAGCCATATAAGAACAGAGTGTTGGCAGTGTTGAGTTTTTCTGAGGCCCTTTTCTTTGGCTTGTAGATGGTTTTCTTCTTTTGGCACTTGGTCTTTGTTCTGTGCATGTCTCTGTCCTAATCTCCTCTTCTTATAAGGACCCTAATCATTTAGTTTAGGGCCCACCTAAAAAGAATCTGCAGTGCAGGAGACCTGGGTTTGATTCCTGGGTCGGGAAGATCCTCTGGAGGAGGGCATGGCAACCCACTCCAGTATTCTTGCCTGGAGAATCCTCATGGACAGAGGAGCCTGGCAGGCTCTGGTACATGGGATCGCAGAGTCAGACACGACTGAGTGGCTAAGCACAGCACAGAATACCCTGTCTCCAAGCATAGGAACCTTCTGACGTGTAGTGGCCTTTAAGACTTCAGCATACAATGTGGAGGGATGCAGTTCAGTCTGTAGCAAAAAACCATGTCAAAAAACAGTTTTGAGAGCAAAAGAGATTGACCTCTAAGTGGAATAGGGAAGAGGAAGGTAACTCAGTTCTTTGAGTTCTCTTCTCACTCCTTCTGTGAAGCAGTCAGATCTGTGGGCAATGGTTTTGTAATCCTTCCTGCTGCAAGGATTCAGTGGCTGGAGAGGGTTTTTCCCCCCTCTGACTTAATGAGGACTGTTAAAAGTGTGGTTGTAGTGCAAGTGAATCCTTTGTGCAAGGTACAATTAGCAATTTGTCACCACAAAGCAGGCAGGGAAAAAGACCTGTAGGAGAATAAAGAGAAGGTGCTCAAAAAAAAAAAAAAAAAAAGAAAGAAAGAAAATGAAAAGAGGGAGGGGACTTGAAAAGTGGCAAACAGGAGAGTGTAAAAAATGCATGAAAAAGATTAAAGATTTTAAAAGATGATATAGACAGACAGGCAGACTGACAAGATAGATGATAAGATGATAGATTTGGCTAAAGGAAGCCTGGTATTTGGTCTGTGGTTTTGCTATTTCACTAGCTTGACATCCTGTGGTGAATAACACAATCATAGACCATCACAGCTGGAAAAAGACCTGGAGAATGTTTTCTAAGCCCTTATTCTACAGACATCAACAGTGAGATTCCAATTCTCATAGCTAGCTAGCTACAAAGTCAGGACTAAGTAAAACCCAGGTGGTTCATAGCTGGTGATTTTCACATCATACCACTCTGCTAAATAATTGTATGGTTCAAAAAAGTATGTAGTATATGAGCATCAAGGTGGTATCTTATACTGCTTTCAGAGTCCTCACATCTGCATAAAAAGTGATAAATTCATTTGATTGCAGGTTCACTATTCAGTAATTATATATGTAGTTCATACATATGCACATATAGAGTGATATTGAAATGAACATATATGTGTTTATAGACATCAGGCCTGGTTATTTTAAAAAACTATTTCTGTAGCAATTATCTATCTTCCAATTTTCTATATATGCAGGAAAAAACAAAAACAAAAAGTTACAACAAACAGAAGGAGAAAAGACTAGGGAATTAGTAAGTCAAAACTATCACTCCTCGAATTAAAATAATTAAATTTCAAAAGCCCCATAACTGGGCCTGAGTGTTCCTCCCCATGTTCATCTTTCCCCCTACACATACAGCACACATTCCTGCTATGCTTGACTATTTTAGCTTCCTAGAAAGTGCCATTCTTACTCTCATTTCTGCACTTTATTTGTCCCATTCCCCTCTTATTTGCACTTAAAATTACTAAATTTCCATTGTCTGAATTTCCTCTAAAATTCTTAAATTTCCTCTGACTTAGTGTCGTCCTATTGGTGCCTTACATATATCTCTAAAACCCAAGTTACCGTATTAATAAATTATTTTTCCACTACTTTTTGTTGCCATTTTATTAACTCCTCACTCACAAAATGTAGAACGGAAACCCTTGGAGGCCAAGAAATGTGGATGCAATATTGGGAAAAAAAAATGTGTATGGAATGATTATTATGATTAATATAGAGCTTTCCACTTACTGGAGTAAATATTTGTATTGTCGAGTCATGTCATTATTCTGAGCAACAATATTGGTGGATAATCTATATTATAGGCTGTGCAAATCATAGGATTATTCTAGTGTGGGTGCAGAGATTGAACATTCATTGATGTTAAATCAATGGTCAGTTGTTACAGGTTGTTTTGGAAATGAGTAAATAGATTCCATTTAAAGAAGTTTGTCCCCCATAAACTATACATTGTTAAGTTCAGCTTAGGTGATTTGAGTGCATAGGTTTCATATCAATTTGCATGATATGCATGTTTAAGATATGTGGAAATGAAAAGCAAAATCTTGTGAACAGAAAGTGTTAAGATTCTTTAAATTTAGCCATAATATCTTTTATTCCTTAAGCTTTTGGAATATTTTGTCAGCATTGCTATTAGAAAACTTTAACTCTGGAAGATAAATCTTTCAAATTATTGACTTGGAGATAAATCAGACACCCAAAAGAAAATGTCACCCTTAATTGGTAGAAGATCCATATAGAGTGAGATTATATTGTAGATTATTTCAGTGTTTCTAATTGTACATTCCAAACTTTCTCCAATTCGTTTTTTATTATAGAAATTGTTAATTCTATTTAAAATTTCTTTTTAGTTTAAGATGAGAAGAAAATAGGCTTCAATTTAGAAAAATATTGTAGAATACTTCACTTAGAAGTTCCAGGACTAATCTCATGCTATTCCTACTTTTTGCATATAAATGTTGATTGTTTCTTTGTTTACAACACTTAGGTGAAATATTAGTGCCTTGGTATTGAGCAACTGTTTGAACTCTTTGTGTCTGTTGCCAACTCCCATGGATTCTATGACAATAAAGATCATGTCTTATACATCTTTGTATCTCTTATAGCAAAGTAGATCTCAATTCTATGGAAGAGACAGAATTAAGAGTTTGAGATGGCAGAGTAAGAGCATATAGTAGATGGGAAATATACGTGTAGTCCAGGTCAGACTTACAGAGGAAGTGGCTCAATGAGCCAGGGATTCAATAAGGAGGACTAATATTATTTGGTTGGGTTTCCCTGGTGGCTCAGAGGGTAAAGCATCTGCCTGCAATGTGGGAGACCCGGGTTCGATCCCTGGGTTGGGAAGATCCCCTGGAGAAGGAAATGGCAATCCACTCCAGTATTCTTGCCTGGAGAATCCCATGGACAGAGCAGCCTGGTAGGCTACAGTCCACAGGGTCGCAAAGAGTCTGATATGACTGAGCGACTTCACTTCACTTTAATATTATTTGGTAGAGGGGCTGGCAAATTGTGGGAGATGAGGAAAAGGGAATGGTGATAGCAGACCCCATGATAGCAATCCTCAAAGAATGCTCTGTGAAACACTAGTTATTCAATGTGGAGTCCCTCTGTTTTTCCCCACCCCTCAAAAAAAAATATTTATGCATTTTTAAAAGTTAGGAAAACACTGCTTACTGTAAAGTTTCCCAGTGTGTATGCAAGGTGCCTTGGAATCCTGCACTAAAGATCAAATTTTAGCCCCGTTTCCCAAACTCACTTAACCAAGGAACTCCTTCCACATGCAGCCAGTAGAAGCCACTGTGTCTAATGTTTGATGAAATGTATTTTGAGTTTCTTAAAAAGAGCTAATCAGCCTGGATCATTAGGAAGATGATGATAGCATGAGCAGAAGCAGAGAAACCAGGAATCGGATCAAAATTAGACAGCAATGGGGAGAGGGTCGTTTGGCGACATTAACTGGGAATTGTTGATGCGCTACCCAGGTGGATGTATAATACAGGCTTTGGGGATAGAGGACTGAAGCTAAGAAAAGTATTAGAAATATTTGAGAATCATTACAAAGGGAAAGCATATACTAACAACAGAAGGATAAGAGAACTCTGGGGGAGTACAGAGGTGTTGTTGTTGTTTAGTTGCTAAGTCCTGTCCAGCTGTTTTGTGACCCTGTGGGCTGTAGCCCACCAGGCTCCTCTGTTCATGGAATTCTCCAGGCAAGAATTCTGGAGTGGGTTGATATTTCTTCCTCCCGGGGATCTTCCCAACCCAGGGCTCGAACCCACTTCTCCTGCATTGGCAAGCAGGTTCTTTACCACTGAGCCACTAGGGAAGTATGTACCCCATTAAATTCTCTTAATCAGATCATGACAAGGCTCATCCCCATTTTAGAGATGAAAAAGCGAAAAGCACACAAAGTTTAAGCAACTTTCTCAAGGTTACATAACTGTTAGTGGCAGACATGAGATTCTGACCTCTGCTCTAAAATTAGCTCCTGAGTTTGAGCATTTGCATATATATAAACATGTGTATGTGTGTGTGTGTGTGTGTACACACATGTGTGTGTGACTCATACATTTTAAAAATATTTTTTAAAAGTTTTAGTAGAGGCAAAATGACTATTATTTTATTAGATTTCCTCTTTTAGTTATATTTTGCTTTGAAGTACAATAAATTTTCAGTTACTGGCCCAAGAGAAAAACACAGTATATTATTTTTGACAAACAGTGCCCTCATTCATGAGAGATACTTAATTATGAACCAGACTGATCTCTGAACAATGCTGGTTTCCTGAGAATAAGTCCTTGCAATTGCATGTGCCATATTGAATTTGGGTTGCAGTTATGGGGATAAAAATTATAATAGAAAATAAAATATCAATTTTCCATTATTTTATTTTTTTTTACTTTAGGCATACAAAATTACATTTATAGGGGCCCATTAAAATGCATTTTCGAGATAATTATTTCATGTAATTTAAGCAATTATTTTAAATGACTTTGCTTGGAGATGAAGCAGATCTGGAAAAATCAAGGTTTGGCTTTGCTTTTGTTTGACCTAAATTCCTTATTAATTTTATAACTCTACCTTAGTTTTCAAAATCAGAGTTCATACATAAATGTTCCTGTCAGTTCACAAGGAAACATCATTTTTAAAAAGCGGAAAGTGTGGTTTTATTATGGTTTTGATAGCAATACTCAAGAGTGTAGTATAAATAGGTGCATGCACTTCAGTTTACAAATTAGAGAGAGCTATGAGCAGAAAGCAGCATCTAATGTAGAATAATTTCTTTCATTAAAACACAGCTTTCCACCTGGAAATGACACAAGCCCACTGAGATTATGCTAGCACGAAGCAACATTGCACACATGCACACTCGGAGACATATTAGCCTTCCGCATCAGTGTTCAACCAAGGTAAAATAATGCACACCACTGAGTATCAGACTTCCCAGCTCCCTTTCTGGCTTCCTTTAAATGATCAAAACACAATTGTTGGTTTCTTCCTCCTTTCCACACCGATTGTTTTCCCTGCCACTCTTTTATATTGCAAGCATTGGCTTTCCTCTTGTTTCCGCCCAGTGATAGCAACGACCATGACTTAGTGGCTTAGTGAAGTGAAGGACATATTATGAACAAATTAAACCCACTGTTTTCTTTATGGAAGCAGCTGCAGAATGCCTCTGATTTCCTGCCCCCCCCAATTTCATTGGAGGTGCTAAGAAGGATAATTGCATGGCTTCAAGGTCTAGAGCTGAGACAGAAATCAAAAAACAGGAGAGGGACCATGAAAGGCACGGAAATGGAGACCTTTGAGCAAGATGATGAAAGCCGCAGGTGACTGTGAGGACCGACCGCGGGAAACAGAACAAAATCGAGGTTTAGGGTGAGTAGGCAGACAGATAGGAGGCTAGTGGAGCCCAGGTACAAGGCTAAAGTCTGTCTTCTCAGCGCAGGCTCTGGTGGTGCTGCTGAGCGCCTACTCCACACCTAAAAATAGCCAGCCTGACTCTTTCATAGTGGCAGTGAGAGGCACAGCTGTGTGGGGACTGGCTACCTTTCTCTTTGCTTTTGACAAAGAGCGGAGGGTCAGTGGGCTTGAGTGTGGACACCCGTAGAGACAGCCAGTGCTGAGATTAGTTGTCAACACTGCCAAAGGTAATTTCAGACTGTCATTCCAATCGATCACCTCTACCCTAGGAAGTGTTTCTTCTTGTCTCCTAAATTCCCCTCCATGCCCATAAAATATATATTTCTCGAGCTGATTTTAGAGTGATTGTCACTAAAGGGTTTTGTTTTCAATTATCAAAGCAATGATATCCTCTTTAAGTGACTAACTTAAATTTTACTTAATTTAGTAGAATTTAAGAACTTTAAATATACCTTTGAAAGCACTCAGGAAATAATATTTTCATTCCTGTCAATATGAAGGTAGGCTCTCACCCCTGACATCATTATGTGAAAGTATCATGTCTACCATCTTTATATTGTAGCACAGTCAGTTTGAAATTACATACATTTTGGCAGAGGAAAAAAAAAAGCTCATTCTTAATGTCTTTCAAATATATTGCAAATTAATACACTGGGTTTTTGTTAAAGGTTCAGATTCTCATCCTTCTTTAAATGATTATTGTTAACCTTACAAAATTATTTTGAGCACAAAAATTTAGTTTTCCATAGGCATGTTTTCCTAGGTAGGCTTTTTTCTCATACAAACTGCTTGTGTGAATTAAAATACAAATACTAGCTAATTGTTGCACCTTGTAAATGCATTAACGTCTAACTGATTTCTTTATGCAAATTGGAAAACTACTCATTCTGTAATATCAGTTGCAGAGTGGTTTTTTCACTATTCTCCTTTTTTGCTTGTCATTATTAATGTGAGACTAAATCACTGTTTTATAAGTTTGCCACTTGAAGAACCAGAGATCAGAGTAGTTTTGAACATTTTTACTGTATAAAAGGAAGTATCTCTTACCACATGAAAAGAGCCTTCTCTTCCTATGAATCTAGCAAAGGTGTGGCTTCTGTTTTGAATTGTGTTTAGGGTTTTGTTTTCTGTTTCATTTTCTCCCCCCCTCACAGATACATGTTTGAGGGTATATGGTTTGTTGGCCATATTTTCCATAGTAATCAGTGGTTTAACTGTAAATAGAGGAGAATTTTGCATCTAGGGAATACACATTAGAAACATTTGGCATTTCTGGTTCATATATAGGTGGAGAAATACTCTACCAGATGGGCACTTACTTACTTATTTTCCTGTCCAGAAATAACAGGCAATGTGTGAGAAAGAATAGAAAATACTGGGTTGGCAGTCATGAGCAGTGTCCCACAAAGGTTGAGTGGACCCAGTGTGCTGAGAGTTGTGGTGGTGTTTTTTTTTTAAACAACTTCTAGTATTTTCTGAAACATCAGTGGATTAATGTTCGTCAGAGGGAAATTGTATTTTTTCAAGCACTTTGGTCATTCTAATAGATATGATAATATCTAGTCAGTCAGTCAGTGTAGTTGCTCAGTCGTGTCCGACTCCTTGCGATCCCACGAACTGTAGCCTACCAGGCTCCTCCATCCATGGAATTTTCCAGGCAAGAGTACTGGAGTGGATTGCCATTTCCTTCTCCAGGGGATCTTCCCGACCTGGGGATCGAACCTAGGTCTCCCGCATTGCAGGCAGACGCTTTACCATCTGCTACCAGGGAAGCCCCTAATATCTATTAGATAATAAAAACAATTCTGAGTACTTGCTTTGTCGCAAATACTATCGTGAGAGCTTTAAATACATTATGTGAGTACATTCTCAGGATAAGACTGCAAGGGAGCTATTGTTATTCCCATTTTACAGATAGTAAAAGTGAAAGTGACAGTTGCTCAGTCGTGTCCAACTCTTTGTCACCCCATGGACTGTCCATGGAATTCTCCAGGCCAGAACACTGGAGTGGGTAGCCTTTGCCTTCTCCAGGGGATCTTCCCAACTCAAGGATCAAACCCAGGTCTCCTGCATTGCAAGCATTTTATAGATAAGGAAATCTAAATTTGAATGAGACTTACAAACCCAGGACTTCTGTTTCATAGCCTGTATTATTAGATGCCACAACATGCTACCTCTCTGGGCTCACTGTTAAACCTAGACCAAAGTTTATCAGCTAGCCCTATAGTTCCCTATGTGAAACTCAACTTCCAGTGGTGAGCACACTGTAGTGTATACAAAAGTTGAAATATAATGTTGCATGCATAAAAATTATATAATGTTAGAAACCAGTGTTACCAGTGTAAACTGGTATCCATTGATCAGTACAGAGATCAGTCATATTTTTTATAGTTGTTATTTCTCAGACCTAGGGTTATAAAGATACCAAGGTGACTTTAACTTGCTTCCAAATTAAATGCCTCCATTTGTTCATTCATCAACATCAAATGATTGGGCCCAGTGAGTTCAGATCTAAGAAGAAAAACCAGTCATGTAATCCATGTAACTGAGGTGCTGAAGGTTTAAATAAGTGGATCACTTTCATTTGTAGTCAGTGACATCATTAGAATCTATGTCTATCTTTTAATCTCAATAAAGCTATACATAAGTACGTAAGTGTATGTCAGAACTATTTCTAAGTGACAAGAAACTAGCAAATTTAGTTAAGGGGAAAAATGTATGGAGGTAGGATAAATTGGGGAAGTTATTCAAATATGAAATTTATATAAGTAGAACCATGTTTGTTTTCCCTTTAAAAAGTATGTAGTAAATTTAATCACCCCAGGAGATTTATTTATTTGATTATGTATTATTTAGATGTTTAAACAGGTGATGTGTCTCCTTCAAAATAATTAACAGTGGAGAAGAGTTACGTGGTACTTTTCTTAGGTAGTAATAGATTTCTCAGATTGTAGTAGTTTCTGTATGTGTCTGTATGTTGATTTGCTTTATTTTTGGCTGCTGAAACATTTGTTTTAGAATCTTCTAGAGTTAGAAATTCTAACCTCGGTTTCTAAATTAGACACATCACTGTAGAAATTGTATAGTAAAATTTCTACCATCAGTCTCCTTTTTATGTTGAGTTTGTCATTGAAAGACTCAAATTACATTCCATATTTCAGCATCTAACACTGATTACTCTGTTACATTAAGTCCCCCATTCAGCGTCTGATGCAAGTTACTGTTTTAAAATTGCTGTCCTTTGAAAGTACATATTTATTATCTAATTTCAAATATTTATATTTCCCTACTGATTATTTTGGATAACTTCAAACTGTACTCCAATTCTCCATAGCTATTTCTGAAGTCAGTTTGTCTACTTTGTTACAATTTTAATGAGCTATAGCATATAGATAACTTAGAGTTCGAAGTTATCTTTTAAAGATAAAATTTAATCGTGGTCATGTCTCCTTATTTCAGGGCTACAGACATCAGTCAGTTTGGCAGTAAACACTGTTTGGCTATCTGAGGGTCCAGTGACTGACCTTGAGTTGAAATCTCAGCTGCCTGCATCATGTGACCCTCAACATTCTGTTTTTATCCCAGTAGTAATGAATACCTTACTTTCAGAGAGACTGGAGTGATTTAGAAAAGATATCTGGTACTTTTCAAAGAACTGCAGCACTAAAAGTAGCACTTCAAAACTAGCAGAGGATTTTTATTCTGGCAGAACAGTCCAATTTAATTTGCACTTGTGTGATAAAAATGTGTTGCACATTTGCATTAATTTATGAGATTTTTGTCTATTTTGGTTTTTATTTATAAACCTTTTATTTAAAAGAAATGACATGGCATTTTGACAGTATGCTTTACTCCTTGTATGGGAGGATTTTAGGTACAGCAAAAAGTGATCATGGTAAATTTTACATTGTTACTGAAAAAAAAAAAACGCTGCATCAGTTCAAATCAGGTATGGCTGCATGTAACAGAAAACCTGAAATAGTGTTGTGTTAAATAAGAGAGGTTTCTTGCTCTGTCACATGACTCAGGTTCAGTTGTAAGCAGTACATTGCTGGCAGAGCAGGACTGTGGTCCTCAGGGACGTGGGAGCCTTTCAACTTGCTATGGTGTCTCCCATTCTTAATGTTGCCTCGTGGTCTAAGATGGCTGCTGTAGCTATAGCCTCTTTCCAGGTGACGGAGAAAGGAGTCCAGCTGAGTGGAAATATGAATAGTGTATGTTCCAACTGAGTCAATTCCCTTTGAAAAGCTTTGCCCCAACTTCCACTGGGCTCTTGGCTTGCTTTCATTCGTAGTAAACTATGTGAAAATAGTCAGATCATTCTTTTATTGCAATTGGTGCTGAAAGCTTTGTTAAAATCTCTGGTAACAATACTTTGGGGCTTCCCTGGTGGCTCAGCTGGTAAAGAATCCAATACTTTTGAGCATTCTGTTCCCATTCTCTGGGGGGCATAAATCCATGTTACTAAATTGTTATTAAACATGTGTGAGCTGTAGCTCAAGTTTTCTCCAATTTTAGTTTGGAAGCCTTGGAGCTATTGATGCATCTGTTCACATTTTGCCCAGTAATCTGTATGAGTACTTTATCTAAAGAAACCATATATTTAAATCCATTTTTAATACCATGAGACCAGAGAAAATGTAAAATACTTCTCTCTGTATGTGTGAGTGCTTTATCTAAAGAAACCATATATTTAAATCCATTTTTAATACCATGAGACCAGAGAAAATGTAAAATATTTCTCTCTGTATGTGTGAGTGCTCAGTAGTTGCCAGGCTCCTCTGACCACAGGGTTGTCTCAGCAAGAATACTGGAGTGAGTTGCCATTTCCTTCTCCAGGGGATCAATCCCTACCCAGGGATCAAACCCACATCTCCTGTGTATGTGCATCCTGCATTGCAGGCAGATTCTTTACCCACTGAGCCATCAGGGAAGCCTTAAAGAGAGAGTGCCACTGCTGCCCCATCATGTCTGACTCTTTGGGGTCGCATGGACTGTAGCCCCCAAGGTTCCTCTGCCCATGGAATTTTCCAGGCAAGAATACTGGAGTAGGGTGCCATTTCCTACTCCAGGAGATCCTTATCCAGGTATAGAACCTGGATTGCTTGCTCCTGCATTGGCAGGTGGTGCCGCCTGGGAAGCCCATCTCTCACTCTCTAATCAGTTCAGTACAGTTCAGTCAGTCAGTCATGTCCAACTCTTTGTGACCCTATGGACCACAGCACGCCAGGCTTCCCTGTCCATCACCAACTCCAGAAGCTTGCTCAAACTCATATCCATCAAGTCGGTGATGCCATCCAACCACCTCATCCTCTGTCGTCCCCTTCTCCTCCTGCCTTCAATCTTTCCCAGCATCAGGGTCTTCTCCAATGGGTCTTTTCTCTCTATGCTGTCTTCCAAACAAATTGGTTCTCTTTGCTGGCACTAGTGGACGCTGGTGATGTTCTATCAAAAGTCCCCAGTGTACCCATCCCTCAGCTGCTGAAAGTGCTGGTTACTCAAAGTGCGGTCTTTCCCTGGAGAATCACCCTTGCCCTAACTGGTGCCCTGAGCTTGAAGGCCACATATTCCTCATGCCAGGTCAACTTGGAGCCAGTGACTGACAGGTGGGAGGGTACAACAGCCAAGCCCCTTTGCCACAAGGCAGGACAAACCTGTGCTGCAGTTTGTGCTCCAGAGCACCTGCTGGAATCCTGTTGAAACTGGTCTCCAAGTAGAATCTCATCCTGGTTACTTTGCCCTTACCCTATGCCAATCCCTTCACACCATCAGTCTTTCGAGCCCTTTCTCAGTCTATCACTCTTGTAAGTACCCTTGTCTCAAGCTCTGCTTGTAGGGACTCTGACCTCAGACAGTCTTAATAAGAAACTAAAATTACCTAAACAAACGTGTCACTCAATGTATGATATGCTTAGAACTTTATCTTAAAAAAGGGGTGTGAGAGAGATTTTAGTATAGTTGAAACTGTTCAGGAGAATAGTAAAGCTTTATTTTTATCTCTCCATCCTAACTTCTCTAACTTTTGAAATCTAATGGCTCCTCCTGGTTTGAAGTATCTGTGATTCTGGTTTGAAGTATCTGTGATTCTATACTTAATTTTGCACATAACAGGATGCTCCTGGAAAATAATAACCTCACAGCTTTTGCAATAACAACTTACAGAGAGTAAATGCTCAAAATATGTTCATTACATTAAATTGACCCATTAAAATTTATGTTTTTTGCAAACCTCTGAATGGTTCTGCAAATATCTGTTCAAAGTTGGAAAATTACATGGACTAATAGAAAAGGAAGATAAAAATTGCAGAAGCTTTCATATATGATACATGTGTCAGTGTTTATATCTGTGGAGGGTAAGACACTGGGGATTCAATTTGAGGTCCTAAGTTATTGATTTCCTTTGAGGGAGCAGGTGGTCTATTAGCAAGGGTCAGTTAGATATGGATAATAGCGAATAAAGGTAAAATATCCTTTTGCTAAAGAAAGTATCAACAAATTATAATCTTTATCAAAATTATCAATGCCATACAAATGAAAATGAATGATGTTTGTCTTTATATCATTCCCCTCCTACTCACTACAATCCCTCCATTTACAAATGCAGTTCTTCAATACCTAACACACACACTGTCTGTCTGTCTGTCTGTCTCTCTCTCTCTCTCACACACACACTTTTCTGTACTCATCTTTCAGTGCCTATATCCCTGTTCTCTTGTGAAGCCATGAATCATATGTAGGTAACTACATCTTCTAGATACCTTTAATAGCAGGCTCCTCTTGTTTATGTCAACTATCTACCCTATTTCATCTGAGTTTCTATTTATATGAAATATTTGTTCTTCTGACTCAGGGGAATTTTCAGGACACAAACCTCTTGACAGCCTGAATTAGTTCAGGTCCAGTTCAGAAACAGAAGCCTCCAGATTAGAAATCTTGGAGCTATAAAAGTGCTGAACAGAAACAGGGTGTGACATGGACTCATGCAAAACTAGACTAGGCGACAGAGTTACTCATCACACAGGAATCTTGGCAACAGGCAAAGTGGGTGTGGAGAAGGCATTGGTTTGGTCTGAGTAGTTTAAAATCAGGAGAGTTAGAAAATGGGTTCCTCTTTATGACTGAAGTCAGACAAGATGAAAGGTTGTAGCTTGCTCACAGCCAATGCGCAGGAAGTAATAGATGAATGGATAATAAGCAAGTATAAGAATAAGAAGATTTGTTATGAAGATTATAGGGGGGAAATGAGAGCTTGAGGAGTGGTTGTTCGGAAGGGCTGCATATGTGAGTAGTAACAATAGACAGGATATCGACTTTGTAAACATAACCAAATGCAATCCCAGGTCTCTGTCATCTCTTAAAATTCTGTGATTCTTGAAATTATGCAGTCCATACCAACAATCATGGATAAAGAAACCTAGGCCTGTGAGGTATTAAGTGACATGCCCAGGATTTTGAAACTGTTAATGGAAAATCCAAACTCACTGTGTAGTAGTGGTAAAGCGCTTTCCAGCTCAGATTCTAGCTCTCCCATTTATTCATGGCACAATACATATGCACCTCAGTTTCTGTTTTTGCTTCTTTATTTGGCTACATTGCCTGACTTGTGGGATCTCAGTTTCTGGACCAGGGATCAAACCCAGGCATGGCAGTGACAGCTCTGAATCCTAACCTCTATGCCACGGGGGATCTCCTTACCTCAGTTTTCACATCTGTAAAACAAGGATGATCACTGTACCTTTTTCATAAATTCTGATTCAGTTCCAGTAATATAATTATAATAGAGTTTCTGACATAATTAAATACTCATTAAATGCAAGCTGTTGTTGGTGTTACCCTCTGTTCTTCCTCAAATGTTCTCTAGGATGGCAGCATCAAATGACTGGTGTCAATTCTGCCCACTAATCATTTTAAGACTGTAGACAAATTTTCCCATATCTCTGAGCTTTTAGTTTCCTCACATGTAGAATTCTGCAAACAAAACCTGGTTTTGTTTCAATAAGGATTAAATGAGATAACATGAAAAGATCTTAGTATGTAATATGTGACATGCAATGTGCAGTAAATAGATCACTAAATTTGTCCTATATTTATGTCTTTCAATGAAAGTTAACTGTAAAACAGAGCAGAATGAGTAGTTTTTCATTCACAATAAAAGGTAGTACGTTTCCCTGTCTAATCAATGAGGAAACAGACTAAAAGAATTTAAATGTGTTTCTCAGAACTATGAAGAGGCTAATCCATATTTTAAATGTAGGTATATTTGATTCTAAAGCCCATGTCATTTCCACTTCATTGTTATACTTTCCTATAAAGTGCAAAGACTATTTCCTAAGTCATAATGGTATTAAGACCATTGAATGACAAATATATAATGCATATAATATAGAGGGTGCTGAATATGTGATTCCTTTCCCTCCTTTCCTAGGGATGAAATAGTTGCTCCTCCTCAGTTTTGCTCCTGTACTACCAGTCAAGTGCCTTAACCACAGTTGGAGGAAATTGGCCTCACGGTGTGGCATTTCAGGCAGCCATTTTGATTTCTGTACTGAATCCAGCTCTCCTAAGCTCTTCAGTTCTCTTCCAACAATAAAAAGGTCATTCAGTTGTCGCCACAAGGATTGATTTTAAAGCACAGTAGAAAAAATGCACTTCTGTTCATGAGAGCTGAGGTATTTTAACTTTCACAAAAAAGTGAGGAGAGTGGTATCATGTCCATGTCCCCTCCCATAATTAGATGTGTCCTTTGATTGTTCTGGTGACCCAACAGGGAATCTCTCTGATACGGAAAGCAGAGAGACTTCATCTTCAAAACTCCTCTCACAACACAGGCCAGTAGCAGTAAAGAACTGTGTGAGGTACTTAATAGCCTTGGGAGAATGGTAATAGTGTGAAGAAGGTCAGCTGACCCTGAGGGAAGTCTTCAGGTTGTCAGCGGCCTTGAAGACTGCCAATCTGGGACAAATGCATTGCAGTAGACATCACATCTCCTAGTATTTAGCTTCTTTTGGAATATGGTTAAGATCAGAGGCCACATGACTCAAAGCATGGTAACTTGGGAGTACTTCTAGCTACTGTTTGTTTTTTTTTTCCCCCAAACGGATCAGTAAGCCTGACAGAATTTCATGAATTTCATAATAGGGCCCTCTTAATTTTATGTTAATATTTAAGTGATCATCCTTAGTGCCTATCCCTTTTTTTTTCTTTTATTTTTATTAGTTGGAGGCTAATTACTTTACAATATTGTAGTGGGTTTTGTCATACATTGACATGAATCAGCCATGGATCTACATGTATTCCCCATCCCGATCCCCCCTCCCACCTCCCTCTCTACCCGATCCCTCTGGGTCTTCCCAGTGCACCAGGCCCGAGCACTTGTCTCATGCATCCAACCTGTCTTACTTGAGTCCTACCCTAAATCATCCCACCCTTTTAAAAAACCTTTTTTCTTATTTTAAGCTTAACCTGATTTCATGAGATTCGTGAAATTTAAGTCTTAATTCTTTAATCAAGGCCTTTTTGTCCATTCCAGTACAAGCTGTTGCCTCCTTCCCCTAAACTTCTCATGTGCCTTGTTCATCTGGTGGTTATACTGCATTAACTTAATATATGCAAATATAAGCCTTATCAATCTAGACACGCTTTGTCCAATTTCAGACAGATGTCACATTTCAGGAAAATAGTAGTGAAAAGAAAATTTAGTAATCATGTACATAAATTTCTTAAACATTTTAAAGCAGATGTAAAAATCAACAGCAACATTTGTTGTAACATTCCTTTCTCATTCTCAGTTTTCTGGTTCCACGTTTTCACGAGAGACTTGCATTTTCCATTGCCCAGGAAACTCACCATTTCTCATCACCATTCCTCACTTCAGTAACTTCCTTTCCCCTGACCACTCTGCATGTGAACAGAACATGCATTCCTGAAAGGTTATCCTCAAAACCATTAGCAGTCTCTTTAAGAGTGAAATGTCTTCTGCTTGTGTCTTGTTTTTCCCCTGATCATCAGCCAAGAGGATTCTTGTCATTCCCTCATTGCCAATTCTACAAAGATTAGAGCATTTTAAATATTATTTTGGTAGTTACTGATCCTGTTATAGATGTACAACCATTTTATATGTATTGATAATTCCACAACTAGAGTTTAAGATCCTTAGGAATAGGGGCTTATTATTATTCATCATTGTAGCTCCTCTCCCTCTGCCCTCTTATTTTCTGACATAATGTCTTGAATTTTTAGAACTTTGTAGATTAAGCACTCAGTGATGATTTTGTGAAATGTAGAGCAAACTGTATGAATTATCTGATCTTACTGCACTACAAAACATAATAATGGAAACCTAAATAGACTATGATAAATCATGACTTTTTCTCTACTCTTTAGAATACTTTACTGATATTAATTCTCTTGCTTGGATTGCAGAGTTCTTCTGAGAATTCCAGCATCTAATAATGTTATCATTCCATCATGCTTATCATTCTCAGTTGGTATTCTATTAAGCCGATATGAACGGACTACTGTTTATGAGATAAGATTATGCACTTTAATGTCTAGAAGAAGCAAAAGTAATGAATACACATATTCTATCATTGAGAAGTGACATTTTTATTCTTTTCTATTCCATGTATCTCTTGCATCTGTGTATATTTTGGGGCACAAGACAATAATATAAAGGTTTTTATTCATCAAGTCATAGACTTAGGGAAAAAAAGCACAAACAACTACTTTTTTGATGAAAATATGTAGTCATTGGAGCCATTTGGCCAACATTAAATACATTTATATTTAAAAAATACATTAGTGGTTTTTAATTTGCAGATGATCATGAATCCTTTAAAAAAATCAAATGTGAGCACTGGGTCCAACCTCCAGATAATGGTATATACATACACATGATATTTTAGCTTGTATTTTAGGAGATTCATACACTTCTGGACTTCAAATTAGAAACTTTTTTTCTAAGTAACCTTAGAGACCATATTATAGAAATGTGTAACTAAACTGATTTACAGACTGAGTTGTAGAAACAAAAATATTATATGGAAATAAAGTTTTGAGCTAATTAACGTGGTTTAACTAATAGAGATAATGGGCTTTAGTAAATCTTGAATTTTTTCTATGGTTTAAAGATGATGTGTGTTATGTATGATATTTAAACTAGTGATTTCTAAAGTCTTTACTAAGGAAATTGTTCTTATATCTTCAAAGAAGAATGATGTTCATCAGATCTACTCTATGGCAAGTATCTAAATGTATTTACTCTCAGTCACCTGGTTATTTCTCTATTTATGTTGCATGTTCTGAGGCATAAAACATTAGTGGTATGTAAATGCATGTGCTGTTCAATATTAATATTATGTGATTAAGGCCCTTTGGTAGAAACATAGTCAACTTCAGATTAATTATGTTTTTAGTTCTTGGTGAAATACTTACTACTAAAGTGTTAAATGCAGAATGAGATCTTAGTGGATACTGCCTTGAAAGTGTAATCTCCCAATAGTGCTTACGTCATGAAAGTTTACTCTTTTAGACTGTTTGAGAAAACAGAATTGTACAGGTATACCTGAGGATGGGAAGAAGGTATGGTGAGGACTGAACCACTCTTTCCCTTGTTCTGAATTCTCTCCCTGATTTATTGTTGGTTGGTATATAGCATGTCACCAACAGTATAATAAGGCACTATATAAATGCTATTTCACTCTCCTACCACCTTCTGTCATTTCTTTGTTCTAATATGTTCTTGCTTTCTCTTTTGTTTCATCAACAATATCCAAATATCTGTCAGGAAAAAAATGTATCTGACTATCTTACGATACAGTTAGGCAGAAAAGTACACAATTTGTTTCTTGATTATTTTGCGCTATTTACTAAAAGTACAAGATGGGCATTTGCGGGCTCTCTGTGTGGATGATAATCACATGCTTGGAGTTGATTTCAAGGGATTAAGATAAACCTATGAATAGATTTTAAAAAAAGAAAAAAAAAAGAATCAGGACAGTATGCTAGTCTATAACAGGAAGTGGAAAAAACTGTAAAAAAAAAATAGCTTTAGAGGTCTCAAATCTGCTTTCAAAATGCTGGGATCTAGTTTTCGTAAATTAGAGTTCTCAATAAATGTAGGACAAGTCCCAGCTGTACCATAGCATTAACATTAACACTAAGACATATCTTGCCTCTACTTTTCCCTTAAATCCCCAGAGGTTTTAAACAAGAGAGTGGGTCAAAATAAATTCCCCTACCACTTCCTCTTCCTCAGTAGGCAGGTCTCATCTGTTGTATTTCCATTTTGAGGCATTTAGACATCTGAGAGAAAGAGTTTAAAGAGAAAGTACTCAATCCATCTGGTCTGGGTTTTCCAAAATTACAGAAGTTATTTCAGTATCATTAAATTTGTTAAGCGTATACAATAAAATCTGGAGAACTGTGACTCATTAGTGAAGTGATCACTAATGTGCACTTTGATGCCTTATATATAATCTTGCATGTTCTTGATTTTTTTCCAAGGATTTTTATCCATTTTCTTGACTTAATTGAATCCTGGCCCTCGTTTAAAGATACAATTTTCCTGAAGCACCTCAAGTTCTTCCAAATGAAAAAATCAGTATCATTCATAAAACTCTAGAAATAATGATAGAAATAAAAAGATGGAGACATAAACCACTAATGCTGGGAATGAAACTATAGATCTTATCGTCATTAAAAGGATAATAAGGGCATACTGTGAGCAACTTTGGGCTTCCCTGGTGGCTTAGACAGTAAAAAATCCATCTGCAATGCAGGAGACCTGGGTTCGATCCCTGGGTTGGGAAGATCCCCTGGAGGAGGGCATGGCAACCCACTCCAGCATTCTTGCCTGGAGAATTCCCATGGACAGAGGAGCCTGGCAGGCTACAGTCCATGGGGTCACAAAGAGTCAGACATGACTGAGCAACTGAGCACACATGAGCAACTTTACACGACTTTACCTAGAACTGGACCAATGTCTTGAAATCCAAAGCTACAAAACTCAAGCAAGATGAAATAGACAAGATGAATAACCGTATAACCATTAAGAAACTGAATTTATAACTAGAAAACTCCAGAAAAATTCCCTCTAGTATTACTCCAAATATTTAAGGAGAAATTGGCAATCATTTTAATGAATTTTTAACAATGCAGAAACTAGTCCTGTGCTGTGTACCAAAAATAAACATGTAGAAACCAGAATTTAATGCGTAAAACCACTTGCACTAATTCCAAAGAAAATAAATTACGTATGTATTCACATAACAAAATATGTACAGGACTTATATGTTAAAATTTACAAAATAATGATGATAGAAATCAAAGACCTAAAGAAATGGAAGGACATACATTACTTATGGATTGGAGTGCTTAGCATAGTAAAGATGTAATTTCTTATCAATTTTATGTAAAAATTTACTGCAGCTACTGTTAAAATTCCAACAAGATTTTGTGTAGACATAAATAGGTTTATTCCAGTATATGGGAAGTCCCTCAAATAGGTAAAAAGTTTGGAAAAGAAGAATAAAGTAGAAGAAATCACACTACCCAATAGTAAGGCTTATTATATACCTATAGTAATCAAGACTGTGTGATAGTGATCAGCGGAACAAAATAAAGAACCCAGAAACAGATCCACACCAAAATGCAACTTAGTTTTTTTGAAATGAAAGAAGGATATGAATTAAAGAAGGATAGTGTTTTTAACAAATGGTGCTAGTGGAACTGTACCTTGATCTAGAAATCAGACCTATAACACAAAAATTCACAGATTAGAATGAGGTAAATCTCTTTTCCACATAAACCACATTTATATTGTCTTATCTGTGCATTTGAAATGTAGCTAGCATGAATTGAGATATACTGTCAATGTAAAACACATACAGAATTTTGAAGATATAGTATGAAAAAACTAAGATGAAATATCAATAATTTTATACTGATTACATGTTGCAATGAGAATCTTTGGGACCTGTTTGAATAACATGTTATTAAAGTTAATTTTAGTGTATGTGCTGCCAAAGCGAGCACTTTCTTTATATTTTTATGTGGATATTAGATAAATTTTGATTGCATATATGACTTTCATTATATTTCTCTTGACCAGAGCTAGTCTAATGTATAATTTGCAGTTTGTTTCTTTATATTTGAATGAGAATTAAAAGATATCTATGATATAATCTATATTAAAAGCTAAAGAGTTTTATTATTTTTATCCAGGTTTTATGTTCATTTGGCCAAATATTTGAATCTTTTTGCTATAAAATTTATTAATTATTTATAAAATGTTTCATTAAGTTTTTCTTTTTCTTGGCCCTGCTGTGTGGCTTGAGGGATCTTAGTTCCTCGACCAGGGATTGAACCTGGGCCCTTGGCAGTGAAAGTGAGGAGTCCTAAAACTGAGCCACCAGGGAATTCTCTCCAAAATGTTCCATTTAGTTTTTGCATAAAGAAAAATATTTTGTAATTACGCTCATTTAAATGATAAATATTAAGTATAATCTACTGTAGTTACTTGGGGATTACAAAGCCCTTGTTTTAGTGGAACTTAAATTTGTCAGTTGGTAAACTTGGTGATTGCAGCCATGAAATTAAAAGATGCTTACTGCTTGGAAGAAAAGTTATGACTAACCTAGACAGCATATTAAAAAGCAGAGATATTACTTTGCCAACAAAGGTCCATCTAGTCAAAGCTATGATGTTTCCAGCAGTCATGTATGGATGTGAGAGATGGACTATAAAGAAAGCTGAGCACCGAAGAATTAATGCTTTTGAACTGTGGTGTTGGAGAAGACTCTTGAGAGTCCCTTGGACTGCAAGGAGATCCAACTAGCCCATCCTAAAGGAGATCAGTCCTGAATGTTCATTGGAAGGACTGATGCTGAAGCTGAAACTCCAATTCTTTGGCCACCTGATGCGAAGAGCTGACTCATTGGAAAAGATCCTGATGCTGGGAAAGATTAAAGGTGGGAGGCGAAGGGGCTGGCAGAGGATGAGATGGTTGGATGGCATCACCGACTAAATGAACATGAGTTTGAGTAAACTCTGGGAGTTGGTGATGGACAGGGAGGTCTGGCGTGCTGCAGTCCATGGGGTCGCAGAGTCGGACACAACTGAGTGACTGAACTGAAACTTTACTTAATTTATGTAACTATAGAAATCCTATGGACAGAGGAGCCTGGTGGGCTATAGTCCATGGGGTTGCACGAGAGCCGGATATGACTTAAAGACTAAGCAGCAGCAGCAGAAATAAGTATCATTCTTGTTATTTAGTCGCTAAGTCATGTCCAACTCTTTTGTTACTTCATGGACTATAGCCCTCTAGGCTCCTCTGTCCATGAGATTTCCCAGGCAAGAATACTGGAGTGAGTTGCCATTTCCTTCTACAGGGGATCTTCCCAACCCAAGGTTCAAATCCACATGTCCTGGATTAGCAGATGGATTCTTTATCACTAAACCAAAAGGGAAACCCTAGAAATAAATACAATTGGCTTAATTAAGTTGACTTGGGTACGTACTCAGCTAGTGGGAACAGAAGCTATGAGAGAGTTGAGTATTATCTAAAAGAATCCATCCTACCTTAGGCATTAACCAGCATGCTTTCTAGAGTAAATCCAGTGTTTGTTAATTTAGAAAATTGGATAAATAGACATTGGTTACATGGAGGTCTCTTCAGAGCTCCTCCTCTGTACTTTGTCCTGTTGACTGCTTTTCTAACTCCCCCCATAGACTCTGAATTCATGAAGAATTTTCATTTCTCATTGGCATATATGCCAGCAATTGGTAAGTAGTAAGTAGCAAACTGATGAATGAAATATTTGAGAAAATATTGTTAAAGTTTAAGCCAATCAGTATCACAATTCAAGTCAGAATCCCTTACCTACTAATTCTTGACAATTGATTTCAATCTTTAATTTGTATGTCTGGATATTGCCTGAAAGAAAGTGTCCATCTTTGTTCGGTCCCTTAAAGTGAACATTTGAAATTGGTTTATACTCTCATCTAGACATTTTTGTTGTTGTTTAGAAATATGTGTAATGGCATCCTTAGACTGGATTCAAAAGAAAAGTAAGCTGTCATTTGAAGCTTGTTAACCCCGTCAATAAATTGGTAGCTCTAGGGCATAGAGAGCACTTGTATTGTTTCAGTGGTCTTCGTGTCCAGTAGATTTACTCCAATACATAGTAACTAAAGCAGTTTTCTTGACAGTTATATTTTCCAGCCATTGATTTTCGTAAATGATGGTATTTAGAATTCTGAGAGAGCTTTAAGTAAGCTTTAGTGTAGTTGAAATGATACGAAATAGTGATTTGGTTTTTCTGTTCATTAGATAATATAGGCATTTATGTAATTAGAAGGCTCCAATAATCTTAAGGGTGGATTGGATGAAAAACAAATGTTCAGAAGCCTTTTGTGATTGCAAGGGAATCAATAGAGACTGGGGGAAAATTGTAGCGAGTTGAAGAAACTTATTTGGAAATTCAAAATATTCAGGCATTTGTGTGTTCTTTGCCAGTTTTACTGCTCATATAATAACCCCTTTTCTATGCTGCCTTTTATTTGACATCCTCAGTTCTATAAGTGATTATATTTCATTTAGGAATCTACCTGTATCCTTTATGCCATCAGTAATACTGGCCAACCCCTAGCTGCATTCAAAGTATCATCAATACATATTAGTGTCCTGTGTTTATAACTTTTCTGGCAATTTTGATTGTTTCCCCATCATCTGCTTTTTTGTTTTTCCGTGATTCTGTGTCTAGCTTCCGTTTACCTGTTTTCTCTTCCTCTTCGAAAGGGCTCATGTACTTTGTGTCTCCCTAACATTTTTACTTACCTTTTTGATATTTCCAAATATCGTAAATTTAAATGTATTTGAAAACCTAAATTATCTGAATTCAAGTTTATAAGAATCAGCTCTATACCAGGAATTCTCTAGGATTTAATTTTAGAGCCAGCATTCAGGGAATGGCTTGTGATCCAGATCGAATACCCTAGACCTCACACTCACAGTACCATCATGTGGGAAATAAACATCAGAGCTAAAACTGGATAGTGCTGTAGGATTCTATAGTTCATTATAATGTCAAAAAATATACAATGAATAAAGGTATTTCTATATTTTTTATTATTCAATACTAGTATGATAGTAATTGCCACACTGTATGTATGTTTATCTTTAACCATAATCCTAGGTTAGTTAGACAACTTCATATCAGTACATTGTATAGAACTCTAGAAATGTAGAAATAAAATATTTAAACAGTTAAGTACATACACACACACACACACACACACACACACACACACACACACACACACGCTCACCTCTTCTACCAATCTTTCTTTTTATTTTAGAATTGAGGTATAGCCATGATCTAACATTACAAAACAGAAAGAGTGCTATTTGGTTGCCTGTCAAATTATTTCTATCAAGCCATTAATGGCTTACTTTGTCCCAGACACTGTTCTAAGCACTTTGTAAACAAGAACTTATTTAATCCTCCTAAAACTTTGGAAGCAGACACAATATAATTCTCACTTTATATTAATAGATAAAGGAATGATGTCACTGGGTGATTAATGAGCATGCTCAATTTCACACTACTCTGAAGCGATAAATGGAAACTAACTCTGGACCTTCTGATTCCCAAGCCCATGCTTCTAATTCTTTGGCTCTGCTGTTTCCATACTTGGTAGCTCTTTGAGAAGTTTGGTCCCCTGTGCTTCTTATAGATAGATATAATAATTGAGCAGCCTTATTTCTCTACATTAAAAACTTCATCACAAAATTGATTTTGCATGTCAAACACATTTAAACAGGTTTTTGTTATATAATTTTTCTTCTGAGGAGTAATTGGCCCTAAAATACAAACAAAAATTCTATTTAAGATAAAACAAAGTTTAAAAAGCTGTTTCTGTGTTAAGGGTATATGTGAATATGTGGTTCCATTTTTGAAACTTTCCTGTAAGTCCAAATTTGTTTGCAAGTGTAAAGTTGATTTATTTCAAAGTAATATTACTCACATGGAAATTTTTAATTAGAGCAGTACTACTTAGTGCACAAATTCCAGGACACACCATTCACAGGATATTTTATATGAATCGTGCTCCCTGAGGTTATGCAATAGGAAGACCTAAAGTAAAGTCATTTAATTTACATTAAAAGCCACAGGACAATAACAACAGAAAAACAAACTGAATGAAAGGCCATAATATGGAATACACCTCAGTTCCCATAATCATGTTTTCACATGTTCTTCCTTAGAAATTGTTCCAGAATTGTTTCCTACCACAGTGAAAACTCTCAGGACCTCTCAGAAGTCAATCATTTGTCAATAACATGGTACCTAACATTAGGCAGGGACAATGTTAGTCTCATTTGCAGATGTAATCTCAGAGTCAAGACAGTACCTGGTCCATGATGGGTACTTAATGTGCAGAATGGATAGGCAAATCAGTGAATAATAAATGGGTGTTGATGGTGCTTTTCTACTTTTATTTATTTCAAAATATACTCATATTTTAAAAGCCTTTTGCATTTATTTGGGTAGAAGTTAATCCTTTCATTTGATGGAATAGCGAAAGGCAGCATAGATAGTTTCAGTTACTCATCCAAGTTCAGCCAGTGAATACATGCATGTATGTGTGTGTGTATATACACAAATGAACACATATATATGTATACATGTATACACACACTCAGAAATAAAGCCCAGCCAAGACTTGTAGACCACAGTTCTTTGTACTATAGTACATTTGAACTATTTGAACTAATCCAATTGAATTCATTGAAATGGTTAATAGTGACTTGAAAACTTCATAATTCAAAATAAGTCCATGTTTTCAGAATTTAGAAATTGATTATTTTCTTTATTGAATCCATCTGCATGTAGGACATGATGCTGTATCATTTTACTAGGTGTAATTTACTTTTAAGAGTATTGATTACTATTCAGAAAGGGAAATATGTCTCAAATTTACCTACATTTTTTGAAGAAAATTATGTTAATCTCTTTCTCACATCTCGTATATCTTATTTCACTTTTAATTTCCTGCAAAGTTATTTTTCCTGTTAAATTATTCCTTTCCCTTTCTCAGTGATGACTGATAATGATAATGTTGAGATATGTTTCCTTTTAACAGCTAGACTATCAGCCTATAGACTATCTATATCAATCGCTCCATCATATTTTTGAAATCTGAACTCCAGAACTGAGATCTCTCCTGAGCTGGTATTCCTGTATCTTAGCATCTCCCAATTCCCAAGCTAATCTCTTTTTGTGCCTCCATCATCCTTTTCCATCAGTTCAGAAAGCTGTCCCTAATCTCCCATTCTGTTGCTAAAACAACACCATTAGTCACTTTCACTTACCTTCCTTTCTTCCTATACATCAGAACATCAGAGTTTACCTTATCCTCAATTTCTGCTCGACTGGAGCTTCTTTGGTTTAACTATTAATATCATACCATCCTGTCCTGTATGTTTTCTTTTCATTACTCTTTTCACTCGATGCCCTTGTTTTCTTCTTAAACTATGACCACCTTCAGTATAGTTTGTATCCAAGAAGTAGCCTTGTGAATTACAAAATCTTCTCTTTCGCCCTTTGTTTACTACTTACTTTGTTCTGGTACTTATTTTTTTTTTAATTGAGATATAGTTGACAGATAACATTTTATTAGTCTCTGGCCTTCCCAGTGGCTCAGTGGGTAAAGAATCTGCCTGCAAAGCAGGAGCCACGGGAGACATCAGTGCAATCCCTGGGTCTGGAAGATCCCCTAGAAAAAATGGCAACGCACTCCAGTAGTCTTGCCTGAAAATCCCATGGACAGAGGGGTCTGGTGGGCTCCAGTCCAAAGAGTTGCAAAGAGGCAGACATGACTGAGCGACCAAGTACAAACACATAGTATATTAGTTTCAGGTGTACAACATAATGATTCACTATGTGTCTATATCGCAAAAAGTCACCACAATAAGCCTACTTATCATCTGTCACCATACACAGTTAAAATATTTTTTTTTCTTATGAGAAATTATAAGATTTACTCTTAGCATTATTCAAACGTACAGTACAGTGTCATTAACTATACATAATGCTGTATGTTGGTACCTATTTTAATGTGTTTTTTGTGAATAACTAGAGTAACAGATACAAAGAAACACATACATGAATTGTGATCCTGTGTTGTTCCTCAGTTGAGAAATATTTCATTCCTGAATTTTATTGTCTTTTTCTAAATGCATTTTCTTCATTCTTCTTTCTCTTATTTATATTCTAAATGTGTGTTTATCTAATTTAGGTGGAAGAGTTGGAGTTATTCATTGTTTAGTTAGTAGTTAGAAATCAGACTTACTAAAGATAGACATGTATTATTAAAAATGCTACAAGAAGAAGGCTAGCATTGTCCTCATGAACTCTCCACATTCCCTCAGGCCACAGAAAAGATATCTGATGGATGTTCTTACTTATTGGATGTTCTAAAACTAAACAGAAATAAAAAAGTGATCTGTTTCTGTTGCAGAAGTTTAAGGGATTTTCCCCTGAGCTTTTTATTCACACTTCCAATTATGATCTCATAATACAGAAAGATAATTGTGGTTTTTATCATGCAATGCTGAAACCCAAACTGACATGTAGGAGGAAGGAGCAGAAGTTCTGTGGGTTTGCCAGGATGGTAAGGACATGTTGTCTTGAGATTTACTTATTAAAGCCAGTGAGTTTATTAAGATGAAATAGAAAACTATACGCTACCAGTCAAATGTGAATTTAGTCCCTGAGAATAATCCCTTTACAACTCAAAATTTGCGGATTTAAGCAATCTCTTCTCCAAATTTCCTGATATCACATTAAAGGGATGTTTAATAAGTTTTTAATTTAGCTAAGTCTGGGTGCCAAATTAAAAAAAGAAAGAAAGAAAGGCGAAGAATAACCTCAAGTGCCAACTCTAATTAATTGGTAGTGTCTTCTTGGACTGAAATGTTGAGAAGGTCCCATCTGGACTCGGTAGGCGAGTACAGTGATCTATTAGCCATGCTTACTGTCAGCCCAGGAGAAGGAGGGAAGACAGGATTACTGAATAACTATGGACCCTGTTGTGCTAGGAGAACATTTTTAGTATATAAGGTTTGCATTTCAGCCCTGTAGATTATTAATTGAGATTCTTATCTTGTCATCTATTCTACTTTATTTTTGATATCTGATTTAAAGATGTACTAAAAAGAGAATGTAGTAATTACCCCCCACAAGAGTTGATTCCTCTAAAATGTACTGATAGATATATGATATGAATACTATAATTTTGGTTATCTGTTTTTAGAAAATAAGCTAGGGGATTTAAAACCTACTGCATCCCTGGATTTTATCATGCATGTTTCTTATCGATAGTATCAAGGAGAACTTACTGATTTCAAATTGGTTAAGGATCAAGAGTGATGATTTCAATTAAAGAGTCATATCTTTAGCAAGTAAGTAAAACTTAAATTGTGAAGCTTCCAAAGATAGCTTAAAGCTTAGGAATGACCTAGGGTGCTATAGCTTTTTATAAATCCAGTAATCAGTGTATTTCATTTATTTATATGTGACAGCTGGAAATGAATTTGACAATTTTTGTCTACTTTTTGTGAAAAATTTGCTTTGTGCATATTCTATCCATTTTGTACGTGTGTGGAGCACTCTATCTTAACTTCAGTTAATTAAATGAACTTTAAGGACATGGACCGACCTTGATCTCTAACAATTTTCAGCTTTCAAGGGACAAAGTGACTTTTGAATTATTGTACACAAATTCAGTATATAAAAGTAAGAAGGAGTATTAACTATAGTATTTGCTGGAGGACCATGTGGAGGGGAAAAGGAAAAACAACATATGGGGTTTATTTGCCAAGTGCAGGGAAAAAAATTATTAAGACATTCAATATAACACAAAAGAACTCACAACATTTAGCAACAGATTGCTGTGGGTAGCAGAGGCTCATGAGAACCTGACAACAAATTTCTAAGTTTTTATCTTGGAAAATATATGAGGGGGTTGATTTGCACTTTGTATTTTGGAAGTTGAAAATGTTTTCACTTTGAAAAACTTTTTTTTCTTCTAACCTTCACTATATCACTCTTTAAGTTATATGATTCTCTTATCATTATGAATAAGGGTAACAATGCAATCCTGGGCACATTTCTCCTAAAATAGGTATTTTTAAATAGCCTCTTTACTGAAGAGGCCTCCATGAACATCTATTCCATGAGGATTTTCTTCCATCACGTTCATATCTGCTATTGGCCTGACATATCACAGTGTTCTATGTGAAGATAGAAATGTTATGCATTCCCTTTAAAATCGTATAGTTTTTTGAATCTATATTTGGTGAAGCCAAGGGAAGATGGGAGCATCTATTTGCCTTCTGTGTACTGAAGAGTTGTCGCAGAAGTGGGGATTTCTTCAGTTTATTAGATAATTTCAAAATGTCAAACTTCAAACAATAGTTTATGATGTTGCTAGACTAATACAACAAATAATAATCTATTGTTATAGGTCATCCTCGGGAGCAGTAAAACTTATTATGGTACTAAAAATTTTTAGAGCACAAACATATGACATGAATTTCTTACATAAATATATAAGCAATGAGAATTTTATAGAAAGTTAAATGAGTAAGACTTTGAAAGCAGCATAAAAACAGAGGACTTCATAGTGACTTAGATTTACTCAGCATAGAGCAGTCTATATCTTTTAGGTCATTAACTATGAAAATAACCAAAAACATTTGTTGTCTGATTCCTAATTTTTTTTCCTCTGATTTGTTTTCGCTATTCTAACAGAGGTATCCTGACTCTTATAATCCCTCAGACCCCAAATCTTAGAGTCAGTTTCAAATATTCTGTCTTCTTTTTTTTGTCAATTCCTATCAAATCTGCATTTGACATGTTACTAACATCTATTCCCTCTCTTCATATTCTAATTGCTATTATCCCAGCAATGGGCTTCATCGCCACTTTGTTATTAATTCTTTCTTTCTCTTCTAAGTATCCTGTAAGATTACTCTTCTTAAAACATATTTGGATCCTGTTTTAGCTATACTCTAAAGCAGGGGTCCCCAACCTCTGGATTCTAATGCCTGATGATCTGAGATGGAGTTGAAGTGATAATAATGGAAACAAAGTGCACAATAAATGCACTTGAATCATCCTGAAACCATCCCTCCACCCTGGTCCATGGAAAAATTGTCTTCCACAAAATGGGTCCCTGGTGCCAAAATGGTTGGGGACCGCTGCTCTAAAGCCTTTACTGCATTGCTCTTAGTATATATTTGGCAGTTAAGATCCCTAATCACTTTATCATAAGCTAATTATTAAAATGGTCTTTGATATTTGAATGGCACTTGATAATTTCAAAGAGTTTTCACATAGTTACCTTATTGGCTTTTCTATAAAAATCTGTGTGACAGATGGTTTTTATTACCCATCTCTTATCAAAAAGGATTGTTAAGACTGAAATATTGCAACTTGCAAATTATATATCTAGCAGCCATAGCTGTGGGAGTTGAACTTAAATCCTCAGTCGAAGACAGTTCTCCCAAAGTCACTCTCCCCAACAACTTCCCCTCTGCTTACCTCTCACTGCACAAATCACTTACTTCCAGACTCCTCATCCAAAGAGTTAGTATGTCAAGGCTCATTTCCCACTCTAATTTTTCAGTGATGAGAGAAGAACCTTGCAAATTAATTTTGGAAATATGAATGGAAAATGACTTAGTAACTGAACTTCATGGCACTGTAGGAGGAGTTCCAGGAGTGAGTTAAATGTTGTTGATTAAGGGAGGAAAAGGAAAATAATTTAGTAAAACTTTGGAACAGAATTAAACAGCAAAACCTGGTGAGGTCAACTCTCTCCTTGCGTGGCTATATTAGTGACAGCCATAGAGTGCAAGATAGGTTTTGTGAGATGGGAAGGAGGAATTGGGTGGTCCAGCAATGAAAAATTAAAGAGTGTCATGGGGAGGATGCATGTTTTCAGAGCAGCTTGAATTCTGGTTGTCACTTATTAGTCATGTCAACATGACTTTGTGGCTGATCTTCTCAGCCTCAGATTTCTTAGTGATACAATAGGAATAACTATATCACTTTCTGGTTACAAAAACATTTGGCATATACAAAAGGTTTTGTGTAAAGTAGATAATCATAAATAGCAAATTGTTTTATTCTCTCCCAGTTGTTTGACAAGTTATCTAACCTCTCAGTTCCTCTATCTACAGTTCTGTAAAAATGGGGGAAATAATAGTACTTATTATCTTGTAGGAATTTTGAAGATTGAAAGAGCTATCATATCTAACGCCTTTAGAACAGTGTTCAAGAGGAATTTGGTGGAGAGGGAGGTGGGAGGAGGGATCGGGATTGGGAATAAGAAAAAAAGAAAAATAAATAAATAAATAAATGAAGTCAGTGTTGTGGTTGATTGCTACAAGTCAGAAGTCCTGTGTTGTTCTGAGAAATGTTATTTAAGTACACTGAGACCCAGTGTTTCATCTGTAGGATGAAGTCAGTCATTTTCCCTTTAATGTCTTACTTAAATGTTAAATGAGATAAGTGAAAAGCTTTGTAAGCAATAAAATATTATGGCAATGCAAAATATACTTTAATATCATATCTGTTATAAAATTTCAGAGTCATAAATTACTGCAATAGAAGAGAAATTTTAATGCCAAGGTTGGGAAGTTAATTCATTTGTCCCTCTCAAATCTCAATACAAAAGACTGTAAAAATTCCATTTTATCTTTAAATCTTATTATACCACCTTAAAGTTTGCTAAAAATCTATTGTCACTGAATTTATTAGGCCGTCACTGGCAGGGAAGACAAATGTTATCATCTAGATTTCACAGGATGAATCCTGTGTGCTGGAGATAATAGACTCTTGCTATCTACCAAACTTCTTTTGAGAGAAATTCACATTTCCCTTGATAAATGGGATCAGATGTTGGTATTATATTTATGTATCCTTCACAAGGTCACAATGCAATGGGAGTAATGCAATGGGAGTAGTAGTTTTGTTAAGGGATTTAGAGTTAGGGAAGTGGAGTTGAAAAGCAAGAAGTCAGAGACATTAACCATATAAGCCCAAAGAAGGCAGGGGTAGGAAAGGTAATTTTGTATGAAGGTCTGAGAAGCTGACCCGTTATTTCTGACCATAAAAGAGATGCTTCTATGGACGACTGTAGAATACGGCTTCTACAGGCCTGCACCCAAGCACCTAGTGATGGGCTTGGCGCCATGTTGGTCAAACTCATCATCACATGCAGAAATATGAAAGGAATATGGGAAGTTAACAGTGGGAAGCATAGAAACTACATACTTAAGAAGTTGGTTTTATTTTAAAGATTGTAATAGGAAACGAGGGTCAAGATTGGGTGGTATGGAAGTGGAACAAACCCATTTTTCTTGGTCCGTTCAGTCTACTATAATAGAATATCCTAGACTGGGTGGCTTAAAACAATAGAAATGTATTTCTCTCAGTTCCGGAGGCTGACGAGTCCAAGGTCAAGGTGGCTGCAGATTTAGTGTCTGGTGAGGACCTGCTTCCTGTTTCAGAGACAGTTGTCTCCGTTGTCATGGTCCTCACATGGTAGAAAGAAAGGAGAAGTCTGTGGGGTTTCTTTTCTGTGGCCTATAGTTCCATTCTTGAGGACTGTGCCCTCATGACCTTATATCTCTCAAAGGCCTCACCTCCTAATACCTCACATGAGGATTAAGTTTCAACATAGGAATTTTGGAAAGACACAAACATTCAGTCTGTAGCACCCACTAAGGCACTGCTTGTTCTGAACAAGAAATTCAGACATTTTTCCCTGGAATGCTGAAAAAGTTATAGAATGTCACTAAGCCTGTATCTGTGAAGTGAGAATGATACAGTGATATTAATATTATACAGGGAATATTGGTAAAAATGTTTCATATATGGTAGGTGCCTAGTGAATGTTAGTTACCAATTTTGGTTGTTATAATAAGTTACGGGAAGGCAAACTTGACTGAAGATGTGACCTATAGATTTTAGGCATGTGAGATACTGAAGTGGTAAAGTGAAGGTCACTCAGTCGTGTCCGACTCTTTACAACCCCATGGACTCTCCAGTCCATGGAATTCTCCAGGCCAGAATACTGGAGTGAGTAGCTGTTCCCTTCTCCAGGGGATCTTCCCAACCCAGGGATCAAACCCAGGTCTCCTGCATTGCAGGAGGATTCTTTACCAGCTGGGTCACAAGGGAAGCCCAATTTATTATTAATTTGCATACTTTTGACACTTGCTTCTGTCAGTATTTTAAAATATTGTTATAAGCAGACAGTTCATCTCTTCACTATAAGTGAATATGTTGTCATGATTACTCAAGCAATATATCATAACTCATCTGATATTTAAAATGTCAGTTCGATTGAGAGATGAGGGTCCTGGGCAGATGACTGTGGCTTAAATGTGATTTTGTTTATGTGATTTGGTTTAAATGTGATTTGGTTTGGTTTAAATGTGATCATGGAGAGACAGAATGGATGATGACCAGATTCTAGGGACTGGATAACCCCAGGTGTAGGGCAATTCATTGGCGTCCTGGGGCACTAGGTTTGAGCCACAGGTACAAGGTAATGCTATGTTGGTCCCCAACAGGTGTGTTCCATCACAGGTAATGGAACCTACCTATGGTACCTACCTGTGCCTGATGTTCAAGAGCAGTTGTTGAAAGCCTTGGGACTTCGGGGTAGGAGGTAACGTGAAGAAATAGAGCACAGTGTTAGAGTTACTACAGTTGCACAACTTATTCTGAGAATGACCAATGGAGGCTCAGGGTGGGGGTCTAGGAAGACAGGGTCAGGAAGTGAAAAGAACTCTTTTCATTTAGGAGTTCAGACCTGAGAGAACTGAAGGGGAAAACAATTTATTAGAGCGCAAGGCAGAGAATGAGTTCTCAGGAACAAAGCAAGAGCTTGGCAAGAAACCAGAGTCACAGCAGGCATCTGATGAAGCTGGTCGTGCTGGGCCTCTCATTTGAGAGGCTCTTAGGGTTGCTACATGATTGAGCATAAAGGCTAGAGAGCTGCATGCTACAGAAGGTGAGCAGAGAATTAATGCACTACAGTGTTTAGAATGTGAAATCAAACCTTAATTTCTGTGTGTAAATCCAAGCATTTTGAGTGGTCAGCACAGAAGTACATAGTCCATCATTTTGTGCGAGATCATGAGGTCATGACTTTTTATTATCACAGTTATACTTAATCTCCATGAATCATGTTTGATGTCTCTGTACTTTCAGCGATGTATTCCTTAATACTACTTCTCTGGGCTACAAATCCACTCCCATTTACTCTTTCTCCTCTTCCTGCTTTGATCAGCTACTGCTTTTCATTGACTAAATAGATCTTGCTGGCTTGTTAAGCTGTATGTGAGAGCTGGGAGATTGAATTGAAAATTGAGATACTGAAGGCAACCAGTTGATTGAGGGTGAGGGTTAGGTTTACTGGACTGAAGAGCACCCCCCAGAATGCATGTCTTTCTCAGAACTTCAAAAATATTACCTTGTTGGGAATGAAGGTCATTGGATCAGTAGATACAGTTAAGATGATGTCATTCGTACTGGAGTAAAGTGGTCCCCTAGTCTAACATGACTGGTATCTTTATAAGAAGAGAAGAGAAGGAGAACGCCATGTAAAACAGAGGCCAAACCATGAGAGATGCATCTACAAGCCAAAGAACACCAAGGGATCCTGAGGATCACCAGCAACACCAGAAGCCAAGAGAAAGACGTGGAACAGATTCTCATCTAGAGCCTTCAGAGAGAGCGTGGCCCTGCCAACAGGCCAAAATCCCAATTCTAAATGGGTAGCTTCCAGAACTGAGAGAATAAATGTCTGTTGTTTTAAACACCCCATTTGTTACAGCAGCCCCAGGAAGCTAATATACCATGGAAAGGAATTTAAACATTATAGTCATTTATCTCTAAAGAATTTTAACTGCCAGAGCTACTCTTCCATTGAATATTGGTCTTATGTATGTTTTATCATGTAACACATCATGAAAGTAATAATTCTAAAGGGCATAAAAAAGAAGTAATAGTCTCTTGAAAGTGCCCAAAAGTTTTTGGATCAGGCCAATACCAGTATGGCCTTTGATGAGAATTTTTCATAATATCCTCTGTGCCCTTAGAGAAATCCTTTATTTCAGTACATTTCTTCTTATATATTTGGTTATTGAGACTTTGGCCTAGAAGAGGCAGATTAAAGTACATTAAGGTATACTGTGAAAAAAAGTAGGTATATATAAAGTATAGAAATTAAACAGACAATTGTCCCAAAGCAATTTATTTATATTTATTTCTCTTCTTAAGATACCTGTTCTTCTCCTCCCTTTAAAAAAATATCTGGCGGTTCCACCAATTTTTAAAGTATCATTTCCCACAATCAGTCTCCTTGTCATTTTTTAGGCTAAATGCAACACATCTGTAATCCAGTTTAGCATGTACTATGGGCATGGAAGTTCCATGTAAACTCCTTGAAGACAGATACCAGTTTTATTTATCTTTGAATCACCAAGCCCTAAAATATTTGTGCCCTGGTGGATCAGTGTCTTGAGATGGGACATCTCAGTCACCAGTTCATAAATCATACAGTATAGTTTTACAAGTGCACTCCTTAACTTTTCTGACCATTTGGAAAACAAACTTCCATTTAATAAATAGCATGAAAAGAAATAAATTCCTTTTCCACCAATGCTGAGATGGAGAGGTTTTGCATGTCCTCAGAAATAAGAAAGAATTCTTTTAGTTAATAATGTGTATATATTCTGTGCTTTCTAAAACACGCTGGATGCTTGTTGTTCTCTTCACCTTTAGTTAAGGCCTTCCTGTTGCCAAAACAGGGAAAGAGAAGTTGTTGTTGATGTTCAGCCATTCAGTCATGTCCAACTCTTTGCAACCCCACAGACTGCAGTATGCCAGGCTCCCCTGTCCTTCCCTATCTCCTGGAGTTTGCTCAAACATGTGTCCATTGAGTCGGTGATGCTATCCAACAATCTCATCCTCTGATGCGCCCTTCTCCACTTGCCCTCAATCTTTCCCAGCATTAGGGTCTTTTCCAATGTGTTGGCTCTTTGCATCAGGTGGCCAAAGTATTGGAGCTTCAGCTTCAGCATCAATCCTTCCAATGAATATTCAGGATTGATTTCCTTTAGGATTGATTGGTTTGACCTCCTTGCAGTCCAAGGGACTCTTAAGAGTCTTCTCCAGCACCTCAGTACGAAATCAAAATAGCCATTGTTAGCTAACAGTTCTTTGCAAATAGGTAGCATATTTGCATATTTATTTACCAGGAATTTTAACTCCGAGACTTGAAGGAGAGCACTGGTTCCATGTGGCTGCATTTCTTTAAGGCCTGAGCCTCCTGTGTTAGCATTTGCTTTGAAAGTCCTATAAATATAATCCATCTCTAAATTGCAACAGAGACTGGTATTGTAAAGTTTATTAATAGGTTGCTCAACTGAAGGGGAAAGTAAACAGCAGGCAAAGATTTTTGCCCTCCCAAACCATAAAGACATCCACTTTAGAGAAAAGGAGAGAGGAATAATAATTTCATTAAAATAATAGATAAGTTGAAATTATTATTAGCCCTAAAAGAGGGTGGGCTTCCCAGGTGGCATAGTGGTAAAGAATCCGCTGCCAATGCAAGAGATATAGGAAACTTGGGTTCCATCCCGGTGTCAGAAAAATCCCCTGGAGTAGGATATGGCAACCCGCTGCAGTATTCTTGCCTGGAAAATCCCATAGAGAGAGGAGCCTAGTGGGCTACACTCCAAGGCGTCACAAAGAGTCAGACATGACTGAGCACACATTCACAGCACTAAAATAGGGTAGAGAGAGGTAATGGGAATCTCTGGGAAGAATTTTAGAAAATAAGCAGAAGTCAAAGTTAGGTTTTGAATTGTACTTCCGAATAAGGACATGATATGTAACCAGGCCATGTCTCTAATAATTTTGTTAAATTAGATGAAAAAAATCACATGGATAAGAAAATGTAATTAAATCACTCAAATAAGTATGTCATTCTTTTCACTTTCTTTTAATAAGTGAAAGGTGAGGAAAGATATCCTTTTAAACTATATGTGAGCAATCCCAGTATATTCTTAGAAATGAAAATTGGATTGTAATATGGACTTGTCTTTGACCATATTCTGAAAGGATAATATAATGATTTGGCAAAAGACCCCATGAATGGAGTCCATGTATAAAGGGTCAAATAAACACAAAGAAACAGACAAAAAGCAGTGTGATTGGCGGCAAGATTTAAGGGGAAAGAAATAGAACCAGGGGAAAACAGAACCTGTTTCTGCCTTCTTGTTTTGGTGCTTTCTCATCTAAGAAAAACAAACATACAAAAAAACAGGATAAGTGAAATATCTCATCTTTGTGGCAGGGGTAGAAAGATTCAGGATTATTGCTCGTAAACTGACTTCAGGTGAATTAAAAGACTCAGGAGATATTTCCACTTTAGAAATCCTCAGATTTAACTTTGAACATTGCGGTGGATTTCTTTTTTAGAGTTTCTTAAAGCATTATTTTTTTCTTCTTCTAAAGTTACTAAGGCTCAAAGGAAACCAAAATTTTAAAACAGAGAATACTTGAAAGAAGTAGATATTGAATGAAAATAACACCACAAATATTTTAGCAAATTCTTGACCATACCCTGAGAAATTAACTGGAAGGAGCTGTGTGTCAAGATTAGCCTTTCTTTTTATCAGTTAGATGCATTGTTTGCACCATATGACCTACTTAGAATTGGAGATTTTGTGCCTTTCTACAGCCCTTTTTCATTTATTAAGATGAAGGACATTATCTATGCTACCTTTTAGAGATTCCTGTGGATTTGAATTATCAAGAGTATTGATGGGTCTTGCTTTGTGCAGAACTGATGGATGAAATTTAACTTTACAGCAAAGGTTAAAAAATGAGTATTAATATAGCACACAGCTTTTAGCAAAATTCTTTTAAACAATTTTCATACTGTATTTTAAACTATTATATATTTCAATTTTATTCTTAAATACTTTAGAAGAATATCTCCATTAGACCAATTCAAGTATCTCTATTTTTATACATTTTCAATTTTTTTTTTAGTCTATAGTATTGTATTCCTTTTGGAAAAATGTGTGACATTAAGGTAGTAAATAAATTACCTGAAATATAAATAGTTTATAACTAAAACAGGTTTATGTCTGAATTAGCTGTGCATAATGAATGCAATGCCATCTATATTCATTAATTGAAACAATATGAAACTAATTTTTTAAGCTGCTGGAAAATTTCCCTTGTAGTTTTTTTCTAATGTACCACCTTCTGACTTTTAAGTTGGACTACTGCTTTTTAAATTTTAATTAATTCCTAAACTATACACTATTTTTTTGTTATATTTGCTTTAAGTGACTATATTTGAGAGAAATAGAGAATAGTTTTTCTAGTGAATTATGATAGCAGTATGATTGTGGATGAAGTAGCTTTTAACATTTGGAATGACCATAAAATTGTAATACATTTAACAAAAATACCCTTCTCTGTGTTACAGAAGTATATCCTAAGGTTTTCTGTATGTGAACTTAACCTCTCTCCTGCAGAGAATTATTAAGCAACTAGTATATTCCATGAATACAAATTTTCAGTGAGCTCCAATACACTTTAATACATACATACATAAAATATAAATGCCACAGTTCCTAAAGGAAAAAGAAAAAACACATCAAAACCCCCCTGTGTAGCTCTCAACATGCTACTTCAATTTTCTCATTAAATACTAGAAAAAAACCTAATTACAATCCTCTACTTAAAATTTTAAAGCCTAAAAATGATACTTACAAAAAAAAACACAACTCATAGAAATGCAACGACCATATGGTAACTAGTATAGTGAATTTATTTATCACTATTTTCAACATTGTGTTAAACTTTTTGATAATTTTAAAGCTTGGTCTGTTAAGAATGTTTTCAACAGAAGGTTATTGATTTTATTCTCTCCTTCATCTTTTTTTTTTTTTTTTTTTACATGCAAAATCTTAGTTTCCCATCCAGGGATTGAACCTGTACCCTCCTGCAGTGGAAGCACTGATTCTTAACTATTGGACCACCAGAAAAGTCCTCCAACCTCTCTGTGCTAATGATAGTTCATTCCAGGAACATGAAAATAGTGATAGCTAGCTACCTTTTAGGTCTCAATGTGAACCACATCCCACGCGTGACTTTGTCTTGGTTTTTCTTATTTAACTAGCACACCTTTGTAGGAAGTCTTGCCAATTTTCTTTTATAGGTGAGGGAATTGAGGTTTGGAAAAATGGAGTAATTTTCTTAAGATCACGGTTAAGTGACAGAGCTAAGATTTGATCCCAGATAGGCTTTATATCCAAGCTCATAGGATGATAAGATGCCCGAGACCAGAGACCATGACTTGTGTCGCTGGTATCTACATATCTCCCACATCCAAATAAAAGCTCCTACTCACTACTCAGATTTCATGGTTATTTGGAGTTACTTTTGTGTCTGTTAAAGGAAAAAATCCTGGAATTGTAGTAACAAAAGGAAAGATTTGATTCCTTTGTTGTTTAGATGCTGAGTCATGTCTGAATGTTTTGTGACCCCGTGGACAATAGCCAGCTAGGCTCCTCTGTCCAGGGGATATCCCAGGCAAGGATATTGGAGTGGGTTGCCATTTCCTTCTCCAGTGGGTCTTCTCAACCCAGAGATTGAACCCCCATTTCGTGCAATGGCAGGCGTTCTTTACCACTGGACCACCAGAGAGGTCCTTGGTTCTTTGCTGTGTGCATTCAGTCGTGTCTGGCGTTTTACGACCACATGGACTGTAGCCCACCAGGCTTCTCTGTCCACATAATTCTCCAGGCTAGAATACTGGAGTGGGTTGCCCTTTCCTTCTCCTTTCCTTGGTTCCTTTAGCTAAACTAAAAATCAGGAGCAATATTCAGTATAAATATGGAAAAATCAATTAGCAGCTAACATGTACACAATGTTTGGAGATACAAGTAAAGATGAAATGTATACCTTTTGCCTTATACTTGCTGACTCTGGCATTCAGACCTAACTCTGACTCCAGAAACTTGTAATAACTTACATGTTTCAGATGGGAAAAGCTTTGGGTTACCTGGGAGAGTGTAGCTGAATGAATAAACTCTCAATTTCATCTGAAGGTACTTGGTTGATCCCTTCAGAAGTACATGAAAAGAGCTTCATCTCAGCCCATTGGCATTGGAGAGTGCCAACTCCATGCCAGAAAGCAGCATGACTCAGAAAAGCATGTTGACCTCATTCTCTCACTGTTTTTGCTCATAACCCCATGTTCTTCTTCTTGTAATCTGGAAGACAGCTTAAAAGGCCTTAAAATTTTGTTCACTGTTTTATATGATGTCCCAAAGTTGTGCTTCAAAATTATGTATTCCTCCTCTGTTAATTCACTTCAGAGTGAAAGCTCTCTCACTCCACAGCATCCGGACAGTAATAATTTGGTATGTTAATAAAACACCGTATGTCAGAAGGATATAAATGGGATGGAAATTAAAAGTTGCAGGGTAAAGAAGTTCAAGAGTTCCCGGGTCATGATGGCTCTCATTGAGCCTGTGAGATCTGAACAGGACTTGAAGCCAACTGGATGTCTGTGGGGAAACTGTTCCAGGTGGAACAAACAGCTAGAGAAAAGACCAAAAGAGGAGCTTGTTTGGTGTGTTCAAGCAATAGCAATGAGGAATGTGTTTTTTCACGGCAGAAGGTAGTAAGTAGTACATCATAAAACTCAGGGGGATTAGGGTACAAATTACAGACTTGTGTGTTTGGGTGTGTGTGCAGTAGAGAAAGAACACAGAGGCATTTGCAAGACAATCTGATAAGAAATGTCTTTAACTGTTCTATAAGATCCCTCAAAGGAAGGCCTAGTTTTTTTTCTTCAGCTCACGTTTGCTGATTTTTCCCCCACAAATTCAATTGGGTTTTCTGGAAAGAACACATCTTTTTATTTTATACTCACATTTCATTTAATTATAGTGTATATTCTGTCATTACATAAATAAGAATGGAAACAGTCACGGTGGAGTCTTTGTAAGCATAAGTTCTGATTGTCTCTTTCTGTGTAACGAATTGGTCCAAAAGTTAGTAGCTTAAAATAGGAGTCCCTTTGTATATCTCAGGTTTTTGTGAATTTGGGCACGGGTCAGCTGAGTAAATTTTCTATTCTGCCTTATATCAGCTGTGATCATTCAGTGGTACTCATAGATGTCAGATGGTTGTCAGGAGGATCCAAGATAGCGCCACTCACACATCTAGTGCTTTATTGGGAATTACTGGAACCTGTTGTCGTTCAGTCATTCAGTCATGTCCGACTCTTTGGGACCCCATAAACTGCAGCACTCCAGGCTTCCCTGTCCTCTATCTCCCAGAGTTTGCTTAAACTCCTATCCATCGAGTCGGTGAAGCCATCCAACCATCTCACCCTCTGTCATCTCCCTCTCCCCGTGCCTTTACTCTTTCCCAACATCCAGGTCTTTTCCAATGAGTTGGCCCTTTGCATCAGGTTGCCAAAGTATTGGAGCTTCAACTTCAGCATCAATCCTTCCAATGAGTATTTAGGATGGATTTCCTTTAGGATTGACTGGTTTGATCTCCTTGCTGTCCTGGGAACTCTCAAGAGTCTTCTCCAGCATCACAATATGAAAGCATCCATTCTTGGGTGCTCAGCCTCCTTTATGGTCCAACTCTCACATCTGCACATGACTTCTGGAAAGACTATAGCCTTGACTATATGGACCTTTGTTGGCAAAGTCTGGAATACTTGGCTCAACTAGATTTCCTGACCTAGTACCTATGGTAGACTTGGACTAGTTGAGCTTCTCCTGTGGCAGCTCAGGGTCCAAATGACAGGAAGTAAGTTTCCAGCCTCTTAATGCCTGACCCTGGAAAACAGCAGCTCGTCTCTTTCACTGTATTCTATTAGTCAAAGCAGTCACCCAGAATTCCACAGTGGCCCAGTGGTTAGGGTTCTGTGCTTTCAATACCAAGGGTCCAGGTTCAATCCCTGATCAAGGAACTAAGGTCCCACAAGCTGTACAGTGTGGCCAAATAAAATAAAAGCAGTCCCAGAGCTCACCTATATTAAAAAGAAGAAACAGACTTTACTTCTTCAGTGGAAGGAGTGTCAAAAAACAGTTTCTGCTATCTTGAGTCCACCAAGGTATACAATGCAACTCTAACAGACTGTAGCTTTCAGCAGGCCATGTTGATCAATCAGGAGATCCTAAAGAGAGATTGGAAAGTTTTAGTTTATCCAGAAATTTTGGAAAATAGAAGTCTCTTAAGGCAAATTCTGTGGGAATTCCACTCATTTTTTTAAATTTTACTTTATCCTCTTTTTAATGATTACTTGTGTTTCTGGCTAGACATTTAAAATCATAAAGGTGCAGCATATTATATCATATAGGAATGAACATCCATCTAAACTTAGTATAATTATGAAAGCATTTACTTTAATCTCTCTGGAGAATATTCATTTTGTTGTTTGCTGGCTTGTAAGTAAACCCATCACATTTTAAATTTAATTTTACTACATTTGAAGGTTTTAAATACTTTTCTGATATGAAAAGTTTCCAGATTGGGATACTTGGGTAGATTACACATCATTGTAAAAAATATGGGCAGTCAGGTGTTAGATTCTATTCCTGCTTGAACCCTAAGAAATATTTAACCAGCTTCTCACTGGCTTTTTAGCACATCTGCTCCATTTAAAACTGGCAGGGAGGTGTGTAAGATTGAGTTGATTGTCTCTAGGAGTTTACTGTGCTTCTTTCAAAACTTTGTTTTTCAGTAAAGGCAATTGCTCCTTGAGCAGTGCTGGTTGTTCCACACCCACTAATTATCATACAGCCATTTAAAGTTGAAATGGTAATCAAACCAATGAAAGCCCAAGATTAGCTGCATTCCTTCTTCATTTCTAGTGGGGAGATTCATCTGAATATCTATAAAGGATTTCGTGATGCATTCTCCAGCAGATGCAGCAAAACAAATGCAATACAAACTTTTAAAATATAGCTTTGAATTTTAGGTTGAATTTTAAGTTGGACATAGTTTAATTTTTACAATTTAATTAGAAAAGTCAAATGATCTGAAAGGCTCATTCTAGTTATGAATAGAATATGAGGATTTGGGTTTTATTACAGAAAGAAAAATCTATTTTAAATGGTAAAATTTATACTTTTTGCCCATTAGAAACTGCTGGTTGATGCTTCTATTAAAATTATTAAGATCTAAGTATACAATGATACTTGAGGCAAATTCTCATTTAAGGAATAGCATACTGCATGACAGGTTGTGAGGTGTTAAGAGATAATTGCATGCCTAGAAGGTGTGGTGAATCATATGAGCAGAGGCCAAGAACATCCAGAGACCAAAATTCACAGTAATTTCAAATATTACTCCCTGGTGTGGGTTATTCTACTTAAAAATTGTATACTTGTTGGTTGTAAATTTAAGGACTAAAAACAAGCCATGTTAAATTAGTACTTTTGTAGTTTTTAAAAATGTGTTTAAACATTTATTCACACAATAGAATGTATTTAGTTCACAATGATAAATATCGCCAGTGCTATTGAATAGGGGATTAGGCCAAATAGCATTCTGTATCTTTTTATTGAAATGCTCTTGATTGTCAGAAGAATGAAATGTATGCTATGAATCCAAAAAGGTACTGCTTTATCAAATAATATGTATTTATTTATATGCATTTAGATATCCTTCTGTTTCTAAAATAATTCCATTTTATTGAATTTTTTTAAGTTAAAAATACAGCTCCCTCTCATTTTTGTTGGTTTCGATATGTGCTCAAATGTTCAGTCGTGTCCAACTCTTAGCAAGCCCGTGGACTATAGCCTGCCAGGCCCCTCTGTCCATGGGATTTCTTAGTCAAGAACACTGGAGTGAGTTGCCATTTCCTCTTCCAGGGATCTTCCCAACCCAGGGATCAAACCCACATCTCCTGTGTCTCCTGCATTGGCAGGTGAATTCTTTACCACTGCCCTATACAGTATTTCACAATAAACAGCAGAGAAATAGCAGATAAGAGAAAGAAGAGAGGGAAGAGGAACATTTTAAGTTTTAGTAATTTGTGTTCAATGAAGTAATATTAATACATCTGCTATGCTCTCCCCTCAATTCCTTACTCATCTAAAGGAAGAACTGTTGCTGCTGGTGGAACGAATGTTAATTTTCTATGCCTAAATCCCCTTAGTAGAGGCTGCTGTGAGCACCTTACTCCATTGCTGAAACAATAACAGGTAAGATCAAGGGAGATAGACAATAACAAAGCAAAATTAACCAATTCATGTGTATACCTATGAGCAGAGCCTGTGCTTAAATCCTGGATCCTACATTTTTAAATGTATGGTTCTGGGAGTTTCTTAAACTCATGTGCCTTAGCTTTTTTGTCTGCATCTGTAGAGGGTGCTAATATTATTTACCCCTCTACATTTGTTATGAGGATTACATTACATTACCTAATGTATGAAAAGTGCTTTGTAAAGAAACACTCAATTTAGAAAATGGGCCAAAGATATTAACAGACACTCACCAAAGAGGATATACAGATGACAAATAAACATATGAAATGATGCTCCACATCATATGTCATCTGGGAAGTGCAAATTAAAATAACAATAGGATGTCACTTACACACCTCTTAGAATGGCCAGAATCTGAAACGCTGACAGCACCAAAAGCTGGAAAAGACATGAAGCAACAGAAAGTGTTGTTAAATGCTGATGGGAATGCAAAATGGTACAGCCACTTTGGAAGACAATTTGGGTGTTTCCTACAAAACCTTACAGTTCAGCAGTTACACTTCTTAGTATTTACCCAAAGGAATTAAAAACTTATGTCCATACAAAAATCTGAACACAGATGTCTGCAGCAACTTTATTCACAATTGCCCAAACTTGGAAGCAACAAAGATGTCCTTTAGTAGGTGAATAAATAAGTAAACTTTGGTACAGCCAGACTATGGAATATTATTTACTCAAAAGACATGAGCTACCAAGCTATGCCATAACATGGAGGAATCTTCAGCGTATATTAGTAAGTGAAAGAAGCCAATCTGAAAAGACTACACATTGTTTGAGTCCAAGTATATGGCATTCTGGAAAAGGCAAAGCTATGGAGAAAGTAAATAGACCACAGGTTGCCAGGGGGAAAACAAGAAGAGACAAATAGGCAAAACACAGAGGATTTTTAGGACAGTGAAAACACTCTGTATGATACTGTAATAGTAGAGAAAATAAACTGAAGTGAAAGTCACTCAGTCGTGTCCAACTCTTTGCGACCCCGTGGACTATACAGTCCATGGATAGTAGATAAAGGTCATTATATATTTGCTTGAACCCATAGAGTATTAACATCAAGAATTAAATGTAATAAAAACTATGGGTTTTGAATGATAATGATGTGTCAATGTAGATTTGTTCATTGTAACAAATGTACTACTGTGATGGGGAATTTGATGATGGAGGAAGTTATGTGTATATAGGAGCAGAGGGTATATGGGAAATCTCTCCACTTTCTGATCAATTTTTCTGTTAAAACTAAAGTTTAAAAAGTTTAAAAGACATAAAATACTTTATAAGAAGTAAGAAAGATTATTATTTTTTTTTAATTAGTAAATATTTGTTCTCTTCACCCCCTAATGCTTATATGTTCTGAGATTTTTTTTGGTCATAAAAGAAGGATAAATTGATTCTTTACAACTGAAAGAAAAAAATGCTTTGTAAGCTTGCTGACCCTGAGTTAGCAGTCAATACATACTAGATATTTTTACTATAACATGTTAATACTCTCAATTTATAGAATTTTAAAAATCATGCAGTCCATATGAAATGTCTAGAATGGGCAAATTAATACAGACAGAAAGTAGAGAGGTAGTCTCCAGGGTCTAGAAAGGCAAAGAATGGAGAATGACTGCTAGTGGGTATGAGGTTTCTTTTTCAATTTGATGAAAATGTTTTACATTAGTTGGTGGTGACAGTTGTGCAACTGTGTATGTAAACTAAATATCACCATAATGTATCCTTTAAAGAGTAAATTATGGTATGTAAATTATATCTCAGTGACAGCGTTAAAAAAATTAACTGAAGGAGTGAAGACAAGTATATTTTGTATTAGTGAGTGTTTTAAATTTGTTTATGAAACACCTACTATTTGATAAGCATACTCTCTATTATGTATTATATATATATGTATATACACACACACACACACACACACACAGATAATGTTTTATAATAACCTGCCATATATATTTTTGTATTGCATATATAATTTCTCACTGAAACACTTATTATAAACAAGAAATGTATCAGGTAATAATAAGTGCTTCGTTAAGGATAAAGAAGTGGAGATAGTAACTGATTGTGTGGTTATTCTCATTTTTGAAGTGAAGAAAAGCTTTCCTGAGGTGGTATGTCAGTTGAGGCATGATTATCTGGAATGAACGAGTCATGGGAAGACTGGAGAAGAACATTCCAGGAGGAAAGAAGAGCTAGTATAAAGACTCAGAAACATGACTGCCTTTATGTGTTTAAGGAGGCCATGAAATAGAATAAGAAATGGGGGAGATGATTAGGATGATAGTCAGCAATTTAGACTGGAAGGAGCCTAAGATTTCTCATATATGAAATGAATGATACCTAATGTGGAGAATTGCCCTGTAGTTTTAAAACTGCATGAATAATACTTAGCATAATGTCTAACACATGGATGAAAGTAAATAAATATTACTTCTCTGTTAATTCATCAGTTACATGTAGACTGACTCAATTATGGTCATGGAAAATAGACATTTACAGTATTAACAGTGGTACCCTGGGACTTCAGGAACACCCTCTTTCCTAATCTGTGAGGAAAGAAATGATGAGATTTCCAGAGGTAACGAAGAAGAATACCATTAATAGAAAACAAATTACAAATATCTTCATTATTTCCTTTAGTTTCCAAACCTTGGAGATAATAGATTATTTTTAGTCTTCATATTAATTTGTTTTGGTATCAGATTGTATTTCCTTCCTAATTTTTAAGCTGTTATTTCTGTGTGTATTATCTTTGTTTTTCCCCCCTCTCTTCTTATAATTCATAATATCTAGGTATGTCTGAACAAAGTTAGAAGGGGTTAATACTATTTTTAAAAAAGTGACTTTCTATCATTTGGTTAATTTTCTAAGAGGATATATATATATATATATATATACATACCATGAATTAAGGCAAAATATCAGATACTACATGGTGTCAGAGACTTTGTTATTAAAACCATCAACAATAAGGACTTTGACAATAATTTTCTTGGCAAGGGTATCATTAGCCCTCTATTCTAAACATAAGGAATAAAAAGACGTCAGTCTGGGGACACTGTGTTATATTATTCTCTAACTGTAGAAAAATAATATAATGCTGCTGTCAAAATAATAAACATAGATTAAGCTTTGGAATAATCTAAATTTAAAATTTCACTCACTTTCTTGCAGTATGACCTTAAACTAGTTATTTAAACTCTCTCAGGCTCAGTTTCCTTATACATAAAATTATTATAGTAATAATTACTTCAAAAGATGCTGTAAGAAACATATTTAGCACAGTTTCTTTGATACACAGTATTGATAATATAACAATCATCATCACTATCACTATCTTTCTCTTTATAAAATCATAATGTTAATGAACCAAAAAATAAGTAATTCTAATAAAAAACAAGTTTATATTGTGTTATAGCTAATATATGTATATATATTAAGTATAAAGAAAAGTAATACATACATCTCTATTGGAATATTCAGTAAGCAAATATAAAGAAACATTTTTTTTTGTTTGTAAACCTAACCTTGGTGATTATGGTAATAATAAAAATCATTACTATTAGGTTACTCTTCCTGTGATTTACTTCTCTTTATGTACTTTCCCTCTATTAATATTTTTAAATATTTCATAGCTGAATTACTTGGAAATAACTACATCATTTTGTATGATTCCCAATATTATACTGAGCCTCGGATCCAATTTCTTTAGAAAAGTTGGGGCCATCACCTCTTCCCTTCAACAGTATTTGTGAGTTGACAACCATCAAGGGCTATGCCATAGCATGCACAAGAGATGGGGAAAGATACTGTTTAAATTAGTACCATTAATTTTCTTTTTATGTTTCCCAACGTCATATTTGTTGAAATGCATTAAATTACCTCAGACATCTAAGGATACAGCATTCAATTTATAATAATCCTTATGGTTAACTTAATTCCATTAACCTCATCTTTGAAAGGTGGCAAATTAAGGACTGCAGAGTCCATGTTCATTTCTTTGGGGGATGCTGTGAGCTATTTAGATGATCACTCTGTGGTTGCTGGGGGAAGCATCCAAAAATTTGTCAGTTAGGATAATAAAAAAAAATAAAAGCAGACATTCCCTTTGATCTGTTTCACACAATAGCTATATGCTGTACTAGATGACACTGGATACGATATACTGCTTGAACCACTGCAATTCTGATCATTTGAAGTAAAAAAATGACTAGTTGGCATTATCACCATTTTAAAGGGTTAAATTTTCATTTTCTGACCAGATTTCACCTTAGTAGAGGTCATCTTTAAAGATTATTTAGGTGTTTCAGTTTGAAGAGTTTATGTTGTTCCTGTAAAGAAGTGGGTGCATGCATGTGCACATTTGTGTGCATAATATGAGATTTTAGGTAATAGTATTGTATAGTTAAAAGTTGTGTTTCCAGAACAGTAAATTTCTTGTGTTGTGAGTCACGTTTGGGGGGTGTATGCATCACTTCAGTGATACCCAAAATTGTTTTGGTGGAATCTCTGCTTGCTTCTTTTGACTTCCTTAGAGAGCAATTAAGAATAAATCGAGTTTGTTGCACCTATAAAACTTTTCTTGAATGGGATAGTAGAAAAAGTAAAATCAGTGTCATGAACATATGAAAACTCTGCCTACTGGGTTTCTATCAAGTCTTTTTAGTAAAGTTTGCAAATTTCGGCTCTCCTATCACATCGCTGAGTCTCTTTAACTTTCTGAAGTTCTTTATCATTTCTGAAGACCAGATGTTTACAATTTTTTAAATGTCATCCTATATGGCCGGTCTCTGTGTTCTTTGTTTGTAGTATTAGTTTTGCATTTTGAGTGCACAAGTCAGCCTTTGGCTCATACACATAAGCAGGTGTGTATTTGGAGAAAACATCAAAAAATACATAACCACTCATTTAAAACATTGAATCATTAGCATGGGCACCCTGAGAATACCACTCTGAAGAAAGGAGTTGAGTTTTATTTATTTTTTTTCCATTTATTTTTATTAGTTGGAGGCTAATTACTTTACAATATTGTAGTGGTTTTTGTCATACATTGACATGAATCAGCCATGCATTTACATGTATTCCCCATCCCGATCCCCTCTCCCACCTCCCTCTCCACCCAATTCCTCTGAGTCTTCCCAGTGCACCAGGCCCGAGCACTTGTCTCATGCATCCAGCCTGGGCTGGTGATCTGTTTCACCCTAGATAATATACACGTTTCGATGCTGTTCTCTCGAAACATACCACCCTCGCCTTCTCCCACAGAGTCCAAAAGTCTGTTCTGTACATCTGTGTCTCTTTTTCTGTTTTGCATATAGGGTTATCATTACCATCTTTCTAAATTCCATATATATGTGTTAGTATACTGTAATGTTCTTTATCTTTCTGGCTTACTTCACTCTGTATAATGGGCTCCAGTTTCATCCATCTCATTAGAACTGATGCAAATGAATTCTTTTTAATGGCTGAGTAATATTCCGTGGTGTATATGTACCACAGCTTCCTTATCCATTCGTCTGCTGATGGGCATCTAGGTTGCTTCCATGTTGAGTTTTAGGCTGATAAAATTTGCTGTGTTCTTAAATGTAGGGCTATATTCCTGATTCCAAATGGATGGACAAAACTGTATTATAAGAGGTAGTTTTTAAGTGCATGGATTTTGGAGATGGGCTGATTGCTGACTTCAGATCTCAATGATGTTGTTTAATAACTATAAGTTACTTACCCTCTTTCTGCCTCTCTTTATTTTTAAAATGAGTAATGAGGACTTGCTTCATCATTTTGTTGGGAAGATTTATATCACTAAAATGGTGTGTGTAGGATATTGTTGTTGTTTAGTCACTAAGTCATATCCAGCTCTTTTACCACGCTAGGGACCGTAGCCCACCAAGCTTTTGTCTGTCTATGGGATTTCCCAGGCAATAATGCTGGAATGGGTTGCCATTTCCTTCTCCAGGGGATCTTCCCGACCCAGGGATTGAACCCATGTCTCCTGCATTGGCTAGTGGGTTCTTTACCACTGAGTCACCAGGGAAGCCCATGTGTAGGATATGACACTTTACAATTACTGTTATCATCACCTAGGCAAGAAGATACCAATGTCTGGAAATTATTTTGAAAGAAAAGAAAGTGAAAGTCGCTCAGTCGTGTCCGACTCTTTGTGACTCCATGGACTATACAGTCCATGGAATTCTCCAGGCCAGAATACTGGAGTGGGTAGCCTTTCTCTTCTCCAGGGGATCTTCCCAACCCAGGGACCAAACCCAGGTCTTCTGCATTGCAGGCAGATTCTTTACCAGCTGAGTCTCCAGGGAAGCCCAACTTATCTCAGGGGAAGTGCCTATTAGCAGTACAGTACAGTGGTTGTACAACACAGTGGAAAATCTATTAAATGGAATCTAGAGAGTTCATCTCTGTAATTGTATAAATGTATGTTTCTCAGGGGCAGTGTTAAATTTGTAAATGGGTATAAATCACAGAGTGCTAAAACCTAACAGGACCTTAAAAGCTAAGTAGTTCCAACCCCCTTATTTTATATTAATAGATGAGAAAACTGAGGCTCAGAAAGCAGGGCAGTTTGTCCAAGGCCATCATAGTTACTCTCTGAGATGAGGAAGATATCCAAGTGTCTGCATAAATCCTAGGTTAGTTCCAAATTCATTCTCATTTAATCTCTAAATTATTGTCTAAGAGATTCCATTTAAAAGAGCTATATTTTCTTCCTTATGAGCGCCTTTGCATGTAGCATCTTTCTATTGATGCTTTTGAACTATGGTGTTGGAGAAGACTCCTGAGAGTCCCTTGGACTGCAAGGAGATCCAACCAGTCCATCCTAAAGGAGATCAGTCCTGGGTGTTCATTGGAAAGACTGATGCTGAAGCTGAAACTCCAGTACTTTGGCCACCTCATGCGAAGAGTTGACTCATTGGAAAAGACCCTGATGCTGGGAGGGATTGGGGGCGGGAAGAGAAGGGGACGACAGAGGATGAGATGGCTGGATGGCATCACCGACACAATGAGCATGGGTTTGGGTAGACTCTGGGAGTTGGTGATGGACAGGGAGGCCTGGCGTGCTGTGATTCACGGGGTTGCAAAGAGTCGGACACGACTGAACTACTGAACTGAACTAATTCAGGAAAAAAACTAGAAAGCATGCTGGAAACGTCTCCCTTCTTCCCCTTTCAACCTCTGATGAAGACAAAAGCTCAGACTACACATTCTCCCTTATAACACAATCTAAAATATTGAGAATAACATGCATAATATTAGAAGCAAATTACCTACTTACCATATATACTGGCAGCATGCTTGCTGGACACACCTATGTAAAATTAGTAGCCATCAAATTATATTTCAGGTGGTTTAGTCGCTAAGTCTTGTCCAACTCTTCTGACGCCATGAACTCTAGCCTGCCAAGCTTCTCTGTCCCTGGGATTCTCCAGGCAAGAATCCTGGAGTGGGTCACCATTTCCTTCTCCAGGGGATCTTCCTAACCCAGGAATTGAACCCAGGTCTCCTGTACAGTAGGCTCCAGCCCAAGACCTAATTAATGAAATGGATTGACTTCTGAGTCAAGAAGTTATCCATGAGGTTTTCAATACAAGCAATAGCTCTTAACTACTGATAGTAAAAACATGATATATAAAGGCTCTTGTTCTCCCTTTTCAAAAGTCAGACAGAACCACTGTCTCTTAAAGCTGATAGGCACAGCAAGAAGCTGGGAGGCCAGAAGTTCTCATTGACACAAAGGTGTGCTTCCCTAATGGCTATTAATCTTCCAGTGCAGACTAGGTATTTTATGTGAGAAGCAAGCTGCTTGCAATTTCATGAGTAAGCCAGGGAAGCACAATGAGGGATGACACTGTCTCTCTAGTTGTCAGCCTCCCCAAACGGAAACAAATAATAGCAGGATAAATGTGGTTGAAAGCAGAGGTGAGAGAGGGAACCGTTAGATATGGGAAACATCAAAGAACAAGAAATAGCAACAAAGAGATGCCAGAAGCCAACAAGCAAAAGGGAAATGTTATGAGTAAGAAGGCCAAGAATGGCTATAAAAAGGAAGTGGGGGATGGTCATAAAGGAGACCTTGAAATGACAATAATCCATTCCAGAATGAAGAGGAGGGGAAGCTTATTACTTTTCTCCAAGGCAAAGATACATTTTCTTAAGGAAAAAAAAAAATAAACTGAATATAGAATGAATTGTGTAGCACAGGGAACTCTACTCAATACTCTGTGGTGACCTAATTGGAAACGAAATTCAAAAAAGAGAGGATGTGTGTATATGCATAACTGATTCACTTTGCTGTAAGTAGAAACTAATGCAACATTGTCAAGCAACTATACCTCAATAAAAGTTAATTTTGCAAAACATAGAATGGATTAAGGAACGGGAAGATAAAAGAATAAAATCAGATGTATCCAGAAAGAGGCGATAAAAGCAATGAGCAATGACCCTGTCATTTAAGCTGGTGAATTGTGTTACCGTCTCCATGCAGCTATATGGCATGTTCCGGGGAAATAGCTGACAATGCTAGGAGTTAGGGATAGGGGAATGCTCTTGCTACGAGAATATCACTTAATTCCAAATGGAGGTCTTGTTCCCAATAAATAGCTGAGGGATCAGGCCAAGTCACCTCTGTCTGATGTTTCTCCCTGTCAAAATAAGTAATGGTAATATTTATTCTCTCGGGCCCTAGGGACTTTTATGAAGAGATTGTGAATTAATGCATATATAAATGGAAACAATGTAGCTTACCTGATTAATCTAGTGGTTACAAGGGTAGACTCAAAGCCAGAGTTTCTGGGTTTGAAATCCACCTCCTTTTCATCTTATCTCTGTGCTCTTGGGTATATCACTTAACTTCTGTCTTGCTCAATTCATCAGTAAAATAGAGTTAATAATAATGCCCAGCTTATAGCATTGCTGTGAGGAGTAAATGAGAAGGGATGAAGGTCACTCAGAATAATGTCTGTCATGTGTTAAAGACAATCTGAACTCTTTTCATTGTGTTGATGCTTTGGAAATAAACCTTTTAGATGAGTGTGATATCCTGCATTTATTTATATTACTGCTTAGGAGCTAGAATTACTGCTGCTGCTGAGAGTTCTGATGACATCATTATCTTCTGTTCCTTCATTCATTTTCTCTTCTTCATGTCAACGCTTTTTTTAGTCATCTGTCTTTGTTACTTCACTGCAAAAGAAAGTCATTTCTTTTGCCTCATTTTTCTCTTTGCTGCATACATGTTATTTATCAAGCATTTATTGAGCACTTACTATATACAGGCACTGATAGAAATAGGAAGAAGTATAAGACACAATTTTTGCTCAGAAAGACATATATCCAGGAAAAGGAAGAAACTCACTAAGAAAACAATAATATATTATATGATTCAATTTATGAACAAAATGTTTCATCTGAGCTTGCTCGGATGCTAAGGGCAGACTTACCAAATACGTTAAAGTCATAGTTGAGTTTAAATGATACTATAGCACATGGAACTTTCTTTTATCTCATATTTCGCTTTTTAATTTGTTTTTTGCTAGTAAAACTTAAGGTTATAATCTCACTTTTCCTCACTCTTCTCCTGTCCTCCCCTCCCATCACTAAAAGAAAAAAAAGAAAAGAAACCCAGAAAACCAACTTTATGCTTAAATGCTTTTGCTATTTTCTCAGCATTTCATCCTGTTAGACTAACAGCTCTCATACTAAGTTAAAGTGGTTGGAAAACCTTGCCCACTTTGCCTAAGGTTTTATTTCTCTCGTCATCACCCATTTTATTCTGATAGACTTAAGAGAGAACTGAAAGATAGCATTCACCTTACTTCGAGTGAACTTGAGAGATAAAGTAAGCCATGTCACCCCCAACCCTATAAATGAGGGTTGTTGTCCAGTGGCCCAGTTATGTCTGACACTTTGCGACCCCATGGACTGCAGCATGCCAGGCTTCCCTGTCCTTCACCATCTCCCAGAGTTTCCAAGTTCATGTTCATTGCATTGGTGATGCCGTCCAGTCATCTCATCCTCTAACACCCCCTTCTTCTTCTGCCCTCAATCTTTCCCAGCATTGGGGACTTTTCCAATGAGTCATCTGTTAGCATCAGATGACCACAATAGTGGAGCTGCAGCTTCAGCATCAGTCCTTCCAGTGAATATTCAGGGTTGATCTCCCTTAAAACTGACTGGTTTGATCTCCTTGCTGTCCAAGGGACTTTCAGGAGTCTTCTCCAGCACCACAGTTCAAAGGCATCAATTCTTTGGCATTCTGCCTTCTTTATGGTCCAGCTCTGACAACTGCAGATGACCACTGGGGAGACCATAGCCTTGACTATACGGATCTTTTTTGGCAGAGTAATGTTTCTGCTTTTCAACACACTGTCTAGGTTTGTTATCACTTTCCTGCCAGGAAGCAATCATTTTCTGATTTCATGGTTGAGCTACCAGGGAAGCCCTAAATGAGGGTTAAGAATCATAATAAAGTTATTTCTACAGGGGTATGTGTTTTCCTTAAGTGGTGCAAGTTTAATACATATGTGAGAACTTGGAAATTCTTATTCTTAATGAAATACCACTTAGCTGGAGAATCGTCTATTTCGCAGGCAAAGTGATGCTTCTGAGGCCAGCAATTCTTGTCTTTGGCCCCCAGGTGTGGTTCCCTTATTTATGTGTGTATGTTACATGTGGAATCTGGAGCAAACATGTTGCCTATTTAAAGAAAACTAGAATTATTTTTTTTACAACAGAAAACAGTGCATGTTCATTATCCAAAGTAGATACAGAAAAGCACAGTGAAAGTAATAGTTGCCCACAATTTTACGATTAAGGAATATCTAGTGTTAACTGTTTGCTACATACATTCCTATTGAGAACTGTATGATGATAACTAACATTTATTGAGCATTTTATATGCACTAGGCAGTTTCAGCGACTTTATCTGTTAAATATTACCCATTTATGCCTGACAACAATTTTATAAGTACTGTTATACCGTTTTAAAAATGAGAAAATCAGTGCAATAACAAGGTGCAGTAACTTGTTCATGATCACCGTGCCAGTATGAAATGGAGCCAGGATTCTAGCCAGGCAGTCAGGCTCAGAGCCCAGGTTTTTAACCACCAAGAAATAATGCCTTTTTAGTATTATAACATACATACAATTTTGTAAGCTGCTTCAATTTACTTACTATGCCATATGTTTCCCAGCGTTTTAAAATATTTTGTAAGAATATGATTCTTTATTGACTGTCTATAAATCTATCCATGTGTCACACCTGAATTATTTTAATTCCTATTTGATATATTTAGTCTACTTCCAATTTTTCACTATGGAAATAATCTAGCATATTTTACAAAAATGTCTAAGCAGGTGTTTAGTGTCTTGGTGACATTAATATTTATTTAAATAAGCAGGTATTGGATGTCAGTGGTGTACATATTGATATGAAGCATGTAGTAAATATTTGCTATATGATAGCTATGTTCCAGAAATAGTACCAGGAGGCAGTAGGGAATACAAAGCTGCAACAGTAGCCTTTCTATTCCTAAACACCTTCTAATCTAATGAGAGATCCCTGTAAAACAGTGTGTTTCAGTAGAATCTAGATCTGTGTGTTGAGGAATGAATGGTGGGTGATGAAATTTCAACAATGAATGGGAATATCCTATTAGGACTCATGATTATAGTAACCAGGGTAGATGATATGAGGAAACTAGTGTTTTAAGAAAACAAGTATGACACCACTTTAGAAATGTGGATATTTGTAAAGACTGGGACGTTACCCACTTAACTGGATTTATATGATCATTTCTAGGGCTTTTGGGTTAATAAATACTATATGTTACATTGACCTTGTATAAATGATATGGCATATGGTTATCAGTTCATTTCAGTCATTCAGTCGTGGCTGACTCTTTGCGACCCCATGGACTGCAGCACGCTAGGCTTCCCTGTCCATCACCAACTCCAAGAGCTTGTTCAAACTCATGTCCATTGAGTTGGTGATGCCATCCAACCATCTCATCCTCGGTCATCCCCTTCTCCTCCTGCCTTCAATCTTTCCCAGCATCAGGGTCTTTTCCAGTGACTCAGTTCTTCACATCAGGTGGCCAAAGTATTCAGCATCAGTCCGTCCAATGAACATTCAGGACTGATTTCCTTTAGGGTTGCCTGGTTTGATCTCCATGCAGTCCAAGAGAATCACAAGAGTCTTCTCCAGCACCACAGTTCAAAAGCATCAGTTCTTTGGTGCTCAGCTTTCTTTATGGTCCAACTCTCACATCTGCACATGACTACTAGAAAAACCATAGCTTTGACTATACGGACCTTTGTGAATAGTGGTTATGCTATTAATCAAATGGTGATTATAAATAAAAGAACCTGTTCTTTTGGCTTACGATCTCAGATATAAAATAACAGGTTTAACAAATAGTTTTTCCCAGACCTTGGAAACATTGAAGTTTTCAATGTTCTAGGAGATTTTCAAATAATCTCAGGGCAAATGAAAAGCAGATCATTCTCTGAGACTGAACCTTGTGCAATATGTCTGTTGTGTTTTTTTTTTTTTTTTTTTTTTTTTTAAACTCCAAGACCCTGGTGTTGCCTTCAGGGGTTACTGACTAGCCTTTAATTGAAGGCTGACTGAGTTAGAGTTATATACATACATATATATATATATATATATATCTCCAGTAGTTAATGGGGTTTGTTGCCAGGAATATCCTTTTGCTTATCAGTGGGGAAGGTTTTTGCTTCTACGGCTGGATTTAAAGGTGTCCCTCAAGATTCCATTACTCAGTTCATTGAGAAAAGCTTCAAGTTAAGGGACGGTAGATTGGAGCTCTGTTTCATGAAGGAGGCTGAAAGAAATAATAGTTCCCAAGTTGGTTCAAGTTCTTCCAGATGTTCACATTTATATGACAACTGAACACTTGGAGGTATTCCATCTGGTGAGATTTCTGTGCAAAATTTCTTTATGTACAATTCTGAAATGAGTGTTTTGGTCATTAGATGTGAAAATTAGCACTGATCATCCACAACAAACAAGATACATTTTCTTTCCATTTGACTTGTAAAAGCAAAAGCTCCTGTGATAACTGAATGTATCATTTTCTGCTTTTTTTTCTTCAAACTTGTAGCACCATGGAGAAGATTAAAGCAAAAAAACAGTAGTACAAGAAAAGTGGACCATGAAGAATGATGCTTAAAATCACAAGTAAACATGGCCACACACTCATCACAGTGATATGATTAGAGAAACTAGACAGAGGCTGGCTGAAGAGCTTCAAAGGACTTGGCTTTCCGTGAACTTATTGACTGAAACTAAAGTTCCTCCCTTAGAGATAAGCTCAGATAGCTGTGTGAAATCATAGCATAGTTTGAGTAAAAGTATACCTTTCCAAGGGTTCTGCTGAACAATCACGGCTGCTTCCTTTACTCTTGAAGAGAAGGCACTAATAACCTCTTATTTTAAAATGACTTCCATCGACCAATAATGCATCCCAGCTTGCACTTTCAGGCACTGTATTGGGTAATGTGTTTACAGGCTAGTATCATTTATCTTGTTGAAACAGGACATGAGTAGCTTACTGCTACTTGGAGGTGACTTTAGGAAACATGCTTTTCAAGGTGATAGTTTTAAAAAATGTGATTATTGGGAATAATAACTCCAGAGATAAAGATTTAATGGGATTGCTTCCAATTTATTCAGCACCTAGCCAGGTTATTGAAGTTCTAGTTTTAGACCTGTGCATTCAGAGTCCACATTGTTCCCTGATGTATTGTACATTTAGGCTCTTACCGCCATATGTGGGCATTAAGTTTGCCTTCAAATCTCAATAGGAGTCTAACCTCTCAGAACAATTATTATAGCCAGAACTTCACAGCTCTGCTCCTTGCCCTCACCACTACTGTTTCTTTAAAATCAATATATTGAAAACATGCTTTACTACAAGGAAGAAAACATATTTCCAACACTGTTACGGTGTTTTTCAGTTCAGAGGCTTAGCTTGTATGCATCATTTGATTTAATTTCCTCAAAAGCCTTGGGAAGTGTGAATTATTATGTTATTATCATCTTATTGTTGTTGTTGATAAATAGCAGCTACTGTTTATTTAGCACTGACTCTGTATCAGGACCTCTGCTGAACACCTTATAGTTGATCTGAATGATACCCTTAGGGCACTGGAATTAATATTACATCCATTTTACAGATGATGAAATCATGGCTTAAATGGCATATTAAGTTTACACAGATGGTATGTAGCAGAATTGCATTTCCAAGCTATTTTGTAGGTGGAAACTAGTGATGCCAAATGTTTAAATAAGCTACCCTAGGTTATAGGGTTAATTCCTAATATCTCCCAACTGACACCCTAAACATTTTCATTATACTATCCCGTTGATCCTACATCATTATATGGTACTCTGGTAAGTAGACAAAAGAGCACCTCCACTGACCTAGAAGGGGATTCATTTTTTTTTTTTTTTTAAGAAAGCACACTTTTTTCCCAGTCCAACACTGGCAGCACAAGGATGGGTGAGTAGAGTGTCAGTATGCATTTCACCCCCTACTTACCCCCCTTATACAAGCATCTTGGTGCAAAACATAATACCCAAGGCAATAAGTAGAGGCCCCGGCTGTCCTCATAGAAACTAATAGACGGGCATTGCAAATAATATTGAGAAATATCCAAGAGAATTTTCTGTATAGGTATGTATTTTAGAAACTGTAAGGATATAAATTGTTTGCTTTACTAATTGCATTTCTAATATGCTCACATTTTCCCTTCATCACTAACAAAAATGTTTAACGAGATATAATCTGACAGCACTCATGCTAAAACTCCCCTGGAGCCAAAATGTGTCACTAGTTAAAATGACCCTCATCTTCACAAGCCATTGAAGAGGAGTCGAGGATCATTTATGAAGTGGGTTTTAACCACAGGGTGATGCCTTGTGCTGCCGTTATGTTACTGAGCTTGGGAATCATTTTTTGTATTCATTTTCAACTTAATACTATCTTCCTTTTCAAAATCGATTACTTTTAATTATATAGCTACCCTGGGCATAAAGCAAATGTTGTATAACTTGGATGTGCTTTCCACTGAAGCACTGACATAGTAATACATTTAATGTGCACCTAACTATAATAAGCAGAAAAATTGCATGAGCGTATAATGAGGACACTGGTCATCAAAAAGAGTTTTTAAAAATGGCTGGGACTTGGGATGTTCCAGTTTGAGAGGCTCAGGAATTTTTAGTTTGGAAGATGTCTCATCAAACCTGAGAAACTTCGTGAAAACACACAGCTGATTAACTAGGAAGAGCTTGGTCTAAGAGCAGCCCTTAACCCTTTTTGGCACCAGGGACTGGTTTTGTGCAAGACAGTTTTTCCACGGGCCAAGAGAGGGGGGATGGTTGCAGGATGATTCAGGTACATTATGTGTATTATGCACTTTATTTCTACTGTTATCACATCAGCTCCACCTCAGATCATCGGGCATTAGATCCTGGTTGTTGGGAACCCCAAGGAATAATTTTCAAGCTTTGAGAAACTTCAGGAAACTATAAAGGCTCAAGCCCCATCCTTGCTTTAAAGAACCCAGGCTCCTGTGTTCTGTATTAGCTCTTCTCTTGATTATGACACATCTAATTTGAAAACAATAGGTCTATGGGCACAGAGTCTCAAATTTGGGTGTGCCTTAGAATTGCTGTTGTCTCACACCTAGAGATTTCTTTTTTCTCTCTCTTATTTATGTATTGGGTTGGCCAAAATATCCATTTGGATTTTTTCTGTAGCATCTTTATGGAAAAAAAAATGGAAAGAACATTTTGGCCAACCCAATATTTGTTTTTTCTTCTAGTTCTGTTGGCATCTAATTGACATACCACACCATGTAAGTTGAAGGTGTGCAGCGTAATGATTTCACTTACATTGTGAAGTGATGACCCCAAGAAGTATAGTGAACTTCCCTCATCTCATTAAAGAAATAGATACAAAATGTTTTCTGTGTGATGAGAACTCTTAGGATTTACTCTCTTCACAACTTTCCTATATAACATAAAGTGTCCGACTCTTTGTGACCCATTGGACTGTAGACCAGCAGGCTTCTCTGTCCATGGGATTTCCCAAGCAAGAATACTGGAGTGGGTTGTCATTTCCTTCTCCAGGGGATATTTCTAACATATAACAGCAGTGTTAATTATATTTCTCATAATGTTTATAATATCTGATTTTGTTGATGCCCCTTAGGCATCCCCCAGGTGATTCTCATATCAGTGAAGTTTGAGAACTGCTCATCTAAGGCCTTGCTGCCCAGTGTGTAGGAATTTGTTGGAAATGCAGAATCTCAGGTCTCACCAAGAATGACTGAGTTGGAATCCACCATTCACCAAGATGTCCAGGTGATTTTTATGCACATTAACTTTGAAGAAATATTGGGCTAGGGATTTTAGCCATTCTTAATAAGCTTGGTGACTCCAGGAAACCACTCTGAACTACCTGTAAAACTACCCCTCACTTGTAAAATGGGTTTTATGATAACCCTGTCAACATTGAAGGCTCATTGGGAAAATTTGTGAATTGCAGTCCTGGAAACTCAGCTTAATTCCTAGAACAGTACAGGTACTCAGGAAACCTCGTGTCCCTCTTAACAGACAGAGCTGCTGTGACATTTTTCAGTACCGGTGGACAGAAGGCAAGTGAAGAGAAAAACTGTCAGCGACCGCTATGACAGTCCTTCTTATTCTGCTTGTCTTGGTAAAGGTCTTTGCAGGTGTGAATTCGAGATGATATTCATTAACTCAAAAAGACAAACACTTCCTAGACTCAAATAACTTCTTCTAAAAAAGTAAATCATAGCCATGTGCCCTTGAAGGTACCTTGGGCACCACGCACTGTTGTGTAATCTGATCAACTTAATCATACATTGCCACCTATTCATACATGTTATCTTTAATTTTCCCTTTTAGATCTTAATCTGTTCTTTCCCTCCTCCTAAAGAGCTAATTTATTTCTACAAACTCATATATAGGGTTCCTTTTTTTTTTTTCTCTCCCTCTCTCTCTTCAAGCCACTAGCTTCTGTAATTATCTTTTTTTTATTAATTTATTTTTCGCCCCACCAAATATTTTCTCATTGTTCTTGTTCCACTCCTTGAACTAAGACATAGAACTGACTTGACCAGTAAAGTTTACATCTGATTGAAAGGGTATGACAATACTTTCTTTGTAGTATAATCGCTTTCACCTTAAGAGGGAAGTAGAAATGTCTAATGGGATGACATAGACGATATACCCTCCACTAATCTTTCTAAGCAGGACGACAATGAGTAATGATTACAGTTAATTAAGTTAGGCAACCTCTATTTCCATTCACTTAGCAGCACTGCTAATTATGTGCTTATTTTACAAGGTTTCTTTAGTTCTTCTGTAATTTGGATGCAATATGCTTTGTAGGCAAGGGGATACAGTACAATTAATGAACTTTTCCCCCACAATACCTCTTGTTCTCCAAATGAAATTTCCATGTCTGAAAATTGAGAGTAGGAAAAGGAGCAAGGGAGGGAAAAAAAATCAGTCATGTTTTAACTTACTTCCAGCAAAGCACATGTTTGTAATTGCAGAATATTTAATGGTAAAGAAAGCAGCAACATTTAATTTCTCTGGGAGCTTTGGGAAATTATAGTTTATTTCAAAAGAAAATAAGTCCAGAACTTGGCCTTTTAAAATATAAATGATGCTTTACAGTGTAGGCTTTTGTTCACTTTAAACAACTCTTTATTTAGTACCTACTGTTTGCCAGGTCCTGAATCTATTAAGTGAAAAGGAGTAAGCCATAACTATGATTCCAGGATTCTTTACCTGGACTTTAATCATTTTAACAACTTACTCCTTAAAGAAAACTGAGAGAATATGCAGCTCTACTGGGTACGTTGTTAATGAAGCACCTGAAAAAAATTAGTTTATGTGCTTTGATCAGATGGGGATTGACATACTTAAGAGTTTTATTTTTAATCTGAAAATCCACTTCAATCTTATGCTCTGGGTAAACAGTCATTACTCAAGGCTGGCACGATTCTGTTCTTTCAAGAAGCAAGATTCAAGTTTTAACTTCAAATGTAATCTCGAGTAAGTTATTCATGTTATTTCTTTCTATTTAAAAAAAAATCAAAGTTTACATGATGAATTTTTGCTTCAGTCTTTAATAATCTCCATTTGCTTTAAGAATTAACTTCTGCATTGTGGGTTGTGTTTGTTTAAGATTACTTCAGATTTTAGAATTGATTTTTCAAGGTATATCTGGAGAAGGTATTTGGCTGGCAAATGCCTTTATTTGTATATTTTCATAGGATATTCAAGTGTATTTGGAGAAGCACTGAGCATTTTTAGAGTTTTGGTTTTTTTTTTTTCCTCCTAGTATCACACAGGTGCACAACTTTACAGGTCCAGTCCCCTCTTTATGGGTCTTCCTTTCTGCTTCTCTTTTATAACATCAGTTCATGTCAATGAGTACAGTGTCGAGTTCCCATGAAGACGAGACAAAAAATACAGGTGTCCTCATAATAATCAGCTCCTTTAATTCTCCTCTCAAGTTTAGGCTTCGGTCTCAGATAAATCCTATATAAAGCAGGCGGCACAGTTATTACTAGAGGCACTGAGGTGACTGATTAGATGGGAACGTAATCAGGCAGATTGAGCCTGTGAGGGAAGAAATCATTTCTGGGAGAGGGGAGTGTTTGCAAAACGCTCTCTGTGAATCTGTGAACACCTCACTTTTCAGGGCAACCCGTGTGGAAGAAACAGGTGCAAAAAGATTGTGCATTTGTCTGCTTTTGTGAAGCTGGTCAGAGATCATATACTTGCTTTTTCTGTGCTTGGCTATGACTCCACCTCGAGGTTTATCAGACCCCATAGAATGTGTGAGAGAAAAGTACCAACAGGGAAATCAGCAGAACGCTTTCCCATGAAGGTGTAGGAAGCCACGGAAGAGTTTGAAAAGTTTGAGGTCTCATGTGGCAAGTAAAAACTGCAGATAAATGCCCCAGCCATTCAGAAGAATGATAAATACCACAAGCATTCGGAAACAGGCTTCCTCCAAGGTGACTCTTTTATCAGTTTGCACCCTCTAGGATAAATGTGGATCACTCCTATTCCATATGGCTTTCTCCAAAAGTTAAACTGGGGCTTTTTTTGTGAGGAACGGACAGAAGGGGTTTAGCATCAAGGATCTATAGGAGAATGAAATGAGAAGGAACCCAAATTCTGCTTTTTAGATAATGGCTTTTATGAACTTGATCTTCAGAAATCTCAAATTATCTCTAGCATGAAGAAACATGAAAAAAAAAATGACCCAGACCTTAGTAAACAGTAATATTTCAAATCCAGTTTCTAAGGACCTAGACTAAATCCATAACCTCATTAGAAAACTAATGTGAAAAAATTTTGTCTTAGCAGTAGAAACACCTATATGTATAGAGAAGCTTTCAGGAAATTTTTGTCAAAGAAAAGGAAAAAAGGGTTGTTGTGAATAGTAATTTAGACATGATCAGACATGCACTACTTATTAGGAATCAAACTGGAACACTGGTTGAAAACAATAATTATAGACTGCCTAATTACCTGAAATATTTAAAAATAATATTAAAACATTATTACTAAATGCTAGCTTTTAAATAAATAAAAGGTGCCATGATTAATCAAGTTATCTGTTTTTTCTTTTTTTTTAACTGTAAGGTAGCCTAAAATTCTAAATTAGCAAAAATGCTTTCTTGGTATATACAAACTTTGTATTAAAAGTACATTAATTCCTAAGTTGTTATATTTTTATTAGAATTTAAATCCCTTCTATTAAGATTTTTTATCATTAGGAAGGAAGATGGCTAGTTTTAGGAGGAGGGCAGAACTGGAAAAATTGACATTAAGTAAGTCTTTCTAAGATTATGAATTTATATTAGGAAAACAGTCCAAAGTTAAAAGTCTTTTTGGATCTCAAGCAGTCCCAGAGCCTGATTTATAAGGAAAGCTACCCACTTTTGCAAGTCTTGTCTCTCATTTACTCTGAACTAAGTGGTTGCCATTTCTCATTTACTGATTGCCTTTGATTAATCTCTTTCTAAAGATTTTTTTTTAATTTTCATATTTGTGTTTTATTCATTAGACAGATTGTCCTGACGTACAGAGGCCAGTTCATGGTTTATGAGTTCAAGCTGAGCTGAATATAGCTAAGCTCTGTCTTGCTTGACATTTCATCAAAAGCTGTGTTGATTTGCAATGTTTACCGACCTATTTATTGAACCCTCACAGCTTGAACTATGCCACCAAGCTTGCTGACATTGCTGAGATTATGTCTAAAATGCAGGTACAAGTCAGCAGGCAACAGAGAAAGAGAAAAAAGAAGTGACATAAGAAAAATAAGTTAAAAACAGTCCTTGACCTATTTAATAAACTACGCTTATATAGTCCTTGATTTACTTATCTGGTTGGTTATTTCCTTAAAAGTCCCATGACATAGTTTTTCTCCTTTGATCTTCACAAAAACTCTGGAAGGAGATAGACTAGAGCCTTGGTTCTTAGCCTTAAGTGGGCACCAGAATCCCCTAGAGGGCTTATTAAAGCAAAATTTCCCAGGCTTCACCCTCAGAGTTTCTGATTCGATCCTCCTGAGGTGTGGCCCAGGAACATGCATTTCTAAATGGTTTCTCAGGATATGTTGGTGCTGCTGGTGTGGGAAACCATATTTTGAGGACTACCGAGAAGATGAGAAGAGTCTCATTTATGCATGAGAATCACCAAGATTTAAATAGTATAAGAATTTGGCTCATAAAGATTTATCCAGTTGGAGGTCATTCTTCATGGAGGAAATGGACTCATGAGAAATTGGGAGAATGATGAATTGCCAAGGATGACTGGGCTATCAGAGTTTGATGGGAGATAAAAAGCTTAAAAAAATCCTGCTCTCTGATAGTTTACGTTTTTGAAAAGGACAAAAGATGTATGAATTTAACTCATGCAGTGCATATAGTAAGAGTTCAAGTAATTATCAAGGAATGAGATTTGTGTGTCAAGTGGGCTTTCCTGGTGACCCAGACAGTAAAAAATCCACCTCCAATGCAGGAGACCTGGGTTCAATCCCTGGGTTGGGAAGATCCCCTGGAGGAGGGCATGGCAACCCACTCCAGTATTCTTGCCTGAAGAATCCCTGTAGACAGACTAGCCTGGTGGCCTACAGTCCTTGGGATCACAAAAAGTCAGACACGACTGAGTGACTAAGCATTAAACACAAATAGTAAGGCTTCAATAAACTTCTTGTTCAATGAATGAAAAAAAAAAAAATTGGGCTCATGATCATTGTTGGCAACAAAACGCTTACTTCCCCTCTCTTAATCTAGTTAGTTACCTGGGTTCTCTATACATTGTTTAGAGAAATTTCCAATTGCACAAGAAAATAAGCACCCCTCACAGCAGTGAGATATTTGTTAAATTAATGATTAGCACATTAAAATATTGAATACCTACTCTTGAAAATTATTACCCTATAGAAGTTAGTAGTAAAATTATTAAGGTTGATCATCAGCTCTCAAATATGTAAAGAACCCATTTTTATTACTCTTTTGGTTCTTATTGCCTGAGATACCTCCATAAAGAAGGATTTAGTCTATGACACTTTTAACAAAATGAAACCATGATTCAATTTTTATAAGCAGTTGCGTCTATAATGTATATCAAAGTCTCCCCTTTGCAGTCAGTAAAAAGTAAGATGTTTGCCAATTTACCTGACTGAAGCTAGAGTTTGGAAAATTAAACCATGACAAGACTGGATATTTTACTTAATTATAATGCCTGATTAAAAACTAAATATATCTTTTTATATGCTAAAATATATCTTTTTAAACTAAAATATATCTATTTTTGAATGCTCAATTGAAGCATTCAAAAAATTGTAACGTTTGCTGTTTTTTTTTAAGTTATATGCTCATTTGTTATGGTCCATTTCTTTCAGTAAAATTTAAGGTTTGATATATTCTAATGGGATACAAAATTTAGATTAAATGTATAATATGGATAATTGACTTCTAATGGAATTTAATCTACATGTTCCTAATGTAGAGTTGGGAGTGGGTAGGCCTTTAAGGAAGTAGAGATGTTCATTAAAACCATTTTATCATTTATCAAATAAAATACCATTTATTTCAATTTTGGAGTATATTCTTTTTGTTTAGTCTTAGCTATCACATGCTGCATATTTTTAGGGTCCATAAATTATCAGGACTAGGAAAGCATTTTCATGTTATTTTAATTCAGATACTATTCTGAATTGATGTAATGAAGGTGAGGCTTAGAAAGCAAATGTACCATATTTCTGATGGTACATTTAAATAATATATTAAATGATTTATTTTGGCCCGGCTCTCTTATTAGTTTATTTTTTTTTACTGCTTCACTCATGTTTAAAGCAACTCATAATTACTAAAATACAGAATATTTGTCATGAAAAGTTATTTTTTATTATGAAAATGAACCCATCTTAATGGTGTTTCAGAGTATAAATTTGAGAAAAAGGACTAGCACTGTACTCGATCTCTCATATCCTTTGCCTTATATCACTGAATTCTTAGCACTTAATACCTGCCTGGAATGTAATGAACATTCAATAAGTTAGCTAAATAGATGAAGGAATGCATCCTATAGATAAATTTGCCCAGGAAAAAAAGGGGAGTATTTTTATTTTTAATGCTATTTGTTTTGGGTCAAATGAGTAATATCTATGACATTTTATCCTGAGAGCTATTAGATCATTAACTGAATGTGAGAACAAAGGGCATTTTAGTGTTTTTAGTGTTTTGTTTTTGTTATGAATATTGAATTCCTTTGACAAACTCTTTTTAGTCTTTCAGGATACAATCATCTGGTCACATTTTCAGTTTCCTGATTCCTCATGGTCAGGCCAAAATTATATGTCTTCAGTCACACACACACACACACACGTACACACACATACACTTCATGTGTTTTATTTTGGACCAGCACCTGAAATTTTGAAATTGACATGGAAGTTGAAAGACAGGAGAACCTGAAATAGATGTTTTGTTTGTTTTTCTGGCCAATCAAAATTCAGCCTATTTTAGACAAGGTATGTGAGTATGGTTAAGAGAAGGAGAGGAAGAGAAATCAAAGAATCGCAGGGAGGACCCCCCTGCTTGTACTACTTAAAAGGTACCAAAGCAGAAGAAGTGACTCTGCTTTGCTCTACTCCATATTTTAAAACTCAAGCCAAGGTTGAATATGAACCTGTGGGAAAGTTTTTTTTTAAATTAAACTCAAGTCACTTGTAAAATAAAATATGTAAAGTTTTCTTTTTTTAATTAAGAGTTAGATTCTGTCTGTTATAATGAATAATGACTAAGAGATACCAAAGTTCTCACAAAATTACCAGGAAATCCAGACAAATCCCTTTCCAATAAAAATGAGCACCGCTGGTATCTAACAAGGCCTTTTGGAAAAAGAGTAAGGAGGAGAAATCTTGACTATAATTAAGGATAATGAAATTTTCTATCATAGCTAGCTGCATTAGATTATTTGACTTAAAGATTTTTGATACACGTATTTTCAATGTGAATTAAGTTAAGAAATATATATTGAGTACATGGCTTCCTGTAGAGAGTATCATTTATACAATAGGTTATATTATTTAACTACCTTTGGAATTGTAATTGTTAAACTAAACCAAACTAAAGATAATGAATACCACATGTGAAGCCATTCCAGTGAATAAAAAGATTTCTGAGTGAACGAGCCTGCTGTTCATATTTGTTTATAGTTATGCTTCAGATATTATTTACCAAAATATTGACAGACTCCTGAAAGCACAATTTTTAAACACCTACCTTGGAGATTTCCAGAACCCTGGAAACATTTCTATTGGTTTAAAAAAATAACCCACAAAAGAACAATTAAAAAATGCTTCTACTCAAGACCGGCTATAGCACAAATTAAAAGATTCTGTAAAGAGGATTTTGAAACATGAATAGCTTTTGTTGTTCAGGAATTTCCAATTAACCTGTTCTTAAGAGTCTACAAATTTAAACAACAACAACAAAAAATATTGAATACTGAGTAGAGATGGTAAAATTCAAGAACAACAAAATATTCAACAGATACTGGATTAGATTTGAAAGTTTGGGAAGCAGTAGAAGGTAGTGCATGTTGATTTTAATACTATTGACCAAGTAAAAAACATATGGAACAATTAACACATTTTAGTCAACAGAGTAAAACATTTGCAAGTAGCGTCCCCCAAATCACCTGAAAAATGTGTGGGGGGTTAATTTTCCAGTCTTCAAATAAGGGGGTTTGACTAGATGATTTATGCTGCTGCTGCTGCTTAATCACTTAAGTCATGTCCGACTCTGTGCGACCCCATGGACTGTAGCCCACCAGGTCCTCTGTCCATGGGATTCTCTAGGCAAGATACTAGAGTGGGTTGCCATGCCCTCCTCCAGAGGGTCTTCCCGACCTAGGGATTGAACCCTGGTCTCCTGCATTGCAGGCAGAGTCTTTACCACCAGCTGAGCCACCAGCTAAGCCAGATGATTTATAAGGCCCCTTATATAACTCATAACAGTAGTTCCCTCAAGAAGTATTTCAGCAGAAGGGAAAAATAAATGCCGTCCTAGAAGGGAAAGATGTTGCCCATGCGGACACCCTGCTCCACATCTCCTTGCCAGGTCAGTGCAGGTCCTCGCTCACCCACCTCAGGAATTCCGTGTCTTGCTCTGCTGCTCTGCCTGAGGGCTTTCTGCAGCACCTTGAGAACTTGCTGGCTGCATACAGGAGAAAACCAGAACTACTGGGCTGAGGGGGCAGGGTGGGAGGTAAGGTCACCAGGAGCAACCTTTAAATACTAGGGCCTGTGGTGTCCTGGGAAAAAGCACCCTACCTCTTCATCGGCTGGCAGGACAATTCTGAAGTCTGCTCTTCACTTCTCAGAGTGGAGGGGGGGGAAGGTTTGAACCCCAGTTGCCCCCAGTAGTAAAGTGCTGAGTAACACACCCTTTATTGCCTCCTCCCCTTTCTTGACCTCATTTTCCCCACCTTCTCATTTGTGCTTTCTGAGATCAGTTGCTAGATAAGCTACCTGCACCCTAAGTCCTCGCCTTGCCGTCTATTTGGGGATAATCTAACAGAGTGATAGTAATAAATTATTAAACATGCTCAGAAAAAAAAAGAAAAAACAGAGGACAGAGACACTTAAGATGACAGAAGGAGGAGGAACGCGTGGGAGCTCATACCAGATGATTTTACTCTGTTACTTGCTCTGTTGAGTAACTAAAGAACAGTCATCCATCAAGATGGAGCAGGAGTTGGAGAGGAAGGAAATAATTGGTGATCCTGAAAAGCATTGGGAAGGAATAGAGGAGCTGCTCTAGAAAATGTGCCGGAGTGTCACAATAGGTGAATGAAAGGCTCATGGAATGGCAGAAAAAGTAGATCCCATCATCCATATCTTTGCATTTCATCCTAAGTTAAGTTACCCTTAAACACCCCAACTTGACTTTGCCACTTTATGCTTTGGTTCCCTTCTACTGATTCCATTCTCTACAGAGCGTGCAGAGGGATCTTTTTAAAATGGAAACCAGGTTGTGTTGATTGCTAGTTCAAGATCGTTATTATTCTGAGAAATCCAATTCTTTCCTGCTCTTCTGCAGTCTCGCCGCCCTTCAGCCACCCTGACCTGCTCTCGTCTCTCACATGCCAGACTCGTTTCTGCTATTGAGTCTGCCTGACATGCTTTCCTTACCCACCTTCTATCTGCTTTGATTAGTGCTGAATATATAGTACCAAGCATATTGTCAGGCACACTGTCTTAATACATATTTGTTGCATCTGTAAATGAAAACAATACTAGGCTTTGGTTGATGGTGGATAAATAGTCATTTACTGAGGCACAATCTCTACATCATTTGATATTTTACTAGCAAAGAGAAGATGTTTTACTAGACATTCAGGGAAAGAGACAGTAGTTATAATTTTGGATTTTGGACTGGGGAAACATATGTATGTATATAGGAGATCCCGGTTGATTCCTGGGTCAGGAAGATCCCCTGGAGAAGGGTGGTAAAGAATCCACCTGGAATGCAGGAGACCTCTGTTCAATCCCTGAATTGGAAAGATCCCCTCGAGAAGGGCATGACAACCTAGTCCAGTATTCTTGCCTGGAGAATCCCCATGGACAGAGGAGCCTGGCGGGCTACAGTCCATGGGGTCGCAAAGAGTCAGACACGACTGAGCAATCAAGTACAGCATAGCAGCACGGCGCACGTGTGTCTATCTCTGTATCTATCTCTATGTATTATAGTCTGAGGTCTTGTTCTTTGTGTGTGACACAGAAGTAGTCAGTTGGAGTCCAAGCTAGGCTGGATATGGCACCATGGATTGTGTGAAATCAGAGTGAGAGAAGCTGCTAGTGAAGATAACAAGCAGTTGAGGAGTTTAGCGTTAGTGTCAGATACAGAAGTTATAGTTGGTACTTGTTTTAGTGGGAAGCCCTTCCACATCAGTAAAGAAGCATGCTGAGAAAACTCAAACAGTAAATGTAGCTTATTACTGTGGATAAGGAGATTGACATAAACGGAGTACAAGTTAGTGTTATAAAGTGATGTGACACAAGGACAAATAGACAAGTTGGCTTTGGTTAATGTAATACCCACGATGCAAGTAAAACTACACAGAGATGGCTCAGCAAGCCTAATTGCAAGGGACTGTGGAGGGCAGCGTATCAGGTTATCACATGCCAAAAATATTTCACTTCAGAGACTTTAGTTTTCTCATTAATTTTATCACTAATCCATTCATTTTCAAAATGTATTTCCGGATTTCACATCAGGTTGACTTTAAAGCTTATAGGCAGATGAAGATTTCTTTTCCTAGCACTGAGTAAGGCAACTGATCCTATTCTGTGCTTAAGAGTGAAGCAAGCTTATGTTAGCTGTGCAAGCAGGATTATTAAATAACCAATTACTATTCAGACTGTGTTACATTCCTTAAAATTACTCGAGCAAGAGTCTTGAACTTGTTCAACCTGAACACATCTGATATCCTCAGCCAAGTAGGGGATGTAAATTAGAGAGCTTCTGGCTTTACTAGGGTGGTGGAATCAAGCATATTTTTCCCCCTTAGGGCCCCATGACTAACGACCTAAATTGTCTAAATTTCAAGAATAGTCAGGTCTCCAATGGTAAGCTTGCTTCATCCTGTCTGCTTATTTTGTCGCAGTATCTGATGGTACCAAGGACATTTTGCATGCAAATTTCAGTAAGTTGAGATAATCCATTCAAAATGGATTTTCTTTCTGTATTCTATTAGGAAATTCTATTCTATTCCAGACATCCTAGAAATGTTTTCATGATAAAAGTGTCTCATTCTCAATGACACGTGGAAATTAGAGAAGTAGGTAGTGGTTTTGTAACCAGGACACGTGGGAGGAGGTCTAACTCCCATGCTTATTTGTGTACCTTTGAGGCCATCATTTATCCTCAGCAGCTCTCAGTTTTCACATCTAAAAAAGAATAGATCTTAAATGTTCTTACCACACACACACACACATGATAACTATGACAGGTGACGGATATGTTAACCAACCTTAGTGTAGTAAACATTTCACAGTATATACACATATCACAGCATCACGTTGTATACCTTAAACTTTGTCTGTTGTTTGTCACTAAGTCATGTCTGACTGTTGCCACCTCATGGACTATACTCTGCCAGTTTCCTGCAGCGTTATATGTCAAGTGTAACTCAACAAAGCTGAAAAAAAAATGAAAAGCTGGCTCAGAATGATCTTTTCTCAACTACTTTCAGTAATTTCAGGGATCAAATAAGACAAAACATATAAGTGCAAAAAAGTAAAATGTAATAATTCATATGAGTTAGTTTTAATAACAATATTTTTAATAGCTGTATAACCAAAATTCCTGGTCCAAGGCCTTTTGTTAATTGGCTGTATAATTCTCAAATCTAGTAGAATTTCTTTTCAGTTGAGAGTAATACGAATCCTCTCAGAACACTGTATTGACTCTTCACTCTTAAAGGTTTGCAGGGTATTGTCTTCATATTCTCAACATAAAATATTCTCTCTCTCACATATACAATTCACTCTCTCTCTTGTCTTGCTAGGCTCCTTCTTTCTTTCTGGAATTTTCTGCTTCTACTCATTTTGGTCTAAAGCATTCCCATCTTCAAAATTCTCTTTGAGTGTTCAAGCTAATACAGCACTTTTTCTAACTGCTTCAAATCCCACTTCATTCTGTGAACTTTCATTCCACATTATCATTTCTACCTAGTTTCTCAGTTAAATTACTTACTAATTATTTCTTGTGGATTTTCTTTGATTCTTTAACTTTATATAAAATTCTTGAGAGCATGTTTTATGTTTTGTTTTATATTTCTCTTTAAGTACCCCAGTAGGTGTTCTCCGTGGTTTTGATTCATTGCTTACAAAACAGTAAGCACCAGATAATATATTTTAAATACTATATGACTAATATTGTGTCCATAGAAATATTTCCTCTGATGACCATATATTTCTTGCATTTACCTGTACTTCAGGCACAGTCACAAAAGGAATGTCCCTTTACTATCATGCCTTTTGTCTAAGAGATCCCTTCATCACATTTTCATTAAAAATAAAATATCTTTCCCTTTGCTGCTGATGGAAAAGTGTGTCATTTCTGGGTTTGACCACTGCATAATACGTTCTTGTTTTCTGTCACTTGAGAAAAAGTAAATATGTGTGGAGTTAATATCTCAGAAGAAAGTATCTGTTTGTTATGATTGCTAAAAATAACATGATTGCTTTGTATGGTTTTCACTCATTTGTTCAACAAATACTTGATAATAAGCATGAATCACAATCATGTTCTCATCATATAATTACTGATGATACTGAGGTTGAGCTTTCCCATGTATTTTCACTGTTTATGCTAACTGAGAGTGTGTGTTGTGCAATACATGCTTCCTGAGTTTCCAACTGAGGTGGGTCTCTTTGCCAAAAATATTTGTAATATTCCTGTTTAGCATTACTATTAAGTCACAGAGTCTTTAGGAGAGCTTTATGAGTTGGGCTGACTGGTCTGGCACAATTAATACAAACGCACCTCCCTCCCCTTCCCGATTTGATCATTCTTCCATGAGAACAGGAATCTGGAGATGTTGAGGTTATGCTCTCACATAAGTGAGTTACAAATGCAGATCCTATTAATAAAACTCAGATTTGACTTATTGAGTGAGCCACCGTAGCTCAATCAAGAAGTATGAAATATACAGTATTATTTATTTTTTGTAATAATGGCTTTTACATTTTATTCTGTTTGTTATAATGCATTTGAGTTAGCAGATTTTTATGTTACTTGTTTCTCTTCTCTCACTTTGTTTATGCTTTTCTGGTGTGATCTGGACTTTTCATTTTAACAAGCATACTGCACAAGAGACTTCTATTTGCAAAATAATGAGTGCTAGAGGCAACTGCAGGTAGAAATACAAAATGTGAACATGCTAAAGTGTTTTAACTTTTACTTACATGTTTCTTGGAGTAATATTTGAATTTTATTTTCAGAATTTTATTGGCATATATCCCAAAAATACTATAAGAAATATTAGGGGAAAACAAATATTGTATTTTAAATATTTCTAAAATATATTATTTTTTATATTTCATAGAATTATACTTTGATGTTTATAGCATAACCTGAGTTTTACTGTTTTGAGGTATAAATTTGAAGACTAAGGTGTCACCATTGGCAAGTTATTCATCCACCATTGAGACTGTCTACTGTCTCATCATTTAAAAATATCTAATATTCTGTAAGAGTTTACTTTTCTCATTGCATTATATAGGCATCATGTTAAAATGCATTGTGTACATGTGGTAGCTGCTTTTAAGAAGAAAAAAGTCCATGAATCACTCTTGTAACATTTGAAATTAATTCATTAACCAAAATAATACCCTGCTTCATCTTTTAAATTTTCCTTCCTTAGCATCTGGTCCTTAGTCTGTCTAATTGCATTATAATGGCTCTGTGTTGCAACAGATGCTAGAAAATTTTTTTTTCAAGAATGATAATTTTGTTTCATATTTTGGAATACTTGCCTTGCAATTGCCTCTCCTATTTACTAAAACCAGAAGGAGAACAAACCTGATTCTTTTCTCAATGGAAAAGCATTAAAAGTTCAACTTTGTTCAAAGATCAAGAACTCTATATTTTTCACATTAAAAATGATTTCTTCCCAATTACCTTGTTGAGTACTGCACTTCTGGTTCAGAGATCAAAAGTAATGACTAGTGAAATGGCTGATGGAATGTCTAGAATATTTCTTTTTTGTGTGTATGCAGTTAATATTCTTACTTTTAAATGTTGAATGAATTATATTTTATCAGCACAATGCAATGAGCTAGTTTCTTGTGATTATAATAAAATCTTATGAGGAAGAGTCCATTTCTTAGGATATATAGATAACCATAACTCAAGGAGACTATGGTCAAGTTATACCATAAGGATCCTTCAGCATATTTTATCAGATCTTATTTTTTCTTCGTAGGAGATAGGCTGATATATTACCTGTTACACTGCAAATTTGTTATTGTTACTGAAAAAGCCCATTTGCATCTTCAAGAATTTATCTATTAATGTCTTTAACATTAATAATCAGCATAGTGTTAGTCGCTCAGTCATGTCCAACTCTTTACCACCCCATGAAATGTAGCCTGCCAGGCTCCTCTGTCCATGAGTTTTCCCAGGTAAGAATACTGGAGTGGATTGACATTCCCTTCTCCAGGGGATCTTCCCGACCCAGGAATCAAACCCAGGTCTCCTACATATCAGGCAGATTCTTTACCATTTGAGCCACCAGGGAAGCCCAATAAGCAGCATAGTGTTGTGAAATATCTTCAATATTTTCTAATTTTAGAAATAACTTGCAGAAAGTTAAAAATAGAAAGTTTAAACTTTCAGTTTAATTCTGTAATAATGGAACTATTATATTAATTATATTATATATGTGTATATATGTTCCATGTATTATATCTTTTTGGCAAATGTTTGAGGTGTTCATTTTCTAAGATTGTTTTTTGTAATAATATTCTGACTTGTAATATTGTTGGAATTGTGTCATTAAAACACACTAAGAGAAATGACATTTGTCATTTTGTTTATCCTCTAATTTTGATTTAAGCTAAGCAGTAGCCTATGGTTATACCAATTATTAAAAATAAAACATATCAAAGATGAAAAAGTTAATCTTAGATTATTGGCTTATATGATATCAGGCAGCAGACTGTTGGGAAGCATCCAAATGATAGGCTCATTTTCCTCCCTGAGCATTGAGCAGGATTCCTGATAGAATAAAGGAATAGTCGCAAGTCAGGAATAGGAACTTTTTTTTTTTTTACATTTACTATCTAATGCTGGAATGCCCTTCAACATGCCACTTAATATTGTTGGTGTCAGAGCCTTCCACTTGAAAGGCTGAAATTAGTGATATGTCTCCTCTCCCATTTTTTTCTTTTTTTTTTCCATTTATTTTTATTAGTTGGAGGCTAATTACTTTACAATATTGTAGTGGTTTTTGCCATACATTGACATGAGTCAGCCATGGATTTACATGTGTTCTCCATCCCGATTCCCCCTCCCGCCTCCCTCCCCATCCCATCCCTCTGGGTCTTCCCAGTGCACCAGCCCTGAGCACTTGTCTCATGCATCCAACCTGGGCTGGTGGGCTGTTTCACCCTTGATAGTATACTTGTTTCAATGCTACTCTCTCAGAACATCCCACCCTCGCCTTCTCCCACAGAGTCCAAAAGTCTGTTCTGTACATCTGTGTCTCTTTTTCTGTTTTGCATATTGGGTTATTGGTACCATCTTTTTAAATTCCATATATGTGTGTTAGTATATTGTATATATACTTTGTCTTTCTGGCTTACTTCACTCTGTATAATGGGCTCCAGTTTCATCCATCTCATTAGAACTGATTCAAATGAATTCTTTTTAATGGCTGAATAATATTCCATGGTGTATATGTACCCTAGCTTCCTTATCCATTCGTCTGCTGATGGGCATCTAGGTTGCTTCCATGTCCTGGCTATTATAAACAGTGCTGCGATGAACATTTGGGTGCACGTGTCTCTTTCAGATCTAGTTTCCTCAGTGTGTATGCCCAGGAGTGGTATTGCTGGGTCATATGGCAGTTCTATTTCCAGTTTTTTAAGAAATCTCCACACTGTTCTCCATAGTGGCTGTACTAGTTTGCATTCCCACCAACAGTGTAAGAGGGTTCCCTTTTCTCCACACCCTCTCCAGCATTTATTGCTTGTGGACTTTTGGATAGCAGCCATCCTGACTGGCGTGTAATGGTACCTCGTTGTGGTTTTGATTTGCATTTCTCTGATAATGAGTGATGTTGAGCATCTTTTCATGTGTTTGTTAGCCATCTGTATATCTTCTTTGAAGAAATGTCTGTTTAGTTCTTTGGCCCATTTTTTGATTGGGTCATTTATTTTTCTGGAATTGAGCTGCAGGAGTTGCTTGTATATTTTTGAGATTAATCCTTTGTCTGTTGCTTCATTTGTTATTATTTTCTCCTATTCTGAAGGCTGTCTTTTCACCTTGCTTATAGTTTCCTTTGTTGTGCAAAAGCTTTTAAGTTTAATTAGGTCCCATTTGTTTATTTTTGCTTTTATTTCCAATATTCTGGGAGCTGGGTCATAGAGGACCCTGCTGTGATTTATGTCAGAGAGTGTTTTGCCTATGTTCTCCTCTAGGAGATTTATAGTTTCTGGTCTTACACTGAGGTCTTTAATCCATTCTGAGTTTATTTTTGTGTATGGTGTTAGAAGGTGTTCTAGTTTCATTCTTTTACAAGTGGTTGACCAGTTTTCCCAGCACCACTTGTTAAAGAGGTTGTCTTTTTTCCATTGTATATTCTTGCCTCCTTTGTCGAAGATAAGGTGTCCATAGGTTCGTGGATTTATCTCTGGGCTTTCAATTCTGTTCCATTGATCTATATTTCTGTCTTTGTGCCAGTACCATACCTTCTTGATGACTGTGGCTTTGTAGTAGAGCCTGAAGTCAGGCAGGTTGATTCCTCCAGTTCCATTCTTTTTTCTCAAGATTGCTTTGGCTATCTGAGGTTTTATGTATTTCCATACAAATTGTGAAATTATTTATTCTAGTTCTGTGAAAAATAGTGTTTGTAGCTTGATAGGGATTGTATTGAATCTATAGATTGCTTTGGGTAGTATAGCCATTTTCACAATATTGAATCTTCCAATCCATGAACATGGTATATTTCTGCATCTATTTGTGTCCTCTTTGATTTCTTTCATCAGTGTTTTATAGTTTTCTATATATAGGTCTTTTGTTTCTTTAGGTAGATATACTCCTAAGTATTTTATTCTTTTTTTTTTGCAATGGTGAATGTTATTGTTTCCTTAATTTCTCCTTCTGTTTTCTCATTGTTAGGGTATAGGAATGCAAAGGATTTCTGTGTGTTAAGTTTATATCCTGCAACATTACTGTATTCATTGATTAGCTGTAGTAATTTTCTGGTAGAGTCTTTAGGGTTTTCTATGTAGAGGATTATGTCGTCTGCAAACAGTGAGAGTTTTACTTCTTCTTTTCCTATCTGGATTCCTTTTATTTCTTTTTCTGCTCTGATTGCTGTAGCCAACACTTCCAAAACTATGTTGAATAGTAGTGGTGAGAGTGGACACCCTTGTCTTGTTCCTGACTTTAAGGTAAATGCTTTCAATTTTTCACCATTGAGGATAATGTTTGCTGTGGGTTTGTCATATATAGCTTTTATTATGTTGAGGTATGTTCCTTCTATGCCTGCTTTCTGGAGAGTTTTTATCATAAATGGATGTTGAATTTTGTCAAAGGCTTTTTCTGCATCTATTGAGATAATCATATGGTTTTTATCTTTCAATTTGTTAATGTGGTGTATTACATTGATTGATTTGTGGATATTAAAGAATCCTTGCATTCCTGGGGTAAAGCCCACTTGGTCATGATGTATGATCTTTTTAATATGTTGTTGGATTCTGTTTGCTAGAATTTTGTTAAGGATTTTTGCATCAATGTTCATCAGTGATATTGGCCTGTAGTTTTCTTTTTTTGTGGCATCCTTGTCTGGTTTTGGTATTAGGGTGATGGTGGCCTCATAGAATGAGTTTGGAAGTTTGCCTTCTTCTGCAATTTTCTGGAAGAGTTTGAGTAAGATAGGTGTTAACTCTTCTCTAAATTTTTGGTAGAATTCAGCTGTGAAGCCATCTGGTCCTGGGCTTTTGTTTGTTGGAAGATTGCTGATTATAGTTTTGATTTCCTTGCTTGTGATGGGTCTGTTAAGATCTTCTATTTCTTCCTGGTTCAGTTTTGGAAAGTTACACTTTTCTAAGAATTTGTCCATTTCTTCCAAGTTGTCCATTTTATTGGCATAGAGCTGCTGGTAGTAGTGTCTTATGATCCCTTGTATTTCAGAGTTGTCTGTTGTGATCTCTCCATTTTCATTTCTAATTTTGTTGATTTGGTTCTTCTCCCTTTGTTTCTTGATGAGTCTGGCTAATGGCTTGTCAATTTTATTTACCTTTTCAAAAAACCAACTTTTAGCTTTGTTGATTTTTGCTATGGTCTCTCTTGTTTCTTTTGCATTTATTTCTGCCCTAATTTTTAAGATTTCTTACATTCTACTAACCCTGGGATTCTTCATTTCTTCCTTCTCTAGTTGCTTTAGGTATAGAGTTAGATTATTTATTTGACTTTTTTCTTGTTTCTTGCGGTAAGCCTGTATTGCTATGAACCTTCCCCTTAGCACTGCTTTTACAATGTCCCATAGGTTTTGGGTTTTTGTGTTTTCATTTTCATTCATTTCTATGCATATTTTTATTTCTCTTTTGATTTCTTCTATGATTTGTTCGTTATTCAGTAGTGTGTTATTTAGCCTCCATATGTTGGAATTTTTAATAGTTTTTTTTTTCCCTGTAATTGAGATCTAATCTTACTGCATTGTGGTCAGAAAAGATGACTGGAATGATTTCAATTTTTTTGAATTTACCAAGGCTAGATTTATGGCCCAGGATGTGATCTATTCTGGAGAAGGTTCCATGTGCACTTGAGAAAAAGGTGAAATTGATTGTTTTGGGGTGAAATGTCTTATAGATATCAATTAGGTCTAGCTGGACCATTGTGTCATTTAAAGTTTGTGTTTCCTTGTTAATTTTCTGTTTAGTTGATCTGTCCATAGGTATGAGTGGGGTATTAAAGTCTCCCACTATTATTGTGTTATTGTTAATTTCCCCCTTCATTCTTGTAAGCATTTGCCTTACATATTGTGGTGCTCCTATGTTGGGTGCATATATATTTATAATTGTTATATCTTCTTCTTGGATTGATCCTTTGATCATTATGTAGTGTCCTTCTTTGTCTCTTTTCACAGCCTTTATTTTGAAGTCTATTTTATCTGATATAAGTATTGCGACTCCTGCTTTCTTTTGGTCTCTGTTTGCATGGAATATTTTTTTCCAGCCCTTCACTTTCAGTCTGTATGTTTCCCTTGCTTTGAGGTGGGTTTCTTGTAGACAGCATATATAGGGGTCTTGCTTTTGTATCCATTCAGCCAGTCTTTGTCTCTTGGTTGGGGCATTCAACCCATTTACATTTAAGGTAATTATTGATTAAGAATGTTCCCGTTGCTATTTGCTCACGTTCATACAACCTTTCTGTGTTTCCTGTCTAGAGAAGATCCTTTAGCATTTGTTGAAGAGCTGGTTTGGTGGTGCTGAATTCTCTCAGCTTTTGCTTGTCTGTAAAGCTTTTAAATTCCCCTTCATATCTGAATGAAATCCTTGCTGGGTACAGTAATCTGGGTTGTAGATTTTTCTCTTTCATCACTTTAAGTATGTCCTGCCATTCCCTTCTGGCCTGAAGAGTTTCTATTGAAAGATCAGCTGTTATCTTTATGGGTATCCCCTTGTGTGTTATTTGTTGTTTCTCCCTTGCTGCTTTTAATATTTGTTCTTTGTGTTTGATCTTTGTTAATTTGATTAGCATGTGTCTTGGGCTGTTTCGCCTTGGGTTTATCCTGTTTGGGACTCTCTGGGTTTCTTGGACTTGGGTGGCTATTTCCTTCCCCATTTTGGGGAAGTTTTCAGCTATTATCTCCTTGAGTATCTTCTCATGGCCTTTCTTTTTGTCTTCTTCTTCTGGGACTCCTATGATTCTAATGTTGGGGCATTTCACATTGTCCCAGAGGTCCCTGAGGTTGTCCTCATTTCTTTTAATTCTTTTTTCTTTTTTCCTTTCTGCTTCATTTATTTCCACCATTTTATCTTCTACCTCACTTATCCTATCTTCTGCCTCCGTTATTCTACTGTTGGTTCCCTCCAGAGTGTTTTTGATCTCATTTATTTCATTATTCATTTTTAATTGACTCTTTTTTTTAAAATTTCTTCTAGGTCCTTGTTAAACATTTCTTGCATCTTCTCAATCCTTGTCTCCAGGTTATTTATCTGTAACTCCATTTTGTTTTCAAGATTTTGGATCATTTTTATTATCATTGTTCTAAATTCTTTTTCAGGTAGATTCCCTATCTCCTCCTCTTTTGTTTGGCTTGATGGGAATTTTTCATGTTCCTCTACCTGCTGGGTATTTCTCTGCCTTTTCATCTTATTTAGATTGCTGGGTTTGGGGTGGCCTTTTTGTATTCTGGTAGTCTGTGGTTCCTTTTTATTGTGGAGGTTTCTCCCAGTGGGTGGGGCTGTGTGTTTGGCTTGTCGAGGTTTGCTGGTTAGAGAAGCTTGTGTCGGTGTTCTGATGGGTGGAGCTGGATTTCTTCTCTCTGGAGTGCAATGGAGTGTCCAGTAGTGAGTTTTGAGATGGGTCTATGGGTTTGGTGTGACTTTGGGCAGCCTGTATGTTGATGCTCAGGGCTATATTCCTGCATCGCTGGAGAATTTGCATGGTATGTCTTGCTGTGGAACTTATTGGCTCTTGGGTGGTGGTTGGTTTCAGTGTAGGTATGGAAGCTTTTGGATGATCTCTTATTAATTAATGTTCCCTGTAGTCAGGAGTTCTCTGGTGTTCTCAGGTTTTGGGCTTAAGTCTCTTGCCTCTGGGTTTCAGTCTTATTCTTTCAGTAGCCTCAAGACTTCTCCCTCCATACAACACTGATAATAAAACTTCTAGGTTAATGCTGAAAGGATTCTCCACAGTGGGGGACACCCAAAGAGGTTCACAGAGTTACATGAAGAAGAGGAGAGGGAGGAAGGAGATAGAGGTGAGCAGGAGGAGAAAAGGGGGGATTCAAGAGAGGAGAGACAGATCTAGGTTGTACTCTGTTCCCTAAGTGTTCTCCACAGCCCAGAACACCCACAGAGATCCACAGAATTGGATTGAGAAAAGAAGGGGGAGGGAGGAAATAGAGGTGATCTGGGGGAGGAAATGGAGAATCAAAAGGGGGAGAGAGTGATTAAACCAGTAATCACACTCCTGGGTAAAAATGGGTACTGAAGGTTCAATTCTTAAATGTCCAAAATTGATATCAAATACTGAAAAACAAAGATAAAAAATCTAGAGTAGAGGTTAGACTCTTAAAAATACAATAGTAAAAAACCACAAAAACACAAAAAAATTAAAGAAATATATATGGAGTTCGCTTTAAAAATAGGGTCCTTTTTTTTTTGCCAGGTTATAGTGGATTATAAAAATGGAAATTAAGGAGTAATAGAGGAGTAATAGAGGACTTTTAAAAAAAAGAAAAAGAAAAAGTAGAAAAAGAAAGAGAAAAAAATTTTTTTAATTAAAAATAAAAAAGATAGTAGTAATAATATATCTAGGAATTTTTCTGGAGCTGTTGCAGGCAGTGTGGGTTTGGTTCAGTTTCAGATAGCTCCTTGTTCCAGCTTACACTTCTCGATATCTATAGGCCCCTTCCAGTGTAGTCGTGTTAACTACAGGGATTTTAATCTGTTGCAGCAGTCACTTCTGAAGCGATTCCCTTTGTTTATTTGTCTTCTGTTTGCAGGTCTCTTCAGTGTCTAATTTCCACCCTGACACAAGTGGGCAGATGTGGTCTCTTGTTTAGGTTCGCTTGTTCAGTCGTGCTGTGGGGAGGGGGGGCCCTGCAGACAAATATCACTGGCCTGTGTGGGGAGCACTCGCAGTGTTCCGGCCACACTGGGTTTGCCCCCGCTCACAGCCTGTGTGCTTTCCCCGTCTACACTGCTCAGGCTCCAGGCTGCTCTCCAGGGAGTGAGCCCTGCGTTGCTTGCACTTCCCAGGCCTAAGCCGCTCAGGTTCAGGTTTTCGGGTACTCCACAAAGACGCAGACTCGGTTGGGCCTGCGTTTTGTGCCCTCCCCGGTTGGAGCAGCTCAGGCAACTGGGAGCTTGACGAGCGCACTCTCCCCAGGTGCAGTGGGCCTTCTCCCCTCAGAGGTCCCAGCCTTAGTTTCCGGGTGTGCCAGTCGGGTGATCCTTGTGTCTGTTCTGGGGAGCTGAATTCTGGCTGTGACCCTCCTGGCGGATGTCAACTATCCAGAATCTCAGGAAGTCTTTGGTTAGAAGCTAGAAGCCTGTTTGCAGTTTGGTAGGGGGTGCCGTCTCTGGGGCCGAGTTTGCCCCTTTCCCCTCCCCGCTGCCTCCTGCCTCTGGTGGGGGATGGGCCAGTCCACTGCCGGCTAGCTCTTCTCTGGAATTGCTCAGTCGTTCGTTCTGGGAACTGGCGGGTAGTGCCTAAGTTTAGAGCTTTTCCCAACTTAATTCTCTCTCTCTTGCTGTCCCACAGTTTAAGTTGCTCTCTCTCCTTAGCTCCCTCCGATTGTCCTCAGGGCACTCAGGCCCGGTCCTTGCCCTAAGCAATGCTGCCTGTTCCTCTCCATTCTGCCCCCACTTGCTGGTGGCGGATGCGAGCATCTGGGGTACTTTTCTGCTGGGAGTTGCTTTTAGGCATGTAATCTGTGGGTTTTATTTACTTTTCCTCCCAGTTAGGTTGCCCTCCGAGGTTCGAAAACTTCCCCCACACCCGCCCGTGAGAGGGTTTCCTGGTGTTTGGAAACTTCCTCTATTATGATTCCCTTCCCAGGACGGATCTCCATCCCTAACTCTATTGTCTCTATTTTTATCTTTTATATTTTGTCCTACCTCCTTTTGAAGACAATGGGCTGCTTTTCTGGGTGTCTGATGTCCTCTGCTAGCGATCACAAGTTGTTTTGTGGAGTTTGCTCAGAGTTCAAATGTTCTTTCGATGAATTTGTGGGGGAGAAAGTGGTCTTCTGTCCTATTCCTCTGCCATCTTAGTTCCCCTCCTCCTCTCCCAGTTTTAAGACACAGTATTGTAGAGCCAGCTTAGATTCTGTGCTTAGAGTTTTAAGCTCCGTGGGAAATGGTACTGAGTATCAGGACACTATCAGTTGTATTAGCAATATCTTCATGGGTGTCTCTTGGCTCAGGGGAAAGTAGAGAAAAATACAGCAAACACAAATTGCTTAGTCACAGATGCTTTTTAATTTTAATGTTCAAGCTTCTGTGTCTAAACCAAGGAATATACATGGCACCCTGTATTGCAGCCGCTGATGAACTGAAAATACCAAAATTACTTCATGTGTTGTGATGTGGTAAAGGCAATGATAAGATCTACATTCAAAACACGACTCGGCCACCATTCTGTAAACTTCATGGAGCTTTTCTGTACTGAAATAACAAAAATGAACAAATCCAAAAAACTCTGCCCTTAAGACCATGGAGTCAAACGACAGGACTCTTAATCTGGAGTCCACAAAGCAGGATAGGAGAAAAATTGCATCTTTATTGAACTTTTAGCTGAAAATTAGCATTTTCCCCCAACTATGAAATTGGGCAACACAGTACAGTATTAGCAGTGTCTGTGAATTTATAACCAATATTGTTATCCACAACAACTAGGATTTGATATATTTCAAAAGGTCATTTATATTCACTACTATTTTATACTTTTATTAATTATTATACCTTCAGCCAGTGTATTAATAATCAAATATCATATATTCCCCTATTTTATATTTCATAACTATAATATAATTAATTTCCTTCCCATCCCCATATGATTTTTTTTTTATTTTATGCATTTAAAAACATTCTGGGAAGTGTTCCATATGCTTCACCAGATGCCAGAGGGATCCATAGCACAAAAATAGTTAAGAACATCATGTCTAGAAGAGACACGGGCAAATGCGTATAATACCATGGTACAGAACAATAATAGAGACAGATGCCAGATGCTATGAAATTGGGTAGGACTCTACCAGCCCAGAGGCCTTGGACACAGTGTTTGATTTGGTCTTGAAGCAAGTGTAATAATTTCACTAGTGGTAACGTGTGAGAGAGGGTATCCTGAAAACGAAAAGTAAATGCAAAGATACCTAGTGAAAACATGGAGACCCAGGGAACAGAGAGCAGCTTAGTATGAGAGGGTAAATAATGTCTCTCTCTTTACTGTTTGGGGGGATGTCCTATGCTGTTTCCATTTATAAGTCTGTAGAATTCTATTTGCCAAGTCATTTTTATTAATCATTAGTGAGGAGAAACTAGGCTCTGACTTTTTATAGAGTAACATTGGAGACAACAGCAGGGAACATCAAAGAAGAGATCAAAGCCCTGTCAGCTTTTTCAATCTCTCATTATTTCAATCAATATCTACCTGTAATGGGGGGAGGAAAAGATGAATCTGTTTTACCTTCCCAATTTATCATCATGTTTTCAGACAATGATAAGTCACTTTTCCGGTCTATGGGCTGTAATTGGTTACCATTAAATCTCAAGAGACTGAACCACATAACTAGAATAATCTTTTTAAACACCCACAGGGTCAGTCTTCACTGCTAATGGTCAAAGGAGGCTTTATTTGCCATGCCCAGACTTTCTAAATTGTCCTTTATCTGGCTTTCTGGAAGAAATGTTGAAAAGACTATCTAGGTGATAATGAAGTTCTCCAGACAAGCAGCCATGATTTCAAGAAAGTAAAGGAAAAAAAAGCAGACTGGAAGACACATTGGTGGACTAAGGACTAAGATAATCTGTTTAAACTGTTCCCTCTCTCTGGACAATTTTGCTAGACAACTCCTTGATGAGTGAGAAGGTTCATTTCTTTGTCTTCTTTTTTTAATTTTATTTTATTGTAGTAAGCACGCTTGATGAGTGTTCCCAGGTGGTCAGTGGTAAAGAATTCACCTGCCAATGCAGGAGAGAAGGGTTCGATCCCTGGGTTGGGAAGATCCCCTGGAGAAGGAAATGGCAACCTACTCCAATATTCTTGCCTAGAGAATTTCTTGGAAAGAGGAGCCTGGCGGGCTATAGTCCATAGCATCACAGTGAGTTGGATATGACTCATGAGACTGAGCATGCATGCAAGAACATTTAATATGAGATCTACCCTCTTATCAAATACTTAAGTGCCCAATGCAGTCTTGTTAACTATAGGTACAGTGCTGTGTTGCAGATCTCTAGAGCTTATTCATCTTGGTTAACTTGTCCATTGAGTAGTAACTCAGTTCCCTTTTACCCCAGCCTCTAGAAACTACCATTCCTTTCTTTGATTCTGTGAATTTATCTACTATCAGTTCAGTTCAGTTGCTCAGTCGTGTCCGAATCTGCAACCCCATGGACTGTAGCATACCAGGCTTTCCTGTCATCACCAACTCCTGGAGCCAGCTCAAACTCACATCCATTGAGTCAGTGATGCCATCCAACCATCTCATCCCCTGGAGAAGGAAATGGCAACCCTGTGGTATTGCCTACTATAGATACCTCATGAGTGGAATCATGCAGTATTGGTCTTTCTGTGACTGACTTATTTCACTTAGCATATCTTCCAGCTTCCTCCATGTTGTAGCAAATGGCAGGATTGCTTTTCTTTTTGAAGGCTGAATATTATTTGATTTTATATATACTGCCTATCAGGGCTTCCCTGATAGCTCAGTTGGCAAAGTATCTGCCTGCAGTGCAGGAGACCCCAGTTCAATTCCTGGGTTGGAAAGATCCCCTGGAGAAGGGATAGACTACCCACTCCAGTATTCTTGGGCTTCCCTTGTGGCTCAGCTGGTAAAGAATCTACCCGCAGTGTGGGAGACCTGGGTTCGACCCCTGGGTTGGGAAGATCCCCTGGAGAAGGAAAAGGCTACCCAGTCTAGTATTCTGGCCTGGAGAACTCCATGGATTGTATAGTCCTTGGGGTCACAGAGTCAGACATGACTGAGTGACTTTCACTCACATACCACATTTGCTCTATCCAAGCATTTGCCAGTGGACATTTAGGTTATTAACCCATCTTGGCTGTTGTGAATAGTGATACAAAGAACTTGAGAATGTAGCTCTCTCTTCAAATGCTTGATTTCAGTTCTTTTGGATAAATAGCCAGAAGTTGTTTGTTGGATCACATGGTAATTCTATTTACTTCCACACTGTTTTTCATACTCGCTATATCATTTTACTTTCTTACCAACAGTATACAGTTTCTCCACATTCTCCCCAGCCTTTGTTGTCTTTCGTTTCTTTGATAATAGCTATCCTGCCAGATGTGAGGTGATCTTTCATTGTGATTTTGATTTGTGTTTCACTGATGATTAGTGATATTGAACATGTTTTCATATGCCAGTTAGCCATTTGTATGTATTCTTTGAAGAAATATCTATTCAAATCATTTGCCCACTTTTCAGTTAGGTTTCTATATATACTTTTTGGTATTGAATTGCAGTTATTTCTTATATATTTTAGAGGCTAACCCTGTGTATGTACATGGTTTGCGAATATTTTCTCCCATTCCATAGGGTTCACTTCTTAACCAACTCTTCCAATAATTCTCTGTAAGACTGTTTTTACTGACCTTGCTTTCAAATATGAATCTGCAGAGACCTGAATGGACACTAGTTAACCAATTTAAAAGTGCATTTGAAACTAAATAGTTATCTGTAATTTCCTCAAAAAGCATGTTTATTTTTTTTTGAAGTATTTGAAGTGAGGAAATTTTAATATTCCAGAATGAAATACAGCACATCAAAATACATAACACATTTACCTGTAGTCAAACAGGCCATAATTAGACTACTTTTGTATCACTGGTAGTATAAATTGGATATATATCTACTTTATTAAAATTTTAATTAGCCAATAAAGTTGATAATATAATCATGAATATAATTTTAATTTAAAGGTATGAGCCTTAAAATTTAACAGACTTAGGTTTAAGTCACTTCTTAAACGTGTAATCCTGTATAAAATTTTCAACTATCTGAGCTTCAGTTTTGTCATCTGTGAAATTGATCTGAAAAAATAATAAAATTAATACAGGGGCTAACTATACTGAAATGTGCATTTGATAGTTTTAAAGTGCTTCAAAAATAATAGTCATTCTAATTGCTTATTGTCATTAATGAAAACTTACTAGTTTTATTGTTTATAAAACACTGTTTTTGATATAATAGCCAGCCTAATTTTGCTTCTTAATAAATAAATCAACTTGGCTTTCTTCCTTTACTTTTAAATAAACAACTTTTTTTAAAAAAGTCATTATTTTCCATCAATAAAAATGTTATTTTATTAAATTTGGAGGCTAACGTCATTTAAGCAAAAAAGGTTTCCAGATATAAAGGTATATTCTGAAATTCAGATGCATTTAATTTAAATTTATTATTAATTTCTAAAGACCCTGGATTTATGACATGAACCCAATGATTATAGTTTTTGATGAGTGAATGAATGATTCTTTAGGAATCTGACTCTCCTTCACAACAGTTAGCACTTCCTTTAATATGTTACAAATTCTGTTGCTTTGTTCTCATTTCTACTATAAATGCAATTTTGTTATTTTGCATATGAATCACCATGGATAAATTCATAATCAGTATAGAGTTTTAAATAATCATTACCATGGAATTTATACTTACTCAAGTGTCATTTCCCTCAGTTGGAGTTTATGGATTTCTAAATTTTAAAAAACAAAATAAGTTAATTTAAATTTAGTGTCACTACTCCCCTATACTATTTTCATATCCCCTGCTGCCTTTTCTTATAAACTTCATTAAATATGTCTTGATAGCAATTGGTATTTATTCCTGCCCCCTTGGCATTTATGATACTTTTATCTTCTTTTTGAAAGTTTTCCTTCTGATGCATTTTGAGTTAATCTATCCTTCTACTATGACATCTACATGACTGTGGCCAAACTTTTTAGCCACTAGCTGCCATAAATGGAAAACTGCCATAGCATGACAGGAAGCAGGCTGGAATGATGACTGCACTGAATATAGCTAACTCTCTTTGAATCTATATTTCTCCCTGAGTTTCAGGGTCTCAAGTTACTAGATAATTTTACATTTTTAATGTCTCTCAGCTCCAACAGGATCTGATAAGCAAGTAAAATTTCCATTAGAAGTGAATAGGCTATACAGTAGGATCTTGTTGGTTATCCATTTTAAATATAGTGGTCTACTCAATGATATATGGCAGCCTGGATGGGAGGGGAGTTTGGGGGAGAATGGATACATGTATACGTATAGACAGCATATTAAAAAGCGGAGACATTACTTTGTCAAGAAAGGTCCGTCTGGTCAAGGCTATGGTTTTTCCAGTAGTCATGTATGGATGTGAGAGTTGGACTGTGAAGAAAGCTGAGTGCCGAAAAATTGATGCTTTTGAACTGTGGTGTTGGAGAAGACTCTTGAGAGTCCCTTGGACTGCAAGGAGATCCAACCAGTCCATCCTAAAGGAGATCAGTCCTGGGTGTTCACTGGAAGGACTGATGTTGAAGCTGAAACTCCAGTATTTTGGCCACCTCATGCAAAGAGCTGACTCATTTGAAAAGACCCTGATGTTGGCAAAGATTGAAGGCAGGAGGAGAAGGGGACAACAGAGGATGAGATGGCTGGTCAGCATCACCCACTCAATGGACATGAGTTTGGGTAAATTCCGGGAGTTGGTGATGGACAGGGAGGCCTGGCTTGCTGCAGTTCATGGGTTTGCAAAGAGTCGGACACGACTGAGCGACTGAACTGAACTGAACTGATACATATGGCTGAGTCCCTTTGCTGTCCACTTGAAACTATCACAATGTTGTTAATTGGCTATATTCCAATATAAAATAAAAATTTTAAGAAGAAGTAAGCAGGGGAAAATACCTGAAATCATTGATGTTGTTAGGGGAAGCCAAGTGAAGGCAGTGGCGATGTTTAAAATGTGTGAATCGTGAGGAATAAAAGAATGTTGAAGAAATAGAATAATGAGGTGCACTTTTGAGTCTTTATTGTTTGGCCTTAGATGGTTTCTAGCAAATAATTTAATGCAAAATAATTCACAGAATAAATAATAAGTACTTACTATGTACCATTTCCCAAGAAATATGAATGTCTATAATATTACAAGCTTCCCCCTGGAAGAATAGACATTTTAAAAAGTTGCAACTGGAGCTTTGAATATACTTTTAATATAATAACTTATATCTACTGTTTCCTTTGGTTGGAGGTAGGGGAAAAGAGATTAAACATTTAAAAATAGATTACCTTTTGAATTTATATTTAGCTCTGATGATTAGAAGAAGATTCACCTTTGAGGTTAAAAAGTAGATTCTGGTCTCTTAACTTGAGAGTGTTCAGATTGTCTTTGAGAATAACCACTATTTTAGACGTTGACTTGACTTTTATTTCCCTGGGCTATGAACTTTAGCCAGTTTTATAAATTCACATTTCTTATGTAGACCTCTGTAATTGAATTAAGAATGATTCAATACCTAAAGACAAAAGTTTTATTCTAATACAAAAATGCTATTCTCTTATTTAAAAATATAAACAGTTATATAGTTCTGGTCTAATATAAAACCTTATTTAAGTGTGCTAACTCATTTAGAATTTATATAGTATGATCTGATGCTAGGAGGAATTTACCTGTGAAAGGAGTCTTTTAAGTAAGTCAATAGTATATTCATGATTCAAGAAATTATATAAACTCTTAATGGGCACTATCAATCCTTCTTTTGTCAAAAGATATTGATATTCTGCTCTTACTCTCATTTATATTGTTTCCTAATGATGTAATTAATCATCCATTAGGATCACCTAATTTGAATTACAATTTTCTTCTTAGGAAAAAATAATTCAAGAGATAATGACTTGCTACTTAAGATTTTTTAAAAACATTAATTTTTATTATTTTATGTACTTAAACTTGCTACTTAAGATTTTTTAAAAATTATTTTAAATTTTATTTATTTAAACATACAAAAGTTTTAGTATGAAATCACATTTTATGCAATACTCTTTTAGCAATTCCTTGCATTTCTGAGTCCATGCTTTTACATATAATGGCTCAGCAAAAAAACAAGGCTTAAGTAATTGTACTTCTCTTTGAGCCTGCTATAGAAATACATTGAAACAGTGCAAGACTAAAAGTTAATTTAAAAAAGAAACTAAATTAAATCCAGAATTTGTATGAATTCTGGTCATATTTGATATCATGATGCTGGAAGAATGACTTACCCATGATTAATATTACTGAAGTTTTTTCTTATATGCTACATTTTAAGAGCTGTCATTAGTGACTAGGCACCCTCATCCCTTTGTCCTTCACAAAAGAACTCTGATTTTCTTCAGATATCCAGCCATACTATTTGGTAGTAATTTTCAAGGGAGAAAGGGCACTACCCCCTAGTCATAGGAAGTGAATCATACTTTGTTTATTCCATTTATATGTTCCCATATCTTTTGCCATTTATAGATTTAAGTATGGAATGGGATGCATTTGAGGCTCATAAACCATGAGACAAGTTTCTTTTCTTATCATTGGAAAAGGATCATTTAACAAGTATATGGTTGTATTACAGTTCAAGATAGACACATAGTATGTATATGTGCATATATATATATATAAATTATATATGTATCTACATCTTGATAATATATACATCATAATATGTAACCCCAAGTATAGAATGTCTACTGATTCATATATGGCTCAATAAGCATTTACTGACTTATTATTAGATAGGTAGAATAGACTCTGAATCTGAAGAAATATACAATGTATATAGTAACATGTTCTAGTTGTACAAGTAGGGCATTCACAGAAATAAATGACTACTATTATTTGTTCTCTCACTTTGAAAAGACTTTAATCCTAGCATTGAATATAATACTTTTTAAAAAATAAAATCTCATTTCCTAAGAAGTTATTTGATGAGAAAATATTTGAAAAGTTATGTGATGAGAAAAAATTAACTGTACAAGTAGTTAATTAGAACCTTGTCAAATAACATCCTCTTTTAATTACTTGACATCCAATATATTATAGTCAGTGAAGTGTAACCCCTGAGTTTTTAAAGCAGAATATTAAAATAAAACTGTTAGGCTTCTAGAGTAATATCCCTTCTTTGAGGGTTTCTAACATAGAAAAATTTAAGCATATGCTATTGAAATATAGCACATTTTCTGAAAATTATATTAAAAATAATATGTAACCAAGACAAAGAAGTAATAGAAGTTATTTCAAAGAGAAAAAAGGCTTATTGTGATAAACAACAAGTTTAAACTAAATTAAATATGACACTTAGAAATAGTTTATGGAGTCTTGTGAATCTAGAGAAAAATGGTTGTTTCACTGTCTTAGAAAAGTTTAGGACGTTTGGATTTGAATCCAGACTTGGACCTGAACCTCTAATCTCAACTTTAAATAGTTTGGAATAAACATTGAATATCTCTTTTGAAAGTTTAATCAAAGTAGAAAGATAATTCAAGTACTAAGGTGATGGAGAAGTAAATCTATATTACCTGAAACATCTTCAATTACCTTAATTTTAGTCATTTTAAAAATAGACAGGTTTACTAAAACAGAAAAATATAATCTAACTTATGAGTATAACTAAAAGAAAAAAGAAAGGAAGGAAGAAGAAAGAAAATATGACAATACCAGTTTTTCTCATGTCCATCATTTACTTCCTCAATTTCAGGAAAGGAAATAATCATTTATTAATTCGGACCTAATGAGTACTCAGGACATGCTGTCACATGAAATATTCATAATAGCTAGTTGGAGGAGTTTCTCTTACCCCCATTTTGTTGATAAAGATACCAGGCTTCACAGAGATTAAGTAATTTACACAAAATTTTACAGTTACTAAGTAGAAAAATCTCAGAGAAGGCAATGGCACCCCACTCCAGTACTCTTGCCTGGAAAATCCCATGGACGGAGGAGCCTGGTAGGCTGCAGTCCATGGGGTCATGAAGAGTCGGACACGACTTCACTTTCACTTTTCACTTTCACACATTGGAGAAGGAAATGGCAACCCACTCCAGTGTTCTTGCCTGGAGAATCCCAGGGACCGGGGAGCCTGGTGGGCTGCCATCTATGGGGTCGCACAGAGTCGGACACAACCGAAGCGACTTAGCAGCAGCAGCAAGTAGAAAAATCTAGACTTAAATCTTGACCTAATCTAAAAACTCTATTTCTTTAGCTTTATTAAGACAATAGCAATACCATTGCCAATGTAATGTATTTAAGAGTGTATTTTTCTTTAAATATAAAACCAAATAAATGTACAGATACACAGCACAATCTCTAACAAAGCATCTTTAATACAAGAATTTCAAAACAATGTTAAATTACCCTCACAAAGTACTCTTGAGGGTCTCATGTTAGTCTCATGACTATAAAATAGACTACTGCTTTCTCTTTCCCTTCCTGCTGCTGCCGAGTTGCCACACACTGACCATCCTATCCATGGGTCATAGCTGGTTTTTTGTTTTGTTTTGTAATATCTACTTTTATTTATTTATTTGTTTGGCAGCAGGCAAACTCTTAGTTGCAGTATGTGGGATCTAGTTCCCCGACCAGGGATGGAACCCAGACTGCCGGCATTGAGAGCTCAGAGTCTTAGCCACTGGACCTCCAGGGAAGACCCTAAAGTTGTTTTTTAAACCAAGACATTTCCCAGTGGTTGATGAGATTTTAGAGGAAGTATGTTTAACATGAAAATATTATTATTGATAGATTATTATGGTAATTTATCCAAATGTGTGTTTTTAAATAATTATTTAATGAAAATTTTATCCGATACACATATAATTCCATTAATAAACAGTTGTTGATTTTTGCTTATTGCTTGTTTTCCTTTTTAGCATAAAATATATGGTATTTAAAGGAAAATTTTAAAGTACAATTTTAAAATGGAGAAAATACCACCCACATCTGACAGATCTTTTCTCCTAGACATTTTTGGCCCTTTTTATTGAGATATAATTGACATATAACATTACATTAATTTCAGATGTAGAATTGAATGATTGGCTATTAGTATCTATTGCAGAGTGATTACCACACTTAAGTCCAGTTAACATCTATCCCATACAGTTACAAAATATCAGTGGGGGTTTGTGCTGAGCAGTCTTAAGATCTACACAATACAAAATTATTAACTAGAATCACCAGTCTGTCAAGGTGAGAAACACACAGCATGCAGAAAAGGGTAAAAGATGAGAAGTAAGAGAGGGATAAGTTACAATGGTGTGTTCAGGGTTGAGAGAAACCAGTGGGAAGATATAGATGGTGCTAGGAACAGTAGGATGTCATGACCCAGCCCTAGGCATGAAGAGGTAGAGAGAGAACATTTATTAGAACCTGGGGACAGAGTAACCTTGTAGATAGATACTGTTTTAGACAACACAGGGTAAGAAGATAACAAAGGTACAATATAAAAGTTTTAAATATTGGAGATAGCTAATTGTAACACTAATGTAAACTTCACCAGGTGATCACTGTCATAATAGTTCTAGAGTTCCTTCTGAATGATCAGTTCATGTTTATACCCCTTTCAAAGAGTGTAAGAGAGGAGATATCAAAAGATAATGAACCCAGAACATAAACTTTTATGTGTTTGGTTATGTAATGAGACTGGACAATTTGAGATTGTCTTTATTTGACTATTTTTGGACTGGGTTGGTTATTGAGAACTTCATTTTTTTTCTGCCTCTGTTTGGAGCAGACTAAAATAAGTTTTAAAGGAATTTTTAAAAAATACTGTGTTCTCCTACAGATATTTCTGAGATGACGTGTCTCAAAATGATAGTTCATGATTTTTTTTTTTCACGTACAGCTTATTTTCTCAACTAAGGTATGAGATTCTTAAAACCAGATATTGTAATTTATATTTGGGGGGTTTCCTATAGCTCACATAGCACACAGAACAGTTCTGAGACCAAACTGGGTAATTTCTTGTCATTTTGACTCCACTGATTAAATGTACACTTATTGATTCTCAGGATATTGAAAATGTCAGATGTTATAATTTATTTATGGCTCTTTCTACATTTGACAGCTGCAGATGCTCTGGGCTAAGGCTGCTGAGAAGGGTCACCTGTGTGCTTACATTTTGTATAGTGCTGTGACTGTTGTAAACTTTCCTTGAAACTTAAAGAAACATTGTCTCCAGATTGTAGCACAGCTTTACACAGAGTATAAGGTCCCTCTGAGACACTTTAAATCATAGATGTAAAAAGAACATATTACAAAAGCATTATTTTGAAACATAGTTTTAGTTTGCCTACCTCTGTAAAATCTCTGAAGTCAGAGATCAAATTAAAGTAGGCATTCATGAAGAGCTTCCTTGTTCATCTAAGTCTCTCAGAAATTCTAGAAGTCATCTCTGATTTAACATTCTTTAGGGGCGACCATAAATTTAAAGCTGTTAAAATAACTTACAGTTTTATATTATATTTCCATTCTCTATCCAGTCTTCTCTTCTGGATACCTTGAAAATATGTGTGATAAGTAAGTAAATCATGATTGATTTCTAACCATCTGTCGGCATTTCAAGATGGCTTGGGAAACATTCAGTACATAAGTTGATGCTGTTAGTCATACCAAATATGTTCCTTTAACAGGAAAGCAAATTTCTGATAATAAGAAAATTTAAGTATGGCAGATTTATGTTCCTGAGGTAGTGAAAATGGCCCCCAACTTTGCTGATATTCAAGTTTGGGCATTAAAGAAAAGAGAGTTATAAGTAAATAAATAAAAGTTTCTATTTCACTGCACTAGCACTCTTGGTTCTTGATATAAATTGCATATAACTCAATAAAACTGCCTGGACAACACAACTTGGGTGGTGACTAATATCAATAGTCTACATTTTAGGTTCCCTTGAAATAGTTCTGCTTGCTTGATAAAACCATAACAAGGGATATAAAGAGATTGTTTTAATATGTTGAGCAGACTGTTTACATGAACAACTACATTCCCATAAAAGGCTCATCTATAAATGCTAACATTGTGTTGCTTACTATTTCTGGGTGTTCACATCACCAGTGTGGCTGTTGCTTGACTCGGCAGAAGTAATGAAATTTTTTAAAGTATTTGCGTGGGCAAATATATCCATTATCAACATGTACATATTTGCAGTTTAGCAAGTCATTTGCTTTTGTTTAAATATTTAAAACTTTGATGTCTGTGTGTGTGTGTTTACACAGGAGGATTTTGCATATATATTTTTTTAATTTACACATGTGTGTGTTCATACAAAGTAAAATTTTCATTATCTTAAAAGAAAGCAAATATATACATATTTTATATATTCTCCTTTGTCTTAAATATTTAGTTATTGATCTTTAACCAAATTTAGTTTCATAGCAAAGAGTAATACAAAATTGGAGCATATTGTTTTCCTTTTAATTATTTTACTAGTTAAAAATTCTGACTGCCTCTTTAACTTCAAATCCATCCTACTTTCCTGAAAATGCCTTTGACACTAGCCACACAAAATTTCTTGTTTTTTCTTAAATGTATTGTGCAGTTTCATTCAGCACATGTATATCTCCCTGCCAGGGATTCCTTCCCACTCTGTGCCTTATCCTTCTTTTTTCTTCTAGTCTAACATAGATCTCCATCTCTGTTTTCCTTCCTCTGCCACCTTGACACATGTCAAGTCAGGCTGAAAGTATCGGTTTATTTCTCTCAAAAAACTATACGTTCATCAGCAGCAGAATCTGGGACTATATTCATAGTTCTCAAATCTTGCACAGGCCCTGGTGTAGAGCAGTTAAACAAGTCAGAGTAGTTGAATGAATGAAGAAATGAACAGAATGATAACTGCTTTCTATGTGTGATTATATGTAAGCAAAAAGTCAAATGATCAATCTTTATGTGAGCAAAAGGTGGTTGTTAAGATTGCAATTAAATCTGAATATGAAGATGGTACTGCGTTAGGAATAATGCATTTAACGCATTTTTGATGTTTCTGTTATGAAAGCACCCCATCATCATGCAATCAGAATCGGCAAACATTTCTTTTGAGGTGTGTGTAAACTCATGACAAATTTATGTTCCTTCAGTATTTTAGATGTTCTGAACTTTCAGAAAAATTCCATGTAATGTTTGAAATACATTTTTGGGTATATTGATGTTTTATTGATTTCATTAAGATATTTAGAGGGTTTTATTATTAATATATATGTAATCATCAGAACTGAAGACAATTCAAGGTTATGATATAGTTTGCAGCATTCTAGTTGTTATCTGCACCTTTTCATAGCCAACAGGAAATAAGGTTTTGTTCAGAATAATTTACCCTTGTTTTATATGATGTCAGCCAAAACATAATGTAGTATAACAATCTTTCTACCTTTTTACAATACTTGAATTCCATTGTAGTGCTCACTACTTTGTCTGTTTTTCTCCATTGTCTTCCACAAAAATTTAGACACATTTTCTAGTAATAACATGTGCAACAAACTTAACAACAGAGAAGTAGAAAAACTATAGAATGGAGCCATACTTGTGTATAGATAGGTTTATTCATTCAAATATTTATGGAAGACCCAGCATATAAAAGGCACTAGTTGCTGGAGTATGGTGGTGAGAAAAAAACACCAACAATAACAATGCAGAAGTTATAAACATGGTGTTTCTTCTCATGGAAATTACTGTCAGTAGGGATGACACATAGACACATGTTTGAATTTTTGCAACATAAAGTAGCTCAGTTAAGAAAGAGCATATCACAAAGAGATCACATGCAGACTGCGAGCATCCATTGGGAAAGGACTCTTGAGTTGTGATCTAAAAGATGAGTAGCTGTTAACCAAGAGGAGATGAGGGAAGCTCATTCTACTGGAGTAAAGACCTTATGGAAAGTTCCTATGGTGGGAAATAGCAGAAAGAAAGAAAGAAAGAGAAAAAGACCAGGGTAACTAAATCTAAGAAAATGATGATGCTATAGGAAGTTGAAAAACTAGGCAGAAACCTTTCCCATGCCGGGTCTTACAGACCATGCTGAATATCTCAGGCATCTGGATATCTACCTTAAGGATAGCAGAAACCTGTTCAAGAATTGTGAGCAAAGATGAGTTGATCATATTCATGTACCACGTTGTTCCTTCTAGGTAAGGCGTCAAGAATGTACCAAAGGGGTCAGAGGCAGTAGCAGGAAAGCTTGACAGTTGCTTTTACAGTAATTTAAGCGAAAGAGGCTGGTGGTGGCGTGGGTTAAGAGTGGTGATTACAAAGATGGCCTATTGACTTCAGACTTCGTTCTGAGGTTCTTGGTGGCCAAAGAAAATAGATAAGATCAAATCTCTTTTTTTTTCTTTTTGTTAAAAGAAATTTCTTCAGGAAAAAAGAATTCTTTCCAATAATTCTTTCCTATATCCACAGAAGTATTTGTCTCACTTGTGATTTTATTTTATGTATTTCACTACATATATAGATATACATTTATGTGTATCTATATATGTATATAAATACACATATATGACACATATAAATGAAATAAATCTCACAATTTGTAGTACTATACCTCATCGTGTTATATAGTGAGTCACTCATAAAGGTTTAATTGAGTACTGAAATATCAAGCAGTTGAAATACTTCTGTAATTCATTCATAAACTAGCTTTCCTGGGATTAAATGGACCCCTGGTTAAGTATCCCTGCTTTCAAATATCTTGTTGACATTGTGAAGAGACAGGAAGACAGAGAAACATAAATAAAAAAACAAATAGGATTATGTATGCTTTGCTGAAATTTTCATAAATATCATGTTTCAACTATAAATTTTAATTCATGGCTTAAATAGAGATATTATATTCACATAAATGTGTGTGTGTTGCATGGGCCACCCAGGTGGTAAAGAACCCACGTGCCAATTCATGAGTCCTAAGAGATGTGGGTCCAATCCCTGGATCAGAAAGTTCCCTTGGAGAAGGGCATGGCAACCCACTCCAGTATTCTTGCCTGGAGAATCCCATGGACAGAGGACCCTAGCAGGCTACAGTCCATAGGGTTGCAAAGAGTCGGACATGACTGAAGCACCTTAGCACACAAGCACATGTGTTGTATATGTGTGTGTATGTGTGTGTGTGTGTGTGTGTGTGTGTATATATATATATATATATAGTGTGTGTGTATATATGTATGCATTGTGCATATACTTGTGTGCAAACCTTTGTTGTCACACACACATGCACAGTTTTACTGATTTCTCCGTCCTGAACTGAGAATTGGGGAAAGCATATTTTTTTTTTAACCTTCTATTGTAGAACCAAAGTCATATGAGAATTAAACAACCCTTTGCCCTTTGCCCTAAGATTAACATCTTGCCTTACTATCTATTAACTAGATTACCTCACATAAATTGCTTAGTGTTTATTCCTAAGTTTCTCATCTTTAAAATAAGGAAAAATACATAACAAAAACTTTTCTTGTGAAGATAATGTATATATGTGATGCTGAGTAAAAGCATTAAGCTGTGCTTTGAGCTTGAAATTAAAATGTAAGAGATACTCTTTTGTCATGTGGTATACAAAATAATGGGCTTCCCTTGTGACTCAGCTGGTAAAGAATCTGCCTGCAATGCGGGAGAGCTGGGTTCCATCCCTGGATTGGGAAGATCCCCTGGAGAAGGGAAAGGCTACCCAGTCCAGTATTCTGGCCTGGAGAATTTCATGGACTGTATAGTCCATGGGGTTGCAAAGAGCCAGACACAACTGAGCGACTTTTACTTTTTCATACAAAATAGTAACAATATAGTAATAATAAAAGATGTATTACTAAAAACAAATATTAAATACTAAGCTCATTGAGATTTCATGGACTGCAGCCGCCAGGCTTCTCTGTCCATGGGATTCTCCAGGCAAGAATACTGGAGTGGATTGTCATTTCCTTCTCCAGGGAATCTTCCCAACCCAGGGATTGAACCCAGTATATGAACGGATATACTGGAGGACTTCTTGCTACTTCTTATTAATTTATGAAGGCAAGAGACAGAGTTGCTGTGGATTTAAACTTGAATAAGCCCTTTACCTCCTTGATTTGGCTCCTAAGAGTATTCTGGTTTTTTTTTTTTTTTTAATGTCCTTTTCTGGAGGCAAAATGTAAATATTCTCTACCCTCTATTTTTGTATCTTACTGCAAAGGACAATAATTAGCTCATTAATCTCAACTTTTTAGTATGCTTAGGTCAACAAAATTTCTTCTAGGACTTTTCATCATTTAACCCCGTGTACCACAGTTTCTTTTGCTTTTTAGCAGGGCTAATTCAAATATTTTTAATTTATAATTTTTATTTCCCCACTAGTCACAGTGTGTCTCTTGTATCTATGTTTATTTTCATTTTTTAAAGCTGAAGCAACCAGTTAAAATTTGAGTAGCAACAGGTTTCGAGTTTTGTGTGTGTGTGGGGGGATAATATTCAATTGAGCCTCAAATTTAGATACATAATTCTGCCAGGTTGGATGGGGTGGCTTTTTGCTCATCTCTTTGTTATTTTAAAATTTCCACAACATCATTATCCTCACTTTTGTGTCACCTTTACCTGAGCCACTGATGAAAAATGAGCAAAAAATTTCTTGGTTAAAATATAAAATATTTACTTGCAAGTTAAATAATTAATTTTCAAGAGTCTCTCTAGTAAAGCATTTTATTGTGAAACAAGTTTTAAGTATCAGACTTGCAACAGTATTTAATATCTCATTTGGTGATCAATATTTAATCTGTTAAATATTACTATTAAAAGATTTTTCCACACTAACTTTTCCTTATCATTATAACTTCTCTTTATTAGATAATCCTTTGCTTTCTAATGCACATGATTATGGCATGTTCATCTATTCATTTAACTCTGCTCTCACTTCCCACTGTGGAATTCTACCATTTGTAAGGTGCTGTGGTAGGAATTGTCTAGGTATAAAAGAATACAGTAGCTTCTCAGCCTTTGTGGTATTCATAGTTGAATAAACTCTATATAAAATATATTGAGTTGAATATTAAAATAGAGGTAACTTTGGCAAACTGTGGGAACAGAGTCAAGAATAGTTCATTCAGTTTGAGGAGACTAAGATTAGTTTCATAGAAGAGGTGTCATCTTGAAGATATCTAGAATTTGAAGAAATAAAAAAAAAAATCACTCTAAGCAGAGGAACTGGAAAATATAAAGAAGTCATAAATTATATAGAGAATTCAATAATTAGCAAGAAGCTGAATATAGCTAAGGCTTAACTATAAAATATAACTTTTTTGAGTACTTCTTATGTCTTAATATGCTTAGTTCTGTGTTTTAATCTCTTCATCATATGCTTAAAATAACCTCTATGAGGTAGGACTCATGTTACCCTTATTTTACAGAAAGTTTGAGAAATTTGCCTAAGGTCACACAGTTATCACCTGGCATAAACAGGATTCAGATTCTCACATTTTATAATTTTAAAACCTGTGCATATAAACATGGTGTGATACTACACAGAATGATGGGGAGTGAGTAGAAAAAGATTTTTCCTCGAACAGAGCTGGAAAGCTTACTTCAAAGAAAGTAAGGTGATATTACTTAAGAATTGCCTGGGAGATACAGGGGTATCTAAACCTCAAGCATAACCATCACCAAAAATGTAATTTTTTTAAGTCCTCATAGTTGATCTTGACCTGTAAATTAAGTGCTTAATATTTTCTTGTTTAATATTACCTGAATTTTTAAATCTTTCCAAGATGTTAGCAATTTTATTAATTTTTATACTATGTCCAAGAACCAAAGATTAGTTTTTATCTCTGTTTAAAGTTCAAATACTAGTTTAGACAACAAAAGTTAGCAGTTACCAAGGAACATTCTGAAGACTTTTTTGTTGTTCTGTTACTCAGTCATGTCTGACTCTTTGTGACCCTATGAACCACAACATGCCAGGCTTCCCTGTCCTTCACCATTTCCCGAAGTTTACTCAAACCCATGTTCATTGAGTCAATGATGCCATCCAATCATCTCATCCTCTGTCGCCCCCTTCTCCTCCTGCCCTCAATCTTTCCTAGCATTGGGGTCTTTTCCAATGTGTCGGCTCTTCACATCAGTTGGCCACAGCATTGGAGCTTCAGCTTAAGCATCAGTCCTTCTAATGAATGGGCTTCCCTGCTGGCTCATACGGTAAAGAATTCACCTGCAATGTGGGTTTGATCCCTGAGTTGGGAAGATCCCCTGGAGAATGGAACTGCTACCCCCTCCAGTATTCTGGCATAGAGAATTCCATAGACAGAGAAGCCTGGTGGGCTACAGTCCATAGGGTTGCAAAGAGTCAGACACGACTGAGCAACTTTCAGTTTCTAATGAATATTCAGAACTGCTCGTATTTAGGATTGACTGATTTGATCTGTTTGTAGTCCAAAGGACTCTCAAGAGTCTTCTCCAGAACCACAGTTCAAGAGCACCCAGCCTTCTCTATTGTCCAAGTCATCCAAAAAAACCATAGCTTTGACTATACAGGCCTTTGTCAGCAAAGTGATGTCTCTGCTTTTTAATATGCTAAGTTTGTCATATTTTTCTTCCAAGGAGCAAGCATCTTTTAATGTCATGGCTGAAGTCACCATCCACAGTGATTTTGGAGACCAAGAAAAGAAAATGTGTCACTGTTTCCACTTTTTCCCCATCTATTTGCCATGAAGTGATGGAACCAGATGACATGATCTTAGTGTTTTGAATGTTGAGATTTAAACCAGCTTTTTCACTCTCCTCTTTCACCCTCATCAAGAGGCTTTTTAGTTCCTCTTTGCTTTCTGCCATTAGAGTAGTGTCATCTGAATACTTACCCAGTTCCTATCTCCAGACTCTCTGAAGAGTGAACTGGTTTTAGTTACTAATCTCTTGAGATTTTCTGAGATCTCTCCTTTGGGGAGTGGAATTGGTCATTTCTTATTTTTGAATTGCCAAAAGACAATGAGTTTAGAAGCACCTGTGTTTCTTGGCAAGCAATAGAACATTTGTGCAAAACTCTAATAATTTAAATCCCTCTATATTTCTCTACTGTAGAGGAAAATGATATATTCTACTTTTGTATAATATTTTCCTTTTATTTTTTGACACTTTAAGTAGAAAAACATAAAATAACATGGTCTACTAAAATAAGTTAGACAAATAAACCTCCCTTCTCTGAAAAAAAAGCACATAACTATATATTTATTTATATAAAACATATAATTATATACACATTTACATATTAGTATTCTAAATATTTTAAACTTTATAATCTAACAACCTGGATTTTTATATCTTGGGTCACTCTAAAGTATTTAATATTTTAGTTTATAAGAATTAATCAGAAGTTTCTGTATGAGTAATTACAAAGATATTTTGGTTTTTCACATCCTATACTAATAACAAATTTTACACATCATTTCATAATATAAAATGTTTGTACCCTATTTTATAGCTTTGAGTTTTCAATTTCTGTTACCTACACAAAGAAAATGGAAACATATGTTAATAACAGATGTTGTTTTGAAAGATATGTGAGTAAATGTCCTACCTTATAATTAGTTTTTGACTTAATACAAAAAGTGTTTTGAATTCTTTTTAAAAAAATACCTAAGATAGTCACATTTTCAAGGTTAATTTTAAAAATTCTAGATTATCTGATCTTCATAGGAAAAACATTTGATATCTATGCTTTAGAATTTTGATATTTTTCTCTTTCCATTTATCTTAAACCTTTGAATGATACAACGGCTTCCCTGATGGCTCAGACTGTAAAGAATCTGCTTGCAATGCAGGAGATCTAGGTTCAATCCCTGGGTCAGGCAGATTCCCCTGGAGAAGGGGATGCAACCCACTCCAGTATTTCTGCCTGGAGAATTCCAAGGACAGAGAAGTCTGGTAGGCTATAGTCCGTGGGGTCGCAGACAGTCAGACGTGACTGAGTGACTTGCACTTTGAATGATATAGTCTTTCTGGATTCACAGTGAAGACAATGATCAGAAAATTGTGAATAGATGAAGGAATTGAAAATTTTCAATCCTATGTTGCTTGGAATTATTTTCCTGATGCAAATTTGTTGATTTAATAAATTCAGTTATGTCATAGTTTATATCATGGCTATTGGCCTTGTCTATAGTTTTGGCTTTTGAATATTGTCAAATACTTTTGTTAAATCTGAAGACACATGATACACATATGAGGTTTTTTTTCCTGTACTAGATATTGGATTTTTTGTAACTTTTTGTTTTTCTGTTTTCACACTGGCAATAATCATCACTAAATTCTAGCAGTGCTAATATGTATTTCTGTAGAGTAGCTACACCTATTGTTTTCTAATTTGACCTTTGCATAACAATGACTGGGTTTTAGGGTTTTTATCCCTATGCAAATTATGTGCCTCCAGAGAATCTTATCCTGGGATTGTTTGAGTGGAGAGTGATAAGAGATAGTGAAAAACTCTGAATATAATGGCATCTGACAGCCTCTTGGTTAAATAACTCTGCTTTGTCTTTGAGCTTTACCATCTGAGGAAGGACAGAAGATAAGGGAAATCTGATTTTAAAGGAAAGTGAAATCTGATTGGATGGTCTCTGGCCAATTTCTCATATTATGGATTTCTAACATGAGATTGTTCTGAATTCTTACGTGTTAGCACAGACACTGGGTTGTTTTAGTATAACTTGCCATTTGACATAAAAATACATTATGTTGCAACACTAGAAGATGTGAGATTGTGACTTATAAAAATATTTTGGTACCTATCTAGAAGACACCATATTTTATAGAGAAGATATACTGAAGCTTGTCTTTTTAGAAACAAGTATAGTGTGAGGATTGAGTGATAATTAATACTCATGATACTTAGCACTGTGCTAAGTGTAAAATTGTAATTAGAAAATAATAATCATAAAATACTTAATTGAAACCTTTGTAAGACCTTTAGGAATGAAGTCACTAATTTAATATATAAGCGAAAATAGTCAATTTATGAAGTTGTGATTTTTTTATGGCATGCTCTATTTTTCAGCAAACGAGTTCTTTCAAACTTGTGTATATCAAACAAGTTTATTATTACTTTTAATTCAGGACATACAGTTAGAGGATTTTATCATGTCTCTGACATTGGAAGTGAAGGATTTGTATATCACTTCAAAATGATAAATGATATAAAAAGAAATTTCTGAATTGAACAGCCTTTGCTGACTTTTTCTGGCCACATAAATTCCATAATATAAGGTGGCAAACTAATTAGGTATACAGATAATTTAAAAGCACAGATCTTCCTTGGCTTACTGTGGAATTACATCCCAACTGACCCATGTGCTGTACTAAGTCACTTTAGCTGTGTCCAACTCTTTGCAGACCCTATGAACTGTAGCCCACCAGGCTCTGCTGTCCATGGGGATTCTCTCGGCAAGAATACTGGAATGGGTTGCCATGCCCTCCTCCAGGGGATCTTCCCAACCCAGGAATTGAACCTGGATTTCCTATATTGGCAGGCGGGTTCTTTACACTAGTGCTACATGGGAAGCCATCAATAAACCCATAGTAAGTGAAAGATATCTTAAGGGGAAATGCATTTGATACACTTAACCTACCAAACACCATAGCTTAGACTGCCTTAAATATGCTCAGAACACTTACATTAACCTACTTTGGGCAAAATTATCTAACATAAAGCCTATTTTATAAGATAGTGTTGAATATATCATAGAATTTATTGAGGACTGTAGTGAAAGTGAAAAACAGAATGATTGTATGAGTACAGAAAAACTTGTTTTTAAACAATTTAATTTGATTTGTTCCTCTCTTTCTCTGTGCTGAGTCTTGGTTGCTGCACATGGGCTTTCTCTAGTTGTGGCAAGCGGAAGCCACTCTGATTGCAATGTGCAAGCTTCTTGTTGTGGAGCACGGGCTCTAGGTACACGGACTTCAGTAGCTGTGGCTCAAGGGCTCTAGAGTGCAGGCTCAGTAGTAGTAGTGCTTAGGCTTAGTTGCTCCATGACATGTGGGATCCTTCTGGGCCAGGGATCCAACTAGTGCCCCTGCGTTGCAAGGCAGACTCTTAACCACTGGACCACTGGGGAAGCCACCAGGACAGTTCTGAATGCATCAGTCCTTGACTGCTGTGATCACGTGGCTGTGTAGGAGCTGCCACTGCCCAACATCGCCAGAGAGTATCATGCTACAGTGCAGCATATTGCTAGCCTGGGAAAAGATCAGAATTCAAAGTGTGAATTCTACTGCATGCATGTCGCTTTTGCACCTTTGTAAATTTGAAAAATCATTGTATATCAGAGACCATCTATAGGTTACTTTAGTAAGAGCATGCTCAGTATTTCAGTTGTGTCTGATTCTTTGTAACCCCATGGACTGCAGCCTGCCAGGCTCCTCTGTCCATGAGATTTCCCAGGCAGAATACTGGAGTGAGTTGCCATGTTCTCCTCCAGGAGATCTTCCTGACCTAGGGATCAAACCCAAGTCTCTTGCATCTCCTGCACTGACAGGGGTTCTTTACCCCTGAGTCCCTTGCAAAGCCCTTACTTTAGTAAGTACTGAGGTCTGAATAATAAGTAGAACCTGGGGCTGAAAACATGGCTTGATGAAAATTAAGCGACCTGATTTTTACAAATCACTATAACAATAAATAGCAGCATAACATGTAAGCTTGCATGTCAAATCATGTTTATCTTAGTGTAAGGGAGGCATCATCTGCCCATATGCCAGTCCCCACTGATAAAATGCTCACAAGAGCTGCTCCATGCACTGGCTGGCTATCTCATTGAAACTTTGCCCTCAGAGTCCTTATGACCTTTTAGTTTGTTCCGTAGCAAGATTCCATCCACCATTAGCCACATCAATGGCACATTTCCAGGTGATTCAGAAGTTATTTAGAGAAGATTCTGATGCTCTCAAATACCCGATAAACGTTCAAGGTCTCTCAGTAATTTCATTTGGACATCTCTAAATGAAAAACAGAGAGATTAGATGAAATCCTCACATAATAATCTGTGCGTGTATTTTTTTTTTTTTTTTTTTTGACCAGCACATGCCTTTGGGCTTTTTGTTCAGTGTTCCATCCAGTTGATTTTGCTGCATTGAAAAATCACTACGAACACATTTTTAAATCTAGTTGGCTCCATTTTCGTCTGCTAAATTGCACTGAATACAATCTGTGATTGCAACTTTGCCTTTGCCTCCATCTATTAGCTGTTTTTGCAAGATGTGTAACTTAATTGAAAGATAAGTACAACCTTTTCACTTAGAATCTTTATGAAAAATGTAAAAGATGCTTTGCCAGTCTGAATAGTTAATTGAGTTTGACTGTACCAGGGTAAGTTGCAAAAAGTGTGTCTATGGCAACTCTTTATGTCATAAAAACATTTAAAGGGCCTGTATTTAATGTGACTCTTTTTTAAGTTCACTTAATGGAGTAAGTAAAACTGGATATGTAATTAGAGTCTAAGATTAAAGCATCATAATTGAAGTAAGGTAATATGAAGAGGCTCACACAATAGTGATTATGCTTCAGATGAATACAGTCTTCCTTAAACTCAACCAAAGTCTCATAACTCTTGGATTTATTCACCATGATGTAATAATGACAGTGTGTGGATGATGAGTATCACACTTTGTAAAGGTAAAATGTCTTACAGTGTAACAGGCTCTCTCCTATACAGTGGTACATTTGAATCTCCCATTAGCCCTGGATACATGTTTTTCCGTTTTCCAGTCAAGGAAATTGACACATATAGAGTTATCCTGCTCAGGATCACATAATTAGTAGATGATAAAGTCACAGTCAAACCCAGATATTCTAACTTCAAGTCTAGTGTTCTCATCCCTGTTCTCGTCCTTTGATGATAGCATCAAGTTTGTGGGAAGGGTAGAACAGACACACAAATCTTTGCAATATGTTTCAGAATATACTTTGCTTCTAACTGACCTGCTTTACCCATGTATTCCTCATGCAGCTGTCTGTTTTTTTCAGGCTAAAGGGCCCTTCCATCATAGTGGCTTCTGCTTTTTCATTCCTTTGTCTGTGTTCCCCACCTTAGATTTAAGTAATCATGTTTTTCTCTCCTCACCTTGACAAAAGAGGATTGGGTAAGTTCTCTATTAAGAAAGTAAAGAAAAAAGCATAGCTAGAGATATAGACTGATAGATATGAAAGCCAGGAAGCAGGAACTGCATTTTCCAATTATACAAAAATAAAGTAGCACTCTCCTTTGAATTTTTCTTTAATCTTGTACATTCTTTATGCAAAATCAAATGAATAAGCATTCATTTATAAATAAGTTTTATACTAACTCAATAATTATTTTTAATTTTATTATAATATTTATTCTGTACTAAGCATGAACCTAAGAATTGCACCTCTAGCTTTTGTTTACATAAAACTCTTCTATTGATTCAGGAAGAACTGGCAGTCATATTGTTGGGGATGCCAGGGTTGAACTCATCCCTGACAATATTCTGTTGTGCTCCTAATGTGTACAAGATGAGGTTCAGGTTCATACTGTGTATTATATCTGTGTATGCACAAACAAATAGTTATTATATGTGCATGTACTATACATTAAAATAAATTTAAATGTTTACTCTATAATTAATGATCATCATTTCAATGTTTAGAGGGATTTTAACATGATAAAATGGCTTCATTATCCTTTCTAGACAATCTGCTAGCAGTGCTTTTCCAGCTAACTGTCCCTTCCCCCACCTCTTTGACATTGCACCAAGATTGTTTCTTCCCCATTCTGTTGATGTAATTATCCTTGCATAATTTAAAGCAAGATTTCCTGGCAATGTAGACCCACAAAATTGTTGCTATGCCTTGAGCTCAAATGCTGCTTCTGTTCAATTTGTTTACATTTCTGCTTGAGCAGAGTTTTTGTGTCATAAGTAAAACAGCAAGAGATGATATTATAGTAGAGATGGCCTTTCATGGAGTGTTGTTGTTCTTCAGTCACTAAGTCGTGTCTAACTCTTTGTGACCCCATGGACTGCAGCACACCAGGCTTCCCTGTCCTTCACCATCTCCCAGAGTATGCTCAAAGTCATGTTCATTGAGTCAGTGATATCATCCAACCATCTCATACTCTGTCCCCACCTTCTCCTCCTGTCCTCAATCTTTCCCAGCATCAGGGTCTTTTCCAATGAGTCAGCTCTTCACATCAGGTGGCCAAAGTATTGGAGCTTCAGCTTCAGCTTTAGCATGAGTCCTTCCAATGAATATTCAGGGTTGATTTCCTTTAGGATTGACTGGTTTGATCTCCTTGCTGTTCAAGGGACTCTCAAGAGTCTTCTTCAGCACCACAATTTGAAAGGATCAATGCTTCGGTGCTTAGCCTTCTTTATGGTCCAACTCTCACATCCATACATGACTACTGGAAAAACCATAGCTTTGACTATATGGACCTTTGCCAGCAAAGTGATGTCTCTGTTTTTTAATATGCTATCTAGGTTTGTTATAGCTTTCCTTCCAAGGAGCAAATATCTTAATTTTGTGTCTGCAGTCACCGTCTTCAGTGACTTTGGAGCCAGAGAAAATAAAATCAGCCACTGTTTCCACGTTTTCCCCATCTATTTGCCATGATGTGATGGGACCAGATGGCATGATCTTAGTTTTCTGAATGTTGAGTTTTAAGCCAACTTTTTCACTCTCCTCTCTCAGCCTCATAGAGAGTCTCTTTAGTTCCTTTTGCTTTCTGCCATTAAAGTGGTATCATCTGCATATCTGAGGTTGTCAATATTTCTCTGGCAATCTTGATTTCAGCTTGGGATTCATCCAACTCAGCATTTCACAAAATGTACCCTGCGTATAAGTTAAATAAGCAGGATGACAATATACAGTCTTGACATACTCATTTCCCAACTTGGAATCAGTCCATTGTTCTATGTCCAGTTCTAACTATTGCTTCTTGACCTGTGTACAGGTTTCTCAGGAGACAGCTAAGATGGTCTGGTATTCATATCTATTTTAAGAATTTTCTACAATTTGTTGTGATCCACACAGCTTTAGCATAGTCAGTGAAGCAGAAGTAGATATTTTTCTGGAATTCCCTTGCTTTTTCTGTGATCCATTGGATGTTGGCCGTTTGATCTCTGGTTCATCTGCCTTTACTAAATCCAGTTTATCCATCTAGAAGTTCTCGGTTCATGTACTGCTAAAGCATGTGAAATGAGCATAGTTATATGGCAGTTTGAACATTCTTTTGGCATTGCCCTTCTTTGAGATTGGAATTAAAACACATTTCCCAGTCCTATGGCCACTGCTGACTTTCCAAGTTTGCTGGCATAGTGAGTACAGTGCTTTAACAGTATTTTTTAGGATTTTACATAGCGCAACAGGAATTCCATCACCTTCACTATCTTTGTTTGTAGTAATACTTCCTAAAGCCCACTTGACTTCCCACTGGCTCTAGGTGAGCGACCACACCATTGTGGTTATCCGGGCCATTAAGACCTTTTTTGTACAGTCCTTCTATGTATTCTTGCCATCTCTTTTTAATCTCTTCTTCCTCTGTTAGTTCATTACTGTTTCTGTCCTCTATTGTGTCCATCTTTGCATGAAATGTTCCCTTGGTATCCTTAATTTTCTTGAAGAGATCTCTAGTCCTTCCCTTCTATTATTTTCCTCTATTTCTTTAAATTTTCTCTTAAGAAGACTTTCTTATCTCTCCTTGCTATTCTGTGAAACTATACATTCAGTTGGGTATTTCCCTTTCTCATTTGCTTTTCCCTTCTCTTCTTTTCTCAGCTATTCATAAGGACTCCTTAGACAACCATTTTACCTTATTGCATTTCTTTTTCATTGAGATGTTTTTGATCACTGCCTCCTGTATAATGTTATGAATCTCTGTCCATAGTTCTTCAGGCACTCTGTCTACCAGATCTAGTTTCTTGAATCTATTCATCACCTCCACCCTATTATCATAAGGGGTTTGATTTAGGTCATACCTGAATTGTCTAGTGGTTTTCCCTGCTTTCTTCAATTAAAGCCTGAATTTTGCAATAAGGAATTTATAATCTGAGCCACAGTCAATTCCAGGTCTTGTTTTTTCTGACTATATAGAGCTGCTCCATTTTCAGCTACAAAGAAGAATTGATCTGATTTTGGTATTGACCATCTGGTGATGTTCATGTGTAGAGTTTTCTCTTAGGTTTTTGGAAGAGTGTGTTTGCTATGACCAGTGTCTTCTCTTGACAAAACTCTGTTAGCTTTTGCCTTGCTTCATTTTGTACTCTAAGGCCAAACTTGCCTGTTACTCTAGGTATCTCTTAACTTCCTACTTTTGCATTCTAGTCCGCTATGATGAAAAGGACATCTTCTTTTGGTGTTAGTTCTAAAAGGTCTTGTAGGTCTTCATGGTACCATTCAACTTCAGCTTCTCTGGCACTAGTGTCTGGGGCATAGACTTAGATTTCTGTGCTGTTGTTACTTTCATGAATGGATTTAAGTAAATACTGGCTGCAAGGAATCCAAGAATATTAGCATTTTTCTTGGAATCCTTAACTGTAATACTTAACCCAGAACAAAACTTTTCTCAAATGATGGTGAAATATCTAATTCATTAAATTTTAGTTCCACAGACTACTTTGGAATAAACTGCCTATGAGTTTTCCTGCTAACAAATGAACTGTTTGTTTGTTGCCCCAAATCCAGGAAAGTTGTTCTTCAGTTTAGATTGATGTTGACAAGGTCTTCTTCATAACAGCAGGTGTTAGGCTATAATTGGTCATTATAGAATTATATTTTGCTTGGAGAAATTTAGAAAACAAGATAAGCATATTCTTGTTGTCAAAATTGACTCTGGTTCAAAAATCAGAAGGATGGCATGAGATATAACATGTAAATTATCAGAATGTATCATTTTATTGTACAATCAATATATTTAAAAGGCACTAAAATCAATGTGAATACCCCTGAGAAAACACTCTTCTTAAGCCTAACCTGCAAAAAATGCCCTTTTTACCTTAGTTAATGTAGATATTGAGAATAAAAAACAAACAAACAGGGGAATAAAATATGGCCAGATGACCTCTTTGAAGGACTCATGAGAAACTGGAAGTGGGAGATTTGTTAATAGTATTGAGTCAGTTGCAAATGTTTTTACAATCACTTAGCATTGTCATTGTCATTATTTTATGTAAAATAGCATTACTTTGTAAACACCTATAAACAGAGATTGCCCAGATATGCTAAACTATAAGAAGATTGTTAATGAGTAAAATATTACTAGTTTAAATTAATAGGTATAAAGCTTTGTATATATTCTATACATTCACATCATTAGAAAGAAAAGGGAGGTATACTAAGGAAAGGTTCAGTTGTACACTTGTAATCCACCCATAAAGGAAGAAAGCTTCATCAGAAAAAGATAACACTTAGCTTCACCTTGCTCATTGTTTCAAAAATCCTTAAACATACAAAAAAGAACTACTCACCTCCCATACCTAAGTGCATCTTATTTATTTTCTCTGTTCCTTCCTATACCTATTTCTTGTTTGCATAACACAATCAGATTTCCAACCTACATGTCTGAAGTCCTGTCTGCACTGTTGAACGTGAACATCATGACTTGATTCCTAATATAAAAGCTTCATGGAAATGCACATACTCACTTGCTCCTGCATCCAGGGATGAAGATCATCTTGAGTGCCACCATGTTTCATTTTTTTTTTCCCCTGAATTTGCAAGTGAAACAAAATAGGCTTTTGTTAGATAATACAGTTCTTAACTTTCTTCTTTTTTTTTTTAAGTTCTGTACATGCTTCCTCAGCAGAGTGCAACATCTCGTCAGCTGTCACTATTAATGCACATGGGTTCTCATTCCTGGTTATTCATTAGAATCACTTGAAGAACTTCTAAAAACTACTGCAGCCATGATGTTACTGTATCCCTGATCATTTCATCAATACCATGGCCTTGCCACCAATGAGGCTGTCCTTCTCGAACTCTAGAATATAGAAGAATCCCCTAGGATGCTTATGTCAAATGAAGACTCCAGGGCCCTCTTCCAAAGGATTCTCTTTGATAGGTCTTTATTTAAAGTCGTATATTCCTTGGGTCTTTCTTTGAGAGACAATACTATAAGAACTCTTTATTCCCAGTCTGGGTTTGTGATCCTTTATTGCTATTACATTTGAATGTATCTGTTGAAATATCATTCCTTTAACAATAACTTACATAATTTCAGTCAGTGACTATTTTTATCAGTGCCACTGTTGTGGTTTTACTCAATATCTTACATGAAAACAGCTGAAAATCAAAGGAATTTATAATGATTGAATCAGTATGATGGGATGAACCATTAATAGTTCAACTCACTAAAGAATTGCCATCATATCCCTATTAGTACTGAGCTTCACTCCTAATCTTTCCTGGGAAAAATAAAAATACATAAACATGGTTTCCTTAGTTATAGTCTCAGGAAGCCACCTCTGTGGTCATTGTATTTGGAACATCCTCTTCTTTCTGTGCCCTAAATCTTTGTCAACAGTCTTTCATGTCCCATTCTGATGAGTATCAGAATAGTCATTTATTTCTGTCAAAGCTTTTATAGTTATGCAAAGAATCCGGTCTTTGTGTCTGAAGTTGCAGAGTTCACATAATACAAAATTTTCAACAACATTGTTTCCGTGTTTCTTGTCAATAATATTCAGAAATAACTACTATACAGAACTGCGTACCTGTATGGTTCTTATAGTACCAAGTATATATGCTTGTTGTGTATACACACTCTGAAAAAACTCTCACTGCAGACACATATTGACCAAGAATTACTTCTTTCACTGTATTGCATGTCTCCACTCTACACATATTCTATCTCTCCTGAAGTGATTTAAGGATGACAGAGGTCTTTATGGCATTTTGTTGGCCTGTGAATAGCTGTTAGCCCGAGATACCCCTGAAATTAATGTCTATAGTTGTTCAAAAAACATTTTACCCTACCCTAGATTTTTTTTTTCACGTGTTGTGTTATCAATCTCCCTTCTGGTTGGAGCAGGCAGGATTTGTTGTTTTACATTTCACTCTCTAGGTATCCATGCCTGAGTTGCTCCCATTGGGATAAAACCAAGGATACCTCCGACACAGTCATGGGCAGAACTTGAACCAGCTTACACTTAACCCCAAACTATAAAGACTGTAAAGACAGATATATGCACACTCAAAATGCTTTGCATGCAAAATGCCCATACATACACCCTGGGACAACTCAGGGCATAGTGATGGTTTAAATAGGATAACGCATCCTCTCCAGCTCTCGAAGTGTGCCGCTTATTTCGTGAGAACTATAAGGAGCTGAGCCTTCACTAACTAGTAGGCACTGTTGCTATCCTATGCCATTCTGCTCCAGCATCCTAAGATTAGCCTATCTACCACTGCCTGCATCCAACAATGTGAAACTTGTTTTAAGCTGGTTTTTAAAATTCCTTTAGCTACACAAGTCCATATAAAGTAAAATTTATTTGTTCCGATTCATGAAACAAAGTTAACGTTCTGTTAGGTAAGACTGAGAAATAATTCTGCTCTCCCATCTAGCACTGCCCATTTGCACTTTGTTTTGATGTGTGGAGGAAATGTATTGTTAAACACAGAATTCCAACGTGAATAAATTTCAGGCCAAGTAGAAGGGGCTAGTTAGCATTACATTGCGCAGTAGTATATAGGCATTACTATATAACATACATCAGATTGCGAGATAAGAGATAGCTACTTCTTTCACTTAAACATCCCTGGTCCTTTACATAACCAGAGAAAACATAACTAAAATGCTTGCCAAAAAATAACAGTATAAAAAAATGGGCTTCTAGCATTTGTCATAAACGTGCTGGCACAGGATCTCAAGCATATAACTGGCTTTCTTTATGCAATGAAAAGGCAATTGTGAGTGTAGCTCATAATCTCTGTTGCCAGTGGGCAGCACATACATTTTATATTTCCTTCCTAATGTCCTAAATGATGCAAAAAATACTTTCTAGCTACTCAAATGCTTCATATGTTAATAAATATACATCAATTGCCATAAATTACATTTAATTTTTCTTTAATGAATCAACTTGTTAGTTTTTCCTATCTTGTTAAAATAAACCCATGTTTGAAAGTGAAAAACTATATTAATAAAAAATTATCATTTATGAGATAATTATATTTTCATTCTATATCAACATTTGAATATTCTGTGTACTAGAAGAACAAATATTGATGATCATGTTTAACCACGTTTGACCATAAAGCATCACTTCTAAATAAATTTGAAATTTTTATAGGATTATGCTCTGTTGTGATTGGCAGTAATATTTTTTTCAAGTAGTATATATAGAAAGTAATAATTATATACTGATTAAAACTGTTAGCAGAGGCCGTCAAGTATAGGTGAACTCCAACTTACCCTGTCACCTCTTTTGCCAAACCTTCTTTGACCACCAAATCTATTACAGCAAGAGAAATGATCATTACTGCCTCCGATGCATTTTAGCACTTTCCCACTGTAATGCAATTCTTTGTTTCAAAGTCTATCTTAGCTTGGACTGCCATAACAAAATACCATAGAGCAGGTGGCTTAAACAATAGATATATGTTTCTCACAGTCCTCGAGGCTAGGAATTCCAAGATCAAGGTGCTGGCAGATTGGCTCCTGGAGAGAATTCTCTTCCTGTCTTGCAGATGGCTGCCTCCTCTGTGTATCTCCACATGGCAGAGAGACAGAGAGCAAGAGAGTGAGGAAGAGCCAGCACTTTGTTATCTCTACTTTTTATAAGATACTCATTGGATTATTGTGGGCTTCCTTGGTGGCTCAGTGGTAAAGAATCTGCCTGCAATGCTGGAGACCAGAGTTCAATCCCTGGGTTAGGAAGATCCCCTGGAGAAGGAAATGGCAACCCACTCCAGTACTCTTGCCTGGAGAATCCTATGGATGGAGGAGCCTGGTGGGCCAGTCCATAGTATTGCACAGAGTTGAGTTGGACGCGACTGAAGCAACTTAGCAGCAAACCCATTATTGGGGCCCCACCCTCATGACCTCATCTAAACCTAATGACCCCTCAAAGACCCCACCTCCTAATACATCTTATTGAGGGCTGGAACTTCAACATAGATTGGAGAGCACACAAATGTTTAGTCTGTAATAGAACCTGTATTTTCCAATAAGCTATGAGCGCCAGGGGAATAGAGAACTTTACTTAGACTTACAGTTCCTATTGCTTAGCATAGTGGTTGGCAAGTCAATGTACTTGAAATAAATGAACTAAACAACGACCACTGTTCAGTACAATTCTGTTTACAACTATTTACATATGTATTTCAGTCATATGTATATATATATATTGGCTATGATTTGACTGAGCAGTTGACAATCTATAGTTTAACAAAGTTTAATTAAGAGTCAGCTGTATCACTATGTACATTTAAATAATTTTTTAGAGAAAAAATGAGAGAAGGAGTGACAAGGAAAACATTTCATTGTGTTCAGTCTTCATGTATTTTTTTTTCCCTCTAGGAAAGTTGTGATGATAAATGAAAATGTATTTCTTTTCACCATTAGAGGGGTGACATCTTTGCTACAGGGTGAGTGCCCTTAGATTGTAAGTTATTAACAAATAGTCCATTCTGTGCATAAAAGATATAAAATGATCATTATACAGATAATGTTATATGAATAATGAATGGATTATTATTGCATCAGGAAATCACCACTATGCTTTGCCAAAATTGGGAGGATTTTCCCCCAATAAACTCTTGTTAAATGCATCCTGTCGGGAAGGATTTGAGATATATATGTGAATTAATTCCGCATCTTCTCAATACTCCCTGTGAAGAAAAGAATTGCTTACCTACCCTCACACTCTATCATGGTGATATTCTTCAATTAAAATGTATGCATAAAAGAAATAGAAAATTTAGAATCTGTCTTTATATATGGGTTTAGAAACATAGAAAGAACAAGTGATAGTTCACAAATGCATGCATATGCATGCAGTAAAAGGAGTGTGTGTGTGTTTGCACGCACATTATATCAAGTCATCTAGGACTTTAATTTTCATCTATATGCCTGAGCCCCAGCATGCAAACTATGATTCAGTTGTTCTGGAGTAGAACCTGGCTGTATATGAGATTTTGAAACCCTTCAGGTGATTCTAATGTGTATTAGGGGCAAAGAATTGGCTCTGAGGGGTCTGGGAATGTATTGTAACTATCAGCAGTTTATAGGAATGATCTTGGTAATGCTTATGATTTATTCTATGGAAATACATTCTTCACATCAGTTTGGGCAAAGACCTGAGAATCCTCAGTGTGCTTCTTCCCTGAAACCCACTCTGCTAATGTTAGATTCTTCATAAACTAATCCCGGCCTCCTTTCTAGGAAGAGTTATAAATATCAGTTATCTTGATTTCTGCCCCCCTTACCCCCCCCACTCCAGTTACCATTTTCAGAAATTTAGTAAAATTTTTCACTTACCTCTTTAGGCATGCTTCAAGTCCTGGTGAAAATAATCCTATAATGTATACATGTTTTATTGCCATGGTCACATTGGGAACTTAGTCATTTTCCACTTCCTCTTATAATATTTTTTTTCAAATGTCAGTGATTTGCAGAGAATATCATAGACAAAGAAGTTGGGAAGAATCTCTGGTAAGAAAACTATATTTTATTTCCTTATTGTTAGCTTTATTATAATTTGATTCCTTTCCCCCAAATAAAGTATTGATACTAATAATTATTGAAAACTTAAATTATTTGAAGGCCAATGTTAATCAGATTTTTACTAATGCACATACTGTATACTTAGCAATAAGTGAAACGACTTAAATATACTATTAAGTAGGAACCTAGATAAAAGGTTAGAAGAAGTTGATGGGCAATGCTCCCTTATATTCATATGTAAATTTAGTTTCAAAGAAGAGTTCCAGAACTGAAGTCTTCATGACGCAAATGGTAGAATGATTCTATGACTTCCAATCTGCTCTTTAGTGAATATATGGCATATGTTTGGGCTTCCCATTGGCTCAGTGGTAAAAAATCTATCTGAAATGTAAGAGATGTGCAGGAGACCTGGGTTTGATCCCTGGCTTGGGAAATCCCCTGGAGGAGGGCGTGGCAACCCAATCCATTATTCTTGCTGGGAAAATCTCACGGACAGAGGAGCCTGGTGGGCTATGATCCATGGGGTTGCAAAGAGTCAGACACAACTGAAGTGAATGAACACACACACACACACACACACACACACACACACACACACGTTTATTGATGATTGTAAGTATATTGGCACATTAAAACTTTGTATTTAGTATTGCAAAGTCTAATGTAAAATGGGTAGAGAAGTTGTTACTTTTATGAAAATTGTAGAATAGACTCCTTGGATTCTAATAAGAAACAAAAAGTGTCCATTTATACAATTATTGTATACATATGCATAGATGAGAGTTGAATGTACAAGGTGATCCTAAATAAATATAAACATTCAAAAATAGTAGATCCAGAATTCATAGATCACTCAGTCTCAAGTCAATTTCTTCCATTCTGCCATTTGAACCTTATGACCAAAGATGATTAGGAAAAACAGACTCCCAAAACATTTTTATTTGCTTTTATTAAAAGGAAAGATTTTTCTACTTCTGGAATATAATCTACTTCTGCTGAGAAGAAGTCTTTAGTTAATACTGAAAATGCATATTTTGTTACTGTCCACCTATACGGCCAATAATCAATCCCTTAATAATGTATATTGTCTTCTCTAACTGTTTAGAGATCCATGTGTATCATTAGTATCTAAAGCTGGATCTTTATATGGAGAAGCAACACATTCAAGTATAGTGAATGGTTTTTTATATATTAATAATATAAAAATATTATTTAAATATAAAAATTATATTTAAAACTATATAATTATATGCTAATATGAATAATTAACACTGTTATATGTTAGTACTTAGTTAATATTAAGATGTCAGGGGAATTCCATGGTAGTCTATTGGTTAGGACTCCACACTTTCACTGCCTAGGGTGTGGGTTCAGTCCCTGATCGGGGAACTAAGCTGTGACACAACCGAAAAAAACAACAACAAAGATGTCAGGGGAAAAAAAAAAGATTTTTAAGTAAAAATACCTGGGACTCTAAAGAGTCTACAACTCAAGAGTTATAACTGAAATGTTGCCTGCGATTCGGTTGACCCTTAGCCACAAGCAAATGTATCCCCATTTCAAGGGCTTTCATAAAAACTTCTGGAAGTAACACAGGAGCAGATTTACATCTACCATCTAACCTTGGAAAGATTCCTGGGAACAAGCTGGTGCCAGCCATCTTGGACTTTCAGTGGGCAGGTATAAAACTGCATCCTGGGACAATTTCTGTGGTCACCGAATCTTGGAACTTTCTCTCCTCACCATTGCAAAAACACCACCTAGATTAAAGAAGACACCTGTGAGAATATAAGAACATCAATTACTCAACATAGGTTGGTCAGCTGAATATACCTGCAGTATCTCTCCCATCTTCTGTTAACCTAGAAGCGTACCACAGGTTACTTGTGAATCATAACACACTGAGGCAGCCTTTCCCAAAGCTCATCACTTTGAATGTTAAAAGGTTCATTTTATACAAATTTATAATCTACATACTATGATCTGTGTAGAAAAAACAAAAAGACCCATCCACTTTCAAATGTAATGCCATGAAGTTTTGAATGAGTGCTTATATATCTTTGTAAATATTCCAAACAAAATAGCTTTCAATGTAACAGATTTTTTTCTCCTAATTTTGTCTTGAATTTAAAAGAGTAGCATAAAAGAGTAAATCTGTTTTTAAATTTCTGCCTTGATAGCAAGTTTAAGTATTTAGAACCAACATCATCTTGAATGTGGAGCATATAATGGATGAGACTAGACCATAATTTCCAAAAGTGTATTTTAAAGAACATTGATCCCTTAAGATGCTGAATCGAAAACATTTGTTAGAATATGACAATTTTGTTTCCTTCTTTGGAAAGTCAAGACTCAAGCCTTAAAAATTTCTGTAGTAAAAAAAAAAAAATCTTATTTTACTCGGTTTAACACACTTTTTCCTAAAATTACATCACCAAAGTACTGATTTTGTCAAATTATATTTATATATCTGTATCTATATATAGATATATATACATGTGAGTGTTATGATTATTTTATTAGAGAAAGTTTGCAGTCTCAATAATATGAGAGTCTCTGAATACAGAATAAAAGAATTATGTGTGATTGGTAGTCTCTGCCTATGGTGATTAAGCAAACATAGTCAGCTAGGACAGGGCTGTGACCACTGGTGTCTAAATAGTTAGATCTGGTGGGCCATTGCTAGGTATAAGTAGAATCATCCATGGGCAAAATCTAGGCAAAGCAGATTTCATGAATAAGATCCAGCAAGCATTAAGTACAAAATAAAACACTGATAAATTCAACTTCTTTAAAATTTAGAATTCTGTCCATTAAAATACACCAAATACCATTGAAAAAGAAACAGACTGGAAGAAAAATATTCACAATACTTACCTCTGAAAGAATGTGTATCCTTATCAATAAAAAAGACAGATAAACCGTTGGTTTTAAATGGACAGAATACAGGAACAGGTACTTCATGAGAGAGAGTGTTCAAATGGCCAAAAAGCATATGAATAAACACCTAACTTAATTGCTAATCTAGGAAATGCAAAAAGAAAAACTGAAATACTACTCTAAACCCATTACCCCAAAAAAACAAAACAGCAGCTAAATAAAAACCCCCGTTTTTTTGAAAATTTAAATTAGCTATTATGCTGCCTTCATATTTTCATTGTAAGCTGTTATTCTTAATCAAAAACCCATGTTTGCACAAACTGTATCCTTCCACCTCAGATAGCAGAACACTGAAGGTTAAGAAAATATATTTCAGATTTCATGTTTTTGTTTTGTTCATTTTGTGCCTTTGTATGTGTTCCCATTTAAGTGTTTTAAGTTTTTATTTTTTTTAATTTGTATTAGTTTTTGAATGCATTTTCCAGTATGCAGGGATCTTTGTTCCCCAACCAAAGCTAGAACCTGTGCCCCCTGCAGTGGAAGCCCAGTCTTAACCACTGCACCACCAGGGAAGTCCATTGTTTGCAGTTTTTAAATAAGTATTTAAGACCCAGGAAAAAAACAACCCATCAGAATGAATAAAATATAATAAGACAACAATACCACACATTAGGAAGAATGAGTGGGTCATATGAAACGTCCACATACTGCTGGTTCAAGTGTAAATTAATACATTTGGTAATATCTACCAAAGCTAAACGTATGCATTTCTTTGATCTGGCCATTCCTCTTCCGTGTATTCATCCAAGATAAATCAGTGCCTAGGTCCACCAGACTAACATACATAAGATTGTTAACAGCAGCATTTTGCCTGATAGCAAAACCCCGCACAGCTTAAAAAGTCTCTCATAATTAAAATAGATAAATAAAATGCAGTACATTCTTAAGTGGAATAAAGAACTGCTACTTGCAAGAACTTGAATGAATTTCATAAACATAATATTGTAGAGGATAAAGAATATTTACTGTGTGATTTTGTTTATATGAAGGCTTCCCTGGTGGCTCAGACGGTAACGAATTTGCTTGCAATGCAGGAGACTCGGATTTGATCCCTGGGTCAGGAAGATCCCTTGGAGAAGGGAATGGCAACCCACTCCAGTATTCTTCCCTAGAGAATTCCATGGACAGAGGAGTCTGGCAAAGAATCAGATGTGTCTAAGTGACTAATACACACATTTTGTTTATATTAAGTTGAATAACTAAGCAACATATATAATGGTAGTGATTAGAAGAGAGGCTTCATGGGGGTGAGGGGGGCAATGAGAACATAGAATTAACTGGGGAGGAGCTTGAGGAAGCCTTATGGAGTGCTGCCAATTCAAGGCTCTTTTCCCTTCTTCCTTTATTATAGAAGTGTGTACAATTTTTATTTCACCTAGTTTTCTAAGCAAGCATTGAAATTCCATGGACTATTCCTACAAAGTACACATTAAGCCTCTGCTAAAAGGCCTCTAGTGATAGAAACTACAATTTGTTTTTCTATCCCTCCCTTTGCCTACCTGCAAAATGATAATAAAGAGCCCCTGCAAAATAATAAATAATAATAAGGATGATGATAGTAGTTGGTATTTAACTCAAGCTTTCAGACAGATCCAGACTTTGAATCAGTACCTGATACACAGATATGTAACCTAATTTCCACCACCTTTCTGTGGATGAGGCTTTGACAATATCTTTTCTAAAAAAGACTGGTCAGGACTAGAGGAAAAAAAAAGGAGGGGGAACCATTTTATGTGTTTTAAATTAATAACATAGTTTTGAATTTTGCAATATTAAGAAATTTCTAAACAATATTATCTGGCAACTGTATAAAGTCTCGTAAGACTTATAAATATATAGTATTTCTCAGAATGCTGTTGTGAGAAATGGCACTGAACTGTGGAAAAAAATTCTCTAATTTGATCAATATGTGCTTACACATATGCCATTAATTGTTGTTGCTCTCAGCTTTCAGCGAATGCTTTATGAGCCACATGGGCCCTGAGCTTGCTTTATTTTAACAGAGACAAAGAAAGAAGAGATCTTGTCAGTACAGTAATAACCCACAACAATAGAGGGCATGGTTCAGAAGCATTCGTTGTCAGAAACTTCATAATAGGATCTAGAAATGATAAAGAGGTCCATTACAGGATGCTGTAAAAGAGATATTTTGGTATAAAATCTCCTTAAGTACTAATTAAAATCACGCACATATGCTAGGGAACAACAACAAAAAACGGTGTATACGTGAATACTATAGCAGAGTCTAAGAGGCAAATGAATGAATGAATCAATGGATGAAAGAAACCAAAGAGCAGAGGGCAAGTCATCCAGCAGGGAGGTAGAGGACTGGGAATGTTGTACTGAGGGAAGAAAGGAAGAAGGGGTGTCAAGGGAGGAATGCAGCTGACTTTGATGAGAGGAGTGCAGGATTTTCTGTCCTTAGGCATCTAGCGGACCATTTGCTATAAGCAGCCTGAGGCTTTTCCCATCAAAGAAAACCTAATACTTTTATTGAGCTTTTTATTATGTCATTGTCAATGTGCTAAAGCTGTGGGTCTCAAAGTATGATTCAGACCAGCAACATCACCTGGAAACTTGTTAGAAATGTAAATTCTTGTTAGAAATGTAAAATCTATGGAAATGTAAATTTTGGTTTTGCCACAAACAACCCAATCATGAATCTCAGGAGTGTTTTTTTGTTTTTGTCTCTTCCTTGCCAATTTCCAAGGAATGAGATGACTTTATTAATATCATTCAGTCCATGAGATTGCTATAAATAGTTACATTTATAGTCTCATTCAGGAATTCAAAATACTCCCTTTCCTCTTGTCCTTTTTGTAGGGTCTGGAAGGACACTAGGAGAAGAACAGGAGGCGCTAAGTATTAGGTTGGCCAAAAAGTTTATGGAGGTTTATTGAAAGATGGGCTCCAACCCGATATAAAGCCAAAGAGAGAGGGAGCCACAAAATGTTTGGCAAAGGTGTGGATGTGGGAGTGGGAAGTGGTAAAACAAACACCTCCAGTTCACTTTCGTTGGGGCTAGCCCTGTCTAAGAATGTGTGAATAGCATCATTCCTTGGGGGGAATTAGGCCTTCTCACGGCTACTGCCAAGAAAACGTATCCCTAGCTCAGTTTCCAAGGCCTCACCCACCATAGTGAGATTGTAGAGAGCTGTGTGGGGCTCTCCCCACTGGGGACTCCATCTCTGGTATCAATGTCTTCCCTGATGGTATTCCTCTAATAATACCTCTTCTCTGACCATATGCCTACTCAACAGTACACTCATAGTGTCTTCAAATCTATTAGTATAACTAGTCTTTACTAAAAACTTAGAGAATTTAGGGTTGCTAACCAAACCAGTTCAGTGCCTTTAATATCTCATTCTCCATCCAAGAGGTAGAGAATCAAATATACTCCCATTCCATCTGATGTAATGGTGACTGTAATATCAGAGCATGTGTCTCCCATATGTTCACATTGTATCTGATGGCCTCTGGGAACCTCTCTGGGTACTTCCTTCCCAGCCCTACCCTTTAAGACTTGCCTTTTCTCCATTTGAACCTTTGGATTGGAACTGTAAGGAGCCGTCCTGGTAATTTTGATGTTTTCTAAAGGTTGAGAGACATTATAGTGAGCAATACATTCACTACATCGTATTCTTCTCAATGATTCCATGAAAGAAGCATTGTTAATGCCCTGCTTTACAAATGAAGGAACTGAGACTGTAGGAGGCTCAGCATTTTGTTCACAGTCACACAGGTGGTATGCAGAAGAGATGGAAAGAGAACTGAGATTTGTCAGACTATAAACCCTGGAGTTTTTAGCCACTCCTCCAGAGTAAAAATTCATTAGTTTGAATGAATATTTGTAATACCCAACCTGCAAGTCCCCAAATAAAATTCCAATTGCTAAAGCATTCCTTTCGAAGAAGAAAATACCCCAATGATTGGCAAAAAGAAAGCTTAAAATGCAAATGCCTGATTGAAGCAACACTTGAAGTTTTTTTTACCCTTGAATTTAGCCTTTTGGGTTGGGTTAGGTTAATTTATTTGTTGAAGAACAGTGTTTCCTGTAGTAACAAATAAGACTGTTATCTATTATCACACTTGTTATTTTCCACTCTTTAAGCTAAACTTCTCTAAAGAGTCTATATTCACTGTACCTACTTCCCCACCTCATGTAGCTGTCTCAACATCAGGTAATCTGGTTTTTGCCACAACTTTCAACTCTGCAGCATTGATAGATGATCAGTCCCTCCTATTGGAAGACTCTTCTCCCTTGGCTTCTGGAATATTCTACTCTTCTTCTCCTATGTGTCTCCATTACCTTCATCATTTTCTTGGAGTGCTACTCTCATTTTGTAAGTTTCTTTTCATGTTCAGTTTGAACCTTAACTTCCAATCAACATCCTTCTATTTAATCTCATCCAAACTTTATAGCATAATAGCTCTTAATGATGACACTTAACTCTATCTCTAACTAAAATCTTTCTGTTGAGCTGTAGACTTGTATCTCCCCACCTATCAATTATACCCACTTATTTCACATACTTACTTCAATGGTCAAACTCAACAAATGCCGTCCAAATAATGCTCCTTCCACCATTTCTTGCTCATTGAAAGGCAGCGCCATGCATCCAATTTCTCAAGTTTTTCAGTGTCATCCTTGAGTCTTCCTTCTGCATCACTGCTCTGATAATTAAACAGGCGGGAAAGGGGCAAGGCAGAACCTTTAAAAGAATGACATGGTCATAGGACATGACAAAGACTGGTTAGAAACAACTGGATGCAAGATGGTAGAAGATTCAACTTCCAGTAGACTATGAGCCTTATTATAACACTCATTATAATACATTAGCAAGCTAAATGACACACCATCAGCTCTATGACAGAGTTGGGCCACCTACCTTAGTTTAAGCAACCACAGTTTCCACCCACCTTATTGCCATTGCCCTAAAGCTGATTATCAATTTTTCCTATCTTTATGAGTCAGTTTTCCATACAGCTAGGATACTTTCTATGTTATGAGACAGTGATAACAACCAGAGAGTAGAAAGTCATATAAATTGTATTGAGAAAATTCAGCACAAATCAATATTTTTTTTAATCTGGTAAAAAATAAAAAAGTAAAATGCATTATCTGAATATATGATTATATAATTTACCCACTAAATATTTACTGTGACTTCCTCGAGATTAATTTGATAACTAGTTGACTTAATCTAATATTTTTCTTCATCATACTGATTTGTCAATTTTTTCATGTTTCTGGTACTGAGGGTTGAAAGTTCAGGAATAAATTGGCCATATGTTTATTTTAACTTAGGAACTTCCTTTAACTGATAATCGTTGTTGAAGTGGTTTGCAAAACAACCATAGGAGTAGAATCTATTGCAATCAGTAGACATGACAGAGTTATTTTTTTTCTTTATTGTTAGACCAGCATTTTTACCCAAAGACTAAGATTTTTTACATTATGTGTGTCTGTGTGTGTTAGCTGCTCAGTCGTGTCTTACTCTTTGCAACCCCATGAACTATAGCCCACCAGGCTCCTCTGTTCATGGAATTCTCCTGGCAAGAATACTGGAGTGGGTAGCCATTTCCTTCTCCAGGGGATCTTCCCGACCCAGGGATCAAACCTGGGTCTTCTGCATTGCAGGTGCATTCTTTAACATCTGAGCCATATATAAAGTATATTAAATATATGCATGTATGTGCATATATTTAATATACATTTAATAATCATATGTGATATGTTTAATGCAATATATATCATACATAATTTGTGTATGTAAGTTGATTATATATTTTATATATGTATATTTATAAATCAATTTATAAAAACATTCAAAATGAACCACTATCAAAAAATTTTGTAAGTTCAATGTATCAGCTAATTGAATTTGATAATTCTCTTTCTCCATGCCTACTACCACCTTCACCTGAATTATCACAATAGACTCCTGATTCTTTGTCTGTTTATTTGCTGATTCTCTCCACAAATTCCTCAAATCCACTCCAACCTGCTATCAAAAAGGATTTTCCTAAAATTGAAATCAGTTCATGCTACCTACCCTGCCTAAATTCTTAAATTTGCATTGCCCCAAGAATCAAATCTGAGTTGTATAAAATGTTCTACCAACCTTTCGAAGGACTGACTGCTGCTCCATCTCTTTACATCTACCCCTTCCCACAGCACCCACCACACCCATCCATCCCTCAGTCATCCATTGTCCATCCCAAGCATGCTGCACAAATTACTATTTCTAGCTTCTCTTATTCTGTTCCTAAAATGGCCTTCTGGTGACCCCCATACCCTACTTCTCTCTGACTCTCCCACTCCTACTTTATACTCATCGGCTCTATCTTTTAGGTGATGTCACTTCTTCAAAAATTCCCAAGATGTAATAAACGGCATATATTTTATGCATCATCTAATGGACCCATGGTCACTGTATTTTAACACACGTCAATTTCCTGTTTTTCAATTTCCTGTTTGCATGTTCTTATCACTCATTAATCAGTAAGCTTCTAGAAGGAGGCGTATCTATCTTGTTCACAATCACCTCCTCAACCCTTAGCATAATGTCTTACAATAAGTAAGTACTCAATAAATATTTATTAATTGATTACATGAGAAACTATGATACATTCAAGCTTATTAAAATCTAAAACTTGGGAATAAGGCAAAAAGATAACCTGATGCCCTATTAACGTCACCCTGAAGCATTGTCTAAAATGTCTGCTCAAAGATTATTTAATTTTCTATGAGAATGCATCTCTGTTTAACTTAGTATTTGGTATCGATTAGCACTTGTGTTCTGTGAAGCATTATGTGAACTTATAGATTTATTCAGTAAAGAGAAAAAATTGTTTTTCTAGTAGAAAAACATCATTGAGGATATGATATTATTGCCCTTTAAGATATTAACTGGTTTTGTATCTAATCTAGAAGTCTTCTTCCAGTATATATTATTTTCATGGTTATATATGTTCAGACTCGAATTCTGCTTTGAACCAGCTTTAATTCTCTGCCTGTTTCACCATTAATTAGCTATTGCCACGTTCTCAGGATATGTTTGTAAGAGAAGAGTAAATTTACTTCAGTGTGTTTTAAGCCGTGTAAGAAACAGTCTAGCATTAACAGTTATTTCTAGGAAGAGGCCCTCTTCCTAGTGGTATTACTGGTTAGGATTAGCGCCTCTATTGCAAGCACCATTGTGTGTTAGTCACTCAGTCATATCTGACTCTCTGTGAACCCATGGACTGTAGCCCACCAGGCTCCTCTGTCCAGGAAGTAACCTATTTTGTTGTAACCAAACCTTACATTTTAAGTTTGGAAATATTGGTTTACTTGTAACTTGGGGGACTATTATTTTAAACTAAAATTTCTGTATTTGAAGTACTGCTAAGACAATTTCTATTTTGACTTCAGATTTATTTCTCCTTAATTTGTTGCACTAAAATTAAGATGAAATTCTAGATTTCCACACAAACATTTCAGAAAACTCCCCCTATAATTGTAGAAAAGATGTACTGACTTCTCTTGAGTTGAATCACATCGGTAGAATAATATTTAAAATAGAAAATATTTATTATCCATTTAGAGTTGTTGTTTAGTTGCTAAGTTGTATATGACTCTTTGTGACCTCATGGACTGTAGGCTGCAAGACTCCTCTGTCCATGGGATTCTCCAGGCAGTAATAGTGGAGTGGGTTGCTATTCCCTTCCCCAGCGTACCTTTCCGACCCAGGGATCCAACCCAGGTTTCCTACATTGGCAGGCAGATTTTTTACCACTGAGCCACTTGGGAATCCCTCATACAGAGTATATCAAAATAATCAGTTGCATTAAGTGAAACTGACATTCAATTGTGTTCTAAATAAGTCAGTTGAGATGGTGAAGAATCTAGTATCTGCATCAAAGGAGCATGTTCTGGGAATTTCCTTGGAGGTCCATAGTTAAGACTCTGTACTTCGTTTACAAGGAGTAAGGTTCAGGAAACTCAGATCTACATGCCACTCCAACAACAGCAGGAGGAGGGGGCACTGGGGAGGGGGGTGGGCATGTGCTATAGTTTTAAAAAAGAGCCACATGCAAATAAAAACATTAGAAAGCAATTAAAGGGTGCCTTACATTAAAGACATAAATGGATTTCTAGAAGCCTTAGGATTGTGAAGACTTCAGTATTCAAACAGGTTTTTAGCTCTTAGCTTTTGGATTTGTTTGTATTTGAAAGTGGCCCTGAGGGGAGTGTAGAATGGTCAGATTTGACATCTGTATCTATCTCAACTTTGCTTATGAGAAAAAAAAAATAGCTGAAGAATGTTATGATTTTCTTTTTGCCCCTTTTAGACTTGTAAATGACTACATGGATGGCTTCACAAGAACTAATAAAAATATATTAATTTTATCCTGTTCTACACACTAAAATTCATCAGTCTTATATTTCCTCCTCCTTCATAATTATGACTTGTTTTTGCTGGCCTAACAGTTTTCCATTCTAATCAAGCTTTGTCATGGGCTGTGGGCTGAATTGCTCTGTGAAAGACTGATTTGCTTCCAGATCCTATAATCTATCCCTTTGAAGGCTAGAGATTGAAGTCATTAAGGCACTGCTGTTGCCCTTGATCTCTGCTCAAAGAGGATAGAGATTGATTAGTTGACAGTCGTTGACCTGGATGGCTCAAAATGAAGTAGTGATGAAACAAAATCAAGTGCACAGAATATTTGATAATGTCATTTATTATGTGTGCATTTTTTTCAGCCTTATTTTCTCTTTCATTTTTTTGGTTAGATATTTAGTAGAGATGGTGCCCCAGCTTGACCCCACCCCTACTCCATACTTACCATTATTCTTACCTCCAAGGGCACATAAGAACTTTTTAATTTCCTGAATTAGTAACTTGTGTATGTTGTCTCGAAGAAGGCAATGGCAACCCACTCCAGTACTCTTGCCTGGAGAATCCCAGGGACGAGGGACCCTGGTGGGCTGCCATCTATGGGGTCACACAGAGTCGGACATGACGGAAGCGACTTAGCAGCAGCAGCAGCAGCAGTATGTTGTTTGGGCTTCCCTGGTGGCTCAAGGTAAAGAATCCATCTGCCAATGCAGGAGACATAGGAGGCGTGGGTTCAATCCCTGGGTTGGGAAGATGCCCTGGAGTACAAAATGACAACCCACTCTACTATTCCTGTCTGGAAAATTCCATGAACAGAGAAGCTTGGTGGGCTGTCGTCCATAGGGTTGCAGAGTCAGACATGACTGAGTGATTAAGCATGAGAACGTGTTGTCTAAACGTTCTACAAAAGCAAGGTAGCATATAGAGTTTATGATTATGTCAGTTGAAAAGATTAATTGTTATTAACAGATATCTACTCAAACTTCTGACCAGAAGTTGGCCTCAAATCATTAAAGGGTTATTCTGTAAATACAGCAGACATTTCATAGAATGAATGTTCATTCTCTTCTATAGCTTTAAGCTTAGTGCTAAAAAAAAAAAAATCTAAACCAATTTGTGTAAGAAAGTGAAAGTCTCTATTAATGGAGAAAGCCACTTAAAAAATGTCACCTTCAATTTATTAAAAATGTTAGACAACTGAGCTTCTTTGGGGTATTAGTATTCTGTTCCATTGATGTCTTTTGCCATTCAAATTTTGGCACAAAGCAGTTCTGATTTCTTGAGCTTGATATCTGATATATAAAGTTGATATTTTTCCAGTTTTATTGAAAAGTTATTAACATATATAACCGTATAAGTTAAAGGTATGCAGCATGATGATTTGGTTTTCATATATCATGAAATGATTACCGCAGTAGGTCCATCTAACATTTATGTTTTCATATAAATGCAATATTAATAAGAAAAGAAAGAAAAGTAAAAGAAAAAAAAAAACTCCTTGTAATGAGAACTCTTAGGACTTATTCTCTTAACTACTTTCCTATATATCATATAGCAATGTTAACCATAGTCATCATGCTGTGTATTATATCCCTGAAAGTGAAAGTGTTAGTTGCTCAGTCATGTCCAGCTGTTTGCAACCCCATGGACTGTAGCCTGCCAGGCTCCTCTGTCCATGGGATTTCCCAGGCAAGAATACTGGAGTTGGGTAGCCATTCCATTCTCCAGGGGATCTTCCTGACCCAGGGATCGAACTCAGATCTGCTTTGCAGGTAGATTGTTTACCATCTGAACCACACCTAGCACACATTTATCTGATAACTGCAAGTTTGTTTCTTTTGACCACTTTCTTTCCTGTCCCCCTTCCCCTACTTCTCACTTCTGGTAACCAATGTCTGATCTCTTTTTCAATGAATTTGGTTTGTGTGTGTGTGTGTGTGTGTGTGTGTTTAGATTCCACATGTTAGTGAGAGCAAACTGTATGTGTCTAACTTTCTTATTTATTTCACTTAGCATAATGCCTTCAAAGTCGATCTATGTTGTCACAAACAGTAGAATTTCCTCATTTTTTTAATGGCTGAATAATATACCCATTCCCCATCAATGGTCATTTAGATCGTCTCCCTGCCTTGGCTGTTCTAAGTAATCTTGCTGTGAACATGGGGAATGAGGGGTGCAGATACCTTTTTGAGTTAGTGTCTGTGGTTCCTCTGAATATACTCCCCAAAGTAGAATTGCTCGATCCCATGGTAGTTCTATTTTTAATTGTCTGAGGCTCTTCCATACTGTTTACCATAGTGGCTTATGAATTTAAAGTCCCAACAATAGTACAGAAGGGTTCCTTTTCCTGCATATTCATCCCAGCATTTGTTATCTCTTTATCTTTTTGATGATGGTCATTCTAGCAGATATGAGGTGATATCCCACTGTGGTTTTAATTTGTGTTTCCCTGATGATTAGTCACAATAAGCATCCTTTCATGTACCTGTTGACCTTTTGTACATTTTCCCTGGAAAAATGCCTATTGAGGTAGACTGCCTCAACTTTTTAAATCGTATTATTTGTTTTTTTGCTATTGAGTTACGTGACTTATGTATATATCCTGGGAATTAACCCCTTATCAGATATATGGTTTCCTAATATTTTTCCCATTCTTTAGGTTGTCTTTTCACTTTGTTGCTGTACAGAAGATTTTTAGTTTGATATAGTCCCAATTGTTTATTTTTTCATTTTGTTGCTTGTGTTTTAAATGTCAAGGATCTTTATTCCTATGTTTTTTTCCCCCTAGGAGTTTCAGGGTTTCATGTCTTGCATTTAAATTTTTAATCCATTTGGAAAAATTTTTGTGAGTGATGTAAGATATGAGTCCAGTTTTATTCTTTTATATGTGAATGTATAATTACCCTAGAAGAAGAGATTATCTTTTTTTCCATTGAATATCCTTGGCTCCTTTGTCAAATATTAGTTGAGTGTGTATGCTTGGGTTTATTTCTGGGCTCTCAACTCTATTCCACTGGCCTATTTGTCTGTTTTTATGTCAGCACTGTACTGTTTTGAGCACTAGAACTTTATAGTATAGATTGAAATTAGGAAGTGTGATACCTCCTGCTTTGTTCTGGAAAGTCAGTTTTAAATATATACTTTCTGTCTATTTTAGTTTGTACTTTAAAAGGCAAAGAAGATATATTTTAAAGACAAATATATTTGAAAATATTATAGGATTATTTAATTTGACCACTTTTAGTACTGAGCCTATTGAATTGAATTAGCAAATTTGGTAAAAGAAATAATGGGTGTGAGAAAGGATTGGTTCAGCTCAATAGTTTAAGTGAACTTAACAGAAGAATCCAAGTTCATGGTGACCCTGCTGCATTGTATTGCTATTGACAATTAAAAAAATTTTTTTTTTCAATTTTCAAAAAATATTGTAGATGGTGAGCAGCCTTTTAAAAATTCCCTTTGGCAGTATTTCATAGTGGCCAATTCCTGTCTGTTCTCTGGAGGAAAGTGGCCTAATTTAGGCACATTTAGTATTTAGAGCAAAAGAAAGCAGTTTATAAAGAGATGAACAGGCACCTCAAACCTGACTAACCTATCTTTCATTTTTACATTTCCCTTTGATTATCTTTTTCCTTTTTCCTTTCCAGAGTGTTGAATTTAATATTGCCTCTCTTTCCCCCATTTTTGACTTTTATAAATCTAAACATTTCCACCATTAGAACTGCAGTCTAAGGAAGTGTCAACCACCTCATTTAAGGGATAGTTGATTCCATACCTGGGGGAAAATAGAGTCTTCTGAGAAACTGATAGATTTTAGGTGAGAAGTATGACAGGATAACGTGTATGTGTTGGGAGGCGATGGCCGCAATCCTAAGTATAATCCGGAAGGACAGCTGTGAGACGTTAAGGGTTCCATGTTCAACAAAGTTTCTATATGAATTTTTGAAGTATCACAACAAAAACAAATCCTTGAAAACTGTGATAGAAATCTTTTTAATGTTCAGGCTGAGTAGACAACGCCTACATTTTTGAAGTTTCATTTGGCAGGCTTGCAGCAATAAGCTCAATGCAACACAATTCAAGGCTTCCTTGGTCTGACAGAGAAGTCTAGGGCTGAGCAACTGAAATTTAGCCCATGGAGTTCAGGGACTCCATATATAGATGTCACGGAAGATTGGGTGGTTAAGGCATCCCTCAAGCAACAGCAGGATAGAAGCCAAGTTAAAATACCGTTTGAATTGCCAGTGATTAGAAGCACCGCCCCCATACATCATGTGGCTGTGTGTCTGGCTTTCTTGTGCTGTCCATACTTTTTACCCAGCCCCTCCCCACCCATTTGGTTTGCCATCCTTAGAGTACTGTGAGGGTTCTCTCTGTAGATGTTTGTCAAGTCCCACTTATTTCCCAAGCTGTCCTTTCTCTAAACAATTTTCAGTGTTGAATTCTGCTGTGCTGCAATGCTGTACATTTGTAAAACATGAGATTCTGTCACAGTGAGGGCTATGTAGAGGCTCTGGAAACAAAATGTTTCCTTTAGATTTGCCTGTAGTGCTATCGAGCTGATGTAAATATAGAGGAAGGTAACTGATGACCCGAAATGCAACTTTTGTTTGCCTGAACCATCAAAGAATAAAAATACAAATAAGCATAAAAAATATTCATCTCTATGTGTGTATATATGATATCTGTATGAGAATATATTCACACCTGTATAAAATTGAATTACTCTTCTAAAATGTTCTGTGGTTTGTGTCAAAAGTTTAATATGCATATGAAGATTTAAATTAATAAATTTATATGAATATTTCTAGTTCTTTAGGTTCTATAGATCCCAAGAGATACAGAACAGTTATCACTAATTATTTACAGAAGAAATAAACTATACATTGTGAAAATACTAAACAAACTAGGAATGTTTGCTCAAAACCAATCCCCATATTGCTTCATAAAACTTTCTGAAATTCCTTCTGTAATGGAACCCACAGAGAATTGCAGGTTTTATTTCCTTTATACTTTTATTCATTGCCAATAACTTGGAAAGGCTGGGAGTATGGGAGTTGCAGGTAATTCTGAGAACATTGCACAGGAAAGCAGTTTTGCTCTGATTTCTTTTAAAGATTGATATATGTGAGTACTGTGTTTGAAAGATTTGAATCATAATCATTACAAGTAACTGATTTTTTAAAAATAATGTAGTAATAAGGAAAAATATATATGTTCATTTCCTTTTCAAAAAGCAATCTTTTTAAAAAAGATGCAGATATTTACTAATAAAATTTCATTTTAAAAGTGTGTAATGTGCTTGTGTCAAACCTAAAAATAGAAAAGTGGGTATGGGTAAACGTTTTAAAAAATCTCCAGTCATACAAACAAATTTTACTCCCCATCACTTGCAGGGCTGGAGGGGTTGCCATATTTAAACGTGTGACCTCTTTTAAGTATTTGGGTCAAAGAGAAGCGAGGCACCAGTGTGTAAAGTGGCACAGACAGACAGAAGAGTGAAAATGGAATAGAATATAGCTCAAAGTGATGGAAAACTAAAAAGAAAAAAAAAATTCTTAGATTCATTGGTAATATTCCATTCAGACAGTAGGTAATTTCTGACCATTGTTTACTCTTCCATCTTCAAATCCAGGATTTGTGACTAGTCAGCACAAACTAGTGGTTTAATACTCGATTTGGAAGAGCATGTGCTTGAATTCGTGCCCATCTATTGCCAAGTGGCTGCATGACCTTGAGAACTGAGCCTCTCTAAGCTTTGAGTTCCCATCTCTACAGGGACGTCAGTAGAAGTACCACTTTATAGGATTGTTGTGAGAATCAAATATGCTAATCTATTTAAATTATTTAGTAAGGGGCACACAGTAAGCACTCAAATTATTTATATACACAATTACCATTCCCTTGTAAAACTATTTACCTTCTCTCACCATCTCGTATGGCATATGAATTAACATGAAGACTAAACTAAAAAAGGATGAAAAAAATTAGCTCATTGTCTAGCAATTTGTATATGTATATATATATATGTATATATATATATAATGAAACAACCCTTCCTCTTTTTTGCTTTCCACAGTTTGGCTGAATGCCATATGAGATATAAAAAAAGATACCTACTATTTACTCGGTTCTCTACTGGGCACTAAAGAAGCACATCTTATTATTCATTCATCGGGCTTCCTAAGTGGCACTAGTGGTAAAGAATATGCCTGCCAGTACAGGAGACACAAGAGACACAGTTTCAAACCCTGGGTCAGGAAGATCCCCTGGAGTAGGAAATGGTAACCTGCTCCAGTATTCATTCATTAGTTTGTCCAATCTAAAATTTGTTGAGCACCAATTAGGTGTCAGAAAGCGTATGGGCATGTGTCATTAAGACTATAGAGGGGAATTCCATGGCAGTCCAATGGTTAAGACTGTACTTCCATGGCGGTAGATATGGGTTCCATACCTGGTCAGGAAACTAAGGTCTCTGCATGCTATGTACTGCAGCCCAAAATAAAGGACCATAAAGATTTAGAATAAGGAGAAAAATTTTGAGTCTCCACTCAAACACTTAATGTTACTCTGGACAACATAATGGGTAGGACCCAACCACCCTAAGCCTCACTTTTATGAATTCTAAATGCTGATGGTACTAAAAGTGATTATTAGATTCAAAACCTGTTCTGAACTATAGAAGTTTGTTCAGACATTAGTCGAAATCATGAGCTATTGGGGGAAGCACATTCTCATTCCTCACGGTGAAGCTTCAGTACTCAAGTCTTTGCATGAAGTGATAGTTCTGTGGTGGGTAAAAATTTCACCATCACACAGTGGGCCAAAAATACTACTTTATGGGCTGGATGAAGCACAATCTGGAATCAAGATTGCTGGGAGAAATATCAATAACCTCAGATATGCAGATGACACCACCCTTATGGCAGAAAGCGAAGAACTAAAGAGCCTCTTGATGAAAGTGAAAGAAGAAAGGGAAAAAGTTGGCTTAAAACTCAACATTCAGAAAACTAAGATCATGGCATCTGGTCCCATCACTTCTTGGCAAATAGATGGGGAAACAGTGAGAAACTTTATTTTTGGGGGGCTTGAAAGTCACTGCAGATGGTGACTGCAGCCATGAAATTAAAAGACACTTGCTCCTTGGAAGAAAAGTTATGACCAACCTAGACAGCATATTAAAAAGCAGAGACATTACTTTGCCAACAAAGTTCCATCTAGTCAAGGCTGTGGTTTTTCCAGTAGTCATGTATGGATGTGAGAGTTGAACTATAAAGAAAGCTGAGCGCCGAAGAATTGATGCTTTGGAACTGTGGTGTTGGAGAAGACTCTTGAGAGTCCCTTGAACTGCAAGGAGATCCAACGAATCCATTCTAAAAGAAATCAGTCCTGAATGGTCATTGAAAGGACTGATACTGAAGCAGAAACTCCAATACTTTGGCCACATGATGCAAAGGACTGACTCATTTGAAAAGTCCCTGATGCTGGGAAAGATTGAAGGCAGGAGGAGAAGGGGACGACAGAGGATGAGATGGTTGGATGGCATCACTGACTCAATGGACATGAGTTTGGGTCAACTCTGTGAGTTGGTAATGGACAGGGAGGCCTGGTGTGCTGCAGTCCGTGGGGTCACAAAGAGTCACTCACACGACTGAGTGAACTGAACCGAATTTTTCTATAACTGAATTAAATTTCTACTCATGCCCTATTTTATCTTAATTTAGCAGATTTCTTCATATCTTTCCCAAAAAGTCTTAATAAAATTCAGTGATTTTTCAGGTTTACCCATCACATTCAGAATTCCTTGGGATCTCTTTCCTTTCTCGGATGGCAGTACTCCAAGGGTATTATTTAGCCTTATGTCAGAGCCAGCCTCTGGTCCTGAGTCAGGGACACTGAGAGACATCACATCTGGTTTGGTCCTTTGGATGGATGACTCTTCATGGGGCATCTGGTGATGTGGACCAAGATCTGCGTCCCTTCCCTTCTTTCCCTTCTCTTTCCTTCTTCATTCATTCCTGGCCCATTGTGCATTCCTGGCCTTAGGAACCCTCTGTTCTGGTGACCACTCCTATGCAGGACTGCCAGGTTGCTCCTCCTAACTTCTGTGATCTTCTCAAGCCCCATTGGACATTAGCTGCTCATCATATGCCTTTTAAGATGCTCAGGTCTTAATGAGGCCACCTACATGCCCTGGCCTTTTGCTCGGGCCATCCTGCAAAGGCGTTCCAGTGACCTTCTCCACTCACAGACTTCCATTCTTGAAGGGAAAGCTATCATCTTCCTCCTCTGCAAATGAATTTGAAAGGGTGTTGGAGGGGCATCCAGAGAAGGCAATGGCACCCCACTCCAGTCCTCTTGCCTGGAAAATCCCATGGACGGAGGAGCCTGGTAGGCTGCAGTCCATGAGGTCGCTAGGAGTCGGACATGAATGAGCAACTTCGCTTTCACTTTTCACTTTCATGCATTGGAGAAGGCAATGGCAACCCACTCCAGTGTTCTTGCCAGGAGAATCCCAGGGATGGGGGAGCCTGGTGGGCTGCCGTCTGTGGGGTTGCACAGAGTCGGACACGACTGAAGAGACTTAGCAGCAGCAGCAGAAGTGGCATCAGAGGATTTCAGAGCCCTCTCTCTGCCACTTCCTGCAGTCACTTACCTGTAACTCTCTCAACTGCACCCTCTTCATCTCAGCTGGGTAGATGATGAGGTCTGGTGGAGACTTGCTTTTTTTTTTTGTCCGTGTCCCCTGGCATGTGGGATCTTAGTTCCCTGACCAGGGATCAAATGTGCCCCTTGCATTGGAAGCACAGAGGCCTACCACTGGGCCACCAGAGAAGTCCCTGGTGGAAGCTTCTTTTAACCAGTGTTCACCTATACCTGTTGTTTAGGCCTAGTGCTCAGATATTCATTCGTGTCCGACTCTTTTCAACTCCATGGACTGTAGCTCTCCAGGCTCCTCTGTCCATGGGATTTTCCAGGCAAGAGTACTGGAGTGGGTTGTCATTTCCTTCTCCAGGGGATCTTCCCAACCCAGGGACTGAATGTCTCCTGCATTGGTAGATGGATTCTTTGTCACTAGCATCACCTAGGAAGCCTGTCATGGTTTACTTATACTAAAAAAAAAAAAAAAAAAAAGTACCTCTCATACTAGTATCGAGAGTTTGCTTTATTCAAAAGCTCTGTATCTCTATAACCTTAAGGCAATGACGATCTAGTACCAACCTTACCTACCAAGGATGATACTTAAACTGTATGTATAGTCTCAAGAGATAATCTGTGTGTGGGGTGTGTGTATGTAGTTCTGATCATAGGACCATGTTAGAGGGTCATGTTAGAGAGGTGGTGATTCTGAATTGACACAATGATTCCTTCACATGTGCATTGCAATCACAGGCAACTAGTAAAGCCATTTTGCCTCAGGTTTCCCATCTCTGAAAGGGAAAGAAAATATCTAATTCACAGTCCAGTTGTGAGGATTAAATGCAGAATACAGCATTATGCACGTAGCACATCTTAACAAATATGAGTTCCCTTCGTTCCATTTGCCTAATAAGAAGAAGCTCTCCTCCTCCATCAATCATTCCCTCATTTGGTACTGAACTGCCTTTTACTAACTGTCCTTCCTTCAGTGCTTCATTTTTATATTCAGGCATTGTACAGCTTACAAAATATTTCACCCCAAATCTTCTTGAATCTGTTTTGTACATGCCTATTAAGGCATATTTTTGTGCAAATTAATGTGTTTTATCTTAAGGTAAAATTTCAAGCTAAAGTGAAAAATGAACTCTCGTTTTCAGGCAGAATTGTCCTTATGAGAAGTAGGTCAAGAAACATTGAACACAGAATACATTTATCTCTGAAAACGGCTCTTCAGTTCTGGCTTGTTTAAGGATGGCCTAGAATCCATGCTTAGTATTCTCTTGCATCTCCAGCTTCAGTACACTTTTGAATTAGCATTTTGGCATAAATCATTTCCTTGGAATTGCTCTTATGTTTACCCTCCTCTTCTGTACTCCATTGTTAGAAGAGAAGACAATGGTGTTGTATAAATCAACATACAGATTAGTCCCCACACCAAGTCAGTGTATGTCATACCTGCTTAGAGCTACTGGGACTGGCTTTTGATTTTCCTTACTTCCTTATACTCTTTTTTTAAGTCATAAACAAAACATTAAATGGAATGACTAAAAGCAGATTGGTTTGTGGAACACCTACATGGATGTTTCATCCTTGTTCCCCTCCTCCAGTCCGTCCAAGGTATTCCAAGCACTTTCCTCTTACAGAATACTTAGTTTAATTGAAAGACAAAGGCAGATACACACAGACAGGCGCACCACTGTCCTCTAGCAGTAGGCTTACAGGAATTGAATCTAATCTGTTCCTTTTAATCCTCCACCCACCTGAATTACAAGGTTCTAAGCCTTTTGATCCCATCTACACATTTAAAGATTTGATTGGGTTTGGTTTGGGTATTTGTTTGTTTGGGCTAAAAGTGAAGATACTCTGGCAGCTTGTCAAAACTCGTTTTCTGTTTATTTCCCCTGTAGCTTTTTTTTTTTTTTTGTTAGACTGTGCTTTGGGGTGTATGTGTGTGTCTGTGTGTGTGTTGGTGTGTGTGTGTTGGTGTGTGTGTGTGTGAAAGAATAGGGGGAAAAGGCAGAAAGCAGATCCTTCACTGATAACCCTGACAAGTACCTGCTGATTTCTCACCAAGGTACCTAGAATACTGGAAATATTAAGGCTTTTCATAGTCATTCTGAAAGGGTTGGTCATAGTACACATCTGATTTGCTTGATTGCACAAACCTGCAATGATTCAGTGAGACTTTTGAGGATTTTAAGAAATAGATCAGATGGTGCTTCCCGTGAAAGCTCAATAAAGCTTTTTGTTTATCTTATTTTATTCAAGTGGGAATTGGGGAGTTCTAAAATGTCCCCACATTTGTCATTCCAGTTTTTCTGGCAGCCTTTTGTCATGATCACATTTTCCCTGTTCATTTGTAATGACTCCCGCAAATGCTTTAATGATTCTAAAGGGAGCTGTGAGCTGTGCAGAAGAATAAGCTTCTAAATAAAGAGGAATCTATAACCATGTTTATAGTTTCTAATTATTAATACAGTTGAACAATTTTTGTTGACCACTGTACATTGACTTCCCAGGGTCTGGTGCGCAGTAAATTCATGGAAATTCAATACAACAATTATAGAATCATGCGTGCATATGTGCTGTGTAGTGGTGCTGGGTACTCAAGATGTTGGCCTGAGTCCTGAATGAGTCCTCAACTCCACCCAAATTATGTGGTTTAGAGTTAGGTAGGGCAAGGAATTGAATCATTAATATAAACTTTAGATCGTTCATAGTCTGAGTAGGACTTGTACAATAGGTGCATGTTGACTAAAAAATATAGCCACAACCTGAAAATAGTTATTTTATTTGGTAGGGATGTCAGCATCTCAGTAGCTCTGAGAAAACTGCTCCAAGGAGGAGGAAGGAGGAGTCAGGCTATACGCAAGCTTGTAACAAAGTGGGGCAGGCAGTATGAACAGCAAAGATGATTGTTAAGTAAGGAAAATCATATATCAAGTTAAGGAATTTAGTGTTCTTGTATGTGTGAAAAGATGCAAGAGTCGGATCACTAAAGTCATTCCTTCATATGCATCTCAGCTATCTGGGGCCAGCATCCTGCCTATGTACAGAGATATCACTCTCTTTCTTGAAATCTTCTAGGGCCTTTCGGCTCCCACTGAAGGGCTGTAATTGCTGTGACATCCTTAAGCTTCTTGTGTAGGGGTGGCGCTGCTTGTCAGCATGGCTTAGGAATTCATGTGTGCTGCTGGCCCGCATGGCTCAGAAATTCACATTGAGGAGCTAGAATCACAGATAGCTGTGATATTCTTTTTAATTGATATGGCAGGAGATATTCCATTTCACATGAAGAAAGAACCAAAAACACAAACAACAACAAAGACTACAGCACATCAAAGCTCAAAGAATTAGAACAAGTTGAATCCATTTATCATCCATTTAACCATTATTTATTTTCAGGAACCCAGTACCTTTCCCCTTTGAGTTTCTTAAATGATAAATCAGTAATACTTATTAATACTAACTAGCTTTGTTTACTTCTTTAGCTTTTGATGACTTGCATTTTTATGTTGAGATTCCATTATCCCTTCCAGATAATTTTAACCAATCCACCAATCCAGAAATGATAAAAAGAGAAAAGGACTTATCATGAAATCTAGTCATGCCATTCTACAAGAAGTTTCCAAATTAGAATGGCTGAAATGATTTGCTTTTCTTTTGTTGCATTTTAGGAATATCAGTGAACGTTGAAATGATTCAGTAAAGTGGGAAGGAAGCTTGAACAGGAATTATATATTGAAAATGTGACAAAAGAGATAGGTCCAATCATCTTTGGCTGCAGGAAAAAGAATATACCTCATAATTTTGCACTTTTTTAGTCAAAGTCTCCCAGTGTACCTGGAAGCCCAACTCATGTTTCATTTTCTAGTCATGTAGCACAGATTGTTACAATTGAAATGATTCTCTTTCCCCATGAATATGGACCTTTTTGAGTGGTAAATGAATTTATTTTAGTTTTATAGTATGAAAGGCATAGAGATATAATGAAAAGAACTACTTGTAATCAGAGAAATATACACATAGCAAACATATAATCTAACATTTATTTTTAGCCTTGATTTTCTATCTGTATAATGGGATGGGTACACTAGGGGGAGAGTACATGTATCAAGTAGACAGCTACAAATATAAAGTAGTTATCACATACAAAGTTTGATACTATGCCTTCCATCAAAAATTGAGTACTTATGTGTAAACGTTGATAAATGGTTCCAAGATCAGCCTGTATAACATTTTGTGTGTCATCTTAAGTTAATGCTAATATCTTTGTAACTTGCTATCATTCTAATTTATAATAGTAATAATACTCTAGAAATTGCTACATTGATAGTTGTCATTAATTATGACTTATTTCTAGTATTTCTACTTGACTGTTACAGTTTTCATCACTGTGCTGAAATTTCCCATCTATTCCTTCAAGTTGTCCACCTTTTCCTTTAAAATATAGATAAATCTATCAGTCAGAAGTTTTTTTCCCTGTTATATTCAACCAGAATTATTTTTGAGTCTTCATCAGAAAGTTTCAATGTCCAGGTTACCTCTGAGTCTGTTATATATTGATATATGCTTTTTCTTTTATATGTTGATATATGCTTTATCTGTTCTATGTTGATATGATTTATCTTTTGACAGTGACTCTATTTTACTTGCCTTTTTGCTTGTCTGTCTTTGTATGAATGCTAGGCTTTGTGTATGGAGGAACCACAGAGGATGAAGTAAATATACTTAATCCTGGAAATGAGCACAGCTCTTTTGCCGTCACACTGTTAAGATGAGGGTTTGAGTCAGTGGAGTTCATATTAAGCTGGTTTTAGGTTGTGTGGTTGCTGTAGCAACGTGTAAAGCGCTGCTGCTGCTGCTGCTAAGTCACTTCAGTCGTGTCCGACTCTGTGCGACCCCATAGACGGCAGCCCACCAGGCTCCCCCGTCCCCGGGATTCTCCAGGCAAGAACACTGGAGTGGGTTGCCATTTCCTTCTCCAATGCATAAAAGTGAAAAGTGAAAGTGAAGTCACTCAGTCATGTCTGACTCTCCGCAACCCCATGGACTGCAGCCCACCAGGCTCTTCCATCCATGGGATTCTCCAGGCAAGAGGACTGGAGTGGGGAGCCATTGCCTTCTCCAGTGTAAAGTACTATAGACTTCCAGTTCCTCCAGTGAGTGTCTTCTGTGGCTTTGTGCTTATATGGTGTCTGGAGTGCTAAAGGGGCTTCTCGGTATTCCTGTTCCATCCTCAGCTTTCAGTTGATCTTGTATACCTGTCCCTCCCCCAGTGGTAAGAGACTGTTGCTTTATTTTCATGCGGGATCCTGTTCCCAAGAAGATTCTCTCCTTCTTTCAGGAATAGATACTTTTTTGCCTGTCCTCTCCGCCTCAAGAAGCAGATTTCTGCCTAGACCCAGGGATAGCAGAGTTTCCTGCATTTCCTTCAGTGGCTTAAATCTTTTGCTTCCTAGAATAGAAGGGTCTGGATGGATGGGTTTCATTTTATGCCTGTGTATCACAGAGGTAGGGACTTCCCTGGCTGCTCAGTGGTAAAGAGTCCACCTGCAATGCAGGAGATGCAGGTTTGATCCCTGGGTCGGAAGAACTCCTGGAGAAGGAAATGGCGATCCACTGCAGTATTCTCGACTGGGCAATCCCATGGACAGAGGAGCCTTGTGGGCTACAGTCCAGGGAGTCCCGAAAGGGTTGAACACAACTTAGCAGACCAAACAACAACATCACAGAGGGAGACTTTCTCAATAGAGGACTGTGGAAAAGAACTCCAGAGTGAATGCAGACTCCTTTAGTCTGCTATCCCTAAGATTCTAAAATGTCATGCTAGGCCACCCCTGACTTTTAAGAACTCTTAACAATTTTAGTTGGTTTTTTTTAGCTGCTCCTATGTAGGCTACCCCTTCCTCTGGTGCTCTGTCCAAGAGGAAATAGCTCATATGTCCGATGCCTCCTCGGAGAAGATTGTCACATTTAATAGTTGAGCTCATCTTGCTGTCTTGTAGCTGCAGCTTTCTAATGTGGCTTGAAAAAGTATGCTTTTGTAAACTATCCAGCCTTTTCTCATTGGATACAGCAACATTCTCCTATCACATTATACATCTGCAGCTGAGGTAGACTTTGATTATGATGTAAAATCCCCCCAAATTTTTTACTCTCTTCGAAATATCCACCTTTAACATGTTAATGATTATAGTCGTTCTTATTTTAAATGGAAACACTGAATGTACTTACATATTTCTATTTGAGAAAGGCTGATTCAGAAAAGTGATACTTCAACAATTATCATTAAATATTTATTGAGGACCTTTTATCTGTGAATCACCTACTGACAAATGTGGGGATAAAAAGTTGGGAAAAAAAAACAGTCTCCTGTCTTTCAAAACTTTTTAGTTGAATGAAGACATGTCAAGGCATAGGTACTCATGTACATGTTATTTAACTCTATCTCTAGTCCTTCTTTCATTGATGAAAATCAGTGTTAAATAGAGTAATATATAATTAGGAACTATGTGTGAACTGTTTGGTAATTCAGTTTAGATGACAAAAGATGGTTCAAAAGCATTTGAGATATTCAGAATCTGTTTGTGAAACCTAATTTGTGATGTCAAAGCTAAGATTTGGCACATTTCCAAAGTTGTATTTGAAGAGGTAGATCCTGGTCTCTTGGCTTTCTGACGTGTGTGTGTAGTGTGGGGTGTGTGTATGTGTGTGTGTGTGTGTGTGTTGCTGTGCAATGATGGTGAGGAGGGGGGCATAGGAGGGAGAAAAGGATGAGGAAAGGAGTGTGGTATTGCTTGATAGCTCTTTCTCAAGGGTAGAGTCACCAGGAAATTCTAACTGAATTTCAATTTTGAAGGTGAAACATGAAGGGCACCACATTATATTTCTGTAAAGTAAATTAGATAAGTCACAGTTTTATGAATAATGGAGAGAAAATGAATCCCCAAGGGCTGGGGATGTAAGCTCGGAATAGCTTCAGGGAGACTGAAATGTTTTCTTCTTTTGGTAATTTGCCACAAAATGGGAGGGGGTGCCATTCTTTTTTGCTGCTTCTTGCTTGTAATTTTCCTATTTAACTTTACATATCTATAGTCACACACTTCATATCCCATCACATTGCTTCAATGATGCTCAAGCCAGAGTTTGAACACCTCAAAGTAGGTGGATTGAAACATCCATCCCAAATTTAAGTAGGGAACCAACAACAGTGGCAGGGAAATGTCCAGCCATGCCATGGTCCAGACCAAAGAAAACAAAGATAAGCACTGTCAGAGAGTGCAAGTTTTCCTGTTACTTCTAGATTTCTTCTGGTTGGCCTAGTAATTCAAAGACAGGTTAACAGGAGAAAAGCCCCACTTAATTACATGTGGGTGGGAGCTCCATAAGAATATGAGGCCCAAAGGACAGTCAGGCAATTGAGACTTACTGTTCTATTCTGAGCTAAGAAAAAGGAGTGGGGGCCTGGGACTTCAAAGGGAAGGAAAACCTTTCTCGTGGAGATAGAAAAGCAGCTGTTTCATAAACAAATGTTTGCTGGCTCTGCAGAGAAAAGGGGACAGTGAGAGAAATTTGAACAAGCACTTTGCTAGGTCCTTCCCTGTCCACCACACCTAGTTCATGTTATGCTATAGTTATCTATGATGACAGAATACATCCTCTGTCTAAATTCTTTTACACAATTGAGGGCAGGTGTAAGGTTCTTCCTGAGTCTTTTGGGCCTTGTTTGCTTTTAGCTTGAAACAATCTGAATGCCCAAGTGATACATTTGGGGTGGCAGATTTTACTCCCCTTGAGCACAAAGGATCAAAAAAGAAGCTGCTAGATAGGAGAAAATAAAAGTAGGCATTCATTAGTTTTCTCCCTTATTGAGTTTATAATAATGGTACTTATTTCCATTCATATTAGTTGCTGGGGAACTTTTAACATTCTCTGCACTGACAAAAACTTCTTTCTTAATCCTTTTCATCTCCTCATAATGATGCATATGAGGTTGTTGGAGGCTTGTACTAATGCAAAATGATGAGCTGTAACCTAAAATTAACCAAGAAAATAAAGAAAGTTAAGATTTCATGCATATATTTATATTTGTCATCTGGGGAAAACCATTAGACTGCTGAAATATGAAATTTCAAATACCCTCCTTTATTATGTTAGAATACAAAATCATTGGAGAATTTGCAGTTTTTAATAATAGAAACACTAATCAAAATGATGATATATTCATACTTTGAAAATTAACCGTCCTTGGCATTTTGCCCTTTAACTTTTGTTGTCTAGCAAAGTCAAAGAGAGACTTTCTTGAAAGACATGTATCTTGATTAGTGCCATTTCGTTGGGCATGTAATTTTGTAAATGCAGTGACTTTATTTAATGTCTTTATTTTATTGATGATACTCAATCAAAAAGGTTTTTGCAATCAGTGGATGCTATAAAACAAGCACTTTAAAAGAAAATCATACTTTTGGTTGTGGTCCACCAACTTCTTTTTCTATTTTGGAAAACTTATGTTCCTTCTCATTTGTTATTTTCATATACAGCTTACCTAGTTTGGTATTCATTTTATTCTTTACCACAGTTCACAGACACAGCGCTGCTTAAGTCTAAGCAAGAAATTCTACAAGGCTTACAACTTCTTCCCTGCTAATGATTTTTTTCTCATTAAGTTTGAGTCTAATGAAGCTAAACAGAAAGTTCTGGTTGGATTCCTTGGTCACCTTCATCTGTGTTTGTGAATTCTTATAATTAGCATGAATTTAAAGTTCTTTTTATCACTGAGAGTAACCCAGAGACAATTCCAACTTGGGTTTAAATGGCCCCATGCAGAAAAGAATAGCTGAACAAAACAAAATAGCCTCACATGTTTATGGCAGATAAATAACCAACTCAGAGCTGGAAGTGGCATGAGCTTTGGTTCATTTTTTTCCTTCATGGTTTCAGGTTGAGATTCTTTTTCCTGAGTTTGCAGATAGCATCACATCCTTATAAGAGGAAAGAGGGCATCTTCTCATTTGAATGTGGGGCAAAAAATTATGTCAAGTAAAACTGATTTTTCTGTACAGCAGCAAACTCTTTATTACTTGAGTGTTGTGTTAATTAGGACACTTGATTACAAGTCAAATATACCAAATTTGAACTAGCTGTATCAAGTGTGGAATTGATTCTAAAGGATACATTTATTCTAAGGATTAAAAGGTTTCTTAAGGAAGGCAAGGACAAACTGCAGGTGTGCCTCAAGAAAATGCTGGAAGCAGGCAGTCAAATGTTTTCACGATTCTGTCGCATCTCGTCTCTGCACCATGTCTTATATTGCATACTGACTTCCATTTTCCTCACATGACAGAACATGATTGTCACATCCCCTTTCATTTATATCTCATAGTCAAAGCAGTCAAGGAGAGCCTGACTCAACTCTGAGTTCAAAGTCTAAATTATTCTTCAGATATCTTTCAAGATAGTCACATCTGTTTATATATATAGACATAGACATTTGCATATGTCTGTGAATTCAGTTCACATTTAAAACTTTCAGTGTAGGCTATGCTGTAGCAGTGCAGATATTCTCATCTGTTACTGGAAGGAATGTGATTTTATACAGTGTTTTTAAGAAGTAATTTGAAAATATGTACCAAGAATTATAGACATGATTATTCACCTAGATCCATTAACCGACTTTGTGAGAAACTTTGCTAAGTCAAAGTACAACATTCGAGTAGAGGATTTGTTCATATAGACATTAACTATGCTGTAATTTAAATAGCAAGATTTGTGAAACCATTTTTCAGGGTTTTCAAAAAAGGCAAAATAGTGATTTTCACAGGACCATATAATGCATCTAGCTATTTAAATTATGTTTTAACAACACTGGGAAACTCCAATTATAATTTTAAAGGAAGAAAGCTTTGTGGTGATCATTTCACAGGTATATACTTATCTCCAAATTCACAAAGTTGTATACATTAAATATGTATGGTATTTTTATGTCATTCATACCTTTATATTTCAATAAAATAATTTAAAGATACAAATGTAATCACAGCACATGAAACGGAAAGGGAAAAGAAATAATGGTCTAATAAACATTGAATTGGTATAGAATATCTCAGTCTTAAGTTAGAACTTAGTATTATTAACTAATACAAAATAGTGTTTAATGAATGTTGAATGATACTTAGTTTTAATGTTCTATAATCTGGACCTTTCTTTAAGGGGCATACTAGTGAGTTTAATTATGTGAGTCTAGAGTGAAAATAAATTTTTCTAATGGAATAAAAAAATTAAGCAGGATATATAATTATATATTCAATTCAATTAACAATTACTCAAGGAAAAAGGCAAAAAAAAAAAACAACTTCAGTCATAAAGCTTTGAACACCTTTTTTTCTCCAGTTTCTAAAATTTGGATAATAAATTTAAATTTAGTTTATAAATTAATTGACCTTGATAATTTCATTAAACATCAAGGTTAATAATGCCTGACCTTCTTTCCCTCTCTTCTAGCCCCAGCCTCTTTATTCAACTTTATTCTAAAGTATCATTTTAAATCTAGCAACAAGGCCCTACCATACAGCCCAGGGAATTATATGCAATGTCCTATAATAAACCATGTCTGACTCTTTACAACGCCATGAACGGTAGCCTACCAGGCTCCACAGTCCATGGGATTTTCCAGGCAAAAGTACTGGAGAGGGTTGCCATTTCCTTCTCCAGGGGATCTTCCCAACCCAGGGATCGAATCTGGGTCTCCTACATTGCAGACAGATGCTTTACCATCTGAGTTACAGAAAATTCCATGGATGGAGGAACCTGGTAGGCTACAGTCCATGGGATCACAAAGAGTCAGACACGACTGAGCAATGTCAATGTCAATGTCGATGTCAATAATAAACCATAATGGAGAAGAATATGAAAAAGAATATATGCATATATACATATACATGTGGGCTTCCCTGGTAGCTCAGCTGGTAAAGAATCTGCCTGCATTGCAGGAGACCCCAGTTCAATTCCTGGGTCAGAAAGATCCCCTGAAGAAGGGATAGGCTACCCACTTCATTATTCTCAGGCTTCCCTGGTGATTCAGGCAGTAAAGAATCTGCCTGCAATGCAGGAGACCTGGGTTCAACCCCTGGGTTGGGAAGATCCCCTGGAGAAGCACATGGCAACCCACTCCATTATTCTTGCCTGGAGAATCCCATGGACAGAGGAGCCTGGTGGGCTACAGTCCACGGGGTCTCAAAGAGTCGGACATGATGGAGCACCTAAGCCCAGCACAGCATGTACAGATACATGTAAAACTTAATCTCTTTGTTGTACACTAGAAACTAACACAACTTTGTAAATCAACTATATATTAATTAAAGTATCATATTCTATCCTGTTTTTTTAACTTTGATTTCTCAGTTAAGTTACTCAGACAGTGAAAGCCCTTCATTCAGACCGCTTTTCATATTTGAAGACCTTTTTTGATCTTCCAATTTTATCTCCTGATCTATGACTACTTGTACAAACTTAGTGTTCAAGTTAACATACACCTTTTCTCTTTTCAAATTACTTAGCAATCAATAGTTCTTCTGTTAGCCATTATCAGTTCTTGCTACTGATCTCTGCTGAGAGTTTGTTATTTTCAGATGGTTTTGTACTGTGCTTTGAAGGTACTGGTTCCCAAGCTGTGAACTACTGTATCTCTGCAGTGAGGAGTGATTTGTTTCTTATATGTCATGGTGCCTATTTATATGCTGTGAGGATGATCATTTAATTGATTCCCTCATTGACATGGGTTGCTTTAACTAAAGAAAAGTGTGCATTAAAGATATACAGCAAATTAAGGCATAAATATCTGAAACAGTCAGTTAGCAGACAAATCTTGCTGAGTCTCAATTACTGTACTGCCTTATGTCAATACTTATCATCTCAAGATATCACAAAAGAAGCTGAGCTCTTCTCAGAAAGGACTTTGCAAGAAAGTGAATTGTAAGAAAACTGCATCTATGTATACTTGAATATAAGAAGCTAAAAAAAAAAAGTCTCTAAACCTAAATGATTAAAGAGTAATATCTAAGGAAATGTGGAGAAAGCCTACAATTTCTTAGGCTGGTTAAGGGGTGCAACTGAACCCTTATCACTGTACTTCTTTTCAACCCAGTTACTGTGTGTAGATCCATAAAAAGAATGCTCTATTAAAGAGAGAAAAAGAATAGGACATTTCTTAAATAAGAAGTGAAAAAAATCACAGTCTGAGGAACAGTAATATAAGTTGACCTATTACTGCTAATGCATATATTCTTGGGGAAAAAAAGGAAAACATGGGTCATTAATAGGCGTAAGAGTCAGAATACTGTCTTTATGTTTCATCCAACACTTTCCAACCACGGAGACTTCTGGAACTCTTCTGAAGACTGCAGACACTTATTTGTATACACATAAAATTTTTGCTTTCATTTTTTAAGAATTTACCCCATAGTCCTATGAAAATCTTTGGTTCTCAGGATAGGAATAGCAAAGTTGATTATGTATTTTGGTTCAGACACTTTCTATGCCCTTTAAAGGTAATGGCTCATTTAATCCTCACAAAAACACTATGAAAAAGCTATTATTTTTATAGCGATTTTACAGGTGAGGAAACTAAAGAGAGAAGTTTATACATATAAATCACAGAAATCCAGCTAGTGGAAGTAAGGCTGGAGTTTGAATCCAGGCTGCATGGCTCCAGAACACATATGCTGAATAAAGATGCTCTGTTATGTTCTAGAAAACACAGTAGCTTTAAAAATCAGGTAATAGCATTTTAGATCGAAAGAAATACAGAGATTATCTTTCCCAAACTCCTATTTTTTAAAAAAGAATTGACAGTTGAGTTCCAGGTAGCTAAACAATTAACTGAACTCAACAGAGCTAGTTAGTGTTAGAGTCAGAGGTTCAAGTGAGAATATTCACCTAAAGCTTATTACAATGCAGCATTAGCATAATTGTTATCATATTTATGGGCAGGGAAACTGAGGCACACTCCTAAGAAGTACCGGAGCTATAGTCAAACTGAGATAGTCTGGTTCACAGTTAAAACCACTGTATTGTTGTAACATAGGAATGCCATTCCTTTATAGTCTGCTTGGTAAATACTCAGTATAATAAAATTAATCATAAAAATTGGGAAATTATGATGTAATCAGTCTTATAAACTTTGGATGCTATGGTTGGTTCTACTTTATAATCATTTAAATGTTCTCTAATCTTTAAGTAATGCTTATAGTTTGTTGCAATTCATGCAAATCTAAATATAAGAATGGAAAAATCATCTATCCACAAACTGTTCAAAGTTCACACACTCATAGGAGAAAACCTTTTGCCAGTTGGACTTATGTCTTTTGTAATGACTAGGATTTAGTATTTGTAATGATAAAATGAAGAAAATAATTAAAGAAGACTCGTTTTTGACTCAGAAAATTCCTTGAAAACCTCAAACTCTTCTATTGTTTTGTGAAATGTTATCTTTGTAAGAATCCAACCTGTTACCACAGTTTCTAAACTTTTATAATTTTAAGTTATATTTTCCTCTACAACTTCAACACAATTGTACCTAAGTGCAAAGGAGGGCATTAGTTTGGAAGTTCAGTTCAGTTCAGTTCAGTTGCTCAGTCATGTCCGACTCTTTGCAACCCCATGAACCACAGCACGCCAGGCCTCCCTGTCCATTACCAACTCCCGGAGTCCACCTTAACCCATGTCCATTGAGTCAGCCATGCCATCCAACCATCTCATCCTCTGTCGTCCCCTTCTCCTCCTGCCCTCAATCTTTCCCAGCATCAGGGTCTTTTCAAATGAGTCAGCTCTTCACATCAGGTGGCCGAAGTGTTGGAGTTTCAGCTTCAACATCAGTCCTTCCATTGAACACCCAGGACTGGTCTCCTTTAGGATGGACTGGTTGGATCTCCTTGCAGTCCAAGGGACTCTCAAGAGTCTTCTCCAACACCACAGTTCAAAAGCATCAATTCTTCTGTGCTAAGCTTTCTTTATAGTCCAACTCTCACATCCATACATGACCACTGGAAAAACAATAGCCTTGACTAGACGGACCTTTGTTGGCAAAGTAATGTCTCTGCTTTTTAATATGCTGTCAAGGTTGGTCATAACTTTCCTTCCAAGGAGTAAGCATCTTTTAATTTCATGGCTGCAGTCACCATCTGCAGTGATTTTGGAGCCCAGAAAAATAAAGTCTCTTACTGTTTCCACTGTTTCCCCATCTATTTGCCATGAAGTGATGGGACCAGATGCCATGATCTTAGTTTTCTGAATGTTGAGCTTTAAGCCAACTTTTTCACTCTCCTCTTTCACTTTCATCAAGAGGCTCTTTAGTTCTTCTTCACTTTCTGCCATAGGGTGGTGTCATCTGCATAGTTTGGAAACTTTTTAACAATTATTTAATTTACATACTAACCTAAATCCACATCTACTTAAATTATTTAACTCAAGACATAGATCAAACGTAGCCATTGCCATTGTGCAGTGTGGAAAGTGTTCTCAGTGTGGTCCTGTCACAAATCTTAGAAAAGAAAGAAACACATATTTTTTTTTTTTAAATCCAATAGCATAATGAACTTGAAAAAAAAGAAATCTTTCATTAGAAATCTTAGAAGAAGCTGTCAGTAACCACTTGTCATCAGTGTTAGCAACCTCAGGCTGAATAAAAATTGATTGTGGGACTGCATTTTCTATGCTCTGCTCCTTGGATCATCCATTAGCATTGGCACCTGATTAACTCTCCAAACTGTCTTTTCTTTTGATTATATCCCAGAACTTCTTTTGTATTCTCAGTATTAATTTTCTGAAATCTGTCCTAAAAGACAGACTCTAATGCTCTTTCACGGACTGCAGAATTTTCCCTGTTTATGCTAGAAAAATCATTGGCCTTTACTCTATTTATACTTTTTGGCTTGATCTTTCACAAACATTGGCTTAAGACTTCCATATTTGGTGAAGAGGGAATGAATGATTACTCTTTATTTCTGTTTTTTGTGCTTTCAGAATTTGGCACAAGGTATAAATGAATAGTCTCCTACTGACTGTTGTTGTTACAGTAACCCACTGGATTTCCTTAGGACATACTCTCCCCATAAATCATCTTCTAGATGGATTTCAGTCTATGCTAATACTTGGCCATGTATAAGAAAAACATGCTTGCATTAATGTTTAAATTGTGACTGATATGATAAGGAGAAAGACCAAGAGAGAAAAGATAATATATTCTAAGTAGAAGACTTTGGGGGGCTTTCCTGTGGCTCAGCAGTAAAGAATATGCCTGCAATTCAGGAGACAAGGGTTCGATCCCTTCACTGGGAAGATCCCCAGAAAAGGAAATGGCAACCCACTCCTGTATTCTAGCCTGGGAAATCCCATGGACAGTGGAACCTGGCGGGCTGCAGTCCATGGGGTCACAAAAGAGTTGGCCAGGACTAGTGACTAAACCCACCAACCAACAAAAGACTTTTAGAAAAAAGTTGATACTTAATTTGAAGCCCGTATATCAATTTATATTAAATTTAGATTTAAACAGTGAAATCAAATGTCTTAAATGAGGATACTCTATATATGGTCTGCTATTATGTATTTTATTCTATAGGACATGTTTACCTGCATATCTAGTATATTTCTCTGTAAGACAGAAAAAAATCTAAATCTCTGTAACTTACAAGAATAGTCATTTATTTCTTAGTCCCATGTCTCCTTCAATCTTTGTATTGAATTCAGGTCAGTTCCACATATGTATCTCTCCTTTTGGGAACACAGTCTGCATGAGGAATGATCTTCCACCAGCTAAGCAAATAATTGCCAAGAGGAGTGAAAATGCACCATGATTCTTTAGTCCCTAGCACAGAACTGATACACTGTCAGCTATACTTGTGTTTCATTGGTCAAGTCAAATCACATGACAAAACACATGTGGGTGAGGTAGGAAGTGTAATCCTCCTTAGGTTGACTTATGGCAAACAAGGAAAGGTAAAAATGAATCATGAATAAATTCTCTGATTGCCTACCTGCTCACAAACGTTCAATGAAAATAAGTATATAGTTAGGAATAATCATTCTAGTCACTTATGTTATACTACATCTTTGCTTAAGATTGCGCTTAATGCTCTATGGCAGCCTTTTTGGCACCAGGACAGGTTTCATGAAAGACAACTTGTCCTCAGACCAAGAAGGGGTGGGAATGGTTTCAGGATGATTCAAGCACATTACATCAGTTGTACACTTTATTTCTAATCTAATGGCACTGCTGACCTGTCAGGAGGTGCCAGTCCAAGACTCAGAGGTTGGGAACCCCCACTAGGATACTTCATCAAAATGAAGAGTTTGTAACTATGGTTATTTATTTTTACAGACAAAAAACTGAGGCTTTGTGCTGCTTTGTTGTTGTTTAGTCTCTAACTCGTGTCCAACTCTTTTGCAAACCCATGGACTGTGTTCCACCAGGCTCCTTTGTCCATGGGATTCTCCAGGCCAGAATACTAGAGTGGGTTGCCATTTCCTTCTCCAGGGAATCTTCCAAAACCCAGGGATTGAACCCATGTTTCCTGCTGGGTAGGCACATTCTTTACTACTGAACCACCTGCTTAAAGGATGCCTGAGGCAAAGCTAATACAGGATCAAATCGAGTAACTTCGGCCCAATACCCATATGGATTAGTTTGCATTACTCAAAAATCTGACTCAAACAAGTGCTCCTGCAGGTGGTTTATTTGCACAATAATCCCTGGTAGCACAAGAGAGAGATAGGCATAGTGAGTCAGGAAATGGAGAACAGATAATCTAAGAACTACTGTGGGCCATTGAATAAGAGCCTGAGGGAACATGGCCAGCAATTGTTCTACTGGGATTTTATCCATAGATTTCTGTCCCTCATTTGCTGAGGATTACACTTGGAGGAATTAGATCTCTGTCACTTCTGGGCTGCCCCGCAGATGGGTTTACCAAGTGCTCCTAGGATTAGGAAAAGCCCTAATGCAAAGATGCAGAGAGATGTGAATGCTTGAGCTGGGAAGTCTTCAGCATCCACAGAATCTGTTGACATTCACAGATAAATTCAGGGCTGGGCCAAGGAAATAAAGCATGAGACATGAGCTATATCTACTCTACCATTTTCTTAACCTTTACAGTGCAAGTTTAGCAAATGTACCTTGTGATTTAAATATCCCTTTGTAATACACCCAGAAAAGTACCCCAGGTCTGTTTATAAAGCATCTCATTGACACAGACATTTGGAAATGACCACTGTGCGCATTTGGCTGATTGCTTTTCTGTTTCAAAAAGAACTGTTTTACAATCCATTAAGATAGGTAAAAATAAACCACAGAATAATGTATTTTTAAAATTTTCTAGTAGATACATTGAGCACTTTAAAACTGACTAGGCTGCGGTATGAAAGCAGGCTTCTAGCTAGTGGTTCTGCAATAGTATCCAAGTATTTCATTCCACCTCTAAATTACATAAGAAACCTTGATCTATTTTTATTTATTCTGCCATAATTTGTCCATAATTATTATTTTTAATAAAATAAATGATCTTTTTTATGACATACTACTGTGTATTTCAAGTTTGCATACTAATTAATAGTAACTTCTTTTTACCCATAAAAAGTCTACACATGTTTGTGATCAAACAAGATAAGATATTTGAAATCACTTCGTAAATAATAACGCACCGCAAAGATATTTATTATTCCCATTATGGCTAAAAACATTTCATTCTTTGGGTCATGAGAGGGTGTAATTTATACTAATATAATTTTATATTCTTTCTTATCTTTCAAATCAAGGAGACTCTAATTACTGCACATTTATAAATACTTTTCTAGGTAGGAGTCATATTAATAGTAAGATTTTCATACTGTTATTAAGATTCCTACCTAGAAATTGTGTTTATTTTGCAAGGTAATGAAATTTATACAGACAGCCCACAAGAAGTCGTGGTATAACCAGCAATAAAGTTGTAAAGGTTTTCTCTCTTGATTTTTCTTTAAATTTTCACTATTAATATGCACCATAGATCTGTCACATTTCATCTTCACAATTCTGTACCAGGGTTTTTATTCTCATGAGACAGATGATGTGTTTAGGCACAGACAGGATAAGTAACTTGCCTAAGGTCATACAGCTAGTGAGAAGTGGAGCTAGAGTTTTAAGCCAGGCTATTTAGTGCTGGAACAAACATGTTTAAGTATTGACCCTTACTGTAGCTGAGACATATTCTTGGTGTCAGAATGGAATTTGCACCACCTACCGCATAGCACTCTCCTAACTCATGCTAACTTTTTGTATACTCTTGTAGTTCCAATTTTCTCTTTGTTACAATAGCAATAGCTTCATTGTTATTAGGCCCATCTCATGGTAAATTCTACAACCATATAAAAATAGTTCTGCAATTTTTGCATTGAGTTTTCAATATGTATGGTATTATTGGTTATTTTATGAATATGCAGTGGTGTGGTTATGTAAGGTTCGGACCATAACTCCAGTTTGCTAATATACCTTAAATTCTATGATTAAGTGCCAGCATATGGGAGGGAACTTTTATGTAATATGAGCTGACACAGTTGTTCAAATTATTATCTGAACTCATCAACTCCCTACCATAAAAAGTAGTTGACCTACATGAGAAAGAAGTAACATTTTCAGGGGAGGTAAAGGGTCAGACAGGTCATCTGTAGCGTCTTACATTGTGTTAGAAGCCATAACAGTTAAGAGGAAGTAAAGAGCAATTTCATTATATTTCAGAATGTAATTCACCTAGAAAAACCAAGGCAAATTTTTCACAATAAATATTCTCTATTTTTCATTCCATATAGTGATGAAAATCAGTGCTTCAGTCCAAATACCAAATTATGAGAGAAGATATTGAAACATGATTTTATACCTAGTGGGTGCTCAATGGATATTTTTGGAAATGAAGACAGAAAGTGTATAATTAACAGAGCAGTTTGAGCAGTATGGCAAAGTGGCAAGAAAAATAAAACATTGGCCTGGGACTCATTAGATGTAGAATTTAATTATGGAACAGTTAATCATTTGATTTGTTCAACCAGTTCTTATTAAGAACCTATTTCTGCTTGAAGGTACCATGTTGAACGCCAAGCGTTAAAAAGACATAATGATTCTCCATTCTAAGTGTGGTCACATATAGAGGGTGATGGGTGGTGTGTAAGATGCTATATAGAAGAGTGCAGACTATTTACAGGGCTTCCTTGGTGGCTCAGAAGGTTAAAGCATCTGCCTGCAATGTGGGAGACCTGGGTTTGATCCCTGGGTTGGAAAGATCCCCTGGAGAAGGAAATGGCAACCCACTCCAGTATTCTTGCCTGGAAAATCCCATGGATGGAGAAGCCTGGTGGGCTACACAGTCCATGGGCTCACAAAGAGTCGGACACAACTGAGCGACTCCATTTCAATTCAATGGAAATACTCCATTCAATGGAAATACTAATTTCCATTAGTATTTACTATACTAATAAAATAGTTTGAAAAATACTAGAGTACATATATATCAGAAAGATTGATTGATGACTTCTTCCAAGGAGATAAGGCTGATTATGAAAGTTCTTTACATTTGAATTTGATCTTAAGAGTGAGAGTTCTTAGATCACATTCCAAGGACTGCATGCACAAGGGACTATAATGAGAAAGTGTGTGGCTTATTCACGGAGACATTTGGCATGTGTGGCTAGGGTAGACCTGGTAGGTATGTGTGCAGAGGGGTAAAGGGTGTGTGTGTGTGTGTGTGTGTGTGCGTGTGTGAGTGCCAACAGGCACAATAAATATTAAATTTAGAAAGGCATTTGGAGTCAGATTGTGAAAGCCCTTGTATCTGGCTTCTAACCTCAGGACAAGCATTTTTCAAACTTGCATATTAACTCACGAGTTACTTATTTCATTACTAGATGGATTATGGTGCCATTAATTGGCAGGAGGAGTTGGATATGTGAATTTATTTGGGAAGATGAATGATATTGTTAAAGTTCCTGCAGGACATCTAGATAGAGGTATAAACTGGAGTCAGCTATGTCAGTGTGAAGAGCAGGACATTAATCAAAATGAAAAATACAGCTTTAGGTATCATCAGTATCAATATATAGTGGTGGTTGGGGAGGGAGAGAGGAAGTCACTTTGCTTAGGAAGAATAAGCATAGTAGAACAAGACAAGAAGAGACAAAAGATAGATAGGACCCTGGGAGAATGCCAACATTGTCAGGGTGAATGGCGAACAGGTCACTGGAACAGATTAGCAGACAGCACTTGTATTGGAAGGAGAACCAGGAATCAATGATATTTCAGAAGATCAGAAAGCTTGTACACTCTTTCTAGTAATATCATTCACTAGAGAGATGGATAGGGAAGCCTGGTGTGCTGTGGTCAATGGGGTGGCAAAGAGCTGGACACAACTGAACAACTGAACTGATAGGGATTCCAGTTAGTACCTTCCAGTTGGCTTGTAACTCCTACATTTTATTTTCAACTCAGATTTCTCTCTTGCACTTTAGGTTCCAGTATGTAACTACCTACCACCTATATCCTTCTTGTCCCAAAACACTCCAAACTCATTATCCCAGTTAGTCCCATACTCTCATTATATATACAGACTCAGGGCTCTTCCTAAGCACTCTAGACTCCAATTTGAGTAATTTAACATCATTGGCTCTACCTCTCCCAAATTCCCTACCTCCACCTCTAATTAATAATTAGTTCTTATCAGTGATACCTATGAGTTCCCTGTTGGCCTAGTGGTTAGGATTCCGGGGCTTTCACTGTCATGGTCTGGCTTGATCCTTGGTTGGGGAACTGATATCCCACAAGCTGCATGGTGTGGCCAAAAAGAAAAAAAAAGAAGTGATCTTATCACTGCTGCTGCTGCTGCTGCTGCTAAGTCGCTTCAGTCATGTCTGACTCTCTGCAACCCCATACATGGCAGCCCACCAGGCTCCCCCATCCGTGGGATTCTCCAGGCAAGAACACTGGAGTGGGTTGCCATTTCCTTCTCCAATTGTTGTTCAGTCGGTCAGTCATGTCTGACTCTTTGTGACCCCATGGATTGCAGCACGCCAGGCTCCTCTGTCCTTCACTAGCTCCTGGAGTTTGCTTACATTCACGTCCATTGAGTCAGTGATGATTCCAGTAACCTCTCCTAACATATTGCCCATACTGTGAAATCATTTCTAAAAGCAAACCTATATTACCATCCCCCTACTTCAATTCTGGTTCGTTTCTAACTGCCTTCTAGCTAAAGTTTAAGGCTCTTTATAATTAGACTGATTGTTTATCTTTTTCTTAGACTCATCTCTGCCACTTTTGTCCTCCTCCTCTTTCTCTAGTTCCAGAAAAGGACCACACACTCTCTCTCACATACAAATAGCTGCACCTGCTCTTTTTATTGTCTTGAGTTCTTTTCTGCCTTGTATGCTTCTATAATCCTTTTTTTTTTTTTGCTTCTGTACACTTGATTGGTCTTCCCTGGTAGCTCAATAGGTAAAGAATCCACCTGCAATGCAGGAGATGCAGGTTCAGTCCCTGGATCAGGAAGATCCCCTGGAGAAGGGAATGGCAACCCATGCTGCTTTTCTTGCCTGGGAAATCCCATGGACAGAGGAGCCTGGTGGGCTACCCCCATGGGGTTGCAAGAGTCAGAAATGGCTTAGTGACTGAACCACCATACTCTTGATTAACATTCAGAACTAAGCCGAGATGTCACTTCATCAAGGAGGCACTGGGTTTGTCAAGTTAGTTCCCTTCCTAGAGGCTTATGACAAAGCTCTATATTTTCTGTATTTGGGAACTTATTGGTGTATCTACTATCTCTTCATTTTAGGGTATGTTTCTCTCACTACACTGTAAGACCAAAAGGGTAGGAACTTAATTCTTTTACACAGTTGAATTTCTATCACCTAGCAGGTGTCAGTATGTATGTGTCATTTCAATGGACCGTCTTAAAGAGGAAAGACTGTAATAGTTTCCTCTTGATGCTATAAAAATGACCACAAATGTAGTCGCTTAAGACAACACAAATTTATAATCAAACAGTTCTTCAGAACTTCAGGTCAGAAGTTTGAAATTGGCCTCGTTGGGCTAACATGAAGTGTCAGCAGAGCTGTGTGCCTTCTGGAAGCTCCTGGGGAGAATCTATTTCCTTGACTTTTCCGTTTTCTAGAGGCTGTTCATGTTCTTTAGCTCATGACCCTCTTCCTCTATCTTCAAAACCATTAACATCGGGCCAAGTCTCTCTGCCATCTCTCTGATTTGCTCTCTTGGGCCTCTCTCTCCCCCTTTTAAGGACACTTGTCATTATGCTGGGCCCACCCAGATAACCCAATATAATCTCGCTGTCCAGTATGAGCTGTTTATCACATCTAATTCCATCTGCAACCATAATTCTCTTTTAAAATAATTTATATTTAGCCTATTTTAAAACAATTAAATTTTAACAAAACTTATTCACAGATTCTGGGGACTAAGATGTGGACATCTTTGGAGGACCATAATTCCTTCTACAAGTTAACAGAATCAGTATCTGTACAGAAGAAAAATGAGAAGAGTTCTGAAAAGTAAATTTGGTCTCCAGTAACTTGAAAATACCTTTATTGAGCCCTACTATGTCATGCTTTCAATGCTTATCGCTTGGGAAGACAGTTATAACCCAGATAATCACTGTCTTGGAAATTAGAAAGGATATAGGCAATGTTAAAAAGAAAATCTTTTATAGGATGATGAACAGTGGAAACTGTATTACACTGACTGTCCAGCTAGTGGGGAATAAGGAAACATTTTTGACACTGTTTTTTCTTTTCTTTGTGCAGTAATTTAATTATTTTAGACCACCTCATTATAAAATGACTGTGAATGTCACCTTCAGCCCAATGTTCTATAATCCTGTGATCAAAAGCTTTTACTCAGATTTAATGGAAGCATTTTTCATGCCAATTTCCATTCTACTCTCCTCTACTTTGCATTGCCATTTTTTAGCATTAATAACATGGTAAACCCATTTTCTAAATATGTCCTGAGTTTGGAGCCTTCCTTCATAATGTTCCACAGTATCACATAATCCTATCTAATGTTTACTGTTAGTCTTCTGCATTTCTCATTTCCTTTTTTCTCATTTTTGGTGGAAGCAGAGAATGGACTGACTCTAATAGCTCTTCCATATTGCTTAATAGTCCTCTCTTTAGGGTGAAATAAACTCATGTCCCTTCATTTTTTTTCCCTATGTGCATTTATAAATTGTTTTCACCTTTAATGTTTCCTTCTCCTCCTAAACTTCTATTTTCTGGGTAACTTAAGAGATGAGACTCTTCAGTTAACATTAACTAGCACCCAAGGAAGTATTGGTAACGTTTAAAAAAACTATTTTCCTAGCAAAGATTGTGATTAACTGCCCTGTGAAATAAGGATAATTTCTGACATTCTTATAACTGGGTGGGTTTTTTCCCCCATTTTTTAAAATGATTTCACTCATGTTGTCTCATGTAATAGCATAAGGGATCATGTCGTGGAGACTACCCATAATCTTACTCCCAGCTCTCCTTGTAATTTCATCCCATTCTGCTCCCTTCTTCCATTTTTAGAGTGCAAGAGAATTGCATATAATGGAGAGCATGCGCTTTTGGTTTCCTATTTCCCTACCTTTGCCCTTGGTATCTTCTCAATAAGATTCATCCCTGCCTTTGCACCTTTTCTTCTTTCCTTATTTTTGCTCATCTTTCTAGGTTAAACCTAGCCATCACCTTCCAGAAAATGTCTTCCCTAATATCCATGTGGCTACATAATATCCCTTTCTTTGTGCTCCCGAAGTACCCTTTGAATGTATGCACCCTTAATTATGCAAAAAGTTTAATATTTACCCATCATATGTCATTTTCTACTATGCTGTGAACTTTGGTAAAAAAGGAGTCTTGTTTATCTTCTTGATAATTGGTAGAGTGACCAGCATATACTAAGCATTCTGTATATAATATTTTCTATACATTATTGCATAAATAAATGAATTCATGACATCTTAACAGCAGTTCCATGAGTGAAAAAGCAATGAATGTCCTCAATTCACAGGTAAAGGCCACCAAACTAATAAGTTCTACAATGGAAATTGAGACCTAGTGCCTTAATTTTACGTTCTTTGTTTGCCCAGTATCATTTTTGTGCAGGAACTCACTCTTGTGAATCACTAAGGTCACAATTTAATTATCCCACTTTTATAGGGGATTGAGGGTCTCAGGGATATCAAAGTTAATAGTGGGGTGAAAGGTCTTTATGCTAATCATAAAAAAATATGAAAGAACAGATCTATTGAATAAAAAGATTTTATTAGAAAGGGTTAATTGATTCTGAGGTGAAATATAGTTTTTGTGTATGGCATAAAGCTCATTTTATATGGGTTTTCCCCACAGAGAGAATAAAATAAAATGTTGGTCACTTTTTATAATATAGGAACTAGTAGTTCTTCATTCTTTGATATCTCCACAGAACAGTTGTCATGTGAATTTTTCTAAGAGGGATTTTTCTTCCTTGCCTCTCACATTGTTATACTCAGGCATATTTGTATTACTAGAAGAAAATCACTCATAAACAAACCCTAGAGGCAATGAAATAAAATATATGTTTCTTGAAATGATTAGACAGGAGTATATAGTCACTTCCTGATAAAAGAGTTTTCACTTGATTCTTTTCTTGTCTTTCTTGATGATTTCATGTTAATATCTCCTACTATAGATTGTGTATCTACAACAACATACTCGTATCAAAATAGTCTCTATAAGTTCTGTAACAATTTATATAGGTTTATATGTGTCGACTTTAATTATGAATGTATAGGTAATCATGCTTAAAATGGTCAAATTTTAAGTAATATGAGAAATTATAGTAGAAATAGATTTAACTCTGCTGTGCTGTGCTTAATCACTCAGTCATGTCCAACTCTTTGCGACCCCATGAACTATAGCCCACCAGGCTCCTCTGTCCATGGGATTCTCCAGGTAAGAATACTGGAGTGGGTCACCATGCCCTCCTTTGGGGGATCTTCCCAAGCCAGGGATCAAACCCAGGTCTCCCACATTGCGGGTGGATTCTTTACCACTGAGCCACCAGGGAAGGCCAAGAATACTGGAGTGGGTTGCCTATCCCTTCTCCAGGGGATCTTCCTGACATAGGTGTTGAACTGGGCTCTCCTGCATTGCAGGCAGATTTTTTACCAGCTGAGCTATCAAGGAAGCCCAGATCTAACTATATACAAGTATAAAATTTTAGCATAATAAGAATGAAACAAAAATTGAAAAAGAAGACCACTTGGGAACATATATTCAATCATTGACTAAGCGTAAGTAGCTTAATTTACAATAGTGATTTTTAACTTGGATTTCATGGTATTAGGAATCTTTGGCAGGGAGGTCAGTTAACCTCATGAACCTGTATGTAGATATGTATGTATAGGCATTTTTTTCTATAGAAAAGGATTATTATTTTTTATCAGATGATCAAATGGAATCCATGACTTGAAATGTTTAAAAGCTACTAATATATGACCTCATTCTAATAAATTTTAATTTATCAAGTGCTTGATAGATACATGAGCAGAGAATATAAACAAGTATTTTGGAAAAAGAAACATATAGAATAAATAAATGTATAAATTGTGTTCTACTTCATTAGTAATCAAGCAGATTCAAATTATAGCAAGCATCAACTATCTCTTTATATCTAATAAAACCACATTTGTCTAAAAATACAAGCAAAAAATCTGCTATCAACAGCATAAACTCATTCTGATACCACTAAAAATTGGTATGACCATTGGGAAAGCAATATGACATTATTTAGTAAAAACCATAAAATTTTTGATAATGTTGACTCAGTAATTTCTTCTAAGACTGTTATACAGCAGAAGTTGGAAAATAATTCATGAAAATGTTCATTATGATGGAGTCTCTAATAACAAACAAAAGGAAAAAGTACCCCATATGATGTTTATGGCAAAATAAGTAAAAAAATAAATAAATAAAAAACGCAGCATAGTATTGTGGCTAAGTAAAATCCATGTTTTGGGAGGACTGTAATGTGCAGACACATAACGTTTGGTGATCCTTGTATGTTAAAATATTTTCGTCATACTAATATATGACAAAAATTGAAACAACAAATATTAATTAGCAAATATAAGACCATTATTATATAAAATATTAACAAATCATACGGTATCATTAAGTGGTTTGGTTTTCACTTCTAGATAAACACATGTAGACATGCAGGTTGTTCACTCTAAAATTCCAGGATGTCATTCACATAGGTTACAACATACATGGAACATGCTGGGTTGTTCAAAATAAGGCTCTAAATTCATGACTATTTTTTATTTGTGTTAATATGTTCACCTTTTATGACTCTGATCACCTTGTAGCATTCCATATTATCTATACAGTCGTAATGTAACATGGTCACTGTGAAAAGCCATGGACTTTGATTCAAATAATCTATAGCAGCTCATCTCTGTCACTTATCAATTTTATTCTTTCTGAGCTTGTAGTTTTAAAGTATAAAGTGGTAAATTACATATGGGCTGATTGAAATAGTATATGTAAAACAACCTTGTAAACAATAAGATAGTAATGTTATATCTTATAATAATGATAAAATTAGTATTATTAATATTTGTCATTTTAAAGAAAATATGTTACTAACCAAAAGAAAACATTAGCAGGTAATTCATGGAAGGCATATTTTTCTTGCATTAAAAGCGAAAGAGGTACAAGAGTACATTTAGTGAAGATGTTTATATGATGAAGCTCACATTTAGTGCTTTTTACACAGCAAATGCATATTTTGCACATAATGTCAAGGTTTCCCTTCTGCCTTCAAGGCCTATCTAAAAATTGTTCTTTGTACATATAATCAAAAACAATAAAAATATTGCTTCACTACCCACTTTTCATTTAAAAGCATCTGGAACAAATCTCTTCAAAACACCCTCATATTCAGCTTTTGGTGAAGATGTTTGGGTATGTTTTAAAAACCTCTGGATGAATGCTTTCAAATGACTCATTCATTCTCCCATGTCTGACAGATAGGATATATATGAACATGTAGGAAAAATAAGTAGAATTGCAAATAAGGTTATTAACTTTTGTGAATATATGTGTATGCCTGTACAGACCTGTACATACCTGTCTTTCTTTATAGCAAGTCAGTGAAAAGGGTTAAATCTTGACCATCTGAAATTCTGTTTTTTATTATTATTATTATTATTATTATGAAGAGTAGTATTAGATTTATGGCAGTAATATTCAAAAGAGGCTAGATTAGGTTTAAAAGCTATTAGTATCTATTTTTATTTAATCACACTTGTCAACAAAGGAAAGATTTCTATGTTATAGCTATCATGTATCCTCTACTGTGTGAATAATGTTGATATTTGACCATACACAGTAGCTTGTGGGAGTAACACAAATAAGGAGGGAGTATTTTGTGATGCTAAATAACATTTTCTCATCTAGGAAAATGATTTTAGGTTTATTATTTTTCCACTATTCTCTTTTATATTGCTTAAGAATATCTACTTATGGATTAATAATACTCTTTAAAGATAAACAGACATTCTTAATGTATAGATATGTGTGTCATAGGAAAGTGATTGTTTACTGTGTATCATCTGTTTTCAGAAGCAGTGGAGATTGACTACTGAAAAATAATATGAGAGCAAATGAGGTTATTTCCTGAGGGCATTTCAATAAGGGTTCTTTTGACCCATGTAAATAAAATATGAAATGTCTCAATTTTAAGTCTCTCTCACATACACTGATTTATTCAACATTGACTAATATGATTGCATATACAGTAATTTCAAGATAAGCTTCAGCATCAAAAAAGCATTTTAATAAATCACAATTGATGATTTTCCTGTCCATTGGACTCAATACTAACTTCCGGCTTTGGAAAAAGAGATAATTTTTAGAAGCTTGAATTCTGTGAAGCTCTTTCTTAATAATTTTCCACCCTAATCTCTTGGTGTAAGAAGTCCTTGGGGATTTTTCCTTTGAGTATATTTGTATACATAATCCATGAAGAGTATCATTTGCATTTTGATTTGAAATTTCCTGACTTTTAGATGAAGAGAAGTGCTAGAAATGTTGTAGTTTTACGATCCCCCTTCCTCTAATGCATTCACATATTGATCAGATATTTTCTGAGCTCTTAATTTGTGCAGACAATATGCTAGGTTCTGGGGTACAGAGATAAGCAAGCCATGCTCCTGATCATCAGGAAACCTCTCCTATAATGGGAAAAAGCTATGTTAGGGGCCTGTGTTAGAGTATGCAGGTATTACAAAGGAGGGAAAAATAATTTCCTGATGGACTGGGAATGGGGCAAGAGGAAAAAGCTCAGGAATAGTTTCTGGGAAGAAATAACAGACAATTATTTCTTTTGATTCTACTGGAGCATCTACTCATGATAGTTGTTTTGTTGGTGTGTTTAATCACTAAGTCGTGTCCACCTCTTTTGTGACCCCAGGGATTGTCACTGCCTGGCTCCTCTGTCCATGGGATTTCCCAGGCAAGGATATTGGAGTGGGTGGCCATTTCCTTCTGCAAGGGATCTTCCAGACTCAGGGGTCGAACCCACATCTCCTGCGTTGGCAATTAGATTCTTTTTTTTTTTTTTAATTAATTATTTATTTTTTCAGTGGGTTTTGTCATACATTGACATGAATCAGCAATAGATTTACATGTATTCCCCATCCCGATCCCCCCTCCCACCTCCCTCTCCACCCGATTCCTCTGGGTCTTCCCAGTGCACCAGGCCCGAGCACTTGTCTCATGCATCCCACCTGGGCTGGTGATCTGTTTCACCATAGATAATATACATGCTGTTCTTTCGAAACATCCCACCCTCACCTTCTCCCACAGAGTTCAAAAGTCTGTTCTGTACTTCTGTGTCTCTTTTTCTGTTTTGCATATAGGGTTATCATTACCATCTTTCTAAATTCCATGTATATGTGTTAGTATGCTGTAATGTTCTTTATCTTTCTTTCTTAACCACTGAGTCGCCAGGGAAGCACCACTATTAATAAATTATCTCTTTTTAAATGCTTTTATGTAGTATTTGAATGAATATGGACTTGACTGTATCAATTATTTTTCAGATTTCATTTTAGTTTGGATGCTCAGTAACAACATCACTCATGTTTGATTTCATTATCAGTGAATTTGCTACTAAATGTAAAATAACACTAATGTATATTAACAGAAAGTTATATCAGTTGTAAAATATGAGTGATAGCCAAAGTTGCTTCTTAATGATATCTCTTTTTCTTTTTTCTTTTTACGTTGTAGATGAAAGAGAAGATGTTCAAAAGAAAACATTCACAAAATGGATAAATGCACAATTTTCTAAGGTAAGGATATTTTGTTGCTCCTCTATTGAAACATGATGCTGATTTTTCAAAATGAACTGTGTATGTGTGTGATTTAAATGTCCATATCGTTTTCCTCATAGTCTGTTTTAACTGTGCAAATCTGGGAATATTATATTGATTTTTAATTAAGGAAGAAACAACAGAATATGTGGTAAAGAGAAATTATTTAATTTAATAAAACATATCTTTGATTCTTCTTCATAATATTAGTTTCTTTAACAACATAAGTCACCAGAGGATTTTTTTCAGCAATCTTCATCAAGTAGCTGGTATATATCATATGCTAGAAGAAGATAGGAGAAATCTTTATTGTTCTGAAAACAATCATTTTATTGGTCCTTCTTGATCTTTACAAAGTATAGGAAAAATGAGTAGGCTATTTGGCCCCAATGATAAGTTTCTTCTCTTTATATGTAGACATCAATCCATACTCCTAATATTTATTTATTTTGCAAATGCAACTAACTTGTGATCAATAGCACAATTCTAGATAATTTTTACATGAACACAGAGTAAAATATTCTTACATTGAAAGCTACCATTAAAAGTGAAATATAAGGGGTTTGCTGTGGGTTTCAAGGTTAGAAAGACTTGATTTATATTTAATAATTGTGGATTGGGCAAATCAGTCAAATGTTTTGTAAGTCAGTTTCCTCATCCTTCTATTGTGTGTGTGTGTGTGTGTATGCACGCCTGTATAATCAGTCAAATACAGATAACGGAAGTATAAAACTAATAAAATATGGATCCTATATGCAAGGCTTTAAGAGAAGTAAAATAGTAATAATGGTTATTTTGCATGTTATTGTGATGATTAAAAGAGGCACATTGTGTGAGAATTTCTAGCACAATGCCTGACACCCTTAATATATAGAAATTACTCTTTTCTTGAGCCTGTCTCACTTTGTGAAAATCTTGGCAGTAGATCCAAAAAATCTACTGGGAGATGCAGTCTAAAAAGTGTTCCCTTTACTACTTCAAAAGGTTTTAGCGTATCATCCATTCTTTGTGGTATTTGACAGCAGAATTGCACCAGGTGCTCTTTAGTATATTGGCAAGAAGTAAAGTTACTGAATTTTAACTAATCAAATTCCATTTATATTTACTTGCTGAGGTATTTAATAAGTAGCTATTACAGAACTTTAATAAACATAGGAATGAAATATGTTTTAAAAATCTCAACTTTTTTTAAGTAAGTGGCATGCAAATAATATAAAAAGAGAAAACTATAATAATACAAATGAAAAATAAACTCAGAAATATTTAGGATAGGAACTCATAATTCTGAGAATATTTATCAGATAGCTGTGTCTGGTTTAATTACTGTATCTAGTGGCCTCATTGAAATTTTCTTAATTTCAGAACTTTGTAGCAGACAATAGATAAAAGCTTTCAAACAAATCTATCAACAAATCAAAAGTATAAAGAGATTTTTTTCATAATAATAATGTATGTAATAATAATAATAATTACTCTGAATGTTTGAATTAAACTAATTAGTTATTTTAATAAGGAGTGTAAACGTGATAGACATTGTGAATTCTCATTCCCACAAATCTAAATAGATCATCAGTCTCTGTACATTGACATTTCTAAGTGCTGTTTACCATAATTCATGTGCTAATAAACAAATATAGTTTGATATCTTATATTCTGTGAAACGTTGTGAGCACTGTCTTAGGCACTCCCTACCCTAAGGAGCCCTCATATCTTAAAAGCTGTGGAATAATCACACCCATGAGTGTGTTTACTGTTTTTTTACAAATAGCCCGCCCCCAAATTCAACTCCCACTTACTTCATTTATTTTATAAGTATTCTCCCTGAACCTATTAAAGTTGGATCAGGAGAGTCACCATTCTTTTAAATGTCTGAGCTTCATATTTGGGCATATCTTAGGTATCAGGATTATAAATAAATATATTAATAAAAATAGAGGGAAGCTATTTAGAGATAAAATTTATATGAGTGTGTGTGTGTGTTGATTTTTCATTTAGAGATCTGAAAGATATTTTCCATGTTACCTGGTTTCTTTCTTGCTGTGACTTCAGGTTGGATGACTAAATTTTATCTAGATGCTTTTGAAGATAATGAGAAGAGAAAGCTAATTGATTCAGTTTAAGCTACTCGGTGGTACCAAAAGATAAACATAGCTGTGAGATATGTCATTTGACATATATTTATTTCACTGCTACCTGAAACTGAGCAGAAGTCTAGGCCTGTAGGAGGCACCAAATTAGTTTAAAGTTGAATTTTCTGATCTCATGGAACATACATATTTGGGAGATGTTGGATAATTGCTAAATGGAGTAGCACTAAGTAGTCTCTAGGTAGTCAGAGAAAGCAGTACTGAGTTAGAGTGAATCCAGAAACCTTTAGGAAGCAAGCTCTACTGATTGACTCTAAAGGAAGGAACAGCAGAGAGCGACGCAAGAATGTGTGTTTTCTTTATAATCCCGTTGATCATTACTAGTACACCGAATATGTATAATAAATACCTTTGGTCAGTAGTACAGATAATTAAGTATATACTAAATTTAAGAGAAGTGGACATTCTGAATGAAAAAAAAAAAAGCTGAGGAAGGCTTCAAAAAGACAGAAAAAGCAGTGAAACATTATCATCTGTCTGTGTGGTACATTGGACAGAGAGAAACACATACAACAATAAAGATGAATATGATGAGGTAAAAGGTTTGTCAGTGAGGCATATGTACACATATACACCTTTGTATAATATCTGTAAAGTATAGGGAGACAGCAAAGTAGTTTCTGGTTATTTTGTAAAGCTACAGTTTAAGAGGAAAATGTGATTAAATATAACCTTATCATTTTGTGTCATTTGAAGCTTAAAGTATCTTTGTAGTAAATCCAACTGATTTTTTTTTATTTTTCCAGTTCCATTTTAAAATAGGCCCTATCTCTTTTTCAAAATAAGTCTTCTATTAACCTTCAATTCCCCAAATTTTTACTAGAGTGTGATTTATCACATCTATTCTATAAAGATAAGCAAACAATATTTATCACCACATAAACACAAAGCCATTGCTAGGTAAGATTAATTCAAGGTAAATGTTTTCTTCTTGTAAATTATAGCTATTTTATAATCCTAAACAATGTTTAGTATTTACTATACCACAAAAATAATTCACATTATAAAAATCTTGCACATTCACACAAGTTCTTTCAAAAAATCATTTAAGGAAAGTACACTTTTGAAATCATGACCACCAATACTTTTGTCATAAAACTTCCTTGATGTTTGCATTAGAGGAAAAAGCAATTTGTGGGGTAAAATATTTACTACTAGATCAATTGAAAGATTTAAACCATCTATCAGTGAGTTATATGATGGGTTTGATCTGATGCTGGATTTAGCGATTAACTTTTTCCCATCTTCTAACTTCACTTTCTGTAATTTTTCCAAAAGTAGTAGACAACTTTGTATTAGACTTATATGAAGTAAAACTGTGTAATTGATTTTGTCTGTGAACTTCTCAAAGGTTTATGATATGATAATGTCTTCATTGACACATATGTCTTCATTGCCACAATGTATGTGCTTGTATGCTTAGTCACTAAGTCCTGTCCTTAGTCACTAAGTCTTTGCAACCCCATGGACTGTAGCCTGCCAGGCTCCTCTGTCCATGGGATTTCCCAGGCAAGAACACTGGAATGGGTTGCCATTTCCTTCTCCAGGGGATCTTCCCAACCCAGGGATCGAACTCTTGTCTTCTGCGTGACAGGAGGATTCTTTACTCCTGAGCCACAAGGGAAAGCCCATGCAATGTATATGCCTATGCCAAAAACACCAGATACACCCTCTCATGATAACAATAACATGAGATACAATCAACTGAAGCAACATACTTTCCCAAGAATTCACCAGAATTTACCGTCTTGACAGTATCATGAGCATGATATAATACAAATTCACACTAAAATTGTGAGTCAGTGAACAAGGCTTCTTTACACAGCTCTGTACCATGGAGCCTTAGGAGAAATCACTATATCCACACTTGAAGACATTTCAGAAAGGTACACCTAAAGTTCAAATTCTCAGAGTCTTGTTTTCCTTATATGTATAGTTCTGCTGTATGAGAAAACATATAATATTGTAAAGTAAAATAATACATAAATTAATAAAAAATGGTATAAATAGAAAACAAAATATTGCCAATTTTGCTATCATGTAATATATTTTCTGAATTCAGTGAATAGTATATTTAGGCACTTCTTTGGATGCCTGCTCATTTCTTTCTTGAAGATGGTTTTGGCTACTCTCTTTGGATGGAACAGAGAGAATAGAGCATATATTTATATTTCATCACCTTGCCACACTCTCTATGCCAATTCATGCCCTCAGTATACACACACACACACACACACACACACATATACAAACACACAAACATGCAGGCACACACAGTAAGTATGTTATATATTTTAAATTAGTTGAACAGTTTCATTATATAAAAGGAGGATTATATATATATATATATATATATATACTGAGACATAGGGGAAAAACATTATTTCAGTGCAAGAGATAACAATTTGTATGTACCTTTCCACTATGTCAGTTCTAAACATATATGTACGAACAAGTTTATATATATCCATAGCACAAGAGGGGCTTCCTTGGTGGCTCAGTCGGTAAAGAATCTGCCTGCAATGCAGGAGACTTGGGTTCAATCCCTCAGTTGGGAAGATCCCCAGGAGAAGGAAATGGCAACCCATTTCAGTACTCTTACCTGGAGAATCCCATGGACAGAGGAGCCTGGCGGGCTATAGTCCAAGGGGTCACAAGAGTAGGACATGACTTGACATGATTTATTAAGACTAAACCACCACCTTGTACAAGGGGCCTGACTTTCAGAGGTAAGAGAGCAGAGCTGCTGTGTCATGGAAGATTCACCATAAATATGAACAGACACAAACCAGTATGCTCCTGGCTTTCTGTTTCTCCCTCCTAGTTGGTATCGGGAAGAATTAGGTCACTAGGGAGATTGAAGGGCAGTGAACTAAGTCTCTGGATCATGATAATAAGCCCATATAAGTCTTTGGTAGCACTTGAATTGTTCGATACGATTGTTTTGGAGAGATGAATATTGGTATAGGAGACTATAGAAATACTCATTTCAGAAATAGTGAAGAATAGGAACTTTTTGGTTCCCATATAGCCTTATGTTAATAATGCTCTTGAGATATGCTTTCATGGTTGGTTGCTGTACTGACCTCATGAGATAAATATTCAGGATGAGCTAATGAGAATTTAGGTGGCTTACTCAAGGTAAAGGGAAAGGATGAAGCTGGAAGCCAGGAAACTGGACTTTAAACCCCATGATATTTCCATATTTGTTACTATTGTGACAACTACTCCATCTACAAAATGCTGCATTTTTCTTGGGACACATCACACAAATGATAGGTTTTATGAGATGTAGAAAAGGATTTTGAGTTCATTGAAAATTTGAGAAGAGATTTAATGCTTGCAATACCAACAGGAACTTTAGCCTGCCTTTGGATGTTTAATAACCCCAAAACTCAATCAATGTTTAATTGATTCTTTCCAAGTGATTTCTAATACATTAAATTTTAAACCTTTTACATGTTATATTTTAGTGAGTGACATAATCTAATTTTTAATATCATCAGAAAATTGTGGGTACTGTTACTTATTAATATTGATTTTTATTTCCATCAGATATTAGCACATTATTATGTGTAAGAAATAATTTAAATATTGATTTAAAATAATTTGATGAGAAATGCAAGATATTGCTTTACTGGCATGTGGGCTCCGTGACATCTACACAAAATGTTAAGATGACTTCGAGAATGATGTGTCTAGTGTTTGCAATAGAGATGATTATGCTAATGGTCTAATCCATTGAGAACCATTCCCTTGAATGTTTTCCCGAATCTAATCTTTGCAAAGTACCCAAGTAACAAAGGATATCATTCAGTTAATGAAAGGAAAATTAGACTGTGATCATTCTCACTGTTTTCAATGAAAGACAAATAATTTATTGTTTATGTTGCACATCTTTCTTAGAAATATGTTATTCTTTATCAATCCACTGTTACTGAGCTCTTAATTATTCTAGCTAGTGTTAGAAGGTATACATGTTTTGCTCTATGTTCTGAAATATCTTATGACAGAAATGAAGTTGTTGATTGCAATACCTACATAGTATGGAATGGTTTCAGTGGCAAGAATATTTAACTGGCAAATGTAAATATTTATCAATTAGCATGACTGTTGCTGGCAAAAAGCAATTCTCTGTAGCTGATAGGCAAATGCATTAGTTATCCGATTTATTCTGTCTTAGGGCCCTACATAACTTTCTAGTAAAAACAACATATATTGACTTTAGAGATTTATTTTCATTTTGGAAAGAATAGTTGGCACTCTGGTACTGTCCCACTGGAGCTATATTGTTGCTAAAATAACCTTTCAGCATTCAACAAATATCTATTGATTGCCAACTCTGTAGTTGGCATAGTACTGTACACTGAAAAAGGCACAATTCAGCATGATTTCTTCTCCAGATTGTCATCTGAAGGAAGAAGTAATGATATAACATAATTAAAATTTGACCTTTAATATAATAGAAGTGCTATGAGAATGTAGATGGAAAAATGACTAATTGCTTAGAGAGGAGGAAAACTTTTTGAAAAGAGGTGACATTTAATCTGAGATTGTCCATCCAAAGACAATCTAAAGAAAGGTGGAGGCAACAAGAATTGCATGTATGGAACACTTAAAGAAGTTTGGCCTGTCACATGACAGGTGGCCAAGGAGATCTGTGAGTGGAGAATGGAGGTTGTGAGAGAGAGCAAGATGCCATTCCTGAATAAATGTATTGTTGGGGCCAGTTGGGCCAAGAATGAGATATCAGTTTGATCATGTTAATATTCAACTTCTGGTTGAAAAATGTGAAGTTCTACAACAGAAGGCAATTATGGAGCAATTAGACTGCCCTCCCTACTTAGGACCACTAATTCTTCCTTCAAAATTGAATCTGAAGCCTCGAGTTTACACTTAGGGAATAGACATCTGGATCTAAAATGAAAATGTAATTGGGTTACCTTTTTTTGTAGAGTTGTTTGATATCACACACACTCATCATCATGCTGTATCACAGTCACTTTCAGGGCTTGTTAAAACATAGATCACCAGAACCCACAGCCAGAGTTTCTGATTCTGTGGATCTAGGGGGACCCAAGAACTTTGATTTTTAAGAAGTTCCCAGGTAGAAAGCGTTCTTATTTAAATTACCTGCAGTTATTGTGTCAGACTGTGAAGACATATTTTTAATAGTTTGTCTGTGAATTAAGTTCCTATCCTTCATAAACAACCATTTATATTGAAGGAAACATGCTTTCACAGTAATACACTGTTTTGAGTCAGTCAGCTTATCAGTAATGTTGCCATTGGCTAGAAATACTGGGGGCACCCACCTGATCCCTTAGTACCTGTGGGGCTCCCCACAGATACTTCTTGAGTAGTCAATGTAGTGACTGTTTTGGCTCTTGTGATTCTTTATTGTTATTTCAAGAAGCATCTCAGCAACAACCATCAGGGAACTTTGAAGAAAAAAAAACAAAAACTTTAGTTTATTGCTCTAAACCTGGAGGGTACAAGGCATGCCTGGGACCACATAGTGAGGTCACAAGTAGAGAGAGAGAAAACTTGGGATTCTGCCTTTATAAGGGTCAAGGGTGTGATACTTTGGTTTTTGTGGGTTCGCTGTTGGTGAACTTAAAATGTAAGAGTAGGAATTAAATGCTGGAAGAGAAAAATCAAACTCTCAGTTATCTAGGCTTTCTAAAAGAGGTAACTTGCATGGGTGAGGCAGCCTGACTCTTTATCTAGTTATGTAGCTGGTAATGTGCTTATTCCAAATAGATGCCTTTGAAGTAGATGCCTTGGCAATCATAAGCTTAATATCAAGCCCTTACATTATAATCAGAAAAACTAATTGTCAGGTGTTTACACTACACACACATAGTCTATACTCGCCAACTAATTGTTTATTGAGATCTATTGTATATCAGGTACTCTAGGTTTTTGAACAGGCAGTGGAGAGACATGCTGATGCTACTGCTTCAGGGACCACACTGGAAATAACTGCTATAGAACATGAGCAATTTAATCAGGTCCACGGTAGAGAATGTTTAAGGAAACTTCATCTAGGATTTTGATGAAGCCTCAATGGGGAATGATCTTTCTCCAGCTGAGAATTACTATCCTTGATTGAAGTTGAGATCTATCCAGAGGGATCTTTACTCAGTAATAGAATTGGACTGGTGTTAAAAGACTCACAAACCTACCAAACAGATACACACACACACACACACACACACACACACACACACATATATATATATATATAATGTTGGGTTGGCCAAAAAATTCCTTTGGGTTTTTCATAACATTGTATAGGAAAACCTGAAGAAATTTTTCAACCAACCCAACCAATATATATATTACATGTATATAAGCTTATAATACTCTTCTTATGTTACAGGTCTCAATTAATATATATCTGATTGGCATACATATCTGAGAAAGGTAGATAGGATATTTTTCAAAACTCTATCCTATAAGCAGATTTGTTGTCATTCAGTTGCTCTGTTTTGTCCAACTCTTTGTGACTTCCCTGGTGGCTCAGAAGGTAAAGCATCTGCCTACAATGTGGGAGACCCGTGTTTGATCCCTGGCTTGGGAAGATCCCCTGGAGAAGGAAATGGCAACCCACTCCAGTACTCTTGCCTGGAAAATCCCATGGACCAAGGATCCTGGTAGGCTACAGTTTCTGGGGTCACAAAGAGTCGGACACGACTGAGCGACTTCACTCTCACTTTCATTTTGCAACATCATGGACTGCAGCATGCTAGGCTTCCCTGTCCTTCACTATCTCCCAGAGTTTGCTCAAACTCATGTCCACTGAGTCAGTGATGCCATCCAACCACCTCACCCTCTGTTGCCCCCTTCTCTTGCTGCCCTCAATCTTTCCCAGCATCAGGGTCTTTTCCAGTGAGCCAGCTCTTTGCATCAGATGGCCAAAGTATTGGAGCTTCAGCTTCAGCATCAATCCCTCCAATGAATATTCAGGGTTGATTTCCTTTAGGATTGACTGGTTTGATAGGTGATAAAGAAAGTAATTAATATAGTTGAACTCTATGTTCTGGGGGAAAATAAATAGCCCATTCAGGCATTACTGTCAACTGTATCTCCTTGTTTTCTTTCACAGCAATTATTTCATGGGCAATGATTTGTTCTTCTTACTAAGAGAAAGTTTCCAATGCATATACCATGTCCTTCAACTTCTCTTTTGTTCGTTACTTTGCTTCTGCAGGAGAGATTTATTTTAGTGGTATTCTGAGGCTCTTTTTTGGTGCTCCATTAAGGGTTATGTTTTGAACTTGACCTGGGTTCCTTTAGCCTCCTAGAATTCTCTATCCAATTATGATCATGGTAGCCAGAACACAGAGAGTTAAAACCAAATCTAACATGAATACATTGATATAAGTTCAGCAATAAAAATCTCTCTTGCAATGCAGCTAGAGGCAGATTTGTGAAGTTCATGTACAATAAAAGGCAGAGTATGGTTTTTAAAAAGTCCTTTGCCTAATCTTACTCTAATTTAAACTAATTTCACTGTCTCAATTCTATGTACAAAGAGAATTAACAATAAAAGTAGACAATAGGTGATCAGTAAATAAGTCATCACTTTCAGTCTTGTCCAGGATTGTAGCCCACTGACAGATGTACACAAGCAGACCCCTTAATTAGAAATGTGAGTGAAACCACCCCCATGGTTTAATATTAGCTGTCATTTAATGAGGACAAATGAGAATTATGGATGAATTTGCTAACTGTTTTCTTCTTTCATTTAGTTCACTTGGCACCCAGAAAACCAATCTTTTCAAAATATTGTGTTGACCAAAATGTTTGTTCAGGTTTATCCATAACATCTTATGGAAAATCATGAATAAACTTTGTGGTCAATCTGGTACATGGTCAATGGATGGTGCTTTTTGTAAGACCTGGTCCTATTATTAAAACTACCTGCAACTATTATATTAGGTAATATATATTTTGAATATTATAGCCATACATTAAGCTCATATTCTTCATAAATAACCATTTATATTTAAGAAGACATGTTTTTATATAAATACACATAAAGTCTATATTCATTAATTTATTATTTATTGAGCACCTGTGACATGTCAGGTGCTCTAGGTTTCTGAGCATAACATGAAAGAGAAAAAAATCTCTTTAATTGTAGGGCTCTGTGAACCAGATGAGCTAAATTAAACAAGGAAACATTTAGCAAAGTATTTGACATTTTCTGTATTTATTTGTCAACTTATTTTATCTCTCTGCACCTGGAATATAGAGTTTTGGATAGTGGTTGGTACTCAAAGGGAAAATAAAACAGGATGAGGAAAGGATAAGAATAGGGTGGGTGGCTATTCTCTACAGTGGATCCTGAGAAAATCTCTCTGAAGAGACATATACAAAACCTGAAGGCAGGAAGAGAATGAATCATTCAGATGTCATGCAGAAGAAAGTTCCAGACAGAAGGAAGAAGAAGTACAAAAGTCCTTGTGTGTTTTCAAGGGACAGAAAGGTGACTGAAATAGAGTGACTGGGGGAAGAGTGTTGTGAGCCACAGCTGAATTGGTGTTGGGAAGCCAAATCAGGTAGGGTCTAATTGACCTTTGTAAAGGCATTGGCTTCTCCATTATGGTAGATTAGGAGGCCAAGAATCTTAAGCAGTGACTAGAGCAACGTGGGGAGAAGGCAATGGCACCCCACTCCAGTACTCTTGCCTGGAAAATCCCATGGACGGAGGAACCTGGTAGGATGCAGTCCATGGGGTCGCTAAGAGTCGGACATGACTGAGCGACTTCACTTTCACTTTTCATTTTCATGCATTGGAGAAGGAAATGGCAACCCACTCCAGTGTTCTTGCCTGGAGAATCCCAGGGACGGCGGAGCCTGGTGGGCTGCCATCTATGGGGTCGCACAGAGTCGGACACGACTGAAGTGACGCAGCAGCAGCAGCAGCAGCAGCAGAGCAATGTGGGGCTTCCCTGGTGGCTCAGTGGTAAAGAATCCACCTGCAATGCAGGAGACTTGAGTTCAATCCCTGGGTCAGGAAGACCCCCTGGAGAAAAAAAATGGCAACCCACTCCATTATTCATGCCTGGGAAATCCCATGGATAGAGGAGCCTGGCAGGCTAGAGCCCGTGGGGTCCCAAAGAGTTGGGCATGATTTAGCCACTAAGCAACATCAACAACAGAAGCAATATAAGTTACACTCTAGACATGAGAGGTGAGCTAGAGGCTAGTGTAATCATTCAGTTTCACTGTGGAGCTAGGACTTGGTTGTTAGCCATGGACCTGAGGAGAAATGGCCATGGTTTGTATACATTTTGAAAGTAGAGATAACAGGGTTTGCTGATGGACTAGATACCTAGATTGAGAGAGTAGAGAAAAACAATTTTAACCTAAACATAAGGGAGAACAGGATGGCTGTTTACTGAGATTAAAAAAAAAAAAAAGACTATTGAAGGACAGAATTTGGTTAAAAAGTACAGTTAAATTTCTCATGAGAAATCATGGAGAATAATTTTAATTTGGATATCTTTTCTTGGAAAGAGTATTTATTTTCAGCTTCTGAAATTTACCTCAAGGTTACAAGGAAAGAAAAAAGGAAGTGAGGGATGGAGGAGTGAAAAGAAGAAAGAAAGGAGAGGGGGAAAGGGAGAGAGAAAGAGGGAAGGGAGGGAAGGAGGAAGGAAGGAAGAAGTTATCTCAATTTTCAAAAAAAAATAAAAGAGAGAAAATACAAAATACCACTATCATTGTGTGAATGAATGTGTATGTAATCCAGTACAATTGCACTAGAGTTAACCTGATCTTTTCTTCTCCTATGATCTAGTATGGATGGCCATACATAAGCAGAGACAGCCTTGATTTACCTATAGTTTCCTTCTTCATAGCAATTACTATATAGAACCATTGTTGACTGCATTATAATTATTATTTATATATATTTTGCATCTATTAACTTCTTGAGGGTCTGAACCTTGACTCAGTCATCACTATGTACTCAACCTAGAGCACACTCCCTGGTATATAGTGATGTCAATACATGATTATTGAGAGGATGGAATGAATGGCAACAGAGAAGGAAGAAAAGGAGAAAGAAACTTGAAAGAGACTTGAAAACAAAGTCAGTCATACCAGCAATGATCTCAGTCCTTTCTTCTCTGAAGACTCTCTTTCATCTTCTTTCATATCCTCAAACATCACCTCTACCCAGGACCTAAAATTGGGCATGAAACTTTGGAAGCACTGAGCAAATGATTTTTGAGTCTGCAAACTTCCAAACTTGCATATGTAAAACTGAGCTTAAGATCCATATTTCCAAGTGCTTCCTGAACCTTTCCACCAAGGCATGGCAAAATCCTGATATGAGTCCTGAATGATATAAATGGGGATGACCTGGTTGGATAGATGAAGACAACAAAGTTTGGTTAATGATTGGAGAAGGAGAATGAGGAAGGCATTGATGAGTATCAGGTAGTTTTTCAGGACATTAGGCTGATACAGGTACTACAGATTGGGAAAAGAAATGAGACAAAAAGGAAAAGAGAGATACTTTGGAGGGTTATTGATCACTTTGATTTTAGATATTGAAATATTTGGTTTAATGTGGTCATGAGGACAAGTACGAGATTTAGAATCCTGAATTCAGAATTCCAAGTTCACCCCTTAGTGTGTGTAAACTTGAGTAAATTATTAAACCTTTCAAAGCCTCAACTTCCCCATCAGATATTTATTTAAAAGATGTTCTGCATGCAAACCACATGGAATTATACCAGGCATATGGTAAATATTCAATTATTGGTAGTGATTGTCATTTATATTCTTGTGAAGGCAAGAACAATTGAATCCCTCTGAGAAGAACGCATGAGGCTGTCATTTGTCTGACAGGCTTTTATTTTGCTGAGTTGGGTATGAGAGCCAATGGATTTTGGTTATGTAATGTTGTGCTTAATGGGGTATGGGATTTGAAAGGATTTTACAAGACATGTGTTGGGTAAAAAAATAATCAGGTTTGAAAGCACAGCTTAAACTTTATTAGAATTGGTGACTAGAGAAATAAATGAGACACCTCACGTGGCCATGAGTGAAGTACTGGGTAACAAAAATACTTACGGTGTAAGTCAAAAAGAAACAAAAAAGGGCAGAAAGCATCAGAAGAAGGTGTGATTACCATTGTCATAGTCCAAGGTGTTCAAGTTAAGAGAACTCAAGCCTCTTGTTATACATACCACCTTCTAGAATGCTTGGTCTTGATCCTGATAGGTACCTACTCTCCAAAGACCTGTCTCTACCCTTCTCTGTTTGACCCCCAGAGCCATACATCCTGTTCATCATGTTTGTTGGTTTCCTGTTGTTTAGTTGCTAAGCCATGTCTGACTCTTTCATGACCCCATGGACTGTAACCCACCAGTCTCCTCTGTCCATAGGGTTCTCCAGGCAAGAATTCTGGAGTGGGTAGGCATTTCCTTCTCCAGGGGATCTTCCTGACCCAGGGATTAAACTGGAGTCTCTTTCATGGGAAGGCAGATTCTCTACTGTCTGAGCCACCAGGGAAGCCTTTCTTGGTTTATTCTTCTGTTTTTAGTAGACTATAATCTCTGGTAACTTTCTGAGAAAGGTTTCAAGGGAGGTAATTTTTTTAGAGATATTATGTCATAAAATACTTTTTAGTCTATTCGTCCTTTTTTGCTTCTTCTTTTTTTTAATATCCAGATGATCTTGTCTCAGAAAATAGTCACTTCTCTCTTACAGTCTCTTTTCAATGTACTTCTCTTGCAGTTCTCTTCTGCCTCTTGTATTGTTCATATTTTCTGTGGTCCTGCTTTCTTGTTAGTTTATATGATTTATTTTGGGGAACTCTTTTAATTTCAAAGTCTTTCTTCAAATTATCTACTGATCTTAACATTTTGTTTACATTTGATTATAATGCTTACATTTAAGATACTGATAGTTGATAAACACCCTTTCCTGATAAAAATACTTAGTATAAAAAGGAATCTTTGAATACTTTTGCTCACATATTATACCATGGATATACACTTTAGTCCAATAGTCAGCATATTACTTAATATGGACATATTTGATGCATTCTGACCAAAGACAGAGAACATATAAAAGATATAGGGTTGTTCAGTTATCTTCACTTCTACTTAATATTGTGTTTAGAGTACTAGCCATTACAACCAGATGAACTAAACCAATTCAAGGCAAAAGAGTTGAAAGAAGAGGTAGCAGTATCCGAATTTGCAGACATGACTGTTTACCCAAAAAGCCACAAATAAACAATAACATTAACAAACACACCAAGACAAACAGTTTAGTAAATTAGCAGAATATAAAATTAACATGCAAATTCAATAGACTTCATGGTAACAAGCTCAAAGATTTTACAGATCAGGCATACCCATTTACAACAGTAGAAGCAAGAAACAAATTTGATAAGACATTCTTAAAATCTATATTTAAAACTCTCCTGAAAGACACAAAAGAAAATCAAAGGGAAAGACCTACTTTGTTCCTAAAAGCATGATTTAATATCATAAAAGTATCTGTTCTTTGTAAGTTAATGAGTAAATTAAATGACATTCCAATATAAGTAATATTTTATTCTGGACTTAGATAACCTGACCCTAAATTTTATATAGAAAAATAGCCAAATACAAACAAATGAAAAAGCAACTGTAAACAAATACCAATGAAGTGATAGGAGATAAAAGAAAGCATACAAAATTTTAATTTAAAATCGGGATGGGGCACTTTGGCATGTTAAATTTGAATTGAAAATTTCAATGGAAAATAAACATTTATTTAAATATATTTCTAAAAATATATTTCCTGTCAGCTGAGAAGACCTGGTAGCAATGGGTACTTCTAGCTGAAATGATTCTAACACCCACTTCCAATGTAGGTCTCCAATGTAGGAAAAGAGGGTGGTTCCCCACATCAACAAGCAGTCCTCTGATACCACCTGAACTTACTGTGCATGCTCAGTAATGTCCAACTCTTTGCAACTGCATGGATTGTAGCCCTCCAGGCTCTTCTTCTGCATCTCCTGCATTGGCAGGAGGATTCTTTACCACTGAGCCACTGGAAAATCCTGGGTGTCCTATGCTGCTGCTGCTGCTAAGTCACTTCATTCGTGTCTGACTCTGTGCGACCCCAACAGCCCACCAGGCTCCCCTGTCCATGGAATTCTCTAGGCAAGAATACTGGAGTGGGTTGCCATTTCCTTCTCCACCTGGGTGTCCTATAAGGCAACTCAAATTTGACACTGTTTACCCAGAGATAATGTCAGATCCCACAAGTTAAGGGTTAACTCCTACAAGAATGCCCACACACCCCCTTCCTCTACTGACTTCAGAAGCCAATTACAAGTCCAGATTGCTACCTGTACTTCTGACTCACAAGTTGTAAATTGGAGGTTCCAATGGCCCCCTCCAAATCAGGGTGCTGATTGAAAGCCCAGGTTATCACCTGTACTTCTGACTCACTAGCTGTAGACCAGAGGTTCCCATGATCTCCTCCTTGGGTTGGGTTAATTTGCCAGAGCAGAATACAGAAAACTCGTATGCTCAAAAGGGGTATAACTCAGGAACAGCCAGATAAATGAGATGCATAGGGCAAGATAGGGGGAAAGAGCTCAGGGTATGGTGAGGCCAAACAAACTGAGAAAGGTTTATTGAAAAGTAGTGAGGAGTATTACAGTAATGGTTCAAAGAGGGTGGGGTCAGCTCATGGACGTTCTTCTGATTGTTTTGTAGCAAGGTAAGTGGGAGTCAGTGTCATCAGTCTTCAGGTTCTAAGGGTCTATGGTGCTTGTGGGCACCATAACATTAACTTCTCCCACCTGGTGGGGATTTCAGTATCCGCAAAACATTGCAAAAATATTGTTATGGGTATTTCTTGAGGAGGAACCAGGACCCTGCTCCAAAAGCTCCACTATTGTTTCACTGTTTACTGTTCCTCCATTGTCTCTACATCCCCTCCCTTCCCTAATTAGCATATGTTTGAACTTGCCCCTTGGAATTCAGGGAAGGTCATGGAGACTGAATGAAGTCTATTTCCTGTAATCAGAAAATGGGGAATACAGAAAGGCTTTTGTGCCCAGGAGCCCCAGAGTGTCTTGTTTGGTGTCAATGCTTATAGATTTATGCCTTTTAAAATGTTATTTTCCTCTTGTTTTATAGGCAGGCTTCTGATTTTTTTTTAAATATATGCTTACATTCATATTGATATGTTTTTTTCTGATATTAAAGGAGAAATATATATATTTAGGAAAAATGAATGTTGGCTTAGGTTTTCTCTAATGGTCTATTCAAGAATCTGGAGGATTGTTTGTCACCACAAAAGCTGGAAATGTTTGATTTTAATATGCCAGTTTTCAAGTAAAATTGATTTAGTTTCTACCTTTTAAGAATAAAGGCAAAGCAAAATGCTTTGTATTACTGATTTTATTATCATAACTGACTTTTGAAGAATTGAATGCAATTTTGGAATGTCAGCAATATTCCCTTGAAGTTTAGGTATGCTTCACTATATACTATGCACATATATTCTGAAAAAAGCAGTTCAAATAAAGACTGCTTCTAATAATATTATAAATGAGCTGTTTAAGAAGTGTATATGACAGTAGACATTGAGAATTTATTCAGAGCCTATATGTAAGGCATTTCAATATATTCCTGAAGATCAAAACTGTTGTCTAAATAGTAAACCACTAGTTCAGATTAAAAGCAACAACGATTTAGATATCATTGTATACTGCCTAATAGTCTTACGATCCTAAACAATTATGTGAATATTTCTTTTGGTGTATTTTCTGTTTCACTGTAGCTGTAGGTTAGCAAATTAGCAGTGTGAAGTTATAAAACAAATACGACTAACTTACAAAACAAGTCCTAGCTTTCTTCCACTCAAATATGTAAACTTACAAAGATTGCATTCTTCATGGATAACAGCATTTGCTATTTCTTGTCTGTGGTTGCTGAGAAAGTCTCTTTCCTTATCTTGTTCAGTTTCAGGATTTCTGTTGGCAGCCGTCTATGAGAATTTTTTTCCATATGTATTCAAGGGAAAAAAAATCACAGATATTGGACTTGATCATTAGCTTACTACAGTTTTATCTTCTAAGAAGAAAAAAATGGATTTGAGATTGTTGTTGTTCAGTTGCTCAGTTGTGTCTGACTCCTTGAGACCCCATGATACCCCATTGACAGCAGCATGCCAGGCTTCCCTGTCCTTCACCATTTCCTGGAGCTTGCTCAAACTTATGTCCATTGAGTTGGTGATGCTATCCAACCGTCTTGTCCTCTGTTGTCCTCTTCTCCTCCTGCCTTCAAACTTTCCCAGCATCAGGGTCTTTTCTAATGAGTCAGCTTTTTGCATCAGGTGGTCAAATTAATGTAGCTTCAGCTTCAGCATCAGTCCTTCCAATGAATATTCGGGATTGGTTTCCTTTAGGATGGACTGATTTGATCTCCTTGCAGTCCAAGGGACTCTCAAGAGTCTTCTCCAACACCACAGTTCAAAAGCATCAATTTTTCAGGGCTCAGCTTTCTTCACAGTCCAACTCTCACATCCATACGTGACTACTGGAAAAACCATAGCTTTGACTAGACGGACCTTTGTAGGCAAAGTAATGTCTCTGCTTTTTAATATGCTGTCTAGGTTTCTCAAGCTTTTCTTCGAAGGAGCAAGCATATTTTAATTTGATGGCTGCAGTCACCATCTACAGTGATTTTGGAGCCCAAGAAAATAAAGTCTGTCACTGTTTCCATTGTTTCCCCATTTATTTTGCCATGAAGTGATGGGCCTGGATACCATGATCTTCGTTTTTTGAATATTGAACTTTAAGGCAGCTTTTTCACTCTGCTCTTTTACTCTTATCAACTGGCTGTTTAGTTCTTCTTTGCTTTCTGAAATAAGGGTGGTGTCATCTGTGTATCTGAAGTTATTGATATTTCTCCTGGCAGTCTTGATTCTAGCTTGTGCTTCATCTAGCCTGGCATTTCTCATGATGCACTCTGCATATAAATTAAATAAGCAGGGTGACAGTATATAGCCTTGGTGTATGCCTTTCCCAGTTTGGAACTAGTCTGTTGTTCCGTGTCTGGTTCTAACTGTTGCTTCTTGACCTACATACAGATTTCTCAGGAGGCAGGTAAGGTGGTCTGGTATTCCCATTTCTTTAAGAATTTTCCACAGTTTGTTGTGATTCACACAGTCAAAGGCTTTAGCCTAGTAAATGAAGCAGATGTTTTTCTGGAATTCTCTTGCTTTTTCTATGATCCTACAGATGTTGGCAATTTGGTCTCTGGTTCCTCTTCCTTTTGTAAATCCATCTTGTACATCTGGATGTTCTCTGTTCACATACTATTGAAGCCTAGCTTGGAGAATTTTGAGCATTATTTTGCTAGTATATGAAATGAGTGCAATTGTGTGGTACTTTGAACATTCTTTGGCATTTCCTTTCTTTGGGATTGGAATGAAAACTGACCTTTTCAAGTGAGATTGTTAGGAAGGGGAAATTTCAGCACCCCCCACCCCGTCTCTTTGAGTTCTTGTAGCTGGCCTAATAATAAAATCGACAGAAAACAGGCTAACTGAAGAAAAAGAAAAAAAATTAATTCATATGCATAGAGGTCTCATAAAAATGACACCTCAAGTGGTAAAAGCAGGTGGCTTTTATACTCTTTTGAAGAAGAAATAGTAAATTTGACAGAATTGATAGAACAAAGAAACTTTGGTTTGGGTGCTTAATTAGTAAGAAATTTAAGTCAAATTTGAGTTTAGGTAGTAAATTAGTAAAAAAAGTAATGAGATTTGTATATGTATGCTCATTATGTCTGGTGACAAATGTGTCCTCCTCTCTTCCAGTACAGGGAAGGCACCTTTCACATGAGAGATTTATTTCCTTCTTTCAGGGAGACAGAGAGGAGGGTCTGGTGTCCTTCCTGTAGTAAAGTAACTTTGATTCAAAATAATCAATATGACATTTTAAGGCATATTTTGCTACAGACTACCTTGGGTTCCCAACAAGATGTACATGTCTTGGTGCTAGAATCAGCTCTGCAATTTGCAAAGAATTTTAATTCTTGCATGTGAAGAGAAAAAAAAGATGTATGAATAAGCAATATTATTTTGTTAGGAAAAGAAATAGGAAAAAAATGAATCAGGAAGATTTGGAGGTATAAAATAAGGAATGCCTTTTTTCCATATTTTTTTGCAATAAATTTTGTTAGCAGTAAAGTGTACCATTGCTGCCTTTGTTTTTAAATATATATATATATATATTTGAAGAATAAACATGTTAGATAGAACTAAGAATATGTTAAGGAAACTCTTTTGGATGATGTAAGATAGGAAGGAGAACAATGACTAAAATATCAGGCAAAAAGTCCTATGAGAAAAGTCAGAAGAATTGGAGTTGTTTAGTGAGAGTATTGAATAGAAAATAAACTAAGTGGTTCTTTGCTCATATTCATAATTTGAGTCCTTTGGTTTTGTTTTGTTGAATTCCATTTTTAATGAGCAAGATTTTTATTAGGTTTTACAAGCACACAGAATTAATGTTATATAGGAAAGAATTGGTTGATAACAGTAAGTCTCTGGCAGTAATATAAATTGGAAGGATGCTGCAAAAAAGCCTTCTACATTTTCTCTACAAAATCAGAAGTAGTCTGAGAATGCTGTATATCTGAACCGCTTGAATAATAATGGGAAATGGAGGATGGTTTATAAGTAGTTTTCATTATTTATAAAAGGCTGAAAAAAGTGTGTGTTTTCCAGCAATAAGTTCACACAGTAACACTTCAACTGCTCCTAATACTGAGAGTCCCTGTTTCACAACTATCACCACAGTCACAGAAGCCCCGGGCAATTCACCGGCATTACCAAAATGCCTTAGCCCTTGAAGTCCAAGGAATGAGACACAGGAGTCTTTTAACATTTCATAACTCTGTGCTGTCATTCTTTCTAATGGACAGAACACAGCATCTGTGGTTCTTTAAGCGCCATTCAGAAAGTCATTAGAATCACTCCTCCTGCTTGTCCTGGCAGAGATTCCAGTCTGAGCACAAAAAATCTTGTCATATAATTCAGTTTCTGTATCAGTTAGCCCACCCACCCCCTCTTATTTGTATTGTGGAGCCTGTAATTCTGTTGGGGAAGAAAAATAATTTTCCCTTTACCCTTCTAGCTTCTCCCATAATAAAAAGAGATTACTAGATGGAAAAAAAAATTTGTTCGTACGTACATGAACCCCACAAAGATAAGAGACTCAAAGGCAGGCAGCTGGAATTTATATACCATCCTAGGCTAAGGAATGGGAGAGCAGTCTGAAACTTCAAAGGGGAGGAAGACAATTCACAGGAAGGCGAAAAGCAGAAATGCTTCGTAAACAAATCTTTGCCAGGCCATGCTGATAAATCTCTCAGATGTAAATGTTATCTCTGGTAATAACCATCTTCCTAATACAGGCTCTCTATCTAAATTCTTTTAGGCAGTTAAAGAAGATGACAAAAAACCATTCCTGTATATTCAGGGTCTTGATTGCCTTCAGCTCAAAATAATCCTTATGCCAAAGAGGCACATTTTGGGGTGCCCTATTTTGGGGTGCTTCCCTTTTCCTCCATTCTCTTTCTTATCAGAAGGGATTGTTAGAGGAATATCTGGCACATAGTAGATTCATAATAAATATTGCTGCATAATTAATGGATGAGGGAGTGAATGGTGGTAGAAAGTGAAAAGATATAGAACCCTGAGACGTTAGACCACACTGTCCAGTAGAGATATAATGTAAACCACTTATATTATTTAAAATTTTCTTGTACCCACATTTATAATTTAAAAAGAAACAAGTAAGACTATTTTAAAATATATTTTAATTAACCCAACATATCCAAAATGTTATCTATTGAACATGTTGTCAGTATATTATTACAGAGATAGTTCACAGTATTTTTATACTACTTCTTTAAAATCTGTTGTGTGTTTTACACTTACAACACATCTCAACTGGGAAGCCCAGGTGGCACAATGGTAAAGAATCTGCCTGTTAATGCAGGAGACACAAGAGACCTGGGTTCAATCTCTGGGTCGGGAAGATCCCCTGGAGAAGGAAATGACAACCCACTCCAGTATTCTTGCCTGGGATACATGGACAGAGGAGCCTGGTGGGCTATAGTCCATGGGGTCACAAAGTGTGGAACACAACTGAGCAGTTAAGCACAGCTCAGCACATCTCAACTTGGAATAGACACATCTGAAGTGCTCAGTGGACGTATAGCTAGTGGCTACCATATTGGACAGCAAAGTTGTAAAAGGATATTAAAATATCTTGACTAGGTCAGGAAAGGACTTTGGTTACTTTCACCAGCATGATTCAACCTAACTGCAAAGTAGACTAGAAAATATAACTAAAGAGTGATCAAGAAACTATTGGTTTGGCAATCTTAGTGTAATATATCAGGATATTGTGTAAAGTCTTAATTCATTTGAAATTATTGCAAATAGTTGATAATAATTACATGGTATAGAGTAGGACGTATTTGTTTTGGAACCAAGTTCAAAATGTATGTAATGAGCTGTATCAAGTCAAGTATTTTTTTAAGAATTATGAATTAAAGAAAAACTATGAGTTTTTTTTTTCTTTGCTAAAACTGCCTTCAGTACCCCCAAAGCAGTAAGTAAAAAGAAAAAAAAAAAAGCACAAAATATATTACCAACCTTAGTAGTTTAGCTTATAAACTGATATTGAATTTGTTCCATGATCCATATTTCCAAATTGTTTCAACATTATGTAGGACTAGCCCAAGAAATGAAATGGAAGAAAACCAATACAAGTTACCTTTCAATGAAGTTACAAGAAGGAATAGGAAACAAAAACTCACTTTTTTTTTTTTTCCCTCATTCAACACATGTGGACTTGAAACTTTGAACATGTAGCAGTGGATCTGTTCTCATCTCAAATGTGTAGACCAAAAACAAGGTCATTTTAAGTAAGAATGACTCATTTCCTTAAGTGAGTCAGTATTTTATTTTTTCTACTGTGATCATCATATGCACTGCTGACCTAATCAAAAGAAAACTTTAAAAATAAAAATTTCCTCAAAATTCTCCCCATTATTATCACCTCCTACATTTCCCTTGAAATATGTTTTTAATAGAGAAAAATATTTATATTTTTAGAACTGCATTTATAAATCCTTAGAATAATATAAGAACATGGAATTTCTAGCTATTTCTGCTTTTGAAATTCACACTTCAAACTGTGAGCCCGTGTGGAACAATTATTGGAAAAGTGTCTAGAGCTTCCATTATTAACACATTTATTACAGTTTGAGTTGGGATTCTGCATACTATTTTATATCACTCACTGTGTGGGCAGAAATATAGATGTTAGGATAAAGCAATGCATATAGGAAAACTATTCACTAATTACTGAGGAATATGTTGCATACAGTTCTATGGAAATGAGGCAGATTTGAAGCTCAATGATATGACAAATCAATGGTTATTTTTTGAAGTGTTATAAAAAGAGCTTTTAAAATTTTCCAAGTGTCTCAGTAAATTTACAAAAATACATAGAAAATAAATAAGACAGTGAGATTATATATATACATGCCTATGCATGAGTGCTCAGTTGTGTGTGACTCTGCAACCTCATGGACTGTAGCACACCAGGCTCCTCTGTCCATTTTCCAGGCAAGAATACTGAAGTGGGTTGTGATTTCCTACTCCAGGGGATCCTACTCCAGGCAAAAATACTGGAGTGGGTTGCCATTTGGGTCAGGTTGCCATTCCTGACCCAAAGACTGAACCCATGACTCTTGCATCTCCTGCATGGTCAGGCAGATTTTTTACCACTGTACTACCTGGGAATCCTATATATATTTATATTTATAAACATTTATGTTAAATTTATAAATTTATTATATATATTTGTGTGTATGTTAAATGATTTGATATAGTTAAACTCTTTGACTAGATTAGGCAAAAAGTTGAAGGTTTTCACCTAGATTAGTAAATTCAAGAATATATGCATATAACTGGTGTAGTAATCGTACAATATTAAAATCTCCAAATAATTAAATGATATTTATAATATTTATAACATGAATGAATATTTTAATATAATTGCCATCAAATCATATACAATGTAAAAAGGGAAGGCAGAAATTTAGAAGTGGCAATTAAGAAGTAGTAGTTCTTAAAATATCATATTTCTGCTCCATATAACCAATTAAGTAATGACAATTATAATTTTAGGAGGACTCTCTGACTACTCATCACAAACACTAAATGAAGAACACCTATTTCCTCATTAAATGTGAATTCTTTAAAAATTGGTGCTTTCTCCCCCCTCATTAGATTTACTTTTTTAAAAGGAGAAAACACAGTGTAGAAGCACGTATATCAAATCATTACTGTGTAGACTTTAAATAGCTTTATTGCATTTTAAGTTACACTTAAGTAGGCCCCCAAAAAGAAGAAAATAGCTTAAATTTACTTTCTTTTAAATATCAAAATATTTCATTAAAATGATTCATAAGGTAATTATTTCAGAATAAAATATGTCTAATATTTATTTGAGGATGTTACATAACATTTGTGAAGGAGGAAAAATTTTTCTTCTACCTATCTAGGTTCTCCTAGCTGACCTATGAATTAAAGTGAAATTGAAACCCATAAACAGGAGAAAATCAAATTTAATTACACATGAACAGGGCTTCACTAGAAAAATTAGACCCAATGACAAGTTTGGCAACTGAGGCTCATATGCCTTCAGAGAGAAGGGGGTAGTGGTTTGGGATTTCAAAAGGGAGTAAGGCAATTCACAGGAAGATGAAAACAAATGTGTGCTGAGCTTTACAGAAACAATGGGACACAGAGAGGATTTTTAACAGACTGTACCAGATACCTCCCTGTCTACCACTTTAAGTTCATATTATACTATAGTTGGGGCTCACTAGTGGCTCAGATGATAAAGGATCTGCCTGCAATGCTTGGAGACCTGGGTTTGATCCCTGGGTCAAGAAGATCCCCTGGAGAAGGAAATGGCAACCCACTCCAGTCTTCTTGCCTGGAGAATTCCATGGACAGAGGAGCCTGGCAGGCTACAGTCCTTGGGTTCTCAAAGAATCAGACATGATTGAGGGACTAATTTTCTTCCTTTGCATTCTATAATTATTTCTGATGATGCCTTCCTTTCTGGAGTAGATCTGCACCTTTTTAGGCCATTAGGGGAAAGGTCAAAGTTTCTTACAGAGTCTTTTGGCCTTGATTGTTTTCAGCTTCAAATAATCCACATGCCAAAGAGACATTTTGTGGTGGCACATTTGTTCCCCTACACATTTTTCACAAGCTCTCTCAATTTTAGCACTGCATTGACATAAGTAACCATGTGTAAGAAAAAAATGGCAGAGTTGTGAAGCAGGTAGTTTAGATAACCTTAAAGCAATTAAAATATGAACACGGTTGATCCAAATGAGGTAAATTTTAGAAAAAAATTTTACAAAAGCTATTTGTTCTTTCTAATAAGATGCATCAGGTAATTTTTCACCTCTTTGTTTGATCAGTAAACACTCAATAAATAGGCTGAGCAATCTAAACTATTTTAATATTCTTATTCATGGTACATTCAAAACTGCAGTTTGATGCTATTACCAAAGTTCGTGTGCCCAGTGCACAATGAGGCCAAATAAACTGAAATGTCAGAGTTTAGAGCAGATAAAGATTTATTGCAGGCCACGCAAGGAGAATAGATGGCTCATGCTCAAAAAACCCAAATTCCTAGTTGGGGGAAAATTTTTAAAGGCAAAATTTGGGGTGCAGGCTATAGGGTGTGTGACTTTCTTAATTGGTTGGTGATGAGGTAAGAGGATAGTGCTATAGCAATCTTCTGCTTACCCTGAACTTACTATCCTTCACCTGAGTGGGCGCCTTAGTTCCTGCAGAAGAGCTCAAAGATATTGTTTCGTATATTCCTTGAGGAAGAACCAAGACTCGGCCCCAAAGCTGCACTGTTATTTCTTGACTGCTCCTCCCTTATCTCTGCATCCCCTTCCTGCTCTGATTAGCAACTCTTTGAATTTGCCTTTTGGAACTCAGGGAAGGTCCTGGAGGCTACTGGAGGAAATAAAATAAGTAATAAAACCTATTTCCTACAAACAACAAATGAGGGACACAGAAAGTATTTGTACCAGGGAGGGCCCCTCAGTGTCCTGCTCAATTTCAATCCCTTGAAAGACAGTATTAAAACTTTCACAAGCTATTAAAACATTTATTGGATTATTTTTTAAAGTAATGCAAATATAATATTTTTAAATATTATAAATAATTACCTTCTGCTTTACTTTTCTCACTTTTTTATCCAAAAAAATTCTACTGAGAGCTTTCAAAACATATTTGGTGGCACCACTTAAAATGTGATTTAGACTCCTCATCATTATTTAATCTTTGAAATGATACTTTATCATTTCTTAAATCAGTGTGGGTACATTGAACAAGGTTTGAGAGCCACTCTGTAGGACTGAGTCATTAGCCTGTAATTTTACAGTAGATAAAGTACTATGTTTTCATTACTTTGAAAAAAAAATAATGACCTTGCAACTGACTCTTGCGTTTAACACTTTTATCTCAGCTTTACCACCATTAAATATAACTGTTTGCGTTGACCACATAAGAAGGCAGAAAATCACTGGGTCACAGTTTAACCTAATCCAATTTAAATCTAACAAAGATAGCCATAATTAGCAATTTACCGACTCAAAGGCCAGTGTTAAGTTACATTCAAAACTGTGTAGATTTGGGAGTAATTATCCTTAAACTTTAAAACATTATTCTGAGGATGCTGAAGCTCTTTAAGAGCTAATATTTTTCAAGGGCTGGATGATTTATGGAGTCTATGCTTTTACCTAACACAGCCAGTGCTGTTGTTGTACCTACTGTCTGAGTCTTTATAAATAGATCTTATTTCACTTGGCTTGCTTCAGGGTATAGGGTCATAGCCTTTATCAGTGGCAGTAAAAAGGCTAGTCCCCACCAAAGATTTTGAGTATTATATTAAAAAATCACAAAATGTGAACTTCTTGCCTCCCAATGCCCAAAACACCCATCTTGTTTATAATGAATATGGTGACAGACATGATAGAAGCAGGGCATAGCAGAATAGGGACAGTCAGTGACATTTCAAGAACAGAGGAATTTGTATTAGAAAAATGGACAATGAGGGCTTGCTGCCCAAAATTGTTTATTTCATGAAAAATGTGCCTGTTAGCAAAGTCCTATAACTAGGAATTTTAGATAAAGTTCACATGTACATTTTTTAAAACACAGTGCTTTCCTAAGAATTTAAGTGAAAAACAAGGAAAAAAATATTCCCTTAAAAAAAAAATCACATTTAGGCTCAATATTGAGCCTAAAATCTAAAGTAACTCAAGGATCATAGGATAAAAATGAAATGCTAACAACTAGCACATTATCAAATACCAGGCACTGCTATAATGGATTTACTTGGGTTATCTCATTAAAAAAAAAAATTGTATTATTTTATGGCTACACCACATGACATGTGGGATTTTCTTTCCCCAGCCAGGGATTGAGCCTGTGCCCCCTAAGTGGAAGTGGAGTCTTCCACTTGACCACCAGGGAAGTCCCTCACTTAATTCTTAAAGTGACACTTTGAGTGTTTCCTTTTTACACATGAGAAAAAGCAGAGAAAAGTTAAATAATCTGTGAGGGTAATGAAATTAGGATTCTTTCTAAGGCTTTCAGGGGTCCAGAGTTCGGATTATAAAATAATCTATTGTTTCTCTACTTTGGGGGCCTCCACTTTTTTTTCTATTTGCTGTTTGCCACCCCATTCAAGAGAAACTATGAGAGTTCCTTATGATCCTCTCTCTCTCTGATACTCTCATGTGTGCATACACACACACATACAAATTTGGAAGAAGTTTCATTAAAAAAGGCAATTTATTCTGACCGTATGTTGCCACACTCTAATAATTTCCATTCCATTGTGTTGGACTTGTTAAATTAAGAGCTGGCATGACATATAAATGGATTTCACAGTCTACTCATGTTTTCACCTGTAGCTTGAAAAACACCTCTCTAGGTGACTCCCTTGAGCTACTTGCTTATAAACTCAGACCTAAATTTCAAGATTTTTGACTTGAAAACAGTTGCTCTTCCCTCTTGGCTTTGTAACTATGTCAGTCCAAGAATTGTTTGTTTTCTCATTGCTATATAAACTAGAATATCTGTAGATGAAATGGGAACTTTGCCAAACAGGCTATCTGTAACTACAGTGTATGGGGCCCATACTCTGTAAAACATACCAGTTTCAGTAAAAATCCAGTACATTTTTTTTCTTTACTGGGATGCAGTATACAATATAGACAACCAGTGTTTAAGGGGAAAAAAATTAAAAGTGAAAGACTAGATTCAGTGTACATTTTCTTTTTCTAAATTATAACACAAGAGTTCTCACCTAGGAAACTTAGAAAAGGTTGAATTTTTAGAAGTATCAGAGTTAGAATGTTTTGTTCCAACTGAGAACATGCATCTTAGTGTATCTTTAGAGGTGACCGGGGGAAGTCTGCTACACAGTTAAAATAATTTAAATTATACACCTAGATTTCTTTTGTGTGAGAAAATCTGGGTCAGCCATCATTTCCAGATGAATAAGAAAGATGTGCCAGTCCACGGCTTTGAAATCAGTGTGTTGTCTTACTTCCCATTGTTCAGACTTTTAAAATTTTTATTTTTTATTAATTATGATTGCCATAAAAAAAGATGTACATATTTAATGTATATTGTCACCATATGCAATTATAATAACATAAATTAAGCCTTCACCTCTAAAAGTTTCCTCCCTTCTCTTTTACTTTATTACATTTAATATAAGATCTACCCTCATAACAAAATTTTAAGTATACAATACAATATAGTTAACTATAGGCACTATCCTATATAGTAGATTTCTAGGACTCTTTTATCTTCTATAACTGAAACAATGTATACTTTGACCAACCCATTGGCCTTATTGTTGCTTAATTACAAATACTTAAATAAATCGGGTTTCTATCAGATCAAGGATCTATATCAAATAGATGTTACTACTGATAAAAGGTCTTTACTAGTTGCAATCATTCCAAAACCTGAATGCGTTTTCCAAATCATGGCATTTTTCTTTAATGTAAATAAATATATTTAACAGTGTAAATCATTTTGAATTTCAAAAGAACAGCAAAATGTCAAATATATACTTGCATAATAGCATTGCAAAATTTCCCAGAAGAAAAAAATTAGGAGCACTCACAATAAACAGTTGCAAGCTGTGAAATGGCAAATTAAAGCAGAGGATTAAGTTGTTTTTCTAGTTAATTTTGAGAGAAGAAAAATCACCAGTTTTGCAGAATTAACTAGTTGCATTTGATATGAAAGATATTTTTTGTCAAAATTATCTTAATAAATTTGAATTCTTCATGTTCACTGAAATGAAGAAAGAGTCTGTGGTATATTTTAGTTGGAGAAATTTTTGATACACATTTTTAAGTAACTATAAGGTTGTATCCATTCATGTGTATGTTTGTTCACATAACCCTATAGGTGTGTATAGCATATGTGTAGATAAGGGTATAAATTTTTAGTAATTTATGCCTGTGTGTTAGTCGCTCAGTTCTATCCGACTCTGCAACCCCATGAACTGTAGCCCTTCAGGCTGCCCTGTCCATGAATTTTCCAGGCAAGAATACTGGAGTGGGTTGCCATTCCTTTCTCTAGGGGATCTTCCCAACCCAGGAATCAAACCCCAGTCTCCTGCACTGCAGGCAGCTTCTTTACAATCTGAGCTGCCAGGGAATCCCAATTAATGCCTAAACTTCTGCTAATTACTAATAAATGTATACACTTATCCAGCTGTTAAAATGCTGCACTCAATATGTCAGCAAATCTGGAAAACTCAGCAGTGGCCACAGGACTAGAAAAGGTCAGTTTTCATTCCAGTCTCAAAGAAGAACAGTGCCAGAGAATGTTCAAACTACCACACAGTTGTGTTCATTTCATATGCTGCTGCTGCTGCTGCTAAGTCGCTTTAGTCGTGTCCGACTCTGTGCAACCCCATGGACAGCAGCCCACCAGGCTCCTCTGTCCATGGAATTCTCTAGGCAAGAGTACTGGAGTGGATTGCCATTTCCTTCTCCTTTCACAAGGTTATGTTCAAAATCCTTCAAGCTAGGCTTCAGCAGTATGTGAACTGAGAACTTCCAGATGTACAAGTTGGGTTTAGAAAAGACAGAAGAATCAGAGGTCAAATTTCCGACATTCTATGGCTCATATAGAAAGCCAGGGAATTCCAGAAAAAAGTACCTACCACCGCTTCATTGACTATGCTAAAGCCTTTGACTGTGTGGATCACAAAAGCTGTGGAAAATTCTTAAAGAGTTGGGAATACCAGACCACCTTACCTGTCTCCTGAGAAATCTATATGTGGGTCAAGAAGCAATAGGTAGAACCTTACATGGAAGAAAGGTTTAGTTCATAATGGAGAGAGGAGTACACCAAGACTGTATATTGTCACCCTGCTCGTTTAACTTATATGCAGACTTTCACATCATGTGAAATTCTGGACTGAATGACTCACAAGCTGGAATCAAGATCATCAGGAGAAATACCAGCAACCTCAGATATGCAAATGATACCACTCTAATGGCAGAGAGTGAAGAGGAACTAAAGAACTTCTTGATAAGGGTGAAAGAGGAGAGTGAAAAACCTGGCTTAAAACTCAACATTCAAAAAACTAAGATCATGGCATCTGGTCCCATCACTTCATGACAAGGAGAAGGGGAAAATGTGGAAGCAGTGATGGATTTTGTTTTCTTGGGCTCCAAAATCATGCAGACAGTGACTGCAGCCATGAAATTAAAAGAAGCTTTCTCCTTGGATGTAAAGTTATGACCAACCTCGACAGCATATTAAAAAGCAAAGACATCACTGTGGTTTTTCCAGTAGTCCTGTATGGATGTGAGAGCTGGACCTTAAAGAAGGCTGAGTGCCAAAGAATTGATGCTTTTGAATTGTGGTGTTAGAGAAGACTCTTGAGAGTCCACTGGACTGCAAGGAGATCAAACCAGTCAATCCTAAAGGTAATCAACCCTGAATATTCATTGGAAGGACTGATGCTGAAGCTGAAGCTCCAATACTTTGGCCACTTGACACAAAAAGCGCTCATTGGAAAAGTCCCTGATGCTGGGAAAGATTAAAGGTAAAAGGAGAAGCGGATACCAGAGGATGAGATGGTTAGATAGCATCATGGACTCAATGGACATGAATTTGAGCAACTCTGAAAGATAGTGAAGGATAGAGAAGCCTGGTGTGCTGCAGTCCATGAGGTTGCAAAGAGTTAAACACAACTTAGTGATAAAGCAATAACAACATCAAAACTTGTGCTATTTGATTCAGCAGCCACAAGGCACATATGGCAATTTAAGTTTATATTGGTGAAAATAAAGTTAAATATGTTGTTCCTCCATTGCACTGGCCACATTCACAGTGTGCAGTAGCCATGTGTTTCTAGTGGCCATCTTAGTGGATGATACATGTATAGAACATTTTCATCATCAGAAAAATTTCAAATGGACAGTGCTGGTTTAGCTCTTTTTAACAAATAATAACAAACTTTAGTTATTAAATTTGTGATTATTTAGCATATATTGATTACATTCTAAAGTACCAACTTTCATCTCAATGTATAGGAAAATTTAGCCCATGTTTGACTTCAATGGAGATCTTTGATTTTGTTTTTGCTAAGTAAAAACATGAAATCGAAACTGAAATATTTACAGTTTGCAAAGAAAAATAAATTTTAGATAAGATACAATAATTTTTAAATGAGGAAAAAATGAGAAGAGAGGTACTATTTTTATGCATCTTCACATTTGTTCTAATTATGCCTATAATTAGATGCAACATGAATTTTAACAAATTAAGGATAATATCACAGTGATACACAGTCTCTGAAATGGTCTCAAATTATGGTCGTCAGTTAAGGTACAGGATGCTCTGTTCTCGCCTCTTCTAGAATGAAGCTTGGCTTATAAGATCAAGATGTATATTCTTGTTATCTTCTTTTGCCATTATTGTTGTGGATGTCAGGAACAGGGACATAATGTTTTTCTTTGTTAGGTACAAAACTTTTATAAACACTTTTTAGACACTGTTTCAAACTGGAGATGTACTTGCCGAGTGTCTTCCCTATGTAAGTGTAGCATTAAACTCTCTAGGTAATAGGCATATGTGATAAGATTTGATCACAGTTCAAATGCTTGTAGTTGTGAATCATCTGATGTGAAATCGACACCTATGGGTGGTGTTTCAGGGGGGATCCAAAGAGCCCCCAGTCCTTTATGTCTCAGAGCAGAAGAATCCAGCAAAAGGCAAAGTAATAGATAAGAAGTGATTAGAATAGGATGCTTGTGAGGCTTACACGTGGGCAGACGAGAGAGTACTGTGCCCTGAGAACTTACTGGGCTACAATTTTATAGTCAGAGAAAAAAAAGGGGGGGAAGAACTTCTTTGTCTTTCTTGAATAGATGTCATGTTTCTATCATCAGTTCCTCCTTCAGGATGGGCAGGGGTTTTCATGTCTTCACATGGTCAGGCTAGGTCCATGAATTATTGTTCTTTATGTGTACAGAGAGCATGTCCTAACTTCCTGAGCTCCCTGGTCAGGATGTAGGTATCATGCCACCATTGATTTGTTGTTTTGGGACAAGTATCATGTCTCTGTTGCATGGTTTTGTTTCTAAGCAAGCCTGCTTGGTTTAGTGGTTAAGCAAACTTTCTTTCTCAAGTAATCATTAACTTACAGGGACCTCCCATATTTTTTACTTACAATCTCCTAGTGGGATTAACTATTTATTCACCTTTGTCCCTTTACTCTGTCCCTGTCAAAATGCCTGGTTTAGAGGGTTGACCTTCTAAAAGTAATGACATTTGTAATGATGGGACATTATAGTATCTGGAAATTAAAAAAAAAAATCAGTGAATTTTCCTAAATCACTCTCATTATTTTGAATTGACACTTGTGGGTGACAGCTAACTCCTCTCCTCTTTAGAAGGGAAAGAAATTCAGGGGAAACAATGGAGTTATTTCTGGATTTTATCAAGGACTAATGAATTACATTGTACTCTGTTTGTCAGGATGCCTCTTAGAATTTTTAAGCTTTGTTTTCCTTCTATCATTATTTCAGTAGGAAAAGTGTTAACTATTTTTGTTTTTTTTCTTCCCGGATGTGGTACACTATAGCTAGGCTTCTGAGTGTGATCTATAGGAAGATATTTATAATCACCTAAAAGTTTGATTGGAAGGAAAACAACTACCTTGACTTCTATTACATCTGTCCTATAGGCAAAGAAGAAATCCCCAAACAATTTAAAGAATTTAAATTAAATTTAAATTTCCAATTTAAATTGGAAATAAACTATATGATCATTGCTTTTTCATTTGATATTTTGATGATTCTATGTGTGACGATACGGTCATCAATCAAGGAGTTAGATGACTATGCGTAGTAACATTGCAGTTACCCGGTTAATATAAAAACAAATATATATTAATCAATGACAGCTTTTCTTATTTTCATACAGAGCTATGAAATCTCTAGGCTATGAAAGAGAATAGCTAAAAATTAGACAGCTATTAATAATAGGATTAATTAGATTCTGGCCCTACAGCTAAGAAAATAGAGTGAGAATTAGAATAGCACCAAAGTTATACCAGTTGTTCAAGTGACAAAATATAACTAATTAATACTAATAAACCAAAGTCTAATTAGACACTATTTTCATAAAATAATTTCATCAACAGGCAAAAATCTTGGAAAAATATGACCTCCTGGAATGAATATCAACAATTCCATGATAATAAAAGTAATGTATTCATTTAAATGTATTATAATTGCAGCCTTTGAAAGCATTGAGTTTTCCTTGTAAAGACATGCCATTTTCTGTAAAATTTTTGTAAAAGAAGGTGGCTTGTCTTCATTGTTTCTATGTGAAGGTCAAACACATTACTTTTTAGCAGCATGAATTATGTTTCTCTTCTTAATTTTGCAACAGTTGTGACATATCCTGAAATTCATATAGAGAGCACCAGTATGATCAAAGAAATTCATTTTCCCACATTTACTTTGATGGTAATCATAGTGATCTTTCAAGTTGCTTCATGATTTTGAGAAAGAAATTCCAAAATAAAAGTGGCTGCTGAATCCTAGACCAAAACAGAATAGTGGTGTCAGATGAGATGTGTTTTGCAGTGTTTTGTCACATTTCATTTTGATTTTTACTTTTTTCTCTGTTTGACATATGTTCTGAACTGGGGTGCTATAAAGTTTTTATTGCCATAAGTTTGAAATGACCACATTACTCATGAGCTGGAGAGTCACAAGTGAGTTTTTAGCTTCTTTCAAAGCTGTAGAAATAAAACTTTATAGCACCCTATCCTGGTGTATGTTATTTTATGTGATGACACATTTGGCTTCACTTTACTCTTTTCTTTATTCCTCTTCATTATTTGCTTCTTGAATTATAGCAGAATCAGCATTAAAGATTTCCTAATGTATAACAATTTGATTTAAACTGCATTTTATAGTACCCTCCTGTATTTTTTTCATGCAGATTCTTTGACCTTTAATGACCATCTTTTTTTTTTTTTAAATTTTAAATGGTCGGTTTAAACTTTGTTCATTGTGAAATTTATTGCTGTTGAAACAGTGGTTTATTGCAAAAGGTAGTTTTTTGTTTCCAAGCAAATCAAAACTGTTGGTCAAGATGAAATATGAAAAATGAATATTTGCTTCCCCTTACAGAAGTAATTAAAATTCTTAACACATACATGGGCTTCCACAGTCACACTACACAGTTTGGGTAGTACATGCACTTCAGTAAAACATGAGCCTTCTTTTTCTATGTTATGTAATCTAGCCTCTACAAGGACATCAATATCTCATGCTGAAAGTATCCAAACTATAAAGTGATTCCAGAATTAGCTTATTCCAGAGGGAAACTATGAACAGTGTAGCTGACCTGACAGCCTGGAATGATGTGCTCAGAATGAATCCAACACAGAGCTATTTGTTTTAAGTTCAGGAAGCAAGCTTACTATTTTCTCAAGTGTATTATATATATTTTTTGCAATTTTAAGATAGAACTATGGTAAAGAAATTCCCAAGTAATTCCTCAGACTTCTTTGAACAAGTCTCCCAACTTCCATGAGATCTCCAGAGCTTAAACTGGTGCTTTTGAAGGTTCTATTTTAGTGATTTCTAGAAGGCTGCTTATCTTAGTGAATAAAGTCAGAGACACATGTGCATGACTGAGCCAGATTCAAGAAAGATCTCTGTTGTCATATTCTTTTAACTCATACATTGTTAACACTGAAAAGTACTGGTTTTCTTATTTGTGGATTCGGCTTTTTCTTACCATAGTAGTTACAGTGGAAATCTCCATTCACTGTGTGTGCACACGTGTGCACACACACACACAAGCATATGCATACATGGTGTTTTGCATGTGTGAGGAGAGAAGACCAATATTAACTGACTTTAACTTTTTACTTTGAGGAATAAGGCGATTTTGCAGTGTTTTGTGAATGTGTCATTTTCTTGTGTGCCTGATACATGTAGGCACTATTCCTGCCGATTTGAGAAGGGATACCTTCTTCTAGACACTTCCTTTTAAATGTTAGGGCTTAAGTTTTAAAGAATCCGTTTAAGTGAGATGACGAAAATAAGTGACTGGTTTATCCTGGAGAAGCAGTGAAGAGGTTTCGTTCATCTATAACTTGAGAGAGCACGTGACAGCCTCCACAAATAGCATGGTAGAATCAGGTTGATCGTAAAGGTCTTCATTTCCTGCTAAATGGGAAGGAAAAATTAATTTGCTCCTTTCATTAGAATGTGGCACTGAAACGACAGAAGGAGACATGGTTTTGGGTTAGTATGGAATGAAATCAAATAAATAAGACGATGCATCGTCTAGTGTGGTGAGGAATCACCAGATATGTAACTCTCCAGCAGTGTGCTGAATCTGCCTGTGTTTTGTCTGGCTGCTATGCTTGTTGTGTGGGCCATCTGGCTCCTGAATGCCGGTAATGTTTGCACACTCACACATCAATCAGAACTGGTGCAGGGCCTATTAGAAAGTGCCAGCCAGTTAGTGACATGCCAGGACTGCAAATCACTCAAGCGGGATTGCCAAGTGTGGAGCTTCTACTCAGTCTGACGTTGACATGGGCATTGGAGGAACCTTTAGCTTCATCTGACTGTACCATTGATGTCAAGGTTCCGCTAGAGTAGGCATGTGGATGTCAGGTCATATAAGGCCTCATTTATGTCATTGGATTTGCCTGTGTAATTCAAATGGCACAAAACATAAAAAAACAATCGTGAGCCTCACATCCTGTGTTTTTTGAACATAGAAGGATGGTTGACCTACATTGTCAAGCATTCCTGACCAATAGACAGACCTCAGAAGCATCTTGGCGTATCCTGCTCCCAGATCTCCATTATGCTGCTAGTTTTTCACAGAAATGTGAAATTCATAATCTTCCTCATAATCTTCACAGAAAAAGGAAGGGTTGCAATAAAATGCATTCCTGTTTCCTGTGGGTTTTCAACTAGTTCACTGAAGGGACGAACATACTTTATAAGGAATGTAGAGAAACTCTTGAGTTCATGGAAATAAGATAAAAGATTTTTTTGAAAAAATAGAATTCTTGTCATTTAGCCTTTTGAATTAATGGCTGGTATTCTTATTTTTTTTTTTTTAAAAAACATGATTCTCTGATATTGATCACCGGTTTTCATTTGTTGGTTTTAATTCTGATGATGGCAGAAATTAACTGAAACCTCAGAAAATCACCTGGAGAATTGGTTATTTTATTTCTTAAAAAAAAAAAACCCCAAAATGGATATTTTGATACTATAAGGACTAAAATGAAATGTCCCTCTGAGTTGTTTTAAAATTTGAATTGGATGTAATGTGTAGTGTGTATACAACTTGATCTGGCTATTAGCACAGTTAATCCTCACCTAGAGAGCTCTAGAAAATGATGCTATGATTTTTTTCTTTGAAAATTATTTCTTAACCTTTGTATTTCTACAGTCACCAAGAAAATAAGTGAAAAGATAGTAGTATATCATTTATAACATATTTACATAAAATAGATTTCCAAATAACTGATTTGTGTTAAACAAAAATGTCTGATAAAGTAACTTGTGGACAAGCTTTAAAAAATAATTTTGATTTGTCTAACTTGGTGTAATAATACAGATATTAAGAATATGATAATATAAGCTTAACTAACTGGGTATAGGGCTCCCCCATATGTTCCACAGTAAGGAATCCACCTGTAGTGCAGGTGACGCAGAAGATGTGGGTTTGATCCCTGGGCCGGGAAGAACCCCTGGAGAAAGGCATGGCAACCCACTCCAGTATTGTTGCCTGGAGAATCCAGGGACAGAGGAGTCTGGTGGGCTACAGTCCATGGGTTCGCAAAGAGTCAGACATGACTGAAGCAACCATGCATGCCACTGGGTATAATTATAGAAATGATCATAGGAATAACAATTGTTATTCCTGTTTTTGATGAGTGCTATTTGTTTGGCATTATGCTTAGTCTATCACATCTATTATTTCCTTTTTTCCCATACAGTAACACTGTGATGCTATATTATCTCCATTTTACAGATAGAGAAACTGAGTCATAGAGAAGGAAAAATTTATAAAAGCTGTAATACTTCAGAGTTTCTTTTTTATTATTTGCTAAAGGAAACCTAAATGTTCCTTGGGCAGATTTTTATTCTTATATATAACAATATTATTTTTACATTTCCAACACCTTCGATAATATAAAACAAATAAACAATATCTTTTGGGGGAGAAAGCAGTTCTGCAGTCAGGCCCACACATGAAGCACTTGGCCTTTGTAGATTTCAACAATCAATCTGAGGAGCTGTTTTTCTGGTTTTGGCATCTACTTTGTTGGCAAGTGCCCCAACTGTGGTGTTGGCAATTTCATGACTGTGACTGCCTCTGGTTTTTCCACAGTAACTGGCTGGAGCTCACCTCCCTGGGCTGTCCTATTATCTTTAAAATTATTTTTCTTGACTTAAATCGGAAGACTATAGTAGAAATTGTGAATTTTCCTGACATTTTCCAAAGATGTTAGAAATTTGTTAAGATTCTTCAGGAGTAAACTTTGGATTCTAATATGTTTCCTCTTAGGAATGGATCCATGTGCTATAGTAGGCATGGAGGAATGAATGCCATCAGTTATGACAATAAAATAAAACTATCCCAAGCTATTAATTGTAGCAATCAATACTTTTAATCATTTGCCCTTTTAATCAAAATTTAGTTGTAGAGTACATTGTAAACAATAAAATACATCTAATGTCCAAAAAATTAGAATATGCTGTCTTGTTCTGGTGGGGAAACACCATAATTGTGTGTATGAGAGTCACATTATATAAGGCCCTATAATGATCCAAATTAAAATATCTGTATTTTTGTGTAGCTTTCCATGTGTGTATACACACAAAAGCATATACACATAAGCATTTTATATAGTCACATGTGCATTGTAAGACTATCTTCTTATGGAGATGTAGAGCTTAGGATTTCTTTATCAATGTAAGATAGGAACTGCTAAAGCATGAAAATGAAATTAAGCATACTTCCTTCATTCACTTATCGCTAGTCTTCAGAATTAGTTGCCCTGTGGGTACCTTTTTAATTATATTGCACATCTTTCAATTAAATATTGAGAGGTTGAAAATTAAGTGACAATTCTAATGTTTTTGGTGGAAGAGCTGAAGCTATACTATTAAACAGCTAGTAAAGAAAAGGGGACGGATATTTCTTTTTATCCAGGAGTTAATTACACAAGAAGTACACTGCACAAATGCTAATAAGGGTGATACAAACAGTACTTCAAAGGTTTCCGAAGAGAGGCAGCCGCTTATGTTAAAGGAGATTTAAAGTGCTACCAATTCTAATGAAGAATTATTTATGTTTTATGAGTAGAAATAATAGTTAATATTTACTGAAGTGCTTACCATATACCTGGCACTGAACTAAAGGTTTTATATATTTTAGTATATAACCACCCTAGGAAATAGGAAAAACTGTTACTTCAGTTTTTCTACATAGGGAAATGAAAGCCCAGAGGTAAAATAACTTGCCCACAGTCACACTTCCTTGGGCTGCTAGTGATCAGTCACCATTGCTTCCTTTCTTCCTAAGACCACCTCCCTTAAGAACACGTTACAGATTTTATTTATTTTTTTTAATTTTTATCTTTTTTTATTAGTTGGAGGCCAATCACTTCACAACATTTCAGTGGGTTTTGTCATACATTGATATGAATCAGCCATGGATTGACACGTGTTTTTAATGAACTATTTGTATTATGGCTCAGAAGAATCCTAGTTAATAACTTGAAATTTTCTTGAGCTGACAGGGAAGGAATACTTCCTGTTTAAAATTGGAAAGAAAAAAAAACAAAACAGCTTCAGGCAGAAAAGATGCTTCAAAGACCAGCTCATGTACGTAATGTCTATTCAAATAAGTTAGTAAACGGCTGATAAGGTCATACCATGCAGCATTCCTTTAAAATAAGATTGCTCTGAGTTTAACTAGCTTTGAGTAAACACAAAGTGGGATGATTCTCAATTATCTAGTGGGCAAAATAAATACCACATCCAGTGAAATTCAAATATAGAGGGGAAAATAAAAATTGACTTTTTAAAAAATTGAAATTTTTACTGAGGTAATTATTGATACACATGAGTTATAAGAAATATCCGAGAGAGACCCTGTGCACATATTACTCAGTTCCACCCAATGGCAACATCTTGAAAAACACTTGTGCAATGGCACAACCAGGATACTGACAATCATACAATACTCCAATTGTACTCAGATTTTCTCAGTGCTCACTTGTATGTGTGTGTGTGTGCATGCACATATACTTAATTCTATGCACCTTTATTACATGTGTCAGTGTCTGTAGATGTGAGAGAAAATGCAAGCCCAAAAGGAATGGAGAGTACTTCCCCTGGTCACTTATTATTGGCAGATATTGGCATTGTATCTGCCCACTGCATCCAAGATGGAGTCAGGGTTGCCCGAGGTCCTGTTGGACTGTTGGATTTGAAGGAAGAGTGAGCCTGTCTGGGCTGCCTTCTAACGCTGCTGCTGCTAAATCACTTCAGTTGTGTCCGGCTCTGTGCGACCCCATAGATGGCAGCCCACCAGGCTCCTCTGTCCATGGGATTCTCTAGGCCAGAATACTGGAGTAGGTTGCCATTTCCTTCTAATGCTAGTTGCGGGTTATGAAATGCCAGGTTGGGGCTATCTTACTCTATTGGGTGAGGCAACGTAAGTCACTCAGCTACTTTACCAGTACCAGCATCCCCAGCCTCCCCTGTTGTCTTCTTACCACCTTTCTGAGTTACTTATGGTTGTTTCTTGGATTACTACCAATACTTATTGTTATGTTAGTGGGAAGTAGCAGGGAGAAGTGGATCTAAGCCATTTTATCCTGACAGCGGTACCTAAATTGACTTTTTCATGAGAAAAGTGTTTCCTTTAGCTGTGTACATTGTGAATATTCTCAGTAATTTTCTACTGCTATATAATTTAAAAATTTTAATATGCAGATATAATAAATATTATTATTTAACAGATACTGAATTCCAACAAATGTATTAAAAGTTCTCCCGCTGTTTGTGGAATGAATAAACAAGGACTTGTACTAATTTCCACTAGATATTTTAATAAGATGGGGGGAACCTACTTTCATATTCAAGTATGTGTAAAAAGTCACTATTTCTATCAGTTAACGGCTTTAATTATAAAATAAAATAGATCATTATTAATGGTAGTTGATGTTCAGTGCCTTGGTGCTAGGGTGATATATGTTATAGAAACACAGAAACAGTTTATCCCTTCTATGATAATTATATATATTTTATCCTAATATATAGTTATATATGTATACATATAAAACATATATATGCATTATCTTCAATTGATATGTTTTAGAATCATTGAAGCATTAATTTTATAGGTTACTATAATGTTTTATAGTTCTTAGGAATAGTATGGTATTTTGAAACATCTTTTAACTATAATAATAAAAGTAGTCTATTGTATTTGATTTACCTATAACATATTTCTAAAAATGTCATGTACTGATATTAGAGATTTTGTATTACCCTTGCTGTAAATGTCCGGAGAATTAAGATTAGTATGATTGTTATCAGTATAGATTTCTAATATAGTACTCATTATCTAGAAATTCAATATGAGAGAGAAAATAGTTCATCATACCTAAACCTCCTTTAGAGATACATAAACATACCAGTGAACATGGCTATGATAATGAACCACATAAAATTAAAATTTCCCCAAACACATTCAGATAATAATGTGTTAACTTATTAATAATGTGCTAACCTTAACTTTGGTTGGAGAAAAGACTGATTGGTATTAAATTATAATGTATATGATATATGGACCCTCCTTTCCTCTTGCTTCAGCTATCCAGCTGTGGAAGGAACTACAATAGTGGGTATTACTGCCCTTTTGCTCTATCCCTTCATGTACTCCTATTAAGAAAGCAAAAGTGAACTACCTGGCTGGAATTTTTGGAGGAGGAGGAATTGTCTCAGCATCTTTTACTTTGGGGCTCTGTCTCTCCATCATGTATAAATTATACAGAGGTATCCAACATGGGAAAAGATTGGCTGCTATTCAGTGGGTGTTGGTAGGCAAATTATCACCAAGCCACGCACAGTGAGAAGGCTTAGGCCATGTTCACTGATACCAATTTTCTCAATGATACAGGAGATACTTTCCTCTGTATCTGTCTGACTCCTGTGTTGTGACTTATTTAATTATGAACCTGAGTGAGGAAAATAGACTTGTTTTTAATCCTCTCAAACCCCATCTATAAGTAATATGAAGACATGATCAATTTTTAAGCAGAGAAATGAGGTGGAAAAAATGATGATTAGGAAAAATTGTTTGCTTGCACTATGATGGATGATGTTGGAGTAGGCCAGAGATGAGGATTAAGAATATCAGTTTGGAGGCCATTTCAGTAATCCTGGTGGTGGAAACTACGCTGGAATATGATGGGTGGGTGGGGGGAGGTAGAAAAGTGAAAAGATTTGAAGGGAAGAAACATTTTTATATGAGTTCCATGATATTCATTTGTGCCAAAGTCTCCCTTTGTCTATCCTATTGTACTTTATCCATCCACCCTTAACATCCTGCACTCCATTTTCAATATGGCAAAAAGAATAAATGTTTTTACAAGATTTATTGGACTATTGTTTGTGCTGTGCACAAGTCTTTAATGGCTGTCTATTTAAATACTTAGGCTTCCCAGTTGGCTCAGTGGTAAAAATCCACCTGCCAAAGCTGGAAATGTAGGTTCAATCCCTGGGTCAGGAATATCCCCTGGAGAAGGAAATGACAACCCACTCCAGTATTCCTGCCTGGGAAATGCCATGGAGAGAGGAGCCCGGAGGGCTACAGTCCATAGCGTTGCCAAGAGTCAGACACGACTTAGTGACTAAACAACAACACAATTTAAATACTGAACATGCTCTACAGAGCCCTACCTTTTCCTGGCCTTCCTTCTGATTTTCTAGCCCTCTCTACCTCCCTCTCTCAATTCTAGTGATACCAATCTTCTTTAAAGACATTGGTCTATTGTTAGATTCCTTGTCATCCTCCAGGTCAGGGTTTCATGTTTCTTCCACGGGGAGCTTTCCAAAGGACCCTAACCACTCCTTGACTCCTATATGAGTTTACTTCTGCCATTACACATCCTCTGATCATCCCAACACCCTACCGTGAGACTTCTCTGAGACTTTTGATTACTTCCGGTGTTTGCAGCTGCATTTCCTCTCCTCTGTGTTCTTTATCAACCGGATCCTATCTCTGTCTTTCAGCATTTCCACAAATATCCTAGTCCTTCTGCTTGCTCCCATTCTTTTTTTTTTTTTTTTTTTTTATTAGTTGGAGGCTAATTACTTCACAACATTTCAGTGGGTTTTGTCATACATTGATATGAATCAGCCATAGATTTACACGTATTCCCCATCCCGATCCCCCCTCCCACCTCCCTCTCCACCCGATTCCTCTGGGCCTTCCCAGTGCACCAGGCCTGAGCACTTGTCTCATGCATCCCACCTGGGCTGGTGATCTGTTTCACCATAGATAGTATACATGCTGTTCTTTTGAAATATCCCACCCTCACCTTCTCCCACAGAGTTCAAAAGTCTGTTCTGTATTTCTGTGTCTCTTTTTCTGTTTTGCATATGGGGTTATCGTTACCATCTTTCTAAATTCCATATATATGTGATAGTATGCTGTAATGTTCTTTATCTTTCTGGCTTACTTCACTCTGTATAAGGGGCTCCAGTTTCATCCATCTCATTAGGACTGGTTCAAATGAATTCTTTTTAACGGCTGAGTAATATTCCATGGTGTATATGTACCACAGCTTCCTTATCCATTCATCTGCTGATGGACATCTAGGTTGCTTCCATGTCCTGGCTATTATAAACAGTGCTGCGATGAACATTGGGGTGCACGTGTCTCTTTCAGATCTGGTTTCCTCAGTGTGTATGCCCAGAAGTGGGATTGCTGGGTCATATGGCAGTTCTATTTCCAGTTTTTTAAGAAATCTCCACACTGTTCTCCATAGTGGCTGTACTAGTTTGCATTCCCACCAACAGTGTAAGAGGGTTCCCTTTTCTCCATTCTTGTTTTCCATGCTGATTATAATTTTTATTATTTTAGTACCTGAATATTTTCTGTCATTTCCATGGAATTTTGGATAAAGTGGGGAAAAGTGTAAGTGCCAAATTGGTTGCAATGAACCAAAATAATAAGTTTTAAATATAATTGACTAGGGCATCAGACTGAATTTTTATTACTTAATATAGAAAATGATTTGATAATACCACTGGGCCATGTTAAACAAATTAGGTTTCAAGAACATGGATAAATTAAGCTTTAGCTACTCTCCGGAGTAACTCACAGCCTAGAAAATAAGTGATTGGTACATCCATCCTCTGATTTGAGTTCATCAGATAATTTCTTTATTTTGGTAAAGCCAGTTTCACCACAGGAAATCACAACATTTCTACCCCCGACTTAAAATGTAGATGAAAAATAAGCCTACAATATTATGCAGGAGTTGGAACTCACATACTGGTAATTGTGGTTTTGTACAAAATTGAGAAAAATAATCCCTAAAAAGACTATATAAATTATAATGGCTTTGTTTACCTCAGTTACTTTTGTCCACTCTAAAATATGTGTCCGAGAGAAATAATTTTCTAAATGTAGTCTCCCAGTACTTCTAGTAAGACTTGTTCCATGAAGCTGTCCAAAACACTGACTCTCTTGGCCATAGCTACGATAAGTTCTTCGTGGGTTGTCTATTTGCAGACTGTCAGTGGAAAGTCCTTCCATGGCAACACTTGGAAATTTTCAAACAAAGTAAAGCAGTCTGTGTCACCTTATTAAAAGAAAAATGTACAAAGAGTTGGCTATTTTAGGGAGACAACATGAGTTTCTTATTCACTTGGAATTTCCTGAGATAAAGGTAGAAATAGAATTGGAAACTATTTCATAAAAATTGGAAAAGATAAGGCATTTCTCTTAAAGGAAGTCACTCAACCAGGCAACTATACAGCAAAAGTGGGGTTACATCCCTTCCTGCCTTAGCATAGAAAACTGACACTGCAGGGCCTTCACTGCAGCAGCCCAAAAGGTTTCAAAGATAATTGTGCTCCTACTGCTTTTCTCTGTATAATAGACTCTTCGTGCCCTGTAGCAACCTGCCCGGCCTGTGAATACCATGGGATTTGACCCTTTGAAGGCTTTCCTTTTAAAGGAGTTTGTCCTGTTTGTCCAGGTTTTACCCAGTAAAGGTCAGCTATAACTGGTAATAGTTTTGTCAATGTTTCCATACCTTGGAACAAAGTGCCTTATTTGCTCAGTATTTTTTCTCTAGTTTTACTTCACATTTTGAGCATTAAAAAAATCTTTCTTGATTTTTGCCAGCTATGATAATGCATTTTCCCCTTGGTTTTGATACTTACCTTGCAAAAATGCAAGTTGGTAGACTAGCTAAATACTGGCCATTGTTGCTGGGTGGAGTAAGGAGCAAATCAGCTGATCAGCCGATCATATCTTGTCCCAGCTGATACTCTTTCCCCTCATTCCCTTCCCAAACTGGTAGGCATGTGTCTTTATGTTGACTTTTTTTTTTTTTTTTAAATAACCTTGGATTGGAGTTAATCTTGTATTTGGTTTCCAGTTGTGAAGAAATACCCTGCAGTGGTCTGGTCCTACATGTATAGCTGATCCAATTTTTTTTTGGAACCAAGTTGCCCAAAGTCTCAGAATAGAAACATGATAGGATAGAAACATTTACATATAGAAACCATCTTTCCATCATTTGTACATACTACCTTACTCTTTTAAATATGTATCCATCATCCCTTTTGAACCTCCTCTCTCTATGTGTTATTTAGGCTTTAACCCTATAACATCAAGCGTCTCTTTTTGTAAAACATGTTTTATAATATCCCATTACTATGCTCAAAGGAAATTTACCAATAATATAACTTATCTATATATAACTTCAAAAAATTGTCGAATAAAAATGGATTAAAGGGAAAAATAATTTCTATAAAGTAAAAATACAGGTAATCTGTATGCCAAGGATACATATTGTGGGGTGACAGATTATGCTCCCTTTCAGCAGCAAGAATAAGAAAGGGGCAGCATAGCTCAGTGGAGCTGGAGGGGAAAAAAAAACAAAGAAAGGGGCAACATCTATATCAGGAAAACATAACATCCCTGGAAACTCTGGGCAGTCTTCCTCTCCCATGTCACAAGGCCATTGCTGGGTTCCTGGAAGCTTGAAATGAGGTTGTTTGTTTTAGCTAGACACACTATTACCACTAAATAAAAGTAGAATTTTTTAAAAAGGGAATAAAGACAGAATGGGTATCAGAGAAACCAAAAGAAGTATCTTCCTCTCATGTAATCAGAAAGAAATTGCCCCCCAAAATAAATAAATATTTCAAGATCTACATAAGTAGATTGGCTATTGATTTCTGAATATTCTAATTAAGAGTTTTAGTCTGTTGTGGTGGAAATTTCAAGACTGTAGTGATGGTTTTTGAAAGTGGTCACATATCAGCCTAAAGTGTTCATCTTTCCTAGCTTTCATCTATACTATCTGTGCACGTAAATTTATTATCTTATTTTCCCAATAAAGTCATTGGAACATGATAACATTTTGCCCAAAGTTGACATAAAATTAAAAGACATTATTGTTTCAATAAATCAGACTAGGCTAAAATAAAAAAAAAGTAATTCTTTTGTGAATTACACATTTTGACACAGAGAGCTATTTCACACCCTTCTTCTGGGTAGGAAACAATGAGGGAAACAAACGCTCACCATCTGCCCATCAAAACCTGTTGAATCATTGGGGAAGTGCTGCCTCTTTTCGTTTGTTGTTAAGCCTCAAATTGAAAAAAGAAAAAGACTCAGGATATGTAAGCAGGGTTGATTCTGACACCAAAATGAAACAAAATCAAATAAAACCAGAACAAGCTGCTTCTCGAAAGCACAACACAGCAAAAAGAGCTATAAACTTTTTCAGAAGACTTCAAGGGGAAAAAAAAATATGGGCTTCTTAAGAAATGGGATATCCCAGGGACTTTTTGATAACATCTTTACAATTAAAGAGATATAATTCACATACAATAAAAATCTACCCTTTTAAAATGTACAGTTCAATAGGTTTTAATATATTGATATAGCTGTTACAACTATCATCACTAACTTTAGTACAGTTTCATCATCCCCAAAATAAACTCCATACTCATTAACAGTCATTCCCTGTTCCTCCCTCCGCATAACCTGTGGCAATGACTAGTCTCTGCTCTGTCTCTATGAATTTGCCTATCATGGGTATTTAATAAAAATGTAATCATACTATATGTGGTCCTTCGTACTTGACTTTTTTCAGTAGCATGGCAGAAAAAAAAATTCTCTACCCATCTGGGTTCTTCTGGCTTCTCTATCAATAAAATTGACATCAGACAGATTAACCCGAGAAAAACAAATTTAACTATGTATGTATGGCAGACCCACAAAGGCAATGAGAGAGTCCATAACAGTCAGGCAGTTGAGGCTTATATGCCTTTCTGAGCTAAGAAGGAGATAGGGGTCTAGGTCTATAGTGAGGAGGAAGACAATTCACAGAAAGATGGGAAGAGCAAGCATTTGTAAGGTTTGCCATTCCATTCAGAGACAATGGAATGCAGAGAAAACTTTGAATAAACAGACCCTGCCAGGCTACCTCAGCTTACCATACTTACCCTAATTTTTGTAGTTATCTCTGGTGACAGCTCTCTTCCTGGACCAGGTCCTCTATCTAAATTATTTTATGTAGTTGAAGGGAAGGTAAAACACTCTTGCTAAGTTTCGGGCCTCCATCTCTTCAGCTCAAAACAATCCGCATGCCAAAGTGGCACTTCCAGGGGAGTCTCATTTTGAACCTGTTCATCCCACCGTTGAGTTGATAGGTTAATCCATCTCATAGTACTCATCTTTGAGTTCTAAGAATAGGCCAGTTCAGTTAAACAGGTGTGCCTCATTTCAGGGACTAGTCATGTAATTGGGCTCTCAGAGTTAGGCCTATGGTGCAAGCAATCAGATACTTAGTGATACACATTTCTATGGAATTAAAAAAACACACACACAAAGGTTAATATTGGAACATATTGTAATCCCAGTTTCTGAGTTCTCAAGGCAGCGAATTGAGAGGACTTCTAAATGTCTGGCTTGAAGCATCTTCAGATGAAGTGAGGGCAGGCAGTGGCAACCTAATAGATTTTCCTGGTTTGCAGTTTAAATGTTTCTGCTGATCTTTCTGAATGGTCCACACAGCAACAGTCACAAAAATTGCCTACACATGAGCTGTTGTGATTTCTCTGAATTTTATATCAAATTGTCCATCTTTAGCTATATGGCTTTGGGGAAAAGATAGTTTTAGTTCTCATGATTCCAAGTCGAAAGAGTGGGATAAAATTGAAATGTTAGTTTGCAGAGTTGTAGCGAAATATTAGAAAAGAAAAAAAAAAACTAGAAGAATCAGGATTTAGCCCACTTTACAGGTAGAAAACAAAACCTCAAGGACAATTTGATATCCATAAAAGAGTATTACTGAAACATTAATTTTTCTCTCTATAATCACCCCTGTTTTATCAAGGATAACCACAATAAGAGTGATTTGTTTGCAAATTAAATCTCCTTTCAGTGAACTTGGTCTGATTATTTACATAACTGTAGCAAGGATAGTTAATTGATCATATAGGCTCTTTTAAGTGTGATTTGCTGGAACTTTTCATATGGAATCTCAGACTGGACTCTTAAAAGCATCTCATGGCTTAGAAGCCAAGCCAAGCATGTGCCATCAGATGTAATACCTATAGATTTGAGTGAATCCCTCTCTTCCCTGGTCCCCAAAATACCTTAAAGTTCCTATGTCTGCCAAGAAGTTACCTTCCTTACTCACCTGGTAAGGCTGCTGGGAAACCTACAAGCGAGGTGCCTGACTGTTTTCCCAAGAAGCTTTATGGGCTCCATAAAGCCAATGCTAGTTCCTTAAAGCTGTCTGATCATATCTGAGTTTATGTACATCATTTTAAAATATGGCATGCCCGTCAAAGCCTTGGTAATATAAACAGTGTTTCCAATTGTGTCCTGTTACAAGATGAACAGGTTTTAATTGAATTTATACAAATAACTAAATTTCTATTAAAATAAGAGTACTCATTGAGAGTTTCTGAATTCTATAAGGATCAGGTAGGTAGAAAAAGATAAATGTTTCATCTTTGTTCACAAAGGTAAATCCCATTAAATTGTTCTAAGTTATAGATAGTTTAAATGAAAAGATACAAGGTTTCCATAACTTTGGAAAAACAGAACATTTAAAAATAATGTTTCAAGCAAAAAAATAAATAAAAGTTATGCTCATTCTCATCAGTATATTCAATTGCATGTAATTACTTCTTACTGATTTTTAATCTAGTTTTTTCCCACTAATTTTAGAAATTTTTACCCAGTTCAGTTATATAACCTTGAAGATATCAGAAATCTGTATTCTAGGTTACTATCCATTAATCTCCTTGAAGATGAAGCACTTTTGCAAAAGCATCAGAATAAAACGATAACTCTGTGAATGAGAAAGACTTAAAACATGGTCATGGTTACAGATCTGATTAGAGTTCATTACAATGTTTGGTTATTTCTGTGATACACAGCATTTAAAGATAATGACTAGAATTATGACTAATAATATTATGTCAGGATATATCTGAATTTTAGGAATTTCACTCAATTTCTGTAACACTTATAGTATATAATTATCAAATATAATATAAAAAATGTTTAGTATTATTTCCTATCTGATAATACTTCCCATGTTATATAACATATCACATAAACCTAATTAGTTTCACCTCTTTCTTTTACAAGGGAAGAGAACAAATCTTTTGACATGTTCCAGGGGGGCTCTAGAAAATACCAAAGTTAATTCCTGGTCAAAAATTTCATTTAGAATTTGATTTTGTGAAATTTGTCAAAAAATAAAAAGGTTGTAGATACTTGATTAACTAGGATCACAGATCATTAGGAAACAGTACTTAATGATCTACTTAACCAAAGTAACAAAGTATTCTATTTTAAAGGCAAATAAAGAAGGTTATATAGTTGTGAGCATAACTTGGCTCTTTTAATAGTGAACTCGGTTTTAAGTAATCAAAGACGTCATGAAGATAGTGTGAAGCACATAAAATCTTTGCTTTCCAAGCGGATTACTTAAAAGATGAAGAACAACCTTTGTTTAAATTTCTTATTAAGAGCAGACCAATAAATGTAAGAAAGATTTTCTTTTTAGCAGATGAAAAAAAATGGAGTTTTAGTTTTACATAAGTACACAATTGGTATTAAAGTTTAATTTAAAAACCCTTATAATGGTAATTCAAATTGACTGCATAATACGCCTTCCCCCACCTTCTCTCTCTTTCCATCTCTCCCCATAGTTTGTCCTCCATTCTTCTCCCCATCCCATTCCCTTTTTTTTTTTTTTACTCCCATTCTGAAATAACCAGTTTTATTTTAGGATAAAATCAGTTTCATTTCTCAACAAAAATGCATCTCCATACCTCATGCCTCTTCTAACCAAAAGCACAGGTTACTTTCCTTGCATGTAAATTTGTTTCCCTTTTTATTTCTAGTAGCTTTAGCTACATGTAATAATTAGAATCCTTTACCCTTAGAAACCTCATTTCTACTGAAAACTTAGAATTAAGCAATTATGAACTCTCTGGTACACCACCATTCTTTAAATTGACAAATTTATGAATGCATTTCATAATCTAGAAACATGTGCTTCTTCATACTATAGTCTTTCCATAAAGCATAAAATGTTTACTAAGAGACCCAAATTTTAGTTCCTCTGTAATAGAAAGTCAAAAGTAGATAAACCTACGTTCAGAAGTTAACATTTCATGTTTCATCTTATTTAGAAATGATCTAGATATTCAGTAAAATTCTATCAATTAACAGTGGAAGTCATCAAAAAGATTTGGGTAATTATTTTTAAGTTAGTATATAATTAAACAACCATTACTAAAAAGGTTCCCCTAAAAAGTCTTATCTCACATGTTTAATTCATTTGTTCTTTATAGTTATATTTAGATTACTCATGAAAATTTTATGTGACATTAAAGCAGTTAGCTATCATCTTAAGCTTTTGTTATTGTTGAGAAATATTGTAGGGGAGATAACATGAGCTTATTTGACTTTTAGTATACCAAGAAAGAATAAACGTTTTATACTAAATGTTGATCATTCTAAGGATATATCTGTATTAATTAAGCCAACAAAGTTAAATTAGTTTTAACACCAAGGGTTTTCCCAGGTCATATGATCCTGAAAAGCATCTGGGTTAGTTTCTATTATACTTTTGAGAATTTTTATAAATATTGAATTTATATAAACACACTGTTTATTTAGGTCAATTAAATAGAGCTGTTTTACAAGTTAATTTTAGTGATGTCATCCAGAGATAACTAAAATCACACACCTACAACACATATATGTGGACACACATAAACATATAGACATATATACACAGAGCTCTTATAGGTTTTGTTTTAAAAGTTTATCCATGAAATTTGTATGATAATGATATGAAAAACTCAGTAGTTTATACAACAAGTTAAGTTTACCTGAGTAGATTCTGGGCAAGGGAGTTTCATGTCTGTTTGTATTTTTAAAATAGCCTTTCCTACTCTCCTTTTTGGAGGTATATACTTTTACAAAAGTTTAAGAAGCTTTATCTTGAGTTCTTGGCATATAGTTTCACTTTAGCTTAGGAGTCCCCTTAAATTTTTCTATCAGTTTCTAATCTAGTCAATTTCCAATCACAAAGGTATTAAAACAATTCTTGTATATATCTTGTCAGTTTTCAGCTGGGACAAACAGCAAACATCTTCAATGTTAAATGCAACATGCCTTTGTAAAGTCTGTAAACTGTGTTTTTTAAATGTATCTTTATAATTTTATTTTATTTTTTGTTTGTTTATTTATTTTTGGCTGCATTGAGTCTGCATTGCTGTGGCAGGCTTTCATGTCCCTGAGGCAGGGGGTGCTCGCTAGTCACGGTGTGTGGACTATTCAGTAATAGAAGTACGTGGACTCAGTAGTTGCAGCTCCTGGGCTCCAGAGCACAGACGCAGTAGTCGTGGTGCACAAGCTTAGTTGCTCCATAGCATGTGGGATCTTCCCGGACCAGGGATTGAACCCATGTCCCCTGCATTGGCAGGCAGACTCTTAACCACTGGACCATCAGGGAAATCCCTATATATAGTGTTTTAATGGTTTAACAAAGTCCTTTCTGAGTGCATAATGAAACCTTGAACTGATTTACTTTCAAGAGAAAAAAGCCCCTGAATGTCAGTCTTTAGCTAATCATTTACAAGAGGACCTAGGAGAAATTCTGGCCATCTGTTTCCTGTGTGAGGGCCACGTGCTTAAGGGGCCATCTGACATGTTTGAAAACTACAATGTCATCCTGGGTGGAAAGAACACTCCTTAGCAAAAAAAAAAAAAAAAAAAAAAAAAAACCCTAAAAAATTCCCTATGAGTGACTTCTAAAAGACATTCCTCCTTAAATTTGGTTGTATTCTCTGAAAGTAGGGGCTTCCCTTGTGGCTCAGCTGGTAAAGAATTCACCTGCAATGCAGTAGAGACCTGGGTTCGATCCCTAGGTTGGGAAGATCCCCTGGAGAAGGGAAAGGCTACCCACTCCAGTGCGTAGAATTCCATGGACTGTATAGTCCATGGGGTCACAAAGAGTCGGACACAACTGGGCACCTCTCACTTTCACTTTTCTGAAAGTAGACATAAAATGACTTTATAATTTAAAAGATATACTGCTGTCCAGACAGCAAGAATTCTTTCCAGCGGGGTTGCAGTATACATTTTCAAAGAATACTACATAGAAAGTCCTGAGCCTGGCAGAGTCTGATTATAGAAACCAGAGAAACACAAGCCTTATGTCAGAGCCTTACATTTATTTCCTGGCTTTTACTGTTTATGTGAGTAACCTGTATACCCAGGGCTTAGAGATCAGGCTGAAGTGCTCTCTGAATCTTTCAGGGAAAAGGAAGCTAAAACAAGCAGCTGCGTGTTAAGGGATTTTCTGGGGAAGTTGGAGAAGTTTTGTGAGCTAAGAGAATTTCCTGGGGAGAGAGGGCTGGAATTTAAAAGGGGGCATTTTTGTTGCATGGAGACTTTCACTTTTGTTCTAAGTCTAATCTCTATTCTTTCCTCTTGTTAAGGGAATCCCTGAGACTAGTTGGTACACTCCTTTCTGCCTCATTTTTCAACACTTTTTATTTCATATTAGCGCATCAGGTGGCGGTGGTGGTAAAGAACTCACCTGCCAATATAGGAGATGCAAGAGACACTGGTTTGATCCCTCGGTCAGGAAGATCCCCTGGAGGAGGGCATGGCATCCCACCCCAGTATTCTTGCCTGGAGAATCCCATGGACAGAGAAGCCTGGAGGGCTACAGTCCATGGGGTTGCAAAGAGTCGGACAGAACTGAAGCGACCTAGCGTGCACGCACGCATAGCCAACTGCTATGTTGTGATAGTTATACTTTCAGATGCACAACAAAGCAACTCAGCCATACATATACATATATCTTTTCTCCCCCAAACTCCCCACCCATCCAGACTGCCACATAACATTGAGCAGAGTTCCCTGTACTATATAGCAGGTCCTTGTTTGTTATCCATTTTAATTATAGTAGTGTGTACACGTCAATCACACATTCCCTAACTATCCTTTCTACCCACCCTTCCCCCTGGTAATTTTAAGTTTGTTCTATGAATCTGTGAATCTGTTTCTGTTTTGTAAATAAGTTCATTCATATCATTTGTTTTTAGATTCTGCATATAAGCTATATCATATTTCTCTTGGTCTGACTTACTTCACTCAGTAGCACAATTTCTAGATCCATCTACATTGCTGTAAATGGCATTATTTTGTTCCTTTTATGGCTAATATTCCACTGTATGTATGTATGCATGTGTGTGTGTGTGTGTGTGTGTGTGTATGTATATATATTACATCTTCTTTATCCATTTCTCTGTTGATGGACATTTAGGTTGCTTCCATGTCTTGGCTATTGTATATAGTTCCACAATGAATATTGGGGGTGCATGTATCTTTCTGAAGTATGGTTTTCTCTGGATGAGCTTCCCTGTTGGCTTAGATGGTAAAGCGTCTGCCTGCAATGAGGGAGACCCGGGTTCGATCCCTGGGTCGGGAAGATCCCCTGGAGAAAGAAATGGCAACCTACTCCAATATTCTTGCCTGGAAAATCCCATGGACAGAGGAGCCTGGCAGGCTACAGTCCATGGGGTCACAAAAATTGGACATGACTGAATGACTTTACTTTTCACTTTTCTCTGGATATGTGCCCAGGAGAGGGATTGCTAGATCATATGGTAGCTTTATTTTTAGTTATTTTAAGGAAACCTCCATAATGTTCTCTATTGTGACAGAACCAATTTACACTCCCACCAACAGAGTGGAGAGGGTTTCCTTTTCTCCACATCCTCTCCAGCATTTATAGTTTGTAGATTTTTGATGATGGCCATTCTGACCAGTGTGAGGTGATACCTCATGGTAGTTTTTTTTTTTTTTTTTTAAACTGGGTCCATAGGTACCAATAAGATAGTTGCTTAGATAGTTTTTTGTTTTTTTTTAACTGAGTCTTTCTGTAGGTACCAATAAGATAGTTGCTTAGAATGAGAGCTATTTTTTTTTCTTTCAAATATAACCAATTCAAAGAATCAATATAGCCATTGATGAGTAGGATCTTATATTAATCTTAATAGCAACTCAAACCAATGTAAGCCTCATTATGGCTTAATCAAGGATGCAAGAGGTATCTCACAAGAGAGTGCAAAGGATGTGATTCTCACAAGATCCATAAAATTTACTCCCAGAGTTAGCCTAAGAAAGCAAAGATCTTCACTATCACAGGTGGTGTGAACAGTGTTGTAAAATTCAGTGTCCCCTGTTTCCCAAGGAAATGTGAGATGCTTCCAGTCACAGGCTCATTCATCTGTGACACCTGCTAGGTGCTACTGGAATTGAATTTTTCCAGCCCAAACAGGACAAGGTTGAGATAACAAATGCCCCTTATGAAGCTTGAAACTTGTGACAAATTCTCCTGTAACCTGGCCCAGTTGGACAAAATGGTGCTGCTTGTGACTTTATGTCTCAGAACCATAGTTTTTTCAACTGGCCACTGAGGACTGATGTTGAAGCTGAAGCTCTGATATTTTGGCCACCTGATGTGAAGAGCAGACTCATTAGAAAAGACCCTGATGCTGGGAAAGATTGAAGGCAGGAGGGGAATGGGACAACAGAGGATGAGATGGTTGGATGGCATCATCAACTCAATGGACAAGAGTTTCAGCAAGCTCCAGGAGATGGTGAAAGATAAGAAAGCCTGGTGTGCTGCAGTCCATGGGGTTGCAAAGAGTTGGACACGACTGGGTGACTGAACAACAATTGAGGCATATGCTCGTACATGCACTTTCTAACTGGCAGAGACTAGAGAGAGTATTCTCATCAGTCCTGAAACCAAGCTCTCAAGACAGACCAAGATGAAAGGCAAAACTTCATCTGGTTTTTCCTATATGCACATTAACAACTTTAGCTAAGTCTTGGGTCTCTCAGAGCCAAACCAATACCCAAGAGCCATATGTCACTGGTTTGGAGATTGTGAGGTGTTTTGTAGAATGCCTCGATGCTTGGACATTTTCTTGAGGTTGGCAGGTGACCTACTGCCAGTCTAACCCATTCCGTGACCAACTTCTCCTAAATCAGAGTCTTTGGGTTAGGAGGTGAGTGTTCTGACAGCTCTTAAGTGTTTGACCCATACCCACCAATTTTGAAGTTTTGACTTTTGAGGTCCCTTAGCTGCAGCCTTTACTTCATGCACACATTAACCACTAGCAGAGTTTGTCTAAACAGATGCTGGTCTGACCAGGCCTGGGAACTCACTAGTTTGTTAAACTGATTTGAACAGTGGGCTTATACGGTCTATGCCTATGTTTTACTCTATGGTTTTCCTTCTTTTGACAAACAACACAACAGAGAGAGATAAAAACAGTGACCATCTCTGGGAGGAAAGGGATCAACAAAAAAACCAAGAGTATTCATCACAAACTTTTTACCAGGGGTTGCTATACTCAAGGAACTAAGTCCAGAAATATTTTCTCCTGCTAATGTAAATTTAACAGTCTGCACATAATAAAAACCTAATAAATAATCTTTAATATAGTCAAATATAGGAGAGAAAGCAACTAGACAAGAGAAAAATGGTTGTCTCTCTTAGGGTCTATAAGTGACCAAAATATTCCAGTAATAATTTATAACAAATAAATTAAATACAAAATAATTCCATTAACATTTTAAAATGTCAAATCCTACCTAATTTCATATGGCTGAGATATATATATATATAAATCTTTTTTTTTGTTTGTTTTTAAGACTAAACAAAGAATAAGAAAATCCCTTTTGCCCAGACTTTATTTATAATCTATCATCATTTCATTGCTTAGGATGTCATTGAGTGACCTCATGAGCCCATGAACTTCCTCTTATTTATATTTTAAAGTTACATTATGTGAGACTTTAGTTTTCTCAGTATCTGTGTTGTTCTTTAAGAAATTGGATTGGGTGTTTCATGGGAAGTTTATATTTAAAAAATGCTAATAATAATATATTCTTCATGGATTTTCAATGAGGATTAAATTATCTGATTTTGTGAATTCTTTATTGAATTATTGGAATAGATGCCATAATCCATATTGGAATGTGGATTTACTAGACAGTAATATAAGTGCATCGCTGAGTGAATTAGCCCCATTTCAGGGTTTTAAGTAGGAGTGTTGACTGTTTCATCACAGTGTACATTTTGCTTCCAACTGCCATGAATCACCATTCAGTGTTAAAAATCCCATTTAATTTTGATATTATTTATGCTTTCAACATAGCATACTCTTAAAAATAGGGTTTTTTTCTGAGCCAAGGTCAAAAAACGTTATTTAAAAAAAAATAGTATGAGAATAAACATGGAAATCATGTGTCTCACCTGGTCAAAGTAAGTCAAGAATGAATGTCATTTTTACCCCTAAGGGAACTGCTAGTTTTTCTCTGGGAATTGAATGTACTGGATCAGCAATGATCTAGAAAGTAGGACACCAAATTGGTTACCATTAACTTGTATCATGTAGTGGCTGCAAATAAGAAAATTGATGTGACATTAATGAATTCAGTAATTATGTATGTATTTACACATCCACCAAAGTGCACATATTACTGTATAGTTTAAAAAGCAGAGCAGTTTTCATGTAATATCTCTGAAAATCTAAACTCATGAATAAATAAATTGATAGAAATGAGTGATTGTCACATAACCTAGAATTTTTTGAGTAAATTTTAGCTCTGTAGAAAAAAATAATTCTAATTTATTAACATGTTTCTCAGTGTTTTCATTGTTATTTACACACATTTATAGTCTTTAAAAGAAACTGGAAATATTAGTACTGGCAACTCACTGTAGTAAAACAAAAGAAGTTTTATCCTAAGCTTATAGCTTATGCACTTAGAAAAGTCCCCGTTTATTTAAACAAAATGTGTGAAATAATAGAAAATATGTTTAAGAATAGAATAATTATTTTTAAATACTTAGTATGAAATTTATAAATGAATAAGAAAAAGCCTACTCTGTAGGATCCATTAGGAAAGAGATGAATAGGCAATTAAAACTAAGTGGAATGCAATTGTCTAAGATGATCATAATTTAAGAATTTGAAATTAAGACATTTCTCACATGTTATATTGACAAAAGTGAAAGCCTTACTGAGTATACAGTAGAGGCAAGAGTGTGAAGAACAAAGTTATCATAGACTATGGAGTAGCACAAATAAGGCTATGCTGAAATCAACTTGGCATTATTTTTCATAATTGAAATTATGATCATTTTCACATAACAGTTCTACTTCCTGGTGTATGTGTTTCATCTGTATTTGCTCAAATGTTAAAATAGAGATGGACATGGATTTTTTGCTATAGTTGGGTAATAGGAAAATAGACAGGTAATCTAAATAACCATAGGCAGGGAGTAAATCCCTACAAGGGACTTTTATACTACAGATAAGAAGAATGAGATAAATTGATATGAACAGACATTGAAATGTGATTATGTAGTTTTAGTTACCTTAATGTACATATATATACACATATTCTAGTTTACTATATATATATGCATATATAAAGGTTCTATTTGCATAAAACTACAATCAATCAATATTATATGTTTCTGTCAAGCTCAGAGCAGGCTTATTTAGTATCATAACAAGCATTTTATAGTTTTACATATAGTGAGTGAAATTTGGTGGTGGTTGAATTTTCACCTATGCATGCATGGGGTGGGTAGCACATGCAATATTTTTTTATTTTTTAATTTGCATGCATTGTTTCATTTTAAAAATTGATATATACATTTTATAATTTTAAAACAAAGGAAGAACCCAAGGTTGTTTTTTTTTTAAATCAAGTTGTTTTGCTTTTTTATAAAATGGCTGTAATGCACAGTGACAGTGTCACCCTAGGTAAAAAATTCATAATATTTTTGTCAAAGTATTTGCTCATTCTTTTGTGTATGTATGTATCTTTGTAGTGGATAAAGATGAAAAATATATATGTCTTTTAGAATACATCTTGGAGGATTCTCCAGCTTTTAGGGATGTCCCATCATTATTGACTCCTTGAACTGAAACTATTTGATCCTCTCAAAACTCAAATTGAGAGTGAGAACTTTCTTTTCTCCCTTATTTCCTCTCACTAAAAATAGCAGTCTCATTTTTAAAACAACTGGAAGGTAACTGAAAACTTTCACTGGTGCTAAATCACTGTCAGAGGAAAGGATCTTTAAAAAAAAATCAGAAATAGCTCAAGTAAAGCCATTTAAATCTGACTAGCAGAAGCAGACTCTAAAGAAAATGGTGAACATGATTATTAGCAGCAACACATGCATTCACTTACTCATTCAACAAATGAACTTTTGATGAGCACCATCTGAATCTCAGGGACTGTGGGCATGCAGGTGTGTTGGATCAGTTCAGCTGTGTCTGACTGTGCAAACCTATGGACTGTAGCCCACCAGGCACCTCTGTCCATAGGATTCTCCAGGCAAGAACACTGGAGTGGATTGCCATGCCCTCCTCCAGAGGATCTTCCTGACCCAGGGATCGAACCCTTGTCTCTAATGTCTCCTGCATTGGCAGGCAGGTTCTTTACCACTCGTGCTACCTGGGAAGACCCTCAGGGACTATAATCAATGCCTAAAATATAAAGATGAATAATGAACAATTTCTGCTCTCAAGGAAATGATAATATTTTAAGGAAGAAAGTGGATTTGTAGATAGATAACTTTGAGGAAGAAAACAACTGTAAGATGTGCAAGGAGTGCTGACATAAAGCAGGGACAAATCAAAACCAACTGATTGGGTTGGACCAGGCTTCATAGGACACTGTCTTGAAAGATGCATGGGTGTATCAACCGATGAGCAGCTTCCAACTCAGCTGAATTCTCATTGTGCTTCTTGCCCAACCTATGTTAAATTTTCAATCTTGTTTCTAAAATAAAGAAAAAGATGAGGCATTGGGTAGAAAAAAGCCAGAACAACTCTAATGGTCTCTGTAAGATGAATGTACAGTGTACTTGTTGAATCTAGTCTGCACTGTCCATATCCCCTTGGCACATTCTGCCTGATGGTTTTCTACTTACATGCAACTAAGGACTTTGTTTGATGGATTTACCTATCATGGGGAAGTGCTGGAATATTGAGACCCCCAAGTGGTATCCTTTGATTAATGACAGATGAGAAATAGATTAATACACTGATTTTTTGATTCTCAAATAGAACAAGTGAGAAGTGTGCCTACACCATCTTCCAGAGGTACCCAGTGACACTGAGCCCCAGTTGTCCATAGTCATGACTTTCTCGTTAATATGCCTTGTTGTGGCAGTTCTCTATTTTCTCTCTCACATCTCTATTTCCCAGGTGGCACTAATGGTAAAGAACCTGCCTGCCAATGCAGGAGACATAAGAGATGCGGGTTCGATCCCTGGGTTGGGAAGACCCCTTGGAGAAGGGCATGGAAACCCACTCCAATATTCTTGCCTGGAGAATCCCATGGACAGAGGAACCTGGCAGGCTACAGCCCATGGGGTCACAGAGTCAGACATGACTGAAGCGACTTATCATCAACTCTACTTCCCTAGTGATGCTGCCTGTGATCACCATCATAAGGAACATCATGGGCTCAAATTCCTGTCCCAGGTCTGACAATGGGGAACCCAGTTTAAGACTTTGGGCAATGGAATGACTATGAGGAAGGAGAGATGAGAGGAAAGGCTCCCATGCCTCTGACTTGGGAGACAGACTTTTTTGTAGCACCAGCTAGTGAATATATACTGCTTTTCTCCACCTCGGGTGTTTTGTTCAGTAAAGATCCTGCAATCCAATCTGCCTGCATGGTTATGAGCCTGTGTGGTAATAGGTTACAGTGGCTTTAGCATCCCGATTCTGCTAGCTTGTTAGCCTCTCCTGGTGCATCTGTAAGACCTTGATTGTTTCCCATTCCAGTGTGTATTATTGTTCTGGCCGGATATCGCTCAGGCACTCTCAGATTTGGTCGGCTGCTTGTCTGCCTTAGCTCTGGTGTTGAGCACTCCTCCCAGGGCCTTCCACACCTCTGTCACCTCCACCGCTGACCCTCTCCTTCAGGCAGATGCTCACCTCCACAGCTGCAGCAGCTCAACCATGTACCCTGGGCGGTTGCTGCTGTTTGATCCTCTGCTAGGGGTTCCCTGTTGGCTCAGACGGTAAAGAATCTGCCTATAATGCAGGAGACCCGGGTTCGATCCCCTGTTTTGGAACGATCCCCTGGAGAAGGAAATGGCAACCCACTCCAGGATTCTTGCCTGGAGCATCCCCATGGACAGAGGAGCCTGGCGGGCTACAGTCCACGGGGTCACAAAGAGTCAGACACGACTGAGCGACTAACTCTTACTTATTTACTTCGTGTCTGCAGTGTGTGCAAAGCCACTGCTGCTAAACATACCTGTGAAAAAGCAAGGGGAAACTTGCCACGCTCAGCCTTAGACGGGCTTCCCCAACTTTCCGAAAATACAACATTCCTGTGAAACCTGCCCTGTGCCAAAATGGCTGGTGTAGAGCAAAGAAGCAATTACCTTAGGACACATCTTGCTAATGGATCCACAAAATAAATGGATGCAAAGCACAGAGAGTTCAAAGCTCTGGAGGCTGGGTGCTGAGCCGCTAAGTCTAGTTCCTGGGAAGAAGCTTGGCGGGCTCACTTTTGCTGCTTGGGGTGCCCACTGCCTCTGGAACCCCTTGCCACAAAACAAATGCTGGGCACTATTTTCACTTTTGGAAAAGCAAAATCCTCTTCACATTTCTCTGGCTTAGTGAAAACAAGCACTAATGTAGGTGTCCCGTAAAAAGTGAAGTGACCCACAGACCACTTTCCATCGCACGGGTCCTGGTGGCTGCAGGCATCTCTATTGGTGAAGAGCATGTGGAGCGGAGATGGGGGGTATGGATGTCCAAGATGAGAGAAGCCAAGACAGCAACGGGTTCTGTCCCAAAAGGAGAAGGGAAGAGAGGCATCCTGAGCGAGGAGGGAAGATCCCAGAGTGAGAACTTGGGGAGAGACACAGAGATGGCAAAACCGACAAGAGGCCCAATGCTGGAGGCCAACAGGGGAGACCAGGGAGAGACATCGGAGGAGAACTTGGGCATAGAGCAGCTGCCACCTCCTCCAGCTTCCGCTGTGAGATCTTAAGTACAATCTACATTTCCCAAATACCTTGTGGAGCAAATTGTGAGGAAAAGTTGAATCTGCTTTAAAATTGGTTGGGAAAAACAGAAGCTGACCCCTGCTGCAACTGGACTTCCTCAGAACTGGAAGTGATCCAAAGAGGATCCAGGCTTTCAACAGGAATCCTCTCTCGTACTTCTCCAGACAGATGTGTGGCTTCTGTCTGAACACGGGGTGACCGAGCAATCACCCCTTCCTAAGGCAGCAGTTCTAATGTTGCTGTTCAGTCACTCTGTCAGGGCTGACTCTGCACACCGGGCTTCCCCGCCCTTCACTATCTCTCGGACTTTGCTCAAACTCATGTCCATTGAGTTGATGATGCCATCCAATCATCTAGTCCTCTGTCACCCCTTTCTCCTCTTGCCTTCAATCTTTCCCAGCATCAAGGTCTTTTCCAATGAGTTGGCTTTTCACATGAGGTGGTCAAAATATTGGAGTTTCAGCATCAGTCCTTTCAATGAATATTCAGGGTTGATTTCCTTTAGGATTAACTGGTTTGATCTCCTTGCAGTCCAAAGGACTCTCAAGAGTCTTCTCCAGCCCCACAGTTCAAAAGCATCAATTCTTTGGTGCTCAGCCTTCTTTATGGTCCAGCTCTCACATTCATACATGACTACTGGAAAAACCATAGCTTTGACTATAGGGACCTTTGTCAGCAAAGTGATATCTCTGCTTTTGAATACACTGTCTAGGTTGTCATTGCTTCTCTTCCAAGGAGCAAGCATGTCTAATGCTGAGGATGTTTTTTCTCAGAGTAAGAGCCAGTCTCCCTATGACATTCATGCCTGGACCATGGTCTTCACTGGGAGGTTACATGGACTAGATTTTCTCATCATGTGAGAACCCACTAGATCCGTAAAGATATCCTCTCATGCACATCACTGTCCTCATTCATCCATGTATGCATTCCCTCTTAAAGTGCCCTCTGCAAACCAGCTCTGGGATGTGCAATAACTGGGTCTTGGCAAGACAGCTGTAAAGAAAGTCAGCCTTGCCCTCAGCAGCCCAGTGTTTCCTGTGGGACACAGAGAGGACATGAACAATGTCAACACAGAGAGGCTAGAAACAGGGACAGGCCCCTCCTTCTAGGACATTCTATGAATCCACGAAAGTGAAGTTAGTTGTATTTTTATAAAGTTATTTTTTGATGTACAAGGTTCCAGCTGTAGCTTTTCCACTGCAGGCAGTGATCCAAAGGGGATCACTGTAAATGCAAGCAAGCTGGAAGGAGGAGGGCCAAGCTGGTGGACAGATTCTGCCATCTAGATCCAGTCACCCCAAACACAGCTGGTCAGAGGCAAACCCTTGACTTGTTATCTCGAGAGATTAACTCCAAAGAGGAGCTGGGGTGAAGGGAGAGGAAATAGCTCCCTGGCTCTCTGACTAAGACAACAAGCAAGATGGCATCTTCCCAGTCTATGTCCTGAGCTGCCTGGCCCCTCAGAACCCCTGATTCTTACAACAGAAGCATCCCAGCAGGCTCCACGGGGCAGAAATAATAGCTGGGGTTTTCTATGCTGAAGATACTTTGGGATCTGAATTGGTTCTCTCTTGGCTCTGCCTCAGGAATTTAGGGCACAAATGGTCTGTGGGTTTCATGACATGGTGTTTCCTTTAGAATCTTTGTGTGAATTCAACATTTTCAACTACAGAAGAGAGAGAAGGAAAATAAAAAAACAAGTGAGTTCATTTTTCTCTTTGATTTAGTAGAGGCAAGAGCCTCTTTTCAGCCCCACAATCTCCTCTCCATCCCGGAAGAAGACACATGTATATCATGTTGCTGAGGTCAGGGAGGGGAGTGACTGTGGGGTTGTATTTCGCAAGAAATGGAGTCAGTGTCCTCAGGCCCATCCCTGGCCCCCTGGCCCATCCCTGGTCCCCAGGCCCTTCCCTGGTCCCCAGGATGACATGAGCAGTCCCTGCCCCATACTCCACATGCCTCTCTTTATCACACTTACCATACCTGTGATTTAATATTCATATGTGAGCGTATTTGATTGCCTTTTTGCTTTCTCATAATAATTTAAGCTCCACAACAACACGGACTGTGTTTGTTTGGGTTCAACATTGAATCTACACAGGGCCCAGTGAAATTTCTGGACAGAAAATAAATGATCAATTAATATTTATGAAATGAATAAATGATGGAAGTAAAAAGGAAAAAAAAGTGAAATGACATAAAACGAACTTTCAAAGAGCTAAGGGTACTTGTGCTCCTCTAAGTACATCACAGTCGAGTTGCTGGGCCCCAAAGGATGACTGTTTTAATCAAATGCATACTTCAAGGTTCCAGGTAGATCTTGTATCCTAGGGCACACATTTGACACATAACTCAACCAAAGTGGTTGAGTTGGCTATGGGTTCTGGTAGCAGCCATCACAGTATACTTGGAACGTCTCTATTCTAATACTTATGCCAAGACATTAATTTAATTTATTAGGTCCATATCAGTAGGATGAATTTTATCTTAGGGCGATAGGCTTTGTCCTTGAAATTGTGCTTTTTTTGTTGCTCTGCAAATTTCATGGACATGAATATTCATATGCTGTCTAGTAATGGAGACTTTTAAGTTATTGATTTTGTTTTCATCAGGAAATCTTTAGGCCCCGTATAAATTAAATGTAAATAGATACTAAGAGATAAGGATATTATAGGACTCCCTTACTTACCAGATGCAGCTAAGCCTTTAGGACAAACCAGAATCCAAATCTACCCTGGATCTTGGATATTTTAAGAATGATCTAGCGTTAGTTTCCTTACAGAAGTATAAATGATTGTTATTTATGCTTGCATGTTTTCTAGACAGAATAGTTTATTATATTGACTTCCTGATCACTTGAGTGAAGTTCATAACCAAGCAAAATTCTAAAAGCTGTCTCCCAGGGCTTAGAAAAAACATAATGATCAAAGAGTATAGTTATATTGATGCCACGATGAGACCAAGGGAAGAGCTTAAGACATAATTATTCTTAGGATAACTTATATCTTGTCATTAACGTATCATAGGTGCACGTGGATCATTTTTTATAACATCTTAGTATGGAGATTTTCAAACAGATACAAAAACAGAAAAATTGTGTAACAAACACTATGCACCCCTCCTTGAGCTCCAGCAGTTCTAATTCTCACCATCTTGTTTTCTCTCTACACCCACACACTGCCTATATCTGTTTTGAAGCAAATCCCAGAAAGCATATCACTTCCTCTCTAAATGTCTCAGCTTATATTTCTGAAAGTATTCTCCTTTAAACACATAATAACAATACCACTGCCACAGTCAGAAAAAAATTTATATTTTTTAATATCATAAAATACATAGTGTATATGTTTCCCAGATTATCCAATAAGACACCACTGATTTTTACATAATTAATTTGAAGTGAATAAGACTGTGCATTGGGATTTTTAAATGTAGTTGTTGAACATAGTTTAACCTTTATGTAGATGCTGTTGATTATATCCCCATGGTGTTATTTAAAATATTTCTCTATCCCTTGTGGTTCCTATAAATTAGCAGATATAGAAGGCTGCTTATAGTTAGGCTTCCTTCTTTTCTTTCAAGATAACTTTATTAATAGTTTTGTGTATTTTCATCAAAAGATACTTAATGTTTGGTTGTTTCACTTTTATGGTGTATGATATTAGCAATCATCAATTATCTTTGTCTTGATTAATTATTTTATGATGGTTTGGAAAATAGTGATATTCTATCACTCCTTCTTCATTTATTAGCTGGAATATTTCTGAATACAATTTTTCTGCATTACCTATTTGGTTACCTTGTGGTATAGTCCCTATAGGAAAAGCAGAATAAATGCTTCACTTTCTCTCTGAAGAGAACAATTTTCAACATAATGAATTGGTTCCTTAGTCTCTTCCAAAGGTTACCAGTGGCAATTTTCATTTATATATTTTTGTTTGTTTGCTTTGGTATCACTGAATGTATAGATTTAAATCTATCTAAGTATAATCAGTCTATTGCAGTCCTTTCTTTTGTTGTCATTCTTATCAATCCTCCTATTATATTTCCATCTATATCCAATGGAAGCCTCTTCACGTTGGCTCCTGAGTCATTTTGGTATGAGACTAATGAACTTTGATAGACCACATGGAACTTTGGTTGTAGACAACTAATGGGTATTTCTGAGATGTGAGTATAACTCTCTTTTCTGGATTATTTAGTCATTTCAGACATTTGCTTAGTGACTAACATGTACTTGGAGTTAACAAAGCAGCAGTGAAGGAATAAATATTCCTCATTGCTATATTTGGACTAATACAATCAATCAAATCAGTAGTTATGGAGAATTTATTATGTAGTTAGCACTCTCAAAGATATCATGTAAAGAGAAAAGAGATAGGAGATTAGACTTCATCCTATATCTAAACAAATTTCCAATCTGATCAGAGACTTGGCTTCTGAAAATCTTGGATGCTTACCATTGATATCATAAAATACCAACACTTTTACAACTATTGAGTGATCAGATATAAAAATCATGATACAGAACCTCAACCTCTCATAATTTAGGTTATATTATCCAACTTATTTCAGGATAAAGGAGACAGAATTATAGCCCTTGCAATCTATAACTATAATTTATTTTTCCCTTATGTATATCTCCTTCTCATTTTATATTCTATCATATAATTGATTTTTGTGTGAACTCTTTACTTTTGACAGTTTCATTATGAAACTTAAACTACTATAAACACACATGCATGCATTGATGTGTTTATGGAATGTGTTTTCGTGTGTGTGTGTATGTGTATATAAATGCAGTGCAATGGAGTGGTGTGACTATCTTTGGTCTTCTTGGTTTTATATATATATGTGTGTGTGTGTATGTGTGTATATATATATGTGTATGTATATATATATATATATATATATATATATATATATGTTTGACTGCACCAGCTCTTAGTTGTGGCATCTGGGATCTTTAGTTGTGATATGCAAACTCTTAATATGGGATCTGGTTCCCTGACCAGGGATTGAACCCAGGCTCCTTGCATTGGGAGCATCAAGTCTTCGCCACTGGACCTTTAGGGAAATCCCTTGGCTACATATATTAACACATGTTCTAGGGCTCCTGATTCTTCTTGCAGGCCAAAAGCAATTTCAGTGTGCTGTAAACCCATAAAGGACCAGCCACATCTCAGGTCATCACTGTTTCCTTCTAATTGTCCCCTGCCTTAAACTAGTATCCATCATGGTATTGTATAAAAGTTTCATTGGCTATAATTCATTTTGTCTTCTGGTGCTATTTTCTATGCTAAATCAACCATAATGGCCTGATGGCCAGCTTGTACTGCAATGATATTGCCTTTAAGCACATCAAGAACAGGAAGTTAATTCCTAGTTATTATTAAGCCAGTTACATCTGTCTAATGTTATGAGACATATTTTGCTTTAATTAGAGCAATCACTTTACAAATATTTTAACCCTGCAATATGAGTAGACATGTGTGTTAAAATGTATATTGTTCTACCATACCTCTCCTTAATAGTATTTTTCTACAGAGAACCAGACTCAGATTTCCCCATTGTTAAGACATTCTTACATGATGGTTGTTAAAGTGTGCATGCATGCGTGCTCAGTCACTTCAGTCGTGTCTGACTCTTTGCAACCCCATGGACTGCAGCCCACAGGGCTATCTGTGGGATTCTCCAGGCCAAGAATACTGGAGTGGGTTTCCATGCCATCCTGCAGGGGATCTTCCCCACCCAGGGATCAAATCCACATCTCCTGAATCTCCTGCATTGCAGGTGGATTCTTTACCACTGAGCCACCAGGAAAACCCTCATTAAAGTGTAGTGCTTCTCAAACTTGGATAATAAACAGGCCAGCTTAAAAGGAATAAAAATTTCCTATGATCAACCAGTGCTGGCAAGTTAATTTTATTAAAAGTTACTTATATAAGCACAAATATAAAACAAATGGCACACATTTTATGGTTAAAGGGCTTACAGATCTATAACATCAAATGATATTTTCAAATCAAACACAAGGACGTAAAAGCAATAAAATTCAAATGTACAACCTTAACTGCTGATATTGTTTTGGATAAATCAAATGGCCTTTTTAGACATGAATATAGTACTAGCTGCAATGGTACAAGTCCATTTTTTTTTTATAGCATGCCTTTTGTTCTATATGTGTTGTGAATGTTTGTTTCACTGCTTTTCTCTGTTACAATCTTTGCAAAATACTCATGAATACAATATGACCATGTTTTTGCTATCATGTCGTCCTATGCTTTGGTGTCATATGCCTGCACCATTTACAGATGGCTAATATTCTAGACTGTTTTCATTATCTGACAATCAAAGGCACAACTTGGTCAATTTAGGAAACTGAAGTTCCAGTCTAAAACATGTTGTTCAATTAAAATTATCACCAGGAAAGAGAAGTTGTGCCCTTAGAACTGGAAAAGATGTTAACATGAGTATAGTATGTGCACAAGGGAGACAACTTTGCTCACCTCCTCATTAGAAGATGCCAAATGGGTAACTGCATGTTTTAACAGCCAAGGAAATCCTAGGTACATATCTACATGGGCCTGGAAATTGCATAGCAGTTGTTGCTTAAAGGTGTTCATTCAAATCATTCCAAATAAGCTCTCAATAACTGTTTTAGATTATCACAGAGATGAAGTTAATATATATTAGTATTTTTTGTTAAAAAGGAAACACAAGTTTTCTCTTCAATATGTTTATTCAAATATACAGAAGAGTATATTAATATAAACCAAATATTTATTTAAAGTAGCTATTTAGGCTCATGAAATTATGTTATTAATTATTTAACATTTCATTCAATATTTAACTAAGATTTACCAAGTTTTATGACACCAGCATTAGCCTAAAGTCTTTGACTGATCAGAATTATCTAATGTATTCATAATGACTGAATTTTAAACCTAAAACAATATATGTAATACACGTTTAAAAAATAGCAATGTGAATAATTGCATGCTGAAGTTGAATGAGTGAACCTAGCATACCATAAAAACACCTCTATTAAATGGGTACAATGAGTTCCCTACATACAAACCTTCAAGTTGCGAACTTTGAAAGCTGTGAATGTGCATTCTATCAATGCCAGGCGTGAGTGAATCATAGCCTCACAGTCTCCCACTGCCGATGATCCTTCAACTCCACCATCTCCCACTTCCTCTCCTTCCTCCAGTCAGTAACTTTTCATGCCTGGTCACTCAATGCCAGCCCCTGTATACCAGCTGTTGTACTCTATTACTGTACTTAGTACTCTTGCCTGGAAAATCCCATGGACAGAGGAGCCTGGTAGGCTGCAGTCCATGGGATCGCAAAGAGTTGGACATGACTGAGCGACTTTACCTACTTACTTACTTACTGTAAGATTAAAAATGTTTATTTTTTGGTTTGTTTACTGTATTATTTCTGTGAAAAGTATTCTATATCTATTACAGTGCAATATTATATAGCTGATTGTATTTATTGGGTATCTAGGCTAATTTTGTTGGACCTGCAAAGAAACTGGACTTACAAATGTGCTCTCAGAGTGGAACTTGTTCATATGTAGGGGACTTACTGTATTACATGCCAGTCACTATTCCATACTTCAGCCATTTATGAAGTCATTATTTATGAAGCCATTTATTTCCCTAAGTGAAAAAAGAAAGAAAAAGTCATTGAGTGCCTGCTTATGTAAACAAAAATAAAACAAAAACAAAAAAATAACAAAAACCAAACCAAGTCAAAAAACTGCAGTGAAATATGCTTATTTTGTTGTTGTCTAGTCAGTAAGTTGTGCTCGATTCTGTAGCCCATTATACTTCAACAGAATTTTCTCAGAATGGCAGGCAATATATATTTTCTTCTTCCATGTTACACAGATTCCAAAATTTCTATAATTAACATGTATAATTCTATGAGGAAAAAATGGAACAAATTTTACTATTCAACAAATATATTTAGCTAACCATGCAATATATCTGATGTATATGAACAGTGCAATTTTTATGAATATTGCAATAAAAGGATCATGTTTCCATTCTTGGCATGTTCACTGAATGTTGGCATGCAGAGTTTTTATCTCTATGACATGGCATTTTTGAGACCAAACAACAGACAGGCAGACCAGAAAGAAAGGTTCTCTTGTATCTTTAATGGTTACCTTCCAGCCCCAGCCTGAGATCTTTAATGAACCCAGAATATGAGTCTATAAATGCATTAATGTAACCTTAGGTGAAAGTTAAAAAATGCCTATTCAGTAAAAATAAATGAAAAAGACTTGCGTGGAGGTATAGGGCCAAAGGTTAAGTTAAAAGGTTGATAAAGAAGACTGCCAAAATGGAGGAAACGTAGCTTCATAATCCCATTATTTCAAGCGAGATCTATAAATTGAAGGCTCTCTGACTCTTGGTCTATGGGAAATGTACCTAGAAAGGAAATAAGATTAGGGCAGTTTGGAAATAATGAATATATTTCCTAAATGAATCGCTGTATACTTCTAACCCAGAGAGATACACAAGAATCCGATTCTCAGTCTTTTTACCATTCTAGAAATGGTCTGTTGTGTTAGTATTTAAGAGTAATCACTAATTGAATGCAGCACACATTGGAGAATAGTGTTTTTAGAAGATAACAGCCCAAGAAAAAAAGGAAATGGCATTGCTGCTTGCTAGCAATAGACATGTGGCCCATCCCACCGTTTCTATAAAATAACCACCAGGGAAGCGAATGTCTTGCTGTTGTTCTTGCAACATTATTTCCAGCCCCGAGCTAAAACTGCTACAAGAGGGCAAAACTGGTCCTGTTATTCAGGAAACTACTATTGATTCTTACTCAAACCAACAATGAGCCAGAAAGAATAAACAGATAATTTGGTTATGGCTTCTCTCCTGGAAAGAGAATTCCAGTTCTGAAAATCGCGTGACCTGGACACACTTTGGTTCACTTTAATGTTACCCAAACGATCAATCAACCAAACGATGAGGAACAAAACTGGGATTGGATGAGATTACCTGGATCTAGCAGCGCCAGAAGATCATTAAGACGTGGGTTCTGAGGACAAATTGTTGTTGATTCATATCAGGTACCTTCTGATTTAGATAGTACATACTCTCAGGCGGGTGATTCATCTTCTCTGTGCCTCAGTTTGCTCATTTGAAAAAAAGGGTTTTTTTTTAAGAGTATCAATCTCATAGGATTGTTTTCAAGAATAAATGAATGAGTAAATTACTTTGAACTGTGTCTGGCACATCACTGTAAGTTATTACCTCAGTAATAATAGAAATCACTTTATAGTATAAATAACTTTATATTTCCTAAACAATGTAAATTCATTAAATAACAATATTTGGAATAGATTAGTAAGTATAATAGTTCATTAATTGGGCTGCCTTTTGACATATTAAAATCAAATCCATTCACCACGACCTCCCCCCAAAAAACACCTCCTGTATGCCTGTTTTAAAAGTTTTATGCATTTAAATGCCTAAAAAGAGTTTAGTTATCTTAAATAGTAGATTTGTAATCATGTAGATTGCAATTATAATAATATAAATTCTGATTTTAAAAGACTTAAAGTAACATATGGAAGTTAAGTGAATTAGGTGTAATGAATCAATCCATAAGATTCCAGCACTATTTGGAAATAAAACACTGCCAGGTTGAATTCAGATGTTATGCAGGTAAAAAAAAAAAAAGGCAAATAGGAAATAACTTTCTGCAACTCTGTTCTTAATAGATTTTAATTTAATTAAAGAATATTTTCCTTAAAAGGCTGTGATCTTATATGACATTACATGAAGGGTCAAGAGAGACCATATTGTTAGATAATTTGCAGATAAATTGAAGGATTCCTGTTAAGGTAATTGACAGTTCTCAGGTAGATCAAGCGGTGGGAGGAATTTGTGTTAAGCTATTAACATTTAAGTTACAATTAAGTTGGCAGGTGTCCACGCACTGCCTGGAGACCTAGAGAGTTTCAGTACAGGTAAGGTTTTTCCTAGAACTTAAAGAAAATAAAATTTACAATAGTGGCTGATAAGCATGAGTATATTGAAGAAAGAATTCACCTATATTCTTACCCTTTGATTTTCTTAAACTTATGCTATATATTATATTTTTATTTATCTTTAATTGGCCTTCCCTGGTGGCTCAGACGGTAAAGAGTCTGTCTGCAATGAAGGAAACCTGGGTTCAATCCCTGGGTTGGGAAGATCCCCTGGAGGGGAGGGCATGGCAACCCACTCCAGTATTCTTGCCTTGAGAATTTCATGGACAGAGGAGCCTGTCAGGCTACAGTCTATGGGGTCACAAAGAGTCAGACATGACTGAGCGACTAACACTTGCCTTTTGGTTTTCTTAAACTCATGCTATATATTTTTATTTAATATATGTTGTCACAAAGCATATTATAAATGAGAAAAATGGATACATCATAAATAACCACTACTTGGAGCAAGAAATAGAAATTAATATATCTGACTTATACTGCAGTCTCCTCTGATGCTGAAAATCTAAGTTTCTAATAACATTAATGTAGTTACATACCTGGTTTATCCTATTTTATATAATGGTTCCAAGATAACAGTCCTGGAGTTATTTTTTTATAAAATAGTAGTTAGAGGTTAGTAATGAATTCCGCATTTATTTTATATTATGTGTTTATAGACATCGACTACCCCCCTCTAATGATCAGGTTGCTCTCAATTATGTGTCTGAAGACAGCGTTTCTTTGCAGCTGTGTATTTCTTATCCCATCGAGAGCTTGTGCCATCACAAGTTATGTCTGCTGTATTTTTTCCATCAGCAAATCAGTTTTCTTTTTGAAGTGTTTCTTCCTAGCCTTGGTTGCTGATGTGGATCTTTCATTTGTTCTTCCTTTTAGATTGTGCTCTGGCTCCAAAAATGGTTTCTCACTGGCTCTCTGCTTTCATTCCATTTCTCCCCTCTTCCTAGGGCCTTAAATCATAGTGTTTTCTAGAGTTCCAAATGATAGTGTCAGGACTCAGCGGACCCATGAGGCTATTACAATAGGTGATAGTATTCCTTTTAGCCTCGTGGTTAACAGAGCTGACTCTGGAATCAAACAAGCCAAGGCTTATATGTACAAACTTGATCATCGCCTAAGCCTTACTTTCACCTTTGTCAAAAGTTTTCAGTACATGTTAGCTATTATAATATTTCTTCTCCTTCATGAATGCACCATGAAGATACTGAGTATGTCTATTTCATTTAATGCTGGTTATCAAGTGCCTGACACATATTTGGCCCTGAAATATTTACTTGATGAATCAGTTCAGTTCAGTTCAGTCTCTCAATCATGTCCGACTCTTTCAACCCCATGGACTGCAGCACGCCAGGCCTCCTTGTCCATCACCAACTCTTGGAGCTTACTCAAACTCATGTCCATCGAGTCAGGGATGCCATCCAACCGTTTCATCCTCTGTTGTCTGTTTCTCTTCCCACCTTCAATCTTTCTTAGCATCAGGGTCTTTTCTAGTGAGTCTGTTCTTTGCATCAGGTGGCCAAAGTATTGAAGTTTCAGCCTCAGCATCAATCCTTCCAATGGATATTCAGGACTGATTTCCTTATGGACTAGTTGGGTCACCTTGCTGTCCAAGGAACTCAAGAGTCTTCTGCGACACCACAGTTCAAAAGCATCAATTCTTCTGCGCTCAGCTTTCTTTATAGTCCAACTCTCACATCCATGCATGACTATTGGAAAAACCATAGCCTTGACTAGACGGACCTTTGTTGGGAAAGTAATGTCTCTGCTTTTTAATATGCTGTCTAGGTTGATCATAGCTTTCTTTCCAAGGAGTAAGCGTCTTTTAATTTCATGGCTGCAGTCACCACCTGCAGTGATTTTGGAGCTCAAAAAAATAAAGTCTCTCACTGTTTCCATTATTTCCCCATCTATAACATTTAAAGGGAAAACATAATTGCTTACATTAGCATTAAATGTGCTGGAGGAGACATGGCATGTTGGCTTAAAAAAATTAAAGGAGAGGAGCTTATGGTAACTGTAATAATATGAAATAGATGCAAAAAAAAAAAAAAAAGAGAGAGAGAGAGAGAGAGAAGGGCATATAGTATGGTAATGGAAATGCTGCCCACACACCCTCTTTGTTGACACTGAAAGTATGTTCATCAGACCAGATCTATGCTGTTTGGCTCTGGGAAACATAATTCAAATGAGACATTGAAAAATTGGAGCTTGTCTAGAAAGCAGCTGATAATTTTAGGTGTACTAACTGTCTTCAAATAATCAAAGAGTGGTTTGGTGAAAACGGGATGATGCATAGTATTATTAGGCTGAGCAGAAAGCAAAGGGAGACAGATAACCACTCATGATTTAAGCAAACTAATAACGTATCTGGGAAACACTAATTGAGACCTCAGTGTGCTAGGTCAGGGGGTATCAAATGAATTAAAAACTCAGTCCTTGGCTCCAGGAGTTCACAGCAGCCAGGAGAGGACATGAGTCCCTGGGATTTTGGTAGCCTTCCTCTCCAAATTACAGCACAGAATCCAGCTGCACCAACACAGTAGTTTACTGCTCCCTCTTCTTTAAATACCTTTTTAAAAAATGTATATATATATATATATATAATTTTTGGTTGTGCAGGGTCTTTCTCTAGTTGTGGCGAGTGGGGGCTACTCTCTAGTTGCACTGCACGGGCTTCTCAATGTGGTAGCTTCTCTTGTTGCAGAGCACAGGCTCTGGGGCACAGGGGCTTCAGTAGTTGCAGCATATGGGTTCAATAGTTGTGGCATTGGGGCTTAGTCATAGTTCAGCATGTGGGATCTTCCTGTACCAGGGATCAAACCCACGTCCCCTGCATTGGCAGGTGGATTCCTATCCACTGCACCACCAGAGAAGTCCTGCGCCCTATTCTTAAACTTGAGTTAAAGATGAATCCAGTTTCCTATTTTTTTTTTTTTTTAGTTTAAGCATTTAGCTGGTTTTTATTTATGCAGTTTTCTAAAAGGCCAGTGGCTCCCGAGGGAAGACAAGTTTCCTCCATAGAACAATCCAGGTTGAATGCATATGTTCCCTCCAGCTGCTGTGTTTCTTCCCCTGTGAGTTGTTCCTTGAAAAGAGAGGCCACAGGATGCAGGAAAGGCCTCATCAGCAGAACTGGGCCTGAGGATAACAGCAGGGAGTTGTCCAGGTTTCATAGGTGCCAATGAATGGGAACTGGGAGGGTGATGCAAAAATAAACAAATGTGGTAACACTGAAGTACAGCCCATAATAGAAAAAGTTTCATCTGGAAGTAGTGAGTTCTCTTTCACTGGGGTGTGAAATTGGGACATAAACATCTGTTTAAGGAATGCTATGGAGAGATTTGGATCACATGTTAGGAGTTGGAGAATATTAGGGATTTTTCCAATATTGTTACTTGAGCCTTGCTAGTTCCTAAGCATGTTTCATGAACCGTCTCCAGGGTGGAATAGATCCTGAATGCCCACCACCACCATCATTCCTTTAGCGGAAGAGCTCTTCATGTTTCACAGTGGGCTTCTGTGCCACAGTCTATTGTAAGAAAAAGTTCCCTTTCAAGCATGAAGAGGCTTCCCTGGTGCCTCCATCAGAGATGGTAAAGAATCTGCCTGTAATGCCGGAGACTCGGGTTGGATCCTGGAGTCAGGAAGATCCCCTGGAGAGGGGAAAGGCAACCCACTCCAGTATTCTTGCCTGGAGAATCAACCCTGATATTCTTGATTCCTATGTACTTATCCTAAGTCCTTGGAGCAATTTTATTGGTATTTGTATTGCTGGTTGAATGTGTTAGGGTGGAGGGATCCTATTGCACAGAACATGGATCTCTCTCATGAGTCCACATAGCACTTAAATTCTAGAAATATTTTATTAGTATATTTCTTGATTGATATCATAAAACTATGTTAGGCTTCATCTGTTTCTAGCATACTGGCATAGTTGAGGTAGCAAATAACAAAATGAGAAAATGATGATAGATGGGTGGGCATACTAACAAGTCTTTGTATACAGCAAACAGTAAGAAGCAGATGGGACAGTCTGAGTAACACATTGACAGAAGTTTCTGGAGCCAGCTGATGCTGTACCTGTGAACCTGGAAAGAGATTAATGTAGGGAACAGCTACTGTCTTTCCATATTTCTTAGCACAAAAAAAAGATGTTTTATTACATTCATTGTAACTTCTCTGTGGCAATAAACTCAGGTAACAGCTTCTTCCTAGTTTCCACACTTGCCTTTTCTCACAGTAGCATGTCATCTTTGAAAATTCCATCTAATTTGATAAAATGAACTCTTCCGTCAAGATAGTATAAAATTGGTTTTCTTAAATTTTGTCCCAGTTCGTTGGGTTTCATGACCTATAGTGGCTACGTCTATACTGATTTGCTTCTGTTTTTTATTTTTTGTTTCCTCAAGCTCTTTATGAGTGGTATCTAGCAATATGTTTCTTAATGTTCCAAACTATTTAAAATCCTTGATTTTAACAATTCTAATACTGGTTATATACATCAATGATTATCTTTTATATCTAACTGATATTAACTATATATGTTAATTTAAAAAATTCCTGTACCGTCACAGTATTATGGAGAAGAACAAAATCCCTAAGCACTAGTCTAGCCATATATGACCTATTGGTAATTATTTGCTGAATGAATGGAAAATACAGAAATAGGTCATTTTATCCCTTATATATTATATTAATATATCTTTTTAATGCTCATTTTGCATTAGATATCACTTCACTTATGCCCCTTTTAATAGAAGAGAATATAGTTTTTATCTTTTGCATTGAGAAATGACCTTGCAATCAGTTTCTCACGCCTTAAATTAAATTTGAACTTGGAAGCCCTGCTAATGTAGTAATGTGCACTTTCCAAATGATTATAAAGTGAATCAATCTGAATTTTAACATAAGGGGAAACATAAACAACATTAATTCTTACCTGTTATGAGAGCTGGAATTTGCAGCATGAAAAGTAAAGTAGTGAAATTCACTTAGAGAAATTTATTTTAAATTCAAACTTCTAAATTTGGGGGAAATGGGTAGAAAGTACTAAGCAGTGGAAAAAATATCTTATGGGTTGTGAAAGATATTTCAGCCTCCTATGGGACTGAGACTGTTAAAATCAACATGTGATAAAATTGATCTGAACTTAATCTCTGATGCTGGAAACATGCAGTGGCCTACGATTGCTCTAACATAAGCTAAAGAAGCAGAACAAATGCTTGGAGAGTTTACCTCCATCTCCTTTTAGGAAAAAGACTATTATTGAGAATGCAGACTAAGAAAACACCCCATCAACAGTAAAGTGGCTTGGGAAAAAATGTTTTATCATAGCACATCTTGAAGTTTCTACTTAAGGCTATTCTACATGAATATTTGAAAAGAGGAGATGTCAAATATAAAAGCACAAGAGGCCCTGAGGGTTTAGTATCTTTATTTGCGTTAAGGTTTCTCATAAATAATTCTATTTTGGGATATAGGCTTAAAAGGCAGCTGCTCAGGCTTCTGGTAAATATGTAATAAATGTGACTCTTTTTAATATCAAAGTTACCCTTAGGATAGTAAGTGCATTTATTTTAAAGAAATATAAAAATAAAATGAATAAAATATTTCAGGTACCTCAGATCATTGCAAATTAGTCATCAAGTCTCTCTGAGTTTTTCTTGGATTATATGAATAATGCCTTGGGATAGACTGAAACTTACCAAACTGTGTTTCTGAGAACTGGGGGATGGGAAAGTTTTCAGAAAGCAGAAACCCATGGGAAGAATTTTTCTACTGACTGTCAGGTAAATCATCTGAAGAGAGGAAAAGCTGATTTTCAATTGGTTTAAGGTAATAGAAGATGTTCGAATTCCAGGGGTTTTTTTGTGTGTGTTCAATAGCCCACTTAACCCACTGGAGAACACCCCAGGAATAACAAGTGAATCATAAGGTGGAGTGACATTAAAGTGCACTTGTTTTCTTCAATGTTGATATTTTCCCCCTTAAAATTATATGTGTAGAGATGCTTGTCCTTAGAAGCAGTCTGTTCGGGTCAGAAAAAATAAATTATGGTGTCAAACACAAAGTTAGATTACCTCACCGATACTTCAGGAACTCCGGGGCTGGAGAAATGTGGCTTGAAGGAAGGCTGCTGGTTTGTCCACCTCCTGCATTTTGTCAGGACAAAGGTAGGGTATAATCAAAAGCTTCAGCTGTTGAAATCCTTATAATAGTTTTATCCTTTGGCCTGTCTGCTGAATATTGCTGACAATATAGGAATTCTTTAGCACAAAAGCATTGAGCCACTCTGGACTCATAATTTTCTCAGTTTATGGTGTGTGTGATGATTTTGTAAAGTAGAAAATAGTTGGAGGTGGGAGCCTCATAACCCTAGAAGGTAACTTTAGGCACTTTCATCAGCCATGTACCATCTGCAAACTGGACAGAATTCAGTGGACAGAAACAAACTCAATTGCCTCTCTACCCCCTTGTACTCCCAGGGCCTAGCTTATAATGTATGGCTCATAAAAGACTCTATAAATGACTCCTAAATGAAGGGATAAATGAGAGAGTGCACAGATGAATGCGTCTCTGGGATTTCAAGATGCTTTTGTGTCCATGCATCCTGCATAGCCATCTCCTGTCTTTCTGAATTCCTAAAAAGGAGAGAGAGATTGTTTGTTTGCTTTCTGTAATGTCTGGTTTTAGAAAGCGAGAACAGGTAATTATTATGAATAGAAAGCGCAGTGAATGCAAATTCAAAAGACCCAGGCCAAATCATTTAAACCTGCTAAGGTCTCACCTGGAAAGGGGGCTGATAATACTTGATTTTCCCACTTGTGGTGTTGCCAAAACGTGCCATCCACGATGTACGTCGCCACACCACGCATAGCCACACTGACTGCAGTTTCCTGTGTCTTCCTACCCTGATGCAGAGCAAGTGTGGTGATCTCCCTGAACACACAGGCTCCTGCAGTGAAGAAGTACTTGGATTCTTGTTTGAATTCCATCTCCACTACTTATTAGCTCCGTAACAGTCGCTTCATCACTCGTCTGTAAAATGATGTTAGTGAAATACCTACTTCTTTGAGAATTAAATAGCTAATACATGCAAATTGCCTAGAACAGTGTCTGGCTTGTTGTTACGTGTTCAACAAGTCCTTACTGTTGTAGTTGCTCTTATTATTATTATTATTTCATATTCTTGTACCTTTTTAAACCCACTCTCTGCATAATGAACTCTACCACCCAAAACTGAAATATTGGTTTCCTAAAATCTAGTCCATGGTTAGAGTTCTGGCTTCATCCTCCACAGCTTCTGACTGTACATCTTACACTCTAGCAGTACCAGCCCACCTGTAATTCTTCCTATGGACCACCCATTTTCTACCTCCACACTTCTGCACAAGCTGTTTAGTCTGCCTAGACTAACGTTTTCCTGTTGCCCTGACAAACTTCTGTCTATCCTCTGAGACCACCAAATTGTACAGCTGTAGTCTTCACCTTATGCAGTTAGGTAAATGCAGAAAGACTTGCTTTCTAAGCACCAGGAGTGATTTCTTCACGATGGTCCAGGGCAAGTTTCTGCCTTCAGCCATATCTCCCCTAATCGATCCTCTTGGGACCATTTAACAAGGTGACCTCCTTTCTGCATACAGTGCTGAGTCTTTCTTTCAAGGGTGCATTCAACAAGGGTAGGTTTTTGATTGCTGTCCAGTTTGCAGTTATGCTGACCAATGTTCTGTTTTGTTTTTGGAACCTGTTTGAAAAGCAATGGAGACGATTCCAAATTCATCTGAGTCTGTTAAGAATATATTAGAATCATCAGTGTTTTTAGAAAATGCTTCTTCCCTCTTGACCAATGTTTCCCATCCCAAGAATTTTCTTCCAATTAAAACACACATCAGAATAGTCAACATTTTGAATGTAGAGGGGAAAAGAGAGACAGGAACACAATGTTGGCATTATAGGGGCCGAAACCCTGTCAGAACCTCAGAAACAGAGAGGAATACTTTCCCTAATCTTTATGTGCATTGTTAAGGAAAGGAAAAAGTGTCCTTAGGTGGCTCACTGCTTCCCAGTAATCCCCCACCTAGGATTGAGGCAAGCTTGGATACTGCCATATTTTCAGTGGAAATCAAAGACATCTGTCTATCAATCATTGGTGTGTATATGTGTGTTTTAAAAGTGTTAGTCGCTCAGTCATGTCTGACTCTTTGGGACCCCATGGACTGTAGCCTGCCAGGCTCCTCTGTCCATGGAATTCTCCAGGCAAGAATACTGGAGTGGGTTGCCATGCCCTTCTCCAGGGGATCTTCCCCACCCAGGGATCAAACGTGAGTCTCCCACATTGTAGGCAGATCCTTTACCGTCTGAGCCACGAGGTGTGTTTTAAGGATTTAATTAAAACACTGGTAATGCATCACAACTTCCATTTTTGTTTTACTTCATGTTCACTTTACACCTGGATTCCATAGTAAGTAATAGTGATAGACAGGTGCATTTTAAGTTTCATTTAGTTTTAGTCAGTGTGTTGTTTCAAGACACTATAGAAAGATTTAAAATATTTAAACCTAAAACATTTCTTTAGAATGGTTTATTTGATGAACACACAGAAAGTCATGGATTAAAGAAAAGGACATGTTCTGGAGTCAAACCTCGTACCACCTGCTACAGGATAAGCCAATAAAAGGAGAGACAAGGTGTTAGGGCAAGGAATAACAACTTGATTCAGAAAGCCTGCAGACTGAGAAGATGGCGAACTAGAGATCTGAAGAGCCATCTTGCCCAGATCTGGATGCTAGTTTTTTTATGGAATGAAGAAATAGAAGGTAAAGTAGAAATATCATTAGTTGTTGCAGATATTTCCAGTTTTAGCTTAACTCCAAAGGGGATGTGTTAATTTGCTCTTTCCTGCAGTCATTCATAGGTGAGCCTGTTCTGGATGTTTCCTGTGAGCTGAACAGAGATATTTTAGCTTAACCTTCAAAAGATGGGAGGCAGGGTTCCTGGAAATGGGCCATTGTGTATACTTTCATCTATAAGCAACATTCCTTTAGTGATTAGCTGATAACAAAAGTCATAGGATACAAAGGTTAAAGTAAAAGAAACAGATTGAATATAGAGTCAGATCTGTTCTTTCCTATCTCAGACATATGTTTGTGATTAGTTAAATGTTAATGTAAATTTTGGTTCAGTTATTTTTAAATGATGAAATTTTGAGGAACCACCTTGAATTTGAATTTTGTCACCTCTAAAATTAATATTGTGATAACTCGTTACCAAAGTGGTTTTGAATTATGATATAAGATTAAAATACTTTTGAAAATGTAAAATGTTGTATAAATATTATAGTTGTGCTTACTGTCATTCCAAACATTTTTGCAAAAATAGTTAGGTGATAGGTAACATTGTCCCAAAGTCCTCATTCTGTATCAGTCTTATACTGTACTTTAACCTTGGTCAAGTTATTTAAATATTTTTGTCTCACTTCCTTCTCCAAAATAAAAGATCCTAGCCAGTCTCCTTTAGAATCTAGGGATATAAAATTGGCACATACCTCTTTAGCAACTACAGTGCTCACTGATGATGCATTGAACAGAAGTAACACAAATATAATTAAACAGGTAGAAAGAAAGAGAGGATGGACATGTAGAAGCAACTTGGTATATTCCAGATTTCATGCTCACTTAATTGAATGATCCAAGCTAATCTCTTCTCTAATGCCCAGGTGAAATAAGTGTCAGCCCTCTTTATTTTTCTAAGTCAAATTGAGCGTACTGCTAAAGCCCTATCTACTAGGGCATATCTAAACATGACCTCTTATGTTTTGAACTGTACAGTTCTTTCACTGGAGTTTCTAAACAAATCTGGGGAGCATGCTTGGCTCACCAGAGAACAGGGAGAAGACTGTAGCCTTTAATCCAACATTGAATAAGCAATTTGACTCATTAAAATGGGAAATGACTCCTCTGTTAGATGAAGGTAAAGATTTCCACCCCACCCATTGGCTATTCCCAAGGTCAAGAGTAATTTTAATTATCAATACACTCTCTCACTCTTTGGCTTCTTGTCACATTTGAGTGGGGTCCCATGGTTTAATTACAGTGACAACTATAATAGAAAAATTTCTGAAAAGAGCTATTAGTCAAACAATAACTAGTTGTATGTCTTTGTACAACCAGATTTAGAATACAGATTTATTTTATTTTTTCAATTATTTTTATTAGTTGGAGGCTAATTACTTAGCAACATTGCAGTGGGTTTTGTCATACATTGACATGAATCAGCCATGGAGTTACATGTATTCCCCATCCCGATCCCCCCTTCCCCCCCCCCAATTCCCCTGGGTCCTCCCAGTGTACCTGGCCCGAGCACCTGTCTCATGCATCCCACCTGGGCTGGTGGTCTGTTTCATCATAGATAATATACATGCTGTTCTCTCAAAACATCCCACCCTCGCCTTCTCCCACAGAGTCCAAAAGTCTGTTCTGTACATCTGTGTCTCTTTTTCTGTTTTGCATATAGGGTTATCATTACCATCTTTCTAAATTCCATATATATGTGTTATTATGCTGTAATGATCTTTATCTTTCTGGCTTACTTCACTCTGTATAATGGGCTCCAGTTTCATCCATCTCATTAGAACTGATTCAAATGAATTCTTTTTAACAGCTGAGTAATATTCCATGGTGTATATGTACCACAGCTTCCTTATCCATTCATCTGCTGATGGGCATCTAGGTTGCTTCCATGTCCTGGCTATTATAAATAGTGCTGCGATGAACATAGAATACAGATTTATAACTGGTAAATTGAGGGACAAAAATTACATTGTACATTTCCTTAGGTTTATTACACCTCAAACAGCTTGTTCTGCAGTTGTTCAGTCACTAAGTCATGTCCCACTCTGCAACCCCATGGACTGCAGCATGCCAGGCTTCCCTGTCCATCACCAACTCCTGGAGCTTGCTCAAACTCATGTCCATTGAGTTGGTGATGTCATCCATCCATCTCATCCTCTATCATTCGCTTCTCCTCCTGCCTTCAATCTTTTCCAGCATCAGAGTCTTTTCCCATGAGTCAGCTCTTCACATCAGGTGGCCAAAGTATTGGAGCTTCAGCTTCAGCATCAGTCCTTCCAATGAATATTCAGGGTTGATTTCCTTTAGATTGACTGGTTTCATCTCCTTGCTGTCCAGCTTAGGAATCTAGTTTTCTTTTGAAGCATATTCCTGGAAAAGCTGATTTTCCTCTTCCATTCCCCTTATGTCTTTATGTATTCCTCTACTCCTCCCCTGTAATAAATGAAGGGGAACAGAATATGCCACCCAAAAATGTGCCACTTTGGCATGCAGGTTATTTTGAGCTGAAGACAATCAGGGCCCAAAACAGTATTTATTCATTTAGTTGGCTGCACTGGGTCTTAGTTGCCACACATCCAATCTTTGTTGCCACATGCAGAATCTCTTAGTTGTTGCATGCAGAATACTTTAGTTGCAGCATGTGGGATCTAGTTCCCTGACCAGGGATGGAACCTGGACCCCCTGCATTGGGAGTCGGGAGTCATAGCCACTGGGCCACCAGGGAATGCCTTGATGAGCTTTGTAGCTCCCACTTAACTACCTAATTTAGATAAAGGGATCTGGTTCAAGGAAAGAGCCATCACAAATGATACCTACAAAGAGTGTGGGCTAGATGTGGTAAGCACAAGGGAGGTCTGTGGCAGGACCTATTTGTTCAAAGACTTCTCTGTGTCCCACTGTCTCTGCATGGCATAGCAAGCACTTATTTACTGTATATTTGTTCTTCTCATCTTCCTCTGAATAGTCTGCCTTCCTTCTGGAGACCCATTCTCCTTAGCTTAGGATGGCATGGAAGCCTCAATTGCCTAACTGAGCATGTCATGTTTTTGCAGGGCTCCCATACCTCCAAAATTAAATTTGTTTTTCTCCTGTTAATCAGTCTTATGTTAATTAAATTATTAGACCAGTCAGGAAACCCTAGAAAGGTAGAAGAAAAAATTTTCCTCCCCTACACTGAGTACCCTAATTAGAGGCCTGGGCAATATGTTTCATTGTTGGAATTATAACATTTCAATAGTTTACAGTATTTGATTTTCTGATTTCCTGGGGTATATTGAAATGGTTTGGTAATGAAAAATGTATGATTCTCCCCAGTGAAAAGTTAATTAACAATTACTTTTATTCTTTGATGAAGAGTTTCATAGCTAAATTAATACAAAGTGCTAGGTTTCTTTTTGTTTTTCTTTTTCTTAGCTGATTAAATAATGCTAAATTAGAACATCTTTGGTCTAACATTGAATTAGACCATTTGGCAACCTAGGTACAAGCCATTTTAATTTCTTGTTGTGTATTGTTGATTAATTTATGACTCCATAAATAAGTGAATGCAATTTGAATTATTGTCATTAAGAGTCATTAAGAAGGAAACTGGCTTCAAATGATGTGGTGAAGCCATTTTTAAAATAGAGATATCTTTTTTTATAGAATAAAAGAAAGGATAAAATAATGAATGAATACAACTTCACTTCTGAGTTTTTTGTTTTTTTTTTTTTTTTTTGTATTCCTGAGTTAGGCTGGAGGCCAGATTTGTAATTGCTCATGTATATGCTTTCTAAAATTTGCTTAAGGAAATCTGGGTGGATTGGATTTTCCAAAAAGGCAATTAAAGGTTTGCAGTTGAAAAATTATCCTTCTTCATAAATATTGGTGAGTGTCATGGTTTCCTGGAATGGAGGATATGCTGGACATTATATTGAGAGGTACAGCTCCAGGCAAAATTAAACTTGTGTTTTTCACAGATACCAGGATTAGCTTGTTTACCAATATTTTACTAATTTGTTAAAGCAGCTATATTTGCAAAATAGGTAGACCTTACATTTTAAGCTTAGAAACTTCCTTTCATATATATTCTAACAAGTCCAGTGGTCTTCTGCCTTTGAGGTGAATTGGAATTTCATGAGAACCTTTAAATCCTGAAGATGCCTGGGTTCCATCTCCAAAGATTCTGATTTAATTGGATTGGGAGAAAACCTGGTCATTGGGATGTTTTAAAGCTCCCCAGATGATTGTTATGTGCAGTAAAGGTTGCAAAACCAGTGAACTTATAAATGACATACTGTTTTGTATACAAGAGCTGGTAAATTGAAAGAGTGTGTGGACATAAGAATAAGCCAAAAAACCCAATGTCAATAAAGCAGACACCTACCTCATAAATAAATGTTTGCAATAACACATTGCTGAAAATGATTGAATTTTGGTATACCAATAAGAAGAATTATTATGTAGTAAAAGCAGCAAGCCATGTCAAACAAATAGGGAAAGTCAATTAACAGATACATCATTTCTTTTTAGATAATATAGAAAATGGAATATGTATCCATCTGCTATCTGTCTATATATCAACTACAAATAAACAACTGGATACTGGTAGTTTTATTTTAATGGTAGAAAACAAGTTATTGCTACTTTCTGTTAACAGTTATTTTGATATTTTTCTACAGTAAATGTACATTGCTTCTGTAATAAGACAAAGTGTTATTTTCTAAAAGTTTCAAAGGTAGTCTACTTAGAAATTAATGAAATCACAACGCCGCACATTAAACTTCTGAGATAACAACAAAGCTGTAACCAAAAACATTCATAGCCTTAAATGCTTTCATGTTTGAGATAAAAGAGAAAATAAGAGAATTAAATGTTGGACTTTATAAGAAATAAAAAAGCAGTAGAAAAAATATCTTCAAAAATATTTTATAGACAAATGCTTTCAAACATCCAACTCTGACTTATCATGTATTTGGAAAATTCCAAACCATGACAATATAGCTTTAAAACTTCTATGTTCATATTCTAAAGCCCACATAACTTTGATTATGAAATTTGAAAAAAATATAGCAGAAACTTTGAACCCTACAGACCAATTTCAGGAATGCAAATATTAAAATCTTGTAAAATACAGCAAATTACACCAACAATAGGCTAAATTACCATATTTAAATTGGATTTATCTCAGGAAAACAGTTATGCTTAATATAAGAGACTCCATTTATATCCTTCATTGCACATCCTTCTATAAATTGTGAGCAAATATTTATAAAATAAAGTCTGTTCCTGATATGAGGTAGAAACAAACAAACAAAAAAGACTTTTAGCAATGTTAAAATAGATGACAGTTGATAAGCATGCAAACTGCTGTCTATCAAAATAACAGTAATCTCTATATACAATGTTGAAGTACTAAAAGTATATCTGTTAAAATCAGAAACACACCTAGAATGCCCATCAAATGCTCTTTTTTAATTCTCTACTGGATATTCTAGCCAATGAAATATGTTAAGTAAAAGAAATGAGAAAGGTAAGTGTTAGAAAAGAAAATCTAATTATTCCTATTAGAACATATTATTATCGTCCATTTGGGCCTAAGTGAATCAGCAACACTCACATCTACTCAGTCGTATAACTGGTAAAGAAAATTGAGAGTAATTGTATATTAAGTGTATGCAAGCTTTCCTCCATGCTAGTAACTATTTAGTCAACAAACACAATAGAAATCAAAGCTTTCATTCTGCACAGTAGAAGTTCAAAATATGAGATTATTATGTATTTATTGATATTTTGTGTGGCATTTGAAGATATGCAAACTTGAGTGAAAAAATATAAAAGAATATTTGAGTACCTGAACAGATATGTCCAGTATTTCTTGATGAGAAATTTAATATTTTGTACATATGATTTCTCCCCAAATTTACCTAAAATATAAGTGCACACACAAAATATAATAGCAACCCATGAAGAGGGGGCTGGGAGAGCTTTGGAGGTGACAAAAAATTACCCTTGGACTGCAAGGAGATCAAACCAGTAAATCCTAGAGGAAATAAGTCCTGAATATTCATTAGGTGGACAGATGCAAAAGCTGAAACTCCAATACTTTGGCCACCTGATGAGAACTGACTCATTTGAAAAGACCCTGATGCTGGGAAAGATTGAAGGCAGGAGGAGAAGGGGATGACAGAGGATACATCACCTACTCGATGGACATGAGTTTGAGCAAGCTCTGAGAGTTGCTGATGGACGACGGGGAGGCCTGGTGTGCTGCAGTCCATGGGGTCGCAAAGAGTCGGACACGACTGAGCAACTGAACTGAACTGAACTGAAAATTGCTCTAAACTTCATCTGGCAGCAACACAGATGAGACGTAATTAGAAAATAGTAAAGAAAAATGTCGTATGTCCATCTCCATACGAAAATGTATAATAAATCTCCCACTAAAAGAATATACAGATGAGTGAAAGGAAAATATTGTCAAGTATATATAATAAAAATAACGTTTCAATTGTTCAGCTGGTAAAGAATCCACCTGCAATGCAGGATATCCTGGTTCGATTCCTGGATCAGGAAGATCCCCTAGAGAAGAGATCGGTTACCCACTCCAGTATATTTGGGCTTCCCTGGTGGCTCAGTTGGTAAAGAATCTGCCTGCAATGTGGGAGACCAGGGTTCAATCCTTGGGTAGGGAAGATCCCCTGGAGGAGGGCATGGTATTCTTTCCTGGAGAATCCCCATGGAAAGAGGAGCCTGGCAGGCTGCAGTCTATGGGGTTGCAAAGAATCAGACACAACTGAGCAACTAAGCACATCGATGGGTAAAAATGGATTAGGAGAGTAGTAGCTTTTGGTAATCAGTTGATAATCACATAAAAAATCAGAATCCTCATTCACATAATGCACTAAAATTTAATTTGAGATAGATAAAATATTCAAATATAAATTTGCTGAAGAAGCTCAAGGAGCAGAAGATGACTAAGTAAATATTTCTACAATGAGGTGATGGAAAATAAAATACTTCTAGAGAAGTGACAACAAATTCAAAAATGTAAGTGGAAAGCACAAAATAGATATTTAAAAATCTTTGTACATTAAGAACAAAATGAAATTGAATCTTATAAATCAATTATGAAAAAGAAATAGTGTCTATTTTTTAAAAGATATGGAAGGAAGAATTGATATACAATCCCAGGACATGTGAAAAATGATCAGCTTTACTTATAATCAAATAAATGAAAATAAAAATAACAGTTTTTAACATTTTTTTATAAGAACCTGAATTGGAATATTTCACACAGCGGTTTTGTAATATCCTTCAGAATCCTTAACAATGGGCATCCAGTTGACTGAGCAACTGCATTTCTAAGGATTATCTAAACAAATATTTAAGTTTGTGTGCATATACTGAATCACACAAGTATTTGTTTATTATTTTTACAATGAAATATGAAAGTAATACAATACTCATTGGTAGGGAGCTTATAGAGCTTCCTAGGTGGCACTAGTGGTAAGGAGCCTGCCTGCCAATGCAGGAGACGTAAGAGACCAGGGTTTGATCCCTGGGTCAGGAAGATCCCCTGGAGGGGGGCATGGCAGCCCACTCCAGTGTTCTTGCCTGGAGAATCCCATGAACAGAGGAGACTGGTGGGCTACAGTCCATAGAGTCGAGAAGAGTTGGACACAATGAAGCAACTTAGCATGCACACATTCAGGGGATTTATGAAATAATGATATATCTCTAAAGAATAGAATTTTAAAGTTTTGGAAGTAATTGCATTGATGTTAAAGGTATCCAAGTACTTAAAAGCATAGACTATAATACATAGTATATATACATACAATGATAGAGTATGGTCTCATTTATATATGAATATATATCAAAATATAAATATTTGTTACCTCCGAGAAGTGAACTTATACATAATATTAATTCTCTCATTTTTGCTTATCAGGATTTTCAAAAATACATGTAATGAATATTAATATATGTGAAATTGAAGACTATTTTATTTGAATTATTACCTATATGTAAAGTACTTTTCATTTCACAAGATCTTTTACTTAAACACTGTGACCTTCTACCATATGCAACTCCTCAGAGGTATATAATTTGAGTTGCTTCATTTTCCTAATTCTTGCATTTTTAAAATCTTTAACAACCTATCCATATCTCTAATCTTTGATTTTTCTCATTTTTTCACTGTTTATAGTCTTTCTCTTGTGAAAAATGAGGAAAAATTAATTCATTTTCATATGCTCCACATGCTTTTTCTGTTGATTTCTTTTTCGTCTTAAATGCAATCCATAAATCTTTAGTTTTTTTTCTTCTTTAAGCTGTAAGTAATATGTCTAAATTCCTGGCACGGCAAATGGAGATTTTAATGACCCTACATGTTTTCCCATTTCTGTTGACTATCTTCCCCCAAATTCTGTAAACTATACTTTTAATTTTATATTGAGTTACATTTCTTCTTTGTTTTCTAACTATAATTAAGTCTCTAGTGTTTTGTCAAAAAGTCATTCTAAATATTGAAAACATATAAACAGCATGTACATTATTATGGCACAATAAATCTATTTTATTTAGAGTCAACTATGGTGTTGGGCTTACATTTGCTTTCCTACAATTTCAATGACAGGTTACCTCTGCTGCTTTAAAGAGAATGTCCCTGTCTTCAAGTTCAAATGGATTTTCTTTTCTTTGAACCACTAATCTCTCAAATTCAAATAGCAAGACAGAGGTTACTGAGTCTCCAGAGTCTATCTCCCAAATCTCTTTCTCCTTCCCTCTCCCTCCCTCTCATACACACACACACACACACACACACACACAGACACCCCTACCTCAGGAGGAAGGAGAAGAGGATCCTATTTAACAGGCATGAGGAGGGGAAACTTCTTTGGAAACTCTCATACTTTAATAATATCTTATCTCATCATATTCCTTTTTTTTTTTTTTTTTTTAGTTTCTTTGTTTTATTAGTTCCTCTCCTTACCCCCCACCCTCCGCCCTGGTGGGCTGCAGAGTAGGAAGGAAGAAGGATGGTCAAATACCTTTGTAAGAAGCTAGAGTTTAAAATAGAAGATATATTGAAAGGGCATTTTAAAAAGAGAGATGTATAATATGGAATTTAAGGTATCAACTCTATGGAGCCTCAAAGTGGACTCCTTGCTATTACAGCCAAATCCTCAGTAAGATCTACCACAGTAAAAGACTGACTCAGAGACATATAAAGTTAGTTAGCAGCCAGTTATTTTATGCATATTTAGGAGAAACCAATAATAGATTGATTCCAATTAACAAAGGTAAAGATAGGATTTATATAGTAGAAAGATGAGAGAGAAGAAAAATTTAGATATTTGAAAATGGTGTGGTTACATTTCTTTCTTTCTCTTTCTTTTTTTTTTTTTTTTTTAAGGAAAGGTGCTTTATAGCTGGCAGCCAGCTAAGGGACCAAAGTCAATGTTTACTAACCAGAGATTATCAGGAGTACATGTGTTGGCCACCCCCAGCCCTCCCCCACCCTGTGATCCCACAAATACATGCACACAGTGCAAAGAAACCTCACAGCTTTATTTAGCTTGCTCCAGCCAGTAAGAATTCACTACACCATGGGGAATTTTGGTAAGAAGAAATGAACATGGGAATGGCTCTCACAGAATGTGGCTTGAGGGATTCCAAGGAGGGTTTTTGGAAGCAGAAGCAAGTTCTCAATTGCATGTTGTCAAGAGATAGAGGCAATGCCATATTGAGTATTTTAATTTTTTCTTTGAGAGCTGGGGAAATTTAAGAAGGGGCTAGAATTGTCATTGGTATTGGAACTACAGTGAACCCTGTTAGGCAAGGGAGGGGATGGGCTGTTAATTTTCCTGTTTGAAGAGTGTTTTGTGTCTATCTAGTTCAACCATGGTCAGAGTGGCCGCTCTGGACATTATTTATTTTTCAAGAGCATTGTTTATCTTCAGTAGGGAACATCATGACCTAGTTGCCAGCAAGGTTATTGTGTTTTTGTTTTTGTTTTTTAATTTTCTCAGTCCCTCCTTTTGGCCAAAGGCAGACAAGTTCAGCCCAAAGAAAATTGACGTGTGGGGTCTAGATCCACACATGTTAGGACATTCTGCCCTTGAACAACCAGACTGGTCATTAAGGGAATAATTTTGGTTTATTATGGATGCCCCAGAAGATTGGGAGTGTTTATTCAATGTATTTGGGAGAGGCTGTTTCTGCTTTGTGTCTGCCAGTGTCCTTCCACAGCAGTTACATTTTGGTATGCCTTTGCCCTCATTCAGTTTTTCAAAACAAATATGGCTGACAAGTCTTAGCTTCGGTTTCCTCCATATGCAGATCCCGCGATGATAGCCTGTGTACAGGTAGTTCACTGTGGAGTCATCCCTGTGAGTGGCTCAGCTTCCAGCAATTTTGTCCTTATGAGTTTTCTGACTTATATGACATCCATGTTTGTGGGACCCAATCCCATAAAGATGTCTCATATTGATGCACCACACACACACACCCACAACAACAACTCTTAGACCTGAATGACTTGAATGATTTTACCTAGGTGCCCCTCATTTCTTAGTCCCTCTATTTGTAATTTCAACATTTTAAGAATAAGTTCCAAACTTCATACCCTTTTGTTCTATTGTTATGCATATCAAAGATGGATAGGCCTATGAGAAAATGAGGTGCTGTTCCTGACTGCTTTGCAGGATTCCTCTCCTGTGTCCCAAGACCTGAGAATGGGAGCTGAGCTGGGATTCTGCCTGTCTCTTTAGGGCTACAGAAGCTGAAGAGCCTTTCTGACTTTGCATAAAGACCCTCAGCAAGAGCATGTCTCTATAGACCAAAACCACTCTCAGCCTAGTAATGAGAATCATAGAGAAAGAGAGGAGAGACAAGCTTGGTTTTGCTCCTGTGTCATTGAGTTGGCTGCCTACCTTCTCGGGGAGCTTATCTGGACAATGTACTTCTATTTTTAACAATGTAACTCCAGCAAAACTCTGGACAGTAAAGCTTAAGCATTCAGCAGATTAAGAAAGATGAAAGACAGCCAGAACTGAAAAGGAACCTAAAGTGTAAATGATTGAAACTGGTAATGTACATCATGGCTGGACTAGTTTTTCTCTTGTTCAAAATTCTATTTGTGAGCAGTTTTCTTCCTCTTCATACTCTCTCCTTCTATAACCTTTTATTCAAAAATGTTGATTTTCCCTTCTGTTGTAATTAACCATTCTGAGCTAGAAACACATACTCCTAAGTGAAATACTTTTGAAGAGTTGAGTTAAGCAGAGAGTGGGTTTATCTAATTTCTTGTTAATAGAATTGCCAAAGAAGAATTTCAAAGTCTGAAAAGCTGCCAAGGAAATTTTATTTTTCCTATTTGAAAACTAAACATTTTTAGCTGGATGGAGATTTACATCTTAGTAATTAGAGTGAAAAAAGGACAACATGTTACATGCATGTTGCCCCCAAATGACACTTGTGTAAATGATTTAATAATCAATATAATGTCAGTGCAACTTTCTTTTCAAGTTAAAGGGAAGCTTTGGTTATATGACTCAAGACTTAGCCTTGAGTCTTCAGAAAGTGAAACTGTTAGTCCCTCATTCATGTTGGACCCTTTGTGACTCCATGGACTGTAACCAGCCAGACTCCTCTGTCCATGGGGGGACCAAAATCATCCCAAAGAAAAAGAAATACAAGAAGGCAATGTAAATGTAGTTGTCTGGAAAAAAGTGAAAATGAAAGTCACTCACTAGTATCCAACTCTTTGCAATACATGGACTATACAGTCCATGGAATTCTCCAGGCAGGAATATTGGAGTGGGTAGCCATTCCCTTCACCAGATCTTCCCAACCCAGGGATTGAACCTGGGTCTCCTACACTGCAGGCAGATTCTTTACCACCATATTGTTTGGTTACTAACTAAATGAACTTGGGCAAAGAATATGTGCCTCCATCTTCCATCAAATGAATCCATTTATAACAAAATTAGTGGAAATAACAATAAGAATCATGAAGAAGATAATGACAAAGAAGTTTTACCTGAGAAATAAATGTGAACAGGACTTTGGAGAAGTCTGATATTTCCTCTGGATTTTTCTCATCATGATTTCTCTCTGGCCTTTCCTACTGGAGAAGGAAATGGCAACCCACTCCAGTACTCTTACCTGGAAAATCCCATGGACGGAGGAGCCCGGTAGGCTACAGTCCATGGGGTCGTAAAGAGTCGGACACGACTGAGCAACTTCACTTCACTTCACTTCACTTCCCTACTGCTCAAGGGACTATGTATCTAATCAGTGTGATTTTTAATCTCTGTAGCAAAAATACCACTTCTAAGGAGTTAGCAGTGAACAAGACTAGCTAAAACTTTTGAGTCTTTGAGAGGTTAACCAGCAATTGGCTCCAAATTGCATTGTATTTATACACTTAAAATGGAATCTACATGTGGTCAACTGTTCCTATGGAATCCAATTTTATCCCTTAATATAAAGCTTTGTCCTTTCATCCTCAGCTTCTCTCTGGACTTATCATGCTGTTTTTATTAGTTGTTATTTGATGTCATTCCAAGCTAAAAGCAATTTAAATCTTTAGTACACATTTTGCTGTTCATCTCTGTATTGTTCAATGCCATTTTAAGTAGAAAACTAAGATTGTTTTTCTTGAATTCAGGATCACTGAAGTTACATAACTCATATTTCATATCTAATTCATGCATATGTATTTTCTTCTTACAAATTGTGGAAATGCTACACAAAACTAACTCAACTGTTTTTATTTTGCTTCTCCTTTTGGCTCACTGATGAGTAAGGAAGGACCAAAAGGAAAAGAAGAGAAAAGGAAGGTTGGGTTGTCCTCTCTTTATCTTTCTTTTCATGTCATCATTTTTAGTGAAGGTGGCCGGCTAATATAAGGCAAGAACACAAGTAAGAAAGGATATAATAATTTATATAATTAGTTATATATGATAATTATATATAATTTAAGGATCCTTATATTTCTTAGAAAACCATTGCCTTTTTCTTCATTCAAATCCAGCTTTGTTTTACACCTGTCATTGACTGTCTACATCCCTGCTTATTATACTCTTGTACTAGCTTAGAGTCTCACCAAACTCTTACACATTGTGGTTCTATGCGGATTTTGTGCTCATGCTGTTTGTTCACTTAGTTATGTTCAACTTTTAGTGATCCATGGACTGTAGCCCACCAGGCTCCTCTGTCCATGGAATTGCCTAAACAAGAATACTGTAGTGGGTTGCCATTTCCTTCTCCAGGGGATGGTCCCAACTCAGGGATGAACCACATTTCCTGTACTAGTAGGTGGGTTCTTTACCATTGAGACACCTGGGAAGCCCCTTTGTGCCCCTAGGGTATTACTAATATGAAACATGAATGGAGCAGTAAGCAATGGTGGACTCATATATTACATACCTCACCTCTCATGTCCATGCTCCATTGTCCCATGTGACTTCACATATAAACACAAGTTCAAAGACAAAATTATTAAAAATTTCAAGATGGTAATGGCAGAGCGCTGAATCAAGAGTGGGGCCCTTCTGAATCAGGGCTCTTTGGGACAGTACAGGTCATGTGCCCATCAAGCCATAAAATGTTCAAGTCTCAAAATTTTATGTGAAATGCTGTGATCAGTGAAATGAGACAACTTTTTTCAGACTTTCTGAGAACTTTGGCTATGCCTATATCCTTCAGAACATCCAAAAGTGATAGAAGACTTAGCCCTCACAGTCTTTAGTAGTGAAAAAATGGGCAGAACTTCTGGGAACAGAGCCTCAGATCTTTTTCTCTGCTAAATTTGTTGGCTTTCCAATAAGGACTCCAGGGATGAGCACAGACTGCTTCATACTAATCACATTTCCCCCAAATTTATATATGTATAAAGGCAGATGTCAATGTGGCAGTGGACAATGAAAAATATGATGGCCTACTGGTTCAAGTTTGTGTACTTAGTAACAATAGACACTCTTCCCACCTCACCCCTGCCCCAACATATACACAGGCACACACATATTGAGCCACTTTGGTTAGGTGGCTCAACTGGAAGGTTATTTGGAGAGTACAGGATTTGAGCAAAGGGAGAGAAATAATAATAAAGCAATGGAGATTTGTCCAACACTGCTTATTTGTGATTATAAATGTATACAGTCATCTTATATTGTAGAAAGCATAAAATCACCTATACTCCAACTCATGTTTATGCTGGGCACATGGCAGCGTGCTCTTTAACAGCTATTTGCTTTTTTAGGGAGTATTTTTAAAGTTGCCAATATTTTCAGGTTTCACCAGAGGTTGCATCTTCTCTTAATTGTGGTAGATTACTTAACAAATCATTTCAATTTTTTTCTATATTTTTTTCTATATCAAAAATTAAACATTTTAGGAAGTGTAGTTGATCTATGGACTGCTCAGCAGCCTTATTCTACCTATGTAAGGATCTTCTAGTTTTACATTTAATAGACTGGATTGATGGATAAAGACAAAAAAACATGTTATGCCTACCCACTTTTGAAATAGCCAAATATAGTTAAAAATAAAAAAAAAAAAACCTTAATGATTTTTTTAAACTCTCAGGTAATTGACTAATTTTACAGTAACTGGGGTTGGTAGTAACTAAAACCTGTTACATTCCTAATGATGCTCATTGAGCCATGAGAAATGAATAGGTGGATATAGTCCAGTTGCTGGAAAATAGTTGTTTGTTACTGACTTGTCTGAGAGGAAGTGAACACTTTCATTTATCAGGGACAGAGTATAAAGTGTTCCTCACTGAAGCATTTCTAAAAGCTCTAAGCTCCTTTGAATACTGATAGGACTTTAAAATTAAAGGTAAAATATGCAAGTAATCTGAACTATCACAGGTTATTTTATGAACTTCTGGTATTTTTTATTCCTTTTGTAAGTATGATTTTCCCAAACCTCCAACCCAATAAATTCTATAATCCTTATTATATATGAAGTTATCAACAAGATAATATAATTTCCTTTTTTTTTAAAAAAAGTCATTTTCTTTACTCTGATTTTCTCAGAATTCATATGGATTTCATAGGAGTAGGCCTTACAGGAAGCCACAGAATCAGTAGTTCTCAAATGTGGCTACCCATTGGAACTTATACAATAATAATGCCTGGGTCCTGTCTCCAGAGAGTCTGACTTAAGTGGTCTGTGGTCCCAGTATCCACATTTTAAAAACTCCCCAGTTGATTTTAATATGCACCCAAGATTGAAAACTACAGTAAAATGAAGGGAATTCCAGAGTCACAGAAAATCAATTCCATTACTTTTCCCAGAGTCTTTGAAGAATCATCATAACCCCAAACTCAGAATACCAATAGTCATAGAGGTGATAGATAGTGATTTTCCCACAGGTTACCAATTTAATACTGCTTACTCAACGTTCAGTTGAGTGGGCTTCCAACAGTCCAATGTGGGCTTCCCTCATAGCTCAGTTGGTAAATCATTTGCCTGCAATGCAGGAGACCTGGATTCGATTCCTGGGTCTGAAAGATCCCTGGAGAAGTGTTAGGTAGGTAGAATAGGAAAAAGGAGTCCAAAATGGTGGTGGCTAAAAGACAAAGAAGGGAAAAGCCTGCAAAAATAGAACAAAGGAAGGTCCAAGGACCAGAGTGAGGACCTCAGGTAAAACAAACAGCACTCCTGGCTAGCCCAATTTGCATAAGGCAGGCACCAATAGATGTCAGGGGAGTGTGTGATTTCCTCAGTTCTGTCTCATCACAACAAAAAATTGAAGCAACGGATGGACCAACGTTACAGCCCTGGGCTGGACCAGTATTACAGCTCTTGGACGGGCCTGTGTTACAGCTCTGAGTTACAGCTCAGTTTTATTTAGAAAGTAAAGGAAAATACATCTTCGAGGCATGAGGGAATGCTGACCCAAAACACGCAAAGAGAAGAGAAGCCCTGGCCCAATTTTGGCTTCTCTTTTTATGTGTTTTTTCTCCTCCCCTTGGGCCTGCCCTATGTAAATTTGGCTAGCCAGGAGTGCTGTTTGTTTACCTGAGGTCCTCACTCCAGTCCTCAGACCTTCCTTTGTTCTATTTTCCTGGGCTTTTCCCTCCATTGTCTTTTAGCCCCCATCATTTTGAATTCCTTTTTCCTATTCTAACTACCTAACAGAAGGAAATGGTAACCCCTTCCAATATTCTTGCCTGGAGAATCCTATGGACTGAGGAGCCTGGCAGGCTACAGTCCACAGATCACAAGAGTCAGACACAATTTAGCGACTAAACCACCACCACTTCTCAACGTTTACTCTTAACTGCCATAATAAAAAGTGTTCAGATATGGTTTGTGTAGAGTATGTCTGTACAAGAGTAGTGTGACTGATTTCCTTTGTATATCCCTTCAGTTGCTCAACTATGAACATTTTTAAAGGGAGAATCATTTGGGGAGGGAGTCAGAGTCTTCTTTAGCTCCTACGTATCTTTCTTTTTTCTGATTGGTTGGTGATATAACAGGGCAGTGCTCAGGGATTTGTGCTAAGCCTTAGTTGCCATCCTCACCTTGGTGAGGGCCTTAGAACTCAAAGGTATTGTTATGTCATTTCCTTGAGAAGGAACCAGGATCCTGCTCCAATCTCTTTAATTTCTTGATTGATCCTCCTTTATCTCCGCTTCCTTCCATTCCCTGATAAGCAACTGTTTGAATCTGCCCTTTGGCACTCAGGGAAGATCAAGGAGGTTGAACAAAGACTATTTCCTACAAACAAGAAATGGGGACATAGGGAGGATTTGTCCCTGGAAGGGTCCCACAGGGTCCTGCTTGGTTTCATAGGCATGCATATGTAGGGGAGGAAAAATAATTGTCTTTTTACCCTCCTAGGTTTCTGGCTGAGACAAAAGAGACAGAGTAACAGGAATAAAAACCAGAAGGAATAACCTGGATAATAGATAACAAGGATACCTCTGGTAAACATGGGAAAGACCCAGGAAAACATTGAGTAACTCCCTGAAGTGGTCCAATCCCCACCTTAAATACCATCTGCACTCAAAGACAAAAGGGGTTGAGGAAGGGCAACCAGTTATCAGGAAAGGCACAGAGAACAAAGATAAGGCTGTTCTGCAGATTTAAGTCCCTGTCTTCTGCTTTGATAAGAGTATCTAGAGATTTAGTCATTCTTTTCCTGGTACAGAAAGGGAGACAGCCTTACAAGTGGAGATTTCTCTCATATATGTAAATGTCCCTTTCAAAAGGGTGACTCTTGTCTTCTCTGTTTCAGAAAATCTCCTATATCTGTAGCCTCTCAAAAATAATCAGCTGGAAGTAATCTTTATGTCAAAGGAACATATTTTGGGGGTGACATACTTTGGTCCCCTTCACATATATATGCAATAAATCTGAAAAAACAATAAAAACAAACAAGCAGAAAATAAAAGTAGTTAACCCTGGACAGGAGAAGGGTATAACACAGGCAAGGGGTAGTGGAGGTGCACGGTTTTAGGTTCAGGTGTGAGTTATAGTTGATATTTCAGTTCTTGGGATGAACATGTGTTTATTATTATTATGCTTTGTAATTTTGGATGAAAAATTAATCAGTTGATCTAAGAAAGAAATGAATAATTTTATTTGAGTCAAATTTGAGGATTATGATCTGGGAAGAGCATCTCAGAAAGCACTGAGAACTGTCCACCTCTAGAAGTCAAGGCACCGTTATATAAGCTTTTTGACAGAGGGCTGTGCATGAAATTGACAGCCGTATATAATCTAAATTAAGCTTCATCATGGTCAGTCATGTGATCCCTTCCAAGATCAAGAAGGAATGTTATCTTTTAAGGATTGTCTTGTTGATATTGGGAGAATGCTGCTCTTAATGGTTGAGCAGGTATTCCTGCCAATGGGGGAGGTTTGGTGGATGCATAATACAAATACAGAATGCACAATGCAGGAAGAGAGGCACATTTTTTGTGTCTAATTTTTTTTTGTCTTGCTATAAAATATGAATTTTATCTCACATAGATATGCATTGTCTCAATGTATATTTTATGCATCAAATATATTACAGGAAGAAAGAGAATGAAAATTTGAAAAATATAGAGACAAGCACAGGATCTGAGGCTTTCTTTGATATCTTGACTGTATCTTGAAAAGCAGTGTTTACTGCTTTGTTTCTAAAAGATGCATCTATTGAAATCATATTTATAATGTACTTATAAACACTTCTCGTTTGTTTGGTTAAAATTCTCAACCCAATGTTTTGATGTCCATCGAGTCACTGTATTACTTTGTAATATCCCTAACTCTGTAGGCATCAGATCACACTTGTTAAGGGGAAGTCTGCTTCCTTATTTATCACGGGCTTTGTGTGTGTGTGCTCAGTCATGTCCTCATGTCCGACTCTCTGCAACCCCAAGAATTGTGGCCCACCAGGCTCCTATGTCCATGGGATTTTCCAGGCAAGAATACTAGAGTGGGTTGCCATTTCGTCCTCCAGGGGATCTTCCAGACTCAGGGATCAAACCTACATCTCTTGTCTCCTGCTTTAGCAAGCAGATTTTTTACCAACTGTGCCACCTGGGAATCCCTTTAGATAGCAACAAAACTGGTCACAACCTTCCGCTGAAGTAGAAACATCAGGAAGGAAGCTGAGTAACAGAGCAGTCAAGCAGGTTGAGCAAGGCTACGCTTCATGCTGCTGGGCCAGAGCCCGGAATCCTGACTCACTACCCCGTGTCCTGGTGGTGTGTCCGCTCTGCGATTCTCCTCCCTAAACTGACGTGTCTCAGTCTCCTTAGGACCAAGGGGGTACTTATCCTGTAATGGGTTTTCCGGCAACGTGGCTCATTTTCAAGGCTTCAGGCGTCAAGCTAACACGCTCATCACTGCCTCTCTGATGGTTCCCCATTCAATAGCAGTCATTTAATCTCAGGACACTTTTCCTCACAGTCAACAGTTTTCCTTTGTGTAATTAAGTCTCATTTTTTCTGGATAGATCCATTTGCGCCAGAGCTCTTTGCTGCCTTGAAGCTTGCACCATTCAGTTATTTTTAGTGTTATCGCTTTCCTTTCATTAGCACAGAGCTAAACTGCACATATTTTGTTCTTTCAGCTTTCCCCAGATTAAGATCTTTGAGCTTCTTAGTCATTCATTTGAGCTGTTGCATTGAATTTCCTCCAGTTCATTTAAATCCTTGAGTTCAGTTTATTATGCCCAGAATAAATGAAGCACCATGTTCTCACATCTCTTTACCAACCCCAACCAGTGGTAGTTGTAAGTCTTAGGTACCTCTGTGACTTGGCCTATTTGCTCCCTTTAGTGGACAGGCTCTCAGCCAAAATGTAAATCCAATAAAGCTTTTCATAATGTTCCCAGTCTGTAGTTCTGGCTCCCTTGCCTCAGAGCAGTATCTCTTTTATAGCATTTAATTTTTCAGTGCCTTTATGTTTTCATTTGTTTTTTAAATATACATTTGTATCAGAATTGGAAAAGATCTATGGACAGTCTTTTCATTGTTGTTAAAACATATTTTCATTTTTCAATATGTTATCTCTCATGAAATGGGAGGCATAGATATTGCCTCTCAAAGGGATTTTAGCTATCTAAGTTTGAATAAAGTGCATTTTCCGTACCCTGGAGATGGTTATACAGTACTCAGGAGACTGCATCAGAAGGGATTATAGCTGTTCTTTATCCCTGGAATCAGCCTGATTCTCTAGATGGAAGAACAGAGGGTGTGAATCCTCCGCTCCAGCTGGTGGAGATCACTTTGCTGAGAAGATTTGCATGTAAATTTGCATTCTCTCTGGAATCACTGATTTCTTTCAGCTTTTCCTGAAATTGGGAGCCAGAGACATCTTCTGACCAACAGACCCAAGAGCCTAGAGTATTCTTGGCCTTTTACTTCCATCGTTCAAATTACACTGTAGTGTGGATCATTCCCCAGACATCATTGCCCTTCTCTCCTAGGAATACCGATGCATATTTGTGTTTCTTTCACGGTATACCCACAACTCTTCTCTCTGTGCCCCATAAGATATATTCAAATTTTGCCCCTAATATTTGTACCTATATTCCAAATGCCTTGGAGGCGTGATATAGACAGGGATGCTCTTCTTCCTATTGCATTTTTAACCTCACAGACTAGAAGTATATTGATGAATTGTATGTAAGGTCGACACTGTCCCTAAAACGGAAATCAACTCACTCTATTAGAAAAGGTCAGGAAACTATACAGTGTGATGCACATCATCTCGACTTTTCTACTGCATGCTTATTATTTATTGTACAAGTGTTCAAATATCCTAAACACATATGCTTTTGCAGAAAAACAGCATTGGTGTTAAATAAATCACTGCGTAATAGGCATGAATTTGGTTTTTAATCACAACTTGTCAAATCAAATTTCTTATTCCAGGAGAATGTCATTCAAACATTATATTGTAGCTATATCAACAAAGAAACTTTGATCTATTAGGCAAGGTAGAAAATAGCCTTGATATAGTAAACTGATTGTTTTTATGTCAATTTACATGCATGCACAGAAATTTGCTTAGTATTTTTACTTATATTAGCAGATAGTTGGTCCTTAGCATAATGTGTGTGTGTGTGTATGTGTAAAATATATGTCAGTAATAATTAAGGTAAAACACACTGTATCAATCATGACTTGCTAATTGAATTCAGCAATACAAATGAATGAAGAACGTTTACAAATTGAAATATATTTAAGAGAATCAAGGACTTCCCTGATAGCTCAGTTGGTAAAGAATCCTCCTGCAATGCAGGAGACCCAGGTTCAATTCCTGGGTCAGAAAGATCTGCTGGAGAAGGGCATTTTTTTCCTGAAAACTGGAAGGTCTAGAAACTCTCGGTGTTCACTTTAGCTTGGTAACATTTGACTGGTCCTTAATTGGGGCTTCCTCCTTTTAGATGAGTGAACACAGTCTAATTTATCACAGCTACCATTGGATCCATTTCCCTTACATACTTTATTTTCCTGAGTATTATAGGTATTTAACTTTCAAACCTGAATATGAAATGAAGCTTTATGATGAAATATCAGTTGATAGAAAACAACTCAATATACCTATATAAACAAGAATAATTTCTCAATTGGCTAACTGTTTTGTGTTATAATCAGTTATGGATGGAGGTTCATGACATTGTACAGGAGACAGGAATTAAGACCATTCCCAAGAAAAAGAAATGCAAAAAAGCAAAATGGCTGTCTGAGGAGGCCTTACAAATAGCTTTGAAAAGAAGGGAAGTGAAAAGCAAAGGAGAAAAGGAATGATATACCCATTTGACTGCAGAGTTCCAAAGAATAGCAAGGAGAGATAAGAAAGCCCTCCTCAGCAATCAATGCAAAGATATAGAGGAAAACAATAGAATGGGAAGGACTAGAGATCTCTTCAAGAAAATGAGAGATACCAAGGGAACATTTCATGCAAAGATGGGCTCAATAAAGGACAGAAATGGTAGGGACCTAACAGAAGCAGAAGATATGAAGAAGAGGTGGCAAGAATAGACAGAAGAACTGTACAAAAAAGATCTTCACGACCCAGATAATCACGATGGTGTGATCACTCACCTAGAGCCAGACATCCTGGAATATGAAGTCAAGTGGGCCTTAGGAAGCATTACTGTGAACAAAGCTAGTGTAGGTGATGGAATTCCAGTTGAGCTATTTCAAATCCTGAAAAATGATGCTGTGAAAGTGCTGCACTCAATATGCCAGCAAATGTGGAAAACTCAGCAGTGACCACAGGACTGGAAAAGGTCAGTTTTCATTCCAATCCCAAAGAAAGGCAATGCCAAAGAATGCTCAAACTACTGCACAATTGCACTCATCTCACACGCTAGTTAAGTGATGTTTAAAATTCTCCAAGTCAGGCTTCAGCAATATGTGAACCGTGAACTTCCACATGTTCAAGCTGGTTTTAGAAAAGGCAGAAGAACCAGAGATCGATCAAATTGCAAACATCTGCTGGATCATCGAAAAAGCAAGAGAGTTCCAGAAAAACATCTATTTCTGCTTTATTGACTATGCCAAAGCCTTTGACTGTGTGGATCACAATAAACTGTGGAAAATTCTGAAAGAGATGGGAATACCAGACCATCTGACCTGCCTCTTGAGAAATCTGTATGCAGGTCAGGAAGCAACAGGTAGAACTGGACATGGACCAACAGACTGGTTCCAAATAGGAAAAGGAGTACGTCAAGGCTGTATACTGTCGCCCTGCTCATTTAACTTAATGCAGAGTACATCATGAGAAATGCTGGGCTGGAAGAAGCACAAACTGGAATCAAGATTGCTGGGAGAAATATCAATAACCTCAGATATGCACATGACACCACCCTTATGGCAGAAAGTGAAGAAAAACTAAAGAGCCTCTTGATGAAAGTGGAAGAGGAGACTGAAAAGTTGGCTTAAAGCTCAACATTCAGAAAACTAAGATCAAGGCATCTGGTCCCATCACTTCGTGGCAAATAGATGGGGAAACAGTGGAAACAGTGGCTGACTTTATTTTGGGGGGCTCGAAAATCACTGCAGATGAAATTAAAAGACACTTACTCCTTGAAAGGAAAGTTATGACCAACATAGACAGCATATTAAAAAGCAGAGACATTACTTTGTCAACACAGGGCCGTCTAGTCAAAGCTATGGTTTTTCCAGTGGTCATGTATGGATATGAGAGTTAGACTATAAGAAAGCTGAGCACTGAAGAACTGATGCTTTTGAACTGTGGTGTTGGAGAAGACTCCTGAGAGTCCCTTGGACTGCAAGGAGATCCAGCCAGTCCATCCTAAAGGAGATCAGTCCTGGGTGTTCATTGGAAGGATTGATGTTGAAGCTGAAATTCCAATACTTTGGCCACCTGATGTGGAGAGCTGACTCATTTGAAAAGACCCTGATGCTGGGAAAGATTGAGGCCAGGAGGAGAAGGGGACAACAGAGGATGAGATGGTTGGATGGCATCACTGACTCAATGGACATGGGTTTGGGTGGACTCCGGGAGTTGGTGATGGACAGGGAAGCCTGGCGTGCTGTGTTCCATGGGGTTGCAAAGAGTCGGACTGAGCGACTGAACTGAACTGATAATCAATTAGCCGTCATTTGGTTTGCACTTATGTACATTTTCTATACATTCATTATCATTTGGTAATATGAACCTTTGTACAATTAACTTTAAATCACTTTGTATGTTAGCATGTGAGCATGTGTTTGCCTATTCATACATACATACACACACACTTACACACTTACACTTTTGTTCAATTCTCTCAATGACCTAAACAGTAAACCTGTGTGTGCATGCTCTGTCTCTTCAGTTGTGTCCAACTCTTTGTGACCCCATGGAGTGTAGCCTGCCAGGCTCCTCTGTCCATAGAATTCTCCAGGCAAGAATACTGGAGTGGGTTGCCATGCACTTCTACAGGGGACCTTCCTGATTCAGGAATCAAACCCATGTCGAACCCAATCGAACCCATGAATTGGCAGGCAGGTTCTTTACCACTAGTGCCACCTGGGAAGCCCAAACAGTAAAGGTACTTTTAGTCTATTGATTTATACCTCAGCCTAAACTTGAGCAAAAGATTCAGCAGATCAGAATAGTATAGTTACTATATGTTTCATTTTATTTTCAATAAATATGCATTATCTATATAACCTACATGTGATCTAAGCATACATTACCTATACAATGCACTATAATAAAACATAATTTACTAATCAAATATAAGCATGCATTCCCTCCATAGCAACCAGAGAACACAGTTTCTCTGTTGGGCCACATGACTATAGGGGAAGAATTTTCCCTTCTAAGTTCTTGGCTGAGACACCCCTGTGATAAAAACAGTTTAACAGGAGCGGGGGAAATGGGTTTAAGAACATGTAGGGGGGTGTGTGTGTCTTCAGTCACTCAGTCATGCCTGACTCTCTGAAACCCCATTGACAGTATAGACTACCAGGCTCCTCTGTCCATGGAATTTCCCAGGCAAGAATACTGGAGTGGTTAGACATTACCTTCTCTAGGGGATCTTCCTGACCCAGGGATCAAACCCAGGTCTCCTGCATTGCAGGTGGATTCCTTACCAACCGAGCCACCAGGGAAGCTAAATAAGAGATATACTTCCTGTATACAGGGAGAAACCCAGGAAAATTAAGAACTCCCTGAAATGGCCCAAGGTACCATCTTAAATACCTAAGTAAAGATTTTGTAGTTAGGGTATGAGGCAATGGAGAGCCAGTTACGGAAGTTTATGAAGAAAAACACAGTAAACAGGGGTATGATTGTTACATAGATTTAAGTCCTTGCTGTCACCATTACTAAGACTTTCTGGGGATTTGATCATCCCCCTCTTCTTGCAGATGTCTCTTATTTTAAAACTGCAACTTCTGTCCAGTTTTCCAAGCTCTTTGTGTGGCTGTTGTTTCTTAAAAGTAACCAGTTCAAAATAATCCTTATGCCAAAGAGGCATATTTCAGGGTGACATTCTGAACTAAGTCCCTTCAACTGGCTGCAGTGATTTTAGATTTTTCTTTTATTAGGATTCCATTTCAAATAATTAGTAAAACTGACTAACAAGGCAAGGAATGCAGTTCCCTCTGAAACTCAGGTGTTCACAGCTCATTGAATACACTTATACTAATCATGTATTATATGTGTAGGATTGGGTTCCTTGTGTGTGCACACATGTGTGCTAAGTTGCTTCAGTTGTGTCCAGCTCTGGGTGACCCTATGGATTGTAGCCCACCAGGCTCCTCTGTCCATGGGATCCTCCAGGCAAGAATACTGGAGTGGGTTATCGTGCCATTCTCCAAGGAATCTTCTTGACCAAGGGATCGAACCTGCATCTCTTACATCTCCTACATTGGCAGACAGGTTCTTTCGTAGAGGACAGGAAAATGGAGAAAAAAATAAAGCCCTTCATGAGTTCACAATCTAGTACAATATGTAATAATTAGTATAATATGGCAGGTTGCTTATTCACTAGTAAAGATTTTTCTTAAATGGTATAGAAATACAAAAGGATGTGAATGATTTTGTTTAAGAGAGGGGGTATAATTGAAGTGCATCTCAAAGAATGTAAAGATTTGCAGGATGGAAAATTTGGGAGTATGGAGGAGTAAGGGTTGCATTCCAGGAGAGAGGACCAGTAATACAGAAGCTTAGAGGAATATTTCCTTTGGTCTTGAAAGAACAGTGAGTACTTTTATGTTTCTCTAATGTTCTATGCTGAAAATGGAACTAGGAAAGCAGTCAGTGATGAGTTGGTGAAGACATTTACATCATCTTAAGCAGCTGGGAAATATTTTCTACAAAATTTGGTTGTAGAAAGTAATAAAAAGCTCCTCTTAACCCACATTCTTAGTGTAAGTTCCTACTTCTCTAAGTAGAGTAGTAGACATCATAATAATAGACTAATCATGCATTTCTAGAACACATGGTGATTTTCCAATTACTTTCAAGTATGTGATGGACCTTGATACCATCTGTAACCCCATGAGTTGGTTGAATCTGGCACGATAATATCAATTTGCGGTAGGAGAAACAGGAGAACTCAGAGGAACAGTGAGAGAAAGCTGCTGGCCTTGTGCTTTATCTGTTGTGTCACCCTCCATATTCTTCATCAAATCAGAGGATGTTGAGCTAAAGGAGAGCTCAGTAGCACTCAGCCGCGCTACGCTGCATACCAGCTATACCCACAGGCAATCAATAGCATTTGGACACAGCTGATATCATTTGGTGGAGCTCTAATTGAATTTTTTCCCCTTCTTAATATCATTACACCTACAGAACATCTCCAATTAAGTGTCCCCCCATCAGTCTCAAAATTAAATATCCCAAATAGAACTCATTATCTACTCCCACATAAACCGGCTCCTCATGACTGTTACCCCTTTCTATTATAGGCACCACTGCTTAGAGGCTCCTAAATCTCAAATCCCTAGAGTGTTTCTTCTTTTTTTTTCTCTCTCTCTTTTTTTCCTTCTTATTCTTATTTATTTATTTATTTATTTTTTGGGTCCTCTTCCATCCCTAAATCCATTCAGTCACTGAACGTTCTTGACTATTCTCTGAAATCATTACTATGCATAACTTCTTTTACTTTATGGGTAAATGTTTTGGAATACATTTAAACAAGGAATTGGTGAACAAAAGAATGAATACAGAGATAAAAAATGAATATTCACTGTTCTCATTCCCTTTATCCGTAGTACTAAAACATAAAGTTTGTGATGTGTTAGACTATAAACTGCTGCTCCCCACACCACATAAATTAATCCTGTGTTGGGGGCTTCTCCTTACAAGTGCATTCTTTCAGTCTCTTAAATTATATTAAAATGCTCTCAGATTCAAAGCCACTCTGAATTGCTTTATTTTGAATAATACTCTATAGAAGATACATCTTTGAATGTTTTAAATCCTCAAGGTGAAATTGATTTAAAAAATGAAAATAAATATCAAATAAGTGTGAAATTATTCCTAGCAATATGACTCCATCATTTTACTTGCTAGGTGTCATTTTTTATATTGAAGTATAGCTGGTTTGTAATGTTATGTTAGTTTCTGGTATACAACCATGTGATTCATATATATGTACAACTGTATATATGTGTATGTGTGTGTGATTGCTAAGTTGCTTCAGTTATGTCCGACTCTGTGCGACCCCATGGACTGTAGCCCATCCTTGCTCCTCTTCTCCAGGCAAGAATACTGGAGTGGGCTGCCATGTCCTCCTTCAGGAATATATGTGTGTGTACATATACACACACATATATACACACATACATATATAGAAATACACAAGCACATATATGCATATACATATATATATATATATATTCTTTTTTAGATTATTTTCCTACATGTCATTGTTAATGAGAATTTTAAAGATCATGCATACATATACACTGACATATACTGAGGAGTACTGTATACCTAAATGTACACCTTAAAGACAAGTAGAAAGACAGAAAAAATCACATTTCTTACCAGCAAGAAAATGAATGTCGTGTGAGATAAAATTTTCATGGTGAATAATATAAATATTCAAGAAGTACTGTATATCTTAAATTGTATAGCTGTAAGTTAAAATAATGTGTTCTGAAAGAAAATATGAAAAAAAGAACACTGCTTTGATGACACACAAAAATGGTTCTTAGGATAAAGAAAACAATTACCTCAAAGCTACCTGCAAAGAGACTGAATAAAACTGTTTAATGAAACATGAGTATGAAGGAAAAAAATAATCCCAACATTTCTAGTATTTTATCTAACATGTATTTTATTATTATATATACTTTTAAGGTTTAATTTCTTGTAAGTGTTATAAAAATTTATTTGGTTATTTCATCTATCCTTGTTGGCCTAAAACCTTTTTTGAGGGGTGAGGGACCTATTTTCTCTTTAGAAAATGCACATTACTTAATGCATAGTAAAAGCTGAAGTCAGTTCTAGCAGGCTGGGTCGGCAGCTTGGATGAGGTTTCCAACAACAATAAGTAATGTACTGACACCAGTTGGGTGCCCTACAATTCAACTCAGTTCTGACACTCTCTGCCCAGAGATAGGTGATTGCATCAGATTGCACAGGTTGAGGGCTCAGTCCCACATATCTGCCCCCTTCTGCTCCCACTTCAAAAGTCAATCGCAAGTCCAGGTTATTACCTGGATTTCTGACCAGTTCAGTTCAGTTCAGTTCAGTCACTCAGTCATGTCCAACTCTTTGCGACCCCATGAATCGCAGCACGCCAGGCCTCCCTATCCATCACTAACTCCCAGAGCCTACCCAAAAACATGTCCATTGAGTTGCTGATGCCATCCAACCATCTCATCCTCTGTTGTCCCCTTCTCCTCCTGGCCTCAATCTTTCCCAGTATCAGGGTCTTTTCAAATGACTCAGCTCTTCCCATCAGGTGGCCAAAGTATTGAAGTTTCAGTTTCAACATCAGTCTTTCCAATGAACACCCAGGACTGATCTCCTTTAGGATGGACTGGTGGGATCTCCTTGCAGTCCAAGGGACTCTCAGGCGTCTTCTCCAACACCACAGTTCAAAAGCATCAATTCTTCGGTGCTCAGCTTTCTTATAGTCCAACTCTCACATCCATACATGACTACTGGAAAAACCATAGCCTTGATTAGACGGACCTTTGTTGGCAAAGTAATGTCTCTGCTTTTTAGTATGCTATCTAGGTTGGTCATAACTTTCCTTCCAAGGAGTAAGGGTCTTTTAGTGTCATGGCTGCAGTCACCATCTGCAGTGATTTTGGAGCCCAGAAAAATAAAGTCAGCCACTGTTTCCACTGTTTCCCCATCAATTTACTATGGAGTGGCTTAGTTTTCTGAATGTTGAGCTTTAAACCAACTTTTTCACTCTCCTCGTTCACTTTCATTAAAAGGCTCTTTAGTTCTTCTTCACTCTCTGCCATAAGGATGGTGTCATTGGCATATCTGAAGTTATTGATATTTCTCCTGGCAATCTTGATTCCAGCTTGTGCTTCCTCCAGCCCAGCGTTTCTCATGATGTACTCTGCATATAAATTAAATAAGCAGGGTGACAATGTACAGCTTTGACATACTCCTTTTCCTATTTGGAACCAGTCTGCTGTTCCATGTCCAGTTGTAACTGGTGCTTCCTGACCTGCATACAGATTTCTCAAGAGGCAGGTCAGGTGGTCTGGTATTCCCATCTCTTTCAGAATTTTCCACAGTTTATTGTGATCCACACAGTCAAAGGCTTTGGCATAATCAATAAAGCAGAAATAGATGTTTTTCTGGAACTCTCTTGCATTTTTGATGATCCAGAGGTGTTGGCATTTGATCTCTGGTTCCTCTGCCTTTCTAAAACCAGCTTGAACATCTGGAAGTTCACGGTTCACATTTTGCTGAAGCCTGGCTTGGAGAATTTTGAGCATTACTTTATTAGCGTGTGAGATGAGTGCAATTGTACAGTAGTTTGAGCATTCTTTGGCATTGCCTTTCTTTGGGTTTGGAATGAAAACTGACCTTTTCCAGTCCTGTGGCCACTGATGAGTTTTCCAAATTTGCTGACATATTGGTTTCTGACCAACAGGCTATAAATCAGAGGTTTCAAGGAACCCTGATTTGGGTTTGATTCATTTGCTAGAGCAGCTTACAGATCTCAAGGAAACTTTTTGTTTACTAGATCACAGATCACAGGAACATAGCACCAGAATAGCCAGATGGAAGAGCTGAATAGGGTAAGGCATTTGGGAAGGGCCTGAAGTTTCCATACTCTCCATCCATTCTGTTCTCCCCAAATCTCCATGTGTTCACCAACTGGAAGCTCTTAGGACCCTGTCCTTTGGGTTTTTATGGAGGGTTCACTACACAGATGTGATTAAATCATTGGCCAGTGGTAATGGAATTCAGTCTCCCAGCTTCCTCTCTTTCCTGGAGGCCCTGTCAAGGCCCTGTCCAACTCTTTGTGACCCCATGGACTATGCAGTCCATGGAACTCTCCAGGCCTGAATACTGGAGTGGGTAGCCTTTCCCTTCTCTAGGGGATCTTTCCCACCCAGGGATGGAACCCACGTCTCACGCATTGCAGGCAGATTCTTTACCAAATGAGCCACCAGGGAAGCCCAAGAAAACTGGCATGGGTAGCTTATCCCTTCTCCAGTGGATTTTCCTGACCCAGGATCAAACTGGGGTCTTCTATATTGCAGGCGGATTCTTTGCCAACTGAGCCAAGAGAGAATTCCTGGAGGTCTTGAAACCCTCTAATCACAGGGTTGGTTCCCTTAGCAACCAGCCTCCATGCTTAGATGATCTAGGAGCTTTTCAAAGTTATTCCATTAACTAACAAATGCAGTTTTATTCTCTTCATAAAGATTTTAGGAGCTCTGTGGCAGAAATGGAGATCGAGAACAAATATATATTTCTTATAAATCACAGTATCGTACATAAGATGGTTTAATATTTGGGCATCCAAGGTCCACTTCACAACAGTCCAGGAGACCTTTGTCTCTGGTCTCTGCATCATGCTTCTAGGTTCTTTGGCTGAGTTACTCATTAAATTGCTAATAGATTAACAGAAGAAAGAAACAAATTTAGTTTCATATAGATGGGTGGAAGCCCAAAAAGGTGAGGCTCCCAGACAGTGAGGTCACTGAGGCCCAGGTGCCATGCTGAGATCAGGAGAATGGGCCAGGGATCTAGGACTTCAAAGGGATTGGAAGACAATTCACAGGGAGGTGGGACAAGCCAATGCTTGTAAAAAGTTTTCTCTGTAACATCTCTCATCCTTGTGCAGGTCCCAAATCTAAGTTTGCTTTTTTTGTTGTTGTTGTTGTTGTGTTTTTTTTTAAGGCAGCTCAAGGGGAAGTAAAAAGCTCTTCTTGAGTCTGTTGAGACTTGTTTGTCTTCAGCTCAAAATAATCCACATGCCAAAGTGGCACATTCTGGGGCAGCCTGCCCTGAACCCCATCACTGCCTTGACTATCAGATCAAGCTTCCTTATTAAGGACATGAAGGCCTCAGAAGGACATAAGAGCAAAATTTTAGGAAGATTAATATAGAAGCTAAGGATTGAAAGGATTAGGTGATTAAACCCTAAATCTGCTTCAGGGAATTTATAACCTAATTAGGACATCAACCTTAATATCTGAAATCTTAAAAAAAAATGTATTCATTTGGCCAACAAGTTTTTTTTCGCCTACTATTTGTTTCTTTATAGTAACATAAAAGACTTGTCACCCTCTAGTAAATTAGTATTTCCTTCATAACTTTCTTCATATATGCAATAAAGATTTATTGAGAACCTATTCTTTGCCAAGTGATGGAGATAACTACTCTTTTTCAAAAAGGGTTAGTTTCAGAGTAGAATGGATTGATTTGGATAGAAGGGATTTGAGAAAGGATAGATAAGATGCAGATTTCTCTCACAGAGGCAAGCCTTAAAAGTAGGAGGAATAGAGACCTGTATCATTTACTGATACATGATATGGCATAAATAAGTCAATAAATGCATTTCAGTAACAGTGTTTCTTGAGCAATTAATATGTGTCAGACACCAAGCCAAGACCTCTCCTAAAGATCTCATATTTAAATCTTATAATAACCTATTGAATTTGGCATGATGATCACAGTCATTTTCAAAATAGGAAAACCATATTTTAAGAAACTCAGTCATGATCCAACAGCTCAGCAGCGATCAAATCACCCTAAGCTATCTGAACACTATGCTTTATTTCCACTACACTGATCTTTCATCAAACTTAATAGAGTCTCTAATATTCTTTTCTATCGTTGTGGCTGTTTCTTAAAGATTAAAATGCTTTGCAGTTTTGACTTCTATCTAGGCATGTAGTGATTAAAATGACTCACACAGTAATTTAATTAATTTTAGTTGCTATCGTATACAATACTTTTATATATTATCCCGTTCAGAAATGTTTGATTGCTCTTCTTAAAGCCTTTGTAGAAATGCCTACTCTATTTTTTCAAGTTACTCTGTCTTTCATTAGTTCCATTAGATTACTGACAGTTTCATGTCGTTCATTTACTGAATTCAAGATACGGTTCAGTTACTCAGGGAGCCCAAAAGTTAACAACTTCTCAAAGTGCATGAATCACCTCTACCCACTGGTGCATTCAAAACATTCAGTTTTATTTGCTAAATCGGGGGTTCTATCCCTTAGAGTTCCTTGGAGAATACTATCAGAATGAAGGAACTCAAAACATCAGTCTTCCAGAATACAACACTGTGCTTTTAAATTTAAATGTATTCCCAATATAACATTAGTATCTGCTGATGTGGTTACCCCAATTCCAACAAGGCACATTCTTAGAACTGCATAGGCTATGCTTAACATGCCAGAGTAAGCTGCAAATTTAATCAATTAAGAGATTTTCTTTTAAAAATGTACAATTTTTGAAAAGCCTATTTATTCATTTGAAAAAATTAGGCCTATGGCATTGAAGATTGTTTTCCTAGAAGTTCTAAATATGGCCATACCCATGAGTCTTGGAGCCACCTTCTACCCTTTCTCTAGCCCTCCAATTACTCCATGTTTGTCCATCTGAAATATTCAGGTTATGCTTAATATTCCACCTTAATATTTCATTTTATAAACAGGTGTTGATGCTAAAAGTTTACACATACAACAATGGTCATTCTTTTGGAATATGACATTTCTAACACTGACTTGCATCTTTCAGTACTTCAGTTTCCTATCATCAGTACTTCACTGTGTGTAGTAATGGATTTGAGGTCTTATTCATGTCCTAGCCAATCTTCAACTTCACACACACTTTCTGTTGCCAAAAATCTTATATCCATTCATCAAGGTTTGGAATGTCACCTGTGTATGTGAAAAATAATTTTTTCATTGTTCCAGAGGAAGAAAATCAGTTTTAAAAAAATGGTAAATCAATGTCCTTGCACAGGAATTATACCTGCCATATTGGCTGTAGTTTGAAATATGCTGTAATCCACTGAACTCACTCAGGTAGAACTAGTGTATCAACATTTTAATATTCTAATTATTAAATTTATAAAATTGAGACTCACTTTGCAAACACAGGTTTATGAGAAATCTTTGAATCTAGATGTCAGAGGGATTTATTGTTTTCCAATATCAAGAGTCTTCTGTAAACAAAAGAAAGCAAGCAATTTTGTTAATCATTTCTGTATTTCTATTTTGACATTTCCTATATCTTCTCATGTCTGCATACTCCATAGTTGATATTTACTTTTGATTACTGAAGTACTTAGATGGATGTTTACATTTTGTAGTTTATATGTGTCCATAAACTTACAACTAATTTTTTGAAAGCTTCACTTTCTATAATTAACAGTGATAATCTATCTTTTTCATGTGTTTCTGCTTTGGATATCTTTTCCCAGTTAAAAATTAATGTCTTTTATGAGACATAGCTTTATTTATTTTTAATTAAACAAATAAGCCCTACATAATCCATGAAAAATTATTTTTTAAAAAATAAGAAATCTGTGAGATCAAAACCAACTACCTTTTTATATCAACACTATAGTGAAAGATTTTTTTTTTGATGATGCAATCATTGTTAATAAACTCATCCATGAAGGACCAAAGGCAATTATTGTTAACATCAATAGCAAAGCATACACCGTTGCTTTTCCTTTATCCTAGCTTCATCCCCATAATGGGATTTGATCGTTATATCTAATAGCTTAATCATTTAAAATTATTAGTAGTGTTAGTATTTTTTATTTGTGGAAAAGGTCTTATGTAACCATCAAGGTAACATTCTGTTTTCAGTGGTAAAACTGGTTATGAAAAATGTAGCGATTGATTTCTGGAAATGAGACATTGAAATCTATGCTTCCCGCAAGTGGAATTTCTGCCAAACACAGTGAAAAATGGGGAAAGTCTTATTTGTTTTATATGCAAATTATATAGTAGCAAACCTATTTTGCTTTTGTAATTTAATTATGAGAAATTCTTTTTTGAATTGCTTCGTCAGTTGATAACATTATGGAGACTCAACAATACAGTTTAAGGTTTTGATGCCAATACTACAGTTATTTTACTGACAGAGATAAATATAGAGCAAGCTCTGAAATGCTTTCTTCCTCTGCTGCCCTCCCTTAAGCTCAAGGATATGTCTATTTTCTCAAGACTCTTCTAAATAAATTTTTAAAAGGAAAATTGTTATAAAATCCTTTGTATATCACCTACAAATGTGAGAAATGAATTATTTGCTTGTTTGTTCATTTTTAAGAACACCATTGTTATTATTTTGAAAGTATACATTAAAGCAATTTTGTCACTCAAAAGGGCCAAAGGGAAATGAAATAGGAAAAAGGGCTAAAAAGCAATTCATAGGCAAGCTTTTGAACTTTATCCCTCAGTATCCTTTTCAAGTTTTAACGCTTCTGGGGAGACTTTTAGGTCTCTTTAGAAGCTCCTTCTGCTTTCATAAACCCCATGACCCATCTTCCAGACCCTTTCTGTCTGTCATCATGGGATAGCTTTTTTCCCCCCATTTGATCATCCATAATTAGTCAGTGTGGAAACTGAATTATTTAACTTTGTATCCCTCATGTACTTTCTATGCACTATACATCATTTCAGTTCAGTTCAGTCGCTCAGTCGTGTCTGACTCTTTGCAACCCCATGAATCGCAGCACGCCAGGCCTCCCTGTCCATCACTAACTCCCGGAGTCCACCTTAACCCATGTCCATTGAGTCAGCCATGCCATCCAACCATCTCATCCTCTGTTGTCCCCTTCTCCTCCTGCCCTCAATCTTTCCCAGCATCAGGGTCTTTTCAAATGAGTCAGCTCTTCCCATCAGGTGGCCAAAGTATTGGAGTTTCAGCTTCAACATCAGTCCTTCCAATGAACACCCAGGACTGATCTCCTTTAGGATGGACTGGTTGGATCTCCCTGCAGTCCAAAGGACTCTCAAGACTCATCTCCAACACCACAGTTCAAAAGCATCAATTCTTCGGCACTCGGCTTCCTTTATAGTCCAACTCTCACATCCATACATGACCACTGGAAAAACCATAACCTTGACTAGACAGACCTTTGTTGGCAAAGTAATGTCTCTGCTTTTTTATATGCTCTCTAGGCTGGTCGTAACTTTCCTTCCAAGGAGTAAGCCTCTTTTAATTTCATGGCTGCAGTCACCATTTGCAGTGATTTTGGAGCCCAGAAAAATAAAATCAGCCACTCTTTCCACTGTTTCCCCATCTATCTGCCATGAAGTGATGGGACTGGATGCCATGGTCTTAGATACATAGAGTCTAGGATTTCCACAAATGTTTATGTATATTAAACATGAAATGAATAAATGATGAATGGAAAGGTAGATGGATGGATGAACAAATATAAAGATGGATGGCTGGATGAATAACTTTATAGTCCTTTCCATGCAAGCTATGGAAATCTATGTCTTTTTCCAAGACAAAGTGATCTCTAAAGTGCCCTTAAAGCTCTAATTATGTAATTAGTTGTGCACAGTTGAAATTTCAAAATGGTAAACAAAAAAGGATATACAGTTAAAATTGTTTCTCTATTCTGTCACACAGCCCCTTAGTTATCATCTTGTACTCTTACCACAGAGAACTGGGATTGCTGGTTTCCTATGTATCCCTCCAGAGATACACTATACACATGCATGTCTACATGTATGCACACACACGTACCAGTTCACACCTATAGATAAGGTATGAGAGGGCCTATTTACTTATGCCATCAACAACAGAGTATATTGTCAAGCTTTTTGGTCTGTGCCTATCTGATTGGTAAAAACATCACAACTTTAGTTGGAGTTAAACTAATAATGAGTGTGGCCATATTTTCAAATGTTTAAGAGCCATTTTCTACGGCTTATTCTATGAACTTTTGTTCATTTCCTTTGCAAATTTTAGAATTCCTTCTAAAATTGTATCAGAGCCAGTTGATAGATGAGAGCTAGTCTCTTCATTTTTTATCGGAAGCAATATTATCCAGTACGTATTCAAAGCTACTCATTCATTTGATTTGGCACAGTTGCTCATTGATTGCTTTAAAAGAAAAAATGACGCTATCAAGGAGGACGGTTTCAACATTCTCAATCACATTAAAAAAAAAATACCTTTTAGGCTATGAAGGCAGATCTGAAAAGAGGTCCTAAAAACAGTCATGGAGGACTCTTTCCCACTTCAGCAACTTTTCACAGGCTGTTCCCTGGAAAAAGCTTTACTATTAATTTGCATGATGGGATATTTCTCATCCTTGAGATGTCAGCGTAATTCTACTTCCTCAAAGATAGCTTGCTTATTAAATCTACACCAACCTCATCTGACTCTCTGTTGTAGGTATCCTTTATCTTAACATCTTGTTTTTTCTTTCTGTAACATTTATCACATTTTGTAGTTATGTTATTTTGTCATTTGCTTGCTATTCCCTAAAATAAGCTGGCAGTTCCATGAGAGCAGTCTCCACATCTGTCTTGTTTACTGTTTTATCTCCACTGCCTGATGCCTGATGTGGGGTAAAATAAACACTCTACAAATATTTGTTGAAAGAATAAGTGAACGGATACATCTAAGTTCTGCTTTGTTTGTCAAAAATTCAGTTGTTACTTTGGAACTAAACTGGCCAGATATATACTCCCAGTGTTCTGAGTTTAATTAAACTGAGTTTTTACTAATTGCAAGTAAAGAGATAGAGAGGGAGACAGAGACACACACACAGAGAAGACGTGTATTCTTCAAGGAGTTTATTATATTTACTCCTGTACTTATTCACCACAGTAGGTGGTGCTACAGTCCATGGGGTCGCAAAAAGTCCAACATGATTGAGCAACTGAAAGTAGGGGTTGGAAAGTAGATCATCCACAGAATAATCTATACCTCCTCTTGCTTCACTTGTCATTTGGAGAATTTTTAAAATAAATAAAACACAGAAAGATTGGCTTGTGGAATTTGGTACTATGAGCTGAAAATTTAAAAATAAAAAGAAATGTAAAAGTTAAAAAGTAAAAGGAACTTTAATAAGGGTAGCTTTATGTTCTGACATTTGTGGAAGGCATGCAAGAAAAGGATCAATACTTAAAAGCATCTATGTATTTTATGGTTGAATAGTAAAAATAATAATAATAATAATATAGTGAAAAAGAATATTATCTGAGGATGTCCTGAGCATAGAACTTTACTGTGGGACACTGTCTCTGGAATATCTCTGGAAAAAAGCTATGGTTTTTCCAGTAGTCATGTACGGATATGAGAGTTGGACTATAAAGAGAGTTGAGCACCAAAGAACTGATGCTTTTGAACTGTGGTGTTAGAGAAGACTGTTGAGAGTCCCTTGGACTGCAAGGAGATCTGACCAGTCCATCCTGAAGGAAATCAGTCCTGAATATTCATTGGAAGGACTGATGCTGAAGCTGAAACTCCAATACTTTGGTCACTTGATGCGAAGAACTGACTCCTTGGAAAAGACCGTAATGCTGGGCAAGATTGAAGGCAGGAGGAGAAGGGGACGACAGAGGATGAGATTGCTGGATGGCATCACTGACTTGATGGACATGAGTTTGAGCAAGCTCTGGGAGTTAGTGATGGACAGGGAATAGCCTGGCATGCTGCAGTCCATGGAGTTGCAGAGAGTTGGACACAACTGAGCGACTGAACTGATCTCTCTGGAATCTCCTTCCCATTACTCTCACTGCTGCCTCATCTTCAACCATGACTATTTGCCATGTCTTTATAATTCTGTCTGGGTTCCTTGACTGTAGTCTTTCTAAGCCAATCCTTCCATACACCACTCTCAGAGTGACTCATGTAATATGACTTTCATGATCCCGAGTGTCCTTAAGTTTCAACTCTTTAGCCCAGTCCCCATAATTCTCTATCTTGTATCATTTCCCTGTTCTTATATGGTCATTTCCTTCATTCCTCATCCATCCTACTTACACTTGGAGGCAGTCTCCTTAGACTTTGAGTGCTATTTCCCACTTTCTCAAGTTGAAAAGGTTCTTTGATCATCCTTTGGAACCTAGGCAAAAATCTGATCTTTGGAGCAATAGTTCAGTCGCTCAGTCGTGTCCGACTCTTTGCGACCCCATGAATCGCAGCACGCCAGGCCTCCCTGTCCATCACCAACTCCCGGAGTTTACTCAAACTCATGCCCATCGAGTCGGTGACGCCATCCAGCCATCTCATCCTCTGTCATCCCCTTCTCCCCCTGTCCCCAATCCCTCCCAGCATCAGGTTCTTTTCCAATGTGTCAGCTCTATGCATGAGGTGGCCAAAGTATTGGAGCTTCAGCTTCAGCATCAGTCCTTCCAATGAACACCCAGGACTGATCTCCTTTAGGATGGACTGGTTGGATCTCCTTAGATTGCTACAGGTCGACGCTCATTCCTTTTCATAAATCAGTGGTGCTCTGTGGTGTGGATACACCAGTTTGTTTAAGCGCTCACCTACTGGAGAACATCAGGGTGATTTCCAATTTCTGACTGTTATGATGGAAGCTTCTGTGGACATATATGTACATGTCTTTGTGTGAACATGTTTTCATTTCCCTGGGATAAATGCCCAGGAAGGAGTACAGTTGCAAGATCATATGGTAGATGCGTGTTTGGTCTTTAAAGAAAGTGTCAAATTGTTTTCCTGGGGAGGTGAGCCACTTACATTTCTTTTCTTTTTTTTTAAACTATTTTAAAGTTTTAAATTACTTAATTATTTTTGACTGCACTAGGTACCTTTCATTAATTCTCTGTGGTGGAATTAATCTCCCTCTCTGCTTTGATGCACCTGTAGCACTTTGTATTAACTTGTATTGCAGCAGCTGTTCTACTACATAAGACTCTCTTCTAAGTGTTCTCCTCTATCCAATAATAATATCTGCAAAACTCAACTTTGTATTATTGTGTATCTCCTGTGTTAGAACTCTATTAAATTTCCATAAATGATTTCAAATGGATTACTGTGGTGTATTATTTTGGTTTTAGTTGAATTTATTTTTTAGAGTCGTTTTAGGTTCACAACAAAATGAGTGGAAGGTAGAGATTTCCCATATACCCTTTGTCCTAATAACCTCTCTGATTATCAACATCACCCACCAAAGTGGCACATTTGTTACAATTCATGAACCTACACCAATGAGAGTGAGCTTACATTAGAGTTCACTCAATATTGGTGACACATCCTCAATCTATGAAGACGATATTTTCATTCTCTATATGAATACATATTGAAATTGGGGAAGTATTTTGATGCACATGTAGATAAAATAGGCCTTGGGTTTCAAGAGTCAATTTTTTTATTTGTTTTGTTTTCATTTTGGCTGTGTTGCAAGGCATGTAGGACCTTAGTTCCTCGATCAGGGATCGAACCCGTGTGTCTGGCATTGAAAGTGCAGTGTCTTAAACACTGGACTGCCAGGGAAGTCCAACAGTCAGTTTTATCTTTAATGGACTTTTATATTCTCCTTATAATAAAATTCTTTAATATGAAGTAATAGCAATTATATAGACCTTTACAATAGATAGTATGGTCTGCATGTATGTGTATATGTGCAACAGAGAAATCCACCAGTTATATGTTTTGCCTCAGAGCTAAGAAAACTAAATAAGCACCAATGTCTGAATTAGATGTCTGAATTAGCACAGTAGGTGGAACCTGCATTTGAATGTGACTCATGATTGCCTAGAATTTGGATCTGGCTTGCATTCAGCGCTCCTAAAATCTGTAATCTTTGCCAGGGGTTGATGTTGAAGTAAATCTTCTTTCTACCACCAGTGGAATTTTCTATCATCCTTGTTTGGGATCTGGTGATCATATCTGTAGAGAAGCTCCACTTTCTAGTTATTCAGAAAGCTCTTATATCCTGCTTTTCTTCTCAGCAGGCAATTACTGACGTGACAAGACTCACTGGGAGTCTCCCATAGTGTACAATCTCAGAAGGGGATGCTTCTAGCTTCCAACAAAGTCAGAATGCCTTTCTGGAAATGAGAATTTCTGCAACAAATCTAAGAGTAAACCAGAAAACCCAACAGATAAGATCCATATAACAAGGATCACCTGCCAAATTTTTATATTACAAGGGATGAACAGAGCCAGAAGATATAATTTACCTTATTTTCCCCCCACCATATCTAACAGTAAAGAGTTAGAGAAAAAGTGAAAAGAAAGGAGTTTTGGAATTTACAGTTTCCTATTGACTAGCCATTGAAAAACACAGCTTTAGGAAATGTGCTGATTTTATTTTCTATGTTTGACAGTGTTTTGTGTTTGCACATTTGCATGTGATGTGTGGTAAGGGTGCTTTCGATGTATCTAAGATAGGTAATAAACAGACAAACACCATGGAATATTACTCAGCCATTAAAAAGAATTCATTTGAATCAGTTCTAATGAGATGGATGAAACTGGAGCCCATTATACAGAGTGAAGTAAGCCAGAAAGATAAAGAACATTACAGCAAACTAACACATATATATGGAATTTAGAAAGATGGTAATGATAACCCTATATGCAAAACAGAAAAAGAGACACAGAAGTACAGAACAGACTTTTAAACAAATGTGCTTTTAAAACCCCATCATAATACTTGCTGAACTCTCTTTCTAGATGTTTCTTACAGAATAAACAAAGATCACACATACTAATGGACTTTGCTTGAAAAAGACACAAATGTTTCACTTTTTTTGGGGGGGCCACACTGTGGAGCATGCAGGATCTTAGTTCCCCCAGGGATGGAACTGGTGCCCCCTGCATTAGGAGCACAGAGTCTTAACCATTGGACCACAAGGGAAGTCCCCAGATACTTCATTTAAAAAAAAAAACACAAAACTTTTTAGCTACTTATATCCTTAACACATGTCAATACTAATATCAGAACTCAAAGCACTGTTATAAATTTAGATAAAGATTATAAAACAATAAAATGTATTATCTTGAGAGACAAAATATTGACATTCAAAATAATTTTTACTCATTTATGGCATCAGCTACTGTCAGAGAGGAAGTAAACTTAATGGGATCTAATGAGATGCATATTGGTGAAATTGGCTAGAATCTTGTTGCATTTATATATTCTCTCTCTCCTGGACTTGGGAATCAAGCAGTAAGTTATGAAATGGTGTATATTCTTACACAAAAATTATATGCACTTTTATCTATCATCCTATTTACAGTATCACACCTGACTCAATTTAGAGTAGATACTATTTCTAGTTACCTTTCCTCAAAGAATAAACATCTGCTCACATGCATTTCAGCATTTTAGTTGTGTTAATAAGAATAATTCAAAAATATAATACAAAGCACAGAACATTCCATTTCAGGGAAAATGAGGACAGAAATTATTGACTCTCATTGATATTTTCCCATTGTAGAAAGAGTAGGTTTTTTCATCTTTGTAACATTTCATTTCATATGGTGCTCTAGAAAAGGCAAAATATATTTTTACCACTATTCTAAAGATCAAAAGCAGAAAAAATGGCTTTATTATTGTTAACATTATTAAGAAAACTATGTCAATGTTGATATGGTGCTTTACAGTTTACCACTTGATTTCCTGTATTTAATGAATTGGATTGTGATAGCTACCATCACCTCTTGAAATAGGCCAACACAAAGAGGGTTGAAAAAAGTAGTTCAAGTAGCACATAGAGTTTCAGAATTTATGGCACTTGAAGTATGTGACCTTAGATCATAGACTTAACACCCCTGAGCCACAACATTCTTATTCAAACTATGGGAATATTAATACTGACTTGATACAGTGATTGATTGGAAGAAGGGAACTGTTTCTAAAACCCTGACACAGCTTGGTTCTCAATATCAGTGATTTCATTGCCCTTTTTACTGTAATAACCAAGGACAAGGGACTGCAGTGATGGTATTAAGGAGAGAGGAGGTAGGTTAGCTTTCACTTAATGTTGATGAGCCCCCACACCAAGCCACCCAAGCAAACATACAATTTGTGAAAAGAGAGAAACCCACATTCAAGGCAAGTGCTGTGTTTGCTCTCTCCTTTTCCTCTCCTAGCAAAATGGCCACCTCTGAAATGGGGCTTGGAATAGGATGATAGACACTTGCCTCCTGAGCAAAATGTAAGGAGCCATCTAAAAACTCACAATTTAAGATCCATAACATTTCTTTCTTTCTTTCTTTTTGAACTTTTTATTTTGTGTTGAGTTATAGTCATTTAACAATGTTGTGATGGTTTTAAGTGAATAGCAAAGGGACTCAGGCATACATACACATTTACCCATTCTCCCCCAAACTTGCCTCCCATCCAGGCTGCCACATAACATTGACAAGACTCCCTGTGCTATACAGTAGGTCCTTGTTGGTTATCCATTTTAAGTATAGCAGTGTGTACATGTCAGTCCCAAACTCCTTCACTATCCCTTCCCCCTTGGCAAACATAAGTTCACTCTCTGTGAGGCTCTTTCTGTTTTTCAAGTTAAGTTTATTTGTATCACTTCTTTTTAGAGTCTACATATAAGGGATGTCATAAAATAGATATTTCTCCTTCTCTGCTGACTTACTTCACTCAGTATAACACTCTCTAGGTCCATCCATGTTGCTTCAAATGACATTATTTCATTCTTTTAATGACTGAGTAACATCCCATTGTGTATATGTACCACATCTTTTTTATCCATCCCTAAGATCTGTAGCATTTTATTTCAATATTTTACATAAAAATTTATACAAATCATTCCATGATGAGTGAAATACCAACATTTTAAGTAAATACAGGATCTAACCTTGCACTTTTATCACTCATTGCACTTGCTTTACCCTAATCTCCACCTGTACATCATGAGAAATGCTGGGTTGGATGAAGCACAAGCTGGAATCAAGATTGCCAGGAAAAATAGCAATAACCTCAGATATGCAGATGACACCACCCTTATGGCAGAAAGTGAAGAAGAACTAAAGGGCCTCTTGATGAAAGCAAAAGAGGAGAGTGAAAAAGTTGGCTTAAAACTCAACATTCAGAAAACTAAGATCATGGCAACTGGCCCTATCACTTCATGTCAAATAGATGGGGAAACAGTGGAAACAGTGGCTGACTTTATTTTGGGGGGCTCCAAAATCACTGCAGATGGTGATTGTAGCCATGAAATTAAAAGACACTTGCTCCTTGGAAGAAAAGCTATGACCAATTTGAACAGCATATTAAAAAGCAGAGACATTTATTTGCCGATAAAGGTCCATCTAGTCAAGGCTATGGTTTTTCCAGTAGTCATGTATGGATGTGAGAGTTGGACTATAAGAAAGCTGAGCACCGAAGAATTGATGCTTTTGAACTGTGGTGTTGGAGAAGACTCTTGAGAGTCCCTTGGACTGCAAGGAGATCCAACCAGTCCATCCTAAAGGAAATCCGTCCTAAATATTCATTGAAAGGACTGATGCTGAAGCTGAAACTCCATTACTTTGGCCTGCTAATGCGAAGAACTGACTCACTGGAAAAGACCCTGATGCTGGGAAAGATTGAAGGCAAGAGGAGAAGGGGATGACAGAATGAGATGGTTGGACAGCATCACCGACTCGATGGACATGAGTTTGAGTAAGCTCCGGGAGTTGGTGATGGACAAGGAAGCCTGAGGTACTGCAGTCCATGGGGTCGCAAAAAGTCGGACACGACTGAGTTAGTGAAGTGACAATCTCCACCTGAGCTCTAAGCTTATGGACTAGAACATTGGCAATTCCATATACTTATGTACTCTTCCCTCATCCCATCCTCTAGTGGCCCCTAACCAGGGATCATGAACATACCGTAAATCTATCTTCTCTTATTTTTCAAAATAACTTATCACATATATCTGCCTCAATAATATTTCTTTAAGTTATAGTGTAGCATTGAAAAGTGGGCACTGTTCAGAAGATACCCATCTTCTGAAGGGGTATCTCAGTCTAGCAACTATGGAAACTGCATCAAAGAGAGAAAAGAACATTGGCCTTTCCCCAACCCCAGCAGCCAACTTCATGCCTCAGCTTCCTGTCTGTCCTGTTGCCCTACCATCCCCACTCTGTGTATATGTTATAGGATTTATAGTTTCTCTTTTTTTCTTTTTCTCCCTTTCCTCTTTTCCCCTCTGTACATTCAAGAATGCCCCTTTATTATGAGGAAACAAAAGAACAACAACAACAAAAATGGCATCATGGATATGAACAGCATCGTCAGATTAATTGGTTGAAGTGTTTTTGTTGTTGTTGTTGTTTTGTACTGCAACCTGGATTTGCATTCTGTCCATACAAATTACTGAATATCTGACCTTGGGCAAGTTGCTAAGGTTCTCTGAGTCTCAGTTTTCTCATTCAAAAAATTGGAAATAATAGTACTTGTGTCTTACGGCCATTGTGAAAATATTTAATTTGGTGTTTGGCACATAACACGTTGTGTTTGTTTTCATTTTTGAATGTAATTAAAAGAATATTTGAGACTCTTTTTCTTTCACATATCATCATATCCCTGAAATTCATTGTGATGGTTTTGTGTAGTGGTACTTCCCTTGTTTTCACTACAATGTAAGTGATTTAATTACTAATTCTCCTGCCAGAGGGTTTTGGGGCTGCTTGAAATTTTTTTTTTTTATTTTGCTATTTTGAAGAGTACTGCCATGAACATTCTTGTACATATTTCTTGGTGCAGATACCATGCAGTTTTTCATGCCACCAATGAATATCTGAAGATCTGCCCATGCTTTGCAATGAAATCCAGAGTCTATACCCATCAAATCCAAAGCTGTCTCATGTTTCGCCAGAAGCATCTCTTACTGGTTACCATGAGGGTCACGTTTCTCAGCTGGCCCTTCCTGAATCCCTTTCTTTGAGTCCCTCTGTGCTCTTGCTCCTAGAGTCTTGTCTGTGCTCAGCTGATTGCCTTCTTATGTCTAGAACTTGATTGCTTATTTCAAAGTCTTTGTACTCTGAATCCTTGGGCTTCCCAGGTGACACTAGTAGTAAAGAACTCACCTGCCAATACAGGAGATGTAGGAGATGTGGGTTCGGTCCCTGGGTCAGGAAGATCCCCTGGAGGGAGACATGGCAACCCACTTCAGTATCTTTGCCTGGAGAATCTCATGGACAGAAGAGCCTGGCAGGTCACAGTCCATGGGGTTGCAAAGAGTTGGGCACAACTGAAGCGACTTAGCACACGTGCTACTCTGAATCCTGACCTATTCACTCGACATTGGTTGCATCTTTGTCTCTCTCTCACCTGGGGGTCCAGCATCTGACTTTGGTCAATGAGGACAGGTAGGAGTGTCCTCTCTTGTCTGTGTTCATTTTGACAATGAGACAACGTGGGTTTATACATCCCCTTGGGAAGAAAGAATCTCCTTTACTTGTAGTTAGGCATAGTTGGTCTTTGTTTGGGTTTTTTAAAAGCCAAGTCCAAGACAAGGACTAGAGAACAAGCAGTTCATTTGGTAGCAGGTCACAGGGGACACATGTAGGAGAACAGGGGAAAGCAAAGCGGACAGACAATACCAGTGAGTTATATTAATCTTGTATTAATAACGTATAAATAACTCAATACCAGTGAGTTATTGAGCTGGCTACTGCTGGGTCATCCTCTGGCTCAATCTAGTGGAGACCTCTGAGAAGTGCACTTCTTGTTGCATGAGTCTGAGGTCTATGGCTATGGTTCCTGTGCCTCCTTAAGTGAGGGCTATCCAGGGACATCGTGTTCCCTCCTCAGTGGAGGCTGAGTGAGTTTCCATGACTTTGGAGAAAGTCTGGAGGCACACACATTGAGAGATGCCTGACCTGGTAAGCCTGTAGTGTCCCTGGGACTGTCCCTCAACAGTGGTGATCACAGGAGGCCTCCATTGTGTGTGTGGCATCTGCTCCATAGTTCAGGCTGGATTTGCCAGTTATCTGGTGCCTGGATCTCGGAGAAGGCAATGGCAACCCACTCCAGTACTCTTGCCTTGAAAATCCCATGGATGGATGAGCCTGGTAGGCTGCAGTCCATGGGGTCGCTAAGAGTCGGACATGACTGAGCGACTTCACTTTCACTTTTCACTTTCATGCATTGGAGAAGGAAATGGCAACCTACTCCAGTGTTCTTGCCTGGAGAATCCAGGGGATGGGGGAGCTTGGTGGACTGCCATCTATGGGGTCGCACAGAGTCGGACACCACTGAAGCGACTTAGCAGCAGCAGTGCCTGGATCTATCTTTGACAGTACATCCCAGAGAAGATCCAATGTAGCTCTGACCTGTTGCTGTTTAATTCTTCACATATAGGGTCATGTACCTTGTGGTTGTTCTCTTTTTATTTTTCAGGTATTCTTTTAGCATCTAAAAGCCCTATAGCCTGTTTTCCTTGCTATAAATGATGAATAAATCATGTAAGTTCATTTTAAATTCCTGGTTTGAAGTTATTCATATAACAGGCTCTCAATAAATAGTTAAAGGAATGATTTTGCCATACCTTTCTGTGTTCTAGAGACAGATCTTAGCTGTAACAAAGTCTTCAGCAGGAAGACTGTTTCCTCAAAGTTGCCAAGTGACTGACAATAATATATAAAGCTAGATGCTTCAAGGAAAATGTTACCAGGGGTCACTTTTAAACTATGGAAACAATCATTTTTCATGATAAGCTACCTTTATCCCCCTCTCCACTGAAGCCTCTGGTCTCCTACGATTATTAAACTCTCATCTTTTCAGTCCAAAAAACTACACACTGGGAGGGGAAGGACTTCCAGAGGAAATAGCTACTTTGCTTTTAGCTGATCATTGTTATACAAACTTGTCAATCATGCCACCATATTTTGGCCTTTCCACATATTTTTCATCACATAAGGGAGAAGAGAATATTTATAATATATATGGTCTAAATAATGAAAATAATTCATCAATTTAGATTGTCCTCAGTAATTTGAAGCCACCTCTGTGCACCTCCCCCATTTCATCACTTCCCCCACTGTCGCCAGAAATAATCACTCTCCTGAATTTTGCTTTGCTCTATCATCTTGCTACATATGAATGTATTCCTAAGTAATAAATTGTTTTGTTCTGCATGCTTTTGAACTTCATATAATTGGAATCATATTGCATCTAGTCTTGTGTGACTGCTTTTTCCGATCAGCATTATGTTGCTGAGATTCATCCATGTCAGTGACTAGAGCTGTAGTTCATTCATTTCCAAATTGTCACATTAAACCACAGTTTATTTAGGCATTCTCCTGCTGATTGATATTTGGCTTGCTTCCAGTTTTTATCTCTCTTATCTCTTTTCCTCCTGTACACAGTGCTCCTTGCGCACGCAGAGGCGTGGTGTTGCTCGATCGTAGGGTTCACAGATGTGAACCTCAGATGTACTCTGTCCCTCCTTTGTTCTGCTCTATTGGCTTCCGCTGGGATATTGACACTCGCAGGCTCCGAGTGCCAGGCTTCCATGTCACCTCACGTCCTGCTTTGCTTGGTGGAATGATTGGAAAGTCAGAGAAGATCCCAAGGTGCTTTTCTTTCCTCAGTGCCTCAAGCAGTGTCTTTGACTATAACTGTTGATTCCTTTGGGTTCTAGCTCCTGCCACATAGGCCTACAAGGGCTCCGGCTTATACTGAATGAACTCGTGACCTTGTCAGGGAGGAAAAATAATTTTCTCTCTACCCTTGTAGGTTCTTGGCTGAAACTCCCATATCATAAAACACAGTGTTAAAGCAGAGAGTTTTCCTTATTTTTCCTTCTAAGCTATTTGGCTGGCTTAATAATTAAATTGACATAAAACAGATTAATAAGAGAAAAACAAATTTAATTATATACACACAGGGCCTCATAAAAGTATGATGCTCAAAGAAGTGACCAAAATAAGCAGCTTTTAAATTTTTTAGACAAAGAAAGAATTTTGTGAAGAATTGACAAGACAGAGGAGTTTGGGCTTGAGGTAGTAAATTAGTGAACAAGCAACAAGGTTTGTGTATGCAGTCTTTTCAGCCCTGAATTCTCTGTCTCTGGTGATAAGGAGGCTTTTCTTTCTCCTTGCACAAGGGGAACTCCTTTCACGTGAAGGATTTATGTTCTGCTTTTAGGGGTGCAAAGGAAGATCAGAGTATTGCTGGGGAGGAAGAAATTCTCTTCTATCCTAGGTTCTTCCAGCTGGTCTAAGAATGAAATTGACATGAGACAGCTTAACAAGAGAAATCAAAATTTAATACCATGTATATATGAGAGAGACCCAGGGGAACTGAGTAATTCCCCCAAATGGCTGAAGCCCTCATTATCTTTAACTAAAGATATATTTGCTCCCCTACACTTGGCTACTATAATGGGTATGAATTGTTTCTTACTCTGATTTTAATTTGCATTTCACTAGTTATAATAAGGTTGAACATGACTTACGTTCAATAAAATATAAAATATTACTTACCTGCAAGAAAATTCATTTTTCGATTTATCTTATTTTGAACTGTACTTTGGTTTATTATAGTACAAAATATAACTCAGTTTTCCATTTTATTTATTCACTTAATGTAACCCATATAAGTTAAGTTCTACTGTGTACCAGTCATAGTTCAATGTGTAACTAAGAAGTTGGAATATGTTTTAGAAATAAGATAACTGAGGAGCAAAGCCTTTGAAAATGGATTATGTCAGGATGCACTTAATCATGTTTACTCCTTCCCCACTTCTTTCATCATCATCTGTAAGATCAATTACTGTGAAGTCACTAAGAAATGTGGATTATTTATAAAATTGAGTGTCAAAATTCACCTTTTTGCAGGCATCATAGAGGACTTTCAAAATCAATATTTGATATATCAAGATTGTTGTTATCAAAGGTTCTGAGAAATTTTGGGCTACAGACATTGCAGACAATTGTAGACTGTATCATGCCTTGAAAAGCATGATCTAAGAACAAAAATATAGTAAACTTTTAGGATGTAAAATAATTCCTAAAATACTTCAGCTTAAAATATTGAAGAGGCGAAGATGGCTTTTCTTTCACAATCAGTTACTGAAGTGTGCGGACAAGAGTGATGATGAGTTCTGTATGGACGTGGTAGTTTTGATTGCTTGAGCAGCTGGTCACGCTGGTCACTGCTAATGCCAGAGAACTTCAAAAACATAACTTTGCGAAGTGAGAAAAGAGTTACTTAAGAAAGGCAACATTATGTTTTATTTTGCTGGTCAATGTTCAGGGTACTAAAAGAACTATTAAGGCAAAAATATATTTTCACCCTTTCTAAGAAAGCACATTCTAGGATTGTATATCCCCATGTACATGGGATCAGTGTGCCCACAGTCACATCTTCACATCATTATCCCAATCCTAAATCAGCAAGAACATATTATTTTAAATACATTGTATTTAAGAAGGCAGAATGCTATCCTATACAAACATTTTCATTTAAACCTTTCATCTGGAAGATGAAATGTTGTGTCATTCAAAGGACTAACTCTCAGCTATATGAAAAGAAGCCATTTGTCTGGAGTGATGCTTGCCCTGGTTTGGTTTAACATGGGTTTCAATGTGTTTTTTTTTGTCAATGTGTATGTGTGTGTGTGCAATTCTATGATCTATTAAATTGTTGTATAATTTCACGACAGAACAGTGATTAGAACTTTCAGAAACAAATTATTTCTGTTTTTCTGATTAATGTGTATGTGTTTCTGTCTCTGAAAAGAAGGATTCCAAAATACAAGTTTTATGCATTACATTGGTACAGAACTGAATGTTGTGAACCAACATTCCAAGTGAAAGAGAATTTGGGGGGAGGGTGTGAGGGTACGTAGTGAGAGAGGGAGGAACAAAAGATTTGCAGAGATGTTTTGCTTTGTTAGTTAAAAACAGTAAACGTCTACTGGACTATTTTACATTATTCTCCAGTTCCCCACTTTTTATTTACTGTCCTGAAATGAATTATTTAATTTTTGAACTTCAAGTATTTGGTCAACCTTTACTAGTCATCGAATTTAATTTCTCATTGGATGTGTATTGTGCTTCTCATGTTGCACTGTTGCTGCTGTTGAGTTGCTAAGTTGTGTCCAACTCTTTGCAACTCCATGAATTGCAGCACCCCAGTCTTCCCTATCCTTCATTATCTCCCAGGGTTTGCTCAAACTCATGTCCATTGAGTCAGTGATGCCATCCAACCATCTCATCCTCTTTTGTCCCCTTCTCCTCCTGCCCTCAATCTTTCCCAGCATCAGGGTCTTTTCAAATGAGTCAGCTCTTCTCATCAGGTGGCCAAAGTATTGGAGCTTCACCTTCAGCCTCAGTCCTTCCAATGAATATTCAGGACTGATTCCCATTAGGATTGACTGGTTTGATCTCCTTGCAGCCCAAGAGTCTTCTCCAATACCACAGTTCAGAACCATTAATTCTTCAGCGCTCAGCCTTCTTTATGATCCAGCTTTCAAATCCATACATGACTACTGGAAAAACCATAGGTTTGACTATACAGACCTTTGTTGGCAAAGTGATGTCTCTGCTTTTTAATACACTAAGTTTGTGATTGCTCTTCTTCCAAGGAACAAACATCTTTTAATTTTGTGGCTACAGTCACTGTTCATAGTGACTTTGAACCTAAGAAAATAAAATCTGTCACTGTTTCCATCTTTTCCCCATTCATTTGCCATGAATTGATGGGATTGGATGCCATAATCTTAGTTTTTGAATGCTAAGTTGCATATATTTTGTGGTCACAGTGCTATAGAAATGAGATGAATGAAATATACTGCAGGGCAACATGTTAGAAGCTTGAATGAAAGATGAAGTTGATACATGATGGACAATACCTGTTGTCCTATGAAAACTTGATTCTCTTCTGTTATGTGGTAAAATACTCTTTATCATCCCTATGGATAGGATACCTGGATCAAGAGCTCATCTATTTAATGACCACATATTCATTTCATGGTTTCTCTCATTCATATTGAGTTCAAACTACATTTTCTTCCCTGGAACTTTACCAGAAGGTTGATTTTCAGTAGGGTTTCTTGTAAGAAAATCTGATAGCAATAAACAGTTCTTAATGGCAGAAAAATCCTATGTACATATACTGATCTTATTTTTTTTGTTTATACTCAGGGTGTTCCTTTCCTGTGCTTATAGACAAGACTGCATAATCCTTTTTAGGAAGGGTCAAAACCCTATTTGGAATTAAAACATAACAGTTGGATGGTATTAGGGTCACCTTAAATTAACTCAGCAGACTTCCAATCACAATAAGATTTCAGATGTAATTAACCCGTTAATCTAATGAGATGCACAAATATCTGTCACCACCAATTTCCTGGGCACTCCTTTTACTCATGTAGCAAATATCAGCATGATACTTTTCGTAGTCAGTTCACATACCATGCCAGTGCATCCTAAATTTGCAGATGTGGTTTAACTAGCATAGATTCATGTAATTGGCATGACACAGAATTTTTGAAATATCAGCCATCTCAGAAACTTTATTCATGTGAATCTGGAAAATTCTTTGTGATGTTTGAGTTCTTACTCTCAGAGGTTCAGATGTCAAAGTGTTTTTAGAAAGGGTCTGCAAGGCATCATTATTTTGTAATTATAATCTTATTGATTGACAGCAAATGTGTTCAGTGAAAATATTGCCTTATTGAAGTGATCCTGGTTAGTGCCAGAGACAGACGGCTTAGATCTAGACTCTCATGAGGGAAAAGAAAGAACTTAAAGTGATTTTAAATTCACACGTGTGAAGATCCAAGCTCTCATGTAAAATGCCAAAAGGTTGTTTCTGCTCTCAGACTTTTAACATTTCCATTGTACGTTCCAAACTTTTAGAAATGTGATTACTGACAGGTTAAAATGTTTTGTGCGAAATGTACTTTTAAAAGTCATCTCAGTGTTCACTAAGATTACAGATGTTTTATTTTTAAAATTGGTTAATATTTCTCACGGGAAGGGAAGTCTGCAGCCATGCTCTGCTGTAGGAGATTAAAATGCAGGGATCTGTAATAGTGTTTGATGTTGATATTAATGTCATTAAATAAAGGATGTAATATAACTTAACCGAAAGGTGTATTATTGTTTAAAGTCTACATTTTAAATGATTGGCATGTTTATTCTTGCATAGGATCATGTGTGATTCATATCTGCAGGACTGTTTTTCTTTTCTCTGAAAGTTAACAATAAGATAACAAATTCTATGAGCAGAGAGGATGTTGGGCCAAAGTGAGGGATTTGAAGAGATGTATGATGTATAGATATGTGTGTGCTTATTTGCTCAGTGGTGTCTGACTCTTTGCGACCCCATGGACTGTAGCCCTTCACGCTCCTCCATCCATGGGGATTCTCCAGACAAGAATACTGGAGTGGATTGCCATGCCCTCCTCAAGGGGATCTTCCCAACCTAGGGATGGAACTGAGGTCTCCCACGTGGCAGGAGGATTCTTTACCATCTGAGCCCCCAGGGAAGCCTGATGTCTAAATAGGCGAGCTATAATCTAAGTAAGTATCTAAGTTTATGCATAACAGTATATACCACCAAGATGAGTGAATGAGGCGTTTGTCAGTTCTTTAGCTTCAGTGCTTTTATGAAACCTAGGTTTATTTCTCTAAAGTTAATAGAAAATTCAAATTAAGCTACATAGTGTTGCAAGTTTCAGATCTCTGAGGGGTGTGCATTAGTAAGTATTCAAAAATATTTTTTCATTTAAATTTTATGTTAATTTTTGCATAACTGAATTCTTCTTGAATGTTTGAAAACTTTCTTTATTAGGCTAAACATTCCCTTAGTGATCATGTTAAATAGTTTCTCTATGTTTCGCTATCAGTGTCTAAATTGTCATCAATGTATACAGTCCAAATATATATATGTGTGTGTGTGTTTTCTAAAAAGCTTTACCAGAATTATAATTTTGAAGGAGGAAATGTATAGCAAATTGTCTTTAATTCTCCCTCATTGATAATTGATTCATATAAAAACCTGGATTTCTCATTTCCTCACAGAGCTGTATATACATGAAGATTAGGTGCAATATTTCGTACAATCTGTACTGGGCAGTGGAGAGGAGGAGATCCTGAGAGAAGGAGAAAACCTGATTCTAAAAATTCTTGTTAGTCAAAATTTGACACAGAAGCAAAATGAAAAGTTTTCAGAAAATCAAACAGCAAATTTCATATGAAACCCTACATTGGCAAAGATATATATATATATATATACACATATATATATATATATATACACACACACACATATATATATATATATATCACTACAGTTTTTCAAATTAAAAATCTGAAACAAAGAATTTTGAGGGGATTTTGCAAATAAGAATTTACCCAAGATGTTTTACAAAAGGAGTAGAATATCACAGTGAGGAAATGATTCCAGCGATAGTAAAGTTAAGTGAAACTTTCATTACGATGTCTGACAATACTCGGTAGAGTCCTTGCTCATAAATTTAAAGTAGAATGTTTTTATTCAGAAGTTCAGAGGACGTCACAGTCAATCAAGAAATGCATGGAGTAAGTGATTTTTAAAAGCTTCCATAAAAATCATCATCTGGGCTTCATTTATGTACATGTAAAATACCACCCCTCTATCCCACACAAAAAGTGCCATTCTGATAAAATTTTCCTGATCATAATATTTATACAGAATCCATTTTACTTGGCAGATTGATTTGCTCAAACCTACAAATTAGTATGGTCCCTCTCAACTTCTATGCTTCTCTGTGCCACCATCCCCTTCCTGGAGGAACAAAATAGCATCCCAACTGGTTTCCCTCAACCACTCTTGCTTCACTTCCGTCATCCTAATTGTAGAACTCAGAGCAACCTTTGAAAAAGGTCAATTAAATCATCTCACCTCTTCATTAAAACTCTTCTCATTCTACCAAGAATAAATTCCTTTTCTTTTACTTTGACCTATCTAATATAACTGAAACTTACCACCCTGTCTAATTTCAACCCAGCTTTAGACAAGCTACCTCCTTCTTAGCTCTTGAATATAATAAATGCTTGATCCCCTTGGTGTCTACTTATGTGCATTCTCTGACTAGAATGCTCTTTCCCCCCATTTCTTTCTGAACAATCAGACATTTATTCATCTACTCATCCATTTGCTCATTCATTTATTCGGTGATTCAGTGTTTCTCAACTAGGGGCACTTTTGCTCTCCCATGAGACATAGAGCAATGTCTGGCGACATTGATAGTCGTCACAACTGAAGAAGGGTCAGGGCTGCCAGCACTTAACGCATAGAGGTCAGGAATGCTGCTAAACAACAGTACAACATGTAGGAGAGCCCATCATAACAAAGAATTAACTGGCTGAAAATGTCAGCAGTGCCAAGATTGAGAATCTCTGCAAATGGTTCCACCCTACTTCTAAGGTGACAGGGATATGGTGGTAAATCAAATGAATATGTCTGAACCGTTTATAAGCTAATGCATTAGGGGGAAGACAGCAGATAAGCTGATTAACAAGCAACTAAATATATACTTTTAAATCATGTTGAGGGTTCTCAAAGAAAAGAACGGTAGGGAGTGACCAGTGAAATTTACTTTAGGGCAGGTGTTATCCAAGAAAGTGGTGTTTACCCTAAGATCAGAAACATGAGTCTGCCACAGCCACAGCTTATAGTAAATATTTATTAAACATAAACAGTAAAATGTTGTATTTTTCTTACTGTGTCTTTTCATTGTAACTGAGGAAAAAATTATTTTTTTAGAACCTTTTCATCACAGATTCTTTGCCAAAGGGGACCTGTCTAGCATTTGTCTCTTGTGAACCATTAAATCCTCACAAAATTGGTGAATCTCCAACTTTATGTGCTTCCTGCTTACTTCTATGAAATTATCAAAAAAAATATTTATCTGGGATTCCTAATTTCGATGGAAAGCAAAATGTTGCTGTTATTTGTAATCAGTAGCAAAATTTGTTATTCTTCAGCAAGATAACATACACTATTATAATAATTTTACGTATTTGCCTAAAACTATTTCAGATCAGATTATTTCTCTGTGGAAAGTCCCATGGTTCTAGCAAGGACTGATTTCAAAAATAAATAAGTACATTGAATAACAGGAGATACATGACTTGATTTGAAATGTCCCAAAGAGTGGGATCACTTCCTTTCCTTTCTTTTTGAACAGTGTCACCAACAACATACAATGCCTAATCTTTTGAATTATACATGTTTAAAAATTTAAAAAGGGACTGTTTTTAATGTCATTGACTAGTTAACTGCTAAAATATATCAGCTTGGTGTCTATAACCTTACCCTGTACTCTGCTCAAAACCTTCTGGACATTTCCATTTGAATATTCCATAGGCCCCTGACCCCACTTGTCAAAAACTAAACATGTCGTCATCTCTATTGCACCTTTTCTTAGCATATTTCTCATAGTGAAGGGTATTTCTAAATGCTTAGTGATGCCTTGAAGAGAGCATGGGGTCTTGACCACTTATTGACTTCTTGACCACTTCTTGACTTGAGTGTTTGTTGGTTAAATAGATGCATTAAGTCAGTGAAAATTTGTTCAGCTGTGTGCACTTGTGACTGGCACAATTTTCTCTACATAAGTCTTATTTCAATAAAAAGATCACAATACAAGATAGAAATTCTAAAAGCCAAGCTTTACCTTTCCCCCTAACTCATCTAGCACATCTAATGTGACAGTAAAATTTCCATAATGTCTGTTAGTTGTTGAGGGCTTGGCATGTCTTTGATATTGTGATCAGCTGTTTACCTTATCTGCCATTGAAGAATTTCTGTGTTACAAGTATAATTATGATTGTTGACATGTACATGAGTGGCAGCAGAGATTCACAGAAGCTATATTACTTGTCTAAGGTCACACAACAACAAAATAACAGAAGTAGAATTTGACCCTCAACCACTGTTTGCAATCACCAGGGTATCTTACCTTTCCTGCGTTCCATCTCCATAAAAGTGGAATATTCCTTTTCTTATCTGTCCATCCTACCTGTCATTAGTTAAGGTCTTTAGATCTTCATTCTTATATTATAACAATGCTGTCTTAAGAAATCTTGTACATTTTAGTGTACTGCAAATTCAGTCTAAACACTCCCAGAGTTAGGGAGTTTTCTGCAATGGAAAACTCTTTATATACTTTATTTAAAATCTGTCAGTGCAGTGGTTTGCAGCCTTGGCTATATGTTAGAACCACAAGGCCCCATCCAAGATCAATTAAAACAGAATCTCTGAAGATGGGGATCTGGGAGTGAGCATTTTTCAAAAGCTCCTAGATCATGTGCAACTAGCCTTGGAAATGGTTGATTTCTTTCCAGCTTTTATGCTAAAAATCATCTCTTCAGTGCACACAAGGCCCTTCATAATCTGGTCCCTGCTTTCCTCTCTCTTGCTTCCTCTGCTCTACCCTCCTTCTTCTCCACCTTAATCTCCCCCACCCCCAGCAACATTTGTGGGTGCATGCTCAGTCGCTCAGTCCTATCTGATTCTTTCTTACCCTGTGGACTGTAGCCTACCAGGCTTTTCTGTTCATGGGATTCTCCAGGCAAGAATATTGGAGTGGGTTGCCATATCCTTCTCCAGGGGGTCTTCCCGACCCAGAGATTGAACATGAGTTTCCTGCATCTCCTGTATTGGCAGGCGGATTCTTTAACTCTGAGCCACTTGGGAAGTCCCCAGCAATATAGCCTTCATACTAATTATACAAAATCTGTTTTTGTTTTCCCCCAAGGATTATTTCTTTTTTATAGGCCGTGCCTTTGTACAGACCAGTCTTCCTCTCTGAATGTTCTTCTCTTGGTTCTTAACTTAATAGAACTCTTGTGCATCTTTCAAACAGTAGATATGGCATCATCTTCTCTTGGGACTTTGCTCTAAGTTCTATTTGTTTAGCTGTTCAGCTATTCATTATTGATTTATTTCTTATTGATGAGTCAATAGATGTACATATTAAAGAATCCATAAAGTAAAAAATGGATATATATATATCCATATATATATATATATAAAATTAAGTTTCACTGACACCTTAGTTCCCTGATTCAGCCTCCCAGAGGCAGTCACTGATTCTAGATTTTAAATGTATCATTCCAAAAATATTCTCTGCTACATGTGTTAGTATATATGTGTGTATACACTTTTGGTGGTACACATGTGTACATTCCACTGCTCCTTGCCTTTTTTACTTAACAGTATAGTTTACCATTTATTATCTCAACATATGGAATTTTGTCAGTCTGATATTTACATAGCATTCTGTGATACAAGATATAATTTATTCAACTACATGACAACCCACATCATTTAGGTTGTTTCCTATATTTGTTACTACAAAGGGTACTTTAAAGAATTTTACAGTATAGATAGAGAACTTGTATTGCTTTGTGTTAGTAACTCCCCTCTAGAAGTGGAAAAGCTATGTCAGAGACTGTGTATATTTTAAAATTGGACAGGATGAGGTATATTGTTCTCAGAACTATCCTGCCACTTAATTTGTTTTAGGAACCCTATTTTGGGGCTTCCCAGGTGGCCCTAGTGGTAAAGAATCTGCCTGCCAAAGCAGGAGACGTAAGAGACACAGGTTTGATCCCTGGGCCAGGAAGATCCCCTGGAGGAGGAAAATGGCAACCCATTCCAGTATTCTTGTCTGAAAAATTCCATGGACAGAGGAGCCTGGTGGGCTATAATCCATGAGGTCTCAAAGAGGCAAACACAACTGAACACTGAACACACACACATACCCCTTTATTTACATTGTTCTCTTTGCATACTACTAGCATAGAATTATCATTTTAATCTACATATATTTCATTCATTTATTCATTCATTTATCAGATCTCTTATCTATTTCAAAACTATTTATTAAGAAATTTCTATGTGATAATAAGTATTGTACCCTTGGCTCTAGTGATGGAGTTATTAAATAATATAAAGTGTTCCTTCCACTCAAAGAACATATTATCTAGTGAGGGGTGGACAATATAAACAGAAAGTTGCAGTACTAGAGAAGGTGGTGGGCAAAAGACATCTAATCCTATCAGGGAGTATTGAGATGGGACCTATAAGAAGTGTTTTCTAAGCTCGTGAGGGTTAGTCAAGACAATATGTTCTAGGAACACCTACAAAGCTCTATGACAAGAAAGCGCATTGTGCCATTTGAGAACTGAGAGTGCTCAATATGGCCATAAAGTGGGTAGTTTGATGGAATTTTGGATGAAGAATGCTCATGTGGGAATAGAAAGATAAGTAGATCAGCAAGGTCTTCTAAGTCGTGTTAGGGTTGGAATGTTATAATGTGGTCATTGGGGGTGGGGGCCACTTTGTGGCTCTAATCAGTGCGTCAGTGTGTACAGGACCAAAAAATAATGTTTTACGAAATAATCCTATGATAGAGAGAATAGACAGGAGATCGGAAGCTTTAATTCTTATTGGGAGGTTCTGGTAGGAGACACATAAAGACAAAAGGACACAACTGTAAATAGAATTAGGAGGTGGGGGTCAGTAGAACCAGGTGAATAATTCTAAATGTCCAGTGAAGAGGAAGAAAGAAATGAGATGAGGTCAGGTTTCCAGTTTGGGTAGCCTGATAGATGGTAGTCATTTACACCTTCTTCCTCATTTGTTTGTAAGCACCCTGAGCAGAGCATTATTTTATTTTTGCTTCTTATCCTCAAGCATGTACCTGGCACATAGATTAAAACAAAAAAAGGACGAATGAATGAATAACTGAAGATATTTTGTAGAAGAGATGGACCACATTAGAAATGTCCCCTGTTTGTCTGTAATACCACCAATGAGTAATTATTTAGCTAGGAGTAATTTTATGTTTTGCTTTTGAAGAAATAATTCCATGCATTAATTTTTTCCCCTAATTGCTGTATATAACTTCTTTATGTAATGCCAACAGAAGCATACACACAAGTATCTATGATTGTCTCCCATGTAATTGTTATCAGATAAAATTTCATCAGATAAATTTTGCTTTGGTCTGGATGTCACTATGAAAGCTATTATTTTAAAAGGCTAGTCTGCTTTCAGTTACATTTTTTTTTTGCATTTAACCCTTTTAATTGCTGTTAATAAATGGGATTTCTTTAGTTATCTTTTCTTGCCTTGCTTTTTATTTAGGATATTTCTCTGATTTATTGAGACTATACAACCTTTAATTTAAAGTTGTTTTCTTACATCAGTCATGATTTACTATTTTTTCCCTCTCTTTCTCCATTACATGCTTCTTCTTGGAATGTTTCTCTTAGGACCGAAAGTGTCTGTTTCTTTTTCTTCAAAAATCATATTTTTCTTCCATTCCAGTGTTTTGCTCCCAAGAAAGGAAAGCCTTTATTTCCCTCTCTAGGGCATATTAAGGATGACTTATTATTTGGTCTGTACGGTCATTTGATGAGTTACTTTGGGCTGCATGCTTTATAACAATTCAGACTAGTACTTTAGGATTCTCCAAGGACAGGGGTAGAGTAATATGTGTGGCCATTTATATATAGAGAAATGTGTATTGCCCATTTCTGATTTTGAGAATACTTACGTTTGATTATCACTGCCTAGGATATTGTATGTGGTACATTCTTGCTGAATTCGAATTAGCACTCATTATATTAAAATTTGGTCTTTTTCTAAAAATATCATGGTTATTTTTCCTTTAATGCACCTTACTTTCTGCCAGAACTATATAAACACTTCTGTAAAATTTTCATTTATCTCTATTCAAGCATTAGCAAGATATGCAAATTTAGTGTAAGTTAGCAAAGAAAATATCAATATCTGTGTGTGTATAAAGCTTGATAAGGAGGAATTTATAATGGTTATATGTTTTTAATTTTGCTATTATATTTTTATAATTTGTATGATATGTGTTATTCTCTTATAAAATCTTACTTACTGTATTGTGATAAAAATTGTTACAAAGATTGTTTAAAATGCAGTAACATATATATTTATAAACAAAATGTTCATGTGTTATAATTTAATACTGAAGAGCATACTTATCCTTTTTATGAGGACACAAGTTGAATAGCTGCTTATAATTTATTAGTAAAATATAAAGTAGATAAAAGTAGATGTGAGATATTATAAATACTTTAACAAATCACCATCCATGCCTGACCCCTTTCCTGTATCCTTGTTCAGTCCCTCTATACTGATCTCTAAGCTTATTTTTCTATATGACTGTGATTTTAGCATTTCCTCTAATGTCATCAGTAGTGGTACCAATAGGAATTAAATGTTTATGGAAAACATTTTAAATGGCACAAGGTATGTAAGGAACCAGCTTTTGAAATAGCTACTCATAATGCTCATATTTAACACAGGACTATGTGGAATATGGATTTTTGATGAATATTGTCTCAAAGTTAGGCAATTTCTCATTAGATAATTTCAAAAGTAAGGTTAAAGTTAGTAGGACTTCCCTGGTGGCTCAGAAGGTAAAGCATCTGCCTGCAATGTGGGAGACCTGGGTTCAATCCCTGGGTTGGGAAGATCCCCTGGAGGAGGGTATGGCAACCCACTCCAGTACTCTTGCCTGGAAAATTTCATGGATGGAGGAGCCTGGCAAGCTATAGTCAATGGGGTCGTAAAGAGTCAGTGGATTTTTGATGAATATTGTCTCAAAGTTAGGCAATTTCTCATTAGATAGTTTTAAAAATAAGGTTAAAGTTAGTATTTCAAAACAATGGCTAAACTTGCAAATTGTAGTTAATAATGTCTTTTGAGACTTCTAAGCAGCCTGGCAGAGCTTGTAGTTCAAGAAGTGATACATTTGAAGATAATATTTTTTTTGCAAAATTTAGTGCTGATCGTTTGAAACTTTAAACATTTTTAAGGAAGACAAGTCAACTCTTCAAACTATACACTGGTTTGCATTAAAATGATTATTCCTTTAACAAACAATTGTAGCAGTGAGAGAGATTATCTCCTGATATTTGATAAAAATGTTTAATACTATTTATTATATTTTTAGAATATGTATTTTTCTATGAGTTTAAAACATAAAGTGTTAATAGTATTTAATTCTGACTTAATAATATTAAATTATATAGTAAAAAATTGTTCATAAAAATTAAGAACTATAGCTTGATTTTTTTTTTTTCAAAATAAATCATTAGTTTACACTTTAGATTTTTTTTAATAAAAGGCACATTTTAATCTTTTGGTCTTATTGAAGAGCAGGCACTGAGGACTTTACATTTCATATATCTGTGTACAATAAGCATGGGGCTCCCCAGGTGGCACGAGTGGTAAAACCTGCCTGCTAACGCAGGAGACGTAAGAGATGCAGGTTGGATCCCTGGGTCAGGAAGATCCTCTGGAGAAGAGGATGGCAATCCGCTCCAGAATTCTCGCCAGGAGAGTCCCACGGACAGAGGACCCTGGTGGGCTGCAGTCCATGGGGTCACAAAGAGTCGGACACAACTGAAGCGACTTAGCATGCATACAATAAGCATTTTCGCTTTGGGGGCTTATTGGAAGAATTGATAGTAAATAAATTTTAAAAATATTTTAAATTAAAATGTTATTTATAATTTAAGCACCACCTGACAATTTTAGTAAAATATCTGCATTTTGGATTGCTTTTAATTTCTTCTTGTGAGACATTTTGGCCAGAAATGTGGGCTTAAATCAAAGGAACTATAGATATAAATTTCTTTTTTTCATTCATAATATAGGTAAGTATAAAATTTATATCTAGGACACTAATGATTCAAACTATACCGTGTGTTCACTTTGCTTAAGAAACAAAATATTAATCAGCCATGGATTTACATGTATTCCCCATCACAATCAATGTATGACAAAACCCACTACTAATATTGTAAAGTAATTAGCCTCCAACTAATAAAAATAAATGAAAAAAAAAAGGAAAGTTAAAAAAAAAAGAAACAAAATATTACCAATAAAACCCTTCCCCAATACACTCCCATTTCCTGCTCTACATATTCATCCGGTGTTTACTGTTTCTGTTCTTGCCTATATAGTTTTGCCAGATGTCTACTATCTTCAGTGAATATTTTTAATTTATTACACACTTAATTAGATACTATAGAAGAAAAGTCTATAAGTCATTACCCCAACTTAAGGAATTTTAAGTGACTTGAGGGAACATGACATTTATACATTAAAAGTTAAATAAGAAAACAAAGTTTGCATTTGTATCATGTTAAATCACATAAGCTTAAGATTGTAAGGGGCTCATAGAGATCATATGTCCTAATGGTTTCCAAATTTTTTCTTTAGCAATAAACTCCCTTTAAACAATATCTACCTTAAGAAAGATCCAAAGATAAAACTGAAATTAGAGCTGCTCAAATGAAACATGGGATGTCTAAGAGTTCAATTTCAAATTCATTGATATGTTAAAACTCTTATTTTATCTGTGCTGTAACTGAGTCACACAGAGTTTAACCGACTTGTTCAAATTTACTCAGCTTATTTATGCCAGAGCCAGTTTAAGAATCCAGAACATTCTTCGTTAGAATTGAGTATAAACCTTTTATTTGATATTGTACTGAGTAAACAAACAAACGAAAAAAGAACCTAAAATGAAATGAAATGTACAATAAAATAATGCAGGGGTTATCACAAGTCCAAAACTAAAATGCATGCATGCACCTGAGAAGTAATGGAAATGAGTAAACCATGTGGGTCAAAATGCGTTTGGATAGTGTGTGAATTAGACAGAAATGCTGGCAAATGGAATGTCCATGGCTAGTCCAAAATGGGCGACTACTCTTCGATTCAGGGGTGGCCATGGCAGAATTTGAGCTATTTTTGCCAGATATTCCATTTTTCAAGAGTCTGGATTTTCATGTGATATCTTCTAGTGTAATAAATGTTTGTATTTGCCTCATAAGCTTTTATTTTGTTTTTTCCATTTCATCTATTGATAAATGAATCCCAAGCCCCCGGAACAGTGCCTAGCACATAGTAGGTAATTACCACTTATTTGGTGATTAATTACAAAGAGGTCCTCTCCATTTAAAAATTCGGTACAAGCCCTACAAAATGTATTTTGGGATCTGAAAAAGCTCAGTGACTTTCATTATGTCATTTTTTTTAATATTTATTTTTATTTTTTATTATTTGGCTGTGCCAGATCTTAGTTGCAGCATGTGGGATCTAGTTCCCTGACCAGGGATCAGACCTGGACCCCCTAAATTGAGAGAGAAGAATCTTAGCCACTGGACCACCTAAGAAGTCCCTGTTTTGTTTTTGATATTAGAGACAGAGGAAGTGACTTGCTGCTGGGCAACACGATACACAGAATCCCAGAACTTCCTCAAATAGGCCAGAAGTATGGTCTGACTTCTCAAACTCCAGTGCATTACCTTTCTTTATTCTTGTGGATGCCAGTAAAGGAAAAGAGCATATCTCTGGAGCAAAACAAACATCTTGTGAAAACAAGGTTCTTAACACAAATTAATTTTTTTTAAGTCCACGTGGAAGCTTAAATTTAGAGCAAAGCATAAATACACAACAACTGTTTGTCAAAGCAATTTCATTCCTGGCTTATGAAAAAATCCCTTAAACAAAATGACAGCTCTACATGTGGGATTTGTGATTATATTTAACATGGATATGCCTTATTGTGTTACAGCTCCTTTATTTTGAAAGAAGAATACTGTGAGGGGCTCGCTGCACTTTCATTTACTGCTTAAAGTGGAGAAAAATTCAGAGGAGAAGACTAATTAGAAAAAATGCTTGCCTACCATTTCATGGAACTAAGCCTACTAACAAACACAGTCATGTTCTCCTTAATATTATGGACACATATTTTATATTGATTGCAGAGAAGAAAGAAAAAATGACTTGTTTTGAACTTGAAAATAGGAAAAATGGAGACAAAACCCAGCTAAGCCTTTGGGTATATCCACCTCTTTCACTTGAATTATACAGCACTAGTTGGCAAGTGATTTAAAGTTGCTAGAGGATATTAACTGGTAGTTATTACTTGAAAGTTGATAAATCAGTAGAACATTAAAAGGATAAATGTGATATCCAAATATTAAAGATTCCCAAAATTAGAAACCTCCAACCTGAAACTATGTTTTCTTATGAAAGACTTTGTGATGTCATTGGCTTTCTCTTACCTAAGCTTCATTTTATCTGATAATAATGAAAATCACTATTTTTCTCTTCACTTCTTGCTTCCCCTCACTTCCCATTATCTCCCCTGACTTTCTCCCTTCTCCCTCCTCTATGCTTTTTTTTTGATCCTCTATTTTATGCTTATTTCTGAGATATTTTTCTAAAAAGAATAAAATTATAGTTACCATCAGTACTTTTTACATCAGTTTAAGAAATTTCCTCAAAAACTAGAGCTTAATCAAAACCCTGTTATGAACTTCTAACAAGTGAACTGAAGCACAAGAGCTATTAATATTTAAGGGCATATTTAATATGCAAAATAGAAACACATAAAATGCCCAGTCGTTAGTGTAAAAGCCATTTGCTTTTGTAATCACTGTTATTTAGGTCCTTGAAGGCTCATTTTAAAGTATCGTTGAAGAAAATGAAAAACAGACTTCCTCAATGTAAAAGCCCTCAAAAGTAAAGCTATAAACATTTTATCCTGAGCCGTTGCTGTTGTAGTTGCTCACATGTTTAACTTTTCATCATACTGCAATTTTGGTTCTGTCCACAACAATGTTCTTGAATCTAACAAATATTTTCGCTTACAGCTGTTTAAAATCCACCTTCTGCTAACACATTCAACATGGCGAAGACACTTAAATGCAGTGAAAACTAAGGGTTAGCTCCCATTGGAAAATGGGAGATGTTCAGTTGCTCGAAACTTTAACTTGAATAACCTTGAAAAATAGCTCTCCATTTCACTGTGTTTCATTAGTCTTGCAGTCAAGTGAATTATCTCAGTTACTGGAGTGTTATGTGATGTGACACCATTGTTCTCTTATCACTGCTTTAAAAATAGTTCTGTCCCTAAACCCCTTCAATAGGGTTTCTTTTAGGGACCTGATTTTTTCTAATCTATAGCTTAGCCCTCAAAGCAACGTGGCCTCTTGCTGTTTCCTTCTCATTATCCCTACAGTTTCAATTATATATGCGACTCTTGGCTTTATTTTAAAACAGTTGTGCATTGCTGATGAGCCCTGAAGTCACCAGGGGTGGCTGGTGTCAATAGTGAGTGTATGCCGAGCTATTTTTATCCATAAAGCAGTTTACTTCCTGTATGATGAAAGGTGCTAACGTGAAACCTGTCTCCTATTATACCCTAGGGGTGTAATCAGGAGGGGTATGATCGCAGCATATCAATTAAATGGATTCGAGCAGGTTGCTCAGGGTTATATGAAGGAGTAGGGTGTTCTCCACATATTTTTTGAACTCTTCAGAGGAAAGCATCAGGGCACAGCTCATCTAATTCTTTTGATAGCACAGCTGTGTACATAAACCCTGTATCATGGTTTCTTCTTGGAGGCTTTGCTGTTAGATTTAATTTTCTTATAAGTCATTACAGCCATTATCATTCTTTTCAACCTTGGCAAAAATAGTGGTACCAGTTCCCAGTGAACTGGATAATCCCTTCCTTTAGCCTATACTTTATCTTATGGATAATTTAAAGAGTTATAAGAAGACAAGAGTAGCAGTATTGTTTATTTATACCATATATATATATATATATGCATACACCATATATATATACACACACACATACATACCATATATATATATATATATTCACATCTCATATATATCCCATATATTCATGCTATATATGTGTGTGTGTGTGTGTGTGTGTATACACACACATACACATCCCAAGCCATCTCAGTACCCTTAGTAGTTTCATAAAAATCTTTCCAGTTCTGCCTTTAAACATCCACTAGGAATATTCTTACTATGACCTGGAACCCCCATTGTTTATTTTATTGCCTTATACCCACCTGGATCCTGTCTGTTTGACTTTTGGGGACTATATCCCATTGGAGCAGAAACATCTGAATGAATGTTGCCCCCAGAATGCTCTCAAACAACTATCTTTCACAAGTCTTGACTTGATCAACCAGGAAGTTCTCAACTCTAGGCTTACATTAGAACAGTAATCCACATTCTACTCATTTGTGATGGAAGGTTGGATTTTTTTTAGAACTCTGACTCTCCTTTTATAATCCTGGGTAATTCAGTTCTGATGAATTGAAGCAGAACTGTAAGATATTTGCTCTGGTTCAGTCCTTCATATTTGTCATGCTATTATATAACAACAAATTGCATCACCATTTTCATGGCATTCATAAAACAAAATCTTACCATATAAAATAAATGTTGTGGTCATATATTTATTGTTATGCACTGAGTGTTGAAGTTCTAGCCCTCAATGCATTTGGAGATGGGATCTTTGAGAAGTTTAAAGGTGAGGCCCTGGTCTTGTGGGATCAGTGCTTTTATGAGAAGAGAAGCCAGAGATCTTGTTCTCTTCCTCTCTGTCATGTGCAGACACAGCAAGATGGTAGCCCTCTATAAGCTGGGAAGAGAGCTCCCACCAGAAATTGATCATACCAGCACCCTGATCTCAGACTTCCACACTCTATAACTGTGAGAAAATCTCTATTGTTCAAGCCACCCAGTCCATGATATTTTGTTACAGCACCTTGAGATGACTAAGACATTTGTATCATCCCTGGAGTTGATATTTGACTTTGTTAAAATACATACAAACAAAATTACAAGAAAAGCAGTGAGGCATGTAATCACAGTACCAAAAAAACAGATGATCTGGGTAGAGGTATTAGTCAGCTCTTAACACAAAACTGTTGTGTAAGAACCCTTCCCCCAAATTAGCAGCTTCCAACAAGCATTTATTTACTCTCAGAATCAGCCAGGACTGGTGACCTCAGATGATCTAAAATGAGCTGGACTTGTGACTTGACCTAAGATGCTCTGGATTTGTGTCTCTGCTTCAGATTGCACATCTGTGGGCATAGCTTCAAGCCACAGGTTGAGTTTAGATTTGTTCTATATGTCATATACTGAGACCCAAGCTGAAGTGGCACTGGCTGCCTAGTGCATGTTATTTCTCGTGGGCATTACATTTCTAACTGGATTATAAAGTAGCAAGCCCAAATGTTAAGGCTCTGCTGCTGTCATGTTTGTTAACATTCCTTTGGCCAAAGGAGATCGTTTGTCCCGTCATAGGCCAGATATATAATTTTATTATCTAAGAGTGACAAATGGGAGCAGTAATCAAAATGCTACAGTAGAAAAGTAGGGTATTATTTATTAGCACACAATTTAATTTTAATGCATATGCTGCATTATAGTGGATATGGAAAAAATCTAAAGCATGTTTCATTTTTCCAACTTAATCATGATAATGGCTGAAGAAAAAAAAATTTGGGTGTCCACAACTCACTATTTGGCTTGATAATCCTGTTTGCCACAATAAGTTTAATTATCTCTAAAGACTTTTTAAGGCCCTCAATAATGATAAAGATGACTGAGGAGGAAGATGATCACTATCATGATTAAAAATGTGCCTACCATATAAGACAATTTACATGCATCCAGAGACATAAAACATGGGGTATATGTTCACAGCCACAGACATTGGGCACAGGTGATATTATTCTCCTAATTCTGTAGAGAAGGAAACTGGGGACAAGAACTAATGGTAACAAGCATATCCGAGAGGACACAGCTCAGAACTGTGGTGTAATGTGGATCTAAATATAGTCTTTTTATGTTACATGGAACAGAGACAAAGTCAGCCTGTTTAAAGGATGCATAGGGATAGAAGGAAGGTCAGGAAACTGTCTCAGCAGCTGAATAATCAAACATCAAGGAGACTGCAATGTCACTTCAGAGGACTGCAATCAGAGTCTGATTTCATGAATAATTAGACCCTTGAAGTAGACACAGTGCACCAGTTGGTCTACCATTTTAGGTGCTGCTGCACCATTCTTCTTTTTAAAATGTATTTATTTTTAATGGCTTTCTAAAATTAATTTTATAGAAATATAATTGCTTTACAATAGCTTCTGCTATGCAGCAGAAGTGAATCAGTTGTATGTATACATATATCCCCTCTTTTTTGAATTCCTTTCCCATTTAAGTTACCGCAGAACATTGAGTAGAGTTATCTGTGCTATGCAGTAGGTTCTCGTTAGTTATTAATATCTATTTTATACTTTCTATTTTATAATAGTGTATATATGTAAATCCCAGTCTCCCCATTCATCCCACCCCCCACCCCCCTTTGGCATCCATATGTTTGTTCTCTACATCTGTATCTATGTTTCTGCTTTACCAATAACTTCATCTGTACTATTTTCCTAGATTCCACATATAAATGATATTATCTGATATTTGTTTTTCTCTTTATGACTGACTTCACTCTGTATGACCATCTCTAGGCCCATCCGTGTCTCTGCAAATGACCCAATTTCATTCCTTTTTATGGCTGAGTAATATTCCCTTGTATATATGTACCATATCTTCTTTATCCATTCCTCTGTGGATAGACATTTAGATTTCTTCCATGTCCTGGCTATTGTAAATAGTGCTGTGATGACCATTGGGATGCATGTATCTTTTTGAATTATGGCTTTCTCCAGGTATATGCCCAGGAGTGGGATTGCTGGGTCATAAGGTTGTTCTGTCTTTAGTTTTTTGAAGAACCTCAATACTGTTCTCTTTAGTGACTATACCAGTTTACATTCTCATCAACAGTGTAGGAGGGTTCCCTCTTGCACCATTCTTAAGAATTAGCTACATTCATTCTCTGGTTCTACAGTTACCCCTACTCCTTAGGGATAAGTGATTTTCACTCTAATATAAACTTCCCAAGAGAAAGTGTTCGCTAAAGGCAGCCAGTCACCATCACATATGGGAAAATTAAGTTCCTAAGTCTTTCCATGCCTTTAAGATGGTTTTTAGGTTTTGATGTGCATGCTTAAACACTCTTTGTGTCCAGGGGAATGGGATATACTGATGATCTACATGGAATCTGGAAGCAGCACCAATAAACACAGAGTATAGAAGAAGAATGTGTTCCCCAATTATGTTTTGTATAATGTTACCAAAGGAAGGGGCATAGAAACTGGATTTCTAAACATAGAACATGTTCACAGCAAACAATGATCTGATCTAGTCCTTTTCAACCTTGGTTGCAGTTAGCATCACCTGTTGGAGTTTGGAAACACCTTGTTCTAGGTGTATTTGGCTCCTGTTGGTATACATTTTTAAAAGTTCCCCAAGTGATGTTAATGAGCAGTACTGTTGCCAGTACTCCAGGGAAGTGTTTGAGTGACGTAAGAGTTTGGTGAGTTCTAGAGGTTGATGGAAATCTAGAAACTGGGTCAGAGCATGAGGTGTTGAGTAGTAGCCATAGATCAGGTCAGGTACAAGCTGCGGGTGAAATTTACATCTGTGTGTTCTGTGAGTGCCCCCCTTGAGAAGCTCCCTGCTGTGTAGGAAATTGCTTGAAGACTAATGCTTCATGTTTTCCAAGTTGTAAACTAGCACATTTAATACCTGATGAATCCAGGCTCTGTGGCTTGCATTTCGGTGTCACGTGGCTCTGTTGACCATGGGCATATGCAGGCAGTATCTCCCAAAGTAGGATCCAATTCAAGGGATGGAAAGATTTCAGGTCTGAGGAGAGGAAATCCAGCTACTAGTCTGGGGAAGAGAGACTTGAGGAACCCCAAATCAAACTATATTGGCAGCTACAGCAGCTTTATGCTGGCCAACTCTTGAATTGTTAGTCTTGTCTATTATCTACAGATCTTCATTAATGGTAAAATGCTGATGGTTACATCACATAGTGATTTAGAGATCGGAAGCTCTCTTCACATGCATTTTATCTTAACAGCCTGGTGAGACCACTAGCTCTAGTTCCAGTTTACTGAGAAGAGACTAGAGAGGCAGGGAGACTGTGAAAGTTGTGAATGTAAGCGCTGGAGTCAGAGGAAGAAGCCTGTATGTATCATTCCTACTCTAGGTCACTTTCTCAGATTGTCTTACCAGCCTTACTGTTTTCCCTTATAATTCTCTTTACTAGTAAAGAGAACAAAAAAATGTTACTTCTGGATCACTTTTAAAATGTCCTTTGAATCTTGCTGTTAGCAGACGATGTAGATTTATTTTTTAATGTAAACACTTTTTAAAGTTTAGTTTAATTTTATTTATTTATTTGGTTGTGCTGGGTCTGAGTTGTGGTGCCCAGGGGCTTCTTTTGTTGTGGTGTGTGGGCTTCACTTGCGGAGCGCTGGCTCTATAGCGCATGTGCATTGGCTCAGGTAATTGAGGCTCTGGGCTTTAGCATGGGTAGGCTCAGAAGTTACAGCTCCCTGGCTCCAGAGCTCAGGCTCAGTACTTGTGCACATGGGCTTAGTTGTTCTGCGGCTTGTGGAATCTTCCTGGACAAGGGATCAAACCCATGTCCCCTTATAGGAAGGCAGACCCTTAACCACTGGTACCCAAGGAAGTTCTCAGAAGATATAGGTTTAAATCTTCATGATTGTAATGTTTTTACTCTAGCTTAATTTGTATAATCCATTTATCTCTCTTTTCTAATCTCTTTCTGTCATTTTTGCCTGATATATATTTGAGGTGTTTGATGAGAAGAAAGTCTCTGATTTTCATTATTTCTGTGCTAGATATGCATACTAGTGTGTAGGCAGCAGGAATGAATGTTCATCTCAAAACTCAGATGTGGAGGAAATGTAAGTCTGCTTTCTTGCTGTTTTGGAGCTGTACTCTAGCACTGTCTGATGGAAATGGAAGGAGTGCTAGATGTGTAATTTCAAATTTTCCAATAGTTACTTTTAAAAGAAGTAAAAAGAAATAAGATAAAGTGATTTAATAATTAATTAATCTTAATATATCTAAGGGTTTCCCTGGTGGCTCAGATGGTTAAGAATCTACCTGCAATGCAGGAGACCTGGATTCAATCTCTGGATTAGGAAGATCTCCTGGAGAAGGGAAAGGTAACCCCCTCCATTATTCTTACCTGGGAAATCCCATGAACAGTGGAGCCTGGTGGGCTACAGTCCATGAGGTCGCAAAGAGTTGGACACTAATATAACTAAACTGTTATTATTTCTGTGCAATGAATATAAAAACTAGTAACTTATATGCAGAGTACATCATGAGAAATGCTGGGCTGGAGGAAGCAGAAGCTGGAATCACGATTGCTGGGAGAAATATCAATAATCTCAGATATGCAGATGACACCACCCTTATGGCAGAAAGTGAAGAGGAACTGAAAAGCCTCTTGATGAAAGTGAAAGAGGAGAGTGAAAAAATTGGCTTAAAGCTCAACATTCAGAAAACTAAGATCAAGGCATCTGGTCCCATCACTTCATGGCAAATAGATGGGGAAACAGTGAAAACAGTGTCTGACTTTATTTTTCTGGGCTCCAAAATCACTGCAGATAGTGATTGCAGACATGAAATTAAAAGACACTTACTCCTTGGAAGGAAAGTAATGACCAACCTAGACAGCATATTAAAAAGCAGAGACATTACTTTGTCAACAAAGATCCGTCTAGTCAAGGCTATGGTTTTTCCAGTGGTCATGTATGGATGTGAGAGTTGGACTGTAAAGAAAGCTAAGCACCGAAGAATTGATGCTTTTGAACTGTGGTGTTGGAGAAGACTCTTGAGAGTCCCTTGGACTGCAAGGAGATCCAACCAGTCCCATCCTAAAGGAGATCAGTCCTGGGTGTTCATTGGAAGGACTGGTGTTGAAGCTGAAACTCCAATACTTTGGCCACCTCATGTGAAGAGTTGACTCATTGGAAAAGACCCTGATGCTGGGAGGGATTGGGGGCAGGAGGAGAAGGAGACGACAGAGGATGAGATGGCTGGATGGCATCACCGACTCGATGGACATGAGTTTGAGTAAACTCTGGGAGTTGGTGATGGACAGGGAGGCCTGGCGTGCTGCGATTCATGGGGTCGCAAAGAGTCGGACACGACGGAGCGACTGAACTGAACTGAACTGAACTGAGACATTTTACATCCTTAATAAGGATATACAGTCTTAAAATTTTGGTGGGTTTTTGATACTCATGGCACATCTGAATTCAGATGCCCATCTTTCATGGTTTAAAGTGAAGTGCTATCCTGTGAAATGAATGATGTTATGTTTAATGGAAAAATAATTGACACTGTCAGTTTTAAAGTAAAATAAAAACAAAGCAAAATTAAGCAGAATTAAAATTTCACTTCCTCAGTCATACTAGCCACATCTCAAATGATCACTTACCAGTCAATAGTTATAGCTGGCTATGGCAGTAGACAAAATAGGTCCAGATTATGAAAAACATTCTCTGTCTATTTGGATTTCCCAAAGCATTTGAGTCTTTGGCCTTCTTACTATTAAAGCCAAAGAAAGGTGTTGGCTTTTTTTTCCCCCAGCAATTGCCTTTGAAAAGTGTTTCTCCTGGAGTTGGGTTGAAATTACCTAGAAAATTCCTCCAAGACACAGTCTTTCACGTACGCCCCAGGAGCCACATTCAGAACTGCTTGCATACATGCATGCTAAGTTGCTTCAGTCATGTCTGATTCTTTGCCATCCTATGGACTATAACTGGCCAGACTCCTCCTGTCCGTGGGATTCTCCAGGCAAGAATACTGGAATGGCTTGCCATTTCCTCCTCCAGGGGATCTCTTCCCAGCCCAGGAATCGAACCCAGGTCTCCTGCATTGCAGGTAGATTCTTTACCACTAGCACCACCTGGGAAGCCCTTCAGAACAGCTTAGTTTTCTGCTTTCCCTCATATAACAGGTTCTCCTCCTTCATATCTGTACCTGCTGCCAGTTGACTTGCCCTTCCTGCTCTGGAAAAATTGTGTCCTATTATGTATGTGTGTATGTATATATTGGATTGGCAAACAAATTTGTTCGGGTGTTGCCATAAGATGTTACAGAAAAACCTGAAATAACATTTTTGGCCAACCCAATATGTATGTGCTCATTTATATTTACCTAAATATTAAATAATTATTTTGTTATAATTTTAAGATGATAATTGACTGTATAAAACAAAATTAACAATGTAGACATGTTTATAGCACATCTAGAAAAGTTTCTTTTCCTTTTAGGAACTCCAAGTCTGAGGTTAAGTTAGTCTCCAAAATTTTACAAGGAGTTCAGTTTTCTTCTCCTGTGCCAGAATCTATGAAACTCCCCAGGACATTTAAAGCTCACTGTAGGATTTTTCAAGTCTCATCCCAGTGGACCATTATTTCAGAAATTCACTGTAACTTCTGAGCGTCCCCTTCATGTCTCCTTGCTGTTTCTTTTTCAGAGTCACAGACCTTTGTCTCAACATCAGTTGGTTTTAATTCTTGTATGTGTTTTGTTACTGGTGTGTGTTGTGGTTCAGATGCTTGTATGAGTCTTAGAAATCCCCAGATAAGCCCCTACATGCAGTGGCAACGAATCTCAGTAATTGCATTTTTCTGTATCTGAACTTACTTTATGTACTATGCCTCTTTTCTGTCAGATTTCACACATTTAATCAGCCAGTTAAGGACCGACATGCTCCACTTTGCTCTGGGGTTTCATCTAAAGTTTTTGGAGGGGGACTGATAAAGTGTCAAGATTTGTAGGTGGATGTGGGTTACCTGATCCCCACGCACGTTGGTCCCATAGAGACCTTGTTGCTTGTTGCCAAGCTGTACAATTTTTTTGTATCTTCGTACAGACAAAAAAAAAAAAAAAAAAAACATGGCTGCTACCTTGTCCTTCTGGGTGCTCCAAAAACCCATTGAGCACAGTGTTCTCTGGAGGCATGTGGGAAATTATTCTACTGCACCCTCTGTCCTGCTGAAGGTCATGGGTGCTAGGTGACTGTCTCATGCCCATCTGCTCAAGTACATATCACATACTTCAATCCTAGGTTTGGAATAATTTTGGAGCCCTATCACATTCCTGGTGGGCTGCACTAGGGAGTAAGACTCAGTTACTTCTGCACTTGTATGTCCCTAAATATATCTGGTGGGAGTGGGAGTGGTGAGGGGGAGGGTGGTGCTTATATTTCTTCCACCATTTCTTTCAGGAACATACTCTTGTCTAACATTCTTGCTTCTCTTTTATCTTACCTCCTCTATCCAGTCCAGAAAAATGTTATCTAGACTCAGAGATGAATAAAGCAGTTAAATGTGTGAGCTCAGTGAGAAGATGGGAAAGAAGGCTAATAACCACAGGTGAAAAATAACAGTCTAGGGGAAAGTGGCCTAGATGTTTTACTTTATTCTACAAATATATTTTCAATGCCTGGACTTAGATTTTGAAAAATCAAAAATAAGGATGTTGACTGTTTCTGTAACATTATAAGCATGAGATACCCTCCCTTTTGTCTCTCTAAGGGAAGTGGGACAGAGTTTCAGTGTAACAAAAAATATTTTAGGGAAAAATGTTGGCTAGCATCTCAAAATATTGTCCCACCATGCAGAAATTAAGAGTTGACTTCTTTTCAGGAGCCCAAGGGATCCATCTGAAAACACTTTGCGTTCAGAATGAAATTGAAATGCTGGTTGGTTAATGTCTAGCCTAACTATATTGTCACGCTCTCTTCTGTTAAGAAAAATGTTTTGTTTTTGCACTTGCTATTCATTGTAAAAGGCCATGAAGCATCAAGGCTGGGGGGAGGGGGCACATGAGAGAGAGAATTTTGGTGTTTCCTTAAAAAGGATGATTTTCACACACAAAAAAAAAATTCTCCCAAGTAATTGGAAGGTTAAAATTATTTTACTTCATTTAGCATTTTTATTTCCACAATTAGCCAAATAGAAACAAACAGAAAAGATTCTGGGATAACATGATCAAGGTTAAATTTTTTAAAAATAACTTTATATGTAGACAGTAATTGAATAGTAATGTGTAGAATGTATTTTTCCCTGATCTTAGAAATCACCGGGAGAATGTAGGTGCTAGATTAAGCAACAAATCAAATTAAAATACTCCCAATATTCCAAAGACATATTCAAAGTAAACAGAAAATACATAAGACTTCTCATTCTATTTTCCTTGGGTTATTTTCCAGCATTGAAGTTTTCCACCAAGAGTGTGACAGTGAGTGAGGTTTTTAATGTAAAATTTCAAAAGATTATTGGAGCTTGGTCTAAGCTGCTCAGGTTCAGGTTCTGGGGTACTCTACAAGGGCACAGACTCAGCTGGGCATGAGTTTTGTGCCCTTCGCAGGTCCGGGCAGCTCAGGCGACCAGGTGCTTGGTGAACACACTGTCCTAGGAGGGACGTGCATCTTAATCACCTCCCTGGTCCCAGCCGCTGTTTCCTGGGTGTGCCTCGAGAGCAGCATCTCAGGTGTGCCGTGTGTCTCCTCTGGGGAGCTGATCTCAGGCTGCGACCCTCCTGGCAGATGTCAACTGTTCAGGATCCCAGAAAGTATGGTACTGGCACAAAGACAGAAATATAGATCAATGGAACAAAATAGAAAGCCCAGAGATAAATCCACACACCTTATCTTTGACAAAGGAGGCAAGAATATGCAATGGAGAAAAGACAATCACTTTAACAAGTGGTGCTGGGAAAACTGGTCAACCACCTATAAAAGAAGGAAGACAGAACATTTCTAACACCATACACAAAAATAAACTCAAAATGGATTAAGGATCCAAATGTAAGACCAGAAACTATAAAAGTCATAGAGGAAAACATAGACAAAACACTCTCTGACGTGAAGTACAGCTGGATCCTCTATGACCCACCTCCCAGAGTAATGGAAATAAAAGCAAAAACAAACAAATGGGACCTAATTAAACTTAAAAGTTTTTGCACAACAAACTACAAGCAAGGTGAAAAGACAGCCTTCAGAATGGGAGAAAATAGTATCAAATGAAGCAACTGACAAAGAATTAATCTCAAAAATATACAAGCAGCTCATGCAGCTCAATACCAGAAAAATAAATGACCCAATCAAAACATGGGCCAAAGAACTAAACAGATATTTCTCCAAAGAAGATATGCAAATGGCTAACAAACACATGAAAAAGATGTTCAACATCACTCATTATCAGAGAAATGCAAATCAGAACCACAGTAAGGAACCATCTCACACTGGTCAGAATGGTTGTTATCAAAAAGTCTACAAACAATAAATGCTGCAGAGGGTGCAGAGAAAAGGGAACCCTCTTGCATTGTTGGTGGGAATGCAAACTAGCACAGCCACTCTGGAGAACAGTGTGGAGGTTCCTTAAAAAACTGGAAATAGAACTGCCATATGACCCACCAATCCCATTGCTGGGCATACACACTGAGGAAATCAGAATTGAAAGAGACATGTGCACCCCAATGTTCATTGCAGCACTGTTTACAATAGCTAGGACATGGAAGCAACCTAGATGTCCATCGGCAGACGAATGGATAAGAAAGCAGTGGTACATATACACAATGGAATATTATTCAGCTAGTAAAAAGAACACATTTGAATCAGTTCTAGTGAGGTGGATGAAATTGGAGCCTATTATACAGAGTGAAGTAAGGCAGAAAGAAAAACACCAATACAGTACATTAATGCATCTGTATGAAACTTAGGAAGATGGTAATGATGACCCTATATGCAAGACAGCAAAAGAGACACAGATATAAAGAACAGACTTTTGGACTCTGTGGGAGAAGGCGAGGGTGGGATGGTTTGAGAGAACAGCATTGAAACATGTATATTGCCATATGTGAAATAGATGATCAGCCGAAGTTTGATGCATGAAACAGGGCACTCAAAGCCAATGTACTGGGACAACCCTGAGGGATGGGATGGGGAGGAAGCTAGGAGGGGGGTTCAGAATGGGGGACACATGTACACCCATGGCTCATTCAGTATTGTTAAGTAATTAACCTCCAATTAAAATAAATAATTTAATTTAAGAAAAAGATTCTTGGAAAGTTATTTGTAGCTATATAGCTTGTTGACTTGTCAGGCAGTTTATTAATATTTTGGTCTAGGTAAGTTATCAAAAGAGATGAATGTAAGCATATGTATGGAATGCCAACATATCTGTGTTTCCAGAAAGGGGTATTTTCCTTTATTTTATTGTTTTGAGTGTTTCATCTAAATATAGGCACTTAGCTAAGGTTTTAAGTCCTTGTAAGGTGCCACAAAACAGTAATTTTGTAATTACATTAAACATTATGATATTTAAGGTATTTTAAATACACTAGTAAGCACCTGCATGCTATAATTGATTTAATATTATTGATTTTTATATTAGATATAAAATTTGCATTTGGTGATAAGTTGAGGAATGCATTCCTACATTTGTAGCTGAAAGGGTTATATGAGGATGAATATAGCAGTTAAATGTGTGGGTTCAATGAGAAGATGGAAAAGAAGGCTAATAACCATATGTGAAAAATAGCAGTCTGTGACACTGATCACTTTCTTCAGTGTCCAATCATGTTTACATGAATTTGGGGGAAAATTTAAAAGTTCAATACTTGAAATTTTTGAGGTGGTATATATTTCTCGTTGTAAAGTGAAAGTGTAAGTCACCCAGTTGTGTCCAACTCTTTGGGACCCCATAGACTGTATAGTCCATGGAATTCTCTAGGCCAGAATACTGGAGTGGGTAGCCTTTCCTTTCTCCAGGGGATCTCTCCAACCCAGAGATGGAACCCAGGTCTCCCACTTTGCAGGCATATTCTTTACCAGCTGAGCCACAAGGGAAGCCCAAGAATACTAGAGTGGGTAGCCTATCCCTTCTCCAGTGGATCTTCTCGACCCAGGAATTGAACTGGGGTCTGCTGCATTGCAGGTGGATTCTTTACCAACTGAGGTATCAGGGAAGCCCTTCTCATCTTAAACATGAAGTGATTAATTTCTCCACCAACGTTTTGATTTCTTACCTGTCCAACTATTTTCAGCTGGTTATTTCTCAATGCCCACTGGATGAGAAAGTGTAACCTACATATAAAAATGTGTAGGAGTAGGGACATTAATATTTAACCAGAAATTAAATGAACGCAGGGAAAGGCAATAAACAACCGGGATTCTTACATTTTATATTATATAGTTTTTTGGTTGGTGTGTGGTTTATATTTGATAAACTTTTAAGTAATAAAAGTAAGACATTTTTATAATTCAAAATTGTTCTGGAGGAAGTACAAGAAAATGCTTGCATGTGTGCTAAGTCGCTTCAGTCATGTCCCACTCTGTGCAACCCCATGGACTGTAGCCCACCAGGCTCCTCTCTCCATGGGCTTCTCCAGGCAAGAACACTGGAGTAGGTTGTCATGCTCTCCTCCAGGGGGATCTTCCCAACCCAGCCAGGGATCAAACCTGTTTCTTTTATGCCTCCTGCATTGGCAGGTGTGTTTTCTTTTTTACCACTAGCGCCACCTCACCCATACATATTCTACTTCCCAAGGAAAGCTGTCATTGCTATTTTGAAATAATTGATCATGTATGTTTCTATCTGAACTTAGGTTTTTCTCTATTTTCGTATTTGTTTATTTAACTGGATAATGGCATATTTGTAACTTCTTATCCATTTTATTTACTGTCATGCATGTGCTTTTTGTTATACAGATTCATTCTAAATGGTTACATAATATCCCATTATATGGATGTGCTGTGGTTTCCAAAAAATTCCACTATGGTTAGACATTTAGATTATTTTTATGTCTTTGCCATCTTAAATAACTCAACTGACCATTTTTTTTCTTTCTTTTGGAGAGCTTCCAGTTCTTGATATTATTAGATCAAAGGAATTAACTTTTTAAAAGGCTCCTCATATGTATCATGTAAATACTTGGCGAAATTGTTTTACCAGTTTACACTTTGCATGTGCGCATGCTCAGCTGCTTCAGTTGTATTCAACTCTTTGAGACCCTAAGGACTGTAGCCTACCAGGCTCCTCTGTCCATGGGATTCTCTAGGCAAGAATACTGGAGGGGGTTGCCATGTCCTCCTTCAGGGGATCTTCCCAACCCAAGGACTGAACCCACCTCTCCTGCATTTCCTGCATTGGCAGGCAGATTCTTTACTGCTGAGCCACCAGGGAAGCCCAAATTTACACTTTCCCCCAACATAATTTGGCACATAAAATTTAGTGTGCATCTGTTTATAATAGCCAGGACATGGAAGCAACCTAGATGCCCATCAGCAGACGAATGGATAAGAAAGCTGTGGTACATATACACAATGGAATATTACTCGGCCATTAAAAAGAATACATTTGAATCAGTTCTAATGAGATGGATAAAACTGGATCCCATTATACAGAGTGAAGTAAGCCAGAAAGATAAACACCAATACAGTATACTAACACATATATATGGAATTTAGAAAGATGGTAATAATAACCCTATATGCAAGACAGAAAAAGAGACACAGATGTATAGAACAGACTTTTGGACTCTGGGAGAAGGCGAGGGTGGGATGATCTGAGAGAATAGCATCGAAACATGTATATTATGAAGGGTGAAACAGATCACCAGCCCAGGTTGGATGCATGAGACAAGTGCTCGGGGCTGGTGCACTGGGAAGACCCAGAGGGATGGGATGGGGAGGGAGGGGGGAGGGGGGATCAGGATGGGGAACACATGTAAATCCATGGCTGATTCATGTCAATGTATGGCAAAAACCACTACAATATTGTAAAGAAATTAGCCTCCAACTAATAAAAATAAATGGGAAAAAGAAATTCAGTGTGCATAAATACCTCTGTCTTATATACTACTTTGCATAGCCAGAATTTTGCTTTAACATAGTAGAATCTGAAGATTATAACAATCTTATCATGTTTTAAAAATAATGCTGATATCAAGAGCGAATACACATAATGATAAGAAAATATATATATATATATATATATATATATATATATGTATGTATATATATATGTAAAAAATCTGATGCTGTGATCTGATCCCTGGGTCAGGAAGATCCCCTGGAGAAGGGAATGACAACCCACTCCAGTATTCTTGCCTGCATAGTCCCATGGACAGAGGAGCTTGGCAGGCTACAGTCTATGGGGTCTCATAGAGTTGGGCATGACTAAGTGACTGTCACTTTCACTTTCATATATTTGCCTGCATCAGGTCTTAGTTGCAGCATGCAGAATCTTTGATCTTTCCTTGAGGCATGTAGAATCTTCTCGTTGCAGCATGAAGACTTTTAGTTTCATTATGTTGGATCTAGTTCCCTAACCAGGGATAGAACCTGGGCCCCTTGCACTTGGAGTAGGGTTTTAATCACTGGACTACCAGGGAAATCCCAGAAAATGTTTTAATATTCCAGGAAATCTCCTGTTTTGTTTAAATTCACAGTTTATGTGTGTTGCATATATTTGTAATATATATTTTATATACACATAAAGAATGAAATATTTATCAATAATATAGAGCTATCTATATATAGACATACACTCTTTTGTGTATTTTTCTATGTTAATTTTTTAGATTAATTTTCCAGTGAATTACATTCAATTTGATTGCAAACTAAGACATATAGAATAAGAATTTAAGTTTTATTGCAAATAATATATTCTTGGAGTCTAGATTCTGAGAGAGAATGGGAGGTTATATACTACCTAGAATGAAATTTGTTTTCCTCCAGGGAAACAATTATGGATACTGCATAGATATTTAAAGTTTCCTAAAAAGTATTAGAAAAATTTTTTCTAAACCTTCAATTTTTATTTCAATATTTTTTGTGATGCATCAGAAAGACAGGACTATGTTTTTGTTTTACATGTCCTCAATAGAGGAACCTCAGCACTTTTCCATTTCTTTGATTCCTTTCATTTAACCAAATTTTTAAGTTTTTAATGAATACTTTTATCATTTGTATACATTTTAAAAAGCAGCCTAATTGTTTTATCTTAATATTGTTTGCATGAGTTTTGGTAATAATAGGATTAGTGATACCAGTAATTTATCTACTGAATCATATGAGAAAGACATTTGTATGTATTCTTTATACGCAATTGGGGAGTTTAATTTTTATGAAAATAATAATCACTGATTGTTGGTTTTTCTAGTTTCTCCTAAAAGCCTGAGGCTTTGTAGTTGTCAGTGGTGCAGTTCCAAGATACAAAGTCATAAAGTTACCTTCCATCCTCTTTAGTAGTCTGAATATTTTGCATCCAGCCATGGGAAGCAGCCTGAAACCTCTAATCGAAATCAAAGATTACACCACAGGGGTGCAATATCTCTAATTTGTCTTGGAATGATGCAGTAGCTTCCCTTGACTGCTGTGATTAAATTCATTCTAGTTTGTTCAGTTAATGAGAATAGCACATCTTAACCCATAGAAGATATTCCCTTTTTATGGCCTCATGACTCCGAGCAGATTAGCATCATTATCAACAAATAATATTTAGTAAATGAATGCATATGAGTGGCACTGGGCTAGGATCCCTACAAATCAAGTCATAAGAGTGTACTCCTTAACCTTCAGCTTATGACTTTCCAAAACACAAGGGTTGCTCAAGCATGTGTATAGATACAGTTAAATATGAACTACACAACTAAAGGACAGCCTGAGATTTAAGGGCAACAAAGAATTTGTCCTTGCCGGTCAGTTGGAGATGAAGTTAATCAACATCCTGAAAAGATGCAAAGCTGATAGTGATAGATACATTATCCCTGTTTGGTGAGTTTAATGATCATTTTCACACTTTCCTGCACTTGCATTTTTGAGGTGGTGAGTCACTTAAAATAATGAGGTTTTATTGCAGGTTTAAAGCCAGTGTATTCCATAGTGGTAGACTGAGAAGAAAAAGTACAGCAAATATGGGTTTCAAGGTATTTTGGTGGAGTTTGCAGTTGTTAGAGTGGAATGTAGCTTAGGAGATCTTTGATCAAGCTCTGGTACCACATGTTGTTGCTCTTGTAGTCGCTCAGTCATGCCTGACTCTTCTGCGACCCCATGGACTATAGCCCACCAGGCTCCTCTTTCCATGGGATTTCCCAGGCAAAAATAATGGAGTGGGTTGCCATTCTCTTCTCCAGGGGACCATGGGATCATTCTGACCCAAGGATCCAGCCCGCGTCTCCTGCATTGCAGGCAGATTCTTTACCATTGAGCCACCTGGGAAGTTTTAGGACTTTGAACAAATTGTTGAAATATTCCTTTGGATCTTTTCTGTTTAAAATGAATGCTGACAAGTATCATTGTCTTCATGAATTTTGTTTGGTGAATTGTAAACAGGATAATGTAAAGATTTCCAGCATATAGGAAGAACTCAATAGAGGTAGCTGCTGATGTAGCTTTAATTATTCAATTTAGTTATTATTAGTTATTAAATTGATTAATGGATTATATGTTTTCCTGCCACTCAATTGTCCCTTGACATCTCCCTCCTGTCTTCTGTCTACCTCTTTGGAAATGATCAGATTTAATATGTCTAGAATAGCCACTGGGTCTGCTGCATTCCCTGGATGGTGCATCTGCAAAGGTCTGAAGCCAAATCTGGCCTCTATATGCCAACGCTGAATGAAATCTTGCAGACAGTATTGGGTAAAGTAGAAAGAATAGCTTTATTGCTTTGCCAGGAAAGAGGGGCCACAGTGGGCTCCTACTCTCAAAAAATGTGTGTCCAGACCTGGAGAGGGTAATGAAGCGTTTTGTAGTAGTGGTTCAAAGAGGGCATGATCAGCTCATGCATTCTTCTGATTGGTTGATTGTGAGGTGTGTGGGAGTCTGCATCATCAATCTTCTGGTTGCAAAGGGTCTGGGGTCTAGGTCTGGGGGTCTTTGTGCTTATAGGCAGCATACTGTTAACTTCTCCCACCTGGTGGAGCTTTTAGTCTCTGCTTAATAGCTCAAAAGATACTGTTCTGTGTATCCCTTGAAGGGGAACCTGGACCCTGCTCCAAAGGCTGCACTATTGTTCCTTAACTGTTCTTCCACTGTCTTCACATCCCCTCCATTCCCTAATTAGCATCTGTTTGAACCTGCTCCCTGGAATGCAGGGAAGGTCCTGGAGGCTGAAGGAAGCCTATTTCCTGTCATCAAGAAATGGAGGGGTGCGGTGGGGGAGCCGTCAGAGAAAGGCTTTTGTGCCTGGGAGCCCTACAGGGTTCTGCTCCTTATCAGGTTGAGCCAGTAAAGAAAGTCTCTATAACTGAGTTATGCCCCTGTGTGCCCCTGATTTGTCCTGAATCAAGAATCAGTCCTGAATGTTCATTGGAAGGACTGATGCTGAAGTTGAAACTTCAATGCTTTGGCCACCTGATGCGAAGAACTGACTCATTGGAAAAGACCCTGATTCTGGGAAAGACTGAGGATGGGAGGAGAAGGGGATGACAGAGGATGAAATGGTTGGATGGCATCACCTACTCGATGGACATGAGTTTGAGTAAACTCCGGGAATTGGTAATGAACAGGGAAGCCTGGTGTGCTGTAGTCCATGGGGTCGCAAAGAGTCAGACACGACTGAGCGACTGAACTGAACTGAAGAATCTCATACCTTGTCCTAGGCCTATCTCTCTTTCCATGTATGCATCACCAAGAATACAATGCTGTCTTTCCTTCTTAACCACCAAGTTTCTCGTATAAGAATTGATATAGTCAGGGTACAGAAGACAAAGGGATGGTCAGGACCCAGAGGATAGAAGTGCAGATTGGGGAAGACTTCAAGAGAAGGAAGAAATCTGGGCAGGTGAGTACTTGTTGAAGCAGAAACTCAGGAGGCTAAGTACAGCCTCCAGCAAGTAAGGAAACACAAAATCATGGGTGAAATAAGGGTCAAACTAGTCATAGTACTCTATGCCAGAGTTTCCAGTAGCAGGTAATAATGGGCATTGAATTCAGGGTTTTAGTCTAGACTTTGAAAACCACTTATGAGGCAACAAAGGGCTTAGAACAGACGCAGTGGCTACAATTAAAGTATCAAGCTGAATTTCATCCATCCTTTCAGTCATTCAGACAACCTCTGCTGATCATATTTACCAAAATTTGAGAAACGGAGACCTGATTGAAATAAAAAGGTGTTTATTCTGGGTTTAGTTGGACTGTAACCTAGGAGACACAGATTCAGGAAGCACTTGAATTGTGTTCCCCCAGCCTACAAAATGGAGGAGGCTCATAAAAGCAAAAATCTCAAGGTTACAGTTAGTTACAGGAGTTGTTTATCAAGCATTATAATTGGAGCTGGCAAGAAGTGAGGGTGCTTGTTAAGTAACAACTGGTTGGAGCTTGAAATGGTTGCGTAGTTACAAGAAGAGACCTTGAGACCACAAGATTGCAGCTGGCAGGGGTGGTTTTGAATATGGCCAGTAATGTCCTTGGGTCTGATATAGTTCAAAGAAAGTTCAGGTTCTCTGTGGTGCAGAGATGTGTCTGAGACTAGATCCTCCACGCCCACCCAATTTCATTTCTGTATGCCCAAACTGTGATCACTCCATTTAATTTCAATGTGCCATCAGCCACCTGAACAGAGGTGGCCAGGCACTGAAGAACCACAGAATACCGGCATTAAAGCAGCGTAGTGTCTCTGCCTTCTTGATGAAATTTAATTCTAAAGATGTCCGTCAAGGTGCTCAGTCTCAAAAGTGGGAGAACCAAGAGTGAAGCTGGATCACAAAGATGAGAGCAAGAGTCTAGTTTAAGCAATGGGCTGCTGGACCAATAGCAATGTTGGCTTTGATCTTAACTTATAAGTGTAAAGGACTAGAGGATTTTAAATTCCTTCAGTCTAGGGTCAAGGCTGTTCTTGGAGTAGGGGATAGTGGAGGTAGCATGTTTTAATAACTTTGTATATAATGGTCAAAGAAGAACAAAGGCAAGAGATATTGTTGAATGACAACCAAAAAGTTATATACTTACTTTTATTTCCTTCTTTTAGAATTTCTTTCAAGTCCCTCTATACAACATCTACAGAAAAATAAAATTAGAAATATTGTGAAAAGGGATAACTTTTTAAGAGGATCAATTGAAGATACAATAAAGGCCATTTTCTAACAACAAATTTAATTTGTGAAAATCTGGTAGCATATTAACTGTAGAGCGGTGATTTTTAAAAGGAAATTTCCATAGTTAAACTAAAAATTATTGGAACGATGTCAGTTAATATCTGGCATTATGCTTTAGAAATGCACAAGAAAGAAGCAATTACCGGTTTCCAAATAAGAAGTGATAGTAATAGAATATTCAGATTTCAGTTTATTATAAATTTAATAAATAAGCTATAAAATTGCCATTCACTGACTAAAATTGATTTTGGGCATCAAATTTCAAGCATGGCATATATAATGCAGTAACAACTTTCTAAGCAAAATTATCCTCTTGGATTTGCCCAGATCCCTTCAGTTTTTCAATTTGTATTACTGAGAGAGTGTGGATAGGTTCACATTGCAGGAAACTCAGTTAATTTATGTGCTAACTTTAAGACTCCATCATCCTGTCTAGTCTTTACCACAAGTGTGTTTATTAAAAGTATTATGATGGGATAAGTTTAATTTTAAGACATAATGCAGAAAACCCTGTAGGTAAGCAAAACACATTTGAGGTTTCCTTAGAAGCAGGAAGCTTTGCATGTTAAAAATGCTGCATGCATTTGCTTTTCATTCTTTGAATTTAGCTCAGTGATTCCTAAACTATAGTGTGTAAGAGATGGCTGTACAAGATTTAAAATCTAACCATGTATATAATATGGATGGTATAGGGATTTTCCAGGCTCATTTTTATTGTATTTTATTTTTACTATTCATGCTGACTCTGAAAAATAGCTATAGAACTAAGATCCCATTCACTGGTCTATGGTTGAGATAGCAATGTTTGTTTGATTCTAATACAACCTAGTCTTATCTACAGAGGATATATATTTATACCCTGTGCTAATAACAGAATCATTGATGTATATATATTCTGAAAGTAGTAGAAAATGCTATTGAAGGGTAATATAAAGTTAGATGGTTTTTGAAGGAATATGAGAAATCCTTCTTACTTAGTGCTCGACCAAGCAAAATCTGTGTTCTGTTTCCATTGTGATGGTCACAAATTTGGGTTTGGGATAGTGGGTCATTCAGGGTCCAATTAACAGACAGAAACCACTCCAGCTATTTTCACAGAGGAGAATTGAATATAAAGAATCGTAATTTAAGTTTTAGAAAACTGAAAGAGTAAGAAGAGAACATAGATGGCAACTGCAAAAATAACTATCACTCCTGACAATGAGAAAACAAAAAGAAAGGATCAGAATGACTAAAACAGAAGCTTGGAGGACCTGGACTTTACTGGGCTGGAGCTTAGACCTCCAGGCAGGGGCTACTGATTGCCTGGTGCTGGTATCTCTGAGATAGCAGAAGGGGTCCCAATGGGACCAAGTCCCAGACCTATGCCAGCCAGTCTGTGCTGGTATTTCTATGGCAGGGGTGCAATGAAGCTGATTCTTTAAGTGTTGGGAAAGAAAAAACAAGCTGTTACTAAAAACGAGTGCTACTGTAGGCATGAAAAAGCAAGTCCGGGGCACTGCTAATAGGAACAGTAAGTCCCCAGGAGGCAGACAAGGGTGAGGAAGATCTTTCTCAGTCTTCCAGTCCTGTCATCTACCTACAGAGTTCCCTACTGCCAGGTCCTAATGCGGAGTCAGCCAGCACAATGGAAAATGTCACTTGTGTGGTGAGCCTTGTATCACAAAGCAGACTACAAAAAGGTGAGTGAAGGCGAACATGAGAAAAAAAAAAAAATCACTCGTCACAGATCCAGTATTTCCATGGAATTTGGAAAAGAAAGTAATTAAGACATGAATAAATTATTAAATATTTAATAGTAAGTAAAGTATTTTCATGGAATTTTAAGGATTAAAAAATGAATGAACCCAAAGTTTAAGATAAGGCAATATGTAAACATCTCCTATTTACATTAAAGCATGATTTTCCTTGTAACTCCTTCACGTTTGAAAAATTACTTTGCTAACCTCTGGAGAAAATACCTTTAAAAGATGTGAATTATAACCTAATAAGTCATAATCTTTGCCTACTATGAATATTTGAACATTGTAGAACTGACACTATAAAATATTTGACATTTTTAACTGAAAGTACTAAACGTGTCCTCTCTAGTGATGATAAATGATATTTATTTATTTTCAAAAAAGCAATTATATAAATATTGAATATCAAATTCTTTTAAGGATAGTATTATCCTAATATTAAGTATATACCATTTGTAAATTAATTCAGAAATAGTGGCTGTGTTCTCTCTACAAAAATAAGACCATCAAAAACAAAAACCCAGTTCAGAATGCTTTAACTGTTTGAAATGTTAACTTCAGAATATTCTAGAGCCAAGGTAAAGCCAGTGAGCTGAAATTTCTTTTGCTTCAATTGTATTATTTAGAACTAGCTTCAAAGAAGAAGTGTTTTAGTAAATGCTCAGGGTGTCTAATTGGCTCTTTTAGCTCATACAGTTCAAAGAAGTACGCTGACAGTGGCGTCTACCATTCCTAGCTGTACTTATTCTAATGTATTTTGCCAATTCCCTTCATGATTTCAGCTTTATACCAATTTGTATTCATAAGTAATTCACTCTAAGATCTTTAGCTTTTTTTCTTTTTAACATAATTACTTAGAACCATCAGATTTCAGAGGTGAAAGGAATCTATCTTTTTAACTCAACCAAATTTGACTGGAATTCTACCATGTACCTAGCATTCTTGAATTCGAAGGAGATAACATTTGAATGGGAAAAATAGATATGTAGAAAATAATTATAACACTATGTAATATATACTGTCACAGGGGTTGGTACAACGTGCTATGGAGACAGAAGGAGGAAAGACCACCTTTGCTTGGCTGGGGATGAGCTAGAGTTGGAATTTATATTGCCTTTGCCCTGAAAATAAAAGGATTTTGCATGCCAATGTGGGTATGCAGAGCATTAAAGTCCAGGTCTCTCCAACCATTTGTCAGACACCTGCTCTGTGCAGACAGTCTGTTAGATGCTGAAAATACTCTACTGAAAAGGATATGTTTTTTGCCCTGTTGGAGCTTTCAGCCTACTGGCTGATAAGGAAAATGTTGGGTAGTGTGAAGTCATGAACCAGTTGTCAGGAACCAGTGAGTAGTTGAGTAGGATGGTAGTGTAGATTTAAGGGATTTGGCAAGCAATTGAAGAGGAAGCAGAAAAGATGGACTGGGGATAGAATGTCAATGGACAATATGCTGCTCAGTTGAGATGAATATGTTTTTTATTTTTTTTAAATAGAAATCATATTTTCAGGTTTCTTTTTTAAATCTTGGGAAGATAATGTAGTGGCAGTATGTGGAATAAACTGTGGATGGGGAGAATACAGGTGCGGAGGGAACCTAGAGGGCTAGTATCTGTTAATAAGAGAGAAGAGAAATTCCTAAACAATATCCCTTGACTGTTGGGATACGTTCAAGAGCATCTTGACATTCTTTCTTTCTGTAGATGTGGAAATGAAGCCCTCTACAAGTTAAATAATTAAATGGCATGCCCATTTGATAGAGTAAATGAAAGTAGGGACTAAAGGTCTTGATTTCTAGTTAAGCATTTTTTTTTTTTTTTTGGTACCATACCTCCTGTCTAGCTGGTTGAACTGGAAAAGATCATTTATATCAGAATCAACCTACCAAAAAATAAAGCAAAAATGAAAGCATTGCACTTAATCAAATCATAATTTTCTGTCAAATATTGACTACATTATTATATAGCAAATTAAAATATGTTGTTCTTGTTCAGTCACTAAGTCATGTCTGACTTTTTGCAACCCCATGGACTGCAGCACACCAGGCTCCCCTATCCTCCACTATCTCCCAGAGTTTACTCAAATTCACGTTCATTGAGTTGGTGATGCTATCTAACATCTTATCTTCTGCTGGTCCATCTCCTCTTGCCCTCAATCTTTCCCAGCATCAGGGTCTTTTCCAATGAGTTGGCTCTTTGCATCAGATGGCCACAGTATTGGAGCTTCAGCTTCAGCATCAATCCTTCCAATGAATATTCAGGGTTGATTTCCTTTAGGATGGACTGATGTGATCTCCTTACAGTCCAAGGGACTCTCAAGAGTCTTCTCCAATATCACGATTCAAAAATATGAATCCTTCAGTGCTCAGCCTTCTTAATGGTCCAGCTCTCACATGTGTACATGACTACTGAAAACCACAGCTTTGACCATATGGACCTTTGTCGGGAAAGTGATGTCTCTGCTTTTTAATACACTGTCTAGGGTTGTCATAGCTTTCCTTGTTAGAGTTTCTTTAACTGGTATTCAGTATTTGTTGAATGAATCCCTATCAGTTGTTACTAGCTGGTATCACAAAGGAAATTATTAATGGTGATTATTATACAGAAATCTCAAATGAGAAACAAAGAGAGATAATAATTTGGAGGGGAGGTAGCAGAGTTTGGGGAGCTTAGAGTTAAACTAGTGAATTACAAATACAAGCTTGTGATGAAGGTCATGTGCCCATGTGTAAATAGCCATCCTTTCTCCTGCAGTGTTCTTTCTTTATTATCGTAGTTTCCCCAGGCCCATGATGAGGTTGCCACAGTCACTGGCATCAATGTATATTATTTCTACCTGAATGTCCCTTGCTCTTAAGATTTTCACCACAAGAAAGGTAGCAGGCTTTCAATTATCCCTCTGGCTGCAAGAGGTGTAGGGAGAATAGCTATGAGAGATGTGGGCATTAAGAGATTTGATACAGATGGATAACGTAACATAAGGAATAGATTCAAGAGCTTATATAAAATACAAATATTGTAGAGATACTCTGCCTCTGTCCCACCATTTTTCCTTTTCTATTAGAGGTCAAAATTAACTCTTGATATTAAATTATTTAAAAATCAATAAAATTCTGTAATTGAATCAAACCACTGGTATAATAACTCACAACTTAATAGAGATTTCCTGAAGTTGTGAATAGAGTTACTCATGTTTGTTTTGTGATCCAGCTCCAGGAAAGCCATAATATGCTGTAATACTATTTTAGAATTTTATTATCTGAATGGATTATCATATTAATAGAAAATCTCCATAGAGCTACAGTTGTGCACCCTAACATTTTGTTGAAGTTAAAGATTCACTTAATTCTTTAAACATGACATTTTTAAATGCATAATGCAAGGAATCTAATAATTAAATTATATTATTAAATGATTGATTTCTCAATCATTTTTCGTATAGTAGTACTAAATGTACTATTAAGTTCGCCATCTAACTGAATTGAACCCAAGATACTTTAATTATCTCATACTCGTCAAGTATCTTATTTAAATTATGGGCAGGTGATGATTTGTTTTTAACATATCTCACCAATCATATAAAATAAATTCTATACATATCATATGGGAAAATGTCATCTTGGGAGTTTTTAGTCCTCTAAGCAGATGTTCTTTCTGTATCAGAATGGTCCCCGTTTCTGATCATCGTAGATGAAAGCAAGGCCAGAGAAGGAAGTAGATGAGTTGAAAAGGACTGGCCAAAAAGTTTGTGTTTTTTGTAAGATGTTATGGAAAAAAACCCAAATGAACTTTTTGTCCAACCCAATAACTTCAAATCATAGATAAGAGATAAAACATTATTGCTTATTTACTGGTTCATAAAGGTGGTTGAGAGGTTAGCAGTACATTTGGAAATATGTGTAGGCATACTTTGAGGGGGTTGTTACAATGATTGGTTGTGAAGAATTCCTATGTATGTCTTGTAGGGGAAATCAGGTATGTTACATAACTCATGTATGTGTGTTAAATATATAGCTCATGCATGTATATATGTAAATATCCTACCATGTAAAGTACAAGCCTGCACGAGAGTATCCCATTCAGAATATGAATAGTAACCCATGGAGAAATGCTGCGCCCGCTTAGGCAAGAAACAGAAGCAATATGATTTAGAAATCTTTGTCCCCAGTAGATACTCTTCTTCACTTTCCTCAGGTAATACACAGAAGGTATTAACCAAGACAAAGAATAGTAAATGACTGTGGAGAGTTGAAGTCAATGAGGAGGCTAGAAGGAAATCATAGTACATGTGGGAGCAAAACATTGGGGAATGAAGACAGGCTCCTTCCAGGAATGGACTGTTTGGAAGTGTGAGAGCGGAATGGGGAAAATGGTTGCCTTGGTAGCTTCCCATCCTCACTCTTTAGTGAATTCTACTGCATCATCTAGTATTTTCAAATAGAAACCTGATTCCCTTACTACTATAATTGGGGGTATGCCTGTTTCAGGTTGGGTTTTCCTGAAGCTCATCTAGAGATGAGAATTTATGTGCAAGTGATTTATTAAGGACATGTTTCCAAGGATGACAAAGAAATGAGCAAAGAAGTCAGGAATGGGGAAGAAGTCATGCAAGGGCAATTGCAGGCCAAGCCCCAGCCTCAAGCTGATCCTACAGGAGTACTCTGGATCTAAATCATCCTTCAGAGTTTGTTCCAACTTGAAGCAGAAGAGCTGGGATTTTGTATTCCTCTACCACTCAGTCATTGGCTTAAGGCTACCCTGAGGTGACATAAATACCAGGATACTGCCAGTTCTCTGATCTTTTGGGCAAAGCACTTTAAAAGCCTGAAGAGAGGCATCCAGAGATGCAGGTGCAGATTTTGGAAAAGCGAAGCCCGCAAGAGCCAGGGGATGGGCCCGCAGAGATGTTAATGGAATCCTAATGGATGGAGCTGGAGCACCCACAATGTTGTTGTTGTTATAACCTTCCAACTGTTAACTTTCACAAGATTGCATTGACCCAAAAAGAGCCGAGGCTATTATCTGAATAACGAATTTTAAAATATCTGCAATTATACCGCAGCTACAGTTAAAAGAGAAAATAAATTCTAATGTAAACAGAAGAGATTCAGAATTACAATGCTATTAAAATGCTATTTGTTCAAATGTTAGTATATTTCTTAATTTTACATTTTTACATGACAAAATAGTTTTCCAAAGGGGATATTTCATCACATGTGCTGATGAGTTTTAAATGCTAACCACAGGGCTGTCAGGGAAGGGCTCTTTTAAATTTTGAGTTCCTCTCAGTCAGACATATTAATCCATTTGAATTTCCCAAACCAGGCATGTCGGAAGTGTAGTTCAGTTGAGTGTCGTTTTAATGATATTTCTTTGCTTACATCTGGCTTCAAGAATTTCCTAATTCCGATTCTGCAGCGAAACAACTGCTAGCAGGGAAAAGGAGGCTGTGATCACCAAATATTGCCACTATTGGCTGGCATCCCCTTGTATTTCTCTTAGTTGAAGCTTTGTGGCATTTGTGTGTATCTTAATTATTGGATTTTAATTGGCAATGCTATTGATTGTAAATCATTTTGTCGAAAACTACCTTTTATCTTAAAGTTTAAATGTACCTAGAGGCTACTCAGAAACGCCTGTGTTCAATGAAAACATTAAAGTAATAGTGTAAGTACTTGAAATGTGTCCCATTTGGTACAGATTAGTTTCCCTCATGGTGCAACTCAGTCAAAAAAATAAATGTAGCTGAAAATTGACGAACTGTTTGTCAGCTTCAAAGCCAACAAATGTATATTGAGCTTTCACTAAGTGCCATATATACTGGTAGCTGTAGTAGAGGATAAAAAATTAAAACAAAAATCAATTTCTACCAGCTATGAGTTCATTATATAGTGGCCACACACACACACACACACACACACACACACACACACATTAGTCATTTAATGATCATTCCTAAGGCAAAGGCACAAGAAAATGACTGAAGGAAAGCAGGAGCAATATTTTTCTCTGGAGTTGGTGAAGGGAGGGTAAAGCAAGTGGGTGACAAAAATAATTAATTGAAACAGAGCCTTGGCAAAAGGAGGTTGGGGGAGAAGAAGGATGAAAGACCGAGCACAAAAATAGAATCTGCAGGGCAAGAAAGAGTATGAACTAGTAGGCAGCTGTGGTTGGAGTAGTTACAAGGGGGATATAGGAATATGACTCTGGTTGTACTGTATAGACAGAATTGGGTACTAATGAAGGTTTGAGAATTATAGGTGGGAAGACCATGTTAGAGCTTATAATTTTTAACATTTTGAAACTCGAGTCAGTAAGGTTTAGGATTAATGCAGTTCAAGGATGTGAGAGAACGAGTCAAAAATAAAACATTTTTTGTGACTGAAAAGTAAAGAGGATGATGGTGTCATTAGATACAATTGGAAATATGGATGAGGTGCAGGCTTATGAAGGAGAGGTGATAAACTGTATGTGGGATATACTAGATTTGATATGTTGATGGGATATCCAAGAACAGATTTCCAACAATCTCCTCAAACACAAGTCTAAGTCTGAAGAGGGAGATCAATGTGTGAATTTGACAGATGTGGCACTGAGCGGGAACACAGGCGAGGTGCCAAAATGAAAGCTAATGAATTTGGAATCAGTCCTATGGAGTTTAAGCCCTTTGACCGATGACATGGCAAAATCATATGGCACAGAGTTAAAAGAAAAAGGAATCCAATACCAAATCTTCAGGAGAGTTTATCTTTAAATTAAGGGCAGATAAAGAGAAGTCCACAAAGGAGTATTCAGGAAAGGACCAGAAAATTATTAAGAGTATGTAGTCCCCACAATGGCAAAAAGGATCATGTTTTTTTCAAGAAGCTGGTGACTCCACTAACCAAAGAAAGTGATTAATACAGATTAATTAAGGATTGAGAAAAAATCATTGGTTTTCTGATTGTGTTCAGTAGTTTTAAAGGAGTTTCGGTGGAGTGATAAATCATGTGTGTGCTGCGTTCTTAGTTGCTCAGTCATGTCCAACTCTTTGAGACCCCATGGACTGTAGGCTTCTTGGTCCATGGGGATTCACCAGGCAAGAATACTGGAGTGGGTTGCCATGCCCTCCTCCATGGGATCTTCCCAACCCAGGAATCAAATCCAGGTCTCCCTCATTGCAGGCAGATTCTTTACCATCTGAGCCACCAGGGAATCTATACATTCATCCATTTATTTATCCAATTCACTCATTCTTTGGTATTGACACCTAGACCTGGAACTGAATTAAAACGAGATTAGTAGATAAACTGGCTGAGATAGCCAAAAACTTCTCTCCCATAAAAAGAAGAGAAGAGAGCCCGGGAACCTGCCATGCAAGCAGAGTTTCTCATAAGCAGGTTGAAAGCATCCTGAGATTTCAGCAGTATAGGCTGGAGGAAAGGGAGGGAAAGCAAACTGGGCAGGATGGGGCCTGGGGAAATTCAAGCGTGGCTAAGAGGAGGTTGGGGCTTCCCTTGTAGCTCAGTCAGTAAAGAATCTGCCTGCAGTGCAGGAGACCCGAGTTTGATCCCTGGGTTGGAAAGATCCCCTGGAGAAGGAAATGACAACCCACTCCAGTATCCTTGCCTGGAAAATCTCATGGACAGAGGAGCCTGGTGGGCTGCAGTCCATGGGGTCCCAAAGAGTCGGGCACGACTGAATGACTAACACTTAGACTGACTTACTTAAGAGGGAGTTGAGTGCTGGGAGACAGAGTAATCCAATAAGCCAAATATAAGAAACAGTCAATTGGGGAGCTAGGAGAAGAATCTATGGAAAAGAGGCAAATAGCAGGGTCTCCATCAAGAGGACTCAGGACAATGTCTTTATTCCAGAGGGATCTTAGAATCCTTTTCTGATTTTCCATTGCTCTGTAATAAAATACTTCAGATTTAATGGCTTAAAATAACAATTATTTTGTCTCAAGATTTTGTGGATTAGAAATTTGGCAGAGTTTAGCCCATTGATTCATCTACTCTATGTGGTGTCAGTTGACATCAGTTGTTTGTGTTCAGCTAGTGAATGACTGGTCTGGAGGGTCCAAGACAGCTTCACTCACACCTATGTTTAGTGCCTTTGTGAGGACTGAAAGCTGAGTTTAGTAGGGACTGTCAACCAGAATACTAACACATGGCTTTTCCAGCATGATGGTTTCCGAGTTACCACTCTTTGTACAGGGCAGCTTAGGCCACTCAGAGAGAGTATTCCAAGAAACCCATAAAGAAGCTAAAGGACACTGTTAATGACATAACCTTGGAAGACCCATAACATCATATTGTTTACATTCTACTAGTCAGGCCAGCTGCTACGACCATTCAAGTTTTAAGGGGAGGAAAGTTAAATGCTACCTCCTGATGGAAGAAGTGTCACAGAATTTTGTGGCCATCACTAATCCATCACAGCTACTGTGAATAATTTCCTCCTCCTCTTAGAGTCCCCTCCGTATTAAGAAACCGGAATCTTTCAGGAGGAGAAAGTATAAGTGACTCTAGCTGTGGAGGAAGGACCTGACACAAATAAGCTTGGAGAGATGGAAGAGCTGCAGTTTCGGGAAGGAAAGAGATTCAGCTTGACGAGACACAATTGATGGTGGAGAATTCAAGGCTCATGCTGACCTTGATTCATTTCTTTCTTTTCTTAGTCCAATCTTTGTATCAAGAGAAAACTTCTGAAAACAACGTACTTGGGGTATCTTAGGTTAGCTCCCTGTAAAAATGAGTGTTCTGCCCTGAGCAATGGGTAAAGGTTGATTTAAGAAAAAAGAAACATGAAGAGCTTATCTGCTCTTTCTTGAAGCAGTGTCTGAAGATACTTTGTGTTAAGATTTCTTTGTTATTAATTTGAAAATTGTCTAGGAAAGCTGTTATAAGTGGAGGATAGACTAAGTCCTTGCAACTCCAATTGTGGTCTGCTGTCCAGCGGTATCAGCCATACCTGAAATGCTGTTAAAAATGCCAAATATCAGATCCCACTCTAGAGCTAGTCTCCAGCAGATTCTGCATTTTAATAACATGCTTAGATGTTTCCTATGCAAACTAATGTTGAGAAAGGGACTCTGTTCTAAGGGATATTTGATCATTCAAGTAACCACGATGGTCTCAGGCTATGTCCCTATGGATTTACTTGTCTTATAGAACTTCATATATTTTTGTCTTTATTATAAAAGCTTCCATAGATAATATAATTCATTGTATTAATTAATTCCATTTTGGTGATACCTTAATGATACATGTACTTCATAGGAAAGGCCAGTAAAAATTTTTGATAATGTGTCTTACTACTAGTAATTATGCTTTCTACCAATGATAATTCCCAAGTCATGTTGAAAATATTAATCTCTGAGATGTTAATAGATACTACATAAAAAAGGAATTTAAGGTCAAATCTTTTTGGAAATTGTTTGGCTTTACTAGCTGAAAATCTTTAAACTAGGTTTTCTCAAAGGAAGCCTAGAATTTTCAGCACAACTTACTCTGTTCTGGCTGCTATAAGGGAATACTATGTGCACTTAGCACTCTTTATAAAGTATCAGTAAAAGAAGACTCTAGAATAGGGTTAATTTTTTAGCTTATTAAATTTCTTCTTATACTTTCAAATTTAGATTATGACACTTGGTGTGTATATACATGGAATTTTTAGAGCAATCACTTTTAAGCCTTTGAGTAATACTTGTTCTTGATTTACAAACTAGTTATACTACTTTAAGCATTTCATATGGCATCCATAAATTCAATAAATGGCTCTTTTGTTTGTAAGGAGTGTATTCCAATTGCTTGACAGAACTTCTCAAGCACTGTTAAGAAGCTGAAAAAATTAAGTGTAACAGAGTTATTGTATAAAACCCATATTAGCATCCTTAATTTAAAAAAAAACCTATTAGTTCTCCATCAGTGAAAAACTGGGAAATTCACAACAATAGGGAGAATCTGAGGTGATTTCTAAATCCTTCTTGTGTCTTGGATCCCTAAAGCAATCTGATGAATCCTGTGGACCCCTTCTTAGAATACTCTTCTAAAATATGTAATAAAAAGTACATAAAATTACAAAGAAAATCAATTGTATTGAAATACAATTGTCAAAATATTAAATAAATTTGTGGCACATAACAGAATTCTTTTTAATGCATTAATTAACAAGATGTAGGAAATTAATGGCTATTGTCATTTCAAATAGTGATGAGTGTAAGCCAGATATGGAAGTATGTGCAACAGGTATCATGTGATCTAAATCTCTGAATGTTTTTTTTTTTTTGTGACACAATCTCAAGTGCTGCTAATAATGTTTAATTGCATAAAATCATAAAGAACAAAAGTGATGGATTCATGTTAAATATTACAGAAAATAAAGATGTAATTTTTTTACCTATCTAAGTGCAGGGACCCCATATAATCATGAACCTCCTTTCCTTGGCCCAGTGGAGTTCAGGCTGAGAACCTCCTGGCCTTTATTTCTTTCCTTTCATTTCATAGCAAGTGTATAACCAATTGTGATTCCATTTCTATTTCTGCTTTTGGGAAGCCCAAGGATAAGTGTTTGCTAATTTGTAGTAGCTATTCTTAGCTTGTACAGTTTTATTATATTTTCATCTTTTTCTCCTAGCCTGCTTTAGACTCTAGACACAGAATAGGAGGATGTGAGTGTTGAGAATGTCCTCAGAAAATAACCAGTTTAACCCACATCATTTTAATAGAAAGAATGAGTGCTCAGACAGGCACCTTGATATACTCAAGGTTACAGGATCAGTGAAAGAGCTGAGCCTAAAACAGAGTTTTTCAAAATGTAATCCACGTTACACTTGCATCAGAATCACTTTGCAACCTGTATTCTTTAACTGGCTCATCCATGTGATTCTGATATATAGTAAAGTCTGAGACACAGAGGTCTGAGTTAATAATGTCTGGGTTTGGAAGTTGGTTCTTTGCTACTAAAGCGTACTGCCTACTAGGTATAAATGAGAAGGAAAGAAGAGTCAAAATCACTCAAAGACTGATAGCCAGTCATCTCAAGAGCTCACATAGGGATCAGTTTTTAAGGGAAGGAGAGGTACTCATTCCCATACAATTTAAGGAAGCAGAAAGGAGTACATAATGGAATGACATGCGTCCTGAGGACTCAGAGGGCAGGGTTATATGAGCACTTCAGCAGTGACACAGGACTCGAAAAGGAAACTAAGAGAATGGAAGGTTGGATGAAACCAAGACTAATAATTGACAAGGCAAGTACGATGGATGCTTGAGGGAGGGTAAGAGATGGGCTTGATGATGAGGTCATAACTACCACTAAGGCAAGCTGAGCTGAAAAAGAGTGGGTCCCATTATCTCTCTTGCCCTCCTTCATCTCTTCTCACAACAACCAGAGAGAATGCCAATTAGATCTTATGTCTCCTATCAAAGCCTTTCCATTGCCTTTATTTATTTTAAAAATTGAAGTATAGTGGATATATAATAATATATAAGTTATGGGTGTACAATATAGTGATTTGCAGTTTTTCAAGGTGATACTTCATTTATAGTTACTATAAAATATTAAACTATATTCCTGTGTTGTACAGTATATCCTTACAGCTTATTTTATACATGGTAGTTAGTACCTCTTAATCCTCTTCCCTTTCCTCTTCTGTCTCCCCACTGATAGCCACTAGTTTGCTCTCTATATCTGTAAATCTGTTTTATTTTTATTCTATTCACCAGTTTGTTGTATTTTTTAGATTCCAACTATAAGCAATATCCCTTGTGCTTAGAATAACACCTGTACCACAGCTGACCCATTCTCCCCCTTTGGCTACTAACTTCATTTAGCATCACTCTCTCTGTTTCCCTTTGTGCATATTGTTCCCCTATCTGTAATTCTCTTTTCACCTCCCTTCTTCAAGATTCTGGCCCTATCTCATTTTTTTTTTTTTTAGATCTTACCTTGAATGTCACCTTCTCAGAAAGAACTTATCTGTGTAGCTTGTTCCTGTAATTTCTTTCTGATAACTCTATTTTTGTCTTGGCATTTGAAGGTTTCTAATCTGTAATCTTACATTTGCTTACTTACTTGTGTACTGTTTCTTATTCCTCTCCCTGGCGAGACAATAAACTCCAGAAATGTAGAAACTAAATCACTGTTCACCCAAACCTCATGTGATATCATACTATAGATGCTCAATAAATATTTGTTGAATTTAAAAATGAGAACAGAAGGTTCAAGAATAGTAGACTCTGATTAGAGGGAGTAATTCCCTGTTTGTGATCCATGAGGTAGAATAATTCAAGGTGGATGAGGGAGGAGACCTGGGGCTTCCCTGGTAGCTCAGACAGTAAAGAATCTGCCTACAGTGCGGGAGACCCGGGTTCAATCCCTGGGTCAGAAAGATCCTCTGGAGAAGTGAATGGCTACCCACTCCAGTATTCTTGCCTGGAGAATCCAATGGACAGAGGAGTCTGGTGGGTTACAGTCCATGGGGTCACAAAAGAGTCAGATGTGATGGAGAGACTAACACTTTGGAACTTTGGAGGAGGCATGAATTGGCCACATATATGGAGAAAAAGTGAGGATCAAAGCATTGGAACTTAACAGATCAAAAGGCTATGAAGTAAAGACATTAAATATTATTTTAAAAGCTATGAAGTAAAGACATTAAATATTATTATGGTCAACAGCATGGTAGTCATGATAGCATATCAACCTCTAAGTTTAAAGGGGCTTATGTCACATCCAGTTATCAGGGGTCATAGGTCCATACTCATCCTTACTTGGATTCTTCTGCTGATATAATTAGTTCATGCTGTCTGTTCTTATCTGTTGTTGGCCTCTATGCCCACATCATCACCAGAGATGATTGAAGTCCTATCAAACCTTCAGCTATTGTGTCCTTTTCATTGTCCCTTTCATATCAATTTAGAGCTGCCTCAAGTGTCTCAGGGCATCCTTTCAGTCTTCTCTGCTTTGGTACCTAACTCATCTGTTGCGGTTGCCTTTTCTACTGCACTGGTACTATTGATGGGGGCAGTGGTGTGTGTAGAAGGAGGACTCCCCAGTCTCCCAGTGTATATGCTAACAAGCCAGGCACAGGTCTTCTCAGATCTTGGATTCTCCCCAACATATCTATGTTTCTGGGACTTGATCTCAGAGCAAAAATGGCATGATGGACCACAATAAAGGCTATCTGTCTTATTCGACATAATTCATTTCAATCCTATTATTTTTCCAGCTATTAAACTATCTCCTTTGGGATGAGGCAGACTTGCTTCTATATAGTTTTACCAACTCTTTTATTTATAGGATAGATAGGTCACTGTACTCAACATAATGAGGATTTTGCAGTGCACAGCTCTGATATTTGCCATAGATTTCAGATGTTATATAGAAACATAATATTTAAGCCTTGGTGTCTTTTTTTTTGCATTTTCATGGTAACGATTATAGTTGATAAAGTACACATATATAGATTCCAAGAGTTGGGTGAAAGCACCAGCTAATATGTCAAAATATTAATCTGCCACATGATCTTAAGTATGAGATATGTCTTGGTCTCTCCAGGATGCTATAAACAATACTAGAGACCAGGTAACTTATACATAACACAATTTTTTTCCTCATCATTCTGGAGACTTCTGGAGGTCCAAGATCAGGGTGCCATCATTATTCAATTCTGATGAAGGTCTTCTTGTTCCATCCTCACCTGATGGAAGGGGCTAGAGAGCTCTGTGGGGCCTCCTTCATAAGGGCACTAATCTCATTTATGAGGGCTCCAGCCTCATGATGTAAGCACTTCCCAAAGGCTCTTCCTCATATACCATCACATTGAGCATTAATATTACATCTAAATATGAATTTGGATGACACACAAAATTTAAATCATTGCAAGGGGGAAAAGGAGGCAAGACTTTAACCTGTTATGATAGCAGGTAAATGAAACTGAAGATTAAATTCTAAGTAAGATGAGCTTGCAGTGGGGTAAGTGAGGCTGAGTGCATAAAGGCAACTGTTTAAAATCCTTTAAGGTTTCAGAAGACACTGAGGAAAGAGTTAGAAGCTGAGGGTAAGAGGAAAAAATTGACCAACATAGAAAAGAATAAATGTATGGGAAAAAGTATTGGAAAAAAGAACAGATTGAAGGAGGGTGGTTCTATTCAGAGCTAGAATTGAAGCTTGCAGCAGGCAACCAAGGAAAAGACATTTTGAAAAATATGATAGGATGGTATGAAGAATCTTTAACACACTGACCAAACAAGCGAATAAACAAGCAAAAAACAGTGGGGC